>NC_090438.1:743183822-747983822 GCF_031143425.1 Pleurodeles waltl
TTGCAAACCTCAAAATTTGGCTTAAAAACACATGTTCCTCACATTTCTGTGGCAGAAAGTTCTGGAATCTGAGAGGAGGCACAAATTTCCTTCCACCCAGCGTTCCCCCAATTCTCCCGATAAAAATGATACCTCACTTGTGTGGGTAGGCCTAGCACCTGCGACAGGAAATGCCCCAAAGCACAAAGTGGACACATCCCATTTTTTGACAGAAAACAGAGCTGTATTTTGCAAAGTGCCTTCCTGTAGATTTTGGCCTCTAGCTCAGCCAGCACCTAGGGAAACCTACCAAACCTATGCATTTCTGAAAACTAGAGACCTAGGGAAATCCAAGATGGGGTGACTTGTGGGGCTCTGACCAGGTTCTGTTACCCAGAATCCTTTGCAAACAGCAAAATTTGGATTAAAAAACATGTTCCTCACATTTCTGTGGCAGAAAGTTCTGGAATCTGAGAGAAGGCACAAATTTCCTTCAACTCAGCATTCCCTCAAGTCTCCCGATAAAAATGATACCTCACTTGTGTGGGTAGGCCTAGCGCCCGCAACAGGAAATGCCCCAAAACGCAACGTGGACACATCCCATTTTTTGAAAGAAAACAGAGGTGTTTTTTGCAAAGTGCCTACCTGTAGATTTTGGCCTCTAGCTCAGCCGGCACCTAGGGAAACCTTCCAAACCTGTGCATTTCTGAAAACTAGAGACCTAGGGGAATCCAAGATGCAGTGACTTGTGGGGCTCTGACCAGGTTCTGTTACCCAGAATCCTTTGCAAACCACAAAATTTGGCTAAAAAAACACATGTTCCTCAAATTTCTGTGGCAGAAAGTTCTGGAATCTGAGAGGAGGCACAAATTTCCTTCCACCCAGCGTTCCCCCAAGTCTCCCGATAAAAATTATACCTCACTTGTGTGGGTAGGCCTAGCGCCTGCGACAGGAAATGCCCCAAAGCACAACGTGGACGCATCCCATTTTTTGACAGAAAACAGAGCTGTATTTTGCAAAGTGCCTACCTGTAGGTTTTGGCCTCTAGCTCAGCCGGCACCTAGGGAAACCTACCAAACCTGTGCATTTCTGAAAACTAGAGACCTAGGGGAATCCAAGATGGGGTGACTTGTGGGGCTCTGACCAGGTTCTGTTACCCAGAATCCTTTGCAAACCTCAAAATTTGGCTTAAAAACACATGTTCCTCACATTTCTGTGACAGAAAGTTCTGGAATCTGAGAGAAGGCACAAATTTCCTTCCATCCAGCATTCCCCCAAGTCTCCCGATAAAAATGATACCTCACTTGTGTGGGTAAGCCTAGCGCCCGCGACAGGAAATGCCCCAAAACGCAACGTGGACACATCCCATTTTTTGAAAGAAAACAGAGGCGTTTTTTACAAAGTGCCTACCTGTAGATTTTGGCCTCTATCTCAGCCAGCACCTAGGGAAACCTACCAAACCTATGCATTTCTGAAAACTAGAGACCTAGGGAAATCCAAGATGGGGTGACTTGTGGGGCTCTGACCAGGTTCTGTTACCCAGAATCCTTTGCAAACCTCAAAATTTGGCTAAAAAAACACATGTTCCTCACATTTCTGTGGAAGAAAGTTCTGGAATCTGAGAGGAGGCACAAATTTCCTTCCATCCAGCATTCCCCCAAGTCTCCCGATAAAAATGATACCTCACTTGTGTGGGTAAGCCTAGCGCCCGCGACAGGAAATGCCCCAAAACGCAACGTGGACACATCCCATTTTTTGAAAGAAAACAGAGGTGTTTTTTACAAAGTGCCTACCTGTAGATTTTGGCCTCTAGCTCAGCCAGCACCTAGGGAAACCTACCAAACCTATGCATTTCTGAAAACTAGAGACCTAGGGAAATCCAAGATGGGGTGACTTGTGGGGCTCTGACCATGTTCTGTTACCCAGAATCCTTTGCAAACCTCACAACTGGGCTAAAAAAACACATGTTCCTCACATTTCTGTGGCAGAAAGTTCTGGAATCTGAGAGGAGGCACAAATTCCCTTCCACCCAGCATTCCCCCAATTCTCCTGATAAAAATGATACCTCACTTGTGTGGGTAGGCCTAGCGCCTGCGACAGGAAATGCCCCAAAGCACAACGTGGACACATCCCATTTTTTGACGGAAAACAGAGCTGTATTTTGCAAAGTGCCTACCTGTAGATTTTGGCCTCTAGCTCAGCCGGCACCTAGGGAAACCTACTAAACCTGTGCATTTCTGAAAACTAGAGACCTAGGGGAATCCAAGATGGGGTGACTTGTGGGGCTCTGACCAGGTTCTGTTACCCAGAATCCATTGCAAACCTCAAAATTTAGCTAAAAAAACACATGTTCCTCACATTTCTGTGGCAGAAAAGTTCTGGAATCTGAGAGAAGGCACAAATTTCCTTCCATCCAGCATTCCCCCAAGTCTCCCGATAAAAATGATACCTCACTTGTGTGGGTAGGCCTAGCGCCCGCGACAGGAAATGCCCCAAAAAGCAACGTGGACACATCCCATTTTTTGAAAGAAAATAGAGGTGTTTCCTGCAAAGTGCCTAGCTGTAGGTTTTGGCCTCTAGCTCAGCCGGCACCTAGGGAAACCTACCAAACCTGTGCATTTCTGAAAACTAGAGACCTAGGGGAATCCAAGATGGGGTGACTTGTGGGGCTCTGACCAGGTTCTGTTACCCAGAATCCTTTGCAAACCTCAAAATTTGGCTTAAAAACACATGTTCCTCACATTTCTGTGGCAGAAAGTTCTGGAATCTGAGAGGAGGCACAAATTTCCTTCCACCCAGCGTTCCCCCAATTCTCCCGATAAAAATGATACCTCACTTGTATGGGTAGGCCTAGCACCTGCGACAGGAAATGCCCCAAAGCACAACGTGGACACATCCCATTTTTTGACAGAAAACAGAGCTGTATTTTGCAAAGTGCCTACCTGTAGGTTTTGGCCTCTAGCTCAGCCGGCACCTTGGGAAACCTACCACACCTGTGCATTTCTGAAAACTAGAGACCTAGGGGAATCCAAGATGGGGTGACTTGTGGGGCTCTGACCAGGTTCTGTTACCCAGAATCCTTTGCAAACCTCAAAATTTGGCTTAAAAACACATGTTCCTCACATTTCTGTGGCAGAAAGTTCTGGAATCTGAGAGAAGGCACAAATTTCCTTCCATCCAGCATTCCCCAAGTCTCCCGATAAAATGATACCTCACTTGTGTGGGTAAGCCTAGCGCCCGCGACAGGAAGTGCCCCAAAACGCAACGTGGACACATCCCATTTTTTGAAAGAAAACAGAGGTGTTTTTTACAAAGTGCCTACCTGTAGATTTTGGCCTCTAGCTCAGCCAGCACCTAGGGAAACCTACCAAACCTATGCATTTCTGAAAACTAGAGACCTAGGGAAATCCAGATGGGGTGACTTGTGGGGCTCTGACCAGGTTCTGTTACCCAGAATCCTTTGCAAACCTCAAAATTTGGCTAAAAAAACACATGTTCCTCACATTTCTGTGGCAGAAAGTTCTGGAATCAGAGAGGAGCCACAAATTTCCTTCCACCCAGCATTCCCTCAAGTCTCCCGATAAAAATGATACCTCACTTGTGTGGGTAGGCCTAGCGCCCGCGACAGGAAATGCCCCAAAACGCAACGTGGACACATCCCATTTTTTTAAAGAAAATAGAGGTGTTTCCTGCAAAGTGCCTACCTGTAGGTTTTGGCCTCTAGCTCAGCCGGCACCTAGGGAAACCTACCAAACCTGTGCATTTCTGAAAACTAGAGACCTAGGGGAATCCAAGATGGGGTGACTTGTGGGGCTCTGACCAGGTTCTGTTACCCAGAATCATTTGCAAACCTCAAAATTTGGCTTAAAAACACATGTTCCTCACATTTATGTGGCAGAAAGTTCTGGAATCTGAGAGGAGGCACAAATTTCCTTCCACCCAGCGTTCCCCCAATTCTCCCGATAAAAATGATACCTCACTTGTGTGGGTAGGCCTAGCACCTGCGACAGGAAATGCCCCAAAGCACAACGTGGACACATCCCATTTTTTGACTGAAAACAGAGCTGTATTTTGCAAAGTGCCTACCTGTAGATTTTGGCCTCTATCTCAGCCAGCACCTAGGGAAAACTACCAAACCTATGCATTTCTGAAAACTAGAGACCTAGGGAAATCCAAGATGGGGTGACTTGTGGGGCTCTGACCAGGTTCTGTTACCCAGAATCCTTTGCAAACCTCAAAATTTGGCTAAAAAAAACATGTTCCTCACATTTCTGTGGCAGAAAGTTCTGGAATCTGAGAGAAGGCACAAATTTCCTTCAACTCAGCATTCCCTCAAGTCTCCCGATAAAAATGATACCTCACTTGTGTGGGTAGGCCTAGCGCCCGCGACAGGAAATGCCCCAAAACGCAACGTGGACACATACCATTTTTTGAAAGAAAATAGAGGTGTTTCCTGCAAAGTGCCTACCTGTAGGTTTTGGCCTCTAGCTCAGCCGGCACCTAGGGAAACCTACCAAACCTGTGCATTTCTGAAAACTAGAGACCTAGGGGAATCCAAGATGGGTGACTTGTGGGGCTCTGACCAGGTTCTGTTACCCAAAATCCTTTGCAAACCTCAAAATTTGGCTTAAAAACACATGTTCCTCACATTTCTGTGGCAGAAAGTTCTGGAATCTGAGAGGAGGCACAAATTTCCTTCCACCCAGCGTTCCCCCAATTCTCCTGATAAAAATGATACCTCACTTGTGTGGGTAGGCCTAGCACCTGCGACAGGAAATGCCCCAAAGCACAACGTGGACACATCCCAATTTTTGACAGAAAACAGAGCTGTATTTTGCAAAGTGCCTACCTGTAGATTTTGGCCTCTAGCTCAGCCAGCACCTAGGGAAACCTACCAAACCTATGCATTTCTGAAACTAGAAACCTAGGGAAATCCAAGATGGGGTGACTTGTGGGGCTCTGACCAGGTTCTGTTACCCAGAATCCTTTGCAAACAGCAAAATTTGGCTAAAAAAAACATGTTCCTCACATTTCTGTGGCAGAAAGTTCTGGAATCTGAGAGAAGGCACAAATTTCCTTCAACTCAGCATTCCCTCAAGTCTCGCGATAAAAATGATACCTCACTTGTGTGGGTAGGCCTAGCGCCCGCGACAGGAAATGCCCCAAAACGCAACGTGGACACATCCCATTTTTTTTAAAGAAAATAGAGGTGTTTCCTGCAAAGTGCCTACCTGTAGGTTTTGGCCTCTAGCTCAGCCGGCACCTAGGGAAACCTACCAAACCTGTGCATTTCTGAAAACTAGAGACCTAGGGGAATCCAAGATGGGGTGACTTGTGGGGCTCTGACCAGGTTCTGTTACCCAGAATCCTTTGCAAACCTCAAAATTTGGCTTAAAAACACATGTTCCTCACATTTCTGTGGCAGAAAGTTCTGGAATCTGAGAGGAGGCACAAATTTCCTTCCACCCAGCGTTCCCCCAATTCTCCCGATAAAAATGATACCTCACTTGTGTGGGTAGGCCTAGCACCTGCGACAGGAAATGCCCCAATGCACAAAGTGGACACATCCCATTTTTTGACAGAAAACAGAGCTGTATTTTGCAAAGTGCCTTCCTGTAGATTTTGGCCTCTAGCTCAGCCAGCACCTAGGGAAACCTACCAAACCTATGCATTTCTGAAAACTAGAGACCTAGGGAAATCCAAGATGGGGTGACTTGTGGGGCTCTGACCAGGTTCTGTTACCCAGAATCCTTTGCAAACAGCAAAAGTTGGATAAAAAAAACATGTTCCTCACATTTCTGTGGCAGAAAGTTCTGGAATCTGAGAGAAGGCACAAATTTCCTTCAACTCAGCATTCCCTCAAGTCTCCCGATAAAAATGATACCTCACTTGTGTGGGTAGGCCTAGCGCCCGCGACAGGAAATGCCCCAAAACGCAACGTGGACACATCCCATTTTTTGAAAGAAAACAGAGGTGTTTTTTGCAAAGTGCCTACCTGTAGATTTTGGCCTCTAGCTCAGCCGGCACCTAGGGAAACCTTCCAAACCTGTGCATTTCTGAAAACTAGAGACCTAGGGGAATCCAAGATGCAGTGACTTGTGGGGCTCTGACCAGGTTCTGTTACCCAGAATCCTTTGCAAACCACAAAATTTGGCTAAAAAAACACATGTTCCTCAAATTTCTGTGGCAGAAAGTTCTGGAATCTGAGAGGAGGCACAAATTTCCTTCCACCCAGCGTTCCCCCAAGTTTCCCGATAAAAATGATACCTCACTTGTGTGGGTAGCCCTAGCGCCCGCGACAGGAAATGCCCCAAAGCACAACGTGGACACATCCCGTATTTTGACAGAAAACAGAGCTGTATTTTGCAAAGTGCCTACCTGTTGATTTTGGCCTCTAGCTCAGCCGGCACCTAGGGAAACCTACCAAACCTGTGCATTTCTGAAAACTAGAGACCTAGGGAAATCCAAGATGGGGTGACTTGTGGGGCTCTGACCAGGTTCTGTTACCCAGAATCCTTTGCAAACCTCAAATTTGGCTAAAAAAACACATGTTCCTCACATTTCTGTGGCAGAAAGTTGTGGAATCTGAGAGAAGGCACAAATTTCCTTCCACCCAGCGTTCCCTCAAGTCTCCCGATAAAAATGATACCTCACTTATGTGGGTAGGCCTAGCGCCTGCGACAGGAAATGCCCCAAAGCACAACGTGGACACATCCCATTTTTTTACAGAAAACAGAGCTGTATTTTGCAAAGTGCCTACCTGTAGATTGTGGCCTCTAGCTCAGCCGGCACCTAGGGATACCTCCTAAACCTGTGCATTTCTGAAAACTAGAGACCTAGGGAAATCCAAGATGGGGTGACTTGTGGGGCTCTGACCAGGTTCTGTTAGCCAGAATCCTTTGCAAACCTCAAAATTTGGCTAAAAAAACACATGTTTCTCACATTTCTGTGGCAGAAAGTTCTGGAATCTGAGAGAAGGCACAAATTTCCTTCCACCCAGCATTCCCCAAAGTCTCCCGATAAAAATGATACCTCACTTGTGTGGGTAGGCCTAGCGCCCGCGACAGGAAATGCCCCAAAACGCAACGTGGACACTTCCCATTTTTTGAAAGAAAACAGAGGTGTTTTTTACAAAGTGCCTACCTGTACATTTTGGCCTCTAGCTCAGCCGGCACCTAGGGAAACCTACCAAACCTATGCATTTCTGAAAACTAGAGACCTAGGGGAATCCAAGATGGGGTGACTTGTGGGGCTCTGACCAGGTTCTGTTACCCAGAATACTTTGCAAACCTCAAAATGTGGCTAAAAAAACACATGTTCCTCACATTTCTGTGGCAGAAAGTTCTGGAATCTGAGAGGAGGCACAAATTTCCTTCCACCCAGCGTTCCCCCAAGCCTCCCGATAAAAATGATACCTCACTTGTGTGGGTAGGCCTAGCGCCTGTGACAGGAAATGCCCCAAAGCACAACGTGGACACATCCCATTTTTTGACAGAAAACAGAGCTGTATTTTGCAAAGTGCCTACCTGTAGATTTTGGCATCTAGCTCAGCTGGCACCTAGGGAAACCTACCAAACCTGTGCATATCTGAAAACTAGAGACCTAGGGGAATCCAAGATGGGGTGACTTGTGGGGCTGTGACCAGGTTCTGTTACCCAGAATCCTTTGCAAACCTCAAAATTTGGCTAAAAAAACACATGTTCCTCACACTTCTGTGGCAGAAAGTTCTGGAATCTGAGAGGAGGCACAAATTCCCTTCCACCCAGCATTCCCCCAATTCTCCTGATAAAAATGATACCTCACTTGTGTGGGTAGGCCTAGCGCCTGCGACAGGAAATGCCCCAAAGCACAACGTGGACACATCCCATTTTTTGACAGATAACAGAGCTGTATTTTGCAAAGTGCCTACTTGTAGATTTTGGCCTCTAGCTCAGCCGGCACCTAGGGAAACCTACTAAACCTGTGCATTTCTGAAAACTAGAGACCTAGGGAAATCCAAGATGGGGTGACTTGTGGGGCTCTGACCAGGTTCTGTTACCCAGAATCCATTGAAAACCTCAAATTTGGCTAAAAAAACACATGTTCCTCACATTTCTGTGGCAGAAAGTTCTGGAATCTGAGAGAAGGCACAAATGTCCTTCCATCCAGCATTCCCCCAAGTCTCCCGATAAAAATGATACCTCACTTGTGTGGGTAGGCCTAGCGCCCGCGACAGGAAATGCCCCAAAAAGCAACGTGGACACATCCCATTTTTTGAAAGAAAATAGAGGTGTTTCCTGCAAAGTGCCTACCTGTAGGTTTTGGCCTCTTGCTCAGCCGGCACCTAGGGAAACCTACCAAACCTGTGCATTTCTGAAAACTAGAGACCTAGGGAATCCAAGATGGGGTGACTTGTGGGGCTCTGACCAGGTTCTGTTACCCAGAATCCTTTGCAAACCTCAAAATTTGGCTTAAAAACACATGTTCCTCACATTTCTGTGGCAGAAAGTTCTGGAATCTGAGAGGAGGCACAAATTTCCTTCCACCCAGCGTTCCCCCAATTCTCCCGATAAAAATGATACCTCACTTGTGTGGGTAGGCCTAGCACCTGCGACAGGAAATGCCCCAAAGCACAATGTGGACACATCCCATTTTTTGACAGAAAACAGAGCTGTATTTTGCAAAGTGCCTACCTGTAGGTTTTGTCCTCTAGCTCAGCCGGCACCTAGGGAAACCTACCAAACCTGTGCATTTCTGAAAACTAGAGACCTAGGGGAATCCAAGATGGGGTGACTTGTGGGGCTCTGACCAGGTTCTGTTACCCAGAATCCTTTGCAAACCTCAAAATTTGGCTTAAAAACACATGTTCCTCACATTTGTGTGGCAGAAAGTTCTGGAATCTGAGAGAAGGCACAAATTTCCTTCCATCCAGCATTCCCCCAAGTCTCCTGATAAAAATGATACCTCACTTGTGTGGGTAAGCCTAGCGCCCGCGACAGGAAATGCCCCAAAACGCAACGTGGACACATCCCATTTTTTGAAAGAAAACAGAGGTGTTTTTTACAAAGTGCCTACCTGTAGATTTTGGCCTCTAGCTCAGCCAGCACCTAGGGAAACCTACCAAACCTATGCATTTCTGAAAACTAGAGACCTAGGGAAATCCAAGATGGGGAGACTTGTGGGGCTCTGACCAGGTTCTGTTACCCAGAATCCTTTGCAAACCTCAAAATTTGGCTAAAAAAACACATGTTCCTCACATTTCTGTGGCAGAAAGTTCTGGAATCTGAGAGGAGGCACAAATTTCCTTCCATCCAGCATTCCCCCAAGTCTCCCGATAAAAATGATACCTCACTTGTGTGGGTAAGCCTAGCGCCCGCGACAGGAAATGCCCCAAAACGCAAGGTGGACACATCCCATTTTTTGAAAGAAAACAGAGGTGTTTTTTACAAAGTGCCTACCTGTAGATTTTGGCCTCTAGCTCAGCCAGCACCTAGGGAAACCTACCAAACCTATGCATTTCTGAAAACTAGAGACCTAGGGAAATCCAAGATGGGGTAACTTGTGGGGCTCTGACCAGGTTCTGTTACCCAGAATCCTTTGCAAACCTCAAAATTTGGCTAAAAAAACACATGTGCATCACATTTCTGTGGCAGAAAGTTCTGGAATCTGAGAGGAGGCACAAATTCCCTTCCACCCAGCATTCCCCCAATTCTCCTGATAAAAATGATACCTCACTTGTGTGGGTAGGCCTAGCGCCTGCAACAGGAAATGCCCCAAAGCACAACGTGGACACATCCCATTTTTTGACAGAAAACAGAGCTGTATTTTGCAAAGTGCCTACCTGTAGATTTTGGCCTCTAGCTCAGCCGGCACCTAGGGAAACCTACTAAACCTGTGCATTTCTGAAAAATAGAGACCTAGGGAAATCCAAGATGGGGTGACTTGTGGGGCTCTGACCAGGTTCTGTTACCCAGAATCCTTTGCAAACCTCAAATTTGGCTAAAAAAACACATGTTCCTCACATTTCTGTGGCAGAAAGTTGTGGAATCTGAGAGAAGGCACAAATTTCCTTCCACCCAGCGTTCCCAGAAGTCTCCCGATAAAAATGATACCTCACTTGTGTGGGTAGCCCTAGCGCCCGCGACAGTAAATGCCCCAAAGCACAACGTGGACACATCCCATATTTTGACAGAAAACAGGGCTGTATTTTGCAAAGTGCCTACCTGTTGATTTTGGCCTCTAGCTCAGCCGGCACCTAGGGAAACCTACTAAACCTGTGCATTTCTGAAAACTAGAGACCTAGGGAAATCCAAGAAGGGGTGACTTGTGGGGCTCTGACCAGGTTCTGTTACCCAGAATCCTTTGCAAACCTCAAAATTTGGCTTAAAAACACATGTTCCTCACATTTCTGTGGCAGAAAGTTCTGGAATCTGAGAGAAGGCACAAATTTCCTTCCATCCAGCATTCCCCCAAGTCTCCCGATAAAAATGATACCTCACTTGTGTGGGTAAGCCTAGCGCCCGCGACAGGAAATGCCCCAAAACGCACCGTGGACACATCCCATTTTTTGAAAGAAAACAGAGGTGTTGTTTACAAAGTGCCTACCTGTAGATTTTGGCCTCTAGCTCAGCCAGCACCTAGGGAAACCTACCAAACCTATGCATTTCTGAAAACTAGAGACCTAGGGAAATCCAGATGGGGTGACTTGTGGGGCTCTGACCAGGTTCTGTTACCCAGAATCCTTTGCAAACCTCAAAATTTGGCTAAAAAAACACATGTTCCTCACATTTCTGTGGCAGAAAGTTCTGGAATCAGAGAGGAGCCACAAATTTCCTTCCACCCAGCATTCCCTCAAGTCTCCCGATAAAAATGATACCTCACTTGTGTGGGTAGGCTAGCGCCCGCGACAGGAAATGCCCCAAAACGCAACGTGGACACATCCCATTTTTTTAAAGAAAATAGAGGTGTTTCCTGCAAAGTGCCTACCTGTAGGTTTTGGCCTCTAGCTCAGCCGGCACCTAGGGAAACCTACCAAACCTGTGCATTTCTGAAAACTAGAGACCTAGGGGAATCCAAGATGGGGTGACTTGTGGGGCTCTGACCAGGTTCTGTTACCCAGAATCCTTTGCAAACCTCAAAATTTGGCTTAAAAACACATGTTCCTCACATTTATGTGGCAGAAAGTTCTGGAATCTGAGAGGAGGCACAAATTTCCTTCCACCCAGCGTTCCCCCAATTCTCCCGATAAAAATGATACCTCACTTGTGTGGGTAGGCCTAGCACCTGCGACAGGAAATGCCCCAAAGCACAACGTGGACACATCCCATTTTTTGACAGAAAACAGAGCTGTATTTTGCAAAGTGCCTACCTGTAGATTTTGGCCTCTATCTCAGCCAGCACCTAGGGAAACCTACCAAACCTATGCATTTCTGAAAACTAGAGACCTAGGGAAATCCAAGATGGGGTGACTTGTGGGGCTCTGACCAGGTTCTGTTACCCAGAATCCTTTGCAAACCTCAAAATTTGGCTTAAAAACACATGTTCCTCACATTTCTGTGGCAGAAAGTTCTGGAATCTGAGAGGAGGCACAAATTTCCTTCCACCCAGCGTTCCCCCAATTCTCCTGATAAAAATGATACCTCACTTGTGTGGGTAGGCCTAGCACCTGCGACAGGAAATGCCCCAAAGCACAACGTGGACACATCCCAATTTTTGACAGAAAACAGAGCTGTATTTTGCAAAGTGCCTACCTGTAGATTTTGTCCTCTAGCTCAGCCAGCACCTAGGGAAACCTACCAAACCTATGCATTTCTGAAAACTAGAGACCTAGGGAAATCCAAGATGGGGTGACTTGTGGGGCTCTGACCAGGTTCTGTTACCCAGAATCCTTTGCAAACAGCCAAATTTGGCTAAAAAAAACATGTTCCTCACATTTCTGTGGCAGAAAGTTCAGGAATCTGAGAGAAGGCACAAATTTCCTTCAACTCAGCATTCCCTCAAGTCTCCCGATAAAAATGATACCTCACTTGTGTGGGTAGGCCTAGCGCCCGCGACAGGAAATGCCCCAAAACGCAACGTGGACACATCCCATTTTTTTAAAGAAAATAGAGGTGTTTCCTGCAAAGTGCCTACCTGTAGGTTTTGGCCTCTAGCTCAGCCGGCACCTAGGGAAACCTACCAAACCTGTGCATTTCTGAAAACTAGAGACCTAGGGGAATCCAAGATGGGGTGACTTGTGGGGCTCTGACCAGGTTCTGTTACCCAGAATCCTTTGCAAACCTCAAAATTTGGCTTAAAAACACATGTTCCTCACATTTCTGTGGCAGAAAGTTCTGGAATCTGAGAGGAGGCACAAATTTCCTTCCACCCAGCGTTCCCCCAATTCTCCCGATAAAAATGATACCTCACTTGTGTGGGTAGGCCTAGCACCTGCGACAGGAAATGCCCCAAAGCACAAAGTGGACACATCCCATTTTTTGACAGAAAACAGAGCTGTATTTTGCAAAGTGCCTTCCTGTAGATTTTGGCCTCTAGCTCAGCCAGCACCTAGGGAAACCTACCAAACCTATGCATTTCTGAAAACTAGAGACCTAGGGAAATCCAAGATGGGGTGACTTGTGGGGCTCTGACCAGGTTCTGTTACCCAGAATCCTTTGCAAACAGCAAAATTTGGATAAAAAAAACATGTTCCTCACATTTCTGTGGCAGAAAGTTCTGGAATCTGAGAGAAGGCACAAATTTCCTTCAACTCAGCATTCCCTCAAGTCTCCCGATAAAAATGATACCTCACTTGTGTGGGTAGGCCTAGCGCCCGCAACAGGAAATGCCCCAAAACGCAACGTGGACACATCCCATTTTTTGAAAGAAAACAGAGGTGTTTTTTGCAAAGTGCCTACCTGTAGATTTTGGCCTCTAGCTCAGCCGGCACCTAGGGAAACCTTCCAAACCTGTGCATTTCTGAAAACTAGAGACCTAGGGGAATCCAAGATGCAGTGACTTGTGGGGCTCTGACCAGGTTCTGTTACCCAGAATCCTTTGCAAACCCACAAAATTTGGCTAAAAAAACACATGTTCCTCAAATTTCTGTGGCAGAAAGTTCTGGAATCTGAGAGGAGGCACAAATTTCCTTCCACCCAGCGTTCCCCCAAGTCTCCCGATAAAAATTATACCTCACTTGTGTGGGTAGGCCTAGCGCCTGCGACAGGAAATGCCCCAAAGCACAACGTGGACACATCCCATTTTTTGAAAGAAAACAGAGGTGTTTTTTACAAAGTGCCTACCTGTAGATTTTGGCCTCTAGCTCAGCCAGCACCTAGGGAAACCTACCAAACCTATGCATTTCTGAAAACTAGAGACCTAGGGAAATCCAAGATGGGGTGACTTGTGGGGCTCTGACCAGGTTCTGTTACCCAGAATCCTTTGCAAACCTCAAAATTTGGCTAAAAAAACACATGTTCCTCACATTTCTGTGGCAGAAAGTTCTGGAATCTGAGAGGAGGCACAAATTCCCTTCCACCCAGCATTCCCCCAATTCTCCTGATAAAAATGATACCTCACTTGTGTGGGTAGGCCTAGCGCCTGCGACAGGAAATGCCCCAAAGCACAACGTGGACACATCCCATTTTTTGACAGAAAACAGAGCTGTATTTTGCAAAGTGCCTACCTGTAGATTTTGGCCTCTAGCTCAGCCGGCACCTAGGGAAACCTACTAAACCTGTGCATTTCTGAAAACTAGAGACCTAGGGAAATCCAAGATGGGGTGACTTGTGGGGCTCTGACCAGGTTCTGTTACCCAGAATCCTTTGCAAACCTCAAATTTGGCTAAAAAAACACATGTTCCTCACATTTCTGTGGCAGAAAGTTGTGGAATCTGAGAGAAGGCACAAATTTCCTTCCACCCAGCGTTCCCCCAAGTCTCCCGATAAAAATGATACCTCACTTGTGTGGGTAGGCCTAGCGCCCGCGACAGGAAATGCCCCAAAACGCAACGTGGACACTTCCCATTTTTTGAAAGAAAATAGAGGTGTTTCCTGCAAAGTGCCTACCTGTAGGTTTTGGCCTCTAGCTCAGCCGGCACCTAGGGAAACCTACCAAACCTGTGCATTTCTGAAAACTAGAGACCTAGGGGAATCCAAGATGGGGTGACTTGTGGTGCTCTGACCAGGTTCTGTTACCCAGAATCCTTTGCAAACCTCAAAATTTGGCTTAAAAACACATGTTCCTCACATTTCTGTGGCAGAAAGTTCTGGAATCTGAGAGGAGGCACAAATTTCCTTCCACCCAGCGTTCCCCCAATTCTCCCGATAAAAATGATACCTCACTTGTGTGGGTAGGCCTAGCACCTGCGACAGGAAATGCCCCAAAGCACAAAGTGGACACATCCCATTTTTTGACAGAAAACAGAGCTGTATTTTGCAAAGTGCCTTCCTGTAGATTTTGGCCTCTAGCTCAGCCAGCACCTAGGGAAACCTACCAAACCTATGCATTTCTGAAAACTAGAGACCTAGGGAAATCCAAGATGGGGTGAGTTGTGGGGCTCTGACCAGGTTCTGTTACCCAGAATCCTTTGCAAACAGCAAAATTTGGATAAAAAAAACATGTTCCTCACATTTCTGTGGCAGAAAGTTCTGGAATCTGAGAGAAGGCACAAATTTCCTTCAACTCAGCATTCCCTCAAGTCTCCCGATAAAAATGATACCTCACTTGTGTGGGTAGGCCTAGCGCCCGCGACAGGAAATGCCCCAAAACGCAACGTGGACACATACCATTTTTTGAAAGAAAATAGAGGTGTTTCCTGCAAAGTGCCTACCTGTAGATTTTGGCCTCTAGCTCAGCCGGCACCTAGGGAAACCTACCAAACCTGTGCATTTCTGAAAACTAGAGACCTAGGGGAATCCAAGATGGGGTGACTTGTGGGGCTCTGACCAGGTTCTGTTACCCAGAATCCTTTCCAAACCACAAAATTTGGCTAAAAAAACACATGTTCCTCAAATTTCTGTGGCAGAAAGTTCTGGAATCTGAGAGGAGGCACAAATTTCCTTCCACCCAGCGTTCCCCCAAGTCTCCCGATAAAAATGATACCTCACTTGTGTGGGTAGCCCTAGCGCCCGCGACAGGAAATGCCCCAAAGCACAACGTGGACACATCCCAATTTTTGACAGAAAACAGAGCTGTATTTTGCAAAGTGCCTACCTGTAGATTTTGGCCTCTAGCTCAGCCGGCACCTAGGGAAACCTACCAAACCTGTGCATTTCTGAAAACTAGAGACCTAGGGAAATACAAGATGGGGTGACTTGTGGGGCTCTGACCAGGTTCTGTTACCCAGAATCCTTTGCAAACAGCAAAATTTGGATAAAAAAAACATGTTCCTCACATTTCTGTGGCAGAAAGTTCTGGAATCTGAGAGAAGGCACAAATTTCCTTCCACCCAGCGTTCCCTCAAGTCTCCCGATAAAAATGATACCTCACTTATGTGGGTAGGCCTAGCGTCTGCGACAGAAAATGCCCCAAAGCACAACGTGGACACATCCCATTTTTTTACAGAAAACAGAGCTGTATTTTGCAAAGTGCCTACCTGTAGATTGTGCCTCTAGCTCAGCCGGCACCTAGGGATACCTCCTAAACCTGTGCATTTCTGAAAACTAGAGACCTAGGGAAATCCAAGATGGGGTGACTTGTGGGGCTCTGACCAGGTTCTGTTACCCAGAATCCTTTGCAAACCTCAAAATTTGGCTAAAAAAACACATGTTCCTCTCATTTCTGTGGCAGAAAGTTCTGGAATCTGAGAGAAGGCACAAATTTCCTTCCACCCAGCATTCCCCCAAGTCTCCCGATAAAAATGATACCTCACTTGTGTGGGTAGGCCTAGCGCCCGCGACAGGAAATGCCCCAAAACGCAACGTGGACACATCCCATTTTTTGAAAGAAAACAGAGGTGTTTTTTACAAAGTGCCTACCTGTACATTTTGGCCTCTAGCTCAGCCGGCACCTAGGGAAACCTACCAAACCTATGCATTTCTGAAAACTAGAGACCTAGGGGAATCCAAGATGGGGTGACTTGTGGGGCTCTGACCAGGTTCTGTTACCCAGAATACTTTGCAAACCTCAAAATTTGGTTAAAAAAACACATGTTCCTCACATTTCTGTGGCAGAAAGTTCTGGAATCTGAGAGGAGGCACAAATTTCCGTCCACCCAGCGTTTCCCCAAGCCTCCCGATAAAAATGATACCTCACTTGTGTGGGTAGGCCTAGCGCCTGTGACAGGAAATGCCCCAAGAAGCAACGTGGACACATCGCATTTTTTGAAAGAAAATAGAGGTGTTTCCTGCAAAGTGCCTACCTGTAGGTTTTGGCCTCTAGCTCAGCCGGCACCTAGGGAAACCTACCAAACCTGTGCATTTCTGAAAACTAGAGACCTAGGGGAATCCAAGATGGGGTGACTTGTGGGGCTCTGACCAGGTTCTGTTACCCAGAATCCTTTGCAAACCTCAAAATTTGGCTTAAAAACACACGTTCCTCACATTTCTGTGGCAGAAAGTTCTGGAATCTGAGAGGAGGCACAAATTTCCTTCCACCCAGCTTTCCTCCAATTCTCCCAATAAAAATGATACCTCACTTGTGTGGGTAGGCCTAGCACCTGCGACAGGAAATGCCCCAAAGCACAATGTGGACACATCCCATTTTTTGACAGAAAACAGAGCTGTATTTTGCAAAGTGCCTACCTGTAGGTTTTGGCCTCTAGCTCAGCCGGCACCTAGGGAAACCTACCAAACCTGTGCATTTCTGAAAACTAGAGACCTAGGGGAATCCAAGATGGGGTGACTTGTGGGGCTCTGACCAGGTTCTGTTACCCAGAATCCTTTGCAAACCTCAAAATTTGGCTTAAAAACACATGTTCCTCACATTTGTGTGGCAGAAAGTTCTGGAATCTGAGAGAAGGCACAAATTTCCTTCCATCCAGCATTCCCCCAAGTCTCCTGATAAAAATGATACCTCACTTGTGTGGGTAAGCCTAGCGCCCGCGACAGGAAATGCCCCAAAACGCAACGTGGACACATCCCATTTTTTGAAAGAAAACAGAGGTGTTTTTTACAAAGTGCCTACCTGTAGATTTTGGCCTCTAGCTCAGCCAGCACCTAGGGAAACCTACCAAACCTATGCATTTCTGAAAACTAGAGACCTAGGGAAATCCAAGATGGGGTGACTTGTGGGGCTCTGACCAGGTTCTGTTACCCAGAATCCTTTGCAAACCTCAAAATTTGGCTAAAAAAACACATGTTCCTCACATTTCTGTGGCAGAAAGTTCTGGAATCTGAGAGGAGGCACAAATTTCCTTCCACCCAGCGTTCCCCCAAGTCTCCCGATAAAAATGAAACCTCACTTGTGTGGGTAGCCCTAGCGCCCGCGACAGTAAATGCCCCAAAGCACAACGTGGACACATCCCATATTTTGACAGAAAACAGGGCTGTATTTTGCAAAGTGCCTACCTGTTGATTTTGGCCTCTAGCTCAGCCGGCACCTAGGGAAACCTACCAAACCTGTGCATTTCTGAAAACTAGAGACCTAGGGAAATCCAAGATGGGGTGACTTGTGGGGCTCTGACCAGGTTCTGTTACCCAGAATCCTTTGCAAACCTCAAATTTGGCTAAAAAAACACATGTTCCTCACATTTCTGTGGCAGAAAGTTGTGGAATCTGAGAGAAGGCACAAATTTCCTTCCACCCAGCGTTCCCTCAAGTCTCCCGATAAAAATGATACCTCACTTATGTGGGTAGGCCTAGCGCCTGCGACAGGAAATGCCCCAAAGCACAACGTGGACACATCCCATTTTTTGACAGAAAACCGAGCTGTATTTTGCAAAGTGCCTACCTGTAGATTGTGGCCTCTAGCTCAGCCGGCACCTAGGGATACCTCCTAAACCTGTGCATTTCTGAAAACTAGAGACCTAGGGAAATCCAAGATGGGGTGACTTGTGGGGCTCTGACCAGGTTCTGTTACCCAGAATCCTTTGCAAACCTCAAAATTTGGCTAAAAAAACACATGTTCCTCACATTTCTGTGGCAGAAAGTTCTGGAATCTGAGAGAAGGCACAAATTTCCTTCCACACAGCATTCCCACAAGTCTCCCGATAAAAATGATACCTCACTTGTGTGGGTAGGCCTAGCGCCCGCGACAAGAAATGCCCCAAAACGCAACGTGGACACATCCCATTTTTTTAAAGAAAACAGAGGTGTTTTTTACAAAGTGCCTACCTGTACATTTTGGCCTCTAGCTCAGCCGGCACCTAGGGAAACCTACCAAACCTATGCATTTCTGAAAACTAGAGACCTAGGGAAATCCAAGATGGGGTGACTTGTGGGGCTCTGACCATGTTCTGTTACCCAGAATCCTTTGCAAACCTCACAACTGGGCTAAAAAAACACATGTTCCTCACATTTCTGTGGCAGAAAGTTCTGGAATCTGAGAGGAGGCACAAATTCCCTTCCACCCAGCATTCCCCCAATTGTCCTGATAAAAATGATACCTCACTTGTGTGGGTAGGCCTAGCGCCTGCGACAGGAAATGCCCCAAAGCACAACGTGGACACATCCCATTTTTTGACGGAAAACAGAGCTGTATTTTGCAAAGTGCCTACCTGTAGATTTTGGCCTCTAGCTCAGCCGGCACCTAGGGAAACCTACTAAACCTGTGCATTTCTGAAAACTAGAGACCTAGGGGAATCCAAGATGGGGTGACTTGTGGGGCTCTGACCAGGTTCTGTTACCCAGAATCCATTGCAAACCTCAAAATTTAGCTAAAAAAACACATGTTCCTCACATTTCTGTGGCAGAAAGTTCTGGAATCTGAGAGAAGGCACAAATTTCCTTCCATCCAGCATTCCCCCAAGTCTCCCGATAAAAATGATACCTCACTTGTGTGGGTAGGCCTAGCGCCCGCGACAGGAAATGCCCCAAAAAGCAACGTGGACACATCCCATTTTTTGAAAGAAAATAGAGGTGTTTCCTGCAAAGTGCCTAGCTGTAGGTTTTGGCCTCTAGCTCAGCCGGCACCTAGGGAAACCTACCAAACCTGTGCATTTCTGAAAACTAGAGACCTAGGGGAATCCAAGATGGGGTGACTTGTGGGGCTCTGACCAGGTTCTGTTACCCAGAATCCTTTGCAAACCTCAAAATTTGGCTTAAAAACACATGTTCCTCACATTTCTGTGGCAGAAAGTTCTGGAATCTGAGAGGAGGCACAAATTTCCTTCCACCCAGCGTTCCCCCAATTCTCCCGATAAAAATGATACCTCACTTGTATGGGTAGGCCTAGCACCTGCGACAGGAAATGCCCCAAAGCACAACGTGGACACATCCCATTTTTTGACAGAAAACAGAGTTGTATTTTGCAAAGTGCCTACCTGTAGGTTTTGGCCTCTAGCTCAGCCGGCACCTTGGGAAACCTACCACACCTGTGCATTTCTGAAAACTAGAGACCTAGGGGAATCCAAGATGGGGTGACTTGTGGGGCTCTGACCAGGTTCTGTTACCCAGAATCCTTTGCAAACCTCAAAAATTTGGCTTAAAAACACATGTTCCTCACATTTCTGTGGCAGAAAGTTCTGGAATCTGAGAGAAGGCACAAATTTCCTTCCATCCAGCATTCCCCAAGTCTCCCGATAAAAATGATACCTCACTTGTGTGGGTAAGCCTAGCGCCCGCGACAGGAAGTGCCCCAAAACGCAACGTGGACACATCCCATTTTTTGAAAGAAAACAGAGGTGTTTTTTACAAAGTGCCTACCTGTAGATTTTGGCCTCTAGCTCAGCCAGCACCTAGGGAAACCTACCAAACCTATGCATTTCTGAAAACTAGAGACCTAGGGAAATCCAAGATGGGGTGACTTGTGGGGCTCTGACCAGGTTCTGTTACCCAGAATCCTTTGCAAACCTCAAAATTTGGCTAAAAAAACACATGTTCCTCACATTTCTGTGGCAGAAAGTTCTGGAATCTGAGAGGAGGCACAAATTCCCTTCCACCCAGCATTCCCCCAATTCTCCTGATAAAAATGATACCTGACTTGTGTGGGTAGGCCTAGCGCCTGCGACAGGAAATGCCCCAAAGCACAGCGTGGACACATCCCATTTTTTGACAGAAAACAGAGCTGTATTTTGCAAAGTGCCTACCTGTAGATTTTGGCCTCTAGCTCAGCCGGCACCTAGGGAAACCTACTAAACCTGTGCATTTCTGAAAACTAGAGACCTAGGGAAATCCAAGATGGGGTGACTTGTGGGGCTCTGACCAGGTTCTGTTACCCAGAATCCATTGCAAACCTCAAAATTTGGCTAAAAAAACACATGTTCCTCACATTTCTGTGGCAGAAAGTTCTGGAATCTGAGAGAAGGCACAAATTTCCTTCCATCCAGCATTCCCCCAAGTCTCCCGATAAAAATGATACCTCACTTGTGTGGGTAGGCCTAGCGCCCGCGACAGGAAATGCCCCAAAAAGCAAAGTGGACACATCCCATTTTTTGAAAGAAAATAGAGGTGTTTCCTGCAAAGTGCCTACCTGTAGGTTTTGGCCTCTAGCTCAGCCGGCACCTAGGGAAACCTACCAAACCTGTGCATTTCTGAAAACTAGAGACATAGGGGAATCCAAGATGGGGTGACTTGTGGGGCTCTGACCAGGTTCTGTTACCCAGAATCCTTTGCAAACCTCAAAATTTGGCTTAAAAACACATGTTCCTCACATTTCTGTGGCAGAAAGTTCTGGAATCTGAGAGGAGGCACAAATTTCCTTCCACCCAGCGTTCCCCCAATTCTCCCGATAAAAATGATACCTCACTTGTGTGGGTAGGCCTAGCACCTGCGACAGGAAATGCCCCAAAGCACAACGTGGACACATCCCATTTTTTGACAGAAAACAGAGCTGTATTTTGCAAAGTGCCTACCTGTAGATTTTGGCCTCTAGCTCAGTCAGCATCTAGGGAAACCTACCAAACCTATGCATTTCTGAAAACTAGAGACCTAGGGAAATCCAAGATGGGGTGACTTGTGGGGCTCTGACCAGGTTCTGTTACCCAGAATCCTTTGCAAACCTCAAAATTTGGCTTAAAAACACATGTTCCTCACATTTCTGTGGCAGAAAGTTCTGGAATCTGAGAGAAGGCACAAATTTCCTTCCATCCAGCATTCCCCAAGTCTCCCGATAAAAATGATACCTCACTTGTGTGGGTAAGCCTAGCGCCCGCGACAGGAAGTGCCCCAAAACGCAACGTGGACACATCCCATTTTTTGAAAGAAAATAGAGGTGTTTCCTGCAAAGTGCCTAGCTGTAGGTTTTGGCCTCTAGCTCAGCCGGCACCTAGGGAAACCTACCAAACCTGTGCATTTCTGAAAACTAGAGACCTAGGGGAATCCAAGATGGGGTGACTTGTGGGGCTCTGACCATGTTCTGTTACCCAGAATCCTTTGCAAACCTCACAACTGGGCTAAAAAAACACATGTTCCTCACATTTCTGTGGCAGAAAGTTCTGGAATCTGAGAGGAGGCACAAATTCCCTTCCACCCAGCATTCCCCCAATTCTCCTGATAAAAATGATACCTGACTTGTGTGGGTAGGCCTAGCGCCTGCGACAGGAAATGCCCCAAAGCACAGCGTGGACACATCCCATTTTTTGACAGAAAACAGAGCTGTATTTTGCAAAGTGCCTACCTGTAGATTTTGGCCTCTAGCTCAGCCGGCACCTAGGGAAACCTACTAAACCTGTGCATTTCTGAAAACTAGAGACCTAGGGAAATCCAAGATGGGGTGACTTGTGGGGCTCTGACCAGGTTCTGTTACCCAGAATCCATTGCAAACCTCAAAATTTGGCTAAAAAAACACATGTTCCTCACATTTCTGTGGCAGAAAGTTCTGGAATCTGAGAGAAGGCACAAATTTCCTTCCATCCAGCATTCCCCCAAGTCTCCCGATAAAAATGATACCTCACTTGTGTGGGTAGGCCTAGCGCCCGCGACAGGAAATGCCCCAAAAAGCAACGTGGACACATCCCATTTTTTGAAAGAAAATAGAGGTGTTTCCTGCAAAGTGCCTACCTGTAGGTTTTGGCCTCTAGCTCAGCCGGCACCTAGGGAAACCTACCAAACCTGTGCATTTCTGAAAACTAGAGACCTAGGGGAATCCAAGATGGGGTGACTTGTGGGGCTCTGACCAGGTTCTGTTACCCAGAATCCTTTGCAAACCTCAAAATTTGGCTTAAAAACACATGTTCCTCACATTTCTGTGGCAGAAAGTTCTGGAATCTGAGAGGAGGCACAAATTTCCTTCCACCCAGCGTTCCCCCAATTCTCCCGATAAAAATGATACCTCACTTGTGTGGGTAGGCCTAGCACCTGCGACAGGAAATGCCCCAAAGCACAACGTGGACACATCCCATTTTTTGACAGAAAACAGAGCTGTATTTTGCAAAGTGCCTACCTGTAGATTTTGGCCTCTAGCTCAGTCAGCACCTAGGGAAACCTACCAAACCTATGCATTTCTGAAAACTAGAGACCTAGGGAAATCCAAGATGGGGTGACTTGTGGGGCTCTGACCAGGTTCTGTTACCCAGAATCCTTTGCAAACCTCAAAATTTGGCTTAAAAACACATGTTCCTCACATTTCTGTGGCAGAAAGTTCTGGAATCTGAGAGAAGGCACAAATTTCCTTCCATCCAGCATTCCCCAAGTCTCCCGATAAAAATGATACCTCACTTGTGTGGGTAAGCCTAGCGCCCGCGACAGGAAGTGCCCCAAAACGCAACGTGGACACATCCCATTTTTTGAAAGAAAACAGAGGTGTTTTTTACAAAGTGCCTACCTGTAGATTTTGGCCTCTAGCTCAGCCAGCACCTAGGGAAACCTACCAAACCTATGCATTTCTGAAAACTAGAGACCTAGGGAAATCCAAGATGGGGTGACTTGTGGGGCTCTGACCAGGTTCTGTTACCCAGAATCCTTTGCAAACCTCAAAATTTGGCTAAAAAAACACATGTTCCTCACATTTCTGTGGCAGAAAGTTCTGGAATCTGAGAGGAGGCACAAATTCCCTTCCACCCAGCATTCCCCCAATTCTCCTGATAAAAATGATACCTGACTTGTGTGGGTAGGCCTAGCGCCTGCGACAGGAAATGCCCCAAAGCACAGCGTGGACACATCCCATTTTTTGACAGAAAACAGAGCTGTATTTTGCAAAGTGCCTACCTGTAGATTTTGGCCTCTAGCTCAGCCGGCACCTAGGGAAACCTACTAAACCTGTGCATTTCTGAAAACTAGAGACCTAGGGAAATCCAAGATGGGGTGACTTGTGGGGCTCTGACCAGGTTCTGTTACCCAGAATCCATTGCAAACCTCAAAATTTGGCTAAAAAAACACATGTTCCTCACATTTCTGTGGCAGAAAGTTCTGGAATCTGAGAGAAGGCACAAATTTCCTTCCATCCAGCATTCCCCCAAGTCTCCCGATAAAAATGATACCTCACTTGTGTGGGTAGGCCTAGCGCCCGCGACAGGAAATGCCCCAAAAAGCAACGTGGACACATCCCATTTTTTGAAAGAAAATAGAGGTGTTTCCTGCAAAGTGCCTACCTGTAGGTTTTGGCCTCTAGCTCAGCCGGCACCTAGGGAAACCTACCAAACCTGTGCATTTCTGAAAACTAGAGACCTAGGGGAATCCAAGATGGGGTGACTTGTGGGGCTCTGACCAGGTTCTGTTACCCAGAATCCTTTGCAAACCTCAAAATTTGGCTTAAAAACACATGTTCCTCACATTTCTGTGGCAGAAAGTTCTGGAATCTGAGAGGAGGCACAAATTTCCTTCCACCCAGCGTTCCCCCAATTCTCCCGATAAAAATGATACCTCACTTGTGTGGGTAGGCCTAGCACCTGCGACAGGAAATGCCCCAAAGCACAACGTGGACACATCCCATTTTTTGACAGAAAACAGAGCTGTATTTTGCAAAGTGCCTACCTGTAGATTTTGGCCTCTAGCTCAGTCAGCACCTAGGGAAACCTACCAAACCTATGCATTTCTGAAAACTAGAGACCTAGGGAAATCCAAGATGGGGTGACTTGTGGGGCTCTGACCAGGTTCTGTTACCCAGAATCCTTTGCAAACCTCAAAATTTGGCTTAAAAACACATGTTCCTCACATTTCTGTGGCAGAAAGTTCTGGAATCTGAGAGAAGGCACAAATTTCCTTCCATCCAGCATTCCCCAAGTCTCCCGATAAAAATGATACCTCACTTGTGTGGGTAAGCCTAGCGCCCGCGACAGGAAGTGCCCCAAAACGCAACGTGGACACATCCCATTTTTTGAAAGAAAACAGAGGTGTTTTTTACAAAGTGCCTACCTGTAGATTTTGGCCTCTAGCTCAGCCAGCACCTAGGGAAACCTACCAAACCTATGCATTTCTGAAAACTAGAGACCTAGGGAAATCCAAGATGGGGTGACTTGTGGGGCTCTGACCAGGTTCTGTTACCCAGAATCCTTTGCAAACCTCAAAATTTGGCTAAAAAAACACATGTTCCTCACATTTCTGTGGCAGAAAGTTCTGGAATCTGAGAGGAGGCACAAATTCCCTTCCACCCAGCATTCCCCCAATTCTCCTGATAAAAATGATACCTGACTTGTGTGGGTAGGCCTAGCGCCTGCGACAGGAAATGCCCCAAAGCACAGCGTGGACACATCCCATTTTTTGACAGAAAACAGAGCTGTATTTTGCAAAGTGCCTACCTGTAGATTTTGGCCTCTAGCTCAGCCGGCACCTAGGGAAACCTACTAAACCTGTGCATTTCTGAAAACTAGAGACCTAGGGAAATCCAAGATGGGGTGACTTGTGGGGCTCTGACCAGGTTCTGGTACCCAGAATCCATTGCAAACCTCAAAATTTGGCTAAAAAAACACATGTTCCTCACATTTCTGTGGCAGAAAGTTCTGGAATCTGAGAGAAGGCACAAATTTCCTTCCATCCAGCATTCCCCCAAGTCTCCCGATAAAAATGATACCTCACTTGTGTGGGTAGGCCTAGCGCCCGCGACAGGAAATGCCCCAAAATGCAACGTGGACACATCCCATTTTTTGAAAGAAAATAGAGGTGTTTCCTGCAAAGTGCCTACCTGTAGGTTTTGGCCTCTAGCTCAGCCGGCACCTAGGGAAACCTACCAAACCTGTGCATTTCTGAAAACTAGAGACCTAGGGGAATCCAAGATGGGGTGACTTGTGGGGCTCTGACCAGGTTCTGTTACCCAGAATCCTTTGCAAACCTCAAAATTTGGCTTAAAAACACATGTTCCTCACATTTCTGTGGCAGAAAGTTCTGGAATCTGAGAGGAGGCACAAATTTCCTTCCACCCAGCGTTCCCCCAATTCTCCCGATAAAAATGATACCTCACTTGTGTGGGTAGGCCTAGCACCTGCGACAGGAAATGCCCCAAAGCACAACGTGGACACATCCCATTTTTTGACAGAAAACAGAGCTGTATTTTGCAAAGTGCCTACCTGTAGATTTTGGCCTCTAGCTCAGTCAGCACCTAGGGAAACCTACCAAACCTATGCATTTCTGAAAACTAGAGACCTAGGGAAATCCAAGATGGGGTGACTTGTGGGGCTCTGACCAGGTTCTGTTACCTAGAATCCTTTGCAAACCTCAAAATTTGGCTAAAAAAACACATGTTCCTCACATTTCTGTGGCAGAAAGTTCTGGAATCTGAGAGAAGACACAAATTTCCTTCCATCCAGCATTCCCCCAAGTCTCCCGATAAAAATGATACCTCACTTGTGTGGGTAAGCCTAGCGCCCGCGACAGGAAATGCCCCAAAACGCAACGTGGACACATCCCATTTTTTGAAAGAAAACAGAGGTGTTTTTTACAAAGTGCCTACCTGTAGATTTTGGCCTCTAGCTCAGCCAGCACCTTGAGAAACCTACCAAACCTATGCATTTCTGAAAACTAGAGACCTAGGGAAATCCAAGATGGGGTGACTTGTGGGGCTCTGACCAGGTTCTGTTACCCAGAATCCTTTGCAAACCTCAAAATTTGGCTAAAAAAACACATGTTCCTCACATTTCTGTGGCAGAAAGTTCTGGAATCAGAGAGGAGCCACAAATTTCCTTCCACCCAGCATTCCCTCAAGTCTCCCGATAAAAATGATACCTCACTTGTGTGGGTTGGCCTAGCGCCCGCGACAGGAAATGCCCCAAAACGCAACGTGGACACATCCCATTTTTTTAAAGAAAATAGAGGTGTTTCCTGCAAAGTGCCTACCTGTAGGTTTTGGCCTCTAGCTCAGCCGGCACCTAGGGAAACCTACCAAACCTGTGCATTTCTGAAAACTAGAGACCTAGGGGAATCCAAGATGGGGTGACTTGTGGGGCTCTGACCAGGTTCTGTTACCCAGAATCCTTTGCAAACCTCAAAATTTGGCTTAAAAACACATGTTCCTCACATTTCTGTGGCAGAAAGTTCTGGAATCTGAGAGGAGGCACAAATTTCCTTCCACCCAGCGTTCCCCCAATTCTCCCGATAAAAATGATACCTCACTTGTGTGGGTAGGCCTAGCACCTGCGACAGAAATTGTCCCAAAGCACAACGTGGACACATCCCATTTTTTGACAGAAAACAGAGCTGTATTTTGCAAAGTGCCTACCTGTAGATTTTGGCCTCTAGCTCAGCCAGCACCTAGGGAAACCTACCAAACCTATGCATTTCTGAAAACTAGAGACCTAGGGAAATCCAAGATGGGGTGACTTGTGGGGCTCTGACCAGGTTCTGTCACCCAGAATCCTTTGCAAACAGCAAAATTTGGCTAAAAAAAACATGTTCCTCACATTTCTGTGGCAGAAAGTTCTGGTATCTGAGAGAAGGCACAAATTTCCTTCAACTCAGCATTCCCTCAAGTCTCCCGATAAAAATGATACCTCACTTGTGTGGGTAGGCCTAGCGCCCGCGACAGGAAATGCCCCAAAACGCAACGTGGACACATCCCATTTTTTTAAAGAAAACAGAGGTGTTTTTTGCAAAGTGCCTACCTGTAGATTTTGGCCTCTAGCTCAGCCGGCACCTAGGGAAACCTTCCAAACCTGTGCATTTCTGAAAACTAGAGACCTAGGGGAATCCAAGATGCAGTGACTTGTGGTGCTCTGACCAGGTTCTGTTACCCAGAATCCTTTGCAAACCACAAAATTTGGCTAAAAAAACACATGTTCCTCACATTTCTGTGGCAGAAAGTTCTGGAATCTGAGAGGAGGCACAAATTCCCTTCCACCCAGCATTCCCCCAATTCTCCTGATAAAAATGATACCTGACTTGTGTGGGTAGGCCTAGCGCCTGCGACAGGAAATGCCCCAAAGCACAACGTGGACACATCCCATTTTTTGACAGAAAACAGAGCTGTATTTTGCAAAGTGCCTACCTGTAGATTTTGGCCTCTAGCTCAGCCGGCACCTAGGGAAACCTACTAAACCTGTGCATTTCTGAAAACTAGAGACCTAGGTAAATCCAAGATGGGGTGACTTGTGGGGCTCTGACCAGGTTCTGTTACCCAGAATCCATTGCAAACCTCAAAATTTGGCTAAAAAAACACATGTTCCTCACATTTCTGTGGCAGAAAGTTCCGGAATCTGAGAGGAGGCACAAATTTCCTTCCACCCAGCGTTCCCCCAAGTCTCCCGATAAAAATGATACCTCACTTGTGTGTGTAGGCCTAGCGCCCGCGACAGGAAATGCCCCAAAGCACAACGTGGACACATCCCATATTTTGACAGAAAACAGAGCTGTATTTTGCAAAGTGCCTACCTGTTGATTTTGGCCTCTAGCTCAGCCGGCACCTAGGGAAACCTACCAAACCTGTGATTTTCTGAAAACTAGAGACCTAGGGAAATCCAAGATGGGGTGACTTGTGGGGCTCTGACCAGGTTCTATTACCCAGAATCCTTTGCAAACCTCAAATTTGGCTAAAAAAACACATGTTCCTCACATTTCTGTGGCAGAAAGTTGTGGAATCTGAGAGAAGGCACAAATTTCCTTCCACCCAGCGTTCCCTCAAGTCTCCCGATAAAAATGATACCTCACTTATGTGGGTAGGCCTAGCGCCTGCGACAGGAAATGCCCCAAAGCACAACGTGGACACATCCCATTTTTTGACAGAAAACAGAGCTGTATTTTGCAAAGTGCCTACCTGTAGATTGTGGCCTCTAGCTCAGCCGGCACCTAGGGAAACCTCCTAAACCTGTGCATTTCTGAAAACTAGAGACCTAGGGAAATCCAAGATGGGGTGACTTGTGGGGCTCTGACCAGGTTCTGTTACCCAGAATCCTTTGCAAACCTCAAAATTTGGCTAAAAAAACACATGTTCCTCACATTTCTGTGGCAGAAAGTTCTGGAATCTGAGAGAAGGCACAAATTTCCTTCCACCCAGCATTCCCCCAAGTCTCCCGATAAAAATGATACCTCACTTGTGTGGGTAGGCCTAGCGCCCGCAACAGGAAATGCCCCAAAACGCAACGTGGACACATCCCATTTTTTTAAAGAAAACAGAGGTGTTTTTTACAAAGTGCCTACCTGTACATTTTGGCCTCTAGCTCAGCCGGCACCTAGGGAAACCTACCAAACCTATGCATTTCTGAAAACTAGAGACCTAGGGGAATCCAAGATGGGGTGACTTGTGGGGCTCTGACCAGGTTCTGTTACCCAGAATACTTTGCAAACCTCAAAATTTGGCTAAAAAAACACATGTTCCTCACATTTCTGTGGCAGAAAGTTCTGGAATCTGAGAGGAGGCACAAATTTCCTTCCCCCCAGCGTTCCCCCAAGTCTCCCGATAAAAATGATACCTCACTTGTGTGGGTAGGACTAGCGCCTGTGACAGGAAATGCCCCAAAGCACAACGTGGACACATCCCATTTTTTGACAGAAAACAGAGCTGTATTTTGCAAAGTGCCTACCTGTAGATTTTGGCATCTAGCTCAGCCGGCACCTAGGGAAACCTACCAAACCTGTGCATATCTGAAAACTAGAGACTTAGGGGAATCCAAGATGGGGTTACTTGTGGGGCTGTGACCAGGTTCTGTTACCCAGAATCCTTTGCAAACCTCAAAATTTGGCTAAAAAAACACATGTTCCTCACATTTCTGTGGCAGAAAGTTCTGGAATCTGAGAGGAGGCACAAATTCCCTTCCACCCAGCATTCCCCCAATTCTCCTGATAAAAATGATACCTCACTTGTGTGGGTAGGCCTAGCGCCTGCGACAGGAAATGCCCCAAAGCACAACGTGGACACATCCCATTTTTTGACAGAAAACCGAGCTGTATTTTGCAAAGTACCTACCTGTAGATTTTGGCCTCTAGCTCAGCGGCACCTAGGGAAACCTACTAAACCTGTGCATTTCTGAAAACTAGAGACCTAGGGAAATCCAAGATGGGGTGACTTGTGGGGCTCTGACCTGGTTCTGTTACCCAGAATCCTTTGCAAACCTCAAAATTTGGCTAAAAAAACACATGTTCCTCACATTTCTGTGGCAGAAAGTTCTGGAATCTGAGAGAAGGCACAAATTTCCTTCCATCCAGCATTCCCCCAAGTCTCCCGATAAAAATGATACCTCACTTGTGTGGGTAGGCCTAGCGCCCGTGACAGGAAATGCCCCAAAATGCAACGTGGACACATCCCATTTTTTGAAAGAAAACAGAGGTGTTTTTTAGAAAGTGCCTACCTGTAGATTTTGGCCTCTAGCTCAGCCAGAACCTAGGGAAACCTACCAAACCTATGCATTTCTGAAAACTAGAGACCTAGGGAAATCCAAGATGGGGTGACTTGTGGGGCTCTGACCAGGTTCTGTTACCCAGAATCCTTTGCAAACCTCAAAATTTGGCTAAAAAAACACATGTTCCTCACATTTCTGTGGCAGAAAGTTCTGGAATCAGAGAGGAGCCACAAATTTCCTTCCACCCAGCATTCCCTCAAGTCTCCCAATAAAAATGATACCTCACTTGTGTGGGTAGGCCTAGCGCCCGCGACAGGAAATGCCCCAAAACGCAACGTGGACACATCCCATTTTTTTAAAGAAAATAGAGGTGTTTCCTGCAAAGTGCCTACCTGTAGGTTTTGGCCTCTAGCTCAGCCGGCACCTAGGGAAACCTACCAAACCTGTGCATTTCTGAAAACTAGAGACCTAGGGGAATCCAAGATGGGGTGACTTGTGGGGCTCTGACCAGGTTCTGTTACCCAGAATCCTTTGCAAACCTCAAAGTTTGGCTTAAAAACACATGTTCCTCACATTTCTGTGGCAGAAAGTTCTGGAATCTGAGAGGAGGCACAAATTTCCTTCCACCCAGCGTTCCCCCAATTCTCCCGATAAAAATGATACCTCACTTGTGTGGGTAGGCCTAGCACCTGCGACAGAAATTGTCCCAAAGCACAACGTGGACACATCCCATTTTTTGACAGAAAACAGAGCTGTATTTTGCAAAGTGCCTACCTGTAGATTTTGGCCTCTAGCTCAGCCAGCACCTAGGGAAACCTACCAAACCTATGCATTTCTGAAAACTAGAGACCTAGGGAAATCCAAGATGGGGTGACTTGTGGGGCTCTGACCAGGTTCTGTCACCCAGAATCCTTTGCAAACAGCAAAATTTGGCTAAAAAAAACATGTTCCTCACATTTCTGTGGCAGAAAGTTCTGGTATCTGAGAGAAGGCACAAATTTCCTTCAACTCAGCATTCCCTCAAGTCTCCCGATAAAAATGATACCTCACTTGTGTGGGTAGGCCTAGCGCCCGCGACAGGAAATGCCCCAAAACGCAACGTGGACACATCCCATTTTTTTAAAGAAAACAGAGGTGTTTTTTGCAAAGTGCCTACCTGTAGATTTTGGCCTCTAGCTCAGCCGGCACCTAGGGAAACCTTCCAAACCTGTGCATTTCTGAAAACTAGAGACCTAGGGGAATCCAAGATGCAGTGACTTGTGGTGCTCTGACCAGGTTCTGTTACCCAGAATCCTTTGCAAACCACAAAATTTGGCTAAAAAATCACATGTTCCTCACATTTCTGTGGCAGAAAGTTCTGGAATCTGAGAGGAGGCACAAATTCCCTTCCACCCAGCATTCCCCCAATTCTCCTGATAAAAATGATACCTGACTTGTGTGGGTAGGCCTAGCGCCTGCGACAGGAAATGCCCCAAAGCACAACGTGGACACATCCCATTTTTTGACAGAAAACAGAGCTGTATTTTGCAAAGTGCCTACCTGTAGATTTTGGCCTCTAGCTCAGCCGGCACCTAGGGAAACCTACTAAACCTGTGCATTTCTGAAAACTAGAGACCTAGGTAAATCCAAGATGGGGTGACTTGTGGGGCTCTGACCAGGTTCTGTTACCCAGAATCCATTGCAAACCTCAAAATTTGGCTAAAAAAACACATGTTCCTCACATTTCTGTGGCAGAAAGTTCCGGAATCTGAGAGGAGGCACAAATTTCCTTCCACCCAGCGTTCCCCCAAGTCTCCCGATAAAAATGATACCTCACTTGTGTGTGTAGGCCTAGCGCCCGCGACAGGAAATGCCCCAAAGCACAACGTGGACACATCCCATATTTTGACAGAAAACAGAGCTGTATTTTGCAAAGTGCCTACCTGTTGATTTTGGCCTCTAGCTCAGCCGGCACCTAGGGAAACCTACCAAACCTGTGATTTTCTGAAAACTAGAGACCTAGGGAAATCCAAGATGGGGTGACTTGTGGGGCTCTGACCAGGTTCTATTACCCAGAATCCTTTGCAAACCTCAAATTTGGCTAAAAAAACACATGTTCCTCACATTTCTGTGGCAGAAAGTTGTGGAATCTGAGAGAAGGCACAAATTTCCTTCCACCCAGCGTTCCCTCAAGTCTCCCGATAAAAATGATACCTCACTTATGTGGGTAGGCCTAGCGCCTGCGACAGGAAATGCCCCAAAGCACAACGTGGACACATCCCATTTTTTGACAGAAAACAGAGCTGTATTTTGCAAAGTGCCTACCTGTAGATTGTGGCCTCTAGCTCAGCCGGCACCTAGGGAAACCTCCTAAACCTGTGCATTTCTGAAAACTAGAGACCTAGGGAAATCCAAGATGGGGTGACTTGTGGGGCTCTGACCAGGTTCTGTTACCCAGAATCCTTTGCAAACCTCAAAATTTGGCTAAAAAAACACATGTTCCTCACATTTCTGTGGCAGAAAGTTCTGGAATCTGAGAGAAGGCACAAATTTCCTTCCACCCAGCATTCCCCCAAGTCTCCCGATAAAAATGATACCTCACTTGTGTGGGTAGGCCTAGCGCCCGCAACAGGAAATGCCCCAAAACGCAACGTGGACACATCCCATTTTTTTAAAGAAAACAGAGGTGTTTTTTACAAAGTGCCTACCTGTACATTTTGGCCTCTAGCTCAGCCGGCACCTAGGGAAACCTACCAAACCTATGCATTTCTGAAAACTAGAGACCTAGGGGAATCCAAGATGGGGTGACTTGTGGGGCTCTGACCAGGTTCTGTTACCCAGAATACTTTGCAAACCTCAAAATTTGGCTAAAAAAACACATGTTCCTCACATTTCTGTGGCAGAAAGTTCTGGAATCTGAGAGGAGGCACAAATTTCCTTCCACCCAGCGTTCCCCCAAGTCTCCCGATAAAAATGATACCTCACTTGTGTGGGTAGGACTAGCGCCTGTGACAGGAAATGCCCCAAAGCACAACGTGGACACATCCCATTTTTTGACAGAAAACAGAGCTGTATTTTGCAAAGTGCCTACCTGTAGATTTTGGCATCTAGCTCAGCCGGCACCTAGGGAAACCTACCAAACCTGTGCATATCTGAAAACTAGAGACTTAGGGGAATCCAAGATGGGGTTACTTGTGGGGCTGTGACCAGGTTCTGTTACCCAGAATCCTTTGCAAACCTCAAAATTTGGCTAAAAAAACACATGTTCCTCACATTTCTGTGGCAGAAAGTTCTGGAATCTGAGAGGAGGCACAAATTCCCTTCCACCCAGCATTCCCCCAATTCTCCTGATAAAAATGATACCTCACTTGTGTGGGTAGGCCTAGCGCCTGCGACAGGAAATGCCCCAAAGCACAACGTGGACACATCCCATTTTTTGACAGAAAACCGAGCTGTATTTTGCAAAGTACCTACCTGTAGATTTTGGCCTCTAGCTCAGCGGCACCTAGGGAAACCTACTAAACCTGTGCATTTCTGAAAACTAGAGACCTAGGGAAATCCAAGATGGGGTGACTTGTGGGGCTCTGACCTGGTTCTGTTACCCAGAATCCTTTGCAAACCTCAAAATTTGGCTAAAAAAACACATGTTCCTCACATTTCTGTGGCAGAAAGTTCTGGAATCTGAGAGAAGGCACAAATTTCCTTCCATCCAGCATTCCCCCAAGTCTCCCGATAAAAATGATACCTCACTTGTGTGGGTAGGCCTAGCGCCCGTGACAGGAAATGCCCCAAAATGCAACGTGGACACATCCCATTTTTTGAAAGAAAACAGAGGTGTTTTTTAGAAAGTGCCTACCTGTAGATTTTGGCCTGTAGCTCAGCCAGAACCTAGGGAAACCTACCAAACCTATGCATTTCTGAAAACTAGAGACCTAGGGAAATCCAAGATGGGGTGACTTGTGGGGCTCTGACCAGGTTCTGTTACCCAGAATCCTTTGCAAACCTCAAAATTTGGCTAAAAAAACACATGTTCCTCACATTTCTGTGGCAGAAAGTTCTGGAATCAGAGAGGAGCCACAAATTTCCTTCCACCCAGCATTCCCTCAAGTCTCCCAATAAAAATGATACCTCACTTGTGTGGGTAGGCCTAGCGCCCGCGACAGGAAATGCCCCAAAACGCAACGTGGACACATCCCATTTTTTTAAAGAAAATAGAGGTGTTTCCTGCAAAGTGCCTACCTGTAGGTTTTGGCCTCTAGCTCAGCCAGCACCTAGGGAAACCTACCAAACCTGTGCATTTCTGAAAACTAGAGACCTAGGGGAATCCAAGATGGGGTGACTTGTGGGGCTCTGACCAGGTTCTGTTACCCAGAATCCTTTGCAAACCTCAAAGTTTGGCTTAAAAACACATGTTCCTCACATTTCTGTGGCAGAAAGTTCTGGAATCTGAGAGGAGGCACAAATTTCCTTCCACCCAGCGTTCCCCCAATTCTCCCGATAAAAATGATACCTCACTTGTGTGGGTAGGCCTAGCACCTGCGACAGGAAATGCCCCAAAGCACAACGTGGACATATCCCATTTTTTGACAGAAAACAGAGCTGTATTTTGCAAAGTGCCTACCTGTAGATTTTGGCCTCTAGCTCAGCCAGCACCTAGGGAAACCTACCAAACCTATGCATTTCTGAAAACTAGAGACCTAGGGAAATCCAAGATGGGGAGACTTGTGGGGCTCTGACCAGGTTCTGTTACCCAGAATCCTTTGCAAACCTCAAAATTTGGCTAAAAAAACACATGTTCCTCACATTTCTGTGGCAGAAAGTTCTGGAATCAGAGAGGAGCCACAAATTTCCTTCCACCCAGCATTCCCTCAAGTCTCCTGATAAAAATGATACCTCACTTGTGTGGGTAGGCCTAGCGCCTGCGACAGGAAATGCCCCAAAGCACAACGTGGACACATCCCATTTTTTGACAGAAAACAAAGCTGTATTTTGCAAAGTGCCTACCTGTAGATTTTGGCCTCTAGCTCAGCCGGCACCTAGGGAAACCTACTAAACCTGTGCATTTCTGAAAACTAGAGAGAGACCTAGGGAAATCCAAGATGGGGTGACTTGTGGGGCTCTGACCAGGTTCTGTTACCCAGAATCCATTGCAAACCTCACAATTTGGCTAAAAAAACACATGTTCCTCACATTTCTGTGGCAGAAAGTTCTGGAATCTGAGAGAAGGCACAAATTTCCTTCCATCCAGCATTCCCCCAAGTCTCCCGATAAAAATGATACCTCACTTGTGTGGGTAGGCCTAGTGCCCGCGACAGGAAATGCCCCAAAAAGCAACGTGGACACATCCCATTTTTTGAAAGAAAATAGAGGTGTTTCCTGCAAAGTGCCTACCTGTAGGTTTTGGCCTCTAGCTCAGCCGGCACCTAGGGAAACCTACCAAACCTGTGCATTTCTGAAAACTAGAGACCTAGGGGAATCCAAGATGGGGTGACTTGTGGGGCTCTGACCAGGTTCTGTTACCCAGAATCCTTTGCAAACCTCAAAATTTGGCTTAAAAACACATGTTCCTCACATTTCTGTGGCAGAAAGTTCTGGAATCTGAGAGGAGGCACAAATTTCCTTCCACCCAGCGTTCCCCCAATTCTCCCGATAAAAATGATACCTCACTTGTATGGGTAGGCCTAGCACCTGCGACAGGAAATGCCCCAAAGCACAACGTGGACACATCCCATTTTTTGACAGAAAACAGAGCTGTATTTTGCAAAGTGCCTACCTGTAGGTTTTGGCCTCTAGCTCAGCCGGCACCTAGGGAAACCTACCACACCTGTGCATTTCTGAAAACTAGAGACCTAGGGGAATCCAAGATGTGGTGACTTGTGGGGCTCTGACCAGGTTCTGTTACCCAGAATCCTTTGCAAACCTCAAAATTTGGCTTAAAAACACATGTTCCTCACATTTCTGTGGCAGAAAGTTCTGGAATCTGAGAGGAGGCACAAATTCCCTTCCACCCAGCATTCCCCCAATTCTCCTGATAAAAATGATACCTCACTTGTGTGGGTAGGCCTAGCGCCCGCGACAGGAAATGCCCCAAAGCACAACGTGGACACATCCCATTTTTTGACAGAAAACAGAGCTGTATTTTGCAAAGTGCCTACCTGTAGATTTTGGCCTCTAGCTCAGCCGGCACCTAGGGAAACCTACTAAACCTGTGCATTTCTGAAAACTAGAGACCTAGGGAAATCCAAGATGGGGTGACTTGTGGGGCTCTGACCAGGTTCTGTTACCCAGAATCCATTGCAAACCTCAAAATTTGGCTAAAAAAACACATGTTCCTCACATTTCTGTGGCAGAAAGTTCTGGAATCTGAGAGGAGGCACAAATTTCCTTCCATCCAGCATTCCCCCAATTCTCCTGATAAAAATGATACCTCACTTGTGTGGGTAGGCCTAGCGCCTGCGACAGGAAATGCCCCAAAGCACAACGTGGACACATCCCATTTTTTGACAGAAAACAGAGCTGTATTTTGCAAAGTGCCTACCTGTAGATTTTGGCCTCTAGCTCAGCCGGCACCTAGGGAAACCTACTAAACCTGTGCATTTCTGAAAACTAGAGACCTAGGGAAATCCAAGATGGGGTGACTTGTGGGGCTCTGACCAGGTTCTGTTACCCAGAATCCATTGCAAACCTCAAAATTTGGCTAAAAAAACACATGTTCCTCACATTTCTGTGGCAGAAAGTTCTGGAATCTGAGAGAAGGCACAAATTTCCTTCCATCCAGCATTCCCCCAAGTCTCCCGATAAAAATGATACCTCACTTGTGTGGGTAGGCCTAGTGCCCGCGACAGGAAATGCCCCAAAATGCAACGTGGACACATCCCATTTTTTGAAAGAAAATAGAGGTGTTTCCTGCAAAGTGCCTACCTGTAGGTTTTGGCCTCTAGCTCAGCCGGCACCTAGGGAAACCTACCAAACCTGTGCATTTCTGAAAACTAGAGACCTAGGGGAATCCAAGATGGGGTGACTTGTGGGGCTCTGACCAGGTTCTGTTACCCAGAATCCTTTGCAAACCTCAAAATTTGGCTTAAAAACACATGTTCCTCACATTTCTGTGGCAGAAAGTTCTGGAATCTGAGAGGAGGCACAAATTTCCTTCCACACAGCGTTCCCCCAATTCTCCCGATAAAAATGATACCTCACTTGTATGGGTAGGCCTAGCACCTGCGACAGGAAATGCCCCAAAGCACAACGTGGACACATCCCATTTTTTGACAGAAAACAGAGCTGTATTTTGCAAAGTGCCTACCTGTAGGTTTTGGACTCTAGCTCAGCCGGCACCTAGGGAAACCTACCACACCTGTGCATTTCTGAAAACTAGAGACCTAGGGGAATCCAAGATGGGGTGACTTGTGGGGCTCTGACCAGGTTCTGTTACCCAGAATCCTTTGCAAACCTCAAAATTTGGCTTAAAAACACATGTCCCTCACATTTCTGTGGCAGAAAGTTCTGGAATCTGAGAGAAGGCACACATTTCCTTCCATCCAGCATTCCCCCAAGTCTCCCGATAAAAATGATACCTCACTTGTGTGGGTAAGCCTAGTGCCCGCGACAGGAAGTGCCCCAAAACGCAACGTGGACACATCCCATTTTTTGAAAGAAAACAGAGGTGTTTTTTACAAAGTGCCTACCTGTAGATTTTGGCCTCTAGCTCAGCAGCACCTAGGGAAACCTACCAAACCTATGCATTTCTGAAAACTAGAGACCTAGGGAAATCCAAGATGGGGTGACTTGTGGGGCTCTGACCAGGTTCTGTTACCCAGAATCCTTTGCAAACCTCAAAATTTGGCTAAAAAAACACATGTTCCTCACATTTCTGTGGCAGAAAGTTCTGGAATCTGAGAGGAGGCACAAATTCCCTTCCACCCAGCATTCCCCCAATTCTCCTGATAAAAATGATACCTCACTTGTGTGGGTAGGCCTAGCGCCTGCGACAGGAAATGCCCCAAAGCACAACGTGGACACATCCCATTTTTTGACAGAAAACAGAGCTGTATTTTGCAAAGTGCCTACCTGTAGATTTTGGCCTCTAGCTCAGCCGGCACCTAGGGAAACCTACTAAACCTGTGCATTTCTGAAAACTAGAGACCTAGGGAAATCCAAGATGGGGTGACTTGTGGGGCTCTGACCAGGTTCTGTTACCCAGAATCCATTGCAAACTTCAAAATTTGGCTAAAAAAACACACATGTTCCTCACATTTCTGTGGCAGAAAGTTCTGGAATCTGAGAGAAGGCACAAATTTCCTTCCATCCAGCATTCCCCCAAGTCTCCCGATAAAAATGATACCTCACTTGTGTGGGTAGGCCTAGCGCCCGCAACAGGAAATGCCCCAAAAAGCAACGTGGACACATCCCATTTTTTGAAAGAAAATAGAGGGGTTTCCTGCAAAGTGCCTACCTGTAGGTTTTGGCCTCTAGCTCAGCCGGCACCTAGGGAAACCTACCAAACCTGTGCATTTCTGAAAACTAGAGACCTAGGGGAATCCAAGATGGGGTGACTTGTGGGGCTCTGACCAGGTTCTGTTACCCAGAATCCTTTGCAAACCTCAAAATTTGGCTTAAAAACACATGTTCCTCACATTTCTGTGGCAGAACGTTCTGGAATCTGAGAGGAGGCACAAATTTCCTTCCACCCAGCGTTCCCCCAATTCTCCCGATAAAAATGATACCTCACTTGTGTGGGTAGGCCTAGCACCTGCGACAGGAAATGCCCCAAAGCACAACGTGGACACATCCCATTTTTTGACAGAAAACAGAGCTGTATTTTGCAAAGTGCCTACCTGTAGATTTTGGCCTCTAGCTCAGTCAGCACCTAGGGAAAACTACCAAACCTATGCATTTCTGAAAACTAGAGACCTAGGGAAATCCAAGATGGGGTGACTTGCGGGGCTCTGACCAGGTTCTGTTACCCAGAATCCTTTGCAAACCTCAAAATTTGGCTAAAAAAACACATGTTCCTCACATTTCTGTGGCAGAAAGTTCTGGAATCTGATAGAAGACACAAATTTCTTTCCATCCAGCATTCCCCCAAGTCTCCCGATAAAAATGATACCTCACTTGTGTGGGTAAGCCTAGCGCCCGCGACAGGAAATGCCCCAAAACGCAACGTGGACACATCCCATTTTTTGAAAGAAAACAGAGGTGTTTTTTACAAAGTGCCTACCTGTAGATTTTGGTCTCAAGCTCAGCCAGCACCTAGGAAAACCTACCAAACCTATGCATTTCTGAAAACTAGAGACCTAGGGAAATCCAAGATGGGGTGACTTGTGGGGCTCTGACTAGGTTCTGTTACCCAGAATCCTTTGCAAACCTCAAAATTTGGCTAAAAAAACACATGTTCCTCACATTTCTGTGGCAGAAAGTTCTGGAATCAGAGAGGAGCCACAAATTTCCTTCCACCCAGCATTCCCTCAAGTCTCCCGATAAAAATGATACCTCACTTGTGTGGGTAGGCCTAGCGCCCGCGACAGGAAATGCTCCAAAACGCAACGTGGACACATCCCATTTTTTGAAAGAAAATAGAGGTGTTTCCTGCAAAGTGCCTACCTGTAGGTTTTGGCCTCTAGCTCAGCCGGCACCTAGGGAAACCTACCAAACCTGTGCATTTCTGAAAACTAGAGACCTAGGGGAATCCAAGATGGGGTGACTTGTGGGGCTCTGACCAGGTTCTGTTACCCAGAATCCTTTGCAAACCTCAAAATGTGGCTTAAAAACACATGTTCCTCACATTTCTGTGGCAGAAAGTTCTGGAATCTGAGAGGAGGCACAAATTTCCTTCCACCCAGCGTTCCCCCAATTCTCCCGATAAAAATGATACCTCACTTGTGTGGGTAGGCCTAGCACCTGCGACAGGAAATGCCCCAAAGCACAACGTGGACACATCCCATTTTTTGACAGAAAACAGAGCTGTATTTTGCAAAGTGCCTACCTGTAGATTTTGGCCTCTAGCTCAGCCAGCACCTAGGGAAACCTACCAAACCTATGCATTTCTGAAAACTAGAGACCTAGGGAAATCCAAGATGGGGTGACTTGTGGGGGTCTGACCAGGTTCTGTTACCCAGAATCCTTTGCAAACAGCAAAATTTGGCTAAAAAAACCATGTTCCTCACATTTCTGTGGCAGAAAGTTCTGGAATCTGAGAGAAGGCACAAATTTCCTTCAACTCAGCATTCCCTCAAGTCTCCCGATAAAAATGATACCTCACTTGTGTGGGTAGGCCTAGCGCCCGCGACAGGAAATGCCCCAAAACGCAACGTGGACACATCCCATTTTTTTAAAGAAAACAGAGGTGTTTTTTGCAAAGTGCCTACCTGTAGATTTTGGTCTCTAGCTCAGCCGGCACCTAGGGAAACCTTCCAAACCTGTGCATTTCTGAAAACTAGAGACCTAGGGGAATCCAAGATGCAGTGACTTGTGGGGCTCTGACCAGGTTCTGTTACCCAGAATCCTTTGCAAACCTCAAAATTTGGCTAAAAAAACACATGTTCCTCACATTTCTGTGGCAGAAAGTTCTGGAATCTGAGAGGAGGCACAAATTTCCTTCCATCCAGCATTCCCCCAAGTCTCCCGATAAAAATGATATCTCACTTGTGTGGGTAAGCCTAGCGCCCGCGACAGGAAATGCCCCAAAACGCAACGTGGACACATCCCATTTTTTGAAAGAAAACAGAGGTGTTTTTTTAAAAAGTGCCTACCTGTAGATTTTGGCCTCTAGCTCAGCCAGCACCTAGGGAAACCTACCAAACCTATGCATTTCTAAAAACTAGAGACCTAGGGAAATCCAAGATGGGGTGACTTGTGGGGCTCTGACCAGGTTCTGTTACCCAGAATCCTCTGCAAACCTCAAAATTTGGCTAAAAAAACACATGTTCCTCACATTTCTGTGGCAGAAAGTTCTGGAATCTGAGAGGAGGCACAAATTCCCTTCCACCCAGCATTCCCCCAATTCTCCTGATAAAAATGATACCTCACTTGTGTGGGTAGGCCTAGCGCCTGCGACAGGAAATGCCCCAAAGCACAACGTGGACACATCCCATTTTTTGACGGAAAACAGAGCTGTATTTTGCAAAGTGCCTACCTGTAGATTTTGGCCTCTAGCTCAGCCGGCACCTAGGGAAACCTACTAAACCTGTGCATTTCTGAAAACTAGAGACCTAGGGAAATCCAAGATGGGGTGACTTGTGGGGCTCTGAGCAGGTTCTGTTACCCAGAATCCATTGCAAACCTCAAAATTTAGCTACAAAAACACATGTTCCTCACATTTCTGTGGCAGAAAGTTCTGGAATCTGAGAGAAGGCACAAATTTCCTTCCATCCAGCATTCCCCCAATTCTCCCGATAAAAATGATACCTCACTTGTATGGGTAGCCTAGCACCTGCGACAGGAAATGCCCCAAAGCACAACGTGGACACATCCCATTTTTTGGCAGAAAACAGAGCTGTATTTTGCAAAGTGCCTACCTGTAGGTTTTGGCCTCTAGCTCAGCCGGCACCTAGGGAAACCTACCACACCTGTGCATTTCTGAAAACTAGAGACCTAGGGGAATCCAAGATGGGGTGACTTGTGGGGCTCTGACCAGGTTCTGTTACCCAGAATCCTTTGCAAACCTCAAAATTTGGCTTAAAAACACATGTTCCTCACATTTCTGTGGCAGAAAGTTCTGGAATCTGAGAGAAGGCACACATTTCCTTCCATCCAGCATTCCCCCAAGTCTCCCGATAAAAATGATACCTCACTTGTGTGGGTAAGTCTAGCGCCCGCGACAGGAAGTGCCCCAAAACGCAACGTGGACACATCCCATTTTTTGAAAGAAAACAGAGGTGTTTTTTACAAAGTGCCTACCTGTAGATTTTGGCCTCTAGCTCAGCCAGCACCCAGGGAAACCTACCAAACCTATGCATTTCTGAAAACTAGAGACCTAGGGAAATCCAAGATGGGGTGACTTGTGGGGCTCTGACCAGGTTCTGTTACCCAGAATCCTTTGCAAACCTCAAAATTTGGCTAAAAAAACACATGTTCCTCACATTTCTGTGGCAGAAAGTTCTGGAATCTGAGAGGAGGCACAAATTCCCTTCCACCCAGCATTCCCCCAATTCTCCTGATAAAAATGATACCTCACTTGTGTGGGTAGGCCTAGCGCCTGCGACAGGAAATGCCCCAAAGCACAACGTGGACACATCCCATTTTTTGACAGAAAACAGAGCTGTATTTTGCAAAGTGCCTACCTGTAGATTTTGGCCTCTAGCTCAGCCGGCACCTAGGGAAACCTACTAAACCTGTGCATTTCTGAAAACTAGAGACCTAGGGAAATCCAAGATGGGGTGACTTGTGGGGCTCTGACCAGGTTCTGTTACCCAGAATCCATTGCAAACCTCAAAATTTGGCTAAAAAAACACATGTTCCTCACATTTCTGTGGCAGAAAGTTCTGGAATCTGAGAGAAGGCACAAATTTCCTTCCATCCAGCATTCCCCCAAGTCTCCCGATAAAAATGATACCTCACTTGTGTGGATAGGCCTAGCGCCCGCGACAGGAAATGCCCCAAAAAGCACTGTGGACACATCCCATTTTTTTAAAGAAAATAGAGGTGTTTCCTGCAAAGTGCCTACCTGTAGGTTTTGGCCTCTAGCTCAGCCGGCACCTAGGGAAACGTACCAAACCTGTGCATTTCTGAAAACTAGAGACCTAGGGGAATCCAAGATGGGGTGACTTGTGGGGCTCTGACCAGGTTCTGTTACCCAGAATCCTTTGCAAACCTCAAAATTTGGCTTAAAAACACATGTCCCTCACATTTCTGTGGCAGAAAGTTCTGGAATCTGAGAGGAGGCACAAATTTCCTTCCACCCAGCGTTCCCCCAATTCTCCCGATAAAAATGATACCTCACTTGTGTGGGTAGGCCTAGCACCTGCGACAGGAAATGCCCCAAAGCACAACGTGGACACATCCCATTTTTTGACAGAAAACAGAGCTGTATTTTGCAAAGTGCCTACCTGTAGATTTTGGCCTCTAGCTCAGCCAGCACCTAGGGAAACCTACCAAACCTATGCATTTCTGAAAACTAGAGACCTAGGGAAATCCAAGATGGGGTGACTTGTGCGGCTCTGACCAGGTTCTGTTACCCAGAATCCTTTGCAAACAGCAAAATTTGGCTAAAAAAAACATGTTCCTCACATTTCTGTGGCAGAAAGTTCTGGAATCTGAGAGAAGGCACAAATTTCCTTCAACTCAGCATTCCCTCAAGTCTCCCGATAAAAATGATACCTCACTTGTGTGGGTAGGCCTAGCGCCCGCGACAGGAAATGCCCCAAAACGCAACGTGGACACATCCCATTTTTTTAAAGAAAACAGAGGTGTTTTTTGCAAAGTGCCTACCTGTAGATTTTGGCCTCTAGCTCAGCCGGCACCTAGGGAAACCTTCCAAACCTGTGCATTTCTGAAAACTAGAGACCTAGGGGAATCCAAGATGCAGTGACTTGTGGGGCTCTGACCAGGTTCTGTTACCCAGAATCCTTTGCAAACCACAAAATTTGGCTAAAAAAACACATGTTCCTCACATTTCTGTGGCAGAAAGTTCCGGAATCTGAGAGGAGGCACAAATTTCCTTCCACCCAGCGTTCCCCCAAGTCTCCCGATAAAAATGATACCTCACTTGTGTGGGTAGGCCTAGCGCCCGCGACAGGAAATGCCCCAAAGCACAACGTGGACACATCCCATATTTTGACAGAAAACAGAGCTGTATTTTGCAAAGTGCCTACCTGTTGATTTTGGCCTCTAGCTCAGCCGGCACCTAGGGAAACATACCAAACCTGTGCATTTCTGAAAACTAGAGACCTAGGGGAATCCAAGATGGGGTGACTTGTCGGGCTCTGACCAGGTTCTGTTACCCAGAATCCTTTGCAAACCTCAAAATTTGGCTTAAAAACATATGTCCCTCACATTTCTGTGGCAGAAAGTTCTGGAATCTGAGAGGAGGCACAAATTTCCTTCCACCCAGCGTTCCCCCAATTCTCCCGATAAAAATGATACCTCACTTGTGTGGGTAGGCCTAGCACCTGCGACAGGAAATGCCCCAAAGCACAACGTGGACACATCCCATTTTTTGACAGAAAACAGAGCTGTATTTTGCAAAGTGCCTACCTGTAGATTTTGGCCTCTAGCTCAGCCAGCACCTAGGGAAACCTACCAAACCTATGCATTTCTGATAACTAGAGACCTAGGGAAATCCAAGATGGGGTGACTTGTGCGGCTCTGACCAGGTTCTGTTACCCAGAATCCTTTATAAACAGCAAAATTTGGCTAAAAAAAACATGTTCCTCACATTTCTGTGGCAGAAAGTTCTGGAATCTGAGAGAAGGCACAAATTTCCTTCAACTCAGCATTCCCTCAAGTCTCCCGATAAAAATGATACCTCACTTGTGTGGGTAGGCCTAGCGCCCGCGACAGGAAATGCCCCAAAACGCAACGTGGACACATCCCATTTTTTTAAAGAAAACAGAGGTGTTTTTTGCAAAGTGCCTACCTGTAGATTTTGGCCTCTAGCTCAGCCGGCACCTAGGGAAACCTTCCAAACCTGTGCATTTCTGAAAACTAGAGACCTAGGGGAATCCAAGATGCAGTGACTTGTGGGGCTCTGACCAGGTTCTGTTACCCAGAATCCTTTGCAAACCACAAAATTTGGCTAAAAAAACACATGTTCCTCACATTTCTGTGGCAGAAAGTTCCGGAATCTGAGAGGAGGCACAAATTTCCTTCCACCCAGCGTTCCCCCAAGTCTCCCGATAAAAATGATACCTCACTTGTGTGGGTAGGCCTAGCGCCCGCGACAGGAAATGCCCCAAAGCACAACGTGGACACATCCCATATTTTGACAGAAAACAGAGCTGTATTTTGCAAAGTGCCTACCTGTTGATTTTGGCCTCTAGCTCATCCGGCACCTAGGGAAACCTACCAAACCTGTGCATTTCTGAAAACTAGAGACCTAGGGAAATCCAAGATGGGGTGACTTGTGGGGCTCTGACCAGGTTCTGTTACCCAGAATCTTTTGCAAACCTCAAATTTGGCTAAAAAAACACATGTTCCTCACATTTCTGTGGCAGAAAGTTGTGGAATCTGAGAGAAGGCACAAATTTCCTTCCACCCAGCGTTCCCTCAAGTCTCCCGATAAAAATGATACCTCACTTATGTGGGTAGGCCTAGCGCCTGCGACAGGAAATGCCCCAAAGCACAACGTGGACACATCCCATTTTTTGACAGAAAACAGAGCTGTATTTTGCAAAGTGCCTACTTGTAGATTGTGGCCTCTAGCTCAGCCGGCACCTAGGGAAACCTCCAAAACCTGTGCATTTCTGAAAACTAGAGACCTAGGGAAATCCAAGATGGGGTGACTTGTGGGGCTCTGACCAGGTTCTGTTACCCAGAATCCTTTGCAAACCTCAAAATTTGGCTTAAAAACACATGTTCCTCACATTTCTGTGGCAGAAAGTTCTGGAATCTGATAGGAGGCACAAATATCCTTCCACCCAGCGTTCCCCCAATTCTCCCGATAAAAATGATACCTCACTTGTGTGGGTAGGCCTAGCGCCCGCGACAGGAAATGCCCCAAAAAGCAACGTGGACACATCCCATTTTTTGAAAGAAAATAGAGGTGTTTCCTGCAAAGTGCCTACCTGTAGGTTTTGGCCTCTAGCTCAGCCGGCACCTAGGGAAACCTACCAAACCTGTGCATTTCTGAAAACTAGAGACCTAGGGGAATCCAAGATGGGGTGACTTGTGGGGCTCTGACCAGGTTCTGTTACCCAGAATCCTTTGCAAACCTCAAAATTTGGCTTAAAAACACATGTTCCTCACATTTCTGTGGCAGAAAGTTCTGGAATCTGAGAGGAGGCACAAATTTCCTTCCACCCAGCGTTCCCCCAATTCTCCCGATAAAAATGATACCTCACTTGTGTGGGTAGGCCTAGCACCTGCGACAGGAAATGCCCCAAAGCACAACGTGGACACATCCCATTTTTTGACAGAAAACAGAGCTGTATTTTGCAAAGTGCCTACCTGTAGATTTTGGCCTCTACCTCAGTCAGCACCTAGGGAAACCTACCAAACCTATGCATTTCTGAAAACTAGAGACCTAGGGAAATCCAAGATGGGGTGACTTGTGGGGCTCTGACCAGGTTCTGTTACCCAGAATCCTTTTCAAACCTCAAAATTTGGCTAAAAAAACACATGTTCCTCACATTTCTGTGGCAGAAAGTTCTGGAATCTGAGAGAAGACACAAATTTCCTTCCATCCAGCATTCCCCCAAGTCTCCCGATAAAAATGATACCTCACTTGTGTGGGTAGGCCTAGCGCCCGCGACAGGAAATGCCCCAAAGCACAACGTGGACACATCCCATATTTTGACAGAAAACAGAGCTGTATTTTGCAAAGTGCCTACCTGTTGATTTTGGCCTCTAGCTCAGCCGGCACCTAGGGAAACCTACCAAACCTGTGCATTTCTGAAAACTAGAGACCTAGGGGAATCCAAGATGGGGTGACTTGTGGGGCTCTGACCAGGTTCTGTTACCCAGAATCCTTTGCAAACCTCAAAATTTGGCTTAAAAACATATGTCCCTCACATTTCTGTGGCAGAAAGTTCTGGAATCTGAGAGGAGGCACAAATTTCCTTCCACCCAGCGTTCCCCCAATTCTCCCGATAAAAATGATACCTCACTTGTGTGGGTAGGCCTAGCGCCTGCGACAGGAAATGCCCCAAAGCACAACGTGGACACATCCCATTTTTTGACAGAAAACAGAGCTGTATTTTGCAAAGTGCCTACTTGTAGATTGTGGCCTCTAGCTCAGCCAGCACCTAGGGAAACCTACCAAACCTATGCCTTTCTGAAAACTAGAGACCTAGGGAAATCCAAGATGGGGTGACTTGTGCGGCTCTGACCAGGTTCTGTTACCCAGAATCCTTTGCAAACAGCAAAATTTGGCTAAAAAAAACATGTTCCTCACATTTCTGTGGCAGAAAGTTCTGGAATCTGAGAGAAGGCACAAATTTCCTTCAACTCAGCATTCCCTCAAGTCTCCCGATAAAAATGATATCTCACTTGTGTGGGTAGGCCTAGCGCCCGCGACAGGAAATGCCCCAAAACGCAACGTGGACACATCCCATTTTTTTAAAGAAAACAGAGGTGTTTTTTGCAAAGTGCCTACCTGTAGATTTTGGCCTCTAGCTCAGCCGGCACCTAGGGAAACCTTCCAAACCTGTGCATTTCTGAAAACTAGAGACCTAGGGGAATCCAAGATGCAGTGACTTGTGGGGCTCTGACCAGGTTCTGTTACCCAGAATCCTTTGCAAACCACAAAATTTGGCTAAAAAAACACATGTTCCTCACATTTCTGTGGCAGAAAGTTCCGGAATCTGAGAGGAGGCACAAATTTCCTTCCACCCAGCGTTCCCCCAAGTCTCCCGATAAAAATGATACCTCACTTGTGTGGGTAGGCCTAGCGCCCGCGACAGGAAATGCCCCAAAGCACAACGTGGACACATCCCATATTTTGACAGAAAACAGAGCTGTATTTTGCAAAGTGCCTACCTGTTGATTTTGGCCTCTAGCTCATCCGGCACCTAGGGAAACCTACCAAACCTGTGCATTTCTGAAAACTAGAGACCTAGGGAAATCCAAGATGGGGTGACTTGTGGGGCTCTGACCAGGTTCTGTTACCCAGAATCTTTTGCAAACCTCAAATTTGGCTAAAAAAACACATGTTCCTCACATTTCTGTGGCAGAAAGTTGTGGAATCTGAGAGAAGGCACAAATTTCCTTCCACCCAGCGTTCCCTCAAGTCTCCCGATAAAAATGATACCTCACTTATGTGGGTAGGCCTAGCGCCTGCGACAGGAAATGCCCCAAAGCACAACGTGGACACATCCCATTTTTTGACAGAAAACAGAGCTGTATTTTGCAAAGTGCCTACTTGTAGATTGTGGCCTCTAGCTCAGCCGGCACCTAGGGAAACCTCCAAAACCTGTGCATTTCTGAAAACTAGAGACCTAGGGAAATCCAAGATGGGGTGACTTGTGGGGCTCTGACCAGGTTCTGTTACCCAGAATCCTTTGCAAACCTCAAAATTTGGCTTAAAAACACATGTTCCTCACATTTCTGTGGCAGAAAGTTCTGGAATCTGAGAGGAGGCACAAATTTCCTTCCACCCAGCGTTCCCCCAATTCTCCCGATAAAAATGATACCTCACTTGTGTGGGTAGGCCTAGCGCCCGCGACAGGAAATGCCCCAAAAAGCAACGTGGACACATCCCATTTTTTGAAAGAAAATAGAGGTGTTTCCTGCAAAGTGCCTACCTGTAGGTTTTGGCCTCTAGCTCAGCCGGCACCTAGGGAAACCTACCAAACCTGTGCATTTCTGAAAACTAGAGACCTAGGGGAATCCAAGATGGGGTGACTTGTGGGGCTCTGACCAGGTTCTGTTACCCAGAATCCTTTGCAAACCTCAAAATTTGGCTTAAAAACACATGTTCCTCACATTTCTGTGGCAGAAAGTTCTGGAATCTGAGAGGAGGCACAAATTTCCTTCCACCCAGCGTTCCCCCAATTCTCCCGATAAAAATGATACCTCACTTGTGTGGGTAGGCCTAGCACCTGCGACAGGAAATGCCCCAAAGCACAACGTGGACACATCCCATTTTTTGACAGAAAACAGAGCTGTATTTTGCAAAGTGCCTACCTGTAGATTTTGGCCTCTACCTCAGTCAGCACCTAGGGAAACCTACCAAACCTATGCATTTCTGAAAACTAGAGACCTAGGGAAATCCAAGATGGGGTGACTTGTGGGGCTCTGACCAGGTTCTGTTACCCAGAATCCTTTTCAAACCTCAAAATTTGGCTAAAAAAACACATGTTCCTCACATTTCTGTGGCAGAAAGTTCTGGAATCTGAGAGAAGACACAAATTTCCTTCCATCCAGCATTCCCCCAAGTCTCCCGATAAAAATGATACCTCACTTGTGTGGGTAAGCCTAGCGCCCGCGACAGGAAATGCCCCAAAACGCAACATGGACACATCCCATTTTTTGAAAGAAAACAGAGGTGTTTTTTACAAAGTGCCTACCTGTAGATTTTGGCCTCTAGCTCAGCCAGCACCTAGGGAAACCTACCAAACCTATGCATTTCTGAAAACTAGAGACCTAGGGGAATCCAAGATGGGGTGACTTGTGGGGCTCTGACCAGGTTCTGTTACCCAGAATCCTTTGCAAACCTCAAAATGTGGCTTAAAAACACATGTTCCTCACATTTCTGTGGCAGAAAGTTCTGGAATCTGAGAGGAGGCACAAATTTCCTTCCACCCAGCGTTCCCCCAATTCTCCCGATAAAAATGATACCTCACTTGTGTGGGTAGGCCTAGCACCTGCGACAGGAAATGCCCCAAAGCACAACGTGGACACATCCCATTTTTTGACAGAAAACAGAGCTGTATTTTGCAAAGTGCCTACCTGTAGATTTTGGCCTCTAGCTCAGCCAGCACCTAGGGAAACCTACCAAACCTATGCATTTCTGAAAACTAGAGACCTAGGGAAATCCAAGATGGGGTGACTTGTGGGGCTCTGACCAGGTTCTGTTACCCAGAATCCTTTGCAAACAGCAAAATTTGGCTAAAAAAACCATGTTCCTCACATTTCTGTGGCAGAAAGTTCTGGAATCTGAGAGAAGGCACAAATTTCCTTCAACTCAGCATTCCCTCAAGTCTCCCGATAAAAATGATACCTCACTTGTGTGGGTAGGCCTAGCGCCCGCGACAGGAAATGCCCCAAAACGCAACGTGGACACATCCCATTTTTTTAAAGAAAACAGAGGTGTTTTTTGCAAAGTGCCTACCTGTAGATTTTGGCCTCTAGCTCAGCCGGCACCTAGGGAAACCTTCCAAACCTGTGCATTTCTGAAAACTAGAGACCTAGGGGAATCCAAGATGCAGTGACTTGTGGGGCTCTGACCAGGTTCTGTTACCCAGAATCCTTTGCAAACCTCAAAATTTGGCTAAAAAAACACATGTTCCTCACATTTCTGTGGCAGAAAGTTCTGGAATCAGAGAGGAGCCACAAATTTCCTTCCACCCAGCATTCCCTCAAGTCTCCCGATAAAAATGATACCTCACTTGTGTGGTAGGCCTAGCGCCCGCGACAGGAAATGCCCCAAAACGCAACGTGGACACATCCCATTTTTTGAAAGAAAATAGAGGTGTTTCCTGCAAAGTGCCTACCTGCAGGTTTTGGCCTCAAGCTCATCCGGCACCTAGGGAAACCTACCAAACCTGTGCATTTCTGAAAACTAGAGACCTAGGGGAATCCAAGATGGGGTGACTTGTGGGGCTCTGACCAGGTTCTGTTACCCAGAATCCTGTGCAAACCTCCAAACTTGGCTTAAAAACACATGTTCCTCACATTTCTGTGGCAGAAAGTTCTGGAATCTGAGAGAAGGCACAAATTTCCTTCAACTCAGCATTCCCTCAAGTCTCCCGATAAAAATGATACCTCACTTGTGTGGGTAGGCCTATCGCCCGCGACAGGATATGCCCCAAAACACAACGTGGACACATCCCATTTTTTTAAAGAAAACAGAGGTGTTTTTTGCAAAGTGCCTACCTGTAGATTTTGGCCTCTAGCTCAGCCGGCACCTAGGGAAACCTTCCAAACCTGTGCATTTCTGAAAACTAGAGGCCTAGGGGAATCCAAGATGCAGTGACTTGTGGTGCTCTGACCAGGTTCTGTTACCAAGAATCCTTTGCAAACCACAAAATTTGGCTAAAAAAACACATGTTCCTCACATTTCTGTGGCAGAAAGTTCCGGAATCTGAGAGGAGGCACAAATTTCCTTCCACCCAGCGTTCCCCCAAGTCTCCCGATAAAAATGATACCTCACTTGTGTGGGTAGGCCTAGCGCCCGCGACAGGAAATGCCCCAAAGCACAACGTGGACACATCCCATATTTTGACAGAAAACAGGGCTGTATTTTGCAAAGTGCCTACCTGTTGATTTTGGCCTCTAGCTCAGCCGGCACCTAGGGAAACCTACCAAACCTGTGCATTTCTGAAAACTAGAGACCTAGGGAAATCCAAGATGGGGTGACTTGTGGGGCTCTGACCAGGTTCTATTACCCAGAATCCTTTGCAAACCTCAAATTTGGCTAAAAAAACACATGTTCCTCACATTTCTGTGGCAGAAAGTTGTGGAATCTGAGAGAAGGCACAAATTTCCTTCCACCCAGCGTTCCCTCAAGTCTCCCGATAAAAATGATACCTCACTTATGTGGGTAGGCCTAGCGCCTGCGACAGGAAATGCCCCAAAGCACAACGTGGACACATCCCATTTTTTGACAGAAAACAGAGCTGTATTTTGCAAAGTGCCCACCTGTAGATTGTGGCCTCTAGCTCAGCCGGCAACTAGGGAAACCTCCTAAACCTGTGCATTTCTGAAAACTAGAGACCTAGGGAAATCCAAGATGGGGTGACTTGTGGGGCTCTGACCAGGTTCTGTTACCCAGAATCCTTTGCAATCCTCAAAATTTGGCTAAAAAAACACATGTTCCTCGCATTTCTGTGGCAGAAAGTTCTGGAATCTGAGAGAAGGCACAAATTTCCTTCCACCCAGCATTCCCCCAAGTCTCCCGATAAAAATGATACCTCACTTGTGTGGGTAGGCCTAGCGCCCGCGACAGGAAATGCCCCAAAACGCAACGTGGACACATCCCATTTTTTTAAAGAAAACAGAGGTGTTTTTTACAAAGTGCCTACCTGTACATTTTGGCCTCTAGCTCAGCCGGCACCTAGGGAAACCTACCAAACCTATGCATCTCTGAAAACTAGAGACCTAGGGGAATCCAAGATGGGGTGACTTGTGGGGCTCTGGCCAGGTTCTGTTACCCAGAATACTTTGCAAACCTCAAAATTTGGCTAAAAAAACACATGTTCCTCACTTTTCTGTGGCAGAAAGTTCTGGAATCTGAGAGGAGGCACAAATTTCCTTCCACCCAGCGTTCCCCAAAGTCTCCCGATAAAAATGATACCTCACTTGTGTGGGTAGGCCTAGCGCCTGTGACAGGAAATGCTCCAAAGCACAACGTGGACACATCCCATTTTTTGACAGAAAACAGAGCTGTATTTTGCAAAGTGCCTTCCTGTAGATTTTGACATCTAGCTCAGCCGCCACCTAGGGAAACCTACCAAACCTGTGCATATCTGAAAACTAGAGACTTAGGGGAATCCAAGATGGGGTTACTTGTGGGGCTGTGACCAGGTTCTGTTACCCAGAATCCTTTGCAAACCTCAAAATTTGGCTAAAAAAACACATGTTCCTCACATTTCTGTGGCAGAAAGTTCTGGAATCTGAGAGGAGGCACAAATTCCCTTCCACCCAGCATTCCCCCAATTCTCCTGATAAAAATGATACCTCACTTGTGTGGGTAGGCCTAGCGCCTGCGACAGGAAATGCCCCAAAGCACAACGTGGACACATCCCATTTTTTGACAGAAAACCGAGCTGTATTTTGCAAAGTGCCTACCTGTAGATTTTGGCCTCTAGCTCAGCCGGCACCTAGGGAAACCTACTAAACCTGTGCATTTCTGAAAACTAGAGACCTAGGGAAATCCAAGATGGGGTGACTTGTGGGGCTCTGACCAGGTTCTGTTACCCAGAATCCTTTGCAAACCTCAAAATTTGGCTAAAAAAACACATGTTCCTCACATTTCTGTGGCAGAAAGTTCTGGAATCTGAGAGAAGGCACAAATTTCCTTCCATCCAGCATTCCCCCAAGTCTCCCGATAAAAATGATACCTCACTTGTGTGGGTAGGCCTAGTGCCCGTGACAGGAAATGCCCCAAAACGCAACGTGGACACATCCCATTTTTTGAAAGAAAACAGAGGTGTTTTTTAGAAAGTGCCTACCTGTAGATTTTGGCCTCTAGCTCAGCCAGCACCTAGGGAAACCTACCAAACCTATGCATTTCTGAAAACTAGAGACCTAGGGAAATCCAAGATGGGGTGACTTGTGGGGCTCTGACCAGGTTCTGTTACCCAGAATCCTTTGCAAACCTCAAAATTTGGCTAAAAAAACACATGTTCCTCACATTTCCGTGGCAGAAAGTTCTGGAATCAGAGAGGAGCCACAAATTTCCTTCCACCCAGCATTCCCTCAAGTCTCCCGATAAAAATGATACCTCACTTGTGTGGGTAGGCCTAGCGCCCGCGACAGGAAATGCCCCAAAACGCAACGTGGACACATCCCATTTTTTTAAAGAAAATAGAGGTGTTTCTTGCAAAGTGCCTACCTGTAGGTTTTGGCCTCTAGCTCAGCCAGCACCTAGGGAAACCTACCAAACCTGTGCATTTCTGAAAACTAGAGACCTAGGGGAATCCAAGATGGGGTGACTTGTGGGGCTCTGACCAGGTTCTGTTACCCAGAATCCTTTGCAAACCTCAAAATTTGGCTTAAAAACACATGTTCCTCACATTTCTGTGGCAGAAAGTTCTGGAATCTGAGAGGAGGCACAAATTTCCTTCCACCCAGCGTTCCCCCAATTCTCCCGATAAAAATGATACCTCACTTGTGTGGGTAGGCCTAGCACCTGCGACAGGAAATGCCCCAAAGCACAACGTGGACACATCCCATTTTTTGACAGAAAACAGAGCTGTATTTTGCAAAGTGCCTACCTGTAGATTTTGGCCTCTAGCTCAGCCAGCACCTAGGGAAACCTACCAAACCTATGCATTTCAGAAAACTAGAGACCTAGGGAAATCCAAGATGGGGTGACTTGTGGGGCTCTGACCAGGTTCTGTTACCCAGAATCCTTTGCAAACCTCAAAATTTGGCTAAAAAAACACATGTTCCTCACATTTCTGTGGCAGAAAGTTCTGGAATCAGAGAGGAGCCACAAATTTCCTTCCACCCAGCATTCCCTCAAGTCTCCCGATAAAAATTATACCTCACTTGTGTGGGTAGGCCTAGCGCCCGCGACAGGAAATGCCCCAAAACGCAACGTGGACACATCCCATTTTTTTAAAGAAAATAGAGGTGTTTCCTGCAAAGTGCCTACCTGTAGGTTTTGGCCTCTACCTCAGCCGGCACCTAGGGAAACCTACCAAACCTGTGCATTTCTGAAAACTAGAGACCTAGGGGAATCCAAGATGGGGTGACTTGTGGGGCTCTGACCAGGTTCTGTTACCCAGAATCCTTTGCAAACCTCAAAATTTGGCTTAAAAACACATGTTCCTCACATTTCTGTGGCAGAAAGTTCTGTAATCTGAGAGAAGGCACAAATTTCCTTCCATCCAGCATTCCCCCAAGTCTCCCGATAAAAATGATACCTCACTTGTGTGGGTAAGCCTAGCGCCCGCGACAGGAAATGCCCCAAAACGCAACGTGGACACATCCCATTTTTTGAAAGAAAACAGAGGTGTTTTTTACAAAGTGCCTACCTGTAGATTTTGGCCTCTAGCTCTGCCAGCACCTAGGGAAACCTACCAAACCTATGCATTTCTGAAAACTAGAGACCTAGGGAAATCCAAGATGGGGTGACTTGTGGGGCTCTGACCAGGTTCTGTTACCCAGAATCCTTTGCAAACCTCAAAATTTGGCTAAAAAAACACATGTTCCTCACATTTCTGTGGCAGAAAGTTCTGGAATCTGAGAGAAGGCACAAATTTCCTTCCACCCAGCATTCCCCCAAGTCTCCCGATAAAAATGATACCTCACTTGTGTGGGTAGGCCTAGTGCCCGCGACAGGAAATGCCCCAAAAACCAACGTGGACACATCCCATTTTTTGAAAGAAAATAGAGGTGTTTCCTGCAAAGTGCCTACCTGTAGGTTTTGGCCTCTAGCTCAGCCGGCACCTAGGGAAACCTACCAAACCTGTGCATTTCTGAAAACTAGAGACCTAGGGGAATCCAAGATGGGGTGACTTGTGGGGCTCTGACCAGGTTCTGTTACCCAGAATCCTTTGCAAACCTCAACATTTGGCTTAAAAACACATGTTCCTCACATTTCTGTGGCAGAAAGTTCTGGAATCTGAGAGGAGGCACAAATTTCCTTCCACCCAGCGTTCCCCCAATTCTGCCGATAAAAATGATACCTCACTTGTATGGGTAGGCCTAGCACCTGCGACAGGAAATGCCCCAAAGCACAACGTGGACACATCCCATTTTTTGACAGAAAACAGAGCTGTATTTTGCAAAGTGCCTACCTGTAGGTTTTGGCCTCTAGCTCAGCCGGCACCTAGGGAAACCTACCACACCTGTGCATTTCTGAAAACTAGAGACCTAGGGGAATCCAAGATGGGGTGACTTGTGGGGCTCTGACCAGGTTCTGTTACCCAGAATCCTTTGCAAACCTCAAAATTTGTCTTAAAAACACATGTTCCTCACATTTCTGTGGCAGAAAGTTCTGGAATCTGAGAGAAGGCACACATTTCCTTCCGTCCAGCATTCCCCCAAGTCTCCCGATAAAAAGATACCTCACTTGTGTGGGTAAGCCTAGTGCCCGCGACAGGAAGTGCCCCAAAACGCAACGTGGACACATCCCATTTTTTGAAAGAAAACAGAGGTGTTTTTTACAAAGTGCCTACCTGTAGATTTTGGCCTCTAGCTCAGCCAGCACCTAGGGAAACCTACCAAACCTATGCATTTCTGAAAACTAGAGACCTAGGGAAATCCAAGATGGGGTGACTTGTGGGGCTCTGACCAGGTTCTGTTACCCAGAATCCTTTGCAAACCTCAAAATTTGGCTAAAAATTCCTCACATTTCTGTGGCAGAAAGTTCTGGAATCTGAGAGGAGGCACAAATTCCCTTCCACCCAGCATTCCCCCAATTCTCCTGATAAAAATGATACCTCACTTGTGTGGGTAGGCCTAGCGCCTGCGACAGGAAATGCCCCAAAGCACAACGTGGACACATCCCATTTTGTTTTTGACAGAAAACAGAGCTGTATTTTGCAAAGTGCCTACCTGTAGATTTTGGCCTCTAGCTCCGCCGGCACCTAGGGAAACCTACTAAACCTGTGCATTTCTGAAAACTAGAGACCTAGGGAAATCCAAGATGGGGTGACTTGTGGGGCTCTGACCAGGTTCTGTTACCCAGAATCCATTGCAAACTTCAAAATTTGGCTAAAAAAACACATGTTCCTCACATTTCTGTGGCAGAAAGTTCTGGAATCTGAGAGAAGGCACAACTTTCCTTCCATCCAGCATTCCCCCAAGTCTCCCGATAAAAATGATACCTCACTTGTGTGGGTAGGCCTAGCGCCCGCGACAGGAAATGCCCCAAAAAGCAACGTGGACACATCCCATTTTTTGAAAGAAAATAGAGGTGTTTCCTGCAAAGTGCCTACCTATAGGTTTTGGCCTCTAGCTCAGCCGGCACCTAGGGAAACCTACCAAACCTGTGCATTTCTGAAAACTAGAGACGTAGGGGAATCCAAGATGGGGTGACTTGTGGGGCTCTGACCAGGTTCTGTTACCCAGAATCCTTTGCAAACCTCAAAATTTGGCTTAAAAACACATGTTCCTCACATTTCTGTGGCAGAAAGTTCTGGAATCTGAGAGAAGGCACACATTTCCTTCCATCCAGCACTCCCCAAAGTCTCCCGATAAAAATGATACCTCACTTGTGTGGGTAAGCCTAGTGCCCGCGACAGGAAGTGCCCCAAAACGCAACGTGGACACATCCCATTTTTTGAAAGAAAACAGAGGTGTTTTTTACAAAGTGCCTACCTGTAGAGTTTGGCCTCTAGCTCAGCCAGCACCTAGGGAAACCTACCAAACCTATGCATTTCTGAAAACTAGAGACCTAGGGAAATCCAAGATGGGGTGACTTGTGGGGCTCTGACCAGGTTCTGTTACCCAGAATCCTTTGCAAACCTCAAAATTTGGCTAAAAAAACACATGTTCCTCACATTTCTGTGGCAGAAAGTTCTGGAATCAGAGAGGAGCCACAAATTTCCTTCCACCCAGCATTCCCTCAAGTCTCCCGATAAAAATGATACCTCACTTGTGTGGGTAGGCCTAGCGCCCGCGACAGGAAATGCTCCAAAACGCAACGTGGACACATCCCATTTTTTGAAAGAAAATAGAGGTGTTTCCTGCAAAGTGCCTACCTGTAGGTTTTGGCCTCTAGCTCAGCCGGCACCTAGGGAAACCTACCAAACCTGTGCATTTCTGAAAACTAGAGACCTAGGGGAATCCAAGATGGGGTGACTTGTGGGGCTCTGACCAGGTTCTGTTACCCAGAATCCTTTGCAAACCTCAAAATGTGGCTTAAAAACACATGTTCATCACATTTCTGTGGCAGAAAGTTCTGGAATCTGAGAGGAGGCACAAATTTCCTTCCACCCAGCGTTCCCCCAATTCTCCCGATAAAAATGATACCTCACTTGTGTGGGTAGGCCTAGCACCTGCGACAGGAAATGCCCCAAAGCACAACGTGGACACATCCCATTTTTTGACAGAAAACAGAGCTGTATTTTGCAAAGTGCCTACCTGTAGATTTTGGCCTCTAGCTCAGCCAGCACCTAGGGAAACCTACCAAACCTATGCATTTCTGAAAACTAGAGACCTAGGGAAATCCAAGATGGGGTGACTTGTGGGGCTCTGACCAGGTTCTGTTACCCAGAATCCTTTGCAAACAGCAAAATTTGGCTAAAAAAACCATGTTCCTCACATTTCTGTGGCAGAAAGTTCTGGAATCTGAGAGAAGGCACAAATTTCCTTCAACTCAGCATTCCCTCAAGTCTCCCGATAAAAATGATACCTCACTTGTGTGGGTAGGCCTAGCGCCCGCGACAGGAAATGCCCCAAAACGCAACGTGGACACATCCCATTTTTTTAAAGAAAACAGAGGTGTATTTTGCAAAGTGCCTACCTGTAGATTTTGGCCTCTAGCTCAGCCGGCACCTAGGGAAACCTTCCAAACCTGTGCATTTCTGAAAACTAGAGACCTAGGGGAATCCAAGATGCAGTGACTTGTGGGGCTCTGACCAGGTTCTGTTACCCAGAATCCTTTGCAAACCTCAAAATTTGGCTAAAAAAACACATGTTCCTCACATTTCTGTGGCAGAAAGTTCTGGAATCTGAGAGGAGGCACAAATTTCCTTCCATCCAGCATTCCCCCAAGTCTCCCGATAAAAATGATACCTCACTTGTGTGGGTAAGCCTAGCGCCCGCGACAGGAAATGCCCCAAAATGCAACGTGGACACATCCCATTTTTTGAAAGAAAACAGAGGTGTTTTTTACAAAGTGCCTACCTGTAGATTTTGGCCTCTAGCTCAGCCAGCACCTAGGGAAACCTACCAAACCTATGCATTTCTGAAAACTAGAGACCTAGGGAAATCCAAGATGGGGTGACTTGTGGGGCTCTGACCAGGTTCTGTTACCCAGAATCCTTTGCAAACCTCAAAATTTGGCTAAAAAAACACATGTTCCTCACATTTCTGTGGCAGAAAGTTCTGGAATCTTAGAGGAGGCACAAATTCCATTCCACCCAGCATTCCCCCAATTCTCCTGATAAAAATGATACCTCACTTGTGTGGGTAGGCCTAGCGCCTGCGACAGGAAATGCCCCAAAGCACAACGTGGACACATCCCATTTTTTGACAGAAAACAGAGCTGTATTTTGCAAAGTGCCTACCTGTAGATTTTGGCCTCTAGCTCAGCCGGCACCTAGGGAAACCTACTAAACCTGTGCATTTCTGAAAACTAGAGACCTAGGGGAATCCAAGATGGGGTGACTTGTGGGGCTCTGACCAGGTTCTGTTACCCAGAATCCTTTGCAAACCTCAAAATTTGACTTAAAAACACATGTTCCTCACATTTCTGTGGCAGAAAGTTCTGGAATCTGAGAGGAGGCACAAATTTCCTTCCACCCAGCGTTCCCCGAATTCTCCCGATAAAAATGATACCTCACTTGTATGGGTAGGCCTAGCACCTGCAACAGGAAATGCCCCAAAGCACAACGTGGACACATCCCATTTTTTGAAAGAAAATAGAGGTGTTTCCTGCAAAGTGCCTACCTGTAGGTTTTAGCCTCTAGCTCAGCCGGCACCTAGGGAAACCTACCAAACCTGTGCATTTCTGAAAACTAGAGACCTAGGGGAATCCAAGATGGGGTGACTTGTGGGGCTTTGACCAGGTTCTGTTACCCAGAATCCTTTGCAAACCTCAAAATTTGGCTTAAAAACACATGTTCCTCACATTTCTGTGGCAGAAAGTTCTGGAATCTGAGAGGAGGCACAAATTTCCTTCCACCCAGCGTTCCCCCAATTCTCCCGATAAAAATGATACCTCACTTGTATGGGTAGGCCTAGCACCTGCAACAGGAAATGCCCCAAAGCACAAAGTGGACACATCCCATTTTTTGACAGAAAACAGAGCTGTATTTTGCAAAGTGCCTACCTGTAGATTGTGGCCTCTAGCTCAGCCGGCACCTAGGGATACCTCCTAAACCTGTGCATTTCTGAAAACTAGAGACCTAGGGAAATCCAAGATGGGGTGACTTGTGGGGCTCTGACCAGGTTCTGTTACCCAGAATCCTTTGCAAACCTCAAAATTTGGCTAAAAAAACACATGTTCCTCACATTTCTGAGGCAGAAAGTTCTGGAATCTGAGAGAAGGCACAAATTTCCTTCCACCCAGCATTCCCACAAGTCTCCCGATAAAAATGATACCTCACTTGTGTGGGTAGGCCTAGCGCCCGCGACAGGAAATGCCCCAAAGCACAACGTGGACACATCCCATTTTTTGAAAGAAAACAGAGGTGTTTTTTACAAAGTGCCTACCTGTAGAGTTTGGCCTCTAGCTCAGCCAGCACCTAGGGAAACCTACCAAACCTATGCATTTCTGAAAACTAGAGACCTAGGGAAATCCAAGATGGGGTGACTTGTGGGGCTCTGACCAGGTTCTGTTACCCAGAATCCTTTGCAAACCTCAAAATTTGGCTAAAAAAACACATGTTCCTCACATTTCTGTGGCAGAAAGTTCTGGAATCTGAGAGGAGGCACAAATTCCCTTCCACCCAGCATTCCCCCAATTCTCCTGATAAAAATGATACCTCACTTGTGTGGGTAGGCCTAGCGCCTGCGACAGGAAATGCCCCAAAGCACAACGTGGACACATCCCATTTTTTGACAGAAAACAGAGCTGTATTTTGCAAAGTGCCTACCTGTAGATTTTGGCCTCTAGCTCAGCCGGCACCTAGGGAAACCTACTAAACCTGTGCATTTCTGAAAACTAGAAACCTAGGGAAATCCAAGATGGGGTGACTTGTGGGGCTCTGACCAGGTTCTGTTACCCAGAATCCTTTGCAAACCTCAAAATTTGGCTTAAAAACACATGTTCCTCACATTTCTGTGGCAGAAAGTTCTGGAATCTGAGAGGAGGCACAAATTTCCTTCCACCCAGCGTTCCCCCAATTCTCCCGATAAAAATGATACCTCACTTGTGTGGGTAGGCCTAGCACCTGCGACAGGAAATGCCCCAAAGCACAACGTGGACACATCCCATTTTTTGACAGAAAACAGAGCTGTATTTTGCAAAGTGCCTACCTGTAGATTTTGGCCTCTAGCTCAGTCAGCACCTAGGGAAACCTACCAAACCTATGCATTTCTGAAAACTAGAGACCTAGGGAAATCCAAGATGGGGCGACTTGTGGGGCTCTGACCAGGTTCTGTTACCTAGAATAATTGGAAAACCTCAAAATTTGGCTAAAAAAACACATGTTCCTCACATTTCTGTGGCAGAAAGTTCTGGAATCTGAGAGAAGACACAAATTTCCTTCCATCCAGCATTCCCCCAAGTCTCCCGATAAAAATGATACCTCACTTGTGTGGGTAAGCCTAGCGCCCGCGACAGGAAATGCCTCAAAACGCAACGTGGACACATCCCATTTTTTGAAAGAAAACAGAGGTGTTTTTTACAAAGTGCCTACCTGTAGATTTTGGCCTCTAGCTCAGCCAGCACCTAGGGAAACCTACCAAACCTATGCATTTCTGAAACCTAGAGACCTAGGGAAATCCAAGATGGGGTGACTTGTGGGGCTCTGACCAGGTTCTGTTACCCAGAATCCTTTGCAAACCTCAAAATTTGGCTAAAAAAACACATGTTCCTCACATTTCTGTGGCAGAAAGTTCTGGAATCAGAGAGGAGCCACAAATTTCCTTCCACCCAGCATTCCCTCAAGTCTCCCGATAAAAATGATACCTCACTTGTGTGGGTAGGCCTAGCACCCGCGACAGGTAATGCTCCAAAACGCAACGTGGACACATCCCATTTTTTGAAAGAAAATAGAGGTGTTTCCTGCAAAGTGCCTACCTGTAGGTTTTGGCCTCTAGCTCAGCCGGCACCTAGGGAAACCTACCAAACCTGTGCATTTCTGAAAACTAGAGACCTAGGGGAATCCAAGATAGGGTGACTTGTGGGGCTCTGACCAGGTTCTGTTACCCAGAATCCTTTGCAAACCTCAAAATGTGGCTTAAAAACACATGTTCCTCACATTTCTGTGGCAGAAAGTTCTGGAATCTGAGAGGAGGCACAAATTTCCTTCCACCCAGCGTTCCCCCAATTCTCCCGATAAAAATGATACCTCACTTGTGTGGGTAGGCCTAGCACCTGCGACAGGAAATGCCCCAAAGCACAACGTGGACACATCCCATTTTTTGACAGAAAACAGAGCTGTATTTTCCAAAGTGCCTACCTGTAGATTTTGGCCTCTAGCTCAGCCAGCACCTAGGGAAACCTACCAAACCTATGCATTTCTGAAAACTAGAGACCTAGGGAAATCCAAGATGGGGTGACTTGTGGGGCTCTGACCAGGTTCTGTTACCCAGAATCCTTTGCAAACAGCAACATTTGGCTAAAAAAAACATGTTCCTCACATTTCTGTGGCAGAAAGTTCTGGAATCTGAGAGAAGGCACAAATTTCCTTCAACTCAGCATTCCCTCAAGTCTCCCGATAAAAATGATACCTCACTTGTGTGGGTAGGCCTAGCGCCCGCGACAGGAAATGCCCCAAAACGCAACGTGGACACATCCCATTTTTTTAAAGAAAACAGAGGTGTTTTTTGCAAAGTGCCTACCTGTAGATTTTGGCCTCTAGCTCAGCCGGCACCTAGGGAAACCTTCCAAACCTGTGCATTTCTGAAAACTAGAGACCTAGGGGAATCCAAGATGCAGTGACTTGTGGTGCTCTGACCAGGTTCTGTTACCCAGAATCCTTTGCAAACCGCAAAATTTGGCTAAAAAAACACATGTTCCTTACATTTCTGTGGCAGAAAGTTCCGGAATCTGAGAGGAGGCACAAATTTCCTTCCACCCAGCGTTCCCCCAAGTCTCCCGATAAAAATGATACCTCACTTGTGTGGGTAGGCCTAGCGCCCGCTACAGGAAATGCCCCAAAGCACAACGTGGACACATCCCATATTTTGACAGAAAACAGAGCTGTATTTTGCAAAGTGCCTACCTGTTGATTTTGGCGTCTAGCTCAGCCGGCACCTAGGGAAACCTACCAAACCTGTGCATTTCTGAAAACTAGAGACCTAGGGAAATCCAAGATGGGGTGACTTGTGGGGCTCTGACCAGGTTCTGTTACCCAGAATCCTTTGCAAACCTCAAATTTGGCTAAAAAAACACATGTTCCTCACATTTCTGTGGCAGAATGTTGTGGAATCTGAGAGAAGGCACAAATTTCCTTCCACCCAGCGTTCCCTCAAGTCTCCCGATAAAAATGATACCTCACTTATGTGGGTAGGCCTAGCGCCTGCGACAGGAAATGCCCCAAAGCACAACGTGGACACATCCCATTTTTTGACAGAAAACAGAGCTGTATTTTGCAAAGTGCCTACCTGTAGATTGTGGCCTCTAGCTCAGCCGGCACCTAGGGAAACCTCCTAAACCTGTGCATTTCTGAAAACTAGAGACCTAGGGAAATCCAAGATGGGGTGACTTGTGGGGCTCTGACCAGGTTCTGTTACCCAGAATCCTTTGCAAACCTCAAAACTTGGCTAAAAAAACACATGTTCCTCACATTTCTGTGGCAGAAAGTTCTGGAATCTGAGAGAAGGCACAAATTTCCTTCCACCCAGCATTCCCCCAAGTCTACCGATAAAAATGATACCTCACTTGTGTGGGTAGGCCTAGCGCCCGCGACAGGAAATACCCCAAAACGCAACGTGGACACATCCCATTTTTTGAAAGAAAACAGAGGTGTTTTTTACAAAGTGCCTACCTGTACATTTTGGCCTCTAGCTCAGCCGGCACCTAGGGAAACCTACCAAACCTATGCATTTCTGAAAACTAGAGACCTAGGGGAATCCAAGATGGGGTGACTTGTGGGGCTCTGACCAGGTTCTGTTACCCAGAATACTTTGCAAACCTCAAAATTTGGCTAAAAAAACACATGTTCCTCACATTTCTGTGGCAGAAAGTTCTGGAATCTGAGAGGAGGCACAAATTTCCTTCCACCCAGCGTTCCCCCAAGTCTCCCGATAAAAATGATACCTCACTTGTGTGGGTAGGCCTAGCGCCTGTGACAGGAAATGCCCCAAAGCACAACGTGGACACATCCCATTTTTTGACAGAAAACAGAGCTGTATTTTGCAAAGTGCCTACCTGTAGATTTTGGCATCTAGCTCAGCCGGCACCTAGGGAAACCTACCAAACCTGTGCATATCTGAAAACTAGAGACCTAGGGGAATCCAAGATGGGGTTACTTGTGGGGCTGTGACCAGGTTCTGTTGCCCAGAATCCTTTGCAAACCTCAAAATTTGGCTAAAAAAACACATGTTCCTCACATTTCTGTGGCAGAAAGTTCTGGAATCTGAGAGGAGGCACAAATTCCCTTCCACCCAGCATTCCCCCAATTCTCCTGATAAAAATGATACCTCACTTGTGTGGGTAGGCCTAGCGCCTGCGACAGGAAATGCCCCAAAGCACAACGTGGACACATCCCATTTTTTGACAGAAAACAGAAATGTATTTTGCAAAGTGCCTACCTGTAGATTTTGGCCTCTAGCTCAGCCGGCACCTAGGGAAACCTACTAAACCTGTGCATTTCTGAAAACTAGAGACCTAGGGAAATCCAAGATGGGGTCACTTGTGGGGTTCTGACCAGGTTCTGTTACCCAGAATCCTTTGCAAACCTCAAAATTTGGCTAAAAAAACACATGTTCCTCACATTTCTGTGGCAGAAAGTTCTGGAATCTGAGAGAAGGCACAAATTTCCTTCCATCCAGCATTCCCCCAAGTCTCCCGATAAAAATGATACCTCACTTGTGTGGGTAGGCCTAGCGCCCGTGACAGGAAATGCCCCAAAACGCAACGTGGACACATCCCATTTTTTGAAAGAAAACAGAGGTGTTTTTTAGAAAGTGCCTACCTGTAGATTTTGGCCTCTAGCTCAGCCAGCACCTAGGGAAACCTACCAAACCTATGCATTTCTGAAAACTAGAGACCTAGGGAAATCCAAGATGGGGTGACTTGTGGGGCTCTGACCAGGTTCTGTTACCCAGAATCCTTTGCAAACCTCAAAATTTGGCTAAAAAAACACATGTTCCTCACATTTCTGTGGCAGAAAGTTCTGGAATCAGAGAGGAGCCACAAATTTCCTTCCACCCAGCATTCCCTCAAGTCTCCCGATAAAAATGATACCTCACTTGTGTGGGTAGGCCTAGCGCCCGCGACAGGAAATGCCCCAAAACGCAACGTGGACACAACCCATTTTTTTAAAGAAAATAGAGGTGTTTCCTGCAAAGTGCCTACCTGTAGGTTTTGGCCTCTAGCTCAGCCGGCACCTAGGGAAACCTACCAAACCTGTGCATTTCTGAAAACTAGAGACCTAGGGGAATCCAAGATGGGGTGACTTGTGGGGCTCTGACCAGGTTCTGTTACCCAGAATCCTTTGCAAACCTCAACATTTGGCTTAAAAACACATGTTCCTCACATTTCTGTGGCAGAAAGTTCTGGAATCTGAGAGGAGGCACAAATTTCCTTCCACCCAGCGTTCCCCCAATTCTCCCGATTAAAATGATACCTCACTTGTGTGGGTAGGCCTAGCACCTGCGACAGGAAATGCCCCAAAGCACAACGTGGACACATCCCATTTTTTGACAGAAAACAGAGCTGTATTTTGCAAAGTGCCTACCTGTAGATTTTGGCCTCTAGCTCAGCCAGCACCTAGGGAAACCTACCAAACCTATGCATTTCTGAAAACTAGAGACCTAGGGAAATCCAAGATGGGGTGACTTGTGGGGCTCTGACCAGGTTCTGTTACCCAGAATCCTTTGCAAACCTCAAAATTTGGCTAAAAAAACACATGTTCCTCACATTTCTGTGGCAGAAAGTTCTGGAATCTGAGAGGAGGCACAAATTTCCTTCCACCCAGCGTTCCCCCAAGTCTTCCGATAAAAATGATACCTCACTTGTGTGGGTAGGCCTAGCGCCCGCGACAGGAAATGCCCCAAAGCACAACGTGGACACATCCCATATTTTGACAGAAAACAGAGCTGTATTTTGAAAAGTGCCTACCTGTTGATTTTGGCCTCTAGCTCAGCCGGCACCTAGGGAAACCTACCAAACCTGTGCATTTCTGAAAACTAGAGACCTAGGGAAATCCAAGATGGGGTGACTTGTGGGGCTCTGACCAGGTTCTGTTACCCAGAATCCTTTGCAAACCTCAAATTTGGCTAAAAAAACACATGTTCCTCACATTTCTGTGGCAGAAAGTTGTGGAATCTGAGAGAAGGCACAAATTTCCTTCCACCCAGCGTTCCCTCAAGTCTCCCGATAAAAATGATACCTCACTTATGTGGGTCGGCCTAGCGCCTGCGACAGGAAATGCCCCAAAGCACAACGTGGACACATCCCTCTTTTTGACAGAAAACAGAGCTGTATTTTGCAAAGTTCCTACCTGTAGATTGTGGCCTCTAGCTCAGCCGGCACCTAAGGAAACCTCCTAAACCTGTGCATTTCTGAAAACAAGAGACCTAGGGAAATCCAAGATGGGGTGACTTGTGGGGCTCTGACCAGGTTCTGTTACCCAGAATCCGTTGCAAACCTCAAAATTTGGCTAAAAAAACACATGTTCCTCACATTTCTGTGGTAGAAAGTTCTGGAATCTGAGAGAAGGCACAAATTTCCTTCCACCCAGCATTCCCCCAAGTCTCCCGATAAAAATGATACCTCACTTGTGTGGGTAGGCCTAACGCCCGCGACAGGAAATGCCCCAAAACGCAACGTGGACACATCCCATTTTTTGAAAGAAAACAGAGGTGTTTTTTACAAAGTGCCTACCTGTAGATTTTGGCCTCTAGCTCAGCCAGCATCTAGGGAAACCTACCAAACCTATGCATTTCTGAAAACTAGAGACCTAGGGAAATCCAACATGGGGTGACTTGTGGGGCTCTGACCAGGTTCTGTTACCCAGAATCCTTTGCAAACCTCAAAATTTGGCTAAAAAAACACATGTTCCTCACATTTCTGTGGCAGAAAGTTCTGGAATCAGAGAGTAGCCACAAATTTCCTTCCACCCAGCATTCCCTCAAGTCTCCCGATAAAAATGATACCTCACTAGTGTGGGTAGGCCTAGCGCCCGCAACAGGAAATGCCCCAAAACGCAACGTGGACACATCCCATTTTTTGAAAGAAAACAGAGGTGTTTCTTGCAAAGTGCCTACCTGTAGGTTTTGGCCTCTAGCTCAGCAAGCACCTAGGGAAACCTACCAAACCTGTGAATTTCTGAAAACTAGAGACCTAGGGGAATCCAAGATGGGGTGACTTGTGGGGCTGTGACCAGGTTCTGTGACCCAGAATCCTTTGCAAACCTCAAAATTTGGCAAAAAAAACACATGTTCCTCACATTTCTGTGGCAGAAAGTTCTGGAATCTGAGAGGAGGCACAAATTCCCTTCCACCCAGCGTTTCCCCAATTCTCCTGATAAAAATGATACCTCACTTGTGTGTGTAGGCCTAGCGCCTGCGACAGGAAATGCCCCAAAGCACAACGTGGACACATCCCATTTTTTGACAGAAAACAGAGCTGTATTTTGCAAAGTGCCTACCTGTAGATTTTGGCCTCTAGCTCAGGTGGCACCTAGGGAAACCTACCAAACCTGTGCATTTCTGAAAACTAGAGACCTAGGGGAATCCAAGATGGGGTGACTTGTGGGGCTCTGACCAGGTTCTGTTACCCAGAATCCTTTGCAAACCTCAAAATTTGGCTAAAAAAACACATGTTTCTCACATTTCTGTGGCAGAAAGTTCTGGAATCAGAGAGGAGGCACACATTCCCTTCCACCCAGCGTTCCCCCAAGTCTCCCGATAAAAATGATACCTCACTTGTGTGGGTAAGCCTAGCGCCCGCGACAGGAAATGCCCCAAAGCACAACGTGGACACATCCCATTTTTTGACAGAAAACAGAGCTGTATTTTGCAAACTGCCTACCTGTAGATTTTGGCCTCTAGCTCAGCCGGCACCTAGGGAAACCTACCAAACCTGTGCATTTTTGAAAACTAGAGACCTAGGGAAATCCAAGATGGGGTGACTTTTGGGGCTCTGACCAGGTTCTGTTACCCAGAATACTTTGCAAACCTCAAAATTTGGCTAAAAAAACACATTTTCCTCGCATTTCGGAGACAGAAAGTTCTGGAATCAGAGAGGAGGCACAAATTCCCTTCCACCCAGCGTTTCCCCAATTCTCCTGATAAAAATGATACCTCACTTGTGTGTGTAGGCCTAGCGCCTGCGACAGGAAATGCCCCAAAGCACAACGTGGACACATCCCATTTTTTGACAGAAAACAGAGCTGTATTTTGCAAAGTGCCTACCTGTAGATTTTGGCCTCTAGCTCAGGTGGCACCTAGGGAAACCTACCAAACCTGTGCATTTCTGAAAACTAGAGACCTAGGGGAATCCAAGATGGGGTGACTTGTGGGGCTCTGACCAGGTTCTGTTACCCAGAATCCTTTGCAAACCTCAAAATTTGGCTAAAAAAACACATGTTTCTCACATTTCTGTGGCAGAAAGTTCTGGAATCAGAGAGGAGGCACACATTCCCTTCCACCCAGCGTTCCCCCAAGTCTCCCGATAAAAATGATACCTCACTTGTGTGGGTAAGCCTAGCGCCCGCGACAGGAAATGCCCCAAAGCACAACGTGGACACATCCCATTTTTTGACAGAAAACAGAGCTGTATTTTGCAAACTGCCTACCTGTAGATTTTGGCCTCTAGCTCAGCCGGCACCTAGGGAAACCTACCAAACCTGTGCATTTTTGAAAACTAGAGACCTAGGGAAATCCAAGATGGGGTGACTTTTGGGGCTCTGACCAGGTTCTGTTACCCAGAATACTTTGCAAACCTCAAAATTTGGCTAAAAAAACACATTTTCCTCGCATTTCGGTGACAGAAAGTTCTGGAATCAGAGAGGAGCCACAAATTTCCTTCCAGCCAGCCTTCCCCCAAGTCTCCCGATAAAAATGATACCTCACTTGTGTGGGTAGGCCTAGCACCCGCGACAGGAAATGCCCCAAAACGCAACATGGACACATCCCATTTTTTTAAAGAAAACAGAGGTGTTTTTTGCAAAGTGCCTACCTGTACATTTTGGCCTCTAGCTCAGCCGGCACCTAGGTAAACCTACCAAACCTGTGTATTTTTTAAAACTAGAGAACTAGGGGAATCCAAGATGGGGTGACTTGTGGGGCTGTGACCAGGTTCTGTTACCCAGAATCCTTTGCAAACCTCAAAATGTGGCTAAAAAAACACATGTTCCTCACATTTCTGTGGCAGAAAGTTCTGGAATCTGAGAGGAGGCACAAATTCCCTTCCACCCAGCATTCCCCCAATTCTCCTGATAAGAATGATACCTCACTTGTGTGGGTAGACCTAGCGCCTGCGACAGGAAATGCCCCAAAGCACAACGTGGACACATCCCATTTTTTGACAGAAAACAGAGCTGTATTTTGCAAAGTGCCTACCTGTAGATTTTGGCCTCTAGCTCAGCCGGCACCTAGGGAAACCTTCCAAACCTGTGCATTTCTGAAAACTAGAGACCTAGGGGAATCCAAGATGCAGTGACTTGTGGTGCTCTGACCAGGTTCTGTTACCCAGAATCCTTTGCAAACCACAAAATTTGGCTAAAAAAACACATGTTCCTTACATTTCTGTGGCAGAAAGTTCCGGAATCTGAGAGGAGACACAAATTTCCTTCCACCCAGCGTTCCCCCAAGTCTCCCGATAAAAATGATACCTCACTTGTGTGGGTAGGCCTAGCGCCCGCGACAGGAAATGCCCCAAAGCACAACGTGGACACATCCCATATTTTGACAGAAAACAGAGCTGTATTTTGCAAAGTGCCTACCTGTTGATTTTGGCGTCTAGCTCAGCCGGCACCTAAGGAAACCTACCAAACCTGTGCATTTCTGAAAACTAGAGACCTAGGGAAATCCAAGATGGGGTGACTTGTGGGGCTCTGACCAGGTTCTGTTACCCAGAATCCTTTGCAAACCTCAAATTTGGCTAAAAAAACACATGTTCCTCACATTTCTGTGGCAGAAAGTTGTGGAATCTGAGAGAAGGCACACATTTCCTTCCACCCAGCGTTCCCTCAAGTCTCCCGATAAAAATGATACCTCACTTATGTGGGTAGGCCTAGCGCCTGCGACAGGAAATGCCCCAAAGCACAACGTGGACACATCCCATTTTTTGACAGAAAACAGAGCTGTATTTTGCAAAGTGCCTACCTGTAGATTGTGGCCTCTAGCTCAGCCGGCACCTAGGGAAACCTCCTAAACCTGTGCATTTCTGAAAACTAGAGACCTAGGGAAATCCAAGATGGGGTGACTTGTGGGGCTCTGACCAGGTTCTGTTACCCAGAATCCTTTGCAAACCTCAAAATTTGGCTAAAAAAACACATGTTCCTCACATTTCTGTGGCAGAAAGTTCTGGAATCTGAGAGAAGGCATAAATTTCCTTCCACCCAGCATTCCCCCAAGTCTACCGATAAAAATGATACCTCACTTGTGTGGGTAGGCCTAGCGCCCACGACAGGAAATGCCCCAAAGCACAACGTGGACACATCCCATTTTTTGACAGAAAACAGAGCTGTATTTTGCAAAGTGCCTACCTGTAGATTTTGGCCTCTAGCTCAGCCGGCACCTAGGGAAACCTACCAAACCTGTGCATATCTGAAAACTAGAGACCTAGGGGAATCCAAGATGGGGTTACTTGTGGGGCTGTGACCAGGTTCTGTTGCCCAGAATCCTTTGCAAACCTCAAAATTTGGCTAAAAAAACACATGTTCCTCACATTTCTGTGGCAGAAAGTTCAGGAACCTGAGAGGAGGCACAAATTCCCTTCCACTCAGCATTCCCCCAATTCTCCTGATAAAAATGATACCTCACTTGTGTGGGTAGGCCTAGCGCCTGCAACAGGAAATGCCCCAAAGCACAACGTGGACACATGCCATTTTTTGACAGAAAACAGAGCTGTATTTTGCAAAGTGCCTACCTGTAGATTTTGGCCTCTAGCTCAGCCGGCACCTAGGGAAACCTACTAAACCTGTGCATTTCTGAAAACTAGAGACCTAGGGAAATCCAAGATGGGGTGACTTGTGGGGTTCTGACCAGGTTCTGTTACCCAGAATCCTTTGCAAACCTCAACATTTGGCTAAAAAAACACATGTTCCTCACATTTCTGTGGCAGAAAGTTCTGGAATCTGAGAGAAGGCACAAATTTCCTTCCATCCAGCATTCCCCCAAGTCTCCCGATAAGAATGATACCTCACTTGTGTGGGTAGACCTAGCGCCTGCGACAGGAAATGCCCCAAAGCACAACGTGGACACATCCCATTTTTTGACAGAAAACAGAGCAGTATTTTGCAAAGTGCCTACCTGTAGATTTTGGCATCTAGCTCAGCCGGCACCTAGGGAAACCTACCAAACCTGTGCATCTCTGAAAACTAGAGACCTAGGGGAATCCAAGATGGGGTGACTTGTGGGGCTGTGACCAGGTTCTGTTACCCAGAATCCTTTGCAAACCTCAAAATGTGGCTAAAAAAACACATGTTCCTCACATTTCTGTGGCAGAAAGTTCTGGAATCTGAGAGGAGGCACAAATTCCCTTCCACCCAGCATTCCCCCAATTCTCCTGATAAGAATGATACCTCACTTGTGTGGGTAGACCTAGCGCCTGCGACAGGAAATGCCCCAAAGCACAACGTGGACACATCCCATTTTTTGACAGAAAACAGAGCTGTATTTTGCAAAGTGCCTACCTGTAGATTTTGGCCTCTAGCTCAGCCGGCACCTAGGGAAACCTTCCAAACCTGTGCATTTCTGAAAACTAGAGACCTAGGGGAATCCAAGATGCAGTGACTTGTGGTGCTCTGACCAGGTTCTGTTACCCAGAATCCTTTGCAAACCACAAAATTTGGCAAAAAAAACACATGTTCCTTACATTTCTGTGGCAGAAAGTTCCGGAATCTGAGAGGAAGCACAAATTTCCTTCCACCCAGCGTTCCCCCAAGTCTCCCGATAAAAATGATACCTCACTTGTGTGGGTAGGCCTAGCGCCCGCGACAGGAAATGCCCCAAAGCACAACGTGGACACATCCCATATTTTGACAGAAAACAGAGCTGTATTTTGCAAAGTGCCTACCTGTTGATTTTGGCGTCTAGCTCAGCCGGCACCTAGGGAAACCTACCAAACCTGTGCATTTCTGAAAACTAGAGACCTAGGGAAATCCAAGATGGGGTGACTTGTGGGGCTCTGACCAGGTTCTGTTACCCAGAATCCTTTGCAAACCTCAAATTTGGCTAAAAAAACACATGTTCCTCACATTTCTGTGGCAGAAAGTTGTGGAATCTGAGAGAAGGCACAAATTTCCTTCCACCCAGCGTTCCCTCAAGTCTCCCGATAAAAATGATACCTCACTTATGTGGGTAGGCCTAGCGCCTGCGACAGGAAATGCCCCAAAGCACAACGTGGACACATCCCATTTTTTGACAGAAAACAGAGCTGTATTTTGCAAAGTGCCTACCTGTAGATTGTGGCCTCTAGCTCAGCCGGCACCTAGGGAAACCTCCTAAACCTGTGCATTTCTGAAAACTAGAGACCTAGGGAAATCCAAGATGGGGTGACTTGTGGGGCTCTGACCAGGTTCTGTTACCCAGAATCCTTTGCAAACCTCAAAATTTGGCTAAAAAAACACATGTTCCTCACATTTCTGTGGCAGAAAGTTCTGGAATCTGAGAGAAGGCACAAATTTCCTTCCACCCAGCATTCCCCCAAGTCTACCGATAAAAATGATACCTCACTTGTGTGGGTAGGCCTAGCGCCCGCGACAGGAAATGCCCCAAAGCACAACGTGGACACATCCCATTTTTTGACAGAAAACAGAGCTGTATTTTGCAAAGTGCCTACCTGTAGATTTTGGCATCTAGCTCAGCCGGCACCTAGGGAAACCTACCAAACCTGTGCATATCTGAAAACTAGAGACCTAGGGGAATCCAAGATGGGGTTACTTGTGGGGCTGTGACCAGGTTCTGTTGCCCAGAATCCTTTGCAAACCTCAAAATTTGGCTAAAAAAACACATGTTCCTCACATTTCTGTGGCAGAAAGTTCTGGAATCTGAGAGGAGGCACAAATTCCCTTCCACCCAGCATTCCCCCAATTCTCCTGATAAAAATGATACCTCACTTGTGTGGGTAGACCTAGCGCCTGCGACAGGAAATGCCCCAAAGCACAACGTGGACACATCCCATTTTTTGACAGAAAACAGAGCTGTATTTTGCAAAGTGCCTACCTGTAGATTTTGGCATCTAGCTCAGCCGGCACCTAGGGAAACCTACCAAACCTGTGCATCTCTGAAAACTAGAGACCTAGGGGAATCCAAGATGGGGTGACTTGTGGGGCTGTGACCAGGTTCTGTTACCCAGAATCCTTTGCAAACCTCAAAATGTTGCTAAAAAAACACATGTTCCTCACATTTCTGTGGCAGAAAGTTCTGGAATCTGAGAGGAGGCACAAATTCCCTTCCACCCAGCATTCCCCCAATTCTCCTGATAAGAATGATACCTCACTTGTGTGGGTAGACCTAGCGCCTGCGACAGGAAATGCCCCAAAGCACAACGTGGACACATCCCATTTTTTGACAGAAAACAGAGCTGTATTTTGCAAAGTGCCTACCTGTAGATTTTGGCCTCTTGCTCAGCCGGCACCTAGGGAAACCTTCCAAACCTGTGCATTTCTGAAAACTAGAGACCTAGGGGAATCCAAGATGCAGTGACTTGTGGTGCTCTGACCAGGTTCTGTTACCCAGAATCCTTTGCAAACCACAAAATTTGGCTAAAAAAACACATGTTCCTTACATTTCTGTGGCAGAAAGTTCCGGAATCTGGGAGGAAGCACAAATTTCCTTCCACCCAGCGTTCCCCCAAGTCTCCCGATAAAAATGATACCTCACTTGTGTGGGTAGGCCTAGCGCCCGCGACAGGAAATGCCCCAAAGCACAACGTGGACACATCCCATATTTTGACAGAAAACAGAGCTGTATTTTGCAAAGTGCCTACCTGTTGATTTTGGCGTCTAGCTCAGCCGGCACCTAGGGAAACCTACCAAACCTGTGCATTTCTGAAAACTAGAGACCTAGGGAAATCCAAGATGGGGTGACTTGTGGGGCTCTGACCAGGTTCTGTTACCCAGAATCCTTTGCAAACCTCAAATTTGGCTAAAAAAACACATGTTCCTCACATTTCTGTGGCAGAAAGTTGTGGAATCTGAGAGAAGGCACAAATTTCCTTCCACCCAGCGTTCCCTCAAGTCTCCCGATAAAAATGATACCTCACTTATGTGGGTAGGCCTAGCGCCTGCGACAGGAAATGCCCCAAAGCACAACGTGGACACATCCCATTTTTTGACAGAAAACAGAGCTGTATTTTGCAAAGTGCCTACCTGTAGATTGTGGCCTCTAGCTCAGCCGGCACCTAGGGAAACCTCCTAAACCTGTGCATTTCTGAAAACTAGAGACCTAGGGAAATCCAAGATGGGGTGACTTGTGGGGCTCTGACCAGGTTCTGTTACCCAGAATCCTTTGCAAACCTCAAAATTTGGCTAAAAAAACACATGTTCCTCACATTTCTGTGGCAGAAAGTTCTGGAATCTGAGAGAAGGCACAAATTTCCTTCCACCCAGCATTTCCCCAAGTCTACCGATAAAAATGATACCTCACTTGTGTGGGTAGGCCTAGCGCCCGCGACAGGAAATGCCCCAAAGCACAACGTGGACACATCCCATTTTTTGACAGAAAACAGAGCTGTATTTTGCAAAGTGCCTACCTGTAGATTTTGGCATCTAGCTCAGCCGGCACCTAGGGAAACCTACCAAACCTGTGCATATCTGAAAACTAGAGACCTAGGGGAATCCAAGATGGGGTTACTTGTGGGGCTGTGACCAGGTTCTGTTGCCCAGAATCCTTTGCAAACCTCAAAATTTGGCTAAAAAAACACATGTTCCTCACATTTCTGTGGCAGAAAGTTGTGGAATCTGAGAGAAGGCACAAATTTCCTTCCACCCAGCGTTCCCTCAAGTCTCCCGATAAAAATGATACCTCACTTATGTGGGTCGGCCTAGCGCCTGCGACAGGAAATGCCCCAAAGCACAACGTGGACACATCCCTCTTTTTGACAGAAAACAGAGCTGTATTTTGCAAAGTTCCTACCTGTAGATTGTGGCCTCTAGCTCAGCCGGCACCTAGGGAAACCTCCTAAACCTGTGCATTTCTGAAAACAAGAGACCTAGGGAAATCCAAGATGGGGTGACATGTGGGGCTCTGACCAGGTTCTGTTACCCAGAATCCGTTGCAAACCTCAAAATTTGGCTAAAAAAACACATGTTCCTCACATTTCTGTGGTAGAAAGTTCTGGAATCTGAGAGAAGGCACAAATTTCCTTCCACCCAACATTCCCCCAAGTCTCCCGATAAAAATGATACCTCACTTGTGTGGGTAGGCCTAACGCCCGCGACAGGAAATGCCCCAAAACGCAACGTGGACACATCCCATTTTTTGAAAGAAAACAGAGGTGTTTTTTACAAAGTGCCTACCTGTAGATTTTGGCCTCTAGCTCAGCCAGCATCTAGGGAAACCTACCAAACCTATGCATTTCTGAAAACTAGAGACCTAGGGAAATCCAACATGGGGTGACTTGTGGGGCTCTGACCAGGTTCTGTTACCCAGAATCCTTTGCAAACCTCAAAATTTGGCTAAAAAAACACATGTTCCTCACATTTCTGTGGCAGAAAGTTCTGGAATCTGAGAGGAGGCACAAATTTCCTTCCACCCAGCGTTCCCCCAATTCTCCCGATTAAAATGATACCTCACTTGTGTGGGTAGGCCTAGCGCCCGCGACAGGAAATGCCCCAAAGCACAACGTGGACACATCCCATATTTTGACAGAAAACAGAGCTGTATTTTGCAAAGTGCCTACCTGTTGATTTTGGCGTCTAGCTCAGCCGGCACCTAGGGAAACCTACCAAACCTGTGCATTTCTGAAAACTAGAGACCTAGGGAAATCCAAGATGGGGTGACTTGTGGGGCTCTGACCAGGTTCTGTTACCCAGAATCCTTTGCAAACCTCAAATTTGGCTAAAAAAACACATGTTCCTCACATTTCTGTGGCAGAAAGTTGTGGAATCTGAGAGAAGGCACAAATTTCCTTCCACCCAGCGTTCCCTCAAGTCTCCCGATAAAAATGATACCTCACTTATGTGGGTAGGCCTAGCGCCTGCGACAGGAAATGCCCCAAAGCACAACGTGGACACATCCCATTTTTTGACAGAAAACAGAGCTGTATTTTGCAAAGTGCCTACCTGTAGATTGTGGCCTCTAGCTCAGCCGGCACCTAGGGAAACCTCCTAAACCTGTGCATTTCTGAAAACTAGAGACCTAGGGAAATCCAAGATGGGGTGACTTGTGGGGCTCTGACCAGGTTCTGTTACCCAGAATCCTTTGCAAACCTCAAAATTTGGCTAAAAAAACACATGTTCCTCACATTTCTGTGGCAGAAAGTTCTGGAATCTGAGAGAAGGCACAAATTTCCTTCCACCTAGCATTCCCCCAAGTCTACCGATAAAAATGATACCTCACTTGTGTGGGTAGGCCTAGCGCCCGCGACAGGAAATGCCCCAAAGCACAACGTGGACACATCCCATTTTTTGACAGAAAACAGAGCTGTATTTTGCAAAGTGCCTACCTGTAGATTTTGGCATCTAGCTCAGCCGGCACCTAGGGAAACCTACCAAACCTGTGCATATCTGAAAACTAGAGACCTAGGGGAATCCAAGATGGGGTTACTTGTGGGGCTGTGACCAGGTTCTGTTGCCCAGAATCCTTTGCAAACCTCAAAATTTGGCTAAAAAAACACATGTTCCTCACATTTCTGTGGCAGAAAGTTCTGGAATCTGAGAGGAGGCACAAATTCCCTTCCACCCAGCATTCCCCCAATTCTCCTGATAAAAATGATACCTCACTTGTGTGGGTAGGCCTAGCGCCTGCGACAGGAAATGCCCCAAAGCACAACGTGGACACATCCCATTTTTTGACAGAAAACAGAGCTGTATTTTGCAAAGTGCCTACCTGTAGATTTTGGCCTCTAGCTCAGCCGGCACCTAGGGAAACCTACTAAACCTGTGCATTTCTGAAAACTAGAGACCTAGGGAAATCCAAGATGGGGTGACTTGTGGGGTTCTGACCAGGTTCTGTTACCCAGAATCCTTTGCAAACCTCAAAATTTGGCTAAAAAAACACATGTTCCTCACATTTCTGTGGCAGAAAGTTCTGGAATCTGAGAGAAGGCACAAATTTCCTTCCATCCAGCATTCCCCCAAGTCTCCCGATAAAAATGATACCTCACTTGTGTGGGTAGGCCTAGTGCCCGTGACAGGAAATGCCCCAAAACGCAACGTGGACACATCCCATTTTTTGAAAGAAAACAGAGGTGTTTTTTAGAAAGTGCCTACCTGTAGATTTTGGCCTCTAGCTCAGCCAGCACCTAGGGAAACCTACCAAACCTATGCATTTCTGAAAACTAGAGACCTAGGGAAATCCAAGATGGGGTGACTTGTGGGGCTCTGACCAGGTTCTGTTACCCAGAATCCTTTGCAAACCTCAAAATTTGGCTAAAAAAACACATGTTCCTCACATTTCTGTGGCAGAAAGTTCTGGAATCAGAGAGGAGCCACAAATTTCCTTCCACCCAGCATTCCCTCAAGTCTCCCGATAAAAATGATACCTCACTTGTGTGGGTAGGCCTAGCGCCCGCGACAGGAAATGCCCCAAAACGCAACGTGGACACATCCCATTTTTTTAAAGAAAATAGAGGTGTTTCCTGCAAAGTGCCTACCTGTAGGTTTTGGCCTCTAGCTCAGCCGGCACCTAGGGAAACCTACCAAACCTGTGCATTTCTGAAAACTAGAGACCTAGGGGAATCCAAGATGGGGTGACTTGTGGGGCTCTGACCAGGTTCTGTTACCCAGAATCCTTTGCAAACCTCAAAATTTGGCTTAAAAACACATGTTCCTCACATTTCTGTGGCAGAAAGTTCTGGAATCTGAGAGGAGGCACAAATTTCCTTCCACCCAGCGTTCCCCCAATTCTCCCGATTAAAATGATACCTCACTTGTGTGGGTAGGCCTAGCACCTGCGACAGGAAATGCCCCAAAGCACAACGTGGACACATCCCATTTTTTGACAGAAAACAGAGCTGTATTTTGCAAAGTGCCTACCTGTAGATTTTGGCCTCTAGCTCAGCCAGCACCTAGGGAAACCTACCAAACCTATGCATTTCTGAAAACTAGAGACCTAGGGAAATCCAAGATGGGGTGACTTGTGGGGCTCTGACCAGGTTCTGTTACCCAGAATCCTTTGCAAACCTCAAAATTTGGCTAAAAAAACACATGTTCCTCACATTTCTGTGGCAGAAAGTTCTGGAATCTGAGAGGAGGCACAAATTTCCTTCCACCCAGCGTTCCCCCAAGTCTTCCGATAAAAATGATACCTCACTTGTGTGGGTAGGCTTAGCGCCCGCAACAGGAAATGCCCCAAAGCACAACGTGGACACATCCCATATTTTGACAGAAAACAGAGCTGTATTTTGAAAAGTGCCTACCTGTTGATTTTGGCCTCTAGCTCAGCCGGCACCTAGGGAAACCTACCAAACCTGTGCATTTCTGAAAACTAGAGACCTAGGGAAATCCAAGATGGGGTGACTTGTGGGGCTCTGACCAGGTTCTGTTACCCAGAATCCTTTGCAAACCTCAAATTTGGCTAAAAAAACACATGTTCCTCACATTTCTGTGGCAGAAAGTTGTGGAATCTGAGAGAAGGCACAAATTTCCTTCCACCCAGCGTTCCCTCAAGTCTCCCGATAAAAATGATACCTCACTTATGTGGGTCGGCCTAGCGCCTGCGACAGGAAATGCCCCAAAGCACAACGTGGACACATCCCTCTTTTTGACAGAAAACAGAGCTGTATTTTGCAAAGTTCCTACCTGTAGATTGTGGCCTCTAGCTCAGCCGGCACCTAGGGAAACCTCCTAAACCTGTGCATTTCTGAAAACAAGAGACCTAGGGAAATCCAAGATGGGGTGACATGTGGGGCTCTGACCAGGTTCTGTTACCCAGAATCCGTTGCAAACCTCAAAATTTGGCTAAAAAAACACATGTTCCTCACATTTCTGTGGTAGAAAGTTCTGGAATCTGAGAGAAGGCACAAATTTCCTTCCACCCAGCATTCCCCCAAGTCTCCCGATAAAAATGATACCTCACTTGTGTGGGTAGGCCTAACGCCCGCGACAGGAAATGCCCCAAAACGCAACGTGGACACATCCCATTTTTTGAAAGAAAACAGAGGTGTTTTTTACAAAGTGCCTACCTGTAGATTTTGGCCTCTAGCTCAGCCAGCATCTAGGGAAACCTACCAAACCTATGCATTTCTGAAAACTAGAGACCTAGGGAAATCCAACATGGGGTGACTTGTGGGGCTCTGACCAGGTTCTGTTACCCAGAATCCTTTGCAAACCTCAAAATTTGGCTAAAAAAACACATGTTCCTCACATTTCTGTGGCAGAAAGTTCTGGAATCTGAGAGGAGGCACAAATTCCCTTCCACCCAGCATTCCCCCAATTCTCCTGATAAAAATGATACCTCACTTGTGTGTGTAGGCCTAGCGCCTGCGACAGGAAATGCCCCAAAGCACAACGTGGACACATCCCATTTTTTGACAGAAAACAGAGCTGTATTTTGCAAAGTGCCTACCTGTAGATTTTGGCCTCTAGGTCAGGTGGCACCTAGGGAAACCTACCAAACCTGTGCATTTCTGAAAACTAGAGACCTAGGGGAATCCAAGATGGGGTGACTTGTGGGGCTCTGACCAGGTTCTGTTACCCAGAATCCTTTGCAAACCTCAAAATTTGGCTAAAAAAACACATGTTTCTCACATTTCTGTGGCAGAAAGTTCTGGAATCAGAGAGGAGGCACAAATTCCCTTCCACCCAGCGTTCCCCCAAGTCTCCCGATAAAAATGATACCTCACTTGTGTGGGTAAGCCTAGCGCCCGCGACAGGAAATGCCCCTATGCACAACGTGGACACATCCCATTTTTTGACAGAAAACAGAGCTGTATTTTGCAAACTGCCTACCTGTAGATTTTGGCCTCTAGCTCAGCCGGCACCTAGGGAAACCTACCAAACCTGTGCATTTTTGAAAACTAGAGACCTAGGGAAATCCAAGATGGGGTGACTTTTGGGGCTCTGACCAGGTTCTGTTACCCAGAATACTTTGCAAACCTCAAAATTTGGCTAAAAAAACACATTTTCCTCGCATTTCGGTGACAGAAAGTTCTGGAATCAGAGAGGAGCCACAAATTTCCTTCCAGCCAGCCTTCCCCCAAGTCTCCCGATAAAAATGATACCTCACTTGTGTGGGTAGGCCTAGCACCCGCGACAGGAAATGCCCCAAAACGCAACGTGGACACATCCCATTTTTTGAAAGAAAACAGAGGTGTTTTTTGCAAAGTGCCTACCTGTACATTTTGGCCTCTATCTCAGCCAGCACCTAGGTAAACCTACCAAACCTGTGTATTTTTTAAAACTAGAGAACTAGGGGAATCCAAGATGGGGTGACTTGTGGGGCTCTGACCAGGTTCTGTTACCCAGAATACTTTGCAAACCTCAAAATTTGGCTAAAAAAACACATGTTCCTCACATTTCTGTGGCAGAAAGTTCTGGAATCTGAGAGGAGGCACAAATTTCCTTCCACCCAGCGTTCCCCCAAGTCTCCCGATAAAAATGATACCTCACTTGTGTGGGTAGGCCTAGCGCCTGTGACAGGAAATGCCCCAAAGCACAACGTGGACACATCCCATTTTTTGACAGAAAACAGAGCTGTATTTTGCAAAGTGCCTACCTGTAGATTTTGGCATCTAGCTCAGCCGGCACCTAGGGAAACCTACCAAACCTGTGCATCTCTGAAAACTAGAGACCTAGGGGAATCCAAGATGGGGTGACTTGTGGGACTGTGACCAGGTTCTGTTACCCAGAATCCTTTGCAAACCTCAAAATGTGGCTAAAGAAACACATGTTCCTCACATTTCTGTGGCAGAAAGTTCTGGAATCTGAGAGGAGGCACAAATTCCCTTCCACCCAGCATTCCCCCAATTCTCCTGATAAGAATGATACCTCACTTGTGTGGGTAGACCTAGCGCCTGCGACAGGAAATGCCCCAAAGCACAACGTGGACACATCCCATTTTTTGACAGAAAACAGAGCTGTATTTTGCAAAGTGCCTACCTGTAGATTTTGGCCTCTAGCTCAGCCGGCACCTAGGGAAACCTACTAAACCTGTGCATTTCTGAAAACTAGAGACCTAGGGAAATCCAAGATGGGGTGACTTGTGGGGCTCTGACCAGGTTCTGTTACCCAGAATCCTTTGCAAACCTCAAATTTGGCTAAAAAAACACATGTTCCTCACATTTCTGTGGCAGAAAGTTCTGGAATCAGAGAGTAGCCACAAATTTCCTTCCACCCAGCATTCCCTCATGTCTCCCGATAAAAATGATACCTCACTAGTGTGGGTAGGCCTAGCGCCCGCAACAGGAAATGCCCCAAAACGCAACGTGGACACATCCCATTTTTTGAAAGAAAACAGAGGTGTTTCTTGCAAAGTGCCTACCTGTAGGTTTTGGCCTCTAGCTCAGCAAGCACCTAGGGAAACCTACCAAACCTGTGAATTTCTGAAAACTAGAGACCTAGGGGAATCCAAGATGGGGTGACTCGTGGGGCTGTGACCAGGTTCTGTGACCCAGAATCCTTTGCAAACCTCAAAATTTGGCTAAAAAAACACATGTTCCTCACATTTCTGTGGCAGAAAGTTCTGGAATCTGAGAGGAGGCACAAATTCCCTTCCACCCAGCATTCCCCCAATTCTCCTGATAAAAATGATACCTCACTTGTGTGTGTAGGCCTAGCGCCTGCGACAGGAAATGCCCCAAAGCACAACGTGGACACATCCCATTTTTTGACAGAAAACAGAGCTGTATTTTGCAAAGTGCCTACCTGTAGATTTTGGCCTCTAGCTCAGGTGGCACCTAGGGAAACCTACCAAACCTGTGCATTTCTGAAAACTAGAGACCTAGGGGAATCCAAGATGGGGTGACTTGTGGGGCTCTGACCAGGTTCTGTTACCCAGAATCCTTTGCAAACCTCAAAATTTGGCTAAAAAAACACATGTTTCTCACATTTCTGTGGCAGAAAGTTCTGGAATCAGAGAGGAGGCACAAATTCCCTTCCACCCAGCGTTCCCCCAAGTCTCCCGATAAAAATGATACCTCACTTGTGTGGATAAGCCTAGCGCCCGCGACAGGAAATGCCCCAAAGCACAACGTGGACACATCCCATTTTTTGACAGAAAACAGAGCTGTATTTTGCAAACTGCCTACCTGTAGATTTTGGCCTCTAGCTCAGCCGGCACCTAGGGAAACCTACCAAACCTGTGCATTTTTGAAAACTAGAGACCTAGGGAAATCCAAGATGGGGTGACTTTTGGGGCTCTGACCAGGTTCTGTTACCCAGAATACTTTGCAAACCTCAAAATTTGGCTAAAAAAACACATTTTCCTCGCATTTCGGTGACAGAAAGTTCTGGAATCAGAGAGGAGCCACAAATTTCCTTCCAGCCAGCCTTCCCCCAAGTCTCCCGATAAAAATGATACCTCACTTGTGTGGGTAGGCCTAGCACCCGCGACAGGAAATGCCCCAAAACGCAACATGGACACATCCCATTTTTTGAAAGAAAACAGAGGTGTTTTTTGCAAAGTGCCTACCTGTACATTTTGGCCTCTATCTCAGCCGGCACCTAGGTAAACCTACCAAACCTGTGTATTTTTTAAAACTAGAGAACTAGGGGAATCCAAGATGGGGTGACTTGTGGGGCTCTGACCAGGTTCTGTTACCCAGAATACTTTGCAAACCTCAAAATTTGGCTAAAAAAACACATGTTCCTCACATTTCTGTGGCAGAAAGTTCTGGAATCTGAGAGGAGGCACAAATTTCCTTCCACCCAGCGTTCCCCCAAGTCTCTCGATAAAAATGATACCTCACTTGTGTGGGTAGGCCTAGCGCCTGTGACAGGAAATGCCCCAAAGCACAACGTGGACACATCCCATTTTTTGACAGAAAACAGAGCTGTATTTTGCAAAGTGCCTACCTGTAGATTTTGGCATCTAGCTCAGCCGGCACCTAGGGAAACCTACCAAACCTGTGCATCTCTGAAAACTAGAGACCTAGGGGAATCCAAGATGGGGTGACTTGTGGGACTGTGACCAGGTTCTGTTACCCAGAATCCTTTGCAAACCTCAAAATGTGGCTAAAGAAACACATGTTCCTCACATTTCTGTGGCAGAAAGTTCTGGAATCTGAGAGGAGGCACAAATTCCCTTCCACCCAGCATTCCCCCAATTCTCCTGATAAGAATGATACCTCACTTGTGTGGGTAGACCTAGCGCCTGCGACAGGAAATGCCCCAAAGCACAACGTGGACACATCCCATTTTTTGACAGAAAACAGAGCTGTATTTTGCAAAGTGCCTACCTGTAGATTTTGGCCTCTAGCTCAGCCGGCACCTAGGGAAACCTACTAAACCTGTGCATTTCTGAAAACTAGAGACCTAGGGAAATCCAAGATGGGGTGACTTGTGGGGCTCTGACCAGGTTCTGTTACCCAGAATCCTTTGCAAACCTCAAATTTGGCTAAAAAAACACATGTTCCTCACATTTCTGTGGCAGAAAGTTGTGGAATCTGAGAGAAGGCACAAATTTCCTTCCACCCAGCGTTCCCTCAAGTCTCCCGATAAAAATGATACCTCACTTATGTGGGTCGGCCTAGCGCCTGCGACAGGAAATGCCCCAAAGCACAACGTGGACACATCCCTCTTTTTGACAGAAAACTGAGCTGTATTTTGCAAAGTTCCTACCTGTAGATTGTGGCCTCTAGCTCAGCCGGCACCTAGGGAAACCTCCTAAACCTGTGCATTTCTGAAAACAAAAGACCTAGGGAAATCCAAGATGGGGTGACTTGTGGGGCTCTGACCAGGTTCTGTTACCCAGAATCCGTTGCAAACCTCAAAATTTGGCTAAAAAAACACATGTTCCTCACATTTCTGTGGCAGAAAGTTCTGGAATCTGAGAGAAGGCACAAATTTCCTTCCACCCAGCATTCCCCCAAGTCTCCCGATAAAAATGATACCTCACTTGTGTGGGTAGGCCTAACGCCCGCGACAGGAAATGCCCCAAAACGCAACGTGGACACATCCCATTTTTTGAAAGAAAACAGAGGTGTTTTTTACAAAGTGCCTACCTGTAGATTTTGGCCTCTAGCTCAGCCAGCATCTAGGGAAACCTACCAACCCTATGCATTTCTGAAAACTAGAGACCTAGGGAAATCCAACATGGGGTGACTTGTGGGGCTCTGACCAGGTTCTGTTACCCAGAATCCTTTGCAAACCTCTAAATTTGGCTAAAAAAACACATGTTCCTCACATTTCTGTGGCAGAAAGTTCTGGAATCAGAGAGTAGCCACAAATTTCCTTCCACCCAGCATTCCCTCAAGTCTCCCGATAAAAATGATACCTCACTAGTGTGGGTAGGCCTAGCGCCCGCAACAGGAAATGCCCCAAAACGCAACGTGGACACATCCCATTTTTTGAAAGAAAACAGAGGTGTTTCTTGCAAAGTGCCTACCTGTAGGTTTTGGCCTCTAGCTCAGCAGGCACCTAGGGAAACCTACCAAACCTGTGCATTTCTGAAAACTAGAGACCTAGGGGAATCCAAGATGGGGTGACTTGTGGGGCTGTGACCAGGTTCTGTTACCCAGAATCCTTTGCAAACCTCAAAATTTGGCTAAAAAAACACATGTTCCTCACATTTCTGTGGCAGAAAGTTCTGGAATCTGAGAGGAGGCACAAATTCCCTTCCACCCAGCATTCCCCCAATTCTCCTGATAAAAATGATACCTCACTTGTGTGTGTAGGCCTAGCGCCTGCGACAGGAAATGCCCCAAAGCACAACGTGGACACATCCCATTTTTTGACAGAAAACAGAGCTGTATTTTGCAAAGTGCCTACCTATAGACTTTGGCCTCTAGCTCAGGTGGCACCTAGGGAAACCTACCAAACCTGTGCATTTCTGAAAACTAGAGACCTAGGGGAATCCAAGATGGGGTGACTTGTGGGGCTCTGACCAGGTTCTGTTACCCAGAATCCTTTGCAAACCTCAAAATTTGGCTAAAAAAACACATGTTCCTCACATTTCTGTGGCAGAAAGTTCTGGAATCAGAGAGGAGGCACAAATTCCCTTCCACCCAGCGTTCCCCCAAGTCTCCCGATAAAAATGATACCTCACTTGTGTGGGTAAGCCTAGCGCCCGCGACAGGAAATGCCCCAAAGCACAACGTGGACACATCCCATTTTTTGACAGAAAACAGAGCTGTATTTTGCAAACTGCCTACCTGTAGATTTTGGCCTCTAGCTCAGCCGGCACCTAGGGAAACCTACCAAACCTGTGCATTTTTGAAAACTAGAGACCTAGGGAAATCCAAGATGGGGTGACTTTTGGGGCTCTGACCAGGTTCTGTTACCCAGAATACTTTGCAAACCTCAAAATTTGGCTAAAAAAACACATTTTCCTCGCATTTCGGTGACAGAAAGTTCTGGAATCAGAGAGGAGCCACAAATTTCCTTCCAGCCAGCCTTCCCCCAAGTCTCCCGATAAAAATGATACCTCACTTGTGTGGGTAGGCCTAGCACCCGCGACAGGAAATGCCCCAAAACGCAACATGGACACATCCCATTTTTTGAAAGAAAACAGAGGTGTTTTTTGCAAAGTGCCTACCTGTACATTTTGGCCTCTAGCTCAGCCGGCACCTAGGTAAACCTACCAAACCTGTGTATTTTTTAAAACTAGAGAAGTAGGGGAATCCAAGATGGGGTGACTTGTGGGGCTCTGACCAGGTTCTGTTACCCAGAATACTTTGCAAACCTCAAAATTTGGCTAAAAAAACACATGTTCCTCACATTTCTGTGGCAGAAAGTTCTGGAATCTGAGAGGAGGCACAAATTTCCTTCCACCCAGCGTTCCCCCAAGTCTCCCGATAAAAATGATACCTCACTTGTGTGGGTAGGCCTAGCGCCTGTGACAGGAAATGCCCCAAAGCACAACGTGGACACATCCCATTTTTTGACAGAAAACAGAGCTGTATTTTGCAAAGTGCCTACCTGTAGATTTTGGCATCTAGCTCAGCCGGCACCTAGGGAAACCTACCAAAGCTGTGCATCTCTGAAAACTAGAGACCTAGGGGAATCCAAGATGGGGTGACTTGTGGGGCTGTGACCAGGTTCTGTTACCCAGAATCCTTTGCAAACCTCAAAATGTGGCTAAAAAAACACATGTTCCTCACATTTCTGTGGCAGAAAGTTCTGGAATCTGAGAGAAGGCACAAATTCCCTTCCACCCAGCATTCCCCCAATTCTCCTCATAAGAATGATACCTCACTTGTGTGGGTAGACCTAGCGCCTGCGACAGGAAATGCCCCAAAGCACAATGTGGACACATCCCATTTTTTGACAGAAAACAGAGCTGTATTTTGCAAAGTGCCTACCTGTAGATTTTGGCCTCTAGCTCAGCCGGCACCTAGGGAAACCTACTAAACCTGTGCATTTGTGAAAACTAGAGACCTAGGGAAATCCAAGATGGGGTGACTTGTGGGGCTCTGACCAGGTTCTGTTACCCAGAATCCTTTGCAAACCTCAAAATTTGGCTAAAAAAACACATGTTCCTCACATTTCTGTGGCAGAAAGTTCTGGAATCTGAGAGAAGGCACAAATTTCCTTCCATCCAGCATTCCCCCAAGTCTCCCGATAAAAATGATACCTCACTTGTGTGGGTAGGCCTAGCGCCCGCGACAGGAAATGCCCCAAAACGCATCGTGGACACATCCCATTTTTTTAAAGAAAACAGAGGTGTTTTTTACAAAGTGCCTACCTGTAGATTTTGGCCTCTAGCTCAGCCAGCACCTAGGGAAACCTACCAAACCTATGCATTTCTGAAAACTAGAGACCTAGGGAAATCCAAGATGGGGTGACTTGTGGGGCTCTGACCAGGTTCTGTTACCCAGAATCCTTTGCAAACCTCAACATTTGGCTAAAAAAACACATGTTCCTCACATTTCTGTGGAAGAAAGTTCTGGAATCAGAGAGGAGCCACAAATTTCCTTCCACCCAGCATTCCCTCAAGTCTCCCCATAAAAATGATACCTCACTTGTGTGGGTAGGCCTAGCGCCCGCGACAGGAAATGCCCCAAAACGCAACGTGGACACATCCCATTTTTTGAAAGAAAATAGAGGTGTTTCCTGCAAAGTGTCAACCTGTAGGTTTTGGCCTCTTGCTCAGCCGGCAGCTAGGGAAACCTACCAAACCTGTGCATTTCTGAAAACTAGAGACCTAGGGGAATCCAAGATGGGGTGACTTGTGGGGCTCTGACCAGATTCTGTTACCCAGAATCCTTTGCAAACCTCAAAATTTGGCTTAAAAACACATCTTCCTCACATTTCTGTGGCAGAAAGTTCTGGAATCTGAGAGGAGGCACAAATTTCCTTCAACTCAGCATTCCCTCAAGTCTCCCGATAAAAATGATACCTCACTTGTGTGGGTAGGCCTAGCGCCCGCGACAGGAAATGCCCCAAAGCACAACGTGGACACATCCCATATTTTGACAGAAAACAGAGCTGTATTTTGCAAAGTGCCTACCTGTTGATTTTGGCCTCTAGCTCAGCCGGCACCTAGGGAAACCTACCAAACCTGTGCATTTCTGAAAACTAGAGACCTAGGGAAATCCAAGATGGAGTGACTTGTGGGGCTCTGACCAGGTTCTGTTACCCAGAATCCTTTGCAAACCTCAAATTTGGCTAAAAAAACACATGTTACTCACATTTCTATGGCAGAAAGTTGTGGAATCTGAGAGAAGGCACAAATTTCCTTCCACCCAGCGTTCCCTCAAGTCTCCCGATAAAAATGATACCTCACTTATGTAGGTAGGCCTAGCGCCTGCGACAGGAAATGCCCCAAAGCACAACGTGGACACATCCCATTTTTGCAAAGTGCCTACCTGTAGATTGTGGCCTCTAGCTCAGCCGGCACCTAGGGAAACCTCCTAAATCTGTGCATTTCTGAAAACTAGAGACCTAGGGAAATCCAAGATGGGGTGACTTGTGGGGCTCTGACCAGGTTCTGTTACCCAGAATCCTTTGCAAACCTCAAAATTTGGCTAAAAAAACACATGTTCCTCACATTTCTGTGGCAGAAAGTTCTGGAATCTGAGAGAAGGCACAAATTTCCTTCCATCCAGCATTCCCCCAAGTCTCCCGATAAAAATGATACCTCACTTGTGTGGGTAGGCCTAGCGCCCGCGACAGGAAATGCCCCAAAACGCATCGTGGACACATCCCATTTTTTTAAAGAAAACAGAGGTGTTTTTTACAAAGTGCCTACCTGTAGATTTTGGCCTCTAGCTCAGCCAGCACCTAGGGAAACCTACCAAACCTATGCATTTCTGAAAACTAGAGACCTAGGGAAATCCAAGATGGGGTGACTTGTGGGGCTCTGACCAGGTTCTGTTACCCAGAATCCTTTGCAAACCTCAACATTTGGCTAAAAAAACACATGTTCCTCACATTTCTGTGGAAGAAAGTTCTGGAATCAGAGAGGAGCCACAAATTTCCTTCCACCCAGCATTCCCTCAAGTCTCCCGATAAAAATGATACCTCACTTGTGTGGGTAGGCCTAGCGCCCGCGACAGGAAATGCCCCAAAACGCAACGTGGACACATCCCATTTTTTGAAAGAAAATAGAGGTGTTTCCTGCAAAGTGTCAACCTGTAGGTTTTGGCCTCTTGCTCAGCCGGCAGCTAGGGAAACCTACCAAACCTGTGCATTTCTGAAAACTAGAGACCTAGGGGAATCCAAGATGGGGTGACTTGTGGGGCTCTGACCAGATTCTGTTACCCAGAATCCTTTGCAAACCTCAAAATTTGGCTTAAAAACACATCTTCCTCACATTTCTGTGGCAGAAAGTTCTGGAATCTGAGAGGAGGCACAAATTTCCTTCAACTCAGCATTCCCTCAAGTCTCCCGATAAAAATGATACCTCACTTGTGTGGGTAGGCCTAGCGCCCGCGACAGGAAATGCCCCAAAGCACAACGTGGACACATCCCATATTTTGACAGAAAACAGAGCTGTATTTTGCAAAGTGCCTACCTGTTGATTTTGGCCTCTAGCTCAGCCGGCACCTAGGGAAACCTACCAAACCTGTGCATTTCTGAAAACTAGAGACCTAGGGAAATCCAAGATGGAGTGACTTGTGGGGCTCTGACCAGGTTCTGTTACCCAGAATCCTTTGCAAACCTCAAATTTGGCTAAAAAAACACATGTTACTCACATTTCTATGGCAGAAAGTTGTGGAATCTGAGAGAAGGCACAAATTTCCTTCCACCCAGCGTTCCCTCAAGTCTCCCGATAAAAATGATACCTCACTTATGTAGGTAGGCCTAGCGCCTGCGACAGGAAATGCCCCAAAGCACAACGTGGACACATCCCATTTTTGCAAAGTGCCTACCTGTAGATTGTGGCCTCTAGCTCAGCCGGCACCTAGGGAAACCTCCTAAATCTGTGCATTTCTGAAAACTAGAGACCTAGGGAAATCCAAGATGGGGTGAATTGTGGGGCTCTGACCAGGTTCTGTTACCCAGAATCCTTTGCATACATCAAAATTTGGCTAAAAAAAACACATGTTCCTCACATTTCTGTGGCAGAAAGTTCTGGAATCTGAGAGAAGGCACAAATTTCCTTCCACCCAGTATTCCCCCAAGTCTCCCGATAAAAATGATACCTCACTTGTGTGGGTAGGCCTAGCGCCCGCAACAGGAAATGCCCCAAAACGCAACGTGGACACATCCTATTTTTTGAAAGAAAACAGAGGTGTTTTTTACAAAGTGCCTACCTGTAGATTTTGGCCTCTAGCTCAGCCAGCACCTAGGGAAACCTACCAAACCTATGCATTTCTGAAAACTAGAGACCTAGGGAAATCCAAGATGGGGTGACTTGTGGGGCTCTGACCAGGTTCTGTTACCCAGAATCCTTTGCAAACCTCAAAATTTGGCTAAAAAACACATGTTCCTCACATTTCTGTGGCAGAAAGTTCTGGAATCTGAGAGGAGGCACAAATTCCCTTCCACCCAGCATTCCCCCAATTCTCCTGATAAAAATGATACCTCACTTGTGTGTGTAGGCCTAGCGCCTGCGACAGGAAATGCCCCAAAGCACAACGTGGACACATCCCATTTTTTGACAGAAAACAGAGCTGTATTTTGCAAAGTGCCTACCTGTAGATTTTGGCCTCTAGCTCAGGTGGCACATAGGGAAACCTACCAAACCTGTGCATTTCTGAAAACTAGAGACCTAGGGGAATCCAAGATGGGGTGACTTGTGGGGCTCTGACCAGGTTCTGTTACCCAGAATCCTTTGCAAACCTCAAAATTTGGCTAAAAAAACACATGTTTCTCACATTTCTGTGGCAGAAAGTTCTGGAATCAGAGAGGAGGTACAAATTCCCTTCCACCCAGCGTTCCCCCAAGTCTCCCGATAAAAATGATACCTCACTTGTGTGGGTAAGCCTAGCGCCCGCGACAGGAAATGCCCCAAAGCACAACGTGGACACATCCCATTTTTTGACAGAAAACAGAGCTGTATTTTGCAAACTGCCTACCTGTAGATTTTGGCCTCTAGCTCAGCCGGCACCTAGGGAAACCTACCAAACCTGTGCATTTTTGAAAACTAGAGACTTAGGGAAATCCAAGATGGGGTGACTTTTGGGGCTCTGACCAGGTTCTGTTACCCAGAATACTTTGCAAACCTCAAAATTTGGCTAAAAAAAGACATTTTCCTCGCATTTCGGTGACAGAAAGTTCTGGAATCAGAGAGGAGCCACAAATTTCCTTCCAGCCAGCCTTCCCCCAAGTCTCCCGATAAAAATGATACCTCACTTGTGTGGGTAGGCCTAGCACCCGCGACAGGAAATGCCCCAAAACGCAACATGGACACATCCCATTTTTTGAAAGAAAACAGAGGTGTTTTTTGCAAAGTGCCTACCTGTACATTTTGGCCTCTATCTCAGCCGGCACCTAGGTAAACCTACCAAACCTGTGTATTTTTTAAAACTAGAGAACTAGGGGAATCCAAGATGGGGTGACTTGTGGGGCTCTGACCAGGTTCTGTTACCCAGAATACTTTGCAAACCTCAAAATTTGGCTAAAAAAACACATGTTCCTCACATTTCTGTGGCAGAAAGTTCTGGAATCTGAGAGGAGGCACAAATTTCCTTCCACCCAGCGTTCCCCCAAGTCTCCCGATAAAAATGATACCTCACTTGTGTGGGTAGGCCTAGCGCCTGTGACAGGAAATGCCCCAAAGCACAACGTGGACACATCCCATTTTTTGACAGAAAACAGAGCTGTATTTTGCAAAGTGCCTACCTGTAGATTTTGGCATCTAGCTCAGCCGGCACCTAGGGAAACCTACCAAACCTGTGCATCTCTGAAAACTAGAGACCTAGGGGAATCCAAGATGGGGTGACTTGTGGGACTGTGACCAGGTTCTGTTACCCAGAATCCTTTGCAAACCTCAAAATGTGGCTAAAGAAACACATGTTCCTCACATTTCTGTGGCAGAAAGTTCTGGAATCTGAGAGGAGGCACAAATTCCCTTCCACCCAGCATTCCCCCAATTCTCCTGATAAGAATGATACCTCACTTGTGTGGGTAGACCTAGCGCCCGCGACAGGAAATGCCCCAAAGCACAACGTGGACACATCCCATTTTTTGACAGAAAACAGAGCTGTATTTTGCAAAGTGCCTACCTGTAGATTTTGGCCTCTAGCTCAGCCGGCACCTAGGGAAACCTACTAAACCTGTGCATTTCTGAAAACTAGAGACCTAGGGAAATCCAAGATGGGGTGACTTGTGGGGCTCTGACCAGGTTCTGTTACCCAGAATCCTTTGCAAACCTCAAATTTGGCTAAAAAAACACATGTTCCTCACATTTCTGTGGCAGAAAGTTGTGGAATCTGAGAGAAGGCACAAATTTCCTTCCACCCAGCGTTCCCTCAAGTCTCCCGATAAAAATGATACCTCACTTATGTGGGTCGGCCTAGCGCCTGCGACAGGAAATGCCCCAAAGCACAACGTGGACACATCCCTCTTTTTGACAGAAAACAGAGCTGTATTTTGCAAAGTTCCTACCTGTATTTTGTGGCCTCTAGCTCAGCCGGCACCTAGGGAAACCTCCTAAACCTGTGCATTTCTGAAAACAAGAGACCTAGGGAAATCCAAGATGGGGTGACTTGTGGGGCTCTGACCAGGTTCTGTTACCCAGAATCCGTTGCAAACCTCAAAATTTGGCTAAAAAAACACATGTTCCTCACATTTCTGTGGCAGAAATTTCTGGAATCTGAGAGAAGGCACAAATTTCCTTCCACCCAGCATTCCCCCAAGTCTCCCGATAAAAATGATACCTCACTTGTGTGGGTAGGCCTAACGCCCGCGACAGGAAATGCCCCAAAACGCAACGTGGACACATCCCATTTTTTGAAAGAAAACAGAGGTGTTTTTTACAAAGTGCCTACCTGTAGATTTTGGCCTCTAGCTCAGCCAGCATCTAGGGAAACCTACCAACCCTGTGCATTTCTGAAAACTAGAGACCTAGGGAAATCCAACATGGGGTGACTTGTGGGGCTCTGAGCAGGTTCTGTTACCCAGAATCCTTTGCAAACCTCTAAATTTGGCTAAAAAAACACATGTTCCTCACATTTCTGTGGCAGAAAGTTCTGGAATCAGAGAGTAGCCACAAATTTCCTTCCACCCAGCATTCCCTCAAGTCTCCCGATAAAAATGATACCTCACTAGTGTGGGTAGGCCTAGCGCCCGCAACAGGAAATGCCCCAAAACGCAACGTGGACACATCCCATTTTTTTAAAGAAAACAGAGGTGTTTCTTGCAAAGTGCCTACCTGTAGGTTTTGGCCTCTAGCTCAGCAGGCACCTAGGGAAACCTACCAAACCTGTGCATTTCTGAAAACTAGAGACCTAGGGGAATCCAAGATGGGGTGACTTGTGGGGCTGTGACCAGGTTCTGTTACCCAGAATCCTTTGCAAACCTCAAAATTTGGCTAAAAAAACACATGTTCCTCACATTTCTGTGGCAGAAAGTTCTGGAATCTGAGAGGAGGCACAAATTCCCTTCCACCCAGCATTCCCCCAATTCTCCTGATAAAAATGATACCTCACTTGTGTGTGTAGGCCTAGCGCCTGCGACAGGAAATGCCCCAAAGCACAACGTGGACACATCCCATTTTTTGACAGAAAACAGAGCTGTATTTTGCAAAGTGCCTACCTGTAGATTTTGGCCTCTAGCTCAGGTGGCACCTAGGGAAACCTACCAAACCTGTGCATTTCTGAAAACTAGAGACCTAGGGGAATCCAAGATGGGGTGACTTGTGGGGCTCTGACCAGGTTCTGTTACCCAGAATCCTTTGCAAACCTCAAAATTTGGCTAAAAAAACACATGTTCCTCACATTTCTGTGGCAGAAAGTTCTGGAATCAGAGAGGAGGCACAAATTCCCTTCCACCCAGCGTTCCCCCAAGTCTCCTGATAAAAATGATACCTCACTTGTGTGGGTAAGCCTAGCGCCCGCGACAGGAAATGCCCCAAAGCACAACGTGGACACATCCCATTTTTTGACAGAAAACAGAGCTGTATTTTGCAAACTGCCTACCTGTAGATTTTGGCCTCTAGCTCAGCCGGCACCTAGGGAAACCTACCAAACCTGTGCATTTTTGAAAACTAGAGACCTAGGGAAATCCAAGATGGGGTGACTTTTGGGGCTCTGACCAGGTTCTGTTACCCAGAATACTTTGCAAACCTCAAAATTTGGCTAAAAAAACACATTTTCCTCGCATTTCGGTGACAGAAAGTTCTGGAATCAGAGAGGAGCCACAAATTTCCTTCCAGCCAGCCTTCCCCCAAGTCTCCCGATAAAAATGATACCTCACTTGTGTGGGTAGGCCTAGCACCCGCGACAGGAAATGCCCCAAAACGCAACATGGACACATCCCATTTTTTGAAAGAAAACAGAGGTGTTTTTTGCAAAGTGCCTACCTGTACATTTTGGCCTCTAGCTCAGCCGGCACCTAGGTAAACCTACCAAACCTGTGTATTTTTTAAAACTAGAGAAGTAGGGGAATCCAAGATGGGGTGACTTGTGGGGCTCTGACCAGGTTCTGTTACCCAGAATACTTTGCAAACCTCAAAATTTGGCTAAAAAAACACATGTTCCTCACATTTCTGTGGCAGAAAGTTCTGGAATCTGAGAGGAGGCACAAATTTCCTTCCACCCAGCGTTCCCCCAAGTCTCCCGATAAAAATGATACCTCACTTGTGTGGGTAGGCCTAGCGCCTGTGACAGGAAATGCCCCAAAGCACAACGTGGACACATCCCATTTTTTGACAGAAAACAGAGCTGTATTTTGCAAAGTGCCTACCTGTAGATTTTGGCATCTAGCTCAGCCGGCACCTAGGGAAACCTACCAAAGCTGTGCATCTCTGAAAACTAGAGACCTAGGGGAATCCAAGATGGGGTGACTTGTGGGGCTGTGACCAGGTTCTGTTATCCAGAATCCTTTGCAAACCTCAAAATGTGGCTAAAAAAACACATGTTCCTCACATTTCTGTGGCAGAAAGTTCTGGAATCTGAGAGAAGGCACAAATTCCCTTCCACCCAGCATTCCCCCAATTCTCCTCATAAGAATGATACCTCACTTGTGTGGGTAGACCTAGCGCCTGCGACAGGAAATGCCCCAAAGCACAACGTGGACACATCCCATTTTTTGACAGAAAACAGAGCTGTATTTTGCAAAGTGCCTACCTGTAGATTTTGGCCTCTAGCTCAGCCGGCACCTAGGGAAACCTACTAAACCTGTGCATTTGTGAAAACTAGAGACCTAGGGAAATCCAAGATGGGGTGACTTGTGGGGCTCTGACCAGGTTCTGTTACCCAGAATCCTTTGCAAACCTCAAAATTTGGCTAAAAAAACACATGTTCCTCACATTTCTGTGGCAGAAAGTTCTGGAATCTGAGAGAAGGCACAAATTTCCTTCCATCCAGCATTCCCCCAAGTCTCCCGATAAAAATGATACCTCACTTGTGTGGGTAGGCCTAGCGCCCGCGACAGGAAATGCCCCAAAACGCAACGTGGACACATCCCATTTTTTTAAAGAAAACAGAGGTGTTTTTTACAAAGTGCCTACCTGTAGATTTTGGCCTCTAGCTCAGCCAGCACCTAGGGAAACCTACCAAACCTATGCATTTCTGAAAACTAGAGACCTAGGGAAATCCAAGATGGGGTGACTTGTGGGGCTCTGACCAGGTTCTGTTACCCAGAATCCTTTGCAAACCTCAAAATTTGGCTAAAAAAACACATGTTCCTCACATTTCTGTGGAAGAAAGTTCTGGAATCAGAGAGGAGCCACAAATTTCCTTCCACCCAGCATTCCCTCAAGTCTCCCGATAAAAATGATACCTCACTTGTGTGGGTAGGCCTAGCGCCCGCGACAGGAAATGCCCCAAAACGCAACGTGGACACATCCCATTTTTTGAAAGAAAATAGAGGTGTTTCCTGCAAAGTGCCAACCTGTAGGTTTTGGCCTCTAGCTCAGCCGGCAGCTAGGGAAACTTACCAAACCTGTGCATTTCTGAAAACTAGAGACCTAGGGGAATCCAAGATGGGGTGACTTGTGGGGCTCTGACCAGATTCTGTTACCCAGAATCCTTTGCAAACCTCAAAATTTGGCTTAAAAACACATGTTCCTCACATTTCTGTGGCAGAAAGTTCTGGAATCTGAGAGGAGGCACAAATTTCCTTCAACTCAGCATTCCCTCAAGTCTCCCGATAAAAATTATACCTCACTTGTGTGGGTAGGCCTAGCGCCCGCGACAGGAAATGCCCCAAAGCACAACGTGGACACATCCCATATTTTGACAGAAAACAGAGCTGTATTTTGCAAAGTGCCTACCTGTTGATTTTGGCCTCTAGCTCAGCCGGCACCTAGGGAAACCTACCAAACCTGTGCATTTCTGAAAACTAGAGACCTAGGGAAATCCAAGATGGAGTGACTTGTGGGGCTCTGACCAGGTTCTGTTACCCAGAATCCTTTGCAAACCTCAAATTTGGCTAAAAAAACACATGTTACTCACATTTCTATGGCAGAAAGTTGTGGAATCTGAAAGAAGGCACAAATTTCCTTCCACCCAGCGTTCCCTCAAGTCTCCCGATAAAAATGATACCTCACTTATGTAGGTAGGCCTAGCGCCTGCGACAGGAAATGCCCCAAAGCACAACGTGGACAAATCCCATTTTTTGAAAGAAAACAGAGCTGTATTTTGCAAAGTGCCTACCTGTAGATTGTGGCCTCTAGCTCAGCCGGCACCTAGGGAAACCTCCTAAACCTGTGCATTTCTGAAAACTAGAGACCTAGGGAAATCCAAGATGGGGTGAATTGTGGGGCTCTGACCAGGTTCTGTTACCCAGAATCCTTTGCATACATCAAAATTTGGCTAAAAAAAACACATGTTCCTCACATTTCTGTGGCAGAAAGTTCTGGAATCTGAGAGAAGGCACAAATTTCCTTCCACCCAGTATTCCCCCAAGTCTCCCGATAAAAATTATACCTCACTTGTGTGGGTAGGCCTAGCGCCCGCGACAGGAAATGCCCCAAAACGCAACGTGGACACATCCTATTTTTTTAAAGAAAACAGAGGTGTTTTTTACAAAGTGCCTACCTGTAGATTTTGGCCTCTAGCTCAGCCAGCACCTAGGGAAACCTACCAAACCTATGCATTTCTGAAAACTAGAGACCTAGGGAAATCCAAGATGGGGTGACTTGTGGGGCTCTGACCAGGTTCTGTTACCCAGAATCCTTTGCAAACCTCAAAATTTGGCTAAAAAAACACATGTTCCTCACATTTCTGTGGCAGAAAGTTCTGGAATCTGAGAGGAGGCACAAATTCCCTTCCACCCAGCGTTCCCCCAAGTCTCCCGATAAAAATGATACCTCACTTGTGTGGGTAAGCCTAGCGCCCGCGACAGGAAATGCCCCAAAGCACAACGTGGACACATCCCATTTTTTGACAGAAAACAGAGCTGTATTTTGCAAAGTGCCTACCTGTAGATTTTGGCCTCTAGCTCAGCCGGCACCTAGGGAAACCTACCAAACCTGTGCATTTCTGAAAACTAGAGACCTAGGGAAATCCAAGATGGGGTGACTTGTGGGGCTCTGACCAGGTTCTGTTACCCAGAATCCTTTGCAGACCTCAAAATTTGGCTAAAAAAACACATGTTCCTCACATTTCTGTGGCAGAAAGTTCTGGAATCTGAGAGGAGGCACAAATTCCCTTCCACCCAGCATTCCCCCAATTCTCCTGATAAAAATGATACCTCACTTGTGTGGGTAGGCCTAGCGCCTGCGACAGGAAATGCCCCAAAGCACAACGTGGACACATCCCATTTTTTGACAGAAAACAGAGCTGTATTTTGCAAAGTGCCTACCTGTAGATTTTGGCCTCTAGCTCAGGTGGCACCTAGGGAAACCTACCAAACCTGTGCATTTCTGAAAACTAGAGACCTAGGGGAATCCAAGATCGGGTGACTTGTGGGGCTCTGACCAGGTTCTGTTACCCAGAATCCTTTGCAAACCTCAAAATTTGGCTAAAAAAACACATGTTCCTCACATTTCTGTGGCAGAAAGTTCTGGAATCTGAGAGGAGGCACAAATTCCCTTCCACCCAGCGTTCCCCCAAGTCTCCCGATAAAAATGATACCTCACTTGTGTGGGTAAGCCTAGCGCCCGCGACAGGAAATGCCCCAAAACGCAACATGGACACATCCCATTTTTTGAAAGAAACCAGAGGTGTTTTTTGCAAAGTGCCTACCTGTACATTTTCGCCTCTAGCTCAGCCGGCACCTAGGGGAACATACCAAACCTGTGCATTTTTGAAAACTAGAGACCTAGGGGAATCCAAGATGGGGTGACTTGTGGGGCTCTGACCAGGTTCTGTTACCCAGAATACTTTGCAAACCTCAAAATTTGGCTAAAAAAACACATGTTCCTCACATTTCTGTGGCAGAAAGTTCTGGAATCTGAGAGGAGGCACAAATTTCCTTCCACCCAGCGTTCCCCCAAGTCTCCCGATAAAAATGATACCTCACTTGTGTGGGTAGGCCTAGCGCCTGTGACAGGAAATGCCCCAAAGCACAACGTGGACACATCCCATTTTTTGACAGAAAACAGAGCTGTATTTTGCAAAGTGCCTACCTGTAGATTTTGGCCTCTAGCTCAGCCGGCACCTAGGGAAACCTACCAAACCTGTGCATTTCTGAAAACTAGAGACCTAGGGAAATCCAAGATGGGGTGACTTGTGGGGCTCTGACCAGGTTCTGTTACCCAGAATCCTTTGCAGACCTCAAAATTTGGCTAAAAAAACACATGTTCCTCACATTTCTGTGGCAGAAAGTTCTGGAATCTGAGAGGAGGCACAAATTCCCTTCCACCCAGCATTCCCCCAATTCTCCTGATAAAAATGATACCTCACTTGTGTGGGTAGGCCTAGCGCCTGCGACAGGAAATGCCCCAAAGCACAACGTGGACACATCCCATATTTTGACAGAAAACAGAGCTGTATTTTGCAAAGTGCCTACCTGTAGATTTTGGCCTCTAGCTCAGCCAGCACATAGGGAAACCTACCAAACCTATGCATTTCTGAAAACTAGAGACCTAGGGAAATCCAAGATGGGGTGACTTGTGGGGCTCTGACCAGGTTCTGTTACCCAGAATCCTTTGCAAACAGCAAAATTTGGCTAAAAAAAACATGTTCCTCACATTTCTGTGGCAGAAAGTTCTGGAATCTGAGAGGAGGCACAAATTCCCTTCCACCCAGCGTTCCCCCAAGTCTCCCGATAAAAATGATACCTCACTTGTGTGGGTAAGCCTAGCGCCCGCGACAGGAAATGCCCCAAAGCACAACGTGGACACATCCCATTTTTTGACAGAAAACAGAGCTGTATTTTGCAAAGTGCCTGCCTGTAGATTTTGGCCTCTAGCTCAGCCGGCACCTAGGGAAACCTACCAAACCTGTGCATTTTTGAAAACTAGAGACCTAGGGGAATCCAAGATGGGGTGACTTTTGGGGCTCTGACCAGGTTCTGTTACCCAGAATACTTTGCAAACCTCAAAATTTGGCTAAAAAAACACATTTTCCTCACATTTCGGTGACAGAAAGTTCTGGAATCAGAGAGGAGCCACAAATTTCCTTCCAGCCAGCGTTCCCCCAAGTCTCCCGATAAAAATGATACCTCACTTGTGTGGGTAGGCCTAGCACCCGCGACAGGAAATGCCCCAAAACGCAACATGGACACATCCCATTTTTTGAAAGAAACCAGAGGTGTTTTTTGCAAAGTGCCTACCTGTACATTTTCGCCTCTAGCTCAGCCGGCACCTAGGGGAACATACCAAACCTGTGCATTTTTGAAAACTAGAGACCTAGGGGAATCCAAGATGGGGTGACTTGTGGGGCTCTGACCAGGTTCTGTTACCCAGAATACTTTGCAAACCTCAAAATTTGGCTAAAAAAACACATGTTCCTCACATTTCTGTGGCAGAAAGTTCTGGAATCTGAGAGGAGGCACAAATATCCTTCCACCCAGCGTTCCCCCAAGTCTCCCGATAAAAATGATACCTCACTTGTGTGGGTAGGCCTAGCGCCTGTGACAGGAAATGCCCCAAAGCACAACGTGGACACATCCCATTTTTTGACAGAAAACAGAGCTGTATTTTGCAAAGTGCCTACCTGTAGATTTTGGCCTCTAGCTCAGCCGGCACCTAGGGAAACCTACCAAACCTGTGCATATCTGAAAACTAGAGACCTAGGGGAATCCAAGATGGGGTGACTTGTGGGGCTGTCACCAGGTTCTGTTACCCAGAATCCTTTGCAAACCTCAAAATTTGGCTAAAAAAACACATGTTCCTCACATTTCTGTGGCAGAAAGTTCTGGAATCTGAGAGGAGGCACAAATTCCCTTCCACCCAGCATTCCCCCAATTCTCCTGATAAAAATGATACCTCACTTGTGTGGGTAGGCCTAGCGCCTGCGACAGGAAATGCCCCAAAGCACAACGTGGACACATCCCATTTTTTTAACAGAAAACAGAGCTGTATTTTGCAAAGTGCCTACCTGTAGATTTTGGCCTCTAGCTCAGCCGGCACCTAGGGAAACCTACTAAACCTGTGCATTTCTGAAAACTAGAGACCTAGGGAAATCCAAGATGGGGTGACTTGTGGGGCTCTGACCAGGTTCTGTTACCCAGAATCCTTTGCAAACCTCAAAATTTGGCTAAAAAAACACATGTTCCTCACATTTCTGTGGCAGAAAGTTCTGGAATCTGAGAGAAGGCACAAATGTCCTTCCACTCAGCATTCCCCCAAGTCTCCCGATAAAAATGATACCTCACTTGTGTGGGTAGGCCTAGCGCCCGCGACAGGAAATGCCCCAAAACGCAACCTGGACACATCCCATTTTTTGAAAGAAAACAGAGGTGTTTCTTGCAAAGTGCCTACCTGTAGGTTTTGGCCTCTACCTCAGCCGGCACCTAGGGAAACCTACCAAACCTGTGCATTTCTGAAAACTAGAGACCTAGGGGAATCCAAGATGGGGTGACTTGTGGGGCTGTGACCAGGTTCTGTTACCCAGAATCCTTTGCAAACCTCAAAATTTGGCTAAAAAAACACATGTTCCTCACATTTCTGTGGCAGAAAGTTCTGGAATCTGAGAGGAGGCACAAATTCCCTTCCACCCAGCATTCCCCCAATTCTCCTGATTAAAATGATACCTCACTTGTGTGGGTAAGCCTAGCGCCCGCGACAGGAAATGCCCCAAAGCACAACGTGGACACATCCCATTTTTTGACAGAAAACAGAGCTGTATTTTGCAAAGTGCCTACCTGTAGATTTTGGCCTCTAGCTCAGCCGGCACTTAGGGAAACCTACCAAACCTGTGCATTTTTTAAAACTAGAGACCTAGGGGAATCCAAGATGGGGTGCCTTTTGGGGTTCTGAACAGGTTCTGTTACCTAGAATACTTTGCAAACCTCAAAATTTGGCTAAAAAAAACATGTTCCTCACATTTCTGTGGCAGAAAGTTCTGGAATCTGAGAGAAGGCACAAATTTCCTTCAACTCAGCATTCCCTCAAGTCTCCCCATAAAAATGATAACTCACTTGTGTGGGTAGGCCTAGCTCCCGCGACAGGAAATGCCCCAAAAAGCAACGTGGACACATCCCATTTTTTGAAAGAAAACAGAGGTGTTTTTTGCAAAGTGCCTACCTGTAGATTTTGGCCTCTAGCTCAGCCGGCACCTAGGGAAACCTTCCAAACCTGTGCATTTTTAAAAACTAGAGACCTAGGGGAATCCAAGATGCAGTGACTTGTGGGGCTCTGACCAGGTTCTGTTACCCAGAATCTTTTGCAAACCATAAAATTTGGCTAAAAAAACACATGTTCCTCACATTTCTGTGGCAGAAAGTTCTGGAATCTGAGAGGAGGCACAAATTTCCTTCCACCCAGCGTTCCCCCAAGTCTCCCGATAAAAATGATACCTCACTTGTGTGGGTAGGCCTAGCGCCCGCGACAGGAGGTGCCCCAAAGCACAACGTGGACACATCCCATATTTTGACAGAAACAGAGCTGTATTTTGCAAAGTGCCTACCTGTTGATTTTGGCCTCTAGCTCAGCCGGCACCTAGGGAAACCTACCAAACCTGTGCATTTCTGAAAACTAGAGACCTAGGGAAATCCAAGATGGGGTGACTTGTGGGGCTCTGACCAGGTTCTGTTACCCAGAATCCTTTGCAAACCTCAAATTTGGCTAAAAAAACACTTGTTCCTCACATTTCTGTGGCAGAAAGTTCTGGAATCTGAGAGAAGGCACAAATTTCCTTCCACCCAGCGTTCCCTCAATCTCCCGATAAAAATGATACCTCACTTATGTGGGTAGGCCTAGCGCCTGCGACAGGAAATGCCCCAAAGCACAACGTGGACACATCCCATTTTTTGACAGAAAACAGAGCTGTATTTTGCAAAGTGCCTACCTGTAGATTGTGGCCTCTAGCTCAGCCGGCACCTAGGGAAACCTACCAAACCTGTGCATTTCTGAAAACTAGAGACCTAGGGGAATCAAAGATGAGGTGACTTGTGGGGCTCTGACCAGGTTCTGTTACCCAGAATCCTTTGCAAACCTCAAAATTTGGCTAAAAAAACACTTCTTCCTCCCATTTCTGTGGCAGAAAGTTCTGGAATCTGAGAGAAGCCACAAATTTCCTTCCACCTAGCGTTCCCCCAAGTCTCCCGATAAAAATGATACCTCACTTGTGTGGGTAGGCCTAGCGCCCGCGACAGGAAATGCCCCAAAACGCAACATGGACACATCCCTTTTTTTGAAAGAAAACAGAGGTGTTTTTTGCAAAGTGCCTACCTGTACATTTTGGCCTCTAGCTCAGCTGGCACCTAAGGAAACCGACCAAACCTGTGCATTTCTGAAAACTAGAGACCTAGGGAAATCCAAGATGGGGTGACTTGTGGGGCTCTGACCAGGTTCTGTTACCCAGAATCCTTTGCAAACCTCAAATTTGGCTAAAAAAACACATGTTCCTCACATTTCTGTGGCAGAAAGTTCTGGAATCTGAGAGAAGGCACAAATTTCCTTCCACCCAGCGTTCCCTCAAGTCTCCCGATAAAAATGATACCTCACTTATGTGGGTAGGCCTAGCGCCTGCGACAGGAAATGCCCCAAAGCACAACGTGGACACATCCCATTTTTTGACAGAAAACAGAGCTGTATTTTGCAAAGTGCCTACCTGTAGATTGTGGCCTCTAGCTCAGCCGGCACCTAGGGAAACCTACCAAACCTGTGCATTTCTGAAAACTAGAGACCTAGGGGAATCCAAGATGAGGTGACTTCTGGGGCTCTGACCAGGTTCTGTTACCCAGAATCCCTTGCAAACCTCAAAATTTGGCTAAAAATACACTTGTTTCTCACATTTCTGTGGCAGAAAGTTCTGGAATCTGAGAGAAGCCACAAATTTCCTTCCACCCAGCGTTCCCCCAAGTCTCCCGATAAAAATGATACCTCACTTGTGTGGGTAGGCCTAGCGCCTGCGACAGGAAATGCCCCAAAGCAAAACGTGGACACATCCCATTTTTTGACAGAAAACAGAGCTGTATTTTGCAAAGTGCCTACCTGTAGATTGTGGCCTCTAGCTCAGACGGCACCTAGGGAAACCTACCAAACCTGTGCATTTCTGAAAACTGGAGACCTAGGGGTATCCAAGATGGGGTGACTTGTGGGGCTCTGACCAGGTTCTGTTACCCAGAATCCTTTGCAAACCTCAAAATGTGGCTAAAAAAACACATATTCCTCACATTTCGGTGACAGAAAGTTCTGGAATCAGAGAGGAGCCACAAATTTCCTTCCACCCAGTGTTCCCCCAAGTCTCCCGATAAAAATGATACCTCACTTGTGTGGGTAGGCCTAGCGCCCGCGACAGGAAATGCCCCAAAACGCAACATGGACACATCCCTTTTTTTGAAAGAAAACAGAGGTGTTTTTTGCAAAGTTCCTACCTGTACATTTTGGCCTCTAGCTCAGCTGGCACCTAAGGAAACCGACCAAACCTGTGCATTTCTGAAAACTAGAGACCTAGGGAATCCAAGATGGGGTGACTTGTGGGGCTGTGACCAGGTTCTGTTACCCAGAATCCTTTGCAAACCTCAAAATTTGGCTAAAAAAACACATGTTCCTCACATTTCTGTGGCAGAAAGTTCTGGAATCTGAGAGAAGGCACACATTTCCTTCCACCCAGCGTTCCCTCAAGTCTCCCGATAAAAATGATACCTCACTTATGTGGGTAGGCCTAGCGCCTGCGACAGGAAATGCCCCAAAGCACAACGTGGACACATCCCATTTTTTGACAGAAAACAGAGCTGTATTTTGCAAAGTGCCTACCTGTAGATTGTGGCCTCTAGCTCAGCCGGCACCTAGGGAAACCTACCAAACCTGTGCATTTCTGAAAACTGGAGACCTAGGGGTATCCAAGATGGGGTGACTTGTGGGGCTCTGACCAGGTTCTGTTACCCAGAATCCTTTGCAAACCTCAAAATGTGGCTAAAAAAACACATTTTCCTCACATTTCGGTGACAGAAAGTTCTGGAATCAGAGAGGAGCCACAAATTTCCTTCTACCTAGCTTTCCCCCAAGTCTCCCGATAAAAATGATACCTCACTTGTGTGGGTAGGCCTAGCGCCCGCAACAGGAAATGCCCCAAAACGCAACATGGACACATCCAATTTTTTTAAAGAAAACAGAGGTGCTTTTTGCAAAGTGCCTACCTGTACATTTTGCCCTCTAGCTCAGCCGGCACCTTGGGAAACCTACCAAACCTGTGCATTTTTGAAAACTAGAGACCTAGGGGAATCCAAGATGGGGTGACTTGTGGGGCTCTGACCAGGTTCTGTTACACAGAATCCTTTGCAAACCTCAAAATTTGGCTAAAAAGTTCCTCACATTTCTGTGGCAGAAAGTTCTGTAATCTGAGAGGAGGCACAAATTTCCTTCCACCCAGCGTTCCCCCAAGTCTCCCGATAAAAATGATACTCACTTGTGTGGGTAGGCCTAGCGCCTGCAACAGGAAATGCCCCAAAGCACAACGTGGACACATCCCATTTTTTGACAGAAAACAGAGCTGTATTTTGCAAAGTGCCTACCTGTATTTTTTGGCCTCTAGCTCAGCCGGCACCTAGGGAAACTTACCAAACCTGTGCATTTTTTAAAACTAGAGACCTAGGGGAATCCAAGATGGGGTGACTTGTGGGGCTCTGACCAGGTTCTGTTACCCAGAATCCTTTGCAAACCTCAAAATTTGGCCAAAAAAACACATGTTCCTCACATTTCTGTGGCAGAAAGTTCTGGAATCTGAGAGGAGGCACAAATTTCCTTCCACCCAGCGTTCCCCCAAGTCTCCCGATAAAAATTATACCTCACTTGTGTGGGTAGGCCTAGCGCCTGCGACAGGAAATGCCCCAAAGCACAACGTGGACACATCCCATTTTTTGACAGAAAACAGAGCTCTATTTTGCAAAGTGCCAACCTGTAGATTTTGGCCTCTAGCTCAGCCGGCACCTAGGGAAACCTACCAAACCTGTGCATTTCCGAAAACTAGAGACCTAGGGGAATCCAAGATGGGGTGACTTGTGGGGCTGTGACCAGGTTCTGTTACCCAGAATCCTTTGCAAACCTCAAAATTTGGCTAAAAAAACACTTGTTCCTCACATTTCTGTGGCAGAAAGTTCTGGAATCTGAGAGTAGGCACAAATTCCCTTCCACCCAGCATTCCCCCAATTCTCCCGATAAAAATGGTACCTCACTTGTGTGGGTAGGCCTAGCGCCTGCGACAGGAAATGCCCCAAAGCACAACGTGGACACATCCCATTTTTTGACAGAAAACAGAGTTGTATTTTGCAAAGTGCCTACCTGTAGATTTTGGCCTCTAGCTCAGCTGGCACCTAGGGAAACCTACCAAACCTGTGCATTTCTGAAAACTAGAGACCTAGGGGAATCCAAGATGCAGTGACTTGTGGTGCTCTGACCAGGTTCTGTTACCCAGAATCCTTTGCAAACCACAAAATTTGGCTAAAAAAACACATGTTCCTTAAATTTCTATGGCAGAAAGTTCCGGAATCTGAGAGGAGGCACAAATTTCCTTCCACCCAGCTTTCCCCCAAGTCTCCCGATAAAAATGATACCTCACTTGTGTGGGTAGGCCTAGCGCCCACGACAGGAAATGCCCCAAAGCACAACGTGGACACATCCCATATTTTGACAGAAAACAGAGCTGTATTTTGCAAAGTGCCTATCTGTTGATTTTGGCGTCTAGCTCAGCCGGCACCTAGGGAAACCTACCAAACCTGTGCATTTCTGAAAACTAGAGACCTAAGGAAATCCAAGATGGGGTGACTTGTGGGGCTCTGACCAGGTTCTGTTACCCAGAATCCTTTGCAAACCTCAAATTTGGCTAAAAAAACACATGTTCCTCACATTTCTGTGGCAGAAAGTTGTGGAATCTGAGAGAAGGCACAAATTTCCTTCCACCCAGCGTTCCCTCAAGTCTCCCGATAAAAATGATACCTCACTTATGTGGGTAGGCCTAGCGCCTGCGACAGGAAATGCCCCAAAGCACAACGTGGACACATCCCATTTTTTGACAGAAAACAGAGCTGTATTTTGCAAAGTGCCTACCTGTAGATTGTGGCCTCTAGCTCAGCCGGCACCTAGGGAAACCTCCTAAACCTGTGCATTTCTGAAAACTAGAGACCTAGGGAAATCCAAGATGGGGTGACTTGTGGGGCTCTGACCAGGTTCTGTTACCCAGAATCCTTTGCAAACCTCAAAATTTGGCTAAAAAAACACATGTTCCTCACATTTCTGTGGCAGAAAGTTCTGGAATCTGAGAGAAGGCACAAATTTCCTTCCACCCAGCATTCCCCCAAGTCTCCCGATAAAAATGATACCTCACTTGTGTGGGTAGGCCTAGCGCCCGCGACAGGAAATGCCCCAAAACGCAACGTGGACACATCCCATTTTTTGAAAGAAAACAGAGGTGTTTTTTACAAAGTGCCTACCTGTACATTTTGGCCTCTAGCTCAGCCGGCACCTAGGGAAAACTACCAAACCTATGCATTTCTGAAAACTAGAGACCTAGGGGAATCCAAGATGGGGTGACTTGTGGGGCTCTGACCAGGTTCTGTTACCCAGAATCCTTTGCAAACCACAAAATTTGGCTAAAAAAACACATGTTCCTTACATTTCTGTGGCAGAAAGTTCCGGAATCTGAGAGGAGGCACAAATTTCCTTCCACCCAGCGTTCCCCCAAGTCTCCCGATAAAAATGAAACCTCACTTTTGTGGGTAGGCCTAGCGCCCGCGACAGGAAATGCCCCAAAGCACAACGTGGACACATCCCATATTTTGACAGAAAACAGAGCTGTATTTTGCAAAGTGCCTACCTGTTGATTTTGGCGTCTAGCTCAGCCGGCACCTAGGGAAACCTACCAAACCTGTGCATTTCTGAAAACTAGAGACCTAGGGAAATCCAAGATGGGGTGACTTGTGGGGCTCTGACCAGGTTCTGTTACCCAGAATCCTTTGCAAACCTCAAATTTGGCTAAAAAAACACATGTTCCTCACATTTCGGTGGCAGAAAGTTGTGGAATCTGAGAGAAGGCACAAATTTCCTTCCACCCAGCGTTCCCTCAAGTCTCCCGATAAAAATGATACCTCACTTATGTGGGTAGGCCTAGCGCCTGCGACAGGAAATGCCCCAAAGCACAACGTGGACACATCCCATTTTTTGACAGAAAACAGAGCTGTATTTTGCAAAGTGCCTACCTGTAGATTGTGGCCTCTAGCTCAGCCGGCACCTAGGGAAACCTCCTAAATCTGTGCATTTCTGAAAACTAGAGACCTAGGGAAATCCAAGATGGGGTGACTTGTGGGGCTCTGACCAGGTTCTGTTACCCAGAATCCTTTGCAAACCTCAAAATTTGGCTAAAAAAACACATGTTCCTCACATTTCTGTGGCAGAAAGTTCTGGAATCTGAGAGAAGGCACAAATTTCCTTCCACCCAGCATTCCCCCAAGTCTCCCGATAAAAATGATACCTCACTTGTGTGGGTAGGCCTAGCGCCCGCGACAGGAAATGCCCCAAAACGCAACGTGGACACATCCCATTTTTTGAAAGAAAACAGAGGTGTTTTTTACAAAGTGCCTACCTGTACATTTTGGCCTCTAGCTCAGCCGGCACCTAGGGAAACCTACCAAACCTATGCATTTCTGAAAACTAGAGACCTAGGGGAATCCAAGATGGGGTGACTTGTGGGGCTCTGACCAGGTTCTGTTACCCAGAATACTTTGCAAACCTCAAAATTTGGCTAAAAAAACACATGTTCCTCACATTTCTGTGGCAGAAAGTTCTGGAATCTGAGAGGAGGCACAAATTTCCTTCCACCCAGCGTTCCCCCAAGTCTCCCGATAAAAATGATACCTCACTTGTGTGGGTAGGCCTAGCGCCTGTGACAGGAAATGCCCCATAGCACAACGTGGACACATCCCATTTTTTGACAGAAAACAGAGCTGTATTTTGCAAAGTGCCTACCTGTAGATTTTGGCATCTAGCTCAGCCGGCACCTAGGGAAACCTACCAAACCTGTGCATATCTGAAAACTAGAGACCTAGGGGAATCCAAGATGGGGTTACTTGTGGGGCTGTGACCAGGTTCTGTTGCCCAGAATCCTTTGCAAACCTCAAAATTTGGCTAAAAAAAACACATGTTCCTCACATTTCTGTGGCAGAAAGTTCTGGAATCTGAGAGAAGGCACAAATTTCCTTCCACCCAGCATTCCCCCAAGTCTCCCGATAAAAATGATACCTCACTTGTGTGGGTAGGCCTAGCGCCTGCGACAGGAAATGCCCCAAAACGCAACGTGGACACATCCCATTTTTTGACAGAAAACAGAGCTGTATTTTGCAAAGTGCCTACCTGTAGATTTTGGCCTCTAGCTCAGCCGGCACCTAGGGAAACCTACTAAACCTGTGCTGCATTTCTGAAAACTAGAGACCTAGGGAAATCCAAGATGGGGTGACTTGTGGGGTTCTGACCAGGTTCTGTTACCCAGAATCCTTTGCAAACCTCAAAATTTGGCTAAAAAAACACATGTTCCTCACATTTCTGTGGCAGAAAGTTCTGGAATCTGAGAGAAGGCACAAATTTCCTTCCATCCAGCATTCCCCCAAGTCTCCCGATAAAAATGATACCTCACTTGTGTGGGTAGGCCTAGCGCCCGTGACAGGAAATGCCCCAAAACGCAACGTGGACACATCCCATTTTTTGAAAGAAAACAGAGGTGTATTTTGAAAAGTGCCTACCTGTTGATTTTGGCCTCTAGCTCAGCCGGCACCTAGGGAAACCTACCAAACCTGTGCATTTCTGAAAACTAGAGACATAGGGAAATCCAAGATGGGGTGACTTGTGGGGCTCTGACCAGGTTCTGTTACCCAGAATCCTTTGCAAACCTCAAATTTGGCTAAAAAAACACATGTTCCTCACATTTCTGTGGCAGAAAGTTGTGGAATCTGAGAGAAGGCACAAATTTCCTTCCACCCAGCGTTCCCTCAAGTCATCCGATAAAAATGATACCTCACTTGTGTGGGTAGGCCTAGCGCCCGCGACAGGAAATGCCCCAAAGCACAACGTGGACACATCCCATATTTTGACAGAAAACAGAGCTGTATTTTGAAAAGTGCCTACCTGTTGATTTTGGCCTCTAGCTCAGCCGGCACCTAGGGAAACCTACCAAACCTGTGCATTTCTGAAAACTAGAGACCTAGGGAAATCCAAGATGGGGTGACTTGTGGGGCTCTGACCAGGTTCTGTTACCCAGAATCCTTTGCAAACCTCAAATTTGGCTAAAAAAACACATGTTCCTCACATTTCTGTGGCAGAAAGTTGTGGAATCTGAGAGAAGGCACAAATTTCCTTCCACCCAGCGTTCCCTCAAGTCTCCCGATAAAAATGATACCTCACTTATGTGGGTCGGCCTAGCGCCTGCGACAGGAAATGCCCCAAAGCACAACGTGGACACATCCCTCTTTTTGACAGAAAACAGAGCTGTATTTTGCAAAGTTCCTACCTGTAGATTGTGGCCTCTAGCTCAGCCGGCACCTAGGGAAACCTCCTAAACCTGTGCATTTCTGAAAACAAGAGACCTAGGGAAATCCAAGATGGGGTGACTTGTGGGGCTCTGACCAGGTTCTGTTACCCAGAATCCGTTGCAAACCTCAAAATTTGGCTAAAAAAACACATGTTCCTCACATTTCTGTGGCAGAAAGTTCTGGAATCTGAGAGAAGGCACAAATATCCTTCCACCCAGCATTCCCCCAAGTCTCCCGATAAAAATGATACCTCACTTGTGTGGGTAGGCCTAACGCCCGCGACAGGAAATGCCCCAAAACGCAACGTGGACACATCCCATTTTTTGAAAGAAAACAGAGGTGTTTTTTACAAAGTGCCTACCTGTAGATTTTGGCCTCTAGCTCAGCCAGCATCTAGGGAAACCTACCAAACCTATGCATTTCTGAAAACTAGAGACCTAGGGAAATCCAACATGGGGTGACTTGTGGGGCTCTGACCAGGTTCTGTTACCCAGAATCCTTTGCAAACCTGAAAATTTGGCTAAAAAAACACATGTTCCTCACATTTCTGTGGCAGAAAGTTCTGGAATCAGAGAGTAGCCACAAATTTCCTTCCACCCAGCATTCCCTCAAGTCTCCCGATAAAAATGATACCTCACTAGTGTGGGTAGGCCTAGCGCCCGCAACAGGAAATGCCCCAAAACGCAACGTGGACACATCCCATTTTTTGACAGAAAACAGAGCTGTATTTTGCAAAGTGCCTACCTGTAGATTTTGGCCTCTAGCTCAGGTGGCACCTAGGGAAACCTACCAAACCTGTGCATTTCTGAAAACTAGAGACCTAGGGGAATCCAAGATGGGGTGACTTGTGGGGCTCTGACCAGGTTCTGTTCCCAGAATCCTTTGCAAACCTCAAAATTTGGCTAAAAAAACACATGTTTCTCACATTTCTGTGGCAGAAAGTTCTGGAATCAGAGAGGAGGCACAAATTCCCTTCCACCCAGCGTTCCCCCAAGTCTCCCGATAAAAATGATACCTCACTTGTGTGGGTAAGCCTAGCGCCCGCGACAGGAAATGCCCCAAAGCACAACGTGGACACATCCCATTTTATGACAGAAAACAGAGCTGTATTTTGCAAACTGCCTACCTGTAGATTTTGGCCTCTAGCTCAGCCGGCACCTAGGGAAACCTACCAAACCTGTGCATTTTTGAAAACTAGAGACCTAGGGAAATCCAAGATGGGGTGACTTTTGGGGCTCTGACCAGGTTCTGTTACCCAGAATACTTTGCAAACCTCAAAATTTGGCTAAAAAAACACATTTTCCTCGCATTTCGGTGACAGAAAGTTCTGGAATCAGAGAGGAGCCACAAATTTCCTTCCAGCCAGCCTTCTCCCAAGTCTCCCGATAAAAATGATACCTCACTTGTGTGGGTAGGCCTAGCACCCGCGACAGGAAATGCCCCAAAACGCAACATGGACACATCCCATTTTTTGAAAGAAAACAGAGGTGTTTTTTGCAAAGTGCCTACCTGTACATTTTGGCCTCTAGCTCAGCCGGCACCTAGGGAAACCTACCAAACCTGTGCATTTTTGAAAACTAGAGACCTAGGGAAATCCAAGATGGGGTGACTTTTGGGGCTCTGACCAGGTTCTGTTACCCAGAATACTTTGCAAACCTCAAAATTTGGCTAAAAAAACACATGTTCCTCACATTTCTGTGGCAGAAAGTTCTGGAATCTGAGAGGAGGCACAAATTTCCTTCCACCCAGCATTCCCCCAAGTCTCCCGATAAAAATGATACCTCACTTGTGTGGGTAGGCCTAACGCCCGCGACAGGAAATGCCCCAAAACGCAACGTGGACACATCCCATTTTTTGAAAGAAAACAGAGGTGTTTTTTACAAAGTGCCTACCTGTAGATTTTGGCCTCTAGCTCAGCCAGCATCTAGGGAAACCTACCAAACCTATGCATTTCTGAAAACTAGAGACCTAGGGAAATCCAACATGGGGTGACTTGTGGGGCTCTGACCAGGTTCTGTTACCCAGAATCCTTTGCAAACCTGAAAATTTGGCTAAAAAAACACATGTTCCTCACATTTCTGTGGCAGAAAGTTCTGGAATCAGAGAGTAGCCACAAATTTCCTTCCACCCAGCATTCCCTCAAGTCTCCCGATAAAAATGATACCTCACTAGTGTGGGTAGGCCTAGCGCCCGCAACAGGAAATGCCCCAAAACGCAACGTGGACACATCCCATTTTTTGACAGAAAACAGAGCTGTATTTTGCAAAGTGCCTACCTGTAGATTTTGGCCTCTAGCTCAGGTGGCACCTAGGGAAACCTACCAAACCTGTGCATTTCTGAAAACTAGAGACCTAGGGGAATCCAAGATGGGGTGACTTGTGGGGCTCTGACCAGGTTCTGTTCCCAGAATCCTTTGCAAACCTCAAAATTTGGCTAAAAAAACACATGTTTCTCACATTTCTGTGGCAGAAAGTTCTGGAATCAGAGAGGAGGCACAAATTCCCTTCCACTCAGCGTTCCCCCAAGTCTCCCGATAAAAATGATACCTCACTTGTGTGGGTAAGCCTAGCGCCCGCGACAGGAAATGCCCCAAAGCACAACGTGGACACATCCCATTTTATGACAGAAAACAGAGCTGTATTTTGCAAACTGCCTACCTGTAGATTTTGGCCTCTAGCTCAGCCGGCACCTAGGGAAACCTACCAAACCTGTGCATTTTTGAAAACTAGAGACCTAGGGAAATCCAAGATGGGGTGACTTTTGGGGCTCTGACCAGGTTCTGTTACCCAGAATACTTTGCAAACCTCAAAATTTGGCTAAAAAAACACATTTTCCTCGCATTTCGGTGACAGAAAGTTCTGGAATCAGAGAGGAGCCACAAATTTCCTTCCAGCCAGCCTTCTCCCAAGTCTCCCGATAAAAATGATACCTCACTTGTGTGGGTAGGCCTAGCACCCGCGACAGGAAATGCCCCAAAACGCAACATGGACACATCCCATTTTTTGAAAGAAAACAGAGGTGTTTTTTGCAAAGTGCCTACCTGTACATTTTGGCCTCTAGCTCAGCCGGCACCTAGGGAAACCTACCAAACCTGTGCATTTTTGAAAACTAGAGACCTAGGGAAATCCAAGATGGGGTGACTTTTGGGGCTCTGACCAGGTTCTGTTACCCAGAATACTTTGCAAACCTCAAAATTTGGCTAAAAAAACACATGTTCCTCACATTTCTGTGGCAGAAAGTTCTGGAATCTGAGAGGAGGCACAAATTTCCTTCCACCCAGCGTTCCCCCAAGTCTCCCGATAAAAATGATACCTCACTTGTGTGGGTAGGCCTAGCGCCTGTGACAGGAAATGCCCCAAAGCACAACGTGGACACATCCCATTTTTTGACAGAAAACAGAGCTGTATTTTGCAAAGTGCCTACCTGTAGATTTTGGCATCTAGCTCAGCCGGCACCTAGGGAAACCTACCAAACCTGTGCATCTCTGAAAACTAGAGACCTAGGGGAATCCAAGATGGGGTGACTTGTGGGGCTGTGACCAGGTTCTGTCACCCAGAATCCTTTGCAAACCTCAAAATGTGGCTAAAAAAACACATGTTCCTCACATTTCTGTGGCAGAAAGTTCTGGAATCTGAGAGGAGGCACAAATTCCCTTCCACCCAGCATTCCCCCAATTCTCCTGATAAGAATGATACCTCACTTGTGTGGGTAGACCTAGCGCCTGCGACAGGAAATGCCCCAAAGCACAACGTGGACACATCCCATTTTTTGACAGAAAACAGAGCTGTATTTTGCAAAGTGCCTACCTGTAGATTTTGGCCTCTAGCTCAGCCGGCACCTATGGAAACCTACTAAACCTGTGCATTTCTGAAAACTAGAGACCTAGGGAAATCCAAGATGGGGTGACTTGTGGGGCTCTGACCAGGTTCTGTTACCCAGAATCCTTTGCAAACCTCAAAATTTGGCTAAAAAAACACATGTTCCTCACATTTCTGTGGCAGAAAGTTGTGGAATCTGAGAGAAGGCACAAATTTCCTTCTACCCAGCGTTCCCTCAAGTCTCCTGATAAAAATGATACCTCACTTATGTGGGTCGGCCTAGCGCCCGCGACAGGAAATGCCCCAAAACGCAACGTGGACACATCCCATTTTTTGAAAGAAAACAGAGGTGTTTTTTACAAAGTGCCTACCTGTAGATTTTGGCCTCTAGCTCAGCCAGCATCTAGGGAAACCTACCAACCCTATGCATTTCTGAAAACTAGAGACCTAGGGAAATCCAACATGGGGTGACTTGTGGGGCTCTGACCAAGTTCTGTTACCCAGAATCCTTTGCAAACCTCTAAATTTGGCTAAAAAAACACATGTTCCTCACATTTCTGTGGCAGAAAGTTCTGGAATCAGAGAGTAGCCACAAATTTCCTTCCACCCAGCATTCCCTCAAGTCTCCTGATAAAAATGATACCTTACTAGTGTGGGTAGGCCTAGCGCCCGCAACAGGAAATGCCCCAAAACGCAACGTGGACACATCCCATTTTTTGAAAGAAAACAGAGGTGTTTCTTGCAAAGTGCCTACCTGTAGGTTTTGGCCTCTAGCTCAGCAGGCACCTAGGGAAACCTACCAAACCTGTGCATTTCTGAAAACTAGAGACCTAGGGGAATCCAAGATGGGGTGACTTGTGGGGCTGTGACCAGGTTCTGTTACCCAGAATCCTTTGCAAACCTCAAAATTTGGCTAAAAAAACACATGTTCCTCACATTTCTGTGGCAGAAAGTTCTGGAATCTGAGAGGAGGCACAAATTCCCTTCCACCCAGCATTCCCCCAATTCTCCTGATAAAAATGATACCTCACTTGTGTGTGTAGGCCTAGCGCCTGCGACAGGAAATGCCCCAAAGCACAACGTGGACACATCCCATTTTTTGACAGAAAACAGAGCTGTATTTTGCAAAGTGCCTACCTGTAGATTTTGGCCTCTAGCTCAGGTGGCACCTAGGGAAACCTACCAAACCTGTGCATTTCTGAAAACTAGAGACCTAGGGGAATCCAAGATGGGGTGACTTGTGGGGCTCTGACCAGGTTCTGTTACCCAGAATCCTTTGCAAACCTCAAAATTTGGCTAAAAAAACACATGTTCCTCACATTTCTGTGGCAGAAAGTTCTGGAATCAGAGAGGAGGCACAAATTCCCTTCCACCCAGCGTTCCCCCAAGTCTCCCGATAAAAATGATACCTCACTTGTGTGGGTAAGCCTAGCGCCCGCGACAGGAAATGCCCCAAAGCACAACGTGGACACATCCCATTTTTTGACAGAAAACAGAGCTGTATTTTGCAAACTGCCTACCTGTAGATTTTGGCCTCTAGCTCAGCCGGCACCTAGGGAAACCTACCAAACCTGTGCATTTTTGAAAACTAGAGACCTAGGGAAATCCAAGATGGGGTGACTTTTGGGGCTCTGACCAGGTTCTGTTACCCAGAATACTTTGCAAACCTCAAAATTTGGCTAAAAAAACACATTTTCCTCGCATTTCGGTGACAGAAAGTTCTGGAATCAGAGAGGAGCCACAAATTTCCTTCCAGCCAGCCTTCCCCCAAGTCTCCCGATAAAAATGATACCTCACTTGTGTGGGTAGGCCTAGCACCCGCGACAGGAAATGCCCCAAAACGCAACATGGACACATCCCATTTTTTGAAAGAAAACAGAGGTGTTTTTTGCAAAGTGCCTACCTGTACATTTTGGCCTCTAGCTCAGCCGGCACCTAGGTAAACCTACCAAACCTGTGTATTTTTTAAAACTAGAGAACTAGGGGAATCCAAGATGGGGTGACTTGTGGGGCTCTGACCAGGTTCTGTTACCCAGAATACTTTGCAAACCTCAAAATTTGGCTAAAAAAACACATGTTCCTCACATTTCTGTGGCAGAAAGTTCTGGAATCTGAGAGGAGGCACAAATTTCCTTCCACCCAGCGTTCCCCCAAGTCTCCCGATAAAAATGATACCTCACTTGTGTGGGTAGGCCTAGCGCCTGTGACAGGAAATGCCCCAAAGCACAACGTGGACACATCCCATTTTTTGACAGAAAACAGAGCTGTATTTTGCAAAGTGCCTACCTGTAGATTTTGGCATCTAGCTCAGCCGGCACCTAGGGAAACCTACCAAAGCTGTGCATCTCTGAAAACTAGAGACCTAGGGGAATCCAAGATGGGGTGACTTGTGGGGCAGTGACCAGGTTCTGTTACCCAGAATCCTTTGCAAACCTCAAAATGTGGCTAAAACAACACATGTTCCTCACATTTCTGTGGCAGAAAGTTCTGGAATCTGAGAGGAGGCACAAATTCCCTTCCACCCAGCATTCCCCCAATTCTCCTGATAAGAATGATACCTCACTTGTGTGGGTAGACCTAGCGCCTGCGACAGGAAATGCCCCAAAGCACAACGTGGACACATCCCATTTTTTGACAGAAAACAGAGCTGTATTTTGCAAAGTGCCTACCTGTAGATTTTGGCCTCTAGCTCAGCCGGCACCTAGGGAAACCTACTAAACCTGTGCATTTGTGAAAACTAGAGACCTAGGGAAATCCAAGATGGGGTGACTTGTGGGGCTCTGACCAGGTTCTGTTACCCAGAATCCTTTGCAAACCTCAAAATTTGGCTAAAAAAACACATGTTCCTCACATTTCTGTGGCAGAAAGTTCTGGAATCTGAGAGAAGGCACAAATTTCCTTCCATCCAGCATTCCCCCAAGTCTCCCGATAAAAATGATACCTCACTTGTGTGGGTAGGCCTAGCGCCCGCGACAGGAAATGCCCCAAAACGCAACGTGGACACATCCCATTTTTTTAAAGAAAACAGAGATGTTTTTTACAAAGTGCCTACCTGTAGATTTTGGCCTCTAGCTCAGCCAGCACCTAGGGAAACCTACCAAACCTGTCCATTTTTGAAAACTAGAGACCTAGGGAAATCCAAGATGGGGTGACTTTTGGGGCTCTGACCAGGTTCTGTTACCCAGAATACTTTGCAAACCTCAAAATTTGGCTAAAAAAACACATTTTCCTCGCATTTCGGTGACAGAAAGTTCTGGAATCAGAGAGGAGCCACAAATTTCCTTCCAGCCAGCCTTCCCCCAAGTCTCCCGATAAAAATGATACCTCACTTGTGTGGGTAGGCCTAGCACCCGCGACAGGAAATGCCCCAAAACGCAACATGGACACATCCCATTTTTTGAAAGAAAACAGAGGTGTTTTTTGCAAAGTGCCTACCTGTACATTTTGGCCTCTAGCTCAGCCGGCACCTAGGTAAACCTACCAAACCTGTGTATTTTTTAAAACTAGAGACCTAGGGGAATCCAAGATGGGGTGACTTGTGGGGCTCTGACCAGGTTCTGTTACCCAGAATCCTTTGCAAACCTCAAAATTTGGCTAAAAAAACACATGTTCCTCACATTTCTGTGGCAGAAAGTTCTGGAATCTGAGAGGAGGCACAAATTCCCTTCCACCCAGCGTTCCCCCAAGTCTCCCGATAAAAATGATACCTCACTTGTGTGGGTAAGCCTAGCGCCCGCGACAGGAAATGCCCCAAAGCACAACGTGGACACATCCCATTTTTTGACAGAAAACAGAGCTGTATTTTGCAAAGTGCCTACCTGTAGATTTTGGCCTCTAGCTCAGCCGGCACCTAGGGAAACCTACCAAACCTGTGCATTTCTGAAAACTAGAGACCTAGGGGAATCCAAGATGGGGTGACTTTTGCGGCTCTGACCAGGTTCTGTTACCCAGAATACTTTGCAAACCTCAAAATTTGGCTAAAAAAACACATTTTCCTCACATTTCGGTGACAGAAAGTTCTGGAATCAGAGAGGAGCCACAAATTTCCTTCCAGCCAGCGTTCCCACAAGTCTCCCGATAAAAATGATACCTCACTTGTGTGGGTAGGCCTAGCACCCGCGACAGGAAATGCCCCAAAACGCAACATGGACACATCCCATTTTTTGAAAGAAACCAGAGGTGTTTTTTGCAAAGTGCCTACCTGTACATTTTCGCCTCTAGCTCAGCCGGCACCTAGGGGAACATACCAAACCTGTGCATTTTTGAAAACTAGAGACCTAGGGGAATCCAAGATGGGATGACTTGTGGGGCTCTGACCAGGTTCTGTTACCCAGAATACTTTGCAAACCTCAAAATTTGGCTAAAAAAACACATGTTCCTCACATTTCTGTGGCAGAAAGTTCTGGAATCTGAGAGGAGGCACAAATTTCCTTCCACCCAGCGTTCCCCCAAGTCTCCCGATAAAAATGATACCTCACTTGTGTGGGTAGGCCTAGCGCCTGTGACAGGAAATGCCCCAAAGCACAACGTGGACACATCCCATTTTTTGACAGAAAACAGAGCTGTATTTTGCAAAGTGCCTACCTGTAGATTTTGGCCTCTAGCTCAGCCGGCACCTAGGGAAACCTATCAAACCTGTGCATATCTGAAAACTAGAGACCTAGGGGAATCCAAGATGGGGTGACTTGTGGGGCTGTCACCAGGTTCTGTTACCCAGAATCCTTTGCAAACCTCAAAATTTGGCTAAAAAAACACATGTTCCTCACATTTCTGTGGCAGAAAGTTCTGGAATCTGAGAGGAGGCACAAATTCCCTTCCACCCAGCATTCCCCCAATTCTCCTGATAAAAATGATACCTCACTTGTGTGGGTAGGCCTAGCGCCTGCGACAGGAAATGCCCCAAAGCACAACGTGGACACATCCCATTTTTTTACAGAAAACAGAGCTGTATTTTGCAAAGTGCCTACCTGTAGATTTTGGCCTCTAGCTCAGCCGGCACCTAGGGAAACCTACTAAACCTGTGCATTTCTGAAAACTAGAGACCTAGGGAAATCCAAGATGGGGTGACTTGTGGGGCTCTGACCAGGTTCTGTTACCCAGAATCCTTTGCAAACCTCAAAATTTGGCTAAAAAAACACATGTTCCTCACATTTCTGTGGCAGAAAGTTCTGGAATCTGAGAGAAGGCACAAATGTCCTTCCACCCAGCATTCCCCCAAGTCTCCCGATAAAAATGATACCTCACTTGTGTGGGTAGGCCTAGCGCCCGCGACAGGAAATGCCCCAAAACGCAACCTGGACACATCCCATTTTTTGAAAGAAAACAGAGGTGTTTCTTGCAAAGTGCCTACCTGTAGGTTTTGGCCTCTACCTCAGCCGGCACCTAGGGAAACCTACCAAACCTGTGCATTTCTGAAAACTAGAGACCTAGGGGAATCCAAGATGGGGTGACTTGTGGGGCTGTGACCAGGTTCTGTTACCCAGAATCCTTTGCAAACCTCAAAATTTGGCTAAAAAAACACATGTTTCTCACATTTCTGTGGCAGAAAGTTCTGGAATCTGAGGGGAGGCACAAATTCCCTTCCACCCAGCATTCCCCCAATTCTCCTGATTAAAATGATACCTCACTTGTGTGGGTAAGCCTAGCGCCCGCGACAGGAAATGCCCCAAAGCACAACGTGGACACATCCCATTTTTTGACAGAAAACAGAGCTGTATTTTGCAAAGTGCCTACCTGTAGATTTTGGCCTCTAGCTCAGGTGGCACCTAGGGAAACCTACCAAACCTGTGCATTTCTGAAAACTAGAGACCTAGGGGAATCCAAGATGGCGTGACTTGTGGGGCTCTGACCAGGTTCTGTTACCCAGAATCCTTTGCAATCCTCAAAATTTGGCTAAAAAAACACATGTTCCTCACATTTCTGTGGCAGAAAGTTCTGGAATCTGAGAGGAGGCACAAATTCCCTTCCACCCAGCGTTCCCCCAAGTCTCCCGATAAAAATGATACCTCACTTGTGTGGGTAAGCCTAGCGCCCGCGACAGGAAATGCCCCAAAGCACAACGTGGACACATCCCATTTTTTGACAGAAAACAGAGCTGTATTTTGCAAAGTGCCTACCTGTAGATTTTGGCCTCTAGCTCAGCCGGCACCTAGGGAAACCTACCAAACCTGTGCATTTTTGAAAACTAGAGACCTAGGGGAATCCAAGATGGGGTGACTTTTGGGGCTCTGACCAGGTTCTGTTACCCAGAATACTTTGCAAACCTCAAAATTTGGCTAAAAAAACACATGTTCCTCACATTTCTGTGGCAGAAAGTTCTGGAATCTGAGAGGAGGCACAAATTTCCTTCCACCCAGCGTTCCCCCAAGTCTCCCGATAAAAATGATACCTCACTTGTGTGGGTAGGCCTAGCGCCTGTGACAGGAAATGCCCCAAAGCACAACGTGGACACATCCCATTTTTTGACAGAAAACAGAGCTGTATTTTGCAAAGTGCCTACCTGTAGATTTTGGCCTCTAGCTCAGCCGGCACCTAGGGAAACCTACCAAACCTGTGCATATCTGAAAACTAGAGACCTAGGGGAATCCAAGATGGGGTGACTTGTGGGGCTGTCACCAGGTTCTGTTACCCAGAATCCTTTGCATACCTCAAAATTTGGCTAAAAAAACACATGTTCCTCACATTTCTGTGGCAGAAAGTTCTGGAATCTGAGAGGAGGCACAAATTCCCTTCCACCCAGCATTCCCCCAATTCTCCTGATAAAAATGATACCTCACTTGTGTGGGTAGGCCTAGCGCCTGCGACAGGAAATGCCCCAAAGCACAACGTGGACACATCCCATTTTTTTACAGAAAACAGAGCTGTATTTTGCAAAGTGCCTACCTGTAGATTTTGGCCTCTAGCTCAGCCGGCACCTAGGGAAACCTACTAAACCTGTGCATTTCTGAAAACTAGAGACCTAGGGAAATCCAAGATGGGGTGACTTGTGGGGCTCTGACCAGGTTCTGTTACCCAGAATCCTTTGCAAACCTCAAAATTTGGCTAAAAAAACACATGTTCCTCACATTTCTGTGGCAGAAAGTTCTGGAATCTGAGAGAAGGCACAAATGTCCTTCCACCCAGCATTCCCCCAAGTCTCCCGATAAAAATGATACCTCACTTGTGTGGGTAGGCCTAGCGCCCGCGACAGGAAATGCCCCAAAACGCAACCTGGACACATCCCATTTTTTGAAAGAAAACAGAGGTGTTTCTTGCAAAGTGCCTACCTGTAGGTTTTGGCCTCTACCTCAGCCGGCACCTAGGGAAACCTACCAAACCTGTGCATTTCTGAAAACTAGAGACCTAGGGGAATCCAAGATGGGGTGACTTGTGGGGCTGTGACCAGGTTCTGTTACCCAGAATCCTTTGCAAACCTCAAAATTTGGCTAAAAAAATACATGTTCCTCACATTTCTGTGGCAGAAAGTTCTGGAATCTGAGAGGAGGCACAAATTCCCTTCCACCCAGCATTCCCCCAATTCTCCTGATTAAAATGATACCTCACTTGTGTGGGTAAGCCTAGCGTCCGCGACAGGAAATGCCCCAAAGCACAACGTGGACACATCCCATTTTTTGACAGAAAACAGAGCTGTATTTTGCAAAGTGCCTACCTGTAGATTTTGGCCTCTAGCTCAGCCGGCACTTAGGGAAACCTACCAAACCCGTGCATTTTTGAAAACTAGAGACCTAGGGGAATCCAAGATGGGGTGGCTTTTGGGGCTCTGAACAGGTTCTGTTACCCAGAATACTTTGCAAACCTCAAAATTTGGCTAAAAAAAACATGTTCCTCACATTTCTGTGGCAGAAAGTTCTGGAATCTGAGAGAAGGCACAAATTTCCTTCAACTCAGCATTCCCTCAAGTCTCCCCATAAAAATGATAACTCACTTGTGTGGGTAGGCCTAGCGCCCGCGACAGGAAATGCCCCAAAACGCAACGTGGACACATCCCATTTTTTGAAAGAAAACAGAGGTGTTTTTTGCAAAGTGCCTACCTGTAGATTTTGGCCTCTAGCTCAGCCGGCACCTAGGGAAACCTTCCAAACCTGTGCATTTTTAAAAACTAGAGACCTAGGGGAATCCAAGATGCAGTGACTTGTGGGGCTCTGACCAGGTTCTGTTACCCAGAATCTTTTGCAAACCTCAAAATTTGGCTAAAAAAACACATGTTCCTCACATTTCTGTGGCAGAAAGTTCTGGAATCTGAGAGGAGGCACAAATTTCCTTCCACCCAGCGTTCCCCCAAGTCTCCCGATAAAAATGATACCTCACTTGTGTGGGTAGGCCTAGCGCCCGCGACAGGAGGTGCCCCAAAGCACAACGTGGACACATCCCATATTTTGACAGAAACAGAGCTGTATTTTGCAAAGTGCCTACCTGTTGATTTTGGCCTCTAGCTCAGCCGGCACCTAGGCAAACCTACCAAACCTGTGCATTTCTGAAAACTAGAGACCTAGGGAAATCCAAGATGGGGTGACTTGTGGGGCTCTGACCAGGTTCTGTTACCCAGAATCCTTTGCAAACCTCAAATTTGGCTAAAAAAACACTTCTTCCTCCCATTTCTGTGGCAGAAAGATCTGGAATCTGAGAGAAGCCACAAATTTCCTTCCACCTAGCGTTCCCCCAAGTCTCCCGATAAAAATGATACCTCACTTGTGTGGGTAGGCCTAGCGCCCGCGACAGGAAATGCCCCAAAACGCAACATGGACACATCCCTTTTTTTGAAAGAAAACAGAGGTGTTTTTTGCAAAGTGCCTACCTGTACATTTTGGCCTCTAGCTCAGCTGGCACCTAAGGAAACCGACCAAACCTGTGCATTTCTGAAAACTAGAGACCTAGGGAAATCCAAGATGGGGTGACTTGTGGGGCTCTGACCAGGTTCTGTTACCCAGAATCCTTTGCAAACCTCAAATTTGGCTAAAAAAACTCATGTTCCTCACATTTCTGTGGCAGAAAGTTCTGGAATCTGAGAGAAGGCACAAATTTCCTTCCACCCAGCGTTCCCTCAAGTCTCCCGATAAAAATGATACCTCACTTATGTGGGTAGGCCTAGCGCCTGCGACAGGAAATGCCCCAAAGCACAACGTGGACACATCCCATTTTTTGACAGAAAACAGAGCTGTATTTTGCAAAGTGCCTACCTGTAGATTGTGGCCTCTAGCTCAGCCGGCACCTAGGAAAACCTACCAAACCTGTGCATTTCTGAAAACTAGAGACCTAGGGGAATCCAAGATGAGGTGACTTCTGGGGCTCTGACCAGGTTCTGTTACCCAGATTCCCTTGCAAACCTCAAAATTTGGCTAAAAAAACACTTGTTCCTCACATTTCTGTGGCAGAAAGTTCTGGAATCTGAGAGAAGCCACAAATTTCCTTCCACCCAGCGTTCCCCCAAGTCTCCCGATAAAAATGATACCTCACTTGTGTGGGTAGGCCTAGCGCCTGCGACAGGAAATGCCCCAAAGCAAAACGTGGACACATCCCATTTTTTGACAGAAAATAGAGCTGTATTTTGCAAAGTGCCTACCTGTAGATTGTGGCCTCTAGCTCAGACGGCACCTAGGGAAACCTACCAAACCTGTGCATTTCTGAAAACTGGAGACCTAGGGGTATCCAAGATGGGGTGACTTGTGGGGCTCTGACCAGGTTCTGTTACCCAGAATCCTTTGCAAACCTCAAAATGTGGCTAAAAAAACACATATTCCTCACATTTCGGTGACAGAAAGTTCTGGAATCAGAGAGGAGCCACAAATTTCCTTCCACCCAGCGTTCCCCCAAGTCTCCCGATAAAAATGATACCTCACTTGTGTGGGTAGGCCTAGCGCCCGCGACAGGAAATGCCCCAAAACACAACATGGACACATCCCTTTTTTTGAAAGAAAACAGAGGTGTTTTTTGCAAAGTTCCTACCTGTACATTTTGGCCTCTAGCTCAGCTGGCACCTAAGGAAACCGACCAAACCTGTGCATTTCTGAAAACTAGAGACCTAGGGAATCCAAGATGGGGTGACTTGTGGGGCTGTGACCAGGTTCTGTTACCCAGAATCCTTTGCAAACCTCAAAATTTGGCTAAAAAAACACATGTTCCTCAAATTTCTGTGGCAGAAAGTTCTGGAATCTGAGAGAAGGCACACATTTCCTTCCACCCAGCGTTCCCTCAAGTCTCCCGATAAAAATGATACCTCACTTATGTGGGTAGGCCTAGCGCCTGCGACAGGAAATGCCCCAAAGCACAACGTGGACACATCCCATTTTTTGACAGAAAACAGAGCTGTATTTTGCAAAGTGCCTACCTGTAGATTGTGGCCTCTAGCTCAGCCGGCACCTAGGGAAACCTACCAAACCTGTGCATTTCTGAAAACTGGAGACCTAGGGGTATCCAAGATGGGGTGACTTGTGGGGCTCTGACCAGGTTCTGTTACCCAGAATCCTTTGCAAACCTCAAAATGTGGCTAAAAAAACACATTTTCCTCACATTTCGGTGACAGAAAGTTCTGGAATCAGAGAGGAGCCACAAATTTCCTTCTACCCAGCTTTCCCCCAAGTCTCCCGATAAAAATGATACCTCACTTGTGTGGGTAGGCCTAGCGCCCGCAACAGGAAATGCCCCAAAACGCAACATGGACACATCCAATTTTTTTAAAGAAAACATAGGTGCTTTTTGCAAAGTGCCTACCTGTACATTTTGCCCTCTAGCTCAGCCGGCACCTTGGGAAACCTACCAAACCTGTGCATTTTTGAAAACTAGAGACCTAGGGGAATCCAAGATGGGGTGACTTGTGGGGCTCTGACCAGGTTCTGTTACACAGAATCCTTTGCAAACCTCAAAATTTGGCTAAAAAGTTCCTCACATTTCTGTGGCAGAAAGTTCTGTAATCTGAGAGGAGGCACAAATTTCCTTCCACCCAGCGTTCCCCCAAGTCTCCCGATAAAAATGATACTCACTTGTGTGGGTAGGCCTAGCGCCTGCAACAGGAAATGCCCCAAAGCACAACGTGGACACATCCCATTTTTTGACAGAAAACAGAGCTGTATTTTGCAAAGTGCCTACCTGTATTTTTTGGCCTCTAGCTCAGCCGGCACCTAGGGAAACTTACCAAACCTGTGCATTTTTTAAAACTAGAGACCTAGGGGAATCCAAGATGGGGTGACTTGTGGGGCTCTGACCAGGTTCTGTTACCCAGAATCCTTTGCAAACCTCAAAATTTGGCCAAAAAAACACATGTTCCTCACATTTCTGTGGCAGAAAGTTCTGGAATCTGAGCGGAGGCACAAATTTCCTTCCACCCAGCGTTCCCCCAAGTCTCCCGATAAAAATTATACCTCACTTGTGTGGGTAGGCCTAGCGCCTGCGACAGGAAATGCCCCAAAGCACAACGTGGACACATCCCATTTTTTGACAGAAAACAGAGCTCTATTTTGCAAAGTGCCAACCTGTAGATTTTGGCCTCTAGCTCAGCTGGCACCTAGGGAAACCTACCATACCTGTGCATTTCCGAAAACTAGAGACCTAGGGGAATCCAAGATGGGGTGACTTGTGGGGCTGTGACCAGGTTCTGTTACCCAGAATCCTTTGCAAACCTCAAAATTTGGCTAAAAAAACACTTGTTCCTCACATTTCTGTGGCAGAAAGTTCTGGAATCTGAGAGGAGGCACAAATTCCCTTCCACCCAGCATTCCCCCAATTCTCCCGATAAAAATGGTACCTCACTTGTGTGGGTAGGCCTAGCGCCTGCGACAGGAAATGCCCCAAAGCACAACGTGGACCCATCCCATTTTTTGACAGAAAACAGAGCTGTATTTTGCAAAGTGCCTACCTGTAGATTTTGGCCTCTAGCTCAGCTGGCACCTAGGGAAACCTACCAAACCTGTGCATTTCTGAAAACTAGAGACCTAGGGGAATCCAAGATGGGGTGACATGTGGGGCTCTGACCATATTCTCTTACACAGAATCCTTTGCAAACCTCAAAATTTGGCTAAAAAAACACATGTTCCTCACATTTCTGTGGCAGAAAGTTCTGGAATCTGAGAGGAGGCACAAATTTCCTTCCACCCAGCGTTCCCCCAAGTGTCCCGATAAAAATGATACCTCACTTGTGTGGGTAGGCCTAGCACCTGCGACAGGAAATGCCCCAAAGCACAACGTGGACACATCCCATTTTTTGACAGAAAACAGAGCTGTATTTTGCAAAGTGCCTACCTGTAGATTTTGGCCTCTAGCTCAGCCGGCACCAAGGGAAACCTACCAAACCTGTGGATTTATGAAAACTAGTGACCTAGGGGAATCCAAGATGGGGTGACTTGTGGGGCTCTGACCAGGTTCTGTTACCCAGAATCCTTTGCAAACCTCAAAATTTGGCTAAAAAAACACATGTTCCTCACATTTCGGTGGCAGAAAGTTCTGTAATCTGAGAGGAGGCACAAATTTCCTTCCACCCAGCGTTCCCCTAAGTCTCCCGATAAAAATGATACCTCACTTGTGTGGGTAGGCCTAGCGCCTGCGACAGGAAATGCCCCAAAGCACAACGTGGACACATCCCATTTTTTGACAGAAAACAGAGCTGTATTTTGCAAAGTGCCTACCTGTAGATTTTGGCCTCTAGCTCAGCCGGCACCTAGGGAAACCTACCAAACCTGTGCATTACTGAAAACTAGAGACCTAGGGGAATCCAAGATTGGGTGACTTGTGGGGCTCTGACCAGGTTCTGTTACCCAGAATCCTTTGCAAACCTCAACATTTGGCTAAAAAAACACATGTTCCTCACATTTCTGTGGCAGAAAGTTCTGGAATCTGAGAGGAGGCACAAATTTCCTTCCACCCAGCGTTCCCCCAAGTCTCCCGATAAAAGTGGTACCTCACTTGTGTGGGTAGGCCTTGCGCCTGTGACAGGAAATGCCCCAAAGCACAACGTGGACACATCCAATTTTTTGACAGAAAACAGAGCTGGATTTTGCAAAGTGCCAACCTGTAGATTTTGGCCTCTAGCTCAGCCGGCACCTAGGGAAACCTACCAAACCTGTGCATTTCTGAAAACTAGAGACCTAGGGGAATCCAAGATGGGGTGACTTGTGGGGCTGTGACCAGGTTCTGTTACCCAGAATCCTTTGCAAACCTCAAAATTTGGCTAAAAAAACATATGTTCCTCACATTTCTGTGGCAGAAAGTTCTGGAATCTGAGAGGAGGCACAAATTCCCTTCCACCCAGCATTCCCCCAATTCTCCCGTTAAAAATGGTACCTCACTTGTGTGGGTAGGCCCAGTGCCTGCGACAGGAAATGCCCCAAAGCACAACGTGGACACATCCCATTTTTTGACAGAAAACATAGCTGTATTTTGCAAAGTGCCAACCTGTAGATTTTGGCCTATAGCTCAGCCGGCACCTAGGGAAACCTACCAAACCTGTGCATTTCTGAAAACTAGAGACCTAGGGGAATCCAAGATGGGGTGACTTGTGGGGCTGTGACCAGGTTCTGTTACCCAGTATCCTTTGCAAACCTCACAATTTGGCTAAAAAAACACATGTGCCTCACATTTCTGTGGCAGAAAGTTCTGGAATCTGAGAGGAGGCACAAATTCCCTTCCACCCAGCATTCCCCCAATTCTCCCGATAAAAATGGTACCTCACTTGTGTGGGTAGGCCTAGCGCCTGCGACAGGAAATGCCCCAAAGCACAACGTGGACACATCCCATTTTTTGACAGAAAACAGAGCTGTATTTTGCAAAGTGCCAACCTGTAGATTTTGGCCTCTAGCTCAGCCGGCACCAAGGGAAACCTACCAAACCTGTGGATTTATGAAAACTGGAGACCTAGGGGAATCCAAGATGGGGTGACTTGTGGGGCTCTGACCAGGTTCTGTTACCCAGAATCCTTTGCAAACCTCAAAATTTGGCTACAAAAACACACGTTCCTCACATTTCGGTGGCAGAAAGTTCTGTGATCTGAGAGGAGGCACAAATTTCCTTCCACCCAGCGTTCCCCTAAGTCTCCCGATAAAAATGATACCTCACTTGTGTGGGTAGGCCTAGCGCCTGCGACAGGAAATGCCCCAAAGCACAACGTGGACACATCCCATTTTTTGACAGAAAACAGAGCTGTATTTTGCAAAGTGCCTACCTGTAGATTGTGGCCTCTAGCTCAGCCGGCACCTAGGGAAACCTACCAAACCTGTGCATTTCTGAAAACTAGAGACCTAGGGGAATCCAAGATGGGGTGGCTTGTGGGGCTCTGACCAGGTTCTTTTACCTAGAATCCTTTGCAAACCTCAACATTTGGCTAAAAAAACACATTTTCCTCACATTTCTGTGGCAGAAAGGTCTGGAATCTGAGAGGAGGCACAAATTTCCTTCCACCCAGCTTTCCCCCAAGTCTCCCGATAAAAATGATACCTCACTTGTGTGGCTAGGCCTAGCGCCTGCAACAGGAAATGCCCCAAAGCACAACGTGGACACATCCCATTTTTTGACAGAAAACAGAGATGTATTTTGCAAAGTGCCTACCTGTATTTTTTTGCCTCTAGTTCAGCCGGCACCTAGGGAAACTTACCAAACCTGTGCATTTTTGAAAACTAGAGACCTAGGGGAATCCAAGATGGGGTGACTTGTGGGGCTCTGACCAGGTTCTGTTACCCAGAATCCTTTGCAAACCTCAAAATTTGGCCAAAAAAAAAACATGTTCCTCACATTTCTGTGGCAGAAAGTTCTGGAATCTGAGAGGAGGCACAAATTTCCTTCCACCCAGCGTTCCCCCAAGTCTCCCGATAAAAATTATACCTCACTTGTGTGGGTAGGCCTAGCGCCTGCGACAGGAAATGCCCCAAAGCACAACGTGGACACATCCCATTTTTTGACAGAAAACAGAGCTGTATTTTGCAAAGTGCCAACCTGTAGATTTTGGCCTCTAACTCAGCCGGCACCTAGAGAAACCTACCAAACCTGTGCATTTCTGAAAACTGGAGACCTAGGGGAATCCAAGATTGGGTGACTTGTGGGGCTCTGACCAGGTTCTGTTACCCAGAATCCTTTGCAAACCTCAACATTTGGCTAAAAAAACACATGTTCCTCACATTTCGGTGGCAGAAAGTTCTGGAATATGAGAGGAGGCACAAATTTCCTTCCACCCAGCGTTCCCCCAAGTCTCCCGATAAAAATGATACCTCACTTGTGTGGGTAGGCCTAGCGCCTGCGACAGTAAATGCCCCAAAGCACAACGTGGACACATCCCATTTTTTGACAGAAAACAGAGCTGTATTTTGCAAATTGCCTACCAGTAGATTGTGGCCTCTAGCTCAGCCGGCACCTAGGGAAACCTACCAAACCTGTGCATTTCTGAAAACTAGAGACCTAGGGGAATCCAAGATGGGGTGGCTTGTGGGGCTCTGACCAGGTTCTTTTACCTAGAATCCTTTGCAAACCTCAACATTTGGCTAAAAAAACACATTTTCCTCACATTTCTGTGGCAGAAAGGTCTGGAATCTGAGAGGAGGCACAAATTTCCTTCCACCCAGCTTTCCCCCAAGTCTCCCGATAAAAATGATACCTCACTTGTGTGGGTAGGCCTAGCGCGTGCAACAGGAAATGCCCCAAAGCACAACGTGGACACATCCCATTTTTTGACAGAAAACAGAGCTGTATTTTGCAAAGTGCCTACCTGTATTTTTTTGCCTCTAGTTCAGCCGGCACCTAGGGAAACTTACCAAACCTGTGCATTTTTGAAAACTAGAGACCTAGGGGAATCCAAGATGGGGTGACTTGTGGGGCTCTGACCAGGTTCTGTTACCCAGAATCCTTTGCAAACCTCAAAATTTGGCCAAAAAAAAACATGTTCCTCACATTTCTGTGGCAGAAAGTTCTGGAATCTGAGAGGAGGCACAAATTTCCTTCCACCCAGCGTTCCCCCAAGTCTCCCGATAAAAATTATACCTCACTTTTGTGGGTAGGCCTAGCGCCTGCGACAGGAAATGCCCCAAAGCACAACGTGGACACATCCCATTTTTTGACAGAAAACAGAGCTGTATTTTGCAAAGTGCCAACCTGTAGATTTTGGCCTCTAACTCAGCCGGCACCTAGGGAAACCTACCAAACCTGTGCATTTCTGAAAACTAGAGACCTAGGGGAATCCAAGATGGGGTGACTTGTGGGGCTGTGACCAGGTTCTGTTACCCAGAATCCTTTGCAAACGTCAAAATTTGGCTAAAAAAACACTTGTTCCTCACATTTCTGTGGCAGAAAGTTCTGGAATCTGAGAGGAGGCACAAATTCCCTTCCACCCAGCATTCCCCCAATTCTCTCAATAAAAATGGTACCTCACTTGTGTGGGTAGGCCTAGCGCCTGCGACAGGAAATGCCCCAAAGCACAACATGGACACATCCCATTTTTTGACAGAAAACAGAGCTGTATTTTGCAAAGTGCTTACCTGTAGATTTTGGCCTCTAGCTCAGCTGGCACCTAGGGAAACCTACCAAACCTGTGCATTTCTGAAAACTAGAGACCTAGGGGAATCCAAGATGGGGTGACTTGTGGGGCTCTGACCAGGTTCTGTTACCCAGAATCCTTTGCAAACCTCAAAATTTGGCTAAAAAAACACATGTTCCTCACATTTCTGTGGCAGAAAGTTCTGGAATCTGAGAGGAGGCACAAATTTCCTTCCACCCAGCGTTCCCCCAAGTGTCCCGATAAAAATGATACCTCACTTGTGTGGGTAGGCCTAGCGCCCATGACAGGAAATGCCCCAAAACGCAACATGGACACATCCCTTTTTTTGAAAGAAAAAAGAGGTGTTTTTTGCAAAGTGCCTACCTGTACATTTTGGCCTCTAGCTCAGCTGGCACCTAAGGAAACCGACCAAAGCTGTGCATTTCTGAAAACTAGAGACCTAGGGAAATCCAAGATGGGGTGAATTGTGGGGCTCTGACCAGGTTCTGTTACCCAGAATCCTTTGCAAACCTCAAAATTTGGCTAAAAAAACACTTGTTCCTCACATTTCTGTGGCAGAAAGTTCTGGAATCAGAGAGGAGCCACAAATTTCCTTCCACCCAGCGTTCCCCCAAGTCTCCAGATACAAATGATACCTCACTTGTGTGGGTAGGCCGAGCGCCCGCGACAGGAAATGCCCCAAAACGCAACATGGACACATCCAATTTTTTTAAAGAAAACAGAAGTGTTTTTTGCAAAGTGCCTACCTGTTCATTTTGCCCTCTAGCTCAGCCGGCACTTTGGGAAACCTACCAAACCTGTGCATTGTTGAAAACTAGAGACCTAGGGGAATCCAAGATGGGGTGACTTGTGGGGCTCTGACCAGGTTCTGTTACACAGAATCCTTTGCAAACCTCAAAATTTGGCTAAAAAGTTCCTCACATTTCTGTGGCAGAAAGTTCTGTAATCTGAGAGGAAGCACAAATTTCCTTCCACCCAGCGTTCCCCCAAGTCTCCCGATAAAAATGATACATCACTTGTGTGGGTAGGCCTAGCACCTGCGACAGGAAATGCCCCAAAGCACAAAGTGGACACACCCCATTTTTTGGCAGAAAACAGAGCTGTATTTTGCAATGTGCCTACCTGTAGATTTTGGCCTCTAGCTCAGCCGGCACCAAGGGAAACCTACCAAACCTGTGGATTTATGAAAACTAGTGACCTAGGGGAATCCAAGATGGGGTGACTTGTGGGGCTCTGACCAGGTTCTGTTACCCAGAATCCTTTGCAAACCTCAAAATTTGGCTAAAAAAACACATGTTCCTCACATTTCGGTGGCAGAAAGTTCTGTAATCTGAGAGGAGGCACAAATTTCCTTCCACCCAGCGTTCCCCTAAGTCTCCCGATAAAAATGATACCTCACTTGTGTGGGTAGGCCTAGCGCCTGCGACAGGAAATGCCCCAAAGCACAACGTGGACACATCCCATTTTTTGACAGAAAACAGAGCTGTATTTTGCAAAGTGCCTACCTGTAGATTTTGGCCTCTAGCTCAGCCGGCACCTAGGGAAACCTACCAAACCTGTGCATTACTGAAAACTAGAGACCTAGGGGAATCCAAGATTGGGTGACTTGTGGGGCTCTGACCAGGTTCTGTTACCCAGAATCCTTTGCAAACCTCAAAATTTGGCTAAAAAAACACATGTTCCTCACATTTCGGTGGCAGAAAGTTCTGTAATCTGAGAGGAGGCACAAATTTCCTTCCACCCAGCGTTCCCCCAAGTCTTCCGATAAAAGTGGTACCTCACTTGTGTGGGTAGGCCTTGCGCCTGTGACAGGAAATGCCCCAAAGCACAACGTGGACACATCCAATTTTTTGACAGAAAACAGAGCTGTATTTTGCAAAGTGCCAACCTGTAGATTTTGGCCTCTAGCTCAGCCGGCACCTAGGGAAACCTACCAAACCTGTGCATTTCTGAAAACTAGAGACCTAGGGGAATCCAAGATGGGGTGACTTGTGGGGCTGTGACCAGGTTCTGTTACCCAGAATCCTTTGCAAACCTCAAAATTTGGCTAAAAAAACATATGTTCCTCACATTTCTGTGGCAGGAAGTTCTGGAATCTGAGAGGAGGCACAAATTCCCTTCCACCCAGCATTCCCCCAATTCTCCCGATAAAAATGGTACCTCACTTGTGTGGGTAGGCCCAGTGCCTGCGACAGGAAATGCCCCAAAGCACAACGTGGACACATCCCATTTTTTGACAGAAAACAGAGCTCTATTTTGCAAAGTGCCAACCTGTAGATTTTGGCCTATAGCTCAGCCGGCACCTAGGGAAACCTACCAAACCTGTGCATTTCTGAAAACTAGAGACCTAGGGGAATCCAAGATGGGGTGACTTGTGGGGCTGTGACCAGGTTCTGTTACCCAGAATCCTTTGCAAACCTCACAATTTGGCTAAAAAAACACATGTGCCTCACATTTCTGTGGCAGAAAGTTCTGGAATCTGAGAGGAGGCACAAATTCCCTTCCACCCAGCATTCCCCCAATTCTCCCGATAAAAATGGTACCTCACTTGTGTGGGTAGGCCTAGCGCCTGCGACAGGAAATGCCCCAAAGCACAACGTGGACACATCCCATTTTTTGACAGAAAACAGAGCTGTATTTTGCAAAGTGCCAACCTGTAGATTTTGACCTCTAGCTCAGCCGGCACCAAGGGAAACCTACCAAACCTGTGGATTTATGAAAACTGGAGACCTAGGGGAATCCAAGATGGGGTGACTTGTGGGGCTCTGACCAGGTTCTGTTACCCAGAATCCTTTGCAAACCTCAAAATTTGGCTACAAAAACACACGTTCCTCACATTTCGGTGGCAGAAAGTTCTGTGATCTGAGAGGAGGCACAAATTTCCTTCCACCCAGCGTTCCCCTAAGTCTCCCGATAAAAATGATACCTCACTTGTGTGGGTAGGCCTAGCGCCTGCGACAGGAAATGCCCCAAAGCACAACGTGGACACATCCCATTTTTTGACAGAAAACAGAGCTGTATTTTGCAAAGTGCCTACCTGTAGATTGTGGCCTCTAGCTCAGCCGGCACCTAGGGAAACCTACCAAACCTGTGCATTTCTGAAAACTAGAGACCTAGGGGAATCCAAGATGGGGTGGCTTGTGGGGCTCTGACCAGGTTCTTTTACCTAGAATCCTTTGCAAACCTCATCATTTGGCTAAAAAAACACATTTTCCTCACATTTCTGTGGCAGAAAGGTCTGGAATCTGAGAGGAGGCACAAATTTCCTTCCACCCAGCTTTCCCCCAAGTCTCCCGATAAAAATGATACCTCACTTGTGTGGGTAGGCCTAGCGCCTGCAACAGGAAATGCCCCAAAGCACAACGTGGACACATCCCATTTTTTGACAGAAAACAGAGATGTATTTTGCAAAGTGCCTACCTGTATTTTTTTGCCTCTAGTTCAGCCGGCACCTAGGGAAACTTACCAAACCTGTGCATTTTTGAAAACTAGAGACCTAGGGGAATCCAAGATGGGGTGACTTGTGGGGCTCTGACCAGGTTCTGTTACCCAGAATCCTTTGCAAACCTCAAAATTTGGCCAAAAAAAAACATGTTCCTCACATTTCTGTGGCAGAAAGTTCTGGAATCTGAGAGGAGGCACAAATTTCCTTCCACCCAGCGTTCCCCCAAGTCTCCCGATAAAAATTATACCTCACTTGTGTGGGTAGGCCTAGCGCCTGCGACAGGAAATGCCCCAAAGCACAACGTGGACACATCCCATTTTTTGACAGAAAACAGAGCTGTATTTTGCAAAGTGCCAACCTGTAGATTTTGGCCTCTAACTCAGCCGGCACCTAGAGAAACCTACCAAACCTGTGCATTTCTGAAAACTGGAGACCTAGGGGAATCCAAGATTGGGTGACTTGTGGGGCTCTGACCAGGTTCTGTTACCCAGAATCCTTTGCAAACCTCAACATTAGGCTAAAAAAACACATGTTCCTCACATTTCTGTGGCAGAAAGTTCTGGAATATGAGAGGAGGCACAAATTTCCTTCCACCCAGCGTTCCCCCAAGTCTCCCGATAAAAATGATACCTCACTTGTGTGGGTAGGCCTAGCGCCTGCGACAGTAAATGCCCCAAAGCACAACGTGGACACATCCCATTTTTTGACAGAAAACAGAGCTGTATTTTGCAAAGTGCCTACCAGTAGATTGTGGCCTCTAGCTCAGCCGGCACCTAGGGAAACCTACCAAACCTGTGCATTTCTGAAAACTAGAGACCTAGGGGAATCCAAGATGGGGTGGCTTGTGGGGCTCTGACCAGGTTCTTTTACCTAGAATCCTTTGCAAACCTCAACATTTGGTTAAAAAAACACATTTTCCTCACATTTCTGTGGCAGAAAGGTCTGGAATCTGAGAGGAGGCACAAATTTCCTTCCACCCAGCTTTCCCCCAAGTCTCCCGATAAAAATGATACCTCACTTGTGTGGGTAGGCCTAGCGCGTGCAACAGGAAATGCCCCAAAGCACAACGTGGACACATCCCATTTTTTGACAGAAAACAGAGCTGTATTTTGCAAAGTGCTTACCTGTATTTTTTTGCCTCTAGTTCAGCCGGCACCTAGGGAAACTTACCAAACCTGTGCATTTTTTAAAACTAGAGACCTAGGGGAATCCAAGATGGGGTGACTTGTGGGGCTCTGACCAGGTTCTGTTACCCAGAATCCTTTGCAAACCTCAAAATTTGGCCAAAAAAAAACATGTTCCTCACATTTCTGTGGCAGAAAGTTCTGGAATCTGAGAGGAGGCACAAATTTCCTTCCACCCAGCGTTCCCCCAAGTCTCCCGATAAAAATTATACCTCACTTGTGTGGGTAGGCCTAGCGCCTGCGACAGGAAATGCCCCAAAGCACAACGTGGACACATCCCATTTTTTGACAGAAAACAGAGCTGTATTTTGCAAAGTGCCAACCTGTAGATTTTGGCCTCTAACTCAGCCGGCACCTAGAGAAACCTACCAAACCTGTGCATTTCTGAAAACTAGAGTCCTAGGGGAATCCAAGATGGGGTGACTTGTGGGGCTGTGACCAGGTTCTGTTACCCAGAATCCTTTGCAAACGTCAAAATTTGGCTAAAAAAACACTTGTTCCTCACATTTCTGTGGCAGAAAGTTCTGGAATCTGAGAGGAGGCACAAATTCCCTTCCACCCAGCATTCCCCCAATTCTCTCGATAAAAATGGTACCTCACTTGTGTGGGTAGGCCTAGCGCCTGCGACAGGAAATGCCCCAAAGCACAACATGGACACATCCCATTTTTTGACAGAAAACAGAGCTGTATTTTGCAAAGTGCCTACCTGTAGATTTTGGCCTCTAGCTCAGCTGGCACCTAGGGAAACCTACGAAACCTGTGCATTTCTGAAAACTAGAGACCTAGGGGAATCCAAGATGGGGTGACTTGTGGGGCTCTGACCAGGTTCTGTTACCCAGAATCCTTTGCAAACCTCAAAATTTGGCTAAAAAAACACATGTTCCTCACATTTCTGTGGCAGAAAGTTCTGGAATCTGAGAGGAGGCACAAATTTCCTTCCACCCAGCGTTCCCCCAAGTGTCCCGATAAAAATGATACCTCACTTGTGTGGGTAGGCCTAGCGCCCGCGACAGGAAATGCCCCAAAACGCAACATGGACACATCCCTTTTTTTGAAAGAAAAAAGAGGTGTTTTTTGCAAAGTGCCTATCTGTACATTTTGGCCTCTAGCTCAGCTGGCACCTAAGGAAACCGACCAAAGCTGTGCATTTCTGAAAACTAGAGACCTAGGGAAATCCAAGATGGGGTGAATTGTGGGGCTCTGACCAGGTTCTGTTACCCAGAATCCTTTGCAAACCTCAAAATTTGGCAAAAAAAACACTTGTTCCTCACATTTCTGTGGCAGAAAGTTCTGGAATCAGAGAGGAGCCACAAATTTCCTTCCACCCAGCGTTCCCCCAAGTCTCCCGATACAAATGATACCTCACTTGTGTGGGTAGGCCGAGCGCCCGCGACAGGAAATGCCCCAAAACGCAACATGGACACATCCAATTTTTTTAAAGAAAACAGAAGTGTTTTTTGCAAAGTGCCTACCTGTACATTTTGCCCTCTAGCTCAGCCGGCACCTTGGGAAACCTACCAAACCTGTGCATTGTTGAAAACTAGAGACCTAGGGGAATCCAAGATGGGGTGACTTGTGGGGCTCTGACCAGGTTCTGTTACACAGAATCCTTTGCAAACCTCAAAATTTGGCTAAAAAGTTCCTCACATTTCTGTGGCAGAAAGTTCTGTAATCTGTGAGGAAGCACAAATTTTCTTCCACCCAGCGTTCCCCCAAGTCTCCCGATAAAAATGATACCTCACTTGTGTGGGTAGACCTAGCACCTGCGACAGGAAATGCCCCAAAGGACAAAGTGGACACACCCCATTTTTTGGCAGAAAACAGAGCTGTATTTTGCAAAGTGCCTACCTGTAGATTTTGGCCTCTAGCTCAGCCGGCACCAAGGGAAACCTACCAAACCTGTGGATTTATGAAAACTAGTGACCTAGGGGAATCCAAGATGGGGTGACTTGTGGGGCTCTGACCAGGTTCTGTTACCCAGAATCCTTTGCAAACCTCAAAATTTGGCTAAAAAAACACATGTTCCTCACATTTCGGTGGCAGAAAGTTCTGTAATCTGAGAGGAGGCACAAATTTCCTTCCACCCAGCGTTCCCCTAAGTCTCCCGATAAAAATGATACCTCACTTGTGTGGGTAGGCCTAGCGCCTGCGACAGGAAATGCCCCAAAGCACAACGTGGACACATCCCATTTTTTGACAGAAAACAGAGCTGTATTTTGCAAAGTGCCTACCTGTAGATTTTGGCCTCTAGCTCAGCCGGCACCTAGGGAAACCTACCAAACCTGTGCATTACTGAAAACTAGAGACCTAGGGGAATCCAAGATTGGGTGACTTGTGGGGCTCTGACCAGGTTCTGTTACCCAGAATCCTTTGCAAACCTCAACATTTGGCTAAAAAAACACATGTTCCTCACATTTCTGTGGCAGAAAGTTCTGGAATCTGAGAGGAGGCACAAATTTCCTTCCACCCAGCGTTCCCCCAAGTCTCCCGATAAAAGTGGTACCTCACTTGTGTGGGTAGGCCTTGCGCCTGTGACAGGAAATGCCCCAAAGCACAACGTGGACACATCCAATTTTTTGACAGAAAACAGAGCTGTATTTTGCAAAGTGCCAACCTGTAGATTTTGGCCTCTAGCTCAGCCGGCACCTAGGGAAACCTACCAAACCTGTGCATATCTGAAAACTAGAGACCTAGGGGAATCCAAGATGGGGTGACTTGTGGGGCTGTGACCAGGTTCTGTTACCCAGAATCCTTTGCAAACCTCAAAATTTGGCTAAAAAAACATATGTTCCTCACATTTCTGTGGCAGAAAGTTCTGGAATCTGAGAGGAGGCACAAATTCCCTTCCACCCAGCATTCCCCCAATTCTCCCGATAAAAATGATACCTCACTTGTGTGGGTAGGCCTAGCGCCTGCAACAGGAAATGCCCCAAAGCACAACGTGGACACATCCCATTTTTTGACAGAAAACAGAGATGTATTTTGCAAAGTGCCTACCTGTATTTTTTTGCCTCTAGTTCAGCCGGCACCTAGGGAAACTTACCAAACCTGTGCATTTTTGAAAACTAGAGACCTAGGGGAATCCAAGATGGGGTGACTTGTGGGGCTCTGACCAGGTTCTGTTACCCAGAATCCTTTGCAAACCTCAAAATTTGGCCAAAAAAAAACATGTTCCTCACATTTCTGTGGCAGAAAGTTCTGGAATCTGAGAGGAGGCACAAATTTCCTTCCACCCAGCGTTCCCCCAAGTCTCCCGATAAAAATTATACCTCACTTGTGTGGGTAGGCCTAGCGCCTGCGACAGGAAATGCCCCAAAGCACAACGTGGACACATCCCATTTTTTGACAGAAAACAGAGCTGTATTTTGCAAAGTGCCAACCTGTAGATTTTGGCCTCTAACTCAGCCGGCACCTAGAGAAACCTACCAAACCTGTGCATTTCTGAAAACTGGAGACCTAGGGGAATCCAAGATTGGGTGACTTGTGGGGCTCTGACCAGGTTCTGTTACCCAGAATCCTTTGCAAACCTCAACATTAGGCTAAAAAAACACATGTTCCTCACATTTCTGTGGCAGAAAGTTCTGGAATATGAGAGGAGGCACAAATTTCCTTCCACCCAGCGTTCCCCCAAGTCTCCCGATAAAAATGATACCTCACTTGTGTGGGTAGGCCTAGCGCCTGCGACAGTAAATGCCCCAAAGCACAACGTGGACACATCCCATTTTTTGACAGAAAACAGAGCTGTATTTTGCAAAGTGCCTACCAGTAGATTGTGGCCTCTAGCTCAGCCGGCACCTAGGGAAACCTACCAAACCTGTGCATTTCTGAAAACTAGAGACCTAGGGGAATCCAAGATGGGGTGGCTTGTGGGGCTCTGACCAGGTTCTTTTACCTAGAATCCTTTGCAAACCTCAACATTTGGTTAAAAAAACACATTTTCCTCACATTTCTGTGGCAGAAAGGTCTGGAATCTGAGAGGAGGCACAAATTTCCTTCCACCCAGCTTTCCCCCAAGTCTCCCGATAAAAATGATACCTCACTTGTGTGGGTAGGCCTAGCGCGTGCAACAGGAAATGCCCCAAAGCACAACGTGGACACATCCCATTTTTTGACAGAAAACAGAGCTGTATTTTGCAAAGTGCTTACCTGTATTTTTTTGCCTCTAGTTCAGCCGGCACCTAGGGAAACTTACCAAACCTGTGCATTTTTTAAAACTAGAGACCTAGGGGAATCCAAGATGGGGTGACTTGTGGGGCTCTGACCAGGTTCTGTTACCCAGAATCCTTTGCAAACCTCAAAATTTGGCCAAAAAAAAACATGTTCCTCACATTTCTGTGGCAGAAAGTTCTGGAATCTGAGAGGAGGCACAAATTTCCTTCCACCCAGCGTTCCCCCAAGTCTCCCGATAAAAATTATACCTCACTTGTGTGGGTAGGCCTAGCGCCTGCGACAGGAAATGCCCCAAAGCACAACGTGGACACATCCCATTTTTTGACAGAAAACAGAGCTGTATTTTGCAAAGTGCCAACCTGTAGATTTTGGCCTCTAACTCAGCCGGCACCTAGAGAAACCTACCAAACCTGTGCATTTCTGAAAACTAGAGTCCTAGGGGAATCCAAGATGGGGTGACTTGTGGGGCTGTGACCAGGTTCTGTTACCCAGAATCCTTTGCAAACGTCAAAATTTGGCTAAAAAAACACTTGTTCCTCACATTTCTGTGGCAGAAAGTTCTGGAATCTGAGAGGAGGCACAAATTCCCTTCCACCCAGCATTCCCCCAATTCTCTCGATAAAAATGGTACCTCACTTGTGTGGGTAGGCCTAGCGCCTGCGACAGGAAATGCCCCAAAGCACAACATGGACACATCCCATTTTTTGACAGAAAACAGAGCTGTATTTTGCAAAGTGCCTACCTGTAGATTTTGGCCTCTAGCTCAGCTGGCACCTAGGGAAACCTACGAAACCTGTGCATTTCTGAAAACTAGAGACCTAGGGGAATCCAAGATGGGGTGACTTGTGGGGCTCTGACCAGGTTCTGTTACCCAGAATCCTTTGCAAACCTCAAAATTTGGCTAAAAAAACACATGTTCCTCACATTTCTGTGGCAGAAAGTTCTGGAATCTGAGAGGAGGCACAAATTTCCTTCCACCCAGCGTTCCCCCAAGTGTCCCGATAAAAATGATACCTCACTTGTGTGGGTAGGCCTAGCGCCCGCGACAGGAAATGCCCCAAAACGCAACATGGACACATCCCTTTTTTTGAAAGAAAAAAGAGGTGTTTTTTGCAAAGTGCCTATCTGTACATTTTGGCCTCTAGCTCAGCTGGCACCTAAGGAAACCGACCAAAGCTGTGCATTTCTGAAAACTAGAGACCTAGGGAAATCCAAGATGGGGTGAATTGTGGGGCTCTGACCAGGTTCTGTTACCCAGAATCCTTTGCAAACCTCAAAATTTGGCAAAAAAAACACTTGTTCCTCACATTTCTGTGGCAGAAAGTTCTGGAATCAGAGAGGAGCCACAAATTTCCTTCCACCCAGCGTTCCCCCAAGTCTCCCGATACAAATGATACCTCACTTGTGTGGGTAGGCCGAGCGCCCGCGACAGGAAATGCCCCAAAACGCAACATGGACACATCCAATTTTTTTAAAGAAAACAGAAGTGTTTTTTGCAAAGTGCCTACCTGTACATTTTGCCCTCTAGCTCAGCCGGCACCTTGGGAAACCTACCAAACCTGTGCATTGTTGAAAACTAGAGACCTAGGGGAATCCAAGATGGGGTGACTTGTGGGGCTCTGACCAGGTTCTGTTACACAGAATCCTTTGCAAACCTCAAAATTTGGCTAAAAAGTTCCTTACATTTCTGTGGCAGAAAGTTCTGTAATCTGTGAGGAAGCACAAATTTTCTTCCACCCAGCGTTCCCCCAAGTCTCCCGATAAAAATGATACCTCACTTGTGTGGGTAGACCTAGCACCTGCGACAGGAAATGCCCCAAAGGACAAAGTGGACACACCCCATTTTTTGGCAGAAAACAGAGCTGTATTTTGCAAAGTGCCTACCTGTAGATTTTGGCCTCTAGCTCAGCCGGCACCAAGGGAAACCTACCAAACCTGTGGATTTATGAAAACTAGTGACCTAGGGGAATCCAAGATGGGGTGACTTGTGGGGCTCTGACCAGGTTCTGTTACCCAGAATCCTTTGCAAACCTCAAAATTTGGCTAAAAAAACACATGTTCCTCACATTTCGGTGGCAGAAAGTTCTGTAATCTGAGAGGAGGCACAAATTTCCTTCCACCCAGCGTTCCCCTAAGTCTCCCGATAAAAATGATACCTCACTTGTGTGGGTAGGCCTAGCGCCTGCGACAGGAAATGCCCCAAAGCACAACGTGGACACATCCCATTTTTTGACAGAAAACAGAGCTGTATTTTGCAAAGTGCCTACCTGTAGATTTTGGCCTCTAGCTCAGCCGGCACCTAGGGAAACCTACCAAACCTGTGCATTACTGAAAACTAGAGACCTAGGGGAATCCAAGATTGGGTGACTTGTGGGGCTCTGACCAGGTTCTGTTACCCAGAATCCTTTGCAAACCTCAACATTTGGCTAAAAAAACACATGTTCCTCACATTTCTGTGGCAGAAAGTTCTGGAATCTGAGAGGAGGCACAAATTTCCTTCCACCCAGCGTTCCCCCAAGTCTCCCGATAAAAGTGGTACCTCACTTGTGTGGGTAGGCCTTGCGCCTGTGACAGGAAATGCCCCAAAGCACAACGTGGACACATCCAATTTTTTGACAGAAAACAGAGCTGTATTTTGCAAAGTGCCAACCTGTAGATTTTGGCCTCTAGCTCAGCCGGCACCTAGGGAAACCTACCAAACCTGTGCATATCTGAAAACTAGAGACCTAGGGGAATCCAAGATGGGGTGACTTGTGGGGCTGTGACCAGGTTCTGTTACCCAGAATCCTTTGCAAACCTCAAAATTTGGCTAAAAAAACATATGTTCCTCACATTTCTGTGGCAGAAAGTTCTGGAATCTGAGAGGAGGCACAAATTCCCTTCCACCCAGCATTCCCCCAATTCTCCCGATAAAAATGGTACCTCACTTGTGTGGGTAGGCCCAGTGCCTGCGACAGGAAATGCCCCAAAGCACAACGTGGACACATCCCATTTTTTGACAGAAAACAGAGCTCTATTTTGCAAAGTGCCAACCTGTAGATTTTGGCCTATAGCTCAGCCGGCACCTAGGGAAACCTACCAAACCTGTGCATTTCTGAAAACTAGAGACCTAGGGGAATCCAAGATGGGGTGACTTGTGGGGCTGTGACCAGGTTCTGTTACCCAGAATCCTTTGCAAACCTCACAATTTGGCTAAAAAAACACATGTGCCTCACATTTCTGTGGCAGAAAGTTCTGGAATCTGAGAGGAGGCACAAATTCCCTTCCACCCAGCATTCCCCCAATTCTCCCGATAAAAATGGTACCTCACTTGTGTGGGTAGGCCTAGCGCCTGCGACAGGAAATGCCCCAAAGCACAACGTGGACACATCCCATTTTTTGACAGAAAACAGAGCTGTATTTTGCAAAGTGCCAACCTGTAGATTTTGGCCTCTAGCTCAGCCGGCACCAAGGGAAACCTACCAAACCTGTGGATTTATGAAAACTGGAGACCTAGGGGAATCCAAGATGGGGTGACTTGTGGGGCTCTGACCAGGTTCTTTTACCTAGAATCCTTTGCAAACCTCAACATTTGGCTAAAAAAACACATTTTCCTCACATTTCTGTGGCAGAAAGGTCTGGAATCTGAGAGGAGGCACAAATTTCCTTCCACCCAGCTTTCCCCCAAGTCTCCCGATAAAAATGATACCTCACTTGTGTGGGTAGGCCTAGCGCCTGCAACAGGAAATGCCCCAAAGCACAACGTGGACACATCCCATTTTTTGACAGAAAACAGAGATGTATTTTGCAAAGTGCCTACCTGTATTTTTTTGCCTCTAGTTCAGCCGGCACCTAGAGAAACCTACCAAACCTGTGCATTTCTGAAAACTGGAGACCTAGGGGAATCCAAGATTGGGTGACTTGTGGGGCTCTGACCCGGTTCTGTTACCCAGAATCCTTTGCAAACTTCAACATTTGGCTAAAAAAACACATGTTCCTCACATTTCTGTGGCAGAAAGTTCTGGAATATGAGAGGAGGCACAAATTTCCTTCCACCCAGCGTTCCCCCAAGTCTCCCGATAAAAATGATACCTCACTTGTGTGGGTAGGCCTAGCGCCTGCGACAGTAAATGCCCCAAAGCACAACGTGGACACATCCCATTTTTTGACAGAAAACAGAGCTGTATTTTGCAAAGTGCCTACCAGTAGATTGTGGCCTCTAGCTCAGCCGGCACCTAGGGAAACCTACCAAACCTGTGCATTTCTGAAAACTAGAGACCTAGGGGAATCCAAGATGGGGTGGCTTGTGGGGCTCTGACCAGGTTCTTTTACCTAGAATCCTTTGCAAACCTCAACATTTGGCTAAAAAAACACATTTTCCTCACATTTCTGTGGCAGAAAGGTCTGGAATCTGAGAGGAGGCACAAATTTCCTTCCACCCAGCTTTCCCCCAAGTCTCCCGATAAAAATGATACCTCACTTGTGTGGGTAGGCCTAGCGCGTGCAACAGGAAATGCCCCAAAGCACAACGTGGACACATCCCATTTTTTGACAGAAAACAGAGCTGTATTTTGCAAAGTGCCTACCTGTATTTTTTTGCCTCTAGTTCAGCCGGCACCTAGGGAAACTTACCAAACCTGTGCATTTTTGAAAACTAGAGACCTAGGGGAATCCAAGATGGGGTGACTTGTGGGGCTCTGACCAGGTTCTGTTACCCAGAATCCTTTGCAAACCTCAAAATTTGGCCAAAAAAAAACATGTTCCTCACATTTCTGTGGCAGAAAGTTCTGGAATCTGAGAGGAGGCACAAATTTCCTTCCACCCAGCGTTCCCCCAAGTCTCCCGATAAAAATTATACCTCACTTGTGTGGGTAGGCCTAGCGCCTGCGACAGGAAATGCCCCAAAGCACAACGTGGACACATCCCATTTTTTGACAGAAAACAGAGCTGTATTTTGCAAAGTGCCAACCTGTAAATTTTGGCCTCTAACTCAGCCGGCACCTAGAGAAACCTACCAAACCTGTGCATTTTTGAAAACTAGAGACCTAGGGGAATCCAAGATGGGGTGACTTGTGGGGCTGTGACCAGGTTCTGTTACCCAGAATCCTTTGCAAACGTCAAAATTTGGCTAAAAAAACACTTGTTCCTCACATTTCTGTGGCAGAAAGTTCTGGAATCTGAGAGGAGGCACAAATTCCCTTCCACCCAGCATTCCCCCAATTCTCTCGATAAAAATGGTACCTCACTTGTGTGGGTAGGCCTAGCGCCTGCGACAGGAAATGCCCCAAAGCACAACATGGACACATCCCATTTTTTGACAGAAAACAGAGCTGTATTTTGCAAAGTGCCTACCTGTAGATTTTGGCCTCTAGCTCAGCTGGCACCTAGGGAAACCTACGAAACCTGTGCATTTCTGAAAACTAGAGACCTAGGGGAATCCAAGATGGGGTGACTTGTGGGGCTCTGACCAGGTTCTGTTACCCAGAATCCTTTGCAAACCTCAAAATTTGGCTAAAAAAACACATGTTCCTCACATTTCTGTGGCAGAAAGTTCTGGAATCTGAGAGGAGGCACAAATTTCCTTCCACCCAGCGTTCCCCCAAGTGTCCCGATAAAAATGATACCTCACTTGTGTGGGTAGGCCTAGCGCCCGCGACAGGAGATGCCCCAAAACGCAACATGGACACATCCCTTTTTTTGAAAGAAAAAAGAGGTGTTTTTTGCAAAGTGCCTACCTGTACATTTTGGCCTCTAGCTCAGCTGGCACCTAAGGAAACCGACCAAAGCTGTGCATTTCTGAAAACTAGAGACCTAGGGAAATCCAAGATGGGGTGAATTGTGGGGCTCTGACCAGGTTCTGTTACCCAGAATCCTTTGCAAACCTCAAAATTTGGCTTAAAAAAACACTTGTTCCTCACATTTCTGTGGCAGAAAGTTCTGGAATCAGAGAGGAGCCACAAATTTCCTTCCACCCAGCGTTCCCCCAAGTCTCCCGATACAAATGATACCTCACTTGTGTGGGTAGGCCGAGCGCCCGCGACAGGAAATGCCCCAAAACGCAACATGGACACATCCAATTTTTTTAAAGAAAACAGAAGTGTTTTTTGCAAAGTGCCTACCTGTACATTTTGCCCTCTAGCTCAGCCGGCACCTTGGGAAACCTACCAAACCTGTGCATTGTTGAAAACTAGAGACCTAGGGGAATCCAAGATGGGGTGACTTGTGGGGCTCTGACCAGGTTCTGTTACACAGAATCCTTTGCAAACCTCAAAATTTGGCTAAAAAGTTCCTCACATTTCTGTGGCAGAAAGTTCTGTAATCTGAGAGGAAGCACAAATTTCATTCCACCCAGCGTTCCCCCAAGTCCCCCGATAAAAATGATACCTCACTTGTGTGGGTAGGCCTAGCACCTGCGACAGGAAATGCCCCAAAGCACAAAGTGGACACACCCCATTTTTTGGCAGAAAACAGAGCTGTATTTTGCAAAGTGCCTACCTGTAGATTTTGGCCTCTAGCTCAGCCGGCACCAAGGGAAACCTACCAAACCTGTAGATTTATGAAAACTAGTGACCTAGGGGAATCCAAGAAGGGGTGACTTGTGGGGCTCTGACCAGGTTCTGTTACCCAGAATCCTTTGCAAACCTCAAAATTTGGCTAAAAAAACACATGTTCCTCACATTTCGGTGGCAGAAAGTTCTGTAATCTGAGAGGAGGCACAAATTTCCTTCCACCCAGCGTTCCCCTAAGTCTCCCGATAAAAATGATACCTCACTTGTGTGGATAGGCCTAGCGCCTGCAACAGGAAATGCCCCAAAGCACAACGTGGACACATCCCATTTTTTGACAGAAAACAGAGCTGTATTTTGCAAAGTGCCAACCTGTAGATTTTGGCCTCTAGCTCAGCCGGCACCTAGGGAAACCTACCAAACCTGTGCATTTCTGAAAACTAGAGACCTAGGGGAATCCAAGATGGGGTGACTTGTGGGGCTGTGACCAGGTTCTATTACCCAGAATCCTTTGCAAACCTCAAAATTTGGCTAAAAAAACATATGTTCCTCACATTTCTGTGGCAGAAAGTTCTGGAATCTGAGAGGAGGCACAAATTCCCTTCCACCCAGCATTCCCCCAATTCTCCCGATAAAAATGGTACCTCACTTGTGTGGGTAGGCCCAGTGCCAGCGACAGGAAATGCCCCAAAGCACAACGTGGACACATCCCATTTTTTGACAGAAAATAGAGCTCTATTTTGCAAAGTGCCAACCTGTAGATTTTGGCCTATAGCTCAGCCGGCACCTAGGGAAACCTACCAAACCTGTGCATTTCTGAAAACTAGAGACCTAGGGGAATCCAAGATGGGGTGACTTGTGGGGCTGTGACCAGGTTCTGTTACCCAGAATCCTTTGCAAACCTCACAATTTGGCTAAAAAAACACATGTTCCTCACATTTCTGTGGCAGAAAGTTCTGGAATCTGAGAGGAGGCACAAATTCCCTTCCACCCAGCATTCCCCCAATTCTCCCGATAAAAATGGTACCTCACTTGTGTGGGTAGGCCTAGCGCCTGCGACAGGAAATGCCCCAAAGCACAACGTGGACACATCCCATTTTTTGACAGAAAACAGAGCTGTATTTTGCAAAGTGCCTACCTGTAGATTGTGGCCTCTAGCTCAGCCGGCACCTAGGGAAACCTACCAAACCTGTGCATTTCTGAAAACTAGAGACCTAGGGGAATCCAAGATGGGGTGGCTTGTGGGGCTCTGACCAGGTTCTTTTACCTAGAATCCTTTGCAAACCTCAACATTTGGCTAAAAAAACACATTTTCCTCACATTTTAGTGGCAGAAAGGTCTGGAATCTGAGAGGAGGCACAAATTTCCTTCCACCCAGCTTTCCCCCAAGTCTCCCGATAAAAATGATACCTCACTTGTGTGGGTAGGCCTAGCGCCTGCAACAGGAAATGCCCCAAAGCACAACGTGGACACATCCCATTTTTTGACAGAAAACAGAGCTGTATTTTGCAAAGTGCCTACCTGTATTTTTTGCCTCTAGTTCAGTCGGCACCTAGGGAAACTTACCAAACCTGTGCATTTTTGAAAACTAGAGACCTAGGGGAATCCAAGATGGGGTGACTTGTGGGGCTCTGACCAGGTTCTGTTACCCAGAATCCTTTGCAAACCTCAAAATTTGGCCAAAAAAAAACATGTTCCTCACATTTCTGTGGCAGAAAGTTCTGGAATCTGAGAGGAGGCACAAATTTCCTTCCACCCAGCGTTCCCCCAAGTCTCCCGATAAAAATTATACCTCACTTGTGTGGGTAGGCCTAGCGCCTGCGACAGGAAATGCCCCAAAGCACAACGTGGACACATCCCATTTTTTGACAGAAAACAGAGCTGTATTTTGCAAAGTGCCAACCTGTAGATTTTGGCCTCTAACTCAGCCGGCACCTAGAGAAACCTACCAAACCTGTGCATTTCTGAAAACTGGAGACCTAGGGGAATCCAAGATTGGGTGACTTGTGGGGCTCTGACCAGGTTCTGTTACCCAGAATCCTTTGCAAACCTCAACATTTGGCTAAAAAAACACATGTTCCTCACATTTCTGTGGCAGAAAGTTCTGGAATATGAGAGGAGGCACAAATTTCCTTCCACCCAGCGTTCCCCCAAGTCTCCCGATAAAAATGATACCTCACTTGTGTGGGTAGGCCTAGCGCCTGCGACAGTAAATGCCCCAAAGCACAACGTGGACACATCCCATTTTTTGACAGAAAACAGAGCTGTATTTTGCAAAGTGCCTACCAGTAGATTGTGGCCTCTAGCTCAGACGGCACCTAGGGAAACCTACCAAACCTGTGCATTTCTGAAAACTAGAGACCTAGGGGAATCCAAGATGGGGTGGCTTGTGGAGCTCTGACCAGGTTCTTTTACCTAGAATCCTTTGCAAACCTCAACATTTGGCTAAAAAAACACATTTTCCTCACATTTCTGTGGCAGAAAGGTCTGGAATCTGAGAGGAGGCACAAATTTCCTTCCTCCCAGCTTTCCCCCAAGTCTCCCGATAAAAATGATACCTCACTTGTGTGGGTAGGCCTAGCGCGTGCAACAGGAAATGCCCCAAAGCACAACGTGGACACATCCCATTTTTTGACAGAAAACAGAGCTGTATTTTGCAAAGTGCCTACCTGTATTTTTTTGCCTCTAGTTCAGCCGGCACCTAGGGAAACTTACCAAACCTGTGCATTTTTTAAAACTAGAGACCTAGGGGAATCCAAGATGGGGTGACTTGTGGGGCTCTGACCAGGTTCTGTTACCCAGAATCCTTTGCATACCTCAAAATTTGGACAAAAAAAACCATGTTCCTCACATTTCTGTGGCAGAAAGTTCTGGAATCTGAGAGGAGGCACGAATTTCCTTCCACCCAGCGTTCCCCCAAGTCTCCCGATAAAAATTATACCTCACTTGTGTGGGTAGGCCTAGCGCCTGCGACAGGAAATGCCCAAAAGCACAACGTGGACACATCCCATTTTTTGACAGAAAACAGAGCTGTATTTTGCAAAGTGCCAACCTGTAGATTTTGGCCTCTAACTCAGCCGGCACCTAGGGAAACCTACCAAACCTGTGCATTTCTGAAAACTAGAGACTTAGGGGAATCCAAGATGGGGTGACTTGTGGGGCTGTGACCAGGTTCTGTTACCCAGAATCCTTTGCAAACGTCAAAATTTGGCTAAAAAAACACTTGTTCCTCACATTTCTGTGGCAGAAAGTTCTGGAATCTGAGAGGAGGCACAAATTCCCTTCCACCCAGCATTCCCCCAATTCTCTCGATAAAAATGGTACCTCACTTGTGTGGGTAGGCCTAGCGCCTGCGACAGGAAATGCCCCAAAGCACAACATGGACACATCCCATTTTTTGACAGAAAACAGAGCTGTATTTTGCAAAGTGCCTACCTGTAGATTTTGGCCTCTAGCTCAGCTGGCACCTAGGGAAACCTACGAAACCTGTGCATTTCTGAAAACTAGAGACCTAGGGGAATCCAAGATGGGGTGACTTGTGGGGCTCTGACCAGGTTCTGTTACCCAGAATCCTTTGCAAACCTCAAAATTTGGCTAAAAAAACACATGTTCCTCACATTTCTGTGGCAGAAAGTTCTGGAATCTGAGAGGAGGCACAAATTTCCTTCCACCCAGCGTTCCCCCAAGTGTCCCGATAAAAATGATACCTCACTTGTGTGGGTAGGCCTAGCGCCCGCGACAGGAAATGCCCCAAAACGCAACATGGACACATCCCTTTTTTTGAAAGAAAAAAGAGGTGTTTTTTGCAAAGTGCCTACCTGTACATTTTGGCCTCTAGCTCAGCTGGCACCTAAGGAAACCGACCAAAGCTGTGCATTTCTGAAAACTAGAGACCTAGGGAAATCCAAGATGGGGTGAATTGTGGGGCTCTGACCAGGTTCTGTTACCCAGAATCCTTTGCAAACCTCAAAATTTGGCTTAAAAAAACACTTGTTCCTCACATTTCTGTGGCAGAAAGTTCTGGAATCAGAGAGGAGCCACAAATTTCCTTCCACCCAGCGTTCCCCCAAGTCTCCCGATACAAATGATACCTCACTTGTGTGGGTAGGCCGAGCGCCCGCGACAGGAAATGCCCCAAAACGCAACATGGACACATCCAATTTTTTTAAAGAAAACAGAAGTGTTTTTTGCAAAGTGCCTACCTGTACATTTTGCCCTCTAGCTCAGCCGGCACCTTGGGAAACCTACCAAACCTGTGCATTGTTGAAAACTAGAGACCTAGGGGAATCCAAGATGGGGTGACTTGTGGGGCTCTGACCAGGTTCTGTTACACAGAATCCTTTGCAAACCTCAAAATTTGGCTAAAAAGTTCCTCACATTTCTGTGGCAGAAAGTTCTGTAATCTGAGAGGAAGCACAAATTTCCTTCCACCCAGCGTTCCCCCAAGTCTCCCGATAAAAATGATACCTCACTTGTGTGGGTAGGCCTAGCACCTGCGACAGGAAATGCCCCAAAGCACAAAGTGGACACATCCCATTTTTTGGCAGAAAACAGAGCTGTATTTTGCAAAGTGCCTACCTGTAGATTTTGGCCTCTAGCTCAGCCGGCATCGAGGGAAACCTACCAAACCTGTGGATTTATGAAAACTGGAGACCTAGGGGAATCCAAGATGGGGTGACTTGTGGGGCTCTGACCAGGTTCTGTTACCCAGAATCCTTTGCAAACCTCAAAATTTGGCTAAAAAAACACATGTTCCTCACATTTCTGTGGCAGAAAGTTCTGTAATCTGAGAAGAGGCACAAATTTCCTTCCACCCAGCGTTCCCCCAAGTCTCCCGATAAAAATGATACCTCACTTTTGTGGGTAGGCCTAGCGCCTGCGACAGGAAATGCCCCAAAGCACAACGTGGACACATCCCATTTTTTGACAGAAAACAAAGCTGTATTTTGCAAAGTGCCTACCTGTAGATTGTGGCCTCTAGCTCAGCCGGCACCTAGGGAAACCTACCAAACCTGTGCATTTCTGAAAACTAGAGACCTAGGGGAATCCAAGATGGGATGGCTTGTGGGGCTCTGACCAGGTTGTTTTACCCAGAATCCTTTGCAAACCTCATCATTTGGCTAAAAAAACACATTTTCCTCACATTTCTGTGGCAGAAAGTTCTGGAATCTGAGAGTAGGCACAAATTTCCTTCCACCCAGCGTTCCCCCAAGTCTCCCGATTAAAATGATACCTCACTTGTGTGGGTAGGCCTAGCGCCTGCAACAGGAAATGCCCCAAAGCACAACGTGGACACATCCCATTTTTTGACAGAAAACAGAGCTGTATTTTGCAAAGTGCCTACCTGTATATTTTGGCCTCTAGCTCAGCCGGCACCTAGGGAAACTTACCAAACCTGTGCATTTTTGAAAACTAGAGACCTAGGGGAATCCAAGATGGGGTGACTTGTGGGGCTCTGATCAGGTTCTGTTACCCAGAATCCTTTGGAAACCTCAAAATTTGGCCAAAAAAACACATGTTCCTCACATTTCTGTGGCAGAAAGTTCTGTAATCTGAGAGGAGGCACAAATATCCTTCCACCCAGCGTTCCCCCAAGTCTCCCGATAAAAATTATACCTCACTTGTGTGGGTAGGCCTAGCGCCTGCGACAGGAAATGCCCCAAAGCACAACGTGGACACATCCCATTTTTTGACAGAAAACAGAGCTGTATTTTGCAAAGTGCCTACCTGTAGATTGTGGCCTCTAGCTCAGCCGGCACCTAGGGAAACCTACCAAACCTGTGCATTTCTGAAAACTGGAGACCTAGGGGTATCCAAGATGGGGTGACTTGTGGGGCTCTGACCAGGTTCTGTTACCCAGAATCCTTTGCAAACCTCAAAATGTGGCTAAAAAAACACATTTTCCTCACATTTCGGTGACAGAAAGTTCTGGAATCAGAGAGGAGCCACAAATTTCCTTCTACCCAGCTTTCCCCCAAGTCTCCCGATAAAAATGATACCTCACTTGTGTGGGTAGGCCTAGCGCCCGCAACAGGAAATGCCCCAAAACGCAACATGGACACATCCAATTTTTTTAAAGAAAACAGAGGTGCTTTTTGCAAAGTGCCTACCTGTACATTTTGCCCTCTAGCTCAGCCGGCACCTTGGGAAACCTACCAAACCTGTGCATTTTTGAAAACTAGAGACCTAGAGGAATCCAAGATGGGGTGACTTGTGGGGCTCTGACCAGGTTCTGTTACACAGAATCCTTTGCAAACCTCAAAATTTGGCTAAAAAGTTCCTCACATTTCTGTGGCAGAAAGTTCTGTAATCTGAGAGGAGGCACAAATTTCCTTCCACCCAGCGTTCTTCCAACTCTCCCGATAAAAATGATACTCACTTGTGTGGGTAGGCCTAGCGCCTGCAACAGGAAATGCCCCAAAGCACAACGTGGACACATCCCATTTTTTGACAGAAAACAGAGCTGTATTTTGCAAAGTGCCTAACTGTATTTTTTGGCCTCTAGCTCAGCCGGCACCTTGGGAAACCTACCAAACCTGTGCATTGTTGAAAACTAGAGACCTAGGGGAATCCAAGATGGGGTGACTTGTGGGGCTCTGACCAGGTTCTGTTACACAGAATCCTTTGCAAACCTCAAAATTTGGCTAAAAAGTTCCTCACATTTCTGTGGCAGAAAGTTCTGTAATCTGAGAGGAAGCACAAATTTCCTTCCACCCAGCGTTCCCCCAAGTCTCCCGATAAAAATGATACCTCACTTGTGTGGGTAGGCCTAGCACCTGCGACAGGAAATGCCCCAAAGCACAAAGTGGACACATCCCATTTTTTGGCAGAAAACAGAGCTGTATTTTGCAAAGTGCCTACCTGTAGATTTTGGCCTCTAGCTCAGCCGGCACCGAGGGAAACCTACCAAACCTGTGGATTTATGAAAACTGGAGACCTAGGGGAATCCAAGATGGGGTGACTTGTGGGGCTCTGACCAGGTTCTGTTACCCAGAATCCTTTGCAAACCTCAAAATTTGGCTAAAAAAACACATGTTCCTCACATTTCTGTGGCAGAAAGTTCTGGAATCTGAGAGGAGGCACAAATTTCCTTCCACCCAGCGTTCCTCCAAGTCTCCCGATAAAAATGATACCTCACTTTTGTGGGTAGGCCTAGCGCCTGCGACAGGAAATGCCCCAAAGCACAACGTGGACACATCCCATTTTTTGACAGAAAACAGAGCTGTATTTTGCAAAGTGCCTACCTGTAGATTGTGGCCTCTAGCTCAGCCGGCACCTAGGGAAACCTACCAAACCAGTGCATTTCTGAAAACTAGAGACCTAGGGGAATCCAAGATGGGATGGCTTGTGGGGCTCTGACCAGGTTTTTTTACCCAGAATCCTTTGCAAACCTCAACATTTGGCTAAAAAAACACATTTTCCTCACATTTCTGTGGCAGAAAGTTCTGGAATCTGAGAGTAGGCACAAATTTCCTTCCACCCAGCGTTCCCCCAAGTCTCCCGATTAAAATGATACCTCACTTGTGTGGGTAGGCCTAGCGCCTGCAACAGGAAATGCCCCAAAGCACAACGTGGACACATCCCATTTTTTGACAGAAAACAGAGCTGTATTTTGCAAAGTGCCTACCTGTATATTTTGGCCTCTTGCTCAGCCGGCACCTAGGGAAACTTACCAAACCTGTGCATTTTTGAAAACTAGAGACCTAGGGGAATCCAAGATGGGGTGACTTGTGGGGCTCTGATCAGGTTCTGTTACCCAGAATCCTTTGGAAACCTCAAAATTTGGCCAAAAAAACACATGTTCCTCACATTTCTGTGGCAGAAAGTTCTGTAATCTGAGAGGAGGCACAAATATCCTTCCACCCAGCGTTCCCCCAAGTCTCCCGATAAAAATTATACCTCACTTGTGTGGGTAGGCCTAGCGCCTGCGACAGGAAATGCCCCAAAGCACAACGTGGACACATCCCATTTTTTGACAGAAAACAGAGCTGTATTTTGCAAAGTGCCTACCTGTAGATTGTGGCCTCTAGCTCAGCCGGCACCTAGGGAAACCTACCAAACCTGTGCATTTCTGAAAACTGGAGACCTAGGGGTATCCAAGATGGGGTGACTTGTGGGGCTCTGACCAGGTTCTGTTACCCAGAATCCTTTGCAAACCTCAAAATGTGGCTAAAAAAACACATTTTCCTCACATTTCGGTGACAGAAAGTTCTGGAATCAGAGAGGAGCCACAAATTTCCTTCTACCCAGCTTTCCCCCAAGTCTCCCGATAAAAATGATACCTCACTTGTGTGGGTAGGCCTAGCGCCCGCAACAGGAAATGCCCCAAAACGCAACATGGACACATCCAATTTTTTTAAAGAAAACAGAGGTGCTTTTTGCAAAGTGCCTACCTGTACATTTTGCCCTCTAGCTCAGCCGGCACCTTGGGAAACCTACCAAATCTGTGCATTTTTGAAAACTAGAGACCTAGGGGAATCCAGGATGGGGTGACTTGTGGGGCTCTGACCAGGTTCTATTACACAGAATCCTTTGCAAACCTCAAAATTTGGCTAAAAAGTTCCTCACATTTCTGTGGCAGAAAGTTCTGTAATCTGAGAGGAGGCACAAATTTCCTTCCACCCAGCGTTCCCCCAAGTCTCCCGATAAAAATGATACTCACTTGTGTGGGTAGGCCTAGCACCTGCAACAGGAAATGCCCCAAAGCACAACGTGGACACATCCCATTTTTTGACAGAAAACAGAGCTGTATTTTGCAAAGTGCCTACCTGTATTTTTTGGCCTCTAGCTCAGCCGGCACCTAGGGAAACTTACCAAACCTGTGCATTTTTTAAAACTAGAGACCTAGGGGAATCCAAGATGGGGTGACTTGTGGGGCTCTGACCAGGTTCTGTTACCCAGAATCCTTTGCAAACCTCAAAATTTGGCCAAAAAAACACATGTTCCTCACATTTCTGTGGCAGAAAGTTCTGGAATCTGAGAGGAGGCACAAATTTCCTTCCACCCAGCGTTCCCCCAAGTCTCCCGATAAAAATTATACCTCACTTGTGTGGGTAGGCCTAGCGCCTGCGACAGGAAATGCCCCAAAGCACAACGTGGACACATCCCATTTTTTGACAGAAAACAGAGCTCTATTTTGCAAAGTGCCAACCTGTAGATTTTGGCCTCTAGCTCAGCCGGCACCTAGGGAAACCTACCAAACCTGTGCATTTCCGAAAACTAGAGACCTAGGGGAATCCAAGATGGGGTGACTTGTGGGGCTGTGACCAGGTTCTGTTACCCAGAATCCTTTGCAAACCTCAAAATTTGGCTAAAAAAACACTTGTTCCTCACATTTCTGTGGCAGAAAGTTCTGGAATCTGAGAGGAGGCACAAATTCCCTTCCACCCAGCTTTCCCCCAAGTCTCCCGATAAAAATGATACCTCACTTGTGTGGGTAGGCCTAGCGCCCGCAACAGGAAATGCCCCAAAACGCAACATGGACACATCCAATTTTTTTAAAGAAAACAGAGGTGCTTTTTGCAAAGTGCCTACCTGTACATTTTGCCCTCTAGCTCAGCCGGCACCTTGGGAAACCTACCAAATCTGTGCATTTTTGAAAACTAGAGACCTAGGGGAATCCAGGATGGGGTGACTTGTGGGGCTCTGACCAGGTTCTATTACACAGAATCCTTTGCAAACCTCAAAATTTGGCTAAAAAGTTCCTCACATTTCTGTGGCAGAAAGTTCTGTAATCTGAGAGGAGGCACAAATTTCCTTCCACCCAGCGTTCCCCCAAGTCTCCCGATAAAAATGATACTCACTTGTGTGGGTAGGCCTAGCGCCTGCAACAGGAAATGCCCCAAAGCACAACGTGGACACATCCCATTTTTTGACAGAAAACAGAGCTGTATTTTGCAAAGTGCCTACCTGTATTTTTTGGCCTCTAGCTCAGCCGGCACCTAGGGAAACTTACCAAACCTGTGCATTTTTTAAAACTAGAGACCTAGGGGAATCCAAGATGGGGTGACTTGTGGGGCTCTGACCAGGTTCTGTTACCCAGAATCCTTTGCAAACCTCAAAATTTGGCCAAAAAAACACATGTTCCTCACATTTCTGTGGCAGAAAGTTCTGGAATCTGAGAGGAGGCACAAATTTCCTTCCACCCAGCGTTCCCCCAAGTCTCCCGATAAAAATTATACCTCACTTGTGTGGGTAGGCCTAGCGCCTGCGACAGGAAATGCCCCAAAGCACAACGTGGACACATCCCATTTTTTGACAGAAAACAGAGCTCTATTTTGCAAAGTGCCAACCTGTAGATTTTGGCCTCTAGCTCAGCCGGCACCTAGGGAAACCTACCAAACCTGTGCATTTCCGAAAACTAGAGACCTAGGGGAATCCAAGATGGGGTGACTTGTGGGGCTGTGACCAGGTTCTGTTACCCAGAATCCTTTGCAAACCTCAAAATTTGGCTAAAAAAACACTTGTTCCTCACATTTCTGTGGCAGAAAGTTCTGGAATCTGAGAGGAGGCACAAATTCCCTTCCACCCAGCTTTCCCCCAAGTCTCCCGATAAAAATGATACCTCACTTGTGTGGGTAGGCCTAGCGCCCGCAACAGGAAATGCCCCAAAACGCAACATGGACACATCCAATTTTTTTAAAGAAAACAGAGGTGCTTTTTGCAAAGTGCCTACCTGTACATTTTGCCCTCTAGCTCAGCCGGCACCTTGGGAAACCTACCAAATTTGTGCATTTTTGAAAACTAGAGACCTAGGGGAATCCAGGATGGGGTGACTTGTGGGGCTCTGACCAGGTTCTATTACACAGAATCCTTTGCAAACCTCAAAATTTGGCTAAAAAGTTCCTCACATTTCTGTGGCAGAAAGTTCTGTAATCTGAGAGGAGGCACAAATTTCCTTCCACCCAGCGTTCCCCCAAGTCTCCCGATAAAAATGATACTCACTTGTGTGGGTAGGCCTAGCGCCTGCAACAGGAAATGCCCCAAAGCACAACGTGGACACATCCCATTTTTTGACAGAAAACAGAGCTGTATTTTGCAAAGTGCCTACCTGTATTTTTTGGCCTCTAGCTCAGCCGGCACCTAGGGAAACTTACCAAACCTGTGCATTTTTTAAAACTAGAGACCTAGGGGAATCCAAGATGGGGTGACTTGTGGGGCTCTGACCAGGTTCTGTTACCCAGAATCCTTTGCAAACCTCAAAATTTGGCCAAAAAAACACATGTTCCTCACATTTCTGTGGCAGAAAGTTCTGGAATCTGAGAGGAGGCACAAATTTCCTTCCACCCAGCGTTCCCCCAAGTCTCCCGATAAAAATTATACCTCACTTGTGTGGGTAGGCCTAGCGCCTGCGACAGGAAATGCCCCAAAGCACAACGTGGACACATCCCATTTTTTGACAGACAACAGAGCTCTATTTTGCAAAGTGCCAACCTGTAGATTTTGGCCTCTAGCTCAGCCGGCACCTAGGGAAACCTACCAAACCTGTGCATTTCCGAAAACTAGAGACCTAGGGGAATCCAAGATGGGGTGACTTGTGGGGCTGTGACCAGGTTCTGTTACCCAGAATCCTTTGCAAACCTCAAAATTTGGCTAAAAAAACACTTGTTCCTCACATTTCTGTGGCAGAAAGTTCTGGAATCTGAGAGGAGGCACAAATTCCCTTCCACCCAGCATTCCCCCAATTCTCCCGATGAAAATGGTACCTCACTTGTGTGGGTAGGCCTAGCGCCTGCGACAGGAAATGCCCCAAAGCACAACGTGGACACATCCCATTTTTTGACAGAAAACAGAGCTGTATTTTGCAAAGTGCCTACCTGTAGATTTTGGCCTCTACCTCAGCTGGCACCTAGGGAAACCTACCAAACCTGTGCATTTCTGAAAACTAGAGACCTAGGGGAATCCAAGATGGGGTGACATGTGGGGCTCTGACCATATTCTGTTACCCAGAATCCTTTGCAAACCTCAAAATTTGGCTAAAAAGTTCCTCACATTTCTGTGGCAGAAAGTTCTGTAATCTGAGAGGAGGCACAAATTTCCTTCCACCCAGCGTTCCCCCAAGTCTCCCGATAAAAATGATACTCACTTGTGTGGGTAGGCCTAGCGCCTGCAACAGGAAATGCCCCAAAGCACAACGTGGACACATCCCATTTTTTGACAGAAAACAGAGCTGTATTTTGCAAAGTGCCTACCTGTATTTTTTGGCCTCTAGCTCAGCCGGCACCTAGGGAAACTTACCAAACCTGTGCATTTTTTAAAACTAGAGACCTAGGGGAATCCAAGATGGGGTGACTTGTGGGGCTCTGACCAGGTTCTGTTACCCAGAATCCTTTGCAAACCTCAAAATTTGGCCAAAAAAACACATGTTCCTCACATTTCTGTGGCAGAAAGTTCTGGAATCTGAGAGGAGGCACAAATTTCCTTCCACCCAGCGTTCCCCCAAGTCTCCTGATAAAAATTATACCTCACTTGTGTGGGTAGGCCTAGCGCCTGCGACAGGAAATGCCCCAAAGCACAACGTGGACACATCCCATTTTTTGACAGAAAACAGAGCTCTATTTTGCAAAGTGCCAACCTGTAGATTTTGGCCTCTAGCTCAGCCGGCACCTAGGGAAACCTACCAAACCTGTGCATTTCCGAAAACTAGAGACCTAGGGGAATCCAAGATGGGGTGACTTGTGGGGCTGTGACCAGGTTCTGTTACCCAGAATCCTTTGCAAACCTCAAAATTTGGCTAAAAAAACACTTGTTCCTCACAGTTCTGTGGCAGAAAGTTCTGGAATCTGAGAGGAGGCACAAATTCCCTTCCACCCAGCATTCCCCCAATTCTCCCGATAAAAATGGTACCTCACTTGTGTGGGTAGGCCTAGCGCCTGCAACAGGAAATGCCCCAAAGCACAACGTGGACACATCCCATTTTTTGACAGAAAACAGAGCTGTATTTTGCAAAGTGCCTACCTGTAGATTTTGGCCTCTACCTCAGCTGGCACCTAGGGAAACCTACCAAACCTGTGCATTTCTGAAAACTAGAGACCTAGGGGAATCCAAGATGGGGTGACATGTGGGGCTCTGACCATATTCTGTTACCCAGAATCCTTTGCAAACCTCAAAATTTGGCTAAAAAAACACATGTTCCTCACATTTCTGTGGCAGAAAGTTCTGGAATCTGAGAGGAGGCACAAATTTCCTTCCACCCAGCGTTCCCCCAAGTGTCCCGATAAAAATGATACCTCACTTGTGTGGGTAGGCCTAGCACCTGCGACAGGAAATGCCCCAAAGCACAACGTGGACACATCCCATTTTTTGACAGAAAACAGAGCTGTATTTTGCAAAGTGCCTACCTGTATTTTTTGGCCTCTAGCTCAGCCGGCACCTAGGGAAACTTACCAAACCTGTGCATTTTTTAAAACTAGAGACCTAGGGGAATCCAAGATGGGGTGACTTGTGGGGCTCTGACCAGGTTCTGTTACCCAGAATCCTTTGCAAACCTCAAAATTTGGCCAAAAAAACACATGTTCCTCACATTTCTGTGGCAGAAAGTTCTGGAATCTGAGAGGAGGCACAAATTTCCTTCCACCCAGCGTTCCCCCAAGTCTCCCGATAAAAATTATACCTCACTTGTGTGGGTAGGCCTAGCGCCTGCGACAGGAAATGCCCCAAAGCACAACGTGGACACATCCCATTTTTTGACAGAAAACAGAGCTCTATTTTGCAAAGTGCCAACCTGTAGATTTTGGCCTCTAGCTCAGCCGGCACCTAGGGAAACCTACCAAACCTGTGCATTTCCGAAAACTAGAGACCTAGGGGAATCCAAGATGGGGTGACTTGTGGGGCTGTGACCAGGTTCTGTTACCCAGAATCCTTTGCAAACCTCAAAATTTGGCTAAAAAAACACTTGTTCCTCACATTTCTGTGGCAGAAAGTTCTGGAATCTGAGAGGAGGCACAAATTCCCTTCCACCCAGCATTCCCCCAATTCTCCCGATAAAAATGGTACCTCACTTGTGTGGGTAGGCCTAGCGCCTGCGACAGGAAATGCCCCAAAGCACAACGTGGACACATCCCATTTTTTGACAGAAAACAGAGCTGTATTTTGCAAAGTGCCTACCTGTAGATTTTGGCCTCTACCTCAGCTGGCACCTAGGGAAACCTACCAAACCTGTGCATTTCTGAAAACTAGAGACCTAGGGGAATCCAAGATGGGGTGACATGTGGGGCTCTGACCATATTCTGTTACCCAGAATCCTTTGCAAACCTCAAAATTTGGCTAAAAAAACACATGTTCCTCACATTTCTGTGGCAGAAAGTTCTGGAATCTGAGAGGAGGCACAAATTTCCTTCCACCCAGCGTTCCCCCAAGTGTCCCGATAAAAATGATACCTCACTTGTGTGGGTAGGCCTAGCACCTGCGACAGGAAATGCCCCAAAGCACAACGTGGACACATCCCATTTTTTGACAGAAAACAGAGCTGTATTTTGCAAAGTGCCTACCTGTAGATTTTGGCCTCTAGCTCAGCTGGCACCTAGGGAAACCTACCAAACCTGTGCATTTCTGAAAACTAGAGACCTAGGGGAATCCAAGATGGGGTGACTTGTGGGGCTCTGACCAGGTTCTGTTACCCAGAATCCTTTGCAAACCTCAACATTTGGCTAAAAAAACACATATTCCTCACATTTCTGTGGCAGAAAGTTCTGGAATCTGAGAGGAGGCACAAATTTCCTTCCACCCAGCGTTCCCCCAAGTGTCCCGATAAAAATTATACCTCACTTGTGTGGGTAGGCCTAGCGCCGGCGACAGGAAATGCCCCAAAACGCAACATGGACACATCCCTTTTTTTGAAAGAAAAAAGAGGTGTTTTTTGCAAAGTGCCTACCTGTACATTTTGGCCTCTAGCTCAGCTGGCACCTAAGGAAACCGACCAAAGCTGTGCATTTCTGAAAACTAGAGACCTAGGGAAATCCAAGATGGGGTGACTTGTGGGGCTCTGACCAGGTTCTGTTACCCAGAATCCTTTGCAAACCTCAAAATTTGGCTAAAAAAACACTTGTTCCTCACATTTCTGTGGCAGAAAGTTCTGGAATCAGAGAGGAGCCACAAATTTCCTTCCACCCAGCGTTCCCCCAAGTCTCCCGATACAAATGATACCTCACTTGTGTGGGTAGGCCGAGCGCCCGCAACAGGAAATGCCCCAAAACGCAACATGGACACATCCAATTTTTTTAAAGAAAACAGAAGTGTTTTTTGCAAAGTGCCTACCTGTACATTTTGCCCTCTAGCTCAGCCGGCACCTTGGGAAACCTACCAAACCTGTGCATTGTTGAAAACTAGAGACCTAGGGGAATCCAAGATGGGGTGACTTGTGGGGCTCTGACCAGGTTCTGTTACACAGAATCCTTTGCAAACCTCAAAATTTGGCTAAAAAGTTCCTCACATTTCTGTGGCAGAAAGTTCTGTAATCTGAGAGGAAGCACAAATTTCCTTCCACCCAGCGTTCCCCCAAGTCTCCCGATAAAAATGATACCTCACTTGTGTGGGTAGGCCTAGCACCTGCGACAGGAAATGCCCCAAAGCACAAAGTGGACACATCCCATTTTTTGGCAGAAAACAGAGCTGTATTTTGCAAAGTGCCTACCTGTAGATTTTGGCCTCTAGCTCAGCCGGCACCGAGGGAAACCTACCAAACCTGTGGATTTATGAAAACTGGAGACCTAGGGGAATCCAAGATGGGATGACTTGTGGGGCTCTGACCAGGTTCTGTTACCCAGAATCCTTTGCAAACCTCAAAATTTGGCTAAAAAAACACATGTTCCTCACATTTCTGTGGCAGAAAGTTCTGGAATCTGAGAGGAGGCACAAATGTCCTTCCACCCAGCGTTCCCCCAAGTCTCCCGATAAAAATGATACCTCACTTTTGTGGGTAGGCCTAGCGCCTGCGACAGGAAATGCCCCAAAGCACAACGTGGACACATCCCATTTTTTGACAGAAAACAGAGCTGTATTTTGCAAAGTGCCTACCTGTAGATTGTGGCCTCTAGCTCAGCCGGCACCTAGGGAAACTTACCAAACCTGTGCATTTTTGAAAACTAGAGACCTAGGGGAATCCAAGATGGGGTGACTTGTGGGGCTCTGATCAGGTTCTGTTACCCAGAATCCTTTGGAAACCTCAAAATTTGGCCAAAAAAACACATGTTCCTCACATTTCTGTGGCAGAAAGTTCTGTAATCTGAGAGGAGGCACAAATATCCTTCCACCCAGCGTTCCCCCAAGTCTCCCGATAAAAATTATACCTCACTTGTGTGGGTAGGCCTAGCGCCTGCGACAGGAAATGCCCCAAAGCACAACGTGGACACATCCCATTTTTTGACAGAAAACAGAGCTGTTTTTTGCAAAGTGCCAACCTGTAGATTTCGGCCTCTAGCTCAGCCGGCACCTAGAGAAACCTACCAAACCTGTGCATTTCTGAAAACTAGAGACCTAGGGAATCCAAGATGGGGTGACTTGTGGGGCTGTGACCAGGTTCTGTTACCCAGAATCCTTTGCAAACCTCAAAATTTGGCTAAAAAAACACATGTTCCTCACATTTCTGTGGCAGTAAGTTCTGGAATCTGAGAGGAGGCACAAATTCCCTTCCACCCAGCATTCCCCCAATTCTCCCGATAAAAATGGTACCTCATTTGTGTGGGTAGGCCTAGCGCCTGCGACAGGAAATGCCCCAAAGCACAACGTGGACACATCCCATTTTTTGACAGAAAACAGAGCTGTATTTTGCAAAGTGCCTACCTGTAGATTTTGGCCTCTAGCTCAGCTGGCACCTAGGGAAACCTACCAAACCTGTGCATTTCTGAAAACTAGAGACCTAGGGGAATCCAAGATGGGGTGACTTGTGGGGCTCTGACCAGGTTCTGTTACCCAGAATCCTTTGCAAACCTCAAAATTTGACTAAAAAAACACATGTTCATCACATTTCTGTGGCAGAAAGTTCTGGAATCTGAGAGGAGGCACAAATTTCCTTCCACCCAGCGTTCCCCCAAGTCTCCCGATAAAAATGATACCTCACTTGTGAGGGTAGGCTTAGCACCTGCTACAGGAAATGCCCCAAAGCACAACGTGGACACATACCATTTTTTGACAGAAAACAGAGCTGTATTTTGCAAAGTGTCTACCTGTAGATTTTGGCCTCTAGCTCAGCCGGCACCAAGGGAAACCTACCAAACCTGTGGATTTATGAAAACTAGGGACCTAGGGGAATCCAAGATGGGGTGACTTGTGGGGCTCTGAACAGGTTCTGTTACCCAGAATCCTTTGCAAACCTCAAAATTTGGCTAAAAAACACATGTTCCTCTCATTTCGGTGGCAGAAAGTTCTGTAATCTGAGAGGAGGCACAAATTTCCTTCCACCCAGCGTTCCCCTAAGTCTCCCGATAAAAATGATATCTCACTTGTGTGGGTAGGCCTAGCGCCTGCGACAGGAAATGCCCCAAAGCACAACGTGGACACATCCCATTTTTTGACAGAAAACAGAGCTGTATTTTGCAAAGTGCCTACCTGTAGATTTTGGCCTCTAGCTCAGCCGGCACCTAGGGAAACCTACCAAACCTGTGCATTTCTGAAAACTAGAGACCTAGGGGAATCCAAGATTGGGTGACTTGTGGGGCTCTGACCAGGTTCTGTTACCCAGAATCCTTTGCAAACCTCAACATTTGGCTAAAAAAACACATGTTCCTCACATTTCTGTGGCATAAAGTTCTGTAATCTGAGAGGAGGCACTAATTTCCTTCCACCCAGCGTTCCCCCAAGTCTCCCGATAAAAGTGATACCTCACTTGTGTGGGTAGGCCTAGCGCCTGTGACAGGAAATGCCCCAAAGCACAACGTGGACACATCCCATTTTTTGACAGAAAACAGAGCTGTATTTTGCAAAGTGCCTACCTGTAGATTTTGGCCTCTAGCTCAGCCGGCACCTAGGGAAACCTACCAAACCTGTGCATTTCTGAAAACTAGAGACCTAGGGGAATCCAAGATTGGGTGACTTGTGGGGCTCTGAACAGGTTCTGTTGCCCAGAATCCTTTGCAAACCTCAATATTTGGCTAAAAAAAAACATGTTCCTCACATTTCTGTGGCAGAAAGTTCTGGAGTCTGAGAGGAGGCACAAATTTTCTTCCACCCAGCGTTCCCCCAAGTCTCCCAATAAAAGTGATACCTCACTTGTGTGGGTAGGCCTAGCGCCTGTGACAGGAAATGCCCCAAACCACAACGTGGACACATCCCATTTTTTGACAGAAAACAGAACTGTATTTTGCAAAGTGCCTACCTGTAGATTGTGGCCTCTAGCTCAGCCGGCACCTAGGGAAACCTACCAAACCTGTGCATTTCTGAAAACTAGAGATGTAGGGGAATCCAAGATGGGGTGACTTGTGGGGCTCTGACCAGGTTCTTTTACCCAGAATCCTTTGCAAACCTCAACATTTGGCTAAAAAAACACATTTTCCTCACATTTCTGTGGCAGAAAGTTCTGGAATCTGAGAGGAGGCACAAATTTCCTTCCACCCAGCGTTCCCCCAAGTCTCCCGATAAAAATGATACTTCACTTGTGTGGGTAGGCCTAGCGCCTGCAACAGGAAATGCCCCAAAGCACAACGTGGACACATCCCATTTTTTGACAGAAAACAGAGCTGTATTTTGCAAAGTGACAACCTGTAGATTTTGGCCTCTAGCTCAGCCGGCACCTAGGGAAACCTACCAAACCTGTGCATTTCTGAAAACTAGAGACCTAGGGGAATCCAAGATGGGGTGACTTGTGGGGCTGTGACCAGGTTCTGTTACCCAGAATCCTTTGCAAACCTCAAAATGTGGCTAAAAAAACACATGTTCCTCACATTTCTGTGGCAGAAAGTTCTGGAATCTGAGAGGAGGCACAAATTCCCTTCCACCCAGCATTCCCCCAATTCTCCTGATAAAAATGGTACCTCACTTGTGTGGGTAGGCCTAGCGCCTGCGACAGGAAATGCCCCAAAGCACAACGTGGACACATCCCATTTTTTGACAGAAAACAGAGGTGTTTTTTGCAAAGTGCCTACCTGTACATTTTGGCCTCTAGCTCAGCTGGCACCTAAGGAAACCGACCAAAGCTGTGCATTTCTGAAAACTAGAGACCTAGGGAAATCCAAGATGGGGTGACTTGTGGGGCTCTGACCAGGTTCTGTTACCCAGAATCCTTTGCAAACCTCAAAATTTGGCTAAAAAAACACTTGTTCCTCACATTTCTGTGGCAGAAAGTTCTGGAATCAGAGAGGAGCCACAAATTTCCTTCCACCCAGCGTTCCCCCAAGTCTCCCGATACAAATGATACCTCACTTGTGTGGGTAGGCCGAGCGCCCGCAACAGGAAATGCCCCAAAACGCAACATGGACACATCCAATTTTTTTAAAGAAAACAGAAGTGTTTTTTGCAAAGTGCCTACCTGTACATTTTGCCCTCTAGCTCAGCCGGCACCTTGGGAAACCTACCAAACCTGTGCATTGTTGAAAACTAGAGACCTAGGGGAATCCCAGATGGGGTGACTTGTGGGGCTCTGACCAGGTTCTGTTACACAGAATCCTTTGCAAACCTCAAAATTTGGCTAAAAAGTTCCTCACATTTCTGTGGCAGAAAGTTCTGTAATCTGAGAGGAAGCACAAATTTCCTTCCACCCAGCGTTCCCCCAAGTCTCCCGATAAAAATGATACCTCACTTGTGTGGGTAGGCCTAGCACCTGCGACAGGAAATGCCCCAAAGCACAAAGTGGACACATCCCATTTTTTGGCAGAAAACAGAGCTGTATTTTGCAAAGTGCCTACCTGTAGATTTTGGCCTCTAGCTCAGCCGGCACCGAGGGAAACCTACCAAACCTGTGGATTTATGAAAACTGGAGACCTAGGGGAATCCAAGATGGGATGACTTGTGGGGCTCTGACCAGGTTCTGTTACCCAGAATCCTTTGCAAACCTCAAAATTTGGCTAAAAAAACACATGTTCCTCACATTTCTGTGGCAGAAAGTTCTGGAATCTGAGAGGAGGCACAAATGTCCTTCCACCCAGCGTTCCCCCAAGTCTCCCGATAAAAATGATACCTCACTTTTGTGGGTAGGCCTAGCGCCTGCGACAGGAAATGCCCCAAAGCACAACGTGGACACATCCCATTTTTTGACAGAAAACAGAGCTGTATTTTGCAAAGTGCCTACCTGTAGATTGTGGCCTCTAGCTCAGCCGGCACCTAGGGAAACTTACCAAACCTGTGCATTTTTGAAAACTAGAGACCTAGGGGAATCCAAGATGGGGTGACTTGTGGGGCTCTGATCAGGTTCTGTTACCCAGAATCCTTTGGAAACCTCAAAATTTGGCCAAAAAAACACATGTTCCTCACATTTCTGTGGCAGAAAGTTCTGTAATCTGAGAGGAGGCACAAATATCCTTCCACCCAGCGTTCCCCCAAGTCTCCCGATAAAAATTATACCTCACTTGTGTGGGTAGGCCTAGCGCCTGCGACAGGAAATGCCCCAAAGCACAACGTGGACACATCCCATTTTTTGACAGAAAACAGAGCTGTATTTTGCAAAGTGCCAACCTGTAGATTTCGGCCTCTAGCTCAGCCGGCACCTAGAGAAACCTACCAAACCTGTGCATTTCTGAAAACTAGAGACCTAGGGAATCCAAGATGGGGTGACTTGTGGGGCTGTGACCAGGTTCTGTTACCCAGAATCCTTTGCAAACCTCAAAATTTGGCTAAAAAAACACATGTTCCTCACATTTCTGTGGCAGTAAGTTCTGGAATCTGAGAGGAGGCACAAATTCCCTTCCACCCAGCATTCCCCCAATTCTCCCGATAAAAATGGTACCTCATTTGTGTGGGTAGGCCTAGCGCCTGCGACAGGAAATGCCCCAAAGCACAACGTGGACACATCCCATTTTTTGACAGAAAACAGAGCTGTATTTTGCAAAGTGCCTACCTGTAGATTTTGGCCTCTAGCTCAGCTGGCACCTAGGGAAACCTACCAAACCTGTGCATTTCTGAAAACTAGAGACCTAGGGGAATCCAAGATGGGGTGACTTGTGGGGCTCTGACCAGGTTCTGTTACCCAGAATCCTTTGCAAACCTCAAAATTTGGCTAAAAAAACACATGTTCATCACATTTCTGTGGCAGAAAGTTCTGGAATCTGAGAGGAGGCACAAATTTCCTTCCACCCAGCGTTCCCCCAAGTCTCCCGATAAAAATGATACCTCACTTGTGAGGGTAGGCTTAGCACCTGCGACAGGAAATGCCCCAAAGCACAACGTGGACACATACCATTTTTTGACAGAAAACAGAGCTGTATTTTGCAAAGTGTCTACCTGTAGATTTTGGCCTCTAGCTCAGCCGGCACCAAGGGAAACCTACCAAACCTGTGGATTTATGAAAACTAGGGACCTAGGGGAATCCAAGATGGGGTGACTTGTGGGGCTCTGAACAGGTTCTGTTACCCAGAATCCTTTGCAAACCTCAAAATTTGGCTAAAAAACACATGTTCCTCTCATTTCGGTGGCAGAAAGTTCTGTAATCTGAGAGGAGGCACAAATTTCCTTCCACCCAGCGTTCCCCTAAGTCTCCCGATAAAAATGATATCTCACTTGTGTGGGTAGGCCTAGCGCCTGCGACAGGAAATGCCCCAAAGCACAACGTGGACACATCCCATTTTTTGACAGAAAACAGAGCTGTATTTTGCAAAGTGCCTACCTGTAGATTTTGGCCTCTAGCTCAGCCGGCACCTAGGGAAACCTACCAAACCTGTGCATTTCTGAAAACTAGAGACCTAGGGGAATCCAAGATTGGGTGACTTGTGGGGCTCTGACCAGGTTCTGTTACCCAGAATCCTTTGCAAACCTCAACATTTGGCTAAAAAAACACATGTTCCTCACATTTCTGTGGCATAAAGTTCTGTAATCTGAGAGGAGGCACTAATTTCCTTCCACCCAGCGTTCCCCCAAGTCTCCCGATAAAAGTGATACCTCACTTGTGTGGGTAGGCCTAGCGCCTGTGACAGGAAATGCCCCAAAGCACAACGTGGACACATCCCATTTTTTGACAGAAAACAGAGCTGTATTTTGCAAAGTGCCTACCTGTAGATTTTGGCCTCTAGCTCAGCCGGCACCTAGGGAAACCTACCAAACCTGTGCATTTCTGAAAACTAGAGACCTAGGGGAATCCAAGATTGGGTGACTTGTGGGGCTCTGAACAGGTTCTGTTGCCCAGAATCCTTTGCAAACCTCAATATTTGGCTAAAAAAAAACATGTTCCTCACATTTCTGTGGCAGAAAGTTCTGGAGTCTGAGAGGAGGCACAAATTTTCTTCCACCCAGCGTTCCCCCAAGTCTCCCAATAAAAGTGATACCTCACTTGTGTGGGTAGGCCTAGCGCCTGTGACAGGAAATGCCCCAAACCACAACGTGGACACATCCCATTTTTTGACAGAAAACAGAACTGTATTTTGCAAAGTGCCTACCTGTAGATTGTGGCCTCTAGCTCAGCCGGCACCTAGGGAAACCTACCAAACCTGTGCATTTCTGAAAACTAGAGATGTAGGGGAATCCAAGATGGGGTGACTTGTGGGGCTCTGACCAGGTTCTTTTACCCAGAATCCTTTGCAAACCTCAACATTTGGCTAAAAAAACACATTTTCCTCACATTTCTGTGGCAGAAAGTTCTGGAATCTGAGAGGAGGCACAAATTTCCTTCCACCCAGCGTTCCCCCAAGTCTCCCGATAAAAATGATACTTCACTTGTGTGGGTAGGCCTAGCGCCTGCAACAGGAAATGCCCCAAAGCACAACGTGGACACATCCCATTTTTTGACAGAAAACAGAGCTGTATTTTGCAAAGTGACAACCTGTAGATTTTGGCCTCTAGCTCAGCCGGCACCTAGGGAAACCTACCAAACCTGTGCATTTCTGAAAACTAGAGACCTAGGGGAATCCAAGATGGGGTGACTTGTGGGGCTGTGACCAGGTTCTGTTACCCAGAATCCTTTGCAAACCTCAAAATGTGGCTAAAAAAACACATGTTCCTCACATTTCTGTGGCAGAAAGTTCTGGAATCTGAGAGGAGGCACAAATTCCCTTCCACCCAGCATTCCCCCAATTCTCCTGATAAAAATGGTACCTCACTTGTGTGGGTAGGCCTAGCGCCTGCGACAGGAAATGCCCCAAAGCACAACGTGGACACATCCCATTTTTTGACAGAAAACAGAGCTGTATTTTGCAAAGTGCCTACCTGTAGATTTTGGCCTCTAGCTCAGCTGGCACCTAGGGAAACCTACCAAACCTGTGCATTTCTGAAAACTAGAGACCTAGGGGAATCCAAGATGGGGTGACTTGTGGGGCTCTGACCAGGTTCTGTTACCCAGAATCCTTTGCAAACCTCAAAATATGTCTAAAAAAACACATGTTGCTCACATTTCTGTGGCAGAAAGTTCTGGAATCTGAGAGGAGGCACAAATTTCCTTCCACCCAGCGTTCCCCCAAGTCTCCCGATAAAAATGATACCTCACTTGTGTGGGTAGGCCTAGCGCCTGCGACAGGAAATGCCCCAAAGCACAACGTGGACACATCCCATTTTTTGACAGAAAACAGAGCTGTATTTTGCAAAGTGCCAACCTGTAGATTTTGGCCTCTATCTCAGCCGGCACCTAGGGAAACTTACCAAACCTGTGCATTTTTGAAAACTAGAGACCTAGGGGAATCCAAGATGGGGTGACTTGTGGGGCTGTGACCAGGTTCTGTTACCCAGAATCCTTTGCAAACCTCAACATTTGGCTAAAAAAACACATTTTCCTCACATTTCTGTGGCAGAAAGTTCTGGAATCTGAGAGAAGCCACAAATTTCCTTCCACCTAGCGTTCCCCCAAGTCTCCCGATAAAAATGGTACCTCACTTGTGTGGGTAGGCCTAGCACCTGCGACAGGAAATGCCCCAAAGCACAACGTGGACACATCCCATTTTTTGACAGAAAACAGAGCTGTATTTTGCAAAGTGCCTACCTGTAGATTTTGGCCTCTAGCTCAGCTGGCACCTAGGGAAACCTACCAAACCTGTGCATTTCTGAAAACTAGAGACCTAGGGGAATCCAAGATGGGGTGACTTGTGGGGCTCTGACCAGGTTCTGTTACCCAGAATCCTTTGCAAACCTCAAAATGTGGCTAAAAAAACACATTTTCCTCACATTTCGGTGACAGAAAGTTCTGGAATCAGAGAGGAGCCACAAATTTCCTTCCACCCAGCGTTCCCCCAAGTCTCCCGATAAAAATGATACCTCACTTGTGTGGGTAGGCCTAGCGCCCGCGACAGGAAATGCCCCAAAACGCAACATGGACACATCCAATTTTTTTAAAGAAAACAGAATTGTTTTTTGCAAAGTGCCTACCTGTACATTTTGCCCTCTAGCTCAGCCGTCACCTTGGGAAACCTACCAAACCTCTGAATTTTTGAAAACTAGAGACCTAGGGGAATCCAAAATGGGGTGACTTGTGGGGCTCTGACCAGGTTCTGTTACACAGAATCCTTTGCAAACCTCAAAATTTGGCTAAAAAGTTCCTAACATTTCTGTGGCAGAAAGTTCTGTAATCGGAGAGGAAGCACAAATTTCCCTCCACCCAGCGTTCCCCCAAGTCTCCCGATACAAATGATACCTCACTTGTGTGGGTAGGCCTAGCACCTGCGACAGGAAATGCCCCAAAGCACAACGTGGACACATCCCATTTTTTGGCAGAAAACAGAGCTGTATTTTGCAAAGTGCCTACCTGTAGATTTTGGCCTCTAGCTCAGCCGGCACCGAGGGAAACCTACCAAACCTGTGGATTTATGAAAACTACAGACCTAGGGGAATCCAAGATGGGGTGACTTGTGGGGCTCTGACCAGGTTCTGTTACCCAGAATCCTTTGCAGACCTCAAAATTTGACTAAAAAAACACATGTTCCTCACATTTCTGTGGCAGAAAGTTCTGGAATCTGAGAGGAGGCACAAATTTCCTTCCACCCAGCGTTCCCCCAAGTCTCCCGATAAAAATGATACCTCACTTTTGTGGGTAGGCCTAGCGCCTGCGACAGGAAATGCCCCAAAGCACAACGTGGACACATCCCATTTTTTGACAGAAAACAGAGCTGTATTTTGCTAAGTGCCTACCTGTAGATTGTGGCCTCTAGCTCAGCTGGCACCTAGGGAAACCTACCAAACCTGTGCATTTCTGAAAACTAGAGACCTAGGGGAATCCAAGATGGGGTGGCTTGTGGGGCTCTGACCAGGTTTTTTTACCCAGAATCCTTTGCAAACCTCAACATTTGGCTAAAAAAACACATTTTCCTCACATTTCTGTGGCATAAAGTTCTGGAATCTGAGAGTAGGCACAAATTTCCTTCCACCCAGCGTTCCCCCAAGTCTCCCGATAAAAATTATACCTCACTTGTGTGGGTAGGCCTAGCGCCTGCGACAGGAAATGCCCCAAAGCACAACGTGGACACATCCTATTTTTTGACAGAAAACAGAGCTGTATTTTGCAAAGTGCCTACCTGTAGATTTTGGCCTCTAGCTCAGCTGGCACCTAGGGAAACCTACCAAACCTGTGCATTTCTGAAAACTAGAGACCTAGGGGAATCCAAGATGGGGTGACTTGTGGGGCTCTGACCAGGTTCTGTTACCCAGAATCCTTAGCAAACCTCAAAATATGGCTAAAAAAACACATGTTCCTCACATTTCTGAGGCAGAAAGTTCTGGAATCTGAGAGGAGGCACAAATTTCCTTCCACCCAGCGTTCCCCCAAGTCTCCCGATAAAAATGATACCTCACTTGTGTGGGTAGGCCTAGCGCCTGCGACAGGAAATGCCCCAAAGCACAACGTGGACACATCCCATTTTTTGACAGAAAACAGAGCTGTATTTTGCAAAGTGCCAACCTGTAGATTTTGGCATCTATCTCAGCCGGCACCTAGGGAAACTTACCAAACCTGTGCATTTTTGAAAACTAGAGACCTAGGGGAATCCAAGATGGGGTGACTTGTGGGGCTGTGACCAGGTTCTGTTACCCAGAATCCTTTGTAAACCTCAACATTTGGCTAAAAAAAAACATTTTCCTCACATTTCTGTGGCAGAAAGTTCTGGAATCTGAGAGAAGCCACAAATTTCCTTCCACCTAGCGTTCCCCCAAGTCTCCCGATAAAAATGATACCTCACTTTTGTGGGTAGGCCTAGCGCCTGCGACAGGAAATGCCCCAAAGCACAACGTGGACACATCCCATTTTTTGACAGAAAACAGAGCTGTATTTTGCAAAGTGCCTACCTGTAGATTTTGGCCTCTAGCTCAGCTGGCACCTAGGGAAACCTACCAACCCTGTGCATTTCTGAAAACTGGAGACCTAGGGGTATCCAAAATGGGGTGACTTGTGGGGCTCTGACCAGTTTCTGTTACCCAGAATCCTTTGCAAACCTCAAAATGTGGCTAAAAAAACACATTTTCCTCACATTTCGGTGACAGAAAGTTCTGGAATCAGAGAGGAGCCACAAATTTCCTTCCACCCAGCGTTCCCCCAAGTCTCCCGATAAAAATGATACCTCACTTGTGTGGGTAGGCCTAGCGCCCGCGACAGGAAATGCCCCAAAACGCAACATGGACACATCCCTTTTTTTGAAAGAAAACAGAGGTGTTTTTTGCAAAGTGCCTAACTGTACATTTTGGCCTCTAGCTCAGCTGGCACCTAAGGAAACCGACCAAACCTGTGCATTTCTGAAAACTAGAGACCTAGGGAAATCCAAGATGGGGTGACTTGTGGGGCTCTGACCAGGTTCTGTTACCCAGAATCCTTTGCAAACCTCAAATTTGGCTAAAAAAACACATGTTCCTCACATTTCTGTGGCAGAAAGTTCTGGAATCTGAGAGAAGGCACAAATTTCCTTCCACCCAGCGTTCCCCCAAGTCTCCCGATAAAAATGATACCTCACTTGTGTGGGTAGGCCTAGCGCCCGCGACAGGAAATGCCCCAAAACGCAACATGGACACATCCCTTTTTTTGAAAGAAAACAGAGGTGTTTTTTGCAAAGTGCCTACCTGTACATTTTGGCCTCTAGCTCAGCTGGCACCTAAGGAAACCGACCAAACCTGTGCATTTCTGAAAAGTAGAGACCTAGGGAAATCCAAGATGGGGTGACTTGTGGGGCTCTGACCAGGTTCTGTTACCCAGAATCCTTTGCAAACCTCAAATTTGGCTAAAAAAACACATGTTCCTCACATTTCTGTTGCAGAAAGTTCTGGAATATGAGAGAAGGCACAAATTTCCTTCCACCCAGCGTTCCCTCAAGTCTCCCGATAAAAATGATACCTCACTTATGTGGGTAGGCCTAGCGCCTGCGACAGGAAATGCCCCAAAGCACAACGTGGACACATCCCATTTTTTGACAGAAAACAGAGCTGTATTTTGCAAAGTGCCTACCTGTAGATTGTGGCCTCTAGCTCAGCCGGCACCTAGGGAAACCTACCAAACCTGTGCATTTCTGAAAACTAGAGACCTAGGGGAATCCAAGATGAGGTGACTTGTGGGGCTCTGACCAGGTTCTGTTACCAGAATCCTTTGCAAACCTCAAAATGTGGCTAAAAAAACACTTGTTCCTCACATTTCTGTGGCAGAAAGTTCTGGAATCTGAGAGAAGCCACAAATTTCCTTCCACCTAGCGTTCCCCCAAGTCTCCCGATAAAAATGATACCTCACTTGTGTGGGTAGGCCTAGCGCCCGCGACAGGAAATGCCCCAAAATGCAACATGGACACATCCCTTTTTTTTAAAGAAAACAGAGGTGTTTTTTGCAAAGTGCCTACCTGTACATTTTGGCCTCTAGCTCAGCTGGCACCTAAGGAAACCGACCAAACCTGTGCATTTCTGAAAACTAGAGACCTAGGGAAATCCAAGATGGGGTGACTTGTGGGGCTCTGACCAGGTTCTGTTACCCAGAGTCCTTTGCAAACCTCAAAATTTGGCTAAAAAAACACTTGTTCCTCACATTTCTGTGGCAGAAAGTTCTGGAATCTGAGAGAAGGCACAAATTTCCTTCCACCTAGCGTTCCCCCAAGTCTCCCGATAAAAATGATACCTCACTTGTGTGGGTAGGCCTAGCGCCTGCGACAGGAAATGCCCCAAAGCACAACGTGGACACATCCCATTTTTTGACAGAAAACAGAGCTGTATTTTGCAAAGTGCCTATCTGTAGATTGTGGCCTCTAGCTCAGCCGGCACCTAGGGAAACCTACCAAACCTGTGCATTTCTGAAAACTGGAGACCTAGGGGTATCCAAGATGGGGTGACTTGTGGGGCTCTGACCAGGTTCTGTTACCCAGAATCCTTTGCAAACCTCAAAATGTGGCTAAAAAAAACACATTTTCCTCACATTTTGGTGACAGAAAGTTCTGGAATCAGAGAGGAGCCACAAATTTCCTTCTACCCAGCGTTCCCCCAAGTCTCCCGATAAAAATGATACCTCACTTGTGTGGGTAGGCCTAGCGCCCGCAACAGGAAATGCCCCAAAACACAACATGGACACATCCCATTTTTTGACAGAAAACAGAGGTGCTTTTTGCAAAGTGCCTACCTGTACATTTTGCCCTCTAGCTCAGCCGGCACCTTGGGAAACCTACCAAACCTGTGCATTGTTGAAAACTAGAGACCTAAGGGAATCCAAGATGGGGTGACTTGTGGGGCTCTGACCAGGTTCTGTTACACAGAATCCTTTGCAAACCTCAAAATTTGGCTAAAAAGTTCCTCACATTTCTGTGGCAGAAAGTTCTGTAATCTGAGAGGAGGCACAAATTTCCTTCCACCCAGCGTTCCCCCAAGTCTCCCGATAAAAATGATACCTCATTTGTGTGGGTAGGCCTAGCGCCTGCAACAGGAAATGCCCCAAAGCACAACGTGGACACATCCCATTTTTTGACAGAAAACAGAGCTGTATTTTGCAAAGTGCCTACATGTATTTTTTGGCCTCTAGCTCAGCCGGCACCTAGGGAAACTTCACAAAGCTGTGCATTTTTGAAAACTAGAGACCTAGGGGAATCCAAGATGGGGTGACTTGTGGGGCTCTGACCAGGTTCTGTTACCCAGAATCCTTTGCAAACCTCAAAATTTGGCCAAAAAAACACATGTTCCTCACATTTCTGTGGCAGAAAGTTCTGGAATCTGAGAGGAGGCACAAATTTCCTTCCACCCAGCGTTCCCCCAAGTCTCCCGATAAAAATTATACCTCACTTGTGTGGGTAGGCCTAGCGCCTGCGACAGGAAATGCCCCAAAGCACAACGTGGACACATCCCATTTTTTGACAGAAAACAGAGCTGTATTTTGCAAAGTGCCAACCTGTAGATTTTGGCCTCTAGCTCAGCCGGCACCTAGGGAAACCTACCAAACCTGTGCATTTCTGAAAACTAGAGACCTAGGGGAATCCAAGATGGGGTGACTTGTGGGGCTGTGACCAGGTTCTGTTACCCAGAATCCTTTGCAAACCTCAAAATTTGGCTAAAAAAACACTTGTTCCTCACATTTCTGTGGCAGAAAGTTCTGGAATCTGAGAGGAGGCACAAATTCCCTTCCACCCAGCATTCCCCCAAGTCTCCCGATAAAAATGGTACCTCACTTGTGTGGGTAGGCCTAGCGCCTGCGACAGGAAATGCCCCAAAGCACAACGTGGACACATCCCATTTTTTGACAGAAAACAGAGCTGTATTTTGCAAAGTGCCAACCTGTAGATTTTGGCCTCTAGCTCAGCCGGCACCAAGGGAAACCTACCAAACCTGTGGATTTATGAAAACTAGAGACCTAGGGGAATCCAAGATGGGGTGACTTGTGGGGCTCTGACCAGGTTCTGTTACCCAGAATCCTTTGCAAACCTCAAAATTTGGCTAAGAAAACACATGTTCCTCACATTTCGGTGGCAGAAAGTTCTGTAATCTGAGAGGAGGCACAAATTTCCTTCCACCCAGCGTTCCCCTAAGTCTCCCGATAAAAATGATACCTCACTTGTGTGGGTAGGCCTAGCGCCTGCGACAGGAAATGCCCCAAAGCACAACGTGGACACATCCCATTTTTTGACAGAAAACAGAGCTGTAGTTTGCAAAGTGCCTACCTGTAGATTTTGGCCTCTAGCTCAGCCGGCACCTAGGGAAACCTACCAAACCTGTGCATTTCTGAAAACTAGAGACCTAGGGGAATCCAAGATTGGGTGACTTGTGGGGCTCTGACCAGGTTCTGTTACCCAGAATCCTTTGCAAACCTCAACATTTGGCTAAAAAAACACATGTTCCTCAAATTTCTGTGGCAGAAAGTTCTGGAATCTGAGAGGAGGCACAAATTTCCTTCCACCCAGCGTTCCCCCAAGTCTCCCGATAAAAGTGATACCTCACTTGTGTGGGTAGGCCTAGCGCCTGTGACAGGAAATGCCCCAAAGCACAACGTGGACACATCCAATTTTTTGACAGAAAACAGAGCTGTATTTTGCAAAGTGCCAACCTGTAGATTTTGGCCTCTAGCTCAGCCGGCACCTAGGGAAACTTCACAAAGCTGTGCATTTTTGAAAACTAGAGACCTAGGGGAATCCAAGATGGGGTGACTTGTGGGGCTCTGACCAGGTTCTGTTACCCAGAATCCTTTGCAAACCTCAAAATTTGGCCAAAAAAACACATGTTCCTCACATTTCTGTGGCAGAAAGTTCTGGAATCTGAGAGGAGGCACAAATTTCCTTCCACCCAGCGTTCCCCCAAGTCTCCCGATAAAAATTATACCTCACTTGTGTGGGTAGGCCTAGCGCCTGCGACAGGAAATGCCCCAAAGCACAACGTGGACACATCCCATTTTTTGACAGAAAACAGAGCTGTATTTTGCAAAGTGCCAACCTGTAGATTTTGTCCTCTAGCTCAGCCGGCACCTAGGGAAACCTACCAAACCTGTGCATTTCTGAAAACTAGAGACCTAGGGGAATCCAAGATGGGGTGACTTGTGGGGCTGTGACCAGGTTCTGTTACCCAGAATCCTTTGCAAACCTCAAAATTTGGCTAAAAAAACACTTGTTCCTCACATTTCTGTGGCAGAAAGTTCTGGAATCTGAGAGGAGGCACAAATTCCCTTCCACCCAGCATTCCCCCAATTCTCCCGATAAAAATGGTACCTCACTTGTGTGGGTAGGCCTAGCGCCTGCGACAGGAAATGCCCCAAAGCACAACGTGGACACATCCCATTTTTTGACAGAAAACAGAGCTGTATTTTGCAAAGTGCCTACCTGTAGATTTTGGCCTCTAGCTCAGCCGGCACCAAGGGAAACCTACCAAACCTGTGGATTTATGAAAACTAGAGACCTAGGGGAATCCAAGATGGGGTGACTTGTGGGGCTCTGACCAGGTTCTGTTACCCAGAATCCTTTGCAAACCTCAAAATTTGGCTAAGAAAACACATGTTCCTCACATTTCGGTGGCAGAAAGTTCTGTAATCTGAGAGGAGGCACAAATTTCCTTCCACCCAGCGTTCCCCTAAGTCTCCCGATAAAAATGATACCTCACTTGTGTGGGTAGGCCTAGCGCCTGCGACAGGAAATGCCCAAAAGCACAACGTGGACACATCCCATTTTTTGACAGAAAACAGAGCTGTAGTTTGCAAAGTGCCTACCTGTAGATTTTGGCCTCTAGCTCAGCCGGCACCTAGGGAAACCTACCAAACCTGTGCATTTCTGAAAACTAGAGACCTAGGGGAATCCAAGATTGGGTGACTTGTGGGGCTCTGACCAGGTTCTGTTACCCAGAATCCTTTGCAAACCTCAACATTTGGATAAAAAAACACATGTTCCTCACATTTCTGTGGCAGAAAGTGCTGGAATCTGAGAGGAGGCACAAATTTCCTTCCACCCAGCGTTCACCCAAGTCTCCCGATAAAAGTGATACCTCACTTGTGTGGGTAGGCCTAGCGCCTGTGACAGGAAATGCCCCAAAGCACAACGTGGACACATCCAATTTTTTGACAGAAAACAGAGCTGTATTTTGCAAAGTGCCAACCTGTAGATTTTGGCCTCTAGCTCAGCCGGAACCTAGGGAAACCTACCAAACCTGTGCATTTCTGAAAACTAGAGACCTAGGGGAATCCAAGATGGGGTGACTTGTGGGGCTGTGACCAGGTTCTGTTACCCAGAATCCTTTGCAAACCTCAAAATTTTGCTAAAAAAACATATGTTCCTCACATTTCTGTGGCAGAAAGTTCTGGAATCTGAGAGGAGGCACAAATTCCCTTCCACCCAGCATTCCCCCAATTCTCCCGATAAAAATGGTACCTCACTTGTGTGGATAGGCCCAGCGCCTGCGACAGGAAATGCCCCAAAGCACAACATGGACACATCCCATTTTTTGACAGAAAACAGAGCTGTATTTTGCAAAGTGCCAACCTGTAGATTTTGGCATCTAGCTCAGCCGGCACCTAGGGAAACCTACCAAACCTGTGCATTTCTGAAAACTAGAGACCTAGGGGAATCCAAGATGGGGTGACTTGTGGGGCTGTGACCAGGTTCTGTTACCCAGAATCCTTTGCAAACCTCAAAATTTGGCTAAAAAAACACTTGTTCCTCACATTTCTGTGGCAGAAAGTTCTGGAATCTGAGAGGAGGCACAAATTCCCTTCCACCCAGCATTGCCCCAATTCTCCCGATAAAAATGGTACCTCACTTGTGTGGGTAGGCCTAGCGCCTGCGACAGGAAATGCCCCAAAGCACAACGTGGACACATCCCATTTTTTGACAGAAAACAGAGCTGTATTTTGCAAAGTGCCTACCTGTAGATTTTGGCCTCTAGCTCAGCCGGCACCAAGGGAAACCTACCAAACCTGTGGATTTATGAAAACTAGAGACCTAGGGGAATCCAAGATGGGGTGACTTGTGGAGCTCTGACCTGGTTCTGTTACCCAGAATCCTTTGCAAACCTCAAAATTTGGCTAAGAAAACACATGTTCCTCACATTTCAGTGGCAGAAAGTTCTGGAATCTGAGAGGAGGCACAAATTTCCTTCCACCCAGCGTTCCCCCAAGTCTCCCGATAAAAGTGATACCTCACTTGTGTGGGTAGGCCTAGCGCCTGTGACAGGAAATGCCCCAAAGCACAACGTGGACACATCCAATTTTTTGACAGAAAACAGAGCTGTATTTTGCAAAGTGCCAACCTGTAGATTTTGGCCTCTAGCTCAGCCGGAACCTAGGGAAACCTACCAAACCTGTGCATTTCTGAAAACTAGAGACCTAGGGGAATCCAAGATGGGGTGACTTGTGGGGCTGTGACCAGGTTCTGTTACCCAGAATCCTTTGCAAACCTCAAAATTTTGCTAAAAAAACATATGTTCCTCACATTTCAGTGGCAGAAAGTTCTGGAATCTGAGAGGAGGCACAAATTCCCTTCCACCCAGCATTCCCCCAATTCTCCCGATAAAAATGGTACCTCACTTGTGTGGGTAGGCCCAGCGCCTGCGACAGGAAATGCCCCAAAGCACAACATGGACACATCCCATTTTTTGACAGAAAACAGAGCTGTATTTTGCAAAGTGCCAACCTGTAGATTTTGGCCTATTGCTCAGCCGGCACCTAGGGAAACCTACCAAACCTGTGCATTTCTGAAAACTAGAGACCTAGGGGAATCCAAGATGGGGTGACTTGTGGGGCTGTGACCAGGTTCTGTTACCCAGAATCCTTTGCAAACCTCAAAATTTGGCTAAAAAACACATGTTCCTCACATTTCTGTGGCAGAAAGTTCTGGATTCTGAGAGGAGGCACAAATTCCCTTCCACCTAGCATTCCCTCAAGTCTCCCGATAAAAATTATACCTCACTTGTGTGGGTAGGCCTAGCGCCCGCGACAGGAAATGCCCCAAAACGCAACGTGGACACATCCAATTTTTTGACAGAAAACAGAGCTGTATTTTGCAAAGTGCCAACCTGTAGATTTTGGCCTCTAGCTCAGCCGGAACCTAGGGAAACCTACCAAACCTGTGCATTTCTGAAAACTAGAGACCTAGGGGAATCCAAGATGAGGTGACTTGTGGGGCTCTGACCAGGTTCTGTTACCAGAATCCTTTGCAAACCTCAAAATGTGGCTAAAAAAACACTTGTTCCTCACATTTCTGTGGCAGAAAGTTCTGGAATCTGAGAGAAGCCACAAATTTCCTTCCACCTAGCGTTCCCCCAAGTCTCCCGATAAAAATGATACCTCACTTGTGTGGGTAGGCCTAGCGCCCGCGACAGGAAATGCCCCAAAATGCAACATGGACACATCCCTTTTTTTTAAAGAAAACAGAGGTGTTTTTTGCAAAGTGCCTACCTGTACATTTTGGCCTCTAGCTCAGCTGGCACCTAAGGAAACCGACCAAACCTGTGCATTTCTGAAAACTAGAGACCTAGGGAAATCCAAGATGGGGTGACTTGTGGGGCTCTGACCAGGTTCTGTTACCCAGAGTCCTTTGCAAACCTCAAAATTTGGCTAAAAAAACACTTGTTCCTCACATTTCTGTGGCAGAAAGTTCTGGAATCTGAGAGAAGGCACAAATTTCCTTCCACCTAGCGTTCCCCCAAGTCTCCCGATAAAAATGATACCTCACTTGTGTGGGTAGGCCTAGCGCCTGCAACAGGAAATGCCCCAAAGCACAACGTGGACACATCCCATTTTTTGACAGAAAACAGAGCTGTATTTTGCAAAGTGCCTATCTGTAGATTGTGGCCTCTAGCTCAGCCGGCACCTAGGGAAACCTACCAAACCTGTGCATTTCTGAAAACTGGAGACCTAGGGGTATCCAAGATGGGGTGACTTGTGGGGCTCTGACCAGGTTCTGTTACCCAGAATCCTTTGCAAACCTCAAAATGTGGCTAAAAAAAACACATTTTCCTCACATTTTGGTGACAGAAAGTTCTGGAATCAGAGAGGAGCCACAAATTTCCTTCTACCCAGCGTTCCCCCAAGTCTCCCGATAAAAATGATACCTCACTTGTGTGGGTAGGCCTAGCGCCCGCAACAGGAAATGCCCCAAAACACAACATGGACACATCCCATTTTTTGACAGAAAACAGAGGTGCTTTTTGCAAAGTGCCTACCTGTACATTTTGCCCTCTAGCTCAGCCGGCACCTTGGGAAACCTACCAAACCTGTGCATTGTTGAAAACTAGAGACCTAAGGGAATCCAAGATGGGGTGACTTGTGGGGCTCTGACCAGGTTCTGTTACACAGAATCCTTTGCAAACCTCAAAATTTGGCTAAAAAGTTCCTCACATTTCTGTGGCAGAAAGTTCTGTAATCTGAGAGGAGGCACAAATTTCCTTCCACCCAGCGTTCCCCCAAGTCTCCCGATAAAAATGATACCTCATTTGTGTGGGTAGGCCTAGCGCCTGCAACAGGAAATGCCCCAAAGCACAACGTGGACACATCCCATTTTTTGACAGAAAACAGAGCTGTATTTTGCAAAGTGCCTACATGTATTTTTTGGCCTCTAGCTCAGCCGGCACCTAGGGAAACTTCACAAAGCTGTGCATTTTTGAAAACTAGAGACCTAGGGGAATCCAAGATGGGGTGACTTGTGGGGCTCTGACCAGGTTCTGTTACCCAGAATCCTTTGCAAACCTCAAAATTTGGCCAAAAAAACACATGTTCCTCACATTTCTGTGGCAGAAAGTTCTGGAATCTGAGAGGAGGCACAAATTTCCTTCCACCCAGCGTTCCCCCAAGTCTCCCGATAAAAATTATACCTCACTTGTGTGGGTAGGCCTAGCGCCTGCGACAGGAAATGCCCCAAAGCACAACGTGGACACATCCCATTTTTTGACAGAAAACAGAGCTGTATTTTGCAAAGTGCCAACCTGTAGATTTTGGCCTCTAGCTCAGCCGGCACCTAGGGAAACCTACCAAACCTGTGCATTTCTGAAAACTAGAGACCTAGGGGAATCCAAGATGGGGTGACTTGTGGGGCTGTGACCAGGTTCTGTTACCCAGAATCCTTTGCAAACCTCAAAATTTGGCTAAAAAAACACTTGTTCCTCACATTTCTGTGGCAGAAAGTTCTGGAATCTGAGAGGAGGCACAAATTCCCTTCCACCCAGCATTCCCCCAAGTCTCCCGATAAAAATGGTACCTCACTTGTGTGGGTAGGCCTAGCGCCTGCGACAGGAAATGCCCCAAAGCACAACGTGGACACATCCCATTTTTTGACAGAAAACAGAGCTGTATTTTGCAAAGTGCCAACCTGTAGATTTTGGCCTCTAGCTCAGCCGGCACCAAGGGAAACCTACCAAACCTGTGGATTTATGAAAACTAGAGACCTAGGGGAATCCAAGATGGGGTGACTTGTGGGGCTCTGACCAGGTTCTGTTACCCAGAATCCTTTGCAAACCTCAAAATTTGGCTAAGAAAACACATGTTCCTCACATTTCGGTGGCAGAAAGTTCTGTAATCTGAGAGGAGGCACAAATTTCCTTCCACCCAGCGTTCCCCTAAGTCTCCCGATAAAAATGATACCTCACTTGTGTGGGTAGGCCTAGCGCCTGCGACAGGAAATGCCCCAAAGCACAACGTGGACACATCCCATTTTTTGACAGAAAACAGAGCTGTAGTTTGCAAAGTGCCTACCTGTAGATTTTGGCCTCTAGCTCAGCCGGCACCTAGGGAAACCTACCAAACCTGTGCATTTCTGAAAACTAGAGACCTAGGGGAATCCAAGATTGGGTGACTTGTGGGGCTCTGACCAGGTTCTGTTACCCAGAATCCTTTGCAAACCTCAACATTTGGCTAAAAAAACACATGTTCCTCACATTTCTGTGGCAGAAAGTTCTGGAATCTGAGAGGAGGCACAAATTTCCTTCCACCCAGCGTTCCCCCAAGTCTCCCGATAAAAGTGATACCTCACTTGTGTGGGTAGGCCTAGCGCCTGTGACAGGAAATGCCCCAAAGCACAACGTGGACACATCCAATTTTTTGACAGAAAACAGAGCTGTATTTTGCAAAGTGCCAACCTGTAGATTTTGGCCTCTAGCTCAGCCGGCACCTAGGGAAACTTCACAAAGCTGTGCATTTTTGAAAACTAGAGACCTAGGGGAATCCAAGATGGGGTGACTTGTGGGGCTCTGACCAGGTTCTGTTACCCAGAATCCTTTGCAAACCTCAAAATTTGGCCAAAAAAACACATGTTCCTCACATTTCTGTGGCAGAAAGTTCTGGAATCTGAGAGGAGGCACAAATTTCCTTCCACCCAGCGTTCCCCCAAGTCTCCCGATAAAAATTATACCTCACTTGTGTGGGTAGGCCTAGCGCCTGCGACAGGAAATGCCCCAAAGCACAACGTGAACACATCCCATTTTTTGACAGAAAACAGAGCTGTATTTTGCAAAGTGCCAACCTGTAGATTTTGTCCTCTAGCTCAGCCGGCACCTAGGGAAACCTACCAAACCTGTGCATTTCTGAAAACTAGAGACCTAGGGGAATCCAAGATGGGGTGACTTGTGGGGCTGTGACCAGGTTCTGTTACCCAGAATCCTTTGCAAACCTCAAAATTTGGCTAAAAAAACACTTGTTCCTCACATTTCTGTGGCAGAAAGTTCTGGAATCTGAGAGGAGGCACAAATTCCCTTCCACCCAGCATTCCCCCAATTCTCCCGATAAAAATGGTACCTCACTTGTGTGGGTAGGCCTAGCGCCTGCGACAGGAAATGCCCCAAAGCACAACGTGGACACATCCCATTTTTTGACAGAAAACAGAGCTGTATTTTGCAAAGTGCCTACCTGTAGATTTTGGCCTCTAGCTCAGCCGGCACCAAGGGAAACCTACCAAACCTGTGGATTTATGAAAACTAGAGACCTAGGGGAATCCAAGATGGGGTGACTTGTGGGGCTCTGACCAGGTTCTGTTACCCAGAATCCTTTGCAAACCTCAAAATTTGGCTAAGAAAACACATGTTCCTCACATTTCGGTGGCAGAAAGTTCTGTAATCTGAGAGGAGGCACAAATTTCCTTCCACCCAGCGTTCCCCTAAGTCTCCCGATAAAAATGATACCTCACTTGTGTGGGTAGGCCTAGCGCCTGCGACAGGAAATGCCCAAAAGCACAACGTGGACACATCCCATTTTTTGACAGAAAACAGAGCTGTAGTTTGCAAAGTGCCTACCTGTAGATTTTGGCCTCTAGCTCAGCCGGCACCTAGGGAAACCTACCAAACCTGTGCATTTCTGAAAACTAGAGACCTAGGGGAATCCAAGATTGGGTGACTTGTGGGGCTCTGACCAGGTTCTGTTACCCAGAATCCTTTGCAAACCTCAACATTTGGATAAAAAAACACATGTTCCTCACATTTCTGTGGCAGAAAGTGCTGGAATCTGAGAGGAGGCACAAATTTCCTTCCACCCAGCGTTCACCCAAGTCTCCCGATAAAAGTGATACCTCACTTGTGTGGGTAGGCCTAGCGCCTGTGACAGGAAATGCCCCAAAGCACAACGTGGACACATCCAATTTTTTGACAGAAAACAGAGCTGTATTTTGCAAAGTGCCAACCTGTAGATTTTGGCCTCTAGCTCAGCCGGAACCTAGGGAAACCTACCAAACCTGTGCATTTCTGAAAACTAGAGACCTAGGGGAATCCAAGATGGGGTGACTGGTGGGGCTGTGACCAGGTTCTGTTACCCAGAATCCTTTGCAAACCTCAAAATTTTGCTAAAAAAACATATGTTCCTCACATTTCTGTGGCAGAAAGTTCTGGAATCTGAGAGGAGGCACAAATTCCCTTCCACCCAGCATTCCCCCAATTCTCCCGATAAAAATGGTACCTCACTTGTGTGGGTAGGCCCAGCGCCTGCGACAGGAAATGCCCCAAAGCACAACATGGACACATCCCATTTTTTGACAGAAAACAGAGCTGTATTTTGCAAAGTGCCAACCTGTAGATTTTGGCATCTAGCTCAGCCGGCACCTAGGGAAACCTACCAAACCTGTGCATTTCTGAAAACTAGAGACCTAGGGGAATCCAAGATGGGGTGACTTGTGGGGCTGTGACCAGGTTCTGTTACCCAGAATCCTTTGCAAACCTCAAAATTTGGCTAAAAAAACACTTGTTCCTCACATTTCTGTGGCAGAAAGTTCTGGAATCTGAGAGGAGGCACAAATTCCCTTCCACCCAGCATTGCCCCAATTCTCCCGATAAAAATGGTACCTCACTTGTGTGGGTAGGCCTAGCGCCTGCGACAGGAAATGCCCCAAAGCACAACGTGGACACATCCCATTTTTTGACAGAAAACAGAGCTGTATTTTGCAAAGTGCCTACCTGTAGATTTTGGCCTCTAGCTCAGCCGGCACCAAGGGAAACCTACCAAACCTGTGGATTTATGAAAACTAGAGACCTAGGGGAATCCAAGATGGGGTGACTTGTGGGGCTCTGACCTGGTTCTGTTACCCAGAATCCTTTGCAAACCTCAAAATTTGGCTAAGAAAACACATGTTCCTCACATTTCGGTGGCAGAAAGTTCTGTAATCTGAGAGGAGGCACAAATTTCCTTCCACCCAGCGTTCCCCTAAGTCTCCCGATAAAAATGATACCTCACTTGTGTGGGTAGGCCTAGCGCCTGCGACAGGAAATGCCCCAAAGCACAACGTGGACACATCCCATTTTTTGACAGAAAACAGAGCTGTAGTTTGCAAAGTGCCTACCTGTAGATTTTGGCCTCTAGCTCAGCCGGCACCTAGGGAAACCTACCAAACCTGTGCATTTCTGAAAACTAGACACCTAGGGGAATCCAAGATTGGGTGACTTGTGGGGCTCTGACCAGGTTCTGTTACCCAGAATCCTTTGCAAACCTCAACATTTGGCTAAAAAAACACATGTTCCTCACATTTCTGTGGCAGAAAGTTCTGGAATCTGAGAGGAGGCACAAATTTCCTTCCACCCAGCGTTCCCCCAAGTCTCCCGATAAAAGTGATACCTCACTTGTGTGGGTAGGCCTAGCGCCTGTGACAGGAAATGCCCCAAAGCACAACGTGGACACATCCAATTTTTTGACAGAAAACAGAGCTGTATTTTGCAAAGTGCCAACCTGTAGATTTTGGCCTCTAGCTCAGCCGGAACCTAGGGAAACCTACCAAACCTGTGCATTTCTGAAAACTAGAGACCTAGGGGAATCCAAGATGGGGTGACTTGTGGGGCTGTGACCAGGTTCTGTTACCCAGAATCCTTTGCAAACCTCAAAATTTTGCTAAAAAAACATATGTTCCTCACATTTCTGTGGCAGAAAGTTCTGGAATCTGAGAGGAGGCACAAATTCCCTTCCACCCAGCATTCCCCCAATTCTCCCGATAAAAATGGTACCTCACTTGTGTGGGTAGGCCCAGCGCCTGCGACAGGAAATGCCCCAAAGCACAACATGGACACATCCCATTTTTTGACAGAAAACAGAGCTGTATTTTGCAAAGTGCCAACCTGTAGATTTTGGCCTATTGCTCAGCCGGCACCTAGGGAAACCTACCAAACCTGTGCATTTCTGAAAACTAGAGACCTAGGGGAATCCAAGATGGGGTGACTTGTGGGGCTGTGACCAGGTTCTGTTACCCAGAATCCTTTGCAAACCTCAAAATTTGGCTAAAAAACACATGTTCCTCACATTTCTGTGGCAGAAAGTTCTGGATTCTGAGAGGAGGCACAAATTCCCTTCCACCTAGCATTCCCTCAAGTCTCCCGATAAAAATTATACCTCACTTGTGTGGGTAGGCCTAGCGCCCGCGACAGGAAATGCCCCAAAACGCAACGTGGACACATCCAATTTTTTGACAGAAAACAGAGCTGTATTTTGCAAAGTGCCAACCTGTAGATTTTGGCCTCTAGCTCAGCCGGAACCTAGGGAAACCTACCAAACCTGTGCATTTCTGAAAACTAGAGACCTAGGGGAATCCAAGATGGGGTGACTTGTGGGGCTGTGACCAGGTTCTTTTACCCAGAATCCTTTGCAAACCTCAAAATTTTGCTAAAAAAACATATGTTCCTCACATTTCTGTGGCAGAAAGTTCTGGAATCTGAGAGGAGGCACAAATTCCCTTCCACCCAGCATTCCCCCAATTCTCCCGATAAAAATGGTACCTCACTTGTGTGGGTAGGCCCAGCGCCTGCGACAGGAAATGCCCCAAAGCACAACATGGACACATCCCATTTTTTGACAGAAAACAGAGCTGTATTTTGCAAAGTGCCAACCTGTAGATTTTGGCCTGTAGCTCAGCCGGCACCTAGGGAAACCTACCAAACCTGTGCATTTCTGAAAACTAGAGACCTAGGGGAATCCAAGATTGGGTGACTTATGGGGCTCTGACCAGGTTCTGTTACCCAGAATCCTTTGCAAACCTCAACATTTGGCTAAAAAAACACATGTTCCTCACATTTCTGTGGCAGAAAGTTCTGGAATCTGAGAGGAGGCACAAATTCCCTTCCACCCAGCATTCCCCCAATTCTCCCGATAAAAATGGTACCTCACTTGTGTGGGTAGGCCCAGCGCCTGCGACAGGAAATGCCCCAAAGCACAACATGGACACATCCCATTTTTTGACAGAAAACAGAGCTGTATTTTGCAAAGTGCCAACCTGTAGATTTTGGAACATTGCTCAGCCGGCACCTAGGGAAACCTACCAAACCTGTGCATTTCTGAAAACTAGAGACCTAGGGGAATCCAAGATGGGGTGACTTGTGGGGCTGTGACCAGGTTCTGTTACCCAGAATCCTTTGCAAACCTCAAAATTTGGCTAAAAAAACACATGTTCCTCACATTTCTGTGGCAGAAAGTTCTGGATTCTGAGAGGAGGCACAAATTCCCTTCCACCTAGCATTCCCTCAAGTCTCCCGATAAAAATTATACCTCACTTGTGTGGGTAGGCCTAGCGCCCGCGACAGGAAATGCCCCAAAACGCAACGTGGACACATCCCATTTTTTGACAGAAAACAGAGCTGTATTTTGCAAAGTGCCTACCTGTAGATTTTGGCCTCTAGCTCAGCCGGCACCAAGGGAAACCTACCAAACCTGTGGATTTCTGAAAACTAGAGACCTAGGGGAATCCAAGATGGGGTGACTTGTGGGGCTCTGACCAGGTTCTGTTACCCAGAATCCTTTGCAAACCTCAAAATTTGGCTAAAAAAACACATGTTCCTCACATTTCTGTGGCAGAAAGTTCTGTAATCTGAGAGGAGGCACAAATTTCCTTCCACCCAGCGTTCCCCTAAGTCTCCCGGTAAAAATGATACCTCACTTGTGTGGGTAGGCCTAGGGCCTGCGACAGGAAATGCCCCAAAGCACAACGTGGACACATCCCATTTTTTGACAGAAAACAGAGCTGTATTTTGCAAAGTGCCTACCTGTAGATTTTGGCCTCTAGCTCAGCCGGCACCTAGGGAAACCTACCAAACCTGTGCATTTCTGAAAACTAGAGACCTAGGGGAATCCAAGATTGGGTGACTTGTGGGGCTCTGACCAGGTTCTGTTACCCAGAATCCTTTGCAAACCTCAACATTTGGCTAAAAATACACATGTTCCTCACATTTCTGTGGCAGAAAGTTCTGGAATCTGAGAGGAGGCACAAATTTCCTTCCACCCAGCGTTCCCCCAAGTCTTCCGATAAAAGTGATACCTCACTTGTGTGGGAAGGCCTAACGCCTGTGACAGGAAATGCCCCAAAGCACAACGTGGACACATCCCATTTTTTGACAGAAAACAGAGCTGTATTTTGCAAAGTGCCAACCTGTAGATTTTGGCCTCTAGCTCAGCCGGCACCTAGGGAAACCTACCAAACCTGTGAATTTCTGAAAACTAGAGATCTAGGGGAATCCAAGATGGGGTGACTTGTGGGGCTGTGACCAGGTTCTGTTACCCAGAATCCTTTGCAAACCTCAAAATTTGGCTAAAAAAACACATGTTCCTCACATTTCTGTGGCAGAAAGTTCTGGAATCTGAGAGGAGGCACAAATTCCCTTCCACCCAGCATTCCCCCAATTCTCCCGATAAAAATGGTACCTCACTTGTGTGGGTTGGCCTAGCGCCTGCGACAGGAAATGCCCCAAAGCACAACGTGGACACATCCCATTTTTTGACAGAAAACAGAGCTGTATTTTGCAAAGTGCCAACCTGTAGATTTTGGCCTCTAGCTCAGCCGGCACCAAGGGAAACCTACCAAACCTGTGGATTTATGAAAACTGGAGACCTAGGGGAATCCAAGATGGGGTGACTTGTGGGGCTCTGACCAGGTTCTGTTACCCAGAATCCTTTGCAAACCTCAAAATTTGGCTACAAAAACACATGTTCCTCACATTTCGGTGGCAGAAAGTTCTGTGATCTGAGAGGAGGCACAAATTCCCTTCCACCCAGCATTCCCCCAATTCTCCCGATAAAAATGGTACCTCACTTGTGTGGGTAGGCCCAGCGCCTGCGACAGGAAATGCCCCAAAGCACAACGTGAACACATCCCATTTTTTGACAGAAAACAGAGCTGTATTTTGCAAAGTGCCAACCTGTAGATTTTGGCCTATAGCTCAGCCGGCACCTAGGGAAACCTACCAAACCTGTGCATTTCTGAAAACTAGAGACCTAGGGGAATCCAAGATGGGGTGACTTGTGGGGCTGTGACCAGGTTCTGTTACCCAGAATCCTTTGCAAACCTCAACATTTGGCTAAAAAAACACATGTTCCTCACATTTCTGTGGCAGAAAGTTCTGGAATATGAGAGGAGGCACAAATTTCCTTCCACCCAGCGTTCCCCCAAGTCTCCCGATAAAAATGATACCTCACTTGTGTGGGTAGGCCTAGCGCCTGCGACAGTAAATGCCCCAAAGCACAACGTGGATACATCCCATTTTTTGACAGAAAACAGAGCTGTATTTTGCAAAGTGCCTACCTGTAGATTGTGGCCTCTAGCTCAGCCGGCACCTAGGGAAACCTACCAAACCTGTTCATTTCTGAAAACTAGAGACCTAGGGGAATCCAAGATGGGGTGACTTGTGGGGCTCTGACCAGGTTCTGTTACCCAGAATCCTTGGCAAACCTCAAAATTTTGCTAAAAAAACACATGTTCCTCACATTTCGGTGGCAGAAAGTTTTGTAATCTGAGAGGAGGAACAAATTTCCTTCCACCCAGCGTTCCCCTAAGTCTCCCGATAAAAATGATACCTCACTTGTGTGGGTAGGCCTAGCGCCTGCGACAGGAAATGCCCCAAAGCACAACGTGGACACATCCCATTTTTTGACAGAAAACAGAGCTGTATTTTGCAAAGTGCCTACCTGTAGATTTTGGCCTCTAGCTCAGCCGGCACCTAGGGAAAGCTACCAAACCTGTGCATTTCTGAAAACTAGAGACCTAGGGGAATCCAAGATTGGGTGACTTGTGGGGGTCTGACCAGGTTCTGTTACCCAGAATCCTTTGCAAACCTCAAAATTTGGCTAAAAAAACACATGTTCCTCACATTTCTGTGGCAGAAAGTTCTGGAATCTGAGAGGAGGCACAAATTTCCTTCCACCCAGCGTTCCCCCAAGTCTCCGGATAAAAGTGATACCTCACTTGTGTGGGTAGGCCTAGAGCCTGTGACAGGAAATGCCCCAAAGCACAACGTGGACACATCCCATTTTTTGACAGAAAACAGAGCTGTATTTTGCAAAGTGCCAACCTGTAGATTTTGGCCTCTAGCTCAGCCGGCACCAAGGGAAACCTACCAAACCTGTGGATTTATGAAAACTGGAGACCTAGGGGAATCCAAGATGGGGTGACTTGTGGGGCTCTGACCAGGTTCTGTTACCCAGAATCCTTTACAAACCTCAAAATTTGGCTATAAAAACACATGTTCCTCACATTTCGGTGGCAGAAAGTTCTGTGATCTGAGAGAAGGCACAAATTTCCTTCCACCCAGCGTTCCCCTAAGTCTCCCGATAAAAATGATACCTCACTTGTGTGGGTAGGCCTAGCGCCTGCGACAGGAAATGCCCCAAAGCACAACGTGGACACATCCCATTTTTTGACAGAAAACAGAGCTGTATTTTGCAAAGTGCCTACCTGTAGATTTTGGCCTCTAGCTCAGCCGGCACCTAGGGAAAGCTACCAAACCTGTGCATTTCTGAAAACTAGAGACCTAGGGGAATCCAAGATTGGGTGACTTGTGGGGCTCTGACCAGGTTCTGTTACCCAGAATCCTTTGCAAACCTCAACATTTGGCTAAAAAAACACATGTTCCTCACATTTCTGTGCCAGAAAGTTCTGGAATATGAGAGGAGGCACAAATTTCCTTCCACCCAGCGTTCCCCCAAGTCTCCCGATAAAAATGATACCTCACTTGTGTGGGTAGGCCTAGCGCCTGCGACAGTAAATGCCCCAAAGCACAACGTGGACACATCCCATTTTTTGACAGAAAACAGAGCTGTATTTTGCATAGTGCCTACCTGTAGATTGTGGCCTCTAGCTCATACGGCACCTAGGGAAACCTACCAAACCTGTGCATTTCTGAAAACTAGAGACCTAGGTGAATCCAAGATGGGGTGGCTTGTGGGGCTCTGACCAGGTTCTTTTACCTAGAATCCTTTGCAAACCTCAACATTTGGCTAAAAAAACACATTTTCCTCACATTTCTGTGGCAGAAAGTTCTGTAATCTGAGAGGAGGCACAAATTTCCTTCCACCCAGCGTTCCCCTAAGTCTCCCGATAAAAATGATACCTCACTTGTGTGGGTAGGCCTAGCGCCTGCGACAGGAAATGCCCCAAAGCACAACGTGGACACATCCCATTTTTTGACAGAAAACAGAGCTGTATTTTGCAAAGTGCCAACCTGTAGATTTTGGCCTCTAGCTCAGCCGGCACCTAGGGAAACCTACCAAACCTGTGCATTTCTGAAAACTAGAGACCTAGGGGAATCCAAGATGGGGTGACTTGTGGGGCTGTGACCAGGTTCTGTTACCCAGAATCCTTTGCAAACCTCAAAATTTTGCTAAAAAAGATATGTTCCTCACATTTCTGTGGCAGAAAGTTCTGGAATCTGAGAGGAGGCACAAATTCCCTTCCACCCAGCATTCCCCCAATTCTCCCGATAAAAATGGTACCTCACTTGTGTGGGTAGGCCCAGCGCCTGCGACAGGAAATGCCCCAAAGCACAACATGGACACATCCCATTTTTTGACAGAAAACAGAGCTGTATTTTGCAAAGTGCCAACCTGTAGATTTTGGCCTATTGCTCAGCCGGCACCTAGGGAAACCTACCAAACCTGTGCATTTCTGAAAACTAGAGACCTAGGGGAATCCAAGATGGGGTGACTTGTGGGGCTGTGACCAGGTTCTGTTACCCAGAATCCTTTGCAAACCTCAAAATTTGGCTAAAAAAACACATGTTCCTCACATTTCTGTGGCAGAAAGTTCTGGATTCTGAGAGGAGGCACAAATTCCCTTCCACCTAGCATTCCCTCAAGTCTCCCGATAAAAATTATACCTCACTTGTGTGGGTAGGCCTAGCGCCTGCGACAGGAAATGCCCCAAAACGCAACGTGGACACATCCCATTTTTTGACAGAAAACAGAGCTGTATTTTGCAAAGTGCCTACCTGTAGATTTTGGCCTCTAGCTCAGCCGGCACCAAGGGAAACCTACCAAACCTGTGGATTTCTGAAAACTAGAGACCTAGGGGAATCCAAGATGGGGTGACTTGTGGGGCTCTGACCAGGTTCTGTTACCCAGAATCCTTTGCAAACCTCAAAATTTGGCTAAAAAAACACATGTTCCTCACATTTCTGTGGCAGAAAGTTCTGTAATCTGAGAGGAGGCACAAATTTCCTTCCACCCAGCGTTCCCCTAAGTCTCCCGGTAAAAATGATACCTCACTTGTGTGGGTAGGCGCCTGCGACAGGAAATGCCCCAAAGCACAACGTGGACACATCCCATTTTTTGACAGAAAACAGAGCTGTATTTTGCAAAGTGCCTACCTGTAGATTTTGGCCTCTAGCTCAGCCGGCACCTAGGGAAACCTACCAAACGTGTGCATTTCTGAAAACTAGAGACCTAGGGGAATCCAAGATTGGGTGACTTGTGGGGCTCTGACCAGGTTCTGTTACCCAGAATCCTTTGCAAACCTCAACATTTGGCTAAAAAAACACATGTTCCTCACATTTCTGTGGCAGAAAGTTCTGGAATCTGAGAGGAGGCACAAATTCCCTTCCACCCAGCATTCCCCCAATTCTCCCGATAAAAATGGTACCTCACTTGTGTGGGTAGGCCTAGCGCCTGCGACAGGAAATGCCCCAAAGCACAACGTGGACACATCCCATTTTTTGACAGAAAACAGAGCTGTATTTTGCAAAGTGCCAACCTGTAGATTTTGGCCTATTGCTCAGCCGGCACCTAGGGAAACCTACCAAACCTGTGCATTTCTGAAAACTAGAGACCTAGGGGAATCCAAGATGGGGTGACTTGTGGGGCTGTGACCAGGTTCTGTTACCCAGAATCCTTTGCAAACCTCAAAATGTGGCTAAAAAAACACATGTTCCTCACATTTCTGTGGCAGAAAGTTCTGGATTCTGAGAGGAGGCACAAATTCCCTTCCACCTAGCATTCCCTCAAGTCTCCCGATAAAAATTATACCTCACTTGTGTGGGTAGGCCTAGCGCCCGTGACAGGAAATGCCCCAAAACGCAACGTGGACACATCCCATTTTTTGACAGAAAACAGAGCTGTATTTTGCAAAGTGCCTACCTGTAGATTTTGGCCTCTAGCTCAGCCGGCACCAAGGGAAACCTACCAAACCTGTGGATTTCTGAAAACTAGAGACCTAGGGGAATCCAAGATGGGGTGACTTGTGGGGCTCTGACCAGGTTCTGTTACCCAGAATCCTTTGCAAACCTCAAAATTTGGCTAAAAAAACACATGTTCCTCACATTTCTGTGGCAGAAAGTTCTGTAATCTGAGAGGAGGCACAAATTTCCTTCCACCCAGCGTTCCCCTAAGTCTCCCGATAAAAATGATACCTCACTTGTGTGGGTAGGCCTAGCGCCTGCGACAGGAAATGCCCCAAAAGCACAACGTGGACACATCCCATTTTTTGACAGAAAACAGAGCTGTATTTTGCAAAGTGCCTACCTGTAGATTTTGGCCTCTAGCTCAGCCGGCACCTAGGGAAATCTACCAAACCTGTGCATTTCTGAAAACTAGAGACCTAGGGGAATCCAAGATTGGGTGACTTGTGGGGCTCTGACCAGGTTCTGTTACCCAGAATCCTTTGCAAACCTCAACATTTGGCTAAAAAAACACATGTTCCTCACATTTCTGTGGCATAAAGTTCTGTAATCTGAGAGGAGGCACTAATTTCCTTCCACCCAGCGTTCCCCCAAGTCTCCCGATAAAAGTGATACCTCACTTGTGTGGGTAGGCCTAGCGCCTGTGACAGGAAATGCCCCAAAGCACAACGTGGACACATCCCATTTTTTGACAGAAAACAGCTGTATTTTGCAAAGTGCCAACCTGTAGATTTTGGCCTCTAGCTCAGCCGGCACCTAGGGAAACCTACCAAACCTGTGCATTTCTGAAAACTAGAGACCTAGGGGAATCCAAGATGGGGTGACTTGTGGGGCTGTGACCAGGTTCTGTTACCCAGAATCCTTTGCAAACCTCAAAATTTGGCTAAAAAAACACATGTTCCTCACATTTCTGTGGCAGAAAGTTCTGGAATCTGAGAGGAGGCACAAATTCCCTTCCACCCAGCATTCCCCCAATTCTCCCGATGAAAATGGTACCTCACTTGTGTGGGTAGGCCTAGCGCCTGCGACAGGAAATGCCCCAAAGCACAACGTGGACACATCCCATTTTTTGACAGAAAACAGAGCTGTATTTTGCAAAGTGCCAACCTGTAGATTTTGGCCTCTAGCTCAGCCGGCACCAAGGGAAACCTACCAAACCTGTGGATTTATGAAAACTGGAGACCTAGGGGAATCCAAGATGGGGTGACTTGTGGGGCTCTGACCAGGTTCTGTTACCCAGCATCCTTTGCAAACCTCAAAATTTGGCTACAAAAACACATGTTCCTCACATTTCGGTGGCAGAAAGTTCTGTGATCTGAGAGGAGGCACAAATTCCCTTCTACTCAGCATTCCCCCAATTCTCCCGATAAAAATGGTACCTCACTTGTGTGGGTAGGCCCAGCGCCTGCGACAGGAAATGCCCCAAAGCACAACGTGGACACATCCCATTTTTTGACAGAAAACAGAGCTGTATTTTGCAAAGTGCCAACCTGTAGATTTTGGCCTATAGCTCAGCCGGCACCTAGGGAAACCTACCAAACCTGTGCATTTCTGAAAACTAGAGACCTAGGGGAATCCAAGATGGGGTGACTTGTGGGGCTGTGACCAGGTTCTGTTACCCAGAATCCTTTGCAAACCTCAACATTTGGCTAAAAAAACACATGTTCCTCACATTTCTGTGGCAGAAAGTTCTGGAATATGAGAGGAGGCACAAATTTCCTTCCACCCAGCGTTCCCCGAAGTCTCCTGATAAAAATGATACCTCACTTGTGTGGGTAGGCCTAGCGCCTGCGACAGTAAATGCCCCAAAGCACAACGTGGACACATCCCATTTTTTGACAGAAAACAGAGCTGTATTTTGCAAAGTGCCTACCTGTAGATTGTGGCCTCTAGCTCAGCCGGCACCTAGGGAAACCTACCAAACCTGTTCATTTCTGAAAACTAGAGACCTAGGGGAATCCAAGATGGGGTGACTTGTGGGGCTCTGACCAGGTTCTGTTACCCAGAATCCTTGGCAAACCTCAAAATTTGGCTAAAAAAACACATGTTCCTCACATTTCGGTGGCAGAAAGTTCTGTAATCTGAGAGGAGGCACAAATTTCCTTCCACCCAGCGTTCCCCCAAGTCTCCGGATAAAAGTGATACCTCACTTGTGTGGGTAGGCCTAGAGCCTGTGACAGGAAATGCCCCAAAGCACAACGTGGACACATCCCATTTTTTGACAGAAAACAGAGCTGTATTTTGCAAAGTGCCAACCTGTAGATTTTGGCCTCTAGCTCAGCCGGCACCAAGGGAAACCTACCAAACCTGTGGATTTATGAAAACTGGAGACCTAGGGGAATCCAAGATGGGGTGACTTGTGGGGCTCTGACCAGGTTCTGTTACCCAGAATCCTTTGCAAACCTCAAAATTTGGCTATAAAAACACATGTTCCTCACATTTCGGTGGCAGAAAGTTCTGTGATCTGAGAGAAGGCACAAATTTCCTTCCACCCAGCGTTCCCCTAAGTCTCCCGATAAAAATGATACCTCACTTGTGTGGGTAGGCCTAGCGCCTGCGACAGGAAATGCCCCAAAGCACAACGTGGACACATCCCATTTTTTGACAGAAAACAGAGCTGTATTTTGCAAAGTGCCTACCTGTAGATTTTGGCCTCTAGCTCAGCCGGCACCTAGGGAAAGCTACCAAACCTGTGCATTTCTGAAAACTAGAGACCTAGGGGAATCCAAGATTGGGTGACTTGTGGGGCTCTGACCAGGTTCTGTTACCCAGAATCCTTTGCAAACCTCAACATTTGGCTAAAAAAACACATGTTCCTCACCTTTCTGTGGCAGAAAGTTCTGGAATATGAGAGGAGGCACAAATTTCCTTCCACCCAGCGTTCCCCCAAGTCTCCCGATAAAAATGATACCTCACTTGTGTGGGTAGGCCTAGCGCCTGCGACAGTAAATGCCCCAAAGCACAACGTGGACACATCCCATTTTTTGACAGAAAACAGAGCTGTATTTTGCAAAGTGCCTACCTGTAGATTGTGGCCTCTAGCTCAGCCGGCACCTAGGGAAACCTACCAAACCTGTGCATTTCTGAAAACTAGAGACCTAGGGGAATCCAAGATGGGGTGGCTTGTGGGGCTCTGACCAGGTTCTTTTACCTAGAATCCTTTGCAAACCTCAACATTTGGCTAAAAAAACACATTTTCCTCACATTTCTGTGGCATAAAGTTCTGTAATCTGAGAGGAGGCACTAATTTCCTTCCACCCAGCGTTCCCCCAAGTCTCCCGATAAAAGTGATACCTCACTTGTGTGGGTAGGCCTAGCGCCTGTGACAGGAAATGCCCCAAAGCACAACGTGGACACATCCCATTTTTTGACAGAAAACAGCTGTATTTTGCAAAGTGCCAACCTGTAGATTTTGGCCTCTAGCTCAGCCGGCACCTAGGGAAACCTACCAAACCTGTGCATTTCTGAAAACTAGAGACCTAGGGGAATCCAAGATGGGGTGACTTGTGGGGCTGTGACCAGGTTCTGTTACCCAGAATCCTTTGCAAACCTCAAAATTTGGCTAAAAAAACACATGTTCCTCACATTTCTGTGGCAGAAAGTTCTGGAATCTGAGAGGAGGCACAAATTCCCTTCCACCCAGCATTCCCCCAATTCTCCCGATGAAAATGGTACCTCACTTGTGTGGGTAGGCCTAGCGCCTGCGACAGGAAATGCCCCAAAGCACAACGTGGACACATCCCATTTTTTGACAGAAAACAGAGCTGTATTTTGCAAAGTGCCAACCTGTAGATTTTGGCCTCTAGCTCAGCCGGCACCAAGGGAAACCTACCAAACCTGTGGATTTATGAAAACTGGAGACCTAGGGGAATCCAAGATGGGGTGACTTGTGGGGCTCTGACCAGGTTCTGTTACCCAGAATCCTTTGCAAACCTCAAAATTTGGCTTCAAAAACACATGTTCCTCACATTTCGGTGGCAGAAAGTTCTGTGATCTGAGAGGAGGCACAAATTCCCTTCTACTCAGCATTCCCCCAATTCTCCCGATAAAAATGGTACCTCACTTGTGTGGGTAGGCCCAGCGCCTGCGACAGGAAATGCCCCAAAGCACAACGTGGACACATCCCATTTTTTGACAGAAAACAGAGCTGTATTTTGCAAAGTGCCAACCTGTAGATTTTGGCCTATAGCTCAGCCGGCACCTAGGGAAACCTACCAAACCTGTGCATTTCTGAAAACTAGAGACCTAGGGGAATCCAAGATGGGGTGACTTGTGGGGCTGTGACCAGGTTCTGTTACCCAGAATCCTTTGCAAACCTCAACATTTGGCTAAAAAAACACATGTTCCTCACATTTCTGTGGCAGAAAGTTCTGGAATATGAGAGGAGGCACAAATTTCCTTCCACCCAGCGTTCCCCGAAGTCTCCCGATAAAAATGATACCTCACTTGTGTGGGTAGGCCTAGCGCCTGCGACAGTAAATGCCCCAAAGCACAACGTGGACACATCCCATTTTTTGACAGAAAACAGAGCTGTATTTTGCAAAGTGCCTACCTGTAGATTGTGGCCTCTAGCTCAGCCGGCACCTAGGGAAACCTACCAAACCTGTTCATTTCTGAAAACTAGAGACCTAGGGGAATCCAAGATGGGGTGACTTGTGGGGCTCTGACCAGGTTCTGTTACCCAGAATCCTTGGCAAACCTCAAAATTTGGCTAAAAAAACACATGTTCCTCACATTTCGGTGGCAGAAAGTTCTGTAATCTGAGAGGAGGCACAAATTTCCTTCCACCCAGCGTTCCCCCCAGTCTCCGGATAAAAGTGATACCTCACTTGTGTGGGTAGGCCTAGAGCCTGTGACAGGAAATGCCCCAAAGCACAACGTGGACACATCCCATTTTTTGACAGAAAACAGAGCTGTATTTTGCAAAGTGCCAACCTGTAGATTTTGGCCTCTAGCTCAGCCGGCACCAAGGAAAACCTACCAAACCTGTGGATTTATGAAAACTGGAGACCTAGGGGAATCCAAGATGGGGTGACTTGTGGGGCTCTGACCAGGTTCTGTTACCCAGAATCCTTTGCAAACCTCAAAATTTGGCTATAAAAACACATGTTCCTCACATTTCGGTGGCAGAAAGTTCTGTGATCTGAGAGAAGGCACAAATTTCCTTCCACCCAGCGTTCCCCTAAGTCTCCCGATAAAAATGATACCTCACTTGTGTGGGTAGGCCTAGCGCCTGCGACAGGAAATGCCCCAAAGCACAACGTGGACACATCCCATTTTTTGACAGAAAACAGAGCTGTATTTTGCAAAGTGCCTACCTATAGATTTTGGCCTCTAGCTCAGCCGGCACCTAGGGAAAGCTACCAAACCTGTGCATTTCTGAAAACTAGAGACCTAGGGGAATCCAAGATTGGGTGACTTGTGGGGCTCTGACCAGGTTCTGTTACCCAGAATCCTTTGCAAACCTCAACATTTGGCTAAAAAAACACATGTTCCTCACATTTCTGTGGCAGAAAGTTCTGGAATATGAGAGGAGGCACAAATTTCCTTCCACCCAGCGTTCCCCCAAGTTTCCCGATAAAAATGATACCTCACTTGTGTGGGTAGGCCTAGCGCCTGCGACAGTAAATGCCCCAAAGCACAACGTGGACACATCCCATTTTTTGACAGAAAACAGAGCTGTATTTTGCAAAGTGCCTACCTGTAGATTGTGGCCTCTAGCTCAGCCGGCACCTAGGGAAACCTACCAAACCTGTGCATTTCTGAAAACTAGAGACCTAGGGGAATCCAAGATGGGGTGGCTTGTGGGGCTCTGACCAGGTTCTTTTACCTAGAATCCTTTGCAAACCTCAACATTTGGCTAAAAAAACACATTTTCCTCACATTTCTGTGGCAGAAAGTTCTGTAATCTGAGAGGAGGCACAAATTTCCTTCCACCCAGCGTTCCCCTAAGTCTCCCGATAAAAATGATACCTCACTTGTGTGGGTAGGCCTAGCGCCTGCGACAGGAAATGCCCCAAAGCACAACGTGGACACATCCCATTTTTTGACAGAAAACAGAGCTGTATTTTGCAAAGTGCCAACCTGTAGATTTTGGCCTCTAGCTCAGCCGGCACCTAGGGAAACCTACCAAACCTGTGCATTTCTGAAAACTAGAGACCTAGGGGAATCCAAGATGGGGTGGCTTGTGGGGCTCTGACCAGGTTCTTTTACCCAGAATCCTTTGCAAACCTCAAAATTTGGCTAAAAAAACACATGTTCCTCACATTTCTGTGGCAGAAAGTTCTGGAATCTGAGAGGAGGCACAAATTCCCTTCCACCCAGCATTCCCCCAATTCTCCCGATAAAAATGGTACCTCACTTGTGTGGGTAGGCCTAGCGCCTGCGACAGGAAATGCCCCAAAGCACAACGTGGACACATCCCATTTTTTGACAGAAAACAGAGCTGTATTTTGCAAAGTGCCAACCTGTAGATTTTGGCCTCTAGCTCAGCCGGCACCAAGGGAAACCTACCAAACCTGTGGATTTATGAAAACTGGAGACCTAGGGGAATTCAAGATGGGGTGACTTGTGGGGCTCTGACCAGGTTCTGTTACCCAGAATCCTTTGCAAACCTCAAAATTTGGCTAAAAAAACACATGTTCCTCACATTTCGGTGGCAGAAAGTTCTGTGATCTGAGAGGAGGCACAAATTCCCTTCCACCCAGCATTCCCACAATTCTCCCGATAAAAATGGTACCTCACTTGTGTGGGTAGGCCCAGCGCCTGCGACAGGAAATGCCCCAAAGCACAACATGGACACATCCCATTTTTTGACAGAAAACAGAGCTGTATTTTGCAAAGTGCCAACCTGTAGATTTTGGCCTATTGCTCAGCCGGCACCTAGGGAAACCTACCAAACCTGTGCATTTCTGAAAACTAGAGACCTAGGGGAATCCAAGATGGGGTGACTTGTGGGGCTGTGACCAGGTTCTGTTACCCAGAATCCTTTGCAAACCTCAAAATTTGGCTAAAAAAACACATGTTCCTCACATTTCTGTGGCAGAAAGTTCTGGATTCTGAGAGGAGGCACAAATTCCCTTCCACCTACCATTCCCTCAAGTCTCCCGATAAAAATTATACCTCACTTGTGTGGGTAGGCCTAGCGCCTGCGACAGGAAATGCCCCAAAACGCAACGTGGACACATCCCATTTTTGGACAGAAAACAGAGCTGTATTTTGCAAAGTGCCTACCTGTAGATTTTGGCCTCTAGCTCAGCCGGCACCAAGGGAAACCTACCAAACCTGTGGATTTCTGAAAACTAGAGACCTAGGGGAATCCAAGATGGGGTGACTTGTGGGGCTCTGACCAGGTTCTGTTACCCAGAATCCTTTGCAAACCTCAAAATTTGGCTAAAAAAACACATGTTCCTCACATTTCTGTAGCAGAAAGTTCTGTAATCTGAGAGGAGGCACAAATTTCCTTCCACCCAGCGTTCCCCTAAGTCTCCCGGTAAAAATGATACCTCACTTGTGTGGGTAGGCGCCTGCGACAGGAAATGCCCCAAAGCACAACGTGGACACATCCCATTTTTTGACAGAAAACAGAGCTGTATTTTGCAAAGTGCCAACCTGTAGATTTTGGCCTATTGCTCAGCCGGCACCTAGGGAAACCTACCAAACCTGTGCATTTCTGAAAACTAGAGACCTAGGGGAATCCAAGATGGGGTGACTTGTGGGGCTCTGACCAGGTTCTGTTACCCAGAATCCTTTGCAAACCTCAAAATTTGGCTTCAAAAACACATGTTCCTCACATTTCGGTGGCAGAAAGTTCTGTGATCTGAGAGGAGGCACAAATTCCCTTCTACTCAGCATTCCCCCAATTCTCCCGATAAAAATGGTACCTCACTTTTGTGGGTAGGCCCAGCGCCTGCGACAGGAAATGCCCCAAAGCACAACGTGGACACATCCCATTTTTTGACAGAAAACAGAGCTGTATTTTGCAAAGTGCCAACCTGTAGATTTTGGCCTATAGCTCAGCCGGCACCTAGGGAAACCTACCAAACCTGTGCATTTCTGAAAACTAGAGACCTAGGGGAATCCAAGATGGGGTGACTTGTGGGGCTGTGACCAGGTTCTGTTACCCAGAATCCTTTGCAAACCTCAACATTTGGCTAAAAAAACACATGTTCCTCACATTTCTGTGGCAGAAAGTTCTGGAATATGAGAGGAGGCACAAATTTCCTTCCACCCAGCGTTCCCCGAAGTCTCCCGATAAAAATGATACCTCACTTGTGTGGGTAGGCCTAGCGCCTGCGACAGTAAATGCCCCAAAGCACAACGTGGACACATCCCATTTTTTGACAGAAAACAGAGCTGTATTTTGCAAAGTGCCTACCTGTAGATTGTGGCCTCTAGCTCAGCCGGCACCTAGGGAAACCTACCAAACCTGTTCATTTCTGAAAACTAGAGACCTAGGGGAATCCAAGATGGGGTGACTTGTGGGGCTCTGACCAGGTTCTGTTACCCAGAATCCTTGGCAAACCTCAAAATTTGGCTAAAAAAACACATGTTCCTCACATTTCGGTGGCAGAAAGTTCTGTAATCTGAGAGGAGGCACAAATTTCCTTCCACCCAGCGTTCCCCCCAGTCTCCGGATAAAAGTGATACCTCACTTGTGTGGGTAGGCCTAGAGCCTGTGACAGGAAATGCCCCAAAGCACAACGTGGACACATCCCATTTTTTGACAGAAAACAGAGCTGTATTTTGCAAAGTGCCAACCTGTAGATTTTGGCCTCTAGCTCAGCCGGCACCAAGGAAAACCTACCAAACCTGTGGATTTATGAAAACTGGAGACCTAGGGGAATCCAAGATGGGGTGACTTGTGGGGCTCTGACCAGGTTCTGTTACCCAGAATCCTTAGCAAACCTCAAAATTTGGCTATAAAAACACATGTTCCTCACATTTCGGTGGCAGAAAGTTCTGTGATCTGAGAGAAGGCACAAATTTCCTTCCACCCAGCGTTCCCATAAGTCTCCCGATAAAAATGATACCTCACTTGTGTGGGTAGGCCTAGCGCCTGCGACAGGAAATGCCCCAAAGCACAACGTGGACACATCCCATTTTTTGACAGAAAACAGAGCTGTATTTTGCAAAGTGCCTACCTATAGATTTTGGCCTCTAGCTCAGCCGGCACCTAGGGAAAGCTACCAAACCTGTGCATTTCTGAAAACTAGAGACCTAGGGGAATCCAAGATTGGGTGACTTGTGGGGCTCTGACCAGGTTCTGTTACCCAGAATCCTTTGCAAACCTCAACATTTGGCTAAAAAAACACATGTTCCTCACATTTCTGTGGCAGAAAGTTCTGGAATATGAGAGGAGGCACAAATTTCCTTCCACCCAGCGTTCCCCCAAGTTTCCCGATAAAAATGATACCTCACTTGTGTGGGTAGGCCTAGCGCCTGCGACAGTAAATGCCCCAAAGCACAACGTGGACACATCCCATTTTTTGACAGAAAACAGAGCTGTATTTTGCAAAGTGCCTACCTGTAGATTGTGGCCTCTAGCTCAGCCGGCACCTAGGGAAACCTACCAAACCTGTGCATTTCTGAAAACTAGAGACCTAGGGGAATCCAAGATGGGGTGGCTTGTGGGGCTCTGACCAGGTTCTTTTACCTAGAATCCTTTGCAAACCTCAACATTTGGCTAAAAAAACACATTTTCCTCACATTTCTGTGGCAGAAAGTTCTGTAATCTGAGAGGAGGCACAAATTTCCTTCCACCCAGCGTTCCCCTAAGTCTCCCGATAAAAATGATACCTCACTTGTGTGGGTAGGCCTAGCGCCTGCGACAGGAAATGCCCCAAAGCACAACGTGGACACATCCCATTTTTTGACAGAAAACAGAGCTGTATTTTGCAAAGTGCCAACCTGTAGATTTTGGCCTCTAGCTCAGCCGGCACCTAGGGAAACCTACCAAACCTGTGCATTTCTGAAAACTAGAGACCTAGGGGAATCCAAGATGGGGTGGCTTGTGGGGCTCTGACCAGGTTCTTTTACCCAGAATCCTTTGCAAACCTCAACATTTGGCTAAAAAAACACATGTTCCTCACATTTCTGTGGCAGAAAGTTCTGGAATCTGAGAGGAGGCACAAATTCCCTTCCACCCAGCATTCCCCCAATTCTCCCGATAAAAATGGTACCTCACTTGTGTGGGTAGGCCTAGCGCCTGCGACAGGAAATGCCCCAAAGCACAACGTGGACACATCCCATTTTTTGACAGAAAACAGAGCTGTATTTTGCAAAGTGCCAACCTGTAGATTTTGGCCTCTAGCTCAGCCGGCACCAAGGGAAACCTACCAAACCTGTGGATTTATGAAAACTGGAGACCTAGGGGAATTCAAGATGGGGTGACTTGTGGGGCTCTGACCAGGTTCTGTTACCCAGAATCCTTTGCAAACCTCAAAATTTGGCTAAAAAAACACATGTTCCTCACATTTCGGTGGCAGAAAGTTCTGTGATCTGAGAGGAGGCACAAATTCCCTTCCACCCAGCATTCCCCCAATTCTCCCGATAAAAATGGTACCTCACTTGTGTGGGTAGGCCCAGCGCCTGCGACAGGAAATGCCCCAAAGCACAACATGGACACATCCCATTTTTTGACAGAAAACAGAGCTGTATTTTGCAAAGTGCCAACCTGTAGATTTTGGCCTATTGCTCAGCCGGCACCTAGGGAAACCTACCAAACCTGTGCATTTCTGAAAACTAGAGACCTAGGGGAATCCAAGATGGGGTGACTTGTGGGGCTGTGACCAGGTTCTGTTACCCAGAATCCTTTGCAAACCTCAAAATTTGGCTAAAAAAACACATGTTCCTCACATTTCTGTGGCAGAAAGTTCTGGATTCTGAGAGGAGGCACAAATTCCCTTCCACCTACCATTCCCTCAAGTCTCCCGATAAAAATTATACCTCACTTGTGTGGGTAGGCCTAGCGCCTGCGACAGGAAATGCCCCAAAACGCAACGTGGACACATCCCATTTTTGGACAGAAAACAGAGCTGTATTTTGCAAAGTGCCTACCTGTAGATTTTGGCCTCTAGCTCAGCCGGCACCAAGGGAAACCTACCAAACCTGTGGATTTCTGAAAACTAGAGACCTAGGGGAATCCAAGATGGGGTGACTTGTGGGGCTCTGACCAGGTTCTGTTACCCAGAATCCTTTGCAAACCTCAAAATTTGGCTAAAAAAACACATGTTCCTCACATTTCTGTAGCAGAAAGTTCTGTAATCTGAGAGGAGGCACAAATTTCCTTCCACCCAGCGTTCCCCTAAGTCTCCCGGTAAAAATGATACCTCACTTGTGTGGGTAGGCGCCTGCGACAGGAAATGCCCCAAAGCACAACGTGGACACATCCCATTTTTTGACAGAAAACAGAGCTGTATTTTGCAAAGTGCCAACCTGTAGATTTTGGCCTATTGCTCAGCCGGCACCTAGGGAAACCTACCAAACCTGTGCATTTCTGAAAACTAGAGACCTAGGGGAATCCAAGATGGGGTGACTTGTGGGGCTCTGACCAGGTTCTGTTACCCAGAATCCTTTGCAAACCTCAAAATTTGGCTTCAAAAACACATGTTCCTCACATTTCGGTGGCAGAAAGTTCTGTGATCTGAGAGGAGGCACAAATTCCCTTCTACTCAGCATTCCCCCAATTCTCCCGATAAAAATGGTACCTCACTTTTGTGGGTAGGCCCAGCGCCTGCGACAGGAAATGCCCCAAAGCACAACGTGGACACATCCCATTTTTTGACAGAAAACAGAGCTGTATTTTGCAAAGTGCCAACCTGTAGATTTTGGCCTATAGCTCAGCCGGCACCTAGGGAAACCTACCAAACCTGTGCATTTCTGAAAACTAGAGACCTAGGGGAATCCAAGATGGGGTGACTTGTGGGGCTGTGACCAGGTTCTGTTACCCAGAATCATTTGCAAACCTCAACATTTGGCTAAAAAAACACATGTTCCTCACATTTCTGTGGCAGAAAGTTCTGGAATATGAGAGGAGGCACAAATTTCCTTCCACCCAGCGTTCCCCGAAGTCTCCCGATAAAAATGATACCTCACTTGTGTGGGTAGGCCTAGCGCCTGCGACAGTAAATGCCCCAAAGCACAACGTGGACACATCCCATTTTTTGACAGAAAACAGAGCTGTATTTTGCAAAGTGCCTACCTGTAGATTGTGGCCTCTAGCTCAGCCGGCACCTAGGGAAACCTACCAAACCTGTTCATTTCTGAAAACTAGAGACCTAGGGGAATCCAAGATGGGGTGACTTGTGGGGCTCTGACCAGGTTCTGTTACCCAGAATCCTTGGCAAACCTCAAAATTTGGCTAAAAAAACACATGTTCCTCACATTTCGGTGGCAGAAAGTTCTGTAATCTGAGAGGAGGCACAAATTTCCTTCCACCCAGCGTTCCCCCCAGTCTCCGGATAAAAGTGATACCTCACTTGTGTGGGTAGGCCTAGAGCCTGTGACAGGAAATGCCCCAAAGCACAACGTGGACACATCCCATTTTTTGACAGAAAACAGAGCTGTATTTTGCAAAGTGCCAACCTGTAGATTTTGGCCTCTAGCTCAGCCGGCACCAAGGAAAACCTACCAAACCTGTGGATTTATGAAAACTGGAGACCTAGGGGAATCCAAGATGGGGTGACTTGTGGGGCTCTGACCAGGTTCTGTTACCCAGAATCCTTAGCAAACCTCAAAATTTGGCTATAAAAACACATGTTCCTCACATTTCGGTGGCAGAAAGTTCTGTGATCTGAGAGAAGGCACAAATTTCCTTCCACCCAGCGTTCCCCTAAGTCTCCCGATAAAAATGATACCTCACTTGTGTGGGTAGGCCTAGCGCCTGCGACAGGAAATGCCCCAAAGCACAACGTGGACACATCCCATTTTTTGAAAGAAAACAGAGCTGTATTTTGCAAAGTGCCTACCTATAGATTTTGGCCTCTAGCTCAGCCGGCACCTAGGGAAAGCTACCAAACCTGTGCATTTCTGAAAACTAGAGACCTAGGGGAATCCAAGATTGGGTGACTTGTGGGGCTCTGACCAGGTTCTGTTACCCAGAATCCTTTGCAAACCTCAACATTTGGCTAAAAAAACACATGTTCCTCACATTTCTGTGGCAGAAAGTTCTGGAATATGAGAGGAGGCACAAATTTCCTTCCACCCAGCGTTCCCCCAAGTTTCCCGATAAAAATGATACCTCACTTGTGTGGGTAGGCCTAGCGCCTGCGACAGTAAATGCCCCAAAGCACAACGTGGACACATCCCATTTTTTGACAGAAAACAGAGCTGTATTTTGCAAAGTGCCTACCTGTAGATTGTGGCCTCTAGCTCAGCCGGCACCTAGGGAAACCTACCAAACCTGTGCATTTCTGAAAACTAGAGACCTAGGGGAATCCAAGATGGGGTGGCTTGTGGGGCTCTGACCAGGTTCTTTTACCTAGAATCCTTTGCAAACCTCAACATTTGGCTAAAAAAACACATTTTCCTCACATTTCTGTGGCAGAAAGTTCTGTAATCTGAGAGGAGGCACAAATTTCCTTCCACCCAGCGTTCCCCTAAGTCTCCCGATAAAAATGATACCTCACTTGTGTGGGTAGGCCTAGCGCCTGCGACAGGAAATGCCCCAAAGCACAACGTGGACACATCCCATTTTTTGACAGAAAACAGAGCTGTATTTTGCAAAGTGCCAACCTGTAGATTTTGGCCTCTAGCTCAGCCGGCACCTAGGGAAACCTACCAAACCTGTGCATTTCTGAAAACTAGAGACCTAGGGGAATCCAAGATGGGGTGGCTTGTGGGGCTCTGACCAGGTTCTTTTACCCAGAATCCTTTGCAAACCTCAAAATTTGGCTAAAAAAACACATGTTCCTCACATTTCTGTGGCAGAAAGTTCTGGAATCTGAGAGGAGGCACAAATTCCCTTCCACCCAGCATTCCCCCAATTCTCCCGATAAAAATGGTACCTCACTTGTGTGGGTAGGCCTAGCGCCTGCGACAGGAAATGCCCCAAAGCACAACGTGGACACATCCCATTTTTTGACAGAAAACAGAGCTGTATTTTGCAAAGTGCCAACCTGTAGATTTTGGCCTCTAGCTCAGCCGGCACCAAGGGAAACCTACCAAACCTGTGGATTTATGAAAACTGGAGACCTAGGGGAATTCAAGATGGGGTGACTTGTGGGGCTCTGACCAGGTTCTGTTACCCAGAATCCTTTGCAAACCTCAAAATTTGGCTAAAAAAACACATGTTCCTCACATTTCGGTGGCAGAAAGTTCTGTGATCTGAGAGGAGGCACAAATTCCCTTCCACCCAGCATTCCCCCAATTCTCCCGATAAAAATGGTACCTCACTTGTGTGGGTAGGCCCAGCGCCTGCGACAGGAAATGCCCCAAAGCACAACATGGACACATCCCATTTTTTGACAGAAAACAGAGCTGTATTTTGCAAAGTGCCAACCTGTAGATTTTGGCCTATTGCTCAGCCGGCACCTAGGGAAACCTACCAAACCTGTGCATTTCTGAAAACTAGAGACCTAGGGGAATCCAAGATGGGGTGACTTGTGGGGCTGTGACCAGGTTCTGTTACCCAGAATCCTTTGCAAACCTCAAAATTTGGCTAAAAAAACACATGTTCCTCACATTTCTGTGGCAGAAAGTTCTGGATTCTGAGAGGAGGCACAAATTCCCTTCCACCTAGCATTCCCTCAAGTCTCCCGATAAAAATTATACCTCACTTGTGTGGGTAGGCCTAGCGCCTGCGACAGGAAATGCCCCAAAACGCAACGTGGACACATCCCATTTTTGGACAGAAAACAGAGCTGTATTTTGCAAAGTGCCTACCTGTAGATTTTGGCCTCTAGCTCAGCCGGCACCAAGGGAAACCTACCAAACCTGTGGATTTCTGAAAACTAGAGACCTAGGGGAATCCAAGATGGGGTGACTTGTGGGGCTCTGACCAGGTTCTGTTACCCAGAATCCTTTGCAAACCTCAACATTTGGCTAAAAAAACACATGTTCCTCACATTTCTGTGCAGAAAGTTCTGGAATCTGAGAGGAGGCACAAATTCCCTTCCACCCAGCATTCCCCCAATTCTCCCGATAAAAATGGTACCTCACTTGTGTGGGTAGGCCTAGCGCCTGCGACAGGAAATGCCCCAAAGCACAACGTGGACACATCCCATTTTTTGACAGAAAACAGAGCTGTATTTTGCAAAGTGCCAACCTGTAGATTTTGGCCTATTGCTCAGCCGGCACCTAGGGAAACCTACCAATCCTGTGCATTTCTGAAAACTAGAGACCTAGGGGAATCCAAGATGGGGTGACTTGTGGGGCTGTGACCAGGTTCTGTTACCCAGAATCCTTTGCAAACCTCAAAATGTGGCTAAAAAAACACATGTTCCTCACATTTCTGTGGCAGAAAGTTCTGGATTCTGAGAGGAGGCACAAATTCCCTTCCACCTAGCATTCCCTCAAGTCTCCCGATAAAAATTATACCTCACTTGTGTGGGTAGGCCTAGCGCCCACGACAGGAAATGCCCCAAAACGCAACGTGGACACATCCCATTTTTTGACAGAAAACAGAGCTGTATTTTGCAAAGTGCCTACCTGTAGATTTTGGCCTCTAGCTCAGCCGGCACCAAGGGAAACCTTCCAAACCTGTGGATTTCTGAAAACTAGAGACCTAGGGGAATCCAAGATGGGGTGACTTGTGGGGCTCTGACCAGGTTCTGTTATCCAGAATCCTTTGCAAACCTCAAAATTTGGCTAAAAAAACACATGTTCCTCACATTTCTGTGGCAGAAAGTTCTGTAATCTGAGAGGAGGCACAAATTTCCTTCCACCCAGCGTTCCCCTAAGTCTCCCGATAAAAATGATACCTCACTTGTGTGGGTAGGCCTAGCGCCTGCGACAGGAAATGCCCCAAAAGCACAACGTGGACACATCCCATTTTTTGACAGAAAACAGAACTGTATTTTGCAAAGTGCCTACCTGTAGATTTTGGCCTCTAGCTCAGCCGGCACCTAGGGAAACCTACCAAACCTGTGCATTTCTGAAAACTAGAGACCTAGGGGAATCCAAGATTGGGTGACTTGTGGGGCTCTGACCAGGTTCTGTTACCCAGAATCCTTTGCAAACCTCAACATTTGGCTAAAAAAACACATGTTCCTCACATTTCTGTGGCATAAAGTTCTGTAATCTGAGAGGAGGCACTAATTTCCTTCCACCCAGCGTTCCCCCAAGTCTCCCGATAAAAGTGATACCTCACTTGTGTGGGTAGGCCTAGCGCCTGTGACAGGAAATGCCCCAAAGCACAACGTGGACACATCCCATTTTTTGACAGAAAACAGAGCTGTATTTTGCAAAGTGCCAACCTGTAGATTTTGGCCTCTAGCTCAGCCGGCACCTAGGGAAACCTACCAAACCTGTGCATTTCTGAAAACTAGAGACCTAGGGGAATCCAAGATGGGGTGACTTGTGGGGCTGTGACCAGGTTCTGTTACCCAGAATCCTTTGCAAACCTCAAAATTTGGCTAAAAAAACACATGTTCCTCACATTTCTGTGGCAGAAAGTTCTGGAATCTGAGAGGAGGCACAAATTCCCTTCCACCCAGCATTCCCCCAATTCTCCCGATGAAAATGGTACCTCACTTGTGTGGGTAGGCCTAGCGCCTGCGACAGGAAATGCCCCAAAGCACAACGTGGACACATCCCATTTTTTGACAGAAAACAGAGCTGTATTTTGCAAAGTGCCAACCTGTAGATTTTGGCCTCTAGCTCAGCCGGCACCAAGGGAAACCTACCAAACCTGTGGATTTATGAAAACTGGAGACCTAGGGGAATCCAAGATGGGGTGACTTGTGGGGCTCTGACCAGGTTCTGTTACCCAGAATCCTTTGCAAACCTCAAAATTTGGCTACAAAAACACATGTTCCTCACATTTCGGTGGCAGAAAGTTCTGTGATCTGAGAGGAGGCACAAATTCCCTTCTACTCAGCATTCCCCCAATTCTCCCGATAAAAATGGTACCTCACTTGTGTGGGTAGGCCCAGCGCCTGCGACAGGAAATGCCCCAAAGCACAACGTGGACACATCCCATTTTTTGACAGAAAACAGAGCTGTATTTTGCAAAGTGCCAACCTGTAGATTTTGGCCTATAGCTCAGCCGGCACCTAGGGAAACCTACCAAACCTGTGCATTTCTGAAAACTAGAGACCTAGGGGAATCCAAGATGGGGTGACTTGTGGGGCTGTGACCAGGTTCTGTTACCCAGAATCCTTTGCAAACCTCAACATTTGGCTAAAAAAACACATGTTCCTCACATTTCTGTGGCAGAAAGTTCTGGAATATGAGAGGAGGCACAAATTTCCTTCCACCCAGCGTTCCCCGAAGTCTCCCGATAAAAATGATACCTCACTTGTGTGGGTAGGCCTAGCGCCTGCGACAGTAAATGCCCCAAAGCACAACGTGGACACATCCCATTTTTTGACAGAAAACAGAGCTGTATTTTGCAAAGTGCCTACCTGTAGATTGTGGCCTCTAGCTCAGCCGGCACCTAGGGAAACCTACCAAACCTGTTCATTTCTGAAAACTAGAGACCTAGGGGAATCCAAGATGGGGTGACTTGTCGGGCTCTGACCAGGTTCTGTTACCCAGAATCCTTGGCAAACCTCAAAATTTGGCTAAAAAAACACATGTTCCTCACATTTCGGTGGCAGAAAGTTCTGTAATCTGAGAGGAGGCACAAATTTCCTTCCACCCAGCGTTCCCCTAAGTCTCCCGATAAAAATGATACCTCACTTGTGTGGGTAGGCCTAGCGCCTGCGACAGGAAATGCCCCAAAGCACAACGTGGACACATCCCATTTTTTGACAGAAAACAGAGCTGTATTTTGCAAAGTGCCTACCTGTAGATTTTGGCCTCTAGCTCAGCCGGCACCTAGGGAAACCTACCAAACCTGTGCATTTCTGAAAACTAGAGACCTAGGGGAATCCAAGATTGGGTGACTTGTGGGGCTCTGACCAGGTTCTGTTACCCAGAATCCTTTGCAAACCTCAAAATTTGGCTAAAAAAACACATGTTCCTCACATTTCTGTGGCAGAAAGTTCTGGAATCTGAGAGGAGGCACAAATTTCCTTCCACCCAGCGTTCCCCCAAGTCTCCCGATAAAAGTGATACCTCACTTGTGTGGGTAGGCCTAGCGCCTGCGACAGGAAATGCCCCAAAGCACAACGTGGACACATCCCATTTTTTGACAGAAAACAGAGCTGTATTTTGCAAAGTGCCTACCTGTAGATTGTGGCCTCTAGCTCAGCCGGCACCTAGGGAAACCTACCAAACCTGTTCATTTCTGAAAACTAGAGACCTAGGGGAATCCAAGATGGGGTGACTTGTGGGGCTCTGACCAGGTTCTGTTACCCAGAATCCTTGGCAAACCTCAAAATTTGGCTAAAAAAACACATGTTCCTCACATTTCGGTTGCAGAAAGTTCTGTAATCTGAGAGGAGGCACAAATTTCCTTCCACCCAGCGTTCCCCTAAGTCTCCCGATAAAAATGATACCTCACTTGTGTGGGTAGGCCTAGCGCCTGCGACAGGAAATGCCCCAAAGCACAACGTGGACACATCCCATTTTTTGACAGAAAACAGAGCTGTATTTTGCAAAGTGCCAACCTGTAGATTTTGGCCTATTGCTCAGCCGGCACCTAGGGAAACCTACCAAACCTGTGCATTTCTGAAAACTAGAGACCTAGGGGAATCCAAGATGGGGTGACTTGTGGGGCTGTGACCAGGTTCTGTTACCCAGAATCCTTTGCAAACCTCAAAATGTGGCTAAAAAAACACATGTTCCTCACATTTCTGTGGCAGAAAGTTCTGGATTCTGAGAGGAGGCACAAATTCCCTTCCACCCAGCATTCCCCCAATTCTCCCGATAAAAATGGTACCTCACTTGTGTGGGTTGGCCTAGCGCCTGCGACAGGAAATGCCCCAAAGCACAACGTGGACACATCCCATTTTTTGACAGAAAACAGAGCTGTATTTTGCAAAGTGCCAACCTGTAGATTTTGGCCTCTAGCTCAGCCGGCACCAAGGGAAACCTACCAAACCTGTGGATTTATGAAAACTGGAGACCTAGGGGAATCCAAGATGGGGTGACTTGTGGGGCTCTGACCAGGTTCTGTTACCCAGAATCCTTTGCAAACCTCAAAATTTGGCTACAAAAACACATGTTCCTCACATTTCGGTGGCAGAAAGTTCTGTGATCTGAGAGGAGGCACAAATTCCCTTCCACCCAGCATTCCCCCAATTCTCCCGATAAAAATGGTACCTCACTTGTGTGGGTAGGCCCAGCGCCTGCGACAGGAAATGCCCCAAAGCACAACGTGGACACATCCCATTTTTTGACAGAAAACAGAGCTGTATTTTGCAAAGTGCCAACCTGTAGATTTTGGCCTATAGCTCAGCCGGCACCTAGGGAAACCTACCAAACCTGTGCATTTCTGAAAACTAGAGACCTAGGGGAATCCAAGATGGGGTGACTTGTGGGGCTGTGACCAGGTTCTGTTACCCAGAATCCTTTGCAAACCTCAACATTTGGCTAAAAAAACACATGTTCCTCACATTTCTGTGGCAGAAAGTTCTGGAATATGAGAGGAGGCACAAATTTCCTTCCACCCAGCGTTCCCCCAAGTCTCCCGATAAAAATGATACCTCACTTGTGTGGGTAGGCCTAGCGCCTGCGACAGTAAATGCCCCAAAGCACAACGTGGATACATCCCATTTTTTGACAGAAAACAGAGCTGTATTTTGCAAAGTGCCTACCTGTAGATTGTGGCCTCTAGCTCAGCCGGCACCTAGGGAAACCTACCAAACCTGTTCATTTCTGAAAACTAGAGACCTAGGGGAATCCAAGATGGGGTGACTTGTGGGGCTCTGACCAGGTTCTGTTACCCAGAATCCTTGGCAAACCTCAAAATTTGGCTAAAAAAACACATGTTCCTCACATTTCGGTGGCAGAAAGTTTTGTAATCTGAGAGGAGGCACAAATTTCCTTCCACCCAGCGTTCCCCTAAGTCTCCCGATAAAAATGATACCTCACTTGTGTGGGTAGGCCTAGCGCCTGCGACAGGAAATGCCCCAAAGCACAACGTGGACACATCCCATTTTTTGACAGAAAACAGAGCTGTATTTTGCAAAGTGCCTACCTGTAGATTTTGGCCTCTAGCTCAGCCGGCACCTAGGGAAAGCTACCAAACCTGTGCATTTCTGAAAACTAGAGACCTAGGGGAATCCAAGATTGGGTGACTTGTGGGGCTCTGACCAGGTTCTGTTACCCAGAATCCTTTGCAAACCTCAAAATTTGGCTAAAAAAACACATGTTCCTCACATTTCTGTGGCAGAAAGTTCTGGAATCTGAGAGGAGGCACAAATTTCCTTCCACCCAGCGTTCCCCCAAGTCTCCGGATAAAAGTGATACCTCACTTGTGTGGGTAGGCCTAGAGCCTGTGACAGGAAATGCCCCAAAGCACAACGTGGACACATCCCATTTTTTGACAGAAAACAGAGCTGTATTTTGCAAAGTGCCAACCTGTAGATTTTGGCCTCTAGCTCAGCCGGCACCAAGGGAAACCTACCAAACCTGTGGATTTATGAAAACTGGAGACCTAGGGGAATCCAAGATGGGGTGACTTGTGGGGCTCTGACCAGGTTCTGTTACCCAGAATCCTTTGCAAACCTCAAAATTTGGCTATAAAAACACATGTTCCTCACATTTCGGTGGCAGAAAGTTCTGTGATCTGAGAGAAGGCACAAATTTCCTTCCACCCAGCGTTCCCCTAAGTCTCCCGATAAAAATGATACCTCACTTGTGTGGGTAGGCCTAGCGCCTGCGACAGGAAATGCCCCAAAGCACAACGTGGACACATCCCATTTTTTGACAGAAAACAGAGCTGTATTTTGCAAAGTGCCTACCTGTAGATTTTGGCCTCTAGCTCAGCCGGCACCTAGGGAAAGCTACCAAACCTGTGCATTTCTGAAAACTAGAGACCTAGGGGAATCCAAGATTGGGTGACTTGTGGGGCTCTGACCAGGTTCTGTTACCCAGAATCCTTTGCAAACCTCAACATTTGGCTAAAAAAACACATGTTCCTCACATTTCTGTGGCAGAAAGTTCTGGAATATGAGAGGAGGCACAAATTTCCTTCCACCCAGCGTTCCCCCAAGTCTCCCGATAAAAATGATACCTCACTTGTGTGGGTAGGCCTAGCGCCTGCGACAGTAAATGCCCCAAAGCACAACGTGGACACATCCCATTTTTTGACAGAAAACAGAGCTGTATTTTGCAAAGTGCCTACCTGTAGATTGTGGCCTCTAGCTCAGCCGGCACCTAGGGAAACCTACCAAACCTGTGCATTTCTGAAAACTAGAGACCTAGGGGAATCCAAAATGGGGTGGCTTGTGGGGCTCTGATCAGGTTCTTTTACCTAGAATCCTTTGCAAACCTCAACATTTGGCTAAAAAAACACATTTTCCTCACATTTCTGTGGCAGAAAGTTCTGTAATCTGAGAGGAGGCACAAATTTCCTTCCACCCAGCGTTCCCCTAAGTCTCCCGATAAAAATGATACCTCACTTGTGTGGGTAGGCCTAGCGCCTGCGACAGGAAATGCCCCAAAGCACAACGTGGACACATCCCATTTTTTGACAGAAAACAGAGCTGTATTTTGCAAAGTGCCAACCTGTAGATTTTGGCCTCTAGCTCAGCCGGCACCTAGGGAAACCTACCAAACCTGTGCATTTCTGAAAACTAGAGACCTAGGGGAATCCAAGATGGGGTGACTTGTGGGGCTGTGACCAGGTTCTGTTACCCAGAATCCTTTGCAAACCTCAAAATTTTGCTAAAAAAACATATGTTCCTCACATTTATGTGGCAGAAAGTTCTGGAATCTGAGAGGAGGCACAAATTCCCTTCCACCCAGCATTCCCCCAATTCTCCCGATAAAAATGGTACCTCACTTGTGTGGGTAGGCCCAGCGCCTGCGACAGGAAATGCCCCAAAGCACAACATGGACACATCCCATTTTTTGACAGAAAACAGAGCTGTATTTTGCAAAGTGCCAACCTGTAGATTTTGGCCTATTGCTCAGCCGGCACCTAGGGAAACCTACCAAACCTGTGCATTTCTGAAAACTAGAGACCTAGGGGAATCAAAGATGGGGTGACTTGTGGGGCTGTGACCAGGTTCTGTTACCCAGAATCCTTTGCAAACCTCAAAATTTGGCTAAAAAAACACATGTTCCTCACATTTCTGTGGCAGAAAGTTCTGGATTCTGAGAGGAGGCACACATTCCCTTCCACCTAGCATTCCCTCAAGTCTCCCGATAAAAATTATACCTCACTTGTGTGGGTAGGCCTAGCGCCTGCGACAGGAAATGCCCCAAAACGCAACGTGGACACATCCCATTTTTTGACAGAAAACAGAGCTGTATTTTGCAAAGTGCCTACCTGTAGATTTTGGCCTCTAGCTCAGCCGGCACCAAGGGAAACCTACCAAACCTGTGGATTTCTGAAAACTAGAGACCTAGGGGAATCCAAGATGGGGTGACTTGTGGGGCTCTGACCAGGTTCTGTTACCCAGAATCCTTTGCAAACCTCAAAATTTGGCTAAAAAAACACATGTTCCTCACATTTCTGTGGCAGAAAGTTCTGGAATCTGAGAGGAGGCACAAATTCCCTTCCACCCAGCATTCCCCCAATTCTTCCGATAAAAATGGTACCTCACTTGTGTGGGTAGGCCTAGCGCCTGCGACAGGAAATGCCCCAAAGCACAACGTGGACACATCCCATTTTTTGACAGAAAACAGAGCTGTATTTTGCAAAGTGCCTACCTGTAGATTTTGGCCTCTAGCTCAGCCGGCACCAAGGGAAACCTACCAAACCTGTGGATTTCTGAAAACTAGAGACCTAGGGGAATCCAAGATGGGGTGACTTGTGGGGCTCTGACCAGGTTCTGTTACCCAGAATCCTTTGCAAACCTCAACATTTGGCTAAAAAAACACATGTTCCTCACATTTCTGTGGCAGAAAGTTCTGTAAGCTGAGAGGAGGCACAAATTTCCTTCCACCCAGCGTTCCCCTAAGTCTCCCGGTAAAAATGATACCTCACTTGTGTGGGTAGGCGCCTGCGACAGGAAATGCCCCAAAGCACAACGTGGACACATCCCATTTTTTGACAGAAAACAGAGCTGTATTTTGCAAAGTGCCTACCTGTAGATTTTGGCCTCTAGCTCAGCCGGCACCTAGGGAAACCTACCAAACGTGTGCATTTCTGAAAACTAGAGACCTAGGGGAATCCAAGATTGGGTGACTTGTGGGGCTCTGACCAGGTTCTGTTACCCAGAATCCTTTGCAAACCTCAACATTTGGCTAAAAAAACACATGTTCCTCACATTTCTGTGGCAGAAAGTTCTGGAATCTGAGAGGAGGCACAAATTCCCTTCCACCCAGCATTCCCCCAATTCTCCCGATAAAAATGGTACCTCACTTGTGTGGGTAGGCCTAGCGCCTGCGACAGGAAATGCCCCAAAGCACAACGTGGACACATCCCATTTTTTGACAGAAAACAGAGCTGTATTTTGCAAAGTGCCAACCTGTAGATTTTGGCCTATTGCTCAGCCGGCACCTAGGGAAACCTATCAAACCTGTGCATTTCTGAAAACTAGAGACCTAGGGGAATCCAAGATGGGGTGACTTGTGGGGCTGTGACCAGGTTCTGTTACCCAGAATCCTTTGCAAACCTCAAAATGTGGCTAAAAAAACACATGTTCCTCACATTTCTGTGGCAGAAAGTTCTGTAAGCTGAGAGGAGGCACAAATTTCCTTCCACCCAGCGTTCCCCTAAGTCTCCCGGTAAAAATGATACCTCACTTGTGTGGGTAGGCGCCTGCGACAGGAAATGCCCCAAAGCACAACGTGGACACATCCCATTTTTTGACAGAAAACAGAGCTGTATTTTGCAAAGTGCCTACCTGTAGATTTTGGCCTCTAGCTCAGCCGGCACCTAGGGAAACCTACCAAACGTGTGCATTTCTGAAAACTAGAGACCTAGGGGAATCCAAGGTTGGGTGACTTGTGGGGCTCTGACCAGGTTCTGTTACCCAGAATCCTTTGCAAACCTCAACATTTGGCTAAAAAAACACATGTTCCTCACATTTCTGTGGCAGAAAGTTCTGGAATCTGAGAGGAGGCACAAATTCCCTTCCACCCAGCATTCCCCCAATTCTCCCGATAAAAATGGTACCTCACTTGTGTGGGTAGGCCTAGCGCCTGCGACAGGAAATGCCCCAAAGCACAACGTGGACACATCCCATTTTTTGACAGAAAACAGAGCTGTATTTTGCAAAGTGCCAACCTGTAGATTTTGGCCTATTGCTCAGCCGGCACCTAGGGAAACCTACCAAACCTGTGCATTTCTGAAAACTAGAGACCTAGGGGAATCCAAGATGGGGTGACTTGTGGGGCTGTGACCAGGTTCTGTTACCCAGAATCCTTTGCAAACCTCAAAATGTGGCTAAAAAAACACATGTTCCTCACATTTCTGTGGCAGAAAGTTCTGGATTCTGAGAGGAGGCACAAATTCCCTTCCACCTAGCATTCCCTCAAGTCTCCCGATAAAAATTATACCTCACTTGTGTGGGTAGGCCTAGCGCCCGCGACAGGAAATGCCCCAAAACGCAACGTGGACACATCCCATTTTTTGACAGAAAACAGAGCTGTATTTTGCAAAGTGCCTACCTGTAGATTTTGGCCTCTAGCTCAGCCGGCACCAAGGGAAACCTACCAAACCTGTGGATTTCTGAAAACTAGAGACCTAGGGGAATCCAAGATGGGGTGACTTGTGGGGCTCTGACCAGGTTCTGTTACCCAGAATCCTTTGCAAACCTCAAAATTTGGCTAAAAAAACACATGTTCCTCACATTTCTGTGGCAGAAAGTTCTGTAATCTGAGAGGAGGCACAAATTTCCTTCCACCCAGCGTTCCCCTAAGTCTCCCGATAAAAATGATACCTCACTTGTGTGGGTAGGCCTAGCGCCTGCGACAGGAAATGCCCCAAAAGCACAACGTGGACACATCCCATTTTTTGACAGAAAACAGAACTGTATTTTGCAAAGTGCCTACCTGTAGATTTTGGCCTCTAGCTCAGCCGGCACCTAGGGAAACCTACCAAACCTGTGCATTTCTGAAAACTAGAGACCTAGGGGAATCCAAGATTGGGTGACTTGTGGGGCTCTGACCAGGTTCTGTTACCCAGAATCCTTTGCAAACCTCAACATTTGGCTAAAAAAACACATGTTCCTCACATTTCTGTGGCATAAAGTTCTGTAATCTGAGAGGAGGCACTAATTTCCTTCCACCCAGCGTTCCCCCAAGTCTCCCGATAAAAGTGATACCTCACTTGTGTGGGTAGGCCTAGCGCCTGTGACAGGAAATGCCCCAAAGCACAACGTGGACACATCCCATTTTTTGACAGAAAACAGAGCTGTATTTTGCAAAGTGCCAACCTGTAGATTTTGGCCTCTAGCTCAGCCGGCACCTAGGGAAACCTACCAAACCTGTGCATTTCTGAAAACTAGAGACCTAGGGGAATCCAAGATGGGGTGACTTGTGGGGCTGTGACCAGGTTCTGTTACCCAGAATCCTTTGCAAACCTCAAAATTTGGCTAAAAAAACACATGTTCCTCACATTTCTGTGGCAGAAAGTTCTGGAATCTGAGAGGAGGCACAAATTCCCTTCCACCCAGCATTCCCCCAATTCTCCCGATGAAAATGGTACCTCACTTGTGTGGGTAGGCCTTGCGCCTGCGACAGGAAATGCCCCAAAGCACAACGTGGACACATCCCATTTTTTGACAGAAAACAGAGCTGTATTTTGCAAAGTGCCAACCTGTAGATTTTGGCCTCTAGCTCAGCCGGCACCAAGGGAAACCTACCAAACCTGTGGATTTATGAAAACTGGAGACCTAGGGGAATACAAGATGGGGTGACTTGTGGGGCTCTGACCAGGTTCTGTTACCCAGAATCCTTTGCAAACCTCAAAATTTGGCTACAAAAACACATGTTCCTCACATTTCGGTGGCAGAAAGTTCTGTGATCTGAGAGGAGGCACAAATTCCCTTCTACTCAGCATTCCCCCAATTCTCCCGATAAAAATGGTACCTCACTTGTGTGGGTAGGCCCAGCGCCTGCGACAGGAAATGCCCCAAAGCACAACGTGGACACATCCCATTTTTTGACAGAAAACAGAGCTGTATTTTGCAAAGTGCCAACCTGTAGATTATGGCCTATAGCTCAGCCGGCACCTAGGGAAACCTACCAAACCTGTGCATTTCTGAAAACTAGAGACCTAGGGGAATCCAAGATGGGGTGACTTGTGGGGCTGTGACCAGGTTCTGTTACCCAGAATCCTTTGCAAACCTCAACATTTGGCTAAAAAAACACATGTTCCTCACATTTCTGTGGCAGAAAGTTCTGGAATATGAGAGGAGGCACAAATTTCCTTCCACCCAGCGTTCCCCGAAGTCTCCCGATAAAAATGATACCTCACTTGTGTGGGTAGGCCTAGCGCCTGCGACAGTAAATGCCCCAAAGCACAACGTGGACACATCCCATTTTTTGACAGAAAACAGAGCTGTATTTTGCAAAGTGCCTACCTGTAGATTGTGGCCTCTAGCTCAGCCGGCACCTAGGGAAACCTACCAAACCTGTTCATTTCTGAAAACTAGAGACCTAGGGGAATCCAAGATGGGGTGACTTGTGGGGCTCTGACCAGGTTCTGTTACCCAGAATCCTTGGCAAACCTCAAAATTTGGCTAAAAAAACACATGTTCCTCACATTTCGGTGGCAGAAAGTTCTGTAATCTGAGAGGAGGCACAAATTTCCTTCCACCCAGCGTTCCCCTAAGTCTCCCGATAAAAATGATACCTCACTTGTGTGGGTAGGCCTAGCGCCTGCGACAGGAAATGCCCCAAAGCACAACATGGACACATCGCATTTTTTGACAGAAAACAGAGCTGTATTTTGCAAAGTGCCTACCTGTAGATTTTGGCCTCTAGCTCAGCCGGCACCTAGGGAAACCTACCAAACCTGTGCATTTCTGAAAACTAGAGACCTAGGGGAATCCAAGATTGGGTGACTTGTGGGGCTCTGACCAGGTTCTGTTACCCAGAATCCTTTGCAAACCTCAAAATTTGGCTAAAAAAACACATGTTCCTCACATTTCTGTGGCAGAAAGTTCTGGAATCTGAGAGGAGGCACAAATTTCCTTCCACCCAGCGTTCCCCCAAGTCTCCCGATAAAAGTGATACCTCACTTGTGTGGGTAGGCCTAGAGCCTGTGACAGGAAATGCCCCAAAGCACAACGTGGACACATCCCATTTTTTGACAGAAAACAGAGCTGTATTTTGCAAAGTGCCAACCTGTAGATTTTGGCCTCTAGCTCAGCCGGCACCTAGGGTAACCTACCAAACCTGTGCATTTCTGAAAACTAGAGACCTAGGGGAATCCAAGATGGGGTGACTTGTGGGGCTGTGACCAGGTTCTGTTACCCAGAATCCTTTGCAAACCTCACAATTTGGCTAAAAAAACACATGTTCCTCACATTTCTGTGGCAGAAAGTTCTGGAATCTGAGAGGAGGCACAAATTCCCTTCCACCCAGCATTCCCCCAATTCTCCCGATAAAAATGGTACCTCACTTGTGTGGGTAGGCCTAGCGCCTGCGACAGGAAATGCCCCAAAGCACAACGTGGACACATCCAATTTTTTGACAGAAAACAGAGCTGTATTTTGCAAAGTGCCAACCTGTAGATTTTGGCCTCTAGCTCAGCCGGCACCAAGGGAAACCTACCAAACCTGTGGATTTATGAAAACTGGAGACCTAGGGGAATCCAAGATGGGGTGACTTGTGGGGCTCTGACCAGGTTCTGTAACCCAGAATCCTTTGCAAACCTCAAAATTTGGCTACAAAAACACATGTTCCTCACATTTCGGTGGCAGAAAGTTCTGTGATCTGAGAGGAGGCACAAATTTCCTTCCACCCAGCGTTCCCCTAAGGCTCCCGATAAAAATGATACCTCACTTGTGTGGGTAGGCCTAGGGCCTGCGACAGGAAATGCCCCAAAGCACAACGTGGACACATCCCATTTTTTGACAGAAAACAGAGCTGTATTTTGCAAAGTGCCTACCTGTAGATTTTGGCCTCTAGCTCAGCCGGCACCTAGGGAAACCTACCAAACCTGTGCATTTCTGAAAACTAGAGAACTAGGGGAATCCAAGATTGGGTGACTTGTGGGGCTCTGACCAGGTTCTGTTACCCAGAATCCTTTGCAAACCTCAACATTTGGCTAAAAAAACACATGTTCCTCACATTTCTGTGGCAGAAAGTTCTGGAATATGAGAGGAGGCACAAATTTCCTTCCACCCAGCGTTCCCCCAAGTCTCCCGATAAAAATGATACCTCACTTGTGTGGGTAGGCCTAGCGCCTGCGACAGTAAATGTCCCAAAGCACAACGTGGACACATCCCATTTTTTGACAGAAAACAGAGCTGTATTTTGCAAAGTGCCTACCTGTAGATTGTGGCCTCTAGCTCAGCCGGCACCTAGGGAAACCTACCAAACCTGTGCATTTCTGAAAACTAGAGACCTAGGGGAATCCAAGATGGGGTGGCTTGTGGGGCTCTGACCAGGTTCTTTTACCTAGAATCCTTTGCAAACCTCAACATTTGGCTAAAAAAACACATTTTCCTCACATTTCTGTGGCAGAAAGTTCTGTAATCTGAGAGGAGGCACAAATTTCCTTCCACCCAGCGTTCCCCTAAGTCTCCCGATGAAAATGATACCTCACTTGTGTGGGTAGGCCTAGCGCCTGCGACAGGAAATGCCCCAAAGCACAACGTGGACACATCCCATTTTTTGACAGAAAACAGAGCTGTATTTTGCAAAGTGCCTACCTGTAGATTTTGGCCTCTAGCTCAGCCGGCACCTAGGGAAACCTACCAAACCTGTGCATTTCTGAAAACTAGAGACCTAGGGGAATCCAAGATTGGGTGACTTGTGGGGCTCTGACCAGGTTCTGTTACCCAGAATCCTTTGCAAACCTCAACATTTGGCTAAAAAAACACATGTTCCTCACATTTCTGTGGCAGAAAGTTCTGGAATCTGAGAGGAGGCACAAATTTCCTTCCACCCAGCGTTCCCCCAAGTCTCCCGATAAAAGTGATACCTCACTTGTGTGGGTAGGCATAGCGCCTGTGACAGGAAATGCCCCAAAGCACAACGTGGACACATCCCATTTTTTGACAGAAAACAGAGCTGTATTTTGCAAAGTGCCAACCTGTAGATTTTGGCCTCTAGCTCATCCGGCACCTAGGGAAACCTAGCAAACCTGTGCATTTCTGAAAACTAGAGACCTAGGGGAATCCAAGATGGGGTGACTTGTGGGGCTGTGACCAGGTTCTGTTACCCAGAATCCTTTGCAAACCTCAACATTTGGCTAAAAAAACACATGTTCCTCACATTTCTGTGGCAGAAAGTTCTGGAATATGAGAGGAGGCACAAATTTCCTTCCACCCAGCGTTCCCCGAAGTCTCCCGATAAAAATGATACCTCACTTGTGTGGGTAGGCCTAGCGCCTGCGACAGTAAATGCCCCAAAGCACAACGTGGACACATCCCATTTTTTGACAGAAAACAGAGCTGTATTTTGCAAAGTGCCTACCTGTAGATTGTGGCCTCTAGCTCAGCCGGCACCTAGGGAAACCTACCAAACCTGTTCATTTCTGAAAACTAGAGACCTAGGGGAATCCAAGATGGGGTGACTTGTGGGGCTCTGACCAGGTTCTGTTACCCAGAATCCTTGGCAAACCTCAAAATTTGGCTAAAAAAACACATGTTCCTCACATTTCGGTGGCAGAAAGTTCTGTAATCTGAGAGGAGGCACAAATTTCCTTCCACCCAGCGTTCCCCTAAGTCTCCCGATAAAAATGATACCTCACTTGTGTGGGTAGGCCTAGCGCCTGCGACAGGAAATGCCCCAAAGCACAACGTGGACACATCCCATTTTTTGACAGAAAACAGAGCTGTATTTTGCAAAGTGCCTACCTGTAGATTTTGGCCTCTAGCTCAGCCGGCACCTAGGGAAACCTACCAAACCTGTGCATTTCTGAAAACTAGAGACCTAGGGGAATCCAAGATTGGGTGACTTGTGGGGCTCTGACCAGGTTCTGTTACCCAGAATCCTTTGCAAACCTCAAAATTTGGCTAAAAAAACACATGTTCCTCACATTTCTGTGGCAGAAAGTTCTGGAATCTGAGAGGAGGCACAAATTTCCTTCCACCCAGCGTTCCCCCAAGTCTCCCGATAAAAGTGATACCTCACTTGTGTGGGTAGGCCTAGAGCCTGTGACAGGAAATGCCCCAAAGCACAACGTGGACACATCCCATTTTTTGACAGAAAACAGAGCTGTATTTTGCAAAGTGACAACCTGTAGACTTTGGCCTCTAGCTCAGCCGGCACCTAGGGAAACCTACCAAACCTGTGCATTTCTGAAAACTAGAGACCTAGGGGAATCCAAGATGGGGTGACTTGTGGGGCTGTGACCAGGTTCTGTTACCCAGAATCCTTTGCAAACCTCAAAATTTGGCTAAAAAAACACATGTTCCTCACATTTCTGTGGCAGAAAGTTCTGGAATCTGAGAGGAGGCACAAATTCCCTTCCACCCAGCATTCCCCCAATTCTCCCGATAAAAATGGTACCTCACTTGTGTGGGTAGGCCTAGCGCCTGCGACAGGAAATGCCCCAAAGCACAACGTGGACACATCCAATTTTTTGACAGAAAACAGAGCTGTATTTTGCAAAGTGCCAACCTGTAGATTTTGGCCTCTAGCTCAGCCGGCACCAAGGGAAACCTACCAAACCTGTGGATTTATGAAAACTGGAGACCTAGGGGAATCCAAGATGGGGTGACTTGTGGGGCTCTGACCAGGTTCTGTAACCCAGAATCCTTTGCAAACCTCAAAATTTGGCTACAAAAACACATGTTCCTCACATTTCGGTGGCAGAAAGTTCTGTGATCTGAGAGGAGGCACAAATTTCCTTCCACCCAGCGTTCCCCTAAGTCTCCCGATAAAAATGATACCTCACTTGTGTGGGTAGGCCTAGGGCCTGCGACAGGAAATGCCCCAAAGCACAACGTGGACACATCCCATTTTTTGACAGAAAACAGAGCTGTATTTTGCAAAGTGCCTACCTGTAGATTTTGGCCTCTAGCTCAGCCGGCACCTAGGGAAACCTACCAAACCTGTGCATTTCTTAAAACTAGAGAACTAGGGGAATCCAAGATTGGGTGACTTGTGGGGCTCTGACCAGGTTCTGTTACCCAGAATCCTTTGCAAACCTCAACATTTGGCTAAAAAAACACATGTTCCTCACATTTCTGTGGCAGAAAGTTCTGGAATATGAGAGGAGGCACAAATTTCCTTCCACCCAGCGTTCCCCTAAGTCTCCCGATAAAAATGATACCTCACTTGTGTGGGTAGGCCTAGCGCCTGCGACAGGAAATGCCCCAAAGCACAACGTGGACACATCCCATTTTTTGACAGAAAACAGAGCTGTATTTTGCAAAGTGCCTACCTGTAGATTTTGGCATCTAGCTCAGCCGGCACCTAGGGAAACCTACCAAACCTGTGCATTTCTGAAAACTAGAGACCTAGGGGAATCCAAGATTGGGTGACTTGTGGGGCTCTGACCAGGTTCTGTTACCCAGAATCCTTTGCAAACCTCAACATTTGGATAAAAAAACACATGTTCCTCACATTTCTGTGGCAGAAAGTGCTGGAATCTGAGAGGAGGCACAAATTTCCTTCCACCCAGCGTTCCCCTAAGTCTCCCGATAAAAATGATACCTCACTTGTGTGGGTAGGCCTAGCGCCTGCGACAGGAAATGCCCCAAAGCACAACGTGGACACATCCCATTTTTTGACAGAAAACAGAGCTGTATTTTGCAAAGTGCCTACCTGTAGATTTTGGCCTCTAGCTCAGCCGGCACCTAGGGAAACCTACCAAACCTGTGCATTTCTGAAAACTAGAGACCTAGGGGAATCCAAGATTGGGTGACTTGTGGGGCTCTGACCAGGTTCTGTTACCCAGAATCCTTTGCAAACCTCAAAATTTGGCTAAAAAAACACATGTTCCTCACATTTCTGTGGCAGAAAGTTCTGGAATCTGAGAGGAGGCACAAATTTCCTTCCACCCAGCGTTCCCCCAAGTCTCCCGATAAAAGTGATACCTCACTTGTGTGGGTAGGCCTAGAGCCTGTGACAGGAAATGCCCCAAAGCACAACGTGGACACATCCCATTTTTTGACAGAAAACAGAGCTGTATTTTGCAAAGTGCCAACCTGTAGATTTTGGCCTCTAGCTCAGCCGGCACCTAGGGAAACCTACCAAACCTGTGCATTTCTGAAAACTAGAGACCTAGGGGAATCCAAGATGGGGTGACTTGTGGGGCTGTGACCAGGTTCTGTTACCCAGAATCCTTTGCAAACCTCAAAATTTGGCTAAAAAAACACATGTTCCTCACATTTCTGTGGCAGAAAGTTCTGGAATCTGAGAGGAGGCACAAATTCCCTTCCACCCAGCATTCCCCCAATTCTCCCGATAAAAATGGTACCTCACTTGTGTGGGTAGGCCTAGCGCCTGCGACAGGAAATGCCCCAAAGCACAACGTGGACACATCCAATTTTTTGACAGAAAACAGAGCTGTATTTTGCAAAGTGCCAACCTGTAGATTTTGGCCTCTAGCTCAGCCGGCACCAAGGGAAACCTACCAAACCTGTGGATTTATGAAAACTGGAGACCTAGGGGAATCCAAGATGGGGTGACTTGTGGGGCTCTGACCAGGTTCTGTAACCCAGAATCCTTTGCAAACCTCAAAATTTGGCTACAAAAACACATGTTCCTCACATTTCGGTGGCAGAAAGTTCTGTGATCTGAGAGGAGGCACAAATTTCCTTCCACCCAGCGTTCCCCTAAGTCTCCCGATAAAAATGATACCTCACTTGTGTGGGTAGGCCTAGGGCCTGCGACAGGAAATGCCCCAAAGCACAACGTGGACACATCCCATTTTTTGACAGAAAACAGAGCTGTATTTTGCAAAGTGCCTACCTGTAGATTTTGGCCTCTAGCTCAGCCGGCACCTAGGGAAACCTACCAAACCTGTGCATTTCTGAAAACTAGAGAACTAGGGGAATCCAAGATTGGGTGACTTGTGGGGCTCTGACCAGGTTCTGTTACCCAGAATCCTTTGCAAACCTCAACATTTGGCTAAAAAAACACATGTTCCTCACATTTCTGTGGCAGAAAGTTCTGGAATATGAGAGGAGGCACAAATTTCCTTCCACCCAGCGTTCCCCCAAGTCTCCCGATAAAAATGATACCTCACTTGTGTGGGTAGGCCTAGCGCCTGCGACAGTAAATGTCCCAAAGCACAACGTGGACACATCCCATTTTTTGACAGAAAACAGAGCTGTATTTTGCAAAGTGCCTACCTGTAGATTGTGGCCTCTAGCTCAGCCGGCACCTAGGGAAACCTACCAAACCTGTGCATTTCTGAAAACTAGAGACCTAGGGGAATCCAAGATGGGGTGGCTTGTGGGGCTCTGACCAGGTTCTTTTACCTAGAATCCTTTGCAAACCTCAACATTTGGCTAAAAAAACACATTTTCCTCACATTTCTGTGGCAGAAAGTTCTGTAATCTGAGAGGAGGCACAAATTTCCTTCCACCCAGCGTTCCCCTAAGTCTCCCGATAAAAATGATACCTCACTTGTGTGGGTAGGCCTAGCGCCTGCGACAGGAAATGCCCCAAAGCACAACGTGGACACATCCCATTTTTTGACAGAAAACAGAGCTGTATTTTGCAAAGTGCCTACCTGTAGATTTTGGCCTCTAGCTCAGCCGGCCCCTAGGGAAACCTACCAAACCTGTGCATTTCTGAAAACTAGAGACCTAGGGGAATCCAAGATTGGGTGACTTGTGGGGCTCTGACCAGGTTCTGTTACCCAGAATCCTTTGCAAACCTCAACATTTGGCTTAAAAAACACATGTTCCTCACATTTCTGTGGCAGAAAGTTCTGGAATCTGAGAGGAGGCACAAATTTCCTTCCACCCAGCGTTCCCCCAAGTCTCCCGATAAAAGTGATACCTCACTTGTGTGGGTAGGCCTAGCGCCTGTGACAGGAAATGCCCCAAAGCACAACGTGGACACATCCCATTTTTTGACAGAAAACAGAGCTGTATTTTGCAAAGTGCCAACCTGTAGATTTTGGCCTCTAGCTCAGCCGGCACCTAGGGAAACCTAGCAAACCTGTGCATTTCTGAAAACTAGAGACCTAGGGGAATCCAAGATGGGGTGGCTTGTGGGGCTCTGACCAGGTTCTTTTACCCAGAATCCTTTGCAAACCTCAAAATCTGGCTAAAAAAACACATGTTCCTCACATTTCTGTGGCAGAAAGTTCTGGAATCTGAGAGGAGGCACAAATTCCCTTCCACCCAGCATTCCCCCAATTCTCCCGATAAAAATGGTACCTCACTTGTGTGGGTAGGCCTAGCGCCTGCGACAGGAAATGCCCCAAAGCACAACGTGGACACATCCCATTTTTTGACAGAAAACAGAGCTGTATTTTGCAAAGTGCCAACCTGTAGATTTTGGCCTCTAGCTCAGCCAGCACCAAGGGAAACCTACCAAACCTGTGGATTTATGAAAACTGGAGGCCTAGGGGAATTCAAGATGGGGTGACTTGTGGGGCTCTGACCAGGTTCTGTTACCCAGAATCCTTTGCAAACCTCAAAATTTGGCTAAACAAAAACACATGTTCCTCACATTTCTGTGGCAGAAAGTTCTGGAATCTGAGAGGAGGCACAAATTTCCTTCCACCCAGCGTTCCCCCAAGTCTCCCGATAAAAGTGATACCTCACTTGTGTGGGTAGGCCTAGCGCCTGTGACAGGAAATGCCCCAAAGCACAACGTGGACACATCCCATTTTTTGACAGAAAACAGAGCTGTATTTTGCAATGTGCCAACCTGTAGATTTTGGCCTCTAGCTCAGCCGGCACCTAGGGAAACCTACCAAACCTGTGCATTTCTGAAAACTGGAGACCTAGGGGAATTCAAGATGGGGTTACTTGTGGGGCTCTGACCAGGTTCTGTTACCCAGAATCCTTTGCAAACCTCAAAATTTGGCTAAAAAAACACATGTTCCTCACATTTCTGTGGCAGAAAGTTCTGGAATCTGAGAGGAGGCCCAAATTCCCTTCCACCCAGCATTCCCCCAATTCTCCCGATAAAAATGGTACCTCACTTGAGTGGGTAGGCCTAGCGCCTGCGACAGGAAATGCCCCAAAGCACAACGTGGACACATCCCATTTTTTTACAGAAAACAGAGCTGTATTTTGCAAAGTGCCAACCTGTAGATTTTGGCCTCTAGCTCAGCCGGCACCAAGGGAAACCTACCAAACCTGTGGATTTATGAAAACTGGAGACCTAGGGGAATTCAAGAGGGGGTGACTTGTGGGGCTCTGACCAGGTTCTGTTACCCAGAATCCTTTGCAAACCTCAAAATTTGGCTAAAAAAACACATGTTCCTCACATATCTGTGGCAGAAAGTTCTGGAATCTGAGAGGAGGCACAAATTTCCTTCCACCCAGCGTTCTCCCAAGTCTCCCGATAAAAGTGATACCTCACTTGTGTGGGTAGGCCTAGCACCTGTGACAGGAAATGCCCCAAAGCACAACGTGGACACATCCCATTTTTTGACAGAAAACAGAGCTGTATTTTGCAATGTGCCAACCTGTAGATTTTGGCCTCTAGCTCAGCCGGCACCTAGGGAAACCTACCAAACCTGTGCATTTCTGAAAACTAGAGACCTAGGGGAATCCAAGATGGGGTGGCTTGTGGGGCTCTGACCAGGTTCTTTTACCCAGAATCCTTTGCAAACCTCAAAATTTGGCTAAAAAAACACATGTTCCTCACATTTCTGTGGCAGAAAGTTCTGGAATCTGAGAGGAGGCACAAATTCCCTTCCACCCAGCATTTCCCCAATTCTCCCGATAAAAATGGTACCTCACTTGTGTGGGTAGGCCTAGCGCCTGCGACAGGAAATGCCCCAAAGCACAACGTGGACACATCCCATTTTTTGACAGAAAACAGAGCTGTATTTTGCAAAGTGCCAACCTGTAGATTTTGGCCTCTAGCTCAGCCGGCACCAAGGGAAACCTACCAAACCTGTGGATTTATGAAAACTGGAGACCTAGGGGAATTCAAGATGGGGTGACTTGTGGGGCTCTGACCAGGTTCTGTTACCCAGAATCCTTTGCAAACCTCAAAATTTGGCTAAAAAAACACATGTTCCTCACATTTCTGTGGCAGAAAGTTCTGGAATCTGAGAGGAGGCACAAATTTCCTTCCACCCAGCGTTCCCCCAAGTCTCCCGATAAAAGTGATACCTCACTTGTGTGGGTAGGCCTAGCGCCTGTGACAGGAAATGCCCCAAAGCACAACGTGGACACATCCCATTTTTTGACAGAAAACAGAGCTGTATTTTGCAATGTGCCAACCTGTAGATTTTGGCCTCTAGCTCAGCCGGCACCTAGGGAAACCTACCAAACCTGTGCATTTCTGAAAACTGGAGACCTAGGGGAATTCAAGATGGGGTTACTTGTGGGGCTCTGACCAGGTTCTGTTACCCAGAATCCTTTGCAAACCTCAAAATTTGGCTAAAAAAACACATGTTCCTCACATTTCTGTGGCAGAAAGTTCTGGAATCTGAGAGGAGGCCCAAATTCCCTTCCACCCAGCATTCCCCCAATTCTCCCGATAAAAATGGTACCTCACTTGTGTGGGTAGGCCTAGCGCCTGCGACAGGAAATGCCCCAAAGCACAACGTGGACACATCCCATTTTTTTACAGAAAACAGAGCTGTATTTTGCAAAGTGCCAACCTGTAGATTTTGGCCTCTAGCTCAGCCGGCACCAAGGGAAACCTACCAAACCTGTGGATTTATGAAAACTGGAGACCTAGGGGAATTCAAGAGGGGGTGACTTGTGGGGCTCTGACCAGGTTCTGTTACCCAGAATCCTTTGCAAACCTCAAAATTTGGCTAAAAAAACACATGTTCCTCACATATCTGTGGCAGAAAGTTCTGGAATCTGAGAGGAGGCACAAATTTCCTTCCACCCAGCGTTCTCCCAAGTCTCCCGATAAAAGTGATACCTCACTTGTGTGGGTAGGCCTAGCACCTGTGACAGGAAATGCCCCAAAGCACAACGTGGACACATCCCATTTTTTGACAGAAAACAGAGCTGTATTTTGCAATGTGCCAACCTGTAGATTTTGGCCTCTAGCTCAGCCGGCACCTAGGGAAACCTACCAAACCTGTGCATTTCTGAAAACTAGAGACCTAGGGGAATCCAAGATGGGGTGGCTTGTGGGGCTCTGACCAGGTTCTTTTACCCAGAATCCTTTGCAAACCTCAAAATTTGGCTAAAAAAACACATGTTCCTCACATTTCTGTGGCAGAAAGTTCTGGAATCTGAGAGGAGGCACAAATTCCCTTCCACCCAGCATTCCCCCAATTCTCCCGATAAAAATGGTACCTCACTTGTGTGGGTAGGCCTAGCGCCTGCGACAGGAAATGCCCCAAAGCACAACGTGGACACATCCCATTTTTTGACAGAAAACAGAGCTGTATTTTGCAAAGTGCCAACCTGTAGATTTTGGCCTCTAGCTCAGCCGGCACCAAGGGAAACCTACCAAACCTGTGGATTTATGAAAACTGGAGACCTAGGGGAATTCAAGATGGGGTGACTTGTGGGGCTCTGACCAGGTTCTGTTACCCAGAATCCTTTGCAAACCTCAAAATTTGGCTAAAAAAACACATGTTCCTCACATTTCTGTGGCAGAAAGTTCTGGAATCTGAGAGGAGGCACACATTTCCTTCCACCCAGCGTTCCCCCAAGTCTCCCGATAAAAGTGATACCTCACTTGTGTGGGTAGGCCTAGCGCCTGTGACAGGAAATGCCCCAAAGCACAACGTGGACACATCCCATTTTTTGACAGAAAACAGAGCTGTATTTTGCAATGTGCCAACCTGTAGGTTTTGGCCTCTAGCTCAGCCGGCACCAAGGGAAACCTACCAAACCTGTGCATTTCTGAAAACTAGAGACCTAGGGGAATCCAAGATGGGGTGGCTTGTGGGGCTCTGACCAGGTTCTTTTACCCAGAATCCTTTGCAAACCTCAAAATTTGGCTAAAAAAACACATGTTCCTCATATTTCTGTGGCAGAAAGTTCTGGAAACTGAGAGGAGGCACAAATTTCCTTCCACCCAGCGTTCCCCCAAGTGTCCCGATAAAAATGATACCTCACTTGTGTGGGTAGGCCTAGCGCACGCGACAGGAAATGCCCCAAAACACAACATGGACACATCCCTTTTTTTGAAAGAAAACAGAGGTGTTTTTTGCAAAGTGCCTACCTGTACATTTTGGCCTCTAGCTCAGCTGGCACCTAAGGAAACCGACCAAACCTGTGCATTTCTGAAAACTAGAGACCTAGGGAAATCCAAGATGGGGTTACTTGTGGGGCTCTGACCAGGTTCTGTTACCCAGAATCCTTTGCAAACCTCAAAATTTGGCTAAAAAAACACATGTTCCTCACATTTCTGTGGCAGAAAGTTCTGGAATCTGAGAGGAGGCCCAAATTCCCTTCCACCCAGCATTCCCCCAATTCTCCCGATAAAAATGGTACCTCACTTGTGTGGGTAGGCCTAGCGCCTGCGACAGGAAATGCCCCAAAGCACAACGTGGACACATCCCATTTTTTTACAGAAAACAGAGCTGTATTTTGCAAAGTGCCAACCTGTAGATTTTGGCCTCTAGCTCAGCCGGCACCAAGGGAAACCTACCAAACCTGTGGATTTATGAAAACTGGAGACCTAGGGGAATTCAAGAGGGGGTGACTTGTGGGGCTCTGACCAGGTTCTGTTACCCAGAATCCTTTGCAAACCTCAAAATTTGGCTAAAAAAACACATGTTCCTCACATATCTGTGGCAGAAAGTTCTGGAATCTGAGAGGAGGCACAAATTTCCTTCCACCCAGCGTTCTCCCAAGTCTCCCGATAAAAGTGATACCTCACTTGTGTGGGTAGGCCTAGCACCTGTGACAGGAAATGCCCCAAAGCACAACGTGGACACATCCCATTTTTTGACAGAAAACAGAGCTGTATTTTGCAAAGTGCCTACCTGTAGATTGTGGCCTCTAGCTCAGCCGGCACCTAGGGAAACCTACCAAACCTGTGCATTTCTGAAAACTAGAGACCTAGGGGAATCCAAAATGGGGTGGCTTGTGGGGCTCTGATCAGGTTCTTTTACCTAGAATCCTTTGCAAACCTCAACATTTGGCTAAAAAAACACATTTTCCTCACATTTCTGTGGCAGAAAGTTCTGTAATCTGAGAGGAGGCACAAATTTCCTTCCACCCAGCGTTCCCCTAAGTCTCCCGATAAAAATGATACCTCACTTGTGTGGGTAGGCCTAGCGCCTGCGACAGGAAATGCCCCAAAGCACAACGTGGACACATCCCATTTTTTGACAGAAAACAGAGCTGTATTTTGCAAAGTGCCAACCTGTAGATTTTGGCCTATTGCTCAGCCGGCACCTAGGGAAACCTACCAAACCTGTGCATTTCTGAAAACTAGAGACCTAGGGGAATCAAAGATGGGGTGACTTGTGGGGCTGTGACCAGGTTCTGTTACCCAGAATCCTTTGCAAACCTCAAAATTTGGCTAAAAAAACACATGTTCCTCACATTTCTGTGGCAGAAAGTTCTGGATTCTGAGAGGAGGCACAAATTCCCTTCCACCTAGCATTCCCTCAAGTCTCCCGATAAAAATTATACCTCACTTGTGTGGGTAGGCCTAGCGCCTGCGACAGGAAATGCCCCAAAACGCAACGTGGACACATCCCATTTTTTGACAGAAAACAGAGCTGTATTTTGCAAAGTGCCTACCTGTAGATTTTGGCCTCTAGCTCAGCCGGCACCAAGGGAAACCTACCAAACCTGTGGATTTCTGAAAACTAGAGACCTAGGGGAATCCAAGATGGGGTGACTTGTGGGGCTCTGACCAGGTTCTGTTACCCAGAATCCTTTGCAAACCTCAAAATTTGGCTAAAAAAACACATGTTCCTCACATTTCTGTGGCAGAAAGTTCTGGAATCTGAGAGGAGGCACAAATTCCCTTCCACCCAGCATTCCCCCAATTCTCCCGATAAAAATGGTACCTCACTTGTGTGGGTAGGCCTAGCGCCTGCGACAGGAAATGCCCCAAAGCACAACGTGGACACATCCCATTTTTTGACAGAAAACAGAGCTGTATTTTGCAAAGTGCCTACCTGTAGATTTTGGCCTCTAGCTCAGCCGGCACCAAGGGAAACCTACCAAACCTGTGGATTTCTGAAAACTAGAGACCTAGGGGAATCCAAGATGGGGTGACTTGTGGGGCTCTGACCAGGTTCTGTTACCCAGAATCCTTTGCAAACCTCAAAATTTGGCTAAAAAAACACATGTTCCTCACATTTCTGTGGCAGAAAGTTCTGTAATCTGAGAGGAGGCACAAATTTCCTTCCACCCAGCGTTCCCCTAAGTCTCCCGGTAAAAATGATACCTCACTTGTGTGGGTAGGCGCCTGCGACAGGAAATGCCCCAAAGCACAACGTGGACACATCCCATTTTTTGACAGAAAACAGAGCTGTATTTTGCAAAGTGCCTACCTGTAGATTTTGGCCTCTAGCTCAGCCGGCACCTAGGGAAACCTACCAAACGTGTGCATTTCTGAAAACTAGAGACCTAGGGGAATCCAAGATTGGGTGACTTGTGGGGCTCTGACCAGGTTCTGTTACCCAGAATCCTTTGCAAACCTCAACATTTGGCTAAAAAAACACATGTTCCTCACATTTCTGTGGCAGAAAGTTCTGGAATCTGAGAGGAGGCACAAATTCCCTTCCACCCAGCATTCCCCCAATTCTCCCGATAAAAATGGTACCTCACTTGTGTGGGTAGGCCTAGCGCCTGCGACAGGAAATGCCCCAAAGCACAACGTGGACACATCCCATTTTTTGACAGAAAACAGAGCTGTATTTTGCAAAGTGCCAACCTGTAGATTTTGGCCTATTGCTCAGCCGGCACCTAGGGAAACCTATCAAACCTGTGCATTTCTGAAAACTAGAGACCTAGGGGAATCCAAGATGGGGTGACTTGTGGGGCTGTGACCAGGTTCTGTTACCCAGAATCCTTTGCAAACCTCAAAATGTGGCTAAAAAAACACATGTTCCTCACATTTCTGTGGCAGAAAGTTCTGGATTCTGAGAGGAGGCACAAATTCCCTTCCACCTAGCATTCCCTCAAGTCTCCCGATAAAAATTATACCTCACTTGTGTGGGTAGGTCTAGCGCCCGCGACAGGAAATGCCCCAAAACGCAACGTGGACACATCCCATTTTTTGACAGAAAACAGAGCTGTATTTTGCAAAGTGCCTACCTGTAGATTTTGGCCTCTAGCTCAGCCGGCACCAAGGGAAACCTACCAAACCTGTGGATTTCTGAAAACTAGAGACCTAGGGGAATCCAAGATGGGGTGACTTGTGGGGCTCTGACCAGGTTCTGTTACCCAGAATCCTTTGCAAACCTCAAAATTTGGCTAAAAAAACACATGTTCCTCACATTTCTGTGGCAGAAAGTTCTGTAATCTGAGAGGAGGCACAAATTTCCTTCCACCCAGCGTTCCCCTAAGTCTCCCGGTAAAAATGATACCTCACTTGTGTGGGTAGGCGCCTGCGACAGGAAATGCCCCAAAGCACAACGTGGACACATCCCATTTTTTGACAGAAAACAGAGCTGTATTTTGCAAAGTGCCTACCTGTATATTTTGGCCTCTAGCTCAGCCGCACCTAGGGAAACCTACCAAACGTGTGCATTTCTGAAAACTAGAGACCTAGGGGAATCCAAGATTGGGTGACTTGTGGGGCTCTGACCAGGTTCTGTTACCCAGAATCCTTTGCAAACCTCAACATTTGGCTAAAAAAACACATGTTCCTCACATTTCTGTGGCAGAAAGTTCTGGAATCTGAGAGGAGGCACAAATTCCCTTCCACCCAGCATTCCCCCAATTCTCCCGATAAAAATGGTACCTCACTTGTGTGGGTAGGCCTAGCGCCTGCGACAGGAAATGCCCCAAAGCACAACGTGGACACATCCCATTTTTTGACAGAAAACAGAGCTGTATTTTGCAAAGTGCCAACCTGTAGATTTTGGCCTATTGCTCAGCCGGCACCTAGGGAAACCTACCAAACCTGTGCATTTCTGAAAACTAGAGACCTAGGGGAATCCAAGATGGGGTGACTTGTGGGGCTGTGACCAGGTTCTGTTACCCAGAATCCTTTGCAAACCTCAAAATGTGGCTAAAAAAACACATGTTCCTCACATTTCTGTGGCAGAAAGTTCTGGATTCTGAGAGGAGGCACAAATTCCCTTCCACCTAGCATTCCCTCAAGTCTCCCGATAAAAATTATACCTCACTTGTGTGGGTAGGCCTAGCGCCCGCGACAGGAAATGCCCCAAAACGCAACGTGGACACATCCCATTTTTTGACAGAAAACAGAGCTGTATTTTGCAAAGTGCCTACCTGTAGATTTTGGCCTCTAGCTCAGCCGGCACCAAGGGAAACCTACCAAACCTGTGGATTTCTGAAAACTAGAGACCTAGGGGAATCCAAGATGGGGTGACTTGTGGGGCTCTGACCAGGTTCTGTTACCCAGAATCCTTTGCAAACCTCAAAATTTGGCTAAAAAAACACATGTTCCTCACATTTCTGTGGCAGAAAGTTCTGTAATCTGAGAGGAGGCACAAATTTCCTTCCACCCAGCGTTCCCCTAAGTCTCCCGATAAAAATGATACCTCACTTGTGTGGGTAGGCCTAGCGCCTGCGACAGGAAATGCCCCAAAAGCACAACGTGGACACATCCCATTTTTTGACAGAAAACAGAACTGTATTTTGCAAAGTGCCTACCTGTAGATTTTGGCCTCTAGCTCAGCCGGCACCTAGGGAAACCTACCAAACCTGTGCATTTCTGAAAACTAGAGACCTAGGGGAATCCAAGATTGGGTGACTTGTGGGGCTCTGACCAGGTTCTGTTACCCAGAATCCTTTGCAAACCTCAACATTTGGCTAAAAAAACACATGTTCCTCACATTTCTGTGGCATAAAGTTCTGTAATCTGAGAGGAGGCACTAATTTCCTTCCACCCAGCGTTCCCCCAAGTCTCCCGATAAAAGTGATACCTCACTTGTGTGGGTAGGCCTAGCGCCTGTGACAGGAAATGCCCCAAAGCACAACGTGGACACATCCCATTTTTTGACAGAAAACAGAGCTGTATTTTGCAAAGTGCCAACCTGTAGATTTTGGCCTCTAGCTCAGCCGGCACCTAGGGAAACCTACCAAACCTGTGCATTTCTGAAAACTAGAGACCTAGGGGAATCCAAGATGGGGTGACTTGTGGGGCTGTGACCAGGTTCTGTTACCCAGAATCCTTTGCAAACCTCAAAATTTGGCTAAAAAAACACATGTTCCTCACATTTCTGTGGCAGAAAGTTCTGGAATCTGAGAGGAGGCACAAATTCCCTTCCACCCAGCATTCCCCCAATTCTCCCGATGAAAATGGTACCTCACTTGTGTGGGTAGGCCTAGCGCCTGCGACAGGAAATGCCCCAAAGCACAACGTGGACACATCCCATTTTTTGACAGAAAACAGAGCTGTATTTTGCAAAGTGCCAACCTGTAGATTTTGGCCTCTAGCTCAGCCGGCACCAAGGGAAACCTACCAAACCTGTGGATTTATGAAAACTGGAGACCTAGGGGAATTCAAGAGGGGGTGACTTGTGGGGCTCTGACCAGGTTCTGTTACCCAGAATCCTTTGCAAACCTCAAAATTTGGCTAAAAAAACACATGTTCCTCACATATCTGTGGCAGAAAGTTCTGGAATCTGAGAGGAGGCACAAATTTCCTTCCACCCAGCGTTCTCCCAAGTCTCCCGATAAAAGTGATACCTCACTTGTGTGGGTAGGCCTAGCACCTGTGACAGGAAATGCCCCAAAGCACAACGTGGACACATCCCATTTTTTGACAGAAAACAGAGCTGTATTTTGCAATGTGCCAACCTGTAGATTTTGGCCTCTAGCTCAGCCGGCACCTAGGGAAACCTACCAAACCTGTGCATTTCTGAAAACTAGAGACCTAGGGGAATCCAAGATGGGGTGGCTTGTGGGGCTCTGACCAGGTTCTTTTACCCAGAATCCTTTGCAAACCTCAAAATTTGGCTAAAAAAACACATGTTCCTCACATTTCTGTGGCAGAAAGTTCTGGAATCTGAGAGGAGGCACAAATTCCCTTCCACCCAGCATTCCCCCAATTCTCCCGATAAAAATGGTACCTCACTTGTGTGGGTAGGCCTAGCGCCTGCGACAGGAAATGCCCCAAAGCACAACGTGGACACATCCCATTTTTTGACAGAAAACAGAGCTGTATTTTGCAAAGTGCCAACCTGTAGATTTTGGCCTCTAGCTCAGCCGGCACCAAGGGAAACCTACCAAACCTGTGGATTTATGAAAACTGGAGACCTAGGGGAATTCAAGATGGGGTGACTTGTGGGGCTCTGACCAGGTTCTGTTACCCAGAATCCTTTGCAAACCTCAAAATTTGGCTAAAAAAACACATGTTCCTCACATTTCTGTGGCAGAAAGTTCTGGAATCTGAGAGGAGGCACACATTTCCTTCCACCCAGCGTTCCCCCAAGTCTCCCGATAAAAGTGATACCTCACTTGTGTGGGTAGGCCTAGCGCCTGTGACAGGAAATGCCCCAAAGCACAACGTGGACACATCCCATTTTTTGACAGAAAACAGAGCTGTATTTTGCAATGTGCCAACCTGTAGGTTTTGGCCTCTAGCTCAGCCGGCACCAAGGGAAACCTACCAAACCTGTGCATTTCTGAAAACTAGAGACCTAGGGGAATCCAAGATGGGGTGGCTTGTGGGGCTCTGACCAGGTTCTTTTACCCAGAATCCTTTGCAAACCTCAAAATTTGGCTAAAAAAACACATGTTCCTCATATTTCTGTGGCAGAAAGTTCTGGAAACTGAGAGGAGGCACAAATTTCCTTCCACCCAGCGTTCCCCCAAGTGTCCCGATAAAAATGATACCTCACTTGTGTGGGTAGGCCTAGCGCACGCGACAGGAAATGCCCCAAAACACAACATGGACACATCCCTTTTTTTGAAAGAAAACAGAGGTGTTTTTTGCAAAGTGCCTACCTGTACATTTTGGCCTCTAGCTCAGCTGGCACCTAAGGAAACCGACCAAACCTGTGCATTTCTGAAAACTAGAGACCTAGGGAAATCCAAGATGGGGTTACTTGTGGGGCTCTGACCAGGTTCTGTTACCCAGAATCCTTTGCAAACCTCAAAATTTGGCTAAAAAAACACATGTTCCTCACATTTCTGTGGCAGAAAGTTCTGGAATCTGAGAGGAGGCCCAAATTCCCTTCCACCCAGCATTCCCCCAATTCTCCCGATAAAAATGGTACCTCACTTGTGTGGGTAGGCCTAGCGCCTGCGACAGGAAATGCCCCAAAGCACAACGTGGACACATCCCATTTTTTTACAGAAAACAGAGCTGTATTTTGCAAAGTGCCAACCTGTAGATTTTGGCCTCTAGCTCAGCCGGCACCAAGGGAAACCTACAAAACCTGTGGATTTATGAAAACTGGAGACCTAGGGGAATTCAAGAGGGGGTGACTTGTGGGGCTCTGACCAGGTTCTGTTACCCAGAATCCTTTGCAAACCTCAAAATTTGGCTAAAAAAACACATGTTCCTCACATATCTGTGGCAGAAAGTTCTGGAATCTGAGAGGAGGCACAAATTTCCTTCCACCCAGCGTTCTCCCAAGTCTCCCGATAAAAGTGATACCTCACTTGTGTGGGTAGGCCTAGCACCTGTGACAGGAAATGCCCCAAAGCACAACGTGGACACATCCCATTTTTTGACAGAAAACAGAGCTGTATTTTGCAAAGTGCCTACCTGTAGATTGTGGCCTCTAGCTCAGCCGGCACCTAGGGAAACCTACCAAACCTGTGCATTTCTGAAAACTAGAGACCTAGGGGAATCCAAAATGGGGTGGCTTGTGGGGCTCTGATCAGGTTCTTTTACCTAGAATCCTTTGCAAACCTCAACATTTGGCTAAAAAAACACATTTTCCTCACACTTCTGTGGCAGAAAGTTCTGTAATCTGAGAGGAGGCACAAATTTCCTTCCACCCAGCGTTCCCCTAAGTCTCCCGATAAAAATGATACCTCACTTGTGTGGGTAGGCCTAGCGCCTGCGACAGGAAATGCCCCAAAGCACAACGTGGACACATCCCATTTTTTGACAGAAAACAGAGCTGTATTTTGCAAAGTGCCAACCTGTAGATTTTGGCCTCTAGCTCAGCCGGCACCTAGGGAAACCTACCAAACCTGTGCATTTCTGAAAACTAGAGACCTAGGGGAATCCAAGATGGGGTGACTTGTGGGGCTGTAACCAGGTTCTGTTACCCAGAATCCTTTGCAAACCTCAAAATTTGGCTAAAAAAACACATTTTCCTCACATTTCTGTGGCAGAAAGTTCTGTAATCTGAGAGGAGGCACAAATTTCCTTCCACCCAGCGTTCCCCTAAGTCTCCCGATAAAAATGATACCTCACTTGTGTGGGTAGGCCCAGCGCCTGCGACAGGAAATGCCCCAAAGCACAACATGGACACATCCCATTTTTTGACAGAAAACAGAGCTGTATTTTGCAAAGTGCCAACCTGTAGATTTTGGCCTATTGCTCAGCCGGCACCTAGGGAAACCTACCAAACCTGTGCATTTCTGAAAACTAGAGACCTAGGGGAATCAAAGATGGGGTGACTTGTGGGGCTGTGACCAGGTTCTGTTACCCAGAATCCTTTGCAAACCTCAAAATTTGGCTAAAAAAACACATGTTCCTCACATTTCTGTGGCAGAAAGTTCTGGATTCTGAGAGGAGGCACAAATTCCCTTCCACCTAGCATTCCCTCAAGTCTCCCGATAAAAATTATACCTCACTTGTGTGGGTAGGCCTAGCGCCTGCGACAGGAAATGCCCCAAAACGCAACGTGGACACATCCCATTTTTTGACAGAAAACAGAGCTGTATTTTGCAAAGTGCCTACCTGTAGATTTTGGCCTCTAGCTCAGCCGGCACCAAGGGAAACCTACCAAACCTGTGGATTTCTGAAAACTAGAGACCTAGGGGAATCCAAGATGGGGTGACTTGTGGGGCTCTGACCAGGTTCTGTTACCCAGAATCCTTTGCAAACCTCAAAATTTGGCTAAAAAAACACATGTTCCTCACATTTCTGTGGCAGAAAGTTCTGGAATCTGAGAGGAGGCACAAATTCCCTTCCACCCAGCATTCCCCCAATTCTCCCGATAAAAATGGTACCTCACTTGTGTGGGTAGGCCTAGCGCCTGCGACAGGAAATGCCCCAAAGCACAACGTGGACACATCCCATTTTTTGACAGAAAACAGAGCTGTATTTTGCAAAGTGCCTACCTGTAGATTTTGGCCTCTAGCTCAGCCGGCACCAAGGGAAACCTACCAAACCTGTGGATTTCTGAAAACTAGAGACCTAGGGGAATCCAAGATGGGGTGACTTGTGGGGCTCTGACCAGGTTCTGTTACCCAGAATCCTTTGCAAACCTCAAAATTTGGCTAAAAAAACACATGTTCCTCACATTTCTGTGGCAGAAAGTTCTGTAATCTGAGAGGAGGCACAAATTTCCTTCCACCCAGCGTTCCCCTAAGTCTCCCGGTAAAAATGATACCTCACTTGTGTGGGTAGGCGCCTGCGACAGGAAATGCCCCAAAGCACAACGTGGACACATCCCATTTTTTGACAGAAAACAGAGCTGTATTTTGCAAAGTGCCTACCTGTAGATTTTGGCCTCTAGCTCAGCCGGCACCTAGGGAAACCTACCAAACGTGTGCATTTCTGAAAACTAGAGACCTAGGGGAATCCAAGATTGGGTGACTTGTGGGGCTCTGACCAGGTTCTGTTACCCAGAATCCTTTGCAAACCTCAACATTTGGCTAAAAAAACACATGTTCCTCACATTTCTGTGGCAGAAAGTTCTGGAATCTGAGAGGAGGCACAAATTCCCTTCCACCCAGCATTCCCCCAATTCTCCCGATAAAAATGGTACCTCACTTGTGTGGGTAGGCCTAGCGCCTGCGACAGGAAATGCCCCAAAGCACAACGTGGACACATCCCATTTTTTGACAGAAAACAGAGCTGTATTTTGCAAAGTGCCAACCTGTAGATTTTGGCCTATTGCTCAGCCGGCACCTAGGGAAACCTATCAAACCTGTGCATTTCTGAAAACTAGAGACCTAGGGGAATCCAAGATGGGGTGACTTGTGGGGCTGTGACCAGGTTCTGTTACCCAGAATCCTTTGCAAACCTCAAAATGTGGCTAAAAAAACACATGTTCCTCACATTTCTGTGGCAGAAAGTTCTGGATTCTGAGAGGAGGCACAAATTCCCTTCCACCTAGCATTCCCTCAAGTCTCCCGATAAAAATTATACCTCACTTGTGTGGGTAGGTCTAGCGCCCGCGACAGGAAATGCCCCAAAACGCAACGTGGACACATCCCATTTTTTGACAGAAAACAGAGCTGTATTTTGCAAAGTGCCTACCTGTAGATTTTGGCCTCTAGCTCAGCCGGCACCAAGGGAAACCTACCAAACCTGTGGATTTCTGAAAACTAGAGACCTAGGGGAATCCAAGATGGGGTGACTTGTGGGGCTCTGACCAGGTTCTGTTACCCAGAATCCTTTGCAAACCTCAAAATTTGGCTAAAAAAACACATGTTCCTCACATTTCTGTGGCAGAAAGTTCTGTAATCTGAGAGGAGGCACAAATTTCCTTCCACCCAGCGTTCCCCTAAGTCTCCCGGTAAAAATGATACCTCACTTGTGTGGGTAGGCGCCTGCGACAGGAAATGCCCCAAAGCACAACGTGGACACATCCCATTTTTTGACAGAAAACAGAGCTGTATTTTGCAAAGTGCCTACCTGTATATTTTGGCCTCTAGCTCAGCCGCACCTAGGGAAACCTACCAAACGTGTGCATTTCTGAAAACTAGAGACCTAGGGGAATCCAAGATTGGGTGACTTGTGGGGCTCTGACCAGGTTCTGTTACCCAGAATCCTTTGCAAACCTCAACATTTGGCTAAAAAAACACATGTTCCTCACATTTCTGTGGCAGAAAGTTCTGGAATCTGAGAGGAGGCACAAATTCCCTTCCACCCAGCATTCCCCCAATTCTCCCGATAAAAATGGTACCTCACTTGTGTGGGTAGGCCTAGCGCCTGCGACAGGAAATGCCCCAAAGCACAACGTGGACACATCCCATTTTTTGACAGAAAACAGAGCTGTATTTTGCAAAGTGCCAACCTGTAGATTTTGGCCTATTGCTCAGCCGGCACCTAGGGAAACCTACCAAACATGTGCATTTCTGAAAACTAGAGACCTAGGGGAATCCAAGATGGGGTGACTTGTGGGGCTGTGACCAGGTTCTGTTACCCAGAATCCTTTGCAAACCTCAAAATGTGGCTAAAAAAACACATGTTCCTCACATTTCTGTGGCAGAAAGTTCTGGATTCTGAGAGGAGGCACAAATTCCCTTCCACCTAGCATTCCCTCAAGTCTCCCGATAAAAATTATACCTCACTTGTGTGGGTAGGCCTAGCGCCCGCGACAGGAAATGCCCCAAAACGCAACGTGGACTCATCCCATTTTTTGACAGAAAACAGAGCTGTATTTTGCAAAGTGCCTACCTGTAGATTTTGGCCTCTAGCTCAGCCGGCACCAAGGGAAACCTACCAAACCTGTGGATTTCTGAAAACTAGAGACCTAGGGGAATCCAAGATGGGGTGACTTGTGGGGCTCTGACCAGGTTCTGTTACCCAGAATCCTTTGCAAACCTCAAAATTTGGCTAAAAAAACACATGTTCCTCACATTTCTGTGGCAGAAAGTTCTGTAATCTGAGAGGAGGCACAAATTTCCTTCCACCCAGCGTTCCCCTAAGTCTCCCGATAAAAATGATACCTCACTTGTGTGGGTAGGCCTAGCGCCTGCGACAGGAAATGCCCCAAAAGCAAAACGTGGACACATCCCATTTTTTGACAGAAAACAGAACTGTATTTTGCAAAGTGCCTACCTGTAGATTTTGGCCTCTAGCTCAGCCGGCACCTAGGGAAACCTACCAAACCTGTGCATTTCTGAAAACTAGAGACCTAGGGGAATCCAAGATTGGGTGACTTGTGGGGCTCTGACCAGGTTCTGTTACCCAGAATCCTTTGCAAACCTCAACATTTGGCTAAAAAAACACATGTTCCTCACATTTCTGTGGCATAAAGTTCTGTAATCTGAGAGGAGGCACTAATTTCCTTCCACCCATCGTTCCCCCAAGTCTCCCGATAAAAGTGATACCTCACTTGTGTGGGTAGGCCTAGCGCCTGTGACAGGAAATGCCCCAAAGCACAACGTGGACACATCCCATTTTTTGACAGAAAACAGAGCTGTATTTTGCAAAGTGCCAACCTGTAGATTTTGGCCTCTAGCTCAGCCGGCACCTAGGGAAACCTACCAAACCTGTGCATTTCTGAAAACTAGAGACCTAGGGGAATCCAAGATGGGGTGACTTGTGGGGCTGTGACCAGGTTCTGTTACCCAGAATCCTTTGCAAACCTCAAAATTTGGCTAAAAAAACACATGTTCCTCACATTTCTGTGGCAGAAAGTTCTGGAATCTGAGAGGAGGCACAAATTCCCTTCCACCCAGCATTCCCCCAATTCTCCCGATGAAAATGGTACCTCACTTGTGTGGGTAGGCCCAGCGCCTGCGACAGGAAATGCCCCAAAGCACAACGTGGACACATCCCATTTTTTGACAGAAAACAGAGCTGTATTTTGCAAAGTGCCAACCTGTAGATTATGGCCTATAGCTCAGCCGGCACCTAGGGAAACCTACCAAACCTGTGCATTTCTGAAAACTAGAGACCTAGGGGAATCCAAGATGGGGTGACTTGTGGGGCTGTGACCAGGTTCTGTTACCCAGAATCCTTTGCAAACCTCAACATTTGGCTAAAAAAACACATGTTCCTCACATTTCTGTGGCAGAAAGTTCTGGAATATGAGAGGAGGCACAAATTTCCTTCCACCCAGCGTTCCCCGAAGTCTCCCGATAAAAATGATACCTCACTTGTGTGGGTAGGCCTAGCGCCTGCGACAGTAAATGCCCCAAAGCACAAGGTGGACACATCCCATTTTTTGACAGAAAACAGAGCTGTATTTTGCAAAGTGCCTACCTGTAGATTGTGGCCTCTAGCTCAGCCGGCACCTAGGGAAACCTACCAAACCTGTTCATTTCTGAAAACTAGAGACCTAGGGGAATCCAAGATGGGGTGACTTGTGGGGCTCTGACCAGGTTCTGTTACCCAGAATCCTTGGCAAACCTCAAAATTTGGCTAAAAAAACACATGTTCCTCACATTTCGGTGGCAGAAAGTTCTGTAATCTGAGAGGAGGCACAAATTTCCTTCCACCCAGCGTTCCCCTAAGTCTCCCGATAAAAATGATACCTCACTTGTGTGGGTAGGCCTAGCGCCTGCGACAGGAAATGCCCCAAAGCACAACATGGACACATCCCATTTTTTGACAGAAAACAGAGCTGTATTTTGCAAAGTGCCTACCTGTAGATTTTGGCCTCTAGCTCAGCCGGCACCTAGGGAAACCTACCAAACCTGTGCATTTCTGAAAACTAGAGACCTAGGGGAATCCAAGATTGGGTGACTTGTGGGGCTCTGACCAGGTTCTGTTACCCAGAATCCTTTGCAAACCTCAAAATTTGGCTAAAAAAACACATGTTCCTCACATTTCTGTGGCAGAAAGTTCTGGAATCTGAGAGGAGGCACAAATTTCCTTCCACCCAGCGTTCCCCCAAGTCTCCCGATAAAAGTGATACCTCACTTGTGTGGGTAGGCCTAGAGCCTGTGACAGGAAATGCCCCAAAGCACAACGTGGACACATCCCATTTTTTGACAGAAAACAGAGCTGTATTTTGCAAAGTGCCAACCTGTAGATTTTGGCCTCTAGCTCAGCCGGCACCTAGGGTAACCTACCAAACCTGTGCATTTCTGAAAACTAGAGACCTAGGGGAATCCAAGATGGGGTGACTTGTGGGGCTGTGACCAGGTTCTGTTACCCAGAATCCTTTGCAAACCTCACAATTTGGCTAAAAAAACACATGTTCCTCACATTTCTGTGGCAGAAAGTTCTGGAATCTGAGAGGAGGCACAAATTCCCTTCCACCCAGCATTCCCCCAATTCTCCCGATAAAAATGGTACCTCACTTGTGTGGGTAGGCCTAGCGCCTGCGACAGGAAATGCCCCAAAGCACAACGTGGACACATCCAATTTTTTGACAGAAAACAGAGCTGTATTTTGCAAAGTGCCAACCTGTAGATTTTGGCCTCTAGCTCTGCCGGCACCAAGGGAAACCTACCAAACCTGTGGATTTATGAAAACTGGAGACCTAGGGGAATCCAAGATGGGGTGACTTGTGGGGCTCTGAACAGGTTCTGTAACCCAGAATCCTTTGCAAACCTCAAAATTTGGCTACAAAAACACATGTTCCTCACATTTCGGTGGCAGAAAGTTCTGTGATCTGAGAGGAGGCACAAATTTCCTTCCACCCAGCGTTCCCCTAAGTCTCCCGATAAAAATGATACCTCACTTGTGTGGGTAGGCCTAGGGCCTGCGACAGGAAATGCCCCAAAGCACAACGTGGACACATCCCATTTTTTGACAGAAAACAGAGCTGTATTTTGCAAAGTGCCTACCTGTAGATTTTGGCCTCTAGCTCAGCCGGCACCTAGGGAAACCTACCAAACCTGTGCATTTCTGAAAACTAGAGAACTAGGGGAATCCAAGATTGGGTGACTTGTGGGGCTCTGACCAGGTTCTGTTACCCAGAATCCTTTGCAAACCTCAACATTTGGCTAAAAAAACACATGTTCCTCACATTTCTGTGGCAGAAAGTTCTGGAATATGAGAGGAGGCACAAATTTCCTTCCACCCAGCGTTCCCCCAAGTCTCCCGATAAAAATGATACCTCACTTGTGTGGGTAGGCCTAGCGCCTGCGACAGTAAATGTCCCAAAGCACAACGTGGACACATCCCATTTTTTGACAGAAAACAGAGCTGTATTTTGCAAAGTGCCTACCTGTAGATTGTGGCCTCTAGCTCAGCCGGCACCTAGGGAAACCTACCAAACCTGTGCATTTCTGAAAACTAGAGACCTAGGGGAATCCAAGATGGGGTGGCTTGTGGGGCTCTGACCAGGTTCTTTTACCTAGAATCCTTTGCAAACCTCAACATTTGGCTAAAAAAACACATTTTCCTCACATTTCTGTGGCAGAAAGTTCTGTAATCTGAGAGGAGGCACAAATTTCCTTCCACCCAGCGTTCCCCTAAGTCTCCCGATGAAAATGATACCTCACTTGTGTGGGTAGGCCTAGCGCCTGCGACAGGAAATGCCCCAAAGCACAACGTGGACACATCCCATTTTTTGACAGAAAACAGAGCTGTATTTTGCAAAGTGCCTACCTGTAGATTTTGGCCTCTAGCTCAGCCGGCACCTAGGGAAACCTACCAAACCTGTGCATTTCTGAAAACTAGAGACCTAGGGGAATCCAAGATTGGGTGACTTGTGGGGCTCTGACCAGGTTCTGTTACCCAGAATCCTTTGCAAACCTCAACATTTGGCTAAAAAAACACATGTTCCTCACATTTCTGTGGCAGAAAGTTCTGGAATCTGAGAGGAGGCACAAATTTCCTTCCACCCAGCGTTCCCCCAAGTCTCCCGATAAAAGTGATACCTCACTTGTGTGGGTAGGCCTAGCGCCTGTGACAGGAAATGCCCCAAAGCACAACGTGGACACATCCCATTTTTTGACAGAAAACAGAGCTGTATTTTGCAAAGTGCCAACCTGTAGATTTTGGCCTCTAGCTCATCCGGCACCTAGGGAAACCTAGCAAACCTGTGCATTTCTGAAAACTAGAGACCTAGGGGAATCCAAGATGGGGTGACTTGTGGGGCTGTGACCAGGTTCTGTTACCCAGAATCCTTTGCAAACCTCAACATTTGGCTAAAAAAACACATGTTCCTCACATTTCTGTGGCAGAAAGTTCTGGAATATGAGAGGAGGCACAAATTTCCTTCCACCCAGCGTTCCCCGAAGTCTCCCGATAAAAATGATACCTCACTTGTGTGGGTAGGCCTAGCGCCTGCGACAGTAAATGCCCCAAAGCACAACGTGGACACATCCCATTTTTTGATAGAAAACAGAGCTGTATTTTGCAAAGTGCCTACCTGTAGATTGTGGCCTCTAGCTCAGCCGGCACCTAGGGAAACCTACCAAACCTGTTCATTTCTGAAAACTAGAGACCTAGGGGAATCCAAGATGGGGTGACTTGTGGGGCTCTGACCAGGTTCTGTTACCCAGAATCCTTTGCAAACCTCAACATTTGGATAAAAAAACACATGTTCCTCACATTTCTGTGGCAGAAAGTGCTGGAATCTGAGAGGAGGCACAAATTTCCTTCCACCCAGCGTTCCCCTAAGTCTCCCGATAAAAATGATACCTCACTTGTGTGGGTAGGCCTAGCGCCTGCGACAGGAAATGCCCCAAAGCACAACGTGGACACATCCCATTTTTTGACAGAAAACAGAGCTGTATTTTGCAAAGTGCCTACCTGCAGATTTTGGCCTCTAGCTCAGCCCGCACCTAATGAAACCTACCAAACCTGTGCATTTCTGAAAACTAGAGACCTAGGGGAATCCAAGATTGGGTGACTTGTGGGGCTCTGACCAGGTTCTGTTACCCAGAATCCTTTGCAAACCTCAAAATTTGGCTAAAAAAACACATGTTCCTCACATTTCTGTGGCAGAAAGTTCTGGAATCTGAGAGGAGGCACAAATTTCCTTCCACCCAGCGTTCCCCCAAGTCTCCCGATAAAAGTGATACCTCACTTGTGTGGGTAGGCCTAGAGCCTGTGACAGGAAATGCCCCAAAGCACAACGTGGACACATCCCATTTTTTGACAGAAAACAGAGCTGTATTTTGCAAAGTGCCAACCTGTAGATTTTGGCCTCTAGCTCAGCCGGCACCTAGGGAAACCTACCAAACCTGTGCATTTCTGAAAACTAGAGACCTAGGGGAATCCAAGATGGGGTGACTTGTGGGGCTGTGACCAGGTTCTGTTACCCAGAATCCTTTGCAAACCTCAAAATTTGGCTAAAAAAACACATGTTCCTCACATTTCTGTGGCAGAAAGTTCTGGAATCTGAGAGGAGGCACAAATTCCCTTCCACCCAGCATTCCCCCAATTCTCCCGATAAAAATGGTACCTCACTTGTGTGGGTAGGCCTAGCGCCTGCGACAGGAAATGCCCCAAAGCACAACGTGGACACATCCAATTTTTTGACAGAAAACAGAGCTGTATTTTGCAAAGTGCCAACCTGTAGATTTTGGCCTCTAGCTCAGCCGGCACCAAGGGAAACCTACCAAACCTGTGGATTTATGAAAACTGGAGACCTAGGGGAATCCAAGATGGGGTGACTTGTGGGGCTCTGACCAGGTTCTGTTACCCAGAATCCTTTGCAAACCTCAAAATTTGGCTACAAAAACACATGTTCCTCACATTTCGGTGGCAGAAAGTTCTGTGATCTGAGAGGAGGCACAAATTTCCTTCCACCCAGCGTTCCCCTAAGTCTCCCGATAAAAATGATACCTCACTTGTGTGGGTAGGCCTAGGGCCTGCGACAGGAAATGCCCCAAAGCACAACGTGGACACATCCCATTTTTTGACAGAAAACAGAGCTGTATTTTGCAAAGTGCCTACCTGTAGATTTTGGCCTCTAGCTCAGCCGGCACCTAGGGAAACCTACCAAACCTGTGCATTTCTGAAAACTAGAGAACTAGGGGAATCCAGGATTGGGTGACTTGTGGGGCTCTGACCAGGTTCTGTTACCCAGAATCCTTTGCAAACCTCAACATTTGGCTAAAAAAACACATGTTCCTCACATTTCTGTGGCAGAAAGTTCTGGAATATGAGAGGAGGCACAAATTTCCTTCCACCCAGCGTTCCCCCAAGTCTCCCGATAAAAATGATACCTCACTTGTGTGGGTAGGCCTAGCGCCTGCGACAGTAAATGTCCCAAAGCACAACGTGGACACATCCCATTTTTTGACAGAAAACAGAGCTGTATTTTGCAAAGTGCCTACCTGTAGATTGTGGCCTCTAGCTCAGCCGGCACCTAGGGAAACCTACCAAACCTGTGCATTTCTGAAAACTAGAGACCTAGGGGAATCCAAGATGGGGTGGCTTGTGGGGCTCTGACCAGGTTCTTTTACCTAGAATCCTTTGCAAACCTCAACATTTGGCTAAAAAAACACATTTTCCTCATATTTCTGTGGCAGAAAGTTCTGTAATCTGAGAGGAGGCACAAATTTCCTTCCACCCAGCGTTCCCCTAAGTCTCCCGATAAAAATGATACCTCACTTGTGTGGGTAGGCCTAGCGCCTGCGACAGGAAATGCCCCAAAGCACAACGTGGACACATCCCATTTTTTGACAGAAAACAGAGCTGTATTTTGCAAAGTGCCTACCTGTAGATTTTGGCCTCTAGCTCAGCCGGCCCCTAGGGAAACCTACCAAACCTGTGCATTTCTGAAAACTAGAGACCTAGGGGAATCCAAGATTGGGTGACTTGTGGGGCTCTGACCAGGTTCTGTTACCCAGAATCCTTTGCAAACCTCAACATTTGGCTAAAAAAACACATGTTCCTCACATTTCTGTGGCAGAAAGTTCTGGAATCTGAGAGGAGGCACAAATTTCCTTCCACCCAGCGTTCCCCCAAGTCTCCCGATAAAAGTGATACCTCACTTGTGTGGGTAGGCCTAGCGCCTGTGACAGGAAATGCCCCAAAGCACAACGTGGACACATCCCATTTTTTGACAGAAAACAGAGCTGTATTTTGCAAAGTGCCAACCTGTAGATTTTGGCCTCTAGCTCAGCCGGCACCTAGGGAAACCTAGCAAACCTGTGCATTTCTGAAAACTAGAGACCTAGGGGAATCCAAGATGGGGTGGCTTGTGGGGCTCTGACCAGGTTCTTTTACCCAGAATCCTTTGCAAACCTCAAAATCTGGCTAAAAAAACACATGTTCCTCACATTTCTGTGGCAGAAAGTTCTGGAATCTGAGAGGAGGCACAAATTCCCTTCCACCCAGCATTCCCCCAATTCTCCCGATAAAAATGGTACCTCACTTGTGTGGGTAGGCCTAGCGCCTGCGACAGGAAATGCCCCAAAGCACAACGTGGACACATCCCATTTTTTGACAGAAAACAGAGCTGTATTTTGCAAAGTGCCAACCTGTAGATTTTGGCCTCTAGCTCAGCCAGCACCAAGGGAAACCTACCAAACCTGTGGATTTATTAAAACTGGAGGCCTAGGGGAATTCAAGATGGGGTGACTTGTGGGGCTCTGACCAGGTTCTGTTACCCAGAATCCTTTGCAAACCTCAAAATTTGGCTAAACAAAAACACATGTTCCTCACATTTCTGTGGCAGAAAGTTCTGGAATCTGAGAGGAGGCACAAATTTCCTTCCACCCAGCGTTCCCCCAAGTCTCCCGATAAAAGTGATACCTCACTTGTGTGGGTAGGCCTAGGGCCTGCGACAGGAAATGCCCCAAAGCACAACGTGGACACATCCCATTTTTTGACAGAAAACAGAGCTGTATTTTGCAAAGTGCCTACCTGTAGATTTTGGCCTCTAGCTCAGCCGGCACCTAGGGAAACCTACCAAACCTGTGCATTTCTGAAAACTAGAGAACTAGGGGAATCCAAGATTGGGTGACTTGTGGGGCTCTGACCAGGTTCTGTTACCCAGAATCCTTTGCAAACCTCAACATTTGGCTAAAAAAACACATGTTCCTCACATTTCTGTGGCAGAAAGTTCTGGAATATGAGAGGAGGCACAAATTTCCTTCCACCCAGCGTTCCCCCAAGTCTCCCGATAAAAATGATACCTCACTTGTGTGGGTAGGCCTAGCGCCTGCGACAGTAAATGTCCCAAAGCACAACGTGGACACATCCCATTTTTTGACAGAAAACAGAGCTGTATTTTGCAAAGTGCCTACCTGTAGATTGTGGCCTCTAGCTCAGCCGGCACCTAGGGAAACCTACCAAACCTGTGCATTTCTGAAAACTAGAGACCTAGGGGAATCCAAGATGGGGTGGCTTGTGGGGCTCTGACCAGGTTCTTTTACCTAGAATCCTTTGCAAACCTCAACATTTGGCTAAAAAAACACATTTTCCTCACATTTCTGTGGCAGAAAGTTCTGTAATCTGAGAGGAGGCACAAATTTCCTTCCACCCAGCGTTCCCCTAAGTCTCCCGATGAAAATGATACCTCACTTGTGTGGGTAGGCCTAGCGCCTGCGACAGGAAATGCCCCAAAGCACAACGTGGACACATCCCATTTTTTGACAGAAAACAGAGCTGTATTTTGCAAAGTGCCTACCTGTAGATTTTGGCCTCTAGCTCAGCCGGCACCTAGGGAAACCTACCAAACCTGTGCATTTCTGAAAACTAGAGACCTAGGGGAATCCAAGATTGGGTGACTTGTGGGGCTCTGACCAGGTTCTGTTACCCAGAATCCTTTGCAAACCTCAACATTTGGCTAAAAAAACACATGTTCCTCACATTTCTGTGGCAGAAAGTTCTGGAATCTGAGAGGAGGCACAAATTTCCTTCCACCCAGCGTTCCCCCAAGTCTCCCGATAAAAGTGATACCTCACTTGTGTGGGTAGGCCTAGCGCCTGTGACAGGAAATGCCCCAAAGCACAACGTGGACACATCCCATTTTTTGACAGAAAACAGAGCTGTATTTTGCAAAGTGCCAACCTGTAGATTTTGGCCTCTAGCTCATCCGGCACCTAGGGAAACCTAGCAAACCTGTGCATTTCTGAAAACTAGAGACCTAGGGGAATCCAAGATGGGGTGACTTGTGGGGCTGTGACCAGGTTCTGTTACCCAGAATCCTTTGCAAACCTCAACATTTGGCTAAAAAAACACATGTTCCTCACATTTCTGTGGCAGAAAGTTCTGGAATATGAGAGGAGGCACAAATTTCCTTCCACCCAGCGTTCCCCGAAGTCTCCCGATAAAAATGATACCTCACTTGTGTGGGTAGGCCTAGCGCCTGCGACAGTAAATGCCCCAAAGCACAACGTGGACACATCCCATTTTTTGATAGAAAACAGAGCTGTATTTTGCAAAGTGCCTACCTGTAGATTGTGGCCTCTAGCTCAGCCGGCACCTAGGGAAACCTACCAAACCTGTTCATTTCTGAAAACTAGAGACCTAGGGGAATCCAAGATGGGGTGACTTGTGGGGCTCTGACCAGGTTCTGTTACCCAGAATCCTTTGCAAACCTCAACATTTGGATAAAAAAACACATGTTCCTCACATTTCTGTGGCAGAAAGTGCTGGAATCTGAGAGGAGGCACAAATTTCCTTCCACCCAGCGTTCCCCTAAGTCTCCCGATAAAAATGATACCTCACTTGTGTGGGTAGGCCTAGCGCCTGCGACAGGAAATGCCCCAAAGCACAACGTGGACACATCCCATTTTTTGACAGAAAACAGAGCTGTATTTTGCAAAGTGCCTACCTGCAGATTTTGGCCTCTAGCTCAGCCCGCACCTAATGAAACCTACCAAACCTGTGCATTTCTGAAAACTAGAGACCTAGGGGAATCCAAGATTGGGTGACTTGTGGGGCTCTGACCAGGTTCTGTTACCCAGAATCCTTTGCAAACCTCAAAATTTGGCTAAAAAAACACATGTTCCTCACATTTCTGTGGCAGAAAGTTCTGGAATCTGAGAGGAGGCACAAATTTCCTTCCACCCAGCGTTCCCCCAAGTCTCCCGATAAAAGTGATACCTCACTTGTGTGGGTAGGCCTAGAGCCTGTGACAGGAAATGCCCCAAAGCACAACGTGGACACATCCCATTTTTTGACAGAAAACAGAGCTGTATTTTGCAAAGTGCCAACCTGTAGATTTTGGCCTCTAGCTCAGCCGGCACCTAGGGAAACCTACCAAACCTGTGCATTTCTGAAAACTAGAGACCTAGGGGAATCCAAGATGGGGTGACTTGTGGGGCTGTGACCAGGTTCTGTTACCCAGAATCCTTTGCAAACCTCAAAATTTGGCTAAAAAAACACATGTTCCTCACATTTCTGTGGCAGAAAGTTCTGGAATCTGAGAGGAGGCACAAATTCCCTTCCACCCAGCATTCCCCCAATTCTCCCGATAAAAATGGTACCTCACTTGTGTGGGTAGGCCTAGCGCCTGCGACAGGAAATGCCCCAAAGCACAACGTGGACACATCCAATTTTTTGACAGAAAACAGAGCTGTATTTTGCAAAGTGCCAACCTGTAGATTTTGGCCTCTAGCTCAGCCGGCACCAAGGGAAACCTACCAAACCTGTGGATTTATGAAAACTGGAGACCTAGGGGAATCCAAGATGGGGTGACTTGTGGGGCTCTGACCAGGTTCTGTTACCCAGAATCCTTTGCAAACCTCAAAATTTGGCTACAAAAACACATGTTCCTCACATTTCGGTGGCAGAAAGTTCTGTGATCTGAGAGGAGGCACAAATTTCCTTCCACCCAGCGTTCCCCTAAGTCTCCCGATAAAAATGATACCTCACTTGTGTGGGTAGGCCTAGGGCCTGCGACAGGAAATGCCCCAAAGCACAACGTGGACACATCCCATTTTTTGACAGAAAACAGAGCTGTATTTTGCAAAGTGCCTACCTGTAGATTTTGGCCTCTAGCTCAGCCGGCACCTAGGGAAACCTACCAAACCTGTGCATTTCTGAAAACTAGAGAACTAGGGGAATCCAAGATTGGGTGACTTGTGGGGCTCTGACCAGGTTCTGTTACCCAGAATCCTTTGCAAACCTCAACATTTGGCTAAAAAAACACATGTTCCTCACATTTCTGTGGCAGAAAGTTCTGGAATATGAGAGGAGGCACAAATTTCCTTCCACCCAGCGTTCCCCCAAGTCTCCCGATAAAAATGATACCTCACTTGTGTGGGTAGGCCTAGCGCCTGCGACAGTAAATGTCCCAAAGCACAACGTGGACACATCCCATTTTTTGACAGAAAACAGAGCTGTATTTTGCAAAGTGCCTACCTGTAGATTGTGGCCTCTAGCTCAGCCGGCACCTAGGGAAACCTACCAAACCTGTGCATTTCTGAAAACTAGAGACCTAGGGGAATCCAAGATGGGGTGGCTTGTGGGGCTCTGACCAGGTTCTTTTACCTAGAATCCTTTGCAAACCTCAACATTTGGCTAAAAAAACACATTTTCCTCATATTTCTGTGGCAGAAAGTTCTGTAATCTGAGAGGAGGCACAAATTTCCTTCCACCCAGCGTTCCCCTAAGTCTCCCGATAAAAATGATACCTCACTTGTGTGGGTAGGCCTAGCGCCTGCGACAGGAAATGCCCCAAAGCACAACGTGGACACATCCCATTTTTTGACAGAAAACAGAGCTGTATTTTGCAAAGTGCCTACCTGTAGATTTTGGCCTCTAGCTCAGCCGGCCCCTAGGGAAACCTACCAAACCTGTGCATTTCTGAAAACTAGAGACCTAGGGGAATCCAAGATTGGGTGACTTGTGGGGCTCTGACCAGGTTCTGTTACCCAGAATCCTTTGCAAACCTCAACATTTGGCTAAAAAAACACATGTTCCTCACATTTCTGTGGCAGAAAGTTCTGGAATCTGAGAGGAGGCACAAATTTCCTTCCACCCAGCGTTCCCCCAAGTCTCCCGATAAAAGTGATACCTCACTTGTGTGGGTAGGCCTAGCGCCTGTGACAGGAAATGCCCCAAAGCACAACGTGGACACATCCCATTTTTTGACAGAAAACAGAGCTGTATTTTGCAAAGTGCCAACCTGTAGATTTTGGCCTCTAGCTCAGCCGGCACCTAGGGAAACCTAGCAAACCTGTGCATTTCTGAAAACTAGAGACCTAGGGGAATCCAAGATGGGGTGGCTTGTGGGGCTCTGACCAGGTTCTTTTACCCAGAATCCTTTGCAAACCTCAAAATCTGGCTAAAAAAACACATGTTCCTCACATTTCTGTGGCAGAAAGTTCTGGAATCTGAGAGGAGGCACAAATTCCCTTCCACCCAGCATTCCCCCAATTCTCCCGATAAAAATGGTACCTCACTTGTGTGGGTAGGCCTAGCGCCTGCGACAGGAAATGCCCCAAAGCACAACGTGGACACATCCCATTTTTTGACAGAAAACAGAGCTGTATTTTGCAAAGTGCCAACCTGTAGATTTTGGCCTCTAGCTCAGCCAGCACCAAGGGAAACCTACCAAACCTGTGGATTTATTAAAACTGGAGGCCTAGGGGAATTCAAGATGGGGTGACTTGTGGGGCTCTGACCAGGTTCTGTTACCCAGAATCCTTTGCAAACCTCAAAATTTGGCTAAACAAAAACACATGTTCCTCACATTTCTGTGGCAGAAAGTTCTGGAATCTGAGAGGAGGCACAAATTTCCTTCCACCCAGCGTTCCCCCAAGTCTCCCGATAAAAGTGATACCTCACTTGTGTGGGTAGGCCTAGGGCCTGCGACAGGAAATGCCCCAAAGCACAACGTGGACACATCCCATTTTTTGACAGAAAACAGAGCTGTATTTTGCAAAGTGCCTACCTGTAGATTTTGGCCTCTAGCTCAGCCGGCACCTAGGGAAACCTACCAAACCTGTGCATTTCTGAAAACTAGAGAACTAGGGGAATCCAAGATTGGGTGACTTGTGGGGCTCTGACCAGGTTCTGTTACCCAGAATCCTTTGCAAACCTCAACATTTGGCTAAAAAAACACATGTTCCTCACATTTCTGTGGCAGAAAGTTCTGGATTATGAGAGGAGGCACAAATTTCCTTCCACCCAGCGTTCCCCCAAGTCTCCCGATAAAAATGATACCTCACTTGTGTGGGTAGGCCTAGCGCCTGCGACAGTAAATGTCCCAAAGCACAACGTGGACACATCCCATTTTTTGACAGAAAACAGAGCTGTATTTTGCAAAGTGCCTACCTGTAGATTGTGGCCTCTAGCTCAGCCGGCACCTAGGGAAACCTACCAAACCTGTGCATTTCTGAAAACTAGAGACCTAGGGGAATCCAAGATGGGGTGGCTTGTGGGGCTCTGACCAGGTTCTTTTACCTAGAATCCTTTGCAAACCTCAACATTTGGCTAAAAAAACACATTTTCCTCACATTTCTGTGGCAGAAAGTTCTGTAATCTGAGAGGAGGCACAAATTTCCTTCCACCCAGCGTTCCCCTAAGTCTCCCGATGAAAATGATACCTCACTTGTGTGGGTAGGCCTAGCGCCTGCGACAGGAAATGCCCCAAAGCACAACGTGGACACATCCCATTTTTTGACAGAAAACAGAGCTGTATTTTGCAAAGTGCCTACCTGTAGATTTTGGCCTCTAGCTCAGCCGGCACCTAGGGAAACCTACCAAACCTGTGCATTTCTGAAAACTAGAGACCTAGGGGAATCCAAGATTGGGTGACTTGTGGGGCTCTGACCAGGTTCTGTTACCCAGAATCCTTTGCAAACCTCAACATTTGGCTAAAAAAACACATGTTCCTCACATTTCTGTGGCAGAAAGTTCTGGAATCTGAGAGGAGGCACAAATTTCCTTCCACCCAGCGTTCCCCCAAGTCTCCCGATAAAAGTGATACCTCACTTGTGTGGGTAGGCCTAGCGCCTGTGACAGGAAATGCCCCAAAGCACAACGTGGACACATCCCATTTTTTGACAGAAAACAGAGCTGTATTTTGCAAAGTGCCAACCTGTAGATTTTGGCCTCTAGCTCATCCGGCACCTAGGGAAACCTAGCAAACCTGTGCATTTCTGAAAACTAGAGACCTAGGGGAATCCAAGATGGGGTGACTTGTGGGGCTGTGACCAGGTTCTGTTACCCAGAATCCTTTGCAAACCTCAACATTTGGCTAAAAAAACACATGTTCCTCACATTTCTGTGGCAGAAAGTTCTGGAATATGAGAGGAGGCACAAATTTCCTTCCACCCAGCGTTCCCCGAAGTCTCCCGATAAAAATGATACCTCACTTGTGTGGGTAGGCCTAGCGCCTGCGACAGAAAATGCCCCAAAGCACAACGTGGACACATCCCATTTTTTGATAGAAAACAGAGCTGTATTTTGCAAAGTGCCTACCTGTAGATTGTGGCCTCTAGCTCAGCCGGCACCTAGGGAAACCTACCAAACCTGTTCATTTCTGAAAACTAGAGACCTAGGGGAATCCAAGATGGGGTGACTTGTGGGGCTCTGACCAGGTTCTGTTACCCAGAATCCTTTGCAAACCTCAACATTTGGATAAAAAAACACATGTTCCTCACATTTCTGTGGCAGAAAGTGCTGGAATCTGAGAGGAGGCACAAATTTCCTTCCACCCAGCGTTCCCCTAAGTCTCCCGATAAAAATGATACCTCACTTGTGTGGGTAGGCCTAGCGCCTGCGACAGGAAATGCCCCAAAGCACAACGTGGACACATCCCATTTTTTGACAGAAAACAGAGCTGTATTTTGCAAAGTGCCTACCTGCAGATTTTGGCCTCTAGCTCAGCCCGCACCTAATGAAACCTACCAAACCTGTGCATTTCTGAAAACTAGAGACCTAGGGGAATCCAAGATTGGGTGACTTGTGGGGCTCTGACCAGGTTCTGTTACCCAGAATCCTTTGCAAACCTCAAAATTTGGCTAAAAAAACACATGTTCCTCACATTTCTGTGGCAGAAAGTTCTGGAATCTGAGAGGAGGCACAAATTTCCTTCCACCCAGCGTTCCCCCAAGTCTCCCGATAAAAGTGATACCTCACTTGTGTGGGTAGGCCTAGAGCCTGTGACAGGAAATGCCCCAAAGCACAACGTGGACACATCCCATTTTTTGACAGAAAACAGAGCTGTATTTTGCAAAGTGCCAACCTGTAGATTTTGGCCTCTAGCTCAGCCGGCACCTAGGGAAACCTACCAAACCTGTGCATTTCTGAAAACTAGAGACCTAGGGGAATCCAAGATGGGGTGACTTGTGGGGCTGTGACCAGGTTCTGTTACCCAGAATCCTTTGCAAACCTCAAAATTTGGCTAAAAAAACACATGTTCCTCACATTTCTGTGGCAGAAAGTTCTGGAATCTGAGAGGAGGCACAAATTCCCTTCCACCCAGCATTCCCCCAATTCTCCCGATAAAAATGGTACCTCACTTGTGTGGGTAGGCCTAGCGCCTGCGACAGGAAATGCCCCAAAGCACAACGTGGACACATCCAATTTTTTGACAGAAAACAGAGCTGTATTTTGCAAAGTGCCAACCTGTAGATTTTGGCCTCTAGCTCAGCCGGCACCAAGGGAAACCTACCAAACCTGTGGATTTATGAAAACTGGAGACCTAGGGGAATCCAAGATGGGGTGACTTGTGGGGCTCTGACCAGGTTCTGTTACCCAGAATCCTTTGCAAACCTCAAAATTTGGCTACAAAAACACATGTTCCTCACATTTCGGTGGCAGAAAGTTCTGTGATCTGAGAGGAGGCACAAATTTCCTTCCACCCAGCGTTCCCCTAAGTCTCCCGATAAAAATGATACCTCACTTGTGTGGGTAGGCCTAGGGCCTGCGACAGGAAATGCCCCAAAGCACAACGTGGACACATCCCATTTTTTGACAGAAAACAGAGCTGTATTTTGCAAAGTGCCTACCTGTAGATTTTGGCCTCTAGCTCAGCCGGCACCTAGGGAAACCTACCAAACCTGTGCATTTCTGAAAACTAGAGAACTAGGGGAATCCAAGATTGGGTGACTTGTGGGGCTCTGACCAGGTTCTGTTACCCAGAATCCTTTGCAAACCTCAACATTTGGCTAAAAAAACACATGTTCCTCACATTTCTGTGGCAGAAAGTTCTGGAATATGAGAGGAGGCACAAATTTCCTTCCACCCAGCGTTCCCCCAAGTCTCCCGATAAAAATGATACCTCACTTGTGTGGGTAGGCCTAGCGCCTGCGACAGTAAATGTCCCAAAGCACAACGTGGACACATCCCATTTTTTGACAGAAAACAGAGCTGTATTTTGCAAAGTGCCTACCTGTAGATTGTGGCCTCTAGCTCAGCCGGCACCTAGGGAAACCTACCAAACCTGTGCATTTCTGAAAACTAGAGACCTAGGGGAATCCAAGATGGGGTGGCTTGTGGGGCTCTGACCAGGTTCTTTTACCTAGAATCCTTTGCAAACCTCAACATTTGGCTAAAAAAACACATTTTCCTCATATTTCTGTGGCAGAAAGTTCTGTAATCTGAGAGGAGGCACAAATTTCCTTCCACCCAGCGTTCCCCTAAGTCTCCCGATAAAAATGATACCTCACTTGTGTGGGTAGGCCTAGCGCCTGCGACAGGAAATGCCCCAAAGCACAACGTGGACACATCCCATTTTTTGACAGAAAACAGAGCTGTATTTTGCAAAGTGCCTACCTGTAGATTTTGGCCTCTAGCTCAGCCGGCCCCTAGGGAAACCTACCAAACCTGTGCATTTCTGAAAACTAGAGACCTAGGGGAATCCAAGATTGGGTGACTTGTGGGGCTCTGACCAGGTTCTGTTACCCAGAATCCTTTGCAAACCTCAACATTTGGCTAAAAAAACACATGTTCCTCACATTTCTGTGGCAGAAAGTTCTGGAATCTGAGAGGAGGCACAAATTTCCTTCCACCCAGCGTTCCCCCAAGTCTCCCGATAAAAGTGATACCTCACTTGTGTGGGTAGGCCTAGCGCCTGTGACAGGAAATGCCCCAAAGCACAACGTGGACACATCCCATTTTTTGACAGAAAACAGAGCTGTATTTTGCAAAGTGCCAACCTGTAGATTTTGGCCTCTAGCTCAGCCGGCACCTAGGGAAACCTAGCAAACCTGTGCATTTCTGAAAACTAGAGACCTAGGGGAATCCAAGATGGGGTGGCTTGTGGGGCTCTGACCAGGTTCTTTTACCCAGAATCCTTTGCAAACCTCAAAATCTGGCTAAAAAAACACATGTTCCTCACATTTCTGTGGCAGAAAGTTCTGGAATCTGAGAGGAGGCACAAATTCCCTTCCACCCAGCATTCCCCCAATTCTCCCGATAAAAATGGTACCTCACTTGTGTGGGTAGGCCTAGCGCCTGCGACAGGAAATGCCCCAAAGCACAACGTGGACACATCCCATTTTTTGACAGAAAACAGAGCTGTATTTTGCAAAGTGCCAACCTGTAGATTTTGGCCTCTAGCTCAGCCAGCACCAAGGGAAACCTACCAAACCTGTGGATTTATTAAAACTGGAGGCCTAGGGGAATTCAAGATGGGGTGACTTGTGGGGCTCTGACCAGGTTCTGTTACCCAGAATCCTTTGCAAACCTCAAAATTTGGCTAAACAAAAACACATGTTCCTCACATTTCTGTGGCAGAAAGTTCTGGAATCTGAGAGGAGGCACAAATTTCCTTCCACCCAGCGTTCCCCCAAGTCTCCCGATAAAAGTGATACCTCACTTGTGTGGGTAGGCCTAGCGCCTGTGACAGGAAATGCCCCAAAGCACAACGTGGACACATCCCATTTTTTGACAGAAAACAGAGCTGTATTTTGCAATGTGCCAACCTGTAGATTTTGGCCTCTAGCTCAGCCGGCACCTAGGGAAACCTACCAAACCTGTGCATTTCTGAAAACTGGAGACCTAGGGGAATTCAAGATGGGGTTACTTGTGGGGCTCTGACCAGGTTCTGTTACCCAGAATCCTTTGCAAACCTCAAAATTTGGCTAAAAAAACACATGTTCCTCACATTTCTGTGGCAGAAAGTTCTGGAATCTGAGAGGAGGCCCAAATTCCCTTCCACCCAGCATTCCCCCAATTCTCCCGATAAAAATGGTACCTCACTTGAGTGGGTAGGCCTAGCGCCTGCGACAGGAAATGCCCCAAAGCACAACGTGGACACATCCCATTTTTTTACAGAAAACAGAGCTGTATTTTGCAAAGTGCCAACCTGTAGATTTTGGCCTCTAGCTCAGCCGGCACCAAGGGAAACCTACCAAACCTGTGGATTTATGAAAACTGGAGACCTAGGGGAATTCAAGAGGGGGTGACTTGTGGGGCTCTGACCAGGTTCTGTTACCCAGAATCCTTTGCAAACCTCAAAATTTGGCTAAAAAAACACATGTTCCTCACATATCTGTGGCAGAAAGTTCTGGAATCTGAGAGGAGGCACAAATTTCCTTCCACCCAGCGTTCTCCCAAGTCTCCCGATAAAAGTGATACCTCACTTGTGTGGGTAGGCCTAGCACCTGTGACAGGAAATGCCCCAAAGCACAACGTGGACACATCCCATTTTTTGACAGAAAACAGAGCTGTATTTTGCAATGTGCCAACCTGTAGATTTTGGCCTCTAGCTCAGCCGGCACCTAGGGAAACCTACCAAACCTGTGCATTTCTGAAAACTAGAGACCTAGGGGAATCCAAGATGGGGTGGCTTGTGGGGCTCTGACCAGGTTCTTTTACCCAGAATCCTTTGCAAACCTCAAAATTTGGCTAAAAAAACACATGTTCCTCACATTTCTGTGGCAGAAAGTTCTGGAATCTGAGAGGAGGCACAAATTCCCTTCCACCCAGCATTTCCCCAATTCTCCCGATAAAAATGGTACCTCACTTGTGTGGGTAGGCCTAGCGCCTGCGACAGGAAATGCCCCAAAGCACAACGTGGACACATCCCATTTTTTGACAGAAAACAGAGCTGTATTTTGCAAAGTGCCAACCTGTAGATTTTGGCCTCTAGCTCAGCCGGCACCAAGGGAAACCTACCAAACCTGTGGATTTATGAAAACTGGAGACCTAGGGGAATTCAAGATGGGGTGACTTGTGGGGCTCTGACCAGGTTCTGTTACCCAGAATCCTTTGCAAACCTCAAAATTTGGCTAAAAAAACACATGTTCCTCACATTTCTGTGGCAGAAAGTTCTGGAATCTGAGAGGAGGCACAAATTTCCTTCCACCCAGCGTTCCCCCAAGTCTCCCGATAAAAGTGATACCTCACTTGTGTGGGTAGGCCTAGCGCCTGTGACAGGAAATGCCCCAAAGCACAACGTGGACACATCCCATTTTTTGACAGAAAACAGAGCTGTATTTTGCAATGTGCCAACCTGTAGATTTTGGCCTCTAGCTCAGCCGGCACCTAGGGAAACCTACCAAACCTGTGCATTTCTGAAAACTGGAGACCTAGGGGAATTCAAGATGGGGTTACTTGTGGGGCTCTGACCAGGTTCTGTTACCCAGAATCCTTTGCAAACCTCAAAATTTGGCTAAAAAAACACATGTTCCTCTCATTTCTGTGGCAGAAAGTTCTGGAATCTGAGAGGAGGCCCAAATTCCCTTCCACCCAGCATTCCCCCAATTCTCCCGATAAAAATGGTACCTCACTTGTGTGGGTAGGCCTAGCGCCTGCGACAGGAAATGCCCCAAAGCACAACGTGGACACATCCCATTTTTTTACAGAAAACAGAGCTGTATTTTGCAAAGTGCCAACCTGTAGATTTTGGCCTCTAGCTCAGCCGGCACCAAGGGAAACCTACCAAACCTGTGGATTTATGAAAACTGGAGACCTAGGGGAATTCAAGAGGGGGTGACTTGTGGGGCTCTGACCAGGTTCTGTTACCCAGAATCCTTTGCAAACCTCAAAATTTGGCTAAAAAAACACATGTTCCTCACATATCTGTGGCAGAAAGTTCTGGAATCTGAGAGGAGGCACAAATTTCCTTCCACCCAGCGTTCTCCCAAGTCTCCCGATAAAAGTGATACCTCACTTGTGTGGGTAGGCCTAGCACCTGTGACAGGAAATGCCCCAAAGCACAACGTGGACACATCCCATTTTTTGACAGAAAACAGAGCTGTATTTTGCAATGTGCCAACCTGTAGATTTTGGCCTCTAGCTCAGCCGGCACCTAGGGAAACCTACCAAACCTGTGCATTTCTGAAAACTAGAGACCTAGGGGAATCCAAGATGGGGTGGCTTGTGGGGCTCTGACCAGGTTCTTTTACCCAGAATCCTTTGCAAACTTTAAAATTTGGCTAAAAAAACACATGTTCCTCACATTTCTGTGGCAGAAAGTTCTGGAATCTGAGAGGAGGCACAAATTCCCTTCCACCCAGCATTCCCCCAATTCTCCCGATAAAAATGGTACCTCACTTGTGTGGGTAGGCCTAGCGCCTGCGACAGGAAATGCCCCAAAGCACAACGTGGACACATCCCATTTTTTGACAGAAAACAGAGCTGTATTTTGCAAAGTGGCAACCTGTAGATTTTGGCCTCTAGCTCAGCCGGCACCAAGGGAAACCTACCAAACCTGTGGATTTATGAAAACTGGAGACCTAGGGGAATTCAAGATGGGGTGACTTGTGGGGCTCTGACCAGGTTCTGTTACCCAGAATCCTTTGCAAACCTCAAAATTTGGCTAAAAAAACACATGTTCCTCACATTTCTGTGGCAGAAAGTTCTGGAATCTGAGAGGAGGCACACATTTCCTTCCACCCAGCGTTCCCCCAAGTCTCCCGATAAAAGTGATACCTCACTTGTGTGGGTAGGCCTAGCGCCTGTGACAGGAAATGCCCCAAAGCACAACGTGGACACATCCCATTTTTTGACAGAAAACAGAGCTGTATTTTGCAATGTGCCAACCTGTAGATTTTGGCCTCTAGCTCAGCAGGCACCAAGGGAAACCTACCAAACCTGTGCATTTCTGAAAACTAGAGACCTAGGGGAATCCAAGATGGGGTGGCTTGTGGGGCTCTGACCAGGTTCTTTTACCCAGAATCCTTTGCAAACCTCAAAATTTGGCTAAAAAAACACATGTTCCTCATATTTCTGTGGCAGAAAGTTCTGGAAACTGAGAGGAGGCACAAATTTCCTTCCACCCAGCGTTCCCCCAAGTGTCCCGATAAAAATGATACCTCACTTGTGTGGGTAGGCCTAGCGCACGCGACAGGAAATGCCCCAAAACACAACATGGACACATCCCTTTTTTTGAAAGAAAACAGAGGTGTTTTTTGCAAAGTGCCTACCTGTACATTTTGGCCTCTAGCTCAGCTGGCACCTAAGGAAACCGACCAAACCTGTGCATTTCTGAAAACTAGAGACCTAGGGAAATCCAAGATGGGGTTACTTGTGGGGCTCTGACCAGGTTCTGTTACCCAGAATCCTTTGCAAACCTCAAAATTTGGCTAAAAAAACACATGTTCCTCACATTTCTGTGGCAGAAAGTTCTGGAATCTGAGAGGAGGCCCAAATTCCCTTCCACCCAGCATTCCCCCAATTCTCCCGATAAAAATGGTACCTCACTTGTGTGGGTAGGCCTAGCGCCTGCGACAGGAAATGCCCCAAAGCACAACGTGGACACATCCCATTTTTTTACAGAAAACAGAGCTGTATTTTGCAAAGTGCCAACCTGTAGATTTTGGCCTCTAGCTCAGCCGGCACCAAGGGAAACCTACCAAACCTGTGGATTTATGAAAACTGGAGACCTAGGGGAATTCAAGAGGGGGTGACTTGTGGGGCTCTGACCAGGTTCTGTTACCCAGAATCCTTTGCAAACCTCAAAATTTGGCTAAAAAAACACATGTTCCTCACATATCTGTGGCAGAAAGTTCTGGAATCTGAGAGGAGGCACACATTTCCTTCCACCCAGCGTTCTCCCAAGTCTCCCGATAAAAGTGATACCTCACTTGTGTGGGTAGGCCTAGCACCTGTGACAGGAAATGCCCCAAAGCACAACGTGGACACATCCCATTTTTTGACAGAAAACAGAGCTGTATTTTGCAATGTGCCAACCTGTAGATTTTGGCCTCTAGCTCAGCCGGCACCTAGGGAAACCTACCAAACCTGTGCATTTCTGAAAACTAGAGACCTAGGGGAATCCAAGATGGGGTGGCTTGTGGGGCTCTGACCAGGTTCTTTTACCCAGAATCCTTTGCAAACCTCAAAATTTGGCTAAAAAAACACATGTTCCTCACATTTCTGTGGCAGAAAGTTCTGGAATCTGAGAGGAGGCACAAATTCCCTTCCACCCAGCATTCCCCCAATTCTCCCGATAAAAATGGTACCTCACTTGTGTGGGTAGGCCTAGCGCCTGCGACAGGAAATGCCCCAAAGCACAACGTGGACACATCCCATTTTTTGACAGAAAACAGAGCTGTATTTTGCAAAGTGGCAACCTGTAGATTTTGGCCTCTAGCTCAGCCGGCACCAAGGGAAACCTACCAAACCTGTGGATTTATGAAAACTGGAGACCTAGGGGAATTCAAGATGGGGTGACTTGTGGGGCTCTGACCAGGTTCTGTTACCCAGAATCCTTTGCAAACCTCAAAATTTGGCTAAAAAAACACAAGTTCCTCATATTTCTGTGGCAGAAAGTTCTGGAATCTGAGAGGAGGCACAAATTTCCTTCCACCCAGCGTTCCCCCAAGTCTCCCGATAAAAGTGATACCTCACTTGTGTGGGTAGGCCTAGCGCCTGTGACAGGAAATGCCCCAAAGCACAACGTGGACACATCCCATTTTTTGACAGAAAACAGAGCTGTATTTTGCAATGTGCCAACCTGTAGATTTTGGCCTCTAGCTCAGCCGGCACCTAGGGAAACCTACCAAACCTGTGCATTTCTGAAAACTAGAGACCTAGGGGAATCCAAGATGGGGTGGCTTGTGGGGCTCTGACCAGGTTCTTTTACCCAGAATCCTTTGCAAACCTCAAAATTTGGCTAAAAAAACACATGTTCCTCATATTTCTGTGGCAGAAAGTTCTGGAATCTGAGAGGAGGCACAAATTTCCTTCCACCCAGCGTTCCCCCAAGTGTCCCGATAAAAATGATACCTCACTTGTGTGGGTAGGCCTAGCGCACGCGACAGGAAATGCCCCAAAACACAACATGGACACATCCCTTTTTTTGAAAGAAAACAGAGGTGTTTTATGCAAAGTGCCTACCTGTACATTTTGGCCTCTAGCTCAGCTGGCACCTAAGGAAACCGACCAAACCTGTGCATTTCTGAAAACTAGAGACCTAGGGAAATCCAAGATGGGGTGACTTGTGGGGCTCTGACCAGGTTCTGTTACCCAGAATCCTTTGCAAACCTCAAAATTTGGCTAAAAAAACACATGTTCCTCACATTTCTGTGGCAGAAAGTTCTGTAATCTGAGAGGAGGCACAAATTTCCTTCCACCCAGCGTTCCCCTAAGTCTCCCGGTAAAAATGATACCTCACTTGTGTGGGTAGGCGCCTGCAACAGGAAATGCCCCAAAGCACAACGTGGACACATCCCATTTTTTGACAGAAAACAGAGCTGTATTTTGCAAAGTGCCTACCTGTATATTTTGGCCTCTAGCTCAGCCGGCACCTAGGGAAACCTACCAAACGTGTGCATTTCTGAAAACTAGAGACCTAGGGGAATCCAAGATTGGGTGACTTGTGGGGCTCTGACCAGGTTCTGTTACCCAGAATCCTTTGCAAACCTCAACATTTGGCTAAAAAAACACATGTTCCTCACATTTCTGTGGCAGAAAGTTCTGGAATCTGAGAGGAGGCACAAATTCCCTTCCACCCAGCATTCCCCCAATTCTCCCGATAAAAATGGTACCTCACTTGTGTGGGTAGGCCTAGCGCCTGCGACAGGAAATGCCCCAAAGCACAACGTGGACACATCCCATTTTTTGACAGAAAACAGAGCTGTATTTTGCAAAGTGCCAACCTGTAGATTTTGGCCTATTGCTCAGCCGGCACCTAGGGAAACCTACCAAACCTGTGCATTTCTGAAAACTAGAGACCTAGGGGAATCCAAAATGGAGTGACTTGTGGGGCTGTGACCAGGTTCTGTTACCCAGAATCCTTTGCAAACCTCAAAATGTGGCTAAAAAAACACATGTTCCTCACATTTCTGTGGCAGAAAGTTCTGGATTCTGAGAGGAGGCACAAATTCCCTTCCACCTAGCATTCCCTCAAGTCTCCCGATAAAAATTATACCTCACTTGTGTGGGTAGGCCTAGCGCCCGCGACAGGAAATGCCCCAAAACGCAACGTGGACACATCCCATTTTTTGACAGAAAACAGAGCTGTATTTTGCAAAGTGCCTACCTGTAGATTTTGGCCTCTAGCTCAGCCGGCACCAAGGGAAACCTACCAAACCTGTGGATTTCTGAAAACTAGAGACCTAGGGGAATCCAAGATGGGGTGACTTGTGGGGCTCTGACCAGGTTCTGTTACCCAGAATCCTTTGCAAACCTCAAAATTTTGCTAAAAAAACACATGTTCCTCACATTTCTGTGGCAGAAAGTTCTGTAATCTGAGAGGAGGCACAAATTTCCTTCCACCCAGCGTTCCCCTAAGTCTCCCGATAAAAATGATACCTCACTTGTGTGGGTAGGCCTAGCGCCTGCGACAGGAAATGCCCCGAAAGCACAACGTGGACACATCCAATTTTTTGACAGAAAACAGAACTGTATTTTGCTAAGTGCCTACCTGTAGATTTTGGCCTCTAGCTCAGCCGGCACCTAGGGAAACCTACCAAACCTGTGCATTTCTGAAAACTAGAGACCTAGGGGAATCCAAGATTGGGTGACTTGTGGGGCTCTGACCAGGTTCTGTTACCCAGAATCCTTTGCAAACCTCAACATTTGGCTAAAAAAACACATGTTCCTCACATTTCTGTGGCATAAAGTTCTGTAATCTGAGAGGAGGCACTAATTTCCTTCCACCCAGCGTTCCCCCAAGTCTCCCGATAAAAGTGATACCTCACTTGTGTGGGTAGGCCTAGCGCCTGTGACAGGAAATGCCCCAAAGCACAACGTGGACACATCCCATTTTTTGACAGAAAACAGAGCTGTATTTTGCAAAGTGCCTACCTGTATATTTTGGCCTCTAGCTCAGCCGGCACCAAGGGAAACCTACCAAACCTGTGGATTTCTGAAAACTAGAGACCTAGGGGAATCCAAGATGGGGTGACTTGTGGGGCTCTGACCAGGTTCTGTTACCCAGAATCCTTTGCAAACCTCAAAATTTTGCTAAAAAAACACATGTTCCTCACATTTCTGTGGCAGAAAGTTCTGTAATCTGAGAGGAGGCACAAATTTCCTTCCACCCAGCGTTCCCCTAAGTCTCCCGATAAAAATGATACCTCACTTGTGTGGGTAGGCCTAGCGCCTGCGACAGGAAATGCCCCGAAAGCACAACGTGGACACATCCAATTTTTTGACAGAAAACAGAACTGTATTTTGCTAAGTGCCTACCTGTAGATTTTGGCCTCTAGCTCAGCCGGCACCTAGGGAAACCTACCAAACCTGTGCATTTCTGAAAACTAGAGACCTAGGGGAATCCAAGATTGGGTGACTTGTGGGGCTCTGACCAGGTTCTGTTACCCAGAATCCTTTGCAAACCTCAACATTTGGCTAAAAAAACACATGTTCCTCACATTTCTGTGGCATAAAGTTCTGTAATCTGAGAGGAGGCACTAATTTCCTTCCACCCAGCGTTCCCCCAAGTCTCCCGATAAAAGTGATACCTCACTTGTGTGGGTAGGCCTAGCGCCTGTGACAGGAAATGCCCCAAAGCACAACGTGGACACATCCCATTTTTTGACAGAAAACAGAGCTGTATTTTGCAAAGTGCCAACCTGTAGATTTTGGCCTCTAGCTCAGCCGGCACCTAGGGAAACCTACCAAACCTGTGCATTTCTGAAAACTAGAGACCTAGGGGAATCCAAGATGGGGTGACTTGTGGGGCTGTGACCAGGTTCTGTTACCCAGAATCCTTTGCAAACCTCAAAATTTGGCTAAAAAAACACAAGTTCCTCACATTTCTGTGGCAGAAAGTTCTGGAATCTGAGAGGAGGCACAAATTCCCTTCCACCCAGCATTCCCCCAATTCTCCCGATGAAAATGGTACCTCACTTGTGTGGGTAGGCCTAGCGCCTGCGACAGGAAATGCCCCAAAGCACAACGTGGACACATCCCATTTTTTGACAGAAAACAGAGCTGTATTTTGCAAAGTGCCAACCTGTAGATTTTGGCCTCTAGCTCAGCCGGCACCAAGGGAAACCTACCAAACCTGTGGATTTATGAAAACTGGAGACCTAGGGGAATCCAAGATGGGGTGACTTGTGGGGCTCTGACCAGGTTCTGTTACCCAGAATCCTTTGCAAACCTCAAAATTTGGCTACAAAAACACATGTTCCTCACATTTCGGTGGCAGAAAGTTCTGTGATCTGAGAGGAGGCACAAATTCCCTTCTACTCAGCATTCCCCCAATTCTCCCGATAAAAATGGTACCTCACTTGTGTGGGTAGGCCCAGCGCCTGCGACAGGAAATGCCCCAAAGCACAACGTGGACACATCCCATTTTTTGACAGAAAACAGAGCTGTATTTTGCAAAGTGCCAACCTGTAGATTTTGGCCTATAGCTCAGCCGGCACCTAGGGAAACCTACCAAACCTGTGCATTTCTGAAAACTAGAGACCTAGGGGAATCCAAGATGGGGTGACTTGTGGGGCTGTGACCAGGTTCTGTTACCCAGAATCCTTTGCAAACCTCAACATTTGGCTAAAAAAACACATGTTCCTCACATTTCTGTGGCAGAAAGTTCTGGAATATGAGAGGAGGCACAAATTTCCTTCCACCCAGCGTTCCCCGAAGTCTCCCGATAAAAATGATACCTCACTTGTGTGGGTAGGCCTAGCGCCTGCGACAGTAAATGCCCCAAAGCACAACGTGGACACATCCCATTTTTTGACAGAAAACAGAGCTGTATTTTGCAAAGTGCCTACCTGTAGATTGTGGCCTCTAGCTCAGCCGGCACCTAGGGAAACCTACCAAACCTGTTCATTTCTGAAAACTAGAGACCTAGGGGAATCCAAGATGGGGTGACTTGTGGGGCTCTGACCAGGTTCTGTTACCCAGAATTCTTGGCAAACCTCAAAATTTGGCTAAAAAAACACATGTTCCTCACATTTCGGTGGCAGAAAGTTCTGTAATCTGAGAGGAGGCACAAATTTCCTTCCACCCAGCGTTCCCCTAAGTCTCCCGATAAAAATGATACCTCACTTGTGTGGGTAGGCCTAGCGCCTGCGACAGGAAATGCCCCAAAGCACAACGTGGACACATCCCATTTTTTGACAGAAAACAGAGCTGTATTTTGCAAAGTGCCTACCTGTAGATTTTGGCCTCTAGCTCAGCCGGCACCTAGGGAAACCTACCAAACCTGTGCATTTCTGAAAACTAGAGACCTAGGGGAATCCAAGATTGGGTGACTTGTGGGGCTCTGACCAGGTTCTGTTACCCAGAATCCTTTGCAAACCTCAAAATTTGGCTAAAAAAACACATGTTCCTCACATTTCTGTGGCAGAAAGTTCTGGAATCTGAGAGGAGGCACAAATTTCCTTCCACCCAGCGTTCCCCCAAGTCTCCCGATAAAAGTGATACCTCACTTGTGTGGGTAGGCCTAGAGCCTGTGACAGGAAATGCCCCAAAGCACAACGTGGACACATCCCATTTTTTGACAGAAAACAGAGCTGTATTTTGCAAAGTGCCAACCTGTAGATTTTGGCCTCTAGCTCAGCCGGCACCTAGGGAAACCTACCAAACCTGTGCATTTCTGAAAACTAGAGACCTAGGGGAATCCAAGATGGGGTGACTTGTGGGGCTGTGACCAGGTTCTGTTACCCAGAATCCTTTGCAAACCTCAAAATTTGGCTAAAAAAACACATGTTCCTCACATTTCTGTGGCAGAAAGTTCTGGAATCTGAGAGGAGGCACAAATTCCCTTCCACCCAGCATTCCCCCAATTCTCCCGATAAAAATGGTACCTCACTTGTGTGGGTAGGCCTAGCGCCTGCGACAGGAAATGCCCCAAAGCACAACGTGGACACATCCAATTTTTTGACAGAAAACAGAGCTGTATTTTGCAAAGTGCCAACCTGTAGATTTTGGCCTCTAGCTCAGCCGGCACCAAGGGAAACCTACCAAACCTGTGGATTTATGAAAACTGGAGACCTAGGGGAATCCAAGATGGGGTGACTTGTGGGGCTCTGACCAGGTTCTGTAACCCAGAATCCTTTGCAAACCTCAAAATTTGGCTACAAAAACACATGTTCCTCACATTTCGGTGGCAGAAAGTTCTGTGATCTGAGAGGAGGCACAAATTTCCTTCCACCCAGCGTTCCCCTAAGTCTCCCGATAAAAATGATACCTCACTTGTGTGGGTAGGCCTAGGGCCTGCAACAGGAAATGCCCCAAAGCACAACGTGGACACATCCCATTTTTTGACAGAAAACAGAGCTGTATTTTGCAAAGTGCCTACCTGTAGATTTTGGCCTCTAGCTCAGCCGGCACCTAGGGAAACCTACCAAACCTGTGCATTTCTGAAAACTAGAGAACTAGGGGAATCCAAGATTGGGTGACTTGTGGGGCTCTGACCAGGTTCTGTTACCCAGAATCCTTTGCAAACCTCAACATTTGGCTAAAAAAACACATGTTCCTCACATTTCTGTGGCAGAAAGTTCTGGAATATGAGAGGAGGCACAAATTTCCTTCCACCCAGCGTTCCCCTAAGTCTCCCGATAAAAATGATACCTCACTTGTGTGGGTAGGCCTAGCGCCTGCGACAGGAAATGCCCCAAAGCACAACGTGGACACATCCCATTTTTTGACAGAAAACAGAGCTGTATTTTGCAAAGTGCCTACCTGTAGATTTTGGCATCTAGCTCAGCCGGCACCTAGGGAAACCTACCAAACCTGTGCATTTCTGAAAACTAGAGACCTAGGGGAATCCAAGATTGGGTGACTTGTGGGGCTCTGACCAGGTTCTGTTACCCAGAATCCTTTGCAAACCTCAACATTTGGCTAAAAAAACACATGTTCCTCACATTTCTGTGGCAGAAAGTTCTGGAATCTGAGAGGAGGCACAAATTTCCTTCCACCCAGCGTTCCCCCAAGTCTCCCGATAAAAGTGATACCTCACTTGTGTGGGTAGGCCTAGCGCCTGTGACAGGAAATGCCCCAAAGCACAACGTGGACACATCCCATTTTTTGACAGAAAACAGAGCTGTATTTTGCAAAGTGCCAACCTGTAGATTTTGGCCTCTAGCTCAGCCGGCACCTAGGGAAACCTACCAAACCTGTGCATTTCTGAAAACTAGAGACCTAGGGGAATCCAAGATGGGGTGGCTTGTGGGGCTCTGACCAGGTTCTTTTACCCAGAATCCTTTGCAAACCTCAAAATCTGGCTAAAAAAACACATGTTCCTCACATTTCTGTGGCAGAAAGTTCTGGAATCTGAGAGGAGGCACAAATTCCCTTCCACCCAGCATTCCCCCAATTGTCCCGATAAAAATGGTACCTCACTTGTGTGGGTAGGCCTAGCGCCTGCGACAGGAAATGCCCCAAAGCACAACGTGGACACATCCCATTTTTTGACAGAAAACAGAGCTGTATTTTGCAAAGTGCCAACCTGTAGATTTTGGCCTCTAGCTCAGCCGGCACCAAGGGAAACCTACCAAACCTGTGGATTTATGAAAACTGGAGGCCTAGGGGAATTCAAGATGGGGTGACTTGTGGGGCTCTGACCAGGTTCTGTTACCCAGAATCCTTTGCAAACCTCAAAATTTGGCTAAACAAAAACACATGTTCCTCACATTTCTGTGGCAGAAAGTTCTGGAATCTGAGAGGAGGCACAAATTTCCTTCCACCCAGCGTTCCCCCAGGTCTCCCGATAAAAGTGATACCTCACTTGTGTGGGTAGGCCTAGCGCCTGTGACAGGAAATGCCCCAAAGCACAACGTGGACACATCCCATTTTTTGACAGAAAACAGAGCTGTATTTTGCAATGTGCCAACCTGTAGATTTTGGCCTCTAGCTCAGCCGGCACCTAGGGAAACCTACCAAACCTGTGCATTTCTGAAAACTGGAGACCTAGGGGAATTCAAGATGGGGTTACTTGTGGGGCTCTGACCAGGTTCTGTTACCCAGAATCCTTTGCAAACCTCAAAATTTGGCTAAAAAAACACATGTTCCTCACATTTCTGTGGCAGAAAGTTCTGGAATCTGAGAGGAGGCCCAAATTCCCTTCCACCCAGCATTCCCCCAATTCTCCCGATAAAAATGGTACCTCACTTGTGTGGGTAGGCCTAGCGCCTGCGACAGGAAATGCCCCAAAGCACAACGTGGACACATCCCATTTTTTTACAGAAAACAGAGCTGTATTTTGCAAAGTGCCAACCTGTAGATTTTGGCCTCTAGCTCAGCCGGCACCAAGGGAAACCTACCAAACCTGTGGATTTATGAAAACTGGAGACCTAGGGGAATTCAAGAGGGGGTGACTTGTGGGGCTCTGACCAGGTCCTTTTACCCAGAATCCTTTGCAAACCTCAAAATTTGGCTAAAAAAACACATGTTCCTCACATATCTGTGGCAGAAAGTTCTGGAATCTGAGAGGAGGCACAAATTTCCTTCCACCCAGCTTTCTCCCAAGTCTCCCGATAAAAGTGATACCTCACTTGTGTGGGTAGGCCTAGCACCTGTGACAGGAAATGCCCCAAAGCACAACGTGGACACATCCCATTTTTTGACAGAAAACAGAGCTGTATTTTGCAATGTGCCAACCTGTAGATTTTGGCCTCTAGCTCAGCCGGCACCTAGGGAAACCTACCAAACCTGTGCATTTCTGAAAACTAGAGACCTAGGGGAATCCAAGATGGGGTGGCTTGTGGGGCTCTGACCAGGTTCTTTTACCCAGAATCCTTTGCAAACCTCAAAATTTGGCTAAAAAAACACATGTTCCTCACATTTCTGTGGCAGAAAGTTCTGGAATCTGAGAGGAGGCACAAATTCCCTTCCACCCAGCATTCCCCCAATTCTCCCGATAAAAATGGTACCTCACTTGTGTGGGTAGGCCTAGCGCCTGCGACAGGAAATGCCCCAAAGCACAACGTGGACACATCCCATTTTTTGACTGAAAACAGAGCTGTATTTTGCAAAGTGCCAACCTGTAGATTTTGGCCTCTAGCTCAGCCGGCACCAAGGGAAACGTACCAAACCTGTGGATTTATGAAAACTGGAGACCTAGGGGAATTCAAGATGGGGTGACTTGTGGGGCTCTGACCAGGTTCTGTTACCCAGAATCCTTTGCAAACCTCAAAATTTGGCTAAAAAAACACATGTTCCTCACATTTCTGTGGCAGAAAGTTCTGGAATCTGAGAGGAGGCACAAATTTCCTTCCACCCAGCGTTCCCCCAAGTCTCCCGATAAAAGTGATACCTCACTTGTGTGGGTAGGCCTAGCGCCTGTGACAGGAAATGCCCCAAAGCACAACGTGGACACATCCCATTTTTTGACAGAAAACAGAGCTGTATTTTGCAATGTGCCAACCTGTAGATTTTGGCCTCTAGCTCAGCCGGCACCAAGGGAAACCTACCAAACCTGTGCATTTCTGAAAACTAGAGACCTAGGGGAATCCAAGATGGGGTGGCTTGTGGGGCTCTGACCAGGTTCTTTTACCCAGAATCCTTTGCAAACCTCAAAATTTGGCTAAAAAAACACATGTTCCTCATATTTCTGTGGCAGAAAGTTCTGGAATCTGAGAGGAGGCACATATTTCCTTCCACCCAGCGTTCCCCCAAGTGTCCCGATAAAAATGATACCTCACTTGTGTGGGTAGGCCTAGCGCACGCGACAGGAAATGCCCCAAAACACAACATGGACACATCCCTTTTTTTGAAAGAAAACAGAGGTGTTTTTTGCAAAGTGCCTACCTGTACATTTTGGCCTCTAGCTCAGCTGGCACCTAAGGAAACCGACCAAACCTGTGCATTTCTGAAAACTAGAGACCTAGGGAAATCCAAGATGGGGTGACTTGTGGGGCTCTGACCAGGTTCTGTTACCCAGAATCCTTTGCAAACCTCAAAATTTGGCTAAAAAAACACTTGTTCCTCACATTTCTGTGGCAGAAAGTTCTGGAATCTGAGAGAAGGCACAAATTTCCTTCCACCCAGCGTTCCCCCAAGTCTCCCGATAAAAATGATACCTCACTTGTGTGGGTAGGCCTAGCGCCTGCGACAGGAAATGCCCCAAAGCACAACGTGGACACATCCTATTTTATGACAGAAAACAGAGCTGTATTTTGCAAAGTGCCTACCTGTAGATTGTGGCCTCTAGCTCAGCCGGCACCTAGGGAAACCTACCAAACCTGTGCATTTCTGAAAACTGGAGACCTAGGGGAATCCAAGATGGGGTGACTTGTGGAGCTCTGACCAGGTTCTGTTACCCAGAATCCTTTGCAAACCTCAAAATGTGGCTAAAAAAACACATTTTCCTCACATTTCGGTGACAGAAAGTTCTGGAATCAGAGAGGAGCCACAAATTTCCTTCCACCCAGCGTTCCCCCAAGTCTCCCGATACAAATGATACCTCACTTGTGTGGGTAGGCCTAGCGCCCGCGACAGGAAATGCCCCAAAACGCAACATGGACACATCCAATTATTTTAAAGAAAACAGAAGTGTTTTTTGCAAAGTGCCTACCTGTACATTTTGCCCTCTAGCTCAGCCGGCACCTTGGGAAACCTACCAAACCTGTGCATTGTTGAAAACTAGAGACCTAGGGGAATCCAAGATGGGGTGACTTGTGGGGCTCTGACCAGGTTCTGTTACACAGAATCCTTTGCAAACCTCAAAATTTGGCTAAAAAGTTCCTCACATTTCTGTGGCAGAAAGTTCTGTAATCTGAGAGGAAGCACAAATTTCCTTCCACCCAGCGTTCCCCCAAGTCTCCCGATAAAAATGATACCTCACTTGTGTGGGTAGGCCTAGCACCTGCGACAGGAAATGCCCCAAAGCACAAAGTGGACACATCCCATTTTTTGGCAGAAAACAGAGCTGTATTTTGCAAAGTGCCTACCTGTAGATTTTGGCCTCTAGCTCAGCCGGCACCGAGGGAAACCTACCAAACCTGTGGATTTATGAAAACTAGAGAGCTAGGGGAATCCAAGATGGGGTGACTTGTGGGGCTCTGACCAGGTTCTGTTACCCAGAATCCTTTGCAAACCTCAAAATTTGGCTAAAAAAACATATGTTCCTCACATTTCTGTGGCAGAAAGTTCTGGAATCTGAGAGGAGGCACAAATTCCCTTCCACCCAGCATTCCCCCAATTCTCCCGATAAAAATGGTACCTCACTTGTGTGGGTAGGCCCAGCGCCTGCGACAGGAAATGCCCCAAAGCACAACGTGAACACATCCCATTTTTTGACAGAAAACAGAGCTGTATTTTGCAAAGTGCCAACCTGTAGATTTTGGCCTATAGCTCAGCCGGCACCTAAGGAAACCTACCAAACCTGTGCATTTCTGAAAACTAGAGACCTAGGGGAATCCAAGATGGGGTGACTTGTGGGGCTGTGACCAGGTTCTGTTACCCAGAATCCTTTGCAAACCTCAAAATTTGGCTAAAAAAACACATGTTCCTCACATTTCTGTGGCAGAAAGTTCTGTATTCTGAGAGGAGGCACAAATTCCCTTCCACTTAGCATTCCCTCAAGTCTCCCGATAAAAATTATACCTCACTTGTGTGGGTAGGCCTAGCGCCCGCGACAGGAAATGCCCCAAAACGCAACGTGGACACATCCCATTTTTTGACAGAAAACAGAGCTGTATTTTGCAAAGTGCCTACCTGTACATTTTGGCCTCTAGCTCAGCTGGCACCTAAGGAAACCGACCAAACCTGTGCATTTCTGAAAACTAGAGACCTAGGGAAATCCAAGATGGGGTGACTTGTGGGGCTCTGACCAGGTTCTGTTACCCAGAATCCTTTGCAAACCTCAAAATTTGGCTAAAAAAAACACTTGTTCCTCACATTTCTGTGGCAGAAAGTTCTGGAATCTGAGAGAAGGCACAAATTTCCTTCCACCCAGCGTTCCCCCAAGTCTCCCGATAAAAATGATACCTCACTTGTGTGGGTAGGCCTAGCGCCTGCGACAGGAAATGCCCCAAAGCACAACGTGGACACATCCTATTTTATGACAGAAAACAGAGCTGTATTTTGCAAAGTGCCTACCTGTAGATTGTGGCCTCTAGCTCAGCCGGCACCTAGGGAAACCTACCAAACCTGTGCATTTCTGAAAACTGGAGACCTAGGGGAATCCAAGATGGGGTGACTTGTGGAGCTCTGACCAGGTTCTGTTACCCAGAATCCTTTGCAAACCTCAAAATGTGGCTAAAAAAACACATTTTCCTCACATTTCGGTGACAGAAAGTTCTGGAATCAGAGAGGAGCCACAAATTTCCTTCCACCCAGCGTTCCCCCAAGTCTCCCGATACAAATGATACCTCACTTGTGTGAGTAGGCCTAGCGCCCGCGACAGGAAATGCCCCAAAACGCAACATGGACACATCCAATTTTTTTAAAGAAAACAGAAGTGTTTTTTGCAAAGTGCCTACCTGTACATTTTGCCCTCTAGCTCAGCCGGCACCTTGGGAAACCTACCAAACCTGTGCATTGTTGAAAACTAGAGACCTAGGGGAATCCAAGATGGGGTGACTTGTGGGGCTCTGACCAGGTTCTGTTACACAGAATCCTTTGCAAACCTAAAAATTTGGCTAAAAAGTTCCTCACATTTCTGTGGCAGAAAGTTCTGTAATCTGAGAGGAAGCACAAATTTCCTTCCACCCAGCGTTCCCCCAAGTCTCCCGATAAAAATGATACCTCACTTGTGTGGGTAGGCCTAGCACCTGCGACAGGAAATGCCCCAAAGCACAAAGTGGACACATCCCATTTTTTGGCAGAAAACAGAGCTGTATTTTGCAAAGTGCCTACCTGTAGATTTTGGCCTCTAGCTCAGCCGGCACCGAGGGAAACCTACCAAACCTGTGGATTTATGAAAACTAGAGAGCTAGGGGAATCCAAGATGGGGTGACTTGTGGGGCTCTGACCAGGTTCTGTTACCCAGAATCCTTTGCAAACCTCAAAATGTGGCTAAAAAAACACATGTTCCTCACATTTCTGTGGCAGAAAGTTCTGGAATCTGAGAGGAGGCACAAATTCCCTTCCACCCAGCATTCCCCCAATTCTCCCGATAAAAATGGTACCTCACTTGTGTGGGTAGGCCCAGCGCCTGCGACAGGAAATGCCCCAAAGCACAACGTGAACACATCCCATTTTTTGACAGAAAACAGAGCTGTATTTTGCAAAGTGCCAACCTGTAGATTTTGGCCTATAGCTCAGCCGGCACCTAGGGAAACCTACCAAACCTGTGCATTTCTGAAAACTAGAGACCTAGGGGAATCCAAGATGGGGTGACTTGTGGGGCTGTGACCAGGTTCTGTTACCCAGAATCCTTTGCAAACCTCAAAATTTGGCTAAAAAAACACATGTTCCTCACATTTCTGTGGCAGAAAGTTCTGGAATCTGAGAGGAGGCACAAATTCCCTTCCACCTAGCATTCCCTCAAGTCTCCCGATACAAATGATACCTCACTTGTGTGGGTAGGCCTAGCGCCTGCGACAGGAAATGCCCCAAAGCACAACGTGGACACATCCCATTTTTTGACAGAAAACAGAGCTGTATTTTGCAAAGTGCCTACCTGTAGATTTTGGCCTCTAGCTCAGCCGGCACCTAGGGAAACCTACCAAACCTGTGCATTTCTGAAAACTAGAGACCTAGGGGAATCCAAGATTGGGTGACTTGTGGGGCTCTGACCAGGTTCTGTTACCCAGAATCCTTTGCAAACCTCAAAATTTGGCTAAAAAAACACTTGTTCCTCACATTTCTGTGGCAGAAAGTTCTGGAATCTGAGAGAAGGCACAAATTTCCTTCCACCCAGCGTTCCCCCAAGTCTCCCGATAAAAATGATACCTCACTTGTGTGGGTAGGCCTAGCGCCTGCGACAGGAAATGCCCCAAAGCACAACGTGGACACATCCTATTTTATGACAGAAAACAGAGCTGTATTTTGCAAAGTGCCTACCTGTAGATTGTGGCCTCTAGCTCAGCCGGCACCTAGGGAAACCTACCAAACCTGTGCATTTCTGAAAACTGGAGACCTAGGGGAATCCAAGATGGGGTGACTTGTGGAGCTCTGACCAGGTTCTGTTACCCAGAATCCTTTGCAAACCTCAAAATGTGGCTAAAAAAACACATTTTCCTCACATTTCGGTGACAGAAAGTTCTGGAATCAGAGAGGAGCCACAAATTTCCTTCCACCCAGCGTTCCCCCAAGTCTCCCGATACAAATGATACCTCACTTGTGTGAGTAGGCCTAGCGCCCGCGACAGGAAATGCCCCAAAACGCAACATGGACACATCCAATTTTTTTAAAGAAAACAGAAGTGTTTTTTGCAAAGTGCCTACCTGTACATTTTGCCCTCTAGCTCAGCCGGCACCTTGGGAAACCTACCAAACCTGTGCATTGTTGAAAACTAGAGACCTAGGGGAATCCAAGATGGGGTGACTTGTGGGGCTCTGACCAGGTTCTGTTACACAGAATCCTTTGCAAACCTCAAAATTTGGCTACAAAAACACATGTTCCTCACATTTCGGTGGCAGAAAGTTCTGGAATATGAGAGGAGGCACAAATTTCCTTCCACCCAGCGTTCCCCCAAGTCTCCCGATAAAAATGATACCTCACTTGTGTGGGTAGGCCTAGCGCCTGCGACAGTAAATGCCCCAAAGCATAACGTGGACACATCCCATTTTTTGACAGAAAACAGAGCTGTATTTTGCAAAGTGCCTACCTGTAGATTGTGGCCTCTAGCTCAGCCGGCACCTAGGGAAACCTACCAAACCTGTGCATTTCTGAAAACTAGAGACCTAGGGGAATCCAAGATGGGGTGGCTTGTGGGGCTCTGACCAAGTTCTTTTACCTAGAATCCTTTGCAAACCTCAACATTTGGCTAAAAAAACAAATTTTCCTCACATTTCTGTGGCAGAAAGGTCTGGAATCTGAGAGGAGGCACAAATTTCCTTCCACCCAGCTTTCCCCCAAGTCTCCCGATAAAAATGATACCTCACTTGTGTGGGTAGGCCTAGCGCCTGCAACAGGAAATGCCCCAAAGCACAACGTGGACACATCCCATTTTTTGACAGAAAACAGAGCTGTATTTTGCAAAGTGCCTACCTGTATTTTTTTGCCTCTAGCTCAGCCGGCACCTAGGGAAACTTACCAAACCTGTGCATTTTTGAAAACTAGAGACCTAGGGGAATCCAAGATGGGGTGACTTGTGGGGCTCTGACCAGGTTCTGTTACCCAGAATCCTTTGCAAACCTCAAAATTTGGCCAAAAAAAAACATGTTCCTCACATTTCTGTGGCAGAAAGTTCTGGAATCTGAGAGGAGGCACAAATTTCCTTCCACCCAGCGTTCCTCCAAGTCTCCCGATAAAAATTATACCTCACTTGTGTGGGTAGGCCTAGCGCCTGCAACAGGAAATGCCCCAAAGCACAACGTGGACACATCCCATTTTTTGACAGAAAACAGAGCTGTATTTTGCAAAGTGCCAACCTGTAGATTTTGGCCTCTAGCTCAGCCGGCACCTAGGGAAACCTACCAAACCTGTGCATTTCTGAAAACTAGAGACCTAGGGGAATCTAAGATGGGGTGACTTGTGGGGCTGTGACCAGGTTCTGTTACCCAGAATCCTTTGCAAACCTCAAAATTTGGCTAAAAAAACACTTGTTCCTCACATTTCTGTGGCAGAAAGTAATGGAATCTGAGAGGAGGCACAAATTCCCTTCCACCCAGCATTCCCCCAATTCTCCCGATAAAAATGGTACCTCACTTGTGTGGGTAGGCCTAGCGCCTGCGACAGGAAATGCCCCAAAGCACAACATGGACACATCCCATTTTTTGACAGAAAACAGAGCTGTATTTTGCAAAGTGCCTACCTGTAGATTTTGGCCTCTAGCTCAGCTGACACCTAGGGAAACCTACCAAACCTGTGCATTTCTGAAAACTAGAGACCTAGGGGAATCCAAGATGGGGTGAGTTGTGGGGCTCTGACCAGGTTCTGTTACCCAGAATCCTTTGCAAACCTCAAAATGTGGCTAAAAAAACACATGTTCCTCACATTTCTGTGGCAGAAAGTTCTGGAATCTGAGAGGAGGCACAAATTTCCTTCCACCCAGCGTTCCCCCAAGTGTCCCGATAAAAATGATACCTCACTTGTGTGGGTAGGCCTAGCGCCCGCGACAGGAAATGCCCCCCAAACACAACATGGACACATCCCCTTTTTTTAAAGAAAACAGAGGTGTTTTTTGCAAAGTGCCTACCTGTACATTTTGGCCTCTAGCTCAGCTGGCACCTAAGGAAACCGACCAAACCTGTGCATTTCTGAAAACTAGAGACCTAGGGAAATCCAAGATGGGGTGACTTGTGGGGCTCTGACCAGGTTCTGTTACCCAGAATCCTTTGCAAACCTCAAAATTTGGATAAAAAAACACTTGTTCCTCACATTTCTGTGGCAGAAAGTTCTGGAATCTGAGAGAAGGCACAGATTTCCTTCCACCCAGCGTTCCCCCAAGTCTCCCGATAACAATGATACCTCACTTGTGTGGGTAGGCCTAGCGCCTGCGATAGGAAATGCCCCAAAGCACAACGTGGACACATCCTATTTTATGACAGAAAACAGAGCTGTATTTTGCAAAGTGCCTACCTGTAGATTGTGGCCTCTAGCTCAGCCGGCACCTAGGGAAACCTACCAAACCTGTGCATTTCTGAAAACTGGAGACCTAGGGGAATCCAAGATGGGGTGACTTGTGGAGCTCTGACCAGGTTCTGTTACCCAGAATCCTTTGCAAACCTCAAAATGTGGCTAAAAAAACACATTTTCCTCACATTTCGGTGACAGAAAGTTCTGGAATCAGAGAGGTGCCACAAATTTCCTTCGACCCAGCGTTCCCCCAAGTCTCCCGATAAAAATGATACCTCACTTGTGAGGGTAGGCCTAGCACCTGCGACAGGAAATGCCCCAAAGCACAACGTGGACACATCCCATTTTTTGACAGAAAACAGAGCTGTATTTTGCAAAGTGCCTACCTGTAGATTTTGGCCTCTAGCTCAGCCGGCACCAAGGGAAACCTACCAAACCTGTGGATTTATGAAAACTAGAGACCTAGGGGAATCCAAGATGGGGTGACTTGTGGGGCTCTGACCAGGTTCTGTTACCCAGAATCCTTTGCAAACCTCAAAATGTGGCTAAAAAAACACATGTTCCTCTCATTTCGGTGGCAGAAAGTTCTGTAATCTGAGAGGAGGCACAAATTTCCTTCCACCCAGCGTTCCCCTAAGTCTCCCGATAAAAATGATATCTCACTTGTGTGGGTAGGCCTAGCGCCTGCGACAGGAAATGCCCCAAAGCACAACGTGGACACATCCCATTTTTTGACAGAAAACAGCGCTGTATTTTGCAAAGTGCCAACCTGTAGATTTTGGCCTCTAGCTCAGCCGGCACCTAGGGAAACCTACCAAACCTGTGCATTTCTGAAAACTAGAGACCTAGGGGAATCCAAGATGGGGTGACTTGTGGGGCTGTGACCAGGTTCTGTTACCCAGAATCCTTTGCAAACCTCAAAATTTGGCTAAAAAAACACTTGTTCCTCACATTTCTGTGGTAGAAAGTTCTGGAATCTGAGAGGAGGCACAAATTCCCTTCCACCCAGCATTCCCCCAATTCTCCCGATAAAAATGGTACCTCACTTGTGTGGGTAGGCCTAGTGCCTGCGACAGGAAATGCCCCAAAGCACAACATGGACACATCCCATTTTTTGACAGAAATCAGAGCTGTATTTTGCAAAGTGCCTACCTGTAGATTTTGGCCTCTAGCTCAGCTGATACCTAGGGAAACCTACCAAACCTGTGCATTTCTGAAAACTAGAGACCTAGGGGAATCCAAGATGGGGTGACTTGTGGGGCTCTGACCAGGTTCTGTTACCCAGAATCCTTTGCAAACCTCAAAATGTGGCTAAAAAAACACATTTTCCTCACATTTCGGTGACCGAAAGTTCTGGAATCAGAGAGGAGCCACAAATTTCCTTCCACCCAGCGTTCCCTCAAGTCTCTCGATACAAATGATACCTCACTTGTGTGGGTAGGCCTAGCGCCCGCGACAGGAAATGACCCAAAACGCAACATGGACACATCCAATTTTTTTAAAGAAAACAGAAGTGTTTTTTGCAAAGTGCCTACCTGTACATTTTGCCCTCTAGCTCAGCCGGCACCTAGGGAAACCTACCAAACCTGTGCATTATTGAAAACTAGAGACCTAGGGGAATCCAAGATGGGGTGACTTGTGGGGCTCTGACCAGGTTCTGTTACACAGAATCCTTTGCAAACCTCAAAATTTGGCTAAAAAGTTCCTCACATTTCTGTGGCAGAAAGTTCTGTAATCTGAGAGGAAGCACAAATTTCCTTCCACCCAGCGTTCCCCCAAGTCTCCCGATAAAAATGGTACCTCACTTGTGTGGGTAGGCCTAGCACCTGCGACAGGAAATGCCCCAAAGCACAAAGTGGACACATCCCATTTTTTGGCAGAAAACAGAGCTGTATTTTGCAAAGTGCCTACCTGTAGATTTTGGCCTCTAGCTCAGCCGGCACCGAGGGAAACCTACCAAACCTGTGGATTTATGAAAACTAGAGACCTAGGGGAATCCAAGATGGGGTGACTTGTGGGACTCTGACCAGGTTCTGTTACCCAGAATCCTTTGCAAACCTCAAAATTTGGCTAAAAAAAACACATGTTCCTCACATTTCTGTGGCAGAAAGTTCTGGAATCTGAGAGGAGGCACAAATTTCCTTCCACCCAGCGTTCCCCCAAGTCTCCCGATAAAAATGATACCTCACTTTTGTGGGTAGGCCTAGCGCCTGTGACAGGAAATGCCCCAAAGCACAACGTGGACACATCCCATTTTTTGACAGAAAACAGAGCTGTATTTTGCAAAGTGCCTACCTGTAGATTGTGGCCTCTAGCTCAGCCGGCACCTAGGGAAACCTACCAAACCTGTGCATTTCTGAAAACTAGAGACCTAGGGGAATCCAAGATGGGATGGCTTGTGGGGCTCTGACCAGGTTTTTTTACCCAGAATCCTTTGCAAACCTCAACATTTGGCTAAAAAAACACATTTTCCTCACATTTCTGTGGCAGAAAGTTCTGGAATCTGAGAGTAGGCACAAATTTCCTTCCACCCAGCGTTCCCCCAAGTCTCCCGATAAAAATGATACCTCACTTGTGTGGGTAGGCCTAGCGCCTGCAACAGGAAATGCCCCAAAGCACAACGTGGACACATCCCATTTTTTGACAGAAAACAGAGCTGTATTTTGCAAAGTGCCTACCTGTATATTTTGGCCTCTAGCTCAGCCGGCACCTAGGGAAACTTACCAAACCTGTGCATTTTTGAAAACTAGAGACCTAGGGGAATCCAAGATGGGGTGACTTGTGGGGCTCTGATCAGGTTCTGTTACCCAGAATCCTTTGGAAAACTCAAAATTTGGCCAAAAAAACACATGTTCCTCACATTTCTGTGGCAGAAAGTTCTGGAATCTGAGAGGAGGCACAAATTTCCTTCCACCCAGCGTTCCCCCAAGTCTCCCGATAAAAATGATACCTCACTTGTGTGGGTAGGCCTAGCGCCTGCAACAGGAAATGCCCCAAAGCACAACGTGGACACATCCCATTTTTTGACAGAAAACAGAGCTGTATTTTGCAAAGTGCCAACCTGTAGATTTTGGCCTCTAGCTCAGCCAGCACCTAGGGAAACCTACCAAACCTGTGCATTTCTGAAAACTAGAGACCTAGGGAATCCAAGATGGGGTGACTTGTGGGGCTGTGACCAGGTTCTGTTACCCAGAATCCTTTGCAAACCTCAAAATTTGGCTAAAAAAACACATGTTCCTCACATTTCTGTGGCAGAAAGTTCTGGAATCTGAGAGGAGGCACAAATTCCCTTCCACCCAGAATTCCCCCAATTCTCCCGATAAAAATGGTACCTCACTTGTGTGGGTAGGCCTAGCGCCTGCGACAGGAAATGCCCCAAAGCACAACATGGACACATCCCATTTTTTGACAGAAAACAGAGCTGTATTTTGCAAAGTGCCTACCTGTAGATTTTGGCCTCTAGCTCAGCTGGCACCTAGGGAAACCTACCAAACCTGTGCATTTCTGAAAACTAGAGACCTAGGGGAATCCAAGATGGGGTGACTTGTGGGGCTCTGACCAGGTTCTGTTACCCAGAATCCTTTGCAAACCTCAAAATTTGGCTAAAAAAACACATGTTCCTCTCATTTCTGTGGCAGAAAGTTCTGGAATCTGAGAGGAGACCCAAATTTCCTTCCACCCAGCGTTCCCCCAAGTCTCCCGATAAAAATGTTACCTCACTTGTGAGGGTAGGCCTAGCACCTGCGACAGGAAATGCCCCAAAGCACAACGTGGACACATCCCATTTTTTGACAGAAAACAGAGCTGTATTTTGCAAAGTGCCTACCTGTAGATTTTGGCCTCTAGCTCAGCCGGCACCAAGGGAAACCTACCAAACCTGTGGATTTATGAAAACTAGAGACCTAGGGGAATCCAAGATGGGGTGACTGGTGGGGCTCTGACCAGGTTCTGTTACCCAGAATCCTTTGCAAACCTCAAAATTTGGCTAAAAAAACACATTTTCCTCTCATTTCGGTGGCAGAAAGTTCTGTAATCTGAGAGGAGGCACAAATTTCCTTCCACCCAGCGTTCCCCTAAGTCTCCCGATAAAGATGATATCTCACTTGTGTGGGTAGGCCTAGCGCCTGCGACAGGAAATGCCCCAAAGCACAACGTGGACACATCCCATTTTTTGACAGAAAACAGAGCTGTATTTTGCAAAGTGCCTACCTGTAGATTTTGGCCTCTAGCTCAGCCGGCACCTCGGGAAACCTACCAAACCTGTGCATTTCTGAAAACTAGAGACCTAGGGGAATCCAAGATTGGGTGACTTGTGGGGCTCTGACCAGGTTCTGTTACCCAGAATCCTTTGCAAACCTCAATATTTGGCTAAAAAAAAACATGTTCCTCACATTTCTGTGGCAGAAAGTTCTGGAATCTGAGAGGAGGCACAAATTTCCTTCCACCCAGCGTTCCCCCAAGTCTCCCAATAAAAGTGATACCTCACTTGTGTGGGTAGGCCTAGCGCCTGCGACAGGAAATGCCCCAAAGCACAACGTGGACACATCCCATTTTTTGACAGAAAACAGAGCTGTATTTTGCAAAGTGCCAACCTGTAGATTTTGGCCTCTAGCTCAGCCGGCACCTAGGGAAACCTACCAAACCTGTGGATTTATGAAAACTAGAGACCTAGGGGAATCCAAGATGGGGTGACTTGTGGGGCTGTGACCAGGTTCTGTTACCCAGAATCCTTTGCAAACCTCAAAATTTGGCTAAAAAAACACATGTTCCTCACATTTCTGTGGCAGAAAGTTCTGGAATCTGAGAGGAGGCACAAATTCCCTTCCACCCAGCATTCCCCCAATTCTCCCGATAAAAATGGTTCCTCACTTGTGTGGGTAGGCCTAGCGCCTGCGACAGGAAATGCCCCAAAGCACAACGTGGACACATCCTATTTTTTGACAGAAAACAGAGCTGTATTTTGCAAAGTGCCTTCCTGTAGATTTTGGCCTCTAGCTCAGCTGGCACCTAAGGAAACCGACCAAACCTGTGCATTTCTGAAAACTAGAGACCTAGGGAAATCCATGATGGGGTGACTTGTGGGGCTCTGACCAGGTTCTGTTACCCAGAATCCTTTGCAAACCTCAAAATTTGGCTAAAAAAACACTTGTTCCTCACATTTCTGTGGCAGAAAGTTCTGGAATCTGAGAGAAGGCACAAATTTAATTCCACCCAGCGTTCCCCCAAGTCTCCCGATAAAAATGATACCTCACTTGTGTGGGTAGGCCTAGCACCTGCGACAGGAAATGCCCCAAAGCACAAAGTGGACACATCCCATTTTTTGGCAGAAAACAGAGCTGCATTTTGCAAAGTGCCTACCTGTAGATTTTGGCCTCTAGCTCAGCCGGCACCGAGGGAAACCTACCAAACCTGTGGATTTATGAAAACTAGAGACCTAGGGGAATCCAAGATGGGGTGACTTGTGGGGCTCTGACCAGGTTCTGTTACCCAGAATCCTTTGCAAACCTCAAAATTTGGCTAAAAAAACACATGTTCCTCACATTTCTGTGGCAGAAAGTTCTGGAATCTGAGAGGAGGCACAAATTTCCTTCCACCCAGCGTTCCCCCAAGTCTCCCGATAAAAATGATACCTCACTTTTGTGGGTAGGCCTAGCGCCTGTGACAGGAAATGCCCCAAAGCACAACGTGGACACATCCCATTTTTTGACAGAAAACAGAGCTGTATTTTGCAAAGTGCCTACCTGTAGATTGTGGCCTCTAGCTCAGCCGGCACCTAGGGAAACCTACCAAACCTGTGCATTTCTGAAAACTAGAGACCTAGGGGAATCCAAGATGGGATGGCTTGTGGGGCTCTGACCAGGTTTTTTTACCCAGAATCCTTTGCAAACCTCAACATTTGGCTAAAAAAACACATTTTCCTCACATTTCTGTGGCAGAAAGTTCTGGAATCTGAGAGTAGGCACAAATTTCCTTCAACCCAGCGTTCCCCCAAGTCTCCCGATAAAAATGATACCTCACTTGTGTGGGTAGGCCTAGCGCCTGCAACAGGAAATGCCCCAAAGCACAACGTGGACACATCCCATTTTTTGACAGAAAACAGAGCTGTATTTTGCAAAGTGCCTACCTGTATATTTTGGCCTCTAGCTCAGCCGGCACCTAGGGAAACTTACCAAACCTGTGCATTTTTGAAAACTAGAGACCTAGGGGAATCCAAGATGGGGTGACTTGTGGGGCTCTGATCAGGTTCTGTTACCCAGAATCCTTTGGAAAACTCAAAATTTGGCCAAAAAAACACATGTTCCTCACATTTCTGTGGCAGAAAGTTCTGGAATCTGAGAGGAGGCACAAATTTCCTTCCACCCAGCGTTCCCCCAAGTCTCCCGATAAAAATTATACCTCACTTGTGTGGGTAGGCCTAGCGCCTGCGACAGGAAATGCCCCAAAGCACAACGTGGACACATCCCATTTTTTGACAGAAAACAGAGCTGTATTTTGCAAAGTGCCAACCTGTAGATTTTGGCCTCTAGCTCAGCCGGCACCTAGGGAAACCTACCAAACCTGTGCATTTCTGAAAACTAGAGACCTAGGGAATCCAAGATGGGGTGACTTGTGGGGCTGTGACCAGGTTCTGTTACCCAGAATCCTTTGCAAACCTCAAAATTTGGCTAAAAAAACACATGTTCCTCACATTTCTGTGGCAGAAAGTTCTGGAATCTGAGAGGAGGCACAAATTCCCTTCCACCCAGAATTCCCCCAATTCTCCCGATAAAAATGGTACCTCACTTGTGTGGGTAGGCCTAGCGCCTGCGACAGGAAATGCCCCAAAGCACAACATGGACACATCCCATTTTTTGACAGAAAACAGAGCTGTATTTTGCAAAGTGCCTACCTGTAGATTTTGGCCTCTAGCTCAGCTGGCACCTAGGGAAACCTACCAAACCTGTGCATTTCTGAAAACTAGAGACCTAGGGGAATCCAAGATGGGGTGACTTGTGGGGCTCTGACCAGGTTCTGTTACCCAGAATCCTTTGCAAACCTCAAAATTTGGCTAAAAAAACACATGTTCCTCACATTTCTGTGGCAGAAAGTTCTGGAATCTGAGAGGAGACCCAAATTTCCTTCCACCCAGCGTTCCCCCAAGTCTCCCGATAAAAATGATACCTCACTTGTGAGGGTAGGCCTAGCACCTGCGACAGGAAATGCCCCAAAGCACAACGTGGACACATCCCATTTTTTGACAGAAAACAGAGCTGTATTTTGCAAAGTGCCTACCTGTAGATTTTGGCCTCTAGCTCAGCCGGCACCAAGGGAAACCTACCAAACCTGTGGATTTATGAAAACTAGAGACCTAGGGGAATCCAAGATGGGGTGACTTGTGGGGCTCTGACCAGGTTCTGTTACCCAGAATCCTTTGCAAACCTCAAAATTTGGCTAAAAAAACACATTTTCCTCTCATTTCGGTGGCAGAAAGTTCTGTAATCTGAGAGGAGGCACAAATTTCCTTCCACCCAGCGTTCCCCTAAGTCTCCCGATAAAGATGATATCTCACTTGTGTGGGTAGGCCTAGCGCCTGCGACAGGAAATGCCCCAAAGCACAACGTGGACACATCCCATTTTTTGACAGAAAACAGAGCTGTATTTTGCAAAGTGCCTACCTGTAGATTTTGGCCTCTAGCTCAGCCGGCACCTCGGGAAACCTACCAAACCTGTGCATTTCTGAAAACTAGAGACCTAGGGGAATCCAAGATTGGGTGACTTGTGGGGCTCTGACCAGGTTCTGTTACCCAGAATCCTTTGCAAACCTCAATATTTGGCTAAAAAAAAACATGTTCCTCACATTTCTGTGGCAGAAAGTTCTGGAATCTGAGAGGAGGCACAAATTTCCTTCCACCCAGCGTTCCCCCAAGTCTCCCAATAAAAGTGATACCTCACTTGTGTGGGTAGGCCTAGCGCCTGCGACAGGAAATGCCCCAAAGCACAACGTGGACACATCCCATTTTTTGACAGAAAACAGAGCTGTATTTTGCAAAGTGCCAACCTGTAGATTTTGGCCTCTAGCTCAGCCGGCACCTAGGGAAACCTACCAAACCTGTGGATTTATGAAAACTAGAGACCTAGGGGAATCCAAGATGGGGTGGCTTGTGGGGCTGTGACCAGGTTCTGTTACCCAGAATCCTTTGCAAACCTCAAAATTTGGCTAAAAAAACACATGTTCCTCACATTTCTGTGGCAGAAAGTTCTGGAATCTGAGAGGAGGCACAAATTCCCTTCCACCCAGCATTCCCCCAATTCTCCCGATAAAAATGGTTCCTCACTTGTGTGGGTAGGCCTAGCGCCTGCGACAGGAAATGCCCCAAAGCACAACGTGGACACATCCTATTTTTTGACAGAAAACAGAGCTGTATTTTGCAAAGTGCCTTCCTGTAGATTTTGGCCTCTAGCTCAGCTGGCACCTAAGGAAACCGACCAAACCTGTGCATTTCTGAAAACTAGAGACCTAGGGAAATCCAAGATGGGGTGACTTGTGGGGCTCTGACCAGGTTCTGTTACCCAGAATCCTTTGCAAACCTCAAAATTTGGCTAAAAAAACACTTGTTCCTCACATTTCTGTGGCAGAAAGTTCTGGAATCTGAGAGAAGGCACAAATTTCATTCCACCCAGCGTTCCCCCAAGTCTCCCGATAAAAATGATACCTCACTTGTGTGGGTAGGCCTAGCACCTGCGACAGGAAATGCCCCAAAGCACAAAGTGGACACATCCCATTTTTTGGCAGAAAACAGAGCTGCATTTTGCAAAGTGCCTACCTGTAGATTTTGGCCTCTAGCTCAGCCGGCACCGAGGGAAACCTACCAAACCTGTGGATTTATGAAAACTAGAGACCTAGGGGAATCCAAGATGGGGTGACTTGTGGGGCTCTGACCAGGTTCTGTTACCCAGAATCCTTTGCAAACCTCAAAATTTGGCTAAAAAAACACATGTTCCTCACATTTCTGTGGCAGAAAGTTCTGGAATCTGAGAGGAGGCACAAATTTCCTTCCACCCAGCGTTCCCCCAAGTCTCCCGATAAAAATGATACCTCACTTTTGTGGGTAGGCCTAGCGCCTGTGACAGGAAATGCCCCAAAGCACAACGTGGACACATCCCATTTTTTGACAGAAAACAGAGCTGTATTTTGCAAAGTGCCTACCTGTAGATTGTGGCCTCTAGCTCAGCCGGCACCTAGGGAAACCTACCAAACCTGTGCATTTCTGAAAACTAGAGACCTAGGGGAATCCAAGATGGGATGGCTTGTGGGGCTCTGACCAGGTTTTTTTACCCAGAATCCTTTGCAAACCTCAACATTTGGCTAAAAAAACACATTTTCCTCACATTTCTGTGGCAGAAAGTTCTGGAATCTGAGAGTAGGCACAAATTTCCTTCCACCCAGCGTTCCCCCAAGTCTCCCGATAAAAATGATACCTCACTTGTGTGGGTAGGCCTAGCGCCTGCAACAGGAAATGCCCCAAAGCACAACGTGGACACATCCCATTTTTTGACAGAAAACAGAGCTGTATTTTGCAAAGTGCCTACCTGTATATTTTGGCCTCTAGCTCAGCCGGCACCTAGGGAAACTTACCAAACCTGTGCATTTTTTAAAACTAGAGACCTAGGGGAATCCAAGATGGGGTGACTTGTGGGGCTCTGATCAGGTTCTGTTACCCAGAATCCTTTGGAAAACTCAAAATTTGGCCAAAAAAACACATGTTCCTCACATTTCTGTGGCAGAAAGTTCTGGAATCTGAGAGGAGGCACAAATTTCCTTCCACCCAGCGTTCCCCCAAGTCTCCCGATAAAAATTATACCTCACTTGTGTGGGTAGGCCTAGCGCCTGCGACAGGAAATGCCCCAAAGCACAACGTGGACACATCCCATTTTTTGACAGAAAACAGAGCTGTATTTTGCAAAGTGCCAACCTGTAGATTTTGGCCTCTAGCTCAGCCGGCACCTAGGGAAACCTACCAAACCTGTGCATTTCTGAAAACTAGAGACCTAGGGAATCCAAGATGGGGTGACTTGTGGGGCTGTGACCAGGTTCTGTTACCCAGAATCCTTTGCAAACCTCAAAATTTGGCTAAAAAAACACATGTTCCTCACATTTCTGTGGCAGAAAGTTCTGGAATCTGAGAGGAGGCACAAATTCCCTTCCATCCAGCATTCCCCCCATTCTCACGATAAAAATGGTACCTCACTTGTGTGGGTAGGCCTAGCGCCTACGACAGGAAATGCCCCAAAGCACAACGTGGACACATCCCATTTTTTGACAGAACACAGAGCTGTATTTTGCAAAGTGCCTACCTGTAGATCTTGGCCTCTAGCTCAGCTGGCACCTAGGGAAACCTACCAAACCTGTGCATTTCTGAAAACTAGAGACCTAGGGGAATCCAAGATGGGGTGACTTGTGGGGCTCTGACCAGGTTCTGTTACCCAGAATCCTTTGCAAACCTCAAAATTTGGCTAAAAAAACACATGTTCCTCACATTTCTGTGGCAGAAAGTTCTGGAATCTGAGAGGAGGCCCAAATTTCCTTCGACCCAGCGTTCCCCCAAGTCTCCCGATAAAAATGATACCTCACTTGTGAGGGTAGGCCTAGCACCTGCGACAGGAAATGCCCCAAAGCACAACGTGGACACATCCCATTTTTTGACAGAAAACAGAGCTGTATTTTGCAAAGTGCCTACCTGTAGATTTTGGCCTCTAGCTCAGCCGGCACCAAGAGAAAACCTACCAAACCTGTGGATTTATGAAAACTAGAGACCTAGGGGAATCCAAGATGGGGTGACTTGTGGGGCTCTGACCAGGTTCTGTTACCCAGAATCCTTTGCAAACCTCAAAATTTGGCTAAAAAAACACTTGTTCCTCACATTTCTGTGGTAGAAAGTTCTGGAATCTGAGAGGAGGCACAAATTCCCTTCCACCCAGCATTCCCCCAATTCTCCCGATAAAAATGGTACCTCACTTGTGTGGGTAGGCCTAGTGCCTGCGACAGGAAATGCCCCAAAGCACAACATGGACACATCCCATTTTTTGACAGAAATCAGAGCTGTATTTTGCAAAGTGCCTACCTGTAGATTTTGGCCTCTAGCTCAGCTGACACCTAGGGAAACCTACCAAACCTGTGCATTTCTGAAAACTAGAGACCTAGGGGAATCCAAGATGGGGTGACTTGTGGGGCTCTGACCAGGTTCTGTTACCCAGAATCCTTTGCAAACCTCAAAATGTGGCTAAAAAAACACATTTTCCTCACATTTCGGTGACCGAAAGTTCTGGAATCAGAGAGGAGCCACAAATTTCCTTCCACCCAGCGTTCCCTCAAGTCTCTCGATACAAATGATACCTCACTTGTGTCGGTAGGCCTAGCGCCCGCGACAGGAAATGACCCAAAACGCAACATGGACACATCCAATTTTTTTAAAGAAAACAGAAGTGTTTTTTGCAAAGTGCCTACCTGTACATTTTGCCCTCTAGCTCAGCCGGCACCTTGGGAAACCTACCAAACCTGTGCATTATTGAAAACTAGAGACCTAGGGGAATCCAAGATGGGGTGACTTGTGGGGCTCTGACCAGGTTCTGTTACACAGAATCCTTTGCAAACCTCAAAATTTGGCTAAAAAGTTCCTCACATTTCTGTGGCAGAAAGTTCTGTAATCTGAGAGGAAGCACAAATTTCCTTCCACCCAGCGTTCCCCCAAGTCTCCCGATAAAAATGGTACCTCACTTGTGTGGGTAGGCCTAGCACCTGCGACAGGAAATGCCCCAAAGCACAAAGTGGACACATCCCATTTTTTGGCAGAAAACAGAGCTGTATTTTGCAAAGTGCCTACCTGTAGATTGTGGCCTCTAGCTCAGCCGGCACCTAGGGAAACCTACCAAACCTGTGCATTTCTGAAAACTAGAGACCTAGGGGAATCCAAGATGGGATGGCTTGTGGGGCTCTGACCAGGTTTTTTTACCCAGAATCCTTTGCAAACCTCAACATTTGGCTAAAAAAACACATTTTCCTCACATTTCTGTGGCAGAAAGTTCTGGAATCTGAGAGTAGGCACAAATTTCCTTCCACCCAGCGTTCCCCCAAGTCTCCCGATAAAAATGATACCTCACTTGTGTGGGTAGGCCTAGCGCCTGCAACAGGAAATGCCCCAAAGCACAACGTGGACACATCCCATTTTTTGACAGAAAACAGAGCTGTATTTTGCAAAGTGCCTACCTGTATATTTTGGCCTCTAGCTCAGCCGGCACCTAGGGAAACTTACCAAACCTGTGCATTTTTGAAAACTAGAGACCTAGGGGAATCCAAGATGGGGTGACTTGTGGGGCTCTGATCAGGTTCTGTTACCCAGAATCCTTTGGAAAACTCAAAATTTGGCCAAAAAAACACATGTTCCTCACATTTCTGTGGCAGAAAGTTCTGGAATCTGAGAGGAGGCACAAATTTCCTTCCACCCAGCGTTCCCCCAAGTCTCCCGATAAAAATTATACCTCACTTGTGTGGGTAGGCCTAGCGCCTGCGACAGGAAATGCCCCAAAGCACAACGTGGACACATCCCATTTTTTGACAGAAAACAGAGCTGTATTTTGCAAAGTGCCAACCTGTAGATTTTGGCCTCTAGCTCAGCCGGCACCTAGGGAAACCTACCAAACCTGTGCATTTCTGAAAACTAGAGACCTAGGGAATCCAAGATGGGGTGACTTGTGGGGCTGTGACCAGGTTCTGTTACCCAGAATCCTTTGCAAACCTCAAAATTTGGCTAAAAAAACACATGTTCCTCACATTTCTGTGGCAGAAAGTTCTGGAATCTGAGAGGAGGCACAAATTCCCTTCCATCCAGCATTCCCCCCATTCTCACGATAAAAATGGTACCTCACTTGTGTGGGTAGGCCTAGCGCCTACGACAGGAAATGCCCCAAAGCACAACGTGGACACATCCCATTTTTTGACAGAACACAGAGCTGTATTTTGCAAAGTGCCTACCTGTAGATCTTGGCCTCTAGCTCAGCTGGCACCTAGGGAAACCTACCAAACCTGTGCATTTCTGAAAACTAGAGACCTAGGGGAATCCAAGATGGGGTGACTTGTGGGGCTCTGACCAGGTTCTGTTACCCAGAATCCTTTGCAAACCTCAAAATTTGGCTAAAAAAACACATGTTCCTCACATTTCTGTGGCAGAAAGTTCTGGAATCTGAGAGGAGGCCCAAATTTCCTTCGACCCAGCGTTCCCCCAAGTCTCCCGATAAAAATGATACCTCACTTGTGAGGGTAGGCCTAGCACCTGCGACAGGAAATGCCCCAAAGCACAACGTGGACACATCCCATTTTTTGACAGAAAACAGAGCTGTATTTTGCAAAGTGCCTACCTGTAGATTTTGGCCTCTAGCTCAGCCGGCACCAAGAGAAAACCTACCAAACCTGTGGATTTATGAAAACTAGAGACCTAGGGGAATCCAAGATGGGGTGACTTGTGGGGCTCTGACCAGGTTCTGTTACCCAGAATCCTTTGCAAACCTCAAAATTTGGCTAAAAAAACACTTGTTCCTCACATTTCTGTGGTAGAAAGTTCTGGAATCTGAGAGGAGGCACAAATTCCCTTCCACCCAGCATTCCCCCAATTCTCCCGATAAAAATGGTACCTCACTTGTGTGGGTAGGCCTAGTGCCTGCGACAGGAAATGCCCCAAAGCACAACATGGACACATCCCATTTTTTGACAGAAATCAGAGCTGTATTTTGCAAAGTGCCTACCTGTAGATTTTGGCCTCTAGCTCAGCTGACACCTAGGGAAACCTACCAAACCTGTGCATTTCTGAAAACTAGAGACCTAGGGGAATCCAAGATGGGGTGACTTGTGGGGCTCTGACCAGGTTCTGTTACCCAGAATCCTTTGCAAACCTCAAAATGTGGCTAAAAAAACACATTTTCCTCACATTTCGGTGACCGAAAGTTCTGGAATCAGAGAGGAGCCACAAATTTCCTTCCACCCAGCGTTCCCTCAAGTCTCTCGATACAAATGATACCTCACTTGTGTCGGTAGGCCTAGCGCCCGCGACAGGAAATGACCCAAAACGCAACATGGACACATCCAATTTTTTTAAAGAAAACAGAAGTGTTTTTTGCAAAGTGCCTACCTGTACATTTTGCCCTCTAGCTCAGCCGGCACCTTGGGAAACCTACCAAACCTGTGCATTATTGAAAACTAGAGACCTAGGGGAATCCAAGATGGGGTGACTTGTGGGGCTCTGACCAGGTTCTGTTACACAGAATCCTTTGCAAACCTCAAAATTTGGCTAAAAAGTTCCTCACATTTCTGTGGCAGAAAGTTCTGTAATCTGAGAGGAAGCACAAATTTCCTTCCACCCAGCGTTCCCCCAAGTCTCCCGATAAAAATGGTACCTCACTTGTGTGGGTAGGCCTAGCACCTGCGACAGGAAATGCCCCAAAGCACAAAGTGGACACATCCCATTTTTTGGCAGAAAACAGAGCTGTATTTTGCAAAGTGCCTACCTGTAGATTTTGGCCTCTAGCTCAGCCGGCACCGAGGGAAACCTACCAAACCTGTGGATTTCTGAAAACTAGAGACCTAGGGGAATCCAAGATGGGGTGACTTGTGGGACTCTGACCAGGTTCTGTTACCCAGAATCCTTTGCAAACCTCAAAATTTGGCTAAAAAAACACATGTTCCTCACATTTCTGTGGCAGAAAGTTCTGGAATCTGAGAGGAGGCACAAATTTCCTTCCACCCAGCGTTCCCCCAAGTCTCCCGATAAAAATGATACCTCACTTTTGTGGGTAGGCCTAGCGCCTGTGACAGGAAATGCCCCAAAGCACAACGTGGACACATCCCATTTTTTGACAGAAAACAGAGCTGTATTTTGCAAAGTGCCTACCTGTAGATTGTGGCCTCTAGCTCAGCCGGCACCTAGGGAAACCTACCAAACCTGTGCATTTCTGAAAACTAGAGACCTAGGGGAATCCAAGATGGGATGGCTTGTGGGACTCTGACCAGGTTTTTTTACCCAGAATCCTTTGCAAACCTCAACATTTGGCTAAAAAAACACATTTTCCTCACATTTCTGTGGCAGAAAGTTCTGGAATCTGAGAGTAGGCACAAATTTCCTTCCACCCAGCGTTCCCCCAAGTCTCCCGATAAAAATGATACCTCACTTGTGTGGGTAGGCCTAGCGCCTGCAACAGGAAATGCCCCAAAGCACAACGTGGACACATCCCATTTTTTGACAGAAAACAGAGCTGTATTTTGCAAAGTGCCTACCTGTATATTTTGGCCTCTAGCTCAGCCGGCACCTAGGGAAACTTACCAAACCTGTGCATTTTTGAAAACTAGAGACCTAGGGGAATCCAAGATGGGGTGACTTGTGGGGCTCTGATCAGGTTCTGTTACCCAGAATCCTTTGGAAAACTCAAAATTTGGCCAAAAAAACACATGTTCCTCACATTTCTGTGGCAGAAAGTTCTGGAATATGAGAGGAGGCACAAATTTCCTTCCACCCAGCGTTCCCCCAAGTCTCCCGATAAAAATTATACCTCACTTGTGTGGGTAGGCCTAGCGCCTGCGACAGGAAATGCCCCAAAGCACAACGTGGACACATCCCATTTTTTGACAGAAAACAGAGCTGTATTTTGCAAAGTGCCAACCTGTAGATTTTGGCCTCTAGCTCAGCCGGCACCTAGGGAAACCTACCAAACCTGTGCATTTCTGAAAACTAGAGACCTAGGGAATCCAAGATGGGGTGACTTGTGGGGCCGTGACCAGGTTCTGTTACCCAGAATCCTTTGCAAACCTCAAAATTTGGCTAAAAAAGCACATGTTCCTCACATTTCTGTGGCAGAAAGTTCTGGAATCTGAGAGGAGGCACAAATTCCCTTCCACCCAGAATTCCCCCAATTCTCCCGATAAAAATGGTACCTCACTTGTGTGGGTAGGCCTAGCGCCTGCGACAGGAAATGCCCCAAAGCACAACGTGGACACATCCCATTTTTTGACAGAAAACAGAGCTGTATTTTGCAAAGTCCCTACCTGTAGATTTTGGCCTCTAGCTCAGCTGGCACCAAGGGAAACCTACCAAACCTGTGCATTTCTGAAAACTAGAGACCTAGGGGAATCCAAGATGGGGTGACTTGTGGGGCTCTGACCAGGTTCTGTTACCCAGAATCCTTTGCAAACCTCAAAATTTGGCTAAAAAAACACATGTTCCTCACATTTCTGTGGCAGAAAGTTCTGGAATCTGAGAGGAGACCCAAATTTCCTTCCACCCAGCGTTCCCCCAAGTCTCCCGATAAAAATGATACCTCACTTGTGAGGGTAGGCCTAGCACCTGCGACAGGAAATGCCCCAAAGCACAACGTGGACACATCCCATTTTTTGACAGAAAACAGAGCTGTATTTTGCAAAGTGCCTACCTGTAGATTTTGGCCTCTAGCTCAGCCGGCACCAAGGGAAACCTACCAAACCTGTGGATTTATGAAAACTAGAGACCTAGGGGAATCCAAGATGGGGTGACTTGTGGGGCTCTGACCAGGTTCTGTTACCCAGAATCCTTTGCAAACCTCAAAATTTGGCTAAAAAACCACATTTTCCTCTCATTTCGGTGGCAGAAAGTTCTGTAATCTGAGAGGAGGCACAAATTTACATCCACCCAGCGTTCCCCTAAGTCTCCCGATAAAGATGATATCTCACTTGTGTGGGTAGGCCTAGCGCCTGCGACAGGAAATGCCCCAAAGCACAACGTGGACACATCCTTTTTTATGACAGAAAACAGAGCTGTATTTTGCAAAGTGCCTACCTGTAGATTGTGGCCTCTAGCTCAGCCGGCACCTAGGGAAACCTACCAAACCTGTGCATTTCTGAAAACTAGAGACCTAGGGGAATCCAAGATGGGGTGACTTGTGGGGCTGTGACCAGGTTAAGTTACCCAGAATCCTTTGCAAACCTCAAAATTTGGCTAAAAAAACACATGTTCCTCACATTTCTGTGGCAGAAAGTTCTGGAATCTGAGAGGAGGCACAAATTCCCTTCCACCCAGCATTCCCACAATTCTCCCGATAAAAATGGTTCCTCACTTGTGTGGGTAGGCCTAGCGCCTGCGACAGGAAATGCCCCAAAGCACAACGTGGACACATCCTATTTTTTGATAGAAAACAGAGCTGTATTTTGCAAAGTGCCTTCCTGTAGATTTTGGCCTCTAGCTCAGCTGGCACCTAAGGAAACCGACCAAACCTGTGCATTTCTGAAAACTAGAGACCTAGGGAAATCCAAGATGGGGTGACTTGTGGGGCTCTGACCAGGTTCTGTTACCCAGAATCCTTTGCAAACCTCAAAATTTGGCTAAAAAAACACTTGTTCCTCACATTTCTGTGGCAGAAAGTTCTGGAATCTGAGAGAAGGCACAAATTTCATTCCACCCAGCGTTCCCCCAAGTCTCCCGATAAAAATGATACCTCACTTGTGTGGGTAGGCCTAGCACCTGCGACAGGAAATGCCCCAAAGTACAAAGTGGACACATCCCATTTTTTGGCAGAAAACAGAGCTGCATTTTGCAAAGTGCCTACCTGTAGATTTTGGCCTCTAGCTCAGCCGGCACCGAGGGAAACCTACCAAACCTGTGGATTTATGAAAACTAGAGACCTAGGGGAATCCAAGATGGGGTGACTTGTGGGGCTCTGACCAGGTTCTGTTACCCAGAATCCTTTGCAAACCTCAAAATTTGGCTAAAAAAACACATGTTCCTCACATTTCTGTGGCAGAAAGTTCTGGAATCTGAGAGGAGGCACAAATTTCCTTCCACCCAGCGTTCCCCCAAGTCTCCCGATAAAAATGATACCTCACTTGTGTGGGTAGGCCTAGCGCCTGCAACAGGAAATGCCCCAAAGCACAACGTGGACACATCCCATTTTTTGACAGAAAACAGAGCTGTATTTTGCAAAGTGCCTACCTGTATATTTTGGCCTCTAGCTCAGCCGGCACCTAGGGAAACTTACCAAACCTGTGCATTTTTGAAAACTAGAGACCTAGGGGAATCCAAGATGGGGTGACTTGTGGGGCTCTGATCAGGTTCTGTTACCCAGAATCCTTTGCAAACCTCAATATTTGGCTAAAAAAAAACATGTTCCTCACATTTCTGTGGCAGAAAGTTCTGGAATCTGAGAGGAGGCACAAATTTCCTTCCACCCAGCGTTCCCCCAAGTCTCCCAATAAAAGTGATACCTCACTTGTGTGGGTAGGCCTAACGCCTGCGACAGGAAATGCCCCAAAGCACAACGTGGACACATCCCATTTTTTGACAGAAAACAGAGCTGTATTTTGCAAAGCGCCAACCTGTAGATTTTGGCCTCTAGCTCAGCCGGCACCTAGGGAAACCTACCAAACCTGTGGATTTATGAAAACTAGAGACCTAGGGGAATCCAAGATGGGGTGACTTGTGGGGCTGTGACCAGGTTCTGTTACCCAGAATCCTTTGCAAACCTCAAAATTTGGCTAAAAAAACACATGTTCCTCACATTTCTGTGGCAGAAAGTTCTGGAATCTGAGAGGAGGCACAAATTCCCTTCCACCCAGCATTCCCCCAATTCTCCCGATAAAAATGGTTCCTCACTTGTGTGGGTAGGCCTAGCGCCTGCGACAGGAAATGCCCCAAAGCACAACGTGGACACATCCTATTTTTTGACAGAAAACAGAGCTGTATTTTGCAAAGTGCCTTCCTGTAGATTTTGGCCTCTAGCTCAGCTGGCACCTAAGGAAACCGACCAAACCTGTGCATTTCTGAAAACTAGAGACCTAGGGAAATCCAAGATGGGGTGACTTGTGGGGCTCTGACCAGGTTCTTTTACCCAGAATCCTTTGCAAACCTCAAAATTTGGCTAAAAAAACACTTGTTCCTCACATTTCTGTGGCAGAAAGTTCTGGAATCTGAGAGAAGGCACAAATTTCCTTCCACCCAGCGTTCCCCCAAGTCTCCCGATAAAAATGATACCTCACTTGTGTGGGTAGGCCTAGCGCCTGCGACAGGAAATGCCCCAAAGCACAACGTGGACACATCCTTTTTTATGACAGAAAACAGAGCTGTATTTTGCAAAGTGCCTACCTGTAGATTGTGGCCTCTAGCTCAGCCGGCACCTAGGGAAACCTACCAAACCTGTGCATTTCTGAAAACTGGAGACCTAGGGGAATCCAAGATGGGGTGACTTGTGGAGCTCTGACCAGGTTCTGTTACCCAGAATCCTTTGCAAACCTCAAAATGTGGCTAAAAAAACACATTTTCCTCACATTTCGGTGACAGAAAGTTCTGGAATCAGAGAGGAGCCACAAATTTCCTTCCACCCAGCGTTCCCTCAAGTCTCCCGATACAAATGATACCTCACTTGTGTGGGTAGGCCTAGCGCCCGCGACAGGAAATGACCCAAAACGCAACATGGACACATCCAATTTTTTTAAAGAAAACAGAAGTGTTTTTTGCAAAGTGCCTACCTGTACATTTTGCCCTCTAGCTCAGCCGGCACCTTGGGAAACCTACCAAACCTGTGCATTGTTGAAAACTAGAGACCTAGGGGAATCCAAGATGGGGTGACTTGTGGGGCTCTGACCAGGTTCTGTTACACAGAATCCTTTGCAAACCTCAAAATTTGGCTAAAAAGTTCCTCACATTTCTGTGGCAGAAAGTTCTGTAATCTGAGAGGAAGCACAAATTTCATTCCACCCAGCGTTCCCCCAAGTCTCCCGATAAAAATGATACCTCACTTGTGTGGGTAGGCCTAGCACCTGCGACAGGAAATGCCCCAAAGCACAAAGTGGACACATCCCATTTTTTTGCAGAAAACAGAGCTGTATTTTGCAAAGTGCCTACCTGTAGATTTTGGCCTCTAGCTCAGCCGGCACCGAGGGAAACCTACCAAACCTGTGGATTTATGAAAACTAGAGACCTAGGGGAATCCAAGCTGGGGTGACTTGTGGGGCTCTGACCAGGTTCTGTTACCCAGAATCCTTTGCAAACCTCAAAATGTGGCTAAAAAAACACATGTTCCTCACATTTCTGTGGCAGAAAGTTCTGGAATCTGAGAGGAGGCACAAATTTCCTTCCACCCAGCGTTCCCCCAAGTCTCCCGATAAAAATGATACCTCACTTTTGTGGGTAGGCCTAGCGCCTGTGACAGGAAATGCCCCAAAGCACAACGTGGACACATCCCATTTTTTGACAGAAAACAGAGCTGTATTTTGCAAAGTGCCTACCTGTAGATTGTGGCCTCTAGCTCAGCCGGCACCTAGGGAAACCTACCAAACCTGTGCATTTCTGAAAACTAGAGACCTAGGGGAATCCAAGATGGGATGGCTTGTGGGGCTCTGACCAGGTTTTTTTTACCCAGAATCCTTTGCAAACCTCAACATTTGGCTAAAAAAACACATTTTCCTCACATTTCTGTGGCAGAAAGTTCTGGAATCTGAGAGTAGGCACAAATTTCCTTCCACCCAGCGTTCCCCCAAGTCTCCCGATAACAATGATACCGCACTTGTGTGGGTAGGCCTAGCGCCTGCAACAGGAAATGCCCCAAAGCACAACGTGGACACATCCCATTTTTTGACAGAAAACAGAGCTGTATTTTGCAAAGTGCCTACCTGTATATTTTGGCCTCTAGCTCAGCCGGCACCTAGGGAAACTTACCAAACCTGTGCATTTTTGAAAACTAGAGACCTAGGGGAATCCAAGATGGGGTGACTTGTGGGGCTCTGATCAGGTTCTGTTAGCCAGAATCCTTTGGAAACCTCAAAATTTGGCCAAAAAAACACATGTTCCTCACATTTCTGTGGCAGAAAGTTCTGGAATCTGAGAGGAGGCACAAATTTCCTTCCACCCAGCGTTCCCCCAAGTCTCCCAATAAAAATTATACCTCACTTGTGTGGGTAGGCCTAGCGCCTGCGACAGGAAATGCCCCAAAGCTCAACGTGGACACATCCCATTTTTGACAGAAAACAGAGCTGTATTTTGCAAAGTGCCAACCTGTAGATTTTGGCCTCTAGCTCAGCCGGCACCTAGGGAAACCTACCAAACCTGTGCATTTCTGAAAACTACAGACCTAGGGAATCCAAGATGGGGTGACTTGTGGGGCTGTGACTAGGTTCTGTTACCCAGAATCCTTTGCAAACCTCAAAATTTGGCTAAAAAAACACATGTTCCTCACATTTCTGTGGCAGAAAGTTCTGGAATCTGAGAGGAGGCACAAATTTCCTTCCACCCAGCGTTCCCCCAAGTGTCCCGATAAAAATGATACCTCACTTGTGTGGGTAGGCCTAGCGCCCGCGACAAGAAATGCCCCCAAAACACAACATGGACACATCCCTTTTTTTGAAAGAAAACAGAGGTGTTTTTTGCAAAGTGCCTACCTGTACATTTTGGCCTCTAGCTCAGCTGGCACCTAGGGAAACCTACCAAACCTGTGCATTTCTGAAAACTAGAGACCTAGGGGAATCCAAGATGGGGTGACTTGTGGGGCTCTGACCAGGTTCTGTTACCCAGAATCCTTTGCAAACCTCAAAATTTGGCTAAAAAAACACATTTTCCTCACATTTCGGTGACAGAAAGTTCTGGAATCAGAGAGGAGCCACAAATTTCCTTCCACCCAGCGTTCCCTCAAGTCTCCCGATACAAATGATACCTCACTTGTGTGGGTAGGCCTAGCGCCCGCGACAGGAAATGACCCAAAACGCAACATGGACACATCCAATTTTTTTAAAGAAAACAGAAGTGTTTTTTGCAAAGTGCCTACCTGTACATTTTGCCCTCTAGCTCAGCCGGCACCTTGGGAAACCTACCAAACCTGTGCATTGTTGAAAACTAGAGACCTAGGGGAATCCAAGATGGGGTGACTTGTGGGGCTCTGACCAGGTTCTGTTACACAGAATCCTTTGCAAACCTCAAAATTTGGCTAAAAAGTTCCTCACATTTCTGTGGCAGAAAGTTCTGTAATCTGAGAGGAAGCACAAATTTCATTCCACCCAGCGTTCCCCCAAGTCTCCCGATAAAAATGATACCTCACTTGTGTGGGTAGGCCTAGCACCTGCGACAGGAAATGCCCCAAAGCACAAAGTGGACACATCCCATTTTTTTGCAGAAAACAGAGCTGTATTTTGCAAAGTGCCTACCTGTAGATTTTGGCCTCTAGCTCAGCCGGCACCGAGGGAAACCTACCAAACCTGTGGATTTATGAAAACTAGAGACCTAGGGGAATCCAAGCTGGGGTGACTTGTGGGGCTCTGACCAGGTTCTGTTACCCAGAATCCTTTGCAAACCTCAAAATGTGGCTAAAAAAACACATGTTCCTCACATTTCTGTGGCAGAAAGTTCTGGAATCTGAGAGGAGGCACAAATTTCCTTCCACCCAGCGTTCCCCCAAGTCTCCCGATAAAAATGATACCTCACTTTTGTGGGTAGGCCTAGCGCCTGTGACAGGAAATGCCCCAAAGCACAACGTGGACACATCCCATTTTTTGACAGAAAACAGAGCTGTATTTTGCAAAGTGCCTACCTGTAGATTGTGGCCTCTAGCTCAGCCGGCACCTAGGGAAACCTACCAAACCTGTGCATTTCTGAAAACTAGAGACCTAGGGGAATCCAAGATGGGATGGCTTGTGGGGCTCTGACCAGGTTTTTTTTACCCAGAATCCTTTGCAAACCTCAACATTTGGCTAAAAAAACACATTTTCCTCACATTTCTGTGGCAGAAAGTTCTGGAATCTGAGAGTAGGCACAAATTTCCTTCTACCCAGCGTTCCCCCAAGTCTCCCGATAACAATGATACCGCACTTGTGTGGGTAGGCCTAGCGCCTGCAACAGGAAATGCCCCAAAGCACAACGTGGACACATCCCATTTTTTGACAGAAAACAGAGCTGTATTTTGCAAAGTGCCTACCTGTATATTTTGGCCTCTAGCTCAGCCGGCACCTAGGGAAACTTACCAAACCTGTGCATTTTTGAAAACTAGAGACCTAGGGGAATCCAAGATGGGGTGACTTGTGGGGCTCTGATCAGGTTCTGTTAGCCAGAATCCTTTGGAAACCTCAAAATTTGGCCAAAAAAACACATGTTCCTCACATTTCTGTGGCAGAAAGTTCTGGAATCTGAGAGGAGGCACAAAATTCCTTCCACCCAGCGTTCCCCCAAGTCTCCCAATAAAAATTATACCTCACTTGTGTGGGTAGGCCTAGCGCCTGCGACAGGAAATGCCCCAAAGCTCAACGTGGACACATCCCATTTTTGACAGAAAACAGAGCTGTATTTTGCAAAGTGCCAACCTGTAGATTTTGGCCTCTAGCTCAGCCGGCACCTAGGGAAACCTACCAAACCTGTGCATTTCTGAAAACTACAGACCTAGGGAATCCAAGATGGGGTGACTTGTGGGGCTGTGACTAGGTTCTGTTACCCAGAATCCTTTGCAAACCTCAAAATTTGGCTAAAAAAACACATGTTCCTCACATTTCTGTGGCAGAAAGTTCTGGAATCTGAGAGGAGGCACAAATTTCCTTCCACCCAGCGTTCCCCCAAGTGTCCCGATAAAAATGATACCTCACTTGTGTGGGTAGGCCTAGCGCCCGCGACAAGAAATGCCCCCAAAACACAACATGGACACATCCCTTTTTTTGAAAGAAAACAGAGGTGTTTTTTGCAAAGTGCCTACCTGTACATTTTGGCCTCTAGCTCAGCTGGCACCTAGGGAAACCTACCAAACCTGTGCATTTCTGAAAACTAGAGACCTAGGGGAATCCAAGATGGGGTGACTTGTGGGGCTCTGACCAGGTTCTGTTACCCAGAATCCTTTGCAAACCTCAAAATTTGGCTAAAAAAACACATGTTCCTCACATTTCTGTGGCAGAAGGTTCTGGAATCTGAGAGGAGGCCCAAATTTCCTTCCACCCAGCGTTCCCCCAAGTCTCCTGATAAAAATGATACCTCACTTGTGAGGGTAGGCCTAGCACCTGCGACAGGAAATGCCCCAAAGCACAACGTGGACACATCCCATTTTTTGACAGAAAACAGAGCTGTATTTTGCAAAGTGCCTACCTGTAGATTTTGGCCTCTAGCTCAGCCGGCACCAAGGGAAACCTACCAAACCTGTGGATTTATGAAAACTAGAGACCTAGGGGAATCCAAGATGGGGTGACTTGTGGGGCTCTGACCAGGTTCTGTTACCCAGAATCCTTTGCAAACCTCAAAATTTGGCTAAAAAAACACATGTTCCTCTCATTTCAGTGGCAGAAAGTTCTGTAATCTGAGAGGAGGCACAAATTTCCTTCCACCCAGTGTTCCCCTAAGTCTCCCGATAAAAATGATATCTCACTTGTGTGGGTAGGCCTAGCGCCTGCGACAGGAAATGCCCCAAAGCACAACGTGGACACATCCCATTTTTTGACAGAAAACAGAGCTGTATTTTGCAAAGTGCCTACCTGTAGATTTTGGCCTCTAGCTCAGCCGGCACCTAGGGAAACCTACCAAACCTGTGCATTTCTGAAAACTAGAGACCTAGGGGAATCCAAGATTGGGTGACTTGTGGGGCTCTGACCAGGTTCTGTTACCCAGAATCCTTTGCAAACCTCAATATTTGGCTAAAAAAAAACATGTTCCTCACATTTCTGTGGCAGAAAGTTCTGGAATCTGAGAGAAGGCACAAATTTCCTTCCACCCAGCGTTCCCCCAAGTCTCCCAATAAAAGTGATACCTCACTTGTGTGGGTAGGCCTAGCGCCTGCGACAGGAAATGCCCCAAAGCACAACGTGGACACATCCCATTTTTTGACAGAAAACAGAACTGTATTTTGCAAAGTGCCTACCTGTAGATTGTGGCCTCTAGCTCAGCCGGCACCTAGGGAAACCTACCAAACCTGTGCATTTCTGAAAACTAGAGACCTAGGGGAATCCAAGATGCGGTGACTTGTGGGGCTGTGACCAGGTTCTGTTACCCAGAATCCTTTGCAAACCTCAAAATGTGGCTAAAAAAACACATGTTCCTCACATTTCTGTGGCAGAAAGTTCTGGAATCTGAGAGGAGGCACAAATTCCCTTCCCCCCAGCATTCCCCCAATTCTCCCGATAAAAATGGTACCTCACTTGTGTGGGTAGGCCTAGCGCCTGCGACAGGAAATGGCCCAAAGCACAATGTGGACACATCCCATTTTTTGACAGAAAACAGAGCTGTATTTTGCAAAGTGCCTACCTGTAGATCTTGGCCTCTAGCTCAGCCGGCACCTAGGGAAACCTACCAAACCTGTGCATTTCTGAAAACTAGAGACCTAGGGGAATCCAAGATGGGGTGACTTGTGGGGCTCTGACCAGGTTCTGTTACCCAGAATCCTTTGCAAACCTCAAAATGTGGCTAAAAAAACACATTTTCCTCACATTTCGGTGACAGAAAGTTCTGGAATCAGAGAGGAGCCACAAATTCCCTTCCACCCAGCATTCCCCCAATTCTCCCGATAAAAATGGTACCTCACTTGTGTGGGTAGGCCTAGCGCCTGCGACAGGAAATGCCCCAAAGCACAACATGGACACATCCCATTTTTTGACAGAAAACAGAGCTGTATTTTGCAAAGTGCCTACCTGTATATTTTGGCCGCTAGCTCAGCCGGCACCTAGGGAAACTTACCAAACCTGTGCATTTCTGAAAACTAGAGACCTAGGGGAATTCAAGATGGGGTGACTTGTGGGGCTGTGACCAGGTTCTGTTTCCCAGAATCCTTTGCAAACCTCAAAATTTGGCTACAAAAACACATGTTCCTCACATTTCTGTGGCAGAAAGTTCTGGAATCTGAGAGGAGGCACAAAATTCCTTCCACCCAGCGTTCCCCCAAGTCTCCCAATAAAAATTATACCTCACTTGTGTGGGTAGGCCTAGCGCCTGCGACAGGAAATGCCCCAAAGCTCAACGTGGACACATCCCATTTTTGACAGAAAACAGAGCTGTATTTTGCAAAGTGCCAACCTGTAGATTTTGGCCTCTAGCTCAGCCGGCACCTAGGGAAACCTACCAAACCTGTGCATTTCTGAAAACTACAGACCTAGGGAATCCAAGATGGGGTGACTTGTGGGGCTGTGACTAGGTTCTGTTACCCAGAATCCTTTGCAAACCTCAAAATTTGGCTAAAAAAACACATGTTCCTCACATTTCTGTGGCAGAAAGTTCTGGAATCTGAGAGGAGGCACAAATTTCCTTCCACCCAGCGTTCCCCCAAGTGTCCCGATAAAAATGATACCTCACTTGTGTGGGTAGGCCTAGCGCCCGCGACAAGAAATGCCCCCAAAACACAACATGGACACATCCCTTTTTTTGAAAGAAAACAGAGGTGTTTTTTGCAAAGTGCCTACCTGTACATTTTGGCCTCTAGCTCAGCTGGCACCTAGGGAAACCTACCAAACCTGTGCATTTCTGAAAACTAGAGACCTAGGGGAATCCAAGATGGGGTGACTTGTGGGGCTCTGACCAGGTTCTGTTACCCAGAATCCTTTGCAAACCTCAAAATTTGGCTAAAAAAACACATGTTCCTCACATTTCTGTGGCAGAAGGTTCTGGAATCTGAGAGGAGGCCCAAATTTCCTTCCACCCAGCGTTCCCCCAAGTCTCCTGATAAAAATGATACCTCACTTGTGAGGGTAGGCCTAGCACCTGCGACAGGAAATGCCCCAAAGCACAACGTGGACACATCCCATTTTTTGACAGAAAACAGAGCTGTATTTTGCAAAGTGCCTACCTGTAGATTTTGGCCTCTAGCTCAGCCGGCACCAAGGGAAACCTACCAAACCTGTGGATTTATGAAAACTAGAGACCTAGGGGAATCCAAGATGGGGTGACTTGTGGGGCTCTGACCAGGTTCTGTTACCCAGAATCCTTTGCAAACCTCAAAATTTGGCTAAAAAAACACATGTTCCTCTCATTTCAGTGGCAGAAAGTTCTGTAATCTGAGAGGAGGCACAAATTTCCTTCCACCCAGTGTTCCCCTAAGTCTCCCGATAAAAATGATATCTCACTTGTGTGGGTAGGCCTAGCGCCTGCGACAGGAAATGCCCCAAAGCACAACGTGGACACATCCCATTTTTTGACAGAAAACAGAGCTGTATTTTGCAAAGTGCCTACCTGTAGATTTTGGCCTCTAGCTCAGCCGGCACCTAGGGAAACCTACCAAACCTGTGCATTTCTGAAAACTAGAGACCTAGGGGAATCTAAGATTGGGTGACTTGTGGGGCTCTGACCAGGTTCTGTTACCCAGAATCCTTTGCAAACCTCAATATTTGGCTAAAAAAAAACATGTTCCTCACATTTCTGTGGCAGAAAGTTCTGGAATCTGAGAGAAGGCACAAATTTCCTTCCACCCAGCGTTCCCCCAAGTCTCCCAATAAAAGTGATACCTCACTTGTGTGGGTAGGCCTAGCGCCTGCGACAGGAAATGCCCCAAAGCACAACGTGGACACATCCCATTTTTTGACAGAAAACAGAACTGTATTTTGCAAAGTGCCTACCTGTAGATTGTGGCCTCTAGCTCAGCCGGCACCTAGGGAAACCTACCAAACCTGTGCATTTCTGAAAACTAGAGACCTAGGGGAATCCAAGATGCGGTGACTTGTGGGGCTGTGACCAGGTTCTGTTACCCAGAATCCTTTGCAAACCTCAAAATGTGGCTAAAAAAACACATGTTCCTCACATTTCTGTGGCAGAAAGTTCTGGAATCTGAGAGGAGGCACAAATTCCCTTCCCCCCAGCATTCCCCCAATTCTCCCGATAAAAATGGTACCTCACTTGTGTGGGTAGGCCTAGCGCCTGCGACAGGAAATGGCCCAAAGCACAATGTGGACACATCCCATTTTTTGACAGAAAACAGAGCTGTATTTTGCAAAGTGCCTACCTGTAGATCTTGGCCTCTAGCTCAGCCGGCACCTAGGGAAACCTACCAAACCTGTGCATTTCTGAAAACTAGAGACCTAGGGGAATCCAAGATGGGGTGACTTGTGGGGCTCTGACCAGGTTCTGTTACCCAGAATCCTTTGCAAACCTCAAAATTTGGCTAAAAAAACACATGTTCCTCACATTTCTGTGGCAGAAAGTTCTGGAATCTGAGAGGAGGCCCAAATTTCCTTCCACCCAGCGTTCCCCCAAGTCTCCCGATAAAAATGATACCTCACTTGTGAGGGTAGGCCTAGCACCTGCGACAGGAAATGCCCCAAAGCACAACGTGGACACATCCCATTTTTTGACAGAAAACAGAGCTGTATTTTGCAAAGTGCCTACCTGTAGATTTTGGCCTCTAGCTCAGCCGGCACCAAGGGAAACCTACCAAACCTGTGGATTTATGAAAACTAGAGACCTAGGGGAATCCAAGATGGGGTGACTTGTGGGGCTCTGACCAGGTTCTGTTACCCAGAATCCTTTGCAAACCTCAAAATTTGGCTAAAAAAACACATGTTCCTCTCATTTCGGTGGCAGAAAGTTCTGTAATCTGAGAGGAGGCACAAATTTCCTTCCACCCAGCATTCCCCCAATTCTCCCGATAAAAATGATATCTCACTTGTGTGGGTAGGCCTAGCGCCTGCGACAGGAAATGCCCCAAACCACAAAATGGACACATCCCATTTTTTGACAGAAAACAGAGCTGTATTTTGCAAAGTGCCTACCTGTAGATTTTGGCCTCTAGCTCAGCTGACACCTAGGGAAACCTACCAAACCTGTGCATTTCTGAAAACTAGAGACCTAGGGGAATCCAAGATGGGGTGACTTGTGGGGCTCTGTCCAGGTTCTGTTACCCAGAATCCTTTGCAAACCTCAAAATTTGGCTAAAAAAACACATGTTCCTCACATTTCTGTGGCAGAAAGTTCTGGAATCTGAGAGGAGGCACAAATTCCCTTCCACCCAGCATTCCCCCAATTCTCCCGATAAAAATGGTACCTCACTTGTGTGGGTAGGCCTAGCGCCTGCGACAGGAAATGGCCCAAAGCACAACGTGGACACATCCCATTTTTTGACAGAAAACAGAGCTGTATTTTGCAAAGTGCCTACCTGTAGATCTTGGCCTCTAGCTCAGCTGGCACCTAGGGAAACCTACCAAACCTGTGCATTTCTGAAAACTAGAGACCTAGGGGAATCCAAGATGGGGTGACTTGTGGGGCTCTGACCAGGTTCTGTTACCCAGAATCCTTTGCAAACCTCAAAATTTGGCTAAAAAAACACATGTTCCTCACATTTCTGTGGCAGAAGGTTCTGGAATCTGAGAGGAGGCAAAAATTTCCTTCCACCCAGCGTTCCCCCAAGTCTCCCGATAAAAATTATACCTCACTTGTGTGGTTAGGCCTAGCGCCTGCGACAGGAAATGCCCCAAAGCACAACGTGGACACATCCCATTTTTTGACAGAAAACAGAGCTGTATTTTGCAAAGTGCCTACCTGTAGATTTTGGCCTCTAGCTCAGCCGGCACCAAGGGAAACCTACCAAACCTGTGGATTTATGAAAACTAGAGACCTAGGGGAATCCAAGATGGGGTGACTTGTGGGGCTCTGACCAGGTTCTGTTACCCAGAATCCTTTGCAAACCTCAAAATTTGGCTAAAAAAACACATGTTCCTCTCATTTCAGTGGCAGAAAGTTCTGTAATCTGAGAGGAGGCACAAATTTCCTTCCACCCAGCGTTCCCCTAAGTCTCCCGATAAAAATGATATCTCACTTGTGTGGGTAGGCCTAGCGCCTGCGACAGGAAATGCCCCAAAGCACAACGTGGACACATCCCATTTTTTGACAGAAAACAGAGCTGTATTTTGCAAAGTGCCTACCTGTAGATCTTGGCCTCTAGCTCAGCTGGCACCTAGGGAAACCTACCAAACCTGTGCATTTCTGAAAACTAGAGACCTAGGGGAATCCAAGATGGGGTGACTTGTGGGGCTCTGACCAGGTTCTGTTACCCAGAATCCTTTGCAAACCTCAAAATTTGGCTAAAAAAACACATGTTCCTCACATTTCTGTGGCAGAAGGTTCTGGAATCTGAGAGGAGGCAAAAATTTCCTTCCACCCAGCGTTCCCCCAAGTCTCCCGATAAAAATTATACCTCACTTGTGTGGTTAGGCCTAGCGCCTGCGACAGGAAATGCCCCAAAGCACAACGTGGACACATCCCATTTTTTGACAGAAAACAGAGCTGTATTTTGCAAAGTGCCTACCTGTAGATTTTGGCCTCTAGCTCAGCCGGCACCAAGGGAAACCTACCAAACCTGTGGATTTATGAAAACTAGAGACCTAGGGGAATCCAAGATGGGGTGACTTGTGGGGCTCTGACCAGGTTCTGTTACCCAGAATCCTTTGCAAACCTCAAAATTTGGCTAAAAAAACACATGTTCCTCTCATTTCAGTGGCAGAAAGTTCTGTAATCTGAGAGGAGGCACAAATTTCCTTCCACCCAGCGTTCCCCTAAGTCTCCCGATAAAAATGATATCTCACTTGTGTGGGTAGGCCTAGCGCCTGCGACAGGAAATGCCCCAAAGCACAACGTGGACACATCCCATTTTTTGACAGAAAACAGCGCTGTATTTTGCAAAGTGCCAACCTGTAGATTTTGGCCTCTAGCTCAGCCGGCACCTAGGGAAACCTACCAAACCTGTGCATTTCTGAAAACTAGAGACCTAGGGGAATCCAAGATGGGGTGACTTGTGGGGCTGTGACCAGGTTCTGTTACCCAGAATCCTTTGCAAACCTCAAAATTTGGCTAAAAAAACACTTGTTCCTCACATTTCTGTGGTAGAAAGTTCTGGAATCTGAGAGGAGGCACAAATTCCCTTCCACCCAGCATTCCCCCAATTCTCCCGATAAAAATGGTACCTCACTTGTGTGGGTAGGCCTAGTGCCTGCGACAGGAAATGCCCCAAAGCACAACATGGACACATCCCATTTTTTGACAGAAAACAGAGCTGTATTTTGCAAAGTGCCTACCTGTAGATTTTGGCCTCTAGCTCAGCTGACACCTAGGGAAACCTACCAAACCTGTGCATTTCTGAAAACTAGAGACCTAGGGGAATCCAAGCTGGGGTGACTTGTGGGGCTCTGACCAGGTTCTATTACCCAGAATCCTTTGCAAACCTCAAAATTTGGCTAAAAAAACACATGTTCCTCACATTTCTGTGGCAGAAAGTTCTGGAATCTGAGAGGAGGCACAAATTTCCTTCCACCCAGTGTTCCCCCAAGTGTCCCAATAAAAATGATACCTCACTTGTGTGGGTAGGCCTAGCGCCCGCGACAAGAAATGCCCCCAAAACACAACATGGACGCATCCCTTTTTTTTAAAGAAAACAGAGGTGTTTTTTGCAAAGTGCCTACCTGTACATTTTGGCCTCTAGCTCAGCTGGCACCTAAGGAAACCGACCAAACCTGTGCATTTCTGAAAACTAGAGACCTAGGGAAATCCAAGATGGGGTGACTTGTGGGGCTCTGACCAGGTTCTGTTACCCAGAATCCTTTGCAAACCTCAAAATTTGGCTAAAAAGTTACTCACATTTCTGTGGCAGAAAGTTCTGTAATCTGAGAGGAAGCACAAATTTCCTTCCACCCAGCGTTCCCCCAAGTCTCCCGATAAAAATGATACCTCACTTGTGTGGGTAGGCCTAGCACCTGCGACAGGAAATGCCCCAAAGCACAACGTGGACACATCCCATTTTTTGGCAGAAAACAGAGCTGTATTTTGCAAAGTGCCTACCTGTAGATTTTGGCCTCTAGCTCAGCCGGCACCGAGGGAAACCTACCAAACCTGTGGATTTATGAAAACTAGAGACCTAGGGGAATCCAAGATGGGGTGACTTGTGGGGCTCTGACCAGGTTCTGTTACCCAGAATCCTTTGCAAACCTCAAAATTTGGCTAAAAAAACACATTTTCCTCACATTTCGGTGACAGAAAGTTCTGGAATCTGAGAGGAGGCACAAATTTCCTTCCACCCAGCGTTCCCCCAAGTCTCCCGATAAAAATGATACCTCACTTGTGTGGGTAGGCCTAGCGCCTGCAACAGGAAATGCCCCAAAGCACAACGTGGACACATCCCATTTTTTGACAGAAAACAGAGCTGTATTTTGCAAAGTGCCTACCTGTATATTTTGGCCTCTAGCTCAGCCGTCACCTAGGGAAACTTACCAAACCTGTGCATTTTTGAAAACTAGAGACCTAGGGGAATCCAAGATGGGGTGACTTGTGGGGCTCTGACCAGGTTCTGTTATCCAGAATCCTTTGCAAACCTCAAAATTTGGCCAAAAAAACACATGTTCCTCACATTTCTGTGGCAGAAAGTTCTGGAATCTGAGAGGAGGCACAAATTTCCTTCCACCCAGCGTTCCCCCAAGTCTCCCGATAAAAATTATACCTCACTTGTGTGGGTAGGCCTGGCGCCTGCGACAGGAAAAGCCCCAAAGCACAATGTGGACACATCCCATTTTTTGACAGAAAACAGAGCTGTGTTTTGCAAAGTGCCAACCTGTAGATTTTGGCCTCTAGCTCAGCCGGCACCTAGGGAAACCTACCAAACCTGTGCATTTCTGAAAACTAGAGACCTAGGGGAATCCAAGATGGGGTGACTTGTGGGGCTCTGACCAGGTTCTGTTACCCAGAATCCTTTGCAAACCTCAAAATTTGGCTAAAAAAACACATGTTCCTCACATTTCTGTGGCAGAAAGTTCTGGAATCTGAGAGGAGGCACAAATTTCCTTCCACCCAGCGTTCCCCTAAGTCTCCCGATAAAAATGATATCTCACTTGTGTGGGTAGGATTAGCGCCTGCGACAGGAAATGCCCCAAAGCACAACGTGGACACATCCCATTTTTTGACAGAAAACAGAGCTGTATTTTGCAAAGTGCCTACCTGTAGATTTTGGCCTCTAGCTCAGCCGGCACCTAGGGACACCTACCAAACCTGTGCATTTCTGAAAACTAGAGACCTAGGGGAATCCAAGATGGGGTGACTTGTGGGGCTCTGACCAGGTTCTGTTACCCAGAATCCTTTGCAAACCTCAAAATATGGCTAAGAAAACACATGTTCCTCACATTTCTGTGGCAGAAAGTTCTGGAATCTGAGAGGAGGCAAAAATTTCCTTCCACCCAGCGTTCCCCCAAGTCTCCCGATAAAAATTATACCTCACTTGTGTGGTTAGGCCTAGCGCCTGCGACAGGAAATGCCCCAAAGCACAACGTGGACACATCCCATTTTTTGACAGAAAACAGAGCTGTATTTTGCAAAGTGCCTACCTGTAGATTTTGGCCTCTAGCTCAGCTGGCACCTAGGGAAACCTACCAAACCTGTGCATTTCTGAAAACTGGAGACCTAGGGGTATCTAAAATGGGGTGACTTGTGGGGCTCTGACCAGGTTCTGTTACCCAGAATCCTTTGCAAACCTCAAAATGTGGCTAAAAAAACACATTTTCCTCACATTTCGGTGACAGAAAGTTCTGGAATCAGAGAGGAGCCACAAATTTCCTTCCACCCAGCGTTCCCCCAAGTCTCCCGATAAAAATGATACCTCACTTGTGAGGGTAGGCCTAGCGCCTGCGACAGGAAATGCCCCAAAGCACAACGTGGACACATCCCATTTTTTGACAGAAAACAGAGCTGTATTTTGCAAAGTGCCTACCTGTAGATTTTGGCCTCTAGCTCAGCTGGCACCTAGGGAAACCTTCCAAACCTGTGCATTTCTGAAAACTAGTGACCTAGGGGAATCCAAGATGGGGTGACTTGTGGGGCTCTGACCAGGTTCTGTTACCCAGAATCCTTTGCAAACCTCAAAATTTGGCTAAAAAAACACATGTTCCTCTCATTTCGGTGGCAGAAAGTTCTGTAATCTGAGAGGAGGCACAAATTTCCTTCCACCCAGCGTTCCCCTAAGTCTCCCGATAAAGATGATATCTCACTTGTGTGGGTAGGCCTAGCGCCTGCGACAGGAAATGCCCCAAAGCACAACGTGGACACATCCCATTTTTTGACAGAAAACAGAGCTGTATTTTGCAAAGTGCCTACCTGTAGATTTTGGCCTCTAGCTCAGCCGGCACCTAGGGAAACCTACCAAACCTGTGCATTTCTGAAAACTAGAGACCTAGGGGAATCCAAGATTGGGTGACTTGTGGGGCTCTGACCAGGTTCTGTTACCCAGAATCCTTTGCAAACCTCAATATTTGGCTAAAAAAAAACATGTTCCTCACATTTCTGTGGCAGAAAGTTCTGGAATCTGAGAGGAGGCACAAATTTCCTTCCACCCAGCGTTCCCCCAAGTCTCCCAATAAAAGTGATACCTCACTTGTGTGGGTAGGCCTAGCGCCTGCGACAGGAAATGCCCCAAAGCACAACGTGGACACATCCCATTTTTTGACAGAAAACAGAACTGTATTTTGCAAAGTGCCTACCTGTAGATTGTGGCCTCTAGCTCAGCCGGCACCTAGGGAAACCTACCAAACCTGTGCATTTCTGAAAACTAGAGACTTAGGGGAATCCAAGATGGGGTGACTTGTGGGGCTCTGACCAGGTTCTTTTACCCAGAATACTTTGCAAACCTCAACATTTGGCTAAAAAAATACATTTTCCTCACATTTCTGTGGCAGAAAGTTCTGGAATCTGAGAGGAGGCACAAATTTCCTTCCACCCAGCGTTCCCCCAAGTCTCCCGATAAAAATGATACCTCACTTGTGTGGGTAGGCCTAGCGCCTGCAACAGGAAATGCCCCAAAGCACAACGTGGACACATCCCATTTTTTGACAGAAAACAGAGCTGTATTTTGCAAAGTGCCAACCTGTAGATTTTGGCCTCTAGCTCAGCCGGCACCTAGGGAAACCTACCAAACCTGTGGATTTATGAAAACTAGAGACCTAGGGGAATCCAAGATGGGGTGACTTGTGGGGCTGTGACCAGGTTCTGTTACCCAGAATCCTTTGCAAACCTCAAAATTTGGCTAAAAAAACACATGTTCCTCACATTTCTGTGGCAGAAAGTTCTGGAATCTGAGAGGAGGCACAAATTCCCTTCCACACAGCATTCCCCCAATTCTCCCGATAAAAATGGTACCTCACTTGTGTGGGTAGGCCTAGCGCCTGCGACAGGAAATGCCCCAAAGCACAACGTGGACACATCCCATTTTTTGACAGAAAACAGAGCTGTATTTTGCAAAGTGCCAACCTGTAGATTTTGGCCTCTATCTCAGCCGGCACCTAGGGAAACTTACCAAACCTGTGCATTTTTGAAAACTAGAGACCTAGGGGAATCCAAGATGGGGTGACTTGTGGGGCTCTGACCAGGTTCTGTTACCCAGAATCCTTTGCAAACCTCAACATTTGGCTAAAAAAACACATTTTCCTCACATTTCGGTGGCAGAAAGTTCTGTAATCTGAGAGGAGGCACAAATTTCCTTCCACCCAGCGTTCCCCTAAGTCTCCCGATAAAGATGATATCTCACTTGTGTGGGTAGGCCTAGCGCCTGCGACAGGAAATGACCCAAAGCACAACGTGGACTCATCCCATTTTTTGACAGAAAACAGAGCTGTATTTTGCAAAGTGCCTACCTGTAGATTTTGGCCTCTAGCTCAGCCAGCACCTAGGGAAACCTACCAAACCTGTGCATTTCTGAAAACTAGAGACCTAGGGGAATCCAAAATTGGGTGACTTGTGGGGCTCTGACCAGGTTCTGTTACCCAGAATCCTTTGCAAACCTCAATATTTGGCTAAAAAAAAACATGTTCCTCACATTTCTGTGGCAGAAAGTTCTGGAATCTGAGAGGAGGCACAAATTTCCTTCCACCCAGCGTTCCCCCAAGTCTCCCAATAAAAGTGATACCTCACTTGTGTGGGTAGGCCTAGCGCCTGCGACAGGAAATGCCCCAAAGCACAACGTGGACACATCCCATTTTTTGACAGAAAACAGAACTGTATTTTGCAAAGTGCCTACCTGTAGATTGTGGCCTCCAGCTCAGCCGGCACCTAGGGAAACCTACCAAACCTGTGCATTTCTGAAAACTAGAGACGTAGGGGAATCCAAGATGGGGTGACTTGTGGGGCTCTGACCAGGTTCTTTTACCCAGAATCCTTTGCAAACCTCAACATTTGGCTAAAAAAATACATTTTCCTCACATTTCTGTGGCAGAAAGTTCTGGAATCTGAGAGGAGGCACAAATTGTCTTCCACCCAGCGTTCCCCCAAGTTTCCCGATAAAAATGATACCTCACTTGTGTGGGTAGGCCTAGCGCCTGCAACAGGAAATGCCCCAAAGCACAACGTGGACACATCCCATTTTTTGACAGAAAACAGAGCTGTATTTTGCAAAGTGCCAACCTGTAGATTTTGGCCTCTAGCTCAGCCGGCACCTAGGGAAACCTACCAAACCTGTGGATTTATGAAAACTAGAGACCTAGGGGAATCCAAGATGGGGTGACTTGTGGGGCTGTGACCAGGTTCTGTTACCCAGAATCCTTTGCAAACCTCAAAATTTGGCTAAAAAAACACATGTTCCTCACATTTCTGTGGCAGAAAATTCTGGAATCTGAGAGAAGCCACAAATTTCCTTCCACCTAGCGTTCCCCCAAGTCTCCCGATACAAATGGTACCTCACTTGAGTGGGTAGGCCTAGCGCCTGCAACAGGAAATGCCCCAAAGCACAACGTGGACACATCCCATTTTTTGACAGAAAACAGAGCTGTATTTTGCAAAGTGCCTACCTGTAGATTTTGGCCTCTGGCTCAGCTGGCACCTAGGGAAACCTACCAAACCTGTGCATTTCTGAAAACTAGAGACCTAGGGGAATCCAAGATGGGGTGACTTGTGGGGCTCTGACCAGGTTCTTTTACCCAGAATCCTTTGCAAACCTCAACATTTGGCTAAAAAAATACATTTTCCTCACATTTCTGTGGCAGAAAGTTCTGGAATCTGAGAGGAGGCACAAATTGTCTTCCACCCAGCGTTCCCCCAAGTTTCCCGATAAAAATGATACCTCACTTGTGTGGGTAGGCCTAGCGCCTGCAACAGGAAATGCCCCAAAGCACAACGTGGACACATCCCATTTTTTGACAGAAAACAGAGCTGTATTTTGCAAAGTGCCAACCTGTAGATTTTGGCCTCTAGCTCAGCCGGCACCTAGGGAAACCTACCAAACCTGTGGATTTATGAAAACTAGAGACCTAGGGGAATCCAAGATGGGGTGACTTGTGGGGCTGTGACCAGGTTCTGTTACCCAGAATCCTTTGCAAACCTCAAAATTTGGCTAAAAAAACACATGTTCCTCACATTTCTGTGGCAGAAAGTTCTGGAATCTGAGAGGAGGCACAAATTCCCTTCCACACAGCATTCCCCCAATTCTCCCGATAAAAATGGTACCTCACTTGTGTGGGTAGGCCTAGCGCCTGCGACAGGAAATGCCCCAAAGCACAACGTGGACACATCCCATTTTTTGACAGAAAACAGAGCTGTATTTTGCAAAGTGCCAACCTGTAGATTTTGGCCTCTATCTCAGCCGGCACCTAGGGAAACTTACCAAACCTGTGCATTTTTGAAAACTAGAGACCTAGGGGAATCCAAGATGGGGTGACTTGTGGGGCTCTGACCAGGTTCTGTTACCCAGAATCCTTTGCAAACCTCAACATTTGGCTAAAAAAACACATTTTCCTCACATTTCGGTGGCAGAAAGTTCTGTAATCTGAGAGGAGGCACAAATTTCCTTCCACCCAGCGTTCCCCTAAGTCTCCCGATAAAGATGATATCTCACTTGTGTGGGTAGGCCTAGCGCCTGCGACAGGAAATGACCCAAAGCACAACGTGGACTCATCCCATTTTTTGACAGAAAACAGAGCTGTATTTTGCAAAGTGCCTACCTGTAGATTTTGGCCTCTAGCTCAGCCAGCACCTAGGGAAACCTACCAAACCTGTGCATTTCTGAAAACTAGAGACCTAGGGGAATCCAAAATTGGGTGACTTGTGGGGCTCTGACCAGGTTCTGTTACCCAGAATCCTTTGCAAACCTCAATATTTGGCTAAAAAAAAACATGTTCCTCACATTTCTGTGGCAGAAAGTTCTGGAATCTGAGAGGAGGCACAAATTTCCTTCCACCCAGCGTTCCCCCAAGTCTCCCAATAAAAGTGATACCTCACTTGTGTGGGTAGGCCTAGCGCCTGCGACAGGAAATGCCCCAAAGCACAACGTGGACACATCCCATTTTTTGACAGAAAACAGAACTGTATTTTGCAAAGTGCCTACCTGTAGATTGTGGCCTCCAGCTCAGCCGGCACCTAGGGAAACCTACCAAACCTGTGCATTTCTGAAAACTAGAGACGTAGGGGAATCCAAGATGGGGTGACTTGTGGGGCTCTGACCAGGTTCTTTTACCCAGAATCCTTTGCAAACCTCAACATTTGGCTAAAAAAATACATTTTCCTCACATTTCTGTGGCAGAAAGTTCTGGAATCTGAGAGGAGGCACAAATTGTCTTCCACCCAGCGTTCCCCCAAGTTTCCCGATAAAAATGATACCTCACTTGTGTGGGTAGGCCTAGCGCCTGCAACAGGAAATGCCCCAAAGCACAACGTGGACACATCCCATTTTTTGACAGAAAACAGAGCTGTATTTTGCAAAGTGCCAACCTGTAGATTTTGGCCTCTAGCTCAGCCGGCACCTAGGGAAACCTACCAAACCTGTGGATTTATGAAAACTAGAGACCTAGGGGAATCCAAGATGGGGTGACTTGTGGGGCTGTGACCAGGTTCTGTTACCCAGAATCCTTTGCAAACCTCAAAATTTGGCTAAAAAAACACATGTTCCTCACATTTCTGTGGCAGAAAATTCTGGAATCTGAGAGAAGCCACAAATTTCCTTCCACCTAGCGTTCCCCCAAGTCTCCCGATACAAATGGTACCTCACTTGAGTGGGTAGGCCTAGCGCCTGCAACAGGAAATGCCCCAAAGCACAACGTGGACACATCCCATTTTTTGACAGAAAACAGAGCTGTATTTTGCAAAGTGCCTACCTGTAGATTTTGGCCTCTGGCTCAGCTGGCACCTAGGGAAACCTACCAAACCTGTGCATTTCTGAAAACTAGAGACCTAGGGGAATCCAAGATGGGGTGACTTGTGGGGCTCTGACCAGGTTCTTTTACCCAGAATCCTTTGCAAACCTCAACATTTGGCTAAAAAAATACATTTTCCTCACATTTCTGTGGCAGAAAGTTCTGGAATCTGAGAGGAGGCACAAATTGTCTTCCACCCAGCGTTCCCCCAAGTTTCCCGATAAAAATGATACCTCACTTGTGTGGGTAGGCCTAGCGCCTGCAACAGGAAATGCCCCAAAGCACAACGTGGACACATCCCATTTTTTGACAGAAAACAGAGCTGTATTTTGCAAAGTGCCAACCTGTAGATTTTGGCCTCTAGCTCAGCCGGCACCTAGGGAAACCTACCAAACCTGTGGATTTATGAAAACTAGAGACTTAGGGGAATCCAAGATGGGGTGACTTGTGGGGCTGTGACCAGGTTCTGTTACCCAGAATCCTTTGCAAACCTCAAAATTTGGCTAAAAAAACACATGTTCCTCACATTTCTGTGGCAGAAAGTTCTGGAATCTGAGAGGAGGCACAAATTCCCTTCCACCCAGCATTCCCCCAATTCTCCCGATAAAAATGGTACCTCACTTGTGTGGGTAGGCCTAGCGCCTGCGACAGGAAATGCCCCAAAGCACAACGTGGACACATCCTATTTTTTGACAGAAAACAGAGCTGTATTTTGCAAAGTGCCTTCCTGTAGATTTTGGCCTCTAGCTCAGCTGGCACCTAGGGAAACCTACCAAACCTGTGCAATTCTGAAAACTAGAGACCTAGGGGAATCCAAGATGGGGTGACTTGTGGGGCTCTGACCAGGTTCTGTTACCCAGAATCCTTTGCAAACCTCAAAATATGGCTAAAAAAACACATGTTCCTCACATTTCTGTGGCAGAAAGTTCTGGAATCTGAGAGGAGGCACATATTTCCTTCCACCCAGCGTTCCCCCAAGTCTCCCGATAAAAATTATACCTCACTTGTGTGGGTAGGCCTAGCGCCTGCGACAGGAAAGGCCCCAAAGCACAACGTGGACACATCCCATTTTTTGACAGAAAACAGAGCTGTATTTTGCAAAGTGCCAACCTGTAGATTTTGGCCTCTAGCTCAGCCGGCACCTAGGGAAACCTACCAAACCTGTGGATTTATGAAAACTAGAGACCTAGGGGAATCCAAGATGGGGTGACTTGTGGGGCTGTGACCAGGTTCTGTTACCCAGAATCCTTTGCAAACCTCAACATTTGGCTAAAAAAACAAATTTTCCTCACATTTCTGTGGCAGAAAATTCTGGAATCTGAGAGAAGCCACAAATTTCCTTCCACCTAGCGTTCCCCCAAGTCTCCCGATACAAATGGTACCTCACTTGTGTGGGTAGGCCTAGCGCCTGCAACAGGAAATGCCCCAAAGCACAACGTGGACACATCCCATTTTTTGACAGAAAACAGAGCTGTATTTTGCAAAGTGCCTACCTGTAGATTTTGGCCTCTGGCTCAGCTGGCACCTAGGGAAACCTACCAAACCTGTGCATTTCTGAAAACTAGAGACCTAGGGGAATCCAAGATGGGGTGACTTGTGGGGCTCTGACCAGGTTCTGTTACCCAGAATCCTTTGCAAACCTCAAAATGTGGCTAAAAAAACACATTTTCCTCACATTTCGGTGACAGAAAGTTCTGGAATCAGAGAGGAGCCACAAATTTCCTTCCACCCAGCGTTCCCCCAAGTCTCCCGATTAAAATGATACCTCACTTGTGTGGGTAGGCCTAGCGCCCGCAACAGGAAATGCCCCAAAACGCAACATGGACACATCCAATTTTTTTAGAGAAAACAGAAGTGTTTTTTGCAAAGTGCCTACCTGTACATTTTGCCCTCTAGCTCAGCCGTCACCTTGGGAAACCTACCAAACCTCTGCATTTTTGAAAACTAGAGACCTAGGGGAATCCAAGATAGGGTGACTTGTGGGGCTCTGACCAGGTTCTGTTACACAGAATCCTTTGCAAACCTCAAAATTTGGCTAAAAAGTTACTCACATTTCTGTGGCAGAAAGTTCTGTAATCTGAGAGGAAGCACAAATTTCCTTCCACCCAGCGTTCCCCCAAGTCTCCCGATAAAAATGATACCTCACTTGTGTGGGTAGGCCTAGCACCTGCGACAGGAAATGCCCCAAAGCACAAAGTGGACACATCCCATTTTTTGGCAGAAAACAGAGCTGCATTTTGCAAAGTGCCTACCTGTAGATTTTGGCCTCTAGCTCAGCCGGCACCGAGGGAAACCTACCAAACCTGTGGATTTATGAAAACTAGAGACCTAGGGGAATCCAAGATGGGGTGACTTGTGGGGCTCTGACCAGGTTCTGTTACCCAGAATCCTTTGCAAACCTCAAAATTTGGCTAAAAAAACACATGTTCCTCACATTTCTGTGGCAGAAAGTTCTGGAATCTGAGAGGAGGCACAAATTTCCTTCCACCCAGCGTTCCCCCAAGTCTCCCGATAAAAATGATACCTCACTTTTGTGGGTAGGCCTAGCGCCCGCAACAGGAAATGCCCCAAAACGCAACATGGACACATCCAATTTTTTTAAAGAAAACAGAAGTGTTTTTTGCAAAGTGCCTACCTGTACATTTTGCCCTCTAGCTCAGCCATCACCTTGGGAAACCTACCAAACCTCTGCATTTTTGAAAACTAGAGACCTAGGGGAATCCAAGATAGGGTGACTTGTGGGGCTCTGACCAGGTTCTGTTACACAGAATCCTTTGCAAACCTCAAAATTTGGCTAAAAAGTTACTCACATTTCTGTGGCAGAAAGTTCTGTAATCTGAGAGGAAGCACAAATTTCCTTCCACCCAGCGTTCCCCCAAGTCTCCCGATAAAAATGATACCTCACTTGTGTGGGTAGGCCTAGCACCTGCGACAGGAAATGCCCCAAAGCACAACGTGGACACATCCCATTTTTTGGCAGAAAACAGAGCTGTATTTTGCAAAGTGCCTACCTGTAGATTTTGGCCTCTAGCTCAGCCGGCACCGAGGGAAACCTACCAAACCTGTGGATTTATGAAAACTAGAGACCTAGGGGAATCCAAGATGGGGTGACTTGTGGGGCTCTGACCAGGTTCTGTTACCCAGAATCCTTTGCAAACCTCAAAATTTGGCTAAAAAAACACATGTTCCTCACATTTCTGTGGCAGAAAGTTCTGGAATCTGAGAGGAGGCACAAATTTCCTTCCACCCAGCATTCCCCCAAGTCTCCCGATAAAAATGATACCTCACTTTTGTGGGTAGGACTAGCGCCTGCGACAGGAAATGCCCCAAAGCACAACGTGGACACATCCCATTTTTTGACAGAAAACAGAGCTGTATTTTGCAAAGTGCCTACCTGTAGATTGTGGCCTCTAGCTCAGCCGGCACCTAGGGAAACCTACCAAACCTGTGCATTTCTGAAAACTAGAGACCTAGGTGAATCCAAGATGGGGTGGCTTGTGGGGCTCTGACCAGGTTTTTTTACCCAAAATCCTTTGCAAACCTCAACATTTGGCTAAAAAAACACATTTTCCTCACATTTCTGTGGCAGAAAGTTCTGGAATCTGAGAGTAGGCACAAATTTCCTTCCACCCAGCGTTCCCCCAAGTCTCCTGATAAAAATGATACCTCACTTGTGTGGGTAGGCCTAGCGCCTGCAACAGGAAATGCCCCAAAGCACAACGTGGACACATCCCATTTTTTGACAGAAAACAGAGCTGTATTTTGCAAAGTGCCTACCTGTATATTTTGGCCTCTAGCTCAGCCGTCACCTAGGGAAACTTACCAAACCTGTGCATTTTTGAAAACTAGAGACCTAGGGGAATCCAAGATGGGGTGACTTGTGGGGCTCTGACCAGGTTCTGTTATCCAGAATCCTTTGCAAACCTCAAAATTTGGCCAAAAAAACACATGTTCCTCACATTTCTGTGGCAGAAAGTTCTGGAATCTGAGAGGAGGCACAAATTTCCTTCCACCCAGCGTTCCCCCAAGTCTCCCGATAAAAATTATACCTCACTTGTGTGGGTAGGCCTAGCGCCTGCGACAGGAAATGCCCCAAAGCACAATGTGGACACATCCCATTTTTTGACAGAAAACAGAGCTGTGTTTTGCAAAGTGCCAACCTGTAGATTTTGGCCTCTAGCTCAGCCGGCACCTAGGGAAACCTACCAAACCTGTGCATTTCTGAAAACTGGAGACCTAGGGGAATCCAAGATGGGGTGACTTGTGGGGCTCTGACCAGGTTCTGTTACCCAGAATCCTTTGCAAACCTCAAAATTTGGCTAAAAAAACACATGTTCCTCACATTTCTGTGGCAGAAAGTTCTGGAATCTGAGAGGAGGCACAAATTTCCTTCCACCCAGCGTTCCCCTAAGTCTCCCGATAAAAATGATATCTCACTTGTGTGGGTAGGATTAGCGCCTGCGACAGGAAATGCCCCAAAGCACAACGTGGACACATCCCATTTTTTTTACAGAAAACAGAGCTGTATTTTGCAAAGTGCCTACCTGTAGATTTTGGCCTCTAGCTCAGCCGGCACCTAGGGACACCTACCAAACCTGTGCATTTCTGAAAACTAGAGACCTAGGGGAATCCAAGATGGGGTGACTTGTGGGGCTCTGACCAGGTTCTGTTACCCAGAATCCTTTGCAAACCTCAAAATATGGCTAAAAAAACACATGTTCCTCACATTTCTGTGGCAGAAAGTTCTGGAATCTGAGAGGAGGCAAAAATTTCCTTCCACCCAGCGTTCCCCCAAGTCTCCCGATAAAAATTATACCTCACTTGTGTGGTTAGGCCTAGCGCCTGCGACAGGAAATGCCCCAAAGCACAACGTGGACACATCCCATTTTTTGACAGAAAACAGAGCTGTATTTTGCAAAGTGCCTACCTGTAGATTTTGGCCTCTAGCTCAGCTGGCACCTAGGGAAACCTACCAAACCTGTGCATTTCTGAAAACTGGAGACCTAGGGGTATCCAAAATGGGGTGACTTGTGGGGCTCTGACCAGGTTCTGTTACCCAGAATCCTTTGCAAACCTCAAAATGTGGCTAAAAAAACACATTTTCCTCACATTTCGGTGACAGAAAGTTCTGGAATCTGAGAGTAGGCACAAATTTCCTTCCACCCAGCGTTCCCCCAAGTCTCCCGATAAAAATGATACCTCACTTGTGTGGGTAGGCCTAGCGCCTGCAACAGGAAATGCCCCAAAGCACAACGTGGACACATCCCATTTTTTGACAGAAAACAGAGCTGTATTTTGCAAAGTGCCTACCTGTATATTTTGGCCTCTAGCTCAGCCGTCACCTAGGGAAACTTACCAAACCTGTGCATTTTTGAAAACTAGAGACCTAGGGGAATCCAAGATGGGGTGACTTGTGGGGCTCTGACCAGGTTCTGTTATCCAGAATCCTTTGCAAACCTCAAAATTTGGCCAAAAAAACACATGTTCCTCACATTTCTGTGGCAGAAAGTTCTGGAATCTGAGAGGAGGCACAAATTTCCTTCCACCCAGCGTTCCCCCAAGTCTCCCGATAAAAATTATACCTCACTTGTGTGGGTAGGCCTAGCGCCTGCGACAGGAAATGCCCCAAAGCACAATGTGGACACATCCCATTTTTTGACAGAAAACAGAGCTGTGTTTTGCAAAGTGCCAACCTGTAGATTTTGGCCTCTAGCTCAGCCGGCACCTAGGGAAACCTACCAAACCTGTGCATTTCTGAAAACTAGAGACCTAGGGGAATCCAAGATGGGGTGACTTGTGGGGCTCTGACCAGGTTCTGTTACCCAGAATCCTTTGCAAACCTCAAAATTTGGCTAAAAAAACACATGTTCCTCACATTTCTGTGGCAGAAAGTTCTGGAATCTGAGAGGAGGCACAAATTTCCTTCCACCCAGCGTTCCCCTAAGTCTCCCGATAAAAATGATATCTCACTTGTGTGGGTAGGATTAGCGCCTGCGACAGGAAATGCCCCAAAGCACAACGTGGACACATCCCATTTTTTGACAGAAAACAGAGCTGTATTTTGCAAAGTGCCTACCTGTAGATTTTGGCCTCTAGCTCAGCCGGCACCTAGGGACACCTACCAAACCTGTGCATTTCTGAAAACTAGAGACCTAGGGGAATCCAAGATGGGGTGACTTGTGGGGCTCTGACCAGGTTCTGTTACCCAGAATCCTTTGCAAACCTCAAAATATGGTTAAAAAAACACATGTTCCTCACATTTCTGTGGCAGAAAGTTCTGGAATCTGAGAGGAGGCAAAAATTTCCTTCCACCCAGCGTTCCCCCAAGTCTCCCGATAAAAATTATACCTCACTTGTGTGGTTAGGCCTAGCGCCTGCGACAGGAAATGCCCCAAAGCACAACGTGGACACATCCCATTTTTTGACAGAAAACAGAGCTGTATTTTGCAAAGTGCCTACCTGTAGATTTTGGCCTCTAGCTCAGCTGGCACCTAGGGAAACCTACCAAACCTGTGCATTTCTGAAAACTGGAGACCTAGGGGTATCCAAAATGGGGTGACTTGTGGGGCTCTGACCAGGTTCTGTTACCCAGAATCCTTTGCAAACCTCAAAATGTGGCTAAAAAAACACATTTTCCTCACATTTCGGTGACAGAAAGTTCTGGAATCAGAGAGGAGCCACAAATTTCCTTCCAACCAGCGTTCCCCCAAGTCTCCCGATAAAAATGATACCTCACTTGTGTGGGTAGGCCTAGCGCCCGCGACAGGAAATGCCCCAAAACGCAACATGGACACATTCCTTTTTTTGAAAGAAAACAGAGGTGTTTTTTGCAAAGTGCCTACCTGTACATTTTGGCCTCTAGCTCAGCTGGCACCTAGGGAAACCGACCAAACCTGTGCATTTCTGAAAACTAGAGACCTAGGGAAATCCAAGATGGGGTGACTTGTGGGGCTCTGACCAGGTTCTGTTACCCAGAATCCTTTGCCAACCTCAAATTTGGCTAAAAAAACACATGTTCCTCACATTTCTGTGGCAGAAAGTTCTGGAATGTGAGAGAAGGCACAAATTTCCTTCCACCCAGCGTTCCCTCAAGTCTCCCGATAAAAATGATACCTCACTTATGTGGGTAGGCCTAGCGCCTGCAACAGGAAATGCCCCAGAGCACAACGGGGACACATCCCATTTTTTGACAGAAAACAGAGCTGTATTTTGCAAAGTGCCTACCTGTAGATTGTGGCCTCTAGCTCAGCCGGCACCTAGGGAAACCTACCAAACCTGTGCATTTCTGAAAACTAGAGACCTAGGGGAATCCAAGATGAGGTGACTTGTGGGGCTCTGACCAGGTTCTGTTACCCAGAATCCTTTGCAAACCTCAAAATGTGGCTAAAAAAACACTTGTTCCTCACATTTCTGTGGCAGAAAGTTCTGGAATCTGAGAGAAGCCACAAATTTCCTTCCACATAGCGTTCCCCCAAGTCTCCCGATAAAAATGATATCTCACTTGTGTGGGTAGGCCTAGCGCCTGCGACAGGAAATGCCCCAAAGCACAACGTGGACACATCCCATTTTTTGACAGAAAACAGAGCTGTATTTTGCAAAGTGCCTACCTGTAGATTTTGGCCTCTAGCTCAGCCGGCACCTAGGGACACCTACCAAACCTGTGCATTTCTGAAAACTAGAGACCTAGGGAAATCCAAGATTGGGTGACTTGTGGGGCTCTGACCAGGTTCTGTTACCCAGAATCCTTTGCAAACCTCAATATTTGGCTAAAAAAAAACATGTTCCTCACATTTCTGTGGCAGAAAGTTCTGGAATCTGAGAGGAGGCACAAATTTCCTTCCACCCAGCGTTCCCCCAAGTATCCCAATAAAAGTGACACCTCACTTGTGTGGGTAGGCCTAGCGCCTGCGACAGGAAATGCCCCAAAGCACAACGTGGACACATCCCATTTTTTGACAGAAAACAGAACTGTATTTTGCAAAGTGCCTACCTGTAGATTGTGGCCTCTAGCTCAGCCGGCACCTAGGGAAACGTACCAAACCTGTGCATTTCTGAAAACTAGAAACCTAGGGGAATCCAAGATGGGGTGACTTGTGGGGCTCTGACCAGGTTCTTTTACCCAAAATCCTTTGCAAACCTCAACATTTGGCTAAAAAAATACATTTTCCTCACATTTCTGTGGCAGAAAGTTCTGGAATCTGAGAGGAGGCACAAATTTCCTTCCACCCAGCGTTCCCCCAAGTCTCCCGATAAAAATGATACCTCACTTGTGTGGGTAGGCCTAGCGCCTGCAACAGGAAATGCCCCAAAGCACAACGTGGACACATCCCATTTTTTGACAGAAAACAGAGCCGTATTTTGCAAAGTGCCAACCTGTAGATTTTGGCCTCTAGCTCAGCCGGCACCTAGGGAAACCTACCAAACCTGTGCATTTCTGAAATCTAGAGACCTAGGGGAATCCAAGATGGGGTGACTTGTGGGGCTGTGACCAGGTTCTGTTACCCAGAATCCTTTGCAAACCTCAAAATTTGGCTAAAAAAACACATGTTCCTCACATTTCTGTGGCAGAAAGTTCTGGAATCTGAGAGGAGGCACAAATTCCCTTCCACCCAGCATTCCCCCAATTCTCCCGATAAAAATGGTACCTCACTTGTGTGGGTAGGCCTAGCGCCTGCGACAGGAAATGCCCCAAAGCACAACGTGGACACATCCTATTTTTTGACAGAAAACAGAGCTGTATTTTGCAAAGTGCCTACCTGTAGATTTTGGCCTCTAGCTCAGCTGGCACCTAGGGAAACCTACCAAACCTGTGCATTTCTGAAAACTAGAGACCTAGGGGAATCCAAGATGGGGTGACTTGTGGGGCTCTGACCAGGTTCTGTTACCCAGAATCCTTTGCAAACCTCAAAATATGGCTAAAAAAACACATGTTCCTCACATTTCTGTGGCAGAAAGTTCTGGAATCTGAGAGGAGGCAAAAATTTCCTTCCACCCAGCGTTCCCCCAAGTCTCCCGATAAAAATTATACCTCACTTGTGTGGTTAGGCCTAGCGCCTGCGACAGGAAATGCCCCAAAGCACAACGTGGACACATCCCATATTTTGACAGAAAACATAGCTGTATTTTGCCAAGTGCCAACCTGTAGATTTTGGCCTCTATCTCAGCCGGCACCTAGGGAAACTTACCAAACCTGTGCATTTTTGAAAACTAGAGACCTAGGGGAATCCAAGATGGGGTGACTTGTGGGGCTGTGACCAGGTTCTGTTACCCAGAATCCTTTGCAAACCTCAACATTTGGCTAAAAAAACACATTTTCCTCACATTTCTGTGGCAGAAAGTTCTGGAATCTGAGAGAAGCCACAAATTTCCTTCCACCTAGCGTTCCCCCAAGTCTCCCGATAAAAATGGTACCTCACTTGTGTGGGTAGGCCTAGCGCCTGCGACAGGAAATGCCCCAAAGCACAACGTGGACACATCCCATTTTTTTACAGAAAACAGAGCTGTATTTTGCAAAGTGCCTACCTGTAGATTTTGGCCTCTAGCTCAGCTGGCACCTAGGGAAACCTACCAAACCTGTGCATTTCTGAAAACTGGAGACCTAGGGGTATCCAAAATGGGGTGACTTGTGGGGCTCTGACCAGGTTCTGTTACCCAGAATCCTTTGCAAACCTCAAAATGTGGCTAAAAAAACACATTTTCCTCACATTTCGGTGACAGAAAGTTCTGGAATCAGAGAGGAGCCACAAATTTCCTTCCACCCAGCGTTCCCCCAAGTCTCCCGATAAAAATGATACCTCACTTGTGTGGGTAGGCCTAGCGCCCGCGACAGGAAATGCCCCAAAACGCAACATGGACACATTCCTTTTTTTGAAAGAAAACAGAGGTGTTTTTTGCAAAGTGCCTACCTGTACATTTTGGCCTCTAGCTCAGCTGGCACCTAAGGAAACCGACCAAACCTGTGCATTTCTGAAAACTAGAGACCTAGTTAAATCCAAGATGGGGTGACTTGTGGGGCTCTGACCAGGTTCTGTTACCCAGAATCCTTTGCAAACCTCAAATTTGGCTAAAAAAACACATGTTCCTCACATTTCTGTGGCAGAAAGTTCTGGAATGTGAGAGAAGGCACAAATTTCCTTCCACCCAGCGTTCCCTCAAGTCTCCCGATAAAAATGATACCTCACTTATGTGGGTAGGCCTAGCGCCTGCGACAGGAAATGCCCCAGAGCACAACGTGGACACATCCCATTTTTTGACAGAAAACAGAGCTGTATTTTGCAAAGTGCCTACCTGTAGATTGTGGCCTCTAGCTCAGCCGGCACCTAGGGAAACCTACCAAACCTGTGCATTTCTGAAAACTAGAGACCTAGGGGAATCCAAGATGAGGTGACTTGTGGGGCTCTGACCAGGTTCTGTTACCCAGAATCCTTTGCAAACCTCAAAATTTGGCTAAAAAAAACACTTGTTCCTCACATTTCTGTGGCAGAAAGTTCTGGAATCTGAGAGAAGCCACAAATTTCCTTCCACATAGCGTTCCCCCAAGTCTCCCGATAAAAATGATACCTCACTTGTGTGGGTAGGCCTAGCGCCCGCGACAGGAAATGCCCCAAAATGCAACATGGACACATCCCTTTTTTTGAAAGAAAACAGAGGTGTTTTTTGCAAAGTGCCTACCTGTACATTTTGGCCTCTAGCTCAGCTGGCACCTAAGGAAACCGACCAAACTTGTGCATTTCTGAAAACTAGAGACCTAGGGAAATCCAAGATGGGGTGACTTGTGGGGCTCTGACCAGGTTCTGTTACCCAGAGTCCTTTGCAAACCTCAAAATTTGGCTAAAAAAACACTTGTTCCTCACATTTCTGTGGCAGAAAGTTCTGGAATCTGAGAGAAGGCACAAATTTCCTTCCACCCAGCGTTCCCCCAAGTCTCCCTATAAAAATGATACCTCACTTGTGTGGGTAGGCCTAGCGCCTGCGACAGGAAATGCCCCAAAGCACAACGTGGACACATCCCATTTTTTGACAGAAAACAGAGCTGTATTTGGCAAAGTGCCTACCTGTAGATTGTGGCCTCTACCTCAGCCGGCACCTAGGGAAACCTACCAAACCTGTGCATTTCTGAAAACTGGAGACCTAGGGGTATCCAAGATGGGGTGACTTGTGGGGCTCTGACCAGGTTCTGTTACCCAGAATCCTATGCAAACCTCAAAATGTGGCTAAAAAAACACATTTTCCTCACATTTCGGTGACAGAAAGTTCTGGAATCAGAGAGGAGCCACAAATTTCCTTCTACCCAGCGTTCCCCCAAGTCTCCCAAAAAAAATGATACCTCACTTGTGTGGGTAGGCCTAGCGCCCGCAACAGGAAATGCCCCAAAACGCAACATGGACACATCCAATTTTTTAAAGAAAACAGAGGTGCTTTTTGCAAAGTGCCTACCTGTACATTTTGCCCTCTAGCTCAGCCGGCACCTTGGGAAACCTACCAAACCTGTGCATTTTTTAAAACTAGAGACCTAGGGGAATCCAAGATGGGGTGACTTGTGGGGCTCTGACCAGGTTCTGTTACACAGAATCCTTTGCAAACCTCAAAATTTGGCTAAAAAGTTCCTCACATTTCTGTGGCAGAAAGTTCTGTAATCTGAGAGGAGGCACAAATGTCCTTCCACCCAGCGTTCCCCCAAGTCTCCCGATAAAAATGATACCTCACTTGTGTGGGTAGGCCTAGCGCCTGCAACAGGAAATGCCCCAAAGCACAACGTGGACACATCCCATTTTTTGACAGAAAACAGAGCTGTATTTTGCAAAGTGCCTACCTGTATTTTTTGGCCTCTAGCTCAGCCGGCACCTAGGGAAACTTACCAAACCTGTGCATTTTTTAAAACTAGAGACCTAGGGAAATCCAAGATGGGGTGACTTGTGGGGCTCTGACCAGGTTCTGTTACCCAGAATCCTTTGCCAACCTCAAATTTGGCTAAAAAAACACATGTTCCTCACATTTCTGTGGCAGAAAGTTCTGGAATGTGAGAGAAGGCACAAATTTCCTTCCACCCAGCGTTCCCTCAAGTCTCCCAATAAAAGTGATACCTCACTTGTGTGGGTAGGCCTAGCGCCTGCAACAGGAAATGCCCCAAAGCACAACGTGGACACATCCCATTTTTTGACAGAAAACAGAACTGTATTTTGCAAAGTGCCTACCTGTAGATTGTGGCCTCTAGCTCAGCCGGCACCTAGGGAAACCTACCAAACCTGTGCATTTCTGAAAACTAGAGACCTAGGGGAATCCAGGATGGGGTGACTTGTGGGGCTGTGACCAGGTTCTGTTACCCAGAATCCTTTGCAAACCTCAAAATTTGGCTAAAAAAACACATGTTCCTCACATTTCTGTGGCAGAAAGTTCTGGAATCTGAGAGGAGGCACAAATTCCCTTCCACCCAGCATTCCCCCAATTCTCCCGATAAAAATGGTACCTCACTTGTGTGGGTAGGCCTAGCGCCTGCGACAGGAAATGCCCCAAAGCACAACATGGACACATCCTATTTTTTGACAGAAAACAGAGCTGTATTTTGCAAAGTGCCTACCTGTAGATTTTGGCCTCTAGCTCAGCTGGCACCTAGGGAAACCTACCAAACCTGTGCATTTCTGAAAACTAGAGACCTAGGGGAATCCAAGATGGGGTGACTTGTGGGGCTCTGACCAGGTTCTGTTACCCAGAATCCTTTGCCAACCTCAAATTTGGCTAAAAAAACACATGTTCCTCACATTTCTGTGGCAGAAAGTTCTGGAATGTGAGAGAAGGCACAAATTTCCTTCCACCCAGCGTTCCCTCAAGTCTCCCAATAAAAGTGATACCTCACTTGTGTGGGTAGGCCTAGCGCTTGCAACAGGAAATGCCCCAAAGCACAACGTGGACACATCCCATTTTTTGACAGAAAACAGAACTGTATTTTGCAAAGTGCCTACCTGTAGATTGTGGCCTCTAGCTCAGCCGGCACCTAGGGAAACCTACCAAACCTGTGCATTTCTGAAAACTAGAGACCTAGGGGAATCCAGGATGGGGTGACTTGTGGGGCTGTGACCAGGTTCTGTTACCCAGAATCCTTTGCAAACCTCAAAATTTGGCTAAAAAAACACATGTTCCTCACATTTCTGTGGCAGAAAGTTCTGGAATCTGAGAGAAGGCACAAATTTCCTTCCACCCAGCGTTCCCCCAAGTCTCCCGATAAAAATGATACCTCACTTGTGTGGGTAGGCCTAGCGCCTGCAACAGGAAATGCCCCAAAGCACAACGTGGACACATCCCATTTTTTGACAGAAAACAGAGCTGTATTTTGCAAAGTGCCTACCTGTATTTTTTGGCCTCTAGCTCAGCCGGCACCTAGGGAAACTTACCAAACCTGTGCATTTTTTAAAACTAGAGACCTAGGGAAATCCAAGATGGGGTGACTTGTGGGGCTCTGACCAGGTTCTGTTACCCAGAATCCTTTGCCAACCTCAAATTTGGCTAAAAAAACACATGTTCCTCACATTTCTGTGGCAGAAAGTTCTGGAATGTGAGAGAAGGCACAAATTTCCTTCCACCCAGCGTTCCCTCAAGTCTCCCAATAAAAGTGATACCTCACTTGTGTGGGTAGGCCTAGCGCCTGCAACAGGAAATGCCCCAAAGCACAACGTGGACACATCCCATTTTTTGACAGAAAACAGAACTGTATTTTGCAAAGTGCCTACCTGTAGATTGTGGCCTCTAGCTCAGCCGGCACCTAGGGAAACCTACCAAACCTGTGCATTTCTGAAAACTAGAGACCTAGGGGAATCCAGGATGGGGTGACTTGTGGGGCTGTGACCAGGTTCTGTTACCCAGAATCCTTTGCAAACCTCAAAATTTGGCTAAAAAAACACATGTTCCTCACATTTCTGTGGCAGAAAGTTCTGGAATCTGAGAGGAGGCACAAATTCCCTTCCACCCAGCATTCCCCCAATTCTCCCGATAAAAATGGTACCTCACTTGTGTGGGTAGGCCTAGCGCCTGCGACAGGAAATGCCCCAAAGCACAACATGGACACATCCTATTTTTTGACAGAAAACAGAGCTGTATTTTGCAAAGTGCCTACCTGTAGATTTTGGCCTCTAGCTCAGCTGGCACCTAGGGAAACCTACCAAACCTGTGCATTTCTGAAAACTAGAGACCTAGGGGAATCCAAGATGGGGTGACTTGTGGGGCTCTGACCAGGTTCTGTTACCCAGAATCCTTTGCAAACCTCAAAATATGGCTAAAAAAACACATGTTCCTCACATTTCTGTGGCAGAAAGTTCTGGAATCTGAGAGGAGGCAAAAATTTCCTTCCACCCAGCGTTCCCCCAAGTCTCCTGATAAAAATTATACCTCACTTGTGTGGTTAGGCCTAGCGCCTGCGACAGGAAATGCCCCAAAGCACAACGTGGACACATCCCATTTTTTGACAGAAAACAGAGCTGTATTTTGCAAAGTGCCTACCTGTAGATTTTGGCCTCTAGCTCAGCCGGCACCTAGGGACACCTACCAAACCTGTGCATTTCTGAAAACTAGAGACCTAGGGAAATCCAAGATTGGGTGACTTGTGGGGCTCTGACCAGGTTCTGTTACCCAGAATCCTTTGCAAACCTCAATATTTGGCTAAAAAAAAACATGTTCCTCACATTTCTGTGGCAGAAAGTTCTGGAATCTGAGAGGAGGCACAAATTTCCTTCCACCCAGCGTTCCCCCAAGTATCCCAATAAAAGTGACACCTCACTTGTGTGGGTAGGCCTAGCGCCTGCGACAGGAAATGCCCCAAAGCACAACGTGGACACATCCCATTTTTTGACAGAAAACAGAACTGTATTTTGCAAAGTGCCTACCTGTAGATTGTGGCCTCTAGCTCAGCCGGCACCTAGGGAAACCTACCAAACCTGTGCATTTCTGAAAACTAGAAACCTAGGGGAATCCAAGATGGGGTGACTTGTGGGGCTCTGACCAGGTTCTTTTACCCAAAATCCTTTGCAAACCTCAACATTTGGCTAAAAAAATACATTTTCCTCACATTTCTGTGGCAGAAAGTTCTGGAATCTGAGAGGAGGCACAAATTTCCTTCCACCCAGCGTTCCCCCAAGTCTCCCGATAAAAATGATACCTCACTTGTGTGGGTAGGCCTAGCGCCTGCAACAGGAAATGCCCCAAAGCACAACGTGGACACATCCCATTTTTTGACAGAAAACAGAGCCGTATTTTGCAAAGTGCCAACCTGTAGATTTTGGCCTCTAGCTCAGCCGGCACCTAGGGAAACCTACCAAACCTGTGCATTTCTGAAAACTAGAGACCTAGGGAAATCCAAGATTGGGTGACTTGTGGGGCTCTGACCAGGTTCTGTTACCCAGAATCCTTTGCAAACCTCAATATTTGGCTAAAAAAAAACATGTTCCTCACATTTCTGTGGCAGAAAGTTCTGGAATCTGAGAGGAGGCACAAATTTCCTTCCACCCAGCGTTCCCCCAAGTATCCCAATAAAAGTGACACCTCACTTGTGTGGGTAGGCCTAGCGCCTGCGACAGGAAATGCCCCAAAGCACAACGTGGACACATCCCATTTTTTGACAGAAAACAGAACTGTATTTTGCAAAGTGCCTACCTGTAGATTGTGGCCTCTAGCTCAGCCGGCACCTAGGGAAACCTACCAAACCTGTGCATTTCTGAAAACTAGAAACCTAGGGGAATCCAAGATGGGGTGACTTGTGGGGCTCTGACCAGGTTCTTTTACCCAAAATCCTTTGCAAACCTCAACATTTGGCTAAAAAAATACATTTTCCTCACATTTCTGTGGCAGAAAGTTCTGGAATCTGAGAGGAGGCACAAATTTCCTTCCACCCAGCGTTCCCCCAAGTCTCCCGATAAAAATGATACCTCACTTGTGTGGGTAGGCCTAGCGCCTGCAACAGGAAATGCCCCAAAGCACAACGTGGACACATCCCATTTTTTGACAGAAAACAGAGCCGTATTTTGCAAAGTGCCAACCTGTAGATTTTGGCCTCTAGCTCAGCCGGCACCTAGGGAAACCTACCAAACCTGTGCATTTCTGAAATCTAGAGACCTAGGGGAATCCAAGATGGGGTGACTTGTGGGGCTGTGACCAGGTTCTGTTACCCAGAATCCTTTGCAAACCTCAAAATTTGGCTAAAAAAACACATGTTCCTCACATTTCTGTGGCAGAAAGTTCTGGAATCTGAGAGGAGGCACAAATTCCCTTCCACCCAGCATTCCCCCAATTCTCCCGATAAAAATGGTACCTCACTTGTGTGGGTAGGCCTAGCGCCTGCGACAGGAAATGCCCCAAAGCACAACGTGGACACATCCTATTTTTTGACAGAAAACAGAGCTGTATTTTGCAAAGTGCCTACCTGTAGATTTTGGCCTCTAGCTCAGCTGGCACCTAGGGAAACCTACCAAACCTGCGCATTTCTGAAAACTAGAGACCTAGGGGAATCCAAGATGGGGTGACTTGTGGGGCTCTGACCAGGTTCTGTTACCCAGAATCCTTTGCAAACCTCAAAATATGGCTAAAAAAACACATGTTCCTCACATTTCTGTGGCAGAAAGTTCTGGAATCTGAGAGGAGGCAAAAATTTCCTTCCACCCAGCGTTCCCCCAAGTCTCCCGATAAAAATTATACCTCACTTGTGTGGTTAGGCCTAGCGCCTGCGACAGGAAATGCCCCAAAGCACAACGTGGACACATCCCATTTTTTGACAGAAAACAGAGCTGTATTTTGCAAAGTGCCTACCTGTAGATTTTGGCCTCTAGCTCAGCTGGCACCTAGGGAAACCTACCAAACCTGTGCATTTCTGAAAACTGGAGACCTAGGGGTATCCAAAATGGGGTGACTTGTGGGGCTCTGACCAGGTTCTGTTACCCAGAATCCTTTGCAAACCTCAAAATGTGGCTAAAAAAACACATTTTACTCACATTTCGGTGACAGAAAGTTCTGGAATCAGAGAGGAGCCACAAATTTCCTTCCACCCAGCGTTCCCCCAAGTCTCCCGATAAAAATGATACCTCACTTGTGTGGGTAGGCCTAGCGCCCGCGACAGGAAATGCCCCAAAACGCAACATGGACACATTCCTTTTTTTGAAAGAAAACAGAGGTGTTTTTTGCAAAGTGCCTACCTGTACATTTTGGCCTCTAGCTCAGCTGGCACCTAAGGAAACCGACCAAACCTGTGCATTTCTGAAAACTAGAGACCTAGGGAAATCCAAGATGGGGTGACTTGTGGGGCTCTGACCAGGTTCTGTTACCCAGAATCCTTTGCCAACCTCAAATTTGGCTAAAAAAACACATGTTCCTCACATTTCTGTGGCAGAAAGTTCTGGAATGTGAGAGAAGGCACAAATTTCCTTCCACCCAGCGTTCCCTCAAGTCTCCCGATAAAAATGATACCTCACTTATGTGGGTAGGCCTAGCGCCTGCGACAGGAAATGCCCCAGAGCACAACGTGGACACATCCCATTTTTTGACAGAAAACAGAGCTGTATTTTGCAAAGTGCCTACCTGTAGATTGTGGCCTCTAGCTCAGCCGGCACCTAGGGAAACCTACCAAACCTGTGCATTTCTGAAAACTAGAGACCTAGGGGAATCCAAGATGAGGTGACTTGTGGGGCTCTGACCAGGTTCTGTTACCCAGAATCCTTTGCAAACCTCAAAATGTGGCTAAAAAAACACTTGTTCCTCACATTTCTGTGGCAGAAAGTTCTGGAATCTGAGAGAAGCCACAAATTTCCTTCCACATAGCGTTCCCCCAAGTCTCCCGATAAAAATGATATCTCACTTGTGTGGGTAGGCCTAGCGCCTGCGACAGGAAATGCCCCAAAGCACAACGTGGACACATCCCATTTTTTGACAGAAAACAGAGCTGTATTTTGCAAAGTGCCTACCTGTAGATTTTGGCCTCTAGCTCAGCCGGCACCTAGGGACACCTACCAAACCTGTGCATTTCTGAAAACTAGAGACCTAGGGAAATCCAAGATTGGGTGACTTGTGGGGCTCTGACCAGGTTCTGTTACCCAGAATCCTTTGCAAACCTCAATATTTGGCTAAAAAAAAACATGTTCCTCACATTTCTGTGGCAGAAAGTTCTGGAATCTGAGAGGAGGCACAAATTTCCTTCCACCCAGCGTTCCCCCAAGTATCCCAATAAAAGTGACACCTCACTTGTGTGGGTAGGCCTAGCGCCTGCGACAGGAAATGCCCCAAAGCACAACGTGGACACATCCCATTTTTTGACAGAAAACAGAACTGTATTTTGCAAAGTGCCTACCTGTAGATTGTGGCCTCTAGCTCAGCCGGCACCTAGGGAAACCTACCAAACCTGTGCATTTCTGAAAACTAGAAACCTAGGGGAATCCAAGATGGGGTGACTTGTGGGGCTCTGACCAGGTTCTTTTACGCAAAATCCTTTGCAAACCTCAACATTTGGCTAAAAAAATACATTTTCCTCACATTTCTGTGGCAGAAAGTTCTGGAATCTGAGAGGAGGCACAAATTTCCTTCCACCCAGCGTTCCCCCAAGTCTCCCGATAAAAATGATACCTCACTTGTGTGGGTAGGCCTAGCGCCTGCAACAGGAAATGCCCCAAAGCACAACGTGGACACATCCCATTTTTTGACAGAAAACAGAGCCGTATTTTGCAAAGTGCCAACCTGTAGATTTTGGCCTCTAGCTCAGCCGGCACCTAGGGAAACCTACCAAACCTGTGCATTTCTGAAATCTAGAGACCTAGGGGAATCCAAGATGGGGTGACTTGTGGGGCTGTGACCAGGTTCTGTTACCCAGAATCCTTTGCAAACCTCAAAATTTGGCTAAAAAAACACATGTTCCTCACATTTCTGTGGCAGAAAGTTCTGGAATCTGAGAGGAGGCACAAATTCCCTTCCACCCAGCATTCCCCCAATTCTCCCGATAAAAATGGTACCTCACTTGTGTGGGTAGGCCTAGCGCCTGCGACAGGAAATGCCCCAAAGCACAACGTGGACACATCCTATTTTTTGACAGAAAACAGAGCTGTATTTTGCAAAGTGCCTACCTGTAGATTTTGGCCTCTAGCTCAGCTGGCACCTAGGGAAACCTACCAAACCTGCGCATTTCTGAAAACTAGAGACCTAGGGGAATCCAAGATGGGGTGACTTGTGGGGCTCTGACCAGGTTCTGTTACCCAGAATCCTTTGCAAACCTCAAAATATGGCTAAAAAAACACATGTTCGTCACATTTCTGTGGCAGAAAGTTCTGGAATCTGAGAGGAGGCAAAAATTTCCTTCCACTCAGCGTTCCCCCAAGTCTCCCGATAAAAATTATACCTCACTTGTGTGGTTAGGCCTAGCGCCTGCGACAGGAAATGCCCCAAAGCACAACGTGGACACATCCCATATTTTGACAGAAAACAGAGCTGTATTTTGCCAAGTGCCAACCTGTAGATTTTGGCCTCTATCTCAGCCGGCACCTAGGGAAACTTACCAAACCTGTGCATTTTTGAAAACTAGAGACCTAGGGGAATCCAAGATGGGGTGACTTGTGGGGCTCTGACCAGGTTCTGTTACCCAGAATCCTTTGCAAACCTCAACATTTGGCTAAAAAAACACATTTTCCTCACATTTCTGTGGCAGAAAGTTCTGGAATCTGAGAGAAGCCACAAATTTCCTTCCACCTAGCGTTCCCCCAAGTCTCCCGATAAAAATGGTACCTCACTTGTGTGGGTAGGCCTAGCGCCTGCGACAGGAAATGCCCCAAAGCACAACGTGGACACATCCCATTTTTTGACAGAAAACAGAGCTGTATTTTGCAAAGTGCCTACCTGTAGATTTTGGCCTCTAGCTCAGCTGGCACCTAGGGAAACCTACCAAACCTGTGCATTTCTGAAAACTGGAGACCTAGGGGTATCCAAAATGGGGTGACTTGTGGGGCTCTGACCAGGTTCTGTTACCCAGAATCCTTTGCAAACCTCAAAATGTGGCTAAAAAAACACATTTTCCTCACATTTCGGTGACAGAAAGTTCTGGAATCAGAGAGGAGCCACAAATTTCCTTCCACCCAGCGTTCCCCCAAGTCTCCCGATAAAAATGATACCTCACTTGTGTGGGTAGGCCTAGCGCCCGCGACAGGAAATGCCCCAAAACGCAACATGGACACATTCCTTTTTTTGAAAGAAAACAGAGGTGTTTTTTGCAAAGTGCCTACCTGTACATTTTGGCCTCTAGCTCAGCTGGCACCTAAGGAAACCGACCAAACCTGTGCATTTCTGAAAACTAGAGACCTAGGGAAATCCAAGATGGGGTGACTTGTGGTGCTCTGACCAGGTTCTGTTACCCTGAATCCTTAGCAAACCTCAAATTTGGCTAAAAAAACACATGTTCCTCACATTTCTGTGGCAGAAAGTTCTGGAATGTGAGAGAAGGCACAAATTTCCTTCCACCCAGCGTTCCCTCAAGTCTCCCGATAAAAATGATACCTCACTTATGTGGGTAGGCCTAGCGCCTGCGACAGGAAATGCCCCAGAGCACAACGTGGACACATCCCATTTTTTGACAGAAAACAGAGCTGTATTTTGCAAAGTGCCTACCTGTAGATTGTGGCCTCTAGCTCAGCCGGCACCTAGGGAATCCTACCAAACCTGTACATTTCTGAAAACTAGAGACCTAGGGGAATCCAAGATGAGGTGACTTGTGGGGCTCTGACCAGGTTCTGTTACCCAGAATCCTTTGCAAACCTCAAAATTTGGCTAAAAAAACACTTGTTCCTCACATTTCTGTGGCAGAAAGTTCTGGAATCTGAGAGAAGCCACAAATTTCCTTCCACATAGCGTTCCCCCAAGTCTCCCGATAAAAATGATACCTCACTTGTGTGGGTAGGCCTAGCGCCCGCGACAGGAAATGCCCCAAAATGCAACATGGACACATCCCTTTTTTTGAAAGAAAACAGAGGTGTTTTTTGCAAAGTGCCTACCTGTACATTTTGGCCTCTAGCTCAGCTGGCACCTAAGGAAACCGACCAAACCTGTGCATTTCTGAAAACTAGAGACCTAGGGAAATCCAAGATGGGGTGACTTGTGGGGCTCTGACCAGGTTCTGTTACCCAGAGTCCTTTGCAAACCTCAAAATTTGGCTAAAAAAACACTTGTTCCTCACATTTCTGTGGCAGAAAGTTCTGGAATCTGAGAGAAGGCACAAATTTCCTTCCACCCAGCGTTCCCCCAAGTCTCCCGATAAAAATGATACCTCACTTGTGTAGGTAGGCCTAGCGCCTGCGACAGGAAATGCCCCAAAGCACAACGTGGACACATCCCATTTTTTGACAGAAAACAGAGCTGTATTTGGCAAAGTGCCTACCTGTAGATTGTGGCCTCTAGCTCAGCCGGCACCTAGGGAAATGTACCAAACCTGTGCATTTCTGAAAACTGGAGACCTAGGGGTATCCAAGATGGGGTGACTTGTGGGGCTCTGACCAGGTTCTGTTACCCAGAATCCTATGCAAACCTCAAAATGTGGCTAAAAAAACACATTTTCCTCACATTTCGGTGACAGAAAGTTCTGGAATCAGAGAGGAGCCACAAATTTCCTTCTACCCAGCGTTCCCCCAAGTCTCCCAATAAAAATGATACCTCACTTGTGTGGGTAGGCCTAGCGCCCGCAACAGGAAATGCCCCAAAACGCAACATGGACACATCCAATTTTTTTAAAGAAAACAGAGGTGCTTTTTGCAAAGTGCCTACCTGTACATTTTGCCCTCTAGCTCAGCCGGCACCTTGGGAAACCTACCAAACCTGTGCATTTTTTAAAACTAGAGACCTAGGGGAATCCAAGATGGGGTGACTTGTGGGGCTCTGACCAGGTTCTGTTACACAGAATCCTTTGCAAACCTCAAAATTTGGCTAAAAAGTTCCTCACATTTCTGTGGCAGAAAGTTCTGTAATCTGAGAGGAGGCACAAATTTCCTTCCACCCAGCGTTCCCCCAAGTCTCCCGATAAAAATGATACCTCACTTGTGTGGGTAGGCCTAGCGCCTGCAACAGGAAATGCCCCAAAGCACAACGTGGACACATCCCATTTTTTGACAGAAAACAGAGCTGTATTTTGCAAAGTGCCTACCTGTATTTTTTGGCCTCTAGCTCAGCCGGCACCTAGGGAAACTTACCAAACCTGTGCATTTTTTAAAACTAGAGACCTAGGGGAATCCAAGATGGGGTGACTTGTGGGGCTCGGACCAGGTTCTGTTACCCAGAATCCTTTGCAAACCTCAATATTTGGCTAAAAAAAAACATGTTCCTCACATTTCTGTGGCAGAAAGTTCTGGAATCTGAGAGGAGGCACAAATTTCCTTCCACCCAGCGTTCCCCCAAGTCTCCCAATAAAAGTGATACCTCACTTGTGTGGGTAGGCCTAGCGCCTGCAACAGGAAATGCCCCAAAGCACAACGTGGACACATCCCATTTTTTGACAGAAAACAGAGCTGTATTTTGCAAAGTGCCTACCTGTAGATTGTGGCCTCTAGCTCAGCCGGCACCTAGGGAAACCTACCAAACCTGTGCATTTCTGAAAACTAGAGACCTAGGGGAATCCAAGATGGGGTGACTTGTGGGGCTGTGACCAGGTTCTGTTACCCAGAATCCTTTGCAAACCTCAAAATTTGGCTAAAAAAACACATGTTCCTCACATTTCTGTGGCAGAAAGTTCTGGAATCTGAGAGGAGGCACAAATTCCCTTCCACCCAGCATTCCCCCAATTCTCCCGATAAAAATGGTACCTCACTTGTGTGGGTAGGCCTAGCGCCTGCGACAGTAAATGCCCCAAAGCACAACATGGACACATCCTATTTTTTGACAGAAAACAGAGCTGTATTTTGCAAAGTGCCTACCTGTAGATTTTGGCCTCTAGCTCAGCTGGCACCTAGGGAAACCTACCAAACCTGTGCATTTCTGAAAACTAGAGACCTAGGGGAATCCAAGATGGGGTGACTTGTGGGGCTCTGACCAGGTTCTGTTACCCAGAATCCTTTGCAAACCTCAAAATATGGCTAAAAAAACACATGTTCCTCACATTTCTGTGGCAGAAAGTTCTGGAATCTGAGAGGAGGCAAAAATGTCCTTCCACCCAGCGTTCCCCCAAGTCTCCTGATAAAAATTATACCTCACTTGTGTGGTTAGGCCTAGCGCCTGCGACAGGAAATGCCCCAAAGCACAACGTGGACACATCCCATTTTTTGACAGAAAACAGAGCTGTATTTTGCAAAGTGCCAACCTGTAGATTTTGGCCTCTATCTCAGCCGGCACCTAGGGAAACTTACCAAACCTGTGCATTTTTGAAAACTAGAGACCTAGGGGTATCCAAGATGGGGTGACTTGTGGGGCTCTGACCAGGTTCTGTTACCCAGAATCCTTTGCAAACCTCAAAATGTGGCTAAAAAACACATTTTCCTCACATTTCGGTGACAGAAAGTTGTGGAATCAGAGAGGAGCCACAAATTTCCTTCCACCCAGCGTTCCCCCAAGTCTCCCGATAAAAATGATACCTCACTTGTGTGGGTAGGCCTAGCGCCCGCGACAGGAAATGCCCCAAAACGCAACATGGACACATCCCTTTTTTTGAAAGAAAACAGAGGTGTTTTTTGCAAAGTGCCTACCTGTACATTTTGGCCTCTAGCTCAGCTGGCACCTAAGGAAACCGACCAAACCTGTGCATTTCTGAAAACTAGAGACCTAGGGAAATCCAAGATGGGGTGACTTGTGGGGCTCTGACCAGGTTCTGTTACCCAGAATCCTTTGCAAACCTCAAATTTGGCTAAAAAAACACATGTTCCTCACATTTCTGTGGCAGAAAGTTCTGGAATGTGAGAGAAGGCACAAATTTCCTTCCACCCAGCGTTCCCTCAAGTCTCCCGATAAAAATGATACCTCACTTATGTGGGTAGGCCTAGCGCCTGCGACAGGAAATGCCCCAGAGCACAACGTGGACACATCCCATTTTTTGACAGAAAACAGAGCTGTATTTTGCAAAGTGCATACCTGTAGATTGTGGCCTCTAGCTCAGCCGGCACCTAGGGAAACCTACCAAACCTGTGCATTTCTGAAAACTAGAGACCTAGGGGAATCCAAGATGAGGTGACTTGTGGGGCTCTGACCAGGTTCTGTTACCCAGAATCCTTTGCAAACCTCAAAATTTGGCTAAAAAAACACTTGTTCCTCACATTTCTGTGGCAGAAAGTTCTGGAATCTGAGAGAAGCCACAAATTTCCTTCCACATAGCGTTCCCCCAAGTCTTCCGATAAAAATGATACCTCACTTGTGTGGGTAGGCCTAGCGCCCGCGACAGGAAATGCCCCAAAATGCCACATGGACACATCCCTTTTTTTGAAAGAAAACAGAGGTGTTTTTTGCAAAGTGCCTACCTGTACATTTTGGCCTCTAGCTCAGCTGGCACCTAAGGAAACCGACCAAACCTGTGCATTTCTGAAAACTAGAGACCTAGGGAAATCCAAGATGGGGTGACTTGTGGGGCTCTGACCAGGTTCTGTTACCCAGAGTCCTTTGCAAACCTCAAAATTTGGCTAAAAAAACACTTGTTCCTCACATTTCTGTGGCAGAAAGTTCTGGAATCTGAGAGAAGGCACAAATTTCCTTCCACCCAGCGTTCCCCCAAGTCTCCCGATAAAAATGATACCTCACTTGTGTGGGTAGGCCTAGCGCCTGCGACAGGAAATGCCCCAAAGCACAACGTGGACACATCCCATTTTTTGACAGAAAACAGAGCTGTATTTTGCAAAGTGCCTACCTGTAGATTGTGGCCTCTAGCTCAGCCGGCACCTAGGGAAACCTACCAAACCTGTGCATTTCTGAAAACTGGAGACCTAGGGGTATCCAAGATGGGGTGACTTGTGGGGCTCTGACCAGGTTCTGTTACCCAGAATCCTTTGCAAACCTCAAAATGTGGCTAAAAAAACTCATTTTTCTCACATTTCGGTGACAGAAAGTTCTGGAATCAGAGAGGAGCCACAAATTTCCTTCTACCCAGCGTTCCCCCAAGTCTCCCAATAAAAATGATACCTCACTTGTGTGGGTAGGCCTAGCGCCCGCAACAGGAAATGCCCCAAAACGCAACATGGACACATCCAATTTTTTTAAAGAAAACAGAGGTGCTTTTTGCAAAGTGCCTACCTGTACATTTTGCCCTCTAGCTCAGCCGGCACCTTGGGAAACCTACCAAACCTGTGCATTTTTTAAAACTAGAGACCTAGGGGAATCCAAGATGGGGTGACTTGTGGGGCTCTGACCAGGTTCTGTTACACAGAATCCTTTGCAAACCTCAAAATTTGGCTAAAAAGTTCCTCACATTTCTGTGGCAGAAAGTTCTGTAATCTGAGAGGAGGCACAAATTTCCTTCCACCCAGCGTTCCCCCAAGTCTCCCGATAAAAATGATACCTCACTTGTGTGGGTAGGCCTAGCGCCTGCAACAGGAAATGCCCCAAAGCACAACGTGGACACATCCCATTTTTTGACAGAAAACAGAGCTGTATTTTGCAAAGTGCCTACCTGTATTTTTTGGCCTCTAGCTCAGCCGGCACCTAGGGAAACTTACCAAACCTGTGCATTCTTTAAAACTAGAGACCTAGGGGAATCCAAGATGGGGTGACTTGTGGGGCTCTGACCAGGTTCTGTTACCCAGAATCCTTTGCAAACCTCAATATTTGGCTAAAAAAAAACATGTTCCTCACATTTCTGTGGCAGAAAGTTCTGGAATCTGAGAGGAGGCACAAATTTCCTTCCACCCAGCGTTCCCCCAAGTCTCCCAATAAAAGTGATACCTCACTTGTGTGGGTAGGCCTAGCGCCTGCAACAGGAAATGCCCCAAAGCACAACGTGGACACATCCCATTTTTTGACAGAAAACAGAACTGTATTTTGCAAAGTGCCTACCTGTAGATTGTGGCCTCTAGCTCAGCCGGCACCTAGGGAAACCTACCAAACCTGTGCATTTCTGAAAACTAGAGACCTAGGGGAATCCAGGATGGGGTGACTTGTGGGGCTGTGACCAGGTTCTGTTACCCAGAATCCTTTGCAAACCTCAAAATTTGGCTAAAAAAACACATGTTCCTCACATTTCTGTGGCAGAAAGTTCTGGAATCTGAGAGGAGGCACAAATTCCCTTCTACCCAGCATTCCCCCAATTCTCCCGATAAAAATGGTACCTCACTTGTGTGGGTAGGCCTAGCGCCTGCGACAGGAAATGCCCCAAAGCACAACATGGACACATCCTATTTTTTGACAGAAAACAGAGCTGTATTTTGCAAAGTGCCTACCTGTAGATTTTGGCCTCTAGCTCAGCTGGCACCTAGGGACACCTACCAAACCTGTGCATTTCTGAAAACTAGAGACCTAGGGGAATCCAAGATGGGGTGACTTGTGGGGCTCTGACCAGGTTCTGTTACCCAGAATCCTTTGCAAACCTCAAAATATGGCTAAAAAAACACATGTTCCTCACATTTCTGTGGCAGAAAGTTCTGGAATCTGAGAGGAGGCAAAAATTTCCTTCCACCCAGCGTTCCCCCAAGTCTCCTGATAAAAATTATACCTCACTTGTGTGGTTAGGCCTAGCGCCTGCGACAGGAAATGCCCCAAAGCACAACGTGGACACATCCCATTTTTTGACAGAAAACAGAGCTGTATTTTGCAAAGTGCCAACCTGTAGATTTTGGCCTCTATCTCAGCTGGCACCTAGGGAAGCTTACCAAACCTGTGCATTTTTGAAAACTAGAGACCTAGGGGAATCCAAGATGGGGTGACTTGTGGGGCTGTGACCAGGTTCTGTTACCCAGAATCCTTTGCAAACCTCAACATTTGGCAAAAAAATCACATTTTCCTCACATTTCTGTGGCAGAAAGTTCGGGAATCTGAGAGAAGCCACAAATTTCCTTCCACCTAGCGTTCCCCCAAGTCTCCCGATAAAAATGGTACCTCACTTGTGTGGGTAGGCCTAGCGCCTGCGACAGGAAATGCCCCAAAGCACAACGTGGACACATCCCATTTTTTGACAGAAAACAGAGCTGTATTTTGCAAAGTGCCTACCTGTAGATTTTGGCCTCTAGCTCAGCTGGCACCTAGGGAAACCTACCAAACCTGTGCATTTCTGAAAACTGGAGACCTAGGGGTATCCAAGATGGGGTGACTTGTGGGGCTCTGACCAGGTTCTGTTACCCAGAATCCTTTGCAAACCTCAAAATGTGGCTAAAAAACACATTTTCCTCACATTTCGGTGACAGAAAGTTCTGGAATCAGAGAGAAGTCACAAATTTCCTTCCACCCAGCGTTCCCCCAAGTCTCCCGATAAAAATGATACCTCACTTGTGTGGGTAGGCCTAGCGCCCGCGACAGGAAATGCCCCAAAACGCAACATGGACACATCCCTTTTTTTGAAAGAAAACAGAGGTGTTTTTTGCAAAGTGCCTACCTGTACATTTTGGCCTCTAGCTCAGCTGGCACCTAAGGAAACCGACCAAACCTGTGCATTTCTGAAAACTAGAGACCTAGGGAAATCCAAGATGGGGTGACTTGTGGGGCTCTGACCAGGTTCTGTTACCCAGAATCCTTTGCAAACCTCAAATTTGGCTAAAAAAACACATGTTCCTCACATTTCTGTGGCAGAAAGTTCTGGAATGTGAGAGAAGGCACAAATTTCCTTCCACCCAGCGTTCCCTCAAGTCTCCCGATAAAAATGATACCTCACTTATGTGGGTAGGCCTAGCGCCTGCGACAGGAAATGCCCCAAAGCACAACATGGACACATCCCATTTTTTGACAGAAAACAAAGCTGTATTTTGCAAAGTGCCTACCTGTAGATTGTGGCCTCTAGCTCAGCCGGCACCTAGGGAAACCTACCAAACCTGTGCATTTCTGAAAACTAGAGACCTAGGGGAATCCAAGAAGAGGTGACTTGTGGGGCTCTGACCAGGTTCTGTTACCCAGAATCCTTTGCAAACCTCAAAATTTGGCTAAAAAAACACTTGTTCCTCACATTTCTGTGGCAGAAAGTTCTGGAATCTGAGAGAAGCCACGAATTTCCTTCCACATAGCGTTCCCCCAAGTCTCCCGATAAAAATGATACCTCACTTGTGTGGGTAGGCCTAGCGCCCGCGACAGGAAATGCCCCAAAATGCAACATGGACACATCCCTTTTTTTGAAAGAAAACAGAGGTGTTTTTTGCAAAGTGCCTACCTGTACATTTTGGCCTCTAGCTCAGCTGGCACCTAAGGAAACCGACCAAACCTGTGCATTTCTGAAAACTAGAGACCTAGGGAAATCCAAGATGGGATGACTTGTGGGGCTCTGACCAGGTTCTGTTACCCAGAGTCCTTTACAAACCTCAAAATTTGGCTAAAAAAACTCTAGTTCCTCACATTTCTGTGGCAGAAAGTTCTGGAATCTGAGAGAAGGCACAAATTTCCTTCCACCCAGCGTTCCCCCAAGTCTCCCGATAAAAATGATACCTCACTTGTGTGGGTAGGCCTAGCGCCTGCGACAGGAAATGCCCCAAAGCACAACGTGGACACATCCCATTTTCTTACAGAAAACAGAGCTGTATTTTGCAAAGTGCCTACTTGTAGATTGTGGCCTCTAGCTCAGCCGGCACCTAGGGAAACCTACCAAACCTGTGCATTTCTGAAAACTGGAGACCTAGGGGTATCCAAGATGGGGTGACTTGTGGGGCTCTGACCAGGTTCTGTTACCCGGAATCCTTTGCAAACCTCAAAATGTGGCTAAAAAAACACATTTTCCTCACATTTCGGTGACAGAAAGTTCTGGAATCAGAGAGGAGCCACAAATTTCCTTCTACCCAGCGTTCCCCCAAGTCTCCCAATAAAAATGATACCTCACATGTGTGGGTAGGCCTAGCGCCCGCAACAGGAAATGCCCCAAAACGCAACATGGACACATCCAATTTTTTTAAAGAAAACAGAGGTGCTTTTTGCAAAGTGCCTACCTGTACATTTTGCCCTCTAGCTCAGCCGGCACCTTGGGAAACCTACCAAACCTGTGCATTTTTGAAAACTAGAGACCTAGGGGAATCCAAGATGGGGTGACTTGTGGGGCTCTGACCAGGTTCTGTTACACAGAATCCTTTGCAAACCTCAAAATTTGGCTAAAAAGTTCCTCACATTTCTGTGGCAGAAAGTTCTGTAATCTGAGAGGAGCCACAAATTTCCTTCCACCCAACGTTCCCCCAAGTCTCCCGATAAAAATGATACCTCACTTGTGTGGGTAGGCCTAGCGCCTGCGACAGGAAATGCCCCAAAGCACAACGTGGACACATCCCATTTTTTGACAGAAAACAGAGCTGTATTTTGCAAAGTGCCAACCTGTAGATTTTGGCCTCTAGCTCAGCCGGCACCTAGGGAAACCTACCAAACCTGTGCATTTCTGAAAACTAGAGACCTAGGGGAATCCAAGATGGGGTGACTTGTGGGGCTGTGACCAGGTTCTGTTACCCAGAATCCTTTGCAAACCTCAAAATTTGGCTAAAAAAACACTTGTACCTCACATTTCCGTGGCAGAAAGTTCTGGAATCTGAGAGGAGGCACAAATTCCCTTCCACCCAGCATTCCCCCAATTCTCCCGATAAAAATGGTACCTCACTTGCGTGGGTAGGCCTAGTGCCTGCGACAGGAAATGCCCCAAAGCACAACGTGGACACATCCCATTTTTTGACAGAAAACAGAGCTGTATTTTGCAAAGTGCCTACCTGTAGATTTTGGCCTCTAGCTCAGCTGGCACCTAGGGAAACCTACCAAACCTGTGCATTTCTGAAAACTAGAGACCTAGGGGAATCCAAGATGGGGTGACTTGTGGGGATCTGACCATATTCTGTTACCCAGAATCCTTTGCAAACCTCAAAAGTTGGCTAAAAAAACACATGTTCCTCACATTTCTGTGGCAGAAAGTTCTGGAATCTGAGAGGAGGCACAAATTTCCTTCCACCCAGCGTTCCCCCAAGTCTCCCAATAAAAGTGATACCTCACTTGTGTGGGTAGGCCTAGCGCCTGCGACAGGAAATGCCCAAAGCACAACGTGGACACATCCCATTTTTGACAGAAAACAGAACTGTATTTTGCAAAGTGCCTACCTGTAGATTGTGGCCTCTAGCTCAGCCGGCACCTAGGGAAACCTACCAAACCTGTGCATTTCTGAAAACTAGAGACCTAGGGGAATCCAAGATGGGGTGACTTGTGGGGCTCTGACCAGGTTCTTTTACCCAGAATCCTTTGCAAACCTCAACATTTGGCTAAAAAAAATACATTTTCCTCACATTTCTGTGGCAGAAAGTTCTGAAATCTGAGAGGAGGCACAAATTTCCTTCCACCCAGCGTCCCCCCAAGTCTCCCGATAAAAATGATACCTCACTTGTGTGGGTAGGCCTAGCGCCTGCAACAGCAAATGCCCCAAAGCACAACGTGGACACATCCCATTTTTTGACAGAAAACAGAGCTGTATTTTGCAAAGTGCCAACCTGTAGATTTTGGCCTCTAGCTCAGCCGGCACCTAGGGAAACCTACCAAACCTGTGCATTTCTGAAAACTAGTGACCTAGGGGAATCCAAGATGGGGTGACTTGTGGGGCTGTGACCAGGTTCTGTTACCCAGAATCCTTTGCAAACCTCAAAATTTGGCTAAAAAAACACATGTTCCTCACATTTCTGTGGCAGAAAGTTCTGGAATCTGAGAGGAGGCACAAATTTCCTTCCACCCAGCGTTCCCCCAAGTCTCCCGATAAAAATGATACCTCACTTGTGTGGGTAGGCCTAGCACCTGCGACAGGAAATGCCCCAAAGCACAACGTGGACACATCCCATTTTTTGGCAGAAAACAGAGCTGTATTTTGCAAAGTGCCTACCTGTAGATTTTGGCCTCTAGCTCAGCCGGCACCCAAGGGAAACCTACCAAACCTGTGGATTTATGAAAACTAGAGACCTAGGGGAATCCAAGATGGGGTGACTTGTGGGGCTCTGACCAGGTTCTGTTACCCAGAATCCTTTGCAAACCTCAAAATTTGGCTAAAAACACACATGTTTTCTCATATTTCTGTGGCAGAAAGTTCTGTAATCTGAGAGGAGGCACAAATTTCCTTCCACCCAGGGTTCCCCTAAGTCTCCCGATCAAAATGATACCTCACTTGTGTGGGTAGGCCTAGTGCCTGCGACAGGAAATGCCCCAAAGCACAACGTGGACACATCCCATTTTTTGACAGAAAACAGAGCTGTATTTTGCAAAGTGCCTACCTGTAGATTTTGGCCTCTAGCTCAGCTGGCACCTAGGGAAACCTACCAAACCTGTGCATTTCTGAAAACTAGAGACCTAGGGGAATCCAAGATGGAGTGACTTGTGGGGCTCTGACCAGGTTCTGTTACCCAGAATCCTTTGCAAACCTCAAAATTTGGCTAAAAAAACACATGTTCCTCACATTTCTGTGGCAGAAAGTTCTGTAATCTGAGAGGAGGCACAAATTCCCTTCCACCCAGCATTCCCCCAATTCTCCCGATAAAAATGGTACCTCACTTGTGTGGGTAGGCCTAGCGCCTGCGACAGGAAATGCCCCAAAGCACAACATGGACACATCCCATTTTTTGACAGAAAACAGAGCTGTATTTTGCAAAGTGCCTACCTGTATATTTTGGCCGCTAGCTCAGCCGGCACCTAGGGAAACTTACCAAACCTGTGCATTTCTGAAAACTAGAGACCTAGGGGAATTCAAGATGGGGTGACTTGTGGGGCTGTGACCAGGTTCTGTTTCCCAGAATCCTTTGCAAACCTCAAAATTTGGCTACAAAAACACATGTTCCTCACATTTCTGTGGCAGAAAGTTCTGGAATCTGAGAGGAGGCACAAATTCCCTTCCACTCAGCATTCCCCCAATTCTCCCGATAAAAATGGTACCTCACTTGTGTGGGTAGGCCTAGCGCCTGCGACAGGAAATGCCCCAAAGCACAACGTGGACACATCCCATTTTTTGACAGAAAACAGAGCTGTATTTTGCAAAGTGCCTACCTGTAGATTTTGGCCTCTAGCTCAGCTGGCACCTAGGGAAACCTAACAAACCTGTGCATTTCTGAAAACTAGAGACCTAGGGGAATCCAAGATGGGGTGACTTGTGGGGCTCTGACCAGGTTCTGTTACCCAGAATCCTTTGCAAACCTCAAAATTTGGCTAAAAACACACATGTTTTCTCATATTTCTGTGGCAGAAAGTTCTGTAATCTGAGAGGAGGCACAAATTTCCTTCCACCCAGCGTTCCCCTAAGTCTCCCGATCAAAATGATACCTCACTTGTGTGGGTAGGCCTAGTGCCTGCGACAGGAAATGCCCCAAAGCACAACGTGGACACATCCCATTTTTTGACAGAAAACAGAGCTGTATTTTGCAAAGTGCCTACCTGTAGATTTTGGCCTCTAGCTCAGCTGGCACCTAGGGAAACCTACCAAACCTGTGCATTTCTGAAAACTAGAGACCTAGGGGAATCCAAGATGGAGTGACTTGTGGGGCTCTGACCAGGTTCTGTTACCCAGAATCCTTTGCAAACCTCAAAATTTGGCTAAAAAAACACATGTTCCTCACATTTCTGTGGCAGAAAGTTCTGTAATCTGAGAGGAGGCACAAATTCCCTTCCACCCAGCATTCCCCCAATTCTCCCGATAAAAATGGTACCTCACTTGTGTGGGTAGGCCTAGCGCCCGCGACAGGAAATGCCCCAAAGCACAACGTGGACACATCCCATTTTTTGACAGAAAACAGAACTGTATTTTGCAATGTGCCTACCTGTAGATTGTGGCCTCTAGCGCAACCGGCACCTAGGGAAACCTACCAAACCTGTGCATTTCTGAAAACTAGAGACCTAGGGGAATCCAAGATGGGGTGACTTGTGGGGCTCTGACCAGGTTCTGTTACCCAGAATCCTTTGCAAACCTCAACATTTGGCTAAAAAAACACATTTTCCTCACATTTCTGTGGCAGAAAGTTCTGGAATCTGAGAGGAGGCACAAATTTCCTTCCACCCAGCGTTCCCCCAAGTCTCCCGATAAAAATGATACCTCACTTGTGTGGGTAGGCCTAGCGCCTGCGACAGGAAATGCCCCAAAGCACAACATGGACACATCCCATTTTTTGACAGAAAACAGAGCTGTATTTTGCAAAGTGCCTACCTGTATATTTTGGCCGCTAGCTCAGCCGGCACCTAGGGAAACTTACCAAACCTGTGCATTTCTGAAAACTAGAGACCTAGGGGAATTCAAGATGGGGTGACTTGTGGGGCTGTGACCAGGTTCTGTTTCCCAGAATCCTTTGCAAACCTCAAAATTTGGCTAAAAAAACACATGTTCCTCACATTTCTGTGGCAAAAAGTTCTGGAATCTGAGAGGAGGCACAAATTCCCTTCCACTCAGCATTCCCCCAATTCTCCCGATAAAAATGGTACCTCACTTGTGTGGGTAGGCCTAGCGCCTGCGACAGGAAATGCCCCAAAGCACAACGTGGACACATCTCATTTTTTGACAGAAAACAGAGCTGTATTTTGCAAAGTGCCTACCTGTAGATTTTGGCCTCTAGCTCAGCTGGCACCTAGGGAAACCTAACAAACCTGTGCATTTCTGAAAACTAGAGACCTAGGGGAATCCAAGATGGGGTGACTTGTGGGGCTCTGACCAGGTTCTGTTACCCAGAATCCTTTGCAAACCTCAAAATTTGGCTAAAAAAACACATGTTCCTCACTTTTCTGTGGCAGAAAGTTCTGGAATCTGAGAGGAGGCACAAATTTCCTTCCACCCAGCGTTCCCCTAAGTCTCCCGATCAAAATGATACCTCACTTGTGTGGGTAGGCCTAGCGCCTGCGACAGGAAATGCCCCAAAGCACAACGTGGACACATCCCATTTTTTGACAGAAAACAGAGCTGTATTTTGCAAAGTGCCTACCTGTAGATTTTGGCCTCTAGCTCAGCCGGCACCTAGGGAAACCTACCAAACCTGTGCATTTCTGAAAACTAGAGACCTAGGGGAATCCAAGATTGGGTGACTTGTGGGGCTCTGACCAGGTTCTGTTACCCAGAATCCTTTGCAAACCTCAACATTTGGCTAAAAAAACACATGTTCCTCACATTTCTGTTGCAGAAAGTTCTGGAATCTGAAAGGAGGCACGAATTTCCTTCCACCCAGCGTTCCCCCAAGTCTCCCGATAAAAATGATACCTCACTTGTGTGGGTAGGCCTAGCGCCTGGAACAGGAAATGCCCCAAAGCACAACGTGGACACATCCCATTTTTTGACAGAAAACAGAGCTGTATTTTGCAAAGTGCCTACCTGTAGATTTTGCCCTCTAGCTCAGCTGGCACCTAGGGAAACCTACCAAACCTGTGCATTTCTGAAAACTAGAGACCTAGGGGAATCCAAGATGGAGTGACTTGTGGGGCTCTGACCAGGTTCTGTTACCCAGAATCCTTTGCAAACCTCAAAATTTGGCTAAAAAAACACATGTTCCTCACATTTCTGTGGCAGAAAGTTCTGGTATCTGAGAGGAGGCACAAATTCCCTTCCACCCAGCATTCCCCCAATTCTCCCGATAAAAATGGTACCTCACTTGTGTGGGTAGGCCTAGGGTCTGCAACAGGAAATGCCCCAAAGCACAACGTGGACACATCCCATTTTTTGACAGAAAACAGAGCTGTATTTTGCAAAGTGCCTTCCTGTAGATTTTGGCCTCTAGCTCAGCTGGCACCTAGGGAAACCTACCAAACCTGTGCATTTCTGAAAACTATAGACCTAGGGGAATCCAAGATGGGGTGACTTGTGGGGCTCTGACCAGGTTCTGTTACCCAGAATCCTTTGCAAACCTCAAAATTTGGCTAAAAAAACACATGTTTCTCACATTTCTGTGGCAGAAAGTTCTGGAATCTGAGAGGAGGCACAAATTTCCTTCCACCCAGCGTTCCCCCAAGTCTCCCGATAAAACTGATACCTCACTTGTGTGGGTAGGCATAGCGCCCGTGACAGGAAATGCCCCAAAGCACAACGTGGACACATCCCATTTTTTGACAGAAAACAGAGCTGTATTTTGCAAAGTGCCTACCTGTAGGTTTTGGCCTCTAGCTCAGCCGGCACCTAGGGAAACAAACCAAACCTGTGCATTTCTGAAAACTAGAGACCTAGGGGAATCCAAGATGGGGTGACTTGTGGGGCTCTGACCAGGTTCTGTTACCCAGAATCCTTTGCAAACCTCAAAATTTGGCTAAAAAAACACATGTTCCTCACATTTCTGTGGCAGAAAGTTCTGGAATCTGAGAGGAGGCACAAATTTCCTTCCACCCAGCGTTCCCTCAAGTCTCCCGATAAAACTGATACCTCACTTGTGTGGGTAGGCCTAGCACCCGCGACAGGAAATGCCCCAAAGCACAACGTGGACACATCCCATTTTTTGACAGAAAACAGAGCTGTATTTTGCAAAGTGCCTACCTGTAGGTTTTGGCCTCTAGCTCAGCCGGCACCTAGGGAAACCTACCAAACCTGTGCATTTCTGAAAACTAGAGACCTAGGGGAATCCAAGATGGGGTGACTTGTGGGGCTGTGACCAGGTTCTGTTACCCAGAATCCTTTGCAAACCTCAAAATATGGCTAAAAAAACACATGTTCCTCACATTTCTGTGACAGAAAGTTCTGGAATCTGAGAGGAGCCACAAATTTCCTTCCACCCAGCATTCCCCTAAGTCTCTCAATAAAAATGGTACCTCACTTCTGTGGGTAGGCCTAGCGCCCACGAAAGGAAATGGCCCAAAACACAACGTGGACACAACATATTTTTTCACAGAAAACAGAGGTGTTTTTTGCAAAGTGCCTACCTGTGGATTTTGGCCTCTAGCTCAGCCGGCCCCAGAGGGGGGGGGCAGAAATGCCCTAAAATAAATTTGACCCTCCCACCCTCCCCACAGCCCCCCTGCCCAGGAGCGACCCTTGCCTACGGGGTCGCTCCCCCTGCGTGACATTGGCGTCAAAAAAACAAATCCCCGGTGCTTAGTTGTTTCTGCCCCCTTGGGGGCAGATTGACCTAAAATCAGCCAATCTGCCCCCAAGGGGGACAGAAATGGTCTAAATACAATTTGCCCCCCAGGGGAGCGACCCTTGCCTAATGGGTCGCTCCCCACCTCTAAAAAAACAACAACAAAAAACACAGAAAAAAAATTGCCCTGCCGCCTAGAGGTTTCTGCCCCAGGGGGGGTAGAAATGGCCTTCCCGAAAAATGCCCCCCCCCCCGGGAGCGACCCTTGCCCAAGGGGTCGCTCCCTTATGTCAATTTCTGGAAGAAAAAAAATCCCTGGTGTCTAGTGGGATTTCAAATGCCGGATTGCAAGCAATCTGGCTTTTGAAACCCTGGGAGGGACTTCAAAGGGAAGGAAATACATTTCCTTCCCTTTGAAGCCCCTCCGGGCCTCCGCCAGTGATTGAAAGAGAAATGCTGAGCATTTCTCTTTCAATCACGATGGGGGAGGCCCCTGTGACAAATCAGCGTGCTGACGTCACAGGGGTGGTGGGGGAGTCGGGGTGGAAGGGGAAGGTCTTCCCCTTCCATCCCGCCTTGGGGGGCAGGGGGGTGCACAAGGGGGCTTGGACGAGGTCACCTCTTACAAGGCACAGAACGGGTTAAAAGTAAAATTTCAAAAATTAGAAAAGTTGAAAAAACAAGAGCTAGCAAGATGGTGGGACGGGATCACCTTACAACAATATCTAGATAATAATAGGATACCTAGAGGTCTCAGAATTTTGATATTTCCTACCTATGAGGACCTAGATGAGGAAGCACTCAAGGACTGGGAGGCCATCTTGCAAAATCCATCATTTAATATGATGCGTATTTTAATAAAACACACTGATAAAAAGGTTGCCAAACTGAAGGGTGACATAGAAACACTGGAAAAAGAAATTGATGAAATCCTTCAAAAAGACTTAATTAAAAAGAACAGTGAGATTCTAAACAAGATAGTGGAAGACTATCAAATCTATCTTCGTGATAAAAAACTGTGTAAGGTCAAACGTGACGATCTTGACTATAAATTGGGCAGAATTTACACTTTCGCTCGCAAATACCATAATGTGAAGGTTTCCGCACCAGTGACCAACAGGGATACACTTACAAGTGACACTGATCTCTCTAGTGGCAGTTCTATGTCCTCCATAGACAGCAGCACCTCAAAAGAAAGCTGTCCTTCCAAGCAAATTCCCCACAGCTCCTCCAATTTTTTAGTCGAAATGGAATGACTACGTCTCGGAACAAAAACAAATCGAAGAGAAATAAGACCAGAATGGGTGGGAAACGATGGAGAAAAAGGCTTAGAAAAACAGGGGGTCTGCACCCGGTCCAAGGAGGACTAGAATCCTTTGTCCCCAAGGCAAGTGAACCAGGAGGTGACCTGACTATTGTTAACTTATCTGACCGTCCCCTAGGCAAAATGGAGTGTAATTTACTTAGTAAAGGATTCGGATTTTGTCCCACACAGACCAATGACCAGGTTGAAATTTTTGTTGATCTATTTAAATTTACTCGTCAACTCAAATTGAGGAATCACTTTTCCTCTCATTTTGGGGGGCTCTCTAGTAGTGAAATCCCTACATCTCAGACTGTGGAACACACTGTCGAAGATACTCACTTAGCAACTGAATCGATATCGGACCTATATGGTATACAACTTCTAATGTCCTTACAAAATGGTGGTGAAATTGGCATTGAGGACATTAGAACAGATTTAGGAATTAAGGAGGATCTCAATATTACCAGTGGCCTTAAATTACGGTCCAACTTCATACCTACTAATGCACTTACTAGCCTCAAAAAAGACCAATCCATTGTAATTCGTGAGGCAGATAAAGGCGGAAATGTAGTCATTATAAATAAAAGTGACTATATGGAGGAAATAGACAGGCAATTGGCTGATACTGCTTGTTATAAATGCCTCACCAGCAATCCAATTTTTGATTTGACAGAACATATTGATAATAAACTGTGGGGGTGGCATGAACAGGGTCTACTGTCTGACCATGAGTACAAATACCTACTCGTGAAATATCCAAGGTATCCTTGCATATATATCCTTCCGAAAATTCACAAAAAAGGTACCTTTCCTCCTGGCAGACCTATTATATAAGGGATTGATTCCCCCACTGAGAGGCTATCGGAATTCTTTGATCTCTTCTTACAAAAGTTTGTCTGTAATCTACCTTCATTTATACAGGACAGTGAGGATATCCTCAACAAGTCTGAGGACCTTCCATGGTCAAACGACCTTTTATTTGTCACAATGGACGTCAAAAGTCTTTATACTTGTATCCAAAAATTTTTTGGCCTGTTGGCAGTTACTTCTTATCTGAATACTTGTTCTGCTGACCACTATGCCCATAATCGGATGCTTCTAGAAATGATTGACATCATTTTGTCTAGGAATTATTTTCTACATAATACCAGGTTGTTTGAGCAAATACAAGGGACAGCGATGGGTTCAAAATTCGCCCCATCATATGCCTGTCTCTTTAGGGGCTGGTTTGAAAAAATGCACGCATGGGAAAAGCATGCCTCCCCCGGACGGAATTTATTGTATTTTGGGGGAGGTATATTGATGATATTATCTTGGTTTGGAATGGATCTATTGAACAACTTACCCTGTATCATGCCTTTCTCAATGACAATCCTTATAATGTAAAACTCAGTCTCCATTACAGTAGGGACAGTATTGATTTTTTGGATATAAGATTTTTCATACAACCCAATTCTGTACAAAGTGTTCTCTATAGGAAATCCACGTCTTGTAACAGCCTTTTACACGCGTCTACTGCACATCCATCTTCTGTAATCAATAATATTCTCTTTGGCGAAATGACACGCATGCGACGGAATTGTAGCACTGATGACCAATTCTGTGAACAAATTGTACTTGTCAAACAGAGATTCACTAATAGAGGTTATAATCACAACATACTCTGTAAAGCAGACCAACGTATTATGAGTACACCAAGAAAGGATACTTTGACTTTAAAACCTGAGGGAAAAAACAATAAACGCATTGAACACTTTTCCTTTGTGACTAGATACACGGTTTATAGTCAGGGTATTTATAAAATACTTAAACGCCACTGGCATTTGCTTGCTGACCTGCCTGGACTTAAAGGGTTCCTCCCCAGGGTACCTCAGATCACTTACCGAAGAGGAATGACACTGAGGGACTATCTCTGTCCCAGTTATGTTTCTGTACCTAACACAACTACATGGGTCTCTACAAAGCCTTCGGGGTTTTATACATGTCGCGAATGCAATGTGTGTGCCTTTGGTCTGGATAAAACCAATACCTTTTGCTATAATAACACAGGGACCTACACCATTAAGAGTTTTATCAATTGTAACACCAAATTTGCGACCTACATCTTAAGGTGTGCATGTAACAAAATATATGTGGGTAGCACCATAAGACCTCTTAAACATCGAATACAGGAGCATATACGTGCTATCAAGAATAACGATAATAGGTACCCACTGTCCTCGCATATGATACTGGTTCACCCACACAATGATTTGATTTGGTTTCAAGGGATAGACCATATCCCACCAAATCCCAGGGGGGGCAATAGAGAGCTGCAACTACGTAAAAGGGAGGCAGCCTGGATATGTCGTTCACGAGCAGTTGAGTTGGGACATAACACAGACCACGAATTTCACTACTATCTATGATATTTCTGGTGTATAATATACATACTATTTTTTCACAATTATCTCCATCTGACTACTGAATGATATGCTCCTTTGAGATCTCTATATAGGTCTTTTACCTAAAATTGTTTCTCTATATTGATCCTATGTATAGTCAATCTATGTGATTACTGTATGTCGAAGTGACTTTCTCCATGTATTTGTCTAGGGCTTTAAATCTAATTTAATAATGCTAAAATTATTTTTTATGCCTATCTGGGTTGGAGTTTTTTCATACTCATTTGCTTAATTATTGATGCAAATAGGTTAACTCAATGATAACTCAAGGTTGTACTGTTATCTGTACTGTATATTTCTTTATTGTCTTATATGTCACTTTTGTAGAAACAATATCCATATGCGATGTGTCTTGAAGTCCTTTATTTGATCCAAGGTAAATATCTCATCCACAGAAATCAGCCAGCAGGTCTCCTCACATCATCCTCCACCCATCTCATCTCCTTAGTCACAACCCACTCCCTTAGAATTCCTCATCAGAACATTCTATGCACCAAGAGTTATTCCATAAAAAGAGATGGATAGGCTGCATACACTGCAGATATAGATACCACACACCTTTCCACCAAAGAAAACAAAAAGAAAACAACAGAAAATACACAACCTAAACTATATATACAAACATGTGAATAAACTACATTCTAAATGTAATTAAAGAACAAAGAACTATAAAATCAGATCTAGAAAGAGTAACATTGCAGAATCAAACATTCTTTTTCTTAGAAATCACAATACGATTGAGATTCCATATTCTGCTATTATTAACCTTTACAGCATTTTTAAACAATTTTATTACAGTGAACGGACCCCAAAATTTGCTCTCACTTTTACCCAAGATAGGTCTCTTGACCAGAACTTCATCGCCAATATCTACTTTCACAACACATGCACGTTTTGTTCTGTCAAAGTATTCCTTTCTCTTGTCCACTGATTTCTTTTCACACATCCTATCATGCTCTCCATGAGACCAAGAAACAGCTTTATCTTTCCCCCTGGTGATCCAACCTGGAACAAGCATAGTATTGGGTTTCCTTCCCCTGAATAACTCAAAAGGAAAAGATCCTGTAGTAGAATGTGGAGTAAAGCGATAAGCTATCAAGAATTTTCTCAGACCTTCTTTCCAACACCTCCCTGCAGCTACTTCCAACTGCACACATTCCTTCACACACCTATTAAACCTCTCAACAATACCATTCCCTTCAGGATGATACAACGAGCACAACTTGTGCTTGATCCCCAACTTCTTCAAATAACATTCCATTTCCTTGGACACAAATTGTGGACCATTATCTGTAAGGATTGCATTGGGAAGACCCTCACGAGCAAAGACTTCTTCAAGAAGATTGATTATCCTTTTGGTCTCTACACTACTGACTATACCAATCTCCACCCATCTGGAAAACTGATCAATGAATGCCAAAATATAATTGCTCCCTCCTTTACCATAGATTGGTCCAACAATATCCATAGCCACAACGTCCCATGGCTTGTTCGACAAACTTCTGATACCCATTGAAGGCACTCTTGTTTTGTAGAATTTATCGCTGTTGTAACAATCAGGACAGTCTCTAATCACTCTCTCTATACACAAATCCATTCCAGGCCACCAATAGTTCATACGGATCCTAGCTTTAGTTTTACTTATGCCTTGATGGCCAGCATGTCCTAGTTGAATGATTTTCTCAATTAATCCATTCAGGACTACCAATCTTCCCCCACGAAACAGTAATTCTTCCGATACTGACAACTCATCTCTTATCTTCCAGAATGTTTTTAAATCATTAGAACTTTTTAGATCATCAAAGTCCCATTTGTTTTTGAGGAAATTACATACGCGTTGCAGGGTGGAATCATTCACAACTGCACGTACCCACTCATCATGGTCAATTATCCCTTCCGTTACGCTACACACACTAAAATCGTTTACTTGGTTATCACAGTTTTCTTCAGAGACAGATGCAAGTCTGGACAAGCAGTCAGAAACATTTCAAAATTGAAAACCTGAAGATTAACTACCCATCTACTTATTCTGGAAGAAATTTGATCAATGTCACATCTCCCCTCACATCTCCCCTCACCTGAAGGACCTCCACTGGCTCCCCGTGGACAAGAGGATCACCTTTAAACTAGTCACCCACGCACACAAGGCTCTGCACGACATCGGACCCGCCTACCTGAACACCAAACTCAACTTCTACGTTCCCTCACGACAACTACGCTCTGCCAACCTTGCCCTCGCCATCGTCCCCCGAATCCAGCGCAAGACCTCTGGCGGCAGATCCTTCTCCTACCTCGCCGCCAAAACCTGGAACTCACTCCCGACCTCACTGCGCCAGACCCAGGACCTCCTCACCTTCAGGAGACTCATCAAGACATGGCTCTTCGAACGATAGCAGCACCCCCCCCCCACCAGCGCCTCGAAACCCTAACGGGTACATAGCGCGCTTTATAAATTATTGATTGATCGAGACCCTTTTTCATGAAAACTTCAATTAAAGGTTTATGGTCAGTACAGTATAAACATGGAAAAGTCTTCCCCACACAAAGTTCTTAAATTTGTTTATAGCCCAAAAATCTCCTAATGCTTCTTTCTCAATCGTAGAGTAATTCACCTCTGAGCCTTTAAGAGTACGCGAACAATACACAACTGGTCTCCAATCATGTCCTTCTCCTTTCTGCAAGAGAACACCCCCTAAGCCTCTCGTGCTAGCATCCGTCATTATTATACTCAACTCATTAGGATTGAACGACTTCAAACAACCCACCTTAGACAGTTCATTCTTAACCACATTAAACTCATTTTCGCACATTCCAATCCTTACATAATCAACACCCTTTTTGAGAAGTCTTCGCATATTTTCGGTTTTCATAGCCAGATTGGGAAGAAACTTTCCATGGAACTCAACCATACCAAAGAAAGCCTGTAATTCTTCTTTGTTCTTTGGAGAATGCAATTTCAAAATGCTTTCTATTAAATCTTGTTTCGGGTACAGACCTGTGGAAGTAATTTTATGTCCCAAATATTCTATTTCTTCTTTACCAAAATGTCACTTACTGAGTTTCAACGTGAGCCCATGATCCCTTACGATACTTAACACCTTCCTGACTCTCTCTTCATGTTCTTTTCTATCTCGTCCAAATACCAGAATGTCATCTTGAAAATACTTCACACCTTTTTCAGAACTAAATAGATCATGCATCAACCGTTGAAACACCGATGCAGCTGATACTAGCCCAAACGGCATTCTTATAAACCTAAACGTCCGAAAGGTGTGATAAACGTAGTAAGATCTCTTGAATCTACATGCAGCATCACCTGATGATAGGCTGAAGCTAAATCTAAAGTACTAAAATATTTAGCTCCATGCAATAGAGTTACCATTTCTGTGATATTGGGGAGTGGAAACAGATCACTCACAACAGCCTTGTTAAGATTCCGTAAGTCGACACACAGTCTGATATGGCCAGAGGGTTTATGTGCGACCACAATGGGAGAAACCCATTCAGATGCTTCAACAGGTTCAATAATCCCATTCTGACACAAATTATGCAACTCCTTCTCCACATCATCCCTCACAGATATTGGAATGGGCCGTACCTTACAAGCTGTAGGTACTGCTCCTTCTTTGAGCTTGATACGATGTACATATTTGGTGAGACACCCTAAAGTCTCATTAAACACATCTCTGAATTCATGCACAAAATTTGGTACACTTTCCCTATTAATGCCAGAAGATATCTCACACACACCACTAACACACTTCACAAAATCTTTCTTGAGCGATACAGGTGTGGAGTTATTAGGGTCTAATATGACCTTGAGTTCTCTTTGATGAGGCCAGCTCAAGACGCTGTCCCCTTTTACTGGAACATAGATCTTTGCCACAATAGAGTTTGACTTAAAGGTAATCTCAGATTCAAAGTATCCCCTCAGTTCAATAGTCTGACCACCATAGCCCCCCGGGGTTACATCAGGATCTTTCAACATTATACTGTCACTCAAGTACCTATCAAACATCTCATTAGATATTAAGGTTAACCACGCTCCTGAATCAAAGAGAACTTCACACTTAATTCCACATATTGTGACAAAGTCTTTCGGATAACTCTTCTTCTTTCCTTGTTCCTCCACCATCAAAATGCAGTCTTGCACCGTTTTGACTGAAGTCGAAAACAGATCTTTCTGCGATCTACAACATTTCGCAAAATGTCCACGTTTTCCACATACTTTGCAGATGACAATGACAGCAGGACACCTTTTAAAAGATGCAAAATGCCCCAAATTTCCGCACCGAAAGCACTTAGTATCTTTGTACTTAGACCTTTGAATTTGTGTTAATTTTGTGTCATCTTTTCCTCCATCTGCTTCTAATGTGTGGTTTTCCTGTTGCTCACTCTTAGGGAATATTTTATTCACAGGAGGACATTTGTTTTTTTCCAATTCCCCCACACTTTTAGCAATCGTTACCACTTCTTGTAGAGATGGATCATCTTTACTCCAAAGCGCTTGTCTCATTTTGTCACAAGAGCACTTCAACATAAATTGATCTCTGATGTGTTCTTCAAGTGTTAATCCAAATTTGCATGTAGCTGCAAGTTTCCTCAATGCAGTTATGTACTCCTCAACAGATTCATTCGGTCTTTGTTCCCGCATACCAAAGTGATAACGTTCTAGAATCGTGCTGATCTTTGGTAGATAGTGTAGATCTAGTTTCTTTAGACAAAGTCCAAATTCATTCAAATCCGTCCCATCATCTTCTGGTTCAGGTAGGGTCTCAAAAATCTCAACACCTTCACATCCCAAACAATGCATGAGAAGGGAAACTTTCCTTTCATTTGATAAAGAGGAACCACAAACTCTTGTATAATGAAGAAACGACTTCTTCCATTTTGACCATATAATAGGTGCTTCGCCAGGCACCCACAAGAAAAAAGGAGATGGAGGTATATGTTGCATAATATTTGTTTGTAGAATGAAAGGAAAAAAATAAAAATAAAATAATGTCCCTTTTTTATATTTTTACATTTGTATTTTTATATATATATATATATATATATATATATATATATATATATATATATATATATTTTTTATATTTCCTTTCAATAACCATGTAATATTTTGTAAACTGTAGACCTGATTATCAATTCTTTAACCAATAGTTCATTTTCTACAGGCAGTTCATCTTGTATGTAAAAAGTTTTCCTCCCCCTTTCCTTTTTTTTTTTTTTTTATCCAAGCAAAGGTCCTTAATCAGAGCAAGTACTGGTGAGTTACATATCCCGGTATAATTTAACTTGAAATCCTGACGCCTTAGCGGTGCCCCGGCTGTGCCCTGCGCTGAAATTGACGAAGAAGCACTGTGTTTCTTTATCGCGCGGCGCTCTGGCAGCTTCAGAAGACGCGCTGATGAGAAAGAGGAACGCACGTCTGTTTATGTGCGAAATGCGATGGAGCGAGACAGCACTTGAGGCCGTAACCAGGAAAACGCTCGAGACAAAAACCGGTAAGGCGTTTTAAGTATAAACAAAACACAGAGGAGTTTTCATGCGCATGGCACAAATAAAAAAAGAAAAAGCATAATGCGTATGTGAAAGTTAGTTAAAGAGATGCACGACATTCATAGTAAAAGATGAAAGATCCTTTGCTTAACAGACAGTTTATGGTTAAAACATTCGACAGGAACTTGATAGAATAATTTGACCTTTCAAGCCATTGATCTCCTTACTTTCTTCAGCCTCCGTGTTATTTTCTTTTGTAATGCCTACATGAATCCAATAGATTTAAACTGACAGAAAGAACTCACCAGTTGGGGTTTATGAGTATTGTAAAGAAAAATCCAACTGTCAATGGAGATCCAACGATGTGACTGTTGTGTTGAGATATCTTAATAAATACATCCCATCCTCGTCGCCAGTGTAGCAACAATATCCATAGGCGATGTGTCTTGAAGTCCTTTATTTGATACAAGGTAAATATTTCATCCACAGAAATCAGCCAGCAGGTCTCCTCACATCATCCTCCTCCCATCTCATCTCCTTAGTCACAACCCACTCCCTTAGAATTCCTCATCAGAACATTCCATGCACCAAGAGTTATTCCATAAAAAGAGATGGATAGGCTGCATACACTGCAGATATAGATACCACAACTTTGCTATTACCTTCTCACCCCTTATGGCTGAGTATATGTTTTTCCACCTACTATTCAATTATTACCTGGTATTCTTTCCCTATTTGGGTTTGTTATTGTTTTTCACTGTTCTTCTCTCTTCTTTCTTATCCCTCTTTTTCTCTTTCCTTAAGCATCTTATTATATGCTTCTTAACATCCTTGACTAATGTTGTAATATATTTTTTATTCATTTTCATTTTTACCTTTGGAATCTCTGTTCTTGTTGTTTACAATAACTCTGGGTTTGTACTTCCCTTTATATCCATTTTCTCCACTTTAATATGGCCGCCGCACACGACAAATAGTACACACACCCCTGAACGATGTCGGCCAAACATAATCCGTCTTTTCTGTTTATATCTGTTTTCCCATTTATGGCGGGGTTATAAACACCCGGCATCTCTCGTCTCAAAGTCTTTGATATTCGGACGCCGAACACGCACTAAAATAGTTGGACGGGTGGCACACGGCTGGGCCCGTCTTCCTCTCTTTTGTTTCTCTGGTTACCTGCCCTTGCGATTACCGGGATCACCACGCAGCAACCAATATATTTCTTTCAGGTAAGGCTGAAATAGCCTTTGTCTTATGAACGCGACTACCCAAAAACTTTCAAATTTATTCTTGAGGATGCCGCAGACTTTCCGCTTGACTTATACACATCATAAACTTTTTAGTCTCCATATATTTCTTCTCTGGTCCTATTGTAGTTACCATAAATGTTATACTTTTGGCCTATTCCCCCTTTTTTTGCAATTAGTGACCCTCACCCCTGACCATATACATTGCCATGGTTTTCTTCTTCCCATTTCTTTTTTCTCTTCTTTTAGAATCTTCATATACTTTTACCCATTTGCACATCGTGAACAACAATTTTATTTCAATTGGAATACTTCCTCTGGTATGTGTGTTTTTTTGACGTAGATTCACTTTTTTGACTTGAATTAACTTTTGCTATTCTATGTCACTTCTTGGTCTTCAATGGGACTTCAGATTTTCTGGCTGAGGGATGCTCCCTTTTTTCGAGTCTGTATAATGCTATTTGCACTGGTTTTCTATAAGGAACTCACTTTATTATGTTCCCATGCACACTCTTTCACGATGTATTTCTTGAACTTTATCTTGGACTTTTTCCCCCTTTTTTTTTTTTTTTGACTATTTTTCCTTGCTGGTTCTGTCAACTACACACGATTCGATATTGGTCTCAATTAAGATATTGTTCATATATATCCTTTCTTTTTGCAACCTTGTTGTAATCTCATAATGCAATTGTGTTGTGTGTTGTTTTTTGCTACATGTATGTAAAATAACATCTTGTATGTTAATCTGTTTTGTCCTTGTTATTTTACGTATGTCACTATATCATCTTACTTTTCTGTATGGTTATATGTTACTTTGCAGCCCTGAAGAAGCCCATTTGTATAGGGTGAAACATGTTGGCTGTCTGTCTTCATGAACGTATTGTTGTAACAAGCTTCTCTGTTGCTTGTCTTCACGGATTCATTGTTGTAACAAGCTTCTCCTACCAATTAAAGTTTTCAGGAAGAAACTAACAGAAACTCCATACCATTATGTGTTCGACAGTATTGGACTTTCTGTACTCACTGTATTTTATTGGATGTTTTGAAGTAGTGAACCCCCTAATTGCTTTTGAAATGTTGGGGTGTTTTCTCACCCCTTAGGCTCTTTTGTGCAGCAGGGGCCTTGGTGGAGTTGCACACCATAACATCCTAAACAAGTCATTATTGTATACATTGTGATTTACTGGACACTAATAGGGATTGATGCGTTCTTTTTGGGCTTGCTGCATCCTGTTTGTTTACTATATTTTCAAGGCTCTTACGCACTCCCTACCCGTATTTAATATGTCACGCTTTAAGGACAATCGCAAAGAACTGGCAAGGGATCTATTCACACACCCAACCGGTTCAGTTTCAACCAGCATATCTACATGACAGACCGATAGTTTAAAAGTAAAATTTCATAAATTAGAAAACTTGAAAAAACAAGAGCTAGCAAGATGGTGGGATGGGATCACCTTACAAAAATATCTAGATAATAATAGGATACCTAGAGGTCTCAGAATTTTGATATTTCCTACCTATGAGGACCTAGATGAGGAAGCACTCAAGGACTGGGAGGACAACTTGCAAAATGCATCATTTAATATGATGCGTATTTTAATAAAACACACTGATAAAAAGGTTGCCAAACTGCAGGGTGACATAGAAACACTGGAAAAAGAAATTGATGAAATCCTTCAAAAAGACTTAATAAAAAATAACTATGAGATTCTAAACAAGATAGTGGAAGACTATTAAATCTATCTTTGTGACAAAAAACTGCGTAAGGTCAAACGTGACGATCTTGACTATAAATTGGGCAGAATTTACACTTTCGCTCGCAAATATGATAATGTGAAGGTTTCCGCACCAGTGACCAACAGGGATACACTTACAAGTGACACTGATCTCTCTAGTGGCAGTTCTATGTCCTCCATAGACAGCAGCACCTCAAAAGAAAGCTGTCCTTCCAAGCAAATTCCCCACAGCTCCTCCAATTTTTTCGTCGAAATGGAATGACTACATCTCGGAACAAAAACAAATCGAAGAGAAATAAGACCAGAAGGGGTGTGAAACCATGGAGAAAAAGGCTTAGAAAAGCAGGGGGTCTGCACCCGGTCCAAGAAGGACTAGAATCCTTTGTCCCCAAGGCAAGTGAACCAGGAGGTGACCTGACTATTGTTAACTTATCTGACCGTCCCCTAGGCAAAATGGAGTGTAATTTACTTAGTAAAGGATTGGGATTTTGTCCCACACAGACCAATGACCAGGTTGAAATTTTTGTTGATCTATTTAAATTTACTCGTCAACTCAAATTGAGGAATCACTTTTCCTCTCATTTTGGGGGCTCTCTAGTTGTGAAATCCCTACATCTCAGACTGTGGAACACACTGTCGAAGATATTCACTTAGCAACTGAATCGATATCGGACCTATATGGTATACAACTTCTGATGTCCTTACAAAATGGTGGTGAAATAGGCATTGAGGACATTAGAACAGATTTAGGAATTAAGGAGGATCTCAATATTACCAGTGGCCTTAAATTACGGTCCAACTTCATACCTACTAATGCACATAGTAATATCGATCTATTTGCAAATAAGGTCTCCTCCGACTTATTCAAATTTTTAAGCTTGTTTAAAATTAACTGGCAGCAAATAGACAATTTGTCCACTTCAGAACATAAGGCTCTTACTAGCCTCAAAAAAGACCAATCCATTGTAATTCGTGAGGCAGATAAAGGCGGAAATGTAGTCATTATGAATAAAAGTGACTATATGCAGGAAATAGACAGGCAATTGGCTGATACTGCTTGTTATAAATGCCTCACCAGCAATCCAATTTTTGATTTGACAGAACATATTAATAATAAACTGTGGGGCTGGCATGAACAGGGTCTACTGTCTGACCATGAGTACAAATACCTACTCGTGAAATATCCAAGGTATCCTTGCATATATATCCTTCAGAAAATTCATAAAAAAGGTACCTTTCCTCCTGGCAGACCTATTATATAAGGGATTGATTCCCCCAATGAGAGGCTATCGGAATTCTTGGATCTGTTCGTACAAAAGTTTGTCTGTAATCTACCTTCATTTATACAGTACAGGACAGTGAGGATATCCTCAACAAGTCTGAGGACCTTCCATGGTCAAACGACCTTTTATTTGTCACAATGGACGTCAATAGTCTTTATACTTGTATCCAAAAATCTTTTGGCCTGTTGGCAGTTACTTCTTATCTGAATACTCGTTCTGCTGACCACTATGCCCATAATCGGATGCTTTTAGAAATGATTGACATAATTTTGTCTAGGAATTATTTTCTACATAATACCACGTCGTTTCAGCAAATACAAGGGACAGCGATGGGTTCAAAATTCGCCCCATCATATGCCTGTCTCTTTAGGGGCTGGTTTGAAAAAATACACGCATTGGGAAAGCATGCCTCCCCCGGACGGAATTTATTGTATTTTGGGGGAGGTATATTGATGATATTATCTTGATTTGGAATGGATCTATTGAACAACTTACCCTGTATCATGCCTTTCTCAATGACAATCCTTATAATGTAAAACTCAGTCTCCATTACAGTAGGGACAGTATTGATTTTTTGGATATAAGATTTTTCATACAACCCAATTCTGTACAAAGTGTTTTCTATGGGAAATCCACGTCTTGTAACAGCCTTTTACACGCGTCTACTGCACATCCATCTTCTGTAATCAATAATATTCTCTTTGGTGAAATGACACGCGTGCAACGGAATTGTAGCACTGATGACCAATTCTGTGAACAAATTGGACTTGTCAAACAGAGATTCACTAATAGAGGTTATAATCACAACATACTCTGTTAAGCAGAACAACGTATTATGAGTACACCAAGAAAGGATACTTTGACTTTAAAAACTGAGGGAAAAAACAATAAATGCATTGAACGCTTTTCCTTTGTGACTAGATACACGGTTTATAGTCAGGGTATTTATAAAATACCTAAACGCCACTGGCATTTGCTTACTGACCTGCCTGGACTTAAAGCGTTCCTCCCCAGGGTACCTCAGATCACTTACCGAAGAGGAAGGACACTGAGGGACTATCTCTGTCCCAGTTATGTTTCTGTACCTAACACAACTACATGAGTCTCTACAAAGCCTTCGGGGTTTTATACATGTCGCAAATGCAATGTGTGTGCCTTTGGTCTGGATAAAACCAGTACCTTTTGCTATAATAACACAGGGACCTACACCATTAAGAGTTTTATCAATTGTAACACCAAATTTGCGATCTACATCTTAAGGTGTGCATGTAACAAAATATATGTGGGTAGCACCATAAGACCTCTTAAACATCGAATACAGGAGCATATACGTGCTATCAAGAATAACGATAATAGGTACCCACTGTCCTCGCATATGATACTGGTTCACCCACACAATGATTTGATTTGGTTTCAAGGGATAGACCATATCCCACCAAATCCCAGGGGGGGCAATAGAGAGCTGCAACTACGTAAAAGGGAGGCAGCCTGGATATGTCGTTTACGAGCAGTTGAGTTGGGACATAACACAGACCACGAATTTCACTACTACCTATGATATTTCTGGTGTATAATATACATACTATTTTTTCACAATTATCTCCATCTGACTACTGAATGATATGCTACTTTGAGATCTCTATATAGGTCTTTTACCTAAAATTGTTTCTCTATATTGATCCTATGTATAGTCAATCTATGTGATTACTGTATGTCGAAGTGACTTTCTTCATGTATTTGTCTAGGGCTTTAAATCTAATTAAATAATGCTAAAATTATTTTTTATGCCTATCTGGGTTGGAGTTTTTTCATACTCATTTGCTTAATTATTCATGCAAATAGGTTAACTCAATGATAACTCAAGGTTGTACTGTTATCTGTACTGTATATTTCTTTATTGTCTTATATGTCACTTTTGTAGAAACAATATCAATAGGCGATGTGTCTTGAAGTCCTTTATTTGATCCAAGGTAAATATCTCATCCACAGAAATCAGCCAGCAGGTCTCCTCACATCATCCTCCTCCCATCTCATCTCCTTAGTCACAACCCACTCCCTTAGAATTCCTCATCAGAACATTCCATGCACCAAGAGCTATTCCATAAAAAGAGATGGATAGGCTGTATACACTGCAGATATAGATACCACACACCTTTCCCCCAAAGAAAACAAAAAGAAAACAACAGAAAATACACAACCTAAACTATATATACAAACATATGAATAAACTACATTCTAAATGTAATTAAAGAACAAAGAACTATAAAATCAGATCTAGAAAGAGTAACATTGCAGAATCAAACATTCTTTTTCTTAGAAATCACAATACGATTGAGATTCCATATTCTGCTATCATTAACCTTTACAGCATTTTTAAACAATTTTATTACAGTGAACGGACCCCAAAATTTGCTCTCACTTTTACCCAAGATAGGTCTCTTGACCAGAACTTCATCGCCAATATCTACTTTCACAACACATGCACGTTTTGTTCTGTCAAAGTATTCCTTTCTCTTGTCCACTGATTTCTTTTCACACATCCTATCATGCTCTCCATGAGACCAAGAAACAGCTTTATCTTTCCCCCTGGTGATCCAACCTGGAACAAGCATAGTATTGGGTTTCCTTCCCCTGAATAACTCAAAAAGAACAGATCCTGTAGTAGAATGTGGAGTAAAGCGATAAGCTATCAAGAATTTTCTCAGACCTTCTTTCCAACATCTCCCTGCAGCTACTTCCAACTGCACACATTCCTTCACACACCTATTAAACCTCTCAACAATACCATTCCCTTCAGGATGATACAACGAGCACAACTTGTGCTTTATCCCCAACTTCTTCAAATAACATTCCATTTCCTTGGACACAAATTGTGGACCATTATCTGTAAGGATTGTATTGGGAAGACCCTCACGAGCAAAGACTTCTTCAAGAAGATTGATTATCCTTTTGGTCTCTACACTACTGACTATACCAATCTCCACCCATCTGGAAAACTGATCAATGAATAGCAAAATATAATTGCTCCCTCCTTTACCATAGATTGGTCCAACAATATCTATAGCCACAACATCCCATGGCTTGTTCGACAAACTTCTGATACCCATTGAAGGCACTCTTGTTTTGTAGATTTTATCGCTGTTGCAACAATCAGGACAGTCTCTAATCACTCTCTCTATACACAAATCCATTCCAGGCCACCAATAGTTCATACGGATCCTAGCTTTAGTTTTACTTATGCCTTGATGGCCAGCATGTCCTAGTTGAATGATTTTCTCAATTAATCCATTCGGGACTACCAATCTTCCCCCACGAAACAGTAATTCTTCCGAAACTGAGAACTCATCTCTTATCTTCCAGAATGTTTTTAAATCATTAGAACTTTTTAGATCATCAAAGTCCCATTTGTTTTTGAGGAAATTACATACGCATTGCAGGGTGGAATCATTCACAACTGCACGTACCCACTCATCATGGTCAATTATCCCTTCCGTTACGCTACACACACTAAAATCGTTTACTTGGTTATCACAGTTTTCTTCAGAGACAGATGCAAGTCTGGACAAGCAGTCAGCAGTATTATTGTAGGCACCAGGAACATAAAACATTTAAAAATTTAAATCCTGAAGATTAACTACCCATCTACTTATTCTGGAAGAAATTTGATCGAGACCCTTTTTCATGAAAACTTCAATTAAAAGTTTATGGTCAGTATAAACATGGAAAAGTCTTCCCCACACAAAGTTCTTAAATTTGTTTATAGCCCAAAAAACTCCTAATGCTTCTTTCTCAATCGTAGAGTAATTCACCTCTGAGCCTTTAAGAGTACGCGAACAATACACAACTGGTCTCCAATCATGTCCTTCTCCTTTCTGCAAGAGAACACCCCATAAGCCTCTCGTGCTAGCATCCGTCATTATTATACTCAACTCATTAGGATTGAACGACATCAAACAACCCACCTTAGACAGTTCATTCTTAACCATATTAAACTCATTTTCGCACATTCCACTCCATACATAATCAACACCCTTTTTGAGAAGTCTTCGTATATTTTCGGTTTTCATAGCCAGATTGGGAAGAAACTTTCCATGGAACTCAACCATACCAAAGAAAGCCTGTAATTCTTCTTTGTTCTTTGGAGAATGCAATTTCAAAATGCTTTCTATTAAATCTTGTTTCGGGTACAGACCTGTGGAAGTAATTTTATGTCCCAAATATTCTATTTCTTCTTTACCAAAATGGCACTTACTGAGTTTCAACGTGAGCCCATGATCCCTTACGATACTTAACACCTTCCTGACTCTCTCTTCATGTTCTTTTCTATCTCGTCCAAATACCAGAATGTCATCTTGAAAATACTTCACACCTTTTTCAGAACTAAATAGATCATGCATCAACCGTTGAAACACCGATGCAGCTGATACTAGCCCAAACGGCATTCTTATAAACCTAAACGTCCGAAAGGTGTGATAAACGTAGTAAGATCTCTTGAATCTACATGCAGCATCACCTGATGATAGGCTGAAGCTAAATCTAAAGTGCTAAAATATTTAGCTCCATGCAATAGAGTTACCATTTCTGTGATATTGGGGAGTGGAAACAGATCACTCACAACAGCCTTGTTAAGATTCCTTAAGTCGACACACAGTCTGATATCGCCAGAGGGTTTACGTGCGACCACAATGGGAGAAACCCATTCAGATGCTTCAACAGGTTCAATAATCCCATTCTGACACAAATTATGCAACTCCTTCTCCATATCATCCCTCACAGATATTGGCATGGGCCGTACATTACAAGCTGTAAGTACTGCTCCTTCTTTGAGCTTGATACGATGTACATATTTGGTGAGACACCCTAAAGTCTCATTAAACACATCTCTGAATTCATGCACAAAATTTGGTACACTTTCCCTATTAATGCCAGAAGATATCTCACACACACCACTAACACACTTCACAAAATCTTTCTTGAGCGATACAGGTGTGGAATTATTAGGGTCTAATATGACCTTGAGTTCTCTTTGATGAGCCCAGCTCAAGATGCTGTCCCCTTTTACTGGCACATAGATCTTTGCCACAATAGAGTTTGACTTAAAGGTAATCTCAGATTCAAAGTATCCCCTCAGTTCAATAGTCTGACCACCATAGCCCCCCCGGGTTACATCAGGATCTTTCAACATTATACTGTCACTCAAGTACCTATCAAACATCTCATTAGATATTAAGGTTAACCACGCTCCTGAATCAAAGAGAACTTAACACTTAATTTCACATATTGTGACAAAGTCTTTCGGATAATTCTTCTTCTTTCCTTGTTCCTCCACCATCAAAATGCAGTCTTGCACCGTTTTGACTGAAGTCGAAAACAGATCTTTCTGCGATCTACAACATTTCGCAAAATGTCCACATTTTCCACATACTTTGCAGATGAGATTGACAGCAGGACACCTTTTAAAAGATGCAAAATGCCCCAAATTTCCGCACCGAAAGCACTTAGTATCTTTGTACTTAGACCTTTGAATTTGTGTTAATTTTGTGTCATCTTTTCCTCCACCTGCTTCTAATGTGTGGTTTTCCTGTTGCTCACTCTTAGGGAATATTTTATTCACAGGAGGACATTTGTTTTTTTCCAATTCCCCCACACATGCTAAGGTATGTTCCACACTTTTAGCAATCGTTACCACTTCTTGTAGAGATGGATCATCTTTACTCCAAAGCTCTTGTCTAATTTTGTCACAAGAGCACTTCAACATAAATTGATCTCTTGTATGTTCTTCAAGTGTTAATCCAAATTTGCATGTAACTGCAAGTTTCCTCAATGCAGTTATGTACTCCTCAACAGATTCATTCGGTCTTTGTTCCCGCATACCAAAGTGATAACGTTTTAGAATCGTGCTAATCTTTGGTAGATAGTGTAGATCTAGTTTCTTTAGACAAAGTTCAAATTCATTCAAATCCGTCCCATCATCTTCTGGTTCAGGTAGGGTCTCAAAAATCTCAACACCTTCACATCCCAAACAATGCATGAGAAGGGAAACTTTCCTTTCATTTGATAAAGAGGAACCACAAACTCTTGTATAATGAAGAAACAACTTCTTCCATTTTGACCATATAATAGGTGCTTCGCCAGGCACCGTCAAGAAAAAAGGAGGTGGAGGTATATTTTGCATAATATTTGTTTGTAGAACGAAAGGAAAAAAATAAAAATAAAATAATGTCCCTTTTTTATATTTTTATATTTGTATTTTTATATATATATATATATTTTTTTTTTAGATTTCCTTTCAATAACCATGTAATATTTTGTAAACTGTAGACCTCGTTATCAATTCTTTAACCACTAGTTCATTTTCTACAGGCAGTTCATCTTGTATGTAAAAAGTTTTCCTCCCCCTTTCCTTTTTTTTTTTTTTTATCCAAGCAAAGGTCCTTAATCAGAGCAAGTACTGGTGAGTTACATATCCTGGTATAATTTAGCTTGAAATCCTGACGCCTTAGCGATGCCCCGGCTGTGCCCTGCGCTGAAATTGACGAAGAAGCACTGTGTTTCTTTATCGCGCGGCGCTCTGGCAGTTTCAGAAGACGCGCTGATGAGAAATAGGAACGCACGTCTGTTTATGTGCGAAATGCGATGGAGCGAGACAGCGCTCGAGGCCGTAACCAGGAAAACGCTCGAGACAAAAACCGGTAAGGCGTTTTAAGTATAAACAAAACACAGAGGAGTTTTCATGCGCATGGCATAAATAAAATAAAAAAACGCATAATGCGTATGTGAAAGTTAGTTAAAGATATGCACGACATTCATAGTAAAAGATGAAAGATCCTTTGCTTAACAGACAGTTTATGGTTAAAACATTCGACAGGAACTTGATAGAATAATTTGACCTTTCAAGCCATTGATCTCCTTAGTTTCTTCAGCCTCCGTGTTATTTTCTTTTGTAATGCCTACATGAATCCAATAGATTTAAACTGACAGAAAGAACTCACCAGTTGGGGTTTATGAGTATTGTAAAGAAAAATCCAACTGTCAATGGAGATCCAACGATGTGACTGTTGTGTTGAGATATCTTAATAAATACATCCCATCCTCGTCGCCAGTGTAGAAACAATATCCATAGGCGATGTGTCTTGAAGTCCTTTATTTGATCCAAGGTAAATATCTCATCCACAGAAATCAGCCAGCAGGTCTCCTCACCTCATCCTCCTCCCATCTCATCTCCTTAGTCACAACCCACTCCCTTAGAATTCCTCATCAGAACATTCCATGCACCAAGAGTTATTCCATAAAAAGAGATGGATAGGCTGCATACACTGCAGATATAGATACCACAACTTTGCTATTACCTTCTCACCCCTTATGGCTGGGTATATGTTTTTCCACCTACTATTCAATTATTACCTGGTATTCTTTCCCTATTTGGGTTTGTTATTGTTTTTCACTGTTCTTCTCTCTTCTTTCTTATCCTTTTTTTTCTCTTTCCTTAAGCATCTTATTATATGCTTCTTAACATCCTTGACTAATTTTGTAATATATTTTTTATTAATTTTCATTTTTACCTTTGGAATCTCTGTTCTTGTTGTTTACAATAACTCTGGGTTTGTACTTCCCTTTATATCCATTTTCTCCACTTTAATATGGCCGCCACACATGACAAATAGTACACAAACCCCTGAACGATGTCGGCCAAACATAATCCGTCTTTTCTGTTTATATCTGTTTTCCCATTTATGGCGGGGTTATAAACACCCGGCATCTCTCGTCTCAAAGTCTTTGATAATCGGACGCCGAACACGCACTAAAATAGTTGGACGGGTGGCACACGGCTGGGCCCGTCTTCCTCTCTTTTGTTTCTCTGGTTACCTGCCCTTGTGATTACCGGGATCACCATGCAGCAACCAATATATTTCTTTCAGGTAAGGCTGAAATAGCCTTTGTCTTATGAACGCGACTACCCAAAAACTTTCAAATTTATTCTTGAGGATGCCGCAGACTTTCCGCTTGACTTATACACGTCATAAACTTTTTAATATCCCTATATTAATTCTCTGGTCCTATTGTAGTTACCATAAACGTTATACTTTTGGCCTATTCCCCCTTTTTTTGCAATTAGTGACCCTCACCCCTGACCATATACATTGCCATGGTTTTCTTCTTCCCATTTCTTTTTTCTCTTCTTTTAGAATCTTCATATACTTTTACCCATTTGCACATCGTGAACAACAATTTTATTTCAATTGGAATACTTCCTCTGGTATGTGTGTTTTTTTGACGTAGATTCACTTTTTTGACTTGAATTAACTTTTGCTATTCTATGTCACTTCTTGGTCTTCAATGGGACTTCAGATTTTCTGGCTGAGGGATGCTCCCTTTTTTCGAGTCTGTATAATGCTATTCGCACTGGTTTTCTATAAGGAACTCACTTTATTATGTTCCTATGCACACTCTTTCACGATGTATTTCTTGAACTTTATCTTGGACTTTTTCCCCATTTTTTTTTTTTTGACTATTTTTCCTTGCTGGTTCTTTCAACTACACACGATTCGATATTGGTCTCAATGAAGATATTGTTTATATATATCCTTTCTTTTTGCAACCTTGTTGTAATCTTATAATGCAATTGTGTTGTGTGTTGTTTTTTGCTACATGTATGTAAAATAACATCTTGTATGTTAATCTGTTTTGTCCTTGTTATTTTACGTATGTCACTATATCATCTTACTTTTCTGTATGGTTATATGTTACTTTGCAGCCCTGAAGAAGCCCATTTGTATAGGGTGAAACGCGTTGGCTGCCTGTCTTCATGAACTTATTGTTGTAACAAGCTTCTCTGTTGCTTGTCTTCACGGATTCATTGTTGTAACAAGCTTCTCCTACCAATTAAAGTTTTCAGGAAGAAACTAACAGAAACTCCGTACCATTATTTGTTCGACTGTATTGGACTTTCTGTACTCATTGTATTTTATTGGATGTTTTGAAGTAGTGCACCCCCTAATTGCTTTTGACTTGGCTCATTGTATGTTTGCATTTGGGTGTGTGTTTCTGTATGGCACCTCTCATCACATTCTTCGCTTTGTCTGAACCATGTATGATGACAGGTCCCACCTCTGTACACACAGTTGACTTTGACTATCCTAACCTTCCCTGGCTGTTGACACCAGTGAGGTACCCTGCCACAGAAGGGGAACTGTGTTTCAATGAGGTCCACAGCAGGGTGAGGCGTCTAATTAAATGGACATGTGGCGTACTGAAGGCCAGATTCAGGTGCATGGACGTCTCTGGAGGTGCCCTCCTCTACACCCCACAAAAGGTATGCCAGATCATAGTTGCCTGCTGCAGGCTCCACAATCTAGCCCTGAGATGTGAGATACCATTACTAGCTGATGATGACAAGGCAGCTGGACCAGTGGCTAGTGATGGAGACATGGAAAATGATGAAGAGGTAGATGAGGAAGGTGCAGCTGACTCTAGGGATGAGCTCACCAATCAGTAATTCCAGTGCAATACAGGTATGTTGTGTGTATTTGCAAGTGTTGTATTTCCACAATGATTTGTGTCAATGGTCCTCCTGATCATCATCAGTGGTGGTGTAAAGTGTTCCTATCACGTGTGTGTTGTGGGAGGTGACCGATTACAAGCAGGGTGCAGAGTCAAATGTCTCATCTCTAACATGTGTTCTCCATGCAGGTTGCAAGAACCACATCTCCTATGGACAGGTGTAGGAAGGTGGCTCTGTATGTACTATTTCAAAGTAAGAAATAGCATGCCCAGAGTCCAAGAGTGTTCCCCTTAGAGGTAAGATGGTGGCCAAAAAGAAATAATTCTAATGATCTATTTTGTGGTAGTGTGGTCGAGCAGTAGGCTTATCAGAGGGTAGTGTTAAGCATTTGTTGTACACACACAGGCAATAAATGAGGAACACACACTCAAAGACAATTCCAGGCCAAAAGGTTTTTATATAGAAAAATATATTTTCTTAGTTTATTTTAAGAACCACAGGTTCAATATTTACAAACAATACTTTAAATGAAAAGTATTTCACTCAGGTATCTTAGAAACTTTGAATCAACACAATATCATGTACAGTTTTGACAAAAATGGCAATAAGCTATTTTAAAATTAGATACTGCAAAATTCAACAGTTCCTGGGGGAGGTAAGTATTGGTTAGTTTTGCAGGTAAGTAAACCACCTACAGGGTTCAAAGTTGGGTCCAAGGTAGCCCACCATTGGGGATTCAGGGCAACCCCAAGGTTACCACACCAGCAGCTCAGGGCCGGTCAGGTGCAGAGGTCAAAGTGGTGCCCAAAACGCATAGGCTTCAATGGAGAAGAGGGTGCCCCGGTTCCAGTCTGCCAGCAAGTAAGTACCCACGACTTCGGAGGGCAGACCAGGGGGGTTTTGTAGGGCACCGGGGGGGACACAAGTCAGCACAAAAAGTATACCCTCAGCGGCACAGGGGCGGCCGGGTGCAGAGTGCAAACAGGTGTCAGGTTTGCAATTGGTTTCAAAGGGAGACCCAGGGGTCTCTTCAGCGAAGCAGGCAGGCAAGGGGGGGGCTCCTCTGGGTAGCCACCACCTGGGCAAGGTATAGGGCCACCTGGGGGTCGCTTCTGCACTGGAGGTCGGATCCTTCAGGTCCTGGGGGCTGCGGGTGCAGTGTCTTTACCAGGCGTCGGGTTCTATGAGCAGGCAGTCGCGGTCAGGGGGAGCCTCAGGATTCCCTCTGCAGGCGTTGCTGTGGGGGCTGAGGGGGGTCAACTCTGGCTACTCACAGGCTCGCAGTCACCGGGGAGTCCTCCCTGTAGTCTTGTTTCTCCGCAGGTCGAGCCAGGGGCATCGGGTGCAGAGTGGAAAGTCTCACGCTTCCGGCGGGAAACGTGGAGTCCTTTACAAGTTGTTTCTTTGTTGCAAGTTTCAGTCTTTGTGGAACAGGGCCGCTGTCCTAGGGAGTTCTTGGTCCTTTTGGATGCAGGGTAGTCCTCTGAGGCTTCAGAGGTCGCTGGACCCTGGGGGACGCGGCGCTGTTGCAGTTTTTCTCGAAGTGGGGAGACAGGCCGGCAGGGCTCGGGCCCAAAGCAGATGGTGTCTCCGTCTTCTCTGCAGGGCTTCAGGTCAGCAGTCCTTCTTTGTCTTCAGGTTGCAGGAATCTATCTTCCTAGGTTCTGGGGGCCCCTATATACTCAATTTAGGGGGGTGTTTAGGTCTGGGGGGTTAGTAGCCAATGGCTACTAGCCCTCAGGGTGGCTACACCCTCTTTGTGCCTCCTCCCTGAGGGGAGGGGGGCACATCCCTAATCCTATTGGGGGAGAGGATTTCTAAAAGTCAGAGTCACCTCAGCTCAGGACAGCTTCGGGGTTGTCCTGACTGGCCAGTGACTCCTCCTTGTTTTTCTCGTTATCTCCTCTGGCCTTGCCGCCAAAAGTGGGGCCGTGGCCAGAGGGGGCGGGCATCTCCACTAGCTGGGATGCCCTGTGGTGCTGTAACAAAGGGGGTGAGCCTTTGAGGCTCAACACCAGGTGTTACATTTCCTGCAGGGGGAGGTGAGAACCACCTCCACCCAGTACAGGCTTTGTTACTAGCCACAGAGTGACAAAAGCACTCTCCCCATGTGGCCAGCAACATGTCTGGTGTGTGGCAGGCTGGTAAAACTAGTCAGCCCACACTGGAAGTTGGGTATGTTTTCAGGGAGTGTCTCTAAGATGCCCTCTGGGGTCTATTTCACAATAAAATGTACACTGGCATCAGTGTGCATTTATTGTGCTGAGAAGTTTGATACCAAACTTCCCAGTTTTCAGTGTAACCATTATGGTGCTGTGGAGTTCGTGTATGACAGACTCCCGGACCATATACTCTTATGGCTACCCTGCACTTACAATGTTTAAGGTTTTGCTTAGACACTGTAGGGGCATAGTGCTCATGCACCTATGCCCTCACCTATGGTATAGTGCACCATGCCTTAGGGTTGTAAAGCCTGTTAGAGGGGTGACTTATCTATGCCATGGGCAGTGTGAGGTTGGCATGGCACCCTGAGGGGAGTGCCATGTCGACTTAGTCATTTTCTCCCCACCAGCACCCACAAGCTGGCAAGCAGTGTGTCTGTGCTGAGTGAGGGGTCCCCAGGGTGGCATAAGACATGCTGCAGCCCTTAGAAACCTTCCCTGGCATCCGGGCCCTTGGTACCAGAGGTACCAGTTACAAAGGACTTACCTGGATGCCAGGGTGTGCCAATTGTGGAGACAAAGGTACAGTTTTAGGGAAAGAACACTGGTGCTGGGTCCTGGTTAGCAGGCCTCAGCACAATTTCAAATCATAACTTGGCATCAGCAAAGGCAAAAAGGCAGGGCGTAACCATGCCAAGGAGACATTTCCTTCCACAACCCCCCCCAAACGAAAGAGGATAAGACTAACCTTTCCCAAGAGAGTCTTCATTTTCTAAGTGGAAGAACCTGGAAAGGCCATCTGCATTGGCATGGGCAGTCCCAGATCTGTGTTCCACTATAAAGTCCATTCCCTGTAGGGAGATGGACCACCTCAACAGTTTTGGATTTTCACCTTTCATTTGCATTAGCCATCTGAGAGGTCTGTGGTCAGTTTGAACTACAAAGTGAGTACCAAAGAGGTATGGTCTCAGCTTCTTCAGGGACCAAACCACAGCAAAAGCCTCCCTCTCAATGGCACTCCAACGCTGCTCCCTGGGGAGTAACCTCCTGCTAATGAAAGCAACAGGCTGGTCAAGGCCATCATCATTTGTTTAGGACAAAACTGCCCCATTCCCATGTTCAGAGGCATCAGTCTCCACAATGAACTGCTTGGAGTAATCTGGAGCTTTTAGAACTGGTGCTGTGCACATAGCTTGCTTCAGGGTGTCAAAGGCCTGTTGGCATTCTACAGTCCAGTTTACCTTCTTAGGCATTTTCTTGGAGGGAAGTTCTGTGAGGGGTGTCACTATTGATCCATATCCCTTCACAAACCTCCTGTAGTACCCAGTCAAGCCAAGGAATGCCCTGACTTGAGTCTGGGTTTTTGGAGCTACCCAGTCCAGAATAGTCTGGATCTTGGGTTGGAGTGGCTGAACTTGGCCTCCACCTACAAGGTGTCCCAAGTAAACCACAGTTCACTGCCCTATCTGACAGTTGGATGCCTTGATAGAGAGGCCTGCTGCTTGCAGGGCCTTCAGAACCTTCTTCAGGTGGACCAGGTGATCCTGCCAGCTGGAGCTAAAGACAGCAATATCGTCAAGATAAGCTGCACTAAAGGACTCCAAGCCAGCAAGGACTTGATTCACCAACCTTTCGAAGGTGGCAGGGGCATTCCTTAAGCCAAAGGGCATAACAGTAAACTGATAATTCCCATCAGGTGTTGAGAATGCTGTCTTTTCTTTTGCTCCTGGTGCCATTTTGATTTGCCAGTACCCTGCTGTCAAGTCAAAGGTACTTAAGTATCTGGCAGCACCTAGTTTGTCAATTAATTCATCTGCCCTTGGAATGGGATGGGCATCTGTCTTGGTGACAGAATTAAATCCTCTGTCATCCCCACAAAACCTCATCTCTCTCTTACCATCCTTGGTGTGAAGTTTTTGGGACTAAGACCAGTGGGCTAGCCCAGGGGCTGTCAGAGTGCTCAATGACTCCCAATTCCAGCATCTTGTGGACTTCCACTTTGATGCTTTCCTTAACTTGGTCAGACTGTCTGAAAATTTTGTTTTTGACAGGCATGCTGTCTCCTGTGTCCACATCATGGGTACACAGGGGTGTCTGACCAAGGGTTAGGGAAAAGAGCTCAGCAAACTGTTGTAAGACTTTCCTACAGTCAGATTGCTGTTGGCCAGAGAGGGTGTCTGAATAGATCACTCCATCTACTGCGCCATCTTTAGGGTCAGTGGAGAGGAGATCAGGGAGAGGTTCACTCTCAGCTTCCTGGTCCTCATCTGTCACCAACAACAGATTCACATCTGCCCTGTCATGAAAGAGTTTGAGGCGGTTCACATGGATCACCCTTTTGGGGGACCTGCTAGTGCCTAGGTCTACCAGGTAGGTGACCTGACTCTTTCTCTCTAGCACTGGGTAAGGGCCACTTCATCTGTCCTGAAGTGCCCTGGGAGCCACAGGCTCCAGAACCCAGACTTTCTGCCCTGGCTGAAACTCAACCATAGCAGCCTTTTGATCATACCACATCTTCTGGAGCTGTTGGCTGGCCTCAAGGTTTTTATTTGCCTTTTCCATGTACTCTGCCATCCTGGAACGTAGGCCTAGTACATAGTCTACTATATCTTGTTTAGGCTCATGAAGCGATCTCTCCCAACCTTCTTTTACAAGAGCTAGTGGTCCCCTTACAGGATGGCCAAACAGAAGTTCAAAGGGGGAAAACCCTACTCCCTTCTGAGGCACCTCTCTGTAGGCGAAAAGCAGACATGGCAAGAGGACATCCCATCTCCTTTTGAGCTTTTCAGGGAGCCCCATGATCATGCCTTTCAATGTTTTGTTAAATCTTTCTACAAGACCATTGGTTTGTGGATGGTATGGTGTGGTGACTTTGTAAGTCACCCCACACTCATTCCACATATGCTTCAGGTATGCTGACCTGAAGTTGGTACCCCTGTCAGACACCACCTCCTTAGGAAATCCCACTCTGGTAAAGATAACAATGAGTGCTTTAGCTACTGCAGGGGCAGTAGTGGACCTAAGGGGAATTGCTTCAGGGTATCTAGTAGCATGATCCACTACTACTAGTATGTATTGGTTCCCTGAGGCAGTGGGAGGTTCAAGTTGTCCCACTATATCCACACCCACTCTTTCAAAGGGGACCCCCACCACTGGAAGTGGAATGAGGGGGAGCCTTTGGGTGTCCACCTGTCTTACCACTGGCTTGACAGGTGGCACAGGAGACACAAAACTCCTTTACTTTCTGGGACATGTTGGGCCAATAGAAATGATTAACTAACCTTTCCCAAGTCTTGGTTTGTCCCAAATGCCCAGCACGTGGAATATCATGAGCTAAGGTCAGAATGAACTTCCTAAACTCCTGAGGCACTACCACTCTCCTAGTGGCACCAGGTTTGGGATCTATTGCCTCAGTGTAGAGGAGTTCATCTTCCCAATAGACTCTATGTGTTCCAGTGATTTTTCCTTTGGTCTCTTCAGCAGCTTGCTGCCTAAGGCCTTCAAAAGAGGGACATGTTTCTTGCCCCTTACACAACTTTTCCCTTGTGGGTCCCCCTGGGCCTAGGAGCTCAACCTGATAAGGTTCTAACTCCATGGGCTCAGTTCCCTCAGAGGGCAGAACTTCTTCCTGCCTGGGAAGAGAGGTTCCCTTTCTATTGTTGTGTTGAAGCTGGTTCCCCAGTCTTCTTTCCTTTCCTCTTGGAGGGTTGAGCCATTTTTCCAGGCTCAAACACCACTTTTTCACCCTGAGCCTTGCACTGTGCCCTTGTTTTGACACACACCAGTTCAGGGATACCCAGCATGGCTGCATGGGTTTTGAGTTCTACCTCAGCCAATGCTGAGGACTCCAGGTCATTTCCAAGCAGACAGTCTACAGGGATATTTGAGGAGACCAGCACCTGTTTCAGGCCATTGACCCCTCCCCATTCTAAAGTTACCATAGCCATGGGATGTACTTTAGTCTGATTGTCAGCGTTGGTGACTGGATAAGTTTGTCCAGCCAGGTATTGACCTTGGGAAAACAGTTTCTCTGTCACCATGGTGACACTGGCACCTGTATCCCTCAGGCCTTCTACACTAGTCCCATTAATTAAGAGTCGCTGTCTGTATTTTTGCATATTAGGGGGCCTGGCGCCAGTGTGGCTAAGTCCACCCCACCCTCAGAAACTAATGTAGCTTCAGTGTGAACCCTGATTTGCTCTGGGCACACTGTTGATCCCACCTGGAGACTGGCTATTCCAGTGCTAACTGGAGTAGAGTTTGAAGTGGAATCTTTCTTGGGACAGGCCTTGTCTCCAGTTTGGTGTCCCTGCTGATTACAACTACGACACCAGGACTTTTTGGGATCAAAGTTTTTACCCTTGTACCCAAAATTGGATTGTGAAGAGGCTTTGGACCCTCCCTCCTGAGCAGGTTTTTGGGGCCCTGTAGAAGACTCTTTACTTTTACCCTTGGATGTCTCAACACTCTTCCCCTGGGGAGTCTTTGTGACTCATTTCTTTTGGTCACCCTCTGTGGAAGTCTTGGTCACCCTAGTCTTGACCCAATGGTCCGCCTTCTTTCCCAATTATTGGGGAGAAATTGGTCCTAGGTCTACCAGATGCTGATGCAGTTTATCTTTGAAACAATTACTTAACAGGTGTTCTTTCACAAACAGATTGTACAGCCCATCATAATCACTTACACCACTGCCATTAATCCAACCATCCAGTGTTTTGACTGAGAAGTCAACAAAATCAACCCAGGTTTGGCTCGAGGATTTTTGAGCCCCCCTGAACCTAATCCTGTACTCCTCCGTTGAGAATCCAAAGCCTTCAATCAGGGTAGCCTTCATGAGGTCATAGGATTCTGCATCTTTTCCAGAGAGTGTGAGGAGTCTATCCCTACACTTTCCAGTAAACATTTCCCAAAGGAGAGCACCCCAGTGAGATTTGTTTACTTTTCTGGTTGCACAAGCCCTCTCAAAAGCTGTGAACCATTTGGTGATGTCATCACCATCTTCATATTTAGTTACAATCCCTTTAGGGATTTTTAGCATGTCAGGAGAATCTCTGACCCTATTTATGTTGCTGCCACCATTGATGGGACCTAAGCCCATCTCTTGTCTTTCCCTTTCTATGGCTAGGATCTGTCTTTCCAAAGCCAATCTTTTGGCCAAACTGGCTAGCAGGAGGTCATCTTCATTGAGGCTGTCCTCAATGCTTCCAGAGTTGCTGGACTCTCCTGTGAGTGAAGCAGCATCTCTGACTATCACATTTGGAGTCAGGGTTGGAGCAACCCTGGTCTCCCTATCTAGGACTGGAGGTGGGAGTTCCTCAACTCACTAGTGTCCCCCTCTGTGAGGGCATCATCAGAGGGGTTGTTTTTAGCAAACTCTGCCAAGAGCTCCTGGAGATGTACTTTGGTACGGTTTGAACCAGTCTTTATCTTTTTGATTTTACAGAAAGACCTTAACTCTGACATCCTAAGATGCAGGTAAGGGGTGAGGTTGAGTTCCATCACAATCTCTTCTGTAGTAGACATTTTGAGGGTCATTCTGACCCTGGCGGCCGGTGGCCGCCAGGGCCACCGACCACGGGAGCACCGCCAACAGGCTGGCGGTGCTCCAATGAGCATTCTGACCGCGGCGGTTCAGCCGCGGTCAGAAGCGGAAAGTCAGCGGTCTCCCGCTGACTTTCCGCTGCTCTTTGGAATCCTCCATGACTGCGGAGCGCGCTCCGCAGCCATGAGGATTCTGACCCCCCCTACCGCCATCCAGTTCATGGCGGGAAAGCCGCCATGAACAGGATGGCGGTAGGGGGGGGTCGCGGGCCCCTGGGGGCCCCTGCCGTGCCCATGCCAATGGCATGGGCACGGCAGGGGCCCCCGTAAGAGGGCCCCGAAAAGTATTTCAGTGTCTGCCTTGCAGACACTGAAATACGCGACGGGTGCCACTGCACCCGTCGCACCTTCCCACTCCGCCGGCTCGATTACGAGCCGGCATCCTCGTGGGAAGGTCGTTTTCCCCTGGGCTGGCGGGCGGTTTTACTGGAACCGCCCGCCAGCCCAGGGGAAAACTCGTAATACCCGCCGCGGTCTTTTGACCGCAGCGCGGTAATTTGGAGGACGGGATCCTGGCGGGCGGCCTCCGCCGCCCGCCAGGGTCATAATGAGGCCCTTTGTTTCTAAAAGTTGAAATACTTTCTAAGAATCTAAAACTATCTCTAGAACTTAATTCAAACTTTTACAAAACTTTTAAACTCTAATAGAAATGCGAACAGGGACTAACACAAGGCCCTAGCAGGACTTTCAAAAATTTAGAAAAATAGCTCAAATTTCAAGAATCAGTTTCTAATGACAATTTTTGGAATTTAGTTGTATGATCAGGTATTGGCTGAATAGTCCAGCAAATGCAAAGTCTTGTACCCCACCGCTGATCCACCAATGTAGGAAGTTGACTCTGTATGTACTATTTCAAAGTAAGAAATAGCATGCACAGAGTCCAAGGGTTCCCTTAGAGGTAAGATAGTGGCAAAAAGAGATAATTCTAATGCTCTATTTTGTGGTAGTGTGGTCGAGCAGTATGCTTATCAGAGGGTAGTGTTAAGCATTTGTTGTACACACACAGGCAATACATGAGGAACACACACTCAAAGACAATTCCAGGCCACTAGGTTTTTATTTAGAAAAATATATTTTCTTAGTTTATTTTAAGAACCACAGGTTCAAGATTTACAAACAATGCTTTAAATGAAAGGTATTTCACTCAGGTATCTTACGAACTTTGAATCAACACAATATGATGCACAGTTGTGACAAAAATGGCAATAAGCTATTTTAAAATTGGACACTGTGCAAAATTCAACAGTTCCTGGGGGAGGTAAGTATTGGTTAGTTTTGCAGGTAAGTAAACCACCTACAGGGTTCAAAGTTGGGTCCAAGGTAGCCGACCTTTGGGGGTTCAGGGCAACCCCAAAGTTACCACACCAGCAGCTCAGGGCGGGTCAGGTGCAGAGGTTAAAGTGGTGCCCAAAACGCATAGGCTTCAATGGAGAAGGGGGTGCCCCGGTTCCAGTCTGCCAGCAGGTAAGTACCCGCGACTTCGGAGGGCAGACCAGGGGGGTTTTGTAGGGCACCGGGGGGGACACAAGTCAGCACAAAAAGTACACCCTCAGCAGCACAGGGGCGGCCGGGTGCAGAGTGCAAATAGGCATCGGGTTTGCAATTGGTTTCAATGGGAGACCCAGGGGTCTCTTCAGCGAAGCAGGCAGGCAAGGGGGGTGCTCCTCGAGGTAGCCACCACCTGGGCAAGGGAGCGGACCACCTGGGGGTCACTTCTGCACTGGAGGTCGGATCCTTCAGGTCCTGGGGGCTGCGGGTGCAGTGTCTTTACCAGGCTTCGGGTTCTTTGAAGCAGGCAGTCGCGGTCAGGGGGAGCCTCTGGATTCCCTCTGCAGGCGTCGCTGTGGGGACTCAGCAGGGTCAACTCTGGCTACTCACGGGCTCACAGTTGCCGGGGAGTCCTCCCTGTTTTGTTGTTTCTCCGCAGGTCGAGCCGGGGGCGTCGGTGCAGAGTGGAAAGTCTCACGCTTCCGTCGGGAAACGTGGGGTCCTTTAAAAGTTGTTTCTTTGTTGCAAGTTTCAGTCTTTGTGGAACAGGGCTGCTGTCCTCAGGAGTTCTTGGTCCTTTTAGATGCAGGGTAGTCCTCTGAGGCTTCAGAGGTCGCTGGACCCTGGGGGACGCGTTGCTCTTGCAGTTTTTCTCAAAGTGGGGAGACAGGCAGGTAGGGCTTGGGCCAAATCAGTTGGTGTCTCCGTCTTCTCTGCATGGCTTCAGGTCAGCAGTCCTTCTTCATCTTCAGGTTGCAGGAATCTATCTTCCTAGGTTCTGGGGGGCCCTAAATACTCAATTTAGGGGGGTGTTTAGGTCTGGGGGTTAGTAGCCAATGGCTACTAGCCCTGAGGGTGGCTACACCCTCTTTGTGCCTCCTCCCTGAGGGGAGGGGGGCACATCCCTAATCCTTTTGGGAGAATCCTCCATCTGCAAGATGGAGGATTTCTAAAAGTCAGAGTCACCTCAGCTCAGGACACCTTAGGGGTTGTCCTGACTGGCCAGTGACTCCTCCTTGTGTTTCTCACTATCTCCTCCGGCCTTGCCGCCAAAAGTGGGGCCGTGGCCGGAGGGGGCGGGCATCTGCACTAGCTGGGATGCCCTGTGGCGCTGTAACAAAGGGGGTGAGCCTTTGAGGCTCACCGCCAGGAGTTACAGTTCCTGCAGGGGGAGGTGAGAACCACCTCCACCCAGTAGAGGATTTGTTACTAGCCACAGAGTGACAAAGGCACTCTCCCCATGTGGCCAGCAACATTTCTGGTGTGTGGCAGGCTGGTAAAACTAGTCAGCCCACACTGGAAGTCGGGTATGTTTTCAGGGGGCGTCTTTAAGATGCCCTCTGGGGTGTATTTCACAATAAAATGTACACTGGCATCAGTGTGCATTTCATGTGCTGAGAAGTTTGATACCAAACTTCCCAGTTTTCAGTGTAGCCATTACGGTGCTGTGGAGTTCGTGTATGACAGACACCCAGACCATATACTCTTATGGCTACCCTGCACTTACAATGTCTAAGGTTTTGCTTAGACACTGTAGGGGCATAGTGCTCATGCACCTATGCCCTCACCTATGGTACAGTGCACCCTGCCTTAGGGCTGTAAGGCCTGCTAGAGGGGTGACTTATCTATGCCATGGGCAGTGTGACGTTGGCATGGCACCCTGAGGGGAGTGCCATGTCAACTTAGTCATTTTCTCCCCACCAGCACCCACAAGCTGGCAAGCAGTGTGTCTGTGCTGAGTGAGCGGTCCCCAGGGTGGCATAAGACATGCTGCTGCCCTTAGAGACCTTCCCTGGCAGCAGGGCCCTTGGTACCAGAGGTACCAGTTACAAGGGACTTACCTGGATGCCAGGGTGTTCCAATTGTGGAGACAAAGGTGCAGTTTTAGGGAAAGAACACTGGTGCTGGGGCCTGGTTAGCAGGCCTCAGCACACTTTCAAATCATAACTTGGCATCAGCAAAGGCAAAAAGTCAGGGGGTAACCATGCCAGGGAGGCATTTCCTTACAACAGGCCTGTATTTTGCTATGTGTCCTGCATTCTCCTGCTCTCATGTCATTCCAACGAGTAACTGTTTACTGTGAATCTTTGTCTCACCTACCTATTGCTTGAGCCATTCATGTTCATTAGCCTTTGGTAGCTATTTACAGAGTAGAGTTTTGCCCAAGCCAGATGCCAACTACAGTGTTTTATGATGTATTTCCTGAGACTGGTCATGTAGGAGTGACATCTGTTATGCCCTCTTTAGTTGGCAATACACACTGGGTATGACAACTATGAATTGCATATGTGATTTGTGTGCCACCATGCCTACTATCCTGATGAAAGTCTCTGTCATGGTCTTTTTGCATGTAGGATAAGTGGATATACTCTGGTGTATGGCAGGACAAATGGATTCCTTACATCTGCCCTGGGACATGTCTGCTGTACTGTTTCTCCTGCAGAGGATGCCTCCCTCTCCTGTCCATTACACTGCTGGTTTGTTTAGGGGACCGTACACCTATAACATTTTGTTGACCAAACATTTGTATATGTACAAATAAAGACAAATATGCAGTTGCTGTGATTTTGCATTAATTGTCCAGCAGGTAAGGAGTGGGGTAATGGTGGATGAAATCATCAGAGTAGGTGGCACAGCTGTAGATAGTACAGGTCCAGTGTCCAAGGGCCATGGGAAAATGGAAAATGTCATTGAACAGTCAACAGGATGTCTCAGTGGCACACAAGGGAGAGAAATCAGGAGAGGGTCACTTCCTGGCAATAGGTTTGGTATTTGCATCTGCTCCAGCCAGATGTCTGGATAGATGACCACGTTTGCAGGGAGGTTCTTCAGCTACAGAGGGATGGGTGCCAGAGGCCTGTAGTTCCCCTTGGCAGGGCCTCCATTCCACTACTTGCCGCAGATGTTGAAGGCTCAGATGTGATATGGATACTGGAAGAGGCCTGCTGGTGGGTGGAGGAAGCACGCAGGGTGGTTTTAATGTACCTGAGCACCCATGCAATGGAGGCCATGGTGGCATTGTGGGGCCGGCCATTGCTGCATGACCTCCTGGTGGTATTCCCTCTGCAGCCTTTGGTTTTTCCCCAACATGTTAATGATCCGCCCATCCTATCCTGGGATTGTTGATATGTCCCAGGACTTGGGATATGGTTTGCTGGTCAGTTGACTTCCTTAGGTGCACCATCCTCTGACCCACAGGTTCCCTCCCTCGCTTCCTTCCCCCATGTGCTTGTGCCCCTGGCACGGTGTGCCCACTCCCAGTCTCACCAGGACCTTCATCGTTTTGGGTGTGAGGGGTGGACTCAGGTCCCTGTGCTGTGGGGTACACAATAGTTTGAACAGTCCTTGAGACACAGGTTTTGGGACGAAGGGTTGGCAGTGATTTTGGTGCCACAGGGAAGGGGAGCTGATGTGGGCAAGGTGAGACAGGGAGTGGTAGACTGACCAGGGATCCCAGATAGGCCAGATAGGTCGTCACTGTCCAGACATCCAGGGGTCTTGTGCTTACTGGGGCCTTCATCCGGAGGAGGTCTGGCAGTCTCTGGTATCCAGTCTCCATGGTGGCACTAGCCAGGGTACCTGTGGATGGAGTGAGAGCAGGTTAAATGGCAGAGGTGTGAATAGTTCTCTCTTTGTCTGATGCATACAGTTGCTTGACTTGATTTTCAGCAATGGTAATGACAGGGGCAGCACTGCTAACACAGTTTGTGGATAGTGAATTGTGACATATGTACCATGCTCCATAGGAGTTGTTGCCGATCAGGCTTGGTAACTTTAGCTAGGTGGGTAGGTTCTGTTCCTGTGTAATGGTTCACATGACAGGTGTGCCCTGTTAGCAGGTGACAATTCAGGTTTGCTAGATGTGATTGAGTATGGCTGTACATTGCAGCATGGTGTCCACATGGGAGGAGGGCATATGTGTATGTAAGATTGCTTGCCCTGTTTGTGCATGTTGTGCAAGGAGTATACCTTCTTACTTTCAAGATCATGATCAGGCCATTTCAGGGTTGTTGATCAGGATAAGTGATCCTTAGGTTTGGTGGCTGTGCTGTGTCCGTGTTTGGCATTGTGTTGTGCCTTAGAATTGCTGTCTTTGCCATGTAGTGGTCCTCAGTTGAAGCATCCTGTTGGTGTAGCTGGTGCAATAGTCATACTTGCAAGAGATATGATGTACACATTGCAGGTTTGGATGGAGACGGGCAGGTACATTGTGGGAATCATAGTGATTGTTATTGGCAGTGCTATCCATGCACTTGGCAGGGATTGTCTGAGCATTGGGGCTGGGTGGTGGAGTGGCATGCAGGAGATGAGCTTTCGGTGATTAGGTGGGAGATGTAGTGGAATATAGGGTGAATTGGGAGGTGATTGGGTGGTGAGGAAGCATGCTGGACTGGACTAATTTCTGCCAGGGGCATTTTACTTACTTACCAGAATCCAGTCCTCTGGGTATTCCAGTCTGACCCTCTGGATGCAGGATGTCCAAGACTTTCTCCTCCCACAATGTGAACTCTGGGGGAGGAGGTGGGGGCCCGCCGCCAGTCTTTAGCAGAGCAATTTGGTGTCTCAATGCCATAGAATGCACCTTCTCCTGTAGGTCGTTCTACCTCTTCCTGATGTCCTCCATGGTGTTTGGATGGTTGCCCACTGAGTTGACTCCGTCGACAATTCTCTGCCATAACTCTATTCTCCTGGCAATGGAGGTTTGTTGTACCTGTGCTCCAAACAGTTGTGGCTCTACCCTGACGATTTCATCAACCATGACCCACAACTCATCGCCTGTGAGTGCATGGGTGCTTTTGACGAGACATGGTGGTCGTGTTGTGGGTGGAGGTGGGTGTTGTGTCTGTAAGGATGCAGTGTAGGGAGCTTGGTGGGGTGGGGATGTTTGACTGTGTGTGCTGGTTGGTTGTGGTGTTTGTGTGCAGTAGTGATGTGTATATAGTGTTGATCATGCAGTTGTGTGGTGTGTGCTGAGTGTCAAGTGTATGTGTGCCTATGGTGTAAAAGTGCTAAGTAATACGTTTGTGGGTACTCACTGTCTCTGTATGTGGTTTTTGTCACAAAAGATTGTGGGTTGTGTGGAGGTGAGTTATATAGTGCCGTGAGTAGGTGTGTCTGGTATGTGTGTGTTTCTGTCAGGTGTGGGGTATTCAAACTGTCCAATGTGGTGTTGTGTTCTGTCTGAGATGAGTTGCTGAGCGCGGCGGTTCAAACCACCAATGGTTTTCCACCATGGAAGAACTGCTGTGGGGGTTTGTAGGTTGTAATCTGGTGGGTGGAAAGTTGTCGGGCTGGTGGTGCTGGTGGTGGAACGCCTCTTTCCCACACTCCAGTGTCCTGGCGGTGTCAGATTTGTGGCTGTTTTTTGGTGGTCTTCAGTGTGTGACTCTTAAAATGGCAGTCAGAATACTGCTAACATGGCGGTCTTTTGGCTGTGGTCTTGCCAACAGACTGGCAAAGTCGTAATGAGGCCCTAAATGACCATTTAAAGATAAGATAACTTTAGATCCACTAGTTAAGCTTAATGACTACGAGAAACAGCTAAATATTGAGATAGAACTATTTTTGATAGAGGGGAAACTAATGGAAATGGTTGATAGTGCCTCTTCACCTAGAAAAGATATATGTCGAAACACGGCTACTATTGGAGTAGTTAAAGCAGATATTTGCAATAATTCCTACTTATATATGATGTGTTACTATATAACCCAGTGACAGTTCAAAGCAAACTAAATATTGATGCCTTAATCAATATTGTGTCACAAGCTACAATAATATCTGAGACATTTTCCTGGGTAAATGCAAACAAAAAAGATTGTCACTAAGGGCTTGATTACAACATTGGTGGTCTGAGGACCGCCAATGCCACAGTGGAGGTTGGACTGCTGCAGTTGCGGCGCACTGACCGCCACATTATGAGGTTCGCGGCAGACCCGCCAAACTACCACTGTCCCTGCCAGGATCTTCGATCCCGACTGACTGACATCAGGTGCAGGTTGTATTCAGCCAGGGTGATGCTAAACGCTGTGCCGCCCTTCTGATTACAACCTTGTCCTCCACCAGCCTTTTCATGTTGGTACCACTGCCATGACAAGACTGATGGAGAACAGATGCAGGGGGGCCTTCCCAGTACCCTCAAAATGTGCACTGTCAGCTGTCCAATATTGTTAGGGGCTGACAGTATTAAAATGCTTTTTCACTGACAGCATTATTGATATTTAATTGATTCAAGCACACTCTCCTCTCAAACATGCTAATGCCATAATCTATGTTAGCCATAATGTTACATAACTGAAAAGTCTAATAACATTGATAGAAATGTATCTTCAGAAAAATCAGGCTTCTAGTATTACACCTGTAACATAACATGAGAATTTTATTCTCCTCTTCCTCTAAATAGGCATTTTGGGGGTCATTACAACATTGGCAGTAAAAGCCGCTTACCGCCGTGCAGAAGACCGCCAATACACCGCCGCGGCCGCGGAATTCCGCCACAGCTATTATGACCCACATCTCGGAATCCGCCGAAATTCAGTCACCCACACAAGTCCGCCACACCAAAGGTCAGTGTTAAACTGGCGAAAACAAAACCTCCACGCCAACAGAAACACGCCCATGCTATTACGACCCACGAATCCACGCGGCGGTCTTTCAACCGCAGTATTCCATTGGCGGTACCCACCGCAACGCTCAAAATACACACACATCTCCAAAACACAGCCACATTGGACAATTCCAAATACACACACCTGATACACATACACACACCACTCCCACACACCCAACACAATATAAAACACACACCCACATCACCCACAAACCCCTACGACCAAAAATTAGTCACGAAGGCGACAAAAAGATAGCACAGAATAGACAATCCCACCACACAGAGGCACACAGCACCATCACCCACACAACATCCACGCACAAAACACCACACACCACTACACATCACCACACACATCAACACTCACACCGCCCCACACATCACACACACCACCCCATGTCACGCCAAAGACACCCCCGCTTTTCCGAGGAGGAGCTCCGGGTCATGGTGGAGGAAATCCTACGGGTAGAGCCACAGCTATTTGGCTCACAGGTGCAGCACACATCCATAGCCAGGAAGATGGAGCTATGGCGCAGAATAGTCGACAGGGTCAACTCTGTGGGACAGCATCCAAGCAATCGGGAGGACATCAGGAAGAGGTGGAACGACCTACGGGGGAAGGTGCGTTCAGCGGTCTCCAGGCACAACATCGCGGTTCAGTGGACTGGCGGCGGACCCCCACCTCCTCCCCCACAACTAACAACATGGGAGGAGCAAGTCTTGACCATCATGCATCCTGAGGGCCTCGAAGGAGTCGGTGGAGGAATGGACACTGGTAAGTCAAATCTGAACTATCAGATCCCCCACCCTACCTGCATGCTATCACACACCCCCACCCTCACCCCCTCCCCTATCACCCAAACTCCTCACTAATGTACTAAGAACACAAACCACACATCCCAACAACAAGCCCTGCATGACACAACTAAGCATGGACACCCATCACGAAAGCATTCTCACTGCACATACCCATAAAAACCCCTAACCATCATCACACAAGCCCCCACACAGGAATGCTTGCACTGGGGTACACGTACACCCACCCATTGCACACCGTGACACACACACATGCAATAATCATGCTCTTATGCCCCTGCAGGATCACGAAGGACCGTCACCACACCGGAGGGTCCAGACAACTCCACGCCACCCTCAGAAGAGTCCCACAGTGACGATAGCAGCTCTGCCCTACTGGATCCTGATGACCAGCCCGGACCATCGTGGGCCTCGGGACAGTCGGTTCCCCTTGCACAGCCCAACACTGACCTTCCACCCTCTGGTAACACCAGCACAGCACCCACCCAGCGGGCCCAAACCTCCGTACCCAGGACAGGTCAATCAGCTGTGTGTCCACCACTACAGGGAACCCAGGATAACCCACCACTCCAACAACAACAGGGACGTGGGGGCAGTGGTAGTGGGCACACGGTCCAGGGGACGGAGGCACAGGAACACAGGGGAACTGGGAGGGCTGCTGTGCGACAGGGGGCGGACAGGCCAAGGGAATCCACTCTCCACGAGGCCATCTCCTCCATCATGGGAGCATACCACCACTCCCAGGACACGATGGCCACAGTTCTGGTCAAGTTTCAGGAGACCCAGCGCCTGCAGGAGGACCAGTATTTGGGGTTCAGGGTTGAGCTCAGGACCATCAACTCCGCCTTGGGCACCATCGTAGGGGTGCTGAAGGACATACAGCAGACCATGAGGGACACCGTGGCACTCCAAAGGGCCCCTGACACTAGCAGGGCCGATGAACTGCCCACCACCTCTGCCGGCGCTAGCGGACAGGACGCCCCGCCACCGGACCACCACACCAGCACCCCACCCCCTGCAGACGGACAACCACCACCCAAGCGGTCCCTGAGATCCAGGAACAGGACAGAGCAAGATGGCAAGACCCCGGCCAGGAAATGAGACCACCCTGATTGTCACCCCACTGTCCCACTTTGTTACCCTGTCCGTACTTAAACTGCACCAGCTCCACTTCCTATGCCCATATGGGCAGTGCACCTGTGAGACTAATAGACTGGACTCTGCCATGGACATTCCTCCACCATCACCTATCACCATTTTAGAATCCCCCTCCATTTTTGAGCACTTAAATAAACACCCTTGAACCACAAAACAATGTTGAGTCAGTCTATGATGTGGTAAAATGTATTATCAATGACAGTGTCAAAATGCGTTTCTAGTTGTAAAGGCAACATACCTATGTCACACATCACAAGTCCTTGAAGGATGCATGCAGATGACACACATTGGTAAGCACACCTGTGAAACCGTAATGTAAAGGAACAACTCAGTTACCAAATAATCCTATTACAGTATCCTAAGAATCCTATACACACAGGATAGAGGAAGACGTGTGACAGTGAATGTAATGGTAAAAATGAAAATGTTCTCACCTGTGTTTCACTGGAAATATTGCTGTATGACTGACTCCCTGTTGTCGTTGTCTTCTTCCTCAGCTTCCTCCTCATCATTGTCCACAGGCTCCACAGGCTCCACAGCTGCCATAACACCGTCAGCTGGACCATCCTCCTGCAGAAAAGGCACCTGGCGTCGCAAAGCAAGATTGTGAAGCATCGAGCAGGTGATGATGATCTGGCACACCTTCTTCGGTGAGTAGAATAGGGAACCACCTGTCATATGGAGGCACCTGAACCTGGCCTTTAGGAGGCCGAAGGTGCGTTCGATCACCCTCCCAGTCCGCCCATGGGCCTCATTGTAGCGTTCCTCTGCCCTGGTCCTGGGATTCCTCACTGGGGTCAATAGCCAGGACAGGTTGGGGTAACCAGAGTCTCCTAATAGCCACACACAGTGCCTCTGGAGTTGACCCATCATATCAGGGATGCTGCTATTCCGCAGGATGTAGGCGTCATGCACTGAGCCAGGGAACAGAGCATTAACCTGGGAGATGTACTGGTCTGCCAAACATACCATCTGTACATTCATGGAATGATAACTCTTCCGGTTCCTGTACACCTGTTCACTCCTGTGGGGGGGGGAGGCAGAGCTACATGGGTGCCATCAATAGCACCTATGATGTTGGGGATATGTCCAAGGGCATAGAAGTCACCTTTCACTGTAGCCAAATCTTCCACCTCAGGGAAAATGATGTATCTCCTTACGTGTTTCAGCAGGGCAGACAACACTCTGGACAGCACGTTGGAAAACATAGGCTGGGACATCCCTGATGCCATGGCTACTGTTGTCTGAAAAGAGACACTTGCAAGGAAATGGAGCACTGACAGCACCTGCACGTCAGGGGGGATTCCAGTGGGATGGCGGATTGGTGATATCAGGTCTGGCTCCAACTGGGTACCTAGTTCCTGGATAGTGGCACGGTCAAACCTGTAGGTGACGATTAAATGTCGCTCCTCCATTGTCAACAGGTCCACCAGCGGTCGGTACACCGGAGGATTCCGCCATCTTCTCAATTGTCCCAAATGATGGTGCCTAGGAAGGACAACAGAGACCACAGAGTCAACTTTTTTCCAGGTATGTACCCACAGTTACACAGAACACGACACCAAACACAAAACCCTTCCTGTATGTGTGTTGAGTGTAGGCCTAGCTATGTGTGACGCAGAAGTAAATGAAGCCATGTGGGCCCCTGAAATGGCGGCTGCCTGACCTCTAAAGTGGGACAATGGGATTGTGGGGTAACTGCGCTGGCGTTGTACACCGTCGCGGTAGGTGGTCGTAGACCACGGCGCAATGCTGCATTGGTTAACATTGGACCCTATGGGTACCAGGAGCCAATGAACAAGTGCGCCGCCGGTGATGATGCGCACCGCCGCAGACGACACCGCCACGGACGTCACCGCCATTTTCTATCTGTTCAATCACTAGATACCTGATCTTCGACAGGAGAGGACCTACACTGCAAGTGCTGCTGTGACCTCGGTCTGGAAGCGACGATGGCTGCTGCGTCTGGGGAAAGGGCCCCTGCCTTCACTGCTCAGGAGTTGGAGAAACTAGTAGACGGGGTCCTCCCCCAGTACACGCTACTCTACGGTCCTCCAGACCAACAGGTTAGTACACAGGTAGCACGTTGTATGGGCTAGGCCTGGGTGGAGAGGGCTGGTTGTAAGAGGGAAGGGGGCAGAGTTCAGGGAACATTAATGCATGTGAATGAATGTGCCACATGGCTATGGTAGGGAGGGGGGACACTCACATCGACGGTGCAGTTGGTAATGACTTCTCTTCTTCCCTTGTGCATGTCATGTAGATCAGCGCCCACCAGAAGAAGGACATTTGGCGTGCCATCGCCAAGGATGTCCGGACCCTGGGGGTCCACCAGAGGCGGGGCACCCACTGCCGGAAAAGATGGGAGGACATTCGCCGCTGGAGCAAGAAGACGGCGGAGGCTCAGCTGGGGATGGCCTCCCAACGTGGGAGGGGTGCCCGTCGCACCATGACCCCTCTGATGTTCCGGATCCTGGCGGTGGCTTACCCTGAGTTGGATGGGCGCTTGAGGGCATCACAGCAGACACAAGGGGGTAAGTTCACTCTCATTCTGCGGACTTTGCGCGCAGTGGAGGGGTCTGGGTGGGGGAGGAGGCCTGTGGGTGTACCTAGGCCAGGCAGAAATACATAGGCTAGGCCCCTCCGTAATGAAGGCCATGTGGCACTCTACCCCACCGCAGTAGAGTGCCAAGTACAGGTATACATGCCTCTGTGGCATCCATGTGTGCAGAAGTCCACCATAGCCATGTAGGCCAGATCGCAGAAATTGCATCTGTAGAGGCCAGGAGCACAGCGTAGTGCAGGGGGCTGCTGTGTCTGTATTGTCCGCCAACGGTAGCGGTATGCCATGCACTCAACCTGTCTTTCTTCTGTCTCCCCCCCCCCTTTTTGTGCTCTCCCTGTTCTTTTGTGCATCAGCATCATCAAGCGGAGGTACAGTGCCACCAGAGCACGAGGGAGCTGCATCCCACATGGCCATGGAGGGCCACACCACGGACTCAGAAGAATGCACCAGTGGGACGGAGGGCGAGGGGAGCTTCACGTCCGCCACCGGATCACCAACCAGCGACACGGACTCGTCCGCCGATGGGAGCTCCCTTGTGGTGGCGGCACCATCTGTGCGTCCCACTTCTACAGGTACAGCCGCCACCTCCCCTACCAGCACCGCCCTCCCAGCAGCCCGTCAGCGTTCGCCCCGTGCCCGCTCACCCAGGAGGGTGGGCATCACCTTCGCCCCAGGCACCTCAGGCCCTGCCCCAGTCACCCCTGCTGCCCTCATTGAGGAGGCCATTGACCTCCTCAGGTCACTCACTTTTGGGCAGTCTACCATTGTGAATGCCGTCCAGGGTGTAGAAAGGGAGTTGCAACACGGTAATGGATTCCTGGAGGCCATTCATTCTGGTCAGGCTGTCCTTCAGCGAACCCTGCAATCTCTGGCCTCAGCACTGATGGCAGCCATTGTCCCTGTGTCTAGCCTCCCCCCTCCAACCTCCTCCACCCAGACCAACTCCCCTGTACCCCAGCCTATCCCAAGCACACCATCAGACCAGCATGCACACACCTCAACACACAAAAGTAGCTCAGGCAAACATAGGCACCACACAACCCACAGGCACACACACAAGCATCACCCGCATGCAGACACAGCAACATCCACTGCCTCCACTGTGTCCCCCTCCTCGTCGTCTCCCTCCTCCCTCCCAGTCTCGTCTACACTCTCACCTGCATGCACTACATCTACAGGCACCAGGACTCGCACCAGACCACCCAGCACCACACCCCGCTCACCTGCACTCACCACCTCCACTCCCATTTACACGTCCCCTGTGTCGTCTCCCAGTGTGTCTGTGACGCCCCCTTCCAAAGTACACAAACGTGGGCACCCACACACCCAACATCCATCCACCTCACGACAGCCTCGAGTACCTGCACCTGCACCCAAAACACCTAAAGTGACACCTCCTACAACCACCTCCTCTTCCTCCACTCCCAGACCCCCTCCAACTACCCATCCCAGTGTTCGTCAGAAACTGTCCCTCTGCAAAGTTGACCTTTTTGCCCCCACCCCCCCCTCCAATTCATCAGTCCCGTCGTAGCGCCTCAGCCAAAAAGCCTCCAGTACCAGTGGTGCGTGTTCAAGGTGTGTGGAGTGCACCGGCCACCAGGGCAGGCAGTGTGACACGGAGCCAAGGCACTGCCAGTCCACCCCCTGTAAAGGCTCTGAAGTTGGAAAGTGTCCGACGGGACCGTGTGAAGACTCCTGGAGGCAAAACAACTCACAGGGGTCCCAGGGGGATTGCAGAGTCAGCTGTGACTCCTCCAAAGGTGGGGAAGGGCCAGAAGAAGTCTGCACAGCCTGGTGTGAGCATCACGGCGGAGAAGGGCGGCATCCTTCCCGGCGGCCGGGAAGCCACCGCCAGCACCGTCGTCACTGGTCCGGAGACCACCGCCAGAGTCATTGCCCAGGAGGGCCCAAGTATCGTCACTGGTCAGGAGACCACCGCCGGAGTCATTGCCCAGGAGGGCCCAAGTATTGTCACTGGTCAGGAGACCACCGCCAGAGTCATTGCCCAGGAGGGCCAAAGTATCGTCACTGGTCAGGAGACCACCGCCGGAGTCAGTGCCCAGGAGGGCCCAAGTATCGTCACTGGTCAGGAGCCCACCGCCACCGCCAGAGTCATTGCTCAGGAGGGCCAAAGTATTGTCACTGGTCAGGAGACCACCGCCACCGCCAGAGTCATTGCCCAGGAGGGCCAAAGTCTCGTCACTGGTCAGGAGACCATCGCCGGAGTCAGTGCCCAGGAGGGCCCAAGTATCGTCACTGGTCAGGAGACCACTGCCACCGCCGGAGTCAGTGCCCAGGAGGGCCCAAGTATCGTCACTGGTCAGGAGACCACCGCCGGAGTCAGTGCCCAGGAGGGCCCAAGTATCGTCACTGGTCAGGAGACCACCGCCAGAGTCATTGCCCAGGAGGGCCTCGGCAGCCACAGCCCCGCTGGGCAATGAGGGACCGTCATGCCACACACCAATGCCCAGTCCAGAGAACGTCATGCCACACACCAATGCCCAGTCCAGAGAACGTCATGCCACACACCAATGCCCAGTCCAGAGACCGCCATGGCAAAGCACCGCTGAACAGTGCAGAACCGCCATGGCAAAGCACCGCTGAACAGTCCAGAGCCGCCATGGCAAAGCACCGCTGAACAGTCCAGAGACCGCCATGGCAAAGCACCGCTGAACAGTCCAGAACTGCCATGGCTAAGCACCGCTGAACAGTCCAGAGACCGCCATGGCAAAAAAACGCTGAACAGTCCAGAACCACCATGGCTAAGCACCGCTGAACAGTCCAGAGACCGCCATGGCAAAGCACCGCTGAACAGTCCAGAACTGCCATGGCTAAGCACCGCTGAACAGTCCAGAGACCGCCATGGCAAAGCACCGCTGAACAGTCCAGAACCGCCATGGCAAAGCACCGCTGAACAGTCCAGAACCGCCATGGCAAAGCACCACTGAACAGTCCAGAGACCGCCATGGCAAAGCACAGCTGAACAGTCCAGAACCGCCATGGCAAAGCACCGCTGAACAGTCCAGACACCGCCATGGCAAAGCACCGCTGATCAGTCCAGAACCGCCATGGCAAAGCACTGCTGAACAGTCCAGAACCGCCATGTTAAAGCACCGCTGAATAGTCCAGAGACCGCCATGGCAAAGCACCGCTGAACAGGGCAGGCACCGTTGAAGAAGGAAAAGACCGCCACACCAAGCATCGTTATCCCATTTGCAGCTGGGACAGTGACGGGACAGGAACTGTTACGGGGAGACTAATCCAGTCTGGTCACCAGTCCCCCTCCAGAACCAGTGGTGGCTGTTATCTACTTGAGAGACTGTGGCTTTGCACTCCCCAGGATGGTACAGTGGACAAACCACCCACTGTAGAGACTTGAGAGACTGTGGCTTTGCACTCCCCAGGATGGTACAGTGGCCAAACCACCCACTGTAGAGACTTGAGAGACTGTGGCTTTGCACACCCCAGGATGGTACAGTGGGCAAACCACCCACTGTAGAGACTTGAGAGACTGTGGCTTTGCACTCCCCAGGATGGTACAGTGGGCAAACCACCCATTGTAGAGACTTGAGAGACTGTGGCTTTGCACTCCCCAGGATACATCAATGGGCATGGAGCCCCGTTGTGGATCTGGCTTTGCACTCATCCGGCTGAGGTGCCCCCCCTTCCCTTCCCCCTGAGGTGCCTGTTGTATTTCTCTCTGATGCCCCGGCATTGTTCTCTCCGTTTGTGGACAGGTATCTTGTGTGGGCCTCGCCCATGCATTTTTGGACTAGTAGTGCATGGACATTGATATGTGCATATCTGCACTACTTCTCGTAATGTATATTCTTTTGAATGATTTTATAATATATCTGTATATATTTGAGACAAGTATATTGAAACATTACAATGTTTGAACTGATTTTGTTTTGTCTTTGCATTCTTCCGGGGGGGTTGTGGGTTGTTACTGTGATGTTTGTGAATGCATTGGTGTGTGTGTTGTAATATGCGAGGGTGGGGGTGGGGGTGTTGCGTGTGTGTGTCCCTGACTTTTGCCTCCCCCCTCCCCTATGTCGTAGGTGCAGTACTCACCGTTGTCTTCGCCGGCCCGGCGTTGCTCTTCGTAGATGAGTAGGAATACAAGGGCCGGTAGGATTTGTAATTCCGGATCCATGGAGTCCTCCTTCCTCGTGGGATGTGTTCAGGTGAGTGTTTTCCCATTGCAGAAACTGTTTCCGCCGTGTTTTTATCCACGGTGATTCCACCCCGGAAAAGGTGGCGGATTGGCGGGTTGTGATACTATGGCCGGTACATTGTCTTCTGCCTGTCTGTTGGCGGTGACCGCCGCGCTGCTTTTCTTTACCACCGTGGCGGGCGGTGTGGTAAAGTGGCTGTCTTTGTTGGCAGTTTCCGCCAGGGTCATGATTCCCTTTTTTTGTCCGCCGGCCTGTTTGCGGTATTACCGCACCTTTAACACGGTCCGTCAGGGTTGTAATGACCCCCTTAGTCCTCTTGCTCAAACACAGTGATAAGTGGTGTTCACATTCAGAGGTTGTTGTTTTGAGTTTTTGTAAAAGATAGAGCTGGTTATGGGAACATGGCACTCATCACCAGAGGTGAGTCGAGATGCTACAGTAATGACCCAGATTGTACAATATACACCTCTATTTTGTGCTTCTGTTAAATTAAATGATGATCAAGATTGATTATGGGAAATTGTTGGAAGTTGCTTGAAAAATATATTGTTGCATTGGTCGATTCCATTTCTCTCTAACATGGATCAAATTGGTAATTGACTAGGATGTTCCTGGCTTAAAACATATTTTGACAGGCCAGTGTGTCTTATTAGTTATGGAGGGTGGTAAACCCATTTTGTCATAATGTTGGGGTTTGTCAAGGCCCTATCCATAACATCTATGTATCTGTTGTTATTTTACATTAAAATGCTGCAGTTGTGAACTTGAGCAATCTCAGTATATGGAACCATTTAGAAGCAAATTCATATGAACTTGTCAGCCTGAAAGTATGCAGTTAGACCTACTTTGTTATCCCCTTGTGCTAGAAAAGAATAGAGATATCCAACAAATTTTTATAACGTACAAACATTAGATAAATATGTTTAATTTAATATAATAAGTGCAAAATTAAATTTAAATAAACACAATAATGACATAATCATCAATAATGAAATAAAAATGCAAATATTATTAAATAATAATGACAAACACAAGATCTTAAACATTTTTAAAAAATACACACAACACAATTGCTACCTATATAAATATAATACAAATAAAATTACTGTAAAACTTGCATTATTAAAGTACTTTAAATTATAAAACCTTTTAAAATGAAATCACAACAAATTCATGTTGAAAATATTTTTAAAAAAATCACATTAAAAGATTAGACTAAGAGAGATGAAATTCACCATACAAACTCCCACATAAGCAACAGTTTAGAAAATGTTCGACATTGGAGGGAGTCAAATCTTCTATTCCCACTCGAACCTGAACAACAGTAGGAAAACTGATGCACTTTGGGGGCCCAGATTTACTATTCATACTCCAAAGTAAGCAACAACAGGGAAAGTGTTGGACTTTAATGGGGTCAGATATTATTTTTTCACTACAATCTCAAAAACAGTAGAGGAAGTGTTAGACCATAAAGAAGCAGATAGAATTGGCATATGCTTGTACCACAGAGGCAAGCAAATTATTAATTGAAAATCTGTTTTACAGGTTCCATAATCTATTTTCAAAGAATTGTTTTGTTTGTGGTTTAACAATGCATCATATGGCAAGCATTCTAATAAGCCCTAACACGTAACCAATTTTTGTCAGATAATACCTTTTGTTGCATCATTGAAGTCTTTGACAGCATTGATCAAAAACTTAGAAGAGTAAGATATCATGCGTCCCATTCACAGTACATTTAATGATCCCATATCACAAATCTTGATGCCTAGTGGCCATTATGTGAAGTCCTCCAAAAACTGAATCAAAGGATCTAGATGTCCAGGTGAAGACTTCCATATATTCTTCAAATTTGGTGCTCTAAGCTTGACCTGACTTCTGAATATTGGATGATCCCTTTAAAACAATCTGGCCAGGCTAACCGGTGGAACCAGTGCTACGGTATTGGCCTTGGCTCTCTTAAGGGAGCCGAGGCCAACACTGTAGCACACCAGCATCCCCGGAATGTGCACTGTCTGCAAAGCAGACAGTGGAAATTCCAATAGTGCTGGTCAGGTGGGCTCCTGCACTGCCCATGCCATGTGCATGGCCAGTGCATATCTCCATTCCTCAAACAATTCTTATGATGCCATGGTATGTTATAGTTTTTTTTCTAAAGTCAAATACACCCTTGTTGCTTGACACTATTGATAATAGGACAGCAAGAAAAAATGTGAACTATACAATAAAATAATATAAAATAAATGTTATTTTGAATAATTATTAAAATATGTTATAAAAAGTAAGTTTTTTTGTCTTTTCCTAAACCTTGATAGAAAAAGGAAAATGCATAACTCATATATTGCCCCCCCATGCTGTCACATAGAAAGCCAGGTCCCAAATATGACTGCCCTAACCTTGGGAATGTCAAACAGATGTTTGCCAGTGGAACATGGAACACATTGTGGGGTGTTTATATGGAATTTTGAAGTCAAAAACAAAGGAGCAGAGTTAGAAATAGCCTGATAACAATAGTGTAGTAACGACGCTGGATTCCGAGCAAGATAAAACAGGTAAGCTAATTTTGTTAACAGATGCCGCATCTGAGCACTGTAAACTACGCTCCATAAAGCACAACGTCGCTCTCTGCCACCTTTTTGCCAAGACTCGCACAAGCCTGGCAGAGACAGCGCACATAAATAACAGAATATTACATTATGCCTTCTCTCTCATAACTACAAAGCAATTCATTAGGTAAAATACATTTAAAAAAAATTAAAGAAAAATAAAGAAAACTTTAACAAACAGTACCCTACAAAAGAACACCAAAGAGAATGAACACAGTACAGACTAAACAACTTGATAAGGATATGGAAGGACAAGCACCTTAAGGAAGAAAAATAAGATGTATACATATACATCACGGATAAGAACAATTGAAACATTAGATTTGCATCAACAACACCACAGCTTATTGTCGATACCTCACGGATAGAGAAATTAGGCATTTACTCCTGTGGGTACATATACGTCACGGATAAGAACAATTGAAACATTAGATTTGCATCAACAAACGTGATAACTTATTGTTGATACCTCACAGGTAAAGAAATTAGGTGTTTACTCTTGCACGGGACATCTTGTGCCTTAAGCAAAGTGTTGTCAGACTGATCAGGAGAAATAAGAACATTTTCACCACTGTTACTTCTTACTGTGCCCTTTAACTTCAACACCCTTGCCTTGTTCCAGCAGAACTTCTTGTCAACATGAATGGTATTTCCACAAGCCTTGTCAACCACTTTCGGTTTACTAAATTTTGATATCCCTTTTCTTACATGAAAAGGAGTTTTTATATGCACAACATCATCCACACTAATAGGTTGATGGTAAACTTTTTTTTTTTAGAATCAAAACATTGTTTTAGATATTCTTGTGAATTCCCAACATTCCTACGCACCACTTCATCTATCCATTCAATGACATCCATCTTCAACCATTTGGACATCTATCCTGGACAAATTTTTGTTGATGGTTTCCTGCCTATTAACAACTAAAATGGAGATACCTTAGTCGTGGAATGCTGAGTGCTACGGTAAAACCATAACATAGAACGTACAGCATTTTGTACAACACATCCATTTGCAACAGCCCGTTGTATTCAGTTATTCAAAACTCAATTCATACACTCAACAAGACCATTGGTTTGTGGACGGTTCAGTGAACTTCTACAATGTGTAATTCCCTCTTGTTTTAGGAAACTTTGAAATTCTGAACTGACAAATTGAACGCCATTGTCCAAGACAATGAATAAAGGAAATTTCTCTCTTAGGAAAACGTCCTTCAGAAAATCCACAATATTCTTGGAATTAGGTTCACTCATGAAACGTACTTTAGGTCACTTTAAATAATAGTCTATGACTACTACAGCATTTCTAGATGTAAAAGGTAGACTGTTAAACGGGTCTACTAAATCAATCCCTATTTTTGGCCACGGTCCTGTTGAATAATCAATGGGCTGCATGGGTGAAGTTCTAACCTTGAACCCTTTTTCAGCTTTGGAACATATCACATAATCATAAACCAATTCTTTACAGACTGATCCATATAAGGCCACCAGAACACCTCACGCAACCTACGTTTAATCAAGGTTTTTCCCAAATGTCCTTCATTTGCTCCATGAATCAGCTTAATTCTCACACTCTCTGGAGGTACCAGTTTTCCTCCTCACATGAGAATACCATCTTCAATGGATAATTCAGTAGAAACCTTAATATAAGTTTGGAACTGGTAAGTAACATCCTTTTCTCTAGGCGAAGCACCCATCACATATTTCATCACTTGGAGTAAAACGTCATCTTTCGACAACTCCGCTCTCCACTCTTCCTCACTAATAGCACTCATTCTTTCCACATCAACTGAAGTAATGAAACAACTATCTTGTTCTTCATCCTCAGTCATTTGCTCATCAGTCTCCTTTATCGAAAACCTAGACAAATAGTTTGCTCTTCCATTTTTACTGCCAGGCAGAAATGCAGTTGTGAAGTCATATTGCAAAAGTTTGGTTGTGAACCTGGCAATGAGAGCGGTTTAATCATTAACCTTGTCTCCGGAAAGAATAGCAATTAACGAACTGTGATCAGCACGTAGTTTAAAATGGCTACCCCAGACATAGGGGTGAAATTTCCTGATTGCTTACCAACAAGCCAACAGTTCCTTCTCAATCACAGAGAAATTAAGTTCTGAGCCTCTTAGAACTCTTGATGCATAACCTACAGTGTTTTTACACCATCCTTATACTGAGTCAGTATTGCACTTAGACCAAATCCACTTGCATCAACTGTGATGGTACATTTGACACTGGTAACAAAAGGTTTCAAAATTTTAGATCCAGCCAATTGTGCTTTAATCCAATAAAAAATGACTTGACAATTCTTATCCCATGAAAAAGGGATGCTTCTTTTCAACATGTTGGTTAGAGGTTGGATCTTGGATGCATAATTTTGTTCAAATCTGGAATAGAATTCACATAATCCTATGAAGGATTTCAATTCAGATTTCTCAACCGGTGCCTTAGCATCCAAAATGGCATTGACCAATCCTTGCCTAGGCTACACACCCTGCTCTGACACAACATGCCCCAAAAACTCCAGTTTCCTTTTTAGGAAGTGACATTTCTCACTCTTGAGAACCACACCTTTATCCTGTAATGCTCTTAAAACCTTAAACAATGTTTCATCATGTTCCTCTCTAGTGTCCCCAAAAATTAAAATATCATATTGGAACACTACAACCCCATTGACATCCTTCAACAAGTTGTACATGACCCTCTGAAAAACTGCTTCAGCAGATGTCAGACCACAAGGCATCTTACAATACTAGAACATACCAATGGGAGACACAAATGCTGTAAAATGTCTAGATGAGGGGTCAAGAACGACTTGGTGGTAAGCAGACGCCAGGTCCAATTTTGTAAACCATTTTGAACAACCAATCTTATTCAATAATTCCGAAATTCTAGGTAAGGGTTGAGAATCTACCAATATGTTTTTATTGCCAGACAATACGTTTTGAAGTCCAGAGTCACCATGCCTCTGGCATCTGCTGGAAGCGGTAATTTAGCAAGACTGATCCTGAGGCATCCCAGTCCCCAGGTAAGTCCCACCAACATCGTGTTTAGTAGCTAAAACATCCACGCTGGTACCACCAATGGAAGATTTATTAAATAATATAAAATAGTCACGGTAAAATGACAATTTTTGCCAGGGATTGACGGTGGCAGCGGACAAGTGTAAAGCAATCCAGAAGGCAATTTGTCCTTTAAGGAAATTTATTGTTCGTGAAAGGTTGCCTTCAATCATATCTCAGGTGTCATGGTAGATTTTGACACTCAAATAGGGAAAAATGTAAGAAGCAACCTGTAAAGCTGTGTCTCCAAATTGCAGCGTGGGCCCCACTGAAACTGATGTGAAAGGAAATGCACATGATTTATTCACATTTATCAGGAGACCGGAAAGTCATCCAAAAGTGGGTAGTGCTCATGTAATGTCTCCCAAATCCCTCCAAAGGTTTCTCAGATAAGAAATGGTGAATATTAAGGATACTTTTACTAATGTCCTCTGAAACAGCTGCTGAGGCATGGGAACTGGTTTGGGGGGGAGGGGGGTAAATAAATAAGTGATGTGAAGTGATTGAACTAACTTAGCATCCAAAAAATCAAGTATTTGCCTAGGAAGGATTACTAGCAGAGTGACAGGTTCAAATCTAAAAATCCTTGCAAATCCACATTCAATTCTGTTTGAAAAATGTTGTCCTAAAATTAAGAAACTGATTGGTAATACGTCATTCATTGTATATTTTGGTTGTATATGAAGTATACAACAGTAAAAGTTGACTAAGGTGTTTTGGCTGCTTGCACTTGGGGTAGGAAGGGGATAGTAGGTCTCAGGAATGATTGAGTATAGAGGTTTAGAGGTAGGAGAAATGTTCAGGTTTCAAGGTTAATAAGGAGTTTTTAGGGTTATTAGATTGGTCAATTATAGAGGAAGCGAGGGGTTTTAGGGCTCAGGTATGAGAGTAGTATAAAGTAGGAAGAGTTTTTTTGGGGCCCAGGTGTGGGTTGAATATCAGGGTAGAACCAGGTGTTTAGGGCCCAGGGATGGGTTCAGCACAGGAATAGTGTTTTTTACAGCTCATGATGGGTATTTTTTTAATGCAGATATTTATTTTGTTTCAATGATGCTTAGTGTGATACATTTTAGGAATGGGTTGCAAGTATGGTAGGGGGCCTGGATATGTAGTATTTTATATTGGTGTAGTTGCTTTAGGAAGAACTATTAATATTTAAGTATTGAAGTTATTTATTTTTAGTGTTCAGAGTGGGTATCTATTTTTTGGGGCTCAGGTATTTTTTGTTGATTGTTTGGTTAGTGTGTTGAGTTTTAGGGATGGGCTGTAAAGGTGATAGGGCTCTTAGGTGGATAATGTTTTATTGTTGTGTAGTTGCTTTATGGGTGAGGGTTATTAGTTATTTATTCTTAGTAATAAGGGGAGTATTTATTTTTGTCGGAATAGGTAACTTTGGTGATTTTTTAACTGTGTTACGTTTTAGGGCTGGAGTGCAAAGGTGAATGGGGCTCTAGTTAGGTAGCGTACTATATGTTGTTGCTTGAAGAGAGATGGTTATTATTTAAATATTGGAGTTATTTGTGTTTTAGGTATCAGGTTGGGTATTTTTAGGTAGTTGCATGTATTTATTTAGTCTAACTAAATTGAAAGCGAGTTAAGGTTTAGGGACGGGTTGCAAGAATGATTGGGGTGATGGATGTATAAAGTGATATTTTGTGCCCTTATTTCAAGAGAAAAGGGTTATTGTTTAGGTATTAGAATTATTAATTTTTAGCTAAGAAGTTAACTATTTATTTTAATTTTTGTGGGTCTGTCATTATTTTTAGGGATTTTGTGTTGGGATTTATTTTTTAAAAAGTTAATTTGATTTAGTTAATTTAAGGAAAGTAGTTATTTTTTCATTTGTGCCCATAATACACATTATAAATTATACGATTTAAATATGTATTTTAATACAGTATTTTTTAATTAATTATGGATCAAACAGTTTTTATGATATTGTAGTATTAGATACACATACTTCCAACTACAACGACCGGCTGCAGGGCCTGTAAATGCAAGCAGCAATGAAGGAATGGAGAAATGAAAAAAGGGAGGGAAAAAACCCCGAACTAAAACATTAAACAACTAAAACTAGTCCTAGCCCAACCCAGTTGCCCAGTGTTAGGATAGCAGTTATATTCACTAATAAGTCTGGCAGTCAATCATACCATGCTTCCCTAAATTTCCACTAAGCATCCTCCTGTTTTAATTAATGTCTGTCGCATGGCTTCCTTATGTGTGCCTTTAATTATTCTTTGAACCCATTAAATACGTAGGACACATTACTGTCTGAGCTCCTGTGCCAGAAAACAGAGGCAAGGTTTCTACATTCTTTCAAATTCCATCCATCTTTTCTCCAGTGTTAAGGAGGTTTCCATGAGAATTTCTCAAGTCAATGGCTGGCTTTAAGGTGGTGTGACTGGTGTAACCCATGCCACTGGTGCCGAGGTCAGAGGGTGCTGGATTTTTTTAAATGTTTGATGGAGTAAAAACCAACTGCTGCAGAGTTCCTTATGTGCCCAGCAAGTTTCACACAGTAATAAAAATGTCAAGATAACCCTGGAGATTAATACGTCTGCTGGAGAGAGAGGGAAGATTTGTCTAGTGTGAATTACCATAAAGTCATGCAGAGGTTTAATGTATCTACTACAAAGTAAGGGAGAAATGGGACTTTAAAGAAATAATTTTGGTTTACTACGAAACAACCTAACTGGAAACATAAAGTCCCTGCTCTTTACACTAGGCCCAAGGGAGATGGACCTTGGACGCAAGCAAAGGAATTAATCAGAAGCTGCAAACAGATCTATTTGTCATTACAAATCAATTGCGTTTTCATGTGAATCAATGATGAGATTTTGATGTGAGATTTAAAGATTTATTAAATCTTCTTAGCAAATATTCTTAATTGAAAGATAATCAAGTTCAGTAATCAATCAATTTGTCAATACAATACATAACAAAGCATGAACTGCTTTCCACGTAGATTGACCCCTATTCTAAGCTATTGAAGGTGAGAGAAAAATCAGATAGAGCCCGTGAAGAGATTTAAATTTGAGTTGTGAAAGCATGAAACTTTTAGCGTAATTTTCAGATCATAGACAGAACTTCACAAAAAGAGAGGTTCAAGAAACTCAGGAGAGTCTTTGAGCAGCATTGATTCTAGCGAGAGGCAATAAAAATTTGAATTAATCCGAAAAGCATCAGCAAAAAGTCTGGGTCTGCAAAGAAGTCAAAGGAGGATCTTTCTCACTACTCTAGTAAAATCCATTCATAATACATTCAAATATTTGTCTGGTAAATGTTGTTGCCAGCTCTACAGTGCTCATCCAATCAGGTGATGGTGTTATCATGGGAACAAGATAGCTTCCGTTGTCAAAACAAACTAAAATAGTTTCTAAACATAAGGTACAAATATGCTACAAATTGTAATGCGACTATCAAGTCAGACTTCCCAGCACCTCTTACTACAAGACAAAAACAGTTCATGGCTAGGACACTACATTAGTAGGTAAGATCATTTCCTTTCCCATATACTTCTATTGACAAAACCTATTCATAAAAAAAACATTATATAGAAACTAAACTAAACATTTTAATACATTATTATATTTTATGAAAATTGAAACACAGCACTTCATCTGTTTAGTTCATCATCTCAACAGATTAACGTCATTGAAGGTCCATATCTCAAATTCCTGAACTAGGTCAGATTAACAGAAAGAAAGAAAAATGCATTTAGCTAAATAGCTAAATACACGTGGCTATGGAAGCATACTGCTCATGTTAGCATTTCAAAAACACTGCTTTTTGTCTAATGCCTACTCATATATTCTACATTATAGTTGCATTTATTTTGATTTTGGTAAAATGTTCCTGCAAGAGCATTTGTACTGGGCACATCAAAGAATTGTTTTTTATGTTGACAGCCCCCTTGTTTACTGCTTATGACATAGAGATGTTTTGTTACTTGCAGTTCGTAAGTCAAAATCCTAATATAGCACAGTGAGCTATGATCTAGCATCAAAGAGCTGCATGAGAACTACACGACATGGGCTAGAAACGTATGTTTTTTCCCAGTATTACAAAATCCTAAGGATGCTAAACAGGGTTTGTTTGGGTAGAAATACATTCTTATTAGTAAAGCCAAACCCAACTACTGTGTTACGTTTTAAATCTTGAGTTTGTGCTTCTCCAGACCAAGCACTCTGAAAATATAATGGTTTTCAGTATGGATGACATGTGACTCCTACACATTGTAGTCCTCATTATCTTATATAACATTTCCTATACATTGATTTACACATGTATGATACTTTACCTCCGCCAGGTGTTCCGCTGCAGGCACACCACCACGGAAACCCTGGTGGAAACCAACAGTATAAAAGGAGACACTCATCTTCAGGAAACCATGCCCATTTGGAGCCACCATAGAACCAGAAGTACACGTCTTCCAGCTGCTCCTGTTTGCCCAACTACTTCGGAACCAGCGACGACTACAGCAACCATGAGTACACACGTTTACCTGTCACGGTTGTAAAATGTCAAAGTTCCTAAGCACATACAACATACCAATTGGGAACGGGTGGCGAGGGCGACACACACATGTAACCTTACACCAATTTGCACAGTCACACACAGCCACATACCCACATCCAGTTACATAGTACTCACACTACGGCCAACACACACACGGCTGAAACACACACCAACCCCCAGAGACACAGCACTGGCACAGTCACACACAACAACACACAGCACCACCAAAAAACACAACTACACCACCACCGCAACACCACCAAAACATCATCAAGCACCCTCAATACATACCACCACTTGACAAATCATACATACAACACAACGTACCAACACCAGAGAACGAACAAAAACAATCACATATCCAAACAATGCAGCACACATCATACCCCATAAACACACATCACAATGGATCTGACGTACCAATCTCCTCACTCACTCACGCACACAGTACAACCACATAAAGACACACAACACTGAAAATAACACATGTCAACCCAAACACCGCACAATGCCAACATAACAACATGTCCCCAATACACATGTCCATCACACAATACATTCCCATCACTGGGGGACAAATTCACTGCACACAACCACACACGCTGCCCAGACACAACTGGTAGCACAATCACCACTCACACAAAACTTACTCACACACAAACAAAATCAGCCAAGACCAAAACTCTCCTAAGAAAATAAAAGCAGGACAAAGATCTAACCTTTGGACCAACAGCAGATTGGCTGTTATATATATTAATTGCAAAATATATATATATATATATATATATATATATATATATATATATATATATATATACACATATATATATAGACATATATACATATATATACATATATATATATATATATATATATATATATATATACATACATATATATATATCAATAAATATACAAAGATGGAAGCCCTAGGCCAGTCCAAATTAGACAAGTGCAACTTGCACATATGACACTTGTATAGGCCCCTAACTTGACTCCTGACTGTCATGTGTGACAGGGGAGGACATGCCCAGGGAACCGACCCTCCACGAGGCACTCTCCAACAACATGGGAACATACCACCATTCCCAGGAGACCATGGGCACGGTACTGGCAAAGTTTCAGGAGACCCAGCAGCTGCAGGAGGAACACTACCTTGGGATCAGGGAGGACTTGAAGTCCATTAACACCACCCTGGCCACCATCACAGGGGTGATGGCAGACCTTGTCAACACCATGAGGGACACAGTGGCACACAAATGGGCCCCTGACACTAGCCTGGATGATGAACAGCCCTCCACCTCCGCCAGCGCTAGTGGACAGGAGGCACCGCCACATGAACAACAGGCCACCAGCACTCCACCCCCTGCAGAAGGAGAACCTCCCTGCAAACGGTCCCTGAGATCCAGAAACAAGATAGAGAACATTGCCAAGTCCCCCACCAGGAAATAAGACCCTCCTGAATGTCACCTTTTTGTCCCACTTTGTTACCCTGTCCACCTTAAACTGCCATTGCTCCCCTTCCTATGCCCCAATGGACAATGCACCTGTGAGACCAAGAGACTGGACTCAACCCTGGACATTCCTACACCATCACCCCAGCCCATTGCACACCCCCCTCGCACTTATTAGCACAGAAATAAACACACTTGAATCACAAATCAATCTGGAGTCAGTCTGTGCTTTCACAAATGTGTAACTGCGACCTCTCTGTAATATAGTAATGTCAAGATACTTGTTCACATACCAATGTTACACAGTTGTTGGCCAGCAGTAAACATAGCAGAGGGCACAAAGTGGGACCCAGACCTGTGAACTGGAAATCCAAAGTGACAAGTCAGGGTCCATCTTCAGAGGTAAACATGGCACATTTATGCTAGGTCCTACAATCGTATGAGATGTGGGAAGCATGCCATCCTCTTACCTGTGTCTCACTGGAAGTATTGCATGATGATGTTGTTACAGTTGTCTACATCTTCTTCTTCTGCCTCCTCTTCTTCACTGTTCACAGGCTCCACAGGTGCCACAAGACCACCATCAGGCCCACCCTCCCTGCAGAAAAGGCACCTGGCGTTGCAAATCCAGGTTGCGCAATATACAGCATGCCACGATGATCTGGCACACCTTCTTCGGTGAGTAGTATAGGGATCCACCTGTCAGATGAAGGCACCCGAATCTGGCCTTCAGGAGGCCGAAGGTGCGCTCTATTATCCTCCTAGTTCGCCCATGTGCCTCATTGTAGCATTCCTCTGCCCTTGTCCTGGGATTCCTCACTGGGGCCAGTAGCCATGACAGGTTGGGGTAACCAGAGTCACCTGCAAATATCGAGGGACAACTGTTAGACATCCTCCAAACATTAGGGAATCTCCCATACCCAGACACCTAATTAAACTGTGTGGGGACCTTGGGCTCACCTATTAGCCACACACGGTGCCTCTGGAGTTGCTCCATCACATAAGGGATGCTGCTATTCCTCAAAAAGTAAGCATCATGCACAGTGCCTGGATACTTGGCATTCACATGGGAGATGTACTGGTCTGCCAAACACACCATCTGAACATTCATTGAATGGTAATTTTTACGGTTTCTGTACACCTGTTCATTCCTGCAAGGGGGGGGGGGAGAATGTCACATGTGTACCATCAATGGCACCAATGATGTTGGGGATATGTCCCAGGGCATAAAAGTCACCTTTCACTATGGGCAGATCCTCCACCTGAGGGAAAACGATGTAGCTGCGCATGTGTTTCATCAGGGCAGAGAACACTCTGGACAACACGTTAGAGAACATTGGCTCTGACATCCCTGATGCCAGGGCTACTGTTGTTTGAAAAGACCCACTTGCCAGGAAATGGAGCACTGACAGGACCTGCACTAGAGGGGGGATTCTTGTGGGATGACGGATAGCTGACATCAGGTCTGGCTCCAACTGGGCACACAGTTCATGGATTGTTGCACGATCAAGTCTGTAAGTGATAATGATGTGTCTGTCTTCCATTGTCAATAGGTCCACCAGGGGTCTGTACACCGGAGGATGCCGCCATTTCTTCACCTGCCCCAGCAGACATGCCCTATGAGGAGAACGGTGAGCAGAGGGTCAGACACCACATTGGTTTCACAAGGCTGTTTAGCACAATCGTTAAATTTTCTCTATGTGCCTTTGTATGTCCGTAGTCCTGGCCTAAATAGGTGTGACGCAGTTAGTTGGTCTGCCATGTGGCCCCCTGAAATGGCGGCTGCCTGACCTGTAAGATGGCACAAGGGGAAATTAGATAGCTGCGCTGGCATTGTTTAGCGTCGCAGTAGGCGGTCGAAGACCACTGCGCAAATCAGCATTGGTTATTATTGGGCCCTATGGGTTCCAGGAGCTAATGACGATGTACGCCGGCGGTGACGGTACGCACTGCCAAGGACGTGACCGCCATTTTCTATCTGTTCCCTCACTTGATACCTGACCTTCAACAGGAGAGGACCTACACTGCAAGTGCTGCTGTGACCTGTGTCAGGAAGCGACAATGGCCACAGTGTCTGGGGAAAGGGCCCCTGCCTTCCCTGCAGAGGAGTTGGAGAAACTGGTGGATGGGGTCCTCCCCCAGTACACGCAACTCTATGGTCCTCCAGACAAACAGGTGAGTAAACTATGTGCATGGTGGATCGCACATGATTGTATGGAGTGTCGTCAATGGAAGTAATGGGGGGGACAGGCCAGCATGTGAGGATGGTGTGTGTATGTTTTTCTGGGCCAGGGTGGGAGGTTTGTGGAAAATGTGTGAGAAGAAATGTACGGGGGAGTAACATCCATTTTTACTTCACTATTCCTCTAGATCAGCGCCCACCAGAAGAAGGGTATTTGGTGTGCCATTGCCAAGGAAGTGCGGACCCTGGGGGTCTACCATAGATGGAGCACCCACTGCCGGAAAAGATGGGAGGGCCTGGCCCGCTGGAGCAAGAAGACGGCGGAGGCCCAGCTGGGGATGGCCTCCCAAGGTGGAAGGGGTGCCCCTTTCACCATGACCCCCCTGATGTACCGGATCCTGGCGGTGGCAAATCCTGAGTTGGAAGGGCGCTTGAGGGCATCACAGCAGCCACAAGGGGGTGAGTATACTCGCATTCAGCTGACTCTGCGCGCTTGACGAGGTGCCTGGGTGGGGGAGGTGGGCTGCGGGTTCCCCTAGGCCAGGGTAGACACGCAAAGGTAGATCCATTGATTTGCAGGCTCTGTCCCACTCCAACCCCACAGGTGGTATTTGCCCTCCACACCTAGTCATGCTCCTATGGGTTCCAGCTGTGCATAAAATGGGTCTAGACAGAGTCCCCCATGGGTATGTGCTTTTCCCCTGCCCTGTTAGTGCATGGCTTAGTGCATAGGGCTGCCTCCTGTGTGTTGTGTCCGCCAACGGTAGTGGTGTTGCAGGCATTGACCATGTCTCTCCTCTGTCTTTCCCCCCTTTTTGTTTTGTCACCCTGTCCTTGTGTGCATTAGCATCATCTGGCAGAGGAGCAGTGGCACCAGAGCAGGAGGGAGCTGCATCCCACATGGCCTTGGAGGGTGAAGTAACGGAGTCCGAAGGCACCAGCGGGACGGAGGGCGAGGGGAGCTCCACTACGGGGACAGGAGGAGACACCAGCGACAGCGACTCCTCCTCCGATGGGAGCTCCCTTGCGGAGGCGGCCACCTCAGTGCCCACCGCAACAACAAGTACAGCCGCCACCACCCCTACCAGCACCGCCCTCCCAGCAGCCCCTCATCGAGTTTCAAGTGCCCGCTCACCCAGGAGGGTGGGCATCTCTTTCGCCCCAGACACCTCAGGCCCTGCCCCAGTCAGCCCTGCTGCCCTCAGTGAGGAGGCTATTGACCTCCTGAGATCCCTCACTGTTGGGCAATCAACCATTTTGAATGCCATCCAGGGTGTTGAGAGGCATTTGCAGCAAAGAAATGCATACCTGGAGGGCATTCATTCTGGCGTGGTGGCCCAACAGAGAGCATTTCAGGCTCTGGCTTCAGCACTAATGGCAGCCATTGTCCCTGTGTCCAACCTCCCCCCTCCAACTACCTCCACCCAGACCCAATCCCCTGTACCTCAGCCTCTCCCAAGCACACCATCAGACCAGTATGCACACTCCTCAACACACAAGAGTGGACATTGCAAACATAAGCACCACACATCCCACAGACACTCACCCAAGCACCATCACCATGCAGACACACCAACATCCCCTGCCTCCACTGTGTCCCCCTCCTCCACGTCCTCCTCCCTCCTTGTCTCGTCTACACTCACACCTGCATGCACTACATCTTCACCCACTACCTCCATCACCAGCACGCCCATCACCACACACCGCTCACGTGCAATCACCACCCCCACTACCATGCACACATCCCCTGTGTCCTCTCCCAGTGTCTGTGAGCCCTCTTCCCAAACTACACAAATGCAGGCACACACCCACCCAACAGCCATCCACCTCACAACAGCCTCTGGCCCATGCACCTTCACCCAAATTCAGCAGATGTACACCTCCTACAACCACTACCTCTCCCACTCCATCTTCCCGTCCCAACGTGTCTAAGAAACTCTTCCTGGGTAACATTGACCTCTTCCCTACACCTCTCCCCTCCTTCCCCTAGGGCTAGGCTATCCAGGTCCCAGCCCAGCACCTCAGCCACCAAATCATCCAGCACAGTGGTCTCAGCAAGTCCGGTCACATCGCAGGCAGCACCCATCAGGGCTGCCAGTGTGCCACCTAGCGATGCCAAGGAGCAGGCCATTCCGCCACCTGCTAAGGTGAAGAAGATGTCCACATAAGAGGAGGGAGAAGCCACACCAACCACCAAGCAAGGGCTCCTCCAAGCCAAAAGGGGACAGTGCCAAGGGAAGGTGAAGAGCAAGTCAGGACAGGGCATGGCGGCTCCAGCTGAGGGACCAGAGTCACCCCTTCTGTCAACCAGAACATCAGCCTGTACGGCGGTGGACACCGCCACCTGCACCGCCACCTGCACGTCTGCTGCCTCAGCAACAGTCCCCAGCATCATCCCCAGTGGCCAGCCGTCCGAGGCTGCAGGAGACGTCCTGCTGTGTCCCTCCACAGGTGCTGAAACATGCACCACCGCCAGCACCTCCGCCACAGACACCTGGCGCAACCACCGCCACCAGCCTCGCGATGTGCTCAGACAGTGCCACCACAGCTGACATAGCTTTCACCCCCAGTGGGCAGCTGTCCGAGGCTGCAGGAGACGTCCTGGACCATGCATAGTGCACATGAAGCACGACCCACAGCACTGTTTGTACCTGCAGGTGGCAGGCGAAGTCACAGCAGGTTGGAGTGTGTCTCTACCTCCATGGCGGAGAATGCTACCTGTTCCCAGGCAATCTCGTGGCACACACTCCCGAGTGAGGGAATGGGACCTGCCACACTGCATGTGGAGCACTCTGGGCACAATGCCCCCTCCAGAACCAGTGGAGAATCACATCCACTCACCTAATCCTTGGCAGGTTGAAGCACTCTGGGCACAATGCCCCCTCCAGAACCAGTGTAGAATCACATCCGCTACTTCTGTCCTTGGCAGGATGAAGCACTCTGGGCACAATGCCCCCTCCAGAACCAGTGGAGAATCACATTCACTACCTCTGTCCTTGGCAGGATGAAGCACTCTGGGCACAATGCCCCCTCCTGAACCAGTGGAGATTCACATCCACTCACCTAATCCTTGGCAGAATGAAGCACTCTGGGCACAATGCCCCCTCCAGAACCAGTTTAGAATCACATCCACTACCTCTGTCCTTGGCAGGATGAAGCACTCTGGGCACAATGCCCCCTCCAGAACCAGTGGAGATTCACATCCACTCACCCAGTCCTTGGCAGAATGAAGCACTCCGGGCACAATGCCCCCTCCAGAACCAGTGGAGAATGACATCCACTTGAGAGACTGTGGCTTTGCACTCCCCAGGATACAGCAGTGGGCAAACCACCCTCTGGAGAGACTTGAGAGACTGTTGCTTTGCACTCCCCAGGATAGAGCAGTGGCCAAACCACCCACTGGAGAGACTTGAGACACTGTGGCTTTGCACTCCCCAGGATAAAGCAGTGGGCATGGAGCCCCCTCGTGGAGCAGTGGCATCGTCCGTTCATCCGGCTGAGGTGCCCACCCTCCCCCTCCCCCTGAGGTGCCTGTTTAATTTCCATCTAATGCCCCTGCAGTGTTCTCTCAAGTCAGGTATCTTGTGTGGGCTTCGCCCATGCATTTTGGGACACCGATCCACGGACAATGATGTCATTCATATCCAGACTTGTGTAGTTATTTGTGTACATATTTGTATATACTGATATTTTAATTTTGCCTATCTGATTTTTCAATGATTACACTCATTACAATAATTTCCTTTTGTCCTTGCGTTCTTCCAGGGGGTGACGGGGTGGATATGTAATGTTGCTGCATGTATTTGTGTGTATGGTGTTGTGGGTGAGGGTGGGGGTGGGGGTGTTGCTTGTTGCGTGTGTGTGTCACTCTTTTCCCTCCCCCCCTCCCCTGTGTGCTAGGTGCAGTACTCACCGTGGTCGTCACCGGCGTCTTTGCTGCTCCTGATACAAGAGGAGGTAAAGCAACATGGGCAGGACATGTAACTCGGTCTCCATGGCATCCTGGATCCTCGTTGGTTGTTGAAAGGTGAGTGGTTTCCGTTCCAAAGACTGTTTCCGCTGTGCTTTTGATGGCGTTGGTACCGCCCCAGAAAAGGTGGCGGATAGGCCTCTTGTAATACAATGGGCGGAACCTTGTCTTTCGCCTGTCTGTTGGCGGTTACCGCCGCAGTGTTTGTTTCTACCGCCGTGGCGGTCGGAGTCTTAAAGTGGCTGTCTATGTTGCCGGTTTACGCCATGGTCGTTGGAGGTATTACCGCCGCTTTAACACCGACCGCCAGGGTTGTAATGAGAGCCAGAGTGATTTGGGGTCACAAGGGGTGGGAGAGGAGTAGGGAAAAGCTTTAACTCCGAGGGGAAATCTTTCTTTGACACACCGGGACGGTCGTGGCAAAAGGGTTTGGGTGTGGAGGGAGAGGGAGTGGTTTTGGTGGATGTCTTGGGTACAAGTGTGTGCGAGGTATGCCTGTGGGTGCTGAGTGTCTGTTGGGTGGGTGAGTATGGGCCTTTATGTGTCTTGGGAGGAAGGGGGGTGGAAGTGCTGGGAGATGCTGTGGTGGATGGGTCACTGTTGGGGTGGTGAATGCAGGCATGGTGGATGTGCTGCATGTAGGTGTGTCTGTGGTTGTGGTGCATGCGGGCGGATGTGGTGACTGGAATAGATGTCTGAGGGTCAGCTATTATGCTGATTGTGGGTAGGATAGGTGTTGTGGCTGTATCAGTGAATGTTGGTGTGGTCACTGCAGGTGTGTCAGGTGTTGTGTATGTGATGCTGATGGAGGTAGGGGTGTCAGGGCAGGCAGTGACTATTGATGTGTCTGCAGGTGGGTGTTGCTTGCGTGCATGCCAGTGGTGGGTTTTGTAGTGCTTGTGTTTGTCAGCGCCACCCTTGGATGTTGAGGTGGATGCATGCCTGTCCGTTTGTGTGCTGTGGCTGCGTCAGGGAAGAAGGGTTTGGGTTTGGGAAGAGGAAGGTGGGACCAAGAGTAGGTCGCTCCCCCTGCCGCTGCAGCTCCACCAGCCCAGGCTCCTGACACCTCCCAGCAAGACCTGCTAAAAACAGTAAGTACTCCCCCCGCCCAGCCCCTGCCCAGCCCCGAGCTACTCACCTCTCTTCTCCTGTACCTCTGTCTTCTCTCTCCGCACCTCTGCTGTCCTTCTTCCCTTCGCTCTCTGCTCCTCTTCTGCAGCCCTCTTGCTGCGTGTTCTGCTCTTCTTCGGCCCCGCTCCTCTTCCTCACCGCGTTCTCTTTCTGCTTCTTTCTCCATCTGTGGTCTTCTTCTGTGTCCTTCTTCTGTGTTCTTCATCTGTGTCCTTCTTCTGTGTTCTTCATCTGTGTTCTTCATTTGTGTTCTTCATCTGTGTTTCTTCTTTTTCCTCTGCACCCCGTCCTGCGTGTTCTCTCTTCTTCTGTGTCCTTCTTCTGTGTTCTTCATCTGTGTTCTTCATCTGTGTTCTACATCTGTCTTTCTTCTTTCTCCTCTGCACCACGACCTGCGTGTCCTTTCTTCTTTCTTCATCTGTGTTTCTTCTCTCTCCTCTGCACCGCGACCTGCGTGTTCTCTCTTCTTCTGTGTCCTTCTTCTGTGTTCTTCATCTGTGTTCTTCATCTGTGTCCTTCTTCTGTGTTCTTCATCTGTGTTTCTTCTTTATCCTCTGCACCTCGACCTGCGTGTCCTTTCTTCTTTCTTCATCTGTGTTTATTCTTTCTCCTCTGCACCGCGACCTGCGTGTCCTTTCTTCTTTCTTCTTCTGTGTTCTTCTCTGCACCCCGACCTGCGTGTTCTTTCTCCTCCTCTGTACTTTCCTCTGCGTGTTCCTTCTCTTCCTCTGTGGCCTCTCCTCATCTTCTGGATGCTTCCCCTCTGCTTCTCAGGTCTCTCCTCTTCTTCCTGACTCTTCTCTCTTCTCTCCGGACTCTTCTCCTCTTCTTCTTCACTCATCTCTCTTCTCTCTTGACTTTTCTCTTCTTCTTAACTCTTCTTCTTGACTCTTCTCTCTTCGGTTCTTGACTCTTCGCTTCTTCTTCACTCTTCTTCTTGACTCTTCTCCTCTTCTGTTCTTCCTTTCTCCCCTCTACCTCTGTAACCCCCCTCCCCTATCTTTTCTCCCCTCCCCTCTACCGGACCCCCCCACCATCCGCTTTCCCGCCGCCACCTCCTGCTCGGCCCACCGCCCCGCTCCCATTCGTCGCCCCCCTCCCGCCCCCAGCTGACCCCTCCTCCCCCCCTCCTCCCTCTTATGGCAGCCGCTGCGCGGCAGAGTTAGCGACCCTTGACCCAAGGGTATGTCGCTCCCCCTGCCGCTGCAGATCCACCAGCCCAGGCTCCTGACACCTCCCAGCAAGACCTGCTAAAAACAGTAAGTACTCCCCCCGACCAGCCCCTCGCCCAGCCCGCGCTACTCACCTCTCTTCTCCTGTACCTCTGTCTTCTCTCTCCGCACCTCTGCTGTCCTTCTTCCCTTCGCTCTCTGCTCCTCTTCTGCAGCCCTCTTGCTGCGTGTTCGGCTCTTCCTCGGCCCGCTCCTCTTCCTAACCGCGTTCTCTTCCTGCTTCTTTCTCCATCTGTGGTCTTCTTCTGTGTCCTTCTTCCGTGTTCTTCATCTGTGTCCTTCTTCTGTGTTCTTCATCTGTGTTCTTCATTTGTGTTCTTCATCTGTGTTTCTTCTTTTTCCTCTGCACCCCGTCCTGCGTGTTCTCTCTTCTTCTGTGTCCTTCTTCTGTGTTCTTCATCTGTGTTCTTCATCTGTGTTCTACATCTGTGTTTCTTCTTTCTCCTCTGCACCGCGACCTGCGTGTCCTTTCTTCTTTCTTCATCTGTGTTTCTTCTCTCTCCTCTGCACCGCGACATGCGTGTTCTCTCTTCTTCTATGTCCTTCTTCTGTGTTCTTCATCTGTGTCCTTCTTCTGTGTTCTTCATCTAAGTTTCTTTTTTCTCCTCTGCACCGCGACCTGCGTGTCCTTTCTTCTTTCTTCATCTGTGTTTATTCTTTCTCCTCTGCACTGCGACCTGCTTGTCCTTTCTTCTTTCTTCTTCTGTGTTCTTCTCTGCACCCGACCTGCGTGTTCTTTCTCCTCCTCTGTACTTTCCTCTGTGTGTTCCTTCTCTTCCTCTGTAGCCTCTCCTCATCTTCTGGACGCTTCCCCTCTGCTTCTCAGGTCTCTCCTCTTCTTCCTGACTCTTCTCTCTTCTCTCCGGACTCTTCTCCTCTTCTTCTTCACTCTTCTCTCTTCTCTCTTGACTCTTCTCTCTTCTTTACTCTTCTTCTTGACACTTCTCTCTTCGGTTCTTGACTCTTCTCTTCTTCTTTACTCTTCTTCTTGACTCTTCTCTCTTCGGTTCTTGACTCTTCTCTTCTTCTCCACTCTTCTTCTTGACTCTTCTCCTCTTCTGTTCTTCCTTTCTCCCCTCTACCTCTGTAACCCCTCCTCCCCTATCTTTTCTCCCCTCCCCTCTACCGGACCCCCCCACCCTCCGCTTTCCCACCACCAGCTCCTGCTCGGCACCGCCCCCCGCTCCCATTCGTCGCCCCCTTCCCGCCCCCAGCTGACCCCTCCTCCCCCCCTTTCCCTCTTATGGGGGCCGCTGGCGTGCCGAAGGTGCGCCAAAGGCAAGCCCGTCTGCGCCCGTCCGTGCCTGGAGAGCGCCCAGCGCCACGACCCCGGGCCCCCAGCACTCCCAATCCCCACAGCACCGCTACGACCCCTACACCCTCCACGCCCTCAACCCGGGGCGCTCCAGTAGCTGCTTCCAAGCCAACCCTAAACTTTCCCTTGGACCCTTCGCATGCCTCACCTGCAAACTCACCTTCCACCGCGAAACCACCCGTCCGCCAGCCCACGCGCCAACAACCACCTCAAATGCATCCTGATCAACGCACGCTCCGTCCACAAGCACGCCGTCGAACTATGGGACCTCCTGGACTCCACTGCACCGGACGTCGCCTTCATCACTGAGACCTGGATGAACGCCTCTTCGGCCCCCGACATCGCCATAGCCATCCCCGACGGCTACAAGATCTCCAGGAGAGACCGCTCCAACCAAGTCGGTGGAGGAATCGCCATCGTCTTCAAGGACTCCATCAACGTCACCACCTCCACCAAAGAAACCCCCCTCGCCACCGAACACCTGCACTTCCAGATCCATACCGACCCCAGGACCACCCTCAGAGGAACTCTCATCTACAGACCCCCTGGACCACGCGCCCTCTTCAGCGACTGTATCACTGACTTCATCTCCCCGCACGCCCTTGCCTCGCCGGACTACATCCTCCTCGGTGACCTCAACGTCCACCTGGAACAGAACAACGACCCCAACACCACCGCCCTGCTCAACAACCTTGCCAACCTCGGTCTGAAGCAACTGGTGAACACCCCCACCCACATTGCCGGACACACGCTCGACCCCATCTTCTCCGCCAGCAACCACGTATCCTTCAGCCACTCCTCCGTAATACACTGGACCGACCACAGATGTGTCCACTTCACCTTCCAACGCGAGACTCGCCACCTCCGCACACAATCCATCCCACGCCGACATTGGAACAAAATCCCTGCGGAACAGCTTCTCTCCACTCTCAGCGACAACCAACCCACCTTCTCCACCAACCCCAACGACGGAGCCCTCAGCGTCACGCACTGGATCACCAACTGCGCAGACAACCTCGCTCCCCTCAGACACCTCCCAAGACAGACTAACACCAAAAAACCTCTCTGGTTCACAGACACCCTCAAGGAATCCAAAAAAAACTGCCGCACCGTCGAGAAAGCTTGGCGCAAGGACCACACCGCAGAGAACATGTCTGCCCTCAAGAACGCTACCCGCGAACACCACCAACTGATCCGCGCCACCAAAATAAATTCCTTCACAGACTGGACAAGAACACTCACAACAGCAAAGAACTCTTCAACATTGTCAAAGAGCTCTCCAACCCCAACGCTAACGCCAACACCATCACGCCCTCACAAGACCTCTGCAACTCCCTCGCCACCTTCTTCCATCGTAAGATCACCGACCTTCACGACAGCTTCGGTCACCAGACCCAGCCAACCACCACAGAACCTGCAATCCCAGCCATCACCCTCAACGCCTAGACTCACCTCAACACGGAAGAGACCAAAGCCACCATGAACTCCATCCACTCCGGTGCCCCCTCGGACCCCTGCCCACACTTCATCTTCAACAAAGCCGACGACATCATCGCCCCGCATCTCCAGACCATCATCAACAGCTCGTTTGCTTCTGCCACCTTCCCCGAGAGCTGGAAACACGCCGAAGTCAACGCCCTACTGAAGAAACCTACGGCGGACCCCAGCGACCTGAAGAACTTCCGTCCCATCTTGCTCCTCCCCTTCCCTGCCAAAGTCATAGAGAAGACCGTCAACAAGCAACTTACCAACTTCCTTGAAGACAACAACCTACTCGACCCCTCTCAGTCCGGATTCCGAGCCAATCACAGCACAGAAACCGCCCTCATCTCAGTCACAGACGACATCAGAACTCTGATGGACAACAGAGAAACAGTCGCCCTCATCCTCCTCGACCTCTCGGCTGCCTTCGACACCGTCTGCCACCGAACCCTAATATCCTACCTCCGCTCCACCGGGATCCAGGGACAGGCCCTGGACTGGATCACCTCCTTCCTCTCCAACTGCTCCCAAAGAGTCTACCTCCCACCTTTCCGCTCAGACCCCACCGAGATCATCTGCGGCGTCCCACAAGGCTCCTCGCTCAGCCAGACTCTCTTCAATGTCTTCATGAGCCCCCTCGCCGACATCGTATGCAAACACAACATCAACATCACCTCCTATGCCGACGACACTCAGCTGATACTCTCCCTCACCAAGGACCCCACCAGCGTCAAGACCAACCTGCAAGATGGAATGAAAGACGTCGCAGAATGGATGAAACTCAGCCTTCTGAAACTGAAATCAGACAAAACGGAAGTCCTCATCCTCGGAAACACCCCGTCCGCCTGGGACGACTCCTGGTGGCCCACGGCCCTTGGCACCGCACCAACCCCCTCTGACCACGCATGCAACCTCAGATTCATCCTGGACCCACTTCTCACCATGACCAAACAAGTCAATGCCGTATCATCCTCCTGCTTCCTCACCCTTTGCATGCTCCGAAAGATCTTCCGTTGGATCCCCGCCGACACCAGAAATACAGTGACCCACGCCCTTGTCACGAGCCGCCTAGACTACGGCAACACCCTATACGCAGGAACCACCGCTAAAGTCCAGAAACGTCTGCAGCGAATTCAAAACACCTCCGCCCGCCTCGTCCTCGACATACCCCGCAACAGCCAAATCTCAGCCCACCTGAGACACCTGCACTGGCTTCCCGTCAACAAAAGGATCACCTTCGGACTCCTCACCCACGCACACAAAGCCCTCCACAACAAGGGACCCGAATACCTCAACCGTCGCCTCAGCTTCTACACGCCCACCCGTCAACTTCGCTCCGCCAACCTCTCGATCGCCACCGTCCCTCGCATCCGCAGCACCACGGCAGGTGGGAAATCCTTCTCCTACCTGGCGGCCAAGACATGGAATTCCCTCCCCACCAACCTCAGGACCACCCAGGACCACCTCGCATTCCGGAGGCAACTCAAGACCTGGCTCTTTGAGCAGCAGTAACCCCATCCCCCTAGCGCCTTGAGACCCGCAGGGGTGAGTAGCGCGCTTTATAAATGCTTGTGATTTGATTTGAAGGTGGAGAGGGGACGGAAGACAAAAGGTGATTGGCTGGCCTCAGTGTGGAGGCCAAAGCCTGAATGTATCTCTGTAGGGCAGCCAGTGCACTGTGAATGCCCTCCAGGAATGTATCACTCTGTTATATCTGAGTTTCCAGTCCCTGGATGGCATTCACGATGGTTGACTGACCCACAGAGATTGACCTCAGGAGGACAATAGCCTCCTCAATTAAGGCAGCAGGGCTGACAGGGGCAGAGGTGCCTGCTGCAAAGGAGACACCCACCTTCTTGGATGAGCAGACACAGACAACTTGGTGGGGAGCTACAAGGAGCGTGGTGGTAGAGAGGGGGGTGGCAGACAAAGATGGTGCTTGGGTGGTCCCAGATGGGCCCCCCACTGCCAGGAGTGTCCACTGGAGGAGGATTCCGAACATGATGTGCTGGATCTAGTCTCTCCCATGGCAGTCCCCTCGCCCTCCGGGTCACGTGGTCTCTCGCTGTCGGTGGTATTATCACTCTGGGTCCCTTGGCCGGCTGCATCCCTACTCACCTGTGCCCCATCTCCTTTGCCTGCTTTATGCTGAGGCACACAATAAGAGAGAGAGGGAGGGAGGGATAGAGAGGGAGAGAGAGGGTCATCACTTCCACACATAACAACATGCACAACTGTAGGTGTATATATCTCCTGGCAAAATAATCCCATATTGAAACCCATAGAACCTATATCATGTCAAAACATGTTACTTCAATCTACTCCATTTGTCATCTCTCTCACTGACATCATAATCCATGTAAGGGAGGACAACTGGAGCATCCCATCAAATCACCTGTAAATCTAAGTCAGCATGCTATCATGCCCTGGCTAAAGCTGATATATCGTCCTAATCCAGGTCCTAATTTTCCATAATCTTATCACCTTCAGAAAATGCAGTTGACTGATAACACCATATCATGCCTATTATGAATCTACACCAGACCAGTCCATGACATAAATCATGTTTCATGCGATAAAGACAACTCTCTCCACAAACAATACAGCTCCTGCCATTCCAATCACATGCCTAGCTGATCCCTCTGTACATATATGGCACAATGGCAGCAATATCTGATGAAGACTTAACATGTGGTAGTCATCAGTTGCCATCAGATTTTTACATTCCATGTCTGGAGAACAGCTATGTCACTACATGTACCAAATCTTAGAGCAATAGATGCAGTCACAATTCTCAGATATTCCATATCACACCAAAAATGCATGTACAGATACAGTGGCCTACCTAGCACACATGAGACATCCACTGACAATCACAGAGAGAATAGTTACAACAACTAAACAAAGGACAGCTTACTAATTCCTAATAGGGCACATTACATTCCACCTGACATGCAGATACAGAGCCATGACATAACAACATGAGCACCCCAACATCACTCACACCATTCCTGGCATGTGATTTCAAGTAGCTAAGTCCAAACAACACACATATCCCACAGAAAAGACATGTACACATGATGTGCATATGGATCTACCTGACTGCCATTGCACTGACAATATATCCCACAACAACAACACCTCTATGAGAAATAGTAGTAGAGCGAAACCATGACAACTTGAAATATGAGGTGAGCCAATACAAATTCCTGTCCAAACTGCCCACATCAGCTAGGCTTAGGGTTGCATTGATTGTCCCACTCTACAAGATCTGCCCCCAAGTAACAATTGAGACATGATGTAGACAGCTAATACCATATGTTACACTCTTATTGATAGGGCATTGACATATATAGCATGGACATTGCACATTGTCAATGGGTAGGACAGCCTAGCCACTTACCTCCTCTACAACAAAGGCATTAGGATAAAAGTGACTTTCCCACATGTCAATGGCATGGAAGTGCATGGTTAGGACAAAGAGACAAAATCAGACACCGATTGTTGGATGTCCTTCCATTACAACCTTCACATACCCCATAGCATGAATATGAAGGGACAATGGGGACACGTCCACAAACCCATATCAACAGTCCAATGCTCCCAGAGGCAGTACACAGTACCTCACGTCGTGAAGGTCTTGCTGGCAACAGTGTCAGGAGTCAAGTGAGCAATACTACACACAATGGCGGTCAGATACATCTCACACGTCACAGCCAAGTATTCGGGGTCTGTGCATGAATCCTATATCATGCAGAACAGCAATGTCCCACAGCTGCTGGCACGACTCCACAAAGAGAGGGCCTGGCTGGTTGGGAAGTTTCCATTGTAGTGTGTGTTTGTGAGTTATGTCTCCTGTCATCATAATATAGCCAGTCTCACATACATTTTTGAGTTGTTCAACCATTGTGTTCACAGGTGAATCAGGCTATCCAATCCATCCTTGGCTGTTGATACCAATGAGGTACCCAACCACGCCAGGAAAATCTGTTACAATGAGGCGCATGGAAGGAGCAAACATTTGGGCTCATGAAGGCAAGATTTAGGTGACTGGACTTATCTGGAGGAGCCCTCCTCTACTCGCCCCACAAGGAATGCCAAATAATCGTTGCTGCTGCATGCTCCACAATCTAGCCCTGAGATGTCAGATACCATTGATAGCAAGTGAGGGGGAGGCAGCTGGACCAGTGGCTGTAAATGCCAATAAGGTTGGTGATGAAGAGCCAGAGGAAGAAGCAGATGACTCTAGGACAGATTTCATCAATCATTACTTTAAATGACATACAGGTATGTGAAGTGGACCTTTTGAAGTATATGGCTGCCATTACACCTCCTCTCTTGCTTCATCAGAGGGGGTGTAATGAGCTCCAATGCCTATGTATGAGATGTGGATGCAGACTGATAAGTTGTTATGTGTACAGGCCAGAATGTTCTGCTTTTTCATGTATTGTTACAGCAGATGCTAACATACACTTCTGTTAAAGACTTCTCAAATTTGAGGTATGTTTTATGTAATCTCCTATCCTATTTTCCTTGCACTCACTGATTTAGCTATATCCTGTTTGCTCTGCAAACTAGGCTTGAGGTATTCTGTGTCAGTAGCCAATGGCAATTGCTGACCAACATGAGAGGTGTACCTGACAGACACCTGGTAAAATGAGAATAGTTTCAGTAGGTTGGTACCTTGATAGTTTATCCTTCATAAAAGTGGGGTTGTAAATGCTTAATCCTTTTATTTACGTGTGCTGTTGCGGAGGATATAAAATGGTGTATAAAGTGTAAGGTGAAGTTTGTGGCACATGCATGAAGGCTGGATCATGGCCTTTTGCTTCACAATGAGTGGAGTACTTTGTGATGTCCATGGGACATAGGTGTGTTTGTGTTCTAACTTTGCTGTGCAAGTTGCATGTAATAGTATACTGACATAGGTGAGTGACAATCCTACAGCTATGGGGCCAATGTTAGTGTATGTTTTCATTACTGGGTTACTCTGTCATGTTCTTTGTGTGTTTCATGGGATATGTGATTTTGTAGCTATGGTATGGGTATGTGAAGAGCCTATACCTGGTGATATAGAGGACTTATCTGTGTGCACCTGCTTTGTAGGTAGATTACCATGAGTCTGACTTGAATAACCTGTGTATGTGCATTGTATAACACCATGGCTTACATCCTGATGGTACACTCTGTTATGCTCTATTTGCAGTTTGGAATACTGACTATACAATTCTGTTGACCTAGATTTCAACCTCTCTGACATCTGCCTTGTGACATTTCTGTTGTAATGTGTCTCCTGCTGAGGGATCCTCAGTCTGATGGTCATTACACTGGCTGTTCGATACGGGGGGCTCGACCAGACCACAGTTGGTAAGCATGACTATTGTACATGTATTATAAAGGACACATACACCGTGGCTGTGTTTAAGTGTGATTTATTGTTTATATCAAAAGACAATCAGCAACAATTAAAGTGCATAAATGAAAATAAAAGTGGTTACACAAGTCCAGTTTCCTTGTACCATGAGAAAATGGAGTTAGGTTTCAAAACAATCACCCGGGTCTATCTGTGCACACAAGGTTGAAAATCAGGAGAGGTTCACTTCCTGGCAGTAGGTTTCATCTTGGAATCCACACCATCTGGATGTCTGGGTGGAACTCCCCAAGGTGTTTGTTGGGGAGTTCTTCAGCTACAGAGGGAGGAGTGTCTGAGACATGTCCTACACCGGCAGGGCCTCCATTCACTACCTGCTGCGGATGTAGAAGGGGCAGAAGTAACATTGCTAGTGGAAAGGGCCTGATGTTGTGTGGAGAAACTAAGCAGGGTGGTATTGATGTCCCTCAGCACCCCTGCAAAGGTAGCCATGTGGGCATTTTGTGCCTGCCACTGCTGCATGACTTCCTGGTAGTGTTCCCTCTGCAGCCTTTGATTTTCCCCCAACATGGTGATGATTTGGCCCATCCTGTCTTGGGAACTTTGGTAAGCTCTTAAGACTTGGGAGATGGCTTCCTGGTCAGTTGTGTCTCTATGAGGCCCCATTCTCTGGCCCACAGTGTCCCTCCCATGCCCCCTAACCACACATTCCTGTTCCCCTGTGACCACTCACATTGGTTGGAGGTCCATCATTGTCAGGGGTATCAAGGTTAGACTCAGGTCCCTGTACTGTGGGGCACACAATAGATTGAACAGTCCTTGGGGCACAGTTTTGGGAGCAAATGGTTGCCTGTGATGTGGATGCAACAGTGTTGGGAGGAGTTGATGTGAGTAGGGTGAGGCTGAGAGCCGTTGACTGACCAGTTGTCCCAGATGGGCCAGGTTGTTCATCAGTGTCCAGACATCCAAGCGTGTTGTGTTCACTGGGGCTTTCATCCAGCAGGGGACTGACAGTCTCAGGTATCTTCTCCATGGTGGCAATGGGAAGGATACCTATGGAGGGAGGGAGCTACACAGTTCAGGTTAGAATGTGTGTTTGGTTGCTTTTTTGGGAGATGCAGACAGTGGCTCAACATGATTCCCTGCAATGACATTGTCAGATGCTGCACATCATACCTTAGTTGTACATACACCTCTGTGACTTGTTTTCCTGAGTCCATGCTGAGAGCTGTCATACTATTTGAGTATGGAATTTTGTGCAGATGTAATCTGATTATGTCTGATATATGACATGACTGCTCAGCTCTGTTACCTAGTGAATAGTCAGGCTTGCTAGATGTCACACATTAATGCTGCACAACGCACAACAATGGCCTAGTGGGAACACAGTATGTGAGTATGCAGGGGAAATTGTCCTGTAACTAGATGTTGTGCATGTATGTTGATTGCCATCGTACTTTCCAACCCAGGTCTGTCTATTTCTGGTTTGGGATCTGTGACCTGTGACCATTGGGAATGGAAACTCAGCTGTAGCTGTGTTTTGCTTTGGTTGCTATTATGAGTGTGGCATTGCATTTCTGTCATTGCCATGTACTGGTCCTCACTGGAACAATCTAGAAGGTATAGCTAGTACTTTAGCTTAACATGCATACCATGTGATGGGATGTGCACAATCCAGGTTTTCACAATGATGAGTTAGTGCATTCTAGGAGTCATATTGATCTGATCAGCCTGTAGTTAAGGTGCCATTTCCAAGGGCTGTGAGGGCAGTGGGGCTGTGTGGGGAGATGGCATATCGGAGAGGGGATTTATGTGATTAGGTGAGAGGTGTAGTGGCTACAATAGTTAAATAGGGAGGATTTGGTGGTGAAGAAGCATGCAGGACTAGTCAATTGTGTGACATTAATGTTGTGGGTAGTTACCAGCCTACAGTTCTCCAGGTATTCCAGTCAGGCCCTCAGGATGCAGTAGGTGGTGGAGGAAGTGGGGACCCACTGCCAGTCTTCTGCACGGCTATCTGGTGCCTGGATACCATGGAACACACCTTCCCACATAGGTTGTTTCACCTCATCCTGATGTCCTCCCTTGTGTGTGGATGACTGCCTACAGAATTGACCCTGTAGACCATCCTTTGCTACAACTCCATTTTCTGGCAATAGATATTTGTTGGACCTGTGCTCCGAACAGGTGTGGCTCTACCCTGACAATTTCATCCACCATCACCCTCAACTCCTCATCAGTGAAATGTGGGGGTTTTTGTGGGAACATGGTAGTGGAAGTGTGGACGGTGTGTGGGTGTGTTGTGAGTGCAAGGGTGCAAGGGGGCAGTGTTAGGTAATTGGTGAGGTGTGGGTGCTCCAATGTGAGTTGGAGACAGTCATTGCAGGTTGTGTGTGGTAGTGATTTGTGTATTGTGATAGTTGTACTGATGTAGGGTATGTGCTGAGTGAGATGTGTATGTGTGCCTATAATGTAAAAGAGCTAAATCTATATTATTGGCTTCTCAGAGTATCTGAATGGTGTTATGTTTGCAAAGGATTGTGGGTTGTATAGCGGTGTGTTATTTAGTGCAGTGAGTGGGTGTGTTGGGTGTGTGGATGTGTGGCAGGTGTGGAGTATTCAAAATATCCAACGTGGTGTTTTGACTGAAGTGCATTGTGATCGCGGCGGTTCACACCGCCAATGGTTTTCCGTCATGGAAGAACTCCTGTGGTGATTTGCGGCTCACAATCTGATAGGTGGATTTTTGTCGGGCTGGCGGTGCTGTTGGGGGTACCGCCTCTTTTCCATCCTCCAGTGTCCTGCATGTTTCAGATTTGTGGCTGTTTTTTGGCAATGTTCATAGTGTGAGTTGTAATATGGTGGTCGGATTACCACCAACATGGCGGTCTTTTGGTGGCCACTACTGCGGGTTTTGCCAAGAGACCACCCAACTCGTAATGAGGTTCTCTGACTTCCTACTACGGCATGAGTAGTGCTATACGAGGTGAGGGGTACAATTAACGGGTGGTAGTAAGGGAATCCACGGATAAGGTAGTCACAGCGATGGGGGAGCTGACAAAGATTGACACCCCAGGTGCCAACAGGCCCTAAAGCTGGCCCTCCCCTAGCCCGATTTGTTCCAACATCCTTCACAGCCAGGAACTGTGACCAAGAATCCTATCTGTACCACAGTGCACTAGAACCTCCTATTTGGCTGTGCACAGGAGCAAGACATGAGCCTCCTTCTGGTCAATCGTAGCGGGAATGTGATTTCATACATTCGGAGTCTAGAGATAATGACATTAAACATTACATCCATGTTCTACAGTTCATCTTTTCAATATCTTTCAAGTTTAATGTTTGGGGAACTTCCAAAGAAGGTGAAGTCTTTCCCTATTATCTCCACTACTAGCTGTAGAAGATGAACCTGCATAAATATACATATACATATGCATAAATACATTTATGTACATATTTTTGATATAAAATATACATATAAGACTTTTTTCTGCACTGACCAAGTCTAGAACCACCAATTTATTTGTTCTTTTAATTTTACAATAATGTGCAAAGTGCATTTGGGATTATCTGCATAGTTCCTAGCAGGAATAAAACATGCATGCATGTGTACACATAGGCCCTCATTACAACCCTGGTGGTTGGTGATAAAGTGGCGGTAATACCACCAACAAGTTGGAGGTAACTACCGCCAAATTATGACCATGGCGGTGAGAACTCAGATAAACAGCCACTTTACCACACCGACCGCCAGGGCAGAAACAACAGTCACCACGGCGGTAGCCGCCTGCAGCCAGGCGGAAGTCAATGTTCCACCCACCATATTAAGACACATCAATCCGCCACCTTTTCCGGGGCGGTACCAACGACATCAAAAACCTGGTGGAAATACGTCACAGGGGGGAAAGGACTTACCTTTGGAGACACAGGGAAGACCCACGCCGCCATGGAGCCCAAACTTCAAATATTCCCTATGATATTATATGTCCTGCTCCACCACGAACACCAACGCCGGCGAAGACGACCAGGGTGAGTACAGCCGCCTAGCACACAAAGGAGGGGGGGAAATGAGAGTCACACACACCCTCAACACCATACACACAATCGGCTGCAGTAATAAAACATATTTACCCCGTACCCCTGAAGAATAATGCAAGGACTACAGGAATGTGATTAAGTGACTGTAATAATAACAACACAGTAGAAATACGAAAAGTCAATCTCACGGTATATACATATGTACAGTTCAAGGGACACTGCCCACTCCTCATTGTGCATGGGCCACAGGCCAAAGTCAAAGGCCCCACTTGCACCTGCACCAACACGGAGAGAACACTGCAGGGGCATCAGTTGGAAAATAGGCAGTCACCTCAGGGGGATGGGGAACGTGGGGCACCTCAGCCAGCACATGGAACAAGACCACTGGTTCTGGAGGGTGCAACATGCCCTGTGCTTGGTCCAGGGGAGTGCAAGGCCACAGTCTCTCAAGTGGGTGACTTGCCCACATGCTCTGGAGGGGGCAACATGTCCTGTGCTTGGTCCTGGGGAGTGCAAGGCCACACTCTCTTGAGTGGGTGACTCACCCACATGCTCTGGAGGGGGCAACATGCCCTGTGCTTGGTCCTGGGGAGTGCAAGGCCACAGTCTCTCAAGTGGGTGACTCGCCCACTGGCTCTGGAGGGGGGCAACATGTCCTGTGCTTGGTCCTGGGGAGTGCAAGGCCACAGTCTCTCAAGTGGGTGACTTGCCCACTGAATATAGAGGGGGCAACATGCCCTGTGCTTGGTTCTAGGAAGTGCAAGACCACAGCCTCTCAAGTGGGTGACTTGCCCACATGCTCTGGAGGGGTCAACATGCCCTGTACTTGATCCTGGGGAGTGGAAAGCCACAGTCTCTCAGGTGGGTGTCTTACCCACTGGTTCTGGAGGGGACATCGTGCCCTGTGCTCTTGGTACTCAGGAGGCTGAGGTCGGTGGGTGGCTTACCCACTGGTTATGGAGGGGGCATCGTGCCTTGTGATCTTGATCTTGGGGAGGCTGGGGTTGGTGGGTGTCTTACCCACTGGTTCTCGAGGGAGTATTGTGCCCTGTGCTCTTGATCCTGGGGAGTGCAAGGTCACAGCCTCTCAGCTGGGTGTCATACCCACAGGATTTGAATGGGGCAGGCTGCACAGTAGCCCATAGAGGCAGGACTACATACCATCCACCAGCGGTGATGTCTGCTCAGTGGTGGTGCAGCTGCAGCTGGTGGTGGTGGTAGGGGGAAGCTCCAACCTATCCCCAGCAGCCTCAGACGGCTGCCCACTGCTGGTGGTGCTGCTGCTGCTGCTGGTGATGGGGGATGCTCCAGCCCATCCCCTGGAGCCTCAGATGGCTGCACAACCATGGTTGGTGGTGGGGGCTCTGTCTGAATCCCTACAACAGGCTCCTTGTCCTTCATGCCTGCTAGTACAGGTCCCTTGCCCTTCCTGGCTGCACTTGGCGCTGGCTCCTTGCCCTTTCGGGCAGCAGCTGGAGCAGGCTCCTTGCCCTTCCGGGCAGCAGCTGGGGCAGGCTCCTTGCCCTTCCGGGCAGCAGCTTGGGCAGGCACACTTTCTTTTAGGCTGGCTGGTGCCCTGGATTCTTTCCCATCACGAGTGGGTGTGGAGACTACTGGACCCGTGGACTGGGTGGCTGAGGAGCGTGCCTAGGTTTTTGCCACCCTGGCCAGACATAAAGGATGGGGGGAAGGGTAGGGAAGAGGACAATGGTGGAGAGGAAAAGCTTTTTAGGGACATTGGGGTGGGAAGAGGGAGAAGGTTTAGGAGTGGAGGAAGAGGGAGTGGTTGTAGGAGGTGTCTGTCTGCTGTGTTTGGGTGCAAGTGCATGGGCTGGATTCTGTTGTGAGGTGGATGGCTATTGGGTGTCTGAGTGCTTGTGTTTGTGTACCTTGGGAGAGAGGGTGACAGACACAGTGAGAGAGGGCACAGAAGATGTGTGCATGGCTGTTGTAGAGGTGTCTGCAAGTGAGGTGTGTGTTCTGCTAGGTGTTGTGGTAATGCTGGTAGTGGATGAGGATGTAGTGCATGCAGGTGTGAGTGTAGACGCAACTGGGAGGGAGGTGGTGGAGGAGGAGGGGGACACAGTGGAGGCAGTGGATGTTGGTATGTCTGCATCTGGATGGTGTATGTGTGAGTGCCTGTGGGATGATGTGTGGTGCTTGTGTTTGCCTGTGCCACTCTTGTGTGTTGTCCTGCGTGCATGCTCGGATGCCTGTGTAGTTGGGATAGGTTGGGGTTGAGGGGAATGGGATTGGGAAGAGGTGGTTGGAGGGGGGAACGGTAGAAACAGGGACAATAGTTACCATCAGAGAGGAGGCCAGAGCCTGGATTGATCTCTGTTGGGCTGCCAAGCCAGTGTGAATGCCCTCTAGAAATGCATTTGTCTGTTGCATTTGGGCTGCCAGCCCTGGATGGCATTCACAATGGTTGACTGCCCAACAGAAATGGATCTCAGGAGGTCAATAGCCTCCTCATTCCTGGTAGCAGGGCTAACTGGGGCAGGGCCTGAGGTGACTGGGGAGAAGGAGATCCCCACCCTCCTGGGTGAGCAGGCACGGGCAACTTGATGAGGGGCTGCTGGGAGGGCAGTGCTGGTTCGGGGGTGGCGGATGTACCTGCAGCTGGGCTGGGCACAGAAGTGTCAGCCACCACCAGGGAGCTTCCATCAGAGGAGATATCTGTGTCCGAACTGTCCCCTCAAGTCTCCGCCGTGGTGCTCCCCTCACCCTCCGTCCCACTGGTGCCCTCAGTGTCGGTGGACTCTGCCTCCTGGGTCCTGTGACATGCAGCTCCCTCTGTCGCCAGTGCCTCTGCTCCTCTGCCAGATGATGCTAATACACATAAGGACTAGATGAGAAAAGAAAAAGGGGGGAGATACAAAGTATACACTGGGTCAATGGCTGCACCAACACCACTGTTGGCGAACACACCACTGTCACACACAGGGAACAGCCCTATGCACTATGAAATGCACTACCTGTTATAATGCTAGCCACCAAGGCATGGGGAGGGGCACATACCGCCAAATGCAGCACACCTTGGACCCACACAACCCTGACCAGTTGTGGATGCTTACAAGCTGGGTAGCAGGATTGTTACTTCAGAACCCTGGCCACCATGGGACCTACTCTACAATGTCAGGCCTGGCCTAGGGGCACCCACTGACACACATCCCCCACCCGGGTTCCCCCCTACCATGCGTAAGTTGTAATGATGGGCACTGTACTCACCCCCTTGTGGCTGCTGGGATGCCCTCAAGTGCCCATCCAGCACCAGATAGGCCACCGCCAGTATGCAGGCCATCAGGGGAGTCAGGGGATTCAGGGTCCGACAGGCACCCCTTCCTCGTTGGGAGGCCATCCCTAGCTGGGCAGCATCTCAGGTTCTCCCACCGTTTCCGACAGTGGGTGCTCTGCCTGCTGTAGCCCCTCAGGGTCCGCAAGTCCTTGGCGATGGCACGCCATATACCCTTCTTTTGATGGGCGCTGACCTGCAGAGAAATACACACAGGAAATGGTATCAGTCAGACCATCCTGCCTGTTACACTTATGGCCCACCATACCCCTTCACATCACCATTTGCACACACAGGGCCATGCACACAAGCTGCATGCCTCCCTGGGGACATCCACCCACCCCCCTACATGAGGCCTTCACACACACCATTCCATGCATTCATGCCACATGCATCGTGCTCACAGTGTACTCACCTGTTGGTCGTACTGGGGTAGGACCCCATCCACCAGTCGCTCCAACTCCGCCGAGGTGAAGGCAGGGGCCCTTTCCCCATTTACACGAGCCATGGTAGGTTCCAGACACAGGACACAGCAGCACTTGCAGTGTAGGTCCTCTCCTGTTGAAGGTCAGGAAGCAAGTGAGTGATCAGATAGAAAATGGCAGTCACGTCCGCGGCGGTGCATATCGTTACCGCCGGTGTACATCACCATTGGCCACTGTACCCCATAGGGCCCAATGTTAACCAATGAGGAGTTGCAAGGCGATTCCCAACTGCCTCCCGCAATGGCACTCAACGTCAGCGGAAATACCTCACTTCCACCTGTCCCTCCACACAGGACAGACAAACGCCATTTCAGGGGGGGAGGGGGGGGCAGGCCCTGGATAATAACTGTGTCTCAGTTCAAAATAGGACATACAGAACAAATACCACTTATACATTACAAATTAACACCATACATTGTACTGTTGTGGCTACAATGTTCAGTTTGTGACTGGCTCGTCACTCTTTTGCCCCATGGATTGCTACCGCTTTGGATGAATAGGAGATGGAGACATACCCCCGTGTACAGATCCCTGGTGGACTTGGCAACAATGGAGGACAGGCACATTATCCTTACCTACAGACTTGACAGGGCCACAATCAAGGAGCTGTGTGCCCAACTGGAGCCTGACCTGATATCTGCTATCCGTCACCCCACTGGGATCACCCCTCTTGTGCAAGTCCTATCAGTGCTCCATTTCTTGGCAACTGGTGCTTTCCAAATAACAGTGGGCTTGGCAGCAGGAATGTCACAGCTAATGTTCTCAATAATGGTGACAAGACTGTTTGTCTGCTCTAATTAAACACAGCTACATTGTTTTCCCCCAGATTGAAGATTTGGCCACAGTGAAGGATGACTTCTATGCAATGGGACATATCCCCAATATAATTCGGGCAATTGATGGAACACATAGTGCATTTGCAATCCCCAGCAAAATGTACAGGTCTTCAGAAATCGAAAGAGTTTTCACTCCATGAATGTGCAAATGGTGTGCTTGGCGGACGAAGTACATCTCCCATGTCAATGCTAACTATCCAGGGTCTGTGCATGATGCCTTTATCCTGAGGAATAGCAGCATCCCAAATGTGATGGCCCAACTACAGAGGCACCGGGTGTGGCTGATAGGTGAGCCCTGGTTCCCACCCAGTAGATGTTGGTGTATGGGTATGGTGTGGGCCATATAGGATAGTGTGTGGCTAAATTTTGTCCGTCGATATTTACAGGTGACTCTGGTCACCCCAACCTATCATGGCTACTGACCCCTGTAAGGAATGCCAGTACAAGGGCAGAAGAACATTACAATGAGGCACATGGGTGAACAAGAAGGATTATCAAACGTACCTTTGGCCTCTTGAAGGCCAGGGTCCGGTGCCTCCATCTAACAGGGGTCTCCCTGTGCTACTCACCCAAGAAGGTCTGCTAGATAATCTTGGCATGCTACATGTTGCACAACCTTGCCTTGCGACGCCAATAGCCTTTTCTGCAGGAGGAGGAGGCTGGAGATGGCCATCTGTTGCAGCAGCGGACCCTGTGGACAGTGAAGATGAGGAGGTAGAGGGTGAGGATGAGGACAACAGAACTGCAGTGATTCAACAATATTTCCAATGACACTGGTACGTCACATTTCATTGTCATTTTTTGTATTTTCTATGGCACTGGCATGCTGTTAATGCCCACTTCTATGCCCACTCACTGTATCCTTTGGCAACTCATTTTGCAGATGTTGGTGCCCCACCATCACTCCTGGTGTGATCACTGCAGCCAACTACTGGTCTTCACTATGTGAACATTACTGTACAGTTGAATTGCAATGTTTGAACCTGGTTAAACAAATCCATACTTAAAATATTTGACATACTCCATACTTGTATTTTTTCAAAGTGTGTTTATTGAAGTGCTAAGAAGAAGAGGGGCAAGTGCAATGGGATGAGGTGATGATGGAAAAAAGTCGAAGGTATTGTTCCAGTCCATTTGTAGCACAGGTGCATTGTCCAAGGGGACATAGGAAGGGGAGAAATGGCAGTTCAAGGTGGACAGAGTGACAGAGTAGGACACAAGGGTGACAATCAGGAGAGTCTCATTTTCTGGTGGGGACTTGGAAATAGTCTCTGGCTTCTGCCTGGATCGCAGGGAACGTTTGTGTGGTGGTTCTCCTTCTGCAGGGGGAGGGGTGCTGGTGGCCTGTTGGTCCTGTGTCGGGGCCTCCTGTCCACTAGCGGCAGTGGAGGTGGAAGGCAGTTCAGATGTCTGGCTAGTGGCAGGGACCTGCTGGTGTGAGACTGCCTCCCTTATTATGTTGGCCATGTCTGCCAGCAACCCTCCAATGGAGACCAAGGTGGTGTTGGTGGCCTGCAAGTCCTCCCTGATCCCCTGGTACTGTCCCTCTTGCAGCCACCTGTTCTCCTGCACGTTGTCCAGGATCTGGCCCAGCGTATCCTGGGAATGTTGGTATGCCCCCAGGATCTCTGCAAGTGCCTCCTGGAGAGTCGGTTCCCTGGGCCTGTCCTCCCCCTGGCACACAGCACTCCTCCCAGTTTCATTGTTGGCCTGTGCCTCTGACCCCTGAACGGTGTGCCCACTGACCACAGGACCCTGATTGTCTTGGGTATGAGGTGTGCTGTGGGGTCCCTGTAGTGGTAGACACACTGCTGATTGATGTGTCCTGGGGACAGAGGGATAGGTACGCTTGGTGGATGCTGTGGTGTTGGTTCCTGATGGGGAGGCTCTGTGGTGGTGTGTGATTGGGCGTGGGTAACTGGCTGGTCATCCAAATCCAGGCAACCAGAGTTGCTGTCATCACTGTGGGCCTCTTGTGTGGGAGGACTGGATAGTACTGACACCTCTTCGCTGCTGACATTGGCCGGGTTACCTTTGGGGATGTAAATGCAGTGTTATTGTTTCTGTGTGCGACATATTGTGCATCAGTGGCTTGCCCTCTTTGTTTGTATTTGCCATGGCAGCTTTCACTTGTGTACGTTGGTGTGTTGTGGGATGATTAGTTCTCTCTAGTGTGCATGCTTTAGTGATAGGTGTCCATGCAGGTCTGTGAGTGGGGTTCTTGCATTTGTGTGGCATGCAGGGCTTGGCATTGGGATGAGTGAGATGTGTTGATGGGGTGTGTGGGAAATGGTGGAGTGATGGGAGTGAGGGTGAGGGTGGGGGTATGTGATGGCATGCAGTTAGGGGGTGATAATAGTACAGAGTTGACTTACCAGAGTCCAGTCCACCTGCTAATATGGCCAGGCCCTCAGGATGCATGATTGCCAAGACTTGCACCTCCCATGTTGTTAATTGTGGGGGAGGAGGTGGGGGTCCACCGCCAGTCCTCTGTACAGCGAGTTAGTGTCTTGCTGCAATGGAAGGTACCTTCCCCCGTATGTCATTCCACCTCTTCCTGATGTCTTCCCTTGTTCTGGGGTGCTGTCCCACGGTGTTGACCCTGTCCACGATCCTCTGCCATAGCTCCATCTTGCTTGCAATGGATATCTGCGGCACCTGTGCTCCAAATAGCTGTGGCTCTACACTGAAGATTTCCTCCACCATGACCCTTAGCTCCTCCTCTGAGAATCTGGGGTGTCTTTGTGGTGCCATGGGTGTGGTGTGAGTTGTGTAGGTGAGGGTGTGTAGGGTGATGTGTTGGGGTGTGTGATGTGGGGTGCGTGGGTGGTGTATAGGTGTAGGTGGTGTGTGGCTCTGGTTTTGTCTGTAGTCGTGGTGTCTGTCTTGTGCCAATAGTTTGTAATGGTAAAGGGTTGTGGGTAATGTGGACGTGTGTTTTATAGTTGTGTGGGTGTGTGGGTGTGGTGTGTGTATGTGTGTCAGGTGTGTGTTGTTTGAATTGTCCAATGTGATGTTGTATTGTATGTGTGTGTGTATTTTGAGCACGGCGGTATGTACCGCAAATGATTCACAGCCATTGAATGTCCGCTGTGGTGATTCCTGGGTCATAATCTGATGGGCGCAGTTCTGTTGGCGTAACGGTGTGGGTTTGGAGACCTCCAGTTTATCACTGAGCTTTGGTGTGGCAGATTAGTGTCTGTGGCTGAATAGTGACGGATTGGTGTGTGTGTGTCATAATATGGTGAACGGATATCCGCTGCAGCTGCAGTATGTTGACAGCAGTCAGCATGGCAGTAAGTGGGTTTCACCACCAATGTCATAATGAGGGCCATAATCTACTGGCAATGATTCCTGTGAATCCACTTACAGCAGTGCAATGGGTGTATAGGACAAATGCAGCATAGGATCCTTTCATGGTTTAGGCAGGACAATGATTGAGGAAATTCGATTTTTAATACGATCGTATCGACCCGCCATTTTGTGGCCCGCCGCCATTTTATGTTGCCTTCACTCAGGCAGCACAGCGAACGAAGTCCATTCTGCCTTTTCTGCTTATTCTGCAACATGGTGTTCAAAACAGCCTTCTGCCTCTATCTTTACAAGGCTGGTATTAAGGTCTGACCGAGTACACTAATCCCTGTCTGGTTTTCTAATCCTTGTTTCAACTATCTGTAGGCTCACACTATTCTCCGCCGATCTTATCTTATCGTCTGGCCTTCGCTGTCCTTTGCTAGTATTCTCTCATTTCACAACTGTCTTCCAAACGCACACAAACTTATCACACCACATGCAACTTCGTTGTGGATCGGTTAATGAATTAGTTCAAGGGAGGGGTGACAAACACAGCTGGAGGGGAGGCAACCTTAAGTCACTTGATACTTTGTTTTCCAATTCCTTCTATTGGTGCTGTCTTGTTTTCTGACATTTCTATTGGCTCTGTTCTATCTTTACATTATTCTTACTGGCTCCTTTCTATGTGTTCTGGGAGTGTATGTAGTTAATAAATGGTTTTTATACGGTATATAAGATTGTGCGCCACAAAGTAAAGTGGCAGTCTCCTGAGAACATACCTTGTGTACTTCTTGGACAACTGTACTAGCTGCAGCTAATAAAATCTGATCTTTTACGCCTGACAGAGTGTCCCGTGTCTCTGTTAGTTGAGGCAGGTGAATCCAAGGAGATTTCAGGCGTACCCTGCGCCGCCAGGCCCATAAGGTTCTGGTTCTTCAACTGGCGCCCAACGTGGGGCGGCTTCAGCGGTACCGGTTCTGCCTGAAGGTCGTGAGGAACCCCGCAAGAAAATTCTGGAGGAATCGCGAGCCACGTCAAGCGACCCCTGTATGTCGAAGTGGTCCGAAGGTCTTTTTCAGCGCGGTTACTCCTTCCTGACGGCTACTGACGACTGCTGCCCTGACTGCCGCCCTGCCTTGGCCCTTTCTTTGATGATGTATGGTAAAGCGAGACGATAGACGGGCCTCTGTTGGTGTAAGAAGACATCCTTAGTTAAGTATTTGGTGGGTCGCGCCCACAAATTTTGGTCTTTGTTTTGTCCTTAGGTCCTTAGATTTGGCCATTGCAGTGGCCAAAGCCGAGGGGTAAGTGCATTTGTGCTGTGTAAACTGAAAGTTTTACCCCCTTGATGTTTGTGAACAGCCAGTAAAAATCGTGAGATGTCTGGTCTGACTAAGTTTGGAAAACTTTGTTGCTTTGGTTGTAATAGGGACTCCCAGCTTGAGGACTCCTGTCCGATTCCTTCGGTTGGAACTCCCACATATGAGCTCTATTCTAAACATGGTGTTGGTCCTATTGCCTTTAATAAGACATGGACCCGATATACAAAGAAAGATGGTGTTTTAAAATGGCCAGAAAATGGTAGTTTCGAAACTGATGTGCTAGATAATTTAGAAGCAACGTTATTTAAAAGAAAAGCCCGGCCGGCAATGTTTGACTCTTTTCGCCTTTGGCGTAAGGAAGCCAAACAGAGAGAAATTAAACAAGCGAAACGAGATAGGAAAACACAGGGAATGACGATTATACAGGCTGCTCAGCAATTCAAAGATGATGAAATAGATAATGCAATGGAAATTTCAGACAGACAGCATCGAATGGCAATAGATAAATGCTATCCGACGTTGCCTATCTCTTCCCTTGATAAGAGAAAAGATTTTGAGGAAGATTCCTTAATGTCCCACTTATTGAAATTGCCTCCGCCCTATGTACAAGGTGCTAATGCACCCCCGATGTTACAGCCTGTTCAGCCGCCAGTTGTGCTTCCGCCTGCTCCAGCTTTTCCACATTTGCCTCCTCAAGTATTGCCTATGCCAGCTTTGCCTTTAACTCCTTTGCCTTCTGCTCCTTTGGCAATTCCTAATGCTCCTTTAGTTAATTCACCTAATACCTTGTCCCCTATCCTTATGTCAAATTCTCCATCTATGCGTAAGCGATTTGCAGATACTGTCTCTGGTCTCTTATCACCTTTCTTTGAAGCTTTAAATGTGTCTCCAGCTTTTTCTCGAAGACAGTCTCGTAGTCAATTCCCAGACTCCGAAGAGCGAGAAAAATTGGACTCACTTGCTTGTAGATGGATCAAGAAGGGTCCCCAATATAGTACGTCTGATATTATGTCCACCTTTCTGCAATGGAATGCACCTACGCAGAGATATGTTTTTGAAGTTATGTGCGATACTCTCGCTAAAGAATGGGAGGATATGAATTTGGGTTCGGTCCCACAGGATCTGTTAGATGTTCAGGCTGACTTTGACAAAGGACTTATTGTGGGTCCTAAGGTTGAAAACGCTGTCAGAACACTTATTTCTTTCAGATCCCTATTGTTCTCACAGACTTTTTCTGATTCTGATCCTTCAGTTAGGACAGCACTGAAAAACTATCCCATGAGAGAGGTTTCTCCAATATGGAAGGAAGAAGTTGCAGCAGCAGGTGCTAATCCAGCTATTCCTGCGCATTTTCAGCGCATATGGATACATGTCCCCTGGAAAAGGTCTGAAGTTTTAGCACTTAAACAGTCACTACCAGATTCACGCAAAAATCCTGCTGGTTACTATAAAGAGTTGTCGCAAACAGTTGATGCATGTACTATGAATCTAGCAGATATTGACATGTTGATGGGAAATGTAGTTCCACAGACAATATGGGCTAAAATTCGTAGAGAGGATCACGCTCAAGAATTAGGCGGCGATTGGAACGCTATTATTGCCGCAGATAGAGGTCAAGTAGGTGGTGCAAAGCCCGACGCTTTGATCTCAGAACTCCCTGGTAGGATTATTACATTAATGAAAACAATGATGCCTGCTTTAAGAGTTAATTGGGATAAGTTAGCAGCATGTAAACAAAAGAAAGATGAAAGTGTTTCCGATTTCTTTACCCGATTCGAGGAGACATTCATTGATCACAGTGGTCAAGATATGGCTACAGAAGGGGGACAGCGATTATTTGTGGATAAGTTCGTATATAACTTGCTTCCTGAACTATCACACAAGCTAAAAGACTCCGAGAGTTCATGGGCAGTTTCTTCTTCCGCCCAGATATTGGCTACTGCACAATATTATGAAAATAGAGACAAAGAAGAAAGGGAAAAACAAGAGAAAAAGACGAAAGAATTAAAAACTAAAGTTCTCTTGCAACAGGCTTATCCTCCTCGTTATGTTCAGCCTCAGTTTCAACAGCCTCCGCAGTTTCAGAGGTTGTATCAAAAGCCTGAACCATTCATTCCAAGACCTTTGCTAGGTCCCAATCAATGTGCTTATTGTAGGGAGGAAGGTCATTTTAAGAACAGTTGTCCGGCATTGTTGCAGCGTAATGGAGCAACATCTGCTTCACGAGGTCGTGGTGGTCTTCAGTCAGCAAATAGAGGTAGAGGTCGAGGTGTGTTAACCCAAGAGCAGCGTTCTTTTGTTCCTCCAAATTCCGGAAATTACTTTGACCAGCAAAATGTTAGGTCTACACAGTATTACAGTGAGGATCAGTATATTGAAGGAGGGAATGAAAGTCTTCATTTTGAATAGGACAGCCATGGACAAAGTAAGGGGGTTACGTCAATTCCAGTGGATCAGAATGGACCTTATGTTAATGTCACTACAATGGGTGTTTCAGAGCCATTTCTTTTAGATACTGGTGCCATGAGAAGCTCTATCATTCATTCTAAACTCCCTGGCGCACCTTTGTCTGGCTTAACGAATGTATCTGTAGGATTTTCTGGCGCCCCTGTTCGCAATCCAGTTTCTTGCCCTTTGCCTGTTTCAATAGGCCCTTATGATTTAGAAGCTCCGCTTCTTCTGACGAATGGTTGTGGTGAAAATCTGTTGGGTTTAGATCTATTAAAAAGAATGCATGCTACGATATATTGTTCACCTTCTGGTGTATACCTCACTCTAGGACAGAAAATGACTAGTCCAATGTACTTATCAAAAGATCAATTCCCACCTGAATTGCTTTCTCTTCCCGAAACGCTTTGGGCTACGGGTCCGAATGACGTTCGTTGTCTTGAGATCCCACCTTATGTTGTTACTCTTAAGCCCAATGCTGAAATGCCACGTATTCCGCAATACAGAATCTCTACTGAAGGTGAGAAAGCACTTCTGGAAATTGTCCATGATTTGATTCAGAAGGGTGTGGTTGAGGAAACGAGAGGAAATACATGTAACAGTCCTGTTCTTCCGGTTCTTAAACGCACTGATTCTTCTCAGCCTCCTGTTCATCGTTTTGTAATTGATCTTCGGGAGGTAAACAAGATTGTCGTACCGCAGTTTCCTGTAGTCCCAGATATCACTGCTCTGTTGACGATGATACCTTCTACAGCGACTTGGTTTTCAGTTATTGATTTAAAGAATGCTTTCTTTAGTATTCCCATCGCCGAAGAGAGTAGAGATATTTTTGTTTTTTCCCTCGGAGGCCGAAGCTTCCGGTTTAAACGCGCACCTCAAGGTTATTGTGAAAGTCCCTCTATTTACAGTCAAGCTCTAAAATGTCATCTTGATGCCTTTTCCTTACCGTCCGGTGCCGCTCTCATTCAGTACATGGATGACTTATTAGTTGCAGCTGATTCAGAGGAGATTTGCAAAAACTTGACCGTTGCACTGTTGCGTCATTTGTTTGATCTGAATCACAAGGTTTCTCCTTCTAAATTACAATATGTCTGTCGCGAGGTGACTTATTTGGGTCATCTCTTGTCAAAGGAGGGACGACGATTGACCCCCGAACGAATTCAGGCAATTGCACAAATGTCAGTGCCATCCACACAAAGAGAGGTACGTGCCTTTTTGGGCATTACTTCTTATTGTAGACAGTGGATTCCGAGTTTCTCTTTATTGGCTAAACCGCTGTTGGCGCTAACTTTAAAAGATACGCCTCAGCCTCTTCCGTGGACTGACGAATGTCAGAAGAGTTTTACTAATTTGCGTATTGCTTTGTGTTCTGCTCCTGTATTGGGTACTCCTGATTACAGTAAGCCCTTTACGCTCTATGTCCACGAAAGAGAGGGTTGTGCATTGTCAGTCTTAACGCAGCGTTTTGGAGATCAACAGCGACCATGCGCATATTTCTCAGCTACGTTAGATCCAGTAGCTAAAGCATTGCCTAGTTGTCTTAAGGCGACAGCGGCAGCAGCAATTTCTATTCGACAGTCTGCTGGAGTAGTGCTAGATAATACTCTCATTGTTATGGTGCCACATGCAGTGGATACTTTACTAAATAGGACAAAAACGCAGCATCTTACGAGTGCTCGGTTGTCCGGATATGAGCTGACGCTTTTGGCTAGTCACATACACATCAAACGATGTAATACCCTGAATCCAGCTACTTTGTTGCCTCTTCCCGAAGAGAGAGATGTCTCTGAACAGCATGATTGTTTTCTCCGTACTGAAGAAGAGACTAAGGGTAGAATTGACCTAAAAGACACGCCATTAGTGAATCCAGATGGAACACTATGGGTAGATGGTTCTTGTTTCAAGCTCCCGAATGGAGATACAGTTTCAGCCTACGCTATTACTACTTTGCATACGATTGTGGAGACAGCACGCATTAGACATAATTCAGCTCAGGCAGCTGAATTGATAGCCTTAACTAGAGCGTGTGTGTTATCCAAAGGAAAAAGAGTAAACGTGTACACTGATAGCCAATACGCTTTTGGTGTAGCGTTTAACTTTGGGCGTTTATGGAAGGAAAGAGGATTCTTTACTTCCCATGGTACTAAGATACAACATGGTCAATTAGTGACTGAACTTCTTGAGTCACTTACAATGCCTACTCAGATAGCGATCGTGAAGTGTAGTGCACACAAAAAGATTGTGGACGATGTTGGTCGAGGAAATGCATTTGCAGATGAGGTAGCGAAAAAGACAGCCAGAGACAACACAAGTCGAATGTATGTTGCAGGTCCCGCAAACTGCGTAAGAGAAAAGGGAATGTGTGAAGATACAGTAGAGAGTGTGAAATCAATTCAAGGAGAGGCTACGGAGAATGAGTTGAGAAAGTGGAAGGAAAGTACAGGAATGTTAGATGAGATGGGATGTTGGGTTGAATTATCAGAACATCAACGTTGGCTGTTACCAGATGCTTATGTACTACCTGTAGTTACTATGGCACATGGTCCAGCTCACCTAAGTGCAAAAGGAATATGTAAACTTCTGGCTCCAGTGTGGCAAAATGAGGGGATCCCAAAGTGTGCAAATAATGTAGTAAAACATTGTATTGTTTGCTTGATGTACAATCCGGGAAAGGGAACCCCAACTCCAGCAGGTCATTTTGCTCCTCCAACATATCCATTTGAGGTGTTGCAGATCGATTATATTCACATGGAACGATGCAACAACCTCAAATATGTTCTGGTGGTAGTATGTGCTTTTTCTAGATGGGTAGAAGCCTACCCTCTGAAGGACAATACTGCTTTATCAACTGCCAAAATACTTTTGAAAGAATTCTTCCCTAGGTTTGGTTTGCTGCGCATTGTCTGGAGTGACAATGGGAGCGAATTTGTGGGTCAAGTCATGCAAAAAGTTTGTGCAGGTCTTGGCATAAAACAGAAGTTCCACGCGGCGAATCACCCACAGTCGGCTGGTTTAGTAGAATGCTACAATGGAACCTTGAAGCTTAAAATTGCTAAGGTGCAAGCTAGCACAGGACTTAATTGGCCTGATGCTTTACCATTGGCTCTTCTGTCCACCAGAACAGCAGTACACTCTCGTTTGGGGCTTAGCCCTTACGAAGTGATATTTGGTCGCCCAGCTAATGTATGGGGAGTTCCTCGCCCTAAGAAATACTCAGACTTGCCATACCCGATGTTGATTGACTACTTGCATGACCTTACAACTAAATTGCGTGTTCTTCATCAACAGGTTCAGAGTGCTCTACCAGAGGCTTCCACAGACCCAGGTCATTCCATCCGACCAGGTGACTGGGTCTGCACGAAAAATTTCCAACTACAGAGAAATTTGGAGCCCAGATGGAGAGAGCCACGCCTGGTTCTTTTGACCACAAGAACAGCAGTTAAAGTCGAAGGAAAGAAAAACTGGGTGCATGCCGTGCACTGCAAGAAAGTGCCTTTGCCCTTGCCTTTCGATCAGTGGGTCCGTAGAGGCATCAGTGACTCTGAAAGTGAGAAAGTTCCGCAATTTGTACCATTCAGTGATGCGCATCTAATTGGAACACTTTCTGAGAAAGAGGACGACGACATCCTTCAAGAAGCAATACCATCGCATCGTCGCTTGAACACGACAAATCCAGGAACATTGTTTCAAAACCAGACTGCCTCTGGACAGGAACGCTATAATTTGAGACCAAGACCACAGAACTTGTAAATTTCTCTCCTATGTAGTACTCTATCCCGGTTGCAGGGTCACGGTAGGAGTCTTAGTTACGACCTGAGTAAGTGGCAATAGGCCTGCAGGACCTCACAGTGTCATAGGACGGTAGATAATCGTGACTACAGTGATTGAGGAAGATTGCCGTGAGCATCCACTTAGAAAGATGGAGGCTACATTAGATAAAAGAGAAAGTAAAAATGTAAAGAATAATTGTAAAGAAATATGTAGTCGTTGTAGTATTGCTCTATGCGTCATTATATTGTCGTGTATTCTTTTGGCATCTGTAAACTGGATCATTATTACTCTGCAGCAAAAAGTTGTCTCTTCTCCTACCTCTACATCTTCTTCTACTATCTCTCCGCACCTATTTCACACTCTTCCCCAGCATTAACTCATCAGAAGAACTGAATACTTTAACAATTCCTTCGTCCAGTTGTTACATCAACATCAGTTAGTGATCAATACAACTGACTGTTGGGTGTGTGGACTCATACCACATACGGTAGAAAAAGGAATGCCATATTTAGTTCTTCCATTCTCCTATGAAGGTTCCGCTTGGGCTTATTTTGTCATTTTCAATAATGCATATCAAAGTAAAATTAAACAACCTGTCAGTTCACATAGTGTTGGTTCAGATTTCAGTCATAGTTTATTGATAAAGGGAATGGTAGCTATGGCTAAAATCATGGAAAAAAGTGAAGCTTCCATAGATGAAAGAAAAGCATATACCAATTGGAACATAACTAATTACATTTCCAGCCTCAATGATAAGATTGAGCAAGGAAAATCTCCTCCGATACGGGTCATACCCCAACAAGGAAATTTCTGTCTGCAAATAAATGGTAGAACTCCAAACACCGGACAAAGAGAAAGTTTATGTTCCCATACATATGTTTATTCAGCCCTGAATTCACTGCCGTTAGTACCATCTCAAGGTACATACTTCGTTTGCCACGATAGGGCTTATACATGGTTGCCAGCTGATTTCTCTGGTACTTGTTATATAGCCTTTCTTCTTCCCCCTACATACACCGCTCCTGCGAACCATCATAAAAATAGATATGGCAGAGGGATTGTGGATTCGAAAGACACAGCAGGACAAGAGGGAGGAGATTTCCTCAAAGGATTTCTTCCCTTCTGGGGTCCAATGGCCAACAGCAGAAATATAAGGCAATTGGTTTGTGTCGTAGAAACCACCATAGACATCACTGTAGGAGCTTTAAGTAACATTACAGCTGAACTACAGGCTGATCGTCTTATGACCTTGCAGAACCGTGTTGCCTTAGACTTTGTTCTTGCAGACCGTGGTGGAGTATGCAAATTGATCGGATCAAGTTGCTGTATTTTCATACCTAATGACGCTCCGACAGTATACCAAGCTATCTCTAAGTTACACATAATCTCCGAGTCGATTCATCAGGACGAAGGAGATTGGTCCTTTTCAGAGTGGTTTTGGGGATTACTGTCCAAATGGGGTTGGAAGGTATTGACATTCTTTGGAGTAATTTTAGCTTTTATATTCTCTTGTTGTCTTTGTATGCACTGCGGTCCTGCCATCTGTAACCTATGTGCTACTGCATGTATTCCCAAACCCAAGTCACAAAGAGCAGAGAATATCAAAATGATGGTACAGCAACAGCTTGATGACCTCATGGCCATAGACATCGACTCAGATTAACATGAGTTTGTGTATCTTGCCTGAGTTCTGGCAAAAGGAGGGTCTGAGGAAATTCGATTTTTAATACGATCGTATCGACCCGCCATTTTGTGGCCCGCCGCCATTTTATGTTGCCTTCACTCAGGCAGCACAGCGAACGAAGTCCATTCTGCCTTTTCTGCTTATTCTGCAACATGGTGTTCAAAACAGCCTTCTGCCTCTATCTTTACAAGGCTGGTATTAAGGTCTGACCGAGTACACTAATCCCTGTCTGGTTTTCTAATCCTTGTTTCAACTATCTGTAGGCTCACACTATTCTCCGCCGATCTTATCTTATCGTCTGGCCTTCGCTGTCCTTTGCTAGTATTCTCTCATTTCACAACTGTCTTCCAAACGCACACAAACTTATCACACCACATGCAACTTCGTTGTGGATCGGTTAATGAATTAGTTCAAGGGAGGGGTGACAAACACAGCTGGAGGGGAGGCAACCTTAAGTCACTTGATACTTTGTTTTCCAATTCCTTTTATTGGTGCTGTCTTGTTTTCTGACATTTCTATTGGCTCTGTTCTATCTTTACATTATTCTTACTGGCTCCTTTCTATGTGTTCTGGGAGTGTATGTAGTTAATAAATGGTTTTTATACGGTATATAAGATTGTGCACCACAAAGTAAAGTGGCAGTCTCCTGAGAACATACCTTGTGTACTTCTTGGACAACTGTACTAGCTGCAGCTAATAAAATCTGATCTTTTACGCCTGACAGAGTGTCCCGTGTCTCTGTTAGTTGAGGCAGGTGAATCCAAGGAGATTTCAGGCGTACCCTGCGCCGCCAGGCCCATAAGGTTCTGGTTCTTCATGATAGACACCTCCTTCAAGAACGAGTTGTACAGTGTAGTCAGTATTGGCACCAGTGAGGGAAAAATCTTGTGAAAAGTGATGGGATGCCATCAGGTTCTGGAAATTTATAACATGTCAAAGAAGCGTTGACTTAGATCACCTCCTCAATAACAATAAAAGTCTCTAGGTTTTCTACCTCAGCGCTGCTATGCTACAACAATAACAGATGTTGCTCAATTTTACCTTGCGATTTATTTTCTGCTGAATATAAAAACACTATAATATTATTTAAATGCTTGGTGTATACCCTTGTCCTCATACATTAGTGCAACTGTACGTGCTTTGATAGCGGACACTCTCCTCAATATAATGATTATAATTATTTTCTGCTGAATATAAAAACACTATAATATTATTTAAATGCTTGGTGTATACCCTTGTCCTCATACATTACTGCAACTGTACGTGCTTTGATAGAGGACACTCTCCTCAATATAATGCTTTCCAGTATATATGACGTGACTCCTACACATTGTAGTACTCATTATCATATGTAACATTTCCTATACATTGATTAGCACATATATCCCTTGCTAGCTGTACCTTAAACTTGCAGGTCAAAAACCTATACGCCTTATTGTCTCCCTTGTTTTATCCCAAGTAGGGCTTATTCTGGTCTACCTAAATCTTGGGGTTAGAGTTCTGCTTGTGTTGCTTTAAATGCATGCCATATTTTCAGAACTCCTGTCTACTTGTGTGCTTCTAATCCCTCACTTGACTTTCAAGTTCACTGTGCTTTTTTTCTCTAATCCATATTGTAATTAGCAGCTAAAGAGTTTATTATTTCCCTCATTGATGCTTCAAGAGCATGTGTGGTGATTTAATAATGGTGAGAATAGGGGCATGGTCAGGTAATGAATGGACCCCTATTTCGATGACTACCATATTTTCCTTTAATTGGAGGAGTGCCAGAAAATATTCATCCCTGATGTATGTCTTGGGCGCAGTGGAAATGAATGTATAGATCTTCATTTCTGTGAGGAAGCTCCACTAAGTGTGACTCATACCCAAGTTACTTGGTGACTGTAGTCTCTCTGTTGACCGTGCAATGGAATAACCTACACTCTGTGCTGATCTATCATGTGTCTTCTCGGTGGCTTTATTGAAGTCTCCACCTATTCAGATATCTCTCAGTGGATTGCATTATATTCACAAGGCCAATCTAACAAATTGTGCTTGGTCCTTCTTAGATGGGTATAAGGAAGCCATTGTGAATGCGTTACCACCCACTCTACTCAGGTTGCTAACACCCTCAGTTTTACCTCTGACACTACTCCTTTATATTCTTCCTTAAAGTTAGTTGGCAATAAAAAGGCTACACCACTTTTTGAGAGTGGCCAACTTAGGCCCATATTTATACTCCCTTTGCACCGGATTACCGTAATTTTTTTTACGCTTATCCAGTGCAAACTTAACACCATATTTATACTTTGACGCTAGACCCGTCTAACGTCAAAATGTCCTAGTGTGCGCCATTTTCTGAATGTGTGAAACCGCCTTGCTTCAATGATATGCATGGTAGGCATTCCCGTCCATAAAATGACTTAAACACCTGTGCGCCATATTTATCCAACCGCGCACAAATGTTGCACATCTGTTAGGCGAAGCCGGAAAATGGCGCTAATTCTGATTTGCGCCAAATTTTGACACCTGGGTCAGGGCAGGCGTTAAAATGGGACAAACACAACACTACTTAAGCAAAACTCACACAGGCAACATCATTGCCTAAAAAGGAAGACATGGAGGTGCTACTCATGCAGCATGCACGAAGACGCAAAGCACAGGAGCAACAGCAGCAGCTACCACCACACCAACATGGACCCCAAAGGCAACACAGAAGGCAGGAGAGGATATTCAGGACCAGGACAACCCTTCAGGGCCTCAGGGAACATGACATCATCCAGAGGTACAGACTGAACTGGCAAGCCATACAGCAGCTGCTGCGCCACATTCAGCCAGCTTGCAGACACCAAACATCATTCCACCGGAGACCATGCTGCTAGCTGCCCTGCACATGTTGGCAAGTGGCTCTTTTCAAATCACTGGTGCCCTGGTTGCCGGGATCACACAGCCCTCATTCTCTGCCTTCCTTCCAAAGGTATTTGATGCCATCATCTCCCTCACAACGTGCCACATCAGCTTCCCCAACACAGAGCAGAAGAAGCAGGAGACCAAATAGGGGTTTTATCAAATTCATGGCTTCCCGCATGTGCTTGTTGCCATTGACTGCACACATGTCCGGATCGTGCCACCTGCTGCGACTGAGCACCTATACCACAACAGGAAGCACACACACTCCATCAATTTGCAGGCCATTGGGGATCACCGTGGATTGTTCACCAACATCAGGCAAAGTATCCTGGGAGTGTACATGATTCATTCATCTTCCGTCTCAGCACCATCAATCGGCACTTCCAGGATGGACGATATGCAAATGGCCTACTTGTTGTTAAGTACAGAAACCTAGTAATTTACATACAGCACAGCAACACTGCAGGACACCCAACACATACACCACTACATTGACACGTGGCCAGGAAGACACTGAGGTGTGACACTGGTAGTCATGCTTGATATCCTGACCCAATGGGATACACACCTATGGACAAATGACAGATGCAAATAACAAGAGATGCCACTTTAGAGCCACACAGGACCAATTTAAAACCACACAGTGACAATGACATGGCCTTAACTGGCAGTACAACTTGGAAGATGAACCTTACAAAATCACATTAATAACACTCAATCCCACATCCTTCCAAGCAATACGTCCTGTGTAAGGGGTGTGTAATGTGCGTTGCTGCAGGTCAAACACCATGAGACACATAGCATGATGACGCTGACTCTAATGAAGGTGACATAGAATTACTGAGGCAGTACCAACATCTCACATCACTCCTGGGGTGACAGTGACAGTTAGCAGTAAGGAAGTGGACTGTGCTATGAAAACATGTGGATGTGACACTAATGCAAAGTGCACACTGCTAAACATACGGATTGAGACAATTCCCAATATACATAACAGATGTACAGGCAGATAGACCTTCCTACACTAAAACCTTCATCCCCACAACCAAGTTAGCCAGCTTACCTGGAGCAAGTTCAGTGGTGTAGGTACACGTTTGCACATGAGCCAACTTAGTGAGGGCACAAAAATAGGTTTGCATAAAACTTGTCACACATGGGATAATTGTGCATTGTCAATTGAGAACACTTCAGTGCTGCCAACTTCTGGAGATGTGTTGTGCATTGTCACCTAGCCAAATCAAAGGGCCTCGCTGTTGCATTTCACCTGCAATTATATATTTCGAATTGGTTGGGATGTTCAGGACATATACTGCTAACCATGTTACCACCACAGTGGAATCGATTGTGTGTGTAGAAGTATCATGTCACCTCCAGTGAAGGCACATGGACACGTCATTCACATTACACAATGCATGGGAGATACACACTGAACTGCACATGATATCATATTAATCAGCCAAACACCAGTTTTGATAGTCAAACAATCCAATGCAAAAATAACATCACAGAAGCCTACGATCCCCCACAATACCACAAACACAGATGAGTCACAGACGACACAAGATAACAACTGCCATGCAAAGTGACAATCACGGTGCAACCAACAACAAAGTACTTACCCTCATTTTCTCTTTCAGCTGATCAGGGTTACGGGATCCAGCCATGGATCATGACCCCAATTGCCAACCCAAGCACAACAGCAGCTAGGACACGCACCATAGTTGAGTGGACCTTTGGCATCCTGAAGTCCAGATTCAGGTGCCTAACAATCACTGGAGGCAGCCTCCTATATTCCGCTGAAATGGTCTGCAAGATAGTTTTGACCTGTGCCATCCTGCACAACATTTTTGTGAGGAGGAACATTCCCCTCTATGTACCGGATCAATAAATGCCTGAAGAGGAGGAAGAGGAGGGTGCTGTCCATGAAAATGGTGGGGAACATCCAAACACAGCTGCAGGATTGCGTCGGAGACAACACATCATACAAAACATCTAACTATAGTCACCATCACTTCTTTGTTAGCATATGTAATTAAACACCTCACTTCATCACACAATCATGATCTGGGTAATTATTTATGCATCACATGATCTCTAGGAATTATAATCAGAGTTTTGCCTCATGGAGCATTGCAGAAATACTAATTTGCATACTGAAAAAAACACATCACATTTGATGGGTATAAATGTACAGCAAATATCACACACAATGTTAATGACATATATCCTGTATATTTCACATTTGAAGTGCAATATCAGAGGACCACAGCTATGAGACACATCCATGTTGTCAACATGGTCCATTGCAGCATATGGCAGTCAACTAAGACACCATCAATCATAAGGTAAAAAAGTGCTTCATACATGAGGCAATGGATGTGCAACTGCATTGGTGACAGGAATGTATGACCAGACCATTAACAGCAGTAAGTGTGACATCAGCTATCTCTGCAAGGAGCATGTGTGACAAGAAGTGCATCAAACCTGAAAATGGATAGCACAAGTGCCCCAGGTATGACAAGCATTGTTCACAAGACATGCCCTCCGCAGTCCATCCCAGGTAATAAGTCCTGCCTATGCCATGTTTTAAGTCTCTCCCCACCCTTCTCTAGGGGCCGCTGTAAATGGACTATCTGTACCCTGAGAATCTTCATCTACACTCACCCAGACTCCCATTCTGACTCCTGTGTGCTTTCCTCTTCAGTATGGCATGCCATAGTCATAGTTCATCAGCCTGCATGGACTTCAGGTCCGATAATGCACTGCCTGGTAGTCGGTAAGGCCTGTAATCAGCTGTCCATTGCTTCCCATGTGAAAGGTCCAGTTGGCCCTTTGAACTTGATTCTCAACTCCAGGACTTGTGAGAGACTGAAGCTGCACACACCTGTGAGCACTTCCATGTAGACCAGCCATTTGAACCTGCCCTGCCCTTGCTGCTGCCTGGAACTGCTTAGAAGCTGCCATTTTCCAAATCTCCTTGTTGTGCATTGGTGTACAAATCACTTGTGTACCAGAGCCCTTGGGGGACTGTGTAACAGTGCAGACCATAGCAGAAACTATTTTTTGTTCCCACAGTGTTGTCCCTGCTTGTCCCAGTCAGAGTCTGCTCACTGTATATTTGCCTTGTTCATGTTTGTTCCTGACAGAGCCTGCATCCTGTTAGCCAGATTGGTTTCAGTCTTTGCGTTAACCATAGAGGTTCCCTGTGGCTACATTTGTCTCGTAGTTGCTTTCCATGTCCTCTGTTTCCTCCTGGGGTATTGTATTTGGTAGGTCTACGATGAATCCTCAAATGTATAGTATAGTTTAATCAGTTTACTTTTTGTATTGTGTTCTGGGACATGTATTCAAATGGCCTAATCCTGCCCCCATCCCTTGTCTGGTTTTGCATGTATTCATTAGTGACAAACAGTGACAGTGTGCCATGGCTGTATGCATGGATTTGGTACTGTGCCTCCAGCACAACAAACAAGGGTTGCTAATGTGTATGTGAGGACAAAACATGTTTGTGCCCTGATGGTCCAGACACAGATTCACTTCTGCTGCCACCTTTTGATGGGGCTTGCTTGGTGACTAGCTGTGAGATTTATCAGCACAAAGGCACTGATGTTCCCTGTTGCAGTGGGAATTTTAGAGCCCACCCTGTGTACAAATGTTGTGATGAAACCTGCCTGTTTCCTATTACTGATCAATAATGTATTGTATCGTCAGCCTTCTAAAAGTTCTGCTGTGCCATAGCTGGGCTATCCCCATGTGTGTTGTTAGTTGATCTTTGGCTTTTGGTCACATCTGCTTTGAAGGATACTCTATTAATTCAAGGGTTGGCTCCACAGACTCATGACTAGACCTGCCAGTAACTGTGACAACATGGAGGCCAATACTGACACAGGGTACACATGTCCACACACTTGAACTGGACACCTTTGTGCAATGAACCACTGGAAATATGTGAACACATGCAGCATGGTCTGCTGGTCCTCCACAGCCACAGGAGAAACATCGTTCATTTACATGACTCAAACTGTGGTGTACATAACAATTTTAGGATTGGATTTGAGACTCTGTGTCACAAACACTGTACCTACCTAGCATGTTCAAATGCCTGACTCATGGGTAGTATATACACAAGTGACCATGAAGTGGTATCCAACATTTTATTACATGTGAGGGGTAACATATCTGACATAGCCATTATCAACCTTCCTCGATCTTTCCTGTGTATAGTTAATCACGGGAAATGTTTAGTCCCCAAAGTCAAGGAAGTACACACAGCATAAGACGCAACAGATATAACGAACACATATCCTGACTGATGTTCCCCCAATGAATGGCATCTGATGGTTATACACATTTATAACACATTCATACATGCACATTACATCAAATGTTTCTCATGACGTTCCCACAGAGGCACAACAATAATTTGAACAGATAATTCACAGACATAAACACACAGGCCATGAGTCTATGTGTTTAGTAGCGTAGCCTTGCTGTCCTCTATTGATGCAACACCTGCTCAAACTAGAAAATACCTATTTTATTTCCAAAGTTTGTGTTGCTGTTGCGTCATTTAAGAGAGCTAATCCTGCACAACAACAAGAGTATTATGGGCCGCAGTAGTATGGTCTGTCACATGTGCCCAAACACTAGAACACACACTGCAGATCATACCATCCTATCTTTGTATAGGTATAGGCTGCATGCATGTAAAAAATTTAAAAATCACACAAACACAGTTTAAGAGAGATATTTTGTCGCAAACGCGCCAAAAAAGACGCATATGCATCAAAATATAACACATATGCGTTAAAAAATGACGCTCATACACATTATACATCAATTGGTCCCTAGCATTAATTCCACCACCACACCCCAGGAAAGCAGTTATCCATTTAAAATGTATTGATCCTTGAATGGGGGGGGAATTTTCAGGCATATGCGTCAAAAAATATTGACACAAACCCCGTAAGCGTCATAAAACTACACGCAATGCAAAAAAAAACGCCCGCAATTGAGACAGGAAGTGATGTAATAGGATATCCTGTTTGCAGAAATGGTGCAGTGGGTGTACTTTCAATTTCACTTTCACTTTGCAGTCTGTGATTATTCTAGACTGTGTGGCTGTGTCTTGAGTCGTCTCTGTGAATATTGTGAATTTGTCTCCTGTGTGCTATTGATCTTGTATTTTGGTGTTTTGTAAGTGTCTGTGATATCCTGTTTAAGTTTTTTATTGTCATTTATTGTGATTAGATTTGTATTTGTACTGTTGGGAGTCTGTTTGTGGGTATTGTTAGTTGGGGTATTGTTGGACTGTCTGTGGGTTAGTTAAGTTTCCTTTACCTACCTCCTTTCCCTGTTTTTCCCTCTTTACCCTTTTCTCTCCTAATTTTGTTGAGATGTTGGGAAGGCCACATCTGGGGCAAATGGGTAAGGAGGAGCTAGGGGCATTTGTGTGGCTGGTGTGCCACTTCCTCCGCCAGATGTTGGAGGCTGGGGGCCGGGTGATACAGGGGTATCACACAGAGGCAAAAAGCTTCAGGTGGGCAAAGGTGCTGTTCCACCTGCAGCACATCTTCAATAGCCAGTGCAACGACCACCAGCTGAAGCATCGCTGGGCTGACCTGGTGGCCCGAGAGCAGGACCTGCTGGACCACCTGGGTATGGTGATTGGTGGCCCTGTTGGTGAGTACAAAATTGACTAATGTGTACAGTACAATGCTCCGGAGTGACAGTAGCAGATTTTGCAACATGCTGCATGCAATGTTTGTGGACATGTGGAATGTAAGTTTAACAAACTGTGGCCCTGATTTATGCAATTTTTGCAACGCATTACTGTCATTTGTTGACACAAAAGCCATGCAAACTTACAAAAGACAAATTTATCTTGTAAATTAGTGCTGCTTTTGCATCAATAGATGATGGTAATGCGGCACAAACCAAATTATGAATCAGGGCCTGTGATTGTACGAAGAATGGGATGTATTTCACATGCTAATACAAGGAACCAATGTAGTCCCCAGTTTTTTTTTAACCATGTCTGAACAGTATTTATGGCCATACGTACAAAGCTCTTCCTAACCCCTGCTATTGTCTTAGGCCGATATTTCTAATTTGTTTGTGCTGCATTTGCGTTATTTCTGGCTGCAAAAGTATAGCACACTTACTACAATCAAATTTATTTTGCTACTTTCCATAGCTGTAGCGTAAACAAATGAAGAAAATGCAACACAAAAAAATGACACATCTGGCCCTAAGTTGATTGTTTCTGTGTGTTTACATCTGGACAGATAATCTTTCACATGGCCAAACCCAAATGTGCCAGGATGCTACCAGTTTGCAGTAGCACAGAACAGGTTCATCTTGTGGCTTTTCGGAGTAGGCGTTGAAATCCTATCATTGAGTAGCAGGGCCCAACCACATTTTTGGCTTGGGCACAATTGCTGGTACTGAACTAGTACAGTTACCATCTGTGTCACTTTATAGCCAAACTATTTTGTAAAGTGAATGGGTCATCATAGGATCCCTGCTCTTTGTGAATGCATGATCACAAACTATTTTTTAGCATGATGTTGTGCAAGGGACCACTGACTGCTTCCATTATACCATTTTAGTGATGAAATAGGTTGTTAATTTACTTTTGGTACACCCCTGCTGATATAGTGCAACATTTATACAAACGTTAACTTCTTAGTATGAAGGCTGTCATAGACATGGTGGTATGCTAAGATCAGCAGGCCAGCATTCCTGTGTGTGCCGCCATTCCCAAGGTGCTTTCAAATAGAGACCTACCTCATCATGACTGTAGAAATAGGACATTTGCTAACCCATGTTTTTATTAACGGACAGTGTCAGTTCGGTTGTACTACCACTGATCACCCAACTTGGCAATTCTAAGCTCCTGATTCTGGTAAAGTGTGATTTACAGTACCTGATACAGGTACACAGGGCCCAGAGTAACACATTTCGGGGCATATTTATACTCTGCTTGTGCCGAATGTGCGTCAAAAAAGTTTGACGCACATTCAGCGCAAACCCGGCCCCGTATTTATACTTTGACGCCCCACCCCACGGACATCAAAATCCCACCATGTGTGTCATTTTTTGGAAGGGGGAACCTGCCTTGCCTTAATTATATGCAAGGTAGGCATTCCCTTCCAAAAAATGACTTTAAGGCCTGTGCGCCTTATTTATACTCTGGCTTCATTTTGACGCACAGGAGGGGGTGGGCCTTAAAAAACGGCGCCCAGCCTGACAGGCGCCGTTTTTTAACGCCTGGGTCAGGGCAGTCGTTAAGGGACCTGTGGGCTCGGAAGGTGCCCTCCCCTGCCCCCAGGGACACCCCCTGCCACCCTCGCCCACCCCAGGAGGACACCCAAGGATGGAGGGACACATCCCAGGGAAGGAAAGGTAAGTTCTGGTAAGTATTTTTTTTTTTTTAAATTAAGTGGCACGGGGGCCTGATTTGGGCCCCCCTACATGCCACTATGCCCAATGGCCATGCCCAGGGGACATAAGTCCCCTGGGCATGGCCATTGGGCAAGGGGGCATGACTCCTGTCTTTGCTATGACAGGAGTCATGTCAATGGAGGTTGGGCGTAAAAAAAAATGGCGTAAGTCCGGTGTGAGGCCTGATTTTTGCCTTGCACCATTTTTTGACGCACAACCCCCATTTTCCCATACGCCGGCGGTGCCTGGTGTGAGTCATTTTTTTTTACGCGTACCAGTCCGCAGCGCCAGCTAACGTCATTCCATAAATAAGGCACCCGCATGGCGCATTGGAATGGCGTTAGCCGGCGGTAACATTTTTGACGCACAACTGTGCTGGCGCAGTTGTGCGTCAAAAAGTATAAATATGGCCCTTCATGTGGAATGACTACACCTGTGCCCATGCATTCTGTCAAGGATGATCAAATAAGACACTGTCAGCATACATCTTTTTGATGTTTTGAATCAGAAAAGTGGCCAATGCATGTTTAGCGTAACATTGTCATCAAGTAACACACAGGATCCCTGCCATCATGTTTTCATAGGGGGCATTTACAGCTCTGGGTACACTGCCAATGTGGCATATGTTACCTACATACAACACTTGCACACTTATAATGGACCACTGAAAGCACAATAATTCCCGAACACAAATCAACCCACATGAGCATCACACAGTTACTCATTGTCCCTTGATGCACAAGCCACAATATCTGAATCACTGGTATTGCAGTACACCAGGAATGTGGCATTGCATGTGTCTCCCAACTAGAAATTATGAAATGGAGTACCCTCTGGAATTAATTAAGCACAAAACTGAGTAATCATGTCTGGCACCACATGATTGTTAGGGTGAGTGCATGTGTACACATGTGTGTCTATCACTCACTGGAGTGACAGTGTCAATGCATGTTTGCAGTGGTGTGTCTGTTGGGGTGTCTACATGCCTGATGTGCAGCTCCATCATATAAAATGTCACCCACAGTGATTTGTTGTTCCAACTTTTGTACAGTGAGCAGACATTGAGCACATATCACCATTCCATGTTTTACAGGTGGACCAGCCCCCTTCACAATTGGTGACCCAGACGTATCCAGTAAGTGTTCATATGTTTGTCCTGTGTTGTGTTTGCAGCTGTTGTGTGATTGACTCCTGTGTGTTGGACTCATTGCAAGATATAATGTGCTGGCACGTGATCTGATATGTGACTTGACTGGAGGTTGACATATTGTTCCATGGAAGAGTTAGACATTCAGTGGCGGAGAGTCAAATATTGGGAGTTGAGTGCTGCGCAATAGGGATACACAGATGAACAAGGTGATTTGTTGCTACATGTATGCCAGAAATTGATTTGGACGTGGACAGTGTCATAATTTAGTCAGCAAGTCATACCCTAATTCACATAGCACAGTGATGCATCAGTTTTACACACAGACTTGCGCATCCCTGTTAAGTAATGAACATGTAGGACTGTATGGGTGACTGTCCCGCAGAATCTAGCTCCACATGCTGTACTCCATTTACGTGGCACTTGAGTGAAATGTCATAGGCGTGCATGCAGGTCAAGGCCAGATGGGTGCTTGCGTCAATGTGCTTGATTTTGGAAATGTGTCAGTGAGATCTAATGATGTTGACAATTGTCCGCAAATAGAAAAATGAATGTAGATGTGATTATCCAATGATTGATTCAATCCTAGTTGGCAGGCCTCCTTACCTGTGGTGGACTGACTAAACCTATGGACAGCTGTCCAAAGCTTTGTGGTTGTCTTTGATGTTTGAAAGTATGTGTTGCATGTCCACCCCCCCTCCCCTTAGGTACAGGGTTAGGGGTAGAAAATATGTGTAGCTAGGTGTGATGATCACAGTGTAGATGACAGATATGTAATTCAAGCATTCATGTGTTCCAAACTACAATGCCCCCTCATGATTACCAACTGCATACCATCCTGGTAGTTCCATACACAAATCACAGGTCTTGTGTGCCTTGAATTCCATCCAGAAGATATTGATTAGTTGGTCTGGCACATGTTGAGGACTTGCAGCATTTGTTATGTGACTAATAGCAGTACAAACATGCACAGATCAATTAATTAAGTACACACCTTGTTGTGCATTGCGGTGCTGTTTGATAGTTGATGAGTAGGCTGCGATGGAATGTTGTTCCTCAGGGACATTCTATCATCTGTACTGTGATTTGGACTGCATGTGCTATTTTTGATGAAGTGCTAGAATATCATCTGTACATGTATCACACAATGATGTCACTAATGTTTGCCTGTCTCTATTTTTACAGCTGCCAACATGAAAGCCCAGGAGATAAGGAAATTTCAGAGGCGGGCAGTGCGGTACCGTCACATACTCGATGTGGAGGCTGGGTGCCGCAATATGGCAAGGAGATATCGTCATGAGAGAGCCACAGGGGTATGGAGGGCATTTAGCCAAGGGGGGGCCAGCATTGCCTACAACTGCCACCACCACCACAGCTCAGACCACAGTGGCCCCAGGAATGACAGCCACTCCAGCAGGTCCCTCGACCTCGTCAGCCCAAGGCCCACAAACAGCACCTTCTGCACCTCCCCCTCTAACCACGGCACCAGCACCAGCTTTGACAAGTGCTACCCAGACGACCCCAGCTGTAGTATTGGACATGACTGAATTCAGGACACTACAACGTGACATGCAACGTATGTTGCGCTAGATGGACAGGCTGCAGCAGGAGGTGGCCTGCAATAGCAGGAGACTGCGGGGGATTAAGAAGATCCCGAGGAGGGCCAATTTGTGACTTGTTGTTCCTCACCCATAATTCTGTCCACTCCCTCCTCTTTCCTCGTTCTTTTCTTTAGTGGGTTTAGGGTGCTTAGTGTTAGGTTAGAGTAGGCTGTTAGTTTAGTTATGATAAGTGGGTTGTGGGGTGGAGGGTTTTATATTATTACATGCTTGTTTGTGGGTTGGTGGGTTTGTGGGTCGATGATGTTGTGGTTTATGTGTATAAAAAATAAAAAGAATTTAAAAAAAATACAAAAAAATATATATTTGTTTAGGATAAGTTAGTATGTGTTTAGGTTAATATATGTTGTCCTACATGGGTCCCGTCATATAAAGGGGCAGGGGGTTGATGTTTAGAGTTTAAGTTACATGTGGTAAGTAAGTTTAGCTCAGGGTAATTAGGGCCATTTGTGGGTAATGCATAGGTAGGATAGGTTACATAAGATCAGGTGTTTTCCATAGTTTAAGTTTCCTTTCATACTGATATAATAAAGTTTTATGTACTCCTTTACAGTATGTGTCATATGCTTGGGGATCAGGGCCTTTGCAAGAGTATACAGTGTAATTTTTGTATTTGCATTTGGGTTCCATCCTGCATCCAAATCCCATTCTTGACATGGTTATTCCCACTTCCAAATGAGGTGTCACATTGGCAGCTACAACAAAGCCACTTCTCTATGCATCTGCCATCTATTGCACTCACCACTCAAGGTAACTATGGCTCCCAATGTGTTGTAAAGGCTGGTGTGATTTTAAATCTGTCATCGTTTGAGTCCTGTGTTGGACTCTTGGGCACTGTGAGACATCTGCCTGCAGGCTGATGTTCATGTGAACCCTGATAAGCTGAGTGATGTCATAATCTTATGAAGTTCAGTATACATAACTCACACCTATGATTTCTTACATTGTACTCCCAGGGTATGTAATTGTCCACACACTTGTACACATCCATTCCTGCTGTATGGTGTTTGTGTTTTTGTGTGTGTGTGTGTGTGTCACATACATAATGATAGTCTTGAAGGGAATGTGGGTCACATTGAGTTTCATCTTGTACATGCTTTGGACCTGACATATTCAGTTCTACATAGCATTATACTGTTTGTGATCTTTTAACTTCATAAATAAGCCCATGGAAGCACAGATGATGATAAAATCCAGACCCTTGTGCGTAGTTATCAGCACACATTCTTTCTACACTGTTGATTTGACATTCTGTGGCCATTGACATGTTAAATGCATCACAAATCTCCTACACATTTGATGTGTCACATTACACAGAGACAAAGTGGTTGTGTAAGTGCTATTTATTTTAAAGTGCTGTAGTGCAAAATTGACTTGGTCAGGATTGTACGTCCATTAGTGTGATACCTTCTATTGTGATGCAACACAAGTGCAATGGTGAGGGACATGTAATTGGACATGCTGTGGTGAAGTGTCATTCACACATCTCAGAGACTTCAGCATCGGAAGTCTTTCCAAGAGATTCACTGTCACCCCAGGCAGACATCGGGGTGGATTGTCCTACATGTTTAGATGCTGTGTCCTAAGTCTCATCAACAACTCTTTATCCAAGCCCTGTTTTTTGTTTTTGATTGTGTCCATGCTATCTGTGTGTCACGTGACTCATGCAGGTGTACAAAGATCTGATCTGAGCACTGCTAAGGGGACTTATCAACACACTGGACCCCCTTGCAGTACTTCCTCTGGTCTGGGGTGCAAGGATGCATTCATTCTTTCTGCACTGATGTTTGGACCACCCCCTGGGTGTCCCTCAGGCTTACCTACTTCCAAATGCAAATGTGGTTTCCATACCTGTCACTCATTGTAAACAGGGAAGGATGATCTTCAAATGTCTAGAAGGAGTTATTGGCACTTCTCTCTGTGGTTCCTAGCTCCCTGCTTGGTTTTCATCCTCCATCAGGTTCCTATTTTATTTTTGAGAATTTATTTAGTGCATGGCTACCCATCTTGCTTCCCAGCGCCAGGAAGGTAAAGCTCAGATAAGAAGGCAGGGCTAGGATGATAAGTCTTGATCAAATGGGAAAGTTTTAAGTTTTTTCCTGAAGCTAAGAAGGTTGTTCTCACGCTGCGTCAGAAGACATCATGAGGCGGGCTGGCCAGTCTTGGCCCACTTCCTGACCACAATGCTGTCAGAGTCCTGTCCCACAACTTATTTGTGGGAGGGCAACCACCCTCATCCTGGAACTCATCTGCACCCCTCTTGATATACTTCTGCGAATCAAGAGAAAGGGTGAGCTACTTCTGTGCAACAGAAGATTGAGTGCCCCTGGCCTACTGTCTAGGAGGTGCTCTCCCCGCCACTGGGCCTCCTCTAGTTTAATCTGCTCTTTTATAACCTCCACAGACTGGGGCATAGTGCCATTAACATGTCACTCCACTTCAATCCACTTCATGGCCTTGCTCATGGGATCACTACTTCTCCCCTTCATTTGGGTAATGCACTTGTCTTTAGTGAGTATGTGAGAACCCACCCATTCTTCCTCAAGGGACTGGGGTTGGTGCTTCAATGCATCTTGACACAGCTGCAGCTCTGGACCTGCCATTTTGTTGTCCCACCTGGGGTGACCCTTCCTGGGGGGGGCTCCTGCCACTGTCTTGATGTCCACGCAGGGTGAGATTCAGGTCACATTCTCCCTTCTGGGCTACCCCTTTTGCCTTTGTTATTTGGTGCAGCGGTAGCAGACCTGCAAATAGGCCCAGGTGGAGGAGCTCTCTATGCGACCTTCTATGTTGCCATGTAGGCAGTGCCTCTCATCCTTAATTAATTATGAATAAAAACAGTCTTTAATTTTGTAGTAATACATTTCATAAATATTAAGAAGTAATAATACTTTATTTTAGGGCCTGATTTAGAACTTGGCCGACGAGTTACTGCGTAACAATGGTGACGGATGTCCCATATGCCAAAATCTAAATCCCATTTTGACGGACAGGATATTCATCACTGTGTGACGAAGTAACCTGCCTGCCAAGTTCTAAATCAGGCCCCTAAATTGTTTAGTATTTTGTTTCCTAATAACCATTTTTTATTAAGAATGAACACATATGAAATCAATGTTATCAATTGTTGTACATGGTTCTAAACTACTAGAATCATGTCCTAGCTTTTTTCTTATTTCTCACAGGTTTCCACTTATTTCTTTGGAAGAATTTGTCCTTTTTTGGTTTTACAAAGTAAATTTTTGTGCCTTTTCTGGTTGCTGTGTCTTTTTTTCAGTCTGTGGAGCCTTGCAGTCAAGGACAGAGCACAGTCAACGAGAGAAGGGTGGAGATGTAGCAGTCAGGTAACCCACTTTTTTAGACTATTGCTAGTTATTTTGGTACATTTATTTTAGGCTAAGTTAAAATGAGGTTGGAGTAGTTAGTAAATGTGGTTTTACTATTGTTTGTGTTATTTTTGGTCTTTCGTTCCTTATGGAGGTTGCTGGAGTTGCTACTCTAATGTTCCAATAGTGTGCGGATTGTGTTTCAAAGCACTGTATTCATATTTTTAGAGATGTAAATTGTAGGAGTTTAAAATCTGAACATGCTCACAATTTAAATGCTTTTTTCTTATACGTGTTTTACATGAGGGTTTTTTTTAATTTCTATAAACTTTTTTTTTTACTTTTGGATCTGTATCACTTTGGATTGTGGGTGTATGATGTAGAATACCACATGGTGGTGGTGGAAAGAGTACATAAAACACCTTCATTCAAAGAAGGAATAATTCTTCAGGTAGGAACAAGGTTTTAAGATATTTTGTTAAGAATGTTTTCCAAATCTACATTTTTTAGGCTCATGTATGTTTTCTTGAGTTAGGCAGTCAGAGATGTAAGCCAATTTGATGAATAGTCAATTTGTGTCGTTCATTAATTTAGTTTATATTCGTTTACTAATTTTGGATGGTAGACTCCAAGAAAAAGATTGTGCTTGATACATTTTCTGGAAACTTTGCTCCTTTCTCAATTTTCATTGTAAGATAGAAATGGAACTATGTCTCTCCTGCAAAAGATAAAAATAAATTATGCCAGCTCTCAAGGGAATTAACGTTTGCACCACTCTCTAGGCAGGTAATTCCACCACACAGCATGAAATCATTGAATTCTCCCGTGACCTGACCTGCTCAGAGGGCTAATCCATGTGTCCTCAAAATAATTTAGTAAAGATGCCCATTTGTCTTCATTTTTTAAAATGTTTTTTGATTATACAATTACAATGTGGAAATCATTTACCTATACAGGAGGTACATCATCTAAAGCAGTCATGTAGTTTCCTGCAAGGAGTTCCATGTTTTTCATGTTTAGTTTTTACTTGAATCACTGTTACAAATTCATCATATGCTGATGTTTGTTTTTTCTGATAGAAGTCTGTATAATAGTGACATGTCAGTATTGTTTAGTTTAGCATGTACAATGTAAATCTTAGGTGAATTAATGATGTATTGTTTTAAATGTTATAAATATCCCATTCATTGTCCAAATGTCACTATTTTCTGGAGTAGCAATGTCATGTTTAGTACTAAATATTAGAATCAATTTTTGAGGTTATTATTGTCATAGAGGAGAAAGAGTTCATGAGAAAGGTCACTGTTAGTTTATCAGGACTAGTTATTTCAGCTAAGGTTTTGAGTTGGGGAAAGATATTTTCTTGCTAGTCTTTTTCTGTTAACAATTCTTTATAAATTTGAAATGACAGGCATTTGTGTTGAAACAGGCTTTAGGATAGTTTTTTGCGACCTCTCTTAACACTGCTCTAGAGGGCTCATTGGATGTGCTGGCTAGTGCCTTCAAATGTGTCTCTAACCGTAATTTCAATTACAAAGGGAGGATGGCTATTCTCTAAGTTTCTTTCTTTTACAAAGTTTTTTCAGAATACCCACCCTACCCATGCAACAGATAGAGAAATGGGGCACATTTATCAAAAAGTCACAAAGCACTGTGTGGAAGAAACCTTGTTGCACAGGGTGACTGAGAAAGGGCAGAAATGCACTGTATTTAACATTATACAGTGCATTCCTGCTTTTCCCAGTGCTGGTGCACAATGTTCTGTCTAGTGTCATCGCAGACACTCTTGCATCATGGTGCAAGGGTGCCTGCATTTCAAACAGGGTTGGCTTTGTGCCTGAAGTGGCACCTTCCTGCACAAAAACAATCCCCTGAGGCATCTTCCTCATTCTATGTGTGTGCCTGGGGTCGAGAAACCCAGGGGCCCAATCAAGGCCCAAAAACGTTTTAAAAAACATTTTGCAGCAAATATCGCTGAGGATACGTGAATCCCAGAAAAAAAAGAAAAAAAAAGACAACAAGCGTGGTCTCGCACCCTCATTTAAACATTGGCCCTCAGGTGGACTAGGTTCCTGGGATAAATAGTAGTATTTATATTGGGGAGGGAGGCACGTGGTACCCTCCCCATGGCCGATCTTGCCCCCGGTGACCGCCACCTCCCCGGGGCATGCCAAATGTAAATTAGGTGGAGGGAGCCCGCACGGCTCCCCACCAAAGGCTGTTTGCTGTCCTGGGGACTGCCACCTCTCCAGAGCTAGGCCAACATTAAAGAGGGGGGGTTCATGGACCCTCTCCTTAGCCCAATAGGGCCCCTGGGACCACTACCTCCTGCAGCCACAATTTGGCACAGGGGACCACTAACTCCTGGGGCTTATACAAATTGTTAATGGGGAAGTGGTGGCATGGCCCATCTCCTAGGCTGTTCTTGGCCCTGGAGACCACCCGCTCCCCGGGTTTGGCCCTGCAAGAATGAAGGAGGGGGGGCACATGATCCCCTTCCTGGAGGCATTAATGGCCCTGCAGTCCACCACCTCCCAGGGCCAGCTCCCTGTGTCCTGAGGTGCCCACCATCAGGACATGCTATTACTTTGAGGAAGCTTTGATAGCTCCCACCAAGCATGAGCTTGAAGTAAGTCTGCTCTGAGAGAGTAGGAGCAGCAAAACTGCTCCCGCTCACTGTGAGGAACCTTTTCATCTGTTTTCCTGCCCACTGTGAAGTAGGCAGGAAAACAGATGAAAGAATTGCTCCTGCATGCAGGGACCAGCATTTCTTGCTGGTGCTTGCTGGAGGCAGGAAGCTGGCAGGCACTGTGGGGATTGAGGCCATCCCCCAGTTCCCAAATGTGCATACTGCGTTTCCTGGGTGGGGCCAGGGCACCCAAAAACAACTGGATATGCCTGAGATTCCCAGGGTCGAAATCAGCCCAGGTTGGGGGGGGGGGCACATGTCCCCATCCTCTTTTATTGATTGGTTGGGCCCCGGTGTGTGGTGTCCTCAAGCCCAAAATCAGCCCAGAGCGGGGGCCATGTGGTCCCTTTCATGAATTGGCCCTGCCTCAGGGGATAGGGATCCCAGGGCCAAAATCGGCCCAGAGATGGGGGCTGCATGGCCCCCCCTCTTTTTCTAATTGATTAGGCCTCGAAGGATGCTGTCTCAAGAGCCAAAGTCAGACCAGGGAGGGCACCATCCCCCTTCCCTTTCATGAATTAGCTGGGCCAAGGAGGATGGGGCATAAAGCACCCCATCCCCTTTAAGTAATTGGGTGACCCTGAGGGATGGGGTTCCCGGAGCCATAACTGGCCCAGGAGGGGGGCTGCATGCCCCCCTTCTGGGATGCCTAAATATGGAGGGTGGGCTACAGGGCAGGCCCTGCAGCTAACCCACTTCCACGCACGCCCAAAGGTTATCTCAAGTAACTATATCTTGTGTCCTAAGGTAACTTTAACTTGTGCCCTCGCCATGCACTGCTTATTACCCCACATATTACATCACTGATAACATCTTATATTTATACATATATATATATATACATATATATATATATATATATATATATATATATATATATATATTAACAAATAAAAGTTCCACTCTCAGCCGGCTACATCCACCAAAGGAGGCTGGTGCAAACAAACGGTCGTGGCACCCATTATAAAAGAAAATGAGATTTCTGCCACTTCATTTGAAGGCAGAAAAAGAAAGTCGCACCCAACGTGTCTACTTCTCAAGCACAAGGCTTTATTTAAGATGACAATTCAAAAAGCAATCTGATTCAAAGAAAAGGGTATACATTCCTAAGATGGCAACACGTTTCAACACTAAAGTGTCTTCATCATGGCCAAATTGAAAAAACCTGTGCACTTTCCCCTCTGACCTTATGTACCCCTTGTTAATAGACATAAAGAAAATACTATTTAGAATTATCCTTTATAAGGTAGTATTTTCTTTATGTCTATTAACAAGGGGTACATAAGGTCAGAGGGGAAAGTGCACAGGTTTTTTCAATTTGGCCATGATGAAGACACTTTAGTGTTGAAACGCGTTGCCATCTTAGGAATGTATACCCTTTTCTTTGAATCAGATTGCTTTTTGAATTGTCATCTTAAATAAAGCCTTGTGCTTGAGAAGTAGACATGTTGGGTGTGACTTTCTTTTTCTGCTTTCAAACGAAGTGGAAGAAATCTCATATATATATATATATATATATATATATGTATATTTATATATATATATATATATATGAGAAATATGTTGCCGTACAAAATAAAATGCAACATGATGTGTCTCCTTAGATATGTTTCTGATGTGTGATTCTGTGTTACTGATTAAATTATCCTATGAGATGACCTAAGAATTTGCTCTCCCTGACCCTTCTCTGGTCTTCTGCGGTATTATGTGACTGAACACATACTTCCAGATAGGTTTTCTTGCAGAGACACTATGTTGTTGCTGTCTTTTCCCCTAATTGCAGGCTTCTCCCGAACTTTTTGCAGTCAGCAACAGATCCTTCCTGCAGGTAAAATTATTAGCAACAACTTCCTGTCTCTGGAGACTTTTCTAACATGGAACTACCAGTTTTAGAATAAATAACTTGTGGGAATTCTCAAATTGGAATGTGTGGAATGCTTTTCAAGTCCAAAGGTCAGAGTGCTCTGAAGAAGTCTGCTAACAGGCGGCTGGGGTAGAGGGAGGTCACCAGCTATATCTTTTTTCCTCCTTAGCTCTCCCATGCCAGTATGATTTCTTCCATGAGCAGACACATCTTGTCCAGTGATAACACCTAACCAGAACTCCCACCTTCCCCCATGTCATTAAACACTGGCCTTCATTGTGACAGTAGTGTGAAAAATGCAGCTGTAATAGTCCATTGATTGCTTCATTATTTTCCTATGTTCTTCAGCCTTTTCCTGACTCACATTGAACCAGGTTTTCCCTAGAAATATGTGCACAGGGAAAGGAACTCAGAAGTGCGCTTTTCTGCACAAGTCTGAATCTAGATTTAGCTTTAAGCTGGAGTTTATGGTTAACTCACTGCTCCTGACCCATCATTCTACTCTTCACTTTCCCCAATAATAGTATCATCGTGGGTTCCATGCCTCCTTTTCAGAGATCCCTTGTTCTCGTGCCAGAAGTACACAGTACAAATCCTAACACATACATACGGAATCAACATTACCACAGTTTTTGTAACGAGGTATTTGTATTTTGTCTGACGTTAAATTAGTACTCACCACTTCTGCCCTTTGAACAGTACATAGTATGAGCTTCAAGTTATAAGTAATGAGAGGTCAATGGACGGTCAAACTGGTGCTTGACTCAGCATATATACTAATCCACCAAAGCTTATTTTTGGGACTATTTTGTTGTTCTCATACAACACTTTAGTATCTTTTTCGAGTCTTCAGTTACACAAACACTAGTCACAGATTGATCTTAACAATGTGTATTTAACTGAAGCATATAATATACTGGATAGAACTTACTTTAATAATGTAATAGCAGCACAAGATCTAACGATTAGTTTTAATGACACCAGTGATGTTTCCAGGGAAATGTAGTAGAGTAGGGAAGTAGGTTGTGACCTTGCATACGCACTTCAGGTCTATTGTAGCTGCTAAACCTCAGCCTAGACTATCACATTGCACAAAGGGGACATTTCTGAAATTAATTTTGGTTCATGGACATAACTGCTTTGGTCCACTCTCAATAAGTTTCAAGCTTCATGTGTAATTCATCAAAATATTACACATGCAAACACATGAACATAGAAAATGCATACTTTAGCAAATTATAACTTTAGTAGCAATGAAAGCGCAGAGGTGTCAGTGTAATGAGACCCACGGCTCCTTTTCTTGCTGGCACTAACAGGAAGCTGAATAAATGGTAAATAACTTAATCACCTCCAAAGTCATATCCAAGATGAAGAAGACAGTTTCTTAGCAGATGCTTCCCATCCCCATACCCAGGCGTTGAAAGTTAATTGCTGAGAAATTGTGATGTTTAAGTTGTTTAGAAAGAAAATGTTGAAGGTAAAGTGTGAACATGCGTGGGAGACTGTGTGAGATTCCCAGTACTCACACAGTCACCTCATAGTACAAAACTCCTTTATTTGTTCCTATGTCCTGTCCCAGCCTATCAAAAACATTGAAAAACATATTTTTGGCATGTGTCACATGTTACAGGTCAAGTGGCTCATATGGCTTCCCCCTCACTTTCCTAAGCAAAACCTCTACCATACCTATCTGGCCTTTTCCTTGTATCTTACCCTGCTTCAGTAGACTAAGGGCCTGATTTCAGGTTTGGCGGTCTTGTCACTGTCATCACAGCTGTGTCAGAAATGCTGACCACAAACTAGGTAGTGCACCAGCCAAATTATGAAGTTGGCGGTTAGCTGAACTGGAGACGACTAGAGTCTTGCTGACACTGTAAGCCATTCACCAACTGCCTTGGCGGCGGCTGGGGAATAACAGCTGTCAGAAGATGGTATAGACCAGGGTACTGCCATCCACATTAAGATGTGCTTTTCCATCAGTTAAATTGTGGTAGGGAGACCCCCTGCTTGGAGATGGCACAATCAAAGTAAATAAGGTGCTAGCCCTCCATTTCCTTCTTTTATCTTCAGTCTCCAACATGAACCCCTTTGTCCAGGGCCCCCCTTTACAGCAGCAACTTCACCCCAAAAAGTATAGGGAAGTACCTTTTGCCTTTTTCTGCCATTGACTGCACTCTGCATATATAGCCCAGTCTCCAGCAATGGAATGGTACATGTACCAAGTAGTTTAACACATGCGTCATGCTTATGTGAAAATGTTGGTCAAAATACACAAATCTATACAAATGGAAAAATATACCTTGTATTGCTGACCGCGTGCCCCACCAGTCTACCACCATCAAGAATATTGTAATACAGCAAGTGGAAAGCCGTGGACTCAGCTTTCTTTTTGAGACTGCCGCCTTGGCGGTATGGTTCTCTGACTGCCAAACCCATAATGAGGCCCTGAGTCAAGTTTCCATCCCTTACTTCCATGCAAATGTGTTTAATTGAAATAATTTGTGTTTGAGGGTGAGGCCAGGAAGTACTGTGGTATTAAGTGTCTGTGATTTCATGCTTTGGGGATGGGATACTCTGTTTTTAATCTTATGCTGCCTCCTTTTAGCCAGGCATTGCTTTTATGTGAGGCATGTGCTGTTAAAATCATGTCACTGTGACTTTCCTAATCACATCAAAAATTCCAATGGCCCTGGGGTACCAGCAATGTACTTACACTGTGTCACTATATAATTTAAAAAACAAGTGTTTATACAGAGCATTCTTTATAATTTGTCTTTTTTCTTTTTTTCTTTCTTGATATCGGTACTCCTGCTGGTCAACCACCACCACCAACCCGGCAGGAGATAGTGGCCTGGCTCCAGCAGCAGAGGCCCGAGGCCACCAGGGCCCACTACCAGCGGCTGGTGATGAGGAGGGTGAGGCACATGCCCCTGCTCTGGGGACTAGTTCCACTAGCCAACCGCCTGCGCCTCCAGGCCATGTCATTGCCAGCACCACCGGCAGATTGGAGCTGCCCATCCCAGACCCCATACTATCATTGCTGTTCCCCCTTCAGACAGGTTACACCATCACAGAGTGGTGTGCGAGCTGGTGCCCTTGAGCCACAGGATTCCATGGCTTGAGGCCCAGATCTAACACCTGCTGATCCTCATAAAAAATGCCCTCTACTAGCCCTTATTTTAATTTTTTGTTTTGGTCGGAGCAAGTTTTGTTGTGGGTGAAGAGGGTGGGTATTTGGGCAGGGCATTTTTTCCTTACGGACAGTTGGGCATTTATATTTATTTTGGACATTGGTTGGGATGAGGAGAGATGTGGGAGAGGGGTGGGACTGTTGTAGGTTGAGAGGGTGGGTTTAATTTTAAATGTTAGTAAAGGAAAAATCTTTCTAATCTACTTCATGTCTGATTACTTTTTTGTGTTTTAATGTAACTTTGCAATGTTGCCTTTTCACGTAGCCTGTCTTTTTAAACTACTTCTCAAAGTCTATGCCAGTTAGGAAGGTATGTTAACATTTCTTATATTGTCTATAGAAACCCAGATAAACAATGACATCTCATCTGCTGTAGAAGTTAGTTGCTTACTAACTCAAGTAGTTCACTTCACCCCATAGTTTTCTTACCTGAATCGATGAAGTGATGGCTTGTGGCTGCTCCCTCTATTAGTCTTCCAACACCTTTCTGAGGGTTTGTAGATTCAAGGAGAAGCACAGAAGGAAGGTAAGCTTCATGGAGAGTGTACCAGGAAGACACAGAGGCAGAGCAAAACAAGAGGAGTTTCAAGTTTGCTGCTAGTGCAACACATATTCAGCAGCATTTCCCAAATCAATGCACCTCATTCAATTTCACTTAGCTGAGTACTAGGCCTCAGACTTCTTATTATCACGGTTTCCCTTTGAAGTCAATAAAATAACTTCTTTCTTCCAGCTGTTAAGATAGTCCCGCCCTGAGTCCTTCTATCCTCCTTCTGACTCTGAGTAACTCCATCCCAGCCCTGACCCAAGCGGCTAGACCTGTAGTCCACTGCTGTTGAAGAACAAGTGGAGAAACAGAATTGCAGTATTTTATATAGATTTGTTTTTGTTAACTAAAGTGACTGGTCTGGTCTGTGAAGAACCAAAAAAAAGGAGTGGACCCTGTAGATAAAGTTTTCCTAAGAAAGTTTGTATATGCCAATCACTTTCAGGGAAAATGATCACCCATCAGGCACCACACATTGTAATTCATTGAAATCAAGTTTGCTATTAGTTGAACACCCTCCCTCACTCTCTGCCATCAAATAAATCAGCAAGTATCAATCACAATCACTCCTTCATTGATGTAATAGTTGCAGTTACGTCTTCTAATCCAAGCAAGGTGGTAGGCACACAATTGTATCTTTGATGCAAGCATCAGTTTGGGATTTGGTGTTGGCATTCTTGCAAATCTATGTCTTCCGGAGTAGCCCTGCTAAGTGATACAAAGAAATATAGACATGCGAGGAAGGCAGGCATTGTCTCCAAAGTCATGAAGGAATTGTGGAGGCTTCTTCACCCATTCTGCCAGCCTTTACCTGGCGGCCTAAGCCACCAGGGAAAGGCTGGGGAAACACAGGTTCATTATCCGGTGGGCAGCGCTGGTTGCAGCGCTGCCCTGTCGGATAAGGAGCTCCGCCATCGTCAGGCTGCCTGGCGGCAGAAGCCTGGAGGTGGCGGAGTTCCACCTGTGGCGGTCTCCCTGTGTACATCATATTGCAGTCCGGACAGCCATGCCGGTGGCCTTAATTTCTGCCACCGCTGGCATGGCAGTCCAGACTGCCATGTTCATAATGAGGGCCATAATGTTCCACTTGTTACTTTTTTTTCGTGTAAAGAAAGAAGTTCAACGAAAAATAATTAAAATGTGATATGGTTACACTGGCATACTCAGTCAAGGAAGTAGAGTTTGTCCTCAAACTCAGGTGATTCACCCAGAAGTTGGTCGGCTAAAAAACCTGACTCTGACCAATCTTTCTCCTCCTCCTCCTCCTGTGCTGTTTTAGGAACAGTGTAATGGTGCGGTATGAAATGTTAGTTAATTTTGATCATGGTCAATATCTCCACGTTTTAAGGAAAGAGATTGGTCCTTCTCACTGTGACAACTGCACCAGCCACACTGAACACACGCTCAGCAGACACACTGGGTACAGGAAACGCCAGATACTTGATTGCCAGCCTACTGAGCTCTGGCTAATGGTGTATCTTCCCATACCAATACACTGATGGGCTTTGATCCACATAGACCTCTTTTGGGTCATCTAGATATGCCTCAAACATCCTCTGACACTCGCTCAATCTCTTTTGGCTACAACTCTGCACTGGACTTAAGACCTGCCACTTGAAACCAAGCCAATGCAGACGTTGGGTCTGATTCTTCTACGGCTTGCTCAACAATCCACTTCTTGTATTTGGAAACATCTCCTTCAGAAAAAGGAGTGAAAGAGGGTAGATTTATTTTTGTTCCGTGGATCAAGTAGTGTGGTACAGATGTACTCTTTGGATGAGATTATGTTATTGTGCAGCCTTCCATTACAGGCCAAGCAAAGTATTTGGGATTCAACCAAGGCATGCACTTCTGCATTTTCGTTCATACCTGTGACTACAAACCTTTCAGGCAATTTCTTTAGCTGGTCCTGTAGGAGGTGCAACAATGGGATAGCTTGGCTCATTATACTGTCCTACTTGCTAACTTCCCATGTGAACACCTCATAAGGGAATAGCATCTGTGTCAGGCATTTCACTGGTCCCCATTTGTCTGCATCCATGGTCTTAGCTTTCCCAACTGCATCCAACATGTAGACACCTCCCGTATAAGGGTTTTTAACTTGTACACTATTAGCACACTGAATAATCTGCAATTGTTTCTGGACTTTAAAAGAATGGCTGAAATGAGTGCGGATTCTTCTACAGGTTATCAGTCAAGGTCTGACTATGTCTTCTTTTTTGAGAAACTCTTGTACAACCAGGTTCATGCAATGCGCCAAACACAGGCCCCTGAAAAAGCCACCATCTGCCATGGCCTTTACTATGTTACTACCAAGCCCCATGACAACAAATCCAATTTGGAGACCTCTGAGTTGCAGCCATTCAGAGACCTTGTGTTAAATTTGTCCAAGATGTTTGCAGCTGTATGTAATTTCTCCATGGTTAACATAGCTACACTTGCATGTCGCTGACTGCTCTTAAAACTTTCTTCAGGGCCAAGATGTGAAGAAAGCTGTTGCCTTACTCGCAAAAGAGATCCACTGTGGAGTGATGCACATGTAATCAGTTGCCTGACAACTGCACCACATGTCTGTCATCAGGTAGATAGTGTGAACAGCACTTTGCTGCAAAACTGTCCAACCAATTTCAGGTCATCCAGATGCAGCGCTGGAACAGCAGCTCGGGCAAAATTGGTCTGAATTGGAATCTTCCCTTTTAGGCGGAGGCTGTCACAAATTCTAAGAATCCCACTCCTTCCACAAATGAAAAAGGAAAGAGGTGTAGTGCTAACATTTTTGACAGCTTCCCATTGTACAATTGTGCTATTGGGTGGTTGCGGTCGTAGGGCCCCTCCTTCCTAAACATGCCTGTAATAGTAGCCTGGATTTTCTTTTTTTTATGGGGCCACTGATGCAGGCAACGTTTGAGAAGTAGGTGGTGGTAGACTCAATGTGCATTGTGCGGCAGTCAGCGTATGCCATGGTGTCTCCATCTGACTCCGAGTCTTCTTGTGCCATTATGAGGTCGCTGAGGTGGGTGATTCTGGAGCAATTCTGGGGACAGGGTTGCTTTGCATGAGGATGTCACCCTGTTCTTCCTCATGACCTCCCACCATGATTTGACTTGTGGCTGATGGTTCTCAACTGTCCTCACCCTCATGACAACCATGTTCAGCAATATTTTTAAAGTGTTCCTCCCACTGGACTGCATGATGTTTTTTCATATGGGTTGTTTGGCCTCCAGTACCATAATGTGAACCAGGATTACATTGAAGAACACTTGTGTGGCAAATGGAGTATATTGCAATGTTCTTCTTCTGTTTTCTAAGGATAAAAAAGTCCCAAACTGGGGAGGAGCACTTTCTTAGTGGGCCAGTACCAGTGCTTGAAGAACGACTGGAGGTAGGTGAGTGTGTCATCGATTGCCTCTCTGTAGTGTATACTTCTATTGAGGTAGGTGTTGGTCCAGGTTCAGCTGGGACTTTACAAAACATAGGAGCTGGTGGTGCTACCTGTGCCACATCCCTCAGAGAAGGTTGATTAGGAGGAGTAATGTTGGACTCCTCTGTGCCATCTTCTACGATGACTGGCTCATCATCGTCATCCTCCTCATCGCATACCCCTTCATAAGTCTAAGCCTTTCAGGAACTTTTCTTTTCCCTTGCCTCTCCTGCCGGCTCCTGGACTCTGCAGGGTTCCACTCCATGCCCCTATCATCATCATCATCATCAGAAGTCATGCTTGGAGAAGATATTGGAGTACCCTTCCTTTTTCTTGCTGGAGATCTGGGGCTCAATGGTTCTAAAAAAGGAAGTTGTTGCTCAGCAGGGAGCACAACCTCCTGTTCTGTTCCAACTTCAGAAAGATCTATGGTTGCTGGCTGTAGTCAACTTTGCTCTGTTTCCTGAAATGATAGGGTACTACTTTCCAAAAGCGACACATCCAATCCAACATCACTGCTCATCAACATCACCATGATTGCAGTGGCTGCCTTCCTGACAGACATGGGCTTGGGCTTAGGTTGGGGTGGTGCTGTTGATGCAGGCGTGCTGCTCCTAGGTTCCTTCCAGGAGGCTGGTGCAGCAGGCGCACGTCTCCTGAAAAAGGCTGTGGTCGGAACCCAACCAGTGGAAAGCTGCCTCTTCTCACTGTCCACTTTCTTGGCAGCAACTTTCTTTAGGGCCATCTTAAAGCTCTCAGTTGGCAGTGACACTAAGCTGCACAAGTGGAAAAGAATGAAGGACTGACATCACTTTGCAGGCCTTCTGTTCAGCAGTACTGTGAGTGAAGGCTCTTCTTCTCTTGTGCAGATAGAAGCAAACAAGCAAAAAAAAACATTTAGTGAAATGTGGCATTGTTGAAGTTTGAATTAGTACAGACAAAGGCAATCTAATTTAGTGTGGTTGGTTACTTAGGTAATAAATAACAATTTACCCAGCCATTTTATAGTCAAACTTTTCCACCATACCATAAAATGTAATTTCGATTAAGAATAACACAACATGCAGATATAGCTATTTACTTTATGTGCATCTATTCTAAAGGAGACATCTGTGTAGCCAGGGAGCTGTATGGGTAAATTAAACAATCCTTGAGAAAATTAAGGTTAGTGTGCATTTATGGCAGGTAAGGTGGTCCAGGGGAAATGGAATAATCATTAAAAATATGAATAATGCTGATGTGTCTGCAGTGCAGCTACTCAATGGCAGGCAGGGTGTCCAGGAAGAAATGGAGCTATACCTAAATAAATGAATGCTTTTATACAGCTGTGCGCCTGTGGTAGATGCATCGATCAAGGCAAAATGCTTAAAAAGCAGAATGAAAAAAATTAAAATTAAATATAAAAAATAAAAGAACATTTTAAAGATTGAAAATAAAAAATAAAAAAAATCAAACAAAATAAAACATTAAAAGAAAAAAATTAAAAGAAAACATTAAAATGACAAAACAAGAATTAATTAATGGTGTTTGTATGGGAGAATTGAGAAAGCCATTGTGAAGCAAGGAGGTGCCAATGAAAGATGCAACACAATGCATGTAATTTAAAGCACTGTTCATCATAACCATATTCATAACACACGTATACTACAATAATCCTCAAGCATATTAATAAACTGATATCACATCCATGCAAGCCAATGGCAAAAGCACACTAGCTGTATGCACAATATGGCTGTCAGCCATTTGGTCCAACAACAACAGCAAAATGGTCCCTGGCCACATGGCAAAGAGAACAAAGACAAATGGTGGCCATTGACAAACACACACACACACACACCCTGGTCAGAACAAGGAGGCATGGGAACACTGAAGAAAACACTACCATTAATTCAGCAATGCCAAACATGAAAATTAACTGAGCTATAAAAAAACACAACACCATCCTCCTATGGCATTGAATATGACCCAACATATACATTTATTGCAGACAAAACATGAAATACAAACAATAGCCAACATTTTAATTTAATCCAAGGCCATCCCTGCCCTAAATGACATTTTAAAAACATATACCAAGGAAACATTTCGTTCATGCACTGATGTCTAGTACTGGGCCTACTATCTGGATAGCCCATTGGAAGATTAGGCTGTATAGTAAATTACATGAAGATTGCTAATGTAATAAACATGGAGAAAAGGTGCTGAACTGTGCAAATGTTATCCTTTACAAAAGGTGAAAAATGAAATGCAAAAAAATAACTAGCCCCCTACTTAAACTCAAGCCCACCCACCACAATGAAATTTCAAAATCAAACAAAAGTACAAAGAAATACTGGTGCATGCCTTATCAAAACAAACAAAACCCTTAAACATTAGTTATTTAACATACTTGTGTGATATCAGAAAAAAGTCCTTAAATCCAGAAGTACATTTCCAGCAGACAAAGAGAGTGACCCTTCCAACTCAAAATCCTAGTAGAAAGTGATAAAGAGATGGACAACACCCTGGAAGGAGCCTCCTGGGAATGTATGATGGAACAACTAATACGAGAACCACGCATGCCTGAACAACGCGGTCAGAACAACAACCGCATTGTTACCACAAATGCCTTTACCATGCATGTCTTTACAACAAATGTTTTGCTGTAAAAGCATGCCTAGTAAAGGCATGTGTGGGAACGGCATGCGTGGTTGTAAATGCCACCCCTTACCCGCCCTAAGGCCCAAAAGTACCCCACCCCTAAAACTAAAACTAACAAGACCCCTCCACCCATTCCCCTAAAAACAAAAGTACCCATACATCCCCACCCACCCTGAGCCCTAAAACCTTTCCTGCCCATTCAACCCACCCCAAAACCAACCGACCCCCCACCCCGCCCCTAAAAACAAAACTACCCCAACCCCATCCTGCCCCTAAAAATAAAACTACCCTGACCCCGCCACCCCACCCCTATAAACAAAACTACCCTGATCCCCCCACCCTGCCCCTAAAAACAAAACTACCCTGACCCTAGCCCCTAAAAATGAAACTACCCCAATAATCCCACCCACCCTGAGCCCTAAAACCTTCCCTGATCCCCCGACCTGCCCTAAAAACAATTGACCCTCACCCTGCTCCTGAAAAACAAACTACCCCGACCTCCCTACTCCGCCTCTAAAAACCCAACTACCTCGACACCCACACCAACCCCTCCCCTAAAACCAAACTACCCTGACCCCCCACCCTGACCCAAGCCCTTAATCCATCCCTCACCCCTAAAAACTACCCCACTTACATGACCATTCTATTCTGATTCCCCATCCCTACCCCTAAAAACCAAACTACCCTGATCCCCTGCCCCTAAAAACAAAACTACCCCGATCCCCCACCCCGCCCCTAAAAACCAAACTATCCGTATCCTCCACCCCGCCCCTAAAAAACAAACTACCCCGACCCCCCACCCCTTCCCCAAGTGTTTAATCCACCCCACCCCTAAAAACTACCCCCAACCCTCCCCCAACCCCACTTACCTGACCAAACTACCCTGATCCCCCACCCGCTGCTAAAAACCAAACTAGCCCAATCCCCCCACCCCCTAAAAACAAAACTATCCTGATGCCCCAACCAAGGCCATAAAAAACAAACTACTCCGACTCCCCCATGCCGCCCCAAGCCCTTAATCCACCCCACCCCTAAGAGCTACCTCCCAACCCTACCCAACCCCACTCACCTGACTGTGCTCTCTCCTTATCCACTCTGTCTTTTTCTCTGCCTTAACCACGCATATGCTTTGTTCAGCACATGCGTGGTTAAGGCAGAGAAAAAGACAGTTGTTGTTCCGTCAAGCATGGTTACGCTTGCATTGTGGAAGACTTTGGTGTTACAGAGTCATGGTTCAGAATGTTTGCCCCTCCTGGACTGTCCATGGGAGATGAAAATCCACTCAAAAACGTCTTTTCTATTAGACTTAGCTGTTTCTCGCTTTGGCATTATATTGGTGTTGTTGCAGCTGGAAGCCATGTGAGCGGGTATGAAATCTCACATACGCTTTCAAGTGGCCCGAGAATATTGTGGCACTCACTTGTGAGTGCCAAAAACAACTCTCACACGTGTGAAGGGAAACAAAGAAATCTACTTCACGCTGGATGGTGCAATTCGGGACCACCGAGCTACTCCTCATAGCGTGGAGTGCCCTGAATTCTGAAAACATCACAAGCAGAGCAGAGTGCACCACCCTGGCCTAGCCGAAATCAGCCTGTGGAGGGAGGGCCACATGCCTCCTCCCCTAAACATAACACCAGGCCCGGGGGATAGGGTCCTTGGGGTTAAAGTCAGCCCAGGGAGGGGGCCACGTGCCATTAATGCCATTAATGCCCCAGGAAAGGAAGCCACGCAGCTTCGCTCCCTTAGAAGAATCTTACCCAAGGGTGGGCTCCACAGGGCCTTTTCAGGCTCAGGGAGGGGAGCAACATTGCCCTGTTCCAATATAAAATGAATATTGTCCTGGGAGTGGGCTCCACAGAGCATCTAGAGGCACAGAAAGGGAGCTGCGCTGACCCCTTTTATAAATAATAAGATTGGCACGGAGGTGGGCTCCCTGGGGCCGCTAACGGCTTGCGGAGGGGGAACCGCACAATCCCCATCCTCTTTCTCAACACTGCCCCAGAAGTAGGCTCCCTAGGGCATATATATTTAAATGAGGCCCAGCTGCCATTTTTGTTAATCCCACAAGAGTCTTGCAGGATCACAGTATTTTTTGCAATTTTTTGTCTTTTTTGGCCTCAGTGAGAGTCCCTCTGGATCCCCTCCCCATGGGTCCTAGGAGGTCAGGGTATCCCTACCCTACCTTTTATATATCTGTTTTTTTAAGAACTACAGAACATGGGACTAAGTCCCTGAGTTCTGTAAAGACTGCCAGCAACATTTTTCTCATGTTGCTGGCAGCCAATCAGAGCACTTCCTCTCTCAGGAGTCTGACTCCTGTGGGAGCGAGATGACCCAAGGGGAAAAAAAACTCCCTGGGTCAATCAGAACACTCTATTTTTAAATTGGTGCTTCCGTCAGAGTCTCAGAGACTCTTGTGAGTCCATTTGCCAAAATATACAATTATTTCTGACCCATAATTTCTCAAAAACTACTGAATGAATTTACATCTAATCACAAAAAGCACAATCTGGGAACCAAGGTTTAGATTTCTGTTGAATTTTGTGTCATTCCGCTCAGCAGCTTTTGCTAAAACCTGTCTTAAAGAGATCTGTGGAAAATGAATGGGGATTTTGCATTTTAGGCCCCTCCTTTTTTCTGAGCTCCTGCTGAATGGATCACCCCGAAACGTTCCAGCAAGGAGCTGAGGTGGATGAACTTTTTTTTTAAAGTTTCATGAAGATTTGGCAAACAGGGCCAAAGTTTTTTGCAGACCAAAAAATACACTCCATTTATGGAAAAAGAGACCTAACTCTGACTTCTTACAGGTGTCCACCACTAGGAAGTAGATAGATAGATAGATAGAAAGGTAGATAGATAGATAGATAGATAGATAGATAGATAGATAGATAGATAGATAGATAGATAGATAGATAGATTGATAGATATGTGTTTATATCACTCATTATCAATCTGAATGTGTAATAATTTATATTAGATGTAAACAATATACATTCTGAACACCCCTTGCATAGTAGCAGTAGAGCTGGTTGTTCAAAAGGTGCTTATTTATCAGTGACAGCAATTATAGTTACAGTAGAGCTCTGCATGTCCAAATGATGTGAATTGTTATCTGAGTTAAAGTAATTACATTTCTGCTCCACTTGATCCTAATATTCACTGCCCTCTCTAGCAGATCATTGTGAGTTACAAGAAGTAATATGATTGTATTAAGCTTCTCGCCCCAACACCAATTAATTGACCTTTATCTGAAACAAATGTTTTATTTAGGATTGCTATATTTTGAGGCAAAATATAGCTAGACATGGTGGTTGTGATGGCACAGGACACTACTGGATGTTGTAGCAATGGAAGTTGTTGTAGTAATTGGGTGCGTGCAAGATCAATCACCATAGCATTTGTAAAGCACAGCACTCTCACCCAAGGGTATCTGGGTGCTGAGGGTGCTGTATCTCCTTTAAAAAAACACATTGTGAGTGTCCTTCTGAAGTCTGCCAGGGAGGGAGCTGTTCAAAGGAGGAGGGGCAGGCTGTTCCAGGACATGGCTGCTGTTTAGGAGAAGGAGTGGCCTCTGCTGTAGCTTAAATGGATGCAGGGTGTGTGTGCGAGGTATAGCAAGGCTGGTGTAATTGTCTTACTGTGATGTAGAAGCTCAGTCGATGGTTGATGTAGGACAGCCCTTGGTTGTAGAAAGCCTTGTATGCAAGTGTGAGGATTTTGAATTGGCATCTCTTCTGGGTGGGGAGCCAGTGGAGGTTCCTCAGGTGTGGGGTGATGTTTGAGCAATTGGGAAGGTTGAGGATGGGTCTGGCTGCAGTGTCCTGTAGAGTCTGGAGTCTTTTGAGTAGCTGGGAGGACACTCCAGCATAGAGAGCATTGCAATAGTCGAGGCAGCTGGTGACCAGGGCGAGCGCGACTGTCTTTCTGGTGTTGGTAGGGATCCATTTGAAGATTCAGCGGTGCATACGGAGGATGTAGAAGCAGAAGAAAGCAACTGAGTTTACTTGTCGATTCATGGATTGTTGGCAGTCGAGGTTGATGCTGAGGTTCGTGCATGGTCTGATGGAGAGGGCATTGGTCCGAGTTCTGCTGGCCACCAGCTGTGGTCCCATATGGAGGTATTATTCTAGAAGATGAGGACTTCCGTTTTGGCGGTGTTTAGAGTCAGGCAGCTGTTTTTCATCCATGTTGCTACGTTGGCCATGGCATTTCAGAAGTTGGCTTTGGTGTTGTGGAGATCTTTGGTGAGTGAGTATTAGTTGGGTATCGTTGGCATAGGGGACTATATTGAGTCCTTAGGATCTGATGATGTCTGCAAGGGGTGTCATCTAAATGTTGAACAGGGTTGGACTGAAGAAGGACTCTTAGGGTATACCCCAGGTGATGTTCTTGTGTGTAGAAGTGAAGGGAGGAAGATGGATGCCCTGAGTGCAGCCTGAGAGGAAAGAGGCAACCCACTTAACGGCATTTTGTTGAATGCCTATGTTGTGGAGACTGTTGAGGAGAGTGTGGTGGGATACTGTATCAAACACTGCGGAGAGGTCCAGAAGGATCAGAACTGCCGACTTTCCTTGGTTGAGGAGGGTCCTGATGTCTTCTGTGGCAGCGATCAGTGCAGTATTCGTGCTGTGGTTGGCCCGGAATCCTGATTCTGAAGTGTAGAGAACGTGGTTTTGTTCAAGTTAGACAATAAGCTGTTGGTTAATGGCTTTATAGAGCACTTTGGCTAGGAAGGGAATCGGGAGATCGGTCTGTAGTTTTTGAGTTCCCTGGTGTCTGAGGAGGGTTCCTTTAGCAGGGGTCTGACCTCTGCATCTATCCAGCTCTCGAAATACTTTCCATGGGATCTCGTACATAGGACGATGTAAAACGTAGAGGCACCTGGGCAAAACTACCATCTTTATCAGCACTATTTTCCCCATCAACGATAGTTGCAGTGTGTTCCATAATGCAATCGAGGGGTGTAAATTGCCAAACGCCTGACCCAAGTTCAGCTCGTAATTCAGCTGCTCACTGTATGCGATGTGCATGCCTACGTATTTGACACTGTCCAGTTTCCAAGCCAGCCCATTGTTCCATAACTGTTCCAAGGGTAGCGCTTTCAATCAACCCAGCGGAAACAGAGATGTTTTGGCACTGTTGACTCTCACTACCACTAGCCAGTCTATTGACCAGCCCTCTACTTCTGCTGCAGCTAGTGGGCAGGAGGCCACGCCACAGGACCCACAGGCCACCAACACCCCTCCCCCTGCAGAAGGTGAACCACCCCGCAAACGTTCCATGCGACCCAGACAGAAGCCAGAGACTCTTGCCAAGACCAAGACCATTGCAAGAAAATGAGACTCTCCTGATTGTCCCCCTTGTGTCCTACCCTGTCAACTTGTCCACTTTAAACTGCCTTCCTATGGCCCCTTGGACACTGGAATTGTGCTACAAACAGAGTGGAACTATACCCTGGACTTTCCTCTACCATCACCCCATTCCATTGCACTTGTCAGTCAATTATGTGTACTACATTAAACACCCTTGAACACAATTTGAGTGACACTGTTTAATGTGTTGAAATGTGCATTTATGGGAACAGTCACATCTAGTGCAAATGATCTGAACACTGTGATAGCATACAAATAATGACCTGTAGCTGTCTGCAGTAAACACATCAGGACACTGTTGTCATATCACCAACATCTGTAAAAAGGACAAACCATAGGTGACAGTAAGTTGAGATGCAAGGACGTGAATGCCTTCCTGCTATAGCCACACAAAAAACATCAATAGACAGAGTAATGGTCAGTTGCACTGTCTCACCTGTGTGTCATTGGAAGTATTGACATATAACTGATGTTCTGTTGTCCAGCATCCTCATCCTCTGCCTCCTCATCCTCACTGTCCTCAGGGTCCACTGCTACCACAGGGTCATCTCCAGTCCCCTTCTCCTGCAGAAAAGGCACATGTCATCTGAGGGCCAGATTGTGCAACACGCAACATGCCACTACTATCTGGCAGACTTTCTCGGTGAGTAGCACAGAGACCCACATGTCAGATGCAGGCACCTGAACCTGGCCTTCAGGAGGGCGAAGGTGCTCTCGATTATTCTCCTGGCTCCTGAGAGAAGGGAGAGATGGGGCACACCTGCATTTGTAAAGACTGTGCCTTGGCCTCACACAATCGGGTTGTTTACCCTAACTGATATTTGGAGCCTGTGCTGGAGAAGAGAGGGGGCACTCCCAGAACCAGTTGTAACTGGTTGGAACCTCCTCTCCCCTTCCATTGTAAAACACTGTAAAGACTGAGTATAGGTACAGGTGAGTTTCCCCCACAATTTGGAGACTCTTGGAGACATTTTAAAACTGGACACACCGGGAACCATGGACTGCTGCTGCTGTGCCGACCTGTGACCTGCGTGGTCACTGTAAGGAACTGCCATTTGCTTGCATCCTCTTTGTGCTGGCCTGTTGCTGGGCCCCTCCATCTGTGGGCCTTTTCCTTAGACTCTGCTCCCCAGGGGCAGGGTGCTGTGGCCCCTGTCCCCTGCAACCTTGTGAAGCACAAGGGGTGCTTTGATACTTGACAAAATTAGCGTTTGGAAAAGCGCTTCTCCTTTTATCTTCAAGTGCTTTGAAAGTGCTCCTTGCAGCCCAGAAACACTGCTGCAGCCTGGGGGCTGATTAAGGGAGTAAGGCCCATATGTACAAACACATTTTCCTAAAGACACAGAATGGGTAAAACCATTTGCTACATCTGGCCCTAAGAGCACTGCATGAAGCGCTGCTGCCTTTACAGAAATCACAGCCGCGACCCGGCTGGGATCGGTACAGCTCCGGAGTAGCGCTGCTCTTCGTGCCCCCAGGGCACGAGAAAACTGAAGACAAAGGAACTTGGATCAAGCGTACTCCTAGCGGTGCCCCCGGGGCGAGGTTCGCTCAGAAGAGCACCCCCGGGCACCAGAAGGCCCTTGCGTGGGCCCAACACAGCTGCAAGCCGGGATACTCGCGCACCAGACGGGGTGTGGGCGTGTGCATCCAGGCGGCCCCAGGAGGAAGGAAGACCTCACTGGCATTGGAGGTGCCCTCATCTAAACCATGTACCCCTAAGAGACAACATATATAACATAACTTCTTTGTAGAGACTTTATTGATTTATATGTTGCCTACCTGTTTTATGATGTTTTCATAGGTGTATGCAAATGTTCCTTTTATGGGCATAACATGCTAATATGTTTTTCTGACTTGCCATACATTATATAATGTTCCTTATATGGGCGTTTATGATATTTCTACGACAAGTACTTTGGTGTAATAACGTGTTTCCTGACTACTGCTTATGTTGCAGAATACTGAGTAACCTGTGTGTTATATGTGACTACTGCTAGTTCTGCAGAGTAACTAATGTGTAACGTTCTGACAACTGCTAAGTTGCATACTGCATACTGATATGTTAGTGCGTCATGTGTGTTGTGTGTGTTGAGCAAAAACTTTACCCATTGCCTCCGGGTTCGGCCTGACTGCTCGTGCCAAGCTACCAAGGGGGTGAGCAGGGGGTACATTGGACGTGTAACTCCCTTGCCCTGAATAGAGTGGGTGGGTTCTACCCAGCTTAGTTGCATACCCTAGCCAACCAGAAACCCCATTTCTAACACTGGGGGAAAGAAATGTAGCTGCACATGTGTTTCACCAAGGCAGATATTACTCTTGCCAGCACGATTGAGAACATTGGCTGTGACATTCCTGCTGCCAAGCCCACTGTCACTTGGAAAGAACCAGCTGCCAGGAAATGGAGCACTGGTAGAACCCGCACAAGGGGGGGGATCCCAGTGGGATGACAGATACCTGATATCAGGTCAGGCTCCAATTGTGCACACATCTCTGTGATTGTGGCCCTGTACAGTCTATAGGTGAGTATAATGTGCCTATCCTCCAGTGTAGCAAAGTCCACAGGAGGTCTGTACACAGGGGTTTTGTCTCCTCTTCCTATTCATCTGCAGTAGGTATCTAAGGGACACACGAGTGAGTAGGAAGTCACAATTTGAACAATGGAACCTACACCTCAGTGTGCATACATCATTAATATGATGGGACAGTGGGAATGGCAATGTATGAGCAATTTTCGGCAATGACGCAGATATGGAAGATTTGTAAGTAGTCTACCACCATTAAATGGTGACCGCCTGTCCTATATCTAGGGACAGGTGGAAGTGAGGTAACTCCTCCGACGTTGGGCGTCGTGGCAGAAGGCGGTCTTGCACCGCCGTGCAATTCCTCATTGGCTAATATTGGGATCTATGGAGTAAAGTGGCTAATGGGGATCAGCGGCAGAGGTGACGGTGTACACCGCCGTGGACATGACTACCATTTTCTATCTAAAAACCTCACTTTATTCCTGACTTTCCATAGTAGAACAGTACACTGCATGTGCTGCTGTGACCTGTGTCTGGAACATACCATGGCCCTTGTGAATGGGGAAAGGGCCAATGCCTTCACTTCGGAGGAGTTGGAGCGCTTGGCGGATGGGGTCCTACCCCAGTATGGACAGCTGTATGGGCCTCCAGACCAACAGGTGAATATACCTTGGGCACAATGCATGTGGAAATTTGCATAGAGATGTGTGTGCAGGCATCGTGTCATTTGGGGGGATGTCTGTTGGTAGCATACATGGTGGGTGCCGGGTGATGTGTGTGCCAATGGAGTTGGAAACTGGATTTGTGGACCATATGTGTGACAGGCTGTTTTGTATGTGTAAAGGTGTCCTCCTGTCTGTATTACCTCTGCAGGTCAGCGCCCATCAAAAGAAGGGATTGTGGCGCACCATTGCCAAGGACGTGTAGACCCTGGGGGTCTACAGCGGGGGGTAGCCACTGCAGGAAAAAGTGGGAGGACCTGAGACTGCGGAGGCCCAGCTGGGGATGGCTTCCCACAGAGGAAGGGGTGCCTGTCGGAACCTGACTTTCCTGATGGCCCGCATACTGTTGGTGGCCTACCCAGAGCCGGATGGGCACTTGAGGGCATCACAGCAGCCGCAAGGGGGTGAGTACAGTGGGCATTACTACCATAATTGGTAGGTGGCATGGGATCCGGGAGGTGGGTGTGAATTAGTGAGTGCCCCTTAATGGCAGGTGAGAGTTTGCAGCGTGATCCAGCTCAAGGGTAATGGGTGTCTAGCAAATTTAGGTAACCTAGCTCGGTTGCATCCCGCATCAGTCAGGGCTTTGTGGGTCCCAGGAGGGGTGCAGTTGGCGGTGGTTGGCCCTCATCTTGCTGTGGCATCTAGCCAATTGAATGCCAGTGCAATGCATAGAGCTCATTCCTGATCCCTGTGTGTGACGGTACTGGCTATGCTAACTGTGGTGTTGGTGCTGTAATTGACCCAGTGCTCCCTTTCTCTCCCTCCCCCTTTCTCCTTCTGTCATCCTGTTCATGTGTGCATTAGCATCATCTGGCGGAGGAGAAGGGGCACCAGCGACAGAGGGATCTGCATCCTACAGGACCCAGGAGGCAGAGTCCACCGACTCTGAGAGGACCAGTGGGACGGAGAGCGAGGGGAGCACCACGGTGGAGACAGGAGGTGACACCAGTAACTTTGATTCCTCCTCCGATAGAAGCTCCCTGGTTGTGGTGGACATCTCTGTGACCACCCTAGCTGCAGGTACAGCTGCCACCCCCGTACCAGCACCTCCATCCCAGTAGCCATCAGCGAGTTGCCCGTGCCTGTTCACCCAGGAGGGTGGGCATCTCTTTTGCCCCAAGCAACTCAGGGCCTGCCCCAGTGAACCCTGCTGCCCTGAGTGAGGAGGCTACTGATCCATCTCTGTAGGGCAGTCAACCATTGTGAATGCCATCCAGGGGCTGGAATCCCACATGCAGCAATGTAATGCATTCCTGAAGGGCATCCACTGTGGATTGGCGGCCCAACAGAGATCGATTCAGTCTCTAGCCTCCTCTCTGATGGTGGCCATTGCCCTTGTTCCTACCGTTCCCCCTCCAACTACCACTTCCCAGTCCCAGTCTCCTCAACCCCAGCCCATCCTATGCACACATACAGACAAGCATGCACACAAGACATCACACAAGAGTGGCACAGTCAAACTCAGGCACCACACTTCAGTCCACAAGCATGCACACAAACAGCAGACAGTTACAAACACATCCACATCCACTGCCTCCATTGTCTCCTCCTCCTCCACCTCCCTCACAATCACGTCCACACTCACACCTGAATACACTGCTTCAACAGCCACCACCAGCATCACCACACCAAGCAGCACACACACCTCACTAGCAGACACCTCCACAACATCCATCCGAGTGTCCCCTGTGTCCTCTCCCACCCTGTCTGTACCTCCTCCTAAAGGACACAAACGCATACACTCAGACATCCAACAGCACTCCACCTCACATCAGCACACTGGCCATCCACCTGCACCCAAGTCCAGCAGACGTACTCCTCAAACAACCACTCCCTCAACCTCCATTCCCATCCCTCCTCCCTCATCCCGCCCCGTCCCTAAGAAGCTTTTCCTTGCCTGACTTGACCTCTTCCCTCCTCCTTGTCCTGCCCGTAAGAGCAGGGTCCCAACGACCCAGCCCAGCACCTCAGCCAAACAGTCCATGGGGACAGTGGAGGCACCTTCTAGTCGTGGAGGCAGGACAGTGAAGGAACCTACTCCACCAGCCAGGAAAGGTAATATTCCACTCCACCTGCCATGAAAGGGAAGGATCCCACTCCACCAGCCAGGAAAGGGAAGGATCCAACTCCACTAGCCAGGAAAGGGAAGGATCCCACTCCACCAGCCAAGAAAGTGAAGGATCCCACTCTACCAGCCAGGAGGGGTAAGGTTCCCACTCAACCACCAATGCAAGAAAATGTTCCCACTCAACCACCAATGACAGGCAAGAAGTCTTCATCTCCAGTTGGGTCACAGCAGCCCTCACCTCCAGCAGAGGCTGCCCAGGAGACACCTCCCCCAGCGGAGACAATTCAGCCCTCACCTCCAGCAGAGGCTGCCCAGGAGGCACCTTCCCCAGCTGAGACACAGCAGCCCTCCCCTCCAGCAGAGGCTGGCAGGGTACCACCACCACAAGTGGTCACTGAGCCCTCACCTCCAGCTGAGACACAGCAGCCCTCACCTCCAGCAGAGGCTGCCCAGGAGACACCTCCCCCAGCAGAGACAATGCAGCCCTCACCTCCAGTGGAGGCTGCCCAGGAGGCACCTTCCCCAGCTGAGACACAGCAGCTCTCACCTCCAGCAGAGGCTCGCAGGGTACCACCACTACCACCACCACCAGTGGTCACAGAGCCCTCACCTCCAGCTGAGACTCAGCAGTCCTCACCTCTAGCAGAGGGCATGTAGGCCACCCTCCAGGTACTGTTGTACAAGGAGCCCCCTCCAGGATTAGTGGGCAAGTTCCCCACCTCAGAGACTGTGACCTTGCACTCCCCAGCATTGGGAAATGGGCATGGAGCCCCCACTGGGATCAGTGGGCAAGTTCTCCACCTCAGAGACTGTGACCTTGCACTCCCCAGCATTGTGAATTGGGCATGGAGCCCCCTCCATAACCAGTGGGCAGAGTTCCCGACTGCAGATGAGGTCCTCCCTACACCCCACACCCTTCCCCCTGAGTTCCCTTTCCACTTTCGTGATGTTGCCCCTGCACAGTTTTGTGCGTAGTTAGTCAGGATCAAGCTGGGGCTTGGACTGTGCCTTGTGGCCATGTGGGCCATATGGACTTTGGACTGGGCATTGGCCCTTTCTGGACAATTGTTTATGTATCTCTGTTCTAAAATTGGTTCATATGGTGGCTTTTGTCTTGCAATTACAATTTCAGAAGTGCTGACCTGTAGTCCTTGTATTATTATGCTGAGTGTCCTGTGCAATTGATTCACGTCTGCAGCTAGTTGTGTGTATGGTGTGTGTGTGTGAATGGTGTGTGTCTTGCATGTGTGTGTCACTCTTCTTTTTCTCCCTCCCTCCCTTGTGTGCTAGGCAGCTGTACGCACCGTTGTTGTCTTCGTCGGCGTTGGTGTTCCAGGTGGAGCATGGCGTAGAAGAGCATCGGGATGACTTGAAGTTCCGGCTCCATGGCGGCCTAGATCTTCTCTGTGTCTCTGTTGGTGAGACTTTGGTCTTCTGTGAGTAGTTTCTGCTAGGATTTAGATGACGTTGGTACCGGACCGGAAATTGTGGCGGATTGCAGTGTCATGATATGGTGGGTGGTACCTTGTCTTCCGCTTGGCTGTTGATGGCTACCGCCGTGATGCGTGGTGTTAACACCCCGGCGAATGGTGTGGTACATTGGCTATCGATGGGAGTTATCACCGCCATTGTCTTAATTTGACAACAATTACCGCCAGCCTGTTGGCGGTATTACCGCCACTTTACCAGTCATCGCCAATGTCATAATGAAGGCCAATGTGTTTTATAAATCTGCAGTAGCGGAAGGAGTGCCCTTTATCTGGGAGGCTGCAGGAGGTTGAGAACAGAACCAACTGTTCTGGATAGCTTTAACCAGCAGAGTATAGTAGGTGTCCATGAGCTTGAGGAATCAAAAGTGATCCCAAGATACGAAAAGGTATTAGTTTTGTTTAGGCATTTATTGTTGACTGTGAGAGTGGAAACTTACATTTGTTTTGGGTCACAAGCCATACATTTTTATTTTAAATAGTTTGAAATTAAACCTAATTTGGCCATAAATTAGGTAAAAAGGGTAACTAACAAATATAAAGCTTTCAGCACTAGCCATCAACACCACGTCATCTGCATGAAACAGCGTGGGGATGGGTGCCCATTGACATTAGGAACATTTGGGCTGAAAGTTCATAAGTAAGGCCTTAGCTTATAAATGTAAAGTATAAAAAGAGGTGCAAAAATATACCTTTGCCTTACACCTCAGGAGAGTTCAAACTTACCAGAAAGTTCTCCATTTACCCCACATCTTATTCTAGCTGTCATATTCGTATGCAGGTGTGCTAGAAAGTGCACAATCTTCTCATCCAGCCCCCTGATCAAAAGGAACCTCAAAAGCTTTGAATGTTTTACACAATCAAAGACCATGAACACATCCATAAAGGCAAGATGAAGTGGGAAAACGTTTATCAATTTAATACTTGCCAATAATTAAATTTAGATTTAAACATTGATCTATTGTTCCCACGCATTTCCCAAAGCCATACTGCCAACTTTTTAGATTGTGTTTTTTGTGGCCCAGTCCCTAATTCCATTAAAAATTATTCTCCCCGATATTCCAACAGAAGCATTGATGTGTGTTATTGGGCAATAGTAGGAGGGGTCTGATTGGTTACCTTTTTTGAAAAATGAAATAAAGATTGATGAGGACCATGAACTTGGTGGAGTGCAAGATTATTAGAGATGTTGATCAGTAGCAGAGCCCAGAGATCGAAGTTGCAGTTTACCATATCTTTACGGAGTCCATCTGGTGTCTTCTCACTGACACTCTGCTGAACAGACTATAAAACTTCACATAGCAACAAGAAAAGACCCAATTGAATATTGAAGGTGAAAGAGGACTGAGTAGATGTGACAGAGTATATTCTGCAGTAGCGAGCCACCCAGGCTTTGTTGGAAATATGACAACTAGTCGTAGTCACAGTGTAACTCAAAGTTCGGGTGATAGACAACCTTAGCGCCAGATTTACAAGGTCCTAGCACCTCTTAGCACCACACTGGCACAATTTATTTTTACACTAAAGTGGCGTTAAGGGGTGCATTCAACCTCACCATATTTACAAAGTAGCTCTTGGAAACCTTTGCGCCACATTATGTTTGCGCCAGGCATGATATATTTAAGGGAGGCGTTCTCAGGCAGGGAGGCCCGCAAAAATGGTGCAAACTTTACAACATTGCACTGTGCCATTTTTAGCGTCATTTGTTACGCCTGTTCAGAGCAGGTGTTAACATGATGCCCCCATTACTTTCAATGGCCCTCCCTTTACTTTGCAGGATTAGTGCCACAATATATGGTGCTAAACCTGCAAAGTACCACAATAACATCATAAATTATGATGCTATAGTAATAACATGCGCCAAGGTGCGCCGTATTGTAATGTGTCTTTAGGGTGGTGTGGGGGGCGCTAGAAAAGTGAAGCATCACAGCGGATGCGCCACTTTTTTGTAAATCTGTCCCTTACAGTCATTTGTATATGTTAATTATGCTCATTTTTCCCATTGCTGAGTAATGGCCTCTCTGCCTTTTTGTGATGACAGCTTTAGATAGCTTGCCCATGGCGGCTACTTCAATTGGATGTCTGGGGCTAGCAGTAATAGCCCTGTGCACCTGTCATTAGCACTTGAACAGTCGTTATTAAACCACTGTGGTATAGCACTAATGTTCCTGATTGGTCTTTGAAGATCTTTTTTAATGTGACAGCAAAGGTCGACAAAGGAACAAACTACTAAATCCCTAACTTCCACCTCCTCCAAACTGGGCTGAAACACCTCCCTGTTACCTTTTCTTAAAAATTAAAGAAATTGGGTTGGATTTGGGAGTCTCCATACAAGCCCGAGAACATTAGGGGTAGATTAAAGTTTGCTGATCACTTCTATTACATTTTTTGCCTTCCCGAAGGGTAATGACAATGCTGCTTTTATGGGGTTATCATCACCAAAGTTTGAAGCAACTACAGCTCGTGCTCTAGTGAATTAATTCAACCAATGGAAATGAAAATGTTGTCAATTACTGAAGCACAACATTTGCCCCTATAAGTGGGAAGTGAGATTTCACTGGATCCCCCTAATTCCCTGGCATTACACAGATCACGGGAGGACACATAGGGCATATTTATGAAGGCTCTATTGCCAACTTGCGCCACATTAGCGTCATTTTTGTGACGCTAATATAGTGTTATGGTGGAAAAACACCATGCCATATTTACAAAGTGGTGCAATGCATGCATTGCGTCACTTTGTAAACCCTTGGGCCACATCATGCCTGCGCCAGGAATAATGTATGCAAGGGGGGCATTCCTTGTTAGGAGGCCCAGAAAAAACATGCAGTGGAATCTATGAGATTACACTGTGCCATTTTTAGCATCATTTTTAATGCCTGCTTGAGGCAGGCGTTAAAATGAGGCTCCAGTTGTTTTCAATAGGCCTCCTTTCACTTTGCAGGATTAGCTTCCAAACTTTGGGTGCTAATCCTTCAGAACGGCAAACTAGCATCAACATTTCTGTTGCTAGTTCCCTAACATGCACCATGGTGCACCATTTCATAAATACGGCGCACACATGGTGGTGTTAAGTGCTGTAGGGGAGTGGATATAAAGTGGTGCATCAGCTCTGATGCAGCACATTTTCATAAACATGTCCCCAAGTTCCCTATGTCTTTACCTCTGTGATCTTCGCAACCCACAAAATGCTCCATATCTTCCAGCATAGAACAGTGTCTCAGCCTGGGTGTTGAAATCACCTGGGAGGATCTGGTGTACCTCATGCCTTTTGATATTATATTTTGATATGTGTATCAATAAACCCAAACAAAATTGTGAACTTCACATTTAGAATATTTACAAAATCAATTTTATAAAAATGAATCAAATACAAGCACTAGAGTTTCCTTTGATGAACATGACTTCAAAGTTCTGCCAAGGTGTTTCTAGGTCCTGAGATTTCACAATCAGTGACAAATTAATCCAACTAGCTGGGGCCCCAGAAGCATGCTCTTACTGGAATGGTATTGCTGGAACACAGATACACTTACAGCCATTAAAAAACCGCTGGATATGAGTGCCATGTCTCCCTCAAATTTTAAATATCACAATCGCTTATAAATGACTGCCAGTCTGCTAAGAGCATCTCTAAACGAAGGCTGGTTATGTTTCAGCTCAAAATACTAAGATTAGGAAATTGCAGGTTTGAGTTCATTGTAGATACAGTACTACTGGAAGGGGGAGAATTTGCTCAATCTGCTCATTAACTGTCCCCTGATTTGGTGCCTCAATGTGGGAGTCAGTCATTGGAGGCAAGATCAGTCAAGATTGTTAATCTGTTCCTGACCTTCATAGCTGGTGGATATCCTTGTGGATGTAAAATCATCAGTGGTTTGTAGAAACAGTCTAAGGGCAAGATGACAACCCTCGTACAGGGATTCTCACTGCCTGCTTGCACTTTCAGGAGCTTTTTTACATGCAGAGTCTCGGAAGTTAACTACAATGCAATCCCCAGCAATATTTTCGCTCAAATAACCCACCCATCCCACACATCCCACCATGTGGACCATTAAAATCTTATTGCAATCCATTAACTTAAAATTCTTGTAGTTGCATAGCCAATGATTACTTTATTTTGAAGTTTTTCCCAGGATTCAGGTTGGTTATCTTTTAAGGGAGATACTCCAGCCAACACCGCCAGATAAGGAAATGGAAATGGTGGCAAGTTCAATATCATGTAGTTTGAAAGAACCTCATCCCCTGGACGGTCCACAGGTATTGGGGCTGCTCATGGATAAGTTTCCTTCATGGTGAATTGGTTTTTTGGGATAGAGGAGGTGGCAGTTCCTGTCAAGGAGAAATCCCCCACCCCCTGAGGGCCTGTGGAGGCTGATTGGCTATGAGCACTTACGTAGCAGTTTTTATTTTTGTCATTGTTTATCAGTCGAGCTCCCTCTGAAGACTTTACTGCCTGTGTGCCACTATGAGAGCAGGAGCTGGAGGTTGAAGTGGGACAGCTCCCACCTGTTTAGGTCACTTGAAGACTGGCCAACCGCACTTCAATGCGACCTAATCAGTCAAAGAGGGGGTGCAGTTGCTTCCATAGAATATCAGATAATTTATTGCAGTACTTCTCGATAAAACAAAAACCTGAATCGAGGTGGTCACCAACCTTAGTCGGTTGCAACTGAGAGTGCAGAAGACTTCTTTTGTGGTGCTTAATTGCCGGGTGACAGAATAGTCATGGAACTTGGTCAGGCTAGAGGGGTTCCATCACTTAATGCGGTGATTAATTGACTGCTACTCCTCACTAGTAACTAAGCCACTGGTATTTTAGTTAATTTACAAGATGGATCGCCAGGTAATGGTCTCTGTTCAATGGATAGTTTACGCTCTGTCAGACTAATTTCCAGTGTTATCACCCGCACCCCGTTTTCTAACATACTATTTGTTTTGGTTACTCTACAAGGTGCAATAATAGAACCTGCTGACTTATGTTTGCCCATGATAGATAAAATGGTGACACTCATATTGTTGAACACAGTAGATGAAATGTTCTATGGCAGGCAAAAGGGATAGGGCCCAGCCCTGCCTCGTCTGGGCTTGATGAGCATAGACGGGCCCTCTCTTGGCCCAATCTTCACCCAGGTCTCGCCTAGGCATATTCCGCATTGTGGTGTGAAAGCAATACTATACGCGCTTGGGCTGTGTGCTCGTCCTCCTTGCAGCCCACGACCATCTGCAACAACAATAGACCTCTGGGCCTATGAGTCCCTCTAGCCCTGTAATTGTGCATCTCAAACCATGGATGTGGAGAAAACACTATGGGGGTGATTCTAAGTCTGGCGGGCGGCGGAGGCCGCCCGCCAGACTTCCCCCTCCAAAATACCGCTCCGCGGTCGGAAGACCGCTGAGGGTATTCTGGGTTTTGCATTGGGCTGGCGGGCGACCGCCAGAAGGCCGCCTGCCAGCCCAGTGCAAAACTACCTTCCCACGAGGACGCCGGCTCCAAATGGAGCCGGCGGAGTGGAAAGGTGCGACGGGTGCAGTGGCACCCGTCGCGAATTTCACTGTCTGCAATGCAGACAGTGAAATTCTTTGTGGGGCCCTCTTACGGGGGCCCCTGCAGTGCCCATGCCATTGGCATGGGCACTGCAGGGGCCCCCAGGGGCCCCACGACAACCCATAACGCCATCCTGTTCCTGGCGGGCGAACCGCCAGGAACAGGATGGCGGTATGGGCTGTCAGAATCCCCATGGTGGCGCAGCGAGCTGCGCCGCCATTGAGGATTCAAATGGGCAGCGGAAAACCGGCGGGAGACCGCCGGTTTTCCACTTCTGACCGCGGTCAAACGGCCGCGGTCAGAATGCCCAGCGGGGCACCGCCAGCCTGTTGGCGGTGCCCCCGTCATTTTAGCCCTGGCGGTCTTGGACCGCCAGGGTTAGAATGACCCCCTATATGTGCTAGAACTGTCTGCTCCTCCTCCTTGGAGCTCACTGCTGTCAGCAACAAAAATTGAATTTTAGGTCTTGCAGTCCCCCTGGCCCTGCAATTACACGTCTCCAATCATCTTATCAACTATTCTGGTCCACCTTTCCCTACCCTGGCTCATTGCTGTTCTTTGCACCTGAGCCTGAACCAACTGTTGTACTACCCTCCCTACTTCTTACTTTATGACAAATAACAAAATTTCAGAAAAGGGAGGTGATTTTCTGCCTGCCATGATAGTGTCTTCTCTTGTGGAGCAGCAGAGGTCTGTGTTGTTAATGGTGAATGGCTTGATTTGTTTGTCAGAGCTGTTTTTATGGGAGGCAGCAGATGTTTTTCTTTGCAAACTGCAACAGTATCCTATGGGCAATGAAGTTAATTGGACCCAAAGTGTATTTAACCAAACAGGAGCCACCCAAGTAGACAACCCCTCTCCCCAGATCAATCATATTTTACATGCTTATATTTCATTGACACCTATTCAATAATTAGATTCTTACTTCATATTGAAAGCTGTTGGTCTGGATGTTTCATACTTTATCTTATTTCTGTTTGTGTCCGGCTTCTTGTTTCTCCAATCTCCATCCACATTTGTAGTGTTAAGCCTTAGTTTGACACCCCACAGATAGGCAAAACAAGGTTAAACTAGAACACAATTGGCTCATTTCTCAAGTAAAATGCTAAGCTGTGCTGTGGAAGCTAGTGCAATAAGCATTTGCTTTCTCTGCCACCGCTCCCACCAGTGATGTTGTTGTAGAGGGTCTGAGCCTGTCTCTGCCTGTTCTAATTAAGTTTCACTTCGGACATTGTAAAAGAGTTTTCCAATATAAGTATATGTAGATAGGTAACATTGGGTGCTTGCAGTAGATGCATGTCCCTAGTCAGCAAAACTCTACCTGCAGGCAGGTCTCTTAAAGCATGACATTTTTTACCACCCACTTCAAATAAGTGCTTAAAGCTTCTGACCTCAAAATCCACGCTGAGGCTGCATCTGAGACACCAGCCTACCACTTTCATGGCTTACATGCCTTGATTTAATAACATACCGTAACCAAGATGCTGATGTTGGCAGCCATCACTGTAAATTCTGGAGAATATGGTATATACCTTTTTAAGTGGGCACTTTCTCACTCTAGACAGTGCAATGACACATTTGGAACAATTATGTAGTAAAATATTGGTACCTATATATGAGTATGATAGCTTCACAGTAAAATCTGGTGTTAAGACAAAATATCAAATTAGAAATACCGGAACTCCAAAATATTGGCAAAAATAGTATGATGCAAAAATATTGTGGTATAGGAACTCATTGTCAGGAATATTGATATTTTGGTAGGTCATTTTGTTTTTAAGACCATAATTGACATAATTGTTTTTAATTGTATTTAATATCGCTTTTAGTAATATAATGGTAAATATGTTGTTTTTAATTATTTAAATGAGTTTTAGTTGTATTCATTTTAGTTATTTATTTTACACTATGTCCCATTTACTTTGCAGTATTCACTTTGCATTCTCTCTACCCCTTGTGAATTGCATTCATTTAAGTTTGTTTACGGCAGAGCCCACAGACAGTCCAGCACTCAATATTCAACTTTGTTAGGTGGTCTGCCATATGGGTTTGGGTATGTCAGTTTGACACTGTTTTTTTGTCAAACCTGGTGTATACTAAGGTTGTGAATGGATGACTTTGACTTACTTTAATATCTATGATGGATATTACCCCATTCATTCAATTTACCTCATTTAATGTCAAAGTTTGAAATGGGATCTCTAGTTGGCAGTCAGTTGCACTCTGTCCAAACAGGGACCCTCACACTAGTCAGGGCAATGGAGACACACACTTAAGATAACCCCTGCTCACCCTCTTGGTAGCTTGGCACAAGCAGTCAGGCTTATCTCAAAGGTAAGGTGTAAAGCATTTATACCAACACACACAGTAATACAATGAAAACACTACAAAATAGACACCACACCAGTTTACAAAAATAGGCAATATTAATCTAAATCAAACAAGATAAAAATGACAAAAATCCAACATACACAAGTCAGGATATGAATTTTCAAACGATTATGGGTATTACTACATAGAAAACAATGGAAATGTTGATGTTACACAAAGTACCTGGGTCGGGTCCGAAATAAAGGTGTACAGGCAAGCGTGCATCGAAAAGAAGTCAGCGATGCATCAATTTCTCACTCGCAAGCGAGACCGTGCTTCGTTTTCTTCTCCGGTAGGGTAGGCACTTAGTCATTTTTCTCTCCCGCAAGAGAGCAATGTATCGATTTCCATAAGGGCACCTTGGATCCGCACAGGGTTGCATTGACTTTTGATGTCCAGCGATGATGCATGAGAAATCCAGTCACACAGTGTTGGAAAACCACACTGCGTGGGGTTTGCCTCGTTATCAGCATCCGTAAGCAGGTGTTGTTTAATTTCTGCAGCCACAATGTGTCGATCTCCCAGCCACGATGCAGATGGAGCTTCAATTTCAGCTGCAAAGTGGGTGTCGTGTCTTTTTTCAGTCACATTGCAGGTTCCTTAATTCTGCTCTCCGGTGTGAAGCAGAGTTAGTTTGTACGCACGAGATTGGGTTTTGGGGCTTTCTTGCAAGCGCAACCAATCTGGACCGCTAGCGAGCATGCACAAGACTTTGCGTTCTCTTGCGTTGCATCCAGCCGCGCCAGTGGCCAAAACGGGCTGCTCGTGAGCGCAAACTCACTTCTGAAGTACATTTTCTACTGAAGAGCCACTAAATCCAGTCAGAAAGAGCTTTTTTGACTAGATTTTCTTCTCCAATGGACCCTGCAAAATATTTTTCAGATTGAGAAACCTTTTTATTCAAACAGGAAAGAAGTGTGTCAGAGGCTCCAACTTCCTGTTCTTGTCCAGCAGGCTTCTCCCAGTGCTTTGTCCATCCCCTGGTCACTTTTCACTGAGAATTCAAGGTGGAATGATCACTCTCTTTGTCTCCTGGATATACTTTTGGATTTAAGGACTTTGTTTTTGCAAAATCATCACACAAGTACATTTTTACTTTAAAAATACTTGAATAAGGATGCTATTGTTTTTTTGCTTGGGCATGTACCAGTATTTCTTTGTACTTTAATATGATTTAAAAATGTATATGTGGTGTGTGGCCTGGAAATTTAGTATGGGCCTAGTTATTATTTATTTTGCATTTAATTGATTTTTTCATCTTTTGTAAAGGAAAATTGTTGCACATCTCAGTACCTTTTCTACATGTTTCCATTTGCAATATTATTTTAGTGTGTGGCCTAGATTTCTAAAGGGCATTAAGCCAGTCGTCCCGGGCCACTACTAATAGTCATCAGTGCATGAAATAAATGTTCCAGTGGTATATGTTTTTAAAACTTCGTTTAGGGCAGGGATGGCATTGGATTAATTTAAATTTGAAATGTTGGCTATTGTATGCATTTCATTTTTTGCTAAAAGTTTATGTATTGTGGAGTAGTATTATTTCAAGGCATAGGAGGACGTAGTTGGACCATGTGGCTGGCTGGGAGCCATATTGTCCATGCAGCCAGTGTCCTTTGCCATAGGCGTGCATGTGTTCTTTATTTGCCATTCCTCCTTGCTCCTTGTTGTTCTTGCTTGACCATGTGGCTGGCAACCATTTTGTGCATGCAGCCAAGGTCCTTTTGTCTTCGGCTTGCATGTGTTCTTCTTTGTTCTCCTTGCTCCTTGTTGTTGTTGCTGCCAGCCATTTTGTCCATCCAGCCAGTGTTCTTGCCATAGGCTTGCATGTGTTTTTGTTCTCCATGATTCCTCCTTGCTCATTGTTGTTTGACCATTTGGCTGGCTAGCAGCCATCTTGTGCGTACACTGTGGAGCCAGTGTGTCTTGGAGTTGACATAGGCTCGCAAACAAAAATTGTGAATTATTGATCATTTGTTTTTAAAGTTTCTATTTTTTCTATTTTATGTTTTACCTTTGAATTTTTACATTTTATTTAATTTTTCATGCCATTTGTTATTTCATTTTTAAATTTTTGTTTTAATGTTTATATTTCAGCTTTATTTTTTATATTGTTTTTACTTTTGATTTTAAATATATTTTTTATTTTAATTTTTATATTTTCCTTTTCTTTTTAATATTTTTCTTTTTTTACTTTTTTACTTTTACTTTTCATTGCTTACTTTTTTTATTTGTATATATTAACTGTTTTTTTTATAATTCCATCCATCCACCAAAGCAGGCCTCTGGACCACCTTACCTCCATAGGTTATTTTATTTGAAGGATTATTTCACTTACCCATAGACCTCTCTCTGACTACCCAGGGTGTCTCCTAAAACAGATGTAAAAAAGCAAAGAGCTAGATCTGCCTGTTGTGTTGTCTGATTTTAAATGTCATTTTTTATGGTGTGGTGGTGTGGCTGCCTTTACAATAAATACAAGGTATATTACATAAGCAATCAACCTCACTAAGATTGAACTATTTTCAACCTGCTGCAACAATGGCATGCCACATTTCATTTACTACATGTTTTTCTTGCTTGGTTGTATTTCGCTGAACATGAGAAGAGACTCCAGTGGCGTGCCAACCTCAACATTTTTGGGAAGACTTATGCCTGCTACCATTCCGGCCTCTGGGGAGGAACCTGGGAGCACTCCTGCATCAATAACAGCACCACCCCAACCCAAGACGATGTTTATCAGTGAGGCAGCCACTGCAATCATGTTGATCACGACAAGCAGTGATGTTGAATTGAATTTGTCCCTGTCACAAAGTAGTACCCAATTAGTTCAGGAAACAGAGCAAAGTGGACAGCACCCGCAGCCAGATCTTCCTGAAGTTGGAGCAGAACAGGAAGTGGAGCTTTCTGTAAAGCAAGAACCTCCTATTTTAGAATCAAGGGTTCCAAGATCTCCCACTACCCCAGCATCTTCTCCAAGCACGACTTCTGATGACGATGATAGGGAGATGGAGTGGACCCTGGCAGAGTCCAGGAGACACCAGGAGAGGCAAGAGAAAAGAAAAGTTCAAGAAAGCACAAGAATCATGGAAGGGGATGATGACGAGGATGATGATGACACAATCATTGTAGAAGCTGGCATGGAGAAGTCCGACATTACTATCCAACCTGCTCTGAGGGATGTATAACAGGCAGCACTGACTGCTTCCAAATTTGTAGGGCCCCAGCAGAGACCTGCTCCAACCCCTACCTCAGTACAAGTATGCACTGCAGAGAGGCAATCAACACACTCATGACCACCTACATCCAGTTCTTCTTCAGGCATTGGCAGTGGTCCAATAAGAAAGTACTCATCCCCAGTTTGGGACTTTTTTATGAATAGCAAACAGGAGGAGACCATTGCCATATGCTCCATTTGCCACGCAAGTGTTCGTCAAGGTAAGCCTGGTTCATTATATGGTACTGGAGGCCAGATGACCCATATGAAAATAACTTCATGCAATCCGGTGGGAGCCGCACGTTAAACAAGCAGCTCAACGTGGTTGCAGTGGTGAAGGTGAGGAGAGCCAGGAAACATCAGCTAGACCTGGTCAAATCATGGTGGAAGGTGAGGAAGAAGAAGGTGACATCATCCTCATGAAAAGTAGCCCCTTCCCTAGCAGTGCACCAGAATTATCTGCCTCAGTGACTTCATAATGGCCTAGGAAGACTCAGAGTCAAATGAAGACACCACAGCATACAGTGACTGCACCACCACAATGCTCATTGAGTCTATCACTGCCTACATCTGAAAAGTCACCTGCGTCATTGACCCTATAAAAGAAGAATATCCAAGGTACAACTAAGGGCATATTTAGGTAGGAGGGGCCATATGACCGCAACCACCCAACTGTACTTTTGTACCATGGCAAGCTGGCAAAATATATTAGCCCTGGACCTCCTCTCTTTTTCTTTTGTGGAAGGAGTGGATTCTTAGAGTTTGTGGCAGCCCTCTGCCTGAAATGAAAGGTTCCAAGCCGGACCTATTTTACCAGAGTTGCTGTTCCACCACTGCATCATGATGTTCGGCAATTGGATGGACAAGCTTTGCTGCAAAGTGTTGTCAACACTATCCACCTGATGACAGACATGTGGAGCAGTTGTGAGGTGACTGATTACATGTGCATCACTGCACACTGGATCTCTTTTCTGGGGGTAAGGCAAAAACTATCTACAGGTCATGGCACTGAAGGAATTTTTAAGAGCATTTGAAGGGATGCAACAGTAGCCATGTTCGCCAGCTGCAAACATCTTGGAGGAATTTAATAGCAAGGTGTCTGAATGGCTGCAACCCATAGGCCTTTGAGTTGGATTTGTTGCCATGGAAAATGCCAGTAACATAGTCAAGGCCATGGCAGACGGTAGCTATTTCAGGGTCCTCTGTTTGGTGCATGTCACCAACCTGGTTGTGCAAGACTTTCTTAGAAAGGAATACATAGTCAGCAATGTACTGACCACCTGTAGACTCATCTGCACTAATTTCAGCGATTCTTTGAAAGCCCAGAAACAGTTGCAGATTATTCATTGTCATAACAGAGTACCAGTTAAAGCCCTGGTTAGACTTTTCATCCTTGGCGTGGTCTCCCTTAACTTTTTGCCTCTGTTTTCCAGGTTGTTGATGTGTGATGGACTGCTAACCAGTGCTAAAGTGCAAGTGCTCCTATACAAAATGTGTATGTAATTAGCTTATCCATGGCATATTTTATTTACTAGTAAGTCCCTAGCACAGTGCACTAGAGGTGCCCAGGGCCTGTAAATTAAATGCTACTAGTGGGCCTGCAGCACTGGTTGTGCCACCCACATAAGTAGCTCTGTAATCATGTCTCGGACCTGCCACTGCAGTGTCTGTGTGTGCAGTTTTAAATGTAAATTCGAATTGGCAAGTGTACCCACTTGCCAGGCCTAAACCTTCCCTTTTCTTACAAGGAAGACACCCCTAAGGTAGGCCGTTGGAAGCCCCAAGGGTAGGGTGCAATGTATGGTTAAGGTAGGACAAACAGTAATGTGGTTTATATGTCCTGACAGTGAAATATTGCTAAATTAGTTTTTCACTGTTGCAAGACCTGTCCCTCTCACAGGTTAACATGGGGACTACCTTTAAATATGATTAAAGTGTAGATTGCCTTTGGGAGAGGATGGATATGTGGAGTTTTGGGTCTCTGAGCTCACAATTTAAAAATACATCTTTTAGTAAAGTTGATTTTAAGACTGTGGCGGTCATTCTGACCGTGGCGGGCGGCGGTCGCCGCCCGCCATGCGGTTACCGCCGAATGACCGCACCGCGGTCAAAAGACCGCGGCAGTCATTCCAACTTTCCCGCTGGGCCGGCGGGCGACCGCCAAAAGGCCGTCCGCCGGCCCAGCGGGAAAGCCCCTGCAACGAGGAAGCCGGCTCCGAATGGAGCCGGCGGTGTTGCAGGGGTGAGACGGGTGCAGTGGCACCCGTCGCGATTTTCACTGTCTGCAAATCAGACAGTGAAAATCTTTGTGGGACCCTGTTAGGGGGCCCCTGCACTGCCCATGCCAGTGGCATGGGCAGTGCAGGGGCCCCTAGGGGCCCCACGGCACCCGTTCCCGCCATCCTGGTTCTGGCGGTGTCAGGCTGGCGGGAAGGGGGTCGGAATCCCCATGGCGGTGCTGCAAGCAGCGCCGCCATGGCGGATTCCCTGGGCCAGGGGAAAACCTGCGGGAAACTACTGGTTCCCCTTTTCTGACCGCGGCTTTACCGCCGGGGTCAGAATAGCCCAGGAAGCACCGCCAGCCTGTTGGCGGTGCTTCCGCCGCCCTCCGCCATGGCGGTCATGGACCGCCAGGGTCGGAATGACCCCCTGTGTGTTTGAAAATGCCACTTTTAGAAAGTGAGCATTTTCTTGCTTATACCATTTCTTTGACTCTGCCTGTTTGTGGATTCCCTGTCTGGGTCAGTTTGACAGTTGGGCTGGTTGTACCTCACACTAGACAGTGACACAAAGGGAGCTGGGGTGTAGTCTGCATTTCCTGATGAGCCATCTGTGCTAGGAGGGAGGGTAAGAGTGGTCACTTACAGCTGAAAGGGCTGTGCCTGCCCTCACAAAATGCAGTCTCCAACCCCCTAGTGAGTGTCTAGGGCCTGGCCTGGGCAAGGCAGGATTTCACAATCAAGAGAGACTTTACTTTGAAGTAGGGCTACTTCAAAGGAGAAATTGGTTATAAGAAGGGCACCCAAAACCACAGACTTTAGAACACTTCTGGAAACCTAGAGGAACCTTTGTCTGGAGAAGAGATGAAGAGCTGAGGAAGAAGAGCTGCCCTGCCTGTGACTGTGCTTTGTGGAGCTATCCTGCAGTTGCTGCTTCTGGCAGAGTAAGAGGGCAAAAAGTGGACTTTGTGTGCCTTCCATCTGGTGAAGATCTCCAAGGACTTGCCAGCACCTGGAGTCTGTGGAGAGATTCCTACTCTGCCAAATGGTGCCCATCCCGTTCCTGGGACCCTGAAAGGAGAAGCTGGCAGCCTAAGAGGAAGAAATCCACGCACAGAATGCTGTGTGGGGAAAAGATTGACGCGACTCCGATCTGCGGCTGAAAAATTGATGCACCGCCAGCTTTGCTGCTGAAAATCGACGGTCGCCTGCAACGTGACCAGAAGATCGTCACATGGAGCTGGAAAAACGACATACAGCATTGCTGACGGAGGCTGGTGAGATTGCAACCCGTGCTGCGTGGTTTTCAGATCATCGTGCGGCTGGATTTCAGACCTAAGGACCGCTGGGTGTGTAAAAACAATGCAAGGCCTGCCCGGACCCGAGAGTGCTGACTGGATCAACACATCGCTCTCCTGCTGAGAGAAGAAACGACGCGCCTGACCCGACAAAATGAGAAACGATGCAAGGTCTCGCTCATGAGTGAAATCGACACATCGCATGCCCTTTTTGAAGCACACACGCCTGTGCGGGGTTATTTTTGACGCACCCAAGGTACATTTTCACGCTAACAGTGTTAGTGTGTGTTTAAAACTACATGAAGATTCTTTTTGCTTTTTAATTGATAACTTGACTTGTGTATTGTGGATTTTTTTTGTTTTGGTTAGATAAATATTCTCTATTCTAAACCTGTATTTTGTCATTTTGTAGGGTTTTCATTAAGTTACTGTGTGTGTTGGTACAAATACTTTACACCTAGCACTCTGAAGTTAAACCTACTGCTTGTGCCAAGCTACCAAAGGGGTAAGTAGGGGTTAGATGAAGGTGATTCTCTTTTACCCTGAATAGAGTGAGGGTTCTTGCTTGGACGGGGGTAACCTGACTGCCAACCAAAGACCCCATTTCTAACAACCCTGATTCAGGAGGTGCCAACACGTTGGAACTCAACCTATTATATGTTGCAATGTCTGTTTGAGTAGTACAAACAGATCAATGGAGCTGATGCAAGTGGGAAAGCTATGACCGTGGATGCGGACAAATGGGGCCTAGTCAAATGCCTTATACTGATACTGATCCCTTTTGAGGTTTTCAGGCTGGAAGTTAACATGGAGGACAGTACAATAGGCCAAGCTAGCCGGTTATTGCATCTGGTACTGGAGCAACTAAAGAAAGTGTCTCAAAGGTTCGCATTTGGGGGTGCAAACGAAAACCCAGAAGTGCATTCCATTGGGAGCAAGTTCAACAAAACTGTAAACGTGTTTCTGATGATTGACATATCTACCTTCCAAAATTAAAAAAGTAAAATGCACACTCAGGACAACAGATGAAGTCAAACACTATTGGGTTTAATCTCAACACAACACGTTTCGGAAACGTGTTGTGTTGTGTAATTAAACCCTTCAGTGTTTTACTTCTTTTGTTGTCCAGAGTGTTATTTTGAAGGATGTTGGTACCGGCTTTCTCCACCAGTTTATGCACCACCCCTCACTGGCCAGTGGCGCACATACTAACTAAACAAGTTCACTTCATGATATAGATTTGTGAAAAAAAATTAAATTATATTTTATTGCAATTTTATACTAAAATATTTAACATTTACTACTTTAAACTCTATATTAAAAAGCAATATTTTTGTATTTTTGTCATCCATATTAGTGTTAGGATCATTGTTTTATATTCTGGTAATTAGTATTAAAAGTATAGGGATGCAAGATTGTGGTAAATGATATTTTTGGCTCTATACGTTTGTCTAACTATGTTATTTACCACAATATTGTGTCAGTGACCCGTAAAACCTGCTGTGTCAGCATAAACTTTCTTTTTTTTTCTTTTAAGAAGATCCTATAGCTTTGCTAAGGAACACTTTTTCAGAGATGCATTGCCTTTGTGTTTCTGCAGCTCTCCCCGAATACAAGCTTATTTCATGGACTTTAGCAACTCTGAGAGGTTATCAGCAGGTCACATCTTAGTATCACTGGTCCAGAATATCCCAGCAACCAAAAAGAATAGTATCAAAAGTGATAAGGCCAGTGTAAAAAGTCCAGCAGTGGGATGGAAGTTAGCATGGAGGACAGTACAATGGGGCAAGCTATCCCGTTATTGCATCTGCTACAGGAGCAACTAAAGAAAGTGTCTCAAAGGTTCACATTTGGGAGTGGGAACGAAAACCCAGAAGTGAACAACTTAATTACTAGCCTAAGCTGTCGCTTGACTTGTAATACAAGGCTACAAAATGACATAATCTCAAGGGTACATCTGTGACAGCCTACTTGATCCACACTGGACGGGAACGGGAAGAGGAATGGCTAGAACTTAAAGTCCCACTCCCCAGTTCTGGGGTGCCGCCTTGAACTTTCAGAGAGGGCAGTCTTGTCTCACATCCACCAACAAGAAAAGCAGTGATACCAGTAACAGAAGAATTGGGCCTAGCCTCTGCATTGCTTGGTTTCAAGTGACAGGTCTTAAGTCTAGTGAAGAGGCAAAGGAAACAATGGTCGAGCAACTGGCAGCACCAATGATCATTCAGAGGATGTTGCATGAGTATCTGGATGACCCGAAAGAGGTGTATGTGAATCAGTACTCATTGGTGTATTGGTATAGGAAGATATGCCTATGGCCAGAGCTCATCAGACTGGCAATAGAGTTTCTGGCTGGTCCTGTAGCAAGCAGTACACTGAGAAGGACCAGTCTCTCTCCTTAAAACATGGAGAGATTGAACATGATTAAAATGAACCAGCATTTTATACCACCTGATTACCCCATTCCTGAAACACCACAGGAGGAGGAAAAAGATGATTTGTCTGAATCAAGCATGTTAGCTTACCAGCTTCTGGGCGAACCACCAGAGTTTGAAGATAAACTCTATTTCACAGATTGAGTATGCCAGTGCCACCACAGAATTTTTTCATTATTTCTCATTGAGCTTCTTTTTCACTTTCTTTGTTCATAAAAGAAATGCTAGTACATGTTTGTGTCAGATTTATGCTGCCCAACCATTGATTTTATAGTCACATAAAAGCCCGGATTGGAGTCATACACTTGCGAAGTAAAGAAGCCCCCACATGCCCCTCAGGACGTTGGAGATGCTGCCTGCCTTCCTCACATGCAATTGCCTTTCCCATACATCATCTAGCAGGGCTACCCTAGAAAATAATTGATTAAAAGACTGTCAGTGCCAGTGTCTAATTCCAATGTGTGGATACCTTCAAAGAGGAGGAATTTTGTTCACCCACTGTGCTTGGATTGGAAGAGGTAACTAAATAACTATTGCACCAATGAGTGGTGCTATATTAATTGATTGTGATTGTGAATTTGTTAGTGATAACTGACACTGAGGGAGCAAGTTCAACACAACTGTAAACTTGTTTCTGATGATTGACAATGTTTGGGGGCTGATGGGTGATCATTTTTTCCTGAAAGTGAATGGCCTTACAAAAGTAGAGACATTTAGGGTCTACTCCTTTTTTCTGAGTCCTCGTAACAAGCCAGCCACTTCACTTACAAAACACAAATCTACACAAAAAATACTCCTGTTCTGTTTCTCTATTTGTTCTTCAACAGTAATGCACTTCACAAGTCTACCTTGCTCGGTCTAGGACTGATCAGAGTGACTCTGAATCTGGAGGAGGAAAATGGAAGGACTCAGGGCAGGACTACCGCACCAGCAAGAAAGGAGAACTCATGATGATGATGAAGACTCTGAGGCCTAGTACTCGCTCAGCTCTGTGAACTGGAGAGAGATGCGTTGATTTGGAAATGCTGCATGTATGTCGTTGCTGCATTGATAGCTCAAACACAAACTCCTCTTATGTTTTTGCTCTGCCTCTGAGCCTTCTTGGTACACTCCTGAGTCCTCCTGACTCCTCATGAAGCTTACTTTGCTTTCTTTTGTCCTTTCCTTTACCCTATAATACAGCTACTGTTTTTACCAATACACAAGCCTTCTCCTAGTCCTCTCCTGCACAAACAAAACTTGCAAAGCTCAAGACTCCAGCTTACCCACCGGACAGGTTCAGACATGCACCAGAGTGACAGACATTCCAAGAATGGAGATGCATCACCCAATTTGGCAATACAGTATTATTTTCCTTTTAATAATCATAATTTTTAACTGGGTGGGTTATATTTAATCTTCCATGTTTCAAAACTAGAAGACATTACACTTAGAATATACTATCTGGGGTCTCTCTGGGGCAGAAGGACTGTTTTCAATGAATTTACTGAACTGTGTCATACTTTCTTACTTATCCCTTTGCTTACTTCGACAACACATTGATGATGGTGTGCTGCTCAGTGGCCCAACAAATATTGTTGTGGTTTCTTTTGTGTAGTGTTAGTCTTTGCCTTTCCGGTCCATTCATTGAGCCCCTAACCATCTTTCCCCAGGCTGTGATTTAATGAGGCGTGACCTACATTTACACTATAAATGAATCACACACATGCTGGGGCAGATGTGGTGAAAGCAATTAAGCAACACCAACTAACTGCATGACCTTCTACCTTCTATTAGCTGAGCAATATTCCACACCGGCCCCCATCAACATCTTCATTCATGCCTTGTGTGTGTGTGTGTGTCCATGAATGATTAACCTGGTCTAAACACTCTTTAGTCTGAGCCCACTTCTGACTCCATGATTTCATTTACTAAGTTTAGTTTTATTATACTATAGCTCCCCACCACTGCTCCGAAGAAATTGATATTCGTATATTTAATTATCATATCAGGTATTCTTCTTTGCTGTGAGTCAATACTGTCATTGTGATAGTCTGGTCTCAGTCTTCCTACAGCTATGATATATGATGATGATCCACTAGCTCTCTATTTTCTTTCAATTAAGTTGAAAATGATGGATAACCCTTTGATTAATCGTGTAGTTGGAGTTCGCCTAGGTGGGGGTGACACTTTCTGACAAGTTTGGTCTTCCCTGTTAGCATGCTAGCCTGCTACTACTTCTACTACATACCTACAAACCCCTTAAGATGCCATCTTGGGAAAACCACGGCGTTAGAAGAATACTCTCTTACTTCATCTATTCAGGTAGGAGAAGTACTATGGATTGAAGTGAACTTATTTAGTTAGTATTTAACTTCTACTGAAGAAGATGTTGTTTGTTTCTACTGGGTTTTTGTAGGCAAAATAGACAAGGACAATTATTCCCTAGTGGTCAATAATAGTTGCAGAGTGCAAAAGAGCAAGAGTCTAAGTAATTGACATACACTTAAACACCAAAATAAAGATTTGAGATGCAAATTAAGTAAAACAATAAATATCCCCTTTGTTCTTTAAGAATATGAAACCCTCTCCCTCCACCAACCACGGTCCCATCCCTCTCCCTGAACAAATATAACCCCTTCCCTAAAAAGTCCAATGAAATGTCCAAACTTGAAGTCCATCCCAACTCCCTTCCCCACCCTCTCCACCCACAAGTCCCTCCCACCAAAACAAAAAAAACAAAAAAATTGGCTTAAAAAAGGGCACTGTCTATATGGATATGGAGCTGGTTGATGCTCTGCTCTATCCTGGCGAGCCAGCTCTCCAAATGGTCGTTCTGCTGCAGGATGTGTCTTTGAAATACCCTGGTAGAGCAGGAGTGTGCAGCAGCAGGTGCAGTCAGGGACCCTGACTGCTGGCCGTGGTGCCAGCGATGTACTGGCCAGGAGGCTGGGGTCTGGCATGCTCTTCTGCTGGGTCCTGGGTCCAAGGCAGCTGTTTCAGCCTCTTCCTCTTCCTCCTCCAGAATCACCAGGTGCCGGTACTCAGCCTGAACGTTCCCCAGCCTCTGCTGCCAGAGATGGGCCACTGTCTCCTGCCTAGTTGTTGGTGGTCATCGGGCAGAATCAGCTATATCAAGAAAAATAAAAATAAAAGACAAATTGTAAACAATGGTCTGAATAAACATTTGTTTAAATGATAGATAGTGGGTGGCACAGTAGCACTACATAGCTGATCGCCTAGGCATGATGGAATTTTATATGATTATTATTATTTATGATTAGGAGAGTAACAGAGCCATTATTTTATTTGTTTACCTAAACATGCCTCATATAAGAACTACTAACTGTCTGGCTGCCTGGTAGAAAATAATTAAGGCCAAATAAGACCATATTAATAAGCTAATGATTTCATTTTTTTCTTTTAAGGCTTTTCTAGTAACTAATTTTACACATTTAGTGAAAAAATAAAAAAGAATTGCCTCTCATTATGATGAGTAAGGCATTATGCACTATGGAGTACAAGTTGCTGTGCCAAGTTATTGGAGGCATGCTAGCCTGCTGCTTCAAATATGTTGCTACTGTCTGCAGCTAGGGCAGCTGTAGCTGACAAATATCTATCTTTAATTCCAATGGCCCTACTCTTCCCCACATGCTTTTCACTTCAGTTAGTTCCTCCCCTGACTCCAAAGAGGCAGATGAATAAATATAAGATACATCACATGTCATGTATAAAATGCAGCTATATTTTCCTGTCTGCTGGAAGTAGATGTTTGGGGAAACGATGCACTGCACTACACAGGGAAAGGAATGGGCTATAAGTGGGGAGTGGTAAAAGTTAGGGAAATAATAATATTAAATAATAGGACTTACTGAGATGAGCAGAGCCATCAGTGTCAGCGCTGGTGGTCGGTGCCCTTCCAGCTCCTGCCAGACCCGCCGGTACAGTCCCCTTCTTCTTGCCCTTGGGTGCTGATATAAGATTAGAAGGAAGATAAAAAAGTACATTAGTGATACTGTTAATTTCCACAAAATATTATATGCTAGGCAAATACAATAACAACGTACTTAAATGAGATCCCCTTGGTACTATAATAGTATGATCAACTATTGTTGAGATGGCTATACTCCTAAAATCCATATTCCAAATGTCTTTACGAAAATCTAGATTTAGAACTAATCCATTGCAGTGAATGATCTTTCAGTCTATTCTCATTTGTCATTTCTCAAGTCCCTTGATGGACCAATTCAGTCTCCCTTTTTTTGCAACACATGCATACTTGCAACAATGTGAAATTGCTTGGGACTGCACGCGCTACACAAAGTCACAGAGAATGCTAACTTACTAATATCACTAATTCACTATGGAGTTAAGAGGAGGACAGAGGAGTCTGTGTTGCAATGGCTTCTTAAATAATCAGCCAAAGCGAGTGCCTACCTACAAGTATAAAAATGAATGATGTAGCACCCAGCAACTGGCTAGCTCTAACTTGATCACATAATATTTAATAATCTAATGTAAACTAAACATAACTTACCTCTGAGTGGAAGCTGCATGTTATTCGGTAAAAAAAGTTAGCATTGTAGAACACAAACGCAATAAAAAATATAATACTCACCAAGCCCCAGGATCTACTCGCCTAGTAGGTCGAGCAGGTCCTGCTCACGGTCGATGATATCCACCCAGTGGTGCGTCAGCTGCTAGATGGCGCTCTGGATCTTGGTGACCCTGACCAGCCGGTGCACCTTAGACCAGGGCTGCCAACGCTCCCACAGGGGGTACTTGCTTCCAGGCCTGCTGCAGGCATGGAGAAGAGGTGGCGCTGCACATAAAAAACAAGTGCTGCCACTTCCTCCTTGCTGAAGATCGCGTGAGGCTGCACCCCTTGATGCAGTGCCGCCCAAAAAGCAGGCAGCCGATGTTGCCACACTGGTGCTCTGCCATGGTGTTGGGTGGGTGGGGTAGGAGAAATGAATAAGAAACAGGAAGAAAAGGAAGGAAAAAGGGAAAAATAAACAAAAACACAAAAAAAACACACAAAAATGTATACAATGTAAAAATAATGAGACACAAAAGGAAACACTAATACAATAAACAATAGGGGTAGATGAAGTATGGGATAAAGGATTACAAAGATTGAGGGCAGATTGAAGTAGAAGTCCTAGCACCATAAACAGAGTGAAAACCTAGATGGCCTGCCCTTGAGAAACAAGTGGTGGCATTCATGCACGATTTTGAACGCAAACGAGTGCAACAGAGAACTCCGCCTGCTAGCAGAACTCCGTGTATCACAGCGGAGTTTTTTTGCCACTTCACAGAGTTCCGTGCAATGTGATTCGGTGCATTCCACCCAGGCCTAGTATTCACTGGTCATTTTCTGTTTGTAAAATTCAGCATGTACGCTCTTAGGGTTAACGCCCATAATGGCATTTAACAGACCACTTGTAAAGAGGGCATAGTATGTTAAAGCAATATGCAAATAAGACAGCACAGATCAGTAAAAAATATACAGATAATGCAGGCTAATTTATAAGTGACGCATTTAACCCAAGACCATTAGTGATTCACATCCGCATGCGCTTAATCAGGGATGTATTGAAGGAGTAGTATGAAAGAAACAGAATAACAGACAAGAATAATATATATATGTTGGATTGGCTATACCCAACTGACATGTACTGACTTACTTAAAAGTCCCTAGTATATAGTACCCAGGGTACCAAGGGCTTTTAAGGCAGAGTGTCCACCGAAGCCTGCAGCACTGTTTGTGCCACCCTGTGTGTGAGAAAGTACAATATAGCTCCCAGCCTGCAGAGGCAGACTGAAAGAGCATTCCTCACACTGCTAGTTCGCCTTTGCCATCACCACTAATGGTGAAGCCACCACTTCCCTTAACTATATATGTAAGTCTCCCCTAAGGAAGGCCTCTAGAGCCCTATGGCAAGGAGAGGTATATTATTAAGTAGGACATATATTTGTCTTGTGTCTGAACAGCAACACTTCCAAATTTCATTTTGCTGAGGAAAAGTTAGTATCTCTATTGGCTAATACAAGGTTACTGGCAGGCACCCCAGTGGTCTAACGTCTGAATGGGACTACCTAAGTGGGTGCTGGAAGGTATTAAATTAATCGTGGCATTAAACTCAACCTGATGCCCAGGTCAAATTTAGGGTCTCAATTAAAGTTTTGGAATGTTTAGAAAGTTGCCACTCTGTTTCCCAGCTGGTCTAGTAGCCTCACATGGACTCTGGCACACAGACAGCTTTCTGCCCACCTGGGCAGATGTGAGAATGACTCCCAGGCTCATGAAAAAAGGCAGTTGAGAGAGAGTGCTGTGTTTCCTCCTCTCCCAGAATGGCTACTCAGGGTGTTAGCCCCAAAGACAGGCTTCAAATTGGAAGCCGCCTTTGAAGGAAAATAGTGAGAAGACTCCGCAGCAGGCTGCCTTTTGTCCATGTAGGCAAGTTGGAGACAGGGACAGAGAGGGAAAACCCATCCCAGAACCAGTTTTTCTATGGGCTTTTAGCCACCAGTTAGCCACTCCTCTAGGGTGGGTTATCAAGCTCCTGCCAAATGAAGAAGGGTGCAGACATTTTGAGAGTGGCAGGAATATTCCACACTAGGATAGCCAGATGCCACACATTGCAGGAAACATGTCACTAAAAGCAGGGGATACAGTAGCCCATTGGCTAGTGACAGCGTGGTCCCCTTAAGGCCCTTCTCTGTGAATAATATGGCACCCTGACCCTCAGATTATGTGTGATGAAAGGACCAAAGAAAGACTGCCCTGAAGCCCTTGAAACTGCACAGAGGCTGCACCGTCACAAGGACTGCACCAGTTGCACTTTGGGCTAGTGAAGTTTGGACTGTGTTTGTGTCTCGTGGCTCAAGAAAAAGTTGATTCTCAGCCCTAGATTGAAGCAGTGACTCCAAAGATTAGATGGCTGATCCCCTGGAACCAGCTCCAGGGGCACAAGAGCTGAAGCCACCACAGAGATTTTGTCACTACCTGCCACTGAGTGCCAAAAGTGACCAATCCTCAATGGCCAAAAGTTGCACCCCAGTCTGCTGATCCTGGGAGTGTCATCAAAGTTTTAACTTGTCACACTCAAGGGACACTAGCCCCCAGCAAAGGATTTCTCCCCATCCGCGGTGCAAGGAGACCAGAAGCCCAGCATTGGCTGGCCTGCTGCTGCAATGTAGAGGACTTTGAGGGAGCCTGACCTCTTTGGCCAAAGTCTCCCCACATCACATGTGGACCGAGGAACAATTGTAAAGGCCCCCCTGTTGACCACACCTCAACTGGAGCATCCTTGCACATCTTTTCACCTGTATCCTCAGCATCAAGACGCTCAATTGAAATGTATGATGGTCATTATGTAAAGCTTAGAACTTACCTTAAAAATGTTGTGGTGGCCAGGTAACTGTCGAAAGTATCCTTACTGACTTCATAGAACTTTGTCCTGTCGAATTTGAATGCTTAACTTGGTCTGGAGTAGTCGAACTAACTCTTTTAAACATTTCACAGGTTTATAAACTTTTTGATGGCCGATGTGTTTTTGCTGTTGCATTTAAAAGTGATAAAAGCTTCTAAATTGTGTATCTCTTGAACCCTTCAGTGGCATTTGCTCATCAAGGTCTCTATAAATTCATAAACATATTTCTATTTTCTTTGGTGTTGTGTGATTTTCTTATTTCGTTGTTTGATGCTGTTAAATGCTTTACACTAAGTTCCTCTGCCAAGCCTTACTGCTCACAGCCACAGCTACACAGGTTTGAGCTTAAGGTAAAGTAAACAAGCCTGTCTGGACCCAAGACAGTTTTTGCAAGTAATTCCACAATAAGGCTATATAGCCATATCATATAGTACACCCAAACCCTCACAGCCTGCTACCTCATTTCTGCACTATATCACAGGAAGCCTTCTCACCAGTTCAGAGAAATTTTCTCCTCATTTCAAGTTATTTCATTTTTGAGGACTAAATTCTTCAGGTTTCGTCTCTCATCCCAAAATAGTCCTAATATGAAAACCGTCCACAGAAAGGAGTCGAAGCGGGTCTGTGTTTCCAAAAGGGTGTTGATGGAGGTGCCCATGCACTGATAGCGTAATCGGATTTGAGGAACATTACGAGTTGAGGACTGGTTGTAATTTGTGTGCTTACAGACAAAGGGGTATTTGCAGTTTCCAGAAATTCTGATCTCCTGCAGGACGATTCGTGTCTACAGTGACTACTTTTTTTATGTCAGTTTGTTGTTTTGAGTTTGGTATGATCTTTTGTGGTTTGTTTTGTGTGGACATTATAATTTAGTATGGGAAGGGGAAGATGCAATCAATAGCACCACCATCTAAGTTTTTGAGTGCACCTGGTGAACCAAGCATGTCTTGGGAACACTGGAGGGAGACATGTGAGACTTATTTGGAAGCTTTGGGGGGGGGCATTTTCACAACTAAGAGGAAGCTAGCCCTATTAAAACACAATTTGGGTGTGGAGGGTAGGAAGATTTTGAAAACTTTGCCCTCCGCAAATTTTTTTGCAAATGATGAGAGGGGCTCTGATGAAGAAGAGAATGGTGACGAGTACGATGTATATACAAGGGCTTTGGGAGCATTAGAGGAGCATTTTAGCCAGAAGTTAAGTATTGTCGTAGAGCACCACAAATTCTTTTCGAGAGCTCAAGCTGCTCATGAATCAGTTGATCAATTTATGAGTGCATTACGTATGCCAGCTAATACATGCAAGTTTAGAGACTTGCATGAAGAGATAATTAGAGATCAATTAATAAATCGTACAAAATGATTGAAGATCCAAGAAAAGTTGTTGAACTTGAAGAATCCGTCTTTGAGGAGGCAATAGAGGTTGCGAAACGTGTAGAAAATACCTCAAGATATGTCAAAGAATTAGGTAGAAGTGAGGCTGATGATGCATTGGCGCAGGCTATTAGCACTGTTAAAATTTGTAAGAGCAAGGTGGAGGATAAGAAAAGGTGTTATAAGTGTTGGAGTATAAAACATTTAGCATCTTCGAGGAATTGTACTGCAAGAGATGCCAGATGTTTCAAATAAGACAAGATGGGGCATTTTTCGAAAGTGTGTAACCAGAGAAAAGGGGTATATAAAGAAGAAGTGTAAATTGTCTACCCAGATCAGTGTGGAACAGCATAGTTCCAGTGATGAGGGAGAAGATGATGGCCATGTTGAGATATTAATGCTTAACGTTATGTCCATGAATGAGCAAGTGGATGCTTCTGTGTTGGAACAGAACAAGTACAAACCTCCGAAGTGTGAGGTTGGCATCAGTGGTGTGATGATACATATGTGGGCTGACTCATGTTCTCCTTATACTCTTATAGACAAGGCAACGTGGATGACAGTGGGGCGTGGTGAGTTGGCTAATGCAGAAGTAGATTTGGTGGGTTATGGAGGCAACAAAATCCCTGTTATGGGTTATTTCCAAGGGAAACTGGTGTTCAATCAAAGGCAGACAGATTGTAATGTGTATGTGGTGGAAAGTGGGCTGTGCCTATTGGGTTGAAATGAGCAAAGAGCGTTGAAGGTGGTGTTGGATCCAAATAGTGAAGACCAAGTTTTATCTGTTTGACGAAAGGGTACGGAGAAGTGGAGGATGAAGTTTCCAAATCTTTTTAGTAGTAGGTTAGGTTGTTTGAAAAGATTCCAACATCGAATTGTGTTGAAAGGTGTGGCAGTGCCAAGTGTACATAAAGTGAGAAATGTACCAGTTATAATTAGAGATGCGCTGAGGAATGAGATTGTTGGATTTGGGTATGATCGAAAGGATTGAGGCTTCGGAGTGGTTGAGCCCAGTAGATATGGCCTGCAAACCTAATGGCAAGATTAGGATGTGTGTAGATTTGAGGGACCTAAATGATAACATTTGGGTAGACAGACATCCGATTCCAAATATAAATGATTTATTGAGTGGAATTCATGGGGTGAGGTCTAGTCAATCTTGTACTTATATAATGCGTACCATCAAATTATGTTGCATCCTGAGTCCCGGCATCTCACGTCATTCATTACGCCTGAGGGAGGCTTTAGATTTGTATGCATTCAGTTCGGTCTTGCGTCCGCTTCGGCAGTTTTTCAGAGAGTTATGCATTATTTGCTGGGTGGAGTGAAATGTGTGGGATTTTTTCAAGATGACGTACTGGTTTGGGCGGAGAATATGCATGAGCTTGATCGTATTCTGGAGAAAGTGTGTCGTATTCTGGAGGATGCAGGTTTGACGGTGGAGCCTGGCAAATGCAAAATAATAAAGACCAATTGAGGTCATTTCTTGGGCTGGCAGAGTATTATGCTAAATTTGTGAGAAATTTCACCGATATTACACAACCACTGCAGGTATTGATGAAAAGAAATCAAAGTATGTTTGGTCAGAGGAGTGTCAACAAGCGTTTGACAAATTGAAGACAAATATTATTGATGCAGTTGAGTTAAATCCTTTTGTAACACATTACTACACCATAATATCAACTGATGCAAGTATGTATGGATTAGGTGCAGTGCTAATGAAAATACACAACAGAAAGGAATGCATTGTAGCTTTTGCTACACATACGTTAAGGGGAGCTCAAACAACTTATTCAGCTGTGGAAAAGGAAGCTCTTGCTTGTTGGTGGGGTATTCAGTATTTTAACAATTATGTGTGGGGAAGGAAATTTGAACTGCGTACAGATCATAAACCACTAGTAGACATTTTTACTACTTCGGGTGCGAGTCGTGCATCTTTGAAAATTGAGAAGTGGTTGTGTAGATTACAGGAGTACACGTTTACAGTAAAATATGTACCTAGTGTGGCGAATGTGAGCGCTGATTGTCTTTCTAGACTGCCATTGGAGGGCGTGTGTGTGGAAGAAGAGGAAGATTGGGTTCTGGCTGATCTAGGGGACATGAAGACAAAAGCTATCAGTGAGGAAGTTTGGTAAACGGCTGTGCAGGAGGATACGGAATTACAGACTGTCAAAAGGAACTTGCATAAGTGTTGGTCTGAGTTAGGTGATGAAGCTGACTTGATTGTGAATTTTTAAAATGTGTGGTCAGAGTTGTTAGTGCAAAACAACTTGGTCACGAGAGGTGACAAGTTGATCGTACCACATGGGTTGAGGCAGAGTGTGTTGGAAATCTTACACAATGGACATGGGGATATGTCAGGTATGAAGAGGAAAGCCAGGGAGGATTTCTGGTGGATGGGTATGGACAAGGATCAGCGATAAATTGCAGGTATGTGAGAAAACACCTGTCGTTCCTGTACTTTTTCCTATCAAACCATGGCAAAAAGTGGGAATGGATGTGTGTGGTCCGTTTGAGTTTGGAGATAGTGGAAAGTATTATGCAATGGTTATGAGGGATTACCACTCTATGTGGCCAAAGGTCAGCATTGTGAAGGATACCAAAACTGATGTGGTAATTGAGTTTTGTGAAGAGATCTGGAAAAGGGAGGGTTATCCCGAGGAGGTTGTGACTGACAATGGCACGCAGTTTACATTGCATGATTTTGAGGGCTATATAACAAAGTGTGGTGTTAAGCATGTAAGAACTGCTGTGGCATATCCAAGGGAAAATGGGTTGGTTGAGAGATTCAACAGAGTTTTGTGTGACCATATACAACTGTCACTCTGGAATGGCTTGAACTGGAGGACTGAGGTGAAAAATATGTTGTCAATGACTTTGGAAACCCCGTTTATGTTGATGAAGGGTAGGAAGCCTTGTACAAAAGCTGTTCCTGGTTGGATGGGCAGAGCGGGTAAGAAGCAGATTTGTGTAAGAACTCTGCTATCACGTGTGGAAAAGATGCAGGGAAAGTATGATGAGAGAGATTTGGGAAAGCTGAAAGTGAGTGATGTTGTAGTTGGTAACTGGGTACGAACTAGATTGTGGCAGGGCTCAAGGAAGGGCTTGCTGAAATGGTCGGAACCTGAACGGGTTGTCAAGGTGAAGAGGTATAGTGTGGTGTTGGGCGACGGTAAAAGATGGAACATGGCTGATGTGGTTAAATGTTGTGATAAGGAAGTCGTGGAGTGGAGGAAGTTTGTGCAGAGAAACTGTGGTGATGAGGTGTGTTTGAGAAGGTCTCAAAGGGTGACGAGGAAACTGGAGTATATGAAGGATTACTATACAGAATAGCCTTGTGTGGAGTTTGATATGTTAAACGTGGTAGCAATCAGAATGGCTTAAAGTTTATATCTTTTTTTTTGTTTGTTTGTTTAGAAATGTATTTTTGACCAATTGTGTTATTTGTGTATTATGAATGTTTTGTAAATAGTTTTGTGATTGTAAGGGGGAAGATATGTTGTATTGTAGTTATAGATGTTCTGTAGGCTGCCTAGCAACTAGGGTGGAATGAGAGTGTGGAGAATAGATTGTAAGGCGGACTCAGTCGCTCCTGAGATCTGCCAGGGTTTGGATGTGTTCATCTTGATTCCTGAATAAAAGAAGAAGAAACACATTGATGTGGTATCAGGCTCTTTAAAGCTATAAGCGTTGTAAATTCTAAACTGGACTTTTCTTCCCACACAAACTGATAATGAAAAGTAAAATAGTTGACATAAGAGAGCCGATTCAAAGCACCGCCATGAACGGGAAGAGAGAGACAAAAGGAAAAAGAAGTTCGCTCGCAGTCAAAGTAATTGGCAAAAGTGCAAGTATCCATGTAACAGGGTCAGTGGTCAAGGCGGTAACAAAACCGCCCCAAGGAGGGACAAACCTAAAGCAGTTACCACGAAAACAAAGTATTTTTGAAAGGAAGACTCATGAGTGATAGTGATGGGCGTGTGGTGGCCATGGTTAAAAGCCCAAATGCATACCGACACATGGGGAAAGAAGCACTTGTGTGCTGCAATGCTTGACCTAAAAAAGAATTAGTTAACTTTTAGAGACTTTCTAAAAGTCACACAGCTGTGTCAGGTGGTTGTGGACATCTAGGCAAAGAGGTCATGCGCGAGGCGGCGGTAAAAAACAAAGAAGAGGAGAAAAATAAGTTTTGTTTTCACTTTCAAGGACATGGAGAATTAAATCTTGAAATTAATTATATGTATTCTGACATGGTGAAAAAAATGCCTCACTTGTATCAATACTGCATTTATTTTATAAGGCTGCTAGAGCAAACAGACAAAGGTCTTAAATAAAAATGTTGCAGTGAAGATCTGTAATTGTTCTGCCAGAATCAGCAAGCCCAGGAGGCAGCACGGCATGTGCACATCACTCAAACTGAGTTTATTCATTTTAATGCACAATAATTTAAGATTAAATGGTACATTTCAGCAATCACTTTCTGAAAAACCATAATGCAAGCTGGCCGCTAAAGCATCACTCAGAGCTTCTGCTGTAATCCACACACATTTCACAGCAAACGTGGGGCATAAAACAATGAAAACATTGATTAGGCTGAACATGATTCCCATCGATTGCATCTTTGGGATGTGGAAAGCTGGCTGTTTTTCAAGTGCAAATATGTGGCCATGTTGAAATGAGCTTACTTTTATTCTCTTCTGTATAAATTGTGATAAGACTATTATTTTGAAATCGGATGGCATGATCTCTTTTTTAGAGCTTTTTAGACCAGCTGGAGTAATGTCACAGTTATTATCGGCATAATTCCAGAAAAGAATATCATGCTGTAGAGCGTCTTTATTACATTTACTGGAGCTTAACCACAGCACTGACTACAGCCTTTAGCGGAATTTCCTTTCAATTTGTTTTCTGAAATCTGATGTAGTCAAGGACATCTCATAGATTAATGGGTGGTTCTTATGAATGATGGATGCTGACATTTTGACAGCTGTTCTTTTCTCTCTCTCTCCCTCCCACATCTATTTGTCTGCCTGCCTGCCTGTTGTCTATCTCTATCTATCCATCTATTACGCTTTCATGGTTGCCAGTGGGTAGTTATAGTTAGTACCATGTTAACATAGGAAATGTATTTTTTGCATTGCTCATAACTTTGGCACTGGTTGACGAACCTGCACAAAACTTTCCAAAAATATGTTCTTTCACCTCAGCTCCACCCTAGATAAGTATCGGAATGATACGTCAACCAGGAGCAGAGAAAGAGGGGGATCCTAAAACATGTTTTCCCCATTCATTTTTTGATAGGAAGTTAAGACACAGGTACAGCCCAAATGCCTAAACGTAATTACCCCATATTAGGCAGAATAGTAGATATTGGTCCAAAAAGAGGGCTTGTAAATCTGGTCAGTAGTTTTTGAGCAATTAAGGATCAAAACTTTGGTTATTTCAGGCTGCAGAGGATTCGCAGCACCAAAAGATCTCCAGAGGTGTGAGTAATAGTTACCTGAGGGCACAAGTTATAGTTACTTAAGATTACTACAACAGGTGAATTTCATTTTTTTAAAATTTTAAATGGTGGGTCCGTGAGAAGCTCACAAGAGTCTTACGGGAGAAACAACTTAAAAAAAAGAATGTTCGGATTGGCCCAGGGGCATTTTTTCATTGACGTCAGTGATGTCACCAAGGATTTCATTTAAGATGTCATCAGTGATGTCGAAAGTGATGTCATAGAACATGTCATGAGTGGTGTATTATGTGAGGTCATAAGCAGTGCATGGCGGAAGGCACAAGTTATACTTAGCTCTGCTAACTATAAGTGGTGAATTTCTGTGGTTTTTGACTTCAAAAACATAATGTTGTCACTGACATATTCATCTAACTATAACATCTCTTTAACCTTTCTTTTTTTCAGTGAACATCTATCTATCTGTCTGTCTATCTATCTATCTATCTATCTATCTATCTATCTATCTATCTATCTATCTCTGTATATATATGCGTATACAAGTATACATACATATATATATATATATATATATATATATATATATATATATATATATATATATATAGCAGTTGCCAGTGGGTAGTTATAGTTACGACCTAGTTTCTGTAGAAAAAGCATTTTTTGTTTTGCTAATAGCTTTGGCGCCCTTTGATGAGATTTCACAAAACTTTCCAAACGTATGCTTTACTAAGTTTAGTTCTGTCTGGAAAGTTTTGGAGTGATCTGACAAGCAGGGGCAGAGAAAAAGGGGGGTCTTAAAAAACATTTTCCCCATTTATTTTTCCATAGGACCTTTAGACATTCATCTGACAAGCAGGGGCAGAGAAAAAGTGGGGTCTCAAAAAACATTTTCCCCATTTATTTTTCCATAGGACCTTTAGACATTCCTAGACCCTGAATCACTGAACGGAATTATACTAAATTTGGCATGAAGCTAGATTCTGTTCCTCAGATCACACTTTTTGTGAATTGGTGCAAATCTGCTCAGTAGTTTCAGAGAAATTTAAGGCCAAAAAAAATATATATATAGGGACACGAATCCTCTGCGGATCCACTGCAGGTCGATCTGCGGATCCATGCTCCACAGGGAGAATCTGATTGGCTGCCCTCAACCTGAGGGAAATGTTGCGGGCACCATTATCTTTTCTCTGTAAACGGTCCCCAAAATGTGGGGGGAAAATGAGTTGACAGGGTCCCCTGACCAGATGGGGGTGATATAGTTGTGGTGATAGGAAAAATAATGCATTTGAAATATGGAAAATGATATTTTTTTACGCCATGTGAGATTCGTGGATCCACCCGCAGGGCCCAGCGCGGCCCCAGTGTGAATCTGCGCTTGGATCCGCAGAGATCAGGAAACGTTAAAAAAAAAGACTAGATTCTAATACACTCTACATTCAGTATTACTCACAGAGAGACACTCTCACAACCAGTGTGACATGCAGGCAGACACTGTCACACCCATTCTCACATCCACAGAGATCCTGTTTGTTAGACTTGGCATCCTTGGCGTGGTCTGCCTTAACTTTTTGCCTCTGTTTCCCAGTCCCAGATTGTTGATGTGTGCTGGACTCTGGTTTTGCTGTTTTTGTTACTCTGGGCACTTCACCACTACTAACCCGTGCTAAAGAGCAAGTGCTCCTATACAATATGTGTATGTAATTGGTTCATCCATAATTGGCATATTTGATTTGCTGGTAAGTCCCTAGTACAGTGCACTAGAGGTGACCAGGGCCTGTAAATCAAATGCTACTAGTGGGCCTGCAGCAGTGATTGGCCCATCCACATTAGTAGCTCTGTAAACGTGGCTCAGACCTGCCACTGCAGTGTCTGTCTGTGCAGTTTTAAACTGCCAATTCGACTTGGCAAGTGTACCCACTTGCCAGGCCTAAACCTTGACTTTTCATACATATAAATCACCCCTAAGGTAGGCCCTAGGTAGCCCCATGGGCAGGGTGCAGTGTATGTTTAAGGTAGGACATATACTAAGTTGTTTTACACGTCCTAACAGTGAAATACTGCTAAATTCGGTTTTCAATGTTGCAAGTCCTATCCCTCTCATAGGTTAACATGGGGGCTGCCCTTAAATATGATTAACGTGTAGATTGCCTTTGGGAGCAGATAGACATGTGGAGTTTGGGGTCTCTGACCTCACAATTAAAAAATACTTCTTTTAGTAAAGTTGATTTTAAGATTGTGGGGGTCATTCTAACTTCGGCGGGCGACGGAGGCCGCCCGCCAAAGTTCCCCCGCCAGAACACCGCAGCGCGGTCAAATGACCGCCGCGGTGATTCTGACTTTCCCGCTGGGCGGGCGGGAGACCGCCAAAAGGCCGCCCGCCCAGCGGGAAAGCACCAGCAACGAGGAAGCCGGCTCCGAATGCAGCCGGCGGAGTTGCTGGTGTGCGACGGGTGCAGTTGCACCCGTCGCGATTTTCAGTGTCTGCCATGCAGACACTGAAAATCAATGTGGGGCCCTGTTAGGGGGCCCCTGCAGTGCCCATGCAAGTGGCATGGGCACTGCAGGGGCCCCCAGGGGCCCCACGACACCCGTTCCCGCCAGCCAGGTTCTGGCGGTTAAAACCGCCAGAACCAGGCTGGCGGGAAGGGGGTCGGAATCCCCATGGCGGCGCTGCTTGCAGCGCCGCCGTGGAGGATTCCCTGGGGCAGCGGGAAGCCGGCGGGAAACCGCCGGCTTCCCTTTTCTGACCGCGGCTTTACCGCCGCGGTCAGAATGCCCCCGGAACCACCGCCAGCCTGTTGGCGGTGCTTCCTCCGTCACCTACCCTGGCGGTCTATGACCGCCATGGTAGGAATGACCCCCTGTGTGTTTGAAAATGCCACTTTTAGAAAGTGAGAATTTTCTTGCTTAAACCGATCTGTGACTCTGCCTGTTTGTGGATTCCCTGTATAGGTCAGTTTGACAGTTGGGCTGTTTGCACCTCTCTCTAGACAGTGGCACAAAGGGAGCTGGGGTGTAGCCTGCATATCCTGATGAGCGATCTGTGGTAGGAGGGAGGTGAGGAGTGGTCACTCACCCCTGAAAGGGCTGTGCCTGCCCTCACACAATGCATTCTACAACCCCCTGGTGTGTGTCTGGGGCCTGGCCTGGGCAAGGGAGGATTTCACAAACAAGAGAGACTTTTCTTTGAAGTAAGCCTACTTCAAAGGGCAAAATGGGTATAAGAAGGGCACCCAAAACCACAGACCTTAGATCACTTCTGGAAACCAAGACAAACCTCTGCCTGGAGAAGAGCTGAAGAGCTGAGGAAGAAGAGCTGCCTTGCCTGTGACTGTGCTTTGTGGAGCTATCCTGCAGGTGCTGCTTCTGCCTGTGCAAGAGGACAAAGACTGGACTTTGTGTGCCTTCCTGTTTGTGAAGAACTCTCCAAGGGCTTGAAATAGAGCTTGCCTCCTGTTTTTGAAGTCTCAGGGACAGCAAAGAATTCTCTCTGCCAGCACCTGGAGCATTTGCTGAGACTCCTGCCCTGCCAAGTGATACCCTATCCAGTTCCTGGGGCCTTGAAAGGAGAAGCTGGCAGGCCAAGTTTTAGAAATCAACGTACAGACCGACGTGTGGGGAAAATTTCGACTCAACCTCCGGAAAAACAAGGTGCCACCGGCTTCGCAGCTGAAATCAACGCTCCACCTGCAGCGTGGTTGGGGGATCGACGCATGTGGCTGGAGAAACGATGTGCAGCATCGCTGATGGAGGCTCGTGAGATCGCAACCCACACTGCATTGTTTTTGGATCATCGTGCAGCAGGATTATCGATGCAAACATCGCTGGGTGTGTAAAAACAACGCAAATCTTGCTCGGACCTGAGAGTGCTTGTCCGAATTGACGCATTGCTCTCCTGCAGAGAGAAGAAACAATGCGTGCCGACCCGATCGAAGGAGAAACGCCCCATGGTCTCGCTTGTGAGTAATATCGATGCATCGCAGGCTTCTTTCCACGCACACTCGCCCGTGCGGGGTTATTTTTGACACGACCCAGGTACATTTTCAAACTAACAGAGTTAGCGTTGTGTGTAAAAGAACATGATTACTCTTTTTGCTTTTTAATTAATAACTTTACTTGTGTATGTTGGATTTTTCTCATTGTGGTCTTGTTTTGTTTAGATACATATTTTCTATTTTTCTAAATCTGGGTTGTGTAATTTTGTAGTGTTATCATTAAGTTACTGTTTTTTGGTACAACTACTTTACACCTAGCACTCTGAAGTTAAGCCTGCCTGCCGTGCCAAGGTACCAAGGGGGTGAGCAGGGGTTAGCTGAGGGTGATTCTCATTTACCCTGACTAGAGTGAGGGTCCTTGCTTGGACAGGGGTTAACCTGACTGCCAACCAAAGACCCCAGTTCTAACACTGTTACATACAGTGTCAGATTTACACAGACTGCCTCACACTAGCTCTCGCACTCAGAGAGACACTCTCACACCCACCCTTGCATCCAGGTAGACACTGTCACACTCCTTCTCACACTCAAACACAGATTATCATGCTCAGTGCCACACTAACATAGAGACTCTCACATGTAATGTCAAACCCAGAGACTCACTCTGACACTCATCCTCACATCCAGACAGGTACTCTGACACCCAGGCAGACACTGTTACAAGCACTCCCACACCTACACAAACAGTTTCACGCTCACTCTCACACTCAGAGAGACACTCTCGCACCCATCCTCACATCCCAAAAAGTTATTTTTTTTCCCTTTATGAGATCCGCGGAGCCATTCGCAGATCTGAGTGCAATTAAAAAAAAAAAAGTATATAAATAAAAATATATATGTATATGGGTAATACATTGGCTAAGTTTGTTGCCTTTCTCTGATAGGTGAACTCCTTTATTTCTGTATATACCCTCCATATCAAATTGTAAGTTATTGTGGTATAAAGGGATCATGTTATGGTCAAGAGGAATACAGAAACAGTTTTAATGACATGTTTCATGGATTTCACTATTTGTTGGCAGAACCGAGTTGGCCAGTTCCACTTCTGCCTTTGGCAAATGTTTGAAAAAATGAAGGGAGTGTGTTGGAAGAGAGCCATTAATTTTCCAAAGGTTTCTTTCATTAGGATTTCGAAACCAACTACTGTGACTACACCTAGGCCATTGCCACCACAGTGTACAATCCTAATGTCTGGATGCTGGCAATCCTTAATCGTTACAACCAAAGGAAGTAATTGGTGCCACTTTAACCCTGTCTGGCCAATCCAAGTAATATCCACATTAGATAAACCTAGGTCCCTGTCGATACCATTTCTTTTTGCACTCTGTCTGGCCCAGAACACAAAGCTGTGATCCACAATCCACACTCTGAGTATCTTGGAAGGAATCTGGAGAAGCACACAGGAGATTGCTGCAGCTGAATGAGGATGGTCTGAAATGAAATTCAGTTGAAATGGAGGGTAGTAGATACAGTCCGGAAGAAGTGATTCCATTGGCTGCTGTAGATATTTTGTGGGTGAAGGTAGCTAGTGAGGTTATGTGAATTATAAGTATATGTTGGATAAGAAAAATTGGAAAACAGTAAAAATAGCTGTGATATATTTACTCTGAAAGATTCAACCAAACCTTATATATGAGGCTTGAACTAAGCATGCCCTAGTCAGAAACTGTTATGAACTTGTGACTTGGTGCAGCAGAATGTTTCAGATTGTGTAACCAATGGTAATAGAGCTGAAGGAGCATTGGAAGGAAGGGAAAAGAAAAAAAGACTAGAAGGTGACATTGTTTTACCATATAAATAGAGGCAGTAATGATTCAAAATGAATATATAATGTTATGATTTGGTTTTGTGTTGTAGAAAAAGGTGGATTTTTTTTTTCAATAAGATCGAAAAATAATTTCGGAACTTCCCCATGGATAGGCGGATCCACTCATGAATTTACACAAAGGGACCGCACTGAGCACCGCACTGGATCCCCAGATCTGGCAAAACTCACATTGTATTGGCTAACTATTTAGGAGCACTGCAAGGGGTTAACTATACAACCCAGTGAGAAGTTGTAGAACATTGTATTAACATGAAAGGGAGATTGTGATTTATTTACTGACTCAGTAACCTTGAAGGGAGTGTTGAAGAGGTTACCATTACTGGTTACCTGCTCTGAGGATGGACTCCCATTCTTGTGGTTGGCTCATTGAGCTTTGTTTAGTGAGAAGAAATACTGACTGATACTGAAAGAGAAACATAGAGCACAAGAAAGAGAATCTTCAGGTATTTGTAGTCAAATGAAGTTTATTTTAGAAAGTGTCTGTATCTGAATAAATTAATATTAGGTTGAAAAAACTAAGTATTGCATTCACAAAATGCTATAAACGATATAAATACTAGGTTTGTGATTTATGTAAAGGAATTGTACAGCTAATTCATTATATAAGGAAGGTATTATACTGATCTTGGATGAGGGGTTTCATGGATGTTTCCAGCTTCTATCTGTACATTAAAGTGATCCCTCATGTATACTGAAGCTAGGATGGAGAATGCACTAATGAGTAATTTAATGCTTAAAATGTTATATTGAGTTCTAGAAATGTAATGTGTTTATCTATACAGAAATAGGTATGTATAAAAGCAATGTTGAATTAATGCAGAGTCACATCTATTGAGAGATGATATATGTTATTTCACTATGAGTTAAACATTAATATGAGTGAAGTATATTTCTTGAAAAGGTAAGAAAAAGCATTGGGTGAGAGCAAGTTGAATTGTTTTTTGCTGTAGAAGGTGAAAGGGTCAGACATACAGTATAAAAAAGTGTTTTTAATTTTTATTGTGTTCAAAGTGCACTTGCTATGTTAAGGTATATGTGTACTGTCTAATGTATACTGTTAAGGAGGTGGAAAATATTACAAATATAAAGGGAGACTTACACTTATTTAGATACATTAACAACCACTTGCATATTGATGTAGACATAGAGAATGTAAGTACATAGGCTGCAGTAAGAGATGTATTTAGGATGTAATATATTCAATGAAATATGTAGTTTTGTATGTTGATAATATAGATTCTGTTGGAAATGGCCTCTCTGAAGGGTCACCCCAAAACGTTTTACCTACTTCCTCTTCTGACCTCATTTTTTCTGGCTTTAGGACTCTGGACACTTTACCACTGCTAACCAGTACTAAAGTGCATGTTCTCTTCCGCTAAAACATGGTAACATTGGCTCATAACAGGCATATTGTAAGTCCCTAGTAAAGTGCACTACATGTGCCCAGGGCCTGTAACTTAAATACTACTAATGGGCCTGCAGCACTGATTGTGTCACCCACCTACGTAGCCCCTTAACTGTGTCTCAGGCCTGCCATTGCATGGCCTGTGTGTGCAGTTTGACTGCCACTTCAAATTAGCATTTAAAATTGGTTGCCAAGCCTTAAACTCCCATTTCTCTAGATATACGTCACCCCTAAGGTAGGCCCTAGGTAACCCATAGGGCAGGGTGCTATGATGGCCAAAGGCAGGACATGTATTGATGTGTTTTATATATCCTGGTAGTGAAAAACTCCTAAATTCCTTTTCCACTTCTGGGAGGCCTGCTCCTTTCATAGACTAGCATTAGGTTTTCCCTCATATACTTTTTGAGTGGTAGATTCTGATCTGAAAGGGGTACTCAGGTCATGTTTAGTATGGCTTGAATGGTAATAGAAAATCCTGCTTATTGGTGAAGTAGGATTTTATATTACTGTTTTAGAAAGGCCATTTCTAGAAAGTGAGCATATCTGAGCTTAAAACCATCTGTGCCTTACAGCCTGTCTCCAATCAAAGTCTGGTCTGTGCTGGTTGACAGCTCCCTTGTGTATTTAACCCACACAACCACAAACACAGGAAATTCAGTCACATCTGCATTGATCTGCATATTGAATGTGTCTTCCTGGGCTGGAAGGGTGGAGGGCATGACACTTACATTACAGGATTTCCCCACACTGTTATTTTTCATGCAAACCATGTACTTTGTTTGACCAAGAGACAACTGATGATTTCTAAGATTGAAGAATCTTAAAGCTTGAAAAAGTTATATTTCAACTGGTGCTTATTGAATCGTTCTCGTTTTTACCTTATTTTCTGCAGATAAATATTATCTATTTTTCTAAATCTGTATGGTGTATTTTTGGGGTGTTTTCACTGTGTCATTTATTGCACAAATACTTTACACATTGCCTACTAAGTTAAGCCTTACTGCACAGTGCCAAGCTACCAGAGGGTGGGCACAGGATAGTTTGGATTGTGTGTGACTTACCCTAACTAGGATTGTGGTCCCTATTTGAACAAGGATGTGTACACCTCTGTCAACTAGAAACCCCATTTGTAACAGATTCTTATTCATATAAATTGTGGTTTAAACATGGTTTGGGGTACTAATTGTGAGCATAGGTACACAGTTTTATTTTTCAGTATACTTGACATTAGAAAATGTATTTAAGTAGGTTTATACTGTGTGTTGTAAGAAAAGTCACCCTTTAAGTGAGACGCATATAGACTATAGAAGAGAGCTTATTTTTCTAAAAAGATGAAACATGTTGTTCTGAGTTTTAGTGACTGAGATGAAAGGTTGTAGAGGCCTATGCCCAGGTATACATGCACTCAACTAGAACACATGGCACTTACATAGCTAATAAGGAAAATGTACAGTCAGTCTTGTGACTAGTGAAATAGTAATAAAGTCACTTATTATTCACAAATTCAGATACTAATATACCAAACCAAACACCAGGTATTCACACTGATAGGTTCAATAACACAATCAGGGACACACTGATGCATACACTGACACACCTAAGCACAAAATGATCGGTATACTGACACACCTATGCACACTGTGATGTATAGACCAACATCCCCAGACCCATACTAATGAGTAGAGTGACACACCCTGGCATGTACTGAGACAACCAGGTGGAACTGATGCATTGACTGAGACACCGAGGTGCACTGTAATGCATACACTATAATACCTAGGTGACAGTAATATACACACTGACACATCCAGGAATACACTGACATATACACTGAGACATTTGGGTATGTAGTAATGCATGTAGTGGGACACAGAGATACATTCTTATCTATAGACTGTGAGAGTCAGGCACACACTGATGTATATGTTGATACTTCCAGACACACTCTCTTACATATACTGATACATCCAGGGATGCAGTTATGTATCTACTGACAGATCCAGGAACATATAAGTGCATGCAGTGATGCAGCCAAGTGGACACTAATGTAGTCAGAGAATCATTCAGATGCACACTGATGTATACACTGAGACACCCAGGGAGAGAGAGATGGATAGAGTGACACTCACACATCTAGGAGTACACTGATGTATAAACTACCACACAAGCACACACTGATGCAAACACTGACAAAGCCAGGCAGAAACTCATGCATTCACTGACACAAACATGTTCCACTGATACGCCACACAAATACTACTGCATACACTGATACACACAAATGTAAAATGAGGCATGCACTGACAAATGAAAAGTTATATATGAACTCACACGGGTATTGAAATACTAATGAATATTAAAGACTCAAACACAGCTCATTGTCTGATTCTGTGGTGGTCTAAAAGGAAACTTTTTTGTTGTTGATTTTTAACAAGTTTTTAATTTCTTTTCTTTTCAGAAATTTGTATTAGAAACATGGCAACAACTTAAATGTAATATTTTTGCAATATGAATGCACAACAGTGTGATATAACAGATAGTTTGAAGAAAAACCTTGTGAATAAAAATTAGCAACAGTGGTTTTTGACCTGCAAAAAGAAGTTGTTGACATTTTTAACTTTTGCGACCACAAGATTATGGCAGATGCTGCAGGATGTTACCATTTGACCTAATTCAGTGCATGTGGCTATTATATTGATATTCTGAATAGTAGCTTGGCTAGATGATGATATGCCAGGTTCTGCATCAAAATGTGTCAGTTCTTTTTTTTTCATTATTTGTTGGTATGCTAGTTTGTGGATTTTGTGCCGATTGTTTCCTCATACTCGACGTTCCGTGGCTGTATTTCTTTGATGTACCACAAGAGAGATTTTTTTTCACAGAGGATGCATTCCACAATTCTTGCACTGATATTTTTCCCCACTAGGTATGGTAAAAAAGTTCCATACATCACTCTGTTTTCTACATGAAGAAGGCACCTGTTGAGAATCATCTTCTTCAGAAATATCTTAAGACTCTCCAGTTGGCTGGAGAGCACTCCATTCAGCCTTTCTGGAAACAGTTTGCAGGAAGATGATAGTTGAGATGCTTCTCGCTCAAGAGCTAGGAGAATAATAACTGTTTTAAGGAGTGACCCTACCCAAAACTAGGTGTGGTTCAAAAGTAACCAATGAAATGCCAGATTGCTCTTTACACATCGATCGGCTCTGAGGTTTCGAACTGGAATTGGGATTCCACGAAAATTGTAATATAAGTTTTGTGGTATATTGTAAAATAAATAAAGTACGTTTTTGAGTTATAAATATGTTCAGTCTTCTGTTTGTATGGGAAAGAATGGGGTCACATTGTAATCAAAAAAGTATATAGATCGCAAATCCTCAGATCCGAACCGTGGATTAATTCCGTTCGCATGATCGGAACGGAAACCATAGAGCTTTGCCGCTATGCTTCTGCAGAACAGCGGATGGCACCACGTTTCCAGAATTCATTTAAAAAAAGTAATAATATTACAATATTACTGCAGAACTGTGTAAATACTGAATAAAGCATAAGACCGTATCATCAGCACTTTTATAAGAAGGATTTGACCTGTTAAATTCAATTTGCAACACTGTACAGGGTTGGTGTATTTCATTGTGGATTCCTAATACCTTTTTTCTCAGACACCTGGGGTTAATATCTAAGTATGTATGAGAAAAAAACCCATTAAAGTTATGAAATAGAATTAAAAAAGGCTTAGAAATCCACTGAAAAAAATAAAGGTTACAGGGATGCTATAGTTAGGAAATTAAATTTTTTTAAAAATCTTAGAACTTCCCTGAAAAAAAGAAAGGTTACAGGGACCTTATAGTTGGTAAATAGAGTTTTAAAAAAACATAGAAATTCACTGAAAAAAACAAAGATTACAGGGACATTATAGTTAGGAAATACAATTTAAAAAAACCTTAGAAAGTCACACAAAAAAAACAAAGGTTACATGGACGTTAAAGTTGGGTTCTGAATTTACTCATACAAAACTGTAGAAATTCAGCAGCTATAGTTACCTGAGCTAACTCTAACTTGCACCCCCGTAAAGCACTGCTTATGAGGTCACATATTACATCACTCATGACATGGTCAGTGGCATCACTGATAACATCACGGATGACATCTCATATGACATCACTGATTACATCATTCACACAGTCATACACTCACTCATTTGCTAATAAAAACTCTTGTATACCCATACATACATCTACTCACATACTTATTCAGAGATGCATAAAAGAAGTGATATGCAGACATTCATTCAGTCAAACAGCCATGGACACAACCACTCACTCACCCATGCTCATACACACTCACAACTAAGGGCCTCATTACAACCCTGGCGGTCAAAGACCGCCAGGGCTGTTTTGGCGATTGTACCGCCAACAGGCTGGCGGTATAATCTTGCCTATTACGACTGCCTCGGAAGCGCCGTGGTCGCACTGCCGGGACCGGCGGTTTACCACCATGGTTTTCCCGGCGTTTTTAATCCTCAAGGGCAGCGCTGCCCAGGGGATTACGAGTCCCCTTCCCACCAGCCTGTCCATGGCGGTAGAGACTGCCATGAGAAGTCTGGCGGGAAGGGGAGTCATGGAGCCCCTGGGGGCCCCTACACTGCCCATGCACTTGGCATGGGCAGTACAGGGGCCCCCATGCACAGCCCACACTCCTTTTCACTGTCTGCACAGCAGACAGTTAAAAGCGCGACGGGTGCAGCTGCATCCGTCGCACAGCCGCAACACCGCCGGCTCCATTAGGATCCGACTCCCATGTTGCGGCCGACATCCCCGCTGGCCCGGTGGGCGGAAACTCTGTTTACGCCCACCGGCCCAGCGGGGATGTCAAAATGGGGCCAGTGGGAGTGTGGCGGCAGTGGCGGCCGCTCAGCGGTACAACAGGTTGTAATGAGGGCCTAAGTCTTGGAGTAAACAGAAGACTGCCAGTGGATAAGTGGGCCATGGTTTTCTTGCCCTTCATCCTTGGCTTAGTCCATACTCTGTGAGGATGTAACAAGCACTGTCACCCTCCTTCACACCATCAGAGACCAGAAAGTTCACTAGAACAATCAATGCATCCCAAAAAGCAACAGAAAGAATCAAATTTTCCACAAAAAGTATCAGGAACAGAGAACAGGATGCAGAATATCAATGTCCTCTCCAACGCCAATGACACACAAATCATTCACTCCTTCACAGAATAGATGCCCAGTACCCAGATCAAGTTCAATTCCTGCATGAAATTGCACACTGGATGAAGACTGTTTAAAACTGAACACTGCCAAGACCAAAATCATGATCTTCTGGAAGAGCACATCACTGTGACACCTACCACCACCAGCCACGCCACAAAACCCGGGATCATCATTGACAGCAAGCTCAACATGACCACCCAGGTCAGTGCTGTCAGTGCGTCATGCTTCCATACCCTGAAGATGCTGAGCAATATTTCCAAATGGTTACCAAATCAGCTTCACAAGCGAGCTGAACTACAGGAACACCCTCTATGCCGGGATCAACAAAAAACCTACCAGAAGGTTGCAGACCACTTAAAAGTCAGTTGCCAGAATCACTTTCAACCTTCAATGCCACACTCACTCACATCAAACCACACCCTGAAGGAGCTCCACTGGCTTCCCATTCACATATGAGCACAATTCAAACTCCTCACCCACACTTTCAAGGTACTACATAAGACCGGCCCATCCTACCTTAACAATCACATCTGCTTTCACATATTTTCCATACACCTCTGCTCCTTCGGTGTCCCACTTGCATAAATCTTAAGCATATGCAAACCAGAATCGGCAGTCAGGCCTTCTCCTACAGCACTCCCAAAGCGTGGAACATCCTGCTGGTACATATAAGAGCCTTCTTCTCTCTTAAATTCCACAAGATGCTGAAGACCTGGCTTTTTTAGTAGTCCCACTAGTTCCTAGGTATGCCTAGACTTGCATCTGCTCAGCACTAGGATAATCTCCTGGGTGATAGTGTGCTCTACAAATCTGCAGAACATAACAAAGCCAAGCCACACAGGCCAGGAAAACCTCAGAGGGAGTCAAGGAAAATAACAGACCCAGGACCAAAGGACCAGACATCAGCCAAAAGGAGCAAAAATCAGTGGGTGTCAACAGCAAGGAAAGATCAGGCACATAGCCAAAGAGAGACACAGTAGCCCAGTACCAACATGCCACTATGCACAATGGATCAAAACAGCAACAGGAGCAGGCCTGGACCGGGAAGGACCAGGAAGGCAAAAAGGCCAAATCAATAAATTATAGGGTCAAAAAAGATACAGAGCATGAACAACTCATAATATCCTGAGGGATTCACTGATCAGATCAGCACCATCCATTATTAGGCCGGCAAGCAGACACCATCAGAAAATCCACTGAAAGACTTGAACCTGTAGCAGGCAGATCCATGTTCAGTACTAGGAAAAGCCACCATCTTATGGGAAAGTCGTACAGACACAGCTAACGACATGAGTCACTGCAGCCTGCTCCACATGAATCAAAGGTCACAAACCAAACAGCAAAACAAAAACCACAAGAGAAATGACCACTAAGAATAGGCTGAACAGAGAACCACAACTCAAAACCTTGGACAAGAATGACACCCAGACACACAAGTGAAAGAGCAGAAGAAAGTGACCCCTCACTTAGAAAGAACAGGTTGTGATTGAAACAGTTGACCCACAGGATTTAAGATCTAAACAGGGCCACAATCACAAAGTGACTGAGCAAGCAAAAAAAGAGGCCAGAGAGATCCTGAGGAAGAAAGTAACAATGTGATTGATAGAGCACCACCAGCCATTGAGCAGAAGCACAGAGCGACAAGAAAAGGGAAATAGCATGCAAGCCATAACAATGACCGCCCATGAAGAACAAGAGGGCAAGACAACCATGCCCAGTGACTTATGAATACCAAAAAATACCAGGGCAAGTCACTGAAAGCAGATACCACAGCATGACTACCAAATAGAAGGAAACACAGGCAAGAACATAACCTGCTAACGGTGGGTGAAACCCATAAACTGTGAGCAAACCGATAGAATAGAGTACAGAACAGGAAAACAGCACACTTGCAAAATTTTAACTATAACCAATGCAGGAGACACACAGCCACAATCTGTAGGGTGTGCACCACTCACTTGAACACTGAAGCAGCATCCTACTGAGAAATACAAGCTTGAGAGGAGTGAAAGTGAAACCAAATCTCTCAGAAAGTGACACATAAACACCAGTGTGAAAGGCTGGAGATGTGGAGAACCCCAGGGAAGAGCCTTCAACTAAGATAGGAATGCAAAGCCACTGTAGCTAGCTTGATGGTGCATTGCCTACCATAGACTCAGGCACTTGCATTATGGCCAAGGGGCATAGAATCAACAGAGGGGATCTGTCAGGGCAAAGCCCATCAGCAACCTAGCCAGAGCAATGAAACAAGCCCAAAAAGCAACACAATGCACAAAAATACCGGCCGGACGAGCCTAGAAATATGTATGTAGATGGGCACCAGGGATGGCCACAAACCCTCAGTCACAAGTCAGGAAAAGAAGCAGGGAGGGAAAATTGAAACAGCTGGTAAGGACCTATCCTGCCAATTGAGGGCCCTCGTAGGGTAGGAATGGCTGAAGACAGTGGCAAAACGCGCCGTGCTCCAAAGAGCAGTGAAGTAGGCAAGCCCACAACAGTAAGTGGCAAATTACTTTCTAAGCCCCAAGGAAGAAATCATAGGGACAGAACCCCAAGGAAGGAAACATTTCAGAGGCGCAGCGCTAGGCAGCTCCAAATGCAGTAGAGACAAAAGAAAGGTTTCTCCATCCACCCTGAACACCACTAATCACAACCAAGTGGTCAAGTGGGACTGCTAAAAGCAAGTTAGGAGAAAATTTGCACATCTTTTTTTTGTTTAAAATGTGGTTTTAAAGTTTTTTGAAAGGTTTTGAAAGGTTTTAAGGCGGGGGAGGGTGCAAATCAAATCAAGAATTGTTTTGAAGTTCTACTAGGAGGGGGAAGTGGGTAGCCGAGTCGAGCAGGCATGCCCGTGTCTACAGTTCTTGACTACAGTGAGAAGGGTATTTTATTTACTTTTGGCTAGACCTGCGTTGTTTTAGGGTCAGCCTATATTTTTAATGAACTTTTTTTGTCTTACTTTTGTTTTGTAGTGAGTGGAGCAGCCATTTTTTCCACTCACGATCGACCCATCGGGTTCTGCCATCTTGGGTTGGTGCCGGTCTAGTTGACCGCAACCAAGATGGCTTAAATCCGGACCCGGCATCCGCACAGCGGACTGCTAAAAGCAACTTAGGAGCAAATTTGCACATCTATTTTTTGTTTAAAATGTAGTTTTAAAGGTTTTTGAAAGGTTTTTAAAGGTTTTAAGGCCGGGGAGGGTGCAAATCGAATCAGGAATTGTTTTGAAGTTCTACTAGGAGGGGGAAGTGGCTAGCCGAGTCGAGCAGGCGTGCCCGTGTCTACAGTTCTTGACTGCAGTGAGGATGGTATTTTATTTACTTTTGGCTGGACCCGCGTTGTTTTAGGCTCAGCCTATATTTTGAATGAACTTTTTTTGTCTTACTTTTGTTTTGTAGTGAGTGGAGCAGCCATTTTTTCCACTCACGATCGACCCATCGGGGTCCGCCATCTTGGGTCGGTACCGGTCTAATTGACTGCAACCCAGACGGGTTAAATCCGGACCCGGCTTCCGCACAGCAGACGCGCCGCCAGCGCGCATTAGGCGCGCCAAATGCAAGCCCGTCTGCACCCGTCCGCGCCTCGACGGGGCTAGGGCCACCCCCTTTACATCTCAAGGAAAATGGTGAGTTCTTATATCTCATACACCTCAGCGGAACTTAGGGTCCTTAGGAATAGTCCGGTGGATGGCTGCCGGCTCTGTTCCAATTTAGCAAATAGGGCTTGGGCCTGTCCCTCCTGTAAATGGGTTCTGCAAGAATCAAGATGTTTTGATATATGGCACCCTAGCCATAGCTTAGTCCTTCAATTGATAAACTGCTCTCCCTGCCCGCACACAAGTTAGATATAAGTCTTCTTTTGAGTGAGCGGTCACCGGCCGTCCTCTTTCTTACAGAGACTTGGCTCCATGAGGGCTCAGGTCCGGAGATAGTCCTTGCTCTACCCAAAGGGTATGTTATTTCAAGATTAGATAGAGAAAAGGGTAAAGGAGGGGGTATAGCAGTCATTTTTAAACAGGATTTTCTTTTTAGTTGTTCCCCATTGGAACTATCAGGGTGTGAAGGTATGAGCTTTTCTTTAGCTTTTAATTCGACTTTCACATTTACGGGAGTTCTACTGTATCAGTCACCAGGGCCCTATGAAGAATTCCTTAACACTCTACCTGATCAAATAGCCGAATTAATTTGCATGAAACCTAATTTAACAGTGTTAGGTGATTTTAACATCCAAGTGGATAATTTAGAAAATACTGCATCTAAGCATCTGCTGAGTGATTTGGAAGCACTAGGACTACAACAATTAATATGTGGTCCAACACAGGAGAGAGGACACACGATAAATTTGGTATTTAGCAATCTTCCTTCATTGAGAGCTCTGCCCCCCGCCCCAGTAGCATAGTCTGATCATTTTTTTATTACATTAAAAATAAAGTTGCCCAATGAACCAAGTTTTCAACAGCCCATATGTAGGAAGGCAAGGAAATGGCATAGCCTTAACTTAGAAGAATTGGTTAAACTGTTAATCAAGAGTAAAAAAGATTTTGTGAGGGATAACCAGATGGATACCACCCTCTTTAGCGACTGGATTACCAGCTGCCTCGATACGCTGCTTCCCTAAAAGTATCTTTCTGGGCAGAGGAGAGGTGACAAATCCCCGTGGTTTTCCCCTCATTTGATAACTCTGAAGAGGAATTGTAGGTGGCTAGAAAGGAAGTGGAGGAAATCCTTAAATTAGGAAGATAGGGAAGAGTATAGACAATCAATTAGGCTTTATCATAGAGAGATAAGGTTAACTCAATCAACCCATTATGGGGACAAGATTAAACAGGCTTCGGGATCCCTGAAAGAAATCTTTCGGGTATTGAAGGATTTGCTTTATTCTCCTAGTTATCCTGAAGCAACGGAAGCATCAGTGGAACACAGTAATAATTTTGCCTCATTCTTCTTCCAGAAGATTGAGGAAATCTATAAGAATTTCCCTGGGGAAGAAGTGACAATGGCTGATCAGCCCAGTGAGAGTAAGGAGTGTAACACCAGTTTACAGTGTTTTTCCCCTATTTCGGAAAAAAGTACCTCCCAGCTTCTTAGTAAACTGAAATCTGGTTCCCCTTTAGATCCTGCGCCTCCTCATATACTTATGCAGGGAGGGTCTGCCACAATATCTGTTATAACAGGGCTGTTGAATATCTCCTTACAAACTGGCAGTTTACCTAAATCATGGAAGCATGCAGTGGTTAAACCCCTGCCAAAGAAACCTAACCTAGATGGAGCTTAATTTGAGAACTATAGACTGATTTCTCTTCTTCCAACCATGGCAAAATTAACTGACAAACATGTCAATACACAAATGCCCGGCTTTCTGGAAGAATATAATATTTTGCATCCCACGCAAATGGGCTTTAAACCAGCTCACAGCACTGAATCAGCCATGAAAGCTGTTACCGAAGAAGCCAGAAAACAAATGGATCAGGGTCTGGTGACAGCTGTCATAATGCTGGACTTAAGTGCTGCATTCGATTCAGTTAATCATGGACTATTGATCCAAAGAATGGAAAATGCTGGTATTAAAGGCCAGGCTCTCAAATGGATGAGATCTTTTCTCCAAAATAGATCTTTTCAGGTTTTAGATCGTTTTTTTTTTTCAGAACAGTTCAGATTTCAATGTGGAGTACCCCAGGGCTCGTCATTGAGTCTGACTCTTTTTAATATTTATATGGCCCCCTTAGCAGACGTAGTGGAACCTTTTGGTTTGTCCCTGATATCTTATGCCGACGACGCACAGTTAGTCGTCTCTTTTTCCTCGGTCAAGGCCGTAGATAATTCAGCACTACCAGCCTGCTTGCAAGCTTTTTTGAGTTGGATGACTGATAGTAGGCTCCAACTCAACAAAGAAAAGACAGGCATAATGTTCCTGGGAAAGCTTTCCAGTCCGGCGAAGAATATTCTGTCGGCAATACAGCTGGAACATTTACCTCCTCCGAAGGATCACATCAAAGCCCTAGGAATTTGGTTAGATTACAAATTAATTTTAGATTATCAGGCTAGGAGGCTTTCCGGTACCTGTTTTGGATTACTGAAGTTACTTCAAAAGGTTATTGGTTTGCTTCCTCCCCTGGCCAAAAGACTTATGGTACAGGCCCTAATTCTATCTAGGCTGGACTATGGTAATAGTCTTTTATTGGGTTCACCAGAGCATGTGATTAAGAAATTACAAACAGTACAAAATGCGGCTGCTCGGTTACTGTATAATATGCCTAAGTTTACCTCGGCCAAGCAAGCTCTGACCGCTTTGCACTGGCTTCCAGTGAGGAAGAGAATCAAGTTTAAGTCTTTAAGTATTTTTCATAGAGCTCTATATAATAGAGGTCCTCATCAACTGAAAACCTTAGCTTCATTTTATGCTCCAATGAGAGCTTTAAGATCTTCTTCCAAAGCATTAGTTGTGCTCCCCAAAGTTAAAAGGGCAAGTTGGGGTGGTAGATCTTTGAAATATCAGGGAGCCAAACTGTGGAATTCACTTCCGCTCAATATTCGTGGGATGAAACAGGAGTTGGAATTTCGGAAGGCAATTAAAACATGGCTATTTATTTTTTGATGTTGCATTATTTCTCCAGCTTGTTTTAATGTTAGGTCCTTCTTAGCGCTACAAAGCCTCCGGGCAGTATGGCGCTATATAAAACATTTTAACATAACATAACATGTGCAGGGAAAACTAAAGGGGAGAGCCATTAAGGTAGGCCTCAAAGACCAGGCCCAAAACAAACAGAAACTGAAGTCAGTATCAACAAGAGAAGCCCCGGAGATGCTGAAAAACCCAGAGAGAGTGTGTCACCAGCCAGAAAGAACCTTGCACTTGGATCCCAAAAACAAAAGGATAGAGCTTGTACCCACTGGAGAAGGACCGTTCTAAGGTCAGTATACCCCTCCTGTATAGCCATACATGGCAAAACCCCCAATCCAGGCAACAGACTTCTGATTTTTGTAGCAAAAACTTAACTTGAAACTTTCCTACATTTTAATGTTAGTCTATATAAAATTAAAGTTCCCCAGATTTGTTTTCTAAATTTCTTCTTGTTTACCCCCAAATGTTGGCATGCAAGGTAAAGCAGGTGAGCCCTGCACCAGCTAAAGCCGAGCCATAGCCTGAGGCTCAACATACCTGTCTGCTGAAGGACAGTAACAATCTGAAAACACCTGAGAAACTCACAACTAACAAGCAGATTAGCAAGAAACAACCCATTTCTGTCGGAAACATTAAGAAAAGGATGTGAAGGGCCAAAAGTCTGCATGTTACTGTGGAGAAAAACTCAAATATATAGATTTTTTGGAGGGTAACAAAGTACTTACCTGGGTCTGAGGTAAGGCTCATCCTCAAAGTAAGGACTAGGATGACATATACAGGAGATAATAGAGAGATGCATCCTTTAGCGTACTGGTGGAGAAAGTGCAAAAACGTCATTAGTTAAGTATTTTTCTAATCATCATCTGGGTCACAAACAATGGGATGATTTCTTCTGATGTGGGTTTGTGATGTGATTTTCTGTGATGTTTACACTCCCTGACTTCTACTCTGACTGCTCACCTTCAAACTTTCCCACTGCCCCACAATCCCTTGCCTGTGCCTTGGCCTCACGCTACCCGGTCCTTCTGCCTGTTATCTATGCTTCCTGTCCTCTTCCTTGCATACGTTCTACCCTTGCTTTACTCTGCCTTTCATGTTCTCCTGCCTTGCTGCCTTAGATCAAGAAATGAATATTGATATTCCTTACCACTGGATGTTTAATTAAATACCAAAATATTGAGGTTTCACCGGACACCCCAGGCCTCAAGGTGTGGTGTCACTGCACCTGTTGCACCTTTAATGGCTATGCCCCTTTAATGTAATTCCAAAGTAACTCATCTTTGCACTAATTATTCATTGAAAACAGGAATCACAAAACATCATACAACATTCAAGTTATAAAATGTTTGCATGGTATGTGCATGCATTTAAGCAGTGAAGAAGAATCGCTGCACCTCCTGCAGGACGGCACCAAAGGCATAGTAAATACCAGTAGATCATCAGCAGGGGCAGGGCAGGCCCTGATATGCATGAAAGTCTCTATGCACCATACTCACAGTTGGATGGTGCCACATGCTGCAGCAGGCAGATGGTGCAACAGGCTACAGGCTCTGTCACACAGGTCTGCCACTTGCTGCACACTGCCAAGCAATGAACAATATTAGCCCAGCACCTTGGTACCAGGATCTCAACCTGCTCTCAGGGAAACGGTCCCTGCTGCGCGTAGGTCAAAGGTTATATAGTATCTATAACTCTTTCTCTGTACAGCATGCAGAGGCAGTGCTAATCTGTGATGTGCCTACCTACTCCTTCACCCTGCCCTCTTTCCTATCTGTTTCTTTTTCACAGAAGATGCCAAAACTCCTCCCCATGTTTGTGCTAAACCCCTTGCCACGCTCACTGCAGACACCTAACTGTTGCTTATTACTTTCTTTTTTACCAGACTGACTCTCAGCGCAGTCTGTAGCAACACAGTCTGGAGGTACACTGTAACTGTTGTATATGAATCTGAAAAGTCTAAAGCTGAGCTCCAAGGTTTTTAGGTGGGCCAAAGAAAAATATAGCCTGGCCTGGCCCTGCCAGGGCCACCCATGGCTAAAGCCCTTACTTGTTGGCCTGCCACACTGACTGTGCCACCTACTTCAGTAGCCCTTGAAACATGGCTCAGGCCTGCCATTGCAGAGCCTGTGTGCAGTTTTAAACTGCCATGTCGACTTGGCAAGTAAACTCTCTTGCCAGGTCCAAACCTTCCTTTTTAATACATATAAGTTACCCCTAAGGTAGGCCATGGACAGCCCCAAGGGCAGTGTATTTAAACAAATTAGACATGTTCTTTTAAGTTTTACATGTCCAGATGGTGAAAAGGTTTTAAATTTGTTTTTCACTACCGCAAGGCCTATCTTTCCCATAGGTTAACATTGGGATTTTACATGATAATTTTCAATTGGAAAGAGATGGGACATTCAAGTTAGAATCACAATCTAAAATCACAACTTATGGTCAAGTCAGGTTTCAGTTGTAATTCTGAAAATGCCACTTTTAGAATGTTTGCATTTTCATACTTGAAATCATCTGGTGCCTTCTGCCTGTCTCTGAATACACATATGGGTGGGTGACAGCTGGGCTCTTGTGCATCCCTTACAGACAGCCACACACAAATGGAGCTTAAGTGTGACTTAGTGGCCATCTGCATGTTGATTACCCATCCTGGGCAGGATGGGAGGGTGGAGCTGACACTTACACCTGAATGGGCTGGATCCTGAACCCTGACAAAGGGCTGCATAAACCCTTGTAGAGTGTCTGGAGCCACAGCAAAAAGGGCAGGGACCTTGTGCATTTCAAAGATCTCTCTTTGAAGTCTTCTCCACTTCAAAGGTACAACTGGGTATACGTACTGGACCTCAGACACCACCAAATCAGTACATTTCTGCACCTGAGGACATTCTGATAGAGAGAAGGACTGCTGTGGTGCTGAAGGGACTATCACTCTGCTGGAATTCTGCCAGACTTTGCCAGACTCCTGCTTGGCTGTGCCTACCCTGCTGCCTGCTACCCTCGTTGCCTGGGAGCGAGAAGCACAGGGACTGCATTTCTACATTCCCAGACTCCAAGGGCTTACCAGCTTGCTTCCTATTTTTAAGGTCTCAGGGACATCAAAGACATCACTCAGCTCTGCCACAGCTTCTGGACTTTGCCATCTGTGAATCCTACCCTACCAACAGCTGCCAATTCAGTCCAGGGCCCTTGGAAGTGGGTTTTGCGACTGTTTTCTACAGAAATCCAGGCATCATTCTCACTGCATTGACCAGAACTGCTGCATCTCTACTCGCTGCTGAGGCATTGCCTCTGCTGCTGAGAACAAAGACATTGCAGCACTATGAGGCTTGGAACCGGCGCATTGCCTTCAGTCCTGACGCATCACCTTTGCATTGCCGGCTGCACCGCTCCACAATGATGCATGGCCTTCATCGCAAAGAGTTTGATGCTGCACTGCTGGTCAAGGACATCACAGGGACATTGCATCAACGACTGCATAGCTCGATGACGACGCATCCCTGACTGCATGGATCGAAACTGACTTATCACCTTCGCATTGTCCTCTCTGCTCATCGCAACGCATCCTCGATTTTGACACAACCCTCCAAACAAGGTACTTTTTCATCCTGACATAGTTTGTCTCTGTAGCCAGCCCACATTCGATCGCAGTTGGCCTGAACTTTTGGATTTACCTTGGTTTAGCATGACCAGATAGCTCCAGTTAGTACTTTAAGTTTCTAAGCACTATATTTGCAGATATTCTTTATAAATTCATATCTCAACTTCTACATATTACATTCTTGTTTTTTGGTCTCACTTTGGTTATTAAATTAAGCTCTATATTTCTAACCTTTTTGTGTGGTGTTTTCACTGTTTTACTGCTTTAGATTTTGCACAACTACTTTACCTATTGCCTCCTAAGTGAAGCCTGCCTGCTCTGTGCAAAGCAACCAGAGGGTGAGCAGAAGTTAATTTATGGTATGTAACTGACCAACCCTGACTTGCATTGTGGTTCCTGCTTGGACAAGGTGCATATCTCTGCCAACCAGAAACCCAATTTCTAACTTGCTACATTAGTAATCCAAACTGTATTCAAGCCAATAACTCTCTTCCTTTTAAAATTAAATTGATGTGGTTTACTAATGGCCAGTCATATATCTCCTTATATATATGTTTGTCTGCCTCTATGTTCCTTATTTTTGTTTGCCAGTGTTTATGCAAAATGATTAGGGATTTGTTTGTAGGGCACAGCTTAAATTTTTGGGCCAGGCACCACACTAAAGAAGTAGATGTTGAAAATGATTTAGGTTTGAAAGTAGTTGAACTATCACTGATTGGTGAAAGAGGTTTTAAATTAAATCAGTTGCTTTCCCCTGTTAGCAATTGTGACCATAACTGCCTTATGGTTATCCTCTCTGTTAGCAATGATAAAGTGCACATAAATGGTTTTAGATTGGAAATTGAGACAAAGGAGACATTTTCCATATTAATGTCTATGTTTCCAAACACACATTTTGTGTTCTCAAATTATTATCAGATAGAAAAGTGGGAGTGGTCTACTGTAAATGCTGCTCAGTTTGAAGAGACTCAAAGAGATGTGAAGAAGGCATTCAGCAATGTTTTGCAATCATAAAATGTCTTCCATTTTTTATTTAAATATAAAATGTGACAATGCAGCTGTGTATCATCCAAATTGTGTACATTTTTAGGCCTATGGAAACCATATTTTAATTTTCATATGCAAATCTAAAACCATGGCTTTATAAACATACATAAGTATGTGTTGCAAAAAAAACAAAGGCTCTTTTAAGAGGCCCCACACACTATAGAATGTCTACTTTTATTTTAGTCTAAACATATATATATTTTACATTTCAATAGCTATTGCAGTATTTTCCAGAGGCTTTGGTGAAATTACATTAGTACATCATAAACCTTTTGAAAAATAGAAACATCAATGAAAATATGGTTCCCTAACTGTATAGACTTCCCATACATTACAAAAAGAGTAATCAGCTGTATTTGGCTTTAAAACTGGGGGTGGATGAAAAATTCACCTCCTCCGGTAAATCAGTGTTCTGCTTGGAGCACAGAGTTCTGACAAAACACTGCCAACCACAGCGCTGTTGAGTTTTATCTTGTGTGCTGCTTTCCAACACTAACTTGGCAAGCATGAGCAAAACTTTGCATACCCTATCACGATTTTCTGGTGCTGAAATGCCTCCCTGCGAGATTTCTCAACACGTGCAGTCATGACAGGTCATTTTGAGAAAGCTGCCCCTTTAGTAGAGAATCTACTCGAGAGGCTGAAATAAGCAGCACTCTCTGGCACTGCTTGTGGCTCCTGTTGCTAAAAATCAGCATGACATATCTGAATTTGTACAGTTCGCGGAACTCCACGGAATCTCACAGAATTTGTATGTAATTCTGTGGATTTCTGGGGAGTGAAATTCTGAGAGTTCTGCCCACTCCTATTTAAAACACAGAACAAAGACAAAGTGTAGTCTAAACAATATGGCTGCCTTTTTATTTGCAAAGGTTTTGATCAGCCAAAAATATTGTGTTTTTTGATCCCCATGTACTGCGGCCTACCGATAAGGTACCTTGGTATACCAGGGCCCAAAACGTCACTAGCTTTTCATTCTTTATTGCTTAAAAACAACTTAGAAAAAACACTATGCATGTAAAATAGACAGTGCCTTGTAGTTACAACTAAATTAGAGTACAAGCAATAAATAGTCTAATAAATACTGTCATACAAACATAATATTTTTTTTTGCACAAAATGAAAAAAATATTTTAAAAAAATCAAAAAAAAAAAAAAAAAAGAAGACAATGACCATCACTTTTAAGCAATGTATACTTGCTAGCAAAACCTAATGTCTCATTTATACACAAATAACACGTCCATCATGTTTAAGCAAAGTCATCACAAAAACAAAAACAAAAAATACTTATTGCAAGCACATAGTGGCACCATAAATCTTGTTGCAGAATCCTGCCCAAGTGGGCAATGCATGAGCCACAAACAAGGAATTAATATTATTAAGTGGCACGTCATTCAGCCCAAAAATGCATACCCACATATGTGGAGATTTACTGCAGATCTTATAATTATTGCTAATTAAAACCGTACAGTACCACCATAACTGGTAATGCACTGCTTGCTAAGAATCCTGCCCAAGTGGGCTTGCTCAGTTCTCTGAATTACAGCATAAATCAACCAAACACTAACACACACTAAAGTAAAAGGTGTACACATCTCAAAGAGTTGAGCATAATGGAAGTAAACCAAAAAATAATTAATTTCTCATCCATGAAAATTGCTCCCAGACTACTGGAGCAAGGAGGTATTAAAGATGTACATATAGTTCTTCTTTTGTGTTTAAACCAACTGGTATTTTGCTGTTAAGGTTTAAGATGTGCCAAGATTCCTGTCTGCTTAGCCATTGTTCCCGTTCCCTCCTCTGATGTTTCTGGGCACATTTCAAAGTAACTGAAGTCTAAGTCATTGCTGTTATGAACTTCCTCAAAGTGTACAGTTAAAGGATAAGTCTAGTCCTTATTCTTTTTTGCCCGGACATGCTGGAGGATCCTTTAATGTACTTTCATGATTGTGCTTCCTACATATAGCTTAGGGCACAAACATTAAGGACACACAACAAAATCTCCCTTACAGTGGGAAGCACTACCTATTTTGAATGGGGTATTTGTCAACGGTAGCGTGATTTGTGATAACCCCATATCGGCAAGTCTTAAATTTGTGACATTTTCTAAAAACCATTGTTTCTGGTTAGTCAATGCTTAGCTATTTTCATCTCATGACTTCTGCTTACCACTTCCTGCTGTATGGATTTAGCCCTTCTAAAGTTTAAATGTGGTTCATTGTGCATGGTGTTCCCAATGATAAGATCACTCTTGATGTGGTTAATATCTTCCTAATCTTCTGGTGTTCTAAACAGTATCCTGTGATCATCCAAATTTCATCTTTCTGTGTTTTTTTTAAAAATAACAATGTTTCTCATTTTTTTGTGATGGCCCTGATTTGAGCTGCCTGAATGACATCTTCACTATATTTCCTAACTAAAAACATACCTGACAATTCTATCTATCTATCTAGTTTTTGTTTCGCTAATAAAATTGCAGTTGATCAACACATTTTCACAAAATTTTCCAAACAAAAAGTTCAACCACCTCAGCCCAATTCTGGAATTTGTGGGGTATTCTGTCAAGCTGGGAGTGGGGGCAAGGAAATGGGTAGATATCAAAACATTGATTTGCCATTTTAATTCCTGTAGAAATTTTCAGGAAAAAACAACTGACCAGAATTAAATCAAATTTGGCAGAAAGTGTGAACGTTACTAAGAACTTTTTGTTATTTGTTTTAAATCCCTTCAGCCATTTTAGAGAAATTCATATTTAAAGTTTACACAAGGGCTCAAGGTGGTAAAGGGGTTAAAAAGATTGTGTTTTCTGAACCATTTCCATCCTTTTATGCTTTGATTGGCCACTTTTAAAGGTACTAGTTAATCTCCGTTTGCTGGTCACAACCTAAATAACGTGTTACTGACCTCGGGCTCAAAGTCATTGCACCTAAAAATGTATTTAAAAACAATATAAGACAGCAAGGTGAGCACACCCTGATCCCAATGGGCATGTGGGGGTGGGGTGGGATCCCAAACGACCCCACCACTTGATTGTCTGGCCACAACATCAACATGTTGTGCCACCCATCACAGTACTTAGGATATAGTCCCCATTGTAATGCACTCTAGTGAATGCCAGGTTTTGAGGGTCAGAAAAAGGAGCATGTATGATGGGTGTTAACAGATGTGAGTTGAAAGATAAATCATTTAATGGTGGTACCATATAAATTTTATGAACTGGGATGTGTTCTAAGGTGATTTTACCCTGGTGAAAAATGCTAACCCTCTGCTGGGATGTGATGAACCATGTTTGAAAAAGAATTGTTTTCTCTGATGATTTTCTCATAGAGGTTATGGAAGGTGCAGCTGAAGCAAAAACAATAGCATTTTTTTAAATAAGTTTGCAATATCGTCTCCAGCCATGTGAGAATAAAATCTGATATTCTGAGTAAACTATATACTTCAACAGCAGCATATTCCCCAATGTTCTACGGTTGCCCATTGTGTGATAATCAACTGCTAGAGAGTTTACATTCTTTATTCATGACAAAACTGTAGCTCACATGAAGTCATTTTAATGAAATCAACATATATATATATATATATATATATATTACCTACTGGCGGTCACCAGTAGGTAGTTATAGTTCAGACCTAGGGCCTGATTTAAATATTGGGGGACAAGTCACTCTGTCACAATGATGATGAATATCCTATCCGCTGAATTCGAAATCCCATTGTATCCTATAGGATTTTGATTTCAGAAGACAGGATATCTGTCACCGTGGTGATGGAGTAACTTGCCTGCCAAACTCTAAATCAAGCCCCTAGTTTCCTTAGGAAAAGCATTTTGCGTTTTACTAATAACCTTTATTGTGTTTGACAAATCTTCACAAAAGTTTCAAAAACAAATAATCAACTCACTTCAGCTGCTTAGGCAAGGGTCGCTCCCCTGGAGGGGCAAATTGTACTTAGGCCATTTCTGCTGCCCTTGAGGGCAGATCGGCCGATTTTAGGTCACCAGGATAATTTTTTTTTTGCGCTCCCCAGGGGGGTGGTGGGGCCAAATTTATTTTATGCCATTTCTGCCCCCCCCTGGGGGCAGATCGGCCTTTTGTTATTAGGCTGATCTGCCCCCAGGGGGGCAGAAACCTCTAGGCACCAGGGCTAATTTTATTTGTGTGTTTTTTTTTGGTTTGTTTGTTTTTTTAGAGATGGGAAGCGACCCATTAGGCAAGGGTCGCTTCCCATGAGGCAAATTGTATTTAGACCGGGGCGGACCGGCCAATTTTGATTAGGCCAATCTGCCCCCATGAGGACAGAAACCACTTTGGCACCAGGGATTTGTGTGTGTGTATGTGTGTGTTTTCTTGAGGGAGGCAGCCTCTTGGGTAAGGGTCGCTCCCCATGGGAGCACATTACTGTTGGCCATATCTGCCCCCCATTGGGGGGCAGATCGGCTTATTTTTGGAAGGCCCATCTGCCTCAAGGGGGGGCAGAAAGCCCATCAGAGGCCAGGGAAGTTTTTTTTTCAAAAATAAGAGGGTGGGGGTGTGGCCATGCCCCCACCCCAAATAAATGGGGCCATAGTTGTTCTGCCCACTAGTGGGCAAATGGGGCAATTACCCATGATCCACACCGGGGGCAGAAAGTCTACTAGATGCCAGGGAATTTTAAAAAAACACAAAATATTGGGGTGGTGGCTACCAACCAGTATGGGCCAGGTTATGCCCCCACCTCAACTGAAGGGGTAACAGTCTTTCAGCTCTCCCCCGCACTCTAAAACATCTTATCCCACAGCAAGCAAGAAGGCATTTGATTATTTTGGGTTTTAGTTTTACATTTGGGCCATGAGAACTTGGCTTACTCTCAAAATCGTCCCACTTGGAATGGTGAGGGCTGCACTTTATGGACTATGGGACGCTGCCATGTAGAAAAATCCACAAGACCTAGACACATCTGAAAACTAAACATCTGGGTGATTCCAGACTGGTGTGTTTCACATGCACCCCGCACCATTGTTGTACCCACAATCCCCTGCAAACCTCCAACTTTGCTGGAAATCACACATTTTTCCCACGTTTTTGTGATGGAACCTTCCAGAATCTGCAGAAATCCACAAAATTCCTACCACCCAGCATTGTCTCATCTATACCGATAAAAATTCTGCTGCACTTGTCAGCCTAAAAATGTTTTCTTGCAAACTGCCCTTTTGGACCCCTTTTGTTCCCCCTCAATATCGACATGTTTTTGGCTCTTCCCTTTTACAAGCACTTGGCCCACCTACACAAATGAGGTATCATTTTTACCAGGAGACTGAGGGGAACATTGGGTGATATGAAATGTGTCCCAGTGCGGTGATCCCACACAGAATTGTGGGAAAAATTGATTTTTTAGCTAAATTTTCCCCTAGGTGTCTAGTTTTAAAAAATGTACTAGTTTGCTAATTTCCCCAGGTGCTGGCTGAGCTAGAGGCCACAATCCACAGGTAGGCACTTTGTAAAAAACACCTCTGTTTTCTGTGAAAAAATGTGATGTGTCCACGTTGTGTTTTGGGCCATTTCCTTTCGTGGGCGCTAGGCCTACCCACACAAGTGAGGTACCATTTTTATCGGGAGACTTGGGGGAACGCTGGGTGGAAGGAAATTTGTGGATCCTCTCAGATTCCAGAACTTTCTGTCCCCGAAATGTGAGGAAAACGTGTTTTTTTAGCCACATTTTGAGGTTTGCAAAGGATTCTGGATAACAGAACCTGGTCAGAGCCCCACAAGTCACCCCATCTTGTATTCCCCTAGGTGTCTAGTTTACATAAATGCACAGGTTTGGTAGGTTTCCCCAGGTGCCGGCTGAGCTAGAGGCCAAAATCTACAGGTAGGCACTTTGCAAAAAACACCTCTGTTTTCTTTCAAAAAATGGGATGTGTCTACGTTGTGTTTTGGGGCATTTCCTATCGTGGGCGCTAGGCCTACCCACACAAGTCAGGTATCATTTTTATCGGGAGACTTGGGGGAATATAGAACAGCAAAACAAGTGTTATTGCCACTTGTCTTTCTCTACATTTTTTCCTTCCAAATATAAGAGAGTGTGTAAAAAAGACGTATATTTGAGAAATGCCCTGTTATTCACATGCTAGTATGGGCACCCCGGAACTCAGAGATGTGCAAATAACCACTGCTCCTCAACACCTTGTCTTGTGCCCATTTTGGAAATACAAAGGTTTTCTTGATAGCTATTTTTCACTCTTTATATTTCAGCAAATGAATTGCTGTATACCCGTTATAGAATGAAAACCCACTGCAGGGTGCAGATCATTTATTGGCTCTGGGTACCTAGGGTTCTTGATGGTTCAATTTCAATATTTTTGTTTTCCAGTTGTTATTTTCTGTAGGAAAGCCTTGCAGGATCTACACAAATTACCCCTTGCTAAATTCAGAATTTCGTCTACTTTTCAGACATGTTTAGGTTTCTGGGATCCAGCATTGGTTTCATGCCCATTTATGTCACTGACTGGAAGGAGGCTGAAAGCACAAAAAATCGTAAAAATGGGGTATGTCCCAGTAAAATGCCACAATTGTGTTGACAAATTGGGTTTTCTGATTCATGTCCGCCTGTTCCTGAAATCTGGGAAGCTGGTGATTTTAGCACTGCAAACCCTTTGTTGATGCCATTTTCAGGGTTAAAACCACAAGCCTTCTTCTGCAGCCCCTTTTTCCAATTTAAAAAAAAAACAACAACATTTTCACAGTATTTTGGCTAATTTCTTGGCCTCCTTCAGGGGAACCCACAAAGTCTGGGTACCTCTAGAATCCCTAGGATGTTGGAAAAAAAGGACGTAAATTTGGCATTGGTAGCTTATGTGGACAAAAAGTTATGAGGGCCTAAGCGAGAACTATTCCAAATAGGCAAAAAAAGGCCTGGCACTGGAGGGGGAAAAGGCCTGGTAGCGAAGGGGTTAAGGGAGAGAGGATAAGTTTAATATCCCATTGCTGTGGGAATTGGAGATTAGCCTACCTGAACCATGGATGATGCTTTGAGAAGGGCCATGCTGTCAATGAAGCCGTGTAAAAGACGCTGCTGTTGTTGAAGATGGCAAGGACATGTCTTTGGAGTGCCCTGTGTGTTATAGATCACCATCTTGTTGAAAACATGTAGTTATGAAGTAAGTTAAGATGGCAAAGTGTCCCTGTAGCCATATTTCTAAAGTGGGCTTCAATGTCAAGTCTTTTATGTTACATGACTTTGATGGATTTGGCCGATTCAACAATTTGAGGCTGAAACTCAGCAGTCTGGCTCCCTTTCATCCACTCTTCATTGATAGGGAGGTCAGAGATTTGTGAGACGATAAGGATTATGAGGTAGATTTACCAGTAAATATCACAATGCAATGTTGATGTGCTTTGTTGTGGTGAGGGAAGTGCAGTGCAGAGCCATATTGTAAGAAATTGAATTATTAGTTGTGAAGAATGTGAGTCCTTCCCAAGTAATACACCTGCAATTATCCTTTTACAGGTAACCAAGTAATCCATTGTAGCACTTGTGTCTCTCAGGGTAGCAAAGCAGAGAAATTCAAAACCACTCAGGGTAGGTGATGTGAACTAGTAATCCCATTTTGCTTTTTATGTAAATGCAACACTCAGGAAACCACTGTCCAGTTAGTGTTTTTTTATTTAAAATGGAAAGTACTTTTATCACACGCACACATCATTTAAAAGTAGAAAAAAGATTCTAGAACACAATTTTAATTTCAATGCTTTGTCTTTAAAATGATAGCTCACAATGCAGGTTATACAATTTGATAAATTTGGTATTGCTCCTATGGATTTCAGTGGTGTTGCACTGTTGACTGATACCATGGATTAGTGAAGTTAGTTCTTGTTATTTTCCTTTTGTTTTTAACAATTTAAATTCTGGCCTATGTTTGCACCTTGCACTTTGTATTGTTAACGCTCTTATCTTTGCCATTTGGCACCTTACATTTTGTATTGTGATCCCACTAATTACTGGGGGGAAAATGCTTGAGGGCATTTCTTTGATAGTTGACTACCCGGCCGTGTTCAGTGCGGGTAGGCTTTCTACACTCACTGTTAGTCGCCTCTCGGTTGGCGGTCTACCTTTCTCAAGCCACAGTACTTAATGGTGACCGGGGCGCGGGCTCGAAGATTAGTGGAGTGAGTTTTGTTTTTAACCATTTTATCTCTGACCTACATTGGCACCTTGCACTTTCTATTGCAAATGCGCTTATCGTTGGCATTTGTCGCCTTGCACTTTGTATTACAATTTTGTTCATTAGTAGGGAAAAAATGCTTGAGGGCATTTCATTTGATATTTGACTACCCGGCCATGCTCAGTGCCAATAGTGTTTCTACACTCACTGCTAGTTGCCTCTTGGTTGGCGGTCTAGCCCTCTGAAGCCATACTACTTAATGGCAGCCTGGGTGCTGAGGCACAGTGGACGTGGGCAGTGGGCATGCCACTGGCACACCAAAGTCCAGCCCATCTGCGCCCGGCGGGGCAAGAGGCTAAGACCCTTGCTTGTTACGAGGCAGATAGAATAAACTATGCATCTGCAGAAATAATTAGATTTAATAAGCTACTGAAGGAGCACTGTTGCCATTCTTTAGATACAGCTAGCTTGCCAAGTATATGTCTCATTAATTGCTCACTCAATAGGGACAGGTAAAGTCTGCATTGCAACTATGCACTTTGTCCACAGGAGAGAATCAGGGGAACGAAAGCCAGCAAACTAATAGGTGGCATGTGTATTTAGTTAGCTGCCGATCCCTGCCTAAGCACAAAGTAGAGTTATTTGCTTTCGTAGTAGAAGCCCTCCCCAAAACAGAAAATAAACTTGGCTTAATGAAGACAGTGAACCAGATATAGTAGTAGCCCTGCTGCCAGGCCATATTATTGCTAGATCAACTGGGCTGGAACAATTGGATGTGGGGTAGCTATTATTTTACCACAGCATTTGGAGTGCAAGTGCACTCCAACCGCAATCCTAGGCTGTGAGAGCTTGTCATATACCATCAAGCTCTCCCACACTATTACGTTTTCAGGAGTATTGATCTACCTTCCACTGGCATCAGCTTCAGAGTTCATAAAGACCATCCCCGATGTACTGGCAAATTGCAGTCTCCAGTCAGCTAACCACACACTACTGGGTGACCTGAATATTCATGTTGAGGATTCGCCTTGTACTCAGACAGCTAATCTTTTGCAGGACCTGGCAGTGATTCATTTATACCAGCTGGTTAGTTCTTCAATTCATTATAAAGGTCACATTCTGCACCCAATTTTTATGAACCTATCCAATATAATAGTAGAATCCCATCTGCCAGGTGCTTGGTCGGACCATTATGCAATCCCATTTTTTATTCCGAAAGTAGAGGAACCCACATCTAAAGCCATCCCTCCTACGACCACTCATCAGTGGTCCAAATTGCAGACAGCCAGTTAGGAACAGACACTATGTAAGTCGATCCCAAACTTAAGAGTAGATAAAGAGGTCTATGCGCCCTACCTAGAACAAAAAAGTGTGTGAACAAGACTCTTGATGAGCTACTCCCTTAAATAAAAACATGGAAAGGCATTAGCAGGATATAATGCTCTGGTTCTCTCAGGAACTCAGACAATTAAGAAAGGAATGTATAAAGTGCGAGGTGAAGTGGAGAGTTAATTATGTCAGATGCAAACAGGTTTTCAAAGCGTCCCTGAAAAACTATCATCATGCTATTAGTATATTTATGCAATGCTCATTCAGTGCAAATTCTTTTTACCTTTCCTGCTGGTCGATCGAGTGTTTTTTTTCCCTGAGCTGTGCATACCTTTCCCATTCTCACCCATCCAACTTCCAAATACTGCACCAACATGTCAAGTTTTTCCAAGGAACAGAAAACTTCTTGGTTATGTAGTTCACTGTATCTTTAGCACCTATTAACTACTTGTACTATTCCCCCCCATCTGGCATTCCTTCTGATGCTGTCTCTAAAATCTGATAATGTATACAACAATGTTGCTCTGTACAAAATCTCGTCATACTCAACTCTTCTTTCATGTAGATTCTGAAGACTATGTTATGTAATGTGAGATCAGCTACGAAACATTGCCTTCAGATTGCTGATCTAAGTAAATCTCATAATATTGACTTCTGTTGCCTGAGTCTTTGTTACAGTAAAATTCAAATCAAACATTTCATATCAATTAGATCTTGAGAGCTGGGCCTCAATACTCTTGCCTTAAAATGACTCTAGTCATTTTTGACAGATTGCGCCCTAAAAAATTTTCTTCCACTTATCAATTCAGTGTCACGTCGAGTAAAATGTGTAGTTCTGTGCTCTCCTCTCTTCCTTTAAATATTAGATGTTACCCTTAACCTTCGTGTTGTATGCTAAGGGAGTACAGTTTTACATCTTCAGTGAAGATACCCAACTGTTGTTTCATTTAACAGCTCGGTAGGCAGGGTCTTTTTCCACCTCTGGTCCCATGCAGTTGGATTAACTGATGTCATAATCAGCATACACCAGTGGATGGTCTCTAGTTTTCTTAAATTGAACCCATAAAAAAACAGATTTTCTGATCACAAAAAATGACAAATGGAACATGGTTTACTGGCTCGCACGGATGGAGTGTCTCTCTCCTGCTAAAGCCGTTTGGGATTGCGGTTTTCACCTAGGTTTAGACCTTTCTCTGGGATGCTGATATCTAAAGTAGCTAATTCTTGTGCAAATACCTCATCTATGATGCACCCGGACACCACACCCCTGTAGTTGTAGCCGTGATACAACCATGTTTGGACTATGGAAATGCTAAGTGCTTTTTGGTGCCAATGTGAGTGTCATGGTTTAAGGCGGGTCTAATCAGGACTCTGGGTGGGGCACCCCTTGAGTTCACAGAATATCCCAAAGAGGTAGTGTACTTGGGCAGAAGAGCAGCTAAAAGCATACACTGGAAAGGACAGCTATGGACAGGCACAGGAAACAGGAAAGTAAAAGCAGAGCAATCTTAGTGTGAACAAACAGGAAACAGATTACTAATGGACAAACACACTAAGGTTTTACACAGGGTAGGGCTCAGAACTTACCACAGGAACAGGGAATGTCAATGGCTCTGTGCAGATTACTCTTACAGATAGTCACCCTGCATGCCCCATCGAAAGTAGGCTGCAGAAGTGATTCTGTCTCTGGACCCTTAGAGCACAAACAAGGACTGTACTTACATACACAAGACAATCCCTTGTGGGACCAGCTGGAAACACAGTGGCAATTTCTGGAAAAACAGCAATAGCACACTGTCACTGTTAGGCACTAAAGACTACGTATAACACTAGACAAAGGATGGGGGTTGGAATTGCCTCCTGGATACCAGGAGCCAACCCCAGTACAAAGGAAAACACTTATACACAGGTGAAGATTGATAGTACAGTTACCAGACACAAATACCCAAGAGGAAACGGAAACAGAAGGAACAAACTAGGAGGCAGAGGTAGGAATTGGGAACAGGCTCAGGCTGAAGCAAAGGCAGGAAAGTAACTGGAAAACAGAGCACAAGCTCTGGCTGGAACAAGCAGAAACAGGAATGGGAAACAGAGAGCAGGCTCTGGCTGGAACAAGCAAGAACAGGACTGGAATACAGGGAGTTGGAACAAGCAGGAAACAGGACTGGGAAACTTAGAGCAGGTTCAGGTTGAAACAAGGCAGGAACAGGACTGAGAAACAGGGAGCAGGCTCTGGAAGAAACAGACAGGAACAAGGCAAAGAGACAGGGAGCAGACTCTGGCTGGAACAAGCTGGAGCAGGGCAGAGAAACAGAAAGCAGGTTCAAGCTGAAACAGAACAGGAACAAGACTGAAACACCATCCGATAAAGGGTCTGGAACACAAAGGAATCGAACTCCAATGCACGAAGAGGATCTTGAGGAAATGGCTGCTTATAAGCAGTTCCAGGCTGCAGCAAACCCCAGGTGGAATCACATGACTGGGCTGCACAGAAGAGGTCTCAGGTGTGTGTAGTTTCAGACACTCACAAGTCCTGGAGGAGAGAATCCAGTAAAAAGGAGTAACTGGACTTCTTCCATAGAAAACAATGTGTAGCAGAATCCAGGCTTTCCTGACTACCAGGCTTTGCACTATGTGATTTGCAGTCCCAGGAAGAAAATGTAATTCCACAAAAGCATACCATAACGAAAAGGGAAACAAACGGTAGTCAGAAAGAAACTCTAGATGAGTGTTCAAGGTGATTCCCCGGCTACAGACAGTCCCTTTACAGCACCCCCTAGAGATGGGATGACAGAATTGTAACAGTGAGTTACGGTTGTGGGTACTTGTCTATAATGGACCAAGACTAGGACTTCTGGAGTTAAGACTCAAAGATAGTGAAAATGTCTCACAATGTTTGTCATCAGGTCATAAAGTTGTTCTGAATACATGCTCATATATTCGTTGGATTCTCTGCAGAGTGCACATTAACCCCTTCGCTGCCAGGCCTTTTCCTCCTCTGGAGCCAGGCCTTTTTGGGCTATTTGGGGCAGTTGGCACTTAGACCCTTATAACTTTTTGCCCACATAAGCTACCCACACCAGATGTACATCCTTTTTTTCCAACATCCTATGGATTATGGAGGTACCCAGAGTTTGTGGGTTCCCCTGAAGGAGACCAAGAAAATAGCAAAAAATACAGCGGAATTATTATTATTATTTTTTTAAAGGGAAAAAAGGGCTGCAGAACAAGGCTTGTGTTTTTTCCCTGAAAATGGCATCAACAAAGGGTTTGTGGTGCTAAACTCACCGAGTTTCCCAGCTTTCAGGAATAGGCAAACTTGAATCCGAAAACCCAATTTGTCAACACAATCTTGGCATTTTACTGGGACATACCCCATTTTTACGATTTGTTGTGCTTTCAGCCTCCTTCCAGTTAGTGACAGAAATGAATGTGAAAGCAATGCTGGATCCCAGAAAGCTAAACATTTCTGAAAAGTAGACAAAATTCTGAATTCAGCACTGGATAATTTGTGTACTTCCTACAAGGGTTTCCTACAGAGAATAACAGCTGAAATGAAAAAAAAAATTGAAACTGAGGTGAAAAATACTGCAATTTTTCTCCATGTTTTACTCTGTTACTTTTCCTGTGATGTCAGATTTTTTAAAGCAATATACCGTTATGTCTGTTGGACTCTTCTGGTTGCTGGGATATTTGAGGCTTGTAGGTTCATCAAGAACCCTAGGTATCCAGAGCCAATAAATGAGCTGCACATTGCAGTGGGTTTTCATTTTATACCTGGTATACAGCAATTCATTTGATGAAATATAAAGAATGAAAAATAGGTATCAAGAAAACCTTTCTATTTCCAAAATGGGCACAAGATAAGGTGTTGAGAAGCAGTGGTTATTTGCATATCTCTGAATTCTGGGGTGCCCATACTAGCATGAGAATTACAGGGCATTTCTCAAATAGACGTCTTTTTTACACACTGTCTTACATTTGGAAGGAAAAAAATGTAGGGAAAGACAAGGGGCAATTACACTTGTTTTGCTATTCTGTGTTCCCCCAAGTCTCCCGATAAAAATGGTACCTTACTTGTGTGGATAGGTGTGAGAAAGTAGCCTCTTTCTAGCATACTTACCCCTGCTTTTGGCCTGTTTGAGAGTGTGTGTCAGTGTGTTTTTACTGTGTCACTGGGATCCTGCTAGCCAGGACCCCAGTGTTCCTAGATAAAAGCCTATATGTCAGTGTGTTTTGCCTGTCTCACTGGGATGCTGCTAGCCAGGACCCCAGTGCTCATAGTTTGTGGCCTAATGTGTATGCCTGTGTAGTGCTTAAGTGTGTCACTGAGTCTCTGCTAATCAAGACCTCAGTGCTTATGCTCTCTATGCTTTTACATTTGTCACTGTAGGCCAGTGACTTCATTTACCAATTTCAATTGACAAACTGGACCCCCCTTATAAGTCCCTAGTATATGGTACATAGGTACGCAGGGCTTTGGGGTTCCAGGAGATCCATATGGGCTGCAGCATTTCTTTTGCCACCCATAGGGAGCTCAGGCAAACCCTTACACAGGACTGCCATTGCAGCCTGCGTGAAATAACGCACACGTTATTTCACAGCCATTTTCACTGCACTTAAGTAACTTTTAAGTCACCTATATGTCTAACTTTCCCTTGCTGAAGGTTAGTTGCAAAGTTACCAACTTTGAGGTCACCCTTGCAGTAGCAACGGTGCCCCCACATAGTTCAGGGCCATTTCCTCGGATTTTGTGAGTGAGGAGATGCCATTACACATGTGCACTACATATACGTCAATATCTATATGTAGCTTCACAATGGTAACTCCAAATATGGCCATTTATCATGTCTAAGATCATGAAATTGTCCCCCCATTCCAAGTCTGGTATTGGGGAGCCAATTCCATTCATCCTGGGGGCTCCACCAAGGACCCCCAGTACTGCCAAACCAGCTCTATGAGGCTTGCACTGCAGCTACAGCTGCTGCCACCTCACAGACAGGGTTCTGCCCTCCTGGGTCTGGACAGCCCAGTCCCAGGAAGGCAGAACAAAGCATTTTCTCTGAGAGCAGGGTGTTACACCCTGTCCCTTCGGAAATAGATGTTACAGGCTGGGGAGGGGTAGCCTCTGGAAATGCTTTGAAGGGAACAGATGGTGCCCTCCTTGCATAAACCAGTCTGCACCAGTTCAGGGACTCCTTCTCCCCTGCTCTTATGGGAAACTAGACAAAGGAAAGGGGAGTGACCATTCCCCTGTCCATCACCACCCCAGGGGTGGTGACCAGAGCTCCTCCAGTGTGTCCCAGACTTCAACCATCTTGCTTTGCAAGGTGTGGGGGCACTCTGGAGGGCTCTGAATGGCCAGTGCCAACAGGTGAAGTCAGAGACCCCTCTTGAGAGGTCCATACCTGATAAGGCAGCCAATCTCCCTCTCAGGGCTATTTAGGGTCTCTCCTGTGGGTTATCTTCAGATTCTGCTTGCAAGTTTCCTTCAGGAATCCTCTGCAACAACTTCAGACTCTTCTGACCTCGGATCAACTGCAGCCTGCTCCAAGAAATGCTGTAACTGCAACAAGGTGTCTATAAGAGACACTTTTCTTCAGCAACCTCAGCACCAAGTCAGCAACTGCAACAGTTTCCACTGTGTGCCTGCTGTGGGGACTCCCTTTCCTCATTCTGCACCAGAAGGACTGAAGAAAACTCCAGTGGAGTGACAGAGTCACTCCTCTGCTCCAAGCAGGCACTTTCCAAGGCAACGACAGGTACCCTGGGACTCCTCTCACGGCACCAAGCGTGCTCCTAAGGACACAGAGGGTGGACATCAACGACATAGACTGTCCTGAGCTCCTGCTGATGCAATTTGGAGGAGGTAAGACCTTGCCTTCCCTGAGAATGATGGTACCCCTCTGTATTCGGTCTCCTTCACCTCCTGAGGCCTCTGGCACTCTTTGCAAAATCCCTTCATGCACAGCCTGGCCCAGGTCCCCAGCACTCCACCGTGCGATGCTCAACTCACTGAGTTGTTTTTAGGCGGTGTGTGACCTTCTTTTGTTGTGCTGCATCAACCGAATTTTGCACCTCCTTTGAGCCTGGATCCTGCGGCTTCTGGGGGTGCTGGATGGCATCCTGAGGGCTCTTGAAAGTGCTGAGAGCCCCCTCTTCCTCCTCGCACAGAGTTGAAGCCCCTTCAGGTCCCTCCTGGGTCCATCATGTGCCATTTTGATAAAAAACACACTTTTCCGCAGCCAAGGATTGTTGGCGCCTTCCAACACAAAATCTCATCTAAAACGATCTTTACGCCGTGGGACATCTTTTGCATTATGCAGAATCCCACTGGCCTCTTCCTAGGGTGCATTTCTGCAGTCTTCGGCTAACCAGGGACTCTTCTTTTGCACCCTCTTCTGGTTTGGCAGGGGCTCCTGCCCTTCCTGGAACTTCTTTTGACTTCTGGACTTGGTCCCCTTCCTTTGCAGGTCTTCAGGTCCAATAATCCAGCAATTGTTCTTTGTAGACTTGGCTGGCTGCTGCAAAAATCCCAAAAACGAGGTGTAGTGTGTCCTAAGGAAACTTGTAGTACTTTAATCCTGCTTTTCTGGGCTCTGGGGTGGGGTAATTTACTTACCTTTACTGTATTCTTACTTTCCCAGCGATTCTGCACACACTACACTTGTCTAGGGGGGAATTCGTGATTCACATTCCACTTTTTTAGTATATGGTTTGTGTTGCCCCTAGACCTATTTTCTTTCATTGTATTCTATAGGGTTTCCTACTGTTTGCATTGTTTTATGACAATTTACTCGTCTAATTTTGGTGTCTAGGGTATATATTGTACATAATACTTACCTCCAGAAGGAGTATTGTTCTGGAATCTGACATCACCCACACATTTCCTTCCACTGAGCGTTCCCCCGAGTCTCCCGATAAAAAATGATACCTCACTTGTGTGGGTAGGCCTAGTGCCCGCAACAGGAAATGCCCAAAAACACAAAGTGGACACCTAGGGGAATCCAAGATGGAGTAACTTGTGGGGCTCTCACCAAGTTCTGTTACCCATAATCCTTTGCAAATCTCAAAATGTGGCTAAAAAACACTTTTCCCTCACATTTCGGTGACAGAAAGTTCTGGAATCTGAGAGGAGCCACAAATTTCCTTCCACCCAGCGTTCCCCCAAGTCTCCCGATAAAAATGATACCTCCAGAAGGAGTATTGTCTCTAAGATATTTTTACTACCGTCTCACCCAAATAAATAACTTTATTTTTGGAAACACTAAGTATTGTCTTTACTTGTGTAGAAGTACTGTGTAACTATAAGTGGTAATGCAGGAGCTTTGCATGCCTCCTAGTTCAGCCTAAGCTGTTCTGCTATGACTACCTCTATCAGCCTAAGCTGCTAGAACACTACTACTTCACTAATAAGGGACAACTGGCCCTGGTATAAGGCATACGTACCCAAGGTACCCACTGCAAACCAGGCCAGCCTCCTACAGTAAGCGTAGTGCCCGCGACAGGAAATGCCCCAAAACGCAACGTGGACACATATTTTCCCAAAGAATACAGAGCTGTTTTTTGCAAAGTGCCTAGCTGTGGATTTTGGCCTCTAGCTAAGCCGGCACCTAGGGAAACCTACCAAACCTGTGGATTTTGGAAAACTAGACACCTAGGGGAATCCAAGATGGGGTGACCTGTGGGGCTCTCACCAGGTTCTGTTACCCAGAATCCTTTGCAAACCTCAAAATTTGGCCCCAAAACACTTTTTCCTCACATTTCAGTGACAGAATGTTCTGGAACCTGAGAGGAGCCACAAATTTCCTTCCACCTAGCGTTCCCCCATGTCTCCCGATAGAAATGGTACCTCACTTGTGTGGGTAGGCTTAGTGCCAGTGACAGGAAATGCCCCAAAACACAACATGGACACATCACAGTTTCCCAAAGAAAACAGAGGTGTGTTTTGCAAAGAGCCTGCCTGTGGACTTTGGCCTCTAGCTCAGCCAGCACCTAGGGAAGCCTACCAAACCTGTACATTTTTTTAAAACTACACACCTAGGGGAATCCAAGCTGGGGTGGCTTGTGGGGCTCTCACCAGGTTCTGTTACCCAGAATAATTTGCAAACCTCAAAATTTGACTAAAAAAACACCTTTTCCTCACATTTTGGTGACAGGAAGTTCTGGAATCTGAGAGGAGCCCCAAATGTCCTTCCACCCAGCGTTCCTCCAAGTCTCCAGATAAAAATGATACCTCACTCGTGTGGGTAAGCCTAGTGCCCGCGACAGGACATGCCCCAAAACACAACGTGGACACATCACATTTTCCCAAAGAAAACAGAGCTGTTTTTTGCAAAGTGCCTACCTGTGGATTTTGGCCTCTAGCTCAGCCGGCACCTAAGGAAACCTACCAAACCTGTGTATTTTTGAAAACTAGACACCCATGGGAATTCAAGATGGAGTGACTTGTGGGGCTCTCGCCAGGTTTTGTTACCCAGAATCCTTTGCAAACCTCAAAATTTGGCTAAAAAATAATTTTTTCCTCACATTTTGGTGACAGAAAGTTCTGGAATCTGAGATCACCCACACATTTCCTTCCACTGAGTGTTCCCCCGAGTCTCCCGATAAAAAATAATACCTCACTTGTGTGGGTAGGCCTAGTGCCCGCAACAGGAAATGCCCCAAAACACAACGTGGACACATAACATTTTCCCAAAGAAAACAGAGGTTTTTTTGCAAAGTACCAACTTGTGGATTGTGGCCTCTAGCTCAGTAAGCACCTAGAGAAACCTACCAAACCTGTGCATTTTTGAAAACTAGACATCTATGGGAACCCATGATGGGTGTGACTTGTGGGGCTCTCACCAGGTTCTGTTTTCCCAGGATCCTTTGCAAACCTCAAAATTTGGCAAAAAAAAACCTTTTTCCTCACATTTCGGTGACAGAAAGTTCCAGGATCTGAGAGGATCCACAAATTTCCTTCCACCCAGCGTTCCCCCAAGTCTCCCGATAAAAATGATACCTCACTTGTATGAGGGCCCTGGTGCCTGCAACAGAAAAAGGTCAAAAACCTGTACAGATTGAGGGGATAGCACAGCAAGTTGATAAGCACATTTTTCTTTTATACATCTTTAGGCTGACTCTGCTTTGGGGACCCACATAAGTGAGGTGTCATTTTACTTGGGAGACTGAGGGGAATGCTGGGGAGTAGGAATGTTGTGCCAGAGCAGTGATCCTACAAACAAAAGTCAGGAAAATATGCTTTTTTAAGCAAATTATGAGGTTTGCAGAGGAGTCTGGGTAAGAAAATGTTGGGGGATCCATGCAAGCCACACCTCCCTGGACTCCTTGAGGTATCTAGTTTAAAGAAATGTCTGGGTTTGGTAGGTTTCCCTAGATGAAGGCCGCACCTGCGACCAAATACATAGGTGCTCCCTCCACACAAACGCAGGTAGTTTTGTAATATATCATTTTGATATATCCACATTCTTTTGTGATGTTCCAAACACTAAAATTGTGAAAAGAAACACACTTAGGTTATGTTAAAAAGACCCCTCACCCACCAACCAAGTTGGTGGCATGCTTCATCATTGGTGTCCCACCTGAGACACCTAGCGTGTCACAGGCATGTTGCTTCGCCTGATTACAGTGGAGCAGGTTTTGTAATGTTTACCACACATACTGGTTGGATTTGGCACGAGAGTGAGTGATGGTTCAGTAGATCATATTTTATTAACAAGAGATTTCACAAAAGTGAAATGCACTGTTAATAACTGAAAGGCCAAAAAACTGAACCAATGACTCACAGCTCGTGAGCTGTCAAGCCGCGTCAAGGCACCAACCGTTTTACTGTCCATTCACACACCTTTCATACATGAGATGCACAAGACCATTCACACCGCCAGCCACGGGCCCAGCACATTACAACACTCGCATCGACAGACAGCGCCACTCAAGGGCCTATTACTTACATACGCCCACATGCCTGATACAGCAATAACACTAGCTGATGGGAGTGTGTGGACTGATGTTTGGCTGGCACCGCCAGCCAAGCGCCACTCCACACACACCACCAGCCAAGCTCCACTCCACACACATCGCCAGCAAAGCACCACTCCACACACACTGACAGCCAAGCGCCACCCCATGCACACCGGCAGCCAAGCTCCTCCCCACGCACACCGCCAGCCAAGCACCACGCACACCGCCATCACTTTTTTTCTTGTTTATAAACAACAAAGAAACCACTAACTAATTATAAATAAGTGCAAAACTACAAACACAAAAGCTCTAACTGAAAACATGACAGAAATGTGAAACTGAACATCTCAAAATATAAAATAAGCAGTTTACGCTTATGGTCTTTCCCTCTATTTTTTTTTTGGTGTGGTAACTCCTGAAACAGCTGGCCACACACAGCCCAGGCTTTGAAGGGCAACCGGGGCAGTACATCCGGCTCTCCCTCCGGATACCTCTTCAGGCACATACTCTACATTTCTCATCGGCAAGTCTTTTTTGGGAGTGAGAGGAATGTGATCTGGAAAGTGGCGATCTTTCAATCTAGCCACATCCTCCACCACTGCTACTCTAGGAACTCTTGCCTGCTCCACCACAATAAGACTCTCTATCACTGACTCCTGAAATTTAACAAATTTCATCCTTGACTCAGGTGAACAATCCTTGAACACAATAAACGCATTAAAAGTTGCCAAATGAAATAAATGTAGGGCCAACTTTTCATACCACACGTAAGACTTATGAAGAGCAGTGTAAGGTTCCAACCTCTGATCTACTCTATCAACACCACCCATGTGCTTATTGTAGTCCAGAATGCATTCAGGTTTGCGCTCTTCGGCAACCTGACCGCAAACAGTCACAGGGGAAGTACTCTCATCATGGACGGTAGATAGCATGTACACATCCCTCCTGTCTGAAAATTTCAGAGCTAGCAGCTCATTATTCCGCAAGGCACTGCACTGTCCCCTCTCAAGTTTTTTACAGACAAGCTCCCTTGGATAGACTTTACGGTTAGAACGGATTGTGCCACAAGCAACAGTGTCCACACTAAACAACTCCTTGAACAACTTCACTCCAGCGTAGAAATTATCTACATACAAATGGTGACCTTTTTTAAACAGTTGTCTACCAAGTTCCCACACAATTTTCTCGTTAACTCCAAAAGTGGGTGGAGAACCAGGGGGGTCAATACTGGAATCCCTACTAGCGTAGACCCGGAAATTATACACGTATCCTGTACTACTTTCTGACAGAATATACAATTTAATTCCATACTGTGCCCTCTTACTAGGCATGTACTGCTTAAAAACTAAACACCCTTTGAACAGGACCATAGACTCGTCTACACTTATCTCTTTGCCTGGAACATACACCTCTGAAAACCGATCTACAAAATGATCAAGGAAAGGCCTAATCTTAAAAAAGGGTCACAATCAGGGTGATATCGTGGCAAGGCCAAAGCATTGTCTACAAAATGCAGCATACGAAGAAGAAGCAAATAGCGATTACGAGTCATAGTTGCAGGAACTATAGCCGTTGCCATCAAGGGACTAGTAGACCAGTTAGAAGCCAGTTATGGCTTCCTTATCAACCCCATCAAAAAAGTAAAAGTTAAAAAGTTTTTCATCTCTTCCAGATATGTGGGAACCCACTGAGTAGCGCCAGACTGAGGCCTAAGCCTGGCAGCGTTGACCCTCAAATATTGCTCCGCATACAAATTAGTCTGCTCAACAATCTCTTCCATAAATACATCGTCCATAAACAAGTGAAAGAAATTGACAGGCAAAAAGTTTTCTGTATTGACTCTACACCCTGGGAGACCAGTAAATGCAGTCAACTGTGGCTGCTACATGTTTGGGGCAATCCAGGTGTCAGGTCTTCTAATGGGATACCTTTCAGCCCCAGGCTGCTGCACTCATGGCACATCAGTGTCCTCCTCTAAAACAGGCCCTTCATCTGCACTGAGAGTGGCTTCCTCATCAGAAAAATCCTCTCAGACAGAAAACTCACTGCCAGAATCTCTCACTTCCTCATCTTCCTCAGATGCAGAGTCAGTCTCATAATCATGGTCAGAAGACGACTCAAAAAGCATGCCAACAACCTGCTGAGGGGTCTCTCTGCGGCGAGCCATGATGAACAACAATTGGATTGCCAACAACAACCAGCACTGTCTAAAATAAGTAATAAAAAAAGTGTAGCTTTATCACAAAGAGTTATGTACTAAAAAAATACCACTCTCTTGCCTGAAAAAGCTACTCACCAGAAACTACTCTGCACAGACACAGCAATCACCAATGATATCCCACTAAAAAGAAAAAAGAAAAAAGAAAAAAGAAAATTAGACATATGACACAACAAATATAATTGTGCACAAATCTAAGGAAAATATCACACACAATCCTGCATTTAGTACACCACCTACAAACACGTCATTCATGCATGTCAACAATACTCCTTTGGAATAAATTCCTTTTACTTACCTAAAACATGCAACTATGCAAACCGCAGGACAACTACTGCCAAAACCACAAGGATCCACAGCAAAGGAAGCAAAAGCTTTGAACTAGAACAAAAAGAAGAAATATATTGTTATAATCACAAATACAAATGCTTCGCCAGTTGACAAACACCCTACCACCAAGAATTTAGAAATTGTCCCTGGTGCCTAAAAAACAGACGTTCTCCCCCCAGGGGTGGCCGACACAGGATTTGTTATTGCCCCCGGGGGAGCGACCCTTGCCCAAGGGGTCGCTCCCCAAAATGAACTACAGAGGAAATCCCTGGTGGGGATTACTGCTCAGGAATCCATTGAAAACAGGCACAGGGGGAAAGGAAAAGCTTTTTCCTTTCCCCCTGTGTCTGTTTTCTCCACCAAAACCCCCAAAAAGAGAAGGACACACCTGTAGGGGGTCCTTTCTCTGCACGCACTGGAAGCAAATGGCTTCCAGCGAGTCCTCGGCAGCTTCTGATGATGTCGGCATGCTACGAGCAAGCTGTCTTCATCAGGTTGCCGAGGGGGGGTTCGAGGTGGAAGGGGAAGCGATTCCCCTTCCATCCCCGGCTGGGGGGTGTGGGCCGGGTGAAAGACGAGCTGGTCTCATCCCAGGCACACGGCCACTATGTGCCTGGACGAGACCAGCTTGTCCCAGGCACCCTGGGGGTTAAGGTAGTCATATCTGCCAATTATAATTGTCGCTGTGTGTGAACATGTGTGAAGGAAATACACTGCTGTTAAAATATTGACAAAGTACAAGTAAAACACATTCTATGCTTATAGGAGTGTGTAGGATAATGAAGTGAAGGAGCTGTTAGGAAGCATTTGCAGGATCAGTGTACCAAATTTGAAACAATTGAAGTTTATTCTGGCCTTACCAAAATAGAAAGTTTTAACTTACAGATCATGACATATCCTGTAGGCACTCAGGACTTTGTTACTTACAGATCACAGCATATTTTATCGGCCCTTAGTATCAGACAGAAGCTAAATTGCAGGCATGTAATTCACTCTCATACCCATCACTAACATTGTGATCTCAGGGGCAAACGTTCATGATGCCTCAAGTAAGAACATGCAAGTACGTTTTCTTAAACTTTTTCTCTTCGTTGCAAGGGAAAAGGCACTTGCGCGCTAGACAGAGGACTGCTATTCGAACAGCAGAATCCTCAGGAATAAGATCCAATTTACCTAAGGCACTGCAATAAGAAGGTACCCATTTGTTTTTAAGTGATGGGTGAAGGAGCTGTGCTGAATTTTTCCCTCACTAAACATTGAAAAAGTAACTTGCAGAGCCTCATCAGTGTTATTTCCATATATATACTGCAGCAGTTTTTGGAGCACCAAAAGCCTGGATATGCTGGAATTACTGTTTATCCACATGCCATGGAGATATTCTTCTCTCCATATTTTATTTTATTTGTAAGAATATATTTTTGTAAAGACGTTTTTGAAACTACCTACTCTACCTCATGCAGCTGTAAAATTACAGCCATGTGCTGTTCATTAACATGCAGCTTACGCAGTTTGTATCTTAGGTAAAGCATGCATCTGACATGGACCGTTTCCTGCTGCCAAAAGACAGTAGCGTTCTCAAGCGAAGAGTTGAAGCAGAAACAGAGAGAGAAAAGCAGCAAAAATTAGGACGTATGACGCCTCCTATTTGGACTGTAGGTTCACCTGCATCTTTGTTAGTGGAGAAACTAGGACACAGTTTATGGTATGGAGTGTGACCTTAGTCAGGAACAGCTTGAAACCAACAAAACTAAGGCATCACTTGGAAATGAAGCATGAGTCAATAGCAGGAATAGGTGAAGAGTTTTTTTGCCAGGAACTTGCAAGAGATGATTCAACAGAAGGAAACAGTGAAAAATGTGGCATCCACCACAGCAAATGCACTGAAATCATCATACCATCATACCAAGCGCATACATATTTTCAAAAACAAAATGGCATTTACAGATGGAGGAAAAGTGATTCTCCCAGTAATTCTTGACATGGCTAGGATAGTGCTTGGGGAAAATGCAGCAGAAGTTCAAAACTATCTCAGACACCACAGTTTGCCGTCGCAACTATGACATCTCAGACATAGCCCAGTAGAAATTCGAATTTGCATGCTTTGCAGTTGGATAAAACAACTGACTTTTCAAAGTAAGCACATTAAATGGCTTGTACCCAATATTATTATGGAACAGCAATATTGGAAGATTTTTTATTCTGTGGACACACTGCATGATACACCGGGAAGCCTTTTCTGCACAAACACGAATGGTGAACGTCAAGATGTACTGAATTCTGCTGTTAAAATAGTTAATTTCATAAAGACCCACCCAATAAGAGCTTACCTATTTCCAATTTTATGTGAAGAAATGGGTGCTAAACATGATGGCTTGCTGCTTCACATAGAAGTCTGTGGGTCATACCAGGGGAAAGTGCTGATCCGCATTTTTGAACTATGGACAGAAGTATGGCAATTTCTTCTGGATTCAAACTCCTGCAAAGCAGAATAACTATGCAATCCCTGCTGGCTTGTGCTATTAGCATACCTTGCTGACATCTTTGAGAAATTCAATTCCCTGAATCTGTTTTTGCAAGAAGATGAAATCACTTATTTTACCATGTATAAAAATATCTGTTTCAAGACGAAGCTGAAGTTATGGAGAAGAATAATTGATGCTGACCTGTTTGAGCCATACTCATGATTAGCAAATGCTGTTGAAGAAAGAGAATGTGATCTTCCAGATATTGCCGAGTTAATAAAAAATATCCCGAAATCTCTCAGGGACACTTTTCAAAAGTATTTCCCTGGGGAAAACAATTATATCAATGACTAGGCCTTTCAACCATTTCTGGCAGATGCTGGCATCCATCTCCTCATTCGCTCACAGAAAGAACTAATTAATCTACAGAGTGACCGCACACTGCAGATACAATTTAGCAAGCTCTCATTGAGGGAGCTTTGGCTAAATATGTCTGCAGGACATTCAGCTTCGAGGGAAATTGTTGTCAAAACCTTCTTGCCTTTCAGCACATCATATTTATGTGATATTGGGGCCTCTGCACCTATGGTATTGAAGAATAGGTACCGCTCAAGTGCAGTCCACCCTCAGGATGGCAGTAGCAATTATCCATCCACAAATTGACAGTATCCATGGTGAAAAAGAGGAACACCTGTCACATTAGTTTTAAAAGTGTTTTTATTTATCAATGCATGTCAAATTATGGGCTTATTACGAGTTTGGCGGTTCCATGACTGCCATGTTGGCGGTGGTGGTCGTACCGCCAACAAGCTGATGGAGAAGACTGCCAAATTATGACCACGGGCGGCGGGAGGCACCTTCAGTCCGGCGGAGACCAGGTTTCCACCTGACAGATTACAATTACTGTTGGTTTCCACCAGGGATTCCGTGGTGGTGCGATCACGGCAGAAACCGTCGCAGAAACCAACAGTATAAATGGAGACACTTGCCTTCAGGAAGCCATACCCGTTTGGAGCCGCCATGGAACCTGAAATAGACGTCTTCCGACTGCTCCTGCTTGCCCAATGACTCCAGAACCAGCGACGACAATGACAGCAGCAACTGTGAGTACACACACTTTCCTGTGTCACTGTCGCATAATGCCAAGGTTGTGCCGCACACACAACATACAAAATATGGTATGGGTGACGATGGCGACACCTACACGTACTCCAACACTGGCACGCACATTCACACATAGCCACATACACACACACACGGACTCAGTACACACCACGGCCAACACACGCTACTAAAACACACACTGTGCCGCAGACACACCGCACGGACACTGTCACACACAACAACACACAACACCAGCAAAGTACACAACTTCACAACAACTGCAACACCTCATATGCACCATCAACTCTCCAACACACCCCACCACCCCACCTGACAATACATACAAACAGCACAACATAACAACACCATTGCATCACTAAACACAATCACACAGCCATACAAAAAGGCAAACGTCACACCACGCATACAAACCACACAGTGGTTCAGACATACCAATCACCACACATACGCACGCACACAGAACATCTACACAAGGGCACAACACACTCCATATAACAAATCCCAACACTATCAATACACACAATATCAACATAAATGAATGTCCCAAACATATACATGCACAACAGACCATACCCTGCCATCACAGTGGGACAAATGCAAAGCAAACACCGACACAAGCAGCCCAGGCACAACTGGTAGCACAACCACCACACACCAAAATGCACTCACACACAAAAGAAAGCAGGCAAGACCAAAACAGCCATGAGGAATGAAAGGCAGAACAAAAATGTGATGTCGGGACCCAAAATTGATCTGCCCAGATGTAGTTATCTAAATATATATAAATATATAAATAATGAACTATGACAAAACAAAATAGCCCTTAGGGCAGTCCAAACAAGATAGTGCACAAGGCACAGGTGGCATATCAGAGTGCCCCTACTTGACTCCTGACTGCTAAATTACCTCCACAGGTAGTTGTATGAAGGGGCAGACAGGCAGCCCAGGGATTGGGGAAGCAGAAGGGGGGTTTGGGCTTGCGTTTGTGAGGTGGGTCCTCGGGCTTGGGGGTCTTTGGACTTGGCTTACGGGAGGGCTAGGAACACTTTGGAGGGGCTGACTTCTTGGTGGGGGAGGGGCACTGGTAGTAGCAGAGGGACTTGGAGGTAGTAGGGCTGGACTTAGGGAGGGAAACTGCTCTCTTGGGGGTCACACGGGGTGGGAGACGAGTAGGGAAATGGGTCAACTCTGATAGGAAAAACTTCTTCAACACACTGGGACGGTCATGACACAAGGGTTTGGGAGTGGAGGGACAGGGAGCGTTTGTAGGAAGTGTCTTGGTGGATGTTGTGGGTGCATGTGTGCGTGAGGAATGCTAGAGTGTGCTGGGTGTCTGTTGGGTGGGTGAATGTTGGCGTTTATGTGTCTTGGGAGGGGAGGGTTGAGGAGCTGGGAGTTGCCTTGCTGGATGGATGACTGACTGTTGGGGTGGTGACTGCAGGTATGGTGGATGTGCTGCATCTGGGTGTGTCTGTGGTTGTGGTGTCTGCAGATGTGGTGACTGGAACTGATTTCTGCGGTTCTGCTATTGTGCTGACTGTGGGTAAGATAAGATTCGTGGCTGTATTAGTGAATGTATCCGTGGTGTCTGCAGGTGTGTCCGGTGTAGTGTTTGTGAAAGTGGGGATGGTGGGGGAGTCTGTGCAGCTAGTGGGTGTTGGTGTGTCTGCAGGTGAGAGTTGTTTGTGTGCATGCCCGTGGTGGGTCTTGTGGTGCTTGTGTGTGTCTGCGGAACCCTTGGCTGTTGAGGTGAATGCATGCTTGTCCACCAAAGTCTGTGTGCTTTGGCTGGGACGGGGAAGAGGGGAGTGGGATTGGGAGCAGGAAAATGGAGGGGTGACGGAAGACAAAGGGAGACTGGCTGCCATCAGTGCGGAGGCCTGAGCTACAGGGATGGCGGTGGAAGTAAGGGGGAGTGGACAACGATGATGCTGGGGTGGTCCCAGATGGGTCTGCCTCTGCCAGGGAGTGTCCACTGAATGAGGATTCCAAAGGTCCCCCCATGGCACTCCCCTCACTTTCCAGGCCCCTAGGTCCCTCACTGTTGCTGGTAACAGCACTCCGGGTCTCGTGGCCAGCAGCATCCCCACTCGCCTGTGCCCGTCTCCTTTCTCTGCCGATTGTGATGCACACAAATAGAGAGAGAGGGAGAGAAGGGGTTATCATATTCCTTATATATACAGTATATATATATCAAAAAACGAAGTTGTCCTCATGTGAAAGCGCACTCCCAACAGGTTATATAAACGGGAAGAAAAAGCAAAGCCAGCAACTCACAGTGAATTTTTTAAGCAGTTTCATTATTCCAGGCCTTAAGTTATAAAATCATCTCTGGACACGTGTTTCTAGGTCAATCCTTTCTTCAGCAGAGAAAAATATAAAAGTGTTTCACCATCATATGTGCAGCCAGTGCTGGAAGTGTTCCAGGCATTTCTTTCTTACTGAAAAGGCCGGCATGGCTTCAGCTTGTCTAATTACAGGCACCTGATTAGTCTCTTTAAATACCAGTCCACCCCAGTGGGCCTCTCAAGTGAGCAGTGCATGCTGGTTGTGGTGGTCCTGCAATTTTTTCATTTTGCCCCAAGTGGGTTGCTGGAGCCAAACGAAATAATGAACCAAAGTGCAAAACCTATGTAGGCGAATCCAAAGTAAAATTGTCAGATTTGCTGTGAATATCCCAACCTGACTGCTCTTATGTGACAATCCATTTTTAGTCACACAGACCTGCTACGATGTGCAGTGGTGCTGCTTTCCCGACTGGACAGGCCGGTTAAAACTCAAAAAACGAAGTTGTCCTCATGTGAAAGCGCACTCCCAACAGGTTATATAAACGGGAAGAAAAAGCAAAGCCAGCAACTCACAGTGAATTCTTTAAGCAGTTTCATTATTCCAGGCCTTAAGTTATAAAATCATCTCTGGACACGTGTTTCTAGGTCAGTCCTTTCTTCAGCAGAGAAAAATATAAAAGTGTTTCACCATCATAGGTGCAGCCAGTGCTGGAAGTGTTCCAGGCATTTCTTTCTTACTGAAAAGGCCGGCATGGCTTCAGCTTGTCTAATTACAGGCACCTGATTAGTCTCTTTAAATACCAGTCCGCCCCTGTGGGCCTCTCAAGTGAGCAGTGCATGCTGGTTGTGGTGGTCCTGCAATTTTTTCATTTTGCCCCAAGTGGGTTGCTGGAGCCAAACGAAATAATGAACCAAAGTGCAAAACCTATGTAGGCGAATCCAAAGTAAAATTGTCAGATTTGCTGTGAATATCCCAACCTGACTGCTCTTATGTGACAATCCATTTTTAGTCACACAGACCTGCTACGATGTGCAGTGGTGCTGCTTTCCCGACTGGACAGGCCGGTTAAATATCAAAAAACGAAGTTGTCCTCATGTGAAAGCGCACTCCCAACAGGTTATATAAACGGGAAGAAAAAGAAAAGCCAGCAACTCACAGTGAATTCTTTAAGCAGTTTCATTATTCCAGGCCTTAAGTTATAAAATCATCTCTGGACACGTGTTTCTAGGTCAATCCTTTCTTCAGCAGAGAAAAATGTAAAAGTGTTTCACCATAATAGGTGCAGCCAGTGCTGGAAGTGTTCCAGGCATTTCTTTCTTACTGAAAAGGCCGGCATGGCTTCAGCTTGTCTAATTACAGGCACCTGATTAGTCTCTTTAAATACCAGTCCGCCCCAGTGGGCCTCTCAAGTGAGCAGTGCATGCTGGTTGTGGTAGTCCTGCAATTTTTTCATTTTGCCCCAAGTGGGTTGCTGGAGCCAAACGAAATAATGAACCAAAGTGCAAAACCTATGTAGGCGAATCCAAAGTAAAATTGTCAGATTTGCTGTGAATATCCCAACCTGACTGCTCTTATGTGACAATCCATTTTTAGTCACACAGACCTGCTACGATGTGCAGTGGTGCTGCTTTCCCGACTGGACAGGCCGGTTAAATATCAAAAAACGAAGTTGTCCTCATGTGAAAGCGCACTCCCAACAGGTTATATAAACGGGAAGAAAAAGCAAAGCCAGCAACTCACAGTGAATTCTTTAAGCAGTTTCATTATTCCAGGCCTTAAGTTATAAAATCATCTCTGGACACGTGTTTCTAGGTCAATCCTTTCTTCAGCAGAGAAAAATGTAAAAGTGTTTCACCATAATAGGTGCAGCCAGTGCTGGAAGTGTTCCAGGCATTTCTTTCTTACTGAAAAGGCCGGCATGGCTTCAGCTTGTCTAATTACAGGCACCTGATTAGTCTCTTTAAATACCAGTCCGCCCCAGTGGGCCTCTCAAGTGAGCAGTGCATGCTGGTTGTGGTAGTCCTGCAATTTTTTCATTTTGCCCCAAGTGGGTTGCTGGAGCCAGCAACTCACAGTGAATTCTTTAAGCAGTTTCACTATTCCAGGCCTTAAGTTATAAAATCATCTCTGGATATATATCTATGAGCACCATTGTGCTCGGCAATAACTGTTGGCTTTACACATATCCTACGTCATGTCACAACATGTTACAACTATCCACCCCTTTATGTTATCCCTCACACTCACATCAGATTCCATGTGAGTTAGCATGACTGGAATGATCTAATTGAACATCTGTTAAGCCAAGTCAGCATGCTACCCACACCCTGGCAGAAGTAGGTATATCAACCATATTCCAGATCATATCTCTCCATAAACCTATCACCTATGGAAAAGCAGGTGACTGATCAGTACACAACATGCATGTCCCGAACCAACACCTGACAAGTCCATATCAATTAGTACTCTCCCTTGATAGTGTACACACATTCACAGACCTCACAACACCTGCCATACATATCACATGGCTGGCTGATCCCCTGGGTACCTGAACTGAAAAACCCAAAACAAGTGGGCCTCTTAAACAGGTGCCAAGTGACGTGTAGTATGCATGTCTGGAGTAAAGGCATGGCATGACATTCACACATTCACAGGATGTCAGCTGGCACAAAACACAGATACACCACATCAGTGCATATATGCATTTGGAGCTACAATGGCCTACATAGCACAAATGATCCATCCATTGGCAATCACTGAGTGCAGTGTCACAACAACTACACTTCAGGCAGCCACTATTGACATTATAGGTCACCTATCATTCCACCTGACATGCAGTTCCAGTTCCAGGACTTGACAACATGAGTAACCCAACATCACTCACACCATACCTGACATGTGATTACCTGTATCTAACTCTAGACTACACAAATTGCACATGGAAATGACATGTACAGATGATGTACCCATGGACCTACACGACTGCCAGTGCATATACAATTGCCATTACTACAAATACCTGCTTTAAAGTTATTGGAACAACAAAACCATAACTTTCTGATCACATAAATGATGCAATACCTAATCTTTACCAGACTGAACACATCAGCTAGGCCAAGGATAGCAAAGAATGTCCCACTTCATATGCTGTGCCCCTACATAACCATTGAGACATGATGTAGGAAGCATATAACCAAGTTTGCTAAGGAATTGGTAGTGCATTGCCACACATAGCATTGAAATAGTATATTGTAAAAGGCTAGCTCTGTTAGGACACTTGCCGCCTCTAGAACCAACCCAATGGGACAGAAATGAAATGCCTACATGTCAATCAAATGAAAAGCATGATGAGTCTAAATACACAAATCAGACACTCAAAGTAGCATGTCCTATCTTTGCAACCTTCACATACCCCATACAATGGAGATGAAAGGACAATGGGGGTACAACAACAAACATATATATGTACTGTCCTGCATAGCCCATATCTGTGGTTTAAGTGAAATGGCAGCCTCACATAGAAGCCATACCTGTACCAGTACTGTAAATGTTTGGACCCTGTACCAAAGAAGTGAGTCACCCAGTTGGTACAACAGGTGATCTGCACAGATGGGAGTGGTCATACATCTTAGAGCCACTAACACTCATATACAGAAGGATGGACCAGGTTTGAGGCCATGGGCATGGTAAAACACCAGCTCACATACATAGGAATGGCAGCATGGGTCAAAAAATGTGGCATGGACATTTGAGCATCTCCACATGCAGTTAGAATTATGTCTTGATACAGGAGTCCAAAACTTACATATAGCTAACCAAAATGCCAGATCCACATCTCATACACTGGCAAGGTGGTACCAATTGATTTCCACTAGTCTACACACATCCGTCACCTACTATATTGTCACATAAGCTACAGTGAGACTGCGACCGCCATACAACCAGAGCCAAGTACCAGGAAAAAGTCAATACCTACCCCCTTGTGGCTGTTGTGCTGCCCATCCACCTCAGGGTAGGCCACCACCAAAATATGGGCAATTAGGGGGGTCAGGGTCTGACGGGCACCTCTCCCTCATTGGGAAGACATCCACAGCTGGGCCTCCGTGGTCTTCCGGGCCCAGCATCACAGGTACTCCCACTGCTTCTCACAATGGGTGCTTTGCCGGCTGTGGACCCCCAGGGTCCGTACTTGCTTGGCAATGGCACACCAGATTCCCTTCTTCTGATGGGTGTTCACCTGCATGGATGTCACAGAAAAAAGGAGAAATTCATGTACACATGCCCCATACCAACAAGAGTTGACACTACACAACTGTTACAGCAAGTGAGCACACAGACCCATCCTCTCAGCACACTACAGTTCACATGGCCGACTCACTGTCACACACAACACCAAGCACACATGACTATCTCATTGGACTCACCTGTTTTTCTTGTGTCCCACACAGCTATTCATACAGGGGTAGGACCTCCTCCACCAGCTTCTCCAGCTCTTCCTGTGTGAAGGCAGGGGCCCTATCACCTGCAGGATGTGGCATGATGGCTCCCAGCAGCAGGACACAGCAGCTTACTGTCATGATTCCTCTACTTCGAGTATAGGCAAGATAACAGCCATGATTTGATTCTTGTGCACATCAGTGAGAGTGTACATTACAGTACAGTGGTGGTGAGTGTTGGCTGTGTTGCAGGCTTGTTTTAACATGGTCATGTTCATTGGCCATTGATCATTCCAGTGTTGATCGTGTCCTTTCCCGGTCTGACTGTAGAAATCGGTTGTATTTGCCAAGTCTTGTTGAACTTAGCAGTAACCCTCGTGTCCTTTCTTAGTTTTCATAGCAGCTTCCACAGCCTTTTCTGAGGCTATAAAAGCAGCCCCGTCCCACGTGCGGGTTATTCGCGGCAGAGTCAGAGGTATGATGTCTTTGGTCGTGCTCTTCATTCCCAGTCCTCAGAGAGTCAGTGAGTCACAGCGTGTTTCAAAAGCTGAGTTCCCCAAATGTTTTCAGTCACCATCAGGTAGGAAATAGATGGTTATTTTTAGGATCGAAAGAGCGGAAATCCAGCAACAAGTTCAAGTGTGTAAGGTTTGAGTTTTTGAGTGTCCATGGCAGAGCGAATCGCCCCCGTCAACTTTTGTAAAGTTTTAAACCAGTGAAATCAAAGTTCTATCGAACAACATTAACATATCGATGATTTTCATAGTTTCATGATGTTCTGATAAAGCGAGAAACAAAATTGAAAGTGAACTTTTGTCAAGTGTTGAACCAGTGAAATCAAAGTCATAACGAACAATATTAACAGATCGATGATTTTTGTTATTTCATGATGTTCTCATAAAGCGAAAAACAAAATCGAAAGCAAACTTTTGTTAAATTTTGAACCAGTGAAATCAATGTTGTAACGAACAATATTTTATACTCCGATGATTGTTATATCTTTAATGATATTCACCTAAAACAGGAAACAAAACCAAAAGTGAACTTTTTATCAAGTGTTGAAACATTAACGACAGCATTTTAATGAACAATACTTATATATCAATGATCGTTATAATACTCATGATCTTCACATAAAGCCAGAAGTAAAACCGAAAGTAAAAGGAAAAAGAGAAACAATCAAAAATACGAGAAGGAAGTAAATCTAATGAATTGTTATGGTTTGATGCTCGTTTGAGAGTATTTAATGAAGAATACAAGGTAAAACAAATACTGAGAGCCTTTAACTATTAAACTATTATAAAGTGTATTCTAATCATCCCTAAGACAAAAGAAGGTCACGGAATTCATATGTATTAGTGACTATGGTTTTGGAACCTTAATATTATATTTACTGAGAGAGAACAGACAGGATTTTAGTTATTATATTCAGCTTTCACGTCTCCCTCCCCGCAGTACCTTCCCTAATTCCCTTAGCTTTGTCTGGCCATTCTGATACTCTGTATATATATATATATATATATATATATATATATATATATATATATATATATGTATATGTATATATATATAAAATCAGAGTAGGAGCCGCCGGAAGGTGGACCTCTTGAGGGTACTGCTCCTGAGAACCAATCAAACAAACCTTGACACTCATGTAGTGAAGGTCTTGCCAGCAACAGTGTCAGGAGTCAAGTGAGCAAGATTGCAGTAAATGACGGTTACAACCACCATGTACAGGACTGTCACCGCGGGCGAAAATTGCCATTGGCCATAGTCCACCATACACAGCAATGTTAACCTATGACAAGTTGCACGGCGGTAGCGACCGCATACCGTCATGACGACTTCCGCTGGCGGACTTAGGTCACTTTCAACTGTCCAGAACAGTAGGTCAGGCCCCTGCCATTTTGGGCACATGTACTCGATGCATGTGCTTGAATAAATGCATCAGACACCTTATCGTTCAGATATTTGTGTCACCCAATGTTGTGACTTCATGGTTGTACTACATATTGGGCCAATCATGTGAATATGACGTGTTGTGCCTGTATATACGTGGATAATTTTGTCTAGCTACTCTGAGGTGCATGGGCTTTAATTATATATGTGTGATCAGTGCAGGACTGCACAGTCACCCACAGATTTCTTATACATAGGTGTCATATGTTCTATCTGACTTAGATTTCAGCCAATGTGCTGCACTGACAGTGTATGATGTGCATTTCTATGGTCAGTAATGTTTATGTCAGCACTGCTACACATCCCCTACACATGTTAGGTGCCTGCTACAATACCATGTGCTGCTGAATTCTCTCCTATCAACATAGATATCCAGCATTGTGGAAAATGAGACAACCACCAGTGTACCATCCACTGGTAGACTTGGCAATTATGGAAGGCAGGCATGTCATTCCGACATATCGTCTGACTCGCCAGACCATCATGGGTCTATGTAGACAGTTGGAGCCAGATCTGACGCCAGGCAATTGCAACTCCTTTTGCATACCTCCCATCATTAAAATATTGTCAGTGCTACACTTCCTGGCCACAGAGTCATTCCATAATACTGTCAGCTTAACAGCCGGGATGCCTCAGCCCATGTCCATTCTTGTGCTGAGGGATGTTCTGTGTGTTTTCTTGAAACACCTGGACAGCTATATCAGGTTTCCCCAAAGAGCGGATATGGCCTATGTGAAGGCTGACTTTTATCAGATGGGACTGATTCCTCATGTGGTAGGGGCCATTGATGTCACCCATGTATCCTTAATCCCTCCTATTGTCAATGAACAGGTGTATAGGAACAGGAAAATAGGACAAACTACCACTCTGTCAACATGCAGGTGGTGTGTCTGGAAGACCAGTACATCTCCCAAGTGACAGCTAAGTTTCCTGGATCAGTGCATGACTCCTACATTATGCTAAACAGCAATGTCCCACACATGATGGCACGACTACGCACCGAGAGGACTTGGCTGGTTGGTAAGTATGCATTGTAATATGATTTTTATGTAATGTGACCTGTCATCACAATCGGCCCACTCGCTGAACCCCCCATTTAAATAATTCTACCATTGTGTTCACAGGTGACTCTGGCTATCCAAACCTTCCTTGGCTGTTGACACCTGTGAGGTACCCACCCACGCCAGGGAAACTCTGTTTCAATGGGGCACACGGGAGGACAAGTTGTGTAATCAGACAAACCATTGCCTTCCTGAAGGCAAGATTCAGGTGCCTGGACCTATCTGGAGGTGCACTCCTCTACAAGCCCCACAAAGATTGGCAAATCATCGTTGCCTGCTGCATGCTTCACAATCTAGCCCTGAGGCTGGCTGATTACGGTGAGGCAGCTGTACATGTGGTTGCACATGGTGATATGTAAAGTGATGAAGAGTCAGAGGAAGAAGGAGCAGCTAACTGTAGGACTGAGCTCATCAATCAATACTTCCAATGACACACAGATATGTGAGATGGCCCTTTTCAAGTCATGTCTGTGCACAATCAGAAATGGATAGCTGACACAACATCTCCTGACCTTTAGCATATGTGATGAAGTAATGCTGTCCAATGCCTATGTGTGAGTTGTGGAAGCAGACAGATAGAAGGTAAGGTGTACAGTATTAGGGGTTGACCTCTAACATGTGCTGCAGCAACTGATTCCAACATTCACTTGAGTGAGCTGACCACTATTGAGCTGGATTACCTGCATTCTCCTATTCCCATCTCCTCCCACCCATTGGATGTGGATTTCCTCAGTGGGTCTGCTACTTGAGGCTTGAGGTATACATTGTCAGTAGTCAATGGTGACTGAGTACAGTTCTGGAAGGTGTACATGACAGATAGCTTGTTAATTGGATCTAGTCAAGGGCCTGAGCCTGGTGCTGTATAGGTCCAATCTTGGTGCCCATGATTAGTAGTTATAATGTGAAAGGCGCACAGTTGATTACCTGTGTATGTGTTTACTGTGTTTTCATGCCTTCCACCTTGATGGTACTCTCTGTCTTGCTTTAATTTCAGATAGCTCAACAGTCTAGACCCTGGTGTTACTGTGGTTTACAACCTCACTCTCAGACATCTGTCCAGTGACATTACTGTTGTCATGTGTGTCCTGCTGAAGGAGCATCTGTCTGATGACCATAACACTGCCAGTTCAAATCAGGGGGGCATTACCAGACAACAGTTGGATAGAAGGACAAATATTGTTGTATCCTTAAACACACAAATACAGTAGCTGTGTCCATAAGTGATTTGTTGTACATTTACGTTTTGTGACAAGTGTTATGATTGTGAACAACAAAACAAACAGGTGATGAGTAAAGTCAGGGTAGGTGGAATGATCAGAGTAGCTGCTACAACATGTGGTCAAACAGGTCCAGTGTCCTTGTGCCATGCGAAAATGGATTTCAGTCCGAGAACAGTCAACAGGGTAATAAAGCAGGAGAGGTTCACTTACTGGCAGTGGATTTGGTCTTGGCATCTGCTTCAGCCGTATGTCTGGATGGACATTTATGTTTGCTGGGGAAGGGTTCTTCAGCTAGAGAATGAGGGGTGTCTTGCCTGAGGCTTGGGGTTCCCCTGGCAGGGCCTCGCCTCCACTCCTCTAGCTGCCACTGATGTTGAGGGGCCAGATGTCATGTTGCTAGTGTAAGGGGCCTGATGATGGGTTGCTAAACCATGCAGGGTGCTGGTCATGCCCCTCAGTACCTCTGCTATGGTGGCCATGGTGGCATTGTGTGCCTCCACAGCTGCATGACCTCCTGGTGGTATTCCCTCTGTGCCTTTGATTTTCCCCCAACATGGTGATTAACTGACCCACCCTTTCCTTGGATGTTTGGTATGCTCCCAGGACTTGGGAGATGGTATCCTGGTCAGTGGAATCCCTTGGGTGCCCCATCCTCTGGCCCACAGCATACCTCCCACAACTCCTGCCCCCATGTGCCAGTGCCCCTTGCACGGTGTGCCCACTCCCAGTGCTAGCAGGACCATCATTGTTTGGGTGTGAAGGTCTAACTCAGGTCCCTGTACTGTGGGGCACACAATAGATTGAGCAGTCCTTGGGACACAAGTTTGGGGGCGCTTGCTTGGCTGTGATGTTGGAACAACATGGGGGGGGATTTGATGTCGTAGGGTGAGACTGGGAGTCGTCGACTGACCACGTGTCCTGGATGGGCAAATGTAGGCCGTCACTGTCCAAACATCCAGGAGTGTTGTTCTCAATGAGGCCTTCATCCTGAGGAGGGCTGGCAGGGTCTGGTATACTCTCCATGGTGGCAATAGCAGGGTTACCTGTGGATGGAATGAGACACATATTACAGTTAAGAAAGTGTGTTTGGTTCCCTCTTTGTGAGATGTAGACAGTTGCTTACCATGATTCCCTGCAATGGCAACGACCGATACTGCATAGCATAGCTTGGTAGTACATACAAGCCTGTGACAGGAGTACCATACTCCATGTTGGGTTCTGTCATCTATGATTCGTACATATGGCACTGCTGATGGGTTCTGTTTCTATCTGATACTTGACTTGACTAATTGACTCTGCTACCTAGTGAGTAGTTAGGCTAGGTAGTTGACATACAATATGGTTGCATATTTAACCATGATGCCCCACTGGGAATACAGTATGTGGGTTTGGAAGGGTAATATTCCTGTCTCTGGATGTTGTGCATGGAGTCAGGCATCTTACTTTACAAACCATGGCCATTCCATTACAGGCATTGGGATATGGATCAGTGTCCATTTGGATTTGTCACTGAGCTGCAACTGTGTTTTGCCTTGCTTCCCATTGTGGTATGCCACTGCATTTCTGTCATTGTCGTGTGCTGGTCCTCAGTCTTACATTCTAGTTGGTGAGGTAGTACAATAATCATACATGCATGTGACGTGAAGTGATGTGCACATAGCAAGTTTTCCCATTAATGAGTTGGTGCATTGTGGGAGTCACAATGATAGGATTAGCCTGTGGTATCCATGCCCTTGCCAAGAGCTGTGTGGTCAGTAGGGCTGTGTGGGATGGTGGCATACAGGAGAGGGGCATTGGCTGATTGGCAGGTAGGTGTAGTGGGACATTCAGTGAATTAGGCGGTATTTGGGTGGTGAGAAAGCATGTAAAACATGACAATTGTGTGGCAATTATGTTGTGGGTACTTACCAGACTCCAGTCCCCCAGGTGTTCCAGACAGGCCCTCAAGATGCAGTATCTCTAAGACCTTCTCCTCCCAGGATGTGAACTGTGGGGGCAGAGGTGGGGGGCACACCGTCTGTCTTCTGCACGGCTATCTGGTGTCTCAATGCCATGGAATGGACCTTCCCCCATAGGTCATTCCACTTCTTCCTAATGTCGTCCCTTGTACGTGGATGGCTGCCCCCTAAGTTGACACTGTTGTCTATTTTTTGTCATAACTCAATTTTCCTGGCAATGGAGGTTTGCTGGACCTGTGCTTCAAACAGTTGTGGCTCTACCCTAACAGTGTCATCCACCATGACCCTCAACTCATTGTTAGTGAATCGTGGGTGCTTTTGTGGGGACATGGTTGTGATTGTGTTGACGGTGTGGGGGGGGGGTGTTGTGTATGAAAGGGTGCTGTGTTGGATGATTGATGGGGTGTGGGTGGTGTGTGTTGAGGGATGGACGTTGTTGTGGAATCCGTGGGCTCCTTATGTGTGTATTGTGTTTGTTAGCTGGTGTGTGATGCATGTGATGTGTGTGTGCTTATAGTGTCAGGGTGCTCTCTCTGGGTATGTGCCTGCTCTCTGTTTCCCAATATTGTGGTTTTGTTGCAAAGGCTTGTGGGTTCTCTCGGGGTCTGGTATTTAGTGGTGTGTGTAGGTGAGTCAGGTGTGTGGATGTGCGTCAGGTGTGGGGTATTCAAACTGTCCAATGTGATGTTCTGTCACTGGCGTTTTCTGACCGTGGCGACTCGCACTGCCAATGTTTTTCCGCCATGGAAAAACCGCCGTGGTGATCTGTGGGTCGTAATCTGGTGGGTGGATATGTGTCAGGCTGGCGGAGCTGGTGGTGGAACCGTCTCTTTCCTGCCCTCCAGTGTCCTGGCGGTAACAGAATTTTGGCTGTTTTTTTGTGGTCTTCATGGTGTGGGTCGTAATACAGCGATAACATGGAGGTCTTTTTGGGCCGCCACCGTGGTGGCCTTGCCAAAAGATCCCCAAAGTAGTAATGAGGCCCCTATGTGTTTAAGTGAAAAATAAAACACCATTGTAAATTGTTCTGTGCACAAATTTTCTTAGCAACTTTTCTTTTAAAAATAGATTTTATTGGTTTCTCATTACAAGCACACAGTTACATTAAATGTTGAGATGCCCACTTTCTATGCAGCACGCCTTAAGATGAATATCCTACATTAGGCAATTATCGTATAACATGAGTGTCACAATTTTAATATATCAACAAGAAGCAGGCCAACTGTATCAAATCCTGTATCTCCATCCCTACCCTGGCTGTCTAGTGCAGATGTCTACGAAATCTGAATGTCAAGGTCGTATCCCTATCAAGCTCATTACTGTAGAATAACTCATAAGCTTCTGAACTTTAACTCCCCCCAAAGTCCCCGCCATCCCTCCCCTTACCACCCAGTGTTAACGATCATCGCTGTCCTTCCCCACTTGCTGCCCTTCTGCGCCTCGCTGAGCACTCATATTGAGAGCTCAAGCAATTGTTCTTTTTCCGGCATTAGTCATCTGGTGAACGAACGAGGGAAGTATCACGTCGACCGGTGGATACTGAAGCTGGTTCCTCTGCTTCTGCGCAAGGGTACAATGTCTCAGCCTGCAACCTGGCAGTAAGCTGTCCCAGGCCTCCTTTAACTCAGGAGAACCTCTTCCCTTCCTGAGCTCTGTGTGCAGAACTAGCTGTTCACTCTCTGACCATTTCCGTATTTCTCTTCTCCAGCTGGGAAGACAAGGGCCAGTTAGGCTTTTCCAGGTCTTTGTCAGTTCTCTCTTAGCTAGTACGAATGCAAGATCCTGAAACTTACTAGCTGCTCGGTTCTTAGGGGTGTGGGAAACCAGTGTAGCAAGCACCGGGTAAGCGTAAATGCCACCTCGCCCGCAATGATCTCCGCCACCTCCCTCGTCACTGTGTTCCAATATTCCTGCAGCGGACAGCAGGTCCACATCATGTGCATGAAATCTGCCGCCTCTGTCCTGCATCAGGGACACTTCGCATCCAATACCCCGAAATGGTCCGCAGTCTCTGCAGGGTAAGACAGGCTCTTTGTAAGATATAAAATTGTATGACCTGAAACCTTGTATTTCTAGAGATCTTCGGCACCCTCTCTAAAATCTGGCCCCAGTCTCCTTCCGATATCTGGGTCTCTAGATCTACTTCCCATTTACATCGTAGCTCCTCAAGGGGCCCTTGTGTCACTGCATTGATTGCTCTGTATAAACTAGTGATGGCCCTCTGTATCCTGTCTGAGGTTAATAATTAGGTACTTCGGTGACTAGGAGCAGGTTCTCCACTACCCATCCTCCAATGGACTCGGACGGCATGTGTAATCGGCCGGTGCAACAGAAAATGGCCATGCAGAAGACCATGAGCTTGTTGGAAGTCCTCGAATGGCAGGAGGCTACCTTGCAGTACAGGTCTCCCATCTGTGTGGCCCCAGCCTCTTCCCAGGCCAGCAGCTCCCTTCAGTCCCCGCGCGGGGCAGCCACTGAAGCCAGGCCATTGGAATCTCCGGTGCATATGACACACCAAAGCCTGTGGGCCATAGGCAGCACCTCCAACACCGACTAAGGAACCCTATCTCAGGTGCAACATCAGGGCCTAGGGAGGGGCGGCCAAAGAACACCCACGCCAGCAACAAAACCGGGGGGGCGAAGTATTGTTGCTTTCCTCGCCAGCCCTCTGTTCCACTACCCAGCGAGTCAGCTATTGCAGCTGAGCAGCCAAATAATAGGCCTCAAAATCGGGAACCGCCAGCCCCCCCCTCAGCCCGGGGAGGCTTCAGCTTAGTGAGTGCCACTCTGTGTCTTCCTTTTCCCCAAATAACTGCTGTTAGCATAGAATCTAGTTCCCTGAACACCGCTGCAGGAATCCAGACCGGCAATGTCGCGAAGTAATACAACAAGGGCAGGATCACTACCATCTTAATGACTACTATCCGCCCAGCTACTGAGAGCGGGAGTGAGCTCCAGAAAGCCATGCTGGTTCTCAGGGCCCTTATGGTGCTCCCCATATTACCTTCTAGTATGTCCTATCTGGAATGATATATTTGAACTCCCAGTTATGGCATGCACCAAGGCTCCCATGTAACTGTACCCAGCTTTTCTGGTGGATCGCTGTGTGCGGACAAGGGAAACAAGAATGACTTCTGCCAATTGACTTTCAAGCCTGTCAATCGGCCAAATAATGCTAGCAACTCCTGATCTCCGTCCAGTTCCCGACTGGGGCTCTGTGAGAATAGTAGCAGGTCATCTGCATACAGTGTTATTGTATGACGATTGGTCCCCTGCGACAGCCCCCGATACTAGGCAGCAGTTTGAGCCTGGGCGGCTAAGGGCTCCATTGCCAGTGCAAATAAGAACAGCAATAGGGGGCAGCCCTGCCTAGTGCCCCTTTCCATTGAATACTGCTCTGAAACGATGGTGCCAGTTCTAACTCTCGCCTTAGGGTTCGCATACAAGAGCCTTGTCCAGCTGATGATGCCCTCCCCCAATCCCATTCGGTCCAGCAGTGCATGTAAATAATCCCATTCTATGCTGTTGAATACCTTTTCAATATCTACTGCCAATACTGCAGCCACTGCTATCTAAGGGGCAATAGTGTCCTTGATATGCATTACTCTCCTAATATTCTGGGCTGTATTCCTAGAGGGAATAAAACTCGCCTGGTCAGGGTGTACCAACCGGGTCATGTGGGGGAGTAATCTAGTCGCCAATATCCTGCTTAGGATCTTGCAGTCTGAGTTTAACATAGAGAGGGGTCTATAAGCCTTACTAACCTCTGGTGGCTTACCCGGTTGGAGTAGTGGGATTATCAAGGCCTCTCCTGTGGATTGTAGGAGATGTTTTGTCACGCATTCAGCGTTGTAGAGCTGCGCCAATTTAGGGGCCAGTTCCTGCACATAAGTGGCATAAAACTAAATCGGCAGGCCATCAGTCCCTGATTTTTTCCCTCGAGCCAATCCTCTAATAGTGTCTCTAACTTCTGATGCCATTATGTCGCCTCCCGTGCCATCCCGCTCTGATTCACTAAAGTTTTGGTGTGGGAGTGCATCTAGAAATGTCTGTAGTTCCTCTCCCTCCCCCTGTGATGTGCTGGTATAAAGGGTGGTATAATATTCAAGGAAGTGATGGTTGATGTCAATCTGCTGGTAAAGCCTGACTCCCGACTGAATATGAATCTCTGTGATGGGGGATCCTCGCTGGGCAGTTTTGGCCAACCATGCCAATATCGCCTTATCTCTTTCTGCGTGTGCCCTTGCCATGTAATGTTTGTAATCAAAGCAACAGAGTCTCTCCGTATGCTCAGTTACCTTCTCCCTTATCACCCAAAGCTACCCCTGCACTTCAGGGCGCTCCAGCGCCCATTTCTCCAGCAAGCGGAGTTCTGTCTCAGTCATCTCAACTTCTTGCAGCAATGTTTTCCTAACCCCCATGGATGCAGCTATACAGCGCCTGCGTAGCACAACCTTGATTTTCTTAGCAACTTTCCATTTGAACTGTGTAATAGCCATCTATCACAGGCACTCACAAACCTTCAGTATACTATACACTCTTATTTGTAGATTATTATTTGCCATATATGATCTGAACTATGCGGTTGGGGATGGCTGTCAATGATACATAGTACCAACCTCCAGAAATTTGTCAGGTGGCAGGGGGCTCGATGCCTAAAAAAGTTTAGCGGGGTCTCTGCCTAAAAAACCTTGAAGATCTCTGCCCTAGACAAGTGTTTATATTTTCACAAAATTGAGGTTTACTGTGCAATGCAGCTCACATGCAATCTGTGAAAAGTTAGAAGAAAATAAAAGATTCATCTGACTTAGTGCCTCTGTGAAGAAGGTATTATTTTATTTTTTGAGCCGCTGAGTTTTTTGTTCATGCAGCATGTGGTGCCTCTTTACAGACACTCTTTACATTATGCTAGTTAAACAGAGCGAAATACAGGATGGAGTAGTCCGAATTTGAGGTCACTTAGGGGGTCATTCCGACCCTGGCGGTCCATGACCGCCAGGGCCGGGGACCACGGAAGCACCGCCAACAGGCTGGCGGTGCTTCCAGGGCCATTCTGACCGCGGCGGTAAAGCCGCGGTCAGAAAAGGGGAACCGGCGGTTTCCCGCCGGTTTTCCCTTGGCCCAGGGAATCCTCCATGGCGGCGCTGCTTGCAGCGCCGCCATAGGGATTCCGACCCCCGCAGAATGACCGCCTTAATGTATAACTGGGTATCATCTATGTAGACATACACCTAATCCCTAGTCTGGTCAGTAGGGAATTCTGCAAAGATATTGAACAGTAAGGGTTCCAATATTGGGCCACTGAATACACCAGAGGTTACAGTGATGGGTTTAGAGAGATACTAACCAATTTGAAGACATGAATACTTTTCATAGAGACATCATTCATATTTAAGGTATTGTAATATAGTACTAATAATGAATTGCCTTTCTTTGAGGGTATAGAGAAGGATTATAGAATACACAGTATTTAAAGTCAAAGACAAATCTAGAGAATTTAAAGGCACTGCTTTCTGTCAAGTTTTTAGAGTATCATCTACCTCTTTCGCTGTAGAGGCTCCAGTATTGTGTCCCTTCAAAAACCCCTAATTGAAAAGCACATAGATTTTGATTTTTTTTTGTGATAATTATTGTGAGATATATGAAGTGGGGGAACAGAATTTATTTTTGGTCGGACTAATTTTATAGTGAAAGATGTTGGCAAATTCATCACATTTGTCTGTCCTTACTTTCATGTTTTAGTCACTTGAGTGAAAGACTCACCACTTCAAAAATATTTCTATGTTGGTTTGTAGCCTCTTCCAGCTGACAACAAAAGGAGTTAGTTCTGGCCAGTAGACCTCTAGCTCTGGGGAATATCCAATTTTTCGTGTGTCTAGTCCTGTTTTCAGGTGTGTCCATGAATGCCAGTGCAGAGGTTTTTATTTTGTCATTTAAAGTAGCAGGACACCATATTGTTTTTTTTTCACCTTCTTAGTTTTTAGTTTAGGGGGAACTGTCTTGATAATGTAAGATCATTGGACTATGATAGGATATAGGGTGTAGATGTTCACATCATAGTGCACATTGTCTACCTACTTTTGAAGAAAGTGATTTCCTTGTAGGCCGCCAAAATGTAGGCCCTGTCGTCTCTGTCCCAGGTGACCTTTCTCAGTGGTTGGGAGATAGATGTGATTTACATATTTAAGAAAATGCATAGGATCACGTAAGGGGCTGGGTACTGGACTTGTAGTGACAAAGTTGAGAGTGCCTCTGTTCAAAGTAATGAGCTTCCCACCAAGGTGCAGAAGATCATGCCTATTTGGGAGGCGTTATATGTTTGGGCAGCCAGGTTGATCTATGAACATCAGAGGAGATTAAAGTCTGCCAGAAAGACTGATTGTCATTTTTCAGAAGTTAACTTGATATATACAAGGGTGGGCAAAATTTGCTTAACTACCCCAGCGTAATTTTGTGAAATCCCCCCAAATTACATGAAATGCCACATAATTACTCAAAATGCCTCTCCCTGCTGCTTGCAAAAAAAAAAGATACGGAACATTTTGTGTTAAAAAAAACTAGCAGAAAACAGCATTAAGCATGATGCATGTAAGGGACTATTTTGATTAGAAAGTGACATTCTGACTCCTGCCTGCTTCTTCCTACCTCTATTTCTTAACTCATCCAACTTCATCAAGTCCATCTCCGCCCATTTCTCTCATTTATTCCAACTTTCTATTCACTTTTTTGTCTCCTTTTAACTCTCTTGTGCTTTTTTTCATATTTTTCCTCTACCTGGACATTTCTTTGTATTTTGTTTGTTACACTCGGCCCAACAGCAATGGCAGAGGCAGGCATTGTGCCACGAGGCGAGGAGACAGCAGAAATCTCCAACTTCAAACCGAGGGTGCCACATACAACACTTTTTTGGAGGAGTAGTGTTGGCAGTAGGAACCAGGCCTGGCAAGGGGTACAGCCTGGTGGGGAGGACTCTACACTGGGACAGAGTTCGGCACAGCATGCACCGCCACATCGGGTGTGCTGCGCCCAGTGATAGGTCATACACAGCTGGGTTGATATTCTGAACAAGAAAAAGGGCTTGCTGTACCTGCTAGATGTTGAGAAGGCTGACACAGGTTATTGATGTTTAAAATATCTTCATTTTATGTTTATTAATAAAGCAAACTACAGGGGAACACGTAGGACCAGTTGAGACCTAGTTGAATTGTGATATCTCCAACAACGTCTCAACAGGTATTATAAGGATCACAATTCAGCAAACATAATGAATAGGAAACACAAGAAGGGAAGCGTCAAACAGATTACTATGATTGTAATTAAAGATCATTAACTACAAAAGCATATATTACAGCATCCACATTTGTCTAAAATAAGTGCAGTGAATAAAAAGAAGTTAACACATAGTGCTTGTGATCAAGTGCCCATGAACGGCACAAGTGAAACACGGAAAAGTAACAAAAAGAAAAAAGCATATAGACACTATTTCTAAGATTTTAGTTCTTGAATTTGATAATACAGAGAGATTTGGGAATATCTTGTAATAAACCAGGCCACGAACATGTTAACAGTAGATTGTTGCTTAATATTGTATGATCTCTATCTGAGTATAATTATATGAGAGCTTCTTGATGCCAAAGTAAATGATTGCACCTGTTTGTACCATTCCATTTATTAATAGTCTTGTCTTTTGTAGGAGCCCTGTGTACTTATTAAGTGTGTATATATATTACATGGATGAAGGCCCCCTTTTTTCTTTTGTTTTTTTCTTTTACTTTCTTTTTTCACCCTTTTTCTCTCTGTTTCTCATACCAGGGCTCTGCTAACTTTTTAATTCAATTTCCTGGATATTGATTTAAATCCTGTTTTCTGTTTGTTTTGTTTTTTTGCCCCCCATCCATTTTCGGGACATGTCCACTGGCGGAACTACCGGGGCACTTAGAGATCGCAAGGATGTGGTCTGCTCTTTTACCTGCAAAGCCACTTTCCTTATTTTGACGGCAGACGCGGCGCCTCATTATCAGAGACCGCTGACAGAAGCAGATGTGCTCCCCGGATGGAGGTGAGTATTGTTTTGTCACACTTGATGTGATACACGCTTCGCTCCCACCTATTGTTTTTGAAACCATTACCCTAAAATGTGTTTTTATTATTTTATTAGGTGCCTAAGATTTCTTTGTGTGATATTGTGGGATAAGTGTCACAATACCATATGGCTTTATAATTGTTTTTGGACCGAGGCTGATTCATTCTCTTGACGAAGGAACAGATGGAATTATATATGCTCTTGACTTTTTCATGGAACTATGAATCTGAAATTCGGTTTTATTAATAATTAGGTGCCCACGATTGATTCGGTTTTTACTTTGTCAAGTGTTGTTTCTACTAAGAATACTGGATCCCTTTGGGCTGTTCAGATTTATACTTGGCTCATCTTTGGACCCCATAAAATTGTGAGATCTGCTTATTAGTGGTCTTTATGACTCAATCAATTTAACTAGTGAGTTGATGCAAATTGGTGATTTTCCTTCATTATATCTATAGGTGTTGAGGTCAGTGTTATCCACCTTGGGCTCCACACTGTGCCTACTAATTGCAGTGATTAATCAATAGGCTTGGTTGATTGGTTCTAGGACTTCTGCCTTTCGGGTTTTATCTACAGGTGGCATTCATTTTTTCCGAACTCATTTATCAGGTAGATTAATTTTAATTTCACTCACTTTCTTGCACAGTTGTGGTTTATCTCGCTTTAATTTCAGATTAATATCCTTCTTGTTTTGGATGCACTAGATTATCTTTGTGCATTTCTGTCCTGATAAGTTACTGGGGTTGAAACACCATCAACATTTGAAACAGCGAATCTTGGCTTGTGATTTAATACATGACATTGACAAATTTCTCTGTATTATCAAATTCAAGTACTAAAATCTTACAAATACTGTCTATATGCTGTTTTCTTTGTGTTTCTTTTCTGTGTTTTACATGCGTGGTTCACCGGCACTTGATCACGAGCACTATGTGTCTATTTCTTTTCAGTCACTGCACTTATTTTAGACAATGTGGATGCTGTAATATATGCTTTTGTATTCAATGATCTTTAATTACATTCACAGGAATCGGTTTGATGCTTCCCTTTTTGTACTTCTTATTCATTATGTTTGCTGAATTGTGATCCTAATTGATACCTGTTGAGACGTTGTTGCAGATATCTTCATTTTATTTTAACACCACTGGTATATTTAAGTGAATATATATATAGTTATAGTTAGGACCTAACTTCTATTGAAAAAGCATTTTTTACTTGACTATATCTTTGGCGCCACTTGAAGAATTTTCACAAAACTTCCCAACAACATTTGCCAGTCACACCAGCTGCTGTCTGAAAAGTTTGGGGGTGATCCATCTAGGGGAAGCTGAGAAAAATGGGGGTCCCAAAACACGTTTTCCCTAATAATTTTTCCATAGGGATTTTGAACAGCAATAGCGCCAGAATCACTGGACAGAATCACACCAAATGTCAGAGAAAGGTAGGTCCTGGTCCAAAAAGCGAATCTTTTTGGTTTTGGTGATTGGCTGACAACACTTCAACAACAGACACCGTTGAAGTGTTGTCAGTCATTTTTGGACTTTGCTGAAGCTGAGTCCTAAGAAAAAAGTAAAATATAAAGAAAAGGGGCCAGGGCACAAACACCCTTACCCCATAGCTCTTGTGGTGAGGTCCCAAAGGGATCAGCAGGGCTAAAACGCATTTTCAATTTCTTTTACAACCGGAGTCTCAGTGGAACCACGGAGCTGCCTTAAAATAAAAAAACAACGAAGCACAGGCTCCTGCACTTCGTTATTATAAAGCCCCTGGGTGGGCCAAGTTGTGGGCAATTTGCTTAAAAATGTGAGGGGTCCCCTTGCCCCCTCCTGCTGCACCAGGGACTGCCACCTCCCTGGGGGTTATAATTGATATGCGGATGGCTGCGTGCCCCCCGCTGCCCTGGGGAACACCACCTCCCAAGGATTTTACTTAAATATGTGGGGGTGTGTTCCTCCCCGCTGCCCCAGAGACCACCACTTCTCTGGGGCATCAAAGTAATAATATATGGTGGGCCACCCGGCCCCCTTCCTGCGGCCCCAGGGTGATCATCTGTTTTATGCATGGGGGCCTGTGGCCCCCCGTGTCCCAGGGACCACCAGCAACTGGGGCAAAATGCATCAATTGTGTGGGGGAGGTCTATCGGCCTCCACCACAATCCAAGGGGTCGTGACCTCCCAGGGGCACATGTAAAAATGATTACATGGGGGTCGGTTTCAGACCCCCTTTAGCACCGGGGATAACCACCTCCCCGGGACTATAACTGTAGGAGAGGGCCCTACAGCCCCCCTCAAGGAGCCACTGATGGCCTTGGGGACTGCCACCCCTAAGGGCTGACTCATGATATGTCCTGGGGGGACATAGCTATTTGCTGTGGCTTGGCTGAAGCTTTGCAGCTTCAGTTAAGCCAAAACAATCACTTTGGTTTTTAACAGCGGGACCTGTCAAGGTTTCATCTCTGCCCCCTGTATGCGTGCAGGAAACAGAGATGAAATGCTTCAGCAAGAACAGAGCCGCTGTTAAAGAAGTTAAAGCAGCTCCGTGCTTGCTGAAGCAATGGCACCGCGAGGGAAGCCTTCAGGATTCTCCGCTGTGCCAGATAGCCCATAAAGGGCTTTTTGTAAATTAAAAATAAATAAATAAATAAATATGTATGGGCCACTGGAGAGCCCTTGAGGGCTCCCTCTCAGTTCCAGGTAGCCCTTAAAGGACAAAAAAAAACAGAATAACAACAAGCAATAGCTCAAAATGAAGGTCCGAGACCTTCACACTAGGCACTCAAGGTTCAGGCCCAGCCAGACTCGCTTCCCTCTTTTTTTTAAGAACAAAATATTTAAATCTTCAAAAATGATATACATTTTTGTTGCATTGTACAGAAATATCTCATTGTAAATATTTCATACATCAAACCCTAACAAACTCTCTATCTATCTCCCTCCAACTTTCTTTCTCTCTCTGTTTTTCTTTCAATTTCTCCCACTCACACATGCACTCAGCATAATGCACCTACTCACAGACCCACTCAGACACTCAGACCCACACACACATTGCCCATCAGACCCTTGAGCACCCACTCACAAACCCACTCAGACAGTTATGCACCCATTCACAGACCCATTCAGACTCTCACACACCCTCGCACAGACCCACTGACAGCCTCATACACCCACTCACAGACTTGCGGAGACACTGATGCACACACTAAAACACTGATTTATGCACTCTCACACCCAGACAAACACTGTCACAGCCACTCTCACCCCTAGATTACATCCTCTCACACCTATTCTGACACCCAGAGAGGCTGCAGCCAACTTCCGCAGTGCACAGGCAAAGGGCCAAGCATAGTATGGGGTTAGGTGTTAGGGGGGTTCGCCACAGGGTCTGGCTGCAAGCCAGGTCTTACGAGCAACCTCCGCTGCGCATGGGCGAAGGCCATGCACCATGTAAGGTTGGGTGCTCAGGGCCTGGACGCCAACTGCCACCATACAGACCAAAAAAAACATAGAACATAGAAATTCACTGAAAAAAACAAAGCTTACAGGGGCGTTATAGTTAGGAAATAGAATTGAAAAAAATAGATATTCACTTAAAAAAACAAAGGTTACAGAGACGATATAGTTAGGGTCACATTTTAAACGTACGAAACCATAGAAATTCACCAGGTCAGTCATGAAAAACTATATTCGGATTTCACATAATCCATAAAAATACATATAGAAGATTCAAGCAATACTTGTCAAATTTATACGTAAAAAACCCAATATTTGCATCTAGCATGTGTGTATTGCATCGCATTACTTGTGCATGCTATCCTAAAGGACGAAAGAGATCTAAAAATACTAGCATCCAAAAAATTCATACACAGCATCTATAGTGCAAACTTGTGTGCAAAACAGCAGAGGGGCAAAATATGCAAAGCATTCAATGGTATATAGATAGTCACAAACAGATATAAGAAGGTTATCACAGAAATACATCTGTGACTTTTCTAAGAACAGACTAATGTGCAAAAAGGCATATGTGCGCAATATACAGAGATATAAAAAAGTTGTATTATTGCTCCAAAAAGCAACAATACAACTTCCAATACTTTAAGATTCAATAAAAACAATAAACACATATAAATAATCACTGACTAATAGCACAATGTCTAAAAAGACAGTCATTCATCTCGTATCGCTACGGGGCAATCATTCTCTCCACCGTTGCCAATCTAATAATGTTAATCTATGTATGGGCGAGGATTAGTTGTACAATCTATTAATGCTACCTTTAGGGCCTCATGAGCTCCCCCTTACACAAGTTCTAGCCTTGCCCTATTCTGTAATCATAACAGCCATTAAAATACATACAGTACAAATAACTAAGAACCCTATATAACCTGGCCTACCCCTAAATTTCAGCGCCATAAATAGCGGTATTCAGGGCCTTAGCACGATAAGCCTCGAGGGCAGGTGAAATAGAATGAGTGGTGGTCACTCTAAAAAAACCACAGAATGGCATTTGACCTGTGCTACAACATCATGGAGGTTATTACATTTTGGGGTTCCCACTTAAACTTGTCCAAAAGGGTAATACCTAAATAGTCGAAACATGACACCCTTTCTAGGTCTACGTTGCCCACCCTAACACTCTTTGTTCTTACAGGGCACTTGCCAAAGACCATATATTTAGTTTTTGCACTTTTTATCTTTAATCCTCTTTTGGTACAGAGTGACCCAAACATTGTCAACAGGTTTTGAAGCCCCATTGGGGATTTAGAAATTAGCAACAAGTCGTCCGCGAATAGAATGATTGTAATTTTCCCTCTGTCTATGGTGGGAGAGTCGTTGACACATTGCCCAAGGTACTCAACATCATCACTCATATAAAGAGAAAAGAATGTAGGGGCCAGCACACATCCTTGGCGCACTCCGTGACCCGTAGGGATTCTGGACATCAGTTCTCCATACCCCCCCCCAGAGTACCTGAGCATAGTTCCCAGTATGCAATCAGATCAAGATGTCTACTAGGTCACTAGGGAGACCACCTTCCTCAGAACCCTCCAAAGATTATCATGAGGAATCAGATCAAAGGCGGCTCGAAGTTCGACAAAAGATACATATAACTTCTGCTGTTGGAGGAAAACCTGCTTCCCGTCTAAAATAGAAAACCTAAATACCTGGTCAATACTGCTAGTCTTCAAATGGAAATCATCCTGCAGGGATGAGAATACATCTTTGCTGGCTGCCCACAGCAGTAATTTGTTAAGCACTTGTCTCATGAGGATTTTTTAAAGATTATCCAGTAAGCTAGTAGGATGGTAGTGAGCATGGCAGCTCGCGTCACCTTTTATAATACTGGAATAATTTCAGCCCTTTTCCAAATATCCGGCATCGTACCCCCTCTAGCTATTGTATTTGAAAGTGTATTTATGTGTCCAGCACACAGTTGGGGTTCCGACTTGTATAAGTCCATTGGAATACTGTCCGGGCCAGGGACTTTTAGGGGTTTCAAGCTATCTATTTCTGCCAAGGTTTCCTCCAGAGAGAAAAATGGTGGGGCACATACATCAGGCCCTACGCTAGAAGTGGCAGTAGGCATATTCTCCTCCCCTACATCCAAGTGATCCTATCCATTACGACTCACAGAGTATAGAGCACCAAAATGATCCTCCCACTTATCCGGTGCGATATGGGAAACCTAGGATTACCATGTTCTCTAGTCCCATCTGTGATTAACGATCAAAAAATGTGATTATCTCTCACTTCCAGGGACTGGAGTAGTTCCTGCCATTTATCCTCATCCCATTTACCAGTTAGAGTTATTTCAAGTAACTATAACTCGTGCCCTAAAGTAACTATAACTTGCCCCTTCACTATGCACTGCTAATTACTCCACACATTATGGCACCCATGACATCTTTGATAACATCCGTCATTATATGAATTAAATATTTGCAGGAAAAAAATGTAGGACAAAACTGTGCATGGCAGGGGCATGAGTGACAGTTACTTTAGGGCACAATTTATAGTTAGTTACCTTGAGATAACTCTAACTAAAACTGGTGAATTTATATGGTTTGGTACGTTTAAGATATATATATATATATATATATATATATACATATATATATATATATATATATATATATATATATATATATATACACAACACATATATATATATATATATATATATATAGAGAGAGAGAGAGAGCGAGAGAGAGAGAAATATATATATTTATGGATATGTATATACAAAAGAAATAGGTGGAGCACAGAATCTCACTTTTGGGCTCAATCAGCTTCTGAGCATTTGACTACCACCATTTTTCTGGACATCAAACAAAATGTATCAATATTTCCCTCTTACAAGAAAATCCCTCAATGAGTGCCCACCTTAGCACAAAACCTAAAACCAAAATTGCTCTGAACATCTATGAATTATTAGCTAATGAACTCCACTACTCACACTCACTGATACCTGGATTATGAATCCACACCAGACGTAACAAAGCTTCTTGGAGTTCACCACTACATCCCATTCAAAGAAAGGATCGAGATGACTGGCTGTCCTTCATATATGTGGCTGGCTATCTGGCACATTTTATTATTTGCCACAAAATGCATTATAAATCTCACTATCTAATTTGAATATACCCTGATTTATCAGCCTCATCCAAAATAAACCGGTTCTTCTGTCTCAGGTGACTTCCTAAACCTTGCTCATCATATGTTCACACACTCTTTCAGGGCCTTCATAGCAGATGACTTCAAATATGAGTTGAAGATAAATTCATGGTCATTCACTCAAGGCACCATCGATAAGCTTAGCTTCCTTAAACTAGCTGGACAACTTAACCCACGCTAGTGGCCTACGTTTAACAGCCTTTAGTGTGCTGTTGTGGTGCTAGGGTGGAAACTTCAGAGTTCAAACTGTGTTTTCTTAGACTTCTGTCATTAGTGTTCCTGCTGTGTCTCTTAAGACCGGGGATAGCAAGGGCAGTGGCAGGTGTGCCAAACGTCAAATCAGGGTTATAATATGCTATCCCTGGTTATACCTGATTGACGTTCATATTTAATCGTTACCTATATGGTTTATCAACTCCAGAGCCTTAGTGGAACGAAAAATGTCTATTTAGTTTGACAGTGATCTTTACAACGGAGGTTCTGCACTAGAGTGGGAAGCACAAATGTGTTTGCTTGCACTTGTTAAAAATCTCACTTATCACAGTATGTAACAGTTGCATTAGAGGTGAAAAATTATTTTCTGTTGCCATGAAGACCACCTTTACAAGAAATTGTCATGCAGTACTGTGTAGTCTAAGAGATTGCCTGGTTAATCAAGAATGCACTGTTCGCTGAAATGAGCTATTCTTAGAATTCTGCAGTACATGCTTTGACATTCTGTCTTGTATAACGTGGGAAGAGTTGATTGCAGAGACTGAGCTATCGGTATCCAGTTCATTTGGTGTGCTTTCCAACCTGAAATAAATGAACCGCTGAAAACCTATTTTGCTCGTGGACCCAGCCTGCTCCAGTCTGACCTCTCAGAAAACCAGTACATGTTCTCATTGTTTTTTTTACCTTGCCAGCTTTTAATTCCCAAAACCTAAATATCCCAGCAAGTAAAAACCAGAACTCGTATAAGAAAGATGGCAAATATCCAATTGAATGGGTAGCGCCTTAACAATCCTGTCATAGAGAAGGCTTTTTGCCTCATCAGTTTGTTATTTTCCACTCCATTTTAATTTTGGCTTTGGTGTGGCATTGCAGTCTTTAATGAAATAAACATTTTTCACAGTGGAAATTTATCTTGCCAAACAAAAATATGGGCAAAACAAGGCCTTCTATGAAAGTCAGTTAATGTTCTATTTAGGATTGGATTACGTGGAATCGTTCCGATTATAAAAATCCAACAGCAAGTTGATTGGAATTTATCCAATGTGCTAATTATCACATATTCTGAGTTTTCCTGGAATAGTCCAGATTTGACTGCTCAGCTCACCAAAATATTTATCTTACAATAAATACCATCTAGTTTTACCCTATTAACTTGCAGAATGTTTGACATACCAAAACCTGATAAAGGATGGGGGTCTTTATATGGTAATTACCGAGTTAGGTCAATACTGCACAACTTCCAATTCCGATCATTGCACAAACAGGGGTTTGCCCAGGAGTCAGGGAATACTGATTCATTCATGATCAGGGTCTAAGTTTCGAACAGCCCAAAATACACCATTTTGAAAACTACCTGTGTTAGCAATGGGGTCTTTGGTTGGCAGTCAAGTTACTCCCTGTCCAAGCAAGGACCCTCACTCTAGTCAGGATATGTCACACACAATCCAAATTATCCTGTGCCCACCCTCTGATAGCTTGGCACTGAGCAGTCAGGCGTAACTTAGAAGGCAACGTGTAAAGTATTTGTGCAATAAATCATAAAATACCACAATATAACACCACAAAAATACACCACACAGTGTTTAGAAAAATACATAATATTTATCTGGATAAATGCAGGTCAAAATGATTAAAGATTAAATAAGCAAATGTTGGGATATCACTGAAAGTGATATCAAGTGTCTTAGAGTTTAAATATTACTGTCAAAGCAATTAAAAGTGTCTTAAGTTCTCCTAGAAACAACAAGAGTCTCTTGCAGACCAAAGTACCTGATTTGCGTTGAAAATCCTTGCCAGGGACCGCAGAGGAGGAGATGCATGGAAAACGGTAAGTGTGCGTCAGTTTCACCCCTTCGCACACGGACTTGCGTTGTTATTTTTCATGCGGGGAAGACGTTGCGCTGATTTCCGGCAAGCAGACTTGGATCCTCTTCAGATGCCCTGGGGACGATGCCGGGAATCCTGGGCTTGCAGAGCGAAATCACAGGGGCTGTGTCGATTCCGGTGAGCGATGCGTGGAATTCTCTTCCGAACGGCAGGTGCTGCGTCGATTCCTCTCCGGAAGTCAGGCATCGTCGTTCTGAGCCGCCTTGCGTCGATCAAGTAGGGCTGGGCGTCAAAGTTCCGGTCGTGACGCTGGCGCTGAGTCGATCTTCTGTCACGGAGTCGGGCTGCGTCGTTCCGGTCTCGGCGTTCGGTGAATTTTTCACCGCAAGCAGGCTGTGCTTCGTTCTTGGCAGCGGTGCGTCAAATTTTTACAGCACGGGGATTTCAGCTGGAGGAGAGTAGTCTTTTTGGTCCTGAGTCTTCAGGGAACAGAAGGCAAGCTCTATCCAATCCCTTAGAGAGCACTTCTGCATCAAGGCAAGAGAGCAGCAAGACAGCAGGGCAACAGCAAGGTAGCAGTCCTCTTCGGGAAGCAGTCAGGTGAGTCCTTTAGGCAGTCAGGTACTTCTTCTTGTCAGGGTGCAGGTTCTGGTTCAGGTTTCTTCTCCAGGAAGTATCTGAGTTGGTAGGGCAGCGGCCCTGTTTTTATACCCAAATGTGCCTTTGAAGTGGGGGAGACTTCAAAGAGTGGCTTAGAAGTGCACCAGGTCCCCTTTCAGTTCAAACCTGTCTGACAGGGTCCCAGTAGGGGGTGTGGCAATCCTTTGTGTGAGAGCAGGCACTCCACCCTCCAAGCCCAGGAAGACCCATTCAACATGCATATGTATGGAAATGAGGCTGAGTATCCTGTGTTTGGGGTGTGTCTGAGTGAATGCACCAGGAGCTGTCAACTAAACCCAGCCAGTCGTGGATTGTAAGGCACAGAACGATTTAAGTGCAGAGAAATGCTCATTTTCTAAAAGGGTAATTTCTAAAATAATAATGTTAAATCCAACTTCACCAGTCAGCAGGATTTTGTATTACCATTCTGGCCTTACTAAATATGACTTTCCTACTCCTTTCAGATCTGCAGCTACCACTCAAACAATGTATGAGGGCAGCCCCAATGTTAGCCTATGAAGGGAGCAGGCCTCGCAGCAGTGTAAAAACGAATGTAGGAGTTTTACACTACCAGGACATGTAACACTACCCAGGTACATGTCCTGCCTTTTACCTAAACAGCACCCTGCCCTAGGGGTTACCCAGGGCACACTTTCGGGGTGTCTTATATGTAGCAAAAGGGGAGTTTTAGGCTTGGCAAGTACTTTTAAATGTCAAGTCAAATTGACAGTGAAACTGCACACACAGGCCTTGCAAGGGCAGGCCTGAGACAAGGTTAAGGGGCTATGTAAGTGGGGGGCACAATAAGTGCTGCAGGCCCACTTTAATCTATAGGCCCTGGGCACATATAGTGCACTCTACTAGGGACTTATAAGTAAATTAAATGGTCCAACTGGGTATGAGCCAATGTCACCATGTTTTAAGGCGAGAGCATATGCCCTTCAGCACTGATTAGCAGTGGTAATGTGCACAGAGTCCTAAAGCCAGCAAAAATGAGGTCAGAAAAAGAGAAGGAGGAAGGCAAAACGTCTGGGGAGAACCCTGCATAAAGGCCATTTTCAACAACCTGTGAGTGAAAGTCAGAGTTACAGGCACAAATACCTTTATGTGCAAGTGCAAAACCACTCTTTGAATTGAAAAACTACAATTCCACACTTGTAGGAAGATTTACTCACAAAGGTGTTTGCTGGCACATGTGAGAAATTGGGTTGTTGGTTGAACATGGGGTGACCCCTATTTAAGGAACAGCCACATTCCCTGTTAGGGTGAACCACAAAAAATCCTAAATTAACCTGTGCTGAACCCTCTGGTAGCTAGGCACAAAAGCAGTCAGTTAATTATGCAGTACAGAAACACTAATAAAGTGAAAACACAGCACAAGATAAATCCCACACCAATTTAGAAATGTGGAGTACATTTTAATACATTATTTCAGTTGAACCAGAGGTATGAATTTTTTAAGTTTTTAGTAAAATCTAGAGCCTAAAAGCTCAAGCCCAACTGCAGCGATCTAGTCGTGTGACACTGGTTCAAAGTAAAAAAATATGGCCGACCGCGATGGAGCGTGGGTCGGATAGAAGAATTGTATTGGTCCTGTTTGCGCTTAACTTTCAACTTAGAAGAAACTTTCAAGAAGAAGCTCAGAGAAGGTCAAGTTTAGCTGAGCAAGGCTACAGGCAGGGCTTGAGGAGGCAGTTTCAGTGTCAGGGAGCTGCTGGATGAAGTCACAGTGCAAATTTCTACATTCAGCCTTAATCACTTTTTTGGAAGTCAAAAACCTCCAGTGGGATGATGCTGGAGGCTGCAGCTGAAGTGAGTTCCAGGAGGCCAGATACCCCTTTGGCGAAGGACCGCTGAACAAGATTTGCTGCTGTGGAAAAGGACAGAGCAGGAGCTGCCACAAAGTCAGGCCAACTGGCAATGCACCTTTGGGCAGTTAGATGAGCGGGTTGGTCCCATTCTTCTCTCTAGGTTCTCAGAGCAGGTTTTAGCTAAACATTTTCTGAGTCCCATGTTTTGAATCTTGACTATCTGGGCATTTAGCACTACCACCAAGTGTATAGGACTGGAAGGGCACCACTTGGGGACTTAGGTCTCACACAGGTCCCAATGCGGGTTCAAGATGGTGGATGCCTGTTATGTTCCTGTGGCTAGGAATAGGAGGCCAGCAAACTAGCTCTTGGAGTCACTCTGGTAGTCTTGGGTTCAGATGAGGAAGCAGGGCTCAAGCAACAGAACTGGCCTCTAAGGGTTCAAGGCAGGATCCAGGCAGCAAATCAGTCCTTCCAGATGCATCAAAGCAGTCTTGTGGAGTGTTCAGCAGACTAGAGCAACAGGCACTGCTCTGAAAGTCCTTCCACAGGTCCAATAAGAGAACTGAAGAGTGGGTCTGCGGGTCCCTTTTTTAATGCATGGTGCCTTCCTTAAAGTAGGAGATGTTTCTAGAAGATTCCCTTTGAAGTACTTGAAGTATCCTGACTCCCCTGCCCAGGCTGGCTGCAGGGACAATGGAGAGGTGACAAGCCCTTTGTGTGAAGGCAGAGCACAGTCTATTTAGTTGAAAGAGAGGCTGTGCCCAACTTCGACCTTTCATCCTGTCAGCAGATGGTCCTTTCAGGCATACCTTATCCCTCTATTGTGTGACTGTCTTGGAGGAATTCACAAAGTCCAACTGCCAACTACATCTGGCCATGTGACCCAGGACAGGCTTCAGGCATCAAATGGCAAAGGGCAGTAAAATGCCTATTTTCTAGAAGTGGCATTTTCAAACTTTTAACTTAAAATATGACTTTACCATTAAAGAGGATTTTTAATTACAGTTTCATAGATACCAGCCACAAAATGCGTACTGTTTACCAATTAAAAGTTACAATTTAGTTAATGGAACAAGGCAACCCAATGTTATCCTATGAGACAGGTAGGCCACACAATAGTCAAAAAATGAATTTAGGGGTTTTTCACTACCAGGACTTGCAAAACCCACAAATACATGTCCAACATTTAAGGGCTTACCTTAAGGGGTGACAGATATGCAAAAAAAGGGAAGTTTAAGTTTTGGCAAGGAGGTTATATTGTCAATTGGAATTGGGATTTTAAAACTGCATTCAGGCTGCAATGGCAAGTCTGAGACATGTTTTAAGGAGCTACTTAAGTGGGTGGCATAACAAGGGCTGCAGGCCCACTGGTAGCATTTAATCTACAGGGCCTGGGTACATAGTATACCACTCTGCGAGGGACTTACAAGAAAAATTAAAATGTCAATCGGTTGGCCAATTTGACTATGTTTAGGGGAGTGAGCACCAGCACGTTAGGACTGGTTAGCAGCGGTAACGTCATAGACTCCTAAGGCCAAAAAAAATAATTTGACAAAAAATAGGAGGAGTTAACTCAAGGAGTTTGGAGATGATCCTACAGACAGGCCCAGGTCCAAAAGTACACATCTACAAGTAAGTGTAGGAAGAGGGTGAGAAGCCGGCATGATGGAGCAGAAATGTCTTGGTAGTTCGTAAACACAGAAAAACGTATTATTTTGCAAGCACTCAGAAAGTTATTCTCAATTTCTCTCCAACCTGGAAAATGTAACTGTGCTACCATGGGGATAAGTAAATCTGATTCAAGGGTCAGAAGCGTTGATAAAGGCAAACTTGCAGAAACGCATCTGCTGTTGAAAATAAATGGACTGCAAAACCCTTAAGTGTTCCAAGCTGTTTTCCTTTTGGGAATTTTGTTTGTGAATTTTACATGATGGCCACAATCATGAAGGAAGCACCCGTGTTAAAGTTGTTCGGCAAAGCAAGTGGCATTTGGTTTTCTCATACATACACATATACAGTATATGTATATATTATAAAAAATCACACAAAAAAACAAAGGTTAGAGGGACAATATAGTTAGGTTCTGAATTTAGACAAACAAAACCATAGAAATTCAGCTGTTATACTTAGAGTTATTTCAAGTAACTATACATCGTGCCCTAAGTTAAGTATAACTCGCACCCCCCATGCACAATTCTCTCATCGATATTTTTATTTGAAATGTTACAGTGATAATATCAATGATGCCACAGAAGATGTCATCAATATTGCAATGTAATATGTGGAGTAATTAGCTGTGCATGGCGAGGGCTTGAGTTATAGTTACCTTAGGACACGAGTTATCGTTACTTGGAATAATTCTGACTATAGCAGGTGAATTTCCATGGTTTTGTGCATGTAAAGAGCCTAATTATAATGTCCTTTTAACCTTTACTTTTTTCAGTGAATTTCTAAGGTTTTTACATGCTAATCCTTAACTGTAACGTCCTTGCAACCTTTGTTTTTTTTTCAGTGAACTTCTATGTTTTTTAACAGCAGTGGGTTGGCCAGGGGGCCTGGCCAATGCCAGGCCCTGCGGCCAACCCCCAATCAACATACATCCGGTGCCACACACACCTGAAGGCAGGGGTCGGATGCAGGGCCTAGAAACGGAACTTCAACTGGGGCACTTGCTTTGTTTATATTTGTAAGTGCATGTCATTCAGGTTTAATTTCTCTAAAGAATGCATACTGACCTGCTTATTTATCCAAGAGGCCCCAGTTTTGAGCTAAATGTCTACTTAATTGGAGTACTTTCTACAAGCTAATTAGAAAGTGCTACTTCATTGAGTAAATGTGTAGTACATATTCCAGACTACTGCTGTATGAAGGACGCTGAAGTATTGCCTGCAGTGACCTTGTATGTCTGTTATTTTGGCAATGTAATTGTTCCTTGAGCATCTTCATACAGAAAGCTGAGATAACATAAATTCTTGTGTAGAGAAAACAATGAGACTACTAAGAGTTGAATCTTCACCAAACAAGAGTATTACCTCTTAATTACATGTAGTAAGTGCTTCTTTGTTTGGTGGAGATGTGCTCATATTCCTCTGCATTACGAATGCATCTCCAAAATCTCCGGGAAACATGCTGATGGAGACATTTGGTAATCTGTCCATCATCCTGGAAAAAGCCAGGAAGAAGTTGCATACTAATAACATATATATATCAGGGCAAAATTGGCAGAAGTTCTAGGTCATTTTCCATACTCTTAGTGGTTAATATGGTGAACCACAAGCTCTGGTCTCAACAGGAGATGACAGAAAGAATCCACTGCTGAAATCATTACTTTGGGACTGCAGGGGGGGCCTCAAGTTCCCCTCGGTACCTCCCATCTTCCCCTCCTGTGGGAGCCGGCATTGCTCCTGCATGCAGGAAGCAGCAAAAAATGTCGCTCCCTACATGCAGGAGCAATCCTTTCATCTGTTTCCCTATCCGCTTTGCAGAGGGAAGGAAAACAGATTGAAAGTCTGCTCCCAGCAAGCTGGAGCAGTTTTTTTACTCCCACCCACTAGACGCAGACTTCCAGTTTGCTCTCGCTTTGTGAGAGTAGACAAAGCTCCATGTTAAAGCAAACTGCTATCTCTCAAGGGTGGGCAACTTGGGAGATAGGAAGCCCCACCTGGAGGGTCACTGCCACGCAGCCCCCCTCCTTTCAGTTTGCATGGGGCAGCCCCAGGGTTGTGGTGGTCCCTAGGGCCTTTTATGGCCTAGGACGGGGGTCCGTGCGGTCCTGCAGGAGCAGAGATTTTACTGATGAAATTTATAATTAAATATGTGTTGATCTTGATGAACTTATTTGTGATTTTTCTAATAAATGTTAACAAAACTGGTGACTTTTGCAAATGGCCACCATAATCCATTTTGTATTCTACTCAAGCTAACTTTAGCTTGTAAATGGAACTGATATTCTACTCAATGCTTACTCAAAAAGAGTGTGTTTAGTAGTTTTTAGAAATGTAAACAGCTACCCCTATTGGAATTTTACGTTATACCTTACTAGGTCAGATTTATTAGGTCATTGCTAGAGTTTGACTGTCTTATTGTTTAGCAAAATGTCACTAATGTGTGGTTTTTCCTTGAAGCTGGAAGTAGATGCAACATTGCTAGAAGTTTCTTCCTGAACATGAAGATTTGTTGTGATGGAACAATGGAGTTTTGTAAGAATTAATTTAACGTTCTGTCACTTATTCTTTGAAGCAGACTTTCAGAGATTTGCAGTCAGACTTAACAAGATTATCAAGCAACTTTCCAGTGATATTTCTAGAGCTAGTCTGGTCAAAGAGAGAGTTTTGCACTCATGTAGACTTGGGGGATTTACAGATTTACAGATTGTTCCTACTGATGGTGTCCCCTTGCTGAAGTGATTTCTGTTGTTATTCATTTATATTATGGGTACTGTATGAAATGTAAATTGTTATGTGTCTTTTGTTTTTCAGGTACCAGCTGCAACTCATTAATTAATTCTGAATAATATTAATAATAATAATAATAATAATAATAATAATAATAATACTATTTTTGATATAACCTGAGTTAGTATGTTTTCTAAAATTGTGTTTCTAAAACTTTTGCATGAAGCCCAACATGTTAATGCTAATTAGTGGTTAGTGAGGGAGTGTAACTTTATATGCTCTTGATTCGTGTTGACATTCTTTGGTCTATCTTCAATGTACATTATCACACTAGTACAAATCTTGGTGTTATTAAGTTGTGTTATAATTCTTGAGTTAATTTGTTTACTTTCTTTGATTGAACTCAGAGATATAAGGCGTTCTAGTCAGCAATTGATGACTCTTTATATGTATTATTTGTGTTTGAGAAGTATTTTTGTGACTTTAGAATTGTTAATATAGGGAAATACATTTACAAATCTTCTTAATGAACTGGTGTGGACATGGCAGTGAAATCAGATTGACAATTGCTTGTTTTTGTTGTTTATTGAGATGATTATGACTTACACTATTGATATCCTCTTTAATCAATGTTGTGTCGGTCCTTTGGCCTAAGGCGCAAAATCCACTATTTGGTCTGAGAGAATACCTAGGATTTGTCCGCGTTGCAGCAGCCCCTACAAAGTTTCCATTAATGCCCTGGGGAGGAGGGGGGCCCTGGGGCTCTTAGGAGGACAAGGAGGGGATGGCATTATTTACATAAAGCTCTAGGGAGGTGGTGGTTCCCAGGGCTCCATAGAGCCTGAGGATGGGTGCGATTTTGTGGCAATTTTTTTTTAAATGCTTTTTTGCACTGGCGGGATAACCGGATGATGTAATCAGTGATGTCATTTGAGATGTTATCAGCAATGTCACTGACCATGTCATGAGTGATATAATATGTGAGGGCATAAGCAGTGCATTATGGGGGCGCAAGTTATAGTTATCTGAGGTAAATATAACTGCTGAATTTCAGGTGTATCAATGTCAGAGTGAGTGTCTGAGTGCATTTGAGAGAGTGTGTGTGAGATTGTCTCTGTGAGTGTGACAGTAAATGTATGAGTAACTTGGCATAAAGGAAGTGCAGTTGCTCATTTTTTTTAACAAGAGTCTACTGTTTTATACGAAATGTGTATACAACTGAAATACTTTTTACTAGTTAGTTAGTAAGAGCAGGTTTGTTGAATAAATATCCAGTGTATGCTGTATACTACAGTTGTGTATTTACCACCAGAAAATGTAGTCCTGAACTTTGTCTATGTTTACCAAAATGATGGTGACTCATTTGTCTTTTTGCTGTATTCTGTGTGAACATAAAGTATTGTATAAAGAGATCAACAATATGGGAAACATGTTACTAAGTTCCAAACTAGGGTTGTTGTTCAAAGCTATGGCCCTCATTATGAACATTGCGGTCCAGACCACCATGCAGGCAGTGGTGGAAATTACCACCACCGGCATGGCGGTCTGGACTGCCATATAATGAACAAGGGAGGACCGCCACAGGTGGCCCTCCGCCACCGCCAGGCTACCGCCGACAGGCAGCCTGACGATGGTGGATTTCTTTATCTGACAGGGCAGCGCTGCAAGCAGCAGGATAAAGAACCCTTGTTCCTCCATCCTTTCCCTAGCGGGTTTCTCCTGCCAGTGAAAGGCTGGCAGAAGTGGTGTTCTGGGGCCCCCCTGAAGGCCCCTGCACTGGCCATGCACTTGGCATGGGCAGTGCAGGAGCCCCCATGCACAGCCCCATTGCATAGGGTTTTGCACGACGAGTGCTGCTGCACCCGCCGCAATGAGGCATTGACGACGGCTCCGTTTGGACCCGTTCGCAATGTCCAGGCCCAGCACTCCTTTGGGCCGTTGAGCGGAGCACTGTTTCTGCCACCGGCTCTGAGGAATGTTCATTATTGGGCCAGCGGAGTCCTCAACAGGCTGACGGTCTGTGTTCAGACCGCCAGCATGAACACGGCGGGGATTCCTGCCATGTTCATAATGAAGGCCTATATGTTGTAAGGTTTTTTTTTAGCTAGAGATCTCCTGTTGTTCCTAACCATTCACCACAGAAATGTGCAGAAAAAGCACTGTGAGTTCCTTTGCTAACGTGTTTACCATTATAAAAAAAACAAGACTTTGCACAGTTTTAAGTAGGATGGTACAGGCCCATGCTTATATGATAGTGGTGATAGTAGTACATGGTGTATCCAGTACCGAAATAGTTGTGAAGTGAGTGGAGTAATATATATATTTTTTAATCATTTTTAGATCTGCAGTGCCTCTGCGGTTCTGCAAAAGTAGAAGAGTGAATATCTGTGGTTTTTGTCCCCATCATGTGATCAGAATAAATCTGTGGTTCCGATCAGCAGGTTGTGAAAATCAAAAAAAAAAAGTCAAGATATAAGACCCATTGTTTATCATTTTGACATAAGGCTACGCATATTTCCAAGGTGCAAACATGTTTAGTATTTAATAAAAAAGTAATTTCATGATTTTTATGGTTAGTTGTGTACCACACCTAATTTTGATTAGGACCACTCCCTAAAACACTTATTATTCTCTAACTGTTGTGGGAGAAACATCTTATTGGAGATCATCCTGAAACACTGGTTTCCAGAATGGCTGAAGGGAGTGCTGCACTACCATCTTATTCCTCAGGGAGAAGAAAATGGACATCTGGCTTCTTCATCAAGAAAGGAGAGTGACGCATGGTCATATTTTACCATACCTACTGGAGAAAAGAAAGCAACAGCAAAATTCATGAAATGCAATCTCTGCGGGAAAGAATTGTCTAGAGGCACATAAAAAAAAGCAACAGGACATTGAGTATGTGGATGCATGTCCGCATAATCCGCGAACGCCCATATTGGCATATGATTAGAGAGAGAGAAGAAACACATTTGGATGTTGAAGCTGGGTCATCATCATCTACCTCTGTCACTCCTGCAAACATCACTATGCCAGCCACATGCACTGAATTAGGTAGAATGATAACATCCTGCACCACCTGCCATAATCTTGTGTTTGCAAAAGTTAAAGATGTCAATGATTTTTTTCACAAGTGAAAAAGCACTGTTGCTAATTTTTTCATACGTTTTTTGCTTGAAGAAACTGTTATTCAGCACCGTTGTGCTTTGACAATGCAACACTTTTGCATTTAGGTTTCTCCCAAATTTTCCATGCATTTTTTGAATTTTTTTATTTTTATTTAAAAAGATTTTTTTTTTTAATCTGAAAGAAAAAACTGTTCTTGTTAGAAACACAATTGAATCAAACAAGGAGCTGTGTTTGAGTCTTTATTATCCTTTATTGTTTATCATGTTTGGTATATAAAGACCTCTCTCTGTAGGTGTGTAATTGTATGTACTAATCTGTATCAGAATGTAATAGTGTGTATATGAGTGACTGTGTGAATGTGTGCCTGTGTGTGATAGTCTTTGTATCAGTGTGTGCATGGATGTTCCAGTATATGCATCAGTGTGTATATGGGTGTGTTAGCGTATGCATTAGTATGTGCCAGAGTGTGTGAGTGTGTGTGTGAGTGTGAGCCTGAGTGTCTCAGTGTATATATCAGTGTGTGCCTGGGTGTGCCAGTGTATGCATCGGTATCTGTATAGGGCTATCAGTGTATTCATGAGTTTGCACTTGGGTGTGTCAGTGTATGCATCAGTCTGTGCCTCGGTGTCAGTGTATGCATCCGCATGTGCCTGGGTGTGCCAGTGAATGCATTAGTGTGAAACCTAGATGTATTAATGTATACATCAGTGGAAATCTGGTTGTGTCAGTCTATGCAATAGTGTGTATCTGGGTGTGTCAGTGTATGCATCTGTGTGTACATGGGTGTCTCAGTGTATGCATCAGTGTGTGACTAGGTGTGTTGGTGTATGCATCAGTGTGAGCATGGGTGTGTCAATGTGTATATTAATGTGTGCCTGGGTGTGTCAATGTATGCATTGGTATGTGCATGGGTGTGTTAATGTATGCATGACTTTGCACTTGGCTGTGTTAGTGTATACATCAGTCTGTGCCTGAGTATGTTAGTGTATTCATCAGTGTGAGCCTGGGTGTGTCAGTGTATGCATCAGCATGTGCCTAGCTGTGTCAATGTATGCATAAGTGTGTGCCTGGATGTATTAGTGTATACATCAGTGTACATCTGGGTTTGTCAGTTTATGCAATAGTGTGTGCCTCAGTGTGTCAGTGTATGCATCTGTGTTTTTTTATGGTGGCTCACCCTAGGTGTGTCGGTGTATGCATCAGTGTGAGCCTGGGTGTGTCAGTGTATACATCAGTGTGTGCCTAGGTGTTTCAGTGTATACATCGGTATGTGCATGGGTGTGTCAGTATATGCATGAGTTAGAACTTTGTTGTGTCAGTGTATGCACCACTCTATTCCTGGGTGTGTTAGGGCATGGATAATTGTGTGCCGAGGTATGTCAGTGAATACATCAGCATGTGCCTGGGTATGTCAGTGTATTCAACAGTTTCTCCATGGCTGTGTCAGTGTAAGCATGAGTTTGCACTTGGGTGTTTCAGTGTATGCATCAGTCTGTCCCGGGATGTATTAGTGTATGTATCAGCATGTGCCTGGATGTGTCACTGTATGCATGAGTGTGGTAGGGTGTGTCAGTCTATGCATCAGTGTGTGCTTGGGTGTCTCAGAGAGTGCATCAGTGTATCCCTGAGTGTGTCAGTGTACACATGAAAGTGTGCCTGAGTGGCTGAGTTCATGCATCAGTGTATTCCTGGTTGTGTCAGGGTATGTATTAGTGTGTGCCTAGGTGATTGAGTATATTCATCAGTGTGTGCCTGGGAGTGTGACTGTGTGCACCAATGTGTCCCGGGATGTGTCAGTGTATACATCATTGTGTGCTGGGTATTTTAGTTTATGCATTAGTGTGTGACTGTCAGTGTATGCATCGGTGTCTGCCTGAATGTCTTAGTGTATGGATCTGTGTGTGGGTGAGTGTGCCAGTGAATGTATCAGTGTATGACTGTGTGTGATAGTGTATTCCTTAGTGTTTGCCTGGGTATATATGTTTGTGAATCAGTGTTTCCTGAATGCATTAGTGTATGCTTATCTGTATACATAACTGTATTCAGATTATTGTGTCGGTTTATCAGTATAACTAACTACATGTACTTCAGTATGTTTACAGATGGTCTTTTAATGAAGAAATATATAATTAACTACATTACTGCAATAAATAGCTCCTTCAATCTGTCAAATCTGTCTAAAAAGAGTGAAAACATAAATAAAAGTTAAACTTGTATATTATTAAGTTATCTATTCAAAGTTCAAAGCATGTAAAGGAAATGATATTATTAATTAGAACATACAATAAATGTATATCAATGTATAGCAATCACAAATAATATTTAAGCATGTTACATTCACTTTTCCACTGTTCTTAGCTTCTAGACTTTTGCACTACAAATGAAGTGTGTATAGGTACTCATCTTTGAAACGTGTTTGGGGGATAGTCATATGGACTTTTTTAAAAACCCATAAGTTCACAGCATATTATTTGAAATTACCATTACTATGTGTGGCATTCACTACAAATATTACCAAAACTCTTTTACTTATACTTGTGACATTACATTAATGTTATTAAAGATTTATAATAGAATTTCTGTGTATGAATCATACTACTAGTTTAAAAAAGTGTTTAAAGACATCACCCTTGGTAGGCCGCGCAATGTCATAAAGTTCAGTCATTTATTGAAGAGGTATATAGTATATCAACTGTTCTAGAACTGAAACTTTACCAGTCTTTCTTTCTATCTTTTGTAGATGTATGTTATAGTTCAAAGTTTCCGATCTCCATTTCCAGGTTTGTACTATGTTTGTAGTTTCCATCCAAGACTAAGAAGATTTAAAGATTTACAATCCATTAGAAAGACATTATCCTTGTTAGGCCATATGGTGTGTTATGTTGTTGTATTAAAAATTTCCCAGATATATTATTGCACTTCTCCAGTATTAATCCTCCTCAGAACTTTGGCTCAAGAAACAGAAGGTAAGAATTTGGTAATTTATAGGCTAGTCTCTGCTTAAATGCAAGTTTACTATCAATATACTCTGTCCTCACAGTTGTATTCTTTATGTATTTAGTGTAATGTCCAGATATAACACGTACTCCTTTATGGAAAATAATGGCTGTACAGGTATATGTTTTTTCCTACATAGAAATTTCTTTAGCATTAAAATTGGTAATTTGAGTTTCTAATTTTGTTCCTCCTACTTTGCATTGCTGTAGCATTAAGATGATATACTTGCCAGTTCTTCTGATGTTCAAAGTTGATATAAGGTCAGAGTTACAATTTGTGCAGGTATTATTCTGCGATGCATCTTTAAACAGTTTATTAAAACTGACAGTTTTACAGGCTGGTAGAGTTACGTACATAAATAGTTCTGAGTCAATTTCTGTACAATTATAGTCCCATGAATAACTTAGTCCAGACAGTTGTTCAATAGGTACCATCTTTTCTTCTAAAATACTAAGACCCATACTTATACTTTTTTAACGCCTCATTTCTGTCATTTTTTGACGCAAAAGTAGCGCAAACGTATGAAATACAATTGTATTTTGTAAGTTTGTGCCACTTTTGCATCAAAAAGTGGCGCAAAAGTGGCGCTAAAAATGTATAAATATGGGCCTAAGTAGGATCATCAAAAACTCTTGTGCATCTTCTTCAGTGTTTCGCGTGAACTGTACTGATCCAGTGCTCACATCTACAAGATCTCTTATACAAGAGGCAGAGTATATTTTTGTTCTATCACTGCACAAGCTTTCTAACAAGGTCAAGAGGGTACAGCATAATCTCTTTTCCTTTCTTTGTTTTAGTTCATCAACAAGAGTAGTTAAACAGAATAGTGCATTCAGGACTACATAGAGTAGGAGTTGACTCCAGAGATATTTGAGAACTGATAATCTATATTTTAAACATCAGTTTCACTATTCTTTTTGTCCAATACTTCTTTCCTTTTTTCTTCTTTGTCTCGGAAATATCAGTCTGCTCCTTTGCACTCTTTCTTTTTGGTACATTTGTAGGCTTCTGGTAAGCTGGGTACTGTCTTCGATGTAGAGCATAGAGGCTTCTTAAAAGGTTGTACTTCAGTACACAACAGGAATCAGCATTTACTTTACTGTCATCAAACCCCATCGGATACAAACCAGGCAAATTTCTAACCCGAGACAGTGCTACTTATGACATACCTTCCTTGAACACAGTGCTGCCAATATTAATAAATGCTGCATTGACACTTAAATCTTGAGACTTATGTGTGGTACAGCATATGCTAAAGATATTGGAAACTGCTTTCTGTGAACAGACAAGTCTTTTACAAGTGAGAAACGTGCAACGGATCTTGGTATCTGTTTTACACCTTCAAGATCATCATATTTAATTGCTAGATACTAAACTACAGTTCGGTTTGGATGCAGAATAAAATCAATTATTTTCCCATAGCTCAATTAATTAATCCTTCTTCAACATACATTTAAATTATGTTGCAAAATTACCCTGCAGATTTTTAAAAAACGCAGACACTTTTTTAATCCCACAGTTTTGGAAACAGACTTTTCCAAACCGTTCAGTTTTGATTGTAGTTTTTCACTCAGCAGTGTTGTTACTCCTTTGTGTTCCATTTTATCAATTGATGTAAGTTCTAATATTTGTTCTTTCTCTAGTTGCAATAATTCTCCATTGAAAGGGGTACATTCTTTAAGTGTAGGTATTAGAAACATGAATGATTTTCCTTATTGAATGAATTCAAACATTAACTGTGCTGCATATGTTTTTGAAGGACATATCTTCTTTTTTAGTCAGGCTTCCAAAGGATGTTTCCCGTATTTTGACAGTATTCCTACTCTGATATCCTTTAGAATATTTCCATATTGCATATCAGATGTTTAATACATGTTTCTAATTAGTTCTTTGTAGTCGAAATTCAACCAAATATTGACATTTCCTACACTTCCTAAAGGATTAAGAGTTTCTTCGTGCAAAAGTGTTTCGAGTACAGGCTGTCCATTCACTGTGGTAAGTTGTGTTCCACCAAAAAGGACATCAGAATCTGTCTTCAATATCTGTTGCATTCTTAGATGTACAAAGGTGAGCATTAAGTTTCAGTCCATGCTCACCTCATCAAAGACAAGCTTCTCCAGATAACTTCTGGTACTCCAGTTTGTAACTGTGTTCAACAGGTAACATATGTAGACAATGTGAGGTAATTCATTTCAGACTGTGTGCAGACAATCTAGTAGGGGCCGTTACTACGCATGATAAAGCAGATTCTGTACTCTTAAGCAGATAAGTGGTAAGAACTTGTATTAAATAAAACATTTTCCAGTTCCAGCTTGTCCACTTACATACAAAAGAATTGTCCTAAAACTTAAACATCTACATTGTTTTTTTTCATGGAGGAAGACATGTTGTGTTTTTCTTGAACTTAAATGCATATTTCTTTCTGCTCTTCACTGACTTGTTTTACTATCTATTGCAAGTCAACTTTTTCTTATTTGCTTGTTGCATTGCTGTCTCCACTTTCTTCATTGCTACGGCAGCTTCAATTTCGATTTTTGCCTCTCCAAGGGGATCTTGACTGAGAGGTCCAGAATGCTGGCTGCTTTGTGAGCTGTCTTTTGTTATCTCAATTGCAATTGTCTCCTCTTGTTCAATTTCTTTATTCAACATTCTTACATAGTATGGAAATTCTTGACACTGAATGCTGTTTTTCACAGCATGGAAAGAGTCTTTCTAAGAGTCGTATTGTAACTCCCTTTCAGATGTTGGGGTTTAAATAGCGGGTGAGGTGCTAAGTAGAAAATAGTTTTTTTCTCTGCAATTTGACAAGTAAGTTTTCTTTGGTTTATTAGGTTACCTTTTGGATTCCAACCCAAACAACCATTGCAACCAGCTGCACCATATTTTCATTCATCAGGCTTTCTGAAACATTATTTTTGTACCTATAGTGCTGCAGAGTTTCATAAAGACCCATATTTTCTAGCTGTGGATTCCTATTTGCATAGTAAGTATTCAGCATATTTGTTTTTACAATATCCGTACTGTCTGGATCAAACTCTGCCATGTACTGAATTTCTGGATATTACTTCAGGACTCTGTTTGCATGTTCGCAAGGCCTAGACTAACCCAAACAATTGCTCCAGACTTTGAGAACAAACTTGCTGAACTCAACCTATCACAGCACTCATAAGAGCTTATCTCTTTATGTGAGAGCATTTTCAAACTGAAACTGTATAATTCTTTATAGAGATTTTCTCGTCCGATATTTCCTTTATTTCAGTTTTTTCTAATTTTGCAACATATGAGGTGACATAGCGAGTTACAGCAAAGGAATTCTCTTCAACAAACTGTATATCCATGTTTGTATTCCATAATTTTAAGATCACAGGATTGTAATCATTAATATATTTGGAAGCCTCTGATCTTTTTAGATTGTATGTATTTTTTGGTGATTTTCTTTTCAATGCTGTTGCTTCTTCCATTTGAAACAATAGGCCTTGGATAACCAAAACAATACCTTGTATAAAACCTTTCTTTAGATCTGTATCTCCGACTGCAATACTTGCCACATCCATCTGTTTGGAATTGTAGAACTTGCTGTCACAGTTTTTTGTTTTTCTTCTCATCTAGAAAACAATAGGTAGCCTACTGTTCTACAGTACTCACTCATCAGTATCAGTGCCAAATTGTGGTGCATTCTTTATCCATAAGAGCATGTGTATATGGGGAGCACCTCATGCATTGTATTTATTTCTTCCAAAAAATCTGTGACTGCTCCAAGAGAAGCATTTGTTTTATTGCATATAAGACTCATCATAACTTGAAACTTGTAATTTAAATACCTGCATACATTAGCAGGATTCAAAGAGTCACATTCTAGTCTTTTTGTGTATACCCTTCCTCCTCATGTTCCTATAACTGTATTACCATGGTAACACAGTCTGCAACATTCTGCTGCAGCAGTTCACAAGTTCATAACAGTTTCTGAGTGGAGCATGCTTACTTTTAAACCTTCTTTAGCAGGTGAGGATAAAGCTTTCACAATAAACCCAATCCAACATTAACTTACAATTCACATAACTCACTACCTACCTTCACCAACAAACATATCTACAAGAGTCAATTAAATCTGTTCTTCCAGACTCTACCTACTACCCTCCATTTTAACTGCATTTCATTTCAAACCAGCTTCATTCAGTTGCAGCCTTCTTCTCCTGGGTGCTACTGCAGACTACCTCCAAGATGCTCAGAGTGTGGATTGTGGGACACAGATTTGTGGTTTGAGCCAGAGAGAGTGCAAAAAAGTGGTATTGACAGGGACTAAGGTTTATCTAATGTGGGTATTACTTGGTTTGGCCAGAGAGCTTTTAGGTGGTATCAATTACTCCCTTTGGTTGAAACTATTAAGGATTGTCAATATACAGACTTTATGAGTGTTCACTGTGGTGGCAATGACCTAGGTGCAGTTTCAGGGATTGGTTTGGAAATCCCAATGAAGGATGCCTTTGGAAAATTAATGACACTTTTTCCACACACTGCCTTTGTTTTTTCAAACATTTGCCAAAGGCAGAAGTGGAACTGGTCAACTCAATTCTGCCTACAAATCTAGGGAACATGTTAAAAGAAACTATTTCCGCATTCCTCGGGGACCATGACATAGGCTCTACATACCACAACAACTTATGCTTTGATATGGATGGTAAATACAGAAAGGATGGTGTTCACCTAACAGACAAAGGCAACAAGCTGATCCTGCATAACTTGAAAGACTGCATCTTCTTTCATCTGTAGTAATCACCTATACAACATAAATACAAGGGAACTTTTCAGAGCCAATCCATTGCTCATATTTATCTATTTTCATATACTTCCTTTTTTAAAAGGTCTTTTGGATCCACAAATTCACCTGCAGCTCTTGGAAACAAACAAAAAACAATTTCTTACATGCTGTACAGCTTTTTTTCAATATGCCATATTTATTTAAACTCATGTGGCCAGGAAAACTCCTAACCTAGCTCCTTCATATGCATCAGTGTCCACATATTAGCCCCTGGACCCTTTCCCATTGACTGTCTCTCTGGATCGGTGAGTGTGTGCAAGAGTGTCTATCTGGGTGTGAGACTGTGTGTAAGATTGTGTCTTAGTGTGAAACTGTGTGCCTGAGTCTGCCTCAATGTGAGAGAAGGTGTACCAGTGCCTATCTTGATGTGAGAATGGGTTTGACAGTGTGTCTCTGTGTGTGAGACTATGTGTCAGAGCATCAATGTTGGTGTGAGACTGAGTGTGAGGGTCTGTGTCTGGGTGTGAGAGGAAATGTGACAGTGTCTGTCTTGATGTGAAAATGGATGTGAGAGTGTCTCTCTGAGTGTGAGAGCGAGAGTGTCTATGTGTGGCTGTCAGATGTCAGAGTGGATGTCAGAGTGGATGTCACAGTGTCTCTCTAGCTGTCAGAGTGGGTGTGAGAGTGTCTATCATGCTGTGACAGTGTGTGTGATAATGCCTGTCTGCATGTGAGAGTGAGCGTCAGAGTGTGTCTCTGGGTGTGAGACTATGTGTGAGAGCATCTATGTTGGTGTGAGACTGACGGTGAGAGTCTCTGTCTGGGTGTGAGAGGGAGTGTGAAAGTGTTGGCCTGGTTGTATGAGTGGGTGTGAGAGCATATCTCTGAGTGTGAAAGTGAACATGAGAGTGTCTGTGTGTGTTGCTATAAGAATGGACATCACAGCATCTCTTTAGCTGTGAGAGTGGGTGTGAAAGTGTCTATCTTGCTATGACAGTGTGTGTGACAGTGTCTGGGTATGTGAGTGAGTGTCAGTGTGTCTCTGGGTGTGAGACTATGTGTAAGAGCATCTATGTTGGTGTGAGACTGAGCGTGAGATTCTCTGTGTGGTTATGAGAGGGAGTGTGACAGTGTTTGCCTTGATATGAGAGTCGGTGTGAGAGTGTCTCTCTGAGTGTGAGACTTAGCATGAGAGTGTCTGAGTGTGTTCTGTGTTGCTATGAGAGTGAACATCACAGCATCTCTCTAGCTGTGAAAGTGGGTATGAGAGTGTCTATCTTGCTATGATAATGTGCATGAGAGTGCCTGTCTGGGTGTGAGAGTAAGTGCCATAGTGTGTCTGTGGGTGTAAGACTATGGCCCTCATTACAACCCTGGCGGTCGGCGTTAAAGCGGCGGTAATACCACCAACAGGCCGGTGGTAAAAAAAAAAATGGAATCACGACCAAGGCGGAAACCACCAATACAGACAGCCACTTTAACACTCTGACCGCCACGGCAGTAGCAACAAACACTGCGGCGGTCACCACCAACAGCCAGGCGGAAGACAATGTACCACCCACCCCATTACAACCTGTCCATCCGCCAGCTTTTCCGGGGCGGAACCAACAACATCAAAATTACAGAGGAAACAGTACACATAAGGGAAACCATTCACATCTCGACACCCAAGGAAGAACTAGGACGCCATGGAGCCCGAACTACAGGTGTTACCCATGTTGGTGTATCTTCTCATCTACCAGGAGTACGAACGGCAGCGGAGACGACCACGGTGAGTACTGCACCTAGCACACAGGGGAGGGGGTAGGAAAAATAGAGTGACACACACACGCAACACTCAACACCCCCACCCTCAACCTGAACACCATACACACAAACACATGCATCAACATTACATATACACCCCGTAACCCTCTGGAAGAACACAAAGACAAAAGGAATTGAGTCAAATGTGTGTCATATTAGAAATAGTCAGATATACGTTACAAATTCAAAAACAGTATTTACAATATATACAATATGTACATAAGCAGTACATTGTTCACTCAAAATGTCAGTGGGCCACTGGGCCAAAACTCATAGGCCAAGCCCACACTTGACTCCTGCCTCAATACAGAGAGAACACTGCAGGGGCATCAGGTCAAAAACACACAGGCACCTCAGGGGGATGGGGAAGTGGGGCACCTCAGCCGGAAGATGGGACAACGCCACTGCTCCTGGAAGGGGCTCCATGCCCACAGCGATGTCCTGGGGAATGCAAGGCCACAGTCTCTCAATTCTCTCAAGTGGGTGGGTTGCTCACTGCTTGACCCTGGGGAGTGCAAAGCCCCAGTCTCTCAAGTCTCTCAAGTGGGTGGTTTGCCCACTGCTTGATCCTGGGGAGCCCAAGGCCACAGTCTCTGAAGTCCCTCAAGTGGGTGGGCTGCCCACTGCTTGGTCCTGGGGAGTGCAAGGCCACAGTCTCTCAAGTATTTCAAGTGGGTGGTTTGCCCACTGCTTGCTCCTGGGGAGTGCAAAGCCACAGTCTCTCAAGTCTCTCAGTGGGTGGTTTGCCCACTGCTTGCTCCTGGGGAGTGCAAAGCTACAGTCTCTCAAGTGGATGCCTTTCTCCACTGGTTCTGGAGTGGGCTTTGTGCCCAGTGTGCTTCATCCTGCCAAGGATAGGATGAGTGCATGCCTTCTTCCACTGGTTCTGGAGGGGGCATTGTGCCCAGTGTGCTTCATCCTGCCAAGGATAGGGTGAGTGGATGCCTTCTTCCACTGGCTCTGGAGGGGGTTTGTGCCCAGTGTGCTTCATCCTCCCAAGGATAGGGTGAGTGGATGCCTTTCTCTAATGGTTCTGGAGGGGGCTTGGTGCCCAGTGTGCTTCATCTTGCCAAGGATAGGGTGAGTGGATGCATTTCTCCAGTGGTTATGGAGGGGGCTTCGTGCCCTGTGTTCTTCATCCTGCCAAGGATAGGGTGAGTGGATGCATTTCTCCACTGGTTCTGGAGGGGACTTTGTGCCCAGTGTGCTTCATCCTGCCAAGGATAGGGTGAGTGCATGCCTTCTTCCACTGGTTCTGGTGGGGGCTTTGGGCCCAGTGTGCTTCATCCTGCCAAGGATAGGGTCAGTGGATGCATTTCTCCACTGGTTCTGGAGGGGGCTTTGTGCCCAGTGTGCTTCATCCTGCCAAGGATAGGGTGAGTGGATGCATTTCTCCACTGGTTCTGGAGGGGACTTTGTGCCCAGTGTGCTTCATCCTGCCAAGGATAGGGTGAGTGCATGCCTTCTTCCACTGGTTCTGGTGGGGGCTTTGGGCCCAGTGTGCTTCATCCTGCCAAGGATAGAGTCAGTGGATGCATTTCTCCACTGGTTCTGGAGGGGGCTTTGTGCCCAGTGTGCTTCATCCTGCCAAGGATAGGGTGAGTGGAGGCCTTCTTCCACTGGTTCTGGAGGGGGCTTTGTGCCCAGTGTGCTTCATCCTGCCAAGGATAGGGTGAGTGGATGCATTTCTCCACTGGTTCTGGAGGGGGCTTTGTGCCCAGTGTGCTTCATCCTGCCAAGGATAGGGTGAGTGGATGCCTTCTTCCACTGGTTCTGGAGGGGGTTCTGTGCCCAGCTATACAACACTTGGGGTGTGGCAGTTCGCTGTCCCTTACCTGGGTGTCTGAGCCATGAGATTTGCAGTGACCAGGATGCATATTAGTCCATCCGGTGGCGGATATGGCTGCACAGTGGTGGTAGTGCTGGTGCTGGTGGGGGTGCTGGCAATGGTGGGGGGAGGCTCCAACCCCTCTACTGAAGCCTCGGACGGCTGCCCACTGGGGCTGCTACTGCTGGAAGTGGTGCTACTGTCAGCGGTGCAGGTGGCAGTGCTTGTGGCAGGGCTTGCGGCGGTGCTTGCGGCGGTGCATGTGGCGGTGCTAGCCGCAGTGGAGGTGCTGGTGCTGCCAGTGGAGGGGGGAGGCTCCAGCCCTTCTCCTGCAGCCTCGGACGGCCTCCCACTGGGGCTGCTGCTGCTGACAGTAGTGGTGCTTGCGGTGGTGCATCTGGCAGTGCAGGTGGCAGTGCTTGCTGGCGGTGCTAGCGGTGGGGCGGCTGGCGGTGCTGGCTGTGGTGCAGGTGGCGGTGCTGGCGATTATGCTGGTAGCCACCAGGCCTTCATCTGCAGCCTCGGACAGCTGAAGAGCCTTGCCTGGTGTTTTGTGCCCCTTCCTCACCTTTGCAGATGGTGGTGTCACCTTGGGTCTGGCAGGTGGAGTCTTTGAGGAGGCCTTGCTGGGTGGTTGTGGCTCCTTCCTCTTGCTGGATGCTGTCCCCTTCTTCACCTTGCCAGGTGGCGGAATGGTTTTTGCCTTGGCAGGGGTTGGCGGCACACTTGCTGAGCTGACAGGTGCCCCCTTTGAGCCTCTAACAGCTGCAGGAACCACAGCGGAGGTGGACTTGGTGGCTGAGGTGCTGGGCTGGGTTTTGGCCACCCTGGCCCGAGGGGAAGGACAGGGGGAGGGGTAGGGAACAGGTCAATGTTTGCCAGGAAAAGCTTCTTAGGGACACTGGAGCAGGAAGAGCGAGAAGGTCTGGGAGTGGAGGAAGAGGGAGTGGTTGTAGGAGGTGTCTGTCTGCTGAGTTTGGGTGCAGGTGCATGGGCTGGCTGCTGTTGTGAGGTGGATGGCTGTTGGGTGGGTGGGTGCTTGCGTTTGTGTACTTTAGGAGGAGGAGTCACAGCCAGATTGGGAGAGGACACAGGGGATGTGTGCATGAATGTGGGGGTGGTGACTGCCAGTGAGGGGTGTGTATTGATGGGCGTGCTGGTGATGGAGGTAGTGGATGAGGATGAAGTGCATGCAGGTGTGAGTGGAGACGCTACTATGAGGGAGGTGGATGACGGGGAGGAGGGGGACACAGTGGAGGCAGTGGATGTTGATGTGTCTGCATGGGGATGGTGCTTGTTTGAGTGCATGTGAGATGAAGTGTGGTGCTTGTGTTTGCGTGAGCCACTTCTGTGTGGTGATTTGGGTGAATGATGTTCTGAAGGTGTGCTTGGGATAGGTTGGGGTTGAGGGGATTGGGACTGGGACTGGGTACAGGAAGTTGGAGGGGGGAGGCTGGAGACAGGGACAATGGCTGCCATCAGTGCGGAGGACAGAGCTTGAAATGCTCTCTGTTGGGCCACCACAACAGAGTGAATGCCCTCCAGGTATACATTTGTTTGTTGCAAATGCCTCTTGACACCCTGGATGGCATTCAGAATGGTTGACTGCCCAACAGTGAGGGATCTCAGGAGGTCAATAGCCTCCTCACTGGGGGCAGCAGGGCTGACTGGGGCAGGGCAGGGCGTGGGGTGCCTGGGGCGAAGGAGATGTCCACCCTCCTGGGTGAGCGGGCATGGGAAACATGCTGAGGGGCTGCTGGGAGGGCGGTGCTGGTAGGGAGGTTGGCAGCTGTCCTTGTTGTTGGGTTGGGCACAGAGGTGTCCGCCACCGCCAGGGGGCTTCCATCGGAGGAGGAGTCGCTGTCTGTAGTGTCCCCTCCTGTCTCCGTCGTGGTGCTCCCCTCGCCCTCCATCCCACTGGTCCCCTCACCTTCGGTGGATTCGGCCTCCAGGCCCATGTGGGATGCAGCTCCCTCCTTCACTGGTGCCTTTGCTCCTCCGCCAGATGATGCTAATGCACACAAGGACAGGGTGACAAAACAAAAAGGGGGAGGATACACTTGGTCAATGCCAGCAACACCACTATCATTGGCATACACAACACACAGGGAACAGCCCTATGCACTAGGCAATGCACTACCAGTTACAAAGAGAGTCACGGCCATGGGGTACAATGCCGAACGCCATGAGCTGCACACCTGAAACCCACAGTACCTTGCCCAGTGGTAGATGCCCACTAACACAACTGGGGTTGGAGTGCTTCAGAGCCTGCCCAAATAGGGACATAGCCTGCCTTGTTCGCCCTGACCTAGAGGCACCCACAGTCCACATCCCCCACCCAGGTAATACCTTGACGCGAGCAAAGTCATGATTCTGAATTTGTACTCACCCCCTTGTGGCTGCTGTGATGCTCTCAAAGCCCATCCAACTCCGGATAGGCCACCGCCAGGATGCGGAACATCAGGGCGGTCAGGGTACGACGGGCACCCCTTCCTCATTGGGAGGCCAGTCCCAGCTGGACCTCCGCCGTCTTCCTTGCCCAGCAGTGCAGGTCCTCCCACCGTTTGCGGCAGTGGGTGCTCCTTCTGTCAAAGACCACCAGGGTCCGCACCTCCTTGGCGATGGCATGCTAAATACCCTTTTTCTGATGGTCGCTCACCTGCAGGAAGAAGACAGCAGAAAAGGGAATTAGTTAACTGTCCAGACCATCACACTCATGGCCCACCACACCCCTCCCATCCCCTGATGCACATACATTGACCACCATACATGCAGCACTATGGCCAGGACGCCTCAGCCCCCCCCACATGTGGCTTACACAAACAGTACTCCATACATTCATGCTCACAGTGTACTCACCTGTTTGTCTGGAGGACCGTAGAGTAAATTGTACTGGGGTAGGACCCCATCCACCAGTCTCTCCAACTCCTCCGCAGTGAAGGCAGGGGCCCTTTCCCCAGACACATGAGCCATTGTCGCTTCCAGACACAGGTCACAGCAGCACTTGCAGTGTAGGTCCTCTCCTGTTGAAGGTCAGGTAGCGAGTGAGTGAACAGGTAGAAAATGGCAGTCACGTCCGCGGCAGAGTGTACCGTCACCGCCGGCGTACATCGCCATTGGCTCCTGGAACCCATAGGGCCCAATGCTAACCAATGCGAAGTTGCGCGGCGGTCATCGACCGCCTACCGCAATGGCGCGCAACGCCAGCGGAATTACCTCTTTTCTACTTGTCCCTCCTTACAGGTCAGGCAGCCGCCATTTCAGGGGGGCACAGGCCATGGCACCTAACTGCGTCACAGCAGGCATTGGCACAGCAACTGACTCTTGAATTCACATACTGGTTCTGTAAACGTAGAAATGCATAATTATTGCAATAGATGTGTGATTATGATCCTCTGCTCACCGTTTTCCTCCATAGACTTCAACCGCTGAGGATGAATATGGGATGGAGACATCCTCCAGTGTACAGACCCCTGGTGGACCTTGCGACAATGGAGGACAGACACATTATACTAACATACAGACTTGATCTGCCACAATCCAAGAACAGCGTGCCCAATTGGAGCCAGACCTGATGTCAGCTCTCCGCCAGCCCACAGGTATCTCCCCTCTAGTGCAAGTCCTGTCAGTGCTCCATTTCCTGGCAAGTGGTTCCTTCCAAACAACAGTGGCCATGGCATCAGGGATGTCTCAGCCAATGTTCTCCAACGTGTTGACCAGAGTGTTGTCAGCCCTGCTTAATCATGTGCACAGCTACATTGCATTCCCACAGGTGGAGGATTTGGCCACAGTGAAAGTTGGCTTTTATGCCCTGGGACATATCCCCAACATCATTGGTGCAATTGATGGGACACATATTGCATTTGTCCCACCCCCTTCAAAATGAACAGGTCTTCAGAAATCGTATAAATGATCACTCTATGAATGTGCAGATGGTGTGTTTGGCAGACCAGTACATCTACCATGTCAATGCTATGTATCCAGGCTCGGTGCATGATGCTTTTATCCTGAGGAATAGCAGCATCCCAAATGTGATGGCCCAACTCCAAATGCACAAGGTTTGGCTAATAGGTGAGCCCTGGTTCCCACCCAATTGATGTTGGTGTAAGTGTATGGTGTGGGCCATATAGCAGAGTGTGGGGCTAACAGTTGTACCTCGATATTTGCAGGTGACTCTGGTTACCCCAATCTATCATGGCTACTGACCCCTGTGAGGAATCCCAGGACAAGGGCAGAGGAATGTTACAATGAGGCACAGGGGCGAACAAGAAGGATTATTGAATGTACATTCGGCCTCCTGAAGGCCAGGCTTCGGTGCCTCCATCTAACATGTGGATCCATGTGCTACTCACCCAAGAAGGTCTGCCAGATCATTGTGGCATGCTGTGTTGCACAACCTTGCCGTGAGACGCCATGTGCCTTTTCTGCAGGAGGAGGAGGCTTGGCATGGCCGTGTGGCAGCAGTGGACCCTGTGGACAGTGTAGATGAGGAGGCAGAGGATGAGGATGAGGACAACAGAAGTTCAGTCATTCATCAATACTTCCAATGACACACATGTAAGACAGTGTTATTTCACATTTCATTGACAGTTTGATGTGTGACATTGTCACTGGCAGGCTGTGAATTCCTACTTCTATGGCCACTCACTGTACCCAGATGTTGGTGCCCCACTATTGCTCCTGTTGTGTTCACTACAGGCAATTACAGGACTTTCCTATGTAAACATTACTGTACAGATGAATTGCAATTTATGAACGTTGTTAAACTGATACATTTGAAAATCATTTGACATACGCCGTACTTGTATTTTTTCTAACGGTGTTTATTGCAGTGCTCTGACGAAAAGGGGGAAGTGCAATGGGCTGGGGTGATAATGGAGGAAAGTCCAGGTTAGAGTCCAGTCTATTTGTAGCACAGGTGCATTGTCCAATGGGGCATAGGAAGGGGAGCGATGGCAGTTCAAGGTGGCCAGGGTGACAGAGTGAGACATAAGGGTGACATTCAGGAGAGTCTTATTTCCTGGCGGGGTCTTGGCACTAGTCTCTGGCTTCTGCCTGAATGGCAGGGAATGTTTGCAGGGTGGTTCTCCTTCTGCAGGGGAGGGGTTCTGGTGGGCTGTTGGTCCTGTGGTGGGGCCTCCTGTCCACTAGCGGCAGCGGAGGTGGAGGGCTGTTCAGTAGTCTGGCTAGTGTCAGGGGCCCACTGGTGAGCCACTGCCTCCCTCATACTGTTGGCCATGGCTAGCAGCAACTCTGCAATTGAGACCAGGGTGGTGTTAACGGACTTTAAGTCCTTCCTGATCCCCAGGTACTGTCCCTCCTGCAGCTGCATGTTCTCCTGCATCTTGTCCAGGATCTGGCCCAGCGTATCTTTGGAATGTTGGTATGCTCCCAGGATTGCAGTGAGTGCCTCTTGGAGAGTTGGTTTCCTGGGCCTCTCCTACCCCTTGTGCACATCAGTCCTCCCAGCTTCCCTGTTGTCCTGTGCCTCTGTTCCCTCAACCGTGTACCCACTGCCAGTGACCCCAGGTCCCCGATTGTCCTGGGTTTGTTGTGTGCCCTGGGGTCCTTGTAGTGGTGGACACACTGCTTATTGACGAGTCCTGGAGACAGAGGTATGGGCCCGCTGGGTGGGTGCTGTGGTGGTGTTTCCTGAGGGGGGAGGCTTTGTGGTGATGTGAGACTGTGCCTGGGTAACTGACTGTCCGGAGGTCCCTGATGGGCCAGGTTGGTCATCCAGATTCAGGTGACCAGAGCTGCTGTCATCACTGTGGGACTCTCCTTTGGGGGGACTGGATGTTGCTGGCACCTCTTCTCCGGTAACATTGGCTGGGGTACTTGTGGGGATGTAAATGGAGTGTTATTGGTTCTGTGTGTGAGATATTGTGCATGGGTAGGTTGCCCTCTATGGTTGTTATTGCCCTGGCAGCTTTGCCTTGTTTGAGTTTTTATTTGGTGGGCTAGCTGATTGTCTCTAGTGTGCCTGCTGTAGTGGTAGGTGTCCTTGCAGATCTGTGAGTGGTGTCCATGCAGGGCTTGGCATTGGGATGAGTGGGTTGTGATGGCGGGTGTGTGGGAGGTGGTGGAACAATGGGAGTGAGGGTAAGGTTGGGGTATATGATGGCATGCAGGTAGGGCGGTGATAGTAATAGAGATTTGACTTACCAGAGTCCAGTCCTCCTGCTACTCCTGCCAGGCCCTCAGGATGCATGATTGCCAAGACTTGCTCCTCCCATGTTGTTGGGGGAGGAGGTTGGGGTCCGCCGCCAGTCCTCTGTACAGAGAGCTGGTGTCTTACTGCAATGGAACATACCTTCCCCCGTAGGTCTCTCCACCTCTTCCTAATGTCATCCCTTGTTCTGGGGAGCTGTCCTGTGGCGTTGACCCTGTCCATGATTCTCCCCATTAGCTCCATCTTCCTAGTAATGGATATCGGCTGCACCTGTGATCCAAATAGCTGTGGCTCCACTGTGACCCTTAGCTCCTCCTCAGAGAATCTGGGGTGTTGTTGTGGTGCCATGAGTGTAGTGTGAGCGGTGTGGGTGTGTTGGGTGATGTGTTGGGGTGTGTGATGTAAGGTGCGTGGGTGGTGTATAGGTGATGGTGGTATGTGGCTCTGGTTGTGTGAGTGCTCCTACTGTCTCTTTCTGCTGGCAATTATTGGTATTTGTAAAGGGTTGTAGGTAATGTGGGTGGGTATTTTATAGTGGTGTGGGTGTGGTGTTTGAATGGGTGTCAGGTGTGTGTAGTTTTAATTGTCCAATGTGGTGCTGTTTTGTTAGTGTTTGTGTATTTTAAGTGTGGCGTTATGTACCGCCAATGGTTTACCGCCATTGAATGTCCATCGTGGTGATTCGTGGGTCATAATGTTTTGAGCGTTGTTCTGTTGGCGTAACGGTGTGGGTTTTGCTTCCACCACTTTATCAATGACCTTTGGGCTGGCGGATTTGTGTGTGTGTGTGGCTGAATAGTGACGGATTGGTGTGTGTGTGTCATAATATGGTTAGCGGATATCTGCCATGGTGGCTGTATGTTGGCGGCAGTCAGCATGGCGGTAAGTGGGATTTACCGCCAATGTCATAATGAGGGTCTATCTGCCTAATCCTATAATAAGCTTTGGACTCTGGGTAGTAGAACTGAGGAGTGAGTTGGAGAAGAGCACAGCATGGCATGCTACAGCTGGCTGCCTCAAAAACATGCAGGGAGGCTACCCCAAAAACATGCTGGAGAGTAAGCAGATCCACCAGCATGGCTAAGTTAATATTGCAAAGTCAAGTAAATTATGCAACATATGAGATACATGGATATCTTTATATGCCTTGCTAATTAACAGCAGATAAATAATATGTTATCACACATAAAGTGTGTGTTAAGTTTCACTATGAGTTCCTTTACAAAAATTACATTTTGATTATGTTGGGATTATGGTTTAATTGTTCCTTCCAGTCACAGCTATAATTGATTACCTAGCTATGATGTGATGCATGGATTGGAAAAATGTTGCTTTGTTAGTACTGCACTCAAATTTCACATCCAAACTATGTTCCAATGACAACATCACATCCAGATTAAATTCCAATGGCACTAGGGGAACAGCACTGTTCTGCTACTGTACTGTGCTACTACAGACAGTATAAACAAGTGTTGGAGCTGAGAATTACAATTCATGTTTTTGTGTTTTGATTCTCCTTCCTTTCTTGATATAGCTACTCCTGCTGCTGAAGCTCGCAACATGAAGCAACCAGTCCCAGCCCTGACACACCAGGGGATAGCACCCCTGCTGTAGCAGCAGAAGTTGGAGGCAGTGGCTTTGAAGTATTGCCTGCTGCTGGCACTGGAGGAAGAAGAGGAAGAAGCACAGACCTCAAGGTCCTTGGGCCACCAGCCTGGCCTACCTCCAAATCAGCCACACCACCGCCAATAGCAACTGCAGCCAGGGTCTACTATACCATCACCAGCCTCCCCAAATTCGACTCGATACCATATCTCCTCCACTGCATCCTACTAGAGGTGTGAAACCTCAGGCATATGACAGCCCAGCTCAGGTGCAAAATGGCACTGCTCTGGAATGGGCAGCAGAACATGGCTAGGGAAATGGATGCCCCCAAGGCCCTTTTTTATTGATGTTTTATTAAAATGGGGAACATCTTGTGGGTGAAGAAAGTGGGAAAGGCAGGAATTTACGGAAAGGGTTTTGGACATTGGATATTTACCTCTTGGGCAATTTATTGGCATAGGGATGGCATAGGCTTATTGTGGGCGGAGACGATGGGTCTTACTATAAATAAACAGGCTTTACTTTTTTCATTGTCAACATTATCTGTCTTTCCATTGCTATTTGGTGTAGTATTTCATTATTGAGTATACCATTAACATGGGAGTGCGACAGAGAGCTGCCCTTTGAAACTGTCGCTCATTATACATGGACTTTTACCCCTAAACTTTCCCTACCAGTGTTCCCTTGCCATTCTTCAGGTCACTTATCTCTTCTTGTAGTCCAGTAATTTATTACACCCCTCCACCAAAGTGTCACTGACCAGGAACACAATAGTGGTTAATGTATTTCTGTTTCACTTGATGTCAGGAATCCCCAAGGTGCCTCCTGCATTATCTGTCAGCATCCCCAGGGATTAGGGTTAAATCATATCTCTGTTCTTGGTTAAACCTTCATGGTTCTAACTAAACATAGGCCCTCATTACAACCCTGGCGGTCAAAGACCACCAGGGCTGTTTTGTTGGAAGCACCGCCAACAGGCTGGCGGTGCTTTCCTTGGAATTACGACTGCGGCCGCCAGGACCGGCGGTTTCCTGCCACTTTGGTCCCGGCGGTTGTCCCAGGGGATTACGAGTCCCCCTCCCGCCAGTCTTTTCATGGCGGTATGAACCGCCATGAAAAGGCTGGCAGAAAGGGGAGTCACAGGGTTTCTGGGGGCCCCTGCACTGCCCATGGCATGGGCAGTGCAGGGGCCCCCTGCCACGGACCCATGGAGCTTTGCACTGTCTGCAAAGCAGACAGTGAAAAGCTGACGGCTGCAACTGCACCCGTCGCACCGCCACAACACCGCTGGCTCCATTTGGAGCCGGCTCCTGTGTTGCGGCCGACATCCCCGCTGGGCGGGCAGGTGGAAATCAGGTTTCCACCCGCCGGTCCAGCGGGGATATCCAAATGGCCACCGCGGGAGTGCGACCGCAGTGGCAATGTTGTAATGAGGGCCATAATGTTCTGTGTTACACAATTGGTTTCATCAATGCTTGCTTTACCAATGCTTGTTTGATAATGTGAGCAGGTGTAGATATGTGCTTCGAATTGGGTGTGGTGTAGACATGTGCTTCTAATTGGGTGTGGTGACTCATCCACGTGTGGAAACTCAACTGATTTCCTGATTGTGAGTGAACCATGCCTCCCTGCTTGACTTTGTTTTGCTTCCTGATCTCAGCATCTGATTTGGCAGTCCATCCTCTGCTGTCATCCTCGTATTCAGGACTTTTGAGGCACCTCTTTTCTTTGTTCCTGTACCAGCTGACACCAGGCATTCCTCCATCACTCCGGATAAGACTGCAGCTAAATGACTAGTATTCTCCAGGGAGTTTGTTCTTTGAGCGCTGCGCTTTCCTAGAACAGCTGGTGTATTTCAGACCTCGTATTTTGGCAGAGTGCTTATCTTGAAGAGACAAGTGCATTTCTGAACATTCTACATTATTATAGTAGTTACTTGCCTAAATGTGCTTCAGGAAATCTGCTTGAGCTCAAGTACTACAAAAAGTTACAGTGCAATTTTAAAAGAACATTTACGTGACTTTTCTTTCTCTAATAGCATAACTCTTGGATTTAAATTGTGTCATTCATGCCTGTATTTCAGGTTTGATGAATTTGCTTTTGAAGGGGTTTTCACACACACAGTGAAACCAAACCAAACTGTGTCACCCTAACTGTTTAAACCGAGAGTGGACGTTTGTATTTCTTGGATTCGTTTTGTTCCTTTTAGTTTAACTTTATGCATGCAGGAAAGTTATATGTGATATACTTAATGCCCTTGTTTGTCTTTCATGTGCATGATAAGTGCAACCACAGTTCTAATTGCAGTGTGCTACAGTGAATCCCTGTGAAGCCAGCCCTAGTATTGCAGTACTTATTGTTATGGTACTCAGTTTGGGTTTTTGGTAATTAAGTGTTAGTAATTGTGCCAACAGTTATTATTATCCAAGAAAAGTGCTGGAGCATCCCAGTGTTCTTCTACCGCACCCGTGCCCATATCAGAAAGAGAGATTCAGTTTCAAAGAAGTTGAGTACCCTAACTCTACTATCACTGTCAACAACGACCGTCCCCCGAAGATAAAGGGTGCCTCCCTGGACCGGCAAGATGTGGCAGTGTTTTCTCTCTTTCTCTTCCACTCCCCCTTTCCTTTTGGGACATCTGCCGGGGTTTCTCTGTTCACCAGGAAGTGCTGAGAGGTGTTCCAGGAGGTCGGGGCAGACATCCTGCTTTTCAGGTGAGTGGCCCCGTCTCGACACTTGATGAGGTTTTGCAGCACATTGTCACCAAACAGTTATACAGTGTAGTATAGTAGTTGGTGTAGCAACAGCCTTTGCCCTACCATTTGTAACTATTTGCCCAGTAAGGGGTCTATCAACATAGACAAAAATTGAATATTATTATCTCTCCTTCCAAAGGACAACTTCACTACTAAATTATTAACTAGTTATTCATGTTCTTTCCTCAGTTGATTTAACAATGACACATCTTGTAATCTTCCAAAACCTTATTGCAGGATTTCCCAAAAAAGCCTTCTTGTTAATGATGGTGGTATGAGTGTTCTTGTGCTATGAAGGAAGGCATCACAAAGCAAAGTCCCACTCCAAACTATTCCAAATGACTTGAATTGAATGCCAACTGTCAAATTATTTAGAAAGAATATTCATCACAGGCAATTAAACTGAAAGAAAACACAGACTTAGGCGGTCATTCTGACCGCGGCGGGCGGCGGTCGCCGCCCGCCATGCGGTTACCGCCGAATGACCGCCCGCGGTCAAAAGACCGCGGTGGCCATTCCAACTTTCCCGCTGGGCCGGCGGGCGACCGCCAAAAGGCCGCCCGCCGGTCCAGCGGGAAAGCCCCTGCAACGAGGAAGCCGGCTCCGAATGGAGCCGGCGGAGTTGCAGGGGTGCGACGGGTGCAGTGGCACCCGTCGCGATTTTCACTGTCTGCAAAGCAGACAGTGAAAATCTGTATGGGGCCCTGTTAGGGGGCCCCTGCACTGCCCATGCCAGTGGCATGGGCAGTGCAGGGGCCCCCAGGGGCCCCACGACACCCGTTCCCGCCATCCTGGTTCTGGCGGTGAAAACCGCCAGAAACAGGCTGGCGGGAAGGGGGTCGGAATCCCCATGGCGGCGCCAGGGGAAAACCGGCGGGAAACCGCCGGTTCCCCTTTTCTGACCGCGGCGGTACAGACTAGCCCAGGAAGCACCGCCAGCCTGTTGGCGGTGCTTCCGCTGCCCTCCGCCCTGGCAGTCAGAGACCGCCAGGGTTGGAATGAGGGCCTTAGTGGTTCATCAAAGACTAAGACCAGATCACCATTACAAAAAACTCTTAGTACAAAAACTAGCAGTAGTAAGGTCTAAGCCTAGGGACTAAACATACAAAATGCTCCCATCAGGAGTCAGGACTCAGGATGAGTTGGTCTGATTACTCCATGTTGCATAGATTTTGTAAGTAACACAGGGAGGTCCTCACTCACAAAGGTAGGGTTACACCTAGTGTTAGTTTACTGACTCTTGCAGTGTACCTTTATGACTAGTAACTTTCCCATCAACAACTTTACAAGCAGTAACTTTGTGAGCAGTAAGTAATCCCTATTACTTTAAAAGGAGTTACTACTACTAGTTAGTTACTAATAATAAGGTTACTACTTGTAATGGTAAACTTCTAGTAGTTCAGTTAAACAGGAGAAGTGCAACTTTACCTTTGTCAATCAGGCCAGATAGTGCACATTAGTACTATTATCTATCGTGGAACACTGGAACAGACATTGTTCTGACTCTGCACTATGTTGATGTGTTATGTTACCCTTTCATGCCTAGGTTGATAGGTGGGGCTGGGGTGGGACATTGTTAAGGTAAGAACTTGATCCCACAGTGACTTAGTGCTGCTTTCACCACATCCGTCTAACAAAGTGTGTGATCCATTTATGGTGTAAAATTCATGTCACACCTCCATATATCACATAGCCTGGGGGAAGAGGGTGAGGGGTTTGGTGAATGGATAGGAACAAGGATCTGGGGAAAGGTGTGACAAAGACAAATATTATACAATAACAATGTTCATTAGGTTGATGAGCAGTAGATCACCATCCTCAAATATCTTTTGGATAGAAATAAAGGAATGACACAGTACCATTAAATGCATTGCAAACAGTACTTCAGCCCCAGAGACCCAAGTTATTATCTAATTGCTCTGTCATCTAGGTTTGAAAAATAGACATTCAGGAGGAGTGAACCCACACAGTTCTAAAAATGATGATTGTTAAAAGAAAAGTGATATTGTTTGTAAATGCCAAATTGGGTGGTGCATTTGCATTCTTTTTAGAATATCCATCCTAGGTGCATGTCTGAACCGGTCCAGTAAGGTAAGCAGGAGTGTTATGGAGCTTTCGTGTAGCAGAAGAGAAGGCCTCTGAATTGCAACACAGTAAATGTTGAAATTGTAGAGTCAAGGAGAATGGAAGCTTCGTGAGGGGTGAGCCAAGCGGTTCAGCAAAAGTATAGGCTGCTGCAGTGTAATCTCATGATGACTCATGTGCGATTAACTGAGAAGTGAGAGCAATTTTATAACCAATCTCAGAAAAGTAGCTACATGTACCTGGCTGATCAATTTCACAACATTTTACTGAGTGAGTCCATCACACAACATGTCTGTCTTCAGTTATAGCACCCCAAGACCCTAACCAGTTCATTTGAGGATTTTGACATTTGAGCCAGCACACTACTCAGCATTTCCCAAATCAATGCACCTCTCTCTAGTCCACAGGTCTGAGTAGGCCTCTTTGAGTCACGTTGGTTTCCCTTTGAACTTAAAGTACATTACTTCCTTCTTCTGGCTGTTGAGGTAGTCCCACCCTGAGTCTGACTCAGAGTCCGACTCCATCCGACGCCTGGGTCTTCCTGACACAAATGATTTTGAGGAAAATAGACCTGATGTGCTCTTCTATTGATGAACAAGAAGAATACAAGTATTTGAGCATTTTGTGTAGATTTGTATTTGTCAGGTAAACTGACCTGTCTGGTCTCTGAAGAACTAATTGGCACAAAAGCTACCTATTCCAATCCAGGTATGGTGATAGAGATTTGTCTATTGTAACTCCTCTTTTTCCATGGAAGTAACACAGTGGCAGCCTTGTAAATTAATGATCTTTACTGGGATAGCCTAGCTAGGGAATTAAAAAAGAAGAATAGGAATGGGACGGAGGCAGGCATTGTCTTTATGTCCTTTAAACAAATAGGGAGGCTTCTTCTGTGCACGCTGATCCATTTCTGATCCAGCCATACATGTGAATAAATGGTGGGCCTTCATAAGTCAGACACTAAACACATAAATGATTCTACCTATATCCTTTATTTTGCAAAGCATTTCAACGATAATATGAAAGTTCCACTGTGACCCACTTAGTCAGAGAAGTAGAGTTTGTCCTCAAACCTAGAGGGGCCGCCAGAAGTTGTTCTTCCAATGCACCTGAGTCTTACCAATTGCCCTCATCATTTTGAGGAGAGAGACTGGTCGATCTGACTGTGACAACTACACTAGCTGCACTGAATACAAGCTAAGCAGGCAAAACTGGCTACCGGACAAGCTATATACTTTATTGCAGCCTGCTGAGCTCTGGCTATTGGCACATCTTCCCATACCAATAGACCAATGGTTTTTGATCCAAGTAAACATCTTTTGAGTCATTCAGATAGTCTTGGACCATCCTCTGGATGGTCATTGGTGCTACCACTTGCACAACCTCTGCTGCCTTCACCTCTGCACTTGACTGAAGCCCTGCCACTAGAAACGAAGCCATTACACAGAGGCTGAATACAATTCTTCTGTTGCTGGTGGTGTTGTTGCTGAATGTGTTACTTGTGTTGGTGATGCTGGCTGCTGTGAGACAACAACACTGCCCTCTCTGGAGGATGAAGGCTGCATGCCAGAACGTCTGCACGGGATTCTATCTTACAGCTGTTCTTCTTCCAGGTCACTCTCTTGCTCAACAGTCTACATCTTGTATAGCAAAACAACCCCGTCTGAAAAAGGAATGCAAGTGGCTAGTATTTTTCGTACTGTGAATCAAGTAGTGTGGCACAGATGTACTGTTTGTAGGACATGATCTCTCTTTTCAGCCTTGGATTAACATCCAAATGAAGGATTATGCTCTCAACAAACTCACACACCTCTTTGTTCAAACGGACAGGCAAACCTTTGCACCACCTTTTTTAACTGGTCCTATAGCAGATGCAACACTGGGATTGCTTGACTTATCATACTGTCCTCCTTTCTGACTCCTGTGTAAAAACCACAAAAGGAAGTAGCTTTTGTGTCAGGCATTGGACCAGGCCCCATTTCTCCATCTACATTGTCATGCTTTTCCCTGTTGCATTCCCTTCTCTTTGAAGGATATAGTCAGTGATCAGTCTGTATTGCTCACACAGAGATCACAACATGTAGTAGATTGAGTTCCAAATTGATGGTGGCACCTCTTATATGAGGGTTTTAACTGGTACGCTATTAGCACACAGAATGATCCTCAGCTTTTTCTGGGCTTTAAGAGAATGACTGAAATGTGTGCAGATTCTTCTGCAGGTGGCCAGTATATTACTGACTATGGGCCAGATTATGACCTTGGAGGAGGGGCTTACTCCGACCCAAATGTGGCAGATATCCTGTCCGCCATCTTACAAGTTCCATAGGATATAATGGAACTTGTAATACGGCGGGCGGGATATCTGTCACATTTGGGACGGAGTGATCCCCTCCGCCAAGCTCGTAAGCAGGCCCTATGTCTTGTTTTTTGAGAAAGTCCTGCACAATCAGGTTGATGCAATGCGCCAAACACAGAACCCTGAAATATCCACCATTAGCCACAGCCTTGACTAAATTACTGCCATTGGCTGTGAAAACAAATCCAGTTCTGAGACCTCTGGGTCGCAGCTATTCAAACACCTTGCTGTTAAAGTCTTCCAAGATGGTTGCAGCTGTATAGGATTTCTCCATAGTGAGCATTGCTACTGCTGCTTGCCACCAGCAAACCTTATTAGTTTCTTTAGCACTGAGAGCTGCAGATAGCATTTGCCTAACCTAAACAAAAGAGATCTAGTGTGCAGTGATGCAGATGTAATCAGTTGGTTGACAACTGGACTACGTGTCTATGGTCATGTGAGAAGTGTGAACAGCAACCTGCTGCACAGCTTAGCCAAACAGTTGCAGCACATCCTGATGGAACACTGGAACAGCAACATTTGCGAAATTGGTCTGGCTGGGAACCTTCCTTTTCAGGCAGATGGCACCACAAACTCAAAAAATCTCACTTCCTCCACAAAATAAAAAGAGAGGTGATCCAGAGCTTACATTTTAGTTAGCTTCCCATTGTACAAACGTGCCACTGGGCGGTTGTGTTCGTAGGGCTCCTCCTGCCTAAACATACCCATAATAATAGCTTGGATTGTTTTCTTTTGTGGTGCCACTGATGCAGGCGACTTCCTGAGAGAACCAGGAGGTGGTTTGTCTTGTCTGAATCATCACTGTATGTTTTGGTGTCTCCATCTAAGTCATTTGCCATTTGGTGGTTGCTGATGCAGGTGATGCTGGTACACTATTGGGGACAGGGCTGATTTGTGTAAAGCTGTCATTCTCTTCTTTCTCATCACCTCCAAACACGGTGATCAGAGCGGATTCCCCCCTCTCATCACCACCACCACTAGCTATTTTTTTTAAAGTACTCCTCCTTCTTGATTGTGTGATGTTTTTTAAAATGGATAATTTGGCTTCCAGAACCATAGTGTGAGCCAGGTTTACCTCGAGAAATACTAGTGTGGCAAATGGAGCATATTGCAGTGTTATCCTCCTACTTGCCAATTGGAAAAGAGCCACAAACTGTGGATGATCAATTTTACATTATGCCACTGCCAATGTCTGAAGAACTGGAGGTAGGTGGGTGTGTTGATTGCCTCTCTGTAGTTCATACTTTGACTAAGGTAGTGGTAGATGCAGGGCTCAGCGGGCCTTACAATATATGGAAGTTGGCAGTGGTGGTGGTAGAAACATTGCCACACCCCTCTAAGCAGTTTGAATGGGGGATAATCTTGGTATCCTCCAAGCCAGCTTCCATACTGACAATCATTGGCTCATCCACATCACTGATTCTTTCAATAATTCTAAGGCTTTCAAGAACTTTCCTTTTTCCTTATCTCTCGTGGCGGGTGTCAGACTCGGGCAAGGTCAGTGCATGTCCAGATCATCAGACGAGGGCTTGGAGAAAATGGTAGAGTCCCCTTTATTTTTCTTACTGGAGATTTGGAAGCCAATTATTGAAGAGCTACATCTTGCTCAGCAATAAGCTCAACTTCCTGTTCTGCTCCTACTTTAGGAAAGACTGTTGCTTGTTGTGGCTACTGTTGTCCACTTTGCTCGTTTTCCTGTGGTGTTTGGATATTATGCAGTTGAGACAAATCCATTTTAGACTCACTGCTCATCGCAATGATTGCAGTGCCTGACTCACTGAGAGAAACAGGCCTGAGCTTAGGTTGGGGTGGTGCTGTTGATGTTGACGTGCTCCTCCCAGCTTGCTGTCCAGAGGATGGTGTGGCAGACAAGCCAGGTTTCCAGAAAAAGGTGAAGGGTGGCACCCTAATGGTGCCAATTTGCTTCTTTTTCTCACTGGCCACTTTTTTGGGAGGAACATCTTTCTTTGGGGCCATCCTCAAGCTCTGTCAGTTGGCACGTACAGTACTGTAGGTGATGTCTCTTGTGCACCTAAGCAAATAAACAAAAACAAGAAAAACGTTCAGTGAAATGGGGCATTTTTGATGCTTGAATTATCCAAAACAATTAACAACAATAGTTTATCCATTCCAATCCATCCCATATAATAATATTTTAATTAGAATAACAACAACATTCAGATTTAAAAGATTGCTTTATAGGCGTGAGACACCTGTGGCAGGCAGGCACCAGGCAGATGTAGGGAAAATGGATTAAACCTTAAAAAGGTGAAGGCTGATCTGTGTCTATGGTCCAAGAGACCTTTGGCAGGCAGGGGGTGAATGTAAAATAAAGTAATGCATAACAAAGTGAATGCTGGTGTGCTTCTATGGCCGAAGGCTCATACCTGTGGCAGGTAGGGGTTGCAAGGTAAAATGTGATAATCCTTAAAAAACAGTGTGCATCTATGGCCCAAAATAACTATGGCAGACAGGGGGTGCAGGGAAATAGAATAATGTTTAGACAAATGAAGTCTTGTGTGGGCCTGCGGCCTAAGACTCAGACCTATGGCAGGCTAGAAGTTCAGGTAAAAATTGAATAATCTTTAAAAAGTGAATGCCGGTGTGTACCTATGGCCTAAGAGCCCCATGGCAGACAGGGGTTACAGGGAAAAATTGAATAACCCTTAAAAAAGCGAATGTTGCTAAGCATTAATGACCCAAGAGCCTTATAGCAGTAAGGAGTTGCAGGAAAAATTGAAATAATCTTTAAAAAGTTGAATGCTGGTATGTGCCTATAGCCTAATAATAGACCTATGGGAGACAGAGGGTGCAGGGTAAAATTCAATAATATTTATAAAATAGAATTGCTAGTGTCTCCCAAGAGACTGTGAGGAATCGTTGGAGGGGCAAGGATGTGCAGGGGAAAATAGAGAAAATGCATATAATATTATATAAACACTGTACATATATCCTACAGAGATCCTCAAGCACATTGAACTGATATCAGGGAGAAAAGATAAAAAATTAACAAAAAAACAAGAAGGCATAGTCTCAATATCTCTAGAAAATTACTTTGAAACTGGAAAAAAGGATTTAAAAATAGCTGGCTGCACAAAATAGTTGCCGATCATATGGTCATACAACAACTACCAAGGATGCATGAACAAAGAATAATCCATGCAGGCATATAAAAAACACACTGGTTGACAACACAAAACGGCTGACAACAAAGACTCAATGGTATCTTATGGCAAACACACCCACCCTGGCCAGACAAAGGAGGCATTGCAAACAAGGAAGAAACCACTGCCATTAATTCAGCAATTGCAAAATCAAAAATTAAGTCAGCTGTAAAAGTTTTACAACCCACATCCTCCCAAGGCATCAACATCTATTATCCCACCAAAATAATACACTTTTTGCAGGAAAAGTTAAATACTAAATTAAACACTTTTTGGATTGAATTCAATGCCATCTCTGGCCTTAATCATCGATGTTTTAAAACAACACATACCACAGAAACAGTTGGTTCATATACCCAATGACTAGTACTCAATGGATGGCCCATGGGCAGACTAGGACATATGGTAAAAAAATGAATAGTGCAAACTTAACAAACATGGAGAAAATGTACTTAACTCTGCAACCCATTTTTCCCTTATAAAAGCTAAAGAATTGCATGCAAAAAAACAGGTCTCTACAGCAACTCCAGGCCACCCACCACAACTACAATCAAATTTAAAAATTGAATACAAATACAAATATATATTGGTGCATGCCCTCTATCAAACAACACCCTTATCCAAAAGTTTATTAATTTACTTGTGATGTCACCAGAATTAAAGTCCTTAACATAAAATCCGATAGAATATATGCAGCAGGAATTACAGACAGAGAGTGCTCCTTTCACCTCAAAGTCCAAATGAAAAGTGAGCAGGAGATGGACAAAGCACTGGGAGGAGCTTTCAGACAGTAAGATGAAGTTGGTGTCTCTGTGGCTCCTCCTTCCTGTTGAAAAAAGGTAAAAAAAACAAAAAAAACCTGAACCATTCATTTGAGTAGAATAATCACTCAAAAATGTCGTTGATTTAGCTGCTTCTCAACTAGGAAATCTACCCAAGATGCAGCCTTAGCCACTCACGATCGCCGGCATCACAAAATGGCACCGGAAGGCCCCATAGCGACCAGAAATTCTGCAAGTGGGTGGCGAATCTTGCTCGCAAGGGCACGTTATGAAGCCTCTTGAGGTTTTGGGATGCCTCTTCATCTTCTTGGTAGATGTTGGACAACTGGTGTCCCTTCAGAATACCTTTAAACACATTTCCTAGAGAAGTTGCAAAACCCAAGAAAACTCAGTACCAGATTTAGAAATCGGTGAAAAGAGTACTCCTTCGCAATGGTGTTGGAGTACCCTCACTGCCAAACTGAGGATCAGCCCACTTTATGTAGTCAGTGGACCTTCATAATGTCAGTCACAGAGACTACTCCATCTCCATCCCTGACATACTCATCCAACAGAATAAGGGGCATTGGACGTTTCGCCATTTGACTGGCCACCTGATTTATAGTGGGTGACCGAGTTGCCAGTTTTTACTTTCACATACCGCCATCAAAATCATGGTGGTAACTGAAAGTAATACATTTTAAGTTGCTCCCACACCATGGGAGAAAACTTTCCTGGTGAGGGAGTCTTTAGCTTTTTTCATATTCAAAAAGAAAATCCTGCTTTGGAATTTTGTCTTTGAACATATAAATATGTATTGTCATGTTGACTGACCCGCAGAGCACACTTTCACTACATTAACAGAAACGTCCAGGACAGTAATTCCTGCCAATGGTTAGTGATATCTGCTAGGCAAGCACACATTTCTAAATTCGGAGTGTTGGTACTCCGTCAGGTTGACATTTACTCCTTTGCCTTCATGGAATAAAATCCATACTCCAGACTATAAATCAAGCACTCAATACATCTTTGACTGCAGTGGGAGAAGGTCATTGTAGAACTGACTTCAGCTTTCTGTTGACCATTGACATGCCTTGCTTGGCTGTCGCGATTCTCAGACTTGGGATTGAAATTTTATGGAAATGGGATTCTCTAGTTTGGCTATGAGTGTATGTTTTTCTAGGGAAGTTAAAGCAAGTTAATTACAGTTTAATTGTGGATTCAAATCTTAGTACATAAATCAGAGCAGACAATAAAGTGGTAATGAAACACAATACAGTGGTAAAACCGGGGTCCTTGTCTATTTGCACTGTGTACAGTTTGCAATCACGAACTTATCTCATACATATAAGATCTAAAGTCACAAACATCTGCACAGTCCTGGAAAAAGAAACTGGATTACAAGGCAATTAATGAAACATTAGCGCAATTATGAAATGTTCTTAACATTTAATAAAGGAGATCACTAACTGGTGATTATCAAAGCCCTGCTGTAAAATGGAGAATGACCATCCTCTTCTTATACTTGCTTACTTTATCACTAGTTCGAAAGATTTACTGCTTGTGACACTAATAGTAATCAAAACCTAAAACAATGAAAACAGAAAGAAATTTCAAAGGGAAAATATTGTACAGTGTACCTGTTAAACTGTAAAGGAAGGGGCCAGTATCCTAGAGTTTAAAATCTTAATATTGACTGGTTCCAGATATGTAAATAAAGATTCTAGGTTTAGGATTAGTGGCACCAGACAACCGAAATAGGGGCCTAAGGACAACGATTTAGTATCTCCTCATTTGAGAGGGGGCAACCTTGGTGACGAATTTGGGCAAACAACTGCCTGACTCCTCCCCCTGTACCCATTCAGGCAGTCTCAGTCCAGGGTCCGTGCACGATACTGGGTGTGCTGAGGGTGCCCCCTGGAGCTCGGCCCCCACCCACACCGTGAGGGCTGCGACGGCCTTTGTTACGCCATTGGAACTGGTAGTACGCTAATTGTCATCCAAAGCTTCTCTCAGGACACGCAGGACTCTCATTTGGGCTATCTAGTAAGTCAACCAGGTGCTGGAGCAGCAGACAAGATCAGCGTCAGCTGAAGACACAGAGGCCCGTATTTATACTCCGTTTGCGCCGAATTAGCGTCGTTTTTTTCGACGCAAATTCGGCGCAAAACTAACGTCATATTTATACTTTGGCGTTAGACGCGTCTAGCGCCAAAGTATGGGCAAATAGCATCATTTTTTTGCGTGAACGCCTTCCTTGCGTTAATGAGATGCAAGGAAGGCGTTCCCGTCTAAAAAAATGACGGCGACGCAAATGCGTCGTATTTATACTCCCGGGCAAAAGTCACGCCCGGGAGGTGGCGGGTCAAAAAACCCCGCATTTGCGCCACTTTTTAACGCCTGGGTCAGGGTAGGCGTTAAGGGGCCTGTGGGCTCAAAATGAGCCCACAGGTGCCCTCCCCTGCCCCCAGGGACCCCCCTGCCACCCCTGCCCACCCCAGGAGGACACTCAAGGATGGAGGAACCCACCCCAGGGACATTCAGGTAAGTTCAGGTAAGTATAATTTTTTATATTTTTTAATTTTTTTTGGGTGGCATAGGGGGGACTTATTTGTGCCCCCCTACATGCCACTATGCCCAATGACCATGCCCAGGGGACATAAGTCCCCTGGGCATGGCCATTGGGCAAGGGGGCATGACTCCTGTATTTACTAAGACAGGAGTCATTTAAATGGCGTCTGGGCGTCGAAAATAATGGCGCAAATCGGGTTGAGGCGATTTTTTTGCCTCAACCTGATTTGCCCCATTTTAAGACGCCCTAACGCCATTTTCCCCCTACGCCGGCGCTGCCTGGTCTACGTGGTTTTTTTCCACGCACACCAGGCAGCGCCGGTCTGCTAGCGCCGGCTAACGCCATTCCATAAATATGGCGCCCGCATGGCGCTTCAGAATGGCGTTAGACGGCGCTAAATTTTTTGACGCTAAACTGCGTTAGCGCAGTTTAGCGTCAAAAAGTATAAATATGGGCCAGAGGCCCGTATTTATACTCTTTTAGCGCCGCATTTGCGTCACTTTTTGACGCAAAAGCGGCGCAAACTTGCAAAATACAATTGTATTTTGTAAGTTTGCGCCGTTTTTGCGTCAAAAAGCGGCGCAAATGCGGCGCTAAAAAAAGTATAAATACGGGCCAGAAAATAGTAAAAACTGGCGCAGATAAGGGGTGTTCTGTTCGAGCTGAGACACCACTCCGCTAAACTACACTTGTAGCAGGAGCTTTTTTTGGCAGCCTTCCATTGGTTACTGGGGAGGGGAAGTGGGCATTTCAAGGTGGTGTTTTCGCTTCTCTGGACTCCTTGGGCTGCCTGGGGGATTCCACAAGGCAAGGTCAACAACAAGACCTTTCACCTAAATGTTAGATGGAGCCTTCAGGCTTGTTTCTCGTAAGGATGAAATATGCTACCCTCAGCTCTGTGCTATGGAAGCCCAACAGTAGCTGGTGCGTGAAGGTCCAGACTCAAAGGGGTACAGTGAACTGGAGAGAAGCACCAGTTTATTTTTACCGAGTTCAGGCACAATATTGTTGTGCACAGTTCCTGTTTATAAAAAATAAGTGTCAAAATTAGAATTATTTCATTTAGCTTAACACTCATTCACAATCACCATGGCAGAGCAAAATACGGGCTTTTGGGCCTTTATGTGACAGAGCAGAAAATGGCACTCAACTCATGAGCTAGCAAGCCTACTCTTTAAACTTCCAGTCAGGTATTATTATATGGTTGATATTGGTGGAACATATCGAATTTCCATACTTAAATGGGCCTTGACTTTTTTATTGGTTGTCTTGATAAATGTTATTTTGTCATTCACGAGTTTAGTTGATGTTAATTTAAAATTAGGGCTCCTAGATAATTTCTATCTCTGTCAAAGTGCTAGAATTCGACATTTAAGAAAGACGAAACATTTGTCATGTTTCAAGAAAGGTAATACTGGGAGAAAGCCGCTTTGCCAAACTGAAACGTGTGAGACAGCACAAAACCATCTCCCGTACTTTCATAAAGGTACTGGAAAGAAGGCGTAGACAGTTTGAAAAACACTGCAATGCAGTGAATACATTAATTGCAGAATGGCACTAGTGGACATGATGAAATATGCAAGGAACACAAATCTCACTGGAGGAACCAGAAGAACTGGAAGACCCAGTTCAATGCTGCGAGGCTGGCGCACAAAACGCAGTAAAGGAATGAATTAAAAACACATTAGCTAGCTACACCCTTTTCATGCGTATCCAGGTCAGTATCGAGGAAATATGAACATAGCCATTTTTGTCGTATCACTGGTGTCACTGACACCGATTCAAAAAAGCATGATTACAGGAAGTAGCACAAAAACAGTACTCGTTTACATAGTGTTGCTCGCCTTTGTGAATCGACCTCGAAACGTCCGGCTCCTTATTAGTATATTTGAAGAGGGAAACGTTCATTCTGTTTGTAGCAGCTGTATATGAATATTTGTCACTTTGAAGTTCCAACAATGGAAAAATTGTAATACAGCTTGGATATGGTGGTATATCCCTAGTTACACAAGGCTTTGTTATCATCCTTGGTAATCCTTAACAACCTTTAGCAAATTTGAACCTTGAGGATATTTCATTCATGAAACCTACAATTAGGTGGTTCGCTAATTAGATATACCATCCAGTTTGGCTCTTTTCCATGTCTCTTCCTAATAAATATTCTTTATTTTCCTTCTTCAGTAGGATACATTATTGGTGGGAGTTCACTATTTAACTTCAAAATAAACCATTCATCAAGCTTTTTAGAAAAAACAAACACCTATGGCTGATTCAGAAAGTGAATCGTTATTCTGAACTCGTACGAGTACTAGTTCTCTGGGTGCAAAGTTAAGCTCTCCGTGGTTCACAAAAATCAGCAATAGCATGCCTGGAAAGTGTAATATCACATGAGTAATGTGATCTTTTTTTAAAAGCTGCTACTTCCCCAATGCAAAATTATATATGTGTACTGTCATTCACTGGGAGTGACGTAGAGTAGAGTGGGTACAGTGGAGTGGCACAAAGTGGAGTGGTGTAGGCTGGAGTAGTGTAGAGTGGAGAGTGGATTGATGTAGAGTGAATTATAGTTAGGTGGAGTGGCCTAGACTGGAAATGAGTTGAGTGGCGTAGAATGGAATAGCACAGAGGAGAGTGGCATAGAGTGGAGGGCATAGAGTGGAATGGCGTGGAGTGGAGTGGTGTAACAGAGTGACACAGAGTACTACAGCATAGTGTGAAATGGTGCAGAGTGACATAGACTTAAGTGGCATAGGATGGATTAGCATAGAGTGGTGTGGTGTAGAGTAGAGTGAAGTGGTGTACAGTCGAGTGGCGTAGAGCTGAATGGTTAAGAGTGGAATAGCACAGAGTGGAGTGGCGTAGAATGGAGTGCTATAAAGTTGAGTAGTGTGGAATGACATTGAATGGAGTGGCGTAGAGTGGAGCGGCATACAGTAGAATACCATACAGTGGAGTGGTATACAGTGGTGTAGAGCTGAGTGGCATAGAGTGGAATAGAGAAGAGTGGAATGGCAGAGAGTTGAGTTGCATAGAGTTGAAGTGGTGTACAGTAGAGTGGCATAGAGTACCATAGTGTAGAATGTAGTGGCATAGAGTGGAGTGGTGCAGAGTGGAGACAGGCTGTAAGGTACAGAAGGCAGTAATGCCCACTCTCTAAAAGTGGCATTTCTAAATAGTAACATTAAATACTTCACCAGTAAGTAGTATTTTCCTTTACCATTCTGGCCATACTAAACATGACAGGGCTACTCCTTTCAGATCAGAATCTACCACTTAAAAGTATATAAGGGCAGTTCCAAAGCTAGCCTGTGAGAGGCACAGGCCTCACAGTAGTAACAAATAGGTTTGTGAGTGTTTCACTACCAGGATGTGTAAAACACATAAGTACAAGTCCTGCCTTTTACTTACACAGCACCCTGTCCTATGGGTTATCTAGGGCCTACCTTAGGGGTGACTTGTATGTAGAAAAAAGGTCAGTTTAAGGCTTGGCAAGTAGTTCTAAATGTGAAGTCGAAGTGACAGTGAACCAGCACACAGGCCTTGCAATGACAGGCCTGAGACATGGTTAAAGGGCTATTTATGTGGGTGGCACTTTCAGTTCTGCAGGCCGACTAGCAGCATTTCATTTACAGGACCTGGGCACCTCTAGTTCACTTTACTAGGGACTTGCAGGTAAATTAAATATGACAATTGGGTAGGGGCCAATGTTACCATGTTTAGGAGAGAGAGCACATACACTTTAGCACTGGTCAGCAGTGGTAAAGTGCGCAGAGTAAAACCAACAAAAACAGGATCAGAAAAAGGGGGGAGGCAGACAAAAAGTTCAGTGAAAACCACCCTAAGGTTCTCAGGTCTAACAGTACTGCATAGAGTTGAGTGGCATAAAGTGGAATAGCATATAGTGGAGTGGCACAGAGTGACATACAGTCCAATGACAGAAAGTGGAATAGTGGAGAGTGGAATAATGTACCATGGAGTGGCGTAGACTTGAGTGGTGTACAGTGGAGTGTTATACAATGGATTAGTATACAGTGAAGTGGCCTAGAGTTGAGTAGTGTACTGTAAGTTGTCATACATTGGATTGTTATAGAGTGGAGTGGTATGGAATGGAGTGGCCTAGAGTGGAGTGGAATTGATTTCAATAGCATTGAGTGCAGTGACATACAGTTGATTGGTGTATAGGGGAGTGGCATAGAGTGGAGTATCATAGAGTTTAATGGTATTGAGTAGAGTGGCAGATAGTCACGTAGAGTTTAGTCGAGTTGAAATAGCATACAGTGGAGTGGCATACAGTGGAATAGTATAAAGTTGAGTGGTGTTGAGTGGAGAGGCACAGAAGGCTGTGGCATAGAGTGGAGTGAGATACAGTGCAGAGACGTAGAGTGGAATAGCACAGACTGGAGAGGCGTAGAGTGAAGTGGCATAGTGTGGAGTGGAGTAGAGTTGGTGGCTTCAAGTGGGTTAGAGTGGAGTAGATTGGTATAGAGTGGAGTGACATATAGATGAGTGGCATGGAGTTGATTAGCATACAGTTTAGTGGCATAAAGTAGAATAGCAGAGTGGGCTTGCATAGAGTGAAGTGACATAAAGTGACATACCATAGAACTGTATGGCGTTGAGTGGGATACAGTTGAGTGGCATAGAGTGGAATACCTTTGAGAGGGGTGGCATAGGGTGGAATAGCGTACAGTGAAGGGGCTTAGAGTGGCAGTGAGTCAAGTGACATAGAGTGGAATAGCATAGAATGAAGTGGCATAGAGTGGAATGTCATGCAGTGGAGTGGCATACAGTAGAGAGGTCTGGAGTGGAATAGCTTAGAATGTAGAGGCATAGAGGTGAGTGACATACAGTTCAGTTGTACACAGTGAACTGGTGTGGAGTAGAGTGGCGTAGAATGGAATACCATAGAGTGGAGTGGCATAGAGTAGAGTGGTTTAGAGTGGAGTGGTGTACAGTGGCATAGAGTTGAGTGGCATACAGTGGAATAGCATGGAGTGGAGTGGCATACGGTGGAATGGTGTAGAGTGCAGTTGTGTACAGTACAGTGGTGAGCAGCAGAGTGGTGTAGAGTTGTTTACCATTGACTGGAGTGCCAAAGAGTGGTGTGGCATACAGTAGAGTGGCGTAGAGTAGCATGGAGTGTAATGGCATAAAGTGGTGTATAGTGGCATAGAGTTAAGTGTCATACAGCGGAATAGGGTAGAGTGGAGTAGTGTACAGTGTAGTGGGATACATTGGCATACCATAGAGTGAAATACAGGAAAGTGGCATACAGTGGAATAGCTTTGAGTGGAGGCAGGTATAATGGGTAGGAATAGAGTGGAGTGGTGCAGAGTGTAATAGAGCAGAGTGCAGTGGGGTTCAGTGGAGTGGTGTCCAGTGGAGTAGTCTACATTGTCATGGCATGCAGTGAAGTGGTGTAGAGTTGAAAAGTGCAGTGTGGAGTGAAGTACAATAGAGTGGCATGGAGGGGAATGTCATGGGGTGGAATAGAATAGAGTGGAGTGGCGTACACTGGAGTGGCATAAAGTGGAATGGCATAGAGTGGGGTGCTGTAGAGTCAAGTGGAGTAGAGTGGAATTCCATAGAGTCAACTGGGGTCTAATGGTGTCAAATCCAGTGACATAGAGTGGAATATCTTAGAGTTGAATAGCATACCACGGAGTGTTATAAAGTTGAATGACATACAGTGGAGTGTCATACAGTGCAGTGGTGTGGAGTTGAGAGGCATAGAGGGGAGTGGCTTACAGTTAAATTGCATTGAGTGGAGCCACGTAGAGTGGAGTGGAGTGGCATACAGTGGAGAGCCATACAGCGGGTGGCATAGTGTTGTGTGGCCTAGAGTGGAGTGCCTTAGAGTGGAGCTGAGTACACTAGAATAGCATAGATTGGATTGGCATAAAGTGGAGTGGAGTGGAATGAAGTGAAGTGGTGTAGAGTGTTGTGTCTCACAGTGGAGTGGCATACAATAGAGTGTCATATAGTGGAGAGGCGTACAGTGGAATAGCATGGAGTGGAGTGGCATAGTGTGGAATGATGTAGAGTAGAATAGAGAGGAGTGGGGTACAGTGGACTGACATAGCATGCAGTGTTGGCATAGAATTGAGGGGCATAGAATGGACTGGCATTGAGTATAAAAGCATAGCACAGAGTGGCCTAGAATGGAGCGGCATGCCATGGAGTGGTGTAAAGTGGAATAGAGTAGAGTGAAGTGACATACTGTGGGGTGGCGTACAGTGAAGTGGCTTAGAGTGGAGTGTGTAGAGTGGAGTGGGATAGAGTGGGATAGTGTAGAGTGGAGTGGGATAGAGTGGGATAGTGTAGAGTGGAGTGGTGTAAAGTTGCATAGAGTGGAATATCATACAATGGAATACCATATCAAGGAGTGCCACAGAGAGGAGTGGTGTACAATGGAGTGGCGTAGAGTTCAGTTGCTTAGATAGGAGTGGTGTACACTGGAGTGGCATAGAGTGGATGGCATAGAGTGCATTGCCATTTAGAGGAATAATGTTGAGTGGAGTGGTGTTGAGTCGAGTGGGGTGGAGTGCAGTGGCATACAGTGGAGTGGCATACAGTGGAGTGCTGTAGACACTGGAATAGCGTGGAGTGGCGTAGATTAGAGTGGCATAAAGGGGAATAGCGTACAGTGTTATGGTGTACACTGGAGTGGCATACAGTGGATTATCGTGGAGTGCTGTGAAATGAAGTGGCATAGAATGGAATAGCGAAGAGTGGAGTGGCATAGACTGGAGTGGCGTACAGTGGAGTGGCATAGACTGGAGTGGCATGGAAGGCAATAACATTGAGTGGAGTGGTGTTGAGTCGACTGTGGTAGAGTGGAGTGGCATAGAGTGGAATTGCATTTAGTAGAATCGCATACATTGGAGTGCATTAGAAAGTAGAGTGGCATAGAGTGTAGTAGTGTACAGTAGTGTGCATAAATTGGAATAGCAGTCAGTATTGCAGCATAGAGTGGAGTGGCGTAAAGTAGAGTGCCCTATAGTGGAATATCATGGCATGCAGTGAGGTGGAATGTGGAATGGAATGGCCTTGAGTGAAGTGGTGTACAATGGAATAGCGTAGAGTGGAGTGGCATAGACTGAGTGGCATACAGTGGAGTGGCAGAGAGTGGTGTAGAGTTGAGTAGAGTCAAATGGCATAAAGTGGAAGAGTGTACAGTAGCATAGAGTTGTATAGAGTGGAGCAGCGTACAGTAGGATGGTGTAGAATGAAGTGGCATAGAGTCGCATAGCATAGAGTAGAGTAACTTACAGAGTAGTAGTGTGTGGCGTAATAAATCAGAAAGGGTAATTGTTGGTATTTGCGCAAAATTAGTTAACCATTATTATTTTATAAGTGAGAAAACACTTACTTATATATTGGCCCGTGGTATACCACGGTACCTTTTGGTATACTACTGTACATGCAAATGGTAAGGCAGTATATCTTTGGCCTATGACTGAATTTACAAATGTAAATGACAGCCATATAGTTTTCACTAGATGTTGGCTGTATTCTGGGTTAGGGTCTTGGATATAGGTAAGTAGTAGTTTTATTGTCGTTCCCCCTACCTATTTCCCTTTTATTAAAGTGGTAAGAGATAGGGAAATGTACTAATATTTTTCTATATATTTTTAAATGTCTGCACAGTACCTCGATTTTACCTACAAACTACCAAAGTAGTTACAAGAAAATGATGAAAAGAAATATTTGAAAATTAAAAAAATACACTGCAGTACAACATATGAGTGAAATATAGTGTGGTGCATTGCACATTTTTTTATAACAAATTATTTTTTAAGCACTATGGCACTTTCTTAGGGGTACAGCGGTACTCCTTAAATTTTTTTCATACGTATAGAAATTTATGAATAATTTTTCCTACCTACTATAACTTTAATAAAGTGGTAATAGGTAGAGACAAACATTAAACCTACTGCGTATCTTTATCTAAAAATTCTAACCCAGATCACAGGCAAAGTATGCTTAAAGCAGCATGGAGGCTGCCTTTTCCTTTTGCAAAGGCAGCCATTAGCGAATCATATACTGCCTTGACATCAGCAAGTACCACAAAATACAGTTGCCTGATATATAACTTAGTTTTAGAGCCTTACAACATTACAAATACTTACCCTATTTACCTCTACTACCAGAAAGGATCATCTACACACCATAAACCATATACCTGCCAAAGGAAATTCAAATCCAACTGCTTGTTTTCATGCTACGGCTGAGTATGTAGTCTAGGGAAAATGTACCGGCCGAAAAATGTATTTTTGAAACCACTCATTTTTTCTTAGCACCCACTTGGCAAATCTCCAGGAAAGTTTGCATTGTTCGTCAATGTAGAAAAACCTATGGCCCTCATTACAACACTGGCGGTTGGTGATAAAGTGGCGGTAATACCGCCAACAGGCTGGTGGTAACTACTGCCAAATTATGACCATGGCGGAAAGTTCACCGAAAGACAGCCAATGTACCACACTGACAGCCAGAGCAGAAACAACAGGCACCACGGCGGTATTCGCCCATAGCCAGACGGAAGTCAAAGTTCCACCCACCATATTATGAGAACACAATCTGCCACCTTTTCCGGGGCAGTACCAACAACATCCAAATCTTGGCGGAAACTGAGCTCAGAAGTGAAAGGACTCACCTTTGGAGACACGGGGGAGAACCACGCCGCCATAGAACCCTAACTGCATGTTTTTCTGATGATATTCTACGTTCTGCTCCACCACGAACACCAACTCCGGCGAAGACGACACCGGTGAGTACAGCTGCCTAGCATACAAGGTGAGGGAGGAAAACGAGAGTGACACACACACACATGAACCATACACATCCCACACACACACACACCATACACACAACCAGCTGCACAAGAAAACAAGTCAAGCCCGCCAAATCAGCCGAATAATGAAAGGTCAAAAATAATTTACCAAAGTGAATGTAATAAGATCAACACAGTAAAAAATAATAATTTAGGCAATTTAACAGATGTATACAAATGCATAGAACAAGGGACACAGCCCAGTCCTCATTTTGTGTGGGCCACATGGCTACAGGGCAAAGTCCAAGGCCTCACTTGTCACCTGCATCAACACTGAGAGAACACTGCAGAGGCATCAGTTGGAAATAGGCAGGCACCTCAGGGGGAGGGGGCACCTCAGTCGGGAGCTGAAACAAAACCACTGGTTCTGGAGGGGGCAACATGCCATGTGCTTAGTCCTGGGGAGTGATGGGCCACAGTCTCATGAGTGGGTGACTTGCCCACTGGTTCTGGAAAGGGCAACATGCCCTGTGCTTGGTCCTGGGGAGTGCAAGGCCACAGTCTCTCAAGTGGGTGTCTTGCCCACTGGTTCTGGAGGGGGCAACATGCCCTTTGCTTGGTCCTGGAGAGTGCAGGGCTACAGTCTCTTGAGTGGGTGTCTTGCCCGCTGGTTCTGGAGGGGGCAACATGCCCTGTGCTTGGTCCTGGGAAGTTCAAGGTCACAGTCTCTCGAGTTGGTGTCTTGCCCACTGATTCTGGAGGGGGCAACATGCCCTGTGCTTGGTCCTGGAGAGTGCAAGGCCACAGTCTCTCAAGTGGGTGTCTTGCCCACTGGTTCTGGAGGGAACAACATGCCCTGTGCTTAATCTTGGGGAGTGCAAGGCCACAGTCTCTCAAGTGGGTGTCTTGCCCACTGGTTCTGGAGTGGACAGGTCTCACAGCAGCCGATGGAGGAAGGATTACCTGTCGTCAGCCAACGGTGACAGATGCACTGTGGTGGTGCTGCTGCTGGGGGGAGGCTCTGTGGTGGTGTGTGACTGGGCCTGGGTAACCAGCTGTTCAGTGGTCCCTAATGGGATAGGGAGGTCATCCAGATCCTGAAGACCAGAGTTGCTGTCATTAATGTGGGCCTTTTCAGTTGGGGGACTGGATAGTGCTGGCACCTCCTCTCCAGAGACATTGGCTGGGGTACCTGTGGGGATGTAAATGATGTGTTATGGTTAATGTGTCTGATATATTGTACATCTGTGGCTTCCCCTCTGTGTTTGGATTTGCCGTGCCAGCTTTCACTTGTGTATGTTAATATATGGGGGGACTGTTAGGTCTCTCTACTAAGCATGCTTTAGTGATGATTGTCCATGCAGGGCTGGGCGGGTGTTCATGCATTGGTACAGCATGCAGGGCTTGGCATTGGGATGAGTGAGATGTGATGGTGGAGTGTGTGGGATGTAGTGGAGTGATGGGAGTGAGGGTGAGGGTATGTGATGGCATGCAGGTAGGGGGGTGATAATAGTAGCGAGTTGACTTACCAGAGTCCAGTCCTCCTCCAACTCCAGCCAGGCCCTCAGGGTGCAGTATTGCCAAGACTTGCTCCTCCCATGCTGTGAGTTGTGGGGGAGGAGGCGGGGGTCCACCGCCAGTCCTCTGTACAGCCAGTCCTCTGTACAACAAGCTGGTGTCTGGCTGCAATGGAACAAACCTTCCTCTTGGGTGCTGTCCCCCGGCGTTGACCCTGTCCATGATTGTCCGCCATAGCTCCATCTTCCTAGATATAGATATGTGCTGCATCTGTGCTCCAAATAGCTGTGGCTCTACCCTGACAATTTTCCTCCACCATGACCCTTAGCTCCTCCTCTGTGAAAAGGGGGTGTCTTTGTGGTGCCATGGGTGTTGTGTGAGGTGTGTTGGTGAGGGTGTGTTGGGTAATGTGTTGGGGTGTGTGATGTGGAGTACATGAGTGGTGTAAAGGTGTGAGTAGTGAGTGGCTCTAGTTGTGTCAGTAGTCTTGGTGTCTCTCTGGTGGCAATGGTTTGTAATCATAAAGGGTTGTGGGTACTGTGGGTGGGTGTTTTATAGTGGTGTGGGTGTGGTGTGTGTATAGGTGTCAGGTGTGTGTTGTTTGAATTGTCCAATGTGGTGTTGTTTTGTATGTGGGTGTCCATTCTGAGCGTGGCAGTATGTACCACCAATGCTTTACTGCCATTGAATGTCCACCATGGTGATTCATGGGTCATAATGTGGTGGGCGTTGTTCTGTTGGAGTGACAGTGTGGGTTTTGATACCGCCACTGCATTGCTGACCTTTGGGCTGGCGGATTTGTTTGTGTGGCTGTAATCTGTCGGATTGGTATGTGTGTGTCATAATATGGTGAACGGATATCTGCCGCCCCTACGGTAAGTTGGCACCCGTCAGCGTGGCGGTATGTGGGATTTACTGCCAATGTCATAATGAGGTGTGAGAAAGTAGCCTCTTTCTAGCATGCTTACCTCCACTTTTGGCCTGTTTGTGAGTGTGTGTCAGTGTATTTTTACTGTGTCACTGGGATCCTGCTAGCCAGGACCCCAGTGCTCATAGATAAAAACCTATATGTCATTGTGTTTTGTCTGTCTCACTGAGATCCTGCTAGCCTGGACCCCAGTGCTCATAGTTTGTGGCCTAATATGTATGCCTGTGTGGTGCCTAACTGTGTCACTGAGGCTCTGCCAACCAGAACCTCAGTGCTTATGCTCTCTTTGCTTTTAAATTTGTCACTGTAGGCCAGTGACTTCATTTACCAATTTCTATTGGCATATTGGACTCCCCTTATAAGTCCTAGTATATGGTACCTAGGTACCCAGGGCATTGGGGTTCCAGGAGATCCATATGGGCTGCAGTATTTCTTTTGCTACCCATAGGGAGCTCAGACAAACTCTTACACAGGACTGCCACTGCAGCCTGCATGAAATAGAGCACACACTATTTTGCAGCCATTTTCACTGCACTTAAGTAACTTATAAGTCACCTAGATGTCCAACCTTCACTTGCTGAAGGTTAGGTGCAAAGTTACTAAGTGTGAGGGCACCCTTGCACTAGCAAAGGTGCCCCCACATAGTTCAGGGCCATTTCCGCAGACTTTGTGAGTGCGGGGACGCCATTACATGCGTGCACTACAAATAGATCAATACCTATATGTAGCTTCAAAATGGTAACTCCGAATATGGCCATGTAACATGTTTAAGATCATGTAATCGTCCCCCCATTCCAAATCTGGTATTGGGGAGCCAATTCCATGCATCATAGGGGCACCACCATGGACCCCCAGTACTGCCAAACCAGCTCTCTGAGGCTTGCACTGCAGCTACAGCTGCTGCCACCTCACAGACAGGGTTCTGCCCTCCTGGGGTCTGGGCAGCTCAGTCCCAGGAAGTCAGAAAAAAGCATTTCCTCTGAAAGCAGGGTGTTACACCCTCTCCCTTTGGAAATAGGTGTTACAGGCTGGGGAGGGGTAGTCTCCCCCAGCCTCTGGAAATGCTTTGAAGGGCACAGATGGTGCCCTCTTTGCATAAACCAGTCTACACCGGTACAGGGACCCCTTACCCCCTGCTCTGGCAGGAAACTGGACAAAGGAAAGGGGAGTGAGTACTCCCCTGTCCATCACCACCCCAGGGGTGGTGTCCAGAGCTCCTCCAGTGTGTCCCAGACTTCAGCCACCCTGCTTTGCAAGGTGTGGGGGCACTCTGGGGGGCTCTGAGTGGCCGTGCCAGCAGGTAACATCAGAGACCCCCCCTGATAGGTCCATACCTGATAAGGTAGCCAAACCCTCTCTCAGGGCTATTTAGGGTCTCTCCTGTGGGTTCTCTTCAGATTCTGCTTGCAAGTTTCCTTCAGGAATCCTCTGCAACAACTTCAGACTCTGATTAACCGCAGCCTGCTCCAAGAAAAACTGTAACTGCAACAAAGTGTCTACTAGAGACACTTTTTTTCAGCAACCACAGGTCCAAGTCAGCAACTGCAACGGTTTCCACAGTGTGCATGCTCTGGGACTCCCTGTCTTCCTCCTGCACCAGAAGGACCGAAGAAATCTCCAGTGGAGTGACGGAATCACTACCCTGCTCCAAGCAGGCACCTTCAAAGGTGACGACTGGTACCCTGGGACTCCTCTCACTGCAACGAGCATGCTCCTAAGGACACAGAGGGTAGACCTCATCGACATTGACTGTCCTGAGGTCCTGCTGACGCAATTTGGAGGAGGTAAGACATTGCGACGAGAACGACCGTACCCCTGTGTACTGTGTCTTCTTTGCCTCCTGAGGCCTCTGTGCACTCTTTGCAAAATTCCTTCATGCACAGCCTGGCCCAGGTCCCCAGCACTCCATCCTGCGATGCTCAATTCGCTGAGTTGTTCTCTGGCGGTTTGGGACCTTTTTTTGTTGTTCTTCATCAAGTGTGCTTTGCACCTCCTTTGAATCCAGGTTCTTCAGCTCCTAGGGGTACAGCTTGGTATCCTGAGGGCTCTCTAAAGTGCTGAGAGCCCCTTCCTCCTCCTCACACAGAGTTGAGGCTCCCAGGTCCCTCCTGGGTCCATTCAGCTCCATTTTGATGAAAAACACACTTTTGTCGTTGCCAAGGCTTGTTAGCAACTCCCAACATTAATTCTCATCTGCAACGATCTTCACGCCGTGGGACATATTTTGCATCATGCAGAAACCTGCTGGCATCTTCCTAGGGTGCATTTCTGCAGTCTTCAACTAACTGGGGACTCTTCTTTTGCTCCTCTTCTGGGTTGGCAGGAGATCCTGTCCTTCCTGGAACTTCTTTCGACTTCTGGACTTGGTCCCTTTCCTTTGCAGGTCTTCAGGTCCAATAATCCAGCAGTTGTTCTTTACAGAGTTGGTTGGCTGCTGCAAAATCCCCAGAACAAGGTGTAGTGTGTCCTAAGGAAACTTGCAGTACTTTAATCCTGCTTTTCTGGGCTCTGGGGTGAGGTAACTTACTTACCTTTACTGTATTCTTACTCTCCCAGCGATTCTACACACACTACACTTGTCTAGGGGGAATTTGTGATTCATATTCCACTTTTTTAGTATATGGTTTCTGTTGCCCCTAGACCTACTTAATCCCATTGCATTCTATAGGATTTCCTACTGTTTGCATTGTTCTACGACTATTTACTTGTCTAATTTTGGTGTCTAGTGTATATACTGTGTGTAATACTTACCTCCAGAAGGAGTATTGTCTCTAAGATATTTTTGGTACTGTGTCACCCAAATAATACCTTTATTTTTGGTAACACTGAGTATTGTCTTTACTTGTGTATAGGTAGTGCTATAGGCAACTGACCTATATATATATATATATATATATATATATATATATATATATATATTTTTTTTTTTCTTTTTTTTTTTTTCACTGAAAAAACAAACGTTAAAGGGACATAGAGATGTTATAGTGAGGATCTGATTTTACACACACACAAAAGCATCGAAATTCAGCAGTTATAGTTATCTTAAGTAACTACAACTTGTGCCCTAAGGTAACTATAACACGTGCTCCCACCATGCACAGATTTCTCATCAATAATTTCACTATAAATGTTGCAGTGATATTATCAATGATGTAATAGAAGATGTCATGAGTGATCAAATATGTGAGGTAATTAGCAGTGCATGGCGAGTGCCCGAGTTTTAGTTATCTAAACGAGATATTGTTACTTGAGATAACTATAACTATGACTTCTCTCTGTAACCTTTTTTTTTCAGTGGTATTGCATGAGCTTTTCATATCTCCTAGTTCAGCCTAAGCTGCTTTGCTATAGCTACCTCTATCAGGCTAAGCTGCTAGAACACTACTACTTCACTAATAAGGGATAACTGGTCCTGGTATAAGGTGAGTCCCCAAGGTACCCACTACAAACCAGGCAAGCCTCCTACATGAGGACCTATATCTGCTACGTTTCGAGTGATTTGTCAAATGGTAGCTCGCAAAGGTACTAGCAAGTAATAGTAAGCATATATCATACATGTCCTATTGGTGGTTGGGTCCCTGGAACTGATGTTCTCCCCCTGAAAATCATGCCTGGCCCTGAAAGATGGGATGCTAGGGGCAAACATCAGCCCGCGACAGGGACCACAAACTCCCAAGCAGCACTAGAAAAACTATCACTCATGACCTAGCCACCAGTAAGTTGTATTGTGAGAACATTTTGAATGCCAAGATAACCAGGCAATTCATGAGAAGACTACAAACCATCAGTGATGTAATAAATGATGTAATAGAACATGTCACTTTCGATTCAAATGGCTCCTGGGCACTTAATATCATGCACTGTAGGCAGATGCTATCAACGGCGGTTGGCTCTCTTCTCAGCCTACCCTAGCCTCCGGGAGGTAGGGCACTTTCTCCAATTTTGCAGATCTATGCAACCCAATGTGTTGCAGTTGCATCCTATGGGCCGAGATATAAGGGCATTGCAAACTGTGAAGCTATTCAGGTGGAGAAAACCTGCTTCTGTGGGAAAGTTCTCTCTGCCTCTTTATCCTCTTCCAATTTCATCTGTCATGAAGTGCTAGGTTCGACTTATGTGGCTGACTGGATCAGAGCCAATCCTCTGCTCCTGTGGCTATCCATCTGGAGGAATGAGGAGGTGGCCCTCACTAGAGATATTATGAAGGACTATCTGGCATGAGACAATGACTAGCATTTTTTCATATTTGGCCCTGCAGCACTTGAATCAGCTTCCCTTACACCTACATTTATGCACTGATTTTAAGCTCTTTAAAAACTTTCTTTAAAAAGTGGAGCAAATTTTCTCTTCCATGACCTATGTGGCTGTAATAGCACAGAGAGACCCTTCAGAGGGTGATTTGTTATGCTTAATTAATAACTTTAACTTAACCTACCCTGGATACTGTATGTGAGAAAAACTTTCCATGGGATTGGGCTGTCTCGCCTTTTCTGAGCCTTGCTCTAATTGTAGCAAAAAACATGTGAAAATATTACTATTGAATAAAGCCCGATCCCATAGGCATGCAGTGGAGTCTCTTAAACCCATTGTTGCAGCATATGTGCATTTATGCCTTGATGGACCAACAACTAACTATCTGTTTAGTGCAAGTGGATGCTGCGAACAATGTTTGTTGTTTTGCTCCAGGGCAGATAACTCTGCTTCCCTCTGGGCTTTCAAAGAAAACCTCAGCACCTGCCTTTGCCCTTGTAACGGTAGATCTGGGCAAATAATGTTACATTTTATATTTTTCTGTGAATTTTATAAAAAATATACCAAACAGTTTCTTATACCATTTATGAGGTCCTGGAATTTTAGGCAGTGCAACTGATGGATGATGAGTCTTGCTTTCATGTTGGATCTTTGTTGAGAGCTGCTGTGTTGGCACTCAGTACGAAGCACTTTGAGTAAAGCATTATTTCTGCATCTGATAGATTTTTCATCGGTCTCATTGTATTCTAATGTGTGATTCTCTCTGGCATCTTTTAATATGTATTTTAATGTGTATTTTATGTTTGATTATGTCCTTCTATGGGTGCTATAGGCAACTGACCTATATATATATATATATATATATATATATATATATATATATATATATATATTTTTTTTTTTTTTTCATTTTTTTTTTTCACTGAAAAAACAAACGTTAAAGGGACATAGAGATGTTATAGTGAGGATCTGATTTTACACACACACAAAAGCATCGAAATTCAGCAGTTATAGTTATCTTAAGTAACTACAACTTGTGCCCTAAGGTAACTATAACACGTGCTCCCACCATGCACAGATTTCTCATCAATAATTTCACTATAAATGTTGCAGTGATATTATCAATGATGTAATAGAAGATGTCATGAGTGATCAAATATGTGAGGTAATTAGCAGTGCATGGCGAGTGCCCGAGTTTTAGTTATCTAAACGAGATATTGTTACTTGAGATAACTATAACTATGACTTCTCTCTGTAACCTTTTTTTTTCAGTGAATTTCTATGGTTTATTCAATTTTATTTCCTAACTTTAATGGCCCTGTAACCTTTGTTTTTTTCAGTGAATTTTTATATTTTAATACTATTTCATATCTGTAATGTCCCTGTAACCTGGGTGCGTGAATGGCTATATGTGTGGTTGTGTGGGTGTGTGAGTGGGAGTGTGATTGAGTGTGTGAGAGTGTGTGTGTGACTGGATGTGAGAGTCTGTGAGTGGGTGTGTGAGTGACTCACTGTGTTGGTGTGTAAGCAGTGGTGGCTTGTGGTGCGTAAAAGGGGCAGGGTGCAACACCGGGGAGGGGGGGGAATAGGGAAATAAAAATTAAATTATTTTTTTTTAAAATCACTTACCTTCTCACTGCTGTGCCACACTCCTCTCCTCTGCTGGCTGAAGGCAGGCACAGGCTCCCAGCCTGCGCTGTGGCCAATCCTGATGCTGCTCAGAGCAGCATCAGAATTGTCTGGGAGCGCCTAGGCAGGACGCTCCCAGGCAGACTTGGAGCCTGTACAGGGTCTCTCCAGCCCAGCAACCGTGTTGCTGGTCTGGAGAGAGCCCTGTGTGCATGTGTGTTTGGCCGGCCCGAGATGGCCTCCCAAACACACATGCGCTCTGAGAGGGAGTGCTGAGCACTCCCCCTCACTGCTCATCACCCCCTTGACCACACCCCTTTTACTAAAAAATGATAATAAACGTTGTTTATTATCATTTTTTAGTAAAAGGTTTGCAGCTGCCGCTGCTGGTGGGGAGTGACGCTCCTCTGCCCAAATGGAGGGGCCACCCCTGTGTGTAAGTAGGTGTGCAAGTGGCTGTGTGGGTGGTTTTGTGGATCAGTGAGTGGGTGTGTAAGTGGCTGTGTGGGTGTGCAAGTGGCTGTGTGTGTGTATAGGTGGGGGTGTGTCTGAATGGTTATGTGAGTGGCTGTGTGGGTCTTTGAAAAGGGTGTGTGAGTGGCTTTGTGGGACTGCAAGTGGGTGATTGAGTGGCTGTATGGATCTGTGAGTGGTTGTATGGGTGTGTAAATAGTTGTGTGAGTATGTGTGTGAGTGTGTGAATGCTATGTGGGTCTATGACTAGGAGTGTGAGTGGTTTTGTGGATCCATGAGTGGGTGGGTGAAATTTTCAGAACTAGTTTGCACTCACTTCAGCTGCTGTTTGGAAAGTCTTGGGGTGATTCAATGAGTGGGTGCCAAGGAAAAAGAGGGGGTCCCAAAACGTGTTTCCCTCATGCAATTGCCCATTTTCAACATTATTACAGCCCGAACTGCTGAGCGGGCTAACACCAAATTTGGCAAAACACCAGATCTTGGTCCAGAAAGAGAGCTTTTTGCAATTTAGTGTAAATCAGTTTAATAGTTTGGAGTTGTTATGGAAAAAAAGATTTATGTACATGTAGACATGCAGATCCACCATGGATTCACAGCAATGCCATGATTGGTTCCCGCCAATTCAACCAGTAAGAGTATCTTGGGACTTGGACTCTGTTGAGTCCGCAGATAAAAAAGCAAAAAAACACAAGTGGACAGAGTAGAAAAAGCCTAACCTCTAGGCCTGGTGGTGGTGTCCCACAGGGAGGCACCCTGGGGCAACAAACATTTTTTTTTAAATTGTTGTACATTCGCTTGGTTTTCTGAGGATCCATGGAAAATTGAAAACAAAAAAACAAGCGCTGTCTCTCACGCTTGTTTATTTTAACACCTTCCAGGTGGGCGAGGTTCCGGGAGGAATAGATATATTTGGGGGGAGAGGGGTGAATATGGCCCCCCCACCCCAGGCAAATTTCAGCCAAGGGGCCTGGCCTCATTAGAAAAGGGGTAGGGGCATTGGCCCCAATCCCTGGGCTGATTTTGGCCCTGTTTACCAGATTCCTCCAGGCCTGACATGTGGCCCTTGGTTGCTTTCTTCACTGGGGACCCCATCCTCTGGAGCCCGACTGTTATAAGAAAGGGGGAGGGGGCACACATCGCTCCTAGGCTGATTTCAGCTTTGGGGACCCCATCCCCCGGGGCCTGGCCAGATATGTAAAGGGGGAGCATGAAGCCCACCTCCCCGGGCAGTGTTAGGCCCCAGGGACCTCATCCCCTGGATGGAATAGAGAGGGGGGTTGCACAATCCTCCTCCCTTAGCTGATATTTACCCCCAGGACCAGCTAAGTTTATGTCCGAGGGGACCCACCCCTGGGACATAGCAGTTGCCCAGCCCACATTGGTGCAGACAGGGAAACCCATGTTTGATCTCGCTCGGTGGGAGCACTTTCAAAACTTCTGCCAAGAGGGAGCAAATACCAAGTCCACTCCCAGCAGGTGGGAACATGTGGTGAGTGCCCTTGGTGGGCACCAAGGCACACGCCCTTTGTTGGCCAGGCCACGGGGGATGGGCTCCCTGGGGCCAAAATCAGCCCAGGGATGAGTGCCGTGTGGCCCCCATCACCTTTGATTATTGGCAGGGCCCCGAGGGGATGAGGGTCACTGGGGCTGAAATTGGCCCAGGGAGCTGGGCTGTGTGCCCTCTCCTCTTTTGGAATATGGCTGTTCCCCAGGAGATGGGGTCCCAGGATGAAATAGGCCTGGGTTGGCAACTGCATGACCCCCTCACTCGTAAATATAGTGGTGGGTCACAGAGATGGGGTCCCCAGGGCCAAAAATGTCCCAGCGAGTGAGGCCACATATCCCGTCCCCAAAAAAATGCGCTAGGTCTCAGGGTATGGGGGTAGATTTAGTGCTGTATGAAAAATCTACCTAAAATTTCCTAAAGAAAAAGTTCATCTACTTCGGTTTTTCATGGAAAGTGTTGCGCTGATCCATCAAAGTGGGTGTGAAGAAAAAAGTGGGGCTCCAAACCAATATTCCCTCAAATTTTTTTCTGCTGTGTGCAGCAGTGTGAGGTCTCTGTGCGCTGCAGCCAAGGATACGTGGGCCAAGAAATTTACCATTCACTTGAACGCAGCGCATAACTACCAAGATCCTTGGCATTAGCCTCTCCATACCACTAAAGGAAAAAAGGGATATTTGTATACACATTACTCCATGAAATAGGGCATTAAGGCAGTTTTGTGACCTGGTTGCACACCCCAAGGACAGGACCCTCACCCCAGTTAGAGAAAACAGAAATCAGGAGCTTGAACCATTATGAAACTTTAATGAATACTCTCAGAGTGCTGCAGAGGACCCCGCACATCAAATACAGCCAGTTGTACAATTGGTTAACATTTACAATTTGATGAACACACTGCTGATGAATGCCATTATGCCCCTGCCAAGATACAAGCTGAGAAATGTTCCTACCCCACCCACACACGGACTGTAGAAGGAGCCGCATCCGAGTTTAGACAAGTCAGGTGCCAACGTTAGATGTGTGACATGTTTGTTTTTCTCACCGGTCCTTGCCATTTTTCCAGTGCTGATAAACTCTGTCTAAGTCAACTTTCCCATTTGAGAGGTAAGCCTTTGTCCTCATCAGCATATCTAGGTGACTCTCCTCTAGTCTGTTTCTTAATTTGGACTTGATTGAGTTCATGAGGCTGAATCCTCGTTCGCAGTCTGCACTTGAAGCCTGGAAAGTTGCACAGATGTCAACAAGCTGCGATACAACACTATACTGTGCAGCATTCCGCAGAGTGAAATTCACCATGTCTTGAAAGGTCCTAAACAATCCGTTTTTTATATGCGCTGCCACCACATATTTATAATCTCTATACTGCCGAACAACATCACCAGGGGTGTCACAATCACCCAGGACCAAGACCTTCTTATACTTTTCAACAAGTCTTTGTACATTCTCAGTCCCAAAATCAAACTGTGGTTGTGTTGTTACTGTATGGAAATCAAAACTTGTCCATTCCTTCAATTCATCTTCTGGGAACCTTCTTTCCATGTGCTCACAAAGAAGTTTAATGAAAGATAACATCGGCTCCCTATCATACTCTCGGTCCTCTCTGCACAAAGCCATCAGATCTCTTACTGTGTTGCTCCAAAAGACAGTGTCGCCCAAGCACTGTTCCTTTATTTGGGTAATTTTTACTCTTGCATACTGTACAGCTTCAACGGTGGTCAAAGAGCTTTTCTGAAACAACTTGCACAAAGATGCAAGTTCACCCAGAATTTAATTTAGTGCTGTAAAGGAAATATGGTAGTTTGAGTCAGATAGTTTTTTGTAGCAATATTTAGCAATTGGGTCATTCTCCTCAACTCTTTCATGATCAAAGTATTTGAGAGCAACCTCATAATTATGCAAGAGTGCACCAACAGCAAAATGCCTTGAAAGCCACCCCACCTCATTGAGTGGCCGAAAGGAGACCGCTTCACATTCAGTGACCAAAGCAATTTCATACAGCTTGGACTTTCTTAAAGGTGAGCGGGAGAACACAGTGTAGACAGTCCTCAGTAATGTTTCCATTTCCCTGATCATCAGCACTTTTTTCTAGGCATCATCAACTCCCAAATCTTCTCTGTGCGCAACACAGTGCTGCTCAACTAGATGAGGAATGGATTGTTTGAGGCGGGTAGCAACACCATTGTTCTTTCCCAGCATCCCTGATGCACCATCTGATGTAAACATGACCATTTTCATAAGGTCCAGCTTATTGGCAGTGTAGAACTCTTTTACAACTATAGTGATAGCCTCCGCATTGCATGCACTCAGAGTTACAATTCCCCCAAACACTGTTTTGTGCTCTGTTGATGTTACAGATCAAAACTTGAAGTAGAGGATGAGCATTTTTGTAACTGAAATATCTGTGCTCTCATCAATTATCAATGTGTGATACCGAGCACTGCCATGAAGTCAGAGCGTATTACGCTGTTGATGGCCTCCAAAAACTCAAAGGCATAGTTCTTGCTCCTCCAGCTGTCTGGTATCTTCACATACAATGCAACGTGGTCATGGATGTCTTGAACAGATAACATTGATGTGTTCATTTTGACTGCTAGCAACACATTGTTGATGAGAATCTTTATCTCTTCAGGCAGGGATCTTTGCCGTTCAACTAAATCTAGTCTGTTTGCTCTGTCACTGGCGGTTTCCGTTAGCATGGTGCTAAAACCCAGCCTGGCAGCAGCACTTTTATTTCTCAGTGTCACCAAAGCAGATTCATGAACTTTGCTACATAGATGCGTTTCAAGTAGTCCAGCTTCCAGCCATCACTCCATTTCTTCCCAGTAGATTTTTGCTTCTGCACATACTTTGCAAATCAGGCCTACTTCTGAATTGTATAGAAATAGCTCTCCCAGTTGTACGCAAACCTTGCTCCTGGACTTCTGTGTCTCAGTCTTCACAATTACTTTCAGCCATTCTTCTTTGAACACAAGACAGCATTTCTTCCTTTGTGGTGAAGCACTGCTCTCTGCAGAAGTCACAGCAGAAGTCACAGCTTTGCGCTTGAACATTTTGGTGGCAATCAGTCTGAGCCTACTGTGCCGCAAAGCCTGCAAAAAAAAAGGACATTAATTAAAGTGAGGAACATTATTTAAAGTTGGTTTTTATGCTATCGAATACAATCTACCAGACAAGACTGAGCTATCTCTTGGAAAATGTAGCAAGTAATTACCTGGGCCTTTCTGTTTGATCTCACACCTGCCTGTAGATCTAACACTGTCTAAGATGTCTGCAATAGAAGAAAAAACATGGTGTGTTCAAGATGTACTACAAGGAAAAACTACAAAATATTTAACTGGTCTTTCTGCTTGTAGTCACGTCTGCCTTTTCTAACCAATGTTAGCACTGTCTAAGAAGCCTGCAAAAGAACAAAATAAGGGTTGAAGAATGTTTTCATTTTATAATGCACTATGTGCATCACAAGTGAAATCTACCAAAAAATTACCTTGTCTTTCTGCTTCTACTCACATGCACCGTTTTGTAATATATGAGTAGTGCTGTCGGAGATGTCTGCAACAGACGAAAAGGTGGGTAAGGTGGTTAAAGTAGGTTTTCATATTCCGCTGTACTAGGTGCACTACAGCGAAAATTTGCAACATTATTACCTTGACTTTCTGCTTCTACTCACGTTTACCTGTTCAAATTTGTGTAGCAGGGTCTAAGATGCCTGTACAAGAGGAAAAAATTATTAAAGCACCTGAATGTTTCAATGGCTCAGTTGCACCATAAGGAAAAACTAGCAAATAATAACCTGCTCTTTCTGCTGCTACTCCCGTCTGCCCGTCCTCAGCTATGACCAGTACTGTCTGAGATGCCTGCAGCAAAAGAAAAGATGGTTAACAGTTGGTTACATCATGTTGTCATATTATAATGTGCCAGGTGACCCAGATGGGGTACCTACCAAATAATTACCTGGTCATTATACTTCTACACATGTCGGTCCAATCAAATCTCTAACTTGCTAGGTCCGACAAACCTGTAATAGAAGCAAAGGTGAGGATCATGAACGTGATTTATGTAGAGACCCTTAATCCCACCTGGAACGTCTACAGATTTACCTGGTCTTCCTTGGTACTCACGCCTGCCTGTTCAAATGCAAATGGTGACCAGCTGTAATTGGAAAGAAGATATTTAGCTTAGGCTATAGGAGTTCCAAAAACATTATGCGTGACAGTTCCAGAGCAATTGAGTAGTTACCTGGGTTTTCAGTTTCAGTGCTATGTATGTGTCCTTACTATACAAAACAAGAGCGCTGAGAATGAAAAGGACTCGAGTTTTGTACAAAATAACTCTACAACCGCAACTAAAATACGAGGGGAAGACCTATACGCCGGTTGGAAGGTTGAGGGATATTTTGGTTGTGCATAAATGGGCTTTAGGTTAGGCAAACAAGTGACCTTCACATGATTCAACAACTCCCCTGCAGCAGTGCTCTACACATGAGAAACAAAGCACATTGATGTGGGGTTTCCTAGCAAATCACACAGTAAACAAAATGAATGAATGCTAAGCTGATACCCATATATCAGTGCACAGATGGCTGCTCACCAGGGCACACAGCCTGGCTGTGGTACTCATTTCAGGATAGTGACCAGACCATCCCTGTAGGTTAACTGCTCATAACCTCCTAGGACGTGAAATAAAAGGACACTGATCCGTCTCACGTCTCTATTTTGTAGCTACGGCCATATCACGAAAGGAAGGCGCTTGAGAAAAAAACGGAAAACCTTTTGCAAGGTTAATGGGTTTCAATCAGCGCTCTTTATGCGTTTTTCAACAGTCTCCTCCTAGAACAAGTGAAACTGCTTAAAAACGGCTAAAAGTATTCAGCAGACACTGGGACCCGGACAATTAATTGTTAATAAACTGTGGGAATGCACGCACAGGAAGGTATCGGACACGGAGGTCTGCTGTGACTTGCGATGAGGAGTAATGGACTGTGTGGCGAAGTTTACATGTACTATTGATGGCCTTTGGGTCATGTCATGGCTGGAGTAGTACTTTCACCGCACGAATGCCTGCGGTTCGTGACTCGCTCTGACTGGTAGAAAAGCTTAACCTAGGTTATTGATTGGCGAAACCCTGTCTGGTTTTGTAGGTTGGGGTGAACATTTGGAAACCGGTGGGGTAAGCAGTGCTATGGTGCAATCAGAAGGTAACTTTAAACAGTTGTGTGAGTTCTTTTCCAAGACTTTGGGCCTGATTCGAATGTTGGCGGGCGGCGGGAGCCGCCCGCCAAGCTACCGCCGCTGAATGACCGCACCGCGGTCAAAAGACCGCGGCGGCCATTTAGACATTTCCTCTGGGCCGGCGGGCGCTCTCCAAAAGAGCGCCCGCCGGCCCAGAGGAAATGCCCCTGCAACGAGGACGGCGGCTCAGAATTGAGCCGGCGGAGTTGCAGGGGTGCGACGGGTGCAGTTTGCACCCGTCGCGTATTTCAGTGTCTGCTTAGCAGACACTGAAATACTTTGCGGGGCCCTCTTACGGGGGCCCCTGCCGTGCCCATGCCATTGGCATGGGCACGGCAGGGGCCCCCAGGGGCCCCGCGGCACCCCCTACCGCCATCCTGTTCCTGGCGGGCGAACCGCCAGGAACAGGATGGCGGTAGGGGGTGTCAGAATCCCCCATGGCGGCGCAGCAAGCTGCGCCGCCATGGGGGATTCAAAGGGCAGCGGTAAACCGGCGGGAGACCGCCGGTTTGCCTCCTCTGACCGCGGCCGAAGCACCGCGGTCAGAATGCCCTGCGGGGCACCGCCGGCCTGTCGGCGGTGCTCCCGCCGACCCTGGCCCCGGGGTCAGAATGACCCCCTTTGTGTTTCGAAAAAGAAGTGACAGTGAACTGTAAAAAATGGACATTAGGTACTGGTCAAGACTGAAATTTATTAAATAAACAATCTAACAGGTGGGAGGTTTTGGAGGGCATTCACTAAGGTTTAAGGTAACAATGTGTTAAAATGATGAATTTAAACGAGCAAGGACAGGCAGCAACGGATTGAACCAGGCAAACTTGAAAAATCCAACATCACAGTTGAATGACCCCTTCAAGCAATTGTGCTGGGAAACTGATTGTACATGGACACTGGGACATCCACCGTAGCAAAATGAGACAATTCTGTAAGGGGACTGGCGGCTCTTTCCTGCCAGCATGAACAGACATGTTGTGCACTAATGGCTCAATATAAGGTTCTTTGGAGCATTCATTATGGATATGACATAAAACCAATTTAAATGAGTAGGCTGTCACTTTAAAAATCAGCGGGAAATGGGCAAAGAAGCCCCCTTGGCCAAAAACAATAAAGATAACTTTGGTTCAAATAAAATTAGAAAGGGGGCTAGACCTTGATAATCGTGAACCTTTTGAAATTAGTAAACATCAGAACTAAGGCAGTCAAGTTCCACCATGTTTTGATTTCCACATTTCTAACAATAAAGACCAGGATAAAAGCGATCTTCAGGTTTAGGGGTACTGTATATACAGTACACATTAAAATGAAAGAATGAAGAAAAAGGGATCATTGATCCCGGTGCAAGTTTGGGGAGAATAGTGCCGGAACACTACACTGAAACGCTGCTGAGTCTTGTGTGTTCTCAGCACATTTTTCTTTCACAGATGCCTTCTGTGCCCCCGAGGCCCTCTAAATACACATACACGAACCTGCTTAAATTCAGTGATCGATCCGGTGGCTTCACTTTCGATTTTCGTCCTGAAGACTTTGAAGATGTCCTTCCTGCTCGGCGGCAAAGAGTGACCCTGTCCTCGTGCTGTGTCTATTTTGTAAACGCAGCGCTGACGTCCTTTCTCCCGCATGATGCAGGGAGCGACGTTGCAAGAACGTGGCAACGTGTGCGCTTGACAAAGGGGCCTGCGCGGTGGGGGAAGGAAGGGTGCGTGCGCGCTCGCGTTCCTTACAGGGAACATTGCGCCAATCTGTTGATTTCCGATGATAATTCCCAAAGGAACTATAGCTGTCCAATACAGAAGACAATACCTGAATGAAATTACGATAAATTTTATTTAAAAAGTGTGCTTTTTTATGACTTAGTGTAAATTTGATCAGTCTTTTTTGGAGAAATTCATGTTTAAAGAGATTCCTAGAGTGGGCATGAAGGGAAAAAGTTAGTTTTGTGTGAATAGTTGGTCCCATGGGAGTCCTGCAATATCAAAAGTTAAAAAATAGTCCCCTAAATAGGGTTGTATAATTGACTAAGTTAGGTTATTTTTACCATCAACTGTTTCGGTAAGGCTAAACCAGTACTGGTCCTGCAATACTGAGCGATCTGATTGGCTGGTCACAACTCAGAGGAAAATGTTGCAGCCACAATTACAGGACTTGAGGACTCAATTCATGTGCCCTTGTTTAAAAAACAGGCATAAAAGTGCAGAGTACGGACACCCTGACCCTTCCAGACACTTGTCAGAAGGACCCAGATGGATGTCTTCCTCCAGGGCCACAATTTAAATTTAAAAACAAATACTTCTCTGCCATGGATATCGCAGTACACCCATGGAACCATAGAACCTCTCCTGAAGTACTGCAATAATCCTACACGAGCCGCTGCTGGACCATCCACCGCAGTACAGTGCAAACTTCACCAAGGAAGCTTGCATAGTACAGCAGTGCCATGTGGGGATGCTTGAGTAATGGGTATTGCTGGGGTGTTGTAGTACTAAATACCAAACACAAATGTGGGTCAGGCACCTGCGGGTGATTGGATACTTGGCTACCTGCAGTGGAATTGGGTGCAGGGCTTGGCCAAAGGCAGGGGAGTTAGCTCAATATACGAAAATTAACACAGAAAAAAACAAAGGTTAATGTGATGTTATAGTTAGTAACAGTAAGGTATGGTGTTATGTTATGTATTTTATCGTTACGTATTGTGTTATCTTATTTTATGTTAAGCTAGGTTATGTCATGCTATATTGTTTTATGTTATAGGTAGGTATCATGTAATGTTATGTTATGTTATGTTTTGCTGTGTTTCATTATGTTATGTGTTGGAAAAGGCCCTCTTTATAGGGTCACCCCCAAGCATTTTGCATTCCTCCTCCTAAGTTTTGCTGGATTTTTCTTTGTTAGCCTTAGGACTCTGTTCACTTCATCACTGCTAACTAGTGCTAAAGTGCATGTGCACAATCCCCTAAACATGGTTTGATTGGCATGTACCTGATTGGCATATTTAAGTTACATGTACGTCCCTTGTGGACTGTATACCATATGCCCCGTGTACATAAATTAAATGCCACTGGTGGGCCTGCAGCACTTCTTGTGCCAACGACTTAAGTAGCACCTTTAAACATATCCCAGGCCTGCCATTGATGCCCGAAGGCAGTGTCCCACTCCCATGTTGACTTGGCATTGAAAATCCCTTGCTAAACCCTAAGATCCCATTTTATTACATATAGGTCACCCCTAAGGTAGGCCCTAGATAGCCCATGGGGCATGTGCTGTGTAATTAAAATGTAGAACATATACATTTCAGTTTTACATGTCCTAGTAGTGAAAAAATCCCAAATTCATTTTCTCACTACTGTGAGGCCTATTCCTCAGATATTATTATATTTAATAAGCTGTAATTTCTAAACCAGAGGTGATAGATATCTCATGTTTGGTATCATCATCATCATCATCAAACAGACTTTATTCGACTTTCAACAAGCCATAAAAGTATCAAATAATAACACATTTAGCAATAAATATGTATAAGAAAAATTATAAATAAATAGAAAGAGTAATAAAACACATCCTTAATTCATTCAGGACAGGTATATAAAACTTGATAAATTTACATCAGTGCAAAATCGAGTTCCATTACAGTATTTTCTAGAGAGTGAGGAGTTTACTGGAGATTCCAGATATTCAAATAAAATTAGTTCAGTACGCGGGAAGCGCGTTGCAGCCGGGGACACTTGCTTTGAGGGCAGGAGCCCTTTAAATCCATTTCGCGCTCCCGCCGTCGCGGGAAGCGCGTTGCAGCCGGGGACACTTGCATTGAGGGCAGGAGCCCTTTAAATCCATTTCGCGCTCCCGCCGTCGCGGGAAGCGCGTTTCAGCCGGGGACACTTGCATTGAGGGCAGGAGCCCTTTAAATCCATTTCGCGCTCCCGCCGTCGCGGGAAGCGCGGTGCAGCCGGGGACACTTGCATTGAGGGCAGGAGCCCTTTAAATCCATTTTGCGCTCCCGCCGTCGCGGGACGCGCGCGGGCGAAGCCCGGGCCAAGGGCGGGCCCGTCCTTGCCCGTCATTGCCAGGAAGAGGCACGGCTGGGCCCCCCCTCTTTCAACTGCTTTTTGAGGGCCCCTGGTTATAAAGGAAAGATAAATACTAACCGGAATCGAGAAGACAAAGGAACTATTGTCCCTCCTGACCCGGACAGTGGCCTCTTCTGGGAAACCTTGGGATTCGCCTTCAGCCTTTGGTGGGACACCGAGTGTAGGAATATCCCAGTAGCTATCATACGCGGGACAAACAAGTGACAATTTATCCTTTTATCCTTTCCTTCTTTTATCTTCCTTCTTTTTTAAATTCTAACCTATATTCAAACAGATTGCTACCTGTCGGCAAAGTGCTTTACTTTCTGCTAATTCGTTTAATTATCTAAGTTGGGTGGTGCTATCCTGGTGCACACAATTAACTAAGCGTAACTTACCTTATTTATAAATACCCCATTTTCTCATACCGGATTTAGAGTGATATCACGTAAAATATGGGGAAGAGGAAGCACTCAAAATTGAGTCACCCCCCAAGCTTAAAAGACAGTACCTCCATATTAAAATACATCTCAGGGGCCATGGGTATGATAGACAAACAAATTGCCAACGTAGAGGGGAAAATCCAGACATCCAAAGAACATAACACCCAATCTCCAACGGACGTGGTGATAACTGATGATTCTACAAGGTGTAATAATGAAGCACTGAACAGAGATGCAACAGATAAAAATGGATGCATTCAAAATATCTCAGATTCAATTCTCTCATTAGATGACCTTTCACCTGTAGCTAAACGCCAAAGGAAGCCGGCGCCAGAGAAGGCAGACAATACCCCTAAAAAATCTCTTAAGAATGATTCGGTACCCACACTCGATAGAAAGCCCTTAAAAAAGTCATCTTGGAAGAAACTCCCAATTAAACCAGTAGATACGACTAGATCTCTCCTAGCCAACCTCTGTGACCTAATAAATAGCATGAAATCATCATTCGGGGCCAAACTGGATTCCCTGTTGGAACGCTTAAAAGTAGTGGAGTGCAAGGTCGAGGCAGGCATGGGATTTATAAAGTCTTTACACCCAGAGGCCTCACACGACCTAAAACAAAATCCAAGTTTAATATTGCCAAATTTGAATTTCGAGCGAAATTCCCAATCCATACCTCTAGATAAGGTTAACGACCCACACCCGTTCTCCAAGCTCTTGATTAAACCACAGGTACCATTTATATCAGCAAGTACTAGCCATATACACTCTATTCACAAGCCTCTAACCAGCGTACAATCATTTCCACCAGTACCAACTACTAATCCTAAACAAGTCACCACATTGCCCAACACTCCCTCACTAATTAGGACAAATATTCCCCGAACAGACAAAGGAAGGCCTCATGTTTGGTATCAATGAACTTGTAATGATAAACCCTCTTTAATGGTAAAATCGGATTTATCATTACAAGTTTGAAAACGTCACTTTAAGGAACTTGAAACTTTCCTGCCCTTAGCTGTTGGAAAGTGGATTATTAGTAAGGGCAGGTAAGTACCTACACTTAGCAACAGGCCACTAACCTCCACTTAGGTCCAGTTAGGTCTCATTAAATTAAACCCAGCTCAACGTTTGGTAGCTTGGCAACGAGTGACAAGTCTTAACTTAGGAGACAAGTGTGTAAAGCATTAAAAAAAAAAGTAAATACTTAAAACACAAAACACAATAAAAATCAAAAACCAATTCATAAACATAGATTATATTTTTATCTTTAAAACAACACCAAAACGATTAAAATTGGATAAGGGGAACCAGAGATATGAACTTTTAAAGAATTAATGTTTTCTAATTAATAGAAGCAACTAGCGCTAAAAGGGTTACAAAATGTCACACTGGAAAGGGACAAAGTCCAGAGTTCAGGCCACCCATGAGGTAACACTGTCACACTTACTTTCAGAAGGGTTTCTTGATTAAGGAAAGTGGTTCAGAGCACCAGCCAAGGGTTCAGAGGCGCTGTTTTGCCTTTTGGGGTCTGGGACTACAACTCCCACAATGCACCTCTTCAACTAATGGAGTTGCTCCAAACATCTCCCAACTTCTGGATCTTCTTCCAGAGGTCTTTTTGGTTCCTTAAAGTGTCCACAACTTGATCCAAGGTTCCAGAAGCTCTGAGTTGGTCCTTAGGAGTTGGGACTACAATTCCCAGTATGCACTTGGTCAGAATCCTCAATTGGCTTCTGGAAGCTGGTCATCTGGGCTCTGCTTGCAGGTCTTGCTGCAGGAGACTCTGGGCAGTTCTTTTGTACCTGAGGCAAAGAGGGAGTCCTTTCTTGAAGCAGTAGAAGACAGGCAAAGTCCTTTTAGTGGTGAAGCCCAATTGGTACAGTCCGTCAGAGTGCAGTGTCCAGGTGCAGGCCATGGGTCCAGCAGGGCAGTCCTTATTCTTCTTTGTCTTGTTCTTTATAGGGATCTAAGTTGTGGGTGTAGCTCTGCCATATTTATCCGTGTTCCCGGGTGGAAAGCAGGAGGGCCCTGGTTATCCAACCACAGGGAAGCTCCTTCCCCTTTTTATGACGACTTCCTGGAAAGTGTGGCAAAATTCAATCCCAGGTAGCAACATTCTTCAAAAATCCAACATGGCTGAAAGTGATTTTTGGAGGTTAGCTCTGTCTGAGCCTACCCACTGATGTGGCTAAAAATTCTAAACACATCCCTCTCCTGCCCTCTCCTAATCTAATCTAATTGTCTGGGGTTGCAGGATATTTGGGAAGTCTGGAGCTACTCCAAATGTCTTTCCCAGCCTTTGAAGACCAGTTTGGCCGCTCATACCCCTTCCTGCTTCACCGTCTGCTGAGGCAGATCTCCTCCCCCAGGCACATCTTTTGTGTTCAGCCTAGGCCACTTCATACCTCATCCAAGCAGCCTGGCCAGGCTTCCAGAGGCTGGCCAATCAGAGAAGGGTACTACAGAGCTGAAGTTGGCAACTTTCAGGAAGAGTTTTAAAACTCTTTATCTGAACTAGTTATATTAAATCCAACAAATATAAATTGTGGGATCTCTTATAACAATTAATTTGATACCAAACGTAAGGTATCTGACACTTAAGGGGACTTTGTTAATTAAAATAAAATTTCCCCATTTTAGCCCAGGGAGGCCATTCACTACAGTGATGGAAAAACAAATGTGGCTATTTTACCTCACCAGAGCTTATAAAACCATTTTTATAAGGTTCCTGCTTATAGTTACATGGCACCCAACCCTAGGGGCACATAGGGCTCACCTTAGGGGTGACATAAAAATAAGGTAGTTTAAGACTTTGGAAGTACTTTAAATTCCAAAGTCGAATTTGCATTAAACTTTAGTTTAACAGCAACCAGCAAGGCAGGCCTGCCTTTAAAATTACCCTATGGACCTCAGCCGTGCACCTATAGGTGCACTACCTATGCTGGGGTCCCTAAACCTACATGCCCTACCATATACTAGGAACTTATAGGTAGGTTGACATAGCCAATTATAACGAACCTAATTTTCATACTCATTTTACACAGAATGGGGCCTCTGCAATCAACCCAGTTTTCTCACATTAGCCCCCTGTACCTGCCTAAGGTCACATGACTGGGTGTGACTGACAATTGAGACTTTGTGAATTCACCCCAGACAGTCACACAATTGTGAGATTAGCACAGCCTGAATGGGCCATTAACTCACTTGATGGGGGATTGAACTAAGGACAGCCCTATTTACATCTGTATAGGCTGAGCTCTGCTACTACCCAATAGGCTTAACAGCCCTGTATTTTCAGCGCAGCCAGCTTGGAGCCAGGCAGAGGAGGCAGGAATCTCCTGGAACTCCAGAGAACCCTTCTGGAAACATCTCCCACCTTCTAGGAGCAGGGCACCAGGGTATAAGAATAGGGTTCTCAGACCTTCAGTTCGCTATTGGATGTGAGGAAGGACTCACAGAGGGCTGCCTGCTGCTGTGAGCTGCTGTGCACCCTACCACACTGCAGCTGTACCTGGAAGGACTGCTTTTCTGCATGTAGCCTGCCTTGAACCTTCAGAAGCCAGCCCCAACATCTGAACCCGCATCTGGACCCAGCCTGAGTGAGTCTTGCACCCCCATCTCCATCCACTCCTGGACCTTGGTTGTGATGCTAAAGGTGCCCAGGTAGCCATTTTCTAAAACTGAGGACTTTCTATTGTGAACTTTAAACTTCAAAACATCATAACTCCAGTTCTACTAAATAGATTTTGATGGTGTTGGTGCCAAATAATTTATTTATTGAAACGTTTTCTGTTTTTCTGAATTGGTTTGTGATTTTTATTGTGTTGTGTTTTCACTGTGTTGTTGTTTTTGTACGGCATACCAACTTAACACACTGCCTCTAAGTTTAGCCTGACTGCTTTTTGTGCCATGCTACCCAGGGGCAAGCACTTAATAGGGTATTCTTGTGCTGAAGCAAAAGCTGCAAGGGCTAAGCCAGGGTCCGGGCTAATTGAGGAGCCAGGTGTCTGCAGACATTTTTGGTCCAAAACCAGTGAAATTACTTCCTGTGATCTTAGGTTACATTAATAAACAACCCCAGAAATTCACTGAAAAAAACCAAAAGGATAAATTGAAGGTATAGGCAGGAATTGAAAAGAGATAAAAACTAATGTTTAAAAAACAAAACAACCCTGAATTTCACCAGTTGTAGGTTACTGAGCTAACAATAACTAGCACATCTGCAACGCAGGTTTGCTAGTTATAGATCATTGATGGTATCACTCATGACATCTCAGTTTATATCACTGATAACATCATTGATGAAATCATCCAGCCATTGTAAAACTTTAGTATATGGATTTTGTGTTTGAAGTAATTCAACATACTATATTGTGGATAGGTGTCTATTCACCTTAATCAGATTAACCTCTTAAAGACTTCACATGACGTACAACTTTAAGTAATGAGGCTGAGAGGTGTGACTTGCAACTTAAAAAACATCTTTTGCCAGTCTCTATTGACAATCATCCATAGTGTAGTAAAATACACCACACACATTCCTGAGATAGTCACAATGGTACACAACCTTAGAACCATGCTAACAACACCAGTGTGAGATAAACAACCTTTAAGTGGGGCACAGCTACATTTTACATTATTTATCAATTTGCAATGCCTCACAATCTTTAGCGAAGTTCTGGAACTAAACATCCATTTCTAATAAAAGTTCTCGCTAGATAGAATATGCCTTTATCACTATAATTCAACTGTTTAACATGGGATTGTGCTCCAAATTTATTGTTTACAGAAGCATTGACCTTTGTCTAACATTTAAGCTTTAAGCCACAGCCTACTTTGAAACATACCTCCAAAACCCACATTGAGTGCTCTCAGCCTCTACCTTGTTTAACAAAATGTACTGCTTGCAACACAAACATTAGTGATATGTGAATGGTGTACCATATAACTTTCACCACGCACAACCACACTTGCCTCCAGGACACACACTTTTTCAATGGCTCAGTTGCACCATAAGAAAAAACTAGCAAATAATAACCTGCTCTTTCTGCTGCTACTCCCGTCTGCCCGTCCTCAGCTATGACCAGTACTGTCTGAGATGCCTGCAGCAAAAGAAAAGATGGTTAACAGTTGGTTACATCATGTTGTCATATTATAATGTGCCAGGTGACCCAGATGGGGTACGTACCAAATAATTACCTGGTCATTATGCTTCTACACATGTCGGTCTATTCAAATCTCTAACTTGCTCGGTCCGACAAACCTGTAATAGAAGCAAAGGTGTGGATCATGAACGTGATTTATGTAGAGACCCTTAATCCCACCTGGAACGTCTACAGATTTACCTGGTCTTCCTTGGTACTCACGCCTGCCTGTTCAAATGCAAATGGTGACCAGCTATAATTGGAAAGAAGATATTTAGCTTAGGCTATAGGAGTTACAAAAACATTATGCATGACAGTTCCAGAGCAATTGAGTAGTTACCTGGGCTTTCAGTTTCAGTGCTATGTATGTGTCCTTACTATACAAAACAAGAGCACTGAGAATGAAAAGGACTCGAGTTTTGTACAAAATAACTCTACAACCGCAACTAAAATACGAGGGGAAGACCTAAACGCCAGTTGGAAGGTTGAGGGATATTTTGGTTGTGCATAAATGGGCTTTATGTTAGGCAAGCAAGTGACCTTCACATGATTCGACAACTCCACTGCAGCAGTGCTCTACACATGAGAAACAAAGCACATTGATGTGGGGTTTCCTAGCAAAGCACACAGTAAACAAAATGAATGAATGCTAAGCTGATACCCATATATCAGTGCACAGATGGCTGCTCACCAGGGCACACAGCCTGGCTGTGGGACTCATTTCAGGATAGTGACCAGACCACCCCTGTAGGTTAACTGCTCATAACCTCCTAGGACGTGAAATAAAAGGACACTGATCCGTCTCACGTCTCTATTTTGTAGCTACGGCCATATCACGAAAGGAAGGCGCTTGAGAAAAAAACTGAAAACCTTTTGCAAGGTTAATGGGTTTCAATCAGCGCTCTTTATGAGTTTTTCAGCAGTCTCCTCCTAGAACAAGTGAAACTGCTGAAAAATGGCTAAAAGTATTCAGCAGACACTGGGACCTGGACAATTAATTGTTGATAAACTGCGGGAATACGTGCACGGGAAGTATCGGACACGGAGGTCTGCTGTGACCTGCGGTGAGGAGTAATGGACTGTGCGGCGAAGTTTACATGTACTATTGATGGCCTTTGGGTCATGTCATGGCTGCCGTAGTACTTTCACCGCACGAATGCCTGCGGTTCGCGACTCGCTCTGACTGGGAGAAAAGCTTAACCTAGGTTATCGATTGGCGAAACCCTGTCTGGTTTTGTAGGTTGGGGCAAACTTTTGGAAACCGGTGGGGTAAGCAGTGCTATGGTGCAATCAGAAAGTAACTTTAAACAGTTGTGTGAGTTTTTTTCCAAGACTTCATGTTTGGAAAAAGAAGTGACAGTGAACTGTAAAAAATGGACATTAGGTACTGGTCAAGACTGAAATTTATTAAATAAACAATCTAACAGGTGGGAGGTTTTGGAGGGCATTCACTAAGGTTTAAGGTAACAATGTGTTAAAATGATGAATTTAAAAGAGCAAGGACAGGCAGCAACGTGTTGAACCAGGCAAACTTGAAAAATCCAACATCACAGTTGAATGACCCCTTCAAACAATTGTGTTGGGAAACTGATGGTTCATGGACACTGGGACATCCACCTTAGCAAAATGAGACGATTCTGTAAGGGGACTGGCGGCTCTTTCCTGCCAGCATGAACAGACATGTTGTGCACTAATGGCTCAATATAAGGTTCTTTGGAGCATTCATTATGGATATGACATAAAACCAATTTAAATGAGTAGGCTGTCACTTTAAAAATCAGCGGGAAATGGGCAAAGAAGCCCCCTTGGCCAAAAACAATAAAGATAACTTTGGTTCAAATAAAATTAGAAAGGGGGCTAGACCCTGATAATCGTGAACCTTTTGAAATTGGTAAACATCAGAACTAAGGCAGTCAAGTTCCACCATGTTTTGATTTCCACATTTCTAACAATAAAGACCAGGATAAAAGCGATCTTCAGGTTTAGGGGTACTGTATATACACATTAAAATGAAAGAATGAAGAAAAAGGGATCATTGATTCCGGTGCAAGTTTGGGGAGAATAGTGCCGGAACACTACACTGAAACGCTGCTGAGTCTCGTGTGTTCTCACCACATTTTTCTTTCACAGATGCCTTCTGTGCCCCGAGGCCCTCTAAATACACATACACGAACCTGCTTAAATGCAGTGATCGATCCTGTGGCTTCACTTTCGATTTTCGTCCTGAAGTCTTTGAAGATGTCCTTCCTGCTCGGCGGCAAAGAGTGACCCTGTCCTCGTGCTGTGTCTATTTTGTAAACGCAGCGCTGACGTCCTCTCTCCCGCATGATGCAGGGAGCGACGTTGCAAGAACGTGGCAACGTGCACGCTTGACAAAGGGGCCTGCATGGTGGGGGAAGGAAGGGTGCGTGCGCGCTCGTGCTCCTTACAGGGAACATTGCGCCAATCTGTTGATTTCCGATGATAATTCCCAAAGGAACATTAGCTGTCCAATACAGAAGACAATACCTGAACGAAATTACGATAAATTTGGCACATTTTTTTTTTTAAAAGTGTGCTTTTTTATGACTTAGTGTAAATTTGATCAGTCTTTTTTTTTTTAAATTCATGTTTAAAGAGATTCCTAGAGTGGGCATGAAGTGAAAAAGTTAGTTTTGTGTGAATAGTTGGTCCCGTGGGAGTCCTGCAATATCAAAAGTTAAAAAATAGTCCCCTAAATAGGGTTGTATAATTGACTAAGTTAGGTTATTTTTACCATCAACTGTTTCGGTAAGGCTAAACCAGTACTGGTCCTGCAATACTGAGCGATCTGATTGGCTGGTCACAACTCAGAGGAAAATGTTGCAGCCACAATTACAGGACTTGAGGACTCAATTCATGTCCCCTATTTAAAAAACAGGCATAAAAGTGCAGACTACGGACACCCTGACCCTTCCAAACACTTGTCAGAAGGACCCAGATGGATGATGGATGTCTTCCTCCAGGGCCACAATTTAAATTTAAAAACAAATACTTCTCTGCCATGGATATCGCAGTACACCCATGAAACCATAGAACCTCTCCTGAAGTACTGCAATAATCCTACAGCAGCCGCTACTGGACCATCCAACACAGTACAGTGCAAACTTCACCAAAGAAGCTTGCATAGTACAGCAGTGCCATGTGGGGATGCTTGAGTAATGGGTATTGCTGGGGTATTGTAGTACTAAATTCCAAACAAAAATGTGGGTCAGGCACCTGCGGGTGATTGGATACTTGGCTACCTGCAGTGGAATTGGGTGCAGGGCTTGGCCAAAGGCAGGGGAGTTAGCTCAATATACGAAAATTAACACAGAAAAAAACAAAGGTTAATGTGATGTTATAGTTAGGAACAGTAAGGTATGGTGTTATGTTATGTATTTTATCGTTAGGTATTGTGTTATGTTATTTTATGTTAAGCTAGGTTATGTCATGCTATATTGTTTTATGTTATAGGTAGGTATCATGTAATGTTATGTTATGTTTTGCTGTGTTTCATTATGTTATGTGTTGGAAAAGGCCCTCTTTATAGGGTCACCCCCAAGCATTTTGCATTCCTCCTCCTAATGTTTGCTGGATTTGTCTTTGTTAGCCTTAGGACTCTGTTCACTTCATCACTGCTAACTAGTGCTAAAGTGCATGTGCACACTCCCCTAAACATGGTTTGATTGGCATGTACCTGATTGGCATATTTAAGTTACAGGTACGTCCCTTGTGGAGTGTATACCGTATACCCAGTGTACATAAATTAAATGCCACTGGTGGGCCTGCAGCACTTCTTGTGCCAACGACTTAAGTAGCACCTTTAAACATATCCCAGGCCTGCCATTGATGCCTGAAGGCAGTGTCCCACTCCCATGTTGACTTGGCATTGAAAATCCCTTGCTAAACTCTAAGATCCCATTTTATTACATATAGGTCACCCCTAAGGTAGGCCCTAGATAGCCCATGGGGCATGTGCTGTGTAATTAAAATGTAGAACATATACATTTCAGTTTTACATGTCCTAGTAGTGAAAAAATCCCAAATTCATTTTCTCACTACTGTGAGGCCTATCCCTCAGATATTATTATATTTAATAAGCTGTAATTTCTAAACCAGAGGTGATAGCTATCTCATGTTTGGTATCAATGAACTTGTAATGATAAACCCTCTTTAATGGTAAAATCGGATTTATCATTACAAGTTTGAAAACGCCACTTTAAGGAACTTGAAACTTTCCTGCCCTTAGCTGTTGGAAAGTGGATTATTAGTAAGGGCAGGTAAGTACCTACACTTAGCAACAGGCCACTAACCTCCACTTAGGTCCAGTTAGGTCTCAATAAATTAAACCCAGCTCAACGTTTGGTAGCTTGGCAACGAGTGACAAGTCTTAACTTAGGAGACAAGTGTGTAAAGCATTAACAAAAAAAAGTAAATACTTAAAACACAAAACACAAGAAAAATCCAAAACCAATTTATAAAAATAGATTATATTTTACCTTTAAAATGACACCAAAACGATTAAAATCGGAGAAGGGGAACCAGAGATATGAACTTTTAAAGAATTAATGTTTTCTAATTAATAGAAGCAACTAGCGCTAAAAGGGTTACAAAATGTCACACTGGAAAGGGACAAAGTCCAGAGTTCAGGCCACCCATGAAGTAACACTGTCACGCTCACTTTCAGAAGGGTTTCTTGATTAAGGAAAGTGGTTCAGAGCACCAGCCAAGGGTTCAGAGGCTCTGGTTTGCCTTTTGGGGTCTGGGACTACAACTCCCACAATGCACCTCTTCAACTAATGGAGTTGCTCCAAACATCTCCCAACTTCTGGATCTTCTTCCAGAGGTCTTTTTGGTTCCTTAAAGTGTCCACAACTTGATCCAAGGTTCCAGAAGCTCTGAGTTGGTCCTTAGGAGTTGGGACTAGAATTCCCAGAACGCACTTGGTCAGAATCCTCAATTGGCTTCTGGAAGCTGATCATCTGGGCTCTGCTTGCAGGTCTTGCAGCAGGAGACTCAGGGCAGTTCTTTTGTACCTGTAGCAAAGAGGGAGTCCCTTCTTGAAGCAGAAGAAGACAGGCAAAGTCCTTTTAGTGGTAAAGCCCAAGTGTGCCACTGGTACAGTCCGTCAGAGTGCAGTGTCCAGGTGCAGTCCATGGGTCCAGCAGGGCAGTCCTTATTCTTCTTTGTCTTGTTCTTTATAGGGATCTAAGTTGTGGGTGTAGCTCTGCCCTGTTTATCTGTGTTCCCGGGTGGAAAGCAGGAGGGCCCTGGTTATCCAACCACAGGGAAGCTCCTTCCCCTTTTTATGACGACTTCCTGGAAAGTGTGGCAAAATTCAATCCCAGGTATCAACATTCTTCAAAAATCCAACATGGCTGAAAGTGATTTTTGGAGGTTAGCTCTGTCTGAGCCTACCCACTGATGTGGCTAAAAATTCTAAACACATCCCTCTCCTGCACTCTCCTAATCTAATCTAATTGTCTGGGGTTGCAGGATATTTGGGATGTCTGGAGCTACTCCAAATGTTTTTCCCAGCCTTTGAAGACCAGTTTGGCCGCTCATACCCCTTCCTCCTTCACCATCTGCTGAGGCAGATCTCCTCCCCCAGGCACATCTTTTGTGTTCAGCCTAGGCCACTTCATACCTCATCAAGGCAGCCTGGCCAGGCTTCCAGAGGCTGGCCAATCAGAGAAGGGTACTACAGAGCTGAAGTTGGCAACTTTCAGGAAGAGTTTTAAAACTCTTTATCTGAACTAGTTATATTAAATCCAACAAATATAAATTGTGGGATCTATTATAACAATTAATTTGATACCAAACGTGAGGTATCTGACACTTAAGGGGACTTTGTTAATTAAAATACAATTTCCCCATTTTAGCCTAGGGAGGCCATTCACTACAGTGATGGAAAAACAAATGTGGCTATTTTACATCACCAGAGCTTATAAAACCATTTTTATAAGGTTCCTGCTTATAGTTACATGGCACCCAACCCTAGGGGCACATAGGGCTCACCTTAGGGGTGACATAAAAATAAGGTAGTTTAAGACTTTGGAAGTACTTTAAATTCCAAAGTCGAATTTGCATTAAACTTTAGTTTAACAGCAACCAGCAAGGCAGGCCTGCCTTTAAAATTACCCTATGGACCTCAGCCGTGCACCTATAGGTGCACTACCTATGCTGGGGTCCCTAAACCTACATGCCCTACCATATACTAGGAACTTATAGGTAGGTTGACATAGCCAATTATAACTAGCCTAATTTTCATACTCATTTTACACAGAATGGGGCCTCTGCAATCAACCCAGTTTTCTCACATTAGCCCTCTGTACCTGCCTTAGGTCACATGACTGGGTGTGACTGACAATTGAGACTTTGTGAATTCACCCCAGACAGTCACACAATTGTGAGATTAACAGAGCATGAATGAGCCATTAACTCACTTGATGGGGGATTGAACTAAGGACAGCCCTATTTACATCTGTATAGGCTGAGCTCTGCTACTACCCAATAGGCTTAACAGCCCTGTATTTTCAGTGCAGCCAGCTTGGAGCCAGGCAGGGGAGGCAGGAATCTCCTGGAACTCCAGAGAACCCTTCTGGAAACGTCTCCCACCTTCTAGGAGCAGGGCACCAGGGTATAAGAATAGGGTTCTCAGACCTTCAGTTCGCTATTGGATGTGAGGAAGGACTCACAGAGGGCTGCCTGCTGCTGTGAGCTGCTGTGCACCCTGCCACACTGCAGCTGTACCTGGAAGGACTGCTTTTCTGCATGTAGCCTGCCTTGAACCTTCAGAAGCCAGCCCCAACATCTGAACCCGCATCTGGACCCAGCCTGAGTGAGTCTTGGACTCCTGGACCTTGGTTGTGGTGCTAAGGGTGCCCAGGTAGCCATTTTCTAAAACTGAGGACTTTCTATTGTGAACTTTAAACTTTAAAACATCATAACTCCAGTTCTACTAAATAGATTTTGATGGTGTTAGTGCCAAATAATTTATTTATTGAAACGTTTTCTGTTTTTCTGAATTGGTTTGTGATTTTTATTGTGTTGTGTTTTCACTGTGTTGTTGTTTTTGTACGGCATACCTACTTAACACACTGCCTCTAAGTTTAGCCTGACTGCTTTTTGTGCCATGCTACTCAGGGGCAAGCACTTAATAGGGTATTCTTGTGCTGAAGCAAAAGCTGTAAGGGCTAAGCCAGGGTCCGGGCTAATTGAGGAGCCAGGTGTCTGCAGACAGTTTTGGTCCAAAACCAGTGAAATTACTTCCTGTGATCTTAGGTTACATTAATAAACAACCCCAGAAATTTACTGGAAAAAAAACAAAAGGATAAATTGAAGGTATAGGCAGGAATTGAAAAGAGATAAAAACTAATGTTTAAAAAACAAAACAACCCTGAATTTCACCAGTTGTAGGTTACTGAGCTAACAATAACTAGCACATCCGCAACGCAGGTTTGCTAGTTATAGATCATTGATGGTATCACTCATGACATCTCAGTTTATATCACTGATAACATCATTGATGAAATAATCCAGCCATTGTAAAACTTTACTATATGGATTTTGTGTTTGAAGTAATTTAACATACTATACAGTATTGTGGAAAGGTTTCTATTCACCTTAATCAGATAAACCTCTTAAAGACTTCACATGACGTACAACTTTAAGTAATGAGGCTGAGAGGTGTGATGTGCCACTTAAAAAACATCTTTTGCCAGTCTCTATTGACAATCATCCATAGTGTAGTAAAATACACCACACACATTCCTGAGATAGTCACAATGGTACACAACCTTAGAACCATGCTAACAACACCATTGTGAGATAAACAACCTTTAAGTGGGGCACAGCTACATTCTACATTATTTATCAATTTGCAATGCCTCACAATCTTTAGCGAAGTTCTGGAACTAAACATCCATATCTAATAAAAGTTCTTGCTAGATAGAATATGCCTATATCACTATAATTCAACTGTTTAACATGGAATTGTGCTCCAAATTTATTGTTTACAGAAGCATTGACCTTTGTCAAACATTTAAGCTTTAAGCCACAGCCTACTTTGAAACATACCTCCAAAACCCACATTGAGTGCTCTCAGCCTCTACCTTGTTTAACAAAATGTACTGCTTGCAACACAAATATCAGTGATATGTAAATGGTGTACCATATAACTTTCACCATGCACAACCACACTTGCCTCCAGGACACACACTTTTCCATGATATGCACCCACATGTATTGATTCTGTAACTCTGTGCTGTATGTGACTTTGGTGTTATCAGAGGTGTGATCAGTGATGTTATCACTGATGATATTTGAGATGCCGTCATCCATCTCATCAATTATGTCATTTAACATGTCATGAGTGATCCAGATCCAGAATCGAAATGTCAGCATTCAGTATTTACACTTGAGGTTGCCACTTCTCCCTTGGCAGTTGATTTTGTGGTTTGCTTAAAACTTTGGTGCCGTTTGACGAATCTTGATGAAGCTTTCCAAAAAAGGTTTCAGCCACCTCAGCTCCTTCCTGGAAAGTTTCAGTATAGATTGCAGGGGGGAACCGGTAGGGGCCACAGGGGCGTTGGGCCTCCCCTTGCTGCCTCCAACGCATAAAAATGAGCAAACAATGTGTGTGTCCTGGGTAGGCACTGGGCACCCAAAGAATTACAAAAAGAGCCAAGAAAAGGATGATATTATGATAAATGTATTATTCACTGTTCCGGCAAGGAGCTGGTCCCTTTAGAAGAGGCAGGAGCACCACCAGCCATTTCTTAAGTTGTGGGGAGGTGGAGGGATGCTGAAACCCCCCAGCTCCTCAGCAACATTAAAAAAACACAGCAGGTCTGGGTCATTGAATACAAACCCCCAGAAAAGCTTACTATATTCTTTAAAAGCTCTCTGATCTGGAGTTGTGTATTCTTCAGCTGGAAAGCAGGGACCCCTTATGATTGGTTTTATGGCTGCACATTGTAACCAGAACAAGTTTTAGAAAAGACTCAAAGACATGTTTAATGTTCTTTTTTAAATGCTTTATTAAACATAACTTGAGACAATCACTATTATTGAGCATTGCAATTTGTTTATTTATGAAATACTCATTTGATTATAGTTATTGAAGATTTTTGACAGCGCCTATAAGTCTGCTTTATATATGCTGATGTGCTGACCCTTTAATAAAGCTGAAAGACCCAGCCGTTATTGTTTTGGTATTTTGAGCCTTCTAAAAAGCCAGTAGGTCTGCCTTTTATAAAATGACAACTTTTATAGTGTTAAATTACATAACCAGCCATACGCAGTGGAGAGGAGGTTTACAAAGGGCTGGACACAACTTTACAGAATGTACTGCCTAAGGCCATGAACAGTGGCAGGGTTGGATTCAGGTTGAAATGGTTGGGTGCAGGGCCTGGCTGAAGACCATGCTGTGCGATGCACAGCCTTGCATGACAGCGGTTGGATGTCCACATGAGGATTAGGTGCCTCTATGGGGATTAGAACCCCAACTTTGGTGCATACAGTCTTCGGTGGGAGGGTTGGTCACAGAACCTGGCCCAAAAGCTAATTACCTCACATATTACATCAGTCATGACATGTTTCATGACGTTATTGATAACATCAGTGCAACATCTGAAATTACTCACAGATGACAACAATATTTCAGTGAATTTATATATAGTTATCTATATATACATAAATATACATACATATACACACACACCCACACACACGCATATATGAATAATGATTTCTCACGTTCTCTCCTCGGCGACGGAGGAAAGAACCAGCACTACAATCCAGGTTTCCTTCAAATAATAGTGCTAATAGGGATAACTGTTAATGGGTTTCAGCATTTCTGCCTTCTACTGGACCATTGAGTCCGTACGTGAGCACACCTTTTTAATTACACTCTACATGCAAGTCCATCGTCCATTGCCATTAAAAACAACTAGAGCGTTACCTTCCTTTTCAAATGACCAACTCCTGCCACCATTTTCCATTATAATATCCCCAACACGTATTCATAAAAAGTGTATTATGCTGCCGTAAAGTACAATACTGTTGTTCCATTTTCCACTTTTAACATTTTACCTATTCACGATATTCATACTAGATCAAACCTCTAATATGTATAATAAGAATAATCATGGCCCTCATTATGACTTTGGCGGTCTTTTTCCAAGACCGCCAAAGCCGCCACTAGACCGCCTTATTACAACTACTGGCAGCTTCCTGCTATTCTATAGGCAGAAAGTCGTGCTTGCAGAAGGTTCCACCGCGTGCCCCACCCCGCCAAAAGGACTCAGCCAGCCATATTATGACCTGTAATATGGTATGGTGGTGTCTTGATGGCGGGGCTCTGCCAGAGGTGGGAGCACCGGGTCCCATACCATCAGGGAGGAGCACCTCATCAGACGAGGTAAGTGTCCTCCGCAAGGGGAGGGGTGTGGGGTTTGTGAATGGATGTGTGTGAGTGTGTGTATGCGTTTCATGAATAGGGGAAGGAGGTGGTGTGTTTGTGCGTGTGTGTCTGTGTGTAAATGTGCTGATGGTGATGTGTGTGTGGGTGAATGCAAATGCTGTGTCAGGGTGCATGTGTGCATGCATGTAGACAGGGGTGGGGGTTGTGTGTGTATGTATGTTGAGGAAAGGAGGGTTGGGGGATGGAGTATGTATGTGTCTCAATAGGAGTGAATGTAGTGAGTACGTGTGTGAGTATGGGTGTTGTGCGTTTGTGTGTGTATGTGTGCATGGATTTCGGGCGGTGTTGTATGTGTGTGTGTGTGAGTGTAAGGGTGTTGTGAGTGTGAGTGAATGAGTGTCAGGGTGTGTGTGTGTCTGTGGGTGCGTGCATGTATACGGGGGATTAGTATGGGGATCGGGGGTAGGGAAGAAGTATGTGTATGCGAGGGGGGTCACTACTGGGAGCAGGGGTGGGGTGGGGGGTTATGGGGATTTGGGGAAGTGGAGGTGGGAATGTTGTAAGGGGGTGGGGGGCTCTTGGGTAGATGGGTCGTGGGGGAGTCGTCTACCAATGACAGGATTGCAAATTCCTGTTGCTGGTAGCCTTTCTGCCAGGGATTTCGTGACTGTGCTACAGCCACAAAATTTGTGGCGGAAAAGGGACTCGTAATACGCCTGACGGTCTTTGGTGGACGACAGGGTCAAAGGTGCTTATCTCCAGTCTGCCAGTCCGACCACCCTGGCTGTAAGCATGGGAAAGTGGCGGTTTTGCACAGGCCAAACTGCTACACTCGTAATTTGGCAGTCCACACCACGGCCTGTCAATGGTGGGACCGCCACCATGAGTCTGGTGGTCTAAAGACCGCCAGACTCACAATGAGGGCCCATGTTATGACTACCCATTACTGTCATTTTGTTTTTTCTCTCATTTTGAAACTACACATCCAGTGTCTATTGTGGTATGAGCTGAAAACAATGGCACATAATTTTAGACAGGAAAAAGAGAAGTTTTCACATACTCATTGTTAGGTGCATGAATAAAGTGCCATTACATGGTAAAACGCATACAAAATTTTTACAAAATGTACTATACTAGTCTTTATCTCTTTGAGGGTGAGTGGATGTTCTTGAGAGATGATATTACACAAGCGAAAGTGATAATATTCCTCATGTTTTCAGACATTTATGTCTATGATGCAAATGGGACAATAAAGTGCAAGTGCTTCCAAGCATATATGCCTTGTATGTTCTAAAGTCCGTAAATATTATGCCTGCAACACTCTCCTAGTGTCAACTTAAGCAGCATGGGGGAGAAGGACTTCCTATTTCAGGGGATAAGGGAAAGATCTAAGTCCAAGGAGAAATCCTTCTGCTATTATGTTGTTATATAAAGTGTAACGATTATGTTCATAAGTTCATATGTACAGGTCCTCACATGTAACTACACTGTACAGTAACTACACCTTCCTCCTAACATTGATCATTCAAAATCAACAAAACATCCTTTTTCATTTTGTAAGTAGAAAATTTACAGATCCTCACATATAACTGTACAGTACAACATCTACAATTTCTACCTAACACTGATTATTCAGGTTTCAGGGAGAAATTCTTTCTTACTTTGTAAAGTACAAAGATACTGTAATTTCTTCACCCATACATATTCAAAGCACTAGTACAAGATACAACTGCATATAACTGCATATATCCCCATCCTCTCATTGTCTTTCCAGTTACATTTGACTAATTAAAACTGCCAGTGCATCTGTAAACAATACATCCCTGCACACCATATGTCACATCCTATTTACACATTGAGCAAAACAAACATATCTTTTGCATTTATTTATGATTTTAGGGTGTCATGATTCCTTGCTTTTCAAACATCACCAATCATCAGACGTTCATAGATCATTGTTCAATAATCCCATAGCATGTCTCTTTTTAAAGATGAACACAAAGTTCTGCATCTAAGTTGTGTCCAAAAAGAGCTTCAGTTCCCATCAGGATAATAAATCTTGATTACATTCTCGTCAGGGTTTGTTTCTGATTGCCACCTCTTTGCCCTGTCTTGATATGCTTTACACCTTCATTGGTTACTTTCTTTACATTTTCTTCATGTTCTTCCCAGAAGTGTTTGCCAGTTGGATAGGTGAAGTCTTCATTCCTGATCGTTATCACCTTCTTTGTTATACTCCCTACATAGGATTTACCATATGTGCATTGAAGCACGTAAATTAAAAAGATGGGTTCACATGTGATATGTTCCTTAATTTTTTGTTCCTTTCCATTGTACAATTTATAAGTCTTTCTATTTAATCCATGTTTATAAGCCTTGCATTTCAAACATTTCCAAAATCCAGACAGAACCAGACAATATTTATTCGATGATCTAATAGTTGTTAGATGACTTTGTACTAATAAATCTCCTACAATGCAACTTTTCTGTTTGTTATTTTTGGAAATTCAGTCAACATTTCTTTCAATGTTTCATCTAGAAGTAAGATTTTCCAATGCTTCTGGAATATACTTTTTAATTCCTGATGCCTCACATTGTAGTCTATGATCATGCGACTTTCCTTCATGATGTCTTTTTGGTTAGTTATCAATAGTTCCTCTTTCTTCTTTGTTCTAGATCTCTGTTTAACATTTTCCAAGACTTTAATGGGGTATCTTCTGGATATCCTCTGGCTTTAAATCTCATATGCACTTTGAATGCGGACATCTCTGAGCAGTTATGTCTGGCTCTTAACACCTACCCAAAGGGGATGCTCCATTTTAAGGCTTTTGGGTGCCCACTGTTGGCATGTAGAATTATGTTGGATGCAGTTACTTTACAATGGATTTTGCTACTAACCTTCATGTCACTAATGTCAATCTCAACATCAAGGAAATTTGTGTGAGTTAGACTGATTGTAGTGGAGAACTTCAGATTGTAAGTGTTATGATTTAAGGATGAAATTAACTTCTCATGGCTCTCATTGTTGCCCTCCCAAATCAAAAACAAAGCATCAACAAATCTTGTCCAGAGTTTCTCATGTCAACAAGTGATCCCGGGGAGAACCCCAAGAAGTTGAAGTTTATATGACCAATGCATTTCAGAAAAACTGCTTTTCTCAAGGTCCATTACACAGAGATAGTTCACTCATGCGTGTTTAAGAGCTTAATTAGTTCACTCCCATTTATCATAATTCATGAAACATATGCTTTTAATGTTAGATTCCTTTCAGCTCTCATATTTGTTTTTCATTATTAAAGAAAAGATTATTAAAAAAACAAGCAGTTTGTTTTTAGTAACTCCTCTCTCTCTTTATATCCAGTTCATAATATCAAGTCACCTTACAACGGAAGTGAAATCTCCAAGGGTGGACCCCCACCTCCAATGGGATATATACATTGGAGGGGGGCATGTGGCCCCCCTCATGGAGCCATTGATGGCCTTGGGGACGAGCACCCCACAGGGCTGGCTCCTGCTATAGCCTGGGGTGCCCACCCCGGGACATAGCTGTTTGTGTGGCTTGGTGGCACCTTTGAAGCTGCCACCAAGCCACAGCAAACACTGTGGTCAGATGAAGGGAGAGCTGAGGTTTCCTCTGTCTGCCCACCTGTGGAGAGGCAGGCAGGCTCACAGAGGAAACTGCTCTCACAGAGAAGGAACTGCTTTAGCAGCTCCCTCTCTGTGACAGCAGTGTTGATTCCAACAGGAGGTGGGGAGCCAGCTGGGACCATGGGGGTCTTCAGACTCAACCCATGGTCCCCAACATTCTAACTGAGTGCACTAGGGGATACCCAGGTCACATGGCTGGACCCCGGGGCATGGGGTCCACAATGCTGAAATTGGCATGGGGAAGAGGGGGGGTGGCCCCCTCCACCCAAAAAAGATAATAATAATTAGGCCACCCCAGAGGATGGGGTCCCCATGGCCAAGATCAGCTTTAGGTGGGCTGCGCTGCCCACCCCTTCGAACAGAAAATTATAGGCTGGGTCCCAGGAGATGAGGTCCCTGGGGCCGAAATCAGCCTGGGGAAGGGAGGCTGCATGGCTCTCTCCCAAAAAAAGTAATTAATTAGGCTGCACCCTGGCGTATGGGATCCCCAGGGCCAAGATCAGCCTGGAGGGGCCACGTGGGCCCCTCACACCCAAAAAATAAATGTTTAGGCTGGACCCCCTGGGGATGGGATCCATGAGACTGAGATTGGTCTGGAAGGTGCACGCCCCCCCAAAAAAATTAAATATTGAGGCTGGGCCCTGGGGTGGTGGGTCCCCGGGGCAGAGATCGGCCTGGGAGGGGGCCGCACAGCCCCCCTTCCCCACACAAAAAATTATACTTAGGCCACGCCCCAGGGGATTGGGTCTCTGGGGCTGATATTGGCCTGGGTAGGCAGGCTGCGTGACCCTCTCCCCACAAACAAATTTTATATTTAGGCTGGGCCCCAGAGAAAGAGGTCCCCGGGGCTGAAATTGGCTTGTGGAGGGGAGGCATGCGGGGTTGGATTGTTATACGGGTTGGCCAAAGGGGCAGGCCACAGGCCAAGCCCTGTGGCCAACCCATGGGTGTGCAGGGCACGAGTTATAGTTACCTTAGGGCACAAGTTGTAGTGACTTGAAAGAACTTTAACTATAACTGCTAAATTTTATGGTTTTGTATGAGTAAATTCAGAACCCAAATATAACATCCACATAACCTTTGATTTTTTTCAGTGAATATATATTTATAGATATAGATATATATTTTTTCCCACGTCCCCTCCCCAGTATAGAAAAGGCACCATTATCACATTAAGGAAATTTCAGGATTGCAATGATTTGCAAAACAGCTCACATTTATTTTATGTGCTTCTGAAATACCATCTGACGCGTTTCACTGTCCTGCAGCTTTGCTTACAGACAGTCAGGCACCATAATCCCATCGTATTGACAAAAGTTGTCATTTGACATCATCCGAAACAATGTAAAACACTTCCATTGGATCGGCTGCAAAATAAACATGAAACAATTTTGTCAGTGTTGGACCATACCATTTTTTAATCTTAATTCATTTTAGCGTGTACATATGCAAAGCATACTGATCTGAAATGAACATGCTAATGTAACAATATTAAGTTGCAGCCTCAAAGAGCAGCAAACTAGAACAAAAAATAAATGAAAATCAACCCAAAGTGGGTATAGTGCAACACATTTCAAAACTAGGTTCATTGCATCAGTTCAAGTAACCATCCCACCTCGATGTAGCAAACTCAAGAAAAAAAATATATGTATATATATATGTGTGTGTATGTATATTCACCCAAAACAAGCCCATGTTTTTTGACATCATGATGACAATGGGGGCCAAACCCAATCACATTATATCTACGTACAGTGTCAAAGTTCAAAAGATGGAAATGATAATCACATTGAAAAAGTAAATAAAAAACAAAAATAAACCAAAAAAATCAATAAAACATTTCTACCAAAGTGGGCACTTCATATCAAAATGTGAGTATGTAAATGACCTTCAGTCTTACATTATAAATCATGACTTATAAATTACATGACTTCTAAATTTACAACACTCCTTACACAATCTTGTTACCTCCCTCACCACACTACATTAACTATTACACGCCCCCTTCACCAAGCACAACCTATCCCCTTGCATATAGGTACATTATAGCAAATGAAATCATTGGAATAACAGCAACACTTATAACGTCAGAAATTGCCTGATTTGCCAGAACACAGTGCATGGTACAGTGGTGAGTTATAGTGGCACAGGGTGGATCGATATGCAGTGGAGTGGTGTCCAGTTCAGTGGTGTACAGTGGACTTCCGCAGAGGGGAGCTTCGTACAATCTACTAGCGTAAAGTCAAATAGCGTACAGTGGAGTGGCAGAGATTGAAATGCCATACAGTGGAGTTTCCCACAGTGGACTAGTGCACGCTGGAGTGGGGTAGAGCTTAATAGGGTACAGTGAAGTGACGTATAGTGAAGTAGCATAGAGTGGACTGGCTTGCAGTGCAGAAGCATATAGTGGAGTGCCCCAATTCAAAATGAACAAGTATGTCTTAACAAAATTATATATTGCAGTCGAGAAAGCAATTATTTTACTTGAGAATCCAGGGTTAGATGGCCTAGTGGTTATGGGAATACTCACTGATTTGTTTAGTATATTTAAGGACTATTTCCATCAATTTCCTTCTAATATTACTGAAAGCCGCAAGGAGGCAGAGTGGTTCAGGGAAGACTGTAAATAAGCTAATGTTAACCTGGTACAGGTTGTTAAGGCGGGTGGCAAATCCGCAATAATAGAAGCCAGAAGAATGTACAAGAAAACTCAGTTGATTGTTAAAAGGCAGTGGGAGGAGGAGCAATGGTGGGATTTAGCCAGGACAGCCTCATTGAAAGACAATCGGTCATTCTGGCATTTTCTTGCAAAGGATGTTTCCTATGTGGTATCTGAAGACGACTTTTACATTATGCCAGATACTTTGGTAACACACTTCACTAAATTGCATTTTTCTCAAATGGATATCCCAGTATACAATCAGTGGGACGGCGAGACAACACCAATCTAGGATAAGGAGAGTTTACATTACGTCAGATACTTTGGTAACACACTTCACTAAATTGTATTTTTCTCAAATGGATATCCCAGTATACAATGAGTGGGGCGGTGAGGCAACACTAATCCAGGATAAGGAGAGTTTACACATGGTTACATTTACAATGAAGGAGACCCTTCAAGCACTTTCTCGTATAAAAAAGGGTAAAGAACCAGGACTGGATAGAATCCCATATGGTTTATATAGTTCCGGTCCCTTAGTCTGGGGTTTATCCTAAATAGACTAGCAAATGCTCTTGCCAGCTGAGCTGAAATCCCAGAGACATGGAGTGGGGCTGAAATCATCCCTATATGCAAGAAAGGAGACAAAGGGGATCAGGCTAATTATAGGCCCATTAGTTGAATTGATTCAGCCCAAAAAAACGTTAGCAAGCAGGTCCTGTTGAAGATACAGGAAAGGATGATGGAAAAACAGATCATATCTCATTTGCAAGCAGGTTTTAGAGCTCATACAAGACAATCGATCAGGTGCTTTGTTTACTATTAATCGTCTGGAAATGGGTCCAAATCAATAAAGGCAATATATGGGTAGTGTTCGTACATCTCAAATCTGCTTTTGAACTGATTCCTAGAGCTAAATTTTGGTCAGCCTTAATTAAGCAGCATATGCTTAGGAATTTATTGGATTTAGTTATTCACCTGCATAATGGTAGCTATTCTAAAGTAAGAAGGGGTAAAGATGAGAAATTGACTAATGTATTGATATCTCTCGTGGGGTATGCCAAGGATGTGTGTTAGCCTGTATGTTAGAATTTATTATGTAAAGCATACTTGTGCTGACTATAATAAAATGTCTTCTGTACATGGTAATAGTTCAAAATTGTTAGTTACGGTGAAGGGTAAAGAAACGTGACAGTTGCATGACTGCCACGTTTCTCTACCCTTCACCGTTACTAACAATACGGCTTATCATGGCCAAACGTTTTTGAACAATTTTGCTCTATTACTATGTATGTAAGACATTCTATTATAGGCAGCACAAGTATGCTTTACGCATGGACGCGTTTCCACTGAATGTGCCTTGAGAAAATCTTGATGACTTAACATGTGTCAGCTGTTGTTATTGGACTTGTCATGTCTCTGGAAGAATAAATTCTAACCAGCAACAATACGTATTCAATACTTTCTGTACATGTTATATACGATATAGACTTTGTGGCTATTTCAGTGTGCCTCAGTAATCTTAAAAAATGTGTTTAGTTCCAATTGGAGTTGTCCAGTTGGGCAAACCACACCCTTGGTGGTTGGGTGTAAATACCAGAATGGCACCTAGTGGATATTGTGCAGGCTTATAGGTCACACTCTTTCCCCAGCATATTGTTTGTGTATTTGGGATGTGTGAACCTGAAAGCACAACCACCTATATTTTGTAATTAATCTAGCAAAAGGTCTCGGAGTGGCTCTGCAAGGACCAGAATTATGGGGGTTGATTCAGTAAGAGGGCTGGAAAACAACAGAAAATAAATTAATGAAGCCTTATGATCTGTGCCTCAGAGTGCTCCATTTATTCTGTGTGCCTAGACTTATGATTGAAACTGTAATACGTATAGTTGAATTAAAGGCTGTAACATACCTTCTTAGGGTTCCTATTAAACAGGCAGTAGCTGAGGTTAGGGCTCTGGACAAGGGTGTTACAAGTCCACGGTTGAAGTATGTAAGAGCTGGTTGTATACATTGGGCTTGGAAGAACTATGGAGGAATCCACAAAATGTGGTTTGAGTTTAATTAGCTACCCTGAAAGTAAGATACGGGGAATATACTACGGCTAATTGGTAACTTGTTCCTTCATATGGTTCACTAACTAACTATTTTCTTGACATTAAATGTGACTTATTATATGAAGCTTTTAGTGATCGCACTGAACCTGTTCATGCCAGGATGTTGAACTTAAATTTAGATATGGGACCCTTCCGTTGAAAGAATTAAAAGAAAAATGGAAGTCAAAAGTGATAACATCCACATGTCCTGTATGTAACGTCCCCTGTGAAACATTGGAGAACTTTCTATTTGTTTGCATGGTTCACAAGAAAGCTAGGAGGCATTGGATTGTCCCAACGTGTAAGTGACTATCTGTTACTCATCCTGCTGAGGCCATTCATATTTTTAGATTAGATAATACGGAATGGCTTGTGTATGCAATGTCTCATTACTTAATGTACGCTTGGTGAATATGCTCCATAATGCCTACTGTTACCTGATTACTGGTTAACTAATTATGATGATGTGCATGTAGTCAGCTATGTTTTAAATTTTGATTAATTCTTTTAGACTGTAAAGACTGGTGTGGGTGATGAATTTTTGTACACAATGACATGCATTTTTATACTTTTAAAAGCATATTGATTGTTTTTATCTGTATTTTCCGATCATATATTTGATCGAGTAAATGCTGCTACTAGTGAAATAGTGTTTAGTTGAATAACGTTCAGTGTAGTGGTATTATGTGCAGTAGAGTATAGTGGAGTAGTGTTGAGTTGAACAACATTCAGTATAATGGCATTAAGGACCTCATTATGATGCTGGTGATCTTGGGACTGGCAACCTTTTGGAGGTGAGCAAGACTGCCACTGTTGTGGTGGTCCAACCTCCACATTAAGACCCTGGCTGCCATCACCGCTGAGATCAGTGGTCCCGATGGGCTGACAGTGGCAGAGGTCAAAATCAGTCAGTGCTGCGCTGCAGGCAGCACCGCCCTGCTGATTACACTCTTGTTCTCCACCAGCCTTTTAATGGTGGTTTTACCTCCATGAAAAGGCTGGTGAAGAACAGGTGCAGAAGGCCACAGGGGGGGCACTGCACAGCCCATGCACTCGGCATGGGCAGTGCAGGGATCCCCCTGCCCAGCACCCTTACAATGTTCTCTGTCTACTGTGCAGACAGTGAACATTGCAAGGGTGCTGGTGCACCTTGTAGGTGACATCATTGCTGCCGGCTCAGCTACGAGCTGAAGACAATGCTGCTGCCTCTTTCTCACTACAAAAAGAACAGTAGATGGACGGAATGTAGACCAAATCAAACATTCACCCCAGTCACAGATCTGGGTTAAATCCATCCATTTTTTTGCTCACCATGCCATTCCAGTTTGGATCCAGCCATATGCAAATTAGTCTTGACCCTCTTCCCCAAGGGAACAGTCCAGTCCAAACTGCCAGGCCAGGTCCTCCCTGGACCAGAAACAAGCATCCTGGGAACGGTTTCAGGGAATCACCCCTCTACAGCCAGGCTAGCTTGAATCTGGTGATATAGTGAGCACAGGTCCCACATCTGGGCATACTCTTCACACTTTGAGTGACAAATACAAAAAGAACAGTAGATGGACGGAATGTAGACCAAATCAAACATTCACCCCAGTCACAGATCTTGGTTAAATGCATCATTTTTTTTGCCCACCATGCCTTTCCAGTTTGGATCCAGCCATATGCAAATCAGTCTTGACCCTGTTCCCCACGGGAACAGTCCAGTCCGAACTGCCAGGTCAGGTCCTCCCTGGACCAGAAAAAAGCATCTTGGGAACGGTTTCAGGGTATCACCCCTCTTCAGCCAGGCTAGCTTGAATCTGGTGGCATAGTGAGCACAGCTCCCACATCTGGGCATATCCTTCCCACTTGTGGTGACAAATACAAAAAGAACAGTAGATGGATGGAATGTAGACCAAACCAAACATTCACCCCCAGTCACAGATCTGGGTTAAATCCATAAATTTTTGTTGCTCACCATGCCTTTCCAGTTTGGATCCAGCCATATGCAAATCAGTCTTGACCCTTTTCCCCACGGGAACAGTCGAGTCTGAACTGCCAGGCCAGGTCCTCCCTGGACCAGAGACAAGCTTTCTGGGACCGATTTCTGGGTATCACCCCTCTTTAGCCAGGCTACCTTGAATCTGGTGGTATATGGAGCACGGGTCCCACATCTGGGCATACCCTTCCCACTTGGGGTGACAAATACAAAAAGAACAGTAGATGGACGGACTAGGCTGACTGGCAGAAACCTAATGGGTTCGGGGGGGGGAGGTAACCAGTGTGGCAGCAACCTCCCTGTTGGAAGTTTGGCGGACGTATCTTCCCATCCGCTGAACTCTTAATTAGCCCCTGTGTCTTACGGCATACAGTACAGTGACATATGGTGGAGTAGCATTAAATAGAGTGTTATACAGTGGAATAGTGGTAACTGTAGAAGCATTGAGTGAAGTAATGTACAGTGGAGTGCCGTTTAGTGGAGTGGTGCTCAATGTAGTGTTGTAAAGTGGATTTTGGTGGAGTGCACTGGTGTATAGTACAGTTCATTTCAATGGAGAGTGTAATGGTGTACTGTGGAATAGCGGAGAGTGGAGTTACATACAGTGGAATGTTGTCAAGTAGATTGGCATATAGTGTAGTGGCATACAGAGGAGTAGCATATATTGCAGTGTTGTGCAGTGTAGTGGCATGAACTTAAATATGGTATACTGGAATAGTGTACTGTGCAGTTGCATTTAGTGCAATGTGGTACACTGGAGTGACATATATTAAAAGTGTGTAAACTTAGTGGCGTAGAGTGGAGGGTCTTACAGTGGAGTGGCGTACAGTTGAGTGATGTATAGTGGACCTGCGTAGAGTTTAGTGAGATACAATGTAGTGTGTTAAAGTGAAATAGCATGTAATGTAGTGGCATACAGTCGAGTGGTGTACAGTGGATGGGCAGACAGCGGAATAGCTTACAGTGGAGTGTGGGGCAGTGTAGCAGCGTATAGGGCAGTAGTGTACAGTGGAGTAACATACAATGAAGTGCCATACAGTGGAGTAGTGCATACTGCAGTACTGTTGAGTAGACTAAAGTTCAGTTTAGTGGTGTTAAATGTACTGACCTGCAGTCGACTTGCACATAGTTGAGTAGCGTACAGTACAGTGTCATGCAGTGGAATATGGTTAATTCTAGAAACGAACAGTGTAGTGACATGCAGTAGAGTTGAGTTTACTGGAGTGGCATAAAATGTATTGTTGTAACATGTAATAGCATACAGTGGATTGTGGTAGGGTGAAGTGGCATATCCTCCAGTGCAGTACAATAGAGAGGCATACAGTGTACCGTAAAGTGTGGCAGAGTGCAATAGCATTGAGTTTAGTGGCATACAGTGGAGTTTAGTACAGTGCAATGCATGCAGTATTTGGGGGTAGAGCAAAGTATCATACATTGGAGTGTAATATAATAGAGTGGTGAAGTGTATAATGGCGTACACTCGAGTGGTGTACAATGGAGTGGTGTGGAGTGACGTACAGTGGTTTAGCATACAGTGTAGTGGCATATAATGGAGTATTGTAAAGTAGAGTGGCATAAAGGGAGCTGTTATAGAGTTCAGTGGTGTATAGTGGAGTGCATAAATGCAATGAGACGTATGTTATAATGTGTTAAACTATGTGAATGCTACATGGCCGAAATATGTATTATAATGGGTAAATGTTGCTATTTGATAGTATATATAAATAACATAAGTAATGTTAAAGTTATAAATTGTATAGAACGTAATGATATATTGTGCCACTGTATACCACGGTAAGGTCACCGTGGACCATGGGACATAAGGGTAAAATGTGATTATGTGATTTGTTAATGGTTCCATTTACCAAAGTAGAAGGGAGCCATATCATTTTTATAACAATTTTGCATTGTTCTGCTGTCTGCATTTTGCTGCGTTCTGTATGAGGGTCTTATATACAGGTAAATATTAGGTTTTATTATTGTGCACTACCTATTACCACTTTTTAAAGTGGTAATATGTTAACTTTTTTTGTTTATAATGTTATGTATATTTTTATATAAGTCTGGGGTGAACTGTGTTTTGTTTGAAAGTAGCACTGTCTTTTTTATTGATTGATGTGCTATTCCATTTACTTTTTGTGCATATTTAAAGTATAAAAACATGCAAAATACACTTGAGCTCACTATAAATATAAGCTATAGTGTCTTACAGAGTATTTCCAATTTTTAAAATTGTTTTTTTTGTACCACAGTAGTACCACGATAGTCCATATTTTTTTATTTAAATATAGAAACTTAAAAATATTTTTCACTATCATTTACCATTTTACTAAAGTAGTAATAAGTATGAGAAATATACCAAATCTAAAGCTTTGCTAGATTGCAAGGCAAAATGCAGAACATCAGCAAAGTCAACCTCAAAACAACATGTCTTTTTTCAACTTTTGTAAAGGCAGTCATTAACCAATCACCTAATGACTTCTCCTCACTATGTACAACAGTACTACCACTGCAACAGATATCACTGAGTTAAAAAACCTTGAAACTTATAAAACACTTTCCCTGCTTACCTGCTCTAACCTACAGAAGCATCTGCACACCCTAGTATATAATGCAATCACATTTCCTAAAACTTTGACTGATGGTTTTCACGCTATATGAAATACAAAAGTCTATGAAAAACGCATTTGATTTTATGTTCACTTTGGGACCACCCCTTTTCTCTTTTCACCCCTTGACCAAATACCTAAATACTTTCAGTGCAATGAAAAGGGTGCACCAGTCTGAAGGTACCTGTAAGTCCCTCCCTCGCCATGCACAGTTTTCTCATCAATAATTTTACTGCATCTGTTACAGTTATATTATCAATGATGTAATGGAAAATGTAATGAGGGTTGTAATATCTGTGGTAATTAGCAGTGCATGGTGAGAGCACGAGGTATAGTTACGCAAGGGCAGGGGTTATATTTACTAAAAATAACTCTAACTGTAACAGCTGAATTTCTATGACTTTGTGCATGTAAAATCTTAGTCTGTCTATAAATTCCCTGTAATCTTTGATTTTTCAGTGAATTTCTATTTTTTTAATTCTTTTTCCTAACATAATGTCCCTGTAACCTTTGTTTTTTCAGTGAATTTCTAAGCGTTTTTTTAACGTTAAGTATAACACCCATCGGAGTGTACGGTGTGGAAGGTTGGATGCAGGGCCTAGTCTTGCAATGTGCTGACCCCACTTAAGCTTGCTGCTCCTGCTCCCCTCCTCTTTTCCATCCAATTTTCAAGTCCATGCCCCTAATCCCTCATCACAGCCCTGTGTAGTAATTGTTCTGTCACTGCCATTACAGCCTGCCCTGAACAGTTACCTTGCGGCCCGATCCACCTCCTCCCTACCCTCTGTTGTCTGAGTCCATGCAAAAGCCCCTCCTCCCTCCTGCCCTGCATGGTCTGATATGCTGTCTCTGCCCTCCATTTATCTTATTTAGCATGTCCCTGCCCACTCCTCCTGCCCTCCGTTGCCCAATTCTACGCCTTGTCATTGCCCTCCTGCTTGGCTTTGTGCTTAGCTTTCTGCCCCTACCCTCTTTACCCATGCCCTATGATGTCTGTGTGCATGCCCATTCTCCCTACATTTTTGCCCACCATGACCCATGGACCTGCCACTGCCCCTCCTATCTACTCTGAGTATTCTGTTGTCTAGCATGATCAGATGGCTGCACTCCATGGTCCACTTTGCTGCCTGCCCTTCTGTTCTCCATGCTCTGATGTGCTGCAACTGCTCCTCCTGCTTGCCCTGCGTGGTCTGTTGTGAAGCCCCTTCCTCTGCCCTCTCTTGTCTTGCCCAGCCCCTGCCTCTTCCTCTTGCCTACTATGGTGGTTATGCCGCCACTAACTCTCCCACTTGCTGCGCATTGCCTTCTGTGCTGCCACAGCTCCTGCCATCTGCCTTATATGGTTAGTTTGCTGCCCTTGACCCCCCTCCCACCTTCCCTACATTGTCTGTGGGCATGTCATTATAGTTTAACTGTTGCCTTCCATGGTGTGTTGTACTTTCAGTGCTCATCCTGCCTGCCCTTCATGGTCAGCTTGCTGCTCCTGCCCTGCCCCCTTACCCACTGCCCTCCATTTTCCATGTGCAAGCCCCTATATACTCCCTCCTGCCGTGTCTGGTTCATTGCTGTGCCCCTGTCCCCTCCCTCCTGCCCTTCATGGTCTGTTATGCTGCAATTGTCCTTCCTGTCTGTCCAATATGGTCTGCTTTCTGCCTTTGCCTCTTTCCCCTCTGCTCTCCTTTGTCCATGTGCATGGCCCTTTTCCCTCTCTCTTGCCTTACATGGCCCTTTAAATTGCACTGCTGTCCCGCTTGCCCTGTGTAGTATATTGTGCTGCTGCAACCCATTATGCCTGCCCTGTAAGGTCAGTTTGGTGCCCCTTCCCATCTCCCTCCTACCCTCTGTTATCCAAGTCCATGTACCTACGCCATTCCTCCTGCCCTCTGTGATCCAATGTACCATACTTGCCAATATTTTAAACTTGGTGAAAGGGAGATTTTGAAAAAAACAAACATGGGGAATTGATTTTCGTCATTGACTTGCATTGAAGAACAGGAGATTTTAGGAAGCAGACATTTGGAGTCTCCTGACTGAATTGGGTCTGTTGGCATGCATATTTGTACTGCCACTGCTTCTTCCTTCTGCCATTAATGGTCTGTATTATTGACACAGCTTCTCTTGCCTGTCCTGGATGGTTATCGTGTTGCCCCTGCCACCCTTTCCCCTGCCTTTCATGGTTGGTTGTGCTGCCACTGCCAATCCTGTCTGCCAGGCGTGGTTAGCTTGTTGCCTCTGCACCCTCCTCCATTCCCTTAATTATCCTTTGCCATGCATTTGACCTCTGCCTCCTTCCAGTATTCAAATAGACAAGCAGATTGCTAACATTCTATATTTATTTCAAAAGTGTGGCACACCTGAAGTCATCTTGATGTAATCAAAACTGAATTACCCAAAGCGTTTCCTTTAGAAATGATAAAAATCAGAGTTTCTTATTCCCATAGAAATGATGTTAGTGCTCTAAAAATCTAAAATGATGACATATTTTCTGACTTTGCAAATGGCAACAAAACAATGTTAAATGTTTTGCTCCTTTATGTTTGTTTTTCCAGTTGATAACTTGATTATATATTACACTTAGGGGAGAGGATGTGGAGTTATGGCCAGAGCTGCAGAATTTGCAACTGGAGTACCAGGTTTGAGTTTTGATGTCATCTCAATGGCCTGTGATTTTGGACAAATCACTTAATCTCCAGATGCCTAAAACCAAAATGAATGTTTCCTTGTGTAATGTAACTGATGCTCTTGTAAAGCACTACATTACCTTTGGGTCAAGTCCGTAATACATAAAAATGCACACAAAAAAAATGTGTTTTGCACACTTCTGTCTTTTTGCTATACTTGCACTACATTTGGGTGATATTTGTCCTACATTTGACCACTTTTTTCTCTGGTGGCCATCTTGGGAGATGTATTTGTTATGAAGCTCCAAAATTTCCTTATTTACTGCAGTATCCTCAGTAGAAAATGCTTTCAGTTTTCCACTTCAGTTCCATCAAGATGACATTCAGATGTGCCACAATTTTGTCATAAAAGCCGAATGTTAGCACTCTAGTTGCTCATTGGAACACTGTATTAAAGCTGCTGATCACCAGGGAGTTAACTGGCAATCTGCTGCTTGTGTTGAAAGTGCATGCTTCAATCTGCAAGTCAGAATGTTTTGATGAAATAGAAGAGGAAAATATTTGAGAACTCACTTAAAACGTGTCCTCATTTTTCTTTATATAACACTAACCATAATTTCTTTGACAAAATGAACTCCCTAATTTTGCTCCTTTGTAAATTAAATGTTATAAGCTTTACCAGTTTGATTCAAGCAGGATTTCTTCAAGTGTGCCACACTTTTGTCACAAGTAAGATAGTTAATGCTCTAGTTGTTCTTTAGAACACTCTGAGAGGCTGTTGTAGCACAAAACGGAATCAACTGACAGGCTGCTCCTGTTGGAAGTACATGTTTTACTGAGAATGTCATACTTTATTCTCATATAGCTGAGAAAGATAGGGTGAATTTATAGAAAATATGGTCACAGTTTAGCTTCTGGAGCACCTTACAAAACCTCTTTGGGAACAGCAGCAGAAGGCTTTTTTACAAGGTAAAATCACACTAGAAGGCACCACAAATCCTAAAATGAGTATGGTACCAGGAAAAATTATTTATATTGTAACTAAAATGTGTTATCACCCTTTATACGTTCTCCTGTTTGTCACCCTCAAATCCTGCCATTTACTACAATGCATTTCATTGGGCTGCTATCATGTATTGGTCCCAAAATAACTGCCAGCACTTCCTGGTTGAAGTGCTGATAGCCAATCAGCTCTCACCATGAGATCTGTGCTTAAGCCCTGCCATAGATGTACAAATGTCTTTCTCCTATAATCTCACAAAAACTACTTAACAGATTTACACCAAATAACAAAAAGCAAGCTTTCTGAACCAAAACTACCATTCTGCCAGATATGGTGTAATTATGTTGAGCTGTCCGGGCTATAGTTGTGTCTAAAAATCCCTATGGAAATTGCATGAGGAAAAAGCATTTGAGAATCCCTCTTTTTCTTGGCCCCCACTTGACGAATCACCTCAAAACTTTCAAGACAGTAGCTGATGTGAGTGGCAAACTAGTTTTGTAAATTTTGTGAAGATTTGTTAAACAGCACCAAAGTTATTGGCAAAACAAATAACACTTTTCCTTTGGAAACTAGGTCCTAACTATAAATATCTATTGCCTACCGCCAGTAGGTAATATTCAAGAGACAATTTTAATGTTTATTGGGCAAAACATAACATAAATACTCAATAGTATACTTATGTAATTGAAGTCTCTTTCATTCTTAATCTTATTTGAAGCTGTATACAATTAACACATCTGAGCACACAAATAACAACAAAAATCAGTTATAACACAACTATTCCATGGACTATATTTCCAAATAATTTAATCAAAAGCAAGCTTCAACATAGTAAACTTCAGCTAACACGTGTTTTGTGGCAACCTAAGCTGCTTTTTCAGGGCTGAAACAAGATGAATTAAACATGACAATTATTTCCAAATTATAAACAAAATCAGATGATTAGTGTTAGCTACGCTCAGTTACAAGGACATCACTAACTACAGATAAGCATTTTAAAGTTCATTCACAGATGGTCAATTGGGCAACTGGCCTTCGTATGTGGCAGCTTGAGCAGGTCCATTTCATCTCATTGCCTAAATAGACTGATTCATATGTGTATGTGTGTATGTGTGTTTGTGCGCATGTGTGCGTGCATGTGTGTTAAAGCTTTTGTGCATGCACAACGAGGATTTATTCTTGATTTGTTTATGTGTACACTGATATTATGATATTACAGTTGAAACTAATTTTCTGTGTCTATGAAAGTGTGTTTTCAGGGCTCTTGCTAACTATGCCTCAATTTAGCCCTGAATTCCATTTTGTTCCAAATGGACGTCTCCTGCATTCAATATTTTCATTATGTCTGCAGCATACAGTCAAGCAGAGTCATATGTGTCCATTCCCATTGATGTTGTTTTGCTGTCCTTGATTAAAACTTCTAAGCATGGTCACATTAATGTTTCTTTTCTAAGGACCTTCTGCTAGCTCACAGTACTTTGTTCATTCATAATAGGTTGCAGTTATTCATGTAACTAGTTGGTTCTGCCATTACCAGATGACATTACCATAGATTGAGCCAAATCAATATTTATGCAGTGTAACAGTGCATAGGTACTACATCAATCTTACATTTCATAAAACTGTGCTCTGATTTGTTAAGAATGTAATTCTATTGTTCACACCACAATAGATATGCAGAAATATTGTTGGTCTATGAGAAGATTTCCTGTATAAATCCCTGATTATTTGGGTGGGCCAGAACAATTTATGATGCTACTAGGAATGCTGTCCACTCCTCTATTGATTTTGCTGCCCATTTGAAACTTATAATTATTTTGATTTGCACATTATTCTTTAATGCCCTATACTGAGGGCCTTCATGGCATTGACTTCATGCTTTTTGAATTGAGATCTCTATATTCTAGTTTAGAATGTTTGTAATAAATAAATATTTTAAATATTATTACTGATGCAGATAGAACTCAATCATTGAGTGGACCCTTACTTAATTGAATGTATGTTGATGTTGCGGGGTTACTTATCTCACAGACACATTGCCTCATGAAGTTGAGGTTCAACATTGTCTCTGACTATTCAATCTTTGGGCAAGATGTTGGGGTAAATATTTTGGGGTGAACACGTTTAGGGGTTCCTGCACCAACATGTGTATGTCCATGTTCTTTTTCTCTATGTTTGAGCATAGTTTTTACTGTTGCTGCCTGAATTGTACTTGTTCTCTGTGTGTGAAGGTGTCTTTGCTGCTGTGTATGCTGCAACTGCTCAGTGTGTGAGAGAAGCTTTCCCTGTTGTGTTCTATGTTTTTCATGTGCTGTAGGTAATAGGAAAGCGAACTCCTTAAAAGTCAAGGGATCTCTACTGATAGCAAGCATTGGCAAAGTTAATAGGGCTAACTAAAGGAAAACATTATGGAGTTTGCAAATTTAAGGGTTTCCAGCACCCACACATTTTTGGTAGCAGAGGATGATTGTGAAATAAGAGCACTTCCTTTCTGCTTTAGGGAACTCTTTTTTCCAAGGCCTTAGTGATAGTGTATTTTCCAAGGTAACATATCTTGGTGGTTTACTTGTTGAGTTTCTGACTTGAGGTGCTATTTATTAGTGAAGAGTATTGTAAGTCTAATTAGGGTGGAATAATTCTTGTGTTTGAGAGTGTTCAAGTTTTTATTGGGGTATTATGGTTAGTGTTGTGTGATGTATGTTTATGCTACATGTGAGGTTTTTTCGTTATGCAATGCTGGTTCTTGGTTCAATTGATGGTTTGGTCAATGTAGTATTGATGACTTTTTCTTATTTGTGCTTTGTTTCAAAGACGTTTTTGGTTTTGATATTGGTTGGTTTGGTAATCGGATTAGGTGAACTCCAAAATCAAAAGATATTGTTTTGTACTTTTCTGCAGAAAAGGTTGTAAGTTTTGTGAGGCACCACATTCAAACAGATAGGTATTTCTTTATAATTAGTTTCCATACTAGGGTTTGTGTGTGTAATTAGGCTGGTGCTATTTGTTCTGGATTGCCACAGGACCCTAGTCTGCTTTTGTGTGAGTCAAGTTTAAGAACTGCAGTGAAGATACTGGTCTTGTTTCTATTGTTTGTGACATTCAGTTTATTCTAACTTACTGATTCTCTCCTATTTAGGTTGAACAGCTAAGAATACATTTGTTTATTTGTAAGAAGTGCTGAGATTTATTGTTGTTCGCTAGCTTGTTTTGTGTAGTATATGGATTCTTTTGAGAGGCAACATTCAATACTGTATTAAAAAAGCCTAATGGCTGTAGTGTATCTGGTAGGGAGGGACAAATAATACCTTAAGAAGGTTTGTTTGCTTATGAGATGTTGACAAATGATGGGCTTTATACATGTACCTGGATTTGTGATTGGCATGAATACACCTCTGGTGATATGGACTTTATGGCTCAAATCTATTTTTGTTGTATTTCTGTATCACAGAACAATAAAATAAAACACAACTGTAGGTAGTTAATCTCCAGTGGGGGTATTGGATAATAATCGAGAACAAAAGTGGCACAACCAGTCCCAGCCTACCCACTCCAGCGTGCTCCCTCCTGGGTACTCACTCCAAAAGATTGTGCCTAAGGGAAAAAGAGGCCCTCTGTCCTGTGATCCATTAATCTGTTCCCTCCTCCCGCTCTGTGGTATCTGGCACTGTCAAGTGCAGTAAGCGAAGGTATTGAGAGCAAGGTAATTGATTTAATTCAGTAACGAGTAGTACTATATATGATCATTACAGCTCCCTATACTGTATGAGTTCATCTGGTTATTCAGCGTAAGTGTTAGCTGTTCCATTCCTAGGATATGCCATAGTCTATGAAGCCATGCAATGTGGGATCAGAGTTTCTTCATATCCCAGTTAGAGGTGATGGTATGGAGGGCCACTCCCAGCAGCAGACCGATATGGCACCCCTTGTGTCATTTAAGCGGGGACATTAGTACATTGGGTAGGCCTGAAATAACATACACAAGAAAGTGGGTTATCTGTGTCTCAAAATCAAGGTCAATGTCAGCTAGGATTATATCCTACTAGTGTCTATGTTTTGGACAGTGCCACAGAAGGTTAATCAGGGTCCCAGAGGACCCAAAGCCTCTCTAGCAATCTGCAAATCATGTAGGTTTGCCCCTGTGAAATCTTGTAGGTATGACGTACCAGTAGGTAGTAATTTTTGTGGCTGTTTCAATTCTTGCAGTGGTGCGTGCAATGTGCTGCACTCTATGGCAAATCTCCTCCAATTTCTTGTGTGACAGTGTCCACACCTGCTAAAGTTCCCATTGCTTCTGACCTGGAGTTTTAAATGAAGGACAGGACTGCGGCAGTATGGTGTCTATTTCAGTGATAAGGCAGTGGTCATAGGTCTTGGATAAGAGCTACTTTTCAAAGCGTGTGGGACGACAATGAGCCCCTTTCTGAATAGTTGGATGTATAACACATTGTCAGACCTGTGACTTTCTCAGCCTCTCCTGCTCCTGCAACCCAAACACAGCTTTTAGCTGCTCGTAAGGAATAGGGCTTGTTGTGTCAAATAAATGCCAGATGGAGCAGCAGCCCGCTGAATGGCAGGCCATGAAGGCTTTCTTATTCAGTCAAATACAACAGGGACAGAAATGATTTCCAGGCTTTTCGAGTAGCCACTTGGTCCCATACATCAAGGGTGGCCCTGGTGAAAGGTGATGAAAAAAGTTCCCAGGCCCTCTGACAGCGTTTCGTAAAGGGCATCTTCCAGAAATGGTCACCCACTATAGCCCTGTCAATAAAAAACAGTGCATCTTGGAATATTTGACACTCCAATCCACCAGGAAGCAACCCTGTGCCACCTGGTAATAATGTGAGAGGTTAGGAACTCCTATATGGCTCATATGGGGTCTCCCTCCGACCCAGTCAAAGCAACTGAATTCCCCTTGCAGAGATTGGAGCATGCTTAAGAGAAAAGGCTTGGAACAGAAATAGAGCCCTTGGGAGTATGGTCTTTTTCAGTGCCACTACTCTTCCAAGTCATGAAAGTCATTAGTGTTTGAAATGGGCAAGGTCCAACTGCACCAACCGAAGCACGGTCTGATAGTTGAGGGCCATGGTCTCTTTCACTATTGAGGCTATCTGAATGCACAGATAGGGTACCGAAGAGGTTGCCCACTACAATGGGAATTGGGCAGATAGCTATTTCTGTGTCTGCACATAGGGCATCACTGAGAGGTCAAGGGCGTGTGACTTCTGGAGATTGACCCAAAAGCCAGAAACCTCCCCAAACCTCACCAGTTCTGCCAGAAAGGCTAGTAAAGCTGTTGTGGGTCATCGAGTACAACTATTATGACATCTGCATAAAGACTAATGGTATGCTCCTCTCCCCCAAAACACACCGCAGTAATCGCAGAAACTCTGTATCATTGCCTTCATGTAGAGAGTGAATAGCAGAGGGTTCAGCAGGTATATCTGCCACATCCCTCCACTAATAAGGAAGGGGACTGAGGCCCAGCCCTTGACCCACACCATTGCTTGTAGTGTCCCATAGTTTCTAATTTCCCAGGCACAGAATTTCTTCCAGATACCAAAGTGGCAAAGAGTCATCTCCAGATAGGATCAAATGCCTTCTCTGCATGAATAGCAAGGACCATGGTTTCCCTCTGTGAGGACATAGGCCCTCATTATGACATTGGCAGCAAAAACCACCTGACAGGGCTATAGTGGGTGACCATTTCTGGAAGATGCCCTTTATGAAACGCTGTCAGAGAGCCTGGGAACTTTATTAATCACCTTACCAGGGCCAACCTTGATGTATGGGACCTGTGTGTATGTTTTGATGTGTGTGCGGATGTGTGCGTAAATGGATGAATTCATCTATATATGTATGTGTGAATGAGTGTGTGTCTGCGTGTGTGTGTGTGTGTGTGTGTGTGAAGGGGGTTGTGGGTGCAGGGGTGGGTAGGTGTTTGGAGAGGTAGGGGGCCTCCTAACAGTGACAGGGGAGGTATTCAAAATGCTCTTTCAATTGTAATGTCAACATACCTATGTCACGCAGCTCTAGTCCATGAGGAAAAAAAGCAGATGTCACACAGTGGGACCCACATCTGTGAAATCGTAAGGGAAAGTGACAACTCAGTGACCATACACTGGGTGAAAAGGACAGACAGTAGAGAGGTAGTAGTGTTAAAGTACATGTAGTAGGCAGGTTTGTCTTCTTACCTGTGTCTTACTAGAAGAATTGCAGGATCACAGAGTTCCTGTTGTCGATGTCCTCTTCTTCTGCTTCCTCGTCTTCGCTGTCCACAGGCTCCACAGCTGCCACAACACTTCCATCTGGACTATCCTCCTGCAGAAAAGGCACCTGTCGTCGCAAAGCTAAGTTGTGAAGCATACAGCAGGCCACGATGATCTGGCACACCTTCTTTGGTGAGTAGAATAGGGAACCACCTGTCATGTGGAGGCACCTGAACCTGGCCTTCAGGAGGCCGAAGGTCCGCTCTATAATCCTCCTAGTTCGCCCAAGTGCCTCATAGTAGCATTCCTCTGCCCTTGTCCTGGGATTCCTCACTGGGGTCAGTAGCCATGAGAGGTTGGGGTAGCCACAGTCACCTGCAAATGGCGAGGGACAACTGTTAGACGCACACTAACCTGTAGGGATATCCCCAGACAACTATTCCCACTGATTTGGATCCAGGTGCTCACCTAATAGCCACACACGGTGCCTCTGGAGTTGCCCCATCACATAAGGGATGCTGCTATTCCGCAGGATGTAAGCGTCATGCATGGACCAGGGAATTTGGCATTCACATGGGAGATGTACTGGTCTGCCAAACACACCATCTGCACATTCATCGAATGGTAACTCTTCCGGTTTCTGTACACCTGTTCACTCCTGCGGGGGGACCAAGGCCACATGTGTCCCATCAATGGCACCTATGATGTTGGGGATATGTCACTGTAGGCAAATCCCCCACCTGAGGGAAAACTATGTAGCTCTGCATGTGTTTCAGCAGGGCAGACAACACTCTGGACAACACGTTGGAAAACATAGGCTGGGACTTCCCTGATGCTATGGCCACTGAAGTTTGAAAAGACCCACTTGCAAGGAAATGGAGTACTGACAGCACCTGCACTTGAGGGGGGATTCCTGTGGGATGGCGGATAGCTGACATCAGGTCTGGCTCCAACTGGGCACACAGTTCCAGGATTGTGGCACGATCATGCCTGTAGGTGATGATTACATGTCTTTCCTCCATTGTCAACAGGTCCACCAGTGGTCTGAACACCGGAGGATGCCGCCATCTCCTCACATGTCCCAGCGGACGGTGCCTATGAAGGACAAGAGCGAGCACAGAGTCAACCAACTCAGAGGTACGTAAACACAGCTTACTCAGAAAACCATTCATTGCCCAAATTTTGCCTGTATGAGAGTTGAGGCAAGGCCTAGGTATGTGTGACGCAGTTAAAAATAAAGATATGTGGGCCCCTGAAATGCGGCTGCCTGACCTGTAAGGTGGGACAATGGGATGTGAGGTAACTGCGCTGGCATTCTACACTGTCACGGTAGGCGGTCGAAGACCGCGGCGCAATTCTGCATTGGTTAACAATGGACCGTATGGGTCCCAGGAGCCAATGGCGATGTACGCTGGCTGTGACGGTACGCAACGCCGCGGACGTGACCGCCATTTTCTATCTGTTCAATCACTATATACCTGATCTTCCACAGGAGAGGACCTACACTGCAAGTGCTGCTGTGACCTCAGTCTGGAAGAGACAAAGGCTTGTGCGTCTGGGGAAAGGGCCTCTGCCTTCAGCACGGAGGAGTTGGGGAAACTTGTGGATGGGGTCCTCCCCCAGTACACGCTACTCTACGGTCCTCCAGACAAACAGGTAAGTACACTGTGAGCATGCTGTATGGGCAATGCCTGTGTGGAGTGGTGTGGATGAAAGATAGGAGGGGGAATGATGCGTGCATGAAACGACAGTGAGTGCATGTGCCACATGGCAAGGATAGGGATGCGGGCCAATGACTGTGATGGTGCAGTTGGTAATAACTTCTCTTTTTCCCCTGTACAATTCATGTAGGTCAGCGCCCACCAGAAGAAGGATATTTGGCGTGCCATCGCCAAGGACGTCCGGACCCTGGGGGTCTATCACAGACGGAGCACCCACTGCCGGAAAAGATGGGAGGACATTCGCCGCTGGAGCAAGAAGATGGTGGAAGACCCAGCTGGGGATGGCCTCCCAACGTGGGAGGGGTGCCCGTTGCACCATGACCCCCCTGATGTTCAGGATCCTGGCGGTGGCGTATACGGAGTTGGATGGGCGCTTGAGGGCATCACAGCAGCAACAAGGGGGTGAGTACACTCTCATTCTGCTGATTCAGCGCGCAGTGGAGGTGTCTGGGTGGGGGAGGTGGGCTGTGGGTTTCCCTAGGCCTGGGCGAGTGTGCTAGTTAAGTCCCCTTTTTCAGGCAGACCCTGTGGCACCCCACCCCACCTGGGTACAGTGCCAACTACACATAGTCAGGCTCCTGTGACATCCATGTGTGCATATATCGGCCATAGCCTTGTAGGCCATGTCCAAGGAATTTAATAGTGGACCCCAAGTGCGCGGCGTAGTGCAGGGGGCTTCCGTGTCTGTCGTGTCCGCCAACGGTAGCGGTAATGCATTCACTCAACATGTCTTTCTTCTGTTCCCTCCCCCTTTTTGTGGTCTCCCTGTACATGTGTGCATTAGCATCATCAGGCGGAGGAGCAGTGGCACCGGAGCAGGAGGAAGCTGCATCCCACATGGCCCTGGAGGGTGACACTACGGAGTCTGATTTCACCAGTGGGACGGAGGGCGAGGGGTGCTCCACAGCAGGGACAGGAGCTGACACCAGTGATGCAGACTCGTCCTCTGATGGGAGCTCCCTTGTGGTGGCTGCCCCATCTGTGCCACCGCATCTACAGGTACAGCCGCCACCCCCCCCAGCACCGCCCTCCCAGCAGCCCCTCAGCCTTTGCCCCGTGCCCGCTCACCCAGGAGGGTGGGCATCTCCTTCGCCCCAGGCACCTCAGCCCCTGCCCCTGCCCCAGTCACCCCTGCTGCCCTCAGTGAGGAGACCATTGACCTCCTCAGGTCCCTCACTGTTGAGCAGTCTACCATTTTGAATGCCATCCAGGGTGTAGAGAGGCAGTTGCAACAAACCAATGCATTCCTGGAGGGCATTCATTCTGGTCAGGCAGCCCTTCAGCGAGCTTTTCAGACTCTGGCCTCAGCACTGATGACAGCCATTGTCCCTGTCTCTAGCCTCCCCCTCCAACATCCTCCACCCAGACCCAATCCCCTGTACCTCAGCCTACCCCAAGCACACAATCAGACCAGCATGCACACACCTCAACACACAAAGGAAGTTCAGGCAAACATAAGCACCACACATCCCACAGGCACTCAAGCAAGCATCACACACATGCAGACATAGCAACATCCACTGCCTCCACTGTGTCCCCCTCCTCCTCGTCTCCCTCCTCCCTCCCAGTCTCGTCTCCACTCACACCTGCATGCACTACATCTACAGCCACTACTTCCATCAACAGCACACCCACCACCACACCCCGCTCACGTGCAGTCACCACCCCCACTACCATTCACACATCCCCTGTGTCCTCTCCCAGTGTGTCTGTGACGCCACCTCCCAAGGTACAAAAACGCAGGCACACACCCACCCAACAGCCATCCCCCTCACGACAGCCTCCAGCGCATGCTCCTTCACCCAAAGTCACCAAACGTACACCTCCTACAACGACAACCTCTTCCTCCACTCCCAAACCCCCTCCAGCTACCCGTCCCAGTGTTCCTAAGAAACTTTTCCTGTCCACCCTTGACCTCTTTCCCTCACCTCCACACCCTGTCAGTCTCCTAGGGCCCGACTCTCCAGGTCCCAACCTAGCACCTCAGCCACAACATCGGCGGGACCAGTGGTGCCAGTAGTCACCAGATTCTGGAGTGCACCAGGCAGCAGGGCACCCAGTGTGGCAAGGAGCCACAGCACGGACAGTCCCCCACCTGTCAAGCATCAAAAGTTGGCCAGTGCCCGGCGGGAGAGGGGCAAGACAACAGCCACCAAAGCCGCTCCCAGGATTACAGGTGGGAGTGTGGAGTCAGCTGCGACACCTTCCAAGGTGGGGAAGGGGCACAAGAAACCCGGCAAGCCTGGGAAGATCAGCACGGCGGAGAAGACCGCCATCAGCCCCGCTCCCCAGGAGCCGGCCAGCAGCAGCCCTGCTGGCCTAGACAGGACCGCCAGCAACAGCCCCGCTGGCCCAGACAGGACTGCCAGCAGCAGCCCCGCTGCCCAGGAGGCGACCGCCAGCAGCAGCCCGCAGACTCAGACAGGACCGCCAACAGCCCCGCTGCCCAAGACAGGACTGCCAGCAGCAGCCCCGCAGCCCAGGAGGTGACCGCCAGCAGCCCCGCTGCCCAGGAGGCGACTGCCAGCAGCCCCGCTGCCCAAGACAGGACCGCCAGCAGCTGAAGCGCTGCCAAGGACACCGCCACCACAATCACTGCTGCCAAGGACACCGCCGCCACAAGCACCGCTGCCAAAGACACCGCCGCCACAAGCACCGCAGGCCCATGAGCGCCAAAAGCACTGACGCTACTGAGGCCGCCACGAGCAGGATGAAGCACTCTGGCCACCAAGCCCCCTCCAGAACCAGTGGAGATTTACATCTACTACCTCTGTCCTTGGCAAATTGAGGCACTCTGGGCACCAAGCCCCCTCCAGAACCAGTGGAGATTTACATCCACTACCTCTGTCCTTGGCAGGATGAAGTACTCTGGGCACCAAGCCCCCTGGAGATTTACATCCACTACCTCTGTCCTTGGCAGGATGAAGCACTCTGGGCACCAAGCCCCCTCCAGAAACAGTGGAGATTTACATCCACTACCTCTGTCCTTGGCAGGATGAAGCACTCTGGGCACCAAGTCCCCTCCAGAACCAGTGGAGACTGTTATCCACTTCAGAGACTGTGGCTTTGCACTCACCAGGATATAGCAGTGGGCAACCCACCCACTGTAGAGACTTGTGAGACTGTGGCTTTGCACTCCCCAGGATATAGCAGTGGGCAACCCACCCACTGTAGAGACTTGTGAGACTGTGGCTTTGCACTCCCCAGGATTGAACAGTGGGCAAACCACCCACTGTAGAGACTTGAGAGACTGTTGCTTCGCACTCCCCGGATTGAACAGTGGGCAAACCACCCACTGTAGAGACTTGTGAGACTGTGGCTTTGCACTCCCCAGGATTGAACAGTGGGCAAACCAACCACTGTAGAGACTTGAGAGACTGTGGCTTTGCACTCCCCAGGATTGAACAGTGGGCATGGGGCCCCCTCGTGGATTTTGCGTCGTTCACTCAACTGGCTGAGGTGCCCACCCTTTCCCTTCCCCCTGAGGTGCCTGTTTTATTTCTATCTGATGCCCCTGCAGTGTTCTCTCCGTCATGTTCGGGTATCTTGTGTGGGCCTCGCCCATGCAGTGTGGGCCCAGTGGTCCATGGACTTTAAGGGTGGAATACCTTGGACTACTATTCTTGGTGTATATATTTGTAAGTAGTGTATGTATATTATTTGACTACTGAATTTTAATATATTACAATCGTTCACCTCATTTCCTTTTGTCTTTGCATTCTTCCGGGGGTTTGTGGGTGGAACTGTAATTTATCATGCTGTATTAGTGTGTGTGTTGTCGTGGGTGAGGGTGGGGGTGTTGCTTGTTGCGTGTGTGTGTCACTGTTTTTTCCTTCCCCCCTTCCCTATGTCGTAGGTGCAGTACTCACCGTGGTCTTCGCCGCCGGAGTTCATGCTACTGGTAGAGGAACAAGAAGATAATGGCTTGTAAAATGTGGAGCTCTGGTTCCATAGTGTCCTGGTTCCTCGTGGGGTGTGCAGAGGTGAGCGTTTTCCCTTCGAAGTCCTGTTTCTGCTGTGTTTTTGTTCACGGTGAATCCGCCCCGGAAAATGTGGCGGATTGGTAGGTTGTGATACTGTTGGCGGTACATTGTCTCCCGCCTGTCTGTTGGCGGTGACCGCCGCGCTGTTTGTTTGTACTGCCGTGGCGGTCGGAGTGTTAAAGTGGCTGTCTTTGTTGGTGGTTTCCGCCACATTCGTAATTCCATTTTTTTACCGCCGGCCTGTTGGCGGTCTTACCGCCGCTTTAACACCGACCGCCAGGGTTGTAATGACCACCTATATGTTGTAATTATGTCAGCATGTTCTGGTGATATATAGCGAGGGTCTGGCCTACTCATCTGGAAAACCCCCAGAGGAGGTGACAAAACGTTGATGACACCCGTTGGTATCTATGGGCCACAATAACCACCCACCTGGACATGTCAATGAAGCATTAAACGTGCCATTCTGGACCCACTCATTAAGCTTGCGTGTGGTTGCATTTGTGCATTTTTGCCAGTTGTCAAATTTTGCAGGGGCAGGTGTACTGGGCATATTTAATTCTCTGATTGTTGCTAAGCCTAAACAATTTTCTTTGTTGTACTGTTTCATTCAAAAAGATCATTTGAACAGGGATGAGACATGCTCTAAACAATGTTTCTGTTCCCTTGGTCTGCCAATTTTTTGTTCCCCAAACACTTTTCAAATCAACATTTTGGACCAATATTCATAACCTTCTATTGATAACCGGGAAACAAAGGATTCCGAATATATAAATTTCGTGTTGGTCCATGACATATGTATATCCTTAGTAGGAGTTACTTTAAAATAATATGACTCAGCATTTTTTTGACGATGCTCAGAAAAGTAGGCAAACTTTTCAGTATAGGTTTTTGAACTCCCTTGTGGTGGAGTTGGACAATGTTCCCATTGCGTGTATTTAAAGATTGTCTTGGGACTACTCGCTCTATATATGAAGTGGTGCCCATAAGAATTATAGTTAAACATATCACCAAAATTTTCTTTAATCTGGTAAACATCTTCGTTTTCATAGACAGTATAATATTGCAATTCTGTCATCATAGAATCAACTGTTTTCACATCCCAATCACCTGACACAATGCCTGGTATGACTATATCATTCATAGATAATTTTAACACATACGGTATTTGTTTAATTTCAGTGGGACCGTATAAATCAAACATTACTTTGTCCCACACAATCCCATCAGGAATTGGCACTGCAGAAATGTTCACAAAAGACAAGTCTCTTTGAATCTTATGTGATGAAAAATGTGATTTCAAAACCTCCTCCACCTGTTCAACCGCTGATCTTTCATGAAGAAAATGACCATGTATCAGCAAGAAAACGGTAATAACAAAACCAATTCAAAGCAGAAAGGCTATGACAGTCAAAGAAAACCATACATAGTTCCATGGAAAAATGAAATATGTGTCTTTAAGCCAATGTATTAGCTTACGTGCACCGGACAGGTCAGCTATCAAAGAGGCAAATGAGTCAGATAGACCATCGTTGAAGTCGGCAAAGTAACCAGAGGCAGTTTGTGCAAATGGCGTAGCCCTAGTCAATGGTGGAGTTGGTGTTTCTTGTATGGTACACTGTATACAGCACCATCCGTCTGGCTAGTAGTCGTGGTGAGTTGATCAAACATTTCTAAATTGCTTGTTGTTAGTGGAACTAATGCAAGATCATCATCCCCCCTCCCCAAGCTCGGAGAGGTATCAGTGTTGGTATAAACAACTTGAAGCGGAACTTCTCCAGTAGTGAGAGTGATTCGGGAACTACTGGATGTTCCTCTTGGACGGCTGTGCAGAATCAGCCACATGTTGTAGATCGACATTGTCAATTGAAACAAAGCAATTTTCTTTGGCACCTGGCAACGGTGGTAGAATAACAGTTCTGGTACCGTGTATCCCCAGTACAGGGACTGGTGCCCGATAAGAGGGGCCAATTCTTTTTTCACTGCGACCTTCTCACGTACAAGATCCTCAACCCTGGGAATCCAGCCAGTAGATGTTACAGGCACATCCTTAATTCCTGTGGAGGCAGCACTTTTAGAAGAGTTTTCCTCATGGAACTGCCGTAATTCCTGTAAAACGGTGAAATTATCATTTATGTCAAAAGGTGTTTCTGCTGCCTCCACGCCAGGACCATCAATTGGGGATGTCGCGTACGCCTGGAATTTTAACTTCAGCGTTCAGCATACCTCCCATCAAGTATTGATATTTATTAGGAAATCCTTTAGGATAAGGTGTACCATCAACCGTAGCTTTTATGGCAGCCATAATGCCTGTGTCTGGTTTGGTACTCGAACAAGTCACTGCAGCTACAGTGGCAACTGCCACTGCTGACTTTGCAGCTTCATCAGCCAATGTATTTCCAGCAATGTGTATTCCAACACGCTGGTGTCCAAGTGTATGCACAACATGGACCTTCAGTAGCGTCTCTTTCAGGTCTGCTACCTTCCCCCAGAGGAGTCTGTGTTTTATGGTGTTACCTTTCGAATCTCTGAACCCATTCTGACGCCAGTAATGCAGATATTCATTAAAGGACTGGATACAGTAATATGAATCACAAACAATCAGTGTGGACTGCGCTGGATCCGTATGTTCTAGTGCCATCAGCAGAGCTTTTAGCTCAGCCAATTGTGCTGTACAATCCCCTAAGGTCTGTGTATAAGTATGTTGGGGACAAAATTTCTCCCCCTCCATAGAGCCACTTATGACTGCGCAAGCAGCAGAGTATTGATGTTTAGTTCCAATCGCTGGTTGCGCAGAGCCATCGGTGTACATGTCTCTATGATATTGATCAATAGGCAAGGTGTTCGCTGGAACTGGATATTCTACTTCATATTGTAGGAATTCTTGAGTTTGTAATTTTGGATTGAAAATGTAGTCTACATCAGTGGCTGTTAGAGACGCAGCCCATTGTATCCAACGTGGATGAAGTGCTTTTGCGTTCGGAACGCTAGCTTTTGTAACAGCCTCTAGGGCTGGAATTGGAGAAACAACAATGATGCGTTTCCCTTGGGCAAGACGTCTTTCTTTAATAACAGCCATCTGTAAAGCAGTGAGAATTTTCTCCGTGGGTGCAAAGCGTTGTTCAGCAGCTGAATACAAATGTGATTTTCACCTTCATTAAATGTCACAAAGGTGAAACCGATGGCCCCACCTATTACCCTGATGACCAAATGTGTTTTGTTGTCCCTTGTGTGTAAATGTTTTGCTGCTAGCATGTCTGTCTGCAAATATTGAAGGGTGCGTGTATGTTCAACTGTCCAGTATTTGCTTGAAAAATCGGGACATATTAAGTCATATAAAGGCTTTATGCGCGTTGCATAATCAGGAATGTATGTTCTGCCAAAATTTTGAAAACTCAACAACGATTGAAGTTTTTTAATCGTATTTGGTGGTTGTAATTGTGCACATTTTTCTAAAAATTGTGGTGCTAGGCTCTTCCCTTCACTCTACAGCTCATATCCCAGGAACAGGACGATGAGGAAGGCAATTTTTGATTTTTGAAAGTTACATTTGTAGCCAAGTTCAGCAAACCCCACAACAATGCGGGCTACCCGTCTTAAATGTTGTAGTAACTCGTCATACGTGAGATATATCTCATCCCCATATGACAATGCTTCAGGGTCTATCTTGTGTAAAATAGCAGTCACACGATCCGCAAACAGTTCTGAGGCAAATGACCGAATTTTTTCTGAGAGCCTAATGCGCTAAAGCTTGTTAAGTCCCTGCTTTCAGGCGCTATATTCTGACAGAAGAACCCATTCAAGATGTCTAACGTTGTTTTGTATTTACTCCGCACTTTGTTGCTCATCAGTGCAGTGCTATGTGAATTTTGTATAGCATATATACGTGTATGTACGTTTAGATGTCTGTAGTCTAAGACTATTCTGTATGAATGGTCCGGATTGGCTACAGGAAATAAAGGGCTATTCATCAGTGAGACACAGGTTCAATCATACCCTGGTATTCTAATTGTGTAAGTATCTCTCTCACCGGTGCTCTTGCTTCATGTTTTATGGGAGACTGTGGTTGTGGCTGAGGTTCACTTTTAATGGGAATTACATGGTAGGGAGAGTCCCTATCCCACCCCACGTGATTTCTATAGAACGCAGGTGCCTGTGCTAGAGCCCATTCTATAGAATAGGACTCTGCGAGTTCCTCCGGAACAAGGGGCGAGAAAGAAGGTTTAATTACCTCTTCTCCTTATGGGCCGGTGCGGACAAAGTCAGGCGGCCAATCTTGTTCAGCCAACAAGATGTTGTACACTTTACCTACATGGTCCCAAAAGATGACGTGTATCTTGCTTTCAATGTCTCCTTCTAATTGTAGTGTTACTTTGTATACCCTATCAGGTTCGGAGACACGCATGTCTGCTGTTTCTACTTTTATAAAGTCATCAGTTGCTTTCACCTCCAGATGCTCTAGAAGATGCCGACAAACTATTGTGACCTCTGCCGCGCTGTCTAGCAGTGCTAGAGCCCAAGTCTTGTTCTTCAAGAGAACCCTCTTCCTGAGTGGCATGTCAAACTGAGACTGCTGCCACTTTTTTCTTTTTAAATTGTTGTTTTTGTTGTTTTTGCTGTACAGGTTTCTCTTCCTTTTTAACAGAAACCTCCGAAGAGCGTGGTGATTCCTGTCTCTGTTTCACGTACTGTGTTCTTCGCTCTGATCGCCCACCTCTCTCATTTCTTTTTTCAGATGAGTTCTGAAAGGAATGAGATTGGCATGTATCAGTATATTGATATCTATCAGGCATTTTTATATTTTCTCTATTCCTGAGATTATACCCATTCTGTGGGGTCTCCGTCCGTGGTGATTCTCCCCTTTCTTTTTTAGGCGTTTGTTGCTTTTTATCCCAGCATTTCTTATTACCCTCAGGTTGTTGTTTGGTATTGTCTTTATTAATTTTACCCTGAAATTAAGGTTTTTGTGGTCTAGCTCAAAGGCTATCTCGACCGATATTCAAATATGTTTCCGCTATTATTTTAGGCAGCTCTCGTTCCTGATCTTGTTGCGGAACGTCACGGAGTCGCATGCGCACTGCAAGTGCGACTGTTTCCCCTTTAAGATTACTTAAGATTATTGACGAAACTGTGGCAAAATTGCCCATCAGTTGCATTCCCAAATCCAGTGCCGGGGCAGCCCCGCATTCATCTTGAATTTGTTTAAGCACTTCCGGTAGGGTGGGAAGTGTCGGTGTACCGTGTGCCATTGTATAGAGCGCAGGAAATACCGTGCCCCATATATTACAGTGTTCAATTGTAGGGACCATCCCAAAGGGCAAGCACATAGTCAATATTCTATGTTTATCCTGAGGTCCCGTATGGGGAAATACTACTTCCAGCGTATTCATTTTTTGTGCTAGCCAGAACGGAGTCTCCTCTTGTTTGGCCAGGACCTTACCCATAATTGAATGTACAGTCATCGGATTTATACCTGGTGTTACTGCATTTGGTTGTGCTGGAGCATCACACGCTGGGTTTGTATTTAAAGTTTGCATCACAAATTGCACTAATTGTCTGTATATTGCTATTAACTCAATGTATAAGCATCGAACCTCAGCTACTGCTAAATTCGCAACCGCAGGATGGGGTGTATATGTGGCCAATAAAGGCCAGGTAGGACCGTCATTACTTAGTGGACCTAACCTTACTGGTAATATTGTATGGGGTAGGGCGCCATCAAGTCAATTATTATGTTCTTGATAAGATAGAGGTATCTCTAAATATGCGTACGCCCTGTATTGTCCAGACGCATTCGCAACTGTATATGTGTGAAATGTATTTGAGTTTCCATCAACTTCAGGAAATGTGACCCAAGAGTAAAAAAGCTCTGTTCTATAAGCTGCGTGGGCATCCACCACAAACATGACTGGACCTCCCTGGGTCGTGAGGCCATGTGCTAGTAAGTGTGTTGTGAGAGGTTGTCTCATGTTAACAGCTATTTGTACAACCTGGGGATTCGCCATCATAGAAGCACTAAGAGTTCAGAGAAGGCACACCAAGATGAGGTTTTTTCCTTTTAAAATTCAAGCTTGAACAACCGCCAGCTGAAAATAGGATTTCCTCTACGGCTGTGGTGGAAATCCTCAGTACCACGGACGTCTCCGTATACGGAACTGAGGGGTCATTATATAAAATGAGACTGAGAGGTTCCAGTGGACCCGAAAATAAGAGCCTGACCAAACGTTGGCGGCGCCATGTCGCGTAGGCTCTCATTATCTTAATGAGACTACTGGAATTTGAGCAGCACGATGTGGGGGACTGAGCCTGACCCACAGTGGATGACACTTGCCACTCCAAATCCAGGCTTTGCTCCGGCTAACTAACAGTGCCTCATCTCTCCCGGATGGTTGAGATGATTGGGCAGCCAAGTGCATGACATTTCTCTACTTCTCAGGGAAGTCGTGGTCACTCAGGTCACAACCGGTTCTCTCATACACAGTACAGTCTCATATATAAATGACAATAAAGGCAGTGTAAGTTTTAAAGATTGGTTTAATAAAACAACTGCATTTTGGATAGCAAAGTATGAGCTGCAATAACCAGAACTACACAACACAGTAATATTAAAATAGTAACGATGAGAGTGAAGCACAAGAATAAGGCTATCATAGTGCAGCTAGATTATTCTCTCTCTAAGTTATATTTTGAGCACAGCATGTTAAGCTCTAAGCCTGCCTTTCAGGTTCCCCCGGGAGGACATCAACCCTCATACCTGAGATAAAAGGCCTGTTATCTGCATCAGCATCTGCAACGGGGCATTCAGCATACAGTTGTGGTCCCCTGGCTGGAATCTCCCTCTTGACGTGCACTAGGACTAGAAAGTGTTTTTATAACTAACACGCAGATGTTCTAAGAAAATGTCCCCACGTAAGGATGTGTATTTTCTACGAATGCTGGAGACTAAACTTCTACCACGTTTACCTTCAATGTACCAGACTGTAGCCTTGACTGAAGCACAGGGCGATAAAGAATGCATTATTTGAGAACACAGTGCTGAACTAAGCTAAACAGTGTGATAGAAGAAATTAAAAAAAGACCATAAAAACGGGTTATTATAAAATAACAATGCGAAGCTGAATAAAATATATCTAGGGAAAAGTACACAGTGGCCTAGTATATTAAACTAACGTGCATGGAGCTTTACTTAAAATGGCTACGCAACACGGAATGACTTCATCCAACCCGCCAATGTCATAATGTGCCGGTAAGTACCACCAGCCTGTTGGCGGTTCTACCACCACATTAGCCCTGACCACCGGGCTCATAATGCTCCCCACAGTTTTGTCTACAAAGTGGAGGATCCATTTGGTGGCAATCGTCACATTGGCAATGAGGGCTTGATGGGGATCCACTAGACCTGGATGTAGGATCCTAGCCACACAGTGCTGGTGAAACATTTAACATATATATTGATAAGTGAGATGAGACAGTAAGAACCACATTGCCTCTTACCTTTCCCAGGTTGAGGAATGACATAGATAGAAGCCTAAAGCATGGAATTTGGCATTTCACATGTACCTGCTAGAGAATTAAAAAGTCAAGGGAGAGTGTTTGACAAAATGTTTTATTGAAGAGGGCAGGAAAGCCACCCATCAGAGTCTGGTGATTTTAAAAGTTTCTGCTTTGCACTGGCCCTTACCCGTTCCTCTATGTCGATAGGTTGATCCAAGGAATCAACACTCAAAACAGAGTATTCCTGAACCCCAAAACTAACTGCTGGATCTCAACTCAGAGACCCAACCGCAGAAGCCTCCATAAAGAAAATAATTGTTTTCTTTCTAAATGACTCTCACCCACTTTAGTAGTGGCATGCTTCATTATTGGGTCCACCCAAGCCCCTAAAAGCCAGGGTAGGCAAAAAACAGCAGCAATGGGCCCATCTCCTCTGAATTTGACACCCTCAAGATTAATGATTTCTTCCACTCTGTCAGCCTGCAGCTTAGCCCGCAGTTTATTAGCCAATAGTCAGCCCCATTTGTCCCCCCTACATAGAAGGAATGCTGTAGATAAAGTAATACGTATTCTGCCCTGTCCAAGTCTAGGCTGCTCAGTTGTGTCCGTGCAGAATCCAGTTGTGACCATATGCAGGGAGCCCAAGTGCATTTATGGATGAGTGTATTGTCGGCTGTGGGAATAACAAGAAGGTCACCCCTGATTACTACTTTTAGTGTCTCCCATAGAGTCCAGTTGTGACCATATGCTGGGAGCCCAAGTGCATTTATGGATGAGTGTATTGTCAGCTGTGGAAATAACAATAAGGTCACCCCTGATTACTACTTTTAGTGTCTCCCATAGAGTGGCTATGGGGGTGTCAGCTGTGTCGGTTATAGCTAAAAAGTCAATTGATTGTGTAATGAGGGGAAGGGTTTTTACTCCGCCAGTCTTGGCAGCAGTAGAGGAAAAATATTGTCACTGGAAGTGTCAGGATTTCAGTCTATGCCAGTCCCCAGGTGTCCAGTTTGTTTCCAGTTAGAGGTAGATACCAGCTCTGGCCTACTCCAGATATAACAACATAGCCTTGCTTTTGAATGGGCTGTTAAGTCCCTTTAAATTTAAGGTGACAATATTCAAATTATGGTTTAGGAAAGTGAGGTGGGGCCAAAGCAGCAAAATTGTGCTAGAGGCAGCCATAGTCACCTCTCTATTCTGGGGCCTTATGTAGGTGAGAAAGTCATTCCTGAGTAGGAACCTTAAGTGTAGAGGTGTGATAAAAAGAAAGTGGGTGCCTCTGAACAGAAACCTCAACACTACACTAAGAAAAACACAATCTGAGAAATTACCGTATTAGTGGCATAAGATGGGAAAGACCAGAGAGTATCCTCGGGGGGTCCATCACAGTTGCTTCCAGTGCTGCAAGGCAAGGCTGTCTGCCTGCCTGCCACTCCCTCCCTGGAACCAAGGTAGCATACCTCTTCCCAGCAGGGAGAGTGAGTTAACTCCAAGTCGAGGTGGGTCTCAGGTTGAGTCTGTCTCCTCTGGATCACCATTCAAAGTGTCAAAGACCTCTTGTCTCTCCAGGACTATAGCTACTTGGATTGGGTGTAGTCGTTTGGGGATAGTTGGGACCTTGCTCCATCAAATGCGTCTATGTTCTCTCCATCTGCAGGGGCTGCTCTGCGAGCTTTCTTCTTCCGTCACGGTGATGTTCAAAAGTGGCAGGCCTTCCTACAAAGATTTCAGCTGGTAAAGTTTACCATCCCATTCCCTAGGAAGATGAGGCAGAACGGATTACCGCAGTTGTAGAGAAGACCTTGATTTTGAAGTAAGGTTGTTCCAGGCCGGAAGTCTCTTCGCTTTTGAAGCGTGAGTGCAGAAAGATCTTTTAAAAGCGTCAACTTGTCGTCGTGAACTGTATTGGGTTAGTGCCTCTTGCTCTTTGAAATATTGTCTCTTTGCTTTGGAAATCATGGACACAAGTGAGTATGTCAGGTGGATTGGCCCCTTCTGTTCTCAGAAGTCCTGCCCTGTTGACTCTGTCCAGTTATATCTCCAAGTCCGCTGGTGCTTTGAGGATTTCGAGGAAGAGCGCCCTCATGTAAGCTTCAATATCTGAGCCTTCAACTTTATCTGGTGCTCCACGGATATGAATATTATACCTACTGCCACGATTTTCAAGATCTTCAGCATGGGCTTGCAAGGTGATCTGCTGTTCACATAGTCATAGCACTTCCTGTTTTAGCTGCTCAAGTTCTTCATCTGGACTAGATTAATGATCCTCAAGGGATGAAACTCTATCCCACACTTCTCTCAGATCTCGGTGAAAATCTTTCACGTCTTGAGGGAGCTCTTTTTTTCACTACTTGAAAGTCCTGTTGCACGGATGTGAACAGCACCTCCTTGTCACTTGGCCCTCCCTATCTTCTCTGTCTGCCACCAAGGCATGTTTCTGGGAAAGAGCACTTTTTTCCATTAGGCCCCCGGCCGGCTTGGTAAGGGTCTCCTTAAGTGACCCCTCCGGAGTCACAGCAATGGCCTGTGTTGGGTGGGGTCCACAGACAGCAGCTCCAGGGGATGTCTCACTACTTTTGAGCTTCAGAGCTCCATTAGGCACAGCACACCCCGTTTATGCAATTCCATAGGGTGGCTCAGTTACTGCGATGCTTCAGAGGTCTCTGTCACTGTCCCAATGTGGGTGAAACACAGACGTTTCCATATGTATGGCCTTGCTCGTAGTCTCAGGGGTGCACATGGGGGTCAGTTCATGCCACTCACCTTCCTTATTCAGCAGGTATACCCCCAGCAGTAGTTTTAGGCAGTCCGTGACAGCTGCCACAGCACAGGTAGTATCCTCTCCTCTAGGCCACAGCGATGATCAGCATGGTTGGCCTGCGTGCCCTCCCCACATGGACTCTGCCAGTAAGATGAGAACAGCTGGCAGTCTCCTCCGCAATCAGGCCTGTCCACTGTCCCTGTGCCAGACACAAGGGGGCCAATAATGTGATGCTCAGCCCCCAAGAGGACCCCGGTGCAGTGTGAGTAGGTCTACACGCACTCTGTCACTGTATGTCAGGCCTCATCCAGCGGTTTCTGCTTCCCCTCGATACCTTCGCCAGCTGGAGGAAGTCCCTTTTGTCATGCCAGTATTGTTATGGGCATAGCCGTGTCCTCTCCCAGGAGACCCATTTGGGTCCGGGTGTCAGGTATAGAGCTACCCACAGTGGCGAGAGGCAGAGAGATGGTAAGGCATGGCAGCCATGTTGGCCACGCCTACCGTGATTAGGAGGGTACCCTTAAAATTAGAAAGCTAGATTTCTTGAGACAGGCAATAAATAAGAGAATGCCATTACCCAGTCTTACACAGTTTGAGACATTGAATAAATGAGATCAGATGGCTACAGAGAAAGCGAGGAAGAAAATGGAAAAAAACAGCTGAAGGGTTCATTTAGACAGTAGTTGAGAAGTAGATGGGGCAGTCAGGACAAAGGCTGGAGAAACTACATACAAGAAGTGAGAATTGTCCCTGAAGTTGTTAAGGAAACAGCAGACAACAACAAAGTTGGTTACGGGGAAGGAGAGAAGTAAAACTGAGAACAGGGTTCAGATAAGGAGAATAACTTTTTTAAATAACCTTTTCATTTCCAGAGCTTCTCCATACACTGATGGGATGAAGAGACAGATGCAGGTTTCCATGGTACTGGTTATGGGTGCAGCAGGAGAGGGTATGAGTGTACCGGCACAAGAATTGACAGGGTTTGCAGTAGTGAGTGCACCCTTAAGTGCCTCACATGAAAATATACCGATGGCTTTGCTGAGTACTAGCAGAGTTGATACTGTTGTTTCTTCCATTTCAAATAACTTGTCTGCTACTGTTCCTGACGAGCATCCAATACAGAGTATAGGACATTACAGGGAAAAGCTGATTTAAATAGACCAATGTCTTACAATGTGGATGAAATTAGATCAGAAAAGTGTGTGAATAAAGCATATAATAAGCTTGACGGGCTAGCTGTTGAATATGAGGTTTACATTATCGGAATAAGTAATACACAGAGAAATTATAGGATGGATTTAACTAAAGAGAAAGTATAATGGTTAGGCTTGGTGACTTTACAAACTCATATTAGTGGTCAAGTTGAGAAAATTATTTACTGGAGAGAGTTGAAGAACCGGGAAAGGTGGAAGAAGACAGTTACTGCTAAAAAAGACAGTTGCAGAGGCAGGACAGAAAACAAAGGGGTCTGTTATTGATTTTGAATTAGAGACAGTGTCAACATTTCCTCAGAGAGAAGTGCATGGAGGGGTTTATGTGTGTGTGCCTTTGACTAGAGGTGATCTTTATGCATTCTCAACAAATTTTCCAAACTTGCAAAAAGAACCTTAAAGGAGGTACAAGGAATTGTTGTAGGACTCTTACCATGGAGGTAAGACTTGTGGCTTTGGGCGGCAGCACCACCACTTGTGGGGGACTGAGTTGATCCCACTGTGTCTGGTAGCTGTAGGCCTAACCCTTGTGATTAGCTAGCAATACCTAGCAATACCTCACCCAAACCTAAAGTGAAGGTGATTTGTGACAGTCTGACGCATGAGACACTGACTCCTCAGGGAAGTCGTGGTTCACAGATCCTGCCCTTTTCTTTCATTTGCAAAAGTCTCGCACAGGCAGACAAAGAAATGCAGAACAGTTTCCAATGAATTTATTGAAAAGACTGCGATCTATGATAAAAGATATGAGCTGCATGTGCCTACAAATTCCTACCAACACATCTAGCATCTACATAAGAGTATAGCAGTGATAGCCCCGTTCTGCCTGTACTAGTCCATTGAAGGAACTCCTAAACCCATACCTGAAAACAGGGGTCTGCCCACCCTTTCCTCGGTTGGCTGCAGAGTCATGGCTGAGGTAAGCAAAGTGACAATGAAGTGGCACAGCATAGGATTCCTCCTCTGGCTGGAATGACCTCTCTAACCTTTGTCCTGTGTGATCTTTTTATAACAAAACAAGTTCTGTCTGAGAAAAGGCCTGATGTGGTTTTGTGTCTGTCAGACCTGACAGCGTTAGGGTGGTCACCCCTAACTTTTTTGCCTGCCTCCCTCCACTTTTTAGATACTGTTTTTGCTAGTTTTAGGACTCTGCGCACTGTACCACTACTCACCAGTGCTAAAATGCATATGCTATCTCCCTTTAAACATGATAACATTGGATCATACCCAATTAGATTATTTAATTTACTTATAAGTCCCTGGTAAAGTGCACTATGTGTGCCCAGGGCCTGTAAATTAAATGCTACTAGTGGGCATTCAGCACTGATTGTGCAACCCACTTAAGTAGACCCTTAACCTGGTGTCAGGCCTGCCATGCAAGGCCTGTGTGTGCAGTTTCACTGCCAATTTGACTTGGCATTTAAAAGTACTTGCCAAGCCTAAGCCTCCCTTTTTTCTACCTATAAGTCACCCCTAAGGTATGCCCTAGGTAACCCATAGGGAAGGGTGCTGTTTAGGCAAAAGGCAGGACATGTACCTGTGTAGTTTATATGTCCTGGTAGTGTAAAACTCCCTAAACATTTTTACACTGCTGTGAGGCCTGCTCCCTTCATATGCTAACATTGGGGCTGCCCTCATACATTGTTTGAGTGGTAGCTGCTGATCTGAAAGGAGTAGGAAGATCAAATTTAGTAAGCCCGGAATGGTGATATAAAATCCTGCTGACTGGTGAAGTTGGATTTGACATTACTATTTTAGAAATGCCACTTTTAGGAAGTGAGCATTTCTCTGCACTTAAATCATTCTGTGTCTTACAATCCACATCTGGCAGGGTTTAGTTGACAGCTCCCTTGTGCATTCACTCAGACACACCCCAAAGACAGGATACTCAGCCTCACTTGCATACATTTGCATTTTGAATGGGTCTTCCTGGGCTGGGAGGGTGGAGGGCCTGACACTTGCATGTCAAAGGATAGCAGCCTGCCCTGACGCAAAGGACTGCCACACATCCTACTGGGACCCTGGCAGACAGGATTGAACTGAAAGGGGACCCTGTGCACTTCTAAGCCACTCTTTGAAGTCTCCCCCACTTCAAAGGCACATTTGGGTATTTAAACAGGGCCTCTGCCCCTACCAACTCAGACACTTATTGGAGAAGAAAGTGGAACCAGAACCTGCATCCTGCCAAGAAGCACTGCCTAGCTGCCCAAAGGACTCACCTGTATGCTTTCTGTGAAGGAATGCTGCCTTGCTGTTGCCCTGCTGCCCTGCTGCCTTGCTGCTCTCCAAGGGCTTGGCTAGAGCTTGCCTCCTGTTCCCTGAAGTCTCAGGTCCAAAAAGATTTCATCTCCACAAGAAGGACTCCGTGTGTGGTGAAATTCGACGCACAGCCTGCCAGAAACGATATACAGCCTGCACTGCAGTGAAAACTTTACAGCACACCGAACCGGAACGACACAGCCCAACTTCACAACAAAAAGATCGACGCAGCAACAGCGTAGTGACAGGAAATTCAACGCACGGCCCACCGGATCGACAAACAGCCGAGCCTGGTCGATGCAGCACCTGCTGTGCGGTGGGAAATTTGATGCAACGCCCACGAATCGATGCAGCTATTGTGACTTCGTCCTGCCAGCACAGGAAATCCACGCTTTGTCCCCGGGGCGTTCGAAAACCCGCAAACCGAAGAGGATCCATGACCGAGCGCCGGAAATCGATGCACAGCCATCCCTGTGTGAAAACTAAATGACGCATTGCTGTGTGCAGCATGAGAAATCGATGCACACCCCTTTGTTTCCACGCATCTCCTTCTCTGCGGTTCATTGTAGAGATTTTTCATGCGAACCAGGTATTTTGTGCTTGAAAGAGACTTTGATTGCTTTTAAAAGACTTAAGACACTTTGGGGGTCATTACAACCCTGTCGGAAGGCGGAGAACCGGCGGTAAGACCGCCAACAGGCTGCCGGTCTCACTTTGTGGAATCATGACCATGGCGGTTACCGCCATGGTCATCCGCCGGTTCTCCGTTCCGCCCGCCGGGCTGGAGACCTGGTTCTCCAGCCCGGCGGTCGTCACTATGCCACCGGTGGTATTTGGACCCGGCTTACCGCCGTGGATTTCCAGCGGTTTGAACCGCCATGAAATCCATGGCAGTAAGCACTATCCGTGCCAGGGAATTCCTTCCCTGGCACTGATAGGGGCCTCACCCACCCCTCACCCCCACCCCAACCCCCTCCCCTACCTCCATCACCCCTGCCATCCCCCAAAGGTGGCAGGGCCCCCCTCCCCACCCCGACCCCCAACATCACTTCACCCATACCCGCACCACCTACATACTTACACGCACACACGCCGACATACATGCCTACATCCACACACACAGTCATACACGCACACCCACATTCAAACATACACACACACATCCATACAGACATACCCACAGACATACACGCACTCATTCCCACACATACAACACCCCCGCAGGCATACACGCACTCACCCCCCCCTCTACATACACACACCCACATGCACCCACACAACACACAACACCCCCCACCCCCTCCCCTCACGGACGATCGACTTACCTGGTCCGACGATCCTCCGGGAGGGGACGGGAGCCATGGGGGCAGCTCCGCCGACACCACAATGCCAACAGAACACCGCCACGGCGAATCACAGCACGTGATTCGCTGGGCGGTGTTCTGTTGGCGTGGCGGTGGAGGTGGAGCAACCTCCACTTCCCCGCCTCCCGCTAGTATGGCTGTTGGCGGCTCTCCATCCGTAAAAGGACGGAGAGCTGCCAACGGTCATAATAGGCCGAGCGGCAAACCGCCACCAATGGCGGTCTTCCGCACGGTGGTCCCTCAGCGGTCTTTAAAAAAGACTGCTGAGGTCAAAATGACCCTCTTTATATTACTTTTACAGTGATATCTCAACATATATTTATTGCATTTTAATAGTTTTGACCTGCATCTTACCAGATAAATATTATATATTTTTTTCTAAACACTGTGTGGTGTATTTGTGTGGTGCTATATGGTGTTATTGTGATTTATTGCACAAATACTTTACACATTATCTTCTAAGTTAAGCCTGACTGCTCAGTGCCAAGCTACCAAAGGGTGGGCACATGATAATTTGGATTGTGTGTGACTTACCCTGACTAGAGTGAGGGTCCTTGCTTGGACAGGGGTAACCTGATTGCCAGCCAAAGACCCCATTTCTAACAGTGTCTAAATGTCAAAGGTTGGCTCCACACTCTTGTGGTGGTAATACTAGATAAACAATCATGTACAGCCCTGAGCAGAGGTACACAGTGAAATGTTGTACAAAATAACTAATAAATACATTTCCCCAGAATAGCAGCTGATTAGTAAAATAAAACATCCCAGCTAAAATCAAGCCATGCTAAAATGAATTAAAATAAATAAATGATATGAATCATGGAACTAGGTAAAAGGGCACAGACCAGTGTCCTAAGCTAAAATAAGTGTGCCCAAGCAAGGCACTAAAACAAATCCACAATACCCTACCCATTGTCAGGACAAGAGTGCAGGGTCCAAGACCTAAAATAAACTACACCTAAGACAATGATATTTAACCATGATACTAAAAGCCCATTAAAATATGCAAAATAAAAATTGTCGAAGTCGACATGTGAATCAGGCTGAAAGGCAGGTCAAATCAAAGGACAATTTAGAATTTGAATCAAAAAATGCCAGTGGTCATATTTAGCAATAGTCCTGATCCTGCAGGAAATCTCTGATGTCATCATTGGAGCTAGAAGCCAGGATGAACCCCCCTTCGGCAGGGGATAAGGTGACCAGCTCATTAGAGGTAAGATACACAAAGCACACTTGTGCAGGTGCCTCAGCCATAGGGCCAGCTGAGGAGGCAGATGTAGAAGCAGAAGGAGCCATGATATCCACAAGCGACAGCTCATAGGATGCCTTGCATAACAACCGCAATCTCAATAGGCATGTCCTTGGATGAACCTTGATCAAGAACATTAACACTTCCGTGTCTAAAGAAGGTAAAAGCTGCACAGCAAGACACACCTTTGGTACGCATTCAAAGAAGCACCACAAGCAACAGACAATTTGCTGCAAACAAGTGAGAAACGGTCTGAATGACAGTGACCAATTCAATTCAAGTTCCTCCAGCACTGATGCTCTAGAATACTGCATCATGCGGTCATGGCACGGCACATTTGGGCAGATGGGAGCTTCATCACTCCACTTTGTTAAGATGGGACAGCCATTTGCGAAACAAAAATAACAACAGCAGAATACCACCAATTAGTGCCATAGTTATTGGGAATCTACCAAAGACATTAAAAAATAGTGAGTGGATGGCTGTAGGTATAACTCTGAACAGAGTCCGGAAAGTGCTAATGAACCCAGAACCAACAGACCTAAAAAGTGCACCAACCCAGCCATATTAGATGCACTAAATTCCTGCTTACCAATTCTTCAAAATGTTTGGGGAAATTGGTATTTAATAGGGCCGTATCTCGGCAGATGACCTTGGTACTTGAAAGTCTTTGGTCTTTACAAAAAAAAGAGCCTTCAGTCTGCTCAGCTTGTCAACATTTAAATCTGAAGTAGCGATGTGAGGCCACAATTCAGCTACTTTTATGTCATGCATGGGGGGAATAACCCATTGCTGCAGCAAGTTACAATTTGAGAAACCAAAATCATGAAGGCGATGGCAGATTTCATGCCACAGAGGCCATCATCAATCAGCATTAAATACATTACATTTGAAAGTACTTGTAACACTGGGTGCTCTGTTGGGAAAGTCCCCTGTCTAGCTGTACAGATATCTGTAATTGAAAGGTAACTCCCACACCTTGTGGCTGTAACTGTCTCCTAACTGCTCACAATCTGCCTACCGGAAAGAGTTTTAAACACAAAGTGAAATGGAATGTTGAAATGGGCAGATTTATAACTCCATGTATTAACCATACTGACAATGGAATTTATGCCACAGTACAAGGCAACGTTTCTAATCTTTCAATGTTAAGCATGCTGTAACAAGTCTCTTTCTCAGCCATTATATGTTGCTTTTGTGTTGAACTAAAAGAAGCAATTAACTCTCAACAGTCAGTGTGCTGCCAGGACACACAGACACATTTGAAAACTTGTAACATCCAACCCAACTGCATAATGGACCTAAGCTGACTCTGTCCATGATGTAAAAGGGACATGCTTTTGAATAATGTCTATTACAGATGAGAAATTGTTATTTGGTGTTTAAATGCGGGTGGACAATTTGTTCATACCATTATTGACAATGGCTAAAGCCTTCTCCATGTTTTCCTTATCAATCTGCCTTAAAAGGGCTGCAGCTTCCATTTGTGAGAGCTTCCATTTTTCATCATATATTGCATATCAGAAACATTTTGAGCATGGGTTTCTAGGACCTAACAAGAAATCTTGTAAGTCTGTATAATCTGAAAAAAGTGAAAGAAGACTTAGGTGATCTTTTTCAGCTAGTAATGCGGAGGATAGTAACCATTGTTGTCACAGTTTGCCCATGCATATGTTGTGACAATACCAGGGTGCTGTGTGGTGATGTAACAAGGGGCTGGTCAGCTCCTGTAATACACAGTGTGAAGTTTACAAAGCGTGCATGACCGCCATTTGTGTTCAATGGCCACAATAGCCACCAGTGGGGACATGAAAAAAACTAATTATAGGTACTGTTCTGAACCCAATTCTCGAGCTGGTCTTCTGTGATATTTAAAAGCTTAAGCAAATTGACAAATTTTGCAAAGGTGGGAAAACTCGGCCCATTCAATTCTTTTAATTTTGCTAACCCAAGACAAGTTTTTTGCTGCACAGTGTCATTTGAAATATAATTTGTAAAGAAATAAGGCATGCTCTAAATAAAGCTTCCCTACTCTGTATTTGCCAATCTCATGTTCCCCACACACTCTTTAAATCAATTGATTGTTTCCAAAACTCTTAGCCAATTGGGAAACAATGGAATCCAAATAAATCAATTTTGAGTGGGCAATATTTTTCTCACTTTAGAGAGAGGTAGTTTGAAATAATATGATTCAGTCAAACCATTAGGGAGAGTACTCCTAGAAAGATTAGAGGCTTGGGCAACTGATAATCAAATACTTACGGAGACCCAAGTGGGATTTAGACCTGAGATTGGTACCATGGAAGAGTGTATAAATCTTAACTTAGTAATCAGTAAATACGCAATAGCAAAAAAGGGTCATGTGTTTCTCTGCTTTGCAGATCATAGCAGTGCTTTTGATTTAGTGACCCATGTAAACTTGTGGAAAGTTTAATTAGATCTGGGTGTGCCTCTAGATATAATTAGCTTTTTGGCACAATTGTACAACCATTTAACAGCGCAAGTGAGATATGGAAGAAATGGTGAATGTACCCCAGGCTTTAGGATTAGAAGTGGTATACGCCAAGGCTGCATTTTAGCTCCCCTTCTATTTTCCCTTTATATCAATGGGGTAGATGCATACTTAAAAAATGTGACAGTCGATACACCCAAAATTGGGGAATGTCCTGTTCGGGTCCTCTTATATGCAGACGAAGCGGTACTGCTGTCACAAACCGCAAATGGGCTGCAGTGGCAGATTGAGGGTTTTGTCGAATTTATGGAGGGTAGTAATTTGAGCCTGAATTTGAATAAAACTGTTGTAATGACTTATGGCCAGGGAAAGGCCAGAAAGAAAATTAATTTTATTAAGCCCATAAATGGGAAGAGGTAAATAGATTCACATATCTGGGTATACAGTATTCCAAAATGGGCCACTGGAAACAACACTAGAAATAACTAAGATGAAGTATATCAGGGCAACAAAGGCCGTTTTTAAATTCTCAAAAACAATTGGTAATAAACCCCTTAGGGAAATGCTACAAATTTATAAAAGTAAGACAATCAATAGCATCACGTAGGGTTCTGCCCTTTGGGGCCTAATGCCTGACATACAGTCATTGCAAGCATTAAAGAATAAATTCCTCTGTAGGCTACTAGCAGTCCCAAATTCTATGTCTAATTATATGGTACACAGGGAATTGATTTGCCCCTATGTGGAAGATTTAATATATACTAGTGCCTTACTGGCTTGGCATGCATTTGGTCTAAGGAAGGGACTCGATTTACTAAAAAGATTATAAAAGACTGCTTTGCACTAGAACATTGGGATAAAATCCCATGGTTTGTGCATTTAAAAGATCTGTTGAAAAGCATAAACCTAGATTTACACTTAGACAATCCGGGTATTATTCTTCAATTTAGCAAAAAAGAACTGAAAAAACAATTAATGAAATGGAGGGACAGTGATAGAGTAAACAGAGAATGTAGGAAATCGACAGTAGCTCTTTACATGACTGAAGTTAATGATACAATTCAAAACTATTTATTGACATTTGTAAACATCCAAGACCGATTTTACTTAACCCGAATGCGTTTTAGGACATTGCACTTTTTAGTAGCTTTCCCGAAGATGAGGATATGGAGTAAAAGTCTAACGAAGTGTCCCTGTGATGGCCGATTTGCATAATCTACGATGCATTTTATTATATCTTGCAGATTTTATCATGATATTAGGAAATATTTCTTAAAACCTTTATGTGTTACTGTCAAATTATTTTATTGTAGAGAAGCGTTTAGCTATTTATGTAAATTGGACACTAAAGAGAAATGTGATGCAGTGATAACATTTACCGTATATGCTGTAGAACAGAGGAAAAAGGTGATGCATCTAGAAACCCTCTGTTATGAGAATTAATAATGGCCCAATTAGCTGTAAAGAAGGATTTTATTTATTCATTATCAATGTTTTGGAGCATTTTATTGTATATTATCTTTTTATATTTTTGAAGGGACTATGGGGGTTATTCTAACTTTGGAGGAGTGTTAATCCGTCCCAAAAGTGACGGTAAAGTGACGGATATACCACCAGCCGTATTACGAGTTCCATAGGATATAATGGACTCGTAATACGGCTGGTGGTAAATCCGTCACTTTTCCGTCACTTTTGGGACGGATTAACACCTCCTCCAAAGTTAGAATAACCCCCTATCTATCTTTTATGGAGTAACATCCGAATAAAGATTGATTTGATTTGATTTGTTTTAGTGTTCTTAGGATTATGCCCAGTGAAATTAGCAAACTTGTCTACATATGTTTTGGAACTTCCCACTGGTGGAGTTGGACAATGTTCCCACTGTGTTTAATTATAAGCTAATCGTGGGGTACCAGCTCAGTGCAGAAAGTGATGTCAGTAATGATGATAACAAAACATTCACCCATAATTCGCAGCTGTCCTATGAACTTTTTCACTTTCAAATACAGTATAATATTCAAGCTCAAAAAGCATAGAATCAAATATTTTAACATCTGAGTCATCAGAAACAACCCCCGGTGTAATAATATAATTCATATATGCTTTGAATACATACCGAATTCAAATCATTTCAATAAGACCAGAGATGTCATGCAGTAATTTATCTCAAACAATCCCATTGGGAATTGGAACAACTAAAATGTTCAAAAGGGACAAGTCTCTTCAGACCTTCAGGCATATTTAAGAGCCCCAGCGCCATCCTAACACCACATTAGCGTAATCTTTTATGCTAATGAGGCATCAGAAGGCCAAAAACGCCACCCTCTATTTACAAAGTGGGCCAATTCATCCTTGCACCACTTTGTAACTCTTTGCGCTACAATTTGCCTGCGCCAGGCATCATGTATGCAAAGGGGGCATTCCCCCGTTGGGATGTGAAAAAATGGGGCAAGGAAATCTAATAGATTGCATAATTTTTTTTGCACTTTTCACTCCTGTCAGAGCAGGTGTTAAAAGGGGGCATGCAATTGAATAGAATTGGGCTCCTCTGTACTCTGCAGGAGTAGCGCCAAAATTCTGGCGCTTCGCCTGGAGAGTACATCAATAGCGTAAACTAAAATTATGCTATTGCCCTCCACCCTGTACCATGTGTGCACCGTATTTTAAATAAGGCGCACACATGGTGGCTGTAGGGGGCACTAAAGGACACAAGAAAAGTGGTGCTGCACTGTATGCAGCTCCACTTTTCTTAAATATGTCCCCCATGTATTGATAGGCAAGGTTTTAAAGCCTCATCCACCAGTTCGACAACAGAGCGTTCAGGAAGATAATGACCATGTATCAGCAGAAAGAAAACAATGACAGAAGTCAATTCAATGCAGAAAGGCAAGCAGTGCCAGTAGTATCCACAGATAGTACCATGGACGAAGCAAGTCATTATTTTTAAGCCAGTTGAAAACTTATGTGCTTATGATACAGGTGCAGTTGCAGATGCTAGAGAGTTTGAAGAAAAGTAGTCAATGTCGGCAAAGTAACCCAAAGCAGTCTGTGTAAAAACTGGAGCCGGTGCAGAACTTGTAGATGTACCTAATGGTGGTTCATAGTAAACAATTTTTTCAGTTTGTGTTGCTTTGGAATAGTACAGATCTTCTACATCTTGGACATTTCTTGTCGATGGGGTGGTGACAGGAATTAACAAAAGTTAATTCTCGGCCCTCCCCAAGCTCGGGAGACAATTGTAGCATGGTTGAGCATTGCAGCATTGTTGAACATGTGAAGAGGTATATCCCATGGGGTAGTGGGAGAGGGGGTTCCTAACACTGGCGAGAGCCCACAGATGACCAGGCAGCACCCACAGGAGTCTCAGGACACGGGGACAAAGAAGGTGAAAATTGTGGTTGGTGCAGCACAACAAAAGAAGGCCAAACACCACCGGAGAACAACTTAGCGAGTTGTGCATCACAGGATGGAGTGCGGGAGACCTGGGCTACACTGTGCACGAAGGATTCTTGGAAGAGGTGCACAGAAGCCCAAGGTGCTAGAGATGACACGGCGCACAGAGATACTGTTGCAAACCGGGAAGGCAAGCTCTTACCTCCTCCAAATTTGGACAGCTGGACCTTAGGATAGTCTGGGTCGGATGGGTCTACAACCTGTGTTCCTGGGAGCATACTTGTCGTTGAGAGAGGAGTCTCAGAGAACCGGTCGTGGTCTTGGAAGGTGCCTGCAGGTGCAGGGAAGTGACACCGTCACTCCACAGGAGATTCCTTCAGTTCTTCGGGTGCAGGGTGAAGACAGAGAGTCCTCAGAGCATGCACACCTTGGAAACTGTTGCAAATGCTGGCTGGAGCTGAAGTTGCAGGTCACAGGAGTCATCCTGAATACTTTGTTGCAGTTACAGCGGTTCCTGGAGCAGTCTGTTAATCTGACAGTCAGATTCTGAAGCAGAGGATGTAGAGGATTCCTGGAAGAGTCTTGCTAACTGAATCTAACGAGGATCCCACAGGAGAGACCTTAAATAGCTGTGAGAGGGGGATTGGCTACCTACCCAGGTATGAACCTATCAGGAAGGGTCTCTGCCATCACCTGCTGGCACTGGCCACTCAGAGATCTCCAGAGTGCCCCACGCCTTGGAAAACAAGATGGCTAATGCCAGGGCGAGCACGACCGTGGGTAGGTGTCTCGAATTGAGGACGCCTATAGAAAAAAGCTATTGGCTGGATCGTGCTACTCCCTAAGGGGCCCCCCAAACGCAGAGGGCGGGGCGACCTTTTTTTTGTTTCAGACTATTGACGAGACAGTTCACGTAAATGCTGTAAGTGACTGCAATTTACCTCTCATACATGTAATTAGATAGTGTTTTCTTGTGTATACAGCCAGGAGAAGTCTAGTTTGTTATAGGTCCTGATGAAGCGTTAGAGGATCTTTCACGACCAATATTACGCGAAACATGTTGACCAGACCCTAGGGGGCAGGTGACAATTTCCCAGTACTCCAGGCTTTCTAAAGTGGTTGAGCATCATTCTCATTTCCCACTTAATTATGTTTTTAATCTTGATCGTAACCCCTCTGGATAGATATTAAATTAAAACATGTTCAGGGGTTTCTAATCAATCTTAATTTTATCACTCTCCTGCCATTCAGAGTGTCTGACCTTCATAATTCAACGGCAGCCACCCCATATCAAAAAGATCTCCGGCAAAGAGCCCCCGAAAGGGGAGCCCGTCAGACATTGCACCAGCCGGTCTGACGAGGAGCTTCCCGATGATGAAGCATGACACCCTTTCGGGTGTGTGAGGGTTTTAGCTCCTAAACTTTAACTGTTCACCCTAGAGTTAGGAACAGTGTACTTTTCGTTATTGATTACACGTATTGGGAGTATGTACACTGGACCTTTAATCCTCCCGATCCCTCTTTTTGTTGATAATGCCAGGGACATACTGGAGTGAGCTCCGGGGTTCCACCACTGGGGAGGTGATGAACAGGGGAGTGGTCACTTCCCTGTCCTTTGTCCAGTTTGGTGCCAGTGCAGGCACTGGGGGTCCCTGAACCAGTGTAGACTGGCTTATGCAAGGAGGGCACGATCTTTGCCCTTCAAAGTATTTCCAGAGGCTCTAGGAGGTTACCCCTCCATAGCCTGTAACACCTATTTCCAAAGGGAGAGTGTGTAACACCCTCCTCCCAAAGGAAATGCTTTGTTCTGCCATCCTGGGACTGAGCTGCTCAGACCCCAGAATGGCATAACCCTATCTGTGAGGTGGCAGCAGCTGTAGCTGCAGTGCAAGCCTCAGAGAGCTGGTTTGGCAGTACTGGGGGTCCATGGTGTTTGCACTATTCTATGACTGTTTACTTACCTGATTTTGGTCTCTAGTGTATATATTGTGTATAATATTTACCTTCAGAAGGAGTATTGACTTTAAGATATTTTTGGCCTTGTGTCACTAAACTAAAGTACCTTTATTTTTGGTAACACTGAGTATTGTCTTGTATTGTGTATAAGTACTGTGTAACTATAGTGGCATTGCAGGAGCTGTGCATGTCTCATAGTTCAGCCCAAGCTGCTCTGTTACAGCTAGTTCTAGACAGCCTAGACAGTAGACCAAGAGGATTCCTGTCTGTGAGGTGGCAGCAGCTGTAGCTGAGTGCAAGCCTCAGAGAGCTGGTTTGGCAGTACTGGGGGTCCATGGTGGACCCCCCAGGATGCATGGAATTTGACCCCCAATACCAGATCTTGAATGGGGGAAAATTCCATGATCTTAGACACCTTACATGGCCATATTCGGAGTTACGAGAGTGAGGCTACATATAGGTATTGACCTATATGTAGTGCACACGTGTAATGGTATCGCCGCACTCACAAAGTCCGATGAATTGGCCCTGGACAGCGTGGGGGTACCTGTGCTAGTGCAAGGGTGCCCTCACTCTTAGCAACCTTGCACCTTTCACCTAGAAGTCTCTTCAGAGACTGTGGCCTTGCACTCTCAATCAAAGACAGATGGGCATGGAGCCCCACTTCAGCTGAGGTGCCGCCTGTAGGAGGCTGGCCTAGCTTGTATTGGGCACCCTAGGTTCTTACACCTTATACCAGGTCCAGTTATCCCTTATTAGTGAAATGTAGGCAGTGTTCTAGCAGCTTGGGCTGTGTAGGACAGTGCAATCTGATGCTGTCAATTGAAGCAAAGCTGTTTTCTTTAGAACCAGCCGGCAGTGGTACCATGTATTCCCAAAACCTGAACCGGTGCTCAATAGGATGGGCCAAACTCCTTCTTCACAGGTATCTTTTCATTAACCAGATCCCCAGTTTTATAAATCAAGCCTGTGGATGGTGGCAAATTCCTCATTTCCAAGGTGGCGGCATATGCAGATTAATTTGCACCATGGAACTGTTATGTTTCCTGTATAATAGCAACACGTTCATTTATGTCAAATGTTGTTTCTGCCACCACTGCAATCAGGGCCATCAGGATCTGGGACATACCCCAAATTAGACTTTATAAGGGATACGTCATCTCAAGTACCTTCTCAGCAGATTGTTTAGTGCTCTCTGGACCCTATATAGTTGATGAAGCCAACAAAGACCAGGATTCCTTTAAGTCTCAGCTCTTCCTCTCCGTAACAGAATTTCCCTCAGGATGGTAAGGAATAATGCACCTCAACATCCATTGTTGCCATGGTGTTCCTGAATGCCTTGCAGGCAAAAGCACAACAACTGCAGGATAGCTCCACAAAGCACAGTCACAGGCAAGGCAGCTCTTCTTCCTCAGCTTTTTAGCTCTTCTCCAGGCAGAGGTTCCTCTTGATTTCTAGAAATGATCTAAAGTCTTTGGTTTTGGGTGCCCTTCTTATACCCATTTTGCTGTTTGAAGTAGGGTTACTTCAAAGAAAAGTCTCTCTTGTTTGTGAAATCCTGCCTTGCCCAGGCCAGGCCCCAGACACACACCAGGGGGTTGGAGACTGCATTGTGTGAGGGCAGGCGCAGCCCTTTCAGGTGTGACTGACCACTTGTCCCCTCCCTCCTAGCACAGATGACTCATCAGGATATGCAGACTACACCTCAGCTCTCTTTGTGTCACTGTCTAGAGGCAGCCCAACTGTCAAACTGACCCAGACAGGAAATCCACAAACAGGCAGAGTCACAGAATGGTTTAAGGAAGAAAATGCTTACTTTCTAAAAGTGTCATTTTCAAACACACAATCTTAAAATCAACTTTACTAAAAGATGTATTTTTAAATTGTGACCTCAGAGACCCCAAACTCCATATATCTATCTGCTTCCAAAGGGAATCTACGCTTTAATCATATTTAAAGGCAGCCCCCATATTAACCTATGAGAGCGATAGGCCTTGCAACAGTGAAAACCAAATTTAGCAGTATTTCACTGTTAGGACATATAAAACACAATAGTATATGTCCTACCTTAAACATACACTGCACCCTGCCCATGGGGCTACCTAGACCCTACCTAAGGGGTGTCTGACATGTAAGAGAAAGGAAGGTTTAGGCCTGGGAAGTGGGTACACTTGCCAAGTCGAATTGGCAGTTTAAAACTGCACCCACAGACACTGCAGTGACAGGTCTGGGACATGATTACAGGTCTACTAATGAGGGTGGCACAACCAGTGCTGCGGGCCACTAGTAGCATTTGATTTACAGGCCCTGGGCACTTCCAGTGCACTTTACTAGGGACTTCCTAGTAAATCAAATATGTCAATCATGGATAAAACAATCAACAATACAATTTACACAGAGAGCATATGCACTTTAGCAGTGGTTAGCAGTGGTAAAGTGCTCAGAGTTCAAAAGCCAACAGCAACAGGTCAGAACAAATAGGAGGCAGGAGGCAAAAAGATTGGGGATGACCCTGCAAAAAGGGCCGTTTCCAACAGCAGGATTAGAGTTGGACACATGTGTAGTGAAGAAGCCCCCACATTCCCTTCTGAAATTTGAGACAATGCCTGTCTCCCTCCCATGCCATTTTACTTATCCTTTTTTATTTTTATATCATCTAGCCGGGCAGTCCAAGAAGATCATTGAATAAAAGAATGCCAGTGCCAACCCCAAATTCCAATATGTTACTACCATCAAAGAGGAGACAATATATTTTGTATCAACCACTGTGCTTGGATTGGAAGAGATAACTACTAACTTGCACCAATGGGTGGTGATATATTGGGTGATTATGAGTGATGTTTTATGAAGTATGTGGTAGCTGACAGTGAGGGAGGGAGTTCAATAAATTTGTAACCTTGATTTTGATGATTTGCAATGTTTGGGGGCTGAATGGGGATCATTTTGTTCATGGTAGTGATTGGCCTTTCAAACTGAGTGAAATTTACCTTCTGAGTCCTCTCCTTTTTTCTGGTTCCTCAGAGACCAGACCAGTCACTTTAGGTACCAAACACAAATCTACACAAAATACTCCAATTGTGTTTGTCTGGCTGTTCTTCAACAGCAGTGTACTACACTGGTCTAACTTGCTCGCTTTGGACTGGGATGGAGTGCCTGCGAATCAGGAGAAGGAGGAAAAGGATGGAATGATTCAAGGTGAGACTACCTGAACAGCTAGAAGGAGAACGTTATTGACTTCAAAGAGAAACCATGATGATGGTGAAGACTCTGAGACCTAGTACTCACTCAGCTCTGTGGACTAGAGAGAGGATGGGAAATGCTGTTGAGTGTGTGTGTGCTGCAATGCAGAGTCTTCTTGGCACACTCCTGACTCCTCATGATGCTTACCTTGGTTCTTTTTGTCCTTCTGTTTTACTCTATGATACTGTTGCTGTTTTCCAATATGTAGGCTTTCTTCTAGTCCACTCCTTCCTTGCACAAACAAAACCTGGTGAAAGCTCAACACACTCCTACCAGCTTATCTACCAGCCAGGTTCAGCCAGGCACCCAAAAGTGGCACACACTCCAAGAAGAATGGAGATGAACCACCCAATTTGGCAACACAGTATTATTTTCCTTTTAACAATCATAATGTTTGGAACTAGTTGGGTTAAAGTAAAACCGCCATAATTTGTGTTTTTTAAACCTAGAAGATGTAGTATCTTGCGTCTCTTTGGGGCAGAAGGACTCTTTGCAATGCATTTAGCATAAGTGTGTCATACTTATCCCTTCACCATTTCATTCCATAACAGATTGATTATGGAATGCTGCTCAGCACCCCAATGAATATTGTTGTGGTTTCTTTTGTGTGGTGCTTGTCTTTGTCACACCTTTCCTCAAATCTCATTTCCCATCCATTAATCAAGTCCCTAGCCCTTTCCCCCATGATTTATTGAGGTATGACTCAGTTTTACACACTAAATTAATCACATACTTGGTGTGGAGGATGTGGTGATAGGCACACCAACTCACTACATGACCTTTTATTACCTGAGCAATATTCCACACTGGCCCCATCAACATCATCATTAATGTCTTATGTTTTGTGTTGTGTAAATGCTTAACCTTGTCCAACCACTCCTGACTCTGAGCCCACTTCTCCTGACTCGAGGATTTCATTTCCTAAGTTTAGTTTGAAATACTAGCCCCTCATTGCTCAGAAGAAGTTGGTATTGCATGTTTTTATTATCATATCATATATTCTTTGTTGTGTGTCAAATACTGTCATTATGGTAGTCTGGTCTTAGTCTTCTGAAAGTTATAGTATAGGTCCCACTAACTCTCTGTTTTCTTTCAATCTATTGACAGTGATGGATAACCCTTTGAATATTCCTGAAGTTGGAGTTTGCATAGGTGGGAGTTGCACCATGTGTCTTCCTTGTAAGCGCGCTAGCCTGCTACTACTACTACCCCCTCCTTAAGATGCCACCTTGGGAAAAACTCTCAGTAAGAAGACTGAGGTATTAGCCCTCACTTCATCTATTCAAGTAAGAGAAGAACTATGGACTGAAGTGACCTTGTTTAGTTAGTAATTAACTTTTACTGAAGAAGATGTTGTTTGTGCGTATCTAGGTTTTGTAGGCAAAACAGGCAATGACAATCATCCCTTAGTGGTCAATATAGTTGCAGAGGACAGTAGAGCAAGGGTATAAGGGATACACTTTTTTTTAGCAGACTTAAAAAGAGGCTACACTAAAAGACCGCAGTGCAAAATAAAACACCCCAAACATTTGAGGCATAAATCAAGTAAAATAAATGATCCCTTTTTATTTTTACAAATAGAACACCCACCATTTCTACCCATAACAGAACCACCCCTCTCCCCAAACAAATGGCCCGCCCCCAAAAGTCAAAAGGCCACAACGAAAGTCTGAATCCAAAACCCATTTCCAACTCCCTTCTCACTCTCTCCCTGCACAGCAAGCCCCTCCCAGCAAAACAAAAAGTTATAAAAGGGCGGTATTGATTTGGGTCCGGGACTGGTCCAGGCTGTGCTCATTCCTCTCCATCTGGTTTTCCACCTCCTCTCCAGGTGGTCCAGCCTCTGCAGGAAGGACCACAGCAAAGTTATCTGCATGTCAGCTTGGGAGGGGAAGGCAACAGTTCCTGACAGCTAGCAGCGGCACTAGCGATTGAATGGCTGAGAGGCTGGAGGCTGGGGCCGACTTGCAAAACTGGGACCCGGGTCAGAGGCGGCTTGTATTTCCACCTCTTTATCCCCCAGGACCAACAGCAGCCAATATTCAGCCCGAATGGTCTCCAGCCTCTGCTGCAGGAAACAGGTCACTATCTCCTGCCTGTTGGATGGTGCTGGTGGACCAGCAGGATTAGCTATTTTGATAAAAAAGACAAATTATAAACAATGCTTTGTGCAAACACTTGTTTAAAATTAAGTAGTGAGTGGCACTGTAGCAGTAAATTGCTGCTCCCCTAGGGCCATTGGAACTTGTGATTATGATTAGGAGAGTCATAGGGCCAATTCTATTTTTTGCCCACACATGCCTCACACAAAAAAGCACTGACTGTCTGCCAGAAAAGGATAAAGGCAAAACACCACCAAATTAAATAAAACAGTTATTTGATTTTGTTTCTTTCATAGGCTTTTCTAGTAACTAAACAGACACTTTGAATTGAAAAATAAAAATAAATTACCTCTCATTTAAGAGTAAGACCTTATGCTCGATGGCATACTAGTTGTTGTGCTGCTAAATTAATGGAGGTATGCTAGCCAGCACCACTTCTGATACTTTGCTACTGTCTGGAGATGGGCCAGCTGTAGTTGACAATTATCCATCCTTAAGTCCAGTGGAACTAATCTTCTCCAAATGCCTTTCACTTTTTACCCTGACACTAAATAGGCAGATGAATAATAAATACGATACTACATCACACATGTCACATATGAAATGTGTACATTATTATCCTGTCTGCCGTAAGTAGATGGTGGGGACACATTGTACTACTGGTAACGGAATGGGCTGTATAGATTGTATTTGGCACACCCATCACAGAGTATCCCTTACTCCAAACTTGAAATCCAGTCAGGCACTTAGTCCCCCTTTATTCATTGGCCTCACCCACCACCACAAATTATTGCCAGTAAAATTAATTCAATGGGCAGTAAGGAAAGGAAACTTGACTTATTCTACTGGATGGTGAGGTAGAGGGATTAGGCGGGTATAAATAGCTTTTGCTATAGAATAGAGGAGTGCCACTGATCATCAATTCGTCATGTGCCTGGACTTTGACTTATTCAGTCACTGTAATAGACGAAAGTCTAAAGGGAAAAATCTGAACAGGTGTGAAATAAATCTATTATGGGAAACCATGAAATATATTTTGGAATCGCTTCACATGGCCATAGAAATGTGGCACGTGCCAGGAATGAATTTTTCAATAATTTTAGGTTGGGACAGAAGGACTTAGGAAAAAATAAAGGAGTGAAGTACTAAGAGGTGACTGAGTGGGCAGAGGGAAACATGCTTTGTTTATTCAGTTTGCAATGCATTTTAAACTTTGTACATGCCGTATTAACTGGAGCAGACACACATTGCACAGCCAATACTGCAGTCAGGAATGGAACCATACTGCATTTCCGTCATGAGTGGCAAAATGCTTTTGGCAAGGAGGTGGGTTTATGAATGATGATGGGTGGAATACATATCTGCCTCCCTTAACAAATACAGTGAGTCAAGGGATTTAAACAAAAATTAAAATACCCCCCAATTTGAACCATAGCTATGTTACCCATAAAACAAAGTAAGCAAAGTAGACGAGCAGTATGCTCCAGAAGAGCTCCCTTGTTTATTCATCAAAACAATCATTCAGTCATTCTTCCTACTATATTGACCCATATCCACCATGATTTAAGCTTTACTTTCTCTCATCCAATCTTTCAAAATTTCCAATCCATTATTTATCCATTCAGTATCCACCCTTTCTTTCAATCATCCTTCCACCCCATCCATTCGTTTACCCAATACTCACCCATGAATCCTTTCACCCTTCCACGCATCTTTTCCTGTTACTCATTTCACCCATCCTTTTTTTTAACATTTCCTTTTCTTCCTGCTTCCATCAAGCTATCATTTTTTGTGTAAATTATGTGAGCTTTTGCTGAGTTGTAGATAGAAGATGCCATAACTCAACCACTGCTGCAGCTGGTAAAGCTGGGGGTTCACAATCACAAGTCACAATGACACCCTTGTAGCTAATGAGTATAAAAGTATTTGTCAATAAGCAAGCAATGTGACTCACCACCACCTGTCCCTGCTGCTTCTTCTCCCCCGGCAACTGACAGTCCTCCGGCAGCAGCACTTTTTCAGGCAGCACTGTTGGTTTGTCTGGCTAAGAACAATTTATACAATTTTTAGATGCCAGATACGCCTTCCCTTAATTTTTTTAATCAAAAAAATACAATCACAATACATCATTACAGTTTGGTTAGCAGCACTGCAGTATCTGTTATCAAAAATATATCTCTGGGCATTTTGTTGGTTTACAATTTTAGAAAATCCAGGTAGTCAAGACAACCAAAAAAGATTCGTAATGGAGGAGCAGAGCTATAGCCTATGAGGATAATGACTCTGAATCATTGAAGCACAATTAGGGGTGGAATAATAATGCTCAATGAAAGACATATTGGCCCTCATTCTAACCCTGGCGGTGTAACACCGCCAGGGCAGAGGAAGCACCGCCAACAGGCTGGCGGTGCTTCCAGGGCCATTCTGACCGCGGCGTTACCGCCGCGGTCAGAAAAGTGGAACCGGCGGTTTCCCGCCGGTTGTCCCCTGGCCCAGGGAATCCCCATGGCGGTGCTGCAAGCAGCGCCGCCATGGGGATTCCGACCCCCTTACCGCCAGCCTGTTTCTGGCGGTTTTCACCGCCAGGAATAGGCTGGCGGTAACGGGTGTCGTGGGGCCCCTGGGGGCCCCTGCACTGCCCATGCCACAGGCATGGGCAGTGCAGGGGCCCCCTAACAGGGCCCCACCATGATTTTCACTGTCTGCTGAGCAGACAGTGAAAATCGCGACGGGTGCCACTGCACCCGTCGCACCCCTGCAACTCCGCCGGCTCCATTCGGAGCCGGCATCCTCGTTGCAGGGGCATTTCCGCTGGGCCGGCGGGCGCTCTTTTGGAGAGCGCCCGCCGGCCCAGCGGAAATGTAAGAATGGCCGCTGCGGTCCTTTGACCGCGGTGCGGTCATTTGTCGGCGGGACTTTGGCGGGCGGCCTCGGCCGCCCGCCCAAGTCAGAATCAGGCCCATTGTGTTGGTTGGCAAATGCAATTGGACCACTTACTTTCCAGTCACGCCGCACCGTCATAGGAACTGCTGTTATAGTGTATAAATGAAGTACCTAGTACAACATTGGGGGTGGGGGAGTGGTCCATGACTATGGACATTCTCTCGTTGACTGTTTGAGCATGTGCAAAAAAGCCTTCTCAACAAACATACATGATGAAACGTATTTATAATGCTTGCTTACTTCGGCCTGCACACACAGTAACGTACTAAAATGTGCTCTTACAGTATCACAATATATATAAAGGAGAGGGAAAGATTACCAACAGAGCAGAAAACAATTACGGGCTAGCACAGACCGTAAAAAGTCAGTTACCAAAAAAAACATGAAATAAGAAAAAAAATGATAATGCAGGGATAGCAGGAATTAAACAAAATTTGGATAGAGGAGTTTCAAAGTAAAGAAGGCAAAATGAAAAGTAATATAATAGTGGGCAGAGGTAAAAGTTAGGGAAATACTAATAATAAATAATAGAACCTACTAGGATGAGCAGAGCCCTCAATATTGGTGCTGGTGGTCGGCTCCTCCCCCAGCTCTTGCAGGACCCACCTCTGTGCTACCCCTCTTCTTGCCTTTGGGTGTTGATGTAAGAAATAAAGAAGATAAAAAATAGATTAGTTGTACTGTACAGTTAATCTCCACAAAATTATTTTACAGACAACTGGAGTAACATGGCCCTTATCTAAATCAGATCGCCCATGACACTCGTAATATTGTACTTATCCAAATGAGATCACCTATGGTGCTAGGATCAACTATTGTTGAGTTGGCTATACTACTAAAATCCCTATTCCAAATTTACTTAACAAAAACCACATTTGGAACTAATGCATTTCATTTAATGATCTTTGATTCTATTCTCCTTTCTTGACCCCCCCTTGATGGACCAACTCAGTCTCCCTTTTTTGCAATACATAGGTATATACTAGTACTACATAGTGTGAAATTGTTTGAGACTGTAGCAGCTACACAAAGAAAGTCACAGAGGATGCTAACTCACTGATAGCACTTATTCACTATGATGACAGGAGGACAGAAGAATCTGAATTGCAATGGCTTCTCAAATAATTAGCCAAAGAGACTGCCGATTAGTACGATGAAGTACCGTCCAGCACCTGCCTAGCTCAAACTAGATCACATAATAATATTCTTAACGTAAACTAAAGTAACTTACCTCTGAGTGTGAGGTACAAGCTGTTCAGAATAAAAGTTAGCATTGTAGAACACAAACACAACAAATACCATAGTTAATGCTCACCGAGCTCTGGAATTTCAACTCCTAGCCGGCCGACCAGGTCACCCTCCCAGTGGAGGATATCCACCCAGGGGTGTGTCAGCTGCTGGATGCTGCTGGATGATGCGCTGCACTAGGCTGGTGCACTGCACACACCCGTGCAACCTCTGACAATGCAGCTGACACTAGCGCAGGGGGTGCTCCCTGTCAAACCTGTCGCCTGCTGCCAGCATGGAGGTGAGGTGGTACTGCATGTAAAAAAAAAAAACAGTGCTTCCACCTCCAACCCACTCGGGCTGCACACCTTCACATGCCACTGGCCACAGGTTAGGCAGCTGCTGCTGGCTTTTTGGGGAGACCTGGCGCCACTACTTCCCTGTTTGCCACCCCGCTCTGTCATGGTGCTGGGTGGGAAAAAGAAAAGAAACAGGAAAAAGGAAGGAAGAAAGGAAGGAAAGAATGAAGGAAAGGTAAAAATAAACAAAAATAGAAAAAATCATAAAAAACATGAAGAAAATTCAACAAACGTAAAAATACACAGACACAAAGATACACTAAGACGCTAAATAAACATGAGGGGTAGATTAATTCAGAGGTTGGAGGATTGAAAAGCTAAGAAAGGGATTAAAAAAATTCTAAAAACAGGTATATGCGGAGCGGTCCATGCTTGTCTTCACTTGAAGGCCACAGGCTATGGTGCTCCCTTCAGAATCGTGTGCTGCTACGGAGTGCAGTCAATTAGTTGCCATCATCTTCAGCTGTACTCCTACTCTCTCCAATGTGGTTGGCCACCAGGTCAATTGCACTTTTTTTTGCTGTTGCTGTGCCCAAATAGATGTAACCAGGCACAGCCCAAAGCTACCAATGTAGATGAATTACTATCAGGCCAATGCAGGAGCTTACACAGTTATGGCTGCTTGTTGAGTGACCCAAGTGCCCCTCAAACCAAGAAGGAGAGTATTTGCACTCTGGGTTGTATGTGATGCACATGAGGTGATCAGTTTGTTGACTAGACATCTATGGGAGCCCTCCTATGTAGAACTATGGGCAATTTTAAAGAGAGTGGTGTGGTTAACATTGTCAAACAGTACTGAGAAAATGAGAAAGATAAGAAGACAAGATTGCAAAGTACATCATCCACTATTTGCAACATGGTGGTTTCTGTGTTAAAGTCAGACAGGTGGCCTGACTGTAGATTATCAAAGAGGCAATTTTCCATGATGAAAAGCCTTCACTGTGTTGAAATATAGCTTGCCAGAATTTTGACTATGAAATACAGATTAGAAACGGGTTGAAACATTTAGGGGGTCATTCTGACTCCCGCGGGCGGCGGAAGCCGTCCGCCTGGCAGGAACCGCCAGAAGACCGTACCGTGGTCAAATGACCGCTGCGGTCATTCTGACTTTCCCGCTGGGCCGGCGGGCAACCGCCAGAAGGCCGCCCACCGGCCCAGCGGGAAAGCCCCTTCAACAATGAAGCCGGCTCCGAATGGAGCCGGCGGAGTTGAAGGGGTGCGACGGGTGCAGTGGCACCCGTCGCGATTTTCAGTGTCTGCTTTGCAGACACTGAAAATCTTTATGGGGCCCTGTTAGGGGGCCAGTGGCATGGGCACTGCAGGGGCCCCCAGGGGCCCCACGACACCCGTTCCCGCCATCCTGTTTCTGGCGGTGAAAACCGCCAGAAACGGGATGGCGGGAAGGGGGTCGGAATCCCCATGGCGGCGCTGCTTGCAGCACCGCCGTGGAGGATTCCCTGGGGCAGGGGAAAACCGGCGGGAAACCGCCGGTTTCCCTTTTCTGACCGCAGCTTTACCGCCGCGGTCAGAATGGCCCCTGAAGCACTGCCAGCCTGTTGACGGCGCTTCCGCGGCACTCTGCCCTGGCGGTTTTCAACCGCCAGGGTCAGAACGACCGCCTTAGTTCTTCTGGTTCTATTTTTTGTTATTTGAGCAATGCAGTGTGTTGGCCTTTTCTATCAATTACTGGAAATTCATCTGAAGGTTGGTAATTGGTCCAGTTTCAGATATTTGTAATGGATAGAAGGATAATTTGTAAATTACTGTAATGCCTTGCCCTGAATATTTCTCTGGGAAGAGGAGAGTCAGAACTTGTGAGGACACATGTGAGGTTTTAGTCAAGAAGAGAAGATTAGGATTCTCAGTGGTAATAAAATCAAATATTTCAGGATTTGTATTTAGTTTCAGTAACTTGATTTAAAGCTGTTTTGCCAAGGTTGGTCTCTGTCATTAATAATGACAGCAATATCTGATATAGTAAAAAAAGGTGAGCAATTAGGTATGTGATATAAGAGGAGCATTCTGCTGATGCTTTTGAGATAAGGTATGCAGAGCAATAATTAGGCAACTTTCTCTGTTATTTCATGCAATGGACTTATGTTGATAGCCCACCCAAACTGCGAATACTGCAAGAGTAAATGTGGGATTTGATCATTCTTTTAATGGTATTAAAAGATTTGTTGATGTGAGTAAGAAAATATGATAAAAATCATAGTTGGAGGGCAGGGGCATCAATTTTATCTTCAAGGAATTTTAAATGTGTTTTTTCACACAGATACTATAGCCCATATTTATACATTTTGATGCAAACCTGCGATAGCGCAGGTTTACATCAAAAAGTATAGCGGCGGCTAGCGCCATTCCAGAACGCCAGCCGGGTGCCACATTTAAGGGATGGTGTAAGCCGGCTCTAAGGCCCGGTTAGCATCAAAATACATGACGCTAACCGGGTAGGGAAGGCACGAGGAAGACTGGAGGTTGTGCGGGAAAGAATGGCGCTAGCCATGATAGAGTCAAAAAAATTACTCTAACCTGACTAGCGTCATTAGTTAGTAAAAACAGGAGTCATGCCCCCCAGACCAATGGCCATGCCATTGGGAACGAGGCCATGTAGGGGGAGCTAAGTTGGTCCCCCCATGGCACTCAGATTTTTTTTTTTAATTCACCTGGACTTACCTGGGATGGGTCTCCCATCCTTAGGTGTCCTCCAAGTGTCAGTGCGAGTGGGTGGGGGTGTCCCAGGTGACCCAGGCGTTAAATAATGGGGTCTTAGTGCCATTATTTAAGGCCCTCCTCCTACCGTGCATGGTTTTTGCACGCAAGAATAAATAAGGCGCTAGGGCCTTTGAGTCATTTTTGCCCAGGAAGGCCTACCTTGCATCTCATTTACGCAAGGTAGTTTTCCGCAGGCAAAAAATTACTTTAACTCCAATACTTTGGCACTAGACATGTCTAGTGCCAAAATATAAATATGGAGTTAAATTTGCACCAGGTTTGCGAAAACAAAATATGTCTCAAATCTGGTGCGAACACAGTATAAATATGCCCCTCTGTTTTAAAGTTCTCATAGGCTGTGATGGTTGTGAGCTTAAACATTTTTGGGGTCCTTTCCTCCTCAGGATCTGCAAGCAATGTTAGATTTAATCTGTTTGGTGTGCTTTTGGTCATCTTGAGACATATAATTAATGGGATTGTACATTTTGGAGGGGGAAAGAAATAATAGATTATAAGAGTGGTCAGATGCCCCATACAATGATTCAGAGATCATTTAGAGTCTTATAATGTGTGCTCTATTGTGTCATGGTACAGGAGAGATAGAAGGGGAGTTGTAAACTGAGTTGCAGACATTTGAAGGGCCAGGATATGTGGTGTTATTAAAATGTAGAATTGGAGGAGATCTTGAATGTAGTTGGATGATGAAATGAAAGGGGAATGGTACTGCTGTAGAGGTAGAAGGCTCAAGAGTGAACCTTGAGTGTGTAACTTTTATTTTGGTATAGTTCCTCCTTCAAGTGGAGGAGCCAGGTCAGTTTTTAGTAGAATTGAGCAAGAATGCCATCTGATATGTCATCAGCTAGTGCACTAGAAAAATGCTTCATGAAACAGTCCTGAGAACTACCTAGTTTGCCTTAAAAACTGGCTACTTGGAGATACTTAAATATCTTTGAAGTTCAATGCTCCCTTTAGTGAACCTCACAAATTACTAAATTAACCTGTACTTAACCCTTTGATAGCTTGCCACAAATCAGTCAGACTTAATTTAGAGACAAAGGGGGTCATTCCGTCCCCGGCGGGCGGCGGGCACCGCCCAAACACCGCCCACGGTCAAATGACCGCGGGGACCATTTTAACTTTCCCGCTGGGCCGGCGGGCGATCTTCAAAAGATCACCCGCCGGCCCAGCGGGAAAGCCCCAGCAAAGATGAAGCCGGCTCCGAATGGAGCCGGCGGATTTGCTGGGGTGCGACGGGTGCAGTTGCACCCGTCTCAATTTTCAGTGTCTGCTATGCAGACAATGAAAATCTTTGTGGGGCCCTGTTAGGGGGCCCCAAGACACCCGTTCCCGCCAGCCAGGTTCTGGCGGTTAAAACCGCCAGAACCAGGCTGGCGGGAAGTGGGTCGGAATCCCCATGGCAGCGCTGCTTGCAGCGCCGCCATGGAGGATTCTTTTGGCAGGGGTAAACCGGCAGGAAACCGCCGGTTGCCCTTTTCTGACCACGGCTTTCCCGCCGCGGTCAGAATTGCCCATGTAGCTCCGCCAGCCTGTTGACGGTGCTACCCCCGGCCTCCACCCTGGCGGTCATAGACCGCCAAGGTCAGAATCAGGCCCAAAGTGTAAAACATTTTTGAAGCACACAAAAATTAATAAAGTGAAAACACGAAACAGGAAAAATCTGAAACCAATTTAGAAAAATAGTATACATTTAAATAAACAAAATGATACCAGAACATCAAAGATCTAATTAGTGAAACAAGCACAAACCACCACTCATGGTCATCTGATCATGTTAGACCGGGGGAAAGTTACAAGATCATGCGTTCTGTAATGGGGCACAGGCCAGATACAAGTGACCAGGTTGGAGGCGACCACAAGGATCAGGGAGAGCATTGTGAAAGGTCTTCACTGCAGCACAAAGAGCGGGCTGGCAACACGGGCAGTCATCACTGTAGCATAAAGAGCCAGCCAGGCGTCCCAAACCGTTGCTGCTCTAGCTTCACATTGGGGGTCACTGTGGGCTGTCGTTGCTGCATATTTCACATTACCGGTCATCACTTGTGGTGGCTGTATCATAAACAGTAAGGTTCACTGGAACTTTGACTTTTGAGGTCATTGCAGACGCCAGAGTCTTGCCACAGGCAGGCCCATTTGCCATCCCAAAAGCCCAAAACTTCAGGATTTCACCTTTTGTCACGGGACCAGCTCAACTGATGCCAACCAGGTGACCAGGACTTGGGGAGAGACCTCTTGCAGATCAGGAACACAGTACAGCTGAGGCCGGTATGGTGCTCAGACCTGTCCAGTTGCAAGTCCTGTGCAGGAGCGTGTTGTATCCCCATAGCTCAGGTAGAAGTTCAGCCCACTGACACTTACAGTCACTCAAGTTAGCCTGGTATGAAGGGAGTAAATCCAGTGTTCCTTCTCTGAGATCAGGGCTGTCCTCCAGGAGCAGGGAAGCACTTTGGAGTCAAGGCAGTCCTCAAACAGCAGGACAGTCCTCTGAGGAGCAGCAAGGCAGGCCACAAGCAGCTGGGCATTCCTCTGGAGAGCAAGGCAGTCCTTCGTGTGTAATGCCCACAGGTTTAGGAGTATACTCAAGAGTGATTCTGAGTATCCATTACTTATACCTGGTGCCAGCCTTTGTGTATAGGGGGAACACCCTGCCTTACCCCTACATCTCATTCTGGAAAGTTGTCCCCTTCCCATGTCAAGGCTCCAATAAGTCTGGGGTGACAAAAGACTGGTGTCAGGTTGCTTTGTGTGTGATGGAGTCAACCCCTTTGAAATACAAGTGACCAGGGAAACAATCTGACCCCAGTCATCGTGGCAAGATGGCCCATCCTGTTCACACCTAATCGCTTTTGTGTCAGTGTCTGCAAGGAATATAGAACCATATATAGCAGAGCTATTCAAAGTCATATGACCTAGGACACTGGCAGAAGGCACAAATGGTTAGGACAAGAAAATGTCAACTTTCTAAAAGTGCCATTTTCAGAATTGTGACTTAAAATCCAACTTTACCATTAAACAGGTTTTTAAATTATAATGAATTTGCATGTAGCCAACATATCTCTATCTGTTCCCAATTCTATGTTATTACCTATTAATGTAATAAGGTAACCCAGTGTTAGTCAATGGGAGAGATAGACCTTACAATAATGAATAACAACTTTAGGAGTCTTTCACTGCCAGGACATGCAAAACTTAAACCCGTAAATCCCACTTTACACTCTGCTCTAAAGCTTTTAGAGCATTCCTTAGGAGTGACACATATATTCAAAAGGAAGGTTTAGGCCTGGCAAAAGGTTTATTTTGTCAGGTTGAAATGGCTGTTAAAAACTGTACTACACACTGCAGTGGCAGGCCTGAGACAAGTTTAAAAGTGCTGAGTTAGTGTGTAGCACAATGTGTGCTGCAGGTCAATTAATCGTGTCACTCAGGTGTAGGTCAATTTTACCATGTTTTAGCAAGAAAGCGCTGGTTAGCAGTTAACACTGGTTAGCAGTGGTAAAGTAGACGAGTTGCAGGACCAACAAAAACAAATTAGGCAAAAAGGAGGTGGGAAGGCAAACATTTTAGCGGTGATCCTGCAAGAGAGCCTGCTTGATCATTCCTGTTTGCTGAATAGTGGAGATGATAAGCATCTAGTAAAAAAAACAGAGTACTATCAGCTTTGCACTTTGAGTCTTACTGTAATGCAGGTCATTAAAGCTTTGCAAATATACATTGGATTCAAGCACAGTGAAAGGCAGTCTAATTTGCCTGCAGGTAAAATGTTTTCATTCAATCACTATCTCCTTGGAATGGAGCCTGACAAAAACAAAATGTTAAGTATTTAAGGACTTAGGTATTTTAAAATGTAGAAGCAAGGGCAAACACTGGTCATTTTGCTAAATATTACAATATTGAACTGATGATTTACTTCTCGGATTACCAGAAAATGAAGCTTTTGTGAAAATGATGCCAAATGCTAGTTCTCAAATTATGGTAACAATTTGTTGGAGACAAATGGGAAACTGTCTTTCCTAGTGTTACCTTTCAGTTTAGTTTAATAAGAAACATTTTACTAATTTAGCCTGGTAACAGAGTAAGACATTATGGAAGTGTTGTCATCTTAAAAAATTGACATGCCAAACGAGAGAATGGTACATGGAAGGCCAGATGGAAACGTGTTGCTCAATTTTGGACAAAAGTTGACCAAAATTCAGCCAATATAGTGTGTCTCTTCACCCAGTAGCTGAAATTGGTATGTGTCTAAGTGGTGGATGGACCAGGTTCTGGTTTGAAACTTTCCAGGAAAAATCTCCCTGTCACTGATGCACAAAATCACACCCACTAAACTCTAGGTAATGCATATCTGGATATTAAAGAAAAATCTTCAATTAGGTTTAAAACTGATACATTAATATTAGTCTAAGAGGCTACTAAAAGTGCAATATCTTTAGTTTAAAACTTGATTTTGCAAACCGCTGTGAATTAGAGCTAATTTAGACCTCAGAACCCTGTGAAGTTCAAACAAAGGGCATACTTTAGATACTGGCTGATGGGTTACTCCGTCACAGCAGTGATGTGTATCCTGTCCACCAAAATCTAAATCCCATTATACTCTATAGGATTTAGATTTCGACGAAGTAACCCATCCGCTGATATCTAAATCTGGCCCAAAGTCCCCCCAAAAAGATAGAAAACAAAAAAGGGAAGAGAGGAAGCCCCTGCCTCGTATTCTGCTCCATCCGCTTGAACCAGCACATTTGCCATTATATATCAGCTCTTTGGAGGCCCCCTTAAAGTAAGAAAAAATCAAAATGGTGGACTACAATTTAAAGTTCATTTCTTCAATTTTTTATATTGCTTTTATTGTTTTTTTCTGAATACTTCAAATACATTATTCAAGTCATGTACTTTTTCTTGGCTTTTCAGACATTCCCCCAACAACTCCCCACACGCTCCTGCTGCTACTAGAGCACATCCCAGGATATGCACACTGTCCTGCAAGTGAAGGCAGTCATTATCAATGCCAAAGTGAATCTCAACATTCTGCTTGGCACTGCGTACTCCCAGTAGCCATCTCAGGGATTTGCATTCTCAGCCTCAACCCAATAGGTTTTGCGGGATCACTGCACTCAGTCGATGCAGTCTTGGATCATTCACTCATGCTGTACTCCTTCTCTTTGTATCATCATCCTACAGAGGTCGGGCATCAGGGAGGTCTTGCAATTCCTCTAGCATGGTCGTACATGCCTGCAAGTCATCCCCCATATTTTTATCCTTCCACTTCTGTTTCATATGCATCTCCTCAGCAACCACCCATTCAAAGACCTCTCTCAGGTATTCATCATATCGGACGGGTTTCTGGCACCAACCATCTGCTAGCAAGGCAACACTTTGCTAGCATATGCTTCTGCTCAGCTTTTTCCCAGTCAGGGAGGGGATCACACCAATTCATTTCTACAATTAGCACTTCAATCTATTCTTAGTTTAGCAGTCTAAAAGTCTTTTCAGGGACAAAAAACAAAATAGGGCACAAAGTTGTACATTGTATAAATTGTGAGTTTTTCAATCAACAAACGTTCCAGAATTAATCGTTTGTGATCCTCATGAATATGCTCTTTAATTAGGCAGGACAATCTATTAGCAAATTGTTGGACCTGGCCTTTTTGACAGGGTCATCCCCACACTTTTTGCCTTCCTCCTATTTTTTCTGACCTGTTGTTGTGGGCTTTTGAACTCTGGGCACTTTACCACTGCTAACCAGTGCTAAAGTGCATATGCTCTCTGTGTAAATTGTACTGTTGATTGGTTTATTCATGATTGGCTATTTGATTTACTTGTAAGACCCTAGTAGAGTGCACTATATGTGCCTAGGGCCTGTAGATTAAATGCTACTAGTGGGCCTGCAGCACTGGTTGTGCCACTCACTTAAGTAGCCCCTTAACCTTGTCTCAGGCCTGCCATTTCAAGGCCTGTGTGTGCAGTTTCACTGCCACTTCGACTTGGCATTTAAAAGTACTTGCCAAGCCTAAAACTCCCCTTTTTCTACATATGACACCCCTAATGTGTGCCCTAGGTAACCCCTAGAGCCGGGTGCTGTGTGGGTAAAAGGCAGGATATGTACCTGTGTAGTTTATATGTTCTGGTAGTGTAAAACTCCTAAATTCGTTTTTACACTACTGTGAGGCCTTCTCCCTTCATAGGCTAACATTGGGGTTGCCCTCAAACATTGTTGAAGTGGTAGCTGCTCATCTGAAAGGAGTAGGAAGGTCATATTTAGTATGGCCAGAATAGTAATACAAAATCCTGCTGACTGGTGCAGTTGGATTTAATATTACTATTCTAGAAATGCCACTTTTAGAAAGTGAGCATTTCTCTGCATTTAAATATTTCTGTGCCTTGCAATCCACGTCTGGCTAGGTTTAGTTGACAGCTCCTTGTGCATTCACTCAGACACACCCCAAACACAGGGTACTCAGCCTCACTTGGATACATCTGCATTTTGAATGGGTCTTCCTGGGCTGGGAGGGTGGAGGGCCTGCCCTCACACAAAGGACTGCCACACCCCCTACTGGGACCCTGGAAGACAGGATTGAACTGAAAGGGGACCTGGTGCACTTCTTAGCCACTCTTTGAAGTCTCTCCCACTTCAAAGGCACATTTTAGTATAAAACAGGGCCTCGGCACTACCACCGCAGACACTTGCTGGAGAAGAAACCTGAACCAGAACCAGCATCCTGCCAAGAAGAACTCACCCGACTGCTTTCTACAAAGGACTGCTGCCTTGCTGTTGGCCTGCTGCCTTGCTGAACTCTTGTCTGGCTGCAAAAGTGTTCTCCAAGGGCTTGGATAGAGCTTGCCTCCTGTTCCCCGAAGTCTCAGGACCAAAAAGACTTCTCTTTTTCAACTGGACTCCTTGTGCGGTGAAAAATGCGACGCACAGCTTGCTCTGCGGTGAAAAATTCACGGCACGCTGATCCGGAAAGACGCAACTCGACGCGACGCCTGTGGTGCGACCGGAACTTCGACGCACGGCCTCGCCTGGACAACGCCGCCCGACTTCCAGAGAGGAAATTGACGCGACGCCTGCCGTGAGAAAGAAAATTCCACGCACAGCCCACCGGAACGACGCGCAGCCGGATAACAAGCCTAGGATTCCACGCACAGACCCTGGGACATCTGTTAATCCCGTGACCCATTGAAGGAGACGGTCCGTGTGCCGGAAAACAACGCACGTCTTCCCCGAGTGAAAAATAACAACGCAAGTCCATGTGTGAAGGGGGCGAAACCGAGGCACACACCATTTTTCTTCCCATAGAACGACGCACGTCTCCCCGCGTGGAAAATAACAACGCAAGTCCGTGTCTGAAGGAGCGTAACTGACACACACACCATTTTTCCACGCATCTGCTCTCCTGCGGCCCTCTGCGGAGATTTTCCACTCCAAACCAGGTACTTTGTTTGCTTTTTAAAGACTTAAGACACTTTATATCACTTTTCAGTGATATCTCTACAATTTCATATTGCATCTTTTATCGTTTTTGACCTGAGAATACCCAGATTAATATTATATATTTTTCTAAACACTGTGTGGTGTATATTTGTGGCGCTATATTGTGTTATTGTATGATTTATTGCACAAATGCTTTACACATTGCCTTCTAAGTTAAGGCTGACTGCTCAGAGCCAAGCTACCATAGGGTGGGCATAGGATAATTTGGATTGTGTGTGACTTACCCTGACTAGAGTGAGGGTTTTGCTTGGACAGGGGATAACCTGACTGCCAACCAAAAACCCCATTTCTAACACAACTATTTACCTAAGAATTTTATATTCAAAATTTTAAAAAGTGATTTACCAGTGTGATCTAGACGTTTGAGGTTTCTCCCAGGTTCTACACAAGCTATCACGGTTGCCCAGCAAGAGGAGGTAGGTGTAGGTTCTATATCTAAGATCTATTTAAATAATTTGATTAATTGAAGGGTAAGGATTGGGAAATGTTAACTATGAATTCAATTTGGTGAGAACATATGAATTTAATTTACTAAAAAATGTACTGCATCCTCTGTGTTGGAAAATGGGTTACTGGTAAGGGCAGGTAGGTACCTACACTTAGCAATAGGCCACTAACCTCCACTTAGGTCCAGTTAGGTCTCAATAAATTAAACCCAGCTCAACCCTTGGTAGCTTGGCAAAGAGCGACAAGGCTTAACTTAGGAGACAGAGTGTAAAGCATTCAAATATCAAAAAAAAGTAATTAAATAAAACACAGGAAACAGTTTAAAAATCCAAAACCAATTCGTAAAAATAGATGATATTTTTATCTTTAAAATGACACAAAAACGAATAAAATCGGATAAGGTGAACCGGAGATATTAATTTTTTAAGAATTATTGTTTTATTAGCGCCTAGAAACAAAAAGCGCCAATCGGGTCATCCGGTTGCACCTCGACCGGGACAAAGTCAAAGTTTAAGGCTGACCGCGATGGAGCCTGGCTCGGCTACAGGCAGCGGGAGGCCTCGGTCAAAAGTTTACCTTCGCACTTAGTCGTTTTTCTGAAGATTTTCTTTAGCGGGACAAACCTGCCAGTCCAATCCGACCTCCTGGAACTCTTCTCCGGATACGCGTCACGTGAGCCCTCAGTGGAGATTTTTACCTTTGGACTTAGTCGTTTTTTCGAGATGAAAATCCTTCGACCGGGGGAAACCTGGATCTTGATCCGACGTCCTTGGAGCCCTCATCGGATACGCTGGCTGGGACGTCCCGGTCAACTTTGGACGTTCGGACTTAGGGGGTGATTCTGACCCCGGCGGTCAAGGTCCGCCGGGGCCAGGGTCGGCGGGAGCACCGCCAACAAGCTGGCGGTGCCCCGCAGGGCATTCTGACCGCGGCGGTTTGGCCGCGGTCAGAACAGGAAAACCGGCGGTCTCCCGCCGGTTTTCCGCTGCCCTGCGCCGCCATGGGGGTTCTGACACCCCATACCGCCATCCTGTTCCTGGCGGTTCGCCCGCCAGGAACAGGATGGCGGTATGGGGTGTCGTGGGGCCCCTGCAGTGCCCATGCCAATGGCATGGGCACTGCAGGGGCCCCCGTAAGCGGGCCCCACATAGAATTTCAGTGTCTGCATTGCAGACACTGAAATTCGCGACGGGTGCAACTGCACCCGTCGCACCCTTCCCACTACGCCGGCTCCATTCGGAGCCGGCGTCCTCGTGGGAAGGGGTTTCCCGCTGGGCTGGCGGGCGGCCTTCTGGCAGTCGCCCGCCAGCCCAGCGGGAAACACAGAATGGCCGCCGCGGTCTTTTGACCGCGGTGCGGTCATTCGGCGGTTCCCGCCAGGCGGGCGGCTCCCGCCGCCCGCCGGGGTCTGAATGACCCCCTTAGTCTCTTTTTTGGAGATTTTCTTCACCAGGATGAACCTGCAAATAAGGCCGGGTCGCGGTTGAGGCAAGCCGGCTAGAGTTGCCGCGGCGGGTCGGTCCCTCTATGGAGCTTTTTTTGAAAAGTTCTCCAAACTTCTGGATCTTCTCCCAGATGTTCCTTTAAGGTTCTTTTGGGGTCCAGAGCTCACCCCAAGGGTCCAGAAGCTCTGAGATGATCCTTGGAGGTGTGGACTAAAACTCCCAGAATGCACCTGGCGCACACTCCTTTTTGGCCACTGGGCAGTGGTCAGCTGCTTGATTTCTTCAGGAGTTGGTGCAGGGGACTCTGGTTAGCAATTTTTCAACTGTAGCAAACAGGGAGTCCCTCCTTGAACCAGTTGAAGCCAGGCAAAGTCCTTCTTGTGGTGAAGACCAAGTGGGCAGCTGGTGCAGTCCTTCTGAGTGCAGGTTCCAGGTGCAGGCCAGGGGTTCAGCAGGGCAGTCCTTCTTCTTCTGTAGTTCTGCCTGGTAGGGATCTGGCAGGGAACTGAGGTGTGGGTGCAGGTCTGCCAGTTTTATCCTTGCTCCTGGGTGAAAAACAGGGGGGTCCTGGTTCTCCAATCAGGGGCAGGGTCCTTCCCCCTGTGATGACCACTTCCTGGGAAGTGTGGCAAAAATCAATCCCAGGAGGCAACATTACTCAAAAATCCATCATGGCTAAAAGTGATTTTTGGAGGTTACATCTGGCTGAGCCCACCCATTGGTGTGGCTAAAAATCATAAACACCCCCCTCTCCTGTCCTCTCCTAATCTAATCAAGGGAGCACCTAGTTGTCTGGGGTTGCAGGATGTGGGGGTGTTGCTGGGTTGCTCCATATGTCCTTCTCTGCCTTTGAAGACCAGTTTGGCAGCCCTCACCCTTCCTGCCTCACCATCTGCTGAGGGGAGATCCCCTCCCACAGGCACATCTCTTTGTGTGAAGCCAGGCCACTTCACACCTCATCAAGGCAGCCTGGCCAGGCTGCCAGAGGCTGGCCAATCAGAGCACAGCAGGAAAAACAATGCAGGGCTGAAATTGGCAACTTTTCAGGTAAAGTTTAAAACTCTTTACCTGAACAAGTTACATTAAATCCAACAACTGGAAGTTGTAGGATTTATTATAACAATTAATTTGATACCAAACTCTTCGTATCTGTTACTTAAGGGGACTTTTAAAATTAAAATGAAGTCTCCCCATTCTAGCCTATGAAGGCCATTCACTACAATGAGGGAAAAATGAATTTGGCGGTTTTTACCTCACCAGGGCTTATAAAACTATTTTTATAAGGTCCCTGCTTATAGTTTCATGGCACCCAGCCCTAGGGGCACATAGGGCACACCTTAGGGGTGACTTATATGTAAAAATAAGGTAGTTTAAGACTTTGGAACTACTTTTAATTCCAAAGTCAAATTTGCATGAAACTTTAATTTAAAAACAGCCAGCAAGGCAGGCTTGCCTTTAAAATGACACTGGGCACCTCAGCAGTGCACCTATGGGTGCACTACCTATGCTGTGGTCCCTAAACCTACATGCCCTACCATGGACTAGGGACTTATAGGTAGATTGACTTAGCCAATTATAATTAGCCTAATTTGCATATTGATTTTACACAGAGCACAGGCCCTGGGACTGGTTAGCAGTACCCAGGGTACCATCAGAGTCAGGAAAACACCAGCCAAAAGTGGAAAATGGGGGCAAGAAGTTAGGGGGCCTCTGCAATCAGCCCTGTTTTCTCACACTCTGTTTCTTCAATCACTGTCTTGTAGATACACTTGGGGGTAATCGCAAGTTTGGTGGTTTCAGGACTGCCATACTGGTGGTTGAGCCGCCAACAGGCAGGCGAAGAAGACCTCCAAATTATGACCATGGTGGTACTTCCAACAGAATACAGCCAAACCATTACCGGCACTGCCAGTGCTTTCAGGCTGCCACAGACGACGGTAGCCACCTGCAGGCCATCGGAGACCATGTTCCCATCAGACAGATTATGAGGCTGCACACCGCCAAGGTTTTCACCGTGGTCACACCACCACAGAAACCCAGGCGAAAACTGTTAGAAATAGGGTTTCTAGTTGGCAGAGGTATACACCCTTGTCCAAATAGGGACCACAGTCCTAGTCAGAGTAAGTTACACACAATCCAAATTATCCTGTTCCCACCCTCTGGTAGCTTGGCACTGAGCAGTCAGGCTTAACTTAGAAGGCAATGTGTAAAGGATTTGTGCAATAAATCATGCAATAACACAGTGAGAACACCACAAAAATACACAACACACTTTTAGAAAAATAGGAGATATTTATCTGAATAAATTATGGTAAAAAATGATCAAGAATTGATAATCACAAGTTAAAATATCACTTTTGTAATGATAAGAAGAGTCTTTAGTTATTAAAAACATAAATTCTTCCTTGTAAGCACAAAGTACCTGGTTTGCGTCAAAACTACATGCACGAAGACCACAGAGGAGGGGATGCATAGAAAAAGGTAGGTATGCATTGGTTTTCCGGGCTCACGCAGACGATGCATCAATTCTTTTCCACGCGGCAAGGGTGCAGGTGTGACTGAGCATCCTGTGTTTGTGGGTGTCTGGGTGAAATGCACAAGGGAGCTGTCAACCAGCCCAGCCCAGACGTGGATTAGAGATAGGCTCTAAGGCACAGAAGGATGTAAGCACAGAGAAATGCTCACTTTCTAAAAGTAGCAGTTCTAAAATTGTAAAATAATAATATAAAATCCAACCTCACCAGTCAGCAGCATTTTGTATTACTATTCTGGCTATACTAAATATGATCAGTTTACCCCTTTCTAATCATAATCTATGACTCAAACAGTTTATGAGGGTAGCCCTAATGTTTGCCTATGAAAAGAGCAGGCCTCAAAGCGGTGGTAAACACATTTCAGAGTTTTCCACTACCAGGACATATAAAACACACAGATATATGCCCTTCCTTTTATCTACACAGCACCCTGCCCTCTGGGTCACCTAGGGCCAATCTTAGGGGTATGTAGAAAAAGGGGAGTTTAAGGCTTGGCAAGTACTTTTACATGCCAAGTCGAAGTGGAAGTGAAACTGCACACACAGGCCTTGCAATGGCAGGCCTGAGACATGGTTAAGGGGTCACTTATGTGGGTGGCCAACCAGTGCTGCAGGCCCACTAGTAGCATTCAATCTACAGGCCCTGGGAACATGTAGTGCACTTTACTAGGGACTTACAAGTAGATCAAATATGGCAATTTGGTATGAACCAATGTTACTATGTTTTAAAGGAGAGAGCATATGCACTTTAGCACTGGTTAGCAGTGGTAAAGTGTGCAGTCTTCTCTTTTAATAGCACTCCACCTCTGTTCCCGTTGTAATAGTCTTCTGCTAATAAGGACTACCAGCCGGTCTAGGCCCTTCTCATTCAGCTGTGCTTGGGCCGCCTCTATGCCATGCTCCGAAGCGTCTGTCTGCAAGATTAATTCTCTGTAATAGTCAGGGGCCTTGAGCATGGGTGCTGTGCACATGGCTTCCTTCAGGGAGTTAAAGGCTTTCTGTCAAGCCTCTGTCCAATTCATCAACCTAGGTTGCTTATTGGAAGTGAGTTCTTTTAAGGGGGCCACTATGGAGCCATAACCCTTAACAAATCTTCGGTAGTATCCCGTGAGAACACCTCTGTTTGGGTTCTAGGTGATTGCCAGGCATTGATTGTTTCAATGTTGCCTGGAGGGGCTGCACCTTACCACCACCTACTAGGTATCTCAAGTACACCACGGAACCCTGCCCAATCTAGCTCTTACTGGCCTTGATGGCCATGCCTGCCTGTTGCAGGGCCTGAAGCAGCTCCTTGAGGTGGAGCAGGTGTTCCTCCCAGCTGGAACTGTAGACAGCGATGCTGTCTAGATAGGCTGCACAGAAGGTATCCTTGCCAGCTAGGACCCCGTTAACCAACCATTGGAAGGTAGTAGCGGCATTCTTCAGTTCAAAGGGCATGACCCGGAACTGGTAATGACCCTCAGGGGTAGAAAAAATGGATCTCTCTTTTGCCCCTTCAGTCAAGGCGATCTGCCAGAACCCTGATGTGAGGTCAAAGGTACTAAGGAACTTGGCAGCGCCTAGCCTGTCTACGAGCTCATCAGCTCGGGGTATGGGGTAAGCATCTGTCTTTGTGATACAGCTCAGACCCTGGTAGTCCACGCAGAACCTAAGCTCTGGCTTGGCACCGGGAGCAGCAGCCTTGGGAACCAACGCCACTGTGCTGGATCAGGGACTGCTGGACTTCTCTATCACCCCAAGAGCCAGCATCATGGCAACTTCCTCCTTGATGCTGGACCTCACCTTCTCTGACATTCTGTAAATTGTATTCTTTACAGGGGACTGTCTCCTGTGTCAGTGTCATTGACACACAAGTGTTTGAGTCCGGGGGGAGGGAAAACAGGGAATAGAACTGCTCCAATTATTAGTAACAGTCCCCTCTCTGATCTAGGGTCAGAGAGATTGACACCATCCACTAACCCATCACCTTCTTTGGCAGAGAGGAGGTTGGGGAGAGGCTCACTCTCCTATTCTGTACCCTCATCAGTCATCAGAAGCATACTGAATTCACACCTCTCAAAATTAGGCTTCAGTCTATTTTGATGGAGCACCATTTTGGGGGTTTTGGGGACTTGAGGTCCACTAAGAAAGTGGCCTCCCCCTTCCACTCCTTGATTTTTAATCGGCCAGTCCAGCGGTCCTGGAGAGCTCTAGGCTCTACTGTCTCCATTACACACACTTTGTTTGCATGTGAGAATTCTACCAGGGTGTCCTTTTGGTCATTCTATTGCTTCATCACCTCTTGACTGACCTCGAGGTTTCTCTTGGCCTGTTTCCAGAAGCATTGTATCTGTTTGCAGAGGGCCAGCATGTAACTGACTACATGCTGGGAGGGGTTTCCTGGGAGCTTTCTCCCACCCCTCTTTCTTAGGGCTCCCCTGACAGGGTACCTATAGAGAAGTGCAAAGGGGCTGAACCCCACCCCTTTCTGGGGCACCTCTCTATAAGCAGAGAGAAGGCATGGCAAGAGGACGTCCCACTTAAGCATCATAGCTTCAAGTAAGCCTGTGATCATGCCTTTGAGGATCTTGTTGAACCTTTCTACAAGCCCACCGGATTGAGGATGGTAAGAGGTAGTGAACCGGTAGGTCACCCCACACGCATCCCACATGGACTTTATGTATGCAGACATGAAGTTTGTCCCACTGTCATACGCAGCCTCTTTTAGGAATCCCACATGGGTAAATATCCCCATCAGAGCTCTAGTCACCACCGGTGCAGTGACTGTCCTTAGAGGGATTGCCTCTGGGTAGCGGGTGGCATAACCACCAAAACCAGGATAAACCTGTTGCCTAGGGTAGTTTTGAGGTCCAAAGAACCAAAGACATCGGTACCAACCCTTTCAAAGGGGGTGCCAATGATGGGGAGTGGGATCAGGGGGGCATTTAGCCTTTTCCTTGTCTTCCCACTTGCCTGGCAGGTTGGGCAGGACCTACAGAAAGCATCTGAGGCTACCCGCATATGGGGCCAATAAAAGTGGGTGAAAAGCCTGGCAAAGGTCTTGACTTGCCCTAAATGTCCCACCAGTGGGATGTCGTGAGCTAACCCCAGTAGGAAGGCCAGTTAGCACTGGGGGACCACCAGCACACGTGCTGCTCCAGCTTCTGGTACCTAGGGCTCACTGTAAAGGAGATAATTCTCCCAGTAAATATGGTGATCGCCAGAGGCTTCACCTGCTGCTTTGGCTGCGGCCTGTTGCCTCAAACCCTCAAGAGTAGGTCAATCTTTCTGAGCTTTGCAGAACTCCTCCCTGGTTGGCCCACCCTCAACTTGCCAGCCAGCAAGCTCCATCAGGTTACCCAGGGCGGCAATGTCCTCCCCAGGTGGCTCAAGGGCCTCCTCATCTTGGACCTCATCAACCACTGCGGGAACGTCTGGGACTGGTTTCCCGCACCCCTTTCCCTTCCTCTTTGCAGCTGTCTGGGCCATTGTTCCAGGCTCCAGGCACCCTTGACTCCCTTCCCGGGCAGCCATGGACTGTGTGGTCATGCAGACCAATTCAGACAAACCTAACATCTCCAGGTGAGACCTGAGCTCCACCTCCTTCCAGGTAGTATGTGTAGGAGGCTGGCATGGCTTATAGTGGGTACCAATGGTACTTACACCTTGTGCCAGGTCCAGTTATCCCTTATTAGTAGATTGTAGTAGTGTTCTAGCAGCTTAGGCTGATAGAGGTAGCTATAGAAGAGCAGCCAAGGCTGAACTAGGAGACATGCAAAGCTCATGCAATACCACTTATATCATATAGGTACTGTATCATAAGAAAGACAATACTCCTAGTTACTAAAAATAAAGGTACTTTATTTTAGTGACAATGTGCCAAAAATATCTCAGAGGATATACTCCCTTAGGAGGTAAGTAACATACACAAAATATATACAACAAATTAAGTCAGGTAAGTAAAACTGTCAGAAAGTAGTGCAAACACCGTAGAATACAATAGGATGCAATCGGCCTAGGGGCAACACAAACCATGTAATAAGAAAGTGGAATGCAAACCACGAATGGATCCCTAGGCTAGTGTAGTGTGTAGAGGGTCGCTGGGAGTGTAAGAAAACAATAAGGGTGTAAAAGATACCCCACCCCAAGACCCTGGAAAGTAGGAGTAAAGTGCTACTATTTCCCCAGAAACACACTAAAGTCGTGATAATGGATTTTGCAAGGACCACAACAGACTGCAAAGCATTGAAGATGGATTCCTGGACCTGAGGACCTGCAAATGGAAGGGGACCAAGTCCAAGAGTCGCAAAAGTGTCCGGGGGGGGGGGCAGGAGCCCACTAAACCCCGGATGAAGGTGCAAAATGGCTGCCTCCGGTTGAAAGAAGCTGAAGATTCTGCAACAACAAAAGGAGGTAGGAAGTTCTTCTTTGTGCAGAAGATGTCCCACGGTGTGCTGGAGGACACAGAGTTGTTTCCTTGGCAAAATACTGCAAACAAGCCTTGCTAGCTGCAAGAGTCATGGTTGGAGAAAAAGGGTGCTTCCTGTGCCCAGGAAGGACCAGGAAGTTGCCACTTGGGAGAGGAGACAGAGGGGGCCCTCAGCAACATAGAGAGCCCATGCACAAGCAGGAAGCATCCGCAAAAGTCCTTGAACATGGGTTCAAGAAGTCTGAACATGGCAGTTGTTTCAACACTGCAAAAGGAGGTCCCACGACACCGGAGATCAACTCAAGGAGCTGAGCATTGCAGGACAGAGTGCTGGGGACCTAGTCTCAGCTGTGCATGCAGGATTTCTTGGAAATGTGCACAGAAGCCCTTGTAGCTGCAGCCAACGTGTGGCACAGGATTACTGTCTTGAGAGGGGAGGCAAGGACTTACCTCCTTCAAATTTGGACAGTTGGACCACTGAACAGTCTGGGTCACTTGGGTCTACCACCTGTGTTCCAGGGGCCACGCTCGTCAGGATGAGAGGGGACCCAGAGTACCGGTGAAGCTGAAGTTTGGTGCGTGCTGAAGCAGGGGGAAGATTCCATTGACCCCCAGGAGATTTCTTCATGGCTTCCAGTGCAGGGTGAAGACAGCCAGCCCCCAGAGCATGCACCACCAGGAAACAGTCAAGAAAGCCAACAGGATTAGGTGCTACAATGTCACTGGTAGTCTTCTGGCTACTTTGTTGCAGTTTTGCAGGCATCCTGGAGCAGTCAGTGATCGATCCATGACAGAAGTCGAAGAAAGAAGTGCAGAGGAGTCCTGCTGCATTCTTGCAAGTCGTTATCTGAGGAAAAGTCCACTGGAGAGACCCTAAATAGCCCTCAGAGAAAGATTGGTCACCTAGTCAGGTAAGCACCTATCAGGAGGGGTCTATGATGTCACCTGCTGGCACTGGACACTCAAAGGCCTCCAGAGTGCCCTCCCACATCTGGAAACAAGATGGCAGGGGTCTGGGACACACTGGAGGAGCTCAGGTCACCAACCTGGGGTGGTGATGGACAGGGGAGTGGTCACTCCCCTTTCCTTTGTCCAGTTTCGCACCAGAGCAGGGAATGGGTGTTCCCTAAACCGGTGTAGACTGGCTTATGCAAGGAAGGCACCATCTTTGCCCTTCAAAGCATTACCAGAGGCTGGGAGAGGCTACCCCTCCCCAGCCTTAAGTACCTATTTCCAAAGAGAGAAGGTGTAACTCCCTGCTCTCAGAGGAAATGCTTTGTTCTGCCTTCCTGGGACAGGGCTGCCCAGACCCCATGAGGGCAGAAGCCTGTCTGTGAGGTGGCAGCAACGGTAGCTGCAGAGAAAACCCTAGAAAGCTGGTTTGGCAGTACCAGGGGTCCAAAGTGGAGCCCCCGGGATGCATGGAATCAGCCCCCCAATAGCAGATTTGGCATGGGCGGACAATTCCATGATCTTATACATGTTACATGTCCATATTCAGAGTTACCATTGTGAAGCTACATATAGGTATTGACCTATAAGTAGTGCACACGTGTAATGGTGTCCCCGCACTCACAAAGTCCGGAGAAATGGCCCTGAACTATGTGGGGGGCACCTTTGCTAGTGCAAGGGTACCCTCACACTTAGTAACTTTGCACCTAACCTTCAGCAAGTGAAGGTTAGACATATAGGTGACTTATAAGTTACTTAAGTGCAGTGAAAATGACTGTGAAATAACGTGTGTGTTATTTCATTCAGGCTGCAATGGCAGTCCTGTGTAAAGGTGTGTCTGAGCTCCCTATGGGTGGCAAAAGAAATGCTGCAGCCTATAGGGATCTCCTGGAATGGAACCCCAATTTCCTGGGTACCTAGGTACCATATACTAGGGAATTATAAGGGTTTTCCAGTATGCTAATTGAAATTGGTAAAAGTGGTCACTAGCCTATAGTGACAAATTTAAAGGCAGAGAGAGCACAAACACTGAGGTTATGATTAGCAGAGCCTCAGTGACACAGTTAGTCACTACACAGGTATACACATTCAGGTCACAAACTATGAGCACTGGGGTCCTGGCTCACAGGATCCCAGTGAGACAGGCAAAAACAAACTGACATACATGTAAAAATGGAGGTAACATGCCAGGCAAGATGGTACTTTCCTACAGTATGCTCAAGGTCATTGCCTAGCAGACAATCTACAGATATGGCAGGACTCACAGCTACTTTAGAGTACCAGAGACCCCCCCAGTCAAAGGGAACGAGAGCCACCAGTAGGTGACTCATGATTGTCAGCGACTATGACCTGGTGGAATGGACACAAGCTGACCCCTAACAGTAGTCATGCTGGCTCCTGTGTCACGCAGAGGCTCCATCCTTTGCCCATTAATAGTGACCCACTGCCTATACTTGGAAGTATAGGCAGGCATGTGGGCTTTTGGCACCATTACTCCTTTCCCAGGGACACTAGGGTTACCTCTATCTGTTCCCCAAAACTATCTGGGACTACCCCATCCCGAGCATCACGCTAGCCAACCCAAATGTTTGCCCTCCAGTGGAGGGCTGTGCCCGCATAGGACACTTAGAGTCGCCCTTAAAGTGACCATGCTTGGTGCACTCTAAGCATTTAGGTACAAACTTCTCTTTCTTCTTATCAAAGAACCCTGGCCTCTTCTCACACTCAGGCTGGTACTGGTTACCACCACTGCCCTGGGAATTGTTTTGGGGGGGCTTTTGAGAACTCCTTATTTTTAAGTTTTTCTCCCCCCTCTTTCTTCTGATGGGAACCCTGACCACCTTTGTGGGTGCCCCCCCCGAGATACCTTTTTGGACATTCTGGTGTTAACCCAGAGGTCCGACTCCTCAGCAAGCTTCCTCGGATCAGTCAGCTTACTGTAAACTAGGTGCTGGTGCAACTCTGTAAAGCAAACACTAAGGATATGCTCTCTCGGGATCAAACTATACAACCCCACATAGTCATCGAATCCACTGCCCCGCAACCATCCATTTAGTGCCTTACTGGAAAAAACGAAAAAGTCTACCCAAGTTTGTGTGAGAGCTTGGTGTTGTCCCTAAATCTCTGACAGTACTTGTCAAGGGTCAGACCAAACGTGGCAAGTAAAGTGGCTTGCATGGGAGAGTATGTGTTCTAATCCTTTGGTTCTAATGTGAGGAGTGTGTCCCTGCGTCGCTGCGTCGATTCCTCTTGCAGGAAATTGGGCTGCGTCGTTCCAGCTCAGCGATGCTTTGATCCAATGGGCTGTGCATCGAAGTTCCGGTCGCAACGTTGGCGCTGCATCGATCTCCACTCAAGAGCCGGGCTGCGTCATTCCAGTTTGGCGATACAGTGATTTTCTCACCGCTGGACAGGCTGTGCGTTGATTCCGGCAGGCTGTGTGTTGGTTTTCGCCAAACAAGGAATTTCCTTGCAGGGATTAAGTCTTTTTGGCCCTGAGACTTCAGGAACAGGAGGCAACTTCAATCCAAGGCCTTGGAGAGCAGAGCCAGAGGCCAGCAAGGCAGCAGGGCAACAGCAAGGCAGCAGTCCTTTACAGCAAAGCAGTCCAGGTGAGTCCTTAGGGAAGCCAGGCAGCTTCTCTTGGCCAGTTGCAGGTTCTGGTGCAGAGTGTCTGTCCCAACAAGTATCTAGTTAGGTAGGATCAGGGACCCAGTTTATATATCCAAAAGTGCCTTTGAAGTGTGGGAGACTTCAAAGAGTGGTTTTGAAGAGCACAAGGTCCCATTCAGTACTGCCGTCTGCCAGCGTTCCAGTAGGGGGTTTGGCAGTCCTTTTGTGAGGGAAGGCCACTGTCCTTTGAAATGTAAGTGTCAGGCCGTCCACCCTTCCAGCCCAGGAAGACCCATTCAGTATGCAGATGTGTGCAGGTGTGACTAAGCATCCTGTGTTTGTGGTTGTCTGGGTGAAATGCACAAGGGAGCTGTTTTCCACTACCAAGACATATAAAACACACAGATATATGTCCTGCCTTTTACCTACACAGCACCCTGCCCTCTGGGTCACCGAGGGCCAACCATAGGGGTGACATATATGTAGAAAAAGGGGAGTTTAAAGGCTTTGCAAGTACTTTTAAATGTTAAGTCGAAGTGGCAGTGAAACTGCACACACAGGCCTTGCAATGGCAGGCCTGAGACATGGTTAAAGGGCTACTTATGTGGGTGGCACAACCGGCGCTGCAGGCCCATTAGTAGCATTCAATCTACAGGCCCTGGGCACATGTAGTGCTCTTTACTAGGGACTTACAAGTGGATCAAATATGCCAATTGGGTATGAACCAATGTTACCATGTTTTAAGGGAGACAGCATATGCACTTTAACACTGGTTAGTCATGGTAAAATGCACAGAGTCCTAAAACCAGCAAAAACAGCGTCAAAAAGTGGAGGGAGGCAGGTAGAAAGTTGGGGGTGTCCACCCTATGGCTGTTAGGTCTAACAGAAACCCACTGTATCAAAGGAGACACTCACCTTCAGGAAGTCATACTTGTCCGAAGCTGCCATGGAGCCAGAATTGGGGGGCAGGAGGGCAGGTTTGGGCTTTGGATTGGGAGGGACACCTTTGGGTTGTGTGTTTGGGGGTCTTAGGTCAGGGTTTTGGGGAGTGTTGGGTACTCTGTGGTTGTCTGAGGTTTAGTTGTGGATGTCTTGGGTGCATGTGTGTGCGAGGTATGCTTGTGGGTGGTGGGTGTCTGTTGGGTGAGTGAGTTTGGGCATGTCTTGGGAGGAGGGGGATGGAGGTGCAGGGAGATATCGTAGTGGGTGGGTGACTGTCTGCTGGGGTGGTGACTGCAGGTATGGTGGATGTGCTGCATGTAGGCGTGTCTGTGGTTGTGGTGTCTGCAGATGTGGTGACTGATGTGTAAGTGTTGGACTTGGTCCCTAATCTTTTTGTCTTCTTCCTATTATTTTTCCTGACCTGTTTGTGTTGACTTTAGGACTCTGAGCACGTTACCACTGCTAACCAGTGCAAAAGTGCATATGCTCTCTGTGTAAATTGTATAGGGAGCCACCTGTGAGATGGAGGCACCGGAATTTGGCCTTCAGGAGGCCGAACGTCCTCTCAATAATACTCCTAGTTCGCCCATGTGCCTCGTTGTAGCGGTCCTCTGCCCTTGTCCAGGCATTCCTCACTGGGGTCAGTAGCCATGAGAGACTTGAGAGACTGTGGCTTTCCACTCCCCAGGACCAAGCAGTGGGCATGGAGCCCCCTCGAGGAGCAATGGCGTTGTACCATCTTTCGGCTGAGGTGCCCCCTCCTCCCCTTTTCCCTGAGGTGCCTGTGTTTTTTCGAACTGATACCCATGCAGTGTTCTCTCCGTTTTGAGGCAGGTGTCATGTGTGGGCTTTGCCCATGCTTTTTGGGACCACTGGTCCACGGACATTAACAAGGGACAGTGTACGGCCTTGAGTACTTAATGTAAATATTTGTATATACTGATTATTTGCTTTTCTCTTGATATATCTGAATGTTCCAATATAACACTGGGTAGACTAATTTCCTTTTGTCCTTGCGTTCTTCCAGGGGGTGAAGGGGTGTATCAGTATTGTTGTTGGATGTGTTTGTGTGTATGGTATTGTGGGTGAGGGTGGGGGTGGGGGTGTTGCATGCCGCATGTGTGTCACTCTCTTTTCCCTTCCCTCCCCTGTGTGCTAGGTGCAGTATTCACTGTCATCGCTGCCGCCTTCTTTCTACTTCGTGGTGTATTAGTAGATACACCAACATGGGTAGGATCTGCAATTCGGGCTCCATGGCGTCCTGGTTCTTCGTGGAGTGTCGAAAGGTGAGTGGTTCCCCTTCGTTCAGTTTCTGCTGTGCTTTTGATGTCATTGGTACCGCCCCAGAAAAGCTGGTGGATTGGTGCCTTGTAATACGATGGACGGTACATTGCCTTCCGCCTGTCTGTTGTCGGTGACCGTTGCAGTGTTTGTTGCTACTGCCGTGGCAGTCGGAGTGTTAACGTGGCTGTCTATGTTGCCGTTTTGGGCCGTGGTCGTGATTCCATTTATTTAACCCCCGGCCTGTTGATGGTATTACAGCCTCTTTAACACCGACCGCCAGGGTTGTAATGAAAGCCTGTGTGTTTGAAAATGCCACTTTTAGAAAGTAGGCATTCTCTTACTTAAATCATTCTGTGACTATGCCTTTTTGTGGATTCCCTGTCTGGGTTAGTTTGACAGCTGGGCTGTTTGCACCTCTCTTCAAACAGTGACACAAAGGGAGCCGGGTGTATCCTACATATCATGATGAGGCATCAATGCTAGGAGGGAGGGAAGGAGTTGTCACTCACACATAAAAGGGCTGCGCCTGCCCTCACACAATGCAGTCTCCAACCCATGGTGTGTGTCTGGGGCCTGGCCCGGGCAAGGCAGGATCTCACAAACAAGAGAGACTTTCCTTTGAAGTAGTCCTACTTCAAAGGCAAAAAGGAGTATAAGAAGAGGAGCCAAAACTGCTGAAAATGTGATCACTTCAGGAATCAAGAGGAACCTCTGCCCAGGAGAAGAGCTGAGGAGAAGTGCTGCCCTGCCTGTGACTGTGCTTTGTTGAGCTATCCTGCAGTTGCTGCTTCTGCCTGTGAAAGGGGACAAAGACTGGACTTTGTTGTGCATTCCTACTTGTGAAGAATCTCCAAGGGGTTGAACTGAGCTTTCCTCTTGTTGTTGAAGTCCCAGGGCCATCAAAGTCTTACCCTGCCAGCACCTCTACTCTCTGCTGAGACTCCTGCCCTGCCAAGTAGTGCCCTATCCAGTCCCTGGGCCCTTGAAAGGTAAAGCTAGCAGAAAAAGATTGAAAATCCATGCACAGACTGCCGTGTGGGATGTTTTCGATGCACCTTCCGTAACATGTCTGATAAACGACGCGCTGCCAGCTTCGTGGCTAAAATCAACGCTCCACCTGCATCGCGGCTGGAAGATCGATGCAACACAGCTGGAGAAACGACGCGCAACACCCGCTAACAGAAGCTGAGAACGATGTAAACCCCACGCAGCGCGGTTTTGTGATACCGTGCAACTGGATTTTTAACGCAACATTGCTGGGTGCGGAAAAACAATGCAAAGCCTGTCCGGACCCGAGGTGCCTGTCTGGATCAACACATCGCCCTCTTACGGGAGAGGAGAAACAACGCATACTGACCTGACGAGGAACGATGCACGGTCTCGCTTGTGAGTGAGAAATCAACGTATCCCTGGCCTTTTATGACGCTCACTTGCCAGTGCGATGTTATTTTGATGCTACCCATGTACTTTTGTATACTAACAACGTTCTCACTGCTTTCTAAAGGATTTAAGACTCTTATTCTATGAAAATTCATAACTTGAATTGTGTATGTTGGATTTTGGTCGTTTTGGTCTTGTTTTGTTTAGATAAATATTGTCTATTTTTCAAAACCTGTGCTGTGTCATTTTGTAGTTTTTTCTCTGAGTTACTGTGTGTGCTGGCACAAATACTTTACACTTGGCCTCTGAAGTTAAGCCTGCCTGCTCGTACCAAGCCACCAAAGGGATAAGCGGGGGTTAATTGAGGGTGATTCTCCTTTACCCTGACTGGAGTGAGGGTCCTTGCTTGGACATGGGGTAACCTAACTGCCAACCAAAGACCCAATTTCTAACAGTAAGGGTCTGCTGTGGTGCTGTCTGTGGGTAAGATAGGTGTAGTGGCAGTATCTGTGAATGTTGGTGTGGTATCTGCAGGTGTGTCAGGTGTTGTGTCTGTGATGCTTTGGGTGGTGGGGGTGTCAGAGCAGGTTTTGACTGTTAATATGTCTGCAGGTGTATGTTGCTTGTGTGCATTCTGGTGGCGTGCCCTGTGGTGCTTATGTTTGTCTGAGCTACCCTTGGATGTTGAGGTGGATGTATGTTTGTCTGTTAGTGTGCTTTGGCTGTGGCGGGGAAGAGGGGTTTGTGATTGGGAAGAAAAAAGCGGAGGGGTAATGGAAGGCAAAGGGTGACTGGCTGCCATCAGTATGGAGGCCAGAGCTGAAAGGATCTCTGTAGGCCAGCCAGTGCACCATGAATGCCCTCCAGGAATGTATTCCTGTTGTAAGTCCCTGGATGGCATTCACAGAGATCGACCTCAGGAAGTCAATAGCCTGCTCACTGAAGGCAGCAGGGCTGATAGGGGCATGGGCAGAAGTGCCTGCAGCAAAGGAAATGCCCACCCTCTTGGGTGAGCGGGCATGGACAACTGGGTGGGAAGCTACAGGCAGGGCGGTTGTAGAAAGGAGGGTGGCAGACAAAGATGGTGCTCGGGTGGTCCCAGATGGGCCCACCACTTCCAGAGAGTGGCCACTAGACAAGGATTCTGAGAATGATGATGTAGATCCTGTCTCCTCCGTGGCACTCCCCTCACCCTCCGGGCCACTGGTTCCCTCCCTGTCGGTAGTCTCAACACTCCGGGTCTGTGGCCGGCAGCATCCTCACTCGCCTGTGCCCCGTCTCCTTCGCCTGCCGATGCTGATGCACACAAACAGAGAGAGTGTGAGGGAGAGAGAGAGGGAGAGAGAGAGGGATAGAGGGTCATCACATGCTTCACATACACAGATTACAACATGCACAACTGTAGGTATAAATCTCCTGCCATGGAAGTCACAGTTTAAAACTCTCAGATCCTACATCATGTCAAAATATGATACTTTAAACTACCCCATTTGTCATATGTATTATTTTGTGATATTGCCCTGTACGCCCTAAGTGGCTAGGGTATGCCCAGATGTGGGTCCCTTGTTTGCTGCGCCACTGGACTCAAGCTAGCCTGGCTGATGAAGGGTGATACTCTGAAACCGGTCCCAGAATGCTTGAATCCTGTCCAGGGAGGACCTGCCTTAGCAGTTCAGGCTGGACTGCTCCCACTGGGAGCAGGGTCAAGACTGATTTGCATTTGGCTGGGTCCGACCTGGGGTGACGCTGCAAGCAAAATAACGATGGATTAAACCCAAATCTGTGACAGGGGGTGAGTGTTTGAGAAGTTTCAACACTCCGTCGATGATTTTATTTTGTGACAAGTCTCACTGACATCATAAGCCAAGTAGTGGAACACTACTTGACCATCTAATCAAATCATCTGTAACTCTAAGGCAGCATACTCATGCAAATATTTCATCCCCATACAGCTCATCACTGTCTTTCATCTTATCAGTCTAAGGAAATGCAGTTGACAGATAACACCATATCATGGCTACTCCAACTACACATCTGCCCAGTCCATCAACAAAAGTCATGTTCCATGCAAGGAAAGTCATCTCTCATAAATACGACACAACACCTAGCCTTCCAATCAAATGCCTTGCTGATCCTTCTGTACGTACCTGACACAATGGTAACATACACTGATGAATACAGAACATGTGGCAGTCCCATACAATGGCCATCTCAATTTGATATTCTATGTCTGGAGAACAGCTATGTCAATATATGTACCAAACCTGACAGGGTGTCCTGAGGTCACTATTCACAGACACTGTCAAATACACCATAACTCCATGTACTGCAACTGTAGGCTGCCCAGCACACATGATACACCCACAAACAATCACAGACAGCATAGTTACAACAGCAATACCATGGACAGCCTACAATTTCCTAGGAGGACTCATAACATTCCATCTGACATTCTGAGTCAAAGCCACAACATGACAACATGAGTACACCTATTTACTTACAGCTACCCTGAAATGTGAGTCCCACAAGCTAAGTCCTGACAAAAAACACTTACCCCACTGAAAACCAATGTACACATGAATTACACATGCACCTACACAACTGCTGTTTCACCAACACCATATCCCACATCAACAACAGGTGTATGTGAAATGGAAGAACAGCTAAACTATGCAATCTGGCTATAATGGGGTGAGCCAAGATCAAATCGTGTCCAAACAGCCCACATCAGCTAAAGTAAATGTAGCAAAGAATAGCCCACTATACATGATCAGCCACCAAGTATCAGTTGAGACATGATGTAGGCAGGTCATACCATATGTAGCACTCTTATAGGTATGGCATTGGCATATCTAGCATGGACAAAGCACATTGTCTAAGGGTAAAACTGCCTACCTCCTCTACAACAAAGGCAATGGGATACAAGTTATTTGTCCCTTTGTTATTGTAATGTCAAGAAATGTTAAGGGCTAATACCCATCTTGAGTCCCCCATTGTTGGATGTCCATCAGTTACAAACTTCACATACCCCACTGTATGATTATGACTTGACAATGGGGACACCTCACCAAACTTCATAAGGACAGTACTATATTGGCCATACCAATTGCCTGAATGGAATGCCAGCCTCACATGAAGTCTACAACTGTCTCAGGACACTGGATAACTAGGCCCTGTAACTGATATGTCAGGCCCATTGTTGCACATGGAGCAGCTCCATTTAAGTGGGAGTGTTAATACACCTTAGAGCTATATTAAACATTAATTGGATGATTGGGCCTGGGAACACTAGATGGGAAGGATGATACAGTAGCTTACAGACATATATATGGCTGGGTCGAGTAATGCATGTGGCTCTGTCACATGTGCATCTCCACATGCAGTCCTACATATTGCTGGACACAGGTGATCAATATGTTTCCATGCACAACACAAAGGGCAGATCTCTATTTTTATAATGGCAACGGAGAACTATGTATTCTCAGTGTTCAACAAACCTATAGCAACTACTACATTGTCATAGCTGCTATACTAAGACAGCATACAGCAAACTACCAGAGGAAAGTACAGTCATTACTTACCCTCTTATGGCTTCTGTGTTCAAATGCCCATCCACCTCAGGGTAGGCAAAAGCCAAAATGCGGGCCATTGGGGGAGTCAGGGTCCGACGGGCACCCCTCCCTCGTTGGGAGGACATCCCCAGGTGGGCCTCGGAGGTCTTCCCGGCCCAGTCTCTAGGTCCTCCCACCGCTTTCTACACCGGGTGCTCCGCCGGCTGTGGACCCCCAGGATCCACACTTGCTTGGAGATGGCACACCAAATCCCCTTCTTCCAATTGGCATTGACCTGCATGGATGACACAGACAAAAGGAGAAATTCATGTTTACATGCACCATACCAATAGGAATGGACAGTACACATCAGTCACAGCAAGTTGGCACATACCCATCCTCTCTGCTCACAAGCCTTCACAATATACCATCTGCATGTTTCAACACCTTGACAAGTTTACATCAATGGTACCCCGTCAAGCACAACACCTATCACACATTGCTATGACATTGGACTCACCTGCTCCTCTGGTGCTCCATATAGCTGTTCATGCAGGGGGAGGGCCTCCTCCACTAGATTTTCCAGCTCTTCAGCAGTGAAGGCAGGGGCCCTATCACCTGCAGGACGTGGCATGATAGCTCGTGAAAGCAGTACACAGCAGCTCAGGTAGTGGAGGTTGTGCTGGCAGCAGTGTCAGGAGTCAAGTGAGCAATAGTGCATAAGATGACGGTCATAGCTGCGACATACATGACCGTCACTGCTGGCAGACCTCGCCATTGGCCCAAGCCCACCAAAGGCAGCAATGTCTTCCAAGGGCAGGTTACACTGTGGTTTTGACCTTCTACCGCCATGAAGACTTCTGCCGGTGGACTTAGGTCACTTCTACCTGTACAGTACAGTAGGTCAGGCACCTGCAATTTTAAGCACATTTCATGTATGCAAGTGTTTCCCAATCTGCATCATATAATTAACCCCCTTTTGTGTTGTACATCTGTATGTACTGTCCTCATGTTTGGGTGACATATTGTGCATATATGCTGTAAAAGCTGTATTGTGTGAGGACATGTGGTGATAGCTCTGTAAACTACTCAGAGGTTCATATTTGTCAGAAAAATTTGAATAAGCTCAACAATATGTGGGCTATGTGTATAACTTATAAGTCGTACACACATTGACAGTTACAGTAGTTACAAAAGTTATATCTCCTTGATATGGTTGGCAATGTGCACCAAGGAGGGTGTAATAGGATACATAGCTATGTGCTGTACTGTATTTATCAGACGCTGTAGCCGTCCTCTGCAGATGTTAGGTGTGAGGAATGTAAATAGCTGTACTTGATGTGTGCATTCTATATTTCTCATACTATGTTTACTTTTTTCACATAGTTATCCCACCATGAGGAGAGTAAGACAACCACCAGGGTACCATCCACTGGAAGACTTGCACCCCATGAAGGGAAGGCATGTCATTCAGACAAATCCTCTAAATCGTTATACCATCATGGATCTTGGTGATCAGTTCAAGCCAGATCTGATGCCTGCCATTCTCAATCCCTATGGCATACCCACCATTGTTCAAGTATTGTCAGTGCTGCTCTTCCTTGCCACAGGGCCTTTCAGAATACAGTGGCACTAACAGCAGGGATGTCTCAGTCCATGTTCAGTCTGGTTTTGAAGGATGCACTGTGTGCATTGTTGAAACACCTGGACAGCTACATCAGGTTTCCCCACTGAGTGGATTTGGCCTCTGTGAAGGCAGATTCTTATGAGCTGGGACACATTCCACATGTGGTAGGAGCCATTGATGACACCAATATAGCCTTGGTCCCTCCCAGTGCAAATGAACAGGTGTGTAGGAACAGGAAAAACTACCACTCAACCAACGTTCAGGTGGTGTGTCTGGCAGACCAGTACATCTCACAAGTAACAGCTAAGTATCCCAGATCTATGCATGATTCTTTCATCATTAGAAACAGCAATGTCCCACTTCTAATGACACAACTCCACACAAAGAGGGCCTGGCTGGTTCGTAAGTTACCATTGAACTGTGTGTTTGAGATTTATGTCTCCTGCCATCACATTATAACATGTCACACATAAATGTTTGTGTTGTTCTCACAATGTGTTCATGGGTGAATCTGGCTATCGAAACCATCCTTGTCTGCTAACACCATTGAGGTAACCAATCATGTAAGGGGAAGTTCGCTACAATAAGGCCCACGGGAGGACAAGGCATGTGGTTGAGCAGACTTTTGGTCTCCTGAAGGCAAGATTTAGGTACCTGGACTTATCTGGAGGAGCCCTCCTCTACTCACCCCACAAGGTATGTCAGATAATAGTTGCCTGCTGCATGCTCCATAATCTAGCCCTGATACGTCAGGTACTATTGATAGCAGATGAGGGGGAGGCAGGAGAACCTGTGGCTGGAAATGCCAGAGGATGATGAAGAAGGTGGCTCTAAGGAAGATCTCATCAATTAGTTCTTCAACTGACACACAAGTATGTGAAGTAGATCAATTGTTCTGATGTAACTATACAACCAGATGTAGATGGCTGGTATCACACCTCCTTACTTGCTTATCTGTGGGGGTGCAATGAACTCCAATGCATATGAGTGAGTTGTGATTGCAGACTTAAAGTTTGTATTGTGTACAAGACAGATTGTTCTGCATTCTCATGTATTGTTACAACAGATGCTAACTTACATTTCTGGTAATGACTTCTCGGATGTGAGGTATGTTTTGTGCAATCTCATATGCTCCTTTCCTTTCACTCACAGATTTGCCTAGATCCTGTTTGGTTCTGCAACCTTGGCTTGAGGAATAATGTGTCAGAAGCAAATAGGAATTGTTGACAGACGAGAGATGTACATGCCAGATACCTGGTAATATCAGTTTAGTTTAAGGGGGTGTAACCTTGATAGTTTAACCATCATAAAACAGAGGTGATAAATTGTTTATCCTTTTCTTTCACCTGTGGTTTAAAGGAGGATTTCAAATGATGTATTATGTGTTTGACGTGTGTAAAGCCTCTCAGGTCACAATAGGTGGAGTAAATTGTGATCGCCGTTGGACCTAGCTATCATTTTATTCAGACTTTGCCGTCCGAGGTGCATGTCACTGTAGACTGACATAGGTGAGTGACAAACTTGCAGGTATGGGACCAATATTAGTGTATGGTTTCAGTACTGGGTACCTCTGTTATAATCTTTGTATCTTCTATGGGATACGTGATTTAGAAGTTATGGTGAAGAGCCTATACCAGGTGATACAGAGGACCTATCAGTGTGCCCTTACTTTGTAGGTAAATTACCATGAGCCTGACTTCTCTATCCTGTATCATTGTATTTTATGACACCATTGCATACATCCTGATGGTACTCTCATTCATGCTCTATGTGCTGATTTCAATACTGACTATAAATTTGTGTTGACCTAGATTTTAACCTCTTGTACATCTGTTGTGTAACATTTCTGTTGTAATGAGTCTCCTGCTGATGGAGTCTTCATTTGATATCCATTACAATTGCTATTCCATACAAGGGGGATTACCACACCACAACTGGCATACATAACTATTGTACATGGATTTTAAAGGACACATACACAGTACATGTGATTAAGTGTGATTAATTGTGCATATCAAAAGGAAAACTGTAATCATTATACTAATATATACGAACATAACAGTGATGGGTGAAGTCATGGTGAATGATTTCATCCAGGGTAGCTGCTACACCAGTTGGTAACACAAGCCCAGTGTCCTTGTACATTAGGAAAATGTAGTTAGCTTTCAGAACAGTCGACAGGATGTATGTATGGCACACAAGGGGACTAATTAGTAGAGGTTAACTTCCTGGCAGTGGGTTTGGTCTTGGCATCTGCCCCAGCTGGATGTCTGGGTGGGTGCCACGTTTGCGGGGGGGTCTTCAGCCACAGAGGGAGGGGTATCTGAGGCATGACCTTCCGTTGGCAGGGCCTCCATTCCACTAGCAGCCGCAGATGTTGAAAGGGCAGATGTCACATTGCTAGTGGAAGGGGCCAGATGTACAGGGTGGTGTTGATGTCCCTCAGCATCGGTACAATGGTGGCCATGTGGGCATTTTGTACCTGCCACAGCTGCATGACTTCCTGGTGGTGGTCCCTCTGCAGCCTTTGATTTTTCCCTAACATAGTGCTCATTGAGCCCATCCTGTCTTGGTAAATTTGGTATGCTCCCAAGACTTGGGAAATGGTTTCCTGGACAGTTATGTCCCTTTGAGGGCCCATCCTCTGGCCCACAGCATCTCTCCCACATACCCTATCCCCACTTACCTGCTACTCTGACACAGTGTGCCCACTCGCAGTGGTTGCAGGTCTATCATTGTCAGGGATGGCCAGGTGAGACTTAAGTACCTGTACTGTGGTGCATACAAAAAATGATACAGTCCTTGGGACACAGGTTTGGGTGCAAATGGTTGCCTGTGATGTTGATGCAACAGGGTTGGTAGGATTTTATGTAGACAGGGAGAGGTTGAGAGTCATTGACTGACCATGTGACCCAGATGGGCCAGGTTGTTCGTCAGTGTCCAGATATTCAAAGCTGTTGTCCTCACTGGGGCCTTGATCCTGAGGGGGACTGACAGTCTCAGGTATCATCTTCATGGTGGCAATGGCAAGGTTACCTGTGGAAGGAGTGAGACACAAAGTTCAGGTTAAAATGTGTGGTTAGTTGCATTTGTGTGAGATGCAGACAGTGGCTTAACATGATTCCTTGCAATGACATTGACAGCTGCTGCACAGCATACCTTTGTTGTGCATACAACTATGTAACTTGATTTCCATGCTCCATGTTTAGAGTTGTTATACTAGGTTGGTACAGATTGCACTGCAGATGGGATCGGATATTGTCTGATTATTAACATGACTATTCACTTCTGTTACCTAGTGAATAGTCAGGCTTGCTAGATGTCACACATTAAAGCTGCACAATGTACAATGGTGTCCTAGTGGGAACACAGTATATGGGTATGCAAGGGAAATTGTCCTGTATCTAGATGTTGTGCATGTGCATCGACTCAGCCACCTTACTTTCCAACCCAGGTCAGTCTTATTTGGCTTGGCATATTTCACCTGTGGCCATTAGGAATGGTCACTTAGCTGTAGCAGTGTTTTGCTTTGGTTGCTATTGTGATTATCATTGCATTGCTGTCATTGCCATGTACTGGTCCTCAACTGAACAATCTAGATCGTGTAGCTAGTAATTGAGTTGTACATGCATTACATGTGATGTGTTGTCCACATTCCAGGTTTTCACAATAATGGGTTAGTGCATTCTGAGAACCGTAGTGATAAGATTTGCCTGTACGTAACTTATCATTTCCAAGGGCTGTGAGTGCAGTTGGGCTCAGGGGAGAGGTGGCATGCCAGAGAGGAGTATTAGGTCATTTGGTGAGAGGTGTAGTGGCTAAAATAGTTTATTAGGGTGAGTTTGGGTGGGGAGGAAGCATGCAGGACAACACAATTGTGTGACAATAACATTATGGGTACTTACCAGACTCCAATCCCCCAGGTATGCCTGTGAGGCCCTCAGGATGCAGTATGTCCAAGACCTTCTCCTCCAATGATGTAAAGGTAGGGGGAGAAAGTGGAAGCCCACCGCCAATCTTCTGTACAGCTAGCTGGTACCTGGTTGCCATGGAACGCCCCTTCCCCCGTAGGTCGTTCTACCTCTTCCTGATGTCCTCTCGTGTGCGTGGATGACTGCTTACAGAATTGACCCTGTCGACTATCCTTTGCCACAACCCAATTTTCCTGGCAATAGATATTTGTTGGACCTGTGCTTAAAAAGGTGTGGCTCTACCCCTACAATTTCATCAGCCATGTCCCTCAAATTATCATCAGTGAAACATGGGTGTTTTTGTGGGGACATGGTTGCAGTTGTATAGACGGTGTGTGCGGGTGTTGTGACTGTAAGGGTGCAGAGTTGGTTAATTGGTAAGGTGTGGGTGCTGCAATGTGAATTGGAGACGTCGTAGTGGATTGTGTGTGCTAGTGATGTCTATATTGTGATAGTAGTTCTGATGTGGGGTGTGTGCTGAGTAAAATGTGTATGTGTACCTGTAGTGTACAGGTACAACTTCTATTCTTTTTTGAAGTCTCAGTGTTTGTGCATATTGTTCTGGATGCAAAGGATTTTGGGTTAAGTAGGTGTGTGTTATATAGTGCTGTGAGTAGGTGCGTCTTGTGTGTGGATTTGTGTCAGGTGTGGGGTATTTAAACTATCCAATGTGGTGTTGGGTTCTGACAGAAGTGAGTTATGACCACCATGGAAGAACCGCTGTGGTGATTTGTGGATCATAATTTGGTGGGTGGAATTGTGCCGGGCTGATGGTGGGACTGTCTCTTTTCATCCCACCAGTGTGCTGGTAGTTTCATAAATGTGGCTGTTTTTTGGCAGACTTCACAGTGTGACTCTGAATATGGTGGTTGGATAACTGCCAACATGGTGGTTTTATGGCAGCTGCCACCGCAGCAGTCTTCCCAAAAGACTGTCAAAGTTGTGATAAGGCAATTAATGTGTTCTGTAGCAGTTAATTTATCTAATATGGTGTCAATCAGAAAATGTTGGGTTATGCCACTCCCTGCCTCCAGTGGTTCAGTGAATCTTGTGCCCTACACACCATTCAAGGTCTTTTATGCATTTTACTTAGTTCAACACCATTACAAATTTACCTTTCCAGTCTCACATTCAGTACACTTAATTGTCCTCTTCAAAGGTATTTGATATATAGTTCTCTTATTTACTATTTCTTTATGAGCGCTGACTATCCTGATGTCTTCTTTTAGCTCTATTAGCACATGGACCTTACCATCAGTAAGATCTATGAGTCAGATGTATGAAGCTTTTTGCATGGCGCAAACGGCGAAATTCGCTGTTTGCGCCATGCAAAAAGCACATCGCGCAGCTCATTCCCATTTTGCGAGTCGGTAACCTGGTTACCGACTCGCAAAATGGGAATGCGACTCGCAAATAGGAAGGGCGGTTCCCCTTACTATTTGCGATTCGCATCGCAATGTAGAATTGCTTTGTGACCACGAACGCGGTCGCAAATCAATTCGCAGTTAGCACCCATTTCAAATGGGTGCTAACCCATTTGCAAAAGAGAAGGGGTCCCGATGGGACCCCTTCCCCTTTGTGAATGGCCCTGAAAACATTTTTTCAGAGCAGGCAGTGGTCTTATGGACTACTGCCCGCTCTGAAAAAATGAAAGACAAACATTTCATTTTTTTGTTTGTGTTGCAACTCGTTTTCCTTTAAGGAAAATGGGCTGCAAAACAACAAAAAAACTGCTTTACTGAAAAGCAGTCACAGACATGGTGGTCTGCTGTCTCCAGCAGGCCACCATCCCTGTGAGTGCTGCGAATCAAAAGAGAATTGCAACCCACGTCATTAATATTAATGAGGTGGGTCTTTGCGACCTCCTTGCGATTTGCAGATGGTGTCAGGGACACCATCCTGCATCCGGGTTTGCGACTCATAAATTGAAAGTCGCTCAGACTCACAATTTGCGAGTCGCAAACTCGGGCTTTACTACATCTGGCCCTATATTCTTTCCGTTGAGCTGAAGTCAATATTTATGTATGTATGTAAAATACTTTATGAGGTCTACTAAGACCACAAAAGCAACAAAACAATATGTACATAAATACATACAACTTACAGACTGTTGAGAATATAGATGTACAGGATATAAAATAGCTTTACAAAATAGGCTAAAACAGTCGCTGACACTACAGCCACCATTCGCACTGGATCTCCAAAAAACATGATACAAAAAAACAACATAAAACAAGAGATGAAATACAATCCAGACCATCTTAAAGTACATTATTATAAATATAATTAACATGATCATAATCAGCCTCCACCTACATCTCGCAGTTTCTTCAATCTAAGCGAGGAAGATAAACAAAAACATGCAACAGCACAACAGCATATATAGTATGTACATCTGATAAAAGCGTCAAAAACACGAGGGCAGGTCCAACTTTCTCAAAATAGGTAGTCTTCAACAATGGGATAAAAAACTTTCTGTGGGGGATTATGCAAAAACTAACAAAAGAGAACAAAATGCACTAAGTTTTGAGGTGGAAAATTATCACACTCACAAGGACCTACATTATTGCTCCACCCAGCAATTTTTGGTTAAATTAACAATTGATGGAGCTGGTTAAACCTAAACCTGGTTAAAAGAAAACAATGGTGGGGATTAACAATGGATCAAATAATGTTCAATAGCAGGACTTGTCACGAATAACCCATGATCGTGAACCATGGGTGTGTTTCAACCAACATAATGCTCTCCAACTATCTAAGGCTAAGCAATTCATAAGAATCTCTCTGCCCAAACGATTTTTCACACACACCCAGGTTGTCAACCACCTGATCAGGGGATGTAGCACTGAGACCTGAGATACAAAATAACCCCAATTCCTTATGAACCATAAAAGTGGGAGTTGAGGAGGGAACTGCTAGCAAACACCTGCAGAAACCATTTTTGGTCACTTGTATGTCCTTAACAAAGGCATAACCCGAAATATTGCTACCGTAAGTGGCCACTGGTAAGGATTTTGCCTGGTCAATTTTCACCAAAGCCCATAAAGGTTTCCTGCCTAGCCCGGTGGAAAAAGAAAACAGGGCCCCAACAGTCCTTAATGAAGCTGCCCTTTTTAATTTCAGTAATGGCTCCCACATAATTTGAGCATCAAAAACAACAACCAGGTAGGGGTAGGTTTGTGTCCTAGCCAACCTATTATCTGTACATAAAAGGATCTTATGTGAGTCATTTTAGCTAACATTGTTGTTAAATGAACATGTACCTAAGCATTAAAGAAACCTCATACTACCACTGTGGGGACAGTACCTTTATTGGTCTCATTTTGAGTCAGAATTCATATAAAAGAGGAATGCCGCCATCGAAGTAGGATGAATTTTCAGTGGCTACACATGGACAGGCAGGCTGGTAATGTTGTAGCAAGCAGGATTTTAAATAAAGCCAATTTGACACGCAACATTTATGAGGGCGTTGTCAGAAATTACCAGGAGTGTTGGCTAATTAATAATAATGATTGTGTAACTAAAACTAATCTAAAGAGGCTTCGCCATTATACTTATTTTTTCATAGAATGTGCGTCTCTAATAATATCAATAAACCTGTGCTGGTGATGTCATCCATTTGAACCCCTTTTTTACATATATTCTTGGCTGAGGATATTAAAAGAATACTGGTTCAGTGGCATGCACAACATTATAATCACCCTTAAGGAAAAAAGGTAAGTGGAAAAAGATTGTTTAAATGATTAACTATACCAGTTGACATGGCTTATTGATCACTTTGGCACCAGCAGTGGAGTCTTGACCCTGATGTGAAATTTACAGAATCAGCTACATGTAAATATAATATCCTAAGATTGTTTTGATGGAGATATCATGTTTTCAATTAATTATGTAAGCAAACCCTCTCATGGAGACAAACACTATGGAGAAAAATATTTGCTGATCTTAGGCCTGAGTCTCAAAACTTCATTACTTGATGAAACAATCTGAGTGTTCTGCAATAAATTTAAACAGATTTTTTTTTCCTACCTGGGAAATATAAGAAATTACTTACATTTCCTCCTGATGGGCAACCTATTTAAATTAGTTGATAAAACAATATTCAAAATGTCAATTTTCTTGACACAAACAAGTCTACTTCTCCAATCAGAGAGATAATGCTAAAATCTCCACAGACAGCTTCTAGTGCCCTGAAAAATGCACATTATGCTAGGAAAGTTAAGACTGATCAGTGGGCTGGTGTCGTAGCATGCACAATTTATTTTCTGAGAAATTAAAAAAATAACAAAGGTAATTGAATGAATCTGAAAAAGAAGGTCACTAGTACTTCTACCAGAGTATCTCACTCCAGGAAACTTGATTAAGGGCCTCATTACGAGTTTGGCGGTCTGTGCACCGCCATGGCAGTGGCAGCGGTCCGACCACCATTGGCTTGGCCGTCGAACCACTGTACTACGAGTCATACAGGCCTATGGAGCAAAGACAGCCGCAGTCCTGCTGGCAACACCAGGCAGCGCAGACTGCTGCGATGACGAGCCAGTATAAACAGGCCGGCAGAGCCTGTGTTCCCGACAGACACATTATGAGGTTGCACACCACCAATGTGACTGTGGTGGTTCAACCACCATGTCCCAGGAGATGGAAACGCAGAGTATAAAGGGAGCAACTCACCTGCACGCAGCATTACACATCCTGTGCTGCCACTGAGCCTATCACCCAAATCCTGCTGCTGTTGTTGTTCATCAAAAGTGCACAAAATACATACCACTGTGCACGCAACTGGCGGTAAGTACACGCACCTATCTGTGTCAGAAAGCTTAACAACAGATTGTCGTGCTGTCATCCACATGAGATGGGGATCAAGCCATAGGCACCAACTACACAGTCACAGTCATTCACAAAGAAGGACACAGTCACAACCAATAAATGCCCCATTTGGGATGATCACTCACACTGCATTGTAACATGACACAAAAACACATATCTGCCCATCTTAGGCACAGGGACAATGAAGTGTACACAACATTGTGTCACACAACACCACAACATCACATCTGCCAATACAACTGACATCCTCACATTGCACATATGCCATGGACTGTTGTCAGATTCAACACACATATGTGTGGATGTGTCATGGAACACACACCCCTCCCATGAAATAACCATGTAATGGACCCACATATCACCCACAATGGAACACAATGAAAGGACAATGTTATGCACAATGGCCAGAGAGACAAAAATCCAAAGCTCACTATGCAAACACTACCTGCACAATAGAGATGGGGGCATCAGAAGCACTCGGGGAAGGATGGTGCACCGGGACACATAGCACTTTGCACCCCCCCAAAAAAAAACATTCACATAGGAACTGGCCTTACATGTGTCTCAGGGAAAAACAATACTAGAGCCAAGTGTCAGGCCTATCTTTAGAATGTGGTAGTGCAAGTCAGGAAAGAAAATACAACTGCAACTGCATAGGACATACATCTAGATGAAGTAGGTGCAAGGTACACACAGCAAAATGAACACATGCATAGTCAAATGCAAAGGAAGACAGCACGATTGAACATCCTCCATGTCATCACAAACAAGACTCACGCTGCCACACATGAGTCTAATATATAATCCATATCAGGGGGACAAGTCTAACACCATACATGCTGACATTGGAGGTGAAATACTTCATACTTACTATACCAAAAATTACACAATTGCATTAACAAACACATTCTTACAGTCAACATCTACCCTTGTCCTGGGTAACACCAGCACTGCCCACAAAGTCAGATTTAGCAAACAACAGCAAATGGATAAGCAATCAGGCTGAAACACACACTACTGTAGACAGACAGCAAAAATTACTTTGAAACAACATAAAGGTAAAAAACGAATTGCAGGACAAATGTGTACCAAAAAAATAACTACTTGGGTTTATTAACTGAAAATACATAATAGCAAAGGCCATTGGCATGTCCATGGTAAAGTCTCTGCACAGTACTGTGCCCTCACATGACTCCTATCACTGCCAGGTAACCGCCACAGGAAGGGGCATAATGTTGGCTGGCAGGCACCTTAGGGATCATCCTGGGGGGGTTAAATTTGGGATGGGTTGGTTTGGGAGGGTGGGCAGTTTCTTAGGAGGGGTGGGCTTTTTCTTGGGGGCAAGGGGCACGGGTGCTTGCAGGGTGTGACATGGAAAAACTTTGATGTGGAAGAGATGGGTTGGGATGTAAATGGGGGCCTCTTTGGTTAAGGAAGGGGTTTGGAGGGAACAGGGAAAGGGCAAGGTTGAAAAGGAAACTCTTCTTCAGAACACAGGGTGGTCAACAGCAGGGGTTGGGGATTTAGAGGTTGAAGGAGTAGTTGTCTGATGTGAAGGTGTAGATGTCTTGGGTATGTGTGTGTGTGTGAGGCATGCTTCTATTTCTGTGGTGTCTATTGCATGTGTGAGTATGGGTATTTGCGTGTCTTGGGAGGCTGGGAGGTGGAGGTGCTGGGTGATGTGGGAGTGGTGGATGCGTTTGTGTCTCTTGGGGTGGTATCTGTGAGTGTGCTAGATGTTGTGGATGTGTGTGTGTCTGGTGGGCTGGTGTCTGCGGGTATGCTGGTTGTGGTAGATGTCTGGGTGTCTGTTGGGGAGTGTTTGGAAGTATGATGGATGTGGTGGATGTCTGTGTGCCTGTTGGGGTGGTGTCTCTGGGTATGTTGGATGTGGCAGATGTGTCACTGCCTGTTGTGGTGGTGCTGTGGGTATGCTGGATGTGGTGTGTGGGTCAGTGAGGTTGTCTGCTGAAGTGGTCACTGACGTTGTGTTTGTGGGTAGATGGTGAGTTCCTGCGTGCCGGTGTGTCTTGTGGTATTTGTGTTTGTGGGCTGTTTGTGTGTGTTGAGGTGGGTACGTGCAGATGTGTCTGTGTGTTGTTTGTGCATTGAGGTGAGTGTGTGCAAATGTTTCTGTATGCTTGGGACAGGTAGGGCAATGGGGGATTTGGGTTGGGAAGGAGGAGGGGGGCACAATGTGGGGGGACTGGCTGCCATCAGTGAGGAGGCCAGGAGAGAATACTGTCAGTTAAGTGTGTGGATTTCTGCTCAGCCCCTTACAAACTTCCTTGTGGGGTTCCCCAGGGATCATCTCCTAGTCTGACCCTTTTTAATCTGTACATTGCCTCCTTGGCAAAATTGGTTCGATCTTTTGACTTCCAGGTGTTCTCATATGCTGATGACACCCAAATCATTGTTACCATGCAGGATAGCACTGACACCACAGCTGACAGGTTTCAAACCTGTATGAGAAAAGTCGATAAGTGGAAGAAACTGAATTGGCTAAAAATGAATGGGGACAAAACTGAAGTCATATTCTTTGGCTCAAACTCCATCATTTGGAACCTCAGCTGATAGCCTGAGACTTGTGGGTCCCTACCAACTCCAACAGCCGCTGTTAGGAATCTTGGAGTTATCTGTGATTCAGCATTAACCTTTGATGCCCAGGTAAACAAAGTCACAAACATATGCATCTGGCTAATAAAAATTCTTAAGAAAGTCCTGCCTCTTATCCCACAGGAACTTAGAGTGACAGTACTCCTGGCCCTTATTGTGTCCAGATTGAACTATTGCAATGCTCTGTCCTCTACCTGAACATCCACCAACATTCTCTGAATAAGCTACAACTTGTTCAAAACTCAGCTGCTCGATTGGTGCTCGGAACACCCAGGTCTGCCTCCATTAAGGAGGGCATTAGGGAATTGCACTGGTTTCCACTTAAGAAATGTATCACCTTCAAGACGCTGTGCTTGGCTCACAAATCTCTTCACTCCCAGGGCTCTGAATACCTACAAACAGCAATCAACTGGTACATACCAAGTTGCTCACTAAGATCATTAAATCTTAGATTAGCGAAGATTCCGAGGACACATGAAGTAAAATGGTGAGATAGAGCCTTCTCAACAGCAGCCGCTAAACTATGGAACTCCCTTCCAAATGAGATTACAGCGATCCCATCTTTGCTTCCATTTTGTAAGCAACTCAAGTCTTGGCTTTTTTCCCTCTAGCTCTATGATAGCTTTGGCTCCATTACCCCCATAGCGCTTCAATACCTATGGTCTGAATGCGCTATACAAGAAGCACAAATACAAAGACAAACACAAGGCACTAGGAATGCCTTCCAGGAAAGCATTGGTTTGCTGAAGTTGGTTTGCCAACCCCTGGAGGGCATTCACAATGGCAGTTTGACCCACAGAGATGTTCCTTGTGTGGTCAATAGCCTCCTCACTCAGGGCAGCGTAACAAGGGCTGGGGTGGAGGTGCCTGTGGCAAAGGAGTCGTCCACTCTCTTGGGTGAGCGGGCATGGCCAACTAGGTTGGGAGCAACAGGGAGGGGGGTGATAGAACTGGGGGTGGTGGACAAAGATGGTCCTGGAGTAGGTCTCTATGGGTCTGCCACCACTAGGGAGTGGCCAATGGAGGTTGAATCCGATGATGAGTATGTATATCCATTCTCCTCCGTGGCACTCCCTTCACCCTCCGGGCTACTAGGTCCAGATAGTTTCCCACTTGGTTGTGCTCTAGCTCCTTTGCTTGGCTGGGCTGATGCTGAAAATACAAATAGAAAAAGGGTCACCACATGTTCCTGATCACACTTGAACAACAGCTCTAATTATCAAACATTACCATTATATCAAGTAGGCCCCAGCAACAAACTCCACCAAGGTGGTCCCTACATGTACCATACAATGTGCATACAAATCATCTGAAATGTCAAAGGTTGCCCACAGGATCTCAGACAACTGCAATTGCATGGCGAAGGTTGTGCAATCACTGTAACCATTGAACATGTAGGAGACCTCATTACATTCAATGCTTTGCCTCATGGAGCATACCTGTTACCTATTGCCATACAATAGTAGCCCAATGTCAAGATCATTCCCACAGATACCACATAAGGTCATGCAGACATTTATTTGTCCCATGCACAATGTCAGAACAATAAGAATGGATGCTCCCTGCACATGCCATGTTGCTGACAGCAGTACATTAGCCTGGAAAACGTGACATGGAATTAATCATGTCACATTGGAAACATATTAACAATGCATACTTCACTTAGTCAAATTTGTCCCAAGGGAGTAATGGAAGTAGAACTAATGTTGCTCAGTTATGCCACACATTTGGCATGGAAATGTACACTACAGATATCATATGCAAATTGACACTTAGATATGTTCCTAAAATCCACAACACAATAAATCAGCAAGCCCACATTAATCACCACTGTCTGACACCCCTTAAAATGACATACTCTGATTGCATCAGTAGGCAACATTAGTCCTTTGAATGTTGGAGAGACCCAGAGATTCACAAGTACTTGTAGAAGGCCCTCAAGATCTTGCCAAATGGGAAGCTACATCACTGTCTCCATTTTGGTCCTACAAACCCAGATATCTGTGGTTGAATGGTTGTACCCAACCACATGTGATTCCAACATAACTGCAAGACATCCCATGATGCATGCCAACAGTCAGGTAACACAGTCTCCTCATTTCACATGTGCAGTACACTTTGCCACATTAATGCATTGGAAATGCACATTGTGTGTAAAAACTCTTGTCCTTCCTGTCATATCACTCATTGCTACCTCAGTTATACATGCCACATAACATGCAATGATGGGTGAGGGTATGTGTGAGCCAACAATCAATGGTGACACACTCCTGTCTGTGGCACCACATGAAATGTAGCCCCATTGCACATGTCCAATTCCAAACACAGGTTCGTATGTATACATGTGAGGGAATACAGAAATTGTCCCATGAACAGAAGTAGACCAACATGAAACAGCAGTGTACACATTTTGTCAAAAGAGAAAGGAGCGCATGCTAACATGTCAGCACAAGGAATTTCGGCAACAGTGATGGCACATAAATCATGTCAATGGACATTCCCTACTTACCAAGGGAAAGTTTTGATCTATAGCTCCATCCAAAAACAATGTATGCTGTCACATGTATGATGGACACCTTTACATGACAGACAGTAGTGAGGTATCAGCACTTGTCACACACTGAAGACAAGTGGCCTTTGGGAGGCAGATGCCAATTTACTCACTTGACCAGACATATGGCTAAGGACAGTGATCCATCACTTCTTTTTCTTTGGGCTGTAACACTGAGTAGTGGTCTGTTCCGTAGAATTTACACCCACCACAACAACAAACATTACTTGATTGATCAATGTACACACCCATGTGTTGTACCTAGAGAGCAATTTTTGTGTTGATTGTATTCAGTTATGTCCTAGGTCACTGGACTAACAGGCAAGGCACATCAGTATGCACCACATTACATATCTACACAAACAGTTACTCATCTTGTATGTCATACATGGCCCCTCCCCAATCATCAGGAGGAAATGTCAGAACCCAACACATCAACTTGGCCACGTGACAGGCAGGAATATACCCTGTACTTACCCCCTTGTGGCTGCTGAGCTCCCCTCAAACACTTATCAAGGTCTGGGTATGCCACCACCAGAATGCGGGCCTATAGGCGGGTAATGCTCTGAAGTGCACCCCACTCAAATTGGGAGGGCAGGCCCACGTTGACCTCCATGATCTTCTGGGCCCAGTGACTTAGGTCCTCCCACCTCTTGCCATAGTGGGCGCTCCTCCAGCTATGGACCCCTGGGGTCGGCATCTTCTGGGCAATGGCTCTTCAAATGTCCTTCGTCTGATGGGTGTTTACCTGTATGGATGCAAGAGACAAATCAAGCGATTACAAACACAAGTTTTTGCCCAAATGGTTGTGTCACAAAAAAGTCAGAAACACCAAGAACAAAATGGGTAATTTGTTAACCCACCTCAAATGTAAAGCACACATGAAATAAGTACTGTGACATGACTTCACACTTTTGGATTTATCTGCAGACTATCCCACTACCCTGCTCATGGCCTATCATGACTAAGCAAGCCTAATGACATCAGGTTGAACATGCTCCAACAGAATGTACTGTGATGTGTGCTACAATGAAACACTACACACCAATGTTGTTTCTGAAGGATAAAGTCCTTAGGCCTGACTGGACGAACACATTTCCACTCTGCAAGATTGACTCACTGCATACAGTCCCTACAGGCAACTACCGTAGTACAGACTTCACCCTTACACTTGAGAGCTAATGAAAGGCCTGTCATAATGGGTGCAGAAGGTGTCTTACCTGCACATGTGTGGACATATGGTCTACCAAATGCAGCCTCAGGCCACTTCATGATGGGTTTCTGTGGTATGTACCTGTACCACAGAACACTCCTTTGGACATATGTTTTTAACCTATAGAGATGGCATCCAACATACAAAGGTATGTATTGTACAATTTGTGCTATGAAACCAAGCTACTGAGTCACATGTCATGGCCTCCCACAAACCTATACACTGTCTGCTCTGTGGGTCTGTCATTTATGCAATAAGCCTGTCCAGTACAAATATGACTTCGGTGAAGGTGACAACAGAGCTGTGGGAGTAAGGGACCTGTCATGAGTCAAAGACACACACTGGCAATGATACAAAATGCACATAGGACTAGTTTTGGGATTTACCTCAGTACCCATTCCTAATCTAATCAATAGACTGAGAAGTGCAGGGCAGGATTTGCCGCTAGAGCCTCATATTGTCAACCTGACAGGATCTGCAGTTCTACAAGGAATGGGCACAGTGCCACAATTGAATAGCCACAGGGACTCTTCTGTAGCCTGGACTATATTCCATACTGGGAAATACATTTGACAGGCCCTGGTCTCTGCAGGCTGAGCATACAGACCTACATGATACTCACATTTCCATCACTTCCATGCATGACAGTACATCAGGTGGCCATCAGCAATGTGGCTTGTGTGGCAACCTGAAAGGCACCTTCACTAATGATACGCCTTCTAGACATCAGTTTGGTAAAGCCAGATGTGGGGTGAAAGATCTGCGGCACAATACACATTGCTTACAAGATCCTCAAATGACTCAGACAAGATGCATGCACAGCTCATAATGTCATGCACATACATTTACAACCATCATAAACAAAGAAATGTCTTTGGATGGCACTTAAGTCTCTTTGCCTAGTTATGTGCATCCAACACAAGAAGGATCTAGCCCCCCCCCCAAAAAAAAACATCACAAAACAAAATGTGAATGACCACAACATATAGTACTGGTCACCAACACCTGCACCATGTACATCCCATTGATGCCACATTATGTAACAATGGGCACACAAGAAGTCTAATTGGCACACATGGGCACATTGTAGCCTGTAGGTAGGGAAAGCATGGTTTTGAACAGAGCCAATTGTGTCTATGAGATATTTACCTGCTCCTCTGGTGAGCCATAAAGCTGACCATAGAGGGGAAGGACCTCACTCACAAGCCTCTACAGCTCCTCTGGAGAGAAGGCAGGTGCCCTTTCACCTGTTGAACATGCCATGATTGTTCCCAGAGGTGGCACACAGCAGCTGAAGTGGTGTAGGTGTTGCTGACAGCCGTGTCAGGAGTCAAATTACTGATTTTACTCAATGCAGTGCACACGTACACCACCTATGCGGTCATCACCACCGATGAACACAGCCATTGGGTCACGTCTGCCACAGGCAACATTAGCCTATGGCTGTGTCTGCCGCCATTGGAACTGTCTGATGCAAAGATGACTTCCTCTGACGGCGGCGGGTGGTTCCTGAAGTTCAGTGGAGGAGATCAGGCATCTGCCATTTTGGCAGCTTGAAAGACTGTATATTGCCCTGTTATATGTATCACACAAAAACATTATAAGATTAATATTGTCACAAATATCCTCAATCTGTCTTGTCATATAGGTACAACTACACAACCACGAGTGTAATGTATTGCAGAACACAGATGGCATATGACGACAGAGCACAGGCCATCACTGCTGACCGTATTTTGGCAGTCAGAAAATATAGCAACATTTCATAGAGCAATTGTGTAGCAGAGGATGTCACCCGAATCCATGTTGTGGACATGTGTTCTCAACCATGGAAGTCACATTTGATCCCTTGTGTAGTTGCCATCTGTGATATGTACTGGGTGTCATGTATATTCAGTGAGATATACTTTGTCACATGATATTGTTGGCATACATCATGTAGGTTTCTGTGGACACAGTGATTAATGTTTCAAATCCTGTCTCTTCACACATAGGCACCCTGGGAGAGGGAGGATGTGACAACGTCCTGTCTACCATCCATTGACAGGCCTTCGGACCATGGAGAAATGCCACGTCATCCAGCTCTACCTCATGAATAGGCAAACAATAGTGGACTTACACCGTCAGTTGGAGCCAGATCTGATGCAAGCTAGTAGTAATCCTACCTGGATACCACCCATTGTATAAGATATATCATATTTGCACTACCTGGCTACAGGGTCCTTCCAACATTCAGTGGCCCTATCTGCTAGTAAGTCCTAACCTATGTTCAGTCTGGTGTTGAACGATTTCTTCTCAGCTATATCAGGTTACCCCAAGTTGAGAATATAGCCAATGTGAAGGCTGATTTTTGTGGCTTTGCCCACCTCCAACATGTGGTGGAGGTCACTGATGGCACACATTTTGGCTTAGTGCCACCACAGGCCACTGAGCAAGTCTATTGCAACTGAAAGAACATCTATTCATCAACATGAGCGTTGTCTGCTTGGTGAATCTCTACATCTCACATATGTGTAATCGTCATCAGTGATTCAGCACATGATTCCTTCATAATGTAGCACTGCACCATACCCCAGCTGATGTCCCAACTGCACACAGAGAGAGCCTGGATGGTTGGTAAGTCACGTCTGTCCTGATCATGTGTGAGCAATGTCAGGTTCTGCAATCATGAAGTGAGGCACACACTGGTTCACTTATGTCCTGTTCCTTAACATGAGACTCAACATATCCAAACTGTCCCTGGTTGTTGACGCTGCTGAGGAATACAACTACGCCAGGGGAAGTCTGCTTCATTGAGGCCCATGGAAGAGCATGGAGGCCAGTGGAGCAGGCTTTTGTGCTCGTGAAGGCCAGATTCCTGTGTTGTGGCAGGATAGGTGGAGCCCTCCTCTACTCACCCAAGAAAGTGTGTCAGATCACTGTGGAATGGTCGCCCTGTGGAGGAATATCCTGTACATCCCAGAGGAGGAGGAGCCTGCAGTGCCACTGAGTCAGAATCCTGAAATACCAGCTGAGGATGACAGTGGTGAAGAGGAAGGAGCTATCTTTCAAGAAGATCCCATCGACAGCTACTTCTCATGAGTGTAAGCATGTCATGTGATGTCATGACTGTGACTGTTTGATGAACTGTAGCTGTGAGAATGTTTTGAATTGAGTGATTTGGATACAGCTCAGGAACTTATCATCTTCAATTATCAGCCAAAGGCTGCTTGATCTGGTAGCTTTGGACACATCCCCACCATGATGATGTTGCTTAATTTTTGTCTGTTTACTTGCAATGTACTTTGTTTTCCAGATGCTTGCTATATGACGTGTCATATTATGGTTTAAAGCCTATAGTCCTTGTTTTGCTTGTTGTACAGGTACCTTCACCATAAAATCTTCATGTGGGCATTTCAGAGTTGTGACAGTGGCAGGTAGGTGATGCTGTTCTGACATATGAAGTGGACATGGATTGTTTCAGGGAATGTAGGTCATAGAGTTTGAGGGTATGAAACCTGTGCCAAGACAGCTTGCATAGTGTCTGGGTGGAAGGTAGGAAGTGTCCATTGGACTTGTTTTGTGTGCTATGGTGGGCTTGATGTATCATGTGTGTCACCATGTGGGCATGAACCGTGGTTGTAAGCTAAGATTACATGTCATTTTTCCTCCACATTAGCTAAACAGTGGTTTTATCTGACCTGTATCTAACTATAGATGTGTTTCATCATTGTAGGCCACAGTGCTTGTGCCACAACACTGACATATGTTTGTGACATATCACCAGAAGCATGAGCACGAGATTATGATGGCTCTGAGATCAGGGACTGTTGTACTGACATCTGTCTGTATATTGGATTATGTGATGTTGAATTACTTAGGTGTCGTATTTGATAAGGGTCAAGCCGCTAACACAAACTACATAAATGTTTGCCTATTCTATAGGGCAATGTCTGACAAATCCCTTCCTACCATGGTCTAGAGGTCTGTACCTGTCAACATGTTCATTTACTCAGTATGAGTCAATCATTTTTTTATTACAATAGTCCTCACAGATTGACATCCTATGAGACTGTAATAAATGTTTTAGTTTGAGCAGAAACTTGTATGTATGTGTTTGTTTGGGATTGTTTTAATCCTGAGTTGGACACTGTGTACATGCAACATATTCCATCTTGGACAAGTAGCTCTGATCATCTTTGTGTGGTTCACATGGTCTGACATACCTGCATGGCTAAATATGAAATCAAATCAGCAGACAAAGAGTCAGAGAAGGGTGATTTTATTGTGCATCTATGACTAACAGAAAATATATGTGACATGACACAACAAAAAAATCAAATATGAAGGAGTCAGTCATGGTGAATGTAATATTGGAGTAGATGCCACACCTTTGGGACTTCAAAGTCCAGAGTACTCCTTCCATTGGAAATGGTGGGAGGCTCAGGATCAGTCCAGAGTAAATGTGGAACACACAAAGGAGGTCCTTAAGGAAGAGGGTTATTGCTGATGGTGTAAGTGTCTTGCCATCCACACCTCCTGGATCCTTTGTTAGACGTCTCTGCTTGTGTGTAGGGGGGATCTGCTGCTACAGAGGCAGGGGTATCTGTGCCTCGGTGTTCCTGTGGCAGGGCCTCCCTTCCAGAGGTTCACACTGATGTTGCTGGGCCTGCTGTTGAGTGACTAAAAGAAGGGGTAGATTGGTGTTGCAAAGCCCAGTTCAGGGTGGTATGTATGTCCCTCATCATCCCTGTTAGGGAGGCCATGTCGTTACTGTGGGCCTCTAACTGTTCCCACATGTCACAATGCATGTCCCTCTGTAGCTGCTTAATTTCCCGGAGTTCGGTGAACATCTGCCCCTTCTTGCCTTGTGACTCTTAATAGACCCTCTAGACAGGGCTGATGATATCCTAGCCAAGAGCAGCCCCAATGGCCTCCCCGGACTGGCCCACAACATCCCTCCCACACACCATACACCCACTAGTTTGTGTCCCTGCCACAGGGTGCCCCCTCCAACTTGTTCCTGGACTCTCATTGTCCAAAGTGTTGCATTACCCCTCAGAATCCAGGACTGAAGGGCACAAGATGGTAGACATGGTTGTTGAGACACAGGCTGGAGGTGAATGGTTGCTTGGGATGTTGAAGCAACAGGGCTGGGAGGTGACGTTGTGGGCACAGTGAGACTCACTGATGCTGTCTGACCAGGTTGCCCAGATGGTCCAGAAACATCCTCCACGACCAGATGTCCAGGAGTGTTGTTGTCACTGAGGGCTTCATTCAGGGGTTAGCGGCAGTCTGTTCCGGGGCCTCTGTGTACCCAGTGGCTGAGCCACCTGATTATGTAAAATGTACATTGTTACTGGTTCTATTGTGACATCTACCTCCAAAGGGTTAGTGTTACAGTAAGCAGAAATCTTGGAGAAAGTTAAGTTGTAGTTAATCCTGGTGTGCCAAGTAACCATACTTGACTCAAGGAGCTGATGAGATTTACAGATCAGTTGCACTTTGGAGGATGGCCTGAAAATGAAATTTTACCACCAGTGCAGCCAACACAGTGGAGAAGTTAGACATGGATTTGACCATTTGGAGGCCTACTTGAGTGGGATGCAGGCGGACCCAGGACTTTGTTGTGTATATGACCAAAGTCATCATGTGCACATTGCAGTGTCAATATGCAGCCAAAAGGGTGATGCATCTTGAGACCTTAGGAATACTTATTGCACACATCGGGTAAGCTGTCCTTGCTGTCCTCAATAGTTTCATCTTGGGTTAGGGAGTCACGATGAAGCAAGGTAGACAGTACATTTAGTTTGTGAGTTGTCAAACAACAGTGGTCCTTTTGACTAGAGGACACTGGGCTGGTGATTGGAGTTGCTGAAAAAGGGCCTGCTGGGAGTTGCAGTCAGGTCACTCCCTGTACTACTCATACTTGACCAATGTTATTCCCCCAGGTGAGTACACTTCATTTGAGTTGACAAACAGATGTATGCGGGCATGTGAGCACTGTGCTGGTGGTTGGAGTAACAGAAACAGGGCCTGCTGGGAGTTGCAGTCAGGTGACTTCCTGTACTACACACACTTAAACAATGTAATCCCCCCAGGTGAGTACACTTAATTTGAGAGTTGACAAACAGATGTATTGGGGTATGTGACTACTGTGCTGGTGGTTGGATTAACAGAAATAGGGCCTGCTGGGAGTTTAAGTCAGATCGCTGTCTGTACTACACACACTAGACCAATGTTATCCCCCCAGTGAGTAAACTTAATTTGAGAGTAAATAAATAATGGTCTTTGGACTAGAGAACACTGGGCTGGTGGTTGGAGTTTGGAGTTTCTGAAATAGGGCTTTCTGGGAGTTGCACTCAGGTCACTATCACCACTCCCCAATGCTTGACAACTGTTTTGTTTCACATATCTGTATGCAGGCATGTTGGTGCATACATTGTCATTTTGGGACATGCTGTGGATCCTGGAATTTGTTTCAGCTATTGTGAGATTTCCACGCCCCATTTTTACATGGCATGTGATAGGCCTTGGTAACTGTGATGATGTGTCCAATAATATCCATTGAGAGTGTTTGAACTCAGATACTCTGGGTATTGAAATTTGACGAGGTACGTGAATAAGACAGTGGGCAAAGCTGAGCTGTGAGCATGCAGGACGTTCCATTTTTGTGACTTTTTTATGTTGTGATTTTATAGACTCCATTCCCTCAGATAGTCTTGTAAAGCCCTCAGGATGCAGGATGGCCATGACCTTCTCCTCTCAGGGAAATAGTATTAATGGGGCACTGGGAGGGCCACTGCCAGTCTTCTTGTCCTGCATCAGGTGCCGGGAACCCATGGAATGGACCTTGCCCCTAAGATCATTCCACCTCTTCCTAATGTCCTTCTTTGTGCACAGGGTAGTGCCTCCAGAATTCACACTATTGACATTCCTGTCCCAATTTAAATTTTCCTACTGAGAGGAGTGTGCTGGGCTTGTGCTCCAAACAATTGTGGGTCTACTTCTATGATTTTATCCACCATGACTCTCAACTCATCTTCCGAAAAACGGGGATTTTTGGAAAATGACATGGTGGAAAAAAACACTAATGATGATGGCAGGGAATTACTTAACAGGGGAAGTGCAATAGGGTGTGAATGGACAAAAGGGTGTGCAGGGTGTTCAATGGGATGGTGAAAAAAAGGGCGTGCCTAATCTATAGACTCAATGGATTTCAGTTGTTCGGGCTTCGCTGTCTTTCTGTATAAGTGCAAAGGATTGTGATCTGTGAAGGGGTGTGCTGTATAGTGTGCTTTGCAGCTGTGCCTACTTAACCAATGTGTTTCAGCTGTGTTGTTTTTGAATTCATCCAATGTGCAGTTGTGTGTTACTTTGCTGACCCCGAACCGGCGTGACTGCTATCAAGGGAACGTCAAAGCACCTGAGTGATTGTAATATGCTCGGTGGTTGGCCGCGGCACTGACGGCGCTAGAGGTAGGAATGCCTCTACCCAGTCCACTGCACCGCTGGCGGTCTGCATTTGTTGCTTGGCGGTCGGCAGTCCTGCCTGTGTGATTCGCAATAGGGTGGGCTGGAAGACCGCCGGTGTGGTGGTCTTTTCAGGACTGCCAACATGGCGGTCAGGTGGTCAGACCGTCAAACTCGTAATCTGGCCCTAAGTGTAGAATATGCTACAAACAGCCACTTTGCCTTTGGAATTAAATAAATGAAACCACTAACCTATTTCCCTGTCACAAAAGTAACCAACAATATACCAATAGAATGCCCTTTCTACCAACAAAATGAAGACATACTTATGGGATCACTGCAAGTTTGGCAGTCAGTGGACCGCCATGTTGGCGGGGCGGTCCGACCACCGTTGATCTGGCAGTCAGACTACCGTATTACAAGTATGGTGGTCATACTAGTACTAACAAAAGAACGTTAGCAGTCCGCCAGCACCACCAGGTAGCACCTACTGCCACGGTCACAAGGAAGCACAAACAGGCCGGTGGAGCCTGTGTTGCCACTGGACTCACTACTAGGTTGCACACCGCCAGCGTGACCATGGCAGTCTAACCACCATGTATCAGAAGGCGGAAACAGAGAGTATAAAAGGAGACACTCACCGCAGGCAGCATTATATGTCCACTACCGCCATGAGCCATTCACAAACGTCATGCTGCTGCTCCAACTAATCCAAAGACAACTAAATCCATGCCTCTGTGGATGCCTGTTAGAAATGGGGTTTCTGATTAGCTAGGGTATGCACCTACGTCGGGCAGAGCCCAGCTACTTTAGTCAGGTTGAGGGAGTTACCCACCCAAGATAACACCTGCCCACCCCCTTGGTAGCTCGGCATGAACAGTCAGGCCTATCCCAGAGGTAATGTGTAAAGCGATTGCACAACTCACACAACAGACATGACGCACTATCCCCACCACAAAAGAAACACAACACCAAGTTATATCAAAATAAACTGTATTGTACACAACATCATTAGACCAAACACAACATGTCAGTAATATCCTGCTACCCAAGCAGTTGTCAGAACATTACACAGTAGTATTACTCTGCGAAAGCCAGCAGTAGTCACATAAAACACATAGATAACTGATTATTCTGCAACACAAGCAGTAATCAGAAAAACATTACTAAAATAATGCACGTCAGAAAATTATCATAAATGCACATCAAATTAAACTTGGAAGCACATGGCAAGACATCAAAACATATCACCATAAATATAGGATCAGCATTGCCAAGACATTATTATCACTGCACTTATCATGGCAAAAAAAAAAACATCACTAAAGGAAAAGCAATGCACATCTCAGCATGATCACAAGAACATCTCATGGCATGGAAACCCTTTCCTTATGGGGTTATCGCGCATCAGCGCAAATTACTGTCACCACTGAGGGCATGCAGGGTGTCGCGCTCCTGCGTTGCATCTATGCTTTGGGGTGGGGGGGTTATCCGGCCCACCCAGGCCGTTTAGGAGCTCTCATGCTCCTAACGTGGCAGCAATCAGCTCGGCTTGGCAGGAACGGGGCCTCTGTTGAGGGTTCTCTCCCATCCTGCAAGCCACAATGAAGATGCCCCCGGAGTCTCCTGCTGTGTACCTGGTGGATGTTGCCACTTATTCCTGTGGCATCTCCTTGGGGCTTCAAGACACTCTGCAGCTCGGGGGTGCCTGGGGCCTCCGCAGTGAGCCAGTTCCTTGGCTCGGTACAGCCACAGACTTAAAGCAAATCCTGGGCCTGGCAGTGAATCTATCAGGGAGCTGTTCCTGGTGGTGCTCTGGAGGCACTTGCCTACGTGCTCTGGTGCCACGGATTACAGAGCACTCTTTGTGCGTGTTGAAATTTCTCCTCCGGCAGCAAAACCGAAAGTGCTCTTCATGGGCTACAAATTAAAGGAGGGCAGAGCGCTCCTTACGCTCTGAAGAGATGAGGCAAATAAATCGCTCTTCATGTGCTAGTTTTGACAAAGGGCCAAGGAGCTGGATGCAGTGCTCCTTTCTGCACTTTATGGATCAAATCTGTTTATTGGTATTTAACATACATGAACCAAATACAAAGCTCTGCACCTACATCCAGTTCAGTCTGCTTTCAAAATAGCACATTATCCCTTGCCACACATGTCAGAGGGCGGCCCATCAGTGAATATGATTGACATAGGTAGATGTACTTTCTCCACCCAACCGCCCTCCTCTAGGGGCCTATAGCCGTGGCATAGATGATATGACAGTCCGGTCCAAGGCAGAGCTAAAAACGACAAACAGACAAAAACACAAATACATAACTGTGGTCCCCTGCCATCTCCCTTCGTACCACCCCCTCCCCATCCCCACCCCTCCTGTCCTGGCTCCCTCGTTCAAAACCTCTGTCCCCGGCCCCCTCCACTCTCCACCGGCCAAACAACTTCATCAGGTGTTTCGGATCAGCCCCAGGACCTTTAAATATGCCGGTCAAGTCAGCTCGTTAAATTCCGTGGACAAAATCTAAATGAAAGGTCTCCATAGAGTAGAAATGTCTCCCGCCCGCTGCCTGGGTGCCAGTGTTAGTTTCTCCATTGCCAGGATGAACCAAAGCTTGTGCAGCCAAGAGGTATAAGTCGGCAGCCTGTCCGAGCCCCAGAGAGCTAGGATCGCCTGCAGCGCAGCATTAAGGGCCAGGGCCATCTGCCGCCCTCTCTGCGAACGAAGAGGGAAAGTGAAAGAGTTGGGTAAGCCCAAAATAACAAATGAAGGCAATCTAGGAATCTCTGTCTGTAATACTCTGTCTATGTTGTCTAGGATACCCTTCCAGTACCTCTGCAACTTGGGGCAGTGCCAAAGTAAGTGTATAAGTGTACCCGTGTTGCCGCACCCCCTCCAGCCAAGGCCCGACATAGAGGGGCCCCATGCGTTCACTATTGCTGGGGTATAGTACCAATAGGTATCCAGCTTATATGCCGTCTCTGTCCCTGACGTGTTGTAAGCAATGTGATGTGCTCTATAATGGATACTTTCCCATTCTTCCTCTGTCAGCTCCCTCCCCAGCTTTACCTCTAATCTATTCTGCCCCTTGGATTTAGTCGGACGCTCCACCCCCTGCAGAAGTCTATACAATTCCGATATCGCCCGCTTATCATCTTTTTTTACCAGAAGCCATTTCTCAAATGGTGTAAGCAGTCTATCTATCAAAGGCCGATGTGCTGGGAGGAGGGCCCAATGCTGGACTTAATAGTACATTAGCCTATCTGCCTCCGTCAGCCTATACGTCTCCCTCATCTGGTCAAAAGAGATTACTCCGTCCGCATCGACTAAGCTTCCTACCCTTTTGCAGCCCCCTTCATACCAACGGCGAAAATGCTCCACCTGTAGACCTGGGACAAAGTCAGGATTCTCACAGATCGGTGACATCGGTGATGGGAATGTCGTCAGACCGTGCTTCTTCGCTACCACATCCCACACCCGAAGCGTTGCGCCTGTAATCGGGGAAGAATAAAGCCCCGGAGCTCTGTGCCTAAGCCGAAGCCAGGGCTCCTTCCAAATGTGAGACCCAGCGACCGCCTGGTCCATAAAGCACCAGTGCTTTTCAGTGAGCGGACAGCTCCACTCCAGCAGAAAACGCAGCTGAGCGGCTTGGAAATACCTCAGCAGGCAAGGGACTGCCAGTCCTCCCTTCTCCTTAGGACGGTACAAGGCACTCTGCGGAATCCACGCCGGTTTCCCATCCCATATAAATTTCAGGATCGCTGACTGGAGTGTCGCTATAGTGTGGGGCGGCAGAGTCAGAGGAAGCGTTTGAAACACATAAAGTATGCGCAGCAATACTGTCATCTTCACCGCGGAGACTCTGCCGAACCAGGAGAGCTTCTGTTTCCCCCATTTCCTGAGTTCCCGTAAAATCTCCGGAGAGAGGGAAGAATAGTTCAGGATAGAACGTCTTTGCTACCGAAGTTGCCAATTCAATACCCGGGTAAGGTACATGCGATGCTGACCAAATAAAGGGATAGAGAGACCTTAGACTCTCCTCATGCTCCGGGAGGGTTGACAAACTTAACACTTGCGACTTCTGCATGTTCACTTTAAACCCAGAGACCCCACTAAACGCGCTAAGGGCTTCCATGAGGGCCGGTAGCGAAACCATGGGCTCCACCAAAGTGAGAATCACATCATCCACATACAAACTAATGAGGTGATAGTCTCCCCCAAATTTGACACCGGAGATGCGGGGATTATCGCGAAGGCGCTGAGAGGTTCCATGTAGAGCGCAAACAACAGAGGGGAGAGCGGACACCCCTGCCATGTCCCCCGACCTATCGGAAACGGCAATGACAGAGTCCCATTTACTCGGACGGCGGCCTTGGGTGCATGGTAGATGCATTGAATCCAGGACCTAAAAGCCGTACCCACTCCACAGCGCTCCAGTACCTGGAAAAGATAGGGCCAGTGTACCCTATCAAACGCTTTCTTTCGTCAATGGAGAGGAGGTGCGCCTCTCTATGAGATCTGTTAGTTTTATCAATTAAGTGTAAGAGCTGCTTCGTATTGTCCCGCACTGTCGCTGGGGTATGAAGCCCGCCTGATCCGGGTCTATGAGTCCAGGCATATAGGGATTAAGGCGCTGCGCCAGGATGCCTGTAAACAGCTTGGCGTCTATATTTAGAAGTGAAATGGGCCGGTATGAGCCACATTCTTCGGGGTTCTTCCCCGGCTTATGAATGACCGTCATGGTGGCCTCCAACTTGCTGGGCATGAGGGTTCCGGTCACCAGAAAGGAGTTAAAGAGCCGAGCCAGGAGCGGAGCCAGCTCCAGGCAGAAAGTTTTATTGAAAAGCACAGTGAAGCCGTCCGGGCCAGGCAACTTCCTAACTTTTAGACGGGAAATTGCCGAGATCACCTCCTCCAACCTTATGGGCTGGTCCAAGGCGGTCGCATCCCGCTCGCGGAGCGGGACAATATGACATTCCGTGAGACAGGTGGAAGGGTCTGCATCGTTCCCCATGTCTGCTGCATACACCTCTCTATAAAAATCAGCAAACACCTCAGCCATTTGTACATCCAATCGTACCTCACCCTGAGAAGGAGAACGCACCATCTTTATAGCCGTGGCCTCAGATGGTGGGCAAGGAGTTTCCCACAGCGATTACTCCCTATATAATATTTATGTTTAAATCGAGCTACTACATACTCTGCCCTGTCCCAATCCAGCCGTTTTAGCTGATGACGCTCCCTCTCTAGAGCCGCCACTTTCTGTTCTAACACCGCCCTCTGCTCTCTCCTTGCTTTATTTTCTTTGGCCAAAAGCGATATCACCTCTCTGCGGACTACTACTTTCAGGGCCTCCCAAAGTGTCTCTAGACTATTCCTCCCATCGTCATTGTGGCTAAGGTAGTCCAGGATCACACGTCACAGCGTCTCCTCCGCCACCCGCCTCTGCAGTATAGTTTCTCTAAAGTGCCAGCCCGGAGTCCCAACTCGCCCCCTATCCAGACGGACAACCAAAGTAATGGGAGCATGATCAGTCAGAGCTCGAGGCTCAATTGCAGTCTCCCTGATTCAGGAAGTAAACTGAAGAGGCTAAGAAGTCTATACGTGTATATGTCGTGGTGGAGGATTCAATAAAATGTGTAGTCCCGGAGCGTTGGTTGCACCCTCCTCCACACGTCCTCTAAATCACAATCAGCCAGCCACTGTCGCCCCGCCGGAGTCAGCGCCCCCGTCTGCCCATATCGGTGTCCAGAACGATCCAATTTATTGACCATTACCAAATTGAAGTCCCCCCTACAAGAATAGCCCTGTCCGGTGTAGTAAGCATTGGTGATATGGCCTGCCTCATGAATGTTTCTTGCTGTGCGTTAGGGGCATATAATGTCGCAATACTGAAGTGGAATGTCCCAACACGCACCCTAATGGCCAGGAACCTACCCTTGAACTCATGCATCTTGGCGACTACCTCCCCAGGAAAGGCCCTCGATATTAGTATCGCCACCCCAGCATGCTTCGTAGGAGCAGAGGACCAAAACTGCCAGGGAATCTACCTCGAGCGCATACGATATGTATCCTTAGACAATAAGTACTTCTCCTGTAGGAGGCAGCTATGACTATCAGACCTCTCAATGGCAGAAAGGATCACCAACCTCTTTGCTGGACTAGTAAGCCCCCGGACATTAAGGCTTAGACATTTTAGGGACATACGTGACTAAGCCGGGGCCCTCACCCAGGGACAGGAGACAAGGACGGCCCAGGGGTGGGCAGCACACATAGTGACAGTGATCAAGACCAGAGCACATAAGAATATCGGGGGAAGCACAACAACATAAAACAAAGGCACACAACAGGTGCATATCTAAACACACAAGTCCTCTATCACACGTCCAAAAAGAGGCACAATCCTGAAAGAGGTCGGCAACACCTCACAAGGTCATCACTTGGTATCCAGCGACCCCACCACCTCGGCCAGTCCCCAGCAGCTTCACTGCTTGTTCTGAAAACGACCACAGACCACTGCAGCGACACTCGGGTGCTATCTGCTTTTTGGCACTGGTCCCAGCTGCAAGACTGCTCAGTACAGATTGTCTCTCCAGCGCTTGTTCGGTCAAGGATGGCCTCAGTTGCTTCCTCTTCCTCTTCTTCCGTCGCCAGCGTGTGCGGTCCTCGGCAGCGGCCTTTCCACGACGCCCGGCGCCACGCTCCGTCTTCTCGAAGTGTAGGATCCTGCGTGCCTCCTGCAATGATTTCACCTGATGCAGTTGGTCCTCCCTACGAAACACAAGGCGGAAGGGGTGACCCCAGGTATAAGCCGTAGAGTTAGCCCAGAGGTGCTTCGTGATGGGCTTAAGTTCTCGTCACCTCCGCAATGTCCTCAGCGAGAGGTCCTGGAATAGCTGAAGCGTGTGCCCTCTGAACTGGACCTAAGAGAGGTTTCGTGTTCTCTGCAGAATGCTTTCTTTAGTCATGTAGTTATGCACACACGCTAAGATATCAGGAGAGCGCTCCCTGGTTCCTCCCATCCGACCCGCTCTGTGGACCCAATCCAAGGTGATCTCTTGCGTATCTTCTGGGCCCAGGATGGAGCAGAACAGTGCTGTGACAAACCCTCTAATATCCTCTCCTTCCACCCCGGCCGGAGCTCCCCTGATAGGTATGTTATGCCGCCTAGATCAGTTTTCTAAGTCCTCTGTCACCATCTGTAGGAGTTCCTGTTGCTCACGGAGACGTATGACCTCCTGTTGCAGTTGTTCCACTTCTTCCCCACGGGAGATCTCACTGTCCTCGACATTCGCCACCCTTTCCCCTAGCGATGTAATATCCGCACGTAGCTCCCTCATCTCCTGGGAGATATCTCTCTGAAGCTCCTGCAGGTCCATCCTAAGCGAGTCAAACAAGGAGGTGAGAAAATCTTTTGTGACTGGGGCCAGAAAGGTCGAGGCCACATGTTGCCACTTTGGGTTGTGGCCCCCCTGACCCCATACCTCCACGGCCAAGAGCTGCCACCGGCACCCACCCGGCCATCGTGCCAAGTCGAGCATTAGTGGGCTCCACGCCCTGCCTCCATCTGCGGGGCCGATCCGCGCAGCCGGAGCCCCCAGCCGCTGCGCCCACCAACCGTGAGTGCTGGCCTGACCCAGAGAGGCTCCTGACAGGCGGCCCCCCGGGACTCAGAACGCCTGCCCGGCCGCTCTTTCGGGCTCCAGAGTCTTCCTGACGCTCCCCGATTCTCGGGGGCGCCTTCGCTGATGTTGGCCCGGGGCCGCTGAAGAGCTGCAGAGGCCCAGACGGCAGAGCACGCGGACACGTGTCTGCCGCCATCTTGGCTACGCCCCCCTTTCTGCACTTTAGGGAATAAAGAAAAGCACTCATCTTTGTGCTTGCAGAAATCAATGGCCAATCACTCCTGTGCTGGGAAGCAAATAGGTGCAGGGGGCAGGGGCCACAGCACCCAGGCTCTTGAGACAGAAAGGAGGAACGCAAGGCTGCAAGGCCCAACAAACAGGCCAGCACAATAGCAGCAGTCGAAGATGGTTCCTGGTAAGTCCTTCCAGCAGCATTCTGTGTCCAATTCAGTAGTCCATCAATGTGCAAATTTGTGGGGGGAAAGCCCCCTGTACTTATACTCATTTTGCAAAACACTCACAAAGAGGGAGAGAAGAGGTTCCAACCAGTTACAACTGGTTATAGGAGTGTCCCCTCTCTCCTCCAACACAGGCCCCAGATATCAGTTGTGGGTAACAAGCCCTCTTGTATGAGGCCAGGGCACAGCCTTAACAAAATTCAGGAGTGCCCCGCCTCCTCTTCTCTCAGGCCAGGAAGACCATTCAATGTGCAGATGCACTTCTGTGACAGCTCCACCCTCCCTGTGTACAAGCTGTCTGAAAAGTGTGCACAAAGCCCAGCTGTCACCCTGCCACATACGTGGATTGGAGTCAAGCTGCAAAGCACCAGAGTCATAAGCACAAATAAATGCTCACTTTCTAGAAGTGACATTTCTATAATGGTAATAAAATAATCCACCTATACCAGTAAGCAGCATCTCTCACTACCATTACAACCATATCAAACATGCCTACGCTACTCCTCATAAATCTGACATTACCACCTAGTCACAAGGCAGGACATTTCCGATGCAATCGTATGACAAGACAGCATTCACAGCAGTGAAAAAACAAACAGGATGTTTGTCACTACCAGGACACGCCCCACAATCAGGCACATATCCTGTCTTCTACATACATAGCACCCTGCCCTTAGGGCTAGCTAGGGCCTACCTTAGCAGTGACTTACATGTAGTAAAAGGGGAGTTCTGGGCCTGGCAAGTAAATTTAGAAGCCAGATCCCTGTGGCAGAAAACTGTGCACGAAGGCCTTGTGCTAGCAGGCCTGAGACAGATTTGAATGGCTACTTCTGTGGGTGGTGCAAGCAGTGCTGCAGGCCCACTAGGAACAGTTAACTTACAGGCCCTGGGTATAGGGATACCACTGTACCAGGGACTTACAGGTAAATTAAATGTGCCAATTAGGTGTAAGCCAATCATACCAACTTTAGAAGAGAGAGCACCTGCACTTTAGCACTGATCAGCAGTGATAAAGTGCTCAGAGTCCTAGAGCCAACAGCAAGAGGTCAGAAGAAATGGGAGGAAGGAGGCAAAAGGTTTGGGATGACCCTGCAAAAAGGGCCAGGTCCAACAACGCCAATAACCGAAAGTTAACACACACACCCGTATCATTAACCATAAATAAAGCATGTTGCTCATGCTTACACATCATGGGAGGAACACGCCATGGCCAGCAGGTACAAGTCTCAACCCACACATACACACAAATATACATCAACATGGACATGCACACTGTCACTATGCACCCCCTTTGGGCAGCACACTCACACTGCACCTCAACACTGTACAAATGCACACAGCCACACAGCTCAGGCACGGGGGCAGTGAAGGCTGCACAACGTTGTCACACCACTGACCAGGGACTGCCCACACATACAACACACATATGTATCAAATTTACATGGAACACAAACAACACCATCATGAAACAAACCCTGCAATGGACACACACATCACAGCACAATGGAAGTGCAATGACATTCACAAAACACAGAGAGGCAAATAGACAAAGAAAACATGACAAACATACCTGCACAATGGGGGGGGTGTGCACCTGGGACACCAAGAAAAGGGGACTGCACTGGGACATCCATCACCACAAAAAGGACCCTCAAGCAACATGTGAACAGGAAATGGTCCTCCATGGGGCCCAAACAATACGAAACTCAAATGTCATTGACATCTTCACAATGGGGAAGGGCAAGTCATCAAAGCACATACATCTCCTACTGTATGGGGCATAACCCTACAGGAAGTAGCTGCAAGGGACACACACCTAAATGGACACATGCACAGGCAATTTTAAATACAGCAATCACAACTGAACACATTCCATGACTACCCAGACAAAACTCAAGATGACACACATCAGATATATATAGAAGCCATATCAGGGGGACAAGTCGAACACCATACATGCCCACATTACACAACACAAAAAGATATACTTGAAGTACCAAATACTACACAATGCCATGACACCAACATTGCATTTACTCACATATACCTACACACACAACATAAATCCTTCTCTCAGGGACAGCAGCACTGCCCACAAACTCACATACTGAAAACAACAGCGCACAGAGCAGCAAGCAAGCTCAAACACACACAACTGGAGGCACATTGCCAAAGTCTCTCAGGAACAACATCAAGCCAGAAAAGGAATTGCAGGACATAGGTGCCCCCAAAAACAACTGTTTTAGTTTATTCAGAAACAAGGGAATTTGAATAAAGGCCATTGGCCAGTCCATTTCATGGTCCATAATAGCACAGTATTGTGCCAACATCATTGGACTCCTAACTACCAGGGAACTTCCACAGGCATCAAGGGGGCAGGCAGACACCTCAGGGATTAGCCAAGGCGAGGGGGTGGGGGACCGGATTTGGGAGGAGTGGTCTTCTTAGGAGAGGTGGGGTTCTTCTTGGGAGGGGTGAGACTCTTCTTGGGAGGGGTAAGGGTGCTTGCAGGGGGCACTGGAGGACTTGGAGGTGGAAAGGGACAGCATTAGAGCTGGGTGGGGTCCTTCTGTGTGTGACATCGGCAGGGATAACAGGGGTAGGGTCAAGCTCACAGAGGAAATGTTTTTTCGACACACAGGGACAGTCATCAGAAGGGGGTTGGGATTTGGAGGTTGAGGGAGTGGTTGTCTGATGTGAAGGTGTGTATGTTGTGGGTGGGTGCTTTTGGGAGGTATGCTTGTGTGTGGTGGGTGTCTGTTATGTGGGTGAGTGAGGGCATTTATGTGCCTTGGGCTTACGGGGTTTGGGGTGTGGGGGGATTTCATGGTGGGTGGGTGTCTGTTGGGGTGGTGACTACGAGTATGGTGGATGTATGTGTGTCTGTAGCTGTGATGTCTGTGGGTGTGGTGCTTGTGGTGGATGCCTGCGTGTCTCCTGGGGTAATGTCTGCGGGTAGGATGGGAGTGGTGGCTGTGTCAATGACTGTTTTGGTAGTTTCTGTAGGTATGCTTGATGTGTGTGTATTGCTGGGGGTGGTTGGGGTGTCAGAGGAAGTTGTGACTGTTGTTGTGTCTGTAGGTTCATATTGTTTGTGTGCATGCCGGTATGTATTGTGGTGCTTGTGTTTGTGCGTGCTCCGTTTTGTCTGTTAAGGTGGATGTCTGCAGCTGTATTTGTGTGCTTTGCGTAGATAGGGGAAGGGGAGATTTGGACTGGGAAGAGGGAGGTGGAGGGGATGAAAGGTAGGGGGCTGACTGGTTGCCAACAGTGTGGAGGCCAGAGCCTGAAAATATCTCTGTAGGCCAGCCATTGCACCATGAATGCCTTACAGGAACACATTTATTTGTTGCAGTTGGATCGCCAGTTCCTGGATGACATTCACAATGGCTGACTAAGCCACAGAGATACTCCTCAGGAGGTCTATAGCCTCCTCACTGGTAACAGGGGCTGGGGCAGAGGTGCCTGTGGCGATAAAGACGCTCACTCTCTTGAGCTTGCACAGCCAATTGGGTGGGGATCAACAGGGAGGGAAGTGATAGAATGGGCGTGGTGGACAAAGATGGTGTTGGGGGATACCCAAATGGGTCCGCCATCACTAGGGTGTGGCTACTGGAGGAGAAATCCGAGGGTGATGATGATGCAGACCTGGTGACCCCGTGACACTCCCCTCACCCTCGGGCCACTGGGTCCCTCCATGTCAGGTGTCTCTTCACCCGAGGTCCCATGGCCAGATGCATCCCCACTTGGCTCGGCCCGTCTCCTCTACTTGCTTTGCTGAAGCTGCAATATCAAAGAGGAATATGGTCATCACATGTCCATGATAACACCTGAACCACAACTCAGATTGACTAACAATACCATTATGTCAACTAGGCCCCAGAAAAACGACTTACCTAAGTGGTGCATACATGTAGCATGACATATGCATGCATTCCATTTGGATTTACTTCAGTGGCCCACAGTAAAATCAAGACTCCAGACAACTACAATTGCATGGGTGAAGTTTTAGGACCACACTAGCCACACAACAACTAGGAGTCCTCTTCATCCTCAAAGCTGATCCACATGCAGCATGCCTCATTCAACTAATGTCAAACAGAAGTATCCCATTGTAAATTCCATTCCCACATATCCAACATAAGCTCATGCACACATCTATTTGGTACATACATAATGAACCAACAATTAGAAATGATGCCCTGAAAATCCTGCTATGTGGATCACAAAAGTTCAATATCCTGGAGTAGGTGACATGGAAATAACCATCACTCAGGAAACCTTTAAACAATGTACATTTCACCAAGTGACTTCTGTCACCATAGATTCAAGGAGGTAGTATCAATGTAACTGAGATAGGCCTCACAAGTGGCATTGACAGAAACACTCTTGATGGCAGGTTCAATATGTCAGGGAGTCATGTCTCCAGAATAAACATAACAAGGAATTTGCAAAACTCAGGATAGTGGCCACTAATGTCTGACACCCATTACAGTGACATCGTCTGAGTGGATTGCATGTTTGAGAGACACAGAACTTTAAAAAATATTAGACAACCTTAATCCTGTTGCCCAAAGAGCACCAATATCACTAACCACATCTTGGACATGCCAATCCTGGTGGCTGTCTGTGGATAAATGGCTGTACCCAAACACATGCTATGTCATGCAACTCACTCCATGATGCATGTCAACAGTCAAGGCACAATCCTCAATAATTACACATGTGCAGTACACTTTTCCAGATGATTTCAAATCAAAGGCATGAATAGACATAAAGTGGTTCCACACTCTGGGCCTACCTGTCATCTCCCCCATAGCTACTACAGTTCTACATGCCAAATTACATGGTGTGAAGCATGAACGTGTATGTCAAACAATGAACAATGGTGACACACTGCTATCTGTGGCACAAAATTAAATGGACGCTGATTGTAGATTTACTACCCCACTAACAGTTTCTCAGGCACATATGTGTGAGGGAATGCGGACATCATCCCATCAAAATAAGTAGAATATGGATGGAACTGCAGCATAGAAATGTTCCCTAGAGAGAAAGGGACACATGCTGACACGTAGGTACAAGGAATGTTGGCAACAGTGATGACACATCATTCATGTCACTAGACGTTCCCCACTTACTAAGGGAAAGTAGGTTGCTACAGCTGCAAACAAATAGCTATGTAAGCCATGTCATATGTACGACGGACGCCTACACATCACAGACTACAGTGAGGCACCAGCACCCATCATACACTGAAGATAACTAGCTCCTGGGTGGCAGATGTCTACATTCACATATCCTAAGACACATGGCAGAGTACAGTGATCCACAACCTACTTACCTTTGGCCTGTACCATTTAGGAAGAGTGATTTGTTCGATAGAAATTACACCACTAGAACAACAATCAGAAAATGAATGAGCACTGTACACAGCCATTTGTGGTCCCTGCTGAGCAAATGGTATGAGGATTCCCCCCAGTTTTGTCCCAGGTCCAAAAGGCAAGACACACCAGTTTGATACACATGACATGTCAACACAAATAATCTCCCACCTACTGTGTGACACATGGCTCATCCCTCATTGTCAGGGGGAGCAGTCAGTATCTCACACAATAACTTGGCAATGGGACAGGCAGTAATTTGCAGTGTACTAATCCCCTTGTGGCTGCTGTGCTGCCATGAAATGCCCTTCCTGCTCCGGGTTGGCCACCGCCAGAATGCAGGCCATTAGGGTAATCATGGTCCAAAGCGCACCCCGCCCACATTGGGAGGAGAGCCCTAGCTGGGTCTCCCCAATCCACTGGGCCCAGCGTCTCGGGTCCTCTCACCTCTTGTGACAGTGGGCACTCTGTTGGCTGTGGACCCCCATGGTATGCTCCTTCTTGGCGATGGTTTTCCAAAAATCCCTTTCTTCTGATGGGCGTTGACCTGCATGGATGCAAAAGACAAGAACTTATGTCAACAATTTGCATCCATACATGTCAGTATAGTAATATGAGAACATTCTGCCCAAATGTGGCACATAGCAGTCATTGAATACAGGGAGATTATTACAAACACTTCCCAATACGTAGCCCTACCCACCACCCAGCTCAGGCCCAGCACTGACTAGGTAGGTTAACTGACATCTTGTGGGACACGATATAGCAATCTGACATAGATCAGAAACACTGAGACACATCACACCTATGTGGCTTCTGGAAGCTCAGCCATGAATGCATCAAAACACTCACAATCTTTGAGAATGATCCTCTGCATCCAGTCCCTACAGGCAACAGCCAGGGTACAAACTCTAACATCACACATGGGTAACAAAGAATGGATTGGCATGGTGGGCACAGAAAAAGTCTAGCCTGTCCGTGTATGGACATGTGCAAATACAGATGTAGACTCATGCCACTTCGGTGGGTGGGGTCTGTGTGTCTCATCACCAACACAAAGCACATTTTTGGACATATGTGTCCATATTACATAGATTACCTTCAGAATACTATAGGCATGCATTAAACATTTTCGGCAAAGTGGCCAGACAACGGAGTTACATATCATGGGTCATCAGTTAACAACACACTGTTTGCACTTATGCAATGTCAGAAATGCAATGAGCCTGCACAGGAAACATTTGACCTGTATGAAGGTAACAACAGGGCTGTGGGATGAAGGGACCTGTCAAGGCTCTGAAACACACATTGACAAAGATTCCAAGTACACATCAATCACAGATCATCAGCTCCTCCCTAATACCATATACGTTCTTATTAGAGGATAGAGCCTCAATACGCTTCATATCAGCACTGAGGCAAGATCTGGCCTTATAACATGATGTGCTGGGATACAGGGACTGGGCGCAGTGTCACAGTTACATAACCAAAGGGATTCAACACCAGCCCAGATATGGACAAATATAGTGAGATACATTTGACAGGCCCCAGTCTCTGCAGGGTGAGCAGACAGACCTACATGAAACCCAAATTCCCAACATTCCCATGCATGACAGTACATCACGTAGCCAACAGCCAATTGGCATGTGGTGTTTTTGTGCCAAACTGCGGGCCAGAGTAAGTCAGGATATGCCTTCCAAACAACAGTTTAGCAAGGACAGGTGTGGTTTGAAATGTCTGTGGCACCATACACATAGCTCACATTACACACTACTGACACACACAACAAGCATACACAGATCATGCTGTTATGTAAATAAAAGAGCTCTCACACTGATAACATCCATGAGGTAAGATATGTCTGGGGATGGCTGTTATGTCACCTCACCTAGTTATGTGCATCAAACACAAGGTGGATTAGCGGACACTCAATACACACACCACAACATATCAGAACTTAACACCTGGCACTGAACACAAATACATGCACCTTGACTCTCACGTTGTTGCACACCAACTGCACCTACAGGGTTTTGAGTTCATATTCTGCCACACATGGTCACACTCTAGCCTGTGAAGAGCAAATATATCTTGAAGTACAGAAAAAACTGTGTACGAGGCACGTACCTGCACCTCTGGTGCAGCATAGAGCTATCCATACATGGGTAGGACCAGAGACACAGCTTCTCCAGCTCCTCTTGTGAGAAGGCTGGGGCTCTATCACCTGCTGGATGTGGCATGATTGCTCCCAGAGGTGGTACACAGCAGCTCAGGTAGTGGAGGTCTTGCTGGCAGCAATGTCAGGAGTCAAGTGAGGGATTTTACAGAACATGGTAGTCACGCCTGCCAGGTACGTGGCCATCACTGCTGGTGGACAGAGCCATTGGTCTACGACTGCCACTGGCATCTACTTAAGCCTATGTTGTGGCCGCTGCAGATACCACCACCTACTGTCATGGCGACTTCCGCCGGCGGTCTCAAGCGGTTCCTAATTACCTGTGCAGTAGGTCAGGCATCAGCCATTTTAGAGGCCTGAAATGTGTTATATGGCTCCGTCAAATGCGTCACACCTCTGGGTTTTGCATCATTAACTGCTTGTCTTTTCCTGCCATGTAGCTCCTACTACTCAGTCACCATTGTTGTACACTGGTAGGCATATTTGTTGATTTGCATGAGGGCACAGCCCCCCACCCCTAAAGGTAATTTTATTGCTGGGGACAACAAGTCACAGTCCAAGAGGCATGTGTTGTTGCACAATTTGTTGATGACCAGTTACATGATGTGTGTACACACGTATGGCAAAGCAAGGGGGTGACATGTGACTGCTGTATGATTATCAGTTGTGATAGGTACTGAATACAAGCCTTCTCACATTTTAACATTGACATGCATCCAATATGTTGCAAGGGACACATTGAATAATGGCAATACTTATATCTTGTCATACCTAGGTACCCAGGGAGGAGAAGGATCTCAACCACCTTTCTATCGTCCACTGCCAGACTTGCAGATCATGAAATAACTCCACATCTTTCAGAAATAATGCCTGAATCGGCTTACAATTGTGGACCCATGATGTCAGTTGGAACCATATCTGATGCCTGCCATGCATCATCCAAATAGCATACCACCCATTGCACAACTTATGGCAGTTTTGCACTTACTGACCACAGGGTCCTTCCAAAATTACAGTGGCCCTATCTGCTGGGATGTCCTAGTCTTTGTTCAGTCTGGTATTGAAGGATGTACTCTCAGCAATGTTGAAACACCTGTACAGCAGTATCAGTTTTCTTCAATGTGAGGATTTGACCCATGTGAAGGCTGACATCTGTGGTTTGGCACACCACATGTGGTGGGAACCATCGATGGGACACATGTTGCCTTGGCCCCACGCATGGCAACCAACATGGGCATGTTGCCTTGGTCCCACGCATGGCAATGAACAAATATACCACAACAGAAAGAGCCACCATTCCCTTAATGTCCAAATAGTTTTTTTGGGGGATCTCTATATTTCACAGGTTTGTGGCTATTTCCCGGGTTCAGGCCATAATGCCATCATAATGGGGAACAGAGCAATCCCCCAACTGATGTCACGACTGGACCCAGAGAGGGCCTGGCTGGATGATAAGTCAGATCTGTCCTGTTTGTGTGTCTGCAATGTCTGCTGCAACAAATCCAATTAGAGGGACTCATAGTTGCACATATGTTCCATTCCATAACAGGGTACTCTGCATACCCAAACCGTCCATGGTTGTTGACGCTCTTGAGGAACCCAACTACACCAGGGGAAGTCTCCTTCAACGATGACCATGAAAGAACATGGCGTGTCATGGAGTGGCCTTTTGGGCTTCTGAGGGCCAGATTTAGGTGTCTGGACAAGATAGGTAGAGCCCTCCTCTACTCACCTTAAAAAGCGTGTAAGATCATTGTGGCCTGCTGCATGCTCCCCAAAATTACCCTGCAGAGGAATATCACATACATCCCAGATGAGGGGGAGCCAGAAGTGCCATCGGGTAAGAATCCTGAAATTCCAAGTGAGGATGGCAGTGATGAGTAGGAAGGTGGAGACTTGCGGGCAGATCTCATCAATCACTTCTTTACCTGACGATAAGTATTGTTGTATTATCACTGTGACTGTATGAGGAATAGTAATTGTCAGGATGTGTGGACTAGGGTTTTTTTCATACAGATTGTGAAGGTTGTGCTTTGTCGTATACATCCAAGCTTTGCTTGTTAAGCCAGACTTGAACATTTCACTACCTTGATTATCTGCAGGGTTTGTGTCAGTCTCATTGCAATGTCAGTGCATCCACTGATGTTTGATGTGAGATTATGGTCCTCGTATAAATTCCCAAACTAAACTCCTTGTATTATTCATTATCCAGGAACCTTCACTATACCATTCTCATGTGGGCATTTCAGAGTTGTTACATTGGCTGGTATCTGATTTTGTTCTGACATCGGAAGAGGACATGGATTGATGAAGGTAATGTTGGTCACAGATTTAGGGTGTATGGGTCATGTGCCAAGGCCAGTGTGTGGTTGGAAATTGGAGGTATGGAATGCACTGGTTTAATGTGTGTTGGCCCAGTTGTCACATGTGTGCAATCTTTTGGCCTTGAGATATTGTCTAATCAAGTGTAATCCATGCATTCTCCCTTCACATTGTGTTGACAATGATCCTGTATGACCTGTTTGTAGCTGTAGATGTGTTTCCCCCTTGCAGGTCAGAGTGCCTGTGCCACAACATCAGCATATGTCGTATCATACCCATAGATTCTTTGTCATTGTAATGGGATGGACCAATGATCAGTGACTGTTTTTATACCCTTTTTCTGTGCCATGGCTTATGTTATGTTTGGCAGACCATGTTTTGGTATGTGATAAAGCTCAAGCTGGTGACAACATTCACTAATCTGGTAGCCTATTCTATGGGACAAGGTCTGACAAAGCCCTTTCTTCTATGGTCTGGGGGATAGTACTTCGGCATATCTTGCCTTATTCAATATGGTTCAGACATTCATGACTATGACAGTCCAGCCATTCTGGCAGCCTATGTGCTGTACAGTGCAAAAACTATTGTTTGGTGTGACCAGACACTTGCATCAGTGTGGCGCTATTAATCCTCAGCATGACACTATCTGTGATACACTCCTCCTTCAATTAGCATCTTGTGTCTTCCTCATGTGCATCACAAGGGCTTACATCTCAACATTTAAACATGTGGAACAGAAGCAAGCAGGTAATGTTTTTTTGATTGGTGAGTTTATTTACGCAGGTGCAGGAAACAAAAACCTGTTGTACAGGAGATTAAAGTAAGGAGATCAGTCATGGTGGATGAAATCATATTAGTACATTCCACAACATTTGGAGTTCAAAGTCCAGTGTCCTACTACCATGGAAGATGGAACTTAGTTGGAGAACAGTCAACAGAGTGAATAATTGGCACACAAAGAAGTCAAATCAGGAAGTGTTCACTTGCTTGCAGTGGTTGGTGTCTTGCCATCTGCACCTCCTGGAGTTTTGGGTGGATGTCCCTGCTTGTGTGGGGGTTCTACAGCAGTTCTGCAGGAAGAAGATGTGGAAGGAACAACATTCTAAGAGAAAACAACCCAGTAGCACCAGTCTGTGCCACATGGACAGTATCTCCTTAGTTCTGTGCTTATGATCATGCCAGTGTTGTGACAGCTGACCATGGGCCCTTTTCACTCAGCCTCTGTTGACTTATCTCCTACAGACTGTCATTATCTCAAATCCTACCTATGATCAATTTGGACACCTCCTCATTAATGCATACTTCTCCTACCCATGTCTCATGACATGTCCCTCATCCCTGGACTCTGAATGTACAACAAATGGCTCAGGATCTCTCATGGGATCTATGAACTGGACATTGTATTGCACTGGAAAATACACTTCCACATGTAAATAAATCTCCATATACACATGTACCATGTCAACGTTTACTGTGATCCATCAACTCATCTAAATGTATGCATTGAGTGAAGCTATGTCAATGAGAATAGAACCTAATTACACGTGTGGCTTACTGTCAGTCACAATGCCACACACTAGGACTCGAACATGAAAAAGGTGAATGATGGTGTTGTGGGCTACAACCAACTTACAGAGCCTTTAAAGCATGTATTGAACAGATATCCATGCAGGTTGACATATGGCATTATTGGGTCAGAAACAAGTGTCTGGAATTTTCCCTGATGATAGCACCAGTACAACTAATATGTGTGGAACAGAAAATGGGCAGCTGTCAGTGTGCCAGGATACATACCCCAAATAAGGTTAAGTAACATGTGCCATACTTTACAAGATTTGTTCTGACAGACCTCACAGATGACAGTTTAAGTTACATACTTACCTGTCAAAGATTCTGTATACATACACAACATGCTGCCAGGAACTGGGGATGACAAATGGTTTGAGTAGTTGATGTCATATTGCAAATAATCTGACAGCTCCTTGGTCATAGGGGATACACATAGTATTACATGTAAATCAATGCAGAAAGCATACCCCCAGGCATTTCTCTAACTTGGCCATTGCACACATGAGAACACCCAGATACTCCATCAACATGGATACCTAGTTGTCTAAAACACTATCCTACACTAAACTAACCTATACTAACTTATCTAAACTTACCCCTACAGCTATCTATCCTAATCCAAACTTATATTAAACATTTAATGTCGCACACTAAACATTGCCCCTCCCCCCAGCTCCCCTTGTGAGACAAGATACGAGTAGGATAACATAAACTAAGGCTACACATATACTAACTTAACCTATATCCTAAACAAATATGTATTTTTTGTGATTCTTGTAATGGATTTTTTGTCTTTTTTGGTATTTCTTTTTTTATAAACACAGACCCCCACACATAACCCCATACACAACATCCCACCCAACTCCCCAAAACAAAAAACAATTCTAAAACCCCCCAACTATACTAATCTATTTAACAAAGTTTGAGGGTGTGGCTCCTGTAGGTGGCCATTGCAGTGGCTGAGTCAGCATAGGTGCTGATCATGTGGAGGGGGTTGGACCAGCTGAGGCCCCCCTGACCCCAGGTGTGTCATGTCACGGCCCCCACGGCGTCCTCTAGTCTGACGGTGGTGCGGTAGCAGTCTGTTTTTTGTATGGTACGGCTTGCCGTGGCCTTTTTACTTGGCTGCAGCATGAATTATTGCCCACGGCAAGGTCGGAGGCCCAGGGTTGGGCATCGGCCCTCGCCACATTTAAACACTTACCAGGTGCCCTTATCTAGGGCTCTTCCTTTTTCTTCTTTTTCCTTTTTTTTCTTCCTTGCGGGCCATGTTCTCTCCGGCCCAGCATTCAGCTCTCATTTTTCCCTGCATGCATCAGTTTCCTTTTCTATGATGGTGCCTTCTCCGCCTTTTTCTATTGTACATTTCCCAATCTAAGATGGCGTTCTTACTTCTTCCTGCATGCCACTTCCTGCTGAGTGGTATGTAAGGGGTCAAATTCTTGTTCTCTTTGTGTTGCAACTCTTGCTTTGGTGGTGATCACGCTCCGGCTGTTTTTTCTCTGATTCCAGTTCTGTTCCTGTTTTTTACAGCTATATCCTGTTGTTCTTTTCCTGGTGTAGAAGTCCTGATTTTTTTATGTGTCCTTTTTTCTGTTCCAGGGAGTTCCTGTCAAAGAGGTTTTTTCCCTTTGGGGTTTTTCCTCTGGGACTCCTTCGGGAGGGCACGGACTTTGGTGGCGTATCACTGTCAGCAGCACCGTGGCTGCCAAAGCCTTACCTCGGCCAGAGCAGGACCGACAAGAACAGAGGTCGCACTTCAGCTTCACCTGGGCAGTACGTGGAAGAGAGATCGTGACAAGGTATTGTGCCCGATGTACCCTGCACGGTTGTGGCCTGTTTTGGAGGTCCCCCATTTTGAAAGGCACGCCAAGCCCCTGAAGATTTTTCACGCTGATACCACATGGGCATCTTCCGGTTCCCTGCCTGTACCTCCATGATGCTGCAGAAACACTCTGCCCTATTTTTAAAAGCATGCTTCTGTGCTATGGTCATAGTGGCCAGCTAAAACATGAGGAGAACATGACATCAAATACTGCATTTGGTAGAGGTAGAATAAGTAACCAATGTGCACTGCTGTCCACCAGACATTCCCCAACAATGTCAATCCCCAAATCCAGACTAAACCTCCTGCCAGCCATCTACAGTATGATGTACATGTCACTGGATTTGTGGTTATCCATTGTTGACCATTAGGGCTTGGAGGTAAATGTACTACTGCCTCCTTGCGCAATATTTGTGTCATTATACTAGTGAGGATCAAGTGGCTCAACAAGTCCAAAATCCCTGTGCCATGGTCACAAAGTGGTGGCATGCATGCATTCTACTACTTTGACATCCCTTTCTCTACATCACGCCTTGGCCAGGCATCACAGATGCAAAGATGGGTTCACCTGGTAGGGGGACAAGAACAATGGGCACTGGGAATTCTAAGGAATGCCAATGCATCATTCATGTGTCCTTGGGTTAACACCTGCTCAGAGCAACCGTTACAAGAGGGCACACCATTGCTTACACTGGGCCCCTATGTACAATTCAGGGTTAGTGCCCATATAGTTTGTCACACGCCTGAACAGTACATCTATATTGTCTACAGATTTTGTACCTATTGCCCCCTACCCTGTGGTATGGTGTCCAAATTTCTAATGCAGCGCACACATAGTGGTGTATGGGTGCCCTAAGGGGCACATGAGAGGGGCACTGCACTGGCTGCAGCTACAGTATTCCTTCTAATTGAACTACCTGTGCACATGCATGTCTAACATCTCCTAAGTACAAGGTATACACTCAGCATCCACATTCTATACACATGTGATGTGACCAAGCTCACTCACAATTATCATGATGGGTAGATCATGTTGGTAAATCTACACACCGAAGACATGTCCCACATCCATCTAGAGCAGAGTTCTATTCTCATTGTGTACTCAACTGACAGTTGCCCAGCACAATAAAGCTACTTGCACAGCTGCTGCCCCACTTAATATCTGAAGAGTAGTGAGGCACCGGTGGTGCAAGTGTCTCCTACATACACCCCCTAGAGACCTCAACACATGTACATCATCTGTACCATTTTCTTGAGTAACTTAAAGCAATGTGTGGCATACAGTGCTGTACAAAGTGCTGTGACAAATATGTTGGCAACAGGCATGCTAACCAGATAAACAGCACCTCTGACACGTAACTTGACTGACATCACTGTGTATGTGGGCATGCTTCCCTTTCCCTAACACCCAGAATTCTATAGCAGCACAGGTTGGCACTTGTGCAACAATCTAAGTATTCTACATCCTCAATATTGCATCAGACACGATGTCTATATCCTAACTCAGATGATGTCATCTCATGGGTCACATATACCATTTCAACATTGGATTGCACACATCATACCCTCTCATACAAAACCCTGCAATGACACATGTGACGCACAAGGTAGCACTTACTGGCTTGTTCAGGGTCTTCAAACTGGAACACCTGAACAATTGTGTAGGGTGGAGGTCCACCTGCAAGACATGACAGGAACACATAGCTTAGTGATTTTTGAACATTTATGTGCATGGACAACTGTTACACATTCAACTTATAAAACTGAGTAAGCAAGTCAACTTTGTGTTAGGACTGAACAACTGCCAAACATTACAATTATGTCTGTAAGACAAAGGGCCAGATAACTGAAGCTGTGGCACCACCAGAGCATCACTTTCCCTGACACCCCCGTGGTGTTATTCACTGCACCGTATGTACAAGGATCTGTTATGCAGCTGTTTCTAGCATAATGCCTCCACGCATGATACAGTATTTTGCATCAGGGGGCATGCAATGGTTGTTGCAGTTGCCGTCCCATTCTAATACCCATTGCTGCCCCAAATATTGAAAACATCTTACTTGATGGTAGCGCCAAAAGACTAACAACAGCCCAGGGGTGGAGTAAGCATAGCACAGTGGTGAGGAATGCATTGATACATCTTTGTTTCTTGCTTCTCATAAGTGTGCACCATTTGAAGGCACACTCAGTAGAGGTAAAATGCCATGGATGTTTGCTTATGTGCACATAGGTGTCCCTTCCAGCACATTAACAAAATAACATACCAGACGTCTTGGCACTACTATGTGGGTTGCATTTTGCAGCACACATAAAAGTGACATATCGCCATTGTAGACTATTTATGTACAGGAAGGGACACCTACCTGCACATAGACACTCCCCCCAACACAGACACACTTGCACTGTGGTCCAAGTGTGCCTGCATTGGGGCAAGCTGCTGAGTTATGTGCTGGTGTAGGTGCAGATGCAGGCCTGCCCCATACTTTTGGTAATCGGGCCAGGCCAGTGTTACAAATTCCGTGCAGCTCAGTGCTGCTGATGTTACCACAGCACTGTGGTTTCACACATATGTCACATTGTAATCACACAAGAACATGCACAGACATGGCTGGCAGACATATGTACATGTTTGTTTCAGAAACATATATATAGCAATATAGGGGGAAAGGAAACTGGTGATTGGCTAAAATATTGACTCTTGTAGTTGGTCTATGTTAAGAAGCTGCCAACTACTCAGATGCTTGCCTGTTTTCATACACATAGCACAACACATACCTCCATCATGTGTGCCATATGTAACATATGACATCCCATGGTGTATGTCAGGGCACTGATGTTAGGAAACCTGTCAGTCTGGTTGCACTTGGCATGTTTGGCACCCTCATGAATATGCTACCAGTGAAACATGGAAATTGGCTACTTGATGGCAAGGGAAAGGTCATGTAATCAACCAGCCTCAGGTAGATATGTAAGTTGACTCCAATGAAGGAAGAGTGTAACCAAGTTGATGTTGACTTTAAATTATTTCGGTGCCCCCTACACCTCCTCAAGCCTGGTTTCGCCATCATGTTGCACCAGCCTTCCACACTGCCACAATGCTTGCACTTGTCAAATATGTTACATTTGGTTAGGTAGTAGTTGCCTCCATCTACAACATTACCTATAACAAAACTTTGACACAAATGTGGCATCATGAGGCAATCATGCCTGCTTACATATGTGTAAATGTCATGTCATTCTGCACATACATAACTCCCGGCACACACACACATACACACACACATGACTGACAATACTTCTGCATCATGTTTTCAATCACTTTAACTTTACTTACCCAATTTACACAGTTGTAATGACCATGGTGGACATGTACTTTTGTGCTTATGAAACATGTACCCTTGAACCACTGTACATGTGTGTCTGATATTTGACATTTTATGGGGTATATTTGATGCACAATGAACACAAAGAGGAATGTGCAAATAGCCTGCACCCGCTGCATAACTAAGCTCTCTTAAATGCTGTTTGCTTAAGACACAAAGGTGGTCATTCTGACCTCGGCGGTAAAAGGCGCCTACCGCCGGTCAGAAAACCTCCATAATCCCGCCGCGGTCGCGGAAACCCGCCACGGTCATTCTGACCCGCAGAAGGCAAACCTCCGAAAATCCGACCGCCACAACAGACCGCCAGACCAGCGGTCGGCGGAAAGGTGGAGGTGACCAAACCTCCACCGCCACGCCAACAGAAATACGCCCATGCCATTACGACCCACGAATCCACGCGGCGGTCATTCAAACGCGGTATTCCATTGGCGGGACACACCGGCGCGGTCAGAATACACACAAACGAACAAAACTCACCCACATTGGTCGATTTGAATCCCACACACCTGATACACATACACACACCACTCCCACACACACAATACAATATAAAACACCCACCCACATCACCCACAAACCCCTACGCTTAAAAATTCGTAAAGAAGGCAAGAGCGAGACACCAGCATCCAAAACATAACAGCCACAGCCACTCAACACCATCACCCACACACTATCCACACACAAAACAACACACACCACCACACTCAACTCACTTAAATACACATACTCCACCCCACACATCATACACACCACCCCATGGCACCCCAAAGACAACCCCGCTTCACAGACGAAGAACTCAGGGTTATGGTGGAGGAAATCGTTCGTGTAGAGCCCCAGCTGTTCGGCACACAGATACAATACACCAGCATTGCCCGGAGGACGGAGCTATGGCAGAGGATTGTCGACAGGGTGAACGCAGTGGGACAGCACCCCAGAAATCGGGAAGACATCAGGAAGCGATGGAACGACCTACGGGGGAAGGTGCGTTCCATGGTATCCAGGCACAACATCGCCGTGCAGAAGACTGGCGGAGGACCCCCACCTCAACCCCCACAATTCACATCATGGGAGGAGGAAGTCTTGAACATCCTGCATCCTGACGGCCTCGCAAGAGTCGGCGGAGGAATGGATACTGGTAAGTTGAAGCTTCAATACTGCTTCCCCCCCACCTGCATGCCAAATCAGACCCCAACCCTCACCCCCATCCTCGAACCCCACCCTCACCCCCACCCCCACCCTCACCCCCACCCTCACCCCCACCACTATCCTCACCCCCACCACCATCCTCACCCCCACCACCATCCTCACCCCCACCCCCAGCACACCTATTCCCCGCCAATGTCTCACCATCACAACCCACACATCCCAAAACCTAGGCCTGCATGCGTCCACTAAGCATGGACACCCATCACCAAAGCATGCCCAATGCATATACACATCCCCCCCACAAGCCACCCTCACCAAAGCCCCCACACACGAATGACAGCACTTGGGGACACGGGAACCCACAGATACACCCATATGCCACACATTGAAACTATAACCATACCTCTATACCCCTGCAGGACCCGACCGTCAACACACCGCGGCGGAGGGGCCAGAATTATCCACACCCCCCACCCAAGAGGCCGTCAGCGATGACAGCAGCTCTGTCGATCTGGACACCGATGACCAGCCCGGACCATCGGGGACCTCTGGACAGTCGGTTCCCCTCACACAGGCACAGGCCACTATAGACCCTAACCCCCCTGGGAACACCAGCATAGCTCCCACCCAGCGGGCCCATGCCTCTGTCTCCAGGGCGCGTCAATCTGCGGTGTGTCTACCACTACAGGGCACCCAGGATAACCCACCACCCCAACAACAACAGGGACCTGGGGGCAGTGGTAGTGGGCACACCGGCCAGGGGGCAGAGGCCCAGGGAAACAGGGCAACTCGGCGGGCAGCTGTGCGACAGGGGGGGGAGGAGAGGCCCAGGGAACCCACTCTCCACGAGGTCCTCACCACCATCATGGGAGCATACAACCGCTCCCAGGAGACGATGGCGACGGTACTGGCCCGGTTCCAGGAGATCCAGGTGCTGCAGGAGGAACACTATCGGGGGTACAGGGAGGACATCCGAGCCATCAACACCACCCTGGTTACCATGGTAGGGCTGCTGCAGGACCTCGTAAACAGCAGGGCGGACACTGAACAACACCCAAGGGCCCCTGCCACTAGCCGGGACCAAGAACAGCCATCCACCTCCGCCGGCGCTAGTGGACAGGAGGCCCCCGCACAGCAGCAGCCCACCAGACCCCCACCTCCTGCAGGAGAAGAACCACCCCGCAAGAGGGCCCTGAGATCTCGCAAGACAGAGTAGGATGTCAAGACCCCCGCCAGCAATGGATACCACCTGATGTCATCCCACTGTCCCACATTGTCACCCTGTCCATCCTCGAACTGCCCATGCTCCATCTCTCCACAGGCCTCTGGACAATGCACCTGTGTGACTGTTACTCTGGACTCTGCCATGGACATTCCTTCACCATAGCCCCCACCCACTTGAAACCACCCATCCCATTTTGAGCACTTCAATAAACACCTATTTTGCACCAAAATATCAGGAGTCTGGCTGTGATTTCAATAGATTGTAATTGACATGACAGTGCAAATATGTCCTTGTACATGGTGAAGTCAACAAACAGCTGCCACAAAGCTGTAGTCCATGGGGAAACGAAGCACAGGACTCGTAGTGGGGACCCCAGATCTGAAATAGGGAGGGAAAAGCCAAAACTCAGTCATCATACACTGGGGCAAATAGACAGGCAGCAGAGATGCTGCAGAGTAGTTAACATTTACTAAATTATCTTTGAAATGTTACCTGTGTCCTATTGGAAGTACTGTTCAATGATTCTGTCCCTGTTGTCTGTTTCAGCCCCGTCGTCTTCCTCCTCGTCACTCTCCTCAGGTTCCACCGCTGCCACAACACCACCGTCTCGACCATCCTCCTGCAGGAAAGGCACCTGGCGGCGCAAAGCCAGGTTGTGAAGCATGCAGCAGGCCACGATGATGTGAAACACCTTCTTAGGTGAGTACATTAGGGATCCACCGGTCATATGCAGGCAGCGAAACCTGGCCTTTAGGAGGCCAAAGGTGCGTTCGATCACCCTCCTAGTACGCCCATGGGCCTCATTGTACCGTTCCTCTGCCCTGGTCCGGGGATTCCTTACTGGGGTCAGTAGCCACGACAGGTTGGGGTACCCAGAGTCCCCCACTAGCCATACACGGTGTCTCTGTAGCTGTTCCATCACGTAAGGGATGCTGCTATTCCTCAGGATGTAGGCGTCATGCACTGACCCTGGGAATTTGGCATTTACATGCGAGATGTACTGGTCAGCCAAACACACCACCTGGATGTTCATTGAATGGTAACTTTTTCTGTTCCTGTACACCTGCTCCCTGTCTCTTGGGGGAACCAAAGCCACATGGGTCCCATCAATGGCACCAATTACGTTGGGAATATGTCCAAGGGCGTAGAAATCACCCTTCACTGTAGCCAGTTCGCCCACCTCAGGGAAAATGATGTAGTTCCTCACGGATTTCATCAGGGAAGACAACACTCTGGATAACACCTTTGAAAACATGGGCTGAGACATCCCGGAAGCAATTCCCACGGTTGTCTGAAATGACCCACTTGCCAAGAAATGGAGTACTGACATGACCTGCACCAGAGGGGGAATCCCTGAGGGTTGGCGGATGGGGGACATCAGGTCGGGCTCCAGCCGGGCACACAGTTCATGGATAGTGGCACGGTTAAGACGGTAGGTCAGGATAATGTGGCGTTCTTCCATTGTCGACAGGTCCACCAGCGGTCGGTACACGGGAGGATTCATCCGTCTCCTCGCCCAACCCAGCGGACGGTGCCTAGGAAGGACAACATGGAGCACACAGTCAGGCAACCCACAGGTACGTACTCACAGCTAGCACAGTATACGATTCTCTATGCAGTGAATGGCGTGTCTGAGTGGCTATGCAAGGCCTAGGCCTGTGTGACGCAGTTGAAATTGAGCCATGTGGGCCCTGGAAATGGCGGCTGCCTGACCTGTGAAGTGTGACAATGGGATGTGAGGTCAATGCGCTGGCGTGGCACACCGCGGCGGGCGGCGGGCGAAGACCGCGGCGCGAAGCCGCATTGGTTAACATTGAAGCCTATGGGTTTCAGGAGCCAATGGCGAAGGGCGCCGGCGGTGGCGGGACGCACCGCCGCGGTACGCACCGCCGCGGACGTGACCGCCATTTTCTATCTACTTATCCACTTGCGACTTGAACTTTCACAGGAGAGGACCTATACTGCAAGTGTTGCTGTGACCTCGGTCTGGAAGGGACAATGGCTGCTGCGACTGGGGAAAGGGCCCCTGCCTTCACTGGAGAGGAGTTGGAGAAACTTGTGGATGGGGTCCTCCCCCAGTATGCGCTACTCTACGGTCCTCCAGACCAACAAGTGAGTTTAATTCTATCTGGATTTGGGGCCACTGGCTGGCTTGGGGGCCTGGCGGGGATGGGGGGCATGTTGGGGCTGGCGGGGGCCTGGCGGGGATGGGGGGCATGTTGGGCATGGCGGGGGGCCTGGCGGGGGGCCTGGCGGGGATGGGGGGCATGTTGGGCCTGGCGGGGGGCCTGGCGGCAATGGGGGGCATGTTGGGCATGGCGGGGGGCCTGGCGGGGATGGGGGGCATGTTGGGCATGGCGGGGGGCCTGGCGGGGGGCCTGGCGGGGATGGGGGGCATGTTGGGCCTGGCGGGGGGCCTGGCGGGGATGGGGGGCATGTTGGGCATGGCGGGGGGCCTGGCGGGGATGGGGGGCGTTGGGCCACTGGAAAGGAAAATGCTGAGTAACTTGAACGTGGTATTTCTCCCTCCCTGTACGTGTCACATAGGTCCGCGCCCATGAGAAGATCGGGATTTGGCGTGCCATCGCCAAGGAAGTCCGGGCCCTGGGGATCCACCATCGACGGGGCACCCACTGCCGCAAGAGGTGGGAGGACATCCGCCGCGGGACCAAGAAGACCGCCGAGTCTCTGCTGGGGATGGCCTCCCAACGTAGGCGGGGTGCCTGCCGTCAACTGAGCCCCCTGATGTTCCGGATCCTGGCGGTGGCCTACCCTGATTTGGATGGGCGCGTGAGGGCAGCACAGCAGACACAAGGGGGTGAGTCCAAGCATTATCTACTCTGTTGTTGCGCAGTGGAGGTGTCTGGGTGGGGGAGGAGGGCTGTGGGTCCCCCTAGGCCAGGGCGATATCTGTAGGCTGGGCACCCCCGTAAGCCCCTGTGTCCCCAGCCACCACCCTCAGTAGTGTGTCAGTACAGCCATCCCTGGGCCGTGTCATCCATGGGTGCAGTTGTCAACTCTAGGCGTGTAGGGCATGTTCCACGGAATGCGTAGCGGACCCCAAGTGCGCAACTTAGTGCAGGGGGCATCTGTGTCTGTCATGTCCGCTAACTGTACCGGAGATCCATGTAATCAATATCCCTTTATTTCTCTCTCCCCCCCCCTTTTTGTTTGTCTTTCTGTGCTTGTGTGCATCAGCATCATCAGGCGGAGGAGAAGTGGCATCGGGGCAGGAGGGAGCTGCATCTCACATGGCCCAGGAGGGCCATGCCACAGAGTCAGACTGGACCAGTGAGACGGAGGGCGAGGGGAGCTCCACGACGGGGACGACTGGAGCCTGCAGCGACACGGACACGTCCTCGGAAGGGGGCTCCCTTGCGGGGGTGGCACCATCCGTGCCCCCCGCCATTACAGGTACAGCCGCCACCCAGCGCACCATCTCCGCCCTCCCAGCAGCCCCTCCGCGTTCGCCCCGTGCCCGCTCTGCCAGGAAGCCGGGCATCTCCTTCGCCCCAGGCACCTCAGGCCCTGCCCCTGTTACCCCCGCTGCCCTCAGTGAGGAGGTCATTGACCTCCTCCGAACGCTCATTGTTGGGCAGACTACCCTTTTGAATGCCATCCAGGGGGTGGAGAGGGAGGTTCATCGCAGCAATGCGTACCTGGAGGGCATTCATTCGGGTCAGGCTGCCCATCAGCGATCGTTCCAGGCTCTGGCCTCAGCACTGACGGCAGCCATTGTCCCTGTCTCCTGCCTGCCTCTACTAACTCCCTCCTCCCAGTCTCCTGTTCCTCTGCCTGTCCCACCCACACCATCAGACCAGCCTGCACACACCTCAACACCCAAGAGAAGCTCATCCAAACATAAGCACCACAGATCACGCAGACATTCACACACGCAACATTCCGATGCAGACATGCCAACAGTCACTACCACCTCTGTGACCCCCACCTCCTCGTCTCCCTCCTCCCTCCCTGTGACGTCTACACTCACACCTCCATTCACCTCACCATCAGCCAGTGTTTCCATCACCAGCACACCCTCCACTCCAGTCCGCACACGTGCAGTCACCACCCCCACTGCCATTTACACGTCCCCTGTGTCCTCTCCCACTGTGTCTGTCACCCCCTCTTCCACACCACACAAACGCAGCCACCCACCCACCCAACAGCCATCCACCTCACGACAGCCTATCCCTCCTGCACCTGCACCCAAAGACAGCAAACGTGACTCACCTACAACCACATCCTCTCCCTCCACTCCCATTCCCACTGTACCTACCACTCTCCATTGTCCCAAGAAGCTCTTCCTCGCCACTACTAACTTCTTTCCTGACCCTGAGCCCCCCCCTCCTTCTCGTCGGGGTAAGAAGAGCACCTCAGCCACCACCAGCCCTGCAGCCCCCTTGACAAGGGTGCAGGGGTATTGGAGCCCGCCAGCCCGCATGTCTGGATCTTCGCCCAGCAGCAAGGGGACAGCCAGCCCACCCCCTGGGAAGAGGAGCAGAAGGCGGAAGGGGCGCCGCAGGAGCCCGCCTTCTACATCCCCCCCGGACACCACCCAGAGACAGTCACCAGCCACAGCTCCAAAGGGAGGAAAGGGCCACAGGCCGACGACTAAGGAGGGCAAGGGCAGCAAGTTGGAGAGGTCAGGCAGCAGGCCTGCTGCCCAGGAGGAGCCCACAACCCCCATAGCCGCTGCCCCGGGAGGAACCGGCACAGCTGCCCCGGGAGAGCCCACCAGCCCCATAGCCGCTGCCCAGGGAGGACCCAGCCCAGCTGGCCAGGAGGGCCCCACCACCCACAGCCCAGGTGGGCAGTGAAGGAGCACCATCCCCGCTGCCCAGGAGGGCACCACCAGGCATTTAGCAGTTGGCCATAGACCGTCCGCCGTCTCAAGAACCGCTGAACTGGGCCCTTCAAGGCAAGAACCGCTGAACTGGGCCCTTCAAGGCAAGAACCGCTGAACTGGGCCCCGCCGTCTCAAGAACCGCTGAACTGGGCCCTTCAAGGCAAGAACCGCTGAACTGGGCCCTTCAAGGCAAGAACCGCTGAACTGGGCCCTTCAAGGCAAGAACCGCTGAACTGGGCCCTTCAAGGCAAGAACCGCTGAACTGGGCCCCGCCGTCTCAAGAACCGCTGAACTGGGCCCCGCCGTCTCAAGAACCGCTGAACTGGGCCCTTCAAGGCAAGAACCGCTGAACTGGGCCCTTCAAGGCAAGAACCGCTGAACTGGGCCCCGCCGTCTCAAGAACCGTTGAACTGGGCCCTGCCGTCTCAAGAACCGCTGAACTGGGCCCCGCCGTCTCAAGAACCGCTGAACTGGGCCCTTCAAGGCAAGAACCGCTGAACTGGGCCCTTCAAGGCAAGAACCGCTGAACTGGGCCCCGCCGTCTCAAGAACCGCTGAACTGGGCCCCGCCGTCTCAAGAACCGCTGAACTGGGCCCTTCAAGGCAAGAACCGCTGAACTGGGCCCTTCAAGGCAAGAACCGCTGAACTGGGCCCCGCCGTCTCAAGAACCGCTGAACTGGGCCCCGCCGTCTCAAGAACTGCTGAACTGGGCCCTTCAAGGCAAGAACCGCTGAACTGGGCCCTTCAAGGCAAGAACCGCTGAACTGGGCCCTTCAAGGCAAGAACCGCTGAACTGGGCCCCGCCGTCTCAAGAACCGCTGAACTGGGCCCCGCCGTCTCAAGAACCGCTGAACTGGGCCCTTCAAGGCAAGAACCGCTGAACTGGGCCCTTCAAGGCAAGAACCGCTGAACTGGGCCCTTCAAGGCAAGAACCGCTGAACTGGGCCCCGCCGTCTCAAGAACCGCTGAACTGGGCCCCGCCGTCTCAAGAACCGCTGAACTGGGCCCTTCAAGGCAAGAACCGCTGAACTGGGCCCTTCAAGGCAAGAACCGCTGAACTGGACCCTTCAAGGCAAGAACCGCTGAACTGGGCCCTTCAAGGCAAGAACCGCTGAACTGGGCCCCGCCGTCTCAAGAACCGCTGAACTGGGCCCCGCCGTCTCAAGAACCGCTGAACTGGGCCCTTCAAGGCAAGAACCGCTGAACTGGGCCCTTCAAGGCAAGAACCGCTGAACTGGGCCCCGCCGTCTCAAGAACCGCTGAACTGGGCCCCGCCGTCTCAAGAACCGCTGAACTGGGCCCCGCCGTCTCAAGAACCGCTGAACTGGGCCCTTCAAGGCAAGAACCGCTGAACTGGGCCCTTCAAGGCAAGAACCGCTGAACTGAGCCACGCCGTCTCAAGAACCGCTGAACTGGGCCCTTCAAGGCAAGAACCGCTGAACTGGGCCCTTCAAGGCAAGAACCGCTGAACTGGGCCCTTCAAGGCAAGAACCGCTGAACTGGGCCCCGCCGTCTCAAGAACTGCTGAACTGGGCCCCGCCGTCTCAAGAACCGCTGAACTGGGCCCTTCAAGGCAAGAACCGCTGAACTGGGCCCTTCAAGGCAAGAACCGCTGAACTGGGCCCCGCCGTCTCAAGAACCGCTGAACTGGGCCCCGCCGTCTCAAGAACCGCTGAACTGGGCCCTTCAAGGCAAGAACCGCTGAACTGGGCCCTTCAAGGCAAGAACCGCTGAACTGGGCCCTTCAAGGCAAGAACCGCTGAACTGGGCCCCGCCGTCTCAAGAACCGCTGAACTGGGCCCCGCCGTCTCAAGAACCGCTGAACTGGGCCCTTCAAGGCAAGGAGCGCTGAACTGGGCCCCGCCGTCTCAAGAACCGCTGAACTGGGCCCTTCAGGGCAAGAACCGCTGAACTGGGCCCCGCCGTCTCAAGAACCGCTGAACTGGGCCCCGCCGTCTCAAGAACCGCTGAACTGGGCCCTTCAGGGCAAGAACCGCTGGCCCTTTGGCAGACGTGGCAGGGCAGGATCTATCTCTGGCAGGGCTGCAGGATGTCCTCTGGCCAACTTGCCTCCTCCAGTGGCAGTGGGGTCTGTTATGGACTGTATGGACTGTGGCTTTGCTCTCCCCAGGATGGCCCAGTGGGCAGGCCACCCACTGTATGGACTGTATGGACTGTGGCTTTGCTCTCCCCAGGATGGCCCAGTGGGCAGGCCACCCACTGTATGGACTGTATGGACTGTGGCTTTGCTCTCCCCAGGATGGCCCAGTGGGCAGGCCACCCACTGTATGGACTGTGGCTTTGCTCTCCCCAGGATGGCCCAGTGGGCAGGCCACCCACTGTATGGACTGTATGGACTGTGGCTTTGCTCTCCCCAGGATGGCCCAGTGGGCAGGCCACCCACTGTATGGACTGTATGGACTGTGGCTTTGCTCTCCCCAGGATGGCCCAGTGGGCAGGCCACCCACTGTATGGACTGTATGGACTGTGGCTTTGCTCTCCCCAGGATGGCCCAGTGGGCAGGCCACCCACTGTATGGACTGTTTGGACTGTGGCTTTGCTCTCCCAAGGATGGCCCAGTGGGCAGGCCACCCACTGTATGGACTGTATGGACTGTGGCTTTGCTCTCCCCAGGATGGCCCAGTGGTCATGGAGTCCCCTCGTGGATCTGGCGTTGTGTACTCAAGTGGCTGAGGTGCCCCCCCTTCCCTTCCCCCTGAGGTGCCTGTCCTATTTTCTTTCTGATGCCCCTGCAGTGTTCTCTCCGTGGAGTTCTTGTCGTGGGACTGGGCCTTGCCCCTTTGCACAGGACCCCTGTGATCCACGGACAGTGGTTGGACTACATTTAGTAGCTGTATATATTTTGTACATAGTTTATTTATTTTTTGGGATTAATGGCGTACATATTTCAATATATCTGCCCGTTTATGATCTCTTCTTTTGGTCTTTGCATTATTTCGGAGGGGGGTGGTTTGTGGGTTGTGACAGTGATCTGTGGAAATGCATTGATGTGTGTGTTGTAGTGGGTGTGGGTGGGTGGGTGTGTGCCGGTAATCTTTTCCCTCCCCTGTGTCGTAGGTGCAGTACTCACCGATGTCTTCCGCGCCGCCGGGCGTGCTCCTGGTATATGAGGAGGAATAGGAGTGCGGGGATGACCTGTAACTCTGGCTCCATACTGCCGGAATCTCGCCTGGAGTGCGTAGAGGTGAGCGTTTTCCCGTTCGTAGTCTGTTTCCGCCGTGTTCTTATCGGCGGTGCTCCCGCCCCGGAAAAGGTGGCAGATTGGTGGGTCGTAATAGGGTGGGCGGTACTTTGTCTGCCGCCGGGCTGTTGGCGGGAACCGCCGCTCTGTTTGTTTGTACCGCTGTGGCGGTCGGAGTGTTAAGTTGGCGGGCTGTGTTGGCGGTTCCCGCCAGGGTCAGAATGCCATTTTTAATACCGCCGGTCTGTTCGCGGTCCGACCGCCGCCTCTCCGCCGACCGCCAAGGTCAGAATGAGGGCCAAAACGTCCTGTTCTGACCCTTGACAAAACATGCTGCAGTCAACCTTATGTCTCCCTGTCATGTACATGAAAAATGAGGATGTTGCAGTGCAACATGGGTACTTACCAACTGGTCCACCAATCTGAATCACCAGATGATACAGTAGATCTCGCTATCGTGCTACAAGGTCTGCCCAACGGTGCTTGATTTAGTGGTCAGTGTGCACAACTCCAAAGATCGGGAATTGGTGGTAGAGCACCTTGCCCCACTGCACCATGCCCCACCGCAGCTTCCGTGCTTCTGTTGGGTAGCCCTGGATGACCCGGCTACCCATACTCAACATCATGGGGAGGTAGTGTTTTACTAGACAGATCAACCCTCCCAGTTCATCGCCACTCATCCTTCGTGCTCTCCCCTTTCCCGACATATTGATGTTTCCCTCCACTGCAATTACAATAGCCCCAAAATAATAAAATAGTACCCAACCAAACCCAAAATACCTCAACAGACTATGCTACCACAAGACAAACACCTGACAATGCAATTACTATGACAGGACAAAAACATGACAGGAATGTGTGGATTTTGTTGGAAAGGCTGACAGTGCACCAGGATTCACGTACCTTGTTACATGGGCTATGCATGTACTTATTCAGTATGGTATGGCTATGTGTGTGTGCATGTGCATTCATATTATAACGGTAACATCGGAATGTGTTACCACATGTTTGTATATGTGTGTGTGATGCATGCGATGACTGATACTGTTTGCATATGTGCAAGTGCTGGTAGACTTTTTCCACATACATGTTTCCACATGTGAACTGGGAGTGTACATATGTGATGTAACACATAATTGTGGGTCCACTACATTGTCATGTCTGATTTCAAAACACACGTTTGACAATACCACTTTAGATGTGAATGGCTATATCAAATACATGTTCATGCATGTGATACCCTTGCAAATAGCACTCAGGGGATGTAGTGGACGATGGCTGAGTTGATTTCACTTAACCCATGGCAAGGTGAGTGCATGTGTGTACACACTGTGGTGTGTTCTATGGTTCAGGGTTCATGATGCTATGCTACACATGTAACAAGTTCTTCCTCATGCATCTATTATGCAGAAGATGGTGTACTCACGTGTCAATGAACGTTGTTATGTGACGTGTGTGTGGAATGACATGTGTAGTGTAATATGTGTAATGAATGCTAAAGAGATATGTTAATGGGATATGAAACCACAAAAATTTATCTTCCAGCATGGACATATGCTGGCCATAGTTTCATGGCTGTGTAGTCATATCAGTGACGCCTATATTTCCCTATATGGGAAAATATCTGAAGGTCATTTAAGTCTATGTATGATCATGTGATACAAATACATATTTATTAGTGGAAAGTAGACTTTTGTGAATACTCCAATACAGAATACCAGGCCTATACCATTGAAGTGGTACATGTGTGCTGAGAATTCAGACATATGTGTGCAAGGCAAAAACTTGGTACATACAATCAACTACAACATGCTTGTTATGACTGTTTCATTCAATGGCAAACAACTCTGTAGCAGGGTTATCGTCAGGCAATGATGGTACCCTAGTCATCATTGCTTCTGTCTGACTTTCTGTGCCCACACAGACCCATGGTAGCATGTTTTGATGCAGGTTGATGGTGATTTACTCAGCTCAGTCCACTGTGCACATGCATCAGGCCCCTGACTGTGTCAGGACTTAGGCCCTCATTACAACCCTGGGGGTCGGTGATAAAGCGGCGGTAATACCGCCAACAGGCCTGCGGTAAAATAAATGAAATTTTGACCACAGTGGAAACCGCCAACACAGACAGCCACTTTAACATTCTGACCGCAACAAGCACTGTGGCGGTAACCGCCAACAGCCAGGCAGAAGACAATGTACCACCCACTCTATTTTCAGAGGCCAATCCGCCACATTTTCCGGGGCGGTACCAAGGCCATCAAAATCACGGTGGAAACAGTAGACAGAAGGGTAACAACTCACCTCTCGACACTCAAGGAAGAACCACAACGCCATGGAGCCCGAACTGCACATATTTCCAATGCTGGTCGACCTCCTCCTACACCAGGAACATGAACGGCGGCAAAGACGACCACGGTGCAGACCGCACCTAGCACACAAGGGAGGGGGGAGGAAAAAGGGAGTGACACACACACACAACACACAACACCCCAACAACATACACACAGATGCAACAACATTACATATCCACCCTGTAATCCCCAGGAATAACGAAGTGAGTAAAGTCAGTGTGATATTAAATGTTTTGATAAATACGTCCTTAAAGCACAAAACAGTATGTACAATATATACAAATGGAGGGACAATGCCCACTCCAAAATGTCTGTGGCCAACAGGACCATAACACATAGGCCAAGGCCACACTTGACTCCTGCCTCAATACGGAGAGAACACTGCTGGGGCATCAGGTCGAAAATACACAGGCATCTCAGGGAGAAAGGGAACGGGGGCACCTCAGCCGGACGATGGTACAATGCCACTGCTCCTAGAGGGGGCTACATGACCTCTGCGATGTCCTGGGGAGTGCAAAGCCACAGACTCTCTAGTGGGTAATTTACCCACTTCTTGGTCCTGGGGAGTGCAAAGCCACAGTCTTTCAAGTGGGTGGTTTGCCCACTGCTTGGTCCTGGGGAGTGCAAAGCCACAGTCTCTCTAGTGGGTAGTTTGCCCACTGCTTGCTCCTGGGGAGTGCAAAGCCACAGTCTCTCAAGTGGATGCCTTCTTCCACTGGTTCTGGATGGGGCCGTGTGCCCAGTGTGCTTCATCCTGGCAAGGAGGGGGTGAGTGGATGCCTTCTTCCACTGGTTCTGGAGGGGGCCTTGTGCCCAGTGTGCTTTATCCTTCCAAGGAGAGGGTGAGTGGATGCCTTCTTCCACTGGGGGCCTTGTGACCAGTGTGCTTCATCCTGGCAAGGAGGGGGTGAGTGGATGCCTTCTTCCACTGGTTCTGGAGGGGGCCTTTTGCCCAGTGTGCTTCATCCTGGCAAGGAGGGGGTGAGTGGATGCCTCCTTCCACTGCTTCTGGAGGGGGCCTTGTGCCCTGTGATGCAGATCCCGGATGGTGCAAGGTCACAGTCTCTCACCTGGGTGTCACGCCTAAGTTGTTGCAGGGGCCAGGACGCATTACAACCCATGTAGTCACGACTACACACTGCTCACCGGTGGTGACGGCTGCTCAGTGGATGGCAGTTGTGGGGCTGGCGGCAGTGCTGTCAGTGGTGGGGAGATGCTCCAGCCCTTCCCCTGCAGCCTCGGACGGCTGCCCACTCGGGCTGCTGCTACTAGCAGTGGTGGAGGTGGCGGTGCAGGTGGCGGCGGTGCAGGTGGCGGTGCTGTCAGTGGTGGGGGGAGGCTCCAGCCCTTCCCCTGCAGCCTCAGACAGCTGCCCACTGGGGCTGCTGCTGCTGGCAGTGGTGCAGGTGGCGGTGCAGGTGGTGCTGGCGGCGGTTCAGGTGGTGGTGCTGTTAGTGGTGCGGGGAGGCTCCAGCTCTTCCCCTGCAGCCTCAGACGGCTAAAGTGCCATGGCTGGTGTTGTTTGCCCAGATGCTGCTCCAGCCCCAGGTACCAGATCCAGCCTGCCTGCAGCATCTGTTCCTTTTACATTGGCCTTGGCAGCTGTTGTTTCCTTCCTGTCCTTGGACGATGGTGGTGTCTCCTTGCTTCTGCCAGCTGGTGTTCCTTTCCTGCCCTTGCTAGCTTGTGGTGCCTCCTTGCTGTACCAGCTGGTGGTGCCTCCTTGCCCTTGCTAGCTGGTGGTACCTCCTTGCCCATGCTGGCTGGTGGTGCCTCCTTGCCCTTGCTGGCTGGTGGTGCCTCCTTCCCCTTGCTGGCTGGTGTTCCCTTCCTGCCCTTGCTAGCTGTCGGCCCCTTCTTGCCCTTGGCAGGTGGTGCAGGCACACTGACAGTGCTGACGGGTGCCTCCTTGGAGCCTCTCACACATGCAGTAGCTGTAGAAACTACAGTGGCCGTGGACTGGGTGGCTGAGGTGCTGGCCTGGGTTCTGCCCACCCTGGCCCAAAGTGAAGGACGGGGGGTGGGAGGGGCAGGGAATAGGTCAAGTTTAGAGAGGAAAAGCCTTTTAGGGACACTGGGGCTGGAAGAGGGTGAAAGTTTGGGAGTGGAGGAAGAGGGAGTGGTTGCAGGCGGTGTCTGTCTGCTTTGTTTGGGTGCAGGTGCATGGATGGATGCTGTTGTGAGGTGGATGGCTGTTGGGTGTCTGATTGCTTGCATTTGTGTACTTTGGGAGGAGAGGAGACAGACACAGTGGGAGAGGACACAGGGGACATGTGCATGGATGTGGGGGTTGTGACTGCCAGTGAGGGGCGTGTGGTGATAGGCGTGCTGGTGATGGAGGTAGTGGATGAGGATGTAATGCATGCAGGTGTGAGTGGAGACGCTAGTGGGAGGGAGGTGGGTGACGAGGAGGAGGGGGCACAGTGAAGGCAGTGGATGTTGGTGTGTCTGCATCTGGATGGTGCTTGTGTGAGTGGCTGTGGAATGATGTGTGGTGCTTGTGTTTGCCTGAGCCACTTCTGTGCGTTAATTTGGGTGCATGCAAGTCTGCAGGTGTGCTTGGAATAGGCTGGAGTTGAGGGGAATGGGACTGGGTAGAGGGAGTTGGAGGTGGGAGGCTAGAGACACGGCCAATGGCTGCCATCAGTGAGTTGGCCAGAGCCTGGAATGATCTCTGTTGGGCCGCCACGCCAGAGTGAATGCCCTCCAGGAATGTATTTGTTTGTTGCAAATGCCCTGCTAGACCCTGGATGGCATTCAGTATGGTTGACTGCCCAACAGAGAGGGATCTCAGGAGGTCAATAGCCTCCTCACTGAGGGCAGCAAGGCTGACAGGGGCAGAGCCTGAGGTGCCTGGGGTGAAGGAGATGCCCACCTCCTGGGTGAGCGGGCACGGGAAACTCACTGAGGGGCTGTTGGGAGGGCGGTGCTGGTACGGGGTGGCGGCTGTACCTGTAGTTGGGGTGGGCACAGAGGTGTCCACCATCGCCAGGGAGTTTCCATTGAAGGAGGTGTACCTGTCAGAACTGCCCCTCCTTTCTCTGTCGTGGTTTTCCCCTCCGTCCCACTGGTGCCCTCACTGTTGGTGGATTCGGCCTCCAGGCCCATGTGGGATGCAGCTCCCTCCGTCGCCGGTGCCTCTGCTCCTCCGCCAGATGATGCTAATGCACACAAGGACAGGGCGACAAAACATAAAGGGTGGGGAAGAGACAGAGGATACACTTGGTCAATGCCAGCAACAACACCACCGTTGGCGTACACAACTCACAGGGAACAGCCCTATGCACTAGGCCAGTTATAATGTTAGTCACCAGGCCATGGGGTACAATGCCTAATGCCATTAGCTGCACACCTGAAACACACAGGACCCTGCCCAGTAGTAGATGCCCACTAGCAGTTATGGGGTTGGAGTGCATCTGAGCCTGCCCAACATGGAACCTACCCTGCCATGTTTGTCCTAACCTAGGGGCACCCACAGACCCACATCCACCACCCAGGTTACACCTCAAAGCGGGCAACTTCATGATTCTGAATCTGTACTCACCCCCTTGTGGCTGCTGTGATGCCTTCAGGCACCCATCCAACTCCGGATAGTCCACCTCCAGGATGCGGAACATCAGGGGGGTCATGGTACGATTGGCACCCCTTCCTCATTGGGAGGCCATCTTCCTTTCCTAGCGGCACGTGTCCTCCGACTGTTTTTGACAGTGGGTGCTCTGCCTCTCAAAGACCCCCATGGTTGCTTCCAGACACAGGACACAGCAGCACTTGCAGTGTAGGTCCTCTCCTGTTGAAGGTCAGGTAGCAAGTGAGTGAACAGATAGAAAATGGTGGTCAAGTCCACGGCGGTACGTTCTGTCACCGACGACGTATATCACCATTGGCTCCTGGAACCTTTAGACCCCAATGATAACCAATGATGTGTTGTACGGCGGTCATCGACCACCTTGCGCAACGACATACAAGGTCAGCGGAATTACCTATTTTCCACTTGTCCCTCCTCACAGGTCAGGCGGGCACCATTTCAGGGGGGAACAGGCCATGGCACCTAACTGCGTCACAGCAGACATAGGCACATCAACAGACCTACACGTTCACATACTGTTTCTATGAAAAAAATGCAAGGCATATTAATCTGAGGATATGTTTGAATATGACCATCTGCTCAGCGTTTTTCCCCCTAGAGGTCAACCGGTGAGGATGAATAGGAGATGGAGACAAACCCCCGTGTACAGACCCCTGGTGGACCTGGCGACAATGGAGGACAGGCACATTATCCTAAGCTACAGACTTGATAGGGCCACAATCCATGAGCTGTGTGCCCAATTGGAGCCAGACATGATCCCAGCTATCCGCCACCCCACTGGAATCCCCCCTTTTGTGCAGGTCCTGTCAGTGCTCCATTTCTTGGCAAGTGGGTCCTTCCAAGCGACAGAGGCCATGGCAGAAGGGATGTCACAGCCTATGGTCTCAAACGTGCTGACCATAGTGTTGTCTGCCCTGATCAACCACATGCGCAGTTACATAGTTTTCCCCCAGTTGGAGGATTTCACAGTGAAGGCAGACTTCTATGAAATGGGACATATCCTCAACATCATTGATACCATTGATGGTACACATATTGTCTTTGTCCCCCCCCCCCCGGAGAAATGAACAGATGTTCGGAAATCGAAAGAGCTTTCACTCTCTGAATGTGCAGATAGTGTGCCTGGCAGACCAGTACATCTCCTATGTCAATGCAAAGTATCCTGGATCTGTGCATGATGCCTTAATTTTGAGGAATAGCAGCATTCCATATGTGATGTCTCAACTCCAGAGGCACAGAGTGTGGCTAATAGGTGAGCCCATGTTCCCCACCAGTGTCTGTTGGTATATGGGTGTGTGTTTGGCTCTACTGACCCCAGTGAGGAATACCGGGACAATTAGGACATGGGCGAACAAGGAGGATCATTGAGTGCACCTTTTGCCTGCTGAAGGCCATGTTCTGGTGCCTCCATCTGACAGGTGGATCCCTGTGCTACTCACCCAAGAAGGTGTGCCAGATCATCGTTGCATGTTGCTTGTTGCATGTTACACAACCTAGCCTTGAGACGCCAGGTGCTTTTTCTGCAGGAGGATGAGGCTGGAGATGGTTGTGTGCAGCGGTGGAGCCTGTGGACAGTGACAAAGAGGAAGCAGAGGAAGAGGATGTGGACAACAGGACAACTATAATTCAACAGTACTTCCAGTGACACACAGGTAAGACACTGCAATCTGACCTTCCATTGCTGTTTTGTGTTGGACATTGTACATGGCAGCCTGATTTTCCAATTTCTATGGCCACTTACTGTACCCTTTGGCATCTCTATTTTCAGATATCTGTGCCCCACTCTGGCTCCTCGTGTGTTTACTGCTGCCCACTACAGGTCATATCTATGTATGTATAACTGTACCCTTCAATTGCCTTGTTTACAGCTTGTTAAACTAATACATATTTCAATCAATTGACAGACTCCATACTTGTATTAGTTTCAAGGGTGTTTATTTATGTGATAATAAGTGTAGCGGGTATTGCAATGGGCTGGGTTGATGATGGAGGAATGACCAGGATAGAGTCCATTCTATTGGTATCACACGTGCATTGTCCAAGGGGGCATAGGGAGTAGGACAATGGCAGTTCAAGGTGGACAGGGTGACAGAGTGGGACACAAGGGTGACATTCAGGGGAGTCTTATTTCCTGGTGTGGGTCTTGGCAATGTTCTCTGGCTTCTGCCTGAATCGCAGGGAAATTTTGCGTGGTGGTTCTCCATCTGCAGGGGGAGGGGTGCTGGTGGCCTGTTGTTCCTGTGGTGGGCCTCCTGTACATTAGTGTCAGCGGAGGTGGAGGGCTGCTCATTGGTATGGCTAGTGTCAGGGGCCTGTTGGTGTGCCACTGCCTCCCTCATGGTGTTGGCCATGGCTGCCAGCACCCCTGCAATGGTAACCAGGGTGGTGTGGATGTTCCTCAGGTCCTCCCTGATCCCCAGGTACTGTCCCTCCTGCAGTCGCCGGGTCTCCTGCAACTTGGCCAGTATCTGGCTCATCATCTCCTGGGAATTGTGGTATGCTCCCAGGATATTGTTGAGTGCCTCGTGGAGAGTTGGTTCCCTGGGCCTGTCCTCTCCTGTCACACAGCAGCCCTCCCAGCTTCCCTGTTGTCCTGTGCCTCTGTCCCCTGAACCGTATGCCTGCTGCCACTGACCCCAGGTCCCTGATCATCCTGTGTTTGTGGGGTTGCCTGGGGTCCTTGTAGTGGTGGGCATACTGCTGATTGATGTGTCATGGGGACAGAGGGATGGGCCCGCTGGGTGGGTGCTGTGCTGGTGTTTCCTGAGGGGGAGGCTCTGTGGTGGTATGGGACTGTGCCTCGGTCACCGACTGTCCAGAGGTCCTTGATGGGCCAGGTTGGTCATACTGATCCAGGCGTGCAAGCTGCTGTCATCACTGTGGGACTCTTCGGGGGGACTGGATGTTGCTGGCACCTCCTCTCTGGTGACGTTGTGTGGGGTTCTTGTGGGGATGTAAATGCAGTGTTATTGTTACTGCGTGTGACATCTTGTGCATGGGTATGTTTCCCTCTATGGTTGTTATTACCAAGGCAGCTTTGGCTTGTGTGAGTTGTGATTTGGTTGGCTAAGTCATTGTCACTAATGTGCATGCTGTGGTGATGGGGGTCCATGCAGGTCTGTGAGTGGTGTCCATGCATTGTTGTTGTATGCAGGGCTTGGTATTGGGATGGGTGGGTTGTGATGGTGAGGTATATGTGAGGTGGGGATGAGGGTAGGGGTGGGAGTTTGTAATGGCATGGAGATAGGGGTGTGGTGAAAGTAGTAAAGATTTGACTCACCAGAGTCCAGTCCTCCTGCTACTCCTGCCAGGCCCTCAGGATGCATGATCGCCAAGAGTTGCTCCTCCCATGTTATTAGTTGTGGGGGAGGAGGTGGGGGTCCACCGCTAGTCCTCTGTACAGCTATCTGGTGTTTTGCAACCACGGAACGCACCTTCCCCCGTAGGTCGTTCCACCTCTTCCTGATGTCATCCCTTGTTCTGGGGTGCTGTCCCACGGCACTGACCCTGTCCACGACTCTCCACCATAGCTCCATCTTCCTAGCAATGGACGTCTGTTGCACCTGTGTTCCAAATAGCTGTGGCTCTACCCGGATGATTTCCTCCACCATGACCCTTAGCTCCTCCTTTGAGAACATGGGGTGTAGTGTGAGTGATGTGTGTGAGGGTGTATGGGGTGATGTGTTGGGGTGTGTGCTGGGAGGTGCGTGAATGGTGCATGAGTGATGGTGTTCTGTGGCTCTGATTCTGTGGGTGCTCCTGGTGTGTCTCTCACGCTGTTGTAACTTGTTTGTAGTGGTAAAGGGTTGTGGGTAATGTGTGTGTGTGTTTTACAGTAGTGTGGGTGTGTGGGTGTGGTGTGTGTATGTCTGTCAGGTGTGTGTAGTTTGAATTGTCCAATGTGGTGTTGTTTTGTCTGTGTGTAGGTATTTTGAGTGCGGCGGTATGTACCGCCAATGGTTTACCACGGTTGAATGTCCGCCGCAGTGATTCGTGGGTCATAATGCTGTGGACGTATTTCTGTTGGCGTAACGGTGTGGGTTTTGCTACCACCAGTTTATCAGTGACCTTTGGGCTGTCGGACTTGTGTGTGTGTCTGTTTAGTGGCGGATTTCTATGTGTGGGTCATAATACACGTAGCGGAATACCGCTGCGATCGCGATATGTTGGCGGCAGTCAGCATGATGATAAGTGGCACTTACCGCCAATGTCATAATAAGGGCCTTAATGTAGGCTCAGCATAGGAGCAAGGGGGTTTTGGGCGGGGATCTACCCTCATCATGATAGCTCTTTAGCAGAGCAATGCGCAGTCCCCTGCAGACAGACACATGCACAAATGTGATTCGATAGCCTGGCATTATTTTTTACTTTGGAATACTTGATGTCAGACTTGCTCAATCATGTACAGGGGACTGGCTGCTTGTTCATGTAGGACATGGCTCATCATTTGGCATGGTCTGACACAAATGGTTATACATTGTTTGTATTTTCCATGTGCAGCTTGGTTAGGGGATGTTTCTCTAGTGTAACTTGCTTATGTTTTCTGACCCAGGGGACAAATTATATCATCTGTCACTGCCTTCTGTCAGAATAGTTTGCGTGGGCAATTACATCATTGTTGTTGTTGTTGCCAACATGAATGGATTATGTATTGACCTAGACGTCCTCTGTGAATATATGTCAGGTGATCACATGGTAACATTATTGAGTTGCACAGTTAGCATTGGTCTATGTGTGTACCTTCTCCAACATTACTGGCATTTCATGTTTGGAATTGATTTGGTCCTACATTGCTGTCCTTCTTTAGGCTGCTTACCCTTTGAATACAACTTCTACAGCAAAGTTCATACATGGACAGGATGGTACATCTGACTTGTGTAATTTGAAGATGTACACATTTTCTTCTACTGATAGTTTCTCTCTCATTTCCAGACTTTGCTAGTTACATGACTTCTACACACACATGACAGTACACTAGCCACAGCACTTGTGCAGTGTCTAAGTGACCTCCCCACGTTGTATCTCCAAGTGTATGAGGGAGTCTCTCAGCTGTTATTCCTCATCCTTTGATGTACATGGGCATGCACTCACATCTGCATCCCACAACCTATGTCACTTTCACCATGAGTGTGTCTTGTTAGTGTGTGAAGTCATCTCAGCTATGATTATTTGATTTGACACACGTAACATTTCTGTCTCTTTCTTCACCCATACAATTTAGGATAGGTCTGTGACATATTTGGACATTGCTAGACTTTACATGCACATCCCAAATGGAATTGGCAAGTGGGAGACCTAGACATTTTAGGGTATTGGGCCCAGTAGATCACTTTCTTTTGGTCAGGCATGTGAGTGTCAATGAGAGATGTGTTTTCATATGTGATGTGTGATGGTATCATATAGATTATACTGGGTTACCTTGCAGACACATATCAACCATTGTAGGTAATTGCTAACCCTTTCCTACCTAGGCCATACACCGGTACACAGTGTTTACATGTATTTCCAGATTAGCTGCAGTCATACTTCAAGACAACACAATTGTGTGACATTTGTGTACAAATGTACATTGGAAGTGCTACAGACTCTAACTACAGTCCACCCACATGTTCATGTGGAGGGGCATTTTCCCATGTTATTGATCATTCCTGGCTAAGGGGCATGTGTGTGGAGAGTCGATCAGCATCCATTGCTGCTCCACTTGTCTTGCGACCCTTAGCACACTCCACAGCAAACATGTGTGTGCTATATTTGTGAGACAGCACACCATGTGGCTGGGTTTTGGCCAATAGCGCTCACGGTACATAACACCACTGATTTACGGTGCAGGGTTAGGATAAAACTATTGTCCCTTACCATGACCAGTCGATGATGGTCCATTGATACCAATGGTGTTCCCCCTGGTCACACTTGCTCAGTGCAGGTGTTACAGCTACACGCCAGAGATGCCACACAGCTTATTTCCTTATTTTCAAGTACACCGTTTTGATACAGCCCCTACCGTATATACACCCCCCTTGCATACCCCTTGCCTGGTTTAGCCATGATGTGGTGCAAGGGGTCGGAATTGGCGCTGTGCCTATATTATACCACTTAGTACTTCTGGTGTGTGGATCTAGGCCTTTGATAGCCACATGATCATGAGTTATGTAATGCTGATGTACGGCATGGAGGTGCTAGACCCTCTTACATCACAACCTATGTTTCAACATTCTTTGTAACTGTTGTGGTTCTTCCCTACTTTCTGCATTATGAGAAACTTTCCAATGGTATATTTAGCAGAGAATGAGTACACCATGGACAATCTGGTGCAATGTGATTTAATGGTGATATTTACAGGGTGATTTTTGTTGTCCAGTGTCTAGGTGTAAAAGTTGAGTACAATTTGTTGTCTCCTGCGAACTCATGCAGCAGTGTTGTTTGTTCCCCCTCCACATGTGCAGCACCATTGTCCTCCTCCTCCTCATTGGGGACATCTACCAGTTCATCCCTGGGGACACTCGTCAGAATACATGTGTTATGCAAGATTGCACATGCAAGGATCATCTTGCATACCAGGGGTGGAGCATACAACAGGCTTCCTCCTGTCAGGGCCAGGCACCTGAACCATGACTTCATGAGCCTAAATGTCCTCTCCACTACGTTTCATGTCGTTCTGTGCCCTTCATTGTATGTTCTCTCTTCCTCTATTGTCGGATTGCCAAAAGGAGGTATCACCAATGGCTGGATGCCATAAGCTTGGTCGGCTGCAAAGAAATGTGACAACGTATGTCTATCATGCATCTTTGGGGTGTAATATGTGCCATGGCGGATGTTAGTGTTAGGTAGAGTGGAGACTCAGACTTGCATCTGATATTGTGTGTGTTCCTGTTTTGTAGAATAGTTGCATTGGTGTGTGGTGGTGGACATTACTATCATGGGTGTGTGGCTCCGGAACCTGGTGATTGTCAAATTAAATGTGGACTAACAGTTGGACCATGCAAATTATTTGTTGTGTTGTTCATATTTGAGGCAGTGTACTAATGCTAGTGGAATTTACCACTTCCTTACACCACAATAGCATAATTTGTATTGACACTACAGTAGCCTTACAAGGCCAAACTCACATCACCATGTTACCATGTGGCACTACTCATGAAGTGCAACACTTAGGGGGTCATTACAACCCTGGCGGTACAAGACCGCCAGGGCTGTTATGACGGACGCACCACCAACAGTCTGGCGGTGCTTCCCAGGTCATTATGACCGCGGCGGAAGCGCCGCGGTCGTACCGCCGGGGCCAGCGGTTTCCCGCCACAATGGCCCCGGCGGTAGTAATCCCACTGCCCAGGGGATTACGAGTCCCCCTACCGCCAGCCTTTTCCTGGCGGTTTGAACTGCCAGGAAAAGGCTGGTGGTACGGGGAGTCATGGGGCCCCTGGGGGCCCCTGCACTGCCCATGCTGCTGGCATGGGCAGTGCAGGGGCCCCCTGACAGGGCCCCGTGCAACTGCACCCGTTGCACGGCCACAACACCGCCGGCTCCATTTGGAGCCGGCTCCTGTGTTGCGGCCCAGCGGGGATCTCCAAATGGCCGCGGCGGTGGTGCGGCTACATTGGCGGCCGCCCGGCGGTCCGATCTTGGCTGGCAGCTTCAGCCACCCGCCAAAGTCGTAATGAGGGCCTTAGTGACCCTTTGTGGCAGATTGAGCCAGCCAGCATGTGGACAAGTGTGAGATTCACACAATAGGAGGACTAGCAAAATTGGTGCAGAGGATTCTCCAAGGTTCCTAACATGATTTATCACAGACTTTTCAACACCTGCACAGAGCAGGCGTTAGGAGGGGGCACACCATCTTTTTGAATGGGTCCCTATGTACTGTGCATGAAATGGTCAGGTATGTTCTCAATGCTCCTACAGAGTCCAACTATGACATCCATTATCTTGACACTATTACAACTACTCCTTACAATGGTGCACCATTTACTGTATACGGGGCTAACATGGTGGCAGTAGGGTGTGGCAAATGGGCACAATACAGTGGTGCTGTTGTTGATACTGCAACACTTTTCTGACATGTGGCCCTCAGTCCTTTTACTTTAGACCTGAAGATGAGTGATGTTCTGGGACTTTGAACCTATTTTGTATGTTTTGTGCCATGACACAAGTGCTGTGCCCTGTGTGTAGCATGTGCTTTCCACCTCTTTTCCCTTGGAAAAGCTCCCTTGCACACTTAGTTGGCAATTGTTGGCTGCCATACATATCTGCATGTTGATCATGGGCACAGTGTGGCACCATTGTATGGTTTGTTTAGTGATGTTGCATACATTTTCAGACACCTGTGTGACAAGAGAGGGAATGATGTGTTTTTCTGCAATGCCCTGCAATGCATAACCAGTCGTGCTAAGTCCCATGTCTCCTCATTCACGTGTATTTCTGGCCTCTCCCAGTACATTGTCAGTAGCCTAGCTACCAGAGTGCCCTGTTGGTACTCTGGTATCATATTGGGGGGGGGGTTTGTGGAATTACCAGGTATGATTGTAGGATTGCTGTGAGGTGTCTTTCCCCACACATGGTCTTTCATAGCTGGTGATGTTATATTCCTATGTGTGCAGCACAATGCATCAGACAGGTGAAGGTGGACACAATTGGTATGTCTGGTATGTTTAGGTGATATGTAGTTGGTGATGGCAACACTTGGATGGCATTTAATATTGGTGCCGTGGGAGGCTTCTACACCATGACATATGTGGGGCTGTGCCTATATGTTACTGTCTTTAAAATTGACATGGCCAATGCCATTCATCTCACTGAGCTATTGTAATGTGTGTGAGATCTGTATTATGTTGTCAACCAGTGGACACTTGTAGTGGTTTGTGCCCTGCTTCTGTATGCAAAGGGGACATAGCTCCACCTGACCTTCACGCAGTATGCCAGTCCGATTGTGGCTGTATTATCTACATATGGGAGTATGTGTGTGTGATGTGCACTAAATGTGGTGTAGTGTGGCATGTGGCATATGTATTGTTACATATATATCTGTGTTCCTCTGCCCATGTGTGTTTAGTGTGGTGTCTGTATTTTTTGTCCCACAAAGTTTGGTGTGTTGTCTGTGTAATGATTGGTATGGTGACTTACCTACAAGTAGGCCATTGCCGCATTGCCCATCTTGGAACTGCTCGTTGAAGGTGGAGTGCCGGAATATGTAGGCATCATGGACGCTGCCGGGATATTTGGCTAGGATGTTTGTGAAGAGCCCACGGTAGTCCACAATGGCCTGCACATTTATAGAATGAGTGTGTTTGCAGTTCCTGCAGAGGTGTTCCGTTGCAGCAGATGGCACCAGTTGGACATGGGTACAGTCCATTGCGCCCAGCACATGCAGGAACCCAGCAATTTGGTAGACACCTTGCTTGATCTCCTGCTGCAGTTGCTGGGCATTGGGGAAACAAGTGTGGTAGGGTGTAAGGCGGATGATCGTGTTCAGAACCTTTGGAAGGAAGCCTGAGAAGGATGGCCTGGAAATACCACCCACTTGTGCCCCAGTTGTCTGGAACAATCCTGACACCAGCATAAGGAGGCCATCCAGGAGTTTGGTAATGGGTGGAATAGTTGTTGGAGTTTTCACCCTTGCAGTGATGTCTGGCGCAATGTGGTGCAGCAGGCGTACAATGGCCTCCTGCTTCAGAGAGTAGGTTGGGAGGACATCTTGTTCCCTGAGAGCAAGGATGGTTGTGCACTGTCGAAATAACCTCTCCCACCTTCTGCGCTGCCATTGTGGCTGCTACGGTGGTGTTTGGGGTTGCTGCGGTGGTGCTGCTAGGTCCTGTTTTCGTGGCTGTTGTATGTTGCGAGTGCTTTAGGGTCAATATAAATGGCGCAAAGGCAGTGCTAAGTTTCCTTAAATATGGGCCTAGGTGTTTAGCCACATCACAGAGTGTACCATAATCTGTCTCTTGGTCTCTCCTAGGTGAGTTAAGTTCATCTGTGAGTTCACAGACAGATGCATTATGACATATGTACAGTGTCCTGTATATTGGAGTGACAGGGACTGGCCCTCCTGGAATTAACAGTCATGTTATTCCAAGTACTACACAGTATACATAAGCTATCCTTCTAGGTGTGTATACCACAACTGAAAGCTCACAGACAGGGATGTTGGGACAGATGCACACTGGGCTTATGTTTGGAATTTGTGATACGGTGCCTCTTGGCCTTAGCAGTCATGTCACTCCCTGTCCTTCGTGCAGTTGTTATATATCATCCCCCCTAGATAAGTGCACTTCATGTGTAGATTCCCAAAGAAGGGTATTTTGGCAAGTGTGTACTGGACTGGTGTTTCGAGTGACCCTACGGGTTCCAACCTTGAGACTCCCGGTATTGTACACACTATACAAATGGTTTCCTCCAAGGTGAGTACACTTAAGTGATGATTTGGTACACAGGTGAACTTTCGGGGAGGACACAGTTTTGTAGTCTTGATTTTGGGGAGCAGTGCCTGCTGTGAGTTGCAGTCCTGTCACTCTCACTGCATCACAATACCTGAGAGCTGCCAACTACCCCATATGAGCTTTGACATACAGTTGTTTTCAGGGAAGGTGACACTGTTCTGGTGTTTGTAGTGGCAGTAGTAGTGCCTCCTGGCCCTAGCAGTCCTGTCAGTGCTTGTCCTACCGCCACACTATACAGATACCAACCTTTCAGATGAGTACACTTCAATGGTGAGTTCAGGGACAAGTTTCATTGGAGCAGAGGGCATTGTGGTGGCTGAATAGAGTGACAGTAGCAGTGCCTCCTGGCCTTATCATTCCTGTCAGTGCTTGTACTACACACAGACTATACAGATGCCATCCTCTCAGGTGAGTACACTCCAATGTGGAGTTTGTAATAAATGTTAATTTTGAGTAGGCTACACTGTTCTGGTTTCAGCATTGTTGGAACAGTGCCTGTTGGGAATTGTAGTGCTGCCAATTCCTGTACTACACCCACTATACAGAGATGTAGTTCCCCCAGGTGAGTCTACTTTACATATTGGAGGCCAGACAGGGGTTTATGGAGAGGTGGACACCGGACTGTTGAGTGGGGATGACAGTGAAGGTGGCAAAATGTGAGCAGTGAGCATGCATGCCAATACATTTTGGTGCCATTTTTATTGTTGTGACTTACTCGACTCCAATCCCCCAGGTATTCCTGTCAAGCCCTCAGAATGCAGGATGGCCAAAACTTTCTCCTCCCATGATGTGAGCTGTAATGAAGTAGAGGGGCTACCACCAGTCTTCTGGAGCTGCAGCTGGTGCCTGGATGTCATGGAACGGACCTTCCCCCTGAGATTGTTCCACCTCTTTCTGATGTCCTCTCGTGTGCTAGGGGTAGGGCCTACAGAATTCCCTCTGTTGACTATCCTTTGCCACATTTCCGTTTTTCTGGCTATAGTAGTGTGCTGGACTTCGGCTCTAAATAGATGTGGTTCTACTAAAATCTTCAAAATAGAGCAGTGACCTAAATAGTCCACCCGCACCTCCCCTTTGTCCTAAATATTTTGTACTGTTGTGCTCCCAACCAAAGCACCTGCTGTTCCCAAGGTGCAACCAATAGAGGTCCAAAGTCTATATGATACAATTGGAGGGGCACCAACACAAATGTCAAAAGAAGTTGGATGGTCCAAACAGGTTGCTTTCAATTGTATCAGATATGGCTCTACTCTTATTATTTCATCCACCATGACTCTTAACTCATGTTTGGTGAAACAAGGATTTTTTGGGGGTGACATGGTGGTAAAATGAATTAATGAATAATAAAGATTAATGTTCTGGGAAATGAGAAGGTGATGGGAAGTAAATGGAGTAGAACAGTGCAAATGGCTGTTTTGTGAGTGTGATGGTGTGAGATATTTGTTCAATGAGAGATGGATAGGGTGCCAGTTAAATTGGAATTTCTCATTTTTGGGTGTTCTGGATGGTGTATTTTGTGTGGGAGTTTCAACAAATTGTGGGTTATAAAGGGATGTGTTTTGTAGTGTGGTTTGTAGGTACATCGGGTGTGTGAATGTATTTCAGCTGTGCTGTTTTTAAGTTAATCCAGTTGTGTGTTACTGTGGTAGGCGCAAACCGCCATGGTTCAGACTGCCAACATGGTGGTCATTTGGCGGCCACCACTATGGCGGTCTGGCAGTCTGAATGCCAAATTTTTATTGAGGCCCTAATATTCTAAAATTCTAAATTTAAAACAAACCCTTAAACAATACTTTAAATAACTCGTAGACCTCCCATACCCTTAAAAACCTTAAAGAATCCCTAAAAATAGACTTACATTTCTGGTAAACATAAGCACCTTACATTGACCTGGTTACGGTAAAATAGAGTAAAAATAACACAAATAGGTTACAAAATAAAAGATAGTGGTAAAAAAATGGCTGCTAAATGAAACAAAAAAAGACTATTTCCCTTTAGAAATGAATGACAACTATGAAACAAAGGTTAAATAAATGTATTGAAAAATTAAAAAAATGCTTAAACAAGGAAAACATGTCAAAACATGTTGTAATAGAAGATAAATAAATATATATATTTTATATATATATATATATATACACACACACACACCAAATGTATGTTAATATGTATATATGTATATATATATATATATATATATATATATATATATACATACATGTATGTATGTTTATATATATATACCAAATGTATGTAAAATAAAGTTGAAAAAATGTATAGAAAAAGGATGAGAAATGTTAAAAATGGAAAATAAATGTTACAAATATATAACGCTCAATAGTATTAAAATATAATTTACATTTTTATTAATGATAAGGATAAAAAAAAGTTGCATTCACTGAACTTTATATAAATGTTTACTTTTAACTTGAAGTATATATGCTAAAATGTAAAAAATATACATAAAATAAACTTTTGAAATATAAATAAAATTAGAAAAATGTGGCACATGTCTTTATTATACCAAAAAAATTTAATGAATAATGTTATTGGTTACAAACATTCAAGAAACTATTTTCTCATTATACTTCTAATCACCAGCAACCATATTACAATAACACAAACTATTTCTACTATATATACACATAAAAGTAAAGCAGACAATTTCAGAAAAAATCTAAACTTAAATAATCACACTCTAACATAAATCATTTTAAAGAATTGTTAGACACTAACGGAGTGACACTTACCATTGCCACTCTAATCTCAACATATTATGCGAAGGTTTTGGACACTAAAGGGATGACATTTACAATTTCCATGCCAATCTAAACCACTTTGGGAAAGGTGTTGGACACTAAAGGGTTGACATTTACCATTCCCACTGAGATCTAAGCCAATTTGCGAATGTGTTGGACACTGAAGAAGTGACATTTATTATTCTCACTCCCACCAAAAGCAAATTGGGGAAGGTTTTGGGCACTGAAGGGGTGGCATTTACTATCCCCACTCCAATTGAGAACAATTTCGGGAAGGTGTTGTGCACTAAAGGGGTGACATTTACTATTCCCATGTCAATCAAGAACAATTTGTGAAAGGTGTTAGACACTAAAGGGGTGACATATACTATTCCTCTCCAATTGTTGGACACTAAAGGGGTGACATTTACTATTTACACTCCAATTTAAAACATATTAGGGGAAGGTGTTGGATTAAAAGGTGAAATTGACAATATCCACTTCATAATATAACATTCTACACAAGATAATACAAATTTAAACATTTATACATTTAAAATACAAAATCAGTACTCCATATTCACATCCTTTTTTTACTATGAGATTAAAAATAATTCAAAAAATGCACTGACCAACACTACAAACTTACATATACATATTTACTATTAAAATATAAAAAATATAATTACTATTAATATTTGATATATTTTTTCAAAATATTTACTGCAAGTTTAAACCATAAAATGACAAATTGAATCATAACACATAATTCGAAATCATAACAGAAAATACATTTAAAAAAATAGAAAATATTTTTCATTAACATTAGAATTTTAAAACCAAAGCATTTTAAAATGTCTACTATTTAAATATAATTTGTTGAAAAATAATTTAACATTAAAAAAATTTACATAAACATATTTCTAAATATTTAGCGCTAATAAATGTTTTGTTATACATTTTTAAAGCATGTACTATTTAAGTTGTTTTAATACTTTTTTAAAACCATTAATATATATCTTCTTTAATATGAAATAAAACTGTATGAAAAGTATTAAAATAACAAAAATTCAAAAAATCTAAATGATTAATTTACATATCTTTATAGCTATTTAAAATGTACAGTTTTAAAACATCTCTCCATTTGTATCTCCTAAAAAGCCAATATCCACCCCCTACAAAAAATAAACAGTTCTTCATATACATTAATACAACTTCAAATACACATTTCTACTATTTCATACCTAAAAAATATATTACTTAAAACACAAATAAATAAAAATAAGCAATATAAATAAAACACACTACAATAATATATACAATTATATACTAATTAGCACTTATAAAAATCTCTATTTTTGTTAATTGGGCTTACTGTCTCTTGTGTTATTATAGTGTTTCAGAAATTGTTAAGTTGAGGGCCCCTTTCTTTTGATGTCTCACTCCTCCTAAAGTTATGTGGCCTGTAGTAACTTCAACCACCTGCCCAGTGGTCACTTGGCCCAATACATGGGTGTTAGAAATGGGGTCTCTAATTGGCAGTTAATTTGTACCCTGTCCAAGTAGGGACCCTCACTCCAGTCAGGATAAGGGAGATACCCACTCAGATAACCCCTGCTCACCCCCTTGGTAGCTTGGCACCAGCAGTCAGGCTTATCTAAGAAGCAATGTATAAATCATTTGCACATAACACACAGTAACAAGTGAAAACACTACAAAAGGACACCACACCAGTTTTAGAAAAATAGTCAATATTTATCTATGTAAAACAAAACCTAATACAATAATAATCCAACATACAATAACTAAGACATTAATTTAGCAAGAATTGCATAAAAAGACAGTTCCACAAATTTGATAGCTCCACCTGGGACTATTACCGCATTGTGATCAACAAAACCAACAGTTCAGGCTGGCCGTATCATCCGGGGCCAGCTACGGTGTCGGGAAGACCCACAAACAGTACCTTGGAACTGCAAGGCCTCGTGATCCATGCAATGAGGTCAGGAAAGCGCTGTCGCTGTCGTTGCGGTGTTGGTTCCAGTGCGGGGGCCGTTGGACCCTTGAAGTCACACGATTTGCAGATTGAACTCCGGGATGATGAAATCAGGAGCACTAGCGTGGATGACATTGGGGCTGTGTTGCGAAGTGGGAGGGTGACGTGCGATGCACACAGGTCATGGTACAGGCAGCGGCTCGGTGATGGCATCTAGCAGTGTTGGTGAGATGAGGGCTGTGGTCTGAAGTGGGTTGGTACAATGTGCAGTGTCACCATGTCACGGTGTAGGCAGCGTCATCGTCGTTGCGGAAGCGCTGTCGTCAAGTAGGCCCAAGTAGGCGGTGTGGCGCGGGACGAGCTCTGTGAGGCGTCCAGGGGTCACGGTGCAGGCAGGGACGCCTAGTGATGACACTGGAGTCGATGGTGCTGGTGTAGGTGGACCGGGGTTGCGGTGCGGGAGTGGACAGTGCTTCATGTGCCTCATGAGCGGTGTCCACAGACAAGCAGTAGCGCAGGTGTCAGCAGGACCATCGTCGTCGGGGATGCCCAGGATGCAGTGTGAGCAAGGCGATGCCAGAGTGCGGGACCCACAGGTCACAGTGCAAGCAGTGGATCAGTGGCGGCATCAGATGGCAACAGCGGTGAGACCAGGGTTGTGGTGTCAAGCAGGGGGATGCGGCTCTGTGCAGCGTCAGCAGCTCACGGTGCAGGCCAGCAGTGTCGTTGACAGCGTCACAGTGGTTTTTCTTCTTGAACTGCACAGAACACACAGTTCCCAGTGCTGCAGACAGATGAAACTGAAGTCTTTGGTATCCCTGAGACTTCCAACAGGAGGCAAGCTCTACTCCAAGCGTTGGAGAACTCTCTCAAGCAGGATACACAACACAGTTCACCCTTTGCTCTCTTTTAAGGTAGAAGCAGCAACTACAGGCCAACCCAGCAAAGCACACACAGCAAAGGGGCGGTACTCCTCCTCCAGCCCTTCAGCTCTTCTCCTTGGCAGAGGTTCTTCTTGAACCAGAAAGATTCTAAAACTCTGGTGCTTTGGGTCCACTACTTATAACCGTTTCTGCCTTTGAAGTGGGCAAACTGCAAAGGAAAGTCTTGGTTGTTGACAAGATCCTGTCTTGCCCAGGCCTGTCCCAATACACACACCAGGGGGTCAGAGACTGCATTGTGTGAGGGCAGGCACAGCCCTTTCAGGTGTAAGTGACCACTCCTCCCTGCACTCTAGCCCAGATGGCCCATTAGGATATGCGGGCTACACCCTAGCTCCCTTTGTGTCACTGTCTAGAGGGAATTCACAACAGCCCAACTGTCAGTCTGACCCAGACATGGAATACACAAGCAAGCAGAGGAACAGAAAAGTTTATGCAAGAAAATGTCCACTTTTTTAAAGTGGCATTTTCAAATTGACAATCTAAAAAACAACTTTACTAAAAGGTGTATTTTTAAGTTCAGAGACTCCAAATTTATATCTGCTTTCAAAGGGAAGCTGAACTTTAAGAATATTTAAAGGCAGCCCATATGTTGACCTCTGAGAGCAATAGGCCTTGCAACAGTGAGACCCACATTTGGTGATATTTCACTGTTAGGACATGTAAAACACATCAGTGCATGTCCCACCTTTAATATACGCTGCACCCTGCCCATGGGGCTACCTAGGACCTTCCTTAGGGATGCCTTACATGTATAGAAAGGGAAGATTTAGGCCTGGCAAGTGGATACACTTGCCAAGTCGAACTGGCAGTTTAAAACTGCATACACAGACACTGCAGTGGCAGGTCTGAGACACGTTTACAGGGTGACTCATGTGGGTGGCACAATCAGTGCTGCAGGCTCACTAGTACCAATTGATTTACAGGCCCTAAGCACCTATAGTGCACTTTACTAGGGATTTACCAGTACATAAAATATGTCAATCATGGATAAACCAATCAACAGTACAATTTAAATAGGGAGCACTTGCACTTCAGCACTGATTAGCAGTGGTAAAGTGCACAGAGACAATAAACCAGCAAAAACAAAGACCAGTATACCATAAATATAGGAGGTCAAAAGGCAAAAAGACAGAGAAGACACGCCAAAAGCTGCCAGGTCTAACACATGTCCCATCCAGCTGAAAGTAGGGGGAACAACCCAACTCCTGGGGAGTTCTCATTAAGGCAGAAGAACCTGGACAAACCATCAGTTTTGGCGTGTTCTGTGCCAGGGTGGTGTTCCACCATAAAGTCCATCTCTTGTAGGGAAATGGATCACCTCAACGGTTTTGGGTTCTCACCCCTCATCTGCATTAACCATCTGAGGGGCCTGTGATTGGTCTGAACCTAGAAGTGACACCCAAGCAAGTAGGGTCTTAGTTTCTTCAGCACCCAGACCATAGCAAAAGCTTACCTTTCAATTGCACTCCACCTCTGTTCCCTGGGGAGTAGTCTCCTGCTAGGCCCTCTTCGTTCAGCTGTGAAAGTACTGGTCCCACACCATGCTCTGAAGCATCTGTCTGTACCACAAACTTCTTGGAGAAGTCAGGGGCCAGCAGCACGGGTGCCAAGCACATGACCTCCTTTAGGGTGTCAAATGCAGTTTGGCACGCCTCAGTCTAGATCACCTGTCTAGTCTGCTTCTTCGAAGTAAGCTCTGTCAAGGGGGCAACAATAGTGCCATACCCCTTGACAAATCTCCTGTAGCACCTACTGAGGCCTAAGAAGGCTCTCACCTCTGTCTGGGTCTTAGGGGGGTGCCCAAGCCCGAAAGGCATCGATCTTGGGTTGTGGGGGGACCACCTGGCCTCTCCCTACCTGGTGTCCCAACTACACCACTGACCCCTGCCCTATCTGGCACTCATTGCCTTGATAATGAGGCATGCAGCTTGCAGCGCCTTCAACACTTCCCAGAGGTGGTGCAAGTGGTCCTCCCAACTTGATCTATAATAAGCAATGTCCTCAAGGTAGGCGGCACTGAAGTTTTCAAGCCCAGCTAGGACCTGATTGACCAACCACCGGAAGGTGCCAGGGGCATTTTTTAACCCAAAGGGCATGACCCGAAACTGGGAATGCCCCTCTTGCGTCGAAAATGCCTACCTCTCTTTGGCCCCATCCGTTAGGGCAAACTGCCAGTATCCAGACATTAAATCAAACGTACTGAGGAACTTGGCAGCCCCCTAGCGATCACTGAATTCATCTGCTTGGGGATGGGGTGGGCGTCAGCCTTGGGAACGGCATTGAGCCCTCGGTATTCAACTTAGAACCAGAGTTTTGGTGTGGCACCTGGTGCAGCAGCCTTGGGTACCAAAACCACTGGGCTGGACCATGGGCTGCTGGAGCACTCAATCACCCCTAAAGTCAATATTTTGGACACCTTGTCCTTGATGCTGGTCTTCACTCTGTCAGCTAACCTGTAAACCTTGTGTTTCACAGGCAGGCTGTCCCCAGTGTCCACATCATGTGTTCATAGATGGGTGACACCTGGAGTGAGTGAGAACAGAGGCACAAACTGTCCCAGTAACTAGTGACAGTCACTCTGCTGCTCTAGAGTGAGAGAAGGGGAGGGGACCACACCTTCTACTGACCCATCCTGCTCCTTGGCAAACAGGAGGTCATAGTGAGGTGCACTCTCCTCTTCCACCCCATCATCTGTGACCAGAAGCATTGTTTACTCAGACCTCTCGAAGTGGGGTTTGAGGCGGTTCACATGTAGGACCCTCAAGGGGTTTCTCTGAGTCTGCAAGTCCACTAAGTAAGTGACATCACCCTTGCACTCCTTCACCTCAAATGGCCCTATCCACCCGTCCAGTAGAGCACACAGCTCTACTGAGTCCATGACCCACACTTTCTGGCCAGGCTGAAACTCAAACCAGAGTGGTATTCTGGTTGTAAGAGCATTTCATGTCCTCCTGGTTTGCCTCTAGGTTTTATTGAATGAGCTTCCTGAAGTGGGCGGTCTGATTTCTGAAGCCATCATGTAGCTAAATACATCCTGGGGTGGCTTCCTAGGGGCTTGCTCCCAGCCCTCTTTCACCAGACTCAGAGGTCCTCTGAGCGGGTGTCCATACAACAGCTCAAAGGGGCTAAAGCCAACCCCCTTCTGTGGTACTTCCCGGTAGGCAAACAGAATGCATGGTAAGAGGACGGCCTACTTATGTCACATGGAGTCTGACAGACCCTCAATCATTCCTTTCCGGTTTTGGTTGAATCTCTCAACCAACCTGTTACTTTGGGAGTGGTATGGAGTGGTGAACCACACTCCTTCCACATGGCCTTTATGTACATGGACATAAAGTCAGTACCCTGATCAGATACCACCTCCTTGGGGAAAACTACTCGGGTAAAGATCCCAATCAGTGCCCGGGCCACCACGGACGCCGTCACTGTCCTTCCAGGAAGAACCTGTTGCCCAGGGCTGTCTTGGGGTCCAGAGGCCCTACTATATCAATGCCCACCCACTCGAAAGGGGTGCTCACGTCAGGAAAGGGTTGGAGGGGGTGTTAGACCTCACAGCCTTAGGGTGGTCACCCCTACCTTTTTGCCTGCCTCCCTCCACTTTTGAGATAGTGTTTTTAGACTCGGCACACTTTACCACTGCTAACCATTGCTAAAGTGCATATGCTCTCTTCCTTTAATCATGGTAACATTGGATCATACCCTATTGGGCTATTTGATTTGCCTATAAGTCCCTAGTAGAGTGCACTATGTGCCCAGGGCGTGTAGATTAAATGCTACTAGTGGGCCTGCAGCCCTGATGGTGCCACCCACTTCAGTAGCCCCTTAACCTTCTTGAGTAGGCGGTGCCCTGTACAGCGGTGCTTGAGATGGCGGTGCCCTGTTCAGCGGTGCTTGAGATGGTGGTGCCCTGTTCAGCAGTGCTTGAGTTGGCGGTGCCCTGTTCAGCGGTGCTTGAGATGGCGGTCTCCACTGCAGGGTCTCAGCTGCTGGAGGTCCTTCATGGCCCAGTGGGGCTTGTGCTGGCGGTCCTTCATAGCCCAGCTGGGCTTTTGCTGGCGGTCCTTCATGGCACAGCGGGGCTTGTGCTGGTGGTCCTTCATGGCCCAGTGAGGCTTTTGCTGGCGGCCCTTCATGGCCCAGCCGGGCTTTTGCTGGCGGTCCTTCATGGCCCAGCGGGGCTTTTGCTGGTGGTCCTTCATGGCCCAGCTGGGCTTTTGCTGGCGGTCCTTCATGGCCCAGTGGGGCTAGTGCTGGCGGTCCTTGTTGGCCCAGTGGGGCTTTTGCTGGTGGTCCTTCACGGCCCAGGGGGGCTAGTGCTGGCGGTCCTTCATGGCCCAGCGGGGCTAGTGCTGGCGGTCCTTCATGGCCCAGCAGGGCTTTTTCTGGCGGTCCTTCATGGCCCAGCGGGGCTAGTGCTGGCAGTGGCCTCCTGGGCAGGTGGGCTGGTGCTGGCGGTGGCCTCCTGGGCAGGTGGGCTGGTGCTGGCGGTGGCCTCCTGGGCAGCTGGGCTGGTGCTGGCGTTGGCCTCCTGGGCAGGTGGGGTGGTGCTGGCGGGCCCCTTCTGGGCAGGTGGGCTGGTGCTGGCAGGCCCCTTCTGGGCAAGTGGGCAAGTGGTGGCGGTCCTGTCCTGGGCAGCTGGGCTTGTGCTGGAGGTGGGCTCCTGGGCATCGGGGATGATGGCGGTCTTCTCCGCCGTGCGGCTCTTCCCAGACTTGCCGGGTTCCTTGTGGCCCTTCCCCACCTTGGAAGGTGTCACAGCTGACTCCACACTCCCACCGGGACCACTGGGAGCGGCTTTGGTGGCTGGAGTCTTCCCCCTCTCCCGCCGGGCACTGGCCAACTTCTGATGCTTCACAGGTGGTGGACTGTGCTATGGCTCCGTGCCACACTGGCTGCCCTGGTGGCCGGTGCACTCCAGATTCCGGTGACTACAGGCACCACTGGTCCCAGAGATGTTGTGGCTGAGGTGCTAGTTCAGGACCTAGGAGACAGACGGGGTAGGGGAGGTGTAGGAAAGAAGTCAAGGGTGGACAGGAAAAGTTTTTTGAACACACTGGGATGGGTAGCTGGAGGGGGTTTGGGAGTGGAGGAAGAGGTGGTGGTTGTAGGAGGTGTACGTTTGGTGACTTTGGGTGAAGGTGCATGCGCTGGAGGCTGTCGTGAGGTGGATGGCTGTTGGGTGGGTGTGTGCCTGCGTTTGTGTATCTTGGGAGGGGGTGTCACAGACACACTGGGAGAGGACACAGGAGATGTGTGAATGGTAGTGGGGGTGGTGACTGCACGTGAGTGGGGTGTGGTGGTGGGTGTGCTGGAGAGGGACGTAGTGGCTGTAGAGGTAGTGCATGCAGGTGTGAGTGTAGACGAGACTGGGAGGGAGGAGGGAGACGAGGAGGAGGGGAACACAGTGGAGGCAGTGGATGCTGGTGTGTCTGCATGTGTGTGATGCTTGCATGAGTGTCTGTGGGATGTGTGGTGCTTATGTTTGCCAGAGCTTCCCTTGTGTGTTGACGTGTGTGCATGCTGGTCTGTAGGTGTGCTTGGGATAGGCTTGGGATAGGCTTGGGATAGGCTGAGGTACAGGGGATTGGGTCTGGGTGGAGGAAGTTGGAGGGGGGAGGCTAGAGACGGGGACAATGGCTGCCATCAGTGCTGAGGCCAGAGTCTGAAAAGCTTGCTGAAGGGCTGCCTGACCAGAATGAATGCCCTCCAGGAATGCATTTGTTTGTTGCAACTGCCTCTCTACACCCTGGATGGCATTCAAAATGGTAGACTGCCCAACAGTGAGGGACGTGAGGAGGTCAATGGCCTCCTCATTGAGGGCAGAAGGGGTGACTGGGGCAGGGGCTGAGGTGCCTGGGGTGAAGGTGATGCCCACCCTCCTGGGTGAGCGGGCACGGGGCAAAGGCTGAGGGGCTGCTGGGAGGGCGGTGCTGGTAGGGGGGTGGCGGCTGTACCTGTAGATGCGGGAGGCACAGATGTTGCCACCAGCACAAGGGAGCTCCCATTAGAGGACGAGTCCATGTCGCTGGTCTCAGCTCCTGTCCCCGCCGTGGAGCTCCCCTCGCCCTCCGTCCCACTGGTGAACTCTGAGTCCATAGTCTCACCCTCCAGGGCCCTGTGGGATGCAGCTCCCTCGTGCTCCGGTGCCACTGCTCCTCCGCCTGATGATGCTAATGCACACAAGAACAGGGAGACCACAAAAAGGGGGGACGACAGAAGAAAGACATGTTGAGTGCATGCATTACCGCTACCGTTGGCGGACACGACAGACACAGAAGCCCCCTGCACTACGCCGCGCTCTTGGGCTCCACTGTTCAATTCCTGGGAAATGGCCTACAAGGCTATGGACGACATCGCCACACAGAGATGACACAGGGGCATGACTAAGTGTACTTGGCACTCTACAGAGGTGGTGTGGGGTGCCACATGGCCTGCCTTACGGAGGGGCCTTGCCTACGGAACTGGCCCTGGCCTAGGGAAACCCACAGCCCACCTCCCCCACCCAGACACCTCCACTGCGCGCAAAGTCAGCAGAATGAGAGTGTACTCACCCCCTTGTGGCTGCTGTGATGCCCTCAAGCGGCCATCCAACTCTGGGTAGGCCACCGCCAGGATCCTGAACATCAGGGGGGTCATGGTGCGACGGGCACCCCTCCTATGTTGGGCGGCCATCCCCAGCTGAGCCTCCGCCGTCTTCTTGCTCCAGCGGCGAATGTCCTCCCATCTTTTCCAGCAGTGGGTGCCCCGTCTGTGGTAGACCCCCAGGGTCCGGACGTCTTTGGCGATGGCACGCCAAATATATTTTTTCTGGTGGGCGCTGACCTACACGAAATATACAGGGGAAAAAGAGAAGTTATTACAAACTGCACCGTCAAAGTGATTGGCCCCCATCCCTACCCTTGCCATGTGGCACATACATTCACCGTCTTTCATGCACGCAGCACTCTCCCCCCTTCCTTCTTACATCCAGCCCTCTCCACACAGGCATAGCCCATACAACATGCTCCCTGTGTACTTACCTGTTTGTCTGGAGGACCGTAGAGTAGCGTGTACTGGCGGAGGACCCCATCCACGAGCTTCTCCAACTCCTCCGATGTGAAGGCAGGGGCCCTTTCCCCAGACACTCGAGCCATTGTCTCTTCCAGACCGAGGTCACAGCAGCACTTGCAGTGTAGGTCCTCTCCTGTCGAAGATCAGGTATTGAGTGATTGAACAGATAGAAAATGGCGGTCACGTCCGCGGCGGTGCGCACCGTCACCGCCGGCATACATCAATATTGGCTCCTGGGACCCATAGGGTCCAATGTTAACCAATGCAGCATTGCGCCGCGGTCTTCGACCGCCTACCGCGACGGTGTACAACGCCAGCGCAGTTACCTCACATCCCATTGTCCCACTTTACAGGTCAGGCAGCCGCCATTTCAAGGGGCCCACATGGCTTCATTTTCAACTGCGTCACACATACCTAGGCCTAGACTCTACACACATACAGACCATCTTTGGTGTATGAATGGTGTTCTGTGTAAACTGTGGGTACATACCTCTGAGTTGTTTGACTCTGTGCTCGCTGTTGTCCTTCCTAGGCACTGTCCGCTGGGACATGTCAGGAGATGGCGGCATCCTCCACTGTACCAACCGTTGGTGGACCTGTCGACAATGGAGGAGCGACATGTGATTATCACAAACAGGCTTGACCGTGCCACAATCCAGGAACTGTGTACCCAGTTGGAGCCAGACCTGATGTCAGCAATCCGCCATCCCTCAGGAATCCCCCCTCAAGTGCAGGTGCTGTCAGTGCTCCATTTCCTTGCAAGTGGGTCTTTTCAAACAACAGTGGCCATAGCATCAGGGATGTCCCAGCCTATGTTTTCCAACGTATTGTCCAGAGTGTTGTCTGCCCTTCTGAAACACATGCGGAGCTACATTGTTTTTCCTCAGGTGGAGGATTTGCCTACAGTGAAAGGTAATTTCTATGCCCTGGGACCTATCCCCAACATCATAGGTGCCATTGATGGGACCCATGTGGCTTTGGTCCCCCCCGACACGAGTGAACAGGTGTACAGAAACCGGAAGAGTTATCATTCGATGAATGTACAGATGGTATGTTTGGCAGACCAGTACATCTCCCATGTGAATGCCATGTTCCCTGGCTCAGTGCATGACGCCTACATCCTGCGGAATAGCAGCATCCCTTATGTGATGGGTCAACTCCAGAGGCACCGTGTGTGGCTATTAGGTGACCACGTGGAAGCAAGTCAGTGGGAATGGTTGTCTGGGTCTGGGGATATCCCTCCAGGTTAGTGCATGTCTAACAGTTGTCCCTCACCATTTGCAGGTGACTCTGGTTACCCCAACCTGTCATGGCTACTGACCCCAGTGAGGAATCCCAGGACAAGGGCAGAGGAATGCTACAATGAGGCCCATGTGTGAACTAGGAGGGTGATCGAGCGGACCTTCGGCCACCTGAAGGCCAGGTTCAGGTGCCTCCATATGACAGGTGGTTCTCTCTGCTACTCACCAAAGAAGGTGTGCCAGATCATCGTGGCCTGCTGTATGCTTCACAACTTGGCTTTGCGACGACAGGTGCCTTTTCTGCAGGAAGATGGTCCAGATGGCGGTGTTGTGGCAGCTGTGGAGCCTGTGGACAGTGAAGACGAGGAAACAGAGGAAGAAGACATGAACAACAGGGACTCAGTGATCCAGCAATATTTCCAGTGAGACACAGGTAAGAGTACAGACCTGCCTACTACATGTACTTTAACACTACTACCTCTCTACTGTCTGTCGTTTTCACCCAGTGTATGGTCACTGAGTTGTCACTTTCCCTTACGATTTCACAGATGTGGGTCCCACTGTGTGACATCTGCTTAGATTCCTCATGGACTAGAGCTGTGTGACATAGGTATGTTGACATTACAATTGAAAGAGCATTTTGTCACTGTAATTGCTAATACACTATTTCGAAATCACAGACAGACTCCAGATTGTTTTGTGCTTTAAGTGTGTTTATTTAAGTGCTCAATATTGGAGGGGGTAGTGAAATGGTGAGGGGTGATGGGGGAGGAATGTCCATGGCAGAGTCCAGTCTATTAGTCTCACAGGTGCATTGCCCATTTGGGCATAGGGAGTGGAGCTGGGGCAGTTTAAGTATGGACAGGGTGACAAAGTGGGACAGTAGGATGGCAATCAGGGTGGTCTCATTTCTTGGCGGGGGTCTTGGCATCGTGCTCTGTCTTTGTCCTGGATCTCAGGGACCGTTTGCGGGGTGGTTCTCCCTCTGCAGGGGGTGGGGTCCATGCTAGTGTCAGGGGCCCCTTGTAGTGCCACAGTGTCCCTCCTGGTGTTGAGTACTTCCTTCAGCACCCCTATGATGGTGCCCAGGGTGGAGCTGATGGTTCTGAGTTCCTCCCTGAAGCCCATATACTGTTCCTCCTGCAGGCGCTGGGTATCCTGAAACTTGGCCAGTACCGTTGCCATTGTCTCCTGGGAGTGGTGGTAGGCTCCCATGATGGAGGAGAGGGCCTCCTGGAGAGTGGGTTCCCTTGGCCTGTCCGCCCCCTGTTGCACAGCAGCCCTCCCAGTTCCCCTGTGTTCCTGGGCCTCCGTCCCGTGGACCGTGTGCCCACTGCCACTGCCGAGGTCCCTGTTGTTGTTGGGGTGGTGGGTTATCCTGGGTTCCCTGTAGTGGTGGACACACAGCTGATTGACGTGTCCTGGGGACGGAGGTATGGACCCGCTGGGTGGGTGCTGTGCTGGTGTTTCCAGAGGGGGGAAGGTCTGTGGTGGCCTGTGACTGGGTGAGGGGAACCGACTGTCCCGAGGTCCCCGATGGGCTGGGCTGGTCATCTAGATCCAGTTGGACAGAGGTGCTGTCATCACTGTGGCCCTCTTCTGTTTGTGGTTTGGACATGTGTGGACCCTCCTGTCCGGATGGTTATTACATCTGTGTGTGTCATGGTGTGCAATGGGTGGGTGACCGTGTGCCCCAGTGCTTGCATTCCTGTGTGGGACCTTGTGTGATAATGGTTTAGGGGGATGTATGGGTATGTGCAGTGGGCATGCTTTAGTGATGGGAGTCCATGCTTTGTTGTTGCATGCAGGGCTTGGTGTTGGGATGGATGGTTTGTGATGTTGGGACATATATGAGGAGTTGGGGTGCTGGGGGTGAGGGTGAGGGTGGGGGTATGTGCTGGCATGCAGATAGGGTGGGGGATGTAATAATTAAGATTTGTCTTACCAGAGTCCATTCCTCCACCTACTCCTGCGAGGCCCTCAGGATGCAGAATCGCCAAGACCTGCTCCTCCCATGTTGTTAGTTGTGGAGGAGGAGGTGGGGGTCCGCCGCCAGTCCGCTGAACCGCCAGGTGGTGTCTTGAGACCACAGAAAGCACCTTCCCCCTTAGGTCGTTCCAACTCTTCCTGATGTCCTCCCGATTTCTTGGGTGCTGTCCCACTGCGTTGTCCCTGTACACTGTTCTTCGCCATAGGTCCATCTTCCTTACTATTGAGGTGTGCTGCACCTGTGATCCGAATAGCTGTGGCTCTACCCGGACGATTTCCTCCACCATGACCCTGAGCTCCTCCTCCGAGAACCTGGGGTGTCTTTGCTGTGCCATGGGGTGGTGTAGGTGATGTGTGGGGTGGAGTGTGTGGTGATAAGTGTGCTGATATGTAGTGGTGTGTTGTGTGAGGTGCGTGGAAGTTCTGTGGGTGATGGTGTTGTGTGCCTGTGGATGACGTTGTTCTTGCTGGTGCTGTCTCTCTCTGTGCTTCTTTCTCAACTGTTGTTATAGGGGTTTGTGGGTGATATGGGTGTGTGTTTTATATTGTAATGTGCGTGTGGGACTGGTGCGTGTATGTGTATCAGGTGTGTGTATTTCGAATTGTCCAATGTGGCTGTGTTTTGTAAGAGTGTGTGTATTGCATCGTTGATCATTTTGACCTGCATTTATCCAGATAAATGTTTTATATTTGTACTAAACACTTTGTGGTGTATTTTTGTAGTGCTACATGGTGATATTGTATGATTTATTGCACAAATACTTTACATATTGCCTTCTAAGTTAAGCCTGACTGCTCAGTGCCAAGCTACCAGAGGGTGGGCACAAGATAATTTGGATTGACTGTGACTTACCCTGACTAGAGTGAGGGACCTTGCTTGGATAGGGGGTAATCTGACTGCCAACCAAAGACCCCATTTCTAACAGGGGGCTTTACATTTCCCTCCACTTTCCCTCCAGAATGCATCTGGATTTGTTCTCAATTGGGGCCAGTAGAAGTGAGTGACAAGACTGTCAAAGGTCTTTCCCTGGCCCAAATGACCTGCCAGAGGCACATCATGAGCCAAACCCAGTAGGAAGGCTCTGAAGTGCTGGGGTACCACCAGCACATTTGCTGCTCCACAGCTCAGCAGCCTTAGGCTCGCTATACAGGAGACCATTCTCCCAATATATCAGGTGATCCTTGGGCTCAGCGCCAGCTGTTTGCTCCTTGGCCTGCTGCCTAAGACCAACAAGAGTAGGGCACACCTTCTGCTCTGCACAGAACTCCTCCCTGGTGAGACCCTCTTCTTGCTGCCAAGGGGTCAGCTCATTTAGGTCTCCCAGTTTGGCCACTTGTTCCCCCGTAGGTGCCAGTGCATCTCCCTCTAGGTCAGCCTCTTCCCGGACGGTGGGAACATCTGGGGCAGGTTTCCCACACCCCTTGCCCTTTCTCTTGGCAGCCACCTGGGTCACTGTTTCAGGCTCCTGCACTGTCTGATCAGCCTAACTGGCTGCCATGGACTGAGTGGTCACACACGCCCACTCTGGCAACCCCAACATCCCCAAGTGTGACTGGAGCTCTACCTCCTTCTAGGCGGAAGTCTCCAGGTCATTGCCCTACAGACAGTCAACAGGCATGGCAGGACTCACAGCTATCCTCATGGAACCTGAAACACCCTTCCACTCAAAGGGAACCTGCGCCACCCCATACTGGCTCTCTGAGCTGTCCACTGCAACTACTTGGTGGAATGCACCGGGGATGATCTGCTCTTCAGACACCAGGTGACACTGGACCGTGGTCACACTGCTCCAGTATCTCTGAGAACCTCTACCCTCTGCCCATTAATGGTCACAGACTGCCGGTATTTCTTAGTGTTATCAGGCATTAGGTTTTGCTGGATCATCTTACTGTGCCCTAGTGAGACAAGGGTCATCTCGGTTGGTTTCCCACATCCACCTAGGACCAACTCCTCCCCAGGCGCCACAGTGGCCAACTACTTGGTCTACCACCAGTTGGTGCTGTGTCCACTTGGGACATTTGGGATCCCCCTTCATTTGACCCTCCTGGCCACAAGCAAAGCACTTACAGGATCTCGCCTCTGCAGGATTTCCTGAAGAGGCCCATGGCTTCTTATCTTCTGAGGGGTGGGAATTCTCACCCGGGTTACTAAATTTGGGTCCTTTGGAGAACTCCTTTTGTTTACCCTTGTCTCCCCCACTCTGCTGCTGGGAACCTTGCCCACTGTTGGCAGAGTCTCCCCCATAAACCTACTTGTGGACCCTGGTACTCACCCAGCGGTCCACCTCCATAGCAAGATTCATGGGGTCAGTCAGCTTACTATCAGTCAAGTGCTGGCGCAGCTCTGCAAAACACAGACTATATAAGTGCTCTAAGCAATTAGGTTATACAGCTCCTGAAAATCTGTAACATTACTGCCCTTCACCCAACCATCCAGTGCTCTGCAAAAATAATCTACACATTCTAACCTGTTCTGGGAATCAGTTTTCTTACTTCCTCTAAACTGATCCTGGTTCTTGTCAGGAGTGAGCCCATACCTGGTGAGAAGGGCCTCCTTCATGTCAGCATAGGTGAGGTTGTACACCTTATCCAAAGCTTGCAAAGTGTCCCTCCCCTCCTCTGTTAAGTGGTTCCACAATCCTGCTCCCCAATGTTTCTCAGGGACCCCATTCATGTGGATAGCTGCCTCATATCCCTGAAACCACCTCTGAATGTCATCTCCCTTCTTGTACTCTCTTCCTACATTCTTGGGAATGTGAACTATTCTGTATGACTGCACTGAGGTATTGCTGCCACCATCGCTGCTTGATCTACTCTTTTGATCCAGCTCCTTTACTCTGAGCTCATGATCTAAGAGCATTTTTTCTCCTCCATTATTAGCCTCTCCAACTCTATCTGGTGCCACCTAGCTTCTCTCCTGTCCTCCAGCTCGTCTGGAGTCAGGCCTTTAGAACCACCTGCCTGACCCTGGGGGTACCTCCCCCCTAGCAGCTCCTGCACCCTCAGCACATCTTCCCTCGGATTTGGATCCACGGACTCCCCAAATGGATCCTCAGAGTGTCCACTGGCAGCTCTGGCTGCTACCCAGGCCCTCAGTGCCTATTGTAGTTCCTCCTTCTTGGTGAGGCCTCTTACCTCGACCTTAAGGGTTTTGCAAACTGCCTTCAGTACCTTCACGGTGTAGGTTTCCAACCTATCCTCCTCAAAAACCAAATCATGGGATGCAACTGATGACGCTCTTGACTGAGAAATGATGTTGTTGTAGTTCACTTGAACTCAAGACCAAAAATAATCTAAAGGAAAAACTTTGAACCAAAATTTTGTATGTGGCACACAGTGGTCTGTGATATGTAGTAGTGTACACCAATCACTGTGGGTCAAGTGCAAATGCAAGTCCTAGCCTCACCGTCTACAACCAAAGTTAGAAATGGGGTATCTAGTTGGAAGTCAGTTTGCACCCTGTCCAAGTAGGAACCCTCCCACTAGTCAGGATAAGGGAGATACCCAATGAGATAACCCCTGCACAACCCCTTGGTAGCTTGGCACCAGCAGTCAGGCTTATCTCAGACGTAATGTGTGAAGCATTTGCACATAACACACAGTAACAAGTGAAAACACTACAAAAGGACACCACACCGGTTTTAGAAAAATAGGCAGTATTTATCTATATAAAACAAGACCAAATACAATAAGAATCCAACATAAAATAAATAAGATACGAATTTTGCAAGAATTACTTAAAAAGACAGTTCCTTGAAGTCTATGGCGGAGCGCCTGGGGCTATCACAGTGTCGTGATCAACAAAACCAACAGTTCAGGCCGAGCCACGATGTCTTGGCCCAGCTACGATGTCGGGAAGACCCGTAAACGGTACCTTAGAAATGCAGGGTGACGTGATCCTAGCGAGGATGAGTGAGATTTTTAAGTGTTATATCTGATACCACCCTACCTGTTTTAACCAAACTGCTTATTAACTTTTTTTAATTCTTTTATTCTCTTATCTGGCTGTACTCATATTTATATTTATATGTATTTTAGTATTCGCACTTTCTTGAATATCGCTTCTATGTATAATGACTTTTATGATTGTTAAATCCAATCGAATAAAGTACTTTTTGATGATGTTGATGATGATGATGCAGGGTGACGTGATCCTAGCAATGATGTCGGTGAGCGGCATCACTGTCATTGCGGTGTCTGTTCCGGAGGTCGGTGTGGGGGCTCATTGGGCCCTTGAAGTCACACGCGTTGCAGACCGAACTCCAGGCTGTTGAAGTCAGGAGCGCTGGCGTGGTTGGCGTCGGGGCTGCAGTGCCAAGTGGGACGATGTGACGTGTGGTACCCACAGATAACAGTGTAGGCAGGGGCTCAGTCACAGCATCTAGAGGTGTTGGTGAGACCAGGGCTGCAGTGTGAAGCGGGCGGTGCGACGTGCAGTGTCACCAGGTCACGGTGCAGGCAGCGGCATCATTGTTGCTGAAGCTTTGCTGTAGGTAGGCCCAAGTCGATGGTGCTGCATGGGATGAGCTCTGTTTGGTGTCCACAGGTTGCGGTGTGGACAGGGATGCCTGGTGACGACACTGGAGTCGATGGTGCTGGCATCAGTGGACCTGAGATGCGGTGCGGGACTTGAGGGTGCTTCATGTGCCTGACTAGCGGTGTCCACAGGCCACAGTGCAGGCAGCAGCGCAGGTGTTAGCAGGAGGGGTGTCGTTCGCAATGCCCATGCTGTGGTGTGAGCAAGGCGATGCCGGTATGGGGGGCTCACAGGTCATGGTGCAAGCAGTGGCTCACAGGCGGTGTGAGATAGCGGCATCGGTAAGACCAGATTTGTGGTGTGAAGGGGGGGCGGTGCGGCTCTGTGCGTCATCGACAGGTCACGGTGCAGGCCAGCTGCGTCATTAGCAGTGTTGCAGTGTTTTTTTTTCTTCAACTGCGCAGAACACACAGTTACCAGTGCTGCACGCAGGCAGTATCCCTGAGACTTCCAACAGCAGGCAAGCTCTACTCCAAGCCCTTGGAGAACTTTCACAAGCAGGATACACATCAAAGTTCACCCTTTGTTCTCTTTTAAGGCAGATGCAGCAACTGTAGGCCAACCCAGAAAAGCACACACAGCAAAGGGGCAGTACTTCTTCTCTAGCTCTTCAGCTCTTTTCCTTGGCAGAAGTTCCTCTTGATCCAGAAAGATTCTATAAGTTTGGGATCCACAAAGTATACCTCTTTCTGCCTTTGAAGTAGGCAAACTTTAAAGGAAAGTCTCTGTTGTTGACAAGATCCTGCCTTGCCCAGGCCTGGCCCCAGACACACACCAGGGGGTCGGAGATTGCATTGTGTGAGGGCAGGCACCGCCGTTTCAGGTGCAAGTGACCACTCCTGCCTCCACTCTAGCCCAGATAGCCCATCAGGATATGCAGGCTACAACCCAGCTCCCTTTGTGTCACTGTCTAGAGGGAATTCACAACAGCCCAACAGTCAGTCTGACCCAGACGTGGAATACACAAGCAGGCAGAGGCACAGAATGGTTTATGCAAGAAAATGTCCACTTTCTAAAAGTGGCATTTTCAAACTGACAATCTAAAAAACAGCTTTACCAAAAGGTGTATTTTTAAATTGTGAGTTCAGAGACCAAACTCCTCATTTCTATCTGCTCTCAAAGGGAAGCTGAACTTTAAGAATATTTAAAGGCAGCCCATGTTACCCTGTAAGAGCGATAGGCCTTGCAACAATGAAACCTGAATTCAGCAGTATTTCACTGTTAGGACATATAAAATACCTCAGTACATGTCCCACCTTTAACATACACTGCACCCTGCCCATGGGGCTAACTAGGGCCTACCTTAGAGGTGCCTTTCATGTATAAAAAGGGAAGGTTTAGGCCTGACAAGTGGGTACACTTGCCAAGTTGAACTGGCAGTTTAAAACTGCACACACAGACACCGCAGTGGCAGGTCTGAGCATTGTTTACAGGTCGACTCATGTGAGTGGCACAATCAGTGCTGCAGGTCCACTGGTAGCATTTGCTTTACAGGCCCTTGGCACCTCAAGAGCACTTTACTAGGGACTTACCAGTAAATAAAATATGCCAAACATGACTAAACCAATCAACAGTACAATTTATATAGGAGCAATTGCACTTTAGCACTGATTAACAGTGGTAAAGTGCGCAGAGACAATAAACCAGCAAAAACAGAGTTCAGTATACCATACAAATAGGAGGATCAGAAGGCAGAAAGACAGGGGAGACATGGCAAAAGCAGCGGGGTCTAACAATGGGAGTATACCATTTGTCAAGTGTTGGGAAGCAGAGGGAGTGACCTGACTACAAAGCCCAATAGGTCCTGTTTCTCATTTCTCTAACTCCAAACAGTAGTCCAGGGTTCACTTGCCTACATACCCCTGTGTCTCAACTCTCAATTGAAGTGTGTCACCTGGAGGGATAACATTGGTCAATTGTGTGAAGTACAGGGAATGACCAGACTGCAACTCCCAGGAGGTACTGTTTCAGCAACTTCAAACACCAGCCCAGTGTTTTCTTGTCCGATGGGGCCTGTCAACTCACAAATGAACTTCACTCACCTGGGGGGGATAACATTGGTCTAGAGTGTGTAGTAGAGAGAGTGACCTGATTGCAACTTCCAGCAGGCCCTGTTTCTGCAACTCCAAACACAAGCCCAGGGTTCTCTTGTCCAAAGACCCCGGTTTGTTAACTCCCAAATGAATTTTTCACCTTGGAGTGATCAGGCAGAGATCATGCTCAAATCAGAGACAAGTTTGGCTACCTAACTTCATCTTGACCTGCTAACCCAAGATGAAACTATTGAGGACAGGAATGACACCTTAACCAGTGTATACAACAAGTATTCCTAAGGCCCCAAGATGCATCACCAGATTGGTAGCAGCAGACACATTGACACAGCACTGTGCACATGATGACTCCAGTCACATAAACAACAAAGTCCTGGGTCTGCCTGCATCCCACCCAACTAGGCCTCCAAATGGTCAAAGCCATGTCTTGCCTCTCCACTGTGTTGGCTGCACTGTTGGTTAAATGTCATCTTCAGCCATCTTCCAAAGTGCAACTGATCTGCACATCTCATCAGCTGCATGAGTCAAATTGCGTTGGCATGCTTCACATATGTCGTGTCAAATCACCCAATACCATGGTTACTTGGCACAACTGGATTAACTACAACTTAACTTTTCCCAAGATCTCTGCTACTGTAAACACTACACCTTTGGAGGTAGATGTGACAATAAAACCAGTAACAATGTATGTTTTACATCAACAGGTGGATCTGCCACTGGTACACAGAGGCTACTGAACAGAAACCACTACCCCCCTGGATGAAGCCCTCGGTGAGGACGACACTCCTGGATGTCTGGACATTGAGGATGATTGTGGCCCATCTGGTCAATCTGGTCAGACAGCAACAGTGAGTCTCATTGTGCCCACAATATCACCTCCCAGCCCTGTTGCTTTAACATCCCAGGCAACCCTGCCCCCACAACTTGTGTACCTAGCACAGTGTCTACCATCTCATGCCCCCTAGTCCTGGATCCTGAGGTGCATCACAACACTTCAGACAATAAGGGTCCAGTAACAAGTTGGAGAGGGCATCCTGTGGCAAGGGCATAGGCCCATTGGGGTAGGGTATGTGGGAGGGATGCTTTGGGCCAGCAGGGTGAGGCCACTGGGGCTGCCATTGGGCAGGACACCATCAGCCATCCAGGTGTTGACTGAACTATGGGAAATTAAGCAGCTCCAGAGGGACCTGCATAGGGACATGTGTGAACAGATGGAGGCGCACAATTTCAACATTACCTTCCTTAGGGGTTGAGGGATATTCACACCATCCCGAGCAGGCCTTTTCAAAACCAGTCTACTCCTTTCTTTGGCTCATCAACAGCAGGCCCATCTACATCGGCTTCAGCCACAGGAAAGGAAGCCCTGCCACAAGGACAACAAGCCACTAGCAGTTGATCCACCCCACACAAGCAAGGACGTCGAGCAAAGAATTCAGGAGGTACGAATGGCAAGATACCCACCACTGCTAGCAATTAACTTATTTCTTAAAGACCTCTTTTTTGTGCCACACATTAATTCTGGACTGATCTTGTACAACCTACAATTTCTAATTGGAGGAGTACTCGGACCTTGGACTCCCAATGATGTGGCATGTACTCCAGTGATTTAATTAACCATGACTGATCCCTTCACATTTGAATTTTTGTTGAGTCATGTCACATATATTTTCTGTAAGACATAGCTCCACAAAAAAATCACCCTTCACTGACTCATTGTCTGCTGATTTTGATTTTATACATAGCCTTGTAGATATGTCAGACCATGTGAACTCACGAATATGATCCAAAGTACTTGTACAAAATGGGATATGTTGCATGTACACAGTGTCCAGCTCAGGATTTCAACTGTTGATAATAGCCTTTCTGCAGGGTCACCCCCTAACATTTTGCCTTCCTCATTCTCTTTTTCTGACCCCATTTTTGATGGCTTTAGGACTCTGTGCACTTTACCACTGCTAATCAGTGCTAAAGTGCACATGCTCTCTCCATAAACATGGTGACATTGGCTCATGCCCAATTGGCTTATTTAATTTACTTGTAAGTCCCTAGTCAAGTGCACTACATGTGCCCAGGGCCTGTAAATTAAATGCTACTAGTGGACTGCAGCACTGGTTGTGCCACCCACATAAGTAGTCCCCTAACCATGTCTCAGGCCTGCCTCTGCAGTGCCTGTGTGTGCAGTTTCACTGCCACTTCGACTTGGCATTTAAAAGTACTTGCCAATTCTTAAACTCCCCCTTTTCTACATATAAGTCACCCCTAAGGTAGGCCCTAGGTAGCCCATAGTGCAGGGTGCTATGTAGGTAAAAGGTAGGACATGAACATGGGTGTTCTATAGGTCCTGTTAGTAGAAACTCCTAAATTCATTTTACACTGCTGTGAGGCCTGCTCCTTTCATAGGATAGCATTAGCGCTACCCCATATTCTGTTTGAGTGGTAGATCCTGATCTGAAAGGAGTAGCCAGTTCATATTTAGTATGGCCAGAATGGTGATACAAAACCCTGCTTAATGGTGAAGTTGGATTTTATATTACTATTTTAGAAATGCTACTTTTAGAAAGTGAGCATTTCTCTTCACTTAAATCCTTCTGTGCCTTACAATCAACGTCTGGCTAGGTTTAGTTGACAGCTCCCTTGTGCATTCATTCAGACAACCCCAAACACAGGATGCTCCGTCACACTTGCACACATCTGCATATTGAATGGGTCTTCCTGGGCTGGGAGGGTGGAGGGACTGACACTTACATGTCAAAGAACAGTAGCCTGCCCGCTCACAAAAGACTGCCACACCCCCTACTGGGACCCTGGCAGACAGGAAGGAACTGAAAGGGGACCTAGTGCACTTCTAAGCCACTATTTGAAGTCTCCCCCACTTCAAAGGCACATTTGGGTATCCAAGCAGGGTCTCTGACCCTACCAACTCAGACACTTCTGAGGTAGACACTCTAGTTCATCAAGATATTTCCTGGAGAAGAGAACCTGACCCAGAACATGCAACATGCCAAGAAGAACTGCCTGGCTGCCCAAAGGACTCACCTGACTGCTTTTCTGAGAAGGACTGCTGCCTTGATGTTGCTGTGCTGACTTGCTGCTCTCTGGCTGTGCTGAGAAGCGCTCTCCAAGGGCTTGGATAGAGCTTGCCTCTTGTTCCCTGAAGTCTCAGGACCAAAAAGACTTCATTCCAGCAAGAGTACTCCCTGTGGGGCGAAAATAAATGCATAGCCTGCAAGAAACATCGCACAGCCAGCATTGCGGTGAGAAAATCACTGCACGCCGAACCGGAACGTCTCAGCCTGACTTCGCAAGGAGAGGATCGACTCAGCGCCAGCGTAGCAACCGGAAATTTGAAGTACAGCCCACTGGATCGATGCAAAGTTAGCCGGAACGACGCAGCCCGACTTCCTGAGAGGAATCGACGCAGTGCCTGCCGTGCGGTAGAAATTTCCACACAACACCCATCGGATCGACAGATGTATGTCAGAACAGAATCACATACCTGCCAATGTCACAACTCTGATATGCCCACATGTCATGGTGAAGGTACCTGTACAGCAAACAAAACAAGGAGTATAGGTATGAAACCATAGATATGACAAAAGTCCCATAGCAAGCATCTGAATAGATAAGTACAGTGCATGGAAACTGACACAAACAAAGCAACATCATGAAGGTGTTGATGAGTCAAGAGCTATTTAATCAATCAGCCTTTGGCTGATTTTTGCAGAGTATCAGCTCCCTAACTGTTTCGAAAACTCTCAACTCCACATGTTCTCACAACTACAGTTCATTGTACAGTCAGTCACAGTCATTATATCACATGACATACTAACACTCATGTAGCTGTGAATGAGATCTTCTTGCACGTCAGTTCCTTCCTCTTCACCACTGTCATCCTCAGTTGGCATGTCAAGATTCTCATTTTTTTTCTTTTTCTTTTTTTGTTTTGTCCTCATACACCCCTGGCTCCTGTTTGACTCCATGATTTCTCATATTCGAAAATGACCAAATGCCAGGGGGCTGGAGCCTCTCTCAAATGTCCTTCGGCACACAAGGTCAGCAGCCAAGACAAGATAGTAAATAAGCTTGTAATCATAGGACATAAATGCTCATCCTAAATTACTCTCTACAACTCTTCCTTCTAACAACCGTGACCATATTTTTACTTTCTTTTCCTTATGTAATTTATCCACCGCAATATCCAATTCTGACATAACAGTCAAAGCATCCAACCAATCAGCATATGAAGAGGGAAGCACTGATACCCATTTCTGACAAATTTCCCTCCTAGCCAGAAGTATTGCATAAAGCAACACTGTCTTCACAACTCTAGAACCTACTTCTCCTTGCTCCACTATGCCAAAAATAACTAAAGGAAGAGATGGGGTAATGTATTGTAATAAAAAACTAGAAATCCCTTTGCTCACTTTCCCCCAAAAATAATAAACTACTGGACATTCTAAGAACATTTGAATATCAGATGCCTTTGGTAAACCACATTTAGCACAACTAACTTCCTCCCCCCCTCTTATCTTAGTTAATTTCTCCAGGGAAAAAAAGACCCTATGTAACGTAAATAGATAATTTGGCCTTAATGATGCTGATTTAATGGCCCTAAATATTATTTGCATAGATAGCCCCCACGATGTTTGTAATCGATCCACAGACATCTCTCCCCTCCAAAGGGAGACAGCCAGCTTAAAGTCCCCACCTACCATATCTAACATACTCCAATACCACCTCGAAACCTTCTTTAATCCCCAATGCTTCTTAAGTAAGTCACTCTCTAACTGATTAGCGGTCCCCAACCTGCCTGCGACCCCTTGTGTCCATTCCCTTAATTGAATATACTTCAATCTTGAGAGATTCCCTCCTGTCCACTCTGTAAACTCCTCAGAAGAGAAGACAATAAACTACCATTTCTAACTAAATCCCCCAAAATTCAATCCCGGCCTTTCTAAGGGGTAAGGCCAACACATCTGTCAAGCACTCGGGGGTTCCCAGAGATTCCCAAACTGGAGCCCATTGACTGTAATAATCTATTTTTGAGACTTGCCGCAGCTGAAACCAACCTCTAGCTGCATCCTGTAGTATTTTCAATCTTACTTTCTTGAAAAATTTCGGGTCACCAAATTTATATAGAAAATATTTAGCTGCGCCTTTCTCAGTGGCTAACATAGAACTAAACATCTCTCCAATCGCTGACCGATCTGGGGAGGAAAATAACATTCTAACATTCTTAAGGTGGAATGCCCATGCATATTAATGGATATCAGGTAGAGTATGGCCCCCCTTCTCCTTTCTCCTGCGCAGTTTCTTCCATGCAATTCTAGGTCCCTTTTGTGCCCAAATAAGAGTTATTTTTTGTTGAAGAGTAACCAAAAGCTTCTTATCCATTTGTAAAGGAATAGAATCATAAAGGAAGTTCAATTTAGGCACCATTATCATCTTAACCAAGTTGACCCTCCCTATTATTGTGAGGGGAAGATATTGCCAACCTAACAGTAACCTACTACAAGCTGTTACCACACTCCTCATATTTACCACCAGTATTTGTTCCAGATCCTGCACAATTTCCACCCCTAAATACCGCCAATGGTCAGAATTCAAATTCAATATCATTATCTCAGTTTTTTCAGGATTGATGTGATAACCAGAAAACCTCCCAAAATCCCATAATCGCTAATAAAGTGGGTAAGGCAGTGGATAAATTTGAAGTATAAACTAAAACAAAGCAACTTTCTTCTCCCACCCCTTACTGCAAAAGGGAGAAATTCTAGAGTCTTGTCTAATTCTCCTAGCCAAGGGCTCTATATGCAAATCAAACAGCAAGGGAGAAAGAGGGCAACCCTGCCTGGTACCCCCATTAACCCTAAAGGTATTCGTTAACTTCCTGTTTATCAAGACCCGTGCCGGGTGGGGCCTGATAGATTTGTTGAATTGCTTTACAAAATTTAATATCCAAATTATTACGTTCAAGGAACTTATTCAAATATTTCCAGCTAACTCTATCAAAAGCTTTCATTGCATCGATCGCAATAACTGCCAGAGGTTCTCGATATGCAGTGGCTAAATCAACAGCCCCTATTCGATTAAATGTATGTTCATGCGGAAACCTATTCCGAATAAAACCTTTCTGATCAGGGTGGATCAAATCCCTCATCACTCCACTTAACCTATTTGACAATACTTTAGCACACAACTTATAGTCACAATTTAATAATGATATTGGGCGATATGACTCACATTTCAAAGGAGATTTTTTAAATCAGGGAAATAGTTGCCTCATACCAAGAAGCAGGTAGAGGAGTTCCTTCCTCAAAGATCTCTGTAAATAGTTGACTAATTGACGGAACTATAGAGTCGCCCAATACCTTATAAAACTCTATAGAATACTATCCTGTCCTGGCGCTTTCCCCCTCTTACACTCTTTTAAAACAGATCTTATTTCTTCCTCAGTGATTGGCCTAGTCAAGTAGGTTTGTTTACTCTCAATAAGGCGTGAGAGAGTATCTGTGTCTAACCATTCACCAACATCGTCATTCCTCACCTCCTTTTACTCAGTATAAAGCACAGAAAAAAACGTATAAAAAGCTTTTTCTATAGTCTCCGAATCAATAAGACTAGCCCCCGACTGACTATCCACCAACTCCTCAATACAATTTCTCACCTGGTCTTTCTAAGCCTTCCAGGCTAATAGTTTTCAAATATTTTCTCCATATTCGAAATGGGCTAGTTTGCTTGCCTCCCAATGCTTTGTGATTTTTGCTTGCAATGGGGATTCCAACTGTAATGTCAACCGTCTTCTCCTATCATCCAAACCCTTTTTATCACCTCTGTCTACCCATTGGGTATCACATGCCAAAATATTCTGCTCTATCCCCTCCAATTCCTCCCTATATAACCTTCTTCGATAACTAGCCAAACTTATAATTCTTCCCCTCATCACTGCCTTGAAGGTATCCCATATTACTATTTTAGAGGCTGATCCCTGATTCAACCTAAAAAAGGCCTCTGTCTCTTTACGAAGATAACTAACAACTTCCTCCTCCAATAGCAAAGCTCGATCCAAAGTCCATCTCATTCCTTCTCGTTCCTGGGACACCTAATTTTTAAAATCACTGCAGCGTGATCTGACAAGTGGGCCAGTGCATACACAATATCATCAACCAGATCACACATCAAATGATCAACTAAAAAGTAATCAATCCGAGAAGCATGCCCATACTTCCTATTATAAAAAGAAAATTCCTGCTTCTGCCCCACTCTTAACCGCCATAGAGCACATAACCGAAAGTCTTTCATCATCAACTTTAAATATTGTTGAGATTTCGGAGTACCCACCGACCTACATTTTGCTGATCTATCTAATCTATTGTCTAAAACTACATTAAAATCGCCAGTCATAATAATAGGATCAGAAAAATTCAAGAGGTGGGAAAAAAACGGTTTGGAGCTGTTGTATATCGTCACAATTTGGCCCGTAAAAACCTACCAATGCAAGCTTCTTACCTTCCAACTGCAATCTAAGTCTAATCCATCTGCCTAGCTTATCCGTCATCACACCAAGCAAAGTTGCATCCACCTGATTTTTAACCAAAATTGGAACTCCCTATGTGTTAAAGTCATGCTCAGTAGCAACACAGTATCGTACCCGCTTCTGAGTTCTAAACAATGCTGTACATTCCTCTTTAGTTAAGTGCGTTTCCTGTAAAACAATTATATGAACTGAAGAATCCTTAAGAAACTGCAGGATTTTCCTAGCCCTTCCCTTCACACGTAGTCCATTGATATTCCAATACATTATTTGTATCGATCCCTTTCCATCACCCTTGGCACCCCTTAACCTCACCCATATGTACTTAAATAAACTGAGGTGTATGAAGATATTTGTTCTATTTTCCCCCATGCTTCACCCTTAGTGCCCCCCCCAAAAAACTACTAAACACCCATCTATGTTCTGTTCCCTACCTCCCCTCCCTGGGAGAACCCTCCTATCTACTAACAGACCTACTGGTCCCATTTAGAACTCCCCCAAACCCCCTGGTCTTCCTTACATAATGCCCCCCTTCTTTATTCCTTCTAACAGTTCATCGGCTACCGCAGGGTCCTTGATGTTCTGCATTTTGTAATTATACATTACGCACAGATTTGCCGGGAATTTAAGTTGAGCCACCGCACCCACTTTTTTAAAGTCATCTAAATGTTTTCCCAGCTCCCATTGCCTATTCAGCGTTATCCTAGAGAGGTCCGACCTAATCTCAAAAGAGAAATCTTCTACTTCTAAAGATCTTGCCACCAAGGCCTTTGTCAAAAACTTTTCTTTCAGCATATACGTTTGAAAGTTCACCAAGATCCTCAGCGGTTTCTTGTTGTTAGGATTTCTCCGGAATGGGTCTCTATGAACCCTCTGAATATCCTTCAAAATCTCAACATCAGTCTCATCCAGGGCTATTACCCTCTTTATAAGGGAAACCAAAAATTTCTTCAAATTCACTCCTTCTGCTCCTTCCGGGATATTTAGGAATCTTAAATTATTTCTTCTAGAGTTATTTTCTAAATGTTCAAGCTTCACCTGAAGGTCTCGCTCTCTCTCCTTTAAGAGTTTAATTTCTTCCTTATTTTTGCTCATCTCGCCCTTGATAATCTCCACTGATTCCCCCAAAGCTTGAGTTCTGATTCTCAGAAGGTCTATTTTCTTTTCCAAGGACTCACAAGCAAGCCTAATTTCCCCCTGGTTTGTTTCCGAAATTGCAAAACCTTTATTAATCTTATCAGTGAGCAAGGCGAGCATATTCCCCAATGTATTAGACCCTAATACCCCAGCCTGAGGTTGATCGTCTAGGGAAACCGAAGATTCCCTGTTTTCTAAGGGTCTAGACAATTTAGAAGTTTCATGCATCTCCAAAATATCCTGATTTGTCCTTTGAGACTCCTCCAGGTGTGATTCCACCAAGTAAGGGGGTAAAAAACCCTCCATCTCAGACTCCAGATCTTGAATGGGTCTAAAACACACACTCCGTTCTTGCTCCTTCAGAGTGCCAGAAGTGTTAGCAGATACTAATGGTAATGCCCTAAAATAGGCTCGTATAGAGGGGGTAACTTTAGTGCCAAAACTTCCAGTTTTACGTTTAATCTTACTCTTCTTAGAGTCCCACACTTCCTCTTTTTCCTGTATACTTCTCAGTCCTTCCAATGACCCCTCCTCCTCCTCCCCAGCCTCTGACTCCAAGGCTGAAACTGGCTGTGATCTCAGATTAAAAAAAGAAGAGGAAATTGTTTTACCTCTTTTGGGAGTCTCCCTGTAACTTCCTGTGGAGCCTCTTGACCTCCAATAGTGGTCTCCCAAGCCCTTAGGGTTCCTTATTCCTCCAACTGTTTCCCCTGCCTCCAGTGCCTCTACTGCTGGGGCTGCAGCACAACCAGTGCTGACTCTGCCCTTGCTCCCCTGGAGGGGAACGCAGGAGATTGCTCGGCGGCTTCTACGGAGCTCCAGGGCGGCATGGATCCAGCTTGCCACCCGCCGATATTCTTCTTAACTTCCAAGGGGGCCCGCGCACATTTGTCTTAGAAAAAGAAACGTTCGATCCTCCAAGCAGAGAAAGGGAGCCGTCGCTGTACCGAGGGGCTCAGGTAGGTGCTCAGCGCATGGCCGTGCTGCCATGTGCCATGTTCTCCCCCACTCGGCATGTCAAGATTATCACCGGTTGCACTACAGGCTCTCCCTGCTTTGGGATGTATGGGATATTCCTCAGCAGGGCTATGTTGTGGAGCATGCAGTATGCCACAGTGATCTGACACACTTTCCCTGGGGGGTAGAGGAGGGCTCCAACAGTCTAATCCAGATGGTGAAATATGGCCTTCAGACGCCCAAAAGCCCACTCCACTCACCGTTGTGTTCTTCCTTTTCTTAGCTGTGTCAGCAACCAAGGATAGTTTGAATATGCTGAATCTCCTGTTAAGGAGCGGGATATGTGCAACAATGAGGCACTGACTTCATGATTGTAGCACCTGTCATTGCTCCCACACAATCAGGACAGATGTGTCTTTTTAACCACCTTGGCCCTCTCTGGTTGCAGTTGTGACATCAGCTGGGGTATGGTGCTGTTCCACATTATGAACGAATCATGTTCTGATCCTGGATGATGGTCACACACATTTGAGATGTAGAGATCCTCCAAACAGACAACTTGCATGTTGATGGAATGGAAGTTCTTTCTGTTGCTGTAGACTTGTTCAGTGACCTGTGGTGGCACCAAGTCAACATGTGTGCCATGAATGGCCCCACCACATGTGGGAGGTGGGAAAAACCATAGAGGTCAGCCTTCACATTGGCTAAATCCTCACGTCGGGAGAACCTGATATAGCTGTCAGTGTGTTTCAACAATCCTTCAACACCAGGGTGAACATAGATTGGGACATGCCAGCAGATAGAGCCACAGTACGTTAGAAGGACCCTGTGGCCAGGAAGTGCAATACTGACAAGACCTGTACAACATGTGCCAGGTGTTATGCCCTGTTAGCTGTCATCAGATTTGGTTCCAACTGCCAGCATAAGTCCACTATTGTTTGCCTATTCAAACGGTATAACTGGATGACTTGGAGTTCCTCCATGCCTGACAGTCTGGCAATGGACAGTAGACAGGAGGTTGCTGCATCCTCCCTTATCAAGGGTACCTATGTTGACAAGACATGATTTGTAACATTAGTCAGTGTGTCCACAGCAACATGCATGATACATGCCAACAATATCTTGTGACAAAGCATTTGTGACACACTTTCCTGGGTGAGTAGAGGAGGGCTCCACCAGTCTTGTCCAGACAGTGAAATCTGGTCTTCAGGAGTCCAAAAGCCAGCTACACTGGCTGCCGTTTTCTTCCATGTGCCTCACTGAAGCGGACTTTCCCTGGGCCATACACATTTACAGGACCATATACAGCATTTCAAGCCACAAAAATGGAGGATGCCTGACCTACTCCACTGGACATCATGAACTGCCATTGTCCACCGGCAGAAGTCATCTGCGCAGTAGGAGGTTGTAACCGCAGCAGACACAGAAATAACTGCCTGTGGCGGTTACGGTGCAATTGGGGTGTCTGTCAGTGGTGATGACCGTGTACATAGCTTACGTGTATAATGTGTTGTGCAAAATCAGTCACTTAACTCTTGACACTGCTGCTAGCAACACCTCCATCACTTCAGCTGCTGTGTGCCACCTCTGGGAAAAAGTATGCCACATCCAGTAGGTAAAAGCACCCCTGCCTTCCCTCCAGAGGAGCTGGAGAGGTTTGTGAGTAAGGTCCTCCCCTGTAGGGGCAGGTCTATGGCTCACCAGAGAAGCTGGCAAGTACCTCATTAGTACAATTGATTCTGTACAACCTCATCATTTGCCTCCTCACAGGCTATAAGGTGCCCCTGTGTGCCAGTCAGACTGATTGTGTGCCTATTGTTGCAGTCTATGTGGTATCAATGGAATGAACATGGTACAGGTAATGGTGACCAGTACTATATGTTGTGTTCATTCACATTGTATTGAGTTATGTTTTTTTGAGTCCTAGATCCACCTTGTGTTGGATGCACATAACCGAGCAAGGAGACTTTACTTCCATCCAATGACATTTCTTTGTTTATGATGGTTGTAAATGTTAGACAACATGTACGTGCATGAGCTGTGTATGCATCTTGTCTGAGTCATTTGAGAATCTTGTAAGCAATGTGCATAGTGCCACAGGTCTTTTACTCCACATCTGGCCTTGCCAAATTGTTGTCTGCAAGGCATATCATGACTCATTCTGCACTTCACGTTGCCATACAATCCACAAGCCATATTGCAGATGGCCACATGATGCACTGTCATGCATGGAAGTGGGGAAATGTGAATGTTATGTAGGTTCTATATGCTCAGCCGATAGAGACCAGGGCCTGACAAATGTAGCTCCCAGAATGGGACATACTCCAGGCTGTGGGAGAGTCACTGTATGCAACTGTGGTACTGTTCCTACTCCCTGTATATCAGCAGATCCTGTCATGAGGCCAACATGAGGCTCTAGTTGAAAAACTGAGTGCCTCAATCCATTTACTAGATTAGGAATGTGTATGGAGTGGAGCACGCGGGCCACCAGCTGAGATGGCCGCTAACTAACGAAGTTCCACGCATCATCGGATGTGTTTCCGAAACTGGAGTCGTTTTCTTTCATGGCGTTTTATTTATAATTGCCTGCTGGATGTTTTGGTGAGTATTTTTTATGTTTTAAATGCCGCCTAACTTTTAAATATGTTTCTACACTTCTCCTCATGAAAGCGGCCATTTTAAATAACCATTACTCACCAATAAGATGTACTTATTTGTTTGTTTTTTTAACCTTTGATGGCTTTGTTTGCAGTTTTCAATGCAAGCCATGTAATTTATTTTTACTATCTCATGAAAATATATTTGGAGTTCCTGGGTCCCTTGTTTCCTTATTGAAGGATTTTTATTTTTTATGGGCATTCTAAAGAAAATAAAATCTATGTCACATCAGTTCTCCTCAACTGATAAACTTTTCACAGTTTTTACATTTGGATACTTCTGCTGCAGCATCTTCTTCTACCAAGTAAAAGATGTCTTCCTCATCTTCTTCTTCGCCTAAAGTCTCTCAGAATATTTCTACAACTACTCATAAGAGGTTCAAACAAGACCCACCTTCACCAGTAAAATCTCCCTCACAGATCTCTCTTGAACTTGTGCTTGACGAAATACGTGCACTGCGTCCTTTTATTGAAGAAACTAATTCTCGGATGCAAAATCTTGATACGAAGTGGTCTCAAATGGAAGTGAGAGTCTCTATTTTGGAGCAAAGAGTCAGTGATGTGCAAGATGAAACAAATAAAATTGCTAATTTGGAGAAGGAAGTGGCAACTTTGATGAGACTTGCGGAGGATTTGGAAAACAGAAACAGGCGCAATAATCTTCACCTTCATGGATTACCAGAGGGTCTTGAAGGGAATGACCCAACTTCATTTTTTGCTCCATTCTTTCCAAAGTTAGGGGGCCTACCATCTTCTACAGTATTGAACATCCAAAGGGCACACCGCATTGGACATTGTCCTCCGCATTCCTCCATATCTAAACCAAGAGGCGTGATTATTTTCTTTCTTGAATTTACTGATCTACTGGGAGTTATTAATGCTGCAAAAGTCAAAAAATAAATCTCTTGGCAAGTGTAGGAAAGTACCATCTTGCCTGGCATGTTACCCCCATAATTCACTGTATATATGTTGTTTTAGTTGTATGTGTCACTGGAACCCTGCCAGCCAGGGCCCTAGTGCTCATAAGTGTGCCCTGTATGTGTTACCTGTGTTATGACTAACTGTCTCACTGAGGCCCTGCTATCCAGAACCTCAGTGGTTATGCTCTCTCATTTCTTTCCAAATTGTCACTAACAGGCTAGTGACCAATTTCACCAATTTACATTGGCATACTGGAACACCCTTAAAATTCCCTAGTATATGGTGCTGAGGTACCCAGGGTATTGGGGTTCCATGAGACCCCTATGGGCTGCAGCATTTCTTGTGCCACCCATAGGGAGCTCTGACAATTCTTACACAGGCCTGCCACTGCAGCCTGAGTGAAATAACGTCCACGTTATTTCACAGCCATTTACCACTGCACTTAAGTAACTTATAAGTCACCTATATGTCTAACCTTTACCTGGTAAAGGTTGGGTGCTAAGTTACTTAGTGTGTGGGCACCCTGGAACTAGCCAAGGTGCCCCCACATTGTTCAGGGCAAATTCCCCAGACTTAGTGAGTGCGGGGACACCATTACACGAGTGCACTATACATAGGTCACTACCTATGTATAGCTTCACAATGGTAACTCAGAATATGGCCATGTAACATGTCTAAGATCATGGAATTGCCCCCCCAATGCCATCCTGGCATTGGTGAGACAATCCCATGATCCCACGGGTCTCTAGCACAGACCCGGGTACTGCCAAACTACCTTTCCCGGGGTTTCACTGCAGCTGCTGCTGCTGCCAACCCCTCAGACAGGTTTCTGCCCTCCTAGGGTCCAGCCAGGCTTGATCCAGGAAGGCAGAACAAAGGACTTCCTCAGAGAGAGGGTGTTACACCCTCTCCCTTTGGAAAAAGGTGTTAGGGCTGGGGAGGAGTAGCCTCCTCCAGCCTCTGGAAATGCTTTGATGGGCACAGATGGTGCCCATCTCTGCATAAGCCAGTCTACACCGGTTCAGGGATCCCCCAGCCCTGCTCTGGCGCAAAACTGGACAAAGGAAAGGGGAGTGACCACTCCCCTGACCTGCACCTCCCCTGGGAGGTGCCCAGAGCTCCTCCAGTGTGCTCCAGACCTCTGCCATCTTGGAAACAGAGGTGCTGCTGGCACACTGGACTGCTCTGAGAGGCCAGGGCCAGCAGGTGATGTCAGAGACTCCTTCTGATAGGCTCCTCCAGGTGTTGCTAGCCTATCCTCTCTCCTAAGTAGCCAAACCTCCTTTTCTGGCTATTTAGGGTCTCAGCTTTGGGGAATTCTTTAGGTAACGAATGCAAGAGCTCATCAGAGTTCCTGAGCATCTCTCTATTCACCTTCTGCCAAGGAATCGACTGCTGACCGCGCTGGAAGCCTGCAAAACCGCAACAAAGTATCAAAGACGACTACTGCAACTTTGTATCGCTGATCCTGCCGCCTTCTCGACTGTTTTCCTGGTGGTGCATGCTGTGGGGGTAGTCTGCCTCCTCTCTGCACTAGAAGCTCCGAAGAAATCTCCCGTGGTCGACGCAATCTTCCCCCTGCAACCGCAGGCACCGAAAGACTGCATCACCGGTCCTCTGGGTCCCCTCTCAGCACGACGAGCGTGGTCCCCGGAACTCAGCAACTCTGTCCAAGTGGCTCCCACAGTCAAGTGACTCTTCAGTCCAAGTTTGGTGGAGGTAAGTCCTTGCTTCCCCACGCTAGACTGCATTGCTGGGTACCGCGTGATTTGCAACTGCTCCGGCTCCTGTGCACTCTTCCAGGATTTCCTTTGTGCACAGCCAAGCCTGGGTCCCCGACACTCTAACCTACAGGACACGACCTCCTGAGTTGTCCTCCGGCGTCGTGGGACCTTCCTTTGTGACTTCGGGTGAGCTCCGGTTCACTCTTCTTTGTAGTGCCTGTTCTGGCACTTCTGTGGGTGCTGCCTGCTTCTGAGTGGCCTCCTTGTCTTGCTGGGCGCCCCCTCTGTCTCCTCACGCAATTGGCGACATCCTGGTCCCTCCTGGGCCACAGCAGCATCCAAAAACCCTAACCGTGACCCTTGCAGCTAGCAAGGCTTGTTTGCAGTCTTTCTGCACGGAAACACCTCTGCAAGCTTCTTCTCGACGTGGGACATCCATCCTCCAAAGAGGAAGATCCTAGTCCTCTTCGTTCTTGCAGAATCCACAGCTTCTACCATCCGGTGGCAGCTTCTTTGCACCCACAGCTGGCATTTCCTGGGCATCTGCCCAGTCCCGACTTGATCGTGACTTTTGGACTTGGTCCCCTTGTTCCACAGGTACTCTCATCTGGAAATCCATTGTTGTTGCATTGCTGGTGTTGGTCTTCCTTGCAGAATTCCCCTATCACGACTTCTGTGCTCTCTGGGGAACTTAGGTGCACTTTGCACCCACTTTTCAGGGTCTTGGGGTGGGCTATTTTTCTAACCCTCACTGTTTTCTTACAGTCCCAGCGACCCTCTACAAGGTCACATAGGTTTGGGGTCCATTTGTGATTCGCATTCCACTTTTGGAGTATATGGTTTGTGTTGCCTCTATACCTATGTGCTCTCATTGCAATCTATTGTGACTGTACATTGCTTGCATTGCTTTCTATTGCTATTACTGCATAATTTTGGTATTGTGTACATATATCTTGTGTATATTTGCTATCCTCATACTGAGGGTACTCACTGAGATACTTTTGGCATATTGTCATAAAAATAAAGTACCTTTATTTTTAGTATATCTGTGTATTGTGTTTTCTTATGATATTGTGCATATGACACCAGTGGTATAGTAGGAGCTTCACACTTCTCCTAGTTCACCCTAAGCTTCTCTGCTAAGCTACCTTTTCTATCAGCCTAAGCTGCTAGACACCCCTCTACACCAATAAGGGATACCTGGACCTGGTGCAAGGTGTACGTACCCCTTGGTACCCACTACAAGCCAGGCCAGCCTCCTACAGCAAGGAAATAAAATCTTCATCTCACAGGATGTGTCCAAAACTACAGCAAACAGAAGGAAAGAATTTTTGGACCTGCGTCCACAGCTTCGTGACTTGGGAGCTCGTTTTGGAGTATTTCATCTGTGTTTGTTCAAAGTGAAATATAAAAAAAAGACCACTTCATATACCTCTCCTGCAGGTCTTTGCGATTTCCTAACCCTATGGAAACGGCTGACCCTTCTACATGTTGACTATATGCGTTTTCTTAATCTATTATGTCGTTGTTCATTACTAATGCGATACAATTGATGGTCCTTCATATGTAGTCTATACAGTATATTTTTGTTAAAGTATTGTTTTCTTCCAAAGGTTCCTGGTGTTCTATAAATCATGATTTTTTTATTTTTGCTTGTATCATTTGTCCGTTGATGTGTTCAGTCTCCTTGCTGTGCTGTCTTCAGTCTGTGCTGTCACCACCCCTGTCCATTGTCCATTCATCTCAGGTATGTTTTTGCAGTCGTCTTTATTTGACATGTACTGCCTCTTTTTTTCTCTTGAATATTTTCCATCTTTTCTCTTGTTATTTCCCCTTTACTCTTCTCTTTCTCTGCTTTTCTGGTTTTCCTATCCCCTGTATGTATTTTCATTTATTTATAGTACAAGACCTTGCGTGTATATAGATATGGTCATGTGACGTAAAATTCAGAGTTATTTTTTGGAATGTCAAAGGGTTTATTAACCCAACATAAAGGCAGAGAATTTTATTCCCATTTAGGTAAATATAATCCAGACTTGGTTCTTTTACAGGAGACACATTTGACGGATCCTGAAGCACTGAAACTTAAAAGAGGTTGGGTGGGCAATGTTTTTACATCTCCTACATCTACAAGCAAGAATGGTGTTAATGTGCTCTGCCATAAAAAATGATCAGTTAATGTTATTTCACAAGACTCAGATTCTGATGATAGATGGCTATTTGTGAAGCTAAGTATTAAAGGGATTACTATGACCATTGGCAATATTTATGGTTCTAACCACTCAGATGATCTTTTTTGGCCTAATGTTACTAAACAATGATTGCATTATAATGATGAATCTTTTCTTCTTGGTTGGGATTGCAATCAAATTATTGACCCTTTTATAGATAGGCAATCTGTAATTAAATTTTCTCCTCATAAAATGCATAATTAATTTAAGGCATTTCTCTCACAATGTAATTTAATTGATTCATGGAGAACTTGTAATCCTGATAGTAGGGATTTCTTTTTATTCTCCACCACATGGCTCCTTATCTAGACTTGACCATATTTTTGTTTCAAAATCACTTTCCCAAAATCTTATTAATTCCTCCATTGAACCTAATATCTGATCATCTCCAGTCATCACAGATTTTGATTTGCTCCTGGTGCATCCCAAATCCAATAGGTGGCGATTTCATAATTCATTGTTGCTTGATTCTAAATTTTACACATCCTTTGCTGCCTTTGCGGAGGAATTTTTCCGATTTAATGATGATTCTCATGTTTCCCCGCAATTGTTATGGGATTCGTTTAAGGCTGCAGCTCGTGGTCATAAACTAAATTTTGTCTCTAATAAAAAGAAAACTTTTAATGCACAGCAACAAACTCTACTTCTCAAAATTAAACATTTAGACATTCAATATTATTCTTCCTCTTCTAATTTTAATCTACAAGAACTTATTCAGGCAAAACTGCAATTTAATAAAACCTCAATGGATAATGCCTCCTCTTTTGTTCTACGTGGTAGTGCCCGCTATGATGAGGGTCAAAATAGATCAGGGAAACTTCTGGCTAATTATTTAAAAATATGAACGCAACGCCACACAGTGAAGTCTATAATTACAGATACTGGTGAGTCCCTTTTTAAAGATGACAATATCTTCGATGAATTAATCAATTATTATCACACTCTTTATACTCCTGAGTCAGTCCCGACCTCCTTACAGATTGATGATCATTTAAAGAAAATTCCACACCCTAATAAGACTCTAGTTGATGTTTCTCCACTTGAAATTGAGATTTCTGCGTCAGAAATTTTTAAAGCCCTTCAGTCTCTTAAAATTGGTAAAACTCCTGGTCCGGATGGATATACAGTGGAATTTTTTCTACATTTTTCTGACTTTTACTTACCAAACTTTTACAGCTTTTTTGATTCTTCATGGGCTCTGGCTGTACAGGGGGAACATTTCAAGAAGCTTTGATTTGTTTAATTCCAAAGGAAGGTAAAGATCATACTTACTGTAAAAATTATAGGTCAATTTCTCTACTCATTACAGATTATAAAATATTTGCAAAATTGTAACCTTACGTCTTGATCCCCTTTTACCTGTGCTGATAAGTAAGGAACAAACAGGTTTTGTCAAAGGTACACTTGCTTCTGACAATTTTAGAATATTCTTCAATGTACTCAGCAAAGCATCCGCTCTTTCGTACTCTTTAGCAGCAATTTCCATAGATGCTGAGAAAGCGTTTTCTCGGTTAGACTGGTCTTTTCTATAATTTTTTTTAGCCTGGCATGGTTTAGGGCCGCATTTCACTTCATTTATCTGTTTGCTTTATCAATCCCCAATGGCCTCGATATTGGTGAATGGGAAGTTGTCCAGATATTTTGTATTACGTCGACTGTTCGTCAAGGGTGTCCGCTTTCTTCACTCCTATTTATCCTAGCCCTAGAGCTATTTCTATCCTGCATTAGAAATAACATTAAAGTTGAGTGCTTCCAATATGGTGAGAAACATTTAAAATTAATGGCATATGCAGATGATATACCTTTATATATTTCAAACCCTGAACTCTCGATTCCATCTCTACTTCGGGAGATAGAAGACTTTTCTTTGATTTCAGGTTTTAAGATAAATTCAGATAAACCTGAAATCCTTCCTCTAACAAAATGTTATTTTAGATCATCGTTCGATATTACTGGCTTTCATTGGAATACCTCCAAGATTAAATATTTAGGTATTTGGTTCACCTTTTCCATTAAAAAATCCATTGAAGTAAATATTTCTGATGCTTTAGAGAAGGTTGATAGATCCCTTTTGTTATGGAATCCCCTATTTTTATCTTGGTGGGGTCATTTTGACTCTGTCAAAATGATGATTTCTCCTAACATTTTATATATCCTATCCATGATTCCAATTCCTTTGCCTGTTACTTTTTTAAACAACTGGACTCCAGATTGTCTAAATTCTTTTGGAACAATAAGAAATCTAGAATTTCTCTTAGTCACCTTCGCCATTTTAAACAGGAGGAGCCATTTTTCCTGATTTCAGACTGTATCACAAATCCTTTTGTTTGCGTCAAGCTTCTAGATGGATCTCCTTGTCAAGCTCTGTGTTTACTCCCTTATGGTTGGATATTGAATGTTCCTTTCTTCTACCTTTTTCTCCTTGTGAGGTGATATCTGTTTCTTATAATATTTTGCTTATCTCCTCCCCACTTCTTAAACCTACTTGTGCCCTTCTGCGTTCTCACTATTTACCTCCAACCATCACTAATACCTCTTTTCTGAATCCCCCTATTTGGCATAATCATCTCATCACTATCAATAAAAAAACCCTATTTTGGAAATCCTGGCAACAAAGAGGCATAGCGTGGGTCAAAGATTTATTTTCCAATGATGCTCCTCTTTCATTTTCACAATTCCAACTTCTATTTCGTTGTCCTAATTCATTTATGTCTAAAAGCCTTCTTCTTATTAATGTTATTCTTGATGTACTTTTGTCATTGGCTTCCCTTCCTTCTTCTTCAGAATAATCCTTTTCTTTGTCCTCCTTTCTTACCTCATTTCCTAAGGCATCAATTATTTATAAACTTTTTTAATCTCCTGTTTTGACACAACCTAAATCAAAAATTTTATCTCAATGGGAATTGGATTTGGGATGTTCCTAAACTATTCTCTTCTGGAATAAGATATGGCATAGATCTTGTAGAATATCTAGATCAGCTTCTACCACACAGTCACTTTTCTTTCTTTACCACATACTTTATTTTCCCTCCTCTACTATAGTTACATTTTCTCTATCTTCAACTTCAAATTGTTGGTCTCGTGGTAGCCCAAAAGGAGACCTTATGCATATCCTCTTTGAATGTCCTCCCACTGTCTGCTTCTGGAGAAATGTTTGGCGTTAGCTTACCTCCATTTTTCATTTGCGATCCCAATTATCTCCCTCAGTGCTTTTTCTAGATAGCCTCTCTGCCGACATTGTTTCAGATGATGATAATATAAAGTTGTTGGATCTCATTTTAGCTTTAGCCTTTCAGCAAATTACACTTAATCGGAAACATTTATACAACATTATCTACAAGGTTTGGTGGTATAATGTCTGCACTCCCATAGACTAGACATTGCTTTTACCTCTTTATGCTGCCTCTCCATAAATAGAGATCTGTACTGGTTACCTTTGACTGATTATCTGAATGCTGTTGATTGCAATTCTAATAATTGTACATTATTTGAGAATTTTAAGCTGCCATGAATTGTTTTTTATCTTGGTTTTTGATTGAATCTAATTTTAGCTCATTTTATGCTTTACTGAATATCACTGTTTTTTTCTTAGCTTTTCAATTACCATTGTATCTTTCTTATTTTCATTGGTCTTGTTCTGTTTTTTATTGTTTTCCCCCATTTTACACTTTAAAATGTTAAACAGCTTTTACAATTCCTTTCAAGTTTATCTCATTATCGTTGCAACAGATATATTGTATTGTTATTATGAGATCCATATGTATTTTGATTTTAATAAAGCTGATTTACCTTAAAAAAAAAGGAATGGGTACGGAGGTAAATCACTGAACTAGTCCATAGTGTGCATTTTGTATCATTGTCAATGTGTGTCTTTGACTCATGACAGGTCGCTTACTCCCACAGCTGTGTTGCTATGTTCACAGAAGCCATATGTGTCCTGTATAGGCTTATCACACAAATGACTGACCCACAGTGCAGACAGTGTGTAGATTCCTGGAAGGCCATGACGTGTGACTCAATAGCTTGGTTAGATAGCAAACATTCTACAATGCATACCTTTGTATGCTGGATGCCATCTCTGTAGTTTAGACACATATGTCCGAAGGAGTGTTCTGTGGTTCAGGTACATACCACAGACATCCATCCTGAAGTGACATGAGTGTGCATTTGGTAGGTCCCATGTCCACACATGCACATGGAAGACACTTTCTGTACCCACCAAGCCAGCACCTTCATTGTCACTCAAGTGTAAGGGTGAAGTTTGTACTATGGAAGTTGCCTGTAGGGACTGTATGCAGTGAGTCAATCTTGCAGAGTGTAAATGTGTTGGTCCAGTCAGACCTAGGGAGTTTATCCTTCAGAAGCCACATTGGTGTGTAGTGTTTCATTGTGGCCTACATCACAGAACATGTTGCTGGAGCCTGGGCTACCTGATGTGAGGAGGCTTGCTTAGTCATTGTAGGCCAGGAGCAGGGTAGTGGTTTAGTCTGAAAATGGATACAAAAATGTGTAATCATGTCCCTGTACTTATTGGCATGTGTGCTTCAAACTTGTGCTGTGCTGACAAATTGACCATTTTTTCTTGGTGATTCTGACATGTGTGTGAGTCAACCATTTGGGCAAAAACATGTGATTGTAATCGCCTGATTTGTCCCCTCCATCCATACAGGTAAACACTGATCAGAAAAAAAGAGATTTGGAGAGCCATCGCCTGGAAGGTGCAGACTGTGGGGGTCCACAGCCAGCAGTGCACCCAATGTCACAAGAGGTGGGGGGGGCTGAGATGCTGGGCCTGGAAGATCGTGGAGGTACAGCTAGGTCTGTCCTTCCAGCATAGGCGAGGCACACGTCAGATCATGACCCTCCTAATGTCCTGCATCGTGGTGGTGGGGTACTCTGACCTTGATGGGCATTTGAGAGGAGTACAGCAGCCCCAAGGGGTTAAAAATAGGGCATATGCTTGCCTGTCACATTTCCAAGTTGGTGTGTTAGGTTCTGACATCTCCACTGGGTGATTAGGGATAGGCCACAGTAGATGAGTAACTTCTTGTGTAGATATGTAATTTGGTGCATATTGATGTGCCTTGCCTATTAGCCCAGGTACCTAGGACACAACTGGATACAATCCACAAACAATTTGCTCCCCAGGGACAACACATGGCTGTGTACATTGATCAAGTAATGTTTGTTGTTATAGTGGGTGTACATTTTATGCTAAAGACCATTACTCCTCAGTATTAGAAACCAAAGAAAAAGACTTGATGGATTGCTGTCCTCAGCCATGTGTCGATTAAATGAGTAAACTGACATCTGCCCCCCAGAGGCCACTTGTCTTCAGTGTGTGATCAGCACCTCGTGCCTCACTACTATCTGTCATGCGAAGGTGGTCATCATACATGTGACATAGCATGCATTGTTCTTTGGGTGCAGCTACATTTCAAAACTTTCCCTTGATAAGTTGGGAATGCCCATTGACATGATTTATGTGCCATCACTGTTGCCAACATTTTGTGTGCCTACATGTTAGCATGTGTCACTTTCTCTTTGCAGCATCTACCACTGCAAAGAGAAAGTGACACTGCTGTTTCATGCAGGGTCTACCTGTGTTCATGGGATGATTTATGTATTCCCTCACATATATGTGCATGCCAATCTGTGTTTGGAATAGGACATTTGCAATGGGGCTACATTTCATGTGATGCCACAGACAGAAGTGTGTCAGAATTGACTGTTGGCTCACACATACCCTCACCCTTCATAGCATGTCATTTTGTCATGTACAACTGCAGTAGCACTAAGATACATGACATGTAGGTCTACAGTTTTTACCCACAATGGGCATTTCCATGCCATTGATAGGGAATCACGTGGCATCATGTGGCAAACTGCACTGCACATGTGAAATGGGGAAGGGTTGTTATCTGACTGTTGGAGTGACTTGCAGTTATGTTGCAGTCACATGTGGTTGGGTACAACCATTCATCCACAGATATCTTGGTTTGCAGGAACAAAATGAAAACAGTGATGTAGCTTCCCATTTGTTGGAAAGTGGATTATTGGTAAGGGCAGGTAAGTACCTACACGATAAACCACTATCACCCATTAGGTCCAGTCAGGTCTCAATAAATTAGTCCCCGCTCAACCCTTAGTAGCTTGGCAACGAGAGTCAAGACTTAACTTAGGAGACAGGTGTGTAAAGCATTTAAAACTTACAAAACGGTACATAAGTAAAACACAAAACACAATACAAATCCAACGCCACTTTATAGAAATAGAGTATATTTTCTTCTTTAAAATGACACTAAAACAACAAAAATCCAATGTAGGGAACCGGAGATATGAATTTTTAAAGATGAAAAGTAATTCTAGCACTTATAAGCAGATAGCGATCAAAGGGTTAAAAAAGGTCACACTGGACAGGGACAAAGTCCAGAGTTTAGGCCACCCACGATGTAACACTGCCATGCTTACTTTCAGAAATGTTTCTTGATACAGGAAAGTGGCCCATAGCACCAGGCAAGGGTTCAGAGGCTCTGGTTTGCCTATTGGACTACAACTCCCACAACGCACCTCTTATACTTATGGAGCTGTTTACAACAGTTGCTCCAAATGTCTCCAAATGTCTGAATCATCTTTCAGAGGTCCTTTTTGGGTCCTTGAAGTGTCCACAACTTGATCCAGACTACACAAAAACAAATGACAAGTTGCATCCTCATTCTCTGTATTGTTCATTCCCATAACACTGTTCAACACAACCATTCCCCAGGTCACTGTTTGTCTTGATGAGAGCCTAAAATCTATGACAAGGGTCAAAACGTCATCAACAATAAACAAGGCAGACCTCGTGCCTTCCCATCTTTCTGTTTTTTTAGTCCATTCACGAACTGTCTTATTCATACTTGTTACTGTGTAATCTTGATGGAGGCTGTCTTAAATTTATGGATTCACCCACCACTAAAATGTTCAAAAATAACAGTGAACTGATTGGATTTCTGTTTCTGTGGTGTCCTGTTTGTATTTTGGGAGCACCATTTTGATTTTGTTCTTTTTTTCAATGTTCTTTTCACAAATTGTTTTAATAATGCGGTAACATAGAATAAATGATGTTGGATATATTGAGTATTGGTCGTATGGCATATCATTACTGACAGAACTATTACTGTCCAAAGGACGTACTTCATTGATATATTAATTCATGGGCCAAGAAAGTTTTTTTGCCTGATTATAAATATGTTTTCTGAATGAGCTTCATGTGAATGTTCTTCCTTTTATAATGACACTGGGCACCTCAGCAGTGCACCTATGGGTGCACTGCCTATGCTGGGGTCCCTAAACCTATATGCCCTACCATATGCTAGGGACTTATAGGTAGGCTTGTGCTGCCAATTATAATTAGCCTAATTTGCGTAGTCATTTTTAATCAGAGCACATGCCCTGGGACTGTTTAGAAGTGTCCAGGGCACCATCAAAATCAGGAAGACACCAGCAAAAAGTAAAAAATAGCGGCAAATAGTTAGGGGGCTTCTGCAATCATCCCAGTTTTGTAACACAATTGGGCAACATGCTGAGGGCCTTCTAGAAGCACTTGAAAATCTCTGGGCATCTGCAACATACAAAGGACTAATGGTGTCTACTGATTCCATCAGAATATGTCATTGTAAGGGGTGTCAGACATTAGTGATGATTTTCCTGGGGCTTGCTGATTCATTGTTCGTTGTGGATTTTAGAGACATATCTCCCTGACGATTTGCACATTTTGTCTACAGTGTACATTTCCATGCCAAATTACACATGTGAAGTGTGCATTGTTGAGATGTTTCCAGTGTGACATGATTATTTCCATGTCCCTTTCTTCAGGCTACTGTACTGCTGTCGTCAACATGTCAGGTTTTTGGAGCATCATTTCTTTTTGCTGTGTCATTGTGTATGTGACAAATAGATGTCTGCATGACGTTGTGTAGGATCTATAGGAATGAACTTAGCATTGGCCTACTTCTGTATGACAATAGGTAACTGAGGTATGCTGCATGAGACAAAGCTTTGAGGGTGATGTGGTCTCCTACTTGTTCATTCATTATTGTGATTGCACAACTTCTATGCAATTGTAGTTGTCTGAGATCCTGATTTTACTATGAGAAACTGTTGACAGGTCAGATGGCATGCATGCATATGGTATGGTACATGTAGGAGGCACTTTGATGTAGTTTGTTGCAGGGGCTGGGCCTAGTTGATGTCATGGTACTGTTTGCTAATCAGAGCTGTTGTTCAAGTGTGATCAGGAACATGTGGTGATCCTTTTCCTCTTTGCATTTTCAGCATCATCCCAGGCAAGAGAGGGAGTCAGGGCGCAACAAAGTGGGGAAGCATCTGGCCACGGTACCTCCAGTCATGACACCTCTGACACGGAGGGACCCAGTGGCTTAGAGGGTGAAGGGAGTGCCACGGAGAAGACAGAATAAACATTGTCATCATCCAATTCTACCTCCTTCAGGAACTACTCCTGTACCATCTTTGTCTGTCACCCCCAGTTCTATCACTACCCTCCCTGTTGCTCTTTACCCAGTTGGCTGTGCCCGCTAACCCAAGAGAGTGGGCATCTCCTTTGCTAAAGAACCTCTGCCCTAGCCTTTGTTACCCCTGCTGCCCTGAATCATAAGGCTATTGACCTCCCGAGGAGTATCTCCGGGGGGCAGACTGCTATTGTGAATGCCGTCCAGGGGTAGGCCAGCCAACTTCAGCAGACCAATATTTTTCTGGAAGGCATTCACAGTGCCATGTCTGGCCTACTGAGATCTTTTCAGACTCTGGCCTCCTCACTGATGGCTGTCAGTCACCCCACACATTCCCCCCTCCACTTCCCTTTCCCCATTCTAAATCCCCTATTCCTCTGCCTGTCCCAAGCACATAGATACATTCTTACGCACCCAACTTAACGCAAGTAGCACACAACACAAACAACCACAAGACACACTGGCTTGCAGGTGCTCAACATTCACCCACAAGCATCACATCAGCCACCACTTCACCAGACACCCCCTCCACTCCCACCGACCCACACACTACATCCAGCATACCGACAGACACCACCACAACAGCCAGTGACACTTCCACCATACCCACCATACACCCAGGAAACAGCTCATAACCCACAGACCCACAAACCTCAGATATCATACCCCCAGACACCAACACAACACTCACAGACACATCCACCATATTAGCCATACCTGCAGACACCCCTCCAACACACACAGACATATCTACCACATCAGCCATACCCGCAGATAACACCCCAACACCCACTGACACATCTACCACATCCAGCATACCCACAGACACCACCCCAACAGACACACACATCCACAACTCCCATATCAGCCAGCACCTCTGCCTCATAGGCCCCCTAAGACACACAATTGCCCACAATCACACATGCAACAGACACCACCCAAACAGAAGCATACCTCACACATACACACGCCCAAGGGATCTACACCCACACACAAGACAACCACTCCCTCAACCTACAAATCCCCACCCCTTTCTGATGATTCTACCCATTTTCCCAAATAGAGTTTCCTTTTCGACCTAGCCCTTTTCCCTGTTACCTCCAACCCCCCTCCCAAATCTAAGAGGCCCCATTCACATCCCAATCAATCAATCTATCAATCAGGAGGTTCTTGTTAAGCATGACTTGTCAACCTGTGGGGTCTCCAGGTGCTTTGGTAGAGCTGCGAGTCTGGCCTGGTGGGAGAAGGTAGTCAAAAAGCTGCTTATTAAGTCCTCCAGCGAGGGAGAAGAGCATATGTGGAGGGGGAGGTCGTTCCAGGCCTTAGTGGCAAGGTAGGAGAAAGATCAACCTCTGAGTCATTTGTGGCGTATGCGAGGAACATGGCCAGGGTGAGGATGGCTGATCAGAGTTCTTTGTTGGGGTGGGGGAATGGGAGGCGGTTGTTGAGATAGATCGGTCCGGCATTGTGGAGGGCCTTGTAGGCGTGGGCAAAGAGCTTAAAGAGACATCTGTGCTATACGAGAAGCCAGTGGAGGGCTCTGGGTTGGGGAGAGATGCTGGTTCTTCTGATGAGGTTAAGGACAAGGCTTGCCTACATCCCAACCCATCCCTTCCACATTCAAGTCCTCCCCTATCATGCCTGTCCCCCTGCAAACACCCATACACTTCCCCCAAGAAGAAAACTACGCCTCCAAATAAAATGACCCCCCTCCCAAACCAAAATACAGCCATCCCAAATCTGACCCCATCTCGCCTAAGTATGATCCATGAGATGTCTGCCTGCCCACTTAATGCCCCTTCTTGTGGAGTTTCCCTGGCAGTGATTGGAGTCAAGTTTCAAGTTAACTTTATTTGCTTAGTTAATAAAAACTATTGAAACATAATTTATTCACCACTACAAAATACTAGATATAGGCCCTCATTAGGACCCTGGCGGACGGCGTAATTTTGGAGAAAAGTACTGCCAACAGGCTGGCAGTACCTTGCCCCAAAATATGACATTGGTGGTTTGGCTCTCCGTCCGCCAGGGCGGTAACAGCCGCCAGGCTGGAGACTTCAGTCTCCAGCCAGGCGGCCGTCACTGTCCTACCCGCGGGATTATGACCCTGCCTACCGCCATGGTTTTCGTGGCTTCCTTACCACCACAAAAACCATGGCGGTAGGTACTATCAGTGACAGTGAATCCCTTCCCTGTCACTGATGGGGGTCTTCCCCGCCCCCGACCACCTCCCCTGGTTTCCACCCAACCCCCCTCCCACTCCATACCCCCCCCACGACATCCCCACACACTGACATACATACAGGCACACACGTATTCACACAACACAACATACACGCACGCTCACAACCATACATGCACACGCATTCCACATGCCACACACTCTCATACACGCATGCACCAACATACACACCCACCCACACACACACGTAATACCCCCACTCCCCTCCTGTGTCGGAGCACCCTACTTACCTGATTTCAGGGGGTCCTCCTGCAGGAGACGGGACAGGGCGCTGTTGCCACAGCAGCGTCCGACAATAGGACACTGCTGAGCCGTATCATGTGTCATAATACTGTCTGCGGCGGTCTACTGGCATGGCAATGCTGCTGGCAGTGCCAGCTTACCGCCATCTGCCGCCATAGCCGCAGCCGGAATTCCGCCATCCTTCTGGCAGAATTCCAGCTATGGTCATAATATGGCAGATGGGTGGTAGCCGCAGCAACGGTATTTTGGTGCTGTTGCCACGGCGGTAGGTAGTCTATACTGCCATTGTTATAATGAGGGCCATAATTCCTTAAAAAATCTTCTTACATTTCCTGAAAACTATCATAAAAAGGACTAAGCCCCTCATTATGAGTTTGGCAGGCGGAAAAGGTCACCTACCAAACTCCTGTGATTGGGTTACTGCCATTGCGGTCCCCTTCCCGCAGCCCCTATTAACAGTTTCCGCTGGGTCAGTGGGAAAAAGCCCACAACATTGACGCCGGCTCATAATTGAATCAGTGGCAATATTGCGGTGCGTAGGGTCACCAGCATCCATCATGCTTTTCAATGTCTGCGCGGCCTTGCAGACAGTGAAAAGCACGACAGGGCTGGCCATGGGGGTCCCTGCACTGCCTATGACATGCGCATCCCGTCTCTGCCACCACTTACATGATGATGCAACCGCCATGTAAACACAGGCAGAGAAAGAGGTTGTAATCCCCAGGGCAGTGCTGTTTGCAGCGCTGCCCTGGCAGATTGAGACCGCTGGCACCGCCAAGCCATCAGCCGGTGGAAATGTGGCAGTGCCAATGTTCCGATCGTGGCACATTCGCCATGGTCGTAATGTGGAGGCCAGACCGCCAGATTGGCAGCAGTGCGACTGCCACCGCGACCTTGGCGGTCTCAAGACACCAAGGTCGTAATTAGGGACTAAGTCACTAGTAAAACGTGAATCAACATAAAAGACGTGAGCTGCTGAGTGTTAAAATTTATCTTTGTAGTACTTTTTTCCTTGCTTCTGCTTTTGTGATTCCGAGGCCATGATTTTATTCTCTACACTATTAAGGAATTTTACCAGCGCACGGTTGAGCGTAAGGTTGGCCAGATTAAAACATGCTACCACAGGCTTTCCACAGATTCCTCTCTTTACATACTCCCTACACATGATTTTGTGGCATTCATTTAAGATGGTTTTACAGAGACATAACACATTAATGAGACTCTTAGGTGCTATGCCGCACAGTCTGCATTTTTCCCCATACTCCCTTCTTCGCCATGGTGGGTAGTGCTATAACACTGGGATGACCCCAAACCTGAGTTTTTGAAACAGTTGCTTTGTCTGAATGCTGTAGGTTGTAGCTAAATAGTTTTGAACGGCATAGTATCTTCTAATAGTTGAGAAACAAACATCCATGATTCAACCTTGCTAGATCCTGTTTATCTTTCAGTAGCAATTTTGTTTTAGTCTTTATTTTTATTACTTTTTTCAGCTCATAGCGGCTCAACTTCTGGGACCAGATGGATAGGAAGTCTAAAGTGGCGAGTGTTCTTTGTAAGTAATCTCTTTGTAAGTAGGCTCTCAAGTAAGTAAGTCCTCTTATTTCCATACAGACATGTTGGCTCAGGGAGCCCTCTTTCGCAAGCCTAACGCTTTGGCAGCAGTTCACAAAAGCCGCTTGTCTACCCAAAATTTGTTTGACCAGGCCAACCTCCAATCTGATTTGAGCAGGGGACACATGCTTCCAGAGATGTAGAACTATTTTATATTTTTTTGAGAATGTAATATGAGCGTCATGGTGTCATGACCTCTCAAGACCTCGCTCCCTTAGGCTAACGTAGGCAGGATTCTTGCTTGGGCCACCTGTAGTATTGGGCTGAATGAAGAGACTTTCATTTTCTTTAGAAGTAGTCCCAGGCCAGCTCCAAGTGCCTTTTCTTTCCTTCTTACTTCTTCCATTTGGGCAGAAAAAGTTCCAATCAAACTAAATTGGACTCCCACTTATTTATAGTTGGCCTGCTGTATTTTACCCTCTTGTTTCTTTGAAAAGTGAGCATTCTGGTCTTTGACATATTAATATTATGCCCGTTTTTATTAGAATAGTGAGAAGTTGCATCCAAGAGCCATTGCAAGCCCACTTGTGTCTTACTTATCAGGACTAACTTGTCTGTATATATGAGGTTCGATATCTAAAAACCTTCTAGTTTTGGTGCTTGGCTGTTTATCTTATGTAACAGATGCTGCAGATCTGCGAGAAATAAGTTGAAAAACGTCAGATGCAGTACGAAGCCCTGTTTTAGGCCTTCTGTTGTTGCTATGCACCTAGACAAGCGAGAACCATCACCAAGTTTTATCCTAATCCAACTGTCAGCATACAGCATTTGCAATGTTTTTAATGGACTATCAGGTATATTCCAACATGCAAGTTTTTGCCAGAGTCTATTTCTGTTCACCTTGATAAAGGCTGATTTATAGTCTATAAGACACAGGAATATCGGCTGCTTGTACAACATTGCGTAATTGCTTGAAAGGGCAAGGATCAAGATGTTTGTTGTGGTTCCAGGTTGTTTAGTGAAGCCTGTCTGATTTAAAGTTTATCAGTTTGCCTATCAAGGCTTTGGTAACTTTTTTTCTTACGCCTTTGTTAGGATGGCTGTATATGTTCACTATGACTACAGTGAAGACCTGGCCTTCAGGTACTGACAACGCCAGTTCCATTATCTGGAGACCTTCATGTTTGACTTTGCTCTCTGTGCCTTCCATTTGGATCGAAGTACATAAGTAGAGTGCCCATGCTTTAGGGGTTCAGTTGCTGGGGTCTAAAATTTAAGACACCTTTCAGTGGCACGGCTTGTTACATTCACGTTTCTTGCAAAAGTACCACTTGAAAACTGCTTAGATGATGCATGATCTGAGGACAGTCCAGTTTACTAACCAGCTCATTTATGTTCCAGGAATAGATCCTTAGATGATTTTCACCCTTAATGCTAATAACATCTCTTGGTCACCATAATTTTCTAGTTGTGTTTAATGTTCTGGCTAACCAGCCCCATTGTAATTCTGTTGGTTCATGTAATAAAGGTGGGGGTGACAGTGCTTTTACTTCAGATGCTATGGCCACCTTGTGGTGCTAGATTAGCTTTGAGCTCACCTACAAGCTGGATTAGTGTCTCTGGGAGGCTGGCCAGTTTATCTAGCACTGGTAAGCAGTTACAATCTTGCTGTATCTCTTGAGTGTCAGCTTGCGCTCTTTTAATCAGACCTTTGAAGTCTGCAGAACACATTGTCTGCATGTTCAGCAGGCTCATCTGGATGTCTGTTTTGTTGGCTTTGTCATTTAGGGCCTAAACAGACCTTTGTAATGTTCAAAGAAATAAGGCCCAGTGGCCTCAAGTTTCCATTTGGCTTGAGGTGGAGTTTAATGGGGCATCTCTCGCGTAAGTATTACACAAATTTTCTCAATCTCTGGTGTTAAGGTAAGTGAGGTCATTGTCCAAGTCCGATGTGCAGCAGGTTGCTTCCTCACTCTTTATGTGAGGAGCTGATTGGCAGGGATTTCTCAATTACGTCTTGAGCAGTCTTTGTGTCCTCATTCACATTTTGATTTTTATCCTGAGTCAGTATATTTCCCTGCAAGGACCCCACCCTCTGTTTCTGCGTCAGACACTTGATTTCGTCTCTTCTAGATGATTTATTAAGTGGGTTAATTCCTCTGCAGCCAGAGAGGAGCTCAAGGAGTTCAGATAGATATCCTTTTCAGGCATTGCTCTAGCTCCATATTTCCATGCCCTTTGATGGCTTGTTTGCATTCCTTTTCTATCATCTGTTGATGGACTCCTTCTTGGCAGTTTTGCACTGTGTGCATGGTGGAATTTCGTATTAGTGTCATTAGTTTAGTTATTTTCGACTCCTCCAAATTGCTTTGGGCCCCCCTTGGTGCTCCCAGCCCTATCTCTTTGCTTCTATCACACTCTTCCAGGGGACCCTACTTCCAGCCTACCAGCCGAAAGGGGCTGGTTGAAAGTGCCATTGTTTTCCTCATTTGTTTAAGTAGTACAATAGGACTGAGAGGCGGGAGGACTCCTGTGATGTTACTACTGCTAGAATATGTGGACGCCCCATCATCATTCAAATATTTAAATTTGCCTTAATTTTTGGTTGTATTGGGTTGGACTGCATGTTAGGTATCAGGGGATTTACAGGTTTTACCAAACGTCTCCTCTGGATTTTTGGCAATATTGATGACACTTCTAAAATGTTTAGTTCAGTCTCCATGAGTTTGCCCCTTTTCCGCTCGGTTTGTGTTAATACTGGCCTCTGAGTTTTCCAAGATCGCATTTTTCCCTCAGTTCCTCACAATCACCTGTTTAATGCTAGAGCATGGACCCTTTCCGTGTCTTGCAGTCCTCTGTATTTCTTTGAAATTTTCTTCTCTAAGCTTCTGTTTTTCCCATGAATTCAATTGCAATTTTTGCATATACATAGGGAAAGCTCCCTGAATAAGGAGGATGAATGGATAGGCCTGGTAGTCTTGTAATACAGATGGTATGCTGACAGTTAGTTGAGCCAGTGCCGCCTCCTCACACTCCTGCGAGGCTCAAATACAACAAAGCCCCCGAGAAAGGCACGAGCACACCTGCAATTTTGCTCTGTTTCACTCTCCCTTTGATCAGCCTTTTACTCCAGCTGGACCTCCTGGTTCCTCCCAGCCTTTGTCCTTGCACCACCCCAGGACTTGTGCCAATAAGAATTATTGAGCCGTTACATTTTTTTTTTTGTAAAACTGGTGCTGCCTACCTACCTTCTCCTTGCATGCCTAAACACAGGCCATGTTGCAGGGGGCACCTAGCACACCAGGTGTTGAATGTCTGGCACAGGCACAGTTATTGAGTTGGTTTTGCTACAGCTTTTTGTCTAAGAATGCCTGGAGATGTGAGGAAAGGAGCAGGTATTTGTCCGCTTTTTTTTGTAAATATGTAGGGGCCATATGTACGAAAGCTTTTTCCCATAGAAACATAATGGGTAAAATCCTTTGGTACATCTGGCCCTAGGTGTGTCATTGTATAGAAACCTCTGTCCTCTGGTTGTGGAGCAAGTCTTACCTGCCTAACATCTGCCACCACCGGGCCACCAGCATGCCGCTACCAAGAACGAAGACCTGCAGCCAACCACAGTTGTGCCTCGATTATGTCCAGTAGCCCAGGAGACCAAAATGACCAAAGTGCTCCCGGCCAGCTCAGGCTGAAGTTAGGCCCAATTGCTGCCCAGCAGCCCGACAGCCCCGTAGCCCTCCTGGCATCTTGGTCACAGCTCCCTGCTGGCCTGCTCTTTCCTCCTCTTCCTCCTTGCAGCAGCCCCACCTCCTTCAGCACTCAGATACCCTTGCTCTTCTGTCCGGCTCTCATTTACGATTGCAGCTAGCTCCTCAGTGATTGGAGTCATGTGTGGGCACAGTATTGTGCATGGACACTATGGACTGGCCAATGGCCTTTGTTCTAAATCATTGTGATAGAATAAACCTAAGTTGTTGTTGTTGTGCATACACATTTGTCCTGCAAATACTCTTTTACCATTATGTTGTTCCTGAGTAACTTGTGTTGTATGCCTACAGTTGTGTGTGTTTCACCCTGATTGCAGATCCATTTGTTGTTCTTTGCAATATCTGACTTTGTGGGCAGTGCTGATGTCACCCAAGCCAAAGGTAGATGTTTACTGCATCGATGTTAATCCGGCCGGGGTATCATTGAATTGTATTATGTTTGGTATGGTAAGTATTTCATCTTGTGTTATCCAATGTCAGCATGCACGTGCTAGACTTGTCCCCCTGATGTGGATTGTACATTTGTCTTGTGTGGGGAAACTAGAGTTGCGTTTGTCCACACATGGAGGGTGTTCAATTGTGTTAGCTTCCTTTGCATTAGACTGAGCATGTGTCCATTTTGATGGGTGTACCTTGCAGCTACTTCATCTAGATGTATGGCCCATGCTATTGCTGTTGTATGTGCTTGCCTGACTTGCCCTTACACATTATGCAGGTAGGCATGCCACTTGGCTTTATTATTGTTTGTCCCTGAGATAGATAAATTGAAAGTTCCTGTGAAAATGTTGTTTTAGGGGCATGTACAAAGTGGAATGTGTCTCAGGGCAGCATTCTTCCATGAGTGCTACTGATGCCCCATTCGTATTGTGCAGGTATAGTTTGCATTGTGACCTTTAAATATTTGCCTCTCTAACTACTGTGCACTGGATTGTTGTTCCATTGTGTTGCAATGTGGGTGATGTGTAGGTCTATTGCAGGGCTGTTTCATGGGAGGGTTGTTTGTGTTAAATGACACATCCATACGTGTGTCTTCCATCTGACGACAGTCCATGGTATATGATCAATGTGTGGGTGGCATTTGAATTATGTGTGATGTTGCTGTGGTGTTGCTGTTGTGTGACACAATATTCTGTACATTTCACTGTCCCTGTGCCTGAGATTGTGATGTAGGAAGAATAGGAATACATCACATACAAACAAACATAAATTCCCAAATCCCAATACAAGCATTTTAGGCTAGATAGTTGTAAACCAATGTAAGTAGTGAAAGGCTTAATACATGACATGTTAAAAAAAGACAGACTGTGGGTTCAATAGAAAAGGCAGGTCATATTTAGGACAAACAAACACTTATTAGTTAGGAAACATATATACATGCTGCATTGTTAAGTTAGCTGTGCTGAAACACACAAGAGGCCCCAGCCACATTAGAATGAGAGTTTTTCTTTAAAGCTGCACCAACTGTTGCTTTCATAATGTTCACTTAGCATGAAGAGGGTGGAACAGAAGGGTGTATCCTTCCTTAGCCCAGGCGTCCTAAAAACCACAAGTCATTCATATCGTGTTAAGGGGAATTGTGTAAAGGGTCAGATAAGTATTTGCAAGGCAGGGCTACCATGAGCAGCACGCAACATATAATCTCTTGTTGTTCAGAAAGATAGATATGGTGAATGACGTCAGTGTAACTTACCCACCCATGAGGCCAACAAGTGCATGTGCTTCTTTCCAGAGGCACCTCATTATCTTATCTGTACTGCTTGTAGTTGCTTACGTCAATGGTGAACTCTTCACCACAGTTTTTTGTGGTTTTTACAGTATAAATGCTACTGGTGTTTGAACCAGAACTTTGAACTTCAGTCATGGCCTCTATGTTGAGACTGCCTGTTGTTCCCAGCTGAAAATCGATTAAACCTATATTATTGTGTCAAATTGATCTGTCTCATTTTGTTAACAGATTTCCCTCTAACAATTGGCAGATGTGTGCATTTGTGGAGTGTGGCTTTGCAGTGTCAGTGACCTGCCCAAAGGGCTGTGAATGTGTCCTTCTTTGTGAATGACTCTGCCCCGGGACACAAAGACAAGTGTAGCGTGAGCCCCATATCATGTGGATGACAGCGGAATGATCTGTTGTTGAGCTTAATGACACAGGTAGGTGTGTGTTCTTACCATAGGTTATGTCCATGGTGGTGTGGATTTTGGGCACCTTCGATGAGCAGCAGCGACAGGATGTGTGTGATGGGCTCCATGGTGGCATAGGATGTGTATCACTGCCTGTGGGGGAGTTGCTTCTTTTATACTTTCCATTTCTGCCTGCTTGGACATGGTGGTTGGACAGCCATGATCACACTGGCGGTGTGCAACATCATAATGTGTCCAGCTGTAACACTGGCTCCGTCAGCCTGTTTGTCCTGCCTCGTCACCGTGGCGGTCGATGGTGCATGGAGGTGCCAGCAGGACCACTACGGTTTTTGCTCTATGGTTTATGGGACAGCCAGCATCATTATACAGTGGACCGACCGTCAAGCTGATGGTGGTTAGACCGCCACCACGGTGTTGCACAGACAGCCAAACTCGTAATGAGGCCCTAAATTTGATATGTTGATGTTCTACAGAGCCAGAATATGAGGAGTCCTCATCAGAGGTTTTTCAGGTTCAAAATAGCATGACAGAGAATTTGCCTTTCTGTTCCTTTTCCTATGTATAATTGTAATTGATATTGGAACCCTGATGAAAATAACATTCATCTAGCATGATGGAAATAGTCCATTTAATGGACTACAAGAACCTTAATTTTTTACAATCAATTCATACTGGTGCTACTGGATGCAACGCCCCTCTAAGGTAAAACACTCCTTTGCAATAAGGTAAAAGTAAAATGAACAGTTCTTCTGAGGACTTACAATGTACTGCTGAGTCATTTTATTTACTGTTAAAGTTGGAATTATCTATCAAATCAAAGCAGATCTTTTCACAAAGCCCTACATCAGTAGATTCTACACATTCCACAGTCTCTTTCACACTTCCTTTAAGGTCAACAGTCTGCCATCTATACCTTTAGTTAGCTTCCTTCTTGTTGGAATGTAATGGAGATGCACCAGCTGAATGTCCATCCATTAAAAAGCCTATAGCCCCCGAGTCTAGTAATGACTAAGTTGGGTCAGAAGGAATGGCTAATGTGACCTTGAGCAAAAATATAGGTCTGCTTCCAGCAGACACTCGCAAATTGTAATCGCTCAACCTTGATCTGCCATGTAAGGTCAGACGATCTTCTTTTCCTCCAAGTGGGAAATATAACATATTTGTCAGCAAGACCAGATCCTCGTGGTTTGTGCCTGTTCCCAATATGACCACCTCTTGGCAGCTCCAAACTCTACTAGCCGTTATAGCACAGAGTTAAAGAATGGCCAAGCGGGGGATGGGGTTTAGGTAGGGAACGGCGGGGAAGGAGACCTGCGGAAGCAAGAGTTAGGAACAACATAGCAAAGTTATTCACATTAATCTTCATTAACTTTGTTAATAAAAATCTATACTTTGATAACCTGAGAGACCAAAAAATTTTCAATAACATGACTTTTTAGTTCTGGATCCCTGGAAGTAAAAGAAGGATTACGCAAACTTTCATTTAATCGTTTCCAGAATAACACCTTATGCACTGAACATGGAACTCTCCCAAGTTAGTTCTTTGCATAGTAACTATGGCATGACAAGAGTCAATTAACACATTAATTCTCAAAACATGAACAGCGAAAGACTCATGAATAATACTGTAAAGTCACACTCTGTTTTGATTTGAGTTTCAGGATTCAATTGCCCAGAAATTACTATGCATCTTATTGCTAAACTGTACATCAAGATTCCAATGCCAGGAAATGATCGCGCACTCTGCCGATCTGAACTGCGAGGGTTAATTGCCAAGAAGGAATCGCGCACACTGCTGCTGATTCCACCATCAAGATTCAAACGTCAGGAAATGATTGCGCACTCTGCCGATCTGAACTGCAAGGGTTAAAGGCCAAGAATGAATCCCGCACACTGCTGCTGATTCAGCCATCAAGATTCAAATGCCAGGAAATGATCGCGCACTCTGCCGATCTGAACTGCAAGGGTTAAAGGCCAAGAATGAATAGCGCACACTGCTGCCGATTCAACCATCAAGATCCAAATGCCAGGAAATGATCGCGCACTCTGCCGATCTGAACTGCAGGGGTTAAAGGCCAAGAATGAATCGCGCACACTACTGCCGATTCAACCATCAAGATTCAAATGCCAGGAAATGATCGCGCACTCTGCCGATCTGAAATGCAAGGGTTAAAGGCCAAGAATGAATCGGGCACACTGCTGCCGATTCAACCATCAAGATTCAAATGCCAGGAAAGGACCGTGCACTCTGTCGATCTGAAATGCAAGGGTTAAAGGCCAAGAATGAATTGCGCACACTGCTGCCGATTCCATCATCAAGATTCAAATGCCAAGAAACGATCGCACACTCGATTTAATCCAAAGACCAAAACTCAAAAAATCTCAGGAAACTGAGTTGGGGGCCTAACCCGATCTTCGCCTTGTCGCTCTGCTTGAGGATCACCAAGGTAATGAGGACAGGGCCTGGAAATGTCCAAGTAGGCCTCCGGAACAGGAGCCCTGGAAACTGCTGCTGCTCTGCACCGGGACCTCTGAATAGTGAGCACGTGCAGGTGGGCTGAGTTCCTTAAATAGACCCAAGCCCTGCCCACTGCCACACCCAGCCAAACCTAGTCAGGCTGCAGGAAAGGCTTGAAAATAAACAATACATTGCAAACACTATTAAAGACATTTCAAGATAAATACCTGCAATGCAAAAAGTTAATATGCAATATCAGCACAGAATGCATGAATTATTACATTGCACAAGTTGTATTTCTTTGCATTATGTTGCCCGTAGAGTGCGCATTGTCCTGGTGTTGACAATATTTTATTACAATCGATGCTATTCACAATGGTATATTACACTTGAGTAATTTACATGTGTCATTTATTCTTACACTTTCAAATAACTATGCTACTTCTGGCTATTGGCAAAGTCTGAATGTAAAGTTACTGAGAAGTGTAGACTTACACATCCTCATCCTCCAAAAAGTTCCTACTCCCAAAACAAAACAGTAGTATTTCAAGCACAACACATGGCATACCACTGGTAGTGCAATATTTGTGGTCCTCAAAGGAAAATAATGCAAGTAGGGACTTTTAACCTCAGTGGAAATAATATTAAATGAAAATATTTTAAAAAGTTAAAAATATAAATAAATGTAATTTTATGTAAATAAAATCTAAGAATAAATTGTATTTATCATTGAATACAATACACTCATTAATTAATGTAATATTAATATGCATCAACCTATGATAAAACATAAATAAACTACTTTTATTCTACACATAAGTTTTCACAATACTTAATGTACAATAAAAAAACATTTTTTTTTTAATTTGGGTATGCATTTTTTATTTACATTTCATAAAAATAATTTTGATTTAATTTAACATATTTAAATTAATTAAAGATATAATTCAAAATTAGGTTAAAAGTGCTCAAATAGTTTTTGGGGATGTCATCAGCGATGTCATCAATGATGTCATTGAACATGTCATGAGTGATTTAATATGTGAGGTCATAAACAGAGCATGGCACTGTCACAAGTTCTAGTTATCTCAGTAAACTATAACTGAGAAACATCAGTGTTTTTTGGGTTCCAAACGTGACATTTTGGCTGACATTTTCACCTAACAATAACCTTTGGTTTGTTGATTGAATTTGGAGGGTTTGTTTTTAAGCATAATGCTTCATATTATTATCATACCTAGCTATAACTGAAACGGACAAGGAGGTAATGTAGGAATTGATCACAATATAAACAGTTTTCTACGGTGAAGACATTAAATGAATCACCAGTATAATGATGTATTAATCATCCAGCATATTTATTTATCACTTTCATATTTACAAGCTAAAAAACCAACACTTAAATTGCTCGTTCCCTATGCAGGAAAGATTACCTTATGGCGTCTTCCTGCTTTAACGAATATTTGAAGGTATGGTCTTAGTACTACAATTCTTTGGATGTACTAGTGGAAGGTCTTTTGACAACACTGCACAGGTGCCACCCCCATTAGTTCACGTATGGGATGGAACTCAAGCATGAAATTGTGGTTTGGTACCATCAGTACGAAACAGTCTTTGATGACATGGGCTCCATTACATACAGCCGTCTTTACAGCGAATTGCTTCAGTTTCCCTGGATACGAGGTCCACGAGGCAACTGTTTTCTTCCACGGTACTGAGAAGGCCAATAGTCAAGAGGGGCGAAGCACGTCAACTTTTTGATATGGAGCTGGAGGAGTCCACATAAAGCTGAATGATTTTGGAAACTGTTAAGCACACAAATCAAAGTAACAGAGGACAAGGGTGTCTTCTATTTGTGTATTATTTGATTTGGACTACTTCTGATTGTGGACTTTGCATATAAGTTGTGAAAAGCCACATAAACATACAAGTGATGGAAGACTACAGACAGGTAAGCCTTTTAATCATTGTTATGCTTTTTGGGATGGTGTCATTTTGTCCAAGTATGTATTTGTTTACATTAATGTATAATGTCTCCAGGGATGTGCAATTGAAGTAATGGGTTTTGAGCTTGTAAATATGAAAGTGATAAATAAATATGTTGGATGATTAATACATCATTATACCGGTGATTAATTGTATGTCATTACTGTAGAATAGTATTTTCTTTTGTGATTGATTCCTACATCACCTCCTTGTCCTTTTTAGTACAGTTATTGCCCAGGTAGTGTGGGGTCAGGTGGTCAACATTATATCTAGCTATAACATATAATTTATCCTTTAATTTTTTGGAGTGATTTTTCAATTTGTTTTTAAACATACAGTAAAACCTAATTCAAAAATTAAATATATTGTCAATTTTCGCTTCATATTTTCTAGTCAATTATCAATAGTATGCTTTAATGTTACAACTTAATGTTTGTTATTATTTTTTCTTTTTTTGCACAGGTACCAGGCTACTCCTGTTAGAGTCAGTGGGAGGGTCTTGCTTGTAACCCAAGAGGATTTTGCTTCCTTTTCTGGTTCCAGGAAATTCTAAAAAAAAAAATTGTCCGGTACATGGTGAAACTCGGGTGTGGTCTGTACGGATTTGGCGATCTGCATCTAATTGTGCACATAGAGGTCACCTTCCCACAACCTCCGGTAAAGAGCAAAAGGTATTTATAGTATAGGCTTGGCTCGGTTAGCGGTCTTGGGTGTATGAATTGGGCTCTCCATGAAGACTTTTATACCAGGCGTGCACTGTGGTTTGTAGTGGCTTGGCCAGCAGCATCTCACTGATTTCACATGAGACACCCCTACCTGAAAATGGATCGATACAGGGTAAAGGGTATGCGTAGTAGGGCCGTGACTACCAGAGGGCACTTGGGTGTCTGTATAAAAATACTTCTGTACAAGGCATACGCAGTGGGCCGTATAGGCCAAAAACATTTTTTTTTTCAAATTGAAGCACGTTTGTGGTGGATCGGTGAATCCCCAGCAAATTTTTCAAAAGAGCAAAAAAAGCGCACATTCAAAACATCAACTCTCCGAAGTGTGTGTGTGTGGGGGGGGGAGGGGGGGGGGTAGCACAAGCAACTTTTAAGGGGAAGAGACATGCGGCCCCACTTCACAAACCTACTCATGCGCCTTGAACGGATTAACATAAAGGGGGAGTGACCCTTCTCACTTGGTTACAAAATTCACAGAGTTTTCAGTAAGGGACGGCGAAAGTGAATACCAATCAAGATGTTAAAAATAAATAAGTAGCAATTTGTAAGAAAAATTGTCTGGCATTTGACCTTTGTGTTTGAATGCACAGCAAGTGCTACAAGATAAACATAAAATTGAATGTCTCTTTATTTAGCTTTTTCTTTTGGAATTCGAGCAAAGTTACTGTGAGGATGCTGCAGTACCTCCCGCACCCCTATTGCTAGTGCCCCTGCATATATAGGCCTTTGCAGATAGATAGCTAATTTGCCTTACTGTTGTTGGTTTTACTTCCTTCATTTGCACTTTTAAAACTTGTGCCATTATGTAGCAGGTTGTGTTTCAGCGTTTACACCAGCTATCTGACAAAATGATTAAGCGTCATCCCAATCTTTCTTTCCCCTTTAAATTAAATGTGTCCATGGCAGAGACACATATAACACAAAACACATTGTTGTCGTTTAGTATCGTGTCCCTCCCCTCGAAACGTGGTTTGCCTCTTTATTTTTCATTTGCTCTGATATTTATGTCAAATATGGTTTACAAGTTAGTTGCAATGTGTAACAAATGTCACACCCTTTCCAAAAAAGACATGCTCACGCTTCTAACAATGTGTATTGGAGGCTCCATTCGTCATAACTTGTCATACCTGCCACTGCTATACCTTCTTGCACGGAAAACGAGGGAGCTCATTCTAGCGCGAGGAAAGGCAGCCATGGGTAAGCGCGTATTCGCAGCCAACATTTATTTACGTGACTAATAGGAATCATACTGTTTTCTCGACCGTATTTCAAGCGAAGAATTAGAGTTTCTGTATAATCGTTCTATGAGGGGGGCCCGGACACCTCAATGATGAATGTCTTGTTTTAGTGAAGTGACAGAAATGCAGTCATTTCATCATGTTCTGGTATGACCTCAAAGTGTCTATTCAAATGTAGTGATAGATGTTAACCTGACAGCAATGCCTCTGATCCTATTCGTCTTCCCGAAGGCAGATGCCAAATTGTTTGTTTTAACAACATAATAAAATAGTAAATGTGAAAAAAAAGTCAACAGGCAACCGGCATCCATTTTCTTAATGAGTTCACGATGTTGGTATTTACTGGAACAGGCCACCGCTCTTGAAATAGTTGCAATGAAAAGGACGTGCTAATTCATTAAACAACCATGGAAAATGGGGAGATGGCTTAAAAGCGACCCATGTAATGCACGCAAAATGTGCTGCAGAAGTAATGGACAGTGGGCTATTCTTTCACAGCATTCCATTGTCAGCCTGTAGCTTAATGAACAGAAAAACGATTAGCAGTCACGAACGGATGGCCTTGTGACATGGGTGACCTAAAGACTAAAGCCCTAAGGAAATACAATTAGCATTATAGTGCATGCATGAAAAATGCGTATGAACCGCTGCATGGCTGGCCCGTAATAAAGATTACGGCCTGATAGTTTTGCAACTTTTAATCTTACTTTTTCCGACTAGTAGTGTTTGTGAGTTACAGTCATACCTCTAACAGTTTTTTTTTTAAGTCCACCAGTATATGACATAACATATCTGCTTTTAGTTCGGTGTCGTTTTTGCATGAGTTGTGGTATTACACAATTAATGCTTAATTAGGTTGCTTCATGTTACTATGTGAGGTGTGATTTCTAAGAGTGCAGGGTATTACAAGGTAATACGTGGATGGCAGCAAGTGCAACTCACACAGGATGGAAGCAGGATGCTTTAAGCAAAATATAGTTTTCTTCATTGAAGTTATGTTTTAATCAAACAGGTTCTTCTACATCAAGTCAAGAACAAGTACGTTTAAGCCAAAAGCCATGAGGGATTATCGTTTGATATTTCTGGCTAGCAATAATTTTGATAACATTTTCATTTTAACTACAGCTATGATGCTTGACCTCATTATTAGTTTATTGCCAAAAGATACTCCGGGTGTGAAGCCTTGACATGAAGTAGCCACACTGTAATATTAGTGCATGCATCTCAATTATTCACCGTGAACCCAGACCGTGAATCCCGTGAATAGCTCCTACATTTATTACTTCCAACGCATTTGAAATCTCGAATCCCAATTTCCTCTGTATCCTTGTGAATTCCATTTGAAATATTATATTTTGGACTACTTGATTTTTTAACTTCTGGTGTAGCCTCCCAGCCGCTAGCTAGACCTAGCATTATGTCCATGTTTTCTTTTAAATACATACTCTTTTCTTTCATTGTACTGTCTAATACTGTGCAACTAGTCCAGCTTGTTGTGTCCGGATGCTCGGCGGAATATGGGAGCATTGGTGTGGTATAGGATATTTTAGGCACATCTACCGATGTCTAGTATAGGCTGCACAGACCCAGAAAGAGAACTGTGACGATGACATGTCAGATATCTTTCTCTGAAAGTCGTATTCTTTCCTTAAATTGGCCTTTTATTGGCAACTGACTTAAAAATGTCAGCATTTATGCCATTGACAAATAAACGGGGCTACTAAGAGTTCCATGATGAAGAGGTGTTGAAATTACCAGGTCTTTTCGCTGATTCAGCCACGTAAATGGGCTCCTGCACCATTCATTTATGAGCTTCTGTCATTAGAGTTGGGAAAAACCATGTGGACATAGCATTACTGGGTCCTTATATGTATGGTAATCTCCAGTTCTGAGAAACACTCCCATTTATCACTTGCAGGTCGGTGGTCAGGTTTGTATGGGTGCAGGGCAGGTACTGAATTGGCTTGGGGAGCGAACAGTGCTTCATCTGTGATGTTTGTATGAGTTGGGTGCGTGCCGGGCTGTGTCTCTGTCTGCTGCTCTTGACCCAGATCCACGCTGGCCTTTTTTGGGTGTGTTTCTACCCAGTAAAATTGAACCCGGTGTTCTGTGCACCCAGTGATCCCTACGGTAGGGCCACCAGCCAACCTGTGATCGGCCAGAGATGTAGCCTCCCAGGGAAGCTGCTCTAACTGGGTCAAAGTGTGAATTATGTGCCTGAGTTGAATTTCATGTTCACTTTACTTAAAAATTAATGCTGTCTTGTTAAAAAATGGTACGGAAGAGACAGGAGAAGATTACATATTTAATGGTATCTTTCAACTGGCCCCAAATGTAGAAGGAAGGCGGTTAAAGATTCCACGGGCCAGTGAATGTCATTGTTAGAGAAATCTATTTTTATTTATAACCTGTCCTAAGAGAGTGAGAGCCATTTCAAGGGTCCACACTTCAGGTCGTCACAGATCCCATTTATTTCAAAAGATCGATGATTGGTATGGAAAGATTGCACCTCTTTCTAGATTTGGTATAACTTTAAAACAACAGCCATATTTTACATCTTCTGCAAGGCTATCTGGTTCCATAATAAATTTAGCCCACTGCAAGTTCAGCATGACTGGACCATTTCACTCAAGTTAAGTTCAGCTTGTATATTTGTTTTGTTCCACTGGGTATCAAAATGTGTGCATAATCTTTGGTCTAACTCTTTCATTGTTGTCAGGGTTGCATGCTTTCTGAGGAAGGCCAATTTTGCATGTCTTTGAAGATGTAAGCTAGTTGAGTTGAGGGAGGACATCCGTTTTGACAACTGTTCTTTAGTTCACATCTCTATTTCTACTCTGGTTTAAACCTGAGCCTGAGAGTCACCCATGCAGTTATCTTATCTTAATTTTGCCAGTGATAAGGACAAATTAACACAAGAGATGTGAACTGCATCATATATATTGTCCACACATGTTGCCCATTGCTAATAGGCCTATAATTTTGTTTTCAGCCACATTTTCCAGCTTATGTCTGAAGTGTGATAAAAAATGGCCAGAACATCCAGACACATATCCTCCCACAAAAAAGGTGTAAATATGCCAGGCAAACAGTAGGGAAAATATTCAGAAATTGGTGAGATGACATCAAGTTCAGCATGGTAATCTGCATACCAGATGAAAAAACTCACACTGGCCCTGTAATGATGCGGTAATACCAATAGTATTGGTGATACTGCATGCAGTAAAATTGTGTCTCATTACCAGGAACTAATTGAACCCTTTAGAGGAAATCAAGAAGAAATGTCTAGTGCACATTTAAAGTCCAAGAAACAGTAACTCCAGAACTAGGGCTTTAATAACTTCATGAAAATATTATATTCCTCTATCAAAACCTGAAAGCAAGAACTGATCAGTAGGGATCACAGATAAATCCCAAGGACACCAGGTCTTGATTAGCTCTTCTCAGTCCCTACTAGGAGAAAATGAATTATTATAAATCTGTATGTCCTAAATTTAACACCAAGGGTTGTATGATGTTACAACTCATGCCTTTACCATGCAGTCTTTACCATGCATATACAATTACTATCCACGCCTTTACCACATGTCTGTAGCTCCAACATACATAATTACATTATAATAACCATTACAGCGCATATTATTACCACACAGACTTCTACCCCAATAACCTTTATGACACAATTTTTTACTATAAAAAATAGTAAAAATATGTTTAAAAACAAAATTAAAATAATATCTATGTAGATTTGTTGTCACATTTTTAGCAAACAAATTTATGGAGAAAGCATTTCTGTGAAGCACATCTCCACGCAAGAGAACAGGACACTTCTCATAGTACGTTAATGCAATGCATCGTAACCCTTCCTAAATAAATTCAGCATGGAAGTATCACACAACACAACCCAAAACAATGCAACACTACAAATGTTTTTTAAACATCATTGTATATCATTTCAACACAATACAAAACACCACAACCCTTCACAAATGTTGCTAAAAATAAATATAAAAGAAAGGAACACATCACAGCACACCACAAATATGTTCTAGAATAGTAAAACACTATTTACAATGAAAAGGTCAGACTTTCTTTTATTTCTCCATAAACAAACACCCTGTCACCAACCAAGATGGTGGACATATTCTGTGAACAATGTCAAATACAACATACATTTCACTATAGAATAATTATAAATTTAGTCATGTTTTGCTTCAGAAAAATTGTAGTTTCCAACACTTTTTTATTAATGTAAATTATGGTATACCCTTTCAAAAATAGGTGTCAATCATTTTGTGGTCAGTGGAACACTGCCATCTGAAGTGACCACATGCACCGCAGTACAGGAGAGTGAAACAAACTGAGAAAGACTGCCATCTGTCTTTGAAAGTAAATATAACGTGCACAATTTATAATCAAATATTCTATACAAGTAAAATATACAAAGGACCTCATTATGAGTTGGACAGTCCCACTGCAGGACTGCCAAACTCACGGGGAGGACACCACTGCCATGGCGGTGGTGTCCGCTCCTCCCCCTGAGCATATTACAATGTTCCTGCAGGGCTGACTGGAGGGAACATTGTAATACGCAGTTCCCACCAGGCTGCCTTGTGGGAATAGTGCTCCTCTTAAGGGAGCGGATGTCAATATTGTAGCACTCAAGCACCCTCAGAATGGGCACTGTCTACAAAGCAGACAGTGCACATTCCAATGATGCTGGGCAGGGGGGGGCTGCACTGCCAATGCCATGGGCATAGACAGTGCAGTGGTCCCCCTTTGCCCTTAGCACTGGCTTTCTGCTAGCCTATTCATGGTGGGTTCCCCGCTATGGAAAGGCTGGCAGAAAGCTTAGTTTTAATCAGCCAGGCAGTGCCTCCCTGGCTCAGTACAACTCAGGCCGCAGTCACGATGTTGGGAACCATGCTTCTTGTGTGGACGGAGGTCTTTTTGCCGGTCTGCCAGCCAGGGTTGTAATGTGGTGGTCAGATCGCCTGGAGTGCAGCAGTCCACCCGCCACAGCGAGCGTGGCAGTCCTTGGATGGCCATACTCATAATGAGGGCCTAAGTTTATTTACATTTTCAGATTCTTTTCACTGAATATAGAAAAGAAAAGTCCTACTGTGAAGGTTTTCTATTGAGGCTTGCAAAGTAAGTACAAGCAATATTTTTTATTTAAATTATAATATTTTCACAGCATTGAGAATGTTCAAATTTACTTCTTTATTAAATAAAAAATAATTACAGTATACATTGGAAAGGTACTGGACACTCATGGGGGGAGGGCAGATTACTATTTTAACTTCACCAAGTGTCATCTTGGAGAAGGTGCTGGACAGTGACAGAGGGGACAAGGTTTACTATTCTAACTCTGCCACCTGCTACCTCAGGGAAGGTGCTGGACAGTGATGGGCGGGGGGCAAGATTTACTATTCTAACTCTGCCAAGTGTCACCCCAGGGAAGGTGCCGGACAGTGACTGGGGCACAAGATTTACCATTCTAATTCTGCCAATTCTCATCTCAGGGAAGGAACTGGACAGTGACGGAGGGGGCAAAATGTATTATTCTAATTCCTCTAACAGTCACTTCAGGGAAGGTGCTGGACAGTGTCAGGGGGCATAATTTATTGTTCTTACTCCCCCAGGTTTACCCCAGGGAAGGTGCTGTACAGAAACTGGGAGGTGGGATATTTACTATTCTCACTCCAACAAATGTCACCTCAGGGAAGGTGCTGGATTGTAACTAGGGGACAAGATTTAGGTGGTCATTCCAACCTCGGCGGTAAAAGGCGCTTACCGCCGTGCAGAAGACCACCATAACACCGCCGCGGCCGCGGTAAACCGCCACGGTCATTCTGACCCACAACAGGCAAACCGCCAAAATACAGACATCCACAAAAGTCCGCCACACCAAAGGGCAGCGAGAAACTGGCGATGACCAAACCTCCACCGCCACGCCAACAGAAATACGCCCACACTATCACGACACATGAATCCACGCGGCGGTCTTTCAACTGCGGTATTCCATTGGCGGTACACACCGCCGCGCTCAAAATACACACACATCTCCAAAACACAGCCACATTGGACAATTCGAAATACACACACCTGATACACATACAAACAATACTCCCACACACCCAACACAATATAAAACACACACCCACATCACCCACAAACCCCTACTCCTAGAGATTCGTGAACACGCACAGAGATAAGAGACCCGAGCACCCAGACGCGCAATTCACTGTCACCCAGCAATATTACCACGCACTTCAAACTACACACCAATACACATCACCACACTTAGCACCACACAATCCACCCCACACATCACCCAAACCACCCCATGGCACCGCAAAGACACCCCAGGTTTTCTGACGCTGAACTCAGGGTCATGGTGGAGGAAATTGTACGGGTAGAGCCACAGCTCTTCGGGACACAGGTGCAGCACACCACCATTGCCTGGAAGATGGAGCTATGGAGCAGAATAGTGGACAGGGTCAACGCTGTGGGGCAGCACCCAAGAAATCGGGACGACATCAGGAAGCGGTGGAACGACCTATGGGGGAAGGTGCGTTCCATGGTATCCAGGCACAACATCGCAGTGCAGCGGACTGGCGGCGGACCCCCACCTCCTCCCCCAGAATTTACAACATGGGAGGAGCAGGTCTTGGCGATCCTGCATCCTGAGGGCCTCGCAGGAGCAGGCGGAGGAATGGACTCTGGTAAGTCAAATCTTAACTACTTCATCTCCCCAACCCCACCAGCATGCCAACTCATACCCCCACCCTCACCCCCACCCCCATCACACCTACTCCTTGCAAATGTCTCACCCTCACAACCCACGCATCCCAACACCAAGCCCTGCATGTGACCACAAAGCATGGACACCCATCACCTAAGCATGCCCACTGCACATACCCATCCCCTCCCCAAACCACCGTCACAAAAGCCCCCACACAGGAATGCAAGCACAGGGGTACACGGGCACCCACTCATTGCACGCTATGGCACACACAGAAGCAATAATCATACTTTTATACCCCTGCAGGACCCGAACGCCACGTCACCGCGCAGGAGGGTCCACAAATGTCCACTCCACCCCCAGAAGAGGCCCACAGTGATGACAGCACCTCTGTCTCCCTGGATCTAGATGACCAGCCCGGCCCATCGGGGACCTGTGGACAGTCGGTTCCCCTCAGACAGCCACAGGCCACAGCAGACCTTCCCCCCTCTGGGAACACCAGCACAGCACCCACCCAGCCTGCCCATATCTCTGTCCCCAGGACACATCAATCAGCGGTGTGTCCGCCACTACAGGGCACCCAGGTTAACCCACCACCCCAACAACAACAGGGACCTGGGTCAGTGGTAGTGGGCACACGGTCCAGGGGACAGAGGCACAGGGAAACAGGGGAACTGGGAGGGCTGCTGTGCGACAGGGGGGGGACAGGCCCAGGGAACCCACCCTCCACGAGGCCCTCTCCTCCATCATGGGAGCATACCACCACTCCCAGGAGACGATGGCGACGGTCCTGGCCAGGTTTCAGGAGATCCAGCTTCTGCAGGAGCAACAGTATATGGGGTTCAGGGAAGAACTAAGAAACATCAGTACCGCCATGGGCACCATCATAGTGGCTCTGAATCAGGTAGTCACTGCATTGCGGGACACTGTTGCACCACAAAGGGCCCCTGACACTAGCATGGACCAAGAACTGCCTACCACCTCCGCCGGCGCTAGTGGACAGGAGGCCCCGACACAAGACCAACAGGCCACCAGAACCCCACCCCCTGCAGAAGGAGAACCACCCCGCAAGCGGGCCCTGAGATCCAGGAAGAAGACAGAGTAAGATGCCAAGACCCCCGCCAGCAAAGGATACCTCCCTGATTGTCATCCCACTGTCCCACATTGACACCCTGTCCAACCTTACACTGCCCCTGCTCCACTTTCCACAGGCATCTGGACAATGCACCTGTGATACTGATAGTCTGGATAATGCCATGGACAATCCTCCACCATCACACCTCAACGATTTGCAACCACCCACCAATTTAGAGCACTGTAATAAACACACTTATTGCATAAAACAATCTGGAGTCTGGCTGTGATTTTGTACAAATGTATTAGACATTACCGTGCCAAATGGCATATTCACATTGTGATGCCAACATACCAATGTCACACAGCTGTAGTCCATGGGGAAATAAAGCAGATGTCACGCAGTGGGGCCCACATCTCTGAAATCGGAAGGGAAAGTCACAACTCAGTTACCATACTCTGGGGGAAAAGGACAGACAGTAGAGAGGTAGTAGGGGTTAAGTATATGTAATATGCCGGTGTGTATTCTTACCTGTGTGTCATTGAAAATACTGCTGTATTACAGTGTTCCTGTTCTCTATGTCGTCCTCTTCGCCTTCCTCCTCCTCACTCTCCACAGGCTCCACAGCTGCTACAACACCACCATCTGGACCATCCTCCTGCAGAAAAGGCACCTGGCGTCGCAAAGCCAGGTTGTGAAGCATACAGCAGGCCATGATGATCTGGCACACCTTCTTTGATGAGTACATTAGGGATCCACCAGTCATATGGAGGCACCTAAACCTGGCCTTCAGGAGGCCGAAGGTCCGCTCGATCACCCTCCTAGTTCTCCCATGGGCCTCATTGTACCGTTCCTCTGCCCTTGTCCTGGGATTCTTCACTGGGGTCAGTAGCCATGACAGGTTGGGGTAACCAGAGTCTCCTAATAGCCACACACGGTGCCTCTGGAGTTGACCCATCACGTAAGGGATGCTGCTATTCTGCATGATGTACCCGTCATGCACTGACCCAGGGAACTTGGCATTAACATGGGAGATGTACTGGTCAGCCAAACACACCATCTGGACATTCATGGAATGATAACTCTTCCTGTTCCTGTGCACCTGTTCACTCCTGCTGGGGGGGACCAAAGCAACATGTGTCCCATCAATGGCACCAATGATGTTGGGTATATGTCCAAGGGCATAGAAATCAGCCTTCACTGTAGCCAAATCCCCCACCTCAGGGAAGACGATGTAGCTCCGCATGTGTTTGGGCAGGGCAGACAACACTCTGGACAACACCTTGGAAAACATGGGCTGGGACATCCCTGATGATATGGCCACTGTTGTTTGAAATGACCCACTTGCTAGGAAATGGAGTACTGACAGCACCTGCACTAGAGGGGGGATCCCTGTGGGTTTGGCGGATTGGTGACATCAGGTCTGGCTCCAACTGGGTACATAGTTCCTGTATAGTGGCTCGGTCAAGCCTGTATGTCAGTATGACATGTCTTTCCTCCATTGTCGACAGGTCCACCAGCGGTCTGTACACGGGAAGATTTCTCTATTTCCTCGCATGTCCTAGCGGACGGTGCCTATGAAGGACAACAGCGAGCACAGAGTCAATCAACCCACAGGTACGTAACCACAGCTTGCACATAACACGATTCCCAATGCATTGAATGGCTTGTATGAGTGTCGATGCAAGGCCTAGGTATGTGTGACGCAGTAGAAAATAAGGTATGTGGGCCCTTGAAATGGCTGCTGCCTGACCTGTGAAGTGCGACAATGGGATGTGAGGTCAATGCGCTGGCGTGGGAGACCGTGGCGGTAGGCGGTCGAAGACCGCGGCGCAAAGCTGCATTGGTTAACATTGAACCCTATGGGTCTCAGGAGCCAATGACGATGTGCGCCGGCGGCACGCACCGCCGTGGTACGCACCGCCGCGGGCGTGACCGCCATTTTCTATCTGCTTAGTCACTCGATACCTGATCTTCCACAGGAGAGGACCTACACTGCAAGTGCTGCTGTGACCACGGTCTGGAAGAGACAATGGCTCATGCGACTGGGGAAAGGGCCCCTGCCTTCTCTGCTCAGGAGTTGGAGAAACTCGTGGATGGGGTCCTCCCCCAGTATGCGCTACTCTACGGTCCTCCAGACCAACAGGTAAGTACACTGGGACCATGCTTTGTGGCCAATGCCTGTGTTGAGTCGGGTGGATGAAAGATGGTGGTGAGGGGAGCGATTGAGGCATGCATCAAACGACAGATGAGAGCATGTGCCACATGGCAAGGGTGGGGATGGGGGGGCCACTCACATCGAGCAAGCAGAAGGTGTTGATTATTCTTCTCTCCCTGTACATGTCACATAGGTCAGCGCCCACCAGAAAATCGGTATTTAGCATGCCATCGCCAAGGACGTCCGGACCCTGGGGGTTCACCAGAGACGGGGCACCCACTGCAGGAAGAGATGGGAGGACATCCGACGCTGGAGCAGGAAGACGGCGGAGGCTCAGCTGGGGATGGCCTCCCAACGTGGGAGGGGTGCCAGTCGTACTTTGACCCCCCTGACGTCCCGGATCCTGGCGGTGGCCTACCCCGATTTGGATGGGCGCGTGAGGACATCACAGCAGACACAAGGGGGTGAGTACACTCAAATCCTGGTGACTTTGCGCGCAGTGGAGGTGTCTGGGTGGGGGAGGAGGGCTGTGGGTATCCCTAGGCCAGGGCGATATCTGTAGTCTAGGCCCCTCCGTAAGGCATGGCCCTGTGCCCCCGCCCCCCACCTCTGTAGGGTGCCAAGTACAGCTATTCATTGCCCTGTGTCATGTATGTGAGCAGAGGTCGCCCATAGGCTTGTAGGCCATGTCCCACGGATTGCGTAGTCGACCCCAAGTGCGCGGCGTAGTGCAGGGAGCTTCTGTGTCTGTCCTGTCCGCCAACGGTGTCGCCAATGCATGCACTCAACATTTCTTTATTTCCCCCCCCCCCCTTTTTTGTTGTCTTCCTGTTCATTTGTGCATTAGCATCATCAGGCAGAGGAGAAGGGGCATCGGAGCACGAGGGAGCTGCATCTCACATGGCCATGGCGGGCCATGCAACTGAATCGGATTTCACCAGTGAGACGGAGGGCGAGGGGAGCTCCACAGCGGGGACTGATGCGGATGTCAGTGACAGCGACTCATCCTCTGAAGGGAGCTCCCTTGTGGTGGCGGCAACATCCGTGCCCCCCGCTACAACAGGTACAGCCGCCACCCAGTGCACCAGCACCGCCCTCCCAGCAGCCCCTCAGCGTTTGCCCCGTGCCCGCTCACCCAGGAAGGTGGGCATCTCCTTTGCCCCAGGCACCTCAGGCCCTGCCCCTGTCACCCCTGCTGCCCTCAGTGAGGAGGTAATTGACCTCCTGAGGACGCTCATTGTTGGGCAGTCTACCCTTTTGAATGCCATCCAGGGTGTAGAAAGGGAGGTGCACCAGAGTAATGCATACCTGGAGGGCATTCATTCGGGTCAGGCTGCCCATCAGCGATCGTTCAACACTCTGGCCTCAGCACTGATGGCAGCAATTGTCCCTGTCTCTAGCCTCCCCCCTCCAACTTCCTCCACCCATACCCAATCCCCTGTACCTCTGCCTATCCCAAACACACCATCAGACCAGCCTGCACACACCTCAACACCCAAGGGAAGCTCATCCAGACATAAGCACCACATGCAGACATACCAACACCCACTGCCTCCACTGTGTCCCCCTCCTCCTCGTCTCCCTCCTCCCTCCCTGTCACGTCTCCACTCACACCTGCATGCACAACATCTTCAGCCACTACGTCCATCACCAGCACACCCACCAGAACCCCCCGCACACGTGCAGTCACCACCCCCACTACCATTCACACGTCCCCTGTGTCCTCTCCCATTGTGTCTGTTACCCCCTCTTCCAAGCTACGCAGGCAGCCACCCACCCAACAGACATCCTCCTCACGACAGCCTCCAGCCCAAGCACCTGCACCCAAAGACACCAGACTTCAAACTCCTACAACCACAACCTCTTCCTCCACTCCCATACCTACTACACCTACCAGTCTCTCTCTTCCTAAACTTATTTTCCTTTCCAAACTTGACTTCTTTCTTCCCAACAACTCCCCCACCCCATCCATCTAAAAAGACTCCAGTCAGCACCTCAGCCACCACAACAGCGGGCCCTGTGAAGACAGTCTGCCATGGACTGTGGAGTCCCCCACCCTCAAGGGCAGCCAGCTCAGCCCACCGCTGCAAAAACATGCCAAGATTATCAGTGCCCGGCGCGAGAGGCCTAAAACACCTGGGACCAAAATCCCTACCATGGCTCCGGCAGGGAGTGTGGTGCCACTTGGCACACCGCCAAAGGTGGGGAAGGGCCACAGGCGACCAGGGAAGGCTGGGAAGGGCAGCATGCCCGACAAGACCGCCAGCAGCCCAGCTGTGCAGGAGGGCCCCGCATGCCCCATCCCAGGTGGGCAGGAGGACACCAACAGGTCCGGTACTGCAGCCCAGGAGGGCCCCACCAGGCTCATCCCAGGTGGGCAGGAAGGCGCAGCCAGCCAGAGGTCAGGTGGCGAATGACCTCCACGCCATGGGCTGATCCGCTGAACTGGACACTCATCCGAAGCACCGCTGAACTGGGCCCTTCATCTCAAGCACTGCTGAACTGGGCCCTTCATCTCAAGCACCGCTCCGCTGGGCACCACCGTCTCAAGCACCGCTGCGCTGGGCCCTTCATCTCATGCACCTCTGAACTGGGCCCTTCATCTCAAGCACCGCTCCGCTGGGCACCGCCGTCTCAAGCACCGCTGCGCTGGGCACCGCCGTCTCAAGCACCGCTGCGCTGGGCACCGCCGTCTCAAGCACCGCTGCGCTGGGCACTTCATCTCAAGCACCGCTCCGCTGGGCACCGCCGTCTCCAGCACCGCTGAACTGGGCCCTTCATCTCAAGCACCGCTCCGCTGGGCACCGCCGTCTCAAGCACCGCTGCGCTGGGCCCTTCATCTGAAGCACCGCTCCGCTGGGCACCGCCGTCTCAAGCACCGCTGAACTGGGCCCTTCATCTCAAGCACCGCTCCGCTGGGCACCGCCGTCTCAAGCACCGCTGCGCTGGGCACCGCCGTCTCAAGCACCGCTGCGCTGGGCACCGCCGTCTCAAGCACCGCTGTGCTGGGCACTTCATCTCAAGCACCGCTCCGCTGGGCACCGCCGTCTCCAGCACCGCTGAACTGGGCCCTTCATCTCAAGCACCGCTCCGCTGGGCACCGCCGTCTCAAGCACCGCTGCGCTGTGCCCTTCATCTGAAGCACCGCTCCGCTGGGCACCGCCGTCTCAAGCACCGCTGAACTGGGCCCTTCATCTCAAGCACCGCTCCACTGGGCACCGCCGTCTCAAGCACCGCTGCGCTGGGCACCACCGTCTCAAGCACCGCTGCGCTGGGCCCTTCATCTCAAGCACCGCTGAACTGGGCCCTTCATCTCAAGCACCGCTCCGCTGGGCACCGCCGTGTCAAGCACCGCTGCGCTGGGACCTTCATCTCAAGCACCGCTCCGCTGGGCACCGCCGTCTCAAGCACCGCTGAACTGGGCCCTTCATCTCAAGCACCGCTACGCTGGGCACCGCCGTCTCAAGCACCGCTGCGCTGGGCACCACCGTCTCAAGCACCTCTGCGCTGGGCCCTTCATCTCAAGCACCGCTCCGCTGGGCACCGCCGTCTCAAGCACCGCAGCGCTGAGCACTGCAGTCTCAAGCACCACTGCGCTGGGCCCTTCATCTCAAGCACCGCATCGCTGGGCACCGCCGTCTCAAGCACCGCTGAACTGGGCCCTTCATCTCAAGCACCGTTCCGCTGGGCACCGCCGTCTCAAGCACCGCTGCGCTGGGCCCTTCATCTCAAGCACCGCTCCGCTGGGCACCGCCGTCTCAAGCACCGCTGAACTGGGCCCTTCATCTCAAGCACCGCTCCGCTGGGCACCACCGTCTCAGCACCGCTGCACTGGGCACCGCCGTCTCAAGCACCGCTGCGCTGGGCCCTTCATCTTAAGCACAGCTGAACTGGGCCCTTCATCTCAAGCACCGCTCCGCTGGGCACCGTCGTCTCAAGCACCGCTGCGCTGGGCCCTTCATCTCAAGCACCGCTCTGCTGGGCACCGCCGTCTCAAGTACCGCTGAACTGGGCCCTTCATCTCAAGCACCGCTCCGCTGGGCACCGCCGTCTCAAGCACCGCTGCGCTGGGCACCACCGTCTCAAGTACCGCTGCGCTGGGCCCTTCATCTCAAGCACCGATCTGCTGGGCACCGCCGTCTCAAGCACTGCTGCGCTGGGCCCTTCATCTCAAGCACCGCTCCGCTGGGCACCGCCGTCTGAAGCACCGCTGAACTGGGCCCTTCATCTCAAGCACTGCTCCGCTGGGCACCGCCGTCTCAAGCACCGCTGCGCTGGGCCCTTCATCTCAAGCACCGCTGAACTGGGCCCTTCATCTCAAGCACCGCTCCGCTGGGCACCGCCGTCTCAAGCACCGCTGCGCTGGGCACCGCTGCGCTGGGCACCGCTGTCTCAAGCACCGCTGCGCCCTTCATCTCAAGCACCGCTCCGCTGGGCACCGCCGTCTCAAGCACCGCTGAACTGGGCCCTTCATCTCAAGCACCACTCCGCTGGGCACCGCCGTCTCAAGCACCGCTGCGCTGGGCCCTTCATCTCAAGCACCGCTCCGCTGGGCACCGCCGTCTCAAGCACCGCTGAACTGGGCCCTTCATCTCAAGCACCGCTCCGCTGGGCACCGCCGTCTCAAGCACCGCTCCGCTGGGCCCTTCATCTCAAGCACCGCTCCGCTGGGCACCGCCGTCTCAAGCACCGCTGAACTGGGCCCTTCATCTCAAGCACCGCTCCGCTGGGCACAGCCGTCTCAAGCACCGCTCCGCTGGGCCCTTCATCTCAAGCACCGCTGCGCTGGGCCCTTCATCTCAAGCACCGCTCCGCTGGGCACCGCCGTCTCAAGCACCGCTGAACTGGGCCCTTCATCTCAAGCACCGCTGGCCCATTGGCGGAAGGGGCAGGCCCGCATCTGTGTCGGGCAGGGCTGCACGAAGCACTCTGGGCACTAGTCCCCATCCAGTACCAGTGGAGACTGATATTGACTTGAGAGACTGTGGCTTTGCACTCCCCAGGATGGCACAGTGGGCAAGCCACCCACTGTAGAGACTTGAGAGACTGTGGCTTTGCACTCCCCAGGATGGCACAGTGGGCAAGCCACCCACTGTAGAGACTTGAGAGACTGTGGCTTTGCACTCCCCAGGATGGCACAGTGGGCAAGCCACCCACTGTGGAGACTTGAGAGACTGTGGCTTTGCACTGCCCAGGATGGCACAGTGGGCAAGCCACCCACTGTAGAGACTTGAGAGACTGTGGCTTTGCACTCCCCAGGATGGCACAGTGGGCAAGCCACCCACTGTAGAGACTTAAGAGACTGTGGCTTTGCACTCCCGGGGATGGAACAGTGGCCATGGAGGCCCCTCGTGGATCTGGCGTCGTGGACTCATCTGGCTGAGGTGCCCCCCCTTCCCCTCCCCCTAGGTGCCTGTAGTTTTCCTATCTGATGCCCCTGCAGTGTTCTCTCCGTTGGAGTCATGTATCCTGTGTGGGCTTTGCCCATGTGATTTGGGCCCAGTGGCCCACGAACAATGCCTGATACACATATCGGACTGGACAATTTATGTATATAAAGTTTTAGATGTGTGATATATTTTATACTCAGTCATACAATATATTCCAAAGTTTATAATCATTTCCTTTTGTCTTTGCATTCTTCCGGGGGGTTTGGGGAGGTAACTGTGATGTGTTGCTATGCATTGATGTGTGTGTTGTAGTGGGTGAGGGTGAGGGTGGGTGTGTCGCATATGTGTGTCCCTGTAATTTTTTGTCTCCCGCCCTCCCCTGTGTCGTAGGTGCAGTACTCACCGTTGTCTTCTCCGCCGGCGTTCGTGCTCCTGGTAGAGGAGCAGGAAGACAATCGCTGGGAGGATGTGGAGTTCGGGTTCCATGCTGTCCAGATTCCTCGTGGGGTGTATGGAGGTGAGCGTTTTCCGTTTGAAATGGCTGTTTCCGCCATGTTTTTATCGGCGGGGCTACCGCCCCGGAAAAGGTGGCGAATTGGTGGGTTGTGATAGGGTGGGCGGTACATTGTCTCCCGCCTGTCTGTTGGCGGTGACCGCCGCACTGTTTGTTTGTGGCGGCCGGTGTGTTGAAGTGGCGGTCTCTGTTGGCGGTTTCCGCCAGGGTCGGAATTGCATTTTTTTTTCCGCCAGCCTGTTAGCGGTTTTGCCGCCGCTTTAACATTGACCGCCAGGGTTGGAATGACCCCCTTAGTCTTCTAACTCTGCCAAGCATTACCTCAGGGAAGGTGCTGGACAGACTGGGGGCAAGATTACCTATTCTAACTTTACAATGTACCTACTCAGGGAATGTACTGACTAGCATCTGCGAGACAAATGTAATCAAATATTTCTCTTCTTTATAGACTATAACAAAGCCACAAAATTATAGGAAAAGAAGAAACTTTCAACAACCCAAATGGAGAGCAAAAATGATTGCTCCAACTCAAATCAAAGGCACCATAAAATAACGTAAACCTAGTAAACAGTACAATGAAAACTCATATGTTATGCACAAAGAATGGAGCACTGGAAAACAAATTCAACAATGGAATATAAAAGTCCTTCTGATCTTATATGTACACCAAAAAAAAAAAACTACACTGCCTCAAGAAAACTAAAATTAAATCTCCTAAAGCATGGCACCAAAACCACAAGGACCAATAAGACAACAAAATGTACTCATAAATCTCAAAATTCAAGTTAATAATCACATTCTTTTTTCAAATCAGGATACCAACACAGAAATTGTTCCCACAATTTAAACAGCATTAAGTGTTTTCTTCTCAACAGATTCCAATAAATAACTTTGCTTTTTTTCTGTATGGGAACAGGGAAAAATTGAAAAAATAAAAATTTCATTATATCACATACACAATAATAATTTGTTTCAGGCTTTTTCAGTTTTTCAAGATTAAAAATGCACGTGAAGCAAGATATATTGTATCCAAAAGAAAAAAACAGAATCTTAATAGATGGTGGCTATATTTATTGTAAGTAGCAATTAACTGAGCCCAGGAGTCATTGGAGGTGTGCTGATTATTTTTCATCCCATGGCAAAGGAAGAGCGTTACTCTTGGAGAAAAAAGAGTGAAAAGAACCACAGAGCATAATCATTCTGCCTTTACAATGGAGATTTAGGTAAAGGAAAATATTCAGCAAATAATGCCCCTTACTGCCACCTCCATTGTACCCTGTGGTTCGGTTTTGAGGGAGAAAACCCAAAACATCCCCATGCATGTTGCAAGAAGTATCCCCACAATTCCTAATTTAAGAAGAATGGTTCAATGACAAAAGCAAGCAGGTAATCCCCAAAGAGTATTTTGTCAATCCTACTCTGACATTAACATCCTCCCTGAACTTACTGTTTCTTTTACTAACAAACCTTTTTTACTCTATTATAATGAGTATCTTCTGAAATGAATACAAATCTTTACTATAATTCATTACTGAGGGACTGATCATGAGTTCGGCTGATGGGATGACCCATCCACTGAACTTTCCGACAGGGACGCTGCCGCTATACTGGCTACTTCCCCACTGAGTCCATTACAATTTTCCCACTGGGCTGATGGGCAAAAACCAAGGTTTCTGCCCATCAGTCGGGTGGGAAAGTGGTAGCAGCATTGTCGCTGTTTCGTAATCAAGCTGGTGGCAAAGGTGCCACCCGCAGGGTGCATCAGCACCCTCACAATGCTCTTTGTCTGTAACACTTGTAATCAAGCCCTAAGTAACCCTAGAGCATAGCAACATTTCGATGATGGATGGTGTTAGAAATGGGGTCTCTAGTTGGCAGAGTTATAAACCCTTGTCCAAGTAGGGATCACAATCCTAGACAGGGTAAGTCACACACAACTCAAATTATCCTGTGCCCACCCTCTGGTAGCTTGGCACTGAGCAGTCAGGCTTAACTTAGAAGGCAACATGTAAAGTATTTGTGCAATAAATCATACAGTTACACAGTAAAAACACCACATAATACACCACACAGGCTTAGAAAAATATAAGATATTTATGTGGTTAAATTAAGGTCAAAACTATCAAGATTCAATAAGCACAAGTGGAGATATCACTTTTGCAAGTTTAAAAAGAGTCTTAAATCTTACGCATCAACAGTTGTCTCTTGTTTGCACAAAGTACATGATTTGCGTCACAATTACCATGCACGGGGACCGCAGAGGAGGAGATGCGTGAAAATATAAGGTGTGCGCCGTATTTTCTGAAGGGGCACAGATGATGCGTCATTTCTTTCCATGCTACAAGGGCTTTGTGTCGATTTCTGGCACAAGTGTGGTTTCTCACTGCGATATGGGGTTCTTTGGACGCCCAGGGACAATGGTGGAAAAATCCTGGGTGTGCGGGAATAAGTCACAGTCGTTGCATCGATGTGTTGAATTTTCTGTCACACGGCAGGCGATGCCTCAATTCTTTACTCAGGAAGTCAGTCTGCGTCGTTCCGGCTTGGCTGTGCGTCGATCCGATAGGACCGTGCGTCAAATTTCCAGTCGCAACGCATGCTCTGTGTTGTTCTTCGTTCAGGAAGTCAGGCTGTGTCATTCCGGTTTGGCTGTGTGTCAATTTTCTGATCGCAGGGGAGGCTGTGTGCTGTTTCCGGCAGGCTGTGCATTGATTTTCAGCGCAGAAGGAATTTCCTTGAAGAGATTAAGGGGGTCATTCTGACCCTGGCGGTCCATGACCGCCATGGCGGAGGGCGGCGGAAGCACCGCCAACAGGCTGGCGGTGCTTCCTGGGCTATTCTGACCGCGGCGGTAAAGCCGCGGTCAGAAAAGGGGAACCGGCGGTTTCCCGCCGGTTTTCCCCTGGCCCAGGGAATCCTCCATGGCGGCGCTGCTTGCAGCACCGCCATGGGGATTCCGACCCCCTTCCCGCCAGCCTGTTTCTGGCGGTGTCCACCGCCAGAACCAGGATGGCGGGAACGGGTGCCGTGGGGCCCCTGGGGGCCCCTGCACTGCCCATGCCACTGGCATGGGCAGTGCAGGGGCCCCCTAACAGGGCCCCACAAAGATTTTCACTGTCTGCTTTGCAGACAGTGAAAATCGCGACGGGTGCCACTGCACCCGTCGCACCTCTGCAACTCCGCCGGCTCCATTCGGAGACGGCTTCCTCGTTGCAGGGGCTTTCCCGCTGGGCCGACGGGCGGCCTTTTGGCGGTCGCCCGCCGGCCCAGCGGGAAAGTTGGAATGACCGCCGCGGTCTTTTGACCGCGGTGCGGTCATTCGGCGGTAACCGCATGACCGCCTAAGTCTTTTTGGCCCAGAGACTTCAGAAAACAAGAGGCAAGCTCAATCCAAGCCCTTGGAGAGCACTTCTCAGCAAAATCAGAGGCAATCAAGGCAGCAGTCCTTCACAGCAAAGCAAGGTGAGTCCTTTGGGCAGCCAGGTGGTGGTTCTTGACAGGTTGCAGGTCCAGGTCCAGAGGCGTCTGATTTGAGGGGGTCAGAGACCCAGTTTATATACCCAAGAATGCCTTTGAAGTAGGAGAGACTTCAAAGAGTGGTTCTGAAGTGCAAGGGTCCCCTTTCAGTGCAGGTCTGTCTGCCAGGGTTCCAGTACGGGGTTTGGCAGTCCATTGTGTGATGGCAGGCCACTAGCCTTTTGAATGTAAGTGCCAGGCCCTCCACCCTCCTAGCCTAGAAAGACCCATTCAGTATGCAAATGAATGCAGATGTGACAGAGAATCCTGTTTTTGTGGTTGTCTGGGTTAAATGCACAAGGGAGCTGTCAACCAGCCCAGCCAGACGTGGATTGGAGACAGGCTTTAAGGCACAGATGGATTTTAAGTGCAGAGAAATGCTCACTTTCTAACAGTGCCATTTCTAAAATATTTATATAAAATCCAACCTCACCAATAAGCAGGATTGTCCATTACCATTCTGGTTATACTAAATATGATCTTGTTACCACTGTCTGATCAGAATCTACTACTCAAACAGTGTATGAGGGTAGCCCTAATGCTATCCTATGAAAGGAGCAGGCCTAACAGTAGTGGAAAACAAATGTGGGAGTTTTCCACTACCAGCACATATAAAACACACATGTACATGTGCTGCCTTTTACCTACATAGCACCCTGCCCTATGGGTTACCTAGGGTCTACTTTACATATGAAAAAGGGGGGGGTAGGGCTTGGCAAGTACTTTTAAATGCCAAGCTGAAGTGGCAGTGAAACTGCACACACAGGCCTTGCAATGGCAGGCCTGAGAAATGGTTAAGGGGCTACTTATGTAGGTGATACAACCAGAGCTTCAGTCCCACTAGTAGCATTCAATCTATAGGTGCTGGGCACATGTAGTGCACCTTACTGGGAACTTTGAAGTAGATCAAATATTGCAATTGGGTATGAACCAATGTTACCATGTTTAAGCGAGAGAGAATATGCACTTTCACACTGGTTAGCAGTGGTAAAGTGCGCAGAGTCCCAAACCAGCAAAAAACATTCAAAAAAGTGGAGGGAGGCAGGCAAAAAGTCAGGGGCTGTCAGGTCTAACAGATGGCATTTCTAAATGAAATCCCCATCCCTTCAACCAAATGTATACTATTCATGTTAAAATTAACAACAGTCCCTCCCATTAGTTTACTGTTTACTTCCTGACAAACAATCCTCAACTTCCATTGATTTTTTATCAGTTTTAAAATGCAAAACAACAAATAATATTCATAGGAAAATAATAATTCACCTCGAATGACAAATGATTGATATAATTATTAAAATATATCCAATCACAAATTCAAGGATTTTTTTTCACTTTTTGTAGGCAAATTGGCAAAAAAGCAGAGGATTATGGGGTCATTACGACCCCGGCGGCCAGCTGAATGCTGGCGGTAATACTGCCAACAGGCTGGCGGTGTTCTGCAAGTGTGTTATGACCATGGCGCATTAGCCACGGCCATACCACCGGCCCCTCCACTATACCGCCAGGCTTCCGCCGGGTGGTCATAATCCCCAGGGCAGAGCTGCAAGCAGTGCTGCCCTTGGGATTATGAGTCCCCAACCGCCAGCCTGTCCATGGCGGTAAACACTGCCATGGAAAGGCTGGCGGTATGGGGGACTTGGGGTGCCCCTGGGGAACCCTGCACTGCCCATGCACTTGGCATGGGCAGTGCAGGGGCCCCCAGGCACAGCACCATTGTGCATTTTACTGCCCGAATTTCGGGCAGTGAAATGCGCAACGGATGCTGCTGCACCCGCTGCACATCGACATTGCTGCCGGCTCTATTATGAGCCGGCTTCAATGTTGATGTGAATTCTCGCTGGGCCAGCGGAAAAGTAATAATAGGGGGCCAGCCATACCGCCAGCACTGGCGGTATGTTGGATCCTGCAGCTTCAGCGGTCTTTTTCAAAGACCGCTGAAGTCGTAATGAGGGCCACTATGTCAAATGGTAAACTGCAACATGAGCTAAAAAACATCTGCAATATGTTTTGTACCTTCTGAAAGTGTGGATGACTTCTATGCTTCAATTATACAATCTGATTTGTGTCACGAAATAAGGGAAAATTTGCTTTACTTTAAAATTACTTAGAAGACACGTGAATGGGCCATTTAAGCAGGTCAGGTCCCAGAAGGAAACCAAGATTTCCTATTGAATGGTGGATGACTTGTGATTCATCGTGGATGAAATCATAAGAGTAGAGTCACAGTAGTTTGGAGCCCAAGTCCACCATACTCCTCTCGGTATGAAAATGGAACTGTGGCAAAGGATTGTTGATAGAGTGAATGCTGTAGGTACCACCCTGCACACCAAGGAAAACATTAGGAAGAGGTCAAATGACCTGAGGGGAAAGGTGCATTCCCTGTGCTCTAGGCAACAGATGGAGGACAACAAGACTGCGGTGGCCCTCCCCGTGCCCCATTGCAACTCTTTCCCTGAGAGAGCATCTTGGTCATCCTTCATCCTGTTGGCTTGTCAGGAATACCTGCGGGAGGAGAGTCTTGTAAGTTATAAACAAAAACTATTACTAAACTGCAATGTTATGCATGCTCAGAACTCAGCTTTTGCAACTGTGTTGTTCATTGACTCTAACAACATTCAATACCCAGAGTATCTGGGATGTAAGGCTGTCAGTGTGCATTGTTGGACCTAACATTACAGATACCAAGGCTCATCACATGTCATAAGATGGAATGGTGTCTGTGGGTGTTTCAATAACAAACATTCATCCTGGGACTCATGGAATGTCTCAACATGTAAATGTATGCTCCAACGTAAATGCAGTCTGCCAACAGATAAGTAATACCGAACATTTTTAAAGCGTTGGGAACTATAGGGAGTGACCTGACTGTAACTCCCCAGAGGCCCTATTACTCTAACTCTGAATACCAGCCTAGTGCTCACTTGCCCCCAAACACCTGTGTGTGTACTCTCAAATGAAGCGTACCCACCTGGTAGTGTGCAAATTGACCTGACTGCAAAGCCCAATAGGCCCTTGTCGGACCTGGCCCTTTTTGGAGGGTCATCCCTAAGCTTTTTGCCTCCTTCCTCCTATTTTTTCTGACTGTTTTTGTTGGCTTTAGGAGTTTGGACACTTCTGACCAATGCTAAAGTGCATATGCTCTCAGTCTAAATTGTATTGGTGATTGGTTTATCCAGGGCTGGCATATTTGATTTACTAGTAAGTCCCTACTATAGTGGACCATGTGTGCCCAGGGCCTGGCCTGTAAATTGAATGCTAATAGGGGCCCTGTAGCACTGATTGTGCCACCCATGAGTAGCCCTGTAAACATGTCTCAGGCCTGCCTCTGCAGTGTCTGTGTGTGTAGTTTTGCACTGTCAATTCGACCTGGCAATTGTACCTACTTGCCAGGCTCAAACCTTCCCTTTAAATACATGTAAGCCACCCATAAGGTAGGCCCTAAGTAGCCCCATTATCAGGGTGCAGTGTATTTTAATAGTAGGACATGTACTGGTGTATTTTGAATGGCCTGATAGTGAAATACTGCCAAATTTGTTTTTCACTATTGCAAGGCCTATTTTGCCCATAGGTTAACATGGGGTTAGCCTTTAAATATCTTTCATGTGTAGTTTCCCCTTCGGAACAGACAGAGATTTGGAGTTTGGGGTCTCTGAACTCACAATTTCAGAATACAACTTCTGGTAAAGTTGTATTTCAGATTGTCTGTTTGAAAATGGCACTTTTAGAAAGTGGACATTTTCTTGCTTAACCATTCTGTGCTTCTGCTTGGCTGCTGAATACACTTCTAGGTCAGACTGACAGTTGGGCTGTTTGTGAATTCACTCTAGACAGTGACACAAAGGGAGCTGAGGTGTGTCCTGCATATCCTGGGGAGTCTTCCTGGGCTAAAGTGGGAGGGAAGAGCTGACACCTGCACTTGAAAGGGCTGTGTGTGTCCTCTCATAATACAGTCTCCAACCCCCTGGTGTGTGCCTGGGGCAGGGCTAGGAAGAGGCAGGGTCTTGTGCACTATAAAGAATTTCCTTTGAATTCAGAGGCAGAAATGAGTCTAAGTATTGGACTGTTGACCCCACAACTTTAGAACACTTCTGGATCAAGAGGAACCTCTGCCAAGGAGATGCGCTGAAGAGCTGGAGGAGGAATACTGCCCCTTTGCTGTGTGTGCTTTGCTGGGTTGGCCTGCAGTTGATGCTTCTGCCTTAGAGAGGACAAAGGCTGGACATTGCTGTGTATCCTGCTTGTGGAGTTTCTCCAAGGGCTTGGGCTGAGCTTGCCTTCTGTTAAGAAGTCTCAGGCACAGCAAAGACTTCATCTACCGGCCTCTGGGTTTACTTGCTGTGGAACCTAACTCACCAGGTGGTGCCTATTCCAGTTTTGGGGCCCTTGGGAGAGAAAGCTGGTTGAAAATCAAGAAAAACCAAGTGCACCAATGCCGGACAATGCCCGGGTTGACACCACTGCCTGACCCTATGATGCCACCTACAGCCAAAGCTGTGGTTGCTGCTGGAGTGCAACGACCCAAACTGACATTGCATGCTTGATGCCGCCGCAGCCCTGCTGACGTCCCATGACTTCATGAGTCCTGAGTGCTGTGTCACCAATGTCTGTGACACCCGTCTCCACTGCGGCACCTGCAGCCCGTGGTATGACCGCAACCCTGTGAGGTCTATTTTTTGGGAATTCCTTTTATTAAACAATTACTTAGCTTATAAATCTTTAAATCATCATGAATAATAGAGTGGAACACTATATCAACCAGGAGTAATTCACACAGTCCAGAAAAGTGGTTTAAGAAGAGTAATGTTATACCACTCCTTTGGTATTTTCCCATCTCTTACTGGCCTACTCAGTGGGACATCTTTACCTCAGCCATTCCCCCACCCTGTCCCCAATACTCTGTATTACCTTCTGTATTCAACCCAAGGGGCCCAGATCTTTTCGAATTTCTTGGGCCAACCAAGCCTTTTATAAGTCACCTGTTCAGCCCTTTGGCACCACTCTAGGTCCCTTTTCCGGTCAGTGAGAGTCAGTGGGCCCCACCACATCTTGATCTGCTGGACATCAACCCAGCCAGATCATAAGGACCCGATGCTTCGCACGGATGCTGCCTCATCTCCCCTGCTCCCCAGCAAGGACCCGGCACTTCCCACCAACGCCTCCGCTCCACTGCTCCTCAGCACCAAAACCTACTCGGCACCGAATCCAGCGATGCCTCACTTTCCTGACTACATGCACCAGCTTTTTTCCTAACTTTTATAAGGTACTGTACATGGGGGTCCGTGCGACTCTGTGATCGGTGTGAGTGGTGTTCTGATTGTTGGGAACGACTCAATCACGATGCAAATTGAAGCATGCCAAAATGATGGCAGGGATCATATGTGTGTGTTGATGATAATGCAGTGCTAAACGTGGATAGCCCCCTTTGCTGTCCCAAAACAGTTAAATATGGTATGCTGACAGTGTCTTAGCTGATCATCATTGACAGAATGCATGGGCGCACAGGTGTTGTCATTGCACCTGAAATGTGTTACTCAAGGCCATATGTGCCGAGATCAGGTTTTGTGAGTCTCACATTGCGAGACTTAGCAACTAGCAATTAACAAGTTGGATGAGCTAAGGTAGAACACTCTCAATGACACTGTTTGCAATTCAAAAATGGGGTAGCAAATGACCTACCTCATGAATAATGATGACGTAAGTCTCATTTTGCAAACCCCTTGGGAATGGGGGCACTCACAGGGATGCTGGCAGGCCACCATATCTGTGACTGCTTTCAAATAGGGATGTAAATATTTGTTTAATTGCAGCCTTACCTCAGCAGGGGTAAATAGAAAGTATTTCAAAAACCTATATTATGACTGAAATGTTTTTTTGGAAGCAGTCAGTGGTATGTGGCACAACTTCCTCCTCAGAATCAATTTTTGTCCATACATTCACAAAGGGGAAGGGATCCCATGGGGACCCCTCCTCCTTTGCATATGTGTTAGCACCAACTTGCAATGGATGGGAACGGCAATTGTTTAGTGCCAGCATTTGTGCCCAAAAAAACAATCAGTGGCTAATAGGATAGGAATGCCCATTCCTAAATGCAACTAGCAAACCCTGTTTTGTGATTGTGCAATGTGATAGCAGAATGGCAAAATTGGGGTTGTGCATTTGAATTAATATTTTTCCTGACGTAAACACAAAGGCCCATATTTATACTTTTTGACGCTAAACTGCGCTAACGCAGTTTAGCGTCAAAAAATTTTGCGCCGTCTAACGCCATTCTGAAGCGCCATGCGGGCGCCGTATTTATGGAATAGCGTTAGACGGCGCAATCAGACCGGCGCTGCCTGGTGTGCGTGGAAAAAAACCACGTACACCAGACAGCGCCGGCGTAGGGGGAAAATGGCGTATGGGCGTCTTAAAATGGGGCAAGTCAGGTTACGTCGAAAAAATCGTCGTAACCCGACTTGCGCCATTTTTTTTCGACGCCCATCCCCCATCAACATGACTCCTATCATTGTAAAGATAGGAGTCATGCCTCCTTGCCCAATGGCCATGCCCAGGGGACTTCTGTCCCCTGGGCATGGTCATTGGGCATAGTGGCATGTAGGGGGGCACAAATCAGGCCCCCCTATGCCACAAAAAAAAAAAAAAAAAAAAACTTACCTGGACTTACCTTAATGTTCATGGGATGGGTCCCTCCGTCCTTGGGTGTCCTCCTGGGGTGGGCAAGGGTGGCAGGGGGGGTCCCTGTGGGCCGGGTAGGGCACCTCTGGGCTCATTTTGAGCCCACTTGTCCCTTAACGCCATGCCTGACCCAGGCGTTAAAAAGCGGCGCAAAAGCGCTGTTTTTGGCCACGCCCACTCCCGGGCGTCATTTTTGCCCGGGAGTATAAATACCACGTAAAGGCCTGGGAGTCATTTTTTAAGACGGGAACGCCTCCCTTGCATATCATTAACGCAAGGAAGGGGTTCACGCTAAAAAATGACGCCCACTCCGGGCACTTTGGCGCCCGAAGCGTCTAACGCCATAGTATAAATATGGCGTTAGTTGGCGTTAGTTTAGCGTCGAATTTGCGTCGAAAAAAATGACGCAAATTCGGCGCAACCAGAGTATAAATACGGCCCAAAAATTCAGAAAACTAGGCAGTCTGTGAAAATTATAAATAGCTTGGTACATATGGCCCTAGGTAATAGTCGGACATGGCTCAATGAAGCTCTGGACTGCATTGTTAACATGTGTAAACGTGTAATACATCTCAGTACTGGTAACAGTTTGTTCGACTTGCATTCCACATGGCCACAAACATTGCATGCAGCATGTAAAGACATATGCTACTGTCACTCAGGAACATTCTATTGTACACATTTGTCAATTTGATACTCATTAACAGGGCCACCGATCAACACACACAGGTGGTCCAGCGTGTCCTGTTTTTGGACCACTAGGTCACCCCAGCGATGCTTCAGTTGCTGCTCGTTCCTGGAGGTGTTGAACACACGTTTCAGGTGGAAGAGCACCTTGACCCAACGCAGCCGCCTTGCCTCCGTGCAATACCCCTGTATCACACGGCCCCCGACTCTAGCATCATGGGAAGAAAGTGGCACACCAGCCACACAAATGACTCAAGCTCCTCCTCACCCATGCGTCCCAGCCTCGCCCTTCCAGACGTGTTATAGCACAAAATTTTAAGAATAAAACGGAAACATCTGAAAAAAGGAAACTTACAGCCCAAATTACAATCCCCAACTAACCCAACTAATCTAACCCCCTAACCCCGACAGTACAAATACAATTCAGACAACAATAAAATATACAACAACACTTACACAGGTACAATATACAAATAGAATACACAAAAAAACAAAAGATAGACATCACAAGATACAATATTCGCAACCTAAACAAGAGTAACACCAAGACACAGCCACACAGTCAAGAAAAAGTACAGACTGTAAAGTGAAAGTGAAAGTACACCCACTGCACCATGTCTGTAAACGGGATTTCCTATTACATCACTTCCTGTCCCATTTGCAGCCCTTTTTTCTGTGTATTTTTTTGACGCATACGTAGTTTGTGTGAATATATTTGATGCATAACATACATGTGCTGCAAAATACCACGCTTTACCAGGAAACTACTATTTTTATGGAATTCCGCATGCGTGGGGTGAGCTGGTGGAATTAACGCTAGCGGTCCATTGATGTTTAGTATGCGTTTGCAGTGTTTTTCAACGCATTTGTATCAAAATTTCTGACTCAAACTGTGTTTGCGTGAATTTTAAATTATTTAACATGCATGCAGCCTGTTTCTAGATGGAGATAGGATGGAATGGCCTGCAGTGTGTGTTACAGTGTTTGGCCACATGTGGTAGACCATGCAACTGCGGCCCACATTTATACTATCTTTGCGCAGCATTTCCTTTTTCCTGACGCGAATGTGGCGCAAAGTTACAAAGTTCTATTGGAATTTGTAAGTTTGTGCTGATTTTGCATCAATAAATGATGGCAAGGCTGCGCTACAAAAGTATAAATCATGGTCTGTGTGTTTTGTGTGTGAATTAACTGTTACAACTATATGTGTGCTTCTGATGGAAGGGCATGCAATACATTTTGCGTAATGGGGAAGTATGAAAGTGTTACAAATGGGTATCATTATCAGATGGCAATCAATAATGTACAACAGTCATGATATGTGTTTGTAATATGTGTTTGACTTTGGGGACATTACACTTCCCACGACAAACAATATACAGGGATGATTGAGGATTGCTGATGACGGCTATGTTGGATATGTTACCTCACACATGTCATTAATTGTTGGCTATGACTTCATGGTGACTTGTGTGTAAACTACCCATATGTCGGACATTTGTACATGTTTGGTAGGTACAGTGTTTGCAACACTGAGCCTTATTCCAATCATAAAATTGTTATGTACACGTTAGTTTGACTAATGAAAATTACCTATGTTACTCATGTTGCCGTGGTGGACCTGCAGCCCTGGCTGCGTGTGTTCATATATTTTCAGAGGTGCATTTCACAAAAGTGTCCAGTTCAAGTGTGTGGGCATGTGCACCCTGTGTCAGTGTTGGGCTCCATGGTGTTACGGTTTCATGCAGGTCTAGTCAGGAGTCTGTTGGAGTAACCCTTGAGTTCACAGAGTATCTTGCAAGGCAGAATTGTCCTAAAGCAGAAGAGCAGCTAAAGGCATACAAGGGGATAGGGCAGCTATGGTAAGGCAGATAATAGAGAAGAGTGAATACAGAGCAATCTTAATGTGGACAAATATGCAACGGGTCAGTAATGGATAAACATGCAGGGCTCATCACTAAGACTGTACACATGGTAGGGCTCAGAACTTCCCACAGCAACAGGGAACATCAGTGCCTCTGTGCAGATCAATCCCACAGCTAGTCACCACGCAAGCCCCAGAGAAAGGTGGCAGCAGAAGTGAATCTGTGTCTGGACCCTCAGGGCACAAACATAGATTGTCCTTACATACACAAGACTAGCCCTTGTTTGTCAGGCTGGAGACACAGTAATAAATCCTGGAATACAGCCATAGCACACTGTCACTGTTAGGCACTAATGACTACATGCAAAACTAGACAAAGGATGGGGGCTGGATTAGCCTCCTAAAAACCAGGTGCCAGAACTAATACAAAGTTAAACAATTCTATACAGTTGAGGACTGATAGTACACTTACCAGACACAATACCCCAAGAGGAAACAGAGGGCAAAGGAACCAACTAGGAGGCAAAGGCGGGCACAGGGAACAGGCTCTGGTTGACACAAAGACTGGAACAGATCTGGGTAACAGAAAGCAGGCTCTGGCAGAAACAAACATGAACAAGGCTGAGAAACAGGGAGCAAAGTCTGACTGGAACAAGCAGGGACAGCACTGTGTAAACAGAGCAGTTTCAGGTGTAATCAAGACTGTAACACAATCCAACAAGGGCTCTGGTACACAAATGAATTGTACTTCAAGGCACGATGAGAAGCTTCAGGGAATGGCAGCTTTTTAGCAGTTCCCGGCAGCAGGAAGGTCAGGGCAGAGTCACATGGCTGGGCTGCACGAGAGAGCTTACAGGTGTGTGCAGCTTCAGTCTCTCACAAGTCCTGGAGCAGAGAATCCGTTATAAGGGGACAACCGGACCTTTCCCACAGGAAGTTATGGACAGAAGATTACAGGTCTTACCGACTACCAGGCAGTGCATTATGGGACCTGAAGTCCATGCAGGCTAACGTAGTTCTTCTATAGCATGCCATATGGAAAGGGAAGCAAGCAGGAGTCAGAATGGGAGTCCGGGTGATTCCCAGGGTGCAGATAGTCCATTTACAGTGCCCCCTAGAGAAGCGAGGGCAGAGGCTTAGAACATGGCAGCGGCAGGACTTATTACCGGGGATGAACTGCGCAGGGCATGTGTTGTGACCATTGCTTGTCGAACCTGGGATATTCATGCTATCCATTTTCAGGATTGATGCACCTCTTGTCACACAAGCTCCTTGCAGAGATAGCAAACATCACACTTACTAATGTCAGAGGTCTGTCCATACATTCCTGCTACCACTGTGATTTCACATCCACTGCTTCATGTATGAGGCGCTTATTTACCTTATGATTGGAGATGTCATAGTTGTGTGTCATGTGCTACAGTAGACCATGTTAGCAATATGGATGTCTGTCATGTGCTGTGGTTCTATGATTTTGTCCTTCATATGTGAAATTGAAAAGATTTTTTTAAATAAAAACTGTGTGTGATGTTTGATGTACAATCATACGCATTGCATGTGATGTTGCATCAGAGGTAGTCAGATTTGTCTTTGTGACATGCTCCCTGAGGAAAACTCACATTCCTAATGAACATGTTATGGAGAAATAAGTAACCAGAGCAGGATTGTGTGATAAAATGAGGTGTTCAATTACATATCCTAACAATGTGTTTAGAGTGACTATTGGTGAAAAAGGTTTTGAACAATCTGCTGTCTGCTGCATATTCCTGCAGCTGTGTTTGGATGTTCCCTCTCATTTTCCCTGGCACTATCCGCATCCTCCTGCTCCTCGGGCAGTTCTTGTTCGGGTTCATATAGGGGGAAGTTCCTCCTAACACAAATGTTGTGCAGGATGGCACAAGTCAATATGATCTTGCAGACCATTTCCGGGTAATATAGAAGGCTGCCTCCTGTGATGTCCAGGCACCTGAATATGGACTTCAGGATGCCAAAGGTCTGTTCCACAATGGCTCTGCTGCTGTGCTTGGGTTGGGGAATGGGGTCATGATCCATGGCTGGATCCCGTAACCCTGATCAGTTGAAAAACAAAATATGAGTACGTTTTTTTAGTTCTTGCACCAGGAATGTCATTTAGCATGGCAGTTGAGATCTTGTGTCTTCTGTGACTCATATGTGTTTGTGGCATTGTGTGGGCTTCTGTGAGGTTCTTCCTGCTTTGAGTTGTTTACATTGACAACTTGTGTTTGACTTATTGACCAGATATCTATGGTTTTGTTTCCAAACTGCTGGTCAGTATGTATGTACCATGCGTTCTGTAGTGAGCAACATGTTTTAGTGTGCTTTCACTGGAGGGGACATGATACTTCCACACACACAATAGATTCCGATGTGGTGGTGACATGGTTACACTACATGGCCTGGACATCCTATCCACTTAGACATATGTCATTGCTGATGAAATCCAGAAGTAAGGCATTTTGATTAGGCTTGGTGACAATGCCAAACACATCTCCCACCAGCATGAAGATGTTCAGTATTGACAATGCACAATTGTCCCATGTGTGACTTGGTTCTGTGTAGACCTTTGTGGTTCCCTCTGCCAGTGGCTCAAGTGCAACCATGCAACTACACTACCCAACTTGCTCCAGGTAACCTGGCTAACTGCCTTTTATGGAGGTGGATGTATCTTTGTAGGAAGGGCCGTCTCCCTGTACATCTATTATTTTGATGGACAATTGGCTCTTTCAGTGTGTACAGCAGTGTGCAGTTTTCATTAGTGGCACATCAATTTGTGTTCATAGCACAGTCCACTTCCTTATTGCTACCTGGCAACGTCACCCCAGGAGTGATGTGTGATGTTGGGACTGCCTCAGTATTTCCATGTCACCTACATGTAAGTCAGCATCATCATGCTATGTGTCTCATGGTGTTTGACCTGCAGCAACACACATTGCACACCCCTTCCACAGTACATATTGCTTGGGAGGGTATGGGATTGACTATGTTGCCTAATGTAATAGTAAATGGTTCATCTTCCAAATTGTACTTCCACGGCAGGCCATGCCATTGTCACTGGGTACTTTGACATTGGCCCTTGTAGCTCTAGTGTGGCACCTATTGTTCTTGGCAGCTGTCATTTGTCCATAGGTGTGTATCCCATTGTGTCAGGGTGTACAACATAACTACCTGTGTCACACCTCAGTGTCTTACTGCCCACATGTCAGTGTAGTGGTGTATGTATTGTGTGTCCTACAGGGTTGCTGTGTGGTATGTATTTTGCTAGGTTTATGAACTTACAGACAAGAAGGCCATTGCCATTTCGTCCATCCTGGAAGTGCAGAGTGATGGTGCTGTGCCTAAAGATGAAGGAATCATGTACACTCCCAGGATACTTGGCCAAGATGTTGGTAAACAATCCCTGGTGGTCAACTATAGCCTGTTCATTTATGGAGTGGGTGTGCTTTCTGTTCCGGTATAGATGCTCTGTTGCAGCAGGTGGTACAATCCGGACATGCGTGCAGTCAGTTGCACCAAACATATGCAGGAAGCCATGTATTTGGTAAAACCCCTGTTTGGTCTCCTGCTGCTTCTGCTGTGTGCTGGGGAAGCTGATGTGGCAGGGTGTGAGGGAGATGATGGCATCTAATACCTTGGGAAGAAAGGCGGAGAATGAGGGCTGCGATACCCCAGCGACCAGGGCACCCGTTGTTTGGAAGGAGTCACTTGCCAACATGTGCAGGACAGCTAGCAGCTTGGTCACCGGTGGTATATTATGTGGTGACTGCAGACTGGCTGTTATTTGTAGCTCAATTTGGTGCAGCAGCTGCTGTATGGCTTGTCAGTTGAGTCTGTACCTTGGGATGATATCCTGTTCCCAGAGGCCCTGGATGGTTGTCCTGGTCCTGAAGACCCTCTCCTGCCTTCAACGTTGCCTTTGGGGTCCACATTGGGGTAGTGGTGGTTGTTGCTGTTGGTCCTGTACTCTGCGTTGTCTGGCATGCGCATCAGTAGCACCTCCATTTTGTCCTTGAGCAATGATGTTGCGTGTGTGTGTTTTCCTTAAGTAGTGGTGTGTTTGCCCCATTTTAACACCTGTCCTGACCCAGGCATTAAAATTCGATGCAAATCAGGCTTTGCGTCATTTTTCGAGTCCGCCTCACACCTGTGCGTCATTTTTGCCCTGTTGCATAAATGTGGCACTAAGGTGTTTGAGTAATTTTTTGTACAGGAATGCCTACCTTGCATCTCATTGACGCAAGGCGGTTTCACGCATCCTTGAAATGACGAAAAATCCAAAATGTTGATGCTAGATGGTTCTAGCGTTAAAATATGAATATGGAGTTAAGTTTGCGCCAGATTTGCGTACAAAAATGATGCTAATCTGGTGCAAACAGAGTATAAATATGTGCCTTAATTCGCATATGCCCCTCTTAAGAAAAAAAATCATGAGTTCTGTTACTTAAAAGGAGTTTTAATGCTAAGGGCATTCGATCATGTCAGGTGGCTGTGATAAAAGGCCTTGATCCAGCAGAATCTCAGCTCAATTGCAAAATGAAGAAATATCTGTCTAAAGTAGAAAAATCAAGTCAATCTGTGTTATAATGACTTGCTTGGAGTCTCTGCTGTGTGGCAGGAGTCAAGACTGTGGGAAGGCTGGGGAGTTATGGCTTTAACAGACTTATAATGGTCATTAAACTACTGGTGCTTTTATTTGATTGAGCCCACTAGAAAACCTATCTAGTCTATCACTAGTGATCAACATTGTTTACTATTGATGAAACTGGTTATGTATGATGACTATTAAATATAACAAACTAGGTGGACTAACAGTGTTATGGCAGCTCATTGATGACCAATCACTGTCAAACTATGTCGATTTAATAGTGTGCCATGCCATAGCTCGGTGACACCCTGATGATACTACATGTGACTGATCAAGGAAGTTTTTTTTCCTATTAGACCGCTGATGAGAACATGGAGTTTCATGAAATCTTTTTTATTATGTATTATATTTTATACTTGCAACTTGAAGTAACATTGCTACAGTTCTTATTAACCTAAACAATAAGATTTTTGTACCTTGTATCAAAAGTAGTGTAAGCTTTCATTGATGTCACAATATGTTTAGCTCAGGCATCATTGTCATGTAGGTTACTCACAGATGTTTGAATCAGGCGCCTAGTCCACTGAAACAAATTTATGAGTAAATGAATGAGTACATGTGAGCTACTGTCACTTGCAATTAGGTAGCATTCCCTGTCAGTATACCTTCTGCTAATGCCAAGCATGCTTTGGTGGCATCCTGCAAGTCCTGCTGAGGACACCTTGAGGTCTACTGCTAATGCCGTAGCTCATGCAGTTTTTCATACCTTAAGTTGTCCTGCTCTCACTTAGGCTGATGCATGTGGCTCCTGATGGTTTCATATTGTGCTACTCCTACTGCACTCAGTTCATGAAACTTCTTCTGCTATCGTATTTAACCAGTCCTGCTGATTACATTCTTGAGTTCTGCTGTCACTTCATATAATGTGTAACAATCCTGCTTTTGCTTTTCACATGTAATAAAGTATTTTTTTGCCATTCCACTTGTCTGTCTTACTTTTTGCTTTGTCACCCACTTAGACTTAATGTGGTAAAAGGCCAACAGGAGTTCATGGAGGAATGCTACACAAAGCCAAGAAGGGTGAAGAATAGGGATTTCCTGCATCAATAATATGTTATGATGCGACAATCACTATAAGTGGTTGTGGCTGGTGAGACCACTAAAATGAGGGTCTACAATCAGCCGCTCACAGAAGAGAAAGGATTTGCACTCTCCACTAGCATTCACTTAGGCTATCACAAGTTCCTTACATCTATCTACAAAATAGCATCCAGCCCATACTCGGCTGGAAGAACAAGAAATGCACATATGTTTGGGGTGCAGAAGTTAATACAGCATAGGGTGATGAAGCCCGAGGCTCATACTTTTCCATATGCATGCTTGTATCCTGAGTCTCTCTCTGACTGTCCCCATTTACCACATTCTGATCCTGCAGCATTGCCTCACGCAGTAGGCACTAACTATAAACAGTATAGGTATATGCACTTATTGATGGCTTCCACTTAGCAACACAGTCACCAGTGCTTCATTCGGTGACAGCTGTAGTTGCATATAATATGATCCTCTGCCTTGCTCATGGCTGGAGCAGTGCAAATAATTATTTGACTAGGGCAAGAATAAATCTTGGATCCAGCCACTTACTGTCCTGTAGTACAATGCTATAGCACTCCAATAGCATTCTCCTAGTAGTGCTAAAGTGCCTCAATGCAAAATGCATTAAGCTGTATGACTACATCAAGCAATTTCTTACATATACCATACTTGCTCATTGGGCATGCATATTTTGATTAACCAATAACTGCAGACAAACTCTGCACCACAGTGCTAAAAGACCAAGGGGGTGATTTATAGTTTAGTGAATGGAGGTTTGGTAGTCGGGACGATGGAGTAATCTACTTTGTCACCTTGCAGATGGCATCGGAATGCACCAAATTCAGGCTGAGTAGATGGGGACATGGGTAATAGAGCTTTCATTGCTTGTCTAAGTCTGTAATATTAAAATATGTCTAAAGGAGTCCTTTCATGATGCTTTTTAAATTCATCTTTTGTGACGAAAGTGTGCTCTATGAATAACTCCCCCATTTCAGTATATTTATTGCTGTATTGCTTTAGGTTCTACTGTAAATGGCAAGGGAGGGTTGTTTTGCACTGGTATCTTAGGAGAGTATAGCAGATTAGAGCCAACTATGCTGTGAGTTGGTGCCATGCAAATTCACTGTTGTAGACTGTGAAACTCTCAGTCTGTTTGAAAAGAAGGAGAAGTAATCATTCAAGTTAACACAATGTACTGATCCCAATGAGCATTAGAAGCAACCTTGGGAGCAAACAGAGGATCTAGGGGCAGATTGACTAGGGTATTACATTGGGGTTGCTTCACTTCTGTGGTGCAGCCTGGCGCAAAATCCTTTTTTGCCATTTACTAAGCCACAGAAAGCCACTTTGCATGATTTTGCATAGCACTGCCTTGCATTACCTTGTGTTGGGAAATTGTTCCATTAGAGGAGCATGGCGTTCCCCTGCATCCACCCACAGATTTTGTTGCATTCCTAAATTTACTAAAGGAAATAAGTCTGGGAATGCGTCAAAATGCTACACCTTCTTTAGTGAGTTGTCACAAGGAGAAATATGTTTATTTCTTCTTGTTACTTCCTCTTTCTATATGTGCTGCATTCTGCTCTTATGTATCAACATAGTTCCTCATAGACACAGAATAGGTAAAACCCATTGACACATCAGGCCCTTTAGGTTTTGAGAATACAGCAGGATCTAAAAGATATCAAAGGTGGGAGTGAGCATTCAACATTTATTTTCTCCTATAAGTTTAGACCACTAAGGCTAACTTTCTAGACAGCCCTCTCTTCTGCAGTCCAATCCATTTAAGATCCAAGCTGTCAAGTGAAGTAACCCTCAGGTGAGATGGAAACATTGGAAACACTCAATCTGGACAAATATTTATCTGAACTAAAAGAGGATACCTAAAGAAGAAGCAGGGTCATGCAAGAGCTATAAAGACAACCAAACCTTAAACTTCCCCTTCTCTCAACAGAACATCCAATATCAGAATGGGGAATGGGGAAAAGCACAAGTCCTTTAGGCCACAAACACGGCAGAACATCTATCTCGAAGATTTCTCTAAAATACCCTTTAAAAATAACTTTGCAAACTTTGCAAAAAGAACATTCTGGTTTGAAAACAAATCCAAAGTGTCCCATTCACGAAATACATGAAAATGTGACAAATGAGACAGCAATTCTGGGGAGAAAGAGTCTTCCTTCTCAGAGTACTGCTAAGACATTTTGAATTACCTGACTATGAATTGTTGACAGTGTAGTCAGAATCTCCCCCTCTAACAAACAAACACACAGAAAAATAGCTGTGGCATCCGTATCCAAATGCAAAGAGTGTGCTGCGTCCAGCTGATAATATGGGACTTACATGTGAGGTTGTCATCCTGATCAACAGAGATTTGCCTATCAGAAAAGGAGTAAACCTCATCAGGGCTATCTTAATTCCCTCTGACTCCTTCAATTGGAAGAAAGTATTTTCTCCAAAGTTGTTCAGTCCATCTGGTCGGGATAAGCTGGGACCCTAGTATGCCTTTACCACTGTCCACTTCATAGGGGAAAGAAGAACACAGTTTCTCAGACTAGAAGAATCGATCTACTAGTACTATTCCCCTGTGATGCCAGGGGACAACTCAATCATCTGTTTTAAATTCTGAGAGATTGGACCCACTTCAATAAAATGGAATTTATCAGAACACCTAACTGAAACCTTGACCAGAGAACCACCATCCCTCTAGCTATCATGTCCACCTGAACTTGCAGCCATATTCTTAGTTTTTGCTAGGTTTGCATCATTAGTGGTAAAATGTTCTCTTTGATTTTCTGAACTATTTTCTCTGGAAGCATTACCTTTATGTAGATTCAAACTCCTATTATTTCTTCATTCGGAGAATGCTCCAATCGAGATTTTTTCCAATCTTTCAAAAACAAGCTTTTGTAGAGCTTTCCAAACCTAGGGGCTCATTACGAGTTTAGTGGTCCCAATGCAGGATCGTCAAACTCGTAGGGAGGATGCCACCACCGTGGTGGGCATCTACCCCCCATTTCAATGTTTTCGCCAGCCTGACCTGGGTGACCGGTGGAAACCTTGAAATGGAGTGTTCAGGACTGTCTAACTGGTAGCAACAGTGCAACAAGATAGCACCCAGCTCCCTTAAAGTAGCCAAGTGCTATCTCATAGCACAGAGGGGGCCACCCAACATCCTCGGAATGCGCACTATCTGCAAGCAAAGTAGACAGTGGGCATTCCGAGGGTGCTTGGCAGGGGGGCCCCAGCACTGCCCATGCCATGGCAGCATGGACACTACAGGGTCCCCCTGTGGCCCCCTGCACTTGTTCTCCACCAGCCTTTTCATGGTGGTGAAACCGCCATGAAAAGGCTGGCGGAGGACAAGGTTGTAATCAGTAGGGCAGCTTTGAGTTTAACGTTGCCCAGGATGCTCGCAACCAAGACTGCTGTCACCCCATCGGGATCTAGGATCCTGGTGGAGATGGTGGTCGGATGGCTGTCCAACCACCAAACTCGTAATGTGTTGGTCAGACTGACAAAGTGAGGCTGGGGATTTTGTGACTGCCAGCCTGGTAACAAGGTCCCTAGTCTCTATCACAAATGGTTTAAGACATTGAAGGAGAATGGATCAGCCAGTCAACCATTTAGGGATGCAACATTAGTCGCTTCTTGTGCATCACAATGACCAGGGGAGCCTCACCCTGGACACTGATTTGACCCTTATTTGGAAGGATATGAAACTTAATGATTGTTCTCCACAGTGAATCTGCAATACATTGTGATGGTCCTGAGAGACCAGGATGTGGAGATAGACATTCTGTGGCTCCAGAGTCACCATGTGTTCTCCCTGCAGAACCAAAAGACTCACATTCTGTAAATAATCAATTTTGAAGTGAGTTGTCTCCACCTATGAGTTGACCTTCAGGGCTAGCACTAAACAAAGTCCTTTTAATGTTTTTCCCGACAAAAACATGATAAAATGTGCTACTTCTCCTGGTTCACTTGCTGGCAAATGGATAATTACCCTTTTATGTCCTCCCAAAGATATTTGGCATGGGAGTGTTTTAGCGTTCTTGAAATATGCAAAAATGTGAGAATGTGTAAAAATTATTTTGATAATTAGTGTTTTTAATGATGTATAGAGTTGTAACCAATGAACGAATTATGTTGCACTTATAACAAAGGCCATTTAGAAGTGTAAATAATTCTAAGAATAGCTATGCCAAAAAAATGCCATCATTTTTAAAATGGATGAAGTTTCTGCTGTTCTACTCAACTTGCTCCTGCTCATTCCCCTTCCCATTCAGTGTACCCTTGAAAACCATCTCTCCCCTTGTTTCCGCTGAGCACCAAGTGAATGACGTCATTGTATTAACAATGTACAACATTGTTAGAAAACGAGCATTGTGCATGAAGCTTCCATCATGTACTCAAAGTATAATTTTCAAGGACTTCTGATGGATGTGTTAGTGTAGTTATGCTAATTCTATCAGCCATTGTTTAATAAATGTTTCAGATGTGTTGTATGGCTCCAGAGGTTGTCGAGGGAGCAGTTGGAAGATGTCTCTAACCTTAAGAAATGGATTAGTACTAAAGATTTAGAATAATACATTATTGTTGCTGATTTGCCAGTGTGACCCTAGCCATGATCATACCATGCTGAATTTGCAGAATCTGTCAATAGCTTGTGTGATTTGTCTATAAACCAACGGGTTTCTGCCTTTCGTGGGATTTCTTTTACTATTTTGCTTATAGGCAACTTTTCATGCTCCTCTTTTGTCCTTACATTTGCTCATGAGATGCTGTCAGTACTCCTTCTGAGTTTGACACTTAGGGCCAGATTTAAAAGGCCCTATCGCCCCCAGAGCATCACTTTTTGCGAAACTTCAGTGGTGCAATGCCCTGCACCGTATTTACAAGGTGCGTTAATCCACTTTTTGTGGCTTAACTCCACCTTGTAAATACGGCCCCTTCACATGAGGCAGTTTGCGTGGAAGGGGAGTGCAATGGGTGATGCTGGGGTCGTGCCACAGCACACCCATTGCATTTTAACGCTGCCTCAGATTTACGAGTTTTTGTATACCTGAGACAGCACCAAAACATAACACCACCCCAGGAGTGGCATTAGAATGGCGCAACAAGGAAAAATGAAAGCATTTCTCCTAATTTTTGCTTTTTCTATGTATGCTGCATTCTACAGCACACATGGAAAGAGCATATCACCATTTAAGATTGTTTTGTGCAGGAAGGTGTTTCTTCAGACACAAAAACAAGCTCCCCACTCATCACAGCTATTTTTGCACTATGGTGCAAGGTTTGCTGCATTGCCGCACATCAGCAAAGTTAGCGCCGGCGCAGGGGGGAATTACAGAGGTGCGCCGTATTCACACTGTCGTTTGCTATCAATTCTGGCCCTTAAAATGTTACCTATATTTGCCTAACTAGGGATTATTAGGTTTTATTATTTTATATTTGTCTGTACTATTGTAATTGGACCTTCATGATACTTAATGCATCTTTCTCTGTAGCACATTTTAACTATTCTTTTATGCTTTCACCTTTTTGTCTTATTTTTGATCTAGAACTCAGTCCTTTGTGCTTCTAATAGTTTGTTTAACTCTGCTAAATTGTGTTTTCCTGATGTGGAGTTTAGTCCTGTAACTGCTAGATCAACTGTGAACACTGGAGAATAATTACTTTGGTAAAAATTAGGTTGATCAAATTTTGAGATTCAGGTGATTCTTGGGGTTTGACTCCCAGAGAAGAATGGATGGCACCCAAACCTAGAAGTAAATGGTATTGCATATCATTATTGAACAATATTCATAACCCACTGGTCTAAAATGTCCTATTCTCATATTGGCAGGAATGCTCAGACACATCCTGCCACTGGAAGTCTATCTTCACCTGTTGTTGGATAGTCAGGATGTTTGCTTCTTCGCTGATGACTGGTAAGATTTCTGAAGCTTTTTTTTAGACTTCTTTGGCTACAAACATTTTTTTCAATAAGATCTTGAGGAATGGTAATCCTTCATGCTGTGATCCTAATTGTAACAACATGCTATATTATGTTAACAGTAGAATCTCCATCTTGCCCCATTTCACCATAAAGAGCCCCGTTTCATCCAGGAGGCCACTTTCCACATACAACTACTAGAAAACCTAGCTTTTGTGCCCCCAGATCTTGTTCAAATGGAATCACTAATTGAGTGTCAGATGCATAGGACAAGATTTTCAATCCTAAAGATTCCACAATCTTAGATGACAAGGCCATGTAAATGTTAAAGACTGTGGGAACTCTGTGCTGACCACTGGGAGCCCCAGAATTACTGGTCACAGTCCTCAATTTCATAGAACGGTTAGAGACTACTTGGGCTCTATTTTTAAGAAAATCCCTCAGCCAGGCTAACGTCTTCGAATGAATTCTGATTTCATATTGTCTCTGAATGAGAACTGCATGTGACAAAGTGTTGATGGCAACAGAAAGATCAAGTGAAATCAGCATCTCCACTCTGCCTTTATCTATAGTGATCCTGATAGAGACGGTATGGGCTCCTCTGAATCCAGAATGCACGGATCTAAGACAGGATTGTTCTCTCAATATTATGGAAGTTGTCTGTTGATCAATTTCTTCATGATAATGCTGGGAAATGGGAGTAGCGAAATTGGATAGAAATTAGCAAAATTAGTAGGATGTGCTCTTGATTTATTTAAATAGGGGAGTCAGACATTGACTTACAGACTTTAAGGACCATGACAATTTCCAAGGAGGGAGTAAACAGATGTGTGAGAGGAGGCACCAATAAAGGTAACAAGGAAGCAAATATATGTTGTGGGCAGGTGTCGAAGTAAGCCTCAGCAAGGCCTACTAGTGCAAGGGGTTTGCCCTTCTCTGCACAAAGTCCTCAGACCATATAGGAAGAAGTTGGCACGGAAACTGAAATAAAAGACAAAGTTTATTAAACCTCATGAGGTGGTACTACAGTTCAAACAGCACCCTCCGGTAATGTTTGAAGTAGCACACTGAACTAAGAGAGCGTGGTCGTTTTAGACCCACGCAGGGGCTAAAAGAAGGTGGTACAATTATAGAAGCAAGACTTATATACATATAAGGTCATATGGAAATGCACAGTCGACAGGTAGGAGGGGCTAACAGTTTTCAAGGATTAGCTGACACATTACTGTCTGTTACTGATTACTAACAGCTGCAGATCTTACTAGGCATGTGCGGAAGTGGGAGATGCTAAATATAACTTGTCACTAGACAGATTTTCAAGAGTAGTTAGCAGAAAGGTAGGACAGAGCACATGGCGAGCACATGGCAGAGAAAATGGCTGCCATGAATACAAAATGGATTCCGCGAAATGTTCACAATAGTTGCTAAATACAAGATGTCTTCTGCTAATGCTTAATCTAATCGCTATTAAATTACAACAGATGACCCTTTCAGCATTAGCTGAAGACATTCGTCTTTCTGGCATAATCTAAATATTCATCTTGTATATTTATGCTCATCATTTCAGCTATTTCCTTATCTAACATATGTTGTGCTTTCATTTCTGTAATATTTCTTTTGGTAGGCATACAAGCAGTAATACACATGGAGCAGAACATTGGACCACACTGAATACAGATACAGCATGTGAAAAATATTGCAATCATTACACACAGGATAGTCAGTAGTTTCCAGGCCCAAGCGGAAACAAGGGCCCAAAACCATCCAGAAAAAGTCCAAGTACCAGTCTCTGTGTGGATTTCTGCAGCAATTTTATGCAATTTAGATATTGCATCATATACTGAAGGTGAGTGATCTGGAATAAAAACGCAGCAACTACTACCAATGATGCGACATGCACCACCTCGATCAAGTAATATCACATCTAGTACCATATGATTTTTTAGCGCTACAATCCTCGCAATTTGGAGCTCCTCAGTAATATTCCCAAGTGCCAGGGCTGCATGATTGGTAACAGCTTCCACAACCCTAGTCAATCGTCTCACTTTCCTACTGTTTAACCCAGCACCCACAAAGGAGAACAACCCTAAATTAAAGTCAACATATTGTTGCAGGCTAGTGTCCGTTTGGTCTACCTCATTTGTACTTATTGTCCTTTTATATCTATTTTTAATGATGTCATTGAACAGTTTAAAATCTTGTTGATATGATGCAGGGGCCAAAAACACAGGGGGTAATAGAAAAGATACATAACACACACCTGACCACCCAATAGGTAGTTGGTAATATCCATAGTTACCACAAACAAAATATGTATTATGTGAAGCTGTAAAACTACTATTATTTACACCCTCAATTGTTAAAATTAAGGTACAATCGCTTAACCCCACTGGAATTCTCCGAATGCTATGCATACATAAATCTGCTTTAGTTTTTGTAACAGAAATCACAAATTGTTCTTTCTTGTCAGAGTCTCTTATATTTGTGAAGACATATGGTATTGGAACATTGTCTGGTTGATACACTTCCCATTCCCATTTAGTTCCTTTGGCTTGGGGATACCCATCCGCCCTCTGTACATTTTCCAGATGCAAACAAAAGCGTATACCAAGCTTGACAAGAACCATTGTGTGAAAAAGGAAGAGGAATGAAAGGTGTTCCTCCTTTCTTTTGATGCGCAGGTATCATTCCACATACCCAACAGTTAGTAGTATTTGTAGCATTATGAGCATGATGCAACATCTGAATGAAAGTATTATTGAAGTACGATTGACAGTGCTTCTGCTCCTGATAGGGAAGCGTAAAGTAATAGTGATCCTCTGGTACTGGATTAGTGGCAACAAAAAACTCATGAGCAGGAGCCTTCTTTTCAACAAACCAGGTGATTATTGCTATAACCACCGAAACAACAACAAACCCCATAGTACTAATGATCACTTTGTTATTCATTTTAGAAACAGTGATAATCGACCCTTTCAGAAATTAATTAAAAACAATTGTGCACTTTTCACATTGCTCAGGGGTATCTGCTGCCAACAAAATATCATCAACATATTGTATGAGAGTCACACCTTCAGGCAAAACAAAAGAATCAAGTTGTCGTTTTAACGCTTGACTATAAATACTAGGAATCTCAGTATAGCCTTGAGGAACTCTGCAAAATCTAAATGATCGTTTTTTCAAAGTAAAACCAAACAAATATCGGCTGTCAGGATGAATAGGGATCGAAAAGAAAGCATTCTTCAAGTCTATCACAGAGAACGTAGTTGTTGTCGGGGGAACCAAAGTAAGAAGTGTCGTGATGTCAGATACCACAGGATATTGTGGTACCACAATCTTATTGACTTCTCATAAATCAATAATGAATCGGTAAATCCTAGTATCAGTAGCCATTTTCAGAATAGGAAGAATCGGACTGTTACAAACATTATGCAGAACTTCCTCAACAACTCCAACTGCAATAAGATCATGCACAATTCGTGTGAGTGCTTCTTCGCCCTCCTGTGAAATTTTGTATTGAGGCAAACGTGGCAATAAAGCTCCCTCCTTGACACTAATATGTACCGGTGGAATAATCATTTGTCCCACATCAGTATCTGAAGTAGCCCACAAAGTACTAGGGAGTGAAGCTAATGCAACATCCTGTTTAACAAGACAAACTCTTTCTATCACAGGATAATTATCATTCAAAATAAAACGCACCCCTTCATGAGAGCATCGTATTGTAGCCCTGAAATACTTGAGCATATCAAGACCCACAATATTGTCTGGTGTATTTCGAGAAAGCAAAAATGGACATGGAGCAGTAAATTTATCAACATGGAATGCAAGTGGTTGTGACAATGGGCTAGGGGAAGGTGTTCCATTGAAACCTATCGATGTAATGGTTAAGCCAGACAGGGGAGCCCTTGTAATCAATTGTTTGGACAAGGCGCTATAAGTAGCTCCTGTATCAACCAGAAACTGATCAGTAGAACCCAAAACATGTGCTGTAACAGAGGGACCCCTCTGATCTACTGGAACTTCAACTGATTCCTTACCCCATCCTAGGCAATCCTATGCATAAGCAGAATCTTGGAAATCAGGCTGCACATAGTTAGACATTTGGTATTGGTTCCGTCTATCAAAAGTGTTAAACCCATCCTGCCCTCGTACATTAGCATCAACCCTAGCATGATCATTCGTGCTTCTTCTAGGCCCTGAATATCCTGAGCGATTTCTCATTTGTCCGCGACCACGTGAACAATGCTGAACATGTAGAGCTGGACAATCAGCAGCCCAATGTCCAAATTTCTTACAATACGCACACTGATCAACAGACAAATTCGAACGAGTGTAAGAAGAACCATAAGATCCAAGTCCACCTCTATCACTACCTCTAAAAGGCAGAACATAAGCTTGAGCCAACATAACCTTCGTCTTTAATTCTTTAATCTTTTTATCCTCGCTACCTTTTGCTTCTAATTCCAGATGCTCATAATACTGAGCCATAGTCAAAAGAGAAACCGGAGTAGAGGTAGTCCATGAACTTTCACTAGCTTTTAGACGACTAGCTATTCCTGGTAACAGATTTGCGACATATTTATCGACAATCTGACAATAACTGGCTGCTAAAATCATGAAATGCTTCTTCAAAGCGTGTAAAGAAATCAGAGACCAATTAATCTGCCTTTTGCTTACAAGACGCTAAAACAGTCCAATCTATCTTTTTAGGGGGAATAATCGTTTTTAACTTAACTAATATGGCTGCTGGAAGTTCTAGAATCAACTGATATGGCTTTTTCGCAGGTTCCCTATCCCCGTCTATCTGTTCTAATTCTTTCCATGGTGCCCCAAAAACTACACGATCATCAACTTTACGAACAATTCTCCACATATCTGGCGGTAATATCAATCCAAAAAATAAATCAATGTCAGCCAAAGTCATAGTACAAGAACTAATTGCTCCCTCAACTTCCTCATAAAAGGCGGCTGGATTTTTCCGCGGGTCATGTAATGCTGTTTTATGTGCCATTACATCTGCCCTATTCCAAGGAGTATACACCCAATTATAAATAAAATAAACCTTAGCATCAACAGAAGCTTTATCATCACTTGTACCCAATTGTTTAGGAGGAACATACAAAGGCGCGGCCTCCCACATTGGTTTCGCGTGAGCTATCATAGTCTTATCTGTTCCGAAGATGGAAGCTTGCACCCCGCCAGTCTGAGATGTCTGTATAACTATGTCCACGGCCCTTTTCTCCTCTTGCAAACAACTGCCACAACACATCATTTCACCAAACGTCTGATTGCATCAGCCACCTGAGAGAAAACAAAAAGACCATCATACATTTGCTTATGATCAGCTGCTACATCATCAGGCTCTAACTCATCAGAATATTTCCAAAATAGTTCAATAACTTCTGTGCCAAATGCCTCAGTAAAATATAGCTGCTCCTTTTCTGTCCACCCTTTCATGTTGTCAAAAAGTTCAGAAGCAGAGACAACACTACGAATTGTTTTACGAGCAATAGATCTAAGCTCAGATGCACGGTCAGCAGGCAACATAGAGCGACTGTCTCGTATCTTCTGTTGCTCCGAACCGGAGACCTCAGCTAACTTCATGAGGGGCAGAAGGAGCGACATACGGAGGTGGAGGGCAATCTAGTAACAAAAAATCTTCGTGTAGTTTATTAAGGATAGGATAGAGAGGTTGCCTAACAATGTATTGGCCAGTTACCTGTAATTTACGTTCTTTCTCTTCTAGCTCCTTTAAGTCATTTATTTCTTTCTTTCTCATTTCCAATGCTTTCACATATACATTGTTCCGCTGCTCTTTCTCAAGCAAGGCTTGCTCACGCTTCACTCATCCACGCACTTCTTTCTCCCACATTCGTACACAGTCAAACATATCTTGCCTAGACCTTTGCTTACACATACATTGTTCCACACACTCAATCTTTCTCAAATCAAATGACCCATGCATAGGCCAACGTAACTCAGGATCCGCATGAGTGTATTTATTCCATAATGTGCTGTACATTATAGAAGAAAGACCATGTTTAACATACATATCTCTATTGGGCGTCCCCGCTGGGGGTGCCGGTTGCGATTCTTCCAGTCTCAAATTGGTACCATTACAAAAGCAACACATCCTACGAAGTACGCTAAAAACAGGCATGCCAAAAATAGTGCAGAATATGCAATATTATAATCAAAGTAGCACTTAAGTTGCCGTTCAAATCAAAATTAAATTGGAGAAAATCCTCCTCATTACCTGCCTATATAAATTGAAATTTATATATCAATTCAAAGGACACAAATTGACTAGTCACCCAAAACACGAGAGCCACAGTAAGTGGTGCTAAACTTCATTACCAAACAAAGGCATCAAAACCCACAGCAAGTGCCATAAAACGGCTCTTACCAATCACAGGGCATCCAGGTTCCAACTGCCAAGTTCTAAAATTGACCAAATGGTCACTGCATGATGAATGAAAAAAAGGATCTCAATCGAGGACCGGTGCCACCTGGATGGTCAAATCAGAAAGAAGGGAAAAACGCTGTGGTTGCCAAGACTTGGGTCTCCTCAGGCATTGATCGTCCGCAGCGAGATCCCAATCCTTCGTCGCGACCAATCCGTCGGGCGTCCGAGTTGCCAATGAGTCCCAATTTGTCGAAGTAAACCTCAGCAAGGCCTACTAGTGCAAGGGGTTCGCCCTTCTCTGCACAAAGTCCTCAGACCATATAGGAAGAAATTGTCACAGAAACTGAAATAAAAGACAAAGGGGGTCATTCTGACCCTGGCGGTCGTGGACCGCCAGGGCCAACGACCGCGGGAGCACCGCCAACAGGCTGGCGGTGCTCCCATGGGCATTCTGACCGCGGCGGTACAGCCGCTGTCAGAAACGGGAAACCGGCGGTGTCCCGCCGGTTTCCCGCTGCCCAAGGGAATCCTCCATGGCGGCGCTGCAAGCAGCGCCGCCATGTGGATTCCGAACCCCTTCCCGCCAGCCTGGCTCTGGCGGTTTCCACCGCCAGAACCTGGCTGGCGGGAACAGGTGTTGTGGGGCCCCTGCAGTGCCCATGCCATTGGCATGGGCACTGCAGGGGCCCCCTAACAGGGCCCCATTCAGATTTTCAGTGTCTGCGTGGCAGACACTGAAAATCGCGACGGGTGCAACTGCACCCGTCGCACCCCATCCACTCCGCCGTCTCCATTCGGAGCCGGCATCCTCGTGGAAGGGGGTTTCCCGCTGGACTGGCGGGCGGCCTTCTGGCGGTCGCCCGCCAGCCCAGCGGGAAACTCAGAATGACCGCCGCGGTCTTTCGACCGCGGTACGGTCTTCTGGCGGTTCCCGCCAGGCGGGCGGCTTCCACCGCCCGCGGAGGTCAGAATGACCCCCAAAGTTTATTAAACCTCATGAGATGGTACTACAGTTCAAACAGCACCCGCCGGTAATGTTTGAAGTAGCACACTGAACTAAGAGAGCATGGTCCTTTTATACCCACGCAGGGGCTAAAAGAAGGTGGTACAATTATACAAGCAAGACATATACATATAAAGTCATATGGAAATGGACAGTCGACAGGTAGGAGGGGCTAACAGTTTTCAAGGACTAGTTGACACATTACTGTTTGTTACTGATTACTAATATCTGCAGATCTTACTGGGCAGGTGCGAAAGTGGGAGATGCTAAATATAACTAGTCACTAGACAGATTTTCAAGAGTAGTTAACAGAAAGGTAGGACAGAGCAAATGGCGAGCACATGGCAGAGAAAATGGCTGCCATGAATACAAAATGGATTCCGCGAAATGTTCACAATAGTTGCTAAATACAAGATGTCTTCTGCTAATGCTTAATCTAATCACTATTAAATTCCAACACAGGGATCCTGTGGTGACCCCAACTTAACTTTCCATATTGCCTCATGTACCTCCTCAGAGGTAATCAGATCAAACCTTCCCAGTTGACTTTGGGAATCCAGAAAAGGGGAGTGATATTCTACATTATCAGCTAAGGATATTTTGGGGGGGCAAATCCTCATATATTTTGCAAATCTTCTCAGAAAAATGACTAGCAAGAGAATCACATAATTACTAAAAAGCAGGAATCAAAGTCCTGCAGGTGTCAGGCTTTATAAATTCAAGTTTCAAAAATCTCTTTGGCAGAATTGACTGATATGCCAATTCTTAGCACCAGAAAGCTCCTGCACACCTCCCTCAGATGTCTATTGAAGGTCGTAAGTGCCATTTTATATGACCCCCTATCCTTCAAAGTTGTGCACTTCAAAGGCATGCCTCTTGAAGCATCTCCCCACTTCAAAGGCACAGCTGTGTATAAATACTGGACCTCAGACACTACCACTTCACTACACTTCTGGATCTGTGCATACTCTGGTGGAAAGAAGGACTGCTGTGCTATTGAAAGAACTGCCACTGTTGAACTGCTGCTCTGAAGGATTGCTGCCCTGCTATGCTTACCTGCTGCCTGTTGCCCTCCTGCCTGAGTGAGAAGGACTGGACCTGCATCTCCTGAAACAAGAACCCACAGTGATTCCAAGGGGCAGTTGGCTGGCCTCCTGTTCTGAAGCCACAAGGATATAGCAGGCTTCAGCAATCTTTCTCCTGCATCTAGGCTCTGCCACCTGTGAGTCAACCCTGCCAAGTAGTCCTGTCCCAGTCATGGATCCTTGAAAGTTAGCTTTAGGTGCTCTGCTAACCTCTATGGATCCAGTGGAACCAACACATCTCCTCTGGTACAAATAGCAAACCAGAGCAGATCTGCTGCTACATAGAGTGGACCATCACAAAGACCTGCAATGCATAACAGCCCATCAGAACTGTCACTGGGCGATGCATCCTCGGCGCAGACATTCCTATCCCTCATCAATGGCAACCTCGATGATGATGCCAGATTCTGCATCAGAGCCTCGCAGTGCCCTGACTGCTTGCTGCATCCTGGTGCAGAACTTTGCATACACAAGCCTTATTGATGGGTTCCTCAAAGAAGATGCAGGTATTTGCATTGCAGCCTCACCGCATTTTGGAACCGACACATTGGTGTTTGGACAAAATATTGAGTTTTAAATGTAAGGATTCAAAAATATCAGAAAAAATATTGTGGTACAAAAACATTGTGATGCAGAAGTATAGTTGACAAGAATATCGTTTTTCTTAGGTAAGTAATATTGTTTTAAAGAATATCTGTGTTGTTACTATCGTTTTCTGTAATAAAGTTGTAACAAACATTGTTTTTCATTAATTGTGCTTTAGTTCATCTATTAATTTTATATGTTAAATATTATTTGCATAATTGTTTACAGTATTTGTAAATATAGTTTGTAATTTTAAGTGATCTATCATTTTTAATTTCATTTTTAATAGTAATTTATAGTGTCATAGCGGGTTGTGAGGTTTGTAGGGGTACAAGGTGGAAAGTTGATTAGGTATAATGAATTAACATTAATTATTTATTTATTATTAATTATTTAGTTGTTTAGTATGTATATTGTGTACTTATATTTTTGTAGTTGTATATTAGGTGTGGATAGCAGGGTTTGTAGGGGTAATGGGTGGGTAGGCAATCAGGTAATAATTAGTGAATATTTAATTATTGATTTATTAATAATGGTTTAATTGAGTATTTATTATGTAAATTGTTTGATTATTTATTTTTTGCAAGCTATATATTGGGTGCTGATTGTTTGCGTTTAGGGGTGTAGGGTGGGTAGGTAATTATGCAATAATGACTTAATTATTAATGTATTGTTAATTATTTTATTGATTGTTAATTATGTAAATTCTGTAATAATTATATTTTCATATAATATACTAGGTACGGGCTGCTGTGTTTGTAGGCATGCATGCTAGAAAGTTATTAAGTAATAATTAATTAGCAATTAATTATTCATTTATTAATAATTATTTAATTGATTATTGCATGTGTTAATTGTGCTATGCTTGTTTATGTGAGTTATATTTCAAGTGTGGCCTGCTAGATTTGTGGGAGTATACAGTGGGAATTTTATGAAATAATACATTAATAAAAACATAATTTATAATTTATGATTACAGTTTTTAATAAACATTTAAATTGTTCAATTGCTTTATAATTTTCTATATATAATTTTCCTAACACAAACTTTACATTTCTGGTCAACTAATAAGTTTATTAAAATATGTTATGTGTTTGAAGTTAAGTACTTTACCTACTACTGCATAGACTGGGGTAAGAATAGTAAATATAACCCCTCTGAAGTCTAAGATGCTCCCTACTGTTGCATAGACCGGAGTGGAAATAGTAAACTCAACCCCTCTGAAGTCCAATGCTTTCCTTGGCATTGTACAGACTGGAGTGGGAGTAGAACATTTCACCCCTTTAAATTCCAATGCTTTCCCTTCTGTTGCATGGACTGGAGTGGGAGTAGTACATTTTACCCCTCCAAAGTCCAACGCTTTCCCTACTGTTGCACAGACTGGGGTTGGAATAGTAAATGTTAAGCCTTTGAAGTAGAACACTTTCCATACTATTACAGAGACTGGAGTGGGAATAGTCAATTTTAGTCTCTCCACATTTCCACACTTTTCCTACTGTTGCACAGATTTGAGTGGGAATAGTTAATTTTACCCCTCTGAATTCCAATGTTTTTCCTACTGTTGCACAGACTGGAGTGGGAATAGAAAATTCTATCCCTCCAGAGTCCAACGCTTTCCCTACTGTTTCATAGACTGGAGTGGGAATAGTAAATATGACCTCTTCGGAGACAAATGCTTTCCCTACTGTTTTTTTAATATTTTTAGTAAATATGTTTTTATTTTAATAAAGATAATTCTCTATATATGTATATGTATACATATATCCATATAAATACAACTAAATACATGTTTTATATAGTAGTAAATGGAAACAAATACAAAACGCAATATAAAATATATCTTTAATAGGTTTTATATTATATATATATGTGTATATCTAAACAGACATATATTTATATTTAAAATGAATTGTTACTCACATTTATTTATTATACATTAAAATAGTTATGTATTAATGTACTGATTGGATGTTTGTCATTCTGGACTTGTTTTACTTATTAAAGAAAGTTCTATTTTTCTAACTTGGTGCGGGATTCTTTTTGTGTGGTGTTTTCCCTTTATTCCTGGTCAAAGTGTTGCACAAATACTTTACACATTGCCTCTAAGTTAAGCTTGACTTCTTTGTGCCAAGCTACCAAAGGGTTGAGCACTGATTTAGGGTTGGCTTGTGCCTCACCCTGACAAAGATTGTGGTTGCAACCCGATTTCTTACACTCATCATCTGTTAAATCCTTCCCTTGATAATTAAAATCTCCCAATAGCAGAAGATTATCAGCCTCCAAAATATGAGACCATAGCAAGTCCAGCAATAGTAGACAAAAGTATTTCCTGGAACCAGGCCAGCAATAGATCATGGCTCATTTCCAAGAGTTGATCCTTTCTTTATATAGAATTCTTCTCTTTAACTGTATGATATACAGGTTGAGCTCTACCTGCATGATATACAGGTTGAGCTCGGCAGCCTCGACTTGCTTCTTCATCCCTAGTATATAAAGGTACAGCCAAGGCAAAAATGTACTAGAATAACAGGTCAAAGAACCAACCAACATATCTGGTGAGTTATTAAAGCACTGTTTCAGCATTTGCTAAAGTGGGGCCGCTCTGGCTAAGAGACTGTACCTTCTCACCCCTATATCTCAGCCCCACTGTAAGGTCTGCAGAAAAAGGGGCAGAGGTCCTGGCAAATGGTGACAGTAGGGTGCAGATGGGCTTGCCTTGGCATGCTGGTAGCACACTGGCTGTGCACATCTGCACTTCCTTCTTTATTAAATTCTTTGCCCAAGTGCATTCCAGCCACTAGAGTATCATCCACCCCAAAATGGCGCCCAGAGAGACCAGAAGCAGTAGAATATCAAAACATTCCAAGCTCTCCCCGCCAAACGATACACACCAGGAGGGACCGGAAAGCATGTAACAAAGTAGTAAGCAGGTCGTGAAAAGTTTCCACTAATGCTGATCTTCACCTTCCCCCACTAAAAATGCAAAAAATCCCTGTTATAATATTTAAAATAAGGAATGCAACCGTCAAAGGCGAGGTAAAAAGAGAAAAGTGCAAATTCAGTAAACACAATCAACCTCCAAAGCTTCGGTTTGTCTTTATAAGGTACTGTATGCTTCCTATTTTTAAATGTCTGAGTAATAATTTAATTCACCAAACAGCTTCTTTCCCACAAAAATAATCTTGCAATGAGATGACTTTTCTGCTGTATCTGCTGTCAAGTCCCTCATCCAGCTATAGCTTCTGGCTTAAACGTTAGTGCATACAGCCAACAAAAAGGTGACCTAATCATGTTGCAGGAAAAACGGGAGAAGAAATGCTCTATTACTTACCGGTAATCTTCATTACTCCTGGTCTTGTTGTCGTTGTCCCATTCATTACTTGAAGAGACAGTCCTATCTCGCTGATAGAATAAAGAAAAAGGAATGCTGAGATCCCTATCCTCTCTTCCCCTCCCAACAGGAGTACTTAAGGCATACTCACCCAGCACTCGGCCTGAACTACCAAACCCTCACAAAGAAGGCCGGACTTCCGGGGGAGAGAGAGAGACATAATGAAAGGGACAAGGACAATTGGACCAGGAGTAGTGAAAATAACCGGTAAGTAATAGAGCATTACCCAGGTCCCTCCTGTCCTTGTCCTATTCATTATTAATGAGAATACCCGTGCTGAAAAACAACCCGGCCTTCAGTGGACACAAGAAACAGCCCCAGGAAGGAGGCTACCACAGAAACAAGGCAAAGCAGCACCTCAAGGGGCAAGCAAAGACAGCCCTGAAGCTACTGAGGAAGACTCTAACTAGGAAAACTCCTCAGCTAAAATACCGGGCCGAACCCCCTAACAGGGGCAGGAAAAGACAACTTACAAAGAGAGGCCTAAAACAGCAATCAAACAACCCAGAGGGAACCAATCCCAATGCAACCACTTGAGAAACCTCCACGGAGGGAAACAACGAATCAAAAACAAAACAGAGCCGTAGCCTACCAGGAACCTAAAACAAACCAAGAGAACTCCACACCGGAAGGAACCAAAAGAGAGAATCCTACAACAGGGACACCCCAAGGAACTGATAAAACCCCAGCAGGACCCAAACGGGACATAGGAAGAGTCAGAAAGAAAGCAAAAAACTGGGCAGAAAGACAGCCCAACCAGACTGACTCCAAAAGCCCCCGGACAGCCTAGCGGCCAACAGGAGGGAAAAAAACTGGAACAACCACAACCCAACCGAATAATTAAGAAGAAAACCCAAAGAACTGGAATGACTGCAGACACACCGGAGTAGAACCCACAACACATGGTGGGAGGGTTCGAAACCTTAACCATAAGGCTACTCTCGGGAAGAAAAAAAGGCAGCCAAAACCCCAAGAAAACAAGAGGCCACTGACCCCCCTCCTAAGGGGACCAGCAAAATGAATCAGAGAACAGGGGAAAAACACCAAACCTGACCCCAAACTGAACCAACCCTACTGCAGGAGAACCCCCCGACGAGAGACAAGGAGGTACCACACAGAAAGAAAGCCATCAGTGAGAAATCACAAGTACGCCACCATAGTGACCACACTGGAGGAAAGCAGCAAGCAAAGCCGCTCAGACCTTAAATGGACTGGCAAAAACACCAGGAACTGGGAAACTGGTGACCAAAAAGAAACAGGCAAGCCCACGCCGACAGTGAGGCCAAGAGACCAAGACAAAAAAAGGCCCCATGGATGACCCAGCCCAGACATAGAGAGCGACTAGGGCGACCAACCAAAATGCAAGAACCGCAGCCAAAAAGGAAGAAGAAGCCACAGACAGCCAAAACACAAAAGGCAGCCACACAAGACCCCAGCCAGAGACAGACCGACCCAGGCAGGGGACCCAGGAATAGGGTTCAAGCACCCACCCAGAGGGGTGCAACAACTGTGCCCTCTCCCCCTAAAAGCAGCACAGGAAACGAACCAGAAGAAAAAAGAAGAAACACAACAGAAGGATAAACCTAAAGCACAGAACCCAACTGAGCACGGAAGAGAGCTAAAAAGAGGAGACATGACATCCGCGGCACAAAGAACCCTAACCGGAGCAGCACCCAGGCCTCAACATCAGAGACCCAGAACACCAGGGATGGACCAAAGCACAGTCCTCAACTGGCACCTATCCAGGCCCCAGCACTCAGGGCCCAAGGAGTCCAGCCCAACAACCAGGATGGGGCCAGCAACACCCAGAGAACCAACGGAAGGGAGCAGCAAAACAGCACCCACAGACATAAAACAGCTACAACCAAGTGGGAGGCTTTAGGCACAACCTGCAAACCACAAGAGGGCAGCAGATCAAAAACTGAAGAACCCCGACGCAAATGCCCGCACAAAGCAGGACAAAAAAAACACAAAGGAAAAACAGTCAGCCCCTGCTGCACACCCTCCACCCTGCAACCTGGACAGCAGAGCCCAAAAGCAGCCGTGCCAGAGGAACACAAGAAGGGAGACAACAGAAAAGGAGAAGACAGAAAGTGAAAGCAGGGAGCAGATCTCAGCCGGTCAAACTTCAGGCAAACATCCCCTCAAAAAAATACAAGTCTGGGGCAGCACTACAACCTAACACCAAGCACCCCCCCCGGCAGCCTTGTCAACAATGGAGCCACAGGAGCAAAGAGGAGGCCCAAAGGAGCCACGAGGCTGGCAACCCCAAACACACCCAGGCCGGCAGCACAGAAACTCACCAGTACCCAGACTAGAAATCAGGAGGGACACACCCATACTTCATAGATGGCATCACATATGCCCAAAAGGGAAAAGCACACCTGACCAGCCCCCAGGACAGACCAAAAACAGCAGCCCTAACAGCCAAGAGGAACAAGCATGGAAACCGAGACCCCGGATAAACTAAATTGAACCGCCACATGCAGGTGAGGCAGGCCAAACCACACCACAGGACTAGAAGGAAGCCCACAGAGGAACGACCCTAGATGGAAAATGGGGCAAAGCACCCCAAAAAGAGCCAGCCCTGATGGACAAGAAACAGAGCAAGCACCAGACCACCAGTCACAATGGTCGCACAGAAGACCCAAGAAGGCAGACATCAAGGAACTGAAATGGCCAAGGTAGAAAAAAAGGGGGAACAGGAAACACCTGCCAGAAGGCACCCAAACAACAAGGACCCCAGGCATGTCAAGAGCAGAAATCTCCAGACAAGATGGAAGAAAATAACCCCTCTCAACCCACCATGCAAGCAAAGGCGAGCAAGTACAGATGCGCCCCCCCACCTATGAAATAGGAAGCACCCACATGGACCGCACCAGGAGAGGGGAAGGGGAAGCACATCCAGAAGTGCCCCAGACCCCCAATCAGAGACCGTCGGAGAACAAAACAGTCAGAGCAAAAAAGAAGCAAACCAGGGCAAACCATAAAAGTAGACACCAGATGCATGCAACCAGAACCAGGCTTAAAGCAACAGGCCTCCAAGGTGTCTGATGGCCCATGCCATGCGGCGGCCAGACAGCTGCCTGAGGGAGAACCAGCAGGACTAACCATCCATCACATCCCCTTTGTGGGAAGCCTTCAGTGGGAATACCTCGCTGTGCTTGGGAGGACGGGTGGTGGCCCGGGCACCGGTGGGTGAAAGCCCTCACCATGAAGAGACATCTGGGCCAATGCAAGTAGGGACAAATGAAACCGGCCCTGTGTCAACTGTAGCAAGGGTGAAAGGACACCCTTGTGACTCCAGTCTACAGCACAGGATGGCCAGGCAATGGAGGAGGAGAAGACGCAGACAGAGAGAGAGGCCCAGTCCCCTGGGGAGGAACACTACAACAACAAACCCCCACACTGCAGTGACAAGTCCCAAGACAACTGAGGTTGTGTGCACACACTGCCTGACGTCCGGATGGGAAAGGAGGTCCAAATGCGCAAGCCTTTCTGAGAAGCATGGAAACAACATTACCACCCCCAAACGGGCCGGACAGAAAATAAAATATGCAATCAGTGCATAATCTGGGTCAATGGAGTAACGGAGGATCAAATGATGTTGCAGTGTTTACTGATTAATTATCTAAGTAAGCATGCAATGTTGTGTTGTCACATTTCAAGCTGTATTGTATAGTTTTGTTGTTGCTTATTAAAATGTGTAATTTGTGATTATTGCTTGATCGTGCGCTGGCATCAACATATTTTGGTTTGCACTTTAACGTTGGTTCTTCCATGTTATTTTGTGCTATGTTCTATCCTGGTCTTGCAATGTGTTGTCTCTAGCTGATATTACGTTGCATAATGTGGTAATTGGATAAGGCTTCCATTGGAATAATTCCGTCTCAGGCCGCTGAGAATGAAAATGCCTTCATTTTTCATTCTTTCTGCCTGGGTTTGTAATTTTGAAACTCACAGACAGTGCTTGAGATCTGATGGTCAACCTCCCTCCTTCCTCTGCCTGATAGTGTAAATAGTGTAAATACTCTTAGGGTTGGGGGGTGCATCAAAGTCTAGGTAGGAAGCATGGATGTATCTTGTACAGACCAAGTAGTGTCTATTAATCTGAAGTGGAGGAAGAGAAATTAAGTCACACACTCTCGGTGACACACAACCCCATTTTCAGGGAGTCACAGAGAGGCTACCTTCCCTTTATACTGGCCATGGCCCAAATCTAGAACTTCTATACATTTTATATTAAATTGTAATATTGCTGGTGGCTGCAAGCTGAATAGATTGAAGGGAGTGGACAAATGGGTCTGTCATCCCTAAACATCTTCCTTTATATAATCTGTATAAAATTAAATACAAATCAGTAATACATTCAGAGAGTGCTGCACCACAGAAGCCAGGCCTCAGCAGGTTTGGTTATTTTAATATGGGTGACCTTATTTTTAGCCTTGGACAAATCCCCAGAAAGTTTCGCTCACACAAACTGCCCTTTCTAGTGATATGTTTCTGCTCGCATTCAGTAAAGATTGAGGGGGCAAAATAGGACTATGTTTTATTTATAGAATCATTTTGTGGCTTTGATGTACTTAGATGACAGCTGAAATGGAAATAATAATGGAAGCAGCTTTTAGGGCCCTGTCTCAAGCAGAATCCTATCTGCAAGTGATGTTGAGTTTGTTCTGTGTGATTGGGTGCCATAAGTGCTCAGGTGGCTGCTGTCCAACCCTCCGCCCCTCTGAGAGCCATCTGGGGGATATCTCAAATTTGTCTGTCTCCAACCTGCAAATAACAGATGTTCTCTAAGCATCCTGTTTGAAATGGGGTCTTTGGTTAGCAGTTCCACCTCCTGCCTGCCAAGGGGAATCCTCCAGGTTATTGCCAAGCAAACAATCTACAGGCATGGTTGGACTCATGGACTCACAGCTAACTTCAAGGAACCTGAGAACCTGTCCCCATTCTCCTGTGCACCACTCTGCACAGGTGCTCTGAGTTGTCTACTGCAACTATTTGGTGAAGCACACAGGGATCTATCTTCTCTTCAGACACCAGGTGACTTGTCACTGTAGTCACACTGGCTCCTGTATCTCTCAGAGCCTCCACCCTCCGTCCATTGATGGTCACCCACTGCCTGTACTTCTTAGTGTTATCAGGCACAAGGGTGTTCTGGATAATCTCACTGCCCCTGTGTGAGACACAAGTCATCTCAGCTGGCTCCCACCCTCCTGACCCAACTCCTCCCTAAGCGCTACACTGGCCAAACCCTCTGACTGAGCACCGGTGGGTACCGGTGTCCACTTGGGACATTTGGGGTCCCCCCTCATGTGACCATCCTGATCACTTGCAAAGCACTTGTGGGGACCCTTCTCTGCAGGTTTCCCTGTAGAGACCCATGGTTTCTTTTCTTCTGGGGGCTGGGATTCTTTACCCTGGAACCTAGGTTGGGGTCCTTTAAAGAACTTCCCCTGTTCACCCTTACCCACCCTTGGCATGGTCTCCCCCATACCTCTTTTGGACGCTAGTGCTCTCCCAATGGTCAGCTTCCTGCAGAAACATCCTGGGGTCAGTCAGATTGCTGTAAATGAGGAGCTGGTGCAGCTCTGGAAAACATGAACTGCACAAATGCTCCCAAGCAATCAAATTGTAAAGCCTCTCATATGTTGTTAACTTACTGCCCTTCACCCAACCATCCAGTGACCTGCAAAAAGAATCACCACATTTCAACCATGTTTTGGATTCCTTCTTCTTATAGGACCTTCATGATAGGGTAAGTGAGTCTCTGGGGATCCCCTAACGATGTCAGAGTATCCCTCCCCTCTTCCTCGAAGTGCTTCCACAGACCCACCCACAAATGAGCTTCAGGGACCAGATTCATATGGAGAGCAGACTCATACCCCTTGAAACACAACAGTATTTCATCCTCCCTCTTGAAATCCTCCATAAGGTCCTTCGGAATGTGTACCCTCATCCCAGGTTGTACTGTGTTATTGCTGACACCATCCCTACTCAACTGGCTCCTCTGATCCAGCTCCCTCAAACTGAACTCATGAGCCAACAATAACGTTTTCTCTTCCATGGCCATCCTCATTTTCTCCAACTCCAAGTGGTGACCCCTCTCTGCCTGTCTGTCCTGCAACTCTTCAGGAGTCAGACCCTTGGATGACACTGCTACCTGCCCTGGAGACCCTCTCCCTGGACATAGCAGGCCCACCCACTACACCACTGTGGATAGATTGCTCTTCCTCCTCCTCATCCTCCTCCTCCTCTGCGTGACCCTCGCTTCCTTGGCTGTTACCCAGGCCCTCAGTGTCTTCTGGAGCGCCTCCTTCCTGGAGGAGCTCTTAATGGGACAAGCAAGGTTTTTGCAGAACTGCCTCAAATGGGCAACTGAATGGCTCCCCAGTTTCCCTAAAGCAAAAGCAGCTCAAGCTGTTGCATCTCCAGACTGAGACATGATGAAGAGTTATAAATGCAAAGTTCCAAAGGAAGAGAAACAAGTTCCCAAATAAGTTCAAAAGTCAATAAAGGATTACCACCAATTATGGAAGTAGGAAAAAATCCAAAAAAGAGAAAAAACAAAAATCACAAGGACAAGTAGTATGTGGTCACGTAATGGTCTTCACTGAAAACTGTAGTGTACACTCAATCACTGTATATCAAGTACAAATAAAAGTCCAATCCCAACCGCTGATCACCAATGTTAGAAATGGGGTCTTTGGTTAGCAGTCAGGTTACCCCCTGTCCAAGCAAGGACCCCCACTCTAGTCCGGGTAACGAAGAATCCCCCTCAGATAACCCCCATTCACCCCCTGGGTAGCTTGGTACGAGCCGACAGGCTTAACTTCATAAGCAAGGTGTAAATTACTTGTACCAACACACAGAGTAATTCAGTGAAAACACTACAAAATGACACAACACAGGTTTAGAAAAATAGATAATATTTATCTAAACAAAACAAGACCAAAATGAAAAAAAATCAACATAAACAAGTCAAGTTATGAATTTAAAATAGAATAAGAGTCCTAATCTTTAGAAAACAGTGAGAACACTGATAGCGCACAAAAGTACCTGGGTAGCGTCAAAATAAAGCTACACGGGTGAGTGTGCATTGGAAAAGGCCTTCAATGCGTCGATTTCTCACTCGCAAGCAAGAACGTGCATAGTTTCTCCTCCGGTTTGGTCAGGCTGTGTCATTTCTTCTCTCCTGCAAGAGACCGTTGCATTGATCCGGAAGGGTCTGGGCAGGCTTTGCACTGATTTTCCGCGCCCAGCGATGTTGCATTGAAATCCGGTCACGCGGTGTCAAGAAACCGCGCTGCGTGGGGGCTTGCATCATTAACAGCAGACGCTGCGAGTGTTGCACATTGTTTCTCCAGCTGCATTGCGTTGATCTCTCAGCCACAATGCAGGTGGAGCATTAATTTTAGCCGTGAGGCCAGAGACACGTCGTTTATCAGCCGCAAGGCGGGTGGTGTGTCGAACGTTTCCCTGCACGATGCTCTTTGCATGGATTTCAGTCCTTTTCCACCAGCTTCTCCTTTCAAGGGCCCAGAGACAGGTTAGGGCACCACTTGACAAGCAGGACTCAGCAGAAAGCCCAAGTGCTGGCAGACCGAAGTCTTTGTTGTCCCTGAGACTTCAACAACAGGAGGCAAGCTCAGTTCAAGCACTTGGAGATTCTTCACCAGTGGGAAGTCACACAAGAGTCAGTCTTTGTCCTCTCTCAGGCAGAAGCAGCTACTGCAGGCTGACCCAGCAAAGCACAGTTACAAGCAAAGGGGCAGTACTCCTCCCCAAGCTTCCCCAGCTCTTCTCCTTTGCAGAGGTTCCTCTTGGTTCCAGAAGTGATCTGATTTTCAGGGGTTTTGGGTGCTCTTCTCATACCCCTTTCTGCCTTTGAAGTAGGCCTACTTCAAAGAGAAGTCTCTGTTGTTTTTAAGATCCTGCCTTGCCCAGGCCAGGCCCCAGACACACACCAGGGGGTTGGAGACTGCATTGTGTGAGGGCAGGCACAGCCCTTTCAGGTGTAAGTGACCATTCCTCCCCTCCGCCCAGATGGCCCACCCCAGCTTCCTTTGCGTCACTGTCTGGAGGAGAGATGCAAACAGCCCAACTGTCAAACTGACATAGACAGGGAATCAAACAAACAGAGTCAGAGAATGGTTTAGGCAAGAAAATACCTACTTTATAAAAGTGGCATTTTCAAAATCCAAAAACCAACTAAAAGATGTATTTTTAAATTGTGAGTTCAGAGACCCCAGACTCCACATGTCTATCTGCTCCCAAAGGGAATCTCTGCTTAAATCATATTTAAAGGCAGCCCCTATGTTAACCTATGAGAGAGCTAGGCCTTGCAACAGTGAAAAATGAATTTGGCAGGATCTCACTGTCAGGACATGTATAACACATAAGTACATGTCCTCCCTTTAAGATACACTGCACCCTGATCATGGGGCTACCTAGGGCCTACCTTATGGGTCCCTTATATGTATAAAAAGGTAAGGTTTAGGCCTGGCAAGTGGGTACACTTGCCAAGTCGAATTGGCACTTTAAAACTGCACTCACAGATACTACAGCGGCAGGTCTGAGCCATGTTTACAGGGCTACTAATGTGGGTGGCACAACCAGTGCTGGAGGCCCACTAGTAGCATTTGATATATAGGCCCTGGGCACTTCTAGTGCACTTTACTAGGGACTTACTAGTAAATCAATATGCCAATCATGGATAAGCCAATGTACACATACAATTTATACAGGGAACACTTACACTTTAGCACTGGTTAGCAGTGGTAAAGTGTCCAGAGCAAACAAAACAGCAGCAACAGAGTCCAGCACACAGAAGCAACCTGGGACGTAGAAGCAAAAAGTTAGGGGAGACCATGCCAATAATGCCAAGTCTAACACACCCAGTAATATAAATGTGTATTTGCCTTACGGAAGCGCAAGTCACTACAGATACACTTTTTGTGTATTATAATGTTCAATTTGTTGATATATTATGTATTTTTTTTGCACGAGAACAACTTATGGACCAGATATGTGTGGTCTTGATAGCTTGGCAACCAAAAAATGAAAATAAGACTTGTGTAAATACCATGCTTTAAAATGTCCCTTACTCTTCATGGCAGTCTATGTGACAGCGCTGCGTGCCATCAAAAGGCACTTTAGGGGCCCAAGAGAGTGAAAACAGACAATACATAAAACAACCAACAATTAATACTGAGGTCTTGGCTGCCGCAGCTACCGAATGTATATGTATGGTCACCACCTTTGTCCTCACATGGCCACAGTTGTAAACCGATGAGAAAACGGAGCTACAACCGGCACCAACTAAAAACCACTGCTCGTCTTCCGCAAAGCCGCCAAGGGTTAGTGCTACTGCCCCCAGGAGGCCATCTGACACCTAGACATGTACTGAACGAACAATGAAGGCGTGACAACAAGAGCATGGATCAGTCCTTTCATGTGACTGTTTCTAGAGCAGGCAAAGCAGCAACTATGTATATGTACAGTGTGTGGGTATGGCCATGTTGAGCGTAAATTACCTTGCACATATATTAGCTTTCACTACACCTAGCATACCCTTTAATATTGTGCAGTCTAGTTTTTAACATGTTATGCCAACAGTACAATCATCTCACCACTGATGTACCCAAATGATGAGAAGCTCAGACAACCCCTGCATGCTGTCTGCATGTGTAATGCAGACAACTGTAGATGATATACAAATACAACCATAGAGAATGCACAGCAAAGATCAGTAGCAAACATGTTTCATCCACACAGGAGCACCAAGAGAGTGCCGCTCCAGCTGTCAAATAACAGTGAAATTCTCAACATATTCTCATTACATTGTGTGGAAGGAATATGCAACCTGTGCCAAATGTCTGAAAGCCTCAAATAAAGCAACAGAGTGGGAGGTATGGTAAGGATGGCAGCAACAACAGGGGAATGAGGGTACCGGAGTGCAGATGAAACAAAATATGGGTGACGAAGCTGAACATGCACTCACAGAGTAACAGAGCAGGAAATAAATTAAAAAATAGTCCTCAAACAACAGAAATACAAGCAAAGTGTAAAGATACAGTACTTGGGGCCATATTTATACTTTTTGACGCAAAACTGCGCTAACGCAGTTTTGCGGCAAAAAAATTTGCGCCGGCTAACGCCATTCTGAAGCGCCATGCGGGCGCCGTATTTATTGAATGGCGTTAGCCGGCGTTAGCCGACCGGCACTGCCAGGTGTGCGTGAAAAAAAACGACGTACACCAGGCAGCGCCAGCGTAGGGAAAAATGGCGTTTGGGCGTCCCAAAATGGGGCAAGTCAGGCTGAGGCAAAAAAATCGTCTTAACCCGATTTGTGCCATTTTTTGGGGGCGCCCAGAAGCCATTAACATGACTCCTGTCTTAGCAAAGACAGGAGTCATGCCCCCTTGCCCAATGGCCATGCCCAGGTGACTTATGTCCCCTGGGCATGGTCATTGGGCATAGTGGCATGCAACTTACCTTTTCTTCCCTGGGATGGGTCCCTCCATCCTTGGGTGTCCTCCTGGGGTGGGCTAGGGTGGCAGGGGGTGTCCCTGGGGGCAGGGGAGGGCACCTCTGGGCTCATTCTGAGCCCACAGGTCCCTTAACGCCTGCCCTGACCCAGGCGTTAAAAAGAGGCGCAAATGCGGGGTTTTTTGCCCCGCCCACTCCCGGGCGTCATTTTTGCCCGGGAGTATAAATACCACTCACATGCCTGGGAGTCATTTTTTAAGACGGGAACGCCTACCTTGCATCTCATTAATGCAAGGAAGGTGTTCACGCCAAAAAATGACGCTAACTCCATGAACTTTGGCGCTAGACGCGTCTAACGCCAAAGTATAAATATGGAGTTAGTTTTGCGTCGGATTTGCGTCGAAAAAAACGACGCAAATTCGGCGCAAACGGAGTATAAATATGCCCCTTGATCTCTGATCCGTGGGAGGAAACAAAAGGCAACAAGCATTGCCAAAGCCAATAGGTCTCTGCAATGAGCTACCTAATGGCTTTGGCAATGGGGTGGGAGTGGTGAATGGTAGAGGTGGTGAGTTGTGGTGATTGGGATGGTGGGTTGATAGCGGTGAAAGGGAAGGTGAGTGGAAACTGGAGGTGAATGGGAGGGCAGGGTGTGAGAACCCAGCAGCCCATATCCTTTGTTCTACGGTGCTGAGGGCAGAGCATGGATGGGGCAGAGTGGGCCCCAAAGATAGTCGGGCTTGTACCCAGCACTCTGCTGTCAGCATCTGGACTTTCATAAAGTAAGACCACAGAGGGAATGCGACATTGATGGGCAGTTTGCCCCATCCACTACCATCAGTGGTAAGAATGGCCAGGACCAATCTGTGAATAAATGTGGAAGCTTGACATAACCAGCACTCCTAGCCTGTGGTGGGACAGTCACCTATTTGCATACAAAAAAAATAGTCCCAAACCAATGCCAGAAAATGCCACTGCGTATGTTTAGCAGTAGTTGGGTGGTCTGCTCAGGGAGGGCTAAATCCCCGAAGAGGCATGACATATCCATGCCCTTGGAAAATTGGGAGTCAGAGAGCTATTGGCATTGTCAATGTTAACGTCTTTTAGCCATCTGTTATGGAGTGGATGTATGTGGTGTGGAGTGGTGTTCTGTGGGCCTGATTGGAAATGTTAGTTGTAGAATTGTGTGGCATGGAATTGTGTGGTATTGAGAGGTGTTATGTGTAGTGGAAATATGTGGCATGGTATGTAGTGGATGTGACGCCATGCAGTACCGCAGCCCATTTTTCTGTCTGTATGTTTCCACGGTGCGGCACAGGAGGCCCATTTCGTTCTCTAGATCGCGCCGCAGCCCCTGCCAGCCTCCCTGAATTTACCCATACTTACCTCCTTGGGTTTTTCCTCTTCTTTCCTCCTTTTCGTCTTCTTTTTCTTCCATCTTTGTTTCTTCTATTTCTTTATGTGCATGTTGTCTTCATCCTTAGTGTTCATCTTCCCAGCATGCCTTTTTCCTTTTCTACTTGGTCTTTTTTCCTATTCTTTTCTATATGGTCTTTCCCAATCCAAGATGGTGTCGCACTTTCTTCCTGTTGTGTCACTTCCAGTTTTCTGGTATATAAGCACTTCAGTTCTTTTCTTCCTTGCGTTGCAAACACTTCTGCTTTGGTGGTGATCCTCACTCCTGTTTTTCCGTGTTTTCCACATTCCTGTTTTTTCCTGCAAGATTTATTCTATTTATCCTTTTTTTCATTGTTTCTTTTTCCTCTTTTTCAGGAGTTCCTGTGATCGAGTTTTTTTCCCAAATTTTGGGGGTTTTCTCCTGGGACTCCTACTGGAGGGTACGGTCTGCCTTGGCGTGTTTATCAGTCAGCAGCACCATGGCTACTAGAAAGGGTCGCCCCCTATCTTGGCCAGCCCAGAACCAGTAGAAGACCAGGTGTTCCTTCAAGTTCTTCAGCCAACGGTGGTAAGAGACGTGCAGACTGTGACAATGGAATTATGTGGATAGTAATTATGTGGTATTGAGTGTACTGGAATAATATGGAGTGGGATTGTGTGATGTGGAGTGTAATTATGTATAGTGGTATTGTGTGCCATAAAGTGATATGTAATGCAATATAATTATGTGGTGTAGTGTTGTAGTGGATCCTATTTAGTTTTAATTGGAAGCAGGAGTTTGGCTTAGCCTTCTGACTTGCAGTCCTGGGCCCCTGTCACCTAGTGACTTTTAACCTACTTAGTTTGCTCTGTTTTAGCACATTTATTTTAATGAATTCTTCCAAGATGGCTGCCATGTTTATAGTTAGGAAGATGTTATAGTTTCACGCTGTCAATGCCACTCTGTAAAGGCGTCACTATCAGTGTCAAAAATGAAGGAGCTACCTAGTTACTCACATCATGTACTTTCCCACTTTTGTGTTACAGTAACATATTGATTATCAGAGAGAGGGATTCCTACCAGATACCATCAACACTATTTACGCTACATGCCACCTTGATTCAGACCCAGCCTTCGTGCCACCATGGAGTCTGATCTGGAGACCTCATTCCAAGGTAACAAGGGTTGTGGGAGCTCTTCTCATGGACATGGTACTGGCAGATTAGGTTTAATACACCTAGCTCTCTTTTGGTTAGAGATTAGGTTCATCATGCTAGGATATTAGGGTTTAGTCACACCTGTTTCACATCTTATGTTATTGCAAGATTTGTGTTCATGACTCTCGTTTTCACAATTCTGTTTCTTGCATTATTCATTATTTCAATGACTGCAGTCCATGCAATTTACAGTACGTTGCAGGCTTCTTAACAAAAACGATTGAAAACTTTACTGCATCTCTTTCATTGCCTGTGTGTGACTGAGACATGTTGCTCATGTGAGAAAAGGATAATCTCCATTTAACCAAGACTCCACTGAGATGTTACACTTTTGAATCCATGTGTAAAGGCTGCCACAAATCACCTTTTACTGTTTGGGATTTTGATGAGGTACTGCTTGTGAGCTGGGAGGGGTGGGCCGAATGTTGTGACTTCTTGTAGGATTGGCCTAGTCACCGACAAACAAAAGTGCTGTCATCACTAAACCAGCAGTCTTGCCTAGAGCAAGAGTCCAACTACGACATGGTGCCAACGATGGTCCTTAGGCACTAATATATGGATGCCCGAGTATCTTAGTCCAACACACAACAGGTACCCTAAGTACCATTATACGGAGATGTCTGTGGTCTTGGGAAAGATCCTCCTCATCTGAACAGTGAGCACCTTACTAGGCTGTAGGTTGTTTGAGCTCGAACACTTAAAAGGACTTTCTCCTCACTTGGTGTTTCCATCTCTTTACCCATTTCATAAATATAGCTAATGCCACAGACATTCCTGAGAATGCCAGACAAGCATTAAGACTACACTTAGTAGCGCATGGCTTAAAAGAGGGGGGGATGTCACATGCATAGTAGAAGCTAATGAAGCTTACCCAAACATAAACATTCTACTCTTGGTCACCTTTCCTAAGAAAGACCATAGATCTTTCACATTCCACACATACAGAATTGCAAATGTACCACAAAAGTACCATGCATATCAGTATCTTAAAATACTGATTACTCAAGAACATTACAACTAGTTTAATGGTGCCCTACCACACGTAATATGTCCTGTGACATTAGGTCCCTTAGGTAATGAAGGACCAACGTGGCCTATATTTGCCACATATACACCTCACCCTGGTGTGGAAAACATACAGGCAGATGACCTGCGTAATCTATACATTGAGCTAGTAACACTATATAGACGACTTGTTCAGTTCGTAAAGCAAAGTCTGAACACAACACCAGCGCGTCCAGCACCACCAGCGCCCATTGAATACAAATTGGCCACTACTTAATCCGCAAACAGTACATTCTATCATTGGCAGAGTGCCCACAGAATGAGAGAAAATCCCATTCTGGATAGCCCAGAAAACATATCCGAGGAAAGCTGTGTTTCCCCATATAGGACCACAGGAAAAACAAAGAATTCTCACAATGAGCTTGCCCTTCAGGATGGTTCCATTAGTGGATGACTGTGCCACATGGGGTATAGTCTTTGCTGTGATTTATACTACCACACATTGGGGGTCATTCTGACCTCGGCGGTAAAAGGCGCTTACCGCCGGTCAGAAGACCGCCATAACACCGCCGCGGTCACGGTAAACCGCCACGGTCATTCTGACCCGCAACTGGCAAACCGCCAAAAACCCGACATCAACAAAATTCCGCCACAGCAACGGCCAGCGAAAAACTGGCGATGACCAAACCTCCACCGTCATGCCAACAGAAATACGCCCATGCCATTCCAATCCACAAATCCCCGCAGCGGTCTTTCAACCGCGGTAGTCCATTGGCGGTACACACCGCCGCCCTCAAAATACACACACCTCTACAAAACACAGCCACATTGGACAATTCAAAATACACACACCTGAGACACATACACACACCACTCCCACACACCCAATTAAATATAAAACACACACCCACATCACCCACAAACCCTTACGACCACAATTGCGACTGAAGGACAGAGAGAGACAGCACAGAATAGAGTAGACCATCACACAGAGGCAAATCACAACATCACCCACACAATATCCACGCACAAAATACCATACACCACCACACTCACCACACTCTACAACACATACACCACCCCTCACCTCATCCACACCACCCCATGGCACCCCAAAGACACCCCAGGTTCTCTGACGCAGAACTCAGGGTCATGGTGGAGGAAATAGTTCGGGTAGAGCCCCAGCTCTTCGGGACACAGGTGCAGCACACCACCATTGCCAGGAAGATGGAGCTATGGCAAAGAATAGTGGACAGGGTCAACGCTGTGGGACAGCATCCACGAAATCGGGACGACATCAGGAAGCGGTGGAACGACCTACGGGGGAAGGTGCGTTCCATGGTATCAAGGCACAACATCGCGGTGCAGAAGACTGGGGGCGGACCCCCACCTACTCCCCCAGAATTCACAGCATGGGAGGAGGAAGTCTTGCACATCCTGCATCCTGAGGGCCTCGCAGGAGTAGGCGGAGGAAAGGACTCTGGAAGGTCAAATCTTCACTACTTCATTCCCCCCACCCCACCTGCATGCCAAATCATACCCCCACCCTCACCCCCACCCCCATCACACCAACTCCTTGCAAATGGCTCACCATCACAACCCACCCATCCCAAAACCTAGCCCTGCATGCGTCCCCAAAGCATGGACACCCATCACCAAAGCATGCCCACTGCACATACCCATCTCCCCAACAAGCCACCGTCAGAAAAGCCCCCACAAGGGAATGCCAGCACTGGGGTACACGGCCACCCACCCATTACACGAAATGGCACACACAGAAGCAATAACCATACTCTTATACCCCTGCAGGACCCGAACGCCACCACACCGCCCAGGAGGGTCCAGAGATGTCCATCCCACCCCCAGAAGAGGCCCCCAGTGATGATAGCAGCTCTGTCTCCCTGGACCCAGATGACCAGCCTGGCCCATCGGGGACCTCGGGACAGTCGGTTCCCCACAGACAGCCACAGGCTACAGCAGACCTAACCCCCTCTGGGAACACCAGCACAGCTCCCACCCAGCGGGCCCATGCCTCTGTCTCCAGGACGCGTCAATCAGCGGTGTGTCCACCACTACAGGGCACCCAGGTTGACCCACCACCCCAACAACAACAGGGACCTGGGGGCAGTGGTAGTGGGCACACGGTCCAGGGGACAGAGGCCCAGGGAAACAGGGGAACTGGGAGGGCTGCTGTGCGACAGGGGGGGGACAGGCCCAGGGAACCGACTCTCCAAGAGGCCCTCTCCTCCATCATGGGAGCATACCACCGCTCCCAGGAGACGATGGCTACGGTACTGGCCAGGTTCCAGGAGATCCAGGTACTGCAGGAGGAACAGTACATGGGGTTCAGAGAGGAACTGAGAAACATTAGTTCCGCAATGGGGACCATCGTCGTGGCCCTTAACCAGATAGTCACCACATTGCGGGACCATGTGGCACCACAAAGGGCCCTTGTCACTAGCATGGACCCAGACCAGGCTACCACCTCCGCCGGCGCTAGTGGACAGGAGGCCCCCACACAACGACAGGCCACCAGAACCCCACCTCCTGCAGAAGAAGAACCACCCCGCAAGCGGTACCTGAGATCTCAGAAGAAGACAGAGTAGGATGCCAAGACCCCCGCCAGCAAACGATACCCCCTGATGTCATCCCACTGTCCTACATTGTCACCCTGTCCAAACTTAAACTGCCCCTGCTCCATCCTTCCACAGGCATATGAACAATGCACCTGTGAGACTGAAAACTGGACTCTGCCATGGACATTACTCCATCATCACCCATCACCGTTTTACAATCATGTTCCTAAATTTAGCACTTTAATAAAATCACTTATTGCACTTAAAAAATCTGGAGTCTGCTTGTATTTTGAACAAATGTATTAGACATAACGGTGCCAAAATGTTCAGTTACATTGTGATGACAACATACCACTGTCACACAGCTGTAGTCCATGGGCAAACAAAGCAGAGGTCACACAGTGGGGCCCACAGCTCTGAAAATGGAAGGGAAAGTCACAACTCAGTTAACAGGAACTGGGGGGAAACACATACAGTAGAGAGGCAGGAGACTTTAAGTAAATGTAAAATGGCGGGGTTGATTTGTACCTGTGTGCTACTGAAAATACTGTTGTATCACTGTGTTCCTGTTGTCTGTGTCGTCCCCGTCGTCTTCCTCCTCTTCACTCTCCACAGGCTCCACAGCTGCTACAACACCACCTTCTGGACCATCCTCCTGCAGGAAAGGCACCTGGCGTCGCAAAGCCAGGTTGTGAAGCATACAGCAGGCCACGATGATATGGCACACCTTCTTTGGTGAGTACATTAGGGATCCACCTGTCATATGCAGGCACCTAAACCTGGCTTCAGGAAGCCGAAGGTCCGCTCGATCACCCTCCTAGTACGCCCATGGGCCTCATTGTACCGTTCCTCTGCCCTTGTCCTGGGATTCCTCACTGGGGTCAGTAGCCACGACAGGTTGGGGTAACCAGAGTCACCAATTAGCCACACATGGTGTCTCTGTAGCTGTTCCATCACATAAGGGATGCTGCTATTTCGCATGATGTACGCGTCATGCACTGACCCAGGGAACTTGGCATTTACATGGGAGATGTACTGGTCAGCCAAACAGACCACCTGGACATTCATCGAATGATAACTTTTTCTGTTCCTGTACACCTGTTCACTTTCTCTGGGGGGTACCAAAGCCACATGTGTCCCATCAATGGCACCAATGATGTTGGAAATATGTCCAAGGGCATAGAAATCACCCTTCACTGTAGCCAAATCGCCCACCTCAGGGAAAACAATGTAGCTCCGCATGTATTTCATCAGGGCAGACAACACTCTGGACAAAACCTTAGAAAACATATGCTGAGACATCCCTGATGATATGGCCACTGTTGTTTGGAATGATCCACTTGCCAAAAAATGGAGTACTGACAGTACCTGCACCAGAGGGGGAATCCGTGTGGGTTGGCGAATGGGGGACATCAGGTCTGGCTCCAGCTGGGCACACAGTTCCTGTATAGTGGCTCGGTCAAGTCTGTATGTCAGTATGACATGTCTTTCTTCCATTGTCGACAGGTCCACCAGCGGTCTGTACACGGGAACATTCCTCCATCTCCTCGCAAGTCCCAGCGGACAGTGCCTAGGAAGGACAACATGGAGCACAGAGTCAAGCAACCCACAGGTACGTAACCACTGCTTGCACAGAACACGATTCGCTATGCATTGAATGGCTTGTATGAGTGGCAATGCAAGGCCTGTGTGACGCAGTAGAAATTAAGCCATGTGGGCCCTTGAAATGGCGGCTGCCTGACCTGTGAAGTGTGACAATGGGATGTGAAGTCAATGCGCTGGCGTGGCACAACGTGGCGGTAGGCGGTCGAAGAACGCAGCGCAAAGCAGCATTGGTTACCATTGAACCCTATGGGTCTCAGGAGCCAATGACTATGTGCGCCGGCGGTCGCGGTACGCACCGCCGCGGTACGCAACGCCGCGGGCGTGACCGCCATTTTCTATCTGCTTAATCACTCGAGACCTGATCATCCACAGGAGAGGACCTATACTGCAAGTGCTGCTGTGAGCTAGGTCTGGAAGATACAATGGCTGCTGCGACTGGGGAAAGGGCCCCTGCCTTCGCATCTGAGGAATTGGAGAAACTTGTTGATGGGGTCCTCCCCCAGTATGCGCTACTCTACGGTCCTCCAGACCAACAGGTAAGTACACTGGGACCATGCTTTGTGGGCAATGCCTGTGTTGAGTGGGGTGGATTAAAGATGGTGGGGAGGGGAGCGAATGAGGCATGCATCGCACAACAGATGAGAGCATGTGCCATATGGCAAGGTTGGGGAGGGGGGGCCACTCACATCGACCATGCAGAAAATGATGATATTTATTTTCCCACCCTGTCCATGTCACATAGGTCAGCGCCCATCAGAAGATCGACATTTGGCGTGCCATCGCCAAGGACGTCCAGACCCTGGGGGTCCACAACAGACGGGGCACCCACTGCCGAAAGAGGTGGGAGGACATCCGCCGCGGGAGCAGAAAGACCGCGGAGGCTCTGCTGGGGATGGCCTCCCAACCTAGGAGGGGTGCCACACGGCAATTGACCCCCCTGATGTCCCGGATCCTGGCGGTGGCCTACCCCGATTTGGATGGGCACGTGAGGACATCACAGCAGACACAAGGGGGTGAGTACCAGCACATTCTGCTATATTAGCGCACAGTGGAGGTGTCTGGGTGGGGGAGAAGGGCTGTGGGTATCTCTAGGCCAGGGCGATTTCTGTAGGCTAGGCCCCTCCGTAACGCATGGCCCTGTGCCCCCGCCCCCCACCTCTGTAGGGTGCTAAGTACAGCTATCCATGGCCCTGGGTCACCTATGTGTGCAGTTGTCGTCCATAGGCTTGTAGCCAAGTCACAATAATTGAGTAGTGTACACTGAGTGCGCAGCTCATCCAGACATAAGCACCACAGATCACACAAGCATTCACACATGCAACATCCACATGCAGACATGCCAACAGCCACTGCCTCCTCTGTGTCCTCCTCCTCCTCGTCTCCCTCCTCCCTCCCTGTGACGTCTCCACTCACACCTGCATGCACACCACCATCAGCCAGTACGTCCATCACCAGCACACCCACCAGAACACTCCGCACACGTGCAGTCACCACCCCCACTGCCATTTACACGTCCCCTGTGTCCTCTCCCAGTGTGTCTGTCACCCCCTCTTCCAAACCACACAAACGCAGGCAGCCACCCACCCAACAGCCATCCACCTCACGACAGCCTCCGTCACAAGCACCTGCACCCAAAGACACCACACTTGACTCTCCTACAACCACATCCTCTTCCTCCACTCCCATACCCACTGCACCTACCCTTCCCACTGCTCCTAAAAAGTTTTCCCTCTCCAAAATTAACCTCTTTGCATCACCTGACCCACCCCCTCCATCTCGTAAGAGTCCAAACAGCACCTCAGCCACCACAAGCCCTGCACCTACAAGGACCATAGTCCAGGGCTATTGGAGTCCACCAGCTTCTAGGGCAGCAACATCGGCCAGCAGCAAGGGGACAGCCAGCCCACCCCCTGGGAAAAAAACTAAAAAAGGGAAGGGCCGGCGCGAGAGGCCAGAGACGGCAGCCCCCAAAGGCACTACCCTGGCACCGTCACCTGGCACATCCACAAAGGGAGGCAAGGGCCCCAGATAATCGGCGAAGGAGGGCAAGGGCAGCAGGGCGGACAAGTCCGGCAGCGGGCGAGCTGCCCAGGAGGGCCCCACCAGCCCCATTTCGGGTGTGAAGGAGGACGCCCACGGGCCCAGGACTCCAGCACAGGAGGGCCCCGCAAGCGAAAGGTCGGATGGCGACTGAGCGGAAAATATTGGCCCGATCTGGTTCCCTGGGAACACATGTCAAGCACCGCTGAACAGGGCCCGCCGTGACAAGCACCGCCGAACTGGGCCCCGCCGTGACAAGCACCGCTGAACTGGGCCCCGCCGTGACAAGCACCGCTGAACTGGGCCCGCCGTGACAAGCACCGCTGAACAGGGCCCAGCCGTGACAAGCACCGCTGAACAGGGCCCCGCCGTGACAAGCACCGCTGAACAGGGCCCCGCCGTGACAAGCACCGCCGAACTGGGCCCCGCCGTGACAAGCACCGCTGAACAGGGCCCCGCCGTGACAAGCACCGCCGAACTGGGCCCTTCCTGTCAAGCACCGCTCCGCTGGGCCCTTCCTGTCAAGCACCGCTCCGCTGGGCCCTTCCTGTCAAGCACCGCTCCGCTGGGCACCACCGTCTCTGAACTGCTCCGCTCGGCCCTTCCTGTCAAGCACCGCTCCGCTGGGCCCTTCCTGACAAGCACCGCTCTGCTGGGCCCTTCATCTCAAGCACCGCTCCGCTGGGCCCTTCATCTCAAGCACTGCTCCGCTGGGCCCTTCCTGTTAAGCACCGCTCCGCTGGGCCCTTCCTGTCAAGCACCGCTCCGCTGGGCCCTTCATCTCAAGCACCGCTCCGCTGGGCCCTTCATCTCAAGCACCGCTCCGCTGGGCCCTTCCTGTCAAGCACCGCTCCGCTGGGCCCTTCCTGTCAAGCATTGCTCCGCTGGGCACCGCCGTCTCTGAACTGCTCCGCTGGGCCCTTCCTGTCAAGCACCGCTCCGCTGGGCCCTTCCTGTCAAGCACCGCTCCGCTGGGCCCTTCATCTCAAGCACCGCTCGGCTGGGCCCTTCCTGTCAAGCACCACTCCGCTGGGCCCTTCCTGTCAAGCACCGCTCCGCTGGGCAACGCCGTCTCTGAACTGCTCCGCTCGGCCCTTCCTGTCAAGCACCGCTCCGCTGGGCCCTTCCTGTCAAGCACCGCTCCGCTAGGCCCTTCCTGTCAAGCACCGCTCCGCTGGGCCCTTCATCTCAAGCACCGCTCCGCTGGGCCCTTCCTGTCAATCACCACTCCGCTGGGCACCGCCGTCTCTGAACTGCTCCGCTCGGCCCTTCCTGTCAAGCACCGCTCCGCTGGGCCCTTCCTGACAAGCACCGCTCCGCTGGGCACCGCCGTCTCTGAACTGACCGCTGGGCCCTTCCTGACAAGCACCGCTCCACTGGGCCCTTCATCTCAAGCACCGCTCCGCTGGGCCCTTCCTGTCAAGCACCGCTCCGCTGGGCACCGCCGTCTCTGAACTGCTCCGCTCGGCCCTTCCTGTCAAGCACCGCTCCGCTGGGCCCTTCCTGTCAAGCACCGCTTCGCTGGGCCCTTCCTGTCAAGCACCGCTCCGCTGGGCACCGCCGTCTCTGAACTGCTCCGCTGGGCCCTTCCTGTCAAGCACTGCTCCGCTGGGCCCTTCCTGTCAAGCACCGCTCCGCTGGGCACTGCCGTCTCTGAACTGCTCCGCTCGGCCCTTCCTGTCAAGCACCGCTCCGCTGGGCCCTCCCTGTCAAGCACCGCTCCGCTGGGCCCTTCCTGTCAAGCACGGCTCCGCTGGGCCCTTCATCTCAAGCACCGCTGGCCCATTGGCAGGGCCGGATCTGTGTCGGCCAGGGCTTCACGAAGCACTCTGGGCACCATGCCTCCTCCAGAACCAGTGGAGTCTGTAATCCACTTGATGGACTGTGGCTTTGCACTCCCCAGGATGGTACAGTGGGCATGGAGGCCCTCGTGGATCTGGCGTTGTGGACTCAACTGGCTGAGGTGCCCCCCCTTCTCTTCCCCCTGAGGTGCCTGTAGTTTTACTATCTGATGCCCCTGCAGTGTTCTCTCCAATGGAATCGGGTCTCGTGTGTGGGCTTTGCCCATGTGTTTAGGCCCATTGGCCCACGAACAATGGATGATAGCCAATATGGGCCGGACTTTTGACCTATGTATATATTGTTCATGATGTAATATATTTTATTTATATATTTCATATTTCACTAAACTTCAATTATGCTATAATATACTTCATTTTTAATGATCATTTTATTTTGTCTTTGCATTCTTCCGGGGGGTTTGGGGGGTGTCACTCTGACTTGTTGCTCTGCATTGATGTGTGTGTTGTAGTGGGTGAGGGTGGGGGTGAGTGTGTGGCGTATGTGTGTCCCCGTAATTTTTTGCCTCCCCCCTCTCCTGTGTCGTAGGTGCAGTACTCACCGTTGTTGTCTGCGCCGGCGTTCGTGCTCCTGGTAGAGGAGCAGGAAGACAATGGCTGGGAGGATGTGTAGTTCCGGTTCCATGCTGTCCAGATTACTCGTGGAGTGTGTAGAGGTGAGCGTTTTCCGTTAGAAAAGTCTGTTTCCGCCCCGGAAAAGGTGGCGGATTGGTGGGTCGTGATAGTGTGGGCGGTACATTGTCTCCTGCCTGTCTGTTGGCGGTGACCGCTGCGCTGTTTGCTTGTCCCGCCGTGGCGGTCGGAGTGTTATAGTGGCGGGCTGTGTTGGCGGTTCCCGCCAGGGTCGGAATTCCATTTTTTGGACCGCCAGCCTGTTGGCGGGTTGGCCGCCTGCTTTAACACCGACCGCCAGGGTTGGAATGAGGGCCATTGTATCCCAACACTCAGCAATTTACCGGAAGTGTTAAAACAGATTCAGAATGAGCACAGAGCTGCACCAGCCATAGATTTGGGGATGAAATTAATTCATAACTTCAACTCATTCCCCTCAGTAATACTTAGTAACATTAAAGGGGAAGCAGTAGTGTTGGCTATACACCAGCAGCTCCAAGTGATTCCACATTTGGACCAGCCAAGCACGTCTGTAAGCTCCCATATGCGGAAGATGTAATTTTGCCTTCCATCTCTGATCTTGTTCCAGAGGCAGTAAAACAAGCCTACGCTGTCAACTAGGCTTTAGCATAGGCACCTGCGCTATACTGCAATCATGTAGGTTGAGAGAAGGATTTTCCTTGCCATGTAATACCTATTAGGTCTACACCCCAGCCTCAGCCACACTATACTGTTAAACACGAAGCCAAAGCTTCAGTGAGGGAGTACCAGGGAGTAATTGAGCCCTTTGTCTCTGCAATGAATAACCCGTTATTCCCTGTTGCAAAACCTGACCATTCATGCAGAATACTCTTACATTACAGACACTCAAACAGTCATACACACACATAAGCAATACAAAATTCACACTGCACAGCAATAACTAACAACATAGTGCGTAAAAAATACAAAACAACATTAGATACCTCCAATTGTTTTTTCTGCCAGAACTTAGCTCACGAAAGTCAGGGCCCGAGTGCATTCTCATTAGGCTCACAAAAACGCTTCTGTTGTTTGCCCTAAGGCTAGAAAAACAGCTCTAGGCTGTTCTTAGTCCATGTAACATGACAACTTCAACATTCATCTTGCATGGGTCGATCAGATCATTCTAGGATTCACAGCCCTTGGTTACAAATTTACTTTTAGCAAAACTAAAATAGCCTTTCTCAGGGTATTGTTCCTCAGATACAAGCTATCAAACGAGGGCAAGAGCCTCACCCTCACTTTTTAGAAAAGTGTGCTCAACTCCAGTCACCGATATTATCAAGAAACAGTCTTTACTAGGTTTCTTTAACTTTGGCAGAACTTACATTCCAGACTTTTCACAACGTACCAAGCCACTCTATGACTTAATACACCCTGATTCCTCTAGCAGATGCTGGACAGTAGAACACACACTCATCCTTAGAGGATTGCAACAGGACATGCTAGAAGCAAAACACTTACACATAGGTGACAACAAAACAAATTTGGTCATTAGAATAATTGCTTGTGCCATTGGGTTCACTTATGTCAATTTTAACGAGGGTGATACGTTGCCCATAGCATATAAATCACATTCATATTCCAATGCAGAAGAACACTTTGCACCCACAGAAAGAATTCTAACTGCAGTTCCGATGGCTGTCATTAAGGAGAGACCACTTGCCCAAGGGAAACATTATTGTTGTTACCCCAGTGCCAGCCTTGAAGGCTGTCAACAAAGCAAGCGTTCCTAACACTAAAGCATTACATCCACATTGAATTCAATGGGCAACCCCCCTGACCGCCAGTCATGCTGATTATATCTTTGATCTAAAACTTCAGACACAAGAATTTCTCCAATACGATCAGGAGAACCATCCACCTCTAGACATTCTTCCCCTTGACAGATACCATACTGTCATTTACACTGATGGTTCAGCACAACTAGCTGTAGATACTAACCATCAATACTCAGCCGCTTGCGCAGCCATGAGTAGAGTGATGAAGGATGGTATATTTCACCCTCACAATACCTACATGCAGACCCTGGGGGACTGCACAGCTCAGCTGGCTGAACCTAAAGCCCTTATCTTAGCGCTAGAACATACGGATCCAGGACAACTCACTCTGAGTGACTGTGATTCGTACTACTGTGTCCAGTCCTACAATGGTTATCTTAATCATTGGTGATTGAACAGGTTCAGAGACTCAAAGTGGAACACCATAAAACAAAGAACTCTGTGGGGGAGGGTGGCTGATCTTAAGGATAGGCTACTGAGTGCTCATGTAGTCCATACATTGGGCCACCAACGTGTAGGAGCACACGTTATTGGCAACACTTTGGCTGATCAGCAGTAGCTACAGCTTCTGTGGCTGCAGTGACTTGTTCTCAGACAAGATTGGATAATGACATTTTGGCTGCCATGAAAGCTTCGGCTGAAGACAAGCCTCTCCCAAAAGCATACCCTATAAAATACTCATACCACATCAGTGCACAGAATGTTGTCTATGCAACACTTCCTGGGGTTGGAGATCGAGTGATCCCCAACCAAGACCAGAGATTAAATTGTTGTATAGCTATTTTAGCCATGTTTTAGACACGTTGTCTTAAGTTAACTAGGTCTGCCGCTGTGCACTTTAACCCTGTTACATTTTAGTCAGCATTGCTTTGTCTTTCTACCAATAGCACAAGTTGTGGTGCTGTTTTATTTTCTTTATCTCGTTGTACTTCACCTAGGAAAGCATCACATTCTTAGTAGGACATTCATTTTACTTTGTGCTTTCTCAAAGGCTACAGTCAGACAGGGCTTCCAACAAACGTGGTATGCTGTGTCTCCAACATTCACAGAAAACACACACTCATACATGAGGACTATTTCTTAGAATGTCAGCTGTTGTATTATAAAAACACCCCTTTGCCCCAGACACGTCAGAGAGAGATTCCAGCCAGATGACCACGACTGCATGCTGATTACTTACCACTTTGCTGCAGCCACTTGCCTAGATGGCCGGACTCCTGATCCACTTGGGGATGGTGTCTCTCTAGACCACAGGCTTCTCACTCCAGGTATGAGGTATGGTGTACCCCCAAGGGAGAAACCCAAAGGGCAGATTAGGCTTATCACGCAGTGCTCAGACATAGTTTAGGTAGGAAAAATATATGTATCACTCCTAGTGACAGTATGGTAGGACTCTTTTTGTGTTTTACCCTGTTAGTAGCCTGTTTGCTTTTATTGTGTTTCATCGTCCTAGTTATTGCAATACACACCTTTTTATCTAAGATGCAATTACTCCAATAAATTCTTATTGAACTGTTGTCTTTGCCTTCATGAGACATTTGGTAACTGAGAGAAAGGGATGGGATCTGATCTACCATGATTCCCCTGAGGAGTCATCTTGTCATGCGCCTGGTTGACACAATCATCTCGGCTTGAGATGAGGTGCTGCTAGTTAGCCAGAGAACCAGGATTCGGCAGACAGGCATCATGTGGTGTGGCATTCTACTTAGTAGCCACAATCCATGTGATCTTGTCTCCCAAATTCAGTAGCCTTATTAGCATAATGAGAACCTATGTGACAAGATCTCATCAAAGCAGCGCATGAGGGTGTCGCTTCTGCACATGCCGGTATTGCGGCCACAGTAACACTGCTACAGAAATGCTTCAGGTGGCCGAGTCTATATAAACAGACCAAGCAATATGTCCTTTGTTGTGACATTGCCAGCAGATAAAGGGTTCAAACATCAAACGCCCTCCGCAGACATCCCTCTAAGTGTTCACCAGATCACTACAATGTGTGTATCTGGACCATTGTGGTCCCCTTCAACCAGATGGTGCATACAAATACATATTAGCTGCTGTAGATTCTTGTTCTAGATTCCTGTCGGTATGACCTCAGCAGTCAGCTGATGCTCAACCTGTTATAAAAGACTTGCTGATCTTTATCAGTATATATGCGGTTGCAGCATTTTATTTTGACCAGGGCCTTGTCTTTGAGTCTAAGGCATTCAGGGACACCATGGGGATGTTGGAGCACATATGCTAATATGAGAAATTTCTAATGATTTGCGTATGAATACTAATGAGAAAACTCGATAAAGAAAACTAATAGTTGAAAATAACGTGTATGGGTAAAATGCGCCCACAGGGAATGGTCACCATGTGTGTTAACAAGCTGCTGAATAATGAAAATATACATTTAAAAAAACATATTAATATGTCATATTTCACTGTACAACCTATGTTTTATGTTAATTTGTGTTCTTAACTTACCCATACTGGAAGCCTGTTTTTCACTGGGCCTTACCTGCTTTAACGTGGAGACGCGACAAAGCTGCCGAGGACTGGAACTTGAGAAAAGGACCTTGAACTGTACAGAGTTCAGAAAGTTCTGCTAGAAAATTCTGCAAATGTACCAGTGGACAGGAGATGATGAGGACAAATTGATACAATTATGTGTAGTGTAGGCTAAACGTACTTTCCCAGGACTTGAACAATGGAAACACTGACATTAGCTTTTCCGGAACTCAGAGGAGGTCATTCCGATACCGGCGGTCAAGGACCGCCGGGGTCGGGGTCGGCGGGAGCACCGCCAACAGACTGGCGGTGCCCCGCAGGGCATTCTGACCGCGGCGGTTTGGCCGCGGTCAGAACAGGAAAACCGGCGGTCTCCCGCCGGTTTTCCGCTGCCCTCTGGAATCCTCCATGGCAGCTTGCTGCGCCGCCATGGGGATTCCGACACCCCATACCGCCATCCTGTTCCTGGCGGTTCGCCCGCCAGGAACAGGATGGCGGTATGGGGTGTCGTGGGGCCCCTGGGGGCCCCTGCAGTGCCCATGCCAATGGCATGGGCTGCAGGGGCCCCCGTAAGAGGGCCCCACAAAGAATTTCAGTGTCTGCTGAGCAGACACTGAAATTCGCGATGGGTGCAACTGCACCCGTCGCACCTTCCCACTCCGCCGGCTCCATTCGGAGCCGGCTTTTCTCGTGGGAAGGGGTTTCCCGCTGGGCTGGCGGGCGGCCTCCTGGCGGTCGCCCGCCAGCCCAGCGGGAAACACAGAATCACCGCGGCGGTCTTCAGACCGCGGAGCGGTGTTCTGTCGGGGGAACTCTGGCGGGCGGCCTCCGCCGCCCGCCAGAGTTAGAATGACCCCCAGAATGTTTAATTTGAGAATTATTGATCAGTTGCAATTATCATTGTATAATATGAAGCCATTACTGAGACCAGCGCAGTTCGAGGCTTTAGCAGTTTGGGAGCTAGTGGCCAGACAGCAGCAAGAGCTGAAGTTCAACAGAAGGATGAAGAAAGTAGAAAAGCCACTAGCGGAAGCTAGATGGGATTGGGAGCAAAAGGAATGGAGAATGGAGACCATGAAAGAGATTAAAATGTTCCCAGCAATTACAGAGGGCAATGAGTCGGAGAAAGGGGATAGTGCCAAGGAAGAAGAGAGTGAGGGAAAGAAGAAAAGGAAAAAGTCTTATGTAGATGATGATGACTCTGATGTTGAGGATCTCATTACGCAGTTGTTAAGAGACAGACCTCCACCTATGACAACCTATGCAGGGGGTCGGGGAACTAAAGCTACAGCCCCTCCTGCTACTCCTGGAACATCCCAGGGAGCTGTGGGAGCTGTACAAGCAGAAAGAGGACAGTTACCAGGGGTAGTACAGAGTACACCTGTTGCAGGAACTAGTACTGTAGCTCAGACGCAGATGCCCCCACCTTCAGTACAGAGGATTTATCCAGATGTACCAGTTCTTGAGACTGTCTTAAATATCATGGTGCCAAGGGAGCAGGTGCTTCTGAAGCCAATGTTGATTCAGACAGACCCAACACCAATATTGTTACCCTCAGCAGGGTATGTCGAAGTTTACCTCTTTGACAGGAACCTTGACTGATTTTACTTCAGTTATGAATCAGGCAATGGGGGTACCACTCGCACAAGGTGTAGGTGCAAGGGCAGGTCCAGACGCAATATCGCTACCAATTACTGTTGTTCCAGCGGTACCTTTATATGCACAGAAGAAAACAGAGACAGGGGAACAAACTGACATGTCACAGAGTCTTGTGAGAAGGGGAGCGGTAGATTCAACACAATTGACATCATCTGCTGGACAGGGTTTTAGTGAACCTAGACCTTCTGTGGGTTTTAGTCCTCTTGTGGCATTTCCAGACGCGGTAAATGTCTCAAATGCAAGTTAGAGACTGAGACTCCTGACACCGCAAGCTTCGGGCACAGTGGTGCAGCAGCTGCCAGTCCCGAATGCAAGTAATATTTCATTGCAAGAGTTAACAGCTCAGCAGTTGACTAATTGGTTGGATAGTCTAAATACTCCTCAGAATGCATCGAAAGGGGAAGATCAGCTGAAACAAGTGGGATTAAATAATGAGGCAAATGAGTTAGTTGAGGGAACAATGGGACTGAATAGGTTAGAATCCTATACTGAAGAAAAGCTGAGGTATTTATGCCCAAGAATCACAAAAGAGGTGGGAGAAATGCACCAGAGGTTAGCGGAATTGTCAGAAAAACATGACATTGATCTTAAAACAACGAAGCATTTAAGATTAAGTTACAGATTAGATTTTGAGGCAAAGGATTTTGAACACATGAGATCAGCTGGAATGAAGGCACACTTAAAGGATTTACTGCAGAGTGCACAGATTTGGGGAGCGTTAGAGAAGTGGGAAGGCAGATGGACAAAGAAAAAGGAGAAACGAAAACGAGATTCCCAAGAAGGAGCAGAGGGAGCTGAGAAAGTGGAATCAGTCAAAATGCTTCAGATGAGAGAAATTTTAGGGGGTCAATTTGTTCATGTCCCATGGCACAGAAGTGACATGTTGGCCCTCATTACAACCCTGGCAGTCGTCGATAATGCGGCGGTAATACCGCCAATAGGCCGGCGGGAAAAAAAATGGAATCACGACCATGGCGGAAACTGCCAACACAGACAGCCACTTTAACACTCCAACCACCACAGTGGTAGAAACAAACACCGCAGCGGTTACCGCCAACAGACAAGCGGAAGTCAATGTACCGCTCACAAGGCACCATGCCGCCAGCTTTTCTGGGGCAGTACCAACACGATCAAAAGCACGGCGGAAACAGTACTTGGAAGGGAAACCACTCACCTCTCGACACCCAACGAGGAACCAGGACGCCATGGAGCCCGAGTTACAGGTCCTGCCCATGCTGGTTTACCTCCCCATCTGCCAGGAACATCAAAGACTGCAGCGATGATGATGGTGAGTACTGCACCTAGCACATAGGGGAGGGAATGAGGGAAAAGAGAGTGACACACACATGCAACACCCGCACCCACCACCCCACCCACATCAGCACACACACACATCCAATAACATCACAGATACACCCCCTGGAAGAACGCAAGGACCAAATGAAATGAGTTTAACGAGTGTGTCGCAGGTCGAACAGTATGAAGACCACTGAGGCATTAGTTAGTTAGTGGTAAGTGGTTTATTTTTAAGTATACGGAAAGAATAATATGTTTAATAAAGTCCCAAGTGTTATCGTCTTCCTTAGTCTCTGTGTTCTTCTTTTCGTATCCTTGTCCCAGGATAGTGATTGTATGTTCTGTGTTTCTTCTTTCACAGATGACCCAGCTGTCTAGCTCGCTCGTCGAAGTCCAGGGTGGTACCAGAAATAGAAGGAAAAACGCTAAGGTAAGTATTGTGTTTTTAATTAGGGTTCTTCCCTTTCTTTTAGCTCTGGACTGGGAGGTGGTACACACAAAAGGAGGGGGTTGGTGCCAGTGAGGAGTGTGCAGGGGACTAGTGTGCACACACCTAATCTTAGTGTGGGAATACGTGACACTAGTGAGTTTATTTACAGTGCCCTTCCTTCTACCTCCCTGTCCAACCCTCCTTTATGACCCCTCCCCCAGTCCCTTCCCTTCAATTTCCCTTTTTCTTGTCCAAAAGGACCGTACCTTGTTAAGCCACGACCCTCCAGGGCCGTGGCTGGCTTGGTAGTGTTCCTCCTGCTGGTCTCCTGGTTCTGGAGCTCTTCTTCTCTCTCTCCTTCCTCCAGTCCCTCGTCTGTTTCTTTCCTGGTCCTTTTCTCCTCTCCGCTCTGTCCTTGCCTCGTTTCCTCCGTATTCCGTCCTCTCTCCTCGTTTTCTCCACTCTCCGCGTTCCTCTCTCCTCTTCGTGTCAGCGCGACCTCCTTTTGTCCCCCTGTAGCCCGGGAAACGCACGTCGTTTCCCGGGCAACGCCGTCCTGGCTTCCGCTCTCGAGCCGCGTCTCCCCGGCAACAGGAAGACGCGGAAATGACATATCGGCCTCGGCCGATACGTCATCTGCCTCGTTCGTAGCCGGGATCGCCCGGCTACAGAGTGTAATAATCGAACAATCAGATAACCCAAGATAACTTTAAATCATCAGTATACACAAATATTTACAGCAAGTACACAAGTCTGTACACTGTCCCATTAAATGTCCATGGACCAGTGGTCCCAAAAAGCATGGGCGAAGCCCACACATGACACCTGCCTCAAAACGGAGAGAACACTGCAGGGGCATCAGGTCGAAAAAACACAGGCACCTCAGGGGGAAGGTGAGGGGGGCACCGCAGCCGGATGATGGGATGACGCCACTGCTCCTCAAGGGGGCTCCATGCCCACTGCTAGCTCCTGTGGAGTGCAAAGCCACAGTCTCTCAAGTCTCTCAAGTGGGTGGTTTGCCCATTGCTTGGTCCTGGGGAGTGCAAAGCCACAGTCTCTCAAGTCTCTCAAGTGGGTGGTTTGCCCACTGCTTGGTCCTGGGGAGTGCAAGGCCACAGTCTCTCAAGTCTCTCAAGTGGGTGGTTTGTCCAATGCTTGGTCCTGGGGAGTGCAAGGCCACAGTCTCTCAAGTGGATGGTTTTCTCCACTGGTTCTGGAGGGGGCTTGGTGCCCAGAGTTCTTCATCCTGCCAAGGACTGCGGTAGTGGATGCTTTTCTACATGGGTCTGGAGGGGGCTTGGTGCCCAGAGTGCTTCAGCCTGCCAAGGACTGGGTGAGTGCATGCTTTTCCCCACTGGTTCTGGAGGGGGCTTGGTGCCCAGAGTGCTTCATCCTGCCAAGGACTGGGGTAGTGGATGCATTTCTCCACTGGTTCTGGAGGGGGCTTGGTGCCCAGTGATGCTGCACCAGGGGTGTGGCAGTTCCCATTCCCTCATCTGAGTGTCTGAGCCACAAGATTATTTGGTAACAGGTAGCATGAGAGCAGAGCCACACTCCTCCTTGCGACGACTTAGGCTGCAAACTGCTGGTAGTGCCAGTGCTGGTGGTGGTGCCTCATATAGTGTGTGCAGGGTCAGGCCGTCTTCTGCAGCATCAGACGGCTGCCCACTGGGGATGATGCTGATGTCCGCTGTAGTGGCACTGGCTGGGCACGTCGCAGGGCAGGTGGCGGTGGCTGCAGCGGAGATGCTGCCGGTGGTGCAGGTGTCTGCACTTGTGGAGGGAGACACCAGGCCGTCTCCTGCAGCATCGGAAGGCTGCCCACTGGGGATGATGCTAGTGACTGTAGTTGTGGCAGCTGCTGTGCAGGTGGCAGCGCAGATGGCGGTGCAGGTGGCGGTCATTGCGGCGCTGCTCACCGCGGTACGTGTTACCGGCCTGTCTTGCGAAAGGGGGGACACCTGTCCCTCACCCGGAGGCTCCGTGCCTTGAGGTGACTTCCCTTTGATCTTGTGTCCCTTCCCCACCTTGGAAGTCGCTGCTGGGACCTTGTCAAAGCCCAGCTCACTTGAGTTCTTGTTCAGTTCTGATGGAGGTTGAAGACAATCCGACCCCACCCTGAAACTGCTTGTTCCAGCACACTAGTTTTTAAAACAGTGCACTAAGAACAGAAGCTCAAGGGAAGGGGGGAAGTGGATAAAATAAAAAAGAGAGACAACACCGTTCTTGCGTTTCCACTGTTGAAGTGCTGCACAAATCTGCGGCCCTTTCTGACTTCTGTAGAAACTGGTGCCTAATGAAACATAAACAAAGAACAGATAAGTGCAACCTATTCCTAAATGGGTTCCTGACTATCCCTTTATTTATTAGAAATTCTCTTCTAAAAGTACCTCTTGGATCCTGGTCTCTAGTTTCCAGGTTTGGAATGTGTTACTGCTCTGGGATGTGTTTTCTATTACTGTAAAGCTTCTAAAACATTAAACAAATACCGTTATCAGAATTACCAATATCAAACATTCATCATAATATAACTAAAGCCTAAATTCCCAATAGCAGACTCACTTTTCCCATATTTCCAGAATCTTTTATAGAACAAATACTGTACTTTTACATCAAAATACAACATGTAATTTGTGCAAGTCCTTGATTTACTGTTTGCCTTGCTGTTAATGGTTTCCACTGTTCGATTCTTAAAAGTTCCATGAGAAAAAACAATGTTTGCTTCACAAAGTTCTGCAAAATATTCTTGTAACAAAGAGTTTGAATCACAATGTTCGTGGAAGGTTTTTCGTTTCAAATTGTCTATACACGAATCCAGAAATTGTTGTCAAAGTTCTTTCAGGTAATAAAAGGTTTTGCACTTACTTGTTGCTGGCAAGAGATACTGATCAGTCTAACCTTGTCTTCTTTCTCTTTTGCAGGTTACTCATAGGAGAGAGGCTGAAGCAAGGCGGAACCGGAAACCGGAAGAAGGAAGAGCCAGAAGCTGCGCCCATTGAAGTCAATGAAAGTCTGTAAAGAGCAGGAGTGCCAGCGCCGAGGGATCTGTTCTCAGGTAAGCGGGAGGTAGCCGAGCAGAAGCACTGGGTGAGGCTCGGGGGATGCCTTTTATAGACAGGGCTGGGTGTGGTTTGAAGGGCTGGGTGTGGTCCTCACATGCTGCACATGTTCTTGGAAGGTGTGCAGAGCTGGGTGTGGTTTGAAGAGCTGGGTGTGGTCCTCACATGCTGCACATGTTCTTGAAAGGTGTGCAGAGTTTCAGTTATTATACAAATGAGTTGGATTAACACATGGCCTAGGGAGGAGTATTTTAAAGAAGCCTTGGTAAAAGCAAGGCCCAATGTGTAAACAAAACAGCACATTAAACAACATACACAGAAGCCTAGGGGGGGGGAAGGTGAGATAACAAGAAAGGCTTTCAATAGTAAGTTTAAAAGGGAGCTATTACAGAACCCACTAGTGCAGTGAGAGGGGACATGCTCTTTGCTGTGTACAAACCCTAACAGACCTTGGGACTGTCCTCTTTGGTTCTGGATGAGGCCTTGCTGGGTGGGTGGTGCAGCATTTCCCTTCTGCATGCTGGCCCCTTCTTTACCTTGGCAGGTGGCGGAATAGGGTGGTCCTTGGCTTCAGTAGGTGGCACACTGGCAGCCCTGATGGGTGCCCCTTTGATCCTCCCGGACTTGCAGGGACCACACTGGATGAGGATTTGGTGGCTGAGGTGCTGGTCAGGAATCTAGACAACCTGGCCCTGGGGGAAGGATGGGGGGAGGTGTAGGGAAGAGGTCAATGTTAGCCAGGAAACGTTTTTTACACACACTGGGACGGGAAGATTGAGGGGGTTTGGGAGTGGAGGAAGAGGTAGTGGTTGTAGGAGGTGTACGTCTGCTGAGTTTGGGTGAAGGTACATGGGTTGGAGGCTGTTGTGAGGTGGATGGCTGGTGAGTTGGTGTGTGCCGGCGTGTGTGTACTTTGGGAGGAGGGCTCACAGACACAATGGGAGAGGACACAAGGGACGTGTGGATGGTAGTGGGGGTGGTGATTGCACGCGAGCAGTGTGTGGTAATGGGCGTGCTGGTGATAGAGGTAGTGGCTGAGGATGTAGTGCATGCAGGTGTGAGTAGAGACAATACTGGGAGGGAGGTGGAGGACGTGGAGGAGGGGGGACACAGTGGAGGCAGTGGATGTTGGTGTGTCTGCATGGGTATGGTGCTTGTGTGAGTGCCTGTGGAATGTGTGGTGCTTATGTTTTCCTGAGCCCCCTTTGTGTGTTGATGTGTGTGCATGCTGCTCTGATGGTGTGCTTGGGATAGGCTGAGGTAGAGGGGATTGGGTCTGGGTAGTGGGAGTTGGAGGGGGATGGCTGGACAAAGGGACAATGGCTGCCATCAGTGCTGAGGCCAGAGTCTAATATGCTCTCTGTTCAGCCGCCACACCAGAATGAACGCCCTCCAGGTATGCATTTGTTTGCTGCAAATGCATCTCGACACCCTGGATGGCATTCAGAATGGTTGACTGCCCAACAGTGAGGGATCTCAGGAGGTCAATAGCCTCCTCACTGAGGGCAGCACGGCTGACTGGGGCAGGGCCTGAGGTGCCTGGGGCGAAGGAGATGCCCACCCTCCTGGGTTAGCAGGCACTGGAAACACGCTGAGGGCAGCTGGGAGGGCGGTGCTGGTGGGGGGGTGGCTGTACCTGTTGTTGCAGTGGGCACAGAAGTGCCCGCCACCGCAAGGGAGCTCCCATCAGAGGATGAGTCGCTGTCGCTGGTGGGCCCCTCCTGTCCCCGTCGTGAAGCTCCCCTCACGCTCCATCCCACTGGTACCTTCAGACCCCGTACATTCACCCTCCTGCGCCATGTGGGTTGCAACTCCCTCCTGCTCCAGTGCCACTGCTCCTCTGCCAGATGATGTTAACGCACATAAGGACAGGGTGACAAAACAAAAAGGGGGGGAAGACAGAGGAAACACATGGTCAGCGCCATCAACACCACTACCGTTGTCGGACACACCACACAAGGAACAGCCCTATGCAATAGGCCATGCACTAACAGTTCGTTTGAAAATCACCTGCCCATGGGGGACTATGCATAACCCTATTTGCTGCACACCTGGAACCCACAGGAGCCTAACTGTTTGTAAATGGCCAATACCACTGTTGGGGTTGGAGTGCCACAGATCCTGCCTAACAATGGACCTACCCTAGCAAGTTCGCCCTGGCCTAGGTGAACCCACAACCCACATCCCCCACCCAGACACCGCGTAAAGCACGAAGAGTCAGCTGACTGAGACTGGACTCACCCTCTTGTGGCTGCTGTGATGCCCTCAAGCGCCCATCCAACTCTGGATATGCCACCGCCAGGATCCAGAACATCAGGGGGGTCATGGTGCGACGGGCACCCCTTACACGTTGGGAGGCCATCCCCAGCTGGGCCTCCGCCGTCTTCTTGCTCCAGTGGCGCAGGTCCTCCCATCTCTTGGGGCAGTGGGTGCTCCGTCTATGATAGACCCCCAGGGTCCGCACTTCCATGGCGATGGCACGCCAAATGCCCTTCTTCTGGTGGGCGCTGACCTAGAGTAAAGGTAAAGTAAGAAAGGAACTTACTCCCCCGTCCGGTTCGTAATACTCATTGGCCACTATTTCCCACCCATGCCCTTCGACCGCCTACCACGATGCTGCAGAACGCCAGCGCAGTTACCTCGTTTCCCCTTGTCCCTCCTTACAGGTCAGGCAGCGGCCATTTCAGGGGGGCACATGGAAGGGCAACTAACTGCGTCACAGCACATTTGGGCAGGAATACGGACAGACAACGCCACACACAGATTAAATCACATTAGTGCAAAAACCCTTGTGCAACCTATGTGGTACATGACCCTCTGCTCACCATTCTCCTCCACAGGGCACATCTGCTGGGGCAGATGATGAGATGGCGTCATCCTCCAGTGTACAGACCCCTGGTGGACCTGTCAACAATGGAAGACAGACAAATCAATATCACCTACAGACTTGATTGTGCCACAATCCAAGAACTGTGTGCCCAATTGGAGCCAGACCTGATGTCAGCTATCCGCCATCCCACAGGTATCCCCTCTCTAGTGCAGGTCCTGTCAGTGCTCCATTTCCTGGCCAGTGTTTCCTTTCAAACAACAGTGGCCATGGCATCAGGGATGTCACAGCCAATGTTCCCTAATGTGTTGTCCAGAGTGTTATTTGCCCTGCTGAAACACATGCGCAGCTACATCGTATTCCCCCAGGTGGAGGATTTGCCCACAGTGAAAGCCGACTTCTATGCCCTGGGACATATCCCCAACATCATTGGTGCCATTGAAGGTACACATGTGGCATTTGTCACCCCCACAGAAATGAACAGGTGTTCAGAAATCGTAAAAGCTATCATTCAATGAATGTGCAGATGGTGTGTTCAGCAGACCAGTACATCTTTCATGTGCATGCCAAGTATCCAGGCTCTGTGCATGACGCTTACATTTTTTTGAGGAATAGCAGTAACCTTTATGTGATGGGGCAACTCCAGATGCACCATGTGTGGCTAATAGGTGAGGCCAAGGTACCCACACAGTATGAATAGGTGTCTGGGTATGGGATTGTCCCTAAGAGTTGGTGTATGTCTAACAGATATCCCTCGACATTTGCAGGTGACTCTGGTCACCCCAACCTCTCATGGCTACTGACCCCAGTGAAGAATGCCAGGACAAGGGCAGAGGAACGCTACAATGAGGCACATGGGCAAACTAGGAGGCTTATTGAGCGGACTTTCAGCCTCCTGAAGGCCAGATTCCGGTGCCTGCATCTAACAGGTGGCTCCCTATACTACTCACCGAAGAAGGTGTGCTAGATCATCGTGGCATGCTATATGTTGCACAACCTGGCTTTGCGACCCCAGGTGCCTTTTTTGCAGGAGGATGGGCCTGATGTTGGTCTTGGCAGCAGTGGAGCCTGTGGACAGTGAGGAAGAGGAGGCAGAAGAAGAAGATATTGACAACCAAAACAACATCATCATGCAGGACTTCCAGTGAGACACAGGTAAGAGACAGGCACTGCTCATCTCACATCAGACTGCTGTAGGACATTGTATAAGTCTGCCTTATTACCTCTGTGAATGGACCCTGACAATTCACTTTGGCTTTCCTTTTCACAGATGTGGGTACCACATTCTGCCTTCTGCTATGTTTACTGCTGCCCAACAACTGTCATACTTTGGTATGTGCAAATTAACATTTACAATGCTATTTGTCAAAGAGGTTGTGATAATACCTTTGTAAAAGTACAGACTGACTCCAGATTGTTTTGTGATTTAAGGGTGATTATTTAAGTGCTAATAAGTGGAGAGGGATGTGCAATGGACTGGGGTGATGGTGGAGGAATATCCATGGTAGAGTCCAGTCTCTTTGTATCACAGGTGCATTGTCCAATGAGGCATAGGAAGTGGAGCAATGTCAGTTCAAGGTGGACAGGGTGACATAATGGGACAGAAGGGTGACAATCACAAGAGTCTTATTTCCTGGTGGCGGTCTTGGCAATGTTCTCGGTCTTGTGCCTGGATCGCAGGGACCGTTTTCTGGGTGGTTCTCCTTCTGCAGGGGGTGGGTTGCTGGTGGCCTGTTGGTCCTGTGTTTGAGAGTGCCTTGTGGAGAGTGGGTTCCCTGGGCCTGTCCTCCCCCTGTTGCACAGCAATCCTCTCAGCTTCCCTGTTGTCCTGTGCCTCTGTCCCCTGAACCGTGTGCCCACTGCCACTGACCCCAGGTCCCTGATCGTCCTGGGTTAGTGGCTTTGCCTGGGGTCCCTGTAGTGGTGGACACACTGCGGATTGACGTGTCCTGGGGACAGTGGCATGGGCCCGCTGGGTGGGTGCTGTGGTGGTGTATCCTGGGGGAGGAGGTTCTGTGATGGTTTGGGACTGTGGCAGGGGAACCGGCTGTCCAGAGGTCCCTGATGGGACGGACTGGTCATCTTGATCCAGGCGTGCAGAGCTACTGTCATCACTGTGGGCCTCTTCTGTGGGGGGACTGGATGTGGCTGGTACCTCCTGTCAGGTGACGTTCTGTAGGGGTCCTGTTGGGGTGTAAATGCATAGTTATTGTATGTGTGTGTGCCATCTTGTGCCATAGTTATTGTATGTGTGAGTGCCATCTTGTGCAATGGTTGTGTTTCCCTCTACTCCTGTGCTTGCATTATCGCCTTGGTGCTTGTGTGGGTGGTGATTGGGTGCCCTGGCTGAGTCTCTCCACTGGACATGCTGTGGTGATGGGTGTCCATGCAAGTCTGTGATGAGTGTCCATGCATTGTTGTCACATGCAGGGCTTGGTATTGGGATGTGTGGGTTGTGATAATGGGGTATTTGTGAGGTGTTGGTGTGATGGGTGTGAGGGTAGGGGTAGAAGTTTGTGATGGCATGCAGGTAGGGTGGGGGATATAATAGTAAAGCAATGACTTACCAGAGTCCAGTCCTCCTGCTACTCCTGCGAGGCCCTCAGGTTGCATGATTTCCAAGACTTGCTCCTCCCATGTTGTTAGTTGTGGGCGAGGAGGTGGGGGTCCACCGCCAGTCCTCTATACGGCTACCTGGTGTGTGGATACCTCTAAACGTACCTTCCCCCATACGTCTTTCCACCTCTTCCTGATGTCATACCTTGTTCTTGGATGCTGTCCCACTGCGTTGACCCTGTCGACAATTCTCGGCCATAGCTCCATCTTCCTTGCAATGGACGTCTGCTGCACCTGTGATCCGAATATCAGTGGCTCTACCCAGATGATTTCCTCCACCATGACCCTGAGCCCCTCTTCAGAAAACCTGGGGTGTCTTTGAGGTGCCATGATGTGGTGTGGGTGATGTGTGAGGTGATGGTTGATGTGATGTGTGGGGTGATGTGTTGGGGTGTGTTCTTTGAGGTGCGTGGATGGTATATGAGTGATGGTGTTATGTGCCTCTGGATGCTGGTGTTGTCGTAGCTTTTCTGTCTCTCTGCTTCTTCCACAGATGCTGGTGTTGTCGTAGCTTTTCTGTCTCTCTGCTTCTTCTGTTGTAGGGGGTTGTGGGTAATGTGGTTGGGTGTTTTAAAGTGGTGTGAGTGTGTGGTGTGTGTATGTGAATCAGGTGTGTGTATTTTGAATTGTCCAATGTGGTTGTGTTTTGTATGTGCGTGTGCATTTTGAGCACAGTGGTGTGTACCGCCAATGGATTACCATGGTTAAATGACCGCTGTGTTAATTCGTGGGTCGTGATAGCGTGGGCGTATTCCTGTTGGCGTAACGGTGTGGGTTTTGCTCTCACCAGTTTATCACTGACCTTTGGTGTGGCGGACTTGTGTGGGTGTCTGTATTGTGGAGGATTTCTCAGTGTAGATCATAATACCCGTAGCGGATTTCCGCCACGGGCACGGTATGTTGGCGGCCGTCAGCACCGCGGTCAGCGGACTTCAACGCCATTGTTGTAATGAGGGCCATTGCATTTTACGAATGATTATCCCAAGTTAAGAGAGAAGCCAGTTGAATAGTATCAGCAGACTGAGAGGTTTGTGAAGCTCTCTAAATGTTTGTGGGAAGACCTGAACACACTATTGGATATAGTTGTTCCAGCCGACTTATTGGTCGAGTGTAAGAGGGCAGTAGACTGACCAGTGAGTGAACCTGAGAGAGACAAGATTACAAGTGCACCGTCACCTGATGTAATGAAGGATTATTAAAAGGTGATTGAGTTCTTGAAGACTAGGATTTCTCCTAAGAACATTGATTGGCAGCGGATTGATAGGACGGTCCAGGAGTCTAAAGAGTCAATACATACTTACTATGAAAGGTTGCTGAATGCTTTTAAGGAGTACAGTGGCAAGGAAGCGGTTGAACTAAAAGACATGTTGCATTTCGTGTTCAGATTTGTTGAAGATTTGAGACCAGAAGTAGGGCAAATGATTAAGAATCATTTGATTTGCTGGCAGGCAAAGCCGATTGATGAGGTGCTGCGGTATGCTAATTATTGTAGTGATGAGATTGAATTGAAACAAAAGAAATTGAAAGAGAACGCAATGGTGATGCAGATTAAGGCAGCCCAATCAGGAGTGCTAGGAGCTTTAGTGCCGCCAATGCTGCAGCAACAGAGAGCTGTCATGTTTCAACCTCACGTGAGGGGTAGAGGACGCGGAATGGATATGATGCGCGGTCCGGATTTAGGCACTGTGGTTGTTCAGAATGACATGCAGGACATGAAAAAGATGTTGCCATGTCATTTGTGAGGAAACGTGGGACACTGGAAGCTGGAGTGCCCATTGATGGTGCAGGAAGGAGTGGTTCAGCAAGGTGATGTTAGTGCAGTTCAAACTGTAAGGATCTCGAAAATGAGAGGCATATTTCCGAATGCTCAGAATCGAGGTCAGAATTTCTTGCCTGTACACCAGCTGCAGGTGCCTTGAGCACAATTTGCTCCTTTATCACCAGTACAGCAGCAGGTTTCTATGGTGCCTAGACAGCAAATGCACACACCCCAAGCACCGATGGAACAGCAACAGGTTATGCTTACTGAACCGGTCACAGGTCAAAGACCGCACAGTAGTAACAATACAGTACACCAATTCCCATTTCACAGTGAGGAAGAAATAAACGATGGATGGATGAGTGGCAGTTAGGATGAGGGAGCCTGTATTCTTGCTGCGTCCCTAGAGGTAGATCAGAGAGGGCCTTTTGTGAAAGGAAAGGTAATAGGTCACAAGGTCTAGTTGATACTGGAGCTCCACGCTCCACAATGAGGAGTGTGGAAGTACAGAATTTACCTCTTTCCGGCAGGACAGTTTAGGTTGTGGGAGTGGAGAACAGACAATTGAATAACCCTATCATAGAACCAGTACAAGTCGAAATCGGAAATTATTTGGGACTGCATAGATTCGTGGTGTGTGATTCAAGTCCTGTGCCCTTGCTGGGTAGACATTTGTTGTGCAAGACCAATTGCTCTACAAATTGTACAGATGCAGGGATAGAAGTTCAAACAAATAGTGATGATGAGGAGGATCAGGTGTCAGCCATGGTATTCAATGATGCTTATGAAGAATGCCCACTGATAGAATTTTTCCCGATGTTCACTATAAAGGAGTTGCATGCAGACTTACAGGGAACTGTAAAGGAGAAAGTTTGGGACTTGACTAGAAAGGAAGTGGGATTGATTAAGGGAGTGGAACCTATTAAAATCACTTTGAAGCCAAAATTTGAATTCCCGAAACTTCCACAGTGTAACATAAGATGTGATGATGAAGGTGGCGCGATAATTGGAGACTTTCTAAAACAAGGAGTTCTAAAGGAAGTGTTGAGCAGCCCATGTAATTGGACTGAAAAAGCCATGTGGCAAAGTATGAGTTGTGCAGGACTTGCGAAAAGTGAGTAGCATGGTCGTTAAGTGTTTTCCGATTGTGCCCAATCCAGCAGTGATACTGTTTCAGATTCTATGCGAGGCAGAGTGATTCACAGTGGTTGATTTGTCACAAGCTTTCTTTTCAGTACCACTTCATTAGTCAGCTTCTTTTCAGTTTCAAATTCCTAGATAAAGTCTATGGCCGGTGTAGGCTTCCACAAAGGTACACGGAGTCACCATCCCTGATCAATCAGATTCTGAAAAAGAATCTGGAGTTGTTGGAATTACCTTGCAATCGACTCTTGTACAGTACATTGATGATCTATTGATTGCATCCAAATGAAGGGACGAGTGTAAGTATGACTCGATTGCCCTGTTGAATCATTTGGGAGAGTTCGGACACAAGGTTTCACCTGTGAAATTGCAGTATTGTCAGAAATCTGTTAAATATTTGGGACATCAAATTGAGAAAGGATTGAGAAGAATCTCCTGAGAGAGGATAACAATGATTTTTGTCCCCCGACTTCCCAGAAGGATGTACGCATGTTTCTGGGAATGGTAGGGTACTTTAGACAGTGGATCCCAAATTTTGCTGAGATAGCGAAAACCCCTACAGCAGCTGACTCACAAAGGAGTTACAGATCCCATTATCCTAGATGAGGACCAGATGGGGGCATTCACTGAATTGAGAGAGAGTTTGTGCAGAACTCCAGTGTTGGGAATGCCTGATTACACAAAGCCTTTCATATTGTTTTGTCATGAATGTGATGCTTGTTCTTTGTCTGTTTTGACACAGGTCCATGGAGGTGCTTATCGCCCAGTTGCAGCAGCTTTAGAGCCAGACCTGATGTCAGCTATCTGCCAGCCCACAGGTATCCCCCCTCTAATGCAGGTCCCGTCAGTGCTCCATTTCCTGGCAAGTGGTTCCGTCCAAACAACAGTGGCCATGGCATCTGGGATGTCTCTGCCTATGTTCTCAAACATGTTGACCAGAGTGTTGTCAGCCCTGCTTTAACACATGCACAGCTACATTGTATTCCCCCAGGTGGAGGATCTGGCCACAGTGAAAGCTGACTTTTATGCCCTGGGACATATCCCCAACATCATTGGTGCCATAGATGGTACACATGTAGCATTTGTCCCCCCCCCGGAGAAAAGAACAAGTGTTCAGGAATAGAAAAAGCTATCACTCTATGAATGTGGAGATGGTGTGTTTGGTGGACCTTGGGTACATCTCCCAAGTGAATGCCAAGTATCCTGGATCTGTGCATGATGCCTTTATCTTGAGGAATAACAGCATCCCACATGTGATGGCCCAACTCCAGAGGCACCGGCTATGGCTAATAGGTGAGCCCAAGGTCCCCACCCAGTATATGTTGGTGTGTGGGTATGGGGTTGTCCCTAAGGGTTAGTGTGTGTCTGACAGTTGTCCCTCGATATTTGCCAGTGAGTCTGGTTACCCCAACCTCTCATGGTTACTGACCCCAGTGAGGAATGCCAGGACAAGGGCAGAGGAACGTTACAATGAGGCACATGGGCGAACAAGGAGGATAATTGAGAGGACCTTCGGCCTCCTGAAGGCCAGGTTCTGGTGCCTCTATCTGACAGGTGGATCCCTGTACTACTCACCCAAGAAGGTGTGCCAGATCATCGTTGCATGTTGCATGTTGCACAACCTGGCCTTAAAACGCCAGGTGCCTTTTCTGCAGAAGGGTGACCCTGGAGATGGTCGTGTGGCAGTGGTGGAGCCTGTGGACAGTGAGGAAGAGGAGGCAGAGGAAGAAGATGTGGACAACTGCGAGGCCCTCAGGATGCGTTAGTGGCAAGACTTGCTCCTCCCTTGTTGTTAGTTGTGGAGGAGGAGATTGGGGCCCACCGCCAGTCCTCTGTATAGCTACCTGGTGTCTTGCAACCACGGAACGCACCTTACCCGTAGGTCATTCCACCTCTTCCTGATGTCATCCCTTGTTCTGGGGTGCTGTCCCATGGCATTGACCCTGTCTATGATTCTCCGCCAAAGCTCCATCTTCCTAGCAATGGACGTCTGCTGCACCTGTGATCCGAATAGCTGTTGCTCTACCAGGATGATCTCCTCCACCATGACCCTTAGCTCCTCCTCTGAAAACCTGGGGTGTCTTTGGGGTGCCATGGATGTGGTATGAGTGATATGTGTGAGGATGTGTGTGGTGATGTGTTGTAGTGTGTGCTGCGAGGTGCGTGTATGGTGTATGGGTGATGGTGTTCTGTGGCTCAGATTGAGTGGGTGCTCCTGGCTTGTGTCTCTCTCAGTTGGCAATCTTTTTTTTCATTGAAAGGGTTGTGGGTAATGTGGGTGTGTGTTTTATAGTGGTGTGAGTGTGTGGTGTGTGTATGTGTGTCAGGTGTGTGGTTTTAATTGTCCAATGTGGTGGTGTTTTGTAAATGTGTGTGTATTTTGGGCGTAGCCGTGTCTACCGGCAATGGTTTACTGCGGTTGAAAGACCGTCACAATGATTCGTGGGTCCTAATAATGTGGGCGTACTCCTGTTGGCGTAACGGTGTGGGTTTTGGTACCGCCAATTTATCACTGACCTTTGGGTGGGCGGACTTGTGTTGGTGGCTGTATAGTGGCGGATTTCTCTGTGTGGTTCATAATACCCATAGCGGTATACTGCCGCACTCACGGTATCTTTGCGGCCGTCATCACAACGGTAGGTGGCATTTCCCATTAAGGTTGTAATGAGGGCCAATATGATTGTAGCCAAAACATTTTACTACACTGCATCTCTTTTTAATTAAGTGTCAAATCTGAGTGCTTCTTAAATTAAATGTTCTATTGTAGTCCTGGCATCCTTAGGGTAGTCTTACACCCCCCACATCAAAGGCACTTTTCTGTATAAGTACTGAGTCTCTTGACTCACTCATGAGTACACTTCTGGACTCAAGTAAAGTCTGCTGGAGTGACGACTGCTGTGTGCCAGAGTTGCCTCCGTGCCAGACCTGACACTTCCATGTGCTGCCATGCAGTCTGCCCTGCATGCTAAAGGGTTCATCATTGCACCAGAGTGTCTCCAAAGGCTTGCTGCTTACCCCCGTCATGCACAATGTCTCAGAGCCATCAAAGACCTCACTTTCCATCTCAAGCTAATTTGCCCCTGCTAAATGACTCCTTGGAGTAATCCTGGAGCTCTGACCTGCAGAAATCAGGAGCCCCTGCAGGCCTCAGTGTGCTGTGAACAGATTACCAGAAAGCACGGGGTAATGGTCTTTCCTGTTAATAGACTGCTTTGCCCCAGGGACAACCAATCATCCTCGCCTGAGTACTGAGCAAAAGCACCCTGCTGCATCTGAGATCATACGGTCTCTTAAGCTGAGTAGGCTGGATCCAGTGACCACTGCCTTTGGGGACCCCAAACCACTGCAAGCCCCCCCTCCAGCTAAACAGGCCAGATCCAGCAACAGCTGTCCTTCCAGCATCCCCGTAGTGGCCCTCCCTCTTCAGCACCGTGGTTTCCCCCGCTACCACTGGGGCCACTGTTGTATCTCCAACCTGGGGATTGTACCTCAGCTCCAGGACACTAGAAGAATTGGGTGTGGTAGTGGTGGTGGCGGGTGGGCTGTTAGGCAGTTCACTGCTGGTATGTGGCTATCTCCTGGCCCGCATTGAATCACTGCTGCAGCCCACAGGGACCGAGGGTGCCATGAGACTCTTTTGCTGGTCTAAGCCTTCATAAAAGGGACTGCTCATTTCTTTCCCACCCAAATTGAAACTGTAATAACGAAAGCACTACTTTTTATTGATGATAGTTGATGATAATCTTTGAGTGATTTCCTAAGTAAATCATTGCTGAGTTGACCTTAACTCCTTTTTGCAACTACAAAAATGTATCTATTTTTCTACATATTGTGCGGCGTTTCCTTATTTTTTTGTGGTCCCTCACTCTAATTCTTGGCTGTGTGTAGCACAAATACTTTACACATTGCCTTCTAAGTTAAGCCTTCCTGCTCTTCACCAGCTACCGGGGATGAGCACAGGTTCATTTAGATTGTGTATATGATTTTTGCTGACTAGAGTTGTGAGTTCTGCCTGGCTTAAGTGTATGCCCTAGCTAACCAGAAACCCCATTTCTAACAGCTATACATAACTATTTCACTTGTGTATGGTTTAAAAGGCAATAATGTAGCTCCACACACAAATTCAATAATGACTTTAGATAAAATACACATAAACAGAGTTGTGAGTTCTGCCTGGCTTAAGTGTATGCCCTAGCCAACCAGAACCCCAATGTCTAACAGCTATACATAACTATCTCACTTGTGTATGGTTTAAAAGGCAGTAATGTAGCTCCACACACAAATTCAATAATGACTTTAGATAAAATACACATAAACAGTTCTTTTATGTTTCAATCATGACATAATCGATGCAGTTTTGCTGAAGAATTCTTAACTTTCTTATATATAAACATAAACTATTACTTTGAATAGATGTCAAAACAGTCTTAGTTTTAAATGACAATTTTATCATTTATATACCAAATGGCTTGGCTAATTATTAGAACACTTCCAGGCCAGTGTTTACCATCTGGAGCGGCTCTCTAAATGAATTTGTTGGATTACACATCTCTACTTCATTTGGTTACCAAAAGCCTTTTGTGAAATAGTTTTTTTATGTACCATAAATTGCTGCAGTGAATAGTTTCTGAAGTCAGCAGGTTAGTGTCAGCCTTTCAGTTGAAGAGCTCTTGTGTTACCCATTGGTCATTCAGAACTTCAATTCAGAACTTCACAAATCAACTTCACCCATTTTTCAAAAGAAACATTTAAGCACCATATTATCTTCCATTGAATGCGACATAGTACTAAGTGCATGGAACTGCCTTGTAGCAGATATAGTGGGGAAACTGACTCCCAAAGATATTTGTGCAGATGCAGGGCTCAATGTATGAAGCCTTTTTGTAGTCACAAATCATGTGATTTGCAGATCTGGGCCAGTTGCGACTGCAAAAATGCCTAAAATGCTACTGAAACGCATTCAGTTTTGATGCCAAATACTAATTCAGAATTTGGAAGGATGTCTTTAGGCTGTCCCTTCCAAATACTGAATCTGATTAATATTTATTAATCGCTTGTGACCAAATTCCCATTGCAAAACATTCCTCTTCAAAGGAAGTGATAAACCATTTACCGATCTGGAGATGGCCCTAACATGCCTCTTTCCCTTTGTGATAGTTACAGAATTTTTTTTAAGACTAGGCAGTGGTCTCATGGACCACTACCTACTCTTAAATCAAAGTTATTATTTTTAAATTTTTTAAAATGGGGATACATTAAAATAAAATAGTCTTATTTAATAGCAATCTCAGACATGGCGGTCTGGTCAGCAGGCAACCTTCACTGCCATGGCTGGGATTAGTAGTGGGGTCACAATTTTCAACCTACCTCATATATTTGTGAGGTAGGTTGAAATGTGACTCACTAGGAATTGGGAACCAAACTTAGTATATAGGTTGGCTTGCAAATTATCACACTAGTTGCAATAATACTGGCTGCGAATTGCAACCAGTATTTTGTGTCCAGTTCTTAATACATTTGGCTCACAGATATGAAACCTAGATTTGATGCTTTGAAGATGGCTGAGAAAGGTCTATTTATTGTCCTGGTGCCAGCAGTACTTATCTACTGTCTGTGTCCATGCATGTATGAAGCCGCTCCTTTTTTTCCCCCTTAATAGTTTTTTCATCCTTGTCAAAGATCTGATTATCATCAGTTTCAAATAAGAGAAAAATTTGCATTCAAAGGTCCTCCATCAAATTTCATAGTTCCATTTCAGCAACAATAAACAAATCACCATGCTGGCTCAGTTCTAGTGTCTCTCACTCACGGATAGCTCACTGTTGATGGACTGTTCATAATGTAAATGTGTAACTGAAATTCATTAACCATGGTCTCAAATCCAAATTGGGCTAGCTCAGCTTCTAAGCCTTCCTATGTTGATTGTGTGAATACCATTAAGATTTGCATTGAAGTTCATTTTTGAGCCAATATAAATGACTGATTTTAAATGATGATTTAACAAATACAAAACATTTTTTATATATGACTTTTATTAGCTTTTAAATACAACACAGAAGGGTCACTGTTCAATAATACTGGCAGCAAACAAGAAAAAAACAGTAGTACAACAGCGTCCAAACCTAATCATTGGAAACAAATTCCCAACTCCCCCAGCACCCTTGCTGCTCTTCATTTACAGCATTTTTTCAAATGTCATATCCATATTGTAGTTTGTTGTTGACATGTGGTGGATGTTACCCTTAGCCTTCATCCACACATCCACCCACCCCTGTATTTCACTGAAAAGCTTGGCTTATCTCCTGTTAATTGACCCATCAAATCCAGAAAGGTCCACAGACTTGATCTCACAAACAAACCAACACTCCCACACTGCTCTTTTCCACAAAATCCAATTGTCCGTAGCTCCCATCACATTGTCACGCCATGTCGCAGTGGTCATCTGGCTCAGATTTGAGTTCTTGCAGCATATGCAGCCCAATCGTCTGTCAGTTTCTCATCTCTGCATACAAGTTACATCCTTGTTGCCTCTTCCACCGCCCATTCAGAGACATCCTGTAGGAAAGTACCATCTTTCTTGGCATGTTACCCCCAGTTTTACCTGTATGTCAGTATGTTTTTGCCTGTCTCACTGGGATCCTGCTAGACAGGACCCCAGTGCTCATAGTTTGTGGCCTAATGTGTGTGTTGTCAGTAGTGCTTAACTGTGTCACTGAGGCTCTGCTAACCCGAACCTCAGTGCTTTTGCTCTCTCTGCTTTTAAATTTGACACTATAGGCTAGTGACTTAATTTACCAATTTTAATTGGCACACTGGACCCCTCATGGAAGTTCCTAGTATATGGTACCTAGGTATCCAGGGTATTGGGGTTCCAGGACATCCTTATGGGCTGCAGCATTTCTTTTGCCACCCAAAAGGGGCTCAGACAAACCCTTTCACAGGACTGCCACTGCAGCCTGCATGAAATACTGAACACACTAGTTCATACCCATTTTCACTGCACCTAAGTAACTTATAAGTCACCTATATGTCTAACCTTCATTTACTGAAGGCTAGCTGCAAAGCTACTAAGTATGAGGTCCCACTTGCACTAGCAAAGGTGTCCCCACGCAGTTCAGGGTCAATTCCCCAGACTTTGTGAGTGCAGGGACGTCATTACACATGTGCACTACATATAGGTCAATACATATAAGTAGTTTCATAATGGAAACCCTAAATATGGCCATGTAAGGTGTCTAAGATCATGGAATTGTCCCCCCATTCCGTCTCTGGTATTGGGGAGCCAATTCCATGCATCATGGGGGCTCCACCATGGACAATCAGTACTGCCAAACCAGCTTTCTGAGCCTTGCACTGCTACTACAGCTGCTGCCACTTCACAGGCAGAGTTCTGCCCTCCTGGGTTCTGAGCAGCACAGTCCCAGGAAGGCAGAACAAAGCATTTCCTTTGGAAATAGATGTTACAGACTGGGGAGGGGTAGCCTCCCCAGCCTCTGGAAATGCTTTGAAGGGCACAAATGGTGCCCTCCTGAAAAAGCCAGTCTACTCCGGTCCAGGGACCCCCAGTCGGTGCTCTGGTGCGAAACTGGACAAAGGAAATGGGAGTGACCACTCCCCTGTCCATCACCACCCCAGGGGTGAGCCATCTTGTTTTCCAAGGTGTGGGGACACTCTGGAGGCCTCAGAGTGGCCAGTGCCAGTAGGTGACATCAGAGACCCCTCCTGATAGATCCATATCTGATAAGGTAGCCAATCCCCCTCTCAGGGCTATTTAGGGTCTCTCCTGTGGGTTTCTCTTCAGATTCTACTTGCAAGTTTCCAGCAGGAATCCTCTGCAACTACTACTTCATCCTCTGACCTCGGATCGACCACAGACTGCTCCAGGAACCGCTGTAACAGCAACAAAGTATCCAAAAGGGATACTTTTTCTCTCCAACTTCAGCTCCATCCAGCAATTGCAACAGTTTCCACGGTGTGCAGGATCTGGGGACTCCCTGTCTTCACCCTGCACCAGAAGGACCGAAGAAATCTCCCGTGGCGTGATGGAGTCACTTCCCTGCTCTTGCAGGCCCCTTCTAAGTAGACAACCAGTTCTCTTGGACTCCTCTCTTGGTGACGAGCTTGCTCCTTGGAACACAGGTGGTGGACCCCTTCAACACAGACTGTCCTAAGGTCCTGCTGTCCAAATTTTGAGGAGGTAAGAGCTTGCTTTCCCCGTTAACGACAGTACCCCTGTGCACTGCGTCATCTTCACCTCCTGGGGCCTCTGTGCACTATTTGCAAGAATCCTTCATGCACAGCCTGGCCCAGGTCCCCAGCACTCTATCCTGCAACGCTCAACTCGCTGAGTTGACCTCCGGAGGTGTGGGAACTTCTTTTGCAGTGCTGCACCAACCGCAATTTGCACCTTCTTTGTCCCTGTGTCCTGAGTCCTCTGTGGGTGCTGCCTGGTCATCTGTGGGTTCCTTCCAGTGTTGGGAGTCCCCTCTGCCTCCTCAGTCTGAGTTAAGGCCCCCAGGTCCCTCCTGGGTCCAGGCAGCACCACTTTTATGCAAAACGCGACTTTGCTTGAACCAAGGCTTGTTGGACGAATCGAGCGCTGAAACTCGCCTGCATCCAACATCTCTTCGTGGAACATCCATTGCATCATGCAGGAACCTGCAGCCATCTTCCTTTGGTGCATTTCTGCAGTCTTCGTCCAACCGGGGACTCTTATTTTGCACCCTGTTCCAGGTTGGCAGGGGCTCCTGCCCTTCCTGGAACTTCTTCTGACTTCTGGACTTGGACTCCTCTCTTTGCAGGTCTGCAGGTCCAGGAATCCACTGGTTGTTGTTTGCATTCTTGCTTGGCTCTTGCAATAATCATGACTTGTAGTGTGTGATCTAAGGAAACTTGCAATACTTTACTCCTACTTTCCCGGGCTCTGGGGTGGGGTGTTTTACTCACCATTGTGGTTTTCTTACTTCCCCAGCAATTCTCTACACACTACATATTTCTAGGGGAGAATTTGTGATTCACATTCCACTTTCTTAGTGTATGGTTTGTGTTGCCCCTAGTCCTATTTTCTCCTATTGCATTCTATAGCATTTCCTATTGTTTGCACTATCCTATGTCTAATTACTTACATTATTTGGTGTCTAGTGTATATATTGTGTATAATACTTACCTCCAGAAGGAGTATTGCCTCTAAGTTATTTTTGGCCTTGTGTCACCCAAATAAACTACCTTCATTTTTGGTAACGTTGAGTATTATCTTTACTTGTGTATAAGTACTGTGTAACTATAAGTGTTATTGCAGGAGCTTTGCATGTCTCATAATTCAGCCTAAGCTATAGCCACATCTATCAGCCTAAGCTGCTAGAACACTACTACATTTCACTAATAAGGGATAACTGGACATGGTATAAGGTGTAAGTAGCCAAGGTACCCACTACAAACCAGGCCAGCCTCCTACACATCCCTGATCCAATCTTCAAATATAGGTGGTGCTGGGCTGAGCCAATTTAATGGCTATACGGCATTTTGCTCGCAGAAGCCCCAGTAGTACAAATTTGTGACTCTACCTTAAGCACCCCACGCTCCCCTCTGTTTCGGGTATCAGACCCAACAAAAGGTCCCTGGGTGTAATTTTCCAGTCTGTGTCCCTCTCTAAAGTGGTCACCACCTCCCTCTAGGGAGGTGTCAGGGAGGGGCACTGCCACACCATATGCATGAAGTTCACTGGTGCCAAAATGTGAGCAGTCATCTGACCAAGAGGAGGAAATATATAGTAGTCGTCAGACGAGGTAGGCCTGATGAGTAAAGTTGTATTGAATACGTTTGAATTGCACATTGGCATTCACTTTCTTGGCTTTCTCAAACATGTTCCCTCTCCCGGGCTGTCATTATTGTCTCCCCCAGTGTTTCCTCCCATTTAAGTTGTGCTTCAGCTATTATCTTGGGGAGGTCTTCCGTTAGAGCCCTGTAAATGTAGGATATCAGTCTGGACCCCCCTTATTCAGGAGGGTTGTTTATGTTTTAAACTGGCGTCTCTGTTGGGAAGCAACCCCTCACCAGCATTTTTGCATACTATAAATACTGACCCGTTCCAAAAGAAAAGGATTCAATCCCTTCCTCTGGTGTAATAAATTGACCTCCCAGGTAATGGTCCTCAAAGACATCGCACCCACCCCCCCTCCCAGCCTCTCCACTTTTGTAGGGACATGGTCGCATCACTGATGGCTAACACTTGCACATTCCAAATCTGCACATCTCTCGCATATGGAGTTTGACATATTACATATGCAACGGTATGTGCCCATGCGTCACATACTCAATTGCACCACAAAGAGTTCATCCTTGTGTGATCGCCTGCCTCCCATGAGCAGAGCTGGTAAAGTCTGGCCTCTGTAGGTGCCCTTTAACAGTTTTCTCTCAGTTATCATCATGATCAAAAAATGAAACTGCATGCTGCAACTGGGATGCCAGATAGTATAATTCCAGGTGGGGGAGTGTGAACCTACCCCTCCCCCGTCCCCATGTCTGCTTAAGCATGGGAGGTTCACCCTTTCTATCTTGTTTGGCCAGAGCAATTCTAGAATCAGGCCATTCAGCAGAGCAAGGAAGTGTTGGGATATCTCAAAGCAAGTACATACAGGCACCCGGGCAGCACTACCATTTTGACAACAGCTGCTCTGCCCATCAGAAGCCGGTGTGCCTTCCAGACTCTAATGGTGGCCCTAGGCCCCTCTAGTACTCTACCCATGTTAAAGCCAGGATATTTACTTTCAGTGTGGGCCACACTAATCCCAGACATCTGAGCCTTTCAGTTCTCCACAGAAGTCCTACGTGCAGCAAGAAGGCATTCTGTGTCTCAATCAAAGTACCCATTGGAAACCCTCCCCAAATAGTTGGAAGGTGTTCAGTAGTATGGGAATTGAGTGCCCCGGCTGAGAGACATACATCAGGGTGTCTTCTGCATATAAGGATATGGCCTCCCTTCCCTTAATCATATCTTCAAGGGCCCCTGCACCCACTGGGGGAGTGCCGCCAGCGGTGCCATGGTGAACAGGATGGGTGGCAAGGGGCATCACTCTCGGGGGGCCCGCTGGACAAATGTATCCTTTCATGCACAAGTTCCCCAGTGTGCCCTTGGCCCACTGAGTCCACATACAACAGTTTATCCCATGCAATGTAGTTTGGACCTAGGCCCATCCCATCCTATCCATGATGAGCCACAGGTATTCCCACTCCACCGAGTCAAATGCCTGCTCAATATTGAGGAGCATGAAGATGTAAGGGTCATTTCTTACATGTGGGGCATGTTAGATGTGCGACAGGTGACAAAGATTATGCTTTTTTTGCTGTGGCATGATATGAAATGGTGGTGGATAGAGCTCAAGGAGTTCTACTCTGTGGAGTTGGGTAAAAACTCTGTGGAGTTCTGCGTGCAGCAGAGAGCCACCTTCCCTACCATCCCGGTGCTGAGTGTGCACGATCTTGGAAGTGCTAAGAAGGGTTGGGCCTGGTTAGTAGTACTAACCAGGCCTGACCCTGATTAGTGCTTCTGAAATCAGGTGCATCCAGGCCAGGGTATGTTAAAACAGTGGCGAAAGCTGCTGATTCAGGCTTTTTGTGCTGACAGAGCCCATCAGCCTGGAGCCTGCTGTTCTAAACCACACCTGCACAATTCCCTTCACCAACTGCTCTCCTTCACAAACTTGCTCCAGAGGGCCAAGCACACCCCCTGTCTTGCATCAGCCTTGTAATCGCTTTGTCTCCACTTACACACACACTCAGATCACCCTTTCTTTATGGCCCAACACTAGCAACAAACCAGCTCACCACCAGCAGCCTGGTGTTTTCACAAAGTGCCTAGCCTTTCTTGCCACTTGCTCTAAGGTATTCCTTCAGGCCACACACCTCTATCTGACGTGGGCTGCTGGAATACTACTTATCAGCTGATGCTCCCCTGGTCTCCAACTCTCCCTGCTGGCCTTAGCACTGTACTTATAACACCACTTCCTTTTCCCGGGACTCTGGGGAGACATGTTCTTGTCAAGTGGAGCTCTGACTGCAAGTTTGCTTTTTACCAAGCATAGACCCCTGCACATCACTCATATTCAAATACTGTCCATGGCCAGTGCTGGCCCCTGTGTGCACATAGAATAGAAAAGAAATCCAGGGTCTTAATGTGGTCCAGGACTCCTCACTCCAGGGTACCCGTTGCCAGTGGCCTGGCTCTCTGCCACCCCTGCTCCTGGGCTGCTGAGGACAGTGAAAGGAGGGAGGCCTGGATCTAGTGCAACCCCCTCACCAGCAGCATTCATCAGCACTATGCCTGGCTGTCCCTGACCTCTTTGGGCTGCTGTGTGGCCCATAACAGGGCTGTAGTGTACAAGTCGTGGGCTCCACTGCTGGGGCTAGTGGAGTTTTTGGCTAAACTTTGTGCCCTGAGAGCCACAAACTCTGATAACTCTGCCAGAGGTGCTCACTGCCAACCCCTAGTATAAAACCACCTTGGTCTAGATGTATAAGTGTCGACAGATGTGGGAAGAAGGTGTGCTGCCAGGACGCTACTGAGGGGGTGATTCTGACCTCGGCGGTAAAATGCCCTTACCGCCGGTCATAAAACCGCCATAACACCGCCGCGGCCAACCGCCACGGTCATTCTGACCCACAACGGCCAAACCTCCAAAAATCCATCCTCCACTGCAGCCCGCCACATCGGCGGGCAGCGATAAACTGGAGATGACCAAACCACCACCGTCACGCCAACAGAAATACGCCCATGCCATTACGACCCACGAATCCACACGGCGGTCATTCAAACGCGGTATTCCATTGGCGCTACACACCGCCGCGGTCAGAATACACACACATCACCAAAACACAGCCACATTGGACAATTTGAAATACACACACCTGATACACATACACACACCACTCCCACACAATCAACCAACTATAAAACACACACCCACATCACCCACAAACCCCTGCGACCAGAATTACTGAGAGAAGGAGAGAGAGACACAGCAGACAATCCCTAGCAAGACACACTGAGGCACACTACACCATCACACACACCACATAGTAGCACAAAGGACCACACACCAACATACTCCTCATCACATACACCACCCCACACCTCACCCACACCACCCCATGGCACCCCAAAGGCACCCACGCTTTTCGGACCAAGAACTCCGGGTCATGGTGGAGGAAATCCTAAGAGTGGAACCCCAGCTCTTCGGCTCGCAGGTGCAGCACACCAGTATAGCCAGGAAGGCGGAGCTATGGCAGCGGATCGTGGACAGGGTCAACGCGGTGGGACAGCATCCCAGGAATAGGGAGGACATCCGCAAAAGATGGAACGACCTACGGGGGAAGGTCCGATCGATGGTCTCCAGGCACAACATCGCGGTCCAGAAGACTGGCGGCGGACCCCCAACCACCCCTCCCGAATTTACATCGTGGGAGCAAGAGGTCTTGAACATCCTGCATCCTCAGGGCCTCGCTGGAGTAGCCGGAGGAATGGACTCTGGTAAGTCCCATCTCAACTACTATATCCCCCCCACCCCACCAGCATGCCAACCCACACCCCCACCCTCACCCCCAACCCCCCAGCACATATCCTCCCTGACAATGTCTCACCAGCACAACCCACCCATCCCAACACCAACTCCTGCATGATAACACAAATCATGGGCACCCATCACCTATGCATGACCACTGCACCAACCCCTCCCCCCCACTAAATACCCTCACAACACCTCCCTCAAGGGAATGCCTGCACTGGGGAACAAGGGCACGCTATTGCACACACAGAAACAATAACCAAACTCTCTTACCCCATGCAGGACCCGAACGACAACACACCAGCCAGGAGGGTCCAGAACTGTCCATCCCACCACCGGAACAGGCCCACACTGAGGATAGCAGCTCTGTCGACAGTGAACCTGATGACCAGCCCGGACCATCGGGGACCTCTGGGCAGTCGGTTCCCCTCAGGCAGCTACAGGCCACACCAGACCCGACCCCCTCTGCAGACACCAGCACAGCTCCCACCCAGCGGGCCCATGCCTCTGTCTCTAGGACAGCTCAATCAGCGGTGTGTCTGCCACTACAGGGCACCCAGGCTAACCCAACACCCCAACAACAACAGGGACCTGGGGGCAGTGGGAGCGGGCACACCGGCCAGGGGACAGAGGCCGGGGGAAACCGGGCAGCTCGGAGGGCTGCTGTGCGACAGGGGGGGGAGGAGAGGCCCAGGGAACCCACTCTCCAAGAGGCCCTCACCACCATCATGGCAGCCTACCACCACTCCCAAGAAACGATGGCGACGGTACTGGCCAGGTTCACTGAGGTCCAGGCACAGCAGGAAGAACGCTACATGGGGTTCAGGGAGGAGCTGAGAATCATCGGGACCGCAATGGGGACCATCGTCCTGGCCCTCCACAGGATAGAGGACGCGTTGCGGGACCATGGTGCACCACACAGGGCCCCTGTCACTAGGCCGGACCAGGAACAGCCTACCACCTCCGCCGGCGCTAGTGGACAGGAGGTCCCAACACCTCGACAGCCCCCCAGAACCCCACCTCCTGCTGAAGAACAACCACCCCGTAAGAGGAGCCTGAGACCAAAGAAAAAGACAGAGTAGGATGTCAAGACCCCCGCCAGCAGGACATACTCCCTGAACTCTTCCCACTGTCCCACATTGCCACCCTGTCCAACCATGAACTGCCTATGCTCCATCCTTCCCTAGGCAAAAGAACAATGCACCTGTGAGACTGAGAACTGGACTCTGCCATGGATATTCCTCCACCTCCACCCATCACCCTTAGAATCACATGTACCGATATCTCGCACTGTAAATAAATCACATTTTGCACAATAATCTGTTTTGAGTCATGCTGTCTTATTAACAAATGTATTACATATCACTGTTCAATTTCTGTTCTGTCAATTAGTCATGACAACATACCAATGTCAATACGCTGTATTTCATGGGCGAACCAAGCAGAAGTCAGGTACTGAGTCAGACAGCACTGAGAAGGGAAGGGAAAGGCAAAAATTACTGAAAAACATCTTTGGGGAACTACAGAAAGTACAGATGCAGGAGGCTAGAAGCAATTGGGAAATGGCGTGGGTGAATCTTACCTGGGTGTCACTGGAAATTACTGTTGTATCACTCTATCCCTATTGTCTGTGTCGTCCTCTGAGTCTTCCTCCTCTTCACTCTCCACAGGCTCCACGGCTTCCACAACACCACCATCTGGACCATCCTCCTGCAGGAAAGGCACCTGGCGTCGCAAAGCCAGGTTGTGAAGCATACAGCAGGCCACGATGATATGGCACACCTTCTTTGGTGAGTACATTAGGGATCCACCAGTCATATGCAGGCACCTAAACCTGGCCTTCAGGAGTCCAAAGGTTCGCTCAATCACCCTCCTAGTACGCCCATGGGCCTCATTGTAGCGTTCCTCTGCCCTTGTCCGGGGATTCCTTACTGGGGTCAGTAGCCACGGCAGGTTGGGGTAACCAGAGTCACCTATTAGCCACACACGTTGTCTCTGTAGCTGCTCCATCACATAGGGGATGCTGCTATTTCGCATCACATACGCGTCATGCACTGACCCAGGGAACTTGGCATTTACATGGGAGATGTACTGGTCAGCCAAACAGACCACCTGGACATTCATCGAATGATAATTTTTTCTGTTTCGGAACACCTGCTCATCGTCTTTTGGGGGTACCAAAGCCACATGGGTCCCATCAATGGCACCAATGATGTTGGGGATGTGTCCAAGGGCATAGAAATCACCCTTCACTGTAGGCAAGTCACCCTCCTCGGGGAAAATGATGTAGCTCCGCATGAGTTTCATCAGGGCAGACAACACTCTGCTCAAAATCTTAGAAAACATAGGCTGAGACATTCCAGATGACATGGCCACTGTGGTCTGGAATGACCCACTGGCCAAAAAATGGAGGACTGACAAAACCTGCACCAGAGGGTGAATCCCTGTGGGTTGGCGGATGGGGGACATCAGGGCTGGCTCCAGCTGGGCACACAGTTCATGGATAGTGGCACGGTCAAGTCTGTATCGAAGTATTATATGGCGTTCTTCCATTGTCGACAGGTCCACAAGCGGTTGGTACACGCGAGGATTCCTCCTTCTCATCGCAAGTCCCAGCGGACGGTGCCTAGGAAGGACAACATGGAGCACAGAGTCAGCCAAAACACAGGTACGTACAGACAGCTTGCACAGTTAAAGAATGGCAATGGGTTGAAAGGCGTGTATGTGTGGCAATGCAAGGCCTAGGCCTGTGTGTCGCAGTCAAAATTAAGCCATGTGGGCCCTTGAAATGGCGGCTGCCTGACCTGTGAAGTGGGACAATGGGATGTGAGGTCAATGCGCTGGCGGGGCACACCGTGGCGGTAGGCGGTCGCAGACCGCGGCGCAAAGCCGCATTGGTTAACATTGAAGCCTATGGGTTTCAGCAGCCAATAACGAAGTGCGCCGGCGGTCGCGGTACGCACCGCCGCGGGACGCACCGCCGCGGACGTGACCGCCATTTTCTATCTGCTTAATCACTCGAGACCTGATCATCCACAGGAGAGGACCTATACTGCAAGTGCTGCTGTGACCTCGGTCTGGAAGATACAATGGCTGCTGCGCCTGGGGAAAGGGCCCCTGCCTTCACGTCTGAAGAGTTGGACAAGCTCGTGGATGGGGTCCTCCCCCAGTATGCGCTACTCTACGGTCCTCCAGACCAACAAGTGAGTACACCGGGTGCTAATGGAATGGGCTATGCCTGTGTGGATTGGGGTGGATGTAAGTTGGTGGGGTGGGGGGCGAATGAGGAGTGCAACGCCCGACAGATGAGAGCATGTGCCATATGGCAAAGTGGGTGGGGGGGGCCAATTACATCTAACATGCAGGTCATTGATGAGTTCCTCCTTTCCACCCTGTACATGTCTAATAGGTCAGCGCCCATCAGAAGATCGACATTTGGCGTGCCATCGCCAAGGAAGTCCGGACCTTGGGGGTCCACAACAGACGGGGCACCCACTGCCGCAAGAGGTGGGAGGACATCCGCCGCGGGACAAGGAAGACCGCAGAAACACTGCTGGGGATGGCCTCCCAACCTAGGAGGGGTGCCAGTCGCACCATGACCCCCCTGATGTCCCGGATCCTGGCGGTGGCCTACCCTGAATTGGATGGGCGCTTTAAGACATCACAGCAGACACAAGGGGGTGAGTATCAGCACATTCTCCTATCTTTCTGCGCAGTGGAGGCGTCTGGGCGGGGGAGGAGGGCTGTGGGTGACATTAGGCCAGGGCGCTTTCTGTAGTGTAGTCCTCTCCCTTAGGCATGGCCCTGTGCCCCCGGCCCCCACCTCTGTAGGGTGACAAGTACAGCCATTGAAGGTCCAGCATCTCCCATGTGCGCGTTTGACGTCTCTTGGCCTGTTGTCCTAGTCAGTAGTACTGAGTAGTGTACCCCGAATGCGCGGCTTAGTGCATTAGGCACCTGTGTCTGTCCTCTCCGCCAACGGTGTTGACATTGCATGCACTCAACCTGGTCTTCTTTTTTCTCCCCCCACCCTTTCTCTTCATCTTCTTGTGCATGTGTGCATGTGTGCATTAGCATCATCAGGCGGAGGAGATATGGCATCGGAGCACGAGGGAGCTGCAGGACACAAGGCCACGGTGGGCCCAGGAACAGACACCGAGGGCACCAGTGATCCGGAGGGCGAGGGGAGCACCACGACGGGGACCGCTGGTGAGAGCAGCGAAAGCGACACGTCCTCGGATGGGAGCTCCCTAGGGGTGGCGGCAACATCCGTGCCCCCCGCCTCTACAGGTACAGCCGCCACCCAGCGCACCAGCCCCGCCCTCCCAGCAGCCCCTCAGCCTTCGCTCCGTGCCGGTTCGCCCAGGAAGGCGCGCGTCTCCTTCGCCCCAGGCACCTCAGCCCCTGCCCCTGTTGCCCCTGCTGCCCTCAGTGCGGAGCTCATTGACCTGGTAAGGACGCTCATTGTTGGGCAGACGACCCTTTTGAATGCCATCCAGGGTGTGCAAAGGGAGGTGCAACAGAGCAATGCGTACCTGGAGAGCATTCATTCGGGTCAGGCTGCCCATCAACGAGCGTTCACTGCTCTGGCCTCAGCACTGACGGCAGCCATTGTCCCTGTTTCCAGCCTCCCTCTTCTGACTGCCTCCAGCCTGTCTCTGTCTCCTGTTCCTCAGCCTATCCCATCCACACCATCAGACCAGCCTGCACACACCTCAACACCCAAGAGCAGCTCATCCAAACACAAGCACCACAGATCCCGCAAACACTCACCCGAGCAACACCCAGATGCAGACATGCCAACAGCCACTGCCACCCCTGTGTCCCCCTCCTCCTCGTCTCCCTCCTCCCTCCCTGTGACGTCTACACTCACACCTGCATGCACCCCAACATCAGCCAGTGCTTCCATCACCACCTCACCCTCCAGTACAGTCCACACTCGTGCAGTCACCACCCCCACTGCCATGTACACGTCCCCTGTGTCCTCTCCCACTGTGTCTGTCACCCCCTCTTCCAAGACACACAAACGCAGGCAGCCACCCACCCAACAGCCATCCACCTCACGACAGCCTACAGCACCAGCACCTTCACCCAATGACAGCACACCTGACTCTCCTACAACCACCTCCTCTACCTCCACTTCCATCTCCACTCCTCCTACCCTTTACCTTGGCCCTAAAAAACTTTTCCTGGCTAACCTTAACCTCTTTCCCCCCGATGACCTCCCCCATCCATCTTCAAGGAGTCCCAAGAGCACCGCAGCCACCACCAGCCCAGCTTCGGGTGTCACTGTTGTGCCTGGGTTCTGGAGCCCACCCTTTGCCAGCAGTGACACATCGAGCTGCAGCAAGGACACGTCCAGCCCCCCCCCCCGGCAAGAGGACCCGCCAAACCAAGGACCGCCGTGCGAGGACCGACAGGGCTGCCCCCAAGGAGCAATGTGCGGCCACTTCACCACCCACACCATCTGGGGGAGGCAAGGGCCCGAGAGCCCCATCAAAGGAGCGGAAGGGCAGCAGGAGCGCGGAGAAGGTGGACCCCACATGCCACATCCCAGCTGGGAAGGAGGACACTAAGGATGCCAGGAGTCCGTCCCCGAAGGGTCCAGAAACGTCACGGTCCGAGGGCGACTGAGCAGGGAGTCGAGGCCAGGTCTGGCTCCCTTGACCTGCTGGATGAGCACCGCTGAACAGGGCCCGCGGTGGAGAAGAGCACCGCTGAACAGGGCCCGCGGTGCAGAAGAGCACCGCTGAACAGGGCCCGCGGTGCAGAAGAGCACCGCTGAACAGGGCCCGCGGTGCAGAAGAGCACCGCTGAACAGGGCCCGCCGTGGAGATAGGCACCGCTGAACAGGGCCCGCGGTGGAGAAGAGCACCGCTGAACAGGGCCCGCGGTGGAGAAGAGCACCGCTGAACAGGGCCCGCGGTGCAGAAGAGCACCGCTGAACAGGGCCCGCCGTGGAGATAGGCACCGCTGAACAGGGCCCCGCCGTGGAGATAGGCACCGCTGAACAGGGCCCGCGGTGGAGAAGAGCACCGCTGAACAGGGCCCGCGGTGCAGAAGAGCACCGCTGAACAGGGCCCGCGGTGCAGAAGAGCACCGCTGAACAGGGCCCCGCCGTCTCAAGCACCGCTCCGCTGGGCCCTTCTTCTCAGGCACCGCTCCGCTGGGCCCTTCCTCTCAAGCACCGCTCCGCTGGGCCCCGCCGTCTCAAGCACCGCTCCGCTGGGCCCCGCCGTCTCAAGCACCGCTCCGCTGGGCCTTTCCTCTCAAGCACCGCTCTGCTGGGCCCTTCTTCTCAAGCACCGCTCTGCTGGGCACCGCCGTCTCAAGCACCGCTCCGCTGGGCCCTTCCTGTCAAGCACCGCTCCGCTGGGCCCTTCCTCTCAAGCACCGCTCCGCTGGGCCCTTCCTCTCAAGCACGGCTCCGCTGGGCCCCGCCGTCTCAAGCACCGCTCCGCTGGGCCCTTCCTCTCAAGCACCGCTCCGCTGGGCCCTTCTTCTCAGGCACCGCTCCGCTGGGCCCTTCCTCTCAAGCACCGCTCCGCTGGGCCCTTCTTCTCAGGCACCGCTCCGCTGGGCCCTTCCTGTCAAGCACCGCTCCGCTGGGCCCTTCCTCTCAAGCACCGCTCCGCTGGGCCCCGCCGTCTCAAGCACCGCTCCGCTGGGCCCTTCTTCTCAAGCACCGCTCCGCTGGGCCCTTCCTCTCAAGCACCGCTCCGCTGGGCCCTTCTTCTCAAGCACCGCTCCGCTGGGCCCTTCCTCTCAAGCACCGCTCCGCTGGGCCCTTCTTCTCAGGCACCGCTCCGCTGGGCCCTTCTTCTCAAGCACCGCTCTGCTGGGCACCGCCGTCTCAAGCACCGCTCCGCTGGGCCCTTCTTCTCAGGCACCGCTCCGCTGGGCCCTTCCTCTCAAGCACCGCTCCGCTGGGCCCTTCCTCTCAAGCACCGCTCCGCTGGGCCCTTCTTCTCAGGCACCGCTCCGCTGGGCCCTTCTTCTCAAGCACCGCTCTGCTGGGCACCGCCGTCTCAAGCACCGCTCCGCTGGGCCCTTCTTCTCAGGCACCGCTCCGCTGGGCCCTTCTTCTCAAGCACCGCTCTGCTGGGCACCGCCGTCTCAAGCACCGCTCCGCTGGGCCCTTCTTCTCAGGCACCGCTCCGCTGGGCCCTTCCTCTCAAGCACCGCTCCGCTGGGCCCTTCCTCTCAAGCACCGCTCCGCTGGGCCCTTCCTCTCAAGCACCGCTCCGCTGGGCCCTTCCTCTCAAGCACCGCTCCGCTGGGCCCTTCTTCTCAAGCACCGCTCTGCTGGGCACCGCCGTCTCAAGCACCGCTCCGCTGGGCCCTTCCTGTCAAGCACCGCTCCGCTGGGCCCTTCCTCTCAAGCACCGCTCCGCTGGGCCCCGCCGTCTCAAGCACCGCTCCGCTGGGCCCTTCTTCTCAAGCACCGCTCCGCTGGGCCCTTCCTCTCAAGCACCACTCCGCTGGGCCCTTCTTCTCAGGCACCGCTCCGCTGGGCCCTTCCTCTCAAGCACCGCTCCGCTGGGCCCCGCCGTCTCAAGCACCGCTCCGCTGGGCCCCGCCGTCTCAAGCACCGCTCCGCTGGGCCCTTCCTCTCAAGCACCGCTCCGCTGGGCCCTTCTTCTCAAGCACCGCTCCGCTGGGCCCTTCCTCTCAAGCACCGCTCCGCTGGGCCCTTCTTCTCAGGCACCGCTCCGCTGGGCCCTTCCTCTCAAGCACCGCTCCGCTGGGCCCTTCTTCTCAGGCACCGCTCCGCTGGGCCCTTCTTCTCAAGCACCGCTCCGCTGGGCCCTTCCTCTCAAGTACCGCTCCGCTGGGCCCTTCTTCTCAAGCACCGCTCCGCTGGGCCCTTCCTCTCAAGCACCGCTCCGCTGGGCACCGCCGTCGCAAGCACCGTTTATGGTTCACTGTGCCCACCATGCCTCCTCCTTGACCAGTGGAGACTGTCATCCACCTGATGGACTGTGGCTTTGCACTCCCCAGGATGGCCCAGTGGGCAGCCCACCCACTGTAGAGACATTGAGAGACTGTGGCTTTGCACTCCCCAGGATGGCCCAGTGGGCAGCCCACCCACTGTAGAGACATTGGGAGACTGTGGCTTTGCACTCCCCAGGATGGCCCAGTGGGCAGCCCACCCACTGTAGAGACATTGAGAGACTGTGGCTTTGCACTCCCCAGGATGGTCCAGTGGGCGATCCACCCACTGCAGAGACTTGAGAGACTGTGGCTTTGCACTCCCCAGGATGGTCCAGTGGGCATGGTGGCTCCTCGTGGATCTGGCGTCGTGGACTCATGTGGCTGTGGTGCCCCCCCCTTCCCTTCCCCCTGAGGTGCCTGTAGTTTTTACATCTGATGCCCCTGCAGTGTTCTCTCCAAAGGACTCAGGTCTCCTGTGTGGGCTTTGCCCTTGTTTCGCAAGACTTTGGCCCACGGACATGCTGAAATCGTAGGTTGTGCAGGACTTGGTACTTCAGTTATACACTGATGTGTGTGTAATTAGTTTTGTTGTGGATATCTTTCATGGTTGTACGCTAATTTTCTGGAGCTTTTTGGTACATAAATATTTATTCCAAATATGATTATGTCCTAGCATTTTTCAGGGGTGTTTGGGTGGTGTCACTGTGACTTGGTGCGCTGCATTGGTGAGTACGTAGTTGGGGGGGGGGGGGGTCGCATATGTGTGTGGCCGTAACCTTTCGTCCTCCCCCTCCCGTGTGTCGTAGGTGCAGTACTCACCATTGTCGTCTGCGCCGGACTTCGTACTCGTGGTAGATGAGAAGGTAGACGAGAGCAGGTAGGATGTTTAATTCGGGTTCCATGCTGTCCTCCTTCCTCCTGGAGTGCGTAGTGGTGTTTCCGCCGTGTTTTTATCGGCGGTGCTCCCGCCCCGGAAAAGGTGGCGGATTGGTGAGTTGGAATAGTGTGGGCGGTACATTGTCTGCCGCCTGTCTGTTGGCGGTGACCGCCGCGCTGTTTGTTTGTACCGCCGTGGCGGTCGGAGTGTTAAGGTGGCTGTCTGTGGTGGCGGGTCCCGCCAGGGTCAGAATCCCATATTTTTTACCGCCAGCCTGTTGGCGGGTTGGCCGCCGCTTTAACACCGACCGCCAGGGTTAGAATCACCCCCTGAGTATCTTGACGTCCACATCTAATAGTGACAGTGATCTATACACAGCATGGTCTACTGGATCCTTCTCTGGTTTTGGGACAAGGGCCTCTTGCGTAGTCAGGCAGGTGGCCATTCTGTCCTGCCGCCTGATAGGCTGCTATAAGTCTATCTGCAAGTGTAGCTGTATATTTTGGGTAAAACTCAACATGGAGCCTGTTGGTGCCTGAGGTTTTTTAAGTGTCTTACACAGGCCAGGAATTTCTTCCCAGGAAATAGGCTTCTCCAGCTGCCCTGCTCTTCTTCACCTAATTTAGGAAGCGCTATATCTGCCAAAATGGCATTAATAGCTGCTTGTGTACAGATTTTCCTCCTGGTCTGCGCTGTCTGCTGTTTAAACAGTTGTGCCAGCAGTTCCCCAGCAGCCTCCCCCTCTGCATGCAGTTGATGATGATAATCATCCAGCAGGTCCCTACATGCCTGTTACCAGTCTATATGTTTTTGTGGGTTGGATGGGAGGAGGTTTTCCAGTGCACTTAGGTTTGCCTCTAGATAGGTAAGGTTGTCCTCAAGCTGACGTCTAATGCCGTATATTGTTTTGAGGCAGATTCCTCTTAGGATCATTTTCATGACCTCCAAGTTGCAGGCCATAGTCTTTGATGTTCCCCAGTTTTTGTCAAAATAGTGTAGAAGGCTATGTCTAACTGTTGCTTCAAAGGGAGGGTCAGTCAGAGCTCTTTGCGGATGAACCATGACTGAATCAATGATCATGGATAGCCTTTACCCAAAGCCATCAACAGAGAGTAGTCAGATATACATCTGGCAAGATAGGAGATGTCTTGCACGTGAGAGAGCAGTGTCTCAGAAACAAAGCAGTAATTTAGCTGACTGTATGTCTTTGTGGCTGGTGTATAGCATGACCAGGCTCTAAGAGTAGGGTGTTTGTGTTGTCAAGGGTCCAATAGTTTGAGTTCCCTTAAGGTGTCCACCTCTTTTCAAGCCCAGCTTTGTGTGGGGCCTCAGCAGCTCCTGGTCGATGTCCCATCCATAACACAATTGCAGTCCCCTGCCAGTAGAATATCTGCTGCTAGGTAATTGGCAGCAGCCAAGACCACCTTGCTTAAGTATGACCTTCTATCACTGTTTGGAGCATAGACGTTGATCAGACATTTCTTACATCCATCCAAGGGACCAAACAGTATAACGGATCTCCCCTCTGGAAAGATCCACGCCGCCATGGAGCCCGAGTTACATGTCTTCCCCATGCTCTTCTACCTTCTGCTCTACTATGAACACCAACGCCGGCGAAGACGACCACGGTGAGAGCTGCCTCCTAGCACATGGGGGGGGAAGAAAAAGAGAGTGGCACACATATGCAACACGCAACTCCCCAACACCACACACACACACACCCAGATGCAATAACATTACATATTCACCCCGTACCCCTCAGGAATAATGCAAGGACAACCAAAATAGAGTAAAAAGAATGTAATAAGATAAATACGTGCATCCAAATCAAAAAGTATGTACATATTTACAATGCAAGGGACACTGCCCAGTCCTCAATCTCCGTGGGCTACAGGGCCACATCACAAAGTCCAAGGCCCAACCTCACTCCTGCAACAACACAGAGAGAACACTGCAGGGGCATCAAAATAGACAGGTACCTCAGGGGGATGGAAAATGGGGGGGCACCTCACCCGGAAGATGGTGCAATGCCATTAGTCCTGGAGGGGGCACCATGCCCATCACACTGTCCTGGGGGGTGCAAGGCCACAGTCTCTCAAGTGGGTGACTTGCCCACTGCTTGGTCCTGGGGAGTGCAAGGCCACAGTCTCTCAAGTGGGTGACTTCCCCACTGCTTGGTCCTGGGGAGTGCAAGACCACAGTCTCTCAAGTGGGTGATTTGTCCACTGCTTGGTCCTGGGGAGTGCAAGGCCACAGTCTCTCTAGTGGATGGCTTCTCCACTGGTTCTGGAGGGGGCATTGTGCCCAGTTATCTTTATCCTGGGGAGGATGCAGTGAGTGGATGGCTTCTTCCACTGGTTCTGGAGGGGGCATTGTGCCCACTGTACATCATTCTGGGAAGGATGCGGTGTGTGGATGGCTTCTCCACTGGTTCTGGAGGGGGCATTGTGCCCAGTGTGCTTCATCCTGGGAAGGATGCAGTGAGTGGATGGCTTCTCCACTGGTTCTGGAGGGGGCATTGTGCCCTGTGATGCAATCTTGGGGAGTGCAAGGTCACAGTCTCTCACTTGGGTGTCAGACCCACAGGATTTGTAGGGGCCAGGGCGCACAACAGCCCATGGATGTAGGAATACACACTGTCCGCCGGCAGTGACAGCTGCTCAGTGGTGGCAGTGGCAGTGCTGGTGGTGGTGCTGGCAGTGGTGGGGAGAGGCTCCAGCCCTTCCACTGCAGCCTCGGATGGCTTCCCACTCGGGCTGCTGGCAGTGTGCTGGTGGTGGTGCTGGTGGCGGTGATGGCAGTGGTGGGGGGATGCTCCCACCCTTCCCCTGCAGCCTTGGACGGCTGCCCACTCAGGCTGCTGCTGCTGACAGTGGTGCTGGTGGTGGTGCTGGCAGTGGTGGGTGGAGGCTCCAGCCCTTCCCCTGCAGCTTTTGACGGCTGGCCACTCAGGCCTTCTGCTGCTGACAGTGGTGCTGGTGGCGGTGCTGGTGGTAGTGCTGGCAGTGGTGGGGGGAGGCTCCAGCCCTTCCCCTGCAGCCTCGTACGGCTGCCCACTCTGGCTGCTGCTGTTGTCAGTGGTGCTGATGGTAGTGCTGGCAGTGGTGGGGGGAGGCTCCACCCCTCCCCCGAAGCCTCAGACGGCTGACCCACCATGGTTGGTGGTGGGGGCTCCGACTGAATGCCAGCACCAGGCCTCTGGTCCTTTTAGCCTGCTGGTGCCGGACCCTTTCCCTTCCTGCCAGCAGCTTGGGATGGCTCCTTGCTCCTCTTGGCAGCAGCTGGGGACTGCCCCTTGCCCTTCCTTTTAACCACTGGGGGTGCCTCCTTACCCTTCTTTGCGGCAGCTGGGGGTCTCTCCTTGCCATTTTTTGCAGCAGCAGGGGTTGCCTCCTTGCCCTTTCTTGCAGCACTTGCTGCAGGCACCCTATCAGTGTGGCTGCCTGGTGCCCAGGATCCTCTCCCACCCGGTGTAGCTGTGGACACTACTGTGCCCCTGGACTGGGTGGCTGAGGTGCTTGCCTGGGTCCTGACCACCCTGGCCTAACATGAGGACTAGGGAAGAGGTGAAAGATGGAGAGGAAAAGCTTCTTAGGGACATTGGGGCGGGAAGAGGGAGATGTCTTGGAGTGGAGGTAGAGGGAGTGGTTGTAGGAGATGTCTGCTGTGTTTGGGTGCAGGTGCATGGGCTGAAGGCTGTTGTGAGGTGGATGGCTGTTGGGTGTCTGAGTGCTTGAGTTTGTGTACTTTGGGGGGAGAGGGCACAGACACAGTGGGGGAGGACACAGGGGACGTGTGCATGGATGTGGGGGTGGTGACTGCCGTTGAGGGGCGTGTGCTGACAGGTGTGCTGGTAATGGGGGTAGTGGATGAGGATGTAGTGCATGCAGGTGTGCGTGGAGACAGAACTGGGAGGGAGGTGGACAACAAGGAGGAGGGGGCCACAGTGGAGGCAGTGGCTGTTGGTATGTCTGCATCTGGATGGTGTTTGTGTGAGTGCCTGTGGGATGAAGTGTGGTGCTTGTGTTTGCCATGTCCAATCTTATGTGTTATCCTGGGTGCATGCTCGTCTGACTGTGTTCTTGGGATAGGTTGGTATTGAGGGGAATGGGATTGGGTAGAGGAAGTCAAAGGCGAGAGCCTAAAAACAGGGACAATGGCTGCTGTCAGAAAGGAGGCTAGAGCATGGATTGATCTCTGTTGGGCCACCATGCCAGTGTAAATGCCCTCCAGGAATGCATTTGTCTGTTGCAACTGGATGGCATTCACAATGGTTGACTCCTCAACAGAGATGGATCGCAGGAGGTCAATAGCCTCCTCACTCAGTGCAGCAGGGCTAACTGGGGCAGGGCCTGAGGTACCTGGGGTGAAGGAGGTGCCCACCCACCTGGGTGAGTTGGCATGGGAAACATGCTGAGGGGCTGCTGGGAGGGTGGTGCTAGTATGGGGGTAGCGGCTGTACCTGTACCTAGGGTGGGCACAGAGGTGTCTGCTATCACCATGGAGCTTCCATCGGAGGAGGAATGCGTGTCAGTACTGTCCCCTCCTGTCTCCGCCGTGGTGCTCCCCTCGCCCTCTGTCCCACTGGTGCCCTCACCGTCAGTGGATTCGGCCTTCTGGGCCCTGTGGGATGCAGCTCCCTCCATTGCCAGTGCCTCAGCTCATCCACCAGATGATGTTAATGCACATAGGGACAGGGTGACAAAACAAAAAGGGGGGGTTAGACAAAGGATACACTTAATCAATGACGCAAACAACACCAACGTTGTCGTCCATGACACAGACACACACACAGGGAACAGCCCTACGAACTATGCAATGCACTACCAGTCACAATGCTAGTCACCAGCCCAGGGATAGTGACACCTAACTCCAGTTGCAGCATACCTGAGACCCACAAACCCCTGCCCATTAGTGGATGCCTACTAGCTTAGTTGGAGGTATTTTACATCAGAACCCTGCCTAACATGGGACCTACACTGCAATGTCAGGCCTGGCCTAGGGGCACCAACAGGTGCACATCCTCCACCGGGAAACAACCCCACCATGCGCAAGTTGTACATTGGGGCACTGCACTCACCCCCTTGTGGCTGCTGTGATGCCCCCAAGTGTCCATCCAGCTCTGGATAGGCCACCACCAGTATGCGGGCCATCAGGAGGGTCAGGGTTCAACGGGCACCCCTTCCTCGTTGGGAGGCCATCCCCAACTGGGCCTCCGCCGTCTTCCGTGCTCAGAGTCTCAGGTCCTCCCACCATTTGTGACAGAGGAGCTCCGCCTGCTGTAGACCCCCAGGATCCGCACGTCCTTGGCGATAGCACACCATATACCCTTTTTCTGATGGGCGCTGACCTGCAGGGAAATAGACACAGGGAAAGATGTTACACTCATGGCCCACCATGCCCCTTCCCATCCCCATTAGCACAGACACATGCAGTACGCTGCCCAGGGCCCATCCACCAACCCCCCCTACATGAGGCCTTCACACAACACTCCATGCATTCACGCCCCATTCATCATACTCACGGTGTACTCACCTGTTGGTCTGGAGGCCCATACAGCATTTGGTACTGGGGTAGGACCCCATCCACCAGTCTCTCCAACTCTGCTGAGGTGAAGGCAGGGGCCCTTTCCCCAGTGACACGAGCCATGATCAGTTCCAGACACAGGTCACAGCAGCACTTGCAGTGTAGGTCCTCTCCTGTTGAAGGTCAGGTAGCAAGTGAGTGAACAGATAGAAAATGTGAGACACATCTGCGGCGGTGCATACCGTCACCGCCGGCGTACCTCACCCTTGGCCACTGTGACCCATAGGGCCCAATGTTAACCAATGAGGAGTTGCACGGCGGTTTTCGACCGCCGCCCGCAACGGCGCACAATGTCAGCAGAATTACCTCATTTCTACCTGTCCCTCCAAACAGGACAGGCAGACGCCATTCCGGGGGGGGGGGGCATGGTTCCTAACTGCGTCACAGTACACATATGCATCATTTGGACATCTTCAGCAATATACTGTTACAATCACGGCATGCATTGAAGTGTAGTGGTTGGAAATAAGAGATACTAACCAGCTCCTCACCATTTTACCCCATAGATTGCAACAGCTGTGGATGAATAGGAGATGGAGACATACCCCTGTGTACAGACCCCTGGTGGACTTGGCAACAATGGAGGACAGGCACATTCTCCTCACCTATAGACTGGACAGGGCCACAATTACTGAGCTGGGTGCTCAACTGAAGGCTGACCTGATATCTGCTATATATCACCCTACTGGCATTCCCTCTCTTGTGCAAGTGCATTTCCTGGCAACTGGCTCCTTCCAAGTGACAGCAGGCTTGGCAGCAGGAATGTCCCAGCAAATGTTCTTAATAGTACTGACCAGAGTGTTGTCTGCCTTGATTAAACACATGCGCAGCTACATCGTTTTCCCCCAGTTGGAGGATTTGGCCACAGTGAAAGCTGACTTCTATGCAATGGGACATATCCCCAACATTACTGGGGCAATTGATGGTACACATATAGCATTTGTCCCTACCCCCCCGGCAAAATGAACAGGTGTTCAGAAATCGAAAGAGCTATCACTCCATGAATGTGCAGATGGTGTGCTTGGCGGACCAGTACATCTCCCACGTCAATGCAAAATATCCTGGGTCAGTGCATGATGCCTTTATCCTGAGGAATAGAAGCATCCCATATGTGATGGCTCAACTCCAGAGGCACAGAGTGTGGCTAATATGTGAGCCCTGGTTCCCACCCAGTGGGAGTTGGTGTATGGATATGGTGTGGGCCCTAAGGGTTGGTGTGTGGCTAACAGTTGTCCCTCGATATTTGCAGGTGACTCTGGTTACCCCAACCTCTCATAGCTACTGACCCCTGTGTGGAATCCCAGGACAAGGGCAGAGGAACATTACAATGAGGCACATGGGCGAACAAGAAGAATTATAGAGAGGACCTTTGGCCTCCTTAAGGCCAGGTTTTGTTGCCTCCATCTCACAGATGGATCCCTGTACTACTCACCCAAGAAGGTGTGCCAGATCATTGTGGCATGCTGTATGTTGCACAACCTTGCCTTACGTCGCCAGGTGCCTTTTCTGCAGGAGGATGAGGCTGGAGATGACTGTGTGGCACGGTGGACCCTGTGGACAGTAAAGATGAGGAGGCAGAGGATGAGGACAACAGAAGTGCAATAATTCGCCAGTACTTCCAATGACACACAGGTATGAAAGTGTAACTTCACATTTAATTGACATTTTTGTGTTTGACATTATCACTTGCAGGCTGTTTTTCACACTTCTATGGCCACTCACTTTAGCCTTTGGCATCTCTATTTGCAGATATTTGTGCCTCACTATCGCTCCTGGTGTGTTGACTGCAGCCAACTACAGGTCATTCCTATGTTTAAATTTCTGTACAGTTGATTTTCAATGTTTAAACCTTGTTGAACTAATACATACTTAAATCATTTGACTTACTCCATACCTTTTTACAAAGGGTGTTTATTTAAGTGCTAAGAGGTAGAAGGGGATGTGCAATGGGCTGGGGTGATGATGGAGGAAAGTCCAGGGTATAGTTCCAGTCTATTTGTATCACAGGTGCATTGTCCAAGGGGGCATGGGAAGGGGAACAATGGCACTTCAAGGTGGACAGGGTGACAGAGTGGGACACAAGGGTGACAATCAGGAGAGTCTTATTTCCTGGTGGGGGTCTTGGGAGTAGTCTGTGGCTTCTACCTGGATCGCAGGGAATGTTTCAGGGGTGGTTCTCCTTCTGCAGGGGGAGGGGTTCTGGTGGCCTGTTGGTCCTGTGGCGGGGCCTCCTCTCCACTAGCGGCAGCGGAGGTGGAGGGCTGTTCATCGGTTTGGCTAGTGGCAGAGGCCCGGTGGTGTGCCACTGCCTTCCTCATCGTGTTGGCCATGTCTGCCAGCACCCCTAGAATAGAGACCAGGGTTGTTTTAATGTTCTTCAAGTCTTCTCTGATCCCCCGATACTGTCCCTCCTGCAGCTGCATGTTCTCCTGCAACTTGTCCAGTATCTGGCCCATCGTCTCCTGGGAATGGTGGTATGCTCCCAGGATCGTAGTGAGTGCCTCCAGGAGAGTCGGTTCCCTGGGCCTGTCGCACAGCAGTCCTCTCAGCTTCCCTTTTGTCCTGTGCCTCTGTCCCCTGAACCGTGTGCCCATCGCCACTGACCCCAGGTCACTGATCTTCCTGTGTTTGTGGGGTGGCCTGTAGTGGTGGACATACTGCTGATTGACATGTCCTGGGGGCAGAGGTATGGGCCCTCTGGGTGGGTGATGTGGTGGTGTTTCCTGAGGGGGGAGGCTCTGTGGTGCTGTGAGAGTGTGCCTGGGTATTCGACTGTCCAGAGATCCCCGATGGGCCAGGTTGGTCATCCAGATCCAGGCGAACAGAGCTGCTGTCATCACTGTGGGCCTCTTCTAGGGGGGACTGGATGTTGCTGACACCTCTTCTCCGGTGACACTGGCTGGGGGACGTGTGGGGATGTAAATGCAGTGTTATTGTTTCTGCATGTGACATATTGTGCATAGGTGTGTTGCCCTCTATGGTTGTTGCTGCCCTGGAAGATTTGCCTTTGAGTGAGTAGATATTTGTTGGGCTAGGTGATTCTCGCCAGTGTGCATGCAGTGGTGATAGGTGTCCATGCAGGTCTGTGAGTGGTGTCCATGCATTGGTGTTGCATGCAGGGCTTGGTATTGGGATGAGTGGGTTGTGATGGTGGGGTATGTGGGAGGTGGTGCAGTGATGGGAGTGAGGGTAGGGGTGGGGGTTTGTGATGGCATGCAGGTAGGGGGTGTGATAGCAGTAAAGAGTTGACTTACCCGAGTCCAGTCCTCCTCCTCCTCCTACTCCTGCCAGGCCCTCAGGATGCATGATTGCCAAGACTTGCTCCTCCCATATTGTTAGTTGTGGGGGAGGAGGTAGGGGGTCCCCCGCCAGTCCTCTGTACAGCTAGTTGGTGTCTTGCTGCTGTGGAACGTACCTTCCCCTGTAGGTTGTTCCAACTCTTCCTGATGTCATCCCTTGTTCCGGGGTGCTGTCCCATGGCGTTGACCCTGTCCACGATTCTCCACCATAGCTCCATCTTCCTAGCAATGGATGTCTGCTGCACCTGTGCTCCAAATAGCTGTGGCTTTACCCAGATGATTTCCTCCACCATGACCCTCAGCTCCTCCTCAGAGAATCTAGGGTGTTGTTGTGGTGCCATGGGTGTAGTGTGAGTGGTGAGGGTTAGGGTGTGTGGGGTGATGTGTTGGGGTGTATGATGTAAAGTGCTTGGATGGTGTATAGGTGATGATGTTATGTGGCTCTGGTTGTGTGGGTGCTCTTGCTGTCTCTCTCTGGTATCAATTCTTTCTAGTTGGAAAGGGTTGTGGGTAGTGTGGGTGTGTGTTTTATAGTGGTGTTGGTGTTGGTGTGTGGGTGTGGTGTATGTGTGTTAGCTGTGTGCAGTTTGAATTGTCTAATGTCGGTGCTGTTTTGTTAGTGTGTGTGTATTTTGAGCTGGGCGGTATGTACCACCATTGGTTTACTGCCATTGAATGTCTGCCGCGGTTATTCGTGGGTGTAGTTCTGTTGGCGTAATGGTGTGGGTTTGGATACAGTCAGTTTATCACTGACCTTTGGGCTGGCGGACTTGTGTGTTTGGCTGTGTAGTGGCGTATTGGTATATGTGTGTCATAATATGCTTGGCGGTTATCCGCTGGGGCGGCGTTATGTTGGCAGCAGTCGGCATGGCGGTAAGCAGGATTTACTGCCAATTTCATAATGAGGGCCATAATGTGTGGAGCTGGACTGTCATAACAGATGCTGTTTAAACAGCAGGAAAAATTGCGGAGAAGAGAAGCGAAGCTTTGGTTGTCACCAGGCTACATGGGAAAGGCATGTATATAACTGTACTAATCCATCCTTCCAATGCTTGGATCCAGAAGAGGGCAACAGCCCTCAGTTGAGGAATAACACCCAAAAGACAGTTGGGAGAAGGTGGAAAGAGATTCAGTGTGCTCTAGTTGTGTTCATGTACTTGAGTCAGTGTTTTAATGTGTAATATGTTGAACTGGATTCTCTTTTGTTAGCAATGATGGTAACTGTCTGTATTTAGATGTCTTATTCCAATAACTGGGTATCATATAAATAACAGGCAGAAAACTCCCTAATGACATGTAATATTCTTAAAATGTAGTTTTTTGGATACAAAAATATCAAACTGACATTGTGATTCTGCATTTAAATCAGATATATTGTGTGCTGAAAGTAGGGAAACAATTGCAATTTTTAAAGTCTGCTTTTTCATTCTGGTTATTTTCATTAGAGCTGAAGATTATTCCTCTTCATTTGGGTGTTTTTTTTCATCCATGATGATAGCTGTACTGAAATGTAGTCTGGCAGAGAGTTTGTTGTTAGGAGGAGGATGAAAATTGTTTTGATGTTTCTGGTTAGAAGTTGTGAATTCTACCGGCAATACCACAGTATTATTTTGAAAAACTTGTCAAAAAGGAAGGTGACTGACACTTTTGTATCTCTCATTGTTGTTGAACAGTGCATGGGTAGTGCAGGGGCACCCCCTCCGCCAGCCTTTTCCTGGTGGGATATCCCGACAGGAAAATGCTGGCGGCATGTGAAACATTATCCACAGGGTAGCGCAGCTACCCTGGCGGATGGTGTTTCATCCTGCCGCCAATCTGCCTGGCAGCGGGAGCATGGCAGTGGGTGATGGCTGCCACTGGCGGCTGTCATCCATTTCATTATGTGGTGGTTTAGTCCGCCATGCCGGCCGCCTCTGCCATGTTCATAATGACCGCCAAAGTCTTTTGCCATTTGTACAGCAACATTTTTAAGCATAGGATTGACACAGTATTACAGCTTTGGACTGGTCAAATACCATCCAAGCCAACCTAGAATGTGTAAAGCAACCCCTGACACATATTTCACTCCCATTAGAGCTCTTCAGAGGGGTTTAGCTTTGTCTAGATACAAGGAAGCACCCAGAATAACCCAAAACAAGACCCTTTCAGGGTTAGAGTGATGCATAAATTATGCAAAATACAAGCAAGAACTCTGGGTAGTTCCCAAATTTAGGTGAAGAGAAGCTCTAATAAGGAGTACTCTACAACACCAGTGACACTCTAGATTTGCTCACCTCAAATGTCTGTTTATCTAGCAAAGTTTTTAAGCATAGGATCAGCATAGTGCTATCCACGCCGAGCTAGAGAGAGACAACATCTTTTGCCATTTGTACAGCAAAATCTTTAAGCATAGGATTGACACAGTGTCATCCTTGCAGAGCTGTAAAATGACAAAAGCCATTTACCACTCCAGGTACAGTATTACAGCTTTGGACTGGCCAAATACCATCCAAGCCAATCTAGAATGTGTAAAGCAACCCCTGACATGTGTTTCACTCCCTTTAGAGCTCTTCAGAGGGGTTTAGCTTTTTCCAGACACAAGGGCGCACCCAGTATAAACCAAAACAAGACCCTTTCAGAGTTAAAGTGATGCATAAATTATGCAAAATACAAGCAAGAACTCTGGGTAGTTCCCAAATTTAGGTGGAGAGCAGCTCCAATAAGGAGCACTCTACAACACCAGCGACACTCTAGATTTGCTCATCTCAAATGTCTATTTATCTAGCAAAGTTTTTAAGCATAGGATCAGCATAGTGCTATCCACGCCGAGCTAGATAGAGACAAAGGTGGTCATTACAACCCTGGCGGTCCAAGACTGCCAGGGCTGTTTTGACAGAAGCACTGCCAACAGGCAGGCGGTGCTTCCAAGCTCATTACGACCGTGGCGGTTGAACGCGGTCGCACCGGTGGGGCCGGCGGTTTCCTGCCACATTTGCCCCTTGCAGCGCTGCCCAGGGGATTACGAGTCCCCGACCACCAGCCTTTTAAAGGCTGGCGGTATGGGTGTCGCGGGGTCACCCTAGGCCAGCAGCAGTGGCATCAGCTCTGCACACACATGGCATCTAGGCATCACTGGGACTAGAGCGCCTAAAAATGCAAAAGGAGGAGTTTTTTTGATGTTATTTAGGATAGAGGATACAGTTTTTTATTTTTTGGGAGATATGTTTTATAGAAGCACAACAAAGCAGTGAACTGTACAGATCTGCATTTTAATATTTTAATTTTACATTTAACTACTCATTATAACTAGGCCTGGGTGGAGTTCCCCTGCACGGAATTCCATGGAGTGGAGAAAAAACTCTGCAAACTCTGCCTAACTCTGCACGTGCAGGCAGATTTGTGTTCGCCCGTGTTGCTTTTTACTACTCTGTGCATGGTGCTGGGCCTAATTTTCAATCACTACTTTATTTTAGCCATCTTTACTTTATCCAACTTATCCTCCTCTGTTTTACATTTATTTCCCAAATCTGTGTATTTTAAGTTCTTTCCTCTTTTTGTTTTTGTTTTCTGTGACTCTTTTGTCCTTTTATTAGTTTCCCCCTAACTTTCCCCTCACCTAATTCCTCCCTCCCTATTCCTTCTTTTACCCCTCTCTTTTTATTATATTCCACCAAGTGCCAAGGTAGAACGCGGGGGATGAAGTGGCCCCAGTGCAGGGGGTTCAGTGAACCACACATCCTACGAACACTGGTGCAGCCTCGTGCCATTTTTAGCAAGGAGGAGGGGGTGGCACTTTCATTTTTTTTGGTGTGCAGCGTCCCCTTTCCTCCATACTGGCAGCAACCATGGGAGTGGTTACTGCCTGCAGGAGTATCGGCTGATGTGGTGGAGGGTGTGCTGGTGCGTGCGCCAAAGTACTGGGAGTCAGGTGCACCCAACAGCTGATTCACATAACGTAATGTCATGAAGATTATGTGATCCAATATGAGTGAGCCAGCTGATCGGTGCTACCTAGTTCTACTCGTTGCTGTAGGCGCTTGCTTGGGCTAATTATTAAAGAAGTTATGCTGAGTCCTCTGCCTGTCACTAAGATAGTGGTACTGTAGTAGTAGTATTAAATATTATATATCAGTGCTTGGGTGCCCTCTGTGTCTTTCTTTTCATGTAACTCGTACAGTCGCAAGCAATCTTCCAGTGAGGTATGCATGCATCTACCCATTGAAAGGGAAAACATACTGAATTACCCATCAAAGGGGGTTGCAAGTGTGATTTGCAAAACAATGATCATTTGTTGCAAAGCATTAGCATTTCCAAATGTACTTTAGGAAATTAGAAACAGGGTGTAGGTAAAGTGTTCGAAATAAGAAATAGGTCATATAGGCAATCTGATTTTAAAAACTACAATGTCAATCTGTTTCTGAATTTGCCTTTGCCTGTTAAAGTATTTTCTAGAAGATTAACTGTACCACTAATCTATTTTTGTTATCTTCTTTATTTCTTACATTAGCACCCAAGGGCAAGAAGACGACATTAGAGGGTCGGGCCAAGGATGGTGCGACAACCAGTGCTGCGGTGGGTCGATGTTCCACCGCCACCACTATCTTCGCAGCAGACGGCTATGCTGGCCCCAGTAAGTTCTTATTAATCCCTTCGCTGCCAGGCCTTTTCCCCCTCCTGTGCCAGGCCTTTTTTTGCCTATTTGGAGCAGTTTGCGCTTAGGCCCTCATAACTTTTTGTCCACATAAGCTAACCAAGCCAAATTTGCGTCCTTTTTTTCCAACATCCTAGGGATTCTAGAGGTACCCAGACTTTGTGGGTTCCCCTGAAGGAGGCCAAGAAATTAGCCAAAATACAGTGAAAATTTCGGTTTTTTAAAAAAAAAATGGAAAAAGTGGCTGCAGAAGAAGGCTTGTGGTTTTTCCCCTGAAAATGGCATCAACAAAGGGTTTGCGGTGCTAAACTCAGCAGCTTCCCAGCTTTCAGGAACAGGCAGACTTGAATCAGAAAACCGAAGTTTTCAACACAATTTTGGCATTTTACTGGGACATACCCCATTTTTGCAATTTTGTGTGCTTTCAGCCTCCTTCCAGTCAGTGACAGAAATGGGCATGAAACCAATGCTGGATCCCAGAAACCTAAACATTTCTGAAAAGTAGACAAAATGCTGAATTCAGCAAGGGGTCATTTGTGTAGATCCTACAAGGGTTTCCTACAGAAAACAACAACTGAAAAAGAAAAATATTGAAATTGTGACGAAAAAAACATCAATTTTTCTCTACGTTTTACTCTGTAACTTTTCCCTGCAATGTCAGATTATCGAAAGCAATATACCGTTACGTCTGCTGGACTCCTCTGGTTGCGGGGATATATAGGGCTTGTAGGTTCATCAAGAACCCGAGGAACCCAGAGCCAATAAATGAGCTCCACCCTGCAGTGCGTTTACATTCTATACCGGGTATACACCAATTCATTTGCTGAAATATAAAGAGTAAAAAATTGCTATCAAGAAAACCTTTGTATTTCCAAAAAGGGCACAAGATAAGGTGTTGAAGAGACGTGGTTATTTGCACATCTCTGAATTAAGGGGTGACCATACTAGCATGTGAATTACAGGGCATTTCTTAAATAGATGGCTTTTTTACACACTTTCCTATATTTGGAAGGAAAAAATGTAGAGAAAGACAAGGGGCAATAACACTTGTTTTGCTAATCTATGTTCCTCCAAGTCTCCCGATAAAAATGATACCTCACTTGTGTGGGTAGGCCTAGCGCCCGCGACAGGAAACGCCCCAAAGCGCAACGTGGACACATCCAAATTTTTGAAAGAAAACAGAGGTGTTTTTTGCGAAGTGCCTACCTGTAGATTTTGGTATCTAGCTCAGCCGGCACCTAGGGACACCTACCAAACCTGTGCATTTCTGAAAACTAGAGACCTAGGGGAATCCAAGGAGGGGTGACTTGCGGGGCTCGGACCAAGTTCTGTTACCCAGAATCCTTTGCATACCTCAAAATTTGGCTAAATAAACACATGTTCCTCACATTTCTTTGGCAGAAAGTTCTGGAATCTGAGAGGAGCCACAAATCTCCTTCCACCCAGCGTTCCCCCAAGTCTCCCAATAAAAATGATATCTCACTTGTGTGGGTAGGCCTAGCGCCCGCAACAGGAAATGGCCCAAAGCGGAACGTGGACACATCCAAATTTTTGTAAGAAAACAGAGGTGTTTTTTGCGAAGTGCCTACCTGTAGATTTTGGCCTCTAGCTCAGCCGGCACCTAGGGAAACCTACCAAATCTGTGCATTTCTGAAAACTAGAGACCTAGGGGAATCCAAGATGGGGTGATTTGCGGGGCTTGGACCAGGTTCTGTTACCCAGAATCCTTTGCAAACCTCAAAATTTGGCTAAAAAAACACATGTTCCTCACATTTCTGTGGCAGAAAGTTGTGGAATCTGAGAGGAGCCACTAATTTCCTTCCACCCAGCGTTCCCCCAAGTCTCCCGATAAAAATGATACCTCACTTGTGTGGGTAGGCCTAGCGCCCGCGACAGGAAACGCCCCAAAGCGCAACGTGGACACATCCAAATTTTTGGAAGAAAACAGAGGTGTTTTTTGCGAAGTGCCTACCTGTAGATTTTGGCCTCTAGCTCAGCCGGCACCTAGGGAAACCTACCAAACCTGTGCATTTCTGAAAACTAGAGACCTAGGGGAATCCAAGATGGGGTGACTTGCGGGGCTCGGACCAGGTTCTGTTACCCAGAATCCTTTGCAAACCTCAAAATTTGGCTAAAAAAACACATGTTCCTCACATTTCTGTGGCAGAAAGTTCTGGAATCTGAGAGGAGCCACAAATTTCCTTCCACCCAGCGTTCCCACAAGTCTCCCGAAAAAAATGATACCTCACTTGTGTGGGTAGGCCTAGCGCCCGCAACAGGAAACGCCCCAAAGTGCAACGTGGACACATCAAAATTTTTGGAAGAAAACAGAGGTGTTTTTTGCGAAGTGCCTACCTGTAGATTTTGGCCTCTAGCTCAGCCGGCACCTAGGGAAACCTACCAAACCTGTGCATTTCTGAAAACTAGAGACCTAGGGGAATCCAAGATGGGGTGACTTGCGGGGCTCGGACCAGGTTCTGTTACCCAGAATCCTTTGCAAACCTCAAAATTTGGCTAAAAAAAACACATGTTCCTCACATTTCTGTGGCAGAAAGTTCTGGAATCTGAGAGGAGCCACAAATTTCCTTCCACCCAGCGTTCCCCAAAGTCTCCCGATAAAAATAATACCTCACTTGTGTGGGTAGGCCTAGCGCCCGCGACAGGAAACGCCCCAAAACGCAACGTGGACACATCCAAATTTTTGGAAGAAAACAGAGGTGTTTTTTGCGAAGTGCCTACCTGTAGATTTTGGCCTCTAGCTCAGCCGGCACCTAGGGAAACCTACTAAACCTGTGCATTTCTGAAAACTAGAGACATAGGGGAATCCAAGATGGGGTGACTTGCGGGGCTCGGACCAGGTTCTGTTACCCAGAATCCTTTGCAAACCTCAAAATTTGGCTAAAAAAACACATGTTCCTCACATTTCTGTGGCAGAAAGTTCTGGAATCTGAGAGGAGCCACAAATTTCCTTCCACCCAGCGTTCCCCCAAGTCTCCCGATAAAAATTATACCTCACTTGTGTGGGTAGGCCTAGCGCCCACGACAGGAAACTCCCCAAAGCGCAACGTGGACACATCCAAATTTTTTAAAGAAAACAGAGGTGTTTTTTGCGAAGTGCCTACCTGTAGATTTTGGTCTCTAGCTCAGCCGGCACCTAGGGAAACCTACCAAACCTGTGCATTTCTGAAAACTAGATACCTAGGGGAATCCAAGATGGGGTGACTTGCGGGGCTCGGACCAGGTTCTGTTACCCAGAATCCTTTGCAAACCTCACAATTTGGCTAAAAAAACACATGTTCCTCACATTTCTGTGGTAGAAAGTTCTGGAATCTGAGAAGAGCCACAAATTTCCTTCCACCCCGCGTTCCCCCAAGTCTCCCGATAACAACTATACCTCACTTGTGTGGGTAGGCCTAGCGCCCGCGACAGGAAACGCCCCAAAGCGCAACGTGGACACATCCAAATTTTGGAAAGAAAACAGAGGTGTTTTTTGCAAAGTGCCTACCTGTAGATTTTGGCCTCTAGCTCAGCCGGCACCTAGGGAAACCTACCAAACCTGTGCATTTCTGAAAACTAGAGACCTAGGGGAATCCAAGGAGGGGTGACTTGCGGGGCTCGGTCCAGGTTCTGTTACCCAGAATCCTTTGCAAACCTCAAAATTTGGCTAAAAAAACACATGTTCCTCACATTTCTGTGGCAGAAAGTTCTGGAATCTGAGAGGAGCCACAAATTTCCTTCCACCCAACGTTCCCACAAGTCTCCCAAAAAAAATGATACCTCACTTGTGTGGGTAGGCCTAGCGCCCGCAACAGGAAACGCCCCAAAGTGCAACGTGGACACATCAACATTTTTGGAAGAAAACAGAGGTGTTTTTTGCGAAGTGCCTACCTGTAGATTTTGGCCTCTAGCTCAGCCGGCACCTAGGGAAACCTACCAAACCTGTGCATTTCTGAAAACTAGAGACCTAGGGGAATCCAAGATGGGGTGACTTGCGGGGCTCGGACCAGGTTCTGTTACCCAGAATCCTTTGCAAACCTCAAAATTTGGCTAAAAAAAACACATGTTCCTCACATTTCTGTGGCAGAAAGTTCTGGAATCTGAGAGGAGCCACAAATTTTCTTCCACCCAGCGTTCCCCCAAGTCTCCCGATAAAAATGATACCTCACTTGTGTGGGTAGGCCTAGCGTCCGCGACAGGAAACGCCCCAAAACGCAACGTGGACACATCCAAATTTTTTGAAGAAAACAGAGGTGTTTTTTGCGAAGTGCCTACCTGTAGATTTTGGCCTCTAGCTCAGCCGGCACCTAGGGAAACCTACTAAACCTGTGCATTTCTGAAAACTAGAGACATAGGGGAATCCAAGATGGGGTGACTTGCGGGGCTCGGACCAGGTTCTGTTACCCAGAATCCTTTGCAAACCTCAAAATTTGGCTAAAAAAACACATGTTCCTCACATTTCTGTGGCAGAAAGTTCTGGAATCTGAGAGGAGCCACAAATTTCCTTCAACCCAGCGTTCCCCCAAGTCTCCCGATAAAAATTATACCTCACTTGTGTGGGTAGGCCTAGCGCCCGCGACAGGAAACTCCCCAAAGCGCAACGTGGACACATCCAAATTTTTTAAAGAAAACAGAGGTGTTTTTTGCGAAGTGCCTACCTGTAGATTTTGGTCTCTAGCTCAGCCGGCACCTAGGGAAACCTACCAAACCTGTGCATTTCTGAAAACTAGATACCTAGGGGAATCCAAGATGGGGTGACTTGCGGGGCTCGGACCAGGTTCTGTTACCCAGAATCCTTTGCAAACCTCAAAATTTGGCTAAAAAAACACATGTTCCTCACATTTCTGTGGCAGAAAGTTCTGGAATCTGAGAGGAGCCACAAATTTCCTTCCACCCAACGTTCCCACAAGTCTCCCAAAAAAAATGATACCTCACTTGTGTGGGTAGGCCTAGCGCCCGCAACAGGAAACGCCCCAAAGTGCAACGTGGACACATCAACATTTTTGGAAGAAAACAGAGGTGTTTTTTGCGAAGTGCCTACCTGTAGATTTTGGCCTCTAGCTCAGCCGGCACCTAGGGAAACCTACCAAACCTGTGCATTTCTGAAAACTAGAGACCTAGGGGAATCCAAGATGGGGTGACTTGCGGGGCTCGGACCAGGTTCTGTTACCCAGAATCCTTTGCAAACCTCAAAATTTGGCTAAAAAAAACACATGTTCCTCACATTTCTGTGGCAGAAAGTTCTGGAATCTGAGAGGAGCCACAAATTTTCTTCCACCCAGCGTTCCCCCAAGTCTCCCGATAAAAATGATACCTCACTTGTGTGGGTAGGCCTAGCGCCCGCGACAGGAAACGCCCCAAAACGCAACGTGGACACATCCAAATTTTTTGAAGAAAACAGAGGTGTTTTTTGCGAAGTGCCTACCTGTAGATTTTGGCCTCTAGCTCAGCCGGCACCTAGGGAAACCTACTAAACCTGTGCATTTCTGAAAACTAGAGACCTAGGGGAATCCAAGATGGGGTGACTTGCGGGGCTCGGACCAGGTTCTGTTACCCAGAATCCTTTGCAAACCTCAAAATTTGGCTAAAAAAACACATGTTCCTCACATTTCTGTGGCAGAAAGTTCTGGAATCTGAGAGGAGCCACAAATTTCCTTCAACCCAGCGTTCCCCCAAGTCTCCCGATAAAAATTATACCTCACTTGTGTGGGTAGGCCTAGCGCCCGCGACAGGAAACTCCCCAAAGCGCAACGTGGACACATCCAAATTTTTTAAAGAAAACAGAGGTGTTTTTTGCGAAGTGCCTACCTGTAGATTTTGGTCTCTAGCTCAGCCGGCACCTAGGGAAACCTACCAAACCTGTGCATTTCTGAAAACTAGATACCTAGGGGAATCCAAGATGGGGTGACTTGCGGGGCTCGGACCAGGTTCTGTTACCCAGAATCCTTTGCAAACCTCAAAATTTGGCTAAAAAAACACATGCTCCTCACATTTCTGTGGCAGAAAGTTCTGGAATCTGAGAGGAGCCACAAATCTCCTTCCACCCTGCGTTCCCCCAAGTCTCCCGATAAAAATGATACCTCACTTGTGTGGGTGGGCCAGGTACCTGCAACAGAATAAGGCCCAAAACTTGAAGAGATAGAAGGGATAGCACAGCGAGTTTATAAGGGCATATTCTTTTATACATCTTTAGACGGACTCTGCTTTGGGGACCCACTTGTGTGGGTAGGCCTAGCGCCCGCGACAGGAAACGCCCCAAAGCGCAACATGGACACATCCCATTTTTTGAAAGAAAACAATGCCTACCTGTGGATTTTGGCCTGTAGCTCAGCCGGCACCTAGGGAAACCTACCAACCCTGTGCATGTTTGAAAACTAGAGACCTAGGGGAATCCAAGATGGGGTGACTTGTGGGGCTCGGACCAGGTTCTGTTACCCAGAATCCTTTGCAAACCTCAAAGTTTGGCTAAGAAAACACCCTTTCCTCTCATTTCGGTGACAGAAAGTTCTGGAATCTGAGAGGAGCCACAAATCTCCTTCCACCCTGCGTTCCCCCAAGTCTCCCGATAAAAATGATACCTCACTTGTGTGGGTGGGCCAGGTACCTGCAACAGAATAAGGCCCAAAACTTGAAGAGATAGAAGGGATAGCACAGCGGGTTTATAAGGGCATATTCTTTTATACATCTTTATACGGACTCTGCTTTGGGGACCCACATAAGTGAGGTGTCATTTTACTTGGGAGACTGAGGGGAAAACTGGGGAGTAGGAATTTTGTGCTGGAGTGGTGATCCTACTAAGAAAAGTCAGGAAAATATACTTTTTTATGCAAATTTTGAGGTTTACAGAGGAGTCTGTGTAAGAAAATGTTGGGGGAGCCACGCAAGCCACACCTCCCTGGACTCCTTGGGGTGTCTAGTTTTAAAAAATGTCTGGGTTTTGTAGGTTTCCCTAGATGAGGGCCGCACCCAGGACCAAAAACATAGGTGGGCCCTCCCCCCCCAAAACAGGTATTTTTGTAATATATCATATTGATGTGTGCACATACGTCCGTGATGTGCCAAACACTAAAATTGTGAAAAGAAAGACACTTAGGTTATGTGAAGAAGACCCCTCACCCACCAACCAAGTTGGTGGCATGCTTCATCATCGGGGTCCCACCCAAGGCACCTAGCGTGTCACAGGTGTGCTGCGACGCCTGATTTCAGCGGAGCAGGTTTTGTCATTTTTACCACACATACTGGTTGGATTTGGCACGAGGGTGAGTGATGGTTCAGTGGATCAAATTTTATTAACAAGAGATTTCACAAAAATGAAATGCACTGCTAATAACTGAAAGGCAAAAAACTGAACCAATGACTCACAGCTCGTGAGCTGTAAAGCCGCGACAAGGCACCAACCGCTTTACAGTCCATTCACACACCTTTCAAACATGACACGCACAAGACCATTCACACCGCCAGCCACGGGCCCAGCACATTACAACACTCACATCGACAGACCGCGCCACTCAAGGGCCCATCACTTACATACGCCCACATGCCTGATACAAGAATCACACCAGCTGATGGGAGTGTGGACTGCCGTTTGGCTGGCACCGCCAGCAAAGCGCCACCCCACGCACACCGCCAGCCAAGCGCCACCCCAAGCGCACTGCCAGCCAAGCGCCACCCCACGCACACTGCCAGTCAAGCGCCACCCCCCGCACACCGCCATCCAAGCGCCACCCCAAGCACACCGCCAGCCAAGCGCCACCCCAAGCACACCGCCAGCCAAGCGCCACCCCAAGCACACCGCCATCCAAGCGCCACCCCACGCACACCGCCAGCCAACTGCCACCCCAAGCACACCACCATAACTTTTTTTGTTTATAAACAACAAAGAAACCACTAATTATAAAATAAGCACAAAACTACAAACACAAAAGCTCTAACTAAATACATGACAGAGATGCCAACAGTGAAACATATGAAAATATAAAACAGACAGCTTACGCTCACGGTATTTCCCAGATTTTTTTTTTGGTATGGTAACTTTTGTAACAGCCGGGCACACACAGCCCAGGCTTTGAAGGGCATTCGGGGCAGTACATCCGGCTCTCCCTCCGGATTAATGTCTGGGCACATACTCTACATTTCTTTGTGGGCATGTCTTTTTTGGGAGTGGGAGGAATGTGATCTGGAAAGTGCCGATCTTTCAATCTAGCCACATCCGTCACCACTTCTACTCTAGGAACTCTTGCCGGTTCCACTACAATAAGGCTTTCTATCACCGACTCCTGAAATTTAACAAATGTCATCCTTGACTCAGGTGAACAATCCTTGTATACAATAAAGGCATTAAAAGTTGCCAAATGAAATAAATGTAGGGCCAACTTTTTATACCACACATAAGACTTACAAAGAGCAGTGTAAGGTTCCAACCTCTGATCTACTCTATCAACACCACCCATGTGCCTATTGTAGTCCAAAATGCACGCAGGTTTGCGCACTTCCGCAACCTGACCCCAAACAGCCACAGGGGAAGTACTCTCATCATGGATGGTCGATAGCATGTACACATCCCTCCTGTCTGAAAATTTCAGAGCTAGCAGCTCATTATTCCGCAAGGCACTGCACTGTCCCCTCTCAAGTTTTTTACAGACAAGCTCCCTTGGATAGCCTTTCCGGTTAGAACGGATTGTGCCACAAGCAACAGTGTCAACCCTAAACAACTCCTTGAACAACTGCACTCCAGTGTAGAAATTATCTACGTACAAATGGTGACCTTTGTTAAACAGCCGTCTAGCAAGTTCCCACACAATTTTTTCGCTAACTCCAAAAGTGGCCGTACAACCAGGAGGGTCAATACTGGAATCCCTACCAGTGTAGACCCGGAAATTATACACATATCCTGTACTGCTTTCTGACAGCAGATACAATTTAATCCCATACCGTGCCCTCTTACTAGGAATGTACTGCTTAAAAACTAAACGCCCCTTGAAAAGGACCAAAGACTCGTCTACACTTATCTCTTTGCCTGGAACATAGACCTCTGAAAACCGATCCACAAAATGATCAAGGACAGGCCTAATCTTAAAAAGGCGGTCACAATCAGGGTGATCTCGTGGCAAGGCTAAAGCATTGTCTACAAAATGCAGCATACGAAGAAGAAGCAAATACCGATTACGTGTCATAGTTGCAGGAAATATAGCAGTTGCCATCAAGGGACTAGTAGACCAATAAGAAGCCAGTGACGGCTTCCTGATCAACCCCATCAAAAAAGACAAACCTAAAAACCTTTTCATCTCTTCCAGATATGTGGGAACCCAATGAGTAGCTCTAGACTGAGGCTTAAGTCTGGCAGCGTTGTCCCGCAAATATTGCTCTGCATACACATTTGTCTGCTCCACAATCTCTTCCAAAAATACATTGTCCATAAACAAGTGAAAGAAATGGACAGGCAAAAAGTTTTCCGTATTAACTCTACAACCTGGGAGACCAGTAAATGCAGGTAACTGTGGCTGCTCCATGTTTTGGGCAATCCAGGTTTCTGATGGATACAACTACCTGTGGATTCCTCACCTCATGAATACTCCCATGGCGCCAGCCTTCGACGGAAATCTTCTTACTAGTCTCTGCACGTCGACGAGGACGTCACTGTCTCGCACGCGACGCCGTCTGACGTCATACAGGCAATAAGAGGTCCTCGACGACGTGCGGACGTCAGTTCCCTTTTTTCCGTGCATTCGAAACGGTTATCTTCGAGGGAGCAACTGTTACTCTTGCGGTTACAGTGTATATCTTGCTGCGTACTCTTTCTCTGTGGAAATAATGTCGCAGAGAAAGTCTGGATTTAAGCCTTGTCGTGAGTGTGGAGGCAAGATGTCGGTGACGGATCCTCATTCCGATTGCCTTTGGTGTTTGAGCTCCGACCACGACGTCTCGACTTGTGATTCGTGTCAGCACATGAATCCGAAGGCCATTAAAGAACGCGAGGCGAAGCTGTTTATGGCCAAGTCAAAGGAGAAGCATCACAAGAAAAAGTCTTCTCCAAGACATCGGCGTCATCGAGACTCCCGGCGCCGTAGAGAATCTCGGCGTCATTCAAGGGAGGCTCGTTCCAGGTCTCCGGATCGGCGCCGGAGGACATGGGAGGTCAGCCCCACGGTGACGCCGCATCCTTCGACGCCGTTGCTCTCTCCGACGTCTCCAACTTCGCCTGGACAGGCGTCGGTGATTGAGGTATTGGAGCCTCAGGTGTTTTCTCCGGCGCAGACGCCGAGGCCGGCGTCGGGGTCGCCTCCGAGTCAGGCACCCCAGTATCCGGCTTTTCCCACCCCTGGAGCCGATAGTTCCGCATTCTTGAATGCGATGTATGCCATCTTCCAACAGATGGCTCCAGGGGGTGCTCCGGCTGGGCCTTTGGCCTTTTCTTTGGGTGATCCTGCGCCTCTTCGGCCGGCACCCTTTATGCCCTTTCTCCCGTTTGGGAACGTGGGCTCGGCGCCAGTGTCGGCGCCGGTGGCCGCTCCGATGGCTTCGGAGGGATTGGCCCCAGGGATTTCCATCCCGTCGACGTCGAGATTTCGGCCTGTGACTCCGGTGGGTCCATCCGTTTCATCTGCTCTTCAGTCGGCGCCGAAGTTACCTGTGGCGCCGGATGCGGCGTCGGTGGCTTCGGAAGATCGGCGCCGATCTCCGACTTCGGCGGAGGTGTTGTCGACTCCGCGGATTGAGCAACGACTGCATTCAAGGAGGCGTGCTCTCCGGGTACTAGAGGAGCAGGAGTACCAACGAGCCCTAGAGGAAGGAGAGCTAGAGGACTCGGGTGATGGGCTGCGTGGACTGGAGTCGGCCAGTGGGCTGGACACTTCCCCTGAGTGGGACCTTTCGTCCCCGGGGGAATATACCGAGGAAGCTGCTTCCTTTCATACAGTGGTACGGAAGGCAGCTAGTTTTTTGGACCTGCCTTTGCCGGTGGTGGAGGCGAAACAAAACCTTTTGACAGAGGTGTTGCATCCGGCCTCAGCCGCGGCGGAGCCTCTATTACCTTTTAATGACGCTCTGCTGGATCCGGTTTTAGAGGTGTGGAAGAAGCCGGCATCTTCCCCAGCAGTTCACAGAGCCGTGGCCAGGAGGTATCGGACGGCTCCAACTGATCCTGGTTTCCTATCTAGGCACCCTACGCCGGAGAGCTTGGTTGTGCAGGCCTCCTGTTCGTCCAAATCAGCGCCTGGTTCTTTCCCGACGGTGCCTGGGGACAGAGACTCAAAAAAGCTAGAGGCGCAGTCGAAGAAGATTTTTTCGTCCTGCAGTCTGGCGTTAAAAGCCACTAATGCGACCTGTATCCTGGGGAGGTATATTCATGCTCTGATGGATGACATCTCCTCTTCGTTTACAGAGCTTCCCCAGGGTCTTTTGGATCTTGTCTCTGATACCCAGGCTGCTGCGACCCAAATTATCCAGACGGGACTGGATACCACCGACTCGATAGCCAGAGCAATGGGCACAACTGTGGTGGAAAGGAGACAGGCCTGGCTACGTAACTCGGGCTTTTCGGCAGATGTACAGTCCACATTGTTGGATCTCCCGTTTGATGGGGACAAACTGTTTGGGGCTAAGGCTGATTCGGCCTTGGAACGTTTTAAGGAGAGCAGGGCCACGGCTAAGTCGTTGGGACTCCAAGCTCCTTCTTCCACGGCCTCTTCCAGATTCTTCAGGAGGTTTCGTGGATTTGGGCGTGGCTCTTCCTCCTCTTCCTTTCGGGGAAGATATCAGCAACCTGCCTCTTCCCATCCCTATAGATCTTTTAGGGGGAGGGGTAGGGTCCGCACCAGGGGAGCCTCTCAGCAGCACTCTGCCTCTTCCTCATCCTCTGGCGGGGTGCAGCAGGGGAAGCAGCCTTAGGCTTCCACCATTTCCCACTCACTCCTCTCCTGTAGGGGGAAGATTACAGCATTTTCTCACCAAATGGGAGACTGTTACGTCGGACACTTGGGTTCTCAGTGTTGTGGGAAAAGGCTACACCCTTCCCTTTCGGGAGTTTCCGCCCCTCATCCCGCCCCGCCCTTCGTATTGTTCACAAGAACACCTCCTGTTGCTAGAACAGGAGGTAGAAGTCCTCCTTTTAAAGGGCGCGGTGGAGTTGGTCCCGGAGCAGGAAAGGGGTCAAGGAGTTTACTCAAGGTATTTCCTGATTCCCAAGAAGGATGGTCGTTTGAGACCAATTCTGGACCTGAGGATCTTGAATTGGTTCCTCAAGCAGGAAAAGTTCAAGATGCTGACCCTAGCACAGGTGCTTTTGGCGTTGAACATGGAAGACTGGATGGTGTCTGTCGACTTGCAGGATGCTTACTTTCATATCCCGATACTCAAGTCACACAGGAAGTATCTCCGGTTTGTGGTGGGATCGCAACACTACCAGTTTGCGGTCCTTCCGTTTGGTCTTACTTCAGCACCTCGAGTCTTCACGAAGGTGATGTCGGTGGTTGCGGCAGAGCTCAGAAGGAAGGGGATAGCAGTATTCCCTTACTTGGACGATTGGTTGATCAAAGCCAAGTCCCCGGAGCTTGTGTTGCGTCATCTGCAGTCAACAACCCAGTTGTTGTTCGACCTGGGCTTTTCGGTGAACGAGCCCAAATCTCACCTGGAGCCCTCTCAGCGCCTCCTGTTCATAGGGGCAGTACTGGATACGACATTGGGTCGGGCCTTTCCTCCGCCTCAGCGGATTCAAGATATTCAGGATTTGGTTCCAATGTTTCGAAATGGAGCGGTAGTTCCAGTCCTCAAGGTCCTTCGTCTGCTCGGTCTTTTTGCCTCCTGCATTCTGTTGGTCACGCATGCTCGCTGGCACATGAGGGCTCTTCAGTGGTGCCTCCGAAGGCAGTGGTCTCAACACAGAGGGGATCTAGAGGGTACTGTCAAGATCTCCAGAGATGCTGCTGTGGATTTGAAGTGGTGGATTGCAAGCAACAATCTTTCACAAGGAAAACCGTTCCAGCAGTCGCCACCAGTGGCCACAGTCATAACGGATGCTTCCACTCTAGGGTGGGGAGCTCATCTGGGGGATCTGGAGATCAAAGGTCTTTGGTCTCCAGAGGAACAGATTTTTCACATCAATCTGTTAGAGTTACGGGCTGTACGTCTGGCTCTCAAGGCCTTCCTCCCTTCCCTTCGTGGTCAGTCGGTACAGGTCCTAACGGACAATACTACCACGATGTGGTACATAAACAAGCAGGGAGGAGTGGGGTCGTACCTTCTCTGCAGAGAAGCTCTTCGACTATGGTCCTGGGCAAAGGACCATCGGATTTGCTTGATAGCAAACCATCTGGCCGGAGTCTTGAACGTGCGTGCGGACAGTCTCAGTCGCCACTTCTCGGCAGACCACGAGTGGCGTCTCCATCCAGATCAAGTCCGTTTAATCTTCCAGAAGTGGGGGTTTCCTCGGGTAGATCTGTTTGCCACTCGAGAGAACGCGCATTGTCCGTTGTTCTGCAGCCTTCAGTATCCGATGCAGGAAGCGTTGGGGGACGCGTTTCAAATGACCTGGTGCGGCCAGTTGCTTTACGCGTTTCCTCCCATACCCTTGATTCCTCGAGTATTGAGGAAGATTCACCAAGACCGGGCTCTAGTAATCGTAATAGCTCCGGATTGGCCAAGGAGGGTGTGGTACTCCGACCTTCTCCAACTCTCAACGTGCCCGCCGCTCCGTCTCCCTTTCAGGGCAGACCTCCTCTCGCAGTCGCAGGGGCAGGTTCTACACCCCAACCTCCAGAGTCTGCACCTACATGCCTGGAGATTGAACGGGGCAACCTGAGTTCCTTCTCTCTCCCGCCTGAGGTAGTGGATGTTATATTAGCGGCCAGGCGACACTCCACTAAATCTATCTACGCTAATAGGTGGTCTAAATTTGTTGCGTGGTGTGGAGAGAGGCAGATTGATCCTTTACAAGCTCATCTATCGGACGTTTTGTCTTTTGCTCTATCTCTGGCGCAGAAAGGTTGTGCAGTGGCTACCATTAAAGGTTATTTATCGGCCTTGTCAGCCTTCATATGTCTTCCAGACCAACCATCTTTATTTAAATCCCCTATTGTTATCAGATTCTTGAAAGGTCTTCTAAATCAATATCCTCCAAAGCCATTCGTTATGCCGCAATGGGATTTGTCCTTAGTCCTGACTTTCCTTATGGGGTCCCCTTTTGAACCTATGCATTCTTGCCCCTTGAGGTATTTGTTTTTAAAAACAGTCTTCCTGATAGCTATAACATCAGCAAGGAGAGTGAGTGAGTTGCAGGCCTTATCAGTAAAACCCCCTTATACAACTTTTTATGGGGATAAGGTGGTGTTGAGGACCAAGGCTGCTTTCCTCCCGAAGGTTGTTTCACCCTTCCATTTGGCTCAGGCAATTACTTTGTCCACGTTCTATCCTCCGCCTCATCCTTCCAAAGAGGAAGAAAGACTGCACCGTCTGGATCCAAAGAGAGCGTTGAGCTTCTTTATCGATAGAACAAAGGATTTCAGGCTGGAGGATCAGCTGTTTATTGGATACGTGGGCAAGAGGAGAGGAAAGGCAGTCCACAAGAGAACACTATCCAGGTGGGTTGTTCTTTGCATTAAAATATGTTACTCTTTGGCAAAGAAGGATCCTCCTGAGGGCATTAGAGCTCATTCCACCAGAGCTAAGTCGGCCACTTCGGCCTTAGCCAGAGGTGTTCCTGTGGTCGACATCTGCAAGGCCGCAACTTGGTCGTCCCTTCACACTTTTGCAAAACATTACTGTTTAGATTCTGAGGTTAGAAGGGACGGCCATTTTGCACGGTCAGTGCTGCAGGATTTCTTGGTTTGACCATTTAGGCACCCACCGCCGGGCGTGGTACTGCTTTGGGACTCTATTCATGAGGTGAGGAATCCACAGGTAGTTGTATCCATCAGAAGAACGAGTTACTTACCTTCGGTAACGACTTTTCTGGTGGATACATTAGCTACCTGTGGATTCCTCACGGTCCCACCCGCCTCCCCGTTGCCTTTATGGTCTTGCCAAGTAATCCTTGAGTGCGCTCCTCTTGATCTTTGAGGGTGCAATAGATGTATATATATAATATATTTATATATATATAGGTATAGGTGTATATATCTTTATGTATATACTTGGTGTGTGTATATATTTTAAAAGAAAGAGTTTTATATATATATATATATATATGTACATAAAAAAAGATTTACAGTTATTCATACAATGTGGTGTATTTTTACAATATAATGGATGTTGCTTTGTTCTTTCATTGCATTGCCTGGTTGTTCTCATGCACGTAAAAAATGATTGGTACTGACGTCCGCACGTCGTCGAGGACCTCTTATTGCCTGTATGACGTCAGACGGCGTCGCGTGCGAGACAGTGACGTCCTCGTCGACGTGCAGAGACTAGTAAGAAGATTTCCGTCGAAGGCTGGCGCCATGGGAGTATTCATGAGGTGAGGAATCCACAGGTAGCTAATGTATCCACCAGAAAAGTCGTTACCGAAGGTAAGTAACTCGTTCGTCAGGTCTTCTAATGGGAAACCCTTCAGCCCCAGGCTGCTGCACTCTTGGCACATCAATGTCCTCCTCTAACACAGGCCCTTCATCTGCACTGAGAGTAGCTTCCTCATCAGAAGAATACTCTCGGACAGAAAACTCACTTCCAGAATCTCCTGCTTCCTCCTCTGCCTCAGATGCAGAGTCAGTGTCGTAATCATGGTCTGAAGACGACTCAAAGAGCATGCGAACAACCTGCTGAGCGGTCACTTTGCGGCTAGCCATGATCCTAACAACAAATGGATTGCCAACAACAACTAGCACTAAAATAAGTAATAAACAAAGTGTAGCTTTATCACAAAGAGTTATGTACTACAAAAAACTATACCACTCAGTTGCCTTAAATAGCTACTCACCAAGCAACTACTCTGCACAGACACAGCAATCACCAATGATATCCCACTAAAAAGAAAAAAGCAAATTAGACATATGACAACACAAACATCACTGTGCTCAAATCTAAGGACAATGTCAAACACACAATACTGCATTTAGTACACCACCTATAAACATGTCATTCATGCATGTCAACAATACTCCTTTGGAGTAAATTGCTTTCACTTACCTAAAACATGCAACTATGCAAACCTCAGGACAACTACTGCCAAAACCACAAAGATCCACAGCAAAGGAAGCAAAAGCGTGGAACTAGAAGAAAAAGAAGAAATACATTGTTATAATCACAAATACAAATACTTTGCCAGTTGACAAACACCCCACCACCAAGACACCACCAAGAACTTAGAAGTTGTCCCTGGTACCTAAGTGGATCCTGCCCCCCTCGGGGGTAGATGGGCGTAAAAAAATTGGCCAATCTACCCCCAAGGGGGGCAGAAATGGGCAACACCTCTGTGCCCCTTCCCAAAGGGGGCACCCCCAGCACAACACAAAACAAAACAAAAAAATCCCTGCCGTATTGGTGGTTTCTGCCCTCCTTGGGGGCAGATGGGCCTACAAAATTAGGGGCAGAGATGGCCAATATGAATTTTCCCCACCTTAGAGGGGCGACCGTTGCGCAAGGGGTGCCCCCAAACACACACCACACACACACACACCACACAATCCTTGGCGCCTAGTGTGCTTCCACCCCCCCCCCGGGGCCAGATCGTCCAAAAAATGGCTGGTCTGCCATCGGGGGGGGGCGAAACAGAGAAAAAAAATAGCTCCCCAGGGGAGCGACCCTTGCCCAAGGGGTTGCCCCCAAAATACACACAAATAATAAAATCCCTGGTGTCTAGTGGTTTTCACCCCCCCCCTGGGGGCAGATCCACAGAAAAATCGGCAGATCTGCCCCTGGGGGGGGGGGGGGCGAAATACAAAAAAAAATTGCCCCCAAAATACACACAAATAATAAAATCCCTGGTGTCTAGTGGTTTTCGCCCCCTCCGGGGGCAGATCCGCTGAAAAATCGGCGGATCTGCCCCCAGGGTGGGTGAAATACAAAACAAAATTGCCCCCGGGGGGGCGACCCTTGCCCAAGGGGTCGCCCCCAAAATACACATAAAAAATAACATCCCTGGTGTCTAGTGGTTTTCGCCCCCCCCGCCCCGGGGGCAGATCCGCCGAAAAATTGGCGGATCTGCCCCCAGGGGGGGGGGGGCGAAATACTTAAAAAATTGCCCCCCAGGGGGTGACCCTTACCCAAGGGATCGCCCCCAAAATAAACCTAACAAAAAAAATCCCTGGGGTCTAGTGGAGATTCCTGCTCCACGATCGCGGGCCCTTCCCGCGATCGTGGAGCAGGAATCTTGTGAAAACAGGCACAGGGGGAAAGGAAAAACCCTTTCCTTTCCCCCCGTGTCTGTTTTCACCACCCCCCGCCCCCCAAAAACGGAAAGGACTTACCTTTTCGGTCCTTTCCTCTTCACGCGCTGGAAGCAAATGGCTTCCAGCGCGCCCGGCAACACTAGATGACGTCAGCGCGCTGTGCGCGCGCTGACGTCATCGGATTGCCGTCGGGGGGGCGGGGGTGGAAGGGGAAGGTCTTCCCCTTCCATCCCGCCTTCGGGGGGGAGGGGGTGCACGGGGGGAGCGCTAGCGCTCCCCCAAGTTCCCCTGTGCCTTGGACGAGATGATCTCGTCCAAGGCACAGGGGAACTGTAGCCTTGGACGAGATCATCTCGTCCAAGGCATAGAAGCGGTTAATATTTATTTCTCTAACTTTTACCTCTCCCCATTAGAGTAATTGTTCCTCCTTTCTCTGATACTCTTCTGCTTTTTGTTCTATTCAATGTTAGTTCTTGTTATCCTGCCCTGCATTTCTCTTTTTTCTATATTTCTTTATTCTGTAGCAGACTTCTTCCTCGTTCTGTATTAACTGTAGATTAGGCTTTCTTCTGCTTGGTTATGCTGCCCCTCTCCCCTAACTTTATTATACCCTTTGGACTGGTACTGTAAGACTAAGACACTTGGGGGCATATTTATTCTCTGTTTGCACTGGGTTTACGTCATTTTTGTTTACACAAATCCAGCACAAACTTAACTCCATATTTATATTTTGGTGCTATACATGTCTAGTGCCAAAATATTGGAGTTAATATCATTTTTTGCCCTCGGAAAACTACCTTGCGTCAATGAGATGCAAGATAGGCGTTCCCGGGCAAAAAATGACTCAAAGACCCTAGTGCCTTATTTATCCTCCCATGCAAAAATCGAGCACGGGAGTAGGAGGGCCTTAAATAATGGTGCTAAACCTGCTTAGCACCATTATTTAATGCCTGGGTAAGGGCAGGCGTTAGGGGACCTGTGGGACTTTTTCCATGGTCAGAGACCATGGAAAGAGCCCACAGGTGCCCTTCCCTGCCCCCAGGGACACCCCCACCCACCCACACCTGGAGGGACACGTAAGTATGGGAGGACCCATCCCAGGTAAGTCCAGGTAAGTATTTTTAATTTTTCTTAAAATTGCCATAGGGGGCTTACGTGGGCCACACTACATGGCACTGTGCCCAATGGCCATGCTCAGGGGACATAAGTCCCCTGGGCATGGCCATTGGGCTGGGGGGCATGACTCCTGTCTTTATTAAGACAGGAGTCATGTCCATGGTGGTTGTGCATCAAAAAATGACACTAGTCAGGGTAGGTTTTTTAAAAAAAAACTCTAACCTGACTAGCGGCATTCTTTCCCGCACAACATCCAGTTTTCCCTACGCCTCTCATGCCTGGTTAGCGTCATGTATTTTGATGCTAACCGGGCCTTAGCGCCGGCTTGCTCCCTTCCTTAAATATGGCACCCGGCTGGCGTCTGGGAATGGCGCTAGCTGGCACTACACTTTTTGAAGCAAACCTGCGCTAACGCAAGTTTGCGTCAAAAAGTATGAATATGGGCCTTGATTAGATAGTTTACTGTGAAGATTTCAGAGTTTGCTGACCCAGGCAAGCTGTTCTACACATGTTTTTTGAAAAGGCTTTCTATTTCTTGTTCAGGCTCAAATTACAAGATCGTGGCCAAGGTTATAGTGAAACCGCCCAACTCTCCACCCTCCAACGCTGTGTTGTATTAGCCCAGCAGTTTCAATGACAGTGCAGCATGTCAGTAAATTGATATGAGGACGGTCCCATTCCATTTCCCAAAATTAGCAACTAAAACCAAACCATGTGTACTTCATTGACCAATTTATTCTACCTCTTTACTGCACTTCAAATGACTCAGTCATCATCTTATCTCTGCCTCTCCATTATGGTTGGCTTGACTACTGGCTTTTCTAACATTGTCAGCTAGCAAAATGCCCAAAATGGTATTTTAGATGGGAGAAGAGATGCAGCAAACTCTACTATAGTCATGTGGTGCAGTTGTATTTTTGTTAAAAAAAAAGGGGGATGTGTATCAGGCATCTAAAATGTGCAATGTTTTTTCTAGCTGCATAGACCACCAGTTCCAGGGCCAGCATCAGTGCACCAGATAATGTACAACCTGAAAGTGGAGTCTCTGTGGTGGCAGGGACAGATGAAGGGAAGTCATAAAGCTTGGTTATTGACAATTACTAGTATACCCACTGTATTTGTTAACTCAAGCAGATCCCACCGATCCAATATCACCCAAAAGCTCCCTGACCACTGTATTTGTTACGTCAAGCAGATCCCACCCATCCATCATCATCAATGATCTCTCTGACCATGGCATTCTGTGAGTCGCTGTAGGAAAGTCCCCTCTTTCTGGCATGTTACCCCCACTTTTTCCCTAATGCCAGTGTGCTTAGACTGTTTTCACTGGGATCCTGATAACCAGGACCCTATTGATTGTGCGCTCTCCTCCAAATTTAGTTGTTTTGGTACTTTGTACACCCCACAATTGGCATACTGCTGTATCCCTGTAAGTCCCTAGTATACTATACCTAGGTACCCAGGGTATTGGTACACCAGAAGTCCCCATGGGCTGCAGCATGTATTATGCCACGCATGGGAGCCCATGCAAACTGTGTCTGCAGGCCTACCATTTACAGCCTTCATGAAAAGGTGCATGGTAGTTTCTTCCAGCCCAAGCGGCAGGGTGCAGGTCCCTGTGTGTGTGAGCACCCCTGCATGAGCAGGGATGCCCTTACAAAGTCCATTTCCAATTCCTTGGACTTCTTAAGTGCGGAGATGCCATTTTAGCTATGTACTGGTCACTGGTCACTACCTGAAGTCCACCTACATAATGATAACCCTAACCTAGACATGTATGGTATCAAGCATGTCGGAATCAGACCCCAATACTGGTGGCATGATTCCATGCACTCTGGGGGCTCCTCAGATGACCCCCAGTACTTCTCCCACAAGTCTTTTCAGGGTCTGCAAGCAGCCTATGCTGCTTCAGCCCCTCAGGCAGGATTCTACCCTCCTGCTGCTTGATAAGTTCAAGGAAAGAAAGGCAGAACAAAGGATTTCCTGTGGGTGAGGTGTGGAACCTCCTCTCCTTTTGGAAATAGGTGTTACAGGTCTGGGAAGGGATAGCCTCCCCATGCTACGGGTTTGATCTGAAGGGCATATTTGGTACTATCCTTGCACATTTTGGTTTGCAACAGTCCAGGGACCCCCAGTCCCTCCTCTGCCGTGAAACTGCACAAAGGAAAGGGGAGCTACCACTCCTCTGTCCATCAATACCCCAGGGGTTGTACCCAGAGCTTATCCTGGTGACCACTTGGTTCTGCCTTTTTAAAAACAAGATGTGCAGAGGCCCCTGGGAGCATCTGACTAGTCAGGGTAGGTAGCTGAAGTCAGTGACCCCTCTCTGATAGGTGACCACCTCAGAATGTGACCAGACTCCTTTTTAGGGACTCCCTTGTGGGCCCCCAGATTTTTTATGAAAGATTCCATCAGGACTCCTCTGCAAAGACCTCTTCTGCTCCTGGCCACCAGAACCGCTGCTGGACTCCACAGGAAGTGACCAAGACTGCAACACTGAGATGACCTCTCCTTGCAACATTGTTTCCATGGCTCCTGTCAGCAACGTGCAACATTTCAATGGCTGTGCATCCTCTGGGGTCAGCAAGACACCAGCTGCACCAAAGAAGCAAGAAGGAATCTTCCTTGGCGTGAAGGAGTCACTCCCTGGCATCAGCAGGCACCTAAGGCAATGACGTATGGCTGCTGGGAACTGCTGTCCTTTGGGAAGATTCTCCAACTGGCATTTGTTAACACAAATATATTAATTAGAAATTATTAATGAATGCTTATGTATTTTGAATAATGAAAAATGTAGAAAATGATTAACGTAGAGAAATAATGTGCACGTTTGAAAATGTGCCCTCGAAGAGTGGCTACCAAGACTCATGAATTATATTAAAAAGAGACTAACATATGTGGAACATTGAAAATATATTTAAAATAATGTAGTAGTATGTCCTATTAAGAGATATAACATATTTTTTGCATTATACTGTAGAGCTCAACTTAGCCAAAGTCGTGGCCTAGTTTGCCAGGCCTTGTGCAGAAGATGAATATTAACGTTCAATGTAGAAATGCTGATGTGCTGAACTGACCATGAACTGCTTGCTGTTTAATAAAATCTGCTCAGCTAAAATCCTTTGCAAAGAACCGACGGACAGGAGGTGATGGAATCAAATTTGAATCAAGGACTGTGTAAAGCCTTCAGAGTGTATTTCCCAGGACTTGAACAATAGAGACACTGACCGGAGAGGAAGATGCATCATTTTCGATACCTGACGAGTCGGATGATGAGGACATCGTAAAGTGAACCAATCAACTACATGGGAACAGTGTAACGCTAGAATTTATAGATTTGAATTATAAGGATCATTGGGTAAAATTAAATAGTGTGATTAATTGACCAGTCAGGCATTGAGGGATAGTCTGTGTGACTTTGATATAATGACGTGACAGAAGGGGAGAGTAGAGATGTTAGGAGCAGATGACCGGAGAGAGACTACGAGATCGAGAAATTCAAGATTCTGTTATTGGGCTCATGCTTTTGAGAGTCTGATGCGATGCTGATCGACTGATGACCTCAAGACGAAGACTGAATTTGTTGCTGATCCAAACCGTGGATAGGTAACTATGACAATGTGACTTAATTTCCTTTTGTGCCTTTTCATTCTAGGTACCAACTGCACTGTCTAAAGAGTTTTTCTCTTAGCTAGATGTTTTCCAAATTCGTGTTCTAAACTGTTTTCGCATGAAGTCCCACATGCTAATGCTAATCTGGGTTAGGTGAGGTTCCTATTCTAAGACACTGACAACTACAGAGACAAATGATTGACAGACTGATTTGCTGAACTCTGCTATTCATGTTGACGTACTCATCTATGATTCACATGTTGACTTACGCAAATGTTTTAGAATGTATTCTGTCTCAAGTTCTGACTAGATTGTGTATTGGTTGTTGCTAATGAAGTAATCTTGATTGATTGAATAAAGTTTGAATTAATCTCATGACTTTATATTGTAACTAATAGGCAATACATTTGCTAAAATGGATATTGAGTTGTGGTTTCTTCATGACTGAAGGGTCATGGTGTGACGTTAATAAACTGTTGTTTACTGATTAACTAAATTGTCATTGATTAGTGTGAACATTGGTCACACCGTAGCTAGGATACTTCATGCGGATCAAAAGATTCATCAACCTGTGCGCGTCTCCTTGTAAGTTTACTTATTAAGGACTGGGCGCGTTAGCACAGTTGTGAGGGTCCTCTGGGTCCTCTCTACCTTCTGTCCAACTTGGGAGATGGAGAGTCCTTGCCTCTTTCTCCACCCCTGTGCACCACAACTGTTGCAGCAACCAAGGCTTGTTGACTCCTGCTTTGAGGGATTTTCAGACTCCTAATAGCCCTGGCCCCCAGCACTCTACTTCTGCAAGGACAGTCTCCTCTCTGCTACTCAAGCAATGTGGGACATTCTCTTCAGGTGTGCTGTCTGGGCCTCACTTTGACTTATTGTGCCTGCTGCCAGTGGGTTGCTTGTGGGGGCTTTGACTGGTTCTGCTCGCTCTCCTGTCTTCTACGTGACTTCAGTGTCTCCTCTGCAGCTTCTGGACTCTGTAGCTGGGCTTCCTCCATCACTGTCAACCCAGATCTTCACCACAGAAGGGTGGGCATTGCCTCCTGACCCATCTGGACACTCCTGCCTGGACTGGACTATGTCCCCTTTTTTTGCAGGTCCTCTTCATCCAGAATCCACCATTGGGTTCCACTGGCCTGGCCCTACATTTGCAATATTCCATTTATGAGTCCCCATGTTAGCCTATGAGATAACCAGGTAACTTACCTTTCCTCTCCTGGTCTCTGGGGGTCTTCTAGGTACTTACCTCTTGTGGCTTCCATTCTCTCCCATCACTTAGCTGACAACTCCATATCCTCTGGTGGGGGACCCATTCTCACATTCCAATTTTTTAATAAATGTTTTTTCCCTCTTACAGGGCCCTTGTTTTTTAAAGTTATTTCCTAATACTTACCTGTTTAGATTGTGTGTGTACTTATCTCCAGAAGGGAGTTTGCCTATAATAATTTAGTTTGGGGTTCCTGTAATAAAGTACCTTTATTTTTGAAACACAGTGTGATTCCTTTCAGATGTGATAAATTACTGGGTGACTAAAGTAGTATTGCAAGTGCTTCACACTCCTCCTAGATAAGTCTTGGCTGCACACCACACCACTAGAGAGCCCTGGCTTTCGGGACCCTGTAACACTATTTTATTTGTTAAAAACAGAGTTGTTTTTCTTTTCTTTTTTTTTGCAATTCTTTATTGGTTAAATCAACATAACACAGTACATTGCATATGGCTTATGGCATGTGTTCGTTGTACATTAACGAGATACATTTCCGTACACAAAATAAGATGATGGTTAAGGCATAACTGGGTGTTCAGATCTTGCGTGGAGGCGGGGGGCAACAAGACTTGTCACTGGTGGGGGAAGGGGAGCTCTGAGCTATAGTGAGAAATGTGGGGACCTATGAACAGTGGTAGAGCAAGCAGTCACTGGACCGTTTCAGGCATTCACTCGAATCATCATGAGGGGAGCGAGAGGAAAAAGGGGAAAGAGTGGAAAAAATAGAAAAATTGAAAAAGTGACCAAGGGAGGGGAAAGTGGGGGGGAAGCATGCCATTAGCTTGTCTCCAGGATTTCACCAAGGCCTGCACCATCGGGTTGGCAGGGCGTAGTGTGAAACCCCCATCACCACAGAGTGGGCTCAGTCCCTGGGGGCACTGCAGTAGCCTGCATTCTACCTGAACCCAAAACGGTGGGTCCTGTGTCTCGGGAAACATGTAGGTGAGTTGAGAAAGGTAAAGGGATAATGCATAGTGTTCTACAAAGGATAATTCTAAGCTGCTGCAAGTTTGGCGCTAGCTAGATGTGGACAGGAAGACCCCCAAACGAAGGAGCAGATACTCTTATCCACAGAACATAGCAGAGAGAGTGGGGCCCACAGGGGTAGCATGCCAAGGATATATGTATATCATGGGAGCACCACCATGCATACCACCTGCACTCTCCCGCACAGGGAGAGGCTCAGCTGAGACCATTTCCCAAAATCCTCTTTCTTATGTGTGAGGAAGGAGTCAAGATTGACTGCAAGCATGTGGTCCAGGCCTTTGTTGACATAGATCCCCAGGTATTTGAGGCAAGACGGCGTCCACCAAATGGGGCGATCTGCTATATCCATGCCCGTGGTCACACAGAAGAGAGATAGTGCCTCGCTCTTGTCCCAGTTTACATTATAACTTGACATCAAGGATGTCGCGTAATGATGGGAGTGAGCGTGGAAGGTCCATGAGGGTAAGTAGGACTTTGTCCGCCCAAAGATAGATTGTAGACTTTCCATCTGATATGGGGACTCCTGATATGAGCGGAGAATGTCGGACGGAGACTGCTAGCGGCTCAATAACCAGAAGGAACAGCAGTGGGGACAGCGGACAGCCTTGTTGGGTCCCACGTTTAATGGGGAATAGTTCAGACAGGAAGTCTCCGAAGTTCACCTGTCCTGGTTTGGGATTCACCCGGGACCCGGATGTGTTTACAAGACACCTATCGCACTTTGCTCCCAGCTGCAGGGATCCAATAATGGGGTCCAAAAATGAGGTGATTTGTTGGATGGCAATACTTCAAAATCCTGGTTGTAATTGAACGCAAATTCATTGGGAACCTGTCCAAATTTAAATATTTGCAACTAGCCTCACAGACTGTGGCACACAAAAATGAACTGCAACCTCCTGGAGATATTGAAACTGCACTGTTTTAGGATCAAGAAATAAGTTGGAAAGTGGTGCAGACTGATGTGTCAAGTGGAAGAACTGCAGATGCCACCACCTTACATGACTCGGACCAGATGCTTGCCAAACAACCAGTTAGGAATATCATGACAAGCATCCTTTTGCATTTTATACAGTGTTGTCAGTTCTGGTGGGCTTAACAGGAAATATTTGTTTACGTTACACAGGTCTTACTAGATTTGTTAACCCCTTAGCTGCTGGACATTCCCACCCCCCAGTGCTGAGCCCTTTTGTGGCTGTTTGGGGTAGTTCACGTTTAGGCCTTCATAACTTTTTGTCCACATAAGCTATACATGCCAAATTTGTGTCCTTTTTTTCCAACATCCCAGGGATTTAGGGATTCTAAAGGTACCCAGAGTTTGTGGGTTCCCCTTGAGGAGGCCAAGAAATTATTCAAAATACAGCTAAAATGTTTTTTTTTTTTTTTGACAAATGGGGGGAAAGGGCTGCAGAAGAAAGCATGTGTTTTTTTCCCTGAAAATGGCATCAAGAAGGGTTTGCAGTGCTACAATCATCATCTTCCCAGCTTTCAGGAACAGGCACCTTTGAATCATAAAAACAAATTTTTCAACATAATTTTGGCATTTTACTTGGACATACCCTATTTTTGCTATTTTGTGCATTTTTGGCTTCCTTCCAGTTAGTTACAGAAATGGGTATGAATCCAATGCTTGATCCTGGACAGCTAAACATTTCTGAAAATTAGACAAAATTCTGATTCAACAAGGGGTCATTTGTGTAGATCCTACATGGTTTTCCTACAGAAAATAACTGCTGAAATGAAAAAAATATTGAAACTGGGTAAAAAAACAGCCATTTTTCTCCACGTTTTACTCTGTAACATTTTCCTGCAATGTCATATTTTTAAAAGTAATATACTGCTACATCTGCTGGACTCTTCTGGTTGTGGATATGCAGGGCTTGTAGGTTCATCAAGAACCCTAGGTACCCAGAGAGAATATAGGAGCTGCACCTTGCAATGGGTTTTCATTGTATACCGCGAGTACAACAATTATTTTGGTGAAATATAAAGAGTGAAAAATAGGAATCAAGGAAACCTTGGTATTTCCAAAATGGGCACAAGATAAGGTGTTGAGAAGCAGTGGCTATTTGCACATCGCTGAATTCCGGGGTGCCCAAACTAGCATATGAATTACTAGGCATTTCTCAAATAGATGTCTTTTTTACACACTGTCTTACATTTGGAAGGAAAAAATGTAGAGAAAAACAGGGGGCAATAACACTTGTTCTGCTATTCTGTGTTCCCCCAAGTCCCCCAGTAAAAATGGTACCTAACTTGCGTGGGTAGGCCTAATGCCCGCGACATGAAACGTAACATGGACACATCAAATTTTTACATTGAAATCTTACGTGTTTTTTACAAAGTGCCTACCTGTGGATTTTGGCATCTAGCTTAGCCGGCACCTAGGGAAACCTACCAAACATGAAAACTAGACACCTAGGGGAATCCAGTATAGGGTGACTTGTGGGTCTCTCACCAGGTTCTGTTACCCAGAATCCTTTGCAAACTTCAAAATTTGGCAAATAAAACACTTTTCTCTCAGATTTCGGTGCTGTAAAGTTCTGGAATCTCACAGGAGCAGGAAAATTACTTCCACCCAGAATTCTCCCAAGTCTCCCAATAAAAATGGTATCTCACCTGTGTGGGTAGGCCTAGTTCCCCCAACAGGAAACGCCTCAAAACGCAACATGAACACCTCACATTTTTACATTGAAAACTGACGTGTTTTTTGGAAAGTGCCTAGCTGTGGATTTTGGTCTCCAGCTCAGCCAGTACCTAGAAAAACCTAACAAATCTGTGCAGTTTTGAAAACTATAATCCAGGGGAACCCAGGATGGGATAACCTGTGGCACTCTCACCAGGTTCTGATACCCCGATTCTTTTACAAACCTCAATATTTGGCACATTTCGGTAATAGAAAGTTCTGGAATCTGAGAGCAACCACAAAGTTCTTTCCACCCAGCATTCCCCCAAGTCTCCCAATAAAAATGGTACCTCACTTGTGTGGTTAGGCCTAGTGCCCGCGACAGGAATAGATCAAACAACTGTCATAATTTAGCTTTTATTCAACATTTTAACTTTGCAGGGTATTCTGGGGGGAGAAAACCTTGGGGAATCCACACAAGTCACACCTCTGTGGACTCACCCGGATGTCTAGTTTCAAGAAATGTCTGGGTTTGGTAGGTTTCCCTATATGACAGCCGAGCCCAGGACCAAAAACACAAGTGCCTGCCTTACAAAATCACGTTGTTTTGAGATAGATAATTTTGATGTCTCCTCAATACGATTTGGGCAGTGGAATTTGGGGCTGAACTAAACTGGGAAACTCGCAAGAGAGCACTCTCTCTGTGCTTGCCACTGCTGCACCTGCTCTCTGGGTTGGGCTAACCCGCTATTGTCCCGCTGCACAGACTGTGCTTCTGAAGGGCCAGCAGGACTGTCCTCATCACCTCCCTCATAATCAATGGAAGAGGAGTTATCAAATGGGACTCCTCTGACTGAAAAGTCACTCTCAGAGTCTGCACAATTGTCCTATGCCTCAGTATCAGCTGTCTCAGTCTCTGATCCTACGTCAGAGCTGTCCTCTGTGATCCCAAGTGAGGGCTTGAGCAGCAGTCATCCAACTAGATGCCAACTCTGCTACTGGCTAAACCGTCGCTCTAAAACACTAGCCTACATAGACAGTCACAAGATTGCTGGTGTGTGTGTGATATGTGCAACTGTAGAGCGTGAGTAGATGTCACCTTACCTTCACTTCTTCCCTCAATCCGCACGTTCTTTCAAGACATTCAAAAAAAGACACACTATTACTTTACCTTGTAGCATACCAATGGTCACAGTTTTTAGCACCTCTAGCACCCAGCCCAACAATCTTTATTGGTCCTCCCACACCCATAACCTCCTCCTCGGATTCCCTCACTACCACCCAGCAAAAGTGCCCTTCATCTGATCTACTCACCTACTTACATAAAATACAGATTTGATATTTGCAGTAGGCATATAAACCTTCTGCACTACTTCATGGCATCAAATCTGCCACTAGATAAGAGTCAGATCCTTTTATAACAGAAACATTATCACAAGACTTACTTGACTTTTTTATTGCTGCCGGAAAGCTACTGTTGAAACGCGTCAGTTGAAGTATGTGCATTGCTTAGAAGATGCAAGCTGCAACTGTAAGAGAACTGGTTGCAAATATATATATTTATATTATCTGCATGCATCTATTTTCTGCCTAAAATTCATAAAAATAATAAAAATCCTCCTGGTCGACCCATTGTGAGTATGAACTCTTCCCTCTTAGAAGATACCCCACGTTATCTGGATCTTTTTCTGTGCCCTTATGTAACTGAAATGCCCTCTTATTTGCGGGATACTAATTACTTTCCATCAAAAATACACAACATCCCTTGGCAATCTTGTTTTTTACTGGTCACCATGGATGTGACCTCACTGTACACCTCCATTATGCATGAGTTTGGCGTTTAGGCCTGTAGACCCTTTTTAGGGACCCGTAAGATTGAATTTCTTCAACATACCAATATGCTTTTGACCATGTTAAAATTCTGCCTTACCCATAATGTTTTCCTGTTTGACAATAAATATTATCTTCAGAAACAGGCGACAGACATGGGAGCATCTTTTGCTCCCACATATGCCAATCTATATATGGGGTGGTGGGAAAAGGAAATAGCTTGGTCAGATTTGTATAAGGTCTACATGGAACGAGTTGTATTGTGGGTCAGATCCATTGATGACCTTTTCCTCATTTGGGATTGTGATGAACTATCCCTTATAGAATATGTTAACGCACTCAATAATAATGAGTTTAACATTCATTTAGATTTAAAATACATCACTCACACCATTGAATTTTTTGATGTTTTGCTAATTGTTCAAAATGACACCTTGCAGATGACTATTTTCCATAAACCAACTGCATGCAATTCTGTTTTGCATGGAAATAGTAGTCATCCAAAAGCTCTAAAATGGAGTATTCCTTATAGTCAATTCTTGCAGGCTCGCAGGATTTGTTCAGACAATGATAGCTTCAAAACTGAAATTGCTACTATGATTCAAAGATTTTTGAACAGAGGATATCCTTTAAAGATTTTGAATGATGCACATCATAGAGTAATGAATTTGTCCAGAGAAAAATGACTCTTCAAATCGGAAGTTACAGAGGTGATTCCTCAAGGACATAGATCCCCACCTGGACGGTTTCTTGAATTTAATCAACAACATACAGAACTCAACAATATAATTCGTAAAAATTGGCATGTTTTGTGACATGATCCACACATTAAAGACATTATTGGGTTACATCCTCAGATCACTTATCGCAAAACTCAGTCATTAGGAGATCTTCTCACTAGGAGTCTGTTCTGTCCTAAGGTTAATCGTTCATGCTGTGCTGTGATCAAGGGCCAGGAAACCTGTTCAGGAAGGCCTCGTGTGAAAGGGGAGAATCTCCCCTTTCAAATGAGGCCTTCCCGAACGTCCGGGAGGCCCGTTTGGGCCTGTTTTCCCCACCTTGCCATCGCTTCCTGCTCTAATGGGGGAAACATATAGTGATGTCAGCGTGCCTCGCGACGTGCTGACATCACAAAGGGGCAGGTGGGGGGAAACCCAGAAGATCTTCCGTGTCTCCTGGGGTTTTGTGGGCGTTGGCCAGTTCCCGAGCCCGCACTAATGAGGTTGAAACACAAAAAATGTCTGGTATGTCTGAAAGGTGTTACAAGAAATGTAACATGTCCAGGGCAGACGTTCTAAGTATGTTTGTGGAATGTCCGGGATTGTAAATATTCCAGGGAAAAGTACAATCAAGGTGAGTTCCTATTTGGTTCTCTCTGGGATAGCCCAAGAGTTAGAGTAAAGTAAAGGCTCATATAAAGAAAGTATATTTAATAGATTTAGAGAATCAAAAGTGCAAGAGTAAGGCTGATTTATGGTTACTGGTGGTCTAATGGTTACGAGCTAGATATGAAAAAGTCCTATGATTAAGAACATCACTTCTGTGCTCTCTTCACACTGGTTTGGATGAAAGCAGAGCCCAAAGACCTTTTGGGAAAAGGAATGACCCCTCACTTTTGCACCTTTGCAGGTGGAGAGACGTTTGTGTGGCTATCATTGAGTGAGTCAAGCAATGTTGGTGATGAGTGCAAAATAAAAAAATAAAAAAAGCAAAACAGGAGAGGAGAAAGAAAAACGTTTTGGGGGAAGAGCACCCTGAAGCTGACAGGTCCAGCAATTACAAGAGTGGGTACAGTGGTTACATTCATCTTAACATTTCCTCACTCTATATATTGGTCCGCAAACACAAACTTGAGAGTGGGCCAGACTACATTTTGGATTGTGTAGTGTTTAAATTCAGTTTCCTTTTCTTTCCTTCCAAAGTGCCCACTATTTTGGTGATTTATATTGTCTGTCTTTATTGGATGGTGGCTTGGTATAAGCATGTTCTATCTGAAGGTGTGTTAAGTGAAGCTGGAATTCCTTGTTTTGCATGTGACACATCCAAGTTATTCAGTACATGTATCATACCCAGATCTGGCACAACCTAGATCGGACATCTTTGGTTTGCCACCAGGTGCCTCAGTTTCAAAGACATTAGATATTGGATGCAGCTTTACAGAACTTCAAGTCAATTCTTCAACATCACAAATACTTCTTCTTTGTCTTGGCTTGACTTAGTAGTGGGTTCCCTGGTACCTGGACAGAAGGTCTTAGAGAAGTGTCTTACAACTGCTAGCGCGCCTGGTCCTTAGTAAGTAAACTTACAAGGGGACGCGTATAGGTCAATTAATTTTTGGGATTGCATAGAGTATCTTAGCTAAGTGGTGACCATAGAAAAATCAACAATAACCTCAATCAAACAATTAATAGCAAATAAACTAGTCTAATAAGAAAATACAATCACTGTCATTAGGTTAGTTCGTTTTATTCCCTATTAGTTACAATTCTAAGAAAAAACCTTTATTCAATTAATTAATTGGTTAATCAAACTTTATTGGCATCAATGAAAAATAATTCATCAAGATTTTATTAATAAACAAAACAACATCAATCTAAGCTTGCAATTTTATAACATTGATTAATTCAGCAATGCAAGTCAGTCAGTCAGTCAAAGTCAAAATCACCCTTTAGTCACCCTTGTCTACCTACCTAACTCCGATTAGCATCAGCATGTGGGACTTCATGAGAAAACAATTTAGTCAAAATCATTAATTTGGAAAAACATCTAACTAAGAGAAAAAAAAAATTTAAACAGCGCAGTTGGTACCTAGGAGGAAAAACACATTAGTCAGTCTTTCATTTATAGATACCTATCCAAGATAGATCAGCAACGAGTCAGTCTTCGCCTCCAGTTCATCAGTCATCAGCAAGGCTCGGGCTCACAAGAAGCAAGCCTAAATTTTCAGCACTTCAGACAGCATCTCCTGACGCCATCAACTTTCGCCTCTTCGCTCTGACTTCCTTCTCGTGTCATGACTTTTTATTAGGGTCTCTCAGTCCATCCCCCAAATTGCTAATTGGTCAACCTTATCAGGGGTTATGACTCTAACCTATAGTTTTTGTTTATCACTTGTCTACATTTGTACGAGCATCAAGTTCCATTAACATGATTGGTCTCTCCATCGATGAGAATATCATCCGGCTCTTCAGGTAATGAAATTGTAGCTCAATGTCTCTTAGTCAGTGCCTCTATTGTTTGGATCCTGGGAAAGTACATTTAGCCTACTCTACACATAATTGTATCAATTTGTTTCGATCGTCTCCTGTCCGCAGGTGAATTTGCAGAAATTTCTAGCAGAGCTCATCTTTGAACTCTGTACAGTTCAAGATCCTTTTCTCCAGTTTCAGCCTTCTGCGGCTCATCGCGTCTCCACGTCTAAGCAAGCAAGGCCCAGCGCCGACCAGGCCTCTAGTTCGACTAAGTTAAGAATACGAAGCATCATAAACATAGGTTATAACATTAGTTATGGCATATTATTACCATTTTGTACACATTTCACAATATTTTAGCACAGTTAACACAGATGATGACCACTCTCCGTGGGCACATTTTCCACATAACACGTTATTTTCAATTATTAGAGTTCAAATGCCATTTTCTCATTAGTATGTATATGCAAATCATTAGAAAATTCTCATATTAGCATATCTGCTGCAACACAACTGTGGTCCGTACTTATACTAAACCAGTAACAAATGTCCTCTCCAAGAATGTCTCCTACTAGTTCATACAGCCTATGGTCATATTCTCTTCCTTGACCTTCAATAACAATTGTGATTGTCCTGTTTATTTCTGAAATGCATTCTGCATTGATGTCAGCCTGTCCATGCAGTAAATGATATTTCCAGAACCACACAGACTAATTGAAATTTGGTCGGAGGTGTCAGAACCCAATCTCTTTAGCTCTGAAAGCTCTATATTGGTCGTATCTGATGAGAGCTCCAAATTCAAACCCTTTGCTTTTCCACAGGGCATTGCATTGTCATCCCTGAGAGACCTCTCAAATATCTTTAAGCAAATTTATCAACCTGGGCAGTTGAGCTTACTTGATACAAAACAAAGGAAACATCAGGCACAGTAATGCTTAATCGGTCTGCGTAGAGTCAAGAGTATTTGTTCCAGGAGTCTGGAGTGGCTGCGATTGAAACCAGTTATACCATTAGTAATGACATTCGCAGTGACCGTAAGGCAGTGTGCCTGGAACTAGGATCAACTGTTCTGGAATCAGAAGTGAATGTGCTTCAACTCCAGTAAGCTAATCTGGACTCCAACTCTTGTTACCACAGAGTCCCAACATATATTTACTTCTGTCTCCTGTTCAGCTAATCTCACCTGACTTCAGGCACAGGCACTCCTAGCATTAGGAACAATTACGTCTAACTCCAGCATAGTTAAAGTTGACTCCACAGTTTTACTGGTAGCTGTATGAGACCGTACTACTCAGAGGACGCTGAAGCCACCAACTCGGTGTGGCGGCCTTACCATATAATTCTGTCACCATTTTAAACTAATAAAATATCATGTTGACTGGTTTATGAAAGAAGAATGGGCCACACAGCTCAATGAGAGTACCATCCACTTGCTTCATAGACCAATCAACATTGTCGGCATCTTAAAAAAAACAGAAAACCTGATCTCTATGGCAGATGGGTGTGCTGGCCTACCCACATAGCCCAAGAAATACTGGTGTCAGCAGCTGAAGGCAGTGCTCAGTGCTGCCCTTCCTCTAGAAGCTAGCCATGTTTTTTTAAACTGAAAAAAAGAATTATAGGAGAAACATGAGCCTTAACAGCAAGCTATTTCACTTTTATACATAGGACAGACTAGACTGTCTTGCAGAGGTGCCCCTACATCTCTGGTTCTCGTCATTGTGAACAAAGAAAACACAGCTCAAGAGCTCTAAGTGGCTCAAGTGTTGAACATGCTGTAGGATTTAAATTTTTTCAGGTTGCCTTCAGGTTTCATTTACCCATGTAGAAGTTCTAGTCTGGCATCTGACCTGCTATCTCACCCTGAGTTGCAGGCTGGGTAATTCAAGGAGGCTCACTGGAGCATTTGAAGCTTCTATATGAGGGGTTTCAACTTGCACAAGCAAACATCTATGTGCTAGGATGGGAGAAACAAAACTGTGAACCTCAGGAAGGTTGGCCCCTAAGTCTGGGGTGGTATCAGTGAGTTGGTTGACCACTCGGCTTGTGACAATGTGGTATAGGTTGGAGCTGGAGGCATGGCAGGGAACATTGCCTCACCTCCTGCCTTCGGCAAGTCTTCCCAGCCCCACACCCAAAAGATGAATTACATTTTCAGTCCCAGGCATGAAACAGTTCTGTGGTTATACACTAGGGATGCCGAAGGCTATGCCCTACCTGATCACTCATGTGAGAATTTTGCCTTTGAAGAATAGCTAACAGGAAGTGTCAGGTAGTGCTTTAAACCACACAGCGATTGCTCAGCGTCTGGAAAATAAATGGTAGGATGCACTCTGAATGCCCAGAGAGGGTCCATCTCTGTGACCAACCTCTTCTTTCTCACTCTCAACTTGGCAGATGTCTATGTCCAGTAGTGGTGCTGCTTCCTTGCCTTTGGTACTGTGATTGTAGTGGATTCCCACTGCCCTGCCAAGGTTTTAAAACACTCACATATCATATATGATGCTTGTTCAGATATTTGGATGTTGGTGTCTTCTTTCTCCTTGAATTGTTTCCAGAAATTTGATGTTTCTTCCTTTAACTTATCATACTTGTTAAATTATCTGTGCACTCTCTCTTTTGTAGCATTCTAATGTGACCTTAAGTCACATAATTACCTGGGTCTAAAGATTTTGCCCACTTGATGCATTTCCCTTTGCTTTCAGTGCTCTGTAGGTATCCTGTGTCGATCTGAAGGGCATGGATCCAAACAAAGGTACCACCATCCATACATAGGAAGTAGCCTATAAAGATGGACTAGCATACAGGCTACCTTTGACCTGGCAGAGACACTACTGGGGATTTATTTATACATTTAGGGGGTCATTCCAACCCTGGCGGTCGGTGTTAAAGCGGCGGCCAACCCGCCAACAGGCAGGCGGTAAAAAAAATGGAATTCTGACCCTGGCGGGAACTGCCAAAAGAGACCGCCATTTTAACACTCCGACCGCCACGGCGGGACAAACAAACAGCGCGGCGGTGACCGCCAACAGACAGGCGGGAGACAATGTACCGCCCACCGTATCACAACCCACCAACCCGCCACCTTTTCCGGGACGGTAGCCCCGCCGATAAAAACAGGGCGGAAACAGACATTACGAACGGAAAACGCTCACCTCTACACACTCCACGAGGAATCTGGACAGCATGGAACCCGAACTACACATCCTACCAGCTATTGTCTTCCTGCTCCTCTACCAGGAGCACGAACGCCGCCGCAGAAGACAACGGTGAGTACTGCACCTACGACACAGGGGAGGCAAAAAATTACGGGGACACACATACGCGACACACCCACCCTCACCCTCACCCACAACTACATACACATCAATGCAGAGAAATAACTCAGAGTGACACCCCCAAATCCCCCGGAAGAATGCAAAGACAAAAATAAATGATCCTGAAATTTGAAGTATATTGTACGGCTAAGTAAAAAAATATATCAAACATCTCTAACTATATATACATATGTAAATTGTCCAGTCCAAATTGGGTATCAGCCATTGTTCGTGGGCCAATGGGCCTAAACACATGGGCAAAGCCCACACACGATACCCGGCTCCAATGGAGAGAACACTGCAGGGGCATCAGATAGCAAAACTATAGGCACCGCAGGGGGAAGGGAAGGGGGGGCACCTCAGCCAGATGAGTCCACGACGCCAGATCCACGAGGGGCCTCCCTAGCCACTGTTCAATCCTGGGGAGTGCAAAGCCACAGCCTCACAAGTCTCTACAGTGGGTGGAATGCCCACTGTGCCATCCTGGGGAGTGCAAAGCCACAGTCTCACAAGTCTCTACAGTGGGTGGATTGCCCACTGTGCCATCCTGGGGAGTGCAAAGCCACAGTCTCACAAGTCTCTACAGTGGGTGGGTTGCCCACTGTGCCATCCTGGGGAGTGCAAAGCCACAGTCTCACAAGTGGATTACAGACTCAACTGGTTCTGGAGGAGGCATGGTGCCCTGCCCGACACAGTTGCGGGCCTGCCCCTTCTGCCAATGGGCCAGCGGTGCTTGAGACGGCGGTGCCCAGCCGAGCGGTGCTTGAGTTGAAGGGCCCTGCGGGGCGGTGCTTGAGACGGCGGTGCCCAGCGGAGCGGTGCTTGAGTTGAAGGGCCCAGCGGAGCGGTGCTTGAGACGCCGGTGCCCAGGGGGGCGGTGCTTGAGACGGCAGTGCCCAGCGGAGCGGTGCTTGAGTTGAAGGGCCCAGCGGAGCGGTGCTTGAGTTGAAGGGCCCAGCGGGCGGTGCTTGAGACGGCGGTGCCCAGCGGAGCAGTGCTTGAGTTGAAGGGCACAGCGGAGCGGTGCTTGAGACAGCGGTGCCCAGCGGGGCGGTGCTTGAGACGGCGGTGCCCAGCGGAGCGGTGCTTGAGTTGAAGGGCCCAGCGGAGCGGTGCTTGAGTTGAAGGGCCCAGTTCAGCGGTGCTTTAGATGAAGGGCCCAGCGGAGCGGTGCTTGAGTTGAAGGGCCCAGCGGAGCGGTGCTTGAGATGAAGGGCCCAGTTCAGCGGTGCTTGAGATGAAGGGCCCAGCGGAGCGGTGCTTGAGTTGAAGGGCCCAGCGGAGCGGTGCTTGAGACGGCGGTGCCCTGTGGAGCGGTTCTTGACTTGAAGGGCCCTGTTCAGCGGTTCTTGACTTGAAGGGCCCTGTTCAGCGGTTCTTGACTTGAAGGGCCCTGTTCAGCGGTTCTTGACTTGAAGGGCCCTGTTCAGCGGTTCTTGAGATGGCGGTGCCCTGTTCAGCGGTGCTTGCCTTGCCAGTCCTTGCCATGTTCAGCGTTGCTTGAGTTGGCGCTCCTTCATTGCCCAGCTGGGCTGTGGCTGGCGCTCCTTCATTTCCCAGCCTGGCTGTGGCTGGCGGGGCCCTCCTGGGCAGCTGGGCTGGGGCTGGCGGGGCCCTCCTGGGCAGCTTGGCTGGGGCTGGCGGGGCCCTCCTGGGCAGCTTGGCTGGGGCTGGCGGGGTTCTCCTGGGCAGCTTGGCTGGGGCTGGCGGGGCCCTCCTGGGCAGCTTGGCTGGGGCTGGCGGAGCCCTCCTGGGCAGCTTGGCTGGGGCTGGCGGGGCCCTCCTGGGCATCTGGGCTGGGGCTGGCGGGGCCTTCCTGGGCAGCTGGGCTGGGGCTGGCGGGGCCCTCCTGGGCAGCTCGCCTGCTGCCGGACTTGTCGGGCGTGCTGTCCTTGCCACCCTTCCCTGCTCGTCTGTGGCCCTTTCCTCCCTTTGCCGGTGTGCCAGGTGGCACCCCACTCCCTGACAGTGCCAGGGTAGTGCTTGTGGAGCCTGCTGTCTTTGGCCTCTCGCGCCGGGCACTGGCTTTCTTTGCTTTTTTTGCAGGGGGTGGACTGGCCGTCTCTTTACTCCCAGCCGAAGTAGCTGGGCTTGAAGGTGGTGGACTCCAAAATCCTTGGACTATTTTCTTAGTAGGTCCAGGTTTTGTGGTGGCTGAGGTGCTGATTGGAGCCTTATGAGATGGGGGGGGGTCAGTTGATGGAAAGTGGTCAAGGTTGAAAAGGAAAATCAATTTAGTAAGACAGGGACGGGTAGTTGTACTGGGTATGGGAGTGGAGGAAGAGGATGTGGTTGTAGGAGAGTGAAGTCTGGTGTCTTTGGGTGCAGGTGCTTGTGCTGGAGGCTGTCGTGAGGTGGATGGCTGTTGGGTGGTTGGCCGCCTGCGTTTGTGTGGTTTGGAAGAGGGGGTGACAGACACACTGGGAGAGTACACAGGGAACGTGTAAATGGTAGTGGGGTGGTGACTGCACGTGTGCGGAGTGTTCTGGTGGGTGTGCTGGTGATGAACGTAGTGGCTGAAGATGTGCATGCAAGTGTGAGTGGAGCCGTCACAGGGAGGGAGGAGGGAGACGAGGAGGAGGGGGACACAGAGGAGGCAGTGGCTGTTGGCATGTCTGCATGTGGATGTTGCTTGTGTGAATGCATGTGTGATGTGTGGTGCTTATGTCTGGATGAGCTTCTCTTGGGTGTTGAGATGTGTGCAGGCTGGTCTGATGGTGTGTCTGGGATAGGCAGAGGTACAGGGGAGTGGGACTGGATTGAGAAAGTTGGAGGAGGGAGGCAGGAGACAGGGACAATGGCTGCCATCAGTGCTGAGGCCAGAACGTTGAACGATCGCTGATGGGCAGCCTGACCCAAATTAATGCCCTCCAGGAATGCATTACTCCGGTGCACCTCCCTTTGTACACCCTGGATGGCATTCAAAAGGGTAGACTGCCCAACAATGATGGTCCTCAGGAGGTCAATGACCTCCTCACTGAGGGCAGCAGGGGTAACTGGGGCAGGGCCTGAGGTGCCTAGGGCGAAGGAGATGCCCACCTTCCTGGGTGAGCGGGCACGGGGCGAAGGCTGAGGGGCTGCTGCGAGGGCGGAGCTGGTGCGCTGGGTGACGGCTGTACCTGTTGTTGCGGTGGGCACGGATGTAGCCGCCACCACAAGGGAGCTCCCTTCCGAGGACGTGTCTGTGTCGCTGGTGTCACCAAGTGTCCCCGCTGTGGAGCTCCCCTCGCCCTCCGTCTCACTGGTGAAATCAGAGTCAGTTGCATGGCCCTCCATGGCCATGTGAGATGCAGCTCCCTCGTGCTCCAATGCCACTTCTCCTCCGCCTGATGATGCTAATGCACACATGAACAGGAAGACCACAAAAAAAGGGGGGGGGGTGGAGAAACAAAGACATGTTGAGTGCATGCATTGGCGACACCGTTGGCGGAGAGGACAGACACAGAAGCCCCCTGCACTACGCCGCGAACTTGGGGTACACTACTCAATCCATGGGACATGGCCTACAAGCCTATAGACGACAACTCCACACATATGTGACACAGGGCCATGATTAGCTGTACTAGGCAACCTACAGAGGTGGGGGGCGGGGGTACAGGGCCATGCCTAACGGAGGGGCCTAGCCTACAGAAAACGCCCTGGCCTAGGAATACCCACAGTCCTCCTCCCCCACCCAGACACCTCCAATGTGCGCAAAATCAGCAGAATGTGCTTGTACTCACCCCCTTGTGTCTGCTGTGATGTCCTCACGCGCCCATCCAAATCGGGGTAGGCCACCGCCAGGATCCGGGACATCAGGGGGGTCAAAGTACGACTGGCACCCCTCCTACGTTGGGAGGCCATCCCCAGCAGAGCTTCCGCGGTCTTCCTGCTCCCGCGGCGGATGTCCTCCCACCTCTTCCGGCAGTGGGTGCCCCGTCTGTTGTGGACCCCCAGGGTCCGGACGTCCTTGGCGATGGCACGCCAAATGTCGATTTTCTGATGGGCGCTGACCTATGTGACATGTGCAGGGGGAGAAAGAAAAACAAACATCACCTTCTGCATGCTCGATGTGAGTGGCCCCCCATCCCCACCCTTGCCATGTGGCACAATATCTCATCTTTCGTTTGATGCATGCCTCATTCGCTCCCCTCCCCACCATCTTTCATTCACCCCACTCAACCCAGGCATTGGCCACAAAGCATGGTCCCAGTGTACTTACCTGTTGGTCTGGAGGACCGTAGAGTAGCGCATACTGGGGGAGGACCCCATCCACAAGTTTCTCCAATTCTTCAGAAGTGAAGGCAGGGGCCCTTTCCCCAGTCGCAGCAGCCATTGTCTCTTCCAGACCGAGGTCACAGCAGCACTTGCAGTATAGGTCCTCTCCTGTGGATGATCAGGTATCGAGTGATTAAGCAGATAGAAAATGGCGGTCACGCCCGCCGCGGTGCGTACCGCGGTGGTGCGTACCGCGACCGCCGGCGCACATCCTCATTGGCTCCTGAAACCCATAGGGTTCAATGTTAACCAATGCGGCTTTGCGCCGCGGTCTTCGACCGCCTACCGCCACGGTGTGCCACGCCAGCGCATTGACCTCACATCCCACTGTCGCACTTCACAGGTCAGGCAGCCGCCATTTCAAGGGCCCCCATATCTTAATATCTAATGCGTCACACATACCTAGGTCTTGCATCAACACTCATACAAGCCATTCAATGCATTGAGAATCGTGTACTGTGCAAGCTGTGGGAACGTACCTGTGGGTTGATTGACTCTGTGCTCCATGTTGTCCTTCCTAGGCACCGTCCGCTGGGACTTGCGAGGAGATGGAGGAATCTTCCTGTGTACAGACCGCTGGTGGACCTGTCGACAATGGAAGAAAGACATGTCATACTGACATACAGGCTTGACAGAGCCACTATACAGGAACTGTGTGCCCAGCTGGAGCCAGACCTGATGTCACCCATCCGCCAACCCACAGGGATCCCCCCTCTAGTGCAGGTGCTGTCAGTACTCCATTTTTTGGCAAGTGGGTCATTTCAAATAACAGTGGCCATTTCATCAGGGATGTCTCAGCCCATGTTTTCCAAGGTGTTGTCCAGAGTGTTGTCTGCCCTGCTGAAATACATGCGGAACTACATTGTTTTCCCTGAGGTGGGCGATTTGGCTACAGTGAAGGGTGATTTCTATGCGCTTGGACATATTCCCAACATCATTGGTGCAATTGATGGGACACATGTTGCTTTGGTCCCCCAAGCACGAGTGAACAGGTGTACAGGAACAGAAAAAGTTATCATTCCATGAATGTCCAGGTGGTCTGTTTGGCTGACCAGTACATCTCCCATGTAAATGCCAAGTTCCCTGGGTCAGTGCATGACGCGTACATCATGCGAAATTGCAGCATCCCTTACGTGATGGAACTACTTCAGAGACACCGTGTGTGGCTAATTGGTGACTCTGGTTACCCCAACCTGTCCTGGCTACTGACCCCAGTGAGGAATCCCAGGACAAGGGCAGAGGAACGGTACAATGAGGCCCATGGGCTTATTACGAGGGTGATCGAGCGGATGTTCGGCCTCCTGAAGGCCAGGTTTAGGTGCCTCCATATGACAGGTGGATCCCTAATGTACTCACCAAAGAAGGTGTGCCATATCATCGTGGCCTGCTGTATGCTTCACAACCTGGCTTTGCCACGCCAGGTGCCTTTCCTGCAGGAGGATGGTCCAGATGGTGGTGTTGTGGCAGCTCTGGAGCCTGCGGAGAGTGAAGAGGAGGAAGACGAAGAGGACGGCACAGACAACAGGGACACAGTAATACTGCAGTATTTCCAATGACATACAGGTAAGAATCAACACCGGCATTTTACATTTAATTAAAGTCTCCTTCCTCTCTACTGTCTGAGTTTCCCCCCAGTGTATGTTGACTGAGTTGTGACTTTCCCTTCCAATTTCAGAGATGTGGGCCCCACTCCATGACCTCTGCTTTGTTTCCCCATGGACTACAGCTGTGGGACAGTGGTATGTTGTCATCACAATGTAACTGGACATTTTGGCACGGTGCTGTGTAATACATTTGTTCAAAAATACAGGCAGACTCCAGAATATTTTTGTGCAATAAATGTGTTTATTAAAGTGTAAAATTTTGGGAAATGGTTGCAATTCGGTGATGGGTGATGGTGGAGGAATGTCCATGGCAGAGTCCAGATTTTCAGTCTCACAGGTGCATTGTCCATATGCCTGTGGAAGGTGGAGCAGGGGCAGTTTAAGGTTGGACAGGGTGACAATGTGGGACAGTGGGATGACAATCAGGGGGTATCCTTTACTGGCGGGGGTCTAGGCATCCTACTCTGTCTTCTTCCTAGATCTCAGGCACCGCTTGCGGGGTGGTTCTCCTTCTGCAGGGGGTGGGGTTCTGGTGGCCTGTTGTTCTTGTGTCGGGGCCTCCTGTCCACTAGCGCCGGCGGAGGTGGTAGCCTGTTCTTGGTCCATGCTAGTGACAGGGGCCCTTTGTGGTGCCACATGGTCCCGCAATGTGCTGACAATCTGATTGAGAGCCACAACGATGGTGCCCATTGCGGAACTGATGTTTCTGAGTTCTTCCCTGAACCCCATAAACTGTTCCTCCTGCAGTACCTGGATCTCCTGGAACCTGGCCAGGACCGTCGCCATTGTCTCCTGGGAGCGGTGGTATGCTCCCATGATGGAGGAGAGGGCCTCGTGGAGAGTGGGTTCCCTTGGCCTGTCCCCCCCCGTCGCACAGCAGCCCTCCCAGTTCCCCTGTTTCCCTGGGCCTCTGTCCCCTGGACCGTGTGCCCACTACCACTGCCCCCAGGTCCCTGTTGTTGTTGGGGTGGTGGGTTAACCTGGGTGCCATGTAGTGGTGGAAACACCGCTGATTGACGTGTCCTGGAGACAGAGGCATGGACCCGCTGGGTGGGTGCTGTGCTGGTGTTCCCAGAGGGGGGTAGGTCTGCTGTGGCCTGTGGCTGTCTGAGGGGAACCGACTGTCCCGAGGTCCCCGATGGGCCGGGCTGGTCATCTGGGTCCAGGGAGACAGAGCTGCTGTCATCACTGTGGGCCTCTTCTGGGGTTGGAATGGACATTTCTGGACCCTCCTGGGCGGTGTCGTGGCGTTTGGGTCCTGCCGGGGTATAAGAGTATGGTTATTGCTTCTGTGTGTGCCATAGCGTGCAATGGGTGGGTGCCCGTGTACCCCAGTGCTGGCATTCCCTTGTGGGGGCTGTTGTGACGGTGGTTTGGGGGGGGATGGGTATGTGCAGTGGGCATGCTTAGGTGATGGGTGTCCATGGTTTGTGGTCGCATGCAGGGCTTGGTGTTGGGATGGGTGGGTTGCGATGGTGAGACATTAGCAAGGAGGATGTGTGATGGGGTGGGGGGGAGGGCGGGGGTATGATTTGGCATGCCGGTGGGTGGGGGGGATGAAGTAGTTGAGATTCAACTTACCAGAGTCCATTCCTCCGCCTACTCCTGCGAGGCCCTCAGGATGCAGGATCGCCAAGACCTGTTCCTCCCATGTTGTAAATTCTGGGGGTTGAGGTGGGGGTCCGCCGCCAGTCTTCTGCACCGCGATGTTGTGTCTGGATACCATGGAACGCACCTTCCCCCGTAGGTCGTTCCACCGCTTCCTGATGTCGTCCCGATTTCGTGGATGCTGACCCACAGCGTTGACCCTGTCCACTATTCTTTGCCATAGCTCCATCTTCCTGGCAATGGTGGTGTGCTGCACCTGTGCCCCGAAGAGCTGGGGCTCTACCCAAACTATTTCCTCCACCATGACCCTGAGTTCAGCGTCTGTAAACCTGGGGTGTCTTTGGGGTGCCATGGGGTGGTGTGGATGAGGTGTGGGGTGGCGTTTGTGGTGATGAGTGTGGTGAGTGTGGTGGTGTGTGTTGTTTTGTGCGTGGATGTTGTGTGAGTGATGGTGTTATGTGCCTGTGAATGCTCTGTACTAGCTGGTGGTGTCTCTCTCTGGCCTTAGTCAATAAATGGTGGTCGTAGGGGTTTGTGGGTGATGTGGGTGTGTGTTTTATATTGTGTTGGGTGTGTGGGAGTGGTGTTTGTATGTGTATCAGGTATGTGTATTTCAAAATGTCCAATGTGACAGTGTTTTGGAGCTGTGTGTGTATTTTGACCGCGGCGGTGTGTACTGCCAATGGAATACCACGGTTGAAAGACCGCCACGTGGATTCGTGGGTCGGAATGGAATGGGCGTATTTCTGTTGGCGTGACGGTGGAGGTTTGGTCATCGCCAGTTTTTCGCTGGCCATTGGTGTGGCGGACTTTTGTGGATGTCGGGTTTTTGGCGGTTTGCCTGTTGCGGGTCAGAATGACCGTGGCTGTTTCCCGCGCCGGTGTTATGGCGGTCTTCTGACCAGCGGTAAGCGCATTTTACCGCCGAGGTCAGAATGACCCCCTTAGTCTTTCCATTTTGTCCTGACACATCAAAGACCACTACAAAGATATATTTTACAAATCTTCACTTAACACTAACATAGTCCTTATGAGATGCAAATTGATTATAGTACATTTGGTAGCAAAACAGCACATGCTAGTACTGGTTATGTAAACAGATCCTAAATACTGGAAATATGAAACATTAACTTTTTCATACATCTTCTTAGGTTAGCCTTGGTAAAAAGACCCTTCATATTGACTGTGTTCAGAGTTCATCAGAATGCTCATATAACCTACATAAAGTCTCAAAAAATTGAATGTCATCCTCCGAGAGATGAAAAACTGCAGTTTTATTCACTGTTCCCCTCTGAAACAGGATCAGGACATAGCATAAGAAGCTATACTTGTTTGAAGTATTAAGCAAATATGGTGCACTGACTACACCCATGATTAAGCTTCATTTAATAATGCACATTTAAAGTAATGATAAATATTAATGTGTTAAGATAATCATGTATCATGAATGTAAACAACTCTAAATCATCACGAAACAATACAAACTTTTCTAATATGAATTCCTTAGTATCTAACCATCATATTCTTACCTCACCGGTACAGCAGCAGAGAGGTGAGGCAGGTAAGTTTTTTTCACTTTTTACATTTTTTTAAATTGTATTATTACTCTCCCACTCTTCTCCCACTCACCCCCCAACACGCGCCACCCCATTCCTTTTAATCCCTGTGAGCCACAACTGATAAATACATAAATGAATTAGAACCATCCTCCTGGTGAGTGGTGCAATTTATAAATATCTATGTATAACTTAATATATACTTATTGGTGAACTGACTAAGGGGAAAGTGATCCTATGCAGTGTGGCTTGTCCATGCCACCTCTGCTCCCTACAGGGAGGTTATGAACTCCACACCAACCTTTTTAGTCAGTTCTTAGTTTGTGCAAATGTTTGCTGGCAGTCAGCACCGGAACCTATATCTTAACACAAGATTGAGAGCAGAGCGTTTACCAATCTAATATACCATTAAAAAATATTAAACATACCAGAGTGCTCGGTATATTCTAATACCCTTAACCCCTTCGCTGCCAGGCCTTTTCCCCTCAGATGTCAAGCCTTTTTTTGCCTGTTTGAGGCAATTCGCGCTTAGGCTCTCATAACCTTTTGTCCACATAAGCTGCCCCCGCCAATGTGCATCCTTTTTTCTGAAAATACATCCTAGGGATTCGAGAGGTAGCCAGCCTTTGTGGTTCCCCTGAAGGAGACCAAGAAATTGGCTAAAATACAGAGAAAATGTTCTTTTTTTTAAAAAAAATGGAAAAAGGGCTGCAGAAGAAGGCTTGTGGTTTTTTCTCTGAAAATGGCATCAACAAAGGGTTTGCAGTGCTAAAATCACCATCTTCCCAGCTTTCAGGAACAGACGCACTTGAATCAGATAACCCAGTTTTTCAACACAGTTTTGGCATTTTACTGGGACATAGTGACAGAAATATGTGTGAAACCAATGCTGGATCCCAGAAAGCTAAACATTTCTGAAAAGTAGACAACATTTTGAATTCAGCAAGGGGTAATTTGTGTAGCTGCTACAAGTGTTTCCTACAGAAAATAACATCTGAAATAAAAAAATATTGAAATTGAGGTAAAAAAAACGGCAATTTTTCTCCACGTTTTACTCTGTAATCTTTTCCTGCAATGTCCGATTTTTTAAAGCAATGTACTGTTACGTCTGCTGGACTCTTCTGTTTGCGGGGATATGTAGGGCTTGTAGGTTCATCAAGAACCCTAGGTACCCAGAGACAATAAATGAGCTGCACCTTGCAATGGGTTTTCATTCTATACCGGGTATACAGCAATTCATTTGGTGAAATATAAAGAGTGAAAAATAGGTATCAAGAAAATCTTTGCATTTCCAAAATGGGCACAAGATAAGGTGTTGAGAAGCAGTGGTTCTTTGCACATCTCTGAAATCTGGGGCGCCCATACTAGCTTGTGAATTAAAGGGCATTTCTCAAATAGACATCTTTTTTCCACACTGTCTTACATTTGGAAGGAAAAAATGTAGAGAAAGACAAGGGCCAATAACACTTGTTTTGCAATTCTGTGTTCTCCCAGGTCTCCAAATAAAATGGTACCTCACTTGCGTGGGTAGGCCTAATGCTCGCGACAGGAAACGCAACATGGACTCATCGCATTTTTACATTGAAATCTCCCGTGTTTTTTGCAATGTGCCTAGCTGTAGATTTTGGCCTCTAGCTCAGCCAGCACCTAGGGAAACATACCAAACCTGTACATGTTTGAAAACTAAACACCTAGGGGAATCCAGGATGGGGTGACTTGTGGGTCTCTCACCAGGTTCTGTTAGCAAGAATCCTTTGCAAACTTCAAAATATGGCCAAAAAAACACTTTTCCCCCAGATTTCGGTTCTGTAATGTTCTGGAATCTGAGAGGAGCAGCAAACTTCCTTCCACCCACCACTCTCCCAAGTGTCCCAATGAAAATGGTACCTCACTTGTGTGGGTAAGCCTAGTGCCCGCAACAGAAAATGCCCCAAAACACAAGGTGGATACATCACATTTTTCCAATGAAAATGGATGTGTTTTTTGCAGAGTGCCTAGATGTAGTTTTTTGCCTGTAGCTTAGCCGGCACCTAGGGAAACCTAGCAAACCTATATATTTCTGAAAACTAGATATCTAGGGGAATCCAAGATAGGGTGACTTGTGGGGCTCTTACCAGGTTGTGTAACCCAGAATCCTTTGCAAATCGCAAAATTTGGCCAAAAAACACTTTTTTGCTCTCATTTAGGTGATAAAAAGTTCTGGAATCTGAGAGAAGCCACAAATTTTCTTTCACCCAGCGTTCCCCCAAGTCTTCCGATAGAAATTGTACCTCACTTGTGTGGGTAGGCCTAGCGCCCGCAACAGGATATGCCCCAAAACACAATGTGGACACATCACATTTTCCCAAAGAAAACACAGCTGTTTTTTGCAAAGTGCCTAGCTGTGGATTTTGGCCTCTAGCTCAGCCAGAACCTAGGGAAACCTACCAAACCTGCACATTTTTGAAAACTAAACACCTAGGGGAATACAAGTTAGGGTGACTTGTGGGGCTCTCACCGGGTTCTGTTACCCAGAATCCTTTGCAAATCTCACAATTTGGCCCAAAAACACTTTTTTCCTCTCATTTTGGTGATAGAAAGTTCTGGAATCTGAGAGAACCCACAAATTTCCTTTCACCCAGGGTTCCCCCAAGTCTCCTGATAAAAATTGTACCTCACTTTTGTGGGTAGGCCTAGTACCCACGACAGGACGTGCCCCAAAACACAACGTGGACACATCACATTTTCCCAAAGAAAAACGAGCTGTTTTTTGCAAAGTGCCTAGCTGTGGATTTTGGCCTCTAGCTCAGCCGGCACCTAGGGAAACCTACCAAACCTGCACATTTTTTTAAACTAGACACCTAGGGAAATCCAAGTTGTGGTGAATTATGGGGCTCTCACCAGGTTCTGTTACCCAGAATCCTTTGCAAACCTCATAATTTGGCCAAAAAAACACTTTTTCCTCACATTTCGGTGACCGAAATTTCTGGAACCTGGAGGAGCCACAAATTTCCTTCCACCCAGTGTTCCCCCAAGTCTCCCGATAAAAATGGTACCTCACTTGCGTGGGTAGGCCTAGTGCCCGCGAAATGAAATGCCCCAAAACACTATCTGGTCACATCAAAATTATCAAATACAAAACTGTTTTTGCGGGGGCACCTGCGTTTTTGGTCCTGGGCTCAGCAGCCATGTAGGGAAACCTACCAAACCCAGACATTTCTGAAAACTAGACACCAAAGGAAGTCCAGGGAGGTGTGACTTGTGTGCATCCTTCAATGTTTTCTTACCCAGAATCCTCTGCAAACCTCAAATTTAGCTAAACAAATCAAATTTTTCCCACATTTCTGTGTGGGATCACCGCACCGGGACAAATTTCCTACCACCCAACATTCCCCTCAGTCTCCCGGTAAAAATGTGACATCTCTTGTGTAGGTGGGCCAAGTGCCTGTGACAGCGAAGAGCCAAAATCATGTCGAAATTTAGGGAGGTACCAAAACGGGTTCAAAGGGGCAGTTTGAAAAATAACATTTTTAGGTTGACAAGTGCAGCAGAATTTTAATTGGTATAGATGAGACGATGCTGGGTGGTAGGAATTTTGTGGATTCCTGCAGATTCCGGAAGGTTCCATCACACAAATGTGGAGAAAATGTGTGATTTACAGCAAAGTTTGAGGTTTGCAGGGCATTGTGGGTAAGAAAATGGTGCATAGTGCAAGTGAAGCACACCACTTTGGAATCACCCATATGTTTAGTTTTAAGATGTGTCTAGGTTTTGTGGATTTTTCTACATGGCTGTATCCCAAAGTCAAAAAGTGCAGCCCTCATCATTCCAAAGGAGATGATTTTGAGAGTTAGCCAAGCTCTCATGGCCCAAATGTAAAACCAAAACCCAAAATAATCAAATGTCCTCTTACTTGCCGTGGGATGAGATGTTTTAGTGTGCAGGGGGAGAGCTGAAAGACTATTACCCCCTTCAGTTGGGGTGAGGGCATAACCAAGCCCATACAGGTTGGTCGCCACCACCCCACTATTTTTTGTTTTTTTTAAATTCCCTGGCATCTAGTAGACTTTCTGCTCCCCCGGGGTGTGGATCAGAGGTAATTGCCCCATCTGCCCACTGGTGGGCAAAACAACTTTGGCCCCATTTATTTGTGGTGGGGGTATGGCCATACCCCCACCCTCTTATTTTGAAAATAAATCTTCCCTGGTCTCTGGTAGGCTTTCTGCCTTCACTGGGGGCAGATGGGCAATAGTAAGGTCCCCCCATGGGGAGCGTCCCATGCCAAAGTGGCTGCCTCCCCAAACAAAACACACACATACACACACACCAATTCCAGGTGCCTAAGTGGTTTCTGCCCCCCCTAGGGGCAGATCGGCCTAATAGAAATAGCCCGATCTGCCCCCAAGGGTATCAGAAATGGCCTAAAATAATTTTAGCTCCCCAGGGGAGCGGCCCTTGCATAAGGGGTTGCTCCCCTTGCGTGAAATTGATGCAAAAATAAAATCCCCGGTGCCTAGTTGCTTCTGCCCTCCTTGGGGGCACATCGGCCAAATAAAAATAGGCTGATCTGCACACAAGGGGGGCAGAAATATTCTAAAATAAATTTGCCCCCCTAGGGGAATGACCCTTGCCTAAGGGGTCGCACCCCTTGTGTGAAATTGCCACAAAAAAAATTAAAATCCCTGGTGTCTAGTGGTTTCTTCCCCACTTGGGGGCAGATTGTCCTAACACAAATAGGCCGATCTGCCCTCAAGGGGGGCAGAAATGGCCTAAATACAATTTCCCCCCCAGGGGAGTGACCCTTGCCTAAGGGGTTGCTCCCTATATATAAAGCACAAAAGTAAACATAAACAAAAATATATCCCTGGTGTCTAGGGGTTTCTGCCCCCCATGGGGGCAGATCGGCCTAATTATAATAGGCTGATCTGTCCCCCACGGGGTCAGAAAAGCATAAAAATATGTTGCCCCCTTGGGGAGCGGCCCTTGCCCAAGGGGCCGATCCACTTATGCGCAAGTATAAAAAAATAAATCCCTGGTGTCTAGAGTTTTCTGACCCCCTTGGTGGCAGATTGGCCTATTAAACATAGGGGACAGAAATGGCCTAAATACAGTTTGCCCCCCAGGGAAGTGACCGTTGCCTAAGGGGTCGCTCCCCATACATAAAAACATAAAGTAAATTAAAAAAATATATATCCCTGGTGTCTAGAGGTAATTATAATAGGCCCAGGGGAACAGCCCTTGCTGGGCCGCTCCCCTTATACGGAAGAATATAAAAAAAACAATTCTAGTGGTTTCTGCACCCTCTGGGGCAAATCAGCCTAATTATAGTCCCAAGGCGGGGCAGAAATGGCCTAAAGATAGTTTCGCTCCCTGGGGAGCGACCCTTGCCTAAGGGGTCACTCCTCACATTTAAAAATGAAAAAATATATATATATCCTTGGTGTCTAGGGGTTTTCTGCCCCCCGGGGGCAGATCAGCCTAACTATATTTGATCAGCCCTTGCCCAAGGGGCCACTCCCCTTATGTGTCAGTATCAACAAAAACAAATCCCTGGTGTCTTGTGGGCATTTCTACTGCAGAAATGCTTGCAGAGACATGAAAGGAAAGGCCTTTCCTTTCCTTCATGCCTCTGCCAGCCCTCGCCTCCCAAGTGGAAGAGAAATGCTGAGCATTTCTCTTCTGCATCGTGCTGGATGGGAGGGACCTCTGATGAGGTCAGCACGCGATCGTGTGGTAACGTCATCAGACGTCACTGGGGGGAATGTGGGAGGAGGGGAAGCGATTCCCCTTCCAGCACTTCCCCCGAGAGCTGGTACCAGGACGTACTGGTTACGTCTGTGGTGCCCGTGGTCCCGCATCCACGGCAGGGAAGGGGTTAAGTAACCCAATATAGCCCAATTTGTCATGTTTGTAGGAGTGTGATGATTAGTAGGTGGAAATAATACTGGTATTTGGCAGACATGGCAAGGCCTATAGGTGGTGCAAGATGCAGTGGCCTCTTGAGGAACAGTGGCATAACAAAGGCCCCCGCAGTACCGGGGCAGGGGAGCTGAGCTCCAGAGGGCCCCTCAGCACAGTACCCTGGCCTGAGAGCTCCTACTGAGTCTCCGGGGGGGGGGCATTCCTGTACTTTGCAGGGGGAGAGACACCCTCAGGTTTTGTTGCACCAGAGTTTAGGAATATCTTGTGTCCTTACACTTATATATATATTTGTTTATTAAACTATATTTTGAGTAAATGGTGGAAGCTTTTCAAACTTGTGTTTTTCAGTTTTTCACACTGAACCAGAAATCCCAGTCTTATTTAGGCCTTTATTTTTAAAATCCATTTTAAAGGCTGGCAGGACATTCTTTCTCCCCAGTAACTAACATCATTAAACTGTTAGAATAGGATCTGAGAAGCAAGCAGTGGGTCTTTGATTCCAAGCAGAAGGCATTTTTTTCTGGTTGAAAAACTGCCATGTTCATTGTTTTCCTTTTATAAAATGCAAGTTGAATTTGAGACATCATTATCTCTGTGGGTCTAAAATATTCTAAATTAAGTAGTATTTGTTTTACGGATTGTGTTTCCATACAAAGTTTGTTTTTAACTTTCTGGTATGGTTAACGTCATATGCATTGACATCGCCCTTCCTGCCACTCCAGAAGCATTTAAAAACTTGACTGTTCGCATTATAGGCGGCTGCTCCGTCTCAGCCTTCTCACCTGCGTTGTGTTTCTATACCTCTGGTCTGAATACGCTCTACAAATACACAAATACAAAAATACAATTTTGTTAGTTTATTATTGTTTGTTTTAGTACCATTATCAATCAAAACCTGAGTCTGAAAAGTATGCGAAACTGTAATGGAAAGTCACAGGTCGTATAACATCAAAGTTCCTTTGGGCTTCAAAACAGTATAAGCTACAGTAGATCTAAGTGTATATTAAAATACAAGTTATTTTTATTGTGGCATCACTGTTACTGTTGGTCAAACAAAAAACGTGTGTCACTAAAAGAAAAAACAACTGTTTTTTAATTGGCAGAGACAAGATTTCTGCAGAGGCTTATCAGCATAGAATGGGTTGTTAGTTAAAGCTCCATTAACGAGTGAGTAAAGAAAGGCAGTTGGGTACCATGATCAGAAACGGTTGTACTTGATTTAATAGAAAAACAAATGTTTACAATGCCATTTCTGAGAAACCATTTCTAAACTGTTGAATATTCAAGATGAATGCCGTTTACCACTTAGTAGAAACCAGTTCACAAAAGCTATTTGTTTTTCAAAGTTGATTTATGTGCGTTTTTAAAAAGGTGGAAATTGCATTAATCTTGAAAATGGGTTCTCTCTGTTTGTTTTTCTACAAGGTTTGCATGTATCCTTTTTTACACTCTACTCCCATTCTTAATCTAATCACTGGGAGAGATTTCACTTTTTAAAAACCTAACTTCTCTATCCTCTGTACATAGGTCTTATTTTCACCTCTGTTTCTTCTGCTTTCCTTCTCTCTGTCTGGATCTCTCCTCCTTTTTCCCCTTTTATTATTCTTTGGGGGCCCCTTTCCATCACTTATTTTTAAAATTAATTGGCCCCCTTTCTCATGCTTCTTTTTCAAGCCCTCCTTTTTAAACCTCATCCCTTCTCTTAACATTCCCCCACCCTATCTTCCTCCCACTATGAGATACTTTAAACAACTTTGGCCCTCATTATGATATTGGCGGGAAGTCCCGCTTTCCGCCATGCTGACTGCTGCCAAAGTACCGCGACGTTATACCACTACGCATATTATGACCCACACATAGAAATCCGCCACTATACGGACACACACACAAGTCCACCACACCAAAGGTCAGTGATAAACTGGCGGTACCAGAACCCACGCCGTTACGCCACCAGAACTACGCCCACAACATTATGACCCATGATTCACCGCTGTGGACATTCAACCGTGGTAAACCATTGACGGTACATACCACTGCGCTCAAAATACACACACACACATACAAAACAACACCACATTGGTCAATTTGAATAAGACACACCTGGCACACATACACACACCACAGCCACACACCCACACCATTATAAAACACACACCCACATTACCCACAACCCTTTACCACAAAAAATAATTTACAAAAGAGACACGCCATGAACACCCACAGAACCAGAGCCACAGAACACCATTACCCATACACCATCCACGCACCTCAGAGCACATACCCCAACACATCACCCCACACACACTCACACACACCACACACCCTACACCCATGGCACCAAAAAAGACACCCCAGATTCTCTGAGGAGGAGCTAAGGGTCATGGTGTAGGAAATCATCCGGGTAGAGCCACAGCTATTCTGATCACAGGTGCAGCAGACATCCATTGCTAGGAAGATGGAGCTATGGCAGAGAGTCATGGACAGGGTCAACGCTGTGGGACAGTACCCAAGAACCAGGGATGACATCAGGAAGAGGTGGAACGACCTACGGGGGAAGGTACGTTCCGTGGTTGCAAGACACCAGATAGTAGTACAGAGGACTGGCGGTGGACCCTCACCTCCTCCCCCACAACTAACAACATGGGAGGAGCAAGTCTTGGCAATACTGCATCCTGAGGGCCTGGCAGGAGTAGCAGGAGGACTGGACTTTCGTAAGTCAAATCGTTAATACTATCACTCCCCCTACCTGCATGCCATCACCTACCCCCGCCCTTACCCTCACTCACATCACTCCACCACCTCCCATACACCCCACCATCACAACCCACTGCATGCAACACTAATGCATGGACAACCATCACAGACCTGCATGGACACCCATCACCACAGCATGCACAGTAGTGACAATCACTTAGCCAACCAAATTACAACTCACACAAGCTAAAGCTGCCTTGGGAATAACATCAATAGAGGGAAACACACCCATGTACCATATGTCACACGCAGAAACAATAACACTGCATTCACATACCCACAGGACCCCCACACAACGTCACTGGAGAGGAGGTGCCAGCAACATCCAGTCCACCCCCAGAAGAGGCCCACAGTGATGACAGCAGCTCTCCACGCCTGGATATGAATGACCAACATGACCCATCAAGGATCTCTGGACAGTCAGTTACCCAGCCACAGTCCCATACCACCACAGAGCCTCCCCCCCAGGAAACACCAGCACCAGCACAGCACCCACCCAGCGGGCCCATACCACTGTCCCCAGGACACGTCAGTCAGCAGTGTGTCCACCACTACAGGGACCCCAGGCCACCCCACAAACCCAAGACAATCAGAGACCTGGGGTCAGTGGCAGTGGGCACACAGTTTTAGGGGACAGGCACAGGACAACAGGGAAACTGGGAGGTCTGCTGTGCGATAGGGGGAGGACAGGCCAAGGGAACCTACCCTCCACGAGGCACTTGCAGGGATCCTGGGAGCATACCACCATTTCCAGGAGACCATGGGCCAGATACTGGCCAAGTTGCAGGAGACCCAGTGGCTTCAGGAGGGAAGGGACCTAGGGATCAAGGAGGACCTGCAGGACATCCAAACCACCCTGGTCACCATTGCAGGGGTGCTGGCAGACATGGCCAACACCATGAGGGCGGCAGTGGCACACTGACGGGCCGCTGACACTAGCCACACCGATGAACAGCCCTCCACCTCCAATGCTAGTGAACAGGAGGCCCCGCCACAGGAACAACAGGCCACCAGCACCCCACCCCTACAGAAGGAGACCCACCCCGCAAACAGTCCCTGCGATCTAGGCAGAAGCCAGAGAACATTGCAAAGACCCCCTCCAGGAAATAAGACTCTCATTATTATCACCCTTCTGTCCAACCCTGTCCACATTGAACTGCCATTGCTCCACTTCCTATGCCCGCTTGGACAATGCACCTGTGGTACAAATAGACTGGACTCTATCCTGGACTTACCTCCATCATCCCCTAACCCATTTCACATCCCCTTCTACCTCTTAGCACTTAAATAAACACCCTTTGAATAAATACAAGTATGGAGTATGTCAAATGATTCAAGGATGTAGTTGTTTAACAATCTGTAGACATTGCAAATATACATTACAGTGATGTAAACATAGTTATGACCTGTAATGTGCTGCAGTCAATACACTAGGAGCCACTAGAGGGCACAAATATCTGCAAATAGACATGTTAAAGGGTACAATAAGTGGGCTGTGTATTGGGAACAGCAGCCAGCCAGAAAACAATTCACCTCATAAAACAGCAATGGGAGGTGAGGTTGCAGTATCTTACCCGTGTGTCACTGGAAGTACTGTTGTATTATAGTTGTTCTGTTGTCCACATCCTCTTCCTCTGCCTCCTCTTCGTCACTGTCCACAGGCTCCACTGCTGCCACACAACCATCTCCAGCCTCATCCTCCTGCAGAAAAGGCACCTGGCGTCTCAAGGCCAGGTTGTGCAACATGCAACGATGATCTGGATTGACCTTCTTGGGTGAGTAGCACAGTGATCCACCTGACAGATGGAGGCACCTGAACCTGGCCTTCAGGAGGCCAAAGGTGCGCTCAATGATTCTCTTTGTTCGGCCATGTGCCTCATTGTAACTTTCCTCTGCCCTTGTCCTGGCATTCCTCACTGAGGTCAGTAGCCATGATAGGTTGGGGTAACCAGAGTCACCTGCAAATACCGAGGGATACCAGTTAGCCAGACATTCACCCTTAGGGCCAACTCCACACCCATATACCAAAATCCACTGGGTGGGGACCATGGGCTCACCTATTAGCCACACCTGGTGCCTCTGAAGTTGAGCCATCACATATGGGATGCTGCTATTCCTCAGGATATAGGCATCATGCACAGGCCCAGGGAACTTTACATTCACATGGAAGATGTACTGGTCCGCCAGGCACACTATCTGCACATTCATAGAGTGAAATCTCTTTCGATTTCTGAACATCTGTTCACTTCTCCGAGGGGGGGGACAAATGTAATATGTGTACCATCAATAGCACCAATGATGTTGGGGATATGTCCAAGTGCATAGAAGTCAGCCTTCACTGTGGCCAAATCCTCCACCAGGGAGAAAACAATGTAGCTGCACATGTGTTTCATCAGGGCATACAACACTCTGGTCATCACGTTTGAGAACATAGGCTGTGATATCCCTGCTGCCATGGCCACTGTCACTTGGAAGGAGCCACTTGCCAAGAAATGGAGCACTGATATGACTTGCACAAGAGCAGCTCCATATATGTGCCTATGTGTGATGTGACGCAGTTAGGTGCCATGGCCTGTTTCCCCGTGAAATGATGGCCACCTGACCTGCGTGGAGGGACAAGTGGAAATGAGGTAATTCCAATGACGTTGTGCGCCGTTGCGGGAGGCGGTCGATGACCACCGTGCAACACCTCATTGGTTATCATTGGGCCCTATGGGTTCCAGTAGCCAATGGTGATGTACGCTGGCGGTGACAGTACGCACCGCCGCGGACGTGACCGCCATTTTATATCTGTTCACTCATTTGCTACCTGACCTTCAACAGGAGAGGACCTACACTGCAAGTGCTGCTGTGACGTGTGTCTGGAAGTGACCATGGCTCAAGTGTCTGGGGAAAGGGCCCCTGGCCTTCATTTCCAAAGAGCTGGAGAGACTGGTGGATGGGGTCCTACCCCAGTACCATTTACTTTATGGTCCTCCAGACCAACAGGTGAGTACACTGTGAACACGATGCCGGGGGTGTTAATGCATGGATTGCTGTGTGTGTGTGTGTGTAACCCTTGTGTAAGGGGGGTGGCTGAGGGGTCCTGGGCAGAGTGCTGCATGTATGGTGGTCAATGTCTGTGAGTAAGGGGATGGGAGGGATATGGTGGGCCATGAGTGTAACAGGCTAGACGGTATGACTAATACCTTTTTCTATGTATCTTTTTTATGCAGGTCAGCGCCCATCAGAAAAAGGGTACTTGACGTGCCATCGCCAAGGACATGCAGACACTGGGGGTCTTTGACAGGCGGAGCACCCACTGTCGCAAACGGTGGGAGGACCTGTGCCGGTGGGCAAGGAAGATGGCGGAGGCCCAGCTGGGGATGGCCTCCCAACGAGGAAGGGGTGCTCATCATACCCTGATCCCCCTGATGTTCCGCATCCTGGTGGTGGCCTATCCGGAGTTGGATGGGCGCTTCAAGCATCACAGCAGCAACAAGGGAGTTTCAGATTCAGAAATTGGGCGTGTTGAGGTGTTAGCTGGGTGGCGGATGTGGGTCTGTGGGTGCCCCTAGGCCAGGACCACCATGGCAGGGTAGGTTCCATGATGGGAAGGGTCTGATGCACTCCAAACCCAAATATGGTAGTGGGCATCTCCTACTGGGCAGAGTCCTGTGGGTTTCAACTGTGCTGCTATTGGCATTAGGCATTGTACTCCATGGCCTGGGGACTAGCATTGTAGCTGTTAGTGCATGGCCTAGTGCATAGGGCTGTTCCCTGTGTGTTGTGTACGCCAACGGTGGTGTTGTTGCTGGCATTGACCAAGTGTATCCCCTGTCTCTCCCCCGCTTTTTGTTTTGTCACCCTGTCCTTGTGTGCATTAGCATCATCTGGCGGAGAAGCAGAGGCACAGGCGACAGAGGGAGCTGCATCCCACATGGCCCATGAGGCCGAATCCACTGAAGGTGAGGGGACCAGTGTGAAGAAGGGCGAGGGGAGCACCACAGCGGAGATTGGAGGGGACAGTTCTGACAGTGACACCTCCTCCGATGGAATCTCCCTGGCGGTGGTGGACACCTCTGTGGCCACCCCAACTACAGGTACGGCTGCCAACCCCATATCAGCACGCCCTCCCAGCAGCCTCTCAGTGTTCTTCCCGTGCCCACTCACCCAGGAGGGTGGGCATCTCCTTCGCCCCACGCACCATAGGCCCTGCCCCAGTCAGCCCTGCTGCCCTCAGTGTGGAGTCTATTGACCTCCTGTTATCCAACTCTGTTGGGAAATCAACCATAGTGAATGCCATCCAGGGTCTGGCAGGGCATTTGCAACAAACAAATGCATTCCTGGAGGGCATTCACTCTGGCATGGCGGCAAAACAGAGATCATTCCAGGCTCTGGCCAACTCCCTGATGGCAGCCAGTGTCCCTGTCTCTAGCTTCCCCATCCAACTTCCTCTACCCAGTCCCATTCCCCTCAACCCCAGTCTATCCCAAGCACACCTTCAGACCAGCATACACCCAAATCAACACACAGAAGTGACTCAGGCAAGCACAAGCACCACACTTCATCCCACAGGCACTCACACAAGCACCATCCAGATGCAGACACACCAACATCCACTGCCTCCACTGTGTTCAACTCCTCCTCCTCGTCCACCTCCCTCCCAGTAGCGTCTCCACTCACACTTGCATGCAGTACATCCTCATTCACAACCCCCATCACCATCACGCCTATCACTACACGCCCCTCACTGGCAGTCACCATCCCCACATCCATGCACACGTCCCCTGTGTCCTCTCCCACTGTGTCTGTGCCCCCTCCTCCGAAGGTACACAAACGCAAGCACTCAGACACCCAACAGCCATCTACCTCACGACAGCATCCAGCCCATGCACCTGCACCCAAACACAGCAGACAGACACCTCCTACAACCATTCCCTCTTCCTCTTCCTCCTCTCCAAAACCTTCACCTTCTTCAACCAGAGTGTACCAAAAAGCTTTTCCTCTCCACCCTTGACCTATTTCTAGCCCCTCCCCCCCATCCTTCACTTCGGGGCAGAGTTGTCAGGACCCAGGCTAGCATCTCAGCCACCCAGTCCATGGCCACTGTAATTTCTGCAGCCACTGCAGTTGTGAGAGGCCCCGTGAAGACACCCGTCCACACAGTCAGTGTGCCTACATCAGCTTCCAAGGGCAAAAAGGGAACACCAGCTGGTAAATGCAAGGCGGCACCACCAGCTGGCAGAAGCAAGGAGGTACAACCAGCTGGCAAACGTAAGGAGGCACCACCAGCTGGCAGAATCAAGGAGGCACCACCAGCTGGCAAATGCAAGGAGGCACCACCAGCTGGCAAATGCAAGGAGACACCACCAGCTGGCAGAAGCAAGGAGGCAACACTGGCTGGCAAGGGCAGGAAGGGAACACCAGCTGCCAAGGACAATGAGAAAGGCACAGACGCCGCAGGCAGGATGGATATGGAGCCTGGTGCTGGAGCAGCATCTGGGCACACAACACCAGCCATGGCACTTCAGCCTTCCGGGGCTGTGGGGGAAGAGCTGGAGCCTCCCAACACCACCAACAGCCCAGCCACCAGCACCGCCGCCAGAACCACCACGAGCACCGCCACCACCAAAGCCACCAGCACCACTGCCACCACCACTGGCAGCAGCCCCAGTGGGCAGCCGTCCGAGGCTGCGGGGGAAGAGCTTTAGCCTCCCCCATCGCCGCCAGCACCGCCACAAGCACTGCCACCAGCACCACTGCCATCACAACTGCCAGCAGCAGCAGCCCCAGTCCGAGGCTGCGGGAGAAGGGCTGGAGCCTCCCCCCACCGCAGGCAGCACTGCCGCCAGTCCTACCACTGCCACCACTGAGCAGCCGTGACCGCCGACGGGCAGTGTGTGTTCGTGCCTCCATGGGCTGTAGTGTGTCCTGGCCCCTGCAACAACTGTAGGTGTGACACCCAGGTGAGACACTGTGAACTTGCACCCTCCAAGATCTGCATCATTGGGCACAAAACCCCATCCAGAACCAGTGGAAGAAGGCATCCACTCACCCCATCATTGCCAGGATGAAGAACACTGGGCACAAAGCCCCCTCCATAACCAGTGGAAGAAGGCATCCACTCACCCCTCCTTGCCAGGATGAAGCACACTGGTCAAAAAAGCCACCTCCATAACCAGTGGAAGAAGGCATCCACTCACCCCCTCCTTGCCAGGATGAATAACACTGGGCACAAAGCCCCCTCCAGAACCAGTGGAAGAGGCATCCACTCACCCTCTCCTTGCCAGGATGAAGCACACTGGTCAAAAAAGCCACCTCCAGAACCAGTGGAAGAAGGCATCCACTCACCCCCTCTTTGCCAGGATGAAGAACACTGGGCACAAAGCCCCCTCCAGAACCAGTGGAAGAGGCATCCATTCACCCCCTCCTTGCCAGGATGAAGCACACTGGGCACAAAGTCCCCTCCAGAACCAGTGGAAGAAGGCATCCACTCACCCCCTCCTTGCCAGGATGAAGAACACTGGGCACAAAGCCCCCTCCAGAACCAGTGGAAGAAAGCTTCCACTCCCCCCCTCCCCCCTCCTTGCCAGGATGAAGCACACTGGACACAATGCCCCCTCCAGAACCAGTGGAAGAAGGCATCCACTCACCCCCTCCTTGCTAGGATGAAGCACACTGGTCAAAAAGCCCCCTCCTGAACCAGTGGAAGAAGGCATCCGCTCACCCTCTCCTTGCCAGGATGAAGAACACTGGGCACAAAGCCCCCTCCAGAACCAGTGGGCAAACCACACACTTGAGAGACTGTGGCTTTGCACTCCCCAGGGCCAAGCAGTGGGCAAACCACCCACTTGAGAGACTGTGGCTTTGCACTCCCCAGGACCAAGCAGTGGGCAAACCACTCACTTGAGAGACTGTGGCCATGCACTCCCCAGGACCAAGCAGTGGGCAAACCACCCACTTGAGAGACTGTGGCTTTGACCTCCCCAGGACTAAGCAGTGGGAAAACCACCCACTAGAGAGACTGTGGCTTTGCACTCCCCAGGGCTAAGCAGTGGCGTTATACCATCTTCCGGCTGAGGTGCCCCCCCCTTCCCCTTCCCCCTGAGGTGCCTGTGTATTTGCGACATGATGCCCCAGTAGTGTTCTATCCGTATTGAGGCAGGAGTCAAGTGGAGCCTTGGCCTATGTGATATGGCCCTGTGGGCCACGGACATTTTGGACTGGGCAGTGTCCCTACATTTGTATACATTGTATATACTGTTTTGTGCTTTGAGGACGTATTTCTCGCAATTTATATTATTACACTGACTTTACTTACTTCCTTTTGTCCTTGCTTTATTCCTGAGGGTTACAGGGTGGATATATAATGTTTTTGTGTATGGTGTTGGGGGTGTTGTGTGTGTCACTCTCTTTTTCCTCCCCCCTCCCTTGTGTGCTAGGTGCGGTACTCACCGTGGGCGTTTCGTCACCGCTCGTGTTCCTGGTGTAGGAGGAGGTATACCAGGATGTGTAACACCTGCAGTTCGGGCTCCATGGCGTCGTGGTTCTTCCATGAGTGTCCAGAGGTGAGTCGTTTCCCTTCTGAGATCTGTTTCTGCTGTGCTTTTGATGGCATTGGTACCACCCCAGAAAAGGTGGTGGATTGGCTTGTTGTAATATTGTGGGTGGTACATTTTCTTCCGCCTGGCTGTTGGCGGTTACTGCTGCGGTGCTTGTTGCTACCACCGTGGCGGTCGGATTGTTAAAGTGGCTGTCTGTGTTGGCGGTTTCCACCGTGGACATAATTCTATTCTATTTTTTTACCGCCGGCGGCTGTTGGTGGTATTACCGCCACTTTATCACCAACCTCCAGGGTTGTAATGAGGGCCTTTTTATTGTAATCTTGATTTAAAGCTGTTCTTCCTTTTTCTATTATGTTTTAGCAAACTTTATTCTGATTCATTTGTGTTTTTTCCACCAAATGAGTTTTCAGTTGTTTGATTTCTTAGAAATATATGTCTTATTTATTTTTTCTATGAAATTACATGCTAGAGGTGTGAACATTTTGGTCCCACTCACCCTCTAGGTCACTGGAGGTCATGGACTACCCTAACCGGAGCAGGACTACCTACATTAAAAAAAATATATATATATTTTTATTGATTTTATGTTTCAGATATGCAATACAGACTGTTCAATTTGCAACAACAGGATCACCCAGTGCAATATCTAGTGTCAAAACCATTTAACAATCACAAACCCCCCCATTAAACACTGCACGGAACACTTCCAGTTTACCAGTATCATTTCTGGCTGCGCTTGCCATGAGTTTATCATTTGTTATTTATCTTTTAAAGGTGTTCGCTCGTGACCAGTGTGGATCCTGTTTTGCGTGTGTAAGTTTCCTGGTCGACTAATGGGGGCTTTATTCAGATTGGTGAGTGCGGGCGATTACCCGGGTGTTGCTGTGGCCTGTGCGTCGTTGGTAGTGCTGTGTTGGAGAGCTGGCAGGTTGTTACTGCAAGAGGGGGTAGGGGGGTGAGGTGCATGTGCTGTGGTGCCTGGGCGCACTGTGAGGTATATCTTTGTGGTGGGGGAAGAAGAGAGAGTTATATCGCAGTTATTGCGGGTATGTGTTCCCCGGTTCATGGGGGCATCTCATCGTTTTTGGCCTCTAATTTGGTTACCAGATTTTCCCAGGTAGTGCACCCTGTATGTTGTCATCCCTCACACACCATTCTTTTTAGTACCTGATATTCAGTGCGCGCCCAACGTAGTATTAGGGAATGCCAAGATTTCCGATCTGGGGCTTTGGGGGCTTTCCAGTGTATCGCTATTAATCTTTTGTACATTAAATAGGCTAGGTCTACAAACTTATGTAGGTATCTTTGTTTTTTTTGGTCTCTTTCTCAGTCCCAATAAACAGGACCCGGGGTCTGCTGTCAACGCGAGCCCCGTTAACTCAGATATCTCCCCCACCACCTCCGCTCAGGCAGTTTGCATATTAGGGCAGTCCCATACCATGTGGTAGAAGGGTGCTGACGGTGCTTTGCATCTAGGGCATACTGGCTCAGAATCGGGGAACATTCGCTTTATCCTGGCTGGGGAGAGATATGTTTGATGCATGAAGTTGAATTGGGTGTACCTGAATCTGGGATTCCTTGACACGCCGCGGGTGTGGGACAAGGCTTTTGGCCAGTCCGCTTGTGGGATCGGAGCGGGGAGTACAGCGTTCCATCTACCCCAGGCTTTCTCCGCCTGTGGCTCGGGAGTCTTATTGAGAGTACTGTATAGGCTGGATATTATTTTTATTTGGTCATTATGTTGAAGAAGTTGGTGAACCATGGGGAGATCGCTGGTTCCGAGATACCTGCTCCCCATACTTTTCTGATTTCGTGGCATAGGGCGTGGTATGTCAGGAACTGACCAGAGCTTATCTCTGTGAGGGTCTGGAGAGCCTCGAATGTCATTAACTTGCCATCTTCAAAACAATCTCCCACTGTCTGTACTCCTGCTTCGCTCCACGCCCGCGCAGCTTGCATTCCAGTTGCGGTCCCCGCCAATAAATAATTCAGTGGTATGTGTGGGGAATAAGGAAGCTTATCTGCTCCTTTTTGCACATATTTAGCCCAGCACACGTGCGCGACTGCAAGCAATGGGTTGACCTTTTCTGTCTTGGGGAGCTTAGATGTCAGCCATCTTACGAGGGGGGTCCCGTTCCGCCGGGACTCCAGGCTCGTGGGTTCTGCCTGTTCTGGTCTGTGGATCCAATTCTGGACCCACTGGAGTTGTGCGGCTGCATAGTATTGTTCAAAGTTGGGGGCTCCCAGGCCGCCATTGTCCAGCGGGCGTTGCAGCGTGGTTAGAGCCACCCGTGCTCTGCCGCCGCCCCAGATGAGCTGCAGCAAAGCTGTGTTTAAATTGCCAAAGAAGCTTTTGGGGATGGTTATCGGCAAGGCCGCGAAATAATATAGCAGCCTAGGTAGAATCAGCATGTTGGCAATCGCCACCTTGCCGGGTGGTGAGAGCGGGAGCTTGTTCCAGAATTGCAAGGAGCCTTTTATGGAGGTTAGCGCCCTCCCTAGATTCCCATCCCTTAGATCTTCTGTGTCATGGTATATATTTATCCCAAGATATTTAAATGTTGTCGGGCACCACTTTAGGTGCCCTATTTGAGGAGCATCCTGATTATTGGGAGCCCTCTTTGCAAGGGGAAACGCACAAGACTTTTCCCAGTTTACCACAAGGCCTGACAGGCCTCCGAACTTAGCCAATAAGGATATTACAGAGGGAATAACTACGCGGCCGTTCCTGACATATATTAAGGCATCATCTGCGTATAATGAGACCGTGTGGAATAGCCCGTTCCTAATTATTCCCCATTCCTGTTCCATGAGGCGTATTCTTGCCGCTAACGGTTCCATTGCTATGGCAAACAATAGCGGGGATAGGGGGCAGCCCTGCCGTGTGCCCCGGGAGATCGAGAAGCTGTCGGAGATCACCCCGCCCGTCTTCACCCTCGCGCTCTGGTTGGAGTACAATGTCCGGGGCCCATCGGACATCGGTCCGGACCCATCGAATATAATTGGGGCCTATTCCCATGCGAGCCATCGTGGCCAGTAGGAAGTCCCACTCAAGCGTATCGAAGGCCTTTTCTACATCTAATGAGAGCACCATTTCCTCTTGTGCGTCACGGGGAGTGTCCCCCATTATGCTCAGTAGTCTGCGAACATTTAGGAAGGTGTTGCGCCTTGGGATGAAGCCATTTTGGTCTGCGTGCACCAATAAGTGCATGAGGAGAGCTAATCTGTTAGCTAGTATTTTGCCTAATATTTTGCAGTCTGTGTTTAGAAGCGATAGTGGTCTATAGGATTTGACATCCGTGGGGTCCCGGCCCTGTTTGGGGAGTACCACTATCATAGCTTCCCTTTGGGATATGGGTAAGCTTTCTTTAGTCCACGCTTCTGTGAGCACTCCTAGCAGATGAGGTTTCAGGCTGGGCAGGTAGGCTTTATAATATTCCGAAGGGAGGCCGTCTGCCCCTGGTGCTTTATTCCTGGGTAGCTGTGCAAGGGCTAATTCTATTTCTTCTGTTGTTATGGGAGTTTCGATTATATCTCTATCTGTTTGTGATAATTGGGGCAGGATGGAATCAGCAAGAAAAGCCTTGATTTGTGTGGCTGTGCATGAGGTGCGTTTAGTGTAAAAGTTTGAGTAATATTTCCTAAACGCCTCGTTTATTTCTACTTGTGTGGTAGCCATATCATGCGCGCCCACTCTGATGGCACCTATCGGGGCTTGCTGTCTATCTTCGCGAAGTAGCCACGCTAGCATTCTGCTTGATCTATCCCCTTCCGTTTGTAACCTAGTTAAGTAATAGTTATAATCGTGGCAGCGGAGTCTGCTATCTGCGTCATTATATTTTGAGCGCTTTTCTTTTAGAATAGTGTTGGAGATTTCCCCTAGTGCTACCGCTATGTCCGCTGTCCTGAGCTCCTTCTCTAGTTTGCCAATCTCCGCCTGCAAAGAGCGTCTCACTCCCCACGTGGTGGATAAACATACTCCGCGTGCTACTACTTTGTGGGCGTCCCACTCTATCGCCCGAGTTGTTGCGGACATAGCATTTGCATCCCAATACTGGCTTATAGATTTTCCCAATGATTCAGCGAATGCTTGGTCCTGTAATGCCTCCGCCTGAAACCTCCAAGTGGGGACTGCCTGACGTGTCCTTCCCCAATTCAGTGTTACTCTCAGTGGCGCATGATCCAACAGTGTCTTTGCTAAATATTCCGATTTGGTAACCAATGCCCCTATTTCGCAAGTACCCCATATTATGTCTATTCTAGTGTGGGTGTTGTGTGGTGCTGAGTAAAATGAATATTCTCTTTGTTCCGGGTGGCCTAGTCGCCATATGTCATGGAGTCTCATAACGCTTGCCCATTCTTGCAGGGGACCTGTGGGTTTCCTATTTGTTAGTGAGCTCGGATAGGCACTAGTTCTATCTAACTCTGCAGATGGGGTGCTATTGAAGTCACCTCCCCAGAGGGCTAGGGCCATGGGGTGGGACAGTAATGTTTGAGTGAGAGTGGTGAGAAATCCCGTGATGCCACTGTTTGGGGCGTATACACCAACCACTGCTATTTGTCTCCCGTCTAGTCTGCCCTCCACCACTACATATCTCCCTCCGTGATCTATCTTGTGTGTCGTCAAGAGGAATGGGACTCCTGCCGCTATCCAAATCAACACCCCCCTCGCAAAGGCCGAGTATGTTGTGCCTATCAGCTGGCCTCCCCATTTCGTGCGCAGGTCGCGTAGGTCCCCCTCTAGCATGTGTGTTTCTTGCAAAATGGCAATATGCACTCCTAATCGTTTGAGTCGAGCGTGTACTCTGGCCCGTTTACTCAGCGCCCCCAGGCCCCTGATATTCCATGTTACTATGATATATTGGTTTTTGGTATTGTTGCTGGAAGGCATCATCTGGGGCTTTGGGGGTACATTGCTGTATTGAGGATCTGGGCTCTAGAGTTGGCCCACCTGGTCACTACCTTTCTGTAGCTAGTATTTAAATATAGCGGGTGCAGCTGTTCATTTTGTGCTTTAAGTGATTCCGGTACTTGCGTTCCTACTAAACTATTAACCCCAACTCCCCTTATTAGATCCCCTATACTACTTTCAACTATTGTGAAACTACTAAACTTAAAAATACGTGAAGTAACCCATATCCAGTTGGATTTGCATAGTGGGATTCTCATATCGTACAGATGTGGCTCTTATAAGGGGCTCACATCTTTCCGCAGACTTAGGCCCTCATTCCAACCCTGGCGGTCTGACCGCCAGGGCGGAGGGCAGCGGAAGCACCGCCAACAGGGTGGCGGTGCTTCCAGGGCTATTCTGACCGCGGTGGTAAAGCCGCGGTCAGAAAAGGGGAACCGGCGGTTTCCCGCTGGTTTTCCCCTGGCCCAGGGAATCCTCCATGGCGGCGCTGCAGGATGGCGGCAACGGGTGTCGTGGGGCCCCTGGGGGCCCCTGCACTGCCCATGCCACTGGCATGGGCAGTGCAGGGGCCCCCTAACAGGGCCCCATACAGGTTTTCACTGTCTGCTTTGCAGACAGTGAAAATCACGACGGGTGCCACGCCGGCCCAGCAGGAAAGTCAAAATGACCCCCGCGGTCTTATGACCGCGGTGCGGTCTTTCGGCGGTTTCCGACCGGCGGGCAGCGCCCGCCGCCCGCCGAAGTCGGAATGAGGGCCTGAGTCTGCTAATACCGTTGGGCGCCCCTCGAGATGTAAGATTATTCCCTCCAGCACCGCCCCGCCAGCCGCAATCCGCCCCCAGTTGCCCCCAATAACTTAGCTTAGTATTTATATCAAAGATATACATTGTTGGAGGTGCATTGTCCCCACGCCGCGCCGGTGCCTCAAAGTCTCTGGAAGTTTTCAGGTTTCGGGCATCGTCACTGGCGGTCTCTCAAGGTAAGTGTGTGTAGTTTAAAGTTCGTCAGCGGATCAGCGGATCTGGGGGTGACCTTTGGCCCACTCAGTTCTCCTATTATTGTAGATGTGGAGCTGGCCGTGTCTGAGTCCGATCCCGGCTCTGAGGGTTCCCTAGCAATTGCACTGTTACTTTGCATGTGTAACGGCGTCTCTCTCAGCACTTTTGCTCTTTCTTCTGCTTCCTGCCTGTCGTTTGGCTGGCCTCTGGTTCGTCTTTTGGATCGCTTCTTTGCAGCAGGAGTTTGCCATTTCTCATCCCCTTCCGTGTCTTCCCGGGGATGCGCTAGGCCCTTGGCATGTAGCCATGTCCAGGCGTCTTCGGGGTTTGTGAATATGTGGGTGCGGTCCTCCACTACTACCCTTAGTTTCGCAGGAAAGAGCAAGGCATATTTTATGTTGTGTTCTCGTAAACGTTGTTTAATTTTGACGAAAGAATTGCGTTGGTTCTGCACCTCTTGTGTGAAGTCTGGGTACGCGTTAATAATCGAATCTTCATACTTAAATGGGCCTTTGCTGCGGAATTGTTGCTGTATTGCATCACGATCTCTGTAGTTCAGGAATCTAGCAATCAGTGGTCTAGGGGGCTGGCCAGGGGCTGGGGGTCTACCCGGGATTCTGTAAGCTCTTTCAACTGAGAAAAACTTGGATGGAGCCCCATTTAACACCTCCTTGATTAGCCATTGTTCCACAGAGATTTCTGATTCCGGTTGTCGCATACTTTCTGGAAAGCCCAGAAACCTCACGTTGTTGCGACGCGCCCTACTCTCCATTTCCTCCGATCTTCTCCAGAGTACTTTCAGTTCCACGTCCATGCGCTGAGTCTGTTTTTGGTTTTCCTGCGCTATTGGAGTTAAGTCGGATATTTCAGCTTCGGTTGTTTTCACTCTTTCAGCTAGACTTCGGTGGTCCACTCGTAGGAGGTTCAAGTCTTGTGCAACTGCGTCAATTCTGTTTTCTAGAGATGACTTACTGTCCAAGATCGCCTGCAATACTTTCTCGAACTGAGCGGAATGTACCAGGAGCGTGTTTTCTAGTGACTGCAGGGATGGGTTAGATTGTTGGTCGGCAGGTGCTGGTCCTTGGGTGGTTCGATCCGAGTTCTTAGCTGATTTGGCTCTGCCGGCCATTTTAGCTGTCTCGAAGTCTCCTCCTAGTCTGCAGTGATTTCGCACTTTTTGGCTCCTTTAATTCGTTGAGTTAAACTTTTGCTGAGTGTTCTGGGTGTGGTGTGCGCATACGGCGTTGGGGCCATGGGGATGGCCAGCAATATCAAGGGAGGGCGTAGCCTTATTTATGCGTGCTTATGGCCTGTGGCCATGCGTTCATTAACAAATGCTGCGGCCGCCAGTTTTTGCGACAGACCGACGTTGAGTTCCCGTGGGGTTGTCTGCGGGGCCCACCGATGTGCGTGGGGAGCGTAGCCGCTGGAGGAGAGCACTCTCAACCTCATAAGTGGCGGCGGGGCCTGGTGCCAGAGGTTTCCCCAGATAGAGGGGGAGCGTAGTTGAGGGCCGAGGGGGGCGGCGCGGTCCGGGGGAGACCGAGGAGTAGGGCGAACGTCAGGAACCGCGAGTGGGCTCCGCGCAGTGCAGTGCATCCAGAACAAGCGCCGGCTGTGGGGGACCGGCAAGGCCCCTGCGCCCGCAGCATGCACCAGCCGTCTATGTTATGCGAGTTAATAGGTCCGAGCCTATGGAGGCACGCAGCGCTTATTAGTCTTGCGCCCTTTTTCCCCCCCTTTTAGGGCTCAAGCGCTGCCTGTCCCCATCCTAGAGGGCGCAGGTGGGTTGTCCGTCGCCGCGCCCGGTGCAAACCCTCAGGGCCCAGCCCCGGCCCAACAGCGCACCGCGGGGCGTGCTCGGTCCGCAGCAAATATCCTGGTCCCCCCCGGTCGGGCCGCAGGCCCCGGCTGCTCCACCAGGATTGCGGGGGGCGCCCTTCAGGATGTCTTTGGCCGAGCCGGGGACGGAGCGCTCGTATCAAGCGACCGTCCCGGCCGCCATTTTGGCTCCTACCCCCCAGGACTACCTACATAATTGAAAGATCCCTACCAGGGATCCAGGTCACTGTTCATTCAGTGGAGCCACCGACACAGCTTCTTCAATTAGGGCACAGCTTTGTCAAGCGGGGGCCAAATTTAATGTGTTTGTTTGGCAAAGTATTATATTCTTCAAGAAGTGGTGGTCTATGGAAGGAAAAATGACTGATGTAGTCCTGCTGTAAATAGGATGAGGTGACCGCTAATGAACCCCCTTGTATTTTCCTGATTATGTCAACTTTACCAAGGTAGCAACTTCATCGGGGTGGGTAGGCCTTCAAGGGGCCTAACAATATGAGTGACATCTGCCATACCAGGTCAGTTAAGGGAGTTTGAAAATTACTCATCAGACCTGCATTGTGTTAGTCTTGCTGATTCTGGTAAACAAGCTTATTTAATTTATAATGAATATTCAAGATCAACCGGAGCTAAACTGGAGTCAAATGTATTAGACATTAAACCTCTCAGCATTGATATGTGGTCCCCCCGGCTGAAGAGGATACTGCCTGGCATAAACCTGAACTAGGAATTTTACTCATTAAGACATGGTCTACTGTAGCGATTCAAATTAATGCTCTCAACCTGAATCGGGGACTTTGGGCATGTAATGGGAGAACTACCTCTGACAAACAAGGAGTGCATACATTTAATAGAGTTAACCATACCAGTCTTATTGATTACATACTGCTAGATGATAGTCCTGGACACATTTAATTGATCTGACAGTCCTCCCACATTCTGATAGTGACCACAATGCCCTGTCACTGACATTGAGTATAATCATTTAGACACACGTTAATGTACCAGATGAGATTACTGACAGAAGGCTGATAGACGCTAGTAATAAGTGAAGAGTCAAGTGGAGAAGGGTGCAATTGCAGCAGGTTTGCTTTAAACTGATCTACAGCCAGGTTGCTGACTGTCGGGATGGATGGTTTATAGTGGATCATTTGGAGGGCGATGGGGAGTACTCAGAGGCAGCTGAATTAACTAATAACCAGCTTTTTTTAACCTAAGAGGTGGTTACTTCTGTAAAGGTACCACCTTTCCTGGTACAGTGCCACATGTAGAAGGGCCGAAGCCATACTAGTTCATGCAGTGAAGAAGGGGGTGGACCCCTGATCTTGACTGCTAGATCTTCCTACCAAAAACTGTTATGAGATGCCAAAAGAGAAGGGGATGGGGAAATTCATAGGCCTTTTAGAGGCTGCTAAAGCCAAGGACCATCGCTCCTTTTGGAACTTGGTCACAACTGGAAAACGGGATGGAGCGCATTCCTTGGACAGTGATATCTCCGCTATTGGGTTAAGCACTTTTCCAGCCTTTACTCCCTAAATTGGGAACAGTTAGGCCCCCAGTTGATAGAAGGACTTGTGATGTGTCTAGGAGAGAGGGCACAAGTTTCCTGGCCAGTGTTTTCCTGATTACTAAGCAACCCCCTGATACTGGCCTATATGTCATCTCAATTCAAGAAGTGCAAAATGCTATAGGTGGGATGCTACCAAATAAGACCCCTGGCCTCGATAAGATTCCAGGTGATTTGTTCTTGAATGAGCCAAGGGTATGGAATGCTTATTTCTTGATGGTACTACCATTGTGAAAAGGGGCCCCTATTCCTCCTACATGGGCTGTGGTGGAAATTATTCCCATCTATAAAAAAGGAACCAGAGATTCCCCTACCATTTACAGCCCTAGTAGCCTTGTTGATAGTACAAAAAAAAACTATTCATAAAGGAAATACTGGGCAGGTTACAGGATTGGATGTCCTTACATGATGTGTTAGCTCCCCTACAGGCAAGGTTTAGGGAGTCTACAAGCACCATAGACCACGTGTTTCGACTACAAATGTTGTACTGGAAAGTCGTTACCTTAGGCAGAGGACGTTTATATGCTGTCTTTGTAGACCTTCACTCGGCCTTTGACCTAGGCCCCAGTGAGACTCTATGAAAGGTCCTTGCTGCTCTGGATGTACCACTGTATCTACTAGGAATGTTAGTGGGGCTTCATACTGATAATTATGCACAAGTGAGATGCGGTAGCAAAGACGAATTGACAGATGCCATCCCTGAAAATCAAGGGGTTAGACAGGTGTGTTATTGCTCAAATTTTATTTTCACTGTATATTAATAGCCTTGTTGATCATTTAGACCTGTGCGATAGTGATGCACCAAAGTTGGGTAACAGAAAGTTCCAGGACTTATGTTAGCAGATGATACTTTACTCCTCTCTAAAACACCAATAGGTCTGCAGAGACTCTTGACAAGTTTTTGAAAGCTTTTATAAAGTAAGAGGTCTAGAGATCAATATAAACCAACAAAATATATATGATTTTGAACCCTGGATTTTTATCTAGGGCTAATGCAAAGTTATCTGAAACCCCATTAGAACGTGTAGGCACGTTTGAATATTAGGGTATACCATTAACTGAGCACATGGGATGGTATTCTCACATGATGCAAAGTAGGCTAAAGTTGGAACAAGATGTAGGCAGCATTATTAAAACAACAGTAGGATCGCAGTTTTGCACTATTCAGCTAGCATTATAAATGTATAATATCCAGGATCTGGGGACTGCTTGTTATGGAGCTAAACTGTGGGGGGCACCTTTAACCTCTTAGCTGCTGGGCTCCCCTCCCCCCCAGTGCTGAGCCCTTTTTTGGCTATTTGAGGTAGTTCACGCTTAGGCCTTCATAACTTTTTGTCCAAATAAGTTATCCACGCCAAATTTGCGTCCTTTTTTCCCAACATCCTAGGGATTCCAATGGTACCCAGAGTTTGTGGTTTCCCCTGGAGGAGACCAAGAAATTAGCCAAAATACAGTGAACATTTCGTTTTTTTCAAAAAAATGGGAAAAAAGGGCTGCTGAAGAAGGCTTGTGTTTTTTTCCCTGAAAATGGCATCAACAAAGGGTTTCTGGTGCTAAAATCACCATCTTCCCACCTTTCAGGAACGGGCAGACATGAATCAGAAAACCACATTTTTCAACACAATTTTGGTATTTTACTGGGACATACCCGATTATTACTATTTTTGGTGCTTTCAGCCTCCTTCCAGTTAGTGACAGGAATGGGTATGAAACCAATGCTGGATCCCGGTAAGCTAAACATTTCTGAAAAGTAGACAAAATTCTGAATTCAGAAAGGGGTCATTTGTGTAGATCCTACAAGGTTTTCCTACAGAAAATAACAGCTGAAATGAAAAAATATTGAGAGTGAGCTGAAAAAAACAGCAATTTTTTTCCACATTTTACTCTGTAACTTTTTCCTGCAATGTCAGATTTTTTAAAGCAATATACCGTTACGTGTGCTGGACTCTTCCGGATGTGAGGATATATAGGGCTTGTAGGTTCATCAAGATCCCTAGGTACCCAGAGCCAATAAATGAGCTGCACCTTGCAATGGATTTTCATTCTATACCGGGCATACAGCAATTCATTTGCTGAAATATAAAGAGTGAAAAATAGGTATCAAGCAAACCTCTGTATTTCCAAAATGGGCATAAGATAAGGTGTTGAGAAGCAGTGGTTATTTGCACATCTCTGAATTCCGGGGTGCCCATACTAGCATGTGAATTACAGTCGATTTCTCAAATAGACGTCTTTTTTACACACTGTCTTACATTTGAAAGGAAAAAATGTAGAGAAAGACAAGGGGCAATAACACTTGTTTTGCTATTCTGTGTTCCCCCAAGTCTCCCGATAAAAATGGTACCTCAATTGCGTGGGTAGGCCTAATGCTTGCAACAGGAAACGCAACATGGACACATCTAATTTTTACATTGAAATCTGACGTGTTTTTTGCAAAGTGCCTAGCTGTAGATTTTGGCCTCTAGCTCAGCCGGCACCTAGGCAAACCTAGCAAACCTTGGCATTTTTGAAAACTAGACACCTAGGGGAATCCAAGATGAGGTGACTTGTGGTGCTCTGACCAGGTTCTGTTACCCAGAATCATTTGTAAACCTCAATATTTGGCTAAAAAAACAAATTTTCCTCGCATTTAGGTGACAGAAAGTTCTGGAATCTGGGAGGAGCCACAAATTTCCTTCCACCCAGCGTTCCCCCAAGTCTCCCCTTAAAATTTATACCTCACTTGTGTGGGTAGGCCTAGCTCCCGCGACAGGAAATGCCCCAAAACACAACGTGGACACATCCCATTTTTTGACAGAAAACAGAGGTGTTTTTTGCAGAGTGCCTACCTGTAGATTTTGGCCTCTAGCTCAGCCGGCACCTAGGGAAACCTAGCAAACCAGCACATTTTTGAAAACTAGAAACCTAGGGGAATCCAAGATGGGGTGACTTGTGGGGCTCTGACCAGGTTCTGTTACCCAGATTCCTCTGCAAACCTCAAAATTTAGCTAAAAAAACAAATTTTCCTCACATTTCGGTGACAGAAAGTTCTGGAATCTGAGAGGAGCCACGAATTTCCTTCCACCCAGCGTTCACCCAAGTCACCCGATAAAAATGGTACCTCACTTGTCTGGGTAGGCCTGGTGCCCGCGACAGGAATAGATCACACAACAGTCAATGTTGGTCCTTACATGAGGCAGCTGTTGACCCTGGGGTGATCCATTCCTGATGCAGGCACTAGGTGTAGGCACTCAAGTGGGGTAGTGTTTTTATCAGGACAGGTGAGGAATCACTGGGTGGTAGGAATTTTGTGGATCCCAGCATATTCCTGTAGTTTGTGTGACAGAAATGCAAGAATAATAGAGTTTTTATTCAACATTTCAGCTGTGCAGGGTATTCTGGGTAAGAACACTTTGGGGAATCCACACAAGTCACACCTCTGTGGACTCCCCCGAATGTCTAGTTTCCAGAAATGTTTGGGTTTAGTGTGTTTCTCTATATGACCGCCGAACCCAGGACCAAAAACACAGGTGCCTACCTTCCAAAACCAGTTTGTTTTGCGATAGATCATTTTGATGTCTCCACAATACGATTTGGGCGGTGGAATTTGGGGCTGAACTAAATTGGGGAGCTCCCAAGAGAGCACTCTCTCTCTCTCTGCTTGCCGCCGCATTCACCTGCTCTCTGGGTTGGGCTAACCCACTATTACCCTGTTGCACAGACTGTGCTTGCGAAGGGACAGCAGGACTGTCCTCATCACCTCCCTCATAATTTACTGGAAGAGGAGTTATCGAATGGGACTCCTCCGACTGAAAAATCACTCCCAGAGTCTGCGCCATTGTCCTATCCCTCAGATGCTGTCTCAGTATGTGATGTCTCAGTCTCTGATCCTATGTCAGAGCTGTCCTCTATAACCCGAGTGACGGCAGCAGTCATCCATCAAGATGCCATCTCTGCTATTGGCTAAACTGTTGCTCTAAAACACTAGCCTACGTAGACAGTTACAAAATCGATGGTGTGTGTGAGATACGTGCAACAGTAGAGGCCACCTTACCTGCGCTTCTTCCCTCAATCAGCACGTTCTCTCAAGACACTCAAAAAACACCTTGTCACATACCATTCGTCACAGTCTTTAGCACCTCCTGCGCCCAGTCCAACAATCATTATTGATGCTCCCACTCCCTCCTCCTCGGATTTCCTCATTACCACCCAGCAAAAGTACCCTTCATCTCTCCATAGCCGCCCCCCACTTTCACATCCCACCATTAAAGTTGAAATAGTAACATTACACATCACAATGTACATGGCATTCAGATGGTTACACGGGTAAACTTAAGTGTATGCAGTTAGGTACATTTACATGGCTTGTGGTAAATTACCTAGCATTTCTACACCACTATATGAGTGGCATTGACACATCTCTGAACATGCTGATGGTAAAGCACCATGTATGTGGTGTTTTCATGAAGTTATTTGCATGATAATGGCACATCATTTGCAGATCATACTTGTCCACTGTAGTCCCATGTGTTAGTTTTATGCAGTCATCTAATATTATTTTTATTTTGTGATTATTCTAGTGTCACCATATTTTTTCTTTCTTTTCAGTTAAGTTGCATCTTTTTAATATGTTTTCTAGCATAGTTCTGCTCCATTTAGGTATCGTTTGTCATAATTTTTTAGCCGCAGCCTATTTTATAATTTTGTTTCTATTTGAGATTTGGTCCTCTTTTGGTATTATTTAGCTAAAATCAGTTTAAGATCGGGTCCCTGGTTTTTGAGAAGGGAGATGATAGCAGAATGTCTGCCAGTCTCCTGGGCATTCATTACTCACTCAGTCAGAATGCAGCATGTGATGAGTCCCACATCACTCCCAACTTCTCTGGGTGCCCCCCTCTTGTCTGTACACATAGTTATTGGCAGTAATCACCGACTGAATAACGTGTTTATCTGAGTTCACATATTATTAACACTTTCCTCCCCAGCTTAAGGCATTGTTAAAACGGTATGTTCCGGTTAAAGGCAATCTTAATATGGTTTTAGGCCGCAGTAAACCTTCGCAGGACCTCACTGACTTTACCAGGATAGGTGTAAGATGCTCACCCATTCTGGGCTTACTACCTCAATTATGTCTGCATTCTGCCCCTTGGAGTTTTGTTCTTGCCATTGTGGACTGAGGTCTAGAAGTTGTGTAGGAGTACTCGTGAATTATGTGGGTTGAGAGGTGGATACTGGGGCTAGATGGACGGCTGCCGATTGGCCCTGTGTGATGCAGAACATTCTCAAACCTTCCTGGCAGATTGGTTAATAGGGTGGCACAAAGTCCTGTACAAATAACCAGTGGAAAGAAACATGGGCAGCATGAGATCCATCCCAGTCGTCAGAAAGAGGCCAAGGATGGAATGGGCGTGGGCTGTGTCGGTCTGTGGAAAGGACGCTTACAGTGCTCCTTTCTTTACCCTTAGTGAAGAATGGCTGTGTCTTTTTCTCAGATTGTTGTCGTTGTTCCATCTACCCCTCCCTCACTGTATTCACGTCATCTGCAAACTATTTTCCACTGTGAAAAAAAAAAAAAACAAGCTCACACACCACAAGGACAGAGTTGCCCAAAGAGACAGCGATCCCTCCAAAATACAAGGGGGCATATTTATACTCCGTTTGCGCCGAATTTGCGTCGTTTTTTTCGACGCAAATTCGACGCAAAACTAACTCCATATTTATACTTTGGCGTTAGACGCGTCTAGCGCCAAAGACCATGGAGTTAGCGTCATTTTTTTGCGTGAACACCTTCCTTGCGTTAAAGATATGCAAGGTAGGCGTTCCCGTCTTAAAAAATGACTCCGATGCATATGCGTCGGATTTATACTCCCGGGCAAAAATGACGCCCGGGAGTGGGCGGGTCTAAAAAACCTGCATTAGCGCCGGATTTTAGCGCCTGGGTCAGGGCAGGCGTTAAGGGACCTATGGGCTCAGAATGAGCCCAGAGGTGCCCTCCCCTGCCCCCAGGAACACCCCCTGCCACCCTTGCCCACATCAGGAGGACACCCAAGGATGGAGGGACCCACCCCAGGGACATTAAGGTAAGTCCAGGTAAGTATTTTTTTTTATTTTTTTTTGTGGCATAGGGGGGCCTGATTTGTGCCCCCCTACATGCCACTATGCCCAATGACCATGCCCAGGGGACAGAAGTCCCCTGGGCATGGCCATTGGGCAAGGGGGCATGACTCCTGTCTTTGCTAAGAGAGGAGTCATTTCAATGGGGGATGGGCGTCGTAAAAAAATGGCGCAAATCGGGTTGTGGCGATTTTTTTGCCTCAGCCTGACTTGCACCATTTGTGGACGCCCATACGCCATTTTCCCCCTACGCCAGCGCTGCCTGGTGTACGTCGTTTTTTTTAACGCACACCAGACAGCGCCGGCGGCTAACGCCGGCTAACGTCATTCAATAAATACGGCACCCGCATGGCGCTTCAGAATGGCGTTAGCCGGCGCTAATTTTTTTGACGCAAAACTGCGTTGGCGCAGTTTTGCGTCAAAAAGTATAAATATGGGCCAAGGTATGTGAATGCAAGAACGAGAGCCTTTCCCCCCACCGGATAACATTAGTGGGCAGTGCTGTAGCACTGACACTACACAGTGCAGCGCTGAGGGCATGATGATAGTTTAGCTTCTGTCTTGGCAGTTGCTGAAGGCCTGTGCACATAAAGAAAAGCCAACAGTGGCTTTGCGGTGTTCGAAGTAAACCTGTGTTCAGTCACGGCAAAATTACGTCAAGTCGCAAATTCGTAAACCAGTCATTTAGCTGAGACGAAGAGGTTACAGCAGCAAACTAAAGCAAACCCATTCAAAGTTGGCCGTTGGTTCAGGCTGTGCTTGTTTCTCAAAACTAAACTCCTTATGTTTTCTAATCTGAAGCATTATTATTGTGTAAATTAACTTATTAAAGCTGTTGGTAGAATAACATTACACCTACTGCAACCAAGTTGTTTTTTTAAAAGAAGCCGGGATGAGGTTAGAACAGTGAAGATGCTCGTTAGTTCACACAAAATGCGATTTATTTGGAACACGTTTATCATTTTATCTGGTTTCAGTAAAAAAAGGTATTTATAAAGTTTAAAAAACCCACACTGCTTCCAATGCCTCTAGCTAGTTCTTTTTGTTAGGGACTCTGTCTGAATTGGTATGTCTACACTTCCAATATAGGCGCCCAAGGGATAGGCAATAACTGGTGGGTTACGGTACTGAAACTGTGTAATTTAAGCATTGCACTGCACACACGTCAGACTCTGTCTTCTAAAAGAATTAGCAGAGGCTCAGGAAACGCGGCAGTAATGCAATCACTGTATGCTCTTCCTGAGCCTCATTTGAAGCACTGACAAGCCTCATTATGCCATCTGCGTAGGACGTGGCCTTGGTCTCGGCATCAGCTCAGCCCGTGTATTTATTGTAAATAAAAAAAACATGCAAGCATGCATTTACGCCCTCATTACAACCCTGGCGGTCGGTGTTAAAGCGGCGGTAATACCGCCAACAGGCCGGCGGTAAAAAAATGGAATCACGACCATGGCGGAAACCGCCAACACAGACAGCCACTTTAACACTCCGACCGCCACGGCGGTAGCAACAAACACTGCGGCGATAACTGCCAACAGACAGGCGGAAGTCAATGTACCGTCCACCACATTACAACCCACCCATCCGGCAGCTTTTCCGGGGCGGTACCAATGCCATCAACAGTATGGCGGAAACAGTACACAGAAGGGAAACCACTCACCTCTCGACACCCAAGGAAGAACTAGGATGCCATGGAGCCCGAACTACAGGTGTTACCGATGTTGGTGTATCTTCTCATCTACCAGGAGTACGAACGGCGGCGGCGGCGGCGACGACCACGGTGAGTACTGAACCTAGCACACAGGGGAGGGGGGGAGGAAAAAGAGAGTGACACATACGCGCAACATGCAACATCCCCACCCCCACCCACAACACCATACACACAAACACATGCATCAACATTACATATACACCTCGTAACCCTCTGGAAGAATGCAAGGACAGAAGGAATTGAGTCAAATGAGTGTCATATTAGAAATAGTCAGATTTACGTTACAAATTCAAAAACAGTATTTACAACATGTACAACATGTACATAAGGCTGTAAATTGTCCACTCAAAATGTCAGTGGGCCACTGGGCCAAAACTCATAGGCCAAGCCCACACTTGACTCCTGCCTCAATACGGAGAGAACGCTGCAAGGGCATCAGGTGAAAACACACAGGCACCTCAGGGGGACGGGGATGGGGGGGCACCTAAGTCAGAAGATGGGACAACGTCATTGCTCCTGGAGGGGGCTCCATGCCCACACCGATGTCCTGGGGAGGCCACAGTCTCTCAAGTCTCTCAAGTGGGTGGTTTGCCCACTGCCTGGTCCTGGGGAGTGCAAAGCCACAGTCTCTCAAGTGGATGCCTTCTTCCACTGGTTCTGGAGGGGGCTTTATGCCCAGTATGCTTCATCCTGCCAAGGATAGGGTGAGTGGATGCCTTCTTCCACTGGTTCTGGAGGGGGCTTTGTGCCCAGTGTGCTTCATCCTGCCAAGGATAGGGTGAGTGGATGCATTTCCCCCATGGTTCTGGAGGGGGCTCTGTGCCCATTGATGCAACACTTGGGGTGTGGCAGTTCACAGTCCCTCACCTGGGTGTCTGAGCCACGAGATTTGCAGTGACCAGGATGCATGATAGTCCGTGGAGACAGGGCTAGAGTCCATCCAGGGGCGGCTACGTCTGCACAGTGGTGGTAGTGCTGGTGCTGGTGGGGGTGCAGACAGTGGTGGAGGGAGGCTCCAGACCCTCTCCTGCAGCCTCGGACGGCTGCCCACTGGGGCTACTGCTGCTGGCAGTGGTGCTACTGTCAGTGGTGCAGGTGGCGGTGCTTGCGGCAGGGCTTGCGGCGGTGCAGGTGGCAGTGCTGGCGGCGGTGCAGGTGCCGGTGCTGCCAGTGGTGGGGCGAGGCTCCAGTCCTTCTCCTGCAGCCTCGGACAGCTGCCCACTGGGGCTGCTGCTGCTGACAGTAATGGTGCTTGCAGGGGTGCAGGTGGCGGTGCAGGTGGCGGTGCAGATGGCAGTGCTTGCGGCGGTGCTAGCAGCGGGCTGCTGGCGATGCTGGCCGCGGTGCAGGTGGCAGTGCTAGCGGTTTTGCTGGTAGCCACCAGGCCTTCACCTGCAGCCTCGGATGACTGAAGTGCCTTGCGTGGTGTTTTGTGCCCCTTCCTCACCTTGGCAAATGGTGGTGTCACCTTGGGTCTGGCAGCTGGAGTCTTTGGGGTGGCCTTGCTGGGTGGTTGTGGCTCCTTCCCCTTGCTGGATGTTGTCCCCTTCTTCAACTTGCCAGGTGGCGGAATGGTTTTTCCCTTGGCAGGGGTTAGTGGCACACTGGTTGGGCTGATGGGTGCCCCCTTTGATCCTCTGACAGCTGCAGGAACCACAGCGGACATGGACATGGACTTGGTGGCTGAGGTGCTGGGCTGGGTTTTGGCCACCCTGGCCCGAGGGAAAGGACCGGGGGGGAGGGGTAGGGAAGAGGTCAAAGTTTGCCAGGAAAAGCTTCTTACGGACACTGGGGTGGGAAGAGGGAGAAGGTCTCGGAGTGAAGGAAGAGGGAGTGGTTGTAGGAGGTGTCTGTCTGCTGAGTGAGGGTGCAGGAGCATGGGCTGGATGCTGTTGTGAGGTGAATGGCTGTTGGTTGGGTGGGTGGGTGATTGCTTGCGTTTGTGGACTTTGGGAGGAGGGGGTCACAGACACAGTGGGAGAGGACACAGGGGAATTGTGCATGGATGTAGGGGTGGTGACTGCCAATGAGGGGTGTGTAGTGATGGGCGCCTGGTGATGGAAGTAGTGGATGAGGATATAGTGCATGCAGGTGTGAGTGGAGACGCTACTATGAGGGAGGTGGATTAAGAGGAGGAGGGGGCACAGTGGAGGCAGTGGATGTTGGTGTGTCTGCATGGGGATAGTGCTTGTGTGAGTGCCTGTGAGATGAAGTGTGCTGCTTGTGTTTGCCTGAGCCACTTCTGTGTGTTGATTTGGGTGAATGCTGGTCTGAAGGTGTGCTTGGGATAGGCTGGGGTTGAGGGGATTGGGACTGGGTAGAGGAAGTTGGAGGGGGGAGGCTGGAGACAGGGACAATGGCTGCCATCAGTGCGGAGGCCAGAGCCTGACATGCTCTCTGTTGGGCCGCCACGCCAGAGTGAATGCCCTCCATGTATGCATTTGTTTGTTGCAAATGCCTCTCAACCCCCTGGATGGCATTCAGAATGGTTGACTGCTCATCAGTGAGGGATCTCAGGAGGTCAATAGCCTCCTCAGTGAGGGCAGCAGGGCTGACTGGGGCAGGGCCAGAGGTGCCTGGGGCGAAGGAGATGCCCACCCTCCTGGGTGAGCGGGCACAGGAAACACGCTGAGGGGCTGCTGGGAGGGCGGTGCTGGTAGGGGGTGGCAGCTGTCCCTGTTGTTGGGGTGGGCACAGAGGTGTCTGCCACTGACAGGGAGCTTCCTTCGGAGGAGGAGCCGCTGCCTGTGGTGTCCCCTCCTGTACCCGTCGTGGTGCTCCCCTCGCCCTCCATCCTACTGATGCCTCACCGTCGGTGGATTCGGCCTCCAGGCCCATGTGGGATGCAGCTCCCTCCGTCGCCGGTGCCTCTGCTCCTCCGCCTGATGATGCTAATGCACACATGGACAGGGTGACAAAACAAAAAGTGGGGGAGAGACAGAGGATACACTTGGTCGATGCCAGCAACAACACTACTGTTGGCGTTCACAACTCTCAGGGAACAGCCCTATGCACTATTCCATGCACTACCAGTTACAATGCCAGTCACAAGCCCAAGGGTACAATGCCTAACGCCATCAGCTGCACACCTGAAACAAACAGGGCCCCTGACCAGTAGTAGATGCCCACTAACACTATTGGGGTTGGAGTGCTTCAGAACCTGCACAACAAGGGACCTACCCTGCCATCTTCGCTCTGGCCTAGGGGCACCCACAGTACAACCCCACCCAGGTAAAACCTTAACGCGCGCAAAGTAATAAATCAGAATTTGTACTCACCCCCTTGTGACAGCTGTGATGCCCTCATGCCACCATCTAACTCCGGATAGGCCACTGCCAGGATGCGTAACATAAGGGGATCAGGGTACGACGGGCACCCCTTCCTTGTTGGGAGGCCAGCCCCAGCTGGGCCTCCGCTGTCTTTCTTGCCTAGCGGCCAGGTCCTCCCACCATTTGGGGCAGTGGGTGCTCTGCCTGTCAAAGACCCCCAGGGTCCACACATCCTTGGCAATTGCACGCCAAATACCCTTTTTCTGATGGGCGCTGACCTGCAGGAAAAAGGAGAAAAGGGAATTAGTTAACCGTCCAGACCGTCACACTCATGGCCCACCATATCCCTCCCATCCCCTGACGCACATACATTGACCACCATACATGCAGCACTCTGGCCAGGACGCCTCAGCCCCCCTCTACATGTGGTTTGCACACACAGCACTCCATACATTCATGGCCCACTCATCATGCTCACAGTGTACTCCCCTGACTGTCTGGAGGACCGTGGAGTAACGTGTAGTGGGGTAGTGCCCCATCCTCCAGTCTCTCCAACTCCTCCGCAGTGAAGGCAGGGGCCCTTTCCCCAGACACATGAGCCATTGTCGCTTCCTGACACAGGTCACAGCAGCACTTGCAGTGTAGGTCCTCTCCTGTTGAAGGTCAGGTAGCAAGTGAGTGAAGAGATAGAAAATGGTGGTCACGTCCACGTCGGTTCATACCGTCACCACCGGCGTACATCACCATTGGCTCCTGGAACCCATAGGGCCCAATGATAACCAAATCAAAGTTGCGCGGCGGTCGTTGACCGCCTACCTCAACGGCGCACAACACCAGTGGAATTACCTAATTTCCGCTTGTACCTCCTCAAAGGTCAGGCAGCCACCATTTCAGGGGGGCACAGGCCGTGGCACCTAACTGTGTCACAGCAGACATTGGCACAGCAACTGACTCTCGGATTCACATACTGATTCTGTAAATGTAGAAATGCATAAATGATTAATATGAGATGGAGACATCCTCCAGTGTACAGACCCCTGGTGGACCTTGCGACAATGGAGCACAGACACATTATGCTAACAAACAGACTTGATCGGGCCACAATCCAAGAACTGTGTGCCCAATTGGAGCCAGACCTGATGTCAGCTATCTGCCAGCCCACAGGTATTCCCCTCTAGTGCAGGTCCTGTCAGTGCTCCATTTCCTGGCAAGTGGTTCCTTCCAAACAACAGTGGCCATGGCATCAGGGATGTCTCAGCCAATGTTCTCCAACGTGTTGACCAGATTGTTATCAGCCCTGCTTAAACACATGTGCAGCTACATTGTATTCCCACAGGTGGAGGATTTGGCCACAGTGAAATCTGACTTTTATGACCTGGGACATATCCCCAACATCATTGGTGCCATTGATGGTACACATGTAGCATTTGTGCCCCCCCCGGAGAAATAAACAAGTGTTCAGGAATAGAAAAAGCTATCACTCTATGAATGTGCAGATGGTGTGTGTGGTGGACCAGTACATCTCCCATGTGAATGCCAAATATCCTGGCTCTGTGCATGACCCCTTTATCTTGAGAAATAGCAGCATCCCATATGTGATGGTCCAACTCCAGAGGCACTGGGTGTGGCTAATAGGTGAGCTCAAGGTCACCACCAAGTATATGTTGGTGTCTGGGTATGGGGTTGTCCCTAAGGGTTGTGTGTGTCTAACAGTTGTCCCTCAATATTTGCAGGTGACTCTGTTTACCCCAACCTCTCATGGCTACTGACCCCAGTGAGGAATGCCAGGATAAGAAAAGAGGAACGTTACAATGAGGCACATGGGAGAACAAGGAGGATAATTGAGAGAATCTACGGCCTCCTGAAGGCCAGGTTCCCATGCCTCCATCTGACAGGTGGATTCCTGTACTACTCACCCAAGATGGTGTGCCAGATCATTGTTACATGTTGCATGTTGCTCAACCTGGCCCTGAGACTCCAGGTGCCTTTTCTGCAGGAGGGTGAGCCTGGAGATGGTTCTGTTGCCGCGGTGGAACCTGTGGACAGTGAGGAAGAGGAGGCAGAGGAAGAAGATGTGGACAACAGAAGTAATATCATACAGCAGTACTTCCAGTGGCACACAGGTAAGACACTGTAACTTCATTTAACTTTTCAGTTTTGTGTTGAACATTGTGCATGGCAGCCTGATTTCCCTATGACTATGGCCACTTACTGCACCCTTTGGCATCTCTATTTTCAGATCTCTGTGGCCCACTCCAGCTCCTGGTATGTTTACTGCTGCCCACTGAAAGGTCATACCAATGTATATATAACTGTAGATATGACTTGCAATGTTTTCAAAATGTTGTTCTAATACATATTTCAATCATTTGACAGACTCCAGATTTGTATTTGTTCCAAGGGTGTTTATTTAAGTGCTCATACGTAGAGGGGGATGTGCAGTGGACTGGGGTGATGGTGGAGGAATCTCCAGTTAGAGTCCAGCCTCCTGGTATCACAGGTGCTGTCAGAGTCACCAGATCCTCGGGGTCTGTGCACGTTCCCAACACGTCCACCACAAGACAGCTCCAATACTCTGATTAGAATGTCACAGAGTCTAAGAGAGTTCAAGTGGGGAAAAGGGAATTAGGTAGGGAACAGCTGGGAAGGAGACCTGTAGGAAGCAAAAGGTTAAAACACACAATATCGAGACTATACCATATTAATCACTACTAGGCTATGACTCTAAACATTGTCATATTGGAAACATGGATAACTTAAGCATGAACTTAAATAACTAGGCCTCAAGATGTCTGGATACCTATGAGTGAATCAAGAAAGATTAGTACCATTTTCTAATGAACCACTCAATGAAACGTTACACATGGATTAGAAACATCAGAACTTTCTAGAATTACACTTTCAAATTCAAGAATAGTCTTTGCATGAGGACCAGTAAATAATCAGAAAGGTTTCTATAACTGTAACCGGGCATCCGTCGACGCCGCGCAACTACAGAGGCCGTGTTGACATACCCCCGGGGCACTCGAGAGAGCCTCGGAGGGATGACGTCAGACGCAGAAGGCATCTTGTCGATTAAGAAAAGGGACGACGGACCAGCAAGAGAGGATCGGAGAAAACCGGAGGAGACAGGAGAGACGCGGACCAAAGAGAGAGAGAGAGACGCGGGAGTGAAAGAACGCCGGAACAGAGTGCGACAGGCGAGACGCCGAAGAAGGAAGGAGGCCACAGGGTGCCTCCCGCCCCTACCGGAGAGAAGTCGGGAGACTACGAAGGGGATGGCCACGTCCCAGGAGGGGCGTGGCACCCACAGGTACGTTCGTACCGAACCTGGGGTTTTTTGCCGGAGTGGTTAAGGGGAAAGAAGGCAAGGGAGGGAAAGACAGGGAGTAAGGAGGGGAGATCCTGCAAGGAAGGGGAGACCCTGTAGATAAGGGAAGCCATACTGACTCTCCCTCCCTAACTTCACGGTGAAGGGAAGTCCGTCGAAAGAAAAGAGAAAAAAAAAACACAAAGAGAGAGAGAGAAACTAGGGGACTCACAGGAAGGCGACACTCACTATTGAATGAAAGTTATCCCACCACAAACTCCACACGTACCTACCCTCCCACCACCCTATTAACCCTATGTAGACCCTGCCTTACCTCTACACTTACCTATTTTCCCGTTCTTCTTTTATTTTGGGGAAACCTGGGCTGCTGCCACAAGGGAAAAGACCGGACCTCTTCCAAATCGGGACCAGGCCACACTGGAACCTCGATAAAAACCCTGACAAGAGAGAAAAGGACCTGGATGAATGTAACAGGAAATTACCTGAAAACACAAGGAATAAAAAGACAGCCTTGATTTAATCTAAATAAATCACTTATCCACTCAAACCTGCGCCTATAGAGTTATTCCAATATCTCTTCCACCTGGAGATAAAGAACCCATTACAATAACATTATATGAAATGTACTAGAGGGACTTATTATGCACATACAATATAACATCTAGAATTCTAACACTTTAGTTTTCTTAAAATGCAGGAACATGAATTGCGCACATTGCAGATTTCCACCAAGGATTATAAATGCCATGAAATGATTGTACACAATGAATAACATGAGTTAGGCACGAGAGATGAGTAGCGTGTCTTGCTGATTTGAAGGTCACCAAGTAAATGACATAAAGTGGTAACACACAATGAATATCATGAATTAAACACAAGAGATGAATCGCGCATCTTGTTGATTCGAAGGCCACCAAGTGAATACCAGGAAATGGTAGCACACTTTGAATATCATGAATTTAACACAAGGAATAAATCACGCGTCTTGCTGATTCGTAGGCCACCATGTAAATGCCAAAGAATGGTAGCGAACACTGAATATCATGAATTAAGCAGAGGAAATGAATCCCGCGTCTTGCCGATTCGAATACCACCATGTGAATGCCATGAAATGGTAACGCACAATGAATATCATGAATTAGAGACAAGAAATGAATCGCGCTTCTTGCTGATTCGAAAGCCACCATGTGAATGCCAAGAAATTGTAGCGTACAATGAATAACATGAATTAAGCACAGGACATGAATCGCGCGTCTTGCCGATTCGAATACCACCATATGAATGCCAAGAAATGGTAGCGTACAATGAATAACATGAATTAAGCACAGGAAATTAATTGCGCGTCTTGCCGATTCGAAGGCCACCAAGTGAATACCAAGAAATGGTAGCACACATTGAATATCATGAATTTAACACAATGAATGAATCGTGCATCTTTCTGATTCGTAGGCTACCATGTGAATGCCAAGAAATGGTAGCGCACACTGAATATCATGAATTAAGCAGAGGAAATGAATCCTGCGTCTTGCCAATTCGAAGGCCACCATGTGAATGCCAAGAAATGGTAGCTCACACTGAATATCACAAACTAAACACAAGAAATCAATTGCGTGTCTTGCCGATTCGAAAGCCACCATGTGAATGCCAAGAAATTGTAACGTACAAATGAATAACATGAATTAAGCACAGGACATGAATCGCGCGTCTTGCCGATTCGAATACCACCATATGAATGCCAAGAAATGGTAGCGTACAATGAATAACATGAATTAAGCACAGGAAATGAATCGCACGTCTTGCCGATTCGAATGCAACCTTGTAAATGCCATAAAATGGTTGCGCACAATGAATATCAAGATTTGTACTCAAGTAAAGAATTGCGCGTCTTGCCGATTCGAATGCAACCTTGTAAATGCCATTAAATGGTTGCGCACAATGAATATCAAGATTTGTATACGAAGAAAGAATTGCGCGTCTAGCCGATTCAAATGCCAGCATGTAAATGTCATTAAACATCAAGCGCACTTTCACACGCACAAGAGCAAAATAGATTTATCATGCTAATTAGGCCCAAGAACTCGAAATCCTTCGAGAACGGGATCGGGGCCCAGCCCGACCTCCGTCTTACCGCCCTGATCAAGAATCACCCAGCAAAGTGAAAGGGCGAGGCCTGGAATATCAAATTAGGCCTCCGGAACAGGAGCTCAGGAAGTTGCTGCTACTCTGCACCGGGACCTCTGAATAGTGAGCACGTGGAGCTGGGCTGACTCCCTTATATTGAGTCTTGGCCCAGACCACAAACAACACCCAGGCATGCTGCAGGGAAAGCTTTTAGAAGGCCCTGGAAATGGAACCACACCCTGACACACTCTGAAAGCCTGCAGCAGTACATTGCAAATGAACAGTATTTATGTGCACCTTGAACATAAGTCTTCAGGATTAAACTCTGCAATGCAAAAGGTTAGGCAACAGCATATCAGCACAATGCATAAATTACGTTATCTTGAGAGTGCAGGATTTTTGCATTCTAGTCGCCCGTGGAGCGCGCACTGCCCTGATGTTGACAGGTGCATTGTCCAATGGGCATAGGAAGGGGAGTAATGGCAGTTCAAGGTGGACAGAGTGGGACAGAAGGGTGACAATCAGAAGAGTCCCATTTCCTGCCAGGGGTCTTAGCAATGTTCTCTGGCTTCTGCCTTGATCACATGGACCGTTTGCGGGGTGGTTCTCCTTCTGCAGGGGGTGGGGTGCTTGTGGCCTGTTTTTCTTGTGGCGGAGCCTCCTGTCCATTAGAACCGGTGGAGGTGGAGGGCTGTTCTTCGGTGTGGCTAGCGTCAGGGGCCCGTTGGTGTGCCACTGCCTCCCTCCTGGTGTTGTCCATGTCAGCCAGCACCCCTGCAATGGTGACCAGGATGGTGTAGATGTGTTTGAGGTCCTCCCTGATCCCCAGGTACTGTCCTTCCTGCAGCCGCTGGGTCTCTAACAACTTGGCCAGTATCTGGCCCATCGTCTCCTGGGAATGGTGGTATGCTCCCAGGATGTTGGTGAGTGCCTCCTGGAGAATGGGTTCCCTGGGCCTGTCCTCCCCTTTCGCACAGCAGCCCTGCCAGCTTCCCTGTTGTCCTGTGCCTCTGTCCCCTGAACCGTGTGCCTGTGGCCACTGATCCCAGGTCCCGGATCGTCCTGTGTTTGTGGGATTCACTGGGGTCCCTGTAGTGATGGACACACTGCTGATTGACGTGTCTTGGGGACAGTGGCATGGGCCTGCTGGGTGGGTGCTGTGCTGGTGTTTCCTGAGGGGGGAGGCTCTGTGGTGGGTTGGGACTGTGGCAGGGTAACCGACTGTCCAGAGGTCCCTGATGGGACAGGTTGGTCATCGTGATCCAGGCATGTAGAGCTGCTGTCATCACTGTGGGCCTCCTCTGGGAGGGGAACTGGATTTTGCTGGCACCTCCTCTCCGGTGACGTTGAGTAGGGGTCCTGTGGGGATGAAAATGCAGTGTTATTGTATCTGTGTGTGCCATCTTGTGCATGGGTGTGTTTCCCTGCATGGTTGTGATTGCCTTGTCAGCTTTGCCTTGTGTGCGTGGTGATTTTGTGGGCTAGGTGATTCTCTTTAATGGGCATGCTGTTGTGATGGGTGTCCATGCAGGGCTGTGATGGGGGTCCATGGATTGTTGTGGCATGCAGGCTCGGTGTTGGAATGGGTGGGTTGTGATAGTGGGTATATGTGAGGTGGTGGAGTGATGGGGTGAGGGTAGGGGTATGAGTTTGTGATGACATGCAGGTAGGGTGGGGGATATAGTAGTAAAGATATGATTTACCAGAGTCCAGTCCTCCTGCTACTCCTGCGAGGCCCTCAGGATGCATGATCGCCAAGACTTGCTCCTCCCATGTTGTTAGTTGTGGAGGAGGAGGTGGGGGTCCACCTCCAGTACTCTTTACATCTACCTGGTGTCTAGCAACCACGGAACGCACCTTCCCTAGTAGGTCGTTCCACCTCTTCCTGATCCCATCCCATTGACCCTGTCCACGATTCTCCACCATAGCTCCATCTTCCTAGAAATGGATGTCTGCTGCACCCGTGATCCGAATAGCTGTGGCTCTACCCAGATGATTTCCTCCACCATGACCCTTAGCTCCTCCTCTGAAAACCTGGGGTGTCTTTGGGGTGCCATGGATGTGGTGTGAGTGATATGTGTGAGGATGTGTGGGGTGATGTGTGGGGTGATGTGTTGTGGTGTGTGCTGTGAGGTGTGTGGATGGTGTATGGATGATGGTGTTCTGTGGCTCAGATTGAGTGGGTGCTCCTGGCTTGTGTCTCTCTCTGTTGGCAATCTTTTTTTGTTGTTGAAAAGGTTGTGGGTAATGTGGGTGTGTGTTTTATATTGGATTGGGTGTGTGGGTGTGGTGTGTGTATGTGTGTCAGGTGTGTGTAGTTTGAATTGTCCAATGTGGTGTAGTTTTGTAAGTGTGTGTGTATTTTGAGCGCGGCGGTGTGTACTGCCAATGGTTTACCACAGTTGAAAGACAGCCGCAGTGATTTGTGGGTCCTGATACTGTGGGCGTATTCCTGTTGGCGTAACGGTGTGGGTTTTGGTACCGCCAGTTTATCACTGACCTTTGGTCTGGCGGACTTGTGTGGGTGTCTGTATAGTGATGGATTTCTCTCTGTGGGTCATAATACCCGTAGCGGTATACCGCCGCGGTAACAGTATCTTGGCGGCCGTCAGCACTGCAGTAGGCGGCATTTAACGTCAGGGTTGTAATGAGGGCTTAAGTGTTAATTAAAAAAACATGAATCATCAAGAGACGGTGCAGAGAGACCACTAAGAACAAATGTCACCAAGATAGCCTAATTTACAGCCCTCTTTACAACCAAGATAACCTGAGAGCAAGAATGCTCTGTAAATAAAAAGGGAAACTTCACTGAACAGTAGCAGGAAAGAAAGAAAAAAAAGTCCCTCAAAGAACAGATGAATACGACAAAGCGTAATTATACAATAGTTGGCCCCTACTCCCAAAGAGAAAAAGGAGGGATAAAGAGGCATGAATGACCACTGGCAAGCAAGGATTTTTAGATGACACAGATATGAACAAATGAAATGGCTTTAAGCCCACAGACGAAGTATGCTTAAAAGTATACAAGAGGTCCTATTCTTACGCTCGACCTAACTATATCACAGTTAATATTAACTACCAATAATTATATTGCTTCCAATACCATGTCATCCTTGTAAGTTTATTCTTACCTTTAGATAATTTTTTTAACCTACTATTGTATTCCTCTTTTTAATAATTACCTCTGCTTATTTTGCTGTCTAGTGAGTATGTGGCCATATTAGACTCAGTATTTTGTGATACATCAGTAGCAATATAGTGGGGGGATATGCCACATAGGTCTATCTATTGTGTTTTCTAACTTTTAATTTTCTTTTTTTGTCCTGGTACCTGCTAACATTGCAAGTTTAAATGTATTACCTGGGAAATGCTTTAAGACTTATCTTTTGTTTTTTCTATCCCTCTGACAAGAAATTAAAATAATTTACAGAAAAGTAAATATGAATACATTTTTCGTGCTGTGATCGTTACATTTTTGTGACCACTTCACATCTTACATTATGAAAAGTGGTCATTTGGACATGCAGGAGATTTAAAATAGATCTTTTTAAAGCACCATCATCATAGCTAAAATGAGTGAACTGTATGATGATCAAATTGTGAGCTGGGGCACAGTTTGTGATATATTCTGTAAAAAAAAAATAGTATTGCGTCAAACAATCATGTTTATCTCCTTGGTTATTGTGAAGAATATTCACATTTCTGTTAAAGATATGCAGGTAACGATTTTGTTTTTCCTTGTATTCTTACTTTGAAGAACAGCAGAGTCAATATTACAAACTTTCAGCAACATAAAATCTATATTACTCAGGGAACATGGATTGATATACAAAAGATATGCTCATCATGTGATCAAAAATCACCAATCACGAACAATGTAGAGTATAACGTTGTTCTATCCTAAAATCCACCTCTTTCTTTTCATTTTGGAATGTTTTTTTCCTCAAAGTGCCCTTAATTTCCCAAATCACCTTTGATTATGTTGATATCTTTTACACGTTTTCAGAGACATTATTTTGGATCCATTTCTAGACAAAGAACACTATCATTGTGCATCACCTGTATGTCTGAAGGGTTCACACATATTTTTTCATTTTCACCAAATTTGTTTTAAGTTAATCATTGATGAGTATGAAAGTTTATGGATGTAACATTTTTTGCCTTTGCTTCCCAAATATTATTATGATGTGTCCTTCACAATAGCTTGAAAAAATCAGCATTCCACATTAAGGTACATAAGGAAGTATTATCCTTTAAAGTTTTTCTCCGCAGACAAGGGCATTTCATTAGTGTGTCGGAAATGTATTTTGTTGAATGCATATTTTAGTCCTCTACTTTTACAATATGATCTACATTAGCACCACATTTTTGCTATTTGCAGCATCCACTTTATCCAGCTCTATAGAACAGGTAATGTACTGATATCTGACCACAGCACATGCAGTTTTTCCATAATGTGAATATACACACAACTTTAGCTCATGTGGAAAAATGACATTGAATGGTGATTAGATGTTTGTTTCTGTCCACCTGGCAACATTAAACATAACACATATGGATGCTAATGCCATCAGCGTTAAATATATTTTTAGAAATTATGCCCTTGTGCGTGAAACCAGCCAGAAGAGCTTAGTCATTTTTGGGGAATGTTGAACCCCACCTAGTACATCAGTTATAAACCTATCCAAAAAACCCTTCAAATTCACATTTACACTCCAGGATATTGTCAGCAAAGTGCCAAGGGAGGTTGTCCCTATGGCTTCCCATCAATTTTGTTATTGTGTGCAGACTTGAAATTGTTCTCTGAGGTGCATGCACTGCCTTCAGAACATATTCAAGAACGACTGAAACATGATTGCTACTTCAGTCCATACAACAGCTCAACCCATGCTGATCTATACCATCTTTGGTGCAAGGTGGCCATGATGCATGTAGATAGATAATAGCTGAGATTGAAAGTCATGTACAACACATTTTCTTCTACAATCATCCATGCAGCCTGCATAACAGTCCACCTAAAAACTCATGGGTGTGCTAGATCCTGATGGTTTCTCAGAGTTCCACACTAAGAAGCAGCAGTTTCAGAAGATCTCAAGATAGCTTTAATAGGGTTGGAAGCCATACTTGCGTGTTCAACTGAGGTCCAGCCCCCACCCATGATGCATTCTGCATCCTGAGTTGTACCAGGGACAGGGAAGAAAGGAATATGTAATTGGTCCTTTCCCTTCAATCCTGATATAAACCATTCAGAGCTGTTGCTTCCAGGTCCTGTGACATACTGAAAGAGGCCAGCACCTGTGCCTTAACTCTCAATGTGGGGAGATCACTACAAAATGGATCTTGGTGCTCCTTAGTTTCCTAGGATCTAGCATCATGCTGTTTGTGTTCCTTAAGCATTGTGACTGCAAATCCTCTGTAATTTTTTGCACTCTCAGAAGGTTTTCTGCTCTAACCATTATCTGTCTGACTAGCCAGAAATACCTCAAATGTGTGGTTAACTAGAGAAGCATCCAAGGATGAGTATCCCACTAACGATTTAGAATATATACTGATGAAACTCAGTCCATCACAGTAGATGACAGCACCATACTGTGTCACAAGCCAGTACCTTCACCATGAAGGAGCTGCTAACAGGCAAGGTCTGTGCAGTTTCAGCTTGAGTGACTACCCACCGACTATGGATATGTCTCAACAGCACCCACAGCTGCCTGATCTGATAGCATCTGACTCATTGGGGTTGGGAGAGAGCTAACTCTCATTTGCTACCATGTGCTTCAACAACCCCATAAGCACCAGTTTTGTCCAGCACGATATTACCTGCATAGGACAAACATTTCTGTAAATGCACAATGTTTTAATTTCTGCAGTGCCCAGTACATAAAGTTTTAATGAAACATCACAATCACTAACCATCTTAGCAAAAAAAAAATTGACCTATTGCTTTGTGTCCCCAAGATTCTTTGTTGCAAGGTTGCGGATTGCATCTTCCAAATCCGTTAAAGAACCCTATAAATTAGTTTGTCTTATTAGATCTGAGTCTGACTGTGCCTATTACAAATACCAGCTACTTTAAGAGGTCTGAGACCATTGATACTTGACATTTCAGAATTACTTAAACGTCTAACTGGTGATACCATGCCCCTAGATTAATGCAACACACATTATCTCAAATACCCCACCATCCAGGTTCCATACGAAAAGTGCCTGGCTGTAAACTTTGCACTTGTATAGCGCACTACTCACCCGTTAGGGTCTCAAGGTGCTATACAAGTGCAAAGTACAAAGGCTGCAAGAAACAAATGTGTAAATGTTGGTGCTCTTGTCTCAGAATGTCATAGAAGACAGTCCTGAATTTCTCTGCAGTTAGCAAATCCTAAATATCACTGGTGAGTGCAACCCATTTTCCAAGGAACCATCCCAACCTTCACTTACTGCAGGGTCTTCATGTCATTCCTCTCCCTCTGGATGGAAAGGCAGTACTGTTCTGAAAAGTCACTTTCCATGGAATCATTCTTATCGTCCTTGTTGACGAATCTGAAGGAAACCTCTACCGCGTGATCTAAGCCTATTATATCGATCTCAGTCAAAAACACATTTGGAAAATATCTTACTGATGGATGAGGACACATGTTAAAGCACTTTGAAACTTTTGTCATACTTCCTAAATTCCTTCACATTGGGATTGCCAAACAATAGGCACTTTTGGGTTATACTACTTCATACTGACACCCCAGAAGACCCTTTCAGGTTGTACTGAATAGCGACCACAAGGATATTATTGTATAAGAATACTGAGTACAGAATATTGAGGGACAAAATCGGCAGTAGTTATAGTTAGGGCCTAATTCCAATAGATTAAGGGGGTCATTCTGACCTCGGCGGGAAAAGGCGCTTACCGCCGGTCAGAAGACCGCCATAACACCGCCGCGGTCGCGGTAAACCGCCACGGTCATTCTGACCCACAACTGGCAAACCGCCAAAAACCCGACATCAACAAAAGTCCGCCACACCAACGGCCAGCGAAAAACTGGCGATGACCAAACCGCCACCGTCACGCCAACAGAAAAACGCCCATGCCATTCCGACCCACAAATCCCCGCAGCGGTCTTTCAACCGCGGTATTCCATTGGCGGTACACACCGCCGCGCTCAAAATACACATACAGCTCAAAAAACACCGACATTGGACAATTTGAAATACACACACCTGAGACACATACACACAACACTCCCACACACCCAATTAACTATAAAATACACACCCACATCACCCACATCACCCACAAACCCTTACGACCACAATTGCGACTGAAGGCCAGAGAGAGACAGCACAGAATAGAGTACACCATCACACAGAGGCAAATCCCAACATCACCTACACAATATCCACGCACAAAACACCACACACCACCACACTCACCACACTCTACAACACATACACCACCGCACACCTCATCCACACCACCCCATGGCACCCCAAAGAGACCCCAGGTTTTCTGACGCAGAACTCAGGGTCATGGTGGAGGAAATAGTTCGGGTAGAGCCCCAGCTCTTCGGGACACAGGTGCAGCACACCACCATTGGCAGGAAGATGGAGCTATGGCAAAGAATAGTGGACAGGGTCAACGCTGTGGGACAGCATCCCCGAAATCGGGACGATATCAGGAAGCGGTGGAACGACCTACGGGGGAAGGTGCGTTCCATGGTATCAAGGCACAACATCGCAGTGCAGAAGACTGGCGGCGGACCCCCACGTACTCCCCCAGAATTTACAGCATGGGAGGAGCAAGTCTTGCACATCCTGCATCCTGAGGGCCTCGCAGGAGTAGCTGGAGGAATGGACTCTGGTAAGTCAAATCTTCACTACTTCATTCCCCCCACCCCACCTGCATGCCAAATCATACCCCCACCCTCACCCCCACCCCCATCACACCAACTCCTTGCAAATGGCTCACCATCACAACCCACCCATCCCAACACCTAGCCCTGCATGCGTCCACAAAGCATGGACACCCATCACCAAAGCATGCCCACTGCATATACCCATCTCCCCCACAAGCCACCGTCACAACAGCCCCCACAAGGGAATGCCAGCACTGGGGTACACGGCCACCCACCCATTGCACACTATGGCACACACAGAAGCAATAACCATACTCTTATACCCCTGCAGGATCCGAACGCCACCACACCGCCCAGGAGGGTCCAGAAATGTTCATCCCACCCCCAGAAGAGGCCCCAGTGATGACAGCAGCTCTCTCTCCCTGGACCCTGATGACCAGCCCGGCCCATCGGGGACCTCGGGACAGTCGGTTCCCCTCACAAAGCCACAGGCCACAGCAGACCTACCCCTTTCTGGGAACACCAGCCCAGCTCCCACCCAGCGGACCCATGCCTCTGTCTCCAGGACACATCAATCAGCGGTGTGTCCACCACTACAGGGCACCCAGGTTGACCCACCACCCCAACAACAGCAGGGACCTGGGGGCAGTGGTAGTGGGCACACGGTCCAGGGGACAGAGGCCCAGGGAAACAGGGGAACTGGGAGGGCTGCTGTGCGACAGGGGGGGGACAGGCCCAGGGAACCCACTCTCCACGAGGCCCTCTCCTCCATCATGGGAGCATACCACCACTCCCAGGAGACGATGGCTACGGTACTAGCCAGGTTCCAGGAGATCCAGGTACTGCAGGAGGAACAGTACATGGGGTTCAGGGAAGAACTCCGAGCCATTAGTTCCGCAATGGGGACCATCGTCGTGGCTCTTAACCAGATTGTCACCACATTGCGGGACCATGTGGCACCACAAAGGGCCGCTGTCACTAGCATGGACCAAGAACAGGCTACCACCTCCGCCGGCGCTAGTGGACAGGAGGCCCCCATACAACAACAGGCCACTAGAACCCCACCTCCTGCAGAAGAAGAACCACCCCGCAAGCGGGGCCTGAGATCTCGGAAGAAGACAGAGTAGGATGCCAAGACCCCCGCCAGCAAAGGATACCCCCTGATGTCATCCCACTGTCCTACATTGTCACCCTGTCCAACCTTAAACTGCCCCTGCTCCATCCTTCCACAGGCATATGGACAATGCACCTATGAGACTGAAAATCTGGACTCTGCCATGGACATTACTCCACCATCACCCATCACCGATTTTCAATCATGTCCCTAAATTTAGCACTTGTAAAATAAAATCACTTATTGCACTAAAATTATCTGGAGTCTGCTTGTATTTTGAACAAATGTATTAGACATAACGGTGCCAAAATGTTCAGTTACATTGTGATGACAACATACCACTGTCACACAGCTGTAGTCCATGGGCAAACAAAGCAGAGGTCACGCAGTGGGGCCCACATCTCTGAAAACGGAAGGGAAAGTCACAACTCAGTTAACATCAACTGGGGGGAAACTCAGACAGTCGAGAGGCAGGAGACTGTAAGTACATGTAAAATGGCGGTGTTGATTCGTACCTGTGTGTTATTGAAAATACTGTTGTATCACTGTGTCCCTGTTGTCTGTGTCGTCCCCGTCGTCTTCCTCCTCTTCACTCTCCCCAGGCTCCACAGCTGCCACAACACCACCCTCTGGACCATCCTCCTGCAGGAAAGGCACCTGGCGTCACAAAGCCAGGTTGTGAAGCATACAGCAGGCCACGATGATCTGGCACACCTTCTTCGGTGAGTACATTAGGGATCCACCTGTCATATGCATGCACCTAAACCTGGCCTTCAGGAGGCCGAAGGTCCGCTCGATCACCCTCCTATTCCGCCCATGGGCCTCATTGTACCGTTCCTCTGCCCTGGTCCGGGGATTCCTCACTGGGGTCAGTAGCCACGACAGGTTGGGGTAACCAGAGTCACCAATTAGCCACACACTGTAGCTGTTCCATCACATAAGGGATGCTGCTATTTCGCATGATGTACGCGTCATGCACTGACCCAGGGAACTTGGCATTTACATGGGAGATGTACTGGTCAGCCAAACAGACCACCTGGACATTCATCGAATGATAACTTTTTCTGTTCCTGTACACCTGTTCACTTTCACTGGGGGGAACCAAAGCCACATGGGTCCCATCAATGGCACCAATGATGTTGGGAATATGTCCAAGGGCATAGAAATCACCCTTCACTGTAGCCAAATCGCCCACCTCAGGGAAAACAATGTAGCTCCGCATGTATTTCATCAGGGCAGACAACACTCTGGACAAAACCTTAGAAAACATAGGCTGAGACATCCCTGATGAAATGGCCACTGTTGTTTGGAATGATCCACTTGCCAAAAAATGGAGTACTGACAGAACCTGCACCAAAGGGGGAATCCCTGTGGGTTGGCGAATGGGTGACATCAGGTCTGGCTCCAGCTGGGCACACAGTTCCTGTGTAGTGGCTCGGTCAAGTCTGTATGTCAGTATGACATGTCTTTCTTCCATTGTCGACAGGTCCACCAGCGGTCTGTACACAGGAACATTCCTCCATCTCCTCGCAAGTCCCAGCGGACGGTGCCTAGGAAGGACAACATGGAGCACAGAGTCAAGCAAACCACAGGTACGTTCCCACAGCTTGCACAGTACACGATTCGCTATGCATTGAATGGCTTGTATGAGTGGCAATGCAAGGCCTGTGTGACGCAGTAGAAATTAAGCCATGTGGGCTATTGAAATGGCAGCTGCCTGACCTGTGAAGTGTGACAATGGGATGTGAGGTCAATGTGCTGGCGTGGCACACCGTGGCGGTAGGCGGTCGAAGACCGCAATGCAAAGCCGCATTGGTTAACATAGAACCCTATGGGTTTCAGGAGCCAATGACGAAGTGCGCCGGCGGTCGCGGTACGCACCGCCGCGGTACGCACCGCCGCAGGCATGACCGCCATTTTCTATCAGCTTAATCACTCGAGACCTGATCATCCACAGGAGAGGACTATACTGCAAGTGCTGCTGTGACCTCGGTCTGGAAGAGACAATGGCTGCTGCGACTGGGTAAAGGGCCCCTGCCTTCACTTCTGAAGAATTGGAGAAACTCGTGGATGGGGTCCTCCCCCAGTATGCGCTACTCTACGGTCCTCCAGACCAACAGGTTAGTACACTGGGACCATGCTTTGTGGGCAATGCCTGGGTTGAGTGGGGTGAATGAACGATGGTGCGGAGGGGAGCGTATGAGGCATGCATCAAACGACAGATGAGAGCATGTGCCACATGGCAAGGGTGGGGATGGTGGGACACTCACATCGAGCATGCAGAAAATGATGATATTTTATTTTGTCTCCCTGTACGTGTCACATAGGTCAGCGCCCATCAGAAAGTCGACATTTGGCGTGCCATCGCCTAGGACGTCCGGACCCTGGGGGTCCACAACAGACAGGGCACCCATTGCCGCAAGAGGTGGGAGGACATCCGCCGCGGGAGCAGAAAGACCGCAGAGGCTCTGCTGGGGATGGCCTCCCAACGTAGGAGGGGTGCCACTCATCAATTGACCCCCCTGATGTCTCGGATCCTGGCGGTGGCCTACCCAGATTTGGATGGGCGTGTGAGGACATCACAGCAGACACAAAGGGGTGAGTACAAGCACATTCTGCTATCTTAGCGCGCAGTGGAGGTGTCTGGGTGGGGGAGGAGGGATGTGGGTATCCCTAGGCCAGGGCGATTTCTGTAGGCTAGTCCCCTCCGTAAGGCATTGCTCTGTGCCCCCGCCCTCCACCTCTGTAGGGTGCCAAGTACAGCTATCCATGGCCTTGTGTTACCTATGTGTGCAGATGTCGTCCATTGGCTTGTAGGCCAAGTCTCACTGATTGAGTAGTGTACCCCAAGTGCGCGGCGTAGTGCACGGGGCTTTTGTGTCTGTCCTCTCCGCCAACTGTGTTGCCAATGCATGCACTCAACATGTCTTTATTTCCCCCCCCCCCTTTTTTGGTCTGCTCTTCCTGTTCATGTGTGCATTAGCATCATCTGGCGGAGGAGAAGTGGCATTGGAGCACGAGGGAGCTGCATCTCACATGGCCCCGGAGGGCCATGCAACGGACTCTGATTTCACCAGTGAGACGGAGGGCGAGGGGGGCTCCACAACGGGGACACGTGGAGACATCAGCGACACCGACACGTCCTCGGAAGGGAGCTCCCTTGTCGTGGCGGCAACATCCCTGCCCACCGCAACAACAGGTACAGCCGCCACCCAGCGCACCAGCTCCACCCTCCAAGCAGCCCCTCAGCGTTCGCCCCGTGCACGCTCGCACACCAAGGCGGGCATCTCCTTCGCCCCAGGCACCTCAGGCCCTGCCCCAGTTACCCCTGCTGTCCTCAGTGAGGAGGTCATTGACCTCCTCCGGACGCTCATTGTTGGGCAGTCTACCCTTTTGAATGCCATCCAGGGGGTGGAAAGGGAGGTGCATCGGAGCAATGCATACCTGGAGGGCATTCATTCGGGTCAGGCTGCCCATCAGCGATCGTTGAACGCTCTGGCCTCAGCACTGACGGCAGCCATTGTCCCTGTCTCCTGCCTCCCTCCTCCAAATCCCTCCACCCAGTCCCACTCCCCTGTTCCTCTGCCTATCCCAGACACACCTACAGACCAGCTTGCACACACCTCAACACCCAAGGTCAGCTCATCCAAACATAAGCACCACACATCCCACAAGCATTCACACAAGCAACATCCACATGCAGACATGCCAACAGCCACTGCCTCCTCTGTGTCCCCCTCCTCCTCATCTCCCTCCTCCCTCCCTGTGACGTCTCCACTCACACTTGCATGCACCACTTCATCAGCCACTACGTCCATCACCAGCACACCCACCAGAACACTCTGCACACGTGCAGTCACCACCCCCACTGCCATTTACACGTCCCCTGTGTCCTCTCCCAGTGTGTCTGTCACCCCCTCTTCCAAACCACACAAACGCAGGCAGCCACCCACCCAACAGCCATCCACCTCACAACAGCCTCCGTCACAAGCACCTGCACCCAAAGACAGCACACTTGACTCTCCTACAACCACATCCTCTTCCTCCACTCCCATACCCACTGCACCTACCCTTCCCATTGCTCCTAAAAAGTTTTTCCTCTCCAAAATTAACCTCTTTCCATCACCTGACCCACCCCCTCCATCTCGTAAAAGTCCAATCTGCACCTCAGCCACCACAACCCCTGGACCTACAAGGACCATAGTCCAGGGATATTGGAGTCCACCACCTTCGAGGGCAGCTACATCGGCCAGCAGCAAAGGGACAGCCAGCCCACCCCCTGGGAAAAAATCCAAAAAAGGCAAGGGCCGGCGCGAGAAGACAGAGACGGCAGCCTCCACAGGCACCACCCTGGCACCGTCAGGAAGTGGGGTGCCACCTGGCACATCTCCAAAGGGAGGCAAGGGCCACAGAGGATCAGGCAAGGATGGCAAGGGCAGCACGGCCGACAAGTCCGGCAGCAGGCGAGCTGCCCAGGAGGGCCCCACCTGCCCCATTCCGGGGGTGAAGGAGTACACCCACGGGCACGGGACACCAGCACAGGAGGGCCCCGCAAGCGAGAAGTCGGATGGCGAGTGAACACCATATATTGGCCGGATCTGGTGCCCTGGAGACACATGTGAAGAACCGCTGAACAGGGCCCTTCAAGACAAGCACCGCTGAACAGGGCCCTTCAAGACAAGCACCGCTGAACAGGGCCCTTCAAGACAAGCACCGCTGAACAGGGCACCGCCGTCTCAAGCACCGCTGAACAGGGCCCTTCAAGACAAGCACCGCTGAACAGGGCACCGCCGTCTCAAGAACCGCTGAACAGGGTCCTTCAAGACAAGCACCGCTGACCTGGGCCCTTCAAGACAAGCACCACTGAACAGGGCACCGCCGTCCCAAGAACCGCTGAACAGGGCCCTTCAAGACAAGCACCGCTGAACAGGGCACCTCCGTCTCAAGAACCGCTGAACAGGGCCCTTCAAGACAAGCACCGCTGAACAGGGCACCGCCGTCTCAAGCACCGCTGAACAGGGCACTGCCGTCTCTGCACCGCTCCGCTGGGCCCTTCAACTCTAGCACCGCTTCGCTGGGCCCTTCCTCTCAAGCACCACTCCGCTGGGCACCGCCGTCTCTGCACCGCTCCGCTGGGCCCTTCAACTCTAGCACCGCTCCGCTGGGCCCTTCCTCTCAATCACCGCTCCGCTGGGCACCGCCGTCTCTGCACCGCTCCGCTGGGCCCTTCAACTCTAGCACCGCTCCGCTGGGCCCTTCCTCTCAAGCACCGCTCGGCTGGGCCCTTCAACTCTAGCACCGCTCCGCTGGCCCCTTCCTCTCAAGCACCACTCCGCTGGGCCCTTCCTCTCAAGCACCGCTCCGCTGGGCCCTTCAACTCTAGCACCGCTCCGCTGGCCCCTTCCTCTCAAGCACCGCTCCGCTGGCCCGTTCCTCTCAAGCACCGCTCCGCTGGGCCCTTCAACTCAAGCAGTGCTCCGCTGGGCACCGCCGTCTCTGCACCGCTCCGCTGGGCCCTTCAACTCTAGCACCGCTTCGCTGGGCAATTCAACTCAAGCACCGCTCCGTTGGCCCCTTCCTCTCAAGCACCGCTCCGCTGGGCCCTTCAACTCAAGCACCGCTCCGCTGGGCACTGCCGTCTCTGCACCGCTCTGCTGGGCCCTTCAACTCTAGCACCGCTCCGCTGGCCCCTTCCTCTCAAGCACCACTCCGCTGGGCCCTTCCTCTCAAGCACCGCTCCGCTGGGCCCTTCAACTCTAGCACCGCTCCGCTGGCCCCTTCCTCTCAAGCACCACTCCGCTGGGCCCTTCCTCTCAAGCACCGCTCCGCTGGGCCCTTCAACTCTAGCACAGCTCCGCTGGCCCCTTCCTCTCAAGCACCGCTCTGCTGGCCCCTTCCTCTCAAGCACCGCTCCGCTGGGCCCTTCAACTCAAGCAGCGCTCCGCTGGGCACCGCCGTCTCTGCACCGCTCCGCTGGGCCCTTCAACTCTAGCACCGCTCTGCTGGGCCCTTCCTCTCAAGCACCGCTCCGCTGGGCACCGCCGTCTCTGCACCGCTCCGCTGGGCCCTTCAACTCTAGCACCGCTCCGCTGGCCCCTTCCTCTCAAGCTCCGCTCCGCTGGGCCTTTCCTCTCAAGCACCGCTCCGCTGGGCCCTTCAACTCAAGCACCGCTCCGCTGGGCACCGCCGTCTCTGCACCGCTCCGCTGGGCCCTTCAACTCTAGCACCGCTCCGCTGGGCCCTTCCTCTCAAGCACCGCTCCGCTGGCTCCTTCCTCTCAAGCACCGCTCCGCTGGGCCATTCCTCTCAAGCACCACTCCGCTGGCCCCTTCCTCTCAAGCACCGCTCCGCTGGGCCCTTCAACTCAAGCACCGCTCCGCTGGGCACCGCCGTCTCTGCACCGCTCCGCTGGGCCCTTCAACTCTAGCACCGCTCCGCTGGCCCCTTCCTCTCAAGCACCACTCCGCTGGGCCCTTCCTCTCAAGCACCGCTGGGCCCTTCAACTCTAGCACCGCTCCGCTGGCCCCTTCCTCTCAAGCACCGCTCCGCTGGGCCCTTCCTCTCAAGCACCGCTCCGCTGGGCCCTTCAACTCAAGCAGCGCTCCGCTGGGCACCGCCGTCTCTGCACCGCTCCGCTGGGCCCTTCAACTCTAGCACCGCTCCGCTGGGCCCTTCCTCTCAAGCACCGCTCCGCTGGGCACCGCCGTCTCTGCACCGCTCCGCTGGGCCCTTCAACTCAATCACCGCTCCGCTGGGCACCGCCGTCTCTGCACCGCTCCGCTGGGCCCTTCAACTCTAGCACCGCTCCGCTGGGCCCTTCCTCTCAAGCACCGCTCCGCTGGCTCCTTCCTCTCAAGCACCGCTCCGCTGGGCCCTTCCTCTCAAGCACCGCTCCGCTGGGCCCTTCAACTCAAGCACCGCTCCGTTGAGCCCTTCCTCTCAAGCACCGCTCCGCTGGGCCCTTCAACTCTAGCACCGTTCCGCTGGCCCCTTCCTCTCAAGCACCGCTCCGCTGGCCCCTTCCTTTCAAGCACCGCTCCGCTGGGCCCTTCCTCTCAAGCACCGCTCTGCTGGGCACCGCCGTCTCTGCACCGCTCCGCTGGGCCCTTCAACTCTAGCACCGCTCCGCTGGCCCCTTCCTCTCAAGCACCGCTCCGCTGGGCCTTTCCTCTCAAGCACCGCTCCGCTGGGCCCTTCAACTCAAGCACCGCTCCGCTGGGCACCGCCGTCTCTGCACCGCTCCGCTGGGCCCTTCAACTCTAGCACCGCTCCGCTGGGCCCTTCCTCTCAAGCACCGCTCCGCTGGCTCCTTCCTCTCAAGCACCGCTCCGCTGGGCCCTTCCTCTCAAGCACCGCTCCGCTGGGCCCTTCAACTCAAGCACCGCTCCGTTGAGCCCTTCCTCTCAAGCGCCGCTCCACTGGGCACCGCCGTCTCTGCACCACTCCGCTGGGCCCTTCCTCTCAAGCACTGCTCCGCTGGGCACCGCCGTCTCTGCACCGCTCCGCTGGGCCCTTCAACTCTAGCACCGCTCCACTGGGCCCTTCCTCTCAAGCACCGCTCCGCTGGGCCCTTCAACTCAAGCACCGCTCCGCTGGGCCCTTCAACTCTAGCACCGCTCCGCTGGGCCCTTCAACTCAAGCACTGCTCCGCTGGGCCCTTCCTCTCAAGCACCGCTCCGCTGGGCCCTTCAACTCAAGCACCGCTCCCCTGGGCCCTTCCTCTCAAGCACCACTCCGCTGGGCACCGCCGTCTCTGCACCGCTCCGCTGGGCCCTTCAACTCTAGCACCGCTTCGCTGGGCCCTTCCTCTCAAGCACCACTCCGCTGGGCACCGCCGTCTCTGCACCGCGCCGCTGGGCCCTTCAACTCTAGCACCGCTCCGCTGGGCCCTTCCTCTCAATCACCGCTCCGCTGGGCACCGCCGTCTCTGCACCGCTCCGCTGGGCCCTTCAACTCTAGCACCGCTCCGCTGGGCCCTTCCTCTCAAGCACCGCTCGGCTGGGCCCTTCAACTCTAGCACCGCTCCGCTGGCCCCTTCCTCTCAAGCACCACTCCGCTGGGCCCTTCCTCTCAAGCACCGCTCCGCTGGGCCCTTCAACTCTAGCACCGCTCCGCTGGCCCCTTCCTCTCAAGCACCGCTCCGCTGGCCCCTTCCTCTCAAGCACCGCTCCGCTGGGCCCTTCAACTCAAGCAGTGCTCCGCTGGGCACCGCCGTCTCTGCACCGCTCCGCTGGGCCCTTCAACTCTAGCACCGCTTCGCTGGGCAATTCAACTCAAGCACCGCTCCGTTGGCCCCTTCCTCTCAAGCACCGCTCCGCTGGGCCCTTCAACTCAAGCACCGCTCCGCTGGGCACTGCCGTCTCTGCACCGCTCTGCTGGGCCCTTCAACTCTAGCACCGCTCCGCTGGCCCCTTCCTCTCAAGCACCACTCCGCTGGGCCCTTCCTCTCAAGCACCGCTCCGCTGGGCCCTTCAACTCTAGCACCGCTCCGCTGGCCCCTTCCTCTCAAGCACCACTCCGCTGGGCCCTTCCTCTCAAGCACCGCTCCGCTGGGCCCTTCAACTCTAGCACAGCTCCGCTGGCCCCTTCCTCTCAAGCACCGCTCTGCTGGCCCCTTCCTCTCAAGCACCGCTCCGCTGGGCCCTTCAACTCAAGCAGCGCTCCGCTGGGCACCGCCGTCTCTGCACCGCTCCGCTGGGCCCTTCAACTCTAGCACCGCTCTGCTGGGCCCTTCCTCTCAAGCACCGCTCCGCTGGGCACCGCCGTCTCTGCACCGCTCCGCTGGGCCCTTCAACTCAAGCACCGCTCTGCTGGGCACCGCCGTCTCTGCACCGCTCCGCTGGGCCCTTCAACTCTAGCACCGCTCCGCTGGGCCCTTCCTCTCAAGCACCGCTCTGCTGGGCACCGCCGTCTCTGCACCGCTCCGCTGGGCCCTTCAACTCTAGCACCGCTCCGCTGGCCCCTTCCTCTCAAGCTCCGCTCCGCTGGGCCTTTCCTCTCAAGCACCGCTCCGCTGGGCCCTTCAACTCAAGCACCGCTCCGCTGGGCACCGCCGTCTCTGCACCGCTCCGCTGGGCCCTTCAACTCTAGCACCGCTCCGCTGGGCCCTTCCTCTCAAGCACCGCTCCGCTGGCTCCTTCCTCTCAAGCACCGCTCCGCTGGGCCATTCCTCTCAAGCACCACTCCGCTGGCCCCTTCCTCTCAAGCACCGCTCCGCTGGGCCCTTCAACTCAAGCACCGCTCCGCTGGGCACCGCCGTCTCTGCACCGCTCCGCTGGGCCCTTCAACTCTAGCACCGCTCCGCTGGCCCCTTCCTCTCAAGCACCACTCCGCTGGGCCCTTCCTCTCAAGCACCGCTCCGCTGGGCCCTTCAACTCTAGCACCGCTCCGCTGGCCCCTTCCTCTCAAGCACCGCTCCGCTGGGCCCTTCCTCTCAAGCACCGCTCCGCTGGGCCCTTCAACTCAAGCAGCGCTCCGCTGGGCACCGCCGTCTCTGCACCGCTCCGCTGGGCCCTTCAACTCTAGCACCGCTCCGCTGGGCCCTTCCTCTCAAGCACCGCTCCGCTGGGCACTGCCGTCTCTGCACCGCTCCGCTGGGCCCTTCAACTCAATCACCGCTCCGCTGGGCACCGCCGTCTCTGCACCGCTCCGCTGGGCCCTTCAACTCTAGCACCGCTCCGCTGGGCCCTTCCTCTCAAGCACCGCTCCGCTGGCTCCTTCCTCTCAAGCACTGCTCCGCTGGGCCCTTCCTCTCAAGCACCGCTCCGCTGGGCCCTTCAACTCAAGCACCGCTCCGTTGAGCCCTTCCTCTCAAGCACCGCTCCGCTGGGCCCTTCAACTCTAGCACCGTTCCGCTGGCCCCTTCCTCTCAAGCACCGCTCCGCTGGCCCCTTCCTCTCAAGCACCGCTCCGCTGGGCCCTTCCTCTCAAGCACCGCTCTGCTGGGCACCGCCGTCTCTGCACCGCTCCGCTGGGCCCTTCAACTCTAGCACCGCTCCGCTGGCCCCTTCCTCTCAAGCACCGCTCCGCTGGGCCTTTCCTCTCAAGCACCGCTCCGCTGGGCCCTTCAACTCAAGCACCGCTCCGCTGGGCACCGCCGTCTCTGCACCGCTCCGCTGGGCCCTTCAACTCTAGCACCGCTCCGCTGGGCCCTTCCTCTCAAGCACCGCTCCGCTGGCTCCTTCCTCTCAAGCACCGCTCCGCTGGGCCCTTCCTCTCAAGCACCGCTCCGCTGGGCCCTTCAACTCAAGCACCGCTCCGTTGAGCCCTTCCTCTCAAGCACCGCTCCACTGGGCACCGCCGTCTCTGCACCACTCCGCTGGGCCCTTCCTCTCAAGCACTGCTCCGCTGGGCACCGCCGTCTCTGCACCGCTCCGCTGGGCCCTTCAACTCTAGCACCGCTCCACTGGGCCCTTCCTCTCAAGCACCGCTCCGCTGGGCCCTTCAACTCAAGCACCGCTCCGCTGGCCCCTTCCTCTCAAGCACCGCTCCGCTGGGCCCTTCAACTCAAGCACTGCTCCGCTGGGCCCTTCCTCTCAAGCACCGCTCCGCTGGGCCCTTCAACTCAAGCACCGCTCCCCTGGGCCCTTCCTCTCAAGCACCACTCCGCTGGGCACCGCCGTCTCTGCACCGCTCCGCTGGGCCCTTCAACTCTAGCACCGCTCCGCTGGCCCCTTCCTCTCAAGCACCGCTCCGCTGGGCCCTTCAACTCAAGCACCGCTGACACATTGGCAGAAGGGGCAGGCCCGGATCAGTGTCGGACAGGGCTGCACGATACACTCTGGGCACCAAGACTCCTCCAGTACCGCTGGAGTCTGTCATCCACTTGAGAGACTGTGGCTTTGCACTCCCCAGGATGGCACAGTGGGCAAGCCACCCACTGTAGAGACTTGAGAGACTGTGGCTTTGCACTCCCCAGGATGGCACAGTGGGCAAGCCACCCACTGTAGGGACTTGAGAGACTGTGGCTTTGCACTCCCCAGGATGGCACAGTGGGCAAGCCACCCACTGTAGGGACTTGAGAGACTGTGGCTTTGCACTCCCCAGGATGGCACAGTGGGCAAGCCACCCACTGTAGGGACTTGTGAGACTGTGGCTTTGCACTCCCCAGGATGGCACAGTGGGCAAGCCACCCACTGTAGAGACTTGTGAGACTGTGGCTTTGCACTCCCCAGGATGGCACAGTGGGCAAGCCACCCACTGTCTGGACTTGAGAGACTGTGGCTTTGCACTCCCCAGGATTGAACAGTGGCCATGGAGGCCGCTCGTGGAGCTGGCGTCGTGGACTCATGTGACTGAGGTGCCCCCCATTCCCTTCCCCCTGAGGTGCCTGTAGTTTTCCTATCTGATGCCCCTGCAGTGTTCTCTCCAATGGATTCGGGTCTCATGTGTGGGCTTTGCCCATGTGTTGAGGACCATTGGCCCACGTACAATGACAGAAAGCCAATTTTGACGGGACAATTTACATATGTGTATATAGTTATGGGATGTTCGACTTACTTATTTACTTAGCCTTACAATATATTTGAATTCCAATAACATATTATTTTGTCTTTGCATTCTTCCGGGGGGTTTGGGGGGTGTCACTCTGAGTTGTTGCTCTGCATTGGTGTGTAGGTAGTTGGGGGGGGGGCGGGGGTGTGTCGCGTATGTGTGTGCCCGTATTCTTTTCTCCTCCCCCCTCCCCTGTGTCGTAGGTGCAGTACTCACCGTTGTCTTCTGCGCCGGCGTTCGTGCTCCTGGTAGAGGAGCAGGTAGACAATTGCTGGTAGGATGTGTAGTTCTGGTTCCATGCTGTCCAGATTCCTCGTGAAGTGTGTAGGGTGAGCGTTTTCCCGTTCGTAGTCTGTTTCCGCCGTGTTTTTATCGGCGGGGCTCCCGCCCCGGAAAAGGTGGCAGATTGGTGAGTTGTGATAGGGTGGGCGGTACATTGTCTGCCGCCTGTCTGTTGGCGGTGACCGCCGCGCTATTTCTTTGTCCCGCCGTGGCGGTCGGAGTGTTAAAGTGGCGGTCTGTGTTGGCGGTTCCCGCCAGGGTCAGAATTCCATTTTTTTGGCCGCCTGCCTGTTTGCGGGTTGGCCGCCGCTTTAACACCGACCGCCAGGGTTGGAATGACCCCCTAAGTGTTTTTTGTTTGCCAATAACTTTGATGCTGTTTTCATAAATACTCATGAAATGTTAAAAACTTGAATACTAATTTGTTTAGCTGTTGTCTTGAAAGTTTCGAGGTGATTTGTGAAGCGGGTCCGAGAGAAAGGGGGGGGGGTCCCAAAAAACATTTTACCCACACAATTTCTCATAGGGATTTTGGACTACAACCTGATCCCCTGAACTGAATTACATCAAATTTGATAGAAAGGTAGATCTTTGTCCAAAAAGACCTTTTTTTGCTATTTGGTGTAAATCCATGTGTTTTTAAGATATTTTGGGCCAGATGTAGTAATTTCCGATTTTGCGAATTTTGCGAATCGGAAATTGCGAGTCAGTCCGACTCGCAATTTCCGATTCGCAAAATCGGATGCAGTACGGTGTCTCAGACACCGACTGTGAGTCACTATGGGGTCGCAAAGACCCACCTCATTAATATTAATGAGGTGGGTCTCATTTTGCGACCCCATAGCGAGTCCCTGCACTCACAGGGATGGTGGCCTGCTGAAGTCAGCAGACCTCCATGTCTGTGACTGCTTTTTAAATAAAGCAGTTTTTTAAATTTATTTTGCAGCCCGTTTTCCTTAAAGGAAAACGAGTTGCAAAATTTTAAAAAAAACGAAACCTTTTGGTTTCGGTTTTTCAGAGTAGGCAGTGGTCCATTGCTCTGAAAAACCCTTTTTGGCAACATTCACAAAGGGGAAGGTTCCCTTTTGCGAATGGGTTACCACCAGTGTGACACTGGTGGTAACTGCGCATTGCTTTGCGACCGCATTTGCGGTCACAAAGCAATTTAGCATAGCGATGCGAGTCGCAAATAGAAAGGGAACACCCCTTCCTATCTGCAAGTCGCATTCACAATTTGCGAGTCGGTACCGACTCGCAAATTGTGAATGTGCATTGCAAAAGGCTTTTTGCATGGCGCAAACTGCGATTTTCGCAGTTTGCACCATGCAAAAAGCTTTCTACATCTGGCCCTTTGTTTACAAATTAGATATCTAGTGACATGGATCCTCCACGGATCCAATAGATCCCATGCTGATATCTGATTGTCTGCCAACACTTCGACCAGGATGTTTCGGCAGCCATTTAGGACACGGACTCAGCCGAGTCCCCAAACAGAAGTTTAAAAAAAGAGAAGGGGGGTTGGTAGGAATACCCTGACCCCTTAGGTCCCGTGGTGGGGTTCTCCAGGGTTCCCACCAAGGCCAAATAATAAATACATTTTACCTGTGAAAATTGTGGAGGATCCGTGGATCCCAGTGGAAAAAAATAACATGTGCGGTCTCCAGGGCTTGTTTCTAGTTCAGCCCAGATGGGCCAGATCCCCCTCCCCAATTCAATAATTGGCTGGGTCCCATAGAATCGGGTTCCTGGGGCCATAATCAGCCCAGGGTGGGGGGGCAGCATGGCCTCCTTCCTTTTATAATAATTGTCCGGGCCCTGGGGTGTTGTGTCCCCGGAACCGTAATTGAAATTGGGAGGGGGCTGTGTATCTCCCCTCTCCTTTCATGAATTAGCCGGTCCCCAGGGGATGGGGTCCCCAGGGCTGAAAGTGGCCTGGGGAGTAGGGCTGCATGCCCCCCTGCATATGGGGGGTGGGCCATGCAGGCCCTACGGCTGCCCCCTTTGGCCAAGCTTGGTGTGGGTGTAGCCAACAGCCAGGCCCTGCAGCCAACCCCACCACACACAGCGAAAGGTTGTGTATGGTGTGGGGTTCGGTGTCTTCTGGGGGATTGGCCACAGGGCCTGGCCAAGCCCTGTGGCTAATCCCCACTCACATGGCCAGAGGCCATGCATGGCGTGGGGTTGATTGCCCACGGGGGAAATGGCCACAGGGCCTGGTGGGGGACGTTATATTTAGGTTCCATTTCTAAATGCACAAAACCATAGAAATTCAACAGTTACAGTTATACTTATCTCAGGTAACTATAACTCGTGTCCTAAGATAACTATAGCTCAAGCCCTCGGCTTGCACTGCTGTTTACCCCACATATTACATCAATAATGGAATCTTGTATAAAATACATAATATAAATGCAACATTTGCAGTAAAATTATTGATGAGCAAACTGCATGTCGGAGGCACGAGTTATAGTTACCTTAGGGCACAAGTTATAGTTTCCTGAAGATGTATACCTGTAACCATTGAATTTCCATGGTTTTGTGTATTTAAAATGTGAACCTACTATGTCCCTATAACCTTTGGTATTTTCAATTGAATTTCTAAGGTTTTTTTAATTCTATTTCCTGACTATAACATCCCTGGAACTGGTGCCAGTAAATACATATAGGGGGTGATTCTAACCCTGGCGGTCGGTGATAAAGCGGCTTGCAACCCGCCAACAGGCCGGCGGTCAAAAAAATGCAATTCTGACCCTGGCGGGAACCGCCAACACAGCCCGACGCATTAACACTCTGACCGCCACAGCGGAACAAACAAACAGCGCGGCGGTCACCGCCAACAGCCAGGCGGCAGAAAATGTACCGCCCACCCTATCACGACCCACCAATCCGCCACCTTTTCCAGGGCGGGAGCCCCGCCGATAAAAACACGGCGGAAACAGACATTTTCAATGGAAAACGCTCACCTCGAGACACTCCACGCGGAATCCGGACAGCATGGAACCCGAATTGAACATCATACCTGCTCTCGTCTACCTGCTCATCTACCACGAGTACGAACTCCGGCGCAGAGGTCAACGGTGAGTACTGCACCTACGACACACGGGAGGGGGGAGGACGAAAGGTTACGGGCATACACATATGCGACCCCCCCGCCCCCCCCAATATGTACACACCAATGCAGAGCAGGAAGTCACAGTGACACCACACAAACACCCTTTAAAAATACAATGACACAACCAAATTTGGAATAAATATTTATGTACAAAAAAAGCACCTGGAAATAATTGAGCAACCGTGAAAAATATTTACAAAAACCAAAAATATATACACATCAGTGTATCACTGAAGTAACAAGTCCTGCACATCCTACGAATCTAACATGTCCGTGGGCCAATGTTCTGCGAAACAAGGGCAAAGCCCACACACGAGACCTGAGTCCTTTGGAGAGAACACTGCAGGGGCATCTGATGTTAAAACTACAGGCACCTCAGGGGGAAGGGAAGGGGGGGCCACCACAGCCACATGAGTCCACGACGCCAGATCCACGAGGAGCCACCATGCCCACTGCACCATCCTGGGGAGTGCAAAGCCACAGTCTCTCAATGTCTCTACAGTGGGTGGGCTGCCCACTGCACCAACCTGGGGAGTGCAAAGCCACAGTCTCTCAATGTCTCTACAGTGGGTGGGCTGCCCACTGCACCATCCTGGGGAGTGCAAAGCCACAGTCTCTCAATGTCTCTACATTGGTTGGGCTGCCCACTGCACCATCCTGGGGAGTGCAAAGCCACAGTCTCTCAATGTCTCTACAGTGGGTGGGCTGCCCACTGCACCATCCTGGGGAGTGCAAAGCCACAGTCCATCCGGTGGATGACAGTCTCCACTGGTCAAGGAGGAGGCATGGTGGGCACAGTGAACCATAAACAGTGCCTGAGACGGCGGGACCCAGCGCAGCGGTGCATGACATGGCGATGTCCAGCGGAGCGGTGCCTGAGAGGAAGGGCCCAGCGGAGCGGTGCTTGAGAGGAAGGGCCCAGCGGAGCAGTGCTTGACAGGAAGGGCCCAGCGGAGCGGTGCTTGAGATGAAGGGCCCAGTGGAGCGGTGCTTGAGATGAAGGGCCCAGCGGAGCGGTGCTTGAGATGAAGGGCCCAGCGGAGCGGTGCTTGAGATTAAGGGCCCAGCGGAGCGGTGCTTGAGAGGAAGGGCCCAGCGGAGCGGTGCTTGAGACGGCGGGGCCCTGTTCAGCGGTGCTCTTCTGCACGGCGGGGCCCTGTTCAGCGGTACCTGTCTTCACGGCGGGGCCCTGTTCAGCGGTACCTGTCTTCACGGCGGGGCCCTGTTCAGCAGTGCTCTTCTGCACGGCGGGGCCTTGGTTAGCGGTACCTGTCTTCACGGCGGGGCCCTGTTCAGCGGTGCTCTTCTGCACGGCGGGGCCCTCTTCAGCGGTACCTGTCTTCACGGCGGGGCCCTGTTCAGCGGTACCTGTCTTCACGGCGGGGCCCTGTTCAGCGGTGCTCTTGCAGTATGTCAAGGGAGTCAGACCTGGCCTGGACACCCTGCTCACTCGCCCTCCGACCGTGCTGTGTCAGGCCCCTTCGGGGAGTGAGTCCTGGGCCCTTTGGTGTCGTCCCTTGCAGCTGGGATGGGGCTTGTGGGGCCCTCCTGCTCCGCACTCCTGGTGGTTGTCCTCTCCGCCCTGCTGTCCTTCCGCTCCTTAGATGGGGCTCTCGGCCCCTTGCCTCCCCTGGCTGCTGTGGCCGGTGAAGTGGCCGGAGTCACCTCCTTGGGGGCAGCCGTCTCTGTCCGCTCACGGCGGCCCTTCAATTTCCGGGTCCTCTTGCCTGGGGGGGGCTGGCTGTCCCCTTGCTGCTCACCGAAGTGTTACTGCTGCCAAAGGGTGGACTCCACATGCCATGCACCACTTGCACTGTAGAAGTTGGGCTGGTGGTGGCTGAGGTGCCCTTGGGACTTTTCCCAGTTGGAGGGGGTGGGTCGGGGAGGGAAAGAGGTCAAAATTGGAGAGGTAATATTTCTTGGGACCAAGGTAAGGGGTAGGAGTAGTGGTGAGAGAAGTGGAGGAAGAGGATGTGGTTGTATGAGAGCCAGGTGTGCTGTCCTTGGGTGCAGGTGACTGGGACGTAGGCTGTGGTGAGGTGGTTGGCTGTTGTTTGGGTGTCTGCCTGCGTTTATGTGTCTTGGAAGAGGGGGTGACAGACACAGTGGGAGAGGACACAGGGGACGTGTAAATGCCAGTGGGGGTGGTGACTGCAGGTGTGCGGACTGTAGTGGAGGGTTTGCTGGTGGTGGAAGAACTGGCTGATGTTGGGGTGCATGCAGGTGTGAGTGTAGACCTCACAGGGAGGGAGGAGGGAGACGAGGAGGACGGGGACACAGAGGTGGTAGTGACTGTTGATATGTCTGCATCTGTGTGTTGCTTGGGTGAATGCTTGTGTTTTCTGTGGTGCTTATGTTTGGATGAGCTGGCCTTGGGTGTTGAGGTGTGTGCAGGCTGGTCTGATGGTGTGGATGGGATAGGTTGAGGTACAGGAGACAGAGAAAGGGTGGAGGCAGATAGAAGAGGGAGACTAGAGACAGGGACAATGGCTGCCGTCAGTGCTGAGGCCAGAGCAGTGAACGCTCGTTGATGGGCAGCCTGACCCGAATGAATGCCCTCCAGGTAGGCATTGCTCCGATGCACCTCCCTTTCCACCCCCTGGATGGCATTCAGAAGGGTAGTCTGCCCAACAATGACCGTCCTCACCAGGTCAATGAGCTCCGCACTGAGGGCAGCAGGGGTAACAGAGGCAGGGGCTGAGGTGCCTGGGGCGAAGGAGACGCGCGCCTTCCTGGCCGAGCGGCCACGGAGCAAGGGGCTGCTGGGAGGGCGGTGCTGGTGCGCTGGGTGGCGGCTGTACCTGTTGTTGCGGGGGGCACAGATGGTGCCGCCACCGCTAGGGAGCTCCCAAACGAGGACGTGTCCGTGTCGCTGGTGTCTCCACCGGCCCCCGTTGTGGTGCTCCCCTCGCCCTCCGGATCACTGGTGCCCTCGGTGTCTGTGTCAGTGCCCACCGGGGCCTGGTGACCTGCAGCTCCCTCCTGCTCCGACGCCAAATCTCCTCCGCCTGATGATGCTAAAACACAAGAAGACAAAGATTTAGGGTGGGGGGTGAAATTAAACAAAGTTGAGTGCATGCCTTAGCAATACCCTTTGCGGAGAGGACAGACACAGGTGGCTCGTGCACTAAGTCGCGAACTTGGGGTACACTACTCAGTACTTCTGACTAGGCAAACAGGTCTAGGGACAACAGACGCGCACATGTGTGATGCTGGAGCATGGGTAGCTGCACTTGGCACCCTACAGAGGTGGGGGGCGGGGGCACAGGGCCATGCCTAAGGGAGAGGACTACACTACAGAGAGCGCCCTGGCCTAATGTCACCCACAGCCCTCCTCCCCCACCCAGACGCCTCCACTGCGCATACAGATAGGAGAATGTGCAGATACTCACCCCCTTGTGTCTGCTGTGCTGTCCTCAAGCGCCCATCCAAATTAGGGTAGGCCACCGCCAGGATCCGGGACATCAGGGGGGTCATGGTGCGACTGGCACCCCTCCTAGGTCGGGAGGCCATCCCCAGCAGTGTTTCTGTGGTCTTCCTCGTTCCGCGGCGGATGTCCTCCCACCTCTTGCGGCAGTGGGTGCCCCGTCTGTTGTAGACCCCCAAGTTCCGGACTTCCTTGGCGATGGCACGCCAAATATCGATTTTCTAATGGGCGCTCACCTGTTTGACATGTACAGGGTGGGAAAGAGAAACATTCACATATCTGCATGTTTGGAGTACATGCACCCCCCTCCCCAACCTTGCCATGGTTCCCATTCTCTCATCTGTCGTGCGTTGCACTCCTCATTCCCTCCACACCCCACCAACTTACATCCCCCCCACTCCACACAGGCATAACCCATTCAATGTGCACTGAGTGTACTCACCTGTTGGTCTGGAGGACCGTAGAGTAGCGCATACTGGGGGAGGACCCCGTCCACGAGCTTCTCCAACTCTTCTGAACTGAAGGCGGGGGCCCTTTCACCAGTAGCAGCAGCCATTGTCACTTCCAGACCGAGTTCACAGCAGCACTTGCAGTATAGGTCCTCTCCTGTGGATGATCAGGTCTCGAATGATTGAGCAGATAGAAAATGGCGGTCACGCCCGCGGCGGTGCGTACCGCGGCGGTGCGTACCGCGACCGCCGGCGCACATCGTCATTGGCTCCTGAAACCCATAGGCTTCAATGTTAACCAATGCATCTTCGCACAGCGGTCTTCGACCGCCTACCGCCACGGTGTGCCCCGCCAGCGCAGTGACCTCACATCCCATTGTCCCACTTCACAGGTCAGGCATCGGCCATTTCAAGGGCCCACATGGCTTAATTTCTAATGCGTCACACAGGCCTAGGCCTTGCAATGGCACACGTACAAACATATCAAACCATACATTTACCTGTACTGTGCAAGCTGTGTTGTACGTACCTGTGAGTAGATTGACTCTGTACTCCATATTCTCCTTCCTAGGCACCGTCCGCTGGGACTAGCGATGAGAAGGAGGAATCCTCGCGTGTACCGGCCGCTGGTGGACCTGTCGACAATGGAAGAACGCCATATAATACTACGATACCGACTTGACCGAGCCTCCATCCATGAACTGTGTGCCCAGCTGGAGCCAGCCCTGATGTCCCCCATCCGCCAACCCACAGGAATTCCCCCTCTAGTGCAGGTTGTCTGTCCTCCATTTCTTTGCAACTGGCTCATTCCAGACAACAGTGGCCATGTCATCTGGGATGTCTCAGCCTATGTTTTCCAAGATCTTATCCAGAGTGTTGTCTGCCCTGATGAAACTCATGCGGAGCTACATCATTTTCCCAGAGGAGGGTGATTTGCCTACAGTGAAAGCTGATTTCTATGCCCTTGGACACATCCCCAACATCATTGGTGCAATTGATGGGACCCATGTGGCTTTAGTCCCCCCAAATGACGATGAACAGGTGTACAGGAACAGGAAGAATTACCATTCAATGAATATCCAGGTGGTCTGTTTGGCTGACCAGTACATCTCCCATGTAAATGCCAAGTTCCCAGGGTCAGTGCATGACGCGTATGTTATGCGAAATAGCAGCATTCCCTATGTGATGGACCAGCTACAGAGACAGCGTGTGTGGCTAATAGGTGACTCTGGTTACCCCAACCTGCCGTGGCTATTGACCCCAGTGAGGAATCCCAGGACCAGGGCAGAGGAACGGTACAATGAGGCCCATGGGCGTACTAGGAGGGTGATTGAGCGAACCTTTGGGCTCCTGAAGGCCAGATTTAGGTGCCTGCATATGACAGGTGGATCCCTAATGTACTCACCAAAGAAGGTGTGCCATATCATCGTGGCGTGCTGTATGCTTCAGAACCTGGCTTTGCGACGCCAGGTGCCTTTCCTGCAGGAGGATGGTCCAGATGGTGGTGTTGTAGAAGCCGTGGAGCCTGTACAGAGTGAAGAGGAGGAAGACTCTGAGGACGACACAGACAATAGGGACAGAGTGATACAACAGTATTTCCAGTAACACACAGGTAAGAATCACCCACGACATTTCACAATTGCTTATAGCCTCCTGCATCTGTACTTTCTGTAGTTCCCCACAGATGTTTTTCATTAATTTTTGCCTTTCCCTTCCCTTCTCAGTGCTGTCTGACTCAGTACCTGACTTCTGCTTGGATCGCCCATGAAATACAGCGTATTGACATTGGTATGTTGTCATGACTAATTGACAGAACAGAAATTGAACAGTAATATGTAATACATTTGTTAATAATACAGCATGACTCAAAACAGATTTGTGTGCAAAATGTGATTTATTTACAGTGCTAGATATCGGTACATGTGATTCTAAGGGTGATGGGTGGGGGTGGAGGAATATCCATGGCAGAGTCCAGTTCTCAGTCTCACAGGTGCATTGTCCTTTTGCCTGTGGAAGGATGGAGCATAGGCAGTTCATGGTTGGACAGGGTGGCAATGTGGGATAGTGGGAAGACTTGAGGGGGTATGTCCTGCTGGCGGGGGTCTTGACATCCAACTCTGTCTTTTTTTTTGGTCTCAGGCTCCTCTTACGGGGTGGTTGTTCTTCAGCAGGAGGTGGGGTTCTGGGGGGCTGTCGAGGTGTTGGGACCTCCTGTCCACTAGCGCCGGCGGAGGTGGTAGGCTGTTCCTGGTCCGGGCTAGTGACAGGGGCCCTGTGTGGTGCACCATGGTCCCGCAACGCGTCCTCTATCCTGTTGAGGGCCAGGACGATGGTCCCCATTGCGGTCCCAATGATTCTCAGCTCCTCCCTGAACCCCATGTAGCGTTCCTCCTGCTGTGCCTGGATCTCAGTGAACCTGACCAGTACCGTCGCCATCGTTTCTTGGGAGTGGTGGTAGGCCCCCATGAGGGTGGTGAGGGCCTCTTGGAGAGTGGGTTCCCTGGGCCTCTCCTCCCCCCCCTGTCGCACAGCAGCCCTCCGAGCTGCCCGGTTTCCCCCGGCCTCTGTCCCCTGGACGGTGTGCCCGCTACCACTGCCCCCAGGTCCCTGTTGTTGTTGGGGTGTTGGGTTAGCCTGGGTGCCCTGTAGTGGCAGACACACCGCTGATTGAGCTGTCCTAGAGACAGAGGCATGGGCCCGCTGGGTGGGAGCTGTGCTGGTGTTGGCAGAGGGGGTCGGGTCTGGTGTGGCCTGTGGCTGCCTGAGGGGAACCGACTGCCCAGAGGTCCCCGATGGTCCGGGCTGGTCATCAGGTTCACTGTCGACAGAGCTGCTATCCTCAGTGTGGGCCTGTTCCGGTGGTGGGATGGACACTTCTGGACCCTCCTGGCTGGTGTGTTGTCGTTCGGGTCCTGCATGGGGTAAGAGAGTTTGGTTATTGTTTCTGTGTGTGCAATAGCGTGCGTGTTATGGGTGCCCTTGTCTCCCAGTGCAGGCATTCCCTTGAGGGAGGTGTTGTGAGGGTAGTTTGTGGGGGGGGGGTTAGTGCAGTGGTCATGCTTAGGTGATGGGTGCCCATGATTTGTGTTGGCATGCAGGAGTTGGTGTTGGGATGGGTGGGTTGTGCTGGTGAGACATTGTCAGGGAGGATGTGTGCTGGGGGGTTGGGGGTGAGGGTGGGGGTGTGGGTTGGCATGCTGGTGGGGTGGGGGGGATATAGTAGTTGAGATTGGACTTACCAGAGTCCATTCCTCCGGCTACTCCAGCGAGGCCCTGAGGATGCAGGATTTTCAAGACGTCTTGCTCCCACGATGTAAATTCGGGAGGGGTGGGTGGGGGTCCGCCGCCAGTCTTCTGGACCGCGATGTTGTGCCTGGAGACCATCGATCGGACCTTCCCCCGTAGGTCGTTCCATCTTTTGCGGATGTCCTCCCTATTCCTGGGATGCTGTCCCACCGCGTTGACCCTGTCCACGATCCGCTGCCATAGCTCCGCCTTCCTGGCTATACTGGTGTGCTGCACCTGCGAGCCGAAGAGCTGGGGTTCCACTCTTAGGATTTCCTCCACCATGACCCGGAGTTCTTGGTCCGAAAAGCGTGGGTGCCTTTGGGGTGCCATGGGGTGGTGTGGGTGAGGTGTGGGGTGGTGTATGTGATGAGGAGTATGTTGGTGAGTGGTGCTTTGTGCTACTATGTGGTGTGTGTGATGGTGTAGTGTGCCTCAGTGTGTCTTGCTATGGATTGTCTGCTGTGTCTCTCTCTCCTTCTCTCAGTAATTATGGTCGCAGGGGTTTGTGGGTGATGTGGGTGTGTGTTTTATAGTTGGTTGATTGTGTGGGAGTGGTGTGTGTATGTGTATCAGGTGTGTGTATTTCAAATTGTCCAATGTGGCTGTGTTTTGGTGATGTGTGTGTATTCTGACCGCGGCGGTGTGTAGCGCCAATGGAATACCGCATTTGAATGACCGCCGTGTGGATTCGTGGGTCGTAATGGCATGGGCGTATTTCTGTTGGCGTGACGGTGGAGGTTTGGTCATCTCCAGTTTATCGCTGCCCACTGATGTGGCGGGCTGCAGTGGAGGACGGATTTTTGGAGGTTTGGCCGTTGTGGGTCAGAATGACTGTGGCGGTTAACCACGGCCGCGGCAGTGTTATGGCGGTCTTCTGACCGGCGGTAAGGGCCTTTTACCGCCGAGGTCAGAATGACCCCCATAGTTCGGACCTATTTATCACAGGAAAAGTATTTCTTTTGGCAATAACTTTGGAGCTGTTTGAAATTTTCAAAAATAGTTTGCCATTCACTTCAACTTCTTTCTTGAAAGCTGCTTTGTGATTCGTCAAGCGGGGGCTGAGAAAAAGAGGATGGGCATTCCAAAATGCTTTTCCCCATTCAGTTTCCCATAGGAATTTTGAATCCCTAACCGCTGAACGGTATTACACCAATTTTGACAGAAAGAGCCCTTTTTCTTATTTGGTGTAAATCCATTCAGTAGTTTTTGAGATATGAAAAGAAAACCAAATTTGTATATCTAGAGGCGCTAACCCTTCGCAAATCCTCTTGATCTCGTGGAGAGATCTGATTGGCTGCCAGCACTTCAACCAGGCAGTGTTGGCAGCCATTTTGGGACTCTGACTCAGCCGAGTCCCAAACAAAAAGAATAAAAAAAAGAAAAGAGGACAGGGTAAGAATACTCTGACCCCCTAGCCTTGGTTCTGGTGTCCCCTTGGGACCCAGCAGAGCATAAAGGCATTTTTTAAACATTTTTGCAAAAAATCACAGCGGATTTGCAAATTCGGTGAAAATGTAAAAAAAAAAAGTGTTATCTCCTGCGCTTCTTAACAGTTTAAACCCTGGGTGAGTGAGCTCCCAGGGGAGTGTGGTAAAAAAAAAAAGGAGGGAGCGCATGGGCTTCCCCCCAGAGCTCTTTTGAGTCCCAGGGACAACCACCTCGCCAGGGCTTTATTACAATATTGGGGGTGGGCTGTGCCGACCCTCCTCTATTGGGTGCTTTTGAGCCCTGTGGACCACCACCTCCCCGGGGCTTTATTTTAACAATGGAAGAGGGCCACGTGGACCCTCCTTCTGGGGATTTACCATGTCCCAGGGACCACCACCTCCCTGGGGCTAAATATAAAAATATGCAGGGGGGCTGTGTGGCCCCCTCGGGACACTGGGACACCACCTCTCCAGGGCCAAATATACAATTAAAATTGGGAGGGGGCTGTGCTGTCCCCCTCTTGGGCCACATATGGCCCAGGGACCACCATCTCCCTGGGGGCCGACCCATGCAAATTATAGGAGGGGGGCCATGTGGACCCTCTCCTGGAGCCATCAATGGCCCTGGGGACTGTCGCCCCCAGGGCAGGCTCCCTCTATCTCCTGACGTGCCAGACAAGGCTCTGTGGCCAACCCCCGTAGCATAAAAAACATTGAAATACACTGAAAAAAATATGAGCTGCTACTTAACCCACATGTTACATAACTCATAATGTCTTCTATGAGACCACTGATAATCCCACTACAACCTGGGCAATAAAATTACTGATGGGGCACAAGTTGTAGTTACCTTAGGGCATGTGTTATTGTTACTTGAAATAACTCTAACTCTAACTGCTAAATGTCTGTGGTTTTGTACGTTTTAAATGTGAGCCTAACTATACTGTCCATGAACCTTTGTAATTATTAAGTGAATTTCTAAGGTTTTTATAATGCTAATTCCTAATTATAATGTCCCCGTCACCTGTGGTTTAAAAAAAATCTATCTATCTATCTATCTATCTATCTATCTATCTATCTATCTATCTATCTATCTATCTATCTATCTATCTATCTATCTATCTATCAATCTATCTATCTATCTATCTATCTATCTATCTATCTATCTATCGGACAATCTATCTATCTATCTATCTATCTATCTATCTATCTCTATCTCTCTCTATATATATATATATATATATAGATATATATATATGTATCCACTGAAAAAACAAAGGTTACAGGGAAGTTATAGTTAGGTTCTAAATCCAGTTAGGTTCTGAATTTCTGAATTCACTTGTACAAAACCATAGAAATTCAGCAGTTATAGTTCCTTTAAGTAACTATAACTCGCGCCCTAAGGTAACTGTAGCTCGCGCTCTTGTCATGCACAGTTTTCTTATAAATAATTTTATTGCAAATGTTGCAGTGATAATATCAAAGATGCCATACAAGATCTCATTGATGATATAATATGTGGAGTAATTAGCTATGCATGGCGAAAGCGTGAGTTATAGTTACCTTAGGGAGCAAGTTATAGTTACTTGAGGGAACTCTAACTATAGCTGCTGAACTTCTATGGTTTTGTGTGAGTAAATTCAGAACAATAACGTCCCAGTAACCTTTGGCTTTTTCAGTGAATTTCCATGTTTTTTTTACGTAAAGTACTTCTACTTATTATGTTATTCCAACCACTGCCATGCATGGCCCTTGGCCAAGCACCGGTTGGCCACAGGGCCTGTCTCTGTCAGTGGATCTGTGTGTGTGTGTGAGTGGGTCTGAAAGTGGGAGTGGGAGTTTGAGTGGGTGCATGAGTGTTTGAGTGGGTGTGTGAGTGGGCTCAGGAGTCTTTTAGTGCACGTATGAGTGAATGAATTACTGTAAGTATGAGTCTGTGATGTTTCTTTCAAATTTTTTCATATTTACGAATATTTCGCGAATGATCCATGAAAATTCTTGAATTTTCGTCAATACCAAGTATGGAAGCGCAAAATTATTTCAAACCATACATCACACTCCTGGGGTCAGAGTACCTGCACCCTGACCCCTTATGCTACTTTCACATTGGATTTTCACCCCTGGGGACTGTATCCAGTAAAATAAAACGGGGGCCACAACTTTCTGGTCAGGTTATGGTCAGCCAATTACAGCGCTCCCTTTTGCATGTGTATTTGGGAAAAAGTCCTGAAAGTTTGAGAATTTAGCAAGTTATTCGCAAATACGCAGCGGCCAGTGATATACAAATGTAGATTTCACTGAGTCTCTCAAACTATGAACAGATTTACACCAAATAAGCAAAAGATCAATCTGCGTACTGAAAGCTAGCTTTCAGCCAAATTTGGTCTAATTCCATCCAGTAGTTCGGGCTGTAGACGCGCCTAAAGGTCCTATGGGAATCAACATGAAAAATGCAACTTTTTTGACCCCCTCTTTCACTCAGCCTCAGCTTGACGGATAACCCCAAAACTTTCCATGTGAAACACGTATCCCCCCTACCTTTGTTTTGGAAAATTTCGTGAAGATTTGCCAAATGATGCCAAAGATATAGACAAGTCAAAAAATACTTTTTCTATGAAAATATGATACTAACTATAACTACCTAGTGACCACTGCCACCAGGCTATTTTATATATATATATACATACATTTATATATTGTTAGACCTGACAGCCTTAGGGTGGTCACTCCTAACTTTTTGCCTGCCTCCCTCCACTTTTTAGATACTGTTTTTGCTGGTTTTAGGACTCTGCGCACTTTACCACTGCTAACCAGTGCTAAAGTGCATATGCTCTCTCACTTTAAACATGGTAACATTGGATCATACCCAATTGGACTGTTTAATTTAGTTATAAATCCCTAGTAGAGTGCACTATATGTGCCCAGGGCCTGTAGATTAAATTCTACTAGTGGGCCTGCAGCACTGATTGTGCCACCCACTTAAGTAGCCCCTTTACCTTGTTTCAGGCCTGCCATTGCAAGGCCTGTGTGTGCAGGTTCACTGCCAATTCGACTTGGCATTTAAATGTACTTGCCAAGATAAAAACTCCCCTTTTTCTACATATAAGACACCCCTAAGGTATGCCCTAGGTAACCCATAGGGCAGGGTGCTGTGTAGACAAAAGGTAGGACATGTACTTATGCAGTTTACATGTCCTGGTAGTGTACAACTCCTAAATTCGTTTTTACACTGCTGTGAGGCCTGCTCCCTTCATAGGCTAGCATTGGGGCATCATACATTGTTTGAGTGGTAGCTGCTGATCTGAAAGAAGTAGGAAGGTCATATTTAGTATGGCCAAAATGGTGATATAAAATCCTGCTGACTGGTGAAGTTGGATTTAATATTACTATTTTAGAAATGCCACTTTTAGAAAGTGAGCATTTCTCTGCAGTTAAATCTTTCTGTGCCTTACAATCCACGTCTGGCTGGGTTTAGTGGACAGCTCCTTGTGCATTCACTCAGACACACCCCAAACACAGGATACTCAGCCTCACTTGCATGCATCTGCATTTTGAATGTGTCTTCCTGGGCTGGGAGGGTGGAGGGCCTGCCTTCATCCAAGGTGCACTTCTAAGCCACTCTTTGAAGTCTCCCCCACTTCAAAGGCACATTTGGGTATATAAATAGGGCCTCTGCCCCTACCAACTCAGACACTTTCTGGAGAAGAAACTTGTAACCAGAACCTGCATCCTGCCAAAAGAACTGCCCGGCTGCCCAAAGGACTCACCTGACTGCTTTCTGTGAATGACTGCTGCCTGGCTGTTGCCCTGCTGCCTTGCTGCTCTCTGGCTATGGTGAAGAAGTGCTCTCCAAGGGCTTGGATAGAGCTTGCCTGAAGTCTCAGGACCAAAAAGACTTCGGTGTTCATTACAACCTTGGCGGTCTTTTTACAAGACCGCAGAGGGACCGCCATGCTGAAGACCGACAGTGCAGGTGGTTTTCCGCTCGGCGCATTATGACCGCTGGCAGCCCTCCGTCCTTTTCCGGACAAAGAGCCGCCAGAAGCCAAACTGGCGGACGGCAGGGAAGTGGAGGTAGCTCCGCCTCCACAGCCCCGTCAACAGAACACCGCCCACCGAATCACGTCCTGTGATTCGGCGTGGCGGTGTTCTGTTGCCGGGGTGCTGGAGGCGGAGCTGCCCCCATGGATCCCATCCCCTCCCGGAGGATTAACGGACCAGGTAAGTTGATGGTCCGTTAGGGGAGGGGGATCAGGGGGTGTTGTGTGATGTGTGGGTGCATAGGGGTGTGTGTGTATGTAGAGGGGGTGTGTGAGTGCGTGTATGCATGGGGGTGTTGTGTGTTTGGAAATGAGTGCGTGTCTGTCTGTATGGATGCCTGTATGGATGTGTGCGTGTATGTCTGAATGTGTGTGTTGCTGTTGGCATGTATGTTGGTGTTTGTGGGGGTATGTGTGTTGGTGGTGCCTGCGTGTGTGTCGGGTGTGAATGTGTAATGTAATGTTGGGGGTAGGGGTGGGGAGGGGGGTCCTGCCATCTTTGGGGGTGGCAGGGGTGGTGGGGGGAGTACGGGAAGGACTCGGTGGGGGTGGGGGTGGGGGAGACCCCTATCAGTGCCAGGGAAGGAATTCCCTGGCACTGATAGTGCTCACCGCCATGGATTTCATGGCGGTTCCAAACCCCATGAAATCCATGGCGGTCAGCCGGGTCATGATACCACCAGCGGTACTGTGACGACCGCCGGGCTGGAGACCCAGGTCTCCAGCCCAGCAGTCGTCTCCTCCCTGGCGGTCGGATCGGAGAAGTGGCGGATGACCATGGCGGTAACCGCCATGGTCATAATTGCAAAATGTTTACTGCCAGCCTGTTGGCGGTAAGACCACCGCTTCTCCGCCGACCGCTAGGGTTGTAATGAGGGCCATCATTTCTTCAAGAAGGACTCCTTGTGTGGCGAAATTCGACGCACAGCCTTCCAGAAATGACGCACAGCCTGCACCGCGGTGAAAATGTCACTGCAAGCCGAACCATAGCGACCGGAAATTAGATGCACGGCCCACTGGATCGACACACAGCTGACCCGGAACGATGCAGCCCGACTTCCAGAGAGGAATCGACGCAGCACCTGCGGTGCGGTAGAAAATTTTACACAACGCCCACCGGATCGACACAGCTCCTGTGACTTCATCCTGTCAGTGCAGGAAATCCACGCACCATCCCCAGGGCGTCTGAAAACCTCCCAACCCAAAGAGGATCCACGACCGAGGGCTGGAAATCGTCGCACAGCCGTCCCTGCATGAAAATTAAACGACGCATTGCCATGTGCGGCCCGAGAAATCAACATACGCCCCTTTGTTTCCACGCATCTCCTCCTCTGTGGTTCTTTCTCAACATATACTTATTGCATTTTAATCGTTTTGACCTGCATTTATCCGGATAAATATTATATATTTTTCTAAATACTGTGTGGTGTATTTTAGTGAGGCTATATGGTGTTATTGTATGATTTATTGCACAAATACTTTACACATTGCCTTCTAAGTTAAGCCTGACTGATCAGTGCCAAGCTACCGGAGGGTGGGCACAGGATAATTTGGATTGTGTGTGACTTAATCTGACTAGAGTGAGGGTCCTTGCTTGGACGGGGGTAACCTGACTGCCAACCAAAGACCCCTTTTCTAACATATATATATATATATATATATATATATATATATATATATATATATATACATATATATATATATATATATATATATATATATATATATATATATATATATATATATATATATATATATATATCCTTCCAGCACATGCCTGCAGCTCTTCTGAGTCGAGATCGGTGCTCAGCAGCGTGTGCAGGATCCACTCCAACACAAGGAAAAGCCCGCACTCCGAAATGTAACATCTGTGCAATTTATTCAAGAACTGGCTGACACGTTTCGACCAATAGATCTTTTTCAAAGCTGTACCATAGAACATAGTGCCCACCTTCCCTTAAAAAATATACTAAACGTACTCATAGAAATGCTGGAATGACTTGCACCATCACATCATCATTAAACATACACAAAATAGTAATCACTAATGTAGGGCATATCAATCAGATAAACATGGGGTAACACATTGTAACTTATAAGCTTGAACCACTCAAAAAATACTAATAGTGGTACAAAGAATTATCGTATTACGATTAAACAAGCAATGACAAAGTAAATATTTATAAAGCATACATACAGAGACCGTGCCAGTCACTTTCCATGGCCAGGTGGCTCTATAACCTAAAGCCCTGAATGAGGTCATTGAGGTAATAGTTGTATCATGATAGCGAAGTCCCAATAAAACTCAGAAATGTATGATCATTGCCAAGTGGCTGGGTACCTGAATCACAATTCCCAACAGATGTTAAAGTAGAATAACAAAATATCAAAAAAGTGCATGCAGAAGTGATACAAACCAAACTCTAAATCAAATAATGCAAAAAGGACAAGAACAAGAAGGCAAAAAAATTAATGGGTAAAGAGAGGAGAACGTCTAACCTACATCACCATTAATGGCAAAACCAAATAATGAGGGATCAAAAAAGAGAGAAGAGACCACAAAATAGCAAAGACCAAGGGAACGAGATCAGCTATGACCACATCATTTATACAGTATTGTCTGAACTATAACTCGTTCAAGAAATACAGGGTGCCAACAAAAAGAATGAAAGATAGGAAGCAGTGATTGTTCAATGAATATGCAGGTCAAATGAACACATGAATACAAATTTGGTGCACATGCAAAAGATACACAAAGTTCAGACCTTGTGCACATGTAGTTCTTCATCCTGATTAAGTCTTCCTGGATGTGTACTATTCAGCTTGATAATGTACTCAGAGTCCATTCTTCTCAAGATGAGCTCCATGTCTCCTCCTCTAGCATTTGGCACAACCCTGTCTATCCTAAACAAAGACATCTCATAAGAGTTCATATTGGGCATTTGATTATCATGCCATACCACCAGGTAGTTCAAATCATTGTTCTTGATGGCATATAAATGTTCAAGGATCCTTTTCTTAACTGGGAAAATTGTGCTCCCAACCTCCTGTAGCCCGCAAGGGCAAATCACAACGTAATCCATGAAATCTGTATTGCAATTAATTAATTTCTTGATTTTAACTTTTCTCTTAATGGGCAGAATGTAAGATTTCTAATTCGTACTTGGGTGCATGCTTTACATTTTCCACATCTGAAAAACCCTTGTGGTTCCTTAAGCTAGGACCCTGAAGTTTTGGTGGGATAACTGTGCACCAAAATGTCTTGGTGATTTGTTCCTCATGTATGTAATAAGTGGATGAGGACTAACCAACTTGCCAATCACTCTATCAGACTTGATCAAGTATCAATGTTTTCTCATTACCTTACTGACCAAATTAGACTCACTAATTACTGTGATAATGAGTCTCACCTTATTTTCAATTGTGTTCTTTGCTCTGGGTGTAAGAGGACTATCCCCACTGACACCTGAGACCTTTTTGCTAGCTGCCTTGATTACTCTACCAGGATAACCCCTGGACTGGAATCTACCAACCATTTTGCTTTAATGTGTCACAAAAGCCCGGTGTGTACTGCTGTTCCTCTTAGCCCTAAGCAGTTCCCATAGGGGATGCTCCACTTAATATTAGGTGGAAGCTGACTATGGGCATGCAAAATATTGTTGCCCACTGTACTTTTCATATTGAGGCTGGTGTGTATGACATCCCCTTCCACAGTAACAAGAACATTCAAAAACTCCAATGACAACTTATGTATCTTGTGTGTAAACCTGACATTCAAGTCACTGTCAGCAAACCAGACAAGGAAAGCATGCAAGGTTACTTGTGGACAATCCCAGATTATGAAAAGGTCGCCAATGGATCCCATTCAAAAGGCCAAATGTGCGTCCACCTGTCATTCTCATTTATCTAGTTATACTGGGACAATCACCCCATGAAGATGCCAGCATAACTGGAAGTACAGCTCCCACATGTGCTGGCTACTGAACCACAAGTCCCATAATGCTGCAGTGCCAATATAAGGGAGGCTAATTGAAACAATGTGTGTACGTGGACTGGTGATTTAAAGCAAATTTTTCTTTTGGTGAATTATTATATATATATATATATATATATATATATATATATATATATATATATATATATCCAAAAAAAGAAGTGACTCAAACGGATGATCTCACCAAAGAAAAAAAATATATTTCTACTACGTTACTACGCCTTCCTCAGGTAGTACAAGATGGTTTGCTTAGTAGCTGCACAGCTGACACTGCTGGATTTTCAAAAAGCATCATGTGTGAAGACTCCAAATGGAATGTGGAATCAATGCAGTCCTGAGAACTCTTCAGATATGCAGAAATCAAGTGGTATTGTCAGTGATGTTCAGTCCATCTGGATGCAGTGATTTTAGACGGTACATCCAGAAGTTTTCTCTGATGTCTAGTAGTTCTTCCTTTAAAACATGTTCCACATGGAAAATCTTCAAATCTGATAGTAAATGATCCACAAGGTTAATTTGATTGGCTACAGGCTGGTCAAGTTTCTTGTTAATTATTGCTGATTTGTGGTCCCTGAATCGTGTACGGAGGTCATTCACTGTTTGGCCTACATATTGTTTTTTTACGGGCAAAGATGTGCGTTGCCAAGTACAAGAAATGAGGCCTATTTTACTCTATGGTGCAGGCCTGTTTTCATTTCAAGACCTGTTCCAGGTCAGGTATCTGTCCTCTGGTAGGTCTAAAATGAAGTCATAGGACAAATCTTGGTACAAAATCAAGAAATCCAGACCGGAGACCTCTCACTTTCAATCCAGTCCACGGAGACATCATGCAGTCGGCACACAAAGATCCCACTCCGCACATTCTACAGCTGGAGCCAATGCACCATAGGTTTCCTTGACCATCCTAGATCTAGTCAAAGGAAAATATCTTTGTCATCCTTTTTGCACTCTAGAGTTGCACTCTGCCTTCTGTGAGACTCTAGTCTTCTTTATTAATTACCACCTCTGTTACTGATTTCCCTGATTCTGAATAAGGTCAGGAGGATCAGGATCAACACACCTGATATCCGCACATTATGTGGACCTGCTCTACTAATAGCAGGGTATGGTTTTAGAACCCAGCCTTGACTACCCACATCGCCATTCGTGGAGATTGAATGGAACCAGTTGAGTGAACCAGATCTGTGTGAGGAAGCTGTGGATGTAATCTTGGCTGCTTATCATCCGTCCATGAAGACAAACTATTCTAGATGTTGGACATAGTTTGTGGCCTGCTGTGTGGATCACCGGGTTCATCTTTCTGACGTAGTTGTATTTGCCTAAGCTTTCTGTCCTCCACAAGGTGATTTGTGAGTCCCCTTGGCCTTTCTGAGTTTGCCTGACTAGACCGCCCTATTTAACTCATCAAATTTGATGTGTTCGCTGCAATGGCTTACATAAATGTTTCCTTCTGTGCCTTGTTATGCCACAGTGGGATCTTAATTTGACTCATACTTTCTTAATATGCCCACATTTAACAGTTTCACTAAGCTATTCTTTGAGGCTACAGCCCTGTCGGCTTCATTTGGGAATACTTCCACACTCAGTGCCAGTAAATAGGGCACAGGCTGCACCATATTGATGAGGCACAAATAGGAGGGAACAAGTAAGGTTCCTGACGTGGCATGGTTGGCAAAAAACACTCTACTGGATTGCTTCCCAGAGTAATTTTCACTGTCTGAGATTAGTTCAAGCAATTCAACCATCCTTTTTTGTTTTCATCAGTCAGTGTACTGGAGGCACTGTCGGCTCTTCATCAGATACTTCCTTCTTTCCAGAACAGCCGATGTTTGAACTCTGGTATAATTTCTGCCAAAAGTGGTGTTCCCTTTCCACATGGGGTGGGCCATCACACTGCTCACTTTATTCTCTCTACAACATCCCTTTAAGTCCTGGTTGAACCTAGAGAGATGCCATAGCTTTTATCGCTTTTATATTGACCAAATTAAAGAAGTTTGAGTGGATGGGCTGCTTTTTGTAGGATTCTCTGGTGTTAAGAAGAGAAGGGTAGTCCAGAAATGGACCTATCCATATTAATTTTGTATTTACACAAAAATGTGATATGGCTAGCCAAAAAAAAGAACCTTCTGAGGCCTTCTGGCCTATTCTTCCACAGTTAAGGCCGCCACTTTGGCCTTTTACTTTCACCAGCCATCACAGCCTTTACTAGAAGGTCCATAGGGAGAGCTATTTTGCCTGCTTGGTCCCTGGAATTTGTAGTGCAAAGCGCACTCCTCACACCCTACACATTTTGGGAAGGCCTGCTTTGGTATCTACTCAAAAGGTGGATGTTTGAAAAAGTGTCTCTCTGAAGGGTCACCCCAGGGTTTTGCCTTCCTCCTCCACTCTTTCTGACCTTTTTCTGTTAGTTTGAGGACTCTGGGCACTTTAGCTCTGCTACCCAGTGCTTGAGTGCATGTGCTCTCTACCTAATCATTAGTTACATTGGCTCATATTCAATTGGCATATTTAATTAACTTATATATCCCTAGTAAAGTGCACAACATGTGCACAGGGCCTATAAATTAAATGCTACTAGTGGGTCTGCAGCACTGATTGTGCCACCCACATAAGTAGCCCATTAACTGTGTCTCATGTCTGCAATTGCAGAGCCTGTGTGTGCTGTTTCACTGCCACTTTTACTTGGTATTTAAAACTTCTTGCCTAGTCTTAAGCTCCACTTTTATTCCATATAAGTCACCCTTAAGGTAGGCCTTAGGTAGCCCATCGGGCCAGGTGCTATGTAAGTAGAAGGCACAACGCATACTTGTAGGTTTTAAATGACCTAGTAGTGAAAAACTCCCAAAGTCGCTTTTCACTGTCGTGAAGCCTCCTCCTCTGATAGGCCACCATTGGAAATTCTCTTATATACCTTTAAGTGGTAATTTCTGATCTGAAAATAATGGCGTTGTCATGTTAGGCATGCTTGGAATGGTAGTTAGAAATCCTGCTTACTGGTAAAGTTGGATTTAACATTACTATTATAGAAATTCCACTTTTAGAAAGTGGGCATTTCTCTGCTCTTACTGTTCTCTGTGCCTTAAAGGTTGTCTCCAATCCATATCTGCGCTATGCAGGTGACAGCTCCCACATTCCATCCAGGCAACTGTAAACACAGGACATTCAGCTCCATCTGCATGTATCTGTATAATGATGGGTCTTCCTGGGAAGGAAGGGTGGAGGGGCTCTCACTTACACTTCAAAGGGCACTGGCTTCACCCCACACAAAGGACTGAATCCCCCCCCCAGATCTCCTGGCAGACAGGACTGGCTTGAAAGGAGAAATGTTTCAATTCAAAACCACTCTTTGAATTCTCCCCCACTTCAAGGACACATTTAGGTATACGTACTAGTCCTAGAATCCTTGAAGGACTGCTTTTCTACTTGTTGCCCTGCTGCCTGCTGCTTTCTGACTCTTCTGGTAGGACTCTGCCTTCCCACCACAAGTGATTTCCAAGGGCTTGTTATCCTGCCTCCTGTTCCCAAGTCTCAGGGACATCAAATACTTGAACTATGTGCACTTTTACTATACAAGCTGTGAGTCTGCCTTGCCTTAGAAGTGAGACTAAGGTCCTCTACCTTCTGTGGTGTTCATCAGAACTGCCACAAGGCAACGCAAAGCCTCACTGCGCAGCTGCCAGCCCATTAGTACCAACATACAGTGACGGCAAGATGTGCAAAGCCTCGCCGCACAGCTCCCCAGGATCAATGTAAAGCAATGCCATGCCTCTTGGCAAGGCTCCCTGGGACAAACACAATGCGACTCCAAGACCAGCAAAGCCTCACTGCACATCTTCTCTGGACTGGCGCCGGATGACGTGAAGCCTTTTAAAGGAATGCCTCGCTGATTGCACACAATGATTTAAGGTACTGTGGGGCATATTTATACTCCGTTTGCGCCAAATTTGCGTCGTCTTTTTCAACGCAAATTCGGCGCAAAACTAACGCCATATTTATACTTTGGCGTTAGACGCGTCTAGCGCCAAAGTATGAGGAAAGAGCGTCATTTTTTTGCGTGAACGCCTTCCTTGCATTAATGAGATGCAAGGTAGGCGTTCCCGTCTAAAAAAATGACTGCGACGCAAATGCGTCGTATTTATACTCCCGGGCAAAAATCACGCCCGGGAGTGGGCGGGGCAAAAAACCCCGCATTTGCGCCTCTTTTTAACGCCTGGGTCAGGGCAGGCGTTAAGGGACCTGTGGGCTCAAAATGAGCCCACAGCTGCCCTCCCATGCCCCCAGGGACCCCCCCTGCCACCCTTGCCCACCCCAGGAGGACACCCAAGGATGGAGGGACCCATCCCAGGGACATTCAGGTAAGTTCAGGTAAGTATATATTTTTTTTTGGCATAGGGGGGCCTGATTTGTGCCCCCCTACATGCCACAATGCCCAATGACCATGCCCAGGGGACAGAAGTCCCCTGGGCATGGCCATTGGGCAAGGGGGCATGACTCCTGTCTTTACTAAGACAGGAGTCATGTAAATGGCGTCTGGGCATCGTTAAAAATGGCGCAAATCGGGTGGAGGCGATTTTTTGGCGTCAACCTGACTTGCACCATTTTTAAGACGCCCTAACGCCATTTTTCCCTACGCCGGCGCTGCCTGGTGTACGTGGTTTTTTTCCACGCACACCAGGCAGCGCCAGTCTGCTAGCGCCGGCTAACGCCATTCAATAAATACGGCGCCCGCATGGCGCTTCAGAATGGCGTTAGCCGGCGCAAATCTTTTTGACGCTAAACTGCGTTAGCGCAGTTTAGCATCGAAAAGTATAAATACGGGCCTGTGTTCAGTAGGCCCAGTTGGTCCCTGTAGCCAGCCCGCGTTCCATTGTAGTTGTCCTGAATTTGTGACTTTAGCTCTTTCTAGTGTGACATAATAACCACAGTTCGCGATTTGTGCTTCTACGTGAGATTTTTACCTGTATTTAAAATTGCATATTTCGAGATCTATGTATCATGTTTTGTGATTTTCTTCTTGTTTTATTTATAAAATACTAATTTATTTTTTACTTGGTGTGGAGTCTTTCTGTGGTGTTTTCACTGTGTTACTGTATGAGTTATTGCTCAAATATTTTAACCATTGCCTTCTAAGTTAAGCATGCCTGCTCTGTGTCAAGCTACAGGAGGTTGAGCACAGGATAATTTAGGTTTATGTTGCTGTTGTAATTTAGTAGCGGTTAGATTAAGCATTAGCAGAAGACATCTTGCATTTAGCAACTATTGTGAACATTTCGCAGAATCCATTGTCAGAATGTGCTCTGTCCTACCTTCCTGTTAAGTACGCTTGAAAATCTGTCTAGTGACAAGTTATATTTAGCAACTCCCACTTTGCACATGCCCAGTAAGGTCTGCAGCTGTTAGTAATTAGTAACCAACAGTAATGTGTCTACTAGTCCTTGAAAACTGTTAGCCCCTCCTACCTGTCGACTGTGCATTTCCATATGACCTTATAGCTATATAAGTCTTGCTTCTATAATTGTACCCCCTTCTTTTAGCCTCTGCGTGCTTATAAAAGGACCATGCTCTCTTAGTTCAGTGTGCTACTTCAAACATTGCCGAAGGGTGCTGTTTGAACTGAAGTACCACCTCATGAGGTTTAATAAACTTTGGTGGCCATTAAAACTCTGTGTTAAAGCGGCGGTAAAACCGCAAACAGTCCGGCAAAAAAAAAAATATGGAATCACGACCGTGGCGGAAACTGCCAACAAAGACAGCCACTTTAACACTCAGACCGCCACGGCGGTACAAACAAACAACTTGGCGGTCACCGCCAACAGACAGGCGGAGGACAATGTACCGCCCACAGTATCACAACCTACCAATCCACCACCTTTTCCGGGGCGGATTCACCGCGGACGAAAACATGGCGGAAACAGGACTTCGAAGGGAAAACGCTCACCTCTACACACCCCACGAGGAATCCGGATGCCATGGAGCCCGAGCTCCAGATCCTGCCAGCCCTTATCTTCTTGCTCCTCTACCAGGAGCACGAACGCCGGCGGCAAAGACACCGGGGAGGGGGTAGGGAAAAAACAGGGACACACACACGCCGTAGGCAACACCACCACCCCCACCCTCACCCACGACAACACACACACTAATACAGAATCTTACATTACAGTTACACCCTGCAACCCCCCGGAAGAATGCAAAGACCAAAGAAAATTAGTGTAACCATTGTAATATATTAAAATCCAGTATGCACATATATATATACACTATAAACAAAATGTACACCAAGAATAGTAGCCAAGGTAGTGCTCCATTGAAGTCCGTGGAACACTGGGCCCACACAGTATGGGCGAGGCCCACACTCAATCCCCAAACATGACAGAGAGAACACTGCAGGGGCATCAGATAGCAATAAAACAGGCACCTCAGGGGGAAGGGAAAGGGGGGGGCACCTCAGCCGGTTGAGTGCACAACGCCAAATCCACGAGGGGGCCACATGCCCACTGTTCCATCCTGGGGAGTGCAAAGCCAGAGTCTCTCAAGCCTCTACAGTGGGTGGTTTGCCCACTGTTCAATCCTGGGGAGTGCAAAGCCACAGTCTCTCAAGTCTCTATAGTGGGTGGTTTGCCCACTGTTCAATCCTAGGGAGTGCAAAGTCATAGTTTCTCAAGTGGATGCCTTTCTCCACTGGTTCTGGAGTGGGCTTTGTGCCCAGAGTGCTTCATCCTGCCAAGGACAGAGGTAGTGGATGCCTTTCTCCACTGTTTCTGGAGGGGGCTTGGTGCCCAGAGTGCTTCATCCTGCCAAGGACAGAGGTTGTGGATGTGATACTCCACTGGTTCTGGAGGGGGCTTGGTGCCCAGAGTGCTTCATCCTGCCAAGGACAGAGGTAGTGGATGCCTTTCTCCACTGGTTCTGGAGGGGGCTTTGTGCCCAGAGTGCTTCATCCTGCCAAGGACAGAGGTAGTGGATGCCTTTCTCCACTGGTTCTGGAGGGGGCTTGGTGCCCAGAGTGCTTCATCCTGCTCGTGACGGACTCAGTAGCGTCAGTGCCCTTGGCGCTCATGGGCCAGCGGTGCTTGTTGCGGCGGTGCCCTGTTCAGCGGTGCTTGTGGCGGCGGTGCCCTGTTCAGTGGTGCTTGTGGCGGCGGTGCCCTGTTCAGCGGTGCTGGTGGCGGCCGAGGTCCTTTGTAGTGACTCAGCTGCTGGCGGTCCTGTCTGGCCCAGCGGGGCTGGTGCTGGCGGTCCTTCATGGCCCAGCGGGGCTAATGATGGCGGTCCTGTCTGGCCCAGCGGGGCTGGTGCTGGCGGTGGCCTCCTGGGCAGCAGGGATGATGCCGGTCGCCTCCTGGGCAGCAGGGCTGGTGGCGGTGGCCTCCTGGGCAGCAGGGCTGGTGGCGGTGGCCTCCTGGGCAGCAGGGATGATGGCGGTGGCCTCCTGGGCAGCAGGGCTGGTAGCGGTGGCCTCCTGGGCAGCAGGGCTGGTGGCGGTGGCCTCCTGGGCAGCAGGGCTGGTGACGGTGGCCTCCTGGGCAGCGGGGATGATGGCGGTGACCTCCTGGCAGCAGGGCTGGTGGCGGTGGCCTCCTGGGCAGCAGGGCTGGTGGCGGTGGCCTCCTGGGCAGCAGGGCTGGTGGCAGTGGCCTCCTGTGCAGCAGGGCTGGTAGTGGTGGCCTCCTGGACAGCAGGGCTGGTGGCGGTGGCCTCCTGGGCAGCAGGGATGATGGTGGTCACCTCCTGGGCAGCTCTTGGGCAGCTGGGCCGGTAGTGGAGGAATCCTGGGCAGCGGGATGATGGCGGTCACCTCCTGGGCAGCTGGGCTGGTGCTGGTGGTGGCCTCCTGGGAAGCGGGATGATGGTGGTCTTCTCCGCCGTGCTGCTCTTCCCAGACTTGCTGACTTTCTTGACCTATACCCCTTGGAGCGGCTTTGGTGGCTGGAGTTTTCCCCCTCTCCCGCCAGGCACTGGCCAACTTTTGATGCTTGACAGGTGGGGGACTGTCCGTGCTGTGGCTCCGTGCCACACTGGCTGCCCTGGTGGCCGGTGCACTCCAGATTCTGGTGACTACAGGCACCACTGGTCCCGGAGATGTTGTGGCTGAGGTGCTAGGTTGGGACCTGGAGAGTCGGGCCCTAGGAGACGGACGGGGTAGGGGATGTAAGGGAAAGAGATCAAGATTGGACAGGAAAGGTTTCTTGGGAACACTGGGATGGGTAGCTGGAGGGGGTTTGGGAGTGGAGGAAGAGGTTGTGGTTGTAGGAGGTGTTCGTTTGCTGACTTTGGGTGAAGGTGCATGCGCTGGAGGCTGTCGTGAGGTGGATGGCTGTTGGGTGGGTGTGTGCCTGCGTTTGTGTATCTTGGGAGGTGGCGTCACAGACACACTGGGAGAGGACACAGGGGACGTGTGAATGGCAGTGGGGGTGGTGACTGCACGTGAGCTGGGTGTGGTGGTGGGTGTGCTGGTGATGGAAGTAGTGGCTGTAGATGTAGTGCATGCAGGTGTGAGTGTAGACGAGACTGGGAGGGAGGAGGGAGACGAGGAGGAGGGGGACACAGTGGATGTTGGTGTGTCTGCAAGTGTGTGATGCTTGCGTGAGTGCCTGTGGGATGTGTGGTGCTTATGTTTGCCAGAGCTTCCCTTGTGTGTTGACGTGTGTGCATGCTGGTCTGTAGGTGTGCATGGGATAGGCTGAGGTACAGGGGATTGGCTCTGGGTGGAGGAAGTTTGAGGGGGGAGGCTAGAGACAGTGACAATGGCTGCCATCAGTGCTGAGACCAGAGTCTGAAAAGCTCGCTGAAGGCCCGCCTGACCTGAATGAATGCCCTCCAGGAATGCATTTGTTTGTTGCAACTGCCTTTCTACACTCTGGATGGCATTCAAAATGGTAGACTGCCCAACAGTGAGGGACCTGAGGAGGTCAATGGCCTCCTCACTGAGGTCAGCAGGGCTGACTGGGGCGGTGCCTGGGGCGAAGGTGATGCCCACCCAGCTGGGTGAGCGGACACGGGGCAAAGGCTGAGGGGCTGCTTGGAAGGCGGTGCTGGTAGGGGGGGGTGGCGGCTGTACCTGTAGATGCGGGGGCGCAGATGTTGCCGCCACCACAAGGGAGCTCCCATCAGAGGACGAGTCCGTGTCACTGGTGTCAGCTTCTGTCCCCGCTGTGGAGCTCCCCTCGCCCTCCGTCCCACTGGTGAACTCCGAGTCTGTAGTGTCGCCCTCCAGGCCATGTGGGATGCAGCTCCCTCCTGCTCCGGTGCCACTGCTCCTCCGCCTGATGATGCTGATGCACACAAGAACAGGGAGACCACAAAAAGGGGGGGGACAACAGGAGAAAGACAGGTTGAGTGCATGGCTTACCGCTACCGTTGGCGGACAATACAGACACAGCAGCCCCCTGCACTACGCCGTGCTGTTGGGCTCTACAGATGCAGTACCTGGGATATGGCCTGCATGGCTATGGTGGACATCTGCACACATAGATGACACAGGGGCATGTATACCTGTACTTGGCACTCTACAGAGATGGGGTGGAGTGTCACATGGCCTGCATTACGGAGGGGCCTATCCTACGGAACTCGCCCTGGCCCAAGGGAACCCACAGCCCTCCTCCCCTACCCAGACACCTTCACTGCGCGCAAAGTCCGCAGAATGATGTTGTACTCACCCCCTTGTGTCTGCTGTGATACCCTCAAGCGCCCATCCAACTCAGGGTAGGCCACCGCCAGGATCTGGCACATCTGGGGGGTCATGGTGTGACGGGCACCCCTCCCACGTTGGGAGGCCATCCCCAGCTGAGCCTCCGCCGTCTTCTTGCTCCAGCGGCGAATGTCCTCCCATCTTTTCTGGCAGTGGGTGCTCCGTCTGTGGTGGCCCCACAGGGTCCGGACGTCCTTGGCGATGGCATGCCAAATATCCTTCTTCTGGTGGGCGCTGACCTACATGAAATGTACAGGGGAAGAAGAGAAGTCATTAGCAACTGCACCGTCGAAGTGAGTGGCCCACATCCCTAGCCTTGCCATGTGGCACATGCATTCACAGTCCTTCATGCACGCAGAACTGTGGCCCCTTCCTTCTTACAACCAGCCCTCTACACTCAGGCATAGCCCATACAACGTGCTCCCTGTGTACTTACCTGTTGGTCTGGAGGACCGTAGAGTAGCATGTACTAGGGGAGGACCCCGTCCACAAGCTTCTCCAATGCCTGTGCATTGAAGGCAGAGGCCCTTTCCCCAGATGCACGAGCCATTGTCTCTTCCAGACCGAGGTCACAGCAGCACTTGCAGTGTAGGTCCTCTCCTGTCGAAGATCAGGTATCGAGTGATTCAACAGATAGAAAATGGCGTGTATCATCACGGCCGGCGCACTTCGTCATTGGCTCCTGGGACCCATAGGGTCCAATGTTAACCAATGCAGCATAGCGCCGCGGTCTTCGTCTGCCTACCGCGATGGTGTACAAAGCCAGCGCAGTTACCTCACATCCCATTGTCCCACTTTAGAGGTCAGGCAGCCGCCATTTCAGGGGCCCACATGGCTTCATTTTCAACTGCGTCACACATACCTAGGCCTAGACTCAACACACATACAGGCAACTTTTTGGATTATTTTTCATGTTCTGTGTAGACTGTGGGTACATACCTCTGAGTTGTTTGACTCTGTGGTCGCTGTTGTCTTTCCTAGGCACCGTCTGCTGGGACATGTGAAGAGATGGCGGAATCCTCCGGTGTACCGACCGCTGGTGGATCTGTTGACAATGGAGGAGCGACATTTAATCATCACCTACAGGTTTGACCGTGCCACAATCCAGGAACTGTGTAACCAGTTGGAGCCTGACCTGATGTCAGCAATCCGCCATCCCACAGGGATCCCCCCTCAAGTGCAGGTGCTATCAGTGCTCCATTTCCTTGCAAGTGGGTCATTTCAAACAACAGTGGCCATGGCATCGGGGATGTCCCAGCCTATGTTTTCCAACGTGTTGTCCAGAGTGTTGTCTGCCCTGCTGAAACACATGCGGAGCTACATCGTTTTCCCTCAGGTGGAGGATTTGGCTACAGTTAAAGGTGACTTCTATGCCCTTGGACATATCTCTAACATCATAGGTGCCATTGATGGGACCCATGTAGCTTTGCCGCCCCCCCCCCTCACAGGAGTGAACAGGTATACAGGAACCGGAAGAGTTATCATTCAATGAATGTACAAATGGTATGTTTGGCAGACCAGTACATCTCCCAGGTAAATGCTATGTTCCCTGGCTCTGTGCATGACACCTACATCATGCGGAATAGCAGCATCCCTTATGTGATGGGTCAACTCCAGAGGCACCGGGTGTGGCTATTAGGGGACTCTGGTTACCCCAACCTGTCATGGCTACTGACCCCAGTGAGGAATCCCAGGACCAGGGCAGAGGAACGCTACAATGAGGCCCATGGGCGGACTAGGAGGGTGATCGAGCGCACCTTCGGCCTCCTGAAGGCCAGGTTCAGGTGCCTCCATATGACAGGTGGTTCCCTATTCTACTCACCAAGGAAGGTGTGCCAGATCATCGTGGCCTGCTGTATGCTTCACAATCTGGCTTTGCGACGACAGGTGCCTATTCTGCAGAAGGATGGTCCAGATGACGGTGTTGTGGCAGCTGTGGAGCCTGTGGACAGTGATGAGGAGGAAGCAGAGGAAGAAGACATTGACAACAGGGACTCAGTTATCCAGCAATATTTCCAGTGACACACAGGTGAGAACACATTCATGCCTACTACAAGTACTTTTACACTTCTACCTCTATCCTGTCTGTCGATTTCAACCAGTATATGGTAACTGAATCGTACATTTCCATTACGGTTTCACAGGTGTGGTTACCAACGTGTGTCATCTGCTTAGATTCCTCATGGACTTGAGATGTGTGACATAGGTATGTTGACATTACATTTGAGAACTGATTTTTTCACAGTCATTGCTAATACACATTTTCATAATCACAGACTGACTCCAGATTGTTTTGTGTTTCAAGGGTGCTTATTGAAGTGCTAAATATTGGAGGGGGGTGGTAAAATGGTGATGGGTGACGGTGGAGGAATGTCCATGGCAGAGTCCAGTCTATTAGTCTCACAGGTGCACTGCCCATATGGGCATAGGAAGTGGAGTTGCAGCAGTTCCAATATGGACAGGGTTACAAAGTGGGACAGGGGGATGACAATCAGGGTGGTCTAATTTCTTGGCGGGATCTTGGCATCGTGCTCTGTCCTGTTCCTGGATCTCAGGGACCGCTTGTGGGGTGGTTCTCCATCTGCAGGGGGTGGGGTGCTGGTGTGGTGGTCCTGTGGCGGTGCCTCCTGTCCACTAGCGCCGGATGAGGTGGTGGGCAGTTCATCGTCCATGCTAGTATCAGGGGCCCATTGGAGTGCCACGGTGTCCCTCCTGGTGTTAAGTATCTCCTTCAGCACCCCTACGATGGTGCCCAGGGCGGTGCTGATGGTTCTGAGTTCCTCCCTGAAGCCCAAATACTATTCCTCCTGCAGGCGCAGGGTCTCCTGAAACTTGGCCAGTACTGTTGTCATTGTCTCCTGGGAGTGGTGGTAGGCTCCCATGATGGAGGAGAGGGCCTCGTGGAGAGTGACTTCCCTAGGCCTGTCCGCCCCCGTCGCACAGCAGCCCTCCCAGTTCCCCTGTGTTCCTGTGCCTCCGTCCCCTGGACCGTGTGCCCACTACCACTGCCCCCAGGTCCCTGTTGTTGTTGGGGTGGTGGGTTATCCTGGGTTCCCTGTAGTGGTGGACACACAGCTGATTGACCTGTCCTGGGTACGGAGGTATGGGCCCGCTGGGTGGGTGCTGTGCTGGTGTTACCAGAGGGTGGAAGGTCTGTGGTGGCCTGTGGCTGGGTGTGGGGAACCGACTGTCCCGAGGCCCACGATGGTGCGGGCTGGTCATCTGGATCCAGTTGGACGGAGCTGCTGTCATCACTGTGGGCCTCTTCTGTGGGTGGGGTAGAGATGTCTGTACCCTCTTGTCTGGTGACGTTGGGTAGTGGTCCTACAGGTGTATAAAAGCATGATAATTGCATCTGTGTGTGTCATGGTGTGCAATGGGTGGGTGAGCGTGTACCCCAGTGCTAGCATTGTGTGCCTTAGTGATGGGTGTCCATGCTTTGTTGTGTCATGCAGGGCTTGGTGTTGGGATGGGTAGGTCGCTTCCCCCGCGGCTGCAGCTCCACCTGCCCAGGCCCCTGCCACCTCCAGCACACCGTAAGTGCTCCTTTGCGCTCCCCCCTGTCCATCCCCTCGTTTTTCTCTTCTGTCTTCTGTGCTCTGCTCTCTATGTCCAAACTCCTTCGTTTTTCTTCTGCTCTGCTCTCTGTGTCCAAACTCCTTCGTTTTTCCTCTGCTCTTCTCTGCTCTCTGTGTCCAAACTCCTTTGTTTCTCCTCTGTTTTGCTCTGCTCTCCGTGTCCAAACTCCTTCGTTTTTCCTCTGCTCTGTTCTGCTCTCTGTGTCCAAACTCCTTCGTTTTTCATCTGCTCTGCTCTGCTCTCTGTGTCCAAACTCCTTCGTTTTTCTTCTGCTCTGCTCTCTGTGTCCAAACTCCTTCGTTTTTCCTCTGCTCTGCTCTCTGTGTCCAAAATCCTTCGTTTTTCTTCTGCTCTGCTCTGCTCTGTGTCCAAACTCCTTTGTTTTTCTTCTGCTCTCTCTCTTTGTCCTAGCTGCCCGTTTTTTCTTCCATCTTCTGTGAATTTCCCCTTTTCCCCAACTACTCTTCTTTTTCGGCCTCCCGCCCCGCCCTCTGCTTTCCCGCCGCTGCCACCCGTGCGGCCCCGCTCCCCCTGCTCCCATTCGTCGCCCTCCCTCCCGCCCCCAGCTGACCCCTCCTCCCCCCCACCTCTCTCTTATGGCGGCTGCTGGCGCGCCAAAGGCAAGCCTGTCTGCGCCCATCCGCGCCTGGACCGCGCCCAGCGCCAGAACCCCTGGCCCCCGCGCTCCCTAAACCTGCAGCACTGCTACGACGCCGCCTCCCTCCACGCACTCAACCCGGGACCTACCACAACCTGCTACCAAGCCAGCCCGAAACGCACTCATGGACCCTTTGCATGTCAAACCTGCAAGCATACCTTCCACCGCGACTGCACCCCGTCCACCAGCTCACGTGCCAACAACCACCTCAAGTGCATCCTCATCAACGCACGCTCCGTCCACAAACACGCCATTGAACTATGGGACCTCCTGGACTCCACCGCACCGGACGTCGCCTTCATCACTGAGACCTGGATGAACGCCTCATCGGCCCGACATCGCCATAGCCATCCCCGACGGCTACAAGATTGCCAGGAAAGACCGCACCAACCAAGTCGGAGGAGGAATCGCCATCATATACAAGAGCTCCATCAACGTCACTACCTCCACCGAAGACACTCCCCTCGCCGCCGAACACATGCACTTCCAGATCCACACCGACCCCAGGACCACCCTCAGAGGAACTCTCGTCTACAGGCCCCCTGGACCACGCGCCCTTTTCAGCGAATCCATCACAGACTTCATCTCCCCGCACGCCCTAGCCTCGCCAGACTACATCCTCCTAGGAGACCTGAACTTCCGCCTGGAGCAGAACAACGAAACACCAACACCACCACCCTGCTCGACAACCTCGGCCTCAAGCAACTGGTGAACACCCCCACCCACATCGCTGGACACACGCTCGACCCCATCTTCTCCACCAGCAACCACGTATCCTTCAGCCACTCCTCCAAAATACACTGGACCGACCACAGATGTGTCCACTTCAACTTCAGACGCAAGACTCTCCACCTTCGCACACAACCTATCTCACGCAGACCTTGGAACAAAATCTCCACAGAACAGCTACTCTCCACTCTCAACCACAACCAACCTTCCACCACCTCCGACGCCAACAACGCAGCCCTCAGCCTCACACAGTGGATCACCAACTGCGCTGACAAACTCGCCCCCCTCAGAAGCCTCCCAAGACAGACCAACACCAGGAAACCTCAATGGTTCACAGACGCCCTCAAAGAATCCAAGAAAACCTGCCGTACCCTCGAGAAAACCTGGCGCAAAGATCACACCGCAGAAAACATGCCAGCCTTCAAAACCGCCACCCACGAACACCACCAGCTGATCCGCGCCACCAAAAGAGCATCCTTCAAAGAGAGATTGGACAAGAACACCCACAACAGCAAAGAACTCTTCAACATCGTCAAAGAGCTCTCCAATCCCAACGCCAGCTCCAACTCCATCACGCCCTCACAAGAACTCTGCAACTCCCTCGCTACCTTCTTCCATCAAAAGATCACCGACCTACACAACAGCTTCGGACCACAGATCCCACCGACCAGCACAGAACCCACAGCCCCCGCCATCACCCTCAACACCTGGACACCCATCAGCACCGAAGAGACCAAAACTACCATGAACACCATCCACTCCGGTGCCCCCTCGGACTCTTGCCCACATTACATCTTCAACAAAGCTGACGCCAGCATCGCCCCCTATCTCCAGACCATCATCAACAGCTCGTTTGCATCTGCCACCTTCCCCGAGAGCTGGAAACATGCGGAAGTCAACGCTCTCCTAAAGAAACCCACGGCGGACCCCAGCGACCTGAAAAACTTCCGCCCCATCTCGCTCCTCCCCTTCCCAGCCAAAGTCATTGAGAAGGCCGTCAACAAACAACTGACTAACTTCCTCGAAGACAACAACCTGCTCGACCCCTCCCAATCCGGATTTCGGGCCAACCACAGCACGGAAACTGCCCTCATCGCAGTCACCGACGACATCCGAACCCTACTGGACAACGGAGAAACAGCCACCCTCATCCTCCTCGACCTCTCGGCTGCCTTCGACACCGTCTGCCACCGCACCCTAATAACCCGCCTCCGCTCCACCGGTATCCAAGAACAGGCCCTGGACTGGATCACCTCTTTTCTCTCTGACCGCTCCCAAAGAGTCTACCTCCCGCCTTTCCGCTCGGATCCCACCGAGAACATCTGCGGCGTCCCTCAGGGCTCCTCGCTCAGCCCTACTCTCTTCAATGTCTACATGAGCCCCTTCACCGACATCGCACGCAAACACAACATCAACATCATCTCCTACGCCGACGACTCCCAGCTGATACTCTCCCTCACCAAAGACCCAGCCACCGCCAAAACCAACCTGCAGGATGGAATGAAAGATGTCACAGAATGGATGAAACTCAGCCGCCTGAAGCTGAACTCAGACAAGACGGAAGTCCTCATCCTCAGAAACTCCCTGTCCGCCTGGGACGACTCCTGGTGGCCCACGGCCCTGGGCACCGCACCTACCCCCTCAGACCACGCACCAACCTTGGATTCATCCTGGACCCCCTTCTCACCATGACCAAGCAAGTCAACGCCGTCTCGTCCTCTTGCTTCCTCACACTCCGCATGCTCCGAAAGATCTTCCGCTGGATCCCCGCAGACACCAGAAAAACTGTGACCCACGCCCTCGTCACAAGCCGCCTGGACTACGGAAACACCCTATTCGCAGGAATCACCGCAAAACATCAGAAACGTCTTCAGCGAATACAAAACTCCTCTGCATGCCTCATCCTCGACGTACCCCGCCACATCCACATCTCCGCCCACCTGAGACACCTACACTGGCTACCCGTCAACAAAAGGATCACCTTCAGGCTCCTCACCCACGCACCGATAGCCCTCCACAACAAGGGCCCCGAATACCTCAACAGTCGCCTCACCTTCTACATGCCCACTCGTCAACTTCGATCCACCAGCCTCGCTCTTGCCGCCGTCCCTCGCATCCGCCGAACCACTGCAGGTGGAAAATCCTTCTCCTACCTGGCAGCCAAGACGTGGAATTCCCTCCCCGCCCACCTCAGGACCACCCAGGACCACCTCGCCTTCCGGAGGCAGCTCAAGACCTGGCTCTTCAAGCAGCAGTGACCCCCCCCCCCAGCGCCTTGAGACCCTCACGGGTGAGTAGCGCACTGTATAAATATGATTGATTGATGTGTGGTTTGTGTTAGAAGTACATATGTGAGGAGTTGGAGTGATAGGGGAGGGGGTGAGGGTGGGGGTCTGTGATAGCATGCAGGTAGGGTGGGGGATATGATAGTTGAGATTTGACTTACCAGAGTCCATTCCTCCACCGACTCCTCCGAGACCCTCAGGATGCATAATAGTCAAGACCTGCTCCTCCCATGTTGTTAGTTGTGGGGGAGGAGGTGGGAGTCCGCCGCCAGTCCGCTGTACTGCGATGCTGTGCCTGGAGACCACGGAATGCACCTTCCCCCGTAGGTCGTTCCACCTCTTCCTGATGTCGTCCCGATTTCTTGGGTGCTGTCCCACTGCGTTGACCCTGTCGACTATTCTTTGCCATAGCTCCATCTTCCTAGCTATGGAGGTGTGCTGCACCTGTGATCCAAATAGCTGTGGCTCTACCCGTACGATTTCCTCCACCATGACCCTGAGCTCTTCCTCCGAGAACCTGGGGTGTCTTTGCCGTGCCATGGGGTGGTGTAGGTGATGTGTGGGGTGGTGTGTGTGGTGATGAGTGTGGTGATATTTAGTGGTGTGTGGTGTTTTGTGCGTGGAAGTAGTGTGGGTGATGGTGTTGTGTGCCTCTGTATGGTGGGGTTGTCTATGCTGTGCTGTCTCTCTGGCCTTCGTCTAAATTTTTGGTCGTAAGGGTTTGTGAGTGATGTTGGTGTGTGTTTTATATAGTATTGATTGTGTGGGAGTGGTGTGTGTATGTGTATCAGGTGTGTGTATTTCGAATTGTCCAATGTGGCGGTGTTTTGTATATGTGTGTGTATTTTGAGCGTGGCGGTGTGTACCGCCAATGGAATACCGCGTTGAAAGACCGCCGCGTGGATTCGTGGGTCGTGATAGCATGGGCGTGTTTCTGTTGGCGTGACGGTGGAGGTTTTGTTTTCGCCAGTTTATCACTGACCTTTGGTGTGGCGGACTTGTGTGGGTTTCTGAATTTTGGCGGTTTCCGAAATGTGGGTCATAATAGCTGTGGCGGAATTCCGCGGCGGTGTGTTGGCAGTCTTCTGCACGGCGGTAAGCGGCTTTTACCGCCAATTTTGTAATGACCCCTATTGTCTTTTATTTCAGTTTCTGTGCCATCTCCCTATATGGTCTGAGGACTTTGTGCAGAGAAGGGCGAACCCCTTGCACTTGTAGGCCTTGCTGAGGCTTACTTCGACATTGCGACTTACAGTGACTAGGACTGTGGTCCCTACTTGGATAGGGTACATATCTCTATCAACTAAAGACCCACTTTCTAACAGTGGGGAATCTGCTTTTAGAAGTACAGATGAACATGTTACTTACGTTCAATAACTCTATATCTGGTGCTTACTCTATCTAACTGCAAACTACTCGCTGACCACAGTCCCCCTGTTCTGTGAAATGAACTTCTGCATGTTAATAAAGTTCCCTGTTAGATTCTGCAAAGTGTGACTGTTTTCAATCTGTTACTGAAACTTTGAGCCATATTTATGGCCTGGTTTGTGTCAATCTTTCACCACACAACATGGTGCAAGAGGGATATAAACCTTATGTAAGATTTATGAAGTCATGCAAGGCCACCTTGTATGGCCCTGCGCGGCTTCATACATTTTGAGTAATGTAATGCACCGCAAATTGCTGCGCTATATTACTCTGCGCCAGGGAGGAGCTTATGCCGATGGATGGGAAATTTTCAGCCCATTAAGTTCTAATTCAGATGATGCGTGCCAACTAACAAAATAATCCCTGAAGAAGTCCGTTAGGATGAAACGCGTTGGCTACAAGGAAAGTACAGAAAAAAAAGAAATTGTTTTAGTGAAAAAATAAGAATAAAAGATTTTGGCCCTCATTATGACATTGGCGGTAAATCCCACTTACCGCTATGCTGACTGCCTCCAACATACCGCCCTGGATATCGGTTCACCATATTATGGCATATACACACCAATCCGTCAACATTCTGTCACAGACACAAGTCCGCCACACAAAGGTTAGTGATAAACTAGTGGTATCCAAACCCACACCGTTATGCCAACTGAACAACGCCCATCACTATATGACCCACGAATCACCGTGGCGGACATTCAACCGCGGTAAACCATTGGCGGTACATACCGCTGCACTCAAAATACACACACACATACAAAACAACATCATATTGGACAATTTAAATAACCCAAACCTGACACCCATACACAACCACACACCCACCCACTATAAAACGCACACCCACATTACCGACACAACCCTTCACAACTACAAATAATTGCCACCAGAGAGAGACAGCAAGACCACTCATACAACATGAGCCACATACTACTCACACCTATACACCACTCACACACCCCACATCACACACCCCAACACATTACCCTACACACCCTCACCTACACTCCTCACACAACAACCATGGCACCCCAAAGACACCCCGATTCTCAGAGGAGGAGCTAAGGGTCATAGTAGAGGAAATCATCAGGGTCGAGCCTCAGCTATTTGGAGCACAGGTGCAGCAGATATCTATAGCTAGGAAGATGGAGCTATGGCAGAGAATCATGGACAGGGTCAACGCCTTGGGACAGCACCCAAGAACCAGGGATAACATCAGGAAGATGTGGAATGACCTATGGGGGAAGGTACGTTCCATTGTAGCAAGACACCAACTCGCTGTACAGAGGACTGGCTGTGGACCCCTACCTCCTCCCCCACAACTAAAAACATGGGAGAAGCAAGTCTTGGCAATCATGCATCCTGAGGGCCTGGCCGGAGTAGGAGGAGGACTGGACTCTGGTAAGTCAAATCTATACTACAACTACCACCCTACCTGCATGCCATCACATACCCCTCTCAACCTCACTCCCATCACTCCACCACCTCCGACACCCCCACCATCACATCTCACTCATCCCAATGCCAAGCCCTGCATGCCATACCAATGCATGGACACCACTCACAGCCCTGCATGGACACCTATCATTAAAGCATGCACACTAGAGAGATTCAGCTAGCCCACCACATACCAACTTACACAAGGGAAAGCTGCCAGGGCAAATACAACCAGAGGGCAATCCACCGAAGCACAATATGTCAGACACAGAAACAATAACACTTTGTTTGCATCCCCACAAGTATCCCAGCCATTGTTACCGGAGAAGAGGTGCCAGCACTATCCAGTCCTGGAACTGAAGAGGCCCACAGTGATGCCAGCAATTCTGGTCGCCTGGGTCTGGATGACCAACCTGGCCCATCAGGGACCTCTGGACAGTCGGTTGCACAGGCAGTCACACACCACTACAGAGCCTCCTCCATCCGGAAACACTACCACAGCACCCACCCAGCGTACCCATACCTCTGTCCCCGGACACATCAGCAGTGTGTCCACCTCTACAGGGACCCCAGGGCATACCTCATACCCAAGACAATCAGGGACCTGGGGTCAGTGGCAGTGGGCACACGGTTCAGTGGACAGAGGCCCAGGACAACAGGGAAACTGGGAGGAGTACTGTGTGCCAGGGGGAGGACAGACCCAGGGAACCGACTCTCCAGGAGGCACTCACCGAGATCCTGGGAGCATACCAACATTCCCAGGACACAATGGGCGAGATCCTGGACAATGTGCAGGAGAACAGGCGGCTGCAGGAGGGACAGTACCACGGGATCTGGGAGGACTTGCAGGCCATGAACACCACCCTAGTCTCCATTGCAGGGGTGCTGGCAGACATGGCCAACATAATGAGGGAGATAGTCTCACAACAGCGGGCCCCTGCCACTAGCCAGACATCTGAACTGCCTTCCACCTCCGCTGCCGCTAGTGGACAGGAGGCCCCATCACAGGACCAACAGGCCACCAGCACCCCTTCCCCTACAGAAGGAGAACCACCACGCAAACCTTCCCTGTGATCCAGGCAGAAGCCAGAGACTATTGCCAAGACCCCCCCAGGGAATGAGACTCTCTTGATTGTCACCCTTGTGTCCCACTCTGTCACCCTGTCCACCTTGAACTGCCATTGCTCCCCTTCCTATGTCCCCATAGACAATGCACCTGTGCTAAAAATAGAGTGGAGCAATACCCTGGACTTTCCTCCATCATCACTAATCCCCTTGCACTTGCACCTCTTCTTCTTAGCACTTCATTAAACACCCTTGGAAAAAAACCAAGTATGGAGTATTTTACATTTTTTTATTATGTATTTGCTTAACCAGGTTCAAACATTGCAATTCAACTGTACAGTAATTGTGCACATAGGAAAGGCCTGTATTTGGCTGCAGTGATCACACCAGGAGCGATAGTGGTGCACCAACATCTGTAAAATGAATTGCCAAAGGGTACAGTAAGTGGGCAAAGAAGTGGGAAATAGCAGCATGCCAGTGCCAAACATATACAAATAATTGACAATGAAATGTGAAGTAACACTGACTTACCTGTGTGTCATTGGAAGTATTTTCATATCACTGCTCTTCTGTTGTCCTCATCCTCTTCCTCTGCATCCTCATCATCACTCTCCACAAGGTCCACTGCTGCTGCCACAAGGTTCACTGCTGCCACACGGCCACCTCCAGCCTCCTCCTCCTGCAGAAAAGGCACATGGCATCTCAAGGCAAGGTTGTGCAACATGCAGAATGTCACGATTATCTGAAAGACCTTCTTGGGTGAGTAGCACAGGGATCCACCTGTTAGATGGAGGCACCTGAACCTGGGATTCTGGAGGACAAAGGTTCTTATGATTATCCATCTTGTTCGCCCATGTGCCTCATTAGAAGTCAGCCTTCACTGTGGCCAAATCCTCCACCTGGGGAAATACAATGTAGCTGCACATGTGTTTAATCAGGGCAGACAACACTCTAGTCAGCACTAATGAAAACATTGGCTGTGATATTCCTGCTGCCAAGCCCACTGTCACTTGGAAAGTACCAGTTGCCAGGAAATGGAGCACTGATAGAACTTGCACAATAAGGGGGATCCCAGTGGGGTGACAGATATCAGATCAGGCTCCAATTGGGCACACAGCTCTGTGATTGTGGCCCGGTCAAGTCTATAGGTGAGGATGATGTGCCTGTCCTCCAGTGTTGCCAAGTCCACCAGGGGTCTATGCATGGGGATATGTCTCCATCTCCAATTCATCCGCAGGAATAGCAATCTAAGGGACAAAGGAGTGAGGAACCAGTCACAAACTAAACATTGGAGCCACAACAGTAGAATGCATGATGTCAATTTTTATTGGGTAGGTGGGATTTGTCCTGTATGTCCAAATTTTAACTGTGATGCATTTATTATCAGAGGGCCGCCCCCCATGAAATGGCGTCCACCTGTCCTGTATGGAGGGACAGATGGCAGTGAGGTAATTTTGCTGACGTTGTGCGCCGTTACGGAAGGCGGTCAGGAACCGTCATGCAAATCCTCATTGGTTAACATTGGGATCTATGGGGTACAGTGGTCAATGGTGATCTACGTCGGCGGTGACGGGATGCACCGCCGCGGATGTGACCGCCATTTTCTATCTGATTTCTCACTTGCTACCTGAGCTTCAACAGGAGAGGACCTACACTGTATGGGCTGCTGTGACCTGTGTCTGGAACCTACCATGGCCAGTGTGACTGGGGAAAGTGCCCCTGCCTTCACCTCAGAGGAGTTGGAGTGACTGGTGGATGGGGTCCTACCCCAGTACGGACTGCTGAATGGGCCTCCAGACCAACAGGTGAGTACACTGTGAGCAGGATGCATATGGCATGAATGCATGGATTGGTGTGTGTGAAGGCGTTGTGGAAGGGGGTGGGTGGATGTCCTCTGGGCAACGTATTGGTTGTGTGGTGGGCCATGTGTGTGCAAATGGTGATGTGAAGGTGTATGGTGGGCCATAAGTGCAACAGACAGGACTGTCTGACTGATACTATTTCCCTCTGTAGGTCAGCGCCCATCAAAAGAAGGGTATATGGCGCACCATCGCCAAGGACTTGCGGACCTTGGTGGTCTACGGCAGGAGGAGCACCCACTGTTGGAAATGGTAGGCGGATTGAGACGCTGTGCATGGAAGACGGCGGAGGCCCAGCTGGGGATGGCCTCCCAATGAGGACGGAACCTGTTGAAACCTGACCCCCCCTGATGGCCCGCATACTGGCGGCAGCCTATCCTGAGCTGGATGGGTGCTTTAGGGCATCACAGCAGCCACAAGGAGGTGAGTACAGTGTCCATCATTACAACTTACACATGGTAGGGTGGTATCCGGGTGGTGGATATGTGTCAGTGGGTGCCCCGAGCCCAGGCCTGACATTGCAGAGTAGGTCCCATGTTGGCAAGGGTCCTGAAGGGATAATCATGCTACCTGGCTCATAGGCATCCACAAAAGGTCAGGGATGCGTGGCACCCCTCCCCATGCCTTGGTGGCTAGCAAAATAACTGGTAGTACAATGCATAGTGCGTAGGGCTGTTTTCTGTGTGTGGGAGTTGTGTGCACGCCAACAGTGGTGTTGGTGCAGAACACTGACCAGGCGTATCCTTTCCTTTGTCTCTCCCCTCCTTTTTGTGTTGTCACCCTGTCCTTACGTACATTAGTATCATCTGGCGGAGGAGCAGATGCACCAGCAAACTAATGCATTTCTGGAGGGCATTAACACTGGTTTGGCGTCCCAACAGAGATCGATCCAGGCTATGGCCTCCTCTACGATGGCAGCCATTGTCCTGTTTCCACCCCCCCTCCAACTTCTTCTTCCCTATCCCATTCCCCTCAATCCTAACTTATCCCAAGCACACAGGCAGAAGAGCATGCAAACAAGTCAACAAACAAGAGTGGCACAGGCAAACACAAGCACCACACATCATCACACAGGCACTCACACAAACACCATCCAGATACAGACATACCAACATCCACAATTTCCACTGCCTGCCCCTCCTCCTCCACCTCCCTCCCAGTTGCGTCTACACTCACTCCTGCATGCACTACATCCTCATCCTCTACCAGCATCACCACCACAAATAGCAGAACACACACCTCACTAGCAGACACCTCCACAACAGCCATGCACACTTTCCGTGTCCTCTCCCATTGTGTCTGTCCCCCCTCCTAAAGTACACAAACGCAAGCACTCAGACACCCAACAGCCACCCACTCATGGTGGGAAAGGATCCAGGGCACCTGTTGAGAGGGTGAAGGAGCCTCAAGGAAAGGATGCCTGCCCCAGCTGCTGCCCGGAACGGCAAGGAGCCAGCCCCAGCTGCTGCCCGAAAGTAGAATGAGCCAGCCCCAGCTGCTGCCAGGAAGGGCAAGGAGCCAGCACCAGGTGCTGCCAGGAAGGGCAAGGAGCCAGTCCCAGCTGCTGCCAGGAAGGGCAAGGAGCCAGTCCCAGCTGCTGCCAGGAAGGGCAAGGAGCCAGGAGCAGGGACTCAGACGGAGCCACCACCACAAACCATGGTTGTGCAGTCGTCCGAGGCTGCAGGGGATGGGCAGGATCTACCCCCCACCAGCAGCAGCATCACCACTACTACTGCCAGTGGGCAGCTGTCCGAGGCTGCAGGGGATGGGCAGGAGCTTCCCCACACCACCAGCAGCAGCAGCTCCACCACCACCACCAGTGGGCAGCCATCCGAGGCTGCAGGGGATGGCCTATAGCTTCGCCCCACCACCAGCAGCAGCAGCACAACCACCACCAGTGGGCAGCCATCCGAGGCTGCTGGGGATGGGCTGGAGCCTCCACCCAGCAGTGGCTGCAGCACCACCACTTCCACCACTGAGCCAGCAGACGGTATGTAGTCCTGCCTCCGTGGACTGCTGTGAGGCCTGCCCCCTGCAAATCCAGTGGGTATAACACCCACCTGAGAGACTGTGACCTTGCACTCCCCATGATCATTAGCACAGGGCACAATGCCCCCTCCAGAACCAGTGGGTAAGACACCCACCAACCCCAGCCTCCCCAGGATCAAGATCACAGGGCACGATGCCCCCACCAGAACCCGTGGGTAAGACACCCACCGACCCCGGCCTCCCCAGGATCAAGAACACAGGGCACGATGCCCCCTCCAGAGCATGTGGGCAAGTCATCCACCTGAGAGACTGTGGCCTTGCACTCCCCAGGAGCAAGCACATGGCATGTTGCCCCCTCCAGAGCATGTGGGCATGTCACCCACCTAAGTGACTGTGTCATTGCACTCCCCAGGACCAAGCACAGGGCATGTTGCCCCCTCCAGAACCAGTGGTCTTGTTCCAACTGCCGGCTGGGGTGCCCCCTGTCCCCCTGAGGTGCCAGCCTATTTTCCAACTGATGCCACTGCAGTGTTCTCTCCGTGTTGGTGTAGTTGGCAATTGGGCCTTGGACTTTGGCCTGTGGCCCTGTGGCCCACCACACTGAGGACTGGGCAGTGTCCCTTGAACTGTACATTTGTATATACCAGTTACATTGCATGTTTCTTATTTCTACTGTGTTGATCTTATTGCAATCACTTTGGTAAATTCATGTTGTCCTTGCATTTTTCATCTGAGCTGTGGGGTACAAATGTTTTGGTAATGCAGCTGATTGTGTGTATGGTGTTGGGGGTGGGGAGGTGTGTATTGCATGTGTGTGTCACTCTCTTCCACCCCTTGTGTGTTAGGCGTCTGTACTCACCGTCATCATCTTCGCCGTTGTTGGTGTTCGTGGTGGAGCAGCACGTAGAAGAGCATTAGGAAGACATGCAGCTCGGGGCTCCATGGTGGCGTGGTTGTTCCCTGTGTCTCCAATGGTGAGGTTTTTCACTTAGGCGCAGTGTTTCTGCCAGGCTTTGGATGCGATTGGTACCACCCTGGAAAAGGTGGCAGATTGCAGGTTCTTAATACGGTGGGCGGAATATTGGCTTCCACCTGGCTGTAGGCGTCTACCGCCGAGGTGGCTGTTGTTTCCGCACTGGCAGTCGGTGTGGTAAAGTGGCTGTCTATCTGAGTTCTCACTGCCATGGTCATAATTTGGCAGTAATTACTGCCTGCCTGTTGGCGGTATTACTGCCACTTTATCACCGACCGCCAGGGTTGTAATGAGGGCCTTTGTGTTATTAAGAAAGTGATTCTGGGGTTCCGTGCCTTTTACAGTTTGAATTTTACCATATATGTATTGTGACACCTTAATATTTTGTTTTTATGTGGGTGCTGAGTCCCAAAGAATAGGTTTTGATGTATGGAGTTTTCACCTGTTTTTGAAAATTAGGAAGGTTGGTCCTAAAGCTTCAAGTACCACTAGGTGTTGAGTGATTACTTTTTATACTAGTATTTTGAAGTGCAGTATTCTTTTGCCTCAGGCTTCTCAGTTTATACATTGTCCTTTGAATGCTGCAACTTGTGGTCTAATGTTTAACATGAGTGTAAAGGACTGCAAGTCCCACAATAGAGAACAAAAAACCTAGAATGCAGCAGCACATCATGCATGGCCATGGGAAACCGGCCCAACCATCCTGTGACAATACAGGGCCCCTTGCACCATGAGACAAATTTGTTTGACTTGGGACTAACCAGCGAAAAGTGGAGTGTGAACTAATGGAATCGAATGGGCTGGGCTTGGAAGAGTATGGACATTTCACCTGAGAGGGGTTCCAGGGCTTCAATATGTGGAGTATCTCCCAGTAGGTTTGTATAAAGAGCCAGGAGTACAATCACTAACATGAAAATAAAATGCATTCAGCTGTCCTGAGGTGCTGTGTCTGATCTCACAGTTGTTGTCTGTCATGTTAGAGACAACACTACTTCCTGTCTTGTACAAAATGAATAATGGGGGTGAGGGTGGGGGTTAATTAGGCCTGGGCCAAGATCACAGAGTTCGGCTATGCGGAACTCTGCGATGTGCTGAAAAAACTCTCCCATGCCAAGCAGAGTTCTGTAAGCGGCAGAGTTTGGGTAAGGTGCGCTGTTCACACTGACTTTCAGTGTGGGAGTTTCTCAGCACAAATGGCATCACGTGGAGACCCAGAGTGCGCTAACTTCTTTTTGCCTCTCAAGTAGATTTTCTACTTGAGAGGCAGCCTTCTCATTGCGAGCGGCCGTGGCCTACCACGATCACTCGCATTCGGAAATCTAGCTTGCGCTCACCAACCTAGGGATTTCTCGCTCTCACCAACTTAACGTTGCTGAGCACAAGCGAGGGAAAAAACTCCACTACGCATCTAATCGTGGAGTTTTTCAGCACTCCGCGTGGAGTACGGAGTGAGCAAAGTCTGTGAACTCCGCCAGTGGAGCAGAATTTTTCACCCACCCCTAAGGTAAATGCAAGTGATGTACACGAGATGACCATGGGTGTTTGCTGGAAGCATAGATTGTGAGAGTTTGGTGTGTCCCTTGTGTAGTGCCATGTAGTTGTGGCTGACCACATTGAACTGACAGTGGGTATGAATATGGAGCCATAAAATCTCAAGGAGGAGGGGGTAATGTTTGTGCAGCAAGGTAGCCTGAGTGACAGTCATGCACTGCTTCTTTTTGATTGTGTTGCAATCGTGTAGTAGCTGTGAAGGGATGGTGGAGAAGGGGCCATTAGGGCACCACACTTGACATGTGAGGAGGGAGGTGTTGCCACGAATGTCTGACTATGCTACAAATGTTAAAGCAGGAGGATGTTTAGCAGGGAATAGTGAAGTGACAGGATGAGTCCGTTGTCTAGGATGATGGGCAGGTTTCGGGAAGGTTGGAGGGTGATGTGTCTGGGCCTAGCCTTGTTCCCAACCAGGGTAGGTAAACATTACAGGTTATCATTACTACTCTCTTGTGAGGTCGGCATGAGCCATAGTTCTGACATACAGACAGGCATGTTGGGCAATTGTGTATTTTAACTAATGTAGGTTGTGTTGGTGTCTCCAGAGTCAATGTATGAGATGGGTGTCATCAGTGTCTGAGAGTAAGTCCTGGCCCTGGGCCCATATGATATATTACAGAGGAGTCATGTCCATGTACAAGTGATCAGGGCTGAGAGAACAGATCTGTGACATTCTGCAGAGGGACAACTTGAGTAATTAAAAAATGTGAAGAACTTTAATGTTTGTATTTTTACAAGTGTGATGGTGCATATCCCCTTCAGAGATGGTTCACAGTGCCTTTTGGTCTGGATTCTGGAGATAGATGACTGTGTGTTATGAAATCACAGGTGTACACACAAATAAGTAAACCATGGTAATTACATGCCTTTACCCAGGTCTGCGGTGTAGCAAGACTGCTTGCTGTGTAGAGTTGTGTGGATATGTCTCAAGTATGAGTCCTTGGTCACATGAATGCCCAAATTGCATACAATACAGCACTGCAAGGTATATAGGTATCCTGTACTTTGTGAAAGGCAGAGTGATGGACCAAATGTAATAGTTAAGCAAACTAACATCACTTTGTCAGGAGCTGTGAGCTCAGTAATGGCTACAGGGAATGCAGGCACCCTGGTCTCAGGGTACAGTGTTCCCAGTAGTAGTGTCAATAAGTGAAACTTACATCAATATAACCATGATATGAAAATAAGTCAGGCAACATGCTTAGTGGCGTCATTACATACACTCACCTTTTCAGTCAGAACATGCCATCAAGCTGTGTAACTGCCTTGCAATATGTGCAGTGACACACAAATGACCCCCTGTCACACAGTGATTGTATGAACAATGTGTAGGTAATTCCAACTGGAAAGCAAAAATAGTGAGACTTTGCTTCAATCACACTTAGTAACACATGTTCAACACATCTATGTGTCACATAAAGTGAATGTTAACGAAGTCTGTTGGTCATTAAAAATATGACTGGTGTTAGACTTTTGCCCTTTTGCAAGGCCATCCTCAATCTTTTTGCCTCCTGCCTCCTATTTTTTCTGACCTGTTGCTGTTGGCTTTTGAACTCTGAGCACTTTACCACTGCTAACCAGTGCTAAAGTGCATAAGCTCTCTGTGTAAATTGTATTGTTGATTGGTTTATTCATGATTGGCATATTTGATTTACTAGTAAGTCCCTAGTAAGGTACACTAGAGGTGCCAGGGCCTGTAAATCAAATGCTACTAGTGGGCCTGCAGCACTGATTGTGCCACCCACATAAGTAGCTCTGTAATCATGTCTGAGATCTGCCACTGCAGTGTCTGTGTGTGCAGTTTTACCTGTAAATTCGACTTGGCAAGTGTACTCACTTACCAGGCCTAAACCTTCCCTTTTCTTACATGTCAGATACCCCTAAGGTAGGCCCTAGGCAGCCCCAAGGGCAGGGTGCAGTGTATGGTTAAGGTTGGACATAAAGGCCCTCATTACAACCCTGGCGGTCGGTGTTAAAGCGGCGCAGGTCCTCCCATCTTTTACAGCAGTGGGTGCTCCGTCTGTGGTAGACCCCCAGGGTCTGGACGTCCTTGGCGATGGCACACCAAATACCCTTCTTCTGGTGGGCGCTGACCTAGAAGAATGGTACGGGGGAAAGGAAATTCATTACCCATCTGGACTGTCATACTCATTGCCCCCCAGTTTTCACCCATGCCCTGACGCACATACACTCCCCATCCCCACATGCAGGCCTCAGCCTCCAATGTTTCTTCCATCCACACCACTCAAAACAGGCATTGCTGATGCAGCATGCTCACAGTGTACTCACCTGTTTGTCTGGAGGACGGTACAGTTGCGTGTACTGGGGGAGGACCCCATCCACAAGTTTCTCCAACTCCTCCGAAGTGAAGGCAGGAGCCCTTTCCCCAGACACATGAGCCATCATCGCTTCCAGACACAGGTCACAGCAGCACTTGCAGTGTGGGTCCTCTCCTGTTGAAAGTCAGGTATCAAGTGAGTGAACAGACAGAAAATGGTGCGTACCGTCACCGCAGGCGTACATCGTCATTGGCTCCTGGGACCCATAGGGCCCAATGTTAACCAATGTAGAATTGCGCCGCTGTCTTCGACCGCCCACCGCAACGGTGTACAATGCCAGCGCTTTTACCTCATATCCCCTTGTCCCACCTTACAGGTCAGGCAGCCACCATTTCAGAAGGCCACATGGGATGGATGTTAACTGCGTCACACTTATCTAGGCCGGGAATATAGACAAATACCGGCAAATTGCAGATTAATAACGATTCTGCAAATAACACATTGTGATACCTCAGTGTTGGATGACTCTCTGCTCGCTGTTCTCCTCCATAGGGCACGTCCGCTGGGGCAGGTTATGAGATGGCGGCTTCCTCCGGTATACAGACCAGTGGTGGACCTGTCAACAATGGACGAGACACACATCCTAGTCACATGCAGACTTGATAGTGCAACAATCCAGGAACTGTGTGTCCAGTTGGAGCCAGACCTGATTTCAGCTATCCACCATCCCACAGGAATCCCCACTCTAGTGCAGGTCCTGTCTGTACTCCATTTCCTGGCCAGTGGGTCTTTTCAAACAACAGTGGCCATGGCCTCAGGGATGTCTCAGCCAATGTTTTCCGTGTTGTCCAGAGTGTTGTCTGCCCTGCTGAAACACATGCGCAGCTACATCGTCTTCCCTCAGGTGGAGGATTTGCCCACAGTGAAAGGCGACTTCTATGCCCTGGGACATAACCCAACATCATTGGTGCCATTGATGGTACACATGTGGCATTTGTACCCCCCGCTGGAATGAACAGGTGTATAGAAACCGGAAGAGCTACCATTCGATGAATGTGCAGATGGTGTGTTTGGCTGACCAGTACATCTTCCAAGTGAATGCCAAGTATCCTAGCTGTATGCATGATGCTTACATTTTGAGGAATAGCAGCATCCCTTATGTGATGGGGCAACTCCAGGTGCCTTTTCTGCAGGAGGATGAGCCAGATGGTGGTCTTGTGGCAGCTGGGGAGCCTGGGGATAGTGAAGAAGAGGAGGAAGAAGAAGAGGATATCGACAACCGAAACAACATCATCATGCAATACTTCCAGTGAGACACAGGTAAGAAGATGTCACTGCTTCCCACATCTCATACTATTGTTTGAGCTAGCATAAGTCTGTCATTTTCATTTAGTGTATGGAACCTGACTTGTCACTTTGACTTTCCATTTCACAGATCTGGGTCCCACTTTGTGCACTCTGCTATGTTTACTGCTGGCCTACAGCTGTATTACATTGGTATGTGAACAAGTGCATTGACATTGCTATATTTCATAGTTATTGCAATTACACATTTGTGAAAGCACAGACTGACTCCAGATTGTTTTGTGATTGAAGTGTGTTTATTCCTATGCTAATAAGTGGATGGGGTTGTAAAATGGGCTGGGGTGATGATGGAGGAATGTCCATGGCAGTGTCCAGTCTATTTGTTTCACAGGTGCATTGTCCAAAGGGACATAGGAAGTGGAGCAAAGGCAGCTTAAGGATGGACAGGGTGACATAGTGGGACAGAAGGGTGGCATTCAGTGGGGTCTCATTTCCTGGTGGGGACTTGGCAATGTTCTCTGTCTTGTTCCTGGATCTCAGGGACCGTTTGCGGGGTGGTTCTCCATCTGCAGGGGGTGGGGTGCTTGTGTCCTGTTGCCCCTGTGGCGGTGCCTCCTGTCCACTAGCGCCGAAGGAGGTGGAGGGCTGTTCATCGTCCAGGCTTGTTGAAGTAAGCCTCAGCAAGGCCTACTAGTGCAAGGGGTTCACCTTTCTCTGCAGAAAGTTCCCAGACCATGTAGGAAGAAGTTGGCGCAGAAACTGAAATAAAAGACAAAGTTTATTAACCTCATGAGGTGGTACTACAGTTCAAACAGCACCCTTCGGTAATGTTTGAAGTAGCACACTGAACTGAGAGAGCATGGTCCGTTTATACCCACGCAGGGGCTAAAAGGAGGTGGTACAATTATAGAAGCAAGACTTGCATACATGTAAGGTCATGTGGAAATGCACAGTCAACAGGTAGGAGGAGCTGACAGTTTTCAAGGACTAACAGCTGCAGGCCTTACTGAGCATGTGCGAAGTGGGAGATGCTAAATATAACTTGTCACTAGGCAGATTTTCAAGAGTAGTTAACAGAAAGTTAGGACAGAGCACATGGTGAGCACATGGCAGCATGTGGCAAAGAAAATGGCTGCCATGAATACAAAATGGATTCCGCGAAATGTTCACAATAGTTACTAAATACAAGATGTCTTCTGCTAATGCTTAATCTAATCGCTGCTAAACTACAACAGACGACCCTTTCAGCATTAGCTGAAGACATTCATCTTTCTAGGATAATCTAAATATTCATCTTGTATATTTATGCTCATCATTTCAGCTATTTCCTTATCTAACATGTGTTGTACTTTAATTTCTGTAATATTTCTTTTGGTAGGCATACAAGCAGTAATACACATGGAGCAGAACATTGGACCACACTGAATACAGATACAGCATGTGAAAAATATTGTAATCATTACACACAGGATAGTCAGTAGTTTCCAGCCCCAGGCGGAAACAAAAGCCCAAAACCATCCAGATAAAGTCCAAGTACCAGTCTCTGTGTGGATTTCTGCAGCAATTTTATGCAATTTAGATATTGCATCATATACTGAAGGTGAGTGATCGGGAATAAAAACACAGCGACTACTACCGATGATGCGACATGCACCACCTCGGTCAGCTAATATCACATCTAGTACCATACGATTTTGGAACGCTACAATCCTCGCAATTTGGAGCTCCTCAGTAATATTCCCAAGTGCCAGAGCTGCCTGATTGGTAACAGTTTCCACAACCCTAGTCAATCGTCTCACTTTCCTACTGTTTAACGCAGCACCCACAAAGGGGAATAATCCTAAATTAAAATCAACATATTGTTGCAGGCTAGTATCCGTTTGGTCTACCTCATTTGTACTTATTGCCCTTTATATCTATTTTTAACGATGTAATTGAACAGTTTAAAATCTCGGTGATATGATGCAGGGGCCAAAAACACAGGGGGTAATAGAAAAGATACATAACACACACCTGACCACCCAACAGGTAGTTGGTAATATCCATAGTTACCACAAACAAAATATGTATTATGTGAAGCTGTAAAACTACTATTATTTACACCCTCAATAGTTAAAATCAAGGTACAATCGCTTATCCCTACTGGAATTCGCCCAATGCTACGTATACATAAATCTGCTTTAGTTTTTGTAACAGAAATCACAAATTGTTCTTTCTTGTCAGAGTCTCTTATATTTGTGAAGACATATGGTATTGAAACATTGTCCGGCTGATACTCTTCCCATTCCCATTTAGTTCCTTTGGCTTGGGGATACCCATCTTTGTCTTGGTAGCATACTTTGTTAAGGCGAAAAAGAAGTCCGCCCGCTGTACGTTTTCCAGAAGCAAACAAAAGTGTGTACCAAGCTTGACAAGAACCATTGTGTGAAAAAGGAAGAGGAATGAAAGGTGTTCCTCCTTTCTTTTGATGCGCAGGTATCATTCCACATACCCAACAGTTAGTAGTATTTGTAGCATTATGAGTATGATGCAACATCTGAATGAAGGTATTATTGAAGTACGATTGACGGTGCTTCAGCTCCTGATAGGGAAGTGTAAAGTAATAGTGATCCTCTGGTACTGGAGTAGTGGCAACAAAAAACTCACGAGCAGGAGCCTTCTTTTCAACAAACCAGGTGATTATTGCTATAACCACCAAAACAACAACAAACCCCATAGTACTAATGATCAGTTTGTTATTCATTTTAGCAACAGTGATAATCGACCCTTTCAGAAATTAATTAAAAACAATTGTTGGAGCTCTTATCCCTGGGCAGCCGCTGATTTATTCACCACGGGCCAAGACGGGTGTCACTTCTCTAATACATGGCTGATCCTCCCCCCCTTGCCACATTGGCTCTCCGTTTCACTAACCCAGGGCGGTAGCTCAACCAGTTTAAAAAAAAAAAAATCTGATTCTTTCCTCAGTCTCAAATTATATCGCAACACTCCAGAAGTCGTATGGTCCGGGAAGACCTCTGCAGATTCGTCAGGTGATATAGCACAGCCTTTCTCCGTAGTCAAAATCTCTTGATGATCGGTCAGCACAGCAGGTTCCACCAAGGTAGGTAGCACTCTCTTGCAGTGAGTACTATGGACCCAATTCTTTCGGTTCGTCACTCGAACTGCTGTCCTTGTCGCAAGGAGCACCTGTTCTGGGCTTCGCCAACTTGGTTCCAAGCTGCTTGATCTTTCAAAGGACTTAATCATCACCTGGTCACCAGGTCGGAGTTCATGGCCTTCACCTGTGGATCTGTCAGGAAGTGCTTCTCGAACCTGTTGATGAATAGAAACCAAATTGTCGGTTAACTGTGCCAAATAATCATTCATCAAGACACAAGGTACATCATATACAGAATTTGGCTTAGGAACTCCCCAAATATTCATTGGCCTCCGGAAAACCACTTCGTAAGGGCTAAGGCCGAGTCGAGAGTGTGGCACTGACCTAATAGACAATAATGCCAATGGTAATGCATCCGGCCAAGTTAAGGATGTGGAAGCCTGTATCTTCGCTAACTTCAGCTTCAAAGTAGCATTATACCTGTCCACCAACCCTGCTGATTGTGGGTGGAAAACCGCATGGAACTTCTGTTTGATCCCTAATCCTTTCAGGACATACTTAATAACTTCCCCAACAAAATGAGGTCCGTTATCACTCCATAAAAGTCTGCAAACACCAAACCTAGGGAAAAATTATTTCAAAAGCACCTTCGCTGTGGTAATGGCAGTATTATCCTTTGTGGGATACGCCTCTATCCATTTACTGAAGGCACATACCACCACCAAGACATACTTTAAATTGTTGCAGCGTTCAAGCTGAATATAATCCATTTGTAGAACTTCAAAAGTTGCAGTTGGTGTAGCAAACCCTCCCGCAGGAGTACGTGTCCCTTTTCCAGGATTGTATTGTAAACAGATCAAACAAGACTGCACTACTCTCTTAGCTGTACTGGAAATTTCTGGATGCTCCCAAACTTGCGTAAGCAACTTTGTTATTGTTGAAGCTCCAACATGTGCCAGCCCTTGTGCCATCTGAACCATAGGTTGTACAAAAGCTATAGGCAATTTCCATTTATCCATCTGCTTATTCTGCCAACAGCCCTCATCATCCAATTCTCCATCTTCAGACCATTGCTCACATTCTTTCACAGAAGCAGATTTCTGCATATCTAATACGTCTTGTCTAGCATTATGCCAACGTTCAGCTTGTGACTTCACTACATACATAGAAGTAGTACTTTGCTGCATCGCAGTCTCACGTGCTACGCGGTCTGCAAGAGCATTACCTTGCCCTATCTTATCGGTCACTTTCTTATGTGCACTACATTTCACAATAGCTAGTTTCTTTGGATATGTCAATGCAGTCAAGAGGTTATGCACTAATTCTCTGTGCATTATCTGCATCCCGTGGGATGTGAGAAAGCCTCTCTCCTTCCAAAGCAAACCAAAATCATGAGCCACTCCAAAAGCATAGCGGCTGTCTGTATAAATGTTCACACATAAGTCAGTACTAAGCTCACATGCTCGTGTCAAAGCTATTAGTTCAGCTGCTTGAGCTGACTTCTGTGGTATACGAGCTATCTCCACTACCGTGTGTATTGTGGTGATTGCATATGCAGCTGAGGTCGTACCATCAGGCAACTTCAAAAGGGAGCCATCAACCCACAGTTCCCCGTCTACATCTGGAAGGGGCGTATCTTGTAAATCAATACGACCCTTTGTCTGTTCTTCGGTAAGGAATATACAATCATGTGTTTTTTGTGACTGAGGCTGAGTAACCGGATATGGCAACAAAGTGGCTGGATTTAGTGTTGCACATCTCTTCAATGTAATGTGAGGAGCCAGCAATGTCAACTCATATCCTGTTATACGAGCGCTAGTTAAATGTTGTGTCTTTGTTTGATTTAAAAGAGCATCAACCGCATGGGGTACTAACACCAACAGCTTATGGGACAAAACTATCCCTTCACTCTGACGTATTGACACAGCTGTTGCGGCAACTGAACGGAAACACCCAGGCAACGCTCGAGCGACAGGATCAAGTACTGCTGAAAAATATGCACAGGGACGCTGCTTATCGCCATGTGTCTGTACTAAAACTGACAATGCACATCCATCTTTCTCATGTACGTAAAGTGCAAAAGGCTGCATGTAATCTGGAGTACCTAACACTGGTGCTGAACAAAGGGCTTGTCGCAGCTGCCTGAAAGCACTCTCACATTCATCTGTCCATGGGAGGGGCACTGGAGTATCTTTAGTCAAAAGTGCTAGCAAAGGTTTGGCAATGTGTGAAAACCCTAATATCCATTGCTTACAAAGAGAAGTAAGACCAAGGAATGCACGAACATCTTTCTGAGTAGAGGGTACTGATGTGTCTAAAATTGCTTGAATATGATCTGATATGAGTGCACGGCCCTCCTTAGACAAAAGGTGACATAAATAGGTTACCTTTGGTTTACAATATTGCAATTTCTTTCGTGACACTTTATGACGGTGTGAAGCAAGAAAAGAAAGTAAGGACAAAGTGCACTTTTCACAATGCTCAGGGGTATCAGCCGCCAACAAAATATCATCAACATATTGTATGAGAGCCACACCTTCAGGCAAAACAAAAGAATCAAGTTGTCGTTTTAATGCTTGACTATATATACTTGGACTCTCCGTATAGGCTTGAGGAACTCTGCAAAATCTATATGATCGTTTATTCAAAGTAAAACCAAACAAATATCGGCTGTCAAGATGAATAGGGATCGAAAAGAAAGCATTCTTCAAGTCTATCACAGAGAACGTAGTTGCTGTATGGGGAACCAAAGTAAGAAGTGTTGTGATGTCAGATACCACAGGATATTGTGGTATCACAATCTTATTGACTTCTCGTAAATCAATAATGAATCGGTAAATCCTGGTATCAGTATCCTTTTTCAGAATAGGAAGAATCGGACTGTTACAAACATTATACAGAACTTCCTCAACAACTCCAACTGCAATAAGATCATGCACAATTCGTGTGAGTGCTTCTTCCCCTTCCTGTAAAATTTTGTTTTGAGGCAAACGTGGCAATACAGCTCCCTCCTTGACACTAATATGTACCGGTGGAATAATCATTTGTCCCACATCAGTATCTGAAGTAGCCCACAAAGTACTAGGGAGTGAAGCTAATGCAATATCCTCTTTAACAAGACAAACTCTTTCCATCACAGGATGATTATCATTTAAAATAACACGCACCCCTTCAGGAGAGCATCATATTGTAGCCCTGAAATACTTGAGCATATCAAGACCCACAAGATTGTCTGGTGTATTTGGAGAAAGCAAAAATGGACATGGAGCAGTAAATTTATCAACATGGAACGCAAGTGGTTGTGACAATGGGCTAGGGGAAGGTGTTGCATTGAAACCTATCGATGTAATGGTTAAGCCAGACAGGGGAGCCCTTGGAATCAATTGTTTAGACAAGGTGCTACGAGTAGCTCCTGTATCAACCAGAAACTGATCAGTAGGACCCAAAACATGTGCTGTAACATAGGGACCCCTCTGATCTACTGGAACTTCAACTGATTCCTTACCCCATCCTAGGCAATCCTATGCATAAGCAGAATCTTGGAAATCAGGTTGCACATGGTTAGACATCTGGTATTGGTTCCGTCTATCAAAAGTGTTAAACCCCTCCTGCCCTCGTACATTAGCATCAACCCTAGCATGATCATTCGTGCTTCTTCTAGGTCCTGAATATCCTGAGCGATTTCTCATTTGTCCCCGACCACGTGAACACTCCTGAACACGTAGTGCTGGACAATCAGCAGCCCAATGCCCAAATTTCTTACAATACGCACACTGATCAACAGACAAATTCGAACGAGTGTAAGAAGAACCATAACATCCACGTCCACCTCTATCACTACCTCTAAAAGGCGGACCATAAGCTTGAGCCAACATAACCTTCGTCTTTAATTCTTTAATCTTTTTCTCCTCGCTACCTTTTGCTTCTAATTCCTGACGTTCATAATACTGAGCCATAGTCAAAAGAGAAACCGGAGTAGAGGTAGTCCATGAACTTTCACTAGCTTTTAGACGACTAGCTATTCCTGGTAACAGATTTGCGACATATTTATCAACAAACAAATGTCTGCCCGTATCATCTGACAATAACTGGCCACTAAAATCATGAAATGCTTCTTCAAAGCCTGTAAAGAAATCAGAGACTGATTCATCTGCCTTTTGCTTACAAGACGCTAAAACAGTCCAATCTATCTTTTTAGGGGGAATAATCGTTTTTAACTTAACTAATATGGCTGCAGGAAGATCTAGAATCAACTGATATGGCTTTTTCGCAGGTTCCCTATCCCCGTCCATCTGTTCTAATTCTTTCCATGACGCCCCAAAAACTGCACAATCATCAATTTTATGAACAGTTCTCCACATATCTGGCGGTAATATCAATCCGAAAAATAAATCAATGTCAGCCAAAGTCATAGTACAAGAACTAATTGCTCCCTCAACTTCCTCATAAAAGGCGGCTGGATTTTTCCACGGGTCAGGTAATGCTGTTTTAAGTGCCATTACATCTGCCCTATTCCAAGGAGTATACACCCAATTATAAATAAAATAACCCTTAGCATCAACAGAAGTTTTATCATCACTTGTACCCAATCCTTTAAAAGGAACATACAAAGGTGCGGCCTCCCGCATTGGTTTCGCGTGAACTATCATAGTCTTATCTGTTCCGAAGATGGAAGCTTGCACCCCATCGGTCTGAGATGTCCGTGCAACTACGTCCACAGCCCTTTTCTCCTCTTGCAAGCGGACTGCCGTAACACATAATTTCACCAAACCCCTGATTGCATCAGCCACCTGGGAGAAAACAAAAAGACCATCACGCATTTGCTTATGATCAGCTGCTACATCATCGGGCTCTAACTCATCAGAATATTTCCGATTTAGTTTAATAACTTCTGAGCCAAATGCCTCAGTGAAATAGAGCTGCTCCTTTTCCGTCCACCCTTTCATGTTGTCTAAAAGTTCAGAAGCAGAGACAACGCTACGAATTGTTTTACGAGCAATAGATCTAAGCTCAGACGCACGGTCAGCAGGCAACATAGAGCGACTGTCTCGCATCTTCTGTTGCTCCGAACTGGAGACCTTAGCTAAATTATGAGGGGCAGAAGGAACGACATACGGAGGTGGAGGGCAATCTAATAACAATAAATCATCATGCGGTTTATTAAGGATAGGATAGAGAGGTTGCCTAACGGTGTATTGGCCAGTTACCTGTAATTTACGTTCTTTCTCTTCTAGCTCCTTTAAGTCATTTTTTTCTTTCTTTCTCATTTCCAATGCTTTCACATATACATTCTTCCACTGCTCTTTCTCAAGCAAGGCTTGCTCACGCTTCACTCGTCCACGCACTTCTTTCTCCCACATTCATACACAGTCAAACATATCTTGCCTAGACTTTCACTTACACATACATTGTTCCACATACTCAATCTTTCGCAAATCAAATGACCCATGCATAGGCCAACGTAACTCAGGATCCGCACGAGTGTATTTATTCCATAATTTGCAGTACATTATAGAAGAAAGACCATGCTTAACATACATATCTCTATTGGGGTCCCCTCTGGGGGTGCCGGTTGCGATTCTTCCAGTCTCAAATTGGTACCATTACAAAAGCAACACATCCTACGAAGTGCGCAAAAAACAGGTATGCCAAAAATAGTGCAGAATATGCAATATTATAATCAAAGTAGCACTTAAGTGCCGTTCAAATCAAAATTAAATTAAATTGGAGAAAATTCTCCTCATTACCTGCCTATATAAATTGCAATTTATATATCAATTCAAAGGACACAAATTGACTAGTCACCCAAAACACGAGAGCCACAGTAAGTAGTGCTAAACTACATTACCAAACAAAGGCATCAAAACCCACAGCAAGTGCCGTAAAACGGCTCTTACCAATCACAGGGTGTCCAGGTTCCAACTGCCAAGTTCTAAAATCGACCAAATGGTCACTGCATGATGAATGAACAAAAAGGATCTCAGTCGAGGACCGGCGCCACCTGGATAATCAAATCAGAAAGAAGGGAAAAACGTCGTGGTTGCCAAGACTCGGGTCTCCTCAGGCATTGATCGTCCGCAGCGAGATCCCAATCCTTTGTCGCGACCAATCCGTTGGGCATCCGAGTCGCCGATGAGTCCCTGTTCGCGTGCCAATTTGTTGAAGTAAGCCTCAGCAAGGCCTACTAGTGCAAGGGGTTCACCTTTCTCTGCACAAAGTCCTCAGACCATGTAGGAAGAAGTAGGCACAGAAACTGCCGTTGGTGGTGCTTCAGCAGTGCTTCAGCCGGCCTCCACCCTGGCGGTCATAGACCGCCAGGGTCAGAATGAGGCCCAAAGTTTATTAACCTCATGAGGCGGTACTACAGTTCAAACTGCACCCTTTGGTAATGTTTGAAGTAGCACACTGAACTCAGAGAGCATGGTCCTTTTATACCCACGCAGGGGCTAAAAGGAGGTGGTACAATTATAGAAGCAAGACTTGCATACATGTAAGGTCATGTGGAAATGCAGGGTCGACAGGTAGGAGGAGCTGACAGTTTTCAAGGACTAACATCTGCAGACCTTACTGAGCATGTGCGAAGTGGGAGATGCTAAATATAACTTGTCACTAGGCAGATTTTCAAGAGTAGTTAACAGAAAGGTAGGACAGAGCACATGGTGAGCACATGGCAGCATGTGGCAAAGAAAATGGCTGCCATGAATACAAAATGGATTCCGCGAAATGTTCACAATAGTTACTAAATACAAGATGTCTTCTGCTAATGCTTAATCTAATCGCTGCTAAACTACAACAGGCTAGTGTCAGGGGCCCCTTGTGCCACTGTGCCCCTCCTGGTGTTGAGAAGGTCTGCCAGCAACCCTACAGTGGTGACCAGGGTGGTATTAATGGACTTCAAGTCCTCCCTGATCCCAAGGTAGTTTTCCTCCTGTAGCCGCTGGGTCTCCTGAAACTTGGCCAGTACCATTGCCATCGTCTCCTGGGAATGATGGTAAGCTCCCATGATGTTGGAGAGTGCCTCGTGGAGAGTGGGTTCCCTGGGCCTGTCCTCCCCCTGTTGCACAGCAGTCCTCCCAGCTTCCCTGTCATCCTGTGCCTCTGTACCCTGAACCGTGTGCCCACTGCCACTGCCCCCAGGTCCCTGATCATCCTGTGTTTTTGGGGTTGCCTGTGTTCCCTGTAGTGGTGGACACACTGCGGTTTGACGTGTCCTGGGGACAGAGGGATGGGCCCGCTAGGTGGGTGCTGTGGTGGTGTTTCCTGAGGGGGGAGGCTCTGTGGTGGCTTGTGCCAGTGGTAGGGGAACTGACTGTCCCGAGGTCCCAGATGGGCCGGGCTGGTCATCTTGATCCAGGCATGCAGAGCTGCTGTCATCACTGTGGGCCTCTTCTGTGGGGGGACTGGATATGTCTGGCACCTCCTGTCCGGTGACATTGGGTAGGGGACCTGTTGGGGTGTAAATGCATAATTATTGTATCTGTGTGTGCCACTGTGTGCAATGGGTGAGTGAGCCTCTACTCCAGTGCTTGAATTATTGGCTTGGTCCTTGTGTGATTGGTGATTTTGGGGCATGGGTAAGTCTTTGCACTGGACATGCTTGGGTGATAGGTGTCCATGCATTGGTGTTACATGCAGGGCTTGGTTTTGGGATGTGTGGTTTGTGTTGGTGGGGTATCTGTGGGTTATTGGGGTGATGGGGTGATGGGTGTGAGGGTAAGGGTGGGAGTATGTTATGGCATGCAGGTGGGGTGGGGGGATAAGGTAGTAAAGATTTGCTTTACCAGAGTCCAGTCCTCCTGCTACTCCTGCGAGGCCCTCAGGATGCAGTATTGCCAGGACTTGCTCCTCCCATGTTGTTAGTTGTGGGGGAGGAGGTAGGGTCCACCGCCAGTCCTCTATACAGCAATCTGATGTCTGGAGACCACGGAACGCACCTTCCCCCGTAGGTCGTTCCTCCTCTTCCTGATGTCATCCCTAGTTCTTAGGTGCTGTCCCACTGCGTTGACCCTGTTGACGATTCTGCGCCTTAGCTCCATCTTTCTTGCAATGGATGTCTGCTGATCCGAATAGCTATGGCTCTACCCGGACGATTTCCTCAACCATGACCCTGAGCTCCTCCTCAGAGAACCTGGGGTGTCATTGAGGTGCCATGATGTGGTGTGGGTGATGTGTGAGGTGGGTGTGTGGGTGTGGTATGTGTATGTGTATCAGGTGTGTGTGTATTTCGAATTGTCCAATGTGGTTGTGTTTTGTAATGTGTGTGTATTTTGAGCGCAGCTGTGTGTACCACCAATGGATTACCGTGGTTGAAAGACTGCCGCGTTGATTCGTGGGGCGTGATAGTATGGGCATATTCCTGTTGGCGTGACGGTGTCGGTTTGGGTATCGCCAGTTTATCACTGACCTTTGGTGTGGCGGACTTGTGTGGGTGTCTGTATTGTGGTGGTCTCCTGCACGGCGGTAAGCGGGATTTACCGCCAGGGCTTTAATCAGGGCCATAGTAATGTGGTTTATATGTCCTAATAGTGAAATATTGCTATATTTGTTTTTTCACAGTTGCAAGGCCTGTCCTTCTCATGGGTTAACATGGGTGCTACCTTTAAATCTGAATAAAGTGTAGATTCCCTTTGGGAGCTGTTGGACATGTGGATTTTGGGGTCTGTGAACTCAGAATTTAAAAATACATCTTTTGGTAAAGTTGATTTTGAGATTGTGTGTTTGAAAATGCCACTTTTAGAAAGTGAGCATTTTCTTGCTTATACCATTTCTGTGACTCTGCCTGTTTGTGGATTCCATGTCTGGGTCAGTTTGACAGTTGGGCTGGTTGCACCTCTCACTAGACAGTGACACAAAGGGAGCTGGGGTGTAGTCTGCATTTCCTGATGAGCCATCTGTGTTAGGAGGGAGGGGAGAAGGGATCACTTACACCTAAAAGGGCTGTGCCTGTCCTCACACAATGCAGTCTCCAACCCCTGGTGAGTGTCTGGGGCCTGGCCTGGGCAAGGCAGGATTTCACATTCAAGAGAGACTTTGCTTTGAAGTAGGCCTACTTCAAAGGAGAAATTGGGTATAAGAAGGGCACCCAAGACCACACACTTTAGAACACTTCTGGAAAGAAGAGGAACCTCTGCCAGGAGAAGAGCTGAAGAGCTGAGGAAGCAGAGCTGCCCTGCCTGTGACTGTGCTTTGTGGAGCTATCCTGCAGTTGCTGCTGCTGCCAGAGAAAGAGGGCAAAGACTGGACTTTGTGTGCCTTCCATCATGAGAAGAACTCTCCAAGGGCTTGATTTAGAGCTTGCCTCCTGTTGTTTGAAGTCGTAGGGATAGCAAAGACTTCCCTCTGACAGCACCTGTAGTCTCTGAAGAGACTCCAACTCTGCCCTGTGGTGCCCATCCAGTTCCTGGGACCCTGAAAGGAGAAGCTGGCAGCCTAAGAAGAGGAAATCCATGCACAGAGTGTCGTGCAGGAAAAAAATCGATGGACTCCGATCTGTGGCTGAAGACACGACGTGCCGCCGGCTTCGTGGCTGAAAATCGACGTTCGCTGGAAATGGGACCCAAGAATCGACGCACAGAGCTGGCGAAACCAGGCACAGCATCTCTGGCGGAGGCTGGGAGATCGCAACCTGTGCTGCGTGGTTTTCTGATCATCGTGTGGCTAGATTTCTGAGGCAAACACTATTAGGCGTGTAAAAACAACGCAAGGCCTGCCCGAACCCATGAGTGCTGACCGGATCGCCACATCGCTCTCATGCGGAGAGAAGAAACAACGCGCCCGACCCGGCGAAAGGAGAAACGATGCAAGGTCTAGCTCGTGAGTGAAATCAACGCACCCCAAGTTTTTTTTTGCTCACATTCGACCAATGCGTGGTTATTTTTGACACACCCATGGTACATTTTCACGCTAACTGTGTTAGTGTGCGTTTAAAACTACATAAAGGCCCTCATTACAACATTGGCAGTAAAAGCCGCTTACCGTCGTGCAGAAGACCGCCAACACACCGCCGCGGCCGCGGAATTCCGCCACAGCTATTATGACCCACATTTCGGAATCCGCCAAAATTCAGACACCCACACAAGTCCGCCACACCAAAAGTCAGTGGTAAACTGGCAAAAACAAAACCTCCACCATCACGCCAACAGAAAAACACCCACACTATCACGACCCACGAATCCACGCGGTGGTCTTTCAACCGCGGTATTCCATTGGTGGTACACACCGCCGTGCTCAAAATACACACACTCTTACAAAACACAGCCACATTGGACAACTCCAAATACACACACCTGATACACATACACACACCACTCCAACACACCAATTACAATATAAAACACACACCCACATCACCCAAAAACCCCTAAGACAAAAATTCCGAAAGAAGGCCAGAGAGAGACAGCACCAGCAAGAACAACAGCATCCACAGGCACACAACACCATCACCCACAAAACTTCCACACACCTCACACAACACACCACTACATATCAGCACACTTATCACCACACACTCCACCCCACACATCACCTACACCACCCCATGGCATGGCAAAGACACCCCAGGTTCTCAGAGGAGGAGCTCAGGGTCATGGTGGAGGAAATCGTCCAGGTAGAGCCACAGCTATTCGGATCACAGGTGCAGCACACCTCAATAGCAAGGAAGATGGAGCTATGGTGAAGAATAGTGGACAGAGTCAACGCAGTGGGACAGCACCCACGAAATCGGGAGGACATCAGGAAGAGGTGGAACGACCTACGGGGGAAGGTGCGTTCCGTGGTCTCAAGAAACCACCAGGCGGTTCAGCGGACTGGCGGCGGACCCCCCACTCCTCACCCACAGCTAACAAAATTGGGAGGAGCAGGTCTTGGCGATTCTGCATCTGGAGGGCCTCGCAGGAGTAGATGGAGGAATGGACTCTGGTAAGACAAATCTTAATTATTACAACCCCTACCCGCATGCCAGCACATACCCCCACCATCATCCTCACCCCGGCACCCCAACTCCTCACATATGTCCCAACATCACAAACCACCCATCCCAACACCAAGCCCTGCATGCAACAACAAAGCATGGACACCCATCACTAAATCATGCCCAATGCACATACCCATACAACCCCCTAAACCATCATCACACAAGGTCCCACACAGGAACGCAAGCACTAGGGTACACAGTCACCCACACATTGCACACCATGACACACATAGATGTAATAAACATCCTTTTATACCCCTGCAGGACCCCTACCTAACGTCACCGGACAGGAGGGTCCATACATGTCCACACCACCAACAGAAGAGGCCCACAGTGATGACAACAGCTCTGTCCAACTGGATCTAGATGACCAGCCCGGCCCATCGGGGACCTCGGGACAGTCGGTTCCCCTCACCCAGTCACAGACCACCACAGACCTTCCCCCCTCTGGAAACACCAGCACAGCACGCACCCAGTAGGCCCATACCTCCGTCACCAGGACACGTCAATCAGCTGTGTGTCCACCACTACAGGGAACCCAGGATAACCCACCACCGCAACAACAACAGGGACCTGGGGGCAGTGGCAATGGGCACACGGTCCAGGGGATGGAGGCCCAGGAACACAGGGGAACTGGGAGGGCTGCTGTGAGACAGGGGGCGGACAGGCCTAGGGAACCCACTCTCCACGAGGCCCTCTCCTCCATCATGGGAGCCTACCACCACTCCCAGGAGACGATGGCAACGGTACTTGCCAAGTTTCAGGAGACCCAGCGCCTGCAGGAGGAACAGTATATGGGCTTCAGGGAGGAACTCAGAACCATCAGCTCCACCCTGGGCACCATCGTAGGGGTTCTGAAGGAAGTACTCAACACCAGGAGGGACACTGTGGCACTACAAGGGGCCCCTGACACTAGCATGGACGATGAACTGCCCACCACCTCCGCCGGCGCTAGTGGACAGGACGCCCCGCCACAGGACCACCACACCAGCACCCTACCCCCTGTAGAGGGAGAACCACCCCGCAAACGGTCCATGAGATCCAGGACAAAGACAGAGCACGATGCCAAGACCCCCGCCAAGAAATGAGACCACTCTGAATGTCATCCTACTGTCCCACTTTGTCACCCTGTCCATAGTTAAACTGCCCCAGCTCCACTTCCTATGCCCATATGGGCAATGCACCTGTGGGACTAATAGACTGGACTCTGCCATGGACATACCTCCACCATCACCCCTCACCATTTCACTACCCCCTCCAATATTGAGCACTTAAATAAACACACTTAAAGCACAAAACAATCTGGAGTCTGTCTGTGATTTCGAAATAGTGTATTAGCAATTACTGTGACAAAATGCTCTTTCAATTGTAATGCCAACATACCTATGTCACACAGCTCTAGTCCATGAGGAATCTAAGCAGATGTGTGGGACCCACATCTGTGAAATCGTAAGGGAAAGTGACAACTCAGTGACCATACACTGGGTGAAAACGACAAACAGTAGAGAGGTAGTAGTGTTAAAGTACATGAAGTAGGCAGGTCTGTACTCTTACCTGTGTCTCACTGGACATATTGCTGGATCACTGAGTCCCTGTTGTTCATGTCTTCTTCCTCTGCTTCCTCGTCTTCACTGTCCATAGACTCCACAGCTGCCACAACACCGCCATCTCGACCATCCTCCTGCAGAAAAGGCACCTGTCGTCGCAAAGCCAAGTTGTGAAGCATACAGCAGGCCACGATGATCTGGCACACCTTCTTTGGTGAGTAGAATAGGGATCCATCTGTCATATGTAGGCACCTGAACATGGCGTTCAGGAGGCCGAAGGTCCGCTCGATCGCCCTCCTAGTTCGCCCATGGCCCTCATTGTAGCGTTCCTCTGCCCTTGTCCTGGGATTCCTTACTGGGGTCAGTAGCCATGACAGGTTGGGGTAACCAAAGTCACCTGCAAATGGTGAGGGACAACTGATAGACATGCACTAACCTGGAGGGATATCCCCAGACCCAGACAACCATTCCCACTGACTTGCTTCCAGGTGCTCACCTAATAGCCACACACAGTGCCTCTGGAGTTGACCCATCACATAAGGGATGCTGCTATTCCGCAGGATGTAGGCGTCATGCACTGAGCCAGGGAACATGGCATTCACATGGGAGATGTACTGGTCTGCCAAACATACCATCTGTACATTCATCGAATGATAACTCTTCCGGTTTCTGTACACCTGTTCACTCCTGTGGGGGGGGGACCAAAGCCACATGGGTCCCATCAATGGCACCTATGATTTTGGGGATGTGTTCCAGGGCCTAGAAATCACCTTTCCCTGTAGGCAAATCCTCCACCTGAGGAAAAACGATGTAGCTCCATATGTGTTTCAGAAGGGCAGACAACACTCTGGACAATACATTGGAAAACATAGGCTGGGACTTCTCTGATGCAATGGCTACTGTTGTTTGAAAAGACCCACTTGCAAGGAAATGGAGCTCTGACAGCACCTGCGCTTGAGGGGGGATTCCTGTGCGATGGCGGATTTCTGACATCAGGTCTGGCTCCAACTGGGTACACAGTTCCTGGATTGTGGCATGGTCAAGCCTGTATGTGATAATCACATGTCACTCATCCATTGTCGACAGGTCCACCTACTGTCGGTACAACGGAGGATGCCGCCATCTCCTCACATGTCCCAGCGGACGGTGCCTGTGAAGGACAACAGCGAGCACAGAGTCAAACAACTCAGAGGTACGTACCCACAGTTTACACAGAGCACCATTCATGCACAAAAGATGGCCTGTATGTGTGTAGAGTCTAGGCCTAGGTAAGTGTGACGCAGTTGAAAATGAAGCCATCTGGGCCCCTGAAATGGCGGCTGCCTGACCAGTAAAGTGGGACAATGGGATGTGAGGTAACTGCGCTGGCGCTGTACACCGTCGCGGTAGGCGGTCGAAAACCGTGGCGCAATGCTGCATTGGTTAACATTGGACCCTATGGGTCCCAGGAGCCAATGACGATGTAAGCCGGCGGTGACGGTACGCACTGCTGCGGACGTGACCGCCATTTTCTATCTGTTGAATCACTCGACACCTGATCTTCGACAGGAGAGGACCTACACTGCAAGTGCTGCTGTGACCTCGGTCTGGAAGAGAAAATGGCTCGAGTGTCTAGGGAAAGGGCCCCTGCCTTCACATCGGAGGAGTTGGAGAAGCTCGTGGATGGGGTCCTCCCCCAGTACACGCTACTCTACGGTCCTCCAGACAAACAGTTAAGTACACAGGGAGCATGTTGTATGGGCTATGCCTGTGTGGAGAGGGCTGGATATAAGAAGGGAGGGGGGAGAGTGCTGCATGCATGAAAGACGGTGAATGCATGTGCCACATGGCAAGGGTAGGGATGGGGGCCAATCATTTTGACGGTGCAGTTGGTAATAACTTCTCTTTTTCCCCTGTACATTTCATGTACGTCAGTGCCCACCAGAAAAAAGATATTTGGCGTTCCATCGCCAAGGACGTCTGGACCCTGGGGGTCTACCACAGACGGAGCACTCACTGCCGTAAGAGATGGGAGGACATTCGCCGCTGGAGCAAGAAGACGGCGGAGGCTCAGCGGGGGATGGCCTCCCAACGTGGGAGGGGTGCCCGTCGCACCATGACCCCCCTGATGTTTAGGATCCTGGCGGTGGCCTACCCGGAGTTGGATGGGCGCTTGAGGGCATCACAGCAGCCACAAGGGAGTGAGTACACTCTCATTCTGCTGACTTTGCGTGCAGTGGAGGTGTCTGGGTGGGGGAGGTGGGCTGTGGGTTTCTCTAGGCCAGGGCGAGTTCTGTAGGCAAGGCCCCTCTGTAAGGCAGGCCATGTGGCACCCCACCTCTGTAGAGTGCCAAGTACACCTAGTCATGCCCCTGTGTCATCTATGTGTGCAGATGTCGTCCATAGCCTTGTAGGCCATATCCCAGCAATTGAACAGTGGACCCCAAGAGCGCGGCCTAGTGCAGGGGGCTTCTGTGTCTGTTGTGTCCGTCAACGGTAGCGGTGATGCATGCACTCAACATGTCTTTCTTCTGTTCCCCCCCTTTTTGTGGTCTCCCTGTTCTTGTGTGAATTAGCATCATCAGGCGGAGGAGCAGTGGCACCGGAGCACGAGGGAGCTGCATCCCACATGGCCCTGGAGGGCGAGACTACGGACTCAGAATTCACCAGTGGGACGGAGGGCGAGGGGAGCTCCACGGCGGGGACAGGAGCTGACACCAGCGACACGGACTCGTCCTCTGATGGGAGCTCCCCTGTGGTGGCGGCAACATCTGTGCCCCCGCATCTACAGATACAGCCGCCACCCCCCTACCAGCACCGCCCGCCCAGCAGCCCCTCAGCCTTTGCCCCGTGCCCGCTCACCCAGGAGGGTGGGCATCACCTTCGCCCCAGGCACCTCAGGCCCTGCCCCAGTCACCCCTGCTGCCCTCAGTGAGGAGGCCATTGACCTCCTCAGGTCCCTCACTGTTGGTCAGTATACCATTTTGAATGCCATCCAGGGTGTAGAGAGGCAGTTGCAACAAACCAATGCATTCCTGGAGGGCATTCATTCTGGTCAGGCGGCCCTTCAGCGAGCTTTTCAGACTCAGGCCTCAGCACTGATGGCAGCCATTGTCCCCGTCTCTAGCCTCCCCCTCCAACTTCCTCCACCCCGACCCAATCCCCTGTACCTCAGCCTATCCCAAGCACACCTACAGACCAGCATGCACACACGTCAACACACAAGAGAAGCTCTGGCAAACATAAGCACCACACATCCCACAGGCACTCACGCAAGCATCACACACATGCAGACACACCAACATCCACTGCCTCCACTGTGTCCCCCTCCTCTTCGTCTCCCTCCTCCCTCCCAGTCTCGTCTACACTCACACCTGCATGCACTACCGCTACAGACACTATGCCCCTCTCCACCACACCTACCACCACACCCCACTCACGTGCAGTCACCACCCCACTACCATTCACACGTCCCCTGTGTCCTCTCCCAGTGTGTCTATGACGCCCCCTCCCAAGATACACAACAACAGCCATCCACCTCACGACAGCCTCCAGCGCATGCACCTTCACCCAAAGTCACCAAACGTACACCTCCTACAACCACCACCTCTTCCTCCACTCCCAAACCCTCTCCAGCTACCCGTCCCAGTGTCCAAAAAACTTTTCCTGTCCACCCTTGACTCCTTTCCCACACCTACCCCACCCCGTCTGTCTCCTAGGTCCCGAACTAGCACCTCAGCAACAATATCTCCGTGGTGCCTGTAGTCATCGGAATCTGGAGTGCACCGGCCACCAGGGCAGCCAGTGTGGCATGGAGCCACAGCACAGACAGTCCCCCACCTGTGAAGCATCAGAAGTTTGCAAGTGCCCGGCGGGAGAGGGGGAAGACTCCAGCCACCAAAGCCGCTCCCAGGGGTCCCGGTGGGAGTGTGGAGTCAGCTGTGACACCTTCCAAGGTGGGGAAGGGCCACAAGAAACCCAGCAAGTCTGGGAAGAGCAGCACGGCGGAGAAGACCACCATCATCCCCGATGCCCAGGAGCCCACCTCCAGCACAAGCCCAGCTGCCCAGGACAGGACCGCCAGCACTAGCCTACCTGCCCAGGAGGGGCCCACCAGCACCAGCCCAGCTGCCCAGGAGGCCTCTGCCAGCACCAGCCCAGCTGCCCAGGAGGCCACCGCCAGCACCAGCCCAGCTGCCCAGGAGGCCACAGCCAGCACCAGCCCAGCTGCCCAGGAGGCCACCGCCAGCAACAGCTCACCTGCCCAGGAGGCCACCGCCAGCACTAGCTCCGCTGGGCCATGAAGGACCGCCAGCACTAGCCCCGCTGGGCCATGAAGGACCGCCAGCAAAAGCCCCGCTGGGCCATGAAGGACTGCCAGCAGCTGAGACCCTGCAATGGAGACTGCCATCTCAAGCACCGCTGAACAGGGCACCGCCATCTCAAGCACCGCTGCACCGGGCACCCCCGTCTCAAGCCCCGCTGAACAGGGCACCGCCATCTCAAGCACCGCTGAGCAGGGCACCGCCATATCAAGCACCGCTGCACAGGGCACCGTCATCTCAAGCACCGCTGAACAGGGCACCGCCATCTCAAGCACAGCTGCACAAGGCACCGCCGTCTCAAGCACCGCTGAACAGGGCACCGCACATCTCAAGCACCGCTGAAAAGGGCACAGCCATCTCAAGCACCGCTGGCCCATGAGCGGCAAGGGCACTGACGCAACTGAGTCCGTCACGGGGTGAATGATGCACTCTGGGCACCATGCCCCCTCCAGAACCAGTGGAGACTGTCATCCACTATCTCTGTCCTTAGCAGGATGAAGCACTCTGGGCATCATGCCCCCTCCAGAACCAGTGGAGACTGTTATCCACTTGTGAGACTGTGGCTTTGCACTCCCCAGGATGGAACAGTGGGCAAACCACCCACTGTAGAGACTTGAGAGACTGTGGCTTTGAACTCCCCAGGATGGAACAGTGGGCAAACCACCCACTGTAGAGACTTGTGAGACTGTGGCTTTGCACTCCCAAGGATATGGCAGTGGGCAACCCACCCACTGTAGAGACTTGAGAGACTGTGGCATTGCACTCCCCAGGATGGAACAGTGGGCAAACCACCCACTGTAGAGACTTGAGAGACTGTGGCTTTGCACTTCCCAGGATATGGCAGTGGGCAACCCACCCACTGTAGAGACTTGAGAGACTGTGGCTTTGCACTCCCCAGGATGGAACAGTGGGCAAACCACCCACTGTAAAGACTTGAGAGACTGTGGCTTTGCACTCCCCAGGATATGGCAGTGGGCAACCCACCCACTGTATAGACTTGAGAGACTGTGGCTTTGCACTCCCCAGGATGGAACAGTGGGCATGTGGCCCCCTCGTGGATTTGGCGTCGTGCACTCAAGCGGCTGAGGTGCCTCCCCTTTCCCTCCCCCTGAGGTGCCTGTTTAGTTGCTCTATGATGCCCCTGCAGTGTTCTCTCCGTCATGGTCGGGGATCTTGTGTGGGCCTCGCCCATACCGTGTGCTCCCAGTGTTCCATGTACTTTCTTAGAGCACTACCTGGACTACTATGCTTGGTATATATATAATGTACATGGTGTATTTATATATTTCTGCCTACTTGCTTTTAATATATTACAATGGTTACACTCATTTTCTATTTTCTTTGCATTCTTCCGGGGGATTTGGGAGGTGTAACTGTGATGTATTGATATGCATTAGTGTGTGTGTTGTAGTGGGTGAGGGTGGGGGTGTTGCATGTGTGTGTCCCTGTTCTTTGCTTCCACCCTCCCCTGTGTCATAGGTGCAGTACTCACCATGGTCTTCGCCGCCAGCGTTCGTGCTCCTGGTAGAGGAGCAGGAAGACTATTGCAGGGAGAATTTGGAGTTCCGGGTCCATGGCGTCCTCGTTCCTCGTGGGGTGTGTAGAGGTGAGCGTTTTCCCTTCGGGATTCCTGTTTCCGTCGTGTTTTTATCCGCGGCGAATCCACCCCGGAAAAGGTGGCGGATTGGCCTGTCATAATAGTGTGGCCGGTACATTGTCTCCCGCCTGTCTGTTGGCGGTGAACGCTGCGCTGTTTGTTTGTACCGCTGTGGCGGTCGGAGTGTTAAAGTGGATGTGTTTCTTGGCAGTTTCCACCACGGTCGTAATTGCAAATTGTTTTCCGCCGGCCTGTTGGCGGTCTTACCGCCGCTTTAACACCAACCGCCAGGGTTGTAATGACCACCAAAGTCTCTTTTTCTTTTTAATTAATAACTTGACTTGTGTATTGTGGATTTTTGTCATTTTGGTCTTGTTTTGTTTAGATAAATAGTCTCTATTTTTCTAAACCTGTGTTGTGTCATTTTGTGGTGTTTTCATTAAGTTACTATGGCGGTCATTCTGACCCTGGCGGTAAAAACCGCCAGGGCCGTGGTCCGCGGGAGCACCGCCAGCAGGCTGGCGGTGCTCCTTTGGGCATTCTGACCGCGGCGGTACAGCCGCGGCCAGAAACGGAAAGTTGGCGGTGTACCGCCGGCTTTCCACTGCCCAGGGGAATCCTCCATGGCGGCGCAGCTTGCTGCGCCGCCATGGGGATTCCGACCCCCATACCGCCATCCTGTTCCTGGCGGTTTCGGCCGTCAGGAACAGGATGGCGGTATGGGTGTCGTGGGGCCCCTGGGGGCCCCACTTAGAATTTCAGTGTCTGCTTAGCAGACACTGAAATTCGCGACGGGTGCTACTGCACCCGTCGCACCCCTTCCACTCCGCCGGCTCCATTCGGAGCCGGCTTCCTCGTGGAAGGGTGTTTCCTGCTGGGCTGGCGGGCGGCCTTTTGGCGGTCGCCCGCCAGCCCAGTGGGAAACCCAGAATGACCGCCGTGGTCTTTTGACCGCGGTACGGTCTTCTGGCGGTTCCCGCTTGGCGGGCGGCTCCCGCCGCCCGCCAAGCTTGGAATCGCCCCCTATGTGTGTTGGTACAAATACTTTACACCTAGCACTCTGAAGTTAAGCCTACTGCTCTGCCAAGCTACCAATGGGGTAAGCAGGGGTTAGCTGAGGGTGATTCTTTTTTACCCTGACTAGAGTGAGGGTTCTTGCTTGAACAGGGGGTAACCTGACTGTCAACCAAAGACCCAATTTCTAACAACTGGCAACATCTTTCATGGATCATCATCAAACTAAAAATTATTCACTGCAGAAGAACAAACAACACCTCCTGTGCAGTGGCCTGTCCTAGATGATCAACCTTTTGGTGATGTGCTCCTGACCCCATGGACGATAACACCTTCCAGAAACTCCTGGATTGTATAGAATCTCCTTCTCTGGACCCGGCAATGGATGACAGCATTGCAGAGTCTTCCGATGAACCACCACCCACAGAAAATGCCACCCCTGCCAGTACAAGCTCAGCTGTGGACTCCGAGGAACCCCAAGTTGTTTTCCAATGGCAAGTGGTAGGAGGCCAGTAGCACATGGTTGATGAGGTGCCAGAGGGGATGGCGACCATTATGGGAACCATAGAAGGAGTCCATAGATGCCTCAGTCCCAGAAAGGATACATCTGAGGCAATAAAAGGCACCTACAATTGCCTCCATAGTATGGATGAGTCCCTAGCCTACTTGTCTCATGTCATCAGGGAGAGGCAAGAACAACAGGACTCAACATCTGACTTTAGTGAGGTTGTCACCAAGCTAGGGACCATCATTAACATCATGGAATCTATTGAGCGCACGTTGGACTCCTGCATAACAACAATGGGTATCCTCCATTGAGACATTGCTGCATTGCTGAGAAGCCATCAGACCCTTGTCAGAGCAGTGCTGCCATCCTTGCTAGCACAGACAAATATTGCTGGGAACATGGGAGCCACATCTTCAGTCCCTGATGTGTTTGCCTCAGATGCCTCTCACAAACATCACCAACTACAGGTGAGGCACAACACCCATCAGAGGAGGAAGATGTGGGCATTTCCAGGTTCCATTGGAGAACTGCCAGATAACATTTGTCTGTGTTCCCTGGACAGTTCCCCAGTGGTCCTCTGTCTCTCATCATGCAAGCTCCTTTTGTTACCCAGAGATGCCACATTTTGTTTGTGCACCTGTTAATCTTATATGCCTATGTGAAGTGGCCATCCTTCCCTAATGGCAATGTGTATCTCCTCACTGAAAGTCTCATCATCTCTACATGTTGCATGATGTGTCTCCCAAATGCACTGTGCATGGACATCCTTTGATCGTGGATCAATTTTGGTGGTATTGCCTCAGACAAAGTAAAAATGTTCAAGACTACTTATACCATGGTTTTTGTGTACATACAGAATCTACTTTTTAGCATGTCAAGGAGATTGAGCTAAAGTCACTACCACCTGCTCTTGTTGTATATGCCCAAATGTCACGTACATCCACTGCTATAGCATTATTTGGACTGTCTTGTGTTGGACCTGGAACCAATAGGGTTGTCTTACCAGAGCCTTTGTCTTTTTGTTGGCCTTTGACTCTGAGTGCTTTACCACTGCTATTCAGTGCTTCCCCAGGAATAGAGATGGAGTGCTATTGAGAGTAAAGATTTTGCTGTGGTTTGGGCTCTTAAGAAGTTGAGGTCATACCTGTTTGGCACTCACTTCCTGATTCAGACTGACCACAGGCCCCTCAGGTGGCTCATGCGAATGAGGGGTGAAAATCCAAAACTGTTGAGGTGGTCCCTTTCCCTACAAAGTATGGACTTCATGGTGGAACACAGATGTGGGGTAGACCATGCCAGTGGTGATGGGCTATCTAGGTTTTTCTGCCTTAGTGTTAATAACTCACTAGAAGTTAATCAACTGGGGTGAAATGTGTTAGACCTGGTATCTTTTGGATAGGCTTACCCCAGACTTTTTGTCTTTCACCTCCTGTTTTGTTGCTGTATCTTTTTGTTGGCCTTCTGACTCTGAGCACTTTACCTCTGCTAACTAGTGCTAAAGTGAATGTGGTTCTCCCCTAAACATTGTAACATTGGTGTATCCACAATTGGCATTTTTAATTTGCTTGTAAGTCCCTTGTAAAGTGATATGCCATAGACCCATGGCCTATAAATTAAATGCTACTTGTGGGCCTGCAGCACTGATTGTGCATCCCACTTCAGCCTTAAACATGTCTCAGGCCTGCCACTGCAGAGCCTGTGTGCCCAGTTTCACTGCCACTTCGACTCGGCATTTAATACCTTTTACCAAGCCTCAAACTCCCTTTTTCTTACATATGGCACCCTTAAGGTGGGCCCTAGGTAACCCAAAGGGCATGGTGTCATGTAAATAAAAAGAAGGACATGTACATTTTGGTTATATTTGTCCTGGTAATGAAACACTAAATTTGTTTTTCATCAAAGTGAGGCCTGGTCCTCTCATATGCCAGAATTGGGAATTCCTTGATATATTTTAATGCTGTAATTCCTGATGAGAAAGGAGTACCTGCATCATGTTTCATATTATTGGAATGGTAAAGATAAATCCTCTTTACTGGTAAAGTTGGATTTATTATTGCTGTTTTAGAAATGCCACTTTTAGAAAGTGGCATTTCTCTGCTCTCACAACTCCATGTGCCTTGCAGCCTTATTCCAATACATGTCTAGTCTGGGCTGGATGACAGCTAAGTTTGGACACTCAACTGCATCTGCATTCATCTGTATACTGATGGGTCTTCCCGGACTGGAAAAGTGGAGGGGAGTGCACACTTACACTTCAAGAGGGAAGTACCTGTCCCCACACATAGGGCTGATTACCTCCTTCTGATGCACTTCAGAAAAATCCTTTGAAGTCATCCGCCACATCTAAGGCACTTTGGGGTATCAGTACTAGGACTCTGACCCCCTGAAATCAGTGCAGTTCTGGACCTAAAATGAACTCTGCTAGAGTACAGACTGCTGTGCTATAAGGATTACCACCATGCTAGGATGGATTGTTCCCAGGAACTGCAGCTCTGCTTTGTTGTGCTGCATGCTGATGTCTTCCCTGCCAAGGGCTAAGCCCAGATTGTCACCAAGGGCTTGCTGTCTTGCCCCTGTTTTGTTAGAAATCTCAGGGATATCAAAGATTTCCTCCCCATGTAGCTGCCACCAGACAGTATCAGTCGTGAGCCCAGCAGCTGCCTCTTAAACTTCAGCATTTCACCTTGATGCACCGAGGAGCAGCACTCTTCCTGATCAACAGCAGTTTGAATTCAAGCGAAGCGCTTCTCTGCCCGAGTACCCAAAAAAACAGCACTCTCCACCAACATCAACAATCTACAGTGCTTGATATGATTGAAACTGAGTGCTGCCTTTGCACCTAGGAGCCACATTCTTTCCCCACATGGCATGATCAACTGAGTGTTGCCATCAATCCGAGTGCCTGAGGAGCAGAGCTCCAACTTACAGCAGCAACAGATATGCCTTGACCCTGCCTTGGATGTAAGAGCACAGCTGAGCTCACAAACTCTCTGCTACTTCCTGGTGCTGAACGGCGGCTGCATTTGTCATCCTCAAAGGTACTGTGTGCAATGGGGCAGAGAGGTCTTCGCCTCTGTCCACAACATTATGAGCAGCTGGAGGGAGGATTATTGGGCAACATTTGTTGTGCTGCTCTGCACAAGAAACCATTGCAATAAAGCTTTTGAAAAAATGCTAATGAATTCAAGTAATATCTCCTGAACCACTTAGTCAATGCTTTTATTTTAGGCTTGGTTGGTGCAGGCTAAAGAGGATAATCCTAGTATACTTATCCCCTTCTGTTCCCATGACGTAATGGTTACGTCCTGAGGCACAGTGCTGCTATGCCCAGGACGTAACCATTACGTCATGGGCACAGAGCCCAGAGGGAGCGCTAGTGTTACCTTCCCCTTCCACCCCTGACCCCCCCACCCCCGTGACGTCAGCGCGCGATGGCACGCTGATTGCCACAAGGCCTCCTCCCATTGCGCTGGAAGATCAGCTTCCAGCGCGAAAGGAAGAGAAATGCAAAGCATTTCTCTTCCGATCACGTGGAGGAGGCAGGAGAGGCTCAAAAGGGAAGGAAAGGAATTTCCTTCCCTTTGAAGTCTCTCTCAGCATTTTAGCAGCCGGATTGCAAGCAATCGGCTGCTAAAACACCCACTAGACACCAGAGATTTATTTGTTTTTAGGAAATTGACATGAGGGAGCGACCCCTTGGGCAAGGGTCGCTCACAGGGGGGGCTTTTTTTTTAAGGCCTTTTCTGCCCTCCCTGGGGGCAGATGGGCCTATTATTAGGCGGATCTGCCTCTAGGGGGGCAAGAAACCTCTAGGCACCAGGGATCTTTTTTTTTTTTTGGTTTAGTTTTTTTGTTTTTTTAGAGGTGGGGAGCGACCCCTTAGGCAAGGGTCGCTCCCCTAGGGGGCAAATTATATTTAGGCCATTTCTGCTACCCTTGGGGGCAGATTGGCCTATTTTTATGAGGCCAATCTGCCCCCAAGGGGGACAGAAACCACTAGACACCAGGGAGTTTTTTTTTCTACGTGAATTTCACGCAAGGGGAGCGACCCGTTAGGCAATGGTTGTTCCCCTGGGGGGGCAAATTTATTTTAGGCCATTTCTGCCCCCCTGGGGGGCAGATCAGCCTATTTTAATTAGGCCGATCTGCCCCCAAAGGGGGCAGAAACCACTAGGCACCGGGGATTTTTTTTTGTTGTTTTGCAAATGGTGAGCGACCCCATTGTATTTAGGCCATTTCTGCCCCCTTTGGTGGCAGATCGGTCTATTGTTATTAGCTGATCTGCCCCCGGGCGGGGCAGAAACCTCCAGGCGCCAGGGCTAAAAAATATTTGTGTTTTCTTTTTTTTTTTTTTTTTAGAAATGGGGAGCGACCCATTAGGCAAGGGTCGCTCCCCTGGGCGGGCAAATTGTATTTAGACCATTTATTTTAGGTCAATCGGCCCCCAAGGGGGGCAGAAACAACTAGGCACCGGGGATCTTTTTTATTGCACCAATGTCGCTCCCCAGGGGGGTTGAGAGGCAAATTTATTTTATGCCATTTCTGCCCCCCCCGGGGGCAGATCGGCCTATTGTTAGTAGGCCGATCGGCCCCCAGGAGGGGCAGAAACCTCTAGGCGCCAGGGATATTTTTTTTTTGTGTTTTTTTTTTGTTTGTTTGTTTTTTTAGAGATGGGGAGCGACCCGTTAGGCAAGGGTCGCCCCCATGGGGGTCAAATTGTATTTAGACCATTTCTGCCCACCTTACGGGCAAATCGGCCGATTTTACGTCAATCTGTTCCCAAGGGGGGCAGAAACAACTAGGCACCGGGGATTTTTTTTTCGCGCCAATGTCACACAGGGGGAGCGACCCCATAGGCAAGGGTCGCTGCCCGTGGGTGTTGGGCGGCAATTTTATTTTAGGCCACTTCTGCCCTCCCTAGGGCCGGCTGAGCTAGAGGCCAAAATCCACAGGTAGGCACTTTGCAAAAATCACCTCTGTTTTCTGTGAAAAAATGTGATGTGTCCACGTTGTGTTTTGGGCCATTTCCTTTCGTGGGCGCTAGGCCTACCCACACAAGTGAGGTCCCATTTTTATCGGGAGACTTGGGGGAACACAGAATAGCAAAACAAGTGTTATTGACCCTTGTCTTTCTCTACATTGTTTCCTTCCAAATGTAAGGCAGTGTGTAAAAAAGACGTCTATTTGAGAAATTCCCTGTAATTGCTAGTATGGGCACCCCGGAATTCAGAGATGTGCAAATAACCACTGCTTCTCAACACCTAATCTTGTGGCCATTTTGGAAATACAAAGGTTTCTTGATACCTATTTTTCACTTTTTATATTTCAGCAAATGAATTGCTGTACACCTGGTATAGAATAAAAACCCATTGCGAGGTGCAGCTCATTTATTGGCTCTGGGTACCTAGAGTTCTTGATGAACCTACAAGCCCTATATATCACCGCAGCCAGAAGAGTCCAGCTGATGTAACGGTATATTGCTTTAAAAAATTTGACATTGCAGGAAAAAGTTACAGAGTAAAAGGTGGAGAAAAATTGCAGTTTTTTTTACCTCAATTTCAATATTTTGTTATTTCAGCTGTTATTTTCTGTAGGAAACACTTGTAGGATGTACACAAATGACCCCTTGCTGAATTCAGAATGTTGCCTACTTTTCAGAAATGTTTCGGTTTCTGGGATCCAGCATTGGTTTCTCACCCATTTGGGTCACTAACTGGAAGGAGGCTGAAAGCACAAAAAATAGTAAAAATGGGGTATGTCTCAGTAAAATGTCAAAATTGTATTGAAAAATTGGGTTTTCCAATTCAAGTCTGCCTGTTCCTGAAAGCTGGGAAGATGGTGATCTTGCCACCGCAAACCCTTTGTTGATGCCATTTTCAGGGAAAAAACCACGAGCTGCCTTTTGCAGCCCTTTTTCCCATTTTTTTGAAAAAAACTAAATTTTCACTGTATTTTGGCTAATTTCTTGGTCTCCTTCAGGGGAACACACAAAGTCTGGGTACCTCTAGAATCCCTAGTATGTTGGAAAAAAAGGACGCAACTTTGGCGTGGGTAGCTTATGTGAACAAAAAGTTATAAGGGTCTAAGCGCGAACTGCCCCAAATAGCCAAAAAAAGGCTCAGCACAGGAGGTGGAAAAAGCCTGGTAGCGAAGGGGTTATAGTATAAAACATATACACTGTATTGGTATCATCTTATTTTACCATACACAATATTGGTATCATCTTATTTTACTCGGATAAAAAGTCTCTATTTTTCTAAACTGGTATGGAGTCATTTTTTTTGTATTTTCATTGTGTTACTGTTTGTATGTTGCACAAATACTTTACACATTGACCCTTAGGTTAAGCCTGCCTGCTCTGTGCCAAGCTACCAGAGGGCAGCACAAGATACTTTTTGGTTTGTATCTGACTTACCCTGTCCCTACTTAGACAGGGTGCATACTTCTGCCAACTAGAGACCCCATTTTTAACACTTTGTCTACCAATTGAATGTCCTGGTGTGACAACAAGCTTCAATTACTGGACTGGCACACAGTGTAAAGGCCCTAATAAAAACAGGCATATGCTTACCTGCTCAAAATGGTGCATGTGAAGAATGTGTGTCAATAACAATGTTTTACTCAGCCATAAATTTCTAGCTCAGTGAACATCACACTAAAATTCTGCTTGCACTGATAGTATGCAGATACCCATGTCCAGACACCTTCTGGATTAGTATCATGCCTATGCTGCACAATGATGCACAAGGTCAGTCAAACATCTTGGATGTCAGTATGTATGAAGTCCAACCACTTATTATTTCCATTCTAGTTTCAAATAATAAATGATGTAGTAAGGCCTTCTGGGATATGTAGGGCAAAGGTGTTCCTCTGCCCCTGAACAGCCTCACAAGTATTGAATGTGAGTGTACCCACACATGACCTGTATTGTACAATAAACACACATATTCCTGATTAGAAGCCACAGCACAAAAGCAGGAACAAAGACTCTCATCCCTAGGGGAATGGCAAAGTGAAAAATATGTGTTGCAATCGGTGCATTTCATTTAACAAAGATACAGGCATGAAGTGCCATACTTCGGAAGTTGTCATTGTCAGTGAAGGTGGAGATTCTTCAAGCAGGTATGGACACAGTTCTTGATTTTTACAAGGCCAAGTACGATCTTCCACAACCACAAAACTGTAATCTGTACTGACAAACATTTCCCAAATATACTGGCCCTTTTACTTTCACACTGAATGCAACAGTAGAATGCTACCTCTGTTGTTTTGTGAGTAATAATAGAAAATGGGGCCCACTTATGCCGCTTAAAGTGTGAACATGCCCCACAGTTAACTCAGATGTAAAGTAGATGAACATCCCTCCCTAGGCCTCTTAGAAAACAACATGGAACTGCAAAGACTGCAGGCAAATAGCTGCATTATGTTCTCAACTCACTCCGCAACCAAATCATAATTATTGAAATGATAACAAAGTTCTGAAATGTGAACAATGTTTTTCTAAACAATCTATCTAACGTAACTGAACCTATCTAGTCTACACTTCCTGTTCTTGAAAACAACTTTACACTAATTTATTTAATCTTACATGACCTACACCTAGCCTAACTAATGTTACCTCTAACCTGCACCATCTGAACTGATCTAGTTACAGCCCACATACTAAACACAAATGACAATTTTAACATCAACCACCTTCCCATTTAATACACATAGATCAGCACAATACATACAACATGCACATTCTAAATATACACTACCTAAACATGTATTCCTGCAACACACTATAGATTAACCTGACACCCACTACAAAAAGTAATATCATAGAAACACTTAAATATAACTGCCTAATAACTTATGTAAAAACCTATCCCTATGCTACACTAAATATATGCTAAATCCTAACTAACACTATACCTATATTTATTCAACTAATAAACAGCTTGACAACAGGAAAAGGGGTTTGGGCCAGGCGAGTTATTAGATTTGTGCACTTATGAGGTCTAAAGTATTCCAAATTTGCACAAGCATGGCACACAGGCTTGCCTGTTCATTTTCTATTGCCTGCATCTGAAACATTGAGTCATTGCAGGAGTTGTCTGAATTAGCTGATGTGCTGCCACATGAGAGGAACTAGATGTTTCCGAAATCGGTTGGCTAGGTTCCAGCTGCTGTTGGGCTCTCACCTGTTGTGTAGGGCCATTGGATCGGTCTGCATGTGCCCGCCTTCCTGCATGTTAAGTACCTTCTGACTTTGCCTTCTCATACCTCACCCCAATCTTGCAAAAAGCCTTGCTAACATTTCTGATGTGGTGGAAGTGCTCATGTTTCAGAAAGTATTATGTGTCCTCTTTTGCTGTCATGTTATTTTGGGAGGTAAAGAAATAATTTATCAGTTCCAGTAAACAATGTACATGATGTCTGCAAGACTACACTTACACCGTCATACAATTATAGGTGGCAGTCCAGACCAACCACAATTATGGCAGAAGGGGTCAAAACAATGTACCATCTTAACAAATAAATCTCAAATTCTAACAACACAAACTGACACAAGTGCTAGCAGTGTAGGTATGTGATACAGAAATGTAGTCTCACAATTTTACAATTAAATATCATTCATTACGGGGATTAGCAATCATGATGATGTGTACATAGGAAATTGGACACTTAATCCTGTTCTGGACATTTGGCTGTTAGTATTGCATCATGCAAGTGGGTATGTAATTTGCTCATGACCATATGTGAAATGTGTTAAGTAAAGCAAGTCCAGGTAGTGTGCTTCTGCACTGCATTACTCATCTGGAGTGAGCTAAGGCAACAGACATTGCTGTCTTGATTTACTCGGTGCCAGATAGTATATACACAAATGGGGGGGAGGTTGGTTACCTCCTGCAAGACATAACTGTATTACACCACAACAATTGAGTAATTCCAAGAAATCTGACAAATAGCTTCAGGTATACAGTTGTAGGAATACCATGGTGAGGTAAACCTTTACAAATGTCTGTGCATACATTCCCCTAAGGTTGCTTTCCACCCTACACATATTTTGTTTTCAAAAGCATTCCTGAAGTGTGTATGTATGCTGGTGTATCCATCTGTACCAGAACAATGTGGAGTATGGTGCAGGCAAGTGCGCACCATGAGGCAAGGCTGACTGTGATGTTGCTACCCAGTACAAGTTACCCCACCAGTATTTGAACAGTGTAATGGACTGCATGCTTCTGACAAAGGAAATCCCTGTATGTGTTTTTTTTTATACAGTGCATCAACATTGCTACATACCTTGCACAGGATTCCTGTCTCTGAGAAATGGGGCATAGCCTATATGAGACAATGATTTAGCCATTTTAATGTAAATCCATGTGCAGACCAGTCACCTTTGCCCATTGTGTCCCATATTATTCTGGTTGCACTGAGATAGGAAATCTGACATCCTCATATGACCTGGCAAGCCACATGTCCATAACCCAGCCATCTGGACTTCTACCCTCACAATTCAAATCAGTCAGGCAGTGTGGAAATATTTTGTCCAACACTATGGTCAATAATAGTCACAGCTGTATATCCTTACAGCCTCCCGTATGTCTGGTTTAACATTTCTCTGTCACTCTTATTCGCATAACAATGACATGTATGATTCTAAGGGTTGATGAAGTTCCCCTGAATTTGGATTACAGCAACCATACCTCAGGTTAAGTAAATTATGTGACCACTATTCTACTCATAAATACCCACACCCTTACAGACACATGTTGAGATGTCTTATGTCCTCTGTTTTGCTTCAAACCCATGACTATGAACAAGTCTGGCCTAGCACAACAATACATGCAGCATCTTTGACTGGAATAATGGATTGTTTGTGATGGTTAGCCCTCCGACACAGTTATACCAGAATTAAGCACATGTAATGTTATTTAACACTCACATACACAAATAGATATGTGTTACCTGACATTTTCAGTGTTTTTCTGCATGATTGAGCACAAATATATTCACCTACAGTGCAGGATAGATGCAATATGTGTGTGCATAGTATGATGGATATTGATGCAATGTATGTGGTATTTGGACACACACTAATTGTAAATCGTATATCATGACTCAATATTTTATTAACAGGTGGTAATGCTGTCTGGGTAATGTGTTACATCTCATCAGTACAGTACCAGTATAATACTCAAATATTGACGCAGGCTGCCAAACCGTACCTAGGCAAACAGCCTAGCTCTTTATACTTTTATGCAACACCTGTTGTAACATTGTATGTAAGGTTTATGCTATATATCTGCAGTTAAATTTGGATTAGGTTTATTATCTACTAAAGGAAGGCCAGATGATGGGACATGTGGCATAAGCATCAATACTGTATTTAAGGAAACATCACCACAGCTGTTAAAGATGCATGCTGCCTGTGTGCCTGCATACATTACCCCTACATGCACATTGCCATTTGTCCTTGGCCTTTTACCATTAATGTGGGTACAGGTTCAGTTCTGTTGGTACACTGATTGTAATTTTTTGGCAGGTGATTGATACCTTGACTTACACATCACAATGTTATTACTACCATGGATCACACATAAACCTTACAGAGCAGCAACTATGTACTACTCACATGTATCAGTAGCGGCGGGATCACGGAAGGTTTCAACCTCAGCTCTTTTTTATGGTGCAGGACCACCTAAAAAACAAAAAAAGGATATTGCTTTGTAAATAGTGAAATTATACACAATGTAAATTCCATTGACAGTGCTTTCATATGCCAGTGAATTGGAAGAGTCAACACGTTGGACACACGTGTGTATATGTCTGAATAGGGGATGCAGCTATTAATCTTGCATGGCAGAGGTGACTGAATGTTAAGGCACAGTAATAGCTAACATCACATGCCTGAAGCACATCTCAGACATGTGATGTTATGTGTACTGGTGGGCACCAGCCCCCCTTGGAGCATGACACATGGGGACTTTTCATTGGTCATGGTGTGCTAATGTGTGACATTTTACCTTCTTAAGTGTGACATATTGGGTGCCAATTTACAGTGAAGAAACCAAGTAAATATTATAATATTTTGTAACATTTTAAAGTTTATCTACATTTTGTGTTTTGTAGTAGGTTTGAGTGGATGCTGGTAGCTGCTGTGATGTGGAAATTAGGTCATATCTGTGTGTTACTGCACCTATGTGCATCACTATTACATCCCATATTCTGTCTAATATCCTTATTCAGTCAAACTGTCAGTATTCCAGCCATAAGGTGTGTTATGAATGCAACATTTACTTGGGGGAGTACAGAGACAGGCTAGATCACCCATTCAACAGTGGGTGTGCCAGACAGCTTAAAGATGTACTGCATTATTGTGTAATGCCAGTATGGCACATGTGATTGTCAGGCAGCCAGGTATTTCCATACAAAGCTAGTAAAGTTCCATCATGTAATTTAGTGGGGTAGACATGTCTGCACTCAGGGCTATATGTCTGCACCAATATGTGTATGGCTTCTACTATGCATCATAGTAAATGTGCTTTGCAAATCTTGTTTCTATTGTTTGAGGTTAACAAGGCCAGCTTGAGCAGCCAAGGCAAGTGTCATTAATCATGAGTGCACAATATATATCAAAACACTGCATTGACATACCCTGCACCAGAGAGAGGTTCCTTGACCATTTCATGTGGGTAGTGATTCACATTTGATGGTAAGATATGCATTTACAAACATATGACACAAGGGTAACCTGCAAATGCATCTGTAAGAAGTACCTTTCCTGGAGTGATATTACATGGTGTTAGACCTTCACATCTCCTCTTTACTTCATTTTCTAGGTGTCCTGTGTACAGCAGCACACAAAGACGGAGGAATATGGCTCACAGGATATATTGGTTAGCAGTAAGATGAACCTTCATGCTCACATACATTCCTGCATGCAATAGTAGCATCCTTGCTCCAAGGTGCTAGTGTGCCTGTGTTGAGCATAGGTAGGCAAAACAACATTAGCACAGGAGAAAAGGCAAGTTATTTAAACCTTTATTTAGAAACAGAACATTTCTTGCAATTTACTTGTACACATATTTGTGGCGTAGGGACACTATCTGTTAAATTTTATATGGGCACACTCTTTGCACATTGTATGGTGCAAGAGTGATGCTGAGGGGCTCATAAATATGCCCCTTGATGTTTTGGGTACCGACTTTTTTCATTATATTTATGTATTTTACTTACAAGAGGTATTTGACCCCTTTTGAACGTTGATCAAAATTTATGATGCAGAGGGGAGTTGAAGTATCATTCTCTTCCTCAGTATTTTTTGAGTGATGTGCAATGAAACCAGCATTGATGGAGTATTTCAAAACCCACCTTTTCTCTACCAGTGATCCATGATTATTTTTAACAAGCATTGTTTCAAAACTAGTTAAAAGTTTAGATTTTTTCCTAATATTATCCTACAGAAGTGAGACAACTGCTAGTAATACAAAGACTCCTCAATGCATCTTTAAGGGGTTCAGCCTTGGTTTAGACCAAATTCTTTACTACACGACACCAGGCCTGATTCACAAAGATACACTTAGATGGTTGGTCTAAACTTAGATTAAACATCTAAGTTTTGGACTTCGGGAATTCACAAATGGCATTTACTAATAGCATCTTTAGGTCCACCCTTGAGGGAGCGATTTCAACATGGTGCTTTATGTACGCCTTCATCCATAGGAAACGGGCATAAGAGTTTTTAGTCTCCAAGCATTGAATATCGTGCTCGGTGCAACAACTCCTTACGGTGGGCTTTTTTTTACTTCAATTAACTCTAGCAATGGGAGGAAACCAGTAGCTGAAGCTCTAATGAAATAGATGCACTTCTGCTACCAGCTGTTATAATAATCACCACCAAGATAGCTGTTTCCCAATAAACTGATCGTGCCACCAAACAACGTGCTGTCAACTAAAACAGTTCAGGCGATAAATGTGGCAAATACAATGAGCGCCATCAAACGTTACGCTCTAATGGTGCGCATTGAAACATTCTTCCAACTGGATTACACCAGTGGCCCTCATGGCCACCGCCAGACCACCTAACAAAGTCTCCCACCTCATTTACACCACATAAGCTCAGAGTTCCTGCTGAGCTCTCATCAATCACCACAATCTTAAAACCTGTTCTTGTATGTTTCACACTCGAGGCGATTTTCACTTGTGGGCCTACAATACTGACAAACACAGCACCAAGGGCTCAGGAAAGGGGTGGATAAACATTTTGTAATGAACACGCACCAGATAAAGATTTACTACAGTGATCTGTTACGCTTCAATGCCCATTGTCACCCTACGTGTTACAACTTCATAATTGTTAACTAACGAGCTAGAAACATTAGACTTGCTTATACTCCTCTTATTGCTGTTACTGGAATACAAGACATATTGCAAACCTAAAGACAGTCAGAATCCAATACTTAAGTCTACTGAGAGCCTCTTAAAGTATTGTTTCTAATCCCTCAATAAGTTCTGAATTATTAAATGAAGCGCTCATTGCATACTTGGGATCTCAACATCAAGTGTCACCACCAGGTCCCCACCACCGAATACAACAAACACAACTGGTCTTATCAATAACATCTTCCAGGGACAAGTATAATCAAGCTGTAGCTATACCTGCATTACTGATCTACTTTTTACCACCACGTTCATCCCTATTTAGTGGAATACTGCTTTTAAATCATTCTGGTAATCTTGTTGTTTGCACCTCCACTACTTTAATTTAACAGACACTGAGGCAACTAGTTTTGTTGCCATGATTATGTTGCACCAAAAAACTGACCCTTATACCATAGATCTATAATACCTCAGCATATCAGCCATGGCAGACTCCAAATCAAAAGAAAGAGAACAGAAAGAGTCCAGAGAACACAAACACCACAAACCTGGATGAAAAAGGTGTAAGTCAGACACACATCTTCTTGACTCACCTGTCAAAAATATGACAGAGTATGGAAACTCCATCAACCTCATCCCGAACAAACTGAACTCAATACATGAAATTACCAGCTCAACACAGATAAACTGCAAATAGATATGCTAGACATAAAAAAGCTATACAATGTAACCCAAAGAATGAACGAAGCTGAATTCAGAGTCACCAAAGTAGAAGATCAGTCACATTGCTTAAAAAAATGAGTTCAGTCTCATGAAAAGAAGATACTACTACTTGAAAAACAAATTACAATTCTTGAATAAAGAAACCAAAGAGGGAACCTTAGAATATTTTGTCTACCTCAACAAGCAGAAGATGGAAGTGATGTTCGTGTATCCTTCTTAGAGTTATGGATTCCCCAAGTGCTTAAAATAAACTTCAAGACAGACCTTGAAATCGAACGAGTACATAGGGTACGAACAAAATCAGGAAAATACCTAAAGTCACCCAGACCTATGATCTTCAGACCTCTATGATATGAATACACCAAATTGATATTTCAACACATGATAACTGTGAAATCTATCTCTTGGAAAAGACACAAGATTGGTATCTCCTAAGAATACGCAAAGAACACAGTCCTATGAAGGAAAGGCTTCCTTGCTCTTAAGAACAGACTGAAAACAATGTAATTACATTTTTCATTTGCAGGTCCAGCAAAACTTCAGATGTTCAAGGATGGAAGAACTTTTTATTTTGAAGAACCAAAGGGTCTAGAAAACATTTTAGAAGACTTTTCCAAGCAAACCATGGGCACATAATTGGGCCTTGATATTTATGTTCCTATGTATTTGTTAACCTTTACTCTTCAAGTTCATCTACTAACCTATCTGAAATTCATATTGTATAAAAGTTTACTAACCCCCTTGCCTAGATTTTCACTCAACTTTACTATACAATAGAACCATTGAACAAATGGTTCCATACTTATTTCTAACATCTCATTAACATTGGTTGGTTAACAATGGCTAGCCTTTTGACCTATCTCATCTATTGCAACCACTCTCTGAACCTAATGCTCACTAGTCAATACTAACTTGATAACTAACCCTTATTCTACACACTTTACTCCCACTGTAAAACTTCTTTGATACAATACATCACTAATACTCTAACCACTTAACTCTTGACTGCCTTCCAGACTGCATATGTCTTCATGAGTGTTGAATTTACCTATTGTTGTGTACAATCCATTGTTGTGCTATTCTATAGCTCGTTTATTTTCTGCGTGCAATTTCACAGCCATTAACGACAAACGGATGCATACTGAATAGACACTGCCTTATTACTTGAGGCTCCTTACACAATTTACAAATGTTAAAGTATTATCTTTACTTGATAACTGCTCTTTTAGGGACACAACATTGGCTGACTATAGACATGTTATGATCTTCGCTTACCAACTTGGTCTGAAAGTCAAAGCCCAGTCTATATGCCCTACTACCCAATCCCATCAGATACACGGGCTTGCAAAGCTACTATCTAGATCCCACATATGCTATATATGCTATTAAGGGATCATTTGTATAGTATCACCTTGTTTAGCCCAACAACTTCTTGTTTATCACATAATCTCTACCAGCTCACGAAACTTATGCGAAGGGAGGACTGTTGAGGACTTTGAAGAGGAAGGAGATGACTGGGCCAGGACATGGGAACATTTAGGGACAAGACGGGGTGGGCCAGTGGTTTCAAACAGGTCAACACCGGAGAGGAAAAGCTTCTTAGATGCAGTTTGAGGGGATTTGGAGCCAGGTCTGGGAATGTAGGTTGAGGGAGTGGTGGTATGAGGTGTAGGTGTGCTGGATGTGGATGCAGGTGCCTATTTAGTCTGCTTATGTATGGTGGATGTGTGTGATGTGGATGAGTGTGAGCGTTTGAGTGTTTTGGGAGGAGGGGGTGGACACAGTAGGAGAAGACAGTCTGCCAGTGTATATGGATGTTGTGTAGGTGTCTGCAGGTCTGGTGAGTGTGCTGTAAGTGTCTGTGAATGTAGTCGTGGTGAGTGCAGGTGTGGTGTCTGGGGTTCATGACTGGATGTTAGCTGCTTTGGTGACTGCAAGAATGGGGGCAGCAGCAGTGACTAAGGGTTCAGTGCATGTTGGTGTGCATGGTGAGGTGACAGACAGGGAGGCAGGGGAGGTTGACACATTGGGGGAGGTGGAAGTTGGTGCGGGTGATTTGGTATGTTGTGTGTGTGCCTGCCTGTGTTGGGAAGTGTGGTGCTTGCGTTTCTCTGTGCGCTTCTTGTGTGTTGATCTGTGTGCGTGGCTGTCTGTATGTGTGCTTGGAATGGGTGAAGGGAGTGTGGTGCTTGAAGGGGTAGAGATGGTGGTAGGGGGAAGGAAAGACCAGGGACACTGACTGCCGTCAAAGAGGAGGCCAGAGCCTGAAAAGATCTATGTAGGCCAGACATGGCACTGTGAATGCCTTCCCGGTATGCATTACATTGCTGTAGCTGGGATGCTAGCCCCTAGATAGCATTCACAATGGTTGTCTGCCCTACAGCGATGGTTCTCAGGAGGTCAATAGCCTCCTCTGTGAGGGCATCAGGGCTGACTGGGACAGGGGATGAGGTGCCTGGGGCGGAGACGCCCACCCACCTGAGTGAGCGGGCACTGGCAACTCGTGGGGAGCAACTGGGAGGGTGATGATGGTATGGGGGTGGCGGAAGATGACAAAGAATGGGTGGGCCCAGTAGGGTCCGCCACCACCAGGGAGCTGCCATCGGAGGAGGAATCTGAGTCACTACCTACAGTGGTAGTTGCCTCCCCCATGGTATTCCCCTCGTCCTCCAACACACTGGTCCAATTGGCGTCAGTGGACTCTGCCACATGGATCCCGTGGGCTGCACCATCCCCACTCACCGGTGCCTCAGCTCTCTCGCCTGATGATGCTAATTTACACAGGGACACAAGAGCACTGGGGAACAAAACAAGAAAGAAGTATGTCAATTCCAGGAAATATGTCCATGTTGTGACACATACACTCCCACCCAGCTCAGGCACAAACCCTCAGCAGACACAACACATGTTAGGAATTTGCCCCTGACTGGTAGTCATGACCCCACAGTACACTACATTCCCATCCTGCCCCACTACTCTGATACACTTTGTGAAGTCAGCCAATGAGAGACAATGCCAACCCAACACATCTGCAAGTCCGTGAGGCTACATTGAATACAATGGCCCAAACCGGGGACTCCTATTAGGCCTACAGACCCAGCCAAAGCTACCTAGGACACTATCCGATGGACGTGGAGGAGGCAGGACTGCAGGGACACACCTGTCTATGTGCCTGGCACTACTATGCATGCACTCCTTAGCATCTAACTCCATTCATCATGGTGGCATCACAACAGTGTTGGTACTCACCCCTTTGTGGCTGTTGTGCTGCCTTCAAGTGCCCATCCAAATCTGGATAGGCCACAGCCAGAATGCAGGCCATTAGGGGGGTCAGGATCCGATGGGCACACCTCATTCATTGGGAGGCCTTCCCCAGCTGGGCCTCTCTGGTCTTCCTGACCCAGTGCCTCAGGTCCTCCCATTGCTTCCTGCAGTGGGTGCTCTGCTGGTTGTCGACCCCTAGGGTCCGCACTTCGTTGGTGATGGCTTGCCACAGTCCCCTCTTCTGACGGGTGCTGCCATGCATGGAACACACGGAGTAACGTCAGTGTGAGTGCCCCATACACAAATGCCATGCTCGTTCAAACTGACATGGCCCATGGAGACATACATATGGACAATTTTCAAGCCAAAAACTCCCAGACACACTACAGGTGAGCATTCACACAGCAAACAAGAATGCATACAGGCATCCGCCACATTCACAAACATCTAAGGAGGACAAATAGCAACGTACCTGTTCCTCTGGTCGCCCATACAGCTTGGCATGCAGAGGTAGGACCCCGTCCACCAGCTTCTCCAGCTCCTCTGCGGTGAAGGCCGGGGCCCATTCCCCTGTGACACATGCAATCTCAGGGTCAGGACACAGCAACACACGCAGTGGAGTTCTTCCCTTCTCGTAGTGCAGGAGTCAAGTGTCAAGGGCCTGTTGAAATAGGGGTAGATACCGTGGGCGGGGATCATGATTGGCCCAGGTTCCCCATGGACAACCATGTTATCCAATGATCAGGTGCACGGCGGTGAACACCTCCTACTGCCATGATGAGTTACGTCAGCAGAAATAAGTCACTTCCATACTACACTACCTGTAAGGCAGGAGGCTGCCATTTAGCATCCACCACACCTCCATAGCCTGGCCAGGGGCCTCATCTATGGCTCCATTCCCTCTCCCCTTCTTCAAGTACTGACATGAGTACTGGTCCCCCACATGTAATCATGGTGGGAACTGTGTCTACACTGTGATGCCATTATGACTGAGTCACCTCATCACATATTAGCCTGACAGGATTTCCTCCTTCTTTGTGTCTGTGTGCGATACATATGTGTCGCATGTAAAACATGAATTCTGTCACCATGTGTCCCAACTCAATGTGTCTTCCTTCCTCCCCCATAGGTACAGACCTATGTGGCGAGGGAGAGCCCTATCTGTTTACAGACCCCTGGTAGATCTGGCCACCATGGAGGAACGTCTCATCATTATAACTTACCGACTTAATTGAGCTACAGTCCTTGACCTCTGTGCAGAAATGGAGCCTGTTCTGAAGCCGGCTAATAGGAATCACCATGTCATACCTGCAACTATGCAGGTACTATCTGTGCTACATTGTTTGGCCACAGGCTCATTCCATGTGACAGTGGGCATGGCTGCAGGGGTATCTCAGCTAATGTTCAGCCACATCCTGTCCAATTTCCTGAATGCATTCGTTCAACACCTGTAAAGTTATGTCCAGCAACCCCAAAGGGCTAATCTCACTGCCATCAAATCAGGATTCTATGCCTTTGCAAATATCCCCCATGTGATAGGTGCCCTTGATGGTACCCACATAGCCCTCATACTCCCAAGAGTAAATGAACAAGTGTTCCGGAATCGTAAAAACTATCACTCCATGAATGTCCAATTGGTGTGTACTGCTGATCAGTACATTTCACATGTCAATGCAAGGTTCCCAGGATCTCTCCATTCATTTGTCCTGAGAAACAGCAGTGTGCCACCCATGATGGGACAACTACAGGGGGACAGAGCTTGGCTCATAGGTGAGTGTGTATGACACTAGATCAGTTACATAGCTGACAGGCAGGCTGTATGCAAGTACATTGTGTGTTTTTCAACCCTCTTTCACCCACTTTTGCAGGGGATTCTGGCTACCCCAACATGCAATGGCTCCTGACACCTGTGAGGAATCACAGGACAGATGCAGAAAGGAATTAAAATAAGGCACATGGTCGTACTAGGAGGGTGATTGAGTGGACCATTAGATTCCTGAAAGCAAGATTTTGTTGCCTCCATCTCTCTGGAGGATCCCTGTGCTATGTCCCTGATAGTGGCATGCTGCATGCTTCACAACTTGGCTGTGAGGAAAGCTATCCCACTTCTGGAAGAGGAGGAGGCTGTCCAACCAGACCTGCCACCTCAGAGGAGGGATGAGAGTGATGGTGAAGAAGAGGGGGAAGACATCAACTCCAAGACCCAGCTAATCTATCTATACTTCAAGTGACTCAGGTACATTTCATATGATGCTGATGGCTTCACTGCATTGTTTCAGGGTAACTCATGTAGTAAGTGCTGTTGTGTCCTTTACCAGTGATATGGCAAAATCATGACTGAAGTGGCAGATGCGAGTTAACGCTATGGAATGTACAGTGTGACATACTTCAGACACTACAGTCTGTTAGATCCCCTCCTGCAATTAATGTGTCATTATGATGGTAACTGGCTAATGCATTCACAATTGATTGTACATATTGGTTAAGGACAGATGGTTTGAGTGCACAGGTATATTTATTCCAACTCAAAGTACCCATGAGTGTTGGACAGTGAAAGGGAGTGGGAACATGGTGAACAACATACTCAGGTACATATGCTCAGCTATTGGTAGCACAGGGGTATAGTTCATGGGGCCATTGGAAGATGGTGAGATGGCAGTGGCATGTCAACAAGGTAGCTCAGTGGTACACGAGGGAGACAGTTCAGGGCAGAGTCACTTCCTGGCACTGGGCTTGGTCTTGGCTGGTGTTTCAGTGGGATGTCTGGGTCTAAGGGCACGTTTGCGAGGGTGAAGTTAGGCTGTAGAAGTAGGGGTGCTGGTGTCCTGTGAGTCCTCTGCCAGTGTCACCAGTCCAGTAGCTGCTGCAGATATAGATGGCAGGGCAGTGTCCTGGCTAGTGTAAGGGGCCTGCAGGTGGGTGGAGGACTCAGACTGGATATTTGTCTGGCACTGCAGCACCCCTGCAATAGAGGCCATGGTAGCATTGAGCTGTTTCCATTGCTCCATGGACTCCTGTTGGTGTGCTACCTGCAGCCTCTGATTCTGCTCCAACGTGGCCAGGATCTGGCCCATCCTGTCCTGGGAATGATGGTATGCTTCCAAGGACCTCAGCAATGACCTCCTGGGCAGCAGCATCCCTCCTTGATCCACCACCCTGGACCACTGATACCCTCCCACTGGCCCTAGCCCCCTGTGCTTGTGTCCCGTGCACAGGTCTGGCAGTCCCACTTGCAGTTGGCCCTTCATCATCCTGCCTGGTGGTGGGTGGAGACTCGGGCCTCTGTACATGTGGGCAGCCAGTCCGTGGCCGGGAGACACAGGTGTGGGGTCATTTGGCCAGAGCTGATGGTGGTGGCTGAGTGGTAGGGGTGTCAGTGGTGTCCTGGGTGGGGCTTCTGGAGGGTGACTGTCCAGGGCTGTGGGATGGGCCAAGGATTTCCTCTGTGTCCAGACATCCCTTTGCACTCTCCTGAGTTGGGCCTTCATCTTCAGGTGGAGGACTGGCACTCCTTGACATCTCTGTCCAGGTGGCTGGGTGGTGGTGCCTGTGTCTGAGAGAATAGAGATGTGGGTGTCCTGCACTTTATTGTCAATTGCAGCACTGGAAGTAATTGGTGGTTGAATTCCCATGTAGTGGTATGCAGGGTCCCTTCGTGTTCATTTTGATGCATTTATTGAGGGTGATGGTGGTGCATTGTGGGTGTTGTAGTGCTCCTGAGATTTCATGCATGGGTTGGTGACTGCACACAGGGGGATGGATGGTGATTTGTATGGGGGATTGTGGGCATGCAGGTGACTTGGATATGAGTGTGTGGGTCTCATGGGCTGGGTAGGGGATGGGGCATGGTAGTAGTGAGAGGGATGGGTGATACATGCATTACAAGTGTGGTAACTGTTAAGGTATTGTAGTTGAATTACCCGAGTTCAATCCTCCAGTGAGTCCAGTGAGGCCCTCCGGGTGCAGGATTGCCAGGACCTTCTCCTCCTTGGTGTATTCGGGAGAGGGAGGGGGGCCACCACCAGTCTTCTGTATGGCAGTGTTGTGCCTGGGTGCCATGGACCGCACCTTCCCTCTCAGGTCGTTCCATCTCTTCCTGATGTCATCCCTTGTACGTGGATGGTTTCCCATGGCATTGACCTTGTTGACTATCCTCTGCCATAGCTCCATCTTCCTGGCCAAGGGTGTCTACTGCACCTGTGCCCCGAATAGGTGTGGCTCGACCCTGAGTATTTCATCCACCATCATACTTAAGCGGGGTGTTAAGGGGGTGCCATGGTGTGTGTTGTGGGTGGTATGTTGTAGGTGTATTGGTGAGGGTGCTGTAGTGTGGTTAGGTGTGTGGCTTGTGATGGTGGGTGTGCAATGTATGGGTTTTGGTGGGGTTTTTTGTGTGTGACTTGTGTGATGGTTAGTTCAGTGTATGCGTGTTGTGGTGTCAATATCTGTCATGTTATTGGCGTTGCAAAGGATTGTGGGGTGTGTATGTGTGTGTTTTAAAGTGTTGTGGATGTGTGTCAGGTGTGTGCTTTTCAAACTTGCCAATGTGTGCATTTGTTGTTGGCGGGTCCCCTTGCTGGTCGTGGTGGTCCGTACCGCCAATGGTCGTTTGACATTCACTGCGCGTCGAGCTGATTTGTGCATCATTATTTGGTGGGGGAATTTGTCTGCATGGCGGTGGCGAGGTGAGGTGTACTGCCATTCTGCATCATTGGCCCTGGCGGTGGGTGGAGGTTGCAAGATTTTTGGAGGTTTGTCTTTTTGGCATCATTATATGGCGGTATGCAGTTCACCGCCACTGGCGGTCTTTTGTTCACCGTCAGCATGGCGGTGGGTAGTAATTGCTGCCAAGTTCATAATGAGGGCCATAGTCTGTTCCTTGGCCATCAAGAAATGGAATGGTGCTCTTACCCTTTCAAAAAAGACTAATCCAGTCATCATAGATAATACACATCATAATGAAGGTAGATGGTCAATCACCTGGGTAAAACATAATGCTACAAACTCTTTATTGTCAATGTCTATGCTCCAACATCACATGACTATGAATTTTGGGCCTCTTTAAACAAACAACTATGCCTATTTTCCAACGACTCCAACATTGTCCAGGCTGGTGACTTCAATCTCCCATGAAACACTGTTCTCAACAGGAATTCAGCCTGTAAATACAGACCTAGCTGATATCATAATCAGATGAGGAATTTCTGTGATAAACACTGCTTTAACAACATATTTTGCATAAATAATCCAACAGGCAGTGAATTTACATTCTACTCACACAATTCTATATTGAGGATCGACAATATCCTAACTAACAATAATCTCACCCACAAAGACTTTAATCCTAGGATCGAACCAATACTAATATCAGATCACGCATGTATATCACTTGACCTGATTATCACACGTGAATCCCCCTAAACCGAAATATTGGAGACTAAATGAAACTCTCCTAGAAGATGAATCACACATTGATAGAATTAGAGCAGCTATCAATAACTACTTCACAAAAAACAAATCCGCTTACATTAACAAAGAGACGCTCTGGGATCCCATGAAAGCCTCCATCAGAGGAGAAACTATTAGCATTATGTCTAATATTAAAAAAGAAACCAACAAGTCTCTTAACAATCTAAAACAATCCATCAACAGATTAGAAAAAAAATCTGTGGACTAAAAGGCCAAGAAACATGATCACAACTAAAAGCCTTCACATATGAATACAATAGAATACTATGTAAAAGAGCACATATATGGGTACAAAACATGAAAATAAGGAAATTCATAGACTCCAATAAAGCAGGCAGAACTTTGGCACACTACTTAAAATTAAAAAACAAACTAAATCACATTGCCTCTGAAGCCATTATTATTGTGATCCATAAGGAAATAAAAGACCCCTTGAAGTTAAAAACTACAGACCCATCTCTCTCCTGAACCTAGATTGTAACATTTATGCAAAAATCCTTGCAAATTGACTAGACAAAGGCCTTCCTTTCCTCCCTCAGACAACAATCACAAACTGGGTTCATAAAAGGTAGACAGGGTGCACACAACATAAGGCTTTTCTGCCATATAATTGATCAAATTAATTATCTAACCACCCCGCTATTGCTATGGCATTAGATGCTGAAAAGGCCTTTGATAGAGTCTCATGGACTTTTCTGAAATCTACGAAGCAAACATTTTACCTGCGTGAAACCTTTATTAGACAAGTCTTTGCCTTATATTCTAACCCATCTGCCTGCTTCCAAACCAACAGATTTCTCTCAGACAAAATCGACCTAGCACAAGGAATGAGGTAAGGTTGCCTCCTCTCTCCCCTACTATTCCTATTGGCACTAGAACCACTCCTATTGACAATTAGAGCCGATACTACAATACCAAGCGTTTCCTTTGACAACATCACATGTAAGGTCACTGCTAATGTTGATGATGTACTCATCTTCACTCTAAATCCCAACAGAGCCATCCCAGCGATCTTAAAATTGATAGCCTCTTATGCTAAAGTCCCAGGCTACTCATTAAATTTGGATAAGATTGAAGTATTCCCTCTCAATAATATATCATTTGCCTTTATATTGCTCAATACAAAATTACAATGGCAACCCACAAAGATCAAATACCTAGGAATCACTTTTAAAATCAATCAAGAAGAAACTGGAAGGAAAGAAGGCACCCTATTCCAAAAAATTAAAGACCTACTTTCAAATTGGTCGCCAAAGTCATAACATGGTGGGGATGCCTGGAATGCATCAAGATGATGATTGCCTCACGAATCAATTGTGTCCTATCGATGCTACCCATACAGTTCTCTAAGAAATCCTTCACCAATATAAACAACCTAATCACATAATTCATATGGAAAAAGAAAAGAAGCTAAAAAGCTAAACCTAAAGAAACAGTATGGAGGCCTAAGCCAACAAATTTTTTACAAATACCAGCTCTCATTTCATATCAAATAGGCTTTGTGGTGGATAAACGAAAACTCTCAAGATGCTTTCCTATGGGTTCACTTAGGAAATGTGTTAATGAAACCCTATTCACTAGTCTTGTTACTAACCATGAAAACAATGTATTTCACACACTCAAATAAGATACTTAAAGACACAAAATATTGTTCTCAAATCATGACAGAAAACTAGCAAATATAATCCAGAACTCAGAATATGCCTTCCTATGGACAACCCCAAAATTAAAATTGAAGACAAACCCCTCTCATTGTCCTCCTGGACTTCAAATAAGATCCTTCTGATTAAAGATATTGGACCTCCACCTGACCCTAAAACATTTGCTGATCTCCTCGCCTCTCATAATCAAGATAACATCGAATTCTACAATTTCCTGAACATAAAAGCTACCTTGAATGAGATCCCCAAACCTTACTCTAGCGACTTAATATCTTTGTTACACAAACTATCTCATGAACCGCATGCAGTCTCCTCTAATTACAAAATGCTAATAACCACAAACACCAACTAAAGATTTATGTCTGATGTCCATTCTAGGTGGACTAATCCCTCTAAAGCAATCCTTGCCACCAATATTAGTGAGGACATTTAGAAAAAGATATGGTCAACTGCCCTAAAACACAAAATATCTCCTGTTCTACTGCAGTGTAAATACTGGCACTACATAGAGTCTATTGGACACTGAAAAAACTCTCAAAACTGGGATTAACAGAATCCAAAACTTGCTGGAACTGTCAGAAATCACTTGGCTCACTCAATCACATGTTATTCCATTGCTGGAAACCTAGAAACATTTTGGGTGAGGTCGAATAAACAGTCAACAACATTTTTGGGACATCCATACCCCTTGACTTTCATTTAATAATACTGGGCTCCTGGGCCCACCATTCTAATTTAAATCCAAGCCCCAATGATATATACCTACTAGATCTCTTACTGACTATTGGTATCCTATGCGAGTGGAAATCATACCAAAATATATCACACCATACCGGGTATGCCAGAATATGTTTTACAAGGAGCACAGATAACGTTGTACCATACCAATTTCAATCCCTATTCCACACGGAAATTATGGAATAAATCAGATCTGTATCTACAGAAAACAAAACACCCTTAGTGGGATACCTAACAGCTACAGATTGATAGTGCTGCAACTTTTACCTCTCGGATTAACTGACATTACTTCCAAGCTCTGATACCACATGAACAAGGTGATATCCCTTCCCTTCTTTCCTGCTGCTCTTTTTCCCCCGTTGCTTTCCCCCATTCGAAGGATCATGAGCTAAAGTACCTATATATTATATGATGAAATATAACTGCAATAATGCAAACTGCTGACTGTTTATTACTGTCAACACTAACAATACCATTTGATCTTGATCAATGTGCCAGTATTCTTCTCTGTCTTTTATCTGACTGTATCTTTTTGGAAAATCCCTTATAAAATGTTTTGAAAGACATAGGATTAGAAAGGTGTTCAGCTAATGCATGTGTAATCCTTTTGAGTAACTCAACAGGGATCACATCTTCTCTTCATGCTTTGCCATTAGGAAGATCAACTCTAAGCGTCTAACTTCACAATAAGTGGAATCATTTATATTGCTACATCTTAAGATAATCAAAGAAGAGATCTTTCTTAGCTAGGTTCTTTCCATCCCCTATATGATAGACCTCCCTACGTTGCTGTAAGAATATTTCCTGAATGTTCCTAACGTTCCTTGTTAATGGTTTATGTATTGGGTTAAAGACTTTTTTGGTTCTGATTCCTATAGCCTTTTCCCTTTGCAGCCTGAGCCAAGATGTTTTCAATAAACTCTCTGGCCTCATACTATTTTGCATTTTATTGCAAACACCATCTGTTCAGTATAATCACGATCCCTCCGGGCACATTTCACTTGTTCCCATTTAACTCTATTTTTATGTGAAATCAGGGTTACATATGCCCCTTGACGGTGTGTGAAGATTTGTTTTGTTTTCTTTTAGCAGATTCACGAAAAATGATAATATATTCTGCTTAAAAAGAATCCCACCCCAACGACAGATCTTCTGCTCTCGTTTCTAACTTGAAAATTCCTCTATAAATGCATTATTTCTGCAACCTAATTTTGATCTTTTAACGGCAGGTTCTTTATTTGTCACCTATCAATCTGTATTTTGCTACACCTAACATGATATGTAGCTGGATTTCTATGCGGTCAGAAAAGCATTTCGGTTAAAAGCTCAACGTTCTAGTTGCAAAAAAAATGAAGTTAAATATATAGGGGGTCATTCCGACCCTGGCGGTAAAACCCGCCAGGGCCGTGAACGACGGAAAGCACCGCCGACAGGCTGACGGTGCTTTCCTGCCCATTCTGACCGCGGCAGTAAAGCCGCGGTCAGAAAAGGGGATCCGGCGGTTTCCCGCCAGATTTCCCCTGGCTGGGCTGAACCTCCATGGCGGCGCTGCATGGGGATTCCGACCCCCTTCCCGCCAGCGGGAAAGTCTGAATGGCCCCCGCGGTCTTTTGACCGCGGAGCGGCCAAGTGGCGGCGTAAGTTTGGCGGGCGGCAACCGCCGCCCGCCAAACTTGGAATGACCACCATAGTCCGTTCTGCTGGCTGTTTTATAGCGGAATGAGATACACATATTCTGATGCCTAGACTAGCCTGTCTCTAGGGATCCACTAGTCCGAGGTATGCCTTAATTATGTTTATCATATTAGCGACCTTTGGTTTACTCTGATTTTTTATTGCTACGTGAAGAGTCGACAGTTGTAGACTATTGCCACCGATGTCTGGTTGCCCGTCAGAAGAGACAGACATAATGCATTAAAAAGGGAAGCATCCTCAACAACGACTCCTGAACAACGAAGTTGTGGAAAACGAAAGCAGAACAACGCTTTCGTTAACCATGACTTCCTTGTTCAGGGCCTTAACCACGCATGTGCTGAACCACGCACATGCGTCATTAAGGCACAGAAGAAGGGAGTCGGCTGAGGAGGACGACGTGATCAAGGAGGAGGTAAGTGGGGGTCAGAGTATTTTTAGTTTTAGGGGGTGGGGTGGTTTAGGGGCAGGGCATGGGAGGGGGGCTGGGGCATTTTTAGTTTTAGGGGCGGGGTGGGGTGGGGGTTCGGGGTGATTAAGGTTTAGGGGCGGGGAAGGGGATCAGGGCATTTTTAGGGGCGAGGGTGGGGGGGTCGGGTATTTTTAGTTTTTGGGGTGGGGGTTGGGATGGTTTAGGTTTAGGGGCGGGGGAGGGGGAGAGGAGGTCGGGCATTTTTAGTTTTAGGGGCGGGGTTGGGGGTTGGGGTATTTTTACTTTTTGGGAGTGGGGGGTTGGGGTAGTTTAGGTTTTAGGGGCGGGGGCGGGGGTGGTGGGGCCAGGGTATTTTTACTTTTTGGGAGTGGGGGTTGGGGTAGTTTAGGTTTTAGGGGTGGGGTGGGGGGTCGAGGTATTTTTAGTTTTAGGAGTGGGGTCGGGGTGGTTTAGTTTTGGGGTGGGGTCAGGGTAGTTTTAGTATTTGGGGTGGGTGTTGGGGTGGTTTAGGTTTGTGGGGTGGGGGTTGGGGTATTTTTATTTTTAGGGGTGGGGTTTTGGGGTATTTTTAGTATTTGGGGGTGGGGGTTGGGGTGCTTTAGGTTTTAGGGGTGGGGGTTGGGGTGGTTTTAGGTTTTAGGGGTGGGGTGGGGTGAAGGGTTGCAGTAATTTTAGGGGTGGGGGTTGGGGTGGTTTTTAGGGGTGGGGGGCCGCGGGAATTTTTAGGGGTGGGGGGCCAGTGGGGATGCATGCTGGAACCATGCATGCCATTCACTAATGCCTTTACCAGGAATGCCTTTACAACAAAAAATCATTGTTAAGGCATTCGTGGTAAAGGCATTAGTGGTAACAACGAGGTCGTTGTTCCGACCTAGTTGTTCAGGCATGCATTGTTCCAGCATGAGTTGTTCCGACATATATTCCATTCAAAAGCTTTGGATCTTCCTCAACTGGGACATAACTGCACAACAAAAGTAATAAGCTGCATATCTTTTAAACGAGAAACCCATATCCACATACTTTTACTGTCAATTTGTACTTTATGGATCTAAAGATCGACCATTCTTGAAAAACATATTCCTACCCCTCTGTGGGCCACTTCATTAGATGCTTAGAAACTCTGCCCACCCTTCAGTAGCAAATGAATCTGTTGTAATGTGTTTTAGATCACTTGGGTTTCTGGTAATATTAGAATTGGTGGGGTATGGCTTAATTGCCAAGACTCTATTGGTTCACACTTTGTCAGTCATTTAAACCGTTAGCATTAGGGAAAATTAGTCTTAGGTTATTTATTTACAGACCTTATAACACCAAGTCTAGATATTTTGGTATGTGAGTTTTTTTTGGTAAAGAAAAACAAAAAATAATGTTGACTAAATGTTGCAGCTACATTCTCCGATGAAACATTACATTTTTCTCACCATATAGTTTATGCCATTTGTCCACCGCATGATCATTGCTGGCATGTGTTAGTAATTATGCTTCTCTTATGTGATTCAGTAGCACACTTTCAATAGTAGCTACTTTTTTCAATTACCTCTGTAGTGCTGCCGGTGGAACGTGTATTATCCAAATCAATAGGGCTTATTTTATTTACCTCAGAAAGATGATTGACTGAGTCCTGCCAGCATTTGGATTTGTGATGTTACATAATGAATCTTTGACGAGGTAAAATAATTTGCTACATTATCTACCATGCATTTGGGGTTAAAATAGACTTCTATAGTACATACACACTGCTTTCTTCTAAAATGGCAATGTACATTGAGTAGCAGTGTGGGGAAGCTTCCACTGACATATAGCCCTTCCTCCCCAGAACCCCCAGCCTGGCATTTATGAATAATACTATATGAACACCTTGCAGGTGACTTAGGCTGGGGAATGTGCTATGCCAAAAAAGCTCTGGCAATCCCACTAGATCTGGCTTTAACTAATTAAGGTATGGAAAGTGCATTTGTGCATCACTGAAATAAAGTCGGACCAAGCTTTTTTAAACTGTAGATTGTTCTGTTTGCTACAGAAGTGATTACAATGAGAAAATGAATCCTACCTTACTAATAATGTAGGAAAAGCAGAGGGCCACCAATTCTGTAGTGACTCAGAGGAGTGCCAAGGCTATAGGATTAGAGAGAAACACTACGGCTACGAGGTTATTTGCAGCAGAAAGTTGCTGGGGCTTCAGAGGAGAATTATGGTGGTAGATGATTGAGGGGCCATAAAGGCTGCAGGGGCGAAGAAGAGTAAGGAAGCTAGGAGTGAGGGGAGCTAGCAAGGAAGCTAGAAGGAGTGAGTAGAGCATGAAGGCACCAGAGACTATGGCTATTTGGGAGGGAGGCGTTCATTGACACCTCAGGAGAAGCTCCACAAACAATGCATAAATGTGATGGACAAGAAAACATGTAGTTGCATTAAGGTTAAGCTGCACAACTCAAAAATCAGTCATAGATATTAAAGACGAATTTAAAGAAGAACTTTGTAGTCTTTCAAAGCACAAGATGATCCCAATCAAAGATGTGCGCTACAAGAGAGGATGGCTTTAAGTAGTTAGGCTAATTTTCTTTTCCATGGCAGCCATCTTGAAATATTGAAAACAAAAGAGTGAAGTAACAGGAGAGAGAGCAAGTATTTCTCTGACAGGGCAGATGAAGAACACAATAGTGCAACAAAGGTACAAAGAAGTGAGAGAGCAGAGCAGGCAGCGGCATAACAAAGCATGAGGGGGGTCCACCTCTGCAAGATATGCTGAAGGGCCCCCTCACACTCACATCAGTAGGGGATGAGTGGGCCACCCCCTTTGTAAGTAAACCTGCCAACGCCCCCACTCAACATCTGCGGGGTCCTCTGTCACACCTCTGGGAGCATGTGACCCACACATGCTGTAGGTTCTTCCCTGTGTATCGAAACTAGTGCTAGTAGAATCTAGCGAGCAAGTGAGCGTGCAGGAGGTAGAACTCAATGCAAGGTAGTGGGCGGGTTTCTAACTGATCCTGTCCTAGTGATCGGAGTACTCTGCATGGTATGTATAGATGTGGTCATGCAAACTAGTCAGCTGCAGCTCCTGTGAGTGAATGCTTCACCAAGGGGTCTTGTGAAAGGCTGTAACCATATATACCTTCAGGCTGGTCTCTAGCCTCCCTGAGCCCTCTTTCCCTCTGAGGTCATGTGTTGCTGTTTGAAGAGCAGTGGGCTGAAAGCAACTTCATGTGGCCCCAGCATCGCAGAACAGGGAAGCAATTCCCAACAATGGCAGACACATTGTAAAGGCGCCTTTCCAAATGCCTTGCAGCAAATACAAAAAACCTTGAAACAACTGAAAAATAAAATAACACAATAATAATGACCAAACAAGAAAGGTCTGTAAGTGCACCATAGTACGTCAAGTCTAATTTTTCACTAAAACAATGTTTTGTGTGTTTGATGTACTATTTCTACAGACAAATAGGTTTTTCTTGAAAAACATACCTGACACATATTACATTGCGTTCATGTACGTATTTAGATAATCCTTCAAGCAGGCATTTGTTGGGTGACTTGCACTATATGTTGCTTTTAGTGGGGAAAGATGTATTTTTCCAGACTCTCTTTTGCATCAGACAAATAGTCTGTGCTAATGTTCCTGAACAATCTGCCTCTTCGTTTGTGATGAAAGCACTCTCTGAGAATTAGAATAATACTCCTACTGGTCAAAAGCATGATAATACATTAGAAATACTCTTTAGGGTTTGTTCCAAAATGTTGTTGACCCTGTCTTAAAGTAGTGGTTGAAGGTGTATGTTTCCAAGTAACCAATTGCTGAAGGTGGCTAAGGCGATTCTCATCCATTTTGCATTTTTTCAATGTATACGCTATTGGCCTGCGTCTCACTTAGAAAAACTGCCCCCCTCTGGCTTATGTTGTCGCAATATTGTAAACGTAGATGTAAACCTGGCAGTTTTGCACAGCATGCTAACTGCTCTTGAACTCTGCACATAGCACATTGAGATGTTATTGTACAAGTCAGCTATTAATTGTCAAGAAATGCCTTACATAATGTAGTCATGGGCAACTTTACAAGCTGTTGGATTGTATTCTGACTCCAGGTTCTGCCAAGATGAAGCTGAATGCACCACTGTGAAATCTGCAGTCTCAAAGGAACTAAACTACGGGTGCTTTAAGGATCCAATTCAGTACATAGTATGGAAAGAAATGAAGTCTGCCTTCAGCCCAGCTAATTGACAAAGAGCCTCTTTCAGCAAATGATTCCCATCTGATGATGAATGTTACTATTACCCTTGCTGCCAAATATATCCTCCGCACTTCATACACGTTTGAGGTAAAGGAAATAGTGTCAAAGGTTCAGTAGTAAAAGCCTGTAAAATCACCACTATAAGGAGGGTGATGAACCGATTTGACAAATCATGAAACTCTTAATGGCTTCACAGATGCCGGATATTTACAGTCTGTGTGCATAACCAAGTTGCTGATTAAGTGGATAGAATTTAACAAGCACAGTGCATGTCATGCTGATAGCAACATCACATGGAGAGGGCCATCTAGAACAATTGAAACAGAATCCAGAAGAGCAAATGGGGAAACGACTGTTGGTAAAATGCATTCTTGGTACAAATTAACAGATAATTAGCACCAGCAAGACACATGGAGTGACATGGGAAGAAGACACACACAGGGATTAAAGAATTGCTTTAGGTTGCATTGAAAACCATTGTTTTTTTGTCCACTGTGCCACTCCTGACAGCGGCCCATGCAATGCAAATTTAAACTGTCCCTGCTTCTCATGTGAAAAAATACCTCCCGAACTGCCAGACGAGACACCTCCTGAAAAGAACTCTAGCATCCCTACATCCGTTTCAGTCCTATTAGGCTTCGCTATGGGTCAGTTAACAAGGGATCCATGTCCGGGCCTACACTTAGAAACTTAGGGCGTTGCATCAAATACTCAAAAAGAGATGAGGGAGTGCGTTCAAATAGTCTAACCCTAGAGTAACACTCCAGGCAATAGGTTTTCACAAACTGAGACACCACGGAAATTTTTCACCCACTGAGCCACTATAGAAAGAGGCCCGCTTTAAGCACATCAGTACTGACCCCGCTCTTCATGACAACACTCCATCCCAAAACCCCGTCCAGAAGAGAATGCAAGCTATCCCTCACTAGTTTTAGCCTTATTAAGCATCATCAGTGAGTTATATCTTTTATCCTATGGCACAGTGAACAAGGGACCTGGAGTTCAGGTAACTGGCGGAGTGTATGACAACAGTACTGGGATAGCGCACTGCTGAAATATGGAGAACTGGCACGATATTTGGAAAGGAAATAAGAGGTGCACATACATGACGAATGGAAAATTGGCAGCTATTTGGAAACTTGCACAAGGATCAGCACAGAGAGTTGACCGTTCAGAGAAACTATAAGCTGGATGTAATCTAACCTCTGCTGCCTGAACGATCTCTAAGCAGTGTTCCCTCCAAACAAAGTTAATGTTCTGGTGAATGTTGGGCCTAAGCCATAGGAGTAGCTGAAAATATTTAGAGGGTTAGCAACTGTTTTTTCTGCTTTTGACCAATTAGGTGGTAGTTGCATATGAGACCTTCGGTGGGGGGGAGGGGGTAATTGTACCTTTTGCCCAACAACAGCAGGATGCCTGATGGATTTCACAATAGGGCCTGAATGCCATTGCGTACTGAGGGGTTATCTGACTATCCACATGAATGAGTGGACATGGCTGGACACTGATTAGGCCAGAGTATACATTAGTCTGATTCAGTCTGATAGTGAATTTCTTGGGTGTGGAGGCCTTGTAGGCAAGCTGGTACCTGATATCACCCCTGATGCTTCCTTATAGGCCATGCCTGGAACGGGTAGGGCTCATTGAGCAGACCTTGAATAGGACAATTGGGAAATAGGCTTGTCCTGAGCTGATGGTAGTCTTCTCCTTGTGTGGCATGTTCCTCTTCTCTCTGAAAGACTCCTTGATCTGGACCTGTCAGTAGCACACCTTATATGACTCCAGGAAAAGAGTATCAAGTGGCCAGTTGGAGAAAAGTACCAGTGGCATTGACCAACAGGCCCACACTGTCCAATCAAGGTGAATGCTGATAACGCGTCCAGCCTTTATAAATTTCCCTATACCTGGACACGTTGGAGGTTGGGGAACCTTTTAACCGAGTTGGGTTCTCCTCATCCTAGAATAGTCGGATCACTTAAACTAATAATCAATGACTATTGTAATTGATAGCCAATTCTCAATTAATAGATCAAAATAACACATTAGAAATCAATAACAGTTGGTATTTCGACGCACCATGACATTTCAGTCACGAATAACCACACCAGTTTATTTAAAGTTAGTGAATTTATTTCCCTATATTAACAAAGCCAAAACGATATATATGAGTCTCAAAACCAAATGATATAGGTATACGAACATTACTAGCTGTCCATAGCGGCGGAAGAAACTTAATCTACGCAAAATCTGAAATATAATACATTCACTTATGGCAATGCAAATCACTAATATTAGTAATTGAACTTGACTAATTGCATACATCGGTCAGCGTAACAAGATTTCAATTCAACATGGTGCATCAAGTGAATACCTTAACTAACCTCTAATTAGCATTGGCATGTGGGACTTCATGCAAAATGAATTTAGTCAACACAAATTTGGAAAACTTCTAGGTTGGGCCCTATAAAATAGCAGTTGGTACCTAAAAGGAAAAACACAATGCATAATACAGTTATCCTTTCATAATTACCAAATACAATCAGCATACAAGGAAAGACTTCGTCCTTCAGGTACCGGTTCGGTCAGCATGGGGCAGATCTCAAAGGGGCAGAATTAAGGGCAAGTTTCCTTGCAGCAGCAAGGAGAATGGGGCAAAGTTACTGCATGGGCAAGACAGGGCAACATTAAAGTTAAAGTCTCTAGGGTGAGAATTCTTAAAGTCTCTTTTTTCTGGAATAGAGAAAAGGGCATCAAGATGTCGTCTAAGATGGCGTCTGGCATTCGGCTTCAAAGATGGCATCAAGGAAAAATGGCTGACTTCTCTTTGTCCGGTGGGTTTAAGTAAGAAACATTCCAAATTCTGCAGAGTCTTCCATTGGAGGGTTCATAGGGTGGCTTCAATTTGACCAATGAATAGTATCTTTCTCCTAGTACTCATTTATGCATACATTGTCCTTGGAGCATTGGAACACAAGTTACAACAATTTTGCCAATTCATTTTATCACAGTGCTTGCATCAAAAGGGATGCAACCATCCTAGCACGAAACCTTGAGATAAGGGTATTAGTCATTTCTACTGGAAAAGTACAACCTTTAAATGAAATAATATGCTTTTTGTTAGTGCAAGTGAAAACCACGCAATTGAATCTGAGACCAGGCGACTAGGCCAAAGCCTCTATTAAATTTAAGCTAAGCATAAAACAGTTTTAATCAAGAAAATCATAAAACACATTCGCAATTATGACGGATTACTACATTTGCAAATTCTTCATGATTAATTAGGCTTGTTTATAATAATGGCGAACTACTCCGTGGGCACAATTTCCCACGTACATTATTTTTCTTTGCTAAAATCACACTACCTTATACGATTTTGTTTACATGATATATAAATATATATGTTAGTCTTTCTTTTTCTGCGTCATCAATCCCTCCTCTGATGACTAATTATGTCATCACATCAAATCTACCCACAAATTTTATTCCAATTAAAATTCTGTTTTAGTAATTCGGCACTTCAGTCAATTCCCTCTTTCTTTTGGTTCCCTTAGATTTTTCTCTGTATAGTTCTACCATTTTGTTTTCTATTTTCTCTTCTCTTCTTCTTTTGTTTCTTGCTTTCAATATTTTAATAGCTTTCCATACTCCCCAAATGCCTAATAAACAAATTAACACTATTAATATTCCTTCTACTATTTTCAGTAATAGTCCGTTCCAAATGTTGCTGAGCCAATTTTCCATGGAAGCAAATCCCTTTCCAACTTTCTCCCATACTCCTGGTTCTTTCAATTCTTTCAAATCTGCATTTTCGTTAGTTAAGTTTGTAAGCATTTTTCTAATTTGCCCACTGTTGTCCGGAATATAAGTACAACAGTGACGTGTACCAAGCATTTTGCAAACGCCGCCATCTTTTGCTAAAAGAATGTCTAAGGCAAGCCGATTTTGAAGAGTCATAGCTCTTTCTGCAGCAAGTTCAGCATCCATCAGGATTATAGCTCCAGAGAATATTGTCAGCATGTTATCCACAATAGTAGACAACTTTCGTATTTTAATCAAATTCAATATGACTCCTACTGAAGGAATCACTGCTCCAAATATATCTCCTACCACACCAGAAGCTGTCTCTCTTTTCTGAACATGATGTGATTCAGACAGCTTAGGAAAATTCTTTAAGTCGTCCAGTTGATAAACCTTTGGAAATACTATTCCCAAATAACATCTCCCATACCATCCTTTAGGAAGGCGATAATAGGCGTTAAGTCCACAAATATAATATACCCCTGGAATAACTGGGTCTTGTCCATTCAGCATGAACGTCCATTTAGGTTGAAACAAAAACGTATGTTTACATTCACTCGTTCCCACAAAAACTGTGTCATAATATGATTTATGTCTATGTACACAGAATCTCCCTACGTGTAATGTATCTAAAGCTATTTTCCCTTGCGTCTTTATCGCGGCAAAAGCATAGTTATCTACAGATGTCCTCTTGTGTAATTCCCTTTCTAATTTCTCCTTCACCTCTTTCCTTCTATCGTCAGTGCAATCTAAAAAGCTTATCTCCATTGGTGAAAGCAAGCATGTAAGGTTTTCTCTGTGGGCGTGAGCTGTGTGAAAAGGTGACAATGGCTCAAAGAAACCCCTCATCAATTTTATATAATAATCTCTTGCTACTTTACTCAGGTACTCGATTATGGGGATATATGCAAATGTAACATCCTGATTGGAATAAAAGTAGTGAATATACTCCTGGTCGTAAAATCTGGTCATTATTAAACTACATGTAATTCCATACGTAAGAGGCATGCTATGATATGTCACCCCTTCCACTACTGAGGTAGGTATTTGTGTGCATACATAACAATCTTTCGCATCCATTGTCTCAACATACTCACTCAACAAGCGATAGAAAACGTTGGACGAAAGTTCCTTCTTATCATGCAAATGTCTTTCGTCTTGTTCGAGTTTCTTTAAAGGGGTTAGTTCAGTAATAGGTTTAGAAGTAGAAGCATCATTCGTCTCTCTCTCATTCTTTTCATGCATTCCAAGAATTATTGCTACAATGATTAGTACACATGCAGTTATTAGACCTATACACACGTATTTACAACACTTCATCTTATGTCCCTTTGTAGTGTAGCCCGTCATGATCTATATAGAATCAGAAAGTTGAAGACACTCTTTCAAATCAGATTTGCAGATATATATAAAGCTGAACGAGTTCAATGTTCACACTGTTTTCTTTAGCAGCTTAGTCTCTTATCGGTTAGCAGCTTTGTCTCAAAATCGGTTTCAAAGTCAATCAAGTTAGCAGTGTCTTAGCCGGTTCAAAAGTCAATCAGATTGTTAATGTCTTATTCAGTAATGTTCATGGGATTTTGCTTCTCAAGTGCCAAAGTGAAGTTCTGCTTCTTCGTTCTCAAGACTGAGAGATAGGAATTCGTCTGACCAATCGTTAGTGGCTATGTATGCCCACTTCGGACCAGAATATCTTCTGCTCTGTATTCTTTTCCTTTTCAGTTTTGCATCTCGTTTTGATTCTCTCTCACTGGTACTTTCTTCCTTGTCCAGGTCTTTCTCTTCACTTGGTGTTGCTATTTCGACAGGCACCTTTTTTCTTTTCTCTTTCAACTTTGGCCCTTCACCTTCATTTGATAATTCTTTAGTCCTTAATTTCACTGGCGATATGCTTTGTCTCCGTTTCGCACTGTTTTCACCTGAGGGCCCTGCAACCGGTTCTGGATGATGTTGAACGACTTCACCCTGTCCTGCCTCCTTTTCTTCCCCTAGGAGGTCAATCAGGTTTTCCTTTTCTTTTCCTGTATCGGCTGCTTCTGGGAAAGCCCTCCTCTGATCAGGCTCTCCTGCTCCTTCACCTGTCTCAGGCTCTTCGTTACCTTCAGGATCTTTGTCACTTTACGAGGTTTCTCCTCCGATCTCCTCAAATGGGTCTGTTGTTTCTTCCTCAGAAAATATCTCTCCCTCCTCTATTTCTGCTTGTTCGCCTCCAGGTTCTCTTTGTTTTGTCTCAGTGCCTGGTACTTTCATGTCAGTCACTGGCGATTTCAGCGCTTCAACTTCTTCTTCTGTGGGGCACGTAACCATTTTCGTGTGACCTGCGTGAATCCAGTTGGGAACTCCCGCACACGTCACAGCGGTGGTAGTTGTCAGAATCACTTGAAAAGGTCCTTTCCAACGGGGTTCCAAACACAACTTCCTCACATGCTTCTTTATCACGACCCAGTCACCTGCTTTCAGGGTGTGTCCTGGACCTTGGATCTGTGGCAAGGTGGTTGCCTCCACCTGGTGAGAAAAAGAGCGTACCACATCAGCTAGACCTTTGCAATAGTCCAACACCATATCATCTGTAATATTCAAAAGAGCATTTGCAGGAACTGCTGGAAGCCTCATGGCTCTGCCCATGAGGATCTCGTGTGGGGACAGTCCAGTCTTTCTATCAAGGGTGTTTCTCATTGACATTAATGCCAAGGGCAATGTGTCAGGCCATTTCAAGTTTGTTGATGCACATATGTTCGCCATCCTCGATTTCAAAGTGCCATTAATTTCCTCCACTAGTCCTGATGCTTCAGGGCAGTAGCTACAATGCAATTTTTGCTCAATGTTCAGCGCTGCACACAGTAATTTTATTACTTCGTTATTGAAGTGACTTCCCCTATCTGATTCTAAGGAGATCGGGAATCCGAAACGTGGTATTAGTTCTCTCAGGAGTAGTTTTGCAACTGTAAGGCTGTCATTTCTACATGTGGGGTATGCTTCAATCCAGTGACTAAAAATACACACAATCACCAACACATATTTCAAGCCTCCATGTACAGGCATCTCAATAAAATCCGTTTGCATCCTGCTGAAGGGACCTCCCGCTCTTCCAATGTGGCTCAAATTTACTACTGTTCCCTTCCCTGCGTTCATTTGCAGGCAAACGACGCAACGATGGCAAACTGCTTCAGCAACTTGACGGAATTTGGGATTAAACCAATCAATTTTGAATAGTCTAACCATAGCATCCCTTCCAAGATGGGCTTGTCCATGGTACAATCTGGCCAACTGCGTCAAAAGACTGTTTGGTAAAACCAATCTCCCTTCACTTGAAACCCACAAATCATCTGGTTTCTTTACGCATTGTAATTTGCTCCATGAGATTTTCTCATCTTCACTGACGTCGTTCTGTAAGGATTTCAATTCATCAATTGTATCTACAACCTTTAGAGCAAAAGCTTCACTTGGTTCAAGTTCTGGCTCATTTATCAAGTTCCATTCGTCTCTGAGCAATATACAGTTCAATGCGCAAAACCTTGCGACTTGATCTGCATATCCATTTCCCAAAGAAACATAGGACCAGATGTAGCAACCAGTTTGCGAGTCGCAAACGGCAAAAATCGCCGTTTGCTATTCAGAAATGCATTTTGCGAGTCGGGACCGACTCGCAAAATGCATTTCAGAGTCGCAAATAGGAAGGGGTGTTCCCTTCCTATTTGCGAGTCGCAGTGGTATGCAACTCCATTTGCGACCGCGTACGCGGTCGCAAATGGAGTCGCAGTTACCATCCACTTGAAGTGGATGGTAACCCACTCGCAAACGGGAAGGGGTCCCCATGGGACCCCTTCCCCTTTGTGACTGGACCCCATATTATTTTTTCAGGGCAGGTAGTGGTCCAAGGGACCACTACCTGCCCTGAAAAAAGTCCGAAACAAAAGGTTTCGGATTTTTTTTTAAGTGCAGCTCGTTTTCCTTTAAGGAAAACGTGCTACATTTGAAAAAAAAAAAACTGCTTTATTTACAAGCAGTCACGGACATGGAGGTCTGCTGACTACAGCAGGCCTCCATATCAGTGAGTGCCCATAGTCGCTATGGGGCCGCAATTTGCGACCCACCTCATTAATATTAATGAGGTGGGTCTTTGCGACCCCATAGCGACTCGCAGAAGGTGTCTGAGACACCTTTCTGCATATGGTTTTGCGACTCGGAAATTGCGAGTCGCTCAGAGTCGCAATTTCCGAGTCGCAAAACCAAGTTTTGCTACATCTGGCTCATAGTCTTGTGATTTTGAATGTGCACTGCATTTTACAACTGCTACTTCTCCTGGTAACTGGATGGCATGTAACAATTCTCTTATCCTTTCACCATTTTTCACTGGTGATCCTGAAGAGGCCATGAAGCCTCTTTGTGACCACAACTGTCCAAAATCATGCACTATTCCAAATCCGTACTGACTGTCAGTGTAAATGGTGAATTTCATCAGTGCGGAAAGTTGGCAAGCTCTAGTAAGTGCTACCAGTTCCGCTACTTGTGCAGAGTAAACTCCTTGAAACCAAGATGCTTCCAGAACACCTGTTATTGTACATACAGCATATCCTGCTTTCAATATTCCTAGTGCATCTCTTAAACATCAACCATCAACAAAAATAACTTGATCATTTTCTTCCAATCGGGTGTCTTTGATGTCAGGTCTTGGTTTTGTGCAAAATTCAGTCACCTGAAGACAGTCATGCTCGATGTCTTCAGTGTTCTCAATTTCGACATTTTCACTGGGAAACAAGGTTGCTGGATTCAACGTAGTGCACCTTTTCAGCTGCATGTTAGGTGAACACCAAATTATTATCTCGTGCCTTGTAAGCCTAGCACCGGTCTTGTGCTGTGTTCGGGAACATGCCAAAAGTATCTCGACTGAGTGAGGGACCATGACTGTCAAAGGATGTCCCATCACTATTCCTTCACTCTGATTTAGGCTGATACCAACTGCTGCTACGTCACGCAAGCACCCTGGCAGTGCTGCTGCGACCAGATCCAAAGTAGCTGAAAAATATGCTACTGGTCTGTTTACGCCACCATGGGCTTGAGTCAAGACAGACAAGGAACATGCATCACGTTCATGACAAAACAATGTAAAAGGCTTTGTGTAATCAGGCATACCTAAAGCTGGAGCTCTGCACATGCATTCCTTTAATTCAATAAAAGCATCCATCTCATCTCTTTTCAGCACTATTTCATCCAGCGCCTCTTTCTGGGTCAGTTTCAGTAAAGGTTTTGCTAGAGTTGAGAAATTGGGAATCCTTTGGCGACAATAGCTCACCATTCCCAAAAACTTTCTCACCTCTCTTCTCGTCTTCGGTGGACTCATTTGAAGTATACTTGTTATTCTCTATTTCATAATTCTTCTCGACCCTTTCTCTATTTGGTGACCCAAATATTTCACTTTCTTCTGGCAGAACTGTAATTTTGAAGGGGACACTTTGTGTCCGTTCCTTCCCAAATGGTTCAATAGGGCAATGGTATCAGCTGTACAGTCACTTTCTGTCTTGGACGCGATCAGCAAATCGTCAATATACTGTACCAAGGTTGATTCAAATGGTAATTCCAATGATTCCAAATCTTTCTTTAGAATCTGATTGAAAATTGATGGTGACTCCGAAAACCCTTGAGGAATTCGACACCAACTGTACACTCTGTCTAGAAATTTGAAACAAAAGAGAAATTGGCTGTCCTCATGAAGAGGCACAGAAAAGAATGCTTGTGATAAGTCGATGACTGAGAACCACTCAGCAACACAGGGAACTTGAAACATTATCACAGCTGGATTTGGTACTACAGGACAACACTTGACTATTATGTCATTTATTTTCCTCAAATCCTGAACAATCCGGACCTTTCCACTCGGTTTTATTAGTCCCATGATTGGTGAATTACATGGACTACTTAATACTTCCTTTAGTACTCCCTGTTTTACAAACTCATCAATGAGTTGGGCTACTTTCATGAGGGTATCTTGTGCCATATGGTATTGTGGGGTCTGGGGAAAATTTGCATTGGGTTTTACTGTCACTGTCACTGGTTCTACTCCTTTGACCAATCCTACTTCTTTTCCTGTCATATCCCACACTTCCTTTCCAACTGTTTCCTGTAACTCAGCAGGAATATCTGCTTCAGCGAGCATTGGGTAAAGAGTAATCAGGGGATACTCTTCATCAACAGTTTCCACTACGTCTCCTCCTAAACTGTCCTCTTCTTCCTCATCACTGTTTGTCTGAATTTGAATTCCATCATTTGAACACATAATCGAACACCCCAATTTGCACAATAAGTCTCTCCCTAATAATGATATCGGGCTTGAGTCACACACCACAAATTTATGTGACCCTTGATAGTTACCAATTCTGACTTGTACTGGATCTGTGATTGTGGTTGTCAGGTACCTATTTGCCACTCCCACTACTTGAACTGTTCTCCCTGAAAATGGCAAGTTTGGTACTTCAATGCTTCTAACTGTAGAGCGTGTAGCTCCGGTGTCAACCAAGAATGAAACACGGTGACCCATAACTCTTCCTTCCACATACGGACCCTTTTGATCAACTTCCAAGGATGCTGCAAGGATACAATTTCCCTCCTCATCTGAACTTTCACTCTCCCACGCATCGTTTATTCCATTCTCACTGTGTAACGGGAATTGGTGTACTGTCTCATTTTGGTTCATCCCTTGACCCGCGACCTGTTGAGGAAGCATTACTTGTTGCTGATTCATTGGTGCTAAGGGTATTTGCATTTGCTGATTAGGTACCATAGGAAACTGCTGTTGCATTGGCTGCAACTGTGCCATTTGTGCACGGGGCATTTGCACCTGCTGCGGTTGTATGGGTTGTAAACCCTGCATTTGATTTACATTATTTTGAAAATTTGGATTTGGACCTCTCCATTTCGGCCCTCTCATATTCTGAAATGCATTGACATCATTGTTTTGCTGACCTACACCTTCCTGCACCAACATTGGGCACTCCCGTTTCCAATGCCCGACGATTCCGCACGTGTGACATGGCATTACCTTCTTCATTGCCTGTATACCATTCGGAATCATAACAGTATTTATATCAGGACCATTATTTACAAAACCTCCTCGGCCTCTGCCTCTCATTTGTGGCTGAAACATAGCATTTCCCTGCTGTTGCTGCTGCGGCAACTGCTGTTGAAAACCTTGTAAACCTTGCAAACCCGTCTGAACTGCTCTAAGCTGCATCACCATCACCTTTTCTTTCAACCTTTTCTGCTTCGTCTCAATCTCATCACAACAGTATTTTGCATAGTTCAACACTTCATCGATCGATTTTGACTGCCAACAAATTAAATGCATTTTAATCATCTGGCTGATTTCGGGTCTCAACCCTTCCACAAATCTGAACACAAAATGGAGCATGTCCTTTGGCTCAATCGTTTCCGTGCAGCTGTAATTTTTAAATGCTTTCAACAATCTCTCATAATACGCATGTATCGACTCTTTAACCTCTTGTGCCGTTCTGTCAATCCTCTGCCGATCCACATTTTTCGACGCGACCTTTGTTTTCAAGTGCTCAATCACCTTATGGTGTAAACTCATTACCGTAGGTGATGGTGCACCTGTGTCCCTGTCCCTTTCTGGTTCACTTGTTGGCCAACCTACAGCCCTCTTACAATCTTCCCACAAATCTGCCGGAACCACAATCTCAAATAAAGTATTCAGGTCTTCCCAAAGACATTTTGCGAGTTTTACGAATCTATCTGTTTGTTGATACCATTCAATTGGTTTCTCTCTTAATTTAGGGAAATCATCCGTAAAGGATTGAATATCGCACCTGTGCCACGGTACATGTACAAGTTTTCCCCCTGCTATTTCTCTCATTGGCAACATGGTTATCAGGTCGTCATTCTGTTGTGCTTTTTCATTTCGATCTGGGGTATTTTCCTTCTTTTTATCCTTTTTCTTAACCCATCTACTTTCCCACTTGTCTAAGCATCTCCAGACCTGCGCGCTCTGCAGTATCTCCTTAAGGTGTGTTTTCATCCCTGCAGATCTCATGTGTTCAAAGTCTTTTGTCTCAAAGTCTAGCCTGTAACTTCTGCTCAAGTGTTTAGTCTTACCTATATTGATCCCGTTTCTGTCTGCAATCTCTTGTAACTTCTTATGTATGTTGCTCACTTCTCTTGTAATCCTAGGGCACATGTACCTCAGCTCTTCTTCTGTGTATGATTCTAACCTGTTTAGACCCATTGTTCCCTCTACTAGTTCATCTGCTTCCATGCCCAATCTTATTTTATTCAGGTATTCTTCTCCCTTCCCGCTGGATGTACTCTGTGGGGAGTTCAAACTGTTGAACCATTGTGTTAGCTGTTGTGCGTTCAGTCCCATCAATGTAGCACTTACATCAACTGCTACTGATGGTTGCGGCAACGTTTCAGTTTTTGAAGTTAGCGGTATTATTAGTGGTGGATTCGATCTTACCACAGTTGACGGAGCACAAATTGGAATTGGAATAAATTCCGACAAAGACCCAGCTCTATTTGGCAGTGTTCCTACCGGGGTTGTTTCTGGAGTGTTTTCTATGCATCTCCTCCCTGTCTCATTTCGTGTCATTACCCCTTGGTCGCATGCATTCGGCTTTGCCTGTATATACAATGGTACTGGCGGACCTACAGTGATAGGCAGAGATATTGCGTCTGGATTCTGTCCGTTCCCCGAATTCTGTGGCATGTTAATTCCCACATTATGGTTCATCATTGTTGGCATACCCAACTGGCTCTCTGTTACTCGAGTGTACCTCAGCACTTCTTGTACCTGCTCTTAAGGTATCAAAATTTGTGTTGATTCAGCTTGAATCAATGTCGGTCTTTGATAGTTCTGTCCTCCCTGCGCCATTAAATCAGAAGTTATTCCCATATTATGCTCATCACAGCAGCGCCTTTGAACCTGCGGCTGATAATTATCGACAGGATTCAATTTAGGCACGTCAGGATATATCCTCTGAATTTGTGGTATTTGTGGTGAAAAGGGCATATCGGAAGTGCTCTGCCTCTGTGATATTCTCGAATTCGGTGTCACATTACCTTGTATTGGTTCTGGAGGGGCAGTACTAATGCTTGAGCCTTTTTCGCTTTCCACGTATGGTGGCGGGCGATCATTTAACAATTGCATAATGAACTCCTCATCGTCTGACTCGTCTGATCTTTTCGAATTTCTGTGGTTTTCTCTATCTCTGGACTGACTCCTGTTTGTTTTATAGGTAGCTTTCCTTCCTTCCGTTTCTGCTTCATCAGTAATTGCTGGAAACATTTTAATTCCCTGCAGTACGCCTGATCTCCAAACCTTTTGTGTGGTATCCCATCTAGCATCCGCTAGTGTCTTTTCTACTTTTCTTATTCTTGTCTCAAATTTCTTTTGTTGTTGGTTCCTAGCTATTAGTTCCCAAATTGCTAATGCCTCAAACTGTGCTGGTCTTGGAGGTACTTTCATGTCGTACAGCGCGAATCTCAGATTCTCCAAAACTCTTAGATTAAACGACCCATGGATAGGGAACGCTGACTTCCATGTTTTTCGGTTAGTTTGCACCATTGCTGTAGCCAAAGACATGGTGCGACACCCTTTTCTTCAATCACAATGTAAGCTGGTGTTCCCTCAGGCGGTGTTTCTTCTCCTACTTTTGCTTTTATATACACATCTCCCCTCAATGCACTCTTAAATGCTTTGAAAATGTCATCTTTCCGTCTTTTATTTTTCTAAAATGTGTAATCAATAAGTGACTTTAATTTGCGGAATACTCTTCGCTTGCCATTCCCCACCAATTGCGCTTCACGGACTGCGTCCAATCCGTGCGCGACCCTTCTCACCAACCAACCTATCCCAGCGTGGCTCCTAGTGACGTCACACTCACACTCTGCGGCTGACAAAGTTCCGCGGCTTGTCCTCCTTCATTCAGCTTCACTCAAAACTAATTTCTGCAATATATATATCGCGAGCACTAACCAAAAAGAAGAAAACAAATCTGTCGGTTTACTACAGGAAGGGTAATACAATCGCTTCAGAAAACTTAGGGATTTTTCACTAGCCTCTGCAGTTATTCCATCTTTCTCGGTTTCCCGCTCTCACAAGCAAAATTTGACCCGCAAACTTTACTTTCAACTGATCAATGAACTATTCTAGTGCACCTTAGAATTCGTCAAATCTCAAAGTCGAACATTTTCTTTCATTCCTCAATATTCATACCGACTCGTTGACCACGCCCGATCAACCTATTAAACCGAACAGATTACAACATCAATCAAGTGTCTCATACACTTTTCAACATACTCCGGAGTCTCTTGACCTCGCAGGGCCCGTCTCAACATCAACAACCACGTGGACAATTTTTCCTGCACAAAGCGCTACACACATGTGAAGTTCGACGACTTCCCTACTCTCACACTTTGGAGTAACACTCCTCTAAAATCTTTTAATTGGAGTTTGTAACCCCCTAAAATCCTCACAAACTTCTCCATTAATCTGCGGCAATAAGCTGTGCAATTGCAAAACCCTAACTTCTCTCATACCGTCACTAGAAACGCCAGAAACATTCTCACACCTCCATTTCCTCCATTCGCAAGCTCCGAGATTCCGGGAAAGTCACTGGGAATTTAGGGCATCATCATCTCTCCAACTTGTTTTATCAAAGAAAATTCTAACTTGACTCCGTCAATTGTTCGGATGGGGTCCCAAAGGGCGTAACCATCAATCTCTGCTACCATCTACTGATAACGCGTCCAGCCTTTATAAATTTCCCTATACCTGGACACGTTGGAGGTCGGTGAACCTTTTAACCGAGTTGGGTTCTCCTTATCCTAGAATATTCAGATCACTTAAACTAATAATCAATGACTATTGTAATCGATAGCCAATTCTCAATTAATAGATCAAAATAACACATTAGAAATCAATAACAGTTGGTATTTCGACGCACCATGACCTTTCAGTCACGAATAACCACACCAGTTTATTTAAAGTTAGTGAATTTATTTCCCTATATTAACAAAGCCAAAACGATATATATGAGTCTCAAAACCAAATGATATAGGTATACGAACATTACTAGCTGTCCATAGAGGCGGAAGAAACGTAATCTATGCAAAATCTGAATTATAATACATTCAGTTATGGCAATGCAAATCACTAATATTAGTAATTGAAATTGACTAATTGCATACATCGGTCAGCGTAACAAGATTTCAATTCAACATGGTCCATCAAGTGAATACCTTAACTAACCTCTAATTAGCATTGGCATGTGGGACTTCATGCAAAATGAATTTAGTCAACACAAATTTGGAAAACTTCTAGCTTGGGCCCTATAAAACAGCAGTTGGTACCTAAAAGGAAAAACACAATGCATAATACAGTTATCCTTTCATAATTACCAAATACAATCAGCATACAAGGAAAGTCTTCGTCCTTCAGGTACCGGTTCGGTCAGCATGGGGCAGATCTCAAAGGGGCAGAATTAAGGGCAAGTTTCCTTGCAGCAGCAAGGAGAATGGGGCAAAGTTACTGCATGGGCAAGACGGGGCAACATTAAAGTTAAAGTCTCTAGGGTGAGAATTCTTAAAGTCTCTTTTCTCTGGAATAGAGAAAAGGGCATCAAGATGTCGTCTAAGATGGCGTCTGGCATTCGGCTTCAAAGATGGCATCAAGGAAAAATGGCTGACTTCTCTTTGTCCGGTGGGTTTAAGTAAGAAACATTCCAAATTCTGCAGAGTCTTCCATTGGAGGGTTCATAGGGTGGCTTCAATTTGACCAATGAATAGTATCTTTCTCCTAGTACTCATTTATGCATACATTGTCCTTGGAGCCTTGGAACACAAGTTACAACAATTTTGCCAATTCATTTTATCACAGTGCTTGCATCAAAAGGGATGCAACCATCCTAGCACGAAACCTTGAGATAAGGGTATTAGTCATTTCTACTGGAAAAGTACAACCTTTAAATGAAATAATATGCTTTTTGTTAGTGCAAGTGAAAACCACGCAGTTGAATCTGAGACCAGGCGACTAGGCCAAAGCCTCTATTAAATTTAAGCTAAGCATAAAACAGTTTCAATCAAGAAAATCATAAAACACATTCGCAATTATGACGGATTACTACATTTGCAAATTCTTCATGATTAATTAGGCTTGTTTATAATAATGGCGAACTACTCCGTGGGCACAATTTCCCACGTACATTATTTTTCTTTGCTAAAATCACACTACCTTATACGATTTTGTTTACATGATATATAAATATATATGTTAGTCTTTCTTTTTCTGCGTCATCAATCCCTCCTCTGATGACTAATTATGTCATCACATCAAATCTACCCACAAATTTTATTCCAATTAAAATTCTGTTTTAGTAATTCGGCACTTCAGTCAATTCCCTTTTTCTTTTGGTTCCCTTAGATTTTTCTCTGTATATTTCTACCATTTTGTTTTCTATTTTCTCTTCTCTTCTTCTTTTGTTTCTTGCTTTCAATATTTTAATAGCTTTCCATATTCCCCAAATGCCTAATAAACAAATTAACACTATTAATATTCCTTTTACTATTTTCAGTAATAGTCCGTTCCAAATGTTGCTGAGCCAATTTCCCACGGAAGCAAATCCCTTTCCAACTTTCTCCCATACTCCTGGTTCTTTCAATTCTTTCAAATCTGCACTCTCGTTAGTTAAGTTTGTAAGCATTTTTCTAATTTGCCCACTGTTGTCTGGAATATAAGTACAACAGTGACGTGTACCAAGCATTTTGCAAACGCCGCCATCCTTTGCTAAAAGAATGTCTAAGGCAAGCCGATTTTGAAGAGTCATAGCTCTTTCTGCAGCAAGTTCAGCATCCATCAGGATTATAGCTCCTGAGAATTTTGTCAGCATGTTATCCACAATAGTAGACAACTTTCGTATTTTAATCGAATTCAATATGACTCCTACAGAAGGAATCACTGCTCCAAATATATCTCCTACCACACCAGAAGCTGTCTCTCTTTTCTGAACATGATGTGATTCAGACAGCTTTGGAAAATTCTTTAAGTCGTCCAGTTGATAAACCTTTGGAAATACTATTCCCAAATAACATCTCCCATACCATCCTTTAGGAAGGCGATAATAGGCGTTATGTCCACAAATATAATATACCCCTGGAATAACTGGGTCTTGTCCATTCAGCATGAACGTCCATTTAGGTTGAAACAAAAACGTATGTTTACATTCACTCGTTCCCACAAAAACTGTGTCATAATATGATTTATGTCTATGTACACAGAATCTCCCTACGTGTAATGTATCTAAAGCTATTTTCCCTTGCGTCTTTATCGCGGCAAAAGCATAGTTATCTACAGATGTCCTCTTGTGTAATTCCCTTTCTACTTTCTCCTTCACCTCTTTCCTTCTATCGTCAGTGCGATCTAAAAAGCTTATCTCCATTGGTGAAAGCAAGCATGTAAGGTTTTCTCTGTGGGCGTGAGCTGTGTGAAAAGGTGACAATGGCTCAAAGAAACCCCTCATCAATTTTATATAATAATCTCTTGCTATTTTACTCAGGTACTCGATTATGGGGATATATGCAAATGTAACATACTGATTGGAATAAAAGTAGTGAATATACTCCTGGCCGTAAAATCTGGTCATTATTAAACTACATGTAATTCCATACGTAAGAGGCATGCTATGATATGTCACCCCTTCCACTACTGAGGTAGGTATTTGTGTGCATACATAACAATCTTTCGCATCCATTGTCTCAACATACTCACTCAACAAGCGATAGAAAATTTTGTCTTGTTCGAGTTTCTTTAAAGGGGTTAGTTCAGTAATAGGTTTAGAAGTAGAAGCATCATTCGTCTCTCTCTCATTCTTTCCATGCATTCCAAGAATTATTGCTACAATGATTAGTACACATGCAGTTATTAGACCTATACACACGTATTTACAACACTTCATCTTATGTCCCTGTGTAGTGTAGCCCGTCATGATCTATATAGAATCAGAAAGTTGAAGACACTCTTTCAAATCAGATTTGCAGATATATATAAAGCTGAACGAGTTCAATGTTCACACTGTTTTCTTTAGCAGCTTAGTCTCTTATCGGTTAGCAGCTTTGTCTCAAAATCGGTTTCAAAGTCAATCAAGTTAGCAATGTCTTAGCCGGTTCAAAAGTCAATCACATTGTTAATGTCTTATTCAGTAATGTTCATGGGATTTCGCTTCTCAAGTGCCAAAGTGAAGTTCTGCTTCTTCGTTCTCAAGACTGAGAGATAGGAATTCGTCTGACCAATCGTTAGTGGCTATGTATGCCCACTCCGGACCAGAATATCTTCTGCTCGGTATTCTTTTCCTTTTCAATTTTGCATCTCGTTTTGATTCTCTCTCACTGGTACTTTCTTCCTTGGCCAGGTCTTTCTCTGCACTTGGTGTTGCTATTTCGACAGGCACCTTTTTTCTTTTCTCTTTCAACTTTGGCCCTTCACCTTCATTTGATAATTCTTTAGTCCTTAATTTCACTGGCGATATTCTTTGTCTCCGTTTCGCACTGTTTTCACCTGAGGGCCCTGCAACCGGTTCTGGATGAGGTTGAACGACTTCACCCTGTCTTGCCTCCTTTTCTTCCCCTAGGAGGTCAATCAGGTTTTCCTTTTCTTTTCCTGTATCGGCTGCTTCTGGGAAAGCCCTCCTCTGACCAGGCTCTCCTGCTCCTTCACCTGTCTCAGGCTCTTCGTTACCTTCAGGATCTTTGTCACTTTCTGAGGTTTCTCCTCCGATCTCCTCAAATGGGTCTGTTGTTTCTTCCTCAGAAAATATCTCTCCCTACTCTATTTCTGCTTGTTCGCCTCCAGGTTCTCTTTGTTCTGTCTCAGTGCCTGGTACTTTCTTGTCAGTCACTGGCAATTTCAGCGCTTCAACTTCTTCTTCTGCGGGGCACGTCACCCTTTTCGTGTGACTGGCGTGAATCCAGTTGGGAACTCCCGCACACTTCACAGCGGTGGTAGTTGTCAGAATCACTTGAAAAGGTCCTTTCCAACGGGGTTCCAAACACAACTTCCTCACGTGTTTCTTTATCACGACCCAGTCACCTGCTTTCAGGGTGTGTCCTGGACCTTGGATCGGTGGCAAGGTGGTTGCCTCCACCTGGTGAGAAAAAGAGCGTACCACATCAGCTAGACCTTTGCAATAGTCCAACACCATATCATCTGTAATATTAAAAAGAGCATTTGCAGGAACTGCTGGAAGCCTCATGGCTCTGGCCATGAGGATCTCGTGTGGGGACAGTCCAGTCTTTCTATCAGGGGTGTTTCTCATTGACATTAATGCCAAGGGCAATGCGTCAGCCATTTCAAGTTTGTTGATGCACATATTTTCGCCATCCTCAATTTCAAAGTGCCATTCATTTGCTCCACTAGTCCTGATGCTTCAGGGCGGTAGCTACAATGCAATTTTTGCTCAATGTTCAGTGCTTCACACAGTAATTTTATTACTTTGTTATTGAAGTGACTTCCCCTATCTGATTCTAAGGAGATCGGGAATCCGAAACGTGGTATTAGTTCTCTCAGGAGTAGTTTTGCAACTGTAAGGCTGTCATTTCTACATGTGGGGTATGCTTCAATCCAGTGACTAAAAATACACACAATCACCAACACATATTTCAAGCCTCCACGCACAAGCATCTCAATAAAATCTATTTGCATCCTGCTGAAGGGACCTCCCGCTCTTCCAATGTTGCTCAAATTTACTACTGTTCCCTTCCCTGCGTTCATTTGCTGGCAAACGACGCAACGATGGCAAACTGCTTCAGCAACTTGACGGAATTTGGGATTAAACCAATCAATTTTGAATAGTCTAACCATGGCATCCCTTCCAAGATGGGCTTGTCCATGGTACAATCTGGCCAACTGCGTCAAAAGACTGTTTGGTAAAACCAATCTCCCTTCACTTGAAACCCACAAATCATCTGGTTTCTTTACGCATTGTAATTCGCTCCATGAGAGTTTCTCATCTTCACTGACGTCATTCTGTAAGGATTTCAATTCATCAATTGTATCTACAACCTTTAGAGCAAAAGCTTCACTTGGTTCAAGTTCTGGCTCATTTATCAAGTTCCATTCGTCTCTGAGCAATATACAGTTCAATGCGCAAAACCTTGCGACTTGATCTGCATATCCATTTCCCAAAGAAACATAGGGGGTCATTCCGACCCCGGCGGTCAAGGACCGCCGGGGCCGGGGATGCGGGAGCACCGCCAACAGGCTGGCCGTGCCCCGCAGGGCATTCTGACCGCGGCGGTTTGGCCGCGGTCAGACAAGGAAAACCGGCGGTCTCCCGCTGCCCTGGGAATCCCCCATGGCGGCACAGCTTGCGGCGCCGCCATGGGGGATTCCGACCCCCTCACCGCCATCCTGTTCCTGGCGGCTCCGACCGCCAGGAACAGGATGGCGGTGAGGGGTGTCGTGGGGCCCCTGCGGGCCCCTGCAGTGCCCATGCCAATGGCATGGACACTGCAGGGGCCCCAGTAAGAGGGCCCCACTTTGTATTTCAGTGTCTGCTTTGCAGACACTGAAATACGCGACGGGTGCCACTGCACCCGTCGCACATACCCACTCCGCCGGCTCCATTCGGAGCCGGCTTCCTCGTGGGGAGGGGTTTCCCGCTGGGCTGGCGGGTGGCCCAGCGGGAAAGCCAGAATGGCCTCCGCGGTCTTTCGACCGCGGAGCGGCCATTTGGCGGCTCCCTCCTGGCGGGCGGCTCCCGCCGCCCGCCGGGCTCAGAATGAGCCCCACAGTCTTGTGATTTTGAATGTGCACTGCATTTTACAACTGCTACTTCTCCTGGTAACTGGATGGCATGTAACAATTCTCTTATCCTTTCACCATTTTTCACTGGTGATCCTGAAGAGGTCATGAAGCCTCTTTGTGACCACAACTGTCCAAAATCATGCACTATTCCAAATCCGTACTGACTGTCAGTGTAAATGGTGACTTTCATCAGTGCGGAAAGTTGGCAAGCTCTAGTAAGTGCTACCAGTTCCGCTACTTGTGCAGAGTAAACTCCTTGAAGCCATGATGCTTCCAGAACACCTGTTATTGTACATACAGCATATCCTGCTTTCAATATTCCTAGAGCATCTCTTAAACATCAACCATCAACAAAAATAACTTGATCATTTTCTTCCAATCGGGTGTCTTTGATGTCAGGTCTTGGTTTTGTGCAAAATTCAGTCACCTGAAGACAGTCGTGCTCGATGTCTTCAGCGTTCTCAATTTCGACATTTTCACTGGGAAACAAGGTTGCTGGATTCAACGTAGTGCACCTTTTCAGCTGCACGTTAGGTGAACCCAAAATTATTGTCTCGTACCTTGTAAGCCTAGCACCGGTCATGTGCTGTGTTCGGGAACGTGTCAAAAGTATCTCGACTGAGTGAGGGACCATGACTGTCAAAGGATGTTTTCCTATTCCTTCACTCTGATTTAGGCTGATACCAACTGCTGCTACGGCACGCAAGCACCCTGGCAGTGCTGCTGCGACCGGATCCAAAGTAGCTGAAAAATATGCTACTGGTCTGTTTACGCCACCATGGGCTTGAGTCAAGAAAGACAAGGAACATGCATCACGTTCATGACAAAACAATGTAAAAGGCTTTGTGTAATCAGGCATACCTAAAGCTGGAGCTCTGCACATGCATTCCTTTAATTCAATAAAAGCATCCATCTCATCTCTTTTCAGCACTATTTCATCCAGTGCATCTTTCTGGGTCAGTTTCAGTAAAGGTTTTGCTAGAGTTGAGAAATTGGGAATCCATTGGCGACAATAGCTCACCATTCCCAAAAACTTTCTCACCTCTCTTCTCGTCTTCGGTGGACTCATTTGAAGTACACTTGTTATTCTCTCTTTCATAATTCTTCTCGACCCTTTCTCTATTTGGTGACCCAAATATTTCACTTTCTTCTGGCAGAACTGTAATTTTGAAGGGGACACTTTGGGGGTCATTCTGACCTCGGCGGTAAAAGGCGCTTACCGCCGGTCAGAAGACCGCCATAACACCGCCGCGGCCGCGGTAAACCGCCACGGTCATTCTGACCCGCAACTGGCAAACCGCCAAAAACCCGACATCCACAAACGTCCGCCACACCAAAGGGCATCGAAAAAATGGCGATGACCAAACCGCCACCGTCACGCCAACAGAAATACGCCCATACCATTCCGACCCACAAATCCACGCGGCAGTCTTTCAAACGCGGTATTCCATTGGCGGTACACACCGTCGCGGTCAAAATACACACACACATAGAAAACTCAGCCACATTGGTCAGTTTGAAACACACACACCTGATACACATACTAACACCACTCCCACACACCCAACACAACATAAAACACACACCCACATCACCCACAAGCCCCTACGACCCGAAATCATTGACGAAGGCTAGAGAGAGAGGACAGAATAGACAATCCCACAACACAGAGGCACACAACACCATCACCCACACAGAATCCAAGCACCAAACACCACACACCACCACACGCACCACACTCATCACCACAAACGCCACCCCACACCTCAACCACACCACCCCATGGCACCCCAAAGACACCCCAGGTTCAGTGACGCCGAACTCAGGGTCATGGTGGAGGAAATAGTCAGTGTAGAGCCCCAGCTCTTCGGGGCACAGGTGCAGCACACCACAATTGCCAGGAAGATGGAGCTATGGCAAAGGATAGTGGACAGGGTTATCGTGGTGGGACAGCATCCACGCAATCGGGAGGACATCAGGAAGAGATTGAACGACCTACGGGGGAAGGTGCGTTCCATGGTATCAAGGCACAACATTGCGGTGCAGAAGACTGGCGGCGGACCCCCACCTACTCCCCCAGAATTTACCGCGTGGGAGGAGGAAGTCTTGCACATCCTGCATCCTGAGGGCCTCGCAGGAGTAGGCGGAGGAATGGACTCTGGTAAGGCAAATCTACACTACTGCTTCCCACCCCCACCCCACCTGCATGCCAAATCCTACCCCCACCCTCACCCCTCCCCCATCACACCAACACCTAGCAAAAGGCTCACCATCACAACTCACCCATCCCAACACCAAGCCCTGCATGCGACCACAAAGCATGGTCACCCATCACCAAAGCATGCCCACTGCACACACACATCACCCCCACAAGCCACCCTCACAAAAGCCCCCACAAGGGAATGCCTGCACTTGGGTACACGGACACCCACCCATCACACGAAATGCCACACACAGAAGCAATAACCATACCTTTATACCCCTGCAGGACCCGAACGCCACCACACCGCCAAGGAGGGTCCAGAGATGTCCATCCCACCCCCAGAAGAGGCCCCCAGCGATGACAGCAGCTCTGTCTCCCTGGAGCCAGACGACCAGCCGGCCCATCGGGGACCTCTGGACAGTCGGTTCCCCACAGACAGCCACAGGCTACACCAGACCCAACCCCCTCTGGGAACACCAGCACAGCTCCCACCCAGCGGGCCCATGCCTCTGTCTCCAGGACACGTCAATCAGCGGTGTGTCCACCACTACAGGGCACCCAGGTTGACCCACCACCCCAACAACAACAGGGACCTGGGGGCAGTGGTAGTGGGCACACCGTCCAGGGGACAGAGGCCCAGGAACACAGGGGAACTGGGAGGGCTGCTGTGCGACAGGGGGGGACAGGCCCAGGGAACACACTCTCCAAGCGGCCCTCTCCTCCATCATGGGAGCATACCACCGCTCCCAGGAGACAATGGTGACGGTACTGGGCCGGTTCCAGGAGATCCAGGAACTGCAGGAGGAACGGTACATGGGGTTCAGGGAGGAACTGAGGAACATCGGTTCCGCAATGGGGACCATCGTCGTGGCCCTTACCCAGATCGTCACCACATTGCGGGACCATGTGGCACCCCAAAGGGCCCCTGTCACTAGCCCAGGCCAGGAACAGCCTACCACCTCCGCCGGCGCTAGTGGACAGGAGGCCCCCACACAACGACAGGCCACCAGAACCCCACCTCCTGCAGAATAAGAACCACCCCGCAAGCGGAACCTGAGATCTCACAAGAAGACAGAGTAGGATTGCAAGACCCCCGCCAGCCTAAGATACCCCCTGATGTCATCCCACTGTCCCACATTGTCACCCTGTCCAACCTTGAACTGCCCCTGCTCCATCCTTCCACAGGCATATGGACAATGCACCTGTGCGACTGAGAACTGGACTCTGCCATGGACATTACTCCACCCCCATCCATCACCGTTTCCCAATCATGTACCTATATGTAGCACTTAAAATAAATCACTTATTCCACATAAAAAAACAGGAGTCTGCTTGTATTCTTAACAAATGTATTACACATAACGGTGCTATAATGTCCAGTTACTTTGTGATGACAACATACCAATTTCAAAAAGCTTTAGTCCATGGGCAAACAAAGCTGAAGCCAGGCAGTGGGTCATACAGCTCTGAAAAGGGAAGGGAAAGTCACAAATCAGTTAACAGGAACTGGGGGGAAACACAGACAGTGGAGACGCATGAGGCCTTAAGTAAATGTAAATTGGGGTGGGTGATTCTTACCTGTGTGCTACTGAAAGTATTGTTGTATGACTGTCTCCCTGTTGTCCGTGTCGTCCCCGTCGTCTTCCTCCTCTTCACTCTCCACAGGCTCCACAGGCTCCACAGCTGCCACAACACCGCCATCTGGACCATCCTCCTGCAGGAAAGGCACCTGGCGTCGCAATGCAAGATTGTGAAGCATACAGCAGGCCACGATGATATGGCACACCTTCTTTGGTGAGTACATTAGGGATCCACCTGTCATATGCAGGCACCTAAACCTGGCCTTCAGGAGCCCGAAAGGTCCTTTCTATGATCCTCCTAGTTCGCCCATGGGCCTCATTGTACCGTTCCTCTGCCCTGGTCCGGGGATTCCTCACTGGGGTCAGTAGCCACGACAGGTTGCGGTAACCAGAGTCACCAATTAGCCACACACGGTGTCTCTGTAGCTGTTCCATCACATAAGGGATGCTGCTATTTCGCATGACATACGCGTCATGCACTGACCCAGGGAACTTGGCATTTACATGGGAGATGTACTGGTCAGCCAAACAGACCACCTGGACATTCATCGAATGATAACTTTTTCTGTTTCGGTACACCTGCTCACTTTCTTTGGGGGGAACCAACGCCACATGGGTCCCATCAATGGCACCAATGATGTTGGGGATATGTCCAAGGGCATAGAAATCACCCTTCACTGTAGCCAAATCGCCCACCTCAGGGAAAATAATGTAGCTCCGCATGTATTTCATCAGGGCAGACAACAGTCTGGACAAAACCTTTGAAAACATAGGCTGAGACATCCCAGATGATATGGCCACTGTTGTCTGAAAAGACCCACTTGCCAAAAAATGGAGTACTGACAGAACCTGCACCAGAGGGGGAATCCCTGTGGGTTGGCGGATGGGGGACATCAGGTCTGGCTCCAGCTGGGCACATAGTTCATGTATAGTTACTCTGTCAAGCCGGTATGTAAGTATGATATGTCGTTCTTCCATTGTCGACAGGTCCACCAGCGGTCGGTACACTGGAGGATTCATCCTTCTCCTCGCAAGTCCCAGCGGACGGTGCCTAGGAAGGACAACATGGAGCACACAGTCAAGCAACCCACAGGTTCGTTCACACAGCTTGCACAGTACATGAATCGCTATGCATTGAATGGCTTGTATGAGTGGCAATGCAAGGCCTAGGCCTGTGTGACGCAGTAGAAATCATGCCATGTGGGCCCGTGAAATGGCGGCTGCCTGACCTGTGAAGTGTGACAGTGGGATGTGAGGTCACTGCGCTGGCGTGGCACACCGTGGCGGTAGGCGGTCGAAGACCGCGGCGCAAAGCAGCATTGTTTAACATTGAACCCTATGGATCTCAGGAGCCAATGACGATGTGCGCCGGAGGTCGCGGTACGCACCGCCGCGGTACGCACCGCCGCGGGCGTGACCGCCATTTTCTATCTGATTAATCACTCGAGACCTGATCATCCACAGGAGAGGACCTATACTGCAAGTGCTGCTGTGACCTCGGTCTGGGAGATACAATGGCTGCTGCGACTGCCTTCACTGCAGAAGAATTGGAGAAACTTGTTGATGGGGTCCTCCCCCAGTATGCGCTACTCTACGGTCCTCCAGACCAACAGGTTAGTACACAGGGTGCACGTTGAATGGGCTATGCCTGTGTTGAGTGGGGTGTATGTAAGATGGTGGGGAGGGGAGCGAATGAGGAGTGCAACGCACAAAAGATGAGAGCATGTGCCACATGGCAAGGTTGGGGAGGGGGGGCCACTCACATTAAACAGGCAGAAAACTGATGCAATTTCCTTTACCACCCTGTACATGTCACATAGGTCAGCGCCCATCAGAAGATCGACATTTGGCGTGCCATCGCCAAGGACGTCCGGGCCCTGGGGGTCCACAACAGACGGGGCACCCACTGCCGAAAGAGGTAGGAGGACATCCGCCGCGGGACCAGAAAGACCGCCGAGTCTCTGCTGGGGATGGCCTCCCAACGTAGGAGGGGTGCCAGCCGCCAATTGACCCCCTTGATGTCCCGGATCCTGGCAGTGGCCTACCCCGATTTGGATGGGCACGTGAGGACATCACAGCAGACACAAGGGGGTGAGTATCAGCACATTCTGCTATCATTGGGCGCAGTGAAGGTGTCTGGGTGGGGGAGGATGGCTGTGGCTATCTCCAGGCCAGGGCGCATTCTGTAGGCTAGGCCCCTCCGTTAGACACGGCCCTGTGGCCCCGCCCCCCACCTCTGTAGGGTGCCAAGTACAGCTACCCATGGTCCGGCCTCACCCATGTGTGCATTTGTCGTCCATAGACCTGTAGGCCTAGTCACAATAACTGAGTAGTGTACCCCCATTGCGCGGCCTAGTTCAGGGGGCTTCTGTGTCTGTCCTCTCCGACAACGGTGTTGCCAATGCATGCACTCAACCTGCCTTCATTTCTCCCCCCGACTTTTCTTTGTCTTCCTGTTCATGTGTGCATTAGCATCATCAGGCGGAGGAGAAGTGGCATCGGCGCACGAGGGAGCTGCATCTCACATGGCCCCGGAGGGCCATACAACAGACTCCGAGTACACCAGTGAGACGGAGGGCGAGAGGAGCTCCACAATGGGGACCCGTGGAGACGTCAGCGACACCGACACGTCCTCGGAAGGGAGCTCCCTAGCGGTGGCGGCAACATCCGTGCCCACCGCCACAACAGGTACAGCCGCCACCCAGCGCACCAGCCCGCCCTCCCAGCAGCCCCTCAGCCTTCGCTCAGTGCCCGCTTGCCCAGGAAGACGGGCATCTCCTTCGCCCCAGGCACCTCAGGCCCTGCCCCAGTTACCCCTGCTGCCCTCAGTGAGGAGGTCATTGACCTCCTCAGGACACTCATTGTTGGGCAGTCTACCCTTTTGAATGCCATCCAGGGTGTAGAAAGGGAGGTGCATCGGAGCAATGCATACCTGGAGGGCATTCATTCGGGTCAGGCTGCCCATCAGCGATCGTTCAACGCTCTGGCCTCAGCACTGACGGCAGCCATTGTCCCTGTCTCCAGCCTCCCTCTTCTGACTCCCTCCACCCAGTCCCAGTCTCCCGTTCCTCTGCCTATCCCATCCACACCATCAGACCAGCCTGCACACACCTCTACACCCAAGGGCAGCTCATCCAGACATAAGCACCACAGATCACACAAGCATTCACCCAAGCAACATCCAGATGCAGACATGCCAACAGTCACTACCACCTCTGTGTCCCCCACCTCCTCATCTCCCTCCTCCCTCCCTGTGACGTCTCCACTCACACCTGCATGCACACCACCATCAGCCAGTCCTTCTATCACCAGCACACCCTCCATTACAGTCCGCACACGTGCAGTCACCACCCCCACTGCCAGTTACACGTCCCCTGTGTCCTCTCCCAGTGTGTCTGTCACCCCATCTTCCAAAGCACACAAACGCAGGCAGCCACCCACCCAACAGCCATCCACCTCACGACAGCCTCCGTCACAGGCACCTGCACCCAAAGACAGCACACTTGACTCTCCTACAACCACATCCTCTTCCTCCACTCCCAAACCCACTACACCTACCCGTCCCTGTCCTTCCAAAGTCCTTTTCCTTTCCAACCTTGAGCTCGTTCCAATCACTGACCCACCCCCTCCATCTGGTAAGAGTAAAAAAAGCACCTCAGCCACCACCAGCCCTGCATCTACTGTGACCAAAGTGCAGGGCTATTGGAGTCCACCAGATCCTAGGGCAGGAACATCGGCCAGCAGCAAGGGGACAGCCAGCCCACCCCCTGGGAAGAGGACAAAAAAGAAAAAGGCCCGGCGTGACAAGACTGAGACGGCTGCCACCAAGGACAGTAGCCTTGCCCCGTCACCTGCCACATCATCCAAGGGAGGCAAGGGCCACAGAGCTTCAGCGAAGGACGGCAAGGGCAGCAGGGCGGAGAAGTCAGGCAGCAGGCGAGCTGCCCAGGAGGCCCCCACCAGCCCCATTCCGGTGTGACGGACGACACCCACGGGCCCAGGACTCCATCTCTGCACCGCTGAACAGGGCCCGCCAGGGGGAGCACAGCTGAACAGGGCCCCGCCGGGACAAGAACCGCTGAACAGGGCCCCGCCGGGAGGAGCACCGCTGAACAGGGCCCCGCCGGGGGGAGCACCGCTGAACAGGGCCCCGCCGGGACAATAACCGCTGAACAGGGCCCCGCCGGGAGGAGCACCTCTGAACAGGGCCCCGCTGGGACAAGAACCGCTGAACAGGGCCCCGCCGGGAGGAGCACCGCTGAACAGGGCCCCGCCGGGACGAGCACCGCTGAACAGGGCCCCGCCGGGGGGAGCACCGCTGAACAGGGCCCCGCCGGGACGAGAACCGCTGAACAGGGCCCCGCCGGGAGGAGCACCGCTGAACAGGGCCCCGCCGGGGCGAGCACCGCTGAACAGGGCCCCGCTGGGGGGAGCACCGCTGAACAGGGCCCCGCCGGGACAAGAACCGCTGAACAGGGCCCCGCCGGGAGGAGCACCGCTCCGCTGGGCCCTTCCTGTCAAGCACCGCTCTGCTGGGCCCTTCCTGTCAAGCACCCCTCCGCTGGGCACCGCCGTCTCAAGCACCGCTCCGCTGGGCCCTTCATCTCAAGCACCGCTCCGCTGGGCACCGCCGTCTCAAGCACCGCTCCGCTGGGCCCTTCATCTCAAGCACCACTCCGCTGGGCCCTTCCTGTCAAGCACCGCTCCGCTGGGCACCGCCGTCTCAAGCACCGCTCCGCTGGGCCCTTCCTGTCAAGCACTGCTGCGCTGGGCCCTTCATCTCAAGCACCGCTCCGCTGGGCCCTTCATCTCAAGCACCGCTCCGCTGGGCCCTTCCTGTCAAGCACCGCTCCGCTGGGCACCGCCGTCTCAAGTACTGCTCCGCTGGGCCCTTCATCTCAAGCACCGCTGCGCTGGGCCCTTCCTGTCAAGCACCGCTCCGCTGGGCACCGCCGTCTCAAGCACCGCTCCGCTGGGCCCTTCCTGTCAAGAACCGCTGCGCTGGGCCCTTCATCTCAAGCACCGCTCCGCTGGGCCCTTCCTGTCAAGCACCGCTCCGCTGGGCCCTTCAACTCAAGCACCGGTCCGCTGGGCAACGCCGTCTCAAGCACTGCTCCGCTGGGCCCTTCCTGTCAAGCACCGCTCCGCTGGGCCCTTCATCTCAAGCACCGCTCCGCTGGGCAACGCCGTCTCAAGCACCGCTGGCCCATTGACAGTGCCGGTTCTGTGTCGAGCAGGGCTTCACGAAGCACTCTGGGCACCATGCCTCCTCCATTAACAGTGGAGTCGGTAATCCATCTGATGGACTGTGGCTTGGCACTCCCCAGGATGGAACAGTGGGCAAGCCACCCACTGTAGAGACTTGTGAGACTGTCGCTTTGCACTCCCCAGGATGGCACAGTGGGCAAGCCACCCAGTGTAGAGACTTGTGAGACTGTGGCTTTGCACTCCCCAGGATGGGACAGTGGGCATGGATGCCCCTCGTGGATCTGGCGTCGTGGACTCATGTGGCTGAGGTGCCCCCCCTTCCCTTCCCCCTGAGGTGCCTGTAGTTTTATCATCTGATGCCCCAGCAGTGTTCACTCCAATGGTATCTGGTCTCCTGTGTGGGCTTTGCCCATGTGTTTGTGCACATTGGACCACGGACTATGGAACTTTGATGGAATGTGCAGGACTTTTTGCCTATGTATATGTTGTTGAATATGTTCATTCCTTATTTTTGTCTCTTTTATATGGCATATTTCCCATACCTTCAATGGAGCTATTTATACATATATTTTATAGATCATTTTAATTGTGTCTTTATATTATTCCGGGGGGTTTGTGTGGTGTCACTCTGACTTGTTGCTCGGCATTGGGGTGTAAGTATTTGTGGTGGGGGGGTGGGTGTATGGTGCATGTGTGTGCCCGTAAGCTTTTCTCCTCCCCCCTCGCCTGTGTCGTAGGTGCAGTACTCACCGTTGTCGTCTGCGCCGGCGTTCGTTCTCCTGGTAGATGAGCAGGTAGACAATAGCTGGTAGGATGTGTAATTCGGGTTCCATGCTGTCCTCCTTCCTCGTGGAGAGTGTATAGGTGAGCGTTTTCCCATTCGTAGTCTGTTTCCGCCGTGTTTTTATCGGCTGGGCTACCGCCCCGGAAAAGGTGACGGATTGGTGGGTTGTGATAGGGTGGGCAGTACATTGTCTGCCGCCTGCCTGTTGGCGGTGACCGCCGCGCTGTTTGTCTGTCCCGCCGTGGCGGTTGGAGTGTTAAAGTGGCGGGCTGTGTTGGCGGTTCCCGCCACGGTCAGAATTCCATTTTTTTGACCGTCTGCCTGTTGGCGGGTTGGCCGCCGCTTTATTACCGACCTCCAAATGGTTCAATAGGGCAATGGTATCAGCTGTACAGTCACTTTCTGTCTTGGACGCGATCAGCAAATCGTCAATATACTGTACCAAGGTTGATTCAAATGGTAATTCCAATGATTCCAAATCTTTCTTTAGAATCTGATTGAAAATTGATGGTGACTCCGAAAACCCTTGAGGAATTCGACACCAACTGTAGACTCTGTCTAGGAATTTGAAACAAAAGAGAAATTGGCTGTCCTCATGAAGAGGCACAGAAAAGAATGCTTGTAATAAGTCGATGACTGAGAACCACTCAGCATCACAGGGAACTTGAAACATTATCACAGCTGGATTTGGTACTACAGGACAACAATTGACTATTATGTCATTTATTTTCCTCAAATCCTGAACAATCCGGACCTTTCCACTCGGTTTTATTAGTCCCATGATTGGTGAATTACATGGACTACTTAATACTTCCCTTAGTACTCCCTGTTTTACAAACTCATCAATGAGTTGGGCGACTTTCATGAGGGTGCCTTGTGCCATATGGTATTGTGGGGTCTGGGGAAAATGTACATTGGGTTTTACTGTCACTTTTACTGGTTCTACTCCTTTGACCAATCCTACTTCTTTTCCTGTCATATCCCACACTTCCTTTCCAACTGTTTCCTGTAACTCAGCAGGAATATCTGCTTCAGTGAGCATTGGGTAAAGAGTAATCAGGGGATACTCTTCATCAACAGTTTCCACTACGTCTCCTCCTAAACTGTCCTCTTCTTCCTCATCACTGTTTGTCTGAATTTGAATTCCATCATTTGAACACATAATTGAACACCCCAATTTGCACAATAAGTCTCTCCCTAATAATGATATTGGGCTTGAGTCACACACTACAAATTTATGTGACCCTTGATAGTTACCAATTCTGACTTGTACTGGATCTGTGATTGGGTTTGTCAGGTACCTATTTGCCACTCCCACTACTTGAACTGTTCTCCCTGAAAGTGGCAGGTTTGGTACTTCAATGCTTCTAACTGTAGAGCGTGTAGCTCCGGTGTCAACCAAGAATGAAACATGGTGACCCATAACTCTTCCTTCCACATACGGACCCTTTTGATCAACTTCCAAGGATGCTCCAAGCATACAATTTCCCTCCTCATCTGAACTTTCACTCTCCCAAGCATTGTTTATTCCATTCTCAATGTGTAACGGGAATTGGTGTGCTGTTGAAAACCTTGTAAACCTTGCAAACCCGTCTGAGCTGCTCTAAGCTGCATCACCATCACCTTTTCTTTCAACCTTTTCTGCTTTGTCTCGATCTCATCACTACAGTATTTTGCATAGTTCAACACTTCATTGATCGATTTTGACTGCCAACAAATCAAATGCATTTTAATCATCTGGCTGATTTCGGGTCTCAACCCTTCCACAAATCTGAACACAAAATGGAGCATGTCCTTTGGCTCAATCGTTTCCGTGCCGCTGTAATTTTTAAATGCTTTCAACAATCTCTCATAATACGCATGTATCAACTCTTTAACCTCTTGTGCCGTTCTGTCAATCCTCTGCCAAATCCACATTTTTCGACGCAACCTTTGTTTTCAAGTGCTCAATCACCTTATGGTATAAACTCATTACCGTAGGTGATGGTGCACCTGTGTCCCTGTCCCTTTCTGGTTCACTTGTCGGCCAACCTACAGCCCTCTTACAATCTTCCCACAAATCTGCCGGAACCACAATCTCAAATAAAGTATTCAGGTCTTCCCAAAGACATTTTGCTAGTTTTACGAATCTATCTGTTTGTTGATACCATTCAATTGGTTTCTCTCTTAATTTAGGGAAATCATCCGTAAAGGATTGAATATCGCACCTGTGAAACGGTACATGTACAAGTTTTCCCCCTGCTGTTTCTCTCATTGGCAACATGGTTATCAGGTCGTCATTCTGTTGTGCTTTTTCATTTCGATCTGGGGTATTTTCCTTCTTTTTATCCTTTTTCTTAACCCATCTACTTTCCCACTTGCTAAGCATCTCCAGACCTGCGCGCTCTGCAGTATCTCCTTAAGGTGTGTTTTCATCCCTGCAGATCTCATGTGTTCAAAGTCTTTTGTCTCAAAGTCTAGCCTGTAACTTCTGCTCAAGTGTTTAGTCTTACCTATATCGATCCCGTTTCTGTCTGCAATCTATTGTAACTTCTTATGTAGGTTGCTCACTTCTCTTGTAATCCTAGGCCACATGTACCTCAGCTCTTCTTCTGTGTATGATTCTAACCTGTTTAGACCCATCGTTCCCTCTACTAGTTCATCTGCTTCCATGCCCAATCTTATTTTATTCAGGTATTCTTCTCCCTTCCCGCTGGATGTACTCTGTGGGGAGTTCAAACTGTTGAACCATTGTGTTAGCTGTTGTGCGTTCAGTCCCATCAATGTAGCACTTACATCAACTGCTACTGATGGTTGCAGCAATGTTTCAGTTTTTGAAGTTAGCGGTATTATTAGTTGTGGATTCGATCTTACCACAGTTGACGGAGCACAAATTGGAATTGGACTAAATTCCGACAAAGACACAGATCTATTTGGAAGTGTTCCGACCGGGGTTATTTCAGGAGTGTTTTCTATGCATCTCCTCCCTGTCTCATTTCGTGTCATTACCCTTTGGTCGCATGCATTCGGCTTTGCCTGTATATACAATGGTACTGGCGGACCTACAGTGATAGGCAGAGATATTGCGTCTGGATTCTGTCCGTTCCCCGAATTCTGTGGCATGTTAATTCCCACATTATGGTTCATCATTGTTGGCATACCCAACTGGCTCTCTGTTACTCGAGTGTACCTCAGCACTTCTTGTACCTGCTCTTGAGGTATCAAAATTTGTGTTGATTCAGCTTGAATCAATGTCGGTCTTTGATAGTTCTGTCCTCCCTGCGCCATTAAACCAGAAGTCATTCCCATATTATGCTCATCACAGCAGCGCCTTTGAACCTGCGGCTGATAATTATCGACAGGATTCAATTTAGGCACGTCAGGATATATCCTCTGAATTTGTGGTATTTGTGGTGAAAAGGGCATATCGGAACTGCTCTGCCTCTGTGATATTCTCGAATTCGGTGTCACATTACCTTATATTGGTTCTGGAGGGGCAGTACTAATGCTTGAGCCTTTTTCGCTTTCCACGTATGGTGGCGGGCGATCATTTAACAATTGCATAATGAACTCCTCATCGTCTGACTCGTCTGATCTTTTCGAATTTCTGTTGTTTTCTTTATCTCTGGACTGACTCCTGTTTGTTTTATAGGTAGCTTTCCTTCCTTCCGTTTCTGCTTCATCAGTAATTGCTGGAAACAATTTAATTCCCTGCAGTACGTTTGATCTCCAAACCTTTTGTGTGGTATCCCATCTAGCATCCGCTAGTGTCTTTTCTACTTTTCTTATTCTTGTCTCAAATTTCTTTTGTTGTTGGTTCCTAGCTATTAGTTCCCAAATTGCTAATGCCTCAAACTGTGCTGGTCTTGGAGGTACTTTCATGTCGTACAGCGCGAATCTCAGATTCTCCAAAACTCTTAGATTAATCGACCCATGGATAGGGAACGCTACACTTCCATGTTTTTCGGTTAGTTTGCACCATTGCTTTAGCCAAAGACATGGTGCGACACCCTTTTCTTCGATCACGATGTAAGCTGGTGTACCCTCAGGCTGTGTTTCTTCTCCTACATTTGCTTTTATATACACATCTCCCCTCAATGCACTCTTAAATGCTTTGAAAAATTTCATCTTTCCGTCTTTTATTTTTCTAAAATGTGTAATCAATAAGTGACTTTAATTCCCGGAATACTCTTCGCTTGCCTTTCCCCACCAATTGCGATTCACGGACTGCTTCCAATCCGTGCGCGACCCTTCTCACCAACCAACCTATCCCAGCGCGGCTCCTAGTGACGTCACACTCACACTCTGCGGCTGACAAAGTCCCGCGGCTTGTCCTCCTTCATTCACCTTCACTCAAAACTAATTTCTGCAATATATATATCGCGAGCACTAACCAAAAAGAAGAAAACAAATCTGTCGGTTTACTACATGAAGGCTAATACAATTGCTTCAGAAACCTTAGGGATTTTTCACTAGCCTCTGCAGTTATTCCATCTTTCTCGGTTTCCCGCTCTCACAAGCAAAATTTGACCCGCAAACTTTACTCTCAACTGATCAATGAACTATTCTAGTGCACCTTAGAATTCGTCAAATCTCAAAGTCGAAAATTTTCTTTCCTTCCTCAATATTCATACCGACTCGTTGACCACGCCAGATCAACCTATTAAACTGAACAGATTACAACATCAATCAAGTGTCTCATACACTTTTCAACATACTCCGGAGTCTCTTGACCTCGCAGGGCCCATCTCAACATCAACAACCACGTGGACAATTTTTCCTGCACAAAGCGCTACACACATGTGAAGTTCGACGACTTCCCTACTCTCACACTTTGGAGTAACACTCCTCTAAAATCTTTAAATTGGAGTTCGTAACCCCCTAAAATCCTCACAAACTTCTCAATTAATCTGCGGCAATAAGCTGTGCACGCGCAAAACCCTAACTTCTCTCATACCGTCACTAGAAACGCCGGAAACATTCTCACACCTCCATTTCCTCCATTCGCAAGCTCCGAGATTCCGGGAAAGTCATTGGGAATTTAGGGCATCATCATCTCTGAAACTTGTTTTATCAAAGAAAATTCTAACTTGACTCCGTCCATTGTTCGGATGGGGTCCCAAAGGGCGTAACCACCAATCTCTGCTACCATCTACTGATAACGCGTCCAGCCTTTATACATTTCCCTATACCTGGACACGTTAGAGGTCGGTGAACCTTTTAACCGAGTTGGGTTCTCCTCATCCTAGAATAGTCAGATCACTTAAACTAATAATCAATGACTATTGTAATCGATAGCCAATTCTCAATTAGTAGATCAAAATAACACATTAGAAATCAATAACAGTTGGTATTTTGACGCACCATGACCTTTCAGTCACGAATAACCACACCAGTATATTTAAAGTTAGTGAATTTATTTCCCTATATTAACAAAGCCAAAACGATATATATGAGTCTCAAAACCAAATGATATAGGTATACGAACATTACTAGCTGTCCATAGCGGCGGAAGAAACTTAATCTATGCAAAATCTGAATTATAATACATTCAGTTATGGCAATGCAAATCACTAATATTAGTAATTGAACTTGACTAATTGCATACATCGGTCAGCGTAACAAGATTTCAATTCAACATGGTGCATCAAGTGAATACCTTAACTAACCTCTAATTAGCATTGGCATGTAGGACTTCATGCAAAATGAATTTAGTCAACACAAATTTGGAAAACTGCTAGCTTGGGCCCTATAAAATAGCAGTTGGTACCTAAAAGGAAAAACACAATGCATAATACAGTTATCCTTTCATAATTACCAAATACAATCAGCATACAAGGAAATTCTTCGTCCTTCAGGTACCAATTCGGTCAGCATGGAGCAGATCTCAAAGGGGCAGAATTAAGGGCAAGTTTCCTTGCAGCAGCAAGGAGAATGGGGCAAAGTTACTGCATGGGCAAGACGGGGCAACATTAAAGTTAAAGTCTCTAGGGTGAGAATTTTTAAAGTCTCTTTTCTCTGGAATAGAGAAAAGGGCATCAAGATGTCGTCTAAGATGGCGTCTGGCATTCGGCTTCAAAGATGGCATCAAGGAAAAATGGCTGACTTCTCTTTGTCCGGTTGGTTTAAGTAAGAAACATTCCAAATTCTGCAGAGTCTTCCATTGGAGGGTTCATAGGGTGGCTTCAATTTGACCAATGAATAGTATCTTTCTCCTAGTACTCATTTATGCATACATTGTCCTTGGAGCCTTGGAACACAAGTTACAACAATTTTGCCAATTCATTTTATCACAGTGCTTTCATTGTCCGCACCTGCAGGAGTTGACCTTGCATCAAAAGGGATGCAACCATCCTAGCACGAAACCTTGAGATAAGGGTATTAGTCATTTCTACTGGAAAAGTACAACCTTTAAATGAAATAATATGCTTTTTGTTAGTGCAAGTGAAAACCACGCAGTTGAATCTGAGACCAGGCGACTAGGCCAAAGCCTCTATTAAATTTAAGCTAAGCATAAAACAGTTTCATTCAAGAAAATCATAAAACACATTCGCAATTATGACGGATTACTACATTTGTCAATTCTTCATGATTAATTAGGCTTGTTTATAATAATGGCGAACTACTCCGTGGGCACAATTTCCCACGTACATTATTTTTCTTTGCTAAAATCACACTACCTTCCACGATTTTGTTTACATGATATATGAATATATGTTAGTCTTTCTTTTTCTGCGTCATCAATGCCCTTTTTACATATATCTCTGCGTGAAACATCTGCCTGATAACACTATATCAGTCAATCAATCATAGTATTTATAAAGGCAGCTTATCACCCTGGGGGGTATTCAGGCGCTCAGGATTGTCGCTGTGTCCGAGCTACTCCTCAAACAACCCAGTCTCTACTTTTTTTCTGAAGTAGAGGAGGGTGTGTGAGGTGCGGAGGTGTGGAGGAGGTTGGTGGGAGAAGGAGCACCCTCCGCAGCAGCTGCACCAGATTCTGAGGACATGGGTGAGTGTTGCCTTGCAGAGGTCCCTGGCTGGCTGGTGGAAGGAGAGTCAACGGTTGATTAGCTTGGGTCCAATGTGGATCGCGTGGTAGGTGATGGTGAGAACTTTGAATGTGCACCTCTTGTGCACTGGCAGCCAGTGTTGACTTCTGAGGTGGGGGTTAATGTGGGTTCTTCTGGTAAGGTCTAGGACAAGTCCTGCTGCTGCGTTCTGGATGGTGTGGAGGTGGTGGAGGAGCTGGGCATGGAGTCCGATGTAGAGGGCGTTTCCGTAGTCTAGTCTGCTGGTGGTGATGGCATGGGTGATGGTTTTTCTGGTTTTGATGGAAATCCATTTGAGGATCTTCCGTAGCATGCAGAGGTTGCAGAAGCAGGAGGAAGCCACTGCGTTTATCTGATGTTTGAAGGTGAGTTTGCTGTTGATGATAATGCTGAGGTTGCTGGCGAGATCAGTTTGTGATGGGGGTTGTCCAAGCGTGGAGGGCCACCACGAGTCATCCCAAGGGAAGGGGCTGCTTCAGAAGATTATCACTTTTGGTTTGTTCATATTGAGTTTCAAGCAGTTGGTTTTCATCCAATCGGCAACATGTGTCAAGGCATTGCTGAAGTTTTCTCTGTGGGTGGCGTGGTCTTCAGCAAGGGAGAGTATAAATTGGGTGTCATCAGCATAAGAGATGATTTTCAGTCAATGGTAATGAGCAATCTCAGCCATCAGCGTCATGTAAACATTGAAGAGGGTGGGGCTGAGAGAGGATCCCTGGTGGATGTCCTAATGTTGTGGAGTCTGGTGGTGAGGGTGAAGTGGGAGATGGTCTTGGAGGATCAGGGCCATTTTCTCTCCTTGGTCAAGGAGGGTCCTCATGTCGTCCATTGCTGCTATGAGGGTGGTCTTAATGCTGAGGTTGGTGCGCATTGGAAGGGTTCAAGTAGGTTTTGTTTTTCCAGGTGTTCTGGGAGCTGTTTGTTGATGGCTTTTTCTCAGGACTTTGGCTGGGAAAGGAAGCAGAGGGATTGGGCATTCATTTTTTAGTTCTCTGGGATCAATGGAAGTTTTCTTCAGGAGTGGCTCAACCTCTGCTTGTTTCTATGCTTTGGGGATGGTGGCAGTTCTGATGGAGGTGTTGAGGATGTGAGAGAGGATACTGCTGATTTCCTTCTGACCCAGGTTTAAGAAGTAATGTGGGCATGGGTCATTGGTTGAGCCGGAGTTGGTTGAGGTCATGAGGGTGTCTGTTTCTGGGATGGAAAGAGACCTCCAGCCATGATGAGGTGGCTAGGGGAGTCCTTGGATGAATCAGAAGGAGTTTGATGCTGGTGGGTTGTGGTTGGAAGTTACTGTGTCATGGAAGAAGTCGGCTAATGAATGGCAAAGGGCCTGAGTGGGTTGGATTTTGTTTTTGGAGGCTGCTGGGCAGGAGAGCGCTGACAATCTTGACGAGTTCCTTCGGGCAGTTGGTTGTCTCCTCCATGCAGCTGAGTAGGGTGAACCTTTTGCTTCTTTGAGGTGGAGATGATATTTGTTTAGCGCAACCTTGAAGGTGGTCTGGTATGCGAGGTACCTGCTACCTCTCCACCGCCTTTCTAGCCTTTTGCATTCTCTCTTGAGTATGTGTAGTTCAGAGGTGAACCACCTTGTGGGCTTGCTGGATCTTCTAGGGGCAAAGCTCCTTGCGGGGGCTACTTTGTTGGCATTGTTGATGAATCCATTCTGAGAGATAGCCAATTGGATGGGTTTGCTGACCTGGAGGGCAGTGGTCAGTTGGGTCTCTGTGACTTTTCCCCATCTGTGGAGAGGGAGAGGTGGTGGTATGTTGGACCGCTCCGATCTGCTGTTTATGGCGAAGTATACCAGGTGGTGGTCGGTCCATGTGTGCTCTATTGTGTGGTTGAACTGATTTTTTCGCTGGTTGTGAAGATGGAGTCTAGGGTGTGGTTTGGTGTGTGTTGGGCTGGTGTCTAGTGGTTTGAGTCTGATGTTACTAGGTTGTCCAGGAGATTGGTGGTGTTGTGGTCACTGGGGTTATCTAAATGGAAATTCTGGTGTCCTAGGAATAAGTAGTCTGTTAAGTCAACGGCTAGGGGAGCAATGAGGTCAGTGATGGCCTTTCAGAAAGTGGGGTGCGGGCAGGGGGTCTGCATGCAAGAGTTCCCCTATTGGTTGGTTTGGCATTGGTTTGGATTCAGAATTTTAGTTGCTCCATGAGGTGGGATGCCTCTTCTTAAAGCTGGCGCACGGGAGGTTGTTCTTATGCATGATGGCGATGCCTCCTCCATGCTTCTTGTGGCAGTCTTTGTGGATCAATTTGTATACTTGCGGGGTGGCAAAGGTAATGTTGGGGGTCAAGGCTGGAGTGAGCCAGGTATCGGTGATAAACATCAGGTCTGGTCTGAGTGTGGATGCTGTATCCCAGATTTCCAAAGCATGTTTTCAGAGGGATCGTGCATTGATCAGCAGACACTGGAGTTGTTTCTCGGGTTAGGAAGGCACCAGTGCGGTGAGGGTCTCAGTGTAGCAAGTGATGGGGCATTGGACGCACGTGAAGGGTCCATTGGTCATCCTAGGGAGGGGAGGAGATACAGCAGTTGTTGTTCCGGTTCCTGGGGGCCAGGGCCTGTAGCTCGCAGTACAGTATCGGATGGTGGGTGAGCCAGGGTTCCTGGCGCTGGGCACATACAGGTGCAGACTGGTTTGCCTTTAGCATGACCTCAGCGCATCAGAGATGCGCCCTCTGTGGTTGCGCCTGCTGCACGCAACCATCATTATTTAGGGCCTGGGGTGGGAGGGGTTCAGTATGAGATGGGCAGGGAAAGAACGGGAAGAGAAATGGTGGAAAGGCAGCAGGGGTATGGGGGCCGGGGCACAGATCAGAGAGCCCAAAAAAGAAAAGGCAGCAGCAGGCGCAAGCAGCAACAGGCAGGCAGCAAAATGCCCTGCAGCATCCTGCACCTACTCAGAAGAGTGGGGGAGCTGGCACAGGAACAAAGGAACACAGGAACAAAATATTGGGTGGCCTGGCTGGACTAGTGTGTGGAACAACCAATGGAGGTCCTCATCTTATGACCACCATCCTACATCTTGTATATGTAGAAACATGGGTAGGGTTGGCGTGGGACAGTAACCCCTGGATAAATGTTAGGTTTTGTTTTGTCTTTGACTGGTTGCCAAGGCCATTAAGGTGACTGAATTACATTCACCTTTAGATGCCCTTCTTGAGCTGACTCATTTCATATCTAAAGGGTTTTGCATACAGTGTATGTGCTTATTTGGGGGAAGAATAAGCAGTTTCTGGACTGTGAAAACACTAGACAGAGACTATAGATCGGATCTGAGTGCTGGAGAAAGCACACATGGGGCAATGTATGCTGTGTTTATTCACCATTGAGGCATATTAAGCCCATGCCTGACAAACATCACAGGTTGTGTCACTTTAAATTTCACCTGTGATAAGGAAATTATGTCCTGCTCTCTCTTAATCATTGGGGTGGGCATAACTCATATAATTTGCTGTAGCATAACTAAGCAAAAATACAGGAAAATTATACATGATTATACAGAATTCCACAAGGATCATAAATTAGCATTTAGGCCTCTTGGTAAGTTTGTTCTTCTGGTGCACCCTTAATTATATAAACAGGCATAAGTTTTGGTAATTTTCACTCAGAAGAGTAACACAAAATTACCAAAATTACTCTGATTACTTTTGAGTAGTGAAAAGTTCACCCAGGCCTATTAATCATTTCATGTATAGGGAGATTGGTGTAATAATGAGCTACATGCTTAAGCTTAGGGTATACTCTGAGTGGATGGAAGCTGTGTAATTTCTTCTTTTCCCATTTTACCTCTTACAAATACAATCTCTGTAGTACTAGAGTGGGGCGCCCCTCCTGCACACCCATATGATTGGGTGAGTGGCTGCTGTTCAGCCAAACTAAAGAGTCAGCTCTGAGGTCAATAATGTCACTGATGAGTAAGCATCCCCAGTCTGGTGCATCCTGACTACAGATGGAGACTGCACGCCCAAGAAAGGCAACAAAATACTTTTATTGCATTTATAAGCAGCACTGCCATTTCTGAACGGGGGGTAATTTCAATTGTTTTGTATAATGTGCTATTGCTGTGAATTGTCTCACTGGTAACAAGGAAAATCTAGCCATTGTTCTGCATGGATACCCTACCTTCCGGTGTCTACCATGGGTCATGTGACTTTTTCAGTTGGCCACTTCTTCCTAAATAGCCTTATCTCTTGTTGCTCCCCTTCAAGTAACCATCTTAGACTAGGCAGTCTCATTGAATGAGCATGCAGTTGGGTTGGCTGCCAATATTCAAGCCCACCAAGCAGCCCTGATGTTAGTTTCTGTGCAAGCAGACTCAATCTAGTGCAGTGGTTTTCAAACTTTTTAATGTTGCACCCCCCATTTGAAAAATAAACATTGGGCCACCCTCAGAATTTTTCACACTTATTTTATTAAGATGGCAATGTTTAAATATGTCTAGACGTATTAAAACATTGCAGTTAAGTACTGTTACCTTTTTAAAAATGCAATAACGTACTTCTGCTTAAAACAAAGCACTGTTATCCGTATATTGTGTCTTTTGTCCAGAACCTGGGAGCATTTAAGGCCCACCTAGGGGGGCCCGCTCCCCTGTTTGAAGACCCCTACTCTAGTGTCTCCTAACTATAGAACCTGCTGCCTATGAATTTTCATCCCACCAATCCCTTCCACCTATTAACTCTCCCCTCACACTTTACTTCCACTGAGAGTTATTGGGGAAACTGTGCATCCAGGGGAAAGAAGCATAGTCATCTATATATGTGTTTATGCAGCAGTACCTACCTTATTCATTATTAATTTGTTGCTTCTCTTTCACTCGGTCTCCTCCTAAGTCTTCTAGTGGAAGCCATTTGTCTTCCTATCTTTCTCTTTCTAGTACTCCCAAGATTTTACCTCAAGATTTCCTCCTCTGCATCATTGCAATTCATCCTAGAGACTATTATCATTCCTCCCAGGACCTCCAAGTAAAGGGTGGCCCAGTTAAGGGTGCCTTCCTGTGACAACTTCACTATTGTTTTGCCCTCAAAGGGCCTACGGCCTCTGTCCTCTATTTCCTCTCCCTGCACACTGACTTACCCACAATACTAATACCTCATCACTTTTCCTCTCACCAGCTCCTCGATCACTCTCCTCTCATATCCCCACATATTCATATACATGGACTTAACGTCTTTACCTATTACTGTGGCTTCCTCAGGCATACACTGACAATCCTGAGTGTATCATATAACCTCTGATAACATTGATAGCTTTCTGAGAGTTGAATCTTCCACTGGTTTCAGCCTCTTGCCCATTGATTAACCACATAACCTACAATGACTTTGGTGTTTTTAGGAGCCTCTTCTATTGGTTCTACCCTGTCACTCCTGCGTGTATAAATAGGCTCTGATAACTTTGGTGGTGCTTTAGAAGGTGTGTCATCCTCTGGTTTCACTCTGTTGAACCCGGGCTATTTAGATAGACTGATAACATTGCTGATGGCTAGTAAAGTTCATTTGCCACTGGTTGCACTGTCACTCCTTGGTGAGTTTCATAACTGCAAATAAATTGGGAGTTTTTTAGGAAGCTGTTTCGTACACTAGCTGTTCCTATGCCACTACAGATTGGACCGTGTAGTTATGATAAATTCAGTAGTGCCACTTGATTGCAACACTGCCACCATTTATTGGACCTCCTACTCTCTGGTTAGTTGAATGGCTTTTTAGGAAGCTGCACCTTCTTTAGTTGTATTCTGTTTCTCCTGGGTTGAACATGAATGTTATGATAACTGTAGTGTTTTTTAGGACTGTGCATCTACCACTGATTGCTCCCTGATAGTCATTTACTGATCAAGTAGCCTCAAATAACTTTTGTATTTTTTGAAAGATTTGTCTTTGTTTATTTACACCACTATGCTTCTAGATGCGCCACACAGCTTTGGATAATTTGCAGGTTGTTATTCCTTCCACTGATTGGGCCCATGTCGCTTCTGAGTGGAAAAAAGGTAGCCACAGATAAATGATTGTTTTTACCTAATTGTACCTTGGTCAACATTCTGTGGACCTTATTTTTTCTGAGGGGCTTAGGAAGCCACTCCTTTCACTTGTTGTACAGTCATCACTCTATTGTGGAGCACATAGCATCTGACAAGATTGGTGTTTTACATGGCTGAATCATGTTACTCCTTGGTGAATCACACAGCCTGTTACTTGAATGGCTTTTAGGAATCTGCATGTTCCTGTTGCTTCTAAGTGAATCCCTTAGGTGGTCATTATGACATTGGCGGTTACTGTTAAAGTGGCAGTAATACCTCCAACAGGCTGGCAGTAACTACTGCCAAATTATGACCATGGCAGTGATAACTCCCATAAACAGCCAATGTACCACACCAACCGCCAGGGTGTTAACATCACTGACCACTGCGGTAGCAACCTACAGCCAAACAGAAGACAAGGTACCGCCCACCATATCAAGACATAGCAAACTGCCACGATTTACAGGGCAGTACCAATGCCATCAAAACCTTGGCGGAAACAGAACACAGAAGGCAAAAGACTCACCAACAGAGACACAGTGAAGATTAACGCCGCCATGGAACCGTAACTTCAAGTTTTCCCGTTGCTATTCTACACCATACTCCACCTGGAATATCAATGCCGACGAAGACGACGACGGTGAGTACAGCCGTCTAGCACACAAGGGAGGGAGGGAGGAAAAGGAGAGTGACACACACATGCACAACACACACCATTCACACACACACCATACACAAAACCACCTTGAGAGGAAAACCAATGTCACAGGACACACATCATAATAATGCAAGGACTATATGACAAGAAATACATGAGTCACTGTTCCGAAAGAGCCAATGGCCAGTCCAAAGTACAAAAGGACCTCATGGCCACAGGGCACAGTCCAAGCCCCAACTCGTTCCCTGACATAATCCACACTACACTGTGAAGGGGCATCTTGTTGGGAATGGCCAGGCATCTCAGGGGAAAGAGGTGTGGGGGGTACCTCAGCTGAAGTGGGTGGCTTTCCCACTGTTTCTGGAGGGGGCTACATGCCCATTTTTCTTTGCTGGGGAGTGCAAGGTCACAGTCTCTGAGTTGGGGATCTTGCTCACTGGTTCTAAAGGGGCTCCATGCCCATTTCAATTTTTGGGGGAGTACAAGGTCACAGTCCCTGAGTTGGGGAACTTTCCCACTGGTTCTGGAGTGGTCTCCATGCCAATTTCAATTTGCTGGGGAGTGCAAGGTCACAGTCCCTGAGTTGGGGACTTGCCCACTGGTTCTAGAGGGGCTCCATGCCCCTTTCAATTTGCTGGGGAGTACAAGGTCACAGTCCCTGAGTTGGGGAACTTGCCCACTGGTTCTGGAGGGGTCTCCATGCCCATTTCAATTTGCTGGGGACTGCAAGGTCACAGTCCCTGAGTTGGGGACTTGCCCACTGGTTCTGGAGGGGGCTCTATGCCCATTTCCTCATGCTGGGAGTGCAAGGTCACAGCCTCTGAGTTGGGGAACTTGACCACTGGTTCTGGAGGGGTCTCCATGCCCATTCCCCTTTGCTGGGGAGTGCAAGGTTACAGTCTCTGAGTTGGGGAACTTGCCCACTGGTTCTGGAGGGGGCTCCTTGTACACCAGTCCCTGGAGGGTGGCCTACATGCCCTCTGCTGGAGGTGAAGGCTGTTGTGTCCCAGTTGGAGGTGAAGGCTGTTGTGTCCCAGCTAGAGGTGAGGGCTGTTCTGTCCCAGCTGGAGGTGAAGGCTGTTGTGCCCCAACTTGAGGTGAGGGCTGTTGTGTCCCAACTTCAGTTGAGGGCTGCTGTGTCCCAACTTGAGGTGAGGGCTGCTGTGTCCCAGCTGGAGGTGAGGGCTGCTGTGTCCCAACTGGAGGTGAGGGCTCCTTGCCCACTGCCATTGGAGGGGAAACCCTGCAAGCCTCTGCTGGAGGTGAGGGATCTTTGTCCACTGCTGTTGGATGGGGCCTCTTGCCTCTCTTAGTTGGTGGAGTGGGAACCTTCCCTTTCCTGGGTGGTGTAGTGGGATCCTTCCCTTTCTTAGGTGGTGGAGTGGGATCCTTCCCTCTCTTGGGTGGTGGAGTGGGAGCCTTCCTCCTCTTGGGTGGTGGAGTGAGGTCCTTTCCTTTCTTGCCTCCATGACTAGGAGGTGCCTCCACTGTCCCCGTGGACTGTTTGGTTGTAGTGCTGGGTTGGGTCATTGTGACCCTGCTCTTACGGGCAGGATGGGGGAGGGGGAGGGAAAAGGTCAAGTTGGGTAAGGAAAAGCTTCTTAGGGACGGTGTGGCGAGATGAGGGAGGAGGGATGGCAGTGGAGGTTGAGGGATTGGTTGTTGTAGGTGTATGACTGCTGGACTTGGTGGTGGCTGTTGATGCAGTGCATGCAGGTGTGGATGTGATAGAGAGGGAAGAGGAGGAGTAGGAGGGGAAGACAGTGGAGGCAGTGGATGTTGTCATGTGTGCAACTGTCTGTTTGAATGAGTGCGTGTGGCCTGACGTGTGCTGCCTGTGTTTGTCTGTGCCACTCTTGCGTGATGTTTTGTGTGCATGCTTGCCCGTATGTGTACATGGGATGGGTTGAGGTTGAGGAGATTGGGACAGGGAAGTGGTAGTTGGAGGGGGGGACGGTAGAAACAGGGACAATGGCTGCCATCAGAGAGGAGGCCAGAACCTGGAACGATCTCTGTTGAGCCACCAAGATACTGTGAATGCTCTCCAGGAATACATTGCATTGCTGCATCTGGGATGCCCGCCCCAGGATGGCATTCACAGTGGTTGACTGCCCTACAGAGGTGGATCTCAGGAGGTCAATAGCCTCCTCACTCAGGGCAGCAGGGCTGACTGGGGCAGGGCCTGAGGTGGCTGGGGTGAAGGAGATGCCCACACTCCTGGGTGAGCAGGCACTGGCAACTCAGTGAGGGGCTACTGGGAGGGCAGTGCTGGTATGGGGGTGGCGGCTGTACCTGTAGCTGGGGTGGTCCCAGAGGTGTCCACCACCACCAGGGAGATTCCATGTGAGTCAGTGTTGTCACCTTCTGTCTCCGCCATGGTGCTCCCCTCATCCTCCGTCCCACTGGTCCCCTCGGCATCCTGGGTCCTGTGAGATGCAGTTCTCTTTGTCGCTGGTGCCCCGCTCCTCCGTCAGATGATACTTATGCACACATGGACAGGATGACAGAAGAAAAAAGGGAGAGAGAGAAAGAGAGCACAGGGTCGATTGCAGCACCAGCACCACAGATGGCATACACATTACCATCACACACAGTGATCAGGATTGAGCATCATGTATTGCACTGGCATTACATTGGCTAGGTACCACAGCAAGATATGAGCCAGCCCCCACCAACTGCACCCCTTCTTGGTGTCACTAAGCCCTGTCTGACATGGAATGCAACCTACCTAGGTTACCAGATTTAGCAATACAACCATTACCCTTGAGCTGGATCACGCTGCGTTCTCTGACCTGGCATTAAGGGGCACCCACTAAATGACACTCACCACCAGGTTTCCATGCCACCTACCAATCATAGATGTAGCGCACACTGTACTCACCCCCTTGTGGCTGCTTTGATGCCCTCAAGCACCCATCCAGCAGTATGCAGGCAATCATGGGGGCCAGGTTCCAATGGGCACTCCGCTCTCCTTGGGAGGCTGTCCCCAGCTGGGCCTCTGCGGTCTTCCGGGCACAGCGTCTCAGGTCCTTCCACCTCTTTCTACAGTGGGTGCTCTGCCTGCTATAGAGCCCCTAGGGTTTGCACATCCTTGGGGATGGCACGCCACAATCCCATCTTCTGATGAGCGCTGACCTGCAGAGAAAATACAGACAGGGGGCACCATTACACATACAAATATAGCCAGTCACACATATGGCCCACCTTCCATCCCCATGTGCACACACATCACCCAGCACCCATCATGTACACTACTACCAGACATACGTCCCCCCCAAATGACATGATGCTTGCACACACATCTCCATGCACCTTGTCACATGCCTCGTGCCCAAGGTATACTCACCTGTTGGTCTGGAGGCCCATACAGCTTCCCATACGGGGGTAGGACCCCATCCACCAAGCGATCCAACTCCTCCAAAGTGAAGGCAGGGTCCCTTTCCCCGGTCACACAGGCCATGGCAGGATCCAGACACAGGTCACAGCAGCACACGCAGTGCAGGTGTTGTCCTGTGGAAAGTCAGGAATCAAGTGAGGTTATAGGCAGAAAATGGTGGTCACATACTCGGCGGTGTACATTGTCACTGCCGCCAGTGATCCCCATTGGCCACTGTACTCCATGGATCCCCATGTTATCCAATGAGGAATACTGTGCATCTTAGATACCTACCACTGTGGAGGAATCGGAAGAGACAAGACCCCATGTACAGATCCCTTGTGGACTTGGCTACACTGGAGGACAGGCATATAATACTCACCTATAGACTGGAAAGGGCCACAATCACAAAGCTGTTTGCTCAATTGGAGCCTGATCTGATATCAGAAATCCGTCATCCCACTGGAATCCACCCTCTAGTGCAGGTTCTATCAGTGCTCCATTTCCAGGCAACTGTTTTTTTCCAAGTGACAGTGGGCTTGGCAGCAAGAATGTCACAGCCAATGTTCTCAACAGTGCTGGCAAGGGTTTTGTCTGCCCTGGTGAAACACATGTGCATCTACATTGCTTTCCCACAGGTTGAAGATTTGGCCACAGTGAAGGCAGGATTCTATGCAATGGGACATATACCCAACATTATTGGGGCGACTGACGGTACACATGTTGCATTCATCCCCCCGCCAGAATGAACGTGTTCACGAATCGGAACAGTTTCCACTCTCTCGGTGTGCAAATGGTGTGCCTGGCTGACCAGTACATCTCCCACATCACTGCCAAGTCCTGAGGAATAGTAGCATCCCAAATGTGATGGCACAATTACAGAGGCACAGGGTGTGGCTAATTGGTGAGCCTGACTCCCCACCAAATGTATGTCAGTGTATGCCTTCTGGTGTTGACCCCATACCATTGTGTAAGGTTGTTTGTCCCTCAATACTTGCAGGTGACTCTGGCTACCCAAACCTATTGTGGCTCCTGACCCCTGTGGGGAATGCCAAGACAGGGGCTGAGGATCGTTATAATGATGCACATGGGCGAAACAGGAGAATTATTGAAAGGACCTTCGGCCTCTTGAAGGCCAGGTTCAGATGCCTCTATCTGATAGGTGGATCTGCGTGTTACTCACCCGAGAAGGTCTGCCAGATAGTAGTGGCATCCTGCATATTGCACAACCTGGTCCTCAGACGACATGTGCCTTATCTGTAGGAGGAGGAGACTGGAAAGGCCTGTGTGGCAGCAGTAGACCCTGAGGACAGTGAGGATGAGGAGGCAGAGGATGAGAATGTAGACAACTGAACATCAGTTATACGTCAATACTTCCAATGACACACAGGTGAGACATTGGAACTGACCATACCACTGATTATTGATGTTTTCTGTGTGGCTGTAGCAGGATGACATTCACTTCCTTCGCATCTCTACTTACTGTCTCCTATGCCTTCTCATTTTGCAGATGGTGATATGACAACATTGTACTGATGTGATGACTACAGACACAGGTCTTAAAATGTATGCTATCACAATGTTCAGATCATGTGTACATGATGTGACTGTTTCCATGTATGCACATTTTCATCACATAAAACACTTTCACTTAGGTTGTGTTCAAAGGTGTTTATTGTAGTGCAAATAATTGACTGAAAAGTGCAAATGGAATGGGGTGATGGTTGAGGAAAGTCCAGGGCATTGTTCCAGTCTGTTTGTAGCACAGCTCCAGTGTCCAAGGAGCCATAGGAAGGAGAGCAAAGGCGGTTCAAAGTGGGCATGGTGACAAGGTGGGACACAAGGGGGGCATTCAGGAAGGACTCATTTCCTGGTGGTGGTCTTGGTCTTGGCAAGTGTCTCTGGCTTCTGTCTGGGTCGCAGGGAATGTTTGCGGGGTGGTTCACCTTCTGCAGGAGGAGGGGTGCCGATGGCCTGTGGGTCCTGTGGCAGGGCCTCCTGCCCACTAGCTGCAGCAGAAGTGGTGGGCTGGTCAGTAGACTGGCTAGTGGTAGGGGCCAGCTGGTGTACTGTCCATTCCATCATGATGTAGGCCATATCTGCCAGCACCCCTGCTATGGAGACCATTGTGGTGTTGAGGGCCTGCAAGTCCTCTCTGATCTCCTGATGGTGTACCTCCTGCAGCCACTTGTTCTTCTGCATGTTGGTAAGGATCTGGCCTATCTTGTCCTGGGATTATTGGTAAGCCCCTAGGACATTAGTAAGTGCCTCTTGGAGAGTCGGTAACCTTGGTCTGTCCTCTCCCTGGTGCACAGCAGTCCTCCCAGTGTCCCTGTTCCCCTTTACTGTGTCCCCTGAACGGTGTGCCCACTGCTACTGACCCCAGGCACACTGCTGATTGACTTGTCCTGGGGACAGAGGCGTGGGGATGTTTGGTGGGTGCTGTGGTATTGGATACTGATGGGGGAGGCTCTGTGGTGGACTGTGAGTGGGCTGGGGTGGCCGACTGACCAGTGGTCACTGATGGGCCAGGTATTTCATCTAGATCCTGAAGTCCAGAGTTACTGTTATCACTGAGGGCACCTTCAATGGGAGGACTGGTTAGTCGTGGCACCTCCTCACTGCTGAGATTGGCTGGGGCACCTATGGGGAGTAAACAATATATTATGCTTCATGTCTATGACATATTGTACATCCTTTACTTCCCCTCTATTGTTGCTGTTGCCCTGGCACCTTTGTTTTTGTATGGTGATGTATTGTGTGCTTGTTAGTTCTCCATGCTGTGCATGCTTTGGTGATGGGTGTCCATGCAGGGCTGAGAGGGCTGTCCATGCATTAGTATGGCATGCAGGGCCTAGCATTGGGGTTAGTCAGATAGTAGGTGCAGTGTGTGGGATGGAGTGGAGTGATGGGAGTGGGGGTGAGGGGGGTGAGATGGCATGCAGGTATGGGGGTGATAAGTAGTAAATATTGACTCACCAGTGTCCAGTCCTTCGGCTACTCTAGTGAGTCCCTCAGGATGCAGTATTGCCAAGACTTGCTCCTCCCATGCTGTCAGCTGTGGGGGAGGAGGTGGGGGGCCAACTTCAGTTTTCTGGATGGCGAGCTGGTACCTTGCTGCCACGGAATGTAGCTTCCCCCATAGGTCATGCCACCTCTTCCTGATGTCGTCCCTTGTTCTTGGATGCTATCCCATGGTGTTCACCCTGTCCACGATTCTCCGCATAGCTCCATTTCCTGGAAATGGATATTTGCTGTACCTGTGCTCCAAACAGCTGTGGCTCTACCCTGACTATTTCCTCGACCATGACCCACAACTCCTCATCAGTGAAAGGGGGGTGCCTTATTAGGGACATGGCTGTTGTGTGGTGCAGAGGGTGTTAAGTGATGTGGTGGGTTGTGAGATGTGGGGTGCATGACGGATGGATGGGTGTTTGTGGTGTGTGTGTGTAGTTGTCTCAGTTGTCATTGTGTTAATCTTGTGCTTATTGGTATTCGTAAAGGGTTGTGTGTAATGTGTGGGTGTGTTTTATAGTGCTGTTGGTGTGTGGGTGTGATGTGTATATGAGTGTCAGGTGTGTGATTTTCGTTTAGGTCAATGTTGTGTTTTTTTTTTATTTGGGTGGCCATTCTGAGTGCGCAGTGTGTACCGCCAATGGTTTAACGCCATTGAATGTCCGCCGCAGTGATTCATGAGTCATAATATGGTGGGCATTGTTTTGTTGGCGTAACGGTATGGGTGTTCATACTGACACTTTAACACTGACCTTTAGGCTGGCGGATTTGTGTATGTGGCAGTATTCTGTCAGTTTGGTGTGTGTGTTTATTAATATGGCGAATGGATATTCACCACCGTGGCGGTATGTTGGCGGCCGTCGCCGCGGCGGTAAGCGGCATTCACCGCCACTGTCATAATGACCACCTTAGTCTGTAGTAATTCTGGTGTTCTAGAAAGCTGCATCTTTCTTTGGTTGCACCTTTCTCACTACTGATTGGATTGACAGGCATTGACATCTATGATGTTAGGATGGGACGATACTTCATCCACTGCTTGTTCCTCTGTCACTCATGGCCAAGGAACATTCTAAGGTACTCCAGTCACCTTTTGGTTTCTGCATGTAGACTGTGAGATTTGACGTAGTTATAGGGGAGCAAATATAATTGTTAGAGGTAGTATGGCGACAACACACCACCACTTCTAGTTCAATGGCAAATGTAAATGTTAGAAATGGGGTCTTTGGTTAGCAGTTAGGTTACCCCCTGTCCAAGCAAGGACCCTCTCTCTAGTCAGGGTAAGTCACACACAATGCAAATTACCCTGTGTCCACCCTCTGGTAGCTTGGCACTGAGCAGTCAGGCTTAGCTTAGAAGGCAATGTGTAAAGTATTTGTGCAATAAATCATGCAATAACACAGTATAAACCCCACAAAAATACACCACACAGGTTTAGAAAAAAATAGAATATTTATCTTTTACCTACGTAGCATCCTGCCGTTTGGGCTACCTAGGGCCTACCGTAGGGGTGACTTATATGTAGAAAAAGGGGAGTTTAAGGCTTGCAATTACTTTTAAATGGCAAGTCAAAGTGGCAGTGAAACTGCACACACAGGCCTTGCAGTGGCAGGCCTGAGACATGGTTAAGGGCTACTTATGTGGGTGGCACTGACAGTGCTGCAGGCCCCCTAGTAGTATTTAATTTACAGGCCCTAGACACATGTAGTGCACTTTGCTAGGGACTTACAAGTAAATTAAATATGCCAACTGGGTATGAGCCAATGTCACCATGTTTTAAGGAGAGAGCATATGCACTTTAGCACTGGTGAAGTGCGCAGAGTCCTAAAGGCAGCAAAAATACGGTCAGAAAAAGAAAAGGAGGAAGGCAAAATGTTTAGGGGTGACCCTGAAAAAAGGCCATTTCGAACAGTAAATGTATGCTATTTAGACCATCTTACAACTGGTCTTCCAGCTGTATAATATTGGCAAATTAGATGCACTTCTAGCAGCTACCAGTTTCACAACATATTAACAATAACTTATTTTTAATATATTGCCTGGTATCACAGTTCTGCCCTTCGTAAGGACTGCAAAACTGATGTTATTATCAAATTTACTGAGTATGATAAACTAAGATTGATGGAAGGAGGACTTGGAATTTCTCATTCTCAGATTTAATTATGATTTATTTGTCTTTCTTTTCCACATTGATCTTTTCAGTTCCTTTGATTGAATTGCTCATTTTCATATGACACAGTATTACACCTGTATATCCTTTTGAGCTGTAGAGTTCTTGCAGTACACAAATAGGAAGCAATACATGATACATGCTCACTTAAAGTGTGATTAATGTTCAAGAATGACTTCCAGGGCAGGGGCATAGAGCACAGGCCAGAGAGGCCAAAAAAGAAAAGGCAGCAGTTGCAAACAGCAACAGACAGGCAACAAAATGCCCTGTAGCACCCTGCACCTACTCAGAAGAGTGGGCAGAGACTATGGGTAGCAGGGAGAGGTGGCATAGGAACAGAAGATTGGGTGGCCTGGTTGGACTAGTGTGTGGAACAACCAATGTAAGTCAAGTGTCACCTTATGACCACCATCCTACAACTTGGATGTGCAGAAACACTAGTAGAGCTGGTGTGGGTTAGTAGCTCCTGGATAAATGTTAGAGTTTGTGTTTCCTTTGACCAGTTGCAAGGGCCCTTAAGGTGACTGAATTACATCCACCTTTACATGCCCTTCTTGAGCAGTTTCTGAACTGTGAAAACTCTAGACACAGACAATAGAAAGGATCTGACTGTTGGAGAAACCATACATGGGGCAATGTATGCTGTGTTCATTCACCATTGAGTCATAGTAAGCCCATACATGAAACTTACTCCCTCCAGAAAGTGTGTTTAACTTTCGGGAATGCCTTCCACCATGAGTGGACATTTCAAAATGGTAAATGAATATGAGAACACGTTTTAAAATAGTCACAGTAAACATAGTAGGGAAAATATACTACTAGATTCTCATTTGAGTTTGTAGTGTTAGTGAAGGTGTGTTCATTTATTCTAATCTACTGTCATAGTGTACAGTGTGAGGTCGGAAGCAATATACTCCTGACTATAAATGATTTAGAATTGAAATTGTGAAATTAGCCAATATTTTGAAGTTTTTTCATATGTTTCTTTTCAGGTATTACAAGCCTGAAGCTTAACCCCAATACCGACCACCATAATCTTTTCATTTCTGAAGATAGGGTCAGTGTGAGATATACTAGTAGCAAACAGCTGCCTGCCTGACAATCATTCGAGGACAAGTCGCTGTTTGGGTGTGCTGGGGTAAGAAGCTATGGTGTCAGGGAAGCACTACTGGGAGGTGGTGGTAGGGCACATCTCTGGTTGTGATGTTGGTGTGGTGAGTAAGTCCATCTATAGGAAGGGCTACGTCTCATTTTGCCTTATGGATGACTGTTGGATGCTCTCTCTCAGGAACGAGATCAAGTTTGTTACTCTTTACTCAGGACCCAGAAACTGACACTAAGGCCCTCATTCTGACCTTGGCGGTCTTTTCGCAAGACCGCTGAGTTACCGCCGCGGTGAAGACCGCCGACCGCGGCGGTGTGCCGCTGTGCGCATTCTGACCGCTGGGAGCGTTCCGCCGGAAAACCGCCAGCAGCCACACTGGCGGTCGGCGGGAAAGTGGAGACTGGTCAACCTCCACCGCCACGCCAGCAGAACACCGCCCACAGAATTACGACCCACATTTCTGTGTGGCGGTCTTCTGTTGGCGGTCTTCTGTTGGCGGTCACGTCCCTATGGCTCCCGTCGCCTCCCGTAGGACCAACGCACAAGGTAAGTTGATCGTCCGTGAGGGGAGGGGGTGGGGGGGTGTTGTGTGATGTGGGCGTGCATGGGGGTGTGCGTGTGAGTGTGTAGAGGGGGTGTGTGAGTGCGTGTATGCGGGCGGGGGGTGCTGCTGTGTCTATGGGTAATGTGTGCTGTTCGGCAGGTGCGCATGTCGGCATGTATGTGTGCGGGTATGTGTCCCCGTTGTGTATGTGTGTGTAGGGGGTGTGTATATGTGCATGTTGGGGGTGTGTGCATGTCGGGGTACATGTATGTGCATGTCGGGGTGGGGGTGGGGAGGGGTTTCGTACCACCTCTGGGGGGTGGCAGGGGGGTGGAGGGTGTGGGGGGAGGACTCGGGTGGGTAGTGGGGGGTGGGGGAGACCCCTATCAGTGCCAGGGAAGGAATTCCCTGGCCCCGATAGTGCTTACCGCCATGGTTCGCACGGCGGTTCCCGCCCGCAAGAAACCGCGGCGGTAGGCAGGGTCATAATACCCTTGGCGGTCTTGGGACGACCGCCGGGCCGGAGTGCGCAAACTCCAGCCCCGCGGTCATGACCGCCGTGGCGGTCGGAGTGGAGAAGTAGCGGTCGGTCGCGGCGGGGACCGCCGCGGTCAGAATGCCATTTTTAATACCGCCGGTCTGTTCGCGGTCCGACCGCCGTCTCTCCGCCGACCGCCAGGGTCAGAATGAGGGCCTAAGTGAGAGATCTCAGAGGATTGGAGTATACCTCAACTATGAGGAGGGTCAGTTGTCCTTTTACAGTGCTGAAAATATGTCGCATATATATACTTTTCAATTTCCCTTTGCTGGGAATCTCTACCCTTATATTGGGCATGCTAATTTAGCAACACATGGAGTCACACTTCAGGTTTTTTGTCCCAAAGTAAAACTACTGAACATATTCATTCCCAAATTCTCTACAGTTTTCCCAGCATGTAAACTATTTCATACAGAAGCTACTTACATTTCTAAGCATTTTTGTCACCAACTGTTTCTTTTGTTTACCGTTTTATTGCGCATGCTGAATAAATATGTTCATAGAATATGCTTTTTTGTCTTTTATAGTAAATGCTTATCTGTAAAAATATACATGAATTGGGGAGTCAGCATTCTCATCTCCATAGTTTGTGGCACTCTGAATTGTTTTGGTAAATTTGATGACTCTCGCTAAACAGAAAGAGGGACTTTTTATGAGCAAACTTGTAAAACTGCACTTTTCCATTGAAGTATTCACGAGATGAAAGCCTACTGAAGTGGCCCAAAAACTTCACAAGGTAGCTAAGATTAACTCACATTTCCACTCGAATATCAGCGCGATATTCATCAAGTAGTGCAAATAAAAATGGTGCCTTTGTCAGGTGAGAAATTGTTCTCTCTCTGACTTGCATTGGCACCCAGAACTGTGGATGTGCCCCATTTCCCACCTGCCCTCTGTTGCCATACCACTATCAGTCTGTTTGTGGTGCCTTCTTTTTCCCTCTGCTTCCCATATCCCCCTCATCTCTTTGCAGTATCTCTGTGCCCAGCCTCCTTCTTTCTACTTGATCTAGTTGCCTTTTGTCTTTTTTTTCTCCTAGCTGCTTATGTGGTGCTGTACCATCATTCTAATTCCTAACGTTTTCCCTATGTCTTCCTGTACCATTTCTTGCTCTCAGACTCAACCTCTTTTTCTCTTTCATTCCAGGCTTTTGATGATCTTCATATTGCCCAGCCCCCAAATGCCTTGCAGGGTAAAAGTAATTAACATCATGGATTGCTGCAGGTTCTTGTACCCTCTCCCATCAATCTCTGCTCATGTGATGTATGGGCTGCCCCTTCTATCCATTGATTGCCACTCAGATGTAACCAGTGCTGGTGTGACAGGAGTCATAGTATTCTGGATTGTGGCTGCCACATGTGTTGTGACCCTCCATCACTGGCACATATAATCCAGTCCGCATGCTGGCACCTCAAAAACCATGACAGTATACCTCATCTGTGTGGCAGGGGTCGAGAGATATGAGGATACTATGAGTAGAGGATTTACTGCATGGTTCAAGGATCCTGTAATTCAAGAATCTACTGCTGGGTTCAAGCATCCCACAATCTGTTTGACTTTCCTGCCAGTCAATGCAGTCATGACTCTACTTGTGCGCTGCGCTTCACCTGTTCTTGGCCATCTAGCTGAAAAAAATCTTCAAGCTGGATGACTAGATCATCTTCCCAGAAGTTTTCTGTTAACGGCACATCTTCGAACCCCTTCTGCAGCGTGATTTCAAAGAAGTTTCTCACCTTCTTGGAAGTGTTTGACATCTTCCAACACTGCCTTCAGAGGTCTCAAATTAGTGATTAGCTACAGCGAGTTAGAGAGAGTTTAGAGAGAGTTGTTAAGAGAGAGTTAGTTTTTTGTTAAGACTGTGAATCTACTGTTTAAGTCTTGAAGTGACCCTTGCGCTTGCGTGCTGGCACTATGCCTTGCACTGTAAAATGTGTTGTAACAACTGTCTACTGTCTACTTGGTTCGTGTACGGTAAAGGTACAGTGCCACTGATATTTTGAGTGTTTCCTATAATGCACCAAGAATAAAGTGATTGTTGGATATTTTTTAGTTATTGTACGATGTTTCCATTCATTTGAAATTCATGTAAAGGAAAAAACTACTTGCAGTTGAAATTTATGCTAAAGCAGAGCGTAGTAGTGGTCATGTGCTTTATTTGGAACAAGTATCTATTACTCATCAAAGACTGCAGAACACGAAAGAGACTTGATTTGACGAGCCATGCACTGTGGTTAGAGGCCTACGATGTTTCTTGTGTTACTTCCCTCATATCTGTATGCTCTTACCCCCTTCACCGTTGGTATCAAGAACAGTCTTGAACATGTTCAGCACTGTCAGTGGGAAGGAGAGTGATGCACTACACGCCATTCGAGCACCACCATTCAGGCCTACAGGTTAGTGTTACCTTGAGTCTGACAATGGAAAACGTACTCTTGCTGCCACGCATCAGGGACCGCCAGCAACCCCTCATCACCAGCCCCCACTCAAATAGAATCTATGAATGATGCCACTGAATCAAACAGATACAGCCTTTGACAGTAGGTTGTACAAAGCTCACATTTTAATGAGGTGAGTAAGTGAAGTACAAATGAATAGCTAATAAAAGAGAACATTTATGACAGGTAGTATTTGTTCATTTTTCTTATTTTCACTAGGACTGAGATGTATTTGGAAGAGAAGAAAAATGTGGGTCTGATCAGTGCTTAATTTGAGCTGGTGGTTGCAGGTAGAGGCTACCACCACTCTTTTTTTGGGGGGACTGGGACTTATTTTTAATCATCCGAACAAGAGAAGAGTACCTTATTTAGATGTTGGCAGATGGGTTACTCCGTCACAATAGTGATAGATATCCCATCCCCTGAAATCTAAATCCCATAGGAAATAAAGGGATTTACATTTCAGTGGACTGGATATCTGTCACCATTGTGATGAAGTAAACCAGCCACCAACATCTAAATCAGGCCTAAAGGCAGCAATATATGAAAGGAGGAAGACGGCAGAAAAACAATGACAAAATTAGGAAGCAGTGATGAAAAGCAGCCTTCAAGAGTGAGTTAGAGGCAGAGCTGATATATTGGTAGATGAAAGATGCATGAAGTGAAATAACCACTAAACAGCTTTATTTTTCGGCTAGCCAGATATTTAGCAGAAGTGCCAGTGGGCCTCTGAAAAAGGTTGGGCCTTACACTCATGCCTTTAAGTGCTAGGTCTGATAGGCACTGACAGTGGGCCAGCAGGCTTGCAATAACATTAATTGGGTTACCAGCCACGTGGGTCTGCAATACTCATACCATTTGTAGTGTATTGAAGGTTAAGCTATTTAATTGTTAGTTTCTATGTTGATTATTTCAGTGATTCAATTTTAATCAATTCTATCTCAGTTACTGCAGTTAATCAGGACTAATCACTTAAGCTCCAAATAATTGATTCTCCTCGATGGGGCATGCAAATTGCATAATTTGGAAACCCCTCAATGAACCACAGTAGTCTGTGACAGTAGTTAAGAATCTTGTGAACAATTATTAGTTTGCCTGAGGGAGAGACCTATATTAACTGAGGGCCCGATTCACAAAATTAAACTTAGACCTGAAATCTAACTTTTGACCTGGAATTAAGTTTAGACCGAAAGCATAACTTTAGACCTGACGTCTAACTTTAGACCTGGAGTCCAAGTCTTCAGGTCTAAAGTTCACGATTAAACTTACACTTCAGGTCTGAAGTTAGACTTTAGGTCTAAACTTAGACTTCAGGTCTTAAATTAGGCTTCAAGGTCTAAGTTTACCTTTGTGAATCAATCCCTGACACTATATGTAGCACAGCAGACTAAAACATGGATGCAGAAAGCTCTAATGTTGTGATTAGCATACAGGCCCTTATTACTGTCTCCCTTCCAATTCTGAATATGGTAGTAACTTTAAAATGCACTGCTATTTTATTTTATACACACACACACACACACACACACACATATATATGTCTTACCTAGTGGCAGTCGCCACTAGGTTGTTATATTTAGGACCTAGTGCCGGATGTACCACCCAGAGTTTTGCGACTTGCAAATTGTGACTCGCAAACCATATGCACAACAGTGTACTTCACACTGTTTATTTTTGATTCCCAATGGGGTCGCAAATGACCTACCTCATTAATATTCAGGAGGTAGGTCGCAATTTGGGACCCCATTGGGAATGGATGCACTCACAGGGTGGGTGGCCTGCTTGGAACAGCAGACTAACATGTCTTTGACTGTTTTTAAATAAAACAGTTTTTTTCCTTAAAGGAAAAAGAGATGCATTTAAAAAAAAAAAAATTTAAGTTTTTTTTTCATTTTTTCAGAGCAGGCAGTGGTCTGTGGGACCACTGCCTGCTCCGAAAAACTATTTTTGTTACCATTCACAAAGGGGAATGTTTGCGAATGGGTTAGCACCAATTTAAAATTGCTGCTAACTGTGATTGTTTTGTGACCGCATTCACGGTCACAAAACAATCATACATCGCACTGTGACTCGCAATTAGGAGGGGGATGCTCCTTCCTAATTTCGACTCGCAAACCTATTTTGCGATTCGGTATATAGATTAACGAATCGCAAAACAGGGTTTGTACATATCAAAATGCTTTTTTCACTTGCCTATATCATTGGCGCCACTTGACGAATCGTCACAAAATTTTCCCCAACAATTAGACAGTCACATCAGCTGCTGTCTGGAACGTTTCGGGGTGGTCCAGCAAGCGGGGGTTGGGAAAAGGGTGGGGTCAAGAAAGGGGCATTTCCAATGTTAACTCTCATTGGGATATTGGACAGATCTGCAGCCTGAACCACTGTACAGAATTACACCAAATTTGGCAGAAAGGTAGCTCTTGGTCAGAAAGCGCCCCTTTTGTGGTTTGATGTAAATCCATAGAGTAGTTTTAGAGAAATTGAAGAAAATCCAAATTTGTATATATAGGGATGCAAAGGTTCCGCAAAAACTCCTGGTCTTGGGCTGAGATCTGATTGGCTGCCAACACATCAGCAAGGAAATGTTGGCAGTCATGTTGGACTGGGCTTCAGCTGAGACCCAGACAAAAATGTAAAAAATAAGAACAGGGGCCACTATGACCCCTCAGCTTTGGTACTGGGGTCCTACAGGGAACCCCAAGAGCAAAAAAGCATTTTTTTTCTAATTTTCAACAGGAATCTCAGTGCATCCATGGATTTGCTGTGATTTAGAAAAAAACAAAAACAAAGCACAGGCTCCTGCACTTGTTTCACTAAAGACCCCAGGTAGGCCAAATCCCAGGGCATTCAAAATTTGAATTGGGGGGCCACCTGCCCCCCCCCCCTCCCGGGGACTGACACTTCCCTGGAGCCCAAGTTCAAATCCAATGAAGGGGAGGTCATCCTGGCTTCCTCCCCGCTGCTCTGGAACCACCACCTCTACAGTGCCAAGTTTAACCCCTTCGCTGCCAGGCCTTTTCCCCCTCCTGTGCCAGGCCTTTTTTTGGCTATTTGGGGCAGTTCGCGCTTAGGCCCTCATAACTTTTTGTCCACATAAACTAGCCAAGCCAAATTTGCGTCCTTTTTTTCCAACATCCTAGGGATTCTAGAGGTACCCAGACTTTGTGGGTTCCCCTGAAGGAGGCCAAGATATTAGCCAAAATACAGTGAAGATTTAATTTTTTTTCAAAAAAATGGAAAAAGTGGCTGCAGAAGAAGGCTTGTAGTTTATTCCCTGAAATGGCATCAACAAAGGGTTTGCGGTGCTAAAATCAACAGCTTCCCAGCTTTCAGGAACAGGCAGACTTGAATCAGAAAACCCAATTTTTCAACACAAATTTGGCATTTTACTGGGACATACCCCATTTTTACAGTTTTTTGTGCTTTCAGCCTCCTTCCAGTCAGTGACAGAAATGGGCATGAAACCAATGCTGGATCCCAGAAAGCTAAAAATGTCTGACAAGTAGACAGAATTCTGAATTCAGCAAGGGGTCATTTGTGTAGATCCTACAAGGGTTTCCTACAGAAAATAACAGCTGAAAAAGAAAAATATTGAAATTGAGGTGAAAAAAACATCAATTTTTCTCTACGTTTTACTCTGTAACTTTTTCCTGCAATGTCAGATTTTCGAAAGCAATATACAGTTACGTCTGCTGGACTCCTCTGGTTGCGGGGATATATAGGGCTTGTAGGTTGATCAAGAACCCTAGGTACCCAGAGCCAATAAATGAGCTGCACCCTGCAGTGCATTTTCATTCTATACCGGTTATACAGCAATTCATTTGCTGAAATATAAAGAGTGAAAAATAGCTATCAAGAAAACCTTTGTATTTCCAAAAAGGGCACAAGATAAGGTGTTGAGGAGCAGTAGTTATTTGCACATCTCTGAATTCCGGGGTGACCATACTAGCATGTGAATTACAGGGCATTTCTCAAATAGATGTCTTTTTTACACACTCTCTTATATTTGGAAGGAAAAAATGTAGAGAAAGACAAGGGTCAATAACACTTTTGTTGCTAATCTATGTTCCCCCAAGTCTCTCAATAAAAATGATACCTCACTTGTGTGGGTAGGCCTAGCGCACGCAACAGGAAACGCCCCAAAACGCAACGTGGACACATCAAATTTTTTTAAAGAAATAAGAGGTGTTTTTTGCAAAGTGCCTACCTGAAGAATTTGGCCTCTAGCTCAGCCGGCACCTATGGAAACCTACCAAACCTGTGCATTTTTGAAAACTAGAGACCTAGGGGAATCCAAGATGGGGTGACTTGTGGGGCTCTGACCAGGTTCTGTTTCCCAGAATCCTTTGCAAACCTCAAACTTTGGCTAAAAATACACATTTTCCTCAAATTTTGGTGACAGAAAGTTCTGGAATCAGAGAGGAGCCACAGATTTCCTTCCACCCAGCGTTCCCCCAAGTCTCCCGATAAAAATAATACCTCACTTGTGTGGGTAGGCCTAGCGCCCGCAACAGGAAATGCCCCAAAACGCAACGTGGACACATCAAATTTTTTTAAAGAAATAAGAGGTGTTTTTTGCAAAGTGCCTACCTGAAGAATTTGGCCTCTAGCTCAGCCGGCACCTATGGAAACCTACCAAACCTGTGCATTTTTGAAAACTAGAGACCTAGGGGAATCCAAGATGGGGTGACTTGTGGGGCTCTGACCAGGTTCTGTTACCCAGAATCCTTTGCAAACCTCAGAATTCGGCTAAAAAACACGTTTTCCTCACATTTTGGTGACAGAAAGTTCTGGAATCAGAGAGGAGCCACAAATTTCCTTTGACCCAGCATTCCCCCAAGTCTCCTGATAAAAATGATACCTCACTTGTGTGGGTAGGCCTAGCGCCCGCAACAGGAAATGCCCCAAAACGCAACGTGGACACATCACATTTTTTTAAAGAAAACAGAGGTGTTTTTTGCAAAGTGCATACCTGTAGATTTTGGCCTCTAGCTCAGCCGGCACCTAGGGAAACCTACCAAACCTGTACATTTTTGAAAACCAGAGACCTAGGGGAATCCAAGATGGGGTGACTTGTGGGGCTCTGACCAGGTTCTGTTACCCAGAATCCTTTGCAAACATCAAAATTTGGCCAAAAAAACACTTTTTCCTCTCATTTCGGTGACAGAAAGTTCTGGAATCTGAGAGGAGCCACAAATTTCCTTCCACCCAGCATTCCCCCAAGTCTCTCGATAAAAATGGTACCTCACTTGTGTGGGTAGGCCTAGCGCCCGCGACAGGAAATGGTCCAAAACACAACGTGGACACATCAAATTGTTCATAGAAAACAGTGCCTACCTGTAGATTTTGGCCTTTAGCTCAGCCGGCACCTGGGGAAACCTAGGAAAACAACGCATTTTTAAAAACTAGAAATCCAGGGAAATCCAAGATGGGGTGACTTGTGGGGCTCTGACTAGGTTCTGTTACCCAGAATCCTTTGCAAACATCAAAATATGGCCAAAAAAACACTTTTTCCTCTCATTTTGGTGACAGAAAGTTCTGGAATCTGAGAGGAGCCACAAATGTCCTTCCACCCAGCGATCCCCCAAGTCTCTCGATAAAAATGGTATCTCATTTGTGTGGGTAGGCCTAGCGCCCACAAAAGGAAATAGCCTAAAACACAACGTGGACACATCACATTTTTTCGCAGAAAACAGAGGTGTTTTTTGCAAAGTGCCTGCCTGTGGATTTTGGCCTCTAGCTCAGCTGGCCCCAGGGGGGGCAGAAATGGCCTAAAATAAATTTGTCCCCCACCCCCCAACCCCCCCCCCCACGGGAGCGACCTTTGCCTATGGGGTCGCTCCCCCTGCGTGATATTGGCGCCCAAAAAAAAATCCCCGGTGCCTAGTGATTTCTGCCCCCTTGGGGGCAGATTGACCTAAAATCGGCCAATCTGCCCCCAAGGGGGGCATGAATGGTCTAAATACAATTTGCCCCCCAGGGGAGCGACCCTTGCCTAATGGGTCGCTCCCCATCTCCAAAAAAACAAACAAACAAAAAAAAACACAAAATAAAATTTGCCCTGGCGCCTAGAGGTTTCTGCCCCCGTGGGGGCAGATTGGCCTAATAGCAATAGGCCGATCTGCCCCCAGGGGGGGGCAGAAATGGCCTAAAATAAATTTGCCCTCCCCACCCGGGAGTGACCCTTGCCTACGGGGTCGCTCCCCCTGCGTGACATTGGTGCCAAAAAAAAATCCCTGGTGCCTAGTGGTTTCTGCCCCCTTGGGGGCAGATGGACCTAAAATCGTCCAATCTGCCCCCAAGGGGGGCAGAAATGGTCTAAATACAATTTGCCCTCCAGGGAAGCGACCCTTGCCTAATGGGTCGCTCCCTATATCACAAAATACAAACAAACAAAAAAAAAACACAAAATGTTTTTTTGCCCTGCCGCCTAGAGGTTTCTGCCCCCGTGGGGGCAGATCGGCCTAATAGCAATAGGCCGATCTGCCCCCAGAGGGGGCAGAAATGGCCTAAAATAAATTTGCCCTCCCCACCCAGGAGCGACCCTTGCCTACGGGGTCGCTCCCCCTGCGTGACATTGGTGCCAAAAAAAAATCCCCGGTGCCTAGTGGTTTCTGCCCCCTTGGGGGCAGATTGACCTAAAATCGGCCAATCTGCCCCCAAGGGGGGCAGAAATGGTCTAAATACAATTTGCCCTCCAGGGGAGCGACCCTTGCCTAATGGGTCGCTCCCCATCTCTAAAAAAAAAAACAAAGAAAAAAGAGAATATTTGCCCTGGCGCCTAGAGATTTCTGCCCCCCCTGGGGACAGATCGGTCTAATAACAATAGGCCGATCTGCCCCTGGGGGGCAGAAATGGCCTAAAATAAATTTGCCAACCCCCAACCCCCCTGCCCCCCCGGAGCAACCCTTGCCTACGGGGTCGCTCCCCCTGCCTGACATTGGCGCCAAAAAAAAAAATCCCAGGTGCCTAGTGGTTTCTGCCGCCTAGGGGCAGATTGACCTAAAATCGGCCAATCTGAATGGTCTAAATACAATTTGCCCCCCAGGGGAGTGACCCTTGCCTAATGGGTCGCACCCCATCTCTAAAAAAACAAACAAACAAAAAAAAACACAAAAAAAAAATTTGCCCTGGCGCCTAGAGGTTTCTGCCCCCCCGGAGGCAGATTGGCCTAATAACAATAGGCTGATCTGCCCCCAGGGGGGCAGAAATGGCCTAAATATAATTTGCCCCGTAGGGGAGCGACCCTTGCCTAAGGGGTCGCTCCCCACACCTAAAACAAAAAAGTAAACAAAAAACAAAAAATATGATCCCTGGTGCGTAGAGGTTTCTGCCCCCCCCTGGGGGCAGATCGGCCTAATAATAGGCTGATCTGCCCCCAGAGGGGGCAGAAAAGGCCTTCCAAAAAATGCCCCCCCTGGGAGCGACCCTTGCCTAAGGGGTCGCTCCCTTATGATAATTTCAAAAAACAAAAAAAAATCCCTGGTGTCTCGTGGGCGTTTCAAAAGCTGGATTGCAAGCAATCCGGCTTTTGAAACGCTTGGAGAGACTTCAAAGTCTTCCCTTTGAAGCCTCTCCGGGCCTCCCCCACATGATCGAAAGAGAAATACAAAGCTGAGCTTCCACAGAGGCTCTGTGATTGTCCGCGCTGACATCACGGGGGTGGGGGTTGGAAGGGGGGGTGACTGGGGGTGGGGGTAACCCCACAGAGGGAGCGCTAGCGCTCCCTCTGGGCTGTGAGCCTAGGACGTAATGGTTACGTCCTGGGCACAGCAGCACTGTGCCTCAGGACGTAACCATTACGTCCTGGGCACAGAACCGGTTAAATCCAGTGCTGGGTCTTCCTGCCCCCCACGGCACCGGGACCACCACCTTCCCAGTACAAATATATAGTTCTGTACAGGTGGCTGCATGCCCCCCCTGCAGCCCCAGGGACCACCACCTCCCCAAAGAAATAGTTGTTGGAGGGGGGCCCCTTTAAGGACTCAATGATAGCTCTGGGGACCGCCACCCCTCAAGGCCAACTCCTGCTGTATCCTGGACTGCCCACCCCCAGAAGATAACTGTTTACTTTTGCTTGGTGGGAGCTCACAGCTCCCACCAAGCAAAAGCAAACAAGGTCCGCTTTCTGACAGCAGGAGCTGTCAAACAGCTTTTCATCTGTTTCCTTGCACACAAACATCTGTGCAGGGAAACAAATGAAAGCATTGCTCCTGCCAGCAGGGAGTTGTTATTTAAAGCAGCTCCCTGCTTGCAGAAGCAATGTTGGCTCACACAGAGTGCAAGGAGCTGTCTAGGACCAGGGGGACCCATAATGGGATGGAAGAGAGAGAGAGATTGTCATTGCAATGGTCTCTCCATACAATGACTTCAAAGACTAAGACTAGCAAGATTTTTAATACGAATGTTATAGTTATGTTTGGATGCAGTGCATATCAGAGTCACTTCTGGCCTAATGGTCAAGGTCTTGTGCTGTCGCTCATTAAGCTGAAGGTTCGAATCATGGTATCGGTTGGCAGTGTGTTTGTTTATTTACTAGTATTTTGACTGTTAAGCCTTCCCAGTGATGGAACATTCATGCTTCTTTCAATCACACGCTTGGGTTGACTGTCATGGGTATCTCTGGAAGCATCATAGTAAGGAGTTACCTATGGCCTAAAGATTAAAGTCACATACCCTCACACTGCAAGTTGAGGGCTCTATTCCTGGTGTGTCTGTGGTCATTTTTCTTCTTTAATTTCTTTTGAACTTCAAAAGTTTAAGGTTCATATTGAAAGGTGATCTCACTTTTTTTAATTGATAAATACATTTTTCTTTTCAACTTGTCCAGAAATCTCATTCTAAGTATATCATTTATGAAAGCCTAAAAACTGCTCTATATTTTCCCCTCTCTTTCTCTCTCAATTTCTCTTTTTCAATCTCTTTCTCCTACTCACACACCCACTCAGACCCTTATGCAGCAACTCATAGACCGACTCAAACACTCACGCACCTACTCACAGACCCACTCACACTCTCACACACATTCTAACAGACCCACTGAAACCCTTATGCACCCATTTACAAACCCACTAAGACATTGATTCACACACTGTCACACCCAGACAGACACTCTAACAGACACTCTCACACCCAGATACACCCTTTCACATCTATTGTCACACCCAGAGAAAGTCTGTGACCAACTATCGTCTTGCACAACTATAGGCCGTGTGCAGCGGGGGTTGGGTGGTCATAGTTGGTTGGCTGCAGGGTCTGGCTGCAGGCCATGCCTTGGGGCCAACCCCTGCCGCGCATGGCCAAATGCCATGGATGGCGGTTGTTGGTTTAACGTATAGTAATAAAAATAAAAAATTGAAATTATCTGAAAAAAACAAAGGTTACAGGGATGTTATAGTTAGGAATTTGAATTAAAAAAACATAGAAATTGACTTAAAAAAACAACAGTTACAGGGACATTATAGTTAGGCTCACATTTTAACCAGCTCTGTGCTTGCTGAAGCAATGGCACCACGAGGGAAGCCTTAAGGTTTCCCCCGCACTTCCAGACAGCTTGTAAGGGCATTTTAAAAATTAGTAAAAATAAAAATAAAAAAATATATGAAGGGACCATGGGGAGGCCTTTAGGTCCCAGATATTCCATAAAGGGCTAAGAATTAAAAACAAAAAGCCTATGCTCAGCGTGAAGGTCTAGATACATTTTTTAGTTTAAATTGTAGAGAAATATCTAATTTTAAGTAAATCATACATCAAAGCCTAAAAAGTCTCTATCTCGCTCCCTCTAACTTTCTTTTTCTCTCTCTGTCTCTCTTTCAATCAGTTTCTCCCACTCCCACTTACATATCCACACAGACACTCATGCACCCACTCACAGACCCACTCAGACCCTCTTGCACCCACTCACAGCCCCAGACACAATATTTTTGTAATTTACTTTATAAGTATAGGGTCATAATATTTTTCACAAAGATATTTTTTACATAATATTTCTGTATTCCGATATTTTGGGGTACAATATTCTCTCAATAATCCCTCGACATGCAATCTGACAATGATCAGGATACTTTTTAAAAATATTGGTGTTCTGCCACTCTCCATCTCTCTAGTCTTTATTTTCATCTTGCAGATCTTTCAATAAACTCGGAAGCAAATGTCTTGACTTAGCCCGTCAACTGACCCTCTTCTTTTCCCATTCTTCAGCTCTAGCTAAATGCAATGTTTGGGCAGATGACCATTATGTGCTTCTTAATTTAATCTGTAACCTTGAATCTTGCAAATGCACATAATTCATTTTTATGACTACTCATTCAGCTACCCATATCTCAGAGTTCCTTGTCTTTTCTTTTTAACCTGATAGATACAACAGCTATGACTCTGTTGTACTTGACAGATGACTACCTGATTCCAGTCTCTATTAGTATTAGCTCCTCTTTAAAATTGACGATGCTAGCTGGACTGCTATTGAAGGTTCGCCTCCATAGGAAATTTGACAAAGCTGACATTTCTGCCAAAGTTATAGGAGCCCTAGGCATGTTCCCTACCAAATCACAGATTTCCTACCTACCCCCCACCCAGAAGTGGCTAATCTACCTGCCTGAACATGGATGAGGCACTTCAAGTCTAGTGTCTCTATCTGTGTAAATAAAGAAATGTGTTAAACCCAGAGGAAGCTGTTTTCTTCATCTGCCAGGGTAAGGCTTCTTTAATTAAAATTCTACCAGAAAGCTGTCTCATTCTTGAACCAGCTTCTAAATTTAAATGCCAAACTTTAGCAACCGCTTGCTTCCTGACAGGAACGATTACAAACATCTTTGAGAACATTCTTATCCTTTTTCACTTGGCCCCCTCATAGCTCAGTAGCTGATGCTGAAGTACTTCCCATCCTCACCAGTTCACGAGTGCTTCATTTACTCTTTCTTGAAAGCTGGCTCTTCTGGTGATCTCTGCCCCATGCCTGCTTTTCAGAGCCTTTCTCCTACCATTGTTCCTTTCTTCATTAATACTCCTAAGCCCTCTTTATCTACAGTAATGGTTCATCAGCAAGGTAGAAGAGGGATAGTCTCTCATCAGAAAAATATGGTGACGAGACAAAATATCTATTGGTTGTGAAATCTGTATTTTAGTTACTAGGCCATATTTCATTGCAGTTAAACCATGCTTGGTTAGCAGCGACATGACTATGTCACCTGTTGTATAAAGAATTAAATACACCAGCACTACCTACCATGGTGAAAAAGCTCATAGTGGCAGTAGGTACACCATGCCATGGTTGACTTTGAATTGCACTTTATTTCCAATGAGAGGCCATCAAGTGTCAGGGGATCTGATTTTGAAAAAAAAATAACCAATGTCAATGATGCTCTGGGAGATTTATGTTACTACATGTGGGATATTTCATGGTTATTTCTATACAGGGCTTATGTGGTTTTCAGGCCCAAAGAAAACAGATGCCCGGTGGAAAAAGTCAGATGGGACATCCCTAAATAGGGTTGCTGCTCTGGTGCTGTGACGCCTTTTTGTCTGTTTTCCAATCCCCCCCCCTTCGTATGTTCCCAATGGTGAGCCAGCAGCAGCCCTACCAACAAGAAAACAGTGTTCCCTTGTTTTCTTAATGGGCTGGAGAACCATGGGATGTGTGGACTCGGTATGAATCTGTCAGTTGAGGGTCAACTATAGTCAGCCCAAAAACTCCCATTTTGTAAAGCAACACATCCTGGTTTTGATTGCAGAGCATGTTCATACGATATGGTAAACTGCATTCAATTTGTTGCTAATTACATCCATGAAACTCCTGCTCATTTTGTGGATGCAGAACTCAAAAGAAAAGTACCTCATGACAACTGTCTGTGCTTGGGTGTAGAGTTGTTACACCAATGTGAACCTCCTGTGATTCGGTGGATGTCATCTTGTATCAGAAATCTTGCTGTCACATTAGCAGCGATACATAAAATGCAGACAGATGCACATTGCCTAACAAACCCTAACTTCAGACATTTGATGTATTTCTACATGTTCTGCTCTTCTAAATAGAATTTAGACTGGGAAAAACATAATAGCATTACATTTTGTTATGTTATTTATTATTTGTATTTTCTGAGCATTTGAAAGTCTGACGCTGTGAGCAATCAAAATATTTATATTGGGAAACTATTTTATGCTAGTGAGCTCCTTGGCTGTAGTACTTTTAGTAAGTTTTTATCTTGGTTCCAATGTAATTTGTTTAATTTTACATTTGTGCTCTTTCCTGTTCTATGACATGCTTATAGCAAGTGGCAATATGCATTTATCAATGTATATTGAGGGGCGTAAAGGGTGGCGTATTAAAAACTGGTTAGCATGTGTCGGCTATCCCATCTCTATAAAACAGGCGCCAATATATATATATATATATATATATATATATATATATATATATATATATATATATATACTGTATATATATATATATATGGTATTTCTATAGAGAAAACCTATCCAAAAGGCAGAAGGGCAATAAAACAAATTGATGTTGGGATTTTTTAAGCTCTTTGGTTTTGGGGCACTTTAGAAATTTTTATCTAAGGTTGGTTTTTAATTTGTTCAATTTTTAAATTCTTTTTGTTTCCTGTCCCACTACATGTTTGAGCATCCTTACCACATTTTCTCATTAACTTTCGACCCCCTCGGCCCTTCTTCTTGTATTGTTATGTGCTGCTCAGCTTTTGGATGAGCATCATCTTGGGGTAAGCAGAAGTTGCTGGTGTAGACTCCAAGGGGCATATTTATACTGTGTTTGACGCAAATTCGGCGCAAACCTAACACCATGTTTATACTTTGACGCCCGACCCTGCGAACGTCAAAATTCAGGAGTGTGTGTCATTTTCTGGATGCTTGAAACCGCCTTGCGTTAATGACATGCAAGCTAGGCGTTCCCGTCCCAAAAATGACTTTAAGGCCTGTGCGCCTTATATATACTCCCGCGTCATTTTGATGCACAGGAGGGGGAAGGCCTTAAAAAATGGCGCCTAGCCTGATTTGCGCCGTTTTTTAACACCTGGGTGAGGGCAGGCGTTAAGGGACCTGTGGACTCATTTCCATGGTCTCTGACCATGGAAGCAGTCCACAGGTGCCCTTTCCTGCCCCCAGGGACACCCCTGCCACCTTTGCCCACCCATGGAGGACACCTATGGATGGGGGGACCTATCCCAGGTAAGTACAGGTAAGTAGAGGTAAGTTTTTTTAAATATTTTTTTTAAGTGGCATAGGGGGGCCTAACTTGGGCCCCCCCACATGCCACTGTGCCCAATGGCCATTCCCAGGGGACAGAACTCTCCTGGGCATGGCCATTGGGCAGGGGGGCATGACTACTGTCTTTGCTAAGACAGGAGTCATTTCAATGGGCGTTGTGCATCAAAAAATGGCGCAAGTCCGGATAGAGCCATGATTTTTTACTCTAACCTGCCTTGCACCATTTTTTGACACACAACCCCCATTCTTCCCTACGCCTGCGCTGCCCGGTTAGTGTCATTTTTTAAAACTCTAACCAGCCCACAGCGCCGGCTACCGTCAATCCATAAATAAGGCGCCCGCCTGGCGCGTTGGAATGGCGTTAGCCGGCGCTACATTTTTTTACGCAAACCAGCACTGGCGTTGGTTTGCGTCAAAAAGTATAAATATGGCCCCAAATGCCAAGTGTCAAAAGCCCTACCTCTATAATACAGGCAAACTGTGTGAGTGAGTTGCTGGTGCATTGAAGGCATGCCAAAGTCAGGACAGTCTGTCCCGGCCTGCGCTCAATCGCCGTCCACTGTCTGTCACTCTTGCCAAATTAGGTCAGAGAACCTTAACTGAATTGCTAGTACAAATAATCCGCAGCACTCACTTCAACAGTTGAATGAGTTTTAAGATTTTCACTATGAAGTAGATAATGATTTAAGATGCAGGTAAACAACTGATAAACTATTAAGTTATGACCTATAGTTGTTGCCCTCAAAGCCCATACAGCTTTAATAACACTGCTAACAAAGCTAATACTCCTGGATTCTTGCTAACCAATCATAACAGCCAAAAAAACATTTAAGCTCAAGTTTGTGCTTCACAATGTACGACCTGGCTTAGCTTACAGAGCCGAAATGTATGCTACAATCCAAGCTTTCTATTTTATTTTGTTACTGATACTTTGCTTGCCCCTCATTGTAATTGTCGGATTGACAAGGCACAATGATCATGTGACACAAAGTGATTCACTCAAATATACCAGCGTTCCTGTGAAAAAAACTCAGGCCCATATCTATACTTTTTTCAGTGCCGCATTTGCGTCTTTTTTTGACGCAAAATTGGCGCAAACTTACCAAGTACAATTGTATTTTGGAAGTTTGCACTGCTTTTGTGGCAAAAAATGACGCAAATGCAGTGCTAAAAAAGTATAAATATGGGCCTCAGTCTCTACAAGTTATGAGACGCTTATGCTCTGAAAATAAACTTCTCTATGTCTTGAAAGTCTGCACAGTCACATTTGGTGATAGTCTTTTTCAGTTGAAGATTCAAGAATTATAAATCTCTTCTGTCACAAACATTTTTTGGTTGTTTCAGATTGATCCTACTTCTAAGACACACTACAACTTCAAGAAATTGCTGTTAATCTTTGCATAACATAACATACTGTAACATAACATGACATAACATCAGTGCCATTACGTTTCACTCAATCTAAATTCTACTGAGATTGGTGGCCTACTGCCCCAGACACATGCCTGAACTGCCACCCTGGACTGTAGTCTCCATAGACCCATGGTCACTGTAGAGAAACATACATCCACTGGTGAAAGAGGTGAGTATAGCTAGCAAAGGCTAGGTTTTCAGGGCAGTTGACATACTGTTTAATGGTGAAGTTGCAGAAAATCCCAATGACAGCCACAAGTTCACCTACCTACCCAACCTGTGAAGGGCATCAAGTAGTGCTGGTCGGAATCATATTAAGCATACTTCAAAGGCACCCTACTTCAAGAGGTTATGGAAAGAAAGAAAGACCACACCTCATCGGACTGAAGGAGGATGCTGCTTTCACTGTTACATAGTAAATAAATGTAGATTCTGCTCACCTGGCCTGATGAGATAACGGTGCGGTCATAAGTCAAATAAACGTCAGTGGCTACTCAGTGACTGTCTGACTAAGTACATAAGACGGCATTGGCTTCCTTTGCCTTGGCATAGAGGCACCAAAACCGCAGCATCGGCTCCCCTGCCGAAAAAAAACCATGGGATGAATTCTAGTCTAGTCTTGGGGGGCAAAGGCTTCCACATACATGCTGTGGTGGTTCACTTGTGTGAAAAATAATAGTGCTTCTATTTTAAGGGAGTAGTGGCATAATTCTGTATGTGATGGAGTAAAATCTTACAGCTGAAGAAGTGACTTTCAGTTGAACTCTCAAATGGATGGGATGGAATTGCTGCCTTCACCTGGAAATGTCTTAGTATAGGGATGTATTAGCAGATAGCCATAATATTTCTATAATTTCTGCTCAATGAAGCAACTTGTTGAAAATATTATGACAAGCTATTAGACCGTGTCAGGCCAAGTGTGGCAAAAGGGGCTACTGGGCCACCACAGTGAAGGTTGGAGTCAATTGCTTTTAGTTTCCTGGGGTCCCTCTTACTATGTCTCTGACAAAAGTGGGGCAAATATAACCCAGCCACAGTTGACTCTCAGAGTAGTGAGGGAGAGCAGTCAAAGGCTTCTCAGGGAGCTAGTGTGGGTGGCAAAAACTCTTAGCTCAAGAATAAAACAACAGACAGAATTCACTTTCAAGCCCAGTGCTTGTCTTTATAAAAGTTAAATACTTTAATTTCACAGCATAAAGTAATACTATGCACCCTAATGAGGTTTCAGTAAAGGGTTCAACGACCTTCACTATGGGTTCTTTCTGTGAGTCTCACTGTTTCTGAAGTCCTAGTCCCAGTTCTTCTAGAGCTTCTAATATCTATGGCATCAAGGAGCAATACGAGGTCATAGACAACAGCAGGCACAGGTGCAAATTCACTAAACGAATACTATGTCAGGCAAGTGAATACCATATTAGGCAAACAGAATTCCAGTTTGTTTGATCGTGAACCATAATAATTCATGCCAACAATATAACTTCCCCAAGAGTGGGCTTATTATCACAGATCACAATACAGTCTTTCAGTCTTTCAGGCCCTATGCTACATGTTAGCAATAAAACCAATCTTGAAAAACAGTTACAGGTATATCACTATAATCAATAAATAAATAAATCAAAAGTAATAAATATATATATATATGTATATATATATCTTCACACCAGTTTGACAATTAAGTCAAAAATGCAGCACTCACAGGATTTTAACAGACTTCTTTTATTCCATAACAGGACCCCAAACAAACGTTATATATATATATATATATATATATATATATATATATGTATATATATATATATATATATATATATATATATATATATATATATATTTATAATTATACATATAGTTATATATATATTTAGTTATATAGATAGTTATAGTTAGGACCTAGCTTTTACAGAAAAAGCTGTGTTGTGCTTGCCTATATCTTTGGGGTCGCTTGGTAAATCTTCACAAACTTTTCCAAACAAATTCAACAGTCATGTCAGCTGCTGTGGGAATGTTTTAGGGTGAACTGTTAAGCAGGGGGAGAGAAAAAGGGGGGTTAAAAAAAGGTGAGTTTTCCATGTTAATTCCCATGGGATTTTGAACAGCGATATCACCTGAACCACTGACTGGATTTGCACCAAATTTGCTGAAAGGTAGCTCTTGATCCAGAAAGAGACCTTTTTGTGGTTTGGTGTAAATCTGTTCAGTAGTTTCTGAAAAAATGAAAGATCATCCAAATTTGTGTATAAAGAGGCGTGGATCCGTTGTGACCGCTACACGGACCATTGGGAACCCTGGTGCCACAAGAAATACTGCGATTGGTTGGCGGTAACCTGTTCAGAAAGTTCCAGCTGCCATTTTATGAACCGGGGTACGGTCGCAGAGAATGGAAACAGAGGATGAGAACAATAGAAGGGTCAGGATAGAGTTACTATGATGCCATGGGGGCTATTAAAGGGTGTCTGAGGGATCCTTTATTAGGTTAAAAAAGATTAAAATCCTTTTTTGGGGCATGATAGTGTAGTGCTCAGCACAGCCCCCCATGTAAAGGTGGGATGGATTCGAAAATGTGTCAGAGAAATAAAAAAATATACATTCACACACTCACTCACACACTAATGCATTCACTCACAGACACATTCAGACAGCCACTCATCCACTCACAGACCTATAAATACACTTATACACTCACTCACATACCTACTCATACACTGAGGCACCTACTCACAGACCCTCTCACACACTCAACATACCCACATATTCACTCACACACTCATGCACCCACTCACACACCCACTCACAGACCCACTCAGACACTAACGCACCTACTCACAGACACACTCATGCACGCACTCACAGACATATTCAGACAATCATACAGCCACTGACAGATCCACTCAAACACTGACGCACCCATGTGTAGTTCCGGTCAGAGACTTATGTACCCCCTCACAAATCCATTCAGACACTCTTCAACACAACCACAGACCCACTCAGACACTCATGCTCAGACACTCATGCACTCACATAGTCATGCACCCAAAAAATACACTCATGCTCCCACTCAGAGACCTACTTCAGACACTCACACCGTCACTCACACAGCCACTCACACATTCATGCAGCCACTCACACACCAACTCATACACTAATGCACCCACTCACAGACCTATTCAGACAACCATATACCCACTGACATATCCACTCAGACACTGAAGCACCCACTTATATACCCAGTCAGAGATTTATGCACCCCCTCACAAATCGATTCAGACACTCTTCAACACAGCTGCAGACCTACTCACACACTCATGGTCCCACTCAAACACCCACACACACACTCATGTACCCACTCACAAATTCACGCACACACTCATAAATTGACTCAATCTTCTACACACCCACAGACCCACTCACACAGTTGTGCTCCCACTCACAGACTTACTCGGACATTACACACCTACAGAGACATTCTCACACTCATCCATCCACTTACAGGCTCCACTGAGGCACCACTGAGAGACTCTTTGACACACTGACAGAGCCACTCATACACTCAAGCTCCCACTCACAGACCACCTCACTCAGCCACTCACACACCCATCCACACACTCATGCAGCTACTCACACACCAACTCACACAGTCATGTACCCACTCACAATTTACTCAGACACTGAAGCACCAACTCACAAATCCACTCACACACTCATGCAGCCACTCATAATTCCACTCAGACCCAGAGACGCACTCACACACTCATGCACCCACTCACAGACACACTCACACACTCATGGATCCACTGAGAGACCCACTCACACACCTATTAATACAAAGTATACTTTGGCTTTGTTTGCTGTTGTACAGTGAATGCGTGCATTTGGTTTGCGTATTGGGGAGTCCCAACTCCAAACTTTTTTGAAAAAAAATAAATTGGGTTTTTAAACACAACTAGTGTTTGAGAAGTATGGTGGCTCTAAGAAGAACATTTGTGCATATTGTGTATATATGATTAATACACATAAGAATGGATGTAGAGTTTGAAGTTACTTAGAAGCACCCTGTTGCCTTTATCTGTAAAGTAAACACCATGTCTTGTGTATGTTCCTGGAATGTCAAAGTGCAGGTTATTATTGTAAATAGAGCCCTTGTTATGGTCTCTGGGGTATGCTGAAAAAGTCTTATTAACATGTTTCCTGGCTTTCTCAGTCTGTGGACAGAATTTAGTTGACCAGTTTCATTTCTGTCTTTGGCATATGTTAGAGAACACAAATGTAGTATGAGGGAAAAGTGACATTGGGTGTTCAAAGGTATCCTTCATTAGGATTCCCAGTCCTACCCCAGTCAGTGTGCCTAGGTCATTACCACCACAGTGCACATGAGGTGAGGGGTTGGCGATCTCTAATACTTTCAACCAATGGAAGCAGTTGAAACCACTTTTATCCTCTCTGACCAAACCAAGTTATATACACATTAGGTAAACCCAGGTCCCTGTTAATACTACTCTTTATAGCATACTCACCTGTCCAAAAACATAGCTATGCCCTATTATCTCAGTATTATAAGTATATATTATATCTGTATAACAATTGATTGAAACACGATCGTAAGTACATTTTTGAACCCTCGTCTGAGTCACGACTCCGTCGCAAAGTTACATGGGGGGCTGTGCTGAACATCGCGATGTAGTCGCGATGCCAGTAGTATATACTACCAAATGGGGCTTCTTCATAGAACAGAAACAAGGGGTTAACAACCACTAACCATTCAGATGATGGGTAATAGAAAATAACTATGAAAGCCAGTTTTTGATTTGTTAACTATCACCATATTATTCATAGCAAAGTTGAAAAGGTTGCCATGAAGGTTTCCTTGGTATGAGAGTGATGTACCATTTTCATGCTGAGAATTCATGTTTACACAAAGAAGAGGGTTAAAGTGATGTTGTGAGAGTATTTTAACTATCACCGAAAAACTATTTAAGAGGTATATGAATTGGAATATATTTATAGCAAATGTATGTTCACAGATGTGGGTGTCTGTAAAGTAGGATGGATAAAAGTGTATATAATACAGAGAAAGGTATACTGCTTGAGAATGATTCTGACAGGTATCAAAAGTCTCATTTAAATGTATGATGAGGCTTAATTGTGTGCGAAAGTCAAAAACACTAGTTTGTAAGCAACGATTTTTCGTTACTAGAGCAGGTTTCCAATGCCAACTTCACTTTCAGTTTCTAAACACTTTCCAAGACTTAAAGTGTATTTTAGTTTGAATAAGTGAAATCTAAAGTACGCTATATGTAGGTTAGATGGAGTATGGTATGTACTTATCAGGTAAGAGTTTCAGTTTCATTTATTAGTTTGTGGGTTCTGCAGTGTGAGTCCTAATTTTTTAAGTTTTGGCACAGGGTAGTTCTGCACATCTTTTTGCTGCACTGTGATGCATCAAAAGGAAAGGTTAGGTACACACCATAGGAACAAGGTATGGCACATTCTTGTACTTCTACCCTGTGCTCGCACACATACTGCTACCTAGCAGCAATACAGACACCCTTAAACCATAGTGTAAGGGTCTGTGTTGCATAGATGAGTGTTTTATATGCAATAAGGGACGCTTTCCTACATATAAACAATATTTATTGGTGTTTGCTCTTCCAATCTGGGTGGTAAAATGTACTACACATAGAAAGAGGAACAAATGGGGAGAAATAATGTTATTTGTCCCTGTTCCATCACTTTAACCTTAGTCATGAAGTGCCATTAAAAACCTAACACATTTCTAGGTTTGTAAATGTGGGAATGCATCAGATTCTGTTATGTTTCAAGGCTGTTGCATGGGAACACAAGAACCACCCAGGGAACACCCTTTCATGCATTATTAGGTGTATAAGGTATCCTTGTTTGCTAGGCCTTTAAATGCCATGCATACAAGCATGCATACACTAGGATAGCTAGGCACAGATTCATTCAAACACTAACACACCAGGTAAACACTCATACATACAGTAACTCAGGTACACGAATACTTACACTTAGACACCCAGAGACACACTAATGCCTACATCTACACATTAATGGTTACACTGAGACGCCCAGAGACATACTCATGCATAGAGCTATATCCCCATTTGCACACTGATGCAGACAAAGACACAGCCAAGGACAGACTTCTATATACACATACACACCCAGGCACAGATAAATGAATATGTAGATACACCCAAGCTCACACATGTGCATATAGCAATGTACACGGACACACACTGATGCATGTGATAAAATACCCAGGCACACAGTGATCCATACAGACACTGATGCATACAGTTAGAAAGCTCAGCACATGCTAATGCAGACAGTAACACACTCATTCACACACTGAACCATACTCTAAAAGACAGAGGTACACACTGATATAAGCCACAATACACACAAGCAGACGCTGATGGATAAACTGAGACACCAAAGAGAAACTCATGCATGTAGTAGTACACATGATGACACATTTACACATACACTGATACACCCAGTCACATACTGATCAGTACAGTAAGGCACCCCCACACACACTTTTGCATCAACTGACACACACAGGAATAGATGGATGCATATGCTGACATACCGAGAATCACACTTATACATACACTCATGTAGCTAGAGACATACTGACACATGTGATAAAATACAGAGCCGTACACTGATAGATACTGTAAGATGCCCAAGCACAAACTGCTGCATACAGTGAAACACTGAGTCAGACACTGATGACTAAAAGAACAGAGGCTCAATTAGACTGATTTAAACATGAAAAGTAAGATACGTGGAGTGCATACTAGATAGTGATGTGACTGTTTGTATTATAATTAAATGCTTATCATATATTATTAAACGATATGTCATGTAATTGTAAATGTGTTGTTTTTTTCTTTTCAGTTATCTATTGGTATTAAAAACATACATCTACAATGTTGAAAAAACAGAAAGACATAAGAAACTAAGGAAAGCATACTATCTACTTGCAAAAGAGAAACAAAAGGGAGAACATGTACACAGTGTTATTTAAGAGAAAGAAGTTACTGGTAAGATGAAAACAAAACATTTCTTACATTTGTTTGCGGAAATTGCAAAGTCTGCCAAATCTGGTACATAAAAAGGAAGGTTTGAAGTCAAGCAAAGATAGACAAAAACACGCCAAATGAAGAGTAATGAATCATTGAAAAAAAGGAGATAGCGTATGCGGAAGACAGAAAAAGTTCAAAGAAATGAGAGCTAAAATGTTCTGTGGCAGGGTAATTCAGAATCTAATGAAAATTATGAAGCAGCATAAAAAAAGAACACGAGCACTAAAAAAAATCAAATGTGTTAAGGATGTAATTGATAAGGCATTTCCCTTAAATACAAAGCATTTTATTTTGATACTGAAAAGAATGAAGACACTAGAGAAAATAGTGGCATATATGAAGAGATGCAGCCAAAGGAAAAGATGTATTAATAAAAGAAATTTGTGCAAAATGTTTAGTGGTGAATGGAAGCAATTCTCCAGTATAGAGCCTTTCTTTAATGAAGAAGGCTATTACCAAGAGAACACATTAGTGCATGCAGTTGATTCAACTGGTCATTGTTATGAGGTGAAGGGTGGTAGTCCAACCGAAAAAGATTAGATTGTTTCAGATAATGTTGAAGAAGTGAAACTGAGGAGGCTGGGGAAGGCGTAAACGGGCTCCTGTATATAAGTGAAACTGTAGTAGAATTTGTAGTATTCAACATCAATCAATTGACTTACTAAGGAATTTTGTTATGCGGTCTTCCATGCAGAAGTCTGAAACAAAAAAAATCAATTTTGCAGGAACTAGATCCATGCAAAGTAAGAAAGCATACTAATTTACAAAGTCATTCACTAACTTGTCTATCAAAGAAAGCGTGCCAAAGCACCATTTATCACTTTTAATGTTTGCAATTCACCACTCTTGTGACAGAAGTGTATTACAATCTGTGTCAGGCATTCAAGATCTAGTAGTCAAATATAGTGGATCTATACTATTTCCTCTAAACACTCAACAGGATGCAGAGGAATTTAATATGGTGATCCTTGGAGTTTTAGAAGAAGAAGATGTAAATATCGATGACATATTTGGACTGAGTTACATATGAAACCATGAGTGTGAAGATTGCTCTTTCTCATCTACCACTTAAATCCACTCAGAGTGATTTCTCTACTTAACCCCTTTAATGCGGGCGTCGGCCACTGGCCGACACCCGCACTACCTCCCTGGTGCGGGTCACGACCAGTGGTCGACATCTGGTCGACTCCACAGAGGGTGTTGGAAAATCCTCGGGTGCGTTGCACCCGAGGATTTTCTTCTTTTTTTTTTTAAACCCTGGGAGACACGGAAGAGCTTTGTGTCTCCCCCCAAACCCCACCCGCCCCTTTGTGACGTCAGCGCGCAGCGAGGCACGCTGACGTCACAGTGTTGTTTTCCCCATCGGAGCAGGAAGCGGCCGTAGGGCCGCTTCCTGCTCCGATGGGGAAAACGGCCCCAAACGGCCTTCCCCACGTTCGGGAAGGCCTCGTATGAAAGGGGAGACTTTCCCCTTTCATACGAGGCCTTCCTGAATGCATTTCCTGGCCCTCAGGCCAGGAAATGCCACTAGAAACCAGGGATTTCACTTGGGGTGGTTGGCCCCCCTAGGAAAATGGGCTGGCCCCACCCACGGGGCATATTTTGAAATTTCAGTATTGGGCCCCCGATCGCGCTAACCCCAGGTGCAAATTTTTTTATTTTATTTTTAACGAAATTGACAGGGGGTCGTCCGTAGGCAGGGCGACCCCCTGTGGGGCCATATTTTAATTTTTTTATTTTGGGGCCCCCTGGGGGGGCGCGATCGCGCCACCCCCAGGGGATAATTTAAATAAATAAATAACAAAATTGACAGGGGATCGCCCATAGGCAGGGCGACCGCCTGTGGGGGCAATTTTTTTTAGTGGTTGTAGAGTTTCCCTGGGGGGCATTGTGGCCCCCAAGGAAACCCTACAACTACCAAAAAAAAATACAGATCTAGATATATATATATATATATATATATATATATATATATATATATATATATATATATATATATGTGCCACAGTTGTCTTGCAGTTGCAGCTTGCGTCTTCAAAGCAGTGCACATACTTCAACTGACGCATTTCAACTGTAGCTTTTAGGCAGCAATAAAGAAGTCAAGTAAGTCTTGTGATTATGTTTCTGCTACAAAAGGATCAGACTTTTGTCTAGTGGCATTTTTAGTGCCATAAAGAAGCGCAGAAGGTTTATATGACTACTGCAAAGAGCAAATCTGTATTTTATGTAAATAGCTGAGTACGTTAGTAAAGTCAGCCACTACCTGTGCTATAATACAAATTAAATGTATGTGCGGGGTGGCTATGGAGAGATGAAGAGCACGTTTGCTGGGTGGTAATGAGGGAATCCGAGGAGGAGGACATGGGAGTGGGAGCACCAATAATGATTGTTGGACTGGGCGCAGGAGGTGCTAAAGACTGTGACGAATGGTATGTGACAAGGTGTTTGAGTGTCTTGAAAGAACGTGCTGATTGAGGGAAGAAGCGCAGGTAAGGTGGCCTCTACTGTTGCACGTATCAAACACACACACACCAGCAATTCTGTGACTGTCTATGAAGGCTAGTGTTTTAGAGCAAAAGTTTAGCCAATAGCAGAGATGGCATCTTGATGGATGACTGCTGCTGACGTCACTCTGGTTATAGAGGACAGCTCTGACATAGGATCAGAGACTGAGACAGCAGATACTGAGACAGCATCTGAGGGATAGGACAATGGCGCAGACTCTGGGAGTGATTTTTCAGTCGGAGAAGTCCCATTGGATAACTCCTCTTCCAGTAAATTATTAGGGAGGTGATGAGGACAGTCCTGCTGTCCCTTTGCAAGCAGAGTCTGTGCAACGAGGCTATAGTGGATTAGCCCAACCCAGAGAGCAGGTAAATGCGGCGGCAAGCACAGAGAGAGATAGAGTGCTCTCTTGGGAGCTTCCCAATTTAGTTCAGGCATAAATTCCACCGCCCAATTCGTATTATGGAGACATCAGAATTATCTATCACGAAACAAACTGTTTTTTTAAGGCAGGCACCTGTGTTTTTGGTCCTGGGTTTGGTGGCCATGTAGGGAAACATACTAAACCCAAACATTTCTGGAAACTAGACATCCGGGGGAGTCCACAGAGGTGTGACTTGTGCAGATTCCCCAAAGTTTTCTTACCCAGAATACCCTGCAAAGCTGAAATGATGAATAAAACCTCTATTTTTCTTGCATTTCTGTCACACAAACTACAAGAATATGCTGGGATCCACAAAATTCCTACCACCCAGTGATTCCTCACCTGTCCTGATTAAAACACTACACCACTTGAGTGCCTATACCTAGTGCCTGCATCAGGAATGGATCACCCCAGGGTCAACAGTTGCCTCATGTAAGGACCAACATTGACCGTTGTGTGATCTATTCCTGTTGTGGGCCAATCGGCCTACCCACACAAGTGAGGTACCATTTCTATAGGGAGACTTGGGGGAACGCTAGGTGGAAGGAAATTTGTGGCTCCTCTCAGATTCCAGAACTTTCTGTCACTTAAATGTGAGGAAAAGGTGTTTTTTTGGCCGCATTTTGAGATTTGCAAAGGATTCTGGGTAACAGAACCTGATCAGAGCCCCACAAGTCACCCCATCTTGGATTCCCCTAGGTGTCTAGTTTTCAAAACTGTGCAGGTTTGCTAGGTTTCCCTAGGTGCCAGCTGATCTAGAGGCCAAAATCCACAGCTAGGCACTTTGCAAAAAACAGCTCTGTTTTCTTTGTGAAAATGTGATGTGTCCACTTTGAGTTATGGGGCATTTCCTATTCGCGGGCGCTAGGCCTACCCACACAACTGAGGTACCATTTTTATCGGGAGACTTGGGGGAACGCAGGGTGGAAGGAAATTTGTGGCTCCTCTCAGATTCCAGAACTTTCTGTCACCGAAATGTGAGGAAAAAGTGTTTTTTTGGCCACATTTTGAGGTTTGCAAAGGATTCTGGGTAACAGAACCTGATCAGAGCCCCACAAGTCACCCCATCCTGGATTCGCCTAGGTGTCTAGTTTTACGAAATGTGCAGGTTTGGTAGGTTTCCCTAGGTGCCAGCTGAGCTAGAGGCCAGAATCCACAGCTAGGCACTATGTAAAAACACATCAGATTTCAATGTAAAAATGTGATGTGCCCATATTGCCTTTCCTGTCGCGAGCATTAGGCCTACCCACGCAAGTGAGGTACCATTTATATCGGGAGACTTCGGGGAACACAGAATAGCACAACAAGTGTTATTGCCCCTTGTCTTTCTCTACATTTTTTCCTTCCAAATGTAAGACAGTGTGTAAAAAAGACGTCTATTTGAGAAATGCCCTGTAATTCACATGCTAGTATGGGCACCCCGGAATTCAGAGATGGGCAAATAACCACGGCTGATCAATACCTTATCTTATGCCCATTTTGGAAATACAAAGGTTTTCTTGATACCTAATTTTCACTCTTTATATTTCAGCAAATGAATTGCTGTATACCCGGCATAGAATATAAACCCATTGTAAGGTGTAGCTCATTTATTGGCTCTGGGTACCTAGGGATCTTGATGACCCTACAAGCCCTATATATCCCTGCAACCAGAAGAGTCCAGCACATGTAACAGTATATTGCTTTAAAAGATCTGACATTGCAGGAAAACGTTACAGAGTAAAACGCTCAGAAAAATGGCTGTTTCTTTCAGCTCAATTTCAATATTTTTTTATTCAGCTGTTATTTAGGAAAACCTTGTAGGATCTACACAAATGACCCCTTCTGAATTCAGAATTTTGTCTACTTTTCAGAAACACTTAGCTTTCTGGGATCCATTGTTGGTTTCACACCCATTCCTGTCACTAACTGGAAGGAGGATGAAAGCCCCAAAAATAGTAAAAATGAAGGATGTCCAAGTAAAATGCCAAAATTGTGTTGAAAAATGTGGTTTTGATTCAACTCTGCCGGTTCCTGAAAGCTGGGAAGATGGTGATTTTAGCACCACAAACCCTTTGTTGATGTCATTTTCAGGGTAAAAACCACAAGCCTTCTTCGGCAGCCCTTTTTTCCCATTTGTTTGAAAAAAACTAAATTTTAGGTGTATTTTGGCTAATTTCTTGGTCTCCTCCTGGGGAACCCAGAAACTCTGGGTACCTTTAGAATCCCTTGGATGTTGGAAAAAAAGGACGCAAATTTGGCGTGGATAGCTTATGTGGACAGAAAGTTATGAAGGTCTAAGCGCGAACTATCCCAAATAGCCAAAAAAGGGCTCAGCACTGGGGGGGGGAAGGCCCAGCAGCTAAGAGGTTAAGGTTGCTAGATTCTAAAAGTGTTTATTTTGATAAATTAGTAAACAACAGTGAGCAAAACATCAGCTGTCCAAATTGCAAATCATATGTATTGTCAACATTAGTTATACAGAGAAGTGGTAAATGCATAATAGTAATGTAATCACAATGTAGAGCAGATGGATCTAAATTGGAGACAGAGATTACAAGTTTCAAAGCTGGACAAATATCAATTTCAGGGAAAACATACTGTACATTGGCTATCAACTTCCATAAAGTCTAAATATTACATCTGGACATATGCTATATATTTAAAATTGCAAGCTGGATGGACAGAATGCAATGACAGCAGTCTGTAATTCAAACAAAAAGTACCTTTCAAACTTCCTAATTCTTACATATTGTTTCTTCAACCAAAATTCTAAGGTGGATGTGTGCGAAAATATTTGATACACTCTTCTCTCCATGTTGCTGATTACTACTTAAGACATCATTCGGCCTAACAAGGGTGTTGTCTCAAAAAATAAACAGGTATACAACCTTCTCTGTACATTGATCTTCACTGGTTAAGACATCATTCTGGCATATAAAGGGTGATGGCAACAAAATGATATCCGAAAATTAACTGTGGGTGAATATGTTCATACTATTTCAAATACTAAATAACTATTTAGTCTTCTGTGAACATGAATCATTACTGTTTACCACAATTGAAACTCATGTCTAGAAAAGGAAATCCATAATTAAAATAGTTGATTATATCTGTTCATATTTTTTTACCAGGTATAATAATGAGCAGCATGCATAATTAAATGTTTTACAAATTACAGTGAGTGCAAGTCACAGTAACACTTAATTGTAGTGAAATATTGTGAATCTATGAGTGTGATGCATAGTAATGTTCATTCTAAATAATGTGCTGTGCGATTATGGTTTTTATAACAGTCCATATGACTGTTTTTCCCCTACTATACAGTACAATGATGAGTATCTATAGACACTTCTTTTATAGGGAAAAAGTATGGATGCTGGGAACAGTGGACAAGGAACATAAAATGTCTAGGTAATATGTATAATTGTCGTAGAACAAAAATAACTTCCTTGTATTTTCTTAATAACAATATGTTCTTTATTACAGATTAATTAGATTTAATACCTATATTATTAATATCAAACTTAAACTATTATTTTTCTTTTTTTCTTCAAAATACAGATTGAAGGACATATTTTGACAGTAGTGCAGGTAACTGATTCAATCTTCGTCCATGATCCAAGCATATACTTTCTACATTTATTTAGTAATTCTACTACAGGAAAACAGAATAATTAAAACACAGCCAGACATACACATATGCATACACTCTCTAACCTAGAGAAACATGAACATACACAGACAAACCCAGGGACACAGTGATGTATACAGTGTTATACCCAAATACACAATTATACATAGACTAATAAATTGTGTCATACACCCATACACCCTTGGATGCACTCACTCATCTATAAAACCACTCGCACATCCTTTCACTGACTAATATAGCCACTCATGAACCAGTCACTCATACATAGAACCACTGACTTGCACTCTCAGTCATCTACACAATCTACATAATCACTCATGCACCTACTCACTCACCTGTACACTTACTCATGTATCCAGTCACCTCACCCATACTGACACTCATACACTCACTCATCCATACACTTAGTCATACACTCAGTCACCCAACTATATAGGCTCTGATACACTCAGGCACCCATACATCCAGTCACTCACCCATACAGGTACTTTTGCACCCAGTTAATCACCTATCTAGCTGCCTGTGCACCCTGTTACTCACCAATACAATCACCCATGCTTTCACTCACTCACCCATACAGTCAATCATGCACTCAGTCAGGCATACAAACCAACGCACACCCTCTCACTCAGTCATATAGCCATTCTTGTGCACACTCACTCACCCACACAGCTAAATACATACTTTGTCACTCATGCATGAAGCCACTCATGCTTTCTGACACTTTGCCCATCCACCCAATCATGCACTCATTCAGTCACATGTGCAACTGCTCAGGCACACTATTTTTCACCCAATCACTCATGAAACTACTCACTCACACATATAGCCACTCAGACACCAAGTCACTCACGCATACAGTCACTCATGCACACATTCACTCACCTATACAACCACTCGAGAACTCTATCACTCACCCATACAATCAGTCATGCACCCAGTCACTCACTCATGCAGCCCCTCATGCCCTCACTCACCCACTTACTCACCCATACAGATGATTTTGAACCTACTTATTCACCCTAAGAGCTGGTTACACACCCTGTTACTCACCCACACAGGCACTAATGCTTTCAGTCACTCACCTATACAGCCACCAATGCACTCAGACATGCATACAACCACTCACAAACCCCCTAACTCAGTCATATAGCAACTCATGCATGTACTCAATGACCCTCACACACTCATGTACTCGATGAGCCAAACATCCACTCATTTACCCACTCACTCTCCCACACAACCACTCATGCACCCAGTCAATCATCCACACAACCATTCATACACCCAGTAACTTATTCATAGAGCCATTCATTTCCCCAGTCACTCATCCATACATCCACTTGTGCATCCTATTGTTCACCCACACAACCACTCATGCAGCCAGTCATTTAACCATACAGCTACTCATGCATCCATTCAGTCACATATACAACAATTTAGGCATCCTAATACTCATCCAATACAGCCACTTATGCAACGACTCACCAAAACATGACACTAATGTAGACACGCACTCACCAATATTATCAGTAACACACTCACTCGCTTGTATATCCCTTGCATATGCACTTACCCAAACAACCATTCACACTCCCTCTCAATTACTCATAATACCACTTATACACCCACTCAGTCTCACATACACCAACTCAAACACCCAGTCATTCACCCATACAACCACCCATGCACCTAGTCACTCATTCACACAACCACTTTCACACCCAGTCACTCACTCATAGATCCACTCATACATCCATTTGCTACCTATACAACCACTGACCCACCCAATCACTCATTTATGCAGCAACTCACAAACACAATAACTCACCCATACAGCAACTGATGCACCAATTCACTCACCCTTACAACCACTCAAACATCCTACCACTCACTCATACAATCACTCATACACTTACTCAGTCACCCATACACCCAGTTATGCACCCAGTCACTAACCCATACAGCCTCACATGCATGCATTCACTCATACACCCACTCATACACCTAGTCACTCACACATATAACCTCTGATGCACTCAGTCACCCATACACGTAATTACTCACTCATACAGCTACTCATACATTTACTCACTCATACAGCAGCTCACACAACCTATCATTCACCAATACAGGTACTAATACATGCACTCATGCACCCATCAAAACATTCATACATTTCTTTTTTAAAGTGAAAGATGTGCTTCTAAAAAGAATCATTTTTCGGGTATGTTGGCTCTTTAATATTGTTTTTTAACTATTTTAAGTTTGTTTAGTGTTTTCATCATATTTTCAGATAAAAGGAACATCCCTTGCAATGGCAAGCACAACAATTGGCAAACTCTATAAGAACAACAAATGTAAAAAAATAAACAATAAAAAATACCATTTGAGAGCATTGATAGAATTGGGAGAGCTTGCTTACCTACACTCAAAACCTTGTCACATTTTGGGCAAAATATTCCAACTTTCCCAAATTCTGTTATAGTGGGAGGAACTCCAGAAATATGATGTCCAGCAGATGATGTTCCTGGCCGGTCAGAAGTTGCACTTTAAATACCTTCTTCACTTTGCAGCCTCTGCATCTCTGCTCTGGCAATTGAGTAGAGTGGATGGTACTGAGATGTTTATACATACTCCAGATTCCACAAGAGTATTTTTTTCACTCCCTGGTGACAAAACATTTGTTTACAAAGAGTGCAGGTAACCTTTATGGCAGTCACTTTTTTCACCATCCAGAATAGAAAATAATTCCAAAACAATACTTTCCCTTCTTTTTGGCTCTTCTTCATCAAAAACATGTACATCTTCCTCCTTTTGGTGCTCTCTTGAAGAAGCCATTGCAAGAAAAATGACAAATCAAAGAAATCCCCCCCCCAAAAAAAGTCAAACCTTTCGATTGGCAGAGAAGTGTCAAAACACAAAGCCAGCCCGAAACTAAAGTAAAATGGGTGTGAGGTTCCACTATAGAAGATGGAAAGGAGCTTAGCCAATGGAATTCTTTTTTCTAGGTAACTTAGAATGCACACTGCCACCACGGCCTGGCTGCAACGTAAACAGGACTCCTTAAAAACTATTTGACTGTTTGTTAAAATGTATTTCTTGTCTACAGACATTATTTTGATTTGTGTGGTAGTAAGTCTCTTTATAAAATAAAAGTATTAAATATGTATTTATATGTTTTTAACCTATTTTTAAAAACAGAGTTGCGTACCCTGCGCGATTCTGGAACTATATGCCAGCACCATGCGGGACAAAGTCATGACTCTCAGAAAACTAGTAAAAACACTATTATATTTTTTTCTTATATTTCTATGGTAGTTAATGAACAATATTACTAAACCTTGTATCTTAAACTCTATTTTAATAATTTTTGTATATGTGTATCCTATAAAATTCTAAATCACGCTGAAGTCGCGTACTGCACATAGAGGTTCACGTATGGTGCAGGACTCCTAAATTTCTTTCTTAAAAAAACATTATATTACTATTAATAGTTGAGAAACAACTGTGATTTCTCCATGAAGCCTCACGCCGGTGATAAAGTGGCGGCATTAGTGGATCCACCATGTAGCGCAAAGGCCCATCCATTTGTCATTGACTGGACTGATATCCCCTCCAATTGATGGTTTCCCAGCAAACTTTGTTTTAGAGATTGTTTGAGCTGTAGCATTAAACTGGTCAGAATCACTTATTATAAGGAGACAATGAGGGCAGTAAATGGAAAAGACTGACCACTTCCTAGCTTCACCTTTTTCACACCTTGAGCTCTGCAATGTATAGATTACTAAAAACAGGTCTGTATGACAGTGGTGCAGATTAGCATGCTTTGACAGCAGGGCCTGGTCACAGGCCTGGCCCTGGTGTCAACCACCGCCGCTCATGAGTGAAGACCATGAGCGGCAGTATTTGGATAAATGTATGCTAATGTAATTACTTGACATTAAAAAAAACATAGAAATTCACTGATAAAAACAAAGGTTAGAGGGATGTTATAGATTTGAAATAGAATTTAAAAAATCTTTGAAAACATAGGGTTACAGGGATGTTATAGTTAGGAAACAGAATTTAAAAAATCTTTAAAATTCAGTGAAAAAAACAAAGGTTATGTAGATGTTATAGTAAGGCTTCAATTTGACATGTACAAAACCATAGAAATTCTACAGCTATATTTACCTGAGCTAACTATAACTTGCGCCCCCGTAATGCACTGCATATGACCTCAGATATTACATCACTCATGACAAATGACTGATTTATTTTGAATTTGGTATTCCCTGTTGAGCCCTCCATCTCTATTCTCATAGAGTTTATATATTTTTTTTTTTTTGCCTGATTCAACCTTCTGTGACTAGGAAATTGAGCTGACCCTTCATCCCTTAGGTACTATTGTCTGATCCCCTATCCTCCAGCTCTCCAAGCTAAAGAGTATTTACATGTTGCATTTTTTGACCCTGGAACTTTTCCCTCTCACACAGCACCAAGTGATCTCCCCACAATATTTCATGCCTGTTTTGGGTCCAGGGGTGGAGGAACAATCTTTAAAATTATTCTGCTATCTGTAACTGACTGCCATGCTGTTCTTGTTCAGCTTCAAACCTTCAGGAGCTGCTGAAGAACACAACCACAGTGCTTTGGCCCCATTTTATTGCCTGTTACTATGACGAATGGCTCAATACTGCATCACTGACGTTTCATTACCCCCACAAACACTGCTCTGCCCCTTTCTTGTACTTTAAATGTGAGATACATGGGGTCATGGTAGAAACTAGATGTAGAATATAGTCAATTTTCAAGGTCAGTCTAAGTTGTGGAACACCAAAGAAAATGTTGAAAATGGTCCTGAGGAGGATGGATGGAGTATAACTGTCCAGGGTACTTCTTTTTTAGGTTCTGTTACTGCTGTAATTGTATTATTAAAGATCAAAATGGGAGAGGGGTAGGAACCATAGGATCATGCTACCCACACATTGCCTCATGTCTCAAAGTAACTGCCTAGCTGAGAACCTGTGCAAGACTCCTGTAAACCCATAAGCAATGAGGATACTTTCAAATGGATAGGGAAGACAGATAACAATACAGGGATTTGTGTTCATCCAAATGGAGTCAATCTATGATTAAGAAAAAATAAAATTTGTATTCTGATTTAAATAATTGTATACTATTTAATTCTAGATGTACAAAATGAAATGTTTCTGCCAACCAAAGTACATGGTTCTTCTAGCCAACACGTGTTTCGCCCACTGCATGACATGCAGGCCTGGGGCTTTTTCAATGCTATGAGAGGTTCAGGTAACCTTCATTATGCACTAGATGTCTAGTCAGTAGAGTCAATCCTCCTATTGATTCTTATAGTCAAGAAACCAAGGGAAATTGGTTCCAAATGTCGATCTCCTGGTAGTTTCAGGTATGTCTGACATTAGTGCAGGAATCCCTCCATCAAAGGAATTACCAGAGAGTGCGATTAAACTTCTCTTTGTAATCGTATCCGCAAATCAGTTATAGTGTCAAAAGGTACCAGCACGACAGACAAGTCACTGCCCTCCAGAAGCAAATAATTAGTCCTTGTGTGGTGATGTCAGGATTACAACTGATGTTCAAATGAGTTCCTGTCCTTGTTGTCAGATGGTCAACCATTATCTCCACCATGGAAGGTCTGAAGACACAAGTGGATGGAAATGGGACTGCTGCACTCATACCTCTTGAACTAATGGCTGATCTTAATACCTTTCATCACAATAGCATCCTCTAAGCCGCCATGATTTTTGTGTCTAACATAAGGCCTTGGACTCGATTTTTTTTTCCACTCAAAGTGCTGCAATATCATCCTCATTTGCAACATCCACATTTTTCACAAGTTTCTGTCATTGCTCCAATCTAATGCAACCTATGCTTTAAACACTTTCTTTCCCTGATAGAATCCTTCTCCCTCACCTATTACTATTATGCTCATGAGTCATGACATGTAAATCATCATCACATTGAGGCAGCAATTATGAACTGCTTAGAGCACCATATTTTGTGGCCAGAAAACACATTCTAATTAACACTAGCAAAAAGGGAATTTTGTGTTGTATATCTTTGTCACATGAGATGCCCTCATCTTGATGTCTGTTGAGCATGGAACCCCCCTTACTCTGGCATCGTCAGTAAACTGTCTTGGAGTCTTTTTAGATGTTGACATAACCCTTTGTCACAGTTACACGGTTATCAAGACTTCATTCCATTGGGTAGAACTGTTCAGGTGAGCCATCCTTTTCTTGGTTACACTTACTGGGCAGGGGCCCGTATGGCACATGCGCCTTCAGAATTTGACTTTGTCAACATTTTCTACCTTAGTACACACAATTACTTTTGGCTTTGCAGTAATTCCAAAAGAGGAAGAACATAGTAGCAAAACCTAGGGCCAGATGTATCAAATTTTATTGGCCGTTTGCAAATGCAAAAATGCCTTTCAGAATGTATGAAAGGGAGTCACAGTGTGAAAATAAGGAATTGCTAATTTGAATATTACATGGTTTTGCGTGTCGCAAAAAGCGTATCACAATTTGCAACATGGTTTACCGAATCGCTATTTGCGAGACGCAAACTGTGACAAAGTTTTGCGATTCGCAGATAGCGATCTGCAAAATCCTGGTGCAATTTGTGATACGCTGATTGCGACACACAAAACCATGTCACAATGGCATGCATCAAAAAATTGTGATTATTCGCAGAATTGCCTTTTTAACATGCAATTTACCACACATTGAAAGGAGGTGGTAACCAGGTGCAACCTGTATAATGAGGCCCAGATTGACTCAGCCTCTTTTCAACAATGGCTGCACTCTACGTGATGGCGAGGAGAATGAGGATCTTGGCAGGTTTGAGGAGAGGGAGGAGGAGACTGGAGCACATTTTCAGAGTGCGAATAACCCTTTTTGACCAGACAGAGGAGGAAATCTATGAGAAGTACAGGTTAAGCTCAGTCATGATACTTGACCTGATAGCTGATCTACAACCCTTATTGCAGGGCACAACACACAGGACCAATAGTATACCCACCCATGTGCAGGTATTATGCTCCCTGCACCTATTAGCCTCAGGGAGCTATCAAGGGGTCATAGCAGCAGCAGGAGGGGTCTCACAGAGTGCCCTCTCACATTTTTTCAATGCATTTCTGAATGCCATGCTTGGCAAAATACAAGAGCACATTAGATTCCCCAACACCCCACAGGAATGACAAGAAACGAAAATCAATTTCTATCAGATTGCACAATTCCCACATGTCATAGTATGTGTATCACAACCGTAAGAACCAACATTCACTGAACATACAGGTGATTAGCAATGCCTCTAACATCATTACAGATCTCGTGGCCAGATACCCAGGTAGCACACATGACTCGTAGATCTTTTATCACATTGGGATTCACACAAGACTGCTAGCTGGGGAGTTTGGCAAAGGATACCTACTGGGTAAAGTAATAGTTGACAATGTTGTATTGATGTTATAGTGACTGCAGATTTCAACAGTACTCATTTTACCCTCTGTTCATTCCAGGAGACAGTGCCTACGCAGTCTGCCATTTATATACTGACGCCCTACCTGAGCCCTGCAACGCCAGCAGAGAGGAGGTACAATGCTGCACACAGGGCAATCCGCAGTGTGGTGGAGCGGACCTTCAGATCACTGAAGAGCTGCTTCAGGTGCATCCATAAGAGTGGAGTTGCACTACAGTACAGCCCAGAGATGAACTGCAAAATTGTGGCAACATGTGCAATGTTGCACAACATTGCAACGAGAAAGGGCATACCAGTTGAACCAATGGAGCCTGACTCAGATGAAGATGGTGATCCCTTACCACCCCATCACCCAGTAGACAGGACCAGTGCAGAAGAGGGCAGGCAAAGACGTGCTGACATCACACACAACCATTCCTGATGTAAGTAATGAGAACACCACTACAATATTATATATTTCTGTAGTTAGCAACTTTATTACCTTGACTTCAGGTAACGTATGTGTCAATAGGACATAGCCATGAACCATAGGCTAACATGTGTGAATAATAGTGTCACACTATTAGCATCATAGTATAACTGTACAGCTACATGTTACGGTAGTCCCCTGTAGGCCTTAACATTTCTTCCTACGTCCACGCACTCCACTTGAGTGCTCAGTGGCCTCACTGGCACTTCTTGTAGCGGGTTCACTGGCAGTACTGTGTTTGGTACTGCGGCGCCTAGGATTCATCACAGGGGCTGTAAGACTGCTGAGCCTCGAGAACTCCTCACTATCCCTCCCACCAATTTTGATGTTTGTAGCACTGCGTGCTGTCTGCATTGCATCCAGGACATTGGTTATTTGCACTAATCCCTGTGCATCATCCTGACTGCAGTGTGCCATCTCTACCTGTATGCCCACAGCACGTCGTGAAATCAGGGCAGTTGAGCTAGCAAGCGGATTGACTGATCTGCAGAACCCATCAAACCTTCCCATAAATTGGTGATGGCGCCTACGGTGGCTGACACGCTCCTGCTGAATCTCTGTGCAGAGGTCCCTAATGGCATTTGTCAACTTCTTTGTGTTTTCAGCTGCTGTTTGCTGTCCCTCATTCAGAGACTCCAACTGCTTGTTCATTGATCCAATGTTTTCATTGAGTGCATCCATCTGCCTGTGCAGTACTCCCATATTGTCATTGTGAGACTCAAACTGCCTGTGCATTGCGCCCATGTTCTGATCGATTACCACCAACTGCCTGTGCATTGACCTCATGTGTTTGCATTGCAGGCGCTGCACTTTCAGCATGGAAGCTTCAAGGCTGTCGAAGATTGATGGGCCCTCTCCTTGCTGTGTTCACTGTCTGCCTGCATCGTGATGCCTCCTGAGGGGAGTTGACTGACACTGGGGCAAGGACTTCTGTCTTCCTGTGGATCTAGCCACTGGGGGTGGTGTGGGGACTTCATACGGCATCTCATCTAAGTCCTGGTTGTACTCTGCGGAAGGAAACACCCTTGCCCTGCGTCTAGTTGGTGCAATACTGACAGACTCACTTGTGTTGGAGTCGGACTGTGGCTGTGTTTCAACATCCCCCACATTTCCACCTTCTGCTGCACCCCGGCCCAGGACATCTGCATGACAATGTGCAGCATGTCAATTAAGTATAAATCACAATAATTTGCACAATAGTTAAATTGTACTCTGAAATCGTATCACTGTGAGTTGTGTATGTTGTTTCTCTATGTGGCTGAACACTAACTTGCTTTTAATGTGTTATTTTGACTTTATGGTTGTGGACTACCACTCCCATAAGGCATAGTTGGGTTGTATGTAAGATGTGGCATGGACTACGTATCACAGTGCATCTAAGTAATAGCTATTTCCTAGGAGGCATGTGCACATGCACATATGGGGATACACATCATTGGTAGCCTTACCTTTACTGGTGCTGGGTGTCCCTGAGGTGTCAATGTGGGTGACACCACTGATAGCTTCAGGAAGCAGTGTGGACTCTTCCATGTCTTCCATTCGTGTGGACGGTGTCTGGGTGGGTGGTCCTCTTCCAGTGTTCCTTGCCTCCTTTAGCCTGCTGGCTACCCTTTTTTTGGCATGGGAATGCAGGTCATACTATCTCTTGCGTATCTTCTCCACAGAGCACTGCGCAACACCCACTGTGCATATTTTGGTCTGGATTTATGACCACAGTTTCCTTTTATCACTTTCTGGTACCTGGAGTGAGTTCTTCCCAAACTGTGTGTCATGGTTCCTGATCACCTCCTCAGTGAGCATCTCCAATTCCTGCTCACTGAATTTGAACTTGTGCTTCCTGTCTCTCTTGTCCTTCACCTTCCCATCATTGCCCATGATGCAGTTTGGTCCTGGAAGGCTCACAAAACTGGCTCCCTGGTGCTGGGCTGTGACTTCCTGACTGTTCCTGTGGGTGTGGCTCCTGGAAACAGCATGGGCTGACTCACTTCCTGGTTGTGATGTCATCGGCCTGTTCCAGTTGACCGTTTTTGCAATTTGTGATTTTCAATTACCGAATCGCTATTGATTTGTGATTCGGTATTTGCTACTCGCAAATTGCGTTTGCGAATTTTAAGAAATCGCAATTACTCACTGTTAGAAATAGGGTCTTTGGTTGGCAGTCAGGTTATAACCTGTCCAAGCAAGGACCCTCACTCTAGTCAGGGTAAAAGAGAATCACCCTCAGCTAACCCCTGCTTACCCCCTTAGTAGCTTGACACGAGTAGGTAGGCTTAACTTCAGAATGCTAGGTGTAAAGTATGTGTACCAACACACACAGTAACTTAATGAAGACACTACAAAATGACACAACACAGGTTTAGAAAAATAGAAAATATTTATCTAAACAAAACAAGACCAAAATGACAAAAATCCACAATACACAAGTCAAGTTATCAATTAAAAACCAAAAAGAGTGTTCATGAAATTTTAAACACATTTCTAACGCTGTTAGCGTAGAAATGTACCTGGGTGCATCAAAAATAACCTCGCACGGGCGAGTGTGTGTCAAAAGGGGCTTGTGATGTGTTGATATCACTCACGAGCAAGACCGTGCGTTGCTTTTCCTTCAGTCGGGTCGGTGTGCATCGTTTCTTCTCTCTGCAGGAGAGCGATGCGTCAACTCGAACCACACTCTCGGGTACGAGCAGGCCTTGCACTGTTTTTGCGCGCCCAGTGATGTTTGCGTCGTAAATCCTGCTGTACGATGATCCAAAAACCACGCAGCGCGGGTTGCAACCTCACCAGCCTCCGTCAATTATGCTGCGTGTCGTTTCTCCAGCCACAGGCATCGATCTTCCGGTCGTGTTGCAGGCGAGCCTCGATTTTCAGCCGCGAAGCTAGCGGTGCGTCAATTTTTCAGCCGCAGATCGGAGTTGTGTCGATCTTTTCCCCGCACAGCGGTCGGTGCGTGGATTTTTCACTCTTGGCCTGCCAGCTTCTCCTTTCAGGGCCACAGGAACTGGATGGGCACCACTTGGCAGAGTAGGAGTCTCAGCAGAGGCTCCAGGTGCTGGCATGGCAGAGAGAAGTTTTTGCTGTCCCTGAGACACCAAACAACAGGAGGCAAGCTCTAAATCAAGCCCTTGGAGAGTTCTTCACAAGAAGGAAGGCAACACAAAGTCCAGTCTTTGTCCTCTAGCACAGGCAGAAGCAGCAACTGCAGGATAGCTCTACAAAGCACAGTTACAGGCAGGGCAGCTCTTCTTCCTCAGCTCTTCAGCTCTTCTCCAGGTAGAGTTTCCTCTTGGGTTCCAGAACTGTTCTAAAGTCTGTTGTTTTGGGTGCCCTTCTTATACCCATTTTGCTCTTTGAAGTAGGCTTACTTCAAAGAAAAGTCTCTCTTGTTTGTGAAATCCGGTCTTGCCCTGTCAAACTGACCCAGGCAGGGAATCTACAAACAGGCAGAGTCACAGAAATGGTTTAAGCAAGAAAATGCTCACTTTCTAAAAGTGCCATTTTCAAACACACAATCTTAAAATCAACTTTACTAAAAGATGTATTTTTTTAAATTGTGAGTTCAGAGACCCCCAAACTCCACATGTCTATCCACTCCCAAAGGGAATCTACAATTTAATCATATTTAAAGATAGCCCTTATGTTAACCTATGAGAGGGACAGGCCTTGCAACTGTGAAAAACGAATTTAGCAGTATTTCACTGTCAGGACATATAAAACACATTACTATATGTCCTACCTTAACCATACACTGTAAATTAAATATGCCAATCATGGATGAACCAATTACATACACATTTTGTATAGGAGCACTTGCACATTAGCACTGGTTGCAGTGGTAGAGTGCCCAGAGTAACAAAAACAGCAAAAACAGAGCCCAGCACACATCAACAACCTGGGAAATAAAGGCAAAAAGTTAAGGGAGACCATGCCAAGGTTGAAAAGTCTAACACCGACTCGCAATTTTGATACATCCGATTTCTTAAAATTCGCTATTTAAGAAATGCAAACCGGGAGCTTGATACATCTGCCCCCTAATCTCTACGTTCATACCATGGACCACATTACCCTAGCACTGCATATCACACACTGGTTTCCTGTAGCCAGAAGAATTTCCATTAAATTCCTCAGCATGGCCCACTGCTGCTCACTGTGCCTTGACAGGATTACATTGCTTACCCTCACATATAGCCTCATCTTCACTCGTGCACACATGCACTTTTGGCCTTCGTAGGACCTCCTTGCTCTTCTTTCCTGCCTCTGACCCACGACCTTTGCCAGGCACGCCTCAAAATATTATTTTCAATTATTTTCATCTTCAGTATAGTATCCTTTGTTGAGCCAGCTGCAACACTATTAGAGCAACTCTCCAGTTGTCACTAAACGCCCTGTACTAGAAATACTGGCTACCTCAACTGCACGTTGGCTATTCATTCATGCATGAGTCCTCGCCTTTGGGTCTAGTAACTGGCTGTGAGTGCACAATAACGGTAGTAGTGAGCAGTATAAATAACAACGCGTGTGAAGGGGTTGCAATTAACATAGCAACGTTTGAATAGTCTGTTGATTATTCCTGGTTAATAAGCAACGAGAAACAGTTGTAGCACCACTACAGCAAGATGCTACTTTTAATCATAGTGTTAAGTAGTAGGCAGGATCTTGCTAAACCTATACTCTGATCCTACAGAAGGACGCATTGCTCTGGTATCCGTTTTTTTGCGAAAATAAAGCAAAGAATAACATCAAGCCTGCTCGCGTTATTCCATTTATTCTGTACTCTATCGACCGCTGACTTCAGGCACGCCTCTAGGGGAATCTAGCACACTACACACAAGTCATGAGGCATCGAAGTGAGGAACGCATATATTGCCATTTCCAAGTCAGCTGGTGCGAAAAACGAACAACTAAGCCGCATTCATGAGATTACAGGGAGGTCGAGCTGTAATGTACTTTCAAGATCGCTACCTCAGCCCTTCTGTGAATCACTTCAACAGCGGCATTAGCGCAGCAGAAAATGAATCTCAACACGTGGATTAAACGCGCCTCCACGCTTTGTCTCCTGTGCGACACGATGCGTGACCAACTCAGTTACATTCCAACGCAGAGAACGTGCGTGCGCCAGATAAGGTCTCAAAGTAAAACAATGATGTACCTAACCGGAGGGTTGGCAACATGTTAAAACGTGTTAATAAATTCACTCAGCTCTTCTACTACGAGAAATAAAATCCTGTTCAGACTAGATTTGTTTGACAACATGATTGCTAGAAGTATTGCCACAGAGATTAATTAATAATTCTAAGTGTCACAGCAACGCTTCAAGGTCACTCCGACATAACATTGCATTAAACGCATAACGTTAAAGGATATATGAGAACATGGGGCCACAAGACAGCAATGTGGTTAACATAGAAAGAAGTCTTCAGGGAGAGTCTGCCTAAATTTTGTATATAGATACAGTAACTTAATGTTGTAAATAGATACAGAGATTTCCTGAGCTCTCTGACAGGCTGTGAGAATATGAGCTTCAATTCAATCATTTTGTTGTTAAAACTCATTGTGAGCTTTAATGACTGAGGGGCATATTTATACTCCGTTTGCGCCGAATTAGCGTCGTTTTTTTCGACGCAAATTCGGCGCAAAACTAACGCCATATTTATACTTTGGCGTTAGACGCATCTAGCGCCAAAGTATGGGCAAATAGCGTCATTTTTTTGCATGAACGCCTTCCTTGCGTTAATGAGATGCAAGGAAGGCGTTCCCGTCTAAAAAAATGACGGCGACGCAAATGCGTCGTATTTATACTCCCGGGCAAAAATCACGCCCGGGAGTGGTCGGGTCAAAAAACCCCGCATTTGCGCCACTTTTTAACACCTGGGTCAGGGTAGGCGTTAAGGGACCTGTGGGCTCAAAATGAGCCCACAGCTGCCCTCCCATGCCCCCAGGGACCCCCCCTGCCACCCTTGCCCACCCCAGGAGGACACCCAAGGATGGAGGGACCCATCCCAGGGACATTCAGTTAAGTTCAGGTAAGTATAATTTTTTTTTTTTTTTTTTGGGTGGCATAGGGGGGCCTTATTTGTGCCCCCCTACATGCCACTATGCCCAATGACCATGCCCAGGGGACATAAGTCCCCTGGGCATGGCCATTGGGCAAGGTGGCATGACTCCTGTCTTTACTAAGACAGGAGTCATGTAAATGGCGTCTGGGCGTCGTTAAAAATGGCGCAAATCGGGTGGAGGCGTTTTTTTGCGTCAACCTGACTTGCACCATTTTTAAGACGCCCTAGCGCCACTTTTCCCAACGCCGGCGCTGCCTGGTGTACGTGTTTTTTTTCCACGCACACCAGGCAGCGCCGGTCTGCTTGCGCCGGCTAACGCCATTCAATAAATACGGCGCCCGCATGACGCTTCAGAATGACGTTAGCCGGCGCAAAATTTTTTGACGCTAAACTGCGTTAGCGCAGTTTAGCGTCAAAAAGTATAAATACGGGCCTGAATGTGGCACAACAGATAATTAATTGACATTCATTCACCGTTTCTGACTGCCTTTGCGAAAGGTTAACACTATGTTTGACGATTGTTTTCACAACAACTTTACAGCTATTGATTGTAGCTTTAGAAGTAGTGCAATCTGCTTCGTCTCAGAGCTCGCGTGATTCACTCAAAAAGTAAATTGTTTATATAAGGGTGATGGGTGCTAGGAGAGGAATGACACCATTGTGCTGGTCGGGGTATAGCACAGCTAGCTAGCAATGCGCTTTCCTTGTGTCTTTGGTCAAAGATGTTAAAGGTGTTAAAGATGAGTGTCTATACTGGGGCCATGTCATGATCAGACACTATACAATTGCTGTATCTGGAAAATATCTCCCCTCAGAGATTTCATCTTGAGCAGACTATGCATGTCCCTTGCTGTTCTGGGAAATTTTAACAGAATGTGCTGGGCCACTACTTTGTTACCTGTACTTGAGATTGCTTTAGGGGATTAGTTCATTTAATATCCGGGTTTACTGTCGTCAGTGCTAAGCTCTGCTGCCTTATTTTTCTTAAATTGATAGATCTTTGACATTGGCTGAGATTAATCAGGAGTTGTACATCACATTAAATTAGAACACTTTCTAGTTTAGTTCAGTCAATAAAGAGAGTCTGGTATGAGTTAAAGAATTGTTATTGATCACATTTTTCTGTAGTGCATCTTTATTAAAATCACCATATAAACTAATTAATTTCAGTTATTAGTTTTGTCAGAAATCAAATAATCAAAATAAGTAATCAATAAATCATAAACCACATTAAACACATTACATAAAGGAAAGAATCTGTATCATAGGATCGAGAAGGGAAAAAGGTGTCAGTTTCAGAAACCCATAAAGAGTTCTGAATTTAAGAGAAATCATAAAGCATGAAGCTTTAGCATCCTAGGTCAACTAAATAGCTCAATAATCAATCAGAGTATTACTTCCCACAAGGAGAGGTTTAAGAAACTGACTAGTCTCTGAGCATGAGCATAAAAATCATATAAAGGTGAATGGGATGGTGGAATGAGGAATGTGATCCAAGATATAAAGTCCGAGGTAACCTACTCTAGGAACACTGCCACTCGAATCACACAATTGTACAGCTGCAGCGATTTTTGCATATAATCCATCATCTGCCTCATGATCTGGAGAATTAATTTTTTAGCTCAAACGGTTCAAAAGCTAATAAAAATGAAGCAACACGTGTTGCCATGCAGTGGAAGGCCCTTTTTCAAAGCTGGGCTGGTCATCTTTCTGTTGACCAGAAGCTGCCACTGAGCAAAGCTGAATAGCAAATACACTCCCATCCAGCTGTTAATTGAACATGAGCATCCTGCCCACAAACAAAATAAACTGCTGGCATGACTCTCTCTTCTCCTTGTAAAATTTGCCATGAACCTCCCATAATTTCAAATGCATGTACACAAGTGCTAATTTGTACGGATCTTTTTCTAAATTAGTTTATTCTTTTGTAAACACATATTTTACCCTTTTGTCTTCTGTCTAATTTTAGTTTAGAGTATATCATTTCTTTCTGTAGTCACCTTCTTGCTTTTTCCAAACAATTCCCAAAATGACTTCCCTCTGTTCTTATTATGGGAAATCCCTCTGTTCTTTTTGTCTAATGCCATGATAAATGTCTTCTATAATGGTCTCATCAAACAGGTCAGATTATTGTTTTGTTCCACAACTGTATCAATATGTGTGGTTGGTCTAAAATAATCCTAGTTTTTTCCATTTACTTTGCCTGTAGGTGAAGATTCAGGCTTCTCTCTAAAGGAATATTTGATAACGTAATGTCCTAATCAGAATAACATTATTCAAAGTGTTTCTGTCTATATACTAAACTAAGTAATATGTATGATGTGTATGACAATGGTATGTGAAGCTTTGCCACCTCCTCTGCAGCTGACGAAAGTAAGTGTGCACAGACATAGCATTCAACACTCATGTGTATTCCTTAGCTAACCTAGAGAAAACATTGCTGGTATAATTTTGTTTAATGTAATTTGCAAATGATGCCACCAATTTGCCTCCTCTATTGAGTGTGTAGATGTCATAGGATCAAGTATAGAAATAGGTTTCTCTATCTTCTATATCTGATGTAAAATGAATTCCTATTGACATTTTTATAAGATTTTTATAACTAGTACCACTGCTACTAAAAATGTAACACCCATAATAATCTTCCATTTAGACTTGGTTAGGAAACATGTTTTTGTTTGTGGGCAGATTATTAAATTAATTATAGCTGCAGATAAAGTCGGGACATCTCTAACCCCACTTTGTCTACTTCTAAATTTGTTATCCCTACTCAGCTACTGCAGACTTGGTCATAGGGAAATCTTCTTAGTTCTTTTTATCCAACAATTTTCTCAGTTTCTATCATCAGATTTTCATTCACTAGTGACTCTCACACTTTTGTTTCGTTCAGAAATAATTTTCAGCAACCTTTTTCCAATACTGTATTTAATATAACGCCAGGAAGGCTCAAATAGTTTTGATCTTAGGTCAATCAAATCCTGCACAAACACATTTAGGGGGTGATTCTGACCCCGGCGGTTCACTACCGCCGGGGCCAGGGTCGGCGGGAGCACCGCCAACAGGCTGGCGGTGGCCCGCAGGGCATTCTGACCGCAGCGGTTTGGCCGCGGTCAGAAAGGGAAAACCGGCGGTCTCCCGCCGGTTTTCCGCTGCCCTGGGAATCCCCATGGCGGCGCAGCTTGCTGCGCCGCCATGGGGGATTCTGACAACCCATGCCGCCATCCTGTTCCTGGCGGTTCTCCCGCCAGGAACAGGATGGCGGTATGGGTTGTCATGGGGCCCCTGGGGGCCCCTGCAGTGCCCATGCCAATGGCATGGGCACTGCAGGGGTCCCCGTAAGAGGGCCCCACATTGTATTTCAGTGTCTGCATTGCAGACACTGAAATACGCGACAGGTGCCACTGCACCCGTCGCACCTTCCCACTCCGCCGGCTCAATTCTGAGCCGGCGTCCTCGTGGGAAGGCTCTTTTGCACTGGGCTGGCGGGCGGCCTTTTGGCGGCCGCCCGCCAGCCCAGTGCAAAAGCCAGAATCACCGCAGCGGTCTTATGAACGCGGAGCGGTGTTCTGGAGGGGGGTACTCTGGCGGGCGGCCTCCGCCGCCCTTCAGGGTCAGAATGACCCCCTTAGTACTTGATTCATATAGTAGATCCATTCAGGTGCATAATACCTTTGACAAGGTACCCTCACTCGTTCTGACATTCTTGGAGTCTGTTGATCTCCCTCTGTGTGACTTACACTGCTTGACTCTGTATCTTTGGTGATTCTTGGCTGTATGCATTCACACTTGATTTCAGTTTCTTCTGACCACATCTTTGTGCCCTTTCAACATCTGTGTGAGTCTCCTTGATATTATACTTGCTTCTTCACCTGGATCATCAGCTTGTTACGGTGATGTCTCAACTACTATCTCATGTTGAGATCTTGTTTCTTTTTCAAGGGCTTTCACTCTACTCTGTGGTAGTATAGGAACTTGAACTAGTGAGATAGTCTGAGATTCTCAGTCTCTTTCTTTTCCTCACGGTGGTATCGGTTGGGATGGTCCAGTCACCCGTGCCCTTGGTTCTGGTTCCTAGAACTCTATTTCTTCATAGAGGACCTCACTTTCTGTGCATACGATGCATGCACCTGATTTGGTATCCCAGCGGACTTAACAGCAGTTTTCGTTATCAAGATGACTTCGAATGGACCTTTCTATCATGGTTCCAAATAGGATTTACATATGTGCCTCTTTATCAACACCAGTTACCAGCTCTGATGTGGTAGCACTATTCTTGATGCAGACTTAAAGTAGCAGCTTCAACCTGGTGAGAGACACAATGCACCACATCAGCTAGTCCTTTACTGTAATCGAGTATCATGTCGTCTGTGATGTTCACAAGTGCATTCACAGGTACACAAGTCAGTCTCATTGCACACCACATTAGAATTTCATGCAGCAATAATCCTGTTCTCCTGTCAGTGGTACCTCATAGTCTCATTAATACCAAAATCAAAGCATCTGGCCATTGCAGTGAAGTTGAGGCACACGTTTTTGCCAAATGGGACTTTATGCTTCCATTGAGCTGTTCAACAATTTCAGAGGCTTCTAGTCGGTAACTACAATGTTACCTCTATTCCACCTATAGACCTGCACACAACACTCTACGAAGGGGGTGGGTGATAAGTTCTGCTCCGCTGGCGGTAGTCAAAAGAGTTTAAGCCACTCTGCGTTACCCATGTAATGCAGAGTTCTGGCCAAATTCCACTGACTGCCAAGTGGCAGAGGTTTCTCTCACATGTGACTCTCCAATTCTAAGTTGGTAAGCTCAAGCAAGCATTGGTGACTATAGTGTGATTTACAGGTGTGAGGAGAGCACTCAGTGAGATGTTTCCAATGTGGGTAGACATGGGAGGTCGTGACCATTCTCATTGAGAAAGCTGCTGCTCAGGTAGAAAATCCATCCAAGTGTCAGCAAAGCCAACTTAAGCAGCAGTGTCCTCTGGTGCACTGCATGGTGTCACTTGTGCTGTTTTTTCAAGATGGAACAAGCTTTTGGCACAAAAAAAAATCAGTGCAGGCAGTGTGACGGGCCAATTTCCACACGCTCAAAGAACTCTGTGAAATCTTGTGGAGTTTCATGTAACTCTGCACAATTCCGTGAAGTGAAACTCCATGAGTTCTGCCCACCTGTGATTCTTCGGACTTCATTGTTGAAATGAGTCCAGCAACCTGACTTTAGACTCGTTATCAATTCTCAGAACAACAACTTAAATACAGTGAGACTGTCATTTTCTGTATTGGGTAGGCCTCCTCCCATTGAGAGAAAATGCACACTATAACAAAGACATATATCACCCCGTTATACACAGGCATCTTAATAACGTCCATTTGCATCCTGTTGAAAAAAGCACCTGATCTTCCTATGTGACTCAATGTTACTGGTGTTCTTTTTCCTACAATCAGCTGTTGGCATGATACACATTGAAGGCAAACGTCCCATGCAAGCATCCTAAACCTGGGATCTAACCAATTTTGTCTGAATAATTTACTTATTCCCTCGCTCCCAAGGTGTGTAGGACCATGAAAATGTGTCATATGAAGCAGTAAACTGTCCAGCAACACTGGTCTTCCATCTGCTGTAATCCAAATGACATCAGCATTTTTACCACATCCTGCTCTAATCCATCCCTGCTGTTCTGCTTCTGAAACCTCTCCCTGCAATTTCTTTAGTTCTTCCCAAGTATCAACCACTGACAACATAAAAAGTGTCCTCTTCAGATTCATTTGTATATGTCCCTTTTAATGTACAAACTACAAGTGCATTATATCCGGCAACTTTATTAGTAAATCTGTTTTCAACTGTGACATAATCATTGCCACTTCGTTGAGTGGTGCATTTGACCACAGCAATTTCTGCAGGAATTTGTAGGGCATCAGGCAGTCATTTCACATGTTTGCCATTTTGTATAGGAGAGCCAGATGAGGTCATGAAACCTCTCTGTGATCCTAACTGTCCAAAGTCGTGGACCACACTAAAGTCATACTGATTATCTGTAAATATAGTCACTCTCAAATGTGCTGATATACTATAAGCTCTTGTAAGGGCAATCAATTCTTCCACTTGTGTTAAGGTAACACCCCGAAGCCATAATGCTTCCCCAAATTCTTGAATTGTACAGACAGTAGGCTGCTTTTAAAGTGCCTTCACTGCTTCTCAGACATGAGCCATCTACAAAAATGGCAAAATCAGGATCTTCCAAAGGTTCATCTTTTATGTCTGGCCTTCGCTTGATGCATAAATCCATGACATCTAATAATAATAATAAGAACCTTTATTGTTTAGTTAATAAAAACCATAACAATCATCTCATAATACATCATATATAAAGAAAAAAACGAAAAAAATCTCTAAAATTCTATAAAATTCCGTAAATTCCTTGGCCATGAAACCATGCAAGGATCTAAAATCAGTTTCTTAACTCTAAGGTGCAAAAAGTGCGTGATTAAGCATGCATCCCGGATAGTAGGTTTACGTCTTTGGTGTGTGCAGTCAAGAATTTTATAAATTTGCATATTGATTGTGCATCATTAGGATCAAACATTGACATCACCGCTGACCAACAGGAACGAGTCCCATTTCTCATAAAAAGCGGTTTTAATAGATGTCTGCGGGCTTCCTTTAAGGCTGGACAAATACAAATCAGGTGAACCATATCTTCTTTCGTGCCTTTACATAGCCTGCAGGAAGTCTCTCCTCTATTCTTCCATGACGGTTGATCCGCTCTAGCAGGAGATGCTCCCAAACGCAGAGTCAAAAAGCGATGCTTGATGTGAAGTGCGAAGGTTGCGGCCAGGTATTGTGATGGGGCCATGATGGTATAAGTATGCATTACCAGCCAGGCGTGTGATCGTTGCGCAAGTTTAGCTTTATCATCTAGAAAAGATTGAATACTTATTTCCTTTTTTATCGCTCGACACAAAAGGGAATACGACATGTTGGAATCCCATAGGTACTTTGTTTTCGTCTCTTGCAAGGAGTTGTTCAGGTACCTGTTGTATACTGAATTAGGATTGCCGCTTACTGAATTCCATAGTGCCACTACTAGCGGGCTGACAGTGTTTTTACTTATTTTGTACCAGATCTTTATTGTGTGGGCCTTCATGTCGAGCTGCTGTTGTATTAGACCAAATTCCAGCCTGTGCAGGGAAAGCAGAGCGAGGAAGATTGAAGACTTGCTTATAGATTTTTATTTGTTGCCTTTCCAGAAGGCTAGCATCTTTCCCGTATTGGGCTGCGCTTCCGTATGTTATTGCTGGAAGGAATTTAGCCGACATAACCGACATTAGTGGTTTATATGATGGGCCCTTTAATCTTTTAGCAAGAGTGCAGAAAGCGAACGCCAAGGCTTTGCACTTCTGTAGAATATACTGGTTTTGCGGCACAAAATTGATCTTCTTGTCTACAGTAAATCCAAGATATTTGTAGCTGCAGATAGTATCAAGAGTGATACCGTTCAATTTTATTTTATTTGCAGGATTCAAAGAGCAGCCTATTGACTTGTTTTTGTCTTTGAAGTGTTAACCTCTAGTTTGTCCTTGCAAATTCGCCCAAGGCACTAACCAGCCATTGCAACCCTATTTTTGTGTGGCTTAACAGAACAATGTCATCAGCATACGATAGATGTGTTATAGCCAGACTTCCCATCCTTGGAGAATGCAAGTTGGTTCCGTCTAGTTTTGCAGAGAGATCTGCCATGAAGGGGTTAAAGAGGTGCGGGGCCAACACGCAGCCTTCCTTTAATCCTATATTTGTTGGTATTCTCCTGGAAACCTTTGAGCCATCTGCTACCTTGATTCGTACCCAAGTTTTATCATACAGCAATTCTATGCACCTCAAAATTCGTTCTTGCAAACCCCAACTCCGTCATTTGTTCCAGAGAATTGCTCTGTCCACACAATCAAAAGCACTTTTGAAATCCACAAAACATATGTGTACATTTTTCTGCAAGCACTTTGCTCGGTTGGCTACATCTCCTAGTGCAAGAATGTTAGTCACTGTGCCGTAGCCCTTCCGGAAACCAGTTTGATTCATAGGGACCAGGTTATTTAGATTAGACCAGGTGAGCAGGTTTGCTAGGATTAAAGAGTCAAAGTATTTGGCCTCACTGTCAATTAGAGCTATCAGCCTATAGCTAGCTGGGTTTGCCCTGCCGCCTCCTTTGTATATAGGATTAATGATGGATCCTTTCCAACTATCAGGAATGGTACTGTTATGTTCGACTTCAGCATATAATATTGACAGAGTGGCTGACCAATAAACGAGATCCGCCTTAAATACGGCTTGGGGGAGACCGTTAGGGCCGGGAGCCCCGTCCCTACGGCTCCTTCTGATCACCTGGGCTACTTTATTGGCACTGAATCTCATATCACTCTGACGAACATCTGTAGGTTTTAGTGAAGCCTTCAGTTGCTGATTTTCTACAGGAGGGGTTGGCTTGAAAAAGATGTCTAACAGGTAATCCACCCATTTATCTTCTGAAATTGAAGTACAGTTTATTATTCTTGCCTTTCGGTCTATTTCCTTCACTGACATCCAGAATTCTCTAGTATTAGCCTTTCTTAAGTTGAAAAGTAATTTGATCCAGAAATCATCCTCCTTTTGGGTTCGTATTTGCCATACCTGTTTCTTATAATTTTTCCGTAGGGTTTTTATTTGGGCACATAAAGATTCTGTAGGAGGTCTATCTTTTGTGGATCTGAGTTTGCGTCTCAGATCCTTTCTTAATTCTAATATATTTGGGGGCATAGTTAGTGGCCTCCGGTTATGATTTGGAGCTTGACGCCTGGCAGAGCCAAGTGATGGTACTAACTGTAGAAAGCTGGCCCACACCTCCCCAGCTGAGAGATCTTGGCATGCTGTTGACTGAAGCAGGGTTTTTATATTTTTGCACAGCTGTGGTAGAGAGGACTCCGTCCAAAACAAGCGGTTTAGATTGACAGAGGCTACTGTTCCTAATTCATTTATGGCTGGAAGAAAACACAGAACGTTCCAAGCCAATTCTATATGCTGAAGCGAATGGTCACTGTGGAGAGTAGGTATGATTTTGAATTTTTTAACATGTGCCAGCAGGGGAAGAGAGATGGCAGTATAGTCAATTGTAGTTGCAGATTTTGCACTATGATGAGTAAGGCTGGGCGGGACATCACCTTCCACCCTACCGTTTAGCACCCTCATATTCAGATGTTCTAAGGCCTCTACCAATTGCTTGCCCCTTATATCCAGTTTCGTCTGTATTGATGGTAACTGTGGTAGCACTGACCAAATTGCGTTTTCTGCTGCCAATTGCTCGTCCGGTTCTGGGGTATATATCAGGTTGCTGTTAAAGTTGGCTGTTACTAAGATGTCCCATGCTGGATTAGCGCACCGTATCTCTTCTACCTTTTACAGTAACTTCTCGAAGAGAAGTACTTTACGATGTTTCCGCGGATGGGCGTAGACATTAAAGATAATTAGTGGAACGTGACGTTTGAAACTAAAATTGATTTTTATTGCCTGTAAGTCCGTCGATGAGAAGGCCAGCTGTTCTGTTGTGACCTGAAGTGCATAGAGATGTATGTGCAACAACATGGAGAGAACACTGCAGAGGTACCAGTTCGAAAATAGACAGGCACCTCAGGGGTGCAGGGAATGGGGGTGCACCTCAGCCGGCAGATGGAACAACAGCACTGGTCCTGGAGGGGCCAACATGCCCATTGCTCTTTGTCCTGGGGAGTGCAAGGCCACAGTCTCTCAAGTGGGTGACTTGCCCACATGCTCTGGAGGGGGCAACATGCTGATTGTTCTTTGTCCTGGGGAGTGCAAGGCCACAGTCTCTCAAGTGGGTGACTTGCCCACATGCTCTGGAGGGGGCAACATGCTCATTGCTTGGTCCTGGGGAGTGCAAGGCCACAGTCTCTCAAGTGGGTGACTTTCCCACTGGTTCTGGAGGGGGCATCGTGCTCTGTTATATTCATCCTGGGGAGGATGGGGTGAGTGGATGCCATACCCACTGGTTCTGGAGGGGGCATCGTGCCCTGTGATCTTTATCGTGGAAAGGATGGGGTGAGTGGGTGCCATACCAACTGATTCTGGAGGGGGCATCGTGCCCTGTGTTTCTGATCCTGGGGAGTGCAAGGTCACAGTCTCTCAGCTGGGTGTCATACCCACAGGATTTGCAGGGGACAGGCCGCACACCAGCCCATGGAGGCAGGTCTAAAGAATGTCTGCCGACAGTGACAGCTGCTCAGTGGTGGCAGTGGTGGTGCTGGTGGTAGTTGTTGGGGGAAGCTCCAGCCCATCCCCTGCAGCCTCGGATGGCTGTCCACTACTGGTGGCAGTGCTGCTGATGCTGCTGGTGGTGGTTGTGGGGCGAAGCTCCAGCCCATCCCCTGCAGCCTCGGACGTATGCCCTCTGCTGGTGGCAGTACTGCTGCTGGTTGTGGGGGGAAGCTCCAGCCCATCACCTGCAGCCTCGGACGGCTGCACAACCGTGGTTGGTGGTGGGGGCTCCGACTGAGTCCCTGCACCAGGCCCCTTCTCCTTCCTGCCTGCTAGTGCAGGTCCCTTGCCCTTCCTGGCTGCAGCTGGGGATGGTTCCTTGCTCTTCAGGGCAGCAGCTGGTACAAGCCCCTTGCCCTTCCTGGCAGCAGCTGGGGATGGCTCCTTGCCCTTCCGGGGAGCACTTGGGGCAGTCACCCTTTCTGTGAGGCTGGCTGGCGGCCTGGATCCTTTACCACCACAAGTTGCTGTGGACACTACTGGGCCCGTGGACTGGGTGGCTGAGGTGCTTGCCTCGGTTTTACCCACACTAGCAGACATGAAGGACAGGGGGGAGGGGTAGGGAAGAGGTCAATGGTGGAGAGGAAAAACTGCTTAGGGACATTGGGGCAGCAAGAGGGAGAAGGTTTGGGAGTGGTTGTGGGAGGTGTCTGTCTGCTGTGTTTGGGTGCAGGTGCATGGGCTGGATGCTGTTGTGAGGTGGATGGCTGTTGGGTGTCTGAGTGCTTGTGTTTGTTTACCTTGGAAGAGTGGGGCACAGACACAGTGGGAGAGGACACATGGGATGTGTGCACGGCTGTTGGGGTGGTGTCTGCCAGTGAGGTGTGTATTCTGATAGGTGTGGTGGTGATGGCGGTAGTGGATGAGAATGTAGTACATGCAGGTGTGAGTGTAGACACAACTGGGAGGGAGGCGGAGGAGGGGGACACAGTGGAGGCAGTGGATTTTAATATGTCTGCATCTGGATGGTGTTTGTGTGAGTGCCTGTGGGATGAAGTGTGGTGCTTGTATTTGCCTGAACCACTCTTGTGTGTTGTCTTGTGTGCATGCTGGTCTGCCTGTGTGCTTGGGATAGGTTGGGGTTGCGGGGAATGGGAATGGGTAGAGGAAGTTGGACGGGGGAGGGTGGAAACAGGGACAATGGCTGCCATCAAAGGGGAAGCCAGAGCCTTGATTGATCTCCATTGGGCCTCCAAGCCAGTGTGAATGCTCTCCAGAAATGCATTGGTTTGTTGCATTTGGGCTGCCAGCCCCGGGATGGCATTCACAATGGTTGACTGCCAACGTTGGATCACAGGAGGTCAATAGCCTCCTCACTCAGGGCAACAAGGCTCACTGGGGCAGCGCCTGAGGTGCCTGGGGCGAAGGAGATGTCCACCATCCTGGGTGAGCAGGCAAGGGCAACTCAATGAGGGGCTGCTGGGAGGGCGGTGCCGGTACGGAGGCGGCGGCTGTACCTGTAGCTGGGGTGGTCACAGAGGTGTCCACCACCACCAGTGAGCTTCCATCAGAGGAGGTATCTGTGTCCCCTCGAGTCCCCGCCGTGGTGCTCCCCTCACTCTCCGTCCCACTGGTGCCCTCAGCGTCTGTGGACTTTGCCTCCTGGGTCGTGTGGGATGCAGCTTCCTCCGTCGCCAGTGCCTCTGCTCCTCCGCCAGATGATGCTAATGCACATAAGAACAGGATGACAAAACAAAAAGGGGGGGAAGAGACAAAGGAAACACTTGGTTGATGGCTTCACCAACACCACCGTTGACGCACACAGCACCCTTACACCCAGGGAACAGCCCTAAGCCCTATGCAGTGTACTACAAGTAACAATGCTCGTCACCAGGGCATGGGAGGGAAACATACCGCCAACTGCAGCATACCTGGGACCCACACAGCCCTGACCAGTAGTGGATGCCTACTAGCTAGGTAGGAGGAATATCACATCAGAACCCTGCCCAACATGGGACCTACTCTGCGATGTCAGGCCTTGCCTAGGGGCACTCATAGACACACATCCCCCACCCGTATTCCAGCCTACAATGTGTAAGTTGTAACGATTGGCACTGTACTGACCCCCTTGCGGCTGGTGTGATGCCCTCAAGCACCCATCCAGCTCCGGATAGGCCACCACCAGTATGCGGGACATCAGGGGGGTCAGGGTTCGACGGGCACCCCTTCCTCATTGGGAGGCCATCCCCAGCTGGGCCTCCGCCATCTTCCGTGCCCAGCGTCTCAGGTCCTCCCACCGTTTCCAACAGTGGGTGCTCCGCCTGCTGTAGACCCCCAAGGTCTGCTCATCCTTGGCGATGGCATGCCATATACCCTTCTTTTGAAAATACACACAGGGAAAGATATTACTCAGACCGTCCTGCCTGTTACACTCATGGCCCACCATACCCCTTCCCATCCACATTTGCGCAGACATGGCCTTGAACACAAGCTGCACGTCACCCAGGGGGCATCCACTAACCCCTCCTACACAAGGCCTTCACACACACCACTCACCCCTCCATGCATTCATGCCCCATGCATCGTACTCACAGTGTATTCACCTGTTGATCTGGAGGCACATACAGCAGTCCGTACTGGGGTAGGACTCCATCCACCAGTCGCTCCAACTCCACTGAGGTGAAGGCAGGGGCCCTTTCTCCAGTCACCGCCGGCGTACATCACCATTGGCCACTGTACCCCATAGGGGCCATGTTGGAAAATGGGCTATTGTAAGTACCTACACTTAGCAATAGGCCACGAACCTCTACTTAGGTCCAGTCAGGTCTTAGTAAATTAAGCCTAGCTCAACCATTGGTAGCTTGGCAACGAGCTACAAGGCTTAACTTAGGAGACAAAGCGTAAAGCATTCAAATATCACAACACAGTAATTAAATAAAATACAGGAAAAAGTTTAAAAAGGCAAAATCGATTTCTAAAAATAGGGAATATTTTTATCTTTAAAATGACACCAAAACGAATAAAATCAGATAAGGGGAACCGGAGATATGAATTTTTTAAAGAATTAATGCTTTCTAGCAGATAGAAGGAACTAGCGCTCAAAGGGTTGAGAAAGGTTACACTGGAAAGGAACAAAGTCCAGAGTTCAGGCCACCCATAAGGTAACACTGTCACACTTACTTTCAGAAGTGTTTGATTCAGAAAAGTGGTCCACAGCACCAGCCAAGGGTTCAGAGGCTCTGGTGTGCCTCTTGGGGCCTGGGACAACAGCTCCCACAATGCACCTCTTCAACTTATGGAGTTATTCCAAACGTCTCGAAACTTCTGGATCTTCTTCCAGGTCAGTTTTGTGTCCTTGAAGTGTCCACAACTTCATCAAAGTTTCCAGAAGCTCTGAGTTGCTCCTTGGGAGTTGGGACTACAATTCCCAGAATGCACCTCAAATGGCCACTGGACGCTGGTCAGCTGGGCTATGCTGGCAGGACTTGATGCAGGGGACTCTGGGCAGCTCCTTTGTACCTGTAGCAAACAGGGAGTCCCTTTTTGAAGCAGTAGAAGACAGGTAAAGTCCTTTTAGTGTTGAAGCCCAAGTGTGCAGCTGGTGCAGTCCTCCAGATTGCAGTGTCCAGGTGCAGGTCAGGGGTCCAGCAGGGCAGTCCTTCTTCTCCTGTAGTTCTTCCTTGTTGGAATCTGATAGGGATCTGAGGTGTGGGTGCAGGTCTGCCAGTTTTATCCTTGCTCCTGGGTGAAAAACAGGGGGGGCCTGGTTCTCCAATTGGGGCAGGGTCCTTCCCCCTGTGATGACCACTTCCTGGGAAGTGTGGCAAAAATCAATCCAAGGGAGCAACATTCCTCAAAAATCCATCATGGCTGAAAGTGAATTTTGGAGGTTACATCTGGCTGAGCCCACCTACTGGTGTGGCTAAAAATCCTAAACACATCCCTTTCTTGCCCTCTCCTAATCTAATCAAGGGGGCACCTAATTGTCTGGGTTTGCAGGATGTGAGGGTGTTGCTGGGTTGCTCCAAATGTCCTTCTCTGCCTTTGAAAGACTAGTTTGGCAGCCCTCCCCCTTCCTGCTTCCCCATCTGCTAAGGGGAGATCTCCTCCCCCAGGCACATCTCTTGTGTGGAGCCAGGCCACTTCACACCTCATCAATGCAGCCTGGACAGGCTGCCAGAGGCTGGTCAATCAGAGCAAAGCAGCAAAAACACTGCAGGGCTGAAGTTGGCAACTTTTCAGGTAAAGTTTAAAACTCTTTACCTGAACAAGTTATATTAAATCCCACAACTGGAAGTTGTGGGATTTATTATAACAATTAATTTGATACCAAACTTGTAGTATCCACAACTTAAGGGGATTAAAAAAAATAAATAAAATAAAGTCTCCCCATTCTAGCCTATGGAGGCCATTCACTACAATGAGGGAAAAACGGATTTGGCTGTTTTACCTCACCATGGCTTATAAAACTATTTTTATAAGGCCACTGGTTATAGTTACATGGCACCGAGCCCTAGGGGCACATAGGGCACACCATAGGGGTGACTTATATGTGAAAATAAGGTTGTTTAAGGCTTTGGAACTATTTTTAATTCCAAAGTCGAATTTGCATGTAACTTTAATTTAAAAGCAGCCAGCAAGGCAGCCCTGCCTTTACAATGACACTGGGCACCTCAGCAGTGCACCTATGGGTGCACTACCAATGCTGGGGTCCCTAAACCTACGTGTTCTACCATATACAAGGGACTAATAGGTAGGTTGACTTAGCCAATTATAATTAGTCTAATTTGCATATTGATTTTACTCAGAGCATAGGCCCTGTGACTGGTTAGCAGTACCCAGGGCACCATCAGTCAGGAAAACACCAGCAAAAAGTGAAAAATGGGGGCAAAAAGTTAGGGGGTCTCTGCAATCAGCCCTGTTCTCTCACAGGCCAATATTATCCAATGAGGTGTTGCACGGCGGTTCCCGACCGCCTCACGCAACGGTGAACAGCCTCAGCGGAATTACCTCGCTTCCCCCTGTCCATCCACACAGGACAGGCTGACGCCATTTCAGGGGGGGGCAGGCCCTGGATTACAACTACGTCACAGTTCACAATTGTACAATCTGAACAAATGCCATATATACATTTCAAAATAACATCATGCATTGTACTGTTGTGGCTACAATGTACAGTTTATGACCGGCTCCTCGCTCTTTTGCCCCATAGATTGCAACCGCTGCAGATGAATATGAAATGGAAATATAACCCCGTGTACAGACCCCTGGTAGACTTGCCAACAATGGAGGAGAGGCACATTATCCTCACCTACAGACTTGACAGGGCCACAATCACAGAGCTGGGTGCCCAACTGGAGCCTGACCTGATATCTGCTATCCGTCACTCCACTGGGATCCCCCCTCTTGTGCAAGTCCTATCTGTGCTCCATTTCCTGGCAACTGCTTCTTTCCAAGTGACAGTGGGCTTGGCATCAGGAATTTCACAGCCAATGTTCTCAATAGTGCTGACAAGAGTGTTGTCTGCCCTGATTAAACACATGTGCAGCTACATTGTTTCCCCCAAGTGAATGATTTGGCCACAGTGAAGGCTGACGTCTATGCAATGGGACATATTTCCAGCATAATTGGGGTGGTTGAAGGAACACATATTGCATTTGTCCCCGCGGCAAAATGAACAGGTCTACAGAAATTGAAAGAGTTTTCATTCCATGAATGTCCAGATAGTGTGTGTGGTGGACCAGTACATCTCCCATGTCAATGCAAAGCATCCTGGGTATATGCATGATGCCTTTAGCCTGAGGAATAGCAGCATCCCAAATGTGATGGCTCAACTACAGAGGCACCATGGGGGGCTAACAGGTGAGCCCTGGTTCCCACCCAATGGATGTTGGTATATGGGTATGGTGTGGGCCATAAGGGATAGTGTGTGGCTAAATGTTGTCCCTCTATATTTGCAGGTGACTCTGATTACCCCAACCTATCATTGCTACTGACCCCTGTGAGGAATTCTAGGACATGGGCAGAGGAACATTACAATGAGGCACATGGGTGAACAAGAAGGATCATTAAACGCACCTTTGGTCTCTTGAAGGTAAGATTTCGGTGCCTCCGTCTAACAGGTGGACCCCTGTACTACTCACTCAAGAAGGTCTGCCAGATAATTGTGGCATGCTGCATGTTGCATAACCTTGCCTTGAGGCGCCATGTGTCTTTTCTGCAGGAGGAAATGGCCGTGTGGCAATAGTGTACCCTGCGGACAGTGAAGATGAGGAGGCAGAGGATGAGTACAACAGAACTGCAGTGATTCGACAATATTTCCAATGACACACAAGTAAGACACTGGTACTTCACATTTCATTGTCATTTTTTTTATTTGAGATTGTCACTGGCAGGCTGTGATTTCCCACTTCTATGCCCACTCACTGAACCATTTGATAACTCTTTTTGCAGATGTTGGTGCCCCATTATCACTCCTGGTGTGTTCACTGCAGCCAACTACAGGTGTATCCTATGTGCACATTACTGTAAAGTTGAATTGCAATGTTTGAACCTTGTTAATCGAATACATACTTAAGTCATTTGACATACTCCATACTCCATGGCAGTTCAAGGTGGACAGAGTGACATAGTGGGACACCAGGGTGACAATTAGGAGAGTCTTATTTCCTAGCTGGGGTCTTGGCAATAGTCTCTGGCTTCTGCCTGGATTGCAGTGAATGTTTGCAGGGTGGTTCTCCTTTTGCAGGGGGAGGGGTGCTTGTCCTGTGGTAGGGCCTACTGTCCACTAGCGGCAGCGGAGGTGGAAGGTTGTTTAATTGTTTGGCTAGTGGCAGGGGCCCGTTGTTGTGAGGCTGCCTGCCTCATAATGTTGGCCATGTCTGCCAACACCCCTGCAACGGAGACCAGGGTAGTGTTAATGGCCTGCCAATCCTCCCTGATCCCCTGGTACTGTCCCTCCTGCAGCCGATTGTTCTCCTGCACGTTGGCCAGGATCTGGCCTGGCATATCCTGGGAATGTTGGTATGCTCCCAGGATCTCAGTGAGTGTCTCATGGAGAGTCGGGTCTCTGGGCCTGTCCTCCCCCTACCCGCACAGCACTCCTCTTATCTTCCCTGTTGTCCTGTGCTTCTGCCCTCTGAACCCTGTGCCCAGTGGCACTGACCCCAGGTCCCTGATTGTCTTGGGGGCAAGGTGTGCCCTGGGGTCCATGCAGTGGTGGACACACTGCTGATTAACGTGTCCTGGGGACAGAGGTATGGGTACGCTGGGTGGGTGCTGTGGTGGTATTTCCAGATGGGGCGGCTCTGTGGTGGTGTGACTGTGCCTGGGTAACCAACAGTCCAGAGGTCCCTGATGGGCCAGGTTAGTCAGCCAGTTCCAGGCGAGCTTAGTCACTGTCATCACTGTGAGCCTCTTCTGTGGGGGGACTGGCTAGTGCTGGCACCTCTTCTCCGGTGATATTGGCTGGGATACCTGTGGGGATGTAAATGCAGTGTTATTGTTTCTGTGTGTGACATTTTGTGCATGGGTGGGTTGCCCTCTTAGGTTATATTTGCCCTGGCAGCTTTAACTTGTGTGAGTTTGTATGTGGTGGGCTAGCTGATTCTCTCCAGTGTGCATGCTTTAGTGATAGGTGTCCATGCAGATCTGTGAGTGGTGTCCATGCATTGGTGGTGCATGCAGGGCTTGGCAATGGGATGGGTGAGATGTGATGGTGGGGTGTGTGGGTAGTGGTGGAGTGGTGGGAGTGAGGGTGAGGGTATGTGATGGCATGCAGGTAGGGGGGTGATAGTAGTATAGAGTTGACTTACCAAAGTCCGGTACTCTCGCTACTCCTGCCAGGCCCTCAGGATGCATGATTGCCAAGACTTGCTCCTCCCATGTTGTTAGTTGTGGGGGAGGAGGTGAGGGTCCACCGCCAGTCCTCTCTACAGCTATTTTGTGTCTTGCTGCTATGGAACGCACCTTCCCCCGTAGGTCGTTCCACCTCTTCCTGATGTCGTCCCTTGTTCTGGGGTGCTGTCCCACGGCCTTGACCCTGTCCACGATCCTCTGCCATAGCTCCATCTTCCTAGCAATGGATATCTGCTGCACCTGTGCTCCAAATAGCTGTGGCTCTACCCAGATGATTTCCTCCACCATGACCCTTAGCTCCTCATCAGAGAATCTGGGGTGTCTTTGTGGTGCCATGGGTGTTGTGTGAGTAGTGTGGGTGAGGGTGTGTAGGGTGATGTGTTGGGGTGTGTGTTGTGAGGTGCGTGGGTGGTGTATAGGTGATGTTGGTTTGTGGCTCTGGTCTTGTCTGTGGTCTTGCTGTCTCTCTCTGGTGGCAATTGTTTGTAATGGTAAAGGGTTGTGGGTAATGTGGGGTGTGTTGTATAGTGGTGTGAGTGTGTGGGTGTGGTGTGTGTATGGGTGTCAGGTGTATGTCATTTAAATTGACCAATGTAGTGGTGGTTTTTTTGAGTGTGTGTATTTTGAGTGCAGCGGAATGTACATCCAATGGTTTACCGCCATTGAATGTCCATTGTGGTGATTGGTGGGTCATAATGTGATGGGTGTAGTTCTGTTGGCGTAACGGTGTAGGTTTTGATACCGCCAGTTTATCACTGACCTTTGGTGTGTCAGATTTGTGTGTGTGGCTGAATAGTGACGGATTGGTGTGTGTGTCATAATATGGTGAACAGATACCCGCTGTAGCGGTGCTATGTTGGTCGCAGTCAGCATGGCGGTAAGTGGGATTTACCGCCAATATCATAATGAGGGTCTTTATTTCCATTCTCAGCTAAGTGATTCAACATGGCAATCGTATCCTATCCGCAGGCTTATTGTGTATATGATGCCACAAGTACATCATCAGTATATTGCAGAGAACTGCTTTCCAAGGCATCTGAAGAGACTTAAAATTATTTTTCACGAGGTTGAGTAAAAATAGATTGACTTTCTGTATACTCTTGCCAAAACTCTATCTCTGAACATGAATGAGAACAAGAATTGGCTGTCCTCATACAATGGGATAGAAAAGAAGGCCTGACAGAGATCCACAATGATAAACCATTCTGCAGTACATGGAATTTGAAAAAGTATTGTAGCTGGGTTCTTTCCAAGATCTTGCACAGTCCGATAGTTACCATTTGGCTTCTGTAAGCCCATGATCAGAGAGTTGCAACTGCTCCCAACAATCTCTTTCAAAATCCCTTACCTCAGCATCTCATCACTCTCTAAGGTTAACCCTGCCACTGTCTCTGGTGTCAAATTACATGTTAGGGTTCATGATACACTGCAGAGTGCTTTCTGTTTTTTCATACTGGTCCTACACTTTTGATTAGTCGGATATACTTTCTCGTAAAATCCTATACTGCTGGGTTCACAGTTTCCTTTAAATCAGGAGGTTTGTCCTCTATTTTTCTGCCTGAATATAATCCTACAGCTGTTCCTTGTTGGGCCATTTAAAAATCAAAGTCTTAATCATGCGTTTGAAACTCAGCACCATCCAGTGTGCACTGTATTGTGCAAGTTGACTTGCACAACAGAGCTCTCACTAACAGATTTAGACTAGAATCACAAACAACAAATTGATGGTTTTCCTCAAATGAACCTATTTTTACAGGAACCTTCTCTAAAACCATTGTTATCTGTAAATTAGACACTCTTACAACGTAGATCTTCTTTCTTGAGAGGGGTAGGTCTGGGACTTCCACTGTTTTAACAGTGGAACAGCTAGCTCTGGTGTCAATTGATAAAGGCGCTTTCGATTTGAATCACATTTGGATCAACAGGGATGTAGCCACTGTAGCACCAGAAGAGGAAGCACACTCATTAGTTGTAACAAGGGCCACTTATGGTAGTGGATACTTAGACAATCATACATTCAAAATATCATCCCCTGAGTCACTATCAGTATCATATTTCTTTGCAGCTCCCTCATCATCATTTCCCTATGTTGGGTTGTTTTTAGTTTTCTCTGCAGTAATACCTGGGTACAGTCTAGCTCCCTCGACTACACAATTTCTCCAGCTTTGCTGTCCTTCATCTCATTGAGCATCTGCATAACGTCATATAACTCACGTAGCCTTATTCTGGTATTTCTCTCTCTCCTTAGCATGTGCTGTTTTTTTCCAAGAATGTAATGTTTCATACTGTATAGGTCTAGGTGGTGGCTTCATTTCATATCATTTCTCCCTCAATTTTTTGATAATTCTTATTTGAAAGGTACCATGTTGTAGAAACACAAATTGGTCCTCCTTAGCAAAACAAGAAGAAAAAAAAATCAAATCTTTAATACTTTTATTCAATTTGTAATTCTGTATACATCAACTATTCTCTAGTCCATCACCCAATCACAGAGAAGGTTTTCACTGCAACCTCCCAGTGGGCGGTTGCTCTTTCTGAAGCAATTCATCACTCCTTACAGTGGTTCAACTTCCTTTGCTATTCTCTCACACACAATTTTAACTCAAAACAAACACAAAATCACAACAAATACCTTTGTCTGCTCCTCTGAAGAAAACCAAGATAACTCAATAATCTGAATAGTAAGATTTTTATACCCTTGGTCTTTTCATACAAAGACCTTCACACATGTGAATGAAGTCTCTACCAGTGAGAAATTACCCTAATAGATGTAGTTTCACCTTTGTGTAATAGGTTTCACTAATACCTAGAAATAGTAGTACAATCACAACTTATTAGCATCCCTATCTCAAATGTGCAGTCAATGGTACCTCACGATTTGCACCACAAATCTTTAGCAGACATGAAAACCATAAATGAACTCATCTTTATCTATCAATCTATCTATCCCAGGATCTTAGACTACTTCTGAGCTCGATAACCTCTTTAACTTTTTAAAAATAAACAATCACACCAATTCATTAAACACACATACTCCAACACATTAGCAACTCAATAGAAATAAAATCAACTGTGATGCATAACCCTATTGATGCTTACACCTCCAGCACTGCAACCTCTGTTCAAGCTGCACCTCGTCAGTCTTCAAAATTCAGGCTGTGGACCGTGGGACATGGGCATAACTCCAACCAAGGGTAATTAATTACAGCTCCTCTTTCTCATACTGAATACCATTCTCCTGAAACCACCTTTTCTGCTGTAGTGGGGATACATTCATTTAAGATCTTGGTTTACCATCACCAGGGCTAATCCCTGCTGCCTTACTTTTCTCAGGTTAATCAGTCTTTACTGTTGGTGGAGATTAATCATGAGCTATACATCTAAATGAATTATCATAACAATTCTGAAGGGTTTTTATTTATCAAATCGTTTTAGTGGTTCATCTTTATTAAAATCTCCATATAAATTAATTGTCTCATTTATTAATTTTGTCAAAAATCAAATAATAAAACTAAGCTAGCAATAAATCATAAAATGCATTAAGTATGGTCCAAAAAGGAAAGAATCCCTATTCTAAGAATGGGAGGAGTAAAAGGTGTCAGTTTCAGAACCACATAAAGCGTTCTGAATTTGAGAGAAATCAGAAAGCATAAAGCTTCAGCATCATAGGTCAGGTCAATAATCAATCAGAGCAGAATGTCCCATAATGAGAGGTTCAAGAAACTCAGTACAGTCTCCGAGCATGAGCATAGTAAGGGATAGTAGGGTGATTTGGATGGTGGAATAAGGTATGATGTTTGAGGTAACCTACTCAAGGAACACACACTATTATAGACAGAAAAAAACAATGTTTCGGTTTTATGTTGCTTTTCCTTTTTTCATTCAACCAATCACCTTTCGATGTGCCCATAGGAACCTGTTCCCTTCCCGTCTTCTCACAGGAACATAACATTCTAAGGACAGCAACTTTTAAAACTGCAACTATGTCTTACTGAGTAACTATTTCATCTAGGTTCTCATTTTTTATCCTTCCATTCAAGACTGCAGCCCTGTGTAAGAACTTTCATATCTGTCGATCTAAATAACAAGTCTATTCATTAGCTAGCAGTAGTTCTTTTAGAAGTAGAAATCTCAGTATAAAGGAGAAAAAAAGAATTTGTGCAGCAACTATCCATTGTAAAAAGTCTATCTATCAATAGGTCAAGATTCAGCCTTGTGCTGTCTTTCAGTTTAGCTAACTATTGCATGGCAGTGTCAATTGTTTTAGTCCTAGCACGTTTAAGTATGGTTACCTACTACAGTTTTGCATTTTATACATGTTTAGTCATTAGCTTTGCATATTATGTAGCATTATTATTTTGACATTTTTTGAAAGGCTTCATCGGGATCCATTCTCCTCACTGGATTCTCATACCAAGCACCATTCAGTATGTGAAGCAACTGGTGGTGGCTTTGGAGAAACTTGATCTACTCACATTTTCCTTCTATCCATTTGCTTTGCTACATTTCACCTATCTTCCAAGCCAATATTTTCCACGGTGTAGCAGAATTATGATCCTTGATGACACTCCACTGTCTAATGTTGAAATTCTTCTGTTTACATATGTGGATTGCTGGGTTGTTAGAAAGCTTTTACTGTCCTTTGAGGTCCTGGACTGTGAGGGAACCAATCACCTGCTTGTCACATCAAGACATTTCTTTTTAGTAGGTCCTTCTGAGGATAAGATATATCAAAATATAAATAAAAAAAGTACCTCCGTTGTAGGTCTCTCAATCAACTATGGTGGTGTAATACATAAATGAGGATTATATAATTAAATGCGCTCAACAGAGCTTGAGAAACTAAGGCCCATATTTATACTTATTTAGCTCTGCATTTGCGTCATTTTCTTTACGCAAAAGCGGCACAAACTTAGAAAATACAATTGTATTTGGTAAGTTTGCTCCGCTTTTGCATCAAAAAGTGGCGCCAATGAGGTGCTAAAAAAGTATAAATACGGGCCTAAGACCCTCTGCCAGAGTCAACCTTAGGGAATACAAGTACTTGATTGAAATGGTTTAATCTATAATTAATTCTCTCTAATACCGTCCATCTACTACAACGGTTACACGAGAATACTTATGCCCAGGTGAGATGAGGCAACCAGGGAGAATTAACAGAACATATCCCTATTCAGAGGGGGGTTCATCAGGGATGTGTTCTGGCTCCAATCTTATTTACCTTGTTTATAAATGAGGTGGCACAAGTATTGTCTACTTGTCAGAATGATGCCCTCTCCTTAAACTCGCAGAACATTCCTATTCTATTGTTTGTGGATGATTCCTTACTTATCTCTAAGACCCCTATGGGTCTTCAAATTCTTGTTGATAGGTTTAAATCATATTGTGTTGCCTTTGGCCTGGAATTGAATGCTAGCAAAACTAAACTAATGGTGTTCAGCTCAGGACCAACTAGGAAATGCAATATTATTTTAGATGGGACCCCCTTAAGTAAGATAAGTTCAATAGATTAACTGGGAGTGAGGTTCTCAAATAATCCCCAATGGGAGGACCAGATCAGCAAAAGTGTGGCACTTCTCTAGCACAGGGCAGGCACTATCCTGCGTTTCTACAAAGGTTCTGCATCAAAAGTAGTATCTCCAGCCATCAAGATCTACCTGGCCAAGGCGCAGGGTGCGGCCACCTATGGTACTGAGGTATGGGGGTTCTACAACGGCAATAGATTGTCTGTGGATGAAAATAATTTTGCTAGGGCTTTACTTGCGTGCCCTCGTAGCACAACCTTGATCCCGGTCTACTTGGACCTTGGGTTCAATTGTTTCGCTGATCTAATAGCCCTGAGACCCTTGCTTTTATGGGTAAGGATTTGGACTACCTTTGAGCTTAGTGTATATAGGGACTCCCTTCTTGACCTCATGAGGAGACCGAAGGTAGTATCCATTCCATGGTTCAGACATGTGTCAAAATGGTTTCGTGTTTTGGGGCTTGGAAGCTACTGGGAGAACCCACAGAATTTAGGGAAAAACCATAAATCCATTCTGAAAGCTGCTTACTGGTCTTATGTAAAAAATAATCTTCACTCTTGTACATCACATGGTCGGTTGACTGACCAATTTCTTGCTTTCAAGTGGTATCTCCAATTCGAACCATATGTAGATCTCATATCTGATACACTGGGGAAGAGTTTGTATGCTTGCTTTCGTTTTGGATGTTTACCATTATTGTCCTTAACAAATAGATGGGGAATGTTCGGCCAGATGTATGAAAAAAGCCTTTTGCAATTCAGAAATAGTGATTTTTAAGTTTAAGAAATCGCTATTTCTGATTCGCAAAATGCAATGTATCATATTTGCGATTCGGTAATAGCGATTTCTTAAAAATCGCAAATGCTATTACCGAATCGCAAATTGCGATACCAGCCCCCATTCGCATCTATGGGCCTGTCGGCCCATATTTGCAAATATTTTGCATGTCCCAAATTGCGAATTCCTAACTGGAATTCGCAATTTTGGGAAATGCAAAGTCCAGGGTGCTGGGGGCCTAAGGCCCCCTCTGCTGCACCCCAAAACAATTTTTAACAACATGTAAGGTGCACACATGCCAAAAGGGCATGTGTGCTTTACATTTACATTTTAAAAATGCATTTTAAATGCATTTTTAAAATTTGCACATAGTTACCGCCAAGTTCAACTTGGTGGTAATAGCGATTCCTTAATGCCCAATTAGCATTAAGGAATTGCTCCATACATGTGCTTTAGAAATCGCAAATAAGGATTCCTTATTTGCGATTTCTTATTTAGAGAGTTGCAATTTACGACTCTCTAAATAGGGTCGCAATTTTAAGGAATCGATATTTTAGCGATTCCTTAAAATTGCATTCAGAATGCCTTTGATACATTCTGAAAGAGCTTTTTGCATTCGCAAACGGGCATTCGCACCGTTTGCGAATGGAAAAAGCTTTGATACATCTGACCGATGCCCTGCCTGTTGTAATTGTGTTGAATCTGTTGAACATTTGGGGCCTGATTACAACTTTGGAGGAGGTGTTAATCCATCCCAAAAGTGACGGTAAAGTGACGGATATACCACCAGCCGTATTGCGAGTCCATTATATCCTATGGAACTCGTAATACGGCTGGTGGTATATCCGTCACATTTGGGACGGATTAACACCTCCTCCAAAGTTGTAATCAGGCCCTTTATGTTCTTTTGTGCGCCATACTCCATCTCTCGGCGCAAGTGGATTTGCACAATTTGCCGGAACTTGGATATAAGAAAATGTCATAATGCTTTAAGGATTTTTTAAAGTGATACTTCAACTGTTTTAATCTCTGCGGTTAGCAATTTCCTTGTGGCTACTTGGTATACACGTATTCGCTTTCTTAAGAACTCCAAATCCTTGTAAATATGTCTCATATGCACATAAAGTGGGAGTGATTATACCTTTTATTGTAATTGTTGGTTTTTTAAATTTCTTATGTTCTTAATTATTTATGTTTTTTAATGGTAATGTTGATGGTTATGGTGACCGACTAAAGCTTATGTTTACAAAATTCTCTCTAATATAAACTGAGAACAATGCTATCAACACCCCTAGTTCAACCAGGAATATATATTCCAAGCATAGAGTGTTAGGAAGGGCACTGCGGAATATGTTTTGTGGGTATCATTAGAAAGGTTTAGGCCACCAAAACCAACCACAAAAGTAATTTAAGCAACTTCAAAAAGAGTAATAGTTGTTGATTAAAAGCAAGAAGAAATCGATAGAAATCTGAAAAAAATTGAAAATATGATATTCAATGATTCCAAAACACTTTGGAATCTTTCTGAAGAGAGTTTTTCAGTTCTTGGGGATACCAAAGCATCACGTTACAAACTCACATTTGGCTAAACGTTATGCTCCATCAACTGTGCCTTTCAATGACATTGAATCATTCAGCATGAGTGACAAGATGTTTGACCCCAATCATCCTGAATTACATGCAGGTTATGTATTAGTTGAACGCAAGTAAGTCTGCTGGTCTTGTTAGCATTCCCAATGTGGTCTACTACAACCGTTCTTAACCTTTTGACTTCTGCGGATCCTAAATTATTCATTACTGGAAGCCGGTGACCCGGTCTAAGCTATTGCTATGATTTGATCCTCAAAACACTATACCAAAACACCCACACATCAAACACATACACAAATTATGGAATTATTTATATTACAAAGAAAAAAAATTGAGAATCGATATTTCAACAGGAAAGCTGAAACTTTTTAAACTCTAACTTGCTTTCAAAAAGACGGAGTGATGTGTCAGACTCTAGAATATCACCTTTCCTTGACCCTAACGCATGCTCTCTTTTTGTCAGTCCATTCCATTGCTGCTCTACTTGAGGAAACCAATAGTCCATACTCAATTCTGTTTGCTGTACTTGCCCTGCTCCCATAAATTAAGATAATGATACTAACTTACTTTTTAGATTCCAATGTCCAATTTCTTCACATATATCTAGAGTTTTAAAACCTTCAATTGTACTTTGTTGCAGATGATTAGCTTACTGATCTACTAGTATTTAACTTTCTGAATAGCCGGAGACCCAATGTATAAGCATCGCAGGCCACCAGGTGTCTGCAGATCACAGGTAAAAACCCAGTGGACTACAAAAAGACCCAGCATTATGGGAACATTTTCTATGTCATTGTTTTAATTATATAAGAAAGTATACTATCATATAACTATCTTCGCAGAGCTAACGTTTTTGCTCATTTTAAAAAAGGGGAAAAGTAATGAAACAGCATCGTTCTATTTGATACTTCAACAAAAAAAAATCCTGCATGTTGCCATAGCAAGTCAAGGAATGGCCTTTGCCTACTTAAATAATATGAGGCCTGGGTGTAATTGGAATTACCATGGAGTAATTGGCAAAGTTTGGTAATTCTGCTTTACTCTTCCGATGTGGAATTACTAATTGTAACAGCATGATGCCGCGTCGCATAACTGATTATCTAGTTCACCAAAAATTGGACTATTGGGCCCGCAAGATGCACTGAAACAATGTGCGAGCATGAACGCTTGGGTTAGTTGGTAAATGCAATTGTTCACCTGTCATTTCAAGAATGAGAGCAGCAGTACTTTAACACTGGTGGTCGTGGGACAACATTTTGAGAACATTTTCTACTTAAATTATTCTGATTTGTTTAGCATTTTACTATGATGTTGCTTTGCTGATCTGGGCCTAGATCTTGGGTGTATTTTTGATGTATGTTATGTTTCACGTTCTCACTGCTGCAGTGCTATATGCTATTGAAAAACATAGATTATTTTCCATGTGGGTGGATGATGCACCAGGCAGACCAGGGCAACTGTCTTCTTTGTTCTCCATGCCCTTCTTTGCTGGCCATGCAGTGGTGGCCAGTGTGTTTGCTATAGACTGCCATGTGCTCTTTGTTGCCAATGCCATTTCTTTGCTGGCCCTGCAGCAGTTGCTATTTTGTGTAGCCAGTATGTGTATGTATGTGGAGATGGTAGCCATTTTGCTTTTATTCTCTATGTCTTCTTATTAACTTACTATTCCGCAACATTTTGTGGAGCTAGTTACTCTGTGTTTGGTAGGCATGTTGTCTTTGTCCTCCATGCCTTCGTCTTCAGTAGCTATGTCTCATCCACCATTTTGAATAGCCAGTGTATGCTTCAATGCCCTTATTCCACTTTTAAAAGCTGTTGACCATTGATAGAAGATACCTATGATGCTTTTGATCATTTTTATCGTTTTTCTTGATATATTTATTTGTGCTTGTAGTTGGTTGTAGTACAGTGTGCTGTTGGTTTTTAATCAATCTTTAATTTTTTTCTTGCCTCCCTCTGCCTCCCATAAAGGCCCTAATGGATCCTAAGCCCGGTGGATCATTTACCAGCAATTGTTTTTTTTTTTACTGCCTTCCCTTGCCTGGTGGGAAACTCACCAGCAATTATTTAATGTATTTATTGCCTGACCCTGCCTTTCTCAGAGCTCTCATAGTTCCTAGGGCCTGATGAGTCACTCACCAGCAATTATCTAATGTTTGCAGTTTATTTTTGCCTGTCTTTCCTTGTCTCCCATAGAGTCCCCATAGTCCCCAGTGCTTTGTGGGTCACTCACCAGCAATTATTTAATGTTATTTTATTCCCTGCATCTCCTGCCTCCAATAGGGCTTCACTTTTCACCATGGCTCTGGAAGAACACATACTAACCTTTCCTGTGTAATGTTGTTGTTATGTGAAGATATAGTTTATGTATGTTTTTTGGGTACACTACTGTTACGGATTTGGGAGATGACAAATTAATTTGTGTTACATTGGCTACATTCTTATTACTCATGTTTCACTGATTTTTTTATTGCTTGTAGATGCTGCAGAAGACATCACACTGTACTGGAGTTCCTGAAGACATCAGCTGATAATGACACCAGAGTCCACTGCTGATAAGTGCTTCTTCCTGCTAACTGATAGTGCTATGAAGAAGCTCCAAAAGAAGGAGTTTCCTGTCAACAACAGGAAAGGAACACCTCTGGCTGCCATATTTGCAAAACTCCAGAAAACTACCACCAGCACCCCTACCACAACTACAGAATGCCAAACAACACAAGCACAACTACTTAACTTTACCTCCAGTTCTTTAGGCTTTGACACAGTATAAAAAGCTCTCCTCCCAAGGTTGGACTTCTTCACCCTTAACATAAAGATAAGACGGCAATATGCTCCATTTGCCACAAGATACTTTGTCATGTTAATCTAGGTGGGCACTACAGGTCTTGAGGTCAATTGTCCCATTTGAAAAAGCACTATGCTATCATCTTGGAAGAACATATGAAAAGAGTAGCTGCTTGTGGTGAGCAAAAACAAGGAGCTGAAGTGATGGAAGAAGGTGGTCAGGAGGTTGAGGAAGGGGAGGATGGCAGCAGTGGCATCATGCAAAGCAGCTCTCTAAGCCTCTCCCATAGTACACAATCCTCACCTAAGCAATATCTGCAAGAAGGCACAATGGGGTATAGCAACTCCCACCCTAGAGGGAACAGTCAGCTTACCTGTTCTTGGTGCCAGTAAGTTTCTTGTGGCAGTAATACCAAAAGAAAAAGAGCCTACTATTAAGGCTATGTTTACCAAGATGGCGTGGTTTCTCTGAAACCATGAAAAAGCCAGTTTCCACAATTAGAAGTTGGCTAAAATGTTACCTCTTGACCTCCGCCCTTTTTCATTTGTATGGCTACCTAGAATTTGTGGAGGCAGTCTGCCCAAAAATAGAAGGTTCCCAACTGGAGCTATTGTGCCAGATAGTTGTGCCAGTGCTCCATAATGAAGTGCTGCAATCAGATGGATGGAAATGCTATGAAGCAGAGCACTGTTCAGTCCATCTACCCCAAGACGGACCTGCACATCATTTGTCAAGCAACAGATAATATGTGCATCACTGCACACAGGGTCTCTTTCCAGGGAGTTAGGCAAAGACTAGCAGCTGTACTCGCTGAGGATGTCACTTTTCAGGGCATTCTGCAATAGTTGCTATGTTTGCCATAGAAATCTCCTACAGCTAACATCTTCTTGGAAGAGGTTAAACCAAGGTCTATGAATGCTTAAACCTAGAGGCCTCAGAACTGAATTTATTGCCGCTAACAATGGCAGTAATATAAGTAGAGCCATGACTGACAGTGGATATTTCAGAGTCCTATGTTTGGTGCATTGCTTCAATCAAATTGCACAGGACTTACTGAAAAAAGAAGATATAGTCAACATACTGTTCACCTGCAGAGAAATATATCATTCATCCAAAGCCCAGAAGCAGTTAATGACCTTTAACCCGCTAACTACTTGTAAAAACATGCTAAAGGTCCTGTTTGAGCAATACAAATCTATCAATGATTATGTAATTCATGTAATTCAAAGGTGAGAGTATACAACTGCCAAAGCCATCACAATAGAGGTGGATAAATGAGGGTAGTGGAGCGCCTGATGCAAATACTACTTCGTTTCAAGATAATGACACAGGAAATCAGCAAAGAAGATATTACCATGAGGCAAGCAATACTATTGTTTCACCACTACAGGAGTATATGAAAAAGGTGGACCACACGTTCACCAGTGTCAATGAAGAAGCAGCTTCTTTGGTGGATAACTTAATCCTTTGCTTGAACCCTAATCAAATTCTTCAAAAAGAGATTGTGTCCTCCTCCACAGACTACATCCGTGCCACAATACAGGATCCACTACGCAAAAAAGCATTGACCACTTTTATTCTTTTTACTGAACCGGAAGCCTTTGTTTACAAGACTTGGATCATCAGTAAAGTGACTGATTTAGAAGAAGAACCACAGAAAATTTGAGGCCAAAGCACAAGTGTTAAAGTACAGGCTTCAAACTCCAAAAAGGATGGTGCTGTTTACGGCTACCTGTACAGCAGCAGCTAGCTCCTTCACTAGCTACTCCAAAACTTACAGTACTAGGATCACAGTCAATTCCTGCAATAGGTTTATATCATTTAGCAGGACTTAAGACAAGTGCAGAGGGGTAGGCACAGTAAGTGGCAGAACCAATGACAATTTAGAAGATGGTACAAGACTATCTGGATGATTCAATAGAGGTGTACCTAGACCAAAACCCATTGATCTATTTGCATGGAAAGAGGGCACAGCTGCTTGCATGTAAAGGTCACAAGTGTTTCTTTGAAGCATGTTTTTAGTGCAGCTGGTGCAGTTATCACAGTAGAAGGACCAGTTTCTTGCTTCAAAATATATAGAGACTTGTGATAGTTATAATGAACAAATACTTTATTCCAAAAGATTATAGGCACAGATTATAGGCACTGTGTCTGACATCTCAAGTTTGGTCAGTGATTATCATCAGGATGACTCCCCTGAGTTTGAGGACAAGCTCTACTTTCCAGACTGATATATCAGAATGTGAATAGGAGGAATTCTTTAAAAGGTATGTAGATATATATACATGGTGTGAGGAATAAGGTTGTTGATTGCATGGGGTGTTAACCCTACTTAAATAACAGCCATGATCCCTTTGAGGGTGAACCAAAAAGGTTATAAAATTATTATGTGCTTAACCTTCTAGTAGCCCTGGGTTTAGCATTAGACAAAGCTCAAACTGAAAGGCAGGCTTCTGTGGGCTCAAGACACATGCCAGGCAGCAGATCAATTCATCCTGGTGCAGCAAATCAGTCTTCTGAAGTACACAGCAGGCTACAGAATCAGGCAGTCCTCTGAAAGTCCTTCCAAAGGTCCAGCAAGTGAACTGAAGATAGGGGCGAAAGGTATTATTTTTTTTATCAGTGGCCCTCTTTGAGGTAGAAAAAGTTTCTAGAGAATTCCCTTTGAAGCGCTTGAAGTTTTCTTCCTTCTCTGCCCTGGCTCCCAAGCTGGCTGCATGAGCAATGTAGGAGTGACAAGTCCTTTATATGAAGGTAAAGCAGAGCCTGTTCAGCTGCAATTGGGGCTGTATCCAACTCCTCGCCAGCCATCACGCCAGTGATAACCCACCCAGGCAACCTAATTCCTCTATTATGGGGCTCTCTGGGAGGAATAAACAAAGTCCAACTGTAAACTATAACCAGTCATGTGACCCAGGAACAGGTTGCAGGCATCGAATAGAGAAGGAAAATGGCAGCTTTCTTAAGGTGGCATTTTCAAAATTGCAGCGTCAAATCTGACTTTTTCATTAAATAGATGTTTTAATTACAATTACTAAGACACCAAATGTGAAATGTCTACATCTTCCCAATCAAAAGTTAACAATTATGAAATGTAATAAGGCAACCCAGTGTTATCCTTTGGTAGAGGTAGGCCTCAAGGTCATGAAAAATTAATTTAGGAGTTTTTAACTTCCAGGACTTATAAAATGTAAAAGTACATGTCTAACCTTTTAATTCTTGCTGCCCTAATGGGCTACACATTAGGGATGACTTTTGTGTAATAAAACAGGAGTTGAGAGCATGGCAGGGGGGTTTTAGTGCCAAGTTGAATTGGCACTTTGAAACTGCATTCAGGCTGCAATGATAGGCTTTGGACATGTTTTCAGTGGCTACTTAAGTGGGTGTCACAAAAAGTGCTGGCCTGGAGGGGCTACACCTTACACCTACCTCAAAGGCATCCCAAGTACACCACTGAATCCTGCCCTTTTTTGGCACTTACTGGCCCTGATCTGATCCACAGACCTGCCTGTTGCAGGGCCTGAAGCACTCTCAGCAGGTAAAACAGGCTGATATTGTAAACAGCTATGTTATCCAGATAAGAAGCTCTAAAAGCCTCCATCCCAGCTAAGACCTAGTTCACCAAGCTTTGGAACATGGCCGGGGTATTCATCAATTAAAAGGGCATTCCTTTAAAATGGTTAAGAAGTCCACTAAGAGGGTGTCCATAGAGAGGTTCAAATGGGCTAAATCCAACTTCCTTCTTAGGCACCTCTTTGTAGGCAAAATGTAGGCATGGCAAGAGGATGTCCCACTTCCGCCTCACTGTCATCAAGCCCATTGGTTTGTGGGATGAAACGGTGTGGAAAACTTGTAAATTAATCCACAAATAATGTTCATCCTTTCATTTGCAGTGTGTTTTTCACCCCAGTAGCACACTCGGCGCTGAAATTCATTACAATGGTGCCACACAGTTCAAAATGTGCGTGCATGCCCATTTAGTTTTACCTGCTTCTGCTTCTACTTCTCCCCCTGGCTTGGCAACATCACAAAATAAAATGATTGATGGAGTGTTGAAACCCCCCCAGTCACAGATCTGGGTTTAATCCATTGTTAATTTGCTTGCCACATCACCCCAGTTTGGACACAGCCATATGTAAATCTGTCTTGACCTTGCTCTCCATAGGAACAGTCCAACCAAAACTGCCAAGCCAGGTCCTCCCTGGACCAGAAACAAGCATCGGGGGTAACCATCATGCCAGAATGAATCCTGCCCTGCATATTTATCTAAGAAGATGCCACTGTTTTGTGCAGAACATCTACCCAACTACAGTACTTTCTACTGGCTAATTAGTAACTGCTACCTCATTGGTAAAATATATTGTGCATCGCCTACAGTTCAGCTGCTAAAGGATGCAGAGGAAATGTCTCCAGTGCCCTTGTGTGTTTGTAACTTTGCCAATGTGATTGCTCCTTGTTCGTTTTAAAAGATAACTTTTTGAGGTGCATTTGTAGAGAATACACCGAAGAGTGTTTTCTCTGCAGAGGGACCTTGAAAGTTTTCTTTTCATTTATCACATGGACCTCAGGGGAGCATCAAGGCCCCCGTGGTCCCAGTCCTCTCCCGTCTCCTGCAAGAGTCGGCATTGCTGCCGCAATCAGAGAGCTGCTGCAAATAGCAGCTTCCTGCATGTGGGAGCAGTAATTTCACCTCTAGGCAGGTAAAGAAATGAAATCTCCACAGTGGAGTGTTTGCTTTTGCTTGGCAGCAAAGTTAGCGGTCACAGTTCCTGCCAAGCAAAATCAAACAGCTACCTCCTAAGAGTGGGCACCCTGAAAGGACCGAGATGCTTCCTGCTTTACTTTTTCCTTATATCCCCAGGGAGTTCTGGTCCCCAGGGCCCGAGGTGGTCTTTGCACCCCCACATAATGTTATTATTGTAGCCCCCGAGGAAGTGGTAGGCTCCGGGGCTTCTGGCTCCCCACATCTCTTTTGTTGATGTTGTTCCAGGAATGTGGTGGTCCCCTAGGCCTGGGGGGATCCACGTGACCCCCAGGATTTTTAGTACAAATATCCCCGAGGAGATGGTGGTCCCCAGGGCTATTGAAAGCCCTCAGGGGGGATGATAATACTAATAATAATTACTAATAATATTAAATATGCCCCCAGGACCTGGCACACGTGGACGGCAAAATTAAAAGCAAGCCCAAAATTCACGAATATTCATGAATTGAATTGTGATTTCATTTAAAAAAAAATGCTTTTTGGCCCTGGCAGATTCCCAGGGGGAATCCTGGAGTAAGGCTATGGGCTCAGGCTTTTCCTACTGTGTCACCTTTTCTTTTTTTGTTTGTTTTTGGCACTCGGCTGAAGTTGAGTCCCAAAACAGGAAGTGCTGGCAGCAATTCAGATCTCTGCATGAGATTGGGAGTATTCGCTAAGTTGTTGCTATCCTACATATACAATTCTGGATATCCTTTTATTTCTCTTAAACTACTGAATGCATGTACTCCAAATAACAAAAAGCATGATCTATGGACCAAAATCTGCCTTCCTGCCAAATTTGGTATAATTCTGTCCAGCGGTTCAGGCTGCAGGCATGTCTGAATAGTCTATGGGAATTAACATCGGAAACACATTTTTTTTACCACTCTCTTTTCTCAGCCTCTACTTAATGGATCACCCCAAAACTTTCTGTGTGCAGCAGCAGTCACCGGCACACTTCTTTAGGAAAATTTAATGAAGCTTCATCAAAGGACACCTAAGATATAGGCAAGTCAAAAAATGCTTTCTATATGGAAATATGGTCCAAACTATAACTCGCTACTGGCAACTGACAGTAGGTAATATATAGTGAATTTGTAATTATAAAAGTAAACATGTATGTGTTACATGTGTTCCCTTTATTCATACATTTGTCATATATATATATATATATATATATATATATATATATATATATATATATATACACATATATATATATATATATATATATATATATATATATATATATCAACTTGCAAGTGGTAATAATATGTAATGATCACCTAAATGGATGCACTTACCTCGCTGTTGTATATGTCCACTGTCTTAAAATAGTGGGCATGGGATGTAGTAATATCCCAGGGATTTTCATTATAGAATGCTGAGTGCATCGGGGCACAGAGTTATTAAAATGTATTCCATGCAGTGTATGGCAACAAGACAAGTTGATGCACTGCATCAAAGGAAGATGGCAGGAATGCAACATATTCATTAATTTATCAAGATAGCTCTGCCTACGGCCCCAATGCAGGCACCCTTGCCTCATGGTGCAAGGGTGCCACATACATTACATGGTATCCTGGATTGTTTGTGCAGGTACGGGACAGCTCCCTGCACATCAACAATCCTTATAGGCAAAGCTAACACACACAACAAACCTTTGATAAATCTGGGTCCTGAGCTGGGAGTAATGGTTCATGGTGTCAGGCTCAACCAACAGGGAGGGTGTTTCACCATAGGAGTGGAGTAGACTTGAGATAAATGATACTGTTTGGATTTTAATCCAGAGTGAGCTAGCCAGGCACTTGGCGCTCTCTTGTGCTGATTTAAGAAGTGATGCAGACTCCTTCAGTTCTGTCACTATAAAGATAGTGGAATATCAAGGTGTTAGCGTTCTTCTCTGTGCCTTTATGTAGCTCATACAGTTCCAATCTCCCTGATGACTAGTATGCATTGCCTCTTCGGAGGACATGACCATGTCTTTGCAGCCTTGCATTAACAGCCAAACAAAGGGATAAGCTCTGAACCAACTCACATGCTTCTTTGTTCATACTGGCAAACCTTTGCAACCCTTTTTCGAAATGGTCCTGTGGCAACCGAAGCAATGGGATTGCTTGACTCATCGTACTGTCTTTGTTGCTGACTTCCTGTGTAAAGAACTCAAAAGGAAGTAACATTGTTGCCAAGCATTTGACTAGACCTCATTTGTCCATCTCCATTTTCATGCTTTTCCCAGTTGCATCCCCTTCACTTTGAAGGATATAGGCCCTCATTACAACCCTGGCGGTTAATCCTGCTTACCGCCATGCTGAAGGCCGCCAACATACCGTGGCTGTGGCGGAAATCCGATACAGGTATTACGACCCACATCTCGTTATCCACGCACCTCATAGAACACACACCAACACAACATTTCACACAGCACAACAAACATCATCTCACGCTTCACCCACATCACATCATGACACCTCAAAGACACCCCAGGTTTTCTGAGGAGGAGCTCAGGGTCATGGTGCAGGAAATCAATCGGGTAGAGCCACAGCTTTTCGGATCACAGGTGCAGCACACCTCCATTGCTAGGAAGATGGAGCTATGGCAGAGAATCGTCGACAGGGTCAACACAGTGGGACAGCATCCAAGAACACAGGATGATATCAGGAAGAGGTGGAATGACCTACGGGGGAAGGTGCGTTACGTGGTATCCAGACACCAGATTGCTGTACAGAGGACTGGCAGTGGACCTCCACCTCCTCCCCCACAACTAACAACATGGGAGGAGCAAGTCTTGGCAATACTGCATCCTGAGGGCCTTGCAGGAGTAGCAGGAGGACTGGACTCTGGTAAGTCAAATCTTAATTACCATATCCCCCCACACCACCTACATGCCATCACATACCCCCACCCTCCCCATCACTCCAACACCTCACATATGCCCCACTATCACAACCCACCCATCCCAATACCAAGCCCTGCATGCAACACCAAAGCATGGACACCCATTGCCAAAGCATGTCCAGTACAGACACCCACACAGACCCCAAAACACTAATCACACAATGGCAAACACAACAAGGCAAGCACAGGAATAGAGGGTAACTCACCCAATGCACAAGATGGCACACACAGATACTAAAACTATGCATTTACACCCCAACAGGACCCATACCCAACGTCACCGGACACGAGGTGGCAGACATATCCAGTCCCCCCACAGAAGAGGCCCACAGTGACGACAGCAGCTCTGCACGCCTGGATCTGGATGACCAGCCCGGCCCATCAGGGTCCTCTTTAAAGTCGGTTCCCCTGACACAGTCACAAGCCACCACAGAGTTTCCCCCCTCAGGAAACACCACAACAGCACCCACCCAGCTGGCCCATCCCTCTGTCCCCAGGACACGTCAATCAGCAGTGTGTCCACCACTACAGGGACCCCAGGCAAACCCACCATTCCAAGAGAATCAGGGACCTGGGGTCAGTGGCAGTAGGCACACTGTTCAGGGGACAGAGGCACAGGACAACAGGGAAGCTGGGAGGACTGCTGTGCGACAGGGGGAGGACAGGCCCAGGGAACGACTCTCCAGGACGCACTCACCAACATCCTGGGAGCATACCACCATTCCCAGGAGACCATGGGCTAGATACTGGCTAAGTTGCAGGAGACCCAGTGGCTGCAGGAGGGACAGTACCTGGGGATCAGTGAGGACCTGAGGGATGTCCACACCACCCTGGTCAGCATTGCAGGGGTGCTGGCAGACATGGCCAACACCATGAGGGACACAGTGGCACACAAACGGGCCCCTGACACTAGCCTGAATGATGAACAGCCATCCACCTCCGCCGGCGCTAGTGGACAGGAGGCCCTGCCACAGGAACAACAGGCCACCAGCACCCCACCCCCTGCAGAAGAAGAACCAGCCCGCAAATGTCCCTGAGATCCTGGAACAAGACAGAGAACATTGCCAAGACCCCCGCCAGGAAATAACACTTGCCTGATTGTCACCCTTTTGTCCCACTTTCTCACCCTGTCCACCTTAAACTGCCATTGCTCCCCTTCCTATGCCCCCTTGGACAATGCACCTGTGAGACCAAGAAACTGAACTCTACCATGGACATTCCTCCACCATCACCCCAGCCCATTGCACACCCCCTTCCACTTATTAGCACAGAAATAAACACCTTTGAATCACAAATTAATCTGGAGTCAGTCTGTACTTTTACAAATGTGTAATTGCAACCTTTTGGAAATCTAGCAATGTCAATGTTCATGTTCACATACCATGGTTACACAGTTGTTGGGCAGCAGTAAACATAGCAGAGGGTACAAAGTGGGATCGGTGAAATGGAAAGCAAAAGTGACATGTCAGGGTCCATGCACACAGGTAAAAAGGCAGATTTATGCTATGTCCTACAGTAGTATGAGATGTGAGAAGCAGTGCCATCATCTTACCTGTGTCTCACTGGAAGTATTGCCTGATGATGTTGTTTCCGTTGTCTATATCTTCTTCTTCTGCCTCCTCTAGTTCACTGTCCACAGGCTCCACAGCTGCGACAAGACCAGCATCAGGCCCATCCTCCTGCAGAAAAGGCACCTGGCATTGCAAAGCCAGGTTGTGCAACATACAGCTTGCCACGATGATCTGGCACACCTTCTTCGGTGAGTAATATAGGGAGCCACCTGTCAGCTGGAGGCACCAGAATCTGGCCTTCAGGAGGCCGAAGGTGCGCTCTATTATCCTCCTAGTTCGCCCATGTGCCTCATTGTAGCGTTCCTCTGCCCTTGTCCTCGGATTCCTCACTGGGGTCAGTAGCCATGACAGGTTGGGGTAACCAGAGTCACCTGAAAAGATTGAGGGACAACTGTTAGACACACACTGACCATTAGGGACTCTCCCATACCAGACACCTATTTAAACTGTGTGGGGACCTTGGGCTCACCTATTAGCCACACACGGTGCCTCTGGAGTTGCCCCATCAGATAAGGGATGCTGCTATTCCTTAAAATGTAAGCGTCATGCACTGAGCCAGGATACTTGGCATTCACATGAGAGATGAACTGGTCTGCCAAACACACCATCTGCACATTCATAGAATGGTAGCTTTTCCGGTTTCTGTACACCTGTTCATTCCTGCGGGGGGGATAAATGTCACATGTGTACCATCAATGGTACCAATAATGTTGGGGATATGTCCCAGGGCAAAGAAGTCACCTTTCACTGTGGGCAAATCCTCCACCTGAGGGAACACGATGTAGCTGCGCATGTGTTTCAGCAGGGCAGATAACACTCTGGACAACACGTTGGAGAACATTGGCTGTGACATCCCTGATGCCATGGCCACTGTAGTTTGAAAGGAGCCATTTGCCAGGAAATGGAGCACTGACAGGACCTGCACTAGAGGGGGTATTCCTGTGGGATGGCGGATAGCTGACATCAGGTCTGGCAGCAACTGGGCACACAGTTCATAGATTGTGGCACAATCAAGTCTGTAAGTGATAATGATGTGTCTGTCTTCCATTGTCGACAGGTCCACCAGGGGTCTGTACACCGAAGGATGCCGCCATCTCATCACCTGCCCCAGCGGACGTGCCCTATGGAGGAGAAGGGTGAGCAGAGGGTCATACACCACATACGTTTCACAAGGCTGTTTAACACAATCGTGAGATAATCTTTGTGTGCCTTTGTCTGTCCGTATTCCTGGCCAAAATTGCTGTGATGCAGTTAGTTGGCCTGCCATGTGGCCACCTGAAATGGCGGCTGCCTGACCTGTAAGGAGGGACAAGGGGAAATGAGGTAACTGCACTGGCGTTGTGCAGCGTCGTGGTAGGTGGTCGAAGACCGCTGCACAATTCAGCATTGGTTATTATTGGGCCCTATGGGTTCCAGGAGCCAATGACGATGTACGCCGGATGTGATGATATGCACCGCCAAGGACGTGACCGCTATTTTCTATCAGTTCCCTCACTTGATACCTGACCTTCAACAGGAGAGGACCTACACTGCAAGTGCTGCTGTGACCTGCGTCTGGAAGCGACAATGGCTACAGTGTCTGGGGAAAGGGCCCCTGCCTTCACTGCGGAGGAGCTGGACAAACTGGTGGATGGGGTCCTCCCCCAGTACACGCTACTCCACGGTTCTCCAGACAAACAGGTGAGTAAACTGTGTGCATGGTGGATGGCACATGATTGTATGTAGTGTCGTGGATGGAAGAGACGGGGGGCACAGGCCAGCATGTGAGGATGGTGAGTGTATGCTTTTCTGGGCCAGGGTGGGCGGTTTGTGGCCAATGAGTGAGAAGAACTGTACAGGGGAGTAGCATCCATTTTTACTTCACTATTCCTCTAGGTCAGCGCCCACCAGAAGAAGGGTATTTAGTGTGCCATCGCCATCAGGGGTCTACCATGGACGGAGCACCCACTGCCGTAAAAGATGGGAGGACCTGCGCCGCTGGAGCAAGAAGACTGTGGAGGCGCCGCTGGGGATGGCCTCCCAACATGGAAGGGGTGCCCGTCGCACCATGACCCCCCTGATGTACCGGATCCTGGCGGTGGCATTTCCTGAGTTGGATGGGTGCTTGAGGGCATCACAGCAGCCACAAGGGGTTGAGTACAGTCTCATTCAGCTGACTCTGCATGCTTGACGAGGTGTCTGGGTGGGGGAGGTGGGCTGTGGGTTCCCCTAGGCCAGGGCAGACGTGCCAAGGTACATCCATTGTGTTGCAAGCTCAGTGCCACTCCAACCCCAAAGGTGGTAGTTGCCCTCTACACCTAGTCAGGCCCCTATGGGTTCCAGCTGTCCATGAAATGGGTCTAGACAGAGTCCCCCATGGGCATGTGCTTTTCCACTGCACTGTTAGTGCATGGGCTAGTGCATAGGGATGCTCCCTGTGTGTTGTGTCCGCCAAAGGTAGTGGTGTTTCAGGCATTGACCATGTGTCTCTTATGTCTTTCCCCCCCTTTTTGTTTTGTCACCCTGTCCTTGTGTGCATTAGCATCATCTGGCGGAGGAGGATTGGCACCGGAGCAGGAGGGAGCTGCAACCCACATGGCCCTGGAGGGTGAATTTACGGAGTCTGAAGGCACCAGTGGGACGGAGTGCGAGGGGAGCTCCACGAGGGGGACAGGAGCAGACACCAGCGACAGCGACTCCTCCTCTGATGGGAGCTCCCTTGCGGTGGCGGGAACCTCTCTGCCCACTGCACAACAGGTACAGCCGCCACCCCCCCCTACCAGCACCGCCCTCCCAGCAGCCCCTCATCGAGTTTCCCTTGCCCGCTCACCCAGGAGGGTGGGCATCTCCTTAGCCCCAGGCACTTCAGGCCCTGCCCCAGTCAGCCCTGCTGCCCTCAGTGAGGAGGCTATTAACCTCCTGAGATCCCTCACTGTTGGGCAATCAACCATTTTGAATACCATCCAGGGTGTCAAGAGGCAGTTACAGCAAACAAATGCATACCTGGAGGGCATTCATTCTGGTGTGGCGGCCCAACAGAGAGCAATTTCAGGCTCTGGTCTCAGCACTGATGGCAGCCATTGTCCCTGTGTCCAGCCTCCCCCTCCAACTTCCTCTACCCAGACCCAATCCCCTCTACCTCAGCCTATCCCAAGCACACCTTCAGACCAGCATGCACACTCATCAACACACAAGAGTGGACATGGCAAACATAAGCATGGCACATCCCACAGGCACTCACACAAGCACCATCCCCATGCAGACACACCAACATCCACTGTCTCCACTGTGTCCCCCTCCTCCACGTCCTCCTCCTCCCTCCCACTCACACCTGCATGCACTACATCCTCAGCCACCACCTCCATCACTAGCACGCCCATCACTACACACCGCTCACGTGCAATCACCACCCCCACTACCATGCACACGTCCCCTGTGTCCTCTCCCAGTGTGTCTGTGAGCCCTCCTCCCAAAGTACACAAACGCAGGCACACACCCACCCAACAGCCATCCACCTCACAACAGCCTCCGGCCCATGCACCTTCACCCAAATTCAGCAGACGTACACCTCCTACAACCACTACCTCTTCCTCCACTCCCAAACCCCCCCCATCTTCCCATCCCAGTGTGTCTAAGAAACATTTCCAGGCCAACATTGACCTCTTCCCTACACCTCCCCCCCGTCCTTCCCCTAGGGCCAGCATGTCCAGATCCCAGCCCAGCATCTCAGCCACCAAATCCTCCAGCACTGTGGTCTCAGCAAGTCCGGTCACGTCGCGGGTGGCACACATCAGGGCTGCCAGTGTGACAACTAGCGATGCCAAGGATCAGCCCATGCCGCCACCTGCCAAGGTGAAGAAGGTGCCCACATTCCGTAGGGAAAAGCTGCACCAACCACCCAGCAAGGGCTCCTCCAAGCCAAAAGGGGACAGTGCCAAGGGACCAGCAGTGACATCCAAGGTGGGGAAGGGACAGAAGGCGAAGGGGAAGTCAGGACAGGGCACGGAGCCTCTGGCTGAGGGACTAGAGTCCCTGGCAACCAGAACAGCAACCTGTACGGCGGTGGACACCACCACCTGCACCGTCACCTGCACAGCCACCTGCACCGCCAACTGCACATCTGCTGCCTCTGCAACAGTGCCCAGCATCATCCCCAGTGGGCAGCCGTCCGAGGCTGCAGGAGACGTCCTGCTGTCTCCCTCCACAGGTGCTGACACATTCACCACCGGCAGCATTTCCGCCACAGACACCGCGGCAACCACCACCACCAGCCCCACGATGTTCTCAGACAGTGCCACCACAGCAGACATGGCTAACAATCCCAGTGGGCAGCCATCCAAGGCTGCAGGAAATGTCCTGTGCCCTGCACAGCGTACATGAAGCACGACACCCAGCACTGTTTGTACCAGCAGGTGGCAGGCAAAGTCGCAGCAGGGTGGAGTGTGTCTCTGCCTCCATGAAGTATCATGCTACCTGTTCCCAGGGAATCTTATGGCACACACACCCAGGTGAGGGAATGGGACCTGCCACACTGCATGTGAAGCACTCTGGGCACCAAGCCCCCTCCAGAACCAGTGGAGAAAAGCATCCACAACCCCAATCCTTGGCAGGATGAGGCACTCTGGGCACCAAGCCCCCTCCAGAACCAGTGGAGAAAAGCATCCACAACCCCAATCCTTGGCAGAATGAAGCACTCTGGGCACAAAGCCCCCTCCAGAACCATTGGAGAAAAACATCCACTAGAGAGACTGTGGCCTTGTACTCCCCAGGATAAAGCAGTGGGCAACCCACCCACTTGAGAGACTTGAGATACTGTGGCTTTGCATTCCCCAGGACCAAACAGTGGGTAAACCACCCACTTGTGAGACTTGAGAGACTGTGGCTTTGCACTCCCCAGGATAACGCAGTGGGCAACCCACCTACTTGAGAGACTGTGGCTTTGCACTCCCCAGGATAAAGCAGTGGGCAACCCACCCATTTGAGAGACTTGAGAGACTGTGGCTTTGCACTCTCTAGGACCAAACTATGGGCATGGAGCCACCTTGTGGAGCAGTGGCGTTGTCCGTTCATCCGGCTGAGGTGACCCCCCTTCCCTTGAGGTGCCTGTTTATTTTCGATCTGATGCCCCAGCAGTGTTCTCTCTGTTTCGAGTCAGGTATCATGTGTGGGCTTCACCCATGCATTTTGGGACCACTGGTCCACGGACAATGATTGCAATACTATCTGGACTTGTGTAGTTGCTGTGCATATCTGTATATACTGATGATTTAAATTTATCTTGGCCTATCTGGTTTTTCGATGATTACACTCGTTACAATCATTTCATTTTGTCCTTGCGTTCTTCCAGGAGGTGACAGGGTGTAAATGTCATGTTGCTGCATGTATTTGTGTGTATGTTGTTGTGGGTGAGGGTGAGGGTGTTGCGTGTGTGTGTGCCACTCTCTCTTTCCTCCCCCCCTCCCCTGTGTGCTAGGTGCAGTACTCACCGTGGTTGTCGCCGGCGTCTTTGCTGCTCCTGGTAGAAGAGGAGGTAAACCAACATGGGCAGGACCTGTAACTCGGGCTCCATGGAGTCCTGGTTCCTCGTTGGGTGTCAAGAGGTGAGTGGTTTCCATTCCAAGTCCTGTTTCCGCCTTGCTTTAGATGGCGTTGGTACCACCCCGGAAAAGGTGGAGGATAGGCCTGTTGTAATACAGTGGGCGGTACATTGTCTTCAGCCTGGCTGTTGGCGGTTACCGCAGCGGTGTTTGTTTCTACCGCCGTGACAGTCGGAGTGTTAAAGTGGCTGTCTATGTTGGCGGTTTCCGCCATGGTCGTGATTCCATTTTTTTAACCACCGGCCTGTTGGCGGTATTAACGCCGCTTTAACACCGACAACCAGGGTTGTAATGAGGGCCATAGTCTGTGATTGAACTGTACAGCTGAAACAGATATTGCAACATATAGTAGGTTGAGTTTCAACTTTTTGGTACCCCCTGTATGAGGTCTTTAACTGATACTCTATTAGCATGTTGAATGATCTTCAACTGCTTTCAGGCTTTAAAAGAATGACTGAAATGAGTGCAATGTCTTCTGCAGGTGGCCAGCCCACTATGTTGCTGACACTGTCTTCTTCTTTGAGAGAGTCCTGCGCAGTCAGATTGATGCAATGCATCAAACACAGGACCCTGAAAAATCCACCATTTGCCATGGCCTTGACTATATTACTGCCATTGTCCGTGGCAATAAATCTACATCTGAGACCTCTGGGACAAAGCCATCCAAACACCCCGCTGTTAAAGTCTTCCGAGATGCTTGCAGCTGTATGGGATTTCTCTATGGCAAACGTTACTACTGTTGCATACCGCTGAACATTCTTAAAACCTTCTTCAGTGCTGAGACCTGCAGATAGCTGGTGCCTAATCCACAAAAGAGATCCAATGTGCAGTGATACATATATAAGCAGTTTCCTGACAACTGGTCCGCATGACTGTCATCAGGTGATAGTATGAAAGTACTCTGCTGCATAGTTAAGCCAACCAATTGCAACACATCATGATAGAGTGCTGGAACTGCAACTCTACCAAAACATCTCTGACATGGAACCTTCTATTTTGGGCAGATGGCCACCTCAAATTCTAAAAATCCCACTCCTTACACAAAAGAAAAAAGGGAGTAGGTCTAGTGCTAACATTTTAGCCAGATTCCCATTGTCATACATACCGTTGGGTTGTTACGTTGATAGGGCCCCTTCTGCCTTGACTCAATACCAGACACAATATAATTTCCCTCTATTTTTCCTACCCATCGACTGGACAGACCACCATCTAATATTATTTGATCTCTTAACCAACCAACTTAAGCTCCCCACCCAAACCCATCATTCTAAGCACTAAACAAGGAACATACACGAAACTCCTCAACCAGAGTTAGAATCCCTAATCAGTTCTGAAATTTTCCCTTCATCCAACCTCACTGCCGCCGACAAACTCACCTCCCACTATGACACAAACATGACAGAACTTCTTGACACCCACCCCCAAAACTAAAGAAAATAAGAACTATCCCTTCTGGGTCCTGGTTTAATAAAGACCTTTATAAAGAGAGACGACAACTGAGACTGACTGAACAAACCTGGAGGAAACAACCCCGCTGATCCATCTCTAACTCCTCCTAGCTTAATGTCCAATACACAAAAAACATATTTACAATGAAAAATTTCCTTCTTCTGAGCCCAACTAGACCACTTCAGAAACAGACCTAAAACCTTTTTAACATCATTAAAAACCAAACCTCCTCTATTCCACAATATTCAACTGGTGCCTCTGCCAAGCGCTGTAAAAATTTTGCCAAATTTCTGTCAGAAAAACTAGCAAACATCAAATTCTCTCTAGACCATACCACCACTTTTCCCACCACCAAAGATGGCCCTTCTACCAAATATGACCCTCTCCTTGCTACCTCTTCAACCAAGGGCCCGCCCTCAAATCCACCCTCTCAGAGAACAAGTACATCAAGAACAATCACTTGCAACTGAAGAACAATGCAACATGGACCAAGTTTGAAAATATCTCTGAAAAATAAATCCTTGAAATACTATCATGTATGAAGCCAGCATCCCAATTCTCAAGCCCTCTTCCCTCCTCTCTTGTCAAAAATCTCAGACACATCATCTTTCCAAGTGGACCAAAATCATTAACTCCTCCTTATCAGTGGCTCTATGCCAACCTCTCTTAAACTCAGCCAAGTCACCCCGCTCATCAAAAAGCCAGATGCTGATCCAAATACTTCAATAACCACATACCTATTACCAGTCTCCCTCTTCTTGCCAAAAATATAGAAACATGTGTGCTATCTCAACTCAACAACCACATTGATAAATTCAACCTACATGACACCTTCCAATCCAGGCTAAAAAAATGCTGCAGTACAGAGACTGCTATCCTGAACATCACTGACAACTTACACAAATCGCTCGATGATAGTGAGGCTTGCCTCCAGATCCTCCTGGACCTCTCAGTGGCCTTTGATACCATAAACCACAAAAGTCTCCTAAAAACCCTCTCAGACCTTGATGGCATCAACAAAACTGTCTTGCAGTGGTTGCTTCATACCTGAACCGAGGACACCACCTAATCAAATTGAACAACTCCACCTCAGCAGCAGTACCAGTCACACAACGATTTCCCAAGGATCAATCGTGTCCCCTGACATGTTCAGCCTATATATCGAACTCCTTGCAGTGATCATGAAACTGACCAAAATTGCTTACCATCTCTAGACACCTCACTCTACATCAAAATCTCAACATCCAGAGATATCTAACACCTAAACAATACTCTCTCCATGGTACAAACCCGTCTGACCAACACCCACTTGAAGCTTAACCCCTAAGAAAACTGACCTCTTCATCCAGCCAAAAGGAAAATCACATCCTATCCATAACTGGCTTCACAAGCTAAATGCACTAAACTGAAAATTATATATGTTTCTGACTCTAAGTCAAGTCACTAGGGATTACTCTTGACAATAACTTGATCATAAATTTCATATGAATACCTTAGGAAAAAGTACCTTTTACACATTGAGAAACCTAAAACCAATCAAAACTTTCATGCCTATTGAAGATCTAAAGACTGTAGTGCAATCCCTAGTCCAATGCAACCACTGCTGACACTCCAAAAACCCACCCTATGCCTATGAAATCTACACTCAACATAGCAGTTAGACTTTTCTCTGAGGAAAGGCAATATGACCACATCACTCCCACACTTAAACAACTCAATTGGCTACCAATCGAAGCGAGAAGCTGATTGCATAAACCACAAAGCTCTCTACACAGGAAATTCAAGTTACCTCGCCAATAAACTTTCCGAAGCTGACCAAAAGACACCTCTGCATAGCTCAGCTCTCTACCCTTGATTTTGCCCAATTTTAAGACGAGAAAATCACTCACTCATGCCTTCTAAGAGAATGCAGACAGAATTTAAAATGCTTTGCCACAAGAACTATGTGATAATCAAACTTACCTATACTTCAGGAAAAACCTTAATATATTTCTTCTCAAAAAATGCCTGAACTCACCCTCCTAAAATAATCAACTTTCTCAGATGCATCTCCTCTCCTTTGAAGAGCTCATATATCTTTACATCAGAAGCAACTGCTCATTCAGTCCGTCAGCCCCTGTTACATCCTACCATCACTATCTATGAACTACATTGACCACTTATTCCACCCCCTACTCTATACTATTTCCATATTTATATATTGATGTATGTATGCTTACCATTTTTCCTGTATATCTCTTGTAAATGTTATTTATATAAACTTTGTAAAGCGCTCTCGTGCCCTTGGGTCTAGTTTGGCACTATTAAAAACTCAAAAATAAATACATAAATATGAGACATATGGCAGAAATAATCCTTAAAAATATATTGCTGGTGTGGGCCTATGGTCTAAGAGACCTATGGCAGGCAAGGGGTACAGGAGAAAATGGAATAATTCTTAAAACAATGATGGCTGAGGTGCACCTTTCGCAGGCAGGGGGTGCAGGGAAGTATGGCATAATCCTTAAATAGGTGAATGCTAGTGTTTGCCTATGGCAAGCAGGGGATGCTGGGGGAAATGATGTATTGCTATGGCAGGCAGGGATTGAAGAGGAGAATAACATGCTCATTACAAAAATAATGCTGGTGTGGGCCTTTGGCCTAAGAGACCTATGCCGGGCAGAGGGTGCAGGGCAAAATGCATATTAAAAAATTAAAGATATCATGTGTCTATGGCAGTGGTTCCCAACCTGTGGTCCGGGGACCCCAGGAGGTCTGTAAAGTCTACTCAGGTCTACGACTGCTAAGAAAGTTCAATAATATTAACAGAATAGGTCCCCAGCTTTCAGTAATGACTCAGTAGGGGGGTCCTTGGATATCAATAAAGATTCAGTGGGTGCCCCCGGGCTCCAGTAATGACACAGTGGGGGTCCACAGAAGTCAAAAGGTTGGGAACCACTGGTCTATGGCATAAGATGCCTATGACAGGCAGGGAGTGCAGACAAAAATGGAATAATGCTTAAAAAATGAATGCTGTTATTTGCCTATGTTCTAAGAGACCTATGGCAGGCAGGTGGTACAGGGAAAGACCAAATATTGTAAAGAAATGTTATTGCTGGTGTCCCACCAGGGACTATGAGAAATAATTTAGGAGGCAAGGAGGTATGGAAGAAAATTTAACAAATGCATATAATATTATATAAACACTACATACATGCTACAGTGATCCTCAAGAACAATAAACATATCAGGATAAAGAGTTAAAAAAACTGAACAAATATCAAAAAGGCATAGTCCTGTTCTATCAAAGTCCTTAGAAAACGGCTTTGAAACTGGGAAGAAAAGTATTTAACGCACTGGCTCAATATACAAAATGGCCATCAACCACATGTTTAAACAGCAACAAGCAAGAAGGCATGGAGAAGAAAGAATACATGCAGGCCTATGGCAAAAGCATGCTGACTAGTCACACAAAATGACCGCCGGCCACAAGTTCAAACAACAACTAGCAAGAAGGCATGGCCTCTGGCCACTGACTACACAATATGGCTGCCGGCCACATGCCGAGGAGAACAAAGACAAAACGCTGACCCATGGCAAATACACAAACAAACACACCAGTCAAAAAAATAGCCATTTGGCCAACAAATAAAGGAGACATGGTAAACAAAGAAGAAAACACTACCATTAATTCAGCAGTACCAAAAATGAAAATTAAGTCAGCATGAAAAAAAATTCTGACAACGGACATATTCCCCAGGCATGAAGATATTACCCCACAAAAAAGGGCTTTTAGCAGAAAAAAAAATGGAACACAAAAATACACATTTTGTATTTACTCCAGTGCTACCCTGGTCTATATCATAGATGTTTAAAGCAACATATACCACAAAACAGTTTTATGTTCCCAATGCCTGGTACTGGCTGAATGGCCGATAGCCAGACTAGGCCTCATGATAAAATAATTGATTAGTGAAAATTTTACAAACATGGAGAACATGTTCCTAACTGTGCGATCTTTTTCCCTAATAAAATATTGAATGCAAAAAGGACGCCCCTACTGCAACTCTAGGTCACCCACCAACATCAAATTTAAATATTGAATAAAAGGAACAAATATGTGCTGGTGCACACCCTCTACCAAACAACGTCCTTATCCGAAAGTTTTTTAACTTACTTGTTATATCTCAAAAACAAAGGCCCTCATTATGAGGCTGGTGGTCTTGAGACTGCCAGCCCCACGGTGGTGGTCAGACCGCCACACTCTAGGCGGTCAGAGTGACACATTAAACCCCCAGTGGTTAGACCCCCAGAGGACCACCGACCCTACCAGGAACATGGCTCCAGATGGGCTGACAACAGTTGCGGTAAGTTCTGCGCTGCCATGCTGATCACAAGTTCCCTTTCTGACAGCCTTTTCATGGTGGTTTAACTGCTATGAAAAGGCTGGTGAATAGGAAGTGCAGGGGGCAACGGGGGGCCCGTACGCTGCATACAACCATGTCATGGGCAATGGAGAGGCACTCCTGCTCAGCACCCTTAAAATGCACAATATCTGCTTTGCAGACAGTGCGCATTCCAAGAGTGCCGCTGTGGTACCGTATTGCCCTTCCTTAAGGGAACCAAGACCAATACAGTAGCACTGTTCCCTCTGGTCTGACTGGCGGGAACATCCTAATACCATGTTCCCACTGGTCAATCCAGTGGGAACATTGTAATACGACAGTGGGTGAGATGGTCGGCTCATCTGACCGCCAAACTCGTAATGAGGCCCAAAGTCCTTAAAATCCAATGGTATATATGCAGCAGGACTTGCAGACAAAGAGAGTGATCCCTTAACCTCAAAATCCAAATAAAAAATGATCAGGAGATAGACACAGCACTTGGAGGTGCCTTTTGGAGGATGGAGTCTTTGTGGCACTTCCTTCCTATTGAAAAAAAGTAAATTAAAAAAAATGGTTTTCACTCAACAAAACTACCTGAACCATCTGTCCAAGTAGAATATTCACTCAAAAAGGTATTTTTGACTATTTAAGAATATTCAAAATAAATATTATACACAATATAAATAAACAAATTACATGTAAGTAAAAAAAGAATAATTTTAGAAACAAAAATGCATTTGAATTGAATATACTTTCCTCCCTACTTCTCCAAAAAATGAAATATGCCCCAAAAACAACATAAATTATGAATAAACAAAAACATTAAAACAGTCATTAAATAAACCAAGTAAAATGTAAACAATACCTAATATAAACTACATTTTAAAATGTTTATTAATAAATATACCTATCTATAACTTAACAATGTATAAAAGAACAACAAATAATTTACATAACAATAATTAAATTAACATAATTTTATGTTTGCATTGTTCACCTCAATAATTTACATAATTAATATCCAATTAAATATTTAGTTAACAAGAAAATTGCTTTGTAAAATACTAATATCGTTTAAATAATGACCCATCCGATTTCCCAACTAACCCAACACAGAACTAGACTATGCATTTGTAATTAAACTACACAGATATTAAACATATATTACAATAGAAAATGCTCGTAAATGATTAAGATAATACTTAATTAAGTAAAAAATTACATAATTTTTAACCAATTAAGTATTTAATTAACATAATAATAAAAAATTAAAAACATTATTTTTTTAATTTAAATACCTTCTTACCCTATTCCCATAAACGCCAAACAACCCAATACTAAATCATAAATTACTACTTAAATGTAAATGTAAAACACAATACATTCACATTAAAAAGGACAAACTAGTCATTTTGTAAAAACAATTACCTTAATAATACTAACATATAACAAATTGCATAAGTAAGGTACACAAAGCTAAATAAACCAATATTAAATACAAACTGTATTAAAGTATACAATGGTGTATATACCACAGTATTAAAAAAATAAATATTAAATATATAAAGAATACTATTACCTTCTAAATTCTGTCCCTTTAGATTTTTGTAGTGGCAATATTTATGACATGATATTAAAGAAATGTCATTATATTAGACATAAATTAATACTATATTTGTGAATCAATATTTGTGTCAGTTGCGATTTACTGTAACTCAAATTTTTGTTATTACCTAAATAATTTGAATTATTACTAGTGTTGCACACTTGGGCACAAGGAAATGTAGCCCATGGGGGAAACCTATTGCAATGGACTGAAGCAGGGGTGTGTACTCATCCTGTTACTGTTTTACCTTATTTATACATGACCTTCCTTCTACTCTTTCAAACGCTAATTTTGATCCTCCTATGATAAATGATGCACTAGTTTATGCTGATGATAAAGCCATTCTAGTTTAAATGTCTATTGGTCTGTAAACAAAGCTCAAGCGGCTCATTACTAATTTGGCTGTCCCAATGCTGAACCACTAACCTTGTGAGGATAACTCCACTGCCGTGGAAGCAGCGTTGGCTACACCCACCCTATTACAAGTTTTCTGCCGGTATAACCTGGCTGACCAGCGGAAACATTGGAAAAGAACATTCCAGGCAGAAACAGTGCTACGAGATAGCACTCTGTGCCCTTAAATGGGCTGAGTGCTATCTCGTAGCACAGAGAGGGCTGACTAGCATCCTCAGAATGCACATTGTCTGCATAGCAGACAGTGCGCATTCTGACGGTGCAGGGTAGGGGGGCCTCCGTACTGCCCACAACATCACTCTTTTCATGAAGGGGACCCAGCCAGGAACAGGCTGGTGGAAAGGGGGGTCGTAATCAGCATGGCAGCACTGAGTTCATGCCTATTGCTGTTTTCCACCAGGAACTATGTTCCTGGCGGGGATGACGGTCCTTTGGCAGTCAGACCACGAAAGTCGTAATTTGGCAGTCGGACCGTCAAAGCCTTGGTGGTCCAACTGCCACTGCGAATCTGGCAGTCTGAAGACTGTCAGACATGTAATGAGGACCAAAGACTCTTGAACTTTATTGTGTAACACACCAGTAATAAAACTCACACTAGGTCATGCTTTTTAAAAAGAATAAGATTTCATTTGCTTGGTATGGGTTCATTACAAAACTTGAAAAAGTATCATCTCACAAGTTTTCTACATGTGGTATTTGATGTATTATTGCATTTTAACAGCCATGCCAAATATGCATTTTCTAGGACACAAATGGCATTGGATGCTTTGTGTAGACTTAGCATCAAATGTGGAAGGTACACACTCAAGGCACTATTGAAAGCTTATTTTATCGGTGGTACTAATTTCTACTTATGATCAATCTGCTTTGCTTTTAGAAACATCTGCATATTTTAATTCATTTGAAGGTCAAGAACTACATACAGTTTTGTATATATGAATGCGGGAGGAGACATATCATTACACCTCAAGTTAGACCTGTGCTGGTTAACTCACCTTTATGATGTAGCCATTTTAAAATGTATACTAGTATTATCAAATTCAGTGAAAAAACTGAGGTAGGTAATTGTTTAATAGATTTATAAAAATAATGTTATTATTTGCTCATAACTCAACAATAAAGTTGGAGTTTTTGTGCATGAAGTACGAAATAACATTCAGGTTTAAATATTAGCATTTGAGGTTTGTCTCAGTAGACATAGGGGGTCATTCCGACGGAGGAAGCACCGCCAACAGGCTGGCGGTGCTTCAGGGGCAATTCTGACCGCGGCGGTAAAGTCGCGGTCAGAAAAGGGAAACCGGCGGTTTCCCGCCGGTTTTCCCCTGCCCCAGGGAATCCTCCACAGCGGCGCTGCAAGCAGCGCCGCCATGGGGATTCCGACCCCCTTCCCGCCAGCCTGTTCCTGGCGGTGTAAAGAGGCTGGCGGGAATGGGTGTCGTGGGGCCCCCTAACAGGGCCCCATTAAGATTTTCAGTGTCTGCAAAGCAGACACTGAAAAGGCACCCGTCGCACACCAGCAACTCCGCCGGCTCCACTCGGAGCCGGCTTCATCGTTGCTGGGGCTTTCCCGCTGGGCGGGCGGGCGGCCTTTTGGCGGTCGCCCGCCTGCCCAGCGGGAAAGTCAAAATGACCGCCGCGGTCATTTGACCGCGGTACGGTCTTTTGGCGGTCTCCGCCCGGCGGAATGACCCCCATAGTCCTTTAAGTCCTAATCCACCACAGTAGTACATGTCTAAAGGTACCAGGACTTCAGCGGAGGCTCTTAGAGACTCACAGTGTGTGAAGAAGAATCTAACAGCAGGGTCCAGTCCAGATCCATTTGCCACTAGGCAGGTGGACAGTTGCAGAAAAGGCCTCTTGTAGTTTTTTGTAACCGTGCAGCTCTAACTAGAGTTCAGACCTATGGCCCTTGGAGTCGACTTCCTTGTCCTGTGTACAAGAGGGAGCAGGTCCAGCCATTCAGGGTTCCTCACAACTCACAGAGAGAAGGTCTAGTCCTCTTCTGGTCTTCCTCAAGGGCCAAGCGTGTTCTGAAGTAGGTGTCTGGTGGTGTCACATATATGCCTAGCAATAGTGAGTGGGAATGACTCCTGGCTATAACCTAATCAATTAGGGAAAAGTTCCTTGGGCCAACCTTATCCATTTTAGGCCTTTTCAAGATGGGGAAAGTCTTCAGCAACACTCAACATGGACTCTGAGGATGGGTGTGTGTAGGGGTAGCGTACTATGGTAATCTGAGTGTCCTCCCACATCTAACATCAAAATCCAATTTAAACCAGAAATGGTCGGTCGGTGTTATAGTGGCGGTAGTACCGCCAACAGGCTTGCAGTACATACCGCCATATAATGACTATGGCAGTTTGGCAAAAGCCAAACCGCCAATGTACCACACCGACCGCCTCCAGCCCAGCGGCCGTCACTAGGCCGCCCACTGTATTATGACCCCGCCCACTGCCACGGCTTCTGTGACTTTTTTTACCACCACGAAAACCATGGAAGTATGGACTATCCATGCCAGGGGATAGGGGTCTCCCTCGCCCTGCTCCCCAGAATCCTCCCCCTTCTGCCCTCCCACACACTGACATACATACATGCACACACGCATTCACACATCACAACATACACGCACACTTACATCCATTCATGCACACACACATTCCAAACGCACCATAACCACATGCAAACACACAGAAACATACACACACACACCCCCACACACACACAACACCCCCATCCTCCTCCCCTGTCGCAGCACCCGACTTACCTGCTTGCAGGGGGTCCTCCGGCAGGAGACGGGACGGGGCGCTGCTGTCAGGCAGAACACTCCCAGATCGTATCATGGATCATGATATGGTTGGCAGTGGTCTACTGGCGTGGCGCTACCCTTACCACCATCTGCCGCCATGACCTTAGCCGGAATTCCGCCATCCTTATGGTGGAATTCCAGCTACGATCATAATATGGTGAACGGTAGGAAGCCACTGTGACGGTCTTGTGGCTGCCGTCCCGTGGCGGTAGGCAGCATTTACTACCTATGTCATAATGAGGGCCTACATTTCTATATGTTCTACTTTAAATACCATGCATGCTGCCTTGTCGACTAAAAGGCCTACATGGTGATGACTTTGTAAAATTTAAAAGGGAAGTTTTGGCCTGTCAAATGGCTTTAATTTGACAGATTAATCTGCAGTGTTTGAAATGCCACAGTTAGGCTACATTGGTGGGCCTGAAACCATTATTACACTGTCATTGTGATGGACAGCACAATAGGTGCTGCAGCCCACTAGTGACAAGTGACTTACAAGCCCTGGGTACATTTGCATGCATGTTGAATATGCAATTAGGAGTAAGATGATTTCATCATGTTGAAAGGAGACGCACAAGAATCTTTCCTGGTTGTCTGGGCTAAAGTGTGCAGAGTGCAACAGCCAGCAAAACCAGTCAAGGAAAAAATCTAGTGGTACTCCATGCAAAAGGTAGTCATTCCTACAATTTTGATTTGATTGTTAAGCTTTAACTGTTTATGCAAAAAGGTTTATATATTTTATTTTCTGGACAATATATCCAATAACATTTCTGATACACTGAACATCTTCAGAATGAAAGGTTTTTACTTTCTCGGCTGCCTCAGTGGCTCTTATCTGCCATTCCCAGTGAACCCTTAGCATCATCTTAAAGAAAAACTGCAACAGAGGAGTGATTTTAATTCTATTACTCATATGGGTACTTTCATCATACCTGTCATCAATATGCATACCAGCTGCTATTTAATACATCATTCCACCACCTCTCCATTCCAAAAGGCCAAGTGCATATTCAACATACTGAAACTGAGCTAGGTGAATTATTGTGATAGCTGAATCATGTGACTTCCCCTTTAAGCATTCTCACCAAAGGAATCAATCACAGCATTACCACCCTCACATTATGTAGCCTGCCTACAACATCACCCACCTCATTTATCTAACACAAAGCAAGTTGTCTGCAAGTCAAAATCTTGACATACTTTTTTAGTCAACACCATGCATGACACTGCTCATTGCTAGTTCTACCAACTGGTCATGAGCTGCACCCCAACATGTCTTGTCTATTCTGGTATTGTCAAAGCTTAGCATATTAGAACTACTTGGTTCTCCCCTCTCAAACACTCTCTTCAACAAAGTCAGAGCAAGCAACTACCCTCAGTGAGTTTAAATGCAACCTTAAGTTCTATGCACTTAAGCTGGAAATGTTGTGCAAGTGAAATCAATGCCTTCTATTTCAGCTTATCTGAAAGTGTGTTTATGTGCATGTTGTAAATAATGTCTCCCAAAATATATTAATTTGAAATGTTTGCTTTCATGACCTACTAAATTTGTTTGCCTCATGAATAAAATGATCATATATTAATTATCGTCCTCTGTGTAAGCACCCTAACTGCAAAGGGTATCTTTAGATGATGTATATAGCATTCCTGATAAGCTTATTACATTTTTCTCAATAAATACAAACTGACAAATAACATTATAGAACTGGAGTCGAATAACTCCCCAGGGCAATTTTCTGCAAATACATGTTAGCATACTTAAGCCAAGGAATCGTCTTCACATCACTAAGTATCATTGGATACAACATTATTGCTCAGAGAATTAAAGAGCAAGGGTTTTTCTACAGACACATCCACCGTAGCTGTCAAGTAAGGGGTGAAACATTACAGATTGTTGCGTACCCTAGTTCCAAACTAATTGAAGGCTGATAGCTTAGGGCACAAATATTCTGAGCACAGTAGAGACAATATTACTGTGCATATGCTGCTGCAGATGGATTCCAGTTTTGTTTACACTGTGTATGTATCTTTAACAAATTATTGCGTTTATACAAAAAAGCCTTTGTGAATTGTTCCTTAGGGTTTTTACTTTGTCCTTGAGTACAATCCACAAGGCAATTTAGAATTAAGTTGCTTTAAAGATGTGCCAAAGCCCACTACTAATTAATTGCTACTCATTAAGGTTTAGTCAAATCAGATGCATCTATTTCTTAAAAAGACTGTTTTCATGCAATCAAGGTTTGTTTCTAAGGGCCTGATTACAAGTTTGGTGGTTGAACCAGCAGACCACCATGTTTGTGGTTCTGAAAAGGCCACCACAACAGCTGTCCACCAAAGCACTGTATTACAAGTTATGTAGGCAGGACCGTTGACTGCCAGGCAAAAAAGGCAGACCACCAGCGGGGGCTTGTAGCTAGGCGGTCTGACCTCCAGTGACATCAGCACCGTGGCCAACCCCCAAGCATATTACAATCACACAATTGCCATGGTGGTCCCCTCATAGAGGTCAGCCAATGGTGGTCAACCACTGTGGTTCATAGTCAGCAAAGTAACATACAAGTGCACATTGGATGAATTAAAAAACAACACAGCTAATACACAATTGCCAAGTGGACACACCTGCAAAGCATACTATAACATGCCCCTCTCACAGACCACAATCCTTTGCATTTCCACACAGTGCCAAAGAACCACGACGAGCACATATCAATTTTTACATAGATTAGGAACCCCTTTTCCCACCATTCCGCAAATTTTTGTCCATTCACACCCTATTGCACTTCCCCTCTTAAGTAAGTCTATGTCATCCTCTTTTTTTGTCCACCATGGCACGTGTAAAAAAATCCCTGTTTGTCTGAAGATGAGTTAAGAGTCATGGTGGATGAAATGATAAGAGTGGAGCCACAAGTGTTTGGAGCACAAGTCCAGCACACTCCTCTCAGTAGGAAAATGGAAATGTGGGACAGGATTGTCAACAGAGTGAATGATGCACACAAGGAGGACATTAGGAAGAGGTGGAATGACTGCAGGATCAATGTCCATTTCCTGGTCTCCAGGCACCAGCTGTAGGCCAAGAAGACAGACAGTGAACTTCCAAGTGCCCTATTACAACTCTTTCTCTGGGAGAAGGTGGTCTTGGTCATTCAGCATCCTGAGGGCTTGACAGGAATACCTGGAGGAGTGGAGTCTGTTAAGTTACAACACAAAAACTGTCACAAAAACTGTCACAACAATTACATTAACCCAAGATTAAACTATTGAGGATAGGAATGACATTTTACTCAGTGTGCACAACAAACATTCCTCAGGCCTCAAGATACATCCCCAGATTGGTAGCAGCAGACACATTTGCACAGCACTGTGCACATGATGACTGGAAGGAAACCATTTGTCAAGTATTGAGCAGTAGAGAGAATGACTTGACTGCAACTCTCAGCAGGCCCTGTTTCAATAACTCCAACCACCAGCCAAGTGTTCTCTTGTCCAAACATAGGGCCTCATTCTGACTTTGGCGGGCGGCGGAGGCCGCCCGCCAAAGTACCGCCGTCAGAACACCGCTGCGCGGTCAAAAGACCGCCGCGGTAATTCTGAGTTTCCCGCTGGGCTGGCGGGCGACCGACAGAAGGCCGCCCGCCAGCCCAGCGGGAAACCCCCTTCCATGAGGATGCCGGCTCCGAATGGAGCCGGCGGAGTGGAAAGGGTGCGACGGGTGCAGTTGCACCCGTCGCGATTTTCAGTGTCTGCTATGCAGACACTGAAAATCTTGGTGGGGCACTGCAGGGGCCCCCAGGGGCCCCACGACACCCGTTACCGCCAACCAGGTTCTGGCGGTCAAAACCGCGAGAACCAGGCTGGCGGTAAGGGGGTCGGAATCCCCATGGCGGCGCTGCCTGCAGCGCCACCATGGAGGATTCCTCGGGCCAGGGGAAAACCGGCGGGAAACCGCCGGTTTCCCTTTTCTGACCGCGGTCAGAATAGGCCTGGATGCACCGCCAGCCTGTTGGCGGTGCATCCGCGGTCCCCGCCGCCAGGGTCGTAATGACCCCCATAGTTTTTACCAACTCCCAAATTAGGTTTACTCACCTGGAGGAATAACATTTGTCAAGTATTGGGGGGGAGCGAGAGCAACCTGACTGCAACTCCCGCCAGGCAGGCCCTGTTTTTGTAACTCCAAACACCAGCCCAGTGGTCACTTGTCCAGAGTCCCCTGTATGTCAGCTCCTACATGAAGTCTGCACACCTGTGAAGATAAGATTTGTCAAGTATGTGTAGTAAAGAGAGTGACCTTACTGCATCTCCCAGCAGGACCTTTTTCGGTAACTCCAACCACCAGCCCAGTATGCTCTTGTCCAAAGACCCCTGTTTGTGAACTCTTAATTCAAGTGTACTCACCTGGGGTATAACATTTGGTTAGTGTGTGAACTAGAGAAAGTGATCTGACTGAAAAGTTCAATAGCCCCTGTTCCAGTAACTCCAACCACCAGCTTAGTGATCACTTGTCCAAATATCCTTGTGTCTTAACTCTCAATTGAAGTGTATTGACCAGGGAGGATACCATGTGTCAAGTATTGGGGAATAGAGAGAGTGACCTGACTGCAACTCCCAGAAATCCCAGTTTCTATAACTCGACTACCAGCCCAGTGTACTCTTGCCCAAAGATCCCTCTTTGTCAACTCCCAAATTAAGTTTACACACCTGTGGGGTAACATTTGTCAAGTGTGTGTAGTAGAGAGAGTAGCCTGACTGCAACTCCTAGCAAGCCCTGTTTCTGTAACTCCAACTACCAGCCCAGTTTCCCTTGTCCAAATATCCACGTTTGTGACTCAATTGAAGTGTACTCACCTGGTGGGCTACCATTTTGTTAGTGTGTGGAGTAGAGAGAGTGACCTGACTGGAATTCCAAGCAGTCTCTGTTTTAGTAACTCCAACACCAGCCCAGTGTGCAATTGGCCCAATACATTTGTTACTGAACTCTCAAAAGAAGTTTACTCACCTGGGAGGATACCATATGCCAAGTGTTTGGAAGTAGTGGGACTGACCTGACTACAAAGCCCAATAGTCCTTGTTCCTCTAACTCCAACCACCAGCCTAATGTACACTATCCTGTGTCTTAGCTCTTAATTGAAGTGTACTCTTCTGGGAAGATACCATTTGTGTAGTGTGTGCAGTAGTGAAAGTGGCCTGACTGCAACTCCCTGGAGACATTATGGCGGTCATTCTAACTGCGACCGCCAAAAGAGCGCCCGACGGCCCAGCGGGAAAGGCCCTGCAACAAGGAAGCCGGCTCCGAATGGAGCCGGCGGAGTTGCAGGGGTGCGACGGGTGCAGTTGCACCCGTCGCGATTTTCACTGTCTGCTAAGCAGACAGTGAAAATCTTTATGGGGCCCTGTTAGGGGGCCCCACGACACCCGTTCCCACCATCCTGTACCTGGCAGTAAAAACCACCAGAAACAGGATGGCGGGAAGGGGGTCGGAATCTCCATGGAGATTCAGCCCATGCAGGGGAAATCCGGCGGGAAACCGCCGGATCCCCTTTTCTGACCGCGGCTTTACCGCCGCAGTCAGAATGGGCTGGGAAGCACCGCCAGCCTGTTGGCGGTGCTTCCGTGGTCCCCAGACCGCCAGGGTCGGAATGACCCCCTATGTCTGTATCTCTAAACACCAGCCTAGTTTTCACTTGTCACAAGAGCCCTGTTTGTCAACTCCCAAATGAAGGTTACTCACCTGGAAGTGATAAGGCACTGATCGTGCATGAATTAGAGATGTGTCTGTCTACCTAGCTCCATCTTGACCTGCTAACCCAAGATTAAACTATTGAGGACAGGAATAACATTTTACTGAGGCCTCAAGAAACATCCCCAGATTGGTAGCAGCAGACACATTTGCACAGCACTGTGCACATGATGACTCCAGCCACATATATACAGCAAAGTCTTGGGTCTGCCTGCATCCCACTTAACTAGGCCTCAAAATGTCAAAGTCATATCTTGCCTCTCCACTGTTTTGACTGCACTGGTGGTAAAATGCCATTTTCATCTTCCAAAGTGAAACTGATCTGCACATCTCATCAGCTCCTTTGGTGAAATTGAGTTGGCATACTTCATACCTGTAATGTCAAATCACCCAATACCATGGTTACTTAGCACAATTGGATTAACTGCAACTTAACTTGGTCTGTGGCGGCAGATATCACAATACAACCATTAACAATGTACGTTTTACATCAACAGGTGGATCTGCCTCTGAGCACACAGAGGCCATGAAACAGACTACCACTACCCCTTGGATGAAGCCCTCAGTGACAATACTCCTTTGATGTCTGGACATGGAGGATGGTTGTGGCCCATCTGGGCAACCTTGTCAGATGGCAACAGTGTTTCACTGTGCCCACAAGGTCACCTCCCAGACCTGTTGCTTCAACATCCCAGGCAATCATTTGCCTCCCAACCTGTGTATCTAGCACAGTGTCCACCATCTTGTGCCCCCCAGCCCTGGCTCCTGAGGTGCAACACAACAATTTGGACAATGAGTGTCCAGGAACAGGTTGGATTGGACACCCTCTGGAAGGGGCACAGGCCCATGAGGCCAGGGTGCATGGGAGGGATGCTGTGGGCCAGCGGGGTGAGGTCACAACACCATCAGCCACATCTTGGGGGTCTATCAGGAGTCCCAAGGCGTGATGGGCCACGTGTTGACCAAACTCTGTGAAATCAAGCAGCTACAGAAGGACATGTTTAGGTACATGAGTGAACCGATTCCAACATGGCCTCTCTAACAGAGGTGTTGAGTGACATACACACCAGCCTGAGCAGGGCTTTTCAAAACCAGTATACCCCCTTCCTTTTGCTTATCAACAGCAGGCCCTTCAACATCGGGCCAGCCACAGGAAGGGAGGCCCTGCTAACGGAACAACAAGCCACAGACACTCTTCTAGCAGAGATTGCCAGCAAAGAATCCAGAAGGTACGGATGACAAGACACCCACCACTGCCAGCAATAACAATTTTACTTGAGGACCTCCTTTGTGTCCCACACATTCCTGCTGGACTGATCCTGAACCACCTACCATTTCCAATGGGAAGAGTACTCTGGACTTTGGACTCCCAATGGTATGGCATCTACTCCATTTTTTCATTCACCATGACTGACCTCTTCACATTTGAATTTTTGTTGAATCATGTCACGTATATTTTCTGTTAGTCGCAGCTTTACAATAAAATCACCCTTCAGTGACTCTTTGTCTGCTGATTTTGATTTCACTATTTAGCCATGTAGATATGTTAGACCATGTGAACCATACAAAGCAAGTTGTACTTGTACAAGATGGGATATGTTGCATGTACACAGTGTCTAGCTCGGGATCACAACCATCCCACACAAACACATACGTACAAGTGTATGGTCAAAGTAAAAAAAAAATATTAGTGTTCAGCGCATAGGATGTCAGCATGTCTGAACTATTAGAAATCATAAATTACTGACTCATGCTGAGTAAATGAACATAGACCTCCAGACCACGGAAGAAAGGGATTGGTCAGAGATTGTCCTGTAGAATAGGCACACATTGGAGTGGTTGATATCACCAGCTTGAGTCTTATCACATACCAGACCAATGTAATTCAATCAAATAATTCTAGATACAGACAGATGGCAGTACAGCAGTCTCTGATCATAGGGCTATCATAATACAATGCTCATGCATCTGGTGGTATGGCACAAACATATGTCAGTGTTGGGGCACAGGCACTGCGCCTACAGTGATAAAACACATCAACAGCTCTATACCTGTCATACTACAAGAGTGTTCAGCCAATGTGAAGGAAAAAGAACTTTGTCAAAAGCTAGGACTACACATTTTATGCTCACAGAATCACACAGATGATGCATCAGGCCCACTACAGCACCAATGACAAGTTCAATTGGCACTTTTGACCTTCTACCCAAATACTGTGCAAGCTGTCTTGGCACAGGTCTCATACACACAAACTCTGTGACCTACATTATGTGGAACAATCCATGTCCACTTTGTATGTCAGAAAGTATCACATACCTGTCAATGTCACAACTTTGAAATTCTCACATGAAGATTTCATGGTGACATCAAACAAGGAGTATAGGCTTGAAACCATACATATGGCACAAGTCACATAGCAAGCATCTGGAAAACAAAGTACATTGCAGGGAAACTAACAGAAACAAAGCAACATCATCAATGTAGGAATGTGTCAAGAGCTATCTAATCATTCAGCCTTTGGCTGATTGTTGCAGAGTATCAGCGTCAAAGCTCTTTCCAAAACACTCAACTCCACACGTTTTCAAAACTGCAGTTCATTGTACAGTCACAGTCGTAGCATTGCATGACATACTTACATTCATAAGAAATAGCTGTGGATCAGATCTTCTCACAAGTCAGTTCCTTCCTCTTTACCACTGTCATACTAAATTGACATTTCAGGATTCTTACCTGGTGGCACTGCAGGCTCCCCCTCCTTTAGGATGTATGGGATGTTCCTCCGCAGGGCAATGTTGTGGAACATGCAGCATGCCACAGTGATCTGACATGCTTTCCCGGTTGAGTACAGGACAGCTCCCCCAGTCTTCTCCAGACAGCGAAATATGGTCTTTAGGAGCCCAAAAGTCTGCTTGAATGGCTGCCATGTTGTTCCATGGGCCTCACTGAAATGGACTTCCACTGGCATAGTATGATTCCTTAGCGGAGTCAAAAACCAAGAGTGATTTGGATCTGTTGAGTCACCTGTTAAGGAATGGAACATAAGTGCAACAATGAGTCACTCACTTCATGATTGTAGCACCTGACATTGCTAATACACAACCAGGATAGATGTTACTTACCAACCAGCCAGGCCCTCTCTGGGTGCAGTTTTGACATCAGCTAGGGTACGGTGCTGTTCCGATTATGAAGGGATCATGTGCTGATCCTGGATAATGGGCACACACATTTGAGATGTAGAGATCCCCCAAACAGACAACTTGCATGTTGATGGAATGGAAGTTCTTCCTGTTGCGATAGACTTGTTCAGTGGCCTGCAGTGACACCAAACCAACATGTGTGCCATCAATGGCCCCCAACACCATAGAATTCAGCCTTCACATTGGTTAAAACCTCACGTTGGGGGAACTTGATATAGCTGTTAATGTATTTCAACATTGCTGATAGGAAATCCTTCAACACCAGACTGAACATAGATTAGAACATACCAGTAGACAGGGCCACTGTATGTTGAATGCACACTGTGGCCAGGAAGTGCAATACTGACATGACTTGTACAATGGATGAAATGCAGGGTGGATTACTGTTAGCTGCCATCAGACCTGGCTCCAACTGATGGCATAAGTCCACTATTGTTTGCCTATTCAGACAGTATAACTGGATGATTTGGCATTCTTCCTTGGTCTGAAGGTCTGACAGTGGACGGTAACCAGGAGTTTGGCACATCATCCCTCTTCCAGAGTACCTATTTGTGACAAGACATTATTTGTAACATTAGTCAGTGTGTCCACACCAACATACATGATGCATAGCAACAATATCAAGTGACAAAGCATTTCTGACTGGATAGACATGAGTTCCGGTACACATCACTGCTGGCAACTACACAAGGGCCTAATATGAGCCCATTGGTTGTCGACATAAGTGTCCACAGCATTGATTTCGGTGACACTCAATCATGCGCTACATATTTGCCCCTCGAAATTTGACTGTATTTTCTGACCGCCAAAAATACAGTTTGCGGTGGTGGACCGTGCACAGTTGTCATCATCATCATTTAACTTTATTTCGGTAAGTAAAAACATACCATAAAAGTACAGTACAAACATCAACATTTTTTTGTTGATTTTTAAGATTTGTAGAACACAAAAAATATAAGCACAATAAAAAATTTAAGAAGATAAAAGGAAGTTAAAATCCAAACAGAATAATCAAAATATATGTCTCCTAAAAATAGAATGTTCCACTCAACAAGGGCCCTATTCCCTGCGCCCATAGATGTTCGATAATACAATAAGACAATGTCTTTATACAAAAAATTGAGTACTAAAATCAGACATCAAGAGTCAATAAATATACATACATAGGTCTAAAAATTAGCTACCCAGTCTTATTCTTTAGAATTGCTGATCTAAGGCGCCAGATTGATTCGAGAAATTTTGCCACTGGTAAAACTACCTGGACAGATGAATCAGATTTTAAAATTCTCTCAACATGAAGATAAGACCTGGTGCCTATAGATTTGCAAAGGGGAATGATCCAAAAAGCTATTTGTTTGTGAAATGCATGGCAATAAAAGAGAACATGTGAGATAGACTCTTCACGTTGGCAACCCATTGGACAAAACTTGGATGTATTGGTGGAACAAAGCCATTTGTACGTTAAGGAGCACAGAGGGAGGCAGCCTATTCTGAATCTAACAAAAAGAGCTTGTGCAAATGGGGATAGTGCTATATCCATGAAAGGCTCGAATTCGTAATGGCATTTGATTGATATCAATCAATCAATCAATCAGTCGCATTTATAAAGCGCGCTACTCACCCGTAAGGGTCTCAAGGCGCTGTGGGGGGGGGGGTTCAATGCTCGAAGAGCCAGGTCTTGAGCTGCCGTCTGAAGTGAAGGTGGTCTTGTATGGCGCGAAGGTGGCTGGGAAGGGAGTTCCAGGTCTTCGCTGCTAGGTAAGAGAAGGACCTGCCTCCGGCAGTGGCTTTGCGAATGCGTGGTACGGCTGCCAGGGCTTGTCCGGTCGAGCGTAGGGTGCGAGGAGGAGTGTAGAAGGAGATGCGGTGGTTGATGAGTTCTGGTCCGCGGTTGTGCAGGGCTTTGTGTGCGTGGGTGAGGAGTCTGAAGGTTATCCTCTTGTTGACTGGGAGCCAGTGGAGTTTCCTCAGGTGTCCGGAGATGTGGTTGTGGCGGGGTATGTTCAGGATAAGTCGTGCAGCAGCGTTCTGGATTCGTTGTAGTTTCCTCTGTAGCTTGATGGTGATGCCGGCGTACAGAGCGTTCCCATAGTCCAAGCGACTGGTGACGAGGGCGTGGGTGACGGTCTTCCTGGTGTCGGTGGGGATCCAGCGGAAGATCTTGCGGAGCATGCGGAGGGTGTTGAAGCATGCTGAGGTCACCGAGTTGACCTGTCTGGTCATGGAGAGGGAAGAGTCCAGGATGAAACCGAGGTTGCGTGCGTGGTCGGTGGGTTGGGGAGTGCTGCCTAGGGCAGGAGGCCACCAGGAGTCGTCCCAGGCGGTAGGTGTAGGGCCGAGGATGAGGACCTCCGTTTTCTCTGTATTCAGTTTAAGCCGGCTGTCTGTCATCCAGTTCGCTACTTCCTTCATGCCTTCGTGTAGTCTGGTTCTTGCTGAGGTGGGGTCGTTGGTGAGGGATAGGATGAGCTGGGTGTCGTCTGCGTAGGATATGAGGTTGAGTCCGTGTTTGCGTGCGATGTTCGCCAGGGGGGTCATGTAGATGTTGAAGAGGGTGGGGCTGAGGGAGGATCCCTGGGGGACGCCGCAGATGATCTCCGTAGCCGTGGATCTGAAGGGGGGGAGGCGGACTCTCTGAGTTCTTCCGGAGAGGAAGGAGGTGATCCATTCCAGGGCCTTGCCTCTGATGCCGGCGTTGCTTAGGCGACGTATCAGGGTGCAGTGGCAGACCGTGTCGAATGCTGCAGAGAGGTCCAGGAGTATGAGGGCCACGGTTTCTCCTTTGTCGGTCAGGGATCTGATGTCGTCCGTGGCTGCGATGAGGGCGGTCTCGGTGCTGTGGTTAGCTCTGAAGCCGAACTGTGAGGGGTCGAGTGAGTCGTTGGTTTCCAGGGCGGTGGTGAGTTGGGCGTTGACGATTTTCTCGATCACTTTGGCGGGGAACGGTAGGAGCGAGATGGGCCGGAAGTTTTTGAGTTCGGTGGGGTCTGCTGTTGGTTTCTTTAGGAGGGCGTTCAGTTCAGCGTGCTTCCAGTTCTCCGGGAAGGTGGCGGTGGAAAAAGATGTGTTGATGACGTCTCGGAGGTGGGGTGCGATGATGTTGTCGGCTTTGTTGAAGATGTGGTGCGGACAGGGGTCGGATGGTGATCCTGAGTGGATGGAGTTCATGACGCGGGTGGTTTCCTCAGTGGAGGTTGAGTTCCAGGTGTGGATGGTGGTGTTGTCGGTGGCGGGTTCCGGTGGAGGGTTCGAGTTGGTTGTGGTGAAGCTGTTGTAGATGTCGGTGATCTTGTGGTGGAAGAAAGCTGCGAGGGAGTCGCAGAGGTCCTGTGAGGGAGGGATGGAGTTGTTTTCGGCGTCGGGGTTGGAGAGCTCTTTGACGATGCCAAATAGTTCCTTGCTGTTGTGGGCGTTGCTGTCTAGTCTGTTCTGGAAGGCTGATTTTCGTGCTGCGCAGAGGAGTTGGTGGTGTTTGCGGGTGGCGTTTTTGAGAGCAGACATGTTTTCGTCGGTCTGGTTGAGGCGCCAAGTCTTCTCGAGGGTGCGGCATTCTTTTTTGGAGTCCTTGAGGTCGGGGGTAAACCAGGAATTTTTCTTGTGGCTGTTTCTGTTTGCTTGGGTCTTCAGGGGGGCCAGGAGGTTGGCGCAGTCTGAGATCCAGCTCGTGAGGTTGTTGGCGGCTTCGTTGGGGTCTGTAGTGCTGGTGGGTGGGTTCTGAGAGAGGGACGATATGAGTTGTTCCGAGGAGATTCGGTTCCACTGTCTTCTTGGTGGTTGTTGGGCGTGGTGGTGTACGTTGGTTTTCTTGAAGCTGAAGTGGACACAGCTGTGGTCTGTCCAGGAGAGTACAGTGGTGTGGCTGAAAGAGATGTGTTTGCTGGAGGAGAAGATGGGGTCCAGCGTGTGACCGGCGTAGTGGGTGGGGGTGTTGACTAGTTGTTTCAGTCCCAGGTTGGCGAGGTTGTCCAATAAGGCGGTGGTGTTGTTGTCGGTGCGATTCTCCAGGTGGAAGTTGAGGTCCCCTAGGAGGATGTAGTTGGTGGACGGGAGTGCGTGTGGGCTGATGAAGTCTGCGATGTCTTCGCTGAACTTTGTGCGTGGTCCTGGTGGTCTGTATATCAGGGTGCCTCTGAGGGTGGTCTTGGGGTCGCTGTTGATTGAGAAGTGGAGGTGCTCGGCGTCGGGCAGTGAGTTGTCGGTGTAGGTTGAGATGCGGATGGAGCTCTTGTGGGCGATGGCGATGCCTCCTCCGGTGCGGTTGGTGCGGTCTTTCCTGATGATTTTGTAGCCGTCGGGGATGGCTATGGCGATGTCGGGTGCCGAGGAGGGGTTCATCCAGGTCTCGGTGAGGAAGGCGATGTCCGGGTTTGTAGAGTCGATGAGGTTCCACAGTTCGATGGCGTGCCTGTGGACGGATCTGGTGTTGACCAGGATGCAGTTGAGGTTGTTTCTGGGCGAGTCGTTCCTGTTGGGTGTGGTGTGAGTTCGTAGGCAGGTGAAATGGCAGTTGCAGCAGGTGAAGGGTCCGTGGGTCCGCTTCGGGGTGGCGCGGCAGCAGGCCACCCCGAAATGGCCTTTGATAAATAACTATCAGACATAGACAGCGGGACAATCTTAGTAAATTGCACAATCTGAACGTTATGCCAAAAAGCATCCTTCAGTAACTGCACAGCATTTTTAGGAATGGAAAATGGGTCCAACCAATAGGACCCTAGACCTAGATGGATTAAGGACTCTTTGACATAAGCACACCATTTCGTTTTACTGATAGTGTTACTGCCTACCAGTTTGAGAAGCCCACAGCGAAATGGAGAAAGGGCGTCTGTTGACCAGAGCCGGATCCAATATAGCAAGGGCCTTAAGGCAGCAATCTGCGAGATAGAAAAAAGTTTTAAATCCATACGGATGGGCAGAGATGGAGTACTGGAGAGAACTTTTAACAACAGTTCCAAAAATTAATTTTCCGCCCTTGCCAAATCCACCAGGTTACAATGGCCCCACAGTTCGGCACCATATAGGGCCCCCCCCCGGGCTTGAGATTTGTATATTTCGAGGGCGGGAGACATTGCAAATTTAGGAGATCTAGAAGCAAATCTTGCGATGCCACCCGCCCTTTGCTTCAGGCACAATAAAGATTTCTGGCCATGTGCATGCCAAAGGTGTGAGTCTTCCAATTTGATACCTAAATAGTCGAAAGTGCCCACTCTTTCCAAGGGAGCGCCATCTAGGTATACCGGCCTCTTCATTTTGCACCTATTGTCCCCAAAGACCATATATTTAGTTTTTGCTGAGTTGATTTCTAACCCATGGTCCTTGCAAAACTCAAAAAATCGGGAGAGCAATCTGGAAAGGCCCATGGCAGTTCGTGAGAGTAACAGGGTGTCATCTGCGAACAGAAGAGAAGGGAACTTCTGCCCACCCAAATTCAGGGCATCGCCATAACAATCTAAAAGGTATGGGATATATGCATTAATGAACAATAAGAATAGGGTAGGTGCAAGAACGCACCCTGCCTCACACCTCGTGCTGTAGGAAAAGCTGGGGTCAGGTCGCCAGCCGAACCCCAGCGAACTCTGGCATAGTTATCAGAATAAAGATCTTTGATAATATTAATCATAGAACCCGAAACTCCAATATTGCTCAGGACCTCCCAGAGCTTAACACGCGGGACAAGGTCAAACGCAGATTTCAAATCAACAAAGGCCACAAAAAAATGGCCTTTGTCTGCGTCTACGGTCTTCCACTTGATGGTAGTAAATCGGAAGACCTGATCAATGGTACTAACCTTGTCTCGACCTGATTTTTTGTTATCCAGTATTTTAATCTGGATAACAACTGGAAGGAGAATATTTTTTGCAAGTTGTCTAATAGACTAATCGGTCTATAGTTCCCAGGGGAACTCTTATCTCCTTTTTTGTGAATGGGGACGATAATAGCCACCTTCCACGAGTCTGGGTAAGATCGAGTTGTCAAAACAATATTCGATAACCTATTTATGTACCGGGTCCAAACGGATAAGTCTGATTTATACAAGTCTGATGGAACACCGTCTGAGCCAGGAGCCTTCCCTGTTCTTTGAGCACGGATTGCCAGCTCTGTTTCACAGTTGTCATATGCCATCTGTTCCATGCAACAAACTATATTGGTGGTTGTGTAGTCGTACCTACACAAGACAGATTTAGGATGTTTCAAACTACATGAAATGTATATTGTTGTTTTGATGCATTTTACACGGCCATATACAGCATTTCAAGCCACCAAAATGGCAGATGCCTGACCTATTCCACTGGACATCCGGAACTGCCCTCTTCCGCTGATGGAAGTCATCCACACAGTTGGAGGTTCCAACCGCAGCGGACACAGCCATAGGCTAATGTTGCTGCCTATGGCAGTCATGGCCCAATGGCTGTGTCCTTCAGTGGTGAGGACTGTGCACGTGGCGTACGTGTATGTCATGGTGCAAAATCAGTCACTTGACTCCTGACACTGCAGCCACGAACACCTCCACTCCTTCAGCTGCTGTATGCCACCTCTTGGAGCAATCATGTCACATCCAAAAGGTAAAAGGGCCCCTGCATTCTCTCCAGAGGAGTTGGAGAGGCTTGTGAGTGAGGTTCTACCTCTGTATGAACAGCTCTATGGCTGATGGGTACAATTGACTCTGTTCAACCCCATCCTTACCCTCCTCATATGCTACAAAGTGCCCCTGTGTACCAGTCAGACTGCTTGTGTGCCAGTCGGACTGCTTGTGTGCCTGATGTTGCAGTCTGTGTGTTATCAATGGGATGTACATGGTGCAGGTATTGATGACCAGTACTACATGTTGTGTTAATTCATGTTGTGTTGTGCAATGTTTTCTGGGGTCTAGATCCATCTTGTTTTGGATGCACATAACTGAGCAAGGATACTTTACTGCCTCCAATGACATTTCTTTGTTTATGATGGTTGTAAATGGTTGACAGGTTGACAGCATGAACTGTGTATGCAGCTTGTCTGAGTTATTTGAGGATCTTGTAAGCAATGTGTATTGTACCACAGATGTTTCACCCCACATCTGTCCTTGCCAAACTGTTGTCTGTAAGGCATATCATGACTCACGGTCCCCTTCAGGTTGCCACACAAGCCACAAGCACATTGCTGATGGCCACATGGTGTACTGCCATGCATGGAAGTGATGGAAAAGTGAGTATCATGTAGGTTCTGTATGTCAAATGTATCTCCCAGTATCGGACATAATCCAGGCTGTGGGAGATTCACTGTGGCTATGCAACTCTGGTACTGTGCCCACTCCCTGTACACCGGCAGATCCTGGCATGTGGAGGCTGTAGTTGCAGCACTTGCCCCAAATTCCTCAGTCTATTGACTAGATTAGGAAAGGGTACTGAGGTATATCTCTGAACTCGTCCATGTGTGCATTTTTCATCATTGTTAATGTGTGTCTTGTCTTTTACTCATCACAGGTCCCTTACTCCCACAGCTTTGTTGTCACCTTCACAGAAGTCATATTTGTCCTGGTCAGACATATGGCACAACTGATAGACCCACAGTGCATACAGTGTGTAGATTCCTAGGAGGCAATGGCATGTGACTTAGTAGCTTGATTACGTAGCAGACATTGTACAATACATACCTTTGTGTGTTGGATGCCGTCTGTGTAGTTTAGAAACATATGTCCAAAGGAGTGTTCTGTGGTACAAGTACATACCATAGAAATCCACCCTGAAGTAGAATGAGTCTGCATTTGGTAGGCCACATCTCCACAAATGCATAGGGAAGACACTTTGGTCCTCATTAGGACCATGGTGGTAAAAACCGTCTACTGCCAAGTCGACGGCCACCAAAAGACCGTCACCGCGGCTACCAGCCATGTGCCGGATTATGACCACAGAAGATTCTCCGCCAGAAGGATGGTGGAAATCCGGCTGTGGCGATGTCAGCGGATGGCGGTAAGGTGGTGCATTGGTGGGTAGTATCCCATTGTGGCACACATCACAGTGCATGTTGCTGGAGGCTGGGCTCCCTGATGTGAGTAGGTTTGCTTAGTCATTGTAGGCCATTAGCAGGATAGTGGGTCCATCTGCAGATGGATACAAAAGTGTGTACTCATGCCCCTGTACTTATTGACATGTGTTCTTTTCACTTGTGGAGTGTTGACAAATTAATAATTTCTTGCTCTGTGTTTCTGACATGTGTGTGACAGAACCATTTAGGAAAAATCTGTGATTGTAATCGCTTGATATGTCGCTTGCATCTATACAGGTAAACACCCATCGGAAGAAGGAGATTTGGTGAGCCATCTGCAGACCCTGGGGGTCCACAGCTGGTGGTGTGCCTAATGTTGCAAGAGGTGGGGGGACCTAAGACCCTGGGCCCGAAGATCACAGAGGTCCAACTGGGGCTGTTCTCCCAACATGGGTGGGCCCCACATCGGACCATGACCTCCATAATGTCCCACATGCTTGTGGTGGCGTACTCGGACCTTGTTGGGCATTTGAAGGGAGCACAGCACCCGCAAGAAGTGAGTACATGGCATATTCCTGCGTGTCACATAGCCAAGTTGATGTGTCAGTTTCTGACATCTCCCCCTAACGATTCGGGACGGGCCATATGTGATACAGTAGATGAGTGATTATTTGTGTAGATGTGTCATGTGTTTCATTCTGATGTGCCTTGCCTATGAGTCCAGGGACCTAGGACACAACTGGGTACAATCCACAAACACTTTGCTCTCCGGTACAACACATGGCTGTGTACATCGATCAATCAAGTAATGTTTTTTGTTGAAGTGGGTCTAAATTCTACACTACAGACCACTACTCCCCAGTGTTACAGGCCTAAGAAAAAGAAGTGATGGATCACTGTCCTCAGCCATGTGTTTGGTCAAATGAGTAAACTGGCATCTGTCCCCCAGAGGCCACCTTTCTTCAGTGTGTGACTAGTGCTTGGGCCTCATACTATCTGTCGTGAAAGTAGCCACCATACATTCATTGTTCTTTGGGTACAGCTACAGATCAAAACTTTCCCTTGGTAAGGGGGAATGTCCATTGACATGATTTATGTGCCATCACTGTTCCAACATTCCTTGTGCCTTCATGTTGGCATGTGTCCCTTTCTCTTTTGACAAAATGTGTACACTGCTGTTTCCTCCATGGCCTACCTGTGTCAAATGGATTATTTCCGCATTCTCTCAACTTATATGTGCATGACAACCTGTTTTTGGAATAGGACATTTGCAATCGGACTCCATTTCATGTGGTGCCACAGACAAGAGTGTGTCACTTTTGATTGTTAGCTCACACATACCCTCATGAGTTATAGCATGTCATTTGGCATGTACAACTGCAGTAGCAAGGAGAGACATGACAGATGGGACAGGAATTTTTACACACACTGTGCATTTCCATGCCATTGATTTAGCATCATGTGGCAAAGTGCAGTGCACATGTGTATTGGGGAATGGTCATTGCCTGACTGTTAGCATGCATCATGGAGTGACTTGCATTTATATTAGAATCACATGCAGTTGGGTACAATTATTCATCCATGGACACCTAGGTTTACAGGACCAACATGGAGACAGTGATGTAGCTTCCAATTGGGCTCCATGTTGAGGGCCTTCTACAAGTAGTTGCAAATCTTTGGACCTCTCCAACATACAAAGGACTAATGGTGTCTACTGATGCAATCAGAGTATATCATTGTAAGGGGTGCCAGACATTAATTATATTTTTCCTGGGGTTTGCTGATTCATTGTGTTGTGGATTTGAGAGCCATATCTCAAAGAGAATTCACAAATTTTGTCTACAGTGTACTGCTCCATGCAAAATGTGTAGCATACCTGAGCAACATTAGCACTACCTCCATTACTCTATTTGGACAAATTACACATGGCGTGTGTGTATTATTGATATGGTTCCAGAGTGACATGCGTATTTCCATGTCACCTTCTTCAGGCTACTATACTGCTGTCAGCAACATGTCAGATTTTGGAGAATCATTTCTTATTGTTTGTCATTGGGTATGTGACAAATAGATGTCTGCATGATCTGCGGAAATGAACGTGCATTGGTGTAGAAAAGGACCCTCTTTCTTGGCATGGTTACCCCCTTTTTTTCTGCCTGATGTCAGTGTGCTTGACTGTGTTCACTGGGATCTTGCTAACCAGGACCCCAGTGATTATGCTCTCTCTCCCAAAACTCTGTATTTCAGCCACAATTGGCACACTGGTGCACCAATATAAGTCCCTAGTATATGGTACTTAGGAACCCAGGCCATTAGGGTTCCAGGGGATCCCTATGGGCTGCAGCAAATATTTTGCCACCCATAGGGAGGCCATGCAAAGGCTTCTGCAGGCTTGCTATTGCAGCATGCTTGAAAAGGTGTAAGCACCCTTTTACTGCCATTTTTCACTACACCAGGTTACTTAAAAGTCACCCCCATGATAGGCCTTCTAGCGCAGAAGGCAGGGTGCAAAGTACCGGTGTGTGAGGGCACCCCTGCACTAGCAGAGGTGCCCCAACGACCTCCACTCTCATTTTCCCAGACTTTGCGAGTGCGGGGACGCCATTTTACACGTGAACTGGACATAGGTCACTACCTATTTCCAGCTACATAGTGGTAAGTCCGAACATAGGGGGTCATTATGAACATGGCGGTAAATACCATGGCCGCTGTGGCGATGGTGAACAGAAACCCACCATATAAAGATGCCAAAAACAGAATCCACCAAAATTTCTGCTACCACCAGTCAGCGCCAGGGCCTTGTCGGTGGAAAGGCTGCACATCCTACCCCACCACCGCCAAGCACACAAATCCCCTGACCTCCAAATAATGATATACAAATCACCACGGCAGTTAGTGGATGCCGAACGACCATTGGCGGTACAGACCGCCACAGCCAGCTATGAGACCCAACAGCAAGAAAAGCACACATTGGCAAGTTTGAAATCCACACACCTGACACACATCCACTACACTAAAAAACACGCACAGACACAGCCCACAATCCTTTGCATTGCCAATAGAATAAGCCACACTGACAACACTACATGCAGACACTGAACGCAACATCACACAACTCACACACCCAACCCCACAACAGCACCCTCACCAATAACCACACAACAAACCACACACAACACACACCATGGCACCCCCTTAGCACCCACGCTTCACAGAAAGGGAGGTAAGAACAATGGTGTATGAGATACTCAAGGTCGAGCCACAAATCTTCGGGGCACAGGTCCAGCACACACTCATCGCCAGGAAGATGGAGTTATGGCAGACAATAGTGAACAAGGTCAGTGCAGTGGGAAACCATCAACGCATGATGAACGACATCTGCAAAAGATGGAACGACCTGCAGGGGAAGGTGAGGTCAATGGCATTGAGGCATAACATTTCGGTCCAGAAGACTGGGGGAGGACCCCCTCATACACCTCCCAATTACACAGACTGGGAGGAAAAGGTACTGGCCATCCTGCACCCTGAGGGATCCACTGGACTCACTGGGGGAATGGACTTGGGTAAGTCATCTACAATTACCCCATATCCACCACACCTGTAATGCATGCACCAGCTCACCCCTCCAACTACCACCAGGATAACACCCCACTCTGGCCTCAATCACCACATCCAGGCACCTTGCATGCCCACAAACCCACCAACAGGCCCACATCCCTCCCCCTGTGCACAGCCACCCACCCGTGCAAGGTATCACAATGGCACTACACCACCATGCACCACCACATTCCATGCAAAATGCAATGGTAACCCCGCAAAAGGTCCCTGCATGGACCAACAGTGGAAAAAATTGCACAAAACAGGGCAGAGCTGTGCATCCTCATCCAAATTAGTAAATGTAACATACATGTCCATTCCCCCCCCACAGGCACCACCACCCATGCCACCCTGATGGAAAGGCCGAGGAGTGACAGCACCCCACATGGAGACAGAGGCATCACTCAGGACACTGAGGAATACTCTGGCCCATCTCACAGTTCTGGACTGTCACCCTCCAGCAGCCCCACCCAGGACACCACCGACACCCCTACCACTCAGCCACCAACATCTTCACATGGAAAACTACCCCACACCAGTGTATCCAGGCCACAGATTGGTGGAACACAAGTACAGAGGCCACAGTCTAAACCATGGGTACTCGCAAAAAATTTTCCAAGGGCCAAAAAGTTTAGTCTGTGATGTGCCTGAGGGCCGCATTGATGTCAGGGCAGTGGCATTTGGGTGGCTGGGGGGATTGGTGGCAAGGTAGGTGTAGGAGAAGAAAATTATATACATCTAGTAGCTGAAATAAATAATGGGAAACCAGAAAACCTGGAATTAATCCTGGCTTACCCACTTTTCCAAATTGTGGCCCTCATTACAATATTGGCGGTATATGCCGCTTACCGCCGTGCAGAAGACCGACAACAAACCGCCGCAGCCGTGGAATTCCGCCACAGCAATTACGACCCACAGCTCGGAATCCGCCAAAATCTAGACACCCCACAAGTCCACCACACCAAAGGTCAGTGATAAACTGGCGATAACAAAACCTCCACCGTCACGCCAACAGAAATACGCCCATACTATCACGACCCACGAATCCAAGCGGTAGTCTTTCAACCACGGTATTCCATTGGCGGTACACACTGCCGCGCTCAAAATATACACACATTTACAAAACACAACCACATTGGACACATCGAAATACACACACCTGATACACATACACACACCACTCCCACACACCCAATACAATATAAAACACACACCCACATTAACCACAAACCCTTACTACCACAATTGCGACTGAAGGCCAGAGAGAGACACCACCATCTACAAACTAGCATCCACAGGCACTCAAAACCATCACTCACACAACATCCACGCACAAAACACCACATACCCCTAAACTTCACCCCACACATCATAACACACACCACCCCACACATCACCCACACCACCCCATGGCACCACAAAGACACCCCAGGTTTTCTGAGGAGGAGCTCAAGGTCATGGTGGAGGAAATCATCCGGGTAGAGCCACAGCTATTTAGAGCACAGGTGCAGCACACCACAATAGCTAGGAAGATGGAGCTATGGCGCAGAATCGTGGACAGGGTCAATGCAGTGGGACATCACCCAAGAACTAGGGATGACATCAGGAAGAGGTGGAACGACCTACGGGGGAAGGTGTGTTCCGTGGTCCCAAGACACCAGATTGCAGTTCAGAGGACTGGCGGCGGACCCCCACCTCCTCCCCCAGAACTAACAACATGGGAGGAGCAGGTCTTGGCTATACTGCATCTTGAGGGCCTTGCAGGTGTAGCTGGAGGAATGGACTCTGGTAAGGCAAAGCTTTTACTACTTCATCCCCCACCCTACCTGCATGCTATCACATACCCCCACCCTCGCCCTCACCCCATCACTCCAACTCCTCACATATGTCCCCCTATCACAAAACACACATCCCAACACCAAGCCCTGCATGCAACAACAGAGCATGGACACCCATCACCAATGCATGGCCCCTGCACATACCCACACACACCACTAAACATTTAGCACACAAGGTCCTACACAAGAATGCAAGCACTGGGGTACAGGGTCACCCACCCATTGCACACCATGGCACACACAGATGCAATAATCATGCCTTTACATCCCTGCAGGATCCCTACCCAATGTCACCGGACAGGAGGGTCCAGACATGTCCACTCCACCCACAGAAGAGGCCCACAGTGATGACAGCAGCTCTGACCAACTGGATCTAGATGACCAGCCCGGCCCATCAGGGACCTCAGGACAGTCGTTCCCCTCACACTGGCACAAGCCACAGCAGAGCCTCCCCCCTCTGGAAACAAAAGCACAGCACCCACTCAGCAGGCCCATACCTCTGTCCCCAGGACACATAAAGCAGCAGTGTGTCCACCACTACAGGGAACCCAGGCTAACCCACCACCCCAAAAACACCAGGGACCTGGGGGTAGTGGCAGTGGGCACACAGTTCAGGGGACAGAGGCACAGGAACACAGGGGAACTGGGAGGGCTGCTGTGCGACAGGGGGAGGACAGGCCCAAGGAACCCACTCTCCACGAGGCCCTCTCCAACATCATGGGAGCCTACCACCATTCCCAGGAGACGATGGCAATGGTACTGGTCAAGTTTCATGAGACCCAGCGGCTGCAGGAGGAACCGTATTTGGGGTTCAGGGAGGAACTCAAAAACATCAATACCACCCTGGGCACCATTGTAGGGGTGCTGAAGGAACTCGTCAACACCAGGAGGGACACTGTGGCACAACAAGGGGCCCCTGACACTAGCCTGGACGATGAACTGCCCACCACCTCCGCCGGCGCTAGTGGACAGGAGGCACCGCCACAGGACCACGACACCAGCACCCCACCCCCTGCAGATGGAGAACCACCCCGCAAACGGTCCCTGAGATCCAGGACAAAGACAGAGAACAATGCCAGGACCCCTGCCAAGAAATGAGACCACCCTGATTGTCATCCTTTTGTCCCACTTTGTCACCCTGTCCATTCATCAACTGCCCCAGCTCCACTTCCTATGCCCCTTTGGACAATGCACCTGTGAAACAAATAGACTGGACTCTGCCATGGACATTCCTCCACATCACCCCTGACCATTTTAAAACCCCCTCCACTATTTAGCACTTAAATAAACACCCTTAAATCACAAAACAATCTGGAGTCAGTCTGTGCTTTCGAAAATGTGTATTTGCAATAACTGTGGAAAACTGCTATATCCATTGTATTGTTAACATACCTATGTCACACAGCTCTAGTCCATGAGGAAACAAAGCAGATGTCACACAGTGGGACCCACATCTGTGAAATGGAAAGGGAAAGTGACAACTCAGTGTCCATACACTGGGTGAAAGTGACAGACAGATGAGAGGTAGAACAAGGGTATCAGATGTAGCATGCAGTGATGTCTTCTTACCTGCGTCTCACTGGAACTATTGATCAGTAGCCATGACAGGTTGGGGTAACCAGAGTCACCTGGAAATGTTGAGGGACAACTGTTAGACACACACTAACTCTTAGGGATATCCCCAGACACCTAGTCACACGGTATAGGGTCCATGTCCTCACCTAATAGCCACACACGGTGCCTCTGTAGTTGCCCAATCACATAAGGGATGCTGTTATTCCTCAGAATGTAAGCGTCATGCACAGAACCAGGAAACTTGGCATTCACATGGGAGATGTACTGGTCGGCCAAACACACCATCTGCACATTCATTGAATGGTAACTCTTCCTGTTTCTGTACACCTCTTCACTGCTGCGGGGGGACCAAGGCCATATGTGTCCCATCAATGGCACCTATGATGTTGGGGATATGTCCCAGGTCATAGAAGTCACCTTTCACTGTAGTCAAATCCTCCACCTGAGGGAAAACGATGTAGCTGCACATATGTTTCAGCAGGGCAGACAAAACTCTGGACAACATGTTGGAGAACATAGGATGGGACATCCCTGATGCTATGGCCACAGTAATTTGAAAAGATCCACTTGCCAGGAAATGGAGTACTGACAGCACCGCCATGTTTTTGTTCGCGGTGAATCCGCCCTGGATAAGGTGGCGGATTGGCCTGTTTTTATACTGTGGGCGGTCCATTGTCCTCCGCCTGTCTGTTGGCGGTTACTGCCGCGGTGTTTGTCTGTACCGCCGTGGCGGTCGGAGTGTTAAAGTGGCTGTCTATGTTGGCGGTTTCCGCCACGGTCGTGATTCCATTTTTTTTACCACCGGCCTGTTGGCGGTTTTACCACCGCTTTAACACCGACCGCCAGGGTTGTAATGACCACCTGTTCAGTCTCGCTTTTCCTCCTTTTTCTGCATTATCACATTTAGGAGGACCTTGAAATACATGATTTATGGTGTGCGCTGCACAAAACCTGCTTCTATATCTGATTTAGTAAACTATAATATTGTTCATGTATGATAGGAACCCAGGCCAACCATAAAGTGCACATATCAAGTGACTTGCCTCTTTAATTTACTATTGGTGGTGTTCTCAGGGTAAGGGAAATAATTAATGTTTCCAAATTTATGTTTGAAAACTATCACTTTTAAATGAATACCTCTCAATGCACTGATAAAATAAATTGTACTAAAGCGAAAAGGTTCTGCATGTTAACTTATATACTTTTTTAATTTTTAAGAGACTGTCTTAGTTTTACACTTGTGCTGCAAGATGTCTTTAAAAATGAAGGCGTTTCTAAAGTTAAGTGCAGGAGTCCCTAGTTACTTCCTTTTTTTAACACCAATTAAGTTTGAAATAAATTATTGTGTGTGTATTTAAGGTTTTTATTGTTAGTGAGGAGTCCGTTGCTCCTCTTGCTTGAAGTGGCAGCATGTAAAGGTCAGAGGGACCGCATGAGGCCCGCGGGCCATACTTTGAGTATCCATGGTCTATACCTACCAACAGGAAGGATGATGATGGCCCCAGTACAAGTGGTACTGCCAGACTTGTGCAGGGGACACAGGCACAGAGGTCTAGGCCCAGTGGGAGGGTATCAGTGGCCCAGGGGGAGGCCAAAGGATGGATGCTGCAGCCAAGGAGGTGATCTCTCAGGTCCTGGGAGCAAACCATCATACCCTAGACAGGTTGGGGCAGATCCTGGCCACCCTGGAGCAGAGTCAAAGGCTGCAGATAGCCCAACATCAAGAGACCATGGAGCAGTGGAAACAACTCAATGCCACCATGGCCACTATTGCAGGGGTGCTGCAGCACCACCACCAAACCTAGCCTGAGACACCCCCAAACCAGAATGCCCCTACCACTGACCATGACACAGACCAGCCAACAACTTCAGAAGCAGCAACTGGACTGGTGTCACTGTCTAAGGACACACAGGAGCACCCCTACCCGTACAGCCCAGAACCAGACACTCAAACAGTCCCTCAAACCCAGATATGGCACTGGAACACCTGCCAAGACCAAGGCACCCTCAAAGAAGTGACTTGGCCAATAGCAACTCATCAACTTGCATGGTATCGATGAACCTATACCCACTGCCACCAATCGCCCAGCCCACGTAGCCATTATGGACATCCACCATCAGCCCACTCCCTATCACTGTAATGCGCACCTGTGCAATCCTGACAACAAATACAACACATGTACACCAATTCGTATGTCTTCTGTCATAATGTTGAATCAATTGTAAGTGTGAATGCATTGGCCAGTTAAATGCAATAATCAGACCTTTATTGCAGGAATGGCACCCCACGCACAGCATTGTGTGGAGTAAGGTACACCATGTTGGTTATCATGGCACATGGCACGTTAAATTCATGTAACAGTGCCAATAACTACAAACCCCACATCCTCATAGTGAATAAGTCAGACTGACAGTATGCAGTGCAGACAACATCATCAGTGAACAGTACCTCATAGTCACTGGAAATATAGTTGGATAAGTTGGTTCCTGGAATGAACATCTTCCCCCTCTTCATCATCACCATCACTCTCATCCCCTCTCAGAAGAAACAAGTCTGGATATACAGCACCTTCCTCCTCCAGTAGGAGGACAGATTTCCTCACAGCCACGTTGTGCAGCATGCAGCAGGCCACCACTATTCTACACACCTTCTCAGGGCCATAGCACAGAGATCCCCAGAGAGATGGAGGCAACGGAATCTAGCCTTCAGGAGACCTATAGAGCGCTCTATCACCCTCCTAGAACGTGCATGGGCCTCATTGTAATTCCTCTCTGCATCTGTCCTAGGATTACTCACTGGTGTCAGGAGCCAATGCATGTTGGGGTAGCCAGAATCACCTGATCACCTGCAAAAGTGGGTGAAACAGGACTGTAACAAACTACCATCACTTGCAGGCAGCCTGACTGTCAGCTATCTGCAGAAAAAGTGTCATACACACTCAACTATGAGCCATCATCTGTCCCCTTGTAGTTGTTCCATCATGTGTGGCACACTGCTGTTCCTCAGGACAAATGAAACATGCACTGATCCAGGGAACATGGCATTCACATGTGAAATGTACTGGTCTGCAGTACACACCAATTGTATGTTCATTGAGTGGAAGTTCTTCCTGTTTCTGGACACCCGCTCACTTACTCTTGGGGGGAAGAGAGCTATGTGAGTGCCATCGATGGCACCGATCACATGGGGAATGTTGGCAAAGGCATAAAAGCCTGACTTGATGACAGGGAGTCCAGCCCTTTGGGGAAACTTCACATATGTCTGCAGGTGTAGTACAAATACATCCAGGAATTTGGATAGGATAAGGCTAAACATTGGCTGTGAGAACCCTGCACCCATGCCCACTGTCACTTGAAATGAGCCCGTTGCCAGGAAATGGAGTACAGATAGCACTTGCACTTCAGTAGGGATGGCATGCTGATTCCGATTTGCCGGTCTCAGTACAGGATCCAGTAATGCACAAAGTTCATGGACAGTAGCACGAGTGAGTCTGTAGTTGATAATGATGTGACGTTCCATCATGGTCTCCAAATTAACAAGAGGTCTGTACACAGAAGGGGCCCTCCCTCACCACATGGGTTTGTACCGAGGAGGAGTGGAGAACACATGTGAGGGACACACATACATTTGCACAACCTGTTGTGTAAAAAACACAGCTGTACAACATGTAGGTTAAACACAAGTATTGTAGGATGTACAAATAGAGTGACATGTTTGAACTGATACATATGGACTGTTGTGGGCAGTAAATAGTCATTTGTGCATGCGATTGAGGGCTGGGGTCCATAAGGCCTGCATGGGGCCCATGACCAGGAAATATCTGTACTTGCAAAATGGCAGCCCCCTGCCATCCAGATATGTAGCAGTGGAAGTGACCTCATACTGCTAGCAGTTGTTGTTATTATGGTGTAAGGCAATGTTCAGCACCGTGCACCCATTCATTGGTTAACATGGTTGTCAATGGGGAATATGGGGCTATCATGATCGCCGCCGGTGGTGACTGTGCACACCGCCACAGAGCGTACGCCATTTCGTCACTCCAGGTTCACTTGACTCCCAGATTCCGTGCATGGAAATACTCTACTGAGTGTGCTGCTGTCTCCTAACACTGGTTACTCAAATGGCAAGAGTCACAGGGGAAAGGGCCCAGGCCTTCACCACGGAGGAGCTGGAGAAGCTGGTGGATGCGGTCCCACCCCTGTATGCCAAGTTATATGGGCAACCAGAGGTGCAGGTGAGTAGGCGGATGGCGTGCATGGATGTGTGTGATGGTGGTGGATGCCTGTATGCAAGTGTGCACGATTTGTAACTGCACAGGCATTGAATGTTTGACAATCAGCGTGAGTGAGGTGGTGGAATGATGTTGTTAAGGGTCCGTCCCATAGGCAACGTATAGCCAGCTTTATCAAATGGTCATTGTCTGACCTCTGTGTTACTTTTCTGTGTGTCCCCTACAGGTCAGCGCCCATCAGAAGAGGGGACTCTGGCAGGCCATCGCCAGGGAGGTGCGGACCCTGGGGTCTACAAATGGCAGAGCACTCACTGCAGGAAGCGGTGGGAGGACCTGTGGTGCTGGGACAGGAAGACCTGCGAGGCCCAGCTAGGGAAGTCCTCCCAACGAGGAAGGGGTGCCCGTCAGGCCCTGACGCCCCTAATGCGCCGCATTCTGGAGGTGGCATATCCAGACTTGGATGGGCGCTTGAAGGCTGCACAGCAGACACAAGGGGGGGAGTACCAAGACAATTTTATGCCTCCTTGATGGACATCTGAGGGTGCTGTTTTATGTATGCTGTCTAGTGGCAGGGACTCTGACTGGTGTCTCACAGCAACACGGCCCCCATGGGCAATTAGATTATTAGGGCAGGTCTGCAGTTCCTGTGGACCTTCTGTAATGTGGGAGATGGTTGTATACTAGGGTTGTGGCCACTAGTCTGAGGTATAGGCATGTCTATAGCTATAGGTGCTGCGAGTTGGTGTATTAGTTGGAGTATGACTGAACCAAATATGTACATCCATTCAGCTGTTAACATACATCTCTCTTGTTTTGTCTCCCCACACCTGTACTCTTGTGTTGTCTATGTATATCAGCATCATCTGTGGAGGGAGCAGTGGCACCAGCGAGTGGGGATGCAGCGGCCCACGGCTCCAAGGAGACAGAGTCGACAGAGTCCAAGGGGACCAGTGGGTTGAAGGGCGAGGGGAGTACAATGGGGGAGGCTAATACCACTGGAGGTAGTGACTCTGATACCTCATCCAAGGGGAGCTCCTTGGTGGTGGTGGACCCTAGTGGGCCCACCCATTCATTGACACCTTCCACCCCCCCATACCATCATCGCCCTTCCAGTTGCTCCCCACTCAGTTGCCCGTGCCCACTCACCCAGAAAGGTGGGCATCTCCTTCACCCCAGGCACCTCAGCCCCAGCCCCAGTCAGCCCTGCTGCCCTCACTGAGGAGGCTATTGACCTCCTGAGGACCATCTCTGTAGGGCAGACAACCATCATGAATACCATCCAAGTGCTAGCTTCCCAGATGCAGCAGTGCAATGCATACCTGGAAGGCATTCCCGGTGCCATGTCTGGCCTACAGAGATCTTTTAAGGTTCTGGCCTCCTCTTTGATGGCAGCCAGTGTCCCTGGTCTTTCTGTCCCCCCTCCAACCACCTCTACCCCTTCCAGCACCCCACTCCCTTCACCCATCCCAAGCACACGTTCAGACAACCATGCACACACCTCAACACACAAAAAACATACAGAGAAACACAAGCACCACACTTCCCACCACAGGCATACACACAGCCAACATACAAAGGCACACATGACAACATCCACTTCCCCCGGTGTGTCCACCTCTCTCGAATCCCTGTCTGTCACCTGTACATGCACACTCACAAGAACTGCACCCTCAGTCACTGTTGCTGGCCCCATTCTTGCAGTCACCACAACATCAGACATCCAGTCATACACCCCAGACACCACACCTACACTCACTACAACGACTTTGAGTGACACTTGCAGCACACTCACCATACTTACAGACACCCAGACAACATCCATTTACACTGGCAGCCTGTCTTGTCCCACTGTGTCCCCCCCTCCTCCCAAGACACCTAAACGCTCCCAGGCGTCCACCCAACACACAGTCACCACACCTCAGCATACTGTACAGGCACCTGCATCCACGTCAAGCACACCTACACCCGTTACGAGCACTCCCTCTACCTCCACTCCCACACCTTCCTCCATGTCCAGCCCGACAGCCCCTAAAAAACTTTTCCTGTCCCGTGTTGACCTTTTCGAACCGATTGGTCTGCCCCGTCTCATCCCTAAACGTGCCCACCTCCTTGCCCTGTCCACTACTTCCACGTCCAAGTCCACCCTGTCTGCCCTTCCCATTCCCGTGCCCCTTCCCCAGTGAGCAAGAAGCCACGTGCTGGCCCTGATCCATCTGCCACCCCTGGTCCAAGCATGCTCCCCCACCTTCCAAGGCTAAACCCGAACTCCCTCCACCTCCCACACGTAAGCCCAAGCCCTCCCCAGACGTAAGGCCCCATCCCCGCCACCCCCTGCCCCTGTACCCTGAGGTGTCTGGCTGACCCATTGAAGTCTCTTTATGGTGGTGTACCATGTGCACACATGGGAGTCAAGTTCAGGCCATTTGGGCCCATCATACTTTTTGTGTTGGACTGGCCATTGTTAGAAATGGGGTCTTTGGTTGGCAGTCAGGTTACCCCCTGTCCAAGAAAGGACCGTCACTCTAGTCAGGGTAAGTCACACACAATCCAAATTATCCTGTGCCCACCCTCTGGTAGCTTGGCACTGAACAGCCAGGCTTAACTCAGAAGGCAATGTGTAAAGTATTTGTGCAATAAGTCATACAGTAACACAATATAGCACCACAAAAATACACCACACAATGTTTAGAAAAATATATGATATTTATCTGGATAGATGCAGGTCAAAATTATTAAAATGCAATAAGTATATGTTGAGATATCACTGAAAAGTGATCTAAAGTGTCTTAAGTCTTCTTAAAGTACCTGCTTGGCGTGAAAAATCACTGCAAAGGACCGCAGAGGAGGAGATGCGTGAAAACAAAGGGGTGTGCATCGATTTCTTGGGTCGCACACAGCGATGCGTCATTTAGTTTTCACTCAGGGATGGCTGTGCGTCGATTTCCGGTGCTCAGTCGTGGATCCTCTTCGGGTTGCGGGGTTTACAGATGTCCTGGGGATGTTGCATGGATATCCGGCTCTGCTAGGGCGAAGTCACAGGAGCTGTGTCGATCGGGTAAGCATTGCGTCGAATTGTCTCCCGTACGGCAGCCGTGGCATCGATTCATCTCTGGAAGTCGGGCCACGTCGTTCTGGCTCGGCTGTGCATTGATCCGGTAGGGCCATGTGTCAAATTTCCGGTCGCTACACTGGTGCTCCGTTGATCTTCTCATTGCGAAGTTGGGCTGTGTCGTTCTGGTTCGGCGTGCAGTGAAATTTTCACCGTAGTGCAAGCTTTGTGTCGTTTCTGGCAGGCTGTGCATCGATTTTCACTGCACAAGGAGTCCTTCTTGCAGAGATTAAGGGGGTCATTTTGACCCTGGCGGTTCGAGACCGCCAGGGCTAAAATGACGGAAGCACCGCCAACAGGCTGGTGGTGCTTCCTGCCCTATTACGACCGCGGCGGAAGTGCCGCGGTCGCACCGCCGGGGCCAGCGGTTTCCCGCCGTTTTAGCCCCGGCGGTGATAATCCGCCAGGGCAGCGCTACAAGCAGCGCTGCCCTGGGGATTATGACACCCCTACCGCCAGCCTGTTTCTGGCGGTTTCCACCGCCAGGAAGAGGCTGGCGGTAAGGGGTGTCCTGGGGCCCCTGGGGGCCCCTGCACTGCCCATGCCACTGGCATGGGCAGTGCAGGGGCCCCCTAACAGGGCCCCGGCCAGCTTTTCACTGTCTGCATAGCAGACAGTGAAAAGCGCGATGGGTGCAACTGCACCCGTCGCACGGCCGCAACACCACCGGCTCCATTAGGAGTCGGCTCCTATGTTGCGGCCTCATCCCCGCCGGCCCAGCGGGATGTCGTAATGGGGGCCGCGGGAGTGCGGCCGCACGGCGGTTACCGCTTGGCGGGCGGCAGTAGCCGCCCGCCAAGGTCGTAATGACCCCCTAAGTCTTTTTGGTCCTGAGACTTCAGGGAACAGGAGGCAAGCTGTATCCAAGCCCTTGGAGAGCACTTCTTAACTACAGCCAGAGAGCAGCAAGGCAGCAGGGCAACAGCAAAGCAGCGGTCCTTCACATAAAGCAGAGAGGTGAGTCCTTTGAGCAGCCAGGCAGGCCTTCTTGGCAGGATGCAGGTTCTGGTTTAGGTTCTCTTCTCCAAGAAGTGTCTGAGTTGGTAGTGGCAGAGGCCCTGTTTAAATACCCAAAATGTGCCTTTGAACTGGGGGGAGACTTCAAAGAGTGGCTTAGAAGTGCACAAGGTCCCCTTTCAGGTCAATCCTGTCTGCCAGGGTCCCAGTAGGGGGTGTGGCATTCCTTTGTGTGAGGGCAGGCCCTCCACCCTCCCAGCCCAGGAAGACCCATTCCAAATGCAGATGTATGCAAGTGAGGCTGAGTATCCTGTGCTTGGGGTGTGTCTGAGTGAATGCACAAGGGGGCTGTCAACTAAGCCTAGCCAGACGTGGATTGTAAGGCGCAGGAAGGTTTTAGTGCAGAGAAATGCTCACTTTCTTAAAGTGGCATTTCTAAAATGGTAATATTAAATCCAACTTCACCAGTCATCAGGATTTTGTATTACCATTCTGGCCATACTAACTATGACCTTCTGACAAAAGAAACTGCATCTGAACACTTCAGGACCCTACAAGCTGCAACAAAGAAGCAAGATGCCTTCTGCAACATTGTATCTCTGTCTACTTCTAGCAACTGCAACATTTACACAGTCGGGCATCCTCTGAGGACAATCCATCTTCAGCCTGCATCAGAAGATAGAAGGAATCTCCCTTGGAGTTCAGGAGTCACTCCCCTGCTTCTGCAGGCACCAACTGTGACAGCGACTGGCTGCATGGATCCCCTATCCTACTGAGCTGCTTGGATTCTCCATCAAGGGTGGTGGACTGAAGTGGTCCCGATGACCCTCTATTCCCACTGTCCAACTTGGGTGGAGGTAAGACCTTGCATTCCCACGCAGGAAAGTACCCCCATTCACTGCATCTTTTGCCGCTGCCCAGGGCTAGTTGGCATCCTTCCTCCAAGATCTTCATGCATCTTGAAGCTCCAGGCCCCAACATTCTATCCTGCAATGCATTGCTCCCTGAGCAGTTCTCCGGCAGCGTGGAAGCCTTTGTCGTAATGCTACATGGGCCTATTTTGCAACTTCCCTGTCCCTGTCCTGTGGGACTCCTGTGTGCGCTGCCTGGTCTTCTGTGGGCACTGTGTGTCACTGAGGGCCGAATCTGGCTCCCCATCCTGGGTAGAGTCCACCTGGTCCTTCCTGGTCCCCAGCAGCGCCATTTTCTGCTAACCGCAAGCTTTGCCTGTGTCAGGGCTTGTTGGTGGACTCCCACGACGCAAAATCGACTGCAATCCTCCATCCAGTGTGGGACATCACTTGCACCCTCCAGGAACCCGACTTCGTCTTCTCGGGTGCAGTGCTGACTTTTCTCCTTCACCGGTGGTTCACCTTTTGCATCTTCATCCAGATTGATATGGGCTCCTGCCCTTCCTGGACTCTTCTGTGCTTCTTGGACTTGGTCCCCTTTTTCCACAGGTCTTCTTGTCCACGAATCCACTGTTGGTGTCTTGCAGTCTAATTTGGGTTTTGCAATATTCTTATTTACTTCTCGGTGTGTGTCAAGGGAAACTTACTGTGATTTACTCCTGTTTTCCTGGTCTTTGGGGTGGGTTGTGGTACTTACCTATGGGCTTTTCTCATGCTTCCAGCTCCCCTCTACACACTACACTTGCCTAGGTGGGGGATCAGACTTTTGCATGCCATTTTCTCAGTATATGGTTTGTGCTCCCCCTAGGCCCATTTCTAACTATTGTGATTTTCACTAATTGCACTGTTTTCTAACTGTTTTTATGCCTATTTCTGCATACTAGTGTATATAACTTGTGTATTACTTACCTCCTAAGGGAGAATAGTCCCTATGATATTCTTGGTATTTGTGTCACCAAAATAAAGTACCTTTATTTTTGTAACACAGAGTGTTTTCTTTCATATGTGTAAGTACTAAGTGCGACTAAGGTTGTACTGCATGAGCTTTGCATGTCTCTTAGATAAGCCTTGGCTGCTCATCCACAGCTACCTCAGGAGAGCCTGGCTTCTATACACTGCCTACACTACACTAATAAGGGACAACTGGACATGATATAAGGTGTAAGTACCATAGGTACCAACCACACACCAGGCCAGTCTCCTACAATTGGCCTACTATTTTATGACAACAGTTAACTAAGGTATGCTCTATGAGGCAAAGCTTTGAAGGTGATGTAGTTTCCTACTTGTTCGATGGTTACTATGATTGTACACCTTCACCCATGCAATAGTAGTTGTCTGAGATCCTGATTCCCTTGTGGGCAACTGTTGAAAGTTCTGATGGCATGCATGCACATGGTATGGTACATGTAGAAGGCACTTTGATGTAGTTTGTTGCTGGGACCTACTTGATGTCATAACAATGTCCACTAATCACAGCTGTTGTTTAATTGTGATTCGGAGCATGTGGTGACCCTTTTCCTCTTTGTATTTCCAGCATCAGCAAGTAAGGGAGACAGGTCCCAACCAAGCGGGTAAGCACCTGGCCACAGTACCTCACATCATGACACCACAGACTCTGAAGGACCAGTGTCCCAGAGGTTGAGGGGAGTGCCAGGAAAGGTACATTGTCATTATCAGATTCTACCTCCAGTGGCCACTCCCTAGTGGTGGTGAATCGCTCAGGACCCACTCCTATACCATACTTTGTCTGCACCCCCAGTTCTATTGCCACCCTCCCTGTTGCCCTCTACCCAGTTGGCACTGCCTGCTCTCACAAGAGGTTGTGCATCTCCTTTGCCGCAGGCCCCTCAGTTCCAGCCCTGTTACCCCTGCAGCCCTCAGTGAGTAGTCTATTGATCTCCTGAAGAGTGACTCTCTGGGGCAGACTAGCATTGTGAATGCCATTCAGGGGTTGGCCAGCCAACTTCAGCAGACCATTGCTTTCCTTGAAGGCATCCATAGTAATATGTCTGGCCTACAGTGATCTTTTCAGTCTCTGGCCTTCTCACTGATGACAGTCAGTCACCCCCACAATCCTCCCCCACTCCTAATCCCCTATTCCCCTATCTGTCCCAGGCACACAGACACGTCCACACACACCCACTGCAACCCACGCAAGCAGCACACATCAACACAAACACCACAAGACACACAGGCACACCGGCACTCATCATGTACCCACAAACACCACATCACCCGCCGCTTCACCAGAAACCTCCACCACCCTCCACTGACCCACACACCACATCCAGCATACCCATATATACCACCACAACAGTCAGTGACACTTCCACCACACCCACAATATACCCAGACAACAGCTCACAACCCACTGACCTGCATACTTCAGACACCATACCCCCAGACACCAACACAGCATTCACAGACACATCCACCATATCAGCCATACTCACAGACACCACCCCAACACACAGACACTCCACCACATCCACATCTACCATACCCACAAACACCACTCCAGCACACATAGACACATCCACCACTTCCACCATACCCACAGACACCACCCCAACAGATGCACCCACCCACCACTCCCACATCACCCGGCACATCTGCCTCCAAGCCCCCATGACACACAAACACCCACACTCACACACTCACAGATACACACAACAAAGACATCTACACCTACAGACAAGACAACCACTCCCTCAACCTCCAAATCCCCAACCCCTTCTCATGACCCTACCCATTTTCCCAAAGAGAGTTTCCTTTTTGACATTGCCTTTTCCCTTTTTACGTTCAAACCCCCACCCAGACCTAAGAGGCCCCATCCGTATCCTAACCCATCCTTTCCACATTCAAGTCTTCCCCTTCACACCTACCCCCCAGACCTCTCCCCAAAGAAGAAGTCCACCCCTCCAAAGGAAAAGACCCCCCTCCAAAACCCAAATCTGCCCCCACCCAAGGATGATTCTTGAGGTGCCTGCCTACCCATTTGATGCCCCTTCCTGTGGAGGCTCCCCCGCAGTGATTAGAGTCATTTTTGAGCACAGTAATGTGCATGAACAATGTGGACTGGCCAATGGCCTTTGATTCCATCTCAATTCAATAAACCAAGGTTGTTGTTTTTTGGGTACACATTTGACCTGCAAATATATTTCTATCTTTATGTTGTTCCTGAGTAACTTGTGATGTATGCCTACAGTTGTGTGTGTTGCACCCTGGCTGCTCATCTACTTACAATATCGAAATTTGTGGGCAGTGTTGATGTCACTGAAGACAAGGGTAGATGTTTATTTTAGGTATATGTGGGTGTTAATCCAAATGCAGTGTCATTGCATTTTGTTGTGTTTTGTATGGGAAGTATTTCATCTTGTATAGTGTTAAAATTGTCCCCCTGCTATGGACTGGACACTTGTCTCATGTGTGGAAGCTAGAGTTTTGTTTGCCCACACATGGAAGGTGTTCAATTGTGCTAGCTTCCTCTGCATTAGACTAAGCATGTGTCCATTTTGCTGTGTGTACCTTGCAGCTACTTCATCTAGATGTATGTTCCATGCTGTTGCTGTTGCATGTGCTTTCTTGACTTGCACTTACGCATTATGCAGATAGGAATGTCACTTGGCTCTATTATTGTTTGTCCCTGATATACATGAAGGGCAATTTCCTGTGCAAATGTTGTTTTAGGGGCATGTGCAAAGTGATATATGTCCCAGGGCAGCATCCTATCGTGAATGCTCCTGATCCGCCATCCCTATTGTACAAGTAATGTTTGCATTGTGAGCTTTGGATATTTGCCTCTCAAATTATTGTGCATCCCATTATCCTTCTATTATTCTGCAGTGTGGGTATTGCGAGGGTCTATTGTAGGGCTGTTTCATGGGAGGGGTGTTCGTGTTATGACACATCCATATATATGTGTCTTCAATCCAATGACAGTCCATGGCATATGATCAATGTGTGGGTGTGACTTGAATTATGTGTGAAGTTGCTGTGGTGTTGCTGTTGTGTGACACAATGTTCTGTACACTTCACTGTCCCTATGCCTGAGATGGTCAGACGTGTGTTTTTGTGGAGTGTGGCTGTGCAGTGTCAGTTTGCCTCCCCAAAGGGGGCCTTTGATGGCTGTGAATGTGTCCTTTGTGAATGACTCCAACTGTGAACACAATGACACGTGTACTTGGTGCCCATAGTGCGACTCCCATATCATGTGGATGATGGCACAACAATCTGTCGTTGGGCTTAATGACACAGGTAGGTGTGTGTTCTTAATATCAGTTGCGTCTATGGTGGCCTGGATTTTGGGCACGTTCGAGGAGCAGCAGCAGGACGTGTGTGATGAGCTCCATTGTGGAACAGGAAGTATACTATTGCCTGTGAATGAGTTTCTCTGTTTATACTCTGTGTTTCTGCCTGCTGTGAAGTGGTGATTGTACCACCATGGTCATATTGGTGGTGTGCAACATCATAATGTGTCCAGCGGAAACAATGGCTCTGTCTGCTTGTTTGTCCTGCCTCGTCACTGTGGATGTCGGCGGTGCATGGTGATGCCAGCAGGACCATGGCGGTCTTTGCTGTATGGGACTGCCAGCATTGTAATACAGTGGTCTGACCACCAAGCCGACGGCAGTTGGACCGTCACCAGTGCCATGGCGGTGCACAGACCTCCAAACTAGTAATCAGGTCCTAAGAGCCTGATTATGAGCCTTGCAGTCCAAGGACAGCCACCCTCACAGTGACAGTCAAACTGCTGCAACTGTGGCAGTCTGACCGTCACATTAAAACCCTGGTGGGCGGTTCAACTAGGAGACTGCCGTTTACTCTGGGAACATTGTTCCAGACGGGGTGATGCCGGTCTGAGTTGTACTCAGTCAGGGCGGCTCTGAACACAGCGCCGCCTGGCTGATTACAACTCACCTTACCACCAGGCTTTTCATGGTGGTCACCCTGTCATGGAAAGACTGGCAGTAATGGTGTGCTGGAGGCCACGGGCGCCCCTGCCCTCCCCTCCCTTTGCAGACAGTGTGCATTTCTAAGGGTGCTATGTGAAACAATATGGGCCTTGGCTCCCTTAAAGGGCCCTCTGTATGGTGAAATTGGTTTGTTGACTCTTTAAGAGAGGAAATTCAGGCAAATACAAACGAGCTAAAAATACAATGTTTTGTTAATTTGGTCAGGTAGAATCACAGCAGGAATCATTCTTTGATTAGGCTATGAATTCACAATAAGCTTTATTCGATCGACAGACCATCAAAGCAATACAATACAAAGATAAATAACATCATAAATAAAGCAGTACAAGTCTACCCTAAACCAATATCTAAGAATAAAAACCCTGATTACCCAGTCTTTAAAATATTATTTATATGAGTTGCGTATACGCCATGCTGCTACTAAAAACTTTCTTACTCCATAAATTAACACATTTGAATTGTGACTTTTTAAGAACCTCAGAGCCAAAGCACATTTCCTTATCTTCATTTCCCGGCAGATTTTGCGAATCCATTTAGACCTAGGGACTAAGTATGCAGGACAGAAAAACATAAAATGTTCTACTGTTTCAGGGGAATTGCCTCACACGGGACAAATATAAGTGGCATTGGATCCCCATCTACTCGTCAAGGTCTTCAGTGGTAATGTCCCGAAACGAAATCTGGCATACAGTACTTTGCCTAGTAAGTCAGGTATTATATCTAGATATAATTCAAACTCTGGGTACCATTTAAAATCAATAAAAAGGTTAGTTAGACGGCCATGAGATTTGTGAGAAATATAGTTGTTCCGTACATAGGACCAGTAAACACCCTTCAATACTTTTACATGGGATTTCTCAAGTTGGTGGGGATTCTCCCTGAAGTCTCCCAATCCCAATGTGCGAAACCAACTAGATACATGTTTAAGAGATAGATTTTGAACATTTTAGCAATTCTAAAAGTGAGATCTTATATACGACCAATTCAGGGACTATCCATAGCCTTACCCAATATAACAGAGGTCGTAAAATAATTAGGTCGGCCATCCGTTTTAGTCCCAAGTCTAAAAACAAAGGGATTAGTGGGGTGCTGGAAGGGCATGCGCATATTGCCCTTGCAAAACTATTCTCACTTTTGGTTATCCTGCTACTATCAGAGAAACCCCATATCTCTGCACCATAGGCAGCGGCTCCCTGCGCCTTGGCCACATAGATCTTAATTGCTGGGGATACAGCTTTGGCCATCGTACTCCTATAGAGGCGCAGTATGGATGCTGCCCGATGTTGCAGAAGCCCAGCACTGTTGCTAGCCTGTTCTTCCCAGTGGAGTGTATCTGTGAGCCTCACACCCAAGTAATCAATGGAACTAACTTGGTCCAGGGTAATACCATCTAGTCTTATAATGCATTTCTTCCGAGAACCAGAGCGAAGCACCATCAATTTCGTTTTCTTCAAATTCAACTCTAGACCAGAGTTCCGGCAGAATAGATTAAATTTGTCCACAAGAATTTGTAGGCCCATAGGAGTTTTTGAGAAGAGTAGGGAGTCATCTGCAAAGAGAAGAATAGGGATTTTCTGATCGTCTAAGGTGGGAGCATCATTCTGACATGTCATTAGTTCTTGCACCACCTTGTTTATAAATAGGGAGAACAAGAGCGGTGCTATCACACAACCCTGACGAACACCCCTTTTTATGATAAGGCTATAATTTAATTAGCCAACATATATCGGAAACAGAAATCATTTTCACTTTCTTAGACCATTTTCATAGTATTTACTTGTTCCACCATATCTATCAGGAATAGTTTCTTAATTTCTCAAATTGTCCTCCAAATATTATATTTTTGGCAACAACCTACTATTTTATTTTTTCTTCATTTTGTTAGGTTTACCATGTTTGCAAGTGTGCTAAACAATTCCCTAGTACAGTCAGTGGCTTCTCTAAATATATCAGTGAAAAACATTTTTAGTATCCATTTTTTATTATTTAGACTTTTAAGCTCCTCATTCAGAATTCAGACAATATATAGTGGAAATCAAACGTAATCTCCTTAAGCTAATATTGAATTTCTCTTCTATCAGAATTTCTCTACACAGCATATTTCACAATTATTAGATGTACTTTCCTCTCCACATTTTCTGTGGAGACATATTTGTATTATGGAGCTGGATAGTAGCTTTGACAATGCATGCCAGCTAGAAGGTGTAGCATGAAAATGTATGGTTTTAAGTAAGTTACTCAAATTTCAAAAAAAGGTATTGTTTGGACATAAGTGCATACTAGGAATCCTTTTATGCCTTGCCTACTTATAGATTAAGCTGTTTGTTAGCAAAGACCTATTGCATTATCAGTGTCCATAGAATGGGTGTTGGACCAGCCTCTTATTCAAGCTTGGATGGCTTTCTTGTCTGTTTTATTTTTCCTAATTTAATTACTTTCTCCACTAGTCTTGAGTATGTTTCACCCAGAGAATTTTATCTCACTGTGTTTTGACTGGATGGCAAGCTTCCTTCCACTGTTGACATCAGACCTTGCATTGTAGTGCATAAGGGAGGGACTATTTGCTCTCCCTCTCTATTACTGTCCCCTACTCTCTCTTTATGAAACAACCCCTTGTCGTCTCAAACCCCTTCATTTCATTAACTCTCCCATCTGCACCTGATTGCCCGCTCAGCTCCATCATGCTTTGAGTGCCACCAGCTGCTCTATTGGCTGATGGCCATCTTACATTTTTTTTTTTCCCATTCCAAGATGGCTGCTCATGCACGTGCAGGTGCACACATGCAGAGTGTCCATCTTTGAATGTATTATATTAAATTTAAAGAAATTACATTCATACATGATGTCCATGAATGTTCATGCATCCACTGGAACTAACGTTCAAGGTACTTTGTTAAAGCATAAGAAAATATATGAAAAGATGGCTGTTGTATAGCCACACACTTGCATGTCAGCCATTTAGGAGAAAAGAAGCATTGCCAAAGCCAACATGTTTCACAGAAAGGATCTATTGGCTTTACTAACAAGTTCTTGAAATGCCAATAGCACACCACAGGTTGGACAAAATGCAAATGCATTGATTTTAACATGAAGGCTATCAAGGATGTGCTCATGGGAAGAAGCAATGGCTGCTCGCTTTTGTTTAATGAATGCCTTGTCTTCATCTTGTGACAGGCTTCAAAATTTGAATAGGAGAAAGCTCCTGGGAAGGTAGAAGAAAATTAACATATTGTATAGGACTGGCAATTATCCATAGCTCAGTTGTTCATAAATAGGGATGGGAAAGAATTTATCAAGGAAGTTTTCTTGCCGGTGCCTCAGATAGCAATGACTAAACTCTCGGCTGAACTTAGGAACATTTCTTGGGGATCCAGACCTAAACAATCACAATGCCAAGTAATCAAGAGATTCAGAAAGTAACAGCTGCCCCAAGGGCTACATGCACTATCCACCCACTCTGAGATAAGGGAAAACATGGAAACTGTTAGATTTAGGAAGGGTTACGTAAAACCTTCCAACACCCAAACATTATTAAAAAAAAAACTTTTAAATGGCTAACAACAAGAAATTATCAAAGGATATTTAAAATAAATAATATACACAGTATAATAAAATAATAAAATAAACAATAAATAATGATAAATAATTAAAAAAACGAAATAAATAGATTTAATTTGAATACATTTCCCCACCTACTACCAACAAACAACAAATAACCACAAATAAATTACATAAGTTACAAATAAAACAATATTATTAAAACAGTAATTAAATAAAAAACACAATTTAAAACAATGCCAAATATAAACTACATTTTACACAGTTTATTAATAAATAAACCTATCAATATCTGCACAGTTACTAAAAACATAGGGGGTCATTCTAACCCTGGCGGTAAAAACCGCCAGGGCGAATGACCGCGGTAGCACCGCCAACAGGCTGGCGGTGCACCGCTGGGCATTCTGACCGCGGCGGTTCAGCCGCGGCCAGAAACGGAAAGTCGGCGGTGTACCGCCGACTTTCCGCTGCCCTTGAGAATCCTCCATGGCGGCGGAGTGCGCTCCGCCGCCATGGGGATTCTGACACCCCCTACCGCCATCCTGTTCCTGGCGGGTCTCCCGCCAGGAACAGGATGGCGGTAGGGGGTGCCGCGGGGCCAAAGGCATGGGCACTGCAGGGGCCCCAGTAAGAGGGCCCCAAAAAGAATTTCAGTGTCTGCCTAGCAGACACTGAAATTCGCGACGGGTGCTACTGCACCCGTCGCACTCCAGCAACTCCGCCGGCTCCATTCGGAGCCGGCTTCATCGTTGCTGGGTCTTTCCCGCTGTGCTGGCGGGCGGCCTTTTGGCGGTCGCCCGCCAGCACAGCGGGAAAGCCAGAATGGCCGCCGCGGTCTTGTGACCACAGTGCGGTCATTTGGCGGTAACCGCATGGCGGGCGGCGACCGCCGCCCGCCGCGGTTAGAATCACCGCCATAATGTACATGACAAATAATTAAACTTACATACGTTTACATTTACATACTTTGCCTCATTAATTTATGCACATAATTAGTTACCAATTACATATTTAATTGCTATTAACTTTACTTTGTTAAAAACTAATAGTATAATTTAAATAATTTCCCACCCTATTTTCCAACAATCCCAACAACTTGTAGATAAATTATAGATTTGTACTTAGACTATAAAAATATAAAACATACATTATAAACACAAAAGACACAAACATAATGAAAATAATAATTAAGAAGTGTATGACATATTTGAATAGAATATGTGAATGTGCCTAGACAGCTGCTGCTTAGGTTTCTGCAGAGCTCCATTCCTGTGATTCATTTAATTGCTGATTTTCGTTTGTGCATTTCTTAGTGCTCTGACATGTGTCAGATCAAATGGAGGATCTCTACATCCTGTGTTTCCTCCAGACTACATGTGCAGGGCCACGGTCCAGCTTCTGTTGAAGAAGGCCAAAGGGTTAACTGCTACGTGGTTTGATAACCTTAACTGCTTGTTTCACCTTCATAAATTTTGCATGTACTTAATGTGCATAATTAATTTATTTACATTATTAATTACCAATGACATATTCAATTACTATCAATTGTATAAGTTAAAAACTTTCCACCCTATTCGCCAACAATCCCATCAGCCCCAAGATAAATTAAACAGTTGTACTTACACTATACAAATAGAAAATATACATTGAAATCACAAAACACACAAACATATCTAAAATAATAATTCAGAAGTGTATGACATATTTAGATAGAATATATGATTGTGCCTAGATAGGTGTTGCAAATAATAAATGAAGAGCTTAGGTTTCTGCAGAGCTTAATTCCTGTGATTTATTTACTTGTTGATTTTGGTTTATGCATTTCTTAGTGCTCGTCATGTTTCATATGAAATGGAGGGTCTCTACAACCTGTATGCCCTCCAGACAACATGTGCCGGGCTATGGTCCTGTTTCTGCTGATGTAAGCCAAAGGAGTAACTGCTATGTGATTCGATAATCTTAACTGCTGGATTCAACATAGTGAATGAGGTGGCAACTCAAGCAAAAATGACATCTTAGCAGCAACCAGCAATTTAAGCATGTTCTAACGTGGGGTATACAGCTTCTTTAAACCATTTACAGAAGCATAGTAAAATGAACTTTCAATTGAATTTGCAGGTTTTGCTTTCCAAATCACATCACATTTACTATTTTGACACGTGGATCTGGAAGCAACGGAGGTCTCTCTTACTGTGCTGGTGGCAGTGTTTGATCTCACTCCTACAGGACACAATGGTGCACTTTTATCCTGCCTAAGTAAGCAGCAAAAACCCTTTGCCTAGTTTAAAAAAGTCTAATAACTAGAGAAGTTCCCAGGAAGTCACCTGTAATTTAGAGTGAATTCAGAGTAAATTGTCCAGGGAGTTTGAAGTGTCTAATCATGCCTATCTAATTTAGTGCACACTTCTTCTCAACCTACAATTTAGGTGGTGGTCTATGTATATGTAGAATGGCCAATCTGGGAAAGCTCATTGCTTAGACTTTTTATTTTGTGCCTGCACTTCTTTCTGTTGCCCATTGTGATCCTAGAAGCATGTTTCACATGTTCTTGACTTTCTTTGAAGGGCCAGAAGTTCATGGTTACTTCCAAGACCCTGTGAAGAATACAATAGCATGAAAAGACAGGAAGGGGCACATGTTATATTATCATGATATCATCTCATATTTTTACTATACCTGTCCATTTACGGTGATTTGCGTAAACCTTAAGACATATCAATGAAGGACCTCATTATCAATTAGAGGCTAAATTTGATGTCCCTGGTAGTCCAGATTCTGGCAGTAATGGGAGTTCTCGTTCGAATTAGGTCTAGAAGATCTGCTGGAACTCTGTGAGTCTGTTGCGTTCAACTGGACCAGATGGAATCTTATGGTCAATTACTGAGAACAATGAGAAATTGAGGAAGAGAGGAATCGGTACCTGAATTATTAATTCTGCAGTAATTTCTAACTTCTAAGAGATTCCTGTGTGTCCCACTTATAATTCTCGCACCGCCACCATCCAGTTGCTGATGCTTTGGTATCAAGAATTCTGGAGGGTAGAGGTACAGTACACTACTGTGGGACACTTGTAATGGGTACATACATGTCATTACTCAGCAGGGGCGTAGCTTAGTCAATAATGTTAGAAGATGTGAGTGTGAGATTTCCCAACAAGCACTGAGGTGTATCCATCTAAAAAGGATGAGGCAGGCTAGTGCCACTGGATGGTGGTAATGGGCTTGGTTAGGGGCATTAGTTTTCAGTTGTTTGGAAAATTAGGGCAACCAGAGTAGCACCTCTGTTGGATAGTCTGGCCTTTATTGTCCACTCTAATCCAGTTCCTCCTATTGCAATATAGAGAAGAGAGGCCAAAGAGAGCAGGCTTGCATAAGCCTATACCCACCTTCAGCAGGCCAGGCTTAAAGTGAGCAGCAAGAGCAGGTTTTTTAGTAGGTTAAATTACAAGTACATGAAGTCTGTACCCCTTTATGGCACACTGACAGTCGCTGTGAGACATTCACTCTGTCTCAAACCCAGTCTGCAGTCTCAGTGAGATGATTTCACAGTTGCTACAGAAAACACTGCTAGTCCCAGACCGACCAAGCAATTTTTTAGCGGGGTATCCCACCCCTTATGCAACCCCTAGAAGCTGATACTTGCCAATGACTAAAAGGAGAAGAAGATGTTCCAATAACAGTATAAAAACGTAGTTTTCTTGGAATGCCATATTGAATCTACATTAGTTGGACAGCTATACAATCATTTATGACAACATAAGTAATATGTATGGACAAAATATTTCTAGGCTTGTTACTGAAAAAATGCTTGTACTATTCATTGTGCAGAAAAACGCAGCCATTTAAAGACTTGCAAAAAACACCAATGTTTTGAAAATGGAGAAAACGTCCTTTTCACTCGCATCATTCACAAACTAGAACTTACGTTTTTGTACTTCAGGTAGTGTGAAGCACGTCTTCATAGACATTTTCAGAGCATCTTTTGAACAGAAAGTTATTCAGCTCCATCCGTGCAGCTAATTTTTGACTAATGACTATAAAGACGGAATATGCATGGGTGACAGTCTTAAATGTTTTTACCCTCCTAATCAAGACAGTCTGCTTCATCAGTTTGAGTTAATGTGGTTTGAACCATGATTAACATGAAATCAATGAAAGAAGCATCTAACATAGCAGTACAAAATGTTTTCTCTTTTTGACTGCTTTTAATGTTTAATTTGTTCCAGCCCAGATAGCAAAGAAAGGCTCCTTAGCACCCTCTGGCTACCGGTATTCAACAGTATTATTTAAGAAAACTAAGTGAAACAATCATTCACAGCGATACAGAGTTGAAAGGATGAATTTAATCAGGCCATTAGTGGTAAATAGGTCTTAATTGTTATTACTATTTGAAATAACTGGACATCCCTACGAAGCAGGCAAACCACTGAAGAAGAGAAAAAGATCAAACTTGTCTTCCATAAATCTGCTGCAGAAATGACAGTTGGAGCTAATTCATGAGAGAACAGTTATACAGAATTTTACAGGTAAATACATATCTTGTAAGAACGAAATAAGTCAGGTTACAAATTAAAAACTCTATTTATAACCTTGTACATATAACAGCAAATCCTATTTGTACAGTTTAACTATTTTTGTAGGCATTTTTATATGGGGCGGACATTACTCACATAGGTGTTAGATCACTTTACAATGGAGCAGGTTTGATAACAAGAGATGCAAAATTACAAACTGTTGCTAGTTACGATCATTACAGGAGCCACAAAATAGCGAGACATAGGAATGTTATTTGTTTCGAATGGTTACAAAGGCATGGATTTACAGATTATAAAACAGAATATAAAACGAGGTAGGTGTTGGAAATAGCAACACGGTTAGGTTAGGGGAGACAGGAGTAATGCACTACTTTTAGTCCAACATCTTCAAGATTATTAACGCAAAAAAAGCAAAATAGGTAAAGTTGCTAGGAAGTGAGGCAAGAAACCAGGGTCTCATAGTACAATTAATTCGTTTCACAGATGCCATTGACACCTATCATATAAGTAATTTCACCTTAGTACAGTTTCTGAGCATCAACTAACCGAGGTTATAAAAATAGATATGAGTTACTTCCTGTTTATTATTAATTAATATGGATACCCAATCTGATTAACAAATCAACCATTACTGAACTTTATGCAGCTACCAAACTATAACCACATCATCCAATATTGTTAAACATTCTGGAAAAAAGTCAATCTTGCAATTAAGTAATCTACTATCCTAGAAAATGTAGGCATCACATTAGGGCGAGGGAGTGGGACCACTTTGGTTGACATTCACAGTAACACTGTAAGCGCTCATGTTTACTGCCAGGCAAACAAAAACTGTTTTTGAGACACAATGCACAATGTCGTTGTGTACTTACCATACTGAGTAATTGAAGACTATGATATGGGTGTCATTGTTACCTAACGTCTGGTTTGGGTATTTTCTCGTAAACGGTAAAAAGCTCTGTCTTGTTAGAAAGTTTTGACATAGATTTGATCAAGTTTTATATGGGAAACCTCAAAGATGCTATTTATTCCCTATCCTGTTTAATATTTATCTCTAGTCACTTCATCTTTATAGATCCTGGCATATAGTACGTGACTATACACAGCATGTATTATTGGCAAGTAGATTAGGAGATGGGCTCTGCTCAATTTCATTAGATCCACACCTAGGTGTGTGTAAGTGGCACAACCTGATTGATATCAAACATGAACAACTGTTGTGTTGCTTTATTTAACAGTGTGTTACCATGATTTCCACTATCAAAAACGAAGCCATTCTTGGCCCTGAACCACATAGTAACAAAAAGGTACCAGATTGACACTCTAGTGCTAATCTAGAAGTTTCAAATGGTTCAGAACTATAGTGTGCTGTTGTGATTCATTCTGTAGGGGTTTCCCTCCTGATGAATTATTCCTGAAGAACATTTGCTGTGGGTGTATATTTTCGAGAATTAGCATTATCCTTATGGAGTTGTTCCATAAAGGTTGGTCTTGCAACAGATCCACCTAACATACGTGAGTGTGGAGTGGGATAGCTCTTCATGGTTATTCACAATGAGGCATTTTATCTCTCTGCCTAACCCTTGTCAGGGGATGTTTGACAAATATCAGTTAAATTCAGATGGGCCTGTTGTCATTAGTGGCTATTGTGTGCCTCATTGACTTCTTTCCGTGAGTGAATACCTTTTCCTGTGTTTCCCTACATCATGACTTATCATTGTGCCCAATTCCCAAGAGTGGGGTATGTAAATCCTGGCTAGCATGTTTGGTTTTTGAACCTATCCATCTTCAGTGTTCCAAATTATTTCATTGTGCAATTGAAACGGTCGTTCAACTGTCTATAGTATGGTATGATTGATTGCTTTTACAAGAATCGTATAAATGTCTGGGGCAGGTGTAGGCAGTGGGTGGGTTTGTGTGTTTGTGACTAAATAATGACAGACAAGAGGACTGAAGGAGATGAAGGAGAGAAAAGGTGGAAATAAGGAGAAAGGGGTCAGGAAACTGAGCTAGACTGAGAGGTGCAATGATTGATGTGCTCACTCTGCATGAATCTTGTGTTTGATGTACTTGTGAGTAGGGGCATTAACACCACAGTTCCCAATAGGCTCCTTGGTATCTCAATATATTGCACATGACTTTCAGAGCCCAACAGTAAAAAAAGCTCTAATTTCACTTCAATACTTGCATAACACCTGCATATTTGAGGATACCTAATCATATCTAAATTAATATTTTTCTATTGCCTTAGTACATTAACAACAGTTGTGGTTCAGTTGAACAATCTCCAAGTTCAGAATCAAATGTATTATATGTTCTACAAAAGAAGCTTAAAAAAAAAAATACACAACTCAACCAATACTTTTCATTCCATCAAATAAATAATATCACCACCTATTTGCAAATTGAGTGAACAATTCCCTCAACAAATTTGGATGACATATAGGATTCCACTGATTATATCCACAGCACAAATATACATTAAATACATATGAATTAATAATCACTATATAGTCATTTGTTTATAAGTAATCTTAAAGTCACAAAGTGAAAAACACAAGTGTCAAAAATCACACACCAATATTTCCAAATGCTCAACAGTTCTGCGAGTAATATGTTCAGTGTTTAACAATGTACATTATCCAAGTCCGTCAATGATCAAATAAATCAAATCAGTCAAATAGTATTAGCAAAACAAAAATTTCAGAGACTGAAGTAAGCCTACATATAAGTGCAAATGTAATTAAATCAGTGACTCTCACAATTACATATGCAATAAGTTAAAAACAAAATTAAATTGTTACTTACTTATATATTGCACATGGTGTATATACTCAAAAAGGGTAATCATATTCCATATATGTCATTCTTAGACATTACCTACTTATATTTCATACCCTTCATAATCAGGTCGGTGGGAACATTGTAATACACTCAGGGGCAATGGTGGTAGCATCCTCCCCGTGAGTTTGGCGGTCCCATGGTGGGACCGCCAATCTCGTAAAGAGGCCCTAAGTATTTACAAGTGTTTTTTAAATAGAAGTCATCAAATATTGACCTCACATTTAATATTAGACTACCTAATCGGACATATTTTTTATAAGCTAGTCTCCTGTGTTTATATTCTTTTTCCATTTACATAGTATAGCTCAAATTAGTCAAGTTTGTATTAGTACTAATCATGTTTAATGCAGCACTATTGTTAACATATCAATTTTGGTAAGAGCCTAGGTTATATTTTTCTAATATTTATAGACAATCAGACAATTTACACTATTTAAATTTAAAGCATAACCTCCTTTAAGTCGTTCCTTATTGAAATCCTATCATCTACCAAAACAGCACTGAAAGTCTCAGTAGTAATATAACACAGTTCAACCTTTCAATTACAAGGTTTTCAAAACCCCATCATATCACTGGGAAACAGGTGGCAGGTATTTCCCCCCTTGTATTTTGTTGAAGGAAATGAAGATTGCCTTAAATAGCAATGAGTCACACATTTCTCTTTGTTCTGAAGAAAGATTGTAGTTGTGTCAGGTTTGGCTGGCTGAACAGAAAATTATTCCTAGTACTTGCAGAATTTTTCTTTTATGACATATAGGTGTACTCACCCTGGCCTGTTTTCTAGCTAAATGTATATATAGGCAGTCTGAAATGTTCCATCCTTAAGAGTAACACGAATATTTTGCTCACTTTCTCCCCCTCTCAATGGAGCCACATCATAAAGGATATATGTGAGAAGTTAGCCAAAGTCATGCACCTTAGTTAGACATCTTGTTTTCTACAATATTTGGGCTAACAGTTCTGTGTAGGTGGGTCTCTCCAACTTCAGTTGCATTTTGACACCTATTTTGGTCACATGTCATTTTAACTACAATATGATGTGTTGTATATTATCTTGACACTCCAGCAATGCAATACAACTTTCCCAGCCTCACAATCATTAGCACGTTCAGCAATGTTTCCCCGAGTGGTGTTAAAATAGTATTCCAATTCAATATGCATATGAACTTTAAAATCTGGCTTCTCAAAGACCTCACATCTCAAATTTCATGTTGTGACATACACTCCCTTTCCACCCCACATAAACAAACAAGTTCAAAGGATGAGCTCTCAAACAGTGTCCTGTGGAGGTACACAGTTTTTGCAAGTTCCAAATAGAAAATATAGTCCATTGAGCCGTAGAATTTCTATGGCACCGAATAAAAGTAAATTGCATGTTTATGAGGAAGTTGTTTATGCTACATACTGACCATACTAAACTGGAACAAGAACCTCTCTTAACTGTTAAGACATCTTAAAGTCTACTTTTAGCCTATGGTTGCAGTTTGTTTATTCTGATCACAATTAGAGTCACCTGCCCATACATTTTACATGTATACATTCAGGACACAGGCATTCTTACCATTTTAGGACTCATGCATTATCTTGATACAAGCGAAATGCAGCACAGCTTTCCCAGCCTCACAGTCATTAGTGTGTTCACCAATGTTTCCCCAGCGGATTTTAAAGTAGTATTACAATTAAATATGTATATCAGTGTTAAAACCTGGCTCCTCAAAGACCTCACATCTCAAATTTCATGCTGTACATACACTTCCTTTCTACCCCACAACCAAACCAATTTAAAGGGCGAGCTATCAAACAGCATCCTGTCCAGGTACACAGTTTCTGCAAATTCCAAATAGAAAACATAGTCTATTCAGTTGGATTTATATAGCACCAAATAAAAGGAAAATACTCTTGAAGGAGGGAGTTGTTCATACTACATACAGACCATACCAAACTGGAACAAGAATCTATCTTAACTGTCAAGACATCTTAGACTGTACTTTTGGCCTTAGGTGGCAATTTGTTTATTCAGATCATAATTAAAGTCACCTGGCTATATCACTTGACATCAAAATATCAGATAAAAATGTCCTTCAGGCTTTGAAAGAAGAATACACCAATCACATTTCTTATGTATACATTCAGGATGCAGGTTTTCTTACTGTGTTAGGAGTCATATAGTAGCATGTATCTTCCATTACTGTGCCTTTCAACCCCTTTAGGTATTTAAAAGATACAACTGGAGATATCCATATTGAGACTCCCCTAGACAAAACAGAACATGATTATGAAACCAGTTGGCCTTTCCAACTCCCATCTAACTGTTTATAATCTGCAACATTTAAGCATGCTGTCTACCAAAATAACAGCTGTGGGCTACTCACAAATGTAACTTATAGTTGTGCGAAATTTACATGTGTAATACAGTCTTAGTGCCTCATTATGAGTCTGGTGGTCCAAGGACCGCCAGTCTCATGGTGATGGTCGGATCGCCACACCCCAGGAGGTCCTACTGCCACATTACGAACCTGGCTGTTGGACTGTCCTGCCCGCCAGGAATATGTTTCTTGACTGGCTGACGGCCGTCAGACTCGTGGCCAGACACAGCGGTGCTGAACTCAACACTGCTGTGCTGATCAAAACTCCTGTTTCCGCTAGTCTTTCCATGGCGAGGCCTAAGGTATGTGCAGTGCAGGGCATTTTGGACCCCAAAAAACATGGCAAAACGGAAGGGAACTGAGAAACATGAAGAACAATGCCAGCAGTGTGGGTTACTCTAAGCAGATGGCAAACATTTGCTTGTTTCTTGTCCAGTTTTTAAAATATCTTTTGATGGAATAAGAGAGATGTTATTGGCAGTTTTACCCATGCTTTTGAGGTAAGTCCCTCTACCATCTTGGTTGGTGTACATTAATATGTAAAAAGTCAGAATAGAATGAAGCTAAATTGATTTTTCATTTAATGTTGTTAGGCCTGCATCTAAAGCAATGATTGCCATAGGCGTGTTGGACTGAATATCTATAAATCTGATGGTCTGGTAACCTAACTCTAGATGCTTTCCTGTTATAAACCACTTCTGAGCCCTGTTGACCAATTTCCCTTCTACCCCGGAAAGCACTATAGCAAGTACCTCTGTATAGATCCTATAATCTGCATTTAGTAGAGAAATCTGTCTGTAGGATTCATGTAAGGTAAGGTGAAAAGAATATACTGTTTCAAGGTAGCAGGACTGACAATTTCAAGAGGTTTGTTAAAAGATACTTGCCATGAATTCTTGAGCTTCTCATCTGCAAGTATCTATCCTAGGTTAGATGGAATGGAAGTCTATTAGACTATTGGGCCTCACAAGGTAACAATCTCATTTTGTTATCTACTTTATATCTCCTTGTGAGTGCAGATCCTTGAGACAGCTTTCAGCCTTAGGTTTTGTCCAACTCTGCACAAGGAGCACAATCATTACCGGATGGAATTTCAAACTTAGACCCATATATATACTTTTTTAGCACCACATCTTGTCATTTTGGATGCAAAAGCGGAACTTTAAAAATACAATTATGTTTTGTAAGTTTGCGCTGCTTTTGCATCACAAAATGACACAAATGTGGTACTAAAAAAGTATAAATATGGGCCTTAGTTCTAAACTTAGTTTGTATCTGAACAGCTGCCTCCAGGACCTTTGATCTTATCTTCTTTAAACATCTAGGAGAAACAAAATTAAATTAAGAGCCCATATTAAATTGCCAATCGCTGTGACAAAGCTTGGTACATTCTACAACTATCCGAGTGGCCGGGAGTCAAAAGAGTGACCTGAATATTTTAAGCTGGAAGACCGACGGTACAACTTATTATCAGTCTAAGATGTAGCCCTAATTTTTTTCAGTTTCTTTCTCAGATTTTTCCAGTTAATACGAGTAGCTTTAGAAGCTCAGATAAAGCTAATGATGCTACTCTAAATCTTCTGTGTGTCTTTTGGATCAAAATTTGATTTGGTGGTATGTTATTAAATAAAAATGTAATCTTTAATAAGATGCACATCTTAAATAAATTCATTCTGTCATAGATTTCCAGGGGAAACTGTTGCTACCTTTTTAATACTTTTTAGTACTACCCAGTTTAGATTCCCTTTTGGGATCTGCACTGTTCTATTGAAAATATCAATCTCCGGATACCTCAACCTGTTTGTATTATCATTAATGATATTTACTGCATTAAAAGTCATGGAATTGACAGCATATCTGTCAAGAGCCTGTGTGTCTATAATTCGATTATCTGCATACATAGAGTTAGAAATGGGGTCTTTGGTTGGCAGTCAAGTTACCCCCTGTCCAAGCAAGGACCCTCACTCTAGTCAGGGCAAACAAGAAACACACCTGGTTAACCCCCACTCACTCCCTTGGTAGCTTGGCACAAGCAGGAAGTGTTATCCCAGAAGCAATGTGTAAAGCATGTGTACCAATACAAACAGTAATACAGTGAAAACACTACAAAATAGACACTATACCAGTTTAGAAAAAAATTCAATATTTATCTAAATCAAACAAGACCAGAATGACAAAAATGCAACATACACAAGTCAAGATATACTTATTCAAAAGAAAAAGATTCTTACTTCATGGAAAACAATGGAAACTTTGATTTTACATTAAGGGCCTGGTTTGCGCCAAAAATAATGCTGCACGGGCGAGTGTGCGTCGGAATAGTCAGCGATACGTCAATTCCTTACTCACAAGTGAGGACATGCGTAATTTCTTCTCCAGTCTGGTAGGCAATGCGTTGTTTTTCTCCCCCGCAAAAGAGAGATGTGTCGATTTCCAGACGGGCACCTCGGATCAGCGCAGGCTTGCGCTGATTCTTGATGCCCAGCAATGAAGCGTGAGAAATCCGGTTGCACGGTGTCGGAAAACCGCTCTGGTTGGGGTTTTCATCATTATCAGCAGCCACAAGCAGGTGTTGCATTGTTTCTCTAGCCACAATGCTTCAATCTACCTGCGGGGATGCAGGTGGAGCATTGATTTTAGCCACGAAGTGAGTGATGTATTTCCCCCGCTCGGTGTTCTGTGCGCAGATTTCAGTCCTTGTTCTGCCAACTTCACTTCTCAAGGGTCCAGGGACTGGACAGGGTACCACTTAGTAGGGCAGGAGTCTCAGCAGAGAGTCCAGGTGCTGGCAGAGGAAGTATGTGATGGCCCTGGGACTTCAAAACAGGAGGCAAACTTAATCCAAGCCCTTTGAGATTCTTCCCAAGCAGGAATATACCACAAAGTCCAGGCTCTCCTCTTTCAGGCAGAAGCAACAACTGCAGGCCAACCCAGCAGAGCACAGTCTCCAGCTCTTTTCCTTGGCAGAGTGTCCTCATGATTACAGAAGTAATCTAAAGTACTGGGGTTTTGGGTCCACTACTTATGCCCCTTTCTGCCTCTGAAGTAGGCAAACTTCAAAGGAAAGTCTCTGTTGTTTACAGTATCCTGCCTTGCCCAGGCCAGGCCCCAGACACGCACCAGGGGGTTGGAGATTGCATTGTGTGAGGGCAGGCACAGCCCATTCAGGTGTAAATGACTGCTCCTCTATCCACTCCAGCGCAGATGGCTCATCAGGATATGCAGATTACACCCCAGCTCCCCTTGGGTCACTATGTAGAGGAAATACTAGGGTTTTCACTAGTAAATCAAAAATGCCAAGAATGGAAAAGCCAATTACACATTTGATTTCCCAAAAAGAACACTTGCACTTTAGTACTGGTCAGCAGTGGTAAAGTGCTCAGACTACCAAAAACAGCAAAAACATTGTCCAGCACACAGTCATAACACGGGAAGCAGAGGCAAAAAAGAAAGGGGAGACCACCAAGGATATATTGCCCATTTTTACTGAATCCCTGCACTCCAAATGAATTATTTCTTCACCTAGGCACAACTTTTCAGCAAGGGGCTCAATAAATAAATGAATAAATGAAACAAAATCAGAGAGAGAGGACAAGTGTGTGTGCCTTTTTATCTTTCTGTTGAACATTTCTGGGTCTATATGCTATTAACCCAAACTCTGAGAGATGAATTAAAGTATAATAATTTGATGGAATGTATGAATGGCTCTGGAATACCAAACCTATTAAGACAAACCTAGAGAAAGTTCTAACAAACTTGGTCAAATGCCTTGCCTGCATCTACAACAATAATTGCCACTGGTGTGTTGGACTGAATATTGAGATCTATAGATCTGATGGTCTGATAACCTAACTCTTCTAGATGTTTTCCTGTTATAAACCTCTTCTAATCCCTGTTGACCAATTTCCCTGCTACCCCGGAAATCTGCATTTAGTAGAGAAATCAGTCTATAGGATTCACACCTAGTTTTAAGAGGACATCTATTGTAGTTACTCCCAATGATGTCGGGGTAGTTGGCCTTTGATCAAAATGGAATTAAACAACATTTCCAAACCAGAACTAACTGGGAATTCAGAACCTCATAAAGTTCCCAAGGAACTCCATCTATCCCACCCAGCTTTCTCCTTCATGATCCCATCGAAATTGCAGTCTTTATTTTCACTTCTGAGATCTCTTCCTTCAAAAGCTCTTGATCATTTTGATCAAGAGTGGGAAATTACAAACCAATTCTCAATATCCTAATTTATTGAGTCCTATCATGCTTTATTTAAGGAATTATACAAATCCCAAAAGACTTCCCCCAATCTTCTTGTTCTGGGTAAGGAGAGGTTCCTCTTGGGACTTGGGATAGTTATGATATTGTTATGGGTCTCTCATATTTTGGATTTCCAAGGCACAACATTTCCCAGAGTTTTACACATACTAATGAAATTGAAGATTGCTAGTTTCCCATTTATCATTTATATTTTGTTCCAGCTTAGACTTACATGTATCTCTCTGAAACTTAAATTTAATCTTAATCACTTCTTAAGATAACTCCCGGCCTGGGTCTGAGTTATAATTCCAAGCTACTCATTTCTTTTACACCTGTATTCTCTTCTGCCTTTTTAGCCTTGGTGTATATAATGGCCCACTTAGGTAAATCACCTCTAAGGAGCACTGTATAGGCATCCCACATTACAGTTAGCAAACAGCTTGCCAAGCTGGCCCCAAAAAAGATGTAAGTATTTAAATCAAAATACTGAGCTAAGGTCGGGTCAACAAGTGACCTTCTGTCTGTGGTCTATTGAGGTCAGTTTTAAAGTCTTTCCTTGATATAATGCTAAGGCTACCATAGCATGGTCAGAGAGAGATGACAGGATATATTCTAACTTCAACACTTGATCTACTTAATCTTTTTATCCACAAATGTGCAGTCTAATCTAGAGCTATGCCTGTTCTTTATCCTATAGAAAGATTATACTCTTTGATATCCGTTCTTCTATCTATCAAATAGACCTAGATCATCTAATATGTTTTTTAACACATTGCCACCTTAGGCAAGTTGCAATGCAGCCTTTTCATTGAACCCTTGATCTTGAAATTCAGCTGGCTATTGCAGTTTCACTCCCCCATAATATTGGGGCTTTGGAATCTGAAAGTTTAAGGAAATACTGTTTTAAAATAGATGTATCATCTAGATTAGGTCCATTGTAAACAAAGCAAGTATATTTAGATTGAAATATTTGGAGGAGATCTATAATCGACCGAACCCTAATATTTCCTTCTGAGCACATGATATGAATAATCAAATTATTTCTAATATACAAAGCTACTGTCTTATTATACTCAATATTGTTGTTTGATGTCTGCTAATAGCCCTTTAAAGTACTTTTTAACTTTAACAAGTGTTAATTCAGTGTAATTAAATCTCAGGGATTGTAGTATACACTTCTGTCTCTTCCTGGTTCTAAGACCATTTACATTCCAGAATAATTAGACATGTTAGCTGATCTCAAATAGCACAGTAACTGGCCATGGAAAGGAGTGAACGTAACGTGGAAACATCTTGTTGGGGACTGGCAGATGACAACACCTGCACCTTAGCTGGATCAGGTGTCATGCCTCCATCAGAAAATATATGGCCAAAGAAATTTAGCATTGTCTTGTTGAATTCACAGTTCTCAACATTTAGAGTTAAACCTGCATCAACAGGTAAACAACACCCTTTCCTCAATGCTTTGTCCTTTGTTCTTTTTGTGTAGCTCAGAAAACCAATATGTCATCAAGTTCCCAGTCATAGACTATGAAGTTGCCAACAACTGCCATTCCACCTGTTGATTTAAACCCTTCTACACAGTGTTGGACATCCAAATCCATCTGTTTTTGCACATTGTAAGAAGGCAATCCACATCATGTCTGCGTTTAGGGCATTTCGCAACTTTGAACACGAACCATTTTATTGCATTCAGTGCATGAGAAATTTTCAAATAGTGTTCAACATGGGGAGCATTCTGTATTTTGCATTGAATACGCGACTGTTGTTGCATAATACGTTTCTGTACCTCTTGGGTACTTTTACAAATGCATGGACATTCAATACAATGCACCACATTTTCAGAACCACAATAAAAATGATGTTTGATAGTCCAGTTAACATCATATATCTTATATGTTTTCACTCCTTCAGGTGTACCACATGCATTTGAATTACCACATGGGTAATGCTCCATTATGGTTTCCAAACACCATAATTGGTGCAGTGAAAGTGGTTCGGGATCATTGTAGGCTCGAACCAGTTAATCTCTTAATTACATTCTTGCGTCTTTTAAAAGCAAATGAGGGTCTGTCTTGATAAATCTGACCTGTTCTCAACAAGTGCCAATAGTGTAGGATAATTTGTTTGATCATATTACACTCTGTACCAAAGGTCATTACACATGTGATCTTAGACTGAACTTGTTTCTTCTTCATTTGTAATAAGGCCTCATGGTCATAATACCAGGCTTTTTTCAATGATCCTTCAAGCAATCAATAGGGATACCCTCTAGTGACCAATTTGGAACACAATACTTTTGTTCCATTGAAATAATCCTCTTTTTTGGGTACAGTTACATCTAATACATAAAAACTGCCCAAATGGGAGATTATCTCTCACATTCTGAGGGTGATGGCTAATGTATTTGAGAAGAGTATTCCTTGAAGTTGGTTTTGTATATAAACTTAAACAAATAACCATCTTCATGAAAGATTTTCAAGTCAAGAAAATTAATAGAACAATTTTTGTATTCTATTGTAAAATGAAGATTAGTATTCTGTTCATTAAGACACTTCTGGAATTCCAAAAGATGGGTCATAGAGCCATGCGATTTTAATAAAATATCATCTTTATATTTTAGCCAGTGTTTCATGTTGTTCAAAAAAATGATTGGTTCCACTGGATATAACTTTTTCTTCAAATTTGGCTACATATAGCTTTGCTATATCTGAGGCAAAAATAGCCCCATAGCCACGCCCTTAATCTGGCCAAAACCTATGGCGATCCTCACACAATTTTTAATGAAATCAGTAGGCACATTATGTGGATATGGTCTCATATCTAACATTGTGGCAATGACTGCTAAAGCCACTGTTTGTGGAATGTTGGTGTAAAGACTTTCAATGCCCATAGTAGCAGACAGGTACTTGACACTATACCTTGCAGTACGCAAATGAGCGCTTGCACTCTTTTTGTGCTTCATAGCTACTACAAATGAAAAATTACTTTTCAAAGGTTTTGATGCAGGCCATGTCTACTCTTTTTTTCGATGGCATAATTTATGGTAATGAAGATAATTCATTATATTTCTCCCCAGGCATGATGTGGATCAATGCACCACTGTTGATGATAAAAAGTATGGCACAACCACTTATTTTCAGTGTAATATTTGGACAATGTTTGAACACATTTCTCATGACGACTCTCCCTTGTCTGGTAACGTGCACATTTCTCTGAAGTAAACATTGTATTGCACAATCACCTTCTTCACTTTCACTTGATACCGACACTGATGATCTGAAGATTTAGATGACAATTGACTTTTTTGGGTGTTGATTTGTCTCAATTGATGTTGCTACTTGGCCTTGTGGTTGTGCATCGAATGTCACTTCAGAAATGTTTGGTCAGCCATTTTGGGGGTCATTACGATGCTGGCGGGCGGTGGAACATTAGCGGTAGCTCTACCAACAGGCTGGCGGTGTTCTACTAGTGTATTATGACAATGGCGCATTAGCCACGGCGATACCGCCGGCCCCTCCACTATACAACTAGGCTTCTGCTGGGCGGTCATAATCCCCAGGGGAACGCTGCCCCGGAAATTATGAGTCCCCAACCGCCAGCTTGTCCATGCCGGTAAACACTGCCATGGAAAGGCTGGCGGTAAGGGGGACTCGGGTGCCCCTGGGGACCCCTGCACTGCCCATGCACTTGGCATGGGCAATGCAGGGGCCCCCAGGCACAGCCCCATCGTGCATTTCACTGCCCGAATTCTGGGCAGTGAAATGAGCGACGGGTGCTGCTGCACCCGCTGCACATCAACATTGCCGCCGTCTCTATTATGAGCCGGCTTCAATGTTGATGTGACTTTTCTGCTGGGCCTGCGGAAAAGTCATAATAGGGGGCCATCCATACCGCCAACACTGGCGGTATGTTGGCTCCTGCGGCTACGGAAGTCGTAATGAGGGCCTTTGTCTTCTAGCCATGATGCACTTACTTTTTCTTTTGCCTTGCACACCTTCACAAAATGGTTCGCTTTGCCACAGCCTTTTCATATGTATCCGTTGGCAGGACATTTGCCTTCATGTGGAAATACTATCCACATTAGATACACAACTTCGTTTTCCATGGAGACATCACCTTGTATCCTTCAGCTTTGTATTTCTGTTTACTTTTCATGTTCATGACTGACTCACTTTGGGTACCTCTGTCCTCCTTGTCAGCAGCTTTTTGATCAGCATGCTCTTCAGCTCTGGCAGCCATGAGATCTCACTCCAGACGAAGAGTTTCTCTCAGCATCTGAAAAGCATCTATTAATAACTCTGAGACGTATTGCTTCTTTTTTCTTTAACTCATTTAATCTGCAATGTTTTATTAGTGTATCCAGTCTCTCAACAAATGAATCTATGGTTTCACCAATTGTTTGTCATTCTTGACTGAAAATGTACCTTTCATAATCTACTTTTGGAAACATGATTGAACGTAAGTTTCAAGGCTTCTTTAATTTGACTGCACATAACTTCATCAGATCGCTGCATTATCTGTGGGACTTCCTATACACCTTCACCATCAAGATTTCTGAGATATTTAATAATCTTTTGTTATCAGTTTCTTTCAGTGCATCAATGAAATGATCGTATGTCTCTATCCTGCCAGACTATCTATAAACAATATTCTGCTTTTTGGCTGCATCGAATAGTGGTTTCAGGAAGGTGGCAGCATTGTAACTGTTCACAGGATTGACTGGCACTGCGACTGGAGCTCTCTCCGGCTCCACCTGTTGATCTTGGTGAATTGGTCTATACACACCATCTCTGAGGCCTTGTGACATGCTAACCTCTGGATCATCTTTAACAGTCTGTGGAGCTGTGTCCTCTTTGTTGGTCTCATGGGAGCACTTCACTTTCTGGAGACTTCTGTAGGTGTGCTGAGCAGCCACCCAGCAGCTTTGGTGGTGTGCCACTTCAGGAATTGGGCAGCTCTGTAAGCATAACCCCTGTGGTTCTTCTTGGATCTCCTTGTCCCCTGGGAAGGTCGTAAAGCTCTTCTTTTTGAGACTCAGGTAAGTATAACTACAGTATGCTACATTATCAATCGTTCTGTCAGCAATTGCTCTTTTCTGTAGCAGTTTTAATCTCCTCTAGCATTATCATTCCATGCACTGTGTAGCTTTATATTACATAGTTTGGGAGTACCTTCCTGTATTGCCTTGTTCATATTTTCTTGACCACTGATGTGTAAACTTCTCAGTAAAGCTTTCTTTATCTTCAAATGCTTTATATCAGCTGGAGTTGTGCTCTGTCTCCACATACGCCAACCGTCCATTTGACAGTGTGACAAAGGCATACATGGCGTGCACAAACAGTTTACTTTAACTACGGCAAGCATTTCAGGAGAGCACTGTCAATCATTGGGATACTTATCACCCTATCTGATCACCAGTTGTAGCATCCTCCCCAGCCAGGGTACCCACTAGTGAATACTTCACACACGGAGCTATGTATTACACATCTTTATTATTCAGCGTGTAACCTCAAACTCAAAATTGTAAACCTGCAATGACTTCATCACATTCCAAAACTTACATCAGCATTCTATGGAATCCTTCAGAATCCAAAAAGATTCTATCATGCATACTCTCAAGACAGTGTGATTAGAATGAACTTTCTCCATTGAGCTAACATTGATTACAAATTTCTGCTGATAGCAACTTAATTTCTTAACATAAGATTGTTCTGTGTAAAATCTTTTGATACAGAAACATCTGTCTGTAAAAGGGCAGTTTCTTAGCCTTGGCATTCACTATTTTGGGGCTCTCTGAACAGCTCTATACATATTAAACACCGTACAGCAATATGGGTGAAAACCAAGCTTAAAAGATGTTATCAGAGATGTCATCAATGATGTAATTTGAGATGTCATCAGTGATGTCATAGAACTTGTGATGAATGATGTCATATGTAAGATCATAAGCAGCGTGTAGTGGGGGCACAAGTAGTGCTGCTAATTATAACTGGTGAATTTATGTGTTTTTTTTAGTTCAAATTGTTAACATTGTCACTGAGAACTAAAATGTTACTTTAACCTTTGGTTTTCTTAATCAAAACCACATAGTTTATTAAACTGAACTATAACATTACTTTAACCTTTGTCTTTTCCAGTGAATTTGTAGGATTTTTTAAATGTAGAGTAATTCTTAATTATCATTCGTAATAGCAACCCCTAGCTGCACACAGACTTTGACAAATACGCCGTGGAGGGTTGGCCATATGTCCTGGCCCTTGGGACCGCTTCTCCCAGGGCCACTCATTAAAATTAAAGTGAAGGGGAAGGCAGCCACCTTCCCCGGTCCCATTTTATCCCTAGGTACCCCATCCTCTGGCGCCTGCTGTCGTTGTGAAGGGGGAAGGGGCACACAGCCCCCCTCCCTAGGCTAATTTTGGCCCCAGGGACACCAGGCCCCATCCTACATTGAACGGGGAGGTGGACATGTGGCACTCCTCCCCAAGCTGATATCGGCCATGGTGACTCTGTGCCCTGAGGCTTGGCACTATATTAAATGGGAAAGAGAGCACGTGGCCTCCCTCCCCTGGCTGATTTAAGCCCTGGGGACCTGATCCCCCACGGCCTGGAGACATTTCAAAGAGGGAGAGGGCATGCAGCTCCCAATCCTCAAGCTGACTTTAGCCCCAGGAACCCCATACCCAAGGGTCTGGCAAAGTGCACAAGAGTGAAGAGGGCATGTAGACCCCCTCCCGGGGCTGTGTTTGACCCTAGGTATCACATTCCCTGGGGTCCACCACCTATTTAAATGGAGAGAGGGCATGCAGCCCCCATCTCCAGGTCATTTAGTGCCCTGGGACCCCATCCCCCAGGGACCAATCCCTATTTAATTGAGAAAAGGGGCATGTGACCCCTCTTCCTGGGTCATTTGCAGCCAAAGGGACCCCATCCCCAGGGCCTGCGAGCTATTTGAATGGATGAGGGGGCACGCAGTCCTCCCCCAGGCTTATTTCAGCCTTAGGGACCCCATCTCCTTCACCCAACAGAGTGTGATGCCCTGGTGCCCACTTAGGTCACCCACCATATCCTGGTTGGTGGCCACAGGGGAGCCCTAAGGCCCCACTGGGGCTGACTCAGAGGCTATGTCCTGGAGTGCCCATCCGTGGGACATAGCAGTTTACATTTGAGATGTCATCATTAATGTCATAAATGATGTCATAGAACATGTCATGAGTGATGTAATATGTAAGGTGATAAGAAGTTCATGTTGGGGATGCAACTTACAGTTAACTCTGCTAACTAGAAATAGTGAGTTTCTGTGTTTTTTTAAGTTAAAAATGTTAATCCTGTCACTGACACATTCACCTAACTATAAGTTCACGTTAGCCTTTTTTCAGTGAATTGTTATGTTTTTTTAATGTAAAGTAATATTTTATTGCCATACATAAAGCCAAACTCCACCACACACAGCCTTTGCACTCTGGGGGGTTGGTGGTGACCCCTCCCAAAGGCAGCTAACCCCAGGCTGCATATGGCCTATGGCTTGCACAGTGGAGGGTTCGCCAAACCCCTTAGCCTGCCGCCAGACCCTGTTGCCAACCCCCAGCAGGCTGCCAACCCTATGTTGCACACAGCCTTTGGTGATACAATTAAACAGGGGAGGGGAACATGCAGCCCCCATCCCTGAGCCTTCCTTTGGCCCCGGGGAGGAATCCCGCAGAACCAAAACCTAAGAGAAGAGGAGCATGCACACCCCCTCCTTTAACCCTAATAACCTCCGGGGATCCACATCCCTTGGGCTGAAATATAATAAAAAAGGGGAGAGGGGCTGTGCAGCCCCTCTCCCAGAGTCTTCTTGGGCCAGAGGACCCCATCCCTGATTGCCAAAGTCTAGTAGGAGAGGGGCTTGCAGCCTTCCTCTCTGAGCCTTAATAGGCCCAGGCGCTCCATCTGCAGGGCAAAATATAATATAGAAGGGAGGGGGCCATGTTGTCCCCTTCCCAAGCCTTATTAGGTCCCATCCACTGGGGCCAAACATAATGAAAAAGGGAAGGGGTTCTCTCCCCTCTCATTAGGACCTAGGGATACCATCCAGGGCTAAATATATTTTCAAAGGGGAGGGGAACCATGGGGTCCTATTCCATGAGCCTTCATAGGCCCTGAGGACCCCATCATCTGGGGCTGTATTTTAATATATAGCACTCTCGGGCCACTGGGACCCCATTTCCTGAGGTCTGTCTTTATAGTAGATGGGTACCCTGGGGCATACCTGAGGCACCTAGTAACAATAAGTTGGGGGTTGCAAGGTGAGCCCCAGCCAGCTCTCTGCATGATGCAGAAGCTGGCATTGTTCCTGCCTGAAGGAAGTAGCTGCTTTTTGCATGCTCCCTCCCAGAAGGGAGCAATATGTGTGGGCAGGGAAACAAAACACAAATCTGCTCCCAGTTGGCTAGAGAATTTTTAAATCATATGGGCTGGGAGCAGACTTAGCATTTGTTCCCATTCGGCTGGAAATTAAAAATTTAAAAATGCTCCTGCCGGACAGGAGCAAACTCATGTTGCCATGCCCACCATAATGTGAGCAGCGAAATTACTGAGTCACGAAGGTGGGCTCCTCGGGGCACAGTCACTGAGCAATCCTGGGGGATGGGGTTCCAGGCCACTAAAGGCTCAGGAAATGAAGTTGCTTGGTCCCCTTTCCTTTAAAATTAAGTTCCAGCCTTGGGAAGAGGGGTTCCAGGGTCATTTATAGGCTCGGGGAGGGGAAAGGAATCACCCTTTCCTTTTTAACAAATTCAGCCCATGGAATAGGGAGGGGGGCTGCACACACCCTCCCCTTAATTAAATATACCCAGCCTGCGGGGTGGGTCCATGGGGCCCTAATTAGGCTGGGGAAGGACAACCTACTGAAGCTCCCTCCTTATATATTTATTATAAAATGGTGGGATGCCATTTTGTTTTTTTTTGCGGAGGACCTGCTGGACTCCTGCTGGACTCCTGAGGGACTGCTGTAAAAATTGCTCTGTTTTTTTTAGTTTGACTCCAGGGTGGAGCTGAAATGAATTTGCTTATTTTTTAAAGTTTCATGAAGATTCATCAAAGAGCGCCAATGTTACTAGCAAACCAAAAATGCCTTGTCTATGGAAAAGCAATCCTAACTCTACCTACCCTGTGACGTATAGTCATGAAAAAAACAAAGGTTACAAGGACGTTATAGTTGGGTTCAGATTTTTCACACACACAAAACCTTTGAAATTCAGCAGTTGTCGTTCAACTTATCTCAAGAAACTATAACACGTGCCCTAAGGTAATCATAACTCAGGCATTTGCCAAGCACAGTTTCCCATCAATAAGTTTATTGTAAAGTGATATTATCAATGATGTCATAGACTTTCTCATGGCTGATCTAATATGTGGGGAAATTAGCAACGTATGGCAAGGGCGCAAAAGAAGTACAAGTGAAGTATGGAGTTGAAATTAACTTTATGCTCATAAGTATATCTTGTATAACAACTATAGAAACAGGTATATGAAAAAACACGGCTCTCTCAGCTGAGGCATCTCCTCAGAGTAATCCATGTGCAAAATTCACTGTGGGTAGAGAGTGCTCTCTCTGCTCATACCTCTCTCCATGATAATGTCATTAGGAGAGTGTAAAATGGAGTATCCTCTCTGTTGGCAACTGTGTCTTGGACAACCAGTGCGCACATTTGAATGTAAGGACACATTCACCTCTCTAAGAAATTGCACATTTACGAAGATGTGCAAAAGAACTGCCATCTCCACCAGCAGACAGTAGTGCATAGTATACTATGAGAATGCATCCAACTCTGTTTCCTCTGTTTCAAAACCTGCCTCTTGTATAAAACGTTTTATTATACAGTGGGAAGAAGCACTAATCTCTCTATAGTATCTTAAACATACATGTACATGCAGTAGAACAGTTACAGTTCTTGAAGAATGAATTGCCACTTTAAATCAACATTAGAAGACTGTAATAGTTTTCAAATCTTTACAACACCAGTAAAAAAAATAACAAACTTTACAGACTATTCACATTTTTGATACCTCTCATTACTAGGCATTAATAGCTCCTCCCCTTTTGCTTCCTTAGCCTACTGGATTGTGATGTATATAGATCTTCTTTTCCTTTGTTTCTATCACTGTAGCCTGCCAAACAATATCACATTTAATAGTTGCTTTCGGGCTGGCTAAGGTCCAAAACAGTGTTTTAAAAAGAAAAATATATGTAAAAAGGAGCTAAGCCAGGAAACAAGAAACAACCAATGTGTAACATCCTTTACAGGATGTAGAGGTATTGTAGATGCAGTGATTCTAAAATAATAGCTAACACAAACTTAGCTTATTCAGTCAAACTACACTGTCCTACAGCTGCCTACACATTCTGTCAACTGGCAGATACAACCTCTCCCCAGGTACTCACTGCTAAATCAGAAAGCAACCCTCCTTATATAAATAAACACACTTTTGCTGCTTAAGTAAGCAGATCATTGTGTCATTGAAAACAAGTAGAGGTACACAAAATACGCTTCTCCAAACCTATAAATGTTGTTGAAGGCAATATAACATAATTTGTGCAATTCATTTGTTTCCTGGCTATTCACAAACGTTACTGTTCCATGTATTGTATGGCATGGTACTTCTGTTTTTCAGAGCTTCTGCTTTCTATTTGCTCCCTACAAAAAGACAAAAGAATAAAAAAATATAAAGTTACATACTAATCAGTATTTGATAACAATGATACATCACTACATTCTCCAAAGATTACTAAATCGTTCACCCACAATCATGTATTTATATGACTTGCCCCACTGACTTTATGTTCCTTTCTGTTATAAAATTCCATAGCCTCTAACACTAAATTTTTTTAATAAACAATTAAATTATAACAACCCTTCAAACATGGATCCATAACAATTTGTAAAGTAACACATTCCTCTTATACACCTTTCCTAAAAGTGAGCACGTTGTTTTACTCTAGATGAAATGGCAATATCTCCACTCAAACATTTCATAGGGGTAAACTATGTGCATAGTGTGGTTGATAAAAACACTAGGCCTTGTATTAACATATTGCAGATGCTTTTTTATATAATTTCAGAAATATTGCCTCTTTTACTTACAAATACATACAAATTGGAGATTTCACTTTCTAACACAATATCTAATACTTGGTGATATCTCTCCACATTCTAAACTCAACCTCTCAAAGCCTATATTAATATATATGCACTTCAACAAACAGTCTTTGACTCTCCAAACCTTGTGTTGAATCAATCAGTAGTATTTATATACTGCAGCACTATAACCCCTACGGATATCTTGGTGCTGTGGATCTAATGTCTATATCGAAGAGCCAGGTCTTGATTTTTTTCCTGAAATCTGCCAGGGAAGGTGCTGTTCGAAGATGGACAGGTAGGTCGTTCCTGGTCTTAGTGGGGATCTAGAAGGAACAACCCCCTCTGCTGGTGTGATGTGTGCAGAGGGAGTACACAGGCTTGTGAGGCGGAGAGCAGGTGTCTCGAGGATAGGTGTAAGTTCAGCTGATGTAGGCTGGTCCTTGATCATGCAGTGCTTTGTAGGCATGCATGAGGATCTTGAACTGGCATCTTGTCTAGGTTGGGGAGCCAGTGGAGGTTTCTGAGTTGGGGGGTGATAGGGGTTCACTTGGGGAGGTCCAAGATGAGTCTGTCTGCAGCATTCTCTATGGTCCGGAGTTATTGAGGAGCTGGGTGGATATGCCAGCGCAGAGAGCGTTGTTTTAGTTAAGGTGGCTAATGACAAGGGACTGAAGGACGGTCTTTCTGGTGTTAACTGATATATATCTGAAGATTATGCGGAGCATGTGAAGGGAGAAAAAGCAGGAGGAGGTAACTGCTTTGATTTGTCGTTTCATGCTCAGTTCACTGTTGCCGATGATGCCCAGGTTGCATGCATGGTCTGTGGGTGTTTGTCCGAGTTCTGCTGGCCACCAGCTGTGGTCCCATATGGAGCTGTTCTTCCTGAAGATCATAACTTCTGTCTTGGAGATGAATTTAAGGCAGTTGTCTCTCATTCAGATGGCTACCTTGGTCATGGCATTGCATAAGTTGATTTTAGTGGTGGAGGGGTCTTCAGTTAGCGAGAGAATGAATATTGTCTGAATATAAAATTATGTTGTGGCTGTGGGATCTGAAAATGTCTGCTAGGGAGGTCATGTAAGTGTTGAACAAAGTGGGGCTGAGGGTGATCCTTGGGATACCCTGCAAAGATGTCCTTGGGTTCTGAGGTAAAGTGAGGCAGCTAAATGTTCTTTGTGCATCCTGTGAGAATGGAGGTGATCCAGTTGAGGGCATTTTGCTGAATGCTGAAATTGTAGAGTCTGTTGATGAGAATATATTTACCAACAGTAAATGTACTTACTGACACTTCTCAACAAAGTTCATAAAGTATATTTCTAATTACCTCAACTTAGAGCAGTTTCTTAAATGCAGCTGATGGCACCAGTCTGTCTCAGTTCCAAATTTAGTCGTTTCTGTTGAGCTCAACTCTGACAGGCTTGCTTCTCCTTCAAATCACCATGAACAGACTGAGCTACCCTGGTTCTACACCCAATCACATCACAGCATTTCGTCAACCATGTAATAAGAATGTTAATTATTGGTTGAGTCTTGGCCCTTTTCTTACTCCTCCCAATACGATCTTGCAAGACTCTTGGAGGATCATAAAACACCTTGTGGTAGGTCCAGTCATTTCCCATGTGGAAAAAAAGTTGTTTTCCATTTCCCACTTTTAAAAAAACAAGAAAACCAAAAAAGGTAAAGTTACATACTGACCAATGGTTAATAACAATGATACATCACTATATACTCTAGAGTTTCTTTACATGTTTTACCCACAATCACATAGTTATATGTACTGTACCACTATCTTCATATTCCTTTCTCCTGAAGGATTCAACACCCTTTCACAATATAACATGCCATCAAACTTGGTTCCATAGCAGTTCATAAAGTAACTCAATCCTCTAGACAAACCCTTTTCCTACAGTGAGTAGAGTGTTTCACTATACAAATAGCAAAATGTCAACTCAAATATCTTGTAGGGATAAAATGTATGTAAAGTAAAGTTGATGAAAACACTTGGCTTCACTTCCCCCTAGTACCGAACCCTTTGTTGGCTACTTTGGGTAATTCGAATTTAGGGCTCCATAATGTTTTTTCCACATATGGTATCCATGCCAAATTTGCGTCCTTTTTTCCCCAACATCCCGAAAATTGTAAAGGTACCCAGGGTTTGTGGAGTCCCTTGGACGTGTTGCGAAAATAGGCAAAATATAGCAACATTTTGAGTTTTTGGAGACAAATAACGAACAAGTGCTCCAGATAAAAGTGTATGTTTTTTCCCTAAGTATGGCATCCACAAATGGTTTGCTGTAATAAAGTCACCATCTTCCCAGCTTTCAGGAACATGCAGAATTGAATCCAAAAACCTAATTTTGTATCACAATTTTGTTTTTTTCTAAGAGCTATTTCTGTGTGTTCTCAAACTACCTACAGTTCGTAGTAAAAACCAGTGTGAAACCCATGGGTGATCCAGAAAAGCTATACATTTCTAAAAAATAGACAAAATTCTAAATTCACCAAGGGTTCATGGGTGTAGATCCCAGAAGGTTTGCCCAGGAAAGAACTGTTGAAATAAAGAAATATTGAAAATTAGTAGTAACAAATAAGCATTTGAGACAACATTTTCATCTGTAACTTTTGTCATAATGGTTGATTGACAGAAGCAATATACTGTTACGTCCACTAGACACTTCTGGTTGCAGGGATATGGTTTCTTCAAGAACCCAAGGTACCAAGAGCCAACAACTAAGCTGCACCATAAAAGGCTTTTTTAATTGAGATCCATTCTTACAGTGAAGTAGGCAGAGTGCAAAATGTGTATCATGGAAACGTATATATTTCTAAAATTGGAATGCTATATAGAGTTATGGGGAAGTGGTTATTTCTACATCTCTGAATGTATGGATACCTTTATTAGCATATAATTTGAAGGATATTTTTCAAAATGTAATCTTTCTTATGCACTGGTTTCCATTTGAAAGGCACAAATGCAGTGAAATCCATTAGGAAAAAGTACATGTTCTACTATTCTGTGCTCCCATAAATCTCACAATATAATTGATATCTCACTGTTTGGGTAGACACAGTACCCGTGACAGGAAATAGCCCAAAACGCAACATGGATGCCTCTCAAACCTGACCCTTTTTTTAAAATGTGGGTAGCTTGAGAGTTTGGTCCCTTGCTCAGCCGGCACCTAGGGAAACCTAGCAATCCTGTACATTTTTTTAAAACAAGACACCTAGGGGTATTCAAGGTGGGCTGACTTGTGTTGCTCACACCACATTTTTTTTTACCCAGATTCCCTTGCAAACCTCAAACGTTGACTGAAAAAGCACATTTTCCTGACATTTCTGTGATGGAATGTTTTGTAATACGAGGGGGGGTGGACAAACTTTCTTCCAACCAGGATTCCCCCAGGATTCCCCCAGGTCTCCTGATAACAATTGTATCTCACTTGTGTGGATAGGCCAAGTGCCTGTGACAGGAAACAGCCCAAAACGCCACATGGACACAGCCCATTTTTCCACCAAAAGCCGACCCCTTTTATCCTAAAGGGGATAGCTTGAGATTTTAGACCCTAGGGAGACCTAGACAACCTGTACATTTGTTAAACTGAGACAGAAAGGGGACTGACATTTGTGGATGACACCACATTTTTTTACCCAGATTACTTTGCAAAGCCCAAACTTTGACTAAAGATAATTCATTGTCATCCAATTCCTGGATGGAAAGTCCCGGAATCTGGGGGAGCCACAAACTTCCTTCCTCCCAGCTTTCCCCCAGGCCTCTGGATAAAAACTGTAGCTCACTTGTGCGGGTAGGCCTAGTGCCCTTGACAGGAAACAGCCCAAAATGCAACCTGGACGCAGTGCACTTTTCTACTCAAAGCAGACCCTTTTTTCCCAAGGTGAGTAGCTTGAGATTTTGGGCCCTAGCTCAGCCCACACCTAGGGAAACCTTCCTAACCTGTACATTTTTTTAGAACTAGACACCTAGGGGTATCCAAGGTGACCTATCCTGTGTGGCTCACACCACGTATTTAACCCAGAATCCCTTGAAATCCCCAAATTTGACTTAAAAATTACATTTTTCCCACATTTCCGTTATGGAAAGTTCTGGAATCTGAGCGTAGCCACAAACTTCCTTCCACCCAGCATTCTCCCATGTCACCCTATAAAAATGGTAGCTCACTAGTGTGGGTAGGCCAAGTGGCTGTGACAGGAAATGGGCCAAAACACAACATGGACTCAGTAAATTTTTCTCCCAAAAACAGAGGGGGTCATTACGACCCCAGTGGTCGGCGGTTATATGGAGGAAAGTACTGCCAATAGGCTGGCTGTACTTTCCTCTGTATTATGACATTGGCGTACCACACCGGCCGCCATGGTGGTAACAACTCCCGGACTGGAGACATCAAACTCCAGCCAGGCCGCCGTCACTGTACCACCTGCAGGATTATGACCGTCCCTACTGCCATAGTTTTCGTGGCTTCCACACTGTCACTGATAGGGGTCTTCCCCACCACCCTCCCCTCCACAGGTTCCCCCAGACCTTCTTCCTCTCCAGACCCCCCTTCATACATGCCCTGTTATGCACGCGGCGCTCGCTGCGGCCGCGGGCTCAGGTTGCCGCGGCGCGGCACGTTAATTTTGCCGCGGCCGACGCCCGGGCCGCGGTAGACGCCGAGGCAGACACCCAGGTCGCGGGGGTCGCCGCGGCTCCGGCGAGGGCCATAAAGGCTCCAGGGAGCCGGTCTGGGGGTCACGGCGCTCGCCGCTCCCCCTTTTTCAAGTTCTGCCTTAAAGGCAGACGCGGCAGAGCCTGAAACCCCGAGGGGGTTTCAGGCATGGCCGCACACAGCGCATTATGCGCTTAACATTTTCTCTTGCATGTATTCACCTGCCCACCACCACTTACCGATGTTCCTAGGACAAACCGAACCCTTACACTGGGGGTTCTTTATACTTGCCTTTTTCTCTTCCCAGCATGCTTACCACTTCCTCTCTACCCAGCATGCATTGTCTAACACACATACCTAATTCATTACTGTTTTCTTTTCCCCAATTCAAGATGGCGGTGTTCTACTTCCTGTTTCCTGTTTCCTGTCCAGGGGTATTTAAGGGGATTCCAACTGCCTGTTCATTGCGTTGCAACACTCCTTGGTGATAGTCACACTCCTATTTGATATCCTTCTGCGAATCCTGTCTGTTCCTGAATTGCTTTGTTTTCCTGCCTTCCTGAACTGCGGTCCTAATACCCTGGTGTCCTCCTTTTCGTTTCAGGGAGTTCCTGTGGAGGTTTTTTACCCTACTGGGGTTTTTCCTCTGGGACTCCTTCTGGAGGGCACGGACTGTAGTGGTTCGCTCATACCAAACAGCACCGTGGCTACCGGAAGGGGTCGCCACTACCTCGGCCAGAGCAGAACCCGTCGGAACAAGGACCGTTCCCCTACGCCTCTCCGCTGCGAGGGTAAGACCGTTGAGAACCGCGACAGATTGCAACGCCCACAATTCCTGTTGCAGTCCGGAACTATGGATAACCCAGTGGTAAACACGGAACCTACTAACCAGGACCTACTGGCGACGATACAACAACAGGCTCAAGAACTCCAGCAATTACGTACTGAGAATACTGTTTATCGACAAACCTTTGCCTCCAGGACCACAGATGTCCCTGCAGTAGCCGTCTCTACACCTCGATTTTCCGGGGATCCCACCACATTAAAAGAATTCCTGGATGCCTTAACGGTGTACTTTGCCTTTCGCCCCTCGCAATTTGTACAAGATAAGACCAAGGTGGGGTATTTGATTAGTGCCTTATCAGGACCAGCCTTGGCCTGGGCCACACCTCTAGTAACCAGAAACGATCCCTGTCTATCTAATTATTCCACCTTTATCACTACTTTTAAACAGATGTTTGAACGCCCTGGACTCGAGGCGTCAGCAGAAGAGGCTCTTTGCGAAGTCCGACAAGGGAGTCAGGATGTATTACAATACATCACCCGTTTCAGACAATTAGCTGCAGAAACAACCTGGGTGGAACGTACCTTGGTGACACTCTTCCGTAGAGGTCTAAGAGAGGACATCAAAGATGAACTAGTACATTCTGCCAGGATAGAAAACCTCAAAGGGTTGATGGACCAAGCACTAACTATAGAGTATCGGTCAAATGAACGACGAATGGAGAAAAAGAAGAGTCGTTTGCCTTTTCACTCAGTACCATCTCGTCCCTTCGCCCATCGTTCCGAGGAAGCCCGCCCTGAATCCAAAGGGAATACCGAGGAAGAGCCCATGCAGATTGACACAGCTCGCGGACCTCTATCCGCCAGCGAAAGGGAACATAGACGAAGGAAGGGGCTTTGCCTATATTGTGGTGCAGCTGGTCACCTAATTCGCGCCTGCCCCATTCGTCCAACCAAGCCCTTGGGAAACGCCAACTCCCGTCCCCAGTAAGAAGGGTGAGGACGGGATATCGTGATATACCTTCTATTTGCTCTTCCAGGGAGGAAGGAACTGCTCTTTTTCTCTTACCAGTTACCCTCCATTTAACTGATGGCCGTGAAGCAAGAACTTTGGCTTTATTGGATTGCGGAGCCAGTGGCCTATATTTAGATGAAACCTGGGCCAAAGAACAACAAATAACACAAATACCCAAAGAAATACCAGAACAGGTACATACTGTTGATGGGTCACTCTTGGCCTCTGGACCGGTACAATACACCACCCCTACTTTCTGTTTACAGTTCGGTAAACATCAGGAAATTCTCTCGTTTGACTTAATCTCATCACCACACCATGTCATGATCCTGGGAATTCCATGGCTTACACGGCACAATCCTTACATCAACTGGGAAACAAAAACCATTTCGTTATCCTCCCATTTTTGTCAACACCATTGCTATCCGGCCGGGGATTATTGGTCCCCAAAAAGTCTCTCAACAGCACCTGCCCAGGTGGGAGGATCCATTAATGTTCTACAGGGAGTTCCCAGACAGTATCAGGACTATATCGATGTATTCCAGAAGCCAGAAAGACCTGAATTGCCACCCCACAGAGAATACGACTGTGCCATTTCTTTAGAGCCAGACACTGTAGTTCCTTTTGGGCGGATGTACTCCCTCACCGAACCAGAGAAACAAATTCTGAAGGAGTACCTAGATGAGAATCTACAAAGTGGGTTAATAACTCCCTCCTCTTCACCCGCCGGGGCTCCTCTTTTCTTTGTACCAAAGAAAACCAAAGACCTGCGTCCCTGTATCGACTTCAGAGGGTTAAACAGGATCACTATCAAAGACCGGTATCCGCTACCCCTCATCAAAGACATCTTAGAAGCAGTCAGAGGAGCCAAGAGGTTCACTAAGCTGGATCTCCGAGGAGCCTATCATCTGCTAAGAGTCAGAGAAGGTGATGAGTGGAAGACCGCCTTTAGAACACCTTTTGGTCACTACGAATATAGAGTAATGCCCTTCGGACTCACTAATGCCCCGTCCATCTTTCAAAGATTCATGGATTCTATCTTTTCTGATCTTTTGCAACAAACAGTGGTAGTGTATCTTGACGATATCCTAATTTATTCGGTTCATCCAGAGGAACATTCCAAACACGTCCGCCAAGTCTTAGAAAGACTCCGACAACATCATTTGTTCTGTAAGCCTGAAAAATGCGAATTTGATCAGATAGAAGTGAAATATTTGGGATACTGTATAGACCAAACCGGAATTGCCATGGACTCAGACAAAGTACAGGCTATATTGAACTGGCCATCTCCTTCTTCCATCAAGGAGACTCAATGTTTTCTGGGACTAGCCAACTTCTACCGGCAGTTCATAGCAGACTTTTCCCAGAGAACCAGCTTCATTACTCAAACCCTCAAAAAGGAACACCTAAAGAAAGGTTTTTGTTGGACACCAGGCGCTGAGTCAGCTTTTCAGGACTTAAAGAAAGCCTTTAGTCAAGCCCCTATTCTTCGACACCCAGACACTAGCAAACAATTCATTGTTGTCACAGACGCCTCAGAAAGAGCCATTGGGGCTGCCTTGTTACAAAGACAAGACGATGATGACCTAGAACACCCTGTATTCTATCTATCCCACATTCTATCTGATTCTGAGCGAAACTATTCCGTGCTAGAACGCGAATTACTCGCCTTAAAGGTCGCGTGCACTGAATGGAGACACTTTTTGATGGGATCAAAGGAGCCCTTCGAAGCCCGGACCGATCATAGAAATCTACAGTGTTTAAGAAATTTCCAGTGCCAAAATAGCCGGCAAGCTCGATGGGCCTTCTTCTTCAGCCAGTATGATTTCTATATCACCTACATCCCTGGTTCTCAGAACATCCTGGCGGATGCCCTGTCCCGACGTTATCCTGGGTGCGGTGATTCCGCGGTTCAAAACTTATTCGACAACAATAAAATCATAGGGGTAGCACAGACGTTTTTAGATCAAGTTAAGTCTGAATATGCCCGTCTACACGAAACAGAACTAAAGAGGTTACGTCCACAGCTGCACATAGATCATGACTACTATTATCATGATAAGGCCCTGTTTTTACCCACTAAAACAGTGCAAATCGAAGCCTTACACATGTGCCATGATTCTCCTATTGCGGGTCATCGAGGAGTGAAAGCGACTCAAGATCTTTTGCTTCGCTCTTTCTGGTGGCCAACTCTCAAGGCTGACACGGAGGCATATGTGTTATCCTGTCCTACATGTGCTCAAGCCAAGACACCCCGAACCAGACCTGTGGGCTTACTCCGCCCATTACCTGTTCCCCCAGGCCCATGGCTTACCATATCCACCGATTTTATGTGCGCCTTACCTTCCTCAATGGGAAACCACGTCATAATGGTAACTGTGGACTCCTTCACCAAGATGGCCCACTTCACGGCCTTGAGAAAGTTACCCACGGCAAAGGAGTTAAGTCAGGTCTTTACTCAAGAAATTTTCAGGCTACATGGGCTACCCCAAGTTATTATATCAGACAGAGGTCCCCAATATATCTCCCGTTTCTGGAACCAATTCTGCAAGATCTTGGGGATCCAGGTGGCCTTGTCATCCGGGTTCCACCCTCAAACCAATGGACAAACAGAACGACTCAATCAGGGTCTCGAGCAGTACTTACGTAGCTTCTGTAACGCTACACAAAGTAATTGGGCTCCCTACTTACCGCTTGCCGAATTCTCCTATAATAACTCTCTACACAGTGCCTCTAAAGTCTCTCCTTTCTATGGCTCCTATGGTTTCCATCCCAGGGCCTTCCCAACTCCCCTGAGAGACAACTCCAACCTTCCCGCCATCTCCTCTTTCGTTCGACAGCTACGGGGTATACAGCGAATTATCCATTCTAACCTTGTGTCCACCAAGTCCCGCATGAAGACAATAGCAGATAGGAGACGCTGTGCGGCTCCTCTATATCAAGTCCATGATAAGGTCTGGCTCTCCTCTAGATTCCTACCTCTCCGACTCACCCAAAACAAATTCAAGCCCCGCTTTTATGGTCCCTTTCTCATTCTCAAGAAGATCAACCCAGTGTCCATGCGTCTTCGCCTACCTCGGACATGGAAGATCCACCCAGTATTCCATGTCTCGCAACTGAAACCTTACCGTCCTGATCTCTTTCATAGGCAGTTGCCCTGTCCCCCTCCTTTGTTGGTTGACAATGTGCCTGAATACGAAGTGCAGGAGGTCTGTGACTCTCGATTTTTCCATGGGCGCCTCCAATACCTTATTCATTGGAAGGGGTACCCTTTGAGTGAGTGTTCCTGGGAGGATGCCTCTTCAGTCCATGCTCCTCTTTTAATCCGCCGCTTTTTTCGGCTCTTCCCTCACAAACCCGGGGCCTCGGGGAGGGGGCATACTGTTACGCCGCAGCGCTCGCTGCGGCCGCGGGCTCAGGTTGCCGCGGCGCGGCACGTTAATTTTGCCGCGGCCGACGCCCGGGCCGCGGTAGACGCCAAGGCAGACACCCAGGTCGCGGGGGTCGCCGCGGCTCCGGCGAGGGCCATAAAGGCTCCAGGGAGCCGGTCTGGGGGTCACGGCGCACGCCGCTCCCCCTTTTTCAAGTTCTGCCTTAAAGGCAGACGCGGCAGAGCCTGAAACCCCGAGGGGGTTTCAGGCATGGCCGCACACAGCGCATTATGCGCTTAACATTTTCTCTTGCATGTATTCACCTGCCCACCGCCACTTACCGATGTTCCTAGGACAAACCGAACCCTTACACTGGGGGTTCTTTATACTTGCCTTTTTCTCTTCCCAGCATGCTTACCACTTCCTCTCTACCCAGCATGCATTGTCTAACACACATACCTAATTCATTACTGTTTTCTTTTCCCCAATTCAAGATGGCGGTGTTCTACTTCCTGTTTCCTGTTTCCTGTCCAGGGGTATTTAAGGGGATTCCAACTGCCTGTTCATTGCGTTGCAACACTCCTTGGTGATAGTCACGCTCCTATTTGATATCCTTCTGCGAATCCTGTCTGTTCCTGAATTGCTTTGTTTTCCTGCCTTCCTGAACTGCGGTCCTAATACCCTGGTGTCCTCCTTTTCGTTTCAGGGAGTTCCTGTGGAGGTTTTTTACCCTACTGGGGTTTTTCCTCTGGGACTCCTTCTGGAGGGCACGGACTGTAGTGGTTCGCTCATACCAAACAGCACCGTGGCTACCGGAAGGGGTCGCCACTACCTCGGCCAGAGCAGAACCCGTCGGAACAAGGACCGTTCCCCTACGCCTCTCCGCTGCGAGGGTAAGACCGTTGAGAACCGCGACATGCCCTCCCTTCACACATACACACACGCATACACACACCCATTACCACATTCATCCATGCATGCACACATCCATTCACACACATATCCGCACATATTTACATACACGCAGACACGCAGTCACACAACTCAACATACATGCACTCACACCCCCAAACATGCACACACATACAACACGCAACACACACCTGCATACATACATGCACAGACATACACACACACACACACAACACACACCCCTGTCGGAGCACCCACTTACCTGTGTCCAGGGGGTCCTCCGACAGGAGATGGGGCACTGCTGCCAGCAGCACTGTCCACCAGCAGCACACCTCCAGGCCGTATAATACTCATAATACGGCCGGCATTGGTCAACTGGTGTTGCGCTGCTGCTGGCAGCAGCGCCACCTTACCGCATCTGCTGGCATGGCCACAGCCATATTTCCACCATCTTTCTGCCAGAAATCCAGCTGTGGTCGTATTATGGTGGATGGCTGGTAGCCACAGCAACGGTCTTTTGGTGGCCGTCACCGTGCTGGTAGGCGGTTTTTACCGCCAAGGTCCAAATGAGGGCCAGAGTCTTTTTCCCAAAGTGAGTAACTTGAGATTTTGGACAATAGCTCAGCTGGCACCTGGGGAAACCTAGCTAACCTCTGAATTTTTGAAAACTAGACACCAATGGATATCCAAGGTAGGCTGACTTGCATGGCTCACAGCATATTTTGGGACCCAGAACCTCTTGCAAACCTCAAACTTTGACTAAAAAACAAATTTTCCTCACATTTCTGTGACAGAAAGTTCTGGAATCTGAGGGGAGCCACAAAACTCCTTCCACCCGGGGTTCCCCCAGGTCTCCTGACAACAATCATGTGGGTAGGCCAACTGCATGCGACTGGAAATGGCCCAAAATTCAACATGGATGCTGCCCATTTTTCCATTAAAAAAAGGACCATTTTTCCTAACGGGAATAGCTCAAACTTTTGGACCCTAGCTCAGCCGGTGCCTAGGGAGACACAAGGCAACCTGTACATTTTTGAAAACGTAGCACTAAGGGTTATCTAAGGTGGGCTGACTTACCTGGATCCCACCACGTTTTTTGAACCAGAGTCCCTTGCAAACCTAAAACTTTGACTAAAAATAATTCATTTTTCTCCAATTCCTGGATGGAAAGTTCTGGAATTTGAGGACAGCTGCAAACATCCTTCCACCAGCATAACCACAGGCATCCCGATAAAAATGGTACCTCACTTGAATGGGTAGGCCTAGTGTCCATGACAAAAAACAGCCCAAAATGCAACATGGACGCAGCACACTTTTCCACCGAAAACTGACCCTTTTTTTCCAGTGTTGGTAGCTTGAGATTACGGACCATAGCTTAGCCAACACCTAGGGAAACCTAGCCAACCTGACTTTTTTTTAAACTAGACACCTAGGGGTATCCAAGGTGGGCTGACTTGCATGGCTCACACCAAATATGTTGAGCCAGAATCACTTGCAAACCTCAAACATTGACTAAAAAAACACATTATCCTAATTTCTGTGATGGAAATTTCTGGAATGTGTGGGGAGCCACAAATTTACTTCCACCTCGCATTCCCCTATATCTGCTGATAAAAAATTGTAGTTTACTTGTATGGTAGGCTAAGTGGCTGTGACAGGAAATGGCCCAAAGCGTGCATAGAGGCAGCGCATTTTTTCACCAAAAACGGACCCTTTTTCCCAAAATAGGTAGCTCTAGAGTTTGGACTCCAGCTGAGCCAGCACCAAGGGAAATCTAGCAAACTTGTACATTTTTGAAAACTAGTCACCAAGAGGTATCCAGGTAGGATGACTTGCGTGGCTTTCACCACATTTTTTTTCTCAGAATCCCTTGCAAACCTCATCAAACTTTGACTAAAAAAACACATTTTCCTCATATTTCTCTGATTGAAAATTCTGGAATGTTCAGTGAGCCACTCACTTCCTTCCACCCCACATTCCCCCAGGTCTTCCTATTAAATTGGTACCTCACTTGTGTGGGTAGACCTAGTGCCCACAAAAGGAAATGGCCCAAAAGCAATCTGGATGCAGAGCATTTTTCCACTCAAAACTGACACTTTGTTTCCAATGTGGGTAGCTAGGGAATTTGTACCCTAGCGTCGCTGACGCCTAGGGAAACCTGGCCAACCTGTATATTTTTTTTAACTAGACACGTAGGGGTATCTAAGGTGGGCTAATATGCATGGCTCACACCATGTTTTTTACCTAGAATCCCTTGCAACCTTCAAAGTTTGACTAAAAAAAACACATTTTCCTCACATTTATGTGATGGAAAGTTCTGGAATCTGAGGAAAGCCACAAACTTACTTGCACCCAGAATTCCCCCAGGTCTCTTGATAAAAAATGGTAGCTCGCTTGTGTAGGTAGACAAGTGGCTGTGACAGTATACAGCCCAAAACGCAACATGGACGCAGTGAATTTTTTCACTGTAAACTGAGTCTTTTTTCCTAAGTGAGTAGCTTTAGATTTTGGACCCTAGCTCAGCCAACACCTAGTGAAACCTAGCCAAACTATACATTTTTGAAAACTAGACACCAAGGGGTACCCAAGGTGGGCTTGCAAAGCTCAAACTTTGACTATGATACACATTTTCCTCCCATTTCTGTGATTGAACATTCTGGAATCTGCAGGGAGCCACAATCTTCCTTCCACAAGTCTTCTGATAAAATGGTTCCTCACTTGTGTGGGTAGACCTCATGCCCACAGCAGGAAACTGCCCACATGCAACATGGATGCTGTGTATTTCTCCACTGAAGACTAACCTTCTTTTCCAAAGTGGGTAGCTCAAACCTTTGGACCCTAGCTCAGCCGGCACCAAGGAAACCTAGCCAACCTGTACATTTTTGAAAACTAGATGCCTAATCAAAAATCAAATCAAATCAAAAAACATTTATAAAATGCGCTACTCACCTGTGAGGGTCTCAAGGCGCTAGGGGAAGGGGGGTTACTGCTGCTCGAAGAGCCAGGTTTTGAGCTGCCTCCGGAATGCAGGGTGGTCCTGGGTGGTCCTGAGGTTGGCGGGGAGGGAGTTCCAAGTCTTGGCCGCCAGGTAGGAGAAGGATTTCCCACCTGCCGTGGTGTGGCGGATGCGAGGGACGGCGGCAAGTGCGAGGTTGGCGGAGCGAAGTTGACGTGTGGGCGTGTAGAAACTGAGGCGACGGTTGAGGTATTCGGGTCCCTTGTTGTGGAGGGCTTTGTGTGTGTGGGTGAGGAGCCGGAAGGTGATTCTTTTGCTGACGGGAAGCCAGTGCAGGTGTCTCAGGTGGGCGGAGATGTGGCTGTTGCGGGGTATGTCGAGGACGAGGCGGGCGGAGGCGTTTTGTATTCGCTGCAGACGTTTCTGGAGTTTAGCGGTGGTTCCTGCGTATAGGGTGTTTCCGTAGGCCAGGCGGCTTGTGACGAGGGTGTGGGTCACAGTTTTTCTGGTGTCGGCGGGGATCCAGCGGAAGATCTTTCGGAGCATGCGGAGAGTGAGGAAGCAGGAAGATGATACGGCGTTGACTTGTTTGGTCATGGTGAGAAGCGGGTCCAGGATGAATCTGAGGTTGCGTGCGTGGTCTGAGGGGGTAGGTGTGGTGCCAAGGGCCGTGGGCCACCAAGAGTCATCCCAGGCGGACTGGGTGTTTCTGAGGATGAGGACTTCAGTTTTATCTGAGTTCAGTTTCAGACGGCTGAGTTTCATCCATTCTGCGACATCTTTCATTCCATCTTGCAGGTTGGTCTTGGCGCCAGTGGGGTCTTTGGTGAGGGAGAGTATCAGCTGAGTGTCGTCGGCGTAGGAGGTGATGTTGATGTTGTGTTTGCGTACGATGTCGGCAAGGGGGCTCATGTAGACATTGAAGAGAGTCGGGCTGAGCGAGGAGCCTTGTGGGACACCGCAGATGATCTCGGTGGGGTCTGAGCGGATCGGAGGTAGGTAGACTCTTTGGGAGCGGTTAGAGAGGAAAGAGGTGATCCAGTCCAGGGCCAGTCCTTGGATACCGGTGGAGCGTAGGCGGGATGTTAGGGTTCGGTAGCAGACAGTGTCGAAGGCAGCCGAGAGGTCGAGGAGGATGAGGGCGACTGTTTCTCCGTTGTCTATCAGAGTTCTGATGTCGTCTGTGACTGAGATGAGGGCGGTTTCTGTGCTGTGATTGGCTCGGAATCCGGACTGAGAGGGGTCGAGTAGGTGGTTGTCTTCAAGGAAATTGGTCAGTTGCTTGTTGACGGTCTTCTCTATGACTTTGGCAGGGAAAGGGAAGAGCGAGATGGGGCGGATTTTCTTCAGGTCGCTTGGGTCCGCTGTCGGTTTCTTCAGGAGGGCGTTGACTTCCGCGTGTTTCCAGCTCTCGGGGAAGGCGGCAGAAGCAAACGAGCTGTTGATGATGGTCTGGAGATGCGGGGCGATGATGTCGTCGGCTTTGTTGAAGATGAAGTGTGGGCAGGGTTCCGAGGGGGCACCGGAGTGGATGGAGTTCATGGTAGCTTTGGTCTCCTCCGTGCTGATGTGAGTCCAGGCGTTGAGGGTGATGGCTGGGGCAGTAGGTTCTGTGGTGGTTGGCTGGGTCTGGTGTCCGAAGCTGTCGTGTAGGTCGGTGATCTTACTATGGAAGAAGGTAGCGAGGGAGTTGCAGAGGTCTTGTGAGGGCGTGATGGAGTTGGAGTTGGCGTTAGGATTGGAGAGCTCTTTGACGATGTTGAAGAGTTCTTTGCTGTTGTGAGTGTTCTTGTCCAGTCTGTCTGTGAAGGAAGTTCTTTTGGTTGCGCGGATCAGCTGATGGTGTTCGCGGGTGGCGTTTTTGAGGGCAGACATGTTTTCTGCGGTGTGGTCTTTGCGCCAGGCTTTCTCGAGGGTACGGCAGTTTTTTTGGGATTCCTTGAGGGTGTCTGTGAACAATTGAGGTTTCGTGGTGCTGGTCTGTCTTGGGAGGCGTCTGAGAGGTGCGAGGTTGTCCGCGCAGTTGGTGATCCAATGAATGAGGCTGAGGGCTGCGTCGTTGGGGTCGTGGAGAAGGTGGGTTGGTTGTCGCTGAGAGTGGAGCGAAGCTGTTCCGTGGGGATTTTGTTCCAATGTCTCCGTGGGATGGGTTGTGTGCGGAGTTGGAGAGTCTTGCGACTGAAGGTGAAGTGGACACATCTGTGGTCGATCCAGTGTATTACGGAGGAGTGGCTGAAGGATATGTGGTTGCTGGCGGAGAAGATGGGGTCGAGCGTGTGTCCGGCGATGTGGGTGGGGGTGTTCACCAGTTTCTTGAGGCCGAGGTTGTCGAGGTTGTCGAGCAGGGTGGTGGTGTTGGGGTCGTTGTTCTGCTCCAGGTGGAAGTTGAGGTCACCGAGGAGGATGTAGTCCGGCGAGGCAAGGGCGTGCTGGGAGATGAAGTCTGCGATTGATTCGCTGAAGAGGGCGCATGGTCCAGGGGGTCTGTAGATGAGAGTTCCTCTGAGGGTGGTCCTGGGGTCGATGTGGATCTGGAAGTGCATGTGTTCGGCGGCGAGGGGGGTGTCTTCGGTGGAGGTGGTGATGTTGATGGAGTCCTTGAAAACGATGGCGATTCCTCCATTGACTTGGTTGGTGCGGTCTCTCCTGGTGATCTTGTAGCCGTCGGGGATGGCTATGGCGATGTCGGGGGCCGAGGAGGCGTTCATCCAGGTCTCAGTGATGAAGGCGACATCCGGTGCAGTGGAGTCCAGGAGGTCCCATAGTTCAATGGCGTGCTTGTGGACGGAGCGTGCGTTGATCAGGATGCATTTGAGGTGGTTATTGGCGCGTGGGCTGGCGGGCAGGGTGTAGTCGCGGTGGAAGGTGAGTTTGCAGGTGAGGCATGCGAAGGGTCCATGGGTGCGTTTAGGGTTGGCTTGGAAGCAGGTTCTGGAGCGTCCCGGGTTGAGAGCGTGGAGGGAGGTGGGGTCGTAGCGGTGCTGCGGGGTTTGGGAGTGCTGGGGGCCAGGGGTCGTGGCGATGGGTGCGGTCCAGGCGCGGACGGGCGCATTCGGGCTTGCCTTTGGCACAGCGGCCGCCATAAGAGGGAGGAGGGGGGGAGGAGGGGTCAGCTGGGGGCGGGAGGCGGGAGGGTGCGTGATGAATGGGAGCAGGGGGGGGCGGGCCGAGTGGGAGGTGGCGGCGGGAATGCGGAGGGCGGGGGACAGGTAGAGGGGGAGGGGAAAAAAGATAGGGAAGGGGGGATTACAGAGGAGGAGAGGAGTCAGGAAGAACAGAAGAGAGAGGTAGAAGAGTCAGGGGAGAAGAGTGAAGAGAGAAGAGTCAAGAGGAAGAGAGTCAGGAGGAAGAGTCAAGAAGAAGAGTCACGAGGAAGAGTCAAGAAGAAGAGTCAAGAAGAAGAGGAGCGAGGAGTCAGGAAGAAGAGTCAAGAAGAAGAGGAGAGAGGAGTCAGGAAGAAGAGGAGAGACCAGAGAGGCAGAGAAGGGAAGTGTCCCGAAGATGAGCAGAAGGCCACAGATGAAGAGAGAAGAAGAAAAAGAAAGAAGAAGAAAAGAACACGCAGGACGGGGTGCAGAGGAGGAGAAGAGCAGAAGAGCACAGATGAAGAAAAAGAAGAAAGAACACAGAGCGCAGATGAAGAAAAAGAAGAAAGAACACAGAACAGAGAGCACAGATGAAGAAAAAAAAGAAAGAACACGCAGGACGGGGTGCAGAGGAGGAGAAGAGCAGAAGAGCATAGATGAAGAAAAAGAAGAAAGAACACAGAACACAGAGTGCAGATAAAGAAAAAGGAGAAAGAACACCGAACACAGAGCGCAGATGGAGAAAAAGAAGAAAGAACACAGAACACAGAGCGCAGATGAAGAAAAAGAAGAAAGAACACAGAACACAGAGCGCAGATGAAGAAAAAGAAGAAAGAACAAAGAACAGAGAGCACAGATGAAGAAAAAGAAGAAAGAACACAGAGCGCAGATGAAGAAAAAAAAAAAAGAACACAGAACACAGAGCGCAGATAAAGAAAAAGAAGAAAGAACACAGAACACAGAACGCAGATGAAGAAAAAGAAGAAAGAACACAGAACACAGACCGCAGATGAAGAAAAAGAAGAAAGAACACAGAACACAGAGCGCAGATGAAGAAAAAGAAGAAAGAACACCGAACACAGAGCGCAGATGAAGAAAAAGAAGAAAGAACACAGAACAGAGAGCACAGATGAAGAAAAAGAAGAAAGAACACGCAGGACTGGGTGCAGAGGCAGAGAAGAGCACAGAAGAACACAGATGAAGAAAAGGAAGAAAAGAACACGCAGGACGGTGTGCAGAGGAGAAAAGAAAAACACAGATGAAGAGCAAAGCAGGAAGAGAACGCGGTGAGGAAGAGGAGAAAAGAAGAACACAGATGAAGAAAGAACACGCAGGAAGAGAACGTGGTGAGGAAGAGGAGCGGGGCACAGAGGAAGAGCAGAACATGCAGCAAGTGGGCTGCAGAAGAGGAGCAGAGAGTGGAGGAAGATGGCTACCAGAAGAAGGAGCAGAAGGGAAATGGACAGCAGAGGTGCGGAGAAAGGTTGGAGGAGAGAGCGGAAGGCAGAAGACAGAAGTTCAGGGAAAGAGAGGTGAGTAGCGCGGGGCTGGGCGAGGGGCTGGGTGGGGGGAGTACTTATGGTTTTAGCAGGTCTTGCTGGGAGGTGTCAGGAGCCTGGGCTGGTGGAGCTGCAGCGGCAGGGGGAGCGACCTACCCTAGGGTCAAGGGTCGCTAACTCTGCCGCGCCAGCGACCGCCATAAGAGGGAGGAGGGGTCAGCTGGGGGCGGGAGGCAGAGGGGGCGACGAATGGGAGCAGGGGGGGCGGGGGCCGAGCGGGAGGTGGCGGCGGGAAAGCGGAGTGCGGGGGGACAGGTAGAGAGGAGGGGAAAAAAGATAGGGAAGGGGGGATTACAGAGGAGGAGAGGAATCAGGAAGAACAGAAGAGAGGGGTAGAAGAGTCAGGGGAGAAGAGTCAAGAGAGAAGAGTCAAGAGGAAGAGAGTCAGGAGGAACAGTCAAGAAGAAGAGTCACAAGGAAGAGTCAAGAAGAAGAGTCAAGAAGAAGAGGAGTGAGGAGTCAGGAAGAAGAGTCAAGAAGAAGAGGAGAGAGGAGTCAGGAAGAAGAGGAGAGACCAGAGAGGCAGAGGAGGGAAGTGTCCCTAAGATGAGAAGAAGGCCACAGATGAAGAGAGAAGAAGAAAAAGAAAGAAGAAGAAAAGAACACGCAGGATGGGGTGCAGAGGAGGAGAAGAGCAGAAGAGCACAGATGAAGAAAAAGAAGAAAGAACACAGAACACAGAGCGCAGATGAGGAAAAAGAAGAAAGAACACGCAGGACGGGGTGCAGAGGAGGAGAAGAGCACAGATGAAGAAAAAGAAGAAAGAACACAGAACACAGAGCGCAGATGAAGAAAAAGAAGAAAGAACACCGAACATAGAGTGCAGATGAAGAAAAAGAAGAAAGAACACAGAACACAGAGTGCAGATGAAGAAAAAGAAGAAAGAACACAGAGCGCAGATGAAGAAAAAGAAGAAAGAACAAAGAACAGAGAGCACAGAAGAAGAAAAAGAAGGAAGAACACAGAACACAGAGCGCAGATGAAGAAAAAGAAGAAAGAACACAGAACAGAGAGCACAGATGAAGAAAAAGAAGAAAGAACACGCAGGACGTGGTGCAGAGGAGAAAAGAAGAACACAGATGAAGAGCAAAGCAGGAAGAGAACACGGTGAGGAAGAGGAGAAAAGAAGAACACAGATGAAGAAAGAACACGCAGGAAGAGAATGTGGTGAGGAAGAGGAGCGGGGCACAGAGGAAGAGCAGAACACGCAGCAAGTGGGCTGCAGAAGAGGAGCAGAGAGCGGAGGAAGATGGCTACCAGAAGAAGGAGCAGAAGGGAAATGGACAGCAGAGGTGCAGAAAAAAGGTTGGAGGACAGAATTTCAGGGAAAGAGAGATGAGTAGCATGGGGCTGGGCGAGGGGCTGGGCGGGGGGAGTACTTACGGTTTTAGCAGGTCTTGCTGGGAGGTGTCAGGAGCCTGGGCTGGTGGAACTGCAGAGGCAGGGGGAGCGACCTACCCTAGCGTTATGCAGGGTGGGCTGACTTGTATGGCTTTCACCACCTTTTTTTTACAAATAATCCCTTGTATTCCTCAAACTTTCTCTAAAAAAAACACATTTTTCTCACATTTATGAGATGGAAAGTTCTGAAATCTGCAGGGAGCCACAAACTCCCTTTTAACCGGCATTCCCCCAGGTCTTTTTTTAAAATGGTTCCTAACTTGTGTGGGTAGACATAGTGCCAGCAGCAGGAAACGGCCCAAAACACAACATGGATGTAGCACATTTTTCCACCAAAAACATACCATTGTTTTCTAATTTGGGCAGCTCAAAATTGTGGACCCTAGCTCAGCCGGCACCTAGGGAAAACTAGCCAACCTATATACTTTTTAAAACTAGATACCCAGGGGTATCCAAGGAGGCACACTGATTTTTTTACCTAGAATCCCTTTACAAACCTCAAACTTTGACTAAAGAACACATTTTCCACATTTCTCTGATGGAAAGTTCTGGAACCTCAACCTGAGGGGAGCCATAAACTTCCCTCCACCCAGCATTCCCCCATGTCTCCCAATGAAAATGTTACCTCACTTGTGTGGGTAGGCTAAGTGGCTGCAACAGGAAATGGCCCAAAATGCAACATGTATGCTCCACATTTTTACACCGAAAACAGACCCTTTTTCAAATGTGGGTAGGTTGATATTTTGGACCCTAGTTCAGCCAGCACCTATCTAACCTGTAAATTTTTGAAAACTAGACACCTAGGTGGGCTGATTTAGATGCCTCACCTCATGTTTAATTAACCAGAATCCCTTGCAAACCTCAAACCTTAACTTAAATAAACAAATGTTCCTTACATTTCTGAGATGGAAAGTTCTGGAATCTGCAGGGAGCCATAAACACGCCAAAGGCATACCAAAGGTAAGCCCTTCTGAGTTTGTCTGTGCCTGGACCATGCCCAGCACCACAAACCCTTGTTCTCCCCCCCATTCGCCAGTTCAGTGCTAATACTCTATGGGTCCTCAACCCAGCAAGATCATCAGCCTGCCATCGAGGTGACCCCAGGAACACTCATGGACCTTTTTCTTGCCGCACCTGCTCCAGCACCCTCCAAGGACTACCTCATGATCCTGCACGAAGCACCTATGGCCACCTCAAGTGCATACTCCTCAACATATGCTCCCTCATCAAGCATGCAGTAGAAGTCTGGAACCTCCTCAACTCAACAGCCCCGGATGTCGCCTTCTTCACAGAGACATGGATCACCCCCACCACTGCCCCAGACATCACCATAGCCATCCCGGACAACTACAAAATCATCCACAAGGACAGAGCCAACCAGCCTAGAGGAGGCATTGCCACAGTCTAGAAGAACAGCCTCCACCTGACAACCACTGAGTCGCAGTCTCAGTCAACCCATGAGCACCTATACTTCCAGGTTCAGACCAACCCAAGCACTACCCGGGCACCCTCATCTACATGCCACCTGGACCCCGACCCCAGTTCTGCGAAGACGTAGAAGACTTTGTTGCCCCCCAAGCGATCACCTCCTCTGACTACATCCTACTCGACGACCTCAACTTCCACCTTGACACCCATGATGACCCAACACCACAAACCTCACAACTCTCAGCCTCCAACAACTCGTCAATGTCCCCTCCCACAGAGCCGGACACATTTTTCATGCCGTTTTCTCAGCAGGGGACAACATCACCAACTCTGCCACCTCCAGATACCATTAGCCCGACCACATGTGTGTCCACTTTACCTACACAAAGAACACCACACCCCACAATGCCCCCCACTCTCCTGGCAGACGCTGTTGCAAAGTCATGGAAGTACTCACCAGCGCTTAGCAGCCACCTACGACATACGCATCATACTGGACTGCAGAGGCACAGCCGCACTCATCCTTCTTGACCTCTCTGTTGCATTTGACACCGTTTCCCACTCCACCCTCTGTGAAAGACTACACAATGCAGGCATCCAAGATAAAGCACTGAATTGGATCAGTTCCTTCCTCACCGGAAGAACATAAAGTGTCAGACTTTCACCATTCACGTCAGAACCCAAAGACACATGCTGCAGAGTGCCCCAAGGATCTTCACTCAGCCCGATGCTTTCCAACATCTACATTGCCCCACTGTCAGTGAGACCAGATCCTCGGGGTTTGCGCCTGTTCCCAATATGTCCACCTCTTGGCAGCTCCAAACTCTACTAGCCGTTATAGCAGTTAAAGAATGGCCAAGTGGGGGTTGGGGTTTAGGTTGGGAACAGCGGGAAAGGAGACCTGTGGAAACAAGAGTTAAGAACACAATAGCAAAGTTATTCACAATAATCTTTATGAACTTTGTTATAATTATCTATACTCTGATAACATGAGAGATCAAGAGCTTTTCAATAACATGACTTTTTATTTATAGATACCTGGAAGTAAAAGAAGGATTACGCAGACTTTCATATAAGCGTTTCCAGTATACCATCTCATGCACTGAACATGGAACTCTCCCAAGTTAGTTCTTGGAATAGCAATTATGTCATAACAAGAATCAATCAACATATTAATTCCCAAAACATGAACTGCGAAAGACTCATGAATGATACTGTAAAGTCAAACTCTATTTTGATTTGAGTTTCAGGATTCAAGTGCCCGGAAATTCATATACATCTTATTGCCAAACTGTACATCAAGATTCCAATACATTTTTTTTTTTTTTATTTTATTATTAGAAAAAGAAACATCAATACACAACAAGATACATTGCCACTTTAAAAAGAAAACAAATTCAGCCAAACTTATCTAAGAAATAATCTCCCCAGATCAGAGAGAACTTTTTAACACTACCTATTCTGCTAGCATATCTCATCTCCTGAAGTCTAACTTGCACCATCCTACTATACCACTCTTGACTAGTAGGAGACAATTCAGAACACCAATTTCTCAGCAAAAGTGGCCTAGCAACCGCAGTGGCTATAAATACGAGCTTCTCCCATCTTGAAGAAAGTCTTGCCTCGGGGTCGTAGCCCAAGCTCATTAACCGAATGCTGGGAGATATGGATATCAACGCAATAGTTGTTAATATTGCAAAAACACCCTCCCAATATCCCTGTATACATCGGCATGTCGCAATCATATGAATCCAACCTGCCGCTCCTATTTCCTTGCAGCAAAAACACATATTAGGATGGCCAGTCCCCATACGAGATAGGGCTTGCGGTGTTCGATACAATAACCATTTACTAAAAAATATCATTCGATGCCAGTTAGCCCCTCGTAGCATGGAGAAATTCAGACGATTAATAGTCTCCCAGTAGTCACCTGAGACCTCTATGCCCTCCTGACTAGCCCATTTCATCTGAGCTCTTATCCCAAGATCCACTTTGACCCTTTCTGCCAAGAGCCTTCTCCATGAACCTGCATTCCTTATCCGCGAAGGTCCAACTAATTCTGTTACCAATTGTTGGGCATTAATGATGGAATTAACGTCTAAATCCCTTAAAACATGTAACAAAATATTATAAGATCCGACCAGCAAAAAATCATTGTTGACAGTAATCAGGATATTCAATGAAGCTTCCCAGTTGTCCTCAGCACGAAAATCTCCAATCTTACTAAATCCAGCGAGCTCCCACCTCTTTACCAAGTCTTCATTAAGCTGAGTGTAGAAAAATCTGTGAAATTGAAGTGTCAAAATGTAAAGAGGGGATTGAATATTTTCTAAAAAAATCTAATCTTTTCTTGAAAAGCCATTTAAGAATTTTATAACAAACTTTTTTAGGCGATTTCGTCAAGAGGGCTGGGTTCCGGATATTATGCTCCCTACATATTAATACCCGAAATTCAATAAAAAACTTGGAGCCTGCGGAGTAATCCAATTTAAAACTAGCATAATAATGTGCAAAAAATGCATAATAATAATCTTTGAAATTTGGCACGGCCAGTCCCCCCTTCTCCTTATCGGCGTACAGTATACTTAAAGCGGCTCGAACCTTTCGGTTCTGCCAAATAAATGAGCGAAATAGGGATTCCAGTTTTTAAAAAAAAAGTTGCGTTAGAACACACGGAATAGCCGCAAACAAGAAATTGAAAAATGGTAAAATTTACATTTTAATTAATGCGATGTGGCCTAATATAGAGAGAGGGAGAGGCCTCCAACGAGTCAGCAGAGCCTGAGTTTTCTGAAGTAAAGGAGCGAAATTCAACTGGTAGAGATCTCTTATATTGGACGAGAAATAAACCCCCAAATATCTTTTTGGATTGGGATTTACACATTCTCTTAATTCAGGAAGAAGACAACTAGGAGAGGTACCACAAAGAATAATGTCAGTCTTGCTCCTATTAATCTTATAGCCACCGATTTGCTGAAATTCATTAAATAGATTGAAGGCCGCTTCCTGAGAAGAGTGTTTTATGTCTAAGAACAAAATGATATCGTCTGCATAAAGTTTGATCTTTCCCATTGATTTTAACGGTGGTTGAATCTGACTATGTTGTCTAATTTTAATGGCGAGTGGTTCAATAAAATAGGGGATAACAGGAACCCTTGTCTAGTCCCACGTTGTATTTGAAGTTGTCCGACACTCTTCGAGTTTATAATAATATTGGCCTCAGAGTTTGATTACAACCTTTGAATTAATGAAATAACTTGAGTAGATACCTTATAACTAGATAAAATTAAGAAAAGCGTGTCCCAAACAACCAAATCAAACGCTTTTTCTGCGTCCAGCAGAAGAATAATGGCAGAGACTTTATTAGTAGTGAAATAATCGAGAGCCTCAGCTAAATAGTGTGTGTTTGTAGCCAGTTGTCGGCCAGCCACAAAAACGTTTTGATCGGAATGCACCAATTTATTGATTACCCCATTAAGCCTATTAGCCAGTAGTTTTGTCATTATTTTATAGTCTGAGTTTAAGAACGAAATTGGACGGTATACGTTTGGATCCTCCCAATCTTTATTTTTCTTAGGGAAACTAACCACGTTCTCTGAATGCCAGCTTTTGGGGATTTGTTCGTCCCGTAGTAGGCCATTTAATAGGGCCAAGAACTCCTCAGCGAATGCATTTGTAAAGGTCTTATAGAACTCAGCCGGGAAGCCGTCTGGTCCACAGGTTTTCCCTGTGGGAAGGTTCTTAACAACTTCTAGAAGTTCTGGCTTTGTAAATGGTTGATACAATGCCACACAGTCTTCATCTGAAAGGCGAGGGATATCAAGGTCCATCAGGAACTTCTCAATAGTCCTGGGATCTATAGCTGAAACATCACTATAGATTTGTCTATAATGTTCCAACATAATTTTATCAAGGTCTCAAGGGTCAGTACGTCTAACCCCGGTGACCGGGCATCTTAAAGCGTGTATAACATTGCCAGCAATCCGATCTCGAGCTTGCCATGCCAAGAATTTTCCCGTAAAATTACTTTCTTCGTAAATCTTCTGTTTATAGGACCCATATTCTATATCAACCTTCTTAAAAAAAATCCCGCCAACGCTTTCTTGGCAGCTTCGAAGGCCTGCCTATTAGTATCCGAAGGGGCATACAAATAGGTAACTAAACACTTTTGAACTACATCTTCCAATATCGCAGTTTGTTGTTTCAGAACCCGTTTATCAGCTACCTCTTTGACAATTACCCAGCCCCTAAAATAGGCCTTAAATGCATCCCAGACTATCGCTGGGGTTGAGGACCCCTGATTGCGTTGAAAGAAATCCCTTATTTCAGCCTGTGAAGTCTGTATCCACCCTTCCTCCGACAAAAGGCGGAGATTAAAAATCCACCTTCTAGTCTGGGGTATATAAACTGTAGAATGGAGAGAGACTTCCAGCAGCAAAGAGGCATGGCCTGAGAGGCCAGAATGCTGGACCGATTGAGATCGATAGCACAACGTTTCTGAGATAAAAAAAAAATCTATGCGCGAGGAGCTTTTATACCGCAAGGAGATGCAAGTATGTTCCTTCACATCGGGGGTGTTTGTCCTCCAGGGATCGCATAGCACCAAAACCTTAACATAATCTCGAAAGATCTTTGCTACTTTAGGTTTGTGCTGTCTCTTACCTTTTACGGTAGTGTCTAAAACTGGGTCCTGGAGAAAGTTGAAGTCCCCTCCAATAATAATTTTCCCTGTCAATTGCAAAAGGGAGTGAAACAAGCCTATATAAGTGGCTGGATCGTCCGTCAGAGGAGCATAAAAACTAACAAAAATAAATCTCTCCTTAGCGACTAAACACTGAACCCAGCACCAACGCCCCTCAGGGTCAGAAAGAAAGTCCAATGGTTGTGCATTCAGGGCTTTAGCTAGAAAGACTGCCACCCCTCTATGAGCCACTGAAGCTGCTGCAAGCACTTTAAAATCAGCTATTTTTTTAAACATTTGAAAGCCCAAAACTTTATTAAGTGGAATATGGGTTCCCTGAAGGAATATAACTGAGGGACTAAAAGCAGATACCCTCTCTTCAATAGCGGACCTTTTCCTATGATTATTTAATCCATTAACATTCCAGGATAGTAATCTTAATGGTAAAAAAGATTTTGTCATTTTATTATACCTTGAGTTAGTCTGCCTATGGCCCCCCCTGATCTGAAGTTAGATACATTATCCAATCCTAACAATCCTTTACAGAGACAAAAACAGATCCTGATATCCATACCTCTCCCCCTTCTCCCCCCAACCCCCCCCTTCCTCCCCTTCAGTGGCCCGCACCTGGAGCCCTCCCACCCGGACAGCCCGGGGCCACATCATTCCCCCACCCGCTGTCCCAATTCTTCCCTAACGTGGTGCCTTGCCATAACACCCTAGGCCAAAGACTAGAGAGAGAAAATTAGAATAGCCTGTCCATGCGCTGTGGCGCAAAAGAGAGAGAAAGAAGGAAAAAAAAAAAAAAGAAAAAAAAGGGGGGTAGAGTCCCATTCTCCTACAGTATTACTACCCTAATTTTTCAGTATCCAATATATCACCTTGTAGTCTTTATTGGGTTCTTCCCCCCTCTGCCCCAACCCCACCACCCCTAACTCGTCCCGACTGCTCAGAGTTCTGAATTGCATGCAACAAGGATTTAGCAGTGTCAACTGTATGGATAAAATTCGAATGACCCTGAAAAAACACTTTAAGTTTAGATTGCTGCACAAGGCCAGCCTGTGCCCCTACTTTTTGAAATGCTGGAATCATCTCTTTCAATTCTCTTCTCCGATGCGCTGCCACCACCAACATGTCTGAAAAAATCCTGAATGCATAGTCCCCGGGAATCTGGAAGGTTTTGGTTTTAATTGCTTTCTGGAAGATCTGTTCCTTGATAGGAAAGTCACCAAAGTTCACTAGAATAGTTCGAGGATATTTAGAGTTTAGCGGCTGGACTGCAGGGACCCGATGGGCCCGCATAATTGTTAGATCCGGATGCTTATCCACAAGCCCTGTTAAAACATGACTTTTAATAAGATCTGTTACCAATTCTGTAACTGTCTGACCGTTTTCGCGCCCTTCAGGGACTCCCGTAAATTGCAAATTTGATATACGTGATCGACGAATCTGTAGATCTAGCAGATCAGCTTGGCATTTTGCCAGAGATGGTTCTACCATTGCCCGAATATCCTCGAGATCGGAGACTCGTTGTTCGATGACTGTAATTCGTGAGTTAAGTTGCTGGATATTACTACAAATAAGGTTCAATTGTGATTCTGTTCTCTGATTTGCATCGTCCTAGGAAAACTTTCAACGTTTTTAACTCGCTTAGTATCTGCAGAAGTAAGTTATCCGGAGGAGCGCTAGCATTTGTCATAACTGTCAAACCCTGAGAAGGAGCTCCACTTTGCCCATTAGGCCCGGAAGACACAGTAGAAGTAGAAGTAGAAATAGAGATGTGGGCAGAAGATTCAGTTGCTGCGCTTGCCCCACCCCTGCGGATTAACTCGTGCGCTAACAGAGAAGCTGAGTTATCTACCTGCGGAGGGGGAGTGTATTTAAAAATTGGTACAGGGGGATCTTCCTTATGATTCTTCCCACCCCCAAACAAGGGATAGAGGGGTCTAGATGAAGATCCAATGTCCGTTGTTTGATCACAAACAGTCTCAGAGTTCCAGTCGGGAATCGACTGAGTGAGCAATAGAGAGCCTTTAAATGAACCCGGGCTAGGATCTGAATCGGATGATGGAGCCCTTGACTCGTCAGATGGACAATCCAAGCTGAGAGGGGAGCTTGACAAGTTAGCTCCTGAGGGTGGTAAATTGAGAGGGAGAGGTGAAATAAGGTTGGAGGCTGAATCCATAACGGAAAGTAGAGGGGGCACGGAAGCCGGAGCCTTGTGCAAGTTATTATCTGAAGGTGCGGGTCGCTTCTGTTTGGTAGTACGTGATAATCTCGGAACTCTGGCAGCAGAGCGGCCTGCATAGTGTGGAGAACGCTGCATCTTTCCAAAAAAAAAAAAAGGGGAGGAGGGAGGGGGGAGAAGAGAAATAAACAAAAATAATTTTAAAAAAAGGGAAAAGGGGGGCCCTACCCCCACAAATGTGATTAAATTAAGATACACTGAGCTGTTTAACTGTCTTTTTGAAAAAAAAAAAGGAGGGGGGAAACTCTGCCCCCCTCCCCGTTCCCCCTTTTAAAAAAAAAGGGCCCCCAAAAACAATTATATAGCAGTCCTTCACCTGCCTTAATACAGTCTTTCCCCAAGTCCTTTCTCCTTGAATACCCTTTAAATGTTTCTGTTAAAACCCTGTGTGCCGGGTGAAGCGAGCCCTGAAGGCTGAACAATCAGCAGGAGTCCTAAAAAAATGTCTTATCGCCGGCCCCTTCCTCACCTGGGGCACCTGGGCACACAATCCGGATGTGTAGAGCGAATCCTCTCTTTCAAATGGCTTTTCACCCACAGAGCCGCTTGAAAGGAATCCTTAATGGTCGCAATCCTACCCTGAGGCTTAGAAATGCTTGGGTGGCGTCTTCTCGTGTCCTGGAACCACCTCAGCTCACTGGATATCCACGTCTCAGCCCTCACAAGAAGCGTTCGTGGAAACCACCTTGGCTCGGGACTGCTTCCGCGTTCCTCTGTCAACTTAGAGGCTCAGTGAAAAAGCGTGTTGCTCAGCGTCCCCGGCAACCAGAAAACCGCTTCGGAGGGGCTGCTTCCGCGTTCCAAACAAAATTGCCTGAACCCCGGAGAGAAGCGCCCCACTCGGCGTCCCTGGCAACCAGGCTTCTAAAAACTGTTCTGCATTCCTTGCTCTCAGCACACAGCGCGTCTCATCCTGACACGCTTTCTCCCGGTCTGTAGCTCAGCCGCAGAGCATGACGGGAGCTCTTGCGGCCATCTCACGATTCCAATACTTTAAATGATCTCGCAACTCTGCCGATCCGAAATGCAAGGGTTTATTGCCAAGAATGAACGCGCACACTGCTGCCGATTCAACCATCAAGATTCAAATGCCAGGAAATGGTTGCGCACTCTGCTGATCTGAACTGCAAGGGTTAATTGCCAAGAATGAATCATGCACACTGCTGCCGATTCAACCATCAAGATTCAAATGGCAGGAAATTATCGCGCACTCTGCCGATCTGAACTGCAAGGGTTAATTGCCAAGAATGAATCGCGCACACTGCTGCCGATTCAACCATCAAGATTCAAATGGCAGGAAATGATCGCGCACTCTGTCGATCTGAAATGCAAGGGTTAATTGCCAAGAATGAATCGCGCACACTGCTGCCGATTCAACCATCAAGATTCAAATGCCAGGAAATGATTGCGCACTCTGCCGATCTGAACTGCAAGGGTTAATTGCCAAGAATGAATCATGCACACTATTGCCGATTCAACCATCAAGATTCAAATGCCAGAAAATTATCGCGCACTCTGCCGACCTGAATTGCAAGCGCCAATTGCCAAGAAACAATCGCACATGCAATTTAATCAAAAGACAAAAAACTCGAAAATCCTGGAAACTGAGTCGGGGGCCTACCCCGACCTCCGCCTTACAGACCTGCTTGAGGTTGACCAAGGCAATGTGGACAGGCCCTGGAAATGTCCAAGTAGGCCTCCGGAACAGGAGCTCTGGAAAATGCTGCTGCTCTGCACCGGGACCGCTGAATAGTGAGCACATGGAGCTGGGCTGGGTTTCTTAAATAGACCCAAGCCCCGCCAGCCTGTCACACCCAGCCACACCCAGCCAGGCTGCATGTAAGGCTTGAAAGTGAACAATGCATTGCAAACAGTATTAAAGACATTTCAAGATAAAGACATTTCAAAGTAAATACCTGCAATGCAAAAAGTTAATATGCAATATCAGCACACATTGCATGAATTAGTAGATTGCATAAGGTTTGCCTCTTTGCATTATGTTGCCCGTAGAGCGTGCACTGTCGTGGTGTTGACACCCACTTGCCAAGAACATTAGCTAAAAATAGTCTCCTACGCCGACGACACCAACCTGATCCTCTCCATGTCCGAGTACTCTGCAAAGGCCAAGAGAAATTTCCACAACCGGATGAGAGCAGTCGCCACCTGGGTGGAGGCCAGCTGCCTCAAACTCAACTCTGACAAGACAGATCCTTGTAATTGGCTCCACCTCTTCTGTCTGAAATGATTCCTGGTGGCCCACCACTCAGGGAAATGTCCCACCCCCACAACCACGCACACAACCTGGGCATCATCCTGGACTCCTCTCTATCCATGACCTTCCAAGTCAATGCTGTCTCGTCGTCATGCTTTTGACACCCTCTGACTCCTGTGGAAGATTTTAAAGTGGACTCCCTCCAACATGAGGAAGACAGTCACCCACGCACTCGTCACCAGCAAACTGGACTACGGCAATGCATTCTATGTCAGCATCACCAAAAAACTTCAATCAAGACTACAAAGAGTCCAGAATGCAGCAGCCAGACTCATCCTGGACATCCCCCGACACAGCCGCATCTCCTCCCACCTCAGAGACCTACATTGGCTCCCAGTCAACAAGCGCATCACATACAGATTCCTGATCCATACCCACAAGGCACTGCATAACATAGGCCCGGCATACCTCAACCACCGCCTCGCCTTCTATGTACCCAACAGACATCTCCGCTCCTCCCAGCTCGCCATTGCAGCTGTCCCCAAGATCCAGAATAGTATAGCAGGCGGAAGATCCTTCTCCTACCTGGCAGCCCCAACATGGAACACTCTACCTCTCAAGCTCAGGCAGATAGCATCACAGAAGCAGTTCAGGAGGGACCTCAAAACCTGGCTCTTCAACTGAGTTGCATGCCCACAAACAGCGCCTTGAGACCCCATGGGCGATTAGCTGTGCTCCACAAATCTATGATTGATGGATTAACTCCCTTCCACCCGACATTCCTCCAGGTCTTTTGATAAAAATGGTACCTCACTTGTGTGGTTAGACCTCATGCCCGTGACAGGGAATGGCCCAAAATGCAACAAAGACACATTACATTTTTCCACCGAAAGCTGACCCTTTTTTTCCAATGTGGGTAGCTTGAGATTGTGGACTGTAGATCAGCCGGCACCTAGGGAAACCTAGCCAACCTGTACATGTTTTAAAACTAGGCACATAGAGGTATCCAACGTGGGCCTACTTGGCTCACACCACATTTTTTTCATTCATAATCCCTTGCAATCTTCAAACTTTCACTAAAAAACACATTTTTCGCACAATTCTGGGATGGAAAGTTCTGGAATCGGAGGGGAGCCACAAACTTCCTTCCACCTAGCATTCCCCCAGGTCTCTTGATATGAATGGTAGGCCACTTGTGTGGGTCGGCAAGTGCCTGCGACGGGAAACGGCCCAAAACGCAACATGGACACAGGGCATTTTTCCACTCAAAAGTGACAGTTTTTTCTCAATCTGGGTAGCTTGAGATTTGGGACCCTAGCTCATCCGACACCTAGGGAAACCTAGCCAACCTGTACATTTTCTAAAACTAGACACGTAAGGGTATCAAGGTTGGGTGACTTGCGTGGCTCACTCCTCAAACTTTGACTAAAAGAAACATTTTCCTCACATTTCTAATGAAAATTCTGAAATCTGCGTGGTGCCACAACTTGTTTCCACCTGGCATTCCCCCAGGTCTCCTGATAAAAATGGTACCTCACTTGTGTGGGTGTGCCAAGTGCCTGAAACAGGGAAGGGGTCAAACTATATTCTGGCGATAATGATAAATAAGGTGGGTGTACAAATTAGTCCTAGGATCGGGAACCATGTAGGAAACCTATCAAACCTAGACTTTTCTGAAAGTGGAGTCTAGGGAGGTATCACTTGTGTGGACGCACTAAAGATGTTCTGGTTCAAATGCCCTACAAATCTAAATTATTGAATAAAAACACAATTTTTCCTTGCATTTCTGTGACGTAAACGACAGGAATATGCAAGAACCCACAAAGTTCTTACCACCCAGTGTTCCCCAACTTGTACCAATAAAAAACAGTGTGCCTGGGCCTAGTGCCCTCGACAGGAATGAGTTACTCAAGGGTCAATGGTAGTCCTTGCATGAGGGCTACTGTTGACCCTGGGTCAAGCCAGAGTTCGGTGCACTCTCATCACCTTACCACTGCCAGACAAGGGCCCATTACATTCTTATGCTCAAGTAACCACCTCCTTCTTCCTGAACATTACCGAACGCGTGCCTAGTGAACCTTTACTAATTGTTCACCTGACAGCCACATGAGGCTCAGGAAGACATGTCTTTCATGCGCCTTTAGCGCACTTGTTGTGCTAAATCCAACTCCTTCTAATTTGTGGACGCCAGTTGGGGGTGTTCAATGATGCCTTGCGTGGTCTATTCCTTGAAGTGAGCCAGCATATCTACCTTTGAAACTAAGGCAGACATGTTGGAGAATATTTGTGAAGTTTCTTAAAGAGAACTTTGTAAACTATTGAGAACTGTAGTTTTTGACACACAGGGTAGTCCACGAGAATGTAGCATATGTCCCATCCACTGTTATGGCAGTGCTGTGACTGTAATACAGTTATCATACAGCAAACTGAAAATCTACTGAGTTCTGAATGAGGATGAACATGCATAGCAGGTCAAACATTGACCCATACATGTCATAGTAACTCAGGTCAAACGTGGCACCAATGGATTTGAATCCATAGGTAAAGATCAAGTAATGGTATGTGTATCAGTTCTACTTTTAATATCTGCCTTCTATCTATGCAATATCCCTGGGAAAGCAAACCTACTGGATGCTTTTCTTGCCCGTTCATGTCTCTGTCCTCATCAGAGTTTTGACGAATCCTATATAATTACCAAGGGAACCTATACTAATGCCTTCCATTCCTAGCTACTTGAAGCTCACAAAAACATGTCTTTCATGTGCCATCAGCACCCTTACTCTGCTAAATCCAACTCCTTTCAGTTTGTGGATGCAAGTTGTGGGTGTCCGAGTATGCCTTGTGAGGCCTATTCCTCAAAATGAGTGAGAATATCTACCAATCAATCTAAGGCAGCTATGCTGGTAAATACTGCCTAAGGTCTCCAAAGTAAAAAGCCAAACAAATGTCCTGTGGGAGTCTTTCACCAACACTTTGGTGGTCATTCCGACCAGCTCGCCCGCCCGTCGGAATCCGCCTGAATACCGCCCCGCGGTCAATTGACCGCGAGGGGTATTCTGACTTTCCCGCTGGGCCGGCGGGCGATCTGATTCAGATCGCCCGCCGGCCCAGCGGGAAAGCGCCTTCCACAAGGAAGCCGGCTCGGAATGGAGCCGGCGGAGTGGAAGGCGTGCGACGGGTGCAGCAGCACCCGTCGCGCTTTTCAGTGTCTGCATCGCAGACACTGAAAAGCCTAGTTGGGCCCTGTTAGGGGGCCCCTGCCGTGCCCATGCCATGGGCATGGGCACGGCAGGGGCCCCCAGGGGCCCCGCGACCCCCCCTACCGCCATCCTGTTCATGGCGGCTTTCCCGCCATGAACAGGATGGCGGTAGGGGGGGTCAGAATCCCCTCGGCGGCGCAGCGAGCTGCGCCGCCTTGGAGGATTCTAAGGGTCAGTGGAAAACCGGCGGGAGACCGCCGGTTTTCCCGTTCTGACCGCGGCCAAAGCGCTGCGGTCAGAATGACCAAGGGAGCACCGCCGGCCTGTCGGCGGTGCTCCCGCCCCCGTTGGCCCTGGCGGTAGGGAACCGCCAGGGTCAGAATGAGGGCCTTTGTCTTTTGTTTTGAAAGTGTAAAAACTCAACTTGTATCATACCCAATGCTATTAAAAAATGGTACAGGATACAAAATCTTGCATGATGATTGTTTTCACATCTTATACTAAAGATATGAAAACAAGATATTGTGTCCTGTACCCTTTTTCAATAATATTAGTTATGATACAGGTTACTAATTGAGTTTGCACACTTACAAAGCAAGTAGAAATGTTGAGGAACAAGTCCCACAGGACATTTGTTTGACTTACTGCACTTACTCTGGTTCTCTTGGGCAATCAGGGTAGTCCTTGTGCAACATACTTAAGTTCCCTAACAAGCACTTTAAATTTCAGTCACGCCTTTAACATTTTGCCACACAGGGTTCTCTGTGAGAACATGGCATATGTTCTGTCCATCAGAATATACAGTGTGGGGACTATAATGCACATTACACTTGGTGAACAGAGCACCTACCATGTTATGAAGGTGGATAAGGGTGTCGAGCAGGAGTAGAGGAACAAAAATTCTGTGGCTGCTTGCCTAACCAATTGTGGTCCACAGACATTAGGTATCCATGCACAGCCATTGAAAGGTTTACCCAATGCCAGCTTCACCTCCGTCAATTTTCCAGAAGTTTTCTTTAGTATGATACAACATGAAGTAAGTAGGAAAACACTGGCCTGGCTGAGATGGGCACTGGGGAGAGCAATAACACTCCCCTGCCTCTTTCCATGCCTCAAACATACTTCACAATAATGACATGTTCGATCCTTTTCAGCTGTTTTAGGAATGCGATCAGCAAAGTGTTACTCCTGCAGCCTTGCTACATCCTTGAGAACATATAAAGTGGAGGCTGCTGCTTCTGTAGTAGCAGTGAGACTTTCAATCACAGACAACTGGAAGTCAACGAAAGACATTAGTCTTCCTGTGGTTGTCTGGTTATATGTTGCCATCTGGATCAGGTGAGTAAACAGTTTCTTATACCAAGTGTGAGTTTTATGACTCACATTGCATGGTTGAAGAACCTGGTTGTTCTTGTCCACTCCGCCCATGTACTTGTAATTAAGTATGCAGGTGGGCTTGTGGACTTCGGTCATCAGACCCTGAACTGTGATGGGGAAGTGCTCTCATGAATTGTTGTTAGCACGTACATATCACGCCTATCCAAGGACTTGGCTGTGAACAGTTTGCTGGAATGCACCACAGTACTCTGGGATTTCTGGAGCTTTTTGCAAACCAGTTCCTGTGAGAATACTTTGTGGTAACAACAAACTGTACCACAGGCCATAGAGCCAGCTTTGTAGGGCTCACAGAACAGCTCTACTTCTGTATAGCCATTTTCCACATAAAGGTTATAATCTTTGTGAAACACTGGCTAGGCAAACTCACATACAATTTTTCCTGTGACCTCTAGCGTGGGAGGACAAGCTACAGTCTTTAGAATAGAGTCCTTCCCTGTCTGCCTTCTCAAGCTGTACACATAGCCAGTAGAGCTTTCACACAGCATGTACAGATTGATGCCATAGCAAGCTATTTTGCTCACAATGTACTGCCTGAACAACAGATGCCCTTGGAACAGGACCAAGGACTCATCAACTGCTATCTTCTTTCCAGGATTATAAATCTATGAAAACCTGGCAGACAAATGTTTCTTGGCAGGTCAAATTTTGAACAACCGGTCATGGTCTGGATGGTCAGGGGCAATGCACCAGAATTGTCATTGAAATGTAGCATGTGCTGCAATAGCAAAAAGTGATCTCTGCACATGTACGGTGGAAAGATGGGGGAGTTAACCAAACCATGCGAGTTGACCAGTAGTACTGCAAAGTAGGTTTCTGCACTAACCCCATTTTGAGCATAAGGCACAAAAATACCTACAATTCCTCCAGCGATGTAGGAGTCCACTGGCTTAGTCTAGAACAGGGCCCTAGAGTGCCCCCATGTTCCCTTAAAAACTGTTTGGCATGCAAATTTGTTTGCTGCACAATTTGCTGAATGAAGTCAACATCCAAAAAGAGATAGAAGTAGTCAATTGGCAAAAAGTTGGCTGTATCGACCTCACATCCAGCATCACCAGTAAAAGGTGGAATTTGGGCTGAACTAACTTGGGGCTGCCAAGAGAGAACTCTGTCTGTGGTTGGCCCAACACGCGCCTGCTCTCTGGGGTGGGTTAACCTGCTACTGTTGTCCCTTGGCACAGACTGTGCTTGTGAAGAGACAGCACAACTGTCCTTATGCAGAATCATCAGAAGAGGAGTCATCAGATGGGACTCCACTGACTGAAAAATCACTCCCAGCTTCTGCTCCATTGTCCTCTCCCTCAGATGCTGTCTCAGTATCTGCTGTTTCAGTCTTTGATTCTGCCTCAGAGCTGTCATTTATAACCCGAGTTAGGGCTTCAGCAGCAGTCATCCAACCAGATGTCTTCTCTGCTACTGGTTAAAAAGTCCTTCTATAGCACTAGCCTATATAGAAGGCAGATATGTTGTCTGTAGAATTGCTGGTGGATGTGGATGTTTTTGAGTAAATGTGCAACACTAAGGGGGTCATTATGACCCCGGCGGTCGGCGTTAATGTGGTGGTAGTACCGCCAACAGGCCCTATCAGTCACATGGAATTCCTTCCCTTTCACTGACAGGTGTCCACCCACCTCTCCAAACACCTGCCCAACCCCTCTACATCCACATCCCCCTTCACACACACACACGCAAACACACATGTGAACACACACTAATTCACACATACATACACGCATGCATTCATCCATTCACACACACATCCGCACACACTTCAAAACATATAGTCAGACCCTCGAATTCCATACATTCACGCACTCACACTTCAATACATTCACGCACTCACACTTCAATACAGTCACGCACTCACACTTCAATACAGTCACGCACGCAATCAACACTAAACACACAAACATGCACACACACCCCCACACACACACAACAGCCCCCACCCCCCTCCCCTGTCAGTGATCCGACTTACCTGGATCCAGGGGGTCCTCCAGCAGGAGACGGGACAGGGTGCTGCTACCGCCAGCAGCGCCCGCCAGCAGAACACTGCCAGGCCATATTATTTGTCATAATACAGCTCGCGGCGGTCTACTGGCGTGGTGCTGCTGGTGGTAGCAGCGCCACCTTACCGCCATCCGCTAGTATGGCCATAGACGGATTTCTCCCCTTCTTTTGGTGGAAATCCAGCTGTGGTCATAATATGGCAGACGCCTGGTAGCCGCTGCAATGGTCTTTTGACAACCGTTGCCACGGCGTTAGGCGGTTTTTACAGCCGATGTCCAAATGAGAGCCTTTATAATGTTGATCTTCTTACCTTCGCTTCTTCCCTCAATCAGCAGGCTCTCCAAAGACACTGAAAAAAGGCACACTATTTTTTCATCTTGCCACATACCCATCATCACAGCCTTTAGCACTGGTTGCGCCCAATGCCACAATAATTTTTGGCACTCCCACCCCATGACCTCCTCCTTGTATTCCCTCACTACCAGCCAGCAAAAGGCCCCTTCATCTCTCCATCGCCCCTCTCTTACATAAATTTGATTAGTTTTAAATTTAAAGCACTGTAATGGCTGGCTTTATTAATCAACTCAACTATTCATATAAATTACAGATCTGTTCTTAGCAGCAGGCATGGTAACCCTGTGCAAAAAACTACCACAAAACGCAGATCTCTCTCTACCAGGAACTTAATCACAAGAGTTACCTAGGCATTTTTATTGCTGCACGAAAGTTGTGTGTATATATATATATATATATATATATATATATACACACACACCCACACAACTTTATAAAACGTTAAGTTATATATATAGATATATCTATCTATCTATATATCTATCTGTCTCTCTCTCTCTCTCTCTCTATATATATATATATATTATATATATATATATATATATACATCTTAAAAAAAACAAAGGTTACAGGGGCGTTATAGTTAGGCCCTCATTTCAAGTGTGCAAAACCTTAGAAATTCACCTGTTATAGTTATCTATCTCAAGTAACTATAACTTGTGCCCTAAGTTAACTATAACTTGCGCACCCACCATGCACAGTTTTTTTGTCAAAAATGTTATTGCAAATACTATATTTATATTATCAAAGATGTTATCAAAGGTGTCATGAGTGCAGTAATTTGTGGGGTAATTAGCAGTGCATGGCAAGGGTGTGAGTTATAGTTACTTGAGATAATTCTAACTATAGCAGGTGAATTTCTATGGTTTGGTATGTTTAGAATGTGAGCCTCACTAGAATGCCCTGCAACGTTTGGTTTTTAAAGTGATTTTCTATGTTTTTTTAAAATTCTGTTTCCTAACTATAACATTCTTCTAACCTCTGTTTTTTTCAGTGAATTTCTGTGTTTCTTTTAACGTAAAGCACTTTTCATTACTATACGTTAATCCAACCACCTCTGCACTGTGGCCATGCACAGCTGCGGCTGCTACAGCCAACCCCTATACCAACACAACCCCATACTGCGCATGGCCTTTGTCTATGCGCAGCAGGAGTTGGTCATGGCCTGTCTCTCTGGGTGTGAGAATAGGTGTACCAGGGTGTTTCTGCGTGTGAAAGTGTCTGTGTGTGAGAGTGGGTGTGTCAGTGTATGTGTGAGTCTGTGAGTGGGTGCATGAGGGTTTCAGTGGGTCTGTGAGTGGGTGTGTGAGAGTCCGAGTGGGTCTGTGAGCGGGTACATAAGGGTCTGAGTACAGCTGTGCATGAGTGCACAAGGGGCTAATTGGGTCTGTGAGTGGGAGAAAGAGATTGAAAAAGAGAGAGAGAAAGAGAATGAGAGGGAGAGAGATAGAGATAGAAAGTTTTGAGGCGTTGATGTATGATATACTTAGAATTAGATATTTCTAGACAAATTGAAAAGAAAAATGTGTTTGTCAATTAAAAAGAGTGATATTACCTTTCAGTATGAACCTTAAACTTTTGAAGTTTAAAAGAAATTAAAAACAACCATGGGCACACCTGGAGTAGAACCCTCAACATTCAGTGCAAGGGTACATGATTGTAACCTTACTGTGATGCTTCCAGACATACCTATGACAGTCAAACCCAAGCATGTGATTGGAAAGAAATGTGAATGTTCTATCAGTAGGAGGGTTTAACAATCAAAACACCAATAAAAACACTCTGTCAAGCAATACTAGGATTTGAACCCTCAGCCTCTTGAGTGACAGCACAAAATCATGACTATTAGGCCAGAAGTGTCTCTGTTCCGCTTGGCATCCAAATGTAACTATAACTTTCGTACCAAACATCTTGCTAGTCTTACTCTGTGAAATCATTGTTATGGGGAGACCATTGCAATGGCAATCTCTCTCTCTCTTCCATCTCAGGAAGGGATGGAAGAGAGAGAGGGAGTGAAAGGTCCGCAAGGGGAGCATCAAGGCCCCTACTGTCCTAGCCGGCTCCTCATATCCTGCTGAAGCCAGCATTGCTCCCACAAGCAGGGAGCTGCTTTAAATAACAGCTTCCAGCTTGTGGGAGCAATGATTTCATCTGTTTCCCTGCAAGCATCTTTGGGGGTCATTCTAAGTCTGGCGGGCGGCGGAGGCCGCCCGCCAGACTTCCCCTTCCGAAATACCGCTCCGCGGTCGAAAGACCGCGGAGGGTATTCTAAGTTTTTCCCTGGGCTGGCGGGCGGTCGCCAAAAGACCGCCCGCCAGCCCAGGGAAAAACTCCCTTCCCACAAGGATGCCGGCTCGTAATCGAGCCGGCGGAGTGGGAAGGTGCGACGGGTGCTGTTGCACCCGTCGCGTATTTCACTGTCTGCCAAGCAGACAGTGAAATACTTGTAGGGGCCCTCTTACGGGGGCCCCTGCAGTGCCCATGCCAGTGGCATGGGCACTGCAGGGGCCCCCAGGGGCCCCGCGACCCCCCCTATCGCCATCCGGTTCCCGGCGGGCGGACCGCCGGGAACTGGATGGCGGTAGGGGGGGTCGGAATCCCCTCGGCGGCGCAGCTAGCTGCGCCGCCTTGGAGGATTCAATAGGGCGGCGGTACACTGGCGGGAGACCGCCAGTGTTGCCGGTCTGACCGCGGCTTTACCGCCGCGGTCAGAATGCCCTGCGGGGCACCGCCGGCCTGTCGGCGGTGCTCCCGCCGACCCTGGCCCCGGCGGTCTAAGACCGCCGGGGTCAGAATCACCCCCTTTGTGTTCGAGAGCTCCCCTGTCGGAAAACGGACTTGTTTTCTTTCGCATGGTGGGAGCTGTTCGCACCCACCAAGCAAAATCAAACACCTATGTCCTGCGGATGGGCACTCTGGGACATAGGAGCCAGCCCTGGGGGGGGTGGTGGTCCCCAGGGACATCATTGGTTCCTCGACAAGGACCACGAGGCCCCCTTTCGGCGAGCATTGTCCCAGGGAGGTCATGGTCCCTGGGGCTCAGGAGGGTTTAAATGGACCCCATCCCTCTTTTATTGTAGCCCCAGGGAGGTGGTGGCCCCCTGCACTGTATTTATGAAAAGCCCTGGGGAAATGGTGGTCTCCGGGGCTGCGGGGGGGTGGTCTGGGAGGCCCCCTGCACTATAATTATCTAAAGCCCCGGGGAGGTGGTGGTCCCAGGAGCTGCAGGAGGGCCATCATGGTCCCCCACGTCACTTTTCTTTAAAGCCCTCTGGAGATGGTGGTCCCTGGGGCTGCGGGGGCACATGGCCCCGCTTTATTTTAGTTACATGCCCCAGGGAGGTTCAAAGGTCCAATGGGAACTAACCTGGAAAATGCAATTTTTTTGACCTCCCTCTTTTTCATGAAGATTTGTCAAATGGTGTAAAAGATAAAGGCAAGTCAAAAAATGCTTTTTCTATGGAAACATGGTCCTAACTATAGCTTCCTACTGGCAACCACCAATAGGTGATATATACATATCTCTATATATCTCTCTCTCTCTCTCTCTAGATATATATATATATATATATATATATATATATATATATATATATTACACTCACACCCACTCAGACCCTTGTGAATCCATTCACAGCCCTACCCACACCCTCATGCACCCACTCACAGACTCACTCAGACACTGACACACCCACTAAGACACTGATGCATGTACTCTCACACCCAGACAAAGACTCACAGACACTCTCATCCCCAGATACACCCTCTCATACCTATTCTCACACCCAGAGAGACAGGCTGCAGCCAACTCCCACCACACATGGCCAAAGGGCTACGCGCAGTGTAGGGTTGGGTGGGTAGGGGGTTGGCCTCAGGGTCCGGCTGCAGGCCAGGTTTTACTGGCTCCCCTGCCACGCACGGGCAAAGGCCTTGCAGGGTGCACGGTTAGGTGCTTATAGGGGTTTAGCCTCAAGGCCTGGCTGCAGGCCTGGCCCTGTTACCAACCACCGCCGCACACAGCCTATGGCAGTGTGCTGCAGTGGTGGAGTAACGTATATTAATGAAGATTAGTGTACATAAATAACATTGAAATTCACTGAAAAAAACAAAGGTTAGAGGGACATTATAGTTAGGAAATAGAATATAAAAAAACATAGAAGTTCACTGAAAAAACACAAAGGTTACAGGGACGTTATAGTTAGAGTCACATTTCACACGTACAAAACCATAGAAATTCACCTGTTATAGTTAGAGTTATCTCAAGTAACTATAACTTGTGCCCTTAGGTAACTATAACTCATGCCCTCGCCGTGCACTGCTAATGACCCCACAAATTACAGCACTCATGACATCTTTGATAACATTACTGATAATATCAATGCAATATTTGCAGTGAATTTTATTACGAATAAACTGTGCATGCTAGGGGCCTCTTCCCTCAGACCTTTCTCTTACATGAAATGTGTGCATAGTAGAGTGTCTGCATGGACTCCCCTCTCTTTCCTCACCTCTTTCTCAGATCACATGAGTGTTTAGTAAGGTGTGTACATTAACTGCTTTCGCCTTCCAGATTGCTCTCTCAGATGACAAGTTTGCATAGTACGGTGTATGGAGAGAGACCACCTCTTTACTAAGTCCGATCTCTCAGATGACGGGTGTATGTTTTAGGGTGTATAGATGAACTGGCCTGTCCTCCCAGACTGCTCTCTCAGATGATGGGCATGGACTGGCCTCTTCTGTCACAACTGTGTCCCAGATGACGGGTGCTCATAGTAGGGTGTTTGGAGAGAGACTGACCTCTCAATTGGATGACAGGTGTGCACAGTATGCGCTGTGCTGGGACTGTGCTCCCTGCTAACACCCCTCTCTCTGATGATAGATGTACATAGCAGGGTGTGGGAAGAGACTATACCCACTCACAACTCTTAAAAAACCAATGGGCGTGAATAGTACACTCTGACAACCACCATCTCGAGTGATACTCTTTCCCTGTATGCATACTACACTCTATTCAAAGGTCGCCTACCTCTTTCCACTGTTAACGGTCCCACAAGAGTCTCACGAGATCATAATATTTTTGGAAAATAGGAAGTAACCATCTACTCACAGTACTTATCTCTTACACACTTCATCTAAAAAAACAATGATTGCAATATGCATTCCTACTAATGAAGTGTGTTTAGAACTCGTTTACCCCTTTTTACTACTCATGATCTCATGAAAGTCCCGCAAGATCATAAAAATGACTTAAAAAAATATACATTTATTTTCTTCACAGTAGTTATTCCTTAGAAACGTCCTCTCTAAATCTAAGGGAAGAGCATGCCTTTCTACTGTCCCTTTATATAGCGTTTTTACTTCATTTCCACAACACTTTGTATTTTTCACAGTGAACATTAGTGGTCGCCATTTCATTTCTAACATTCCAACAGCCAGTCGATCAGAGTGCTTGCTCTTGCGAGACCCGTGGGAGTCTCCCTCCTAGTGAAATCATGAAGGTTCATTGGAAAAACGCACACAATGCTACACACACAGTCGCATACACGTACACACTCACACATACATGCACACAACCCCACACACACACACACACAAAACACCCCCCATCCCACCCCTGTCGGAAGCCAAAGTTACCTTCATCCAGGGGGTCTTCCGGCAGGGAAAAGGATGGGGTGCTTCTACCGCCAGCAGCGCCCGCCAGCAGAACACCGCCAGGCCATATCATGTGTCATGATATGGCTGGTGGCGGTCTACTGGCGTGGCGCTGCTGGTGGTAGCAGTGCCACGTTACCACCTTCCGCCAGTATGGCCACAGCTAGATTTCCGTCCTTCTTGAGGTGGAAATCCGGCTGTGGTCATAATTTGGCGAACTGATGGTAGTTGCGCGACAGTCTTTTGGTGGCCGTCGCCATGGCGGTAGGCGGCTTTTACCGCCAATGTTAAAATGAGGGCCATAATGTGTATATATGTATATATATATATGTGTGTGTATATATGTGTATATATATATATATATATATATATATATATATATATATATATATATATATGAAAACTAATGGCAGTCGCAAGTGAGTAGTTATAGTTAGGCCCTAATTTCCATAGAAAAATAGTTTTTTTACTTACCTATATCCTTGTCATCGTTGGTCTTGGCGTGCATGGAAAGTTTCCGGATGATCCGTCAAGTGGGGGCGAAGAAAATGGGGGTCAAAAAAGTGTGTTTCTCATGGTATTTCCTATAGAATGTTTTGACACGCCTGCAGCCCCGAACCTGTATAAATCTGTCCAGCAGTTTCTTAGATATTACAGGGAAAAGAAATGTGTATATCTAGGACCATTGATCCAGGAAGATCTCCTGCTGAGCTTTGATTGGCTGCCAACACTTAAGCCAAGTCCCCGAAAAAACATAAAAAGAAGAAAAGGGGGCAGGGAATATATATCCAAACCCCTAGCCTTGGTCCAGGGATCCCCTCGGCCCCCCAGACTTAACAGTATTTTTTTTTTAAACCATGGTGCAGCTGGATCCACTTGCTATAATAACAAAAAAAGTACAGCTTCCCATATTTCTAAATGCCTTGGCCTCCAGGTGGGCCAAGTCCTGGGGGCATTGCAGTACTAAACATCTGAGGGGGGCATAGGGCCCCCTTCTATGGAAGTCCTTGGCTATGATAAATAAATATGCAGGGGGCTGCACAGCCCCTCTGTGCCCCGGAGCCACCACTTCCCCAGGACTAGATTTTTAATAATGACATGAGGGTCCTGCAAATTCTTCTGGGGTCCTGGGACCACCACCTCCCCAGGTCTTCTTTTGTAAAGTATGTGCGGAGGGGCCGTGCAGCCCCTTGCATACCCAGGAGACCAGCACCTCCCAGGGGCAATATCTTATATAATTAATAGGTGGGCCATGCTGATTCTCCCCCAGGCCCTTTGGATGGCCAACTCCCAGGGCTACAAAATGATTTAAAAAGGGAGTATGCACAGACCCCCAGGGACGGGACCACCACCTCCCCAGGGCAAAAAAGAAAACATGGAGGGGTCCATGCAGCCCCATTCCTGGATACATACAAGGCCATGGGGACCGCCAATCCCCAGGGCCAGCTCCTGCTAACTCTCAAGGTGCCCACCCATGGGAGGTAGCTGTTTCTACTTTCAGCAAGCGGGAGCTTTATAAATGCTCTTGCTTGCCGAAAGTGCATTTGCTATTTAAAGCAGCTTCCTCTGTGCGTGAGCAATGCCAGCTCCCACATGAGAGGTGAGCTTGATGGGACTGCGGGGACATTGAGCCTCCTTCTCTGGTCCCCAGAAATGTAAACTGGGTGCCCTGGGTGGGGCCAGGGCATCCAGGGGCATGTGGCTGGTTCCTGGGGTTGGCGTACATTCTAAAAAAAGTGATTGGCCCTGAGGAAGTGGTGGTATCTGGGGCCTGGGGATCCTTGCATCCCCCATATATATTTTTAAGATAGCCAGGGAGGTGGTGGTCCTGGGGGCCCTGTGGTCCATGTGGCCCTGTATAATTTTAAAGTCAAGCCCTGGGGAGGTGGTTGTTCCTGGGCTCTGGGGGGCCAAGCAGCACTCTTATACAGAATTTTAAAATATCCCTGGGGTGGTGGTGTGGTTATAGGGTGCTGGTCGCAGGGCACAGTTAAGAGCTAGGCCTTGCTGCCAACCCCCACTAAACATGGCCAAAGACGGGGCATGGCACGGGGTTGAGTGGTTACAGGAGGTTGGCCAAAGGTCAGGCTCTGCAGCCAACCGCCACCGTGAAGAGCCAAGGCTGTGTTTGGTGTGGATAAAGAGGTATGGCTGCAGGCCATGTGGCCTACCCCCCATGCATGACCAAAGGTCATACATGGCTTGAGGTAGGGTGGTTATAGGGGATTGGCCACACAACCTTGTTGCAGGCCAGGGCCTGCAGCAAACCCCCCCATGCATGGCCAAATGCCATGCATAGGGTGGGGTTGGGCTGTTATGCAGCCATTTTAGTTATAGCTGCATGCGTGTTATTTTAGCAAAACGAGGCCTACAGTTGTGCACTTGAATCTAGATATATTTTATTCACCGTTTGCTTATTATTTTAACAATAGCCACATTTGCGGTCTTGTTTTATTTCTCTCTATCTAGCTGTTCTTTGCCTAGGTCAGCACTGCATTTTTTTCAAACAAGACATTTCTTTTACTCAAGGCTGCAGCCAGATAGATTGCTGGTAAACGTGGTAATGCTTTGTCTCTGTTATTCATAGAAACATACGCATCCTTACGTAGGGACATTTTCTCTGAACATCAGCTGTTTTATTATAAAAACAATTGTGTGTCCCATACACATTAGAGGGAGATTCCAGCCAGATGACCACGACTATATGCTTATTGCTGAATGATCGCTACCACTGTTTATGCAGACTTCTGGCCTCTTGCTCAGGTATGGGGGATGATGTCTTCCCAGAGGAACCTGAAGGGTGGAACTAGAGCTTAACATACTGTGCTCTAATATAGCCTAGGTAGAAATTAGTTTATTGATTCTAGTGACAATACAGTAGCGTTATTTCTACGCTTCACTCTCCTTGTCACAATTTTAATCCTGTCATGCTGTATTGTCCTGGTTATTGCAGTATATGCTTTATTATGTGAGATGCAGTTGCTTCATTAAAAAATCTTATTGAAACATATACTGCCTCTGATTGTCCTTGTATATGTGAGACTAATGTAACTGAGAGAAACGGATGAGATCTGAGTGACCACGATTTCCCTGAGGAGTCAATTGTGTCATGCTCTCAGCTGCCCAATCATCCCTGCTCTTGGGTAGAGATGAGGCACTGCTAGTTAGCTGGAGGAAAACCCGAATGAGGCCGACAGGTGTCATCTATAGTGGGTTGGACTCAATCCCCCCACACCGCAGGTGATACTACTGCTCAAATCCAGTAGTCTCATTAGAATAATGAGAGCCTACACAACATGGCGCTGCCAACGTTTGGTCAGGCTCTAATTTTCGGGTCCTCCTGAGTACCTCTGTCTCACTACATATAAAGACACCTCAGTACTATATATGGAGACATTCGTGATATTGAAGATTTCCTCCTCAGCTAAGTAGGGAATACCTAACTAATGCTGCAGGTTGTTCAAGCTTGGACCATTAAAAGGATAATCCCCATTCGGTGTGCTTCTCTCTGAACAAATTTACCATTCATTATGGTGAATCCACAACAGGTAGCAATTGCAGTCAATATGCAACTACCCCTTACTGTACATTTACTGGCACATGGCCTAACAACTCAGGGGGTCCAGTCACATTTGTTGGTGAGGCTCACCCAGTCTATAGAACAGAACGTTTTCATTCTTGGGTCCCATTTCCAGCAGTTGATGGGAACACAAATATTGTTCATCACTATACACCTGCAAACGTACTTGCACAATACAGAGCATATGCATATTTAGCAATCTCTATCTTATCAAGAACATAATAATTGGCTTGATGGGGCCCTACTCCACACAATTTAACACGTTAGGTTAGGTCCTCTAAGTAATGATGGTCCTACCTGGCCTTTATTGGCCACTTATACTCCTCACCCTGCTGCAGCGAACTTAACAGTAGCTGAAGTCTGTCGCTTATATGCTGATCTGATGGCAATATACAGCCAATTAGTACAGTTTGCAATGCAAACATTAAACACAAACCCAGCATGTGCTGCAGCAGTGCAACCACATGCAGTAACGCCAGCATTAATCCTGGAACTGTACATTCAATCATGGGCAAAGTACCCACCAAACGAGAAGAAATTCTGTGCTGGAAGCAGTATTTCACCATATGGGAACTCAGAATAAACACAGAATATTAACTATGTGCTTGCCATTTGGGATGGTTCCCACTTTAGATAACTGTAATACATGGGGCACAGTATTTGCCATGTTCTATACTACCGCACATTGTATACCGACACTTGTCAATTTACTGGAAGTGTTGAAACAAATTCAAGATGAATACGGGGCTGCCCCAGCCCTGGACTTGGAGATGCAACTAATGGGCAACTTTGCCACAGTATCCTCAATTATATTAAGTAACCTTAAAGAAGAAGCGGTCGCACTAGCGGTGTGCATGCAGCTCTGGCATGTTCCTCCACAGGATCAAGAATGCGAGCTGCCTAAGATTATCGCAGAGACCTACTCTAGCATTGGTCTGGGGGCCAGACCAATAAAACCACAATTTTAAGGTAAATCTATAAAGATTCTACCAAGCAACCTCCTGAGGGTACTTAGAAACGCTGGGATAAAAAACAACAAACACCTAAAAAAGAAAGGGTAGAATCTCCTTACGGAGACCCCACAGAATAGATATAGGCGATCATTATGAACACGGTGGGAAACACCGCCGACCGCCATGGCAGCGGTGAACAAAATCCCACCATTGGCAGGGAATGGAAACCCGGCATATAATGAACGAAAATCCAAACCCCGCCAAAAATCACCTGACCACCACTCCCCGCCATGACCCTGTCGGCCGGAATCCCGGACCTCTCCACCCGCCACCGCCAAGCACACCCGCATCCCACCCTCCAAATAATGATCCACAAATCACCTTGGTGGACAGTGGAGGCTGAAAGACCATTGGCGGCTCCGACCGCCACGGGCGCCAAGTGGACATAACAGCAAGAAGTGCACACATTGGATAAGCATGTAACCCACACACCTGACACACAACCATAACCCTATAAAATATCCCCAGACATACCCCACAATCCATAGCAATGAAACCAGGCCAAGAAAATGGAGAGCACCAGAGGCAGACAACGAACGTCAGCATACAGGAGACACACACCGACCCACAGAAGAGCACCCTCACTGCGTTCCCAGCCCCAACACCATTCACCACACTCACCATGTCACCCCCAAACATCCATGCTTCACCGAAAGGGAGTTAAAGTCCATGGTGGACGAGATTCTGAAGGTGGAGCCACAAATATTCAGGGCCGAGGTGCAGCACACAGCCATCGCAAGGAAGATGGAGCTAAGGCAGACCATTGTGAACAGGGTCAATGCAGTGGGACACCATCCATGCACCAGGGACGACATCCGGAAGAGATGGAACGACCTGCGGGGGAAGGTCAGGGGCATGGCATCAAGGCACCACATCGCAGTGCAGAAGACTGGGGGAGGACCGCCACCAACACCACCAGAATAAACAGACTGGGAGGAAAAGGTACTGGCCATCCTGCACCCTGAGGGACTCATTGGACTCACTGGAGGAATGGACTCAGGTAAGTCATCAACATATACCCCATATACACCATACCTGTAATGCATGTACCACCCCACCCACACCCACCAGGACCAACACCCCACCCAGGCATCAGCCACTAAATCCACCCCCCTGCATGACCACAAACCCACTAACAGGTCAACATCCCTCCCCCTGTGCACAGTCACCTACCCCTGCAAGTACCCACAATGGAATAACACCCCCCACCACAATGCAACCCCACAGTTGACGCTAAATGCAGTGTCAACCTCACAAAGGCACCCTGTAAGGCCACTGAAAGTAACCTCAGCACACAATATCCCAGTCCTGTTCACCTCAAACGTTCATGCAGCTGTAACAGACATGTCCATGTCCCCCAACAGGTACCATCACCCATGCAACCCTAACAGATGGGACGAGGAGTGCCAGTGCCCCCCAGGGAGACAGAGGCACCTCACAGGACACTGGTGAAGGATCCCTGGACACTGATGAGCAGGCAGGCCCCTCACACAGTCCTGGACTGTCACCATGCAGCAGCTCCACCCAAGAAACCACTGTCAACCCTACCACCCAGTCAAGACCAGCAGCCCAGGGCAAGCGTCCCCACACCAGTGTATCCAGGCCACAGACTGGTGGAACACAGCTACAGAGGCCACAATCTCCCACTCCCAACATGCAGGAAGGCAAGGGCCCCAGTACAAGTGGTATTGCCAGACCTGTGCAGGGAACACAGGCACAGGGGGCTAGGGCAAGTGCAAGAGTGGCAGTGGGCCAGGGGTGAGGCCACAGGACGGATGCAGCAGCCCAGGACGTGATATCAGAGGTATTGGGGACTTACCAGCATACCCATGACAGGTTGGCACAGATTGTGTCAACCCTGGAGCACATTTAGAGGATTCAGCAGGAACACCACCAACAGGCCATGGAGTAGTGGAAACAGCACAACGCCACAATGGCCACCATAGCAGGAGCACTGCTGCAGCTGCTCCAAAACCAGTCTGACACCCACACAGGACAAGAGGCCCCCACTACAGCACCAGACACCCACCATGAAAATACACCATCAGCAGAAACATCCCAGGAACTACCCTCACAGGAAACCCAAGGGCCTACCATGTCATCCCCTGAAGATCAACAACAGGCGCCCAAACGGACCCTCAGGCCAAGATATGGCACTGGAACCCCAGCAAAGAACAAAACAAGGCTCTCTTCAAGAAGTAACTCAGCAACAATCTGCACAGCAACCATCCCACTCAATCAGCCACCACACATTGCTAAGAGGCAATATGAGCTAATGTAAGAAAAGATGGACCCATCATTAGTACCAACAAGGCTGCCACCATGTTGGTCTTGAGGACACCCACCCCTTACAACTTGCCATCACTGTAAATAGCACTATTCACTCACTTCAACCAATAAAACACATATCACACCTGTAGCACTGTCCCCTGTCTTAAATTGTGAACAAAGTGAAGTATGAATGCAACTGGCTGATAACTACTTTATTGTGAAATCTGTGCATGAAGGGAGTCCTGTGTGCCTAAATGGTGGCAATAAGTAAATGCAGAACATTTCAATCTGTACCATACAGAAGTGGACCATGTTTCACCTATCATTATCAACACCTCCTATATGACTGAGCACACTGCCAGTATGTGTCACAAACCGCAATGTCAGGCCCAAGTCCCACACAGTTACTGGAAGTTGAGTTGTATCAGTTGGGCCTGGAATTGACATCTTTCCCTTCCTCATCATCATCATCACTCTCCTCCCCTCTGTGAGATGGGTGGTCAAGACATACAGGCCCTCATTCTGACCCTGGCGGTGTCTCACCGCCAGGACAGAGGGCAGGGGAAGCACCGCCAACAGGCTGGCGGTGCTTCCGGGGCATTCTGACCGCGGCGGTAAAGCCGCGGTCAGAAAAGGGGAACCGGCGTTTCCTGCCGGTTTTCCCCTGCCCCAGGGAATCCTCCATGGCGGCTCTGCATGCAGCGCCGCCATGGGGATTCCGACCCCCTTCCCGCCAGCCTGGTTCTGGTGGTTTTCACCGCCAGAACCAGGCTGGCGGGAACGGGTGTTGTGGGGCCCCTGGGGGCCCCTGCAGTGCCCATGACACTGGCATGGGCACTGCAGGGGCCCCCTAACAGGGCCCCAACAAGATTTTCAGTGTCTGCATAGCAAACACTGAAAATCGCGACGGGTGCAACTGCACCCGTCGCACCCCAGCAAATCCGCCGGCTCCATTCGGAGCCGGCTTCATCTTTGCTGGGGCTTTCCCGCCGGCCCAGCGGGAAAGTCAAAATGCTCCCCGCGGTCATTTGACTGCGGGGCGGTGTTTGGGCGGTTTCCGCCCGCCGGGCGCCGCCCGCCGCCGGCCGGGGTCGGAATGACCCCCACAGTACCTTCCACCTCCAAGAGGGAGATAGAATGTCTCACTGCCACGTTGTGCAGCATGCAGCAGGCCACCACTATTCTACACACCTTTTCAGGCCGTATAGGCCAGGGAACCCCCAGAGATATGTAGAAAACTAAATCTAGCCTTGAGGAGTCCTATAGTTTGCTCTATCACCCTCCTAGTACGTCCATGGGCCTCATTGTAATTCTTCTCTGCATCCGTCCTGGGATTCCTCACTGGTGTCAGGAGCCAAAGCAAGTTTGGATAGCCAGAATCACCTAGAAAAAGGTGCAATACAGAGTCGTCATTGTTATGCCCCTTAGTCAGACAGCCTGGCTATCTGCTATGTGTCAGTTAGTGACAGGCACACTTACCTATGATCCACCCTCTGTCCTCTTGGAGTTGTTCCATCCTGTGTGGGACACTACTGTTCCTCAACACAAAGGAATCATGGACTGAACCTGGGAACATGGCATTCACATGTGAGATGTACTGGTCTGCAGTACATACCAATTGGATGTTCATGGAGTGAAAGTTCTTTCTGTTTCTGTACACCTGTTCACTCACTCTTGGGGGGATGATTGGTATGTGGGTGCCATCGATTGCACCTATAACATGGGGTATATTGGCAAAAGGCATAGAATTCTGACTTGATGGCAGGGAGGTCAGTACTTTGGGGAAATCTCTTGTCAGCACCATGCTGAACATTGGCTGTGAAAATCCAGCACCCATGCCCACTGTCACTTGAAATGAGCCCATGGCCAGGAAATGGAGCGCGGAGAGCACCTGCACTTCAGTAGGGATGGCATGCTGATTACCATTTCCCAGAGTTAGAGCAGGATCCAGTAAAGCACAAAGTTCCTGAATTGTTGAACATGTGAGTCTGTAATTGATTATGATCTGACGCTCCACCATGGTCCTCATATCCACAAGTAGTCTGTACACCGATGGTGCCCTTCCTCGCTACAAGGGTCGGTACCTACGAGGGGTTTCAAAAAGGTGTGATGAAGACACATACATAAGCACACATTTCATACTTTGTGCACTGCATAGTTCATAGTAGTGACTCAACATTAACTGCTTCCTGACAGATCTACATCTACATCACAATGAGGGAATAGAGTATTTCATGTGTAGTATATTACGGAATGGGCACATGCTTAGGTGCTTCATGTGGCTAGTAGGGCCTGCATTGTGCAAAGTTTTATTTATATATGCGTAGTTACTGCCAAAATGTCTGCCTACTGTAATCCTGGCCTTTAGTTATGGAAGTGACCTCATACCGCTAGCGGTTGGTGTCACAGCGTAAGGCGGTGTTTACCACCGTTTGCACCGTCATTGGTTAACATGGATGCCAAAGGGGAATCCTGGCGTATCATGATCGCCGCCGGCGGTGACAGTGCACACTGCCGCGGAACGTGCACGATTTTGTCATCGATTATTCACTTGACTCCCTGATCTCGAGCGGACAGGTACTCCACTGTGTGTACTGCTGTGTCCTGCCTCTGACAATGGATGTGGCTTGTGTTGCAGGGGAAAGGGCCCCGGCCTTCACAAAGGAGGAACTGGAGAGGCTAGTGGATGGGGTCCTGCCCCTGTACGCAAAACTGTACGGACGGCCAGAGGTACAGGTGAGTCTGGGTTTGGGGGGCACTCTTTGGGTGTAATAGATTGTGTTGAATGGACATATGTGTGCACCTCTGAGCCTGCATGGGCCTTGGTGCATGGCATGCTACGTGCGTATGGCCTGTAAGTCTAAGAGTACTGTCCGTCCCATAGTGGACAATTAGCCAGCTGTACCTATGTTGCAAGTGCCTGACCTCTGTGTTCCATTTCTGTGTCACCCTTTTAGGTCAGCGCCCACCAGAAGAGGGCACTTTGCCATGCCATCGCCAAGGAGGAGCGGACCCTGGGGGTCCTCAACCGGCAGAGCACCCACAGCAGAAAGAGGTGGGAGGACCTGCGGCGCTGGGTGCGTAATATCTGTGAAGCCCATCTGGGGAAGTCTTCCCAAAGTGAAAGGGGTGCCCATTGGGCACTGACCCCCCCTCATGCGATGTATCCTGGTGGTGGCGTACCCAGACCTGGATGGGCGCTTGAAGGCTGCACAGCAGTCACAAGGGGGTCAGTACTCATTTCACAAACTTCAGTCTGGAAGGATGTCTGTGTGTGCATTAGGGTTCATGCTGCTTAGATGCAGGGACTCTGACTGGTGTCCATCTACTTTATGGTCCCTAAAGGGTGTAGGGGTGTCTTTGTCAGGTCTCCCAAACGTCGCCTCCCTAGGTAGTCCAGGGGATGGGTGTAGAGCAGTATTCTGGTCAGTAGTCAGGGGCATAGCCATGGGCATAGTGAACGGTGCTGCCTGTTGGGTGTATCTTCCCGGTGGGTGTATGTCTGGCCATTATGTACCTCCATTCAGCTATTTACAATTGTCTCTCCTGTTTTGTCTCCCCATCCCTGTTCTCTTGTGTTGGTTTGGTACAGCAGCAGCATCTGACGAGGGAGCTGAGGCACCGGCAAGTGGGGAAGCAGCGGCCCACGGATCCTTGGAGGCAGAGACATGTGACGCCCAGGGGACCAGTGGGTGGGAGGGTGGGAGAAGTTCCATGGGCGAGGCAACTATCACAGGAGGTAGTGACTCTGAGACCTCCTCCGATGGAGGCTCCCCGGCGGTGGCGGACCCCGGTGGCCACACCACTACAGTGACATCTTCCGCCACCCCCCATTCCATCACTGCCCTCCCTTCTGCTCCCCACCGATTTGCCTGTGCCCGCTCACCCAGAAAGGTGGGCATCTCCTTCGCCCCAGGCACCTCCTCCCCTGCCCCAGTCAACCCAGCTGCCCTCACAGAGGAGGCTATTGACCTACTGAGAACCATCTCTGTAGGGCAGACAACCATTGGCAATGCCATCCGGGGGCTAGCATCAGAGGTTCAGCAGTCAAATTACTATCTGGATCAATCAATCAATCAATCAATCAGAGAATTTATGAAGCACACTACGTACCCGTGAGGGTTTCAAGGCACTGGGGGAGGTGGGAGGGGTGCTGCTACTGATCGAAGAGCCAGGTTTTGAGGAGTCTTCTGAATGCCAGTAGGTCTTGGGTCTGGCGTAGGTTGGTAGGGAGGGAGTTCCAGGTCTTGGCGGCGATGTAGTAGAAGGATCTGCCGCCGGAGGTCTTTCGCTGGATGCAGGGGACGACGGCCAGGGCCTGGTTTGAGGAGCGGAGCTGGCGGGTGGGGGTGTAGAAACTGAGTCTGCTGTTTAGGTAGGCAGGTCCGGTGTTGTGGAGGGCCTTGTGGGTGTGGGTGAGTAGTTTGAAAGTGGTCCTCTTGTCTACTGGGAGCCAGTAAAGGTCTCTCAGGTAGTGGGAGATGTTGTTGCGGCGGGGTACGTTGATCAGTCGGGCGCTGGCTTTCACTTCCAGATGCTCTAGAAGATTCTGGCGAACTATTGTGACCTCTGCCGTGATTCCTGTCTCAGTTTCACATACTCAGTTCTTCGCTCTGACTTACCACCTCTCTCACTGTGTTTTTCCAGTGAGGCCTGAAAGGAATGAGATTGGTGTGTATCAGTATATTGATATCTGTCAGGTGTTTTTAAATTATCTCTATTTCTGAGAATATGGCCCTCATTATGAACATGGCAGTTCGTTCCGCGACGCCGGCGGTGGCGGTAGAAACCGCCAACAGAGGAGCGGGCTGGACCGCCAAATAATGAACCAAACGAAACACACGCATCCTGCGAACCACCCACAGCCAGGAGAGGAGTCCTACTCCTGTACTACTGTACTAATGGAGAGAACTACTGTAGTTGACACATTCAGCACACTCACCAGACTTGCAGACTCCCACACAACATGCATCCACACTAGCTGCCTGTCTTCTCCCACTGTGTCCACCCTCCTCCTCCATAAACACACAAACCCACCAAGACACCCACCCATCACACATCCACCACACCACAGCATACTGTCCAGTCACCTGCACCCACTACACATACCCCTACACCACATACATCCACTGACTCTGCCTCCACTCCTGCACCCTCATCCAGGACGACCCCAATTGCTCTGAAGAAACTTTTCCTCTCCTGTGCTGACCTCTTACAACCCACTGGCCCACCCCGTCTTGTCTCCAAGTGTGCTCACCTCCTTGCCCTTTCCACTCCTTCCACTTCAAGGCCCACCCCTGTCCGCCCTTCACATTCCCGTGCCCCTTCCCCAGAGAAGGAAAAGGCCCGGGCTGAGCTTAGTCCATCTGGCTCCACCTGCTCAAAACACCCCCCTTCAAAGGACAAGCCCACCCTCCCTCCACGTAGGCCCACCCCCGTAGGAAATCCCCACCCCCACCACCCCTTGCCCCCGTCCGTGAGGTGCCTGGATGCCCCTTTGTTGCCCCATTAGGTGGAATACTGTGCACTTTTGGGAGTCAGGTTGGGTCCATTGTGGACCATGGCAATTGTAGCCATACAGACTGGCCATTGGCCCTGTTTGGACTATTTATCTCTGTGAGCTTTCATTAAAGATTTCTGTGTGGCCTGTGTTTTGGCAGCACACTGTTGAACCCTGGTATTTCATTTCATTGTTTATGGGTGTGGGGCATTTGTAGGTACTATGGTCAAGTTGGATTTGCCTTGTGTCGGGTAAGTACCTCTTGCTGTGGGGTGTATGACTTGTGCTGCTGTGAAGGGTTGGGGGGCGTTGCATGGTGGGAGTAGTGGGTGGGTATGTGACTGTGCCCTTTTCTCTCTTGTTTTGTAGGTTGCGGTACTTACCGTCGTCGTCTTCATCGGCAGTCTCGGTTGTGGAGGTATATGGCAAGGAGCAGGGCTGGCATGATCTTCAGCTCTCTATCCATGTCTGCTTCGGCGCATTGTGTGGGCCTCCGGTGAGTGTTTCCTCAGATTTGGTTCATTTCCACCTGGCTTTGCGTGGCGGTGGTTCTCGCCCCGGAACTGGCGGCAGACTGGTGGTTCATTATTTGATGGGTGGGTTGGGCCTTTCCGTCGGCCTGTGGATGGACTCTGCCTTCGTCGGCGGGACTCCTCTCCTGGCGGTGGGTGGTTCGCAGGATGCGTGTGTTTCGTTTGGTTCATTATTTGGCGGTCCAGCCCGCTCCTCTGTTGGCGGTTTCTACCGCCACCGCCGGCGTCACGGAACGAACTGCCATGTTCATAATGAGGGCCATATTCTCAGAAATAGAGATAATTTAAAAACACCTGACAGATATCAATATACTGATACACACCAATCTCATTCCTTTCAGGCCTCACTGGAAAAACACAGTGAGAGAGGTGGTAAGTCAGAGCGAAGAACTGAGTACGTGAAACTGAGACAGGAATCACGGCAGAGGTCACAATAGTTTGCCAGAATCTTCTAGAGCATCTGGAAGTGAAAGCAACTGATGACTTCCTGCAAGTAGAAACTGCGGACATGCGTGTCTCCACGCCTAATAGGGTGTACAAAGTAACGCTACAGTTAGAAGGAGACATTGAGCACACAATCGCATTATATCACAACCATGTGGGATGAGATAAATACTCCCCCATCATGTACTCCCTATTAAAAACAACCACAACCCAAATATCCAATAAAACACGACGCAAAAGCACCCGTGAGCGAAATCCTCACACAACTGGAGTACCAGGGCGTAATTGAATGCTGTGTCTCGTCAATGAATAATCCCTTATTCCCATTAGCTAAACTGGACCATTTGTACAGAATAGTCTTACACTAAAGCCATTTAAACAGTCATACATGCACATATGCTATACAAAAGTCACATAGCACAGCACTCATGAACAACATAGTGCATAAAAAATACAAAACAACATTGGACATTTCCAATGGTTTCTTCTGCCAAAATATAGCGTCTGAGAGTAGAGACTTAATAAGTTTCAGAGCACTAGGCTCCCAGTAAATAATTATATTGGTTACCCCAGGGGTACAGGAATAGTCCAGGACTGTTTGTGGCTCGTGTGACTTCAATATTGCATGACATTGACCCTGAAGCATTGTCCTATGTAGATGATATCTATCTCACGGATGATGAATTACTGCAACATTTAAGACGGGTAGCCCGCATTGTTGTGGGATTTGCTGAGTTTGGTTACAAATTCAATTTCAAAAAAACAAAAATAGCCTTCCTTAGCGTCCTGCTTCTGGGATATGAGCTATCAAGTGAAGGAAAGGAAAAAGCCTAGCGCCACAATTCTTGGAAAAATGCGCACAGTTACAACCTCCAAATACAATAAAAAACTCCAATCCCTATTGGGTTTTCTAAATTTTGGCAGAACTTACATTCCTGATTATGCATCGTGCATAAAACCTTTATATGTCTTAATACGTCCTGACTTTTCAAGTAAGTTTTGGACAGTCGAACACACGCATTCTCAGAGCTTTGTAAACAGACATGTTTGCAGCACAACATTTATATACAAGGGACAACAAAAAACATCTGGTTATCAGAGTAATTGCTGGTGCCATTGGTTTCACTTATGTAACTTTCTATGAGGGTAAGACACTCCTGATTGCATACAACTAACATTTGTATTCTGCAGCAGAACAACGCTTTGCTCCAACTGAGAAAATTCTCACTGCTGTTTAGATAGCCGTCATTAACGAAAGACCTCTAGCACAAGGCAAACGCATTATTGTTGTCTCTCCAATCCCAGCCCTTGAGGCTGTTACCAAAGCCAGTGTTCCTAACACCAAACCATTACATCCACATTGGATTCAATGGGCAACGTCTTTGACAGCCACTGAGGTAGACTACATTTTTGATACAAAATTACAAACTCAAGAATTTTTGCAATATGAACTAGAATACCCAGTTCCAGCAATACATTGCCTATTGATCAATATTAAAGAGTCATGTATACCGATGGGTCAGTCCAACCTGCAATTGGCACAAAACATCAATACTCCGCTGCTTGTGCAGTCAAAGTGGCTATGTGGAGGATAATTCATTTTGTCCCCAACATACATTCCCGCAAACCCTAGGGGATTGCACAGCACAATTAGCAGAGCTAAAGACTCAGGTGATGGCACTGGAACATACGGATCCTGCACAGCTAACACTGATTGTTTGTGATTCGTACTACTGTGTACAGTCCTTCAATAAATACCTGCATTACTGGCACCAGAATGGGTTCAGAGATTCTAAAGGCAACACAATTAAACATAGACTTCTGTGGGGGAAAGTAGCGGATCTGAAGGAAATGCTACTAAACGTCCATATTGTACATACACTTGGACACCAGCGCGTTGGAATACACGTTGCTGAAAATACACTGGCTGATGAAGCTGCCACGCCAAATCAGCAGTACCTATGGCTACTGTTGCTGCAGTAACCCATTCTGGAACAAAACCGGACGATGACATGTGGGCTGCTGTGAAAGCTGCGTCTGAGGGCACGCCCTATCCAAAAGCATTTCCTGCTAAATATTCCTACCGAATGGGAGACTGCCTAGATGCCGGAGTAAAGATACCAGGCATGGGGGTTGAGTAATTCCCAACAAAGTTATTGGATCAGAGTTGATTAAAGCAGCGCATGAGGGGGTAGCTTCTGCCCATGCTGGTGTGGCGGCTACAATATCATTGTTGCAAGCACGTTATTGGTGGCCAGGTGTTGCCTTCCCCCTTCTCTTTTTCTGACCTCATTTTTGCTGGCTTTTAGACTCTGCGCACTTTACCACTGCTAAATAGTGCTAAAGTACATATGCTCTCTCCCTTTAAACATGGTAACCTTGGATCATACCTGATTGGACTATTTAATTTACTTATAAGACCCTAGTAATGTACACTATATGTGCCTAGGGCCTGTAGATTAAATGCTACTAGTGGGCCTGCAGCACTGGTTGTGCCACCCACTTAAGTAGCCCCTTTACCTTGTCTCAGGCCTACCATTGCAAGGCCTGTGTGTGCAGTTTCACTGTCACCTCGACTTGGCATTTAAAAGTACTTGCCAAGCCTAAACCTCCCCTTTCTCTACATATAGGTCACCTCTAATGTGTGCTGGGTGAAAGGCAGGACATGTACCTGTGTAGTTTACATGTCCTGGTAATGTAAAACTCCTAAATTCGTTTTTATACTACAGTGAGGCCTGCTCCCTTCATAGACTAACATTGGGGCTGCCCTCATACATTATTGAAGTTGTAGCTGCTGATATGAAAGGAGTAGGAAGGTCATATTTAGTATGGCCAGAATGGTAATACAAATTCCTGCTGACTGGTGAAGTTGGATTTAATATTACTATTCTAGAAATGCCACTTTTAGAAAGTGAGCATTTCTTTGCACTTAAATCTTTCTGTGCCTTACAATCAACGTCTGGCTGGGCTTAGTTGACAGCTCCTTGTGCATTCACTCAGACACACCCCAAACACAGGGTACTCAGCCTCACTTGCATACATCTGCATTTTGAATGGGTCTTCCTGGGCTGGGAGGGTGGATGGCCTGCCGTCACACAAAGGACTGCCACACCCCCTACTGGGACCCTGGCAGACAGGATTGAACTGAAAAGGGACCTGGTGCACTTCTTAGCCACTCTTTGAAGTCTCCCCCACTTCAAAGGCACATTTGGGTATAAAACAGGGCCCCTGCCCTACCACCTCAGACACTTGCAGGAGAAGAAACCTGAACCAGAACCTGCATCCTGCCAAGAAGAACTGCCTGGCTGCCTAAAGGACTCACCTGACTGCTTTCTACAAAGGACTGCTGCCTTGCTGTTGCCCTGCTGCCTTGCTGAACTCTTGCCTTGCTGCTGAAGTGCTCTCCAAGGGCTTGGATAGAGCTTGCCTCCTGTTCCCTGAAGACTCAGGACCAAAAAGACTTCTCCTTTTCATTTGGACGCATTGTGCGCCGAAAAATTTGACACACAGCTTGCTCCGCTGTTAAAAATTCACCGCACGCTGATCCGGAAAGACGCCGCTCGACGCGATGCCTGCGGTGCGACCGGAACTTCGACGCACGGACTCGCTGGACAACGCCGCCCGACTTCAGAAAGGAAATCGACGCGACGCCTGCCATGAGGGAGAAGATTCCACGCACAGCCCACTGGAACGACGCGCAGCCGGAAAACAAGCCTAGGATGCCACGCACAGACCCCGGGACATCTGGTAATCCCGCAAACGACAGAAGGAGACTGTCCGCGCACCGGAAAACGACGCCCGACATCCCCGCGTGAAAAATAACGACGCAAGTCCATGTGTGAAGGGGCGAAACCGACGCACACACCATTTTTCCACGTATCTCCTCCTCTGCGGCCCTTTGCGAAGATTTTCCACTTTAAACCAGGTACTTTGTGTTTGAAAGAGACTTTGTTTGCTTTTTAAAGACTTAAGACACTTTGGGGGTCATTCTAACCCTGGCGGTCCAAGACCGCCAGGGCTAAAATGACGGGGGCACCGCCAACAGGCTGGCGGTGCCCCGCTGGGCATTCTGACCGCGGCGGTTCAGCCGCGGCCAGAAAGGGAAAACCGGCGGTCTCCCGCCAGTTTTCCGCTGCCCAATTGAATCCTCCATGGCGGCGCAGCTCGCTGCGCCGCCATGGGGATTCTGACAGCCCATACCGCCGTCCTGTTCCTGGCGGTTCGCCCGCCAGGAACAGGATGGCGGTATGGGTTGTCGTGGGGCCCCTGGGGGCCCCTGCAGTGCCCATGCCAATGGCATGGGCACTGCAGGGGCCCCCGTAAGAGGGCCCCACAAAGAATTTCACTGTCTGCATTGCAGACAGTGAAATTTGCGACGGGTGCCACTGCACCCGTCGCACCTTCCCACTCCGCCGGCTCAATTCTGAGCCGGCGTCCTCGTGGGAAGGGTGTTTTGCACTGGGCTGGCGGGCGGCCTCTTGGCGGTCGCCCGCCAGCCCAGTGCAAAACCCAAAATACCCTCAGCGGTCTTTCGACCGCGGAGCGGTATTTTGGAGGGGGGAAGTCTGGCGGGCGGCCTCCGCCGCCCGCCAGACTCAGAATCACCCCCTTTATATCACTTTTCAGTGATATCTCTACAATTTCATATTGCATTTTTATTCGTTTTGACCTGCAAATATCCCGATAAATATTATATATTTTTCTAAACACTGTGGTGTATTTTTGTGGTGCTACATTGTGTTATTGTATGATTTATTGCACAAATACTTTACACATTGCCTTCTAAGTTAAGCCTGACTGCTCGTGCCAAGCTACCAGAGGGTGGGCACAGGATAATTTGGATTGTGTGTGACTTACCCTGACTAGAGTGAGGGTTCTTGCTTGGACAGAGGGTAACCTGACTGCCAACCAAAAACCCCATTTCTAACACCAGGTCTATAAAAACAGGCTAAGCAGTATGTCCTTTGTTGTGACATCTGCCAACAAATTAAGGGTTCCACCGTCAAGCGCCCACTGCAGACACCCCTCCTAATTTCCAACTAACCATTACAATGTGTGTACTTGGACCATTCTTGTCCCCTAAAACAGGATAGAGCCTACAAATACATTTTAGTCACTGTTGACTCTTGCTCCAGATTTCTATGGGTGTGGCCACAACCCTTGGCTGACCCTTGGACTGTTATTAAAGATTTGCGATCTTTATCGGTACATATGCAGTTGCCACTTTCCATTCGGACCAGGGCCCTGCTTTCGCCTTAAGGATATTCATGGACGCCATGGCTTCGTTAGGGGTCCAACTCCATTACTCGTCTCCATTTCATCCCAAGGGAAATTGTGTTGTGGAGCGACAAAACAGTGATTTAAAGCAGTCCTTAACAGCCAGAGTCTTAGGTAAAGGTCGTAGTTGGCTTAACCACCTGTATGGTGTCCAGAGAGCACTTAACAATCTGCCTAGAAGGTCCCTGGGGGGGCTGTACTTCAGACAAGTGCCTGTTCGGAACTCAAATGTATATTCCAGATCTTGATGGTCCTGGCGTGGAGGCAGCAGAAACACCTTTTGACATAAATGAACATGTCACTGTCTTGTAGGAATTACAACAGTTCCGTGATGACAACTCTTCTGCCAATGCTGCCTCTACAGGAATTAAGGACATACCAGTAACACCTGCAGGCTGGATTGCTAAGGTTGGGGATCTAGTACGTAAAAAGGTTGCTGTGAAAAAAGAGTTTGATCATTCCTATCGTGCACTGGTCCCAGTCATGGGAATACACAGTACCAGAACTTTCATTCTACCAGCGTTGGCTGGTGCTAAAGAAAACCACTTTGTATCTATTGACAATGTCAAGTTACACCATGTGGCCGATCCTGCACAGCAGACCAAGAGGAACACCCAGTAGTTCCCAAATCCCTCTCACTACTGGTCAAGAAGTCCCTCTGCAAGTTTTAAGCAGCGACGCTGATACCTCTCCGAGCTTGGGGAGGGTGGAAAATGATCTTGCATTAGTTCCACTAACATCTGTTGCAGCAAACAATACTGAAAGTACTGATTGATTTGACACAAGTTCAACACAGACGGATTGTGTCATTTACTATGGACCACAGCGGGAGATCCCTACAAGTTCTCCTCCTACAAATACAGCTCCAGCTTTTTCACAAACTGCTTCTGGATACTTCACCGACCACAACAACACCTTTTTGGACTCATTTGCCTCTTCTACATCTGAACTGCCAAAAACACGTAAATAGATAAACTGACTTAAAACAAATGACTTTATTTTCCCATGGAACTATCTGTGGCTTTCCTTGACTACACTAGCTTTCCTCCATTGGATTGTTTTTGTCATAACATTCTTTCTATTGATACATGGTCATTTTCTTCCTGAAAGATCAACTGTTGAACTGGTGGATGAAGTCCTAAAACCCCATTTTTCTTCCTAAAAGGTCCGCAGAGACTTGTCTTTCGTGAACATTTCCTCTATACCAATTCCTGACGGGATTGTTTGAGATAAATTAACATTTGATATATACGGCCCAACTGAGGTCATTCAAATACCATATGTGTTTATACTTTCAATGAACGATGTTATAATACCCGGAGTTGTTTCTGATAGCTGGGATGTAAAAACAGTTAATTCCATGATGAATGAATTGCAGCATTATACTGTAGTTGAAAGTGAAGATGTTTATCAGCCTAAAGGGAATTTTGGTGATATGTTTTGCTATAATTAATATGGGCACCATTTCCTTCACAGAGCAAGTACCCCAAAGACTATTTTTAAATACACACAATGGGAATATTGTCCAACTCCACCAGAAAGGAGTTCTAAAAGAAATTCTGGAAAGTTTGCATGTTTTTCTGGGCACAATGTTAAAAATGCTGAGTCATATTTCAAATTGCCATCTATGAAAAAAGTACATATATTATTGACAGACATTAAATTAATTTATTCAGATTCCTTTGTTTCCCAGTTGGCTATATAAGGCTACGAATACTGGCTGAAGTCAATTGACTTAAAATGTGTGTGGGGAACTAGAAATTTGCAAATAAGGGTGAAGGAAGTTTTATACAGTGCATGCCTGATACCTGTTCAAATAATATTTTTAAATGAAATTGTACAACAAACTAGTTGTCTAGGCTTAGCAAAGATTAAGGAATTGAATGCACCCAGTATTCCTGCCCCTGCAAAATTTTACAAATGGTAAAAGTATAGAAATGCACCTGAAGATCAGCTCAACGAATGGGTCCAGCTTCACTGTCACGTCCTGGCGGGTGGTTATTGTGGCCAGTAGATACCAGTGGATGTCATAAATGTTTTATAAACTCCACAGGGGTTTTAGAACTAGTAGGCCAGACCCTTGTTATGTGTCATCCAAACATGCGGGTATAGTAACAACACACAGTGTAGGGAAACTATGCGAGCAATGTTTGAAGAGTTCCTCACTAGATCCTTTTAGAGAACACCCGAGTCTTCTATCTACTAATGCTAATTTACAGGATTTCCTTTTAGGCCCCAGAAAACATTGCAGAAAGGGCTTCTTATATGCAGTATATAACAACAACTAATGGCTAAGAAAGAAGTGACTTATGTCATGTTAAATATTGAAAAGGTAGAAAAGTTGCCTTTTACTGTGGCTGAAATAGCATCTGCTGAGTGGTTAATACATGTGGTCATTAATCTGCCTATTTCAACACTCCAATTCACATCCTGTTTAAAACACATTCCAGTAGGCAGATATGAAAGTCTGGGAGATAGTTACATCCATGAGGTGTGGGAGCTGCCCTTCTCGTACAAATGTCTCAGTGGCATGAAAGAGGTCTTTCTTAGCGGTAGTGAATGCAAGACTTCTGTCAACCCTTTGATGGTTTGTAAACAGCTGTCCTTGCAGGGGGCGTCTAATGCTTCAGCAGCAAATTTGGCTTGTTATCTGAAGGGAGTTCCAGTCCCCTTGATTAGACCTTCGTCCCGGGTGCTTTCAAATGGCAGCTATGTCTTCCTCAATAGTGAAAACTGTTGTGGGATGCGAGACAGAATAGTTTATGTTGTTTCGGTCTCTAAGATTGTTACATGCTGCGGAAACATACTTTTTCCTCCCACAAGAAAAAGAGAAATAGCTGAGATTTGGCCCATTATTGGTACTTCAAATGTGAATTTTGACAAGTAGAACAGACTCAAGGCTTTACTGTTCCAAAAACATGTGGCGCTCACATCTGCACTTCAGGTGGCAAGGTAATCAGCAGAGATACAGTCCCTTTTTTTAAGTACCAACTTTCCGAGACACTTTGGTGAGCTTGTGGGATGAATATTTAATGCTTCCAGTACTACTGGAATCGCAAATTTCTTTAAGGCTCTTGGTTCTGAGTTCATCCACACCTTCTCCTCTATATTCGGTTTAATACCATCAGCCATCCAGCAATATTCTCCAGTATTTTCGGGGGATTTCCAATAACTTTGGCTATAACAGGTGGCATTTTGCTATTGCTACTTTTTCTATGCAATGGCTGCCCCACCGCAACTAGGAGGAATGAAAGCACTCCCACCAGCACAGCTGTGTTGTAAACGCATGATACAGTACTTCGGAGCAACACTCCTGGAGCAATTTGAGGTGACTGGTCTCTGTCATTTAGACCGGTTTTGCATTGTGTGCAGCCTGTGTTTTTGTGCCTCTGGTGCTCTTTAGAACATGCACTGAAAGTGTGGCTTTCTACTCAACGCTTACTTTCATTGGACCCTGATCTGCTGAGGGTTCATTACCGGATATGCACGTTGAGGGTGCGTTTGCTACAGGAAGCTGCTTATGAGTTGCCCTTCATGGAGGATGCAGCTCTGAACTCATTATAGGGCACACCACAGAATGCTGCTGCCTTGGCTGACGCTCAGGCTATGGAACACAAGTGCTCCCTGGTTCTTCTTGGCGATGATCTTCTTACTTTACCAACTGCCGAAGTGGAAGAGTTCCTGTCTTCAATTGTCCTGGATTGTATTGACAACTTCCAAAATTACCCTGACTCTTGAAATTCGGCCTTTTTATGCCACAAGTTAAAAATGTTAAATTGTCCTTTTAAATCTGCTCAAGTGTCTTTTTAACTTGCCATTGCTGACATTCTTATATATATATATATATCTTAGGTTGAATTTTAGTAGCTTTTATATATAATTAGGCTTTGAACCACCTTTAAACTGGCAAGGGGAAGGTATTGTGTAGCCATTTTAGTTATAGCTCCATGCACGTTATTTTAGCAAAACCAGGCCTGCAGTTGTGCACTTGAACCTAGATATATTTATTCACGTTTTGTTTATTATTTTAACAATAGCCACATTTGCATTCTCTCTATCTAGCTGTTCTTTGCCTAGGTCAGGACTGTGTTTTTAAACAAGACATTTCTTTCACTCTGTGCTTTTCTCAAGGCTGCAGTAAGATAGGTTTCCGGTAAACGTGGTAACGCTTTGTCTCTGGTATTCATAGAAACATACATATCCTTATGTAGGGACATTTCCTCAGAACATCAGCTGTTTTATTATGAAAACACTTCTCTGTCCCATACACATTAGAGGGAGATTCCAGCCGGATGACCACAACTGTATGCTGATTGCTGAACACTTCGCTATAGCTGCTTATGTAGACTTCAGGCCTCTTGCTCAGGTATGATGGATGATGTCTTCCCAGGGGAACCTGTAGGGCAGAACTAGAGCTTAAAATGCTGTGCTCTAATATAGTATTGGTAGGAATTAGTTTAAAGATTCTAGTGACAATATGGTAGTGTTATTTGTATGCTTCACTCTCCTTGTCACAATTTTAATCCTGTCATGCTTTATCATCCTGGTTATTGCAGTACATGCTTTATTATCTAAGATGCAGTTCCTTCATTAAAAAACCTTATTGAAACATGTACTGCGTCTTATTGTCCTTGTATATGTGAGACCAATGTAACTGAGAGAAACAGATGAGATCTGAGTGACCATGATTTCCTTGAGGAGTCAATTGTGTCATGCGCCCGACTGCCCAATCATCCCTGCTCTTGGGTAGAGATGAGGCACTGTTAGGTAGCCGGAGCGAAACCCGGGTTAGGCCCGTTGTTTTTGCATTTGTCGCCCCAAGTGGGAAGGGTATGCCCAGATGTGGGTCCTGTGCTTGCTATGCCACCAGATTCAAGCTAGCCTGGCTGATGAAGGGCGATACCCTGAAACCGGTCCCAGGATGCTTGTTTCTGGACCAGGTAGGAACTGGCCTGGCAGTGCGGGCTGGACTGTTCCCATGGGGATCAGGGTCAAGACTGATTTGCATATGGCTGGGTCCAAACTGGAAAGGCATGGCAAGCAAAAAAACTGATGGATTAAACCTAGATCTGTGACTGGGAGTGAATGTTTGATTTGCTCTGCATTCCATTCATCATCTGTTGTTTTTGCATTTGTCACCCCAGGTGGGAAGGGTATGCCCAGACGTGGTTCCCGTGCTTGCTATGCCACCAGATTCAAACTAGCCTGGATGATGAAGGGTGATACCCTGAAACCGGTCCCAGGAATCTTGCTTCTGGACCAGGGAGGACCTGGCCTGGCAGTTCGGGCTGGACTGTTTCCATGGGGAACAGGTTCAAGACTGATTTGCATATGGCTGGGTCCAAACTGGAATGGCATGGCAAGCAAAAAAACTGATGGATTAAACCCAGATCTGTGACTGGGGGTGAATGTTTGATTTGCTCTGCATTCCGTCTATCATCTGTTGTTTTTGCATTTGTCGCCCCAAGTGGGAAGGGTATGCCCAGACATGGGTCCCGTGCTTGCTATGCCACCAGATTCAAGCTAGCCTGGCTGATGAAGGGTGATACCCTGAATCCGGTCCCAGAATGCTTGTTTCTGGACCAGGGAGGACCTGGCCCGGCAGTTCGGGCTGGACTATTCCCATGTGGGACAGGGTCAAGACTGATTTGCATATGGCTGGGTCCAAACTGGAATGGCATGGCAAGGAAAAAACGGATGGATTAAACCCAGATCTGTGACTGGGGGTGAATGTTTGATTTGCTCTGCGCCACCAGATTCAAGCTTGCCTGGCTGATCAAGGGTGATACCCTGAAACCAGTCTCAGGCCAAGCCTTGCGGCCAACCCCATCACAAACAGCCAAAGGAGTACTTTATTCCTTATAATAGATGGTCATACCATCACATGTCCCACAAAACACTTAAATCCTTTGTTTGTAGCGCTTTCACAGTAAAGAGAGAGCATGTTTGCAAACAGGAAGAATGAAAATAGAAGATATAGTGCAACATTAAAGATAAAAAAATGGTTATAGTTTAATACAACTCAGTTTTTTTTCTAAAAAAACGGGTGAGGTGGGTCCTTGTGTGTGGAAGCCTGCATAAAGATTCTAACATTTCCATAATTACATAAGGAGTGCAAAAAATATCTACTTTCTGTTTGTCACTGTACAGCTGAAAGACAGAGCCAAAAGAAGAAAAGCAACGTTTTATTTTGTTCTTTAAACAGCTGCTTAATTTAGGTTTCATGAAATGACCTGCCTTTGCTTCAGATCCTGGCAGCAGGTATTGTGACGAAAGTACTCAACTGTAAGTAAAGTTATTACAGCTGAGCAGCTACTTCATTTCTTTATAATAGGCAGCTGAGTGGGGGACAACTAATCTATCATTAATATATTAGAGACAGCCCTTTATACACAGATTGCTCAATCTTATGATTTATGTGCATTATTTATATATTTGGTTTACAGTATTAATTAACCTTACTAATTCTAGAATAATGTTAACATTTAAATTAGGCTACATATATGTTTTGGTTATATATACATGTTTGCTTCTTTTTACTTTTAAGTTACTATTAATATTTTTAAGGCAACATACTTAAAATAGTTTATTTTATTGTTTCAATATATTTTAAAGACAAAGTATATGCTTATTATATACAGATATATTTAAATTAACTATTAAAGCTATTTATTTTTAAATACATCAGCATTTTCTAACTTAATATTTTACATAAATTACTGATAATGGTATATATATTAATCTTGCAAAATGTTTTCCTTCTTTTATGGTATTCTTTTCCAAATAGGTTTGCCACAATATTTGGTATTTACAAATGAAGTTGTAAAATCAATACTTTTGTAGACAATATTTTCGACACAATATGCTTGTGTCATGATATGTTTGTTGTCAATATTCTGTCATACATCCAACTGAAGCAGACCCCTGCAGTGGAAAGGTGAGCTAAGGACAGACTTCCCGTCTTCCCACCTCCCAAATTAATTTGTGAGAAATTGCATTAGCTAGTTTCTTTTTTTGTGTAGTATTATTTATAATTGAAGTTGCCTAATCTACCATTTATACATTTATGAAGCATCTGTGAAATTTTGATGAGCAATTATTGTTAGATATAGCGTCTCTGGTTGGCAGTCAGTTTACAACCTGTCCAAGTGGAGACCCTTACTCTAGTCAGGGAAAGGAAGATACACGGCTCGGATAACCTCTGCTCACCCCTTTGGTGGCTTGGCACAAGCAGTCAGGCTTATCTCAGAGTCAATGTGTAAAGTATTTGCACAAACAGATACAGTAACACATTTAAAACACCACTAGTTTAGAAAAATAGCCAATATTTATCTAAATCAAACAAGGCCAAATCAACAAAGATCCAACATAAACAAGAAAAGATATCAATTTTTAAAGTAAAAAGAGTTGTAATCCTTAAGAATCAATGGATACGTTGTTTTAGCCAAAGTACCTGGTATGGGTCAAAAATAAAGCCACAGGTGAGTGTGCACCGGAAAAGCAAGTAATGCATGATTCCTTAGTCACAAGTGAGGCCGTGCGTTGATTCTTTCTCCGTCGGGTAACCAATGCATTGATTTCCGGACAAGCAGCCTCAAGGTCCATGCGGTGATGTTGAAGATTTTGAAACCCAGAGACGATGCGTCTGTGTGGCAAAATATATAGCAAGGGGACACGACCAACAATACTGTGGATAATAAAGATTAATCACCCAAAAAACTGCTTTTCGGTGGACTGTCAGTCTGACACAGACGTATTCAGCAGCCAAGCAGAGGCACAGAATGGTTAAGCAAGAAATTGCCCACATTCTAAAAGTGGCAATTTCAAACAGACAATCGAAAAACCAACCTTACCATAAGATGTATTTTTAATTTGTGAGTTGAGAGACCCCAAACTCCACATCTCTCTCTGCTGCCAATGGGAAGCTGCACTTAAAAGACATTTAAAGGCAATCTCCATGTTAACCTATAGGAGAGATAGACCTTGCATTAGTGAACATGGAATATGGCAGTAGTTCACTATCAGGACATGTAAAACACACCAGTACAACCAGTACATGACAAATCTTTTAAATAGACTGCACCCTGACCATGGGGCTACTTAGGGCCTACCTTAGGGGTGGCTTACATGTAGTAAAAGGAAAGGTTTGGGCCTGGCGAGTGGGTACACTTACCAGGTTGAATTGGCAGTGCAAAACTACACAGAGACTCTGCAGTGTCAGGTCTGAATCATGGTTACAGGGCTAGTCATGTGGGTTGCACCATCGGTGCTGCAGGCCCACTAGTAGCATTTGATTTACAGGCCCTGTGCACCTCTAGTGCACTTTACTGGGACTTACTAGTAAATCAAATATGCCAATCAGGGATAACCAATCATATTCACAATTTACACAGGAAGCACTTGCACTTTAGCACTGGTCAGCAGTGGCCAGAGTACCAAAAAACCAGCAAAAACGAAATCCAGCACACAGTAAAAAAATACAGGAAGCAGAGGAAAAGAGACAGGGTAAACCACACCAAGGATGTCAGGTCTAATAATTATGTGTTATATAAATATGCTCCTTATTGAAGAACATTGTTAGCATGGAATAAGCTAACATTGCAGCACCTAACATCATGTAGATTTTGGTAAGAACTACCTAACAAACTGCTCAGGTCACCTAGATATAAAATTGCTAGTTTTTGCCAGCAGTTGAGTATCAATTGATCCACCTTATTTACAGAGCAGATATATCTTAAACTGAGGAAAGTACAAATGCAGAGGGTTTAAATCAATATGACATACTGAAACAATGTAAATGTCCATAATCACCAAGTAAAAACTCAAAACTCAAAGTCTAAACTAACAATGTCAAAGAAACACAATGATGCTCGATTACAGATAACAGTGCTAAATTATGAGGAAAAGCTGTGAGTGCAAATATGTTTAAAATTGACTTTTCTCCACGGTTTATTTTTTTTCCAATTATAAAAACAAACCTTGCCTCATGACACGATTTACGCATGTTTTTGAAATGTTTTACCTGTGCATTCTGCTGATGGTATAGAGACATGCATGTTGCTTATCATTATGTAGACTTTCACCCCAGTGTGGTTGAATACAAGTTTACCACTGAACTTATAATGTGTGCAAATGCTAATATTTGCAGAAATCAGTTTTCCACGCATATCTACTATATGTGATGCTCTTTAAACAAGAACCTGGAAGAATGAGTGTCAATCCCAATAAATGACATTATGTGACAATAGTGCATTTTTATTTCACTGTTAAGTCACACAATACCCTGTTTTGGGTTTTTGTAACCGCTCCAATTTGAAGTTAAAAAGGTACATATTTTAACCCCTTGTACGCCACGGACGTAATGGTTACTTCTGTGGTGGCACCTCTCAAGCGCCACGGACGTAACTATTACATCCGTGTAAAGGCCCAGGGGGAAGCACTAGCGCTCCTCCGAGTGCCGTCCTCCCACCCCCCCATGTCAGGTTTGGAAGGAAAATCGCTTCCCCTTCCACCGACCCACCTGGCCCCCCAATGACGTCCGCCCACTGACATCATGAAGGGTTGCAAAGGCGCGCTGGAAGCCATTTACTTCCAGTGCGTGGAACAGAACGGGGGTGAGTTTTACCTCTGGGCAAGAGGGATCCCTCTAAAAGAGGCATCGGGGAAAGGAAAGGGTTTTCCTTTCCCTCAATGTCTCTTTTAGCATTCCTGCTGCCCGATTGCGATGCAATCAGGCAGCAGGAATGCCCACTAGACACCAGGGAATTAGCGTGTGTGCGCGTGTGTATGCAGTGTGGGACAGCGACCTCCTGGGCAAGGGTCGCTCTCCTTTGGGGGCCAATATATTTTTTGCCATTTCTGCCCCCCTTGGGGGCAGATCGGCCTTTTATTTTTAGGCCAATCAGGGAGGCCAATAAGGGGGGCAGAAAGCCACTAGAAACCAGGGATAGTTTTTTGGGCTGATTTTTTTGTGTTGGGGCGGCCCCTTGGGCAAGGGTCGCCCACAAGGGGCAAAAAGCACTATTGGGCAGTTCTGCCCCCCTTGGCGGCAGATCGCCCTATTTTGTTTAGGCCCATCTGCCCCCAACGGGGGCTGAATCCACTTAGCGCCAGGGATCATGTGTGTGCTTTGTGTGGGGTGGTGGCCCTTTGAATAGGGTCGCCCCGCAAAAGGGGGCACTATAATCTATGGCATTTCTGCCCCCCTTCGGGGCAGATTGGCCTATTTATTTCTTTAGGCCTATCTTCCCCAAGCAGAGAACACTAAACATCAGGTAAAATTTTAAAATGGTTGGTGGCGGGGTGTTTGTCAACTGGTGAAGTATTTGCATTTATGAACAGTGTATTTCTCCTTTTTGTTCTAGTTCAAAGCTTTTGCTTCCTTTGCTGTGGCTTGTTGCAGTTTGGGCAGTGGTTGTCCAGGGGTTTGCATAGTTGCATGTTTTAGGTAAGTAAATAAATGTACTCCAAACGAGTATTGGTCCCATGCATAAATGACATGTTTGTAGGTGGTGTACTGAATGCAGGATTGTGTGTGAAATAGTCCTTAGATGTATGCACAATGATTATTGTGTTGTCTTATGTCTAATTTGCTTTTTTTCTCTTTTTAGTGGGATGTCATTGGTGATTGTTGTGGCTGTGCAGAGTAGATGCTGGTGAGTCAAGCTTTTTCAGGCAAGTGAGCAGTATAATTTTTGAGTTTATAACTCTTAGTCATGAACCTACACTTAGGGGGTCATTCCGACCCTGGCGGTCGGTGATAAAGCGGCGGCCAACCCGCCAACAGGCAGGCGGTCATAAAAAAGGTATTCTGACCCTGGCGGGAACCGCCAACACAGGCCGCCACTTTAACACTCCGACCGCCACGGCGGGACAGACAAACAGCGCAGCGGTCACCGCCAACAGGCAGGCGGCAGACAATGTACCGCCCACCCTATCACAACTCGCCAATCCGCCACCTTTTCCGGGGCGGGAGCCCCGCCGATAAAAACACGGCGGAAACAGACTACAAACGGGAAAACGCTCACCTCTACACACTCCACGAGGAAGGAGGACAGCATGGAACCCGAATTAAACATCCTACCAGCTATTGTCTACCTGCTCATCTACCAGGAGTACGAACGCCGGCGTGGACGACAACGGTGAGTACTGCACCTACGACACAGGGGAGGGGGGAGGAGAAAAGATTACGGGCACACACATACGCGACACACCCACCCTCACCCACAACCACCTACACCCCAATGCAGAGCAACAAGTCAGAGTGACCCCCCCCCAAACCCACCGGAATAATGCAAAGACACAATTAAAATGATCTATCAAATATATGTATAAATAGCTCCACTGAAGGTATGGGAAATATGCTATCTGAATGATACAAAATAAGGAATGAACATAGTCAAAAATATATACATAGGCAATAAGTCCTGCACATTCTGTCAAAGTTCCATAGTCCGTGGGTCAATGTGCACTAACACATGGGCAAAGCCCACACAGGAGACCAGATACCATTGGAGAGAACACTGCTGGGGCATCAGATGATAAAACTACAGGCACCTCAGGGGGAAGGGGGGGCACCTCAGCCACATGAGTCCACGAAGCCAGATCCACGAGGGGCCTCCATGCCCACTGTCCCATCCTGGGGAGTGCAAAGCCGCAGTCTCACAAGTCTCTACAGTGGGTGGCTTGCCCACTGTGCCATCCTGGGGAGTGCAAAGCCACAGTCTCACAAGTCTCTACAGTGGGTGGGATTCCCACTGTGCCATCCTGGGGAGTGCAAAGCCACAGTCTCTCAAGTCTCTACAGTGGGTGGGGTGCCCACTGTGCCATCCTGGGGAGTGCAAAGCCACAGTCTCTCAAGTCTCACAAGTGGGTGGCTTGCCCACTGTTCCATCCTGGGAAGTGCCAAGCCACAGTCCATCAGATGGATTACCGACTCCACTGTTAATGGAGGAGGCATGGTGCCCAGAGTGCTTCGTGAAGCCCTGCTCGACACAGAACCGGCACTGTCAATGGGCCAGCGGTGCTTGAGACGGCGTTGCCCAGCGGAGCGGTGCTTGAAAGGAAGGGCCCAGCGGAGCGGTGCTTGAGATGAAGGGCCCAGCGGAGCGGTGCAGAGACGGCAGGGCCCAGCGGAGCGGTGCTTGAGATGAAGGGCCCAGCGGAGCGGTGCTTGAGATGAAGGGCCCAGCGGAGCGGTGCTTGAAAGGAAGGGCCCAGCGGAGCGGTGCTTGAGATGAAGGGCCCAGCGGAGCGGTGCAGAGACGGCAGGGCCCAGCGGAGCGGTGCTTGAGATGAAGGGCCCAGCGGTGCGGTGCAGAGACGGCAGGGCCCAGCGGAGCGGTGCTTGAGATGAAGGGCCCAGCGGAGCGGTGCTTGAGATGAAGGGCCCAGCGGAGCGGTGCAGAGGCGGCAGGGCCCAGCGGAGTGGTGCTTGAGATGAAGGGCCCAGCAGAGCGGTGCAGAGACGGCAGGGCCCAGCGGAGCGGTGCTTGAGATGAAGGGCCCAGTGGAGCGGTGCTTGAGATGAAGGGCCCAGCGGAGCGGTGCAGAGACGGCAGGGCCCAGCGGAGCGGTGCTTGAGATGAAGGGCCCAGCGGAGCGGTGCAGAGACGGCAGGGCCCAGCGGAGCGGTGCTTGAGATGAAGGGCCCAGCGGACCAGTGCAGAGACGGCAGGGCCCAGCGGAGCGGTGCTTGAGATGAAGGGCCCAGCAGAGCGGTGCTTGAGATGAAGGGCCCAGCGGAGCGGTTCTTGTCACGGCGGGCCCCTGTTCAGCGGTTCTTGACACGGCGGGCCCCTGTTCAGCGGTTCTTGACACGGCGGGCCCCTGTTCAGCGGTTCTTGACACGGCGGGCCCCTGTTCAGCAGTGCCTCTCCCGGCGGGGCCCTGTTCAGCGGTTCTTGTCACGGCCGGCCCCTGTTCAGCGGTTCTTGACACGGCGGGCCCCTGTTCAGCGGTTCTTGGCACGGCGGGCCCCTGTTCAGCGGTTCTTGACACGGCGGGCCCCTGTTCAGCGGTTCTTGTCACGGCGTGCCCCTGTTCAGCGGTGCCTCTCCCGGCGGGGCCCTGTTCAGCGGTTCTTGTCACGGCGGGCCCCTGTTCACCGGTTCTTGTCACGGCGGGCCCCTGTTCAGCGGTGCCTCTCCCGGCAGGGCCCTGTTCAGCGGTTCTTGTCACGGCGGGCCCCTGTTCAGCGGTTCTTGACACGGCGGGCGCCTATTCAGCGGGTCTTGACATAGCGGGCCCCTGTTCAGCGGTTCTTGACACGGCGGGCCCCTGTTCAGTGGTTCTTGTCACGGCGGGCCCCTGTTCAGTGGTGCCTCTCCCGGCGGGGCCCTGTTCAGCGGTTCTTGTCACGGCAGGCCCCTGTTCAGCGGGTCTTGACACAGCGGGCCCCTGTTCAGCGGTTCTTGACACGGCGGGCCCCTGTTCAGCGGGTCTTGACACGGCGGGCCCCTGTTCAGCGGTTCTTGTCACGGCGGGCCCCTGTTCAGCAGTGCCTCTCCCGGCGGGGCCATGTTCAGCGGGTCTTGACACGGCGGGCCCCTGTTCAGCGGTTCTTGACACGGCGGGCCCCTGTTCAGCGGGTCTTGACACGGCGGGCCCCGGTTCAGTGGTTCTTGACACGGTGGGCCCCTGTTCAGCGGTTCTTGTCACGGCGGGCCCCTGTTCAGCGGTGCCTCTCCCGGCGGGGCCCTGTTCAGCGGTTCTTGTCACGGCGGGCCCCTGTTCAGCGGTTCTTGACACGGCAGGCCCCTGTTCAGCGGTTCTTGTCACGGCGGGCCCCTGTTCAGCGGTGCTTCTCCCGGCGGGGCCCTGTTCAGCGGTGCTTGTCCTGTGTTTCTAGGGAGCCAGACCTGGCCAAGACTCCCCGCTCAGTCGCCATCCGACCTTGCGGTCGCGGGGCCCTCCTGTGATGGAGTCCTGGGCCCGTGGGTGTTGTCCGTCACAACCGGAATGGGGCTGGTGGGGCCCTCCTGGGCAGCTCGCCTGCTGCCTGACTTCTCCGCCCTGCTGCTCTTGCCCTCCTTCGCTGAAGCTCTGTGGCCCTTGCCTCCCTTTGATGATGTGGCGGCAGGTGACGGGGCAAGGCTACTGTCCTTGGTGGCAGCCGTCTCAGGCTTGTCGCGCCGGCCCTTCTTTTTTTTTGTCCTCTTCCCAGGGGGTGGGCTGGCTGTCCCCTTGCTGCTGGCCGATGTTCCTGCCCTAGGAGCTGGTGGACTCCAATAGCCCTGCAATATGGTCACAGTAGATGCAGGGCTGGTGGTGGCTGAGGTGCTTTTTTTACTCTTACCAGATGGAGGGGGTGGGTCAGTGATTGGAACGAGCTCAAGGTTGGAAAGGAAAAGGACTTGGGAAGGACAGGGACGGGTAGTTGTAGTGGGTATGGGAGTGGAGGAAGAGGATGTGGTTGTAGGAGAGTCAAGTGTGCTGTCTTTGGGTGCAGGTGCTTGTGACGGAGGCTGTCGTGAGGTGGATGGCTGTTGGGTGGGTGGCTGCCTGCGTTTGTGTGCTTTGGAAGAGGGGGTGACAGACACACTGGGAGAGGACACAGGGGACGTGTAACTGGCAGTGGGGATGGTGACTGCACGTGTGCGGACTGTAATGGAGGGTGTGCTGGTGATGGAAGTACTGGCTGATGGTGGTGTGCATGCAGGTGTGAGTGGAGACGTCACAGGGAGGGAGGAGGGAGATGAGGAGGTGGGGGACACAGAGATGGTAGTGACTGTTGGCATGTCTACATCTGGATGTTGCTTGGGTGAATGCTTGTGGGATCTGTGGTGCTTATGTCTGGATGAGCTGCCCTTGGGTGTAGAGGTGTGTGCAGGCTGGTCTGATGGTGTGGATGGGATAGGCAGAGGAACAGGAGACTGGGACTGGGTGGAGGGAGTCAGAAGAGGGAGGCTGGAGACAGGGACAATGGCTTCCGTCAGTGCTGAGGCCAGAGCGTTGAACGATCGCTGATGGGCAGCCTGACCCGAATGAATGCCCTCCAGGTATGCATTGCTCCGATGCACCTCCCTTTCTACACCCTGGATGGCATTCAAAAGGGTAGACTACCCAACAATGAGTGTCCTGAGGAGGTCAATGACCTCCTCACTGAGGGCAGCAGGGGTAACTGGGCAGGGCCTGAGGTGCCTCGGGCGAAGGAGATGCCCATCTTCCTGGGCGAGCGGGCATGGAGCGAAGGCTGAGGAGCTGCTGGGAGGGCGGGGCTGGTGCGCTGGGTGGCGGCTGTACCTGTTGTGGCGGTGGGCACGGATGTTGCTGCCACCGCTAGGGAGCTCCCTTCCGAGGACGTGTCGGTGTCGCTGACGTCTCCACGGGTCCCCGTTGTGGAGCTCCACTCGCCCTCCGTCTCACTGGTGTACTCGGAGTCTGTTGTATGGCCCTCCGGGGCCATGTGAGATGCAGCTCCCTCATGCGCCGATGCCACTTCTCCGCCGCCTGATGATGCTAATGCCCACATGAACAGGAAGACAAAGAAAATGGGGGGGGGGAGAAATGAAGACAGGTTGAGTGCATGCATTGGCAACACCGTTGTCGGAGAGGACAGACACAGAAGCCCCCTGCACTAGGCCGCGCAATCGGGGTACACTACTCAGTTATTGCGACTAGGCCTACAGGTCTATGGACGACAAATGCACACATGGGTGAGGCCGGACCATGGATAGTTGTACTTGGCACCCTACAGAGGTGGGGGGCGGGGGCACAGGGCCGTGTCTAACGGAGGGGCCTAGCCTACAGAATGCTCCCTGGCCTAGAGATAGCCACAGCTCTCCTCCCCCACCCAGACACCTTCACTGCGCGCAAAGATAGCAGAATGCGCAGATACTCACCCACTTGTGTCTGCTGTGATGTCCTCACGCGCCCATCCAAATCGGGGTAGGCCACCGCCAGGATCCGGGACATCAGGGGGGTCAATTGGCGGCTGGCACCCCTCCTACGTTGGGAGGCCATCCCCAGCAGAGACTCGGCGGTCTTTCTGGTCCCGCGGCGGATATCCTCCCACCTCTTTCGGCAATGGGTGCCCTGTCTGTTGTGGACCCCCAGGGCCCGGACGTCCTTGGCGATGGCAAGCCAAATGTCGATATTCTGATGGGCGCTGACCTATATGACATGTACAGGGTGGTAAAGGAAATCGCATCAGTTTTCTGCCTGGTCAATGTGAGTGGCCCCCCCCTCCCCAACCTTGCCATGTGGCACATGCTCTCATCTTTCGTGCGTTGCACTCCTCATTCGCTCCCCTCCCCACCATCTTACATACACCCCACTCAACACAGGCATAGCCCATTCAACATGCACCCTGTGTACTAACCTGTTGGTCTGGAGGACCGTAGAGTAGCGCATACTGGGGGAGGACCCCATCAACAAGTTTCTCCAATTCTTCGGAAGTGAAGGCAGGGGCCCTTTCCCCAGTCGCAGCAGCCATTGTATCTCCCAGACCGAGGTCACAGCAGCACTTGCAGTATAGGTCCTCTCCTGTGGATGATCAGGTCTCGAGTGATTAAGCAGTTAGAAAATGGCGGTCACGCCCGCGGCGGTGCGTACCGCGGCGGTGCGTACCGCGGCGGTGCGTACCGCGACCGCCGGTGCACATCGTCATTGGCTCCTGAGACCCATAGGGTTCAATGTTAACCAATGCTGCTTTGCGCCGCGGTCTTCGACCGCCTATCGCCACGGTTTGCCACGCCAGCGCAGTGACCTCACATCCCACTGTCACACTTCACAGGTCAGGCAGCCGCCATTTCAAGGGCCCACATGGCATAATTTCTACTGTGTCACACAGGCCTAGGCCTTGCATTGCCACTCATACAAGACTTTCAATGCATAGCGATTCGTGTACTGTGCAAGCTGTGTGAACGAACCTGTGGGTTGCTTGACTCTGTGCTCCATGTTGTCCTTCCTAGGCACCGTCCACTGGGACTTGCGAGGAGAAGGATGAATCCTCCCGTGTACCGACCGCTGGTGAACATGTCGACAATGGAAGAACGACATATCATACTTACATATAGGCTTGACAGAGCAACTATACATGAACTATGTGCCCAGCTGGAGCCAGACCTGATGTCCCCCATCCGCCAACCCACAGGGATTCCCCCTCTGGTGCAGGTTCTGTCAGTACTGCATTTTTTGGCAAGTGGGTCTTTTCAGACAACAGTGGCCATATCATCTGGGATGTCTCAGCCTATGTTTTCTAAGGTTTTGTCCAGAGTGTTGTCTGCCCTGATGAAATACATGCGGAGCTACATTATTTTCCCTGAGGTGGGCGAATTGGCTACAGTGAAGGGTGATTTCTATGCCCTTGGACATATCCCCAACATCATTGGTGCCATTGATGGGACCCATGTGGCTTTGGTTCCCCCCAAAGAAAGTGAGCAGGTGTACAGAAACAGAAAAAGTTATCATTCGATGAATGTCCAGGTGGTCTGTTTGGCTGACCAGTACATCTCCCATGTAAATGCCAAGTTCCCTGGGTCAGTGCATGACGCGTATGTCATGCGGAATAGCAGCATCCCTTATGTGATGGAACAGCTACAGAGACACCGTGTGTGGCTAATTGGTGACTCTGGTTACCCCAACCTGTCGTGGCTACTGACCCCAGTGAGGAATCCCCGGACCAGGGCAGAGGAACGGTACAATGAGGCCCATGGGCGAACTAGGAGGATCATAGAAAGGACCTTCGGGGTCCTGAAGGCCAGGTTCAGGTGCCTCCATATGACAGGTGGATCCCTAATGTACTCACCGAAGAAGGTGTGCCATATCATCGTGGCCTGCTGTATGCTTTACAATCTTGCTTTGCGACGCCAGGTGCCTTTTCTGCAGGAGGATGGTCCAGATGGTGGTGTTGTAGCAGCTGTGGAGCCTGTGGAGAGTGAAGAGGAGGAAGACAACGTGGACGACACGGACAACAGGGATACAGTCATACAACAATATTTTCAGTAGCACACAGGTAAGAATCACCCACGCCATTTTACATTTACTTAAGGCCTCATGCGTCTCCACTGTCTGTGTTTCCCCCCAGTTCCTGTTAACTGATTTGTGACTTTCCCTTCCCTTTTCAGAGCTGTATGACCCACTGCCTGACTTCAGCTTTGTTTGCCCATGGACTGAAGCTTATTGAAATTGGTATGTTGTCATCACAAAGTAACTGGACATTATTGCACCGTTATGTGTAATACATTTGTTAAGAATACAAGCAGACTCCTGTTATTTGAAGTGCAATAAGTGATTTATTTTAAGTGCTACATATAGGTACATGATTGTAAAAGGGTGATGGGTGGGGGTGGAGTAATGTCCATGGCAGAGTCCAGATCTCAGTCGCACAGGTGCATTGTCCATATGCCTGTGGAAGGATGGAGCAGGGGCAGTTCAAGGTTGGACAGGGTGACAATGTGGGACAGTGGGATGACATCAGGGGGTATCTTAGGCTGGCGGGGGTCTTGCAATCCTACTCTGTCTTCTTGTGAGATCTCAGGTTCCGCTTGCGGGGTGGTTCTTCTTCTGCAGGAGGTGGGGTTCTGGTGGCCTGTTGTTGTGTGGGGGCCTCCTGTCCACTTGCGCCGGCGGAGGTGGTAGGCTGTTCCTGGCCTGGGCTAGTGACAGGGGCCCTTTGGGGTGCCACATGGTCCCGCAATGTGGTGACTATCTGGGTAAGGGCCACGACGATGGTCCCCATTGCGGAACCGATGTTCCTCAGTTCCTCTCGGAACCCCATGTACCGTTCCTCTTGCAGTGCCTGGATCTCCTGGAACCGGGCCAGTACCGCCACCATCGTCTCCTGGGATTGGTGGTAAGCTCCCATGATGGAGGAGAGGTCCTCCTGGAGAGTCGGTTCCCTCGGCCTGTCCCCCCCCTGTCGCACAGCAGCCCTCCCAGTTCCCCTGTGTTCCTGGGCCTCTGTCCCCTGGACGGTGTGCCCACTACCACTGCCCCCAGGTCCCTGTAGTGGTGGACACACCGCTGATTGACGTGTCCTGGAGACAGAGGCATGGGCCCGCTGGGTGGGAGCTGTGCTGGTGTACCCAGAGGGGGTTGGGTCTGGTGTAGCCTGTGGCTGTCTGTGGGGAACCGACTGTCCAGAGGTCCCCGATGGGCCGGGCTGGTCATCTGGGTCCAGGGAGACAGAGCTGCTGTCATCGCTGGGGGCCTCTTCTGGGGGTGGGATGGACATCTCTGGACCCCCCGTGGCGGTGTGGTGGCGTTTGGGTCCTGCAGGGGTATAAAGGTATGGTTATTGCTTCTGTGTGTGGCATTTCGTGTGATGGGTGGGTGTCCGTGTACCCAAGTGCAGGCATTCCCTTGTGGGGGCTTTTGTGAGGGTGGCTTGTGGGGGTGATGTGTGTGTGCAGTGGGCATGCTTTGGTGATGGGTGTCCATGCTATGTGGTCGCATGCAGGGCTTGGTGTTGGGATGGGTGGGTTGTGAGGGTGAGCCTTTTGCTAGGAGTTGGTATGATGGGGGTGGGGGTGAGGGTGGGGGTATGATTTGGCATGCAGGTGGGGTGGGGGTGGGAAGCAGTAGTGAAGTTTTGACTTACCAGAGTCCATTCCTCCGCCTACTCCTGCGAGGCCCTCAGGATGCAGGATGTGCAAGACTTCCTCCTCTCATGCTGTAAATTCGGGGGGAGTAGGTGGGGGTCCTCCGCCAGTCTTCTGCACCGCAATGTTGTGCCTTGATACCATGGAACGCACCTTCCCCCGTAGGTCGTTCCAGCGCTTCCTGATGTCCTCCCGATTGCGTGGATGCTGTCCCACTGCGTTGACCCTGTCCACTATCCTTTGCCATAGCTCCATCTTCCTGGCAATTTTGGTGTGCTGCACCTGTGCCCCGAAAAGCTGGGGCTCTAAACGGACTATTTCCACCACCATGACCCTCAGTTCGGCGTCAGTGAACCTGGGGTGTCTTTGGGGTGCCATGGGGTGGTGTGGATGAGGTGTGGGGTGGCGTTTGTGGTGATGAGTGTGGTGCGTGTGGTGGTGTGTGGTGTTTGGTGCGTGGAATCTGTGTGGGTGATGGTGTTGTGTGCCTCTGTGTCGTGGGATTGTCTATTCTGTGCTCTCTCTCTAGCCTTCGTCAATAATTTCGGGTCATAGGGGTTTGTGGGTGATGTGGGTGTGTGTTTTATATTGTGTTGGGTGTGTGGGAGTGGTGTTAGTATGTGTATCAGGTGTGCGTGTTTCAAACTGACCAATGTGGCTGAGTTTTCTATGTGTGTATGTATTTTGAGCGCGGCGGTGTGTACCGCCAATGGAATACCGCGTTTGAAAGACCGCCGCGTGGATTTGTGGGTCGGAATGGTATGGGCGTATTTCTGTTGGCGTGACGGTGGAGGTTTGGTCATCGCCATTTTTTCCCTGACCTTTGGTGTGGCGGACTTTTGTGGTTGTCGGGTTTTTGGCGGTTTGCAGGTTGCGGGTCAGAATGACCGTGGCGGTTTACCGCGGCCGCGGCGGTGTTATGGCGGCCTTCTGACCGGCGGTAAGCGCCTTTTACCGCCGAGGTCAGAATGACCCCCTTAGTTTGTTACTTATCTTACACAGTGCTGGTTGTTGGTGGTGCATTTGTCCAGTTACTTTTTGTAGGAAGGATCCTGGCTAGCTGTAGGATGACTGCTCAGCAGGTCATTGGTGTGCTTTCTGAGTCGTCTTCTGACCATGATTATGAGACTGACTCTGCATTTGAGGCAGAGGAGGAAGTACAAGATTCTGGGAGTTAATTTTCTGTCAGAGAGGAATCATCTGATGATGAAGCCACTCTCAGTGCTGATGAAGGTCCTGTTGTAGATGAGGACACTGATGTACCAATGGTGCAGCAGCCAGCAGCTGAAAGGCTTCCCATTGGAAGACCTGACATGTGGGTTGCACCAAACATGGAGCAGCCACAGCTGCCTGCGTTTACTGGTTTCTCAGGGTGTTGAGTTAATACAGAAAACATTTTGCCTTTCAACTTTTTTGAGTTGTTTATGGACAATATATTTTTGGAAGAGATTGTTGAGCAGACTAATTTTTATGCAGAGCAGTATTTGAGGGACAAAGCTGCCAGACTTAGGCCACACTCTAGAGCTAGCCGGTGGATTCCCACAAATCTGGAAGACCTGCAAAAGTCCTTGGGTTTGACTTTTTTGACGGGACTGATAAGGAAGCCATCAATGTCTTCATATTAGTCTACTAGTCCCTTGATGGCAACTGCTATATTTCCTGCAATCATGAGTCGTAACCGGTATGAGCTTCTTCTTCGGATGATGCATTTTGTAGATAATGCTTTAGTCTTGCCACGAGATCACCCTGATTCTGACTGTCTTTTTAAGATTAGACCTGTCCTTGATCGTTTGGTAGATCGTTTTTCAGAGATCTATCTTCCAGGCAAAGAAATATCTGTAGATGAGTCTTTTGTCCTGTTCAAGGGTCGTTTGGTTTTTAGGCAGTACATTCCTAGCAAGAGGGCACGGGATGGAATAAAATTGTATATGCTGTCTGAAAGTAGAACAGGATATGTTCATAATTTTCGGGTCTACACTGGTAGGGATTCCAGTATTGACCCCCATGGTTGTCCACCCATTTTTGGAGTTAGTGAGAAAATCATGTGGGAACTTGGTAGACAACTGTTTAACTTAACAAAGGTCACCCTTTATATGTAGATAATTTCTACACTTGAGTTCAGTTGTTCAGAGTGGAGACTATTGCTTGTGGCACAATCTGCTCTAATCGGAAACACTATCCAAGAGAGCTTGTCTTTAAAAGACTTGAGAAGGGACAGTGCAGTGCCTTGCAGAATGATGAGCTGCTAGCTCTGAAATTTGTAGACAGGAGGGATGTGTACATGCTAACTACCATCCATGATGAGAGTACTTCACCTGTAGCTGTTTGGGGTCAAGTTACTGAAGTGCGCAAACCTGTGTGCATTTTAGACTAAAATAAGCACATGGGTGGTATCAATAGAGTAGATCAGAGGTTGGAACCTTACACTGCTGCTCGTAAGTCTTATGTTTGGTATAAGTTCACCTGTTCCACTTGGCAACTTTTAATGCTTTTGTTGTGTTCAAGGATAGTTCTCCAGAGTCAAGGATGACATTTGTGAAATTTCAGGAGTCTATCATAGCGAGCCTTGTTGTACTGGAACAGGCAAGAGTTCCTAGAGAAGCAGTGGTGGAGGATGTGGCTAGATTGAAAGATCATCACTTTGCTAAGCACATTACTCCCACAGCCCAAAAAATCTTTCCTGCTAAGAGATGTGGAGTCTGTGCTCGAAAGAGGTATCAGGAAGGAGACTAGGATGTACTGCCCTGATTGTCCTTCATAGCCTGGGCTGTGTGGGTGGCTGTTTCAGGACCTACTACACACACAGGAATTATTGGGAAATACCGTGAGCGTAAACTACTGTTTTATATTTTCATATGTTCTGTTTCACGGTTGGCATTACTGTCATGTATTCAGTTAGAGCTTTTGTGTTTGTAGTTTTGTACTTATTTATAATTAGTGGATTCATTGTTGTTTAAAAAAAAAAAGTGATGCCGGTGTACATGGGGTGGCGCTTGGCTGGCGTTGTGCTTGGGGTGGCACTTGGGTGGCGGTGTGCTTGGGGTAGCGCTTTGCTGGCGGTGTGTGTAGGTGGCGCTTGGCTGGCAGTGTGCGTGGGGTGGCGCTTGGCTGGTGGTGTGTGTGGGGTGGCGCTTGGTTGGCTGTGTGCGTGGGATGGCGCTTGGCTGGCAGTGTGCGAGGGGAGGCGCTTGGCTGGTGGTGTGCGTAGGGTGGCACTTGACTGGTGGTGTGAGTGGGGTTGCGCTTGGTTGGCGGTGTGGCGCTTGGCTAGCGGTGTAAATATTGACTTGCTGTTGGCTACTGCAACACACTGCCAGGCAAACGCCCGTCCACACTCCCATCAGCTGGTGTGATTGCTGTATCAGGCATGAGGACATATGTAAGTGATGGGCCCTTGAGTGGCGCTCTCTGTCGATGCAAGTGTTGTAATGTTCTGGGCCCGTGGCTGGCGGCGTGAATGGTCGAGTGCATGTCATGTATGAAAGGTATATGAATGGACTGTAAAGCGGTTAGGCCCATATTTATACTTTTTGATGCAAAACTGCGCTAACGCAGTTTTGCGTCAAAAAAATTAGCGCCGGCTAACGCCATTCTGAAGCGCCATGCGGGCGCCGTATTTATTGAATGACGTTAGCCGGCGTTAGCCGCCGGCGCCGTCTGGTGTGCGTTAAAAAAAACGATGTACACCAGGCAGTGCCGGCGTAGGGGGATATGGGGCTTGGGCGTCAAGAAATGGGGCAAGTCAGGTTGAGGCAATTTTTTCGCCTCAACCCGATTTGTGCCATTTTTTTTCACTCCCAACCCCCATAGAAATGACTCCTGTCTTAGCAAAGACAGGAGTCATGCCCCCTTGCCCAATGGCCATGCCCAGGGGACTTATGTCCCCTGGGCATGGTCATTGGGCATAGTGGCATGTAGGGGGGCACAAATCAGGCCCCCCTATGCCACAAAAAAAAAAAAAAAAAACACTTACCTGAACTTACCTTAATGTCCCTGGGATGGGTCCCTCCAGCCTTGGGTGTCCTCCTGGGGTGGGCAAGGGTGACAGGGGGTGTCCCTGGGGGCATGGGAGGGCACCTCTGGGCTCCTTCAGAGCCCACAGGTCCCTTAACGCCTGCCTTTTGCAGGCGCTAAAAAACGGCGCAAAAGCGGCCGTACGTCATTTTTTTTGACCCGCCCACTCCCGGGCGTGAATTTTGCCCGGGAGTATAAATCCGACGCACATGCCTCGGAGTCGATTTTTTAGACGGGAACGCCTACCTTGCATATAATTAACGCAAAGTAGGTGTCCACGCTAAAAAAGGACGCTAACTCCATGGACTTTGGCGCTAGACGCGTCTAACGCCAAAGTATAAATATGGAGTTAGTTTTGCGTCTAAATTGCATCAAAAAAAACGACGCAATTCCGGCGCAAACGGAGTATAAATATGCCCCTTAGGCCCATATTTATACTTTTTGACGCTAAACTGCGCTAACGCAGTTTAGCGTAAAAAAATTTAGCGCCGTCTAACGCCATTCTGAAGCGCCATGCGGGCGCGTATTTATGGAATGGCGTTAGCCGGCGCTAGCAGACCGGCGCTGCCTGGTGTGCGTGGAAAAAACCACGTAGACCAGGCAGCGCCGGCGTAGGGGGAAAATGGCGTTAGGGCGTCTTAAAATGGGGCAAGTCAGGTTGAGGCAAAAAAATCGCCTCAACCCGATTTGCGCCATTATTTTCGACGCCCAGACGCCATTTAAATGACTCCTGTCTTAGTAAAGACAGGAGTCATGCCCCCTTGCCCAATGGCCATGCCCAGGGGACTTATGTCCCCTGGGCATGGTCATTGGGCATAGTGGCATGTAGGGGGGCACAAATCAGGCCCCCCTATGCCACCAAAAAAAATTAAAAAATATAAAAAATTATACTTACCTGAACTTACCTGAATGTCCCTGGGGTGGGTCCCTCCATCCTTGGGTGTCCTCCTGGGGTGGGCAGGGTGGGTCCCTGGGGGCAGGGGAGGGCACCTGTGGGCTCATTTTGAGCCCACAGGCCCCTTAACGCCTACCCTGACCCAGGCGTTAAATAGTGGCGCAAATGCGGGGTTTTTTGACCCGCCAACTCCCGGGCGTGATTTTTGCCCGGGAGTATAAATACGACGCATTTGCGTCGCCGTCATTTTTTTAGACGGGAACGCCTTCCTTGCATCTCATTAACGCAAGGAAGGCGTTCACGCAAAAAAATGACGCTATTTGCCCATACTTTGGCGCTAGACGCGTCTAACGCCAAAGTATAAATATGGCGTTCGTTTTGCGCCGAATTTGCGTTGAAAAAAACTACGCTAATTCGGCGCAAACGGAGTATAAATACGGGCCTTAGTGCCTTGTCGTGGCTTTACAGATCACAAGCTGTGAGTCATTGGTTCAGTTTTTTGGGCCTTTCAGTTATTAACAGTGCATTTCATTTTTGTGAAATCTCTTGTTAATAAAATTTGATCTACTGAATCATCAATCACCCTCGTGCCAAATCCAACCAGTATGTGTGGTAAAAATAACAAAACCTGCTCGGCTGTAATCAGACGTTACAGCACACCCGTGAAACGCTAGGTGTCTCGGGTGGGACCCCGATGATAAAGCATGCCACCAGCTTGGTTGGTGAGTGAGTGGTCTTTTTAACATAACTTAACTGTGTTTCTTTTCACAATTTTAGTGTTTGGAACATCACATAAGTACGTGGACACATCAAAATTATCTACTGCAAAACTACCTGTGTTTGGGGGGACATCTATGTTTTTGGCCCCGGGTGCAGCCTTCACCTTTGGAAACCTACCAAACTTAGACATGTTTTAAAACTAGACACCCCAAGGAGTCCAGGGAAGTGTGGCTTGCCTGGATCACCCAACATTTTCTTACCCAGACTCTACTGCAAACCTCAAAATTTGCTTAAAAAAGCACATTTTCCTCACTTTTCTTTGTAGGACCACTGCTCTGGCACAAATTTCCTACCACCCAGCGTTCCCCTCAGTCTCCCAAGTAAATTGATACGTCACTTGTGTGGGTGCGGTCTCCAAAGCAGAGTCAGCCTAAAAAATGTATAAAAACAAAAATATATGCTTATCAACTCGCTGTGCTAACTCCTCAATCTCTACAGGTTAGTGGCATTTTTCTGTTGCAGGAACCTGGGCCACCCACACAAGTGAGGTATCATTTTTATCGGGAGACTTGGGGGAAGGTTGGGTGGAAGGAAATTTGTGGCTCCTCTCAGATTCCAGATCTTTCTGTCACCGAAATGTGAGGACAAAGTGTTTTTTTTTTTTAGCCAAATTTTTAGGTTTGCAAAGGATTCCGGGTAACAGAACCTGGTGAGAGCCCCACAAATCACCCCATCTTGGACTCCCCTAGGTGTCTAGTTTAAAAAAATGAAAAGGTTTGGTAGGTTTCCCTAGGTGCTGGATGAGCTAGAGGACAAAATCCACAGTTAGGCACTTTGCAAAAAACTGCTGTTTTCTTTGGAAAAAATTGATGTGTCCACATTGTGTTTTGGGGCGTTTCCTGTCGCGGACACTGGGCCTACCCACACAAGTGAGGTAACATTTTTATCGGGAGACTTGGGAGAATGCTGGGTGGTAGGAAATTCATGGCTCCTCTTAGATTCCACAAGTTTCTGTCACCGAAATGTGAGGAAAAAGGTTTTTTTAGCCACTTTTTGAGGTTTGCAAATGATTCTGGGTAACAGAACCTGGTGAGAGCCCCACAAGTCACTCCATCTTGGACTCCTGTAGGTGTCTAGTTTTCAAAAATGCACAGGTTTGGTAGGTTTCCCTAGGTGCCGGCTGAGCTAGAGGCCAAAATCCACAGCTAGGCACTTTGCAAAAAAACAGCTCTGTTTTCTTTGGGAAGATGTGATGTGTCCACATTGTGTTTTGGGGTGTTTCCTGGCGCGGGCACTAGGCCTACCCACACAAGTGAGTTACCATTTTTATCAGGAGACTTGGGAGAATGCTGGGTGGTAGGAAATGTGTGGCTCCTCTTAGATTCCACAACTTTCTGCCACTCAAATGTGAGGAAAAAGTGTTTTTTAGCCACATTTTGAGGTTTGCAAATGATTCTGGGTAACAGAACCAGGTGAGAGCCCTACAAGTCACCCCATCTTGGATTCCCCTAGTTGTCTAGTTTTAAAAAATGTAGACGTTTGGTAGCTTTTCCTAGGTGCCAGCTGAGCTAGCGGCCAAAATCCACAGCTAGCCACTTTGAAAAAAACAGCTCTGCTTTCTTTGGGAAAATGTGATGTGTCCACGTTGTGTTTTGGGGCATTTCCTGTCACGGGCACTAGGCCTACCCACACAAGTGAGGTACCATTTTTATCGGGAGACTTGGGAGAACTTTGGGTGGAAGGAAATTCGTGGCTCCTCTCCGATTCCAGAACTTCCTGTCACCAAAATGTGAGGAAAAAGTGTTTTTTAGCCAAATTTTGAGGTTTGCAAAGGATTCTGGGTAACAGAACCTGGTGAGAGCCCCTCTAGTCACCCCATCTTAGATTCCCCTAGGTGTCTAGTTTTCAAAAATGTGTAGGTTTGGTAGGTTTCCCTAGGTGCAGGATGAGCTAAAGGCCAAAATCCACAGCTAGGCACTTTGCAAAAAACAGCTCTGTTTTCTTTGGAAAAATGTGGTGTGTCCACGTTGTGTTTTGGGGCATTTCCTGTTGCGGGCCCTAGGCCTACCCACAAAAGGGAGGTACCAATTTTATCGGGAGACTAGGTGCAACACTGGGTGGAAGGACATTTGTGGCTCCTCTCAAGTTCCAGAAAGTTATGTCACCAAAATGTGAGGAAAAAGTGTTTTTTTAGCCACATTTTGAGGTTTACAAAGGATTCTGGGTAACAGAACCTGGTGAGAGCCCCACAAGCCACGCCATCTTGGACTCCATTAGGTGTCTAGTTTTCAGAAATGTACCAGTTTGGTAGGTATCCCTAGGTGCTGGCTGAGCTAAAGGCCAAAATCCACAGCTAGGCACTTTGCAAAAAACAGCTCTGTTTTCTTTGAGAAAATGTGATGTGTCCATGTTGTGTTTTGGGGCATTTCCTGTTGCGGGCACTAGCCCTACCCACACAAGTGAGGTACCATTTGTATCGGGAGACTTGGGAGAGTGCTGGGTGGAAGGAAATTTGTGGCTCCTCTCAGATTCCAAAACTTTCTGTCACCGAAATGTGTAGAAAAAGTGTTTTTTTTAGCCAAATTTTGGGGGTTCCAAATGATTCTGGGTAAGAGAACCTGGTGAGAGCCCCACAAGTCACCCCATCTTGGATTCCCCTAGATGTCTTGTTTTCAAAAATGTAGACGTTTGGTAGCTTTTCCCAGGAGCCGGCTGAGCTAGAGGCCAAAATCCACAGCTAGGCACTTTGCAAAAAACAGCTCTGTTTTCTTTGGTAAAATGTGGTGTGTCCACGTTGTGTTTTGGGGCATTTCCTGTTGCGGGCACTAGGCCTACCCACAAAAGGGAGGTACCAATTTTATCGGGAGACTAGGTGCAACACTGGGTGGAAGGAAATTTGTGGCTCCTCTCAAGTTCCAGAAAGTTATGTCACCAAAATATGAGGAAAAAGTGTTTTTTTAGCCACATTTTGAGGTTTACAAAGGATTCTGGGTAACAGAACCTGGTGAGAGCCCCACAAGTCACCCCATCTTGGACTCCCCTAGGTGTCTTGTTTTAAAAAATGTACCAGTTTGGTAGGAATCCCTAGGTGCTGGCTGAGCTAAATGCCAAAATCCACAGCTAGGCACTTTGCAAAAAACAGCTGTTTTCTTTGAGAAAATGTGATGTGTCCACGTTGTGTTTTGGGGCATTTCCTGTCGCGGGCACTAGGCCTACCCACACAAGTGAGGTACCATTTTTATCGGGAGACTTGGGAGAATGCTGGGTGGAAGGAAATTTGTGGCTCCTCTCTGATTCCAGAACTTTCTGTCACCAAAATGTGAGGAAAAGGTGTTTTTTTAGCCAAATTGTGAGGTTTGCAAAGGATTCTGGGTAACAGAACCTGGTGAGAGCCCCACAAGTCACCCCATCTTAGATTCCCCTAGGTGTCTAGTTTTAAAAAATGAGCAGGTTTGGTAGGTTTCCCTAGGTGCCGGCTGAGCTAGAGGCCAAAATCCACAGCTAGGCACTTTGCAAAAAACATCTCTGTTTTCTTTGGAAAAATGTGATGTGTCCACGTTGTGTTTTGGGGCATTTCCTGTTGCGGGAACTAGGGCTACCCACACAAGTGAGGTACAATTTTTATCAGGGACTTGGTGCACTGCTGGGTGGTAGGAGATTTGTGGCTCCTCTCAGATTCTAAAACCTCATGTCACCAAAATGTGAGGAAAAAGTGTTTTGTTAGCCACATTTTGAGGTTTGCAAAGCATTCTGGGTAACAGAACCTGGTGAGGGCCCCAAAAGTCACACCATCTTGTATTCCCCTAGCTGTCTACTTTTCAGAAATGTACAGGTTTAGTAGGTTTACCTGGGTGCCGGCTGAGCTAGAGGCCAAAATCCACAGCTAGACACTTTGCAAAAAAACAGCTCTGTTTTCTTTGGGAAAATGTGAAGTGTCCATGTTGTGTGTTGGGGCATTTCCTGTCGCGGGAACTAGGCCGACCCACACAAGTGACCATTTTTATCGGGAGACTTGGAAGAATGCTGGGTGGAAGGAAATTTGTGGCTCCTCTCAGGTTCCAGAACATTCTGTCACCGAAATGTGAGGAAAAATTGTTTTTTAGCCAAATTGTGAGGTTTGCAAAGGATTCTGGGTAACAGAACCTGGTGGGAGCCCCATAAGTCACCCCATCTTGGATTCCCCTAGGTGTCTAGTTTTCAAAAATGTACAGTTTTGGTAGGTTTCCCTAGGTGCCGGCTGAGCTAGAGTCCAAACTCCAGAGCAAGGCACTTTGCAAAAAACAGTTCTGTTTTCTTTGGGAAAATGTGATGTGTCCACGTTGTGTTTTGGGGCATTTCCTATTGCGGGTACTAGGCCTACCCACACAAGTGAGGTCACCATTTTGATCGGGAGACTTGGGAGAATGCTGGGTGGAAGGAAATTTGTGGCTCCTCTCAGTTTCCAGAACGTTATGTCACCGAAATGTGAGGAGAAAGTGTTTTTTTGGCCAAATTTTGAGGTTGGCGAAGGATTCTAGGTAACAGAACTTGTTGAGAGCCCCACAAGTCACCCCATCTTGGATTCCCCTAGGTGTCTACCTTTTAAAAATGAGCAGGTTTGGTAGGTTTCCCTAGGTGCCTGCTGAGCTAGAGGTCAAAATCTACAGCTAGGCACTTTGCAGATTTCAATGTAAGAATGTGATGTGTCCATGTTGTGTTTCCTATTGCGAGCATTAGGCCTACCCACGCAAGTGAGGTACCATTGTTATCGGGAGACATGGGGAAACACAGAATAGCAAAACAAGTGTTATTGCCCCTTGTCTTTCTCTTCATTCTTTCCTCCCAAATGTAAGACAATGTGTAAAAAAGACATCTTATTGAGAAATGCCCTGTGAGTGACATACTAGTATGGGCACCCCGGAATTCAGAGATGTGCAAATAACCACTCCTTCTCAACACCTTATCTTGTAAAAATTATTCTACACCTTATTTTGGAAATACAAAGGTTTTCTTGATACCTATTTTTCACTCTTTATATTTCAGCAAAGGAATTGCTGTATACCCGGTATAGAATGTAACCCATTGTAAGGTGCAGCTCATTTTTTGGCTCTGGGTACCTAGGGTTCTTGATGAACCTACAAGCCCTATATATCCCCCCAACCAGAAGAGTCCAGCAGACGTAACAATATATTGTTTGAAAAATCTGATATCTCAGGAGAAAGTTACAGAGTAAAACAGTGAGAAAAATTGCTGGTTTTTTCACCACAATTTTAATATTTTTTTATTTCAGCTGTTATTTTCTGTAGGAAATCCTTGTAGGATCTACACAAATTACCCCTGGCTGAATTCAGAATGTTGTCTACTTTTCTGAAATGTTTAGCTTTCTTGGATCCAGCATTGGTTTCACACCCATTTCTGTCCCTAACTGGAAGGAGGCTGAAAGCACAAAAAATAGGGAGTATGTATCAGTAACATGCCAAAATTGTGTTGAAAAATTGTGTTTTCTGATTTAAGACTGCCTGTTCCTGAAAGCTGGGAAGATGGTGATCTTAGCACTGCAAATCCTTTGTTGATGCCATTTTCGGGGAAAAAAAACACAAGCCTTCTGCAGCCCTTTTTCCCATGTGTTGGAAAAAAACAAAGTTTTTGCTGTATTTTGACTTATTTCTTGGTCTCCTTCAGGGGAACCCACAAAGTCTGGGTACCTCTAGCATCCCTACTATGTTGCAAAAAAAGGATGCAAATTTGGCATGGGTAGCTTATGTGGACAAAACGTTATGAGAGCCTAAGCACGAACTGCCCCAAACAGCCAAAAAAAGGCCTAGCATCTGAGGGGGAAAAGGCCTGGAAGCGAAGGGGTTAAACTGAGAAATAAAAAAAAAACACAGGAGTTTAGCATTGTATGCAACGCTCTACTTAATACTGTATGTTTATTGGTTTCTTATGACCCTACGAAAATCTTTGCATCCATCAAGAAACAAACAAAGGCCCATATTTATACTTTTTGACGCAAAACTGCGCTAACGCAGTTTTGCGCCAAAAAAATTAGCGCCGGCTAACGCCATTCTGAAGCGCCATGCGGGCACCGTATTTATTGAATGGCGTTAGCCGGCGTTAGCCGACCGGCGCTGCCTGGTGTGCGTGAAAAAAAACCACGTACACCAGGCAGCGCCGGCGTAGGGAAAAATGGCGTTTGGGCGTCCAAAAATGGGTCAAGTCAGGCTGAGGCAAAAAAATCGTCTTAACCCGATTTGCGCCATTTTTTTGGGGCGCCCAGACGCCATTAACATGACTCCTGTCTTAGCAAAGACAGGAGTCATGCCCCCTTGCCCAATGGCCATGCCCAGGGGACTTCTGTCCCCTGGGCATGGTCATTGGGCATAGTGGCATGTAGGGGGGCACAAATCAGGCCCCCCTATGCCAAAAAAAAAATTTCAAAAAATACTTACCACAACTTACCTTTTCTTCCCTGGGATGGGTCCCTCCATCCTTGGGTGTCCTCCTGGGGTGGGCAAGGGTGGCAGGGGGTGTCCCTGGGGGCTTGGGAGGGCACCTCTGGGCTCATTCTGAGCCCACAGGTCCCTTAACGCCTGCCCTGACCCAGGCGCTAAAATCCGGCGCAAATGCAGGTTTTTTAGTCCCGCCCACTCCCGGGCGTCATTTTTGCCCGGGAGTATAAATACGACGCATATGCATCGCAGTCATTTTTTAAGACGGGAACGCCTACCTTTCATATCATTAACGCAAGGAAGGTGTTCACGCAAAAAAATGACGCTAACTCCATGAACCTTGGCGCTAGACGCGTCTAATGCCAAAGTATAAATATGGAGTTAGTTTTGCGTCAAATTTGCGTAAAAAAAAACGACGCAAATTCGGCGCAAACGGAGTATAAATATGCCCCAAAGTGTCTCAGCTGGACTTTCTAAGCTGCTGTTGCATACTTCATAATAATCGTAATGTTATTTGTAAAGCAGGTACCTGTTTTTAATTATACGTAGGTTAAAACCTTTATTATAAGGTAGATTTCACACAGTCTGTACTACAGCAAGAGTGCCACTTAACCCCATGTTAGCAGACCGAGAAAGAAAAAGTCATTATAGCTCAATCTACAAAATAATTTCTAAAGGTTTGTCAGAATCCTCACGTATCCTCATTTTCCACAGCTTCTCTTTGAATGCAAGAAACACGCATTGGTCTCTTTATTACTAATTTTTACCTTCAATATCAGCTTGGCTGCCTCCCAAACCCTTAATATCTTCTCTATCAACTGCAAAAACTGCAATATTGACTGTCACCTTTTTCAGCAATAATTTGTATACCTGAGTGCGCTTTGAATTTTGGGTTGCCCCATTAATTTCTCCTTTCCCGATAGAGAGGTTAACTGTGTGTGCGTCACAAATTCGACTTTATACATAGTGAACGACTGTGGCACAAATTAGCTTGAGGCTGCCAGTTTTAAACTAGGGCGTCCTCACTCTCACAGTACCCTAGATTCAGCACTCATTTACTGGGACGAATCCTTAAGTGCATTGGGCGAAATGGTCCCTGAACGGAAGAGGTAATGAAATAGTTTCGTTTCAATGAAAAGCATGGTAAATGGTAAGGCGTCAAAGTAAGCATATTTTTACACGCAGGCGCCAGATAATTCATTTTCTGGTACAGTTTTGCACTGACGTTTACACCCGGATAATATATTTTCTGGTACAGTTTTGCGCTGATAATTACACTAACGTATCGACTGACAGTCCAAGGTAAATTACTTTCATTGCCTTTGTCAAGAAATGTATATTTTTGGTGCAAAATTGTATCAGCACAGCTGCAAATAACCCCTTGCAAATGTCTTATAGACCTGGTACCTTGGAGAGACAGCCCATATTTACAAGAAAATGAGGCAGTGTGGAACCGAAGGACAGCATGATGCACTGTTAGGAAAGTGCAGGGGTGTGTCCCATTTACAGCAATACCATGCATCCTTGTATTTTCCTCAGTACTGGAGCACAATTGGCTGTCTAGAGCCAAGCCAGACACCCTTGCACCATGGTGAAAGGTTCCTGCGTTGCACGGATAATTGTTTATGTGCAGAAAGAGACACCTTGCTGCACATAAACACTCATTAATTGCGTTTTCCTCTTTCGATGTGTGCTTCAGAATGCAGCCCTCAGGAAGGGGGAAACCTAGACACACCCTGCAGGCCGTGCAGTCTCTCACTGTGCCCACCTTCAAGGGGATCTATATCCCCTCTCTAAAGTGCAGGTGGGTTGCCCCCTACACTGTGAATTAGGGAGCGGCTTGTGACCAACCGCTCTCTATTTCACTTGAATGCGCTGCCCCCAGGGCAGCTCAAGTTCGCAGTTGCCTTGAGGGCAGCACATTCATCGTAATAGGGCACACTGTCCCTGATTACATCCCAAGCACTTCTGAAAGGTGACCTTGGCACAAACAGGGAAAGTGTGCCCTGTCAGTAATAAAGTCACAGATAGCAATGAAAGCCATTTTCCATTTTACAGCACCTTGTTTAACGTCCTGTTTCTTACCTAGAAAAAACATATTTGCAGATCTTACTTAACTTCTCACCTTACTAGCTATTACAGTGTTACCTCTCACACACAATAGAGGGTGAGATTTAGAAACTCTCTGGCCATGTTGCCATGTTATATTTATTTGTAGATCATTTGTAATACACTACTTGTATACAAACACAACTTCATTGCCTACTGCAGATAATCATTCTAATGCATGTTTAAAAGCTAACCTTGTTGTTTTAGTTAATCTCTGTTAAAATGTCTGGGCCCAAATTTAAGGATGGCCTTGCACCATCTAACACCACATTAGTGTCATATTTCTGATGCTAAGGTGAGATTGCCAAAAACACTGTGCCATATCTACAAAGTGCTGCAATACATGTGTTGCGCCACTTTGTGACGCTTTGTGCCACATTAGTCATGTGCCACGCATAATGTGTGCAAAGGGGGCATTCCGGCGCAAGGAGGCCCACAGAAATGGCACAATTAAATTTACAAGACTTAATTGTGCCATATGTAGCATCATTTTATAGGCCTGCTGAAAGGAGGTGTTAAAAGGACCTACCCATTGGAATCAATGGGCCTCCTTGCACTTTGCTGCACTAGCGTCAGACTTTTTGACGCTAGTGGAGCAAGGCGATACAATAGAGTCAAAAAGGTTGTTCCTAATAACAACCTTGGTGTGCTCATATTAAATATGGCGCACACATGGTGGCATTAGGAGGTGCGGGGTTGCAAGAAAAGTGGTGCTTCACGATGTAAAGCGCCACGTTTCACATGTCTGGGCCCTGGTTTGCACAATTACGTCTGTTAACAATAGCAGCAGATGAATCACTGAAGCGCTGCTAAACCAGCAGGCTGTAAACAATGCAACCTATATCTCTTTCATGACTTTGAGAAATGAGCTACGTAAGCTGGTCTTATCTGGTTTTTATAGTAATCACAAGGATACCATAAGGCTAAATAATGTTTAATATAAAAGATATAAACAACATCAGTCTCCTTTTACATTAGACTACATATTGAAAATGTGTGTGTGTTGGTAAGGGACTTTTGTTACTATTTGATTGGAATACAATCACAATGCTCAACTTAATGCAGGAAGGATGATACATGTGTTTCTCTCGCCACTGTACCTAATTCAAAGTGCTTTTTTAACTAGCATACACAACCTATCTAGAGTTTAACTTCACTGTAGGAGTTATTGTGGGGGGAAGCAAAACATGTTCTGTTTATGTTGATCAAATGTGTGGCAATTACATAAATCTTAGTTAATTTACATTTTTCTCTGATACATTACGTTACAAGTGGGAAAATATTAAGGGTTGGCGTAACTCATGTAATTTGCTGTAGCATAATTGCATGAAATTACAGCAAAATTATGCGAAAATATGTGGAATTATGCAAGGAGCATAGGCCAAGCTTTTAGCTTTATTTTCAAAGCACAAAATGTACTTGTGTGTCCTAAATGGACAAGAATGAATTTTGCACTGCACAAATAGAGCTAAATGAAGCAGAACATGAACAACAGCAGCCACAGCTCCTCCCGCTCTGTTTCTGTGCTCTTGTGGTAGGTATTTTTGCCGGAACTACTCTAAATTACACAAGCAAGTGTAATTGCCTAGCCTTTGGTAATTTTGTATAACAAAAGAAATGTGAAATTACCGAAATCACTCCTATTACTCTGACTAATTACAATTTCATCCAAGCTTAGAAAATATGTGAACCCACTGCAGTAATTGTTTATTATTTTCGTTTGGCAAATGATGACATCAACATTTTGAATTTTCTAATCAATTACATTTCAGGTAAAATGCTATTGCTTTCGAGGGAACAATTTAGAGCAAAATCAAAGTGGTGCTTTCAGCCATATATTTTGCTGGAAAAACACAGAAAAAAAAGTTTGAAAGGTTTCTCACGCGTAAAGCTTCTTTGGGGAGGAGGGAACGACACCATGACACCGTTGCTGTATGGAAAAGGCCGCTTTATTGGAACTGGTACACTTACTATCATTAAACCTTGGCCTCTGCCTTACAAAACGAAAACCTCACTAGACATCGAAAACACCTAACCAAATTATCCTCCCGCCACCCCATCCTCCCCCCTCCCTGTAACCTTATCCTCCCTTCCCTCTCTCCACTCATGTTTTACCTATTTCCCTGTCCTACCCGCTTCTTCCCCTCCTGAACGCTAATGTCAAGCTTCCATCCTGTCCGTCGTGACCTGCTGCTGTTCCCCCCCACTACCTAAAATTTACCTGCCAGCTTCGCCATCCACACGTGTTTCGGTACCTACAAACTCTCTCTGCCTCCGCTAGCACCTGCTCCAAGCGACAACCAACTATATACACAAGCCCCCTGCATGCACCAGTTCTGACCCATCCCACATATCCAAATACAACTTCAAAGTCCACTCCAAACTAGCTCATAGGGAGGGTGGGAGGGGATTACGAAAAGAGCCCCCAGAACAAGGACCGGCCACTGTGTCATCTATTGACAAAATGTTGGACGTCCAAAAAAAATGGCCCCTTATATAAGCCCCACCTGATGCCCAAAAATACAGCCCAATATAGTCCAACTATGTCGTGGGCCATACCACCCTCCCCAAAGAACCCAGGGGGAATACCTCATCTTTCGGCAAATCCCCTTGGGCCCCATTGGGGAGGAGGGAACGACACCATGACACCGTTGCTGTGTGGAAAAGGCTGCTTTATTGGAACAGGTGCACTTACAATCATTAAACCTTGGCCTTTGCCTTACAAAACTAAAACCTCACTAGACATCAAAAACACCTAACCAAATTATCCTCCCCCCTTTCCTACCCTGTCCTCCCCCTCCCTTTAACCTTATCCTGCCTTCCCTCTCTCCACTCATGTTTTACCTATTTCCCTGTCAGACCTGCTTCTTCTCCTCCTGAACGCTAATGTCAAGCTTCCTTCCTGTCCGTCACGACCTGCTGCTGTCCCTCCCCACTACCTAAAATTGTCCTGCCAGCTTCACCATCTGCACGTGTTTCGTTACCTGCAAACTCTCTCCGTCTCCACCAACAGAAAAAGCCAAACTCCTTGACTTTTTCTGCCCCCCATCTAAGTCTCTTGCAGCATCTCCATCAACGTGTCCTTTAACTGCAAAAGATAAAGCTTCATTCCCATAAAGGATGAATGGACCCCATCATCTCTGAAAAATTAAATGTCCTCAAAATGCAAGTCCTTGTGTTCCATATATGTCATGCCCTTGTCCAAACAGAAACTTTTCATTTCCTTGTTAAGCTGGCGCCTGGCCCTCTCAATGGCCCCTGGCTTTTTTACCCATCGCCACACCCGCCCCGGAACAAATCCTGTAAAGATCACATGGCAGCTGCTCTTTTGAGACAAAATGACCTGCAAATCCTTCTTCATATCCTTCATAAGATCCAGCCCTGTTTTCACCACCAATTCGTTCTCCCCCAAATGTAAACACAATACGTCCAGACAATAACCCCACAAGCAGACTCTTGCAAGCGTGGTAAGAGCTCCTCCCACTTCATAACCCCTTTACCAATCCAGCACACATGATACCGCTCTACATCAAACCCCAAGTTCTCTCCTATGACCGTCTGTCATGCCTGCCCCCACACCTGCAAAAGGAAACAGAAAAACTAGTAACAATTCCCCCTTTAAAAGTCCCTCTTCTCACATACCTCCTGAAACAATCTGACTTCCACCTCCCCAAAGACATGAGCTCTTCCTTGCTCCAACCCTTCTGCCCTGCTTCTGTAGCTACCCTAATCCTAAAGGAGGGGGTTCCAAAATGGCACAGGTCCTGACTAAACGCTGACAGCCCTTTTCGCATCACTGCCAATAGCTGGGATGATGTAACCCTGCTCCCGTCACCATGAAGGAACACCGCTCCCGAACAATCACTAGCTTCCTTCCTCCACCTATGCCCAAGAATAAAAGGGCACATCGAAGAAGCTGGATATTGTCTTAGAAATACGACCACCCCAGTACCCTTCTGATCGGTTTTCGAACTCCTGATCCGTAACGCCACACCCTTACCTCTGAAATGTACCTCCTTCCAACAAATACCTGACTTCCACACCGAACCCAGCAACTCAGAAACCCTGAGGGTGCCAAAAAACAACCATGACATCAGGGTCTGAAAAAGGAGTGCTTCTCTTGCGTCAAAGCAGACGGCTCCCATGATACCTGACAAGTCCTCAACAACTGCAACGGCATCGGGCACCGTAGTCGTCCCCGTCTGCCCCTTTCCTTCGCCCAACCCTCCAAAATCCGCTGCCCTAGTTCACCCGCCGATGGCTGATATCCCCCAAAAAAGTTTTCCCATGAAACCCAGCACCGCTAGCTTACCTGCTATAGTGACCCTGGACTGTCCTCTGTCCATCAATGCCATAATAAATTGAACCACATCCACCACTGTATCGTCAGGTCTTACTCTCTTATAAGCTCCAGAGCTTAGAAACTCCTCCCACGCCTTCGCGTATGACCGTCGCGTGGCTGGCACCACCGAATTCATTACCAATCAAAGCATCCTCGAGTGCCTATGTTCCATAGGGCTTCTGGCATTGCAGTCCTGCACAAGTCAGTGCCTCGTGACTAACCCATGGAATCTGTCCCACTGTGAACGAGACAAAGCATCCGCAATGTCATTGTTCACTCCTAGTACATGAAGTGCCCGAAACAAGATGTCATTCTTCAAACACTGTAGAACAAGAGCCCGAAGCAACTGAAGTACCTGGACCTCCCTTGCCGACTGCCTGTATACCAGATGCACCACTGCCATGTTGCCCACTCGAAACAAATACTCGCTTATGCTGCAATGCGTTCCCCCACAGGCACACTGCTACCACCAACGGGAAGAGCTCCAGAAAAGCTATGCTGCGCCCACCATTCTTCCACTCAAGAGGCCAATCTTCCGCACACCACCTCCCCTGCCAATAAATGCCAAAACCAGTTGACCCGGCCGCATCAGAAAATGTCTGAAAATCCCACTCCCCCACCTGCCAGGCCGTCAGTGGTATTCCTTTGAATGACTCCAGAAATGTGTTCCACATACGCAGGTCCTCACGCACACCTGCCTTGAGGCGCACATAATGGTGGGGCAGCGACTTCCCTGCCAACGCTAAAGCCAATCGCCAACAAAACGTCCTCCCCTCCCGAACCACCCTGCATGCAAAGTTAAGGTGACCCAGCAATATCTGCAACTTACTCACTGTTACCTTACTTTTGCTCAGCATCTCCTGAATCTTCTGCATCATGCCCACCCGCTTATCGTCCGGCAGTCGCGCCGTCGCCATCACCGTCACGGTGTCCAATTCAATGCCCAAAAAGGACAGTGCCGTACATGGCCCAACTGTCTTTTTCAGGGGCCAAGGGCACACCAAGGTCCCCCATGACTTCCTGAAATTGCTGTAAAACTTCCATGCATCGCAGAGAATCCACAGCTGCTGCAAAAAAGAAATCATCAAGATAATGCATCACGTGGACATGTCCCGTCACTTCCATGAAGATCCAGTGCAGGCATGTGCTGAAACATTCAAAAAGGGCGCAAGAACTAGAGCAACCCATGGGGAGCGCCTTGTCCACATACTAGCACCCTTGAAATTGAATTCCCAGCAACTCAAAATCGCCAGGGTGAACAGGGAGCAAATGAAAGGCCGACTTGATATCTGCCTTTGCCATCAGCGCTCCAGGCCCCAAAGCTTCCACCATGTCAATGGCCACATTGACTGACGCATAGTACACCTTTTTGTCACCTCCGCCAGTATAAAACCATTAACTGAAGTGCCCTCGGGCCACGACAGATGGTGAATCAACCAATACTGCCCTTTCTCCCACTTGGGCACCACACTGATAGGGGACACCATAAGGGTCTGCATCGGCCAATCTAGAAAATGGCCAGCTATGTGACTTTCCAACACCTTCTTCTCCAATTTGTGCTGCACTACCGCTTCTTTGCCTCTGACCGAATGAAGATTCTCGGCACACCGCCGCACCCGTGGACCTGTGTAGCCCAACCGGAACCCCTGTGTAAATCCCCGTTTCAGTATGGCCGCGTACAATCGTCTGTCATAAGCCTGTAACCATAATGCTAGTCTGTCCACCTTAAACGGAGCATGCGCCGTTTCCAGTAGGGCGCTGTCTAAATCTCTGCCCTTCTCGTCCACCTGATCCTGACTGCTGTCTGCCCCATGGGACCTGACCCTGTGCCGAAATGGAGCCTGCGGAGCCTTGTTGCCCAGAACAGTGTATGAGGGGATGCCACCCAGAACACTTGGAGCGCTCGTGTCGAAGCTTACAGTACTCCCGAGTACAGATCCCTTTGTTATAGTTCCAACACATTCCTGATCGCCCATTTCCTGCTGTGCCTGAACTTGCCTGACTCACGTCCCTGGCCCCCACCCCTTGGGTGGGACTCTCCCGAAAGGACCGGCAGGTAATGAGCAGCCCACTGGCCGTAAAAATGGTCTTACCAAATTTTGCCGGGCCCATTGTATGTTGCCACTGGTGCACATCTATTTCCCCCCACTTAACCTCTGGATTCGCTGCCATTCTCACCCTAAACTCCTCGTCGTACTGCTGCCAAGCACACCCACCGTAGTTGATCTGCGCCTTTCGAATTATGTACATATATTTGAAAAGCGCTACAGATCACTTGGAATATGCTTGCAATAGACACTCATGAAAATCAGAAAAGCTGCCGTCCAATTCTCAATATTGACAGGCACTTTAGGCCGCTAAGCAAGCTCAAACTCCTCCTCTTTGGAGCCCTCTTTTGCTCGTACCTCTCTGTGCATCAGTTTTAAAACCTCAACATACTCCCCTTTCCAGATTTTCTCTTTGGTCAACTGCAACAGATGCGCACCCAACAGCTTAGCAGTGCACATATAAGACAATTTTGCATATTTGGACACCGGCTGCTCTGCCTTGTCCCCTTGCTTAGTGTCACCGTCTTGTTGAGAACCGCTGTTGTCGCGTGGGCTCTCATTATCCTAAATGAGACTACTGGATTTCTAGGCAGCAGGATCGATAACGGTGTGGGGGACTGAGTCTGACCCACGTTTAAGGAACTCTGTCACCCTAAATCCGTTTTTTGCTCCGGCTAACTAGCAGTGCCTCATTTCTCCCACGGGGAAGAAATGATTCGGCAGCCGAGCGCATGACATCTTTGGAACTTCTCAGGGAAGTCGTGGTCACTCAGATCCAAACCAACTCTCTCATTTACAATATGGTCTCATATACAAATGACAAAGACAGTATAGGTTTTATATAATGTTTTAATAAAACGACTGTATTTTAGATAATAAGGCATGAGCCGCAATAACCAGAACAATACAACATAGTAGGATTGAAATAGTCACCAGGAGAGTAAAACATAAGAATAAAGCTATCATATTTCCTAACAGTTTCTACTCTCCCTCTGCTTGTTCTATTTAGAGCACAGCATGTTAAGCTTCTAGCTTGCCTTTCCGAATCACCGGGGAGACATAAGCCCTCATACCTCAGCAAAGGCCTGTGATCTGGTTCAGCATCTGTAACGAGGCAGTCAGCTTCTAGCTGTGGGTCTCTGGTCGGAATCTCCCTCTTGCATGTATTGGGACAAGGAAGTGATTTTATAACTAACATGTCATTGTGATCACAAAATGTCCCCACGCAGGAATGCCAAATCTAAACTCCTACCACGTCTATCGGCAATGTACCAGACTGTATCCTTGACTGAAGCACAGAGTGAAAATGTTATGGAGAACTTCAGTGCTGAAGTAGGCAAAACAGTGTGATATGAATAAAAAACAACACCGTAGAACTGGCTATTTGAAAAATAACAGTACGAAGCCTAATAAAAAGCATTTAGAGCAAAGTGCACAGAGGCTCTAAGCTGTCAGCAAATGAATAAAATACATTCAGGGCAAAGTGCACAAAGGCCTAAAGCCTGAAGCTAATGCGCAAAGGATACGTAAAACTAACTACACTACACTGTCACCTGACCCAACCCCTTCGGATGTCGCTTGAGGCCTGCTGTTCCCCTTTCCGAATCCAATGGATGTAGCCCCACTATCCGTCACAACACCCGCATCCAGCACGTACACACCTTTTACCAACCGCACTGCCCCGTCCCCGCTTCTTCTTTCGCCTCTATGGCCACAGACACCACATGTCCTTGCTGACCCTATTCCTTACCTGGAGACAACAACGGTGGCTGCTCCTGTGCCTCCCGCCTCCCCAGCTGTGTTCCTTCCAATGTCACTCCATCCAACCGTGGCTGTACCTGCCTTGCCTTCTGAAACGACAACAAAGTTAGCAGTGGCACCTCCACCCCTACTGCCGCCCACCACTCCTCTTCCACCCATCCCTCTGACAGCTCCCCTTCCTCGATACTTCGCTCATCAAAATCCAACTACCACTCCTTGTCCCCCAATGCGTCCTGCCCATGTGACCCCGCTGCCAAAAACACCTGCTGCTGCAACTTACCACTCATGGCAGCTTCTGTAGAAGGCGCTTGTGGCCTCTTCTGCATACCTAACGGGCCCGGATGCTGGTCCCCAGGAACGGCGACACGGCGGGCGCAAAACCCATACCTCCACACCGTCCCCTGGGAGCAGCTGCAGCCCCTTGCCTCCGCGCTCGGACTTCTACTGATGACATCCGGCCAGCCACCCTGGGCCCGCCTTCTCTTCTCCCCAGGGTCTCCGAGCAGCACACAGCTCACCTGGCGCACCGCCTCTTTGTGCCAATGAAGGTCCAATGTGCTGGGTTGAAAACCACCCATCGCAAAATGCATACCAGATGACCCAAACTCCTCCCCTAACCCCCATAATGCCCCCAACGTACCCGGCTCCTCATAAAACCCTCCAACCTCCCTACTCCCCAGTCCCAGCACCTGGGCACTGTACACACGCACCGGAAACCTACATCTAAGGGGGGGCGGAATCAATGGCCTTCTGCAACGCCAACCCCTCCACCTCACTCCCACCCTCACTCTTGCTAGTGCTCCACTCTAACATGGTGGGCCACTTCTTAGAAATGGGCACCAGGGAACCCCTTGCCAAGTCGGGTGCCAAAGTCTCCTCTCCTCCACCCCCTACCTTAGCCATCTTTTTTTGCTGCTCTCCCCCTTTGCTTGAATCCAATTCATTCCCCACCGGAGGTGTTATGACCCCCACATTCCCCGCTCTGTCATGGTCCCTGTCCCCCGGCCGATCCACATCAAACTCAGCCTCCTCGCCGAGTCCCCGGATCCCCGCGGGGATCTGCCGAGAAAAATCCAAACTCCCACGATAAGCAAAGCCCCTTCCCTTTCCTTTCCCCTCACTTTCCCTTTCTTAAACGTAGCAATGGCGGTGCCCAGGCCCTCCTCCTGGGCGCTGCCCAAAGTCATCTCTCCGCCCTGGGTCTGGGAGACACGCCGAGGTTTCTCCAACGTGCCCCTAACCCTCAGAAGACCTCTCGCCGTGCACGCCTCCAACTGCCCCTCCCCATAGATCGCCCTAGTACCTGTCTTCCCCTCATCACCTGCGCCACCTTTGGCCCCGATCGCAGCGGCAAGCATGTGAACACTGCAGCCGTGACTCCATTCGATGCCTTCTGTGCCAGGCGCAAAGTACCCAGGGCCTCCACATTAATGAGGTCCATGCGCCCGGCCTTCTCAAGGAGGGCCAACGCCCTCTGAACATAATCGTCAGACATAACAGATATGCACCCGGTAAGTCAAGCAAAATATTTTATATATATATATATATATATATTTTTTTAACCAAACGCCAGTCGGCTACTGCTGCGTTGTTTAATTAAATGCGGTGTGTGACACCAAGCAAACAAAAAGAGCCCCCCAGAACAAGGACCGGCCACCGTGTCATCTATTGACAAAATGGTGTTCCGACCCAAACGCCCCATCCCACATATCCAAATACAACATCAAAGTACACTCCAGACTAGCTCATAGGGAGGATGGGAGGGGATTACGAAAAGAGACCCCCAGAACAAGGACCGGCCACCGTGTCACCTATTGACAAAATGGTGGCCGTCCATACAAAATGTCCCCTTATACAATCCCCACCCGACGCCCCAAAAGACAGCCTAATATAGCCCAACTACGTTGTGGGCCATACCACCCTCCCCCAGAAACCCCAGGGGAAAAAACTCATCTTTAGGAAAATCCCCCAGGGCCCCATTATGATGACAATTTCTACCCACAATTAATAAAAAGATACTTCGGAAATTTCATTAAGCTTTCCTGCATATAATTCCTCTAAATTCACAAAATTATTCAAATCTCAAAATTTAAAGAAATGCAGTTAGTTAAAGTCCTGGGGTGACTTTGACTACATTGGACTGTTATGTTTAAGGCAATATGTATTTACTGCGTTTCTTCTACTGCAGTAAGCTAGCTTACTGACTGGATTTTGAATATGGAAATTATTGAAATACACCCTCACATTCAGCGATTACTATATTGCAGATTAAACTTTCTATGCACGGTTTCTCATTGTATTCGCAATGAAATTCTCCCTGCACACGGAAATACAACCATATTATTTTTCTTCACATATTGCTATTAAAGAGTCCAGTTAAGAAGGAAGGTACACATTCCATTATGCTGCATATTTATATAATGTGACTGTTAGTATGGCTACAATTTCACCAGTCAGCTTTCTTTAGCAAACATTTACACACAAACATGAATGTTAAATCATATTCCAGGGGACCAAATTCTCATATTCATTGGTATAATTGGAACAGTTTTATACGTGGAAGAGTCCTGGAAGGAAGGAATGAAACAGTGAACAGTCAGTAGCACTTACTGCATACTAATTAATCTCCTTAAGAATCGTTACACAGAATTGCACAGGTTCTGGTACAATTTTGCACCAACTTGTGTACTAAGATAATGATATGGACTATTTTGACTGTACAAATACAAAGTTTTCACAGTATAAGTGCCGGTGCACAATACATCAGCACAAGTGCAAGATGAGCAAAGAGGTCACACTGCAGTAATCAAACAAATCAACAATTATAAATATATTTTGATGTTCCTTTAGGTAGTGTTTGAGTAGTTTATTTTCTTTTAATCTGGAGTTTTTATTATGATCACAGTAGGCCTAATTCCTAGTCTTGTGGTTTATCATTTGTTTACAGTGTTATTATTACAACTCTCTACTTTTCCTTTCTTGCCAGAGAACTTCTAATGAAAAGACAATTTCTTCATTATAAGAAACATAAAATAAATCTAACTCGTCTGAAAAATAAGATAAGAAGCTAAAGTATAGTCAAGCAGATGCTTAGAATCCATTTTAGGTGTGGATCTCTGATTTGTAGATAGCTATCCTGTGTACCTTAGGAAACTTTACTTTAATGAAAAAACTGAGGTTACAAGGGCTATAACTTTTTGCTATCCTTGTAGAAAGAAAAGAGGGGGATCAAAAAAGTTGCGTTTCCCATGTTAATTCCCATAGGACCTTTAGACATGACTACAACCCAAACTACTGGACCGAATTACATTAAATTTGGCAGAAATGTAGCTTTCGGTGCACAGATTACGCTTTCACTTATTTGGTGAAATCCATCTGGTACTTTAGGAGATAGTAAACGGAAAACGTATTTGTATATCTGGGCTCACGATGATTTTGCGATGATCGCAACGTAATTGAGAATGCATGCGACAGCAGAGATACTGTGATTGGTTGGCTTCAGCTTTCTATAAATCTGAGGCTGCAATCTTATGGAATGGGTTACAGTCCCTATATATATATATATAGGGTACTATGGTGGTCTAATTATGACATTAAAATATTTTTTGGGCCGAGTGTGAATAAATCGCGATGCTCAGCACAGCCCCTGTGAAATGTCATGATGCCTTTGTGAATGATGGCGACAACAACAAAAAAATATAGTCATCCACTCGGACAGTGACGCACCCACTCAGAGACCCACTGAGACTCTCATGCACCCACTCACAGACCCACATGGACACTGACACAGCCAGTCACAGACCCAAACAGAAACTTATGCACCAACTCACAAATCAACTCACAACCCTCATGCACCCACTCACAGACCCACTCAGATACTGACAGATCCACTCACAGACCCACTCAGACACTGATGCACACACTCACTGACCCACTCAGACCCTCATGCACCCAATCACAGACCCACACAGACACTGACAGATCCGCTAACAGACCCACTCAGACACTGTTGTACCCACTCACTGACCCACTCAGACCCTCATGTACACACTCAGACTTACTCAGACACTGACACACCCACTCACAGACCCACTCAGACCCTCAGGCACCCACTCACAGACTCATTTAGACCCTCACCCACTCATAAATCCACTAAGACACACAAGCACCCTATGACAGACCCATTCAGATGCTCACACATCCACTCACAGACCCACTGACACTTTTATGCATCAACTCACAGACCTGCGCAGACACTGACGCACCCACTAAGACACTGATGCACGCACTCTCACACCCAGACAGACTCCCACAGTCACTCTCACCCCCAGATACACCCTCTTATACCTTTTTTCACACCCAGAGAGATAGGCTGTGGCCAACTCCACCTGAGCACAGCCAGAGGGCCGTGTGCAGAGAACGGTTGGGTGGTTAGGGGGCTGGCAGCAGGGACTGGCTGCATGGCAGACCTTGCGGGCAACCTCAGCTGCACACGGTTAAAGGCCGTGCATGGTGCAAGGTTGCGTGTTTATAGGGATGTGGCGTCTGGCCAGGCCCAGTGCAAACTGCCACTGACCACCACCGAAGACAGTGCGTGTTGGTGGTTGGATTAACATATAGTAATGAAAATTATTATACATTAATAGAACCCATAGAAATTCAGTGAAAATAGGAAAGGTTACAGGGACGTTATAGTTAGGAAATAGATTTTTTTTAAAACATTGAAATTCACTGAAAAAAGCAAATGTTACAGGGATGTTATAGCTATGTAATAGAATTTAAAAAATCTTAGATATTCACTTCAAAAACATCGTCATGCACTGCTAATTACCCCATAAATTACAGCCCTCATGACAGCTTTGATAACATCATTGATAAAGTCACCAACATCTGCACTAAAATTATTGATCAGATACCGGTGCATGGTGACGGCGCATGTTATAGTTTCCTTATGACACAAGTTATAGTTACTTTAGATAACTCTAACTCTGACAGGTGAATTTCTATGGTTTTGTGAGACTGAATTGAGAACCTAACTATAACGTCCCTGCAACCTTTGTTTTTTTTCAGTGGATTTCTAAGGTGTTTTTTCTATTTCCTAACTATAACGTCTCTGTAACCTTAGTTTTGTTCAGTGAAGTATATATATATATATATATATATATATATATATATATATATATATATATATATATATTCCCAGAAACTAACAAAGGTTACAGGGACGTTATAGTAGGCTCACATTTTAAATGTACAAAATCATGGAAATTCACCAATTATAGTTAGTGTTATGTCCAGTAACTATAACTCATGCCCTAAGGTAACTATAACTCACAGCCCGCCATGCACAATTTTTTTTCACAAAAATGTTACTACAAATATTACACTGATGTTATCAATGATGTTATGAAAGCTGTCAGAAGTGATGGTATTTGTCAGGTCATATACCCTTGCAGGTCTTTTCCATGCATGTCTTTACAACAAAATGATAAGTGTGTGTATGTCTATACATTGTGCCCTCGCCGTGCACTGCTAATTACCCCACAAATTACAGCACTCATGTCATCTTTGATAACATCATTGATAATAGTTGCAGTAGAGTTTTTGAGGGAAAAACTGCGCATGGTATGGGCATGAGTTATAGTTACTTTGGGGAGTGAGTTATAGTTACTTGAAATATTTCTAACTATAACAGTTGAATTTCTATGAGTTTGTATGTTTAAAATGTGAGCCTAACAATGACATCCCTGTAACCTTTGTTTTTTTAGGTAAATATGTATATGTGTGTGTGTGTGTGTGTGTTTATGTTTCTGTATATGCATGCATGTATGCATGGGAATTTTCGGGTTGATACGTCAAGGAGGGGCTGAGAAAAATAATTGGGGCCAAAAAAGTGTTTTTCATTGGCTAATTTCCATTGAGATTTTAGAGACAACTGCAGCACAAATCACTGAACGGAACTACACCAAATTTGGCAGGAAAGTAGCTCTTGGTGCAGGTTAACACTTTTTGTTCTTTGGTGTAAATCCATTCAGCACTTTTTGAAATATACAAAGAAAAACAAATGTGTGTTTCTGGGCTGAGCCTTAGTACAGATCTCATGGTGAAACTTGATTGGCTATTATGCACATGAACCAGAAAGTGATGGCAGCCATCTTGGGACCAATATACATGCTAACACCCTATTGAAATGCATTGTGGTAAATGGCAGGTTTTGAGGGTCACAATAAGGAGAAAGTATAAAGGGTGCTAACAGATTTAAGTTAAAACATAAGCCATTTTTAGCTAAGGTGATGTTATCCTGTGAAAAATCCTTCTACTGAGATTTCATTATTCATGTTTGAGAAAAAAAATGTATCTCATGATTTTCCCATAGAGGTTATGGAGGGTGCTCCAGAAGCTAAAACAAGAAAATATTTTCTGTGTATCCACATGAGAATGAAGTCTGAAATTTTCAGTAAAACGTACTTCCAATAGGAGCAGATTCTCTTGTGTTCTACTGCAGTCTCACGGAGTCCTCTAAAGACCACTTAGAGAACTAACAGACTTACATATGGCAAAAGTGTGGCACCCCTTTTAAAACAAACTAGTGAAACTTAAAACATTTAAATTAGAAAGGAACAAAATGAGGCGATTCATTTCGTCATAGAAATCATGGTCTCTGCTGTAGAAAGAAAAATTTGAAAGCATTTTCAGTGAATTCTAAACTATCTTCCTGTTGTATTTCCAACAGGAGCAGCCTGACAGTTGATTCCCTTGTGTTCTACTGCAGCATCCCAGAGAGGTCTAAAGAGCAACTAGAGCTCTAACAGTCTTACTTATGGCAAAAGTGTGGCACATCCAAAGCCATCTTGATTGAATCAAACTGGAAAACTTAAAACATTGAATTTAGAAAGGATTCAAAATGAGGGGTTTCATTTTGTCATAGAAATTATGGTTAGTGCTGCAGAAAGAAAAAATAGGACACGTTTTAAATGAGTTCTCAAATATCTATTTCTTTAAAACATTCTGACATGCAGACTGAAATATGTACTTTCAATACCAATAGCAGACTGCCAGTTAACTCCCTGGTGATCAGCAGTTTACTACTGCGTTCTAATGAGCAACTAGAGTGCTAACATTCTGAATTAATGCCAAAAGTGTGGTACATCTGACCGCCAACTTGATGGAATCAAGAAAGCTGAAAGCATTTTCTACTGAGGATACTGCAGTAAATAAGGAGATTAGGGAGCTTCATAACAAATATGTTTCCAAAGATGTCCATCAGAGAAAAAGAGAGCCCAAATATAGCACAAATGTCATCCAAATGTAGCCTTGGTATAGCCCAATGACAGAAGTGTGTAAAACCTCTTAGGGCCTGACATATGAAAACCTAGCACCGCTTTTACGTCATTTTCTGTCACAAAAGCGTTGCAAACTTACAAAATACAAAATATAATTATATTTTGTAACTTTGCACAGCTTTTGCGTCAAAAAATGACATAAAGGCAGTGCTAACTTTTCATAAATCAAGCCCTTACTTTTTGTTTTTTTTTGTAGTTTTACATAGCGCAGACTTTGCCTGAAGGTATTGAAGTCCTTTATATAAGCATCTGTTACATTACACAAGGACACATTCATTTTGAGCTTTATTTATGGGAAGATTAAGTTATTTGGCCAGAATTACAGGATGTTGAGCTGACGCCGAAACCCGAACCTGGTTCCCCACTTGCAAAGTCTGCAGCCCTCTCCATAATGCCACTTTCTCGCACCCACGTGCAAAATATAATTGTTAGAAATGGGGTCTTTGGTTGGCAGACAGGTTACCCCCTGTATAAGCAAGGACCCTCACTCTAGTCAGGATAAAGGAGAATCACCCTTGGTTAACCCCCCCTCACCCCCTGGGTAGCTTGGAACGAGCAGGCAATCTTAACTTCAGAAGCAATGTGTAAAGTATTTGTACCAACACACACAGTAATTCAGTGAAAACACTACAAAATGACAGAATACAGGTTTAGAAAAATAGGGAATATTTATCTAAACAAAACAAGACCACAACAACAAAAATCCAGCATACACAATTCAAGTTATGAATTTTCAAAAGAATAAGAGTCTTAGGCCCTCATTATGACATTGGCGGTAAATACCGCACACCGCCGCGGTGACGGCTGCTAACATACTGCCACGGTTTTGAATATCCATTCGCCATATTATGACACACAATCACCAAACCGACCGAATACTGCCACATACACAAAACCGCCAGCCTATAGGTCAGTGCTAAAGTGGCGGAACGAACACCCATATCGTTACGCCAACTAAACAATGCCCACCACATTATGACCCACGAATCAACACAGCGGACATTCAATGGAGGTATACCATTGGTGGTACACACCGGCGCGCTCAGAATGGCCACCTGAATACAAAACAACACAACATTGGCCAATACCAGAAACACACACCTGATACTCATACACACACACACCACACCCACACATCAACAGCACTATAAAACACACACCCACATTACACACCACCCTTCGCGAAACCCAAAAAGTGGCACAAGACTAACATGAAGACCACTGAGACAACGACACACACACACCACAAACACCCATCCATCTGTCACGCACCCCACATCCCACACCCCACCACATCACTTAACACCCTCTGCACAACCCACACCACACAACACCCATGTCTCCACTAAGGTGCCCCCGTTTCACTGATGAGGAGTTTCGGGTCATTTTCGAGGAAATAGTCAGGGTAGGGCCACAGCTGTTTGGAGCACAGGTACAGCAAATATCCATTGCCAGGAAGATGGAGCTATGGCGGGGCATCGTGGACAGGGTGAATGCCGTGGGACAGCATCCACAAACAAGGGATGACATCAGGAAGAGGTGACACAACCTACGGGGGAAGGTAAGTTCTGTGGCAGCAAGGCACCAGCTCGCCATACAGAGGACTGGTGGTGGACCCCTACCTCCTCCCGTACAGTTCACAGCATGGGAGGAGCAAGTCTTGGCAATACTGCATCCTGAGGGACTCACTGGAGTTGCGGGAGGACTGGACACTGGTGAGTCAACATTTACTACTTATCACCCCCCATGCCTGCATGCCATCACACCCCCTCACCCTCACTCCCATCACTCCACTCCATTCCACACACTGCACCTACACATCTGTTTTACCCCAATGCTAAGCCCTGCTTGCTATACCAATGCATGGACAGCCCTCCCAGCCCTGCATGGCTACCCATCACCAAAGCATGCACAGTATGGAGAACTAACAGTCCCACAATATATCACCATACACAAACCAAGGTGGCAGAGCAATAGCAACAATAGAGGGGAAGCAAGGGATGTACAATATGTCACAGACATGAAGTATGATACATCACTTACATCCCCACAGGTGTCCCAGCCAATCTCAGTGGCGAGGAGGTGCCATGACTAACCAGTCCCCTGACAGAAGATGCCCCCAGTGATGACAGTAACTCTGGACTTCAGGATCTGGATGAACTAGCTTGCCCATCAGGGACCACTGGTTGGTTGGCCACCCCAGCCCACTCACAGTCCACCACAGAGCCTCCCCCATCAGTATCCAACACCACAGCATCGACCCAACATCCCCACACCTCTGTTGGCACACCATTCAGGGGACAGAGGCACAGGGGGACAGGGACACCGGGAGGACCACTGTGCGCCAGGGGGACGACAGGCCCAGGGAACCAACTCTCCAGGAGGCACTCACTAATGTCTTGGGGTCGTACCAACAATCCCAGAACAAGATGGACCAGATCCTTACCAACATGCAGGAAAACATGCGATTGCAGGAGGTACACCATCAGGAGATCATGGAGGATTTGCAGGCCCTCAACACCACCATGGTCTCCATAGCAGGGGTGCTGACAGATATGGCCAACAGCATGAGGGAATGGACAGCATACCAGCGGGCCCCTACCATGAGCCAGTCCACTGACCAGCCCACCACTTTCACTGCATCTAGTGAAAAGGAGGCCCTGCCACAGGACCCACCTCCTGCAGAAGGTGAACCACCTCACAAACGTTCCCTGCTACCCAGACAGAAGCCAGAGATACCTGTCAAGACCAAGACCACCGCCAGGAAATGAGACCCTCCTGAATGTCCCCCTTGTGTCCCATCTTGTCCACTTTGAGCTGCCTTGTTTCCCCTTCCAATGGCCCCTTGGACACTGGACCTGTGTTGCAAACAGACTGGAACAACACCCTGGACTTTCCTCAACCATCAATTATTTGCACTGCAATAAGCACCCTTGAACACAGCCCAAGGGAAAGTGTTTTATGTTATGAAAATGTGCATATATGGAATCAGTCACATCATGTGCAAGTGATTTGAACACTGTGATAGCATACATTTTATGACCTATATCTGTCTGTAGTCATCACATCAGTACACTGTTGTCATACCACCAACATCTGCAAAATGAGAAGCCATACGAGACAGTAAGTAGAGATGCAAAGGAAGTGAATGCCATCCTTCTACAGCTACAAAGAAAAAATCATTGTCAGATGTGCCACTCTCGGAGCCAATCTGACTCCCACCGACCACGCACGCAACCTTGGATTCATCTTGGACCACTCACTATCCATGACCCAGCAAGTCAACACCATCTCCTCCTCCTTCTTCAAAGCCATCCGCATGCTCTGAAAGATCTACAAATGGATACCCACTGAAATCAGAAGAACAGTCACCAAAGCACTCGTAAGCAGCAAGCTGGACTACGGCAATGCCCTCTACACAGGAACCACGGCCAAGCTCCAGAATATGCTGCAATGTATCCAGAACGCCTCCGCATGCCTCATCCTAGACATCCCTCACCACTGCCAAATCACAGAACAGCTGAAAAACTTGCACCGTCTCCCAGTCAACAAGAGAATCACCCTCAAACTCCTCACCCACGCTCACAAAGCATTGCACAACACCAGACCAGAATACCTCAACAGATGACTCCCCTTCTACACCCCAACCTGGCATCTCCGCTCTGCCAACCTCGCCCTCGCAACCGTCCCACGCGTCCGCAGAACTACAACTGGTGGTAGATCATTCTCACATCTCGCCGCCAAAACGTGGAACATTCTTCCCACCCACCTGCGCCAGACCAAAGACCTCCTTACTTTCAGGAAACTTCTGAAGACCTGGCTGTTCGAGCAGTAGCAGCACCTTCTCCCTCCTTCTCCCCCTTCCCTTCCTCAGCACCTTGAGACCCTCACGGGTGAGTAGTGCGCTTTACAAAGTCCTGATTGATTGACTGATTGATCATTAAACAGAGGAATGGTCAGTTCCACTGTCTCACCTGTGTGCATTGGAAGTATTGACATATAACTGATGTTCTGTTGTACACATCCTCATCCTCATCCTCTGCGTCCTCAGCCTCACTGTCCTTAGGGTCCACTTCTGCCACAGGGGCATTTCCAGACTCCTCCTCCTGCAGATAAGGCACATGTCATCTGAGGGCCAGGTTGTGCAACATACAGCATGCCACTACTATCTGGCAGACCTTCTCGGGTGAGTAGCACAGGGATTCACCTATCAGATGGAGGCATCTGAACCTGGCCCTCAGGAGGCTGAATGTCCTTTCAATAACTCTCCTGGTTCACCCATTTGCATCATTATAATGATTCTCAGCCCCTGTCGTGGCATTCCTCACAGGGGTCAGGCGCCACAATAGGTTTGGGTAGCCAGAGTCACCTGCAAATATTGAGGGACAAATATTAGCCTTACACAATGTTATAGGGTCAATACCAGAAGGCATACATGGAAACACATTGGGTGGGGAGTCAGGCTCACCAATTAGCAACACCCTGTTCCTCTGTAGTTGTGATATCACATTTGGGCTGCTGATATTCCTCAGGACGAAGATGTCATGCACCAACCCAGGATACTTGGCAGTGACGTGGGATATGTACTGGTCAGCCAAGCACAACATCTGCACATTGAGTGAGTGGAAACTCTTCAGATTCCTGAACACTTGTTCATTCTGGCGGGAGGGAACAAACGTAACAAGGGTACTGTCAATCGCCCCAATGTCAATGTTGGGTATATGTCCTATTGCATAGGATCCAGCCTTCACAGTGGCCAAATCTTCCACCTGGGGGAAAGCAATGTAGCTGGACATGTGTTTCACCAGGGCAGACAAAACACTTGCCAACACAATTGAGAACATTGGCTGTGACATTCCTGCTGCCAAGCCCAATGTCACTTGGAAGGAGCCAGTTGCCAGGAACTGGAGCACAGATAGAACCTGCACAAGAGGGGGATCCCAGTGGGATGAAGGATAGCAGATAGAAGATCAGGCTCCAATTGAGCACACAGCTCTGTGATTGTGGCCCTGTCCAGTCTATAGGTGAGTATTATGTGCCTGTCTACAGTATAGCCAAGTCCACAAGGGGTCTTGTCTCCTCCTCTGATTCCTCTGCAGTGGTGGGTATCTAAGGGACACAAAAGTGAGTAGGCTGTCACAATTTGAACAATGGAACCACCACCTCAGTGTACATAGAGCAGTAACATGATGGGACAATGGTCATGGCAATGTATGTACAAATTATAGATATGACGCAGTTCTCGATTATCTGAATATTGTCCACCACCATAAAATGGCGACCGCCTGTCCTGTATGAAGGGACAGGTGAAAGTGATCTAACTCCGCCGGTGTTGCTCGTCATGGCAGAAGGCAGTCTTGCACTGCTGTGCTATTCCTCATTCGATAAAATGGGGCTCTATGGAGTACAGTGGCCAATGGGGATCACCGGCGGTGGTGACAGTGTACACAGCTGCATGTATGACTGCCATTTTCTGCCTAGAACCTCACTTGTTTCCTGACTTTCCACAGGACAATACCTGCACTGTGTGTGCTGCTATGACATGTGTCTGGATCCTGCCGTGGCCCATGTGACAGGGTAAAGGGCCCCTGCCTTCACTTCGGAAGAGTTGGAGCGCTTGGTGAATGGGGTCCTACCCCAATATGGGCTGCTGTTTGGGCCTCCAGACCACAGGCGAGTACACCTTGGGCACGAGGCAGGTGAAAAGGTTGCATAGAGATGTGTGTGCAAGCATTGTGTCATTTGGGGGGGTCGTATGTCTGGTACTGGTGTTCATGGTGGGCGCTGGGAGATGTGTGTGCCAATGGGGATGGAAGGGGTTTGTGAGCCATATGTGTAACAGGCTGGATTGTTTGGTTAATAGTGTCCTCCTGTCAGTGTTTCCTCTGCAGGTCAGCGCCAATCAGAAGAAAGGATTTGGTGTGTCATCACCCAGGATGTGCAGACCCTCTGGGTCCACAGCAGGCAGAGCATCTACTGTAGGAATAGGTCGGAGGACCTGAGATGCTGCGCCCGGAAGAACATGGAGGACCAGCTGGGGATAGCCTCCCAATGAGGGTGGGGTACCTGTCAGAACCTGACCCTCCTGATGGCCTGCATACTGGTGGTGGCCTACCCAGAGCTGGATCGGCAATTGAGGGCATCACAGCAGCCTCAAGGGGGTGAGTACAATGTGCATAATAACTATAATTGGTGGGTGGCATGGGAACCTGGTGGTGGGTGTCAATTAGTGGGTGCTCCTTAATGCCAACACAGAAAACACAGCGTGAGCCAGCTCATGGGTAATGGTTGTATTGCTAAATCTGGTAACCTAGCTAGGTTGCATTCCATGCCAGACAGGGCTTAGAGACTCCTAGGAGGGGTGCAGTTGGCAGTGTTTTGCTCTCATCTTGCTCAATCCTGATCCCTGTGTGTGACTGTAATGTGTATGTCATCTGTGGTGTTGGTGCTGTGATTGATCGAGTGCTCCCTTTCTCTCTCTCCCCCTTTTTTCTTCTGTCATCCTGTCCATGTGTGCATTAGCATAATCTGGTGGAGGAGCAGGGGCACCAGTGACAGAGAGAGCTGTATCCCACAGGACCAGGAGGCAGAGTCCACAGACACCGAGGGGACCAGTAGGACGGAGGGCGAGGGGAGTACCACGGCGGAGACAGGAGGTGACAACACTGACTCAGATACATCCTCCGATGGAAGCTCCCTGGTGGTGGCGGACACCGCTAGGACCACCCTAGCTACAGCCGCCACCCCGTACCAGCACCGCCCTCCCAGTAGCCCCTCACTGAGTTGCCCGTGCCCGCTCACCCAGGAGGGTAGGCATCTCCTTCACCCCAGGCACCTCAGGCCCTGCCCCAGTGAGCCCTGATGCCCAGAGTGAGGAGAGTATTGACCTCCTGAGATCCGTCTCTGTAGGGAAGTCAACCATTCTGAATGCCATCCACGGGCTGGCATCCTAGATGCACAAATATAATGCTTTCCAGGAGGGCATTCACGATGTATTGGTGGTCCAAAAGAGATTGTTCCAGGCTCTGGCCTCCTCTCTGATGGCAGCTATTGTCCCTATTCCTACCACCCCCTCCAACTACCACTTTCCAGTCCCAATCTCCTCAACCCCAACCCATGCCATGCACATATACAGACAAGCATGCACACAAAACATCATACAAGAGTGGCACAGACAAACACAGGCAGCACACTTCAGGCCACAAGCACTCACACAAACAACAGACAGTTGCACACACAACAACATCCACTGCCTCCACTGTCTCCCCCTCCTCCTCCGTCACTGTCACATCCGCACTCACACCTGCCTGCACTGCATCAGCAGCCACCACCACCATCACCACACCAAGCAGCACACAGACCTCATTTGCAGACACCTCCACAACATCCATCCAGGTGTCCCCTGTGTCCTCTCCCACCCTCTATGCCCCCACTCCTAACAGAAACAAACGCAGGCACTCAGACACCCAACAGCCATCCACCTCAGATCATCACACTGCCCGTGCACCTGCACCCAAAGTCAGCAGACATACACCCCCAAAAACCTCTCCCTCAACCTCCACTCCCATACCTCCTCCCTTATCCCACCCCAACGTCCCTAAGAAGCTTTTCCTTGCCCAACTTGCCCTCCTACCCTCGACCTCACCCGACCCAGCCCAGCACCTCAGCCAAACAGTCCACTGGGACAATGGAGGCACCTCCTAGTCATGGAGGCAGGAAAGGAAAGGATCCCACTCCACCACCCAAGAGAAGGAAGGATCCCACTCCACAATCCAAGAGAGGGAAGGATCACTCTCCACCAATTAAGAGAGGCAAGAGGCCCTTCCAACAGCAGTGGGCAAGGAGCCCTCACCTCCAGCTGGGACACTGCAGCCCTCACCTCTAGCTGGGACACAGCAGCCCTCACCTCCAGCTGGGAAACAGCAGCCCTTACCTCCAGCTGGGCACTGCAGCCCTCCCCTACAGCAGAGGGCATGTAGGCCACCCTCCAGGGACTGTTGTTCACAAGCCCCCTCCAGAACCAGTGAGCAAGTCCCCCAGCTCAGAGACTGTGACCTTGTACTCCCCAGCTAATTGTAATGGGCATGGAGCCCCCTCCAGAGCCAGTGGGCAAGTCCCCCAACTCAGAGACCGTGACCTTGCACTCCCAAGCTAATTGTAATGGGCATGGAGCCCCCTCCAGAACCAGTAGGCAAGTCCCCCAACTCAGAGACTGTGACCTTGCACTCCTAAGCTAATTGTAATGGGCATAGAGCCCCCTCACAGCCTGTGGGCAAGTCCCCTACTTCAGCTGAGGTTCCGCCCACCCCTTTTCCCCCTGAGGTGCCTAGCAATTCACAACATGATGCCCCTGCACAGCGGATTATGTCAGGGAACGAGTTGGGCCTTGGACTGTGCCTTGTGGCCATGTGGGTCTTTTGTACTTTGGACTGGCCATTGACCCTTTTTGGAACAGTGAATCAAGTATTGTTTGTCATATGGACAATATGGTGGCTGTTGGCATACAATTGCATTATCAGTACTGCCTAACTGTTGTCCTTGCATTATTATGACATGTGTCCTGTGACATTGTTTTTCCTCTGCAGCTGGTTGTGTATATGGTGTGTGCATGAATGGTGTGTGTCACTCTCCTTTTACTGCCTCCCTCCCTTGTGTGCTAAGCGGCTGTACTCACCGTTGTTCTCTTTGTCGGCATTGGTGTTCCAGATGGAGCATGGCGTAGAATAGCATTGGGAAGACTTGAAGTTCCAGATCCATGGTGGCGCTGATATTCTCTGTGTTTCTGATGGTGAGTCTTTCGTCTTCTGTGTTCTGTTTCCGCCAGGATTTTGATGGCATTGGTACCGCCCCAGAAATCTTGGTGGTTTGCAACGTCTTAATATGGTGGGCGGTACTTTGTCTTCCGCCTGGCTGTTGATAGCTACCACTGTGGTCAGAGGTGTTAACACCCTGGCGGTTGGTGTGGTACATTGGCTTTCTATGGGAGTTATCACTGCCATGGTCATAATTTTGCAGTGATTACTGCAAGCCTGTTGGTGGTATTACCGCCACTTTAACAGTCACCGCCAATGTCATAATGACCACTGTTAGACCTGACAGCTTTAGCGTGGTCACCCCTAACTTTTTACCTGCTTCCCTCCACTTTTTGGACACTGTTTTTGCTGGTTTTGGGACTCTGCGCAATTTACCACTGCTAACCAGTCCTAATGTGCATATGCTCTCTCCCTTTAAACATGATGACATTGGATCATACCCAATTGGCTTATTTAATTTACTTATTAGTCCCTAGTAAAGTGCATTATATCTGACCAGGGCCTGTAGATTAAATGCTCCTAGTGGGCCTGCAGCACTGATTGTGCGACCCATTGAAGTAGCCCCTTAACCATGTCTCAGGCATGCCATTGCAAGGCCTGTGTGTGCAGGTTCACTGCCAATTCGACTTGGCATTTAAAAGTACTTGCCCAGCCTAAAATTCCCCTTTTTCTACATATAAGTCACACCTAAGGTAGGCCCTAGGTAACCCATAGGGCGCGGTGCCGTGTAGACAAAAGGCAGGACATGTACCTGTTTAGTTTACATGTCCTGGTAGTGTAAAACTCCTAAATGTATTTTTGCACTGCTGTGAGGCCCGCCCTTTTCATAGGCTAACATTAGGGCTCCCCTCATATACTGTTTGAGTGGTAGCTGCTGATGTGAAAGGAGTAGGAAGGTCATATTTAGTATGGCCAGAATGGTAATACAAAATCCTGCTGACTGGTGAAGTTGGATTTAGTATTACCATTTTAGAAATGCCACTTTTAGAAAGTGTGCATTTCTCTGCACTTAAATCCTTCTGTGCCTTACAATCCACGTCTGGCTAGGGTCAGTTGACAGCTCCCTTGTGCATTCACTCAGACAACCCCCAAAAACAGGATGCTCAGCCTCACTTGCATACATCTGCATATTGAATTGGTCTTCCTGAGCTGGGAGGGTGGAGGGACTGACACTTACATGTCAAAGGACAGTAGCCCGCCCTCACACAAAGGACTGCCACACCCCCTACTGGGACCGTGGCAGACAGGATTAAACTGAAAGGGGACCTTGGCACTTCTAAGCCACTCTTTGAAATCTCCCCCACTTCAAAGGCACATTTGGGTATTTATACACGGCCTCTGCCCCTACCGACTCAGACACTTCCTGGAGAAGAGAACCTGAACCAGAACCTGCAACCTGCCAAGAAGAACTGCCTGGCTGCCCAAAGGACTCACCTGACTGCTTTCTGAGAAGGGCTGCTACCTTGCTGTTGCCCTGCTGCCTTGCTGCTCTCTGGCTGTGCTGAGAAGTGCTCTCCAAGGGCTTGGATAGAGATTGCCTCCTGTTCCCTGAAGTCTTAGGACCAAAAAGACTTCATTCCTGCAAGAAGAACTCCCTGTGCGGCGGAAATCGATGCACAGTCAGGTGAAAATGATGCACAGCCTGCATCGCTGTGAAAAATTCACCGCACACCGAACTGGAACAACGCAGCCCGACTTTGCAAGGAGAAGATTGACGCAGCGCCATGCACTGCTAGTTACCCCACAAATTACAGCACTCATGTCATCTTTGATAACATCAATGATAATAGTTGCAGTAGAGTTTTTTGGGGGTAAACTGTGCATGGTATGGCGTGAGTTATAGTTACCTTGGAGAGTGAGTTATAGTTACTTGAAATATTTCTAACTATAACAGTTGAATTTCTATAAGTTTGTATGTTTAAAATGTGAGCCTAACAATGACATCCCTGTAACCTTTGTTTTTTTAAGTGACTATGTATATGTGTGTGTGTGTTTATGTTTATGTATATGCATGCATGAATGCATGGGAAGTTTCGGGTTGATACGTCAAGGAGGGGCCGAGAAAAATAATTGGGACCAAAAAAGTGTTTTTCATTGGCTAATTTCCATTGAGATTTTAGAGACAACCACAGCACAAATCACTGAACGTAACTACAACAAATTTGGTAGGGAAGTAGCTCTTGGTGCAGGTTAACACTTTTTGTTCTTTGGTGTAAATCCATTCAGCACTTTTTGAAATATACAAGGAAAAATAAATGTGTGTTTCTGGGCTGAGCCTTAGTAAAGATCTCATGGTGAAATCTGATTGGCTATTATGCACATCAACCAGAAAGTGATGGCAGCCATCTTGAGACCAATATACATGCTAACACCCTATTGAAATGCATTGTGGTAAATGGCAGGTTTTGAGGGTCACAATAAAGAGAAAGTATAAAGGGTGCTAACAGATTTAAGTTACAACATAAGCCATTTGTTGCTAAGGTGATGTTATCCTGTGAAAAATCCTTCTACTGAGATTTCATTATTCATGTTTGAGAAAAAAACATTATCTCATGATTTTCCCTTAGAGCTTATGGAGGGTGCTCCAGAAGCTAAAACAAGAAAATATTTTCTGTGAATTCACATTATCTTTCTCAGCCACATGAGAATTAAGTCTGAAATTTTCAGTAAAACGTACTTCCAATAGGAGCAGTTTCTCTTGTGTTCTACTGCAGTCTCATGGAGTCCTGTAAAGAGCACTTAGAGAACTAACAGACTTATATATGGCAAAAGTGTGGCACCCCTAAAACTAACTTGTTTAAATCAAACTAGTGAAACTTAAAACATTTAAATTAGAAAGGAACAAAATGAGGCAATTCATTTTGTCATAGAAATCATGGTCTCTGCTGTAGAAAGAAAAATTAGGAAGCATTTTCAATAAATTCTAATCTATCTTCCTGTTGTACTCCCAGCAGGAGCAGCCAGACAGTTGATTCCCTTGTGTTCTACTGCAGCATCCCAGAGAGGTCTAAAGAGCAACTAGAGCTCTAACAGTCTTACTTATGGCAAAAGTGTGGCACATCCAAAGCCATCTTGATTGAATCAAACTTGAAAACTTAAAACATTGAATTTAGAAAGGATTCAAAATGAGGGGTTTCATTTTGTCATAGAAATTATGGTTAGTGCTGCAGAAAGAAAAAATAGGACACGTTTTAAATGAGTTCTCAAATATCTTCTTCTTCTATTTCTTTAAAACATTCTGACATGCAGACTGAAATATGTACTTTCAATACCAACAGCAATCTGTCAGTTAACTCCCTGGTGATCAGCAGTTTACGACTGCGTTCTAATGAGCAACTAGAGTGCTAACATTCTGAATTTGTGCCAAAAGTGTGGCTCATCAGACCGCCAACTTGATGGAATCAAAGTGGAAAGCTGAAAGCATTTTCTAATGAGGATACTGCAGTAAATAAGGAGATTAGGGAGCTCCATAACAAACAGGTCTCCCAAGATGTCCATCAGAGAAAAACACTGTGATAGCATACATTGTATGACCTGTATCTGTCTGTAGTCATCACATAAGTACACTGTTGTCATACCACCAACATCTTCAAAATGAGAAGCCATAGGAGACAGTAAGTAGAGATGCAAAGGAAGTGAATGCCATCCTTCTACAGCTACAAAGAAAAAATCATTGTCAGATGTGCCACTCTCTGAGCCAATCTGACTCCCACCGACCACGCACGCAACCTTGGATTCATCTTGGACCCCTCACTATCCATGACCCAGCAAGTCAACGCCATCTCCTCCTCCTGCTTCAAAGCCCTCCGCATGCTCTGAAAGATCTACAAATGGATACCCACTGAAATCAGAAGAACAGTCACCAAAGCCCTCATAAGCAGCAAGCTGGACTACAGCAATGCCCTCTACACAGGAACCACGGCCAAACTCCAGAAGATGCTGCAATGTATCCAGAACGTCTCCGCACGCCTCATCCTAGACATCCCTCACCACTGCCAAATCACAGAACACCTGAAAAACCTGAACTGGCTCCCAGTCAACAAGAGAATCACATTCAAACTCCTCACCCACGCTCAAAAAGCACTGCACAACACCGTACCAGAATACCTCAACAGATGACTCCCCTTCTACACCCCAACCTGGCATCTCCATTCTGCCAACCTCGCCCTCGCAACCGTCCCACGCGTCCACAGAACTACAACTGGCAGTAGATCATTCTCACACCTCACCGCCAAAATGTGGAACATTCTTCCCACCCACCCACCTGCGCCAGACCAAAGACCTACTTACTTTCAGGAAACTTCTGAAGACCTGGCTGTCGAGCAGTAGCAGCACCTCCTCCCTCCTTCTCCCCCTTCTCTTCCTCAGCACCTTGAGACCCTCAAGGGTGAGTAGTGCGCTTTACAAATTCCTGATTGATTGACTGATTGATCATTAAACAGAGGAATGGTCAGTTCCACTGTCTCACCTGTGTGCATTGGAAGTGTTGACATATAACTGATGGTCTGTTGTCTACATCCTCATCCTCTGCCTTCTCAGCCTCACTGTCCTTAGGGTCCACTGCTGCCACAGGGGCATTTCCAGACTCCTCCTCCTGCAGAAAAGGCACATGTCATCTGAGGGCCAGGTTGTGCAACATACAGCATGCCACTACTATCTGGCAGACCTTCTCGGGTGAGTAGCACAAGGATCCACCTATCAGATGGAGGCATCTGAACCTGGCCCTCAGGAGGCCGAATGTCCTTTCAGTAACTCTGCTGGTTCATCCATTTGCATCATTATAATGATTCTCAGCCCCTGTCCTGGAATTTCTCACAGGGGTCAGGATCCACGATAGGTTTGGGTAGCCAGAGTCACCTGCAAGTATTGAGGGACAAATATTAGCCTTACAGAATGTTATAGGGTCAACACCAGAAGGCACACCCGGAAATACATTGGCTGGGGAGTCAGGATCACCAATTAGCAACACCCTGTTCCTCTGTAGTTGTGACATCACATTTGGGATGCTGCTATTCCTCAGGACGAAGGTGTCATGCACCAACCCAGGATACTCGGCTGTGACGTAGGATATGTACTGGTCAGCCAGGCACAACATCTGCACATTGAGTGAGTGGAAACTCTTCCGATTCCTGAACACTTGTTCATTCTGGCGGGGGGGAACAAACGTAACATGGGTACCGTCAATCGCCCCAATGTCAATGTTGGGTATGTATCCTATTGCATAGGATCCAGCCTTCACAGTGGCCAAATCTTCCACCTGGGGGCAAGCAATGTAGCTGGACATGTGTTTCACCAGGGCAGACAAAACACTTGCCAACACAATTGAGAACATTGGCTGTGACATTCCTGCTGCCAAGCCCAATGTCACTTGGAAGGAGCAAGTTGCCAGGAACTGGAGCACAGATAGAACCTGCACAAGAGGGGGATCCCAGTGGGATGAAGGACAGCAGATAGAAGATCAGGCTCCAATTGAACACACAGCTCTGTGATTGTGGCCCTGTCCAGTCTATAGGTGAGTATTATGTGCTTGTCTACCAGTGTAGCCAAGTCCACAAGGGGTCTTGTCTCCTCCTCTTATTCCTCTGCAGTGGTGGGTATCTAAGGGACACACAAGTGAGTAGGCTGTCACAATTTGAACAATGGAACCACCACCCCAGTGTACATAGAGCAGTAACGTGATGAGACATTGGTCATGGCAAGGTATGTACAAATTATAGTTATGACGCAGTTCTCGATTATCTGAATTTTGTCCACACCTTAAAATGGCGACCACCTGTCCTGTATGTAGGGACAGGTGAAAGTGATCTAACTCCGCCGGAGTTGCACGTCATGGCAGAAGGCAGTCTTGCACAGCAGTGCTATTCCTCAAGGATAACATGGGGCTCTATGGAGTACAGTGGCCAATGGGGATCACTGGTGGTGGTGACAGTGTACACAGCTGCATGCATGACTGCCATTTTCTGCCTAGAACCTCACTTGTTTCCTGACTTTCCACAGGACAATACCTACACTGCGTGTGCTGCTATGACCTGTGTCTGGATCCTGCCGTGGCCTGTGTCACAGGGTAAAGGGCCGCTGCCTTCACTTTGGAGGAGTTGGAGCGATTGGTGGATGGGGGTCCTACCCCAGTATGGGCCTCCAGACCACAGGTGAGTACACCTTGGGCACGAGGCAGGTGACAAGGTTGCATGGAGATGTGTGTGCAAGCAGTGTGTCATTTGGGGGGTTGTATTTCTGGTGCTGGTGTTCATGGTGGGCGCTGGGAGATGTATGTGTACCAATGGGGATTGAAGGGATTTGTGAGCCATATGTGTAACAGGCTGGGTTGTTTGGTTAATGGTGTCCTCCTGTCGGTGTTTCCTCTGCAGGTCAGCGCCAATCAGAAGAAAGGATTTGGTGTGTCATCACTAAGGATGTGCAGACCCTGTGGGTCCACAGCAGGAGGAGCATCTACTGTAGGAAGAGGTCGGAGGACCTGAAATGCTGCTCCCGGAAGAACGCGGAGGACCAGCTGGGGATAGCCTCCCAATGAGTGTGGGGTGCCTGTCAGAACCTGACCCTCCTGATGGCCTGCATACTGGTGGTGGCCTACCCAGATCTGGATCGGCACTTGAGGGCATCACAGCAGCCACAAGGGGGTGAGTACAGTGTGAGTTATAACTATGATTGGTAGGTGGCATGGGAACCTGGTGGTGGGTGTCAGTTAGTGGGTGCTCCTTAATACCAACACAGAAAACGCAGCATGAGTCAGCTCAAGGGTAATGGTTGTATTGCTAAATCTGGTAACCTACCTAGGTTGCATTCCATGCCAAACATGGCTTAGAGACTCCTAGGATGGGGTGCAGTTGGTGGTGTTTTGCTCTCATCTTGCTGTGGTACCTAGCTAATGTAATGCCAGTGTGATGCATGGTGCTCAATCCTGATCCCTGTGTGTGACGGTAATGTGTATGTCATCTGTGGTGTTGGTGCTGTAATTGATCCAGTGCTCCCTTTCTCTCTCCCCCCTTTTTTCTTTCTTCATCCTGTCCATGTGTGCATTAGCATCATCTGGTGGAGGAGCAGGGGCACCAGTGACAGAGGGAGCTGTATCCCACAGGACCCAGGAGGCAGAGTCCACGGACACTGGGGGGACCAGTGGGACGGAGGGCCAGGGGAGCACCATGGCAGAGACAGGAGGTGACAACACTGACTCAGATACCTCCTCCGATGGAAGCTCCCTGGTGGTGGCGGACACCGCTGAGACCACCCCGGCTACAGCCGCCACCCTGTACCAGCACTGCCCTCCCAGTAGCTCCTCTCAGAGTTGCCCGTGCCCGCTCACCCAGGAGGGTGGGCATCTACTTTGCCCCAGGCACCTCAGGCCCTGCCCCAGTGAGCCCTGATGCCCAGAGTGAGGAGACTATTGACATCCTGAGATCCATCTCCGTAGGGAAGTCAACCATTTTGAATACCATCCAGGGGCTGGCATCCTAGATGCACAAATATAATGCTTTCCTGGAGGGCAATTACGATGTATTGGTGGCCCTAAAGAGATCGTTCCAGGCTCTGCCCTCCTCTCTGATGGCAGCCATTGTCCCTATTCCTACCGCCCCCCTCCAACTACCACTTTCCAGTCCCAATCTCCTCAACCCCAACCCAGCCATGCACACATACAGGCAAACATGCACACAAAACATCACACAAGAGTGGCAGTGTCACTGTCACATCCGCACTCACACCTGCATGCACTGCATCAACAGCCACCACCACCATCACCACACCAAGCAGCACACACACACCTCATTTGCAGACACCTCCACAACATCCATCCATGTGTCCCCTGTGTCCTCTCCCACCCTCTATGCCCCACTCCTAACAGACACAAACGCAGGCACTCAGACACCCAACAGCCATCCACCTCACATCATTACACAGCCCGTGCACCGGCACCCAAAGCCAGCAGACATACACCTACAAAAACCACTCCCTCAACCTCAACTCCCATACCTCCTCCCTTATCCCACCCCACCGTCTCTAAGAAGCTTTTCCTTGCCCAACTTGACCTCCTACCCTCGACCTCGCCAGACTTAGCCCAGCACCTCAGCCAAACAGTCCACGGGGACAATGGAGGCACCTCCTAGTCATGGAGACAGGAAAGGAAAGTATCCCACTCCACTACCCAAGAGAGGGAAGGATCCCACTCCACGATCCAAGAGAGGGAAGGATCCCACTCAACCACCTAAGAGAGGGAAGGATCCCTCTCCACCAATTAAGAGAGGCCCCCTCCAACAGCAGTGGGCAAGGAGCCCTCACCTCCAGCTGGGACACTGCAGCCCTCACCTCTAGCTGGGACACAGCAGCCCTCACCTCCAGCTGGGAAACAGCAGCCCTCACCTCCAGCTGGGCACTGCAGCCCTCCCCTACAGCAGAGGGCATGTAGGCCACCCTCCAGGGACTGTTGTTCACAAGCCCCCACCAGAACCAGTGGGCAAGTCCCCCAGCTCATAGACTGTGACCTTGTACTCCCCAGTTAATTGTAATGGGCATGAAGCCCCCTATAGAGCCAGAACCAGTAGGCAAGTCCCCCAACTCAAAGACCGTGACCTTGCACTCTCAAACTAATTGTAATGGGCATAGAGCCCCCTCCACAGCCTGTGGGCAAGTCCCCTACTTCAGCTGAGGTGCCCCATCCCGTTTTCCCCCTGAGGAGCATAGTAATTCACAACATGATGCCCCTGCACAGTGTAGTGCAGATTACGTCAGGGAACGAGTTGGGCCTTGGACTGTGCCCTGTGGCCATGTGGGCCTTTGGTACTTTGGACTGGCCATTGACCCTTTTTGGAACAGTGAATCAAGTATTGTTTGTCATATGGACAATATGGTGGCTGTTGGCATACAATTGCATTATCAGTACTGCCTAACTGTTGTCCTTGCATAATTATGATGTGTGCCCTGTGACATTGTTTTTCCTCTGCAGCTGGTTGTGTATATGGTGTGTGTGTGTGAATGGTGTGTGTTTTGTGTGTGTGTGTCACTCTCCTTTTACTCCCTCCCTCCCTTGTGTGCTAGGTGGCTGTACTCACCTTCGATCTCTTCGTCAGCATTGGTGTTTCAGATGGAGCATGGCATAGAATAGCATCGGAAGACTTGAAGTTCCGGATCTATGGTGGCGTTGATCTTCTCTGTGTTTCTGATGGTGAGTCATTCGTCTTCTGTGTTCTGTTTCCGCCAGGCTTTTGATGGCATTGGTACCGCCCCAGAAATCTTAGTGGTTTGCAACATCTCAATATGTTGGGCGGTACTTTGTCTTCCGCCTGGCTGTTGATAGCTACCACTGTGGTCAGAGGTGTTAACACCCTGGCGGTTGGTGTGGTACATTGGCTGTCTATGGGAGTTATCACTGCCATGGTCATACTTTGGCGGTGATTACCGCAAGCCTGTTGGTGGTATTGCCACCACTTTAACAGTCACCGCCAATGTCATAATGACCACTGTTAGACCTGACAGCTTTAGCATGGTCACCCCTAACTTTTTGCCTGCTTCCCTCCACTTTTTGGACACTGTTTTTGCTGGTTTTGGGACTCTGCGCAATTTACCACTGCTAACCAGTCCTAAAGTGCATATGCTATCTCCCTTTAAACATGATGACACTGGATCATACCCAATTGGATTATTTAATTTACTTATTAGTCCCTAGTAAAGTGCATTATATCTGACCAGGGCCTGTAGATTAAATGCTCCTAGTGGGCCTGCAGCACTGATTGTGCGACCCATTGAAGTAGCCCCTTAACCATGTCTCAGGCATGCCATTGCAAGGCCTGTGTGTGCAGGTTCACTGCCAATTCGACTTGGCATTTAAAAGTACTTGCCCAGCCTAAAATTCCCCTTTTTCTACATATAAGTCACCCCTAAGGTAGGCTCTAGTTAACCCATAGGGCAGAGTGCTGTGTAGAAGAAAAAGACAGGACATGTCGCTGTGTAGTTTACATGTCCTGGTAGTGTAAGACTCCTAAAATAATTTTTGCACTGCTGTGAGGCCTGCTCCTTTCATAGGCTAACATTAGGACAACCCTCATATACTGTTTGAGTGCTAGCTGCTGATGTGAAAGGAGTAGGAAGGTTATATTTAGTATGGCCAGAATGGTTATACAAAATCCTGCTGACTGGTGAAGTTGGATTTAATATTACTATTTTAGAAATGCCACTTTTAGAAAGTGAGCATTTCTCTGCACTTAAATCCTTCTGTGCCTTATAATCCACGTCTCTGGCTGTTCTGAGAAGTGCTCTCCAAGGGCTTGGATAGAGCTTGCATCCTGTTCTCTGAAGTCTCAGGACCAAAAGGACTTCATTCCTGCAAGAACAATTCCCTGTGAGGTGGAAATTGATGCACAGCCAGCAAAAAACGATGTGCAGCCTGCATTGTCGTGAAAAATTCGCGGCACGCCGAACAACGCAGCCTGACTTTGCAAGGAGAATATTGATGCAGCGCCAGCATATAGGCCGGAAATTTGACGCACGCCCACTGGATGACGCACAGCTGAGCCAGAATGACGCAGCCCGACTTCCTGAGAGGAATTGACGCAGCGCCTGTCATGCTGTAGAATTTTCCACGCAACACAAATCAGATCAACGCAGCCCCTGTGCCTTTGTCCTGCCAGCGCCAGATTTCAATGCATTTTCCCTGGGGCATCCAAAAATCCCACAACCCGAAAAGGATCCAAGACCGAGCACCGGAAATCGACGCAAAGTCTTCCCTGTGTGGAAAATAAATGACACATCGATGTGTGCTGCACGAGAAATCGACACACACATCTCTCTTTTCCACGCATCTCCTCCTCTGCGGTTCCTTGTGGAGATTTTGAACACAACCCAAGTACTTTCTGCTTGCAAGAGACATTTGTTGCTTTTAAGAGACTAAAGACACTTTATATCATTTCTACAGTGATATTCCAAAATATACTTATTGCATTTTAATCGTTTTCACCTGCATCTTATCAGATAAATATTATATATTTTTCTAAACACTGTGTGGTGTATTTTTGTGGTGTTCAACTGTTATTGCATGATTTATTGCACAAATACTTTACACATTGCCTTCTAAGTTAAGCCTGACTGCTCAGTGCCAAGCTACCAGGATAATTTGGATTGTGTGTGACTTACCCTGACTAGAGTGAGGGTCCTTGCTTGGACAGGGGGTAACCTGACTACCTGACCGCCAACCAAAAAACACATTTCTAACAACCACCTTCATCTTTAGAAAACAGTGAGAATGCTGTTGTCGCACAAAGTACCTGGTTAGTGTAAAAAATAAAGCCTCAGAGGTGAGCACGCGTTGGAAGAGTAAGCGAAGCGTTAATTCCTTACTCGCAAGTAAAACCTTGTGTCATTTCCTTCTCCGGTCGGGTAGGCGATGCTTCTTTTTCTCCCACAAGAGAGCGATGCATTGATTTCCGGACGGGGCACCGCAGATCTGCGCAGAGTCGGGTTGACTTTGATGCCCAGGGATGATGCGTGAAAAATCTGGTTGTACGGTGTCAAGAAACCGCGCTGCGTGGGGTTTGCATCATTATCAGCCTTCCTTCAGCCACGAAGCATACAGCGTGTCATTTATCAGCTGCATCACGGAAGGTGCATTTAAAATTTCCCCGCACAGCAGATCTTGTCTGCAACTTCAAATCTCAAGGGCCCAGGAACTGGATAGGGCACCACTTTGCAGGGCAGGAGTCTCAGCAGGGAGTCCTGGTGCTGGCATGGGAAGTCTTTGATGGCCCGAGACTGCAACAACAGGAGGGAAGCTCAGTTTAAGCCCTTGGAGATTCTTCTCAAGTAGGAATGCACAACAAAGTCCAGTCTTTGGACCCTTTCCTGGGCAGAAACAACAACTGCAGGATAGCCCAACAAAGCACAGTCACAGGCAGGGGCAGCTCTTCTCCTTGACAGAGGTTCCTCTTGGTTCCAGAAGTGATCTAATTTTCAGGGGCTTCAGGTGCTTTTTTTGCAACCCCTTTCTTCCTTCCTTTGAAGTAGGCCTACTTCAAAGAGCAGTCTCTGTTTTTTTCAAGATCATGCCTTGCCGAGGCCAGGCCCAGGCAGACAGCAGGGGTTTGGAGACTGCATTGTGTGAGGGCAGGAACACCTCGTTCAAGTGTAAGTGACAGCTCCTCCCCTCCCCTCAGCCCAGAGGGCCAATCAGGATATGCAGGTTACACCCAAGCTCCCTTTGTGTCACTGTCTAGAGGAGAGGTTCAAACAACCCAACTGTCAAACTGACCCAGACAGGGAATCCACAAACAAGCAGAGTCACAGAATGGCTTAAGCAAGAAAATACCTATTTTCTAAAATGTTTAAACACTCAATCTAAAAACAATGTTTGCTAAAATATGTATTTTTAAATTGTGAGTTCAGAGATCCTAAACTCCACATTTCTATCTGCTCCCAAAGGTCACCTGCACTTTAATAATATTTAAAGGCAGCCCCCATGTTAATCTATGAGAGAGATAGGCCTGGCAAAAGTGAAAAACAAATTTGGCAGTATTTCACTGTTAGGGCATGTAAAACACATAAGTACATGTCCTACCTTTTACATACACTGTACCCTGCCCAGGGGGATACCTAGAGCCTAACTTAAGGGTGCCTCATATGTATAAAAATGGAAGGCTTAGGTCTGGCAAGTGGTTATTGAATTGGCAGTTTAAAGCTGCACACACAGACACTGCAGTGGCTACTAATGTGGGTGGCACACCTAGTGCTGCAGGCCCACTGAGTAGTATTTGATTTACAGGCCCTGGGCACCTCTAGTGCACTGTAATAGGGACTTATTAGTAAATCGAATATGCCAATCATGGAAAGTCAATCACACATACATTTTACATAGGAGCACTTGCACTTTAGCACTTGATAGCAGTGGTAAAGTGCCCAGAGTAAAAATAAAATAGCAAAAACAGAGTCCAGCACACATCAGTAACCTGGGAAACAGAGTCAAAAAGTTAGGGGAGACCATGCCGAGTATTCCATTTCTAAAACTTGTCCCCCCCCAGTTGAAAGTGAGGAGCAACTACCCAACCTCCTGGGAGTTCTCATCATTAAGGCGGAAGAATCTGGACAGACCATCAGCATTGCCGTGTTCTGTACCAGGGCTGTGTTCCACTGTAAAGTCCATCCCCTGTAGGGAAATGGACCACCTCAACAATTTTGGATTCTCATCCTTCATCTGCATTAACCATCTGAGGGGCCTGTGGTCGGTCTAAACGGAAAAGTGAGTCCCAAACAAGTAGGGTCTTAGCTTCTTCAGTGCCCAGACCACAGCAAACTCTTCAGGTTCTACTGCACTCCACCTACCTTCCCTGGGTAGTAACCTGCTAATGAAGGCTACAGGTTGATCTAGGCCCTCTTCATTAAGCTGTGAAAGTACTGCTCCAATACCATGCTCTGATGTGTCTGTTTGCACAATAATCTCCTTGGAGTAGTCAGGTGCCTTCAGCACAGGTGCTGTGCACATGGCAGCGTTTATGGCATCAAAAGCATTCTGGCAAGCCTCTGTCTAGATCACTTTCCTGGGTTGCTTCTTCAAAGTCAACTCAGTAAAGGGGGTAACAATGGTACCATATCCCTTAAAAAACCTCCTGTAGTATCCTGTGAGACCTAAGAAGACTCTCACTTCAGTCTGGGTCTCAGGAGGCTCCCAAGCCACAATTGTGTCAATCTTAGGCTGTAGGGGTGCCACCTGGCCACTCCCCACCTGGTGTCCTAAGAACACCACAGAACCCTGCCCTATTTGGCACTCGCTCCCCTTAATAGTGAGGCCTGCCTTCTGCAGGGCCTCTAACACTCTCCAGAGGTGTTGCAGGTGTTCCTCCCAAGTGGAACTAAACACAGCAATGTCATCCAGGTAGGCGGCACTGAACTCATCCATTCCAGCCAACACCTGGTTTACCAACCTCTGAAAGGTGGCAGGGGCATTCTTCATCCCAATTGGCATGACTTTAAATTGAAAGTGTCCATCTGGGGTAGAAACTTCTGACCTCTCCTTGGCCCCCTCAGTTAAGGCAATCTGCCAGTACCCAAATGTTAAATCAAATGTGCTGTAAAGTACAAAATGCAAGACAAAAGAGCAACCAGGGCACTCCAAAATAATAAGTCCACGATGAAGTAAAGTTGCAGGAACTATTTTAATCCTTTGTATTGGGAAATCGAATTAGTACTCAAAGAATGTTCAAGTCCAAATGTTATAACAGGCACATGTGATTTCCAAAACAGCCAACACGTGTTTCATCCTCACTGACTTTTTCAAGGCTCAGCAACTACAATTGAAGAAGGCAAGTTCCTGGAGTACTTCTGTTAACCTCCAAAAAGTGGTTCTATTCCAAAATTGATGAGTAGTCCATCAATGTAAAGGTCATCCCTTGTGATGTAGGGAAAAGTAATCTTTCAAATCAGAAGGATTGTACCATGGAGTATATCCATAGTATAGGATAACCCTAACAACAAGGCCTAAGTAGACCCAGCCTGTACTGCCCCAGATTCGAGAGTCAGGGAAAAGCCGGCGTGTGTGATTATACGCAGCGCATGATAACGCTGCCGTGTTCTGTAAAATCAAATGTACTGAGGTACTTGGCAGCGCCTAACCAGTCAATGAGCTCATCAGCTTGGGGATGGGGTGTGTGTCAGTCTTGCTGACCACATTGAGTCCCCGGTAGTCCACACAGAACCTAAGTTCTGGAGTGGTACCAGATGCAGCAGCCTTTGGGACCAAAACCACTGGGCTGGCCCAAGAACTGCTGGAGTGCTCAATAACCCTTAGGGTAAGCATTTTGGATCCGTAGTGCATGCCTTCACCCTGTCAGTCACCCTGTAAACTTTTTGTTTAATAGGTGTACTGTTCCCAGTGTCCAAATCATCTGTGCAGAAGTGTGTGACTCCTAGGATCAGGGAAAACAGTCAAGCAAACTGTCCCAACACGTGGCGACGGTCACCCTGCTGCTCTTCAGTCAGGGAGGGGGAGAGGATCACTCCCTCCACTGACCCATCTTTTTCTCCTGCAGACAGGAGGTCAGGAAGAGGCTCACTCTCCTCTACCCCATCATCTGTCGCAAGGAGCATGGACAGTTCAGTCCGCTCAAAGTGAGGTTTGAGGTGGTTGACATGCAGGCCCCTTAAAGGGTTCCTTGGAGACTGCAAGTCCACCAGGTAGGTGACTTCACTCTTGCGTTCCACCATCTAAAAATGGCCCAGTCCACTTATCCTGGAATGCCGTAGGCTCCACTGGTGTCATCACCCACACTTTCTGACCAGGTTGGCATTCTGGTCATGCCACGGTTTTATATCCTCCTGGCTTGCTTCCAGGTTCTCCTGTGCGAGACTCCTGAAGACGGCAGTCTGGTTTCTCAAAGCTAGCATGTAACTGAATACATCCTGGGGGAGTTTACTAGGAGCTTTCTCCAAAGCCTCCTTCACCAGACTCAAGGGTCCCCTCACAGGGTGGCCATAACTCAGCTCAAAGGGACTAAACCCAAGTCCATTTTGAGGCACCTCCCTGTGGGCGAACAGAAGGCATGGCAAGAGGATGTCCCACTTCCGCCCCATCGGGCCCTGACAGGCCCATGATCAAGCCTTTCAAGGTGTGATTGAATCTCTCAACCTGACAATTACTTTAGGGGTGGTGAACTTGTAGGTTACCCCACACTCCTTCCACAGAGACTTCATATACGTGGATATGAAGTTGGTACCCCTATCAGATACCACTTCCTTGGGGAACCTCATGTGGGTAAAAACCCCCATCAAAGCACGACCCACCACCGGGGAAGTGATTGATCTCACAGGAATGGCTTCTGGGTATCAGGTGGCATGGTCCACCAAGACCAGGATGAACCTGTTGCCCATGGCTGTTTTGGGATCCTGAGGCCCCACAATGTCAATGCCTACCCTCTCAAAAGGAGTACTGACAACAGGTAAAGGTTGGAGGGGAGCCTTACATTTCCCCCCACTCTTGCCACTTGGCTGGCAAGTCTGATAAGACCTGCAATGTGCATCTGAGTGCCTGCGCATTAGGGGCCAGTGAAAGTAGGTGGCAAGCCTCTCAAAGGTCTTGTCCCGCCCCAAATGTCCAGCTAAAGGCACATCATGAGCCAACCCCAGAAAGAAGGCCCTGAAGCACTGTGGTACCAGCAGCACCTGGGCTGAGACAGGCTCAGGAACCTTAGGCTCGCTATAAAGGAGGTCGTCCTCCCAATAAATTAGGTGTGATCCTGGCTCCTTACCAGCCGCCTGGTCTGTAGCCTGCTGCCGCAAACCCTCCAGAGTAGGGCATGTCTTCTGTGCCGCACAGAATGCTTCCCTGGTGGACCCCCCTTCCTGCTGCCACTGCGACAGCTCAGGGCCCTCCCCCAGTTCAGCCACCTGTTCCCCTGTAGGATCCAGGGTGTCATCCGCAGGCTCAGCCTCCTCCCGGACCGTGGAAACTTCTGGGGCCGGATTCCCGCACCAACAGTCCTTCCTCTTCTCGGCGGTCCCCTTGGCCACTGTTTAAGGCTCCAGGGGCTCTTGATTACCCTGACGGGTTGACATTGCCCAGGTGGATATGCATGCCCACCCAGGCAGACACATCATCTCCAAGTGAGACCTGTGTTACACCTCCTTCAAAGAGGAATCCTCCAGGTCATTGCCTAGCAAACAATCAACAGGCATGGTTCGACTCACACCTACCTTCAAGGAACCTGAGACCCCCCGCCATTCAAAGGGAACCTGCGCCACTCTGCACAGGCGCTCTGACTTGTCCACTGAAACTACTTGGTGAAGTACCCGGGGATCTATCTGCTCTTTAGACACCAGCTGACTCCTCACTGTAGTCACACTGGCTCCTGTGTTTCTCAGAGCCTCCACCCTCTATCCAGTAATGGTCACCCACTGCCTGTACTTCTTAGTGTTTTCAGGCACTAGGGTTCTCTGGACCATCTCACTGTCCCCTAGTGAGACAAGGGTCATCTCAGTTGGTTCACACCCACCTGAAACCAACTCCTCCCCAAGCGCTACACTGGCCAAACCCTGGGATGGTGCACCAGTGGGTGCCAGTGTACTTTTGGAGCATTTGGGGTCCCACTCTCATGACCCACCTGGTCACATGCATAGCACTTACGTGGGGGACCAACTGCCACTGGCTTCTCTTTGGAGAACCATGGCTTCTTCTCTCTGGGGTTGGGAATCCTTTCCCTGGGAATCAGTTTAAGGCCCTTTAGAGAACTTCCCCTGTTTACCCTTACCCCTCCTTTCTTCTGAGAGGGACCCTGTCCACACTTGGTGTGGTCTCCCACATACCTCTTTTGGACCCTGGTGCTCTCCCAGCGGTCCGATTCCCGTGCAAGCTTCCTGGGATCAGTCGCCTTGCTGTCAATCAGGTGCTGGTGCAGCTCTGGAAAACTTAAACTGTGCAAGTGCTCCCAAGCAATCAGAATGTAAAGTCCCTCATACGTAGTTACCTTACTGCCCTTCACCCAACCATCCAGTGATCTGCAATAAGAATCAACACATTCCAACCATGTTTGGGATTCCTTTTTCTTAGAGGACCTAAACTTGTCCTCATACTGCTCATGTGTGAGACCATATCTTGTGAGTAGGGCATCCTTTATGATAGTGTAGGTGAGACTCTGAGCATCCCCTAAGGCTGTCAATGTATCCCTCCCCTCTACCTCAAAGTGCTTCCACAGAGCTGCCCCCCAATGAGCTTCAGGGAGCAGATTCATGTGGAGAGCAGACTCATACCCCTTGAACCACAAGTGTATGTCATCCTCTCTTTTGTAATCCTTCACTAGGTCTTTTGGGATGTGTACCCTTCTTTCAGGCTGCATTGTGCTGTTGCTGCCACCATCTCTACTAGACTGGCTCCTCTGATCTAACTCCTTTAAGCTAAGTTCATGAGCCAGTAGCATCTTCCTTTCTTCAATGGCCATCCTCCTGATCTGACCTTCCCTCTCCATCTTGAGCTTGGGTTTTTCCAGTTCCAATTGGTACTCTCTCTCTGCCTGTCTTTCCTGTAACTCTTCAGGTGTCAGACCCTTAGATGAGACACTGCTACCTGCCCTGGAGACCTTCTCCCTAGACATAACAGGCCCACCTGCAATACCATTGTGTATGGAATACTCCTCCTCCTCATCTCCCTCATCCTCTGTGTGCCCTTCAGTGCTCTTGGCTGTCACCCAGGCCCTCAGCGCTTTTTGCGGCTCCTCCTTCTTGGATGAGCTCTTAATGGGACAGTCAAAACCTTTACAAAACTGCTTCAACTGAGCCTTGATATAACTCTTTAATTTCTCACGGTCAAAATCAGCTCCAACTGATGCATCTGCAGCTTGGGACATGAGGAAGATTCAAAAACAAGTGCAAAGTTCTAAAGGCAGAAAAACAAGTTCCCAAATGAAGTTTCAAAAAAGTCAGTCAAGGGATCAGCGAGAAATAGAACAAAAAGAAGTTCCAAAGAGAAAAGCAAAAATCACAAGACAAGTAGTATGTGGTCACATAGCGGTCTGAACTCAAAACAGTAGTGTACACTTAATTACTGTATGTCAAGTACAAATACAAGTCCAATCCCATCCGCTGATCACCAATGTAAGAAATAGGGTCGTTGGTTGACAGTCAGGTTACCCCCTGTCCAAGCAAGGACCCTCACTCTAGTCAGTGTGAAAGAGAATCATTCTCAGCTAACCCCTGCTTACCCCCTTGGTAGCTTGGCACAAGCAGTAAGCTTAACTTCAGAGTGCTAGGTGTAAAGTATTTGTACCAACACACACAGTAACTTAATGAAAACACTACAAAATGACACAACACAGGTTTAGAAAAATAGAGAATATTTACCTGAACAAAACAAGACCAAAACGACAAAAATCCACCATGCACAAGTCAAGTTATCAATTGAAAAGCAAAAAGAGACTTCATGTAGTTTTAAACACACACTAACACTGTTAGCGTAAAAATGTACCTTGGGTGCATCAAAAATAATCCCGCACAGGTGAGTGTGCGTCAAAAAGGGCTTTCAGTGCGTCGATTCCACTCACGAGAGGGACCTTGCGTCGTTTCTCCTTTCGTCGTGTCGGGCGCGTCGTTTCTTCTCTCTGCAGGAGTATGATGCGCCAATCCGGTCAGCACTCCCGGGTCTGGGCAGGCCTTGCGTTGTTTTTACACGCCCAGTGGTGTCTCTGTCAGAAATTCAGCCGCTCGATGATCCGAAAACCACACAGCGTGGGTTGCGATCTCCCAGCCTCCATCAGCAATGCTGCACGTCGTTCTTTTTCCCACACGGTATTCTTTGTGTGGATTTCTTCCTCGTAGGCTGCCAGCTTCTCCTTTCCAGGAACTGGATGGGCACCACAGGGCAGAGAAGGAGTCTCTCCAGAGACTCCAGGAGCTGGCAGACAGAAGTCTTTGCTGCCCCTGAGACTTCAACAACAGCAGGCAAGCTGTAAATTAAGCCCTTGGAGATCTTCACAGGATGGAAGGCATGCAAAGTCCAGTCTTTGTCCTCTTACTCGGGCAGAAGCAGCAACTGCAGGATAGCTCCACAAAGCACAGTCACAGGCAGGGCAGCTCTTCTTCCTCAGCTCTTCAGCTCTTCTCCAGGCAGAGGTTCCTCTTGGTTTCCAGAAGTGTTCTAAAGTCTGTGGTTTGGGGAGCCCTTCTTATACCCAATTTCTCCTTTGAAGTAGGCCTACTTCAAAGCAAAGTCTCTGTTGAATGTGAAATCATGCCTTGCCCAAGCAAGGCCTGAGACTGCAGACGGTTTGGAGACTGCAATGTGCGAGGGCAGGCACAGCCCTTTCAGGTGTGAGTGACCACTCCTCCCCTCCCACCTTGCACAGATGGCTCATCAGGAAATTCAGACTACACCCCAGCTCCCTTTGTGTCACTGTCTAGTGAGAGGTGCACCAGCCTAACTGTCAAACTGACCCAGACAGGGAATCCACAAACAGGCGGAATCACAGAAATGGTATAAGCAACAAAATGCTCACTTTCTAAAAGTGGCATTTTCAAGCACACAGTCTCAAAATCAACTTTACTAAAAGATGTATTTTTAAATTGTGAGCTCAGAGACCCCAAACTCCACATGTCTATCTGCTCCCAAAGGAAATCTACACTTTAATCATATTTAAAGGTAGCCCCCATGTTAACCTATGAGAGGGACAGGCCTTGCAACAGTGAAAAATGAATTTAACAATATTTCACTGTCAGGACATGTAAAACACATTACTATGGCCCTCATCAGAACCCTGGCGGTTGGTGACCGCCAGGGGTATTGTGGCGATAGTAGAGCCAACAGGCTGGCGGTACTAGTCACCCTATTTTGCCGTGGCGGTCCTGGCGGTCATAATCCACCGGGGCAGCGCTGCCCTGGGAGTTTTGACTCCCCTTACCCCCAGCCTGTCCATGGCGGTAGACACCACCATGGAAAGGCTAGCGGTTAGGGGATTGGGGGTGCCCCTGGGGGCCCCTGCACTGCCCCTACACTTGGCATGGGCACTGCAGGGGCCCCCAGGCATAGCCCCATTGCGCATTTCACTGCCTGAATTTCGGGCAGTGAAATGCGCAACGGGTGCTACTGCACCCGCTACACATCAGCATTGCCGCCGGCTCTATTACGAGCTGGCAGCAATGTTGATGTGACTTTTTCACTGGGCCAGTGGACGGTAATACTGTTACCATCCACTGGCCCAGCGGAAAAGTCGTAATAGGGAGCCAGACATACCCCGAGGTTGTAATGAGGGCCTATTTGTCCTACCTTAACCATACACTGCACCCTGCCCTTGGGGCTGCCTAGGGCCTACCTTAAGGGTGTCTTACATATAAGAAAAGGGAAGGTTTAGTGGGTACACTTGCCAAGTTGAATTTACAGTTAAAACTGCACACAGACACTGCAGTGGCAGGTCTGAGACATGATTACAGAGCTACGTATGTGGGTGGCACAAGCAGTGCTGCAGGCCCACTAGTAGCATTTTATTTACAGGCGCTGGGCCCCTCTAGTGCACTGTACTAGGGACTCACTAATAAATCAAATATGCCAATCATGGATAAGCCAATCACATACACATTTTGTAAAGGAACACTTGACTTTAGCGCTGGTTAGCAGTGGTAAAGTGCCCAGAGTAACAAAAACAGCAAAATCAGAGTCCAGCACACATCCACAACCTGGGAAAGAGGCAAAAAGTTGAGGGAGACCACGCCAAGGATGAAAAGTCTAATACCTCCTGTCAAAGCAAGGACCCTCACTCTAGTCTGGGTAAATGAGAATCACCCTTGGTTAATCCCCACTCACCCCCTGGGTATCTTGGCACGAGCAGGCAGGTTTAACTTTAGAAGCAATGTTTAAAGTATTTATACCAACACACACACAGTGATTCAGTGAAAACACTACAAAATGACCTATTTAGAAAAATAGGTAATATTTATCTAAACACAACAAGACCAAAACAACAAAAATCCAACATACACAAGTCAAGTTATGAATTCCCCTAAAGGAATAAGAGTCTTAATCCTTAGAAAACAGTGAGAATGCTGTTGTTACACAAAGTACCAGGTTGGCGTCAAAAATAAAGCTGTACGGGTGAGCGTGATTCAGAAACGTCTGCAATGCGTCGATTCCTTAATCGCAAGTGAGGCTGTGAGTTGTTTCCTTCTCTGGTCGGGTCGGCGATGCATTGTTTTTCTCCCACAAGAGAGTGATGGGTTGATTTCTGGATGGGGCACCTCGGATCTGCACAGAGTGGGTTCACTTTGACGCCCAGGGACGGTGCGTGGAAAATCTGGTCACACAGTATCAAGAAACCGCGCTGCGTGGGGTTTGCATCGTTATCAGCCTCCGCTAGTGTCATTTCTCCAGCTGTGTTGCGTCGATCTTCCAACCACAATGCAGGTCGAGCATTGATTTCAGTTGCAAAGCTAGCAGCGCATCGTTTATCAGCTCTGTCACGGAAGGTGTGTCAAAGACTTCCTCACTCGGTGGTCAGTGCATGGATTTTCAGTCCTTGTCTGCCAATTTCACCTTTCAATGGCCCAGGAACCGGATAGGGCACCACTTGGCAGGGCAGGAGTCTCAGCAGAGAGTCCAGGTGCTGGCATGGGAAGTCTTTGATGGCCCTGAGACTTCAACAACAGGAGGCAAGCTCAGTTAAAGCCCTTCGAGATTCTTCACAAGCAGGAATGCACAACAAAGTCCAGTCTTTGTACCCTTTCCCAGGCAGAGTCACAGGCATGGGCAGCTCTTCTCCTCAGCTCTTTTCCTTGCAGAGGTTCCTCTTGTTTCCAGAAGTGATCTAATTTTCAGGGGGTTTGGGTGATCTTCTTATATCCCTTTCTGCCTTTGAAGTAGACCTACTTCAAAGAGAAGTCTCTGTTGTTTTCAAAATCCTGCCTTGCCCAGGCCAGGCCCCAGACAAACATCAGGGAATTTGGAGACTGCATTGTGTGGGGGCAGAAAGTCAATTACACATACATTTTTTATGTAGGAGCACTTAAACTTTAGCACTGGATAGCAGTGGTAAAGTGCCCAGAATAACAACAACTGCAAAAACAGAGTCCAGCATACATCAACAACCTGAGAAACAGAGCCAAAAAGTTAGGGGAGACCACGCCAAGGATGCCAGGTCTAACTATAATCAAGTAATCAACTGGATAAAAAAATCAAGACAGCAAACAATTTAAAAGTGTTTTGTCACTATTTGAGAATTCTGAAAATATGTCCTCATTTTACTTTTTTAGAGCACTAACAATGATTTCTATGGGAATAAGACATCTAATTTTTTATAATCTTTAAAGGAAATGATTTAGGTATACAGTTTTGATTACATCAAGATGACGTCAGGCGTGAAACACTTTTGTAATAAATATAGAATGTTAGCAATCTAGTTGTTCATTAGAATACTGCGGGGAGGCAGGTGTTAGGGACGAGGACTTGGTTAACTGAGGGCAGGGAGGAGAGTGCAAATGCAACTAGATGACCACAGTGGGAGGTGGCAGGCAGAGGCAGTAGCAGCACAACAGGTCATGGGGGGCAGGGCAACTAACCAACCATGCAGAACAGGCGTGAGAAGCTGCTGCAATATAACAGACCATTGAGGGCAGACAGAAGAGGCACTGGCAGTACAATGAAACATGCCAAAAGACTCAATTCATGCAAGAGACTCCGATGTTTTCAAGCCCAAAATGGCTTTTTTTATCTGTCTCCTGACTAAAATCTCCTCTTTTTCAGTGAAAGTAAATAGGAAAATCAATTCTGCAGGTTTTTTTCACAAAACCGTCTTCTTACCTTTTTCAAAATGTTGGTATGTGTAGTACATTGGTTCACGGAGGGCAGGGGGAATGGGGTAGGGACATGGACTCCGAAACAGAGGGCAGGATGGAGGTGGGCAGAGGTACCAAACTGACCTTACAGGGCAGATGTCAGGGGTTTCCGCAGCACAATACACCACATAGGGCAAGTGGGATGGCAGTGCAGCACAGCGGACCATGGAAAGCAAAAAAGGGACAGGGCCATGCACATGGACAACAGAGAGCCAAAGGGAAAGAGGCAAGAGGTGCAAGCTGACCATACCGGACAGACATGAGGGACAGTTGAAGCATAACAGACCATGAAGGACAGGAGTGATGGGGCAGGGGCATGACAGTGGACCAGACAAGGCAGGTGGAAAGGGATAGGGACCTGCACATGGAAATTGGAGGGCAGGGCTGGAGCAGCAAGTGGACCATAGATGACAGGGGGGGAAAGGGCACTAAAAACACAACACACCATGGAGGGCAACAGTGAGACTATAATGGTACACACACAGGTAATGGAGGGGAGGCAGGAGGGGGTCAGGAGCATCAAGCTGACCACAGAGGGCAAGTGGCAGCTCAACAGAACACTCAGAGTAGATAGGAAGTGACATGGCAGGTCCATGGAACAAAGTGGGCAAAAAAGGAGGGAGCAGGAAGAAGCACACAGATATCAGCGGGCTGAGGGAATTAGGGTAGGGACAGCAAGCTAAACTCAGAGGCTAAGCAGGAGAGTAAAGATGTGGCATAGAATTGGGCAATGGAGGGCACGAGAAGTGGGCACGGACACCAAGCTAAATGGAGGGCAGTGACAGCTCATCAGGCCATGCAGGTCAGGTGGGAGGGGGCTGTTGCATGGGTTTGGACAACAGAGGGTTTTGAGGAGGTAGATGAGGCAGCAAGCTAACTGTTCAGGGCAGATGGGAAGGGCAGTGGCACAACAAGAACCACACAGGGCTGTAATGAGGGAGCAGGGGCATGGATTTTAACAATGGATGGCAAGGAGGAGTGGGAGCCCAGATATTACATCTCTGATTACATTGTCTATGACATCACTGATAATATCACTGTAACATTGCCAGTAAAATTATTGATGAGAAAACTGTGCATGACAGTGTTAGTTATAATTACCTTGGGGCATGAGTTACAGTTAATTGAATTAACTCTAACTATAACACCTAAATGTTTGTGGTTTTGTGCGTGTAAAATCTGATCCTAACTATAATGTCCCTGTAACCTTTCGATTCCTTAAAAATTATTAAGGTAAACAGCACTCCACGAATGAATAAACAGAAGGTTTAATTTCACAAAACAGGAACGCGTTTCGGCGTTACCGCCTTCATCAGGTTGATGAAGGCGGTAATGCCGAAACGCGAAATTCTGTCACCATTGGCATTCAGGCGCGGCAAGGGAATGCCGTACTAAGTGTTTCCATATATATATATATATATATATATATATATATATATATATATATATATATGTATATTACCTAGTAGCGATTGCCACTAGGTAGTTATAGGTAGGACCTAGTTTCTATAGAAAAAGTTGTTTTTGCTTGCCTATATCTTTAGCGCTGCTTGACAAATCTTCAAGAATTTTTCCCAAAAAGTTAGACAGCTGCTGTTTGACAGTTTTGGGGTGATCTGTTGAGCAGGGGCAGAGATAAAGGGGGATAAAATTAAGTGCCTTTTGGATTTTAATTCCCATGAGAAAATTGAACAGCGATAGCTCAAAAACCACTGGATGGAATTACACCAAATTTGGAAGAAAGGTAGCTCTTGGTCCAGAAATAACCCTTTCTGTTATTTGGTGTAAATTAGTTCAGTAGTTTTTGAGAAATTTAAAGGAAATCCAAATTTGTGTATCTAGTGATGCGAAGGAATCGAGAAACTCTCCTGATCCTGTGCTGAGATCTGATTGGCTGCCAACACTTCAACAAGGAAGCTGAGTCCTAGAAAAAAATTATTAAAAATACAGAAGGGGTCAGTGTATGAACACCCTGATAGCTATGGTTCTGGTGTCCCAAAGGGATATGCATGCAGGGAACAGAGATGAAAGGTTTGCTTCAGATACTACTTAAGCAGCTCCTTGGTTGCTGAAGCAATGGGACTTAGGGGGAAGACATGAGGCTTCAACTGTAACTCGCTCCCATGCCATGCACAGTTTTCCACACAAATAAGTAGACTTCTAATGATTCATTGATATTTTTATTGATGTTATAAAACTTGTCAATCGTGCTGTAATATCTAGGGTAATTAGTAGTGAATGGCGAGGGCACAAGTTACCTTACTTATATAGTTACTTGAAATAATTCTAACTGCTGAATTTCCATGATATTGTGGGAGTAAATTCAGAACCTAACTATAACGTCCCTGTAACCATTGTTTTTTAAGTGAATTTATAGTTTTTTTAACATAAAGTAATTTCCATTACGATATGTTAATCCAACCACTGCCGCGCACGGCCTTCAATGGTGTGTGGTAGGGATTAGCCACCGGGCCTGGCCTGTGGCAAGTCCCTGTGGCCAACGCCCTATCCACCCAACCCCATGCTTTGCACACCTTTTGCCCATGCGCAGCAGGAGTTGGTGGCAGGGTCTCTCTCTCTGGATGTGAGAGAGGTGTGAGAGGGTGTCTCCGGGTGTGAGAGTGGATGTGAGAGTGTACATCTGGGTGTGAGAGGGTCTATGTGGATGTGAGAGTGTCTGACTGTACTCCAATCGATAAAAGATGCATTCACATCTATGAAGGATTTCAGATCATTTTTCAATATGGAAATGTTGAGTAGGCACATTTGCTTTGCCTTCGCCAAGCCCAGGAGTTAGATTAATTTGCCCTTTCAAGAAGTGGAGCTTCGTCTCGGACACCTGCTACGATTATAGTTGTAAGTGCTTCCTGTTGAGGTTTAATTTTTGTGAAATGAGCATCATGGCCAGAACAGAATCTCAACTGCTCCTTTATTCAACAAAAGACCACAGTTTTGTACAAAATGTCTATCCAACTGGAGCGCTCTCTACTGGTTAGGTAGTAAGTGCTACCTCAAGTGTCTATGATGGAAGGGCGTGGCCTCCCCTCCCGGTTGATTTCAGACATGGAAACCCCATCCTCCAGGACCCTGCCATCTCTCCTCAGTGTCTTCCAGGGCACCAGTGTGCAATGGGACTGTGGGGGAAGCCTGAAGGCCCCCGCGGTCTCAACCAGCTCCCTGCCTCCTGTGGGAGCTAGAATTGCTGTCACATAGAGGGATCTGCTAAAGATCTAAGGGGGTCATTCTGACCCTGGCGGTAAAAACCGCCAGGGCCAACGACCGCGGGAGCACCGCCAACAGGCTGGCGGTGCTCTCATGGGCATTCTGACCGCGGCGGTACAGCTGCGGTCAGAAACGGAAAACCGGCGGTGTACTGCTGGTTTCCCGCTGCCCTGGGGAATCCTCCATGGCGGCGCAGCTTGCTGCGCCGCCATGGGGATTCCGAGCCCCATACCGCCATCCTGTTCCTGGCGGTTTTGGCCGCCAGGAAGAGAATGGCGGTATGGGGTGTCGTGGGGCCCCTGTAACAGGGCCCCACAAAGATTTTCAGTGTCTGCCATGCAGACACTGAAAATCGCGACGGGTGCAACTGCACCCGTTGCACCCCTTCCACTCCGCCGGCTCCATTCGGAGCCGGCATCCTCATGGAAGGGTGTTTCCCGCTGGGCTGGCGGGCGGCCTTCTGGTGGTCGCCCACCAGCCCAGCGGGAAACCCAGAATACCCGCGGCGGTCTTTTGACCGCACAGCGGTATTCTGGCGGGCCCCGCCAGGACGGCGGCTACCGCCGCCGGCCAGGGTCGGAATGAGGCCCTAAATCCTTATCTGTGAGAGCAATTGTTTCCTCTGTTTCTCTGCCTGCATGTGGGCACCACAGGATATTGCAGGACCTGGCCCTCGGGGTGGTCACCAGAGCCATTTATAGCTCCTTGAGGAGGGCTCCGTGACCGCTTCTCTGCATTACATTTTGACCCGGGGGTCGACAATGGACCCATTATCTTCTTTAAATTCTGTCCTAGGGAGGTGGTGTTCCCAGGGAAGAAGGGGCACTGTTCCCTTTAATTTCCATCAATAGACCCAGGGTGGTAGCAGTCCCAGGAGCTGCGGGGGGCACTCATCATCACATATAATTAAAGTTGGCCCTGGGGAGGTGGCAGTCCCTCGGCCTGCAGAGGGGCCAGGCGGCCATTCACATATTATTGAAAGTTGGCCTTAGAGAAAGGTTGGTCCCTGGGTCTGTGGGTGTGCCTGGTCCCCTGCATTCTATATGACTTAAGTCCCAGGGATATGGTGGTTCCTGGGTCTCTGGGAGGGCTGAGCAGCCTCCCTGTGTTCAATACAACTTAAGCCCCAGGGAGGTGGCAGGCCCTGGGGCTGCAGCCCTCTGCATACAGTGAGAATTAAGCCCCGGGGAATTAGCAGTCCTACATAATCATAATAAGCCCCAGGGAGGTGGTGCTCCCCATGGTATAAAAATGCCGTGGGGGGGTCTGTGTCCTCCTGCTTTATTTTAACATGCTCCCCGAGACGTGGCCTACCCAGGCACCCAGGGGCTTCATTAAAACAAAAGTGTAGCCCACGCTTGTTTTTTTTGTTAATTTGTGCCACAGATTTGCAACCCTCTTGTGAATTCACAGCAAAAATAAAAAAAATGCTTTTTTTGCGGGGGGATTCTTGGACCCCAGCACCAGAGATAAGGGGTCAGGATGTCCATACCCTTGCCCCTTTTCTTATTGTTTTTACCTTTTTTTCTGGGACTCAACTGATGCCGGGTCCCAAGATGGCTACCAACACTTTCTTGTCGAAGTGTTTGCAGCCAATCAGATCTCAGCATGAAGCATGAAATTGGGAGGGTTTGCAGAACCTTTGCGTCCATATATATATACAAATTTGGTGTTCTTTATTATTTCAAAAATTACCACAAGGATTTACACCAAATCACAAAAAGTTCACTTTCTGGACTAAAAGCTAGCTTTCTGCCGAATTTGGTGCTATTTCGTATAGTGGTTTGGTCGCTATTCCTGTTTAAAATCCCTATGTAAATCAACATGGAGAAAACATGTTTTGGGACCCCCTTTTTCTCGGCCCACACTTGACAGATCACCCCGAAACTTTCCAGACAGCAACTGACGTGATCGTCAGTTTGTGATGATTCGTCAATCAGTGCCAAAGGTATAAGCAAGTACAAAAAACACTTTTTTCTATATAAGCTAGGTCCTAAATATAACTATCTAGTGGCCATTGCCACTAGTATATATATATATATATGTATATATATATATATATTACACCATCCAAGGTCCACCTTGTGGTGCGCACGTTTTACGGGTGCAAATGTGAGGAAAGGATCATTCCTCTACAATATCCAAAACCAACAATTGTCAGACACTTGATTCGTTGCACTCCAGGAGAGTTTTATTGCTTCTATCCAAAGAAGTATAAAAAAGAGAAGACACCACCAACGCGTTTCAACCTCTCGGTCTTGATCACAGTTTATATACATATATTGGCGCCGATTGACGAATCTTCAGGCAATTTTCAAAACATAACCTTTGGTCAGTTCAGCTGCTTTTTAGAATGCTTCGGGGTTATCTGTCAAGCAGGGGCTGAGAAAAAGGAGGGGTCCCAAAACACTTATTGCCCATTCTATGTCAATGGGATTTGTTAAACTTTTGAACACGACTACAGCCCGAACTGCTAAACGGAATTACACCAAATTTGGCAGAAAGCCAGATCCTGATCCCAAAAGCACACTTTTTGTGATTTGTTGTAAATTTGTTGAGTAGTTTTGAATAAATTAGAGTTTAAATATTATACACAGGGAGGGATGCGGATCCTCCATGGATCTGATTGTCCCCGCACAGATATCTGATTGGCTATCAACATTAAAGGAGGAAGTGTTGGCAGCCGTCTTGGGACTCGACTTCAGCGAGTCCCAGAAAAAAAGTAAAAGAAAAAGAAAAGGGGTTTATGTAGGGACACCCTGACCCCTTAGCTCTGTTGTTGGGGTCCCAGAGAGACACCACCAGGGCTAAAAAGCATTTTTTATTCCATTGGAAAATCAGCAAATCCGGATCCGCAGATTTTTCCAATGTTTTTGAAAAACAAGGGAGGTGTCAGCGAGACCAAATCCTCAGGGTATATGCGTTGTTGTCAATAGGCCCACCTCCTGGCAGCTCCAACTCTACAAGCCTTAACAGCGCAGTGTTGTAAAGTGGCCAAGTGGGGAGTAGGGAGTTAAGGAAGGGTACAGTGGGGAAGGAGACCTGCGGAAACAAGAATCACAGATACTACAGAGAATTACCAATCACAGAACTCTTTGGAGTCTGTCAACTATAAATCCAGCAGTCACTTGGAACTATTGTAAATCATAGCGCCTTTCATAAGTTTCAAGAAATGAAAGGTTAACACAGTATTCACTCAAAGAAATGTTACTTCACATTTCAAAAACTTTCCAAGATACGCGATTTCAGTTTGTGTGCGTACTTTGCATTAACCATAATCAAATATTCCCTTGAGTACAAATCATTGCCTTAGCATTTATTCATAACCATTTAAACCTCTTCTGGGTAACCGCACTTATACACTGTATCTCTGTCGCAACCGTGCGACTCCACAAGTAAGCAGCTGAAGTTGAAAAGTGACCGCGAGAAAGTGGTAACGCTGTAACAGCAAAACGTTTGCTTAGTTTGTTATCAGCCTAAATATTTACAGCTGACTGCCAAAGATTACTACTTTCTTCAAAAAAAGAATATCAACCTTTAAACAGTTTCATCAAATAAGAAAATGGATGATGGAAGCTAGAAACCACCATCCGTCTTACCGCCCTGAGTGTCTGCTACTCGCTGATTTAGATGCCTCCACAAGGGGAAATCCCAGGTGACCTGCAGGAACATGGAAACACCCGACTTCAAACAGAAAGCTCCGGGCCTCGCGAGATCCTTAGAACAGTGAGCACTGAGAACTGGGCGGGGTCACTTAAATAGACGTGTGCCCGCCCCATGTGCCACAGCCAAAGTGCCCCGCCCAATGTGCCATGCCCAAAGTGCCCCACCCAAGATGGCTGTTATAAAGATACTTGGGACCAATGCCATGAATAAAAGATAATGCGCATATAACACGCTGCAGCAGCTACTGGATTCTGCGAATGGCAATTTCTGGACTAAGACTGTGTGGTGGAAACAGTAATGCACGGATTCTGGCATCAGACAGGCCCTAGGGGCATTGTGCCTTTAGTAAGTAAGGGGGGACATGGGTCCCCCCTCCTAGGGCTTTAGTTAACAATCAATATTTAGAATGAAGGGGGATGCATGGCTCCCTCCAAGCTCTGGGGTCACCACCTCCCCAGGTCAAAAGTTTATTTAAAAATGGCATGCCCTATAGAGCTCCTCACAGCCCCAGGGACTGCCACCTCCCTGGGGCTTCAACCAAATGTGAGACGGGGGACCATTCGCTCCTCCGCAGCCGCAGGGACCACCAGCTCCCCAGGGCAATGTTATACTCTGTGCAGGCGGGGCTGCTCGTCCCCGCACAGTCCCGAGGACCACCACTTCCTTGGGCTAAAATTAAACAATGAGGGAGGCCCATTTGGGACCCCCCCTCCCCAAGGACCGGCTCCTTACCAGGGCTTCAAAAAAATTAAACATGGTTGGCCAACCCCCATCCACGCAGCCCCGGTGGCTGCCAACCCCAGGGCATTAATAAAACAATGAAGGGGGTCGGTTTCAGACCCCCGGACCCTAGGGACCACCAACTCCTCTGGCTATTTTAGTAGGAGGAGGGTCACGAGGCCCCCTTGAAGGAGCCTCTGATGGACCACCACCCCCAGGGCTGACTTCTGCAATGTGCTGGGGTGCTCACCCCAGGACATAGCTCCTTGCTCTGACTTGGAAGGAGCTTTGACAGCTCTCACCAAGTCAGAGCAAACACTTCACTTTCTGCATGTGAGGGTGACTAAACACCTCTCACTTGCAGAAAGTGAAGTTTTCTTCTGCTTCCCTGCACTTTGCATGTAGGTAAACAGATGAAAACATTGCACCTGTAAGCAGGGAGCTCCTGTTTACAGAAGCTCCCTCTCTGTGGGAGCAATGCCAGCTCTTGCAGGATATGAGGAGCCAGCTAGGAGTGCAGGGACCATGAGGTTCCCTCCGTGGTCCTGTCACTCCCTCCCATCCAATAATGGGATGGAGGAGAATGAGAGAGAGGGATTGTAATTGCAGTGGTCTCTTCATGTAGTGACTTCAAAGCTTTGAACTAGCAAGACATTTGGTACAAATGTTATCATTATGTTTGAATGCAGAGTGGAACAGAGTTAGTTCTGCCTAATGGTCAAGGTCTTGGCTGTCATTCAGTAGGATGAAGGCTAAAATCCTAGTACTGTTTGTCAGTGTGTTTGTTTATTCACCAGTGTTTTAACTGTTAAACATTCCTAGTGATGGAACATTCATGTATCTTTCCTATCACATGCATGGGTTGAATATCAATTGTATGTCTGGAAACAGCAGGGTAAGGAGTCACCTGTGATGTAATGGTTAGAGTCACAAACCCTCACACTTGAGATAACTCTAACTGGTGAATTTCCATGGTTCTGTACGAGTAAATTCTGAACCTAACTATAATGTCCCTGTAACCTTTATTTCTTTATTTTTTTCTATGTATATATATATATATATATATATATATATATATATATATATATGTATAGACAGATAGATAGATAGATAGATAGATAGATAGATAGATAGATAGATAGATAGATAGATAGATATGTGTGTGCAAACAATTTGTCCTCTCACAGCGCACTCGACAGCTGGTGCCTGCTTCAGAGGTGGACTAATTCCCTGTAATATCTCTTCACCAAAACAAAGTAAAGCACGGCACGGCAGGAAGTCCAGTACTCCTTTTTAATAAATCAAAAAGCACATACAACCATCACCAATGCATTTTGATCTCCAAGGTCTTGATCACTTGATCACACCCAGCCTCAGACCCAAGCAGACACTGTCATACTCATTCTCACACCCAGACAGTCACTCTCACACCTGCTCTCACACTCACATACTCTCACACACATTCTCATACCCAGAAAGACACTCTCACACTCACTCTCACAATCAGACACTCTCACGTCTATTCTCGCACCAAGAGAGATACTGCCACACCCACTCTCACATCCAGATATTCTTACACTCGCTCTCACACCCAGACACTCTCACAGCCAGTCTCACACTCACATAATGTCAAGAATTCTCACAGCCAGTGAGACACTCTCACACCCACTCTCATACAGCAAGAATCTGATTGGCTGGCTACAACTTGTCAGGGAAGTTGTGCTGCCATTTTGATTTTTGGGGAATGGTTCCTGGGGCTGAAATGGGGGCTGCAAGGCAGATAAAGGGGTTAGGTTAGGGATTCCCTGACCCCAGGTGGTTTATTTATATGTGAGAAAACATTAATCACTGGCTTGAAATAGTCTTAAACGTCCACGGATCCGTCTGTAGGGCCCAGCATGGCTTCCGGTGTAAATCTGCAAACAGATCCGTGGATTTTGTGAAATATCAAACAAAATTATATGCACTTACTTTTACACCTACTCTCACATCTAGACACACCCTCTCATACCCACCCTCACAATTAGACAGACACGCTCATATCCACTCTCACACCCAGAGAGACACTCTCACACCTACTCTGACACCCAGACAGACACTATCACACTCACTCTCATACCCAGACAGACACTCTCACATACTCTCACACCCAGCGAGACACTCTCACACTCAGACTGACACTCTGATATCCACTCTCACACCAAGAGAAACAGTCACAGCCACTCTCACACCAGAGAGACCCTCTCCCACCATTTCACACTAAGACAGACACTCTGACACTCACTCTGACTCTCACTCTCACTCCCACTCTTTCACTCACATAGTCTCAGACACATTCTCATAACCAGAGAGACTCGCACACCCACTGTCACACCCAAAGAGACACTCTCACATCCACACTCTCATACCAAGAGAGTCACTCTCACACCCCCTCTCAAATCGAGAGAGACACTCGCACAGCCACTTTAACACCCAGAGAGACACTCCCACATCTACTCTCATACTCACATACTCTCACAAGCATTCTCACACTCAGAAAGACAATATCTCACACCCATTCTCACAATCAGACAGACACTCTCACATCCACTCTCACACCAAGATTGACATGTTTACACTCACTCTCACACCAACACAGACACTCTCACACCCACTCTCACATCCACTCCCACACCAAGAGAGGCACTGTCATACCCACTCACACACCCAGACACACTCATACACTCACTCTTACACCTAGACACAATCACACCCACTCTCATACCAAGAGACACTCTCACACCCAGACAGACACTCTCAAATCCACTCTCATCCCAAAAGAGACACTCTCACATCCACTCTCACACTCAGAGAGACACTCTCACATCCAGATTCACCCTGTCACCCCACCTTCACTATTGGACAGACACTGTCACACCAAGAGAGACTCTCACACATTCTTTCACACCCAGAAAGACTCTCCCATACCCACTCACACACCCAGACAGACACTCTTACATCCACTCTGAGATCCAGACGGACACTCAGATCCACTATTACACCCAGACAGACACTCTCAGACCCACTCACACATTCATACTCTCCCTGTCAACCCACCATCACAATTGGCCAGACACTTTCACAGACACTGTCACAACAAGAGGGACTCTAAGACACACTTTCACACCCAGACCAACACTAACACACCCACTCTCACACCCAGACACACACTGGATCATATAAATAAATATCTGTATGAAGATTGGTAGGGATTGTTTTTGAGAAAAGAAAACTGATGTTAGATTGGGTTTTGAGAAAGTAAAAAAAAACTGTTGGTGTTTGAGTTTGGGGAATAATTTGAAAAAAAAACATGTAGACCTGCTATTTTTCTTTTTTAAGGAATTATGGTACTTTAAAAACCATTATGTACTTGTGATCTAGTGTTGCAACAGAACTTTGCAAAGTAGGGCACTATGGTATCAGAGCTCGAGAAACATGGGGGATGGGGTGAAAATAAAATAGACTGAGACTTTGTAATTGCAGTTGACAAAAATTTATAAGAAAAGTGTTTCCTTGTGAATAAACTATTTTATTCAAAGAAGAATGTATATGGTAGTATCAAAATATTGGGAAAATGATGTTAGTACTCCCTTACGAATGTACAGATCCATCAGCAGAGTTACACAAAGTCAGGCTGGGTGCCAAGGAGAATCCGCATATCCGGCAAAAAGTGGTATTGAATTGGGCTTTCTTTTTAGGAATGTTGGAAAGGGTTAGGTGTAACATCCAATCAGAAAATGCATACCAAAACCTAGATATGAAAGAGAGATCTTGATTCACTTTGTGATTGTGTAAACTTAAAAACAAAGTTGAGAAGCTTGCCATTCATGGTTCCATTGTGTGAAAGTGGTAGACCATTATTATGCTTGGTTTTTGCATACTTTCAGTAAGAAGAAATTCTAACTGTTTCTGAGAGACAAATATACACAATACCAAAGACACTTCACAGGTATGTGTTGTAGCATGTATTTTAATTTATAATTAGTTAATATGAATGGGAATTAATAGAATGTCCATAATCACGTAAAGTGGATAAGCAGAAGTCAGAAGAAATTGAAATAAAATGGATATGCAAAAGTCAGAATAAATATATTAACAGATATTTTGGAACATAAGGCTTAATCCTTTGTGAGCTTATGGGTAAGGTATAGAGCAGAGCAGTCTGTTATGTGGTGAAATAATTTATTGTCAGCAAACACAAAACTGTGCACTATGCAAGGATGCAGGCAGATTCTAGAGCAGGATAACAGATATTTTAGAACATAAGGCTGCACCCTTTGCAAGCTTATGGGTAAGCTATAGAGGAGAGCAGTTTGTTATTATGTGGTGAAAGAATTTCTTGTCAGTAAACACAAAATTGTGCACTATGCAAGGATGTAGGCATACTATAAAGCAGGATTTTTTTCAGTTAAAAGATAAAACATATGTTTGTGAGTTTCACTGACTGATACATACAATTACAAATTCTTATACTCAAACATGTATTGTGTGTCCAGGCCATACTCCAAGTGTTATATCTATTAATAACTAATAAAATGATAAAGGCACTCACACATCCAGTCAAAGAGTAAGAGAGGCAATTATACATACATGCACACACCCAGGCAGCACTTATATTTCACGGAGTATTGTAGTGAGTTGCGCAGACAAATACATATCCCTGTACTCACCATAATTACTTAGGCATTTGCTGGGAAACACATAGAGGTACTAATAAACTCACTTGGATATGAAGGCAATTACTGACATAACTTATGTAAACCAACAAAAGAGGGTGAAGTAGTGAGTGATTGGCGCTCCTACTACCACAAATTATAACTTCAAAATTAACACGGTGCACCTAACTCAGGTAACCACCCTCCAAAAGTTACCTCCAAGATATACCCTTAGGGATATCTCACATTGCTATACAGAGTAATGGCACACAAGTGATATCTTATTCTAAGTAGACCAAATGTTAACCTTGCATCAATCAGAATAGTCTATGCGCTATATCTATCTAGAGGAACACCAAACATTTAATCCTTATATATATTTATTGGTCCTATTCCAAAACCTATATAAAGTCATACATCCAAAAAGAAATACAACTCATATCAATTTCATAGTGCATAATCAAACCCCAAATTTTGATCTAAATGACAATAATGCAATTCGTTGTCAACACGTGTTTCATCCGGGGGAGTACCCCTAGGATTTCCTCAGGACTTGCTTGTCAAATGAAGATTCATGAAAGACTTCCTACAAAACAGTATTATCATATGACAAGAGTCAATTACTACTGTCTCCTGTTCATCCAAAGCTTAATAATAAATTTCAAAATAAAAATGAAAATAATAATAAAAACCAACCATGTGCTCAGGTGAGAACCATGCAAGTATCTGACATCATCATTATATGAGTGGTGTTAAATTGTGCGACTGAGTCAACTACTCATTTTCAAACATTTCACCCCCCTTATGCTGTAGAATATGTGGTAGTGTATAGACCAGGTAAGTGCATCCCCACTAAAAGTTAGATTGAAATCATATAAAGTGCCTGAAATACATACAGTATACATAAATAAATCAATAAAATAACGAAAATTTTATTTAAATTATAAAAATTATGAAAACAGTACAGATATGTGCCATGCTCCTCATTAGCTAAAAAGGACCCAAATGTGCTCTCTTATAACCTCTACAAAAGGGGGTGTGTCCCCACGTTCATTCGGTATTTTACCTTATAATCTTGATTGTATCCAATTTCTTAACATGCTCCAATGCACCCCTTGATATCCGAAGTAAATTCTAGTGATAAATAAGTACGGTAAGATATACACGAGTATTGCATTCGTGATGCATTTAATAGTGTATTTAAGACATCCATATGATTCCATAAACTGCTTACCAATTGGCTTATTTGTTTGAGTTCCTTCTACATCATGTCTTCACGTGTTTACTTATCAATTGCCTCTATCACAAAAGTAAGCATCCATTAGTGACAAATCATATCTAATTAAATCTACCCATACAATTCGAACGCTCCATTTCACTCTTTACCTGTGGCAGTGTTTCAGTAACAGCGAGTACGCTACCAAATGACTAAACCGAATCCCTGCCGTGCGTCATATTTAAATGCCTAAGACGCTTCATCGAAATAAAAGACAGACTACCGCGATCCTGACCGTCTCCACAATCAACACAAATGATGCCCTTCTATCTTGCGGCTTCCTCTATCTAATTAAGCTCAAAATAATACTAAACATCAAAAACAGACTGCGTTCGCTACCAATACGTCTAAAAAGAGGAGAGGCCACACAGATTCAGTTACTATAGCCTTTCAAACCAGTTCTAATCTCTCTGTGCCATATATCTATTCACTTATATTTATTTATTACTCATTCCATAAGAATAATATTAATTCGTTGTTTTTTCAGGAGGTTATCCCACAATAATCAACATAGAAAAAGTTTTTTATGAAACCAAAGACATATTTATATCCTACTTCACTTAAGTTAAAAGTTCACTAGTCAATAAAATATATGACATATATTATAATTATCCCAGATTAATATTTTGCTGACATTGAATCTCATTTAATTAATTATACGTTCACTCACTAAACAAATACTAATTATTACTCACCCAGAAAATACTCGATTTCATGATCTGTGTTTAAACCATATTCTACTGTTCCTAACTTCATGATCCATAACGATTCCCTTCTTCTCAAGGCCAATTCTCTATTGCCTCCCCGTGGATTCTGTTCACACTGTTCAAAACCAACATTTTTTAAATCTTTGTATGTCCCTTGTGCTTTGCATATCATCACATGCTGAGAAGTACTAATTTAAATATGGCTCAGGCCCACTACTACAGAAACAGCTTTATTGTTACCTTGAGTTGCAGCTAGAAAGCCTGCTTGTTACTCCTTTAAGTATTATTTAACCAATGAAAGTTCAGTACTCAGCTAGGCTATAAGTAGACTGTAGATAAGGGTGCTTTCAAGTTAAAAGTATGAAAATGGCCTTCTCGGTTTCACTGAGCTAGGTGTGCACTTGCAGAATTTACACTCATCTATATGCAGTGTACAGGCCATGTTACAACTTATATAGCTATTTAGAAAATGATAGAACCACTGACACATGCAGTCAAAGACTCAGAGAGGCACTTATACATTCATGCAGACACCCAGACAGAAATTATGTTTGCAGTAGTATTACAGCAGCTTGTACACTGAATTACATACTCTTGCATTCACCTTGTTTACTCAACCATATGATGGAACACTGATAGATGTACTGCTACACTTTCTCAGAAATATGGAGTAATTCTGAGACATCCTACTCACCTATCCAAACAAGTACTACTTTAAACATACGCCAGACCTATTAATGCAGAATGTAAATGGACACTTTTATTGTGAGGTAGAGATTCCACAAAAAAAGGGTGCTTGACAATCCTCAAAGTATTATTTTACTAAATAAAACTGGGCACTCAGCTACTATATAGATGATACAGCAGGGTGGTTTCCATTTAAAAATTTGACATATCCTTCGAAGTCTCACTCACTTACAGATGCCCTTGCAGAGCCCTGTGCTCATTTATAAAATTAGTGTTTAGGCTATTGTAGTAATGAGATAGCTATTAACAAAGAGTCTATCCACTGACACAGCAACTGTCACACCTAGAAACACTGTTACATACACTCTCACACAAAGAAATACAACCTTACACCCACTCTCACACCCAGAAATACAACCTCACACCCACTCTCACACCCAGAGAGACACTCCCACGCCCACTCTCACATCCATACGACCACCCATTGTTACACCTAGAAAAAGACTGTCACACCCAGTCTCACATCTAGACAGATGCTCTTACACCCCCAGACACACACTCCCACACCCGCTTTCAGATCCAGACAGACACTGTCATACCCATTCTCACACCAGATAGACACTGAAAGACTCAGTCTCATACCAAAACAGAGATGTGCACTCTTCAGCCAATCACATACCCAGATGGATATTCTCACACCCATTCTCATAAAAAACAGACACTCTCATACCCCTGTCCATACCCAGACACTGTTACACCCTGAAAAACACTATCACACACAGTTTCACACCTAGAGAGAGACTGTCACAACAGTCACACCAAAACACTTTCACAGTCACTCTCACACCCAGATATTCTGATACCCACTCCCACACCCAAACACACAGAGTCTGATTATGACCTTGGCGGATAGGATACTCTATCACAAATGTGACGGATATGCCGTCTGCCATAATACAAGTTCCATTATATCCTATAGAACTTGTAAAATGGCGGACGGGATATCCGTTATGTTTGTGATGGAGTATCAGATTCACAAAGGTCATAATCAAGCCCAAAGTCTCACATCCAATCTTACAGGACACACATAGTTTTATAGTGATTTTTTGAGAGATAGTGAGATGGTTATTTATAAATTCATACACATACCTAGGTAGTAGTTAGGGAGCCAGTATGATCAGAGTGAATTGCACACAGAGTTACATACTATTGTACTTACCAATACAAAGAGTAAGCTATTTATAGAGTCACTTAGAGACACATTTACAGATCCATAGAGTTAGTAATAGAGCCAGTTATATACTCTCATATTTACTTAAACATCTGATGGTACACTAATGAGGAGCTCATACACTCACTCAAGTATGTAGCCAGGTATTGACAAACTCTAGTGAGCTGTACAGACAAGTACTACTTAAAACATGATTTCTCCCCACTACTGCAGAGGTTAAGTATGCATTTTTACTCCTACCTTGAGTTGATGTTAAAAATACATTTATCAAGTTTTGAACTCTACTTTTAGTATAAATATTGTATTACTCTATTAGATAATCACTAAGGCACATGCATTTAGTAGTGAACACACTGGCAGAGCTAATTAGTTCCAGCATATCATTTTATTCTGCTTTATGTAGAGGTAAATGTATTTTTCGTTTGATTTGCAGATATTCGGTTGTACTAGGAAAAGAAGAATCAGAATGCCTAATAAGAGAGAAACAAGGAGGAAACAATGCTACCTAATTGTAACTGACAGTAAACAAATCAGATAAATCTCCTAATGTAGATCAGAAAAAAAGAACAGCTGGTAAGAGCATTAAGGACATTCTTAAAAAAGTATGTAAAAAATTGTGCACTGAAAACTATTTGTCCAATAAAAAGAGAAGTTGCAAATCAAATGATAAAGAGGGAGGACTACATACTTGTAAAAGTAGAAAATGCAATAGGAAAAGAAAGTAGCAGACTTGGAGACAAAAACTGTTTAAGGAGATAAGGGTGAAATGTTTTGAAATACAGTAATACAAAACTTGCTAAAAAAAAGATGAAGAAATATAAGAGAAGTGCTATAGTTCAGCAAAAACAACATAGTGAAAGTATAGTGGACAATTGTCTGTTCTAAAAAGGTACTTTTTTATCTTAATATTGAACAGAATGAAGATACCAGACAAATCAGTACTGTGCATGAGGAAAATAACATTAAGGAACAGGCTTATTTACAAAAGTAAGTTTTGTAAGGTTCTTTAAAGGTGAATTGATGCACACATCTAGCACAGAACCATTTTAACAAAGAGAGCTACTTGCAAGAGAACACATTAGTGCATGCAGTTGACACAGGTGTCCATTACTATGAAGTGAAGGATGTCACTTCCATAGAAAAAGAACAGATAGTTCCTAAGAATGTAGAACAAGTGATAGCTTAAGAAGTATAAGGAAACAAGCTCTTGTGTACAAGCGGACATTTAGCAATATGTGTACTTTCCATCAGGAATCAGTTGATAAATTCTAACATTTCCTAAGAGAATTTTCATGGAGGAGTCTCAAACAAAAAACTAAAATGCTTCAAAAATTAGGTTCATGTAAAGTTAGAAAATACACTAGCTTGCAAGGTCATTCATTGGCATGGCTTTCAAAGAAAGTCTGTAGAAGTACTTCTCATCACTTTAAAATGTTAGCTGTGCTTCATTCAAAAATGTGCAATTTAGTTAGGAGACTTTATTATGTAAAAATCCCAGCTTTGTGTTCAGGAGATTTGAATGGACCTTTGTTACATTGTAGTGTGGCAGAAGTTGAGAAAGTTTCTGAAGATGTTCAGTTCCAGTTTTTGGGCCTGAAGAAGATAATAGAGAAAATTAGGAGGAAATGTCAAGAGCTATATAGGAAGTTGATACAGAGATAAGTACTGACAAATTTACACAGGAGATAGCAAGGCTCAATGCAGAGTGTTTTAAGAAATCTAAGTATGTTTGTATTTGTTGTCACCACACTCATTACAAAAGACAAACACATAATGTAGTTCTATTTTCTAAAACTGAGTAAAACAGCAATGATGAGTGGAATGAACTCGGTGTATATCTCTTTGTAAAAGAATGCTTTAATTAGACACAAAGGAAACAATATGTAAGTATTGTTGCCAGCTACAGCAATTCATAATAGATTAGGATTGGTACCAATTCCAGAAGAACCTAATAAGTTAAATGTGCATATATCAACTCTAATACAAACTGTGCATCCATTTCAAGCAAACATTAGACAAAACAGGGAAACTACCACGAACAGAACTACCCAAAGGAAGAGATGTGTATTTACCTCTAGATTTAATTTTTTTTTGATGCTGTGGATGTTGAAAAAGATGGAGATGAGCCACTCATTGTTCCAGTAAATGGAGTTCCCACCAAATTAAAAGAAATCTGGCAAGAGTTAGAAGATGTGAATAAAGTAAAAACATATACAATGTATTTGAAAGAAAATAGTGTATTCTATAAAAATGTTAATATTACTGGAGATGTAAGTTGTATCAATGACAAAGTAGTACAATCAAGTTGACAAATAGAAAAGGTGGATAAGCAGAAGTCAGAAGAAATATATTAACAGTATAGTATTTGTCCACTGCTTTCAAAAGATGTTTTGGGGATGCTATTTAACTATTTCAAATGAAGCAAGCTAAAGGAACTCCAATGAGTGTGTGGGAAAAAAGTTTAGAGGCTCGCTGTTTTTGACAGCTATTTCCAACAGGAGTAGGTGACCGCTACGATGAGAGACCTACACAAATACCAGCAGCTGAATAAAGGTTAACAAGACTATGGCCCTCATTACGACCGGTGGGAGATAAAGTGGCGGTAAGACCGCCAACAGGCTGGCGGTAACTACCGCCAAATTATGACCATGGTGGTGATATCTCTGAAAGACAGCCAATGTACCACAACGACCGCCAGGGCGGAAACAACACTCACCACGGCGAGAGCCGCATACAACCAGGCGAAGACAAAGTTCCTCCCACAATATTAAGACCCTTCAATCTGCCACCTTTTCCGGGGCGGTGCCAACACCATCAAAAGCCTGGCGGAAACAGAGCACAGAAGTTAAAGGACTCACCATTGGAGACACATGGGAGAACCACGCCGCCATGGAACCCAAACTGCATGTTTTCCCAATGATCTTCTACGTCATGCTCCACCACGAACACCACCGCTGGTGAAGACGATGACGGTGAGTACAGCCGCCTAGCACACAAGGGGGGGAAATGAGAGTGACACACACACACGCACAACAGACACCCCACATACACACACCATACACACAACCAGCTGCACAAGAAAATCGATTTGTCCACGATAATCAGCAAAATAATACAAGGACAACAGGAATTGACAACAGTGATTGTAATAAGATCAACATCAAAAATAATAAGTCAATGTGGCAATGCAACAGATATGTACAAATGTACAAAAAAGGGACACTGCCCAGTCCATACTTCACAGGGGCCACATGGCCACAGGGCAAAGTCCAAGGCCTCACTCAATTCCTGCACCAATACGGAGAGAACACTGCAGGGGCATCAGTTGGCAAATAGGCAGGCACCTCAGGGGGAGGGGAGGGCACCTCAGCCCGATGCGGAAACAAGACCACAGGTTCTGGAGGGGGCAACATACCCAGTGCTTGGTCCTGGGGAGTGCAAGGCCACAGTCTCTCGAGTGGGTGACTTGTCCACTGGTTCTGGAGGGGGCAACATGCCCTGTGCTTGGTCCTGGGGAGTGCAAGGCCACAGTCTCTCGAGTGGGTGACTTGTCCACTGGTTCTGGAGGGGGCAACATGCCCTGTGGTTGGTCCTGGGGAGTGCAAGGCCACAGTCTCTCAAGTGGGTGACTTACCCACTAGTTCTGGAGGGGGCAACATGCCATTTTCTTGGTCCTGGGCAGTGCAAGGCAACAGTCTCTTGAGTGGGTGAATACCCCACTGGTTCTGGTGGGGGCAGGCCGCACAGGAGCCCATGGAGGCTGGACTACATAGCGTCCGCTGGTGGTGACGACTGCACTCTGGTGGTGGTTGTGGGAGGATCTTGCTCAGCCCCTGCAGCCTCCGATGGCTGCACTGTAGTGGTGGTTGTAGAAGGGTCCTGCTCAGCCCCTGCACCCTCCGACGGCTGCACTGTGGTGGTGGTTGAGGGAGGCTCCTGCTCGGTCCCTGCACCCCCGATGGCTGCACTGTGGTGGCAGCTGTGGGAGGCTCCTGCTCAGCCCCTGCACTCTCTGATGGCTGCAAAACTACGGATGGCGGTGGGGGCTCTGTGACAGGTGCTAGCGCAGACTCCTTCCTCTTCTTTGTGGCAGGTGCAGGCTCCTTCTCCTTCTTTGTGGCTGTACAGGCTCCTTCCCCTTCTTTAGGGCTGAAGCAGGATCCTTCCCCTTCGGTATTTGTGGCCTGGAATCCTTTCCACCATGAGTAGGTGCTGCTAAAACTGTGCCCATGGACTGTTTGGCTGAGGTGCTTGGCTGGGTCCTTGATACCCTGGCCATACGTGCAGGAAGGTGGGGAGGGGGAGGGAAGAGGTCAATCTGGAAAAGGAAAAGCTTTTTAGGGACATTGGGGCAGGAAGAGGGCGAAGGAATGGGAGTGGAGGATAAGGGAGTGGTTGTTGGAGGTGTTTGTCTGCTGGATTTGGGTGCAGGTACATGGGTTGTATGCTGTTGTGAGGTGGATGGCTGTTGGGTGTCTGTGTGCTTGCATTTGTGTACTTTAGGAGGGGGGACAGACATGATGGGAGAGGACACAGGGGACATGTGCATGGATGTTGTGGAGGTGTCTGCCAGTGAGGTGTGTGTTCTGCTTGGTGTTGTGATGATGCAGGTAGTGGATGATGATGTAGTGCATGCAGGTGTGAGTGTGGGTGTAACTGGGTGGGAAGTGGAGGAGGAGGAGGAAGGGAAGACAGTGGTAATAGTGGCTGTTGTTCTGTCTGCAACTGGATGGTGTTTGTGTGAGTGCCTGTGGGCTGAAGTGTGGTGCTTGTGTTTGCCTGTCACACTCTTGGGTGTTGTCTTGTGTGCATGCTTGTCTGGCATTGTGTTCTTGGGATGGGTTGGGGTTGAGGAGAATGAGACTGGGAAGATGAAGTTGGAGGGGGACGGTTTAAACAGGAACAATGGCTGCCATCAGAGAGGAGGCCAGAGTCTGGATCGATCTCTGTTGGGCCGCCAATCCACTGTGAATGCCCTCGAGGAATGCATTGATTGCTGCATCTGGGCTGCCAGCCCCTGGATGGCATTCACAATGGTTGACAGCCCTACAGAGATGGATCTCAGGAGGTCAATGGCCTCCTCACTCAGGGCAGCAGGGCTCACTGGGGCAGGGCCTGAGGTACCTGGGGCGAAGGAAATGCCCATCCTTGTGAGTGAGCGGGCAAGAGCAACTCGCTGAAGGGGCTACTAGGAGGGCAGTTCTGGCACGGGGTTTGGCGGCTGTACCTGTAGCTGGGGTGGTGACAGATGTGTCTGCCACTACCAGGGAGCTCCCATTCGAGGAGGTATCTGAGTCTGTGTTGTCCCTTCCAGTCTCCGCCATGGTGCTCCCCTCGCCCTCTGTCCCACTGGTGACCTCAGCATCGGTGGATTCTGCCTCCAGGGTGCTGTGGGATTCAGCTCCCTCTGTCGCTGTTGCCTCTGCTCATCTGCCAGATGATGCTAATGCACAAAAAGATAGTATGACAAAACAAGAAAGGGGGGTACAGAGACAAAAGATACACTGGGCCAATGACTGCACCAACACCACCGTTGGCGTACACAGCACCCTCACACATGGGGTACAGGCCTACACACTATGCATTGCACTACCAATGATATTGCTAGCCACCAAGGCATGAGGAGGAGCACACACCACCAACTGCAGCACACCTGGGACCACACAGCCCTGACCAGTAGTGGATGCTAACAAGCTAGGTAGGCAGTATTTACCCTTCAAACCCTTAGCCACCAGAGGACCTCTGCTGCTATGTCTGACCTGGCCTAGGGCCACCCACTGACACACAACCACCATCCGGATACCACCCCTCCAGCCGTGAGCATCAATGATGGCCACTGTACTCACCACCTTGTTGCTGCTGAGATGCCCTCAAGTGCACATCCAGCTCGGAATAGGCCACTGCCAGCATGCAGGCCATCTGGGGGGTCAGGGTCCGACAGGCACCCCTTCCTCATTGGGAAGCCACCCCCAGCTGGGTCTCCGCGGTCTTCCGTGCCCAGAGTCTCAGGTCCTCCTACTGTTTCTGACAGTGGGTGCTCAGCCTGCCATAGACCCCCAGGGTCCGCACCTCCTTGCCGATGGCACGCCATATACCCTTCTTTTGATGGGGGCTGACCTGCAGAGGCAATACAGACAGGAGAACACCATTAGACAAACAGTCTAGCAGTAACACGAATGGCCCACCATACCCATTTCCATCACCACTGGTACACACATAGCCCAGCATACGTGTATGCCACCAAGAGGACATCCACCCCCCCTTACACAATACCTTTACACAGAACTCCATGCATTCATGCCACATGCATCATGCCCACAGTGTACTCACCTGTTGATCTGGAAGCCCATACAGCAGTCCGTACTGGGGTAGGACCCCATCCACCAGTCTCTCCAACTCCTCAGAAGTGAAGGCTGGGGCCCTTACCCAGGTCATACGGGCCATGGTAGGTTCCAGACACAGGTTACAGCAGCACATGCAGTGTAGGTCCTCTCCTATGGAAGGTCAGGAAACAAGTGAGGAATATGATAGAAAATGGCGGTCATTGCCGAAGCAGTGCATACCGTCACCGCCGGCGTAGATCACCATTGGCAACTGTACCACATAGGACCCAATTATAACCAAAGAAGAGTTGCACGGCGGTTCCTGACTGTCTACCTTCACAGCGCACAACAACAGCGGCATTACCTCACTTCCACCTGTCCCTCCACACAGGACAGGCGGTGCCATTTCAGTGGGGGGAATAGGCCTAGGGAATAATGCTGCATCACAGGATAAATAGGCATAACATGTTTACAGATTGAGGACTACTGTTGTGGCTCCATTGTTCAGTTTGTGACAGCCTCCTCACCCTTTTGTCCCTTAGATACCTTCCTCTGCGGATGAATGGGATATGGAGACATACCCCCATGTACAGACCCCTTGTGGACTTGGCTACACTAGAGGACAGGCACACTATCCTCACCTATAGACTGAACAGGGCCGCAATCACAGAGCTGTGTGCCCAATTGGAGCCTGACCTGATATCTGCTATCCGTCAGCCCACTGGTATACCCCCTCTTGTGCAAGTGCTATCAATTCTCCATTTCCTGGCAAATGGTTCTTTCCAAGTGACAGTGGGCTTGGCAGCAGGAATGTCACAGCCAATGTTCTCAATAGTGCTGACAAGAGTATGGTCTGCCCTGATAAAACACATGTGCAGATACATTGCATTCCCCCAGGTTGAGGATTTGGCCACTGTGCAGGCTGGGTTTTATGCAATGGGACATATCCCCAATATAAGTAGGGCGATTGACGGAACACATATTGCATTTGTCCCCCCCCGCCAGAATGAACAGGTGTTCAGGAATCGTAAGAGTTTCCACTCCATGAATGTGCAGATGGTGTGCTTGCCGGACCAGTACATCTCCCTGGGTCGGTCCATGATGCCTTTGTCCCGAGGAATAGCAGCATCCCAAGTGTGACGTCCCAGCTACAGAGGCACAAGGTGTGGCTAATAGGTGAGCCCTGGTTCTCATCCAGTATATGTTGGTGTATGCCTGTGGTGTTGGCCATATAGGATAGTGTGTGGCTAAATATTGTCCCTCAATATTTGCAGGTGACTCCGGTTACCCAAAACTATCATGGCTGCTGACCCCTGTGAGGAATGCCAGGACAAGGGCAGAAGAACATTATAATGAGGAACATGGGCGAACAAGAAGGATCATCGAAAGGATATTTGGCCTCCTGAAGGCCATGTTCTGGTGCCTCCATCTGACAGGTGGATCCCTGTGCTACTCACCCAAGAAGGTCTGCCAGATAGTCGTGGCATGCTGCATGTTGCAGAACCTGGTCCTCAGACGCCATGTACCTTTTCTGCAGGAGGAGGAGACTGGCGATGCCCCTGTGGCAGCATTGGACCCTGTGGACAGTGAGGATGAGGATGTGGACAACAGAATATCTGTGATCCGTCAGTACTTCCAATGACACACAGGTGAGACAGTGCAACTTTACATTTCACTGACTTTGGGTATATTCTATGTGGCATTGGCATGCTGGTATTTACCACTTACTGTAACCTCTGGCTATTTATTTTGCAGATGTTAGTGATTTGACAAATACCCCTGGTGTGATCACAACAGCCACCTACAGGTCATTGATTCTATGCTCATTCTATGTACAGTTCATTTGCAATGGTTGTACCTGTTTCAATCAATACATATTTGAAATACACAACATACTCGAAATTGATTTATATCAAAGGGTGTTTATTGTAGTACTAATATATAGAGGGGAAAGTGCAATGGGATCGAGTGAGAATGGAGGAAAGTCCAGGGTATTGTTCCAGTCTGTTCGTAGCACAGGTGCATTGTCCAAGGGTACATAGGTAGAGGAACATTGGCAGTTCAAGGTGGACAGGGTGACTGAGTGGGAGACAAGGGGGACAATCAGGAGGGTCTCATTTCCTGATGGGGGTCTTGGCAAGTGTCTCTGGCTTCTGTCTGGATCGCAGGGAACATTTGCGGGATGGTTCTCCTTCTGCATAGGGAGAGGTGCTAGTGGCCTTTGGGTCCTGTGGTAGGGCCTCCTGGCCACTAGCGGCAGCAGAATTGGAACGCTGTTCAGATGACTGGCTAGTGGCAGGAGCCCGCTGGAGTGACGCTGCCTCTCTCATAAGGTTGGCCATGTCTGCCAGCACCCCTGCTCTGGAGATCAGGGTGTTGTTGATGGCCTGCAAGTCCTCTCTGATCCACTTATACTGTCCCTCCTGCAGCCGCCTGTTCTACTGCACGTTGTCTAGGATCTGGCCCATTGTGTCCTGGGAATGTTAATAGGCTCCCAGGATCTCAGAGAGTGCCTCCTGGAGAGTTGTTTCCCTGGGCCTGTCCTCCTCCTGGTGCACAGCACTCCTCCCAGTTTCTCTGTTGTCCTGTGCCTCTGACCCCTGAACTGTGCGCCCACTGCCACTGACCCCAGGTCCCTGATTGTCTTGGGGATGAGGTGTGCCCTGGTGTCCCTGTATTGGTGGACACACTGCTGATTGACGTGTCCTGGGGACAGAGGTTTGGGTACTCTGGGTGGGTGCTGTGGTGGTGTTTCATGATGGGGGAGGCTCTGTGGTGGTGCGTAACTGGGCCTGGGTAACCGGCTGTCCAGAGGTCCCTGATGGGCCAGGTAGATCATCCTAATCCTGAAGACAAGAGTTGCTGTCATCACTGTGGGCCTCTTCTGTGGGGGGGACTGGAAAGTGCTGGCACCTCTTCGCTGCTGACATTGGCTGGGGTACCTGGGGGATGTAAATGCAGTGTTATTGTTTTTGTGTGTGACATATTGTGAATCAGTGGGTTGCCCTCTTTGTTTGTATTTGCCCTGGTAGCTTTAACCTGTGTACGTTGGTGTATGGTGGGATGATTAGTTCTCTCTAGTGTGCATGCTTTAGTGATAGGTGTCCAAGCAGGTCTGTGAGTGGGGTCCATGCATTGGTACAGCATGCAGGGCTTGACATTGGGATGAGTGATATGTGATGGTGGGGGGTGTTGGAGGTGGTGAAGTGATGGGAGTGAGGTTGAGTGTGGGGGTATGTGATGGCATGCAGGTAGGGGGGGTAGTAGTAGTATAGAGTTGATTTACCAGAGTCCAGTCCTCCTGCTACACCGGCCAGTCCCTCAGGATGCATGATTGCCCAGACTTGCTCCTCCCATGTTGTTGGTTGTGGGGCAGGAGGTGGGGGTCCACCGCCAGTCCTCTGTACAGCGAGCTGGTGTCTTGCTGCAATGGAACTTCCCCCTGTAGGTCGTTCCACCTCTTCCTGATGTCGTCCCTGGTTCTTGGGTGCTGTCCCATGGCGCTGACCCTGTCCATGATCCTCCGCCATAGCTCCGGATCCTAGCAATGGATATCTGCTGCACTTGTGCTCCAAATAGCTGTGACTCTACCCTGATGATTTCCTCCCCCATGACCCTTAGCTCCTCCTCTGAGAATCTGGTGTGTCTTTATGGTGCCATGGGTGTTATGTAAGTTGTGTAAGTGAGGGTGTGTAGGGTGATGTGTTGGGGTGTGTGATGTGGGGTGCATGGGTGGTATATAGATGTAGATGGTGTGTGTCTCTGGTTTTGTCTGAAGTCGTGGTGTCTGTCTCATGCCAATGGTTTGTATTCGTAAGGGGTTGTGGGTAATGTGGGTGTGTGTTATATAGTGGTGTCGGTGTGTGGGTGTGGTGTCTGCATGGGTTTCAGGTGTGTGTTATTCAAATTGACCAATGTGATGGTGCTTTGTATGTGTGTGTGTATTTTGAGCGCTGCAGTATGTACTGCCAATGGTTTACTGCCATTGAGTGTCCTCCGTGATGATTCGTGGGTCATAATGTGATGGGTGTTGTTCTGTTGGCGTAACAGTGTGGGTTTGGATACCGGCAGTTTATCACTGACCTTTGGTGTTGCGGACTGGTGTCTGTGGCTGAATAGTGACTGACTGGTGTGTGTATCATAATATGGTGAACGGGTATCCGCCGCGATAGTGGTATGTTGACGGCAGTCAGCATGGTGGTAAGTGGGTGGTTTTACTGCCAATGTCATAATGAGGGCTTTAATGATATGATGTGGCCTACCAAGGAAGATGTCTTTATATATTATTTCATCTATCACTGTGATTCATACACATCAATTGTATTATAAAACTAAAATATACATTATGTTATTTGAGAAATACATGTAAAACTGTTTTGAAATACCTTGCTATTTATGTATGTTTTTTTTGCAGTCAATGTGACTGTTTTCTCCACACTGTTCAGTGATAAGCATCTATACACACTTATTTTAAAATGCAAATGTATAGAAGCTGAGAATGGGGGAGAAAGGGAACATAACATGGTTAAATAATAGATGTAACTTGTATACAATTATATACATTTGTTGTGATTTCTTATTAACAGTAACTTTTTATTACATATTGTAAACATTTATTATATAAAAACATGTCATAAAACTTTAATTTTTATCTAAATTTTCTCTCTTTCTGCAGAGGTTAAAGGCTGTCTTTTATCCTGCAATATAGGTAACTATTTTCATCTTCCTTCAGTCATACATCATTCATACATATTCTTTTGTAAAAGCAGTTAATAATAGTATAACTACAACACATACCAAATAAATCCACTGAGCTTAGAAATATATATAAACTGACATACCTAGGCACACACTAATACAGACACTTACCCAAGCATTCAGAAAATGATTCAGACACTGACATACCCAAGCACATACTGATGCATACACTGTCATACCCAGTAAGACACTAATGACAGAACGACATACCCAGATGGCATACACTGATGCATCTACGTATACAGTGATGCACACACTGATACACCCAGGCACACACAGATGCATACACTGAGTGACCTGAGAAGACAATCATGCATATACCAACCCACCAAGACACACTGATGCATACACTGGCACACCCAGAAAGACACTGACACATACACTAACACACCCAGTCGGACAATGATGCACATGCTGACACAAGCAAGCAAACACAGCTGCATACAGTGACAAAGCTGTAACCTCAATTATACATACAGTGACACATCCAGGCACACACTGATGCATACACTGACACACCAAGTACACAGTTGGGAACATAATAACACAGCCATGCATACACTGATGCATACACTGACACACCCATGCACATACAGATGCATACATTGAGACACTTAGATACACAATGAGGCATACACCATCCACCTAGACACACACTGATGCACATACTGACACACCAAGGGATGCAGTGATGCATACACTGACAAACCGCGGAACACACGGATGGACATACTGACACAGCCATGCATACACTGACACACCTGAGTACAAATATATGCATACACTGGGACACCTATGGACACCCTGATGCATCCAATGACACACTCAAGCACACATGAATACACACTGACACACCCATGCATACACTGATGTACAGGTTGACACACCCCAGCACACACTAAAACACACACTGATACACCTAAGGATACACTGGTGCACACACTGATACACCAAGTGACATACTAATGCACACACTTACACACCCAAGCACACACCAATAACACATACTCACACCCTTTGACATACTAATGGATAAGGTAATATACCTAGAAACACACTTATGCAAACAGTGAGACAGCCAGACTTACACTGATGCACACACTAACATACCAAGGCATTCACTGATGCCTACAATGACATACCAGACACACAGTTATGCACAAATCACACACACCCAAGCACACACAGATACATACAGTGACACACCTAGGGTCACAGTCATGCATACAGTGATGTCTCCAGGTACACACTGATGATCACACTAGCACATCTAGGGACACACTGGTGCATACACTGACACACCTAGGCATACACCCATGGACATAGTGACACAGCCATGCATCTACTGATGCATACACTGACACACCTGAACACACACAGATGCATCCACTGAGACACCTAGAGACACACTGATGCATACACTATCACACCCAAACACACACGACACATCTAGGGACACACCGATGCATACACTGACATACCCAGGCACACATTAATGCTCAAACTGACACACCCAGGCACACACTGATGTATACAGTAGCACACCTAGGGACACACTGATGCACACACTGACACAACCAAGCACACAATGATGCATTCACTGAGGCACCTGGGGATGCACTGATGCATACACTGACACAACCAGGCACACACTGATGCTCACACTAACACACCCACGCACACACTAATGCATACACTAGCACACCCAGGGACACACTGATGCATACACTGACACACCTAAGCAGACACTGATGCATGCACTGACACACCCAGACATACACTCATACACAGACTGACACACCCAAGCACACACTGTTGCACATACTCATGCATCTAGGCACACACTGAACAGTCTGAAAAACCCAGGCACACACTGATGAGTTCACTGACATACCTATGAACACACTAATGCATACACTGAGATACACACTGGTGCATACACTCAACACCACACACAAGAACAGACACAAATACATGCAGCAACATTACATATACACCCCCCACCCCCTGGAAGAACGCAAGGACAAAAGGAAATTATTGTAACCATTGTAATCAAGAAAAATCCAGTATTCAAAAGTCAAAATTCAGTATATACAAATAGGTACACCAACTACACAAGTCAGGATAGTGTACTAATCATTGTCCGTGGACCACTTAGCCCAAAATGCATGGGCGAGGTCCACACATGATACCTGACTCGAAACGGAGAGAACACTGCTGGGGGCATCAGATCAAAAATATACAGACACCTCATGGGGAGGGGGGGCACTTCAGCCTGATGAACGCACGACGCCACTTCTGCACGAGGGGGCTCCATGCCCATTGATGTATCCTGGGGAGTGCAAAGCCACAGTCTCTCAAGTCTCTCCAGTGGGTGGTTTGCCCACTGCTTTATCCTGGAGAGTGCAAAGCCACAGTCTCTCAAGTGGATGTCATTCTCCACTTGTTCTGGAGGGGGCCTGGTGCCCAGAGTGCTTCATCCTGCCAAGGACTGAGGTAGTGGATGCCTTTCTCCACTGGTTCTGGAGGGGGCATGGTTCCCAGAGTGCTTCATCCTGCCAAGGACTGAGGTAGTGGATGCCTTTCTCCACTGGTTCTGGAGGGGGATGGTGCCCAGAGTGCTTCATCCTGCCAAGGACTGAGGTAGTGGGTGTATCTCTCCACTGGTTCTCGAGGGGGCATGGTGCCCAAAGTGCTTCATCCTGCCAAGGACAGAGGTAGTGGATGTATCTCTGCACTGGTTCTGGAGGGGGCATGGTGCCCAGAGTGCTCCACTTGCAGTGTGGCCGGTACAATTCCCTCACCTGTGTGTGCGTGCCACGAGATTTGCGAGGTTCAGGTAGCACGATATGCCATGGAGGCAGCGACATACCCCACACTGCTGCGGCTGCGCCTTCCACCTGCAGGTGTGAACAGTGATGGAAGAAATGTCTCATGGAAGCTGCCCAGAGTCCAGGAACTCTCCTCCAGCCTCAGACGACTGACCACTGGGGATGGTAGCTATGTCAGCGGTGGTGCCTGGGTCCGAGGACGCCGCGGGACCCGTGGCGGTGCATGCGCCGGTGTCTGTCGCAGCGGCGCTTGTGGAGGTGCTTGCGGAGGTGCTTGTGGAGGTGCTGGCGGCGGTGCATGGGTCAGCACCTGCAGAGGGACACAGCAGGAAGTTTCCTGCAGCCTCGGACGGCTGCCCACTGGGGAAGATGCTGGGGACTGTCGCTGAGGCTGTAGACGTGCCGGGGCAGTGCAGGTGACGGTGCTGGTGGTGGTTGTGGTGGCGGGGCAGCTAGCTGTGTTCGCCGCCGTACAGGTTGGGGTGGTCGTGGTCAGAAAGTGTGACACTGGTCCCTCAGTCGGTGCCACCATGCCCTCTATTGACCTGCTCTTCAGCTTTTGGCCCTTCCCCACCTTTGATGGTGCCGCAGTTGTCTTGCCGCTATCCCCTTTGGTTTTTGCTGAGCCCTTGGTGGCTGGTAGTTTCGGCTTCTCCCTCTGGGATGAGGGCACCTTTTTCACCTTGGCAGGTGGCGGAATGTCCTTGCCCTCACTACGTGGCACACTGGCAGCCCTGATGGGTGGCGCACTCCATGACCCTACAGTTGCTGGCACCACTGTGCCTGGGGATTTGGTGGCTGAGGTGCTGGGCTGGGACCTGGAAAGTCTGGCCCTAGGGGAAGGACGGGGGGGAGGTGTAGGGAAGAGGTCAATGTTAGCCAGGAAGAGTTTCTTAGACACACTGGGACAGGAAGATGGAGGGGGTTTGGGGGTGGAGGTAGAGGTAGTGGTTGTAGGAGGTGTACGTCTGCTGAATTTGGGTGAAGGTGCATGGGCCGGAGGCTGTTGTGAGGTGGATGGCTGTTGGGTGGGTGTGTGCCTGCATTTGTGTACTTTGGGAGGAGGGCTCACAGACACACTGGTAGAGGACACTGGGGATGTGTGCATTGTAGTGGGGGGGATGAGTGCACATGAGCGGTGTGTGGTGATGGGCATGCTGGTGATGGTGGCAGTGGCTAAGGATGTGGTACATGCAGGTGTAACTGGAGATGAGACAGGGAGGGAGGAGGAGGATGTGGAGGAGGGGGACACAGTGGAGGCAGTGGATGTTGCTATGTCTGCATGGGGATGGTGCTTGTGTGAGTGCCTGTGGGATGTATGGTGCTTATGTTTGCCACGTCCACTCTTGTGTGTTGATGAGTGTGAATGCTGGTCTGATGGTGTGCTTGTATTAGGCAGAGGTACAGGGGATTGGGTCTGGGTGGAGGAAGTTGGAGGGGGGAGGCTGGACCCCGGGACAATGGCTGCCATCAGTGCTGAGGCCAGAGCCTGAAATGCTCTCTGTTGGGCTGCCTGGCCAGAATGAATGCCCTCCAGGTTTGCATGTGTTTGTTGCAAATGCCTCTTGACACCCTGGATGGCATTCATAATGGTAGATTGCCCAACAGTGAGGGATCTAAGGAGGTCAATAGCCTCCTCACTGAGGGCAGCAGGGCTGACTGGGGCAGGGCCTGAGGTGCCTGATGCGAAGGAGATGCCCACCCTCCTGGGTGAGCGGGCACGGGACACACACACTGAGGGGCTGCTGGGAGGGCAGTGCTGGTAGGCGGGGTGGCGGCTGTACCTGTTGATGCGGTGGGCACAGAGGTGCCCGCCACCACCAGGGAGCTCCCATCAGAGGAGGAGTCGCTGTCACTGCTGTCTGCTCCTGTCCCCGCCGTGGAGCTCTCCTCATCCTCTGTCCCACTGGTTGCTTCAGACTCCGTTCGCCCTCCAGGGCCAAGTGGGTTGCAGCTCCCTCCTGCTCCGGTGCCAATGCTCCTCTGCCTGATGATGCTATTGCACACAAGAACACGGAGACCACAAAAAGGGGGGGGAAGACAGAAGAAAGACATGTTCAGTGCATGCAACACCACTACCATTGGCGGACACAACACACAGGGAGCAGCCCTCTGCACTACGCCATGCACTGACAGTTCCTAGAAATTTCAGCTGATCATGGGGTACGAGGCCTAAGACCAATTGCTGCACACCTGGAAGTCACAGGAAACCTGACTAGATGTAGATGGCTCTTACCACTGGTGGGGTTGGGGTGCCACATAGCCTGCCTCACAAGGGACCTTGTCTACAAACTTCGCCCTGGCCTAGGGGAACCCACTGCCCTCCTCCCCCACCCAGACACCTTGTAATGCTTGCAGAGTCAGCTGAATGAGAGTGTACTCACCCCCTTGTGGCTGCTGTGATGCCCTCAAGGGCCCATCCAACTCCAGATAGGCCACCGCCAGGATCCGGAACATCATGGGGGTCATGGTGCGACGGGCACGCCTCCCACGTTGGGAGGCCATTCCCAGGTGGGCCTCCGCCATCTTCTTGCTCCAACAGCGCAGGTCCTCCCTTCTTTTATGGCAGTGGATGCTCCGTCTGCGGTAGACCCCCAGGGTCCGGACGCCCTTGGCGATTGGTCACCAAATACCCTTCTTCTGGTGGGAGATGACCTAGAGGAATGGTACAGGGGGAAAAGGAAATTACTTACCCGTCCGGACCGTCATACTCATTGCCCCCCTAGTTCCCACCCTTGCCCTGATGCACATACCCTCCCCATCCGCACATGCAAGCCTCAGCCCCCGCCGTATCTTCCATCCACACCACTGAAAACAGGCATTCCCCATGCAGCATGCTCACAGTGTACTCACCTGTTTGTCTGGAGGACCGTACAGTTGCGTGTACTGGGGGAGGACCCCATCCACTAGTTTCTCCAACTCCTCCGAAGTAAAGTCAGGGGCCCTTTCCCCAGACACATGAGCCATTGTCGCTTCCAGACTGAGGTCACAGCAGCACTTGCAGTGTAGGTCCTCTCCTGTTGAAGGTCAGGTATCAAGTGAGTGAATAGACAGGAAATGGTGGTCACGTCTGCGGCGGTGCGTACCGTCACCGCCAGTGTACATCGTTAGTGGCTCCTAGGACCCATAAGGCCCAATGTTAACCAATGCTCAATTGTGCTGCGGTCTTTGACTGCCCACCGCGACGGTGTAGAACGCCAGCACAGTTACCTCATATTCCCTTGTCCCACCTTACAGGTCAGGCAGCCGCCATTTCAGGAGGCCACATGGGATGGATGTTAACTGCGTCACGCCTATCTATGCCGGGATACCGGCACATTGCGGATTAATTACATTTCTGAAAATAACACATTGTGATACCTCAGTGTTGGATGGCTCTCTGCTCGCTGTTCTCCTCCATAGGGCACGTCCGCTGGGGCAGGTGATGAGATGGCGGCATCCTCTGGTGTACAGATCCCTGGTGGACCTGTCAACAATGGAAGAGAGACACATCCTGGTCACATACAGACTTGATCGTGCAACAATCCTGGAACTGTGTGCCCAGTTGGAGCCGGACCTGATGTCAGCTATCCGCCATCCCAAAGGAATCCCCCCTCTAGTGCAGGTCCTGTCTGTACTCCATTTCCTGGCCAGTGGGTCTTTTCAAACAACAGTGGCCATGGCATCAGGGATGTCCCAGCCAATGTTCTCAAACGTGTTGTCCAGAGTGTTATCTGCCCTGCTGGAACACATGTGCAGCTACATCGTTTTCCCTCAGGTAGAGGATTTGCCCGCAGTGAAAGGTGACTTCTATGCCCTGGGACATATCCCCAACATCATTGGTGCCATTGATGGGACACATGTGGCATTTGTACCCCTCCCTAGCAGAAATTAACACGTGTACAGAAACCGGAAGAGCTACCATTCGATGAATGTGCAGATGGTGTGTTTGGCAGACCAGTACATCTCCCATGTGAATGCCAAGTATCCTGGCTCTGTGCATGACGCTTACATTTTGAGGAATAGCAGCATCCCTCATCTGATGGGCCAACTCCAGAGACACCGTGGCTAATAGGTGAGGGCAAGGTCCCAGTACAGTTGACATAGGTTTATGGGTATGGGTCTGTCCATAAGGGTTAGTGTGTCTAACAGTTGTCCCTCGACATTTGCAGTTGACTCTGGTTACCCCAACCTGTCATGGCTACTGACCCCAGTGAGGAATCCCAGGACAAGGGCAGAGGAAAGCTACAATGAGGCACATGGGCGAACTAGGAGGGTGGTTGAATGCACCTTTGGCCTCCTGAAGGCCAGATTCTGGTGCCTCCATCTGACTGGTGGATCCCTCTACTACTCACCGAAGAAGGTGTGCCAGATAATCATGGCCTGCTGTATGCTGCACAACCTGGCTTTGCGACGCCAGGTGCCTTTTCTGCAGGAGGATGGGCCAGATGGTGGTCTTGTGGCAGCTGTGGAGCCTGTGGACAGTGAAGAAGAGGAGGTAGAAGAAGAGGATATCGACAACCAAAACAACATCATCAGGCAATACTTCCAGTGTGACACAGGTAAGAAGATGCCACTGCTTCCCACATCTCATTCTATTGTTGGAACTAGCATAAGTGTGCCATGTTCATTTAGTGTATGGACCCTGACTTGTCACTTTGACTTTCCATTTCACAGATTTGGGTCCAATTTTGTGCCCTTTGCTATGTTTACTGCTGGCCTACAGCTGTGTTACATTGGTATGTGAACAAGTAAATTGACATTGCTATATTCCATAGTTATTGCAATTACACATTTGTGAAAGCACAGACTGACTCCAGATTGTTTTGCGATTGAAGTGTGTTTATTCCTGTGCTAATCAGTGGAGGGGGTTGTAAAATGGGCTGGGGTGATGTTGGAGGAATGTCCATGGCAGAGTCCAGTCTATTTGTTTCACAGATGCATTGTCCAAAGGGGCACAGGAAGTGGAACAATGACAGTTTAAGGATGGACAGGGTGACATTGTGGGACAGAAGGGTGACATTCAGGGGGGTCTCATTTCCTGGCAGGGGACTTGGCAATGTTCTCTGTCTTGTTCCTGGATTTCAGGGACCGTTTGTGGGGTGGTTATCCATCTGGAGGGGTTGGAGTGCTGGTGTCCTGTTGTTCCTGTGGCAGTGCCTCCTGTCCACTAGCGCCGGCAGAGGTGGAGGGCTGTTCATCGGCCAGGCTAGTGTCAGGGTCCCCTTGTTGTGCCACTGTGTCCCTCCTGGTGTTGGCGAGGTCTGCCAGAACCCCTGCAATGGTGACCAGGGTGGTGTTAATGGACTTCAAGTCCTCCCTGATCCCAAGGTAGTGTTCCTCCTGCAGCCGCTGGGTCTCCTGAAACTTGGCCAGTACCGTTGCCATTGTCTCCTGGGAATGATGGTAAGCTCCCATGATGTTGGAGAGTGTCTCGTGGAGAGTGGGTTCCCTGGGCCTGTCCTCCCCCTGTCCCACAGCAGTCCTCCCAGTTTCCCTGTTATCCTGTGCCTCAGTCCCCTGAACCGTGTGCCCACTACCACTGCCCCCAGGTCCCTGATTTTCTTGGGTTGGTGGGTTTTCCTGGGTTCCCTGTAGTGGTGGACACACTGCTGATTGACGTGTCCTGGGGACAGTGGGATGTCCATCGTAGGGGTGCTGAAGGAACTTGTGAACACCAGGAGGGACACTGTGGCACTACAAGGGGCCCCTGACACTATCATGGACGATGAACTGCCCACCACCTCCGCCAGTGGACAGGACGCCCCGCCACAGGACCACCACACCAGCACCCCACCCCCTGCAGAGGGAGAACCACCCCTGAGATCCACTTTGTCACCCTATCCATACTTAAACTGCCCCAGCTCCATTTCCTATGCCCATATGGGCAATGCATCTGTGAGACTAATAGACTGGACTCTGCCATGGACATTTCTCCGCCATAGCCCCTCCAATATTGAGCACTTAAATAAACACACTTAAAGCACAAAACAATCTGGAGTCTGTCTGTGATTTCGAAATAGTGTATTAGCAATTACAGTGACAAAATGCTCTTACAATTGGAATGTCAACATACCTATGTCACACAGCTCTAGTCCATGAGGAATCTAAGCAGATGTCACACAGTGGGACCCACATCGGTGAAATCGTAAGGGAAAGTGACAACTCAGTGCCAACACACTGGGTGAAAAGGACAGACAGTAGAGGGGGAGTAGTGTTAAAGTACATTTAGTAGGCAGGTCTGTACTCTTACCTGTGTCTCACTGGAAATATTGCTAGATCACTGAGTCTCTGTTGTTCATGTCTTCTTCCTCGGCTTCCTCGTCTTCACTGTCCACAGGCTCCACAGCTGCAACAACACCGCCATCTGGACCATCCTCCTGCAGAAAAGGCACCTGTCATCGCAAAGGCAAGTTGTGTAGCATACAGCAGGCCATGATGATCTGGCACACCTTCTTTGGTGAGTAGAATAGGGATCCACCTGTTATATGGAGGCACCAGAACCTGGCCTTCAGGAGGCCGAATGTCCGCTCGATCACCCTCCTAGTTCGTGCATGGGCTTCATTGTAGCGTTCCTCTGCCCTTGTCCTGGCATTCCTCACTGGGGTCAGTAGCCATGACAGGTTGGGGTAACCAGAGTCACCTTCAAATGGCGAGGGACAACTGTTAGACACGCACTAACCTGTAGGGATATACCCAGACCCAGACAACCATTCCCACTGTCTTGCTCCCAGGTGCTCACCTAATAGCCACACACGGTGCCTCTGGAGTTGCCCCATCACATAAGGGATGCTGCTATTCTGCAGGATGTAGGCGTCATGCACTGAGCCAGGGAACTTGGCATTCACATGGGAGATGTACTGGTCGGCCAAACATACCATCTGTACATTCATTGAATGATAACTCTTCCTGTTTCACTACACCTGTTCACTCCTGTGGGGGAGGACCAAAGCCACATGGGTCCCATCAATGGCACCTATGATGCTGGGGATATGTCCCAGGGCATAGAAACCACCTTTCACTGTAGGCAAATCCTCCACCTGAGGGAAAACGATGTAACTCTGCATGTGTTTCAGAAGGGCAGACAACACTCTGGACAACACGTTGGAAAACATAGGCTGGGTCATCCCTGATGCTATGGCCACTGTTGTTTGAGATGACCCACTTGCAAGGAAATGGAGCACTGACAGCACCTGCACTTGAGGGGGGATTCCTATGGGATGGCGGATTGCTGACATCAGGTCTGGCTCCAACTGGGTACACAGTTCCTGGATTGTGGCACGGTCAAGCCTGTATGTGATAATCACATGTCGCTCCTCCATTGTCGACAGGTCCACCAACGGTCGGTACACCGGAGGATGCCGCCATCTCCTCACATGTCCCAGCGGACGGTGCCTATGAAAGACAACAGCGAGCACAGAGTCAAACAACTCAGAGGTACGTACCCACAGTTTACACAGAACACCATTTATACACAAAAGGTGGCCTGTATATGTGTTGAGGTATGTGTGACTCAGTCGAAAATTAATCCATGTGGGCCCCTGAAATGGCGGCTGTCTGACCTCTAAAGTGGGAAAATGGGATGTGAGGTAACTGCGCTGGCGTTGTACACCGTTGCGGTAGGCGGTCGAACACCGCAGCGCAATGCTGCATTGGTTAGCATTGGACCCTATGGGTCCCAGGAGACAATGACGATGTACGCCAGCGGACGGGACCGCCATTTTCTATCTGTTCAATCACTCGATACCTGATCTTCGACAGGAGAGGACCTACACTGCAAGTGCTGCTGTGACCTCGGTCTGGAAGAGACAATGGCTTGAGTGTCTGGGGAAAGGGCCCCTGCCTTCACATCAGAGGAGTTGGAGAAACTCGTGGATGGGGTCCTCCCCCAGTATACGATACTCTAAGGTCCTCCAGACAAACAGGTAAGTACACTGGGAGCATGCTGTATGGGCTATGCCTGTGTGGAGAGGGCTGAATGTAAGAAGGAAGGGGGGAGAGTGCGGTGTGCATGAAACAACGGTGAATGCATGTGCCACATGGCAAGGGTAGGGATGGGGCCAATCACTTTGACGGTGCAGTTGGTAATAACTTACTCTTCCCCCTGTACATTTCATGTAGGTCAGCGCCCACCAGAAAAACCATATTTGGCGTGCCATCGCTAAGGATGTCCGGACCCTGGGGGTCTACCACAGACAGAGCACCCAGTGCCAGAAAAGATGGGAGGACATTCGCCGCTGGAGCAAGAAGACGGCGGAGGCTCAGCTGGGGATGGCCTCCCAACGTGGGAGGGGTGCCCGTCGCACCATGACCCCCCTGATGTTCAGGATCCTGGCGGTGGCCTACCCGGAGTTGGATGGGCGCTTGAGGGCATCACAGCAGACACAAGGGGGTGAGTACACTCTCATTCTGCTGAATTTGCGCGCAGTGGAGGGGTCTGGTGGGGGAGGTGGGCTGTGGGTTTCCCTAGGCCAGGGCGAGTTCCCTAGGCAAGGTCCCTCCGTAAGGCAGACCATGTGGCACCCCACCCCACCTCTGTAGAGTGCCAAGTACACCTAGTCATGCCCCTGTGTCATCTATGTGTGCAGATGTCATCCATAGCCTTGTAGGCCATTTCCCAGGAATTGAACAGTGGAGCCCAAGAGTGCGGCGTAGTGCAGGGGGCTTCTGTGTCTGTCGTGTCCGCCAACGGTAGCGGTAATGCATGCACTCAACATGTCTTTCTTCTGTCGTTCCCCCCCTTTTTGTGGTCTCCCTGTTCTTGTGTGCATTAGCATCATCAGGCAGAGGAGCAGTGGCACTGGTGCACCAGGGGGCTGCATCCCACATGGCCATGGAGTGCCACACTACGGACTCGGACTTCACCCGTGGGAAGGAGGGCAACGGGAGCTCCACAGCGGGGACAGGAGCTGAGACCAGTGACACGGACTCGTCCTCTGATGGGAGCTCCCTTGTGATGGCGGCAACATCTGTGCCCCCCCATCTACAGGTACAGCCGCCACCGCCCTCCCAGCAGTCCCTCAGCCTTCTCCCCGTGCCCGCTCACCCGGGAGGGTGGGCATCACCTTCGCCCCAGGCACCTCAGCCCCTGCCCCAGTCACCCCTGCTGTCCTCAGTGAGGAGGCCATTGACCTCCTCAGGTCCCTCACTGTTGGGCAGTCTACCATTTTTAATGCCATCCAGGGTGTAGAAAGGCAGTTGCAACAAACAAATGCATTCCTGGAGGGCATTCATTCTGGTCAGGCAGCCCTTCAGCGAGCTTTTCAGACTCTGGCCTCAGCACTGATGGCAGCCATTGTCCCTGTGTCTAGCCTCCCCCCTCCAACTTCCTCCACCCGACCCAATCCCCTGAAACTCAGCCTATCCCAGGCACACCTACAGACCAGCATGCACACACGTCAAAACACAAGGGAAGCTCAGGCAAACATAAGCACCACACATCCCACAGGCACTCACGCAAGCATCACACACATGCAGACACACCAACATCCACTACCTCCACTGTGTCCCCCTCCTCCTCGTCTCCCTCCCAGTCTCGTCTACACTCAAACCTGCATGCACTACCTCTACAGCCACAACGTCCCTCTCCAGCACACCCACCACCACACCCCGCTCACGTGCAGTCACCACCCCGACTACCATTCACACATCCCCTGTGTCCTCTCCCAGTGTGTCTGTGACGCCCCCTCCCAAGATACACAAACGCAGGCACACACCCACTCAACAGCCATCCACCTTACGACAGCCTCCAGCGCATGCACCTTCACCCAAAGTCAGCAAACGAACACCTCCTACAACCACCACCTCTTCCTCCACTCCCAAACCCCCTCCAGCTACCTGTCCCAGTGTGTCAAAAAAACTTTTCCTGTCCAACCTTGACCTCTTTCCCTCACCTCCCCCACCCCGTCCGTCTCCTAGGTCCCGAACTAGCACCTCAGCCACAACATCTCCGGGACCAGTGGTGCCTGTAGTCACCGGAATCTGGAGTGCACCGGCCACCAGGGCAGCCAGTGTGGCACGGAGCCACAGCACAGACAGTCCCCCACCTGTGAAGCATCAGAAGTTGGCCAGTGCCCGGCGGGAGAGGGGGAAGACTCCAGCCACCAAAGCCGCTCCCAGAGGTCCCGTGGGAGTGTGGACTCAGCTGTGACACCCTCCAAGGTGGGGAAGGGACACAGGAAACCAGGAAAGTCTGTGAAGAGCAGCACGGCGGAGAAGACCGCCATCATCCCCGCTGCCCAGGAGGCCACCTCCAGCACCAGCCCAGCTGCCCAGGACAGGACCGCCAGCACAAGCCCTCCGGCCCAGGACAGGACTGCCAGCACAAGCCCAGCTTCCCAGGACAGGACCGCCAGCACAAGCCCAGCTGCCCAGGACAGGACCGCCAGCACAAGCCCACCTGCCCAGGACAGGACCGCCAGCACAAGCCCAGCTGCCCAGGACAGGCCCACCAGCACAAGCCCACCTGCCCTGGAGGCCACCGCCAGCAAAAGCCCCGCTGGGCCATGAAGGACCTCCAGCAGCTGAGTCCCTGCAATGGAGACCGCCGCCTCAAGCAGCGCTGCACAGGGCACCGCAGTCTCAAGCACTGCTGAACAGGGCACCGCTGTCTCAAGCACCGCTGAACAGGGCACCACCGTCTCAAGCACCGCTGAACAGGGCACCGCCATCTCAAGCCCCGCTGAACAGGGCACCGCCACCTCAAGCACCGCTGAACAGGGCACCGCCATCTCAAGCACCGCTGAACAGGGCACCGCCGTCTCAAGCACCGCTGAACAGGGCACCGCTGTCTCAAGCACCGCTGGCCCATGAGCGGCAAGGGCACTGAGGCAACTGAGTCCATCACAGGGTGAATGATGCACTCTGGGCACCATGCCCCCTCCAGAACTAGTGGATACTGTCATCTACTACCTCTGTCCTTAGCAGGATGAAGCACTCTGGGCACAAGGCCCCTTCCAGAACCAGTGGAGTATCACATCCACTACCTCAGTCCTTGGCAGGATTAAGCACTCTGGGCACAAATCCCCCTCCAGAACCAGTGGAGTATCGCATCCACTACCTCAGTCCTTGGCAGGATGAAGCACTCTGGGCACAAAGCCCCCTCCAGAACCAGTGGAGTATCACATCCACTACCTCAGTCCTTGGCAGGATGAAGCACTCTGGGCACCATGCCCCCTCCATAACCAGTGGAGTGTCACATCCACTACCTCAGTCCTTGGCAGGATGAAGCACTCTGGGCACAAAGCCCCCTCCAGAACCAGTGGAGTGTCACATCCACTACCTCAGTCGTTGGCAGGATGAAGCACTCTGGGCACAAAGCCCCCTCCAGAACCAGTGGAGACTGTCATCCACTACCTCAGTCCTTGGCAGGATGAAGCACTCTGGGCACAAAGCACCCTCCAGAACCAGTGGAGTAGCACATCCACTACCTCAGTCCTTGGCAGGATGAAGCACTCTGGGCACAAAGCCCCCTCCAGAACCAGTGGAGACTGTCATCCACTACCTCTGTCCTTAGCAGAATGAAGCACTCTGGGCACAAAGCACCCTCCAGAACCAGTGGAGTATCACATCCACTACCTCAGTCCTTGGCAGGATGAAGCACTCTGGGCACAAAGCCCCCTCCAGAACCAGTGGAGTATCACATCCACTACCTCTGTCCTTAGCAGGATGAAGCACGCTGGACACAAGGCCCCCTCCAGAACCAGTGGAGTATCACATCCACTACCTCAGTCCTTGGCAGGATGAAGCACTCTGGGCACAAAGCCCCCTCCAGAACCAGTGGAGTATCACAATCACTACCTCAGTCCTTGGCCGGATGAAGCACTCTGGGCACAAAGCCCCCTCCAGAACCAGTGAAGTATCACATCCACTACCTCAGTCCTTGGCAGGATGAAGCACTCTGGGCACCATGCCCCCTCCAGAACCAGTGGAGACTGTCATCCGCTTGAGAGACTGTGGCTTTGCACTCCCCAGGATTGAACAGTGGGCAAACCACCCACTTGTGAGACTTGTGAGACTGTGGCTTTGCACTCCCCAGGATTGAACAGTGGGCAACCCACCCACTGGAGAGACTTGTGAGACTGTGGCTTTGCACTCCCCAGGATTGAACAGTGGGCATGTGGCCCCCTCGTGGATTTGGCATCGTGCACTCAAGCGGCTGAGGTGCCCCCCCTTTCCCTCCCACTGAGGTGCCTGTTTAGTTGCTCTCTGATGCCCCTGCAGTGTTCTCTCCGTCATGGTCGGGGATCTTGTGTGGGCCTCGCCCATAACGTGTGGTCCCAGTGTTCCACGGACTTTATTAGAGCACTACCTGGACTACTATGCTTGGTATATATTTTGTACATGGTGTATATATATATGTTTCTGCCTACTTGCTTTTAATATATTACAATGGTTACACTCATTTTCTATTGTCTTTGCATTCTTCCGGGGGGTTTGGGGGGTGTAACTGTGATGTATTGATATGCATTAGTGTGTGTGTTGTGGTGGATGAGGGTGGGGGTGTTGCGTGTTGCGTGTCCCTGTTTTTTTCCTCCCCTCTCCCCTGTGTCGTAGGTGCAGTACTCACCGTGGTCTTTGCCGCCGGCGTTCGTGCTCCTGGTAGAGGAGCAGGAAGATTATTTATTGCAGGTAGAATTTGGAGTTCCGGATCCATGGCGTCCTCATTCCTCGTAGGGTGTGTAGAGGTGAGCGTTTTCCCTTCGGAATTCCTGTTTCCGCCGTGTTTTTATCCGCGGTGAATCCGCCCTGGAAAATGTGGCGGATTGGCCTGTCATAATAGTGTGGGCGGTACATTGTGTCCCGCCTGTCTGTTGGCGGTGACCGCCGTGCTGTTTGTTTGTACCGCCGTGGCGGTCGGAGTGTTAAAGTGGCTGTCTTTGTTGGCGGTTTCCGCCACGGTCGTTACTGCAAATTTTTTAGCGTCGTCCTGTTAGCGGTCTTACCGCTGTTTTAACACCGACCGCCAGGGTTGCAATGACCACCTTTATATCACTTTTCAATGATATCTCAACATATACTTATTGCATTTTAATCGTTTTGACCGGCATTTATCCAGATAAATATTATATATTTTTCTAAACACTGGGTGGTGTATTTTTGTGGTGCTAAATGGTGTTATTGTATGATTTTTTGTACAAATACTTTACACATTGCCTTTTAAGTTAAGCCTGACTGCTCAGTGCCAAGCTACCAGATGGTGGGCACAGGATAATTTGGATTGTGTGTGACTTACCCTGACTAGAGTGAGGGTCCTTGCTTGGACAGGGGGTAACCTGACTGCCAACCAAAGACCCCATTTCTAACAAACGGATTTACCTCAAATAACTGAAAGTGTAATCTGGTACCAAAAGCTAGCTTTCTGACAAATTTGATGTAGTTGTGTCCAGTGGTTCAGGCTGTAGCCATCTCTAAAGGTCCTATGGGAATTAACATGGGAAACACAACTTTTGTGCCCCCTTATTTCATGGCCCCCTCTTGACATATCACCCCAAAACATTCTGTGCACAACAAGAATCACCGGAACACTTTTTGGGCAACATTTTGTGAAGATATATCAAACTGTGCCAAAGATATAGGCAAGTAAAAAAAAACTTTTTCTATGGAAACATGGTCCTAAATATAACTACCTAGTGGCGACTGCCACTAGGATATATATATAAGTATAAGTATATATATATATTCACTGAAAAAATCAAAAGGTTACAGGGACCTTATAATTAGGCTAAGATTTCACTTGTACAAAACCAGTGAAATTCAACAGTTAGAGTGACCCGAACTAACTATAAGTTACTCCCTAGCAATACACTACTTATAACTTTAAAATAATACATCACTGATGACATCTGTGACAGCATCTCAAATAGCATCACTGATTACATCATCCAGTCCATGTAAGTGTTTCATAAAAGATTCTGAGTGGTAAAGATATATACTAAGGCACAGCATATGTTAAATTACTATTCTTTTTCTACTACAAATGGGTTATACTGTTTCTAATATATGTCACCTGAGTGGCACTTTCACTGTGTATATCAGTGTGGGAGTGCACATGTAGGTAGCTGCATGGGTGAGTAAGTTTCTGTGTGAGTGGCTGTATGGATGGGCTAGTGTATGTCTGTGTGAGTGGCTCTATTAGCGTTTGTGCTGGCTGTGTGAGTGGCTCTATGGGTGGATGAGTGTGTGTTTGAGCATCTGTATGGGTGACTGAGTGGCTGTGTGAATGGCTTTATCAGTGAGTGATTGGATGTGTAAGTGGATAGATAGGTAAGTGAGTGGTGCTTTTAGTGAATTTCTGGATAAGTGAGAGGTTGTGTGACTGGATATTTTGCACTGTATGTATTTATGTAAGTGGCTGTATAGATGAGTGAGTGCCTGAGTGATTGTGAGTGAATAGGATGTAAGTGGTTTTGTGCATCAGTAAATGGATATGCGAGTGCCTCTATGGGTGAGTGAGTAGCTTCGTTAGTAACTGTATGGGTACCTAAGTCCAAGTGTGAGTGTCTGTATGAGTGATCGAGTGGTTGTGTGAGTAGCTGTGTTTGTGTGTGAGTGTGTATCTCAGTACTTGCATGGGTCTATAAATAACTATGTGAGTGATTGTGTGGGTGTGTGAGTGGGTGTATGAGAGGTTGCATGGAGGTGTAAGTGGGTATAGGAGTGGTTGTGTGGATGATGTCCTAAGTGATGTCCCCACTCAAGGAGCCACTGATGGCCCTGGGAACCACCACCCCCCAGAGCCGACTGTTGCTATATTCTAGGGTGCCCATCCCCGAGATATAGCTGTTTGCTTTTGCTTGGTAGTAGCTGACCGCTTCCGCCAAGCAAAAGCAAACATAACTCCGCTTTCTGACAGCGGGATCTGCCAACAGGTCCCGCTGTCAGAAAGCAAGGTTTTCACCTGTCTTACCTAAACGCAGATATGCATGCAGGAAGATAGATGAAAACAGTGCTCCAGCATGTACGGAGCTGCTATTAAAAGCAGCTTCTTGATTTCTGGAACAATGTCGCTCACGCAGGAGGCGGGAGCCAGCTGGGCCCACCAGTGAGGCATGGGGGCTGCCCCTGTGGTACCAGGTTGCCTGTAAAGGGCACAACATGAAAAATATTGAAGAAAATGAAATCTCTGGCCTAATGGTCAAGTTCTCAAACACTCAAACTGAAAGTTGAGGGTTCAACTCCAGGCGTGTCCATGATATTTTCCCTCCTTTAATTTTAATTTTTTAAGGTTCATACTGAAAGGTGATCTCACTCTTGTTAATTGACTAATACATTTCTATTTTCAATTTGTCCAGAAATATCTCATTCTAAGTATATTATCCATCAAAGCCTACATAACTCCCTTTCTCTCTCACTCTTTCTCTTTCTTTCTTTCAATCTCTTTCTCCCACTAACACACCCACTCAGACCCAAATACACCCACTCACAGATCCACTCAGACACTCATGCACTAGCTCACAGGCCCACTCAGACCCTTGTGCACCCACTCACAGACCAACCCAGACACTCACGCTACCACTCACAGACCAACTCAGACATTCACACAATCACTCACAGACCCACTCATACTCTCACACATGCACTCACAAACCCACTGAAACCCTCATACACCCTCTTACACCTATTCTCACATCCAGAGAGATAGGCTGAGGCCAATTCCCAATATGCACGGCCAAAGAGCTATGTGCAGAGTAGGGTTGGGTGGTTAAGTGTCTTGGCTGCAGGCCAGGCCAGGCCTTGCAGGCAACCCCTGCTGCTCACAGGTGAAGGCTGTGCACCATGCAAGGGTGGGTGCTTATAGGTGGTTGGCCTCAGGGCCTGGCCGCAGACAAGGTCCTGTGGCCATCTCCTGCCATGCACGGCCAAAGGCCACGCTCGGCGGTGTTTGGATTAATGTATAGTGATGAAAACTACTATACGTTTAAAAAAACTTAGAAATTCACTGAAAAAAACAAAGGTTACAGGGACATTATAGTTAGGAAATAGAATTTTAAAAACCATACAAATTCACTGAAAAAAGCAAAGATTACAATGATGTTATAATTAGACTCACATTTTAAAAGCACAAAACCATTAAAATTCACCTGTTATACTTAGAACTTTCTCAGGTAACTATAACGCATGCCCTAAGGTAACTATAACTCGCACCCTCGCCATTTACTGCAAAGTACCCCCACAAACTACGGCACTCATGACATCTTTGATAACATCATTGATAATATCAATGTAATATTTGCAGTAACATTTTTGACGAAAAACTGCGGTGTGAGGGCGGAGGTATAACTAAGAGATTTCTTTAAGTAATTTCTTTCGGCACTTTTAAGGCCTGCTGGGAGCAGGCGTTAAAAGGAGTCACGCCATTGCTTACAATGTGCCTCAATGGGCTTTGCAGGATTAACATCAACATTTTTTAGGCTAACCCTGCAAAGCTCAGAGCTAGTGTCAAACATTTTGACTCTAGTTCAGTAACTACCCCCGTGGTGCACCGTATCTTAGATTCAGTGCACACAAGGTGGCATTAGGGGGGCATTGAGGGGTGCAAGGAAAGTAACGCTGCACCTTGTGCAGTTCCAGTTTCCTTAAATCAGGCCACAAATGCCACAAATCTGAGTACATGATTTCCTGAGAGAGCAACAGTTGTTATTTGGGTTACCAGTGGTAAGGATGAATATATCCCATGTATTGCATGTGAAAAGCCAAAATCCAAGAAAGTATTCAGTGGAGCCAGCACCCTTCCATCGCAAATTTGCTGAAAGGATAAAAATACCCTTTGAGAATGTGTGGGTCTCATACAGCAATCCTAGTGTGACCTGGTCTTCGGTCCAGAAATGAAGAAAACTGTGGAATATCAACCAACCAGAATTACTTTGTAATTAGCTGGCTGGCACTAGCCAGGTTTATCAGCTTCTTTCACATTTAGAATGTGCTGAATCCATTCAATCATTTTGCTTGGTAGCTGTAGCACTGTGTCTGGAGAACACAGGAAAACAGCACCATGCTGTCTCTCTTCACTATTAGGTGAGAGCGAGGTATCAGTTAAACCCAGTAATATGAAAACCTACTCTGGGCTCTTTTGAGGAAGACAACGCCTTTATGAATATCAGAGGAGATACTTTATTATCATTGTATATCCAGTGCAACCCCTTGTAAACTGCCTTCTTTTCCCTCCATTCCATAATATCCCATGTAATATTCAGATGTTACCAGGCAACTATATCAAGTTTCCATCACATAACTCTTCTATTTATAACATATCTCCTTTTACTATAAAACAAGTCAATAAAATCTACAACATGGTTGAAATGAACTTAAAAAACTACAAAGGAAACTATTAACAAATAACAACTTAGTTTAGGAATAGTACATTCTAATATAAATATGCAAGATATCACATATATCAATTCTGGTAAAGTGACTACAGGTTTGTTACTTTCTAAAATGGCTATGCAATTTTTCATACTCCTCTAAATGTGTGGAAAACTTTTTCAGTCTTTGGGAAAAATTGTATTTAACGTTTTGATTTTAAATGTTTGGATTTTTAACATTCCATCTCTCATTCTCCTTATCCACCTTCTCAACTTTGTTTTGTCTGTACCCATTCCATACCTCGGACTCAGCATCACGGCATTTAACTACTTTCCATATATTCCACCATTTCCATTCTAATAATTCTTTATTTCCCTTGATCACACTGATTTCCTTGTGCTTTGACCATTTTGAATGGCCCTTCTCTTGAGTTTCCATTTTTCCCCACTCACCCACTTTATAGTCACGTTTCTTTAGTACTCAACAATTTCTGATCAGTTTTTTTCCTGGAGGTTCTTGTCATCTATACAGGTGTGATTATTGCAACTCTTCCCTTTAATAGGGAAAATGAAGTTCTGTAGCTCTACAACATGCTTTTAAATTCACATTTCCAATCTAATCCACTACAAAAGCCAACTGAACACATTCACTTAAAACATTATTGAATCTTTTTACTAAACCATTTTCTCTAGGATGATAGCCACTCTGTGATGTTTGCTATCCTCATCCTTAAGAAATTAGTTAATTCAATAGAAGTAAATTGTGGACCATTATCTGAAACCAGTGTCTCTGGACAGCCCTCCCTCCTGAAAATGTCTTCACAGAAAGAAATTATGTGAATGTTTTTTTTATTTCCCTCATAAATGCCACTTTAGGCCTTTTAGAAAAATAGTCTATTAACACAATGGCATATCTACTTTCCTGACCTAGGCAATCAAATGGTCCCCAGAGGTCGATTGCTATTTTTCTCATGCTCTTTCGGGAAAAGTGGTTGAACTTATTGGAGTCTCAGTGATAGAGTGAGATTTATCACTACAAGTGCATGGCACACAACTCCTCACAAACCTATCAATATCCGAATCCATTCCTGGCCACCAAAACTCAATCCGAGCCTTGTGTTTTTATTTACCACCATGACCTATATGGAGAAGTTCCAACAACTTTTGTTGTAACCTTTCAGGTACAACTACCCTGACCCTTCTTGTAAAATAATTTAGCACAGAAAGATCACTCCATACCAGTATATATTGACTAAACATTTTTCCCTTGCATACATTTACTTCCTGATTGTTCTGTAGTTTGTCCTTTTTCATTGTAAGTTTTAGATCCTCTTTCAAATTCTGTTTCATTTATCCCCCCACATGGCTCCTTTGCATGTTTCCTAAACATCTCCCACCACACACTCATCATCATCAATATTATCACTCTCGGTGAATGGTAATCTCGAAAGACAATTAGAAATAAAAATTTTGATACCTGGTACATGACGCATTTTCAGTGTGTACTCTTGTAATCTGTGTAACCACTTAGATATACTTGGTGTAGCCTTACTAATCCCTTTAGTAGTAAACAAGTCAATTAAAGGTTTATGGTCGGTTCTTAGCTCAGATTGATTATCCTATACATAGATGTGGAAATATTGTACTCCCACCACCAAGCTAGGGCCTCCTTCTCAATTATGGAATAAGTGGACTCAGCTCCTTTCAATGTGTGGGATGCAAATTCTACAGTTCTTTTATGACCCTTACTCTTTTGAATAAATACTGCACCTAATCCATCCACACTTGCAACAGTTCTCACTATAGTATTTACATTAAGGTCAAAAGGTTTAAACATTGTGGCTTCATTGATGGATTTCTTCACTGTCTCAAAAGCCTTGTGACACTCAGTAGACCATTCATACTGCACTCTTTTCTTTAATAATATTCTTAATACATGTTCTTTTTCTGTAACATTTTTAACAGAATTCAAATAATATTCTGATAACCATAAGAAGGATCTCAACTGGTCCTTATCTTGCAGTGCAGGTGCCCTTTCTATTGCTTCAACTAATTTCACCTTAGGTTTTATTCCTTCAGATGATAGAGTATGCCCCACGTGCTCAACTTCTTCACCTGCAAATTTAAATTTTTCTAATGCAATAGTTAAATCTGCAGCTTATCATTTTTGTAGCACGTCCTGTAACTTGATATCAAGCTGATTTTTATGAGTTCCGCACACCAATATAACATCTTGAAAAAACAAGACATTAGACAAACCACTCAATTTATTTTACATAACCCTCTGGAATAAGGCAGACACTGATACCTATCCAAAAGTCATGCAAATAAATTGATATGCCCCTTCCAGTTAAATAAATGATGTTAAGTGCTTAGAATCAGAATGTAAACGTATCTGGTGGTATGTGCTGGATAAATTTAGTGTGGTATAACATTCTGCTTCTATCACACCCATCAGCATTTCATTTATGTGTGGAAGTGGATCACGATCAACCAAATTGTCATTTGCCTTCTTAGTTATTACAACAGAACTAAGCCTTTCTGAGGCTTCAGTGGGTTCAATGACTCCTATACTGCACAAGCACTGTAACTCCATTTTTAATTGATCGCATTACGACAAAGGAACATTCCGGACTTTGTAAACTTTGAATACATCACCCTGTTGAAAAATAATATAGTGTTCAAATTTCCTAAGGCAACCTAATTTCTCCTAAAACAGATTTGGAAATTTTGATCTTCACTCTTCTACTTCCTTTTGAACCACCAATAACACTTGGTCTATCATCATCCCAAGAGCTTTTTGATCTCTCCATCCTAACAGAGATTTCCCTTTGTCCACAACATATACCCTGTAGTGTGCAAATCTTGTTTTATACTTTATCTCTGTAATAAAATACCCAAACATAGGTAGTTTTACTCCAAAATATCCCTTAGATTTTACATCTGTGAGTATCAATTTAGAACTCTTAATATTCTTTCATACATTTTTGTCAATTAATGTGTATGGTAAACATGAATCAGCCCATATTGGTAATTTCACATTTTGGAGGATGACATGCCCCTTGGTTAACATCAAACACATCAAGTACCACACTGTTGAAAAATGTCCTACCTTATTACATTTGAAATATTTTTCTTTGATTGTTGGGCAAGCACTGGAGTCTGTAAAGTGCACACCTGAAACACTGTTTCAAGTTACATATTATGCACCCTTCATTCGTTCCTTCTTTTTTCCCATCGAATATTCTTCTTTTCAGCCTTGCTTGAAGTGTTCAAAGTTTTATTTATAGTCTCAACAAATTCATCTTTATGTTACCCTGAATCTAACTCCTTTACATAGTCAGAAGTTTTTCCAAGTCTACGTGCTTTTTTAATTGATTTTTTCAGTGAAGGATCTTCAAGTCCTAACAATTTTTATTGAATCTTTGTATTACATGTCCTATTTATCATCTGATCCCTTATAATTTCTTCATACAAATCCTTGAATCTACATGAGGCAGCTAATGTTCGTCGCACTGATACATATTACTCAATTGACTCACCTGGCAATTGACTTGTGCAAAGAATTTGTGTCTTTTTATGACAATATTAGTTATTTTACCAAACTTTTCTTCTAATGCACCAAACGCTCTCATATACTCATCTCCTTATCGTTACTCATCCTTACTTCCCTCATGTAATGGCAAAGTGTTGTTCTCCTAATTTACCCTACCTGCTGGAACAGGAAATGTTTTAAATATTTTTCTACCTTGTAGGACTAAGTAGGGCTTCAAAATGGCCAATTTCCTTTTTGCCCCCAAAACCTCACCTTCAATGGCCTCTAAGTATGTTTCAAAAGAGTCTCTCCAATCTTCCCACCCACACCATAAAAGGCAAACCTGGTTCTTGTGAGAATGGAGGAGGAGGTCCAATGGTTTGAACAGCCATCATATTCTATACACAACAATTATATCAGAGTAAATCAATAAACTAATTTAATAAAAGTAACCACTGTTGTCTTATGGGTTGAAACAGCAAATTAAAATAATAAAAGTGGTCACTGTTGACTTGCTGAATGTTGAACTGTTTTACTATATATAACAAATTAAAAAACAGATTAGTATCTGGAGGCTTGCACAGATGCTGTATGGTCTCCTTTCTTTGTGAGAAGCTGCTTTCTTTTGAAAATGAATAGTCCTTCTTTACTTTCATCAATTACATGCTTCAGGCAGTCTGCAGTCCTACTTCTATTGCTGCATGCACTAAAACGAGGTGACAGGACACACCCCTCAAGTCTTCCTGCCACCTTCCTGCCTTGTCTTCTGCAACCTAATGGTGCATTTTTCTACAAGCTGCACAGCTGTTTCACCTGTCTTTCAAGTTCTGTCACAACACTGGTAAGTTTTCACTGTCTCTATTAACAATACTATTTAAGCACTTCCACCCTAGTGCAGATTATCATACGTAGTGCTTGAGATTCTAGGGAACACGTCACTTTCAGAATTAGGCTGCAACGTTCCTTTGTACTCTTCACACTCGAAATGCTTGTGCTAACAAATGCTGTCTTGAGTCTGCGTTTTCAGACCAACATAAATTATTTCAACGCTATCACTACAGCAGCCATGCTTTCATTATATAAACTTTTTTTTCTACAAACGAACTTCAGCCCAAGCATGAATAAACTTGGCATCTGACATCTAGCCAAGGTTTCCTTTCAAGAGTAGTCCGCCTGTCAATACATTTATCCTTGACTCACAGGGGTTGACATCCACACCTCAGCAGGAACATCCACAGCTATTAACAGTTAGTAATGTTAAGGAAGATGACTCCTCAATAAATATCAGAGACCTTATTACCATTGTGCCTCCAATGCAACCTCTGGTGGATTGCCTTTCCTTTCCTCCATTCCAGAACCCCCACGTCATATTCAGATATCCATAGGCAACTATCTCAAGGTGACATCACACAACCCTTCTATTTATGACAGGCTCCACATACTTACTATTCATGGTCCACAACTGAGAAACCCTCCTTTCTTTGGGTAGAATAACTGCATTCCAACTGATAAGGGCCTGTTTAGTAGTCCAGATAAATGTCAATATCAGTGAATGTTTCGAACAATTACTAGGATAGCATTGCTGGGATATTAATAAACATGTAGGGCCTTTTTGGAAGTACTGTCACTATTAGGATTGCCACACATTCTGCAGTTGAGAGGGTAAGTGATATTCAGCTGTCAAATGTCATTGTAATTGTACCAGTTTGCTTATCTGAGTTAATTAATTTTCAGCATATTGACAGTAACTGGAAAAAAACATTGGCTTATTCCAATTAATTTGAAGTCTTGAATAGCCATCAAATCAGGGTATTTGTAAAATCAGTGGTGAGAGATTATTTAACTGTGCTTTGACAAATAAAAGGATATCATCCATAGTAGGGGTAGAAGAGGCTTCCGTTCAGCCACTGTGGATAAGAAAGATAACAACTGGCACACCTGCAATATACCCTTCTCATTGGAGAATGATTTTGAGACAACACCATTTGTGCTGATGTGTAATTACTCTCAAATAAACCATACCTATCCAACTCACCAATTGCTTCTTAGTCATTTTCTTTGCAATTTTACAAATAGAAAGTTCCACTTGAGAGAATGAAATGCTTTCTCAGAGTTCACATTGACAATGGCCTTATGGGGATAGGTGGTGTAACAAGGCAAATAGCTTAAGAGATTGCAGACAGTCAAACACCCCTGAATACAATCAGATTATTCTGGTAGTTTTAACCGGTAGATCAGTAGGGAACAATCTATTGACAACAACTTTGTTCAGTATTCTTTTATTTGTAACCAGCACTTTTGTGACCAATGTGGAAATTTGGAAGTGACTTATGTATTAGGTCATTTTGCAAATTACTGATTCATAGCGGGTCTCAATACAACCTACCTAATGAATACTAATGGAGTGGGTTGCAAATGGGAACCCACAGGAAAACACAGCCATCAGAGGGATGGTGGCCTACTGAGGTCCGCAGACCACCATGTCTGTGATTGTTTTTAATTACAGCTTATTTTTTTTTATTGCAACCTGGTATCCCTAATTGAAGTGTAATTTTCTTTTTTTTGAAGAGTAGGCATTTTTCAAATGGACCACTGTTTAAAAAAAATTTTTTCAACATTCACAAAGGTGAAGGGGTCCCTTAGGGTCCTCTTCCCTTGTATGAATGGCTTACCCCATCTTTTGAGGAAGTGGTAAAATATTCATATTTTGCAATTGAAATTCAGTCGCAAAACATTAATGCAAACCATATCAATTCAGTATTTGAAGGGGTCCCCCTAAACATGCCTCTTTCAAATATAGAATTGGTATTTGATCGCAAACCCAATTTGCATTTCAGTATGCCAAATGTCCAGGGATATTTCAGTAATCTAACCAAAGTGAAATTTCTGCAACTACGTTAAAAAGTTGGACAATCTAGATTAGTATAATATGTGTTAATTGGAATGAGTGGGAGTAAACCCAATATACTGTTAGCATTATATACCTGTGCTCTCAATCCATTAATGTATGGAAATGGCTAAATTTTGACCTCTTTCCAATGGGTACAGCTACCCTCAGGCATGTGATGTGCAGGGGGAAAGGTAAGTTTGGACCTTCATTGCCCTAAAAATTCTGCCTCTTTCCCTTGGTCTAAGTGTGCTTTTGTATTACAGCCATAATTATATTGGGTCAGCCCAGGAGGGCACCAACCCCTTTGCCTTCCGGTTAAGTCCCCTGACATTCCAAAATAACATCTGGACATGTCAATAACATATTGTAAGCATGTCTTAGGCAACATTTTAGGTATGCAGGCAAATTTAGCTTAATTGATGAATTTCTTGTTATGAATAATTTGTCAATATTTTGGATGACTCAGTGTTGCATAATTCTTTGCTCAGGAAGGAATGTTTGTACACTAAGGCCCTCATTATGACTTTGGCGGTCTTCTCAGAAGACCACCAAAGCTGTGTGTGCCAGAAGACTGCCTGTGCTGGCGGTCCTCTGACCACCATATCACAAGTACTGCAGGATTTCCCCCACATGGCATAAATCCTGCAGTAGTCATACTGACGGTCGGGCGCTGTGGTGGTTGCACCGGCCCCACCCCACCAGTATGACTTCTTCAGCCATATTATGTGCAATAATATGGCCTGGAGGTGTCCTGCTGGTGGGGTACTGCCGGCGGTGGAAGCGCCCCTTCCCGTTCCCTGCCAGACGACCTCTTCCCAGGACCAGGTAAGTTGATCATCAGACAGGGGCAAGGGGTGGGAGGTTGGTGAGTGTTGTGTGTGCATGTGTGGGTGTGTGGTGGGAGGGTGGTGAGTGTTCTGTGTGCATGTGTGAGTGTGTGGTGTCTGCGTGTGTGCATGAATGTGTGTATGCATGATTGTATGCATGTCTGAATATTGAAGTGAGTGTGTGTATGCATGTAAGTGTGTATGTGTGTCTGTGTATGCGAGTTTGAGTGTTGTGGTGAATGCGAGTATGAGTGTTGTGTGAATGCATGCTTGGATGGCTGTGAGTATGTGTGTTTGGATGTGTGTGAGGATGCATGCTTGGATGGGTGTGAGTATGCATGCTTGAATGCTGGTATGAGTGCTGAGGTGAATGCGATTATGGATGCGTGTGAGTGAATGCGTGTATGTAAGTGGAGGTGAATGAGTGTATGCGTGGTGAGTGTGGGTGTCTGTGTGCATGTGCATGTATGCAGGGAGGAGGATGGGGGATGGGGGTGCTGTGCCTGGAGCGGGGTGTTGGGTAGGGGGCACTTTGTCTGGAAGGGGTGTGCACAGGGTTGGAGGGGGGTGCTGTGCCTGGAGGGGGGATGACGGGGTTTAGTGCTTGCTGGGCATGGGGGGAGTCATCTACCTGTGATAGGAAAGAAATTCCCTGTCACCAGTAGCCTTTCCCCCAGGGTTTTTGTGGCGGTGCTACTGCTGCAGAAACCCTGGTGGAAATGCGGCTCCTAATACAGCTGGCGGTCTTCTGTGGACTGCCAGGTCGGAGATGCCTGGCGGCTCCGACCGCCATGGTGGAACAAGTGGAGATGTGGCGGATGGCAAAGGCCAACCCACCACACTCATAATGTGGCAGTCTTCACCGCCAGCTTGTTGGCAGTACAATCACCACCTTTGCCCTGCCAATCAGGAGACCGCCAGGGTCATAATGACCCCCTAAACATCTTACAGAGAGAAATTTTCTGTGCAAAGCAGGCTCCAACTGATATTACAGGAGAGTATTTTACACAGTGTACTCTTGTATGAAAAAAGGTGTGAGCTACCATCAAACAACATTTGGCTTTAAAAGTGAAGTTTCATGAAATATCTATGAAGTTTTATGATTAGAATACCAGAATAGTGATTCTCAAAAGTAGATGCCACAAGAATCTGAATTTCATTAAAGACAGGGAGGATAACATTATGCATTATTCCTTTAATGCCACTCCACATAGCACTTGAAAGACCTTTAGGGGGTCATTCCGAAATGACCGCCGCAGTGATTCTAACTTTCCCGCTGGGCCGGCGGGAGATCTCAAGAAGATAGCCCGCCGGCCCAGCGGGAAAGCCCCTGCAAAGAGGAAGCCGGCTCCGAATGGAGCCGGCGGATTTGCAGGGGTGCGACGGTTGCAGTTGCACCCGTCGCGATTTTCAGTGTCTGCAAAGCAGACACTGAAAATCATTATGGGGCCCTGTTAGGGGGCCCCTGCACTGCCCATGCCAGTGGCCCCTGCACTGCCCATGCCAGTGGAATGGGCAGTGCAGGGGCCCCCAGGGGCCCCATGACACCCGTTCCCGCCAGCCTCTTCCTGGCGGTGTAAACCGCCAGGAACAGGCTGGCGGGAATGGGGTCGGAATCCCCATGGCGGCGCTGCAAGCAGCGCCGCCATGGAGGATTCCCTGGGCCAGGGGTAAACCGGCGGGAAACCGCTGGTTGCCCTTTTCTGACCGCGGCTTTACCGCCGCGGTCAGAATTGCCCGTGAAGCACCGCCAGCCTGTTGGCGGTGCTTCCGTGGCCCTCTGCCCTGGCGGTTTCAAACCGCCAGGGTCAGAATGAGGGCCTTAATGTCATAAACAAAACATTCTAGAACAGAAAATCCATTACATATAATAAGTCCATGCACATTACAATCTGCCTCTTTTGAATGCAAAACTTGCTTCTTCCTTCATGTTTGAACGATGACAAAGGACTTATGAGGAATGCAATGGGAAAGCAAAACTTCAGAAGAACAACATTTTTGCAGAAAACCAGCTACTGGTTACTGTCCGAAAGTAAAGGAAAAACATCAATACACCAGCTAAAGAATTTTTGAAGAACAAAACAAGATAATCATCAAGCAAAAATTCAATAACATCCATAACTTTTTTCCAATTTTTATTTATTTATTTATTTATTTTTGTGCGATATCCTACCAAAAGAAGAGTCACCATCTCAGGGACCAGAGGGTGGGATAATGTTAGCCTCTGTGTCTTTAATTAAATTTAGATTCCCTTGGCCTTTCATTTGGAGAATTTACCATTACACATATTGGTAGCCCTCCAGTACCACATCAGGCATGTTTTATATTGACAGTACTGTTTTGCAAATGTAGAAGAATTTGACCAGTCAATGGCCCTCATTATATCCTTCAATCTGCTGCCTTTCAAGAAGGACTGACTAGCCATAGCTCCCCTCATAGAACGAGCTTGAAACTTCTGCAAATCTAGCTAACTGCATAATACATTTCAACCATCTTGTTGTAGTTGCATTGGTAACTGCTTTAAATGGTTTCACAAAGGAAATCAGAAGTTGATCAGTACCATCAGGATAAACCTCACTCATCCTGGAATCATATTCCTTCATGCAGATCACAACACACAATTTTCTGCAAGATTCAAATTTTGGGTAGAATATGGTGTCGGACATTGTTTTTGTTCTTCTAAAAATTTCAATAGTTACTCTAAAGGCATCATAAACTCTTTCACTTACCTCTAAACCCTTGACATCCGAGACTCGGCAACAGGAAATTAGACAAATTAGGAAGATAGCTTAATAGTAAGGCTTTTAAGGTCCAAATATTTATTATCAGGCCAGGAGAAAAATATGCTCAGAACTGAATTAACATCCCATAGGGTCTTGTACCTAAGTCTTGGGGGTTTCCTCAACCTTATGCTCTTAAGTACTCTACAGACCATCACATTCTTTACCACGCTCCTGCCATTGAGTAGACTGTGTCTTGCAGACCTATAGCAGTTTAACATCCTGTAGCTAAGGCCCCCATCAAAATGTTCTACCAAACAATTCACCACCTCAGCTATAGGAGCCTCCATGGGATTCAAGTCCCCTTCCAAGCACTAATGTACCCACATCTTCCTCCTTATTCCTTTGCACCTATAGTGTGTTCCTGGAGCTGAGGGCTCCTTGGAGAGTTCCGCAGCTCTTCTCAGAAGGCTTGACAGCTCTTTAGATCTCCTGATATTTTCAAGAAAGAAGGCTCAAAATCCCTGATGGAACCATGGGATGCTCCTCTCTGTCTACATCTCTCAGTAGACCCTCCACAGCAGGAAGGAATGTTGCAAGCTAGCTCTAAGGCCACTGTAAACCACACCTGTGACTCCCAAAAGGGAGTTATCAGGACAATGAAACATCTCTCTTGCCTCACCTTCTTCAATTCATTGCAAATGGTGGGAATACGTAAGCATTGGACTTCTTCCAGGTCTGAAGGAAGGCGTTCACTGCTAGAGGACCCAGGTCTGGCATCCAACTATAATACCTCTTCAGTTGAAATGCCAGTCTTTTCGCAAAGAGAGAGGGCCCTAAGACTGACACAGTTTCCTAAAATAGGTGGTGCTCAATTTCCAGTCCCTGAAATCCCCTAAAAACCTTGAATTCCAGTCTGCAGATACATTTGCCTTTCCAGGCAAATACTCTGTCTTCAAGTTGATCTTGTGCTCCAAGAAAAACAGACAGAGTTTTTTGGCTAAATCTGACCGGTCTGAAGATCTCGTCCTTCCTAAGTGATTTATATATGCTACTGCAGAAACACTGTCCATCTTTAACAAAACCGATCTGCCTTGCAAACCATGTGTGAAACTCACAAGGGCCCTAGAACCTGCAGTCAATTCCAAATAATTTATGTGATGCAACAGCTCTGTGTGTGACCACAATGCCCTTGGGTCCAATGCACCCAAGCGTGCAACCCAACCATGTAAACTTGCATCCTTTTCCAGAATGAATTCTGGGTAGAATCCAATGATTGCTCTGCTGGTTCGGGTATTCAAATTCTCCAGCCACCAGTTCAACTGCACCTTGCCTTCCTGATCTAGAGATCCCTTGTCTTCATACCGCAATTCTGCCCGAAGTGCCCTTGCTTTTATTCTCTGCAGTGCCCGATAATGTAAAGGACCTAGAAATGTAGCCTGAATGGAAGAGGACAAAAGACCCAAGAGTCTGGCTAGTCCCTCTGAGCCAAAAGACTCTTGTTTTAGCACATACCTTAGCTTCTTTTGAATTGTTTTGATCTTTTTTTTTACAGGCAAAAGAAAAACCAAATTCACGAGGTCTATAGTGAAGCCTAAGAACTCCAGAGACCTGTAGGGGGTAGGAATGGACTTCTCCCTATTTACTATGAAGCCCAAACTCTCTATAAGGGACAAGTCCTTCAAAACCTGCACTTGGCAGTCGGAGATAATTAGGATCTTGTCAAAGTAGACAATCATATGCATGCCTCGCTCCCTGAGGTAGAAAGCTACAGCTCTCATCACCTCGGTAAAGCACCATCGTACTGATGACGGACCAAAGTGGAGAGCGCAGAAATGATAAAGACGGCCCTGGCAGGTGAATTGAAGGTAGCTCTGGCACTCCCTGGCCATTGGAAAGGGAAAATAGGCATCTTTCAAATGGCTTATGATGTACTTGTGAAACACTTGGGGACTAAGGGAACTTGTGTAATTGCACTCTTTTGCAACACACTTTGTACCTCTTCTTCCATCACTGTTTGCTTATCTGTGGGCAAAGCTAGTTCATTGGGGAAGCATCTTGAGAGGGTTTCATGAGGAGATCTATCTTGAAGCCCTGGATGGTCTCTAGCACCCAAGGTTCCTAGGTTATAGCCTTCCAAGTGTGGGTAAAAAGTCTGAGGCGGCCTCCTTCTCCTCCCAGGAAATAAAAGTTGGTGCAATCACTGTACTCACCCTGGTAACTGGTTGAGCTTTGTCCCCTCAACCTGTTCCCTCCGGCTTAACATCCTCTGCAAAAGCCTCTTTGTTGGAGGTTTGCAATGTGGGACCACTGTTCTGGAAGCCTTGGCCAGCAGAAAGTCCCCTTCTGCCAGACTGTCCAACAACACCTGGGCTAAAAACCCTGCACCTGTTCATTGGGGTTTGTCAAGAGCAGTACCTACAGACTTGCCCAGGGTCTTACTCATGTCCTCTCCTAAAGGAGGCCTTTGGCATTCTCTGAAGGTTCTCTCTCAGCCATATCTCTGAGTTTGGGATTCATTTTCCTGAGAACCACTCTATGCCTCTCAGCATTGAGGCCAGCATTGGCATTTCCAAAAAGAATGAAAGCCTTTTAGCTCCTGCCTCTGCGGAGGTTTATATCTAGTGGCAACTCAGTAACATGTGCCTCCTCAGCCATGCTGATGATCCTTGCTAGGGGTCCAAAAACATCAAGGAGGTGGTCCTGACAAGCCTTAAAGGAACTCTTAAGCCCCTTCCTTGGTTCCCTCCCTATCTTAAACAGGAAAGTGAGGAGTCCTGCGCCTATGTTAGGGGGGTCAGGTAAATGTTCTCACTTTCCATTAATTTACAGTCCTTGAACATTCGGCCTATAGGCTATTATGCGTCTCTTTGTCAAGAGGATTCCTAATCCTTTGTTTAATGCATTTGCCCACATGGTCCAGGGGCCACCACTTGGCTCTCCTGGGGTGTCTAATGTTGTGTGGGAAGACATTTCTTCCCCAATGGGTCCTTAACTACTTCCTTGGAGGTGGAAGGGGACTTGTTATCACTAAAGAGGTCATTCTCATCAAATTCCCCTTTGGTAAGGTCTACTATATATTTGTCTAGAGAAACTTTGCATTCTTGCTCAACCTCTTCCACCTAATTCTCCCAAGTGCTGTTGTGGGCACTTGATTCGGTTGTACTGCATTGGACACTTTTCAATTTGTGCCCCATAGGACACCCATTCTTTTCAAGACCTCCTATTCCTTTTGAGGTGCTTGGACCCTCCCTTTTTCTTCGAGATGCTAGAACTTTCCATTTTTAATGGGTCTACACCCTTTTTCAATGTGTTTAGATTTCCTCTTTCTGTTACCTTCTTTAACTCCGTAATTGCAGTCTCCCCCCAAGATGGAACCACATTCAAAATCGTTATCAGATCCCATACATGTTTTGGCAGGCATCACTTGATCAAAAGTCTTGCGTACACATGTACATATCTCCTGATGAATTCATTTCTTAATTAGCTCCTCATTAATGTTTGTAAGTGGGATCTCAGGGCTCTCTGTTTCCTGGTCTGAAATTTTAAGCAAATGAGGAAAGGGAGGATTTGTTTTTTAAATCAGTATATATATATATATAGCAACAACATTCATGAAATTATTCACAAACGACCGCACTCCGGGATCTCTTATTCCAAAAAGTTCTTTTATTTAGGCACCATTGATTTCGTTTACAGCACAACAATCACCTGCCCAATGCGTTTCGGTCTGAAAGACCTTGATCACGGGCATGTGTGGTACAGGGTGCCTATTTCCAAATTTATATGTCACAGTAAAACATGTTTAACCCCACATGTTTTGAAATCCACTATGAAACTACTTATCTCTGCTTGTAAAGTTTAGCAACTACACTCTGAGCATCTGAAACTCACCCATAAACTCCGGATAAATTCTATTATTATCTAGCACACCGTATGCTTGTAACACAGCATTCTGGGAGTTGTAGTGGCCCCCAAACAGAAACAATTAACCAATATATTGGTACACCTCATAAATGTGTGCCTGTGACCTAATATATATTTCTCCCCCCTATATTAAAAAACTGAAGTGTCAACCAAACTGAATGTTAGCTACAAGTGATTCGACATGGAACAAACGGTGTTATTGTTGTTATTTACAGTGGCTAAAGTAAGCAATTACAAATGTACAAATAATTCCTCATCCTGATTCATCCCCAGAGGGGTCAAAGTACGAATCTCCAAAATATGTTTTGACTCTAGTTGTCGTAGTCTCTTTTCTCTATCCCCTCCTCGTTCACTTATAGGAACATGGTCAATTGCATAAAAAAATCATTGTTTCTCATTGGCTATCATGTGCCAACTCCATATGTTTAGCCGTGACATAACTTCTGTCTGTATTTATGGTGGCACGAACATGTTCAAATATCCTTTTTTTTGTTTCACATATGGTGCTCCCAACATACTTTAAACCGCAAGGGCATTCAATAACATATACTGGGAACCGGCTCTTGCAAGTAATATGTTGTTTGATAATTTTGTGACACCATTACCAATGGTATATTCCTTGGTGTTTCTCACGATTTTGCATGCCTTGCAATTGCCGCATTTCCAGAAGCCAGGTTTTTTAAGCCAATTGCCCTTTTTCTGATAAATAAAATGACTTATGGTTATTCTGTCCCGCAAATTTGGTGCCCTTCTAAAAGTAATTCTAGGGTAATCTTCCATGATCTCATTTACTGTAGGATCAAGTTGAATAATAGACCAGTGTTTTGTGAAAATCTTCCGTAACTGGGAGGCATTGCTAGAATATGTTGTAAGAAAACGTATAGGATCCTCCGATTGGCTTTTCGGCAAATAAGTTGTTTTATGAACGAATTCCATTCTCAAAATCTGTTCAACTCGCTGTTTTGCCTTGTTGATACATTTCCTGGGATATTGTCTGGAAATGAATCTTTCTTCTGAGGCCTTCAAATGTTTGGCAAATTCTCCCGATTCTGAACAAATTCTTTTGATCCGTAAGAATTCATCATATGGTATGTTCCATTTGGTATTTGGCAGATGGAAATTGTTGGCATGTAACACTGAATTGGTGGAAGTGACCTTTCTATGTAATGTGGTGTTTATCATTCATTCTCTTATGTAAAGTTCTGTATCCAGGATCGACTCTCGTATATTGCTAATTTCATAAGTGAAATGTTATTTATCGACAGTGTTGTTCAGAATGTTGAAATATTCCTTAAATTCAATTTCTGTGCCATCCCAAATTAGGAATAGATCATCGATGAATCTTAACCAATTTATCACCTTCTGCTGAAATTTTTCCTTTTTGTTCTGCCCATGCTATTCTCTGTTCAAACCAGCCCATTGTTAAATTCGCTAAATTTGGAGAAAAGGAAAAGCCAATGGCTGTTCCTTTTGTCTGTAGAAATAACTGCTGGTCAAACTGGAAGAAATTGTTGGTGAGGCAAAGATTGATCATCTCTAAGAGCATTTCATTATGTTGGGCAAATTGAATGTTTCTTTGGCTCAGAAAGTGCCTGCATGCCTGAATACCTATCTGATGTTCAATGTTGGTATATAAGGAGATCACATCCATTGTTATCAATTTATATGAATCCTGCCACGGAATGCCATCCAGATGTCTCAATAAATCCCCTGTATCCTTCAAATATGAATTTAAGTTACATGCCAATGGTGCTAAAAAGAAATCAATGTAATTGGATATAGGTTCCAATAAAGATTGATTAGCTGAAACTATTGGCCTCCCACGTGGGTTTTTGGGATTTTTATGGATTTTGGGAAGAAAGTACATTGTGGGAGTGACCGGATGTTCAACTGTCAAATATTTGGCCTCGTCCTGATCAATAAGGCCATGTTTTATCCAATTTTGTAAATATATTTGAATTTGCGCTGCCACCTGTTTCGTAGGGTTACTATTAATGGGTTGATAATAAGTTACATCCGATAGTTGTCGCATTGCCTCCTGTACATATATACTTTTGTTTTGAATTACAATATTCCCGCCTTTGTCTGCGGGTTTAATTATTAAAGTTTCATCTATTTGCAAATCACGAAGAGTTTGTACTTCTGTTTTTGTCAAATTGTTTTTGCCACAATTCCATTTTGTTTTGTATAAATCATCAACAACAATTTCAGCAAATAAATCAATTTTATTTCCTGCTGGTAATGCTGGACAAAACCTGGACCTGGGTCTTTTTTTAGTTAGGCCTGCTCCTAGTGGTATTATAGCCTGTGATTCACTAATCGGCTCTCCATCTTGCATGCAATCCAGATTTATTAAAGTCATTAAAGTATCTTTATCTTGTACTGTTAAATCATATGTTGGCATGATGGTACTGGTTTTACTGATTAGATTTGCATCTTTGTGAAACTTTGCCAATTTGATTTTCCGTATGTATTTCTGTAGATCAATGGGTGTCTGTACTAAATCAATATTGATGGCTGGACAACAATGTAGGCCTTTTTTCAATAAAGACTCCTCTTCTGATGACATTACTCTATTAGAGATTTATCACATTTAATTCTTGAATAATGTTGCAGTTTTCGCTCTGGTGTTTCTTGGAATTCCCCCTCTGCCCCTTCTTGTGCGTTTGTTTTTCTTTCGCCCCGTCCTCTTCCCTTTCCTCGTCTGCTGCTCTGTTGGTGCTTGGATTGTTGTTGGAGGGCGAGGCGCATTTCGTTTAAAAGTGTGGGATTTGATTCATGTGATGTTACACTTCCATCCTCACTTTCACTGGTGTCATTATATGCAGAAAGATACTTAATTCTCGAGTTTTCCGATCTTTGGGAATTTGGCAAAGCAAGTTGGACTCCCTGTTTTGCACTCTGAAATTTACGCGCAAACGTGAAGATTCTCCCTGCCGCGTAATCTTGTTTATCTCTCTGAAATTTAAATTGTTTAAGTGCTATGACAGTTTCTTCATGTTGCTGTATTTTCAAACTCAAGTCATTTTTAATTTTCTTTTCCTCTTCATTCAGGATTAGAGAATCCAAATCTTGTTCGAGATTTTTTAACTCATTTTGAATTTTATCCAATGCTATCTCTGCATGCTTAATAAGAATTTCAATTAAACCTTGTGATGACTCCAAAATATGTGTTCCCCATTATTCCAATAAAGCAACACTGGCATCTTGGTAGCTTGGCATAATTCTTATCCTCAGGCCTCTGGGTATGCGCTTAACTTCAATGTATTTTTTCAAAGTCACCACTTCCCACCATTTATTAATTTCCTTCCTAGACAGTTTCTCCCATTCACGTAATTTTCCTTTAACATTTAAAGGGCCTTGACTTGTGCCTCCATTGTCATTTTTGGAATTAGTTAAAGTATCCTTAAAAGCTTCCTGTGCCATTAAACAGCGTTTTTCTGTTCTGGAATCCATTGCACTCTAATTTCAAAATGCTCTGAAAACGTAATGCAAAAACCATGAGCCTTTCACTCCGCTTTTATTGTAACAAGATTCACCGACAAAGTGAAACTGTTTCACAATACATTCTAACAGTTTCCTTTCACGGTGCCGCGTTAACCATGCCAAGGACAAAATGAACGCTTACCGGCTCTTCGTTTGGAAAATACTTTCCTCCAATGATTCAAAGCTCCAGTAGCTAGTAAAAATGTGCTTGCTTGGAATGGTGGCCGTTCACGCCGGTTTTCCTGCGAAAACTCCACAAAGACTGTCCCTGTTTGGCGTGTTCTAGCGCACTTCATTCAGCGGCGGTGCAGGTGACGGTAGGACACTCCGTAATCAATCAGCAATAACAATGAATAATGGTTCTAAAAACTAGTCACTGATTACCCAGACTAAGGGGGTCATTACTACATTGGCGGTAGAAGCTGCTTACCGCCTTGCAGAAGACCGCCAACACACCGCCGCGGAATATAGCCACTGCCATTATGACCCACAGCTCGGAATCCGCCAAAATCTAGACACCCACACAAGTCCGCCACACCAAAGGTCAGTGATAAACTGGCGATAACAAAACCGACACCATCACGCCAACAGGAGTAGGCCCACACTATCACGACCCAGGAATCCACGCGGCGGTCTTTCAACCGCGGTATTCCATTGGCGGGACACACTGCTGCGCTCAAAATACACATTCACTTACAAAACACAACCACATTGGACAATTCGAAATACACACACCTGATACACATACACACACCACTGATACACACTCAATACAATATAAAACACACACCCACATCACCCACAAACCAGTCCGACAACAAATGCGACAGAAGGACATAGAGAGACACCACCAGAAAGAACAATAGCATCCACAGGCACTCAACACCATCACTCACACAACATCCACGCACCTCACACAACACACCTCTAAATATCACCCCACAAATTACAACACACACCACCCCACCCATCACCCATCACCCACACCACACCATGGCACCGCAAAGACACCCAGGTTTTCTGAGGAAGAGCTCAGGGTCATGGTGGAGGAAATCATCCGGGTAGAGCCACAGCTATTCGGATCACAGGTGCAGTGCACCACCATAGCTAGGAAGATGGAGCTATGCCGAAGAATCGTGGACAGGGTCAACGCAGTGGGACAGCACCGAAGAACTCGGGATGACATCAGGATGAGGTGGAACGACCTACGAGGGAAGGTGTATTCCGTGGTCTCAGAACACCAGATTGCGGTTCAGAGGACTGGCGGCGGACCTCCACCTCCTCCCCCAGAACTCACTACATGGGAGAAGCAGGTCTTGGCTATACTGCATCCTGAGGGCCTCGCAGGAGTAGCTGGAGTAATGGACTCTGGTAAGTCACACCTTTAACTACTTCATCCCCCACCCGCCTGCATGCTATCACATACCCCCACCCTCACCCCATCACTCCAACTCCTCACATATGTCCCAATATCACAAACCACAAATCCCAAACCCAAGCCCTGCATGTAATACCAAAGCATGGACACCCATCACCAAAGCATGTCCACTGCACATACCCATACACCCCCTAAACCATTCTCACACAAGGTCCCACACAAGAATGCAAGCACTGGGCCACAGGGTTACCCACCCATTGCACACCATGGCACACACAGATGCAACAATCATGCTTTTACACCCCTGCAGGACCCCTACCCAACGTCACCGGACAGGAGGGTCCAGACATGTTCACTCCACCCATAGAAGAGGCCCACAGTGGTGACAGCAGCTCTGTCCAACTGGATCTAGATGACCAGCCTGGCCCATTTGGGACCTCGGGACAGTCGGTCCCCCTCACACTGGCACAAGCCACTACAGAGCCTCCCCCCTCTGGAAACACCAGCACATCACCCCCCCAGCGGGCCCATACCTCTGTCCCCAGGACACGTCAAGCAGCAGTGTGTCCACCACTACAGGGAACCCAGGCTAACCCACCACCCCAACAACACCAGGGACCTGGGGGCAGTGGTAGTGGGCACACGGTTCAGGGGACAGAGGCCCAGGGAAACAGGGGAACTGGGAGGGCTGCTGTGCGACAAGAGGAGGACAGGCCCAGGGAACCCACTCTCCACGAGGCCCTCTCCAACATCACGGGAGCCTACCACTATTCCCAGGAGACAATTGCAACGGTACTGGCCAAGTTTCAGGAGACCCAGCGGCTGCAGGAGGAACAATATTTGGGGTTTAGGGAGGAACTCAAGGCCATCAACACCACCCTGGGCACCATTGTAGAGGTGCTGAAGGACCTTGTCAACACCAGGAGGGACACTGTGGCACAACAAGGGGCCCCTGACACTAGCCTGGATGATGAACTGCCCACCACCTCTGCCGGAGCTAGTGGATAGGAGGCACCACCACAGGACCACAACACCAGCACCCACCCCCTGCAGATGGAGAACCACCCCGCAAGCGGTCCCTGAGATCCAGGACAAAGACAGAGAACAATGTCAAGACCCCCGCCAAGAAATGAGACCACCCTGATTGTCATCCTTCTGTCCCACTTTGTCACCCTGTCCATCCATCAACTGCCCCAGCTCCACTTCCTACGCCCCTTTGGACAATGCACCTGTGAGACTAATAGACTGGACTCTGCCATGGATATTCCTCCACCATCACCCCTGACCATTTTACAACCCCCTCCACTATTTTGCACTTAAATAAACTCCCTTAAATCACAAAAGAATCTGGAGTCAGTCTGTGCTTTCGAAAATGTGTATTAGCAATAACTGTGGCCAAATACTATATCCAATGTAATGTCAACATACCTATGTCACACAGCTCTAGTCCACGCAGAAACAAAGCAGAGGTCACACAGTGGGACCCACATCTGTGAAATCGAAAGGGAAAGTGACAACTCAGTGTCCATACAATGGGTGAAAATGACAGACATATGAGAGGTAGAAGAATTAAGGCCCGTATTTATACTTTTTGACGCTAAACTGCGCTAACGCAGTTTAGCGTCAAAAAGTTTAGCGCCGGCTAACGCCATTCTGAAGCGCCATGCGGGCGCTGTATTTATTGAATGGCGTTAGCCGGCGCTAGCAGACCGGCGCTGCCTGGTGTGCGTGGAAAAAAAACACGTACACCAGGCAGCGCCGGCGTAGGGAAAAATGGCGTTAGGGGGTCTTAAAATGGGGCAAGTCAGGTTGAGGCAAAAAAATCGCCTCCACCCGATTTGCGCCATTTTTAACGACGCCCAGACGCCATTTACATGACTCCTGTCTTAGTAAAGACAGGAGTCATGCCCCCTTGCCCAATGGCCATGCCCAGGGGACTTCTGTCCCCTGGGCATGGTCATTGGGCATTGTGGCATGTAGGGGGGCACAAATCAGGCCCCCCTATGCCAAAAAAAAATATAAAAAAAAATATATATATATACTTACCTGAACTTACCTGAATGTCCCTGGGATGGGTCCCTCCATCCTTGGGTGTCCTCCTGGGGTGGGCAAGGGTGGCAGGGGGGGTCCCTGGGGGCATGGGAGGGCAGCTGTGGGCTCATTTTGAGCCCACAGGTCCCTTAATGCCTGCCCTGACCCAGGCGTTAAAAAGAGGCGCAAATGCGGGGTTTTTTGCCCCGCCCACTCCCGGGCGTGATTTTTGCCCGGGAGTATAAATACGACGCATTTGCGTCGCAGTCATTTTTTTAGCCGGGAACGCCTACCTTGCATCTCATTAACGCAAGGAAGGCGTTCACTCAAAAAAATGACGCTCTTTCCTCATACTTTGGCGCTAGACGCGTCTAACGCCAAAGTATAAATATGGCGTTAGTTTTGCGCCGAATTTGCGTCGAAAAAAACGACGCAAATTTGGCGCAAACGGAGTATAAATATGCCCCTAAATCAGATGTAGCAGGCAGTGTTGTCTTCTTACCTGTGTCTCACTGGAAGTATTGCTGGATCACGGTGTTCCTGTTGTCTATGTCCTTTTCTTCTGCTTCCTCGTCTTCACTGTCCACGAGCTCCATCAGCTGCCACAACACCTCCATCTGGACCATCCTCCTGCAGAAAAGGCATCTGTCGTCGCAAAGCCAATTTGTGAAGCATACAGCAGGCCACGATGATCTGGCACACCTTCTTTCGTGAGTAGAATAGGGAACCACCTTTCATATGGAGGCACCGAAACCTGGCCTTCAGTAGGCCGAAGGTCCTCTCTATAATCCTCCTAGTCCACCCATGGGCCTCATTGTAGCGTTCCTCTACCCTTGTCCTGGGATTCCTCACTGGGGTCAGTAGCCATGACAGGTTGGGGTAACCAGAGTCACCTGCAAATGGCGAGGGACAACTGTTAGACACACAATTACTCTTAGGGACATCCCCAGACCCGGACACCTAGTCACACTGTATTGGGTCCATGTCCTCACCTAATATTTTTTTTTTTTATTTATTTAATGCGTTTTTATATAGCGCGGACTTTACCCGAAGGTGTCAGAGCGCTTCACAATAGGCAAAGTAAACATACAAGAGTAGAGGAATTACAAGTGAGCCTGTTACAAACGCAAACGTTACATTACATGAGGCAATACGAAAGGAGAAAGTGACGTGTGCAGGTTACAAGAGCAAATAAAGTACGAGTAGAGGAGAAAAAAAAGAAAAAAAATAGCAATAAATGGTAGACACTCAAAACACTAAAACAATAGTTACGTTACATGAGGCAGTGGTGGCCGTTGTGCATGTATCAAAAGCAAACAAGATAAAAGAGGTAGCAAATGATACGATGTAAAAGGAAAGGTGCCGTGTGCATGATACAAAAGAGTACAAAATACATGAAGAGGTATAAAACTGCACTAAATGGCAGACACTCAAAACACAAAAACACCCTGGGAAGGCACTTCTATAGGCATGGAGAACAGAATTTCCTATAATGGAAGGACTTCCTTCAGAAAATAGAGGGCTTGAATTAAATTTGGAAGTGTCTTTGAAGGAGGAGAGCTTTGAGGTCAGTTTTGAAGGCCTGGGAAGAGGTGGTGGTCCGAAGCTGAGGCGGAAGTGAGTTCCAGATTCTCACCGCGTTGCCTGAAAAGGATTGGGCCATCGATCTTTCCTTCTTGAAAATGGGAGGTTCAAGCAATAACTTTTCTGCATTACGTGATGGTCTGGAGCCCCCAGAGAGTTTCAGTTTATTCACCAGGTAGCGAGGGGAGGAGGAGTGCAAGGCTTTGTGGGTGATACATGCAGTTTTGTAGATAGATCTTGCCTCTATGGGAAGCCAACGGAGGGTGGATAAAATGGGTGTAATGTGGTCGCTTCTTTTGGCTCCATATATGAAACGAGCTGCTGAATGGAGAATAGACTTCAGGGGGGAAAGGTGGGATTTGGGAAGGCCAGTAAGAAGAGAGTTGCAGTAGTCCAATCTGGAGAGAACCAGCGATTGGACCAGGGTTTTAAGGTCGTGCTCCGGGAAGAAGCAACGAATTCCCCAAAGAAGGCGCAGTTGGTGTCGAGCAGACTTTGCAATGGAGTCGATGTGGGAGAGTAGATTGAGTTTTTTGTCGAGTATGACACCAAGGGATTTTGCGCTCTCGACAATGATGGGCTTATTGTTCATTAGATTGATCTGATCCATCCATGATTGCACTGGGGGATGAGAAAGTGAGGAGGAGAGGAGGAGGAATTCTGTTTTGGAGGGATTCAGGATCAGTTGATGAGTTAACATCCAGTTTTGAATGGAGTCGAGAGTAGAGCTAAGGAAGGAGAGATCGTGATTGGAGGCCACCTTAAGGTAAATCTGAGTGTCATCCGCATATAGATGATAGTGGATCCCGGATTTACTCAGGAGATTTCCCAACGGTTCTAAATAGAGATTGAACAGTGTGGGTGCAAGTATGGAGCCTTGAGGAACACCTTGACTGACCGCTAAAGGAGCTGAGAGACTGTTCGCTATTTTGATCATTTGGGATCTATCAGAGAGGAAGGAGGCAAACCATTTGATCACAGTGCCCTCCATGCCCATTCTCTGTTGAAGAGTGTTAAGGAGAGTGTTGTGATTGACAGTGTCAAAGGCTGCAGAAAGGTCAAGAAGAATTAGAAGACAAGACTCCCCTGAATCGAGTATCCGCAGCGCGTCATCAATCACTAGCAGCAGGGCTGTTTCAGTGCTGCAGTTTTGAATGAAGCCGGACTGGAAATTGTCAAGAAGATTATTATCCTTGATATGGCGAGAAAGTTGTTTCGCTACACATTTTTCTGTGATTTTCGCAAGAAAGGGTAGGTTAGTGATGGGACGGTAGTTGTTGAGGTTGTTCGCATCAGCGGTGGGCTTTTTAAGCAGAGGGGTGACCTGTCCAATTTTGAAGGGAACAGGAAGGGAGCCTTGACTGAGGGAGAGGTTGACCAAAGTGGTCCAATAGGAAAGAGAGTTAGTATAGAAGTCAATGGCAATGGCACTAGGGATGGGGTCAAGAGAATGGTTAGAGGGCTTTGTATCGAGGATGCATTTAAGGAGAGCATCGTCAGAGATGGGGTCAAAGTTTTGCCAAATGGTTAAGGATTTGCGCTCCTCTGTATGGGTAGGATGAATGACCTGATCTACAAGTGATTTTACCTTTTCGTCAAAGAATACAGCGAATTTCGCTGCTTTCTTTGTGGAATCTTCCAATTTGGAGGTTGGGGGAGAGCTGCTTGGGTTCTTGATGAGGTCAAATAGTTTTTTGGGTCTATTTTTGGCTGAGTCAAGGAGGGATTTGTAGTGTGACGCTTTTCCAAGGAATATGAGCTTGTGGTACTTGGATCTTGCTGAACGAAGCGTGGCCAAATTTTCAGTGAAGGGCGCTTGTCTCCATTGTTTCTCAAGGGCTCTTAGGAACTTCCTTTCTTCATAGAGGGATTTGTTGAACCAAGGTGCTGAGGGAGTGGGCCTTTTCTTTTTGCTTTGGAGAGGAGCGACATTATTGATTTCGACTGCAAGGACTGTGAGGCATTGGGAGGTGAGTTCGTTAACATCTAGGTCCGGGTCTAGCCTTGGAAGTGATAGCAAAGCAGAATCACAGAGGGTACTGAGGTCAATATTTTTCGTGTCACGGAACCAGGAAGTAGCCCTCTTAGGCTGGCCAAGAGTTATAGAGTGTGATAGGTGAAAAGAGAATGGGATGAGGAGGTGGTCCGACCAGTCTACATGAATAGGGGTAGCGATAGTCAGCAAGCCTGCTTTAGAAATAACAAGGTCCAGGATTGAGCCTTTAGAGTGTGTTGTTTCTGTGCAGTGTTGGATAAGATCGTTTGCAGAGAGGAAGGTGGCCAGCAAATTCGCATAGGTGTCTTGAGGAGAGCCCCAGTGGACATTGAAGTCACCCACGAAGATCTGATTGTCACTTTGCGTGTATTGGTCGCTGATGCAGTCCGTGAGTTCCTCCATAAACGAAGGGCTGCTACCAGGCGGGTGGTAAATAGCATGGAATCTGAGAGGTGAGCGGTGGTGCAATTGAAGCTCAAGAGATAGGCATTCAAAAGTGTGGAAGGAGCTGTTAGGAAGAGCCTTAAGTTGAAGGGAGTTTCTAAAGATGACTGCAACACCTCCCCCAACTTTATCAATTCTGTAATTTCTAAGTATAGAATAGCCTGTGGGTACAAGGAGATCAAACATAGAGTGCGAGGTATTGTTGAACCAGGTCTCTGTGAGGAAGAGCATGTCAATATTGTGCAAGTTGATGGTATCGGAGATTTCAAGTTTGTGTTTTATTGCAGATCTGCAGTTGTGGAGCAAACAGCGCAGCTCTGACGCAACTGTTTTGGTGACGGGGGCACTTGGGCTATGAGGGGTGATAGGGATATTGTACTTATATGAGGGCGCTCGGGAGGGTTTAGGTGGGCGAGTGGTTCTGACAGAGGAGATGGTCGGAATAGTGTAGATAACAGGGTTACTGGGAAGTGGAAGTGAAGGAAGGGTGGCGTTCCAGTGCTTGTGTGGAATTGCAGACGACAGGCTATGCTTAGCTATACTGGGGTGTGGGGGTGAGGTGCATCTCGTGGAAGGGTGAGTGTTTGCCAAAGGAATTGAGGTGTGTGGAAAAGTAGAGATCTTGGAGCTTAAAACTAAAATGGTAGCTTCAAGTTGGGAGATGGCGGTGATTAGAGAGCCTAGCTTATTTTCCAGAGAGAGTAAGGAAGAGCACAGCATGTTGGGTGGCTCGATGGAAACAGGAGGGGGTGCACTAGGCAGTGTACGGTAGGGAAAGGTGGGGGAACGGGAGAGGAGTAGGGGTAAAGGGTTCAGGGGTGGGGAAAGGTTATGGATGAGAGCAGGAGTTGGTGCGCCAGGGGTGAGAGGAGAGTTGTCGTTGTTGGCGTTGCAAGAAGGATAGGAATTAAGGGCAAAATTAGGGGGCGATAGGATAGGATTGGGGCGGTGGGGCGGTAGGAGAGGGGAGGAGAGTGAGGAGTCATAGGGATTAGGGAGGTTTGGAAGGAAGGGAGGGGAGGGGGTTGGATAGGTCCTGGTAGCTAAGTGAGGTGGCTGTGAGGGAGCGGGTATCAGGTAGAGTGGGGGGGATTGGGAGAAAGGGAAGTTGAAGAAAGGAAGTGATTCTGCTCAGTCCGAGGGAGGGAAGGGGTTACCAGGGGAGGGAAGGGGGTAGCACAGCATTGCTGGAGGAGAGTGGGGAGGGAGAGAGATGGAATGTATTTGTGGGGAAATCGGGGTACATAGTGAGGGGAGGAGTGGGCGGAAAAGCAGAGAGGAGGAGGGAACAAGGGGAACGTAGGGAACATAGACAAGGGGAGAGGGCTGGAGGAGAGGTGGTCTAAGGGGGGTGGCCGGAAGGGATAGGGGGGAGGGGATGAGAATGGAGTGCCGGGACGGTGCAGAATGGACGAGGAGCGTGTTAGCTAGAGGTAGGGCTGAAGTGAAGAGGGGAGGGGCATACTGTGAGGGGGGAGGAATGGGTGGGGAAGTCCGAGGGGAGAGAAGAGGGTCGACCTAAGCCTCCCCAGGGTGCAGCCTATTGTAGAGTGGGGGGGTCAAGGGAGGAGAAAGGAAGTAATTGGTGGAGCTAGATGGAGAGTCAAGGGATAGCCCGGTCGCAGGGGAGGGGAGTAGGGAAGGGAAGAGGCGGTCAAAGAGAGAGAGAACGGTGTCTTTGGCTTGGATCATAACAGTACCGTTGTTATAGAGTGAGATAGTGAGGGAGCCGTTAAAACCTGCAGAGGGGGAAATTTTTAGCTGTTTCCCATGAGGGATAGAGGAGGAGGAGGTGACGTTAAAGGAATTGTAAAAGCTGGTAGACCAAGAGGGTATGTCGTGCGTGAAAAAAATTAGATCGTTTTTGAGCCCCCCATACCGACCATTGTAAAACTGATCGACAAAAAGGGAATCGGGGAAACATTCAATGGTGTTATGCTTGAAACGTTTTGCTGCAGCTTTAGTCAGGTTAGAAGGGTAGATGATTTTGTAGCAATTAATTCCAGACTTAATTCGAGCGGTGGCCATGTTGGGAAATTGTGGAGGAGGAGGGTGGTGGGGATAAGGGAAGGGTGTAACTAGGACGGTGGTGGTGGGGAGAAGTATGCGGGCAAGAAGGGGCACGTAATCCAGACGTCGGGTGAAGGAACCTGAGTTATTGTGGAGACAGGAAAGTGAGGCGATTAGGGATAGGTTGTTACTTCAGAACAGGGCTGATTCAACAAGATAGGACTGAAGATGGAGTGGTGTAAGAGGAAAATCACTGTACTTATCATCCTGAGATATAAATCACATATAGCACAGCATCACAATAGGTATCAAACGCGTTGTACGCCCAAAATCTCAACAGTCTAATATTTGACACTTACCTCCTAAGTATCACCAACATTATGGGCAAAAAGCACAGGGTGGAACATAATTTCACTAGCATAACCCAAAGTATGCAAGACGACCTCAAAATTATAAAACACACTTTAGAGGTAGCCAGAACAGGGTCTGACAATCAAACTACAAGAAATACATTTCCTAGCACCACAAATACACAATGGGGCCTGGCGCCCTACAAACCACCAGGACCCCCTGGTCAGCTGGCCAACTCAAAGGGGCTCAAATGCCCTGTTTCCAGAATGTCGGGGCTGCTGCCAATGCAGCGAAAGACCAGCGTGCGTACTTGCGCAAACCTAAACGTTGCAACTGGCACTAAGTGCTGCACAGCTGTGAAGAAATGGTGCAAGGAGGGCAAGGAGGTGAATGAGGGCCCCCAGACCGGCCAGGTCTGTCAGGGCAGGAGTGAACGTCCCCCTTCCGCAGCCCGGACAATAACGCTTTGCTGAGTTTGTAACCCCAGTTTTCCAGCTGACGTCAGGCCCACGTGGTAGGAATATGCCTGACTGTAACATGGCCGCTATTCATTGAACTTAATGACATGCCTTACACGGTGCCTCTGGAGTTGCCCCATCAGATAAGGGATGCTGCTATTCCGCAGAATGTAAGCGTCATGCACTGAGCCAGGAAATATGGCATTCACATGGGAGATGTACTGGTCGGCCAAACACACCATCTGCATATTCATAGAATGGTAACTCTTCCGGTTTCTGTACCCCTGCGGGGGGGGGTACCAAGGCCACATGTGTCCCATCAATGGCACCTATGATGTTGGGGATATGTCCCAGGGCATAGAAGTCACCTTTCACTGTAGGCAAATCCTCCACCTGAGGGAAAACGATGTAGCTGCGCGTGTGTTTCAGCAGGGCAGACAACACTCTGGACAACACTGGCTGGGACATCCCTGATGCTATGGCCACTGTTGTTTGAAAAAACCCACTTGCCAGGAAATGAAGTACTGACAGCACCTGCACTAGAGGGGGTATTCCTGTGGGATGGCGGATAGCCGACATCAGGTCTGGCTCCAGCTGGGTACACAGTTCCAGGATTGTGGTACAATCAAGTCTGTAGGTGATAATTACATGTTGCTCCTCCATTGTCGACAGATCCACCAGCGGTCTGTACACTGGAGGATGCCACCATCTCCTCACCTTCCCCAGCGGACGTGCTCTATGGAGGAGAACAGCGAGCAGAGAGTCAACCAGCACTAAGGTACGTAAACACAACTTAATCGAAAAATGTTTTTAAATCAACATATGACTGTATTAGTGTTTAAGCAAGGCCTAGATATGTGTGATGCAGTAATAAAAAAATGCCACGTGGCCCCCTGAAATGGCGGCTACCTGACCTGTAATGTGGGACAAGGGGATATGAGGTAACTGCTCTGGCGTTGTACACCGTCGCGGTAGGCGGTCGAAGACCGAGGCGCAATCCTGCATTGGTTAACATTGGACCCTATGGGTCCCAGGAGCCAATGACAGTGTACGCCGGCGGTGACGGTACGCACCGCCGCAGACGTGACCACCATTTTCTGTCTGTTCAATCACTTGATACCTGATCTTTGACAGGAGAGGACCTACACTGCAAGTGCTGCTGTGACCTCAGTCTGGAAGAAACAATGGCTTGTGTGTCTGGGGAAAGGGCCTCTGCCTTCAGCACAGAGGAGTTGGAGAAATTAGTGGATGGGGTCCTCCCCCAAGACACGAGACTCTACGGTCCTTCAGACAAACAGGTGAGTACACTGTGAGCATGCTGTATGGGCAATGCCTGTTTGGAGTGGTGTGGATGAAAGATAGGGGTGGAGAATGAGGCGTGCATGAAACGACGGTGAGTGCATGTGCATCATGGCAAGGGTAGGGATGCGGGCCAATGACTGTGCCGGTGCGGACTATTATATCTTCTCCTTTTCCCCTGTACTATTCCTGTAGGTCAGTGCCCACCAGAAGAAGGATATTTGGCGTGCCATCGCCAAGGAAGTCCGGACCCTGCGGGTCTACCACAGACGGAGCACCCACTGCCGAAAAAGATGGGAGGACATTCGCCGCTGGAGCAAGAAGACGGCGGAGGCCCAGCTGGGGATGGCCTCCCAACGTGGGAGGGGTGCCCGTCGCACCATGACCCCCCTGATTTTCCGGATCCTGGCGGTGGCGTACCTGGAGTTAGATGGGCGCTTTAGGGCATCACAGCAGCCACAAGGGGGTGAGTACTCATTCAGCTGATTCGGCGCGCATTGTAGGTGTCTGGGTGGGGGAGGTGGGCTGTGGGTTCCCTTAGGCCAGGGCGAGTTTAGTAGGTAAAGTCCCTTCTTAAGGCAGGCCCTGTGGCACCCCACCCCACCTGTGTACAGAGCCAACTACACCTAGTCAGGCTCCTGTGACTTCCATGTGTGCAGCAATCGGGTATAGCCTTGTATCCCATGTCCCTGTGATTGATTAGGGAACTCCAAGTGCACGGCGTAGTGCAGGGGGCTTCTGTGTCTGACGTGTCCGCCAATGGTAGCGGTATTGCATGCACTCAACATGTCTTTCTTCTGTCTCCCCCCCCTTTTTGTGGTCTCCCTGTGCTTGTGTGCATAAGCATTATCAGGCGGAGGAGCAGTGGCCACGGAGCAGGAGGGAGCTGCATCCTACATGGCCATGGAGGGCGACACAATGGAGTCAGAATTCACCAGTGGGACGGAGGGCGAAGGGAGCTCCACAGCGGGGACAGGAGCAGAGACCAGAGACACGGACTCCTCCTCTGATGGGAGCTCCCTTGTGGTGGCAGGCCCCTCTGTGCCCCCCGCATCTACAGGTACAGCCGCCACCCCCCTACCAGCACCGCCCTCCCAGTAGCCCCTCAGCATTTGCCCCGTGGCCGCTCACCCAGGAGGGTGGGCATCTCCTTCGCCCCAGGCACCTCAGCCCCAGCCCCAGTCAGCCCTGCTGCCCCCAGTGAGGAGGCCATTGACCTCCTCAGGTCCCTCACTGTTGGGCAGTCTACCATTTTGAATGCCATCCAGGGTGTAGAGAGGCAGTTGCAACAGACCAATGCATACCTGGAGGGCATTCATTCTGGTCAGGCAGCCCATCAGCAAGCTTTTCAGACCCTGGCCTCAGCACTGATGGAAGCCATTGTCCCTGTCTTTAGCCTCTCCCCTCCATCTTCCTCCACCCAGACCCAAACCCCTGTACCTTAGCCTATCCCAAGCACACCATCAGACCAGCATGCACACACGTCAACACACAAGGGAAGCTCAGGCAAACATAAGCACCACACATCCCACAGGCACTCAAGCAAGCATCATACACATGCAGACATACCAACAGCCACTGCCTCCAGTGTTTCCCCCTCCTCCTAGTCTCCCTCCTCCCTCCCAGTCTTGTCTCCACTCACACCTGCATGCACTACATCATCAGCCACTACCTCCATCACCAGCACACCCACCACCACACCCCACTCACGTGCAGTCACCCCCCCACTACCATTCACACATCCCCTGTGTCCTCTCCCAGTGTGTCTGTGAGCCTATCTTCCAAGGTACACAAATGCAGCCACACACCCACCCAACACCCATCCACCTCACGACAGCCTCCAGCCCATGCACCTTCACCCAAAGTCACCAAACGTACACCTCCTACAACCACTACCTCTTCCTCCACTCCCAAACCTCCTCCATCTACCCGTCCCATTGTGTCCAAATAACTTTTCCTGTCCCACCTTGACCTCTTCCCCTCACCTCCCCCATCCCTTCAGTCTCCTAGGGCCCACCTCTCCAGGTCCCAAGCCAGCACCTCAGCCACAACATCAGCTGGAACAGTGGTGCCAGTAGTAACCGGCTTCTGGAGTGTGCCATGCAGCAGGGCAGCCAGTGTGCCAAGGAGCCAGAGCACGGACAGTCCCCCACCTCAAAAGCATTTAAAAAAGTTGCCCACTGCCCGGCGGGAGAGAGGAAAAAAATCTTCCACCAAAGCCTCTCCCAGGGGTACAGTTGGGAGTGTGGAGACAGCTGCGCCACCATCCAAGGTAAGGAAGGGGCACAGTAAAACAGGCAAGTCTGGGAAAACCTGCATAGCGGACAAGATCGCCACAAGCACCACTGCCAAGGACACCGGCGCCACAAGCACCGCTGCCAAGGACACCGCCGCCACAAGCACCAGCACCGCTGCCAAGGACACCGCGGCCACAAGCGCCGCTGCCAAGGACACCGCCGCCACAAGCACTACTGAACAGGACACCGCCGCCACCAGCACCGCTGCCAAGAACACCGCTGCCACAAGCACCGCTGAACAGGACACCGCCGCCACCAGCACCGCTGAACAGGACACTGCCGCCACCAGCACCGCTGAACAGGACACCGCCGCAACAAGCTCCGCAGGCCAGTGAGCGCCAAAGATTCCGATGCTACTGAGGCCGCCACGAGCAGGATGAAGCACTCTGGAAACAAAGCACCCTACAGAACCAGTGGAGAAAGGCATCCACTACCTCAGTCCTTGTCAGGATGAAGCACTCTGGGCACCAAGCCCCCTCCAGAACCAGTGGAGACTGTTATCCACTTGAGAGACTGTGGTTTTGCACTCCCCAGGATGCAGCAGTGGGCAAACCACTCACTTGAGAGACTTGAGAGACTGTGGCTTTGCACTCCCCAGGATGCAGCAGTGGGCAAACCAACCACTTGAGAGACTTGAGAGACTGTGGCTTTGCACTCCCCAGGATGCAGCAGTGGGCAAACCACCCACTTGAGAGACTTGAGAGACTGTGGCTTTGCACTCCCCTGGATACATCAATGGGCATGGAGCCCCCTCATGGATCTGGTGTTGTGCACTCATCTGGCTGAGGATCCCCCCTTCACTTCCCCCTGAGGTGCCTGTTGTATTTCTATCTGATGCCCCAGCAGTGTTCTCTCCGTTTTGATCAGGTATTGAGTGTGGGCCTCGCCCATGCATTTTGGGCCCAGTGGTCCACGGACTATGATGGTGGAATACCTTGGACTTGTATTCTTGGTGTATATATTTGTTTCTAGTGTAAATATATGTATATGAATGTATATATGTTTGATTACTGTTTTTGAATAGATTACAAACGTTTGACTCATTTCCTTTTGTCCTTGCATTCTTCCAGGGGGAGTTGGGGGTTGTTAATGTAATGTATCTACATGTACTTGTATGTGTGTTGTAGTGGGTGAGGGTGGGGGTGGGAGTGTTGCATGTTGCATGTGTGTCACTCTTTTTTCCCTCCCCCCTCCCCTGTGTCGTAGGTGCAGTACTTACCGTGGTCTTCGACGCTGTCTTTGTTGTTCCTGGTCGAGAAGCAGGGAGATAAAGGCTGGCAGTACCTGGAGTTCCGGTTCCAAGGCATCCTGGTTCCTCGTGGGGTGTGCAGAGGTGAGTGTTTTCCCTTTCAAGTCCTGTTTCCACCGTGTTTTTGTTCGCGGTGAATCCGCCCTGGAAAAGGTGGCAGATTGGACTGTTGTAATACAGTGGGCGGAACCTTGTCTTCCGCCTGTCTGTTGGCGGTTACCGCCAAGGTGTTTATTTGTACCGCGTGGCGGTCGGAGTGTTAAAGTGGATGTCTATTTTGGCGGTTTCTGCCACGTCGTGATTCAATTTTTTTTACCACCGGCCTGTTGGCGTTTTTACCGCTGCTTTAACACCGACCGCCAGAGTTGTAATGACCACCTAAGAGTATTATTACAATAATAATGTGGGAGGCACCTGAATGAAGGGATTATTTTTAAAATATTAAACGATGAGGAGTAGTAAATTCTTGTCTGTGGATCAGCTCAGTGCTGAGACACTACAACCATCAACTGTCTCCCATCAGCCGCTTTACCCTTTAGAAAACATTGGTATTTTACCAAACAAGTATGGTGGCACATTGAACGCAGGCTCATGCACACTGTTGCTCATTGGCTTCTGTCAATATTTACTCGATGCGCCGATCCTCATGTACAAGTCGGGTAAAAGCGGTCTACCACATTTCTTAAAGCTTGGGATGCGGTAATCAGGGTCTCATTCCCTGATCTATTGAAAGACGCACTGGCCCATTTAAAACAGAGGCTCTCAAATGCAACCTCACTTCTCCGGGCCCAACAGTAATACTTGAAAAGTAGTCGGGTCACAGTTACATGCTTAGAGCTTGTTTATTCAATAGATCAACTGTAGCATCAAGTTAGACTCAAGAGATCAGCTGTAGTATCAAGTTAGACTCAAGAGTTCGTCACTTTTTAAAATATGGATATCCCTGTAATTCGGTGAGCAGTATTACTTTAATGATTATATTAAAGCTATCTTAATTTAATAGCTAATAAAAATAATACAGGTCAAACATGTTTTCATAAATGGGAACTGCATTAAACATTGACACCAGTTAAATTATCATACAATGGCATACCAGTAAACATAAAGTAGACAAAGCATGAAGGTACTTATCTGCAAGGAGAGGCATTTAAAAGATGCAGAATGTTACATGCATGGACTTGTTAACTGTAATGGATGTTCTGTTCTAGAATGTTTTCTTTGTGATGTTAAAGGTCTTTCAGGTGCTGTGTGGAGTGGCATCAAATGAATAGTGCATTATGGTAACCTAGGACCATAAGAGACGATTTCAACATTTTGCAACCCACTCCAGCTTTTCACAGCTGCTAAAGTCACCTCCTAATTCGTACTCAACACATTCCCACCCACATTCTGCTCCAAGAGGAACAGTTCACCCCTTATTAAATTAGATAGGAAAGGCATCTCCCAGCCCTTGCTAACAATCAAGAACTATCATACTACGCTGCAATTCAGTATTTAGTATATGGGAGGTAAGAGAAATAAGGTAGGGTCAACATAATATCAATAGAAAAGGGGGGGATAAATGAAATAGTGCAGAATATGTCTCATACAGTACAGCAGACCATACATAATCTGATGTTTCACCTACATGAAGCTAAGCACCCCTTGTCTCACAAGTGGGAAAGCTGTGTGTCTGAAGGTCTACCCAATGTCAATGGAATTGTTATGCCCAGATCATACTTCTTTTGAGGCCCTAGGCATCCAGTTTCTCTATCAATACGCATAGTCAAGTATTTTGAATCATCCTCTGGCTCTATGGAAAATTGGTGCCCATCGCTCCACAGACCCTGAGATTCACAATTTATAACCTTTCATATTTAATTCTATGGAATCGTAGTCACTTATTTATATCTGTGAACACTCACCTTGCATATTGGACTGTAGTTATGAAGTCAGGAATACAGCTATCATCACAGCCTCGTTGACCAGCTTAAGCCCATGTCACATTCGTGGTAATTAAAAAAAATGTCAGTAATAGGCCTTCAGGAGCCCCCCGAACGTGGTATAGAAATCACTGAGTGGTGCTCTCTTTCAATTATGGACATTCCTGAAAATTCATCTTGCCGCAGGACCTCTGGCAATAGACATTTGAAAGATTGCTGGGATTGGCCAGTGTTGGTCGATTCTGACATGCTAGTATCCCAAGACTGTTTGTGCTCAATTGTGTTTCCATATCATCTTTTTTTTTGTCCAGATTTCTTCACAGTTTTTTCCATGTGAAGGACCTGAAGGACACATTTTCTTCATCGTAGATCTGGTGTTCTTTTGTTTTGTTTCTACTCTGATGGCTTGTTTGTCCACTATAAGTGGATAGAATACACCTTCAAACTGTATAGGAGTTTTTACTATTTTATTTGGAGTTCATGTTTCTTTTACATTTGGAGTCTGTATGATATTTTACCAGAAAGAAAAACATTTCATTTTCCTGAAATTTCACTTGATTCTGCATTCTTCTCTCTTCCACAGTTTTTTTTTGTAGAATTTTCTAAAACCATTATGCTGATGTTAGAGGCTTCCAGGAATCAGTAATATTCTTAACCCTTGATGGAGCACATAGAAAGGTATGTGTCCCAGTATATGAAAAGTTAATTTTTCTCCTCCTCTTTTACTAAATACCATCAATCTCTCTCAGTCTAGGATGATGACCCCTTGCATAGGCCTTCTCCCTTTTTCTTCTCTTTCTATTTCTCTCTCTCTCTCTCTCTCTCCCTCCCTCTCTCTCCCTTCCTTCTTTCCTTACTGGTCAAATTCTATTGAAATTAAGGTTAGCATGATGGAATATTGTGTTAAAAGAAAAGAAAATATATGGAGCTTTTTCTGCTTGTCTCTTGTCCACCCCATGCCCTTTGTCTTTCTTTCTTGGTTTTCTACTATCTTATTCACTTTAATATTTCCTTAATGTAATTAAGTTCAGAAAGTAGGGAATAAAAAATAAGCAAATACATTCATGTTTAATTGTCTATCTAATTTCACATCCTTTCCTTTCTCTGATCCCCCTGTTTATTACTCATTTGGCATGATCTGTTCTCATTCTGCTTAAAGGTAACTTGCGTCCTCATGACTCTTTGCGGCTCAAGCAATTACCAGTCACTGCTTCAGTATAAGACTCATTTGGCTGCTTTATCACTCATCTCCTGTGGGCTGCGAGGCTTACATTACATTGTTTAGATACGTAATCCCCTCACATACTAGTTCTCTAAGAATTTTGCCACTCAGGCAAAATATGTAATAGGTATCTTGATAGAAACCTAAATTACCAATTAATTCAGAAGTGCAATGAACTTTTAATGGGAAGATTTCTGTTTTGTTCCATTCAAAGAATATCCTGCTACTATTGAATTGAGCGGAAGGAGCATTATTTGTAAACAACAACACATCATGGCTCTATGCCGGCACCACTTGTCTTCCTTATTGGAAAGAAATACCAGATATATTAAGTTTATCACTAAAGGACGCAATCAAAGGTTTGATAGCCAAAAGGAAAAGAAGAGGCGATAGATGGTAACCCTGATGGGTGCCCTGGGACAGTTAAAATTTCTGTGAGAGATGACCGTTAACTCTAATTTTCATGGTTGAGTTAGAATATAAAACCATAACCATCCATATAAACTCTTCTCCCAATTGGTATAGGTGTAAAAACGCTTTTAGAAAAGGTCAAGAAACTTTATCAAAGGCCTTCTATGCATCTAGGGCCATTTCAATCGTCAGGATAAGAGAAAATTTGGCTTTCTCTAAAACATTACAAAATAGCCTAATATTGTCTGAAGCAAACCTACCTTTGATGAAGCCAGTTTGTGATGTACAATTAAGTGCTATATAACCGACTTCAATCTATGTGTCATAATCTTAGCATATACCTTGCAATCAAGATTTATTAGAGAGATCCGTTTATAATTCATAATATTTAAATGATCTTTTACTTCTTTTGGGATGACAACAATTGTAGCTTCAGTTGCTGGACCCACCCTTGCACCTGAGGAAGCAGATTGGTGAAATACATTAAGTAGAGGATCAGTCACTTTATCTACAAAAGCTTTGAAAAATTTAGCAGTATAGCCATCCAGGCCCATAGTCTTCCTAATCTTCAGTGAATGAATAGCAGCAATCACTTTATCTGTTCTAATCAGACTGTTAAGACTAATAGGGAGAGGTGTGGAAGATTACATATCTTCATGTAATCATTTATAGCAGTGGGGGTGGCAAGTTCGTTAGTTATATAATTCTCCATAAAAAGATTTAAAGGTCTCAACAATACTATATTTCGAGTTCCCTTTTGCTGAGATAAGAGACTTAGATTTCATTCATTTGAGATAGTTTGCAAGGGTTTTCCCTGTCTTATTCCTATTACAAGCTTTGCTAGCATTGGCCACATCCACCCATTATTGAACTCTCATACTTATTAATTGTATTATACTCAAATTGTAAAGCGTGTAGTCATGGTAAAATGTCTGAACCCTTAGTATGCCTAAGTTGTTTGTCTAGCCTAGCAATCTCTCTTTCTAAGTCCATCAATCGAGCAGAAGAAAATGTATACCTAAAAGACATTTGGTGTAGCATGACCCATCTCAATAAAGCCTTAATGGTGCCCATCCAGTTGAAGGCAATTATCTGAAATATGGTTTTCTACAAGAAAGTGATCAATCACCTGTGCTATCTCTTTCTAGTGTTTCTTTCCTCAAGTAAAGCATCATCTCCAGTGGTAAGAAGGAGGGAAGGGGTCAATCAAGTCAAGTTTTAAAGACATGCATACATTATCAGAAATTAAAATAGGTTTAATGGTTGGGGAATGATGTAAGTGAAGAAGGCTTTTACTGACCAATAAATAGTCTCTCAGGGTTATATAAACACCAAATACCAATTAGGTCATTATTATTACAGCAAATCTTGATTTGTTTATAACAATTGGTAGGCACAAATTTGCAAGCTGAGATTCTATCAATGTTACCATCTATGAGCATATTACAGTCAACCTCAAGAACTATCCCATGATTGTCCGGAAGTTACGCTAGTTGTTTCTCTAATTCTTTCCAAAAACCCATCACATTATCATTGGAAATATAAACATTAACAATGAAAAACTCAAGGTTTATCTTTATAACCTTAGATAATAAACATCTACTCTTTAGTCATGTATGTGTGATAGTACTGTAAGGCCAGATTTTTTGGATATGAGAGTAATAACCCCATTCTTCCCTTTCAGTGCGGGGGATATATCAATATCCTCGATCTATGGACTATCGAGTTTAGCATCTTGTATAGTACTCTCCGGAAGTAGTATAACATCACCTTTGCAGGGAATTACAATAACCTGCAAACTTACGCCTCTTAACTGGATGGTTAAAACCTTTTGTTTTCAAAGATAGGATCTTAATGGGAAAGGTCATATCATTTTGTGAAAACATCCATAGACCAAAAATGACACCTAATAGGTATGAGGATGGTGAAGTAAGTCTCAGTAGACATAAATAAGATGGAGTTCATGTATAAGTTTTGTGAAATCATAAATAGAACTAAATGTCTAGTGAATGAGTCACAAGCCAAGGCGTACAGCAATGCAGAGATAGCCAGCATGCCAGAAGAGTAACCTGAAGAAAACAAAAAAGGGAGATACAGGACAGAGCAATAGAGTGAGACTATTAATAAAAAGCCAAAGAAAACCACATAGATAAAAATGCAACCAAACAAAAGCCATATCCCTGAAGCTTACCCACCCTCTACCCAGCCCCTGAAATGTGCACAGGGCACATTTCCCACTCCCTGCTGATTAGGGACATTAGGGCCACAAGCAAGCCAGCCCGAGCTAACCAAAATCCCACCCTAAATCCCATTTAAGATGATAATATTAGGATTGCACCATGAGCAGTCAAACTCATATATAAATATATTAAATGCACATCTTCGAAATCTTCCACAAAAAGAAAAAAGAAAAAGTATCCCAATAAATATTGAAGAAGGTTAAGTGATTAGAATTACAACAGATTCTCATGTAATTGTTAAAACACAGAGTTCAAGTCAGATTTTGTGCGTATGAAAACACCAATTGTAACAACTTCACTCTATTAAAATAAAATTATAAAGTAGGCCAATCCAAAAAAAGAACAAAAAAAACACATGAGAAGCCATTTGGCAAACCACCTCTCTGCTTAATTATAAGCAGACAGAAATAGTCAAAGTCGGAAGAGAAAAAATATAATGGAAAAGCATTTGCAATGGATCCCCATCCCACCTTAGCTTACCAGTCTAACAAATATCATTACATTGAGTGAATATAAGTAATTATGCAATGCAAGCATCTGAAAATAATACTATATACAACAATTATGAACGAAAGCTGAACCTTTTTTAATGAACACAAAACTCAGGTCACCATATCAGAGCCAAAGAAAGATTCTAAAATGTCATGAAGAGGAGCTGGCTTGGTGAACACCATATTCCTCCCCTTGACAGCGATACTTGACCAACAAAACCAAAACATATGGAATGGTCTCTCTGTCTTTGATGCAATGTGGGGAATCCCTTCCTGATAGAAACTTTCTCCTTAGAGTAGTCTTGGGCTATGCTGATTTTGGATCCATTCCGCTGAACATTTTGTACTTCCCTCATATGTGCCAATACGGCTTCTGTGTGTCTCTAACATAGCAGATGAAAAAGAATAAGCCTGTGGATTAGAGTTACCAGTGGTAGTTTGCAAGTGTGATTTACTCATAGGAACTCTATGAGCTCTTTCAGTTTCAAATTCGCTATCAGGCTTCAAGAAATTCAGCGAAGGAATTTGTCCCACTCGCTGCATTTTCTGGCAGACCAAAAATGTGCAGATTTCCCCCCCCCCCATTAAGATATACGAGTTCAGATAGTTCTCTGGTAAGAATTGTAACTCTCTTGTTATTAGCATCACCCCACTTCTTTTCCAAGGTAGAGGAGTCTTCTAGTATCTCAATTCTAAATTCCACATCAGTGAATGTACTTGCAAGGTTTCTGAAGTCAGATTGCAATGCTTCAATGTCTTTGTGCATAGCGTCTCTGTTTGTTTTGGTCTCTTGAGCAAAGTCATGAAGTGCACTAAGGCACTGTAAGATAATGTTAAGACTACCACTCTGATCTGATGTTGGCTTATTCAGAGAGCCTGGGAGAGGTGGATCTGCTTTTGGACTTTTTAAACTTTCTGTGGAATCTTTAGGATCCTTATTGTCTTTTTTATCTTTTATATATTTGGGTTTATGATCCGCCATCTTTGTTAAGCAACCTGACAAAGAGCATAAATAGATCACTAGCAATTATATTGAGAATTAGTCTGTTTCATAAAAGAAACAATCTAACTCCTCATTACTTGCACTGAGTCACAATAAACTTGAGGCAGCAGTCACAATGAGTCAAATCTAACAACCCCATATATTGATGAATAGTGTCATCCACTCAGTGTGAGCATGTGGAAGGGATAGCAGCAGGAGATCAAGGAGATGGATGGTATCATTACAGCAAAAAAGGAAAAGAAAAAAAGGATAATAAATATCTCACACTAAAATAAGGCAGAGTCATGTGTTAAACAAACAAGCATTTGCAATACAATGGGTCTCACTTTTGCTCGAGATAGAGATATTAGCACTGTAAATTCCTAACTAGACTTTACTTGCCACAAAAATGAAAATGAAAACTAAAACTGTTGACATAAGCGAGCCGATTCAAAGTGCCATGGCTGCCATGAGTGTGAGCGCGAAGGACAGACACAAAAGGAAAAAGACATTCACTTTCAATCAAACGTATCAGGCAAACGTGCAATTATCCATGTAACAGGATCGATGGCGAAGAGGGGAACAAAACTGCACCAAGGAGGGACAAACGTAAAGCATTTACCAATGGTAACAAAGGATTTTTGAATGGCAAGCCCACAAACAAGTGATAGTGATGGGTGTGCGGTGGGTGTAGTTAAAAGCCCACAGATAGATTACAACACATCAGAGCGCTTGTGTGCTCAACCTAAAATCGCAGTCTGCAGGATTATTTGCCCATGCAATAAACTATACTAAGGCAAACCAAGAAGTCGGACAAAGAGTCATCCAGGATAAATAGAGAATCTGTTGAAAAGTCATTGCAGTAACTCTACTAAATCATTTTTTGGAACAACACATACTGGAAGAAGAATTGGTTTGGAGAGTTATTGCTACCATTCAACCAGCGGTGAACCAGAACAAAGTTTAATCCAGAAGGAGGCCTATTTAATTTTGAAATTCCAAACTAGGACATATGGGCTGAACAAGATGAATGAGTTGTAAAATCTCAGATATGATTAATTTATCTCTCTTTTTGTAAAAAAAAAAAAAAAAAAAAAAAAAAAAACGCTCTGATGATTTGTATAGCAAGGATACTTTCGGCCACGCTTGATAATTGCTCAAGTTTTTATTGTAGAATGAGGAAGCATTGCAACGAAAACAAGTTTATTGTGCATAAAACATGCCTAGCAATCAAGCATGAATGATTTGGACTTTCTGCCTAAGTTAACTTTTTAATTAAAAATAATATAAATACAGCATCAACAGTTGAATATCTTTCGCCTCCCGATGTTGCCAATTCACATCGTACTAGCTGAACTAATTTGAAGCTACTGATACCCCCAAAATACTAAGCACTGCGCTAAAAAAAATCTGGAATATATATGTCCTTTTTTTACGAAGAAAAGTTTTAGAACTAGGCACTGGTTGTAAAATGGAGAAGGTATTTTTCATCAAGAATAAACAACAACAATAAATACCTCATCTCCACTTCTCCATGACACCTTAAAGCTCTTGAATTACCACATCTAAACTACTTAGCCCAAAATGCAACAGCGTTGTAACCTAAGGATCGGTCCTTTGAATGCTTTTTAGCGTGACTGTTTGCCGCTAAATTATTCGAGTCGACAATGAAGTTAAGCTTTTAAATATGGAGATGACGGATACCATTGGAAATTGTTTGCAATAAACATAAAAAATAAGAAACATCACGTCTCTTATGCCATACACTGATATCCACCACACGAAACTTGAGAAAGGTTTAAAACCCACAATGTCATAACAGTACTTAGCTTTCCAAGGACGCTGTAGCTGAAACACGGTTTTTATCGGCTGTATACCACAAAAGTAAGTCACTGCTTTGTTTCAAGTCATGTGCAAGATTTTGTTGCAAGCCTAAACTGTTTATCCTTCATTGCTTGCTGTCTACAAAATAGTAACGTGGGGGCTTTTTAGAACATTGGATTTTGAATTCGATAAGCCTTTGTGTTACTGCAAAGAAAACAATTGCGCACCATTCTAACTGGAGGTTACAAAGTTGCTATGCGGGGGCTCTATTACTGCGAAAGATTTAAAAATGGAAAGCTTTCATCTCGTTACTGTGTTGCTAAACAACCGCCTATTTCAAAGTTACAGAGTCTTGTTCAAAACAGTCATATTTCTTTCAGTGGCATGATTTGTCAATGCGATACGAATGTTTGAATGCGAAAATGTATAGAACAAATTTAACGTACAGTTTTAAAGCTGAAATTAGGTCCAGCAGAACTTTTCAGGTAATAGTAAAAATAACTTCATGTGTGTTAGCAGGATTCAGCAGGAGCAATTAATTCAGTTCTAGAGAGTTTCATGGGTGGTCTCCTTTGGATACAACGAGTTAGAGCTATTAGCGTTGTAAATTCCTACCTGGACTTTTCCCGCCACTTAAATTGAAAATGTCAAGTAAAACAGTTGACATAAGTGATTCAAAGTGCAACGGCCACCATGAGCGTGAGAGCAAAGGAGAGACACAAAAAGAAAAAGAAGTTCGCTTGCGGTGAAATATATCAGCAAATGTGCAATTATAGTCGTAACAGGGTCGATGGCCTAGGCGGTAACAAAACGACCCGAGGGACAAACGTAAAGTTTTAACCAATGATAACAAAGGATTTTTGAAAGGCAAGCCCACAAACGAGTAAAAGTAATGGGGTGAGGTGGGCGTGGTTAAAACCCAACATTGATACCAACAGGTTGGAAAAGCAGCACTTGTGGGCTGCAATTCTCAGCCTAATGATAGGGAGCCAGCACATGTGAAGTTCGAATCCTGTGAACGATCGAGGCACAAAGACAAAGTGATCGCCTCCATCTTGAGAGGTCGCTATGTATACAGCCCTCGTGTGGGTGTACAAGCAGTCCTTACACTTCGGGCTTAAATATAGGCATGAAATTACAGGCAAAAGCATGCTTAAAACTCTGCTCAAGTCAAAAACGGGAGAAAATGGTCTAAATATGTGGTGGGGTGGGAGTGTGAAGGCCACGATGGCAGCAGCGATGCGGAGTGATTTATGAACAGTAGACAGGAATTATTGTGCAATGGCCAACAAACAAGGAGGCGATCCTCCAATATACCGCACAATCAGGCAGATACAAGTCTTACTTTGGTTTTACTCAGCACAGAAGCACTGGTGTCTGTTTGTGTTTGGTTGCATTGTTGTAGTCCCAGTCGCGTTGTTGTATTGTTTGGCTCCACAGCAAGAAATATAAAATCCGTTTGCATCCTTCATGTTAGAGCTCATGCCGATCCCCATAAATGTGCATATCACCGTAAGCCATCGTCACACATAATTTGCAAGGTCATCTTGCAGGATTGGTGCATGTAAAGGCTGATGATCTGGGATTGGTTGCAGAGCAGCTGACTCAGACAGCTATTCCACTTGGGCTCAAGTTACACCCCCCCCCACCCTGACTGTTCCGTACAAAGTTTCACTCAGGAGAATATCTCAATTATTACATTGTTGATACTGGTAGTAGTAACATTCCTCGATGGGACTGCTTCTGGATGTCGTGGGCCATGATCAATTAATACTAAAATATATTTGTGTACTCATGGTGATGGTTCTAGAGGACCTATAATATCTAGCCTGGTCCTCTGGTAAGGTTTTCAAATGATGGACAGAAGATGGCCTTTATACAGTTTCCCACAGGTCCTTCATTATAATAATGCTTTATCTGAGCAATTATCCCTGGCTATTAATACCTATCTTAAATTGTGTGCTCTGTTTTTCCTTCCCAAAATGGCCACCCCATATATGTGTTCAGACAGATTTAAAACCTTTCTTTGAAATGGGTACATCCACGTTTTTTTCAATGTTGACTAGGGTTGAAATGAGTGCTTACCTGTTTTTTTATTTATTGCTGTCTTGTTTCTCATGGGCAAATCACAAAGCTTCAGCCAGGTAAGAATCATCCTATAGTCCTGCCCTAAAACATCCTATTTCCTTCAGATTTGTCCTCCAACTCAGATGCTTTTTGAAATCTATTTACAAGCATTGTGTTGTAGGTGGCCTCTTATCGAGTCTCCTCTCTTTTCATGTCTTCTGTTTCTTGACCATATTGGAAGAATACTCTTCTTGCGCATAGGGTGCCTCCCTCAGGCAATCTGTCTCAGCCTTAAATTTTTTCTCAGGATAAAGCTTGAAGTATGGGTTATCGGTTCCTGTAATCTAATCTTCTGGTAAATAAGGGACTATTCCTACCTTAGAATTTATCATCTGCTGGCTAATAGGTTTATGACTCTAGGGTATTTTGTAAAATCTCCTTGGACACAAGAAATCAACACTCCTGGTTCTTTCTATTTTTTCCTCCATCACCAAGGTCCACTGGTTGCAGACAGTGTGCAACTTGTATCAATCAAAGCTTTAACAGCTCTTCTGTTAGTAACTACCAGATATTTAAAACCATTAGTTCATCTCCCAATGTACAGAATATAGTTAGCCATATATCCATCTTCAAAAAGCTCTGTCCAAATTTCCCTCAGACAACAATGTCCCTCCATCACCCAATTGTGAAGAATTGGAACCCTTTTGGATTGGGCAGTAACATTCCAAACTGCAACCCTCTGCTGCACTCTAAGTAATTAAATATATGGAAGGTCTAGATAGGGGGCAATAGGGTACAAAGATGAATTTTAGAAAAGTTGTGGATCTTTGATTAAGTCATGGAAGCCCCTTAAACAGACTCTGCTAGGCTCCCACCACACACCTTTAAACCACTTAGATTCCATACATTTTAGAGTAGCTTGACAAGAAAAGGTGTTAATACCTGTCTTTAGAATTTTCAGGGGGAACAAAAAGCCTTTACGTGCATCTACTAGTTTAAGAAGGTACTAGGATGGAAAATTCCTCTGCCGGATGACAGTCATACACCCCTGCCCTGAGTGCCACAACTGTACTGATGTCTGAATCCCTAATGCTGATCTTTGTGGTCATAGGCAAACACAGATAATTTGTGTGTACCATGACATAGAACTATCTCACGGATTGTGGACTTGCTGGCACAGGAGATGCACCCACAGAACTACCCTCATAGTTGTGAAAGGTTACTGTCTTTACAAGAGTTAAGCAGCGCAAGTGCAGTGGTGACAGCATGCAGTGCAGTGATGATTACCAGTGAAGAGGTCCTTTTAACGTTTGTCACTGCAGTGAGGCTTACAGGGTCACTCATTCAAAGTTCTGCTGCTGTGAACTTAACTCAGATTTTGGTCACCATTTTTTGGTGTGAAGTGCTGAACATCATTTGAGTGGTGTACCTGTGCTGGGAGTAAATGTGGCCTGCAAAGGGTACAATGCAGGGAAAGTGCAGTACTGTGCAGTGCATGTATGCTAAATGCATGTGTTGGGTGTATGTGTGCTTGTTAGTGATAAAATACATCAAGGATGTAGTACGGTGTGGTACATGCATGTGTTGGTTGTATGTGTAGCTGTAATGGGTACAATACATGGAGGACTCTAGGTTCCATTTTGGGTGACCCAGGCCTGCATGGTAAAACATGAGGAGAGGAGGTAGAGGAATCCCCCCTGAAAGATTTGTGCGTTGCTGTATTCCTTTAAGCTGGGTGGAACACATAGGATAAGGACAAGTTAACTCCCACAGCGCACTTCAAAGGTTGCTCTTTGAGTCAGAGAGGAATCCCAAGTATGGGGCCTAGACACATCTCAGGAAGGAGGATAGGGTTGACAAGAGAATCATAAAGAGTAAGGCTGAGGCCCTGCAGTATTCGTTTGATACACATTTCACTGTGGTTGACATCTAGGTGTGATCTCTGGTCACTCCCATGGACTGTGTTGGGGGATCTCAGATGTGGAGTCACTCTTACTGTGAGAGACTGCTTTTAAGAGGAAGAGATGGCAGATGAGTGAACACTTCAAAAGCAGCCAGTCAGGCTTTCCAAGGATGGGTTCTCCAAGACATCAGCCTGTGACCAGTGGTGGGGGCCAAGGCCTGCTATTCTTCCTGCTGGGTGAAGGGATATCACCCAGGGAATCCAAGACCACCTTCCCTGGAGCACAAGCGTCTACCTGCTTGCCAAGACCAGTGTGCCATGTGAGGAGGAGGATAGTGTTGGAGGGAGATAGGTTCAGTGGGGAATCCTGTTGTGTGAACTCCCTTTGAAAGGTATGAGGAAACGGTTACTGCTCTTATCGGGTGATTACCCATGTGCAGGAAAAAGTCAGCAACCCTAGCATCCAAGGGAGGACTGCTGTGAAGTGTTCTGTAGACATGTTGTACTGATCAGGCTGAAGCCCATGTGCAGTGAGGAGTTGGCAACCCCAGATGCCAGTAGGGGCCACCACAAAGTGAACAGTAAATATCACTGTGCTGATCGGACTCTACCCTGTGTGCAGCGAAGGATCAGTAACCCTGCATGCCAGGAAGTGCCGCTTTGGACAGATTGCAATGTAGAGTGGGCCAATTTGTGCGGTGAAGAGCCAGCTACTCTGGATACCAAGAAGGTTTGCAATGGAGAAATCTGCTGTGCTGATCGAGTCAAAACCCATATGCAGTAGAGATGCGGTGACCCTGTATGCCAGAGGTGCTGAACAGGAGCAACTAAAAGTGTGACCTGCGCTGGATCGCCACTGGAATGAGGCCACCGTGGAAACTCCTAGGCACCTACACTGGGTCGAGGAACCAGCAACAGGACCTTCACACAACTTTACCTACCCCCCTCCAATGAACTAAAGGCTTACCCTTTCAGGAGAAGCCACAAGGAATGTCTGGTTGCTGGTGTCTCTTCCTGCACATAAACAATCATCCCCACAACCATGGTGCAAGGGTGCCTGCGTTGGTGCATGGCAGCAATTAGTGCACCAGGGCAGGGGGAGAGGACATAAATGCACCGTATCTTGTAGATAAGGCACAGTTCTGCCCTTTCCCAGTGGCACAGGGTGGTGCAGAATGTGCCTTGCTGTGCCTTGCTGTGCCACAAACTTTGTAAATGAGGTTTTTAGAGTCTCTACACCAGCTGCTGCTTAGTTGTCACTGAATCTCAGGGCTCTTACCACCTGCATAGGAGGTTTCTACCTGTTATTTGCAGAAAACAGGAAGTAAAAGGCTGCAGCCAAACTATTCCTGCTAACTGAGGAAGGATGCTAAATTGAATCCTGCCAATTCAGGATTCCGCAGCTTTGGAAGATGTTCTCAAAGTCGGGGAAACTGGCCTCTTAGAGTTCACTGGGAATTCAAAGACAAGAAGGCCGCCTTGGAAGAACAATTAGCTGACCAGTTGAGACTGCACTATGATTGGAGTCCCTGTTGTAGAGAGTAATGAGCTTGTCTCTTGCAGTTGTCTGTGCTTCGGTGCAATAGAAGGTGTCCCTGGAAATTATGGAGCTTTAAGAATTAAGAATGAGCAGGAGGAGTATATCCTGTTTTCTGTGAAGCTGGGACTAAACATTTTGGTATGGCCTTGAAGCATAGGGTTTGAAATTTCTGTCTGTGTCTTGAATCCATGGCATGCGTCTCCTAGAAGACTTCCAAAGAGTATGGGAACATTTGGAGCACCAAAGCTAAATATCAAAACATTTCAATACTAGGGGCCTCATTATGAGTTTGGCAGTCTGATACCATCGGATTGGTGGACGGACTGACGTATAACAAGTAATTCGGTCCCTTGGAGCAAAGACCGCTGCTGCCCCACTCCACCACCAGACAACATAGACTGCCATGATAATGAGGCAGCACAAGCAAGCCGGCGGAGACAGTGATTCTGCCAGACAAATTTAGGTTGCATAGAGACAATGTGACTGTGGAGGTCCATCCACCACGTATCAGCAGGCGGAAACAGGGACTATAAAGGGAGACACCTGCAGGCAGCTCTACTTGTCTGGAGCCACCATGGAGCCAGTCACACATTTCCTGCCACTATTGTTGATCATCGATGGAGCACAAAATTCACGCAGCCATGGGTGCAACCAACCGTAAGTACACACACCTACCTGTGCCATTACGCCCAACAATTGTTCGTCATACTGTCAGCCACACCATATGGGGGTCATGCTACGGGCACCAAGTACACTTGTCATTGTGCCCGCGTTGGAATCAGACACAAAGAAGGACACATCCACAGTCACAAAATGCCCCCTTTGGGCAGGTCACTCTCACTGCACCGCAACGCTACACAAAAACACATGCACACCCATCCTGTTAGTGTTGCGCTCATACCCATCCCATTCCATGCTCCCTGGTTTCCGGTGTGCTGTTTCCGGTTCCGGTTTGGCATTCGCCGCCACAATGCGAAGCGAGTGAAGCTGAGGAGAAGCAGGATCGCAGCCCGTGCTGCTGGCCAGGTGTCATTGGTCATCGACGCTGGAGGGGCCTGGAGGGGTCTGCAGTTGCCAGCACCCCCTCGTTTTGACCTGACAGCATTTTCTTCAGCCACTTTCTTGGCCTCTGACTCAGCAGCGCTTAGCTGCAGTTGCAGAACCCCGTCGCGGGAGTAGGAGTGGGAGCAGAGTGGTGCTGTTGGGCAGAGGAGGGTTTACCCGGCCCACAGCCCAGCTGCGATTCACCTGCTGCTTCATCTGAGGTCCAGACACAGCTGCCAGCCACTTCTGCCTATCCTGCTGTCTATTTTGCCTCGTCGTCCCTCTCGAGCACTCAGGAGAGCAGTGAGGCGGCGGAGAGACAGTGTGCGCAGTGGAGTGGGCGATGGCCTTCCCCTTCTACCCTCCACCTGCCTGCCCGCCTGCTGCCCAGCCTGTGGAGTGTGAAGTGCAGCAGCGGAGTGTCCAAGGAGGGAAGGAGACAGGAACAACACTGGCCGGCGGACCGTGGACCGTCGACAACAGTAAATATTTGGACTAGTGGTGGTCCAGGACAACACAGTAAGGGGATGTGTGACTGTGTGTGGCGAGCGCAGTGAGTTTAGTCACCATTGTTGAGTGTGTGCTCCGCCTCCCAGTGAAAGCAGCTCGGCTAGGTTGGGTGCGGCTTGTGGGGCTGGCTGGAGGGACCCGCTCACCCCGGCTCATTCCTACCCACACCCCTTTTCTTGGTTGACCACACCTTTATGAGCAATCAAGCAAGCAAGCAAGCAATCAAGCATCAAACAAGTAAGCAACTAACCAATCTTAGATCTGCTAGGCTATCTAAGTCACCTAGCCACCTAGCAATTCGACTCCACAATAAGCCAGCTTAACTAAGAGACCACCTGTTGCAAATTGCTGTTATCATATTGCTTTCATTTGCCATACTGCCCACATTCGCCCCAACTGCGGTTAGCGGAGATGAGATCAGGCAAAATACAAGGCAGGACTTCACTTATAGGTAAGCGAAAGAGGAAGGAGGAACTACTGCCCGCCGGAGTTCAAACAAAAAGGAGAGCAGGAGTTGACAACAGAGTCTAACCGACAAGGTCCCCCAGGAACCCTTCCATGAGTCCCTAGAGCCCCCTCCACCCTGCCTACTGAGCCTACATCAATACAGGACTTTGTAATCACAGAGGCTATAGCCAAGCCATTCAACAAGATCATTAGCCTCCAGTCCGGGGGGATGACTTCCCCAGCTCCAGCTAAGCCTCGTAAAATAGACTATTTTGGGGCAACAAACAGGAGTACTAAGTATCAAACTCTCTCCCTCCTCCTTAATGTTGATTTAGGATCAGGCCCACAACCAGAGAAGGGGCCAAGAGGACAAAGAAAACCATCCCCCCGCCCCACCACTCTCTCCCATTATCCGCATCCTGGAGGGCAGAATCATAACGGCTAGCTTCATGTACTCAAAACATACTAAGACTCTTAAAGGGTGCTCCCCTACATCAGTGGGGGAATCAGCGACTATAAGGAACCAGGAACCAGTGTTATACCCTCTGGTGTGGGGAAACAAGCCCAAACAGCATCCTGCCTCTCCCGGGCAGGATAGCCTAACCAATGTATTGGGTGATGAGGATAACGCCCCGCAGGGCATGGGAAGAGAGGGGCAACAGTCTTCCCCCAAGGTGCTTTAGACCTAAATACTACCACTTTCCCATCATCAGCCTGAAAAATGCAGCCCAGGAGGAGCCAGCGTTAAGGGCACCGAAAGAAGCTAGGGGCGTATGGCGATCCACTCAGATTACTCAAGACCTTCGGGCATCCCAAAGAACTTACTCTAATAAGCCCGCTGCCACCCCAGTGCCTTCATCAGATATATGGGTGAGAATTTTGAACTTGATGCAGACAACAGTAACAGTTTTGCAGTTCCAGTCCCACAAAAAGGATTATCCAGGTAGATCTGTTAAATACCCTGGCAGTTTTTGTCGCAGGAATTGATGGTAAACTACAAGAATTAAACTCATTAATAACAAGGATACAAAGAAAACAACTTAAGGACTTCACCATTTGCTCTTGTAAGGAGGTAGAAGATCGCATGGGCCAATTGCCAGTAATCTTCAAAGATATTCTGAAGGAGATTTGCTGTTCAAGTAAAGAAGAAAGCATGGATATGAAGACTCCGTTGCCATTGGGGCTGTCCTCAACTCCCAAACCTCCAACACCCTCGGAGGAGAACCAGAATAGCCAGCAAGATCCATTAGCTGCGAGGATAAGTAACTCAGAGGGTAACACAATCAGGAAAATAGGAAGTGCTCTGGAACACTCATCCCAAACGATAGAACCTAGGGATTTGGAAGGGCAGCCCGGCCACCGACTAACTAAAAGAGAGAGGAAGTGGGTAAGGAAGGGCAGAAAGAATACCCAGGTGTCGTCCAGAGTCGACATAGAAATTCAACGTCATATAGTGCAGGAGGGGGATATGGGAACAACAAGCCCCTCATTAACAACGCACCGCTGGGCATTAAAGCATGAGGGGCTTTTGCCCCCTGACCTGGCATTGGAAGGGCCAGAGCCGGAGAGTAAGGCTCGGCTCTCCCCGGACCGGCAAGCAACTATCTTATCACAGTCCTTTGTACCCACTCAGGTTGAGCTGAGGCCCACCTCCGGTAGGCCAGCAGAAGTGACAACTAAATTAGAGTAGGCAGAGGCAACAGTATGGAATCATTATCTAGGGGCAGATACAGCAGAGATTACAGTGGCACAGTCAAACTTGGCAGACAGCTCAAACCAGGCCATGCTGGATCAAGGCTTGCAGCTACTATGGATTCCAGAGTATAAATCCAGAGGCCCTCAAGATGTGCTTAACCGCTCCACTATTCTCAAATTAATAAATGCACTCCTGGACCTGGTACCAGTGAGTTCCGATGACATCACTGCCATAAAATTCATTCAAGCACAAGGCAGCCAGTATACGGATCCAACTGTTGTGATATTTGCATCTCCGGAACTACCATTGCAAATTATAGAAAAAAGAAGCATCCTTAAAGTCTGGGGAATTGAGGTATGCTATTATTTAGGAGAAAGATTTCCGCACCCGTTACTGCAGAGAAGCCACATGACCAGGAAAAACACAACCACCAAGTCCATCCTACGAGGATCTACCAGGAAGCCTCAGCCTGGAGAACCTGGCCAAGACCTGCCAGGACAAAGTGCAACACCTCCACTAGATTTACAAATAGAAATAAGGGAAGAAGAGGGCCAAAGAAGGATAACATCTACACAACCCCCAAGAGATGGCCATTTACAAGACAATTGGTCTTGGCTTCCAACAGCGCTAGCCCCAGATTATCTCAAAAAGCCTGAATGATAGCTCAACAAACACCTCTGACTCAAGGATCATTAGGTATCTGCTCACGGAATATAGGGGGTCGAAGCTGGAAGATGCAGAGACTATACAATCCCTGAGCTCCTTTGATATCATAACGCTGCAAGAAACGTGGGCACTTACGAAACATCTCCTAATTGGCTATGAGGAGTTTTATAAACCTGCAGTGAAACATAACACGATTGGAAGGGTAAAAGGAGGTCTGTCAATTTACATCAACTCTAAACTCGAGGCAAAATCATCCGGAGGACAGATGGGAGATCAGCCCGTAGTGGACAATTGGGCAAAAAATAATCATGGTCCTTTGGTTCTGATTAATATGTACATTAATCCCAAAAAGAAAAATTTGGAAGCCAACATTCTGTTAAAATATCTGCTCCACATAACAAAAATGTATAATCCTGCCTACTGGCTAGTCTCCAGTGATTTCAATCTTAATCTATTCCACATAGCAATTGAGGACCACGTACAATTAGCAGTTACACTGCCCATTCAAAATTCACCACTCCGGATTAAGAAAGACAAAGTTGGTACCAAGATAATTAAGAGCTGTGAGTTAGCAGGTCTCTTTGCACTAAATGGGCGGCTACTGTCAGACACCGTCTCGGCCTGGACAAGAGCTATGGAAAAGGTTGTCTCATACCTAGATCATACCCATGTAAATGCCCCCTATTCAAACTTGTGAGGGACTTTAGAATTCAAGACCATTCAGAAAGTTACCATAATCCACAAACAATTACAATCTGGAGCCAAGTGCCTATCCAGGAAGAAACAAACCTCCTCAATGGGGAACTTTATTCTGAAATCTTAGAGCGACTAAAATGGAGTTCAGAGTTGGTCGCAGCCCAAGCAGAGGAAGCTGTTGGGAAATTGGAAAATAAGGCTAATGATCCATTAAGGGTAGTTGACATATGGGAGACCTTCACAGAAAGCCTCACTAAGCAATCTCCAGGGAGGGGCAGGTTTAGGGGGGCACACCTGGGGCATAGAAAGACTATACTCATGCCACGGGCAATACGATTGAGGAAATCAGGAGTGAATAGGCTTCAGAGACAATTACAGAAATATCCGACCGAAAAATTAATTTGAAAAACTCTACGGAAAGAAAGGAAACCATTCAAGAGAGACATCGTCTTTTCAAATGATCTAAGCAGGAATCATTATGGGCAAAAATGAATCATGCATCAGCACTGGTAAACTCCAGACGGTTCTGGAACTTGATTAGCAACATTGAGAAAGGACCCAGAGCCTCGAACAACGCAAATATCACAGACGAGGTATGGGTGGGATACTTGAAATCTAATTTTAAAGAAATATCCCCAACAGACACCAGCCCAGCCCAACGGGAGAGGACTGTGGATAATAGGGAGCCTAAGGAGCCTATTACCTTTAGTTCCTTTTGAAATAACTAAGATAATAGAAGGACCACGCCAAGACTGTGCTCCTGGCCCCAACGGCCTACCGCAGGCCCTATTTAAACAGTGTACATCAAGATGGGTGGCCTTCTTCGCCATAATGTTCAACTATATTTTAGCAACAGGCTTGGTCCCAGACAGCTAGAAGGGCTCGCTAATCCACCGCATTTATAAGTGAGGGAAGGCTTCCTTTCCTTCAAACTATCGTCTGATCGCCCTTCTGGATGCTGACTTAAAATATTTTTCCATAGGAATCCTGCAGCACCTAGAATGGTGGGCTATGGATAAAGGCAGGCTCCCTATCAACCAGGTTTCACAAAAAACACAGGGCACGCTAACAAACCTTATGGCATTAAGTTTGGTAATCAATAGAGCAACGGCTACAGGGACACCCCTTTATATGTGTTTTGTGGATTTTAAAGCTGTGATTGAATGTGCCCCCAGAGATAAATTATGGATAAAACTACAGCAGTGGGGGATACCGGGGAAGTTATTAAATGCCATTATCGTGCTCTATTCTAACACTTGGGTTAAAATCAAACTGGGAGACGGCTCTTATCTATCCAGGCCTATGAAAACCACTGAAACAGGGCTGTGTACTAGCCCCGCTCCTTTGCAATCTGTACATAGCAGATCTATTTCTAGCCCTGGACAAGCAGCCAGCCCACCTACCAAGTTTAGGGGCTTACAAATATCCAACCTACTTTATGCTGATGATCTTCTGCTGCTTAGTAATTATAGAGTAGGCTTCATGAAACTTTTGAATTACTTAGGAGGATATGTGCTAGTTAAGTATTTAAAAATAAACTTTGGGATATCCAAAATAATCCCCTTTAATCGTAAACCCACCTTACGCCGAAAGTGGTATTTCAATGGCCAGCATATTGAGGAAGTAGTAGCATACACATACCTAAGGGTCAGTATTGACCTTAAAGGCACATTTACAGCCCACAACGAGTAATATGGGAGAAAGCACAAGCCCTAAATCGGGCATTCGCAACTTGGCAAAGTCCAGCCTAGGGCGGCCCTTAAAATCAATGAACATGGTTATGAGAGCGAAATGACTTCCGACCCTTGCATATCGGACAGAAATAATGAGGGGGCAGAGGCGGCCATACTAGATAAGTTATTAGTGAAATAGTATAAACAAGTCTTTCAACTACATAGATCAGCCTCCCCGGCCCAAGTCAGACTAGAGGTCTCGCTAACAAAGCAATCATTAGCAAGACCAGCAGCATTTGTTAATGGCTGTTATAAATTACATTTAGCACTCACAGGGACTCTTGCAAATCTAGTCTGGCAGGAAATCAATCTTGAGAGGGATAATAAGATTTTTAAGGACTACTGGGAAAACAGCATAGCACGGCTGGAGGTGGGTGATCTGTGGGGTGGCACATTACCTGCACCAGCTTTTAGAAAAGGAGTTAACAAATCAGCCAAAATCTTAAGCCGGTTAGAAGACTTGGAGGCCCTACTGAACTGATCTCATGGATGGCTGGTCTTAAATTCATGTGTGTTGGATAAGGAATCTCCTATCATGTCCTCCTCATTAGCATGAAAAACTAAGCAGACCCTCTACCGAAATAGAAAAGAGAGGCAGGGATGCATCCACAGGCCTGCAGACTGTGTCATCAAACTAGGGAGACCCTAATCCATGTGGTCTGCATTTGTCCAGCTATGGGAAATCAAAAAAGGGAATTAATGAGAAGAGAGTTTAATATTCTAGAAGTCTGGTCCTGTACGTCGGCTGTCATGACAGCTCTTGACCCAAGTAATGAAAACTTAAATATCAGATTAATCCGGTTTCTGAGAATTGTTTCTGCCCGGGCGGCTCCTACATGCTCATCTAGCACCCTTTAGGGAAAGAAGGGAATTGTTCAGTCACATAACATAAGAATCCATCCTATAGACAATAGGTATCAGCAATGCAAGGGTTTTGTTAATCTTGAATGCATCTTTAGACAATAGGACGTAATACGTCCTCATAGGGGTGGTTGTGATTATGCTGTCTTAAAACAATAGGTTATGTCTGTGTCCAGAATCGTATTTTGGTTTCCTTCATTTTAATTATGAGGAACTCTTTTTATATTTTGCTTACATTTTATTGTTTGCACACTTTTTAGTTTAACTGATATCTGTAATTGTTTTCTTACATGTGTTTTTTATGTTTTTGATGAACTAATAAAGTATTTTTCTACCTACACAAAAATGCACGTCTGCTTACCTCAGGCACAGGGATAGTGAAGTGTACACAACATTGTCTCACACAACACCAACCACACATCTGCAAATACTACTCACACACTCACATTCCTTACATGGCATGGACTGTTATCACATTCAACACACACGTGTATGGATGTTGCATGGAACACAAACACCACTCCCACTAAAAAGATCCTCAATGGACACACACATCACTTACATTGCAATGCAATAGAAGGACAATGGGATGCACAATAGACAGATAGACAAATATACAAAGATCACTATGCAAACGATGCCAGCACAATAGGGATGCAGCCATCAGGAACACTCAGGGAAGGAGGCTGCACTGGGAAACATATTACTTTGCACACGCCCATAAAAAAACATTTGCAAAGGAACTGCCCTTCAGGTATCTCTGGGACAAACAATACTAGACCCAAATGACATTTCTATCTGCACAATGTGGAAGTGCAAGTCAACAATGCACATACAACTCCAATTGCATGGGTCATACCTCTACATGAAGTAGCTGCATGGTGTATACAGCTAAATGGACAAATGCAAAGTCAAATGCAAACAAAGGTAGCACAATTCAACACAGTCCATGTCTGCACAAACAAAACTCAAGCTGCCACACATTTGAAGAAATCATAATCCGTACCAGGGGGACAAGTCTAATGCCATGCATGCTCACATTGGACGAAAAAGAAGATGAAACACTTACTATACCAAACAGTACACAATTTCATTACACCACCATTGCATTTACACCCACATATCCATCCAGTCAACATATAACCTTCTTTTGAGGGACACCAGCACTGCCCACAAAGTCAGATACTGCAAACAACAGCAAATGGAGCAGCAAGCAGGCTTAAACACACACAAGTGTAGGCAGACAGCACAAGCCACTCTGGAACAACATAAAGGTAGAAAATTAATTGCAGGACAAATACATACCCAAATGTAGTAAAGTCCTAGACCATTGGCCAGTCCATATATATCTGAACAGGCACATCATGATGTCGTCACTTGACTCCTAACTGCCAAAGAACCTCCACAAGAAGGGGCATCAAGTGGGCAGGCACACACCTCAGGGATCATCTTTCGGTAGGTAGGATTTTGGAGAGGTGGGTTTGGTCTTGGGTTTGGGAGGGGGCTGCTTCTTAAGAGGTGTGGGCTTCTTCTTGGGGGAAGTGTATGGGTGCTTGCAGGGAGGGCAGGTGTGACAGGGGAGAATTTGGAGGTGTAAGGGAGCTGTTGAGAGTTAGGTCGGGTCCTCTTGAGTTTGGGATGGGGTGGACGGGACTGGGGGGATGGGAAGGTCAAGCAAAAGAACTTTCATAGGCACACAGGGACGGTCAGCAGAAGGGGTGGGGATTTGGAGGTTGAGGGAGTGGTTGTCTGCTGTGTTGGTGTGGATGTCGTGGGTACATGCGTGTGGGTATGCTTGTGTGTGAGTGGTGTCTGTTGCATGAGTGAGTGTGTGTGTTTATGTGTCTTGGGGGCTGGGAGATGGAGGTGCTGAGGAATGGAGTGATGGATGTGTGTGTTTCTGTTGGGGTGGTGTCTGCAGGTATGCTGGATGTGGTGGATAGGTATGTGTCTGTTTGGATGGTATATGTGGGTATACTGGTTGTGGTGGGTGTGTCACTGACTGCTGTAGTGATGTCTGGGGGTATGCTTGATGTCATGTGTGTACAGGTGGGGCGGTGGGGGTGTCTGGGGACGTGGTGACTGGTGTGTCTGTGAGTGTCCATTTTTTGCTTGCTTGCTGGTGTATTTTGTGGTGATTTTGTCTGTATGTGCTGCACTGGTGTGTTGAGATGAGTGCGTGCAGATCAGTCTATGTGCTTTGGGTAGGTAGGGGAATGTGGGATTTGGTTTTGGAAGAGAGGGGGAACAGTATGTGGGGGGTGACGGGCTGCTGTCAGTGTGGAGGCCAGAGCCTGAAAAGATCTCTGTAGGTCAGACATTACACAATGAAAGCCATCGAGGAATGCATTTGTTTGCTAGAGTTGGATTTCCAATCCTTGGATGGCATTCACAATGGTTGTCTGACCCAAAGTGATACTTCTCAGTAGGTCAATACCCTTCTCACTGAGGGCAGCATGGGTAACAGGGGCTGCGGTGGAGGTGCCTGTGGCAAAAGATACGCCCACCCTCTTGGGTGAGCGCGTATTTGCCAACTGGATGGGGAGCAAGGGGGAGAGTGGTAATAGAATGGGGGTGGCAGACAAAGATGGTACAGGGGTATGACCTGATGGGTCCGCCACCACTAGCGACTGTCCATTGGAGGAAGATTCTGATGATGAAGATGATGTCTGGTTCCCCCCTGTGGAACTCCTCTCACCTCCGGGCCACTGAGTCCATCTGTGTCTGCGGTGTCTTGACCCAAGGTCCCATGGCCAGATGCATCTCCACTCAGTTGTTCCCTGTCTCTTTTGCTTGCTGGTGCTGATGCTGCAAATACAAAGAGACCTGTCCACGAGCACACTTGAAGAGCAGCTCTGATTAGCAAACATTACCATGATGGCAAGTATGCCCCTGCAACAAACTCCACCTAAGTGTCCCATTCATGTGCCATACCATATTCATGCATGCCATAGGAACTGTCACCAATTTCCTACAGGAAAATCAGGATCTCAGACTACTACAATTGCATGGCTGAAGTTGTGAAATCACAGTAACCATTGTACTAGTAGGAGGCCTCATCACCCTCAAAGCTTTGCCCCATTGAACAGACCTCAGTTACCTGTTGTCAAACAATAGTAGGTCACTGCCAACTGCATTCCCAAAGATTTCACACAAGGTCATGCACACATATATTTGTCACATACATAATGACCAAACAATAAGAAATTATGCTCTAAAAGCCTGTCATGTTGCTGACAACAGCACAATAGCATGGAGAAAGTGACATGGAAATATTCATGTCACACTGGAAGCAGTTCTACAATGCACACTTCACCAACTGATATTTGTCCCAGTGGAGTCATGGAGGTAGTAGTAATGTTGTTCAGATAGGCTACACATGTGGCATGGAAATGGATACTATAGACATCATGTGCAATATGTCAGGGAGAGATGTCCCAAGCATCCCCAACACAATGAGCCAGCAAGCCCAAGGTTAATCAACTCTAACGTCTGGCCCCCTTTACAATGACATACTTTGAATGCATCAGTAGAAGCCATCCATCCATTGGATGTTGGAAGGGCCCTGAGATGTGCAAGTACTTGTTGAAGGCAGTCAACATGTGGCCCAAATGTAAGTAACATCATTGTCTCTGTTATGGTCCTGCAGACCCAGAAGTCTGTGTGTGGATGAATGATTGTACCCAAACACATGTTATTTCAGCATAACTGCAAGTCACTCCATGATGCATGTAAACAGCCAGGTTACACACCTTACCCGTTACGCATGTGCAGTGCACTTTGCTGAATGATGCCACATTAATGTCATAGAAATATAGATTATGGCTCAAAACTCTAGGCCTACCTGTCAAGTTGCTCATTGCTACTGCAATTGTACATGCCAAATGACATGCTATGACACATGAGGGAATATGTCAGCCATATGTCAGCCAATAATCAATGGTGACACACTCCTGTATTTAGCACAACATGAAATGCACCATTTGTAAATGGCTTATTCCACTCACAGATAGCCATGCACAAATATGTGAGGGAATACAGACATCATCCCATCAACACAGGTAGACCATACATGAAACTGCAGCTTACAAATGTTTTGCTAATAAGAAAGATACACATGCTGACATGTGCGCATAAGGAATTTTGGCAACAGTGATGTCTCACAAATCATGTCAATGGATATTCCCCACTTACCAAGGGAAAGTATTGATCTGTAGCTGCACCGAAAGTACAGTGTATACTCTGACAGATGTATCATGGCCATCTCCATATTACTGACTACAGTGAGGCACCAGCGCCCATGATACGCTGAAGACAACTAGCCTCTGGGTAGTAGATGCCAATATAATCATTTACCCAGACACATCGCTGAGGGCAGTGATCCATCACCTGCTTACCTTTGGCCTGTAATATTGCGGAGTCGTGGCCTAGTGCATAGAATTTACACGTACTACAACAACAAACAGTACTTGATTGATCACTGTACATAGCCATATGTCGTCCCTGGAGAGCAAGTTGTTTGTGGATTGTACACAGTTGTGTCATGGGTCCCGGGGCCAATAGGCAAGGCATATCAGTATACAACACATGACATGCCTACACAATCACTCATCTACTGTGTTACACATGGCTCATCTCTAACTGTCAGGGGGAGATGTCAGAACCTGACACATTCACTTGGCTATGTGAAAGGTAGGAATAAGCCCCGTACTCTCACCCTTGTGGTTCTATGCTGTCCTCAAATGCCCATCAAGGTCTGGGTAGGCCATTGCCATAATGCTGGCCATTGGGTGGTTCATGGTCCCGCAGGCACCCTGCCCACATTGGATGGACAGCCCCAGCTGGACCTCTGCAATTTTCCCGGCCCATGGTCTCAGGTCCTTCCACCTTTTCCTGCAATGGGCACTCCACGGGCTATAGACCCCCAGGGTTCACACCTTCTTGGCAATGGTCCAAAGGTCCTTCTTTTGATGGGTGCTGACCTGCATTGATGTAAAAGACAAATCAAGAGATTATAATCACAAGTCTCATCACAAATGGTTTAGTCACATGCATGTCAGTAACATCAAGCTAGAACCTTTTTTACTTTTCAATACGCCCCAAGTTTGAAACACACAAGCCAATAAGTAAAGGGACATGATTACATACAGACATAGATATTGCCATCTGCAGACTAACCCAATAACCTGCTCATGGCCTACAAAGACTAAGCAGAATCACTGATATCAGGTAGCCAATGCTCTAGCAACCTGTACTGTGACGTGAGCCACTATGAAGCACAACACACATATGTGGTTTCTGACGAGTAAACTTCTTAGACATGAATGGACCAATGCATTAAGAAATACAGACTCATGCCACTTTAGGGAGCGGGGTTCTGTGTTATGTATCTGTACCACAGAACACTCCTTTAGACATGTATGTCCATCCTACAGAGATGGTACCCAAATAACAAAGGCATGCATTGTACATTTTCTGCTAAGTGACCACGCTACTGACTTACAAATCATGGCCTCCCAGGAATCAACACACTGTTGTGCTGTGGCACTGTCCAGGACAAATATGACCTGTGTGAAGGTGGCAACAGAGCTGTGGGAGAAAGAGACGTCTCATGAGTCTAAGTCACACATTGCCTATGTTGGTAAATACACATTTGGACTAGATTAATGATTTCCCTCTGAAACCATTCCTAATCTAGTCAAAAGAATGAGGCATTCAGGGCACGTTTTGCTGCCAGAGCCTCATACTGGACATATGACAGGATCTTCTGTTGTACAGGGAGTGGGCACAGTGCCACAGCTGCATAGCCACAGTGACTCTCCAACACCCTAGGCTCCGTCCCATACTGGGAGATACATTTGACATGCCCTTGTCTCTGCAGGCTGAGCTGAAAGAACCTACATGACACGCCATTCCTATTACTTCCATGCATGACAGTACATCATGTAGCCAACAGCAATTTGTCATGTGGTGTGTGTGGCAACCTGAAGTGCAGAGTGACTCATGATATGCCTTCCACACAACAGTTTAGCAAGGGCAGATGTGGGTTGAAACATCTGTGGCACTATACGAATTGCTCACATAACTCTCAACTGACTCATTCAACATGCATACACAGCTGACACTGTCATGCACATACATGTTGTCTGCCATTTACAACAATTATGAGATAAAAGATATCAGTGGATGGCAGTAATGTCTCCTTACCTAGTTATGTACATCCAACACAAAGAGAATCTAGGACCCCAAAAGCCTCACACAACATAATGTGACTGAACTTAACATCTGGCACTGGCCACCAATACCTGCACATTGTCCATCGCATTGATGCCACACAGACTGCAAAAACAGGCACACGAATAGTCTAACAGGCACACATGGGCACATTCTAGCCTGTGAGGAGGGAAAGGATGGTGAAGTACAGATAAAAATGTGCACATGAGGTACTTACCTGCTCCTCTGGTGAGCCATAGTGTGTTCCATATAGGGGTAGGACCTCAACAACTAGCCTTCCAGCTCTTCTGGTGAGACGTCAGGGGCCCTATCACCTACTGGATGTGACATGATTGCTCTCAGAGATGTCACACAGAAGCTCAGGTCGTTGAATTGTTGATGGCAGCAGTGGCAGGAGTCAAGTAAGTGAATCTGCAGAACATGGTGGTCATGTCTACCACATAGTGGTTGTCACCACCGGCAGAAACAGCAATTGGCCCGCGACTGCCACTGGCAACAATGTTAGTCTATGGCTGTGTCTGCTGTGGTTGCAACCGCCTACTGCCAAGACGATTTCTGCCTGCAGTCATGGGTGGTTCCTAATGTCTAGTGGAGTAGGTCAGGCAGCTGCCGTTTTGGTGGCCAGAAATGGTGATTTGGGCTTTAGAAACTGCATCACACCTGCATAAAATGATTTCCCTCTGAACCCATTCCTAATCTAGTCAAAAGAATGAGGCATTCAGGGCACGTTTTGCTGCCAGAGCCTCATACTGGACACATGACAGGATATTCCCCACTGCAAAAAATGATTTTTAATCCCACAAACATGCTTATCCTGTCTTGTCATGTAGGTCGGACTACTCAAACACCATTGTAGTATGTTGCTGGACACCGATGGCATTTCACAGTGGGGCACAGTCCACCACCACCGATGGTCATTTAGGTGGTTGGGATGTCAAGTCACATTTCAACTAGAGATTGGCCCATATACATGTGTGGACACTAGTGTGGAAAACCATGGGGGTCACATGTGACCCTTGTGTTATTTGCAGTTGTGATGTGTACTGGTTGCCATGTCTATCCATTCAAAAATGCCTTGTCACATGATATCATTTACATGCATCATGTATGTTGCTGTGAACACATTGACTGATGTTAAAAATCATGTCATACATAGGTACCCAGGGAGAGGGAGGATGCAACAACCTCCTGGCTACCTTCTACTGCCAGACCTTTAGATCATAGAAGAACGCCACATCATACTGCTCTACTGTCTGAATAGGCAAGCTGTAGTGGACTTATACCGTCAGTTGGTGCCAGATCTGATGCCAGTTATTATCCAACTATCATAACCACCCATTGTACAAGTCATGTCAATGTTGCACTTCCTAGCCACACCGTCCTTCCAACATACAATAGCCCTGTCTGCTGGAATGTCCCAACCTATGTTCATCCTAGTATTGAAAGATGTCCCCTCAGCAGTGTTGAAACACCTGGACAGATATATCAGGTTTCCCAGACGTGAAGATTTAGCCAATATGAAGGCTGACTTTTAGGGTTTTCATGCATCCCACGTGGTGGGGGCCACTGATGGCACACATGTTGGCTTGGTCCCACCACAGGGCAATGAACAAGTATATTGCAACTAAAAGAACTTCCATTCCATCAACGTGCAGTGGCAGCTTGACCTGTTGATGTGAAAGATACAACGTTGCTGGTTGTATTGTGACATCTACCTCCAACAATTTAGGGGCAGATTTACAAGGCCCTATCACCACCGAAGCATCACTTTTTGTGATGCTCCGTTGGTGCAATGCCCTCCACCGTATTTACAAGGTAGTGTTAAGCCAAATTTTTTGGCTGAACTCCACCTTGTAAATATGACCCCTTCATACGCAGCACTTTGTGTGGAAAGGGGGTGTAATGGGTGTCTCTGTGGGCGTGCCACAGCAACACCCATTGCATGTTGATGCTGCCCCAGATTTATGAGTTTTCGTAAACCTGAGGCAGTGCTAAAATCTAATGCTACCCAGGGGTGGCATTAGAGTGGTGCAAAGAGGAGAAATGCTTTTATTTCTCCTTGTTTTTTGCTCTTTTTATGTGTGCTGCACTCTACAGCACACATAGAAAGAGCACATTGTCATTTAAGATTATTTTTGTGCAGGAAAGTAACAATCTCCCCCTCAACGCAGCCATCATTGTGTCATGACCACACAAACTTGCCAAGTCAAATCAAAGAAGTGCATGAGAAAAGCAAAGAGATATCCTCAGTGGAGACAGCAAAGCCCAAACTGGAAGAAGGTTTGCAGAGTAATCTTGCGCTTATTTCAAAGGAAGAATCAAGAAGAGAAGATCCAAGATGGCCGCTGTGAGTCCTGAAGGTTAGTTACAGTTCCAGTCTTGCAATCGGTTGGTTGCTAGGTTACGAGCTCTCCAGCTGGAAGCCTTGCACTTCAACTGAGGTCTGACAGGAATCAGCTGTGTGGAGAGAGAGCGCGCTTCAGAACAGAAACTCCTGTGAGGTAAAATTACATTTGAAGATTATATTACAGAAAACGGATAAATATTGTCAAGGTTTATTCGAAGAGTTTGATAGTAGACCGTTCCCGTGGAAGTCGGCAAGGCTACAGAGTTAATGTATGAATTAACCTTATGTTTACAAGGTTCTTGTTTAAGATATTAAAGTCAAAGAAAAAACGAACTTTAAAAGAGCAAGTATCTACAAATGTCAAGGTTATAAACAAAGGCCAAGTTTAAAAGAGAAACGAACTGTTAACAAATAAGCATTTACAAATTCAATGGTAATAAACCAAAATAGAGTTTAAAAGAGAAACGAACTTAAATAAACAAGCATTTACAACTACAAGTTATCGACAGATGTCGAAGTAAGGAAGAAGAAACTAACTGTAATAAACAAGCATTTACAAATACAAGTTATCAACAAATGTCGAAGTAAGAAAGGAGAAACGAACTTTACTTGTATTTGTAAATGCTTGTTTATTAAAGTTCGTTTCTCCTTTCTTACTTCGACATTTGTTGATAACTTGTATTTGTAAATGCTTGTTTATTAATGACAGAAGTCACAATAAGACAGGAGAAATTAAATAACATCAGCTGATTTGAAGAACGCATTATCACCAACTATATATATATATATATATAGCAACATAAAACCAATCTCTAACAAAGGTTGAGAAGTTCTTCCAGAATCAGTAATAAGCATTTTTTTAAAGAAGAGCTATCATTTATAGAGAGAAGCAAGGCTACAGAGAACTCAGGGTGAGTGAAGAAATAATAGAATTAAAGAGAATTAAGTGTTGAGAGTAGAAAGTGAAAAACTGATGTTGTATGTCCCTAGTAATTGCGACTGTGACTCTTGCAGGTGCTGTATCCAATCTTAGATGTGAAGAGGCAGACTGAGTACTGGCGTTCATCATCTCTGTGGCAGTCTCTCTACCATCCCATTCCCCATCCCCCCTCCGGGGTACTCAGCACGAAGGATTAATATTCGTTGTGAGTAGCTCGGGTTGGGACTGAGGAGTTATCTTCTGCTTCTGAGGAAATCGAATTGAAGTATCCTGACAGATTGAAGTGCCATCACCCTAATTTTAGGGAAAAAACAGATTTCCTCCTGCGCAGAATGGCAGAAGAAATTGATATAAAAGCATTAGCCACCGTTTTGGAAGGGTTAAAGAAACAATTAAATAACACCATAGAAGAAACAGTCCAAATAAAACAGCGAATAAATGAGTTAGGGAACACCGCTAAATCAAATGAATCTGTGTTTTCACAAATCCCTAGCCCTTCACAGTCTGCAGGTATATCCACTCAAGTAATTCATGCGGTTTCCCCTATTATTCCTTTGGCTCAACCAGAGCGCTTCGGTGGGGATCCAAATAAGGCGCAGATTTTTCTGACCCAATGCTCATTGCATTTTTTATGTAGACCAGTAATTTTTTCCGAAGACCAGTCCAAAGTGGCATTTATATTGTCTTATCTGACAGGAGATGCGGCCGCATGGTCCATGCCAATAATTTCCAGAAATGATCCTGTTTTATATAATTTCCAAAATTTCAAAGAAGAGTTCTTAAGAATATTTGGTCGGCGAACTGCAGCTCAAGCCACTGACAATGAACTACTGGAAATCAGGCAAGGTAATAAAGATCTAGTAGCCTATCTGGCTCATTTCAATAAACTCATTGTAGAGACTGCCTGGCCGGAGTCAAAAAGAGCCGCCATATTTTATCGTGGACTGAGAGATGAATTGAAAGATGCCTTAGCACAAGTTCCAAATAGACCCACCGAAATTTCGGAGTCAATTGATCCTGTGTTACAGATTGACCACCGGTTAACTGAACGAAGAGCAGAAAAGAGAAGAGAGTATCGACCATTTCCCCTGAGAATTGATTGTGTAAGAAATGATTATACGAGAGCCGGAGAAGGGATAACGATAGAAGAACCAATGCAAATTGATTCCATCCGAGGTCCTTTATCTAATTAAGAAAAAGAGAAAAGAAGAGTGAATCAACTATGTTTATATTGCGGTTCACCTGCATTTTATTAAAAACTGTCCCAAGAAACCCAAAGCTCTTCAGTCGGGAAAAGGCCAGCTTCATCAGTAGAGGGAGTTGCCCTGATGAAAGCAGAACCCAAGACAACTCCTTTAGATCAACGAGTGGCGAATACCTTACAAACCGCAGCGCCACATTTGGTACAAACAGTATCAGTTAAGACCCTTGAGAAGGAAATTCAAGGGATCTCAGTTATGATAGACTCTGGAGCTACGGGCAACTTCTGTGATATCAAATACGCTCGTAAAATGGGTATTCGATTTATCAAGAAATCTACTTTGGAAGTAGTAAGAGCTGTGGATGGAACCAATCTTTCTTCAGGACCCATTTCCCTTGAGACCGAACCAATTCAGATGCAAGGTTTTGGTGTACATCAGGAGCAGATAATCTTTAATTTGATAGATGCTCCACAATTTCAACTCATTTTGGGTCTGCCCTGGCTTACAGAACATAATCCACAAATTGATTGGAGCAAAAGAACGATCAAGATGAATTCCTCTTACTGCAAAGAGAATTGCTTTCATGATGGAGTGGAAGTGTCCACCAAGTCCCAAGCGGCCTGTTTATCATCACACTCTTCAATGATCTGTGCACTAAAGACAGCAGAAATCTCAAAAGAATATGAGGATTTAGTCGCCGTTTTTGATGAAAAGGAGGCTGAGAAATTGCCACCACATCGACCCTACGACTGCAAAATTGAACTGGAGCCAGGTGCAATATTGCCATGTAGCAGAATATACGCAGTGACCGAAGCAGAGAATCAACATTTAAAGGAGTATTTGGATCAATATCTTGCTAATGGTTTTATTTGTCCTTCTGAATCTCCAGTGTCATCCCCACTATTTTTCATACCAAAGAAGGATGGGAGTCTTCGAACTTGCATTGATTATCGAGCCCTCAATCAGGTTACCATCAAGAATCGATACCCACTGCCTTTAGTGTCAGTTATATTAGATCAAGTAAAGAATGCTAGAATCTACACCAAATTGGACCTGCGAGGAGCATATCATTTGATTCGAGTGGCTTCAGGGGATGAATGGAAAACCGCTTTTCGGACTCGATACGGATTATTTGAATATCAAGTGATGCCTTATGGGTTATGCAATGCTCCCGCTGCCTTCCAGCATTTCGTTAATGATATATTACGAGAATTCCTCGACCGGATTGCCGTGGTTTATATAGATGACATTTTAATCTTTTCTGACAATCTACAGGAGCACATTTCCCATGTTCGATCCATCCTCACAAGGTTGCAAGAAAACCATCTCTATGTAAAATTGGAGAAGTGTGCATTTCATGTGGAACGAGTTGAGTTCTTAGGATTCATTTTGTCACCAGAAGGAGTTAGTATGGATCCTGCCAAGATAAAGACAGTGCAACATTGGCCTACTCCTTGCAATGTCAAAGAGATCCAGAGTTTCTTGGGGTTCGCTAATTTTTATCGAAGATTCATATCCAATTTTTCTCAAACAGTTACACCCATTACTTGATTGTTGAAGAAAGGAGTGAAGTTTGCGCGGACAAAAGAAGCTGAAAATGCTTTTAATTTTTTGAAGAATTCCTTCGTCTCAGCTCCAATCTTGCTCCACCCCAATCCAGATGAGCCATATTATGTGGAGGCAGATGCTTCAGATGTTGCCATAGGAGGTATCCTTTCCCAGCGTCATAAAGATACAGGTCAATTACGTCCAGTGGCCTATTTCTCTCGAAAATTAACACCACCAGAGATAAATTATTCAATTGCGGATAAGGAGCTATTGGCAGTCAAAGAAACGTTTCGTGAGTGGAGGCATTACATTTTGGGAGCTAAGCATAAAGTGACCGTTTACACGGACCACCGAAATTTACAGTTTTTAAAATCAGCTCGAACTCTAACAGCTAGACAACTGCGTTGGTCCCTATATTTTGCAGACTTTGATTTTGTTATCACTTTCAGACCAGGAAAAGTAAATGGGAAGCCAGATGCTCTATCTCGAATTGATACCGGTGCAGTTAAAGAGCCTCCAGAAAAAGAATTGATTATTCCACAAGAGAAGTTCATATCTGCCATATTGTATGAAAATTTAACCAAAGAAATTCAAGAAAACTTAACATTCGAAGGAATGCTGAAGTGGTCCAAAGAAGGCCAAGGAAGAGAAATCAAAAAAGGTTTGCCATACTTTAAAGGTGCACTGTATGTTCCGACTGTGGAGCTGCAAGAAAAAATTCTTCAGGCTTATCATGACGATCAATTGGCTGGACACAAAGGAATTCAAAAGACTCAAAATCTAATACAACGAGAATTTTGGTGGCCAAAAATGAAAACTCAGATAAGACAATATGTGTCAACTTGTGACAAATGTCAAAGAGGGAAATCAAATAGAACAGCTTCACAAGGTCTGTTAAGACCTTTGCCCACTGCACCCCATGCCTGGCATACGGTTACTATGGATCTTATAGTGGACCTCCCTAGTAGCCAAGGTTTTAACACTATCCTAGTTTATGTAGACACTTTCACTAAAATGGTGCATTTCATTCCTTTGAAAGAAATCCCTTGAGCCCCACAGGTTGCACAGTTGTTTACACAACACATAGTACGCGCCCATGGTATCCCAAAAATTCTAGTTTCAGACAGGGGGTCCCAATTTGTTTCTCGCTTTTGGAAGGCCTTTAGTAAAAGATTAGGAATTGATTCTCGTTACTCTACCAGTTACCATCCTGAAACCGATGGGCAAACAGAGAGAGTGAATCGAGAGTTAGAACAGTATTTAAGACTCAATTTATTCAATAAAGAGAAGGAATGGCCCGAGTTGATGTGGGCAGCTGAATTTGCTTACAATAATGCTGTTCATTCCACCACTGGGTTCACCCCCTTTTATCTGAACCATAGTAGACATCCTAATGTATTATTGGGTAAAGAAGATGATTCAGTGCCTGCACTAGAAGAGATTGTGAGGGATTTGCAGACCATGTTAGTTAAGGCTAGAAAAAACATAATTCAAGCAAAAGACTCATATAAGACTCAGGCTGATAGAAAAAGAAGAGAGAGCCCCATTTATTCGAAAGGAGACAAAGTTTGGTTATCCACTCGTCATTTACGTCTCAAAGGAAATCGCAAATTTCAGCCACGATTTATAGGCCCATTCAAAGTTGACAAGATGGTCAATCCAGTGGCAGTTAAATTGCAGTTTCCAGCTCATCTAAAGATACATCCTGTTTTCCATGTCTCCTTGTTAAAGAACAGTCCTCCAAATTTACGACAAAACTCCCCTCCAATTCCTATCCAGATTAGCTCTGCAGAAGAGTATGAGGTCAATCAAATCTTAGATTCCAAAATCCGTAATGGCCAGCTTTATTATCTAATTGATTGGAAAGGTTATGGTCCAGAGGAACGATCCTGGGAGCTGCATGAGTATGTACATGCTTCAAGATTAGTGAGAAACTTTCATAGAACCTACCCAAGCAAACCTAAATTGGAGAACTGTTCCTTGAGGGGGAGTACTGTCATGACCACACAAACTTGCCAAGTCAAATCAAAGAAGTGCATGAGAAAAGCAAAGGGATATCCTCAGTGGAGACAGCAAAGCCCAAAATGAAAGAAGGTTTGCAGAGTAATCTTGTGCTTATTTCAAAGGAAGAATCAAGAAGAGAAGATCCAAGATGGCCGCTGTGAGTCCTGAAGGTTAGTTACAGTTCTAGTCTTGCAATCGGTTGGTTGCTAGGTTACGAGCTCTCCAGCTGGAAGCTTTGCACTTCAACTGAGGTCTGACAGGAATCAGCTGTGTGGAGAGAGAGCGCGGTTCAGAACAGAAACTCCTGTGAGGAAAAATTACATTTGAAGATTATATTACAGAAAACGGATAAATATTGTCAAGGTTTATTCGAAGAGTTTGATAGTAGACCGTTCCTGTGGAAGTCGGCAAGGCTACAGAGTTAATGTATGAATTAACCTTATGTTTACAAGGTTCTTGTTTAAGATATTAAAGTCAAAGAAAAAACGAACTTTAAAAGAGCAAGTATCTACAAATGTCAAGGTTATAAACAAAGGCCAAGTTTAAAGGAGAAACGAACTGTTAACAAATAAGCATTTACAAATTCAATGGTAATAAACCAAAATAGAGTTTAAAAGAGAAACGAACTTAAATAAACAAGCATTTACAACTACAAGTTATCGACAGATGTTGAAGTAAGGAAGGAGAAACTAACTGTAATAAACAAGCATTTACAAATACAAGTTATCAACAAATGTCGAAGTAAGAAAGGAGAAACAAACTTTAATAAACAAGCATTTACAAATACAAGTATTGACAGAAGTCACAATAAGACAGGAGAAATTAAATAACATCAGCTGATTTGAAAAACGCATTATCACCAACTATATATATATATATAGCAACATAAAACCAATCTCTAACAAAGGTTGAGAAGTTCTTCCAGAATCAGTAATAAGCATTTTTTTTAAGAAGAGCTATCACTTATAGAGAGAAGCAAGGCTACAGAGAACTCAGGGTGGGTGAAGAAATAATAGAATTAAAGAGAATTAAGTGTTGAGAGTAGAAAGTGAAAAACTGATGTTGTATATCCCTAGTAATTGCGACTGTGACTCTTGCAGGTGCTGTATCCAATCTTAGATGTGAAGAGGCAGACTGAGTACTGGCGTTCATCATCTCTGTGGCAGTCTCTCTACCATCCCATTCCCCTTTCCCCCTCCGGGGTACTCAGCACAAAGGATTAATATTCGTTGTGAGTAGCTCGGGTTGGGACTGAGGAGTTATCTTCTGCTTCTGAGGAAATCGAATTGAAGTATCCTGACACATTGCACCATGGCCCAAGGGTGGCTGCATTGGCGCTCGGCAGCATATTTAGCACAGGCGCAGGGAGAAACACAAGGGTGTGCCATATTCTATTAAATACAGTGCACCCCTGCATTTTGAAAATGATGATGCGCGGTGCTGCCAAATTTGCCATTTTCTAGTAAATCTGGCCCTTAGTGTTACATTAAGCATTGACCTTGTACAACTTTATTTTGCATGCAAGGTATCCATGATATTGGCTGTATTGACCTTACATTTGTGAAGCATGCTAATTCCATCTAAGTCAAGCAGCTGCTAAAACGTGCAGATCATTAGCCCTTGGGAAGATGGCCTGAGAATGCCATCTTGTCACCACTGCAGGCAAGATACGTATTTGGCCTTTTTGAGGCCTAGTTGTTATGCAGGCAGACTCAGAACTATGTTGCATATGTGACTAGAGCAGTCAGGTCACTCTCAATACTCCTCAACACTTGACAAATGGCATACCCCCAGGTTGGTAAAGTTTATTTTGGAGTGAGTTGCCAAACAGGGGTCTTTAAACATAGTAACTCTGGTCTGGTGTTTGGAGATACAGTAACAGTGACTCCTGGCCTTAGCATTCATGTCAGTCCCTGTACTACACACACTATACAAATGTTATCCCCCCATGCAAGTACACTTCATGTGTGCTACCATACAGGAGTCTTTGGAGAAGAGGACACTGGGCTACTGAATGGATAACAGTGGCAGACCCACCTGGCCTTACCAGCCATGTCAGTCCCTCTACTACACACTATACAAATGTTATCCTCCCAGCTGAGTAAGCTTAAATTGAGGGTTCCCAAACAGGGGTCTTTTGACAAATGAACAGTGTTCTGCTGTTTTGAGTTGCTGAAATATTGCCTGCTGTGAGTTGCAGTCAGGTTATTCCATCTAGTTAACACAGTTTTCCAGTGTTCTCCACCCAGGTGAGTATACTTCATTTGTGAGTTAATAAACAAGGGCAGATGGACAGGTAATCACTGTGCTGGTGTTTGGGGTTAGAGAAACAGGACCTCCTGAGAGTTGGAGTCATGTCAATCCCTGTACTACACACACTATACAATATTACCTCCCTCCCCCGGCGAGTACACTTTATGTGTGAGTTACCAGACAGGAGTCTTTGGAGGAGAGAAAACTGGACAGTAACAGAGCCTTCTGGGAGTTACAGTCATGTAACCTCCTTTCATACACACACTATACAAATGTTGTCCTCCCAGGTGAGTACATTTCAATTGAGAGTTAAGACACAGGGGTCTTCGGACAAGAGTACACAGTGCTGGTGTTTGGAGTTACAGATACAAGGCCTGCTGGGAGTTGCAGTCAGGTCACTCCATCTACTTTCCAACACTTGACAAATTGTATACTCAAAGGTGAGTGAAGAGCATTGGAGAGAAAACATACAGATGTATTTAGGCAAGTGAACACTGTGCTGGTGTTTGGAGTTACAGACACAAGGGCTGCTGGGAGTTGCAGTCATGTCACTCTCTCTAGTACACAAACTTGACAGGTAAGAGCATTTCAATGGAGAGTTCAATAACAGATGTACTGTATCATGCAACCACAGTACTAGTGTTTGTAGTTACAGGAATAGTGCCTACTGGGTGCTGTAGTCATGTCAGTCCCTGTGCGGCACACCCCATACAAATGTCATCACCCCAAGTGAGTACACTTCAAATGTAAGTTGTCAAATAGATGTCTTTGGACTGGTGGACACTGGGTTGGTGAGCGGAGTGACAGTAAAAGTGGCAAAAGGAGAGCAGTGAGCATTCATGACATGGCATTTTGTTGGCATTTTTGTGTTATGACTTACCAGGCTCCACTCCCTCAGGTATTCCTGCCAAACCCTCAGGATGCAGCATGGCCACGACCTTCTCCTCTGAGGGAAAGAGATGAAATGGGGCAGTGAGAGGGCCACCGTCAGTCTTCTTGACCCGGAGACCAGGGAATGGATATTGCCCCTGAGGTTGTTTCACCTTTTCTTAATGTCTTACTGTAAGACCTGATAGCCTTAGGGTGGTCATACCCCAACTTTGTGCCTGCCTCGCTCCATTTGTCTGACCCTGTTTTTACTGGGGCTCTGTGCACTTTACTACTACTGCCCAGTGCTAAAGTGCATGTGTTCTAAACCCTAAACATGGTAACATTGGCTCTTACCCAATTGGCATATTTAATTTACGTGTAAGTCCCTAGTAAAGTACACTAGTGGTGCCCAGGGCCTGGACATTAAATGTTACTAGTAGGCCTGCAGCACTGATTATGCCACTCACATAAATAGCCCCTTAACCATGTCTGGGCTATGCTGGTTGACAGCTCCCCTTGTGTATTCCACGCAGACATCCATAAACACAGGACACCCAGCCACACCTGCATTCATCTACATACTGAATGGGTCTCCCTGGGCAGGAAGGGTGGAGGGGCTCTCACTTACACTTCAAAGGCCAGTGGCCTGGCCTCACACAAGGACTGATAACCCCCAACAGGAATCCTGGCAGATAGGGATGGGTTGAAAGGGGACCTTGTGCACTTCGAAACCACACTTTGAAGTTTACCCCCACTTCAAAGACATTATGGGTATATGTAATAGATCTGTGATCCTCGAAAATTAAACACTTCTGGATCTACAACTGGACTGTGTCAGAGGGACTGCCTGGCTGCCCTTAGGACTCATCTGGAGTGCTTTGTTGGGTGGACTGCTGTCCTGCTTTGTGCCCTGCTGCCTGCTGGCCCTGACTCTGCTGGAAGGACTCTGCCTTCCCCACAAGTGGTCTCCAAGAGCTTGGATCGAGCTTGTCTCCTATTATGAAGACTCAGTGCCACAAAGACTTTACCCAAGAGAAGAAAATCCCAGTGCCTCAGAAAATTGATGCAACGCCTGCATAAAACAACGCAGCTCCTGCCTCACAGCAGAAAAATTGCTGCATCACCTACCAGCCCAACGCAGCACGTGCCCCTTCTTACCAGCACCTCAAGGATTTTCAACGCATCATTCCTGGGTGTCAAAATATCTCTGCATTGCAGTGAGAAACCAAGGCTCCTGGAAAGTGACGCATCACCTTGCAGTGGGGAAAGAAACACTATGGGCCTTATTTATACTTTTTGGTGCAAAACTGCACTAAGGCAGTTTTGCCCCAAAAAGTTTTGCACCAGCTTGCACCATTTTTTAGCACCAGCTGGGCACCATATTTATGGAATGGTGCAAGCCGGTGCAAAGGTTAGGCTAGCTTAAACAAAAATGACGTTAGGCAGTTTTGAGTCAAAATAAATGATTCTGACCAGATTAGCATCATTTTTTTAAGCTAAGGGGCATATTTATACTCTGTTTGCACTGAATTAGCGTCACTTTTTTTTAACTCTAATTCAGTGCAAAACTAACTCCGTATTTATACTTTGGTGCTAGACCCGTCTAGCACCAAATTTATGGAGTTAAAGTCCTTTTTTGGAAGTGGAAACCTACCTTGCCTTAATGAGATGCTAGGTAGGCGTTCCCGTGCAAAAAATGACTCTATGGCCTTAACACCATATTTATACTCCCATATAAAAATGGTGCAAGGGAGGGAGGAGGGGTCAAAAAATGGGGCAAAGCTTGCTTTGCCCCATTTTTTAAGACCTGGGTCAGGGTAGGCGTTAGGGGACCTGTGGCCCTATTTCCATGGTGGAACACCATGGAATAAGCCCAGAGGTGCCCTCCCTAGGCCCTAGGGGCACCCCCACCCACACTAGAGGGACTGCGAGGATGGGGGACCCAATCCCAGGTAAGTACAGGTAAATGCATTTTATTTTTGAAAGTGCCAAAGGGGGCCCTGAAATGGGCCCCCATACATGGCACAGGGTTCAATGGCCATGCCCAGGGGACCCCTGTCTTCTGTGCTGGCCACTGGGGTGGTGGGCATGACTCCTGCCTTTTCTAAGGCAGGAGTCATGTGGCATGGTAGGTTTAGCACCATAAAATGACGCTAATCTGGTTAGAGTCATTTTTTTTTACTCTAACCTGCCTAAAGCCATTTTTTGGTGCTAAACCCTCTTCTTCTATACTGCCAGCCCCACCCGACTAAAGTCATTTTTTAAAACTCTAGCCTACCCTTTGCACCGGCTTGCACCATTCCATAAATATGGTGCCCGGCTGGTGCACAGAAATGGTGCAAGCCTGTGCTAAACTTTTTGGTGCAAAACTGAGTTAGTGCAGTTTTGCAGCAAAAGTATAAATAAGGGGCAATATTTTGTAAGTTTGCGCCACTTTTGCGTCATAAAATGACGTTAATGCGGTGCAAAAAAAGTTTAAATCAGGGCCTGGGTGCTAGATGGGTCTAGCACCAAAGTATAAATATGGAGTTAGTTTTGCACCGAATTAGAGTTAAAAAAAATGACACTAATTCGGTGCAAACAGAGTATAAATATGCTGCAGAGTATAAATATGCCCCTAAATATGGCGTTAAGGCCATAGAGTTGTTTTTTGCACGGGAAAGCCTACCTTGCATCTCATTAAGGCAAAGTAGGTCTCCACTTTCAAAAAATGACTTTAACTCCATAAATTTGGTGCTAGAGGGGTCTAGCACCAAAGTATAAATATGGAGTTAGTTTTGCACCGAATTAGAGTAAAAAAAAATGACACTAATTCAGTGCAAACAGAGTATAAATATGCCCCTATATCTTCTGTGCCATGCAGGAAAATCTGATGCAGTGCCTTATTTTTCAATGCATCTCCTCCTCTGCGCCACCCGTGCGTCATGATTTTTGATACATTCCAGATACTGTGTGTTAAAAGGATACAACCACTGATTCTTAAGGATTGAGACTCTTTTAAACCTTTAAAAGTGATATATTGACTTGTGCATATTGGATTTCTGTCATTTTGGTATTATTTTATTCAGATTATTATTATGTATTTTCCTAAACTGGTGTGTGGTACTTTATGTGTTGTTTTCTCTGTGTTACTGTATGAAATATTGCTTGAATACTTTTCACATTGCCTTTTAAGTTAAGCCTGCCTGCTCTGTGCCAAGCTACCGGAGGGTGAGCACAGGATAATTTGGATTGCGTTGTGACTTACCCTGACTAAGATTGTGGTCCCTACTTGGACAGGGTGTATACACCTGTCAACTAGAGACCCGGGGGCATATGTAATAGAAGTGGTGCAGCACGCTGCTGTGCCAAAGTTTGCAGTGCTGCATCACTCCTAAAACGCAGGGATGGGCCTTATTTAAAAGAATACAGTGCATCCCTGTGTTTCTCCCTGCATTAACTTAGCTGCTGAGTGCCGAATGTAGCCACTCTTGTGGCATGGTGCAAGGATGGCTCCTTGGTGGTGGAGATTGTGTTTGTGCAGGAAGAGACACCTTCCTGCACAAAACCAATCTGTAATGGTGATTTCCTCCTTCTGTATGTACTTCAGAATGCAGCACACATAGAAAGAGCAAAAAAAGATGAGAAATGAAAGCATTTCTCCTCTATGCAGCATGCTAACGCCAGCCCTGGGGTGGTGTTATATTTTGGTGCTGCCTCAGGTTTACGAAATCTTGTAAATCTGGGATGGTGTCAAAATGCAATGGGTGTTGCTGTGGAATGCCCACAGCAATTCCCGTTGCACACCCCTTACACACAAAGTCCTGCATGTTAAGGGACCGTATTTATAAGGTGGTGTTAAGCCACAAAAAGTGGCTTAATGCCACTTTGCAAATACTGCGCAGTGCACATTGCCACCTGAGTGACGCTTTGGTGGCATTAGGGGCTTGTAAATATGGCCCCCAATTTCTAACAGTGGGCATTGACATCATTGGTCCATTGGATCCCAAGACAGCCCTAGGCAACAGGTTCATCCTGGTCTTCGTGGATCATGCCACATGCTAGCCAGAGGCAATCCCTCTGAGGACAGTGACAGCACCTGTTATGACCAGAACTCTGATGAGGATCTTTACCCGTGTGTGGTTCCCCAAAGAGATAATGTATGACAGAGACACTAACTTCATGTTTGTGAACATGATGTTCATGTGGGATGCGTGTGGTGTAACGTATAGGTTCACCATGCCCCGGAGAGATTTAACAAGACCTTGAAGGGCATGATTGCAGGCCTCCCTGAGGCAATGAGGCATAAGTGGGATGTCTTCTTGCCATGCCTTCTCTTTACCTACTGGGAGGTGCCACAGAAAGGAGTAGGGTTCAGCCCCTTTGAACTTCTCTATGGCCACCCTGTTAGAGGGCCTCTAAAGCAGTGTCAAGGAAGGGTGAGAGAAAGCTCCCAGGAACCCGCCCCAGAATGTGGACTGCTACATGTTGGCCCTCCACTACCAGATGCACTGCTTCTGGAAGGCCAACAGCAACCTTGAGGCCAGCCAGGAGGCAATGAAACACTGGTATGACTCTGGTGGAGTTTCAGCCTAACTAAAAAGTGTGGGTCATGGAGCCAGTAGAGCCCAGAGATTTTCAGGACCGCTGGACTGGCCCATACAAAATAAAGGAGCATAAGGGGGGGCACTCACTTAGTGTACCTCCAGACCCCTAGAATCCCCCTAAGGGTGCTCAATGTGAACCGACTCAAGCCTCATTTTGAGAGGTCTGACGTGAGCATGCTCCTTCCGACAGATGAGTGTGTGGAGGAGGAGGAGATTGAACCTGTCCCGGCCTCCTCTCTGCAGAGGAGAATGATGGGTCAGTAGAGTGTGTCAACCTTTCTGACTCTGGTCCTAAAGCAGCAAAGTGATTGTTACCAGTTACTGGGGCAGTTTTTCTCCCTGTTTTCCCTTACCTCTAGAATCACACATCTTTACGTCCATGACATTGACACAGGAGATAGTCCTCCTGTAAAGAACAACATTTACAGATTGTCAGACAGAGTGAGAGCCAGCATCAAAGAGTAAGTTGCCTAGATGCTAGCTTTAGGGGTGATTAAAACCTCTAGCAATCCCTGGTCCAGCCCAGTGGTGTTGGCACCAAAGGCTGCCCCACCGGTTTCCTAAGCAGAACTTCAGTTTTGTAGGGACTATGGAGGCCTCAATTCTGTCACTAATGCTGACGCAGACCTCATCCCCCGAGCTGATGAGCACATTGACAGGCTAGGTGCTGCCAAATTCCACAATACCTTTGATTTGAAATCCGGGTACTGGCAGATCGCCTCAGCTGAGGGGTCGAAAGAGAGGTCAGAGTGCCGAAGTAAGCCTCAGCAAGGCCTACTAGTGCAAGGGGTTCGCCCTTCTCTGCACAAAGTCCTCAGACCATATAGGAAGAAGTTGGCACAGAAACTGAAATAAAAGACAAAGTTTATTAAACCTCATGAGGTGGTACCACAGTTCAAACAGCACCCTTTGGTAATGTTTGAAGTAGCACACTGAACTAAGAGAGCATGGTCCTTTTATACCCATGCAGGGGCTAAAAAGAAGGTGGTACAATTATAGAAGCAAGACTTCTATACATATAAGGTCATATGGAAATGCATAGTCGACAGGTAGGGGGGGCTAACAGTTTTCAAGGACTAGAAGACACATTATTGTCAGTTACTAATTACTAACAGCTGCAGACCTTACTGGGCATGTGCAAAGTGGGAGATGCTAAATATAACTTGTCACTAGACAGATTTTCAAGAGTAGTTAACAGGAAGGTAGGACAGAGCACATGGCGAGCACATGGTAGCATGTGGCAGAGATCATGGCTGTCATGAATACAAAATGGATTCGGCGAAATGTTCACAATAGTTGCTAAATACAAGATGTCTTCTGCTAATGCTTAATCTAATCGCTACTAAATTACAACAAGAGTTCTCAAACCCTGAGGGACATTACCAATTCCGGTAGATGCCTTTTGGCTGGAAGAATTCCCCTGCTACCTTCCAATAGCTGGTTAACAGGGTCCTGACTGATAAACAGGTGCTCTGTGCCACCTATATAGACAATATTGCCATCTACAGTGACAGCTGGGAGGAAAACCTGCATCACCTTCAAGAGGTGCTCCCGGCGCTACCACAGGCAGGACTGACAATCAAGGCCAGTAAATGCCAGATTGGCCAGGGTTTGGTTGAGTATTTGGAACACCTGGGAGGTGGTGGAAAGGGGCAGCCCCTCCAGGCCAAAATTGAAATCATCATGCCTTGGCAACCACCAAAAACCCATTTTAAGGTAAATGGCACCATTGTTGGCCACTTAACTGAGCTGACTTCTAAGAAGTGGTGGGCTGGACAGAGGCTTGTAAGAAAGCCTTTGATTCCCTCAAGAGAGCCATGTGCACAGCACCTGTGTTCTGAGCCCCTGATTACTCCAAGGAATTCCTAGTGCAGATGGATGTGTCAGAGCATGGCATAGGGGCAGTCTTAGCACAGCTGAATGAGGAGGACCTAGACCAACTGGTAGCCTTCATTATCAGGAGGTTACTTCCACAGGTACAGAGGTGGAGTGCCAATGAAAGAGAAGCATTTGCTGTGGTCTTGCCACTGAAGACGTTGAGACCATACCCTTTTTGGGACTCACTTCCGGGTTCAGACAGATCACAGGACCCTCAGATGGCTCATGCAGATGAGGGGTGAAAATCTTAAACTCTTGAGGTGGGCCAACTCCCTACAGGAAATGAACTTTACGGTGAAGCATAACCCTAGGACTGACCACATCAGTGCTGATGGTCTCTCCAGGTTCCTCCACCTTAGTGATGAGAGCTTCCAAGGGGTTGTGTAGCTCTCCTCACTTTCAGCTGGGGAGGACTCATGTTAAACCTGATAACCTTAGGATGGTCACCCCCCTCAACTTGTTGCCTGCCTGCATTTTTCTGATCCTGTTTTTGCTTGTTTCAGGACTGTGTGCACTTTTCCACTTCAACTTGGCATTTATAACTATTTTCCAAGCCTTAAATCTCCCCTTTTTCTGCATACAAGTCACACTTAAGGTATGCCCTAGGTAATCCATATGGCATGGTGCCATGTCAGTAAAAGGCAGGACATGTATTAATGTGTTTTATATGTCAAGGTAGTGAAAAACTCACAAATTTATTTTTCACTACTGTAAGGCTGCTTCACTCATAGACCAGCATTATAACTGCCCTTATATACTTTTAAGTGGTAGATTCTGATCTGAAAGGAGTAGTCCTGTCAGGTTTAATATGGCTGGAATGTTAATAGAAAAAACCTGCTTACTGGGGAAGTTGGATTTATTATTACTGTTTTAGAAATGCCACTTTTAGAAAGTGGGCATTTTTATGCACAAACTACCATCTGTGCCTTACAGCCTGTCTCCAATCCACGTCTGGCCTGTGCTGGTTGACAGCTCCCCTAGTCCATTCCAACCAGACGGCCATAAACAAAGGACACTCAGAAACATCTTTATTTGTCTGAATACTGAATGGGTCTCCTTGGGCAGGAAGGGTGGAATGGCTCTCAATTACACTTCAAAGGCCAGTGGCCTGATCCCACACAAAGGACTGATAACCACCCCACAGGGATCCTGGAAGACAGGGCTGGGTTTAAAGAGGACCTTGTGCACTTCAAAACCACCTGTTGAAGTTCCCCAATTAACAGGCAAATTCTGGGTACATGTACTGGGTCTGTGACCCTCCAAAATTAGACATTCCTGGATCTACAACTGGACTCTGTCTGAGGGACTGCCTGACTGCCCAAAAGACTCATCTGAACTGCTTTGCTGTAACAACTGCTGCCCGGCTCATTGCCCAGCTGCCTGCTGGCCCCTGACTTTGCTGGAAGGACTCTGTGCATTGGAAAATCAACGCCATGCCTGCAGAAATCGCAGCAGCACCTGCCTCACAGCTGAAAAATCACTGCCTTGCCTACCCCCTAGACACAGTGCCTGCTACTTCTTACCAGCTCGTCAAGGATTTTCAACCTTAAAATATCCTTGCCTCGCAGTGAGGACCCAATTCTGCACTCCTGGAAATCAATACGTCACCTTGCAGTGTGGAAAGAAACAGTATTTTGTCTGTGCTGTGCCAGAAAATCTAATGCAGTGTCTTATTTTTCAATGCATTCTCTGTGCATCATTATTTTTGACGCATCCCAGCTACTCTGTGTTAAGGGGCTACAACCACAGACTCCTAAGGATTCAGACTCATTTAAACCTTTAAAAAGTGATATCTTGACTTGTGCATATTAGGTTTTTATTGTTTTGGTCTTTTTTATTCAGATAAATATTATCTATTTTTCTAAACTGGTGTGGAGTACTTTCTGTTGTGTTTTCCACTGTTACTGTATGAGTTATTGTACAAATGCTTTACACATTGCCTTCTAAGTTAAGCCTGCCTGCTCTGTGCCATATTACTATGTGGTGAGTACAGGATACTTTAGGTTGTGTAGTGACTTACCCTGACTAGGATTGTGGTCTCTACTTCGACAAGGGTGTATACCTCTGCCAACTAGAGGCCCAATTTTTAACACCTCCGTTCTGCGCAAGGTTGTGCCTGCAGTATTGACTTTGTTGACGATCCTGTCCCACAATTCCATTTTCCTACTGGGAGGAGTATGCTGGACTTGTGCTTCAAACAATTGTGGCTTTGCTCTTATGATTTCACCCACTATAACTCTTAACTTATCTTCTGAGACACAGGGATTTTTTAAAATGTGCCATGGTGGAAAAAATAAATGGGTGACAGTAACTCACTGAAGTGCCAAAGTGTGTGACTGGACAAAAGTGTGTGCAGGGTGTTGTATGGGATGGTGAAAAAAGTAGTGCCTAGTATCTTTAATGTGTGGATAATAATTTGCTCTGGATTCTGTGTGTTGCAGTGTAAATGCAAAGGATTGTGGTCTGTGAAGGGGTGCGTTTATAGTGACCTTTACAGGTGTGTCCAGTGTGGCAATGTGTGTTAGCTGTGTTGTTTTCAAATTCATCCAATGTGCATTTGTATATTACTCTAGTGACGTGGACCACCATGGCTCAGAATGCCATTGACTGACCACAGTTGATGGTTGGTCACGGTGCTGTCGGCACTGGAGGTCGGAGCACCTTTTTCCAGGCCTACGTGCTGCTGGTGGGCTGCCATTTGTGGTTGTCGGTTGGGGGTCCAGCCTTTATAAGTCCTAATGGGGTGTTATGAAAGACTGCCAACAAGGCAGTCTTTTCAGGACCACCAACATGGCGCCCTGGCTGTCAAACCGCTAAACTCATAATGAGGCCCAAAGTCATTGCAATTGTGTAATTTCAACATTCTTTAGAAACACAAACGTTTGATGTTGCAAACAGGCAAGACTGTGTTTTGGTAATTAAACATGCACCTATTACCTAAATTGTTTTCAAACCCGTTGGCAGCCAAGGAGGTAACGGTTACGTCCTTGGCTGCAGTGCTGAGGCGCCAAGGATGTAACTGTTACGTCCTTGGACTGGCTCATGTGGGAAACGCTAGCGCCCCTCCCATGAGCCTGGCCTCAGCACCTCCACTGCAGGGATGGAAGGGGAATCGCTTCTCCTTCCACCCCGTGGCTTCTGATGATGTCAGCCCGCGATTGTGTGCTGACCTCATCAGAGACCTACCCCTCGTGGATCGGAGGAGAAATGCTTTAGCATTTCTCCTCCACTCACGTGGAGGGGCCAAGAAAGGCATCAAAGGAAAGCAAAGGCCTTTCCTTTCCTTTCCTTTTCTTTCCTTTGATGTCTTTCTCAGCATTTCTGCTCGGGCAGCAGAAATGGCCACTAGACACCATGGACTTTTTTTTTGTAGGTTATTGTCATGATAGGAGCAATCCCTTGGGCAAGGGCCGCTCCCCAGGGGACTAAATTATTTTTAGGCTATTTCTGCCCTCCCCTGGGGCAGATCAGCCAATTTTTATTAGGCCAATCTGCCCCACTAGACACCAGGGATTTTTTAATGTCAGTTTCACATGAGATGAGCCACCCCTTAGGCAAGGGACACTCCCCTGGTGAGGGAAATTTATTGTAGGCCATGTCTACCCCCCTTGAGGGCAGATCGTCCTATTGTAATTAGGCTGATCTGCCCCTGCGGGAGGCAGAAAAGCCTAGAAAACAGGGATTTTTTATTTTATTTTATTTATTTATATGTGGGGAGCGACCCCTTAGGCAAGGGTCATTCCCATGGGGGGAAATGTATTTTAGGCCATCTCTGCCCCCCTTGGGGCAGATACAGATCTTCCTATTTTAATTAGGCCGAGGGGGCAGAAACCACAAGGCACCAGGGATTATTTTTGTTTGCGCCATTTTCATGCAAGGAGAGCGACCCCTTAGGAAAGGGTTGCTCCCCTGGGGGCAAATTTATTTTAGGCCATTTCTGCTCCCCTTGGGGGAAGATTGGCCTATTAATATTAGGCCAATCTGCTCCTGGGGGGCAGAAACCACGTAGGCACCAGGGATTGGTGTGTGTGTATGTGTGTGTTTTGTTTGGGGGGCAGCTCCTTGGGCATGGGTCGCACACGATGGGGGCACATTACTGTTGGCCTTATCGGCCTATTTTTGGAAGGACCATGAGAGCCCACCAGAGACCAGGGAAGTTTTTGTTTGCAAAATAGGAGGGTGGGGGTATGGTCACTAGTGGGCAGATGGGACAATTACCCCCAATCCACACCCAGGGGCAGAAAGTCTACTAGATGCCAGGGAATAAAAAAAATAGTGGGGTGGTGGCTTTGGGCCTGGTTATGCTCCTACTCCAACTGAAGGGGGTAACAGTTTTTCAGCTCTCCCCCCGCACACTAAAACATCTTATCCCACAGCAAGCAAGAGGACATTTGATTATTTTGGGTTTTGGTTTTACATTTTGGCCATGAGAGCTTGGCTAACTCTCAAAATCGTCCCACTTAAAAATGGTGAGGGCTGCACTTTTTGGACTTTTGGACACTGCCATGTAGAAAAATCCACAAGACCTAGACACATCTGAAAACTAGACATCTGGGTGTTTCCAGGGTGGTGTGCTTCACGTGCACCCCGCACCAGTTTCTTACCCACAATGCCCTGCAAACCTCTAACTCTGCTGGAAATCACACATTTTTCTCACATTTTTGTGATAGAACCTTCCGGAATCTGCAGGAATCCACAAAATTCCAACAACCCAGCATTGTCTCATCTATACCGAGAAAAATGTTGCTGCATTTATCAGCCTAAAGTTTATTTTTTCAAACTACCATTTTGGACCCGCTTTGGTTCCCCCTCAATTTCAACATGTTTTGGGCTCTTCCCTGTCACAGGCACTTGGCCCACCTACACAAGTGAGGTATAATTTTTACCAAGAGACTGAGGGGAACGTTGGGTGGTAGGAAATTTGTCCGGGTGCCGTGATCCCACACAGAAATGTGGAAAATAATTGTTTTTTTAGCAAAATTTGAGGTTTGAGGGGATTCTGGGTAAGAAAATTATGAGTGATCCACACAAGTCACATCTCCCTGGACTCCCTTGGGTGTCTAGTTTTCAGAAATGTATAGGTTTGGTAGGTTCCCCTAGATGGCTGTTGAGCCCATGACCAAAAGCGCAGGAGTCCCCTCCCCCACCCCGGCAAAAACAGTTTTGTGTTTGCTAATTTTGATGTGTCCAGATAGTTTTTTGGGGCCTTTCCTTTCCCTTGCACTCGGCCTACCCACACAAGTGAGGTACCATTTTTGTTGGGAGACTTGGGGGAATGCTTGGTGGAAGGAAATTTGTGGCTCCTCTCAGATTCCAGAACTTTCACTGAAATGTGAGGAAAAAGTGTTTTTTAGGCCACATTTTGAGGTTTGCTAAGGATTCTGGTTAACAGAACCTGGTTAGAACTCCACACTCCACCCCATCCTGGATTCCCCTAGGTATCTAGTTTTCAAAAATGCACAGGTTTGGTAGGTTTCCCTAGGTGCCGGCTGAGCTAGAGTCCAAACCCACAGCTTGGCACTTTGCAAAAAACAGCTCTGTTTTCTTTGGGAAAATGAGATGTGTCCACATAGTGTTTTGGGGCATTTCCTTTCACGGGTACTAGGCCTACCCACACAAGTGAGGTACCATTTTTATTGGGAGACTTGGAGGAATGCTGGGTGGAAGGGAATTTGTGGTTCCTCTCATATTCCACCTGTCACCGAAATGTGAGGAAAAAGTGTTTTTGTGGGCAAATTTTGAGGTTTGCAAAGGATTCTGGGTAACATAACATGGTGAGAGCCCCACAAGTCACCCCATCCTGGATTCCCCCAGGTGTCTAGTTTTCGAAAATGTGGAGGTTTGGTAGGTTTCCTTAGGTGCCGGCAAAGCTAGAGGCCAAAATCTACAGACAGGCACTTTTGCAAAAAACACGTCAGATTTCAATGTAAAAATGTGATGTGTCCATGTTGTGTTTCCTATCGCGAGCATTAGGCCTACCCACAAAAGTGAAGTACCATTTGTATCGGGAGACTTGGGGGAACACAATTGTTAATGCTCCTTGTCTTTCTCTACATTTTTTCCTTCCAAATGTTAAGACAGTGTGTAAAAAAGACGTCTATTTGAGAAATGCCCTGTAGTTCACATGCTAGTATGGCACCCCGTAATTCAGAGATGTGCAAATAACCACTGCTTCTCAACACCTTATCTTGTGCCCATTTTGGAAATAGAAAGATCTTCTTGATACCTATTTTTCACTATTTATATTTCAGCAAATGAATTGCTGTGTAGACGGTATAGAATGATAACCCATTGCAAGGTGCAGCTCATTTATTGGCTCTGCGTACCTAGGGTTCTTGATGAACCTACAAGCCCTATATATCCCCGCAACCAGAAGAGTCCAGCAGACATAATGGTATAGTATATTGCTTTAAAAAATCTGACATTGAAGTAAAAAGTTAACAGAGTAAAACGTGGAGAAGAATGGGTGTTTTTTTCACCTCAATTTCAATATTTCTTTATTTCAGCTGTTATTTTCTGGAGCAAACCCTTGTAGGATCTACACAAATTACCCATTGCTGAATTCAGAATGTTGTCTACTTTTGAGAAATGTTTAGCTTTCTTGGATCCAGCATTGGTTTCACACCCATTCCTGTCACTAACTGGAAGGAGGCAAACAATTGTAAAAATGAGGTATGTCCCAGTAAAATGCCAAAATTGTGTTGAAAAATTGAGTTTTCTGATTCAAGTCTGTCTGTTCCTGAAAGCTGGGAAGATAGTGATTTTCGCACCACAAACTCTTTGTTGATGCCAGTTTCAGGGAAAAGACACAAGCCTTCTTCTGCAGCCCTTTTTTCCCACTTTTTAAAAAAAAACTAAATTTTTGCTGTATTTTGGCTAATTTCTTGGTCTTCTTCAGGGGAACCCACAAAGTCTGGGTAACTCTAGAATTCCTAGGATATTGGAAAAAAGGCACCTAAGGGGGAAAGGGCCTGGCAGCGAAGGGTTTAAACCACTCTCAAGGGAGACATTTGGGGCCAGATGTAGCAAACGTTTACGACTCGCAAACGGGCCGATTCGCAATTTGCGACAGTGCAAAATCGGAAATGGGATGCAAAAAGCCCATTTCCGACTCGCAAAAACCGATGGGACCCGTTTGCGAGTCGCATCTGTTGCGACCCCATTTTGCGACCCGCAAATTGCAAGTCGCAATTTGCGAGTCGCAAACCTTATGCAATTGCAACTCGCAAATTGCGACTAGTCGCAAAAAGCCCAGTTTGCATGTCCCATTTACCACTAACTCAGAGCAGGTGGTAACCATTACCAAAGTATAAAAGGGGACCCAGAAGGCATCTGGGTTACTCAAGATGGCGGAGATATACCTGATAGCAGTGAGGAGGAGAGTCTACGCAGCCCAGCAGAGGAGGAGGAGGGGACACAGACAGGAGAAGATATATAGAACCAGGCAGACTCTTTTTCAGCAAACTGAAGAGGATATCTATGACAAATACCGCCTTAGCAGCGCAGCCATTCTAGAATTAATAGATTTACTGAAACCACAGCTAGAACACAAGACTCTGCGTGGCTGCGCCATCCCTACGCATGTGCAAGTGCTATGCGCACTGCACCTCTTGGCCTCAGGGAGCTATCAGGGGGTCATTGCCGTGGCAGGTGGGGTATCCCAAAGTGCAGTGTCAAGGTTCCTCAGGGCATTCCTAGATGCCTTAGTCACGCACATGTCTCACTTCATATACTTACCAAGGAATGAGGCAGAAATTAACAGCACCAAGCTGGACTTTTAACGCATTGTCCACTTTCCTCATGTCATAGGGTGTGTAGATGGGACACACATTCAAATATGCCCCCCTGCTAATCTGGAACACATTTTCCGCAACAGGAAGTGTACCCACTCACTCAACATACAGGTTGTTTGTGATGCCCATTATGTCATCACGGACATCGTAGCTAAGTTTCCTGGTAGTACCCATGACTCATACATTTTTAGGCATAGTGGGATACATCAACGCCTGGAACGTGGGGAATTTGGAGACGGTTACCTCCTAGGTAGAGCCACAGACACTTGCAGACATACACACAGGTCACTGTGCACGACAATCTGGACTTCCTAACCGTGTACTTTTGTGCCCAACAGGTGACAGTGCATATGCTCTCAGGCCTTGGATCATGACTCCGTTTTTAACACCCAGAACTGAATCAGAGAGGCAATACAACAGTGCGCATAAGAGGACCAGGAACCTGATTGAGCGCACCTTCGGACTGCTGAAGGCAAGATTCAGATGCCTCCACCTGCAGTGGAGGCGCCCTCCAATACACCCCCATTACCACTTTCAAAATTGTGGTCGCATGCGCCATCCTCCACAACATAGCCACCCGACATGGGCTACCTCTCACCCCTGCAGACCCAGATCCTGATGATGAAGAGCAAGAACAACCACATCGCCATCATGGGGATAGGAGTCTAGCTAATCAAGGCAGACTGAGACGGGACCACATTGCAACGTAATATTTTGGACGGTACGTGTCAACTCCCACCATACTCACCTATTAACCATTTGTTAAGTGGAACAAAAATAACTGTTTTATTAATGTCATGAAGAAACTATATACAAGTTGAAATTGTCCATGGGCAGGAAAATGCCAACCAGTCATGTGGCACATTAACGCCATGTGCCACATGAATCTGTCCTGGCTGTTATCTATGATCTCCTGCCCCTCCTGCCAGCCTGGCTGGTCCCTGCTGCGTCCATGGTGCTGTGCCTACCACTCCTCAGCACCCTACTGTGAGTGGCAGAGACACTGCTCACTGTTGAGCCCTCCTCCCAGGTGTATTTGTTAACTTCCTGGCTGTGATGTCATCATCATGTGCCAGGAAGTGTTTCCAGGGTGTTCTGGAATGCTTTCTGGAGTGTTCTGCTGCATCTGCAAGCAATTTTGAAGGTATTCGCAATTTGCGACACCCACTCGCTAATTGCAAGTTCGTTTTTTGCACACTCGCAAACAGCGACCTCGCAAACTGCGGACTCGCACACAGCGTTGTGAGTCCGGCTGCGAATCGCAAAATCGGATCGCTTTTTTTTCTGGCATTCCAATTTGCGACTCGCATTTTGCGAGTCGCATCAACTCGCAAAATGCGAGTCGCAAATTTTATTTTTGCTACATCTGGCCCTTGATTATTTCAATGCTAAAAACAAATGCACTAATGCTCCAAAGTGGCTTTTGAAAAGCTCTTCCTGACAGGTTATTATTGTCTTTTGAGACATGTATTGTTTTCTTTGTATCTCGTTTACCGACTGCTAGGGCTTGCCTACAGACAAACTTTAACTGTGTGTTGTCAAAGCTGTGTTGTGGACAATTTCAGTACTTGCAATGGGCTTTGGGTCAGCCCATTGCTTACCAATGGTTGTCTTTCATGTCAATATTATTTTCTTGCTTAATTACTTTTCCTTCCTCCTCTTGTACTTGTTTCACCCCTTTAGTAGAATGGCATTACCATCCCTTGACTCTAATGTTCTTTTGGCGGTGGTGGCAAAATACTTCACACACAGTTACTATGACAGAAATCTGCTTCTTTTAGCCAGAGGATAAGCAAATGATTCATCACTGAAACCTACCTTTACATAACTGGCATTAAATTACCTTTATACGCTGGTCTTCCCCATTTAACAATAACATTTCTCACAACAAGAAAACAAGATAAGAATGGTATAAAAGAATTAAAGACTGGAAATGTTTTTAAATGACTTGGGCCCTCATTACAACATTGGCGGAAAAAGCCGCTTACCGCCGTGCAGAAGACCGCCAACACACCGCCGCGGCCGCAGAATTCTGCCACAGCTATTATGACCCACAGTTCGGAATCCGCCAAAATTCAGACACTCACACAAGTCCGCCACACCAAAGGTCAGTGATAAACTGGCGAAAACAAAACCTCCACCGTCACACCAACAGAAATACGCCCACACTATCATCGACAAACGAATCCATGCAGCGGTCTTTCAAGCCCGGTATTGCATTGGCGGTACACACCGCCGCGCTCAAAATACACACACTTTTACAAAACACAGCCACATTGGACAATTCAAAATACACACACCTGATACACATACACACGCCACTCCCACACACACAATACAATATAAAACATACACCCACATCACCCACAAACCCTTACAACAACAAATCACAAACAAAAGCCAGAGAGAGACACCACCATCAACAACACTAGCATCCACAGGTACACAACACAATCACACACATAACTTCTACGCACCTCACACTACAACCCCACTACATATCAGCACACTTATCACCACACACACCACCCCACACATCACCTACACCTCCTCATGGCACGGCAAAGACACCCCTGGTTCTCAGAAGAGAAGCTCAGGGTCATGGTGGAGGAAATCGTCTGGGTAGAGCCACAGCTATTCAGATCACAGGTGCAGCACACCTCAATTGCAAGGAAGATGGAGCTATGGCGAAGAATAGTGGACAGGGTCAACGCAGTGGGACAACACCCAAGAAATCGGGAGGACATCAGGAAGAGGTGGAACGACCTACGGGGGAAGGTGCGTTCCGTGGTCTCCAGACACCACCTGGCGGTTCAGCGGACTGGCGGCAGACCCCCACCTCCTCACCCACAAATAACAACATGGGAGGGGCAGGTCTTGGCGATTCTGCATCCTGAGGGCCTCCCAGGAGTAGGTGGAGGAATGGACTCTGGTAAGTCAAACCTTTAACTACTTCATCCCCCACCCACCTGCATGCTATCACCTACCCCCACCCTCGCCCTCACCCCCATCACTCCTACTCCTCAAAAATGTCCCACTATCACAAACCACACATCCCAACACCAGGCCCTGCATGCAAAAACAAAGCATGGACATCCATCACTAAAGCATGCCCACTGCACATACCGATACACCCCCCTAAACCATCATCACACAAGGTCCCACACAGGAATGCAAGCACTGGGGTACACGGTCACCCACCCATTGCACACCTTGACACACACAGACGCAATAATCATGCCTTTATACCCCTGCACGACCCCTACCCAACGTCACCGGACAGGAGGGTCCACACATGTCCACACCACCAACAGAAGAGGCCCACAGTGATGACAGCAGCTCTGTCCAACTGGATCTAGATGACCAGCCCGGCCCACCGGGGACCTCGGGACAGTCGGTTCCCATCACACAGTCACAGGCCACTACAGAGCTTCCCCCCTCTGGAAACACCAGCACAGCACCCACCCAGCTGGCCCATACCTCCGTCCCCAGGACACGTCAATCAGCAGTGTGTCCACCACTCCAGGGAACCCAGGCTAACCCACCACCCCAAAAACACCAGGGACCTGGGGGCAGTGGTAGTGGGCACACGGTCCAGGGGACGGAGGCCCAGGAACACAGGGGAACTGGGAGGGCTGCTGTGCGACAGTGGGCGGACAGGCCCAGAGAACCCACTCTCCACGAGGCCTTCTCCTCCATCATGAGAGCCTACCACCACTCCCAGGAGACGAGGGCAACAGTACTGGCCGAGTTTCAGGAGACCCAGCGCCTGCAGGAGGAACAGTATATGGGCTTCAGGGAGGAACTCAGAACCATCAATTCCACCCTGGGCATGATCGTAGGGGTGCTGAAGGAAGTACTCAACACCAGGAGGGACACTGTGGCACTACAAGGGGCCCCTGACACTAGCCTGGACGATGAACTGCCCACCACCCCTGCTGGCGCTAGTGGACAGGAGGCACCGCCACAGGACCACCACACCAGCACCCCACCCCCTGCAGAGGTAGAACCACCTCGCAAATGGTCCCTGAGATCCAGGAACAAGACAGAGAACGATGCCAAGACCCCCGCCAAGAAATAAGACCACCCTGATTGTCATCCTACTGTCTCACTTTGTCACCCTGTACATCCTTAAACTGCCCCAGCTCCACTTCGGATGCCCATTTGGGCAATGCACCTGTGAGACTAATAGACTGGACTTGGACATTCCTCCACCATCAACCCTCACCATTTTGCTACCCCCTCCAATTTTGAACACTAAAATAAACACCCTTAAAGCACAAAACAATCTAGAGTCTGTCTGTAATTTCGGAATACTGTATTAGCAATAACTGTGGCAAAAAGCTCTTTCATTTGTAATGTCAACATACCTTTGTCACACAGCTCTAGTCCATGAGGAAACAAAGCAGATGTCACACAGTGGGACCCACATCTGTGAAATCGTAAGGGAAAGTGACAACTCATTGACCATACACTGGGTGAAAATGACAGACAGTAGAGAGGTAGTAGTGTTTATGTACATGTAGTAGGCAGGTTTGTATTCTTACCTGTGTCTCATTGGAACTATTGCTGGATCACTGAGTCCCTGTTGTCCATGTCTTCTTCCTCTGCTTCCTCGTCTTCACTGTCCACAGGCTCCACAGCTGCAACAACACCGCCATCTGGACCATCCTCCTGCAGAAAGGGCACCTGTCGTCGCAAAGCCAAGTTGTGAAGCATACAGCAGGCCATGATGATCTGGCACACATTCTTTGGTGAGTAGAATAGGGATCCACCTGTCATATGGAGGCACCTGAATCTCGCCTTCAGGAGGCCGAACGTGCGTTCGATCACCCTCCTAGTTCGCCCATGGGAATCATTGTAGCATTCCTCTCCCCTTGTCCTGGGATTCCTCACTGGGTTCAGTAGCCATGACAGGTTGGGGTAACCAGAGTCACCTGCAAATAGCGAGGGACAACTGTTAGACACACACTAACCTGTAGGGATATCCCCAGACAACCATTCCCACTGACTTGCTTCCAGGTGCTCCCCTAATAGCCACACACGGTGCCTCTGGAGTTGACCCATCACATAAGGGATGCTGCTATTCCGCAGGATGTAAGCGTCATGCACTGAGCCAGGGAAGATGGCATTCACATGGGAGATGTACTGGTCTGCCAAACATACCATCTGTACATTCATCGAATGATAACTCTTCCGGTTTCTGTACACCTGTTCACTCCTGTGGGGGTGGGGGGGGGGGCAAAGCCACGTGTGTCCCATCAATGGCACCTATGATGTTGGGGATATGTCCAAGGGCATAGAAATCACCTTTCACTGTAGGCAAATCCTCAACCTGAGGGAAAACGATGTAGCTCCGCATGTGTTTCAGCAGGGCAAACAACACTCTTGACAACAAGTTGGAAAACATAGGCTGGGACATCCCTGATGCTATGGCCACTGTTGTTTGAAAAGACCCACTTGCAAGGAAATGGAGTACTGACAGCACCTGCACTTGAGGGGGGATTCCTGTGGGATGGCGGATAGCTGACATCAGGTCTGGCTCCATCTGGGTACACAGTTCCTGGATTGTGGCACGGTCAAGCCTGTATGTGATTATCACGTGCCTTTCCTCCATTGTCGACAGGTCCACCAACGGTCGGTACATCGGAGGATGCCGCCATCTCCTCACATGTCCCAGTGGACGGTGCCTATGAAGGACAACAGCGAGCACAGAGTCAACCAACTCAGAGGTAGGTACCCACAGCTTACAGAGAACACCATTCATAATCTAAAAAGTGGCCTGTATGTGTTTTGAGTCTAGGCCTAGGTATGTGTGACGCAGTTGAAAATGAAGCCATGTGGGCCCCTGAAATGGCGGCTGCCTGACCTCTAAAGTGGGACAATGGGATGTGAGGTAACTGCGCTGGCGTTTTACACTGTCGCGGTAGGCAGTTGAAGACAGCGGCGCAATGCTGCATTGGTTAACATTGGACCCTATGGGTCCCATGAGCCAATGACAATGTACGCCGGCGGTGACGGTATGCACCGCCGCGGACGTGACCGCCATTTTCTATCTGTTCAATCACTCGATACCTGATCTTCGACAGGAGAGGACCTACAGTGCAAGTGCTGCTGTAACCTCGGTCTGGAAGAGACAATGGCTGGAGTGTCTGGGGAAAGGGCCCCTGCCTTCACATCGGAGGAGTTGGAGAAACTCGTGGATGCGTCCTCCCCCAGTACACGCTACTCTAAGGTCCTCCAGACAAACAGGTAAGTACACTGGGAGCATGCTGTATGGGCTATGGCTATGTGGAGTGGGGTGGATGAAGATGGGGGGGTAGATTTAGGCGTGCATGAAACGACGGTGAGTGCATGTGCCACATGGCAAGATTAGGGATGGGGGCCATCACTTTGACGGTGCAGTTGGTAATAACTTTCTCTTCCCCCTGTACAAACCATGTAGGCCAGCGCCCACCAGAAAAAAGATAGTTGGCGTGCCATCGCCAAGGACGTCCGGATACTGGGGGTCTACCACAGACGGAGCACCCACTGCCGGAAAAGATGGGAGGACATTTGCCGCTGGAGCAAGAAGACGGCGGAGGCTCAGCTGGGGATGGCCTCCCAACGTGGGAGGGGTGCCCATCGCACCATGACCCCCCTGATGTTCAGGATCCTGCTGGTGGCGTACCCGGAGTTGGATGGGCGCTTGAGGGCATCACAGCAGCCACCAGGGGGTGAGTCTGCTGACTTTGCACGCAGTGGAGGGGTCTGGGTGGGGGAGGTGGGCTGTGGGTTTCCCTAGGCCAGGGCGAGTTCCGTAGGCAAGGTCCCTCCGTAAGGCAGGCCATGTTGCACCCCAGCCCACCTCTGTAGAGTGCCAAGTACACCTAGTTATGCCCCGTGTCATCTATGTGTGCAGATGTCGTCCATAGCCTTGTAGGCCATTTCCCAGGAATTGAACAGTGGAGCCCAAGAGCGCGGCGTAGTGTAGGGGGCTTCTGCATCTGTCGTGCCTGCCAACGGTAGCGGTAATGCATGCACTCAACATGTCTTTCTTCTGTGTGCATTTTCATCACCAGGCGGAGGAGCAGTGGCACCGGAGCACGAGGGAGCTGCATCCCACATGGCCATGGAGGACCACACTACGGACTCGGAGTTCACCAGTGGGACGTAGGGCGAGGGGAGCTTCACGGTGGGGGCAGGAGCTGAGACCAGTGACACGGACTAGTCCTCTGATGGGAGCTCTCTTGTGGTGGCGGCAACATCTGTGCCCCCCCTCCATCTACAGGTGCAGCCGCCACCCCCTCTTCCAGCACCGCCCTCCCAGCAGCCCCTCAGCCTTCGCCCCGTGCCCGCTCACCCGGGAGGGTGGGCATCACCTTCGCCCCAGGCACCTAAGGCCCTGCCCCAGTCACCCCTGCTGCCCTCAGTGAGGAGGCCATTGACCTCCTCAGGTCCCTCACTGTTGGGCAGTCTACCATTTTGAATGCCATCCAGGGTGTAGAAAGGCAGTTGCAACAAACAAATGCATTCCTGGAGGGCATTCATTATGGTCAGGCGGCCCTTCAGCAAGCTTTTCAGACTCCGGCCTCAGCACTGATAGCAGCCATTGTCCCTGTGTCTACCCTCCCCCCTCCAACTTCCTCCACCCCGACCCAATCCCCTGTACCTCAGCCTATCCCAAGCACACCTACAGACCAGCATGCATACACGTCAACACACAAGGGAAGCTCAGGCAAACATAAGCACCACACATCCCACAGGCACTCACTCACGCAAGCATCACACACATGCAGACACACCAACATACACTGCCTCCACTGTGTCCCCCTCCTCCTCGTCTCCCTCCTCCCTCCCTGTCTCGTCTACACTCACACCTGCATGCACTACCTCTACAGCCACTACGTCCCACTCCAGTACACCCACCACCACACCCCGCTCATGTGCAGTCACCACCCCCACTACCATTCACACATCCCCTGTGTCCTCTCCCAGTGTGTCTGTGACGCCCCCTCTGAAGATACACAAACGCAGGTACACACCCACTCAACAGCCATCCACCTGACGACAGCCTCCAGCGTATGCACCTTCACCCAAAGTCAGCAAACGAACACCTCCTACAACCACAACCTCTTCCTCCACTCCCAAACCCCCTCCAGCTACCCGTCCCAGTGGGTCAAAAAAACTTTTCCTGTCCAACTTTGATCTCTTTCCCACACCTCCCCCACCCCGTCTGTCTCCTAGGTCCCGAACTAGCACCTCAGCCACAACATCTCCGGGACCAGTGGTGCCTGTAGTCACCGGAATCTGGAGTGCACCGGCCACCAGGGCAGTCAGTGTGGCACGGAACCACAGCACAGACAGTCCCCCACCTGTGAAGCATCAGAAGTTGGCCAGTGCCCGGCGGGAGAGGGGGAAGACTCCAGCTACCAAAGCCACTCCCAGGGGTCCCGGTGGGAGTGTGGAGTCAGCTGTGACACCTTCCAAGGTGGGAAAGGGCCACAAGAAACCCGGCAAGTCTGGGAAGAGCAGCACGGCGGAGAAGACCGCCATCATCCCCGCTGCCCAGGAGGCCACCGCCAGCATCATCCCAGTTGACCAGGAGGCCACCGCCAGCACCAGCCCAGCTGCCCAGGAGGCCACCGCCAGCACCAGCCCAGCTGCCCAGGAGGCCACCGCCAGCACCAGCCCAGCTGCCCAGGAGGCCACCGCCAGCACAAGCCCAGCTGCCCAGGAGGCCACCGCCAGCACAAGTCCAGCTGCCCAGCAGGCCACCGCCAGCACAAGCCCAGCTGCCCAGGAGGCCACCGCCAGCACCAGCTCAGCTGCCCAGGAGGCCACCGCCAGCACAAGCCCAGCTGCCCAGGAGGCCACCGCAAGCACCAGCCCAGCTGCCCAGGAGGCCACCGCCAGCACAAGCCCAGCTGCCCAGGAGGCCACCGCCAGCACAAGCCCAGCTGCCCAGGAGGCCACCGCCAGCACCAGCCCAGCTGCCCAGGAGGCCACCGCCAGCAGCAAAAGCTTCACTGGGCCATGAAGGACCGCCAGCGAAAGCCTGCTGGGCCATGAAGGACCACCAGCAAAAGCCCCGCTGGGACATGAAGGACCGCCAGCATAAGCCCCGCTGGGCCATGAAGGACCGCCAGCATAAGCCCTGCTGGGCCATGAAGGACGGCCAGCACAAGCCCCGCTGGGCCATGAAGGACCGCCAGCAGCTGAGTCCCTGCAATAGAGACCGCTGTCTCAGGCACCGCTGAACAGGGCACCGCCACCTCAAGCACCGCTGAACAGGGCACCGCCGTCCCAAGCACCGCTGAACAGGGCACCGCTTCCTCAAACACCGCTGAACAGGGCACCGCCTCCTCAAACACCTCTAAACAGGGCACCGCCGTCTCAAGCACCGCTGAACAGGGCACCGCCGTCTCAAGCACCGATGAACAGGGCACCGCCGCCTCAAGCACCGCTGAACATGGCACCGCCGTCTCAAGCACCGCTGAACAGGTCACCGCCGTCTCAAGCACCGCTGAACAGGGCACCGCCGTCTCAAGCACCGCTGAACAGGGCACCGCCGTCTCAAACACCGCTGAACAGGGCACCGCCGCCTCAAGCACCGCTGAACAGGGCACCGCCGTCTCAAGCACCGCTGAACAGGGCACCGCCGCCTCAAGCACTGCTGGCCCATGAGCACCAAGGGCACTGACGCTACTGAGTCCGTCACGGGCAGAATGAAGCACTCTGGGCACCATGCCCCCTCCAGAACCAGTGGAGAGATACATCCACTACCTCTGTCCTTAGCAGGATGAAGCACTCTGGGCACAAGTCCCCCTCCAGAACGAGTGGAGAGATCCATCCACTACCGCTGTCCTTAGCAGGATGGAGCACTCTGGGCACAATGCCCCCTCCAGAACCAGTGGAGAGATCCATCCACTACCTCTGTCCTTAGCAGGATGAAGCACTCTGGGCACAAGGCCCCCTCCAGAACCAGTGGGGAGATACATCCACTACCTCTGTCCTTAGCAGGATGAAGCACTCTGGGCACAAGGCCCCCTCCAGAACCAGTGGAGACTGTTATCCACTTGAGAGACTGTGGCTTTGCACTCCCCAGGATTGAACAGTGGGCAAGCCACCCACTGTAGAGACTTGAGAGACTGTGGCTTTGCACTTCCCAGGATTGAACAGTGGACAGACCACCCACTGTAGAGACTTGAGAGACTGTGGCTTTGCACTCCCCAGGATTGAACAGTGGGCAGACCACCCACTGTAGAGACTTGAGAGACTGTGGCTTTGCACTCCCCAGGATTGAACAGTGGGCAGACCACCCATTGTAGAGACTTGAGAGACTGTGGCTTTGCACTCCCCAGGATTGAACAGTGGGCATGTGGCCCCCTCGTGGATTTGGCATCGTGCACTCAAGCGGCTGAGGTGCCCCCCCTTTCCCTCCCCCTGAGGTGCCTGTTTAGCTGCTGTCTGATGCCCCTACAGTGTTCTCTCCATCATGGTCGGGGATCTTGTGTGGGCCTCGCCCATACTGTGTGGGCTCAGTGTTCCACGGACTTAATTGGAGCACTACCTGGACTACTATGCTTGGTATATATTTTGGTGCATATATATATCTTGCATATATATATCTTTTTGTCTACTTGTTTTTAATATATTACAATGGTTACACTCATTTTCTATTGTCTTTGCATTCTTCCGGGGGGGTTGGGGGGTGTAACTGTGATGTATTAATATTCATTAGTATGTGTGTTGTAGTGGGTGAGGGTGTGGGTGTTGCATGTGTATGTCCCTGTTTTTTCCCTCCCCTGTGTCGTAGGTGCAGTACTCACCGTGGTCTTCGCCGCCGGCGTTCGTGCTCCTGGTAGAGGAGCAGGAAGACTATCGCAGGTAGAATTTGGAGTTCCGGGACCATGGTGTCCTCGTTCCTCGTGGGGTGTGTAGAGGTGAGCGTTTTCCCTTCGAAATTCCTGTTTCCGCCGTGTTTTTATCTGCGGTGAATCCGCCCCGGAAAAGGGGGCGGATTGGCCTGTCATAATAGTGTGGGCGGTACATTGTCTCCCGCCTGTGTGTTGGCTTTGACCGCCGCGCTGTTTGTTTGTACCGTCATGGCGGTCGGAGTGTTAAAGTGGCTGTCTTTGTTGGCAGTTTCCGCCAACGTCGTAATTGCAAAGTTTTTACCTCCAGCCTGTTGGCGGTCTTACCGCTGCTTTAACACCGTCCGACAGGGTTGTAATGACCACCTTGGTTATTTTTTATGTGAGAGACTCACTAAATTAATGTTTGCCTGACGAATTACAGTGTAAATGTCCTATTTAGTTACATTTCCATCAAGAAACGTATTTCATTATCTGATGAATGAATCGCTTTATATGCCACAAAACCTCCAGGGAAAACTATGGTCTAATTTAAATTGTAGGATTGGATCTAATTTTTTATCCACTTTGTTTAGAATAGTCCACCCAATTCATTGAAAATAAAGGGAAACTGGGACAATTTAAAAATAGAAATGGAAAAGCAATGTATTACACAATTGCAGATTAGCCACCAGCCTAATGACAGAAGGAAGAAAACAGTTACCCCAGCAGTTTGGCATTTAACATATATATTATGGAGCGTTCAGATAATCAACACTGGCCCATTTAAATTAAATGAAGATTGAAAATCAGGAATGTACTCATTTTATAGATTTGTTAGTTCTATTAATTTCATGGATTCAAAATATCCCCAGTTGACTGCATGTAAGTGTTTACAAATTGTCGATTAGATGCATGTTTTTCTGTTCTCTGTATTTATACCACGGAATTGTCTCTTCCTGTACTTCCAGGAAAATATAGAAGTGTTGCTTTCTGCATTCCACCATGGAATCACACTTACCCCTATCATTGTAAGAGTAGATTAATGTCTAAGTTTGTGATTGTATGACTGGTAATTTGTGAATCATAAATGTCCGACTTTGCAGAAGTAGAAGTTCCAGCATATTGCAAGCAACTCTCCACCCCGGCTCACACTTTCCCCACCTTCAACCTTGAATCCTCACTACGGAAAATCTCCTGTACTTGATTTTTTCCCAGTGGTAATTGGAATATGCTTGCTATAAAAATATACTCTTTGTGGAAATTAGTACGGAACCTTGATTGACTACAATCGCAAATGTCGCACTCATAAATAATGTTTAGCTGTGCAGAATGCTTTATAAATTTTGTTGTACATGACCAGTATGGAATTTTCAGTTGGCAAGCACAGACTAACTACCATTCAAGGGTTTGACACCAGGCATGTGAAGTGTCCTAACCACGTATAACTAACTACATTTGAAATAATTGCTGTGGTATGTGAAAATATGTTGTGCTCTACACAGCACCTTCACGGTGTTACCCAGTATCACAGCAAGTGAATAATACGGTAGGAAATGATGTAGTGGTCAAATTGCTCATGTAATCGGACAAACTGGATTCTCATCTTGGCTTGATCAAAAATTGTGTGTTTACTGACCATTCATTTTGGCTTCAATTCACAAATGTTTTGGATCGACTTTGGGACACCAAAAGACTGGGCCAGATTCACAAAGGTAACATACATTTTTCAGTAAGTTTACACTCCTGAGTAAGTTTACTACATTTTGGTATTTACAAACTCAGGTTCAGATCTACTAAAAAGTGGCGCAGAACAGTGCTGCATCAGAATTTGCAGTGCCGCGCTGCGTCACTTTAGTAGTGCTGGAACGCACCATGGGCCTGATTTATACTTTTTTTAGCACCGCATTTGTGTAATTTTTTGGCACAAAAATGGCACAAACTTACAAAATTCTATTATATTTGGTACATTTGCGCCGCTTTTGCGTCAAAACATGACGCAAATGCGGTGCTAAAAAAGTATAAATCAGGCCCCATATTTACTAAAATATGGCACATTCCTGTGTTTCCCACTGTGCTAGTGCTAAATTTAGCTGCCAGCGCTGACGCAGGCATCCTTGCACCATAGTGCAAGGATGGCTGCGTTGAGGAGACTGATTGTTCATGTGCAGAAAGGTGTCCCTTCCTGAAGATAAACAGCACACATGGAAAAAGCAAAAACGAGGAGGAATAAAAGTATTCCTCCTCATTGTGCCCCCCAGGGTGTCATTAGTTTTTGGCGCTGGCACAGATTTGCAGTTTCTTGTAAATCTGAGACAGCATCAAAAGCAATGGGTGTTGCGGTGGAACACCCATTGCACGCCCCCATAACAAAGAAAACTGCGTAGGAGAGGCCCACATTTACAAGGTGGCATAAAGCCACAAAAAATGGTTTAGCGCAGCCTTGTAAATGTGACGCATTGCCCAGCATCACTGGAGCATCATAAAAAGTGACGCTCTGGTGGTGCTTGGGCCTTGTAACTCTGGCCCTCTGACTGTAAATTAGTATTAAAAGACACAGTAGTAAAGCTAGCACTACACATAGCCAACCACCGGGGCTGCAACACCCTCTTACAGAAACTAACAGAGGTAGGGACTTACAATAAAACCACATGGAAGATAATGTTAAGTTAAAATAACTTTGTTACAAATATCAATAAATGTAAATTAACTTTTATACAAATATATAAAATATACATAAGTAGTATTTGATTTGAAGACGGGGGACATGACGGTTGCGTAGCGCCGCAGTTGTGAGCTTCCGGTTTCCGGCCGGCACGTGTCTGGAGACACCAGCGCTGTGCGCAAACGTCTGGGACTCTGCAGCTGTGCCTATCCCGGGGTCCCAGCCCTCGGCCTGTTGCAGGGCAGCGCGGGGAGGCTAAGAACACCACAGAGAGGTTCGGTGCCTCAGGCATTAAGCCCTAGGCAGAGGCTGCTCGGGTTTTTCGGCAGGGGAGACGCGGGCTGGCTCTCTGCCACCGCCTGGGGGCTCCTGTTTCCACGGCTTTTTGTACTTGGAGGAGTGAGGCAGTTAATAGAACTCAGCTTCATGGCAAAACTCCAGCCAGCACGGTAGGAGAGGACCCGTACATGACCATCACTGGCGTCAAAACAGCAGCGGCATATTATCAGGGGGGTAGTGGGCCCCCTCGTGAGGGTTCTGTTGGAGCTGCAGTAGTACTTGGTCAGGAGGGGCTTTGTAAGAGAAAAAAGAGGGGGGCCATAAAAACTAAAAAAGAGAGCTCTATGGTTCACCCGCAGTTAGAGGCAAAACTGGTGGGCAGGCACTGCAGTAAACTGGGCGACCCTTGCAAGGTTTTTAGCGTTCAAGGTCACCTATCAGGAACAGGTAGCCTGGTGTTCCCCCTTATGTCCTTTTTAATAAGGACTTCACGCACCTCTGAAATGCAGTCCTTACAAAGTTCTGAGTCATTTTCTCTCTCCCCGGTCTCTTTTGCTCTCCCTTCTGGGGAGATGGCAGGCGACAAAGAGGTAACACATCTTTCATCGGTAGAGTATGGCGGTGCTCAGGGCTCCACAATGATTAAGGTAGTGGAGACGGGTCCACCTCCCCAGGATTCCGCCGTGCAGAATCTGCTAATGTCACTATCAGAGGAGATTAGGGGCAAATTTGAGATATCTGAAAATAACCAGGCAAAAATTTGAGAATCTTGTGCTGCATTGGAATGTAAACTTAATGCGCTGGCGGAGAGGATGAGTAAGCTGGAGACGGCTGTTTCGGAGCAGGAGGCCTGAGTGCTTTCTAACTCTCAAGATATTTCCCAGTTGACACGTAAGGGCGAGATGTTTCAGGAGAATCTGGAATCTTTGGAGAATAGTTTACGGAGGAATAACCTTAGGTTACTGAACGTCCCCGAAGGGCTGGAAGGGGATAACATTAAAGATAACCTAATGACGCTGTTTAAGAAATTTGTTCCCTCTATGGATCATTTAAAGATGGAAGAAGATATCCAGAGAATCCATTGCGATCCCTTTAGGAGAAAGCCTGATAGGAAGACTCCTAGGAAAATTCTTGTTAACTTAGGTACTTATACCATTAAGGAGAAAATACTATCAGAGGACCTAAAGGCGGGCAGCTTCTCAATGGGTGATTGGTTGCTTAAGATACGCTCAGATCTTTCTAGGGTAACGCTTGACAGGCAATGGGAGTTGGGGAAGTACATGCAGGAGCTCAGGTCTTTTGGTGCCACGGTTCAAATGAGATTTCCTGCATTTCTGAAGATTATGTGGAACAACACTATGTTCAATATCAGAGACCCTGCGGATGTTTGGGCTTTACTTGAAAAGATGAAGTCTTCTGGTTGATGGCTTGCTCTTTTGGTTTTGTTTTACTGTCAAATCGGCTGGAAACCAAGCTCAAATGGGTGGTTGTATTCACCTAATTAGAAGGCATTCGAGGGTTCCCCGCTGGGGGTGGGTGGATGAGGTTTATTGGATTTTTTGGTTGGTGGGTTGCTAGCACTGGGAATGTGGTGTGGCGAGACTCAGGGATAATGCAATTCTTTGAAAAAAGTCCTCAAGAATGTGGCTGTGTGAGGGATTTTGTGTTATTTTTCATGTTTATAATCTTTCGTTTTTCTTTTGGTCTCTTCTTTGATTAATGGCTAGTCGAAATAAGGTGTCAATGACATTTTTAACCTGGAATGTTAATGGCCTGCGGGTTCCAGGGAGGAGGAAGAGAATATTTGAGTTTTTGAAAGGGATAGAAGAGGAAGTGATTATTTTAATGGAAACTCACCTATTAGAAGCAGAATGGAAAGAGTATCTTAAATATTTGAATTGGGTGGGATTCTGCGCATGTACTAATCAGTCTTGTGTTTTGAAGGGGGTGGCAATTTTCATCAAGAAGTCGGTCACTATGAATGTTGCAAAAGTCATGAAGGATTCTAAATGTACGTGGTTGATTGTGGAGGTTGCCCTATATGGGTTTTGGTTCACCATTGCTGGGTATTATGGGCCCAATATTGATGACCCCGCACCATTTCAAGATCTCTACAGCCATCTTCTGGCTGCTAAGTACCCGATTTTAGTGGGGGGGGACTTCAATATTTAATTAGACCCAATTTTAGATAAATCCACGACAAGACCCACTGTGAATTCACACAAAACTTGGCAGTGTATAAAACAAGGAATGTTAGATCTTGGCCTGAAAGATGTTTGGCATCAGAAAGGTGGGGTAGGATTGCAGTTTACATTTAATAACAAAAAGTATGGCCATTGCTCCAGGATCGATTTTTTTTTATTACAGCAACAGTTGAGGGATATTGTTAGATCAGTAACTCATGCACCGGCGCATCTCTCGGACCATTCAGCTGTCAGAATGCAGGTTTTTCTTAAAATGTTTCCATCTATCCCTAGGTGGACAGTCAATCGTGCTCTTTTCCTGGACGCAGCGATAGTAGAGGGCCTGAGGAGGGACACTAGAGAATTTTTGTAATTTAATTATCGATCTACCACACTGCAGTTACAGTGGGATGCTTATAAAGCATTTATTAGAGGTAGGTTAGTCGCTTTGGCCAATTTGTATTATCGGGAAGACAAGAATCAGCTTAAACAACTTGAGTTTCGGGTCGCCTCCTTGCAGGAGGTTACCCAAAGAGTTCAAAAGAGCCAGCTGGGCTCTCTGAATGCTCAGCTGGAGAGGGCTAGAAAGGATTTGGGGCTATATCTTGAGAAGAAAATTAGAAGGTCATGCGAATGTAGTAGGTTTGCTCACAAGGAGTAGGGGGAAGGTTGTGGGAAGCTTTAGCTTGGAAGACCAAAACAGATCGCTCCAGGAATTTTGTTTCTTCCATTAGATCAGAGGTTACTGGAGCACTAGCTACAACTGAAGCTGAGATAGAGGAGGCATTTATAGGTTTTTTTCAGAACCTTTATACTGAAGACCTGCACGTTTCCGAATCGTCGGCAAGAGCTTATTTGGATTCCCTTCATCTCCCTCAGTTGTCAGAGGAGCACCAGATACAATTGGTCAGGGAGATAGATTGCCTAATGAATTATATCGTAACTTATGTGAGTAGTTAACTCCATTCCTGACAGAATTGTTTAATCTTCTCCTACAGGAAGGGGCTGCTATGCCTAAATCCTGCGATGAGGCGGTTATTACTCTCCTTCTGAAGCCAGGGAAAGATCCAGTCTCCTGGAGCTCATACAGGCCTATTTCCCTGTTGAATTCGGATTATAAGATTTATACCCATATCTTGTCTAAAAGACTTCAGGATGTGATCTGTAAATTGGTACACGTGGATCAGAAGGGATTTGTTAGAGGTAGACAATTGCATGAGCTAACCCATGACTTGCTGGGTGCGGTGGATTTGGCGGTTTCTGAAAAAGTCCCCCTATCGGTCCTTACCTTTGATGCTGCCAAAGCTTTTGATCGCGTTAACTGGCGCTTTTTGCAATGCGTTATGGAGGGCTTTAGGCTGGGTTCTAAATTTATTGGGACTATTCAGGCTATATACAAGGACCCCTTTGCTAGTATTTTGATAAATGAAAGGATCTCCCCTAGATTTAGGATTGAGAGAGGGACGCGTCAGGTTTGTCCCCTGTCTCCCCTTCTTTTTGACCTATATATTGAGCCTTTGGCTGTGACAATTAGAGCAGATATTGATATACCTTCTTTTAAGTGTTTGGGTTGGGGAAAAAAGGTAGCCTTGTATGCGGATGATCTTATGATTTACACTGCCCATTTGTCACTTGTTTTTCCTAGAATCCTGCAATGTTTAAAAGACTTTGGTGAATTGTCAGATTATTCTGTTAATCCTGAGAAAACTGAAATAATGTGCTGGAACACCACCTATAATAGCCCTTTAGTTAAGCAGCAGATTAGATATTTGAGGGTTCAAGTTATTTCTGACCTGAACGATCTAGCATGCTTCAATTTTGAAAAGCTTTGTAAGGAGACTCGTTCCTTGCTTAAGACCTGGTCTGGGCTTCCCTTATCTTTTATAGGGAGAGTTAATGTACTCAAAATGATTATTCTTCCCAAATTTACTTTTCTGTCTAATGCTATGCCTCTGGAATTCAAGAAAAGTTGGTTTAAAAAGATACAAGCAGATCTAATTTATTTTGTATGGTCCTCCAAAGGGGTTAGGATTGCATGGCATAAGTTATGCAGGCCTAAGGGTAAAGGGGGGATTGAGGCTCCAGACTTCTATAAATAATATTTGGCTTTTCATTTGAAGAATGTTCGGTCTTTATTTCGTGACAGTTCTGAATACACTTTTTTGTGGAGTGCAATGACTCAAGAGCTTTCAGCTCCTGGTAGTTTCTTCTTGTATAAGTTTGGTCATCCCAAATATATATATATATTTTTTTAAATTTCTTAAAGATGCTGCTAGAGTCTGGTGGCTGGCTCGGCAAACACTCGGTATTCATTATTACAGTTTTTGGGCCCGATTTGGGAATCGCCTGGCACTCCCGAATTCCTTTTAGAGAAATTGGCTCTTCCATTAAAGGGTATAATGAGATGGGGACAAATTATGGGGGAGTCTTGTGTGCTATCCTGGTCTAGGCTCGGGGAGCTAACAGATTATAGGCTTTCCAAGTTTAAATATTTGCAGTTATTGAGTTGGGCGGGTTCCCTTCAAGAGTAGGGGTGCATTAAGAACTACTGGAAGGAGAGGCAATTAACAGGTTTGGTTCAGAAAGAGATTTCTGTTTGGTATCGGGAATTGCTTGAAGCCTCGGACTCAGAGGCCTCCCTCCCAGAGAAGAAGTGGGGAAGTGTCTTGCCAGCCCCAGATATAGCGCAAATTTGGGAGTCTTCATTTTCCATGCTTTGGTCGGTAACTAGATCAGTTGCTCTGCAGAAGAATCGTTTGTACACAATACACAGGGTTTACTGGTCACCCCAGAGCTTAACTGCTCTGGGGAAGGTAGAAAAGAAGTGCCCACGTTGTGCGGTGCCTAATGCAGACGACATACACATGTTTTGGAGTTGCCCTATTCTATTTATACGGACGTGGAAGTGACCCGTGTATTAGTGTTTTTGGGGGTTTCTCTGGGTACCTCATGGGACTCCAAGTTGCCTAGGTGATATAAGGGTATGATGTTTCTACTGATGCTGCTGGCCAGAAGACAAATATGTTTAAATTGGGTTAAACCCACATCTCTGAACATACGTGATTGGTTTGTATCTGTTAATTATTTTTGTGATTTGGAACGCATGGGCCCGCTGGGCAACCGAAATGAATGTCGGGCCATGTTGGGAGAACTTTGTGCAAACTGTTACCCCAGACGTATAGTCCAATGATTATTACCACCTCCTTCTGTCCCCTTCCTCGCCCCTCCCTTCTCTCTGGGCTGGCTGCTGGTTGGTGGTCTTGCAGGTCACGAGTTTTGGTACCGGCAGGGAGAGGTGAATGGCTGCATTTGCTCAGGTCGGATCCATTTATATTGAATCGCCTTACGAGACGCAGGTTGATGACCCTCACATAGCAAGGTGGGAATTTCCTTTCTTTATTATTATGAGGACCAAAAAAAACAAAAAAACAATAAGTAGTATTTGATTAATTATAAATTATTAATTATAAAATATTTTTTTAAATAACCTATTTTGAATTTAAAAAATAATGTAAAAATACATTTTATTTAATAATACTCATTAATTTTCATCAATTTTACACATCACTTTTAATAATTATTACTTCACTTTATTTTTTTTCTTTGTATGGGAATTTATTTTAATTTAATCTACAGGGACAAAATTTGTATGTATTTTATTATATTTCCATTAATTAAAATTGTAATTCAAAGTTAATTTAAATGTGCTGTACCAATTGTTTTATTTTGTTGTAAACATAAGAAAATATTTTAAATTAATTTACGATAAGATTTACCATAAAAATATTTTTATATTTATTTTTGAGGTTAACAAACTTTTATTATTTTTTTCCCTATGCTTTAACATTAGGAGATCTCTGCCCATTCTGTAAAGCTTCCCTATGGTAAAATATAAGGAAAAAATATATATATATATTATTTAAAAATAAATATTACACAAATTTTATGTTAAATATTAATGTAAATTCATTTTGTATATTTACCTCACTGGATCCTGCTCTTTCTGTCTGGATTTGCTTGGGGATCTTGCCTCTGCAGTTCGGATTTGCTTACTTGTAAATTTCTGCCAGTGTGCTACAATTTCAGTCTGCTCAAATTTACCACCTGGGGTATGTTTTTGGTCATTTGTGTGTGGTACAGAAGCAAAAGGGGGGTAAATACCATAAACCTAAACATTTGTCAATGTTCACCAAATGTTTGCAAATATGCTCACACCAAGGGTATGGGTAAATGCATTTTCAGGGTAGGAATCTGATAGGATTACACTTTGGCCCTCATTACAACCCTGGCGGTAAATCCCGCTTACTGCTGTGCAGAAGACCGCCAACATACCGCTGCGGCCACGGAATTCCGCTACAGGTATTACGAACACAGCCTGGATTCCGCCTCAATACAGACACCCACACAAGTCAGCCACACCAAAGGTCAGTGATAAACTGGTGATACCAAAACCGACACCTTCATGCCAACAAGTATACGCCCACACTATCACGACCCACGAATCAACGCAGCGGTGTTTCAACCACAGTAATCCATTGGCGGTACACAACGCCGCGCTCAAAATACGCACACATATACAAAACACAACCACATTGGACAATTCGAAATACACACACCTGATACACATACACACACCACACCCTCACACCCAATCCAATATAAACCACACACCCACATTACCCACAAACCCTTACTACCAGAAGCTTGAAAGCAGGCCAGAGAGAGACACTACCTAAACAACACCAGCATTCACAGATACACAACACCATCACTTACACAACATCCACACACCTCAAACAACACACACCAACACATCCCCTCACACATCACAACAGACACCACCTCACACATCACCCACACCACATCATGGCACCTCAACAACACCCCAGGTTCTCTGAGGAGGAGCTCAGGGTCATGGTGGAGGAATCATCCGGGTAGAGCCACAGCTATTCGGATCACAGGTGCAGCAGACATCCATTGCAAGGAGGATGGTGCTATGGCGCAGAATCCTGGACAGGGTCAACGCAGTGGGACAGCACCCAAGAACTAGGGATGACATCAGGATAGGTGGAACGATCTACGGGGGAAGGTGCGTTCCGTGGTCTCCAGACACCAGAATGCTGTACAGAAGACTGGCGGTGAACCCCCACCTCCTTCCCCACAACTAACAACATGGGAGGAGCAAGTCTTGGCAATACTGTATCCTGAGGGCCTCGCAGGAGTAGCAAGAGAACTGGACTCTGGTAAGTCAAATCTTTACTACTATATCCCCCACGCCCTACCTGCATGCCATCACATACCCCCACCCACCCCCTCACCACCATCACTCCAACACCTCACATATGCCCCACTATCACAACCCACTCATCCCAATACCAAGCCCTGCATAAAACACCAAAGCATGGACACCCATAGGCAAAGCATGTCCAGTACAGATACCCACACAGACCCCAAAACACTAATCAGACAAGGGCACACACAATAATGCAAGCACAGGAGTAGAGGGTAACTCACCCAATGCACAAGATGGCACACACAGATACTAAAACTCTGCATTTACACCCCAACAGGACCCATACCCAATGTCACCAGACAGGAGGTGCCAGACATATCCAGTCCTCCCACAGAAGAGGCCCACAGTGATGACAGAAGCTCTGTATGCCTGGATCAAGGTGACCACCTCGGCCCATCAGGGACCTCTGGACATTCGGTTCCCCTGCCACAGTCACAAGCCACCACAGACCCTCCCCCCTCAGGAAACACCATCACAGTACCCACCCAGCGGACCCATGCCACTGTCCCCAGGACACGTCAATCAACAGTGTGTCCACCACTACAGGGACCCCAGGCAAACCCACCAACCCAAGACAATCAGGGACCTGGGGTCAGTGGCAGTGGGCACATGGTTCACGGGACAGAGGCACAGGACAAAAGGGAAGCTGGGAGTACTGCTGTGCTTCATGGGGAGGACAGGCCCAGGAAACCCACTCTCCACGAGGTACTCTCCAGCATCATGGAAGCATACCACCATTCCCAGGAGTCTATGGGCACAGTACTGGCCAAGTTTCAGGAGACCCAGGGGCTGCAGGAGGAACACTACCTTTGGACCCTGAGGGCCTTTCAGGAGTAGCAGGAGGACTGGACTCTGGTAAGGCAAATCTTTACTACCTTATCCCCCCCACCCCGCCTGCATGCCATCACATACTCCCACCCTTACCCTCACACCCATCACTCCAACAACCCACAGATACCCCACCAACACAACTCACACATCCCAAAACCCAGCCCTTCATGTAACACTTATGCATGGACACCCATCACCCAAGCATGTCCAGTACAGAGACTCACCCATGACCCCAAATCACCAGTCACACAAGGACCAAGCCAAAAATGCAAGCACTGGAGTAGAGGGTCACTCACCCATTGCACAAGATGGCACACAGATACAATAATTATGCGTTTACACCCCAACAGGACCCCTATCCAATGTTACCGGACAGGAGGTGCCAGACATATCCAGTCCCCCCACAGAAGAGACCTACAGTGATGACAGCAGCTCTGCACACCTGGATCAAGATGACCGGCCAGGCCCATCTGGGACCTCGGGACAGTCGGTCCCCTGCCACTGGCACAAGCCACCACAGAGCCTCCCCCCTCAGGAAACACCACCACAGCACCCACCCAGCGGGCCCATCCCTCTGTCCCCAGGACACGTCAATCAACAGTGTGTCCACCACTACAGGGAACCCAGGCAACCCCACTAATACAGGATGATCAGGGACCTGGGGCAATGGCAGTGGGCACATGGTTCAGGGGACAGAGGCACAGGATAACAGGGAAGCTGGGAGGACTGCTGTGCGACAGGGGGAGGACAGGCCCAGGGAACCCACTCTCCACGAGGCACTATCCAACATCATGGGAGCTTACCATCATTCCCAGGAGACGATGGCAACGGTACTGGCCAAGTTTAAGGAGACCCAGCGGCTGCAGGAGGAACACTGCCTTGGGATCAGGGAGGACTTGAAGTCCATTAACACCCCCCTGGTCACCATTGCAGGGGTGCTGGCAGACTTTCTCAACACCAGTAGGGACACAGTGGCACAACAAGGGGCCCCTGACACTAGCCTGGATGATGAACAGCCCTCCACCTTCGCCGGCGCTAGTGGACAGGAGGCACCGCCACAGGAAAACAGGACACCAGCACCCCACCCCCTGCAGATGGAGAACCACCCCGCAAACGGTCCCTGAGATCCAGGAACAAGACAGAGGACATTGCCAAGACCCCGCCAGCAAATTAGACCCCCCTGAATGTCACCCCTCTGTCCCACTATGTCACCCTGTCCATCCTTAAACTGCCATTGCTCCACTTCCTATGCCCCTTTGGACAATGCATCTGTGAAACAAATAGACTGGACTCTGCCATGGACATTCCTCCATCATCACCCCAGCCCATTTTACAACCACCTCCACTTATTAGCACAGGAATAAACATACTTCAATCACAAAACAATCTGGAGTCAGTCTGTGCTTTCACAAATGTGGAATTGCAATAACAATGGAATTTAGCAATGTCAATGTACTTGTTCACATACCAATGTAACACAGCGGTAGGCCAGCAGTAAACATAGCAGAGGGCACAAAGTGGGACCCAGATCTGTGAAATGGAAAGCCAAAGTGACAAGTCAGGTTCCAAACACTAAATGAAAATGACAGACTTATGCTAGCTCAAACAATAGTATGAGATGTGGGAAGCTGTGACATCTTCTTGCCTGTGTCTCACTGGAAGTATTGCCTGATGATGTTGTTTCGGTTGTCGATATCCTCTTCTTCTGCCTCCTCTTCTTCACTGTCCACAGGCTCCACAGCTGCCACAAGACCACCATCTGGCCCATTCTCCTGCAGAAAAGGCACCTGCTGTTGCAAAGCCAGGTTGTGCAGCATACAGCAGGCCACAATTATCTGGCACACCTTCTTTGGTGTGTAGTATAGGGAGCTGCCTGTCAGATGGAGGCACTGGAATCTGGCCTTCAGGAGGCCGAAGGTGCGTTCGATCACCCTCCTAGTTCGCCCATGTGCCTCATTGTAGCTTTCCTCTGCACTTGTCCTGGGATTCCTCACTGGGGTCAGTAGCCATGACAGGTTGGGGTAACCAGAGTCACCTGCAAATGTAGAGGGACAACTGTTCGACACACACTAACCCTTAGGGACAGCCCCATACCCAGACACCTATGTCAACTGTATTGGAACCTTGGCCTCACCTATTAGCCACACACGGTGCCTCTGGAGTTGCCCCATCACATAAGGGATGCTGCTATTCCTCAAGATGTAAGTGTCATGCACAGAGCCAGGATACTTGGCATTCACATGGGAGATGTACTGGTCTGCCAAACACACCATCTGCACATTCATCGAATGGTAGCTCTTCTGGTTTCTATACACCTGTTCATTCCTGCGGGGAGGGGGTACAAATGCCACATGGGTACCATCAATGGCACCAATGATGTTGGGGATATGTCCCAGGGCATAGCAGTCACCTTTAACTGTGGGCAAATCCTCCACCTAAGGGAACATGATGTAGCTGCGCATGTGTTTCAGCAGGGCAGACAACACTCTGGACAACACGTTAGAAAACATTGGCTGGGACATCCCTGATGCCATGGTCACTGTTGTTTGAAAAGACCCACTGGCCAGGAAATGGAGTACAGACAGGACCTGCACTAGAGGGGGGATTCCTGTGGGATGCTGTCGGATAGCTGAAATCAGGTCTGGCTCCAACTGGGCACACAGTTCCTGGATTGATGCACGATCAAGTCTGTATGTGACTAGGATGTGTCTCTCTTCCATTGTCAACAGGTCAACCAGGCATCTGTACACTGGAGGATGCCGCCATCTCATCACCTGCCCTAGCGGACGTGCCCTATGGAGGAGAACAGCGAGCAGAGAGTCATCCAACACTGAGGTTTCACAATGTGTTATTTGCAGAAACGTTATTAATCCGCAATTTGCGGGTATCTGTCTATATGTCTATATTCCCAGCCTAGATAGGTGTGACACAGTTAACATCCATCCCATGTGGCCCCCTGAAATGGCGAGTGCCTGACCTGTAAGGTGGGACAAGGAGATATGAGGTAACTGCGCTGGCGCTGTACACTGTTGCGGTGGGCGGTCGAAGACCACAGCGCAATTCTGCATTGGTGAACATTGGGCCCTATGGGTACAAGGAGCCAATGACGATGTAAGCCGGCGGTGACGGTACGCACCGCCGCGGACGTGACCGCCATTTTCTGTCTGTTCACTCACTTGATACCTGACCTTCGACAGGAGAGGACCTACACTGCAAGTGCTGCTGTGACCTGTGTCTGGAAGCGACGATGGCTCATGTGTCTGGGGAAAGGGCCCCTGCCTTCACTTCGGAGGAGTTGGAGAAACTAGTGGATGTGGTCCTCCCCAGTACACACAACTGTACAGTCCTCCAGACAAACAGGTGAGTAAACTTTGAGCATGCTGCATGAGCAATGCCTGTTTTGAGTGGTGTGGATGGAAGATACATGGGGGGGGCTGAGGCCTGCATGGGTGGATGGGGAATGTATGTGCATCAGGGCATCGGTGGGAACTGGGGGGCAATGAGTATGACAGTCCGGACGGGTAATGAATTTCCTTTCCCCCTGTACCATTCCTCTAGGTCAGCATCCACCAGAAGAAGGGTATTTGGCATGCCATCGCCAAGGACATCCGGACCCTGGGGGTCTACCACAGACGGAGCATCTACTGCCGTAAAAGATGGGAGGACCTGCGCTGCTGGAGCAAGAAGCCGGCGGAGGCCCAGCTGGCGATGGCCTCCCAACATGGGAGGGGTGCCCATCACACCATGACCCCCCTGATGTTCTGGATCCCGGCCGTGGCCTCTCCGGAGTTGGATGGGCACTTGAGGCCATCACAGCAGCCAGAAGGGGGTGAGTACACTCTCATTCAGCAGACTCAGCGCGCATTACGAGGTGTCTGGGTGGGGGAGGTGGGCAGTTGGTTCCCCTAGGCCAGGGTGAACTTGGTAAGCAAGGTGCCTTGTGAAGCAGGCCATGTGGCACCCCAAACCCACCAGTGGTAAGAGCCATCTACACCTAGTCAGGCTCCTGTGAATTCCAGGTGTGCAGCAATTTGTCTTAGGCCTCGTACCCCATGGTCAGCTGAAATTTCTAGGAACTGTCATTGCATGGCATAGTGCAAAGGGCTGCTCCCTGTGTATTGTGTCTGCCAACGGTAGTGGTGTTGCATGCACTGAACATGTCTTTCTTCTGTCTTTACACCCCCTTTTTGTGGTCTCCCTGTCCTTGTGTGCAATAGTGTCATCAGGCGGAGGAGCATTGGCACCGGCGCAGGAGGGAGCTGCAACCCACTTGGCCCTGGAGGGCGAAGCAGCGGAGTCTGAAGCCACCAGTGGGATGGAGGGCGAGGGGAGCTCCACGGCGGGGACAGGAGCAGACAGCAGTAACAGCGACTCCTCCTCTGATGGGAGCTGCCTTGCGGTGGCGGGCACCTCTGTGCCCACTGCATCAACAGGTACAGCCACCACCCCCCCTACCACCACCGCCCTCCCAGCAGCCCCTCAACGTGTATCCTGTGCCCGCTCACCCAGGAGGGTGGGCATTTCTTTCACCCCAGGCACCTCAGGCCATGCCCCGTCAGCCCTGCTGCCCTGAGTGAGGAGGCTATTGACCTCCTGAGATCCCTCACTATTGTGCAATCTACCATTGTGAATGCCATCCAGGGTGTCGAGAGGCATTTGCAACAAACAAATGCATACCTGGAGGGCATTCATTCTGGGGAGGTGGCCCAACAGAGAGCATTTCAGGCTCTGGCCTCAGAACTGATGGCAGCCATTGTCCCTGTGTCCAGCCTCCCCGTCCTACTTCCTCCACCCAGACCCAATCCCCTGTACCTCAGCCTATCCCAAGCACACAATCAGATCAGCATGCACACTCATCAACACACAAGAGTGGACATGGCAAACATAAGCACCACACATCCCACAGGCACTCACACAAGCACCAGACCCATGCAATCACACCAACATCCACTGCCTCCACTGTGTTGCCCTCCTCCAAGTCCTCCTCTTCCCTCCCTGTCTCCTCTCCACTCACACCTGCATGCACTACATCCTCAGCCACTACCTCCATCACCAGCACGCCCATCACCACACACCGCTCACGTGCACTCACCACCCCTACTCCCATTCACACATCCCCTGGGTCATCTCCCAGTGTGTCAGTGAGCCCTCCTCCCAAAGTACACAAATGCAGGCACACACCCACCCAACAGCCATCCACCTCACAACAGCCTCCGGCCCATGCACCTTCACCCAAATTCAGCAGACGTACGCCTCCTACAACCACTACCTCTACCTCCACTCCCAAACCCCCTTCATCTTCCCGTCCCAGTGTGTCTAAAAAACTCTTCCTGACTAACATTGACCTCTTCCCCACACCTCCCCCTCGTCCTTCCCCTAGGGCCAGGCTTTCCAGGTCCCAGCCCAGCACCTCAGCCACCACATCCCCAGGCACAGTGGTGCCAGCAACTGCGGGGTCATAGAGTGCGCCACCCATCAGAGCTGCCAGTGTGCCACGTAGCAAGGGCAAGGACATTCCGCCACCTGCCAAGGTGAAAAAGGTGCCCACATCCCAGAGGGAGAAGCCGAAACTACCAGCCACCAAGGGCTCAGCAAAAACCAAAGCGGATAGTGGCAAGACAACTGCGGCACCATCAAAGCTGGGGAAGGTCCAAAAGCAGAAGAGCAGGTCAGGAGAGGGCATGGTGGCACTGACTGAGGGACCAGTGTCACACTTTCTGTCCACGACCACGCCAACCTGTACGGCGGTGAACACCGCTAGCTGCCCCGCCACCACAACCACCACCTGCACCGCCACCTGCACCGCCACCTGAACGGCCCCAGGCACGTCTACAGCCTCAGCGACAGCCCCAGCCTCTTCCCCAGTGGGCAGCCATCCGAGGCTGCAGGAGACATCCTGCTGTGTCCCTCAGCAGGTGCTGACCCATGCACTGCCGCCAGCACCACCGCCAGCACTGCCGCCACAGACACCGCCGCAAGCACCGCCGCGACAGACACCCCCGCAAGCACTGTCACCTGCACCGCCCCCGGCACGTCTACAGCCTCAGCGACAGTCCCCAGCCTCTTCCCCAGTGGGCAGCCATCCGAGGCTGCAGGAGACGTCCTGCTGTGTCCCTCAGCAGGTGCTGACCCATGCACTGCCGCAGCACTGCCGCCAGCACCGCCGCCACAGACACCGCCGCAAGCACCGCCACCGGCCCCGCGGTGTCCTCGGACACAGGCACCACTGCTGACATGGCTACCATCCCCAGTGGTCAGTCGTCTGAGGCTGAAGGAGAGTGCCTCGACCCCGGGCAGCTTCCATGAGGCTCCATCACTGTTTGCACCTGCAGGTGGAAGGCGCAGCCGCAGCAGTGTGGGGTATGTCTCTGCCTCCATGGCGTATCATGCTACCTGAACCTCGCCAATCTCATGGCACGCACATCCAGGTAAGGGAATTGTACCGGCCACATTGCACGTGGAGCACTCTGGGCACCATGCCCCCTCCAGAACCAGTGGAGAGATACATCCACTACCTCAGTCCTTGGCAGGATGAAGCACTCTGGGCACCATGCCCCCTACAGAACCAGTGGAGAGATACATCCACTACCTAGGCCTTGGCAGGATGAAGCACTCTGGGCACCAGGCACCCTCCAGAACCAGTGGAGAATGACATCCACTACCTCAGTCCTTGGCAGGATGAAGCACTCTGGGCACCATGCCCCCTCCAGAACCAGTGGAGAGATACATCCACTACCTCAGTCCTTGGCAGGGTGAAGCACTCTGGGCACCAGCGCCCTCCAGAACCAGTGGAGAATGACATCCACTACCTCAGTCCTTGGCAGGATGAAGCACTCTGGGCACCATGCCCCCTCTAGAACCAGTGGAGAGATACATCCACTACCTCAGTCCTTGGCAGGATGAAGCACTCTGGGCACCATGCCCCCTCCAGAACCAGTGGAGACTGTTATCCACTTGAGAGACTGTGGCTTTGCACTCCCCAGGATAAAGCAGTGGGCATACCACCCACTGGAGAGACTTGAGAGACTGTGGCTTTGCACTCCCCAGGATAAAGCAGTGGGCAAACCACCCACTGGAGAGACTTGAGAGACTGTGGCTTTGCACTCCCCAGGATACAGCAATGGGCATGGAGCCCCCTCGTGCAGCAGAGGCGTTGTGCGTTCATCAGGCTGAGGTGCCCCGCCTCCCCCTCCCCCTGAGGTGCCTGTGTATTTTCGATCTGATGCCCCAGCAGTGTTCTCTCCGTTTCGAGTCAGGTATCATGTGTGGGCTTGGCCCATGCATTTTGGGCCCAGTGCTCCACGGGCAATGATTAGTACACTATCCAGACTTGTGTAGTTGGTGTACATATTTGTATATACTGAATTTGGAGTTTTGACTAATGGATTTTTAATGATTACAATCGTAACAATAATTTCCTTTTGTCCTTGCGTTCTTCCAGGGGGTGGGGCAGGTGTATATGTAATGTTGCTGCATGCATTTGTGTGTATGTTGTTGTGGGGAGGGTGGCGGTGTTGTGTGTTGCATGTGTGTGTGTCACTCTCTTTCCTCCCCCCCTGCCCTGTGTTGTAGGTGCATACTCACCATGGTCGCCGCCCCAGCCGTTCGTACTCCTGGTAGAAGAGGAGGTAAACCAACATGGGTAACACCTGAAGTTAGGCTCCATGGCGTCCTGGTTCCTCGTTGGGTGTCGAGAGGTGAGTGTTTTCCATTCTGTGTACTGTTTCCGCCGTGCTTTTGATAGCGTTGGTTCTACCCGGAAAAAGGTGGCAGATAGGCCTCTTGTAATACAGTGGGCGGTACTTTGTCTTCTACCTGTCTGTTGGCGGTGTCCCCTGCGCTGTTTGTTTCTACCGCCGTGGCGGTCGGAGTGTTAAAGTGGCTGTCTTAGTTGGCGGTTTCCACCACGGTCGTAATCCCATTTTTTCCGCCGGCATGTTTGTGGTATTAACGCCGCTTTAACACCGACCGACAGGGTTGTAATGAGGGCTTTTATGTCATAAGGTTGCATGAGGCGTTTCTCAATAAGGAAAGATTTTTTCCTCTTGGAGAACAAAATGTAAAATTAATTGCATTACAATACAGCATGCAGAGCTGTACACCTGTCAACATTTTCGTAAGACGAAAGTAACATATTTGGATTCTAGTGGATTCCTGCTTCTTGTATATATAGAAAAAATTGCTGTGAATTCCTAAAGTATCAGAAATTTGCTCCAAGTAGAGAAGTACTACTGCTACACTGAGCTATTTAACTCAGGCATTTGATCCCTTTGTGCATTAATGATAAATAAGTGTAGCATAGTGGTCTAGTGTAAAAAAAAATCTGATGCAGTTATGTAAAGTCCCTCTTCATGTACAGTCTTTGATTGAAGCGAATAAGAAAAAACTCACTTTATGTAAACAATCCTGAATCATCTCATCCATATAGATATTCACAGCACAGCCACTCTCTACATTATAAATATCACTACATATAACACAGAAATACTCAGAACGGGTAGATTGAGAGAAAAAGAAGTGTGCGCCAAGCCACCATAATGGGTACTAGCGTCTAAGGCTGAGCAGGCCTTTTATTACACCTGGACATTCTCCTGTTGTCTGGATCCCCTCGAGACCGATTTTGAAAGGCCAGGGCTGTAGGAGGCTGGCCTGGCTTGTAGTGGGTACCATAGGTACTTACACCTTGTGCCAGGTCCAGTTATCCCTTATTAGTGTAGAAGAGGTTTTTCTAGCAGCTTAGGCTGATAGAAGGTAGCTATGGCAAAGCAGCTTAGGCTGAACTAGGAGACATGTAAAGCTCCTACTATACCACTGGTGTCATATGCACAATATCATAAGAAAACACAATACACAGAAGTACTAAAAATAAAGGTACTTTATTTTTATGACAATATGCCAAAAGTATCTCAGTGAGTACCCTCAGTATGAGGATAAGTTATATACACAAGATATATGTACACAAACCAAAATTATGCAGGTAATAGCAAGAAAAGTAATGCAAACAGTGTAAAGTTACAATAGATTGCAATAGGAGCACATAGGTATAGGGGCAACACAAACCATGTACTCCAAAAGTGGAATGCGAGCCACAAATTGACCCCAAACCTATGTGAGCTTGTAGAGGGTCGCTGGGACTGTAAGAAAACAGTGAGGGTAGGAAAAATAGCCCACCCCAAGACCCTGAAAGGTAGGTGTAAAGTGCACCTACTACCCCCAGAGAGCACAGACGTCGTGATAGGGGGATTCTGCAGGAAGAACAAACACCAGCAATGCAACAACAGTGGATTTCCAGACCTGAGTACCTGTAAGACAAGGGGACCAAGTCCAATAGTCGCAACAGTGTCGAGAGTGGGCAGGAGCCCAGGAAATGCCAGCTGAGGGTGCAAGGAAGCCTCCACCTGTTGGAAGAAGCTTGGAGTTCTACAAGAAAGAAGAGGACTAGGAACTTCCCCTTTGGAGGATGGATGTCCCACGTCGCGATGAAGCTTGCAAAGGTGTTCCCACGCAGAAAGACCGCAAACAAGCCTTGCTAGCTGCAAGAGTCGTGGTAGAGGTTTTAGGGTGCTGCTGTGGCCCAGGAGGGACCAGGATATCGCCACTTGGAGGAGGAAACAGATGGGGCGCCCAGCAAGGTAGGGAGCCCTCACGGAAGCAGGCAGCCCCCGCAGAAGTACCTGAACAGGCACTTAGCAGAAAAGTCAACCCAAAGTCACAAAAGGGAGTCCCACGATGCCGGAGGACAACTCAGAAGGTTGTGTACTGCAGGAAGGAGTGTCAGGGACCCAGGCTTGGCTGGACCATGAAGGAAATCCTGGAAGAGTGCACAGGAGCCAGAGCAGCTGCAAATCACGCAGTACCCAGCAATGCAGTCTAGCGTGGGGAGGCAAGGACTTACCTCCACCAAACTTGGACTGAAGAATCACTGGACTGTGGGAGTCACTTGGACAGAGTTGCTGAGTTCCAGGGACCACGCTCGTTGTGCTGAGAGGGGACCTAGAGGACCAGTGATGCAGTCTTTTGGTGCCTGCGGTTGCAGGGGGAAGATTCAGTCGACCCACAGGAGATTTCTTCAGAGCTCCTGGTGCAAAGAGGAGGCAGGCTACCCCCAGAGCATGCACCACCTGGAAACAGTTGAGAAAGCCGTCAGGATGAAGTGATACAAGGGTGCTAGTAGTCGTCTTGCTACTTTGTTGCTGTTTTGCAGGTGTCCTGAGCAGTCATCGGTCGATCCTTTGGCAGAAGGTGAAGAGGGAGATGCAGAGGAACTCTGGTGAGCTCTTGCATTCGTTATCTGGTGAGATTCCCAAAGCAGAGACCCTAAATAGCTAGAAAAGGAGGTTTGTCTACCTAGGAAGGAGGATTGGCTACCAAGAGAGGTAAGAGCCTATCAGAAGGAGTCTCTGACGTAACCTGTTGGCACTGGCCACTCAGAGCAGTCCAGTGTGCCACAGACACCTCTGTTTCCAAGATTGCAGACGTCTGGGACACACTGGAGGAGCTCTGGGCACCTCCCCTGGAAGGTGCAGGTCAGGGGAGTAGTCACTCCCCTTTCCTTTGTCCAGTTTTGCGCCAGAGCAGGGCTGGGGGATCCCTGAACCGGTGTAGACCGGCTTATGCAGAGATGGGCACCATCTGTGCCCATCAAAGCATTTCCAGAGGCTGGGGGAGGCTACTCCTCCCAGCCTTCACACCTATTTCCCATCGGAGAGGGTGTTACACCCTCTCTCAGAGGAAGTCCTTTGTTCTGCCTTCCTGGGCCAGGGATGCCTGGACCCCAGGAGGGCAGAAACCTGTCTGAGGGGTTGGCAGCAGCAGCAGCTGCAGTGGAGACCCCGGAAAGGCAGTTTGCAGTACCCGGGCTCTGTGCTAGAGACCCGGGGGATCATGGAATTGTCACCCCAATGCCAGAATGGCATTGGGGTGACAATTCCATGATCTTAGACATGTTACATGGCCATGTTCGGAGTTACCATTGTGACTCTGTACATAGGTAGTGACCTATGTACAGTGCACGCATGTAATGATGTCCCTGCACTCACAAAGTCCGGGGAATTTGCCCTGAACGATGGGGGGGCACCTTGGCTAGTGCCAGGGTGCCCACACACTAAGTAACTTTGCACCCAACCTTCACCAGGTGAAGGTTAGACATATAGGTGACTTATAAGTTACTTAAGTGCAGTGGTAAATGGCTGTGAAATAACGTGGGCGTTATTTCACGCAGGCTGCAGCGGCAGGCCTGTGTATGAATTGTCAAAGCTCCCTATGGGTGGCAAAAGAAATGCTGCAGCCCATAGGGATCTCCTGGAACCCCAATACCCTGGGTACCTCAGTACCATATACTAGGTAATTATATGGGTGTACCAGTATGCCAATGTGAATTGGTAAATTTAGTCACTAGCCTGTTAGTGACAAATTTGGAAAGCAGAGAGAGCATAACCACTGAGGTTCTGGTTAGCAGAGCCTCAGTGAGACAGTTAGGCATCACACAGGGAACACATACAGGGCACATACTTATGAGCACTGGGGTCCTGCCTGGCAGGGTCCCAGTGACACATATACTAAAACAACATATATACAGTGAAATATGAGGGTAACATGCCAGGCAAGATGGTACTTTCATACAAGGACTTCCCGTGGTGTTAATGGCAGGTTTCAAGAGAGAGAGGGGGGAGGTAAAGAAAAAGTGATCACCGAGGAAGAAGTGATAGAGGATAAAGAGATGGAGAGAGACTAGATGGATGGAAAAAGAGGGATTGCCTGAGGAGATGAAGGGAGCTGGCTGGTTTGAGCATTTTGTCACGGCTGCTTTAGGTTCAAAAGTTCGACCCTGCCGGGGGCCCACTGTCCTGCCGTGGAATGTCATTGGCCTGCACGATAAAGTGGTAGACAATGCACTTGCAATTGGCAGAACAAAGACCTGAAAGTATTAAAAAATGAGATTAAATTGAAAAAGGCATGGCATAATTATCCACCTCAAGTACATTTGTCAATGTGAAAATTATATGCTTGTATAAAATAAACTTTACATAAATGGGGCTTTCAAGTGTAAACTCCATATTTTTTTATTTTTTTATTAAATCGTCTTAAATGGCACTACATTGTCTCTTTACAGTTTCGTTGACGTGCTAAGAAGGTAGAAGGCTAAAATGACAAACTTAGTGATCAACTGCATTTAAGGATTGATTGCGTAGCCAATTACAGATGTTCAGTTAAATGCAAACCCGAATAGTTCATTTTTTGAGTTTTCTGTAATGGAGGGAGTAAGATTCTCTGCTCAGCTTAAGGTTCAGATCGCTCCATATTATCGGACATCATACTCCGATGAATCTGACTCTGCTTTCCCAATTTTAAGCATTGTTGTTTAATCGGTTTTGTGGTGATTGAACAGACGTCCCTGACAGGGATGTAGTGTGATGGAAGGTTCTACAATTAGACCATACCTTCACCCCAACATACCTTACACATAGTTCAAATCTCGATTCCACAAGGATTCAGCGAACACCTTTGGATGATGGTTAAAGCTGATCTCAGGAAATGTCTGGCTGCATGCAGTTAGCTGATGGTTTTCTTTGAAGATTAGTGTGGACTATATTGCAATAATTGAGGCGTGGTTCAAACAAGGTTCTTATGCTACAGTTGTTTCTAACAGATCCTTGGCTAAGAACCAGAAAGTCAGTGCAAAGGACAGTTGCTTTGGGAAGTCAGCAAAAATAGACAGCGTAATGGAAATGCCTTTTACGCTCTTTGCTGCCGACCCTCCCTGTTCTAGATTTTGTATTATGTTGCATGTTACTTGCTGTACCATCCAACTTTTTTAAACATAAGAAAGATTTTTTATTACCTTTTCATTTCTAACTATTTTGCCTTTTCCTTCAATTGCTGCCTAAAGGGAAACAGAATCATGAGCTCTAGAGAGAAAAGCCTCCAGTATTGTAACATCATTATTTCAAGGACTTGTGAACATCTGCCTCAGGGTGACTACTGTAAATTGATTATTTGAGTAATCTAACTAGCAACTCCATGACAGCAGTTTCCATGTTGTTGTCATTGTGCAAGCTGCCTCTGTCGCCAGAATGGGTTGTCAGGTAAGGTGTTATTTCAAAACTTACAAGTAAACGTATCAAAATTCATGAATCACGTAGCTGGTTGAGAAATATTGCTCAAAAGTGCATGGTATCAAGTGTATGGAAATCCATCTTCAACTTCTTTAATTCGAAAGGGAGCTAAGATCACATTAAATTGCATTAATATTACACAGAAAATCTCATGCGCGTCAGGGCCAGTCAGTAGAAGATGCAAGTAATTTGGGAAGTCATAAAGTACAACCTTCAGTTTCTTTTGGAAAAGTTGTTTAAAAACTTGAGACCAGAATCTGGGTGTTTTTATCTTTTTGGTTTGATTTCTTTTGTACACACACTGATATTCTCAAAATGGCAATATAGATTTAGCTAATTACTTTCTAGCGCATGTTTAGTAATTATTCTATTAAAGTATCAGATAGGCAAGATCCGGGAAGGTTGGAGAAGAGTGAGATATTCACTGCCTGTGTCAAATATTACCGTGGGGCGAAGTATTTACTGGGTGCCTTAAATATACCTTATTCTATGTTTTCCACTTGGGAATGAAGCATAACGTGGCATCAATGTTTAACACCCCAAGGGCCATATTTATACTTTTTGACGCAAAACTGCGCTAACGCAGTTTTGCGCCCAAAAAATTAGCGCCGGCTAACGCCATTCTGAAGCACCATGCGGGCGCAGTATTTATTGAATGGCGTTAGCCGGCGCTAGCCGATCGGCGCTGCCAGGTGTGCGTGACAAAAAACGACATACACCAGGCAGCGCCGGCGTAGGGAAAAATGGCGTTTCGGCGTCCCAAAATGGGGCAAGTCAGGTTGAGGCAAAAAAATCGTCTTAACCCGATTTGCGCCATTTTTTTCAGGCGCCCAGACGCCATTAACATGACTCCTGTCTTAGCAAAGACAGGAGTCATGCCCCCTTGCCCAATGGCCATGCCCAGGGGATTTCTGTGCCCTGGGCATGGTCATTGGGCATAGTGGCATGTAGGGGGGCACAAATCTGGCCCCCCTATGCCACAAAAAAAATAAAAAATACTTACCACAACTTACCTTTTCTTCCCTGGGATGGGTCCCTCCATCCTTGGGTGTCCTCCTGGGGTGGGCAAGGGTGGCAGGGGGTGTCCCTGGGGGCAGGGGAGGGCACATCTGGGCTTATTCTGAGCCCACAGGTCCCTTAACGCCTGCCCTGACCCAGGCGCTAAAAACCGGCGCAAATGCGGGGTTTTTTGCCCCGCCCACTCCCGGGCGTCATTTTTGCCCGGGAGTATAAATCCCACGCACATGCCTGGGAGTCATTTTTTAAGACGGGAACGCCTACCTTGCATATCATTAACGCAAGGAAGGTGTTCACGCAAAAAAATGACGCTAACTCCATGAACTTTGGCGCTAGACGCGTCTAACGCCAAAGTATAAATATGGCGTTAGTTTTGCGTCGAATTTGCGTCGAAAAAAACGACGCAAATTCGGCGCAAACGGAGTATAAATATGCCCCCAAGTGTTCATGTTTTGACTTTTTCTCAAACTTTTACCTATAAAATTTGGCATGTTTGCCCTATAGAAAATGATCAGGGAAAAAATGCATGTGTGGGCTAATTTTTGCAAAACTCTGTGTTTGATCCCTGTATGCAAAGGGATTGGAATTCAACCCCATTTCATAATGAGGGTCTAAGGGCATGATTATGAATTTGGTGGTCTTGGGACTGCCATGGCAGCAGTGGTCCATCGGCCATCAGCTTGGCAGTCGAACCACCGTATTAAAAGATGCATATGGTCCTATAGAGGAAAGGCTGCTGTGATCTCGTTGGAACCACCAGGCAGCGAAGATTGCCCTGGTGGTGAGACAGGCCATTCAGGCCAACGGAGAAAGTGTTTCCGCCGGACACATTATGATGTTGCTTACCGCCAACATGTCCATGGAGGCCCAACCACCATGTCCCAGCTGAGGAAAAACAGAGTATAAAGGAAGCAACTCACCTGCAGGCAGTGTTACATCTCCTGTGCTGCAATGGAGCTCATCACACACATACTGCCAAGCCTATTTAACTCAAGCAGCTGCTGAGATGTGTAGATCAGTTGCACTTTGTAAGCTGGCCTGAAAATTACATGTTACCACCAATGCAGCTAACACAGTGGAGAAGCAACATGTGGCTTTGGCCATTTCGAGGCCTAGTTGAGTGGAATGCAGGCAAACCCAGGACTTTGTTGTATATGTGACTGGAGTCATCATGTGCACAGTGCTGTGTCAATGTGTCTGCTGCCAATACCAATCTGGTACTGCATCTTGAGGCCTTAGGAATACTTGTTATACTCACTGGGTAAGGTATCACTCCTGTTTCATCTGGAGTTAGCAGGTCAAGATAGAGCTAGGTAGACAGACACGTCTCTGATCTGAGCATGATCTGTGTAAGGAAATGCCTCCTTGGCATGGTTGCCCCCTGACTTTTTGCCTTTGCTGATGCTATGTTTACAATTGAAAGTATGCTGAGGCCTGCTAACCAGGCCCCAGCACCAGTGTTCTTTCCCTAACCTGTACTTTTGTATCCACAATTGGCAGACCCTGGCATCCAGATAAGTCCCTTGTAACTGGTACCCTAGTACCAAGGGCCCTGATGCCAAGGAAGGTCTCTAAGGGCTGCAGCATGTCTTATGCCACCCTGGAGACCCCTCACTCAGCACAGACACCCTGCTTGCCAGCTTGTGTGTGCTAGTGAGGACAAAACGAGTAAGTCGACATGGCACTCCCCTCAGGGTGCCATGCCAGCCTCTCACTGCCTATGCAGTATAGGTAAGACACCCCTCTAGCAGGCCTTACAGCCCTAAGGCAGGGTGCACTATACCATAGGTGAGGGTACCAGTGCATGAGCATGGTACCCCTGCAGTGTCTAAACAAAACCTTAGACATTGTAAGTGCAGGGTAGCCATAAGAGTATATGGTCTGGGAGTTTGTCAAACACGAACTCCACAGCACCATAATGGCTACACTGAAAACTGGGAAGTTTGGTATCAAACTTCTCAGCACAATAAATGCACACTGATGCCAGTGTACATTTTATTGTAAAATACACCCCAGAGGGCACCTTAGAGGTGCCCCCTGAAACTTAACCGACTATCTGTGTAGGCTGACTAGTTTTAGCAGCCTGCCACAAACCGAGACATGTTGCTGGCCCCATGGGGAGAGTGCCTTTGTCACTCTGAGGCCAGTAACAAAGCCTGCACTGGGTGGAGATGCTAACACCTCCCCCAGGCAGGAATTGTCACACCTGGCGGTGAGCCTCAAAGGCTCACCCCCTTTGTGCCAACCCAGCAGGACACTCCAGCTAGTGGAGTTGCCCGCCCCCTCCGGCCAGGCCCCACTTTTGGCGGCAAGGCCGGAGAAAATAATGAGAAAAACAAGGAGGAGTCACTGGCCAGTCAGGACAGCCCCTAAGGTGTCCTGAGCTGAAGTGACTCTAACTTTTAGAAATCCTCCATCTTGCAGATGGAGGATTCCCCCAATAGGGTTAGGATTGTGACCCCCTCCCCTTGGGAGGAGGCACAAAGAGGGTGTACCCACCCTCAGGGCTAGTAGCCATTGGCTACTAACCCCCCAGACCTAAACACGCCCTTAAATTTAGTATTTAAGGGCTACCCTGAACCCTAGAAAATTAGATTCCTGCAACTACAAGAAGAAGGACTGCCCAGCTGAAAACCCCTGCAGCGGAAGACCAGAAGACGACAACTGCCTTGGCTCCAGAAACTCACCGGCCTGTCTCCTGCCTTCCAAAGATCCTGCTCCAGCGACGCCTTCCGAAGGGACCAGCGACCTCGACATCCTCTGAGGACTGCCCCTGCTTCGAAAAGACAAGAAACTCCCGAGGACAGCGGACCTGCTCCAAGAAAAGCTGCAACTTTGTTTCCAGCAGCTTTAAAGATCCCTGCAAGCTCCCCGCAAGAAGCGTGAGACTTGCAACACTGCACCCGGCGACCCCGACTCGGCTGGTGGAGATCCGACACCTCAGGAGGGACCCCAGGACTACTCTGATACTGTGAGTACCAAAACCTGTCCCCCCTGAGTCCCCTCAGCGCCGCCTGCAGAGGGAATCCCGAGGCTTCCCCTGACCGCGACTCTTTGAACCCAAAGTCCCGACGCCTGGGAGAGACCCTGCACCCGCAGCCCCCAGGACCTGAAGGACCGGACTTTCCCTGGAGAAGTGACCCCCAGGAGTCCCTCTCCCTTGTCCAAGTGGAGGTTTCCCCGAGGAACCCCCCCCTTGCCTGCCTGCAGCGCTGAAGAGATCCCGAGATCTCTCATAGACTAACATTGCGAACCCGACGCCTGTTTCTACACTGCACCCGGCCGCCCCGCGCCGCTGAGGGTGAAATTTCTGTGTGGGCTTGTGTCCCCCCCGGTGCCCTACAAAACCCCTCTGGTCTGCCCTCCGAAGACGCGGGTACTTACCTGCAAGCAGACCGGAACCGGGGCACCCCCCTTCTCTCCATTCTAGCCTATGTGTTTTGGGCACCACTTTGAACTCTGCACCTGACCGGCCCTGAGCTGCTGGTGTGGTGACTTTGGGGTTGCTCTGAACCCCCAACGGTGGGCTACCTTGGACCAAGAACTAAGCCCTGTTAAGTGTCTTACTTACCTGGTTAACCTAACAAATACTTACCTCCCCTAGGAACTGTGAAAATTGCACTAAGTGTCCACTTTTAAAACAGCTATTTGTGAATAACTTGAAAAGTATACATGCAATTTTGATGATTTGAAGTTCCTAAAGTACTTACCTGCAATACCTTTCGAATGAGATATTACATGTAGAATTTGAACCTGTGGTTCTTAAAATAAACTAAGAAAATATATTTTTCTATATAAAAACCTATTGGCTGGATTTGTCTCTGAGTGTGTGTACCTCATTTATTGTCTATGTGTATGTACAACAAATGCTTAACACTACTCCTTGGATAAGCCTACTGCTCGACCACACTACCACAAAATAGAGCATTAGTATTATCTATTTTTGCCACTATCTTACCTCTAAGGGGAACCCTTGGACTCTGTGCATACTATTCCTTACTTTGAAATAGTGCATACAGAGCCAACTTCCTACATTGGTGGATCAGCGGTGGGGTACAAGACTTTGCATTTGCTGGACTACTCAGCCAATACCTGATCACACGACAAATTCCAAAATTGTCATTAGAAATTCATTTTTGCAATTTGAAATTTTTCTAAATTCTTAAAAGTCCTGCTAGGGCCTTGTGTGTTAAGTCCCTGTTTAGCATTGTCTTTTAGAGTTTAAAAGTTTGTTAAAAGTTTGAAATTAGATTCTAGAAACAGTTTTAGATTCTTTAAAAAGTATTCCAACTCTTAGCAGAATAATGTCTGATACAGAGATGCAGGTGGTGGAACTCGACACCACACCTTACCTCCATCTTAAGATGAGGGAGCTAAGGTCTCTCTGTAATATCAAAAAAATAACCATTGGCTCCAGACCTACCAAAATGCAGCTCCAGGAGCTGTTGGCAGAGTTTGAAAAAGCCAACCCCTCTGATGATGACATCACAGAGGAAGAAATTAGTGACTTGGAGGCCAATGTCCCTCCTCCAGTCCTAAATAGGGAGAACAGGACCCCTCAAGTCCTGTCTCCAACTGTGTTAGTCAGAAATAGTGAGTCCCTCACAGGAGGGTCCCACATTTCTGAAATCACTGAGGATGCTCTCAGTGAAGATGACCTCCTGTTAGCCAGGATGGCCAAAAGATTGGCTTTAGAGAGACAGCTCCTAGCCATAGAAAGGGAAAGACAAGAGATGGGCCTAGGACCCATCAATGGTGGCAGCAATATAAATAGGGTCAGAGATTCTCCTGACATGTTAAAAATCCCCAAAGGGATTGTGACAAAATTTGAAGATGGTGATGACATCACCAAGTGGTTCACAGCTTTTGAGAGGGCTTGTGTAACCAGAAAAGTGAACAGATCTCACTGGGGTGCTCTCCTTTGGGAAATGTTCACTGGAAAGTGTAGGGATAGACTCCTCACACTCTCTGGAAAAGATGCAGAATCTTATGACCTCATGAAGGGTACCCTGATTGAGGGCTTTGGATTCTCCACTGAGGAGTACAGGATTAGGTTCAGGGGGGCTCAAAAATCCTCGAGCCAGACCTGGGTTGACTTTGTTGACTACTCAGTGAAAACACTAGATGGTTGGATTCAAGGCAGTGGTGTAAGTAATTATGATGGGCTGTACAATTTATTTGTGAAAGAACACCTGTTAAGTAATTGTTTCAATGATAAACTGCATCAGCATCTGGTAGACCTAGGACCAATTTCTCCCCAAGAATTGGGAAAGAAGGCGGACCATTGGGTCAAGACAAGGGTGTCCAAGACTTCAACAGGGGGTGACCAAAAGAAAGGGGTCACAAAGACTCCCCAGGGGAAGGGTGATGAGACAACCAAAACTAAAAATAGTAAAGAGTCTTCTACAGGCCCCCAAAAACCTGCACAGGAGGGTGGGCCCAGAGCCTCTTCACAAAACAATGGGTACAAGGGTAAAAACTTTGATCCCAAAAAGGCCTGGTGTCATAGCTGTAAACAGCATGGACACCAAACTGGAGACAAGGCCTGTCCCAAGAAAGGTTCCACTCCAAACTCCCATCCAGGTAACACTGGTATGGCTAGTCTCCAAGTGGGATCAACAGTGTGCCCAGAGCAAATCAGGGTCCACACTGAAGCTACTCTAGTTTCTGAGGGTGGGGTGGATTTAGCCACACTAGCTGTCTGGCCGCCTAACATGCAAAAATACAGACAGCAACTCTTAATTAATGGGACTAGAATAGAGGGCCTGAGGGATACAGGTGCCAGTGTCACCATGGTGACAGAGAAACTGGTTTCCCCTGGCCAATACCTGACTGGAAAAACTTACACAGTCACCAACGCTGACAATCAGAGAAAAGTACATCCCACGGCAATGGTTACTTTAGAATGGGGAGGGGTCAATGGCCTGAAACAGGTGGTGGTCTCCTCAAATATCCCAGTGGACTGTCTGCTTGGAAATGACCTGGAGTCCTCAGCATGGGCTGAGGTAGAACTAAAAACCCATGCAGCAATGCTGGGTATCCCTGAACTGGTCTGTGTGAAAACAAGAGCACAATGCAAGGCACAGGGTGAAAAAGTAGAGCTGGAGTCTGGAAAAATGGCCCAGCCTACCAAGAGAACAGGAAAGTCAGTTGGGAAACCAACTGCAACACAGCAAAAGAAAGGGAACCTCTCTTCTCAGGAAGAAGTTCTGCCCTCTGAGGGAACTGAGCCTTTGGAGCTTGAACCTTATCAGGTTGAGCTCTTAGGCCCAGGGGGACCCTCAAGGGAGGAGCTGTGTAAGGGACAAGAAACCTGTCCCTCTCTTGAAGGCCTTAGGCAGCAAGCTGCTGAAGAGTCCAAAGGCAAGAAAAATGGAACGCATAGGGTCTATTGGGAAGATGGACTCCTGTACACTGAGGCCAGAGACCCCAAACCTGGTGCCACTAGGAGAGTGGTAGTGCCTCAGCTGTTCAGGAAGTTCATCCTAACATTGGCCCATGACATTCCCCTTGCTGGACATTTGGGACAAACCAAGACGTGGGAGAGGTTAGTCAACCACTTCTACTGGCCCAATATGTCCAACATGGTTAAGGAGTTTTGCCTCTCCTGCCCCACCTGTCAAGCCAGTGGTAAGACAGGTGGGCATCCAAAGGCCCCCCTCATTCCACTTCCAGTGGTGGGGGTTCCCTTTGAAAGAGTGGGTGTGGACATAGTTGGTCCACTGGAACCTCCCACAGCCTCAGGAAATATGTATATCCTGGTAGTAGTGGATCATGCTACCAGGTATCCTGAAGCTATTCCCCTTAGGTCGACTACTGCCCCTGCAGTAGCCAAGGCCCTCATTGGTATCTTTACCAGAGTGGGTTTCCCTAAGGAAGTGGTGTCTGACAGAGGTACCAACTTCATGTCAGCATACCTAAAGCACATGTGGAATGAGTGTGGAGTGACTTATAAATTCACTACACCATACCATCCACAAACTAATGGCTTGGTTGAGAGATTCAACAAGACATTAAAAGGCATGATCATGGGGCTCCCAGAAAAACTCAAAAGGAGATGGGATGTCCTCTTGCCATGTCTGCTTTTCGCTTACAGAGAGGTGCCACAGAAGGGAGTAGGATTCTCACCCTTTGAACTTCTGTTTGGTCATCCTGTAAGGGGACCACTTGCCCTTGTTAAAGAAGGCTGGGAGAGACCTCTCCATGAGCCTAAACAGGACATAGTGGACTATGTACTTGGCCTTCGCTCTAGAATGGCAGAGTACATGGAAAAGCAACCAAAAACCTTGAGGCCAGCCAACAGCTCCAGAAGTTTTGGTATGACCAAAAGGCTGCACTGGTTGAGTTCCAACCAGGGCAGAAAGTCTGGGTTCTGGAGCCTGTGGCTCCCAGGGCACTCCAGGACAAATGGAGTGGCCCTTACCCAGTACTAGAAAGGAAGAGTCAGGTCACCTACCTGGTGGACCTGGGCACAAGCAGGAGCCCCAAGAGGGTGATCCATGTGAACCGCCTTAAGCTCTTCCATGACAGGGCTGATGTGAATCTGTTGATGGTAACAGATGAGGATCAGGAGGCAGAGAGTGAACCTCTCCCTGATCTTCTGTCATCAGACCCAAAAGATGGCACAGTAGATGGAGTGATCTACTCAGACACCCTCTCTGGCCAACAGCAAGCTGATTGTAGGAGAGTCCTACAACAGTTTCCTGAACTCTTCTCCTTAACCCCTGGTCAGACACACCTGTGTACCCATGATGTGGACACAGGAGACAGCATGCCTGTCAAGAACAAAATCTTTAGACAGTCTGACCATGTTAAGGAAAGCATCAAGGTGGAAGTCCACAAGATGCTAGAATTGGGAGTAATTGAGCGCTCTGACAGCCCCTGGGCTAGCCCAGTGGTCTTAGTCCCCAAACCTCACACCAAAGATGGAAAGAAAGAGATGAGGTTTTGTGTGGACTACAGAGGGCTCAATTCTGTCACCAAGACAGATGCTCATCCAATTCCAAGAGCTGATGAGCTCATAGACAAATTAGGTGCTGCCAAATTCCTAAGTACCTTTGACTTGACAGCAGGGTACTGGCAAATAAAAATGGCACCTGGAGCAAAAGAGAAAACAGCATTCTCCACACCTGATGGGCATTATCAGTTTACTGTTATGCCCTTTGGTTTAAAGAATGCCCCTGCCACCTTCCAAAGGTTGGTGAATCAAGTCCTTGCTGGCTTGGAGTCCTTTAGCACAGCTTATCTTGATGATATTGCTGTCTTTAGCTCCACCTGGCAGGATCACCTGGTCCACCTGAGGAAGGTTTTGAAGGCTCTGCAATCAGCAGGCCTCTCTATCAAGGCATCCAAATGCCAGATAGGGCAGGGAACTGTGGTTTACTTGGGACACCTTGTAGGTGGAGGCCAAGTTCAGCCACTCCAACCCAAGATCCAGACTATTCTGGACTGGGTAGCTCCAAAAACCCAGACTCAATTCAGGGCATTCCTTGGCTTGACTGGATATTACAGGAGGTTTGTGAAGGGATATGGATCCATTGTGACAGCCCTCACTGAACTCACCTCCAAGAAAATGCCCAAGAAAGTGAACTGGACTGTGGAGTGCCAACAGGCCTTTGACACCCTGAAACAAGCAATGTGCTCAGCACCAGTTCTCAAAGCTCCAGATTATTCTAAGCAGTTCATTGTGCAGACTGATGCCTCTGAACATGGGATAGGGGCAGTTTTGTCCCAAACAAATGATGATGGCCTTGACCAGCCTGTTGCTTTCATTAGCAGGAGGTTACTCCCCAGGGAGCAGCGTTGGAGTGCCATTGAGAGGGAGGCCTTTGCTGTGGTTTGGTCCCTGAAGAAGCTGAGACCATACCTCTTTGGGACTCACTTCCTAGTTCAAACTGACCACAGACCTCTCAAATGGCTGATGCAAATGAAAGGTGAAAATCCTAAACTGTTGAGGTGGTCCATCTCCCTACAGGGAATGGACTTTAGAGTGGAACACAGACCTGGGACTGCCCATGCCAATGCAGATGGCCTTTCCAGGTTCTTCCACTTAGAAAATGAAGACTCTCTTGGGAAAGGTTAGTCTCATCCTCTTTCGTTTGGGGGGGGGTTGTGTAAGGAAATGCCTCCTTGGCATGGTTGCCCCCTGACTTTTTGCCTTTGCTGATGCTATGTTTACAATTGAAAGTGTGCTGAGGCCTGCTAACCAGGCCCCAGCACCAGTGTTCTTTCCCTAACCTGTACTTTTGTATCCACAATTGGCAGACCCTGGCATCCAGATAAGTCCCTTGTAACTGGTACCCTAGTACCAAGGGCCCTGATGCCAAGGAAGGTCTCTAAGGGCTGCAGCATGTCTTATGCCACCCTGGAGACCCCTCACTCAGCACAGACACCCTGCTTGCCAGCTTGTGTGTGCTAGTGAGGACAAAACGAGTAAGTCGACATGGCACTCCCCTCAGGGTGCCATGCCAGCCTCTCACTGCCTATGCAGTATAGGTAAGACACCCCTCTAGCAGGCCTTACAGCCCTAAGGCAGGGTGCACTATACCATAGGTGAGGGTACCAGTGCATGAGCATGGTACCCCTGCAGTGTCTAAACAAAACCTTAGACATTGTAAGTGCAGGGTAGCCATAAGAGTATATGGTCTGGGAGTTTGTCAAACACGAACTCCACAGCACCATAATGGCTACACTGAAAACTGGGAAGTTTGGTATCAAACTTCTCAGCACAATAAATGCACACTGATGCCAGTGTACATTTTATTGTAAAATACACCCCAGAGGGCACCTTAGAGGTGCCCCCTGAAACTTAACCGACTATCTGTGTAGGCTGACTAGTTTTAGCAGCCTGCCACAAACCGAGACATGTTGCTGGCCCCATGGGGAGAGTGCCTTTGTCACTCTGAGGCCAGTAACAAAGCCTGCACTGGGTGGAGATGCTAACACCTCCCCCAGGCAGGAATTGTCACACCTGGCGGTGAGCCTCAAAGGCTCACCCCCTTTGTGCCAACCCAGCAGGACACTCCAGCTAGTGGAGTTGCCCGCCCCCTCCGGCCAGGCCCCACTTTTGGCGGCAAGGCCGGAGAAAATAATGAGAAAAACAAGGAGGAGTCACTGGCCAGTCAGGACAGCCCCTAAGGTGTCCTGAGCTGAAGTGACTCTAACTTTTAGAAATCCTCCATCTTGCAGATGGAGGATTCCCCCAATAGGGTTAGGATTGTGACCCCCTCCCCTTGGGAGGAGGCACAAAGAGGATGTACCCACCCTCAGGGCTAGTAGCCATTGGCTACTAACCCCCCAGACCTAAACACGCCCTTAAATTTAGTATTTAAGGGCTACCCTGAACCCTAGAAAATTAGATTCCTGCAACTACAAGAAGAAGGACTGCCCAGCTGAAAACCCCTGCAGCGGAAGACCAGAAGACGACAACTGCCTTGGCTCCAGAAACTCACCGGCCTGTCTCCTGCCTTCCAAAGATCCTGCTCCAGCGACGCCTTCCGAAGGGACCAGCGACCTCGACATCCTCTGAGGACTGCCCCTGCTTCGAAAAGACAAGAAACTCCCGAGGACAGCGGACCTGCTCCAAGAAAAGCTGCAACTTTGTTTCCAGCAGCTTTAAAGATCCCTGCAAGCTCCCCGCAAGAAGCGTGAGACTTGCAACACTGCACCCGGCGACCCCGACTCGGCTGGTGGAGATCCGACACCTCAGGAGGGACCCCAGGACTACTCTGATACTGTGAGTACCAAAACCTGTCCCCCCTGAGTCCCCTCAGCGCCGCCTGCAGAGGGAATCCCGAGGCTTCCCCTGACCGCGACTCTTTGAACCCAAAGTCCCGACGCCTGGGAGAGACCCTGCACCCGCAGCCCCCAGGACCTGAAGGACCGGACTTTCCCTGGAGAAGTGACCCCCAGGAGTCCCTCTCCCTTGTCCAAGTGGAGGTTTCCCCGAGGAACCCCCCCCTTGCCTGCCTGCAGCGCTGAAGAGATCCCGAGATCTCTCATAGACTAACATTGCGAACCCGACGCCTGTTTCTACACTGCACCCGGCCGCCCCCGCGCCGCTGAGGGTGAAATTTCTGTGTGGGCTTGTGTCCCCCCCGGTGCCCTACAAAACCCCTCTGGTCTGCCCTCCGAAGACACGGGTACTTACCTGCAAGCAGACCGGAACCGGGGCACCCCCCTTCTCTCCATTCTAGCCTATGTGTTTTGGGCACCACTTTGAACTCTGCACCTGACCGGCCCTGAGCTGCTGGTGTGGTGACTTTGGGGTTGCTCTGAACCCCCAACGGTGGGCTACCTTGGACCAAGAACTAAGCCCTGTTAAGTGTCTTACTTACCTGGTTAACCTAACAAATACTTACCTCCCCTAGGAACTGTGAAAATTGCACTGTGTCCACTTTTAAAACAGCTATTTGTGAATAACTTGAAAAGTATACATGCAATTTTGATGATTTGAAGTTCCTAAAGTACTTACCTGCAATACCTTTCGAATGAGATATTACATGTAGAATTTGAACCTGTGGTTCTTAAAATAAACTAAGAAAAGATATTTTTCTATATAAAAACCTATTGGCTGGATTTGTCTCTGAGTGTGTGTACCTCATTTATTGTCTATGTGTATGTACAACAAATGCTTAACACTACTCCTTGGATAAGCCTACTGCTCGACCACACTACCACAAAATAGAGCATTAGTATTATCTATTTTTGCCACTATCTTACCTCTAAGGGGAACCCTTGGACTCTGTGCATACTATTCCTTACTTTGAAATAGTGCATACAGAGCCAACTTCCTACAATCTGTATCTTGGTCACTCCCTTTAATTGCTAGTTAACAAACAAGGGTATTTGGACAGGTGCCCACTGTGGTTGTGGTTGGAATAACTGGAATAGGGCCTCCTGGGAGTTGCAGTCAGTTCACTCTCTCTACTTCCCAATGCTTGACAAATGGTATACTGCCAGGTAAGTAAACATCAATTGAGAGTTAGCAGGGTATGTGGGCAAGTGCACACTGTACTGGTGGTTTGGAGTTACAGAAACAGTGCCTCCTGGGAGATGCAGTCAGGTAATTCTCTCTACTACACACACTATACAAATGGTATCCTCCCAGGTAGTTACACTTCATGTGTGAGTTCCCTAACAAATGTTTTGGGCCAAGTGACCACTGGGCTGGTGTTTGCAGTTAGAGGAACAGAACCTGTTGGGAGTTGCAGTCAGGTCATTCCCTCTACTACACTCACTATACATATGGTATCCTCACAGGTGAGTACCCTTCAATTGAAAGTGAAGATAGAGGGGTAATTGGGCAAGTGACTACTGGGCTGGTGTTTGGAGTTAAAGGAACAGTGGCTCCTGGGAGTTGCAGCCTGGTCACTCCCTCTGCTCCCCAACACTTGACAAATGTTGGGTATTACATATGTGTTTTCAGGGTGCATTTAGGTTTGAACCTACATTTACATTTTGGGACATACAATGAATCTTGGAATTAGTTTTTGTGAGATTTACAGGCACCATTTGAACACATGGCATGTGATGGGCCTTGGTAGCTGTGATGTTGGGCCCACTAATACACAATTGACAGTGTCACAACTTAGATACTCTGGGTATTGAATTTTGTTGAGGTACATGTACAAGACAGTGGCAAAAGCTGAGCTGTGAGCATGCATGACATTGCAGTTTTGTGACTTTTTTGTGTTGTAACTTACCAAACTCCATTCCCCCAGGTATTCCTGTCAAGCCCTAAGGATGCCGGATGGCCATGACCTTCTCCTTTTAGGATAAGAGTCTTAATGGGATATAGGGAGGGCCACCATCAGTCTTCCTGCTCCTTCAGCTAGTGGCTGGAGACCAGGAAACGGACATTGCCCCTTAGATCATTCCACCTCTTCCTAATGTCCTTCTTTGTGCAGTGGGTGGTGCCCACAGCAGTCACTCTGTCAACTATCTTGTCCCACATTTCCATTTTCCTACTAAGAGGAGTGTGCTGAGCTTGGGCTCCAACCTATTGTGGCTCTACTCTTAAGATTTCATGATTTCATCCACCATGATTCTCAACTCATTTTCTGACAAACGGGGATTTTTGAATGTCATATGGTGGAACAACTAAATGGGTGACAGGCACTTACTTAACAGGGGAAGTGCAATATGGAGTAAATGGACAGAATTGTGTGCAGTGTGTTCTATGGGATGGTTGAAAAAGGGGTGCTTAATCTTTGTAAAAGTTGATAAATATTGTTAATGGTTTTTTGAGTCCATGTGGAAATGCAAAGTATTGTGTCTGTGAAGGGGTGCATTTTATACTGTAATTTGCAGGTGTGTTCACTGGAGCAATGTATGTCAGCTTTGTTGTTTTTGAATTCATCCAATGTGATCTTGTCTGTTACTTTGCTGAACGTGGACAACCATGGTCGACCGCCATTGGCTGACTACAGCCAGGAGACCACCCCTGTGTGTTTACAATAGGTTAGGTGGTTGGCTGTGGTACTGAGAGAGCTGGCAGTCGGACTTCCTAGATATGATCCCCTGCACCGCTATCGGTCTTCCTTTTTTGCTTGGTGGGCAGTGGTCCAGCTTGTTTGCACCATAATACAGCAGGCTGGGTACCGGTGGCGCAATGTTCTTTGTAGAATCGCCAACATGGCAGTCTGGCGGTCCAGCCACCAAACTCGCAATGATGCCCTAAGTGCCATTCAATAAAAAATAGGGTATTCAAATTTTATTGGTAAATCCAAGATGAGACAAAAAAGTATTCTGTTAAACTTACAGCCCATACAAAAATGCACCATTTGCCATAATGAGGTCATATTGACTTCTTGTATAGCTGGTTTTAGCAGCTTTTATAAACTGCACACTTTCTTCATGCTTTCCATCTTCATTTTTCATTCACTTTCTTGCTTCTCATGATGATTAGCAGTTCTGTAGCTAGGACTTTTTATGTGTTAGCACATAGAGTTCTATATGAGGAGCTTCTCATTTTTGCAATAAATAAATGAGTCAATCTGGCATTCGTTAAAATAGTTCATATTGCCCAGTTGAAATATACATGAACACTTCAACCTTTTTATTATTTGTGCTGCCTGCCTGCTCATTGCAATGGCCCTAATGTTGAGCATGCTTCGTTTCCCACAAGGGGCAGCATGTGTGGACTGAGTCATTCTATTTCTCTATGACGTCCACTCAAGTCAAACAAGTATACATTTCTTTTGTTCTGTGGGGTTTACGTGGCTGAGTTTAAGATATTTATCAGACTCATCTTGAGGTCCACTGGATTTACATTCTGTAGATTGAACTTCCTCTTTAAAAAATAAGCTAATTTTTGTAAGCAGAAAGGTTAAGAAATTAGATGTTGGAATCTAATTCTGCGAATACTACTAAAGCTCTCTTTGTTAGCTAGTGATATTTAGGTGTGGGGATACCAAGAGACAGGAATAGCTTAAGTGTAGCTGATATATTTCCATCTAAATCTGTTATAGTCCTCAGAATGGAAAAAAGCAAGTGATAAATATCCCTGGTGGGTCAGTGTGGGGCAACTGTTGGAAGTCTGATCCAGAAGTGTGCCTGAATGGTTGTGAGAGAGCGTAGATTTATATAACCTATATTAGAGTAGAATATCTATATTAATGTGTGATGATACTACATAGAAAACTGTAATAATAGCAAAACTTGCTTAACACGCATTTGATTTGTGACTAAGGTAAATGGCCACCAATGTATACGCAAACTAATAATAATGAATGAAATGTTTATGTTAGATTCAATTAAGCTTATATTAACGTTAGTATTAATTAAACCATTTTGTAATTCTTCATAGGCCTTAAGTTAGCGTAAGCGGCAGTTTAGCTGCTCAGCTCTCATATTAAATGCATTTCTTTTCTGTTTTCCAGTGTGCTGACTCGCAAAGGTCCATGACCCTGCAAATGTTCTTTTTCTTCCAACTTGGAAGATGCATGTATCTTTGTAATTCCGTTCCCATCTGCATACTTGCCGCCTTAGTTTAAGTTTGTATACAAAATTGAAACAAGTATAGATTAACGTTATGTACAAGGTCATTTAGACCGGTGAACGACGAAAACTGCTGACCAAAGAACGTGCCAAGAAATGACAAAGGATGAAGTAACCCCGGACGTGCCACCTCCGGAGACGTCAATTGCGAAGACCAATCAAAAAGTCATGAATAATCGTGGGGTGACAATTGGGATTACCTAATGCTCAATTTGATAGGTTAAAGATAGTGGGGTATAGTAAATGACCAATACAATTTTGGGGGACTGAACTATGAAAAAGGGATAAAAACCCATGTCACAGAAGAATCGAGGGAATTAGGTAGGGAATGCTATTGATTTTATCCAGAAACTCTGTCACTCTGTTCGGTGACTTGAGAATTATTAAAACCATCCTCACCCATAGACTGCCTATTTTTACACTTCTCCTCCTTATGAGGGAAGTGTCCCCTATGCCTTTAGTTGAGCCCTGTTTGATGGTGTTTGACTGATGTCCTGAAGACGAAGACTGATCCTGGGTGCTGACCTAATCTTTGGAGTGTAATTATGACAATGCAAATTGTAATTTGTCTGTTTGCTTTTCCTTTCTAGGTACCAACTGCTCATTTTGTTAGAGACCATAGTTAGATGTTTTCCAAATTGGTGTTCTAAATTGTTTTGCATGAAGCCCAATATGCTGATGCTAATCTGTGATTAGGACAGGAGTTCACTTAAACTGACGCAAATAAACCAATGACTGACATTATGCTATGCTGATTTGATACGCATATGACATTTTGCTGTATTCTGATATATGTTTACGCCGTGTTTGTTCTAATGTTTGTGATTCTTGCGCTAATGAAATCTTATCACAATTGCCATATCGTGACTTTGCTATTATGCTTCTTGGTATTAAGATTGACCCCTTTGCTCGTAGATTGTAATCAATAGGGAATAAAATACATAAAATTCTAATAAAGTTGTGGTTATTCATGGCTGAAAGGTCATGGTTGCGTCGCAAAATTTTGATTAATGACTTTGACCAAAGTGAAATGTATTGTGGTGATAAATATTGATGACATCATTGACATATTGATTGACATATTGATCAGCTGTCTCGTCCTACGGTGTCGCTCAACTGGGTCAAAAGATTCATTGGCCTAAAACGAGTCCTAATGTGTAATAAATTAACATAAAAGGACGCGTTAGCAGTTCTATCTCAACATATCAACTACAGAAACATTGTGCTGACAAAATATTATGGCCAAAGTATTGAGGACCAGAATAGTGAGGATGTCAGTGCACATAGGAAAGCATAGATATGGTATTTTTAACTCTCCATCAATTAAGGATACAATGTCAAGGTACATTTATGGGAACCTATACTTACCTATGTATGCTTACCATCTTATCAATAATGTGGCCCTCAATATTTTGCCCATGACATTCTTGTAGCACAATATCATCTGGAGTCGATATGAAAGTGGAATACCAAATGGACCGAGAAGAAACTGTGACTTCTACTGGAGAATATAAATTGTTCCTGCATGATACTGGACTAGGTGGTGGGCAGGGCCTGGGTTCTCACTCTGACCCAAGTCCCCAAGCACTCCAGCCACAGTTTTATCTGTTATGAATCTGGATGTGGTGTTTGAACCCAGTTATTTTGGGTCTGGAAACGGGGTGGCTACTTGTTGTATGGTGAAACTCTCATTACAAGTGCGTAAGAGTCAGTAAGGGTAACATAATTCCTATGTCAATCTTTATTTACTTATCCTATAAATTCTTCTTTTCTTTCTGCTTTATTTGATTTTTATGGTTGCATGTTTGTATGCGTCAATATATATTTCTGGATTTTACACTGACATTTGTATCGATGAACGAGAACAAAATGTTCCTTTTGTAGTGCTCAATCGATGCAATGTTGTTTTTTGAATTGTCACTGGTGCAATCAGCACAATCCATTGCAGCTGGTGTCAAACTGAAGAGGCACTGATGCAATCTATGTAATCCGACCTCAGATGTTTTAATGGCAGACTTGCTTCTGGCAACTGCGGGCTACTTGTCAGCACAGCGGAATGTTCCACTTCATTAACCACAACAGGAACTGCATGGCATATATCCGTTTTGCACCTACATGATGCAAGACCTGCGTTCTTTATGTAGGTTAGCTTTCTGTGTGTGTGCTCTGCAGAGTATTCCTTTCAGTGGGGATGTGTCTGCTTGTCTCACGTGCCTTAGCCTGAAGAGTACTTTTGGTGTGTAGTTTCCTGCAGACTGCACAGCAATCTTTCGTAGCGTGCCACAGTGTTTTTCTGATAAAGAGATATGATTCTGCTAAAATACATACACCTACATATTTTTGGAACGTGGTATGTGTACTGTTTTTTCTCACTATTTTTTTATTAACACGTGACAATGTCTACTTTCCCCTCTCACATACCCCCTCCTTTTATGGTCCACCTCTTTCTGTTTTCATTTCTCTCAATTAAGATTTGCTTTCGTCTTTTGTTCTAGCAATATGTACCCCAACTCTTCTACTAAATATTGTCAGTTGTAATGACACTTTGGATGGTTACAGCCACACTTTAGTAGTTTTGCCTCATTGCTTATCGTTTAAATGAAATATGCTTATTACTTTTTCGTCTTAACATGCATTTTATAGGTTTCTTGAAATAAAATTGAACTACTGCTGGGGTCACAGCCGCTTAGGAGATTTCTGGCATTGATGTGTTAGGAAGGCTTGAACGGTAGACTGGTGATGTAATGCGTAACTCACCTCCTCTATGTCTCACTACCAAAAACAGAGCCGGCTTCAGGACTGGTGGCGCCTGTGCAACAGTTTATTGTGCCCCCTCCCACCCCATGACCTCCTCCTCGGTTTCACTCACTACTACCCGCAAATGTGTCCCTCCTCTCTCCATTGCTCCCCTTTCACATATGTTTATGTGTTTTAAAGCATTTGTAAAGGCTGGCTTTACTAATCCACTCAGTTAGCCACATAAAATATAGGGGCATATTTAAGAGCCCCTAGCGCCATTCTAACGCCACATTAGCATCATTTGTTTCTCACTAATGTGGTATTAGAAGGCCAAAAACGCCATGCCATATTTACAAAGTGGCATCCTGCATGCATTTCGCCACTTAGTATCCCTTTGCGCTACATGATGTATGCAAAGATGGTATTCCCCTTGTAGGGGGTGGGCAAAAAAATGGCGCAAACAAATCTGACAGATTTCTTTGCTTCATTTTTTTCCAGCACTTTTAATGCCTGCTCGGAGTAGGCGTTAAAAGGAGGCGTCTGTTGGTTACAATGGGCCTCTGGGTGCTTTGCAGGATTAGCATACATTTTTTTATGCTAATCCTGCAAAACGCCGGACTAGCGTCAAAAATTCAGACACTAGTCCCCTAATTATCTCCATATTGCGCCGTATTTTAAATACAGCACCCACACGGTGGCTTTAGGGGAGCACTAAGGGGCGCAAAAAAATTGATGCAGCACTGTGTGCAGTGACACGTTTTTCAAATATGCCCCATAGGGGCATATTTAAGAGCCCCTAGTGCCATTCTAATGCCACATTAGTGTAATATTTTTAAGCTAATGTGGCGTAGGAAGGCCAAAAAGGCTGTGCCATATTTACAAAGTGGTGCAATGCATGCATTGCACCACTTTGTAACCCTTTGCGCCAGGTATAATGTATGCAAAGGGGGCATCCCCCCGTTAGGGGGGTCCAAACAATGACGCAAAGAAATCTGACAGATTTCTTTGCATAATTTTTTTCCAGCATTTTTAATGCCTGCTCAGAGCAGGCATTAAAATGAAGCTTCCATTGGTAACATAGGGCCTTTGTGTGCTTTGCAGGATTGGCTCAAAAATGTTGATACTAATCCTGAAAAGCACCGGACCAGCATAAAATATTCTGACGCTAATCCCCTGACTACCGCCACGGTGCGCCGTATTTTAAATATGACGCACACATGGTGGCATTGGGGGGGCTCTAAGGGGCGCAAGAAAAGTGGCACAGCACTGTGTGCAGTGCCACTTTTTTCATATATGCCCCATAGGGCAGTGCTTCACTTGTGAATAAAAACATGCCGGTGCCCAAAGCCCTCCCCTTAAACAAGCGGCTTCTGCAATTAAATGTGTGAACACGGAATACAGAGGCAGCGTAATCCTGAAGCAATCTCAGGCCTCTTCAATCCATTTACAGGCACTCCCTGCCCCTTCAGCTCACTCTTGCGAATGTATGCTTTTTCCCATTTTGACCCTTTTTCGTTTTTCTCTTCCTCCGACTTTCCCATATGTGTCTTTTACTCGCAGTAAATGCTTGAGGCAGAAAAATAAGCACCGGATCTCAAAAATAAGTGCTGGTGCTCCACTCCGGAAACAACAAATACAAATTAAGCACTGCCATAGGGACATATGTAAGAGCCCCTAGTGCCATTCTAACACCACATTACTGTCATTCTTTTTACACTAATGTGGCGTTAGAAGGCCAAAAACGCTGTGCTATATTTACAAAGAGGTGCAATGCAAGCATTGCGCCACTATGTAACCCTTTGCACTACATAATGCCTGCACCAGTCATAATGTATGCAAAGGGGGCCAAAAAATGACGCAAATAAATCTGTCCGATTTCTTTGCATCATTTTTTTCCAGCACTTTTAACACCCGCTCAGAGCAGGCATTAAAAGGAGGCTTCCTTTGGTTACATTGGGCCTCTGGGTGCTTTGCAAGCTTAACGTCAACATTTTTTATGCTAATCCTGCAAAGCGCCGGACTAGCGTAATTCTGACACTAGTCCCCTAACTACTGTCATGGTGGGCCGTATATTAAATATGTTGCACACATGGTGGCATTAGGGGGCGCTAAGGGGTGCAAAGAAAGCGGCGCTGCACACAGTGCAGTGCCACTTTTCTTAAATATGCCCCATAGTTCTGTTTTTTGCAGCAGGCATATTAGCCCTCTATGCTACTTTATGTTGAGTCAAAGCTACCATTAGGCAAAAAACCCATATCTCTCGCTCTCTCTCTCACTCAAGCAGGAACATTAATCACAAGAGGTATCTTGATATTTTAATTGTTTCTTGAAGGCTAAACGCACAGGGAACTTTTCAGCAGGTGCTTTTAAATCGCAAGTTTCTGAAGTTATTGCTAAACACAGCGCCCCCCTGAGGTCAGCGCCCAGTGCAGTCGCACCGCTCACACCGCTCACAGCGCCCAAAAGCCAGCCCTGACCAAAATTGTTAGTAAGACTGAGTTTAGCTGCAGATCAATTTCTCATGTGAAAAGAGGTATGCCGTTTATGCCCATGTATCATTACCTCGTTCACCACGAAAAAACCTCTTAAGTCTGGGCCTCCTCAGTCTACAAACCTGACCAACAATTTGAAAACCAGCAGAATCAGGGCATGTGAAAGAACTGAAATCATTACTCATAGATGAAAGTTAAGCCTGGCTGTGGCTATAGGGACCCTCACTCAAATAGGCTGCAGAATACATAGCAGCACATTGAAGTAAGGTACCCGGGCACATAAACAACATAGAGGGCAAGTCAGGATATCACACAGAGGTGAAGAGAACACAAAGAAGGACTGCAAACGTGGGAAAATATAGAGTGCCATCAAGGAAGCAAGGTGGCACAAAAATGATGCAAGGGAGGTGGACACAGAGAATGCAGGACTCAGATGCACATGAAGAGGATGCAGGGGAAACAGGGAATGCACCAAAGGACCAAGGGAGTAGCACATAGAGGGTCTGCAGGGGCACAGGGACTGCAGAATGGCATACAGAGGGGCACCAGGGGTGAGGCATGTCTCAGATTCAGGGCTGCGGTTGGGTGGACCCCACAGAGAGGTTGAAGAGAGGTGGGGCATTTCCAGGTGATACAGGAGATGCAGGGGAACACAAAGACAATGCAGAATGTGTGGAGGTTCACACAAAGGGGCAGGCTGGTAAATAGAGACTGCAGGAAGTTAAATAGCATATACACAGTGATACGCCCCTGCCAACTAACATGTTACACCAGCACAAATACTACAATCATTATCAAAGCTAAAATCACACAACACACCCACAAACATTCATGCAGCCAACATTTTAGTTTCACTTATCCAACCTTACATAACCACCCAATCGCAAGAACAACCCATTAAACCCCTCGTCATGCATCCACATGACTTAAATCATACACTAATGCCCCCAAATTAGACACACAAGACCCATATTGGTGGGAGGAAAAGGAGAGCGACACACACATGCACAGCACCCACCAGACACACACACACACACAACACACACAACCAGCTGCAGAGGAAAAACAATGTCACAGGACCCACGTCATAATAATGCAACAACAACAGCATTCCGGAACCGAGAGTGTAATTGGATGAAAACAGCCACCATAATGTCCATATGACAATATACACGAGTCACTGTGCAGAAAGGGCTAATGGCAGTCCAAAGTAGAAAAGGCCCAGATGGCCACAGTCCAAGCCCCAACTCTTTCCCTGATGAAATCTGCACTACACTGTGCAGGGGCATCATGGTGGGAATGGACAGGCACCTCAGGGGGAAGGGGGATGGGGGGCACCGCAGCTTAAGTGGGCAACTTGCCCACGGGTCCTGAAGGGGGTTCCATGCCCATTTACCTATGCTGGGGAGTGTAAGGTCACAGTCTCTGAGGTGGGGAACTTGCCCACTGGTTCTGGAGGGGGCTCCATGCCCATTTTTCTATATTGGGGAGTGCAAGGTCACAGTCTCTGAGGTGGGGAACTTGCCCACTGGTTCTGGAGGGGGCTCCTTGTACAACAGTCCCTGGGGGTGGCTTCCATTCCCTCTGCTGGCGGTGAGGGCTGCTGTGTTCCAGCCTGAGGTGAGGGCTGCTGTGTCCTAGCCTGAGTTGAGGGTTGATGTGTCCCAGCTGGAGGTGAGGGCACCTTGACCACTGCTGTTGGGGGGGTGCTCTTGCCGCTCTTAGTTGGTGGGTGGTGGAGTTGGATCCTTTCCTTTCCTGGGTGGTGGAGTGGGATTGTTCCCTTCCCTGGGTGGTGGAGTGGGAGCCTTCCCTCTCTTGGGTGGTGGAGTGGGATCCTTCCCTCTCTTGCCTCCACTACTAGGAGATGCCTCCACTGTCCCGTGGACTGTTTGGCTGAGGTGCTGGGCTGGGTCGATGGGACCCTGCTTTTATGGGCAGGACAGGGGGTGGAGGGGGTGGGAAGAGGTCAAGACGTGGAAGAAAAAGCTTCTTCTGGGCGTTGGGGCAGGATGTTGGAGGAGGGATGGGAGTGGAGGTTGAGGGAGTGATTGTGGGATGTATACGTCTGATGGACTTGGGTGCAGGTGGATGGGCAGTGTGCTAATGTGAGGTGGATGGCTGTTGGGTGTCTGTGTGCATGCTTTTGTGTCTCTTAGCAGGTGGGGGCAGACAGGGTGGGAGAGGGCACAGGGGACACATCAATGGATGTTGTGGAGGTGTCTGCAAGTGAGATGTATGTACTGTCTAGTGTGGTGATGGTGGTGTTGGCTGTTGATGCAGTGTGTGCAGGTGTGAGTGTGGATGTGACAGTGAGGGAGGAGGAGCAGGGGTAGACAATGGAGGCAGTGGATGTTATGGTGTATGCAGCTGTCTGTTGTTTGTGTGAGTGCTTGTGGCCTGAAGTGTGCTACCTGTGTTTGTCTGTGCCACTCTTGTGTGATGGTTTGTGTGCATGCTTGTCTGTATGTGTGCATGGGATGGGTTGGGGCTGAGGAGATTGGGGCTGGGAAGTGGTAATTTGAGGGGGGAAAGTAGGAACAGGGGCAATGGCTTCCATCAGAGAGGTCAGAGCCTGGAACGATCTCTGTTGGGCCACCAATACACAGTGAATACGCTGCATCCGGGATGTCAGCCCCTGGATGGCATTCACATTGGTTGACTGCCCCACAGAGATGGATCTCAGGAGGTCAATAGCCTCCTCACTGAGGGCAGCAGGGCTGACTGGGCCAGGGCCCAAGGTGCCTGGGGCAAAGGAAATGCCCACCCTCCTGGGTGAGCGGGCACGGGCAACTCAGTGAGATACAACTGGGACGGCGGTGCTGGTATGAGTGGTGGTGGCTGTACCTGCAGCTGGGGTGGTCCCAGAGGTATCCACCACCACGAGGGAGCTTCCATCGGAGGAGGTATCTGAGTCAGTGCTGTCACCTCCTGTCTCCGCCGTGGTGCTCTCGTCGCCCTCCGTCCCACTGGTCCCCTCGGCGTTGGTGTACTCTGCCTCCTGAGTCCTGTGGGATGCAGCGCCCTCTGTCGGTGGTGCCCCTGCTCCTCCACCAGATGATGCTAATGCACACATGGACAGGATGACAGAAGAAAATTGGGGGGTAGGGAGAAAGGGAGCACTGGGTCAGTTACAGCACCAACACCACAAATGGCAGACACATTACCGTGACACACAGGGATCAGGATTGTGTTCCATGCATCACACTGGCATTCCATGGGCTAGGGACCACAGCAAGATGAGAGCCAAACACCTCCAACTTCACCCCTCCTGGGACTCCCTATGCCCTGTCTGACATGGTATGCAACCTAGCTATTTTACCACATTTAGCAATACTCCCAATACCCTTGAGCTGGATCAAGCTGCAGTGTCTGAGCTGGTGTTCAAGGGGCACCCACTAACTAACACCCACCAGGTTCCCATGCCACCTACCAATCATAGTTGTAGCACACAATGTACTCACCCACTTGTGGTTGCTGTGATGCCCTCAAGTGCCCATCTAGATCTGGGTAGGCCACTGCCAGTACGTGGGCCATCAGGGGGGTCAGGTTCCAACAGGCACCCTGCCCTCATTGGGAGGCCATCCCCAGCTGGGCCTCTACGGTCTTCCGGGCCCAGTGTCTCAGGTCCTCCCACCTCTTCCTGCAGTGGGTGCTCTGCCTCCTGTAGACCCCCAGGGTGCACACGTCCCTGGCGATGGCACGCCACAAATCCCTTCTTCTGATGAGCACTGACCTGCAGAGGAACCATGGACACGAGGATACCATTACACGTACAATCCAGCATGTCACACATATGGCCCACAAATCACCTTCCATCCCCATTGGCGCACACATTACTCAGCGCCCACCATGTACATTACTACCAGACATACAACCCCCCCAAATGACACAATGCTTGCACACACATCTCCATGCAACCCTGTCACATGCCTCATGCCCAAGGTGTATTCACTAGTTGGTCTGGAGGCCCATACAGCTGCTCATACTGGGGTAGCACCCAATCCACCAAATGCTCCAACTCCTCTGAAGTGAACGCAGAGGCCCTTTCCCCGGTCACATAGGCCATGGCAGGATTCAGACACAGGTCACAGCAGCACACACAGTGTAGGTGTTGTCCTGTGGAAAATCAGAAATCAAGTGCGGTTATGGTCAGAAAATGGCAGTCATGTCCGTGGTGTGTGTACACTGTCACCGCCGCCGGTGATCCTCATTGACCACTGTACTTCATAAAGATCCATGTTATCCAATGAGGAATAGTACAGCGGTGCAAGACTGCCTTCTGCCATGATGCGCAACGCCAGCGGAGTTACCTCACTTCCACCTGTCCCTACATGCAGGACAGGCAGTTGACATTTTATGGTGATGGACAATATTCAGATAATTGAGAACTGCGTCATTTCCAGATTTTGCACATACATTGCCATTCCGAGTGTCCCATCATGTTACTGCTCTATGTACACTGAGGTGGTGGTTCCATTGTTTAAATTGTGACACCCTACCCACTCTTGTGTCCTTTAGATACCTATCACTGCAAATGATCAGAGGACGAAACAAGCCCCCATTTACAGACCCCTTGTGGACTTGGATACACTGGAGGAGAAGCGTATAATACTCACCTATAGACTGGACAGGGCCACAATCACAAAGCTATGTACTCATTTGGAGCCTGATCTGATATCAGCTATCCTTGATCCCACTGGGATCCCCCCTGTAGTGCTGGTTCTATTAGTTTTCCATTTCCTGGTAACTGGTTCATTCCAAGTGACAGTGGGCTTGGCAGCAGGAATGTCACAGCCAATGTTCTTATTCGTGCTGGCAAGGGTTTTGTCTGCCGTGGTGAAACACATGTGCAGCTACATTTCTTTCCCTCAGGTAGAAAATTTGGCCACTGTGAAGGCAGGATTCCATGCAATGGGACATATACCCAACATTATTGGGGCGATTGACGGTACACATGTTGCATTTGTCGCCCCTCCCAGAATGAACAGGTGTTCAAGAATCGGAAGAGTTTCCACTCACTGAAAATGGTATGGCTGGCTGACCATTACATCTCCCACGTCACTGCCAAGTATCCTGGGTCAGTGCATGATGCATTCATCCTGAGGAATAGCAGCATTCCAAATGTGAAGGCACAACTACAGATGCACAGGGTGTGACTAATTAGTGAGGCTGAGTCCCCACCCAGTGTATGTCAGTGTATGCCTTCTGGTGTTGACCGCATACCATTGTGTAAGGCTAATGTTTGTCCCTCAATACTTGCAGGTGTCTTTGGCTACCCAAACCTATCATGGCTCCTGACCCCTGTGAGGAATGCCAGGACAGGGGCTGAGAATCGTTATAATGATGCACATGGGCAGACCAGGAGAATTATTCAGAAGACCTTCGGCCTCCTGAAGGGCAGGTTCAGATGCCTCCATCTGACTGGTGGATCCCTGAGCTACACACCCGAGAAGGTCTAACAGATAGTAATGGCATGCTGCATTTTACACAACCTGGCCCTCAGACAACATGTGCCTTATCTGCAGGAGGAGGAGACTAGAAATGCCCCTGTGGCAGCAGTAGACCCTGAGGACAGTGAGGATGAGGAAGCAGAGGATGAGAATTTGGACAACAGAACATCAGTTATAGGTCAATACTTCAAATGACACACAGCTGAGACCGTGTAACTCACCATTCCTCTGATTATTGATGTGTTCTCTGTGGCTGTAGCAGGATGGCATTCACTTCTTTTGCATCTCTACTTACTGTCACCCATGGCTTCTCATTTTGCAGATGTTGGTGATAAGACAACTATGTACTGATGTGATGTCAACAGACAGCTACAGGTAATTATTTGTATGCTATCACAGAGTTCAAGTCATTTGCACAAGATGTAACTGTTACCATAATTGCACATTTTCTTCACATAAAGCACTGTCAGTCAAATTGTTATCAAGTGTGTTTTTTGTAGTGAAGTCTATATATGGAATAGTGCAATGGAATGAGGTGATGATAGAGGTTAGGCCAGGGTATTGTTCCAGTCTGTTTGTAGCACAGGTCCAGTGTCAAAGGGACCCTAGGAAGGAGAGCAAAGGCAGTTCAAAGTGGGCAAGGTGAAAAAGTGGGTCACAAGAGGGGCATTCAAGAGGGTCTCATTTCCTGGTGTTGGTCTTGGTCTTGGCAGGTGTCTCTGGCTTCTGTCTGGGTTGCAGGGAATGTTTGTGGGGTGGTTGACCTTCTGCAGGAGGAGGGGTGCCTATGGCCAGTGGGTCCTGTGCTGGGACCTCCTGCCCACTAGCTGCAGTGGAAGTGGTGGGCTCGTCAGTAGATTGTCTATTGGTAGGGGCCCGCTGGTGTGCTGTCCATTCCCTCATGATGCTGGCCATATCTGCCAGCACCCTTGCTATGGAGACCATGGTGGTGATGAGGGCCTGCAAATCCTCACTGATCTCCGGATGGTGTACCTCCTGCAGCTGCTTGTTCGCCTGCATGTTGGTAAGGATCTGGCCCATCTTGTCCTGGGATTGTTGGTAAGCCCCCAGGACATTAGTGAGTGCCTCCTGGAGAGTCGGTTCCCTGGGACTGTCCTCCCCCTGGTGCACAGAGTTCCTTCCAGTGTCCCCGTTCCGCTGTGCCCCTGTCCCTTGACCGGTGTGCCCACTGCCACTGACCCCAGGTCCCTGATCGGTTTGGGGGTGAGGTGTGGACTGGGTCCCTGTACAGGAGGCCACACTGCTGATTGATGTGTCCTGGGGACAGAGGAGTGGGGACGTTGGGTGGGTAGTGTGGTGTTGGATACTGATGGGGAGGCTCTGTGGTTGACTGTGAGTGGGCTGGGGTGTCCGACATACCAGTGATCCAAGATGGGCCAGGTGGTTCATTCAGATCTAGGAGTCCAGAGTCACTGTCATCACTGGGGGCATCTTCCGTTGGGGGACTGGTTAGTCGTCACACCTCCTTGCCGCTGAGATTGGCTGGGGCACCAGTGGGAATATAAGTGATGTGTTATACTTTATGTCTGTGACATATTGTACATCCCTTGCTTCCCCTTTATTGTTACTGTTGTCCTGCCACCTTTGTTTGTGTATGGTGATGTATTATGTGAATGTTAGTTCTCCATGCTGTGCATGCTTTGGTGATGGGTGTCCATGCAGGGCTGGAAGGGCTGTCCATGCATTGGTATTGCATGTAGGACTTTTCATTGGGGTTAGTCAGATGTGTGTTTGCAGTGTGTAGGATGAATGGAGTGATGGGAGTGGGAGTGGGATGGCATGCAGGTATGGGGGTGATAAGTAGTGAATATTGACTCATGAGTGTCCAGTCCTCTGGATTCAGGATTGCCAAGACTTGCTCCTCCCATGCTGTGAGCTGTGGTGGAGGAGGTGGGGGTCCACCACCAGTCCTCTGGATGGCGAGCTTGTGCCCTGCTGCCACGGAACATACCTTGCCCTGTAGGTCATTCCACCTCTTCCTGATGTTTTCCCTTGTTCTTGGATGCTGTCCCACTGCGTTCACCCTGTCCACGATTCTCCGCCATAGCTCCATCTACCTGACAGTGGATATGTGCTGTACCTGTGCTCCATAGAGCTGTGGCTCTACCCTGACTATTTCCTCCTCCATGACCCGCAACTCCTCATCAGTGAAACACGGGTGCCTTAGTGGGGACATGGTGTGTTGTGTGGTGTGTGTTGTGCAAAGGGTATTAAGTGATGTGGTAGGGTGTGGGATGTGGGGTGTGTGACAGATGTATGCTTGTTTGTGGTGTGTGTAATTGTCTCAGTGGTCTTCGTGTTAGTCTTGTGGCGCTTATTGATCTTCGTAAAGGGTGGTGTGTAATGTGAGTGTGTGTTTTACAGTGCTATGGGTGGGTGGGTGTGATGTGTGTATGAGCGTCAGGTGTGTGATTTTTTTTTTCGGTCAATGTTGTGTTGTTTTGTATTTGGGTGGCCATTCTGAGCGTGCCGGTGTGTACAGCCAATGGTTTACCACCATTGAATGTCTGCCGGGGTGATTTGTGGATCATAATGTGGTGGGCGTTGTTTCGTTGGCCTAACGGTATGGGTGTTCGTAACTCCACTTTAGCAATGACCTTTGGGCTGGCGGATTTGTGTATGTGGCAGTATTCTGTCAGTTTGGTGTGTGTGTGTATTGTAATGTGGCGAACAGACTTTTGCCACCGCTGTGGTATGTTGGCAGCCGTCCCAGCAGTGGTAAGCGGCATTTATCGCCGAGGTCGTAATAAGGGCCCTAGTCTGCCACTTCCCTGGGGTTTCCAGTTCCTGTTTGCTCAGGACTGATCAAGTGACACTGCAGCTGCCTGGGCTTTCTGGCTGGTGTTTTCCCAACTGGGATTTCCCACTCACTGTCCTTCCTGCCAGCAGAAGCCCCGCCCACTCCAAGACCTACTCAATGAAGGCCTCAGAGCTACCTTGCAGCAGATGTGCTCAGCAGGTGCACCACAGACACACCAAAGGCAAGCCTGTCCTTGCCTGTCTGCACCTGGACTGCACCCAGTGCCACGACCGCGGGTCCACCCTCCCCCCAAAGATGCACCATTGCTGAGCTCTACATACTGAACCCCGGATGCCGCAACAAACACTGCCACCGCACTGACCCACGCTCCATGTTAGGACCTTTCAGCTGCACCCATTGCCGCTCCAACTTCCACAGCACACATACCAGCCCACTGACCACCCCCACACTGGAAAAAACACAAACACCACCTGAACAAAAACACAAACTTGCATGCACTCTTCTCAACACGCACTTGCTATGCAAGCATTCCACCAAATTATGGGACCTTATTGGCACCCTTGTACTCAGAATAGTCTTCCTCACGAGACCTGGCTCAACCCCACATCCGCCCCTGACATTGCCACAGCAGTCCCCAAAGGATATAAAATCATTCACCAGGACCGTGCCAACAAGCTGGGAGGAAGAACAGCCATCATACACAAAGAGACCATACAGTGCACCACCACCACCGACAACACCACCACCCCCATGGAACATCTCAACTTCAAGCTCCACACGACAAACCATCGATCAGAGGCACCCTCGCATTCTAAACCCCAGGCTTGCACTCCAGCTTCTGCAACACCATCACAGACTTCATTGCGTCTCTAGCCTTAGACTTCAAGGACTACATCTTCCTAGGGTGCTTACATTTTCACATCGACGACCCCATCGACAGTATGAGTAGCCTCAGATTGACCCAGATCATCCACAACCCCAAACATGCACACTACAGGACATACTAGACCCCATTTTCATTTCCAGCAACTGAGACACATACAGCTATGTCACAGAATTCACATGGGCCGATCACTCCATCGTCCACTTCAGCAGCTTCAGCCCCTGCACTGAGAGGACCAGCATCCCTCACCCGAGGTAGAGCAAAATTTCAGAGACTAGCTGGATAGACGCCCTCAGCACATCTAACCCCGCTACCACCACCAATCTTGAACAGGGAGTGAAAGACTTCAACACCTGGATCATCAATTGCATCAACAGCATCGTCCTCGTTAAGAGCAGCAACCCGAGTAAATGCTCCAAAAAGGCCAGCTGGTACACCCAAGAACACAGAACAGCAAAAAGAGACAACAAGCAGCTAAAGAGCAGATGGCGCGCTAGCAAGGATGCATCAAACAGAGCAGCTTTCAAGAATTCCCTCAACTCTACCACCGCCTGCTAAGTACATCAAAGAAGACTGCCCTTGCCGCACACATCAAAACTAGCACCAGCAACACCAAGGAACTTTTCAACATTGTTGTGGAATTCTTCAACGCAGCTGCCAGAGAAAACGTAACACCCTCACAGGAGCTGTACAAACTATCTTGCCCACTTCTTGCACAACAAGATCACAACCATATACAGAAACTTCAAACCCGATCCCACACCTACAGACTTCCTCATTAGATACACCACCACTGTAACTGACACAAAGCACACACCATACACCTGGAACATCCACCTTGAAATCCATCCACTCTGGAGCTCCCACAGTTCCATACCCTCACCACATCTTCAACCTTGGAAACCAAAGGCAGGAACTCACGACCCTGCCCAACACCTTTATCACCATTGCAACATTTCCTGACACCTGGAAACATACCATATTCAGACCACTACTCAAAAAACCTTCCACCGACCCAAGAAAACCCCAAAACTACTGGCCAATATCCCTGCTTCCATGTGCAGTAAAAGTCTCGGAAAAGATTGTCAACAAGTGTTAGAAATGGGGTCTTTGGTTGGCAGTCAGGTTACCCCCATCCAAGCAGCGACCCTCATTCTAGTCAGGGTAAAGGAGAATCACACTCAGTTAACCCCGCTCACCCCCTTGGTAGCTTGGCACGAGGAGGCAGGCTTAATTTTAGAAGCAATGTGTAAAGTATTTGTACCAACACACGCAGTAATTCAGTGAAAACACCACAAAATGACACAACACAGGTTTAGAAAAACAGGGAATATTTATCTAAATAAAGCAAGACCAAAACAACAAAAATACAACATATATAAGTCAAGTTATGAATTTTCAAAGAATAAAAGTCTTAAATCCTTTAGAAAACATTGAGAACATTGTTAGTGTACAAAAGTACCTGGGTAGCGTCAAAATAACACCGCACGGGCAGGTGTGCATCGGAAAAGGCCAGCGATGCATCGATTTCTCACTCGCAAGCGAGACCATGCCTCGTTCCTCCTCCAGTCGGGTCACTGTGCATCGTTTCTCCTCTCCCACAAGAGAATGATGTGTCGATCTTGACAGGTACCACGGGTCTTTGCAGGCTTTGCAATGTTCTTCTGCATCCAGCGATGTTGCGTTGAAAATCTAATTGCACGGTATCACAAAAGCATACTGTGTGTGGTTTGTATCATTATCAGCCTCCATTAGCTGGTGTTAATCCATCGTTTCTCCAGGCACATTGCGTTGATCTTCCAGCCGCAATGCATGTGGAGCATTGATTTCAGCCATGAAGCGGGTGGTGCTTCATTTATCAGCTGCGTCACGGAAGGTGCGTCAAAAATTTCCCCACACAGCGGTCTGTGCATGGATTTTTTAGTCTGTCTGCCAGCTTCACCTTTCAAGGGCCCAGGGACTGGATAGGGCACCACTTTGCAGGGCAGGAGTATCAGCAAAGAGTTCATGTGCTGGCAGGGGAAGTCTTTGATGGACCTGAGACTTCAACAACAGGAGGCAAGCTCGTTCAAGCCCTTTCAGATTATTCACTAGCAGGAATGCACAAAAAAGTCCAGTCTTTGTCCCCTTTCACTTTAAGAAGCAGCAACTGCAGGATAGCTCCAGAAAGCACAGTCACAGGCTGGGCAGCACTTCTCAGCTCTTCAGCTCTTCTCCTTGGCAGAGGTTCCTCTTGATTCCAGAAGTGATCTAATTTTCAGGAGTTTGGGGTCTTCTTCTTATACCCTTTTATGCCTTTGAAGTGGGCCTACTTCAAAGGAAAGTCTCTCTTTTTTGTGAGATCCTGCCTTGCCAAGGCCAGGCCCCAGACACACACCAAGGGTTTAGAGACTGCATTGCGTGAGGGCTGGCACAGCCCTTTCAGGTGTGAGTGATCACTCCTCCCCTCCCTCCTAGCACAGATGGTTCATCAGGATATGCAGGCTAAACCCCAGCTCCCTTTGTGTCACTGTCTAGAGAGAGGTGCACACAGCTCAACTGTCAAACTAACCCAGACAGGAAATCCACAAAGAGGAAAAGCAAGAAAATGCCTACTTTCAAAAAGTGGCATTTTCAAAGACACAATCTCAAAACCAACTTCACTAAAAGATGTATTTTTAAATTGTGAGTTCAGAGGCCCCAAACTCCAAATGTCTATCTGCTCCCAAAGGGAATATATGCTTTGATCATATTTAAAGGCAGCCCCCATTTTAACCTGTGAGAGAGCTAGGCCTTGCAATAGTGGAAACCGAATTTGACAGTATCTCACTGTAAGGACATATAAAACACATTAGCATATGTCCTACCTTAAACATACACTGCACCCTGCCCATGGGGCTACCTTGGGTTCACCTTAGGGGTGTCTTCTATGTAAGAAAAGGGAAGGTTTAGGCCTGGCAAGTGGGTACACTCACTAAGTCGAATTGGCATTTAAAACTGCACTCACAGACACTGCAGTTGCAGGTCTGAGCCATGTTTACAGGGCTACGTATGTGGGTGGCACAACCAGTGCTGCAGGCAAACTAGTAGCATTTGATTTACAGGCCCTGGGCACCTCTAGAGCATTGTACTAGAGACTTACTAGTAAATCAAATATGCCAATCATGGATAAGCCAATCAACAATACAATTTACACAGAGAGCATATGCACTTTAGCATTGGTTGGCAGTGGTAAAGTTCTCAGAGGCCTAAAGCCAACAAAAACAGGTCAGACAAATTAGGATGAAGGAGGCAAAAAGATTGGGGATGACACTACAAAAGGGAAAAAGTCCAACAACCAGCTACTCGATGTCTCCCAATCCGGCTTCCGCAGAGATCATAACACCAAAACTTCCTTAAACACAGCCACTGATGACAACCAAACCCTCCTCCACTGAGGAAAAACAGCAGCTTTGATTATCCTTGATCTCTCAGCAGTCTTTGACACTGTATCCCATCAGATCCTGATCAAAAGACTGCACCGTGTCAGCATCCAAAGGGACGTACTCAGATGGAACACCTCCTTCCTCACCAGAAGAACCCAGAGGACCCACCTCCAACATTTCACTTCTGAGCTAGGCATGGGCGGAGTGAACGGAGTCCAGCTTCACAGAATTCCACAGAGTTGAAAAAAACCTCAGTGGAATTCCACGAAGCCGGAGTTCCGTGCCCCTTATAGCGTTTCCTAGATGGGCGCATTCAGGCCAGGGCCATAGACAGTAAAAGCTGCAGTTTTTTGGCCTCTTGTGCACCGGCCAGCCCCATGTACACTGCACAGGGGACAGGCCGGTGCACAAGAGTCCAGAGACTGCAGTTTTAACTCTCTACTGCCCTGGCCTGAGTTGAGGCCAGGGCCGTAGGCAGTGAAAGCTGCTGTTTCAGTCCTTTTTTGTGCAACAGTGTGCACAAACAATGACAAAACAAAGAAAGAGATGAAGACTTACTTGGGTCTTCTCCGGCGGTCCTTCTCTCCTTGCAGTCCGTCGGCAATGACAAGTTCTCTCCAGCAGCTACCTCCCTCCCCTGCTCCGATGCACTGTGCAGCCCATACTGGGCTGCAGCGTGCACTGGGTGAGCTCCGCTCTACTGGTGGGGCTAGCAGAGTTTTTTGGATAGCTCCATGCTCCAAGTGGAGTGCACAGTTCCAAAAACTCTGTTAGCTCCGCCAAAGGAGCAGAGCTCCCTGCACACCCCTACTCTGAACCCAATGAGACCACCTTCCCTCAGCCCCGCACTCTTCAACGCATATATGACCCAGCTGGTCATCCACAGTCTCAAATAATTTCCTATGCAGATGACACCCAATTGATCCTCTCACTCACCAATGACACTTCCAGCAACGGAATCAACTTCCACAGATCCATGACATGCGACGGTGACTGGATGAATAACTGCTTTCAGCTGAACACAAAGACAGAAGTACTGATCTTTGACAATAGCAGCAACACATGGAACAACTGCTGGTGGCCATCAGACATAGGACCAACACCCACTCCCTCCAACCATGCCAGAATCATTGACAACAAGCTCACCAGACAAATCACAAATCAAACCCATCTCCTCCACCTGCTTTCTCACTCTACGCATGCTTTGTAAGATCTTCAAGAGACACACCTCCTACAGAGACATCAGAGGATACAAAATGCTGCAGTCACACTCAATCTCGGCCTTCCCAGACAAACACTCATCACAGCCCACCTCAAGCAACTCTGCTGCCTCCTTATATAGAAGAGATGCCAAATCAAGCTACTGACTCACACACACAATGCTCTACATACCAAGGACCCATGTACATTAACCACCGTATAAACTTCCACCAACCTTTGAGAAGACTATGCTCTGCCTCTCTTTCACTTGCCCATACTCCCCACATTTAACAAAGCAGAAGTGGAGGATGCTCCTTCTCTCACATTCTTGCAGAAACCTGAAACAGCCTCCCCACACACTTCCAGACCATCACCTTACTTCCGGAATTCCTAATGGTCTCAAGACCTGGTTGTTCGAAGAAGCCTCCAGAACCTGAAAGCGCCTGGATACCCTGTTGGGTGATTAGCCTCTCTTTATAATCCTGAATGATTGACAATATTGTTACTTTGTTCAATATAAAACTCTGTCTAAATATCGAAACTAACATTTTCAACAACCATAATATCACTAACAATAACTTAAAAAATAATTAAAATCCAGGAAAACTACTATTTCACAACACTGTAAACTACTGAATAACAGAATAAAATATTTAAAAATAATTTTTAACATACAAACGCAAAATAAAATATTTAAAAATATTTCTTAAAATATATTAAATTACCATTAAATGAAATAAGTCAAAGTAACATTAAATTAAAACTATAAAATGAAATCAAGCTATACAACAGATTTAAAAAAAATTGCATTTTAAAATAATAATTTTACATAAATAAATTGTAACGACTTTATCCTTCTATATACATGCATGTGTTTAAAAATATATACATATATATGTGTATATATATATATATATATGCACACTCCGAGTCGGCGTGCCGTTCATGCACCTGACCGTCAGAGATGCCATTCAAATGACGCGCGCCACCACGTCTAAATCATCGCACTTTCTTCCTAGGATACGAAAGGACGGCACGCCACAGGCACAATGGATTACAAGATTTATTAACACAAGAATGCGTTTCGGCGTTACCACCTTCATCAGCTTAACAGTCGCCATCTTGGCTTCGTTTAGATATCATGTGATCCCGTTAAACACTAACAAGACACAAATATAGTGAAATTCATTCCTAAACTTCGTAGAGGACAATCATTCAACATTATGGGGGTTATTCTAACTTTGGAGGAGTGTTAATCCATCCCAAAAGTGACGGTAAAGTGACGGATATACCACCAGCCGTATTACGAGTTCCATAGGATATAATGGACTCGTAATACGGCTGGTGGTAAATCCGTCACTTTTCCGTCACTTTTGGGACGGATTAACACCTCCTCCAAAGTTAGAATAACCCCCTATGTGATTAAAATATATATGCTGCAGTTCAAATTCCTCCTTAAGACACATTTCGTATGTTTACGATTGCAAATGACCTGAAATCAGCACAACGATGATAATAGCAGCAAAATTCATGCCCAAACAGAATAGTAACTGCGATTCTCCATGACGAAATCTATAATCTAAAACTTTTTTTATCTATAAATCTATACCAAAATATGTAATATATAATGTATAATAATATTGCACATATCATTGACCTTCATATATGTTCTTGCATTGTTATTACTAATATAATCTTAAAGTACGCATTTGTAAAATCATACGATTAATTCCATCTCTATTCTAACTCAGAGAAAGAGCCAATGTTTTCACCCAAGATCAGAGAAACTGTGACTATAATAATACAATTCATACCCAGAAGGGATTATTTTGTCTATACTCTATGCTGACATATATATAATTATTAAAACTTGTCAATGACTTTCATATACTTTACTATACAGCCACATATGATATTCTCATAAAATACGCATAAGTGAATTCATGTTATTCATTCCCTCTGTACTCCAAAGTGAACCATGTGGCAATATTTTCGTGTAGAATAAACATATCTAGATTATGTAAAAAATGTGCCAAATACATGATGTATATTAGTAATCAACAAGATCAAAAACAGGTGTATGAAATTTACTTGATTCATGCATTAATGAAGATGAATATATAATTTTTCACTACTATTTAACCCATCGGGTTCCTTGGTATCTAAAAATAATATTCTCAACTCTAACTTGCGTAAGTTCTTTTCCCTATCACCACCTCTGATATCTTTCAATATTCCATCTATAACGCTGTAACTCAATTCATCCATTCTTCCTCCATCAAAATCATGCATATGGCAAGCCACAGGATAAGAATCATCCCTATTTGAAGTGGCTCTTAAATGTTAAAGAATCTTTTTGTGAACCTGAAGTTTGGTGCTGCCTACGTATAATTTGGGACAGCTACATTTAGGAATATAAATTACATAATCACTCTTGCATGCATACCTTCCTTTAATGGTATGTACTATTCTGTTTCCAATTGATAAACTCTTAATGTTTTCACCATTGCTACACACTTTACATCTTGAACATTTGTAAAAACCATCCTGTCTATTAAGCCATGCTTTATGGATACTTTGCTGTCTTACATCACTCTTTACCAATATATCTTTCATGGATTTGCCTTTTCTGAAAGTTACCTGAAGTTTTCTTGCTAGATCTTCACCTATCACTGGGTCACTCCTTAACATATGCCAATGTTTTTGCAGTAAATTACGCACTTGTATATGTGCAGTATTATATGTAGTAATGAACCTCACTATACTGGTTCCTTTCTCCCCTCTATTCTTTTTATCACTTATATTTTTATTCTCCTGGGTAGAGAATAGGAGAGCATCTCTAGTTCAAGTTTTTACTTTTCTACTAGCTCTGTCAAGTATTGTGTCTGAATATCCTCTGTTCTGCAATCTCCTCACCATTTCTCCCTGCACATCATTAAACTGTGTTTCGGTACTGCAAATTCTCTTGGCCCTTAATAATTCACCAAAGGGAATACTATCTTTCAAAGGTTGAGGATGGAAACTGGTTGCATGTAAAATGCTATTCCCTGCAGTTGGCTTTCTGAAAACTGTTGTCTCAGCTTTATTGATCTCTATCATATCTTTCACATCCAAAAATTCAATTTCAGTAGAATGTACTTTCCCTGTAAATTTCAAATTACAATCATTAACAATAACATCATCAAAGAAATTCATGGCAGTGGAGATATCACCTTTCCAGATAACAAAAATGTTGTCTATGTATCTGAGCCACATTATAATATGTTTTTTCCATTTATCTAAGGGGGGGGTTATTTAATACCTGTTCTTCCCACCACGCCATATATAGATTGGCATAACTTGGAGCGAAACAGGTTCCCATCGCTGTTCCACACTTTTTTTCAAATATTTTGCTGTTGAAGAAAAACATATTATGTTGAAGGCACCAGTGAATCATGTTCGTTAACATTTTACTGTGTTGATAAAACCTAATCGATCTAGCTCTCACAAAATACTCAATGGCATTGATGCCTAAGTCATGGGGTATACTGGTATACAATGCTGTCACGTCTAACGTCATCAGCAAGAAATCAGCATCCCAACTTACATAAAAAATCCTTTAAAAAAAGTCCGTACTGTCTTTCAAATAAGACGACATATTACAGACCAATGGAAATAAGAACGTGTCTATATATTGAGAGACAAATTCAAAAAGGCTTCCTCTAATTGAAACTATAGGTCTTCCAAGAGGTTTGATAGCATTTTTATGAATTTTTGGTATCAAATAAAACACTGGTAATTTTGGATGATCAGCCTTTAAAAATCTTTATTCATTATCAGTAATCAGACATTTGTCTTTCCATTGCTGCAATTCATATTGTGATTTGGCCGATACAAGAATATATGGAGGAAGGTTGCAGACAGTTAAATGATACAGTTTGTTATACAAGAACAGATATGAAACATGTTGAAAGTATAAAGTGTAAATTTGATATCGAATTGCAGCAATGGAAAGACAAATGTCTGATTGCTGATGATGAATATAGACTGTACTTATACTCATTTTTACAGTGTGCTACAAAGGAAGGGGAGAGGAGGTTTCAACCAGTTCCAACTGGTTCTGGCAGTGCCCTCTCTTTCCTCCAGCACAGGCTCCAAACATCAGTTGGGGGTAAACAACCATATTGTGTGAGGCCAGGGCACAGCCTTTACAAACACAGGTGTGCCCCGCCTCTCCCTTCTCTCAGCCCAGGAAGACTATTCAGCATGTAGATGCAAATCTGTGACACCTCCACCCTTCCTGTGTACAGGCTGTCTGAAAAGTATGCACAAAGCCCAACTGTCACTCTGCCCAGACGTGGATTGGAGTCAAGCTGCAAACCATTAGAGTCATAAGCAAAGAGAAATGCTCACTTTCTAGAAGTTGCATTTCTGTAATAGTAATAAAAAATACACCTACACCAGTGAGCAGCATTTCTTACCACCATTACAACCATACCAAACATTCCTACACTATCCCTCATAAATCAGACAATACCCCCTACATATGAGGTAGGGCATTTCTAATGCAATCCTATGAGAAGGCAGAACTCACAGCAGTGAGATACCATGTTAGGCTGTTTTTCACTACCAGGACAGGCCATGCAACCTGGCACATGTCCTGCTTTCTACGAACATAGCACCCTGCCCATAGGGCTAGCTAGGCCCTACCTTAGGGGTGACTTACATGTAGTAAAAGGCGAGTTCTGGGCCTGGCAAGTATATTTAGATGCCAAGTCCCTGTGGCAGAAAACTGTGCACAGAGGCCCTGTGCTAGCAGGCCTGAGACAGGTTAGAAAGGCTACTTCAGTGGGTTGTGCAAGCAGCGCTGCAGGCCCACTAGTAGCATTTAATTTACAGGCCCTGGGTATAGAGATACCACTGTACAAGGGACTTATAGGTAAATTAAATATGACAATTAGGTATAAGCCAATCATACCAACTTTAGATAGGAGAACACCTGGATTCCTAGAGCCAACAGCAAGAGGCCAGGGAAAATAGGAGGAAGGAGGCAAAAAGTCAAGGGATGAACCTGCCACAAGGGCCATGTCCAACATTTGTTAATCTTTAATTCAAATCCCTGAAAAGTCATTATCAAGGTCAAGTTGCTTCCATGCCTATAGGCTTTACACCTATTATATTTGTAAACGCCCACCTGTGGTTGGAGCCACACATTGTGCTTACTTCTTATATCACTAGATACCAAAATATCCCTGAAGGATCTTGCCCTTCAAAAAGATATCTGTGGTTTCACATAAATCTTGTTGGCAGTAACTGATTCACCCATCAGGAGATGCCAATGTTTACTAAGCATCTTTCTTACTAAGAGGATGGTCCCTACTTAGGTGGTGACAATTCTGATCCCATCTTTCTTTTGTTTCTCTTCCTTGAGGCTCTATCTGAAGAATACATTCTCATGGCTTTCTCTCTCTGCTCTCTCTTATGTTGACCTCAGAATATTATCGCTGTCCCCCCATGTCTGAATCTTTGAAACATTTCATTACTAGTTCTTCTGAATTCTTCTTCTGTGTTGCATATTCTCCTGGCCCTCAGAAATGCCCCATAGGCAATACCTTTCTCAAGCTCTTTGGATGCTGTGATAGATGTCATGTATTATATCATGTTAGATTGTAGAATGTGAGGGAATTCGATTCTTGAGGCTGGAGGAGGTGAGAGCTGCTGGCTGGGCGTGAGTGGATGGATACTTCAAATAAAGAACCTACACATCTTCTGTCTAATTTGGAGCATTTATTACACTAGCGACGAGCTGCGGCAAAGAAGATTTTGGAGTGTCCTAACACCATACAGTTACGCAATTTTGGCTTTCTTCGAGACTTCTCGAAACTTGACAAGGATCGTGGTTAGTTCTATTTGAAAAACCAAGGTGTTGGATCTTCGTTATATTGTGGAACCCGGTGAGCCAATTTTATTCTTGTTATTTCAATTTATTGACTTAATACTCAACTTTTCAAATGGCAAGTGTTGAGTATTTGAAAATCAACATACCGTTCCGCTCTCATGGCTGTTTCTCGAGGAGTTTTGACGTGTGCAAGTGGTCCGACGTTAATCAGCATTGCGCATGTTCTGCCGGCGTTGTTCAACCTGTGCGCACTACACACACACACACACGCAGTTTTCTTTAAGAAAGGAGATTTCCTTTAGAAATCAACCTTTTCGTGTTGAACTATCTCAACGACGGAGAAGGAGAGAACTACAGCGATACGCACGCTATCCGGGAGGCTGCGTATTGGGGAAATTAAAAGAGACTTCCTTTAGAAAACATCCTTTTAGTTTTCTACTCATCTCAAAGACCTGGACAGAAACTTCTTCAGTGATACACACGCCATTCTGAAGGCTGTGCATTAAAAAAAAAATAGAGGCCATTTCGTCAGTAAATAAGCATTTTTCAGCATTTTCTTGCAGCATTCTCCACTAATACATCACATCTAGATTTTCTTTTTCCACATACTGTATAACAAAAGTAGAGGAAACTTTAAGTGACTTATTTGTTTATTATTTATTATTACTGTGCAAAATATTCCACCTCCACATTTCTTTTTGACTATGCCAGACGAACCGCCCATAATTTGGTCTAAACGTAAAAAATCAATTCTTCATTATTCCAGAGTTTGTGGTACCAATTTGTCTAATGAAAGAAAAACATCTTTACTCATGCACTGTTTGGGCAGTGAAGGACAGGAAGTTTTTGAAACTGTACCTGACCCAGGAGATGAAGGTACTAATCTAAATGAATTCGAGATATGCTTAAAAAAGTTAGACCCACATTACTTACCTAAGATTAGCACCATTTTTGAGTGTTATCACTTCGGTATGAGAGAGCAAGAATCTAGTGAAAGTATTGAAGAGTATGTAACTGCTCTAAAAAAGTTAGCATCAACATGCAAGTTTGGAGCTACTATTGATGAGCGTATTAGAGATCAGTTTATGTTGAGGTGTTCCAGTGACAAAATAAGACAAGAACTGTGGGGCAAAGATGATCCGTCTCTACATGAAGTAATAATTTTGGCTAAGAGTGTGGAACATACCCTAGCTTGTGTCGAGGAGTTAGAAAGAAGTAAAAATCCTGCAATAAATAAGATTACTCCAAAAAAGGAACAAAATACGTGCAAAGAGGCAGATGGAGATAAAGAAGATGGAAAAATCAATCAAGGGCACTGGGCTAGGTTCAAAGACACTAAGGCCCTCATTACAACCCTGGCGGCCGGTGTTAAAGCGGCGGTAATACCGCAAACAGGCCGGCGGAAAAAAAATGGGATTATGACTGTGACAGAAACTGCGAACATAGACAGCCACTTTAACACTCCAACCGGCAAGGCGGTAGAAACAAACACCGCGGCGGTCACCGCAAACAGACAGGCGGAAGACAAAGTACAGCCCACCTTTTCCAGGGCGGAACCAACGCTATCAAAAGCACGGCGGAAACAGTACACAGAAGCGAAAACACTCAGCTCTCGACACCCAAGGAGGAATCAGCACGCCATGGAGCCCGAACTTCAGGTGTTACCCATGTTGGTTTACCTCCTCTTTTACCAGGAGTACGACTGGTGGCGGCGATGACCACTGTGAGTACTGCACCTACAACACAGGGGAGGGGAGAGAGTGACACACACATGCAATACCCCCATCCTCACCCTCACCCACAACAACATACACACAAATACATGCAGCAACATTACATATACACCCCCCCACCCCCTGGAAGAACGCAAGGACAAAAGGAAATGAGTGTAACTATTGTAATCATGAAAAATCCATTAGTCAAAACTCAAAATTCAGTATATACAAATATGTACACCAACCACACAAGTCCGGATAGTGTACTAATCATTGTCCTTGGACCACTGGGCCCAAAATGCAGAGGTGAAGCCCACACTTGATACCTGACTCGAAATGGAGAGAACACTGCTGGGGCATCAGATCGAAAATACACAGGCACCTCAGGGGGAGGGGGGGGGGCACCTCAGCATGATGAACGCACGAGGCCACTGCTGCACGAGGGGGCTCCATGCCCATTGCTGTATCCTGAGGAGTGCAAGGCCATAGTCTCTCAAGTCTCTCCAGTGGGTGGGTTGCCCACTGTTTTATCCTGGGGAGTGCAAAGCCACAGTCTCTCAAATCTTTCCACTGGGTGATTTACCCACTGCTGTATCCTGGGGAGTACAAAGCCACAGTCTCTCAAGTCTTTCCAGTGGGTGGTTTGCCCACTGCTGTATCCTGGGGAGTGCAAAGCCACAGTCTCTCAAGTGGATAACATTCTCCACTGGTTCTGGAGGGGGCATTGTACCCAGAGTGCTACATCCTGCCAAGGACTGAGGTACTGGATGTGATTCTCCAATGGTTCTGGAGGGGGCATTGTGCCCAGAGTGCTTCATCCTGCCAAGGACTGAGGTAGTGGATGTGACTCTCCACTGGTTCTGGAGGGGGCCTTGTGCCCAGAGTGCTTCATCCTGCCAAGAACTGAGGTAGTGGATGTGATAGTCCACTGGTTCTGGAGGGGGCCTGGTGCCCAGAGTGATCCACTTACAGTGTGGCCGGTACAATTCCCTCACCTGGGTGTGCGTGCCACGAGTTTCGCGAGGTTCAGGTAGCATGATACACCATGGAGGCAGCGACATACCCCACACTGCTGTGGCTTCGCCTTCCACCTGCAGGTGCAAACAGTGATGGAAGTCATGGCTCATGGAAGCTGCCCAGGCTCCAGCCTCAGACGACTGACCACTGGGAATGGCAGCCATGTCAGGGGTGGTGCCAGTGTCCGAGGACACCGCGGGGCCAGTGGTGGTGCTTGCAGCGGTGTCTGTGGCGGCAGTGCTTGTGGCGGTGTCTGTGGCGGAGGTGCTGGTGGCGGTGCATGGGTCAGCACCTGCTGAGGGACAAAGCAGGACGTCTCCTCCAGCCTTGGACGGCTGCCCACTGGGAAAGAGGCTGGAGACTATAGTTGAGGCTGTAGATGTGCCGGGGGCGGTTCAGGTGGTGGTGCAGCTAGCGGTGTGCGCCACCATACAGGTTGGCGTAATCGTGGACAGAAAGTGTGACACCGCTCCCTTAGTCGGTGCCACCATGCCCTCTCCTGACCTGCTCTTCTGCTTTTGGGCCTTCCCCAGCTTTGAGGGTGCCGCAGTTGTCTTGCCACTATCCCCTTTTGTTTTTGCTGCGCCCTTGGTGGCTGGTAGTTTCTGCTTCTCCCTCCGGGATGTGGCACCTTTTTCACCTTGGCAAGTGGCAGAATGTCCTTGCCCTCGCTACGTGGCGCACTGGCAGCCCTGATGGGTTGCGAACTCGATGACCCCGCAGTTGCTGGCACCACTGTGCCTGGGGATGTGGTGGCTGAGGTGCTGGGCTGGGACCTGGAAAGCCTGGCCCTAGGGGAAGGAATCTTATTTTGGACCCTAATTCACCCACGCCTGTTATGATTAAGGGTCAGTTTGTTGAAATGTTGCGTGAGGTGTGTGAGCTTTCAGTGCAAAATGAGAATGTTGTATCTGTACCCGACTTTGTTAACAAATATAAGGAAGTATTTAGTGACAAATTGGGATGTTTGAAGAAGTATGTTCATCGCATAAGGATTAACAAAGGGTCTGTTCCTGTGGTAGCCAAAGTATGTCCAATTCCAATATCTATGAAGGATGATGTTGAAAAAGAGATACAGAGGTTATGCAATGAAGGAATAATTGAACCAGTAGAATCCTCTGAATGGATTTTGCCTATTGTTGTTGCACGCAAACAAACTGGTGATATCAGATTGTGCATTGATTTGAGGAATCTCAATAAGTGTGTAGTCAGTGACCAAGTTCCACTTCCCAACATAACTGAGATGGTCTCACTGTTACATGGGTCAAAATACTTCAGCACACTAGATTTGACCTCTGCGTATCATCAAGTTATGTTGTATGCTGAAACAAAAGATTGTACCACATTTATCACACCATTTGGAACTTTTAGGTTTATAGGGATGCCATTTGGTTTGGTGTCAGCTGCTGCTGTATTCCAGCACATGATGTATAATTTATTCGGCTCAGAACTGGGGTTACATATTTCCAAGATGACAAATTAATTCAAGGACAGACAGAAAAAGGCTATGTAATGAGAGTGAGAAAGGTTTTAACCATACTGAGAGGTCATGGTTTGATGATCAAGCTAAAGAAGTGTTCTTTCAGTAGAACAGAAATTGAATATCTAGGTCATAAAATCACTTCTAAGGGTTTGTATCCAAAAGATGATCTTGTTATGAACATTTTAAAATTGCGTATTCCTGAAAAGAAAGAGGAGCTGTTGTCTTTTCTTAGTATGGTAGAGTTTCATGCTAAGTTTTTACCTAATCTTGCCTCCAAGACAGAACATATGCAGAAACTTCTAAAGAAAGGGATTGAATTCACATGGGATGAAGAGTGTAAAAAGGAATTTGAAAGTATAAAAAGGGAACTGTCGACAATTGGGAGTTGGAATTCATTTGATCCTGAAAAGAAATGTGTAATCATGACAGATGCTAGTATGAAAGGTCTAGGAGCAGTTTTGCTTCAGGATACTGGTAATGGTGATTTCAGGGCAGTGGTGTACAGTTCTAGGACTTTGCGTGGGGTGGAGATGAATTATTCTACTATTGAGAGGGAAGCTCTGAGTGTGTTTTGGGAAGACAACAAATTCAAGATTTTTGTGTGGGAAGAGAATTTTATGTTTTCACTCATCATAAGCCACTTGTGGAAGTTTTTACAAAGAAAGGACTAGATATGATTTCGAGTAGGATTAGCAGATGGATTGTTAGTCTTCAAGATTTTTGTTTTAGTATGTTCTATGTTCCAGGACCAAATAACAGAATTACTGTTTGTTTGTCAAGATGTAGCTCTGAAGCTGAGGAGTCCTTAGAGAAAAGTCATGAGGGTGTGATTAGTGTGTGCAGTGTAACGGAAGGAAATGTAGAACAAGATGAATGGTTGAGAACTGTAGCTGAGGATTCGGTGTTACAGCGTGTGTGTGAGTCACTTAAGTATGGGTGGAATTCGAATGTAAAACGGGATGAAGTTTTGGGAGGATTTTGGAGAGTGAGAGATGAGTTGTCTATAGCGGATGGTCTCCTTTTGCATGGTTTAAGATTAGTCTTCCATTTGAATTGACTGACCAAATTATCGAGTTGGGACATGCGGGACATCAAGGGATGAGTAGGACGAAAGCTAGAATTAGTCTTAACTATTGGCGGCCACGCATGAACTTGAAGATTGAAAGGATGGTCAGAGAATGTCCAGATTGTTGTAACAGTGACAAGGCATACAAAACCACCGATGCTGCTGGCTGGGTGTGAGTGAATGGGATACTTCAAATAAAGAACCTACACATCTTCTGTCTAATTTGGAGCATTTATTACAGATGGCAGCTGGCTGCATGTAAATCATGATTTCCTGATGTTTCCTTCCTATATATACTTGTTACAATTTTTCAATTTTCTATATCTATGGCTAACCCCGAAACTTGCTTTGCATTGCACTAATCTCACAGGTCAGACTTAAATTCAAATTATTCACATTCCATTCCTAAACAAATTCCTGAGCTGATTTTTCCTTCCCTCACCAAATTTCAAACAGATCACCTATGTATCTGAGCCAACATACTATCTGGAATTGAAGGGAGTTTGTGTATATATATATATATGTATATATCAGTTAAGGAGTAATCTGAAAAACAAATCTAATACAATGTGACTCAACTAAGAAAATTGAAGTTTTAAAAAAACAGTCATTACAAGCACTTTACTAATTAAATTACCACTTTAAAAGGACACAAAAGTAAAAGTGTGAATTTATTTACAGCGGAGCTGAGCACTTCGGGAAAGTGATTCCTGTTGATTTCTACACAAAACAAAGAAACCACCCCCAAAGAAAAGGAAGTCAACTCTAAAATGTAAGTAATATAAGAGACATAATCGATATGGAGTTCCATGTCCATATAAAGAATAGGCCGAAGGTCAAGTTCCTTTATAGGGTTATGGATTAGGGTTATGGATCCTAAAGGTGACTTGCAATATCCTTATTATATGCTGCAGGTCGTACTGTAATTCTTACAAGACATACTCATACTTTAGCCTTTTCCACAAACTACTTAAGTGTCTTAGGGGGTCATTCTAAGCTTGGCGGGCGGAGGGAGCCGCCCGCCAAGCGGGAACCGCCAGAAGACCGTACCGCGGTCACAAGACCGCGGCGGTCATTCTGGGTTTCCCACTGGGCTGGCGGGCGACCGCCAAAAGGCCGCCCGCCAGCCCAGTGGGAAACACCCTTCTACGAGGAAGCCGGCTCCGAATGGAGCCGGTGGAGTGGAAGGTGTGCGACGGGTGCAGTAGCACCCGTCGCGAATTTCAGTGTCTGCTAAGCAGACACTGAAATTCAAAGTGGGGCCCTCTTACGGGGGCCCCTGCAGTGCCCATGCCATTGGCATGGGCACTGCAGGGGCCCCCAGGGGCCCCACGACACCCCTCACCGCCATCCTGTTCCTGGCGGTCGAAATCGCCAGGAACAGGATGGCGGTGAGGGGGTCGGAATCCCCCATGGCGGCGCAGCAAGCTGCGCCGCCATGGGGGATTCCTCAGGGCAGCGGAAAACCGGCAGGAGATGTTTTCAAACATGAAGGATAAAAATGTAATTTCTAAAGAAAAATTAAACACATCAAGACAGCTGTTCGAAATTTGTTGCAAAAAGTTAGTAGATTCAGTTCAATTCGAGTCATTTAAAAAAATCACACCATCTCCAGCCAGGCACAGCCAACAACTGCCTTGGACACTTTCTTTTTTTTGTTAAATCTTTTTATTTTATTTTCAAACGGTTTTATAGCATATCCAATGAAGCATTACAGACTGGTAGATCCTCAAGCACCAAATTTAGGGAGAAATAAGTTCCCCCTCCCCCAACAACACACAGACACATGAACATATATAGTCGGTCCATACAGTCATCGGTCTCTCTTCCCATCTGTAAACATCACAATCTAGATGGCATTCAGTATTCAGCGGTATATATTCTTCAGCATGCCCCGTGAGCCAAGGTTTCATACATTCACGGAGAAGTATGCCATTGGGGCCCCTCAAACCCAACTGAACTTCCGCGGACAGCCTCTATTTGTGTAAGTCACCTTCTCTGCCATCATAAAACCATTCATCACTGTTCTCCACGCATCCAGAGTTGAACATATCTCAGAGCCCCAAAGGCGGGCAATATCCCTCTTGGCCACCACCAGCCCAAGGCCACAAAAAAGAAGCTTAGCACACGGTAGGACAACGTCATTGGGAATTCCCAGGAGAATAAATTTGGGATAAAGAGGGATCTGCTCCAATGCCACACCCCTCAATTCCCCACAATCTTTGTCCAGTATTCCTGAAGCACAGAGCATCCCCAGAGTATGTGTAGAGAGGTGCCAATGTTCTTGTGACATCTAAGACAATTTGGTTGCTGTGCACTTCCTATAGTATGTAGACCTTGTCTGTCATAAAAGATCCTGTGAAGAATCTTAAATTGGATTAGTCTCAGTCTCGACTGGGTAGCTACTTCTAGTGGGAGCATAAGCGCTGCTTCCCAATCTACATCCTCCAATTCTCCTAAGTCGGTCTCCCACTGTCCACGTGGTCTTAGAAGTGTGTCAGGTATGTTAATATTGATAGTCCTATACGTCATAGACGTCGCTTTTGTGTCTAGGCCCTCCATCAATAATCTGCCTTCCAGCAGGATGTAGTCATGTACTCCCCCCCCCCCGGGCAGCCCTCTGCTTTCCACACATGTCGCAGATGTGCATACAGGAGGCACTGTGTCTTGCTAAGCTCATACTTATCTTGAAAGGATGCAAAAGGCATGACATCACCCCCCTCAATCACATCTTCCACCTTAAAGATACTGATGCGATCCCAGGTCTCAAAACCCTTCAATTTTCTAATTTCTGGCAACCAACATCCCTCCCAAAGAGGGGTCTCTCTCGTGGGTCGGTGATGTCATCCGATTACAGTGGTAGCCTTAGACCACGTCTGAGGGACACCTGAGTGGCCGGCAGAAGTCTCTCCTATCAAAATTGTTTATTTTGACTGATCAGATTGCAGTTTGCTGCCAGGCAAATGTGGCAGGCCTAGAGTAATGGCTGCATGGGCAAACTAGTGGATGTCACAGTAATGCTGTAGTTCATAGTTGACATTACAACGCTTCATGCCATGGTTGTACTTTAGATTCCATATACTATGAGCTCATGGCAAAGTTAAATATACTCTTTGGGTGTTAGTTAATTCAAAATGTTTTAGGGGTCAGAGCACATGACCTGTGGCCTAGTTAGCTGTGTCCCACGGCATAGTGTCAAAAAATGAACTGTACTAGTCTACAAAAAATGGGGGGATACAACACAAAAATAAGTACTTTCTCACATCTCTCTGTATATTCTTATTACATCTCAATATACTGACAGCTGCTATAATTGTCCATGTATAATCTTTTGTGCTACAACTTGCACTTTGCTCTGCCACCACGTAGCTCCACCAGTAAGTGAAGCCCATCTGTCTTTAAACTCTGACCCCTGTCAGTAGTTTGAGGCCGTCCTCCACCCGCAGGCTCTGCCTGCACCTCATCCCTGGTGTCTAGTGAGACAGCTGCGCGGCCGCCATTAAGTGTGCCTAAGGCAAGCCCGTCTGCACCCGTCCGCAACCCGACTGTATTCAACGTCAGGACCCCGGGACCTCTCACCCACTACCGCTACACGCCAGCAGCACTCATCACACTCAACCCAGGACGCGACAACAACTGTAAGCAGGCATCACCAAGTGACACCAAGGGACCCTTTACCTGTGGCCACTGAAAATTCATCAGGCTCCTCCACTCAAGCCCACCCCGAGGATCCACAAAGCAGAACACAATCTCAGATGTATCTTGATCAACACATGCTCCATCCACAGGCATGCGATTGAACTATGGAACCTCATCGACACAGCATCCCCGGACGTCGCCTTCCTCACAGAAACCTGGCTTAAACTCTCCTTGGCTCCAGACATCGCCATCGCCATCCCTGATGGCTACAAGATCATCCACAAAGACTGGATGAACCGCCCCGTGGTAGGCATTGCCATTGCCCACAAAGAGTCCTTGCGCCTCTCCACCAGCACTGAAGGCACCACAACCAACATGGAACTCCTCTTCTTCCAGATTGGAACCAACCCTAACACCACTCTGTGGGGCACCCTCATCTACGGGCTACCCAGCCCCGCCCATCATTCTGTGACACAATCGCTTACCTCGCCACCACCCACGTGCTTGCCTCTAAGGACTACATCCTCCCCAGGGACCTCAACTTCCACTTGGAGAACCTCAATGACAACAACTCCACGACGCAGCTCGAAAACCTCGCCAACCTTGGACTCTAGCAACTCATCACCTTGCCCACCCATTCTGCTGGACACACACTCAACCCCATCTTTACCGCCAGCAACCACATCTCCATCAGCCATTCTACTGAACTCCAATGGACTGACCACCACTCTATCCAATTTACCTTCAGCAAATCCACCGACTGACACCTCGCTCACCTACCTTCCCCGCAGGAAATGGAACAAGATCACCGAGGATCAGCTATTCACCAGCCTCAATAACTCACCCTCCAGACGACCTTGCCACAAACACAGCTGTCCAAGACCTCAACAACTGGATCGTAGACTGCGCCAACACCTTATCCCCCATCAACAAACCCTCCAACAGATGCACATCATTCAAAGCCAATTGGTTCACCTCCGCTCTCAAAGAGTCCAAACAAAACTGTAGATGCCTTGAAAGAAAATGGCGCACCAACAATATCCCCACCAACCACGAAGCCTTAAAAAAAAAACATAAACACACACTAACAACTCATCTGAACCACCAAAAGAAACGCCTTCTAGAAGCGCATCAACAGCAAAGAGCTCTTTGCGATCATCAGCGAACTGATCAACCCCAGAGTGAACTCCACCGACATCCCCCTCACAAGAACTCTGCAACAACCTCTCCACCTACTTCCACCGGAAGATAGCAGACATCTACAACAGATTCCTGACTCAGGACCATCCCACCACCATCATATCCACCACTGAAGCTCCTCCAAACCCCAACCACCTACTGTGCTGGGCCAACATGTCTGACAATGAAACCCTCAACATCATGAACTCCAGCCACTCCCACTCTCCATCCAACCCCTGTCCCCACCACTTCTTCAACAAATCAAGGAGCACAATAGCACCCAAACTCCGGCACATCATCAACTGCTCCTTTGAAACCGCCACCTTCCCAGAAATCTGGAAACACACTGAAATCAAACCCTAACTGAAGACACCCACCACAGACCAAGACAACCTCACGAACTTCTGTCCCACTCCCCTCGGAAGCACTCCGGCCCCCGCCGACCCCACCTGTAACCTCGGCTTCCTCAATCAGCGCAGTCTCCTCCACCTGCTTCAACACCATGTGCATGCTCCGCAAGTATCCCAACCGAATCCAAAAGAACAGTCACCCAGGCCCTCGTCATCAGCAACCTGGACTACGACAACCCACTCCACGCCGGAACCACAACCAAGGTACGGAAAAGAATGTAACACATCCAGAACGCCTCCGCCTGTCCCATCAAGAACGCTCCCAGATACTGCCACACCTCTGCCCTACTGAGGGACCTGCACTGGCTCCCAATAGGCAAGAGGATTACATTCAAACTTATCATGCACACCTACACAGCCCTTCACAATGCTTGACCAGAATACCTCAACCACAGACTACACTTCTACATGCCCACCAGACAGCTCCACTCCGCCAACCTCACCCTCGCTGCTGTTCTATGCATCCAGAAGGCCACAGCCGGAGGAATATCCTTCTCTCACCACGCCGCCAAGACCTAGAACTCCCTTCCCATCCACCTCAGAAGATCTCCCACTCTATTGCAATTGAGAAAAGACCACAACATCTGGCTATTTGATCCCCTCTGTTCATCGATGACTACTCACTTACTGCCCCCACCCAGCACCTTGAAACCTTAGCAAGTGACTAGCCGCGCTTTACAAGTATAGTGATTGATTGATTGAAATTGGACACTCAATACATACTCATATGTTCACTTCGTGTTGCATGGGATAAACATTATTTTGTACTAACTGACACTGGACTCGAAAAAACAGTTGCTCTACTTCTGAATGTATGATGTCAAATTATACCTTTGAGATGTCTGAAACAAACTATTAACTACAATGCTAATAGGTATTTGAAGGATGAGAAAGTATTGTTTATAAAATGAGCTTTGAAAGAGCTGGGACTCGTGATCTATGTGAGTATTTTACATGATTCAATCTTTAGGCTGCAGTAAGTTTTCTGACATTTGGCTACCAGGTGGAACTCACAAGGTCTTGCCTTAACGGCAGAATATAACAGAACACGCTCAGACACCTTGCAATCCTAGCTCCACATCACATTCCAGTCTTGGTTTCCACACCACTATTGTGATGCATCATATCCCTTGTAGTTTTCTGTGTCAACAAACCCTGCCTATTTCAGATCCGTGAGATAAAAATATATTCTGTATCTTCATATTAACCAAATCTCATGTGAAATTAATAAGTCTTCCTGTCTTGGTTGACATCTAGAACTAATACTGTTACACTGTAATTCATCAAGACATGTTCTCTGTCTTTAATACAAAGGACATTCAACAATACATCAGCAACCAAGGAAAAAGTTCAGAGGGAAACAGAATAAGTAAGTATTTTTCCTCAACTGTTGCAAAATAAATCCTCAGGCCTAGTTAAGCTAAGAAAGCCTAAATACACATTAATACAATTAATACATATAAAACCTATTGCACACCTTACAATTTGCACCAAATATGCAAAGCAAATTATTCAATTGTAAACATTATTACAGTTAAACGTGCATTTATTTTTCTGCACACATGTAACTCAATAAAAGTATGATTAATTCACATTTGTTTAAATACTCAAAATACACATTGTCTCTACTTTTCTCTAAAAATAATACTATTAATGTTAGTACATGTCAGGCATTCACTCTAATATGCATGCACAATATCTTTCATGTTGAATGCGATGTGAAATAAAAATGGAGGCCACATTGTCTACCATAGTTCAAACATATACATTTTACATTCCCTGTTAATTTCTCTGTTAGGCCTTTAAATGAAGGTTTGTAAGTACCATATGCTAACTTCTATGCCACTAATATATCAATAACATTTGATCTTTGTCACAATGTCCTCACAGAACAAATGTTGTTAAAATGAAAATGCAACATCTCTTCTAGGATTCAAATATATAGTGACAACAGAATACTATTTCCTAGGTAAAGGAATGATATCTGCCATAAAGCTGCAGCTTTCTCAAAAGTAGGTATTGTAATATCTTCACTATGAAAAGACAGCGGGTGCCTATTCTTTGGGAGACAAAGGAGAGTATGCAAGAGATCTGAGGCAGCAGCCGGTAGCAGTGTTTTTAAAGCTGCTGGGCCTTGCAAATAAAAAATACATTAGCAAAGCCAACAAAAGTGTTGACAAAGCCAAAAATGGTCAACTAAAAAATAAAACAAATAAAAATAGACATTGGCTCATGACCCAGAATTGTAAGGCACCGCTTTGCAGAAAAATATGTTTTTGTGCAGAGGCAAAATGCTATCACTCACAGTGAGCGAAGCCAATGGCCCTTTGCCGTATGCTGTGGAGGGCAGAATCAAATAATGCAATGGTGAGTGACTTGAACAGACCAATGGAAGGGCACTAACTGATTCCCCTCTATCTGTGTACATACATAGGTATTTTTACTTGTGAACTCTGAAAAAATAGGTTGATTAAGACTCTAAAGCTGCCTCTGGGCCACACCTAGAAAGAGGAATGCAATAATGCAGTTCCCCATCACACTGAATCAGGAGCTACTTTCTTGCTTGAAAAGTTTTGAAATCAGAAGAATTCAAAAGCCAGAGAAAACACTAGGCCAGGCCTTACACTATGTATCTTCTTTATAACAGTTGCAATCTTTGGTGAAAACCACTCATCAGCTTCGAGCCATAGGCCTTCTGTACATGGAAAGACTTCTAGAATTTTTGGGAGTTCCTCATCTTCTTCCATCAAGGCCCTGGGCTACCCCCAGCAAATAGTTAACGCTTTCCATATCCAGAGCCGTATTACCAATGAGCTGCACAAATAGAGCTATCTCATATGTACACTGGTCCTTTCATTTCTTGGGTGCAAAGTAGATACTTCTACTCACTATGTGGATTTTACCAGCCACAGTGTGTGTGGCTGCCTGAATTTGACAAGGGCTTAAAGGCTGCTACCATGGTGGTTGCAGGTCAGGTTATTCCCCAACTTTGTTAGAAGATTCTTGCTCTCTTTGACAAGCCGGAATAGAGTGGGTGAATACACAATATCTGATAGAATGACTCTGGCACCACAGACAAGATTTTCGTTTGATTAACATTTGGAATAGGGCATAGACACCCAGCATGGGACAGCACAATATGATCCTTAAGACATTTAATTTAATACCCTTTTCTGAAAGACCTCACTGAAACCCCCTTTCATCTAATGGGGTGAAGCACTGCACAACACATCAAGCCACCAAAAAGCTCAACAGTAGCTACGAAAAAACAGCAGTTCGCATAGCATTCAACACACCACATGGCATCAATACCTCCTTCACCCAATGAAACTAATCCCCATAATCCTCTAATTAACATAAAAGACAACCCACGTAGGGTTACTTGCAGTAACCAACTGATGTTGGAACCCGAATACACCTCACAAGACCCACACGACATCCTCAAAGGAGGCAAAATCTTGAGACTAATAGCAGGGATTCCAGAGTTGAGGTATATAACCTCCCCAGACCTACAATTGGTGGAATTCCTGGCGAGCAATAATCCCCAGTTACTGGAAGTTACACAAACCATATGTGTGTATAACCAGATCTGAGGAAATATTGGCTTTAGTTTTAAAATCCAGCAACAACTTCAAACAATAGGAAATAACAATATGGAGAACAAGTGTATCAAGATGTCCATTTCACTTGATACAGAGAAATAAACTCTCTGCCAATGAAGGAACTGCTCCCACCTACTCAGTTTTGCAAAGCACAAAAAGTAATTCAACTGTCAGAATAGTGGGGCAAGGTCAAAAGGGGTCAGCAAGACATGCAACTGAAATACAATGGGACTGTATTCCTACAGCAAAACCCATGAATCAGAGCTCAAAGTGTGTTTAAACAAGGGCACTCGTTACTTTGTCTAATGTAATGGAATATAGTCGGGGCTAGAACCTTACTACAAGACGGAGCTCCACTGGGAAATTGAAAAAACTTTGACATCATAGCACTACAGGAGACCTGGTCTATGATAACAGTGGCAGTTGGTGGGTTTGCACACTATCATTCTCCAGCCTATAGGGTACCACTCAGTATACATATCGCTCAGCTTAGACATCTGTATCCATAAAGTACCCTCAGCTAATTCAGGCTGCAAAATAATAAAGCTTACAATTGGTGAAAAGATAAACGTCCACCATTACTTCTAATTATGTTCATCCCAATCCCACGAGAAAAAGAAGGCTCTTGGAAACAATAACTTCAAGCTTAACAGACCTGAAACAAGCCAGCCCAACATGGGACCTAATCTTAACAGGGGGGTTCAATACAGACATAATTCATTCTCTTGATGATGATGATATGCTGGCTGTGGAGAACTAATTCTGGCAAGTCCCAGCTCAGGCGAACCACGCCACTAAATGACGTGACCTAATTAGTGAAGGATTCATGACAACCACAGAATATTCAGGCCGGGGAGTGCGGAATGAACGGTTCCATGAAAACACCCCTCTGAACTACACATATTTTGGCCTGAACTCAAGATCAATCATTGATTACACAATCGTCTCATTGCCATTTGGTTCCCCAAATTCAGCAGTAAAAAAATGTTTGTTCCACTGAAAGTGATCATTCATATCAAGCACTAACTTTAGGGCTAACACCCCAATGCCACACTCTGGCACCAGAGGACATGGGTTCTCAACACTTGATCAACCTAAAGTGTCTGAGATAAAACAACAAGTCTATAGTAACACATGCTAAGCTAGCGAGAAGCCTAATGTCTAATGCGAGCACCAGTGGCAAGTGCATAGACGCATGGGTACATTTCTGCAAAAAACTACTAGCACAGGGTGTGTCAGGGTAAACAGATCCATCTAAGGTGAGACGACAACCAAACATGCCCTCATCCAGGAGTACGGCTCTAAGAAAAGAGCTGAGGAAAACCACTAGACGCCTAAGAACAGGAACCCTGCAGTGCTCCTATTGGAAAAGAGTGAAAGCCCTAAACAAACAGTACAAAATGCAAATCTGGGAGGAAAAAAGGAAAGTCAAAGAGGGATTCTGGTCAAGAATAACATTTGATGCTAGGCAGACTGATTTCAGGAAATTCTGGGAAACAATAAATGGCCCGAACAAAACAGCGAAAGTGAAAAGCCACTCTAGTACACCAGGGTCACAATGAGTCTCCTGTTTAGCCAATGTCTTTTCCATCAAAATTTCCAAAGGTTACTTCTGCAACAATGGATTCGACCACAGTTCAGCGTCAAACAATTCTCTTTCGACTGCAGAAACCTTAAATATGACCTCCATTCAAGGTACCCCACTCTCACCCCTTGAGGTTAAAAAAGTCATACTTGCAGGATGCCACAATGGTGTGCCAGGCCCCAGTGGTGTACCACAGCCATTGTTAAAGATGATTGTGAATTGCTGGTCAGGAGTGCTATCAGCTCTCTTCAAAGAAGTTCAGGTAAACGGGATCATCCTAGAGAGCTGATGCTGATCCATCATTAACCCAATACTCAAAGGAGCTTCCCTAGTACTAGCGGATCTGATTGACTGGTTTCACCTGGACAATATAATTTTGTTGAACCAATCAGGTTTCAGGAAAAACACGGGCACAATAACAAATATTCTAGCAACCACTTTTCTGATGGAGCAAAGTAAAAAATTAAAGAAGAAATGAAATCTCTGCTTCATGGATTTGAAAACAGCTTTTGACTTAGTCAATAGGGGGCTACTCTGGCTCAAACCAAGGAAATGGGGAACTCCACCAAAACTGCTCCGCGCTGTAGAACAGCTCCACTTGGACACTAGCTTCCAGGTGAAAAGAGGTGACGGAACAAGGTTTTTCTCGAAAAATATCAACTAGTCAAGGCCTCAAGCAGGGATGTGTGCTGGCATCTCACCTTTTCAATGTATTCACTGCAGATCTCTCCCCATCACTGGATCAGGTAAACTCTCACCTGCCTCGCCTTTGTTACATCTTTCCCACCTCACTTATGCAGATGACAGTGTGCTATTTAGCATGACGAAAGTGGTCCTCCAAAGACTAGTCAATGCTTTGGCCACCTATGCTTAAACAAACCATCTAGAGGTAAACACAACAAAATTGAAAACAACATCTATCTCCAGCTGTCCAGGGAGGGGGGCTATGGTTTGGGTAAATAACTTTTCTCTAAAAGTGGTAGACAGCTACAAGTACCTCAGCGTGTATTTTAACTCAAATGGAAGTTTTCAACACCAAAACAGTATATGGCACAAAAAGGGAGGCACTAACTCACCCCTTTAGTTCATTAAGGAAAACTCTGGATGGCCCCTCCCTTCAGCCGTTAGTAGCGGTAATTTCAGCAAAACTTCCAACAGTAACTTATGCAAGTGCAACCCAAAGAGATCAAGAAGCAGCCCTGTTGTACTAACTGCATATCAGTGCCAACAGGAAAGCATTTTCCTTGCCACATACATCATCACCAGCTCAAAATCATCTTGAGTTCGGCCTTAGAAAACATCATCTTGATAGAAGATCAAGTATGATAAAATTCTGGTACAAAATACAGCAAGTGCATGATGTTCTATTAAATGGCACCCTATGGGTAGCTTTGCAAAGTGACCCAAAGTCGGCCTACGGTGGTTATCCAGAAAAAAAACATTAAAGTAGTGACTTGGAAATATGGGCCACAAATTCAAATTATGAGTCTTTTTAAAGGGCTGTAAATAAAGCAGTAAAACTACACTCAAGCCTGGCAGATAAAATTGACTTAAGTGTTCGATCTCACCCTTGGACAGTGATTAAAAGTTATGGCACTTTGAAACCAACTGCATATATTTGTATCCCCTATAAGGTAGAAAATAGCTCCCAAATTATCAAAGCACCATCTGCGGACATCTAGGTGCTTGAGACCGGCTCAAGATAAAAAATATGTCTTACTGTGATGGAACGTCGGTCAGATACAAAACGTGTATTGGGCCAGTTGGTGCTTACTGTAGGAAGCTGGCTCTGTATATACAATCTCAAAGTGAGAGATAGTGTGCACAGAGTCCAGGGGTTCCCCCAAGATGCTTGACAGAGGCAATAATAGATAATACTAATGCTCTATTTGTGGTAGTGTGGTCGAGCAGTTAGGTTTATCAAAGGGTAGTGTTAAGCATTTGTTGTACACACTCAAGCAATAAATGAGAACACACACTCAATGACTTAAATCCAGGCCAATAGGTTTTTATGTAGAAAATATTATTTTCTTAATTTATTTTAGAACCATAAGATTCAAATTGCAGGTAAGTACATTAATTGTAAGGTACTTTGCATAGGTATAGATAGGACTTTTAATCAACACAGAAATTACACAGTTTGGCATTAAAATGGCAATAAGCTATTTTAAAAGTGGACGCAGTGCAAATTTCAACAGTTCCTGTGGGAGGTAAGTACAGGTTGGTTAATATGGTAAGTAAAGCACTTTCAAGTTCAGTCTCCAGGGCATAGATAGCCCACCGTTGGGGGTTCAAGTTGACCCCAAACACCTAGCACCAGCAACACAGGGCTGTTCAGATGCAGAGGTCAAAGAGCCTATTGAGACAGGGGGTGCTCCAGTTCCAGTCTGCTGGCAGGTAAGTACCTGCGTCCTCGGGGAGCAGACGAGGTAGGTTTAGTAGAGCACTGGGGGGGTCCCAAGTAGGCACACAAAGCACACCCTCAGCGGCACAGGGGCGGCCGGGTGCAGTGGGCAAGCAAGGCGTTGGGTTTGTAATAGGATTCAATGGAGGGACCCGGGGGTTGCAGGCAGGGCACGGGGGTTTCTCGGGCCAACCACCAACTGGGCAAGGGTGAGGGCCACATGCTGGTCACTGCTGCACCAGTGGTCGGTTCTTCATGGGCCTGGGGGTGCAGTGCTTCTGCCAGGCGTCAGGTTTCTTTTTTCCGGGCAGTCACGGTCAGGGGGGTCCTGAGGATTCCCTCTGCAGGCATCGTCATGGGGATGCAGAAAGGACAGCCCAGGGTGGATACGTCATTGGAGTCACCTGGGGGTCCTCTCTGGGTTGTTGGTTTCTCTTGACACGAGCCAGGGGCATCGAGTGCAGAGTGTTGGGGACTCACATTCTGGAGTGAGGTGGGAGTCTCTTTAAAGATGGTTTCTTCTTGCTTGTTTAGACAAGGCTGCTGTCCACTGGAGTTTCTTAGTCCTTTGTAGTTGCAGGGCAGTCCTCTGAGTTGGCAGAGGTTACTGGGCCCGCAGGATGCGTCGATCGTGCAGGTTCTTTGAATCATGAGACAGGTCGGTAGGGCTGGGGCCAAAGCAGTTGTTGTCTTCCTTCTTCTCTACGGGGTTTTCATGTCAGCAGTCCTTCATCTTTGGAGGTCATCAGGAATCTGATTTCCTGGGTTCAGGGTCTCCTCTAAATACTAAATTTAGGGGTGTGTTAGTGCTGGAGGGCAATAGCCAATAGCCACTGTCCTTGAGGGTGGCTACACCCTCCTTGTGCCTTCTCCCTTTAGGGAGGGGGGCACATCCTTATTCCTATGTGGCTAAATCCTCCAAACCAAGATGGAGGATTTTCTAAGGAGGGGATCACTTCAACTCACCTTAGGGATGGACCTGGCTGAAGGGGTGACTCCTCCATGTTATTCTCATTATCTCCCCGGACTTGCCGTCAAAAGTGGGGGCTGTGTCCGGGGGACGAGCACCTCCACTAGCTGGAGTGCCCTGAGGCATTGTAACACCAGGCTTGAGCATTTGAGGCTCACCACCAGGTGTTACAGTTCCAACATGGGAAGTGTGAGGCACCTCCACCCAGGACAGGCTTGGTTCCTGGTCACAGAGTGCACAAAGGCACTCACCCCATGTGGCCAGAAACTGGTCTGGAAGTGGCAGACTGGCAGAGACCATTCAGCCTAGCACTAGCAGTTGGGCTGGCATTCAGTTCAGGGGGCATCTCTAAGATGCCCTCTGTGTACATTTCTCAATAAATCCCACACTGGCATCAGTGTGGATTTATTGTGCTGAGAAGTTTGATACCAAATTTCTAAGTATTCAATGTAGCCATTATGGAACTGTGGAGTTCATGTTTGACAAACACCCAGACCATATACTCTGTATGGCTACCCTGCACTTACAATGTCTAAGAATTGACTTAGACACTGTAGGGGCATAGTGCTCCAGCAGCTATGCCCTCACCTTTGGTATGGTGCACCCTGCCCTAGGGCTGTAAGGTCTGCTAGAAGGGTGACTTACCTATGCCACAGGCAGTTGGTTGTGGACATGGCACTCTGAGGGGAGTGCCATGTTGACTTAGTCTTTTTCTCCCCACCAGCACATACAAGCTGTGAGGCAGTGTGCATGTGCTGGGTGAGAGGTCCCTAGGGTGGCAGAATACATGCTGCAGCCCTAAGATACCTTCCCTGGCAACAGGGCCCTTGGTACCAGGGGTACCATTTACAAGGAACTTACCTGTGTGCCTGGGCTGTGCCAATTGTGGAGACAAAAGTACAATTCTAGGGAGAGAACACTGGTGCTGGGGGCTGGTTATCAGGGTCACAGCACACTTTCAATCAAAGCTGGCATCAGCAAAAGGTTAGGGGGTAACCATGGCAATAGTGACATTTTACCACACTTACCTTTGGACTTAGAAGAAATTTTGAAGAAGGTAAAATTCAGGGGGGCAAGGCGGCAGCCAGATGCCCATTTTTCCGTTTGTACTTAGTCTTTTGGAAGTCAAAAATCTTTATTGGCCAAAGCTGGAGGCTGCTGCCAACCAGAGTTCCAGGAGCCTGGATACCCCATTGTGGAGGGGCAGCTGAACCAGATTTGCTGTTGCAGAGAAGAACTTAGTGAGAGCTACTGCGAAGTTAGGCCAGAGGGCAATGCACCATGAGCAGGTTGGTCCAAGTCTTCCCTCCGTTCTCAGATCAGGTTTTAGCCAATTGTACTACATTTTGAATTTTGGCTATCTGGGCACCTTTAGTACCACCATCAAGGGTCTAGGACTGGAGGGACACAACATGGGGTGTTAGGTTTCACTCAGGCTGGATCCAGGTGCAGGTTTAAGATGATAGGAGCCTTGTCTGTCACTGAGGCTCTGAACAGGAGACCAGGACACTAGCTCTTAGAGACACTCTGGTAGTCCTGGGTTGATGTGATGAAGCAGTGCTCAAGTAGCAGGACAGGCCTCTGAGGGTTCAAGTCAGGCTCCAGGCAGCTGTGCAGTCCTTTCAGGTGCAGTAAAGTAGTTTGTGGGGACATAGCAAGCCACAGCAACAGGCAGTCCTTTAAGAGTCCTTCCGCAGTTGCAGAAAGTGGGTCTGGGGTCCCCTATTTTATCCCTAGTGCCTCTGTTGGTGTAGCAAACGTTTCTAAAGAATTTCCTTTGACATGCTTGAAGGTTACTGACTCCCCAGCCCTGTTCTAAGCTGGCTGCATAAACAATGCAGGGTTGACAAGTCCTTTATGTGAGGGAAGAGCACAGCCTATTCAGTTGCAAGTGAGGCTGTGCTCAGCTATGCCCTCCCCTCAACCTGCTGCTTGACCCTCCAGGCACACCTAATCCCACTATTACGTGGCTGACTGGGAAAAATAAACAAGGTGTAACTACCAACTACACCTAGTCTTGTGACCTAGGACAGGCTGCAGGCACCAAATAGTTGAAGACAGGAAAATGCCAACTTTCTTAAAGTTGTATTTTCAAAATTGCAACTTAAAATCTGACTTTACCATTAAAGAGAATTTTTAATTGCAACTTATCAGACACAAACATGAAATTCTTACCTGTAATAAATAAATGTTAGCACATATTAAGTGTAATGAGGCACCCAAGTGTTATCCAATGGGAGAGCTAGGCCTCACTGTCATGAAAAACAAATTTAAGAGTTCTCCACTACTAGGGCTTCTAAAATCTAAAAGTACATGTCCAACCTAATAATTAAAATGCTTCTTGCCCAATGGACTACCCGTAATCTACCTTGGGGGTGATTTCAATGAAATAAAAGTAAAGTTTAGGGCATGTCAAGGGGGTTATGTAATAAGGCAACCCAATGTTATCATGTGGGAGAGGTGCACCTCAAAGTAGTGAAATACCAATTTACTTTTTTTTACTACCAGGACATGTAAAACTTAAGAATACATGCCCAAATTTTTTATTACTATGCACCCACCCTGCGGGCTACCTAGAGCCTCCCTTAATGGTGACAATGCAATAAATGGGAGTTTAAGGCTTGCCAAGGGAGTTATATTGGCAAGTCAAATTGGCAGTTTTAAACTACATTCCTGCAGCAATGGCAGGACCGGGCCATGTTTTAAGGGGCTACTTAAATGAGTGGCACAATTGTTGCTGCAGGCCTCCTAGTAGAATTTAATTTGCAGGTCCTGAGTATATTGTGTACCACTCTACAAAGAACTTGTAAGTAAATTAAATATGTCAATCAAGTGTGAGCCAATTTTACTAAGTTTAGGGGAGAAAGCCCAAGAGGTAAAGTGCAAAAAATGGAAGGGGTGAAGGCAAAAGGTTTGGGGTGACCCTTTAGAGAAGGCCAAGTCCAACATGAACGTAATGTTATGAATCGGGAAAAAAGATAGTTGGATGGGACGATGCTGATGGATGGCAGCAGTGGGGAGTTGCTTGAATAATCCTATTTCTAAACTATTCACATCTAGACTGTAGTCCATTTACACAGCTTGCTCTTTTTCTATATATGAAAGAGAATGTAGTCAAGGTAGATGACACCTAAGGTTTAAAACATGTTTTGGGAATTAAACCCTATAGAATTACTGATGCATAGTAAATAGGTAACAGCAAAGACACTGACAACCCTCAACAATATGAACAGGTGCAGTACTAGGGGAGGGAATTGAGGAGTACCTGAGACACATGCAGTCACAAGCTTTCAAAGAGGTTTACACCTATGCCTGTTTACAGCATAGTTGCTTTGACCCCCAACTGAGCTTCTCCAAATAACAATGACCTACTAGATATCAACTACTTCTCAATTCATGGGAAACCAAAGAATCAACACAAACAGCAAGTCTCTGAATGAGAGCAAAAGCACTTTCTGGGTGCTGATGTGGAATATCACCTAAATACGAATGGTGTAAAGTAAGTAAGATTTATTTTTTAGTTACTTAAAACCATAACAAAAGTGAAAAAAGAGATAAACACTATTTACAAAAAGAAAAATACATTTCTGATGTTACTAAGTATCAATCGAGGGATTATACACATTGTCCAGTCGTTTTGATTTGTGCTCCATAGGAGCTTGTTTTAAAACATAATAGAGTGTTGCTACTTAAGATTTTGCTTGCTCCAGTGTGAGTAGAGCATTGCTTGATGCCATTATAATCCATTGTCAGGCGTTGAGCTGTGAGCCAACCTCCTATGGATCACAGGGGGGTCGGTGCTGATTAATTAAATCTTGCTTTTGTGACACCTGCAATAGAAACTTCACCAAAGCACAGTTCAACTGCAGGTCCTCAGGTGCAAAGCACGCCATCACTGCTTGTCTCCGTGTCCGTATGCCTTTTTCATTCAATTTGATCTTTAGTAGGGCTCTTCATTCTAGTGCAAGATGATTGAATGAGCAGAAGACATGGAGGAGGTCTTCAGTGTCCTCGCCACACAGGTGGCAGATAGAGTTGGTTACGTCCCTCAGCCAGGATGCCACACTTAAAGCAAGTGGTAGGAGGCCTGGCCGATACTTTAAGAATGCGTCCTTTGTTCGTCTCAAGAAGCCCTGGCCTAGGTATGACTGTGGTGTCAAGGACGTGTAGGTGTGCAAAGTCATCCATGCATGAGACCTCAGTGAGAAGGCTGCTTTGTCATCCAGTAGTGACTAAAGCCTAAGTGATTTCCCAGTGCTTTTTTGAAGGCTTTGTGTGGTATTGGGGTCCTCCACAAGTCGGTGAGCCCGGGCTTCTTAAGTGAATCATCTAAGTGGATTCTGAATGGGGATGTGTTCTTGCTATCAAGCTCTTGCCACATGTGGTAGTTAAGAGTGCCCAGGGAGGCACCACAGGCTTTTCTCCAGAAGCTTATGTAGGCAACGCGTCGAGCCGGAGATTGGTTCAGCAGACCAAACTCCAGTCTCAGTTGGGCAGAGGAGGTATAGCTGGGGATGTTAAAGATCGTCCGGTAAACTTTGCTCACTGCATGGTTTAGGATATCAGAGTCCCTGCCTCTTTGTACTTCACTCCCGTACGTTATTGTGAAGAGGAGCTTGGCTTTTAGCACTTTTAAGAGGGGGGTGTACGAGGGCCCATTCAGGAGGGTTTTTAGTCTTTTTAGAGATAGCGCTATGGCTAGGCTTTTTCCCATGAGGCTTTTCCTTGGATGCATGAAGTTCCTCGATTTGTCAATAGCGACTCCAAGATATTTATACTTGTCTGTTTGAACAGGTTGTGTCTCACCCCAAACCAGGCTCTCAAGGGTGCCTTTGATCTAATTGACAGTGTGTGTGCTTTGCCAAAGTTTGCTGTCAAGGCATTAGTGGCTGAGTAGTGCTAAGTGGCGTTTAGTAGTCTCTGAAGGCCTATTTCTGTGTGGTTGATCAGTACGAGGTCGTCGGCGTACATGAGGCACGTTAGTTCAAGTTCCCCAATTTTTGGAGGGTGCAAGTTTGTGAGGGTGAGTGCACCCGCTAAGTCTGCCAGATATAGATTAAACAGTGTGGGGGCCAAAACGCAGCCCTGTTTTAGGCCTTTGGTTGTAGGGATCTGCCTTGAGAGATGAATGCCTGCGCCCAATTATATCTGGACCCATATGTCCGTGTTAAAGGCTATTATGAGACATAGGAGTGGATTTGGAAGCCCCCAGGTTTCAAGCTTCTTCAACAGAAGATTCCTGTCCACATGGCCAAATGCGACCTTGAAGTCAACAAAGCATAGATGGAGCTGAGGTTTCAGTGTTACAGCTTTGTCGGTTAAAAGGGCAATGGCTATGATGTTCGTGATGGTGCCAGTATGTTTGGAGAATCCTGTTTGAGTCGTAGGGATTATTCCCTTTTCAGTAGACCATGCAAGCAGATGATCCAATAACAACCTGCAAAATACTTTGCGCCGTTGTTAATTAAGGCAATCAGACGATAGCTATCGGGGAGCGACCATTCCCAGTTTCAAAGATGGGGGAGATTATGGACCCCTTCCAGGACTGCGGAATCATTCCTGTCAGACCTATTTCCAGGTAGAGGGGTTTGAGGATCTTTTCCCAGAAGGGTCTATTGTGCTTGAAGACTGCGGGTGGGAGGTCATTTGGTCCCGGGTGCCTTCTCGCCGGCCCTTGGCTATCTGATTTTTTATAGTGACCGAGTCAGTGAGTAATGTGAGTGTAGTCTTTAGTGAGGGCCTGTGTGGAGGAAGACTTCCTGGCTAGATCGTGCTTTGTGTGACCCTGCTAAGTAATATCGGTCAGTTGAAATGGACTCCAAGATGTTGGCCCAGGCAGCTTCTAGTATATGTGATGTAATGGCACCATGATGTGGACGTGTAGGGTTGCATATTGTACGCCAGAAGCGCACGCTGTTATTACTCCTTGCATCCAAGTGTAGCCTGGCCCACAAGTCTTCATTGTGGCTCCTACTGATTGCCCATTTTAGCTTCTTCAGTGTGTTTGTGGTTTGTGGTGCCTTAGGATTGACAGAAGGTCTGGATTGTCCAGGCTGCCATGGAGTCGCCTGATAATGGAGTTGATTTTTCTATTTGCATTTCGTAGTGCTGTCCTGTGGACTTGTGCCAGGTGAGTTACGGCTGCAGGAGGTGGCAGTCACCTGTTAGGGATTGGTTCCACAAAAATTCCACTCAGCCTGGTTGTGAGTTGTTCCCATTTCTGCACTTCGCAGTCATTATATGTTTCTAGTTCGAGTGCGAGATCTATTGCTGCTTCGATGATTTGATCAATGTTTGATTGCCCACATTTGACATGTTTACAGTCTGTGGTGAAAGTGGTAATGTGTGCAGTATTTGTTTTCTCCACTTTGGTTATCCCCAGGATGATAGATAATTCCTGTGGGCAGTGATCGCTCTCGCTCCTGTTGCCTAGCTGTAAAGAGGCTACTTTCTTGAATAGTTGAAGAGAAACAAATATGTAGTCAGTTGTGGTAGAGGCTGTGGTTGAAAAATATGATGCTGCCGGAGGAGAGACCTCAGTAAATCTGCCATTCAGGGCTCTAAGCTGTAATAATTCTAAGCCATTGAGCAAATTCCTGCTGATCTTTGTAGGACGGCTGTTTTTATTGACCCCTTGTATGGGAAGGTCCCAAGCGCTTGACAGGGCAGTTGTGGTTTCATCTGTTGAGGATCCTAATAGATGCAAATTGAAGTCGCCTGAAATGATGATGTCGGCTGCATCGGTTATGACGCCTCTGCTTATGTAGTTCTCAAGTAGAGCCACTAGATTATTAGCATCACTGAGTTTACATTTGGGGTGAAGGTAGGTGTTTATGAGAACTATCTCTGCTGTGGGCGCACTCGTTGTAGCAGCAATTGACACAATATTGATGAAGGAGCAGGTGGAGTGCAAAGGGGTGACTCTAGCCTATAGTGCTAAGGAGACATAAGTGGCTAGGCCGCCTTGTGGGTGTCCATACTTCGCCTTCCTGGTTGCTGTGGTGATGAAGCACACATAGCCCTGCAAGTGGAATGGTTCATCCACCCAGGTTTCCTGCATTAGTATAATGTCAAAGGTGCTGATGTGTTGGATGAAGTCGGAGTCCAGAGCTTTGGAGAGGATGCCGTTTACATTCCATGAGCACATGTGGAGGGTCTCCTTTGACAATATAGAGTCCATCTTTTTGTCGGAGGTTTGTCACCCTTGCCTATTGCAGTTGTTGATTGTTTTTGAAAAAAACTTAAATCTGTATTGTTTGAAAAGAGGATGGCTGAGGTGATGGATTTTTGGGGCCGAGATTCGCCCCCTGCAGTCGTGGAGGAACTTGATAACACCGGAGAATAGCCCTGAGCGCTCCTGAGTACGGAGTGTGTTCCCCTGCACTGGGGGCCCAATTCAAAGGCAGGATCCGGTGATAGCAGAGGAGTTGGGTAGCCAACCTCACAGTGCATGGTAATACTGATACCCCAGTGTTCGAAGGTTGTGCTTTCTCCTAGGATTGTTTGGGCACTTAGGCTTGTCTTCCATGTGGCTTTAGTAGATTCGGGAGCAGTGGTGTTTATTGGGTGGAGAAATTCTACTGCTAGGAGATAAGTTGAGTTGAGGCCGCTTGTGGAGGGAATATGTGAAAGTGGCCAAAGAATATTCCCCCTGTTTAGGATATCACCAGATCCCTTAGATTTGTAGTGAAGATGAAAAATGAGTGAGTTGGTGGTTGAGGAATCTGGTTGAGTTTTGAGTTTTTGCAGCAGATGCAGAGGGTTACCTGGGGGGGAGTACCTCCCAGATTCCAGCAATTGTTTGACCAGCTGATTATAGAGTTTCCCATTTGTGCGTGATATGTGGGCTTGGAGGTATAAAAATTGCTCCCAGGGCCTGTGAAGGAGGGGCCGTTAGCTGGGCTGGGAGGGATTGTGGGAAGTTACTTGTGTAGATTGTCCGTGACTTCCAGAAGATGAAGATTGGAGTTCCCCAGTGATGCCCGCCCCTTCAACAGACCAGGGGTGGTCGCATTTGTCAGCGTTCTTCTGCTTAGTGGCCAAATTCGAGGATGGGACCACAGAGATCATTGTTGGGACAGGTGGCCCAGAGACATAGCTTTGTTGGTGGCTCAGAATTCAGGTATTGTTAGTTTGGGGGCTGCTTTGGGGGCCATTCCCTGCGAATCGCTTCTTGCGGCCTTTCCTCCGCTGAGTACATCTCTCCTTGCCATTGAGTTTCACCATGGCATTACCATCCCCAAGACTGCCAATTGAGGGTATATCCCTTAAAGGTACGGTTACGGTTACAGTGACTATTGGGGTCAGATTGCAAGCATTTGCTATTGCTGGAGTCTCCTGGATGGGGCCTCTTTTTGTTCCCAGGCCGATGGCTGTGGTCTCGAGTGGATTCAAGTGAATCTTTCCCAGGAGTTGTGTGGAAAGGCCAGGTGAGGGATGCAAGTGTGGGTGGTGGCTGGAGGCTCCCATCTTTAGAGATGCACAGAGGTTGGTTAGCATCAAACATAGTGTGGCTAGTTGGTCTATTATGGGGCCACAAGAGCAGCTTGTGAGTGCACAAAGAGGGATTTGAGGTCACCTAATTTCTAATCAATGCCTGCTATGAATACTGCCAAAGTGTTGAGCAGGGTTAGCTGTACATCCATGTTGTCCGATTGATAGTGGAGTGCTTCAACTAGGAGCTGCATGGTGTTAAGCACCAAGGCGCCATCCGTATGTGGATTCAGACAGTTTGAGGAAAGGTCCTGTCCAGTTGTTGATGTGGCACTTGTGTCTGTCCTTGCTCTGGTCCTTGCACCGTCATTGGGAGACAGTTGACTAAGAAGTGGAATGGCCACATTATTCCTTGCTTCGTCATCTGGAGACTGCTGGCTGGGTTCTGAGGTGAGTCGAGTGGCAGAATGGGAGTCTTGAGAGTATGCAACAAGCATATATTCCCACTCTTGAGTGTTTAGGTAGGATAGAGTTTCTACATCCGCCCCTGTGTTGAGGCCCTCTGTTTTCATATTTGCTGAAGGAAATGAAGGGGAGGGGGCAGGAGGTCCATCATTTGTTGCGCTTTCCAGGCGAGCACCATCAGGAGCCATCGAAGGTGTGGCCAAAGCATCTGTGGGCAGCTGTCCCACCTTGTTGACAAAGTCAGCCTGTGCCATTTTCAGTCCACGGAGCACTAGGTGAACTTAGTGGGCCGCACTCTGTTGGGGGAAGCCCACCATGAATTCACTGGAGTCCGTCTGGGCTCCTCATGCACCTCTGCCCTGAGGAATTTTGCAGATTGCCCCAAAGGCGTCAAGATTGTGCAAGCTGCGGGAGGCTGAGCAGGGGTTGGGATTGAGGAAGCCCCCGTTGTGGCAGAGTCATTTCTTGATGGAAGGCTATCTGCTGTATATGTGAGGATCGACAGGATTAATGGTGACTGTAACCCCTGTGTGTCATTGCTATTGCAGAGGAGGACAGGTCTACCGTTTCTTAAATAGGAAAACTTGGTGTAGATTTTCAGTTGGAAGTTAGAGTTGCGGCGTTCTTTGGTTTGTTCCAGGCTGTTTCTCGGTTCCAGACTGTGCCCAGCATGAGGTCTGGAGATGGGTTGCCCTTCTGGTCCTCCCTAGAGTAGCTCTGACTCGATCACAATGAGGAGTGAGGCATTCTGTGCCTCATGTTGGAAATCTGGACCTTGAGGTCTCCTCTTCCTTTTTCCCATTGCAATTTTGTTAGGGGGCGTCTTTCTTGTTTTGCCTGACTGCATGGTCATATGGTTTCCTTCCAACACTTCTTTCCCTTTTTTGCCTCCTATGGAGCCCGTGGGTTTCTGCTGATGGGGTGATTGTGGTGGTGATTGTGGTAGTGGAAGTGGAAGTTGTGGTGTGGAGGATTTGACGGTCGGCTGTTGAACTGTCAATCGCGAGGGCACTGGGTTCTGTTGAGGTAGAGTCAGATGTAGGTTGAAGGGTATGGAGATCTCGATGCTGGTGCTGTTGATGTTACTGACTAGGCAAGTGGGGCTCACCGGCGGTCTGCAAGCCGCACCCACCCTAGTAAGACTGCTTCCACGGATGCTGGGGCACACTCTTTACGGTGACTGGGTACAGCCACCACACTTGCCTGTTGCCTGCTTGTCGGTGCCACCAGGGGCCTGACCGGGGCAGGGGGGCTTGGGAGGATCAGGGAGGCAAGGTGCTCAGGAGCTGAGGGCTCTAGGGCCCGGGGGCACAGGCGGCAAGGCACAAGGCACAAGGCAAGATCCCAGAGCAAAGGTGGTGGGAGGGCCCCAACCGCAAGGCAGTGACAACCTGCATATTCACTCACTCATCTATACATTTCTCTCTGTGAGCTAAGTACAATCTTCAGAAATTTGATTGTAATCTACATATTACTCATGCCTTATCTGTACAGGTTCATTGAATGATGACAGCTTGTATCAGTCTTTCCTGCCAGATCAGTTCCTCATGGAATAGAAAATTGGACTTGCTGTCTACTTGGAGAGGGCAAACTAGCTTGGCTACTGCCATGCTGTATAGGTTTTTTGAGGAAGCAAAACCTACACTGTTGCTGTCCTGCATGAACGGCCAAGGATGAAGCTTGAACTATATGTGACCAGATTGTTTCTGTTCTACAAGGGAGTGGTGTTTCCACTGCTGCCGCCCCATCCTATTATAAACAATTGGTATAGTAAATAATCTTGGATAATATGCTCTATGATCGATGGTCTGTTTCATATTGAAAATCAGACATTCGTTCACTGCCAAAATACTACATTTTAATTGGCTCCGAGGCAGTTGGCATGTAGACCATGAGATTCATAGCTACTTTCTGAGACAAGACTCATTACAGTTTCACCCTGTATATCAATACTCCTTATGCTCATGGCAGCTGTCTGTGAACATAACAGATTTCTAATGAAAGACTAGAATGTTTACATAGCTCACAGAGTGTGCCTGTACTGGGAGATGCTGCAACTATAGAAGACAGCATTAAAATCATTAACTTTTCTGTGCTGGAGTATATGCACATTATAATGTTTCTTATCTCAGCTGCTAAAAGTCCCTGGAATAGACAAGTCCCCTAAGACATCCCTCTAGGTTTGTTCATATTATATTTAAATTGTTCTGAGTCTGCGAACATTTTGTAGTTCATGACAGCTGTCACCATGTTTAAAAAAAGATGCCTTTTTCTTTCTAATTTACACTTGTTACTTGTTTTAAATTATGGTTTAACAAATTAACCTCAAATGCAGATATTTATAGGTTACTCTGGATAACATTTTTCACACACAATAAATGTATTTTTAAAATGCATTTTGTCATTTCCTTACATTCAACTCACATCAAATATTATTTTGAAGACCCTCCACATTCATGCAGGTAAATACATCTAATGACAAGATAAAAAGGAAAAAAACCTAAAGAGAGAAAAATAAATGTCCAAACAGCAACTCCTCTGGAAGCCCTCACATCCCAATGAAGCACAAATCTATTTTAAATATTAGATTTGCCTGTAAATATCTGCCTGCATCTCTAAAGATATACTCTCAGACATTTAAAAAGAACATTACAAAATCTTTAATGGGTACCAAAACATTATTATTTCAAAATGAGGTCATTATTTAGTAACAGAGACGATGGGCAGCCTGAATAAACAGATGAGAATGGGGATACTGGACTTAGGTAGAGGTCTCCTTGTTTACCTAATATACCAAATTTAAAGATATATTATGCCTAAAACAGCTAAAAACTCATATTCTTTTTAAATCTATATTTCATGGTGAGTTCCATATCTGCATTAGTTTCTCGATGCTGATTTACTTCAGCCTGCTCCACTGGAAAGGCTTTACCTTCAACAGCTCCTGTTTCAACAAAATGATATCCAAGGGTGATTCAATTTTATCTTGAATACAATATGTTTGTTCTCTAGTTGTTGTGGTGATGCTACAGTGGAAAACCAGAAAGTCAGCTGACTGACAACTGCTCTTGTTGGAAGTGCATTTTTCATTCAGCATGCCAGACTTTATTTCTGATATGGATGATTAACATATTTGAGAAGTTATAGCAATTTCTTTGAGAAAATCATGAAAAAAAAACTGTTTACTCTGGATCAGCATTTTTCAGAAGTTAAAACCAGTATTCACCATAACTTTTAAGTTAGTATGATACCACCACCAAATAATGTAAATCATGATTAAAATATGCTACCACCCTTTCAGTATGCTCATTTTTGTGTGTTTGACTCCAGGCATTCACTACAATGTAATCCAATTAAACAAAACTGGGGGAGCCTCAGCAGCAAAAAAATCCAAAAGATATGTTTCTTGTAAATTCCGCCTAATTAGTCTCAAGTATAACACACCCTACACACTTTTATGAATTTCACCCCAACTTTTACAACAGCAATATTATCCAAAGATGAAGGCAGGCCTCAGGCCCTCTGACTCCACCATGGCCAATAACTCCCTGTGAATGCCCACCACTTGATAATATTGCTTAAAAAGTTGATGTGAGGAAGGTGCCTGACTCAATGGGGGCAATATTTGAGTGCTAAAACATGTCAACAGAAAAAAGCAGGGTCTGATGCTTGACTGTTCAATTATTAATTTCGTATCAGAACGATAGGAAAACACCAGTACAAAAAACATTTTAGCTCACTCTCACTCACACACAATTTTAATATAGGTCTGCTAGTTTAACAAAGCGAGAACATACATGCTAATATAAGGGACATGACTTCACCCCAACTAAGGCAACCTTAACTCACAGACAGAACAACCATTGAACAGTCTCAATCCTTCCCTTTGCTAGGTTTTGAATCCATTACTGAAGCATACCAAACTAGTTGGGTGAGGAGTCATTAACATATATGAGTTTGTGAATGTATGGCAGTTTAATAGGAGGTTTGGTTGTTTCTTCCAGGAGTTTAGTACTTTTTGTTTTTTATGTCTATTTATTGTGAAGGTACATCAGTCCTGTAACTCTGCTCATTCTTTAGTGTTTTAGTTACCTATGTTGTAGCTGTCCTATACTTTTAAAAGAATCACATGAAGCTCCTCCTGCTACTGCCACATGTACTTTGCGTATTCTTTTTGTTAGGGACGTTTGCACTGCTGCTGTTCATTTTGTTGTGTGTTGAAGTTCAGCATGAAACTTTTCACTATACAATTGTAATGCTGATGCGAATGACTAAGTGAATCATCACTAAAATTTGAGCAGGGGTGACTTTTGGTTTTACCTGTGAAACATGCAGTTTTTTTTTAAGTGGACTAGAAATCTTTGTACATTTCTAAAACATATCTGAGCAGTGGCACCATATCATGTATACCAATTTCGGCCATATTGGGCATTTTAGCCAACAACACTCTGCGTGCTGCATTTTTGAGGCAATAATGAAAGATTTAGAAGCAAAAATATGAGCCCTGCAATGCAACATTATGTTTTCTGAAAATCCAAGAGTACTGGTGTCATGTCTCACAATGCTTCTTGGCAGACTTGTGAAATCCAAAATAAACATTTGTTTCTGACTTTGTTCCTTTTTTTAGGTGTCACCCACCAGACAACCTTTAGATATCTGCTTGTGAAAAACCTCTTGTGGACAATACCAAAAATGTATGGTGGGCATACAGTTTGCCCATTTCCTCTCTGATGTGCTTGCTTTTCATTCAACAGTTTGCCTTCATCTTCATTTGTTTTTCCCTTCCCTGGAGCATAGCCTCTTTACCATCCTTTTGAATTAATGACTTGTATTCTTCCACTGCTCACATTCAGGGAACTACTTTTTCTCATTTTTTTCAACACTCCATGAAAGTGCATGTAAACTATATACTACGTCCCTGAAGTATACACTATAGACCCCAAACATCTGCCACCTGCATCTCCCTGTTGCCCTCATATTTATCTATTGCTTTCCCCAACCCTCTTTGTCTTTTCTTCTTGGTTTTCCTCCAGCCTCAAGTGCCTAATAGTACTCCTCCTCCTTCTGCCCACTCCCCCATGCACCCTTTCCCAATATTTTCTTCCATATCTTGGGGAACTCCTCACAGTCCTTTAAAACATGTTTTAAATGTTGATCTTTTTTTCACAGCTCAGCAATTGGTATTTGCTGCCAGGCCACTCTGCATTGCAGAAATTACTTTTGCATAACTATTTGTTGTCTCCCTGATCAAAATGACACCTGCCTTCTTGATTTGGTAAATCAACACAAAAATAGCGCTCACATGACTCTCTAGGGACTTGTACGCACAGCGATGCATTCAGGAGTATACATAATCATGTATGTGCTTGCCTAGGTAATGATCCATGCGATTGCTTCTTTTTTCCTATACAGCATTGGCAAACAGCGTTAGCAAAGCCAATAGTTCACATACACACAACCTATTGACTTTGCCAATACTTGCTCTTGTAGACAATCATGGCTAAACAGATAGCCTACTAGGTGAGAGGGCAGATACATCTTTTCAAATGGAAATGGAAGCCTCTTGCCCTTAATGGGACAACATTAACACTCCATGGAAAAACAAATGCTGAGAACAGAAAACCAATGTGTTAGCATCCCTCTTCCTCACCCTGGCCTAGATGTTAGTGTAATTTAAGTGGAGTACTTGCACTGTGATACACCCTACCTTGAATAGGTGCAGCACATGGTGTAGGTGCTGCCCTGCAAGGGCTGCCAGTAAGCAAAAATGTAGATGATACGGGGAATGGGGAGATGGTGGAAAAGAGATTGGTGACTTGAAAGTGTATGACAATCAAGAGAGGGCACTGCAGGAGCTTTTTATTTCAATGGAGGTGAATAAATGAATTAGAAATAGAAATAAAAACTGAAGAGTGAGTTAAAGAGCGAGACAAGTGTAAAGAGGCCAGCACTCATCAATACATCTTGATGTTTAGTTGGGCTGGCTTATTAACATTTGGCACCTTTCATTATCAGTACCTTCAGGACCAGTGGCCATGTCTCCTCATGTTCCTTCCAGGCAGGATTTGGTTCTATGACACCAGAGGAAAGACTATTTCATTGGAACTCAACACCACTCTCACAGCACTAAAGGACTAGTGAAGTATAAACCCTACCAGCTGTGACATAATCTGTAGGTCACGTGCACTTGGCAGCAGACTGCTGAAAGTGCCTTATTGTCTGACTGTGGCTCTAAGCAAAGGTCAGACAGCCCCAAGAATGAGCCTATTACAATTATAATACTCTCAAAGAATGTTAAATGTTTATTTGGCAATACCATCATTGTAACATCAAAACTATAAAGTTCTAAGGAGATACTGCACAAAATATGGGAAATTAGGAAAATTGCAGCCCGGCCCCACCTCTAAAATCTCCACAGGTGTTGGACAGGACGCAGTGTGGTGCAGACACAAGAGAGAGAGAGAGAGAGAGAGAGAGTTGTGACAGTGAAACCACAGAAAGAGGGAGAGGTGGGAGGAAGGACAAGGGGGTGCAGAACAAAGAAAGCCGACATAGGGAAAGTGCAGACAGAAAAACCAGCTGAAAACATACAAGGGGAAAGAAGGACTAAAAATAAAAACACTGTTGAAACATTCAAAAGAAAAAGTAGTTCCCTAGATCCCTGATGTAAAAAATGGAAGGGTATACATCCATTCAAAGAACAATTGTCTGACTCTGGTGTTACTTTTTCAGTATTAAAGGATGATGGTACAGATGATTATGCCATTTTTCAGAAGTGCAATACCACCTTGGGATTTTCAAACTTTTTGATACTCTCATGGTTTGTAATTTTTATAATTTTTAGTACTATGGGTCGTTAACTCAATTTTGCAAGACCATGATCCATAGACACGTACTAGGTATTGTGGGCTTTAATTAAATTGTTTGAAAATGTATGAGAGTGCTTTTAAAGCATTGCTATTACTTTTGAAAAGACTTCTATGCCAGGAAAGTTATTCTGTGCTCCTGCTTGGAATTCTTAAACCAATACTGGGGATTAAACAGCTTCAGTGTGGGGCTTCTTTCTGAAATAAAATACTGCAGTAAAATAATAATTTATGTGGTGTGGTGTATAGACTGTCATGTGGAACCTATCTTTACTACTTAGTGTTGGACATGAAATTGACAATATTGCCACTGTGCCAAGTGTGATTTGACAGACTGTAAAAGGTAAAAACCATGACCATGCTAAGTAACATGTGGTGGTGCTGAAATACCTACATATTCCAACGGAATATGGCTGCAATATTTACGCTTGGGAAGGACATGTATGGATCTCACTATCTTTTGTTACCTAGAATTTCCTACGAACAGCAAAATATGATTAAAAACTAAACTGCACGACAGGCAGATTCCACATATTCTATCCTGGTATCAGGCTGGTGCCAATATCTTAGGTCGGGCCAGGCAGAGGGTTGCAACCACTATGCTCTCGGTCGTAGACATAGGGGTATGTAGGAATCTCTAGAACATCTAGAACCATGTCAATCATGATGGGGGTGTTAATTTCTTGTACCCTGATTGTAATGGTGATTACTTTGCTTTGTTTCATCTGCTTAGTTATTGCAGAACATGCTCTTTATACTAGATTGTGATTGTTTAATAAACGTATTGGAAACTTATCTTGCATCTTGTGTCTTGCCTTGGCATGTGTGAGTAACTAAGCAAAAGGGGTATGATCTGTTTCCACAACTTCTCTGAGGAGTTGGACTGTCATGTTCAGGTTACCACTAACCTGTTACCCCAATAGGTTTGGAGGTGCAGGTGAGACACTTTGAGCTACCCATAAGTTAGCCTGACAGCTACTGAGAGTGCGGGCTGCATTCAGTCTCCCACACTTGGTGGTGCTGCCTTCCTAAACATGCAGTCCTAATACCAAAGTAGGAACCACATTACATTATTTCCTCATACTCATGTGCAGGAAAGCATCAGTGATTGTGGTCAATAGAAAAATAACTGTCATCTGTGTTCCTTTGCTTCTCCAGTTGATAAGTGCACCCACACATGTGTTGCGGGATGTTGATATGAGTCAGGAAAGGACAAAAACCATGACCATGCGAATCATCATTTGGAGGAACAAAAATGTTTGCAAATTCTCATGAGGCAGCGGCTGGCACTCAAAGAATCTTTCCAAAGCCAGACATTTCAGTGATCTAGAAACCCAGTGAACTTCAGTGAGGTAGGGCTTACCCAGAATACCCTGCAAAAGACAAACTATGGCTCAAAACACAATTTGGTAACAGTTAGGCACTTAAAGGAATCAGGATTTTTGTTTAAAGGCAAATGTACTGTCATTCAGCACTCCCGCACTTCTCTCAATATAACCAGCATTCCACATGTGTTGCTGGTCAACAGCATGAGACAGGGTTTGGCCAAATCTCAGCCATGCTAAAAATAATTAAAAGAAGAAGCCCAATGATAGCAAATTCCCATCATTGATAGCTTCTGCATTTGACTGGCACCCTGGAACCCCCTCCTGTTACGACTCTCTCATCTCTAGGGGGCAGTGTAAATGGGCTATCTGTAGCGTAGGAGTCACCATGAAGACTCAGAGTCCCTTTCTGACTCCTGTTTTTTTATCCCTTTTCAATATGGTATGCTATGGAAGACCTACATTTGCTTCCATGGACTTCAGGTGCCATAATTCACTGCCTGGTAGTTGGTAAGACCTGTAATCTGCTGTCTATTGTTTCCTATGATAATAGTCCTGATCTTTCTTTGTACTGGATTCTGTCCTCTAGGACTTGTTAGAGACTGGAACTGCACACACCTGTGATTACTCTTGTGCAGCCCAGCCATGTGACTCCGCCCTGGGCTTGCTGCTGGCTGGAACTGCTTATAAGCTTCCATTTCCTGAAGCTCCAGACCTCTTATTGGCTTGTGTTCCAGTCCTGTTCCTGCTTTCTTCAGCCTGAACCTTCTCTCTGTTTCCCAGTCCTATGCCTGCTTGTTCCAGCTCCCTGTGCTCCAGGCCTGTACATGCCTTGCTTCAGCCTGAACCTGCTTTCTGTTTCCCAGTCTTGTTCTTGCTTGTTCCAGCTCCCTGTGCTTTAGTTCTATTCTTGCTTGCTTCAGTCATAGCCTGCTCTCTGTTTCCCAGCCCTGTTCCTGCTTGCTTCAGCCAGAGCCTGCTCCCTGTTTCTCAGCCTTGTTCCTGCTTACTTCAGCCAGAGCCTGCTCCCTGCTTTCCAGGGCTTGTCTCGTATATGTAAGTACAATCCTTGTTTGTGCCCTAAGGCTCGAGAGACAGAATCACTTCTGCTGCCTCCTTTCCATGGGGCTTGTGGGGTGACTATCTGTAAGAGTAATCTGCACAGAGGCATTGAAGTTCCCTGTTGCTGTGGGAAGTTCTGATCCTTATCTGTGTACAACCTTAGTGGTAACCCCAGTGTGGTTGTCCATTACTGATTCTTTCCCTCTTTGTTCACACTGAGGTTGCTCTGCCTTCACTATCCTGTTTCTGTGCCTTACCATAGATGTTCATTCCCAGTGTATGCCTTTAGCTGCTCTTCTGCTTTGGTACACTGCCTACATAGGGAGATATTCTGTGACCTCAAGGGGTGCCCCAACCAGAGTCCAATCAGAACCACCAGGAACCGTGACACCTCCTACCTTAGACATTTTTAAAACACAGAGGCCACAAGAAATCAAGAGAGATGTGGATTGTGTCGAACCCTACAAATTGCCTTCATTGGAACACACTGGAATCACCCAACAATGGTTTGGCACAAAATGGAGGCAAACAACCCCCTAGTCTCCTGTGCTTTTGTGGCCCATTGGAGTAATATTTGGGGAAATGAACCAATCTGACCCACAGTTGCGGATGAAGACTATTCCAGGAAGGTTGAATGAAGTCAGACCTATACCAGAGGAGTCTCATGTTCCCGTTTGTCATCCCTAGTGTCTAATGGGATTTAACTGAAACCATGTGATCTAGTCGCCTAGGGGCAGGTAAATGATATGAGAGGTTTGGGTGGAGTAATTGGGTGCTCTGCTTAGGGATCTACAGGGTGAGACCAGTAATTAAATACCACAAATGCATTTCTGGCTCCAAGCGAGTGTTCACCTTTATGGTAGGGGGTGGTTAGAGCAGGTAGTGCTTAAACCTACACATCCCTGAGTATTAGAAGTCTGGAAGTCTGCAATAAATTCCCTTGCTAGGGAGCCCACTCCTTCAGTACCTAGTCCCTATGGTCTAGTCATCTTTTACTTCCCAGGTGGATACCTCCTGTGAGCTGCCACTCTTGGGGAAGGTAAAGGGTGTTGGGGCATGAGGTATAGGGCCCAAGGCAAGTGTTACCCACCTCCCCAGTTCTTATTGTCTGGGGTCTACTGTAATTTCCTCTTGCTCTGTGCATGGCAGGACAGATTGTGAGATTATTTTCCAATTTGTGACCGTGGAGAATAGATAGGCATCATTGCTGGGAGGGGTAATTCCCTTGTTCATGATTGCTACTACTAGTGAGCTTCTGTTGTCACTGTGGGTCCTATTGGATGGGGAATAACCTCCATAGCTGGCTGCAAGAGTTAGGAAAATGCTTGAAGTATCTGTGACCCTGATGGGACTTAGCCCCTTTGCCAGAGGTTCCACTCCCAAATTTCTTATTCCTTGATGCTAATTGGCTCTGTCTCAAGGATTACTCAGGGTTAACCCACCAAGTAGTCCCCCAAAGAAAGAGTAAAGGCTTTGGTTGCATGTAGAACTCAGAGGAAATCTGCTCCTATGCCATGGGGACTGCTTTCCCATGCTTTGTTCCGGTGGTATTTGTGGGATTTACCTGTCTCCAGGGAACGGGGTGATCCCTGATTTTATGTGTTTGATGTTCTTTTATGTAATTCCTGCTTGTGGATTTGAAGTGAACACCCAGCAGAAATGCATTTGAGAAAGGTACTGATGGAGCAGATATGCTAATTAAAGGAACTCTAATGATTAATAATGTGTTTATTTTTTAGAAAACTGTGTAGAGAAATTAACATTAGAAAAATAACGTGTATAATCAAAGAATTTCCCACGGGGAGTGGTCACCATGTGTATTAACAGATGCTAAAACAGTGTGAAAATGTATGTAAAATGTATTAATATATCATAACTGGATGTATAACCTATGTTTTGTGTTAATTTGCATTCTTAACCTAGCCGAACTAAAGGCCTGGTTTCACTGGGCCTTGCCTGCTTACAACGTGAAGACTCAACAAAGCCCACGAGGACTGGTAACCAGAGTAAAGGACCTTGAACTGTGCAGAACTCAGACGGCTCTGCTAGAACATTTTGCAATGTACCAGCGGACAGGAGATGATGAAGACAATTTGATACAATTATGTGTAGTGTAGGCTAAATGCACTTTCCCATGACAAGGGGAGCAAAATCAGAACTGTGAGGAGAAAGTTGATGACGTCAGGAGACGCTGTCCGAAGTGCTGATAATTGGGCTTATACTCTGTGAGCCTGATCCGTAGCTGACTGCTGATGACCTGGAGACGAAGCCTGACTCGTTGCTGATCCATTCTTGATAGGTAGCTATGAAAATGTGACTGACTAATTTTGTGCCTTTTCTTCTAGTTACCAACTGCGCTGTTTTATAGAAATTCTCTCTTAGATAGATTTTTCAAAATTCATGTTTTCCTCTAAATTGTTTTCCCATGAAGACCCACATGCTGATGCTAATCTTGGAGAGGGGAGACTTTGACGGTGACAATGACTGATGAATTAGATTGCTGAATAGCTCCATTAGTGCTGATATTCATTAACTTATGATTTGCATTTGTTGCTTATGTTTCCTTTGAAGAAAGATGTGTTTTTTCTGATGAGTTAATATAGATTACTTAATAAAGGCCAAATTAACATTGAATTAGAATTGTAATCAATAGGGAATAAAAATGATTAACCTTCTCCATGAGTGATGGTTATTTCTGATTGATATGGTTTTCCTTTTTTGGGGGTTCTTTAAGTGTTTGATATTGATCTATTGATGTTGATAATTGATACAGAAATCACTGCATGATTAGGATACTCCATGCGTTTCAAAAAGTTCATCAACCTATAGGTAAGTTTACTTAATAAGGACCAGGCACGCTGGCAGTTTTTGGTAGCAGCTTGATGGTTAGTTTCCTTGGAGAACTAGTTATGTGGTGATTTTTGGGTATGGTACTAGTTTAAGTTAGGATTAGTTGTTGTATTTTAGGAGGCTTGAATTTATTTTTTCTGAAATGGCAGTAGTAGCAAAGATGATGTCCCCTTAAGCCCAGAAATGACTTTCCCAGATCCTGGATCCTGCTAGTAAAGTTGGGTATGTTTTCGGTGTATTTTGAGGTAGCATGAAAGTGGTAGGTTGCGCTTGCACAGACTTAAGCGAATCGCATGTGAATTGTGATGTATGTATGGTAAAGTACGGAGTCTGCGTGCTCCAGCTGATGTTTAGTAGGAGTGTGCGTACTCCGCCGTATGAGAATAGGGAAGTCGTCAAACTTCACATGTGTGGCGCTTTGTGCTAAAAAATTATCCACATGGTTGTTGGTGATGCACGGACCCTGCGTATATTGACAAGTTTAGGAGATACTTGGTTATATGTTGTAATCTGTCTGGTTTAGTAAGTTGATCGGGCGTGGTCAACAATTCGGTGTATGTGGTAAGTGGGTAAAAGAAAACTTTGACTGAGATTTGGTGAGTTCTATGTGCACCAGAACAGACCCATTGATCAGTTGAGAGTAAAATTTGTGGGTTGAATTTTGCTTGCGAATGTGGGGGACTGAGAAAGGGGATTAGCTATATGAGCCAAGAGAGCCATTGGTGAAAATACGTAAGGTCTCCGAAGCGATTGTGTCCCTTCCTGTCATAAACCAGCAGGTTTGTTTTAGTTATTGGGTTCTTGGTAAATGCTCGTAATAATTTGCATTAGTTGAGTGAATCGAATTAAGGAGGACGAGCCGCAAGACTTTGTCAGCCGCTGTCTGTGGGTATGACGTCAGAGTGTGCTGCGCTGGGATAGGTTGGATAGTGAGGAGAGCCGCGATCGGATTGGTAGACGTCCGTAAGAGGCAATTGGTTGAGTAGCCAGGCAAAGGGAATCTTGGGAGTGAAAGTCATTTCATTATTAAATCAAAGGCAAACAGAGTAGACAAAAATTACGTTTTTCAAGGCATTCAGAAGTGCGATGAGAGGCGATACTTACATTAAAGCATCAGTAGGGGAGCCGACCCCACCAGAGGATTCTCCGGCTTATTTTTTGATGGCACAGCGAGGTGTAGCACCGTGTCTATGGTTGAAGCAATGGAGCAAGTTAACAAAAAATCAAGGGTCTTTAGCATTTGCGGAACATGGGACGTTTAATTTGAGGATTTAGGATCAATTGCGAATGTCATTGTATGACATGAAGCCATTACTGAGAGCAGCACAGTTCGAAGCATTAGCTATTTGGGAGTTAGTGGCCAGACAACAACAGGAGATGAAGTTCAAGAGAAGGATGAATAAAGTAGAAAAGTCTTTAGCTGAGGCTAGATGGGATTGGGAACAAAAAAGAAGGAGAATGGCAACATTACAGGAAATTAAATTGTTCCCTGCTATAGCGGAGGAAGATGAGGCAGAGAAGGAAGATAGTGCTAAGGAGGATGAGAGTGGAGGAAAAAAGAAAAAGAGAAAGTCCTACGTAGATGATGATGATTCTGATGTTGAGGATCTCATTACACAGTTGTTAAGAGATAGACCTCCACCTTCAACAACCTATGGGGGGGTCCAGGCACTAATGCTACTGCCCCTACAGCCGCTCCGGCACAAGCTCAGGGAGCCGAGGGAACTGTACAAGCAAAAAACAGACAATTACCAGGAGTAGTACAAAGTACACCTAATTCAGGAACTGGTACTGTAGTTCAGGCGCGGATACATCCACCATCAGTGCAGAGAATTCATCCAGATGTGCCAGTTCTTGAAACAGTCTCGAATATCATGGTGCCAAGGGAGCAGGTGCTTCCGAAGCCAATGCTGATTCAGACAGACCCGACACCAATGTTATTGCCTTCAGCCCAAGCACAGGGTCTACCAAAGTTTACACCACTGACAGTAACGCAATCAGATCTTGCACCAGTTATGAATCAGGCAATGGGGGTAGCACTCACACAATGTGCAGGTGCTAGAGTAGACGCGGATGCAATATCACTATCGATTACTGTTGTTCCAGCGGTACCCTTATTTGAACAGAAGAAGTCAGAGACAGGAGAGCAGAATGAAATGTCAGAGTCTTGTGAGGAGGGGCCTGAGTGATCCAGCACAGTTAATATCGCCTGCAGGACAAACTCTCAATGGGTCTAGACCGCTAATGGAACTTAGTCCACTTGTGGCACTACCAGATGCAGCGAATGGCCCAAATACGAGTCAGAGTCTGAGACTTTTGACTCCGCAAGACTCAGGTGCAGTGGTACAACAGTTACCAGCGCCGAATGCAAGTAACATCTCATTACAGGGGTTAACAGCTCAGCAGTTAAGTGATTGGTTAGGTAGTGTAAACACTCCTCAGACCGTATCCAAGGGTGAGGATCAGATAAATAGAGTGGGGTGTAACATAGAAGCCGCTGAATTAGTCGAGGGAACACTAGGTGTGAACAGATTAGAGTCCTACACAGAGGAAGAGCTGAGATACTTGTGCCCAAAGATTACAAAAGAAGTGAGTAAAATACATCAGAAGTTAGCAGAGTTGGCAGAGAAGCATGACATTGACATTAAGAAGACAAAGCATTTGAAACGCAGCTACAGATTAGATTTTGAAGCGAAGGATATTGAACACATGAGATCAGCAGGAATGAAAGCACATCTTAGAGAACTGCTGCAGAGTGTGCAGATTTAGGGCACATTAGAGAAGTGGGAAGGTAGATGTATAAAGAAAAAAGATAAACGGAAACAAGATTCTTAAGAAGAGGCGGAAGGTGCTGATAAAGGGGAAACAGTTAAGATGCTTCCAATGAGGGAAATCCCAGGACGGCAATTTGTTCATGTCCCGTGGCACAGGAGTGACATATTGTCCTTTACAAATGTTTATCCAAAATTGAGAGAGAAGCCGGTTGAGTGGTATCAACAGACAGAAAGATTTGTGAAACTTTCCAAGTGTTTATGGGAGGACTTGAACACGTTACTGGAAATAGTGGTGCTGGCAGACTTGTGGGTTGAGTGTAAGAGAGCAGTAGATTTACCAATAAGTGAATCGGAAAGGGATAAGGTAACTGGTGCACCTTCACCTGAGGTAATGAAGAATTATTACAGTATAAGGTGATTGAGTTCCTGAAGACTAGAATTTCTCCAAAAACATTGATTGGCAGCGGATTGATAGAACAGTCCAAGAGTTTAAAGAGTCAATACATACCACTTACTATGAGAGACTGTTGAAAGCCTTCAAGGAGTACAGTGGTAAGGAAGCGATTGAGCCGAAAGACATATTGCATTTTGTATTCAGATTTGTTGAAGGTTTGAGACCAGAAGTGGGACAGATGATTGAGAATCATTTAATTTGCTGGCAGGGAAAGCCGATTGATGAGGTGTTGCAATATGATAAATATTGTAGTGATGAGATTGATTTGAAGCAAAAGAAATTGAAAGAGAAGGCGATGGTGATGCAAATCAAAGCAGCTCAAACAGGAGCTCAGGGATCTTTAGTACCGCCGATGCCACCGCAACAGAGAGCTGTCATGTTCCAACCTCAAGTGAAGGGCAAAGGGCGTGCAATGGATATGATGCGCCGTCCAGATTTGGGAACTGTGTTTGTTCAGAATGATGTGCAAGGTATGAAAAGGATGTTACTGTGTCATTTGTGAGGAAACGAGGGACACTGGAAGCGGGTGTGTCCATTAATGGTGCAGGATGGTGTGGTTCAGCAAGGTGACGTCAGTACATTTCAAACTGTGAAAGTCCCGAGAATGAAGGGATTTGTTCCCAATGCTCAGAATCGAGGACAGAATTTCCTACTGGTGCAGCAAATGCAGGTGCCGCGTGCCCAATTTGCTCCATTATCACCGGTACAGCAGCAGGTCCCTATGGTACCTAGACAGCAAATGCAACTAACTCAGTCCCCGATGCAGCAGCAACAGGTGATGCTTACTCAGTAGGTCACAGGTCAAAGACAAGACAATAGTAATAACACAGTACACCAGTTTCCGTTTCACAGTGAGGATGAAATAAACAAAGAATGGATGAGTGACAGTTCAGATGAAGGAGCCTGTATACTTGCAGCTTCCCTAGAAGTAGATCAGAGAGGGCCTTTTGTAAAGGGAAAAGTGATGGGTTACAAGGTCTCATTCGTGGTAGATACAGGAGCTACACGCTCTACAGTAAGAAGCATAGAAGTCCCAAATTTACCTCTTTCGGGCAGGACAGATCAAGTTGTCGGAGTGGAAAATAGACAGCTGACAAATCCAATCACAGAACCGGTGCAGGTCGAAATTGGAAACTATTTGGAAATGCATATATTTGTGGTATGCGATTCAAGTCCTGCATCCTTATTGGGTAGAGACCAATTGTGCAAGGCTAAATGTTCCATCAACTGTTTAGACACAGGGATAGAAGTTCAGACAAATAGTGATGATGAGGAAGAACAGGCCTCTACAATGATGGTTAACAATGCCTATGAAGAACACCCATTGATTGAATTCTTCCCAATGTTTACGGTAAAGGAGTTGCATGAAGATTTACAGGGAACTGTAAAGGAGGATCTCTGGGATTTGACAGGAAATGAAGTAGGTTTGATTAAGGGAGTGGGGCCGGTTAACATTAATTTGAAGCCGAATGTAGTTTATCCGCAGCTTCCACAGTATAACATGGCACAGGATGTTTTGATGAAAGCGGCAAAAATAATCAGAGACTTTTTCAAACAGGGAGTGTTGAAAGAAGTGCTGAGCAGCCCATGTAATTCACCAATAATGGGTTTGAAAAAGCCATGTGAAAAATTACGAGTTGTGCAGGAGTTGCAAAAAGTGAATGACATGGTGGTTAAATGCTGTCTGATTGTGCCCAATCCAGCAGTGATACTGTTTCAGATTCCTTGTGATGCAGAGTGGTTCACAGTGGTAGATCTGACACAAGCTTTCTTTTCTATGCCTCTTCATGAAGATAGTCAGTTTCTTTTTAGTTTCAAATTCCTAGACAGAGTCTACAGCTGGTGCAGGCTTCCACAAGGGTATACAGAGTCACCATCATTGTTTAATCAGATCCTGAAAAAGAATCTGGAGCCGTTGGAATTGCCATGTCAATCGACTCTTGTACAGTACATTGATGATTTGCTAATTGCATCCAGAACAAGGGACGAGTGTAAGCATGACTCGAGTGCCCTGTTGAACCATTTGGGAGAATTTGGACATAAAGTCTTACCTGTGAAATAGGAGTATTGCCAGAAGTCAGTGAAATACTTGGGACATCAGATTGAGAAAGGGTTGAGAAGAATTTCCCGAGAAAGGATTACTATGATTTTGCAGAGGAGTCCTCCGACTTCACAGAGAAAAGTCCGAATTTTTTTGGGAATGGTGGGGTATTGTAGACAGTGGATTCCAAATGTTGCCGAGACAGTCAGACCTTTGCAACAACTGACCCATAAGAAACGTACTGACCCTATTACCCTAGATAAGGACCAAATGAAAGCATTCACTGAATTGAGAGAGAGTTTGTGCAGTGCTTCAGCGTTGGGAATGCCTGATTACACAAAGCCTTTCACATTGTTTTGTCATGAGCGTGATGCTTGTTCTTTGTCTGTCTTGACACAGGTCCATGGAGGTGCTTATTGACCAGTAGCTAATTTTCAGCTACCTTGGACCCAGTTGCCGCAGCTTTACCAGGTTGTCTGCGTGCAGTAGCAGCAGTTGGTCAAAGTCTTTCCCAATGTGAGGGGGTAGTCATGGGATACCCTTTGAAGGTAATGGTACCACATTCTGTTGAGATTTTACTGACAAGGACAAAAACACAATATTTGACGGGAGCAAGAGTGACCAGGTATGAGACAAGCATATTGGGTGCTCCAAATGCAACATTGAAAAGATGTACAGTGCTGAATCCAGCAACATTGCTTCCAAGTGATACTGTTGAAATTGAAAAGGAAGAAGATTTTGAACATGATTGCCTTGAGGTAACTGAGCTGTGTACAAAACCGAGGCCTGACATTAGAGACACGCGTTTTGAAGAAAATGACCAAATTGTGTTTGTTGATGGTTCGTGACTCAGAGATGGAACAGACACACTAAGAGCAGGATATGCTGTGTGCACAATTACAGGACCATTAGAAGCCCCATGGCTTCCAGGTGAGTATTCTACACAACTGGCAGAATTAGTAGCTCTTACTAGAGCTTGCTATGTCTCTGCAAGGTTAAGAGTCACAATCTACACTGATAGTCAATATGGATTTAGAATTGTTCATGATTTTGGCCAATTGTGGTTGCAGCAAGGTTTTATGGCCTCAACTGGAACTCCAGTGAGAAATGGCGACCGGATAAAAGAGTTGTTGTACGCAATTCAGTTACCTGAAGAAATGTTATGCTATTAATTGTGTTTGACCAATGACTTTGAGTTTCACCACTGCGCATATTAGTTGCTCAATGTTCACCAGTAGCACATTACATTCTGTATTCAGTTTAGCTGCCTATTGGCTTTAACATGGCATTAGACGTTACATTTGGTAAGTAGGTCAGCTGCCTATTGGCTTTAACATGGCATTACATTTGGTATTTAGGTTAGCTGCCTATTGGCTTTAACGTGGAGTTAGACATTGCAGTTGAGACATTGCAGATGAGCTGTGTTTTTCCAAGCTGTGTTTTTCCACATGATAGACCAAGCTGTGTTTTTCAAATTGAATTCACACCTAACCCTAGCTGATAAGAGAGAGTACATTTGGTGTTTTCCTTTCTGCTTAGCCTTGGGAAGAGGAGGGGTCTAGGAGATCTGGCCAGTCTCCAAAGGCTTGCCTTCCTTTCCCGAGTCTGAGAGGAGGGGACACGGTTTTGGAACGATGACCCTGGGCAACAGCGAGGGAGAGAAAGATCTTGACTTCAGACAGGAACAGACGTCAGTTGCCTGTCTCCCGTTTGGGTAGAAAATCTCTTTCTCGCAGTTGAACCGCAGTCACCAACTTGCAGCTCAGAAAGATGAAGCGGAATGATAGGCCCTACGGTGATGCAATTTTGACTTTTATGCTTTGCTTTGAAGTTATGCTATAATATAATCACATGTATTTGTTGTGTACATTACAACTGAGAAGTACTTTGATATATTTAGCTTTCATTGCTGCGACTACTTTTAAACGTGTGCTTCCAACCTACTAATTTCGTCTTTCAGGAACCTTGTGGTGAAGTAATAATAACAATAAATGTCTTCTTTAAACTAAGAAGAGCATTCCAGAGAAGTTTTGTAAGCTTGGTCATAAGATAAGAGAAGCAAAGCAAAACAAGAAATTGCTGTGGTAAAATGCAGCGCACATCAAAAGACGCAGGATAACATTTTTTTGGGAAATGGACATCAGATCAAGTCACTAGGTTTTGTTCGTTGAACTGTATATCATTTAAAGATAAGTGGGAACTAATGCCTGAAGAAGAAACAAATTGTGCAAATTTTGCCTTGAAGAGAATCGAGACTGAAAATGTTGCAGGAAAACGCAGACAAAGAAGAGAAGAGGTTGTGGTTCAAGTTCAAGTATGTTCAAAGACCAGATGAGATTTGGGTTTCTGAGGAGGGCCAGATGGTGCTGCCAAATAGTTTGTTGAATCAGATGGCCAGGTACTACCATGGCCAAGCACATATTGGAAGGGATGCCATGGTTAGGTTGTTCAAAGTTGATTGATTTAACCCGAAATTCTGACAAGCAGCAGAGGCAGTATGTCATAGATGTGTAATATATCAGCAAATATATGTGGAAAAAGGGACAGTGGTGAATTGGAGCTACATTGGAAGAGCAGGAGGACTATTCAGCAGGATGCAATTGGATTTCATTGAAATGCCTGCATGTGGTGGACTGAAGTACGTGTTGGTGATTGTGTGTGTGTTTAGTCATTGGATTAAAGCATACCCCACACGTAGGAATGATAGTCTCACGGTTACAAAACTGTTACTTAGAGAATTGATACCAAGGTTCGGATTTCCGATCTCTTTAGAATCAGATAGGGGAACGCACTTCAATAACAAAGTGATTAAACTATTATATGCAGCACTAAACATTGAGCAGAAACTGCATTGCAGCTACCATCCGGAAGCATCAGGACCTGTAGAGCAAATGAATGGTATACTGAAATCAAGAATTGCTGAAATGTATGCCACAACATATCTGAAATGGCCGGATGCATTACACTTGGTGTTGATGTCAAAGCGAAATATACCTGACAGAAAGACAGGACTGTCACCCCATGATATTCTCATGGGCAGAGCAATGAGACTGCCAGCAATTCCAGCAAATGTTCTTGTCAATATTACAGATGATATGGTGTTGGACTACTGCAAGGGTCTAGCTGATGTGGTTCGATCTTTCTCCCAGCAGGTGCAGGCTGCTACCCTGCCACCCATCCACGACCCAGGTCACAATCTGAGAGCTGGAGATTGGGTCATCATCAAAAAGCATGTTTGAAAGACTTGCCTAGAGCCACGTTGGAAGGGTCCATACCAGGTGGTGTTGACAACTACGACAGCTGTGAAATGTGCTGGACTACCTAACTGGATACATGAGAGTCATACCAAGAGAGTGGTGAGTCCACAAGATCATGAAGAAGTGTTGTTGAGAGCACCAACAGCAGCAAACAAGTGGCACTTCCTGAGTGAGAGCCTGAGCAAGTTGAGCCTGAAGTTGACCCAGAGCTGGTGGAAGATGGGTCAATTACACCAGTAAGAGACGAAGGTGCAGGAGTACAAGAAGTAGAGCAAGAGGCTAACCCAATGGAGGCGACTGGAGAACCGAGCACAGGAAGGGTTCTCCCAGAAGTAGATGGTGCTGAAGCACAAGCAGATCAAGTGCCAGATCAAGGAGGGAAAGGAGTTGAGACGGATCAAAGCTGAAGTGATCCGACTCCTCCTGAACCTGTTGCAGGTCCATCAAGAGAAAACACCACAGATAAAGGAAAGGAGAAGATTCCAATTTTAAAGAGATTGTTGACAGAAGGAACAAGGAAAGGAGACAAGTAACCTGAGTCACAAATAGGGAAGAAGAAGGAGTTGGTTATAAATGAACTGATAGAGGAAGACGTGGACACTACGAGAAAAGACGGACTAAGTGAAGGAGAGTTAGCAGGAGAACGAAGGCTGAAAAGAAAGAGAGCAGCAAGTTGAAGATACGCAGGTCCTGAGTAGGCATATGCAACGACAAGTGAATGGCAAAACAAATTAATGTCCTTTTGCTTTAACAGAGAAGGTCCGAATCAGTACTTTGATGCAACCTGAAGGGAATCGATAGACTGAGTTGTTGAACTAATCTGAAGAAGAATAAATAGAGTCTGTTAAAATAAACCTGGAAAAGACATTGATAACCTGATATGACATTTGAAACCTGAATATGACAAGCTGCTAACCAATTTGACAAAGGAAGAAAAAGGATTCCTGTCTGTGAAATTGAATTGTGAGAAAGAAGCATATTTTTGATATATCCAACTTTTGATTTTTTCCTGTTGCACCCTATTTAAGAGTTATTTCTACTTTCTGATTCTTTACAGATCATGGCTGAATTAAATAATAGTGTTAGAAATATTAGGTATTGTACATATTTGAGTGTTGGAGTGGCAAATATGTGTTGAATAATGTTTATAATAATGATTGTGGGTATGTCTATTCATGAGATGAAAGAAGCTGCTATTACTCCGGTTCATGAGACTACTACACTAACAGCTTTAGAGAGGTTCAAGTTAGATGAGAAATATTTGCATGACTATACTAATGCACGAGGGAAGCTTTCTTCTAATGTTTTCTATCGACTATTGAATGAGTATGTGGAGACGATTGATGCAAGTAATTGTCTTGTGTGTACGCAAATTCCTTCCTCTGTTGAAGAAGGGGTTACGTACCATAGTTTGCCCCTAACCTATGGCATAACATGTAGTCTGCTACTAATCAGATTCCATAACCAAGAGTATATTCAATATTTTTACTCAAACTATGATGTTGTGTTTTCCTTTGTTCCTATTATTAGATATTTGAGCAAAATAGCTAAAGAACATGATATAGTTTTAGTTAGAGGATTCTTTGAGCCAACACTAACTTTTGGAACCGCTTATGCTCATCGTAATAATTTGACTTACTTATTAACCCCAATGGAAAAGAGCTTTATAGGGCATACTAATGATAGAAGAAAGGCATTAAAGGAGAAATTAGAAAAAGGGCTGGAGAAAAGAATGTATAAAAATGACTATGCTGACACTGATATTAAAGCTTTAGATGCATTACATGTGGGGAAGCTTTGTATATATAGGCCAAAATCACGCACTGACACTTTATTTGTGGGAACGAGTGAGTGTAGGCATGTGTTTTTGTTTCAGAGTAAATGGACTTTTATGTTGAATGGTGCCGACCCAGTGATTCCTGGGATTTATTATAATTGTGACCTTAATGCTTATTATCGTCTTCCTAGAGGATGGTATGGGACATGCTATTTAGGAATAGTTTTCCCTAAGATTTATCAGATAGATGATTTAAAGAAAATACCGAAAGTGACTGAATTACATCAAGTACGACAAAAGAGAGAAATCGTTTCTGCAATTGTAGGAGATATTTTTGGGTTAATAATTCCTTCTGTAGGAGTTATTTTGAATGCAAACAAGATACAAGAATTGTCTACTATTGAGGATAATATGCTGGCAAACTTTATAGGGGCAATACTCTTGTTAAATACTGAATTGGCTGGGGATAGAGCTATGACGCTTCAAAATAGGCTTGCTTTAGACATAATTTTAGCGAAAGGCAGCAGAGTCTGTAAAATGATTAATGCTAGGCACTGCTGCTCATTTATTCATGAGAACGATAAGGAGAAAAGAGACTTACTTACTAATTTAACTAATTCAAGCAAGGATTTGAAAGAGTTGAAGGAACCAGGGGTTTGGGAGAAAGTTGGAAATGGATTTGCTTCTGTAGGGAATTGGTTTAGTCAAATTTGGAATGGGGTGTTGTGGAAAATTGTCCAGGGAATATTAATTGTGATTGTTCCTATAATGGGATTATGGGGAACATGCAAGTTATGGCAAAGTGTAAAATAAAGGAAGGTTAAAAATTACCAGAGGAGGGAAGAACTACCTGGGAGACAAATTTATAGGGAAAATTCCAGAACAAGACAAAATACATCTGAAACGAATATGTGAAGTGTTGACAAGAAGGGTGAGATGACATATTTAGTCATCAGGGGAGGGACTGAAAGGAGCAGATATGCTAATAAAAGAAACTCTAATGATTAATAATGTATTTTTTTTTTTAGAAAGCTGCGTAGAGAAATTAACATTAGAAAAATAAAGTGTATAATCGAAAATGTGCCCACGGGCATGGTTACCATGTGTATTAACAGATGCTAAAATAGTGAGAAAATGTATGTAAAATGTACTAATATATCATAACTGGATGTATAACCTATGTTTTGTGTGAATTTGCATTCTTAACTTAGCCGAACTAAAGGCCTGGTTTCACTGGGCCTTGCATGCTTACAACGTGAAGATTCGACAAAGCCTGCGAAGACTGGGAACCAGAGTAAAGGACCTTGAACTGTGCAGAGTTCAGACGGCTCTGCTAGAACATTCTGCAATGTACATGCGGACAGGAGATGATGAAGGCAATTTGATACAGTTATGTGTAGTGTAGGCTAAATGCACTTTCCCAGGACTTGAACAATAGAGGCACTGACTAAAAGACTTGTATTCAACAATTTTGTTACCTGAAGAGCTCGACTATGTTCTCATCACAAGAGAGACCAATCAAATTTATAGACTAGGATACCCATGCAGAAATAGAGATTTGGTAAATAAAAACTATAGGTTAGAGTCATAACTTTCGATGGACCAACCAATTAGCAATTAGGGGGGACGGACTGGGAGACCCTAATAAAAAGTCATGACAAGGGGAGCAAAATCAGAACTGCGAGGAGAAAGTTGATGACGTCAGGAGACGCTGTCCGAAGTGCTGATAATTAGGCTTATACTCTGTGAGCCTGATCTGCAGCTGACTGCTGATGACCTGGAGATGCTGATCCATCCTGGATAGGTAGCTATGAAAATGTGACTGACTTATTTTGTGCCTTTTCTTCTAGGTACCAACTGCGCTGTTTTATAGAAATTCTCTCTTAGATAGATTTTTCCAAATTCATGTTTTTCTCTAAGTTGTTTTCCCATGGAGACCCACATGCTGATGCTCATCTTGGTTAGGTGAGCTAACAGGTGAGACTTTGACGGTGGCAAATGACTGACGAATTAGATTGCTGAATTGCTCCATTAGTGCTGATATTCATTAACTTATGAATTGCATTTGTTGCTTATGTTTCCTATGAAGAAAGATGTGTTTCTTTTGATGAGTTAATAAAGATTAATTAATAAATGCCAAATTAACGTTGAATTAGAATTGTAATCATTAGGGAATAAAAATGATTAACCTTCTCCATTTGTGATGGTTATTTCAGATTGATATGGTTTTTCTTTTCTTTGGCTCTTTAAGTGTTTGATATTGATCTATTGACGTTGATTATTGATACAGAAATCATCGCATGATTAGGATACTCCATGCGATTCAAAAGGTCCATCGACATATACGCATCCCCTTGTAAGTTTACTTACTAAGGACCAGGCGCGCTGGTAGTACCACTCGAAATCCTTAATTTTTCAGCTCTCACTCTTATGTTTTCCTGTTCCATTCAGAAACAAGGGTTTCCTACAGAAAATAACAACTGAAAAAGAAAAATATTGAAATTGAGGTAAAAGAAATAGCAATTTTTCTCTACGTTTTACTCTGTAATTTTTTCCTGCAATGTCAGATTTTCGAAAGCAATATACCGTTACGTCTGCTGGACTCCTCTGGTTGTGGGGATATATAGGGCTTGTAGGTTCATCAAGAACCCTAGGTACCCAGAGCCAATAAATGAGCTGCACCCTGCAGTGCGTTTTCATTCTATACCGGGTATACAGCAATTCATTTGCTGAAATATAAAGAGTGAAAAATAGCTATCAAGAAAACCTTTGTATTTCCAAAATGGGCACAAGATAAGGTGTTGAGGAGCAGTGGTTATTTGCACATCTCTGAAGTCCGGGGTGACCATACTAGCATGTGAATTACAGGGCATTTCTCAAATAGATGTCTTTTTTACACACTCTCTTATATTTGGAAGGAAAAAATGTAGAGAAAGACAAGGGGCAATAACACTTGTTTTGCTATTCTATGTTCCCCCAAGTCTCCCGATAAAAACGATACCTCACTTGTGTGGGTAGGCCTAGCGCCCGCGACAGGAAATGCCCCAAAACGCAACGTGGACACATTACATTTTTTGAAAGAAAACAGAGGTGTTTTTTGCAAAGTGCCTACCTGTAGATTTTAGCCTCTAGCTCACCCGGCACCTAGGGAAACCTACCAAACATGTGCATTTTTGAAAACTAGAGACCTAGGGGAATCCAAGATGGGGTGACTTGTGGGGCTCTGACCAGGTTCTGTTACCCAGAATCCTTTGCAAACCTCAAACTTTGGCTAAAAAAACAAATTTTCCTCAAATTTTGGTGACAGAAAGTTCTGGAATCAGAGAGGAGCCACAAATTTCCTTCCACCCAGCGTTTCCCCAAGTCTCCCGATAAAAATGATACCTCACTTGTGTTGGTAGGCCTAGCGCCCGCGACAGGAAATGCCCCAAAACGCAACGTGGACACATCACATTTTTTGAAAGAAAACAGAGGTGTTTTTTGCAAAGTGCCTACCTGTAGATTTTGGCCTCTAGCTCAGCCGGCACCTAGGGAAACCTACCAAACCTGTGCATTTTTGAAAACTAGAGACCTAGGGGAATCCAAGATGGGGTGACTTGTGGGGCTCTGACCAGGTTCTGTTACCCAGATCCTTTGCAAACCTCAAAATATGGCTAAAAAAAACACATTTCCTTCCACCCAGCGTTCCCCCAAGTCTCTCGATAAAAATGATACCTCACTTGTGTGGGTAGGCCTAGCGCCCGCGACAGGAAATGCCCCAAAATGCAACGTGGACACATCAAATTTTTTGAAAGAAAACAGAGGTGTTTTTTGCAAAGTGCCTACCTGTAGATTTTGGCCTCTAGCTCAGCCGGCACCTAGGGAAACCTACCAAACATGTGCATTTTTTAAAACTAGAGACCTACGGGAATCCAAGATGGGGTGACTTGTGGAGCTCTGACCAGGTTCTGTTACCCAGAATCCTTTGCAAACATCAAAATGTGGCCAAAAAAACACATTTTCCTCACATTTTGGTGACAGAAAGTTCTGGAATCTGAGAGGAGCCACAAATTTCCTTCCACCCAGCGTTCCCCTAAGTAAGTCTCTCGATAAAAATGGTACCTCACTTGTGTGGGTAGGCCTAGCGCCCACGAAAGGAAATGGCCCAAAACACAACGTGGATACATCAAATTTTTTCACAGAAAACAGAGGTGTTTTTTGCAAAGTGGCTACCTGTGGATTTTGGCCTCTAGCTCAGCCGGCCCCAGGGGGGTCAGAAATGGCCTAAAATCAATTTGCCCCCCCAACCCTCCCAAGAGCGACCCTTGCCTACGGGATCGCTCCCCGCGTGACATTGGCGCCAAAAAAAAAATCCCTGGTGCCTAGTGGTTTCTGCCCCCTTGTGGGCAGATTGACCTAAAATCGGCCAATCTGCCCCCAAGCGGGGCAGAAATGGTCTAAATACAATTTGCCCCCCAGGGGAGTGACCCTTGCCTAATGGGTCGCTCCCCATCTCTAAAAAAACAAACAAACAAAAATAAACACAAACATTTTTTTTGCCCTGGCGCCTAGAGGTTTTTGCCCCCCCCTGGGGGCAGATCGGCCTAATATCAATAGGCCGATCTGTGGCCTAAAATGGCCTAAAATAAATTTGCCCCCAACCCACCCTGGAGCGACCCTTGCCTACTGGATTGCTCCCCCTGCGTGACATTGGCACCCAAAAAAAAATCCCTGGTGCCTAGTGGTTTCTGCCCCCTTGGGGGCAGATTGACCTCAAATCGGCCAATCTGCCCCCATGGGGGGCAGAAATGGTCTAAATACAATTTGCCCCCCAGGGGAGTGCCTAATGGGTCACTCCCCATCTCTAAAAAAACAAACAAACAAAAAAAAAACACAAAAAAAAAAATTGCCCTGGCGCCTAGAGGTTTCTGCCCCCACCTGGGGGCAGATCGGCCTAATAACAATAGGCCGATCTGCCTCCGGGGGGCAGAAATGGCCTAAAATAAATTTGCCCCCCACCCCCCATCTGTAAAACAACCAAAAAAAAATCCCCGGTGCCTAGTGGTTTCTGCCCCCCTTGGGGGCAGATCGGCCTAATATCAATAGGCCGATCTGTGGCCTAAAATGGCCTAAAATAAATTTGCCCCCAACCCACCCTGGAGCGACCCTTGCCTACTGGATTGCTCCCCCTGCGTGACATTGGCACCCAAAAAAAAATCCCTGGTGCCTAGTGGTTTCTGCCCCCCTTGGGGGCAGATCGGCCTAATCAAAATAGGCTGATCTACCCCCAGGAGGGCAGAAATGGCCTAAAATAATTCCCCCCCCCCCGGGAAGCGACCCTTGCCTAAGGGGTCGCTCCCCTTGCGTGAAATTCACGAAAACTAAAAAAACTCCCTGGTGTCTAGAGGTTTCTGCCCCCCTTGGGTCAGAAATGGCCTAAATATAATTTGCCCCCTAGGGGAGCGACCCTTGCCTAAGGGGTCGCTCCCCACCTAAAAAAAAAAAAAAAAAGATCCCTGGTGCCCTAGAGGTATCTGCCCCCATGGGGAGCAGAAAAGGCCTTCCTAAAAAATGCCCCCCATTGGGAGCGACCCTTGCCCAAGGGGTCGCTCCCTTATGTCAATTAAAAAAAAAAAAAAAACATCCCTGGTGTCTAGTGGGCGTTTCAAAAGCCGGATTGCAAGCAATCTGGCTTTTGAAACACTTGGAGAGACTTCAAAGGGAAGGAAATGCACTTCCTTCCCTTTGAAGCCTCTCCGGGCCTCCCCCACGTGATCGGAGGAGAAATGCTGAGCATTTCTCTTTCGGCTTCCAGCGTGATGGGGAGGCCCTGTGACAAATCGTCACAGGGGGGCGGGGGGCTCGGGGTGGAAGGGGAAGGGCTTCCCCTTCCATCCCCGCCTTGAGGAGGTGGGTGGGGTGCACAGGGGGGGAGCGCTAGCGCTCCCCCCAGTTCCCGTGCCTTGGACGAGGTGACCTCGTCCAAGGCACCCAACAGGTTAAGTGATAGATATATGTGCCTTACCTACTCCTAGAAACAAAACAAGTCATTGTGGAAGACTTGATGCTCCTCCCTGCCTGCGCTTCATGACATTGCTATTGTGTAAAAAATATTCAAAGTTTAAATCTGTGATGATTAGTAGAATAATGTAATTCACACCATACTTGCAGTTTAAAGGCAAAGTTGGCTAAAAGACCAATGCTAATAATAACTTCCTTTTATCTATTACCCTAGTATCAGTTTTCGTACATCAAGTATATTCTGTTTGATCATTTGAGGCACATTAAAACAGGCATACATATTTATGTTTGTGTTCACATGTCACTGCTACCTTTGCAGTCTCGGATACCAGTTTTTACTTCAAGGGACTGGTCGCACAACCACAACCCAGGATAAGTTAAGGGGAACACTTCGGACTAACTACTGGTATATCGGGAAGTGAAGGGCCTCTGTAATATGTTCTCTGTTTTCACAAGAGGTCCCTCCACTCTCACTGGATTTTAAATAGACTGCTTCCATTCCAAGATATGCTGGAGAGATTACCTACCGGCCTTCCCTGAAGGAATCTTTCCTGCCTAACAAAGTTGCAGATAGAGCTGTCTTCAGCTCTATCTTGAACTTCTGTTTTCAGACTTTTGATTCAGGATTGTGGAACACAGGAAAAATATGTTACCTGCCTTGAAGAACTGAAGTGGATCAGTTGGAACCTATTTCTACTGTTTGACCCTTATGGAGAATACCACTTGCGACTGGAGGGTACAGACCATCCTCAGACAATTGTGGTCTGCTTGGAACAATTCCAGTAGACCAGTTGGAACAGGACATTTTCTTGAGGTGCATAGGCAAGCCTCTCAGGTTACGTGAAAAGACTTGACCAGGATGGGTACGTCTTAGCATTGTTTTCTGTTTTAATCTTTTTCATGTTGTTAAATGCTGCAGAGGGACTTCTTCTCATTGTTTTAGATCTTGCAGCTCCCTTTCAATTTACAAATTGAACAATTGAAGAATTTCAACCACTAGAAATGATTCTCAATATGAAAATATTTACATCCATCAGGACATTCAGAGAGACCATTTACAGACCATCCACTAATGGTGCTTAGGTCTTAGTTACCAGCACATAAGTCAAGACAGCATTGAGGCCCTCATTACGAGTGTGGCGGTCTCTAGACCGTCACACTTGCTATGGCGGTTGAACCGCCGCAGACAGGGCGGTCCGACTGCTCTATTTTGACCATGGCAGATGGGCCACGGTCCGACCGCCGGCACCACCAGGTTGCCGCCTGTCGACAGCCTGGCGGTCTCAGCAGTCACAATCTGCCAGGGCAGCGCTCCAAGCAGCGCTGCCATGGGGATTTTGAGTCCCCTTTCTGCCAGCCTTTTCATGGTGGTCTCACTTGGCATGGGCAGTGCAGGGGCCCCCATAGACGGCCCGTTGCACATTTCACTGCCCGAATTACGGGCAGTGAATTGCGCGATGGGCGCTGTTGCACCCGATGCACCACAACATTGCTGCCGGGGCAATTACGAGCCAGCGTCAATGTTGTGGTGAGTTTTCCCCCGGGCCAGAGGGCAGAAACGCTGTTTTCGCCCACTGGCCCAGTGGAAAACTCCTAATATGGCGGCTAAAGACCTCCATTACTGGTGGTCTTTTGCCTGCCGTGGCTTCGTCGCTCCTATGAAAGGACAGCTGAAGTCGTTATAAGGCCCTAAATGTCTTTTTCTACTAAATAACTTCTAGTTTTCTTTGTAACCTTCAAATCATGTTTTGTCTTCTTTGTCATTCCTTCACTGCATTGTTGTGTGGTATTGTTCTGCCCATATACCACATGCATTTTTATCAAAGGAAAGCCTGCCTGTGTAAGACTACATATGATAAGAAAGGAGTTTCCTATTATTAGTTTGTCTTTTTTAGACCTAAAAGCAATCTTATTTAACATCATGGTGTTCTTTGTTAAATCTGCATATTGCTGGCATTCTCACTATGGTTCCAAGAGGTGTGCAAAAAATATAATCTATACAGCATTTAATGGCACTAGTTTTGTTTACCTCCAATGGAGAAAAAGGGCTAGACGACCTGTCAGATTTGAACACTGTAGCCTTCAGCTACAAACTTCACTCTTCTTCAAGAGATAACCTGTCTTTTTATACACAATGGCATGCCATAAAAGAAGAGGCAAGATTCATTGATTGTGCTAGATGTAGAGAAATCCTGTGACGGGTGGAAGTGGCCTTTCTGCATGGATTTGTTTTTGTCTGGGTTCCAAGAACATATCAATCTATTTGCATCCAGTGTCAAAGGCTCGACTACTTCCAATTTATAGGAAATTAACCGTAAAACGCATAGTTCCAAGACGTCTATTCACTGGGTCACCAGAGGAAATCCTAAAGAAATGAAAATCCAGAAAGTGTGGCAAATGGTCAACTTCCTGAAATGCTGACCGCACACTATGAACATGCTCTTGGGATTTTCTGGTTAGCTTCGATTTTATGAAGAACTCTCAGCCCATGGCAACCGAATCAACATGATAACCTTGGCATCTTGCAATATACTAGAAATAGTCAGGAAGCTAGCATCTTTCTGAGTTAGATGCACTACAATGATCTGCAATCACCACTTTTAACCTTCAAGGTTGGATCTAGCGTTGCAAATACTGGAGCGGCCTGGTGCAAAAAGATTCCTCTGGCATGTGATAATGAGGTAATAAATTCATGTATGCAGCAGAAAAAATTATTTTGGGATGCAAGAGGAGCAATTCGATAATTGCAACTGAAGCAGTAGGCATCCATATGTTGCATCACAGCAGGCAGTTTTCACATAATAATACTAAGGATTTGTCCCCATTGTGTGCAAGCTATAAGACACATGCCTCTAGACGTATTTTCCCTGCATTTATGTTGGAAGCTGGAATAAAGTATGGCGGGCATAACTAGCATAATTCCATGTGGCATAATCATGCAAAATTACCCCAAAGTTCTGCAAAACTATGCAGAATTACGCAAACAGAGTAATTCTTCATTTTGCACAATTTTAATAGTGCAAGATGCCTACTTGTGCCAAAAATGGATGTGAGGATGAATTTTGTTCTAAGAAATAGTGCTAAATGCAAGAAAACATGAATAGCAAGAGCGAGCAACTGCTCATACTTGCTAAATGTGCACTTGGGGGCAGGATTTCCCCTCAACTTATTCAGCACAAATAGTGAGCAGTTGCTCATGCTGTGTGCACTCCAGATAGGATTTTTTCCCTTCAAATTACTCTTAATTACTTGAACAGGTGTAACTACTTTAAAATCAGTAATTCTGTGCCAAAATGTGTTAGTGCATGAGTCCTTATTTGGTCTTTTATTGTTAATGTATTCTTGGTTATAGAATCTTGTTAGTAAAAGACTACAACCTATCCCATAAGTAAGAGGCAAACTATGGTAAGTAACTCCTTCCTCCACTGATGAAGGAATCTGCGTGCATACATAACATTCTCTTGTATTCATCGTCTCCACATACTCACGCAATAGGCAATAGAAAACATTAGGAGAAAGATCGTCTTGATTGTTGCCTACATGCAAATATTTCTCATCTAACCTAAATTTCTCTAATGCTATAAGTGTAGTAGTTGTCCCTAAAGCAGTTGTATGGTTGGCCACAATCTTGTCATGCAAAGCCACACTCTCAATCAATACCATACACCCCATCATGCACACAATAGCCGAACCAATACCTATGTATTTACAGCACCCCTTGTTCTTAACCTGCTGGCTTTGGTCACTCATGATCTGTAAAGAATCAGAAAGTAGAAGAGCAAAAATGTATACCTGTGCAGCAAAAATAAAACAAAAACAAAAACGAAAATCTTTGATTTTCTTTTATCAGTTATTTACAGCTTGCAGTCTTTCTTCCAGGACCCTTTTGTAAACAATAGGTAGCTTGTCAAAATCGGTTTGGCAGCTTGTCAAATCAGGTTATTTCAAAAGTCTTTTCCAGTTACTTTCAGTTGTCTCTTTTTTACACCGTTCAGTTCATTGATCTTCTTCATGTGCCAAAATATTGACCTGGAATTTCCTGATCAAAAAAAAAAGACAAAAACTCATTCTGCCATTCACTATAGCCTTAGAATCCACCGTAGCGGGCTCTACCGGCTATTAAAGGCCCGCTCCTGCGTTAAATGCCCGAGCCGAAGGCGAGGGCATTTAACAAGGGAAAGGGCCTTTAATAGCCGGTAGAGCCCGCTACGGCGGGTTCTAAGGCTATTAGAACATTCTGCCACTCAGGGCAGAATGTTCTGTTAAAGAAAACAAATTCCTCATGAAGCCAGAGGGGATTAAAATCCCCTCGGGCTCCGTGAGGCTTTGTTCACAGCTCTTGCTGTGAACAAAGAGAACATTGGAATGTTGGCGCTGCGGGCTTTTACCGGCCAGTAAAAGCCCGCAGCACTCCATTGTTTTCAATGGCGCTGCCAACGTTCCAATGCTCTAATTGTTGTTACATATGCCCATTCAGGACCTGCGTACCTTCGATTTGCAACTCGTTTTCTTTTCAATCTGCGATCTTCACTTAATTCTCCATTACCCATGTCTTCTTTTCTTGTGTGTGTACTTCTTCCTCTTTTGTTGTCACTGTAATTATTTTTTTCCTCTTTGATTTTGATTTCGGCCACTTATCACCTTTCAGTGGACCTCTGGTCAATGCTTTTTTCAGTGTTGGACTTATAATTTCTTTCTGTGCTGCAGGGTTTTTTCTTCATGTACCTGCTACTAGTTCCGGAGGAGTCAGATTGTTTTGGCTTTGATCCGCCTCAACTCCTTCCCCCTCAGGGTCTGTTGATTGTCCTGCTTGTCTCCGAAGACCATCTGCTTCTGGGAAAGCCCTACTTTGACTAGACTCTCCTGCAACTTCAGTTGGGTAGGACCACCTTCATCCTCCTGTATTTCTTCCACTTCGTCTCTCACATGAGTATTTGGACCGCTTTCAGTTTGCTCAGATTTAGCCTCTGATTCTCCTGCCCCTCTCTCCAATTCGGGAGCTGGTCTGGAAGTTGTTGGTACTCTCAACAACCCTTCTTCATCGTCCAAAGGACATGGTACTTTCCGAGTATGGCTTGCGTGGATCCAGCTCGGAACTCCAGTGCACTTCACAGCGGTAGTTGTAACCAGTACTACTTGGGTGGGGCCCTTCCATGAGGCTCCAAGCAAGTCTTCCTCATGTGTTTCCTTATCACAACCCAATCTCCCGCTCTCAGGTGGTGGCTTTGATCTTGCGATGGTTGCAGTGTGGTGGCTTCCACCTGATGAGAGAAAGAGCGAACCACATCAGCCAGGCCCTTGCAGTAGTCCATCACCATATCATCTGTTGTGTTCACAAGAGCATTTGCAGGAACCACTGGCAACCTCATTGCTCTGCCCATGAGGATTTCATGCTGTGACAGTTCAGTTTTCCTGTTGGGTGTGTTTCTCATACTTATCAGAACTAACGGCAGTGCGTCAGGCCATTTCAGATTCGTAGGCACACACATTTTTGCCATTCTTAACTTCAATCTACCATTCATCTTCTCAACAAGTCCTGAGGCTCCAGGGCGGTAGCTGAAATGCAACTTCTGCTCAATGTTTAAAGCTGAACCTGGCAATTTGATTACTTCGTTGCTGAAGTGACTTCCCCTATCTGATTCTAAAGAGATCAGAAAACCAAAACGTGGTATTAGATCCCTAAGCAGTAACTTTGCTATTGTGAGGCTTTCATTTCTTTGTGTAGGGTAAGCTTCAATCCAGTGACTAAAGATGCAAACAATCACCGGCATGTATCTCAATCCTCCACACACAGGCTTCTCAATGAAATCCATCTGCATTCTGCTAAATTAGCCTCCAGCACTTCCAATGTGGCTCATGTTGACCACAGTCCCTTTACCCACATTCATCTGCTGACAAATGATGCATCAGTAGCAAATTACTTCAGCAACCTGTCTAAATTTTGGATTGAACCAGAACTGCTTAAAGGTACAAATCATGGCATCCCTTCCAACATGTGCTTGACCATGATAATATCTTGCCATTTGAGTCAACAAACTGTTTGGAAGAACCACTTGTCCCTCTCCTGATACCCATACATAGTCCTCATGCTGAGCACATTTTAATTTTAGCCAATTTTTCTTTTCCTCCCTGTCGACAATATCTTGAAGCACTTTTAATTCTTACAATGTGTCATTTACATACAAAGAATAACTGGTACAATTTTCTTCCTCAGGTAACAATTCCCATTAGTCTTTGAACCATATGTAGTTCAATGCACAAAACCTTGTGACTTGATCCGCATATCCATTCACCATTGACACAAAATCTTGTGACTTCAGGTGTGCACTGCATTTCACCACAGCAAACGTTTCAGGCAGTTGTAACAAGTCATGTATTCTTTCACCATTTCTAACTGGAGAACCAGAAGAGGTCAGGAAACCTCTCTGTGACTACAGCTGGCCAAAGTCATGGACTATTCCAAATCCATACTGAGTATCAGTATATATGGTCACTTTAAGCTGTGCAGAAGCATGGCATGCTCTATTAAGAGCCACTAATTCAGCCACTTGTGCAGAATGCACTCCTCAAAGCCAGGACACTTGGAGTATAACAGAAATTGTGCACACAGAATATCCTGCTCTCAATGTTCCCATGTTACCTCTTAAACAGGAACCATCAACAAAAACAATTTGGTCATTTTCTTCCAATCGGGTATCTTTAATGTCAAGTCTTGGTTTTGTGCACAAATCATTTACCTCCAGTCATGTTCAACTTCTTTCAATTTGTCAACTTCAATATGCTCTTTTGGAAGCAAAGTTGCTGGGTTAAGCACTGTACACCTTTTCAACGTCACATTGGGGGACCCCAGGATGACAGTTTCGAACCTCGTCAATCGGGTGTTAGTCAGGTACTGTGTCTTGGATTGGGTAAGCAAAACTTCTATGAAGTGAGGGACCATAACAGTTAAAGGATGTCCCATCACAATGTTCTCACTCTGAGTGAGGCTCAGTCCAACCGCGGCTATTGTGCACAAACATCCTAGTAAAACTGCTGCAACTGGGTCCAAAGTAGCTAAAGAATATGCTTCTCAGCTTCTCACTACAATGGACCTGAGCTTGAACAGACAAAGAACATGCATCACGCTCATGACAAAACAACATGAAGGGCTTTGTGCAATCCGGCATTCCCAAAGCCGGGGCTTGGCACAAATTCTCTCTCAATTCAGTAAAGGCTTTCATGCATGCTTGATCTAACAGTAAAGGATTGGAAACATCTTTGTGAGTCAGCTTCTGTAATGGCTTTGAAATGATTGCAAAGTTGGGAATTCACTGGCGACAATAGCTCACCTTTCCTAAACATATTCTGACATCTCTCTGTGTAGCTGGGGGATTCATCTGCAATATGGCTGTAACCCTCTCTCTGGAACTCCTTCAAGCTCCCTTATCAATTTGGTGTCCCAAATATTTCACTTCTTTCTGACAGTACTGTAATTTCTCTGGGGACACTTTGGCCCTCATTACAACCCTGGCGATCGGTGATAAAGCGGTGGTAATGCCGCCAACAGGCCGGCGGTAACAAAAATGGAATTATGACCACTGCAAAACTGCTCAGACAGACAGCCACTTTGACACATTGACAGCCACGGAGGTAGCAACAAGCACTGTGGTGGTAACCGCCAACAGCCAGGCAGAAGACAATGTACCGCCCACTCTATTATGAAAGGCCTAACTGCCACCTTTTCCGGGGCAGTACCAACGACATCAAAAGCATGTCCGAAACAGTACACAGAAGGCAAAGGACTCACCCCTGGAGACACAAGGAAGAACCAGGCCACCATGGAGCCTGAGCTGCAGGTGTTCCCCATGCTCGTTTATCTCCTTCTTCACTATGAACACAAACGCCGGCGAAGACGACCACGGTGAGTACTGCCACCTAGCACACAGGGGAGGTGGGGAGGAAAAAGAGAGTGACACACGCAACACCCCCACCCCCACCCCCAACACCATACACATAACCAGATGTAGTAACATTGCATATTCACCCCGTACCCCTCAGGAATAATGCAAGGACAAAAGGAATTGATTAAAGTGAGTGTAATAAGATAAAAGTGTAGAAAATCTTGATCCAAAATCAAAACTGTATATACATATATCCAAATGGAGGGACATTGCCCAGTCCATAATGTCCGTGAGCCACAGGGCCACATCACATAGGCCAAGGCCCCACTTGACTCCTGCAACAACATGGAGAGAACACTGCAGGGGCATGAGGTAAAAAATACACAGGCACCTCAGGGGGACGGGGAACGGGGGACACCTCAGCCGGAAGTTGGTACAACACCACTGGTCCAGGAGGGGGCTACATGCCCTTTGCGATGTCCTGGGGAGTGCAAGGCCACAGTCTCTCAAGTGAGTGGTTTGCCCACTGCTTGGCCCTGGGGAGTGCAAAGCCACAGTCTCTGAAGTGGGTGGTTTGCCCACTGCTTGGTCCTGAGGCGTGCAAGGCCACAGTCTCTCAAGTGGGTGGTTTGCCCACTGCTTGGTCCTGGGGAGTGCAAGGCCACAGTCTCTCAAGTGGGTGGTTTGCCCACTGCTTGGTCCTGGGGAGTGCAAGGCCACAGTCTCTTAAGTGGGTGGTTTGCCCATTGCTTGGTCCTGGGGAGTGCAAGGCCACAGTCTGTCAAGTGGATGGCTTCTCCACTGGTTCTGGAGGGGGCCTGGTGCCCAGTGTGCTTCATCCTGACAAGGATGGGGTGAGTGGATGGCTTCTTCCACTGGTTCTGGAGGGGGCCTGGTACCCAGTGTGGTTCATCCCGGCAAGGATGGGGTAAGTGGATGGCTTCTTCCACTGGTGCTGGAGGGGGCCTGGTGCCCTGTGATGCAGCACTTGGGGAGGGCAAGGTCACAGTCCCTCACCTGGGTGTCACGCCCACAGGATTTGCAGGGTCCAGGACGCACTACAGTCCATGGAGGCAGGACTACACACTGCCCTCTGGCGGTGACCGCGGCTCAGTGGTGGCAGTGGCGGTGCTGTTGTCGGTGCTGGTAGTGGTGGGGGAAGGCTCCAGCCCTTCCCCTGCAGCCTCAGATGGCTGCCCACTGGGGCTGCTCCTGCTGGCAGTGGTGCTGGTGGCAGTGCTGGCAGTGGTGCTGGTGTCGGTGCTGGCAGTGGTGGCGGGAGGCTCCAGCCCTTCCCCTGCATCCTCAGACAGCTACCTACTGGGGTTGCTGCTGCTGGCAGTGGTGCTGGTGGCACTGCTGGCAGTTGTGGTGAGAGGCTCCAGCCTATCCCCTGCAGCCTCGGACGGCTGCCCACTGTAGCAGCTGCTGCTGGCAGTGGTGCTGACAGTGGTGCTCATGGCGGTGCTGGTTGTAGTGCTGGTGGCAGTGCTGGTGTCGGGAATGCCAGTGGGGGTGGAGGCTCCAGCCCATTCCCTGCAGCCTCGGACGGCTGCCCATTTGGGCTGCTGGCAGTGGTGCTGGCACTGGTGCTGGTGGCGGTGCTGGTGTCTGGAATGCCAGTGGTGAGGGGAGGCTCCAGCCCTTCCCCTGTAGCCTCGGACGGCTGAACCGCTATGGTTGTTGGTGGGAGCTCAGAATCAGTCCTAGCACCAGGCCTCCTGTCCTTCCTGCCTGCAGGGGCAGGCCCCTTGCCCTTGGCAGCTGGTGGTGCCTCCTTGCTCATGGCAGCTGGTGGTGCCTCCTTGCCCTTGGCAGCTGGTGGTGCCTCCTTGTGCTTGCCCTTGACAGCTGGTGGTGACTCCTTGCCTTTCCCGTTGGCAGCTGGTGGTTCCTCCTTGCCTTTTCCCTTGGCAGCTGGTGCAGGCACACTGGCGGTCATTCTGACCGCCAGGGCCGGGGACCGCGGATGCACCGCCAACAGGCTGGCGGTGCATCCAGGCCAATTCTGACCGCGGCGGTAAAGCTGCGGTCAGAAAATGGAAACCGGCGGTTTCCCGCCGTTTTTCCCCTGGCCTGAAGAATCCTCCATGGCGGCGCTGCAGGCAGCGGCGCCATGGGGATTCCGACCCCCTTCCCGCCAGCCTGGTTCTGGCGGTTTTGAACGCCAGAACCTGGCTGGCGGGAACGGGTGTCGTGGGGCCCCTGGGGGCCCCTGCAGTGCCCATGCCACTAGCATGGGCACTGCAGGGGCCCCCTAACAGGGCCCCACAAAGATAGCAGACACTGAAAATCACGACGGGTGCAACTGCACCCGTCGCACCCTTTCCACTTCGCCGGCTCCATTCGGAGCCGGCAGCCTCGTGGAAGGGGGTTTCCCGCTGGGCTGGCGGGCGGCCTTCTGGCGGTCGCCCGCCAGCCCAGCGGGAAACTCAGAATGACCGCCGCGGTCTTTTGACCGCGGTACGGTCTTCTGGCGGTTCCCGCTTGGCAGGCGGCTCCCGCCGCCCGCCAAGATTAGAATGACCACCACTGTCAGTGCTGTTGGCTGGTTCCCTGCAGCCTTTCACACGTGCAGTAGCTGCTGGCACTACTGTGGCCGTGGACTGGGTGGCTGAGGTGCTTGGCAGGGTTCTGAACACCCTCGCCCAATTTGAAGGATGGGGGAGGGGTTGGGAAGAGGTCAAAGGTGGAGAGGAAAAGCTTCTTAGGGACACGGGGTGGGAAGAGGGTGAAGGTTTGGGAGTGGAGGAAGAGGGTGTGTTTGTAGGAGCTGTCTGTCTGCTATGTTTGGGTGCAGGTGCATGGGCTGGATGCTGTTGTGAGGTGGATGGCTGTAGGGTGTCTGAGTGCTTGCTTTTGTGTACTTTAGGAGGAGGGGGCACAGACACAGTGGGATAGGACACAGGGGACGTGTGCATGGATATGGAGGTGGTGACTGCCAGTGAGAGGTGTGTAGTGATAGGCGTGATGGTGATGGGGGTAGTGGATGAGGATGTAGTGCATGCCGGTGTGAGTGGAGATTCTATGGGGAGGGGGGTGGACGAGGAGGAGGAGGGGGACACAGTGGAGGCAGTGGATGTTGATTGTCGAGATGGTGCCACTCAGCTGAAAAGCAGGATGTCTCCAGGGGCGATGGTATGCCCCGATCTCCTGGAACAAGGAAAGGGGGAGTGGGAGACAAAGAGACAAAACACTGCCACATCTTGCCAGTCCAGCCAGGCCTCCTGTATCTTCGGAGGGCAGGTCGTTGTTGACACAGTGATAGTAGAGGTAGGTCACTCAACTTCCTTGAAACTGAATCTCTCTTTCTGATATGGGCATGGGAGCGGAGGAAGAACACCGGGATGCTCCAGCACTTTTCTTGGATAATAATAACTGTTTGCACAATTACTAACACTGCATTACCAAAAAACACAAACTGAATATCATAACAATAAGTACTGCGACACTAGGGCTGGCTGCACAGAGATTCTCTGTTGCACACTGCAATTAGAACTGTGGTTGCACTTATCATGTACAAGAAAAACAAACAAGGGCATTAATTATATCACATATAACTTTCCTGCATGCATAGGGTTAAACTAAAAGGAACAGAAACAATCCAAGAAATACAAATTGTCCACTCTGGGTTTAAACAGATGGGTGGCAGAGTTTGATTTGGGTTCACCGTGTGTGTGAAAAACCCGTCAAAAGCAAATTCCTCAAACCTGAAACACAGGCATGAATGACACAATTTAAATCCAAGAGTTATGCTGCTAGAAAAAGAAAAGTCACGTAAATGCTCTTTTAAACTTGCACTATCACTTTTTTAGTACTTGAGCTCAAGCAGATTTCCTGAAGCACATTTAGGCAAGTAACTACAATAATAATGTAGAATGTTCATAAATGTATTTGTCTCTTGAAGATGAGCACTCTGCCAAAATATGAGGTCTGAAATGCACCAGCTGTTCTAGGGAAGTGCGGCGCTCAAAGAACAAACTCCCTGGAGAATACTCGTCACTTAGCTGCAGTCTTTTCCGGAGTGCTGGAGGAATGCCTGATGTCAGCTGGCACAGGATCGAAGAAAAGCATTGCCTCAAAAGTCCTGAATTCGAGTATGACAGCAGGGGCTGGACTGCCAAATCAGATGCTGAGATCAGGAAGCAAAACAAAGCCAAGAACGGAGGCATGCTTCACTCAGGGAAGCACTTGACTTTCCACATGTGGATGAGTCACCACACCCAATTAGAATAACATGTCTACACCACACCCAATTATAAGCACATGTCTACACCTGCTCACATTAGCAAACAAGCATTGGTAAAACAAGCATTGATAAAACCAATTGTGTAACACAGCACATTATATTTACTTAGAAACATGAAAGTTTAACCAATAACAGAGATATGATTTAATCCTAATCCCTGACGATGCTGACAGATAACGAAGGAGGCACCTTGGGGATTCCTGACATTGGTGTGTCTGCATCTGGATGGTGTTTGTGTGAGTGCCTGTGGGGTGATGTGTGGTGCTTGTGTTTGCCTGAGCCACTCCTGTGTGTTGTCTTGGGTGCATGCTGGTCTGAATGTTTGCTTGGGATAGGTTGGGGTTGAGGGGAGTGGGACTGGGTAGAGGAAGTTGGAGGGGGGAGGCTAGAGATAGGGACAATGGCTGCCATCACGGAGGAGGCCAGAGCCTGGATTGATCTCTGTTGGGCCGCCTTGCCAGAGTGAATTCCCTCCAGGAATGCATTTGTTTGTTGCAAATGGCCTGCCAGCCCCTGGATGGTATTCACTATGGCTGACTGCCCAACAGAGATGGATCGCAGGAGGTCAATAGCCTCCACACTCAGGGAAGCAGGGCTGACTGGGGCAGGGCCTGAGGTGCCTGGGGCGAAGGAGATGCCCACCCTCCTGGGTGAGCGGGGACGGGGAACTCGCTGAGGAGCTGCTGGGAGGGTGGTGCTGGTACAGGGGGTGGTGGCTGTACCTGTAGTTGGGGTGGGCACAGAGGGGTCCGCAACCAGCAGGAAACTTCCATCGGAGGAGGTATTAATGTCAGAACTGTCCCCTCCTGTCTCTGCCGTGGTACTCCCCTTGCCCTCCATCCCACTGGATCCCTCACAGTTGGTGGATTCGGCCTCATGGGTCATGTGGGAATCATCTCCCTCCATCGCCGGTGCCACTGCTCTTGCTTTGTAGGAGGTGGTGTTCATCAGCCCCTGCCTAACGTGGGACCTAACCTGCAATGTCCGGCCTGGCCCAGGTGCACCCACAGGCCCACATCCCCCACCCATAGACCACCCCACCAAGCGCAAGTAGTAGATGTGGAAACTGTACTCACCCCCTTGTGGCTGCTGTGATGGCCTCAAGCGCCCATCCAACTCCAATTAGGCCACCACCAGTATGCGGAACATCAGGAGGGTCAGCCCTTCCTCATTGGGAGGCCATCCCCAGCTGGGCCTCTGCCATCTTCCATGCCCAGCGTCTCAGGTCTTCCCACCGTTTGTGACAGTGGGTGCTCTGTCTGCTGTAGACCCCCAGGGTCCACACGTCTGTGGCGATGGCACGCTTATACCCTTTTTCTGATGGGCGCTGACCTGCAGAAAAATACACATAGAAAAAGGTATCAGCCATACCGTCCGGCCTGTTACACTCATGGCCCATCATAGCCCTCCCATCCCCTTATGCATAGACATTACCCACCATACATGCAGCACGCTGCCCAAGACCCTTCCACCAACCCCTCCCTTATACGAGGCCCTCACACACAGCACTACATTCAATCATGCCCCATGCATCGTACTCACAGTGTACTCACCTGTTGGTCTGGAGGCCTAGACAGCATTCGGTACTGGGGCAGGACCCCATCCACCATTCTCTCCAACTCCACAGCGGTGAAGGCAGGGGCCCTTTCCCCAGTGACTCGAGCCATGGTCTGTTCCAGACACAGGTCACAACAGCACTTGCAGTGTAGGTCCTCTCCTGTTGAATGTCAGGTAGCAAGTAAGAGAACAGCTAGAAAATGGCGGTCACGTCCGCGACGGTGCCTACCGTCATCGCCGGCGTACTTCACCACTGGCCACTGTAACCCATAGGGCCCAATGACAAGCAATGAGGAGTTGCATGGCAGTACTCGACCGCCTCCCGCAATGGCGCACAACGTCAGCGGCATTACCTCATTTCCACATGTCCATCCACACAGGACAGGCAGATGCCATTTCGGGGGGGAAGGCCATGGCACCTAACTGCGTCACAGTACACATAGGCACCATTTGGGCCTATCCAAAAACATACTGTTCCTGTCACAATATGCAATCCAGTGTACAGTTTGGAAATGTGGAATACTGACCATCTGCTGACTCTTTTGCCCCCTAGAGTAAAACTGCTGCAGATGAATAGGAGTTGGAGACATCCTCCCGTGTACAGACTCCTGGTGGACTTGGCAACAATGGAGGACAGACACATTATCCTCACCTATAGGCTGGACAGGGCCACAATCACAGAGCTGTGTACCCAATTGGAGCCAGACCTGATATCTGCTGTCCGTCATCCCACTGGGATCCCCCCTCTTTTGCAAGTCCTGTCTGTGCTCCATTTCTTGGCAAATGGTTCTTTCCAAGTGACAGTGGGCTTGGCAGCAGGAATGTCTGAGCCAATGTTCTCAATAGTGCTGAGCAGAGTGTTGTCTGCCCTGATTAAACACATGTGCAGCTACATTGTTTTCCTCCAGGTGGAGGATTTGGCTACAGTGAAAGCTGATTTCTATGCAATGGGACATATCTCCAACATTACTGGGGCTATTGATGGTACACATATTGCATTGGTCCCACCCAGAGAAATGAACAGGTGTTCAGAAATCAACTCCTCCATGAATGTGCAGATAGTGTGCCTGGCGGACCAGTACATCTCCCATGTCAATGCTAAGTATCCTGGGTCTGTGCATGATGCCTTTATCCTGAGAAATAGCAGCATCCCATATGTGATGGCTCAACTCAAGAGACACTTTGTGTGGCTAATAGGTGAGACCATGGTTCCAACCCAGTGTATGTTGGTGTATGGGTATGGTGTTGGCCCTAAAGGTTAGTGTTTGGCTAACATGTATCCATTGATATTTGCAGGTGACTCTGGTTACCCCAACCTCTCATGGCTACTGACCCCAGTGAGGAATCCCAGGACAAGGGCAGAGGAACGTTACATTGAGGCACATGGGCCAACAAGAAGAAGAATCGAGAGGACATTCGGCCTCCTGAAGGCCAGGTTTCGTTGCCTCCATCTAACAGGGGGTTCCCTGTGCTACTCACCAAAGAAGATGTGCCAGATCATTGTGGCATGCTGTATGTTGCATAACCTTGCCTTGAGACGCCAGGTGCCTTTCCTGCAGGAGGATGAGGCTGGAGAAGGGCGTGTGGCAGCAGTGGACCCTGTGAACAGTGACAAAGAGGAGGCAGAGGATGAGGATGAGGACAACAGAACATCAATCGTACGACAGTACTTCCAGTGACACACAGATAAGACACTGTAACTTCACCTTTCATTGACAGTTTTGTGTTGGACATTGTACATGGCAGGCTGATTTTCCCACTACTATGGCCACTTACTGTATCCTTTGGCATCCCTATTTTCAGATATCTGTGCCCCACTCTGGCTCCTAGTGTGTTGACTGCTGCCAACTACAGGTCATACCTATGCATACATTACCGTACAGTTTAATTGCAATGTTTATAGCTTGTTTAACGAATACATATTTCAATCAATTGACAGACTCCATACTTGCATTTGTTCCAAGGGTGTTTATTTAGGTGCTAATAAGTGGAGGGGGTATTGCAATGTGCTGGGTTGCTGATGAAGGAAAGTCAAGGGTAGAGTCCAGTCTATTGGTATCACAGGTGCATTGTCCAAGGGGGCATAGGAAGTGGAGCAATGGCAGTTCATGGTGGACAGGGTGACTGAGTAGGACACAAGGGTGACATTCAGGAGAGTCTTATTTCCTGGCGGGGGTCTTGGCAATGTTCTCTGGCTTCTGCCTGGAGCACAGGGACCGTTTAGGGGGTGGTTCTCCTTCTGCAGGGGGAGGGGTGCTGATGGCCTGTTGTTCCTGTGGCGGGGCCTCCTGTCCACTAGCGGCAGCGGAGGTGGAAGGCTGTTCATCATTTTGGCTAGTGTTGAGGGCCCGTTGGTGTGCCGCTGCCTTCCTCATGGTGTTGACCATGTCTGCCAGCACCCCTGCAATGGTGACCAGGGTGGTGTGGATGTCCTTCAAGTCCTCCCTGATCCCCAGGTATTGTCCCTCCTGCAGACACTGGGTCTCCTGCAACTTGTCTAGTATCTGGCCCATCGTCTCCTGGGAATGGTGGTATGCTCCCAGGATGTTTATGAGTGCCTCCTGGAGAGTCGGTTCCCTGGCCCTGTCTTCCCCCTGTCACACAGCAGTCCTCCCAGCTTCCATGTTGTCTTGTGCCTCTGTCCCCTGAACTGTATGCCCACTACCAATGACCCCAGGTCCCTGATCGTCCTGTGTTTGTGGGGTGGCCTGGGGTCCCTGTAGTGGTGGACACCCTGCTGATTGACGTGTCCTGGGGACAGTGGTATGGGCCCGCAGGGTAGGTGCTGTGGTGGTGTTTCCTGATGGGGGAGGCTCTGTGGTGTTATGGGACTGTGCCTTGGTTACCGATTGTCCGGAGGTCCCTGATGGGCCAGGTTGATCATCCAGATCCAGGCATTCAGAACTGCTGTCCTCACTGTGGGCCTCTTCTGGGGGGGGGGGGCTGGACGTTACTGGCACCTCCTCTCCAGTGACATTGGATGGGGGACCTGTGGGGATGTAAATGCAGTGTTATTGTTTCTGTGTGTGCCATCTTGTGCATGGGTGTGTTGCCCTCTATGGTTGGTATTGCCCTGGCAGCTTAGCCTTGTGTGAGTAGTGATTTGGAGGGCTAGGTAATTGTGTCTAGTGTGCATGCTTTAGAGATGTGTGTCCATGCAGGTCTGTGATGGGGGTCCGTGCATTGGTGTTACATTCAGGGCTCGGCATTGGGATGAGTGGGTTGTGATGGTGGGGTGTATGTGAGGTGGTGGGGTGATGGGGGTGAGGGCAGGGGTGGGGGTATGTGATGGCAGCTTGGCCTTGTGTGAGTTGTTATTTTGTGGGCTGGCTGATTCTCTCTAGTAGTAATAGGTGTCCATGCATTGGTAGTGCATGCAGGGCTTGGTATTGGGATTAGTGGGATGTGATGGCGGGGTGTGTGAGAGGTGGTGGGGTGATGAGAGTGAGGGTGAGGGTATGTGATGGCATGCAGGTAGGGGGGTGATACTAATAGAGAGTTGACTTACCAGAGTCCAGTCCTCCTGATACTTCTGCCAGGCCCTCAGGATGCATGATTGCCAAGACTTGCTCCTCCCATGTTGTTAGTTGTGGGGGAGGAGGTGGAGGTCCACCGTCTGTCCTCTGTACTGCTATCTGGTGTCTTGATGCCACAGAATGCACCATCCCCCGTAGGTCGTTCCACCTCTTCCTGATGTCATCCCTTGTTCTTGGGTGTGGTCCCACGGCGTTGACTCTGTCAACGATTCTCCGCCATAGCTCCATCTTCCTAGCAATGGCCCTGTGATCCAAATAGCTGTGGCTCTACCCGGATGATTTCCTCCACCATGACCCTTAGCTCCACCTCTGAGAACCTGGGGTGTCTTTGTGGTGGCATGGGTGTAGTGTGTGTGGTGTGTGTGAGGGTGTGTGGGGTGATGTGTTGGGGTGTGTGCTGTAAGGTGCGTGGATGGTGTATGGGTGATGGTGTTTAGTGGCTCTGGTTCTGTGGATACTCTTGGTATGTCTCTCAGTTGGCAATATTTTTTCGTCGTAAGGGGTTGTGGGTATTGTGTGTGTGTGGTTTTATAGTGTTGTGGGTGTGTGGGTGTGCACGTGTGTCAGGTGCTTGTAGTTTGAATTGTCCAATGTGGTGGTGTTTTGTTAGGTTATGTGTGTATTTTGAGCGCTGCGGCATGTATCGCCAATGGTTTACCGCAGTTGAATGTCCTCCGCGGTGATTCAGGGGTCATAATGTTGTGGGTGTAGTTCTGTTGGTGTAACGGTGTGGGTTTTGGTACTGGAAATTTATCACTGACCTCTGGGCTGGCGGACTTGTGTGTGTATCTGTATAGTGACAGATTGGTATGTGTGTGTCATAATATGGGTAGCGGTAATCTGCTGCGGTGCCGGTATGTTGGCGGCGGTCGGCATGGTGGTATGCGGGACTTACCGCCAATGTCCTAATGAGGCCCATTATGTCCATTCTTCCCTAAATGATGCAATAGTATCATACTTGCATGCCTCTTTTGTCTTTGACGCAACCAATAGTTCATCAATGTACTGGACTAAGGTTAATTGGAATGGCAATTCCAACAACTCCAGGTTCTTTTTCACGATCTGGTTGAAAATGGACGGTGATGGTTATAAATTCTGCAGCTATGGGAGCAATCCCTTCAATTGTGTCCTCAGTCATGTGGTATTGGGGTATCTGGGGAAATATCGCATTTGGCGTTATCGGGACTTTAACTGGCTCAACTCCTTTGATTAGACCAATGTCTTTTCCTGTCAGATCCCACACTTTTAGTTTAACTGTTTCCTGTAAGTCAGAAGGAAGATCTTGTATTGTAAAGACTAGAAAGAAACTGATCAAAGGGTACTCCTCATTTACTGTATCACATTTTTCTGCAGGCAAGTCATCTTCATCTTCACTGTTTGTCTGGATGGCAATTCCATTGTTCGAGCAAGCATTCGTATACCTTGTCTTGCATAACAAGTCTCTCCCTAGTAAGGATACCAGACTTGAGTCACAAACTACGAATTTGTGCAATCCCGTAAAATTGCCAATTTTAACCTGAACTGGTTCTGTGATTAGATTAATCAAATACTGGTTGGCTACTCCTACAATCTGCACTGTCTTCCGTGAAAGTGGCAAATTCTCACTGTACAGCATGTCAACCGAAAAAGATTCTTTGTGACCTATCAACTTTCCTTTCACATAATGACCTTTCTGATCTACTTCTCATGAAGCTGCTAAAATGCATTCCTCTTCATCCGAACTCTCACTCATCCAATCATCATTCGCTTCATCCTCACTGTGTAATGGGAACTGGTGTACTGTGTTATCACTCTGGTTAAACCTTTGTCTCGTGGTCTGCTGAGAAAGCATCACCTGCTGCTGCTCCATTGGGGCGTGAGGTATTTGAATTTGTTGTATAGGTACCATTTGCACTTGAGGCTGCATTTGCTGCAACTGGGGCATCTGCAAACGTGGCATTTGCACTTGTTGCACGGGCTGATAAATTTGCACTGGGTTCAGATTATTTTGAAAATTCTAATTTTGACCTCTCATTCTAAGACCTCTTATATTTGGGAAAGCATTGATTTAATTTGTTTGCTGAACAACAGCTTCCTGACCTAACATTAGACTCTCCAGTTTTCAATGTCCGAGGCCTCTGCAAGTGTGTTATGGTAACAATCTCTTCATTCCTTGCACATCACCCTGAACAACCCATGCTACTCAAATCAGGACCAACCATGGAACTCAAATCAGGACCACGATTCATATTTCCTACTCCACCTCTACCTTTACTTTTCACCTGGTTCTGCAACCACATGCTTCCTTGCTGCTGCTGCTGTGGAAAACTTCCCAGCATCCCTGTTTGTGCCGCTTTAATCTCCATCACTATTGTCTTCTCCTTCATCTTTCTCTGTTTCAATTCAATCTCGTCACTACAGTACTTTTCATCAATCTGCTTCGCTTGCCAACAAATCAAACAACTCTTAAACATCTGGCTGATTTCAGGTCTCAATCCTTCAACAAATCTGAACAAAAAATAAATTATGGCTTTCAGCTCAATTGTTTCTGTATCACTGTAATGTTTGAATGCATGTAACAGTCTCTCATAGTATGCATGTACTGACTCCTTGCCCTCCTGAGCTGTTCTGTCTATTCTCTGCCAGTCAATATTCTTGGGCAAAATTCTCATTTTCAAAAATTCAATAACCTTATAGTAATATTTCATTACATCAGGAGATGGAGCACCTGGGGCTGGATCCCTCTGAGGTTCTTTTGTTGGCCAATCTACACTCCTCTTACACTCAACCTGTATGTCGGCTGGAACCACTATTTCTAACAGGGTATTCAAATCTTCCCACAGGCACTTTGCAAGCTTCACAACCCCATCTGTTTGCTGGTACCACTCCACTGGCTTCTCTTTCAACCTGGGATAGTCATTTGTAAATTACAATATGTCACTTCTGCTCCAAGGAACATGGACAAAATTATTTTCCGGAATTTCTCACATAGTTAATATTTTCACTGGGTCCTCAGTTTGCTGCACATTTACAGTAAGATTCCCAGAATCCCTTTTCCTCTTTTCTTCACCCATCTGCCTTCCCACTTGTCTAAGGCTCCCCATGTTTAAATTCTCCGAACTAGTTCCTTAATGTGAATTTTCATTCCCGGTATCCTCATGTTCTCAAAGTCCTTTGAGTCAAATTCTAATCTGTAACACCTCTTTAAATGTTTTGTTTTCTCAATTTCAATTTCTATGTCATATTTATCCGCTATGTCTACCAATTTCTGAAGTACTATTCCTGCTTTGTTGGTAATCAGTTTGCACAAGTAACGCAACGAATCTTCTCTGTATGAATCCATTCTATTTAACCCCATAGTTCCTTCAATCAATTCTTCTGCTTCTAATCTAAGTCTGGTCAAATGCAGGGGACTTCCTCTGCCTAAATCACCTTTTGTGCTACTCAACTTCTCTAACCATTCAGTTGACTGCTGAACTGTCAACCCTTGTAATGAAACATTATTATTAGCACCTGGCACTTGCTGTAACGTTAGGCTCGGGGTTTCTGGTGTCACCATGCTTGGATTGGGACATATCTCAATTCTTCCCTGACTATTTTGAGGAGTTCTGAAAGAACCTAAATAAATTAAGGGACCTGTTCTGTCAAATGTTGGTCTCATTGGAGGTCATCATTCTGGTATTTCCATTGAATCTTTCCCCTTCTACGTTCAAATTCAGGATTTCCTGCACACTACTATTGTTATTTCCCTGGGGGGCAAACAACGGTATAACTGGACCTATGGTAACCAGTACTGACACTGCATCTGGACTGGATCTTGAATTTGATTCTCTCTGGGACATTACCCCTGTATTCTGACTCATCAATGCAGACATCTCTGTCTGTGATCCTGTTATGAGGGTGTATCTCGGGATTGTCTGTGCTTGCATTGGGGGCATCAAATTCGGTGTGGACTCTATCTGGATCAGAGTCGGCTTCTGGTAAACCTGTCCTTTTGGCACTACTAGGTTTGTTGCAGTATCAGCAACAGGCACATCTAGGTAAATTCTCGGTATGTCAATCTGTGGCATGGGCATTTAATTTGCAAAATTATTCAGAACCCTATGGCTAACCTGTATCTGGGTCTGGGTGGATTCAACTGGTGACTTTCTAGACTTTGTTGATCTCTGCTCTTTATCATCAGAAGGATGTGAATCCCTCTTCTTGGTATTTTGTCTAGTCTCATTCCCATTCTCTTGGGTAATTGCAGGAAACAACTTAATTCCCTGTAAAGTCTCAGTTCTCCAACATGTGTGATCACTATCCTATCTTGCCTTAGCTAAGGTCTTCTCAGCTTTTCTCATTCTCCTCTCAAACTTTAATTGCTGTTGCTGTCTGGCTACTAGTTCCTAAATATCTAATGCTTCAAACACTGCTGGTCTCAGAGGAGGTTACAAATCATACAGAACCCTCCTCAAATTCTCTGAAATCCTCAATTGAAATGTTCCATAGGAAGGGAACGCTAAGCTCCCATCTACCTCAGTTGCTTTGCACCACTGTTTTAACCAAAGACATGGCGCAGCACCCTGTTCGTCGAACACAGCATAGGCGGGTGTACCTTCTGGTGGTGTAACTTCCCCTATTTTAGCTGGAATAATTGTATCTCCCCTTAGGGCACTTTTTAACTCTTTCAAAAATTTAATTTTTGTCAATTTACGCTACTTTCAATCAAATCAGGAAGTGACTTTCAATCCCAAAATCCTTTTCACCTACCTTCTCAACCAATTACGCTTCACGGTTGTCCACCAATCTGTTCGCGACCTTTCTCACTAACTGACCTATCCCAGCGCAGCTCCAATGACGTCACACTCCCATGTGCAGTGGCTGACAAAGCCCTTTGGCCTCCTTCCCAATCTGCGCAAAACTAATGCAAAATATTGCTAACATTATTGGTAAAAACCAATACACAAATTTGTCTGTTTACTACAGGGGGGCAACACAATCGCTTCAGAAACCTTACTGATTCTTTTCTGTGGCCTTTCACTCTGACAGATACTCCTTCTATCTCAGTTCCCCTGACTCACAAGCACAATTCGACCCGCAAATTTCACTCTCAACTGATCATTGGATCCTCCTGGTGCACATAAGACTCACCAAATGTCAGTCGAAAACCTATCACTCACTTTAACACGCACTCTTGACTGTGAACCATGCTCGATTGACCTATTAAACAGACAAATTACATCAAAAACCAAGTGTCTCGTACACTTTACAATACTCTGGAGTCTTAGACTACACAGGGTCCATACACCAACAACCACATGGACAATTTTTAAGCACAAAGCGCCACACACATGTAAAGTTAGATGACTTCCCCACTCTCACACTTTGGTGTACGCAAACTCCTTCAACAACTTAATTTGGAGTACGCAGACTCTCTAAACCCTCACACACATCACAATCTACCTGAAATTTGCTTAAGTTGTGCAAGCGCAAAACCTATTACATTCATTCTGTCACTAGAATGCTGATAACATCTTCAAACAAGCATTGGCAAACTCCAAGGTTTTGGGAAAGTCATGGTAAGCTATTAGGGAGACATAGGTGTTCATTACGAACATGGAGGTCTGGACCGCCATGCGGGTGGTGGCGGTAATTTCCACCAATGCCATGGATTTCCAGACCGCCATATAACGAATGTGGCAAAACCACCATGGATGAAAAGCTGCCATCGCCAGGCTCCCACCACCAGGCAGCCTGGCGGTGATGGCGTTTCAGATACGACAGGGCAGTGCTGCAAGCAGTGCTGCCCTCCGGATAATGAGTCTGATTCCACCAGCCAACTGTGACGGAAAGGCTGGCAGAATGAGTGACTTGGCCCCCCGCGAGCCCCTGCACTGCCCAGGCTCTTGGCATTGGCAGTGCAGGGGCCCCCATGCACAGCCCGGTCGTGCATTTCACTTCCCGATATAGACCTCCAGGGTCCGCACTTCCAAGGTGATGGCACCCCAAATACCCTTTTTCTGGTGGGTGCTGACCTAGAGGAAAGGTACAGGAGCAAAGGAAATTACTCACCCGTCCGGACCGTCATACTCATTGGCCACCAGTTCCCACCCATGCCCTGATGCACATACACTGACCATCCTCACATGCAGCCCTCAGCCCCCCCTAACATGTGTCTTCTATCCACACCACTCCAAACAGGCATTGCCCACGCATCATGCTCACAGTGTACTCACCTGTTTGTCTGGAGGACCGTAGAGTAGCATGTACTGGGGGAGGACCCCATCCACCAGTTTGTCCAACTCCTCTGCAGTGAAGGCAGGGGGCCCTTTCCCCAGACACTCGAGCCATTGTCGCTTCCAGACTGAGGTCACAGCAGCACTTGCAGTGTAGGTCCTCTCCTGTTGAAGGTCAGGAATCAAGTGAGTGAACAGATAGAAAATGGCGGTCACGTCCGCGGCGGTGCATACCGTCACTGCTGGCGTACATGGCCATTGGCTCCTGGAACCCATAGGGCCCTATGATAACCCATGCTGAGTTGCGCGGCAGTCTTGGACAGCCTACAGTGACCCTCCTCCCAAGTCAGGCAGCCGCCATTTCAGGGGGGCACATGACATGGCACCTAACTGCGTCACAGCACATTTTGGCACATATACGGACAAAGTACTTCACACACGGATTTACTAACTTTACTGCAGACACAGTTGTGCAACCTATGTGGTAAATGACCCTCTGCTCTCCGTTCCCCTCCATAGGCTACAACCGCTGGGTCAGATGATGAGATGGCAGCATCCTGCGTCGTACAGACCCCTGGTAGACCTGTTGACAATGGAAGACAGACATAATAATATACAGACTTGATCGTGCCACAATCCAAGATCTGTGTGCCCAATTGGAGCCAGACCTGATGTCATCTATCCGCTAGCCCACAGGAATCCCCCCTGCAGTGCAGGTCCTGTCAGTGCTACATTTCCTGGCAAGTGGCTCATTTCAAACAACAGTGGCCATGGCATCAGAGTGTTTTCTGCCCTGCTGAAGCACATGCACAGCTACATCGTGTTTCCCCAGCTGGAGGACTTGCCCACAGTGAAGGCTGACTTTTATGCCCTGGGACATATCCCCAACATCATTGGTGCCATTGATGGTACCCATGTGGCTTTTGTCCCCCCCCCTGCAGAAATGAACAAGTGTACAGAAGTAGAAAAAGCTACCATTCGATGAATGTGCAAATGGTGTGTTTGGTGGACCAGTACATCTCCCATGTGAATGCCAAGGATCCTGGCTCTGTGCATGATGTCTACATTTTGAGGAATAGCAAAATCCCTTATGTGATGGGCCAACTCCAGAGGCACCGGGTGTGGCTAATAGGTGAGCCCAAGGTCCCTACACAGTATGAGTAGGTGTCTGGGTATGGGTTAGTCCCTAAGGGTTAGTGTGTGTCTAATAGGTATTCCTCGGAATTTGCAGGTGACTCTGGTTACCCCAACCTCTCATGGCTACTGACCTCAGTGAGGAATGCCAGGACTAGGGCAGAGGACCGCTACAATGAGGGACAGGGACGAACTAGGTGTATTATTGAGAGGTGTATTATTGAAGGCCAGATCCCGGTGCCTCCATCTGACAGGTGGCTCCCTATACTACTCACCGAAGAAGGTGTGCCAGATAATCGTGGCATGCTGCACGTTGCACAACCTGGCATTCAGACGCCAGGTGCCTTTTCTGAAGGAGAATGAGCCTGGTGATAGTCTTGTGGCAGCGGTGGAGCCTATAGACAGTGAGCAAGAGGAGGCAGAGGAAGAAGATATTGACAACAGAACAAACATCATCATGCAGTACTTCCAGTGACACACAGGTAAGAGACTGTAACTCCTCCTCACATTTCAGAATACTGTAAGACATTGTACAAGTAAGCCTCTTAACCTCTCTCTATGGACACTGACTGTTCACTTTGGATTTCCATTTTTCTGATCTGGGTACCACATTCTGCCTTCTGCCATGTGTACTGCTGGCCAACAACTGTCATACATTTGTATGAGTAAATGAACATGTACATTGCTATTTGTTGCTAATGTTGTCATTATACATTTGTGGAAGATCAGACTGACTCCAGATAGGCTTCTGATTAAAGGGTGTGTATTTAGGGGCTAATGAGTATAGGGGTATGTAGAAGGGGCTGGAGTGATGGTGGAGGAAGGTCCATAGTAGAGACCAGTCTCTTGGTATCACAGGTGCATTGTCCAATGGGGCATAGGAAGGGGAGTAATGGCAGTTCAATTTGGACAGGATGACATAATGGAACAGAAGGGTGACAATCAGGAGAGTCTTATATCCTGGCAGGATTCTTGGCAATGTTCTCTGTCTTCTGCCTGGATCGCAGGGACCATTTGTGGGGTGGTTCTCCTTATGCAGAGGGTGGGGTGCTGGTGGCCTGTTGGGCCTGTGACGGTACCTCTTGTCCACTAGTGCCGGCGGAGGTGGAAGGCTGTTCTTCGGTTTGGCTAGTTTCAGGGGCCCTTTGTTGTGCCACTGCCTCCCGCATGGTCTTGCCCATATCAGCCACCACCCCTGCTATGGTGACCAGGAGTGTGCAGATTTTGGTGAGGTCATCCCTGATCCCCATGTACTGTCCCTCCTGCAGTCGCTGGGTCTCCTGAAACTTGGCCAGTACCGTGCCCATTGTCTCCTGGGAATGGTGGTATGTTCCTATGATGTTGGAGAGTGCCTCGTGGAGGGTTGGTTCCCTGGGCCTGTCCTGCCCCTGTCACACAGCAGTCCTCCCAGCTTCCCTGTTGTCCTGTGTCTCTGTCCCCTGAACCGTGTGCCCACTGCCACTGACCCCAGGTCCCTGATCGTCCTGGGTTAGTGGGTTTGCCTAGGGTCCCTGTAGTGGCAGACACACTGCTGTTTGACGTGTCCTGGGGAAAGTGGCATGGGCCTGCTGGGTGGGTGCTGTTGTGGTGTTTCCTGAGGAGGGAGATTCTGTGGTGGTTTGTGACTGTGGCAGGGTAACCAACTGTCCAGGGGTCCCAGGTGGGGGTGAGGGTAGGGGTAGGAGTTAGTGATGGCATGTAGGTAGGGTGGGGGATGTAGTAGTGAACAGTTAACTTACCAGAGTCCAGTCCTCCTGCTACTCCTGCGAGGCCCTCAGGATGCATGATCGCCAAGACTTGCTCCTCCCATGTTGTTAGTTTTGGAGGTGGAGGTGGGGGTCCACCGCCAGTCCTCTGTACAGCTATCTGGTATCTTGCTACCACAGAACGTACCTTCCCCCGTAGGTAGTTCCACCTCTTCCTGATGTCATCCCTGGTTCTTGGAAGCTGTTTCACTGCGTTGACCCTGTCCACGATTCTCTGCCATAGCTCCATCTTCCTTGCAATGGATGTCTGCTGCAACTGTGATCCAAATAGCTGTGGCTCTACCCGGATGATTTCCTCCACCATGACCCTGAGCTCCTCCTCAGAAAACCTGGGGTGTCTTTGAGGTGCTATGATGTGGTGTGAGTGATGTGTGAGGTGATGTGTGAAGTGATGTGTGGGGTGATGTGTTGGGGTGTGTGGTGTGAGGTCCGTGGATGGTTTATGTGTGATGGTGTTCTGTGCCTCTGGATGATGGTGTGCTCTTTGCTTTTCTCTCTCTCTGATTCTTCAAATTTGTTTGCTGTAAGGGGTTGTGGGTAATGTGGGTGGGTGTTTTATAGTGGTGTGAGTGTGTGGGTGTGGTGTGTATATGTGTGTCAGGTGTGTGTATTTTGAAATGTCCAGTGTGGTTGTGTTTTGTACGTGTGTGTGTATTTTGAGCGTGGCGGTGTGTACCGCCAATGGTTTACTGCGGTTAAAAGACCACTGCGTTGATTCGTAGATCATGATACTGTGGGCGTATTCCTGTTGGCGTGACAGTGTGGGCTTTGCTATCACCAGTGTATCACTGACCTTTGGTCTGGCGGACTTGTGTGGGTGTCTGTACAGTGGCGTATTTCTCTGTGTAGGTCATAATACCCGTAGCGGATTACCGCCGGGGTCGCGGTATGTTGGCGGCCGTAGGCACGGCGGTAAGCAGAATTTACCGCCAGGATTGAAATGAGGGCCAAAGTCATCAGGAACTGCTTAGCTCCTCAAACAAAACCTCTACAGAGGAAAAATCTAAGTAGGAAAAGCGCACGTCTTCTCTTTGCAGTCTGGCTAAGTTAGAATCACCTAAAGAACTTCCCACATTACCATTGCTCAGAAAATCATACATTACCAGTAAATGCAATAAGAATTAAACCCCAAATCTAAGAAATAACTAAACTGTCTTTCACACGTCGATGGTTGGCTCCTCTTCTCCTGATCCCATCATCAGGCTTGTCAGGTAACTTTCTTGTATCTATCTTTACTCTAGTCAGTGCATCCATTGTTGGTTCCTGGGAACATCGCTGTCTCACGTATCAAACTATACAAAGTAACAAATACTAACACAGAACATTCTAGCAAGCAGTTCTCATGAGAAAGTTAAAGAATTCTGCTAACGTTTGGTCAACAGAGTGTGAATAATACATCTATATTTTCTGAACATAAATTCTCACAATTTTTATTCAGACATTTGCAGTTTAATATGAGCTTGTGCAAACTAGGCCTGAACCTCACTAACTTGATGCCTACAATTAATAAGCAAATATATAACATCACATCATTATTATACCATACTACTGCAAATTTCTCTACATATATACTTCAAATAATCATTAATCTGCATTCATTAAAAAGTATTATGTATTTAATGGCAGCCACTCAAGTGGGTACAGTTTCCAAGTCGCACATTATTTTCTATATTACCTAATTCTATGAAAATTCATAACTCATAATATATAAAATTCATTAGTAATAAATTCAGCGTTCACAAAGGTAATGTAAAAAACTGAAAAAATGAATATTACCCAGCATAATAAAAATTCTGCCCAGGCCTAGAATTAAAAACTGCAGTTGTTTCATGAAGTGCCTGCGCAAACATGCTCGCTCTTTACTATGAAAGAGCAATGCACAAGGTTGTAGGTGATTTGTGGGAAATGTGAAGGTGTGGTCATGTATTTTATGGGCTAAAGCACCACTGGCTATATAGTTATGGAACTCTTTGGTGACTTGTAATATCCTTATAAGTTACAGCGGGGCGGGGGGCTTTAACCATAATATTATGAGGCAGACAAGATATTAATCCCTACGGTGCCTTGGATGAGGTGATCTCGTCCAAGGCACCGGTTCTCGGGTGCCTTGGACGAGATCACCTCGTCCTGCACCCAGGAACTGGGGGGAGTGCTAGCGCTCCCCCCATGGGCTCCCCGACCCCCCCCACAGTGGTGGATGGAAGGGGAAGCCCTTCCCCTTCCACCCCCAACCCCCCCACTCCCCCTTGTGACGTCAGCGCACATCACGCACTGACAATCACAGAGGGCCTCCTTCCATCGCGCTGGAAGCATCGCATTTCTCTTTCGATCACGTGGGGGAGGCCCAGAGAGGCTTCAAAGGGAAGGAAAGGAATTGCCTTCCATTTGAAGTCTCTCTGAGCGTTTCAAAAGTCAGATTGCAAAGCAATCCGGCTTTTGAAACGCCCACTAGACACCAGGGATTTTGTTTATTTTTAGAAACTAGCATAAGGGAGCGACCCCTTGGGCAAGAGTAGCTCCCAGGGGGGGCATTTTTTTGGAAGGCCTTTTCTGCCCCCAGGGGGAGCAGAAACCTCTAGGCACCAGGGATCTTTTATTTTTTTGTTTTTGTTTTGTTTTGTTTTTTTGGAGGTGGGGAGCGACCCCTTAGGCAAATTATATTTAGGCCATTTCTGCCCCCCTTGGGGGCAGATTGGCCTATTTTTATGAGGCCAATCTGCCCCCAAGGGGGACAGAAACCACTAGACACCAGGGAGTTTTTTTGTTTACGTGAATTTCACGCAAGGGGAGCGACCACTTAGGCAAGGGCCGCTCCCCTGAGGGGCAAATTTATTTTAGGTCATTAGGCCGATCTGCCCCCAAGGGGGGCAGAAACCACTAGGCACCGGGGATTTTTGAAAAAATTTTTTAGAGATGGGGAGCGACCCCTTGGGCAAGGGTCTCTCCCCTGGAGGGGAAAATTGTATTTAGGCCATTTCTGCAGATCGGCCGATTTTTGCTAGGCCAATCTGCCCCCAAGGGGGGCAGAAACCACTAGGCACAGGGGATTTTTTTTTTGCGCCAATGTCACGCAGGGGGAGCGACCCCGTATGCAAGGGTCGCTCCCGGGGGTGGTTTGGGGGGGCGTGGGGGCAAATTTATTTTAGGCCATTTCTGCCTCCACTGGGGCAGATCAGCCTATTGTTATTAGGCCGATCTGCCCCCAGTGGGGGAAGAAACCTCTAGGCACCAGGGCAAATTTTTTTGTGTGTTTTAAAAAATTTTTTTTTAGAGATGGGCAGTGACCCATTAGGCAAGGATCGCTCCCCTGGGGTCAAATTTATATGTAGACCATTTCTTCCCCCCTTTTGTGCCAATGTCACGCAAGGGGAGCGACCCCGTAGGCAAGGGTTGCTTACGGGGGAAATTTATTTTAGGCCATTTCTGCCCCCCCCTGGGGCCAGCTGAGGTAGAGGCCAAAATCCACAGGTAGGCACTTTGCAAAAAACACCTCTGTTTTCTGTGAAAAAATGTGATGTGTCCACGTTGTGTTTTGGTCCATTTCCTTTCGTGGGCACTAGGCCTACCCACACAAGTGAGGTACCACTTTTATAGGGAGACTTGTGGGAACGCTTGGTGGAAGGAATTTTGTGGCTCCACCCAGATTCCAGAACTTTCTGTCACCGTAATGAGAGGAAAAAGTGTTTTTTTGGCCATATTTTGAGGTTTGCAAAGGATTCTGGGTAACAGAACCTGGTCAGAGCCCCATAAGTCACCCCATCTTGGATTCCCCTAGGTTTCTAGTTTTCAGAAATGTGCTGGTTTGCTATATTTCCCCAGGTGCCGGCTGAGCTAGAGGCCAAAATCCACAGGTAGGCACTGTTTTCTGTGAAAAAATGTGATGTGTCCACGTTGTGTTTTGGGCCATTTCCTTTCGTGGGCGCTAGGCCTACCCACACAAGTGAGGTACCATTTTTATCAGGAGACTTGGGGGAACGCTCAGTGGAAGGAAATTTGTTGCTCCACCCAGATTCCAGAACTTTCTGTCACCGAAATGAGTGGAAAATGTGTTTGTTTAGCCAAATTTTGAGGTTTGCAAAGGATTCTGGGTAACAGAACCTGGTAAGAGCCCCACAAGTCACCCCATCTTGGAGTCCCCTAGGTCTCTAGTTTTCAGAAATGCACAGGTTTGGTAGGTTTCCCTAGGTGGAAGCTGAGCTAGAGGCCAAAATCTACAGGTAGACACTTTGCAAAAAACACCTCTGTTTTCTGTCAAAAAATGTGATGTGTCCACGTTGTGTTTTGGGGCATTTCCTGTCACTGGCACTAGGCCTACCCACACAAGTGAGGTATCATTTTTATCGTGAGACTTGGGGGAACGTTGGGTGGAAGGAAATTTGTGGCTCCTCTCAGATTCCAGAACTTTCTGTCACCGAAATGAGTGGAAAACTTGTTTTTTTTAGCCAAATTTTGAGGTTTGCAAAGGATTCTGGGTAACAGAACCTGGTCAGAGCCCCACAAGTCAACCCCATCTCGGATTCCCCTAGGTCTCTAGTTTTCAGAAATCCACAGGTTTGGTAGGTTTCCCTAGGTGCAGGCTGAGCTAGAGGCCAAAATCTACAGGTAGGCACTTTGCAAAAAACACCTCTGTTTTCTGTCAAAAATTGTGATGTGTCCACGTTGTGTTTTGGGGCATTTCCTGTCACGGGCGCTAGGCCTACCCACACAAGTGAGGTATCATTTTTATCGGGAGACTTGGGGGAACGCTGGGTGGAAGAAAATTTGTGGCTCCTCTCAGATTCCAGAACTTTCTGTCACCGAAATGTGAGGAAAATTTGTTTTTTTTAGCCAAATTTTGAGGTTTGCAAAGGTTTCTGGGTAACAGAACCTGGTCAGAGCTCCCCACGTCACCCCATCTTGGATTCCCCTAGGTCTCTAGTTTTTAAAAATGCACAGGTTTGGTAGGTTTCCCTAGGTGCCGGCTGAGCTAGAGGCCAAAATCTACAGGTAGGCACTTTGCAAAAAACACCTCTGTTTTCTGTCAAAAAATGTGATGTGTCCATGTTGTGTGTTGGGGCATTTCCTGTCGTGGGTGCTAGGCCTACACACACAAGTGAGGTATCATTTTTATCGGGAGACTTGGGGAAACATAGAATAGTAAAACAAGTGTTATTGCCCCTTGTCTTTCTCTACATTTTTCCCTTCCAAATGTAAGAGAGTGTGTAAAAAAGACGTCTATTTGAGAAATGCCCTGTAATTCACATGCTCCTATGGTCACCCCGGAATTCAGAGATGTGCAAATAACCACTGCTCCTCAACACCTTATCTTGTACCCATTTTTGGAAATACAAAGGTTTTCTTGATAGCTATTTTTCACTCTTTATATTTCAGCAAATGAATTGCTGTATACCCGGTATAGAATGAAAACCCACTGCAGGGTGCAGCTCATTTATTGGCTCTGGGTACCTAGGGTTCTTGATGAACCTACAAGCCCTATATATACCCGCAACCAGAAGAGTCCAGCAGACGTAACAGTATATTGCTTTAAAAAATCTGACATTGCAGGAAAAAGTTACAGAGTAAAATGTAGAGAAAAATTGCTGTTTTTTTCACCTCAATTTCATCATTTTTTTTCCGGTTGTTATTTTCTGTAGGAAACCCTTGTAGGATCTACACAAATTACCCCTTGCTGAATACAGAATTTTGTCTACTTTTCAGAAATGTTTAGGTTTCTGGGATCCAGCATTGGCTTCACACCCATTTCTGTCACTGACTGGAAGGAGGCTGAAAGCGCAAAAAATCATAAAAATGGGGTATGTCCCAGTAAAATGCCAACTTTGTGTTGAAAAATTGGGTTTTCTGGTTCAAGTCTGCCTGTTCCTGAAAGCTGGGAAGCTGGTGATTTTAGCACCGCAAACCCTTTGTTGATGCCATTTTCAGGGGAAAAAACACAAGCCTTCTTCTGCAGCCACTTTTTCCCATTTTTTTAAAAAACAAAAAACGAACTTTTCACTGTATTTTGGCTAATTTCTTGGCTTCCTTCAGGGGAACCCACAAAGTCTGGATACCTTTAGAATCCCTAGGATGTTGGAAAAAAAGGATTGAAATTTGGCTTTCCTAGCTTATGTGGACAAAAAATGATGAGGGCCTAAGCGCGAACTGCCCCAAATCGCCAAAAAAATGCCTGGCACAGGAGGGGGAAAAGGCCTGGCAGCAAAGGGGTTAATTCACAGTTGTCACAGTTGTGACAGACTCTAAAGTAGGCCTTTACCCATCAGTATGGGCCAGGTAGTTCCTGGCACTATTTGAGAATGGAAGACAGACTATAATTTGCCTTTTACCTGAGAAAATCAGTACAGTAACATGAATGTCACCCAGTAATTCTGCATTCCTTAGGGGACAATTGTAATACCACTGTGATTGTTCATTCCAGAATTAACATTGCCTGCTGTACTAGTAATTTTGATTTCAAATTAACATATTGGAGTCCTGTGACTTGCAGAATGTGGTCCAAATTGGCGGCCTGAAGGTTGGACACAGACATCTGCAGCAAATACATCCACATTATCACCATTCAGTGACCCAAAGATGTGAAAAATTCCCATCAATCTGCCACAAAGCAATGTGCATTAAAGATGCCGGATGGTATTTTAGACTGGTCTTAAAATAACTCACTGGATTAGCGGACCTGTAACCTAGGACCATCTACAACCTGAAGCTCACACACTGAAATCTTTTTAGACGATAAACAGCTTCCATTCTTCTGAGGTCGATACAATTAGTTCAATTTTGTTGGGTCAATTTAACATTTATTTTAGATTTCAGTGCATTAATGCTGTGTACACAATATTAGATGATTATTAACCTTCGTGATATCAAACCTGGAAATTAATATAAAAGAGTAATCCTGGATCCAGCAGATCTATGTTATAATCTCCATTATTCTGTGTTGTGTCACAATGGGCAAAATCAGTTTCTCCCTCTTTTTGTACCTCGGTTCCCTTGTCTGCCAAAAATAAGAGTGCCTAGAAGCATACTAAACGTGTGTGTTAAGTCAATAATTGTTAAAAGAAGATTTACACATAGACTGTTGCATTGAAAATGAGAAATGCATTCTGGCATGAATTTATTTCCTATGTCCTCTTAGTAGTTTCTCTATCCCCCTCTTATGTCTTCCTTATATTGTTACAGTGTTTCTCTCTCATCTCCGTCGAGTAGCAAGTAGTCCTACCTCAAAATACTATGATGGCATTTGCTTCAGCCTCGATGTTCTGGTGTGACTTGTAAATATAGCTTTACATTTGGAATACAGGGTAACGGCCCTCATCAGGAATTTTGAGATCCATGAAGTAACAGCAGTACTACTATTCCTGCCTAGAGATTCTAGTTGCTAAAAGCATCACAATTGTTTGGGGAAACTGCAGGGGAATAATGAGAGACAACTAAAGACACAGGGCCAGATGTAGCAAAGGTTTTTACCTATTCTGTGGCTATGGGAAAAAGTGTTTGTACATATGGCCCATAATTACCAATTTATTTTGGAATTTCTCATTACTCAGTGAACTCGCGGGCTACTGGATTGCCCTAGAACTAACCGTACCTTTAAGAATGTAACATTGTGGTGTGGATTTAACAACACTCACTTCCCTCATTTCATTCCTCTGTCCCACACTGTGGCACTCATAACGAGGCCCTATGCAGCAGGTCAGTGTGGTGTGGTAAATCGATCCCGGCAAGCTGGTATTAGTGGGGATGGATTTGGGGAAATTATTAAACCAAGTGAAATATTTCTTGTTTAAAATAGTCTACAGAATCATCCTGCGTGCCAGTAACTATAATCTTCACTTATATTCACACTTTCATGAGTTAACATACTGATGATGGATATAGACGTTGTCAATAAAAGATAGTCAACCATGCAATCTTCTAATCTTCCCTTAGCCCTCTATGTCACACCTCCACTCCTTTATACCACCACTCTTTGATTGGTAAATGCATGTGTATTGTCTCTAATGATTTACTCTACTAAAGTGAGAGACATTCAGGGGGTCATTCTGACCCTGGCGGCCTCTGACCGCCAGGGCCACGAACGACTGAAGCACCGCCAGCAGGCTGGCGGTGCTTCATTGCAGCCGCGGTCGGAAAACCGGGTCCGGCGGTTTCCCACCGGATTACCCCCGCCTGGGCGAATCCTCCCCTGGGGGCCCATGCACTGCCCATGCCACTGGCATGGGCAGTGCAGGGGCCCCCTAACAGGGCCCCGGTATGCTTTTCACTGTCTGCTTAGCAGACAGTGAAAAGCGCGACAGGTGCAACTGCACCCGTCGCACACCTGCAACACCGCCGGCTCCATTCGGAGCCGGCTTCAGTGTTGCAGGCCCTTTCCCGCTGGGCCGGCGGGCGCTCCCTTGGCGGGCGCCCGCCGGCCCAGCGGGAAAGTCAGAATGGCCCCCGCGGTCTTCTGACCGCGGAGCGGCCAATTGGCGGTTCCCGCTTGGCGGGCGGCAACTGCCGCCCGCCAAACTCGGAATGACCCCCTCAGTCTGTGGTCAACAGTCGGAAAAAACCTGCATGCTCTCACTGTTTAGAAATTATCTATAAGCAGCAGAATAACGGGGAGCATTTCCATGAGTAGTAAGAGATGCTTTCACGTAGGAGCATTCTAAGCGTCCCGTAGTTACTATGGGCCAGATGTATCAAAGGTTTTTACTCATTCTGTGTCTATGGTAAAAAGTGTTCGTACGTATGGCCCAAAATCCTATTTGAAGAGAATTGTCAAGAGTATACTCTAAAGGTATATTACCATACACAAGACATATCACCTGTCTGACTAAGGGCCTAATTATGAGTCCAGTGGCAATTTACAGCAGAAAACGCCCCCCTGAGATCCATAGTAACTCCTCAAATCCGGTGCGGTACTACATTTATTAAGCATGGCAGATTACTCATTGCAAACAAACTGATATTTTCATGGTTCAAATCTGTTTTCATTATTATTTCAGAACAATCTACACAAACATACATATTTGAGCAAGCTTTTGTTGGCGTCCTACAGGGCAATGAGAAAACAAAAACAAATCATACAAAGCCCCCAACTACCCCTGACACCTCTCCCTCTATTTAGTCCCTAAGCGTCAGTCGACCGCTCAGCAGCTAGCACACTATCATATGCCCGCTCCACGCTCATCTTGTCACCTAGCTCCATCAGTTGCAACAAGCGTAAATACCTAGGGCAAGTCAATTCATAGAATTATGCAGAAAGCAGTGAGATAAACAATAGCCACAAGTCTTGGTAAGCAGCAAACTCATGTGTTAAGGCAAGGGTAATCGGTTTTATGCCTAATATGCTCCATATTCTGTGGGGCTAATCAGTATAGGCAGAGGATTTCTACACGCCCCAGAGCGAAAGGATGGCCTGCAGCACTGCTCTGTGCTAAACCAATATTTGGACCCTGTCTAAATCAAAGGGGAAAAGTCAAGGGATTGGGGAGTCCCAGGATAAAGTATCCAGGGAAGTGGGGTAGTAGTGTGTGAAAATACGTATCTATGTCTGTCAATAGTTTTTCACAGTATTATTTAAGTTTCAGACCCCCACTGCACCCACCCAAAAGCCTGGGACAGTTTCACCATATTACAGGGAGGGTATGAGAGCCACAGTTCCACATTAGGTCTCAGTTCGAATCTTGCCTTTCCGGGTCACCGGAGAGTCTGTCAATGACTGCTTGTCATTCCAGGGCGATGGCTTCAGGATCCGGGCAAAGGCCCTTTGGCAATGATGTAGGTTCCCTCCTTCAAGTGCAGGGTCGCTCCTTGTGTTTGCGAGTCCCAATTTTGATTTCTCCCCGGCTCCATCGGGGATGTTTAGAAGTTGGCAGGCCGCCTCGAGGTATTTCAGTTGATGCAGTGTGTTCTCCCACTGAAAGATCCGGTGGAACGGATGCCCCCAATTGTAGGGGCACCCTTGTTTCTAAGGAAGGTTGTATTGGGTCAGAAGGCCCTACGTTTCTGAAAGGCATTGACAAGTCTTGGTACAGCACAAGGCAAAATCCTTAAAATTACATGGGCTGGACATCCCTCAACCCAAGTAAACTGACCTGCTTCAACTGAAAATCATACACACGGGTAAGGATGTAAGGCAGTCTGCCTCAGTTCATTCTTGATAGATCAGCTCTATTAACCCTGTCCAGCTGTCATCCGACTCACCCTGGGTGCCCAGTAGCTGTTGAAAAGGACCTTCACATAGCCCACAATGTTGGGGCCCTCTGCCGCCATTGTCACGCCACAAATTTTTATATCATTCCTATGGGAGCAGTTTTCGAGGTCATCGATGTGGGCCTTCAATGCCCCTTGTTGCTCCCTCAGTTGGAGTATCTCTTGGTGCAAGTGCTCCCCTCTCCTCTTCCATTTTCTTTGTCCTCAAAGGTTGACACCCTGTCACCCACTTCTGCCAGATCTCGCTTGAGCTCCCGAGGTCTTACGCTAATTCCCATTTCCCTGCCTGGTTATCCTCGAGAAGGGAATCAAAGAGCACTTCTATGAATAAATCAGTCTATGGGGCCTCCTCCACCATGGGTTCCGGTCATGAAGGCTGATGACTGGTCTAGGGTAGGGTCCCTGTGGAGCGGGTTAGCATGTCCCTTAGCTATCACTCCTTCTTTACACTTGCTGATGCCACGTTGAATCTCTGTCCCCATGGCCTAGGCCCCCCTTCTGAATGCCAGCGACAGCCCTCAGTGTTCCTCCTGCCCCTCTGCAGCCCAGAAAACTTATGGGACACCGCCAAGCATCTAACCTACCATCTCCAGGCAAGAAATGCCCATGCAGTCTAGGGAGGCCAAGGTAACCGATGTCTCCCACCCTAGGCTACCGGAGAGGTCTACGGTGGCACCACTCCACAGGAATGCTTCACAAGTATGTGATTGGTTTAGGGAGTTGTCATTGCACGTATTCTGGCAGCAAGAGTCATTAGGAAGTGCAGGGTGCAGGCATTCAGGTATGTCAGTCTCTTTGCTGAGGGGGCACTGTACTTTTTGCGCTCCCCCTCTGTAGCCTCTGGGTTTTGGGAATGGGGCTTCTCATGTCTTGGCCCCCCTCTCTTCGCCTCCCTCCACAGCCCGAAGAGCACCCCCTTCTGCTGAGCCGCAGCTCACAGCACAGCCGGGCCAGAGCGAGCTGCACTCAGTAGACTAGGCCTCGCCAGTGATTGACTGCCATTCTAGCTGATATTGCTATAAAACTAAGCTTCACCTTTTACTGGAGTGAACAAACCTAGATAACTCATCTCTATCACAAGAGTTCTTTCCCGATTGCCTTCAAATTGGTCAAACCTCTCCTCTGCTAAAGAAACTCTCATAGGATGCTGAACACCTAACTCAGAAATGTATGTCATAAAACTGAAATAATAAATCTTTTTTAAGGGAATTCCAATCTGGTTTCAAACCAGGATGTAGTATTGAGGCATCATTTCTCCAGAATAGTGACAATTGTTTACTCACTGTTCTCACTAGAAATGCAAACATATTCTCCTTTATTTAGCAGTTGCCTTTGATATGGTCAATAATTCCATTCTCATTGATGGTGCTTTTTACATGGCAGGTAGAGTCCCAGATTATTACACATACAATTCTCTATGACAACCTGGACTCACTCATTCTTTTACTGCATAGTCTTTTGGGCTTTCAATTCCTTCTACCCCACCAACACAGTTCGATTTGCACGCTCAATTGTTAGGGTCAGTTCTTCCCTTAGAAAAAGAGAAGCCAAATTTCTTCACTCTCCTCGCCTCCCCCTAGTTCATATAGGCCCTCATTACAACCCTGGCGGTCGGTGTTAAAGCGGCGGTAAAACCTCCAACAGGCCGGCGGTAAAAAAAATGGAATTATGACCTTAGCGGAAACCGCCAACATAGACAGCCACTTTAACACTCCGACCGCCACGGCGGTAGAAACAAACAGCATTGCGGTCACCGCCACCAGACAGGCGGAAGGCAATGTACCGCCCACACTATTTTGACACCACCTTTTCCAGGGCGGATTCAACATGACCAAAAACACTGCGGAAACAGGACTTGGAAGGGGAAACACTCACCTCTACACAACCCACGAGGAACCAGGACGCCATGGAGCCTGAACTCCAAATATTCCCTGCGATTGTCTTCCTGCTCCTCTACCAGGAGCACGACCGACGGCGGCAACGACCACGGAGAGTACTGGACCTATGACACAGGGGAGGGTGGAGGGAAAAGAGAGTGACACACACACGCAACACGCAGCACCCCCATCCTCACCCACAACAACACACACACCAATACATGTTGAAACATTACATTTACACCCCCCAACGCCCCTCTGGAAGAACGCAAGGACAAAAGGAAATGATTGTAACCATTGTAATTAATAAACATCCATTAGTCAAAAATATATATACACTATGGACAAATATGTGCACCAAGAATCAAAGTCCAGGTCCTGCACCAATATAGTCCGTGGACCACTGGGCCCAAAATGCATGGGCGAGGCCCACACAAGATACCCGATCGAAACAGAGAGAACACTGCAGGAGCATCAGATTGAAATAAAACAGGCACCTCAGGTGGAAGGGAAGGGGGGGCACCTCAGCCGGATGAGTGCACGACGCCAGCTCCACAAGGGGGCTCCATGCCCATTGATGTATCTTGGGGAGTGCAAAGCCACAGTCTCTCAAGTCTTTCCAGTGGGTGGTTTGCATGGGTGGTTTGCCACTGCTTTATCCTGGGGAGTGCAAAGCCACAGTCTCACAAGTCTTTCCAGTGGGTGGTTTGCCCACTGCTTTACCTGGGGAGTGCAAAGCCACAGTCTCTCAAGTCTTTCCAGTGGGTGGTTTGCCCACTGCTTTATCCTCGGGAGTGCAAAGCCAAAGTCTCACAAGTCTTTCCAGTGGGTGGTTTGCCCACTGCTTTATCCTGGGGAGTGCAAAGCCACAGTCTCTCAAGTCTTTCCAGTGGGTGGTTTGCTCACTGCTTTATCCTGGGGAGTTGAAAGCCACAGTCTCTCAAGTCTTTCCAGTGGGTGGTTTGCCCACTGCTTTATCCTGGGGAGTGCAAAGCCAAAGTCTCTCAAGTGGATGCCTTTCTCTACTGGTCCTGGAGGGGGCTTTGTGCCCAGAGTGCTTCATCCTGCCAAGGACTGAGGTAGTGGATGTGATACTCCACTGGTTCTGGAGGGGGCTTTGTGCCCAGAGTGCTTCATCCTGCCAAGAACAGAGGTAGTGGATGTGACACTCCACTGACGGTGGTGCTACATGCAAGCTGGCCAGGCCCCTGGAACTGACCACCAGCCTCGTACGAATGACCACTGGTGATGGCAGCCATGTCTGCAGTGGTGCCACTGGCTCAGGATGTGGCGATGTGGCGGGCTCAGTAGCGGCGATGTTTGTGGCGCTCATTGGGCAGTGGTGCTGGTGGGGGGCTCACTGACCTCGGTGCTGGCGACTGGGTCCTGAGGAGCAGTGCTGGTGGCGGGCTCACTGAGCTTGCTGCTGGCGGCGGTGTCCTGAGTGGCAGTGCTGGTGGGGGGCTCACTGAGCTTGCTGCTGGCGGCGGTGTCCTGAGCGGCGGTGCCGGTCTTGTCTGCCGTGCAGGTTGGCGGCGACGTTGACTTGCCTTTCTATTTCAGGCCCTTCCCCATATTGGATGGTGGCACAGCTGTCTTGCCACTCCCAACTGTTGTCCTGGCTGAGCCCTTGGTGGCAGGTGTTTTGGCCTTCTCCCTCCGGGATGTGGGCAATATCTTCTGTTTAGGGGGTGGGGGATTGTCCTTGGCCTCGCTCCTTGGGACACTGGCAGGCCTGCTGCTTGGCTCACTCCAGAATCTGGTTACTGCTGGCACCACTGTGCCCGGTGATGTGGTGGCTGAGGTGCTAGGTTGGGACCTGGAAAGGCGGGCCCTAGGGGACGGAAGGGGTAGGGGAGATAGATGGAAGAGGTCAAGGTTTGACAGGTAAAGTGTTTTAGACACACTGGGATGGGTAGATGGAGGGGGTTTGGGAGTGGAGGAAGAGGTAGTGGTTGTAGGAGGTGTTTGTTTGCTGACTCTGGGTGAAGGTGCATGGGCTGGAGGCTGTCGTGAGGTGGATGGCTGTTGGGTAGGTGTGTGACTGCGTTTGTGTAGTTTGGGAGGAGGGCTCACAGACACAGTGAGAGAGGACACAGGGGATATGTGAATGGTAGTGGGGGTGGTGAGTGCACGTGAGCGGTGTGTGGTGATCGGCGTGCTGGTGATGGAGGTAGTGGCTGAGGATGTAGTGCATGCAGGTGTGAGTAGAGACGTGACAGGGAGGGAGGAGGGAGACGTGGAGGAGTGAGACACAGTGGAGGCAGTGGATGTTGGTATGTGTGCATGGGTATGATGCTTCTGTGAGTACCTGTGGGATGTGTGGTGTTTATGCTTGCCAGAGCTACCCTTGTGTGTTGAGGTATGTGCATGCTGGTCTGATGGTGTGCTTGGGATAGGCTGAGGTACTGGGGATTGGGTCTGGGTGGAGGAAGTTGGAGGGGGGAGGTTGGACACAGGATCAATGGCTGCCATCAGTGCTGAGGCCAGAGTCTGAAATGCTCTCTGTTGGGCTGCCAGGCCAGAAAGAATGCCCTCCAGGTATGCATTTGTCTGTTGCATCTGCCTCTCTATACCCTGGATGGCATTCAGAATGGTAGACTGCCCAACAGTGAGGGATCTCAGGAGGTCAATGGCCTCCTCACTGAGGGCAGCAGGGCTGATTGGGGCAGGGCCTGAGGTGCCTGGGGTGAAGGAGATGCCCACCCTCCTGGGTGAGTGGCCACAGGGGCTGCTGGGAGGACGGTGCTGGTGGGGGGGTGGCGGCTGTACCTGCAGATACGGGGGGCATAGAGGGGCCCGCCACCACAAGGGAGCTCCCATCAGAGGAGGAGTCGGTGTCGCTGGTCTCAGCTCCAGTCCCCGCCGTGGAGCTCCCATCGCCCTCCGCCCCACTGGTGAATTCTGACTCCGTAGTGTTGCCCTCCAGGGCCATGTGGGATGCAGCTCCCTCCTGCTCCGGTGGCACAGCTCCTCCGCCTGATTATGCTAATGCACACAAGAATAGGGAGACCACAAAATGGGGGGGAAAGAAAGTAGGAAGACATGTTCAGTACATGCAATACCGCTACCGTTGACGGACACTACAGACACAGCAGCCCTCTGCACTACGCCATGCACTTAGAGTTCCCTAATTCATCACAGGGACATGGGGTCCTTGGCCTATGCCCGATTGCTGCACACATGGAAGTCACAATAGCCTGACTAGGTGTAGATGGCTCTTACTGCTGGTGGGGTTGGGGTGCCACTTAGCCTGCCTCACAAAGGGTCATTGCCTACAAGGCTCGCCGTAGCCTAGGGGAACCCACAGCCCACCTCCCCCACCCAGACACCTCCAATGCGTGCAGAGTCAGATGGATGTGACTTTACTGACCCCCTTGTGGCTGCTGTGATGCCCTCAAACGCCCATCCAACTCCGGATATGCCACCGCCAGGATCCGGAACATCAGGGGGGTCATGGTGCAACGGGCCCCCCTCCCACGTTGGGAGGCCATCCCCAGCTGGGCCTCCACCATCTTCTTGCTCCAGCAGCGAATTTCCTCCTATCTTTTACGGCAGTGAGTGCTCCATCTGTGGTAGACCCCCAGGGCCCGGACGTCCTTGGCGATGGCACGCCAAATATCCTTCTTCTGGTGGGTGCTGACCTAGAGAAATAGTACAGGGGAAAAGGAAAAACTTTAACCGTCTGGACCATCACAGTCATTGGCCCACGTTCCCACCCTTGCCCTGACGCATATACACTCATCGTCGGATCATGCAGGCCTCACCCCCCCATCTTACATCCACACCACTCCAAACAGGCATTGCCCATACAGCATGCTCACAATGTACTCACCTGTTTGTCCGGAGGACCGTAGAGTACCGTGTACTGCGAGAGGACCCCATCCACTAGTTTCTCCAACTCCTCCGAAGTGAAGGCAGGGGCCCATTCCCCAGACACATGAGCCATCGTCGCTTCCAGGCACAGGTCACAGCAGCACTTGCATTGTAGGTCCTCTCCTGTCGAAGATCAGGTATCAAGTGAGTGAACAGAGAGAAAATGGCGGTCACGTCCGCAGCAGTGCTTACCGTCACTGCTGGCGTACATGGCCTTTGGCTCCTGGAACCCAGAGGGCCCAATGATAACCCATGCTGAGTTGAGCGGCAGTCTTGGACAGCCTACCGTGACGCTGCACAGTTACCTCATTTCCCCTTGTCCCTCCTCACAAGTCAGGCAGCCGCCATTTCAGGGGCCGTCACCACCGGCGTACATCGTCACCAATGCAGGATTGCACCGCGGTCTTCGACCGCCTACCGCAACGGTGTAGAACGCCAGCGCAGTTACCTCATATCCCCTTGTCCCACATTACAGGTCAGGCAGCCGCCATTTCAGGGGGCCACATGGCATTAATTTTAAATGTATCACACATATCTAGGCCTTGCATACACACTAAGACAGGCACATAGAGGATTGACAAATGTGTGCAATAAAGATGTTATTTTTAGTACCTCAGTGTTGGCTGACCCTCTGATCCCTGTTTTCATCCATAGAGCACGTCCGCTGGGGCAGGTGAGGAGATGGCGGCATCCTCCGGTGTAGAGGCTGCTGGTGGACCTTTTGACAATGGAAGAGCGACATGTAATAGTCATCTACAGACTTGATTGTCCCACAATCCAGGAACTGTGTGCCCAGTTGGAGCCAGACCTGATGTCAGCTATCCGCCATCCCACAGGGATACCCCCTCTAGTGCAGGTCCTGTCAGTACTCCATTTCCTGGTAAGTGGGTCTTTTCAAACAACAGTGGCCATAGCATTAGGGATGTCCCAGCCTATGTTCTCAAAAGTGTTGTCCAGAGTGTTATCTGCCCTGCTGAAACACATGCGCAGCTACATCATTTTCCCTCAGGTGGAGGACTTGCCAACAGTGAAAGGTGACTTTCATGCCCTGGGACATATCCCCAACATCATAGGTGCCATTGATGGGACACATGTGGCCTTGGTACCCCCCGCAGGAGTGAACAGGTGTACAGAAACCGGAAGAGTTACCATTCTATGAATGTGCAGATGGTGTGTTTGGCCGACCAGTACATCTCCCATGTGAACGCCAAGTTTCCTGGCTCAGTGCATGACGCTTACATTCTGAGGAATAGCAGCATCCCTTATGTGATGGGGCAACTCCAGAGGCACCGTGTGTGGCTAATAGGTGAGTACAAGGACCCTATACCCTGTGAATAGTTGTCTGGGGTTGTCCCTAAGGGTTAGTGTGTGTCTAACAGTTGTCTCTCGACATTTGCAGGTGACTCTGGGTACCCCAACCTGTCATGGCTACTGACCCCAATGAGGAATCCCAGGACAAGGGCAGAGGAATGCTACAATGAGGCACATGGGCGAACTAGGAGGGTTATAGAGATGACCTTCGGCCTCCTGAATGCCAGGTTCCAGTGCCTCCATATGACAGGCGGTTCCCTATACTACTCACCAAAGAAGGTGTGCCAGATCATCGTGGCCTGCTGTATGCTGCACAACTTGGCTTTGCGACAACAGGTGCCTTTTCTGCATGAGGAAGGTCCAGAAGGAGGTCTTCTGGCAGCTGTGGAGCCTTTGGACAGTGAAGAAGAGGACATAGACAACAGAAACACCGTGATCCAGCAATACTTCCAGTGAGACACAGGTAAGAAGACATCGCTGCCTCCTACATCTGATAAAATTGTTCTAACTCTAATCTGTCTGTCACTTTCAACCAGTGTATGGACCCTGATGTGTAACTTTCCCTTTCGATTTCACAGATTTGGGTCCACCTGTGTGACCTCTGCTATGTTACCTCATGGACTAGAGCTGTGTGACATAGGTGTGTTGACATTAGAATGGAAATTGCCATTTTCCTCAGTTATTGCAAATACACATTAGTGAAAGCACAGACTGACTGCAGATTGTTTTGTGATTCTAGGGTGTTTATTTAAGTGCAAAATAGTGGATGGGGTTGTAAAATGGCCAGGGGTGATGGTGGAGGAATGTTCATGGCAGAGTCCAGTCTATTTGTCTCACAAGTGCATTGTCCAAAGGGGGATAGGAAGTGGAGCTAGGGCAGTTTAAGGATGGACAGGGTGACAAAGTGGGACAGAAGGATGACATTCAGGGTGGTCTCATTTCTTGGCGGGGGTCTTGGCATTGTTCTCTGTCTTTGTCCTGGATCTCAGGGACCGCTTGCGGGGTGGTTCTCCATCTGCAGGAAGTGGGGTGCTGGTTTTGTGGTCCTGTGGCGGTGTCTCCTGTCCACTAGCATTGGCTGCAGTGGTGGGCAGTTCATTATCGAGGCTAGTGTCAGGGGCCCTTTGTTGTGCCACAGTGTCCCTCCTGGTGTTCACGAGGTCCTTCAGCACCCCTACAATGGTGCCCAGGGTGGTGTTGATGGATTTGAGTTCCTCCCTGAACCCCAAATACTGTTTCTCCTGCAGCCGCTGGGTCTCCTGAAACTTGGCCAGTACCGTTACCATCGTCTCCTGGGAATGATGGTACGCTCCAATGATGTTGGAGAGGGCCTCTTGGAGAGTAGGTTCCCTGGGCCTGTCCTCCCCCTGTCACACAGCAGACCTCCCAGTTCCCCGGTTTTCCTGGTCCTCTGTCCCCTGAACCGTGTGCCCACTGCCACTGCCCCCAGGTCCCTGCTGTTCTTGGTGTGGTGGGTTAGCCTGGTTTCCCTGTAGTGGTGGACACACTGCAGCTTGACGTGTCATGGGGACAGAGGCATGGGCCCGCTGGGTGGGTGCTGTGCTGGTGTTTCCTGAGGGGTGAGGCTCTGTGGTGGCCTGTGACTGTGTGAGGGAAACCAACTGTCCTGAGGTCCCAGATGGGCCGGGCTGGTCATCTAGATCCAGTTTGGCAGAGCTGCTGTCATCACTGTGGGCCTCTTCTGTGGGGGGAGTGGACATGTCTGGAACCTCCTGTCCATTGACGATGGGTAGGGTTCCTACAGGGGTGTAAAGGCATGATTATTGCATCTGTGTGTGCCATGGTGTGCAATGGGTGGGTGACCCTGTACCTCAGTGCTTACATTCTTGTGTAGGACCTTGTGTGGTAATTGTTTAGGGGTCTGTGTGGGTATCTGTAGTGGACATGCTTTGTTGATGGGTGCCCATGCTTTGTTGTTGCATGCAGGGCTTGGTGTTGGGATGTGTGGTTTGTGATAGTGGGACATGTGTGAGGAGTTGGAGTGATGGGGGTGAGGGCGAGGGTGGGGGTGGGGGTAGGTGATAGCATGCAGGTAGGGTGGGAGATGAAGTAGTTAAAACTTTGACTTACCAGAGTCCATACCTCCAGCTACTCCCGCGAGGCCCTCAGGATGCAGTAGAGCCAAGACCTGCTCCTCCCATGTTGTTAGTTGTGGAGGAAGAGGTGGGGGTCCGCCGCCAGCCCTCTGAACCACAGTGTGGTGTCTTGAGACCACGGAACGCACCTTCCCCCGTAGGTCGTTCCACCTCTTCCTGATGTCATCCCGTGTTCTTGGGTGCTGTCCCACTGCGTTGACCCTGTCCACGATTCTGCGCCATCTTCCTAGCTATGGAGGTGTGCTGCACCTGCGATCCGAATAGTTGTGGGTCAACCCGAATGATTTCCTCCACCATGACCCTGAGCTCCTCCTCAGAAAACCTGGGGTGTCTTTGCAGTGCCATGGTGTGGCGTGGGTGATGTGTGAGGTGGTGTGTGTTGTGCTGTGTGGGGTGATGTTTAGGGGTGTGTGGTGTTTTGTGCGTGGAAGGTGTATGAGTGATGGTGTTGTGTGCCTCTGTATGCTGGTGTGGTCTTTGCTTTGCTGTCTCTCTGCTTCTCAAAATATTTTGGTTGTAAGGGTTTGTGGGTAATGTGTGTGTGTGTTTTATATTGTATTGGGTATGTGGGAGTGGTGTGTTTATGTGTATCAGGTGTGTTTATTTTGAAATGTCGAATGTGGTTGTGTTTTGTATTTGTGTGTGTATTTTGAGCATGGCGGTGTGTACCGCCAATGGAATACAGCGTTGAAAGACCGCCGCGTGTATTCGTGGGTCATGATAGTGTGGGCATATTCCTGTTGGCTTGACGGTGGAGGTTTTGTTATCGCCAGTTTATCACTGACCTTTGGTGTGGCGGACTTGTGTGGGTGTCTAGATTTTGGCGGATTCTGAGCTGTGGGTTGTAATAGCTGTGGCAGAATTCCGCAGGCGCGGCGGTGTGTTGGCGGTCTTCTGCACGGCGGTAAGCAGGATTTACCACCAATGTTGTAATGAGGACCATAGTGTCTTGGAAACAGGAGGTCCTGTTAAAGAACCACATTCATTTTCTGATTGACATATGGGTCAGGGTGACTCCTTTGTGGGGGTGATGGATTGGTATTGGTCCCTATGCTTGGGGACGAATCATGCTCCTACCTTCTTGGTGTGTTGACCCACCTCCTTTTCTTCTCCAATTTTTCATCATGGTGACCACCACTTATGTTGTGCCCAGAGCCCCAGGGGCCTTGGAGATGATTCCTCAAGGAAGGCCACTCCATCCCTCCTACCATATTGAATGTACCTCTTGAGGTGATTAGAAGTTGGCTCCCAGTGAATGCAGCTGGCCTACCTGTGGGAGTAAATACAGCTCTTAGAGCACCAGAAACGTCAGGGAAACATGCCAGGTTTAAGCACCCCATTGCAAGTGTAGTGCTGTTTCCTATGACCTTGAATGAGAAATGAGACACAGAACACATTTGTGCAAGGGGAAAGATATCAGGGTTTATAAGCAAAAGCACCACATTGCTCCCACATATTGTAGCTGGTACTGGTAGCAAGGGCTGCACTGTCACAGCATTGTACTTAACTGGTTACCCTCATATGTGTCTAATCAGTCTCAGCAGATCAAAATCAGTAACTCCATGTCCAGCCCTGTTAACATATTGCCAGAAAATGCCACAAGGTAGCTCTCTTCAATCTCTACCTTGAACCTTTTTGTGTCATTCTAAAGAATTCCTGAACATTAAATCATTGATATACTGTGGATATACCTGAAGTGATCTTTAGCCCAGGATATTTTATATCTTGCCAATATCTTCTGTCTCATTCAAAAGCAGTGGCTGCCGCAAATCTGAAGGAGAGTGGTGGGGGGGAGGAAGGAAACAGAAGATAAAAAAATAAATTAAAAAATAATAAACTTACCGTACTCCTGCCGTCTCACTCCTGTTCCCTCGATGTGGTGTCCCAACATTCACTGGGCCACCAGCACAGGCTCCCCAGCAATCCTTTTCTCCAGCCTGGCTGTTAAACATAGTCAGGCTGGAGTAAGTGCCCATGTGTTGTTTGGCTGGCCTGAGATGGCCAGTCAAACACACATGCACATTTAGGTGCACTCTCTCCTCAGCCCCTCACCTCCCGGGGCCCAGCCCTATCCCTCCCTCCACTGCTGGCTGTGCAAGCAGAAGAAAAATAAAACGACTATGGTATTATGTTTGTGGTGCTGGCTTAGCCAGGGGGGTGACGCTCCCTCGCCATTTCGAAGGAGCCGCCCCTATCTTTCAACAGTAGATATCAATTCACTGCTTTACCTAGGGATAGGTGGTAAACTCCGCTCTGCTGGTGGAGTTCGCAGAGTTTTGCCCTCACTGCGCTTTGATTGGCGCTTGGAGTTTCTAGGGTGCGACTCCCCAATGTTAAGTTGACGAGCAAGAAAAAATGAGAACTAGACCGCCTTCCACCAGGGTTCCTTAATGCAGGCGGTCTGGTCAGGTCACTACCACTCCTGTTGACAACGTTGCTGCTCGCTTTTGCAAAAGCTGCAGCTCGAGTATAAAATCTACTCGAGCAGCAAAAAGAAGCAGCGCCACATGGCACTGTTTGCTGCACTGATTTTACATTGCAGGACAAGCTCTTGCCGCTAAAAATCAGACTTAGCAGAGAGATGGACCAGAATTCCACCACTCGTGGAACTCTGCAGAATCTCGCAGAGTTTTTAGGTAAATCCACGAGTTTCATTCACCCCAGTTTCAACCTCACCTTTCCTATTTACACAAACAATGCATTGGAATCCAGAGCAGACTCCTATAACCCTTATTGACTGTAAGCTTGTAATTACTGGCATCTCAAAATCCTTAGGTATTATCTTGATGAAAGATATAGGGCCTTATTTAGAGTTTGACAGATAGGAAACTCTATCAAAAATGTGGTGGATGTCCCACCTACTGTCCAAGTGCTTTATAGTCTATGGCACATGTAATATGAGGGACAGGACATCTTTCATGTTCCGAGGGAGTATCCTGTCCACCAAACTCAAAATAGCACTCTTACACTTCAATCCCATATTAACAAAATGATGAACTATGCTTTTTTCCAACTGAGGCTACTATGGGTTATTAAATAGTTCATGCCAGAAGGGAACTCTGGACTATTTTAAGATCCCTAATTGTCTCAGTATTTCACTATCACAACTGTCTTTTAGGTTAGCTTACCAAAAGTAGGGGTGGGTGATAAACTCTGCTTGACCTGTGGAGTTTGCGCAGTTTTGTGCACTGTGCTTGGAGTTCGGCAAAAACTCCACCCCACATGCGTTTCACCAACGAGAAGTTGGTGAGCAAGAAAAGACGAGTGAAAGACCATCTTCCGGTAAGATTTCTCAACCTGGGCATTTGCAGCAGGTCACTACCGCTCACGTTGAGAAGGTTGCCTCTTGCATATCTACTCGAGTTGCAGAAAGAAACAGCTCCCTCTAGCATGCTGCGTGGTGCCGTTTGCACTGATGTTACACCACAGGACAAGCTCCCGGTGAGAGAAATCAGTGCAAGCAGCATGGCGGACCAGAAATCAGCCACTTGTGGAACTCTGTAGAAACGTTTTTAGTTTGACCCACCCCTAACCAAAAGCACAGATTGCAACATTGAACCCAGGTCTGCATGCAGCAGGTCATTGTGATATTGGAAGCAAACAACATCATCATATTAGCCCCCTGTTGGGACAGGAAAGTCCTCTGAAAGGCAATGGACATGCACCCCTGCCCTGAGTGTCCAACAGTACTGATGTCTGGCTCACTAATGCTGATTTTTGTGTCATAGGCAAACAAAGATCATGCATGTGCACCAGGACATAAGGGTGTTTCATAGATTGTGGTCTTGTTGGACCGAGAGGGACACCCAAAGCACTACTCTCATACTGGTGAGGGGCTACTGCCTTTACCAGGAGTTAATCAACATGATCACGGTGATGGCAGTATAATGAGTAGTGATCAGTAAGAGTGAAGAGGTTCTTTTTAAACTGTGCCTCTGGAGTAAGGCCTACAAGCTCATTCATTTTAATGTTTCGCTGCTCAACCCTTGGCATACATTGGTTTGGTGTGCAGTGCTGTGCAGCGCATGAGTGGTATTTCTGCGCTGGGTGTATGTGTGCTTGGAAAGGGTACAATACAGGGACAATTCAGTACTGTGCAGTGCATGCCTTTTAAGTGCATACACTGGATGTAACTGTGCCTATGAATGGTATAATACATGAAGAATATAATAATGTGCAGTTCATGCATATCAAATGTCTGTGCTGGATGTATGTGTGCCTATGAGTGGTACAGTACATCAAGGATACAGTGCTGCACTGTGTGTGTGTGTGTTCTATACATGCACTGGGTGTGTGTGTGCCTGTTAATGGTACAATACATGAAGGGCCCTAGGTTCCATTTTGAGAGACCCAGGCCTGCATGGTGACACATGAGGAGGTAGAACAATCCCCTTCAAACAGATGTGTTAATTGCTGCATTCCTGTTTACTGGGTGGGACTCAAACTGGTGAGGAGAGAGCCTGGTTTCTGATGCACAGATCATTGTGGCTGACATCCAGATGTGAACTCTGGTCATGCCCACGGACTCTGTTGTGGACTACCAGCTGTGGGGTCACTCCTGCTGTGCGAGACTGTTTTCAATAGGGAGGGCACAGGAGTGGCCACTTCCAAAGAAGAAGGCCAAAGGACTATAAGAACGGGAGCTTGACACCCCAAAAATTATCATCTGCCAAGCAGCCAGAGGAGCTCTGTGAGTAAGGGAAACTATGCAAGACTTCTGCCTGGGAGCCAAGGCCTGCTAGTTTCCTTGTTGGGTGAGGATACATCACCAAAGGAAACATAGACCTGCCTTGGAGCCTGCTTGCCAAGACCAGTATTACCTGTGAGGAAGAGGAGAGCATTGGAGGGAGTGAGGTCCAGTGGAGTGCCCTGTCAAATGTACTTCCTTTGCCAGGTGTGAGGAGACAGCTTATGAACCAATCAGGTCGTTTCCCTGTGCAGGATGAATTTGGTGACCCTCGGATACGAGCGGAGGGCCTCCCTGAATTGAGCCATGTGCACTGCTGCACCGATTTGGCTAGATCCCATTCATCGTGGGGAATGTTGAGTCTGTGTGCCAGGAACGACCACCAACAGCAGACTGCTGTGTGATAAGGGTCTTAACCTGTGTGCAGTAGTAGACCATGACCTCCTATGCCAGAAGGGGCCGATGCTGAGGACTTCACTGTGCTGATCAGGCCAGAGCCCATGTACTGTGAGGACTTGGTAAACTTGTATACCAGAGGGCTCACCTGGACCAGCAAGCTGTGTGACCTGAACAAAGTCACCCCCAGAGTGAGGCTCCTGAAGGACCCTGCACAACTGCCTGGGGTGAAGGATTGAGACAGAGGTGCTCTATTCTATTTTGTACTTCAAGATATCTCACCGCATTCCCTCTACACTTTTTTGAGAAGTTTTAAACGTTTTATTGTTAATGTGTTGGGGGGATGAGGGCAGGGGCTGAATTTACTTAAAGATGGGGATTTTGGCCGTGTTCAGTGCCATTTTCCCTCTTGTACAACTAGAGCCACCATTTTGGGTTAGCGCTCCAGTTGTCAGGACTGGCCCAGATATTTAATGCTGAAGTCCGTGACTCCGTGGAAGTCGCCACACCACATCGTGACCGATGCCGCTCGAAGTGCGCGGATTCAACATTTTGTAATGACGCCGCGATCCCCGTCTTCGCGCATTGACTTGTTTTCACTCTTCACCAAAGGTACTGTACTTGGGGGTCTACGCGACTCCATGTCCGGCCCTGCTGGTGTCGGATTGTTGGGAACGACTCTGTCATGACGCTGTGTTGACACCTCATCAAAGCATTTTGTGTTTCTAAGTGCTATTTTTGAGTTTAATCTTTAAAAATTCATAACTTGACTTGTGTATTTCAGATTTTTGTCGTTTTGGTCTTGTTTTGTTTAGATAAATATTTCCTATTTTTCTAAACTGCTGTTGTGTCATTTTGTAGTGTTTTCATCGAGTTACTGTGTGTGTTGGTACAAATACTTAACACCTAGCACTCTGAAGTTAAGACTACTGCTCTGCCAAGCTACTAAGGGGATAAGCAGGGGTTAGCTGAGGGTGATTCTCTTTTACGCTGACTAGAGTGAGGGTCCTTGCTTGAAGAGGGGGTAACCTGCCTGTCAACCAAAGACCCCATTTCTAACACACGCCAAATTTGGATCCATGTTTTCCAACATCCTAGAGAGCCTAAAGGTACTCAGAGTTTGTGAGTTCCCCTGGAGGAGGCCAAGAAATTAGCCAAAATACAGCTAAAATTTCATTTTTTCAGAAACAAATGGGGAAAAAGGGAAACTGAAGAAAGCATGTGTTTTTTTCCCTGAAAACGGCATCAACAAAGGGTTTGTGGTGCTACAATCACCATCTTCTTAGCTTTCAGGAACAGGCAGACTTGAATCAGAAAACCATCTTTTACAACACAATTTCTGCATTTTACTGGGACACTCTGTCAAAGCCCAGCTCACCTGAGTCCTTGTTCAGTTCTGATGGAGGTTGAAGACAATCCGACCCCACCCTGAAACTGCTTGTTCCAGCACACTAGTTTTTAAAACAGTGCACTAAGAACAGAAGCTCAAGGGAAGGGGGGAAGTGGATAAAATAAAATAAAGAGACAACACCGTTCTTGCGTTTCCACTGTTGAAGTGCTGCACAAATCTGCGGCCCTCTCTGACTTTTGTAGAAACTGGTGCCTAATGAAACATAAACAAAGAACAGATAAGTACTACCTATTCCTAACTGGGTTCCTGACTATCCCTTTATTTATTAGAAATTTTCTTCTAAAAGTACCTCTTGGGTCCTGGTCTCTAGTTTCCAGGTTTGGAATGTGTTACTGCTCTGGGATGTGCTTTCTATTACTCTAAAGCTTCTAAAACATTAAACAAATACCGTTATCAGAATTACCAATATCAAACATTCATCTTAATATAACTAAAGCCTAAATTCCCAATAGCAGACTCACTTTTCCCATATTTCCAGAATCTTTTATAAAACAAATACTGTACTTTTACGTCAAAATACAGCATGTAATTTGTGCAAGTCCTTGATTTACTGTTTGCCTTGCTGTTAATGGTTTTGACGGTTCGATTCTTAAAAGTTCCATAAAAAAAAAAATGTTTGCTTCACAAAGTTCCGCAAAGTATTCTTGTAACAAAGAGTTTGAATCACAATGTTCGTGGAAGGTATCTTGTTTCAAATTGTCTATACACGAATCCAGAAATTGTTGTCAAAGTTCTTTCAGGTAATAAAAGTTTTGCACTTACTTGTTGCTGGCAAGAGATACTGATCAGTCTAACCTTGTCTTCTTTCTCTTTTGCAGGTTGCTTGTAGGAGAGAGGCTAAGGCAAGGAGGAACCGGAAACCGGAAGAAGGAAGAGCCAGCAGCTGCGCCCATTGAAGCCAATGAAAGTCTGTAGAGAGCAGGAGTGCCAGCGCCGAGGGATCTGTCCTCAGGTAAGCGGGAGGTAGACGAGCACAAGCACTGGGTGAGGCTCGGGGGCTGCCTTTTATAGACAGGGCTGGGTGTGGTCCTCACATGCTGCACATGTTCTTGAAAGGTGTGCAGAGCTGGGTGTGGTTTGAAGAGCTGGGTGTGGTCCTCACATGCTGCACATGTTCTTGAAAGGTGTGCAGAGTTTCAGTTATTATGCAAATGAGTTAAATTAACACATGGCCTAGAGAGGAGTGTTTTAAAGAAGCCTTGGTAAAAGCAAGGCCCAATGTGTAAACAAAACAGCACATTAAACAACATACACAGAAGCCTAGGGGGGGAAGGTGAGATAACAAGAAAGGCTTTCAATAGTAAGTTTAAAAGGGAGCTATTACAGAACCCACTAGTGCAGTGAGAGGGGACATGCTCTTTGCTGTGCACAAACCCTAACAGTTGCCCCCCTCAAAGGCCCTCCTACAGGACGGGGTTTTCCTGGATTTTTTAAATAAAACCGTCTAATCAGCTGTGGGGCATGTACATATGATGCTGGTTCCCATGAATTCTCAGATTCATCATATCCTTTCCATTCTACTAAATAAAACAGACGTCCACTAATTCTTTTTGAGTCTTTTATGCTTTTCACTTCATATTCTAGATTTCCCTTAATTGGTATGGGTGGAGGTGGTGGTTCAGGTCGGGTTTTTGGATTGTACGGCTTAAGCAAGGACACATGGAATGTAGTATGTACTGGATATTCTTTTGGTAAATCTAATTTTACTGTTACCGGGTTTACTATGGCAGTTACACTAAAGGGTCCAATGAAACGTGGTTGCAGCTTTCGGGATCCCTCTATGTTTAGGTTCTTTGTGGAGAGCCATACCTTGTCACCGATTTTATACATTGGGGCCTCAGATCTGTGTTTGTCTGCTTGTCTTTTCATGCTTTCCTTGTACTTTAATAAATGTTTCCGGGCTTTGTCTTGTATGTCACCTAACCTCGTTAGTCTATCCGTTACTGTAGGTAACAGAGAATCTTCTAACAAAATGGGTATAGCTCTTTGATGATACCCCTGCAAGAAATAGAATGGTGAGCAAAGTAGAGCTGAATGCTCAGTATTATTATAAACAAACTCTGCTACAGGGAGCGCTTCCAACCATTCACTAGAATAATCAGCCAATAAACAACGTAGTGTTTGAAGTAAGGTTTGGTTCAGTCGTTCAATCTGTCCATCTGTCTCTGGGTGGAAAGCAGTGGATAATGCCACATCTATTTTCAGTTTTTTACATAATTTTTTCCAAAATTTAGAGTTGAACTGGCTCCCTCGGTCTGACACCACTTTGCTTGGCAAACCATGTAAACGCACAATTTCCCTTATAAAAATATCGGCAAATTCTGCCGCTGTGGGTAATTTCCGTAATGGTACAAAATGTGCCATTTTAGATCAAAAATCCACTATAACCAACACTGTTGTGAAAGATTTTACAGGTGGTAAACCTACAATAAAGTCTACGCTCACAGTGTGCCAAGGTTGTTTGGGTGTTGGCATTGGTATTAACAAGCCGTCAGGGGCCTTATGAGAAGATTTATGTCTTGCACAAATTGGACAGGTAGTGACAAATTGCTTAATGTCCTTTCTTATAGTGTCCCACCAAAAGTGTTTTTGCACATTTTCCAGGGTTTTTACCCAACCAGGATGACCTGCCAACGGTGAGGCGTGATGCCAAATTATCATCTGTGTTTGTAATTCAGAGGTGGGCACTAACAGCATGTTGTCGTGATACAATAAACCTCGTTGTATTGTGTTATGGGAATCCTTTAACCAATCCTGAGGTGCTATTTGCATGTGTGCATTATATAGATCTGTGATGAAATCCTTCTGTTGTACTGGTGCCAAAAACTTTTGGGGAGGAATAATGGGTTCTCCTATTTTATCTTGTTTCATGTCTGAAGTATTTCCGTATATAGATAACACATCAGATTGAATTTGTTGTGCACCTGGTCTATAGGTTATTACAAAGTCAAATGTGCTAAAAAAATTTAACCAGCGCATCTGACGTGGTGTTAGTGCTTTAAGTGATCCAAAAACCTGTAGGTTCCTATGGTCAGAAAAGATTGTAACTGGGTACTTGGCTCCCATTAAATGGTGCCTCCATTCTGAAAAGGCTACTTTGATAGCTAGTAGTTCCCTTTCAGCCACAGTGTAATTTTGTTCAGCTGGTAATAACTTTTTGGAATAGAAGGCTATAGGATGTAACTGGCCATCTACTGCATCTCGTTGAGAGAGAACTCCTCCTAAAGCTACTTGTGAAGCATCCGCTTCAACAAAAAAAGGCAAGTCAGGATCAGGATGTTTCAGAATTGGGGCTGAAGTGAACTTTTGTTTTAGGAGTTGAAAGGCGTGTGCCGCCTCATCAGTCCAAAGAAATTGTTGCCCTTTCCGCAACAAGGTAGTTATTGGGGCCGCAATGTCTGCAAAATGTGCAATAAACCTCCTATAAAAATTGGCGAAACCCAGAAATTTCTGAACATCTTTTACAGAGGATGGTTCTGGCCAATCAGCATTAGCACTGATTTTCTTTACATCCATAGTTATTCCTTGAGGCGACAGGCAGTATCCTAAAAAGTCCACCTTGCTGACATTAAAAGTACACTTTTCTAACTTAGCAAAAAGATGATTTTCTTTTAACTTTGATAATACTGCACGAACATGTTGGGTATGTTCTTCTGAGTTCTTAGAGTAAATGAGGATGTCGTCTATGTATACTATGACACAAACGTCCAGGAATTCGTGTAGGACCTCATTTATAAAGAACTGAAAGGCCGCAGGGGCATTACATAACCCAAAGGGCATTACTGTGTACTCAAATAAACCAAACTTTGTCTTGAAAGCTGTCTTCCACTCATCCCCCTCTTTAACTCGGACCAGGTGGTAAGCTGCCCGCAGATCTAGTTTAGTGTATACAGTAGAATGTCTTAATTGATCCAACAACACAGGTATTAGAGGAAGAGGATATTTATTCTTTATTGTAGCCTTATTTAGTCCTCTATAATCGATACACGCGCGCAGGGATTTATCCGGCTTCGAGATAAAAAAGAGTGGAGATGACACCGGAGATGTGGAATGACGGATGAACCCAGACTGTAGTAGGTCATCTAGGTAGGTTCTTAAGTATTTGGTTTCTTCGTCAGTCAAAGCATATACTCTCTTATTAGGTAAAGGGGCCCCTGGGATAAGATCTATACGACAGTCATAAGACCTATGTGGGGGCAGCACACTAGCCTTTACTGGATCAAAGACGTCTTTAAAGTCAGAATATTCAGGAGGGAGACTTGGTTCATCTTGTGTAACACTAGCACAGTGTAATACTGTGCTCTGTTCTGTACCGGCTTCTTGATAGCAACTGGTTCTACAGAAAGAGGAATCCAAAGTAACAGTTCTATTCACCCAATCAATTTTTGGGTTATGAGTTGTTAACCAGGGTACCCCGAGAATCAAACCAAAATTAGGAGTATCTATCAGATCAAAGCTAATCACCTCTGTGTACCCGTTCTGACAGACCATAACAAGTGGACTTGTTTGTTTTGTGATTAATCCAGAGGTCAATTCTGACCCATCCACTGCACATACTGCTTCTGGACAAGGCTTTAGGCACATAGGAAGTCCTAAGTTTTCAGCTAACTTATTATCCACAAAATTTCCTGTCGCGCCTGAGTCCAGTAGGACAGGGAGAGAATGCCTCACTTGGGTAGTAACAATTAAAACGACCTGAATTATGAAATGTCTAGGTATGTGCGGTACCATGAAGGCTGCAGCATTAGAGGTTTGATTAAGATGTTTTCTCGAACAAGTAACCTCTCCCCTTGTCGAGCTTAATCGTTTCCCGATTCAGTTGAGGAGGTGGAGGAAACAGCACCCTTTCGTGGATTTTTAGGCTTTACTGGACATTCTCTGGCAAAGTGACCTGCCCTTCCACAATATAAACATAATTGAAGTTTTCTCCTTCTTTCTTTTTCCTCTGATGTGAGTGGACCTCTGAGTGTCCCTATTTGCATAGGCTCAGGTTCAGGGAGTTTATTATCTGGGTCTTTCTTCTCGTGTCTAATAAAAGTTAACCGTGATTCCAGTTTGTATTTATCTCCCTTTCTTTCTCCTAGTCTATGTTCTAATTTCACAACTAAATCTACAAAGTCCGAATAGTCTTCTGGCAAATCAACGATATGAGCCAGCGCGTCTTTTAACTCGTCTCTCAAACCTTTATAGAAAAGGGAGACACGCTTTTCTTCTGGCCACTGTGTCTCGGTGAGTAAACGATTAAAACTAGTGAGATAGGTCAATAAATCCTTGTTACCTTGTTTAAGATTTAAAAGCTCATTATCACTTGCCTGCATGAAAGTGTATTTTGCAAAAAGGCTGGTCATGGTACGTTTAAATTGATTCCAATTATGGAGGATGGGATCATCTCTCTCCACGAAAGGAATTGACCAATTGGCTGCTGTGCCACCCAAATAAGACAAGACGAATGCCACTTTCGTAGCATCAGTAGGGAACTGTTGTGGCTTACAACGAAGTGTAATTGACATTGATTGATAAAAACATGGAATTTGTTACTATCTCCATGAAAACGTTCAGGAGCTGCTAAGGGCACAGCATTAGGAACATTAACAGTGACCTCAACTGGGGGAGGCAAAGTTGTATGTTTTGATGGCGCCCCTGTCTATGAGGAGGTTTTAAACAAAGGCGTAAAAGCTGTGTTCCACTGAGATACCCTAAATTTATACCTGCTTAAATCCTGTTTTAAAGAGGTATTCTCCATCTTTAATCTCTCTATTTCCTATCGCATATGTTGCAAGATGCCAAACACTGATTCATTATGAGCCAAGTCCTCATTTAGGGCCTGCGCCATATCCGTGACGTCAATGCCCGCTATTTCTTCCCCGATATTCATCGTCCACCAGAACTGATTTTTTTTTTTTTTTTAAGGCTTGTGCTTCTGTCAAAGCCCAGCTCACCTGAGTCCTTGTTCAGTTCTGATGGAGGTTGAAGACAATCCGACCCCGCCCTGAAACTGCTTGTTCCAGCACACTAGTTTTTAAAACAGTGCACTAAGAACAGAAGCTCAAGGGAAGGGGGGAAGTGGATAAAATAAAATAAAGAGACAACACCGTTCTTGCGTTTCCACTGTTGAAGTGCTGCACAAATCTGCGGCCCTCTCTGACTTTTGTAGAAACTGGTGCCTAATGAAACATAAACAAAGAACAGATAAGTACAACCTATTCCTAACTGGGTTCCTGACTATCCCTTTATTTATTAGAAATTTTCTTCTAAAAGTACCTCTTGGATCCTGGTCTCTAGTTTCCAGGTTTGGAATGTGTTACTGCTCTGGGATGTGCTTTCTATTACTCTAAAGCTTCTAAAACATTAAACAAATACCGTTATCAGAATTACCAATATCAAACATTCATCTTAATATAACTAAAGCCTAAATTCCAAATAGCAGACTCACTTTTCCCATATTTCCAGAATCTTTTATAAAACAAATACTGTACTTTTACGTCAAAATACTGCATGTAATTTGTGCAAGTCCTTGATTTACTGTTTGCCTTGCTGTTAATGGTTTCCACGGTTCGATTCTTAAAAGTTCCATAAAAAATAAAAATGTTTGCTTCACAAAGTTCCGCAAAGTATTCTTGTAACAAAGAGTTTGAATCACAATGTTCGTGGAAGGTATCTTGTTTCAAATTGTCTATACACAAATCCAGAAATTGTTGTCAAAGTTCTTTCAGGTAATAAATGTTTTGCACTTACTTGTTGCTGGCAAGAGATACTGATCAGTCTAACCTTGTCTTCTTTCTCTTTTGCAGGTTGCTTGTAGGAGAGAGGCTAAGGCAAGGAGGAACCGGAAACCGGAAGAAGGAAGAGCCAGCAGCTGCGCCCATTGAAGCCAATGAAAGTCTGTAGAGAGCAGGAGTGCCAGCGCCGAGAGATCTGTCCTCAGGTAAGCGGGAGGTAGACGAGCACAAGCACTGGGTGAGGCTCGGGGGCTGCCTTTTATAGACAGGGCTGGGTGTGGTCCTCACATGCTGCACATGTTCTTGAAAGGTGTGCAGAGCTGGGTGTGGTTTGAAGAGCTGGGTGTGGTCCTCACATGCTGCACATGTTCTTGAAAGGTGTGCAGAGTTTCAGTTATTATGCAAATGAGTTAAATTAACACATGGCCTAGAGAGGAGTGTTTTAAAGAAGCCTTGGTAAAAGCAAGGCCCAATGTGTAAACAAAACAGCACATTAAACAACATACACAGAAGCCTAGGGGGGGAAGGTGAGATAACAAGAAAGGCTTTCAATAGTAAGTTTAAAAGGGAGCTATTACAGAACCCACTAGTGCAGTGGGAGGGGACATGCTCTTTGCTGTGCACAAACCCTAACACACACCCCATTTTTACTATTTTTGGTGCTTTCTGCCTCCTTCCAGTTAGTGACAGAAATGGGTGCAAAACCAATGCTGGATCCCAGGCAGCTAAACATTTCTGAAAAGTAGACCGAATTCTGAATTCAGCAAGGGGTCATTTGTGTAGATCCTTCAAGGTTTTCATACTGAAAGTAACAGCTCAAATAAAAAAATATTGAAATTGAGGTGTACAAAAGAGCCATTTCAGGCCACATTTTCTTCTATAACTTTTTCCAGCTGTGGCAGATTTTTGAAAGAAGTATACCATTACATTTGCTGGACTCTTCTGGTTATATAGGGCTTGTAGGTTCTTGAAGAACACTAGGTACCCAGAGCCAATAAATGAGTTGCACCTTGCAATGGGTTTTCATTGTATACAGGGTATACAGCAATTCATTTGGTGAAATATAAAGACTGAAAAATAGGTATCAAGGAAACCTTTGTATTTCCAAAATGGGCACAAGATAAGGTGTTGAGAAGGAGTGGTTATTTGCACATCTCTGAATTCCAGGGTACCCATTCTAGCGTGAATTTCAGGGCATTTCTCAAATTGACTTATTTTTTACACACTGTCTTACATTTGGAAGGAAAAAATGTAGAGAAAAACAAGGGGCAATAACACTTGTTCTGCTAATTTGTGTTACCCCAAGTCTCCCGATACAAATGGTACCTCACTTGTGTGGGTAGGCCTGCTGCCCGCGACAGGAAACGCAATAAGGACACATCACATTTTTACATTGAAATCTGAAGTGTTTCTTGGAAAGTACCTAGCTGTGGTCTTTTGCCTCTAGCTCAGTGGGCACCTGGGGGACCCTACCAAACCTGTGCACTTTTGAAAACTAGACAACTAGGGGAATCCAGGGTAGGGTGACTTGTGGGACTCTCACCAGGTTCTGTTACCCAGAATCCTTTGCAAACCTCACAATTTGACAAAAAAACACTTTTCGGTGCTGCAAAGTTCTGGAATCTGAGAGGATGCACAATCTTCCTTCCACGCAGCATTCCCCCAAATCTTCAGTTAAAAATGGTACCTCACTGGTGTGGTTAGGCCTAGTGCCCGCGACAGGAAATGCCCCAAAACACAACATGAACACATCATATTTTCCCAAGGAAAACTAATCTGTTTTTTACAAAGTGCTTAGCTGTGGTCTTTGGCCTCTAATTCAGCCGGCACCTAGGGAAACCTAGCTAACCTGTACATTTTTTAAAACTAGACATCTAGTTCCATTCAGAATGGGGCGACTTGTGGGGCTCTCACCAGGTTCTGTAACCCAAAATTCTTTGCAAACCTCAAAATCTGGAAAAAAAACACTTTTTCCTCACATTTCCGGTCATGGAAAGTCCTGGAATCTGAGAGGAGCCACAACTTTCCTGCCTCACTTGTGTGTAGGTAGGCCTAGTGCACGCGACAGGAAGTGCCCCAAAATGCAACATGGATACATCATATTTTTTCATTGAAAACTGACGTGTTTTTTGGAAAATGCCTAGCTGTGGATTTTGGTCTCTAGCTCAGCCGGTACCTAGGAAAACCTACCAAACCTGTGCATTTTTTAGACAGCCAGGGGAACCCAGGATGGGGTAACTTGTGGCACTCTCACAAGGTTCTGTTAACCAGAAATCTTTGCAAACCTCAATATTTGGCAACAAATACTTTTTTATTCATTTCGGTGATATAAAGTTTTGGAATCTGAGCGGAGCCACATATTTCCTTCCACCCAGCAGTCCCCCAAGTCTCCCCATAAAATGGTACCTCACTTGTGTGGGTAAGCCTATTGCCTGTGGCAGGAATAGATCACACAACAGCCAATGTTGGTCCCTACATGAGGGCAACTGTTGACCCTGGGGTGATCCATTCCTGATGCAGGCACTCAAGTGCGGTACCGTTTTTATCTGGACAGGTGGGGAAACTCTGGGTGGTAGGACTTTTGTGGATCCCAGCATATCCCTGTAGTTTGTATGACAGAAATGCAAAAAAAAAAAAAGAGTTTTTATTCAATATTTCAGCTTTGCAGGGTATTCTGAGTAAGAAACCTTTGGAGAATCCACACAAGTCACACCTCTGTGGACTCCCCCAGATGTCTAGTTTGCAGACTTGTCTGGGTTTGGTAGGTTTCCCTATATGGCCGCTGAGCCCAGGACCAAAAACCCTGGTGCCTGCCTTACAAAAGTAGGTTGTTTTGTGATAGATAATTTTGATGTCTCCACAATACGATTTGGCCAGTGGAATTTGGGGCTGAACTAAATTGGGGAGCTCCCAAAAGAGCACTCTCTCCGTATTTACCGCCGCATGCACCTGCTCTCTGGGTTGGGCTAACTCGCTATTGTCCCACTGCACTAACTGTACTTGCGAAGGGACATTAGGACCGTCTTCATCACCTCCCTCATAATCACTGGAAGAGGAGTTATCAAATGGGACTCTGACGACTGGAAAATCACTCCCAGAGTCTGCGCAATTGTCCTATCCCTCAGATGCTGTCTCAGTATCTGCTGTCTCAGTCTCTGATCCTATTTTTAGAGCTGTCCTCTATAACTTGAGTTAGGGCTTGAGCAGCAGTCATCCAACAAGATGCCATCTCTGCTACTGGCTAAACTGTCGCTCTAAAGCACTAGCCTACATAGACAGTCAAAAAATAGCTGGTGGGTGTGTGTGTGATACCTGCAACAGTAGAGGTCACCTTACCTTCGCTTCTTCCCTCAATCAGCATGTTCTCTCAAGACACTTAAAAAAAACAAAAAGACACACTATTACTTCACCTTGTCAGATACCAACGTCACAGTCTTTAGCTCCTCTAGCGCCCAGTCCAACAATCATTATTGGTTCTCCCACTCCCAATACCTCCTCCTACGATTCCCTCACTACCACCCAGCAAAAGTGCATTTCTTCTCTCCATAGCCCCCCTCGCACATACATTTCATTTGTATTATAACGCGGTTAATGGCTGGCTTTACTAATCCACTCAGCTATTCACATATAATACAGTTTTGATCCTTGCAGTAGGCATATAAACCTTCTGCGCCACTTTATGGCATCAAAACTGCCATTAGACAAAAGTCCGATGCTTTTCTAACAGGAACATAATCACAAGAGTTACTTGACTTTTTTATTGCTGCCTCAACACTACAGTTTAAAAGCGTCCGTTGAAGTATGTGCATTGCTTTGAAGACGCAAGGTGCAACTGCAAGAGAACTGGTGGCGAATATATATACACATATATCTATATATAAATATATATATATATATATATATATATATATATATATATATATAATCCACAATGGTGAGAAACCGCTCACCAAACAGCTGCACCATATTAATACCAATCATCGATAAAGATTAAGGAGAGGACAATGGGGGTCATTCCTACCCTGGCGGTCCGAAACCGCCAGGGTAGGGGACCGCGGATGCACCGCCAACAGGCTGGCGGTGCATCCAGGCCCATTCTGACCGCGGCTGTAAAGCCGCGGTCAGAAAAGGGAAACCAGAGGTTTCCCGCCGGTTTTCCCCTGGCCTGCAGAATCCCCCATGGCGGCGCTGCAGGCAGCGCCGCCATGGGGATTCTGACCCCCTTCCCGCCAGCCTGGTTCTGGTGGTTTTGACTGCCAGAACCAGGCTGGCGGGAACGGGTGTCGTGGGGCCCCTGGGGGCCCCTGCAGTGCCCATGCCAATGGCATGGGAACTGCAGGGGCCCCCTAACAGGGCCCCACATTGATTTCCAGTGTCTGCATAGCAGACACGGGAAATCGCGACGGGTGCAACTGCACCCGTCGCACAAAAGCAACTCCGCCGGCTCCATTCGGAGCCGGCTTCATCGTTGCTGTGGGTTTCCCGCTGGGCGGGCGGGCGGCCTTTTGGCGGTAACCCGCCCGCCCAGCGGGAAAGCCAGAATGGCCGCTGCGGTGTTTTGACTGCGGTACGGTCTTCTGGCGGTTCCCGCCGCCCGCCAAACTAGGAATCACCCCCAATATCTCTTCCATGAATATTCATCTGCTTTATTGTAAATTAGTTGTGAATTCAACGCTGTCTTCAAACAACAATGTGTACGCTTTTCGGCAGGCGCTTCTACTGGACATTTTGACCCCACATCAAACACTCTACAAATACCCCCGGTGAACCCTCATCTATTTCCATTATTAACTAGTGTAAGCTAAACAGGCAGCCATCTTTGAACGAGCACGTTATTCAATCATCGTCTATTGTACCTAATGTTTACATCTTTTCTGTCACCTTTTATATTAAATAAACCACATCGTAATTAAAAAAACAATAAAAAATAAATATATATATATATATATATATATTATGTGGTTGTAGTTTTCCTGGGGGCCGATCGCAGCCCCCAGTGAAACCACACATGCGTTGACAAAAGTGATCGAAATATATATATATATCTGTGTGTATGTATATATATATATATATATATATTTATATATATATGTATATATATATATATAGATCGATCTATAGACAGATCTACATACATACATATCTATATATAGATATATCTATATATAGATATATCTATATATAGATAAATATATCTACATAGATATGTCTATATATAGACCTATATATGTATATATAGATCTATATGTTTTTTAACAGCTAAATGGTTTCCTTGGGGGGCACTATGGGGGGGAGGCTGGCATGTTTTCCGAGGGGGTGACAAGTGAAATTCCTGAGGTCTAGGGGGATTTACCTGGCCTTTGATCGCAATCTCCCCTTTCAAACGAGGCCTTCCCAAACGTCGGGAAGGCCCTTTTGGGCATGTTTTCCCCACCAGAGCAGAAAGCGGCCACAAGGCTGTTTCCTGCTCCGGTGGGGAAAGCACAGGGGTGGGCGGGGCGGGGGAGACACGGAAGATCTTCTGTGTCTCGCATCGGAGGATTTTTTAACCCCCTCCCTGGCGTTAGCCACTGCTCGTGACCCGCACCTAAGAGGTAGTGGGGGCTTCGGCCAGTGGCCGACACCCGCACTGCAGAGGTTAAAGTCAATAAAATCAGGGTCACCGCAGGACCCAGCCCCCCACTTCCCACATATACTTAGGAAAGGGGGAAATGCAATTCTGCCCAGTTTGACAGATATCTTTAATAACTACCTAGAAAGTCAGAGCATCTCGTCTACATGGAAACATGGAGTTTTGAGACCCCTGCTGAAAAAACCCTCTGCTGATCCTTTATGCCTTGAGAACTACAGACCAATTTCTCTTCTTCCAGGGGCTAGCAAAGCCCTGGAAATTATGTTAACCAACACCGGTCCTCATTTCCAGATATACATGTTATTCTACATCCAACCCAGACAGGTTTCATAACTGGAAGCAGTAGTGAAACTGCCCTACTAACAGCCATAGAGCAATTGATAGCAACTCTGGATCAAGGCGGCTCCACTGCTATAATTTTGTTGGATCTAAGCACAGGCTTTGATACCATATCCCACCCTGTTTTAATACAAAGGATGGAGGATTAAGGAGTCTCTGGAGCTGCGCTCAAATGGTGCTGTTGTTCTTAAAAACAGGAGTTTCCAGGTATGCGAAGAATCCCTGTTTTCTGCAACCCACCCCTTAAAATGTGGGGTTCCACAGGACTCCTCATTAAACCTCACACTATTTAATCAATATATGCTCCCTTTAGAAGAGATAGTGTGGGCTCATGGTCTGGCACTGGTATCCTATGCATATGACACACAGACCATCTTATCCCTTACCTCAGATACAGGAAAAGTCTCTAACCAACTAAATACCTGTCTAAAACAGGTAACAGACTGGATGTCTGCCAGTAGCCGTAAACTAAACAGTGAAAAAACAGAAGTATTAGTTGTCAGTAATAAGCCGTCTCGCTGAGTGGAACTGTGCTGGTTTGACAAACTAGGTGCTCACCCTCTCCTTCTCTAGCAGTCAAAAGCCTTGGATTCTGGATTGGCGACAAACCCTCCATGGAGATACAAGCTAGGAAACGTGCATCTAGATGCTTTGGACTTCTTGGGACACTCAGAAAAGTGTTAAGCTGGTTACTGTGCCCTTTGTGGAGAAGTGGTTGTGCAGGGGCTGGTGAATTCACATTTGAACCACGAGAACCTTCTTTACTTGGGAGATCCTAGGTTTGTGATGAAGAGGCTTCAAGTGATTCAGAATGCTACTATGAGGATTCTCTCAAAAATTCCAAATTACCAGTCTGCTACACCAGCCTTAGCAGCTTTGCATTGGCTACCTGTGCATAGGAGAATCCAGTTTAAGACGCTCGGCACCCATTACGTTATGCATAGAAGGACCCTTAGTTAATACAGCATTTGCTGAATCCTTATGTTCCCAGGAGATCACTACACTCAGGGGATCAACGGCTGCTGCTGGTTCCCAAGATCAAGAATGTAAGAAGTGGGGGTACTCCTTTCCCTACTTAGCTCCCAAATTTCACAATGCCCTCTCAGTGGATCTCAAAATAGCCAGATCGGAACTTAGTTTCAAGAAACGTCTGAAGATCTTTCTTTCCTTATTCTGGACAAACACTGAGTCCTGTGGCAGAGATGTTCTTCCTAGCACTGGGAGGCCCATTTAGGGCCATATGTACAAACACATTTTCCCATTAACACAGAATGGGGAAAACCCTTTGCTACATCTGGCACTTAGTTCCTAAGCGCTATACAAATTCTCCAGAATAGAATAGAAAAGACCAAAATGTTTGCACCAGCCCCCTCCCATCCCCAAGGAACTAGAGACTTACCCTGCAAGGAAGAGCCACTGAGACCCTCTGGCAGCAGTAGAGGCGCAACAGAATGTGAGGACTCTACAACCGCTAAGTGCAAAGTACTTAGGTCATGTGCAGCAAAGTCACCTGTGTCAGCTGCTGCTGCTCCAGCGCCCGTGAAAGGGGCATGCTCAGGAACTCTGATTGCTCTGTTCCTGCGAAGTGCAGATACAATTGATTTTGGGGAGGTCGACCACCGGGGGAACTTTCGGCTAGTTAGGGCTGTGGCAATAGAGCATTTTTTACTTTAAAACAGAATCACAGTGGACTCTTGAGACAACTTGAAATGCTAGTTGGGCTCACCCAGGATGATGACTACCGCTAGACGTGAGGGGAGAGTGGGACCCGGTGAATACTAGAACCTGATCTCAGGGGGACTGTGTGGCTGTAGTCATATTTTTCCTTTGTCTTCTTAGTGCGGAAAGTCAATACTTCTTTTTTCATAAAAGTGAGTGTTTGGCTGTAAAATGTGTTACTGCTGTTATTGCGCACATGTTGAGTTGTAAGCCTGTGTTCAGGCTCTGTATCCAACTCCCCCTTAGGGAGCCTCACACTGCACAGACCACGCTATTCCTGAGAGTCAAGTGCTGAAGGGGTACTTGGCCCAGTTACTCAGGATCCAGGACATCAGGAGTATAAGACTTCAACTCCCACGTTTGGCAAAGTAATTCCTGCTTGCTCAGTGGCCCTCTGAAAAATTTAGTGATACCGCCCCATCTTACGAAGATCTTTCAGGACAGCTTCTAATACACACAAAAACCTCCTCTTTATTTTTCTAAAAGTTTGAATATATTTAAAGGCCACTCTTCTCTACACCACACTGAATGCGTTCTTTTGGGAATCCTGGCATTCAAAAAAATAACACTCTGCCCTCGATGAATCCTTGGGACTGATTTATACTTTGGCAGACAGGGTATGCTGTCGCAAGTGTGACAGAGTAGCTTACCCACCAAGCTGATGGTCCATCTACTCATTGGCTCAGTCGGCAGAATATTTCCTTGCCAACAAAGTAGAAGCCGGTGGAAGAAGCACATAAGACCATCTGCCATATTTAGTGGGACACCTTTATGTTTTTTTTCTTGTGAAATCTAGGGGTGTGCCAGAGAGACCTTGCTGCTAACGCCCACTTCATATGAAGCCATTGTTTCTCCATCTCACATGCAGGCCATTACACCATAATCTGTATGTGTGAGGCAGACTATAATTCAGGACATTTAGGGAAGCTAAATTATCCTTTCCCCCCAGGGACATTGACAATTTCTTAGTTCTAGTGCAACCACTAGACAAAGTTAAGTGCCAGCTTTTGCAAGACCTTCATATGTAGCCCTGGAGAATTCAGTCTGAAGGGCCTTACATGAAGTATAGCAAATGAGGCAGGATAGTTGTTTTTACCATATTAACACACCTGAGCCATGAAATGTATGGTGCTCACCACCAGACTAGATCTATTTTTTGTGATTGTTTACTGACAAATGAATGCAATGCCCCTACCAGCTATGCTACTCCTGGTTTATTGCTCAGTACAGATCACAATACTTTATGTCAACAGTTGGCATGCCCAGTTATTTTTAAAGCATATTTCCCTAGTTTTCAGAGCCTCCTCATTCATAGTTTTACACAGTTCACTTCCTATGCTGAGCCACTTAACCAGTCCATCAGCAGCAGCAGTTTGTCACAGCTTTGTCACTTTGTCACTGTTTTCCCATCGTTATCTCCCTCCTTCTTTTTTCCTTTTCTGCCTTTCTCTCTCTTGCTCTGGATCAAAGTCTGCAGATGAAAAACACATCCCTGTTCCCAAAAAAATGAATGCAGATTTCCATCACTGTAGCCACCCGAACAAATTAGTATTTGCCCCTCTTTGACTCTCAGCTTTCACCAGAATTAATTCATCCACTCACAGTGCTGCCTCAGGAATTAGCAGAAGATGGGCACATGAGTAAGGGTTGGCAGCCAGAAGGCAGCTGCAAGGGTATGAGCTTCACCCCCAATGAGTGAGGATCTAGTGCAGTGGCACACCTGAGTTTTGACAGCTGAAGCAGGCAGGAAATGAGAATAAAAGCAGCCACAGCCAGGCAAGGACAACTTTCCTGTCATGTATTCATTGATATTTCTTATTCTTTTCACTCATGTCGCTATTTTGGTTTGTGAATATTCATTTGGTGGCATATTCACCAATATTTTAGGCAGCACAGCACAGTAAGCCACTTTGCTGTGCAGCATGAAAGGGAAAGTGCAGGAATGTGCCTTATTTAACATGATAAGGTGCATTCCTGTCCTTTCGTTGTGCTGAGGCACAATGTGCTGTTTAGTTCCAAAGCAGGTACTCTTGCGTCATGACTCATGTTACAAGGATGCCTGTGTTGTAGGCAGGAATGTTTTTGTGTAGGAAGGGATGCTGTCCTGAACAAAGACAAACCTCAGAGGCATTTTCTTCTTTCTATGCATGCTGCAGAATGCACCACACATAGAAAGATGAAAGAAAGAGGAGAAACAAAGATGTTTCTCCTGATTACACCTTCCCTGTCGTAGCATTTTGACGCATTCCCAGGTCTAGCAGTAATGGTAAATCTGGGAATATGCCAAAATCCATGGAAGAATTTGTGGGAACAGCCACGCTCCACCCCTGAAACACCTCCCTGGTGCAGAGTAATGCAACACAGTGATTTGTGCTGTGTTTTTCTAGATTATCAAGCCTTGAAGGGCCACGTAAGGTACTGAGGGCCAGATGTGCAACAGTATGTTTTGTGATTCCCAATTTGCGACACATTTGCGAGTTGCTAATTGTGAGTCCCAAAACCAAATGTACAACGGTGTCAATGACACTGTTTGAGATTCCCAATGGGGTTTCAAATGACCTACCTCATCAATATTCATGAGATAGGTCTCAATTTGCGACCCCATTGAAAATGGCCATACTCATAGGGATGGTCGCCTGCTGGAGACAGCAGACCACTGTGTCTGTGACTGCTTTTGAATAAAGCAGTTTTGTTTTTTAAACGAAGCCCTTTTTCTTAAAGGAAAATGGGATGCATTTCAAAAAGAAAAATGAAAAGTTTTCTTTTCATTTTTTTAGAGTAGGCATTAGTCTGTGGGACCACTGCCTGCTCTGAAAAAATATATTCGCTTCCATTCACAAAGGGGAAGAGGTCCCGTGGGGACCCATTCCGATTTGCGAATGGGTGAACGTTAATTTGGAATTGGTGTTAGCTGCGATTGTTTTGCAACTGCATTCACGGTCACAAAACAATCATACATTCCACTGCAAATCGCAATTAGGAAGGGACACCCTTGGGGCGCAACTTCCTAATTGAGAGTCGCAATCGTTTTTTTGCGAGTTGGTATTTGTATACCGACTTGCAAAATAGGGATGGTACATCGAACCTGCCCATTTTTTGGGTTGCAAACGTTAATTTTCACCATTCACAACCGCAAAACGGCATTGTACATCGGGCCCTGGGAGCATCAATGCACTTGGCCTCTTCCCTTAATCATGCACATAATGAAAAAACACGGTACTTACTGAATTTTCTAATCTAATTATAACCCGTGGTCGGAAAAATTCACTCATTCTGATTCTGCACAATTAGTATTTCCGATTTCAGACTGTTTAGTCAATGCTTGATAATTATTTAGGCAGGACATTTTGCGAATCAAGCCAACATTGGTGGCTCCTCCGCTATGGCAGAGGAGCGTCTACCCCTCACCAGCAGTAACTGCTGAAAATCATTTAACAACAAAAGGATAATAAACCAAGGCCAAAGTTAAGAAAAATGCTGCACAACTGCGCTAGTGCAGTTGTGGGTAATTTTTCTTAACGTGAACTAACACCATTCCCTAACACTATCCATGCACCGTATTTAAGAAATGATGCACAATGGGGCTACAAAATTACTATTGTCTCAAAAAAAGACATTAGCCGGTGATGGATGGCATTTGAGGAAATGGCACAATTGGGTCAAAAAGGACAGTAGGCTGATTAGTGGCAAAATATTTGCAGCAAGTCAGCGTGGCATCATTTTTTGATGCACAAGCAGCCAAAAAATGACTACTGTCTAAGTATAGACAGGAGTTATTACCACTACCCCAATGCCCACTACAGGGGACCAGTGTCCCCCGAGCAAGCCCAACATACTCTGTGCCAGCCAGGGGGCCCCATGTAAGGGGCCCCCAGTGGCACACCGCACTTATGCATGTACACTTACCTGGGATGTGCTCCCTCCTCCCGTAGTGTCCCTGTGGTGTGGATGGTGTTAATGCTGGGGTTGAGGTGGGCATCTTTGTGCCGATTCCATGGTGTTTCCTCATGGAAATGGGCCTACCAGCACATTAACGCCTGGTCTGACCAGGTGTTAAATAACGATGCTAATCTGGCTTAGCGCCATTATTTAGGTCCACCTCCTGGTTGCGTGTTGTTTTAGCGTCGGGAGTTACATATGGGCTGGGGGGCTAGCATAATTTTTGGGAGGGAACACCTACCTGGCATCGCATTGACACAAAGTAGGTTGGCACTTCCTCTAAATGGCACTAACTCCAATATTTTGATGCTGGACGGGTCTAGCGTCAAAATATAAATATGGAGTTAAGTTGGTGCCACTCTATTGTCAAAATAAATGAGGCTAAGGTGACGTTAACTTTCCATAAATATGGGCCTAAGTTTATTATCCTTTAGTTGTTAAAGGTGCGGGCATTGGGGTTGACGAGCAGTGAGGGGTATGCACTCCCCTCAGCGGGCATGTGTGTTTGGCTGGCAGTCTGGGGCCGGCCTAACACACATGCGCACTGTGCTCTCTCCAGCCCGAAACTGTGTTGCTGGGCTGGAGAGAACAGGCACAGGCTCCCAGCCAATCCTAACGCTGCTCTGAGCAGCATCAGGATTGGCTGCAGGGCAAGCTGGGAGCCTGTGCCTGCCTGCTCCTGACGGAGACAGAGAATCAGCGGCGCACTGTTCAGGTGAGTTTTTATTATTTCCTATTATTATTAATATTCCCAAATTCCCGACCCCCCCCAACCCTGGCACTCCGCCCCACCGCCGGTAACCCCCACAACAGCAAGCCAACAGAAAAATCTGCAACATTTTGTCACCTGGCAAGTGCTTTTTACACTTTCTCGTTCTCTCTCTCCTTATCTTTGAAATGCTCTCTAATATACATCCAAAAGGAGGGAAGTTCAGTTATTGAGAGGAACCAAAGCAACCGTACCTGTAACAAATCAGAACATGCTCAGATGTGTCGTTTATAAAAGATTAACACAGGGCCGAGGTATAATTTTCTATTTTCTTATTTAATTTCACATTTTGCGTTGATCTCGATAAGGAAAGGTTTTGCAGTAGACAGTGCAAGTGGTGAACCACTCTGTCTGGGCAAAAGAAATTGTTTTCTGCAGAAAAGTGAAGAAAAACTCAGCAGCTTGGATGTCTTGCTTTGGCAGAGTCACGGAATCATGTTAAACGCATACAATCAGTAAAATGATGCCAAAACCAAGTGCATATCGGATTAGGCACAGCCAGTAAAAACAAGCATTTGCAATGCAATGAGCCTCGCATTATGTCGAGTTAGAGCTAGTAGCGTTGTAAACTCCTAACTGGACTTTTCTTGCCACATTAAATGAAAAAAAGAAAACAAGCACGATCCCGCTGTGTAAAACACAGCGCAATCACGCTGCAAAATTAAGAGAAAAAGTAGTCCAGAAACCATGAGGAAAACATGGAGCCTCGTATGTTTCCAGTAGTTTACCAGTGCTCTTGGGGAGTGCTAAACACCGGAAAAGGCATGACTTATGCATGCCTTTCATGAATGAAAACAAGCAGATTTTAAAAGGCAAGCCCATGAACAAATGAAAGTGGCTGGTGTAACATGGCCATGGGTAAAATTCCCCTGTAAAGAGATTAGAAGAGGGACGGAGCACTTTGCGCTCGCCCCTAAAGTACGCCATCAACCAACCACGAGCCTCAAACAGAGAAATGTATGCATACAGTAGCAAAACACGTACCTCTGGTGCCTTTAGTCGATGCGCTATCAGCAGCAAAGACCGTTGTAAGACTTTCACAAAGCCGCTCACAAATCAGAAAACGCAGAATAATGCATCTATAATGTTACTACTTGATTTTAAAAAATGGTGAAATAAATAACCAATGCAAACAATAGCAAAGACATAGTTTTGATTTGTAATGGCTTGCAATTTAGTGCTTTAATTATTCTGCCCTATAACATAACATATCACATTGCAAAAACATGTTATTTATTGAGTAAAGCCATGCTATGAATTGGAAAGCTGACTATATATTGTAGCAACAACCAATCACCACACCATGGTGACACTGGTCACAATCACATAATTCTGATTGAACAGTTATTTTACGCTGTCTCTCTCAGGCATAATTTAACACTGCCAGAGCTAGACTGACACAAACACATCAAAAGTGAACTTAAACTACCATATAGAAAGGGAAAGCAGTCAGATTTTGATTTCTGACAAAGCTTTAGAAGAAACCATGTCTGAGGGGATTCTGGATTTGCTGTGCCACTAATTCAGTACAGAGGGTCACCACGGACACAGTCAGCATCAGTCAAAGAAATGCGCCTAAGGAAATTTGCAAAGAAACAATCAGCCTTAAACCACATGTCAAAGGACATTTCAGACTTCTTACTACTATGAAGATAATCAGGTCATGCACATGTCTTTGTACAGAAGGGCTGCTGAGTACATTCAGAGCAGCCCTGGAAGAAAATAAGAGTGTCTCATTTGTGAATCACATGAGCACTAACATCATTACACACTATACTGGTATTGTATGGTGTAGGAAGTTGTCTCTCTATGTGCTATTTCAAAGTAAGGAATAGCATGCACAGAGTCCAAGGGTTCCCCTTAGAGGTAAAATAGTGGTAAAAATAGATAATACCAATGCTCTATTTTGTGGTAGTGTGGTCGAGCAGTAGGCTTATCCAAGGAGTAGTGTTAAGCATTTGTTGTACATACACAAGACAATAAATGAGGTACACACACTCAGAGACAAATCCAGCCAATAGGTTTTTATATAGAAAAATATCTTTTCTTAGTTTATTTTAAGAACCACAGGTTCAAATTCTACATGTAATATCTCATTCGAAAGGTATTGCAGGTAAGTGCTTTAGGAACTTCAAATCATAAAAATTGCATGTATACTTTACAAGTTATTGACAAATAGCTGTTTTAAAAGTGGACACAGTGCAATTTTCACAGTTCCTGGGGGAGGTAAGTTTTTGTTAGTTTTACCAGGTAAGTAAGACACTTACAGGGTTCAGTTCTTGGTCCAAGGTAGCCCACCGTTGGGGGTTCAGAGCAACCCCAAAGTCACCACACCAGCAGCTCAGGGCCGGTCAGGTGCAGAGTTCAAAGTGGTGCCCAAAACACATAGGCTAGAATGGAGAGAAAGGGGTGCCCCGGTTCCGGTCTGCCTGCAGGTAAGTACCCGCGTCTTCGGAGGGCAGACCAGGGGGGTTTTGTAGGGCACCGGGGGGGACACAAGTCCACACAGAAATTTCACCCTCAGCAGCGCGGGGGCGGCCGGGTGCAGTGTAGAAACAAGCGTCGGGTTTTCAATGTTAGTCTATGAGAGATCTCGGAATCTCTTTAGCGCTGCAGGCAGGCAAGGGGGGGGTTCCTCGGGGAAACCTCCACTTGGTCAAGGGAGAGGGACTCCTGGGGGTCACTTCTCCAGTGAAAGTCCGGTCCTTCAGGTCCTGGGGGCTGCGGGTGCAGGGTCTCTCCCAGGCGTCGGGACTTTGGATTCAAAGAGTCGCGGTCAGGGGAAGCCTCGGGATTCCCTCTGCAGGCGGCGCTGTGGGGGCTCAGGGGGGACAGGTTTTGGTACTCACAGTATCAGAGTAGTCCTGGGGTCCCTCCTGAGGTGTCGGGTCTCCACCAGCCGAGTCAGGGTCGCCGGGTGCAGTGTTGCAAGCCTCACGCTTCTTGCGGGGAGCTTGCAGGGTTCTTTAAAGCTGCTGGAAACAAAGTTGCAGCCTTTCTTGGAGCAGGTCCGCTGTCCTCGGGAGTTTCTTGTCTTTTCGAAGCAGGGGCAGTCCTCAGAGGATGTCGAGGTCGCTGGTCCCTTTGGAAGGCGTCGCTGGAGCAGGATCTTTGGAAGGCAGGAGACAGGCCGGTGAGTTTCTGGAGCCAAGGCAGTTGTCGTCTTCTGGTCTTCCGCTGCAGGGGTTTTCAGCTGGGCAGTCCTTCTTCTTGTAGTTGCAGGAATCTAATTTTCTAGGGTTCAGGGTAGCCCTTAAATACTAAATTTAAGGGCGTGTTTAGGTCTGGGGGGTTAGTAGCCAATGGCTACTAGCCCTGAGGGTGGGTACACCCTCTTTGTGCCTCCTCCCAAGGGGAGGGGGTCACAATCCTAACCCTATTGGGGGAATCCTCCATCTGCAAGATGGAGGATTTCTAAAAGTTAGAGTCACCTCAGCTCAGGACACCTTAGGGGCTGTCCTGACTGGCCAGTGACTCCTCCTTGTTATTCTCATTATTTTCTCCGGCCTTGCCGCCAAAAGTGGGGCCTGGCCGGAGGGGGCGGGCAACTCCACTAGCTGGAGTGTCCTGCTGGGTTGGCACAAAGGAGGTGAGCCTTTGAGGCTCACCGCCAGGTGTGACAATTCCTGCCTGGGAGAGGTGTTAGCATCTCCACCCAGTGCAGGCTTTGTTACTGGCCTCAGAGTGACAAAGGCACTCTCCCCATGGGGCCAGCAACATGTCTCGGTTTGTGGCAGGCTGCTAAAACTAGTCAGCCTACACAGATAGTCGGTTAAGTTTCAGGGGGCACCTCTAAGGTGCCCTCTGTGGTGTATTTTACAATAAAATGTACACTGGCATCAGTGTGCATTTATTGTGCTGAGAAGTTTGATACCAAACTTCCCAGTTTTCAGTGTAGCCATTATGGTGCTGTGGAGTTCGTGTTTGACAGACTCCTAGGCCATATACTCTTATGGCTACCCTGCACTTACAATGTCTAAGGTTTTATTTAGACACTGTAGGGGTACCATGCTCATGCACTGGTACCCTCACCTATGGTATAGTGCACCCTGCCTTAGGGCTGTAAGGCCTGCTAGAGGGGTGTCTTACCTATACTGCATAGGCAGTGAGAGGCTGGCATGGCACCCTGAGGGGAGTGCCATGTCGACTTACTCGTTTTGTCCTCACTAGCACACACAAGCTGGCAAGCAGTGTGTCTGTGCTGAGTGAGAGGTCTCCAGGGTGGCATAAGACATGCTGCAGCCCTTAGAGACCTTCCTTGGCATCAGGGCCCTTGGTACTAGAAGTACCAGTTACAAGGGACTTATCTGGATGCCAGGGTCTGCCGATTGTGGATACAAAAGTACAGGTTAGGGAAAGAACACTGGTGCTGGGGCCTGGTTAGCAGGCCTCAGCACACTTTCAATTGTAAACATAGCATCAGCAAAGGCAAAAAGTCAGGGGGCAACCATGCCAAGGAGGCATTTCCTTACACAACCCCCCCCCAAACGAAAGAGGATGAGACTAACCTTTCCCAAGAGAGTCTTCATTTTCTAAGTGGAAGAACCTGGAAAGGCCATCTGCATTGGCATGGGCAGTCCCAGGTCTGTGTTCCACTATAAAGTCCATTCCCTGTAGGGAGATGGACCACCTCAACAGTTTAGGATTTTCACCTTTCATTTGCATCAGCCATTTGAGAGGTCTGTGATCAGTTTGAACTAGGAAGTGAGTCCCAAAGAGGTATGGTCTCAGCTTCTTCAGGGACCAAACCACAGCAAAGGCCTCCCTCTCAATGGCACTCCAACGCTGCTCCCTGGGGAGTAACCTCCTGCTAATGAAAGCAACAGGCTGGTCAAGGCCATCATCATTTGTTTGGGACAAAACTGCCCCTATCCCATGTTCAGAGGCATCAGTCTGCACAATGAACTGCTTAGAATAATCTGGAGCTTTTAGAACTGGTGCTGAGCACATTGCCTGTTTCAGGGTGTCAAAGGCCTGTTGGCATTCCACAGTCCAGTTTACTTTCTTGGGCATTTTCTTGGAGGTGAGTTCAGTGAGGGCTGTCACAATGGATCCATATCCCTTCACAAACCTCCTGTAATACCCAGTCAAGCCAAGGAATGCCCTGACTTGAGTCTGGGTTTTTGGAGCTACCCAGTCCAGAATAGTCTGGATCTTGGGTTGGAGTGGCTGAACTTGGCCTCCACCTACAAGGTGTCCCAAGTAAACCACAGTTCCCTGCCCTATCTGGCATTTGGATGCCTTGATAGAGAGGCCTGCAGATTGCAGAGCCTTCAAAACCTTCCTCAGGTGGACCAGGTGATCCTGCCAGGTGGAGCTAAAGACAGCAATATCATCAAGATAAGCTGTGCTAAAGGACTCCAAGCCAGCAAGGACTTGATTCACCAACCTTTGGAAGGTGGCAGGGGCATTCTTTAAACCAAAGGGCATAACAGTAAACTGATAATGCCCATCAGGTGTGGAGAATGCTGTCTTTTCTTTGGCTCCAGGTGCCATTTTTATTTGCCAGTACCCTGCTGTCAAGTCAAAGGTACTTAGAAATTTGGCAGCACCTAATTTATCAATGAGCTCATCAGCTCTTGGAATGGGATGGGCATCTGTCTTGGTGACAGAATTGAGCCCTCTGTAGTCCACACAAAACCTCATCTCTTTCTTTCCATCTTTGGTGTGAGGTTTGGGGACTAAGACCACTGGGCTAGCCCAGGGGCTGTCAGAGCGCTCAATTACTCCCAATTCCAGCATCTTGTGGACTTCCACCTTGATGCTTTCCTTAACATGGTCAGACTGTCTAAAGATTTTGTTCTTGACAGGCATGCTGTCTCCTGTGTCCACATCATGGGTACACAGGTGTGTCTGACCAGGGGTTAAGGAGAAGAGTTCAGGAAACTGTTGTAGGACTCTCCTACAATCAGCTTGCTGTTGGCCAGAGAGGGTGTCGGAGTAGATCACTCCATCTACTGTACCATCTTTTGGGTCTGATGACAGAAGATCAGGGAGAGGTTCACTCTCTGCCTCCTGATCCTCATCTGTTACCATCAACAGATTGACATCAGCCCTGTCGTGGAAGAGCTTAAGGCGGTTTACATGGATCACCCTCTTGGGGCTCCTGCTTGTGCCCAGGTCCACCAAGTAGGTGACCTGACTCTTCCTCTCTAGTACTGGGTAAGGGCCACTCCATTTGTCCTGGAGTGCCCTGGGGGCCACAGGCTCCAGAACCCAGACTCTCTGCCCTGGTTGGAACTCAACCAGTGCAGCCTTTTGGTCATACCAAAACTTCTGGAGCTGTTGGCTGGCCTCTAGGTTTTTGGTTGCCTTTTCCATGTACTCTGCCATTCTAGAGCGAAGGCCAAGTACATAGTCCACTATGTCCTGTTTAGGCTCATGGAGAGGTCTCTCCCAGCCTTCTTTAACAAGGGCAAGTGGTCCCCTTACAGGATGACCAAACAGAAGTTCAAAGGGTGAGAATCCTACTCCCTTCTGTGGCACCTCCCTGTAAGCGAAAAGCAGACATGGCAAGAGGACATCCCATCTCCTTTTGAGCTTTTCTGGGAGCCCCATGATCATGCCTTTTAATGTCTTGTTGAATCTCTCAACCAAGCCATTAGTTTGTGGATGGTATGGTGTAGTGAATTTATAAGTTACTCCACACTCATTCCACATGTGCTTTAGGTATGCTGACATGAAGTTGGTACCTCTGTCAGACACCACCTCCTTAGGGAAACCCACTCTGGTAAAGATACCAATGAGGGCCTTGGCTACTGCAGGGGCAGTAGTCGACCTAAGGGGAATAGCTTCAGGATACCTGGTAGCATGATCCACTACTACCAGGATATACATATTTCCTGAGGCTGTGGGAGGTTCCAGTGGACCAACTATGTCCACACCCACTCTTTCAAAGGGAACCCCCACCACTGGAAGTGGAATGAGGGGGGCCTTTGGATGCCCACCTGTCTTACCACTGGCTTGACAGGTGGGGCAGGAGAGGCAAAACTCCTTAACCATGTTGGACATATTGGGCCAGTAGAAGTGGTTGACTAACCTCTCCCACGTCTTGGTTTGTCCCAAATGTCCAGCAAGGGGAATGTCATGGGCCAATGTTAGGATGAACCTTCTGAACAGCTGAGGCACTACCACTCTCCTAGTGGCACCAGGTTTGGGGTCTCTGGCCTCAGTGTACAGGAGTCCATCTTCCCAATAGACCCTATGCGTTCCATTTTTCTTGCCTTTGGACTCTTCAGCAGCTTGCTGCCTAAGGCCTTCAAGAGAGGGACAGGTTTCTTGTCCCTTACACAGCTCCTCCCTGGAGGGTCCCCCTGGGCCTAAGAGCTCAACCTGGTAAGGTTCAAGCTCCAAAGGCTCAGTTCCCTCAGAGGGCAGAACTTCTTCCTGAGAAGAGAGGTTCCCTTTCTTTTGCTGTGTTGCAGTTGGTTTCCCAACTGACTTTCCTGTTCTCTTGGTAGGCTGGGCCATTTTTCCAGACTCCAGCTCTACTTTTTCACCCTGTGCCTTGCATTGTGCTCTTGTTTTCACACACACCAGTTCAGGGATACCCAGCATTGCTGCATGGGTTTTTAGTTCTACCTCAGCCCATGCTGAGGACTCCAGGTCATTTCCAAGCAGACAGTCCACTGGGATATTTGAGGAGACCACCACCTGTTTCAGGCCATTGACCCCTCCCCATTCTAAAGTAACCATTGCCATGGGATGTACTTTTCTCTGATTGTCAGCGTTGGTGACTGTGTAAGTTTTTCCAGTCAGGTATTGGCCAGGGGAAACCAGTTTCTCTGTCACCATGGTGACACTGGCACCTGTATCCCTCAGGCCCTCTATTCTAGTCCCATTAATTAAGAGTTGCTGTCTGTATTTTTGCATGTTAGGCGGCCAGACAGCTAGTGTGGCTAAATCCACCCCACCCTCAGAAACTAGAGTAGCTTCAGTGTGGACCCTGATTTGCTCTGGGCACACTGTTGATCCCACTTGGAGACTAGCCATACCAGTGTTACCTGGGTGGGAGTTTGGAGTGGAACCTTTCTTGGGACAGGCCTTGTCTCCAGTTTGGTGTCCATGCTGTTTACAGCTATGACACCAGGCCTTTTTGGGATCAAAGTTTTTACCCTTGTACCCATTGTTTTGTGAAGAGGCTCTGGGCCCACCCTCCTGTGCAGGTTTTTGGGGGCCTGTAGAAGACTCTTTACTATTTATAGTTTTGGTTGTCTCATCACCCTTCCCCTGGGGAGTCTTTGTGACCCCTTTCTTTTGGTCACCCCCTGTTGAAGTCTTGGACACCCTTGTCTTGACCCAATGGTCCGCCTTCTTTCCCAATTCTTGGGGAGAAATTGGTCCTAGGTCTACCAGATGCTGATGCAGTTTATCATTGAAACAATTACTTAACAGGTGTTCTTTCACAAATAAATTGTACAGCCCATCATAATTACTTACACCACTGCCTTGAATCCAACCATCTAGTGTTTTCACTGAGTAGTCAACAAAGTCAACCCAGGTCTGGCTCGAGGGTTTTTGAGCCCCCCTGAATCTAATTCTATACTCCTCAGTGGAGAATCCAAAGCCCTCAATCAGGGTACCCTTCATGAGGTCATAAGATTCTGCATCTTGTCCAGAGAGTGTGAGGAGTCTATCCCTACACTTTCCTGTGAACATTTCCCAAAGGAGAGCACCCCAGTGAGATCTGTTCACTTTTCTGGTTACACAAGCCCTCTCAAAAGCTGTGAACCATTTGGTGATGTCATCACCATCTTCATATTTAGTTACAATCCCTTTAGGGATTTTCAACATGTCAGGAGAATCTCTGACCCTATTTATGTTGCTGCCACCATTGATGGGTCCTAGGCCCATCTCTTGTCTTTCCCTCTCTATGGCTAGGATCTGTCTTTCCAAAGCCAATCTTTTGGCCATCCTGGCTAACTGGATGTCCTCTTCACTGGGGTTATCCTCAGTGATTTCAGAGGTGTTGGTCTCTCCTGTGAGGGAACCAGCATCTCTGACTATTATTTTTGGAGTCAGGGTTTGAGGGACCCTGTTCTCCCTAGATAGGACTGGTAGGGGGGAATTGTCCTCCAAGTCACTATCCTCTTCCTCTGAGTTGCCACCCTCAGAGGGGTTGGCCTTTTCAAACTCTGCCAAAAGCTCCTGGAGCTGTATTTTGGTAGGTTTGGGGCCAATGGTTATTTTTTTGATATTACAGAGAGACCTTAGCTCCCTCATCTTAAGATGGAGGTAAGGTGTGGTGTCGAGTTCCACCACATTCATCTCTGTATCAGACATTATTTTGCTAAAAGTTGGAAGACTTTTTAGAGAATCTAAAACTGGTTCTAGAATCTAATTCAAACTTTTACAAACTTTTAAACTCTAAAAGAAATGCTAAACAGGATCTAACACAAGGCCCTAGCAGGTCTTTTAAGAATTTAGAAAACTTTTCAAATTGCAAAAATCGATTTCTAATGACAATTTTGGAATTTGTCGCCTGATCAGGTATTGGCTGAGTAGTCCAGCAAATGCAAAGTCTTGTACCCCACCGCTGATCCACCAATGTAGGAAGTTGTCTCTGTATGTGCTATTTCAAAGTAAGGAATAGCATGCACAGAGTCCAAGGGTTCCCCTTAGAGGTAAAATAGTGGTAAAAATAGATAATACCAATGCTCTATTTTGTGGTAGTGTGGTCGAGCAGTAGGCTTATCCAAGGAGTAGTGTTAAGCATTTGTTGTACATACACAAGACAATAAATGAGGTACACACACTCAGAGACAAATCCAGCCAATAGGTTTTTATATAGAAAAATATCTTTTCTTAGTTTATTTTAAGAACCACAGGTTCAAATTCTACATGTAATATCTCATTCGAAAGGTATTGCAGGTAAGTACTTTAGGAACTTCAAATCATAAAAATTGCATGTATACTTTACAAGTTATTGACAAATAGCTGTTTTAAAAGTGGACACAGTGCAATTTTCACAGTTCCTGGGGGAGGTAAGTTTTTGTTAGTTTTACCAGGTAAGTAAGACACTTACAGGGTTCAGTTCTTGGTCCAAGGTAGCCCACCGTTGGGGGTTCAGAGCAACCCCAAAGTCACCACACCAGCAGCTCAGGGCCGGTCAGGTGCAGAGTTCAAAGTGGTGCCCAAAACACATAGGCTAGAATGGAGAGAAAGGGGTGCCCCGGTTCCGGTCTGCCTGCAGGTAAGTACCCGCGTCTTCGGAGGGCAGACCAGGGGGGTTTTGTAGGGCACCGGGGGGGACACAAGTCCACACAGAAATTTCACCCTCAGCAGCGCGGGGGCGGCCGGGTGCAGTGTAGAAACAAGCGTCGGGTTTTCAATGTTAGTCTATGAGAGATCTCGGAATCTCTTTAGCGCTGCAGGCAGGCAAGGGGGGGGTTCCTCGGGGAAACCTCCACTTGGTCAAGGGAGAGGGACTCCTGGGGGTCACTTCTCCAGTGAAAGTCCGGTCCTTCAGGTCCTGGGGGCTGCGGGTGCAGGGTCTCTCCCAGGCGTCGGGACTTTGGATTCAAAGAGTCGCGGTCAGGGGAAGCCTCGGGATTCCCTCTGCAGGCGGCGCTGTGGGGGCTCAGGGGGGACAGGTTTTGGTACTCACAGTATCAGAGTAGTCCTGGGGTCCCTCCTGAGGTGTCGGGTCTCCACCAGCCGAGTCAGGGTCGCCGGGTGCAGTGTTGCAAGCCTCACGCTTCTTGCGGGGAGCTTGCAGGGTTCTTTAAAGCTGCTGGAAACAAAGTTGCAGCCTTTCTTGGAGCAGGTCCGCTGTCCTCGGGAGTTTCTTGTCTTTTCGAAGCAGGGGCAGTCCTCAGAGGATGTCGAGGTCGCTGGTCCCTTTGGAAGGCGTCGCTGGAGCAGGATCTTTGGAAGGCAGGAGACAGGCCGGTGAGTTTCTGGAGCCAAGGCAGTTGTCGTCTTCTGGTCTTCCGCTGCAGGGGTTTTCAGCTGGGCAGTCCTTCTTCTTGTAGTTGCAGGAATCTAATTTTCTAGGGTTCAGGGTAGCCCTTAAATACTAAATTTAAGGGCGTGTTTAGGTCTGGGGGGTTAGTAGCCAATGGCTACTAGCCCTGAGGGTGGGTACACCCTCTTTGTGCCTCCTCCCAAGGGGAGGGGGTCACAATCCTAACCCTATTGGGGGAATCCTCCATCTGCAAGATGGAGGATTTCTAAAAGTTAGAGTCACCTCAGCTCAGGACACCTTAGGGGCTGTCCTGACTGGCCAGTGACTCCTCCTTGTTATTCTCATTATTTTCTCCGGCCTTGCCGCCAAAAGTGGGGCCTGGCCGGAGGGGGCGGGCAACTCCACTAGCTGGAGTGTCCTGCTGGGTTGGCACAAAGGAGGTGAGCCTTTGAGGCTCACCGCCAGGTGTGACAATTCCTGCCTGGGAGAGGTGTTAGCATCTCCACCCAGTGCAGGCTTTGTTACTGGCCTCAGAGTGACAAAGGCACTCTCCCCATGGGGCCAGCAACATGTCTCGGTTTGTGGCAGGCTGCTAAAACTAGTCAGCCTACACAGATAGTCGGTTAAGTTTCAGGGGGCACCTCTAAGGTGCCCTCTGTGGTGTATTTTACAATAAAATATACACTGGCATCAGTGTGCATTTATTGTGCTGAGAAGTTTGATACCAAACTTCCCAGTTTTCAGTGTAGCCATTATGGTGCTGTGGAGTTCGTGTTTGACAGACTCCTAGGCCATATACTCTTATGGCTACCCTGCACTTACAATGTCTAAGGTTTTATTTAGACACTGTAGGGGTACCATGCTCATGCACTGGTACCCTCACCTATGGTATAGTGCACCCTGCCTTAGGGCTGTAAGGCCTGCTAGAGGGGTGTCTTACCTATACTGCATAGGCAGTGAGAGGCTGGCATGGCACCCTGAGGGGAGTGCCATGTCGACTTACTCGTTTTGTCCTCACTAGCACACACAAGCTGGCAAGCAGTGTGTCTGTGCTGAGTGAGAGGTCTCCAGGGTGGCATAAGACATGCTGCAGCCCTTAGAGACCTTCCTTGGCATCAGGGCCCTTGGTACTAGAAGTACCAGTTACAAGGGACTTATCTGGATGCCAGGGTCTGCCGATTGTGGATACAAAAGTACAGGTTAGGGAAAGAACACTGGTGCTGGGGCCTGGTTAGCAGGCCTCAGCACACTTTCAATTGTAAACATAGCATCAGCAAAGGCAAAAAGTCAGGGGGCAACCATGCCAAGGAGGCATTTCCTTACATATGGGCTTCGATTTTCCTTGGAGCCTTACAATCGTTTATGTAAAGTATTTGCTATAGCATTATTTACACTGTTTTATTAAAAAGAAAATAATTTTAACCACAGAATGTTGTATTTGAGTGGCATTGATAGGTTGACAATTAGTAGATATCCCAATCCACTGTGGGAACATAAATATGATGTTGATCAACTATTCAAAAGCAAAAAGAACAGATGATGGACTAAATGCTGAACAATGCAAATATTCACCCCCAGTCACAAAGATCTGGGTTTAATCCATTGTTTGTTGCCCACCATGCCACCCCAGTTTGGTCCCAGCTGTATGCAGATCAGTCTGGACCCTTCTTCCCTTGGGAACAGTCCAGCTCGAACTGCCCAGCCAGGTCTTCTGTGGACCAGAAAAACCATCCTGGGACTGGATTTGGAGTATCACCCCTCATCAGCCAGGCTAGATTAAATCCAGTGACGCAGTGAGCACAGGACCCACATCTGGGCATACCCTTCACACCTAGGGTGACAAAAGCAAAAATAACAGATGATTGACAGAATGCTAAGCAATGTAAACATTCAGTCCCGGTCACAAAGATCTGTGTTTAATCCATTGTTTTATTGACCACCACGCCACCCCAGTTTGAACCTAACCATATGAAAATCACTCTTGACCCTGCTCCCCACAGGAACAGTCCAGCCTGAACTGCCCAGCCAGGTCCTCTCTGGACTGGAAACAAGCATCTTGGGACCGGTTTTGGGGTATTACCCCTCATCAGCCAGGCTAGCTTGAATCCAGAGGCGCAGTGAGCACGGGACCCACGTCTGGGCATACGCTTCCCACTTACGGCAACAAAAGGAAAAAGGACACAATAAGGACCATAACCCAAGTTAGCCTAGATGATGAGGGGTGATACCCCGAAACTGGTCCCAGGATGCTTGGTCCCAAGGTAGATAACAGTGTTTGGGTCTCCGGTAAGAACAATGTGGGATGTATGACAATCACACCTGTATACATAACAGTGAAACAAAAATGTTTTGCTCCTACAACAATAGGGTGACAGAAAAGGACCGGGTACATATTTTTTCCACCACCTTAGACATGATTGCTCAAAGCTCACCAGCACGCCTTCCGTGCAACTGTAACAGCATATGTTTCCCTAAAATAAGCAGAAATACTGATTCTTGCATCTGTGTATACCTAACTCAATAGACATACTGTTAAACAAAATGAAATCTGAAAATTTTTCAAATGCCAGACTAGCACGTTATGAGTTATGTTTGTTCAATCCTCATTCTACCATACATTGATGTAATACACTTAATTCAGTGACCCTCTTGCCTTTTCCCCAGAATGTTACTGAAACGCCCCATTATTGTGTACTGATCGCAGAACAGAACAAAGGAAGAATAGATTTACAGGACACATTAATGGAAGAAAGAGATGGTGACACATGGGTTGGTGGCGCTTTCTTTAAGGTTGTGGCAGCCTCTGCAGCCTATGCTGTTACCACATAGGACAACGTAATTGGTAGCTGTAGATCATGGGTTCTCGCAAACGTTTCCCCAGGTGTCCCAAAGTATTGTCTATGAAGACGCTGATGGACACACTGATGCCAGCAAGGTGTAGGTCAGTGGTGAGGAAGGTGTGTTAGGAGTGTGCAGGAAAGCCAAGAATGTACATTTAGTGGCTAAATTGCACAATGTTAAATCTGAAAACCTGGGATCAAATCCCGGCTTTCACACTTGACCAACTTGTGTGATCCTAGGCAATCGTATTTTTCACTTTACCTCCTTTTTCTTCATTATCACATACAAAAGAACCTCAAAATAAACGAGTTAAAGATGTGTGCAGTACAAAACCTTGTCTTGTGTTTGATTTAATAAATTATAATGTTGTCCATGCTTAATAGCAACCCAGTCTACCTAGAAGGTACACATGACAACTGACTTGCCTCTAAGTTCACTATTGGCATTGTTGTCTTTGCGGGTGGAAACAAGGATGTTTCTAAATACATGTTTGAAAACTATCATTTAAAAAATTAAAAAATAACTCAGTGTAGCAACATGATCTTATTTACTAAGGCAAAAGAGTTCTACATGTTTATGAAATACAAATTTAAAAGAAAATTTGAAGAGTCTCAAGGGCTAATTTAGATTTTGGCAGAGGGGTTACTCCATCAGAATGATGATTGAATATCCTGTCTGCCGAAACCTAAGTCCCAAGTAACTGTGAACATAAATACGGGTAGCCATTGTCAGATGTATTACACAAAGAACAGAACGCAACAGATGATGTGGGTAAGAGAAATGCTTTTGCTGATGAAACAGCCAGACAAAAAGCACAGTAAGTCATGTCATTAACATATGTTTCGTATTGAATGTGTATTGAACGGAAAGAATGTGCATATGACTTCACTGTTAAGGGCATTGTTAATGGCATAGTAGATTTGCAAAAACAGGCAACTAAAGAAGAGACACAAAAGTAGCAACAATATGGTACTATGGTGAATGGCTGTTGGAAGGTTATCAATTCATGCTACGTGGCAAACTGTCATATCCTATGACATTGATGATGCATGGCCCTTTCCATTAGGGAAAAGATGGCATTGTAAACAGCATGAAACTGTTTTGGGAAAATGCTAATATACGGAAATTTGCAGGCAAAATATGTACAACCTGCGTAGTATAAACACAGTATAATGCAGGTAAAGGAATTCCTACCCCTACGGGGCATTTGCACCTGCTGAGGCACCCTTAGGACATTTGCAAATAGACTTTATTGAGCCGCCTACTACAATAGGAAGCGGTATGGACTGACTGCGGCATGTATGTTCAGCAAGTGGGTCAACTGCTATCTTACTAAGCAATGCAATGCTATGATCACAGCTAAATGCTTGCCCAAAGAATTATTTTCACGCTTTGGTTTGTCCCAGATGACTTCAAGTGATAATGAGGTGCACTTTGTTAATAAGGTAATGCAACTGGTCTGCAGGGCAATGGGAATGCAGCAGAAGCTTCGTTGTGATACCACTCCAAAGTACTGGTGTTGTAGTTGGACTCTTGCTCTAGTCAAGACTGCTGGGTTAGGGATGACAGCACTTTTGTTTGTAGGTGACTAGGCCAATACTACAACAAGTCACAACTGTCTGCCCAACCATCCCAGCTCACAAGCAGTACCTCACCAAAAACTAAAACAGTAAAAGGTAATTTGTGGCAGCCTTTACGCATGGACTCAAGAGTGCAACATCTCAGGGGAGTCGTAGTTAAATGGTGATTACTCTTTTCTCACATGAATAACATCTCAGTAATACACAGGCAATGAAGGACCTGCAGTAAAGTTTTCAATAGGTTTTATTAACAAAACTGCAGTCTAAATCGCATGGCCTGCAATCATCAGGATAATGAACAATGCAAGAAACAGACTTGTTAAATTGAGAGCCATCAATACAAAGACCCGGGGGCCTGGCTGGAGGTCACGCAAGATGGTCGGTGCTCTTGTGAGGCTTCAGCACTTTCTGGACAAAAGGAGATGTTTTCACATAAAAATTATTAATTTCTTCAGCATTTTTTTGCACTGGAGCTCTGCCACTGCATAAACATGCCTTTATCTTACAGAGACATTAATTTCCTCTGTAATGGAATATTTATTACCTTCTGACAGCCAGCTGAACTTTTGACCTCTTTCTTTAAACACATTTAGCTGAGGTTTTCAACTTTCAGTATTCACTGGCAGCTCTTGTCAAGGAGCTCTTTCAAATTTCTCTTCATAACATGGTAAATGCTTTCCTTTGACGGAGGGGATTTTTCCATTTCAGAAGGTTCCCTTAAAACTAGTCACCAATTGTTTGACTATGTGCAGTAAAGTGCTTTGCTCTTGGGGTATTCTGTCATGCCTGTTATGAGAGAATAATTTAGGATTTTCTATTTTTCTATTTTTTATATTTTGCTCTTTTGTTGGAAACTTCTCGCAGCAACTTCTCATTGTAATATAATTTCATCAACACCTCACATTGCTGGCTTCCTATTACCAAATTGCTGCTGGCTTTTGCGGGGAGACCACATAATTCTCAGAGTAGCCAGTCATCATCTTCCTCCAAGTCTAATAATCCTCTTCGAGTGGTACGCACACATATAACTAAATCTTCTCTACCATCAGCTTTAACAATGGATAGTGCTGCAGTCTTTTGTAAAGGATAGCGCCTCTTCATCTCATGCTGCTGGCGCAATTGCGAAAAAACCATCTAACACCTCCTCCATCAAGCGCCCCAAAAAAGACCTTAATTCTCCCCCAAAATCACATACACATCTTACTCTAGATGATGCCAGGGAGGAATTGCGTGCATTAAAGCCCTTTATGATTGACACTAATGCCTCGTTGTAACGTATTGAGGAGCAATGGTCCCAACACGAACAACAAATTTGTACTCTGGAACAGAGAGTCAGTAACCTTGAAGATTGTAACACTGTCAATCCTCAGATCTCCAAGGACATAGCTCAACTTAAAAGGCTTACTGAAAACTTAGAAAATAGAAATAGGAGAAATAATCTTCGCCTTTTTGGGATTCCAGAAGGTTCGGAAGGCTCTAACATGATTGCATTCCTTCAAGCAGCAATACCTTCAATTCTTCGCTTGCCTTCTACCTCTCCCCTCTCTATCCAACGGGCACATCGTTTAGGTCCATAGACTTCAACTGGCCCTCGTGCACATTCTAGAGGCATTATTGTTCTCTTTCTCCAATTTACAGACTTGATGCAAATAGTCTCGGAAGCCAAAAAGATGGGCTCTTTACTATGGTCAGGTCATAAAGTGTTTTTCACACAAGACTTCTCTCCTGCTACAGCTGCACGTCGCAAACAGTTTTTGGACTTACGTCCACAACTCAAATCCTTGAATATTCGATATGGTCTTCTTCACCTATGCTTTTTCAAAATTACATTTAAGGACAAATCTTACTCATTTGTGGAACCTTCAGCAGTACAAACTTTTATTAACCAACACAAAACAGAAGCAATGGAACTAGGAGCATATGCAATTACTTGAAGATATAATTTGATTTGTCTTCAATGTCATTTCTTTTTTTTTTTTCTGGACAGTTTAATAGTAATGGTTATGTTTAGTATTTATATCCATGGTTTTCCTTCTCTGCATCTTCTTATTTTTTTAATTTTTTTAGATAGTGTTCTTTGTGCAATCCTCATGTTCCTTTCCCAACTGTATGCCTTTCTCACCATCCAAATTGTTCTCCTACACGTTCCACTGGTAAGCTTTGATTTTTATTGTTCTTCATGTCACACTCCTTTACTGTAGTTATTACGTTATTTGGTTTCCTGAATGGTACATTTTTCATTTGTACGCTTTTTTTTTTCTTCCACGAAACTCGCCTTCATATGTTTTAATATCTAATATCACTTTTCTTGTGCTGAAGCCACTCTTGCCTGTCTTTTCAGGTTTTCCGCTGTCCCTCTACCTTTCGGGGTATTCACTTTCTATCTTGTCTTCTTTAGCTTTCGTCGACTTTAGTCCCTGTATTGCCACATCCATGTATATACAACTTCTGGAGGTCATCTTCCTCCTTTTCTTTTTCTTTACTATCTTGTTTCTTTCCCATTTCTTTGCTTTTGCAAAATTGATATGCCTAGTTTTTTCCTTTTTACAGCAGTTGTTTATTAATACTTCTTGTTATGCAACTTAGAACTGTTACTTGGAATGTTAAGGGGCTTAAACACCCCATTAAACGTCAGTGTGTCTTATCTCACCTGCTTGTTTGAAATGCCACATTGCTTTGTTGCAAGAGACTCACCTCAATGACTCTGAGGCAATTAAGCTTTAAAAACAATGGGTGGGGGACATTTTCTACTCCCCTTCCACCACAAACAAAAATGGGGTAATTATACTCTGTCATAAATCTCTCAAACCTACCATAATTTCACAGCATCAAGACACAGAAGGTCGCTGGGTACTTGTTACATTTACAATTGACAATATTTCTCTTACTATCCTAAATATATACGGCCCCACACATCCGGATCCACATTTTTAGAAGAATCTTTCACATATTGTCTCTGAACATTCCTCAAACAATTTACTAATAGGGGGTGACTGCAACCAAATTCTCGATCCATTTTTGGACAGACGTTCCACGTAACTTTTCATTCCACATGCCTCCCACAAAACTTTAAAAAACTTTATTTTATAGCATTCTCTATCTGATTCCTGGAGAGTATGCAATCCCGACCTCTTGGAATACTCTTTTTATTCTCCTACCCACCATTCCCATTCTAGGCTTGATTATATCTTTCTGAATAAAGGTTTATTGCAACATATGGTCAACTCTGAAATCGGTGCTATTTTGATCTCAGATCACGCACCTGTGATTACTGACCTTGTTCTTTTTCTTAATGGTTCTAAAACATCTTCATGGAGGTTTAATAACTCTCTACTTTCAGATGCTACTTTTATTGCTTCCTACAGTAAGTTTATAGAAGAATACTTCCACATCAACCATAGTGATCAACTATCATTTCATTTTGTGTGGGATGCATTCAAAGCAGCCTCTAGGGGTTTCATCATAAGTTACGCTCACTCAAAAAAAAGTCTGCTCAACAAAAATCGACTTCCATCCTTGAAAATATAAAGTCCCTAGAACATGAATACTATACTCACAAAACTAGTAAATCACATCTTGAAGCACTAGTCTCAGCTAAAATGAAGTTTAACCAATATACCACTGAACAAGCATGCGGCACCCTCCTGAAAATAAATGCCAGATATTATGGTGGTAACAATAAAGCTGGTTCTCTTCTAGCTCGATATTTGAAACAAAGAAAAGAAAAAACAACTATTAAATCTATCACAGATAACAATGGTGTTAAACACTTTAGAGATAAAGATATAGCATTGTGTTTCGCTTCTTACTATAAGGACTTGTACACTCCAGAGCACATACCAACAGTTGAATCTCTCAACCAATATTTCTCTAATCTCAAACCAAGAGACCCATTGCAGATTGACCTCTCATCTTTAGACCAACCCCTACAACTTACCGAACTATATACAGCTTTACAATCTCTCCCCAAGGGTAAGGCTCCAGGCCCAGATGGCTTCCCAGTAGAATTCTTTATTCAGTTTGCTAAGTCTCTCTTCCCCAAACTCTTTCAATTACTTAATCACTTTATAATGTCACGTTCTGCATCTGGCTCATTTACGGAGGCCATGATTTGTCTTATTCCCAAAAAAGATCGGGATGCGACTGACTGTAAAAATCATAGACCCATTTATTCTGATTGGAAACTCTATGCCAAAGTTTTAGCTCTTTGTTTACTCCCATATATACCTGACCTTATTGATTCTCATCAATCTGGTTTTATCCTAACAGAAATGTAGCAGATAATTCCCGTACTTTTTAAAACATTATTCTCTGCTGCTTAAGTACAAGTATTCTGCATCTATGTTGGGCCTGTGACCTGATGAAAAAGGCATGCTGTCCTATTAGTGGAGAGACATAGAAGGATGACCTGGATTTCATAAAAGTGTAGGATGTGATCTTTTAGACCCAGCTACAGAAGATTCTGAAGCAAGCATTTCGGTTCACAGCCCAGATGGGAGACGAGATGCACAAAGTGTTTTCCTGTATTATTTTTTATTAACAAGGCATCTAAACATAAGATTCCTCTGGCAGCTTTATCACTGGATGCGGAAAAGGCCTTCAATAGGGTCTACTGTGGTTTCTTGTCGAAAGCATTGGAATGGCATGGACTAGGTACTAAATTCTGACATTTTATATCCATTCTTTATTCCTCACCATGTTCCTCGGTTATAACAAATGGTATTCGATCTCATTTTTTTTCCTATTAAATTAAAAGGGGTACTCGTCAGGGATGCCCATTATCTCCTTTACTATTTATTTTGGCTCTCAAACCTTTTCTATACCAATTAAAAACGTCTAAACAATTTACGGGGTTTCAAATTAATAATGTTCACATCAAATTTATGGCATATGCTGATGATATTTTTTTGTTCATGTCTCACCCTGACACTTTTCTTCCTGCATTCCTGGATGAGCTCAACTTATATTCTGATGTATCTGACTATAAACTCAATATAGACAAAAAGTGGTCTTACCACTTAATGCTCATTGCACTGGCTCTGTATTCCTTGATGCAGGATTATCTTGGCATTCTTCTAAGATTAAATGCCTGGGGGTATGGTTCTGCACTACTCTCAAGGATACATTAAAGACTAATTTACAAATCTTATCTGCAAAGCTTGTAGATCTCACACAGAAATGGTCTCCCTTATAGCTCACGTGGTGGGGCCGCTTGGACACCATTAAGATGATGCTTCTCCCTATCATTAACTTCTTCCTTATGATGCTTCCTATTAAGATACATAAACTATTCTTTAGTTCATTTGATAAAATTCTATCCAAGTTCCTGTGAAACGGTAAACCATCCTGAATCTCTCTCTCGAAATTAAAACTTCCTAAAGTATATGGTGGAGTTAATTTTCCTGACTTTTTAACTCATCACAAATCTTTTGGCATTAAGCAAATACATCCCTATTTATCTACACTCAATGATGCCCCTCAAAAGCTATGGTTCTCTTTGGAAGAAACATTTATTTCTCCCTTTTCCCATAAGCACATTATATTTATGTCTAATCCCCCAAAATTCTGGTTGCCCAGCACTATCTCCCATTCAGTCAACTTACTGAAACCTTTTTTTATTTCGGATCTTACCCCCATTAATCAATTCTTTAACAGTCCTATTTGGCACAATAGTTCGCTTAGGAAACAAGGTAAAACCTTGTGTTGGAAGGCTTGGATGACTAAAGGTATTCTTCTCATTTCCCAATTATATCATAAAGATACTCTTTACTACTCTCTCAGCAATTTATAATCTCCCTATTTGCATGAAATCCCAATATATCATTCTTTCTATTCTAGTCCAAGAGGCCCCAATAAACTTATACATCATAATCATTCTTCTCTTGCATCATCTCCACACCTGATCATAACTTCTAATTATCCTAGGGCAGCTGGAATTTATACACTTTTAAGAACGTCTGTTTCACCTAGACTCAAATCACCTATTGAGACATTGTGGGAATCAGATCTTGGTGTTGTTTGGCCAACTTTTTTGTGGGATAGAATATGGTATAAGATACATTCCACTGCACGCACTGCAAGCCTCACACAGACCCTATATTTTTTTTATAATACACTTTTCTACACTCCTGTACGCCTTTACAAACTCAAACTTCCACAAAATGGCAATTGTTGGTGCTGCCACACTCAGCAGAGTACTGACTTGCACATGTTTTTTCTTGTCCATCCCTATCTACTTTTTGGTCCTCAATATGGTCTTGCATTACAGCAATAGCTCAGATGTCCTTACCAATGTCATATGAATTACTGTTTTTGGGTGGCATACAAGATATCTGGAGTTCATTCAGGCCTCTTGGAAAATTGGTGGACCTTTTGCTTTCTATTGCAATCTCTATTATTACTTCTAACTGGAAATCTTCGAAGAACATTACTCTCAGACAGTGGTGGAATTCTGTATGTTATCATCATAGACTTGACAGCTACAAGCTTGATTAAACAGGAACTTTCTTCAAACATCATCAGCTATGGTTACCATTAAGTAACTATCTCTCACGCACTGCGAAGGAAATTGATTTTTCTCCTCCTTTTTAAAAAAAATTCCATATATTTCCTGTTTTTCTTCTTATATATACTTATTTCATCTTACATTCGCTGTAACTAATGTCTATTATCTCTCTCTCCACATGGCTATTACTTGATTCCCTTTTCTATCCCCATAGCTCTTCCCCCTCTCCCTCTCTCTTTCTTCTTTCTTTATTCAAACTTGGAGTCTTTGATACTACAATGCTGTATATGCCTAATTCATTTACATGTTTAATGTGCATTTATAAGTACAATATTCCTTATGCATATATATTCACAACTGCATATCTCTGTCCTGGCAATGTTAAGTTAATGTTCTTGTATTTGACTCAATAAAAAAGATCTTTAAAAAACAAATGAATACAAGGACCCCAGCCATCTTGCAATAACATAAGATGTAAAGTAGGTGTGAAATAAAACCTAAGACCCTAACATGATGAACCTAATCTCTAACCTGAAGGGAGCTAGGTGTGTTAAACCTAATCTACACATGAGATGAGCCCTCTAACCCGCATTACCTTGGAATGAGGTCTCTAGATCAGACTCCGTGGTGACAAGTAAACTGGGTCTGCATCAAGGCAATGTGTAGCATAGATAGCGTTGAAGGCATCTGGTAAAAATCCCACTGATAATCTTGTATGTGTGAGAATGATTTATACAGATCTTGTAGGCCCCTTTACACAGGTATGTTCCCAAACAATAGATAAGAAAGAATACCTGGGGCGGCAATTATATAAACAATTCCTTGAAAAGGTACATAATGTTACTGTCACACGAAAGTGGGAAAGTACATGATGTGAATACCTATGTTTCTCATTTATCTTTGGCGCTTATAGTGACCACGTTACAGAGTGGCACTGATAACGTGAAACTAAAATATCTTCCTAACTAGAAACATAGCAGCCATCTTGGAAGAAATAATTAAATAAATGTGCTAAAACAGGGCAAGCTAAGTAGGTTAAAAGTCACTAGGTGATGGAGGCACATGCCTGCAAGCCAGAAGGCTAAGCTAAATTCCTGATTCCCATTCAAACTAAATAGGATCCACTACACTGGTGCCATTGAAAGGATAAATGCTGAAACAACGGATGATTGATGGAATGCGGAACAAATCAAACATTCACCCCCAGTCACAGATATGGGTTTAATCCATCAGTTTTTTTGCTTGCCATGCCATTCTAGTTTGGACCCAGCCATATGCAAATCAGCCTTGACCCTGTTCCCCATGGGAACAGTCCAACCCACACTGCCAGGCCATGTCCTCCCTGGACCAGAAACACGCATCCTGGGTCCAATTTTGGAGTATCACCCCCTCGTCAGTCAGGCTAACTTGAATCTGGTAGCTTAGCAAGCCGGGGATCCACATCTGTGCATAACCTTCCCACTTAGGGCAGCCCAAAAAGATAAATGGCATTGGATTGCCTACAACCACACTGGAAGGGTTGTTTCACCAGAGAGGAGGTTTCGCCCTACAGGAACGTCTTCAATGAAAGTGTCATATAGTGTCATGAGTAAAAGATATAAACAATTTGTCCTAGGAATGGTATTTATTTACTATTTGGAGCCTGGGGTAAACTATATTAAAGGTGATAATTCCTATAGTTATTGCAACATTAGCTATTTGTTTTTATGTAAATATGCTTCCTGTCAAACATCTACTAAATTGTGCATTCGCCCCACAAGCAATGTTCACTTTCAAGCGTCATGATACAGCGGGAAGAAGAAACCTCATTAAAGAAAATAAATATTGAATAGCAAAATTCTAACAGCGTATTGAACAGCAGTTTGAAGGCAGTCTGTAGGAGCATAAATATGATATCGATAAACTATTTGCCCTATTGTGTTTCACTGAGATTTCATGAACCCTGCAGGGGTACAAACCCAGGCTTTTGTACATTGGCCACCAAGGAAGGCAAAAGTCCATGAATCTTTTATTCTTATGAGCTTCTTCCTTGATTTGAAAAATAAAAGGATCATGTAGATACGAAGTAGATAAGAAAGGACGACAAACAACAGATGTCTAAACAACACCTGTCGTCAGCTCTGTGACAATGTGTTTATGCTTCGATAATATTCCAGTTAGTATTTTTCTTCAGCTTAATTTCCGTTATTTATTTGTGCACACATGTCTGACTCAGCTATTTTATTGTATGTCAATGAAGTTCAAACAGCATATAAACATTGTGCAAGCTGCATCTGGTAGAGTATATTTGAAAGCCAACAACTTCTTGTCTCTGTAAGCTTAAGTAAACATACCTCCACAACTGTGTTTGATTGCTGTCTCTCATTAACAGACAAGTGTAACTGATTTGTACGTTCACACAACCTTGAGCTATTCTCTTTACCAGTCGCATGCTAGTCTCTTAATATTTTATTTGCTTACAGAAGGTGAGTGGCAGAAAGTGAATTGCTTTGCAAATGGTCTTTCTAGATCTGTAATACAGGAAAACACTTTGTGCATCTCGTCTCCCATCTGGGCTGTGAACCGAAATGCTTGCTTCAGAATCTTCTGTAGCTGGGTCTAAAAGATCCCATCCTACACTTTTATGAAACCCAGGTCATCCTTCTATGTCTCTCCACTAATAGGACAGCATGCCTTTTTCATCAGGTCACAGTCCCAAAATAGATGCAGAATACTTGTACTTAAGCAGCAGAGAATAATGTCTGTAGGAAAAGACCTCTGGGTTTGTCACACCCCTCAGACCAGCCAGTCAATATATGTCAATAGCAAGAAGGGCATGACTTAGTTGAATAGAGTTCATAGGGGACTCAACAGGCGTGTCTGAAGTTTTTGTGAGGCTCAGGTCACCAATGTGATGTGGGGTCCTGCCCTAGTTTTATGGCAACACTTAGTGGTGGCTAAGGTCTTCTGTCTTTTTGAGAATATATCACAAAAGCAGGCTATGTTTTCTTTTTTTGATATATAAATGAAAAGGTCCTGAGGCACATAACCCCATAGTTATGGCAGTGAGATTCAGGTAACCAAACTCTTGAAACCTTATGTACAGTGTATCAGCTACTTGATTGTGTGCCCCTTTGATTTTTTTTAGTAGACAGGCAAATACTGTTTTACCCTCTTTGTTGCATACCATTAGCACTCTTTTGCCAAGCACATACCTGCCAATTAAAAACATATGTACTATGAAGAGATTTGATATACTCTGCTTACAGAATATATGAAGAATTAGTCACTAGTTATGCCACTCAATGTGTTTTTATACTGAAGGCCATGACATTCCTTGATGACTAAGCCCTGTGCCTCTCGAATACCCAAAGCTATTTTCAAAAGTAAGTTGAGCACCAGTGTAAATTACTGTGTGGTTCTATTGCAGAAAGCTAAGGATAGAAAGCTGGATCTGCTGTTCGGTTCATCCCAGTCCACAACTACATGACAATTATATTAAGGAAGGACTTGGACTATTCAATAGCAAAAAAGCCCAACTATTCATTGAACACTCTGGGCAACTGTAAAATAAAGTGTATAGAGGGCATGAACCAATCTGGCCATAAACAAAACTGTTCTCTGAGCAATCCTAAGATTCTATTTATCAGCACATTACGTACTCAAAAAGTTAAATTGTGTAGCTCTGAAACCAAAGACAGACCAAAGCAAAGGTAAAGCTACTAAAATAATCAGTAGGGCCATATTCTTGTGAATGCTTTGGTGATCTGAGACCTGAAGAATTGATACAACCCTACATCATTTGATTCCATGCAAATTACATTACCTCTCAGTGCTGCAAATTCTAAACAGGACCCTGTGCTCTTTACCACTGCTAACCAATGCTAACATGCTTGTGCTCTCTCCCTAAAACATTGTCTAATTGGCTTGTACCTGACTTCCATATTTAATTTAATTATATGTCCCTTGTAAAATTGTATATTATTTACACAGCGCCTGTTAAATAAATAAATGCTACTAGTGGACATGCAACACTTATTGTACCACCCACTTAAGTTGACCTTTAAATCGTATCTCAGGTCTGCCATTGCAACCATCCAGCTGCTTTAAATGCCAATTTAACTTGGCAAAATGATCCCTTTCTCAAGCCTAATGCTCCCTTTTAAATACATATGTCACCCCTAAGGTAGTCCCTAAGCAGCCTATAGGGAAGGGAGCAGTGTATTTAAAAGGTTGAACATATACTTTTAAGTTTTACATGTCCTGGTAGTGAAAATCTCCTGAATTTGTTTTTCACTACTGTGAGGCCTAGCGCTCCCATAGGATAACCTTAGGTTACCTTATCATATTTAAGAAATTATAACTTTTGATTGGAAGCATATAGGAAAGTCATGGATGGTGTCCGAGGGATTGTAATTTAAAAACCTCTGCGAAGGTAAAGTCAGATTTTAAGTCACAATTCTGAAAATGGCACATTTAGAAAGTTGGTAGTTTCTGCACTAACCATTTGGTGCCTGCAGCCTGTTCCCGGGTCACATGACTAATTGTGAGTTGCAGTTGGCCTTTGTATATTCCTCCAAGACAGTCACATAACAGAGGGTCTGAGTGTGCCTGAATGGGCCATCTGAGACAGCATGAGGGCAGAGCTGTGAGCAGCCCCTCTTGCACTTGATAGACTCTACCTCATACACACACACATACATAAAAAAAGAACTCCACACTAGCCTATTGTGTGACCAGGGTAGAGTGGCATTAAATTCCAAACACTTCTGTGGGGGGAAGCCCACAGATGTTTCTCCTACTTCAAAGGGAGCACCAGGTTCTACAAAGGCGACCCTCAGGCCTTCTAATCGGTTCACTTTCTGTACCTGCAGAAGAACTCTTAGAGGACTGCTTGTTGCTATGACATGCTGTGTACTTCAGAAGACTGCACTGCTGTACCAAGAAGGACTGATCTGCTGCCTGAAGCCTGCACTGAGCCCCTACAGGACTGCCCTGCTGCTTTAAGCCTGCTCTTCTAATTTAACCCAGGACTTCCAGAGAGACTCTAAGGGCTAATTGGCTGGGTTCCTCATGAGGAACCTCAGCTACATAAAAGGCTCCAATTATCCTGAACCCACACCTGGACCCTGCCTAAATGAACCTGGGCCTCCCAGTAGTGCCTCACCAGTCCTAGATCATTGGACATGGTGCTAAAGATGCCAAGATAGGCCAAGTCCAAATCATGGGACTTAGAAAATGTTTTCTCAAAAAGTTCTCTGAAAACCGAGAGGAGACGAGGACCTACCTGCTCATTGATCTGTGTAAGGTACTTTGACTGTGGACCTTACTTCACAAGAGCTCCTGCTTTCTTCTTCTCTGCAGTAGCAAATCCTGTTCAGCAGATCCTTGCAGAAGGACTATGTGGCCCTGTGGAGCCCTTGTTGGGGACCCCTCATCTGCACCAGCCTGCTGCTTCAGACTGCAACCTCCAAAAAAGTGTCTAAGCTATGTCCAAACATAGGAATCTTCCTGCGACTTCGACAAGTGGCTCCCTGATCACAAAATCTTTTCCTTGGACACTACCAGCTGCCTTGCTCTGCTGAACTTTACCTTCTCAGATATTTTCTTTCAAAATGTCTTCAAAGTCGGAAGGTAAGCAGACACCAACCAAATCCACCTTGTGTGTCCGACCCGCGCTCCATTGCAGTTGGCCATAACTTACAACTTTGTTACAGCCTTATCCGTATAGATATCCGCGGTTAGTACTTTTATTTTTTAGGTGCTATTTTCCGCTTTAAACTTTCATATATAGCTCTGGTCCTAGTGATTAGATTTATGATGTTTTATTTCAAATAATTTATTAAAATCTCTTCTATTTTTCTAAATTGGGGTGAGATTTTTCTTGTGTTGTGTTTTCACCGTATTGCTGTTTGAGTGCTGCATAAATTATTTACACGTTGCCTCCAAGTTAAGCCTGACTGCTGCAGGAGTGTACATTTTTAACAATGATTTTTATTAATCAATAATGTACTGGTCATTAATGAACTAATATGTGAAAAACGGGTGACTTTTGTAAATGGTCACCATAATTAATTTTGTTCTCTATTTAGACAAGCTTCAGTTAAAATCGCAGTTATTTTCCATTTTTCAATGCTTACCTAGACGAGTGTGATTAATAGCTTATAGATGGGTAGATAGCTACCCCTACTGGGGCTTTGCGTTATGTCTTACAAGGTCAGATTTATTAGGTCATTGCTCGAGTTTGACTGTCCTATTGTTTAAAATTGTCACTAACATATGGTTTCTTCCTCGACGATGGAAGAAGACGATACCAATTAAGACGTTTCTTACTGGGAAGCAAAGTTTTGATGAGATGGAACAACAGATTCACAGACAAGACGGAAGAGAAGAAGAAATTGTTATTATTATGTATAGCTGATGTTGTCGTCAATTATTTATTTTAGTTATCTAACCGTAATATTATTGGCTGAATTGTATAACCCCCTTTGAACTTGCCAATCGCAAACTTTTCAAGATTTGATATAATGTTCTGTGACCTGCTCTGAAAGGGAGACAAAAAAGGAGAAGGAAGGAAGGAGAGAGGGAGAGAGATATTTCTTTATTTATATGGACTGAGGGAGTTCTTAGGGGAGGTTCGAGTCGTCTTAGTTGTGGGTTCAGCTGTCGACCCTATGACTGATGGTGTCCCCTTGCTGAAGTTGTTGTTCTATGGGTAATGTATGAAATTGCATTGTCATATGTGTCTTTTGTTTTAAAGGTACCAGCTGCAACTTATAAATTAAACGCTGCATAATGATAATCATTTTTTTATTATAACCCGAGTTAGAATGATTTTCTAAATTTGTGTTTCTAAATTCTTTTTACATGAAGCCCAGCCTTTTCATGCTAATTAGTGGTTAGTGAGGGAATATAACTTTACATGCTCATGATTCATATTGACATTCTTTGATCTTCTGCATTGATGTATACCATAACACTGTTGCAAATATTGTTGATATTAACTAGTGTTATGATACTTGAAATAATCTGTCTAATTGTTTTAATTAAACTCAGATATATAAGACGTTCTAATCAGCCACTATTGATTCTATGGCCCATATTTATACTTTTTGACGCTAAACTGCGCTAACGCAGTTTAGCGTCAAAAAGTTTTGCGCCGTCTAACGCCATTCTGAAGCGCCATGCGGGCGCCGTATTTATGGAATGGCGTTAGACGGCGCAATCAGACCGGCGCTGCCTGGTTTGCGTGGGAAAAAACCACGTAGACCAGACAGCGCCGGCGTAGGGGGAAGATGGCGCATGGGCGTCTTAAAATGGGGCAAGTCAGGTTACGTCGAAAAAATCGTCTTAACCCGACTTGCGCCATTTATTTTCGACGCCCATCCCCCATCAACATGACTCCTATCATTGTAAAGATAGGAGTCATGCCCCCTTGCCCAATGGCCATGCCCAGGGGACTTCTGTCCCCTGGGCATGGTCATTGGGCATAGTGGCATGTAGGGGGGCACAAATAAGGCCCCCCTATGCCACCAAAAAAAAATATAAAAAATAAAAAATTATACTTACCTGAACTTACCTGAATGTCCCTGGGGTGGGTCCCTCCATCCTTGGGGGTCCTCCTGGGGTGGGCAAGGGTGGCAGGGGGGGTCCCTGGGGGCATGGGAGGGCACCTGTGGGCTCATTTTGAGCCCACAGGCCCCTTAACGCCTGCCCTGAGCAGGCGTTAAAAAGTGGCGCAAATGCGCCGTTTTTTGCCACGCCAACTCCCGGGCGTCTCTTTTGCCCGGGAGTATAAATACCACGTAAAGGCCTGGGAGTCATTTTTTAGACGGGAACGCCTCCCTTGCATATCATTAACGCAAGGAAGGGGTTCACGCTAAAAAATGACGCACATTCCGGGAACTTTGGCGCTATTCGCCTCTAACGCCATAGTATAAATATGGCGTTAGTTGGCGTTAGTTTTGCGTCGAAATTGCGTCAAAAAAAACGACGCAATTTCGGCGCAAACGGAGTATAAATATGGCCCTATATGCTTATCATTTATGTTCAAGAGTTATTTTCGTGACCTTATTTTCGTGACCTTAGCGTTGTTAATAGAGGGAAATACATTTATAACCCTTCTTAATAAACTGGTGTAGCTATTGTGTAATGATTAGATTATTCGATTATTTGGTTGTTGGTGTTTAATAAAACATTTGTCATTAACATCCTCTCACAAAAATGTTGCGTCGATCCATTGGCCTAAGGCCCGAAATCCACTATTTAGTTTGAAGTAATAGCTATGATTTCTTGGCACTGCAGCAGTTTTTGGTAGCAGATTATGGTTATGTCATTTTTGATGAAGTCATGATGCCATTGTTAAAGTTTGTGAAATATCTTTTTTTTTAATCTTCTTATTAAATTTTTTCTAAAATGTGTTACGGATCTGCAAAACTGAGTTGCTAGTTGCCTTAAGTGACTTTCCCCAGTCCTCGGAGATGCTCTAGGTTTAAAGATATGTTTCTAGTGATGTTTTGATTGAATTGAGTGAGGTGAAATATTTTGTGCTTGCACAGCTTAAGCTAATTTGCAGATGATTGAGATGTATATGAGTTTAGGAAGAGTGGGTGTACTCCATAAGTATGAGAGAAGGGAAGCAGTGTTCTTCATTTGAGTGTGGTGCTTAGTGCAGGAAAAATTATCCACGCGGTTGTTGATGACGGACCTAATGAGAGAGGTCTAAGACTCCGGAGTATATATTGACAAGTGTAGTGAGACACTTGGTATATGTTGTAATTTGTCCATTTAGTAGACCGATCCGGTGTGGTTGGTAAGTCGAGTTTGCAAGTTAATTTGTGTGATTGGATTTTACTGGGATTTGGTGAGTACTAACTGCACTAGGGCAACAGTCCAATGATCAGTTGAGAAGTGAAATTTGCAGGTCGTATTTTGCTCACAAATGAGGGGAACTGTGAAAAAGAGTAAGCGAAAGCCAAAGGTATACTTTGGAAGGTTCCTAAAGTGATTGTAGTACCCTACCTGTAGAAAATTGACACATTTGTTTTCTTATTTGGATTAAGGTTTGCTTTAAAACTAATATTGCACTGATTTAATGTGTGAGTTGTGAAAAAGTCAGGCCGGAAGACTTTGTCAGAGTCTCAGCAATCACGCTGAGAAGGGGTGTGTGTTTTAGTGTGATGTAAGTTGTGCTGTGCTGGGATAGGTTGGTTAGTTAGAAGGGTCGCACAAGGATTTGTCTATCAGACCGATATTAGTGTAGTGCGATTGGAAGGTGAGAGTGTCAAAGAGAATTGTGGGATTGTAGTCATTTTTTCTGATTGGTTGTTTTTGAACAGATTTAGCTGTTTTGTTTAGTTTGATTTTGTTTGTGAATAATCTTTTTGTGGACATCGTTTTTGAACAAATTTAGTTGAAAATAACGTTTTTCAAAGTTTTGAGAAGTGCCCTTAGAGGTGATGACTACATTCCGGCAATTGAGAGAGAAATTTGTCCGCCAGAAAATACTCCAGCATATATTGTGATTGAGGAAAAGGGTGAGGTAGCGTGCCTTTGGTTGAAACATTGGGTTAAGATCACCAAGAAAGAAGGTTGTTTGCTTTCCCAGAAAATGGTATATTCAATTTGAGAATTTTGGAGAATTTAAGGCAGAAAATGTACAGTCTAAAACCTCCTCCGAGGCCGGCTCAACACGAAGCCTTAGCGATTTGGGATTTGGTAGCTAGACATCAACCAAGCATTAAAATTTGAGAAAAAGATGAGGAGAGTAGAAAAGACACTAGAAGAAGCTAGATGAGCCGAAGAGCAGAAAAGTTGGAGACTAGCTACTCTACAGGGAATTAGTTTATTTCCAGCGAGAACAAAAGATGATGAGGGTGAATCAAAATCTGAAAAGAAAAAGAAAAAGAGTTCTTCAGCAAATACGGAGCAGAAACTAAAATAATTGAAATGAGTTATGTTGAATGATGATATCAAGTTAAATGAAGATGAGATTTTGCAAACTTATCCACCACCATATACAGCTCAAGGTGATCCGAAAACTAGTGGGAGTGGAAAGAGTGGGAGTGGGATTAGGAATACGAGTCCTACTGCACCATCCACATCGGGGTTATCACAGAATATCCTGAGCAATGAATGAGTTCAGACGCAAAGTTGTTTTAATGATTCATTGAACAACAGACATCAGTTGGAGATAAACATTCCTGAAACTTATCTAGAGGCTCAGATTATAAGGATGACTACTAATTTAGTATTGTCTCCAGGTCAGCAAGGGCTGAATATAATTCAAAAAGAGCCTGCTCAAATACAGATTCCTCAAATGCAGAGCATGAGAACAATGCAGATACAGAAAACTGGATCTTTTGCTAATCCAGATGCAATTTCAGTACCTATTACGATGGGTCCGCTTATGCCACTATATGCACAGACTAATAATAGTGAAGTGAGTGCTTTAGTACAGTTTCAGAATGGGGTTTTGGAAAATTCGACTCCAAGACAAGAACAAATCCTGAATGAGACAAATTCTTTAATAGATTTGTCTCCTGTAGAAAATCGTGGTACCAGATACTGCAGTAATCAGGGGGAGAGATTGTCTCCACAGCAATGTGTGAGCACAGCAGGAGAACAAGATTCGGGTGCACAGTCAAATGAGATTTCTTTAAAAGGTTTATCTGCACAAGAGATAATAAAGTGGTTAGAAGATTTAAACAATTCAAAGACTTTAGAGAGAAAGAACAGAGAGGGAGACTCAATAAACAGAATGAGGTTGTCTATGAAAGGAAATGAAGGGACAATGGGTGTGAATAGACTTGAGCCATATAACGAAGCTCAATTAAGATACTTATGTAAGATAATTACAAAGGGAGCAGGAAAAGTGCAACAACAGTTACAAGAAATAGTGGACAGTAGGATATTGATCTCACAAAATTGAAAAGCCTGAAGAGGAGTTATAGGCTAGAACTTGGAGACGAAGACTTTGCACACATGAGGTCTGCAGGGATGAAAACACATCTTAGGAAATTGCTTGAAAGAGTGCAGGTTTGGAGAGCAGTAGACATACGGGAAAGCAGATGGGTCAAGAAAAGAGCAAGACCAAAGAAAGGAGAGATGGTACAGACAGAAGACTCAGTGAAAATGTTGCCGATGAGGGAAACTCTAGGAGGAAATTTTGTACATGTACCTTGGAGTAGGAGTGATATCATCAGTTTTACAAAGGATTATCCAAGATTGAGAGAAAAGCCAGTAGAATGGTATCAGCAAACAGATAGGTTTCTGAAGCTTGCAAAATGTCTGTGGGAAGACCTGAATACACTCTTTGATACCAGCAGATTTGTTGAGTGAATGCAAAAGGAGTGTGGTTTGCCCGACAAGTGAGCCGCAAAGGGGTTTAAAAACAGGTGCACCGTCCCCAGAAGTATTGAAACATTACTATAAAGTTATTGAGTTCCTGAAAACAAGAGTTTTGCCGAAAAATGTTGATTGGCAACATATAGATAGAACAACACAGGAAGCGAAAGAATCTGTTCATGCACTCTATGAAAGATTGTTGAGGTGTTTAAAGAATTCAGTGGTGAGGAGTCAATCGAGAAAAGCAATATGAACCATTTGTGCTTAGGTTTGTTGAAGGATTAAAACCAGAAATTAATCAGACGATTAAGAATCATGTAATTTTCTGACACGCCAAACCAATTGACGAAGTGTTATAGTATGCAAAATACTGTAGGGATGAGATTGAGATGAAACAGAAAAAGTTGAAGGAGAAAGCAATGGTGATGCAGATTAAGGCTGCACAGACAGGAATGCAGGTACATTTTCAGCCGCAGTCACAAGGAAATGGCACGTTTCAGAATCAAGGTAGAGGGAGAAGTCGAGGTGGAATGGTGCTTCCGGTGGTCAATAGAAATGTAGATTTGAATTCAGTGGTGATACAAGATGAGCAGCAAAGAAGGAGAGTGTTACCTTGTCATAGTTGCGTGGTAACTCGACATTCGAAGAGGCAGTGCCCAATGTTGAATCAAGGTGGTGTTGTGCAACAGACAAATGATGTCAACTCTTATCAGGGCATGAGGGGACCCAGAATGGGAGGTCAAAATCAGAATGTTCAGAATAAAATAAATGTCATGCAGGGTTTTCAACCATTGCAGCTGATGCAGCAGATACAGAATGTACAACCACAGGTACAACAAGTACAAATGCCACAAATTCAACAAATGCAACCACAGGTGCAAATGGTGCCTTCACAACAAATACACAAACTGAGGCAGGTCCAAATGATACAGGGTCCTATGGATGAACAACAGGTAATGCTTTCGCAGGTGGTCACAAATCAGAAACAAAACAAAAGTGAAAAAACAGTTGATTCATTTCCTTTACACAGTGAGGATGAAATAAAAGATGGATGGCCGTTGGATAGTTCAGATGAAGTGGAGTATATGGTGGCAGCATCATTAGAGGTTGATCAGAAAGGTCCTTATATGAAGGGTGAAGTACATGGTCATGAAGTTAACTTTCTGGTTGGGACGAGAGCTACACGCTTAATAGTAAGAACTATAGAAGTTCCAGATATACCAATATCGGACAAAATGGTTCAGATTGTAGGAGCAGCAAACAAGTATTTTTCCAATACTCTTACAGAACCAGTTGTAGGGAAAGTTGGTAATTTTAAAGAATTTTTCACAGATTTGCTATTTGTGATTCTAGTCCAGTGTCATTTCTGGGAAGAGATCTGCTGTGTAAAATAAATTGTTCAATTTCATTTTCAACTAAAGGGATTGAGAGTGAGACGAACAATGATGAGGAAGAATCAATGATTCCTGCATAAATAGAAAGAGTGTCCAGGGAGTTTCCTTTGATTAATTTTGATGAACAAACACATGAAGACAATAATTTAATTGATTTAATTGATTTTTTCCAGTTTTTAAGTAAAAGATCTTTCAGTTGATTTACAGAAAAGGGTCAAGTCAAAGGTGTGGGATCTTTCAGGGAAGGACATGGGTCTGATCAAGGGAGTTGAAGGAGTTAGAGTGGCACTGAAAGAAAACATGGTATTTCCACAAACTTCACAGTATCCAATGACAAATGAGTCAATTGAAGGAAGAAGACCTTTGATAGAGCAGTTTTTGAAACAGGGAGTTCTGAAAGTAGCCCGTGTAGTTCACCAATAATGGGTTTGAAAAACCCAAATGGGAAAATTTGTCTTTTTGTTCAGGATTTGACGCTGGATGGTTCACAGTGATTGATTTGTGGGAAACATTTTTCTCTTCAAGAGGACAGTAGATATCTCTTTTGTTTTAAATTCCTGACAAGAGTCTATTATTGGTATAGAATTCCTCAAGGGTTTTCAGAGTCACCATCCATTTTCAATCAGATTTTGAAAATGAACCTGGAGTCATTGGTAATGCCTTACCAATCAACATTGATGCAGTATATAGATGATCTATTGATTGCATCAAAGACAAAAGAAGGCTTTAAGGAGGACACAATTGCATTGTTGAATTTTTGGGGGGACAATGGTTATAAAGTGACTCCTGCAAAATTGCATTATTGTCAGCGAGAGGTGAAATATTTGGGTCATTTGATTAAGAAAGGATCTAGGAGAATTTCAAAAGAAAGAGTAGCAACAATTTTGAAGATGAAGATACCAAGCTCTCAAAAAGAAATGAAAACGTTTCTGGGAACAGTAGGATATTGTCGTCAGTGGATTCCAAATTGTTCAGCTATTTCTAAACCTTTTCAAAGCTGACCATAAGGATGTTTCAGACCCCATAATGATGGATGAGGAATGTATGAGAGCATTTACCGAATTGAAAGAGAGTTTGTGTCAAGCTCCAGCCATAGGTATGCCTAATTACACAAAAATGTTCCTGTTGTTTTGTCATGAACGGATGTTCTTTGTCTGTCTTGACACAGACACATGGTGGCATCAATAGACCAGTAGCATATTTTTCTGATACTTTGGATCCCGTTGCAGCAGCCTTACCAGGATGCTTGCGTGCAGTTGCAGCAGTTGCAGCAGTTGAGCAGAGTATAATCCAAAGTGAAAAAATTGCGATGGGTTATCCTTTGACGGTAATGGTACCTCATTCAATAGAGATTTTGCTGACAGGATCAAAGACACAATACTTGACTCATGCAAGACTGACACGATATGAGACAGTGATTCTTGGGGCTCCTAATGTGACAATCAAAAGATGTACAGTGCTTAACCCAGCAACATTAATGCCAGAAGAGAGAGATGATCCAGATAAAATAGATGATACTGAACACAATTGTTTGGAAGTTACAGAATTGTGCACAAAACCGAGGGCAGATATTAGAGATACTTGTCTAGAAAACAATGATCAAATTATCTTTGTTGATGGTTCCTGCCTGAGAGATAATAGGGGTACACTGAGAGCAGGATATGCAGTATGCACGATTACTGGCATATTAAGAACCTTGTGGCTTAAAGGAGTGTTTTCTGCTCGGATATCCGAATTGGTGGCTCTTACTGGAGCATGCCAAATTTCTGATCAAATGAAAAAAACAATCTATACTGACAGCCAATATGGATTCGGCATTGTGCATGATTTTGGACAAATTTGGTCACAAAGAGGTTTCCTAACTTCATCAGGTTCACCGATAAGAAATGGTGAAAGAATACATGAATTGTTACAAGCTGCACAGAAACCTGAGAAAATTGCTGGGGTTAAATGCAGTGCACATCAAAGGGGACAGGAATATGTGACTTTGGGAATGCTTATGCAGATTAGGTTGCAAAATTCTGTGACTTAAATAGTATCTCATTCAAAGGAAAATGGGAACTGATACCTGAAAATGATGAAGTTTATACAAATGTTACAATGCAAATTGTTGAAACTTTGGAGGAGCTGAAGGCTTTACAAAATAATGTTTCAGAGGAAGAGCATAGAGATTGGGTGAAACACAATTGTATGCAAAGAGAAGGTGACATTTCGGTGACAACAGAAGGGAGGTGGTTTTACCAAACAGTTTGTTGACACAGATGGCCAGATATTACCATGGTCAAGCACACATAGGGAGAGATGCAATGATCAGGAGTTTCAAACAGTTCTGCTTTAATTCGCAATTTAGGCAAGTTGCTGAACTGGTTTGCCATAGATGCATTGTGTGCCAGCAGATGAATGTTGGTAAAGGAACAGTTGTCAACATGGGACACATAGGCATGGCAGGAGGTACATTTAGCAGAATGCAGATGGATGTTATTGAGATGCCTGCGTATGCTGGTTTGAAATATGCGCTGGTGATGTATGCAGTTTTAATCATTGGATTGAGGCTTACCCCACAAGGAAAAATGATAGCCTTACAGTAGCTAAGTTGCTTTTGAGAGAATTGATTCCACATTTTGGTTTCCTAGTCTCTTTGGAATCAGGTAGAGGAAGTCACTTCAACAATGAGGTGATAAAATTACTATTTTCAGCTTTAAACATTCAGCAGAAGCTACATTGTAGTTACCGCCCAGAAGCTTTAGGACTTGTTGAGCAGATGAATGGAACTTTAAAGTCCCGATTGGCAAAAGTGTGTGTGTCAAAGAATTTGAAATGGCCAGATGCTTTACCTTTAGTTTTAATGTCAATGAGAAGTACTCCTGACAAGAAGACTGGTTTGTCTCGTCACGAGATTCTGAAAGGGAGACCAATGAGATTGCCAGCAATTCTTGAAAATGCACTTGTAAATATTACAGATGACATGGTGCCAGATTATTGCAAAGGCTTGGCTGATGTGGTTTTATCTTTCTCTCATCAGGTGGAAGCCACAACAATTCAACAATCTCAAGGTCAAGGACAACATTTGAGATCTGGTGACTGGGTTATCATACAGAAGCATGTGAGAAAGTCGTGTTTGGAGTCACAGTGGAAGGGGCCCTACCAAATAATCCTTGTGACCACGACAGCTGTGTAGTGTGCAGCTCTACAGAATTGGGTGTATGCCAGCCACACAAGGAAAGTGAATAGCCCAACAGAAGAAGAAGAGGAACTGTTGAGATTACCAACAGCTAGCAACATTGCAGGTAAAGAAGGAAAGAGGTGACCTGGAGAAGATTCCTGAGAATGACCGAGATGTACCTACTCCTATGATGGATTAAAAAGAGCAAAAGTTAGAGGAGAGTGAACAGCCTGTGAGTGGAGTAGAAGAACAATCAGCACAAGAGGAAAGATAAAAATCAGTTGAGAAGAGTTCTGATCAGAGGAGGGTGTCCTCAGAAGAGGGTGATCAGAGACAATCGGATGAGAGAAAATCTGCTCAGAGGAGGGTGTCCTCGGAAGCAGGTTGTTTGACATACCACACTGAACAAAAAACTGACCCCTTTAGAAAAGGAATCGAGACAGATCCCGCCCAAGTAGATTTGACTCTTCCTGAACCAGTTGGGGGATGTCAGAAGAAAAAGGTTCAAGTTCAAATCCAATTTTGAGAAAGTTACTGACGAAGAAGACGTTAAAAGGAGATAATTGGTCAGAGAAAAGTTCAAAAGAAGGAAAGGTAAGTGTGGTTCCACCAATTCAGGAGGAAAAGGAGTTGAATGAAGGAGAAAATAGGAGTGGAGAAGAAGGTGAAAGTAGTAAAAGACCAAAAAGAAAAAGAATTGCAAGCAAGAGATATTCTGGTCCAGAATGGGCATATGTAACTACAAATGAATGGCAAGAAGAATTTTTAAGTTATTGTTTTGACAGAGACACTGAAAACTTTCATTTTGGCACGTGAAAAATAACAGGGAATGTTTGGAAAAAGTTGAAATTGAAAATTTTGAAAGTCGTGCTTAAAAAAAGAGACATTGATAACTGAAATTGACAAACTGATAACTAAATACACAAGCTGCTATACTGGATTTGACAAGAAGACTGTCCTGAGTGAATGAACTATTGAAATAAAAATAACAAGTTTTAGGAGGCATTTTATTTTTGTTTTTGAAATTATTTTGAAAACTTCTGAAAATGTTTTTTTTTTTTGTTTTTGTTTTATTTTTCCTAATTCTTTAGAGACCATGAGAAACTTTAGTAATCAAAACAGTAGAATTAATCATTGCAAATATGTAGGTGTCGGGTTGGCGGTAGTAAGTGTGTTAATCTGCTTATTGTTATTTCTAGGTGTGATTTTTTATAAGCCGAATGGAGCCAACCATACTGTATAGATTGACAATTCTTTGGAGACTACTAACGCTACATCACTAACAAACGATAAATTTAGGATAGATGTCAAATACTTACATGAAGAGAAAGAGCTTTCTTCTAATGTTTTCTATCGCTTATTGCATGAGTATGTTGAGGTGATGGATGCAAAAGATTGTTATGTTTGAATGCAGATTCCAACTTCGGTGGAAGAAGAACTACTTGACATAGCTTGCCTATGATTTATGCTATAAGTTGCAGTCTTTTACTAACACATTTCTATAACTAAGAGTATATCCAATATTTCTTCTCTAACTATGACCTAGTGTTTTCGTTTGTACCTGTCATTGGTTATTTGAATAAAATAGCCAAGGATAATAACATAGTTATTATGAGAGATTTCTCTGAACCTACTTTAATCTTTGGAACCGCTTTCGCTCATCGGAATAACTTAACCTGTTTACTAACACCTGTAGAAAATAAATTTCTAGATAACACAGAAGATAGAAGGAGAGAAATTAAGGCGAGGATTAATAAGGGAGTGATAAATTGTAGACCTGGGATTGAATATGCTTATACTGACATTACTAAACAAGGAAAACTGACAATGGGTGCTGAAAATGTAGGAAAGCTTTGTATATATAGGTCACAGAGTAGTAATGATAGAGTGTTTGAGGGTACGAGTGAATGTAGGCATGTGTTTATATTTCAGAGTAAATGGGATTTTGTGATGAATGGACAGGGCCCACCAGTGCCTGGTGTTTACTATATTTGTGGAAGAAATGCTTATTACCGTCTTCCACGAGGATGGCACGCACATCATATTTGGGAATAGTCTTTCCAAAAATACACCAGCTTGAAGACTTGGGTACATTTCCTAAGATGATGAAAATTCAAAAGAGACACAAGCGAGAATCAATTTCTAGCATTGTGGGAGACATTTTTGGAGCTATAATTCCTTCAGTGGAAGTAGTTCTAAATTCTATTAAGATACATACGTTGTCTACAATAGTAGATCATATGTTGACAAGTTATTCTGGAGCTAGCACTCTTCTAGATACTAAATTAGCTGCTACAAGAGCTATGGCACTTCAGAACCGCCTTGCGTTAGACATTCCTTTGATGAAAGAGGGCGGAGTTTGCAAATTACTTGGTTCGAGTCATTGCTGTACTTACATACCAGACAATTCAAGTAAAATTAGAGGTTTGATTAATAATATAACAAAGAAGACTTAAAAGAACTAACTGAAACTATGATTTGGGAGAAAGCTGGCAAAGGAATTGCAGCCATGGGAAATTGGTTTGGTAGTTTGGGAAAAGGGATTATATTAAAATTAGTAAAATGGGTCTCAATAATTGTGTTTTGTCTAATTGGAGCTTGGGGAACATTCAAATTAATAAAATGGATGAAAAGAAAAAGATTTGAAAAGAATCAGAAAAGATTTGATGTGCAAATGAATACATTTTATGGGAAAAGTAAAGGGAAAAAGAAACCTAATGTGAAAATAGAAGAAACAAGGTTTTGAATTTGTGAAAAGAAAATACATTATTTTTTGTGGGTTTGTGTGATGACATAATTAGTCATCAGAGGAGGGATTGCTGGAGTGTGAATTTTTAACGATGATTTTTATTAATCAATAATGTACTGATCATTGATGAACTAATATGTGAAAAACGGGTGACTTTTGTAAATGGTCACCATAATTAATTTTGTTCTCTATTTAGACAAGCTTTGGCTAAAATCGCAGTTATTTTCCATTGCTCAATGCTTACCTAAACAAGTGTTATTAATAGCTTATAGACGGGTGTGGGAATTTGCCCTTTTGCAGGGTCATCCCCAATGTTTTTGCCTCCTTCCTCCTATTTTTTCTGACCAGATTTTGTTGGCTTTAGAACTCTAAGCACTTTACCGCTGCTAACCAGTGCTAAAGTGCATATGCTCTCTGTGTAAATTGTATGTATTTGGTTCATCCATGATTGGCATATTTGATTTATTAGTAAGTCCCTAGTAAAGTGCACTAGAGGTGCACAGGGCCTGTAAATCAAATGCTACTTGTGGGCCTGCAGCACTGGTTGTGCCACCCACATTAGTAGCCCTGTAATCATGTCTCTGACCTGCCACTGCAGTGTCTGTGTGTGCAGTTTTAAACTGTAAATTCGACTTGGCAAGTGTACCCACTTGCCAGGCCTAAACCTCCCCTTTTCTTACATGTAAGGCACCCCTAAGGTAGGCCCTTGGTAGCCCCAAGGGCAGGCTGCAGTATATGGTTAAGGTAGGACAAATAGCAACGTGCTTTATATGTCCTGACAGTGAAATACTACTAAATTTGTTTTTCATTGTTGCAAGGCCTGCCCCTCTCATAGGTTAACATGGGGGCTACCTTTAAATATGATTAAAGTGTAGATTCCCTTCGGGAGCGGATAGACATGTGGAGTTTGGGGTCTCTGAGCACACAATTTAAAAATACATCTTTTAGTAAAGTTGATTTTAAAATTGGGTGTTTGAAAATGCCACTTTTTGAAAGTGGACATTTTCTTGCTTAAACCATTTCTCTGACTCTGCCTGTTCGTGGATTCCTTGTCTGGGTCAGTTTTACAGTTGGTCTGTTTGTGTCACAAAGGGAGCTGGGGTGGCCTGTATATCCGGATGAGCCAACAAGGCTAGAGTGGAGGGAGGAGTGGTCACTTACACCTCAATGGCCTTCACTCAATGCCTTCACATAAAGTAGTCTCCAACCCCCTGGTGTGTGTCTGGGGCCTGGCCTGGGCAAGGCAGGAGCCGGTAAACAACATAGACTTTCCTTTGAAGTTTGCCTACTTCAAAGGGAGAAAGGGGTATAAGTATTGGACCCAAAATCCCAGACTTTAGATCACTTCTGGAACCAAGAGGAACCTCTGCCTAGGAGAAGAGCTGAGGAGAAGTGCTGCCCCTGCCTGTGACTGTGCTTTGTTGGGCTATCCTGCAGTTGCTGCTTTGCCTGTGGAAGGGGAGAAAGACTGGACTTTGTTGTGCATTCCTGCTTGAGAAGCATCTTCAAGGGCTTGAACAGAGCTTGCCTCCTGTTTTGAAGTCTCAGGGCCAACAAAGACTTCTTCTGCTGGCAAATGGGCTCTCTGCTGAGACTCCTGCCTCACCAAGTGATGCCCTATCCAGTCCCTGGGCCCTTGAAAGGTGAAGTTGGCAGAACAAGGGCTAAAATCAACGCACAGAACACCGTGCAGGGAAATTTTCGACACTCCACCAGCATCGCTGCTAGAAGATCGACACATCGCAGCTCGAGAAACGAGGCAACACCTACTTGTGGCTGCTGATAATGACGTAAACCCCTCGCAGCACGGTTTTCCAAAACAGTGGTACCGGATTTCTCATGCATCATCCCTGGGCGTCAAAGTCATTGTGAAACTGCGTGAATCCAAGATGACCCGTCCAGAAATGGACACATCACTCTATTGTGAGGGAGAAGAACTACTCATCGCCGACCTGACCGGGGAGGAAAATGATGCACGGCCTCACTTGCGAGTAAGGAATCGATGCATCGCTGACTTTTCCAACGCATGTTCGCTCATGCAGATTTATTTTTGATGCAAACCAGGTAATTTGTGTAAAATCGTTTCCATTGTTTTCTATGGAGTAAGACTCTTATTCTTTTGAAATTTCATATTTTTACTTCTATATGTTGGATTTTTGTTGTTTTGGTCTTGTTTGATTTAGATAAATATTGCCTATTTTTCTAAATGGGTGTGGTGTCCATTTTCTAGTGTTTTCACTGTATTACTGTGTGTGTTGGTACAAATACTTCACACATTGCTTCTGGGTTAAGCCTTTCTGCTCATGCCAAGCTACCAGGGGTGTGAGTGGGGGTTAACCAGGTGTTTTTCTACTTTGCCCTGATTAGAGTGAGAGTCCTTGCTTGGACACGGAGTAACCTGACTGCCAACCAAAGACCACATTTCTAACAGCCCTGCAAATAACTCCTTCGACTCTGCACTTGTCAACGATCTTGCCAGAAAAAACTAAGACCAGGACTTTCTCCATTATATTTCATCTTATGATATTATCCTGCTGGCAGGCAGAACCATATCACTTTTTGGGGAATCTTTGCTTCTTCACTCCTGCAGTCAGAGGGGAAAAGTACGGACACCTACAGAGTGGCTTGGCAACATACGTTTCAATAGCCCACATCACTTCAGCCAGTCCCCAGCCTCCACACTTCCACCCATTAATGCTGCTAAATCTCCGCCACGGCCCAGAACCAGGCCACAGAGATACTAAATATTAACATTGACACCCATTCTAAATATAAAGCCAAAGCTGCATGGCAGTTGGTCAACCAGCTGGTGAAATAAATAAGTAAAGCAGAAACAGTGAAAATCATCATTTCTGGGGACTTGAATTTATATTTGCTTGGCGCCTCTTTGGAAGAGTCCGTTGCACTTTAAATCACAATCTGGAATATACCAGTACAAGGGAAAACTCTCAAGGCCATGCAAACAAGATTAAAATGGACCTATTGGATGAACTGGAAAAGTTGAATCTGAGGGCACTGAATGGTAGGTTTCTGGATGACAACCCACCAGCGGCCTCTTATTATACCTCGTCTTTTTTCTCGAGAATAGATTACACCTTTGTTTCCCTTCCAATGTTTGAATGGGTCACTTCCTTCCATCTAGGCGATAGAAGTAAAAGCGATCACCACCCGCAAGTGAAAGTCTTAGTAATAAACGCCTCCACATTTAACAGGGTTAAGGAACCTGTTAACTACATCTTCACTGTTAGCTATAAGAGGATGAAGTGTGCACAAGCAGCTACACTGTGTCTAAGGCCCATAGTTATACTTTTTTAGCGCCGCATTTGTGCCCCTTTTTGATGCAAAAGCAACGCAAACTTGCAAAATACCATTGTATTGATGCAAATGCAACGCTAAAAAAGTATAAATATGGGCCTAATTCTGCTGTCTATCAGACTCTAAATCAGCCTCTTAGTCATCAGTATGGGCCAGGTATATCCTGGCAGTAAGTGCAGTAACATAGTTGTTACCCAGTAATTCCGCATTAGGAGAACATTGTAATACCACAGTAATTGCTCATGCCAAATGTTAGAAATTGGGGCTCTAGTTGGCAAAGTTATACACCCTTGTCCAGGTAGGGACCACAATCCTAGTCGGGGTAAATCACAGCACAACCCAAATTATCCTGTGCTCACCCTCTGGTAGCTTGGCACAGAGCAGGTAGGCCTAACTTAGAAGGCAATGTGTAAAGTATCTGTGCAATAACTCACATAGTAACACAGTAAAAACACCACAAAAATACACCACAAAGGTTTAGAAAAATAAGTAATATTTATGTGAATGAAAAAAGGTCAGAACGATGAAAATCCAATGTACACAAGCAAAGTTAGAAATTTCTAAAGATTAAATTCCACTAAAGCGCTTAGAAACTCAATAGGTCCAACAGGGGCTATCACGGGGTCATTGACGGAGTCGTTCCCAATAATCCGATGCCACAGGTGCCAGACACAGAGTCACACGGACCCCCCAAGCCTAGTACCTTTGGAAACAAAGAAACAAAGACATCACATGGAGTCATGGAGATGAAGCGTCGCTGGAGCCGGTGTGGCGTCAGACCCTTATGGCGTCCAGGGAGGTGAGGCATTGGTTCTGTACTGGCTCTGTGAGGCAGGGGAGGAGAGGCGTCAATTCCCTCCAATTGCAGTGGGAGCTGGTGCGGCATCAGTGGCGAGGCATTGGTTCCTTGGGACCCGGAAGGGTTGATGAATCCAGTCGGTCATGATGTGACAAGTTGACCTTGCAGTGTCGCGATCACACTGTGTGACATCAGAGGTAACGCAGCAATGTCAGACATGTGTTGCAGGCTGCGGTTGTTGCATGCAGTGATGTCCCTGGAGCTGTGGTGTCGATGCTGGAATAGCTGAAGTTGTTCTTGGCGGCGCTGAAGTCGGAAAACTAGCTAAAAACTAGAAGATTAGGTTTTTGCTGTTCCTGAAACTTCAGAACAGGAGGCAAGCTCAATCCAAGCCCTTTGGCGAGCACCTTTAGGGAAGGCAGAGTATTTCCAGCAAAGTCAGAGGCCAGCAGGCGGCAGGGGAACGGCAGGGCAGCAGTCCTTCTCAGCAAAGCAGTCCAGATGAGTCCTTTGGGAAGCCAGGCAGTATCTCTGACAGAGTTCAGATGTAGATCCAGAAGTATCTGATTTGGTGGGGTAAAATACCCAGGCCCATATTTATACTTTTTGACGCTAAACTGCGCTAACGCAGTTTAGCGTCAAAAAATTTAGCGCCGTCTAACGCCATTCCGAAGCGCCATGCGGGCGCCGTATTTATGGAATGGCGTTAGCCGGCGCAAGCAGACCGGCGCTGCCTGGTGTGCGTGGAAAAAAACCACGTAGACCAGGCAGCGCCGGCGTAGGGGGAAAATGGCGCTAGGGCGTCTTAAAATGGCGCAAGTCGGGTTGACGCTAAAAAATCGTCTTAACCCGATTTGCGCCATTTTTTCGACGCCCAGACGCCATTTAAATGACTCCTGTCTTAGTAAAGACAGGAGTCATGCCCCCTTGCCCAATGGCCATGCCCAGGGGACTTATGTCCCCTGGGCATGGTCATTGGGCATAGTGGCATGTAGGGGGGCACAAATAAGGCCCCCCTATGCCACCCAAAAAAAATTGAAAAATATAAAAAATTATACTTACGTGAACTTACCTGAATGTCCCTGGGGTGGGTCCCTCCATCCTTGGGTGTCCTCCTGGGGTGGGCAGGGGTGGCAGGGGGGATCCCTGGGGGCAGGGGAGGGCACCTGTGGGCTCATTTTGAGCCCACAGGCCCCTTAACGCCTACCCTGACCCAGGCGTTAAAAAGTGGCGCAAATGCGGGGTTTTTTGACCCGCCACCTCCCGGGCGTGATTTTTGCCCGGGAGTATAAATACGACGCATTTGCGTCGCCGTCATTTTTTTAGACGGGAACGCCTTCTTTGCATCTCATTAACGCAAGGAAGGCGTTCACGCTAAAAAATGACGCTCTTTGCCCATACTTTGGCGCTAGACGCGTCTAACGCCAAAGTATAAATATGGCGTTAGTTTTGCGCCGAATTTGCGTCGAAAAAACGACGCTAATTCGGCGCAAACGGAGTATAAATACGGGCCCCAGTTTATATAACCAAATATGCCTTTGAAGTGTGGGAACATCAAGAGTATTTTTGAAGTGCACAAGCTCCCCTTTCAGCTCAGGCATGTCTGCCAGGATCCCTGTGGGGGGTTATCAATCCTTTGTGTGAGGGCAAGCCACTGACCTTTGAAATGTAAGAGAGAGCCTCTCCACCCTTCGTGCCCAGGGAGACCCATTCAGTATGTAGATGAGTGCAGATGTGACTGAGTGTCCTCTGTTTATTGCTGTCTGGGAGGAAATGCGCAATGTGAGCTGTCAACCACCACAAACCAGACGTGGATTGGAGACAGGCTGTAAGGCACAGATGGCAGTGAGTGTAGAGAAATGCATGCTTTTTAAAAGTGGCATTTCTAAAATAGTAATATTAAATTCAACTTCACCATTAAGCAGGATTTTTCTATTATCATTCTGGCAATACTAAACATGACAGGGCCACTCTTTCCAGATCAAAATCTACCACTCAAAAGTATATGAGTGCAGTTCTAATACTAGTCTACGAGAGGAGCAGGCCTCACAGTAGTGGAAAATGACTTTATGAGTTTTTCACTACCATGACATGTAAAACACATAAGTACATAAACAGCAGAACCATGCTCCAATCCCCACTATTCCATGCTCTGTCATCATGGGCAAAATCAGTTCCCTCTTCTCTTTGTATCTCGGTTCCCTTGTCTGCCAAAAATAGGAGTTCCTAGAAACATACTAAATGTGTGTATTAAGCCAACAATAGTTAAAATCACATTTACACATAGATTGCTCGTTTTAAAATGAGAAATGCATTCTGTTATGAATTAATTTCTTATGTCCTCTTTATTAGTTTATCTATCTCCCTTTTATGTATTCTTTATATTCTTACATTGCTTCTCTCTCATCTTCGTCGAGTACCAAGCAGTCCTACTTCAAAATACGCTTGATGACATTTCCTTCAGCCTCCATGTTCTGCTGTGACTTGTAAATTTAGCTTTACATTTGGAATACAGAGTAACTGCCCTCATCCGGAATTTTGTGAACCATGAAGTAACAGCAGTCTTATTAGTTCTGCCTAGAGATTTTAGTTGCTAGAATCCCCAAAAGTCTACTGGAAAACTGTAGGGGGATAATGAGAGTCAACCGAAGACATAATTACCAATTTCCTTAGGAATTCCTCATTACTCAGTGAACTCCCGGATTTACTGGATTCTGGTGTCCATGAACTAACCGTACCCTGAAGAATATAACTTTGTGGTGTGGATTTAACAACACTCACTTCCCCCATTTAATCCCCCAGTCCCCCACAGTGGCGCTCATAATGAGGCCCTACGCAGCAGGTCAGTGTGGTATGGTAAATCAAACCCTGCAAGCTGGTGGTAGTGGGAATGGATTTGGGGAATTTAATTAAACCAGGTGAAATATTTATTGTTTAAAAGAGTCTACAGAAAATTCATGCATGCCAGTAACTATAGTCTTCACTTGTATTCACACTTTCATGAGTTAACATACTGATGATGGATATAGATGTTGTCAATTAAAGTAAGCTACAAAGATAGTCAACCATGCAATCTTCTAATCTTTCCGTATCCTTCTTGCTACACCTCCACTTCTTTATACTATCTCTCTGTGATTGGTAAATAAAAGTGTTTGCTTTCAGTTTGGAAATGATCTATAAATAGCAGAGTTGCAGGGAGCATTTCCATGAGTAGTAACATTTCATGTAGGAGCGTGCTGAGCGTCCAGTATTTACTAAATCCTATTTCAAGAGAATTGCCAGGAGTATTCTTTTAAGGCATGCTAGCACAAACAAGACATATCAACTTACTAAGGGCCTCATTACTAGGCCCAGGAGAAGAACTCTGCTCTGCCTGAGGAGTTTGCAGAATTCAGGCACTTCACGCTACGAGGAGTAGCGCAGAGTTCTCAAATTCCGCAATCTGGTGCAGAGTGGAGTTAATTTGCATGCATTAGATGAGGTTTTGGCGCTCTCTCACGAGCGTCACGAAACTCCTGGGCCACTAGCAAGCATGCGCAAAACTTTGCATTTGATCGCGCTGTTTTCGGTCACACGCGTGAGACTCCACATTTACTCGCACTGCTTCCGGCCGTGATGGCAGCCAAAACAGTTCTGCTCACGAGCGTGAATGCACCTGGAGTGGATTTTCTACTCCAGATGGATCTAAATGTCGTCAAACTGTGTTTTTTGAGTAGATTTTCTTCTCCAAAGGACCCATCAAGTTGTTTTTTAGATTGAGAAGCCTTTATTTTTCCAAACAGGAAGGAAGTGCCCTAGAAATTCCAACTTCCTGTTCCTGTCCAGCAGGCTCCTCCCAGTGCTTGGTCCATTTCCTGGCCACTTTTCACTTAGATTTCAAGGTAGATGGATCACTCTCTTTGCCTCCTGAATATACCTTTGGATTTAAGGACTTTGGACCTCATTACGAGTTTGGCAGTCTGTGGACTGCCATGGTGGCATTGGTGGTCTGACGGCTGTTGGGTTCGTGGTTGGACCACCGTATTATGAGTTATACAGGCCTATGAAGCAAAGACTGCTGTGGTCCCACCATCACTGCAAGGCAGCACAGATTGCTGCAGAAAGGAGGCAGCACAAACAGACCTGCGGAGCCTGTTTTGCCGCTGGGCACATTATGAGGTTGCACATTGCCAATCTGACCCTGGCGGTCTGACCACCACTTCTCAGCAGGTAGAAATGGACAGTATGAAGGGAGACACTCACCTACAGGCAGCCTCACATGTCTGGTACCGCCATGGAGCCTATCACACACATCCTGTCACTGCTGCTGATCATAAACGGCCCACAAAATCCATGCCTACACAGTCGGAATCAACCATAAATAGACACACCTACCTGTGTCATTACACTCAACAATAGATCATTGCACTGTCCTCCACATCATATGGGGGTCACACTGAGGGCACCAAGTAAACTTGTCATTGTGTCCCAAGTTGGAATCATTCACAGTCACAAAAAGCTCCCTTTGGGCAGGTCATGCACACTGCGCTGCAACACTATACAAAAACACACGTCTGCTCATCTCAGGCACAGTTAAGTGTACACAACATTGTCTCACACAGCACCAACAAAACAGCAAAATCACATCTACAAATACAGTTCACGTACTCACATTCCTCACATGCCATGGACTGCCGTCACATTCAACACACATATGTATGGATGTGTCATGGAACACAAACATCACTACCAGTAAACAGCCCTGCAATGGACACACACATAACCCACATTACAACACAATGGAAGGAAAATAGGATGTACAATAGACAGAGAGACACATATACAAAGCTCACTATGCAAACAATACCTGCACAATAGGGATGGGGCCATCAGGAGCACTTAGGGAAGGAGGCTGCACTGGGACACATATCACTTTGCACATGCTCCTTAAACAGCATGTGCACAGGAACTAGGCCTACATGTATCTCAGGGACAAACAATACTAGACCCAAATGACATGCCTATCTGCACAATGTGGAAGTGCAAGTCAACAGAGGACATACAACTCCAACTGCATGGGACAAACCTCTACAAGAAATAGCTGCAAGGTAAACAGAGCTAAATGGACACATGCACAGCAAATGCAAACAAAGGTAGCAGAACTAAACACCCTCCATGTCTGCACAAACAAAATTCAAACTGCCACACACTAGATGAATCCATAGTCCATATCAGGGGCACACGTTTAACACTGTATATGCTTAGATTGGATTGATATATGCAAGATGAAATGCTTACCAATCCAAACAGTACACAATGCCATGACGCCACCATTGCATTTACACCTACATATCCATACAGACAACAGGCCTTGTCTTGGGGGCCACCAGTACTGCCCACAAAGCCAGATACTGTAAAAAACAGCAAATGGATCAGCAAGCAGGCTGAAACATACACAACTGTAGGCAGACAACACAAGTCACTCAGGAACAACATCAAGGTAGAAAAGGAATTGCAGGACAAATGATTACCCCAAAAATACTGTTTTGGCTTATTAAATTCAAACTTAGAAAGTTCAAGGCCACTGACCAGTCCATTTTGTTCCACACAGGCACATCACTGTGCTCTCACTTGACTTCTAACTGCCAGGGAACTCACACAGAAAGGGACATCAAGTGGGCAGGCAGGCACCTCAGGGATGACCTTTGGGGTAGGGATCAGATTTGGGAGGGGTGAGTTTGGGAGGAGTCGATTGCTTCTTGGGAGGGGTGGGATTTTTCTTGCAGGAGAGTTATGGGTGCTTGCAGGGGTGGCAGGTGTGACAAGGGAGGACTTGAAGGTGGAAAGGATGGGTTGGGAGGTAGGTCAAGGCCACTTGGGTTTAGGATGTAGGTGGTGGGAACAGGGTTAAGTTTAAGGTTAAACAAAAATCTTTCTTAGGAGCATGGGACGTCAGCAGAAGGGGTGGGGATTTGGAGATCGAGGGAGTGGTTGTCTGCTTTGTCGGTGTGGATGTCATTGGTGTCTGCGGGTGGGATGTATGCTTGTATTTGGGTGGTGTCTGTTGCGTGGATAAGTTTGTGCATTTGTGTGTCTTGGGTGGCTGGGAGGTGGAGGTGCTGGGGGATGGACTGGTGGATCTGTGTGTGTTTGTTGGGTTGGTGTCTGCAGGTAAGCTGGATGCAGTGAATGTCTGTGTGTCTGGGTGGCATCTGTGGGTATGGTGGTTGTGGTGGATGTCTGTGTGTCTGTTGGAGTGGTGTCTGCGGGTATGTTGTGTGTGTCACTGACTGTTGTGGTGGTGCCTGTGGGTATGCCTGATGTTTCGAGTTGGTGAGTGGTGGTGGTGGGGGTGTCCTGGGAAGTGGTGACTGATGTTGTAGGTGTGGGTGTCTGTTGTTTGCTTGCGTGCCAGTGTGATTTGTGGTGCCTATGTCTGTGTGTGCTGCTCTTGTGTGTTGAGGTGAGTGCATACAGATTGTTCTGTGTACTTGGGGTAGGTAGGGGAATGGGGTATTTGGATTGGGAAGTAGGAGATGGTGGGGGGACAGAAGGTGGAAGATGGCTGGCTTCCCTCAGCATGGAGGCCAGAGCCTGAAAAGACCTCTGTAGGCCAGACATTGAACCATGAATGCCTTCCAAGAATGCAGTAGTTTGCTGCAGTTGAGTTGCCAAGCCCTGGAGGGCCTTCACAATGGCTATCTGATCCACAGAGATACTCATCAGTAGGTCAATAGCCCCCTCACTGAGGGCAGCAGGAGTAACATGAGCTTGGGCAGACATGCCTGTGGCAAAGGAGACACCCAGCTTGCACGGCCAACTGCGTGGGGAGCAACTTGGAGGGTAGTGATAGAATGAGGGGTGGCGGACAAAGATGGCACATGGGTATGCACTGATGCTTCTGCCACCACTAGGAAGTGTCCACTGGAGCAAGATCTTGATGATGAAGATGATGTTCCGGTCTTCCATGTGGCATTTCACTCACCTTCTGGGCCACTGGGTCCCTCAGTGTCCATGGTGTCCTGACCTAAGGTCCTGTTGCAAGATGAGTTCCCAGGCTGTCCCCTGTCTCCTACACTTCCCAGGGCTGATGCTGCAAATACAAAGAAACATAGAAAAATAGGGTTGTTAGAAATGGGGTCTCTAGTTGGCAGAGGTATACACCCTTGTCCAAGTAGGGACCACAATCCTAGTCAGGGTAAGTCATGCACAATCCAAATTATTCTGTGCCCACCCTCTGGTAGCTTGGCACTGAGCAGTCAGGCTTAACTTAGAAGGTAATGTGTAAAGTAGTTGTGCAATAAATCATGCAGTAACGCAGTGAAAACACTACAAAAAATACACCACACAGTTTTAGAAAAATACAAGATATTTATCTGAATAAATTAAGGTCAAAACGATCAAGATTTGATAATCACAAGTTGAAATATCACTTTGGTAATAATAAGAACAGTCATAAGTTCTTAAAAGTAACAATTGTCAATCGCAAGCACAAAGTACCTGGTATGCGTCATAATTACACGCACAGAGACTGCAGAGGAGGAGATGCATGGAAAAGGAGGGTTGTGTGTTGGATTTCCAGGCGCACACAGACGATGCGTCAATTCTTTTCCATGCGGCAAGGACCATGCCATGAATTCTGGTGCACAGGCTTGAATCCTCTTTGCGATGCGTGGTCTTTTGACTCCCAGGGACGATGGATGGAAATCCTGGGTGTCCAGGATGAATTCACAGGTGTTGTGTCCATCTGGTGGGCGATATGTCAGAGATTCTGTCGCACGGCCGGAGCTGCGTCGATTCCTCCAGCAGGAAGTCAGGCAGTGTTTTTCCGGCTCGGTGATGCATCGGTCCAGTGGGCTGTCCATCAAAGTTCCGGTCCCAATGTTGGCGTTGCGTCAATCTCCTCTCAGGGAGCCAGGCTGCATCGTTCCAGGTCAGCGATGCGGTGATCCTTTCACTGCCAGACAGCCTGTGCATTGATTTCGTCAGGCTGTGCGTCACTTTTCGCCGCACAAGGAGTTCCTTTTCAGAGATGAAGTCTTTTTGGCCCGCAAACGTCAGGAACCAGGAGGCAAGCCCAATCCAAGCCCTTGGAGAGCACTTCTCAGCAAGGACAGAGGCCAGCAAAGCAGCAGGGCAACAGCAAGGCAGCAGTCCTTCACATCAAAGAAGTCCAGGTGATTTCTTTAGGCAGCCAGGCAGCTCTTCTTGGCAGGTTGCAGGATCTGGTTCAGAATGTCTGTCCCAGGAAGTGTCTAAGTTGTTAGGGTCAGGGACCCAGTTTATATACCCAAAGTGCCTTTGAAGTGGAGGAGACTTGGAGACTTCGAAGAGGGGTTTTCAGGTTCACAAGGTCCCCTTTCAGAACAGCCCTGTCTGCCAGGGTCCCAGTACAGGGTTTGGCAGTCCATTGTGTGAGGGCAGGTCACTGCCCTTTGAAATGTAAGTGTCAGGCCCTCCACCCTTCCAGCCCAGGATTTAGTATGCAGATATGTGCAGGTGTGACTTAGCATCCTGTGTTTGTGGTTGTCTGGGTGAAATGCACAGGGAAGCTGTGAACCAGCCTGGCCCAGACATGGATTTGAAACAGGCTGTAAGGCATAGAAGGATTTTAAGTGCAGAGAAATGTTCACTTTCTAAAAGCGGCATTTCTAAAATAGTAATATAAAATCCAACCTCACCAGTCAGCAAGATTTTGTATTACCATTCTGGCATACTAGATGTGACCTGTCTGTCCCTTTCTGATCAGAACCTACGACTCAAACAGTACATGAGAGTAGACCTAATGTTAGTCAATGGAAGGAGCAGGCTTCACAGCAGTGGAAAATTAATGTAGTTTTTGTCCACTACCAGGACATATAAAACACACAGGCATATGTCCTGCGTTTTACTTACATAGCACCCTGTCCTGTGGGTTATTCAGGGCCTACCTTAGGAGTGACATATGTAGAAAAAGGGAAGTTTCAGGCTTGGCAAGTAATTATAAATGATAAGTCGAAGTGGTAGTAAAACTGGACTGTACGACGAAACAACGACTGCAAAAAAAACTACTGCCTTAACAACGAGGTCGGAACACCGACCTCGTTGCTACTACTAATGATTTTACCACGAATGCCTTAACAACTATATTTCGTTGTAAAGGCATTCCTGATAAAATCATTAGCAATAGGCACCATTCACCCTACATCCCTCACCCCACCCCTCCAACCCCACCCCAAAACCAAAAAACCCCTGCCCCCCCACCCACTCCCCAAAACCAAAAACGCCCCACCCCCCCAAACCCACCCCAAAACCTAAAACCCCTTGACCCCCCACCCACTCCCCAAAACCAAAAACGCCCCACCCCCCCAACCCCACCCTAAAACCTAAAACCCCCTGACCTCCCACCAACTCCCCAAAACCAAATACGTCCCACCCCCCCAACCCCACCCCAAAACCTAAAACCCCTGACCCCCCACCCACTCCCCAAAACCAAAAACGCCCCACCCCCCCAACCCCACCCCAAAACCTAAAACCCCCTGACCCCCCACCCCCTCCACAAAACCTAAACCCACACTTACCTTCGCCAAGTCCCTTCTTTGTACCTTAACCACGCATGTTCGTTGTTCAGAACATACTTAGTTAAGGCACAAAAAAACAAAGTCGTGGTTAAAAAAAGCGTTGTTGCGCTTTCGTTAACCACGACCTTCGGAAAAAAAAAGTCTTAAAAAGGGATGTTTTCCGTAAAACTGCACACACAGGCCTTGCAATGGCAGGCATGAGACATGGTTAAGGGGCTACTTATGTGGGTAGCACAATCAGTGCTGCAGGCCCACTAGTAGTATTTAATTTACCGGCCCTGGGAACATGCAGTGCACTTTACTGGGGACTTACAAGTAAATTAATGATGCTGATTGGGTATGAGCCAATGTCACCATGTTTTATAGGAGACAGCATATGTACCTTAGCACTGAGTAGCAGTGGTAAAGTGTGCAGAGTCCTAAAACCAGCAAAAACAGTGTCAAAAAGTGGAGGGAGGCAGGCAAAAAGTTAGGGGTGACCACCCTAAGGCTGTCAGGTCAAACATGTGTCCCCCCAGCTGAAAGTGCAGAGAACTACCCAACCCCTTGGAAGCTCTCATCGCTAAGGCGGAAGTGTTTGGATAGACCATCAGCATTGACGTGGTCAGTTCCCGGACGATACTCCACCGTAAAGTCCATCCCCTGTAGGGAAATGGACCACCTCAAGAGTTTAGGATTTTCATCCCTCATCTGCATGAGCCAACTGAGAGGCCTCTGGTTAGTCTGAACCCGGAAGTGAGTCTCAAACAGGTATGGTCTCAGCTTCTGCAGTGCCCAGACCACAGCAAATGCTTCTCTTTCAATAGCACTCCACCTCTGTTCCCGTAGCAATAGTCTTCTGCTAATAAAGACTACCGGTTGGTCTAGGCCCTCCTCATTTAGCTGTGCTAGGACCACCCCTATGCCATGCTCTGAAGCGTCTGTCTGCATGATGAATTCCTTGGAATAGTCAGGTGCCCTGAACACGGGTGCCATGCACATGGCTTCCTTCAGGGAGTCAAAGGCTTTCTGACAAGCCTCTGTCCAATTCACCAACCTAGGCTGCTTTTTTGATGTGAGTTCTATTAAGGGGGCCACTATGGTGCCGTAAGCCTGAAAAAATATTCAGTAGTATCTGGTGAGACTTAAGAAGTCTCTCACTTACCTTGCCACCACCTACTAGGTGTCCTAAGTACACCACGGAACACTGCCCAATCTGGCACTTACTTGCCTTGATGTTCAGGCCTGCCTATTGCAGGGTCTGAAGCACCTCCTTGAGGTAGAGCAGGTATTCCTCTCAGCTGGAACTATAATCAGCCATGTGGTCTACGTAGGCTGTGCAGAAGACATCCTTGCCAGCAACCATGCGCTGGATGGTAGCAGGGGCATTTTTCAGTCCAATGGGCATTACTCTGAACTGGTAATGACCCACAGAAGTAGAAAAAGCGGATCTCTCTTTTGTTCCCTCAGTCAAGGCGATCTGCCAGTACCCTGACGTGAGGTCAAAGGTATTGAGGAACTTGGCAGTGCCTAGACTGTCTACATGCTCATCAGCTCGGGGGATGGGGTGAGCATCTGTCTTTGTGAGAGAGTTGAGACCCCGGTAGTCCACGCAGAACCTAAGCTCTGGTTTGGCACAGGGAGTGGCAGCCTTGGGAACCAACACCACTGAGTTGGAACAGGGACTGCTGGACTTCTCAATCACCCCAAGAGCCAGCATCTTGGCAACTTCCTCCTTGATGCTGGACCTTACTTATCTGACACTCTGTAAATTTGATTCTTTACAGGGGAACTGTCTCCTGTGTCAATATCATGGACACACAAGTGAGTCAGTCCAGGGGTGAGGGAAACCAGGGAAGAGAACTGCTCCAATAACTCGTAGCAGTCGCCTCTCTGATCTAGGGTCTGGGAGTCAGAGAGTTTGACACCCTCCACTGACCTATCACCATCCTTAGAAGAGAGGAGGTTGGGGAGTGGCTCACTCTCCTCTTCCATACTCTCATCTGTCACCAGAAGCATGCTGACTTCAGACCACTCAAAATGAGGCTTCAGTCTGTTCTGATGGAGCACCCTTAGGGGATTTCTAGAGGACTTGAGGTCCACCAAGAAAGTGGCCTCCCCCTTCCTCTCCTTGATCTCGAATGATCCAGTCCAGTGGTCCTGGAGAGCACTAGGCTCCACTGGCTCCATTACCCATATTTTGTCTCCAGGTGAGAATTCTTCCACTGTAGCCTTCTGGTCATACCATTGCTTCTTCACCTCTTGACTGGCCTTGAGGTTGCTCCTGACCTATTTCCAGAAGCGTTGCATCTGGTTGCAGAGGGCCAGCATGTAACTGATCACATTGTGGGTGGAGGTTCCTGGGAGGTTTCTCCCAACCCTCTTTCTCTATGCTTAGGGGTCCCCTGAAAGGGTACCCCTGCTGAACCCAAACCCTTTCTGGGGCAGCTCTGTATAAGCAAAGTGAAGGCATGGCTAGAGGACGTCCCACTTCTGCCTCATGGCCTCAGGTAGGCCTGTGATCATGCCTTTTAGGGTCTTGTTGAACCTTTCCACAAACTCATTGGGTTGAGGGTGGTAAGGGGTGGCGAATCGGTAGGTCACCCCACACGCATCTCACATGGACTTCATGTATTCAGACATGAAGTTTGTGCCTCTGTCAGACACAACCTTTTTTGGGAATCTCACACGGGTAAATATCCCCATTAGAGCTCTGGTCACCACCAGTGCAGTCACTGTCCTTAGAAGGATTGCCTCTGGATAGCGTGTGGCATGGTCCACCAAAACCATGAGAGAACTGTTGCCTAAGGCAGTTTTGAGGTCCAAGGGACCAATGACGTCGATGCCCACCCTTTCAAAGGGGGTGCCAATGATGGGGAGTGCGATCAGGGGGTCCTTGAGCCTTTTCTCTGTCTTCCCACTAGCCTGGCAGGTTGGGCAGGACCTACAGAAAGCATCTGAGGCTACCTGTATTCAGGACCAATAAAAGTGGGTGACAAGCCTGACGAAGGTCTTGTCTTGTTCCAAATGTCCCGCCAGGGAGATGTGGTGAGACAAACCAAGTAGGAAGGCCTGGTAGCACTGGGGGACCACCAGCACACATGCTGCCCCAGCTTCTGGCACCTTGGGCTCATTGTAATAGAGATCATTATCCCAATAGATATGGTGGTCGCCATAGGCTTCACCTGCTGCCTGGGCCGCGGCCTGTCACCTCAAACCCTCAAGAGTGGGGCACTCTTTCTGCACTTGGTTGGCCCACCCTCAACTTGACAGCCGGCAAGCTCAGGTAGGTTACCCAGGGCTGCAATGTCCTCCCCAGTTGGCTCAGGGGCCTCTTCCTCTGGGACCCCATAAACCACAGCGGGAACTTCTGCGACCGGTTTCCCGTACCCCTTGCCCCTCTTCTTTGCACCTGTCTGGGCCATTGTTCCATGCTCCAGGCGCCCTTGACTCCCTTCCCAGGTGTCGAGACGGGGCCACTCACCTGAAAAGCAGGAAGTCTGCAGGGGTGATGGTATGCCCCCGACCTTCTGGAACACCTCTCGGCACTTCCTGGTGGACACAGACACCTCGACAGGTGTCCCAAAAGGAAAGGAGGAGTGGAAGAGAAAGAGACAAAACACTGCCACGTCTTGCCGGTCCAGCCAGGCACCCTGTATCTTCGGGGGGGCCGGTCATTGTTGACAGAGTGATAGTAGAGTTAGTGCACTCAACTTCCTTGAAACTGAATCTCCCTTTCTGATATGGGCACGGGAGCAGTAGAAGAACACTGGGATGCTCCAGCACTTTTCTTGGATAATAATAACTGTTGGCACAATTACTAACACTGCATTACCAAAAACCCAAATTGAGTACCATAACAATAAGTACTGCAACACTAGGGTTGGCTTCACAGAGAATCACTGTTGCACACTACAATTAGAACTATGGTTGCACTTATCATGCACAAGAAAGACAAACAAGGGCTTTAATTCCATCACATATGTTTCCTGCATGCATAGGGTTAAATTAAAAAGAACAAAAACAATCAGAGAAATACAAATGTCCACTCTGGGTTGAAACAGTTAGAGTGGGACAGTTTGGTTTGGTTTCACTCTGTGTGTGAAAAACCCTTCAAAAAGCAAATTCCTCAAACCTGAAACACAGACATGAATGAGACAATTTAAATCCAAGAGTTATGCTATTAGAGAAAGAAAAGTCACGTAAATGCTCTTTTAAAATTGCACTGTCACTTTTTGTAGTATTTGAGCTCAAGCAGATTTCCTGAAGCTCATTTAGGCAAGTAACTACAATAATAATGTAGAATGTTCAGAAATGCATTTGTCTTGTCAAGATAAGCACTCTGCCAAAATACAAGGTCTGAAATACACCAGCTGTTCTAGGAAAGCGCAGCGCTCAAAGAACAAACTCCATGGAGAATACTAGTCACTTAGCTGCAGTGTTTTTTGGAGTGCTGGAGGAATGCCTGGTGTCAGCTGGCACAGGAATAAAGAAAATAATTGCCTCAAAAGTCCTGAATACGAGGATGACAGCAGGGGCTGGACTACCAAATCAGATGCTAAGATCAGGAAGCAAAACAAAGTCAAGTAGGGAGGCATGCTTCACTCTGCTATTGATAGTCAATCAGGAAAGCATTTGAGTTTCCACATGTGGATGAGTCACCACACCCAATTAGAAGCACATGTCTACACCTGCTCACATTAGCAAACAAGCATTGGTAAAACAAGCATTGATAAAACCAATTGTGTAACACAGCACATTATGCTTACTTAGAAACATGAAGGTTTAACTAAGAACAGCGATATGATTTAACCCTAATCACTGGGGATGCTGACAGATAATGCAGCAGGCCCCTTGGGGATTCCTGAGAGTCCTCCCCACCAAGGACCCTCTCAAAGGGGGGGGGGGGTTGGAAGGGTGCAGGAGATGGAATTTTTTAGTGAGACGAGGAGCATGAAATGTGGACGCGGGTTCCCAGGAATTGTCCTCAGGCCCATAGCCTTTCCAAGCCATAAAATAGTGTAGAACACCATGGACGCGCCGGGAGTCGAGAATTTTGGCCACTTCAAATTCTCATTGCCCTTGTACTTTTACCGGGGGAGGTGGTGGGGCATCGCGGGTATCAGGGGAATAGGGACGGAGTAACGACACATGAAACATGAGGTGTACCTTGAAATCATCTAGCAATGTAAGTTCTACTACCACAGGATTGATGATTTTGGCAATAGGAAAGGGGCCTAGAAATCAGGAGTTTAATATTCTGGATTTTGCAAGATGGAGATTTTTATGAGGGCCACATCTGATCTCCTATCTGATAAGAGGGAGTAGGTCTCCTTTTTTTGTCTGCTTGTTTTTTACTTGAGCTTGGTAGAGTTTTAAATTGTGTTGTACTTGTTTTTGAATCTCCTGTAACTCTTTATGGTGTGTCTGTAATGATGGGACTCTTGTGGATGTTTGGGACCCAGTTATAGGTGGCATTCTTGGGTGCAGACCAAACAAACAGTAAAATGGGGATACTCCTGTAGCCATGTGGACACTGTTGTTATATAAAAATTCAACAAGAGGTAAAGCCTTATCCCACTCAGTAGACCATGTGTCAATGTAACATCTCAGGATTTGCTCCAGCGATTGGTTGGCACGTTCCGTCTGCCCATCCTTTTGTGGATGATATGCAGAGGACAAGTGGACATCCATACCGACAGAGGAACAGAAGCTACGCCAAAACCGTGATATAAATTGGGGGACACGATCGGAAAGAATTGTGGTGGGCAACCCATGAAGCCGTACAATGTGTTGGACAAACAAATCAGAGAGCTTGGAAGCCATAGGGAGGCATTTTAATGGAACAAAATGAGCCATTTTAGTTAGGTAATCTACAACCACCCATATGACAGTGTGTCCATTAGAAGCTGGGAGATCAGAAATAAAATCCTTGGGGATTCCTGACACCGGGCAGCCATGGACCTTGTGGTCATGCAGACCCACTCAGGCAAACCTAACATCTCCAGGTGAGACCTGAGCTCAAACTCCTTCCAGGTAGTATGCCAAAGGTGGTTGCCTAACAGACAATCTGCAGGCATGGCAGGACTCACAGCTACTTTTAGAGTACCAGAGATCCCCCCCCACTCAAAGGGAACAAAGCCACCTGTAGGTGACTCTCATGATTGTCAGCGACTACGACCTGGTGGAATGTATTAGGGATGATCTGGTCTGCTGACACCAGCTGACCCTTTGACCATTAATGGTGACCCCCTGCCTATACTTGGAAGTATTTGCAGGTATATGGGCTTTTGGCACCATTTCCTCATCTCCCAGAGACACTAGGGTTATCTCTATCTGTTCCCCAAAGCTATCTAGGAGTACTTCCTCCCTGAGCGCTACACTAGCCAACCCAGGTGTCTGCCCTCCAGTGGGGGGCTGTGCCCCCATTGGACACTTGGAGTCGCCCTTGTAGTGACTATGCTTGAAGGCCTATAAGCATTTGGGTACAAATTTCCCCTTTTTCTTATCAAGGAACCCTGGCCTCTTTTCAGACTCAGGTTTGGACTGGTTACCACCACACCCCTGGGAATTGTTTTTGGGGGCCTTTTGAGAACTCCTTGTTTTTAAGTTTTTCTCCCCCCTCTTTTTTCTGTTGGGAACCCTGACCACCTTTGTGGGTGCCCCACAGATAACTTTTTGGACACTCTGGTGCTAACCTAGTGGTCCGCCTCCTCAGCAAGCTACCTCGTCAGTCAGCTTACTGTCAACTAGGTGCTGGCACAACTCTGTAAAGCAAACACTGAGCATATGCTCTTTCAGGATCAAACTATACAACCCCACATAGTCATCTACTTTACTGCCCGCACCCATCCATTCAGTGCCTTACTTGAAATATCAAAGAAGTCTACCCATTTCTTTGTGGAGAGTTTGGTGCTGTCCCTGAACCTCTAACGGTCGCTGTCAGCCCAAACTTGGCAATTAAAATGGCCTTTATGAGTGGGTATGTGTTGCGGTCCTCTGTTGGTAATGTGAGGAGTGTGTCCCTCCCAATGACTGGAAAATGCTCGCACAGACTCCCTCCCCATTAATCTTCAGAAACCCCATGGGCCCTTAGTACAACGTCATACGCATCAAACCATTTATCAATGTCATATCCCACCACATAACTTGGCACTACGTCTTTGGGCATACGAACCTTCCTTTCTCCAGCAGGTCCTGCATGAATGCTGCTACTATCAGTATGGACTCAGACTGCCTAGACTTGAGGTCCATCACTTTGAGACTCCGTTTGTGAGCCAGAAGAAGTTTCTTTTCAGCCAAGACTTTCTCAGCCTCAGCTTGCTTGGTTTCTCTCTCAGTCTTCCTCTCCTCTGCCTCCATGTTTAACCTTGCCATTTGCAATTGAAATTCTCGCCCTTCATCATTTCCTCTGCGGTCAGGCCATGGCTAGAGACGGTGCTCTCTGGATTAGCAAGGGGCACAATTTCAGGGGTAACATCCCCCACTGCTGGTAGCAAATCCTCCGAAGGGCCATTCTCTGGCTCCTCCACCTCAGCATCCTCTTCTGAACAGACTCTCACCACCTTTTAGTACTCATCCTTTCTGGAGGCACTCCAGGTAGGTACTCACTTCCCCTTGCAGAACCCTTTCAGCTGGCTGACAGTGTATGTCTCCAGCTTAGCTAGGTCAAACTCTCCAGCTCCTACTTGACACCCAACCAGAGACATGTTGTTTGAGGATTAGGTTAAAATGTCAGCAGAAAAACAAAATTGCAGAAAAATGGAAAAAAACAATTTGACCTTTAATTGTGGGTAGATGGCATACACATAGCTATTGTGTGTTACTTCTGAAATACAAGTCGTATCCTCACTGCTGATCATCAATGTTAGACATGGGGTCTCTAGTTGGCAGAGGTATACACCCTTGTCCAAGTAGGGACCACAATCCTAGTCAGGGTAAATCACACACAACCCAAATTATCCTGTGCCCACCCTCTACTAGCTCGGCACTGAGCAGTCAGGCTTAATGTCGAAGACAATGTGTAAAGTATTTGTGGAATAAATCATGAAGTAACACAGTGAAAACACCACAAAAAATACACCACACAATTTTAGAAAAATATGAGATATTTATCTGAATAAACTAAGGTCAAAATGATCAGGATATGATAATCACAAGTTGAAATATCACTTTGGTAATAATAATAAGAGCCTTAAGTTCTTAAAAGTAACAATTGTCTCTTGCACGCACAAAGTACCTGGTATGCATCAGAATTACACATACGGAGACAGCAGTGGATGAGATTTGTGGAAAACGAAGGGTGTGCATTGGATTTACGGGTGCACACAGACGATGCGCTGACTCTTTTCCACGCTGCACGGACTTTACGTCAAACTCTGACATTGAGTGTGTCTCTGACTGTTGCTGTGGTGCCTGTGGGTATGCCTGATGTTTTGTGTGGGTAGGTGGGGGTGGTGGGGTGTGTGGGGGAAGTAGTGACTGATGTTGTGTGTGTGGCTGTCTGTTGTTTGCTTGTGTGCCAGTGTGATTTGTGGTGCTGTGTCTGTGTGTGCTGCTCTTGTGTGTTGATCTGGGTGCATATGGATCGGTGTATGAACTTGGGGTAGGTAGGGGAATGGGGTATTTGGATTGGCAGGAGGGAGGTGGTGGGGGGACAGAAGGAAGAGGATGACTGGCTTCCGTCACAATGGAGGTCAGAGCCTGAAAAGATCTCTGTTGGCAAGACATTGAACGATGAATGCCTTCCAGGAATGCAGTAGTCTGCTGCAGTTGGGTTGTCAAGCCCTGGACGGCATTTATAATGGCTGTCTGATCCACAGAGATACACATCAGTAATTCAATAGCCTCCTCACTGAGGGCAGCAGGAGTAAAAGGGGCTGGAGCAGACATGCCTGTGGCAAAGGAGACACCCGGCTTGCATGGCCAACTGGGTGGGGAGCAACACGGAGGGTGGTGATAGAACGAGGGGTGGTGGACAAAGCTGGCACAGGGGTATGCACCAATGCTTCTGCCACCACTAGGGGGTGTCCCATGGAGCAAGATTCTGATGATGAAGATGATGTTCTGGTCTCCCCTGTGGCACTCCCTTCACCCTCTGGGCCACTGGGTCCCTCAGTGTCCATGGTGTCTTGACCCAAGGTTCAGTGGCAAGTTGCATCACCAGGCTGTCCCCTGTCTCCTTCACTTCCCAGGGCTGATACTGCAAATACAAAGAAAAATAGGGTTGTTAGAAATGGGTCTCTAGTTGACAGAGGTATACACTCTTGTCCAGGTAGGGACCACAATCCTAGTCAGGGTAAGTCACACACAATCCAAATTATCCTGTGCCCACCCTCTGCTTTGCACTGATCAGCCAGGCTTAACTTAGAAGGCAATGTGTAAAGTATTTGTGCAATAAATCCTGCAGTAACACAGTGAAAACACCACAAGAAATACACCACACATTTTTAGAAACATATGAGCTATTAATCTGAATGAATGAAGGTCAAAACGATCAAGATTTGATAATCTCTAGTTGAAATATCACTTTGGTAATAATAAGAAGAATCGTACGTTCTTAAAGGATGGAGGGACACTGCCCAGTCCTCAATGTCCTTGGGCCACAGGGCTACTACACATAGGCCAAGACCCCTCCTCACTCCTGCAACAACACGGAGAGAACACTGCAGGTGCATCAGGTTGAAAATACACAGGCACCTCAGGGGGACGGGGAATGGGGGGCAACTCAGCCGGAAGATGGTACAACACCACTGGTCCTGGAGGGGGCTACATGCCCTGTGCGATGTCCTGGGGAGTGCAAGGCCACAGTCTCTCAAGTGGGTGGTTTGCCCATTGCTTAGTCCTGGGGAGTGCAAAGCCACAGTCTCTCAAGTGGGTGGTTTGCCCACTGCTTGGTCCTGGGGTGTGCAAAGCCACACTCTCTCAAGTGGGTGGTTTGCCCACTGCTTGGTCCTGGGGAGTGCAAGGCCACAGTCCCTCTAGTGGATGGCTTCTCCATTGGTTCTGGAGGGGGCCTTGTGTCCAGTGTGCTTCATCCTGGCAAGGATGGGGTGAGTGGATGGCTTCTTCCACTGGTTCGGGAGGGGGCCTTGTGCCCAGTGTGCTTCATCCTGGCAAGGATGGGGTGAGTGGATGGCTTCTTCCACTGGTTCTGGAGGGGGTCTTGGGCCCTATGATGCAGCACTTGGGGAGTGCAAGGCCATAGTCTCTCACCTGGGTGTCACACCTGCAGGATTTGCAGGGTCCAGGACGCACTACAGACCATGGAGGCAGGACTAAGCACTGCCCACTGGCGGTGACGGCTGCTCAGTGGTGGCAGTGGCAGTGCTAGTGTCGGGGATGCCAGTGGTGGGGGAGGTTCCTGCCCTTCCCCTGCAACCTCGGACAGCTGCCCACTGGGGCTGCTGGTGGCAATGCTGGAGGCGGTACAGGCAGTGGTGGGGGGAGGCTCCAGCCCTTCCCCTGCAGCCTCGGATGGCTGTCCACTGCGGCTGCTGCTGCTGGTCACGGTGCTGGTTGCGGTGCTAGTCCAGTGCAGGCAGTGGTGGGGGGAGGTTCCAGCCCTTTCCATGCAGTCACCAACGGCTACCCACTGGGGCTGCTGCTGCTGGTGGCAGTTCTGGTGGCAGTGCTGGTGGCGGTGCTGGTGTTGGGGACGCCAGTGGTGGGGGGAGGCTCCAGCCCTTCCCCTGCAGCCTCGGATGGCTGCCCACTGGGGCTGCTGCTGCTGCTGAAGGTGCAGACAGTGGTGGGGGGAGACTCCAGCCCTTCCCCTGCAGCCTCGGACGGCTGAACCGCCATGGTTGGTGGTGGGTGCTCAGAATCAGTCCCAGCACCAGGTCACCTGTCCTTCCTGCCTGCTGGTGCAAGCCCCTTGCCATTCCCTTTGGCAGCTGGTGGTGCCTCCTTGACCTTCCCCTTGCCAGCTGGTGGTGCCTCCTTGCCCTTCCCCTTGGTAGCTGGTGATGCCTCCATTCCCTTCCCCTTGGCAGCTGGTTGTGCCTCCTTGCCCTTCCCCTTGGCAGCTGGTGGTGCCTCCTTGCCCTTCCCCTTGGCAACTGGTGTGCCTCCTTGCCCTTCCCTTTGGCAGCTGGGGCAGGCACACCTTTAGTGCTGATGGCTGGTTCCCTGGAGCCTCTCCCACCTGCAGTAGCTGGCGACACTACTGTGGCCGTGGACTGGGTGGCTGAGATGCTCACCTGGGTTCTGACAACCCTGGCCCGATGTGAAGGATGGGGGGGAGGGCTAGGGAAGAGGTAAACGGTGGAGAGGAAAGCTTCTTAGGGACATTGGGACGGGAAGAGGGTGAAGGTTTGGGAGTGGAGGAAGAGGGAGTGGTTGTAGGAGGTGTCTGTGCATGGGCAGGATGCTGTTGTGAGGAAGATGGCTGTTGGGTGTCTGAGTTCTTGCGTTTGTGTACTTTGGGAGGAGGGGGCACAGACACAGTGGTAGAGAACACAGGGGACGTGTGCATGGATGTGAGGGTGGTGACTGGCAGTGAGGGGTGTGTAGTGATAGGGATGATGGTGATGGAGGTAGTAGATGAGGAGGTAGTGCATGCAGGTGTGAGTGGAAAGTTACTGGGAGGGGGTGGACAAGGAGGAGGACGGGGACACAGTGGAGGCAGTGGATGTTGGTATGTCTGCATCTGGATGGTGTTTGTGTGAGTGTCTATGGGATGATGTGTGGTGCTTGTGTTTGCCTGAGCCACTTCTGTGTGTTGTCTTGGGTGCATGCTGATCTGAATGTGTGCTTAATATGGGGCGGGGTTGAGGGGAATAGGATTGGGTAGAGGAAGTTGGAGGGGGAGGCTAGAAACAGGGACAATGCCTGCCATCAGGGATGCGTCCAGAGCCTCGATTGATCTCTGTTGGACCACCATGCCAGAGTGAATGCCCTCCAGGAATGCATTTATTTGTTGCAAATGGGCTGCCAGCCCCCGGATGTCATTTACTATGGTTGACTGCCCAACAGAGATGGATCGCAGGCGGTCAGTAGCCTCCTCACTCAGGGCAGCAGGGCTAACTGGGACAGGGCCTGAGGTGCCTGGGGCGAAGGAGATGCCCACCCTCCTGGGTGAGCGAGCACAGGAAACTCGCTGAGGGGCTTCTGAGAGGGGGGTGCTGGTACAGGGGTGGCGGCCGTACCTGTAGTTGGGGTGAGCACAGAGGTGTCCGCCACCACCAGGGAGCTCCCATCGGAGGAGGTATCACTGTCAGAACTGTCCCCTCCTGTCTCCGCCGTGGTGCTCCCCTCGCCACCATTCCCACTGGTGCCCTCACCGTCAGTGGATTCAGCCTCATGGGCCCTGTGGGATGCAGCTCCCTCCGTCGCCGGTGCTTCTGCTCCTCCGCCAGATGATGCTAATGCACATAAGGACAGGGTGACAAAACTAAAAGGGGGAGGAAGAGACAAAGGATACACTTGGTCAATGGCTGATCCAACACCACCATTGGCGTACACGACACACACACACACACACACACAGGGAACAGCCCTACGCACTAGGCACTACCAGTCACAATGCTAGTCACCAGGCCATGGAAAGGAATACCTAACGCCAACAGCAGCATACCTGGTATCCACAGACCCCTGCCCATTAGTGGATGCCTACTAACTTGGTAGGAGGTGGTGTTCATCAGCCCCTGCCCAACATGGGGCCTACCCTGCAATGTCCGGCCTGGCCTAGGGACACCCACAGGCCAACATCCCCACCTGGGGACCACCCCACCAAGCACAAGTAGTATATTGGGAAACTGTACTCAACCCCTCGTGGCTGCTGTGATGCCCTCAAGCGCCCATCCAGCTCCGGATGGGCCACCGCCAGTATGTGGGCCATCAGGGGGGTCAGGGTTCGACGGGCACCCCTTCCTCATTGGGAGGCCATCCCCAGCTGGGCCTCCGCCGTCTTCATTGCCCAGCATCTCAGGTCCTCCCACCGCTTGCGACAATGGGTGCTCCGCCTGCTGTAGACCCCCAGGGTCCACACGTCCTTGGCAATGGCACGCCATATACCCTTTTTGTGATGGGCGCTGACCTGCAGAAAAAAAAACATAGAAAAAGTCTCAGTCATACCATCCAGCCTGCTACACTCATGGCCCACCATAGCCCTCACATCCCCTTATGCACAGACATTGCCCACCATACATGCATCACGCTGCCCAGAACCCTTCTACCAACCCCCCTCCACATGAGGCCCTCACACACAGTACTCCATGCATTCATGTCCCTTGCATCGTGCTCACAGTGTACTTACCTGTTGGTCTGGAGGCCCATATAGCATTCAGTACAGGGGTAGGACCCCATCCACCAGTCTCTCCAACTTCGCAGCGTTGAAGGCAGGGGCCCTTTCTCCAGAGACATGAGCCATGGTCAGTTCCAGGCACAGGTCACAGCAGCACTTGCAGTGCAAGTCCTCTCCTGTTGAAGGTCAGGTAGCAAGATAGAAAATGGCGGTCACGTCTGCAGCGGTGCATACCGTCACCACCAGCGTACATCACCATTAGCCACTGTAACCCATAGGGCCCAATGGCAACCAATGAGGAGTTGCACGGCGGTACTCGCCCGCCTCCCGCAACGGCGCATAACGTCAGTGGCGTTACCTCATTTCCACATGTCCATCCACACAGGACAGGCAGACGCCATTTCAGTGGGGGGGTAGCCCATGGCACCTAACTGTGTCACAGTACTCATAGGCACCATTTGGGCCTATCCAATAACATACTGTTACAGTCACAACATGCAATGTTTGTAAATGTGGAATACTCCCCGATTTGCCCCCTAGATTACAACCGCTGCAGATGAATAGGAGATGGAGACATCCCACCGTGTACAGACCCCTGGTGGACTTGGCAACTATGGAGGATAGGCACATTATCCTCACCTATAGACTGGACAGGGCCACAATCACAGAGCTGTGTGCCCAATTGGAGCTTGACCTGATATCTACTATCCGTCACCCCACTGGGATCCCCCCTCTTGTACAAGTCCTACCTGTGCTCCATTTCTTGGAAACTGTCTCCTTCCAAGTGACAGTGGTCTTGGCAGCAGAAATGTCACAGCCAATGTTCTCAATAGTGCTGACCAGAGTGTTGTCTGCCCTGATTAAACACATGCGTAGCTACATTGTTTTCCCCCAGGTGGAGGATTTGGCTACAGTGAAAGCTGACTTCTATGCAATGGGACATATCCCCAACATCGTTGGGGCAATCAATGGTACACATATTCCATTTGTCCACCCCCCCCCCCCCGGAGAAATGTACAGGTGTTCAGAAACCAAAATAGCTTTCACTCCATGAATGCACAGATAGTGTGCCTGGCAGACCAGTACATTTACATGTCAATGCAAAGTGTCCTGGGTCTGTGCATGATGCCTTTATCCTGAGGAACAGCAGCATCCCATATGTGATGGCTCAACTCCAGAGGCACAGAGTATGGCTAATAGGTGAGCCCTGGTTCCCACCCAGTGTATGTTGGTGTATAAGTATGGTGTTGGTAATAAGGGTTAGTGTTTGGCTAACAGGTATCCCTTGATATTTGCAAGTGACTCTGGTTACCCCAACCTCTCATGGCTACTGACCCCTGTGAGGAATCCCAGGACAAGGGCAGAGAAACGTTGCAATGAGGCACATGGGTGAACAAGAAGAATCATAGAAAGGACATTTGGCCTCTTGAAGGCCAGGTTTTGTTGCCTCCATCTAACTGGTGGATCCCTGTACTACTCACCCAAGAAGGTCTGCCAGATAATCGTGGCATGCTACATGTGCATAACCTTGCACTGAGACACCAGGTGCCTTTTCTGCAGGAGGATAAGGCTGGAGATGGGCATGTGGCAGCAGTGGACCCTGTGGACAGTGAAGATGAGGAGGCAGAGGATGAGAATGAAGACAACAGAACAGCTATTATACGACAGTACTTCCAGTGACACACAGGTAAGACACTGTAACTTCACTTTACATTGACAGTTTTGTGTTTGACATTTGACATGGCAGGCAGATTCTCCAATTCTATGGCCACTTACTGTACCCTTTGGCATCTCTATGTTCAGATATCTGTGTCCCACTCTGGCACCTGGTGTGTTGACTGCAGCCTACTGCAGGTCATTCCTATGTATTTATTCCTAAACAGTTGTATTGCAGTGTTTAAAGCTTGTTAAATGAATACATAGTTAAATCATTTGACAGACTCCATACTTGTACTTTATGGTGTTTATTTAAGTGCTAAGAAGTAGAGGGGATAGTGGAATGGGCTGGGTTAATGGTAGAGAAAAGTCCAGGATAGAGGCCAGTCTATTTGTATCACAGGTGCATTGTTCAAGGGGACATAGGAAAGGGAGCAATGGCAGTTCAAGGTGGAAAGGATGACAGACTGAGACACAAGGGTAACAATCAGGAGAGTCTTATTTCCTGGCGGGGGTCTTGGCAATGTTCTCTGGCTTCTGCCTCGATCGCAGGGACCGTTTGTGGGGTGGTTCTCCTTCTGCAGGGGGTGGGGTGCTGGAAGCCTGTTGGTCCTGTGGCGAGGCCTCCTGTCCACTAGCGCCGGCGGAGGTGGAGGGCTGTTCATCGGTGTGGCTAGTGTTAGCGGCACGTTGGTGTGCCACTGCCTCCCTCATGGTGTTGGCCATGTCAGCCAGCACCCCTGCAATGGTGACCAGGATGGGGTGGATGTTTTTTATGTCCTCCCTGATCCCCAGGTACTGTCCCTTCTGCAGCCGCTGGGTCTCCTGCAACTTGGCCAGTATCTGGCCCAAGGTCACCTGGGAATGTTGGTATGCTAACAGGATCCCTGCAAGTGCCTCATGGAGAGTGGGTTCCCTGGCCTGTCCTCCCCCTTTTGCACAGCAGTCCTCCCAACTTACCTGTTGTCCTGTCCCTCTGTCCCCTGAACCGTTTGCCCACTGCCACTGACCCCAGGTCCTTGATCATCCTCTGTTTGTGGGGTGGCCTGGGGTCCCTGTAGTGGTGGGCATACTGCTGATTGACGTGTCCTGGGAACAGAGGTATGGGCCCGCTGGGTCTTCCTAGCAATGGAGGTCTGCTGCGTCTGTGATCCGAATAGCTGTGGCTCTACCCGGATGATTTCCTCCACCCTGACCCTTAGCTCCTCCTCTGAAAACCTGGGGTGTCTTTGGGGTGCCATGGTTGTGGTGTGAGTGGTATGTGTGAGGCTGTGTGGGGTGATGTGTTGTGGTGTGTGGTTTGAGGTGCGTGGATGGTATATGGTTGGTGCTGTTCTGTGGCTCAGATTGAGTGGGTGCTCCTGGCTTGTCTCTCTCTCTCTCTGTTGGCAATTTTTGTTAGTCGTAAAGTGTTGTGGGTAATGTGTGTGTGTGTTTTATAGTGGTCTGAGTGTGTGGGTGTGGTGTGTGTATGAGTGTCAAGTGTGTGTATTTTACATTGTCCAATGTGGTGTAGTTTTGTTGGTGTGTGTGTATTTTGAGCGCGTACCCCCAATGGTTTACCACCGTTGAAAGACCGCAGCGGTGATTCGTGGATCCTGATACTGTGGACGTATTTCTGTTGGCGTAACGGTGTGGGTGTTGGTATCGCCAGTTTATCACTGACCTTTGGGCTTGCGGACTTGTGTGTGTGTCTATATAGTGGCGGATTTCTCTGTGTGGGTCATAATACCTGTAGCGGTATACCGCTGCGGTTACGGTATCTTGGCGGCCGTCAGCACGGCGGTAGGCGGCATTTACCACCAACGTTGTAATGAGGGCCATAATATTAAGGGATGGTGTGGCTTTGCCATAGGTTTAAATGGCAAAGTCAAACTGGCAGTGTGAGCACTGCCGTTCCAGCTGCAGTGGCAGGCTTGGAGCCCTTTTGTATGTTGTCACACAAAGGGTGGCACAAACAGTGCTCACGCCTAAGTGGGCACTCTGTCTTAAATGTCCTAGATACCATATCCTAGGGACTTGTAAGTCAGGCCTTGCCAATTGGGTGTATCCAATTTGACATGTAATTTGTATATGGTTAAGACACTGAGGTCTGTTTAGCAGGCCTCAGTGCACCCTCAGAGTCGAGAAACCAGCTACATCATTTAAAAAGTGTGGGGGTTAACATGCAAAAAGAGGCATTTCCTTGTAGGTGTCTGTTGTGGAAGATGTGTAAACTGTGGAAAGGTGGCTATAGTGCCACATGAGTGTAATCAATTGCACCTACCACACATGGGAAGACAAAAAAGAGGTAGCAATCCCTCGCAACCCTTTGCCTTCCTACTAGTGATTGTGGTATACGTATGTAGAGATGCACACAGCTACCCATGCAGTTCATAGCCTGATGCAGGCATCAGCACTGGGTTGTCTGAGAAATGCCCACAATATCATTGGACATCCTGTGCAATGACCCAATAGCAAAGAAATTTAGAGCTGGTAGGATCTTGGCATAGGCTGAGATGGAATGGGAGTGGCATGTCTTAGAGTCAAAAGCTTGCTTCCACTCACAAACCATGTCCAAGATGGCATCGGGGGAAAATGAAATCTGGAGTTAATGTCTTGGCAGGACATCCCAAAGAAGTTGATCATTTGTCTGAAGATCCTGTATGCACTCTTCCTCCTCCTCTAATCATTCTTCCAACTCACAAGGGTAAAACTGGCAAACACATTCAGGGACATGTTGTAAAGTCTGAAAGGGTTTGTGTGTAGCAGCTTAGATTTTATATATAAAGCAAGGCTGTGATTGGCTGTTGGGCTAGCGACTTTCAGCTGGGTGGGGGGATGGTAAGCACTGACACAGGTGTGTATTGTGTGTGAAAGAAACTTGGAAAACTGAGGTTTGATTATGGGTTTTGATTTATACATTCCATTCACATTTGAACTGATTGTGGAAAAAAGTACATGACACATAACTCATTGTTAAATGTGCAACCGTAGATGAGATGTTGTGACAAATATACATGTGATGTTCTTGTTGCCACTTGAAGGGTCCTATGAATAGGTTGATAGTATTGTTTCTTACATTATATATCTACGCTGTTGTAGAGGTGTGTGTTTTTGCCTACACATGCACCCATCCAATACACTTCCTACCCATACACATATGTAACAGCCCAGTGTCTACATATAGCTGTTTTCTATTTTGAGTGAGGCATTTTGTACTATGTTGGAAGCACACCTAGATGTCATAGATCTCATGATGTGTGGATCTAGGCATATGTGTTGTGAAATACCCCAATGATTGTCCTCTATTTCACTGCGTTGTGATCTGCGCTGTGTGGAAATTTCACCCTGAGTAGAGTACCTCCGTCTCGACTGTGTAACCTCTGCAGTCATAAATATACTACTCCTAAGTCCCTTTATGACTACTGAAAGTAGTAAAGTTAGACTTTTGGTCTAAACTTAGACTTTTTGACCTACATATACCTTTGTGAATCAGGTCCTTAGTTTGTACTGGCTGTGGGTTTTCGTGTTAGATTGTGTTACAGTGTTGTGTAGCATAGTAGGCATTACTGTAGTTTGTGTATTGTAATTACTTTTAACAAATATTGTTATATGAATGATATTTGTAAAGCATTGTCATAGTGCTTGTCCTAACGTTCTACTCATGCCAGCTAGTACATTTTTTTTTTTCAATGAATCCCCTACTTTTTAAAGGTCAAATTACCCAATACAATTTGTCCCAGTATGACTTTCTTTTCCAGGAAGAACACAAACAACTGGTCTAATCTTAAAAAAAGTTGTCAATCTCTAACACTAGTTCTAAGGCCCTCCTTCAGAGCAAGCAATGGCTTTCCAGAACTGACTATTTTCACAGGTGTGAAGTTCTCTAGGGCTGAAGGATCCCTTGGAGAAGCCATAATAAGTATAGACTCAATTTGGGGAGATGACCAGTGGGTAGATGTGTCTGTAGAAGTTTAACTCAAAGAGGGTCGGAATATAACAAAAGATGGCTAACTCACATAGCAAGTGGTAAAGAAATTCCTTAAGATCCAGTGCAACGAGGCTGGTGTGACCTGGGTCAGTATCTCACAATCAGAGTCTGGATATTAATTCAAGTAGATATGCTTCCCCTGAAGAGAAGCTTGTGTTAAGACTAATTCCAATTAATTCTCTATAAATATTCCATCAAAGGAGGACAGTCAAAGATAAGTCAGTGTGGATGATTAATGTATTCCTTTTTTGTAACTTGGAGGGAGTCCAATTGTGCTTCTAGTTATCTAACTATCAGAAATGCTCTATACCCACCTCTCAAGACAACTTGGAATTCATCTGTCTTTTCACTAGCACCACAGAGTTCAAGCTAGATGAAATAAACCAGAAGCTCATTGTTAGAAATGGGGTCTCTAGTTGGCAGAGGTATACACCTTTGTTCAAATAGGAATCACAATCCTAGTCAGGGTAAGCCACACACAATCCAAATTATCCTGTGCCCACCCTGTGGTAGCTTGGCACTGAACAGTCAGGCTTAACTTAGAAGGCAATGTGTAAAGTATTTGTGCAAGAAATCATGCAATAACACAGTGAGAACACTACAAAAAGACACCACAGAGGTTCGGAAAAATATAAGATATTTATCTGATTAAATTAAGGTCAAAATGATCAAGATTTGATAATCACAAGTTGAAAAATGACTTCTGTAATGATAAGAAGAGTTTTTAGTTCTTAAATGCAACAAGTGTCTCTTGCAAGCACAAAGTACCTGGTTCGCTTCAAAATTACACGCATGAAGACTGCAGAGGAGGAGATGCGTGGAAAAAGGTAGGTGTGCGTTGGTTTCCAAGCACACACAGACGATGCGTTGATTCTTTCCCACGGAGCTGTTGTGTTGATCGGGTGGGCGGTGCAGCAGAGTTTCTGTCACACGGCTGGCGCTGTGTTGATTCCTCTCACAGTAAGTTGGGCTGCGTCGTTCCGGCTCGGCAATGCGTCGATCCGGTGGGCTATACGTCGGAGTTCCAGTCACAATGCTGGTGCTACGTCGATCTCCACTCTAGAAGCCGTGCTGCGTCGTTCCGATTCGGCGATGCAGTGATTTTTTCATCACTATACAGGCTGTGCGTCGATTCCGGTAGGCTATGCATCGATTTTCACCACACAAGGAATTTCTTTGCAGAGATGAAGGGGGTCATTCTGACTCCCGCCGGGCGCGGTCACCGCGCGCCCGGCGTGAGCCGCCAAAATACCGTACCGCGGTCGGAAGACCGCGGCGGGTATTTTGAGTTTTCCCCTGGGCTGGCAGGCGGCCTTCAAAAGGCCGCCCGCCAGCCCAGGGGAAAACGACCTTCCCACCATGAAGCCGGCTCGTAATCGAGCCGGCGGAGTGGGAAGGTGCGACGGGTGCTACTGCACCAGTCGCGTATTTCACTGTCTGCTATGCAGACAGTGAAATACAAGCGGGGCCCTCTTACGGGGGCCCCTGCAGTGCCCATGCCATTGGCATGGGCACTGCAGGGGCCCCCAGGGGCCCCGCGACACCCCCTACCGCCATCCTGTTCCTGGCGGGCGAACCGCCAGGAACAGGATGGCGGTAGGGGGTGTCAGAATCCCCAAGGCGGCGCAGCATGCTGCGCCGCCTTGGAGGATTCTGACGGGCAGCGGAAAACCGGAGAGCCAGAGACCAGCAAGGCAGCAGGGCAACAGCAAGGCAGTAGTTATTTATAGCAAAGCAGTCCAGGTGAATCCTTTGGGCAGCCAGGCAGCTTCTCCTAGCAGGTTGCAGGTTCTGGTGCGGAGTGTCTGTCCCAAGAAGTGTCTAGTTTGGTAGGGTCAGGGACACAGTCTATATGCCCAAGAGTGCCTTTGAAGTGGGAGAGACTTCAAAGAGAGGTTTTGAAGTGCACAAGTTCCCCTTTCAGTGCAACCCTGGCTGCCAGGGCCCCACTAGGGGGGTTGGCAGTCCATTGTGTGAGGGCAAGCCACTGTCCCCTGAAATGTAAGTGTCAGGCCCTCCACCCTTCCAGCCCAGGAAGACCCATTCAGTTTCAGATGTGTGCAGGTATGACTGAGCATCCTGTGTTTGTGGTTGTCTGGGTGAAATGCTCAAGGGAGCTGTCAACCAGCCCAGTCAGACGTGGATTAGAGACAGGCTGTAAAGCACAGAAGGATTTGAGTGTAGAGAAATGCTAATTTTCTAAAAGTGGCATTTCTAGTATAGCAATATTAAATCCAACTTCACCAATGAGCAGGATTTTCTATTACCATTCTGGCAATACTAAACATGACCTGGTTACCCCTTTCAGATCAGAAACTACCACTCAAACAGTATATCAGGGTCACCCTAATGCTATCTTATGAAAAGAGCGGGCCTCGCAGTAGTGGAAAACAAATTTTGGAGTTTTATACTACCAGGATATATAAACTACACAGGTACATGTCCTGCCTTATACCTACATAGCATCCTGCCCTATGGGATGCCTAGGGCCTACCTTAGGGGTGACTTGTATGTAGGAGTTTTAAGGATTGGCAATTACTTCTAAATGCCAAGGTGAAGTGGCAGTGAAACTACACACACAAGCTCTGCAATGGCAGGTGCAATGGCAGGCCTTAGACATGTTTGGAGGGCTACTTATGTGAGTGGCACAATCATTGCTACAGGCCCACTAGTAGTATTTAATTTACAGGCCCTGGGCACATGTAGTGAACTTTACTAGGGACTTATAAGTAAATTAAATAAGCCATTTGGGTATGAGCCAATGTCACCATGTTTTAAGGGAGAGATCATATGCACTTTAGCACTGGTTAGCAGTGGTAAAGTGCGCAGAGTTCTAAGCCAGCAAAAATGAGGTCAGAAAGAGAAGGAGGAAAGCAAAAGGTCTGGGTGTGACCCTGCTGAAAGGCCATTTCCAACACTTCCCAAAAAGTAATTTCACAGCTTGCTTGGCTTCCCATTACACGGAGAAGTGGCAAAGATCCAAATGGAAAAACCGGCCATGTATGGGCCTGCTACACAACCTAAGGATACTCAAAGTAAAACAGACTAAGTACTACTTATGGTAATGTTCGACATGTCTAATGTAACACAAACAAATCCCCAAACGCATTAGCTCCATCAAGGTGAACCCTAATCTACTTACCTCCTTTACCACTCCAATTCTAAAGGAGTTTGTACCAAATCACCGACCATTTATGTTATGTTTCGCAAACAACTAATAGATGTTAGCTTAGAACCATCTTCATATTAGAATACCAATTCATGACACTCTCCCCCAGTGTGCAGAAAGGCAAGCCATGCCTGGACCAGACCCATCACACCACTGATCTGTTTCATAATAACCTTAGTACCTTTGCCCCTATGATTAGTTTTTGATTTATGAAATTACAGTGAAACATGGTCTGCTTCCCAATTTTCATCATCTGAACGGATACCCTTTGCCATCCTGCTCCCTAACAACTCTGATATACTAAAGGCGCCAGAAAACAAGCACATTACGCAAAGACTAAACAGTAACACTTCAAATGAAGACCAACACATCTTAGGCAGCCTTCTGAAGAACACAACCAAATGGTGCATTCAAACTGGGCACTTTGGGTGACAAACTCTTTTATGTTCCTTAGCCCACCAATCCAAATCCTTTTCCTTTACTCACCAGATGCTTAATCATAATCCCAAGAAAATTTTTCCATAGAAAGTAATGCCAGAGAGTTTACCTGCATTGGTAGGGTCGGACATTTCTTTCTCAATATTCATAGAAACGAAACTCAATATTTCATTACTTGGTCCTGGGCTTGCAGAGGTCCATGTGACCTATAAAAGGCTCAACTAACAATAAACTCAGTCCATGCCTTATGGTAAGCCCCTTTTGTGCTGTGCACTAGGCAGTTCTCCACTAACTTCTCCACTCTCCACTGCTAAGTTCCAAAATCGGTGCAGGAACTTCTGTTTTCTTCAAATCCACTATGGGCCCCAAACCACAGAATCTCTGCCACTGTAAATGAGAGAAAGCATTTTCTATGGTACTGTTCACACCAGGCACATGTTGAGCTCTGAAGACAATATTAAACCTCAAACAACCCAACTTAAACCTCTGCAACAGTTTGAGCAGTCTTTTATCTTGCTCTCTTTGTCCATTAACAAGCGCCACAACCATGACATTGTCAACATTGAAGGTGACCTTCTTGTTGGCTAACTTATGATACCACCAAGATAAAGCCACAAACAAGGGAAGGAACACCAAAAAAGGAAGACTTTTTTCCCTTCAACCTGCCAGGCCATCTGCAGTCTCTCCGAACACTTTCCTTTTCAAAACAACCCAAAACCATCAGTGCCCATTGCACCTGGGAAAATTTGAATGTTCCAATCAAAATCTGACTCTAAAAACCACAATGTCTCTCTATTAAAGTGTTTTAGGTACAGCAACCAAACTTCAAAGGCGGCCCTTCCAGCAGCAGAAATAAGTTTCAAGTGATGGGGCAACTTAACTCCAGACATAGCAAAACCAAGTTATCTACAAAACATCCTACCAGCTTTGATAACTCTACAAGCAAAATGTAAATGTCCCAACAAACATGCACCTTTCTCACTTCAAGTTTTTGGCAGATATCACTTCTTGCAACAAACTGATCAATTCCTCAATTTTATTTCATGACAACCTTTCTTCCATGACTTCAGTGTCCAATTCTATCCCCAAGAAAACAAAACTCAGTACTAGGACCTTCAATTTTCTCTGGATCCAAAGGAATACCCATTTCAAATGACAACTTCTCAAAACTTTGCAAAGCCTGTGCACACTCACCAAAACCTTTCTTGCCCAGAAAAAACAATCATCTAAATAATGAATACCTAACTCATGACCTGATTTTACTGTAAAACACAACTGTAAAAGAGTACTAAAAGACTCAAACAGTTTGCAGGACGGATATTGTACAGTCCATGGACAAGACTTTGTCCACAAAGATATAGCCATTAATTGGAATGCCCAACAGACTAAGACAGATGATAAATCATGCTGACCACACCAGCATTCTTTTTAGGCACTACACCTAAAGGAGACACTATGATGTTATTCAATGGCTAATAATCAAAGAGGCCAGCCATTCTTCCTTCTGACACCTCCTTCGTCATCCTGTCCCTAGCAACATGGGGCATGTAATTGGCTGACTTCAGGTTGTACACAAAATGTCTGACTTGAGGGTCTTGTTGACCTAATTGAAACCCTACAGAAATCCCCCCCAACCCAATGACAAAGCAGCTTCTCTGTTGGGAAGGACTGAAAATACTCTCAACACTTACCCACAGCATTAGGAGTTGCCAGGTTGTTGTTGTATGAATGCCCTATCTGAGCCTGTGGGTACCTGCGAGAAATTGGCAATCTCTCTGAAGTAGTGGAAAACTGTGTGCTTCCCACCGCATTTGGAGTGCTTTTGCTTGCACTTGCAGGGATTTTTAATACAGTAGCCCCTGTTGAATCCCCAACATGCTCCAAGATCAACCCATTGACCTCTACCCCAGGTCCAACCCCCACCCCCGGGGGTGGGATGTCAAAGAAAGGATTGGTATTGCACAAATAAGCCACTCGCTATGTGCAAAGATGGAAGTGGCCATGTTGGGTACATCCACTGACACCACAGCTCATTGTCAACCTCACCCCAAGGTTTGTCAGGTTTTACTCCTAGTCTGAGTCTGAATTCCTCATCATCATAATGTAGCTATGCCAAGCCCCTAAATTCCATCTGTGCCTTTCTAATGGTATCCATGTACTTAAAAATAGAGACTGATCTATTTGGACATTTTTTACAATAAATACATGTATATATCAAGAATGTAGAAGTCCAAGTATTGATATTTTTTGGGACTCTAGGTTTACAAGCAGGCGTCCATGCATCTTCCTCTAACCCCTCCTTAGGTTGAATTTCCCTGTGCACAAGCTTATACTTCATCAATAAACTCCCCTAGTCAAATTTGGTAGACTGCGACAAGTGGGAACCAAATGGCATCAAGACCCCTATATATTGTAAGCATTTTCTTTACATCGGATCCTCCTTTTTGGTCCACTTCTGTACCTTCAATTACTTCTTCACCCAAGATCAGGGGGGGGCAAAAAAATCCATTCTGCCAGCAGAGTTAGCAGAGTTTTGATGACAACCCATTCCACTTGGAGCACGAAGTTTTGGCAAAACTTCCCCAACCGCGGTGTGATGAAGTTTTTTCTTATACGCAGCTCACCAATGTTAAGTTGGCAAGCACCTACCACAATTTTCAGGAGCTAGAGACCCTCCCAGCAGAATTTCTCAACAAGAGCGGTCGCAGCAGGTCACTATCCCCCTGAACTGAGAAAGCTACCATTCACACCTGTGATGTGAAAACTGCTGCTCTAGTAAAAAATCTCCTTGTGTGCCCGAAAAAAACAGTACCCTCTTACAAGCCAGGTGGTGTCACAAGCTCACAGCGCTAAAAGTCAATGTGAGCATTGCTGAAATTCTGCTGCTGAAATTCTGCCATTAACAGAACTCTGCAGAATCTTGCAGAGTCTTTAGGTAATTTCACAGAATTCCATGAAATTAAACTCCATGAGTTCACCCAGGCCTACCCGAGACCTCCACTCTACTCACTTGAATAGGCATAGTACACAGCTTCTTACCTGTTTGTGTAGATTCAGTTCCCAACAGACCCCCGTGCCAACACATTTCTCTATGTAATGGCTAGACTGCCCTTTGTCCTCTACCAGCAATTGTAATTATTCATCTTCTACTACCCAGCACTGCCACCAATCCTTCTCACCTGAAGGCAAAGGACTTTTCTGTCCTGTGACAGGTCTGTGATTCACTGATCTCCTCTTGTGAAGTAAACCTGATGCTGTCCTCAAACCATAAACCACCTGAAAAAACAGAACTGACCTGGGACATTAGAATCCCCCCTCTTCAACGTTGCATCCCAGGTCTTCTTTGGGGATCAGGCTGACACCGCCCAATGTGGACTTCCACCTTCTTTCAATTCTTCCCCTTCGCTTTTGTAGTCCAAACTCCTCATTTCCAAAATGTCCTATCCCAGGCATTCTGCACTGACTTCTGGTTGCTCACTTTCACCTACACCCCGATCAAACGTTCTCTACTCAGTGCTCTGAACTGCAGCAGCTGTGTGTGGTAAGTATGTTGCTTGAATGCAGATTTACCTTAAAGGAATGAAAAATAAGTCTTGTTTGGCAAAACAGGAACAGTTGGTTTAATTAAAAGTTACAGCTGCAAGAGCGCAGTACAGAGTCGGGGTCTGATGACTGTCTCTCAAAGTTACAGAGTTCTGAGCACCCTTCTATACTATTATTGAAGGGTTATAAAACAATTCTATAAATTCTTTGCAGAAAGGAATCTGGGCCTAGTAACAGAGTCGTAAATCGGACCATTTGATAAAGTGCTCAGGTCGGTCTCAACCTTGCGTGGACAAAATGCAGGCCAGTAGAAGACACGTCCAGATGTCTGGTATGAGGAGCACATGATCACTGCGTGTTGTGTGTGCTGTGTCCTGATTGGCTGTGCATTCCAAAATTTATGTACCATCTAGGATTTATGGTGTTTTGGGAATACGTGCCCCTCTGGCCAAATGTGTCTTATTGGGGGCCTATCTCCTGAAACTGTTGTAGTGTTGCTGCCTAGCTGATGGATCGATGTGGGTTTTTCCTGTTCACACATTTGTCTGTTGGCTATGTCACTCCACCTGTGATCTGTCAATTCATTTGCTTCAGGTCTAGGTCGCAGGGCTTGCTTAACCATGTATTTCTGACTCTGGGTGATGGGGGGTCACATCGGATGGAATCAACAAAACTAATGCAAGTTTGTTGCTATGCACACACATGTCATGGCGTACATGGACATCGTTTTTATCTCTATCAACATTCCCTCCTTTAGTTGAATTTATTTACTTTATCCACCCCATACTTTATGACAGTCACATTATTTTAGGTTTGACGTGTTTCTTTTGCCTAGTTACTTGCATTCTACCTTATTGGAGGACTGCATTTTTACAGCAGGTATCCCACACTTGCAGGAAACAACACAAAAATAGCTCAAGAATGAGGATCCAAAGCAATGACATGCACAGTCTAGTCTCCCACCTGGGGAACCAGAAAAAAACAATCTAATAACCAGTCCTGCTGAGGGGCACCTCCCTCCTTCTTCATGTTGACTTGTTGATGATGCCGTGGTTGGATGGCAGAACTTACTGTTCCATTGTTTTAGTCATTACTGGGAATAAATGTACAACAGGCCACACCTATTTTGGTTCATAAACTCACCCTCCATTGCGGTCATCAAGTTCAACACATACCGATGTTACATCACCATGAGGCAGCTAGCTCTTAGTTCTTCCTTTATAGCATTTAGGCAAAGCTCAGTACCATTGATAATTTTCAACATTTCCCACCTGGTTATCTACAATTAGCGGGTGTTAGCTATTATCTGTATGGTGAAGAAGGATATGAACCCACCCGTTTTAATTTGAGTGTCACTGAATAGTCTGGATTCTTCCAGAATGTCCTTGTACTGAGCCGCGCAAAATAATTAGCAGTTCTTTTTTGTCAAGCCAGATACAACAGTGTTGTTTTGTTCTGTAGTGGATGTTGGAACACCTTGGAGAGGCCTCCTCCAGGTATAACCAGGATCAGGGTGTGTATGATCACGAGGGGTTATATGTCAAAACCACGAGTGCTTCAAGCACCCATGGCTCAACAACGAGGTCGGAACAACCACCTCGTTCTAATCACTAATGCCTTTACCACAAATGCGTTTACAATTATTCTTCTGTTGTAAACGCATTCCTGGTAAAGGCATTAGTGATCAGCATGCACGGTTCCAGCATGCTTCCCCCCCAGCCCCCACCCCCAAATATTACTGTGACCCCCCATCCCCACAACTACCCTAACCCCTCACCCTCAAAATTACCACAATCTCAACCCCCTCCCCTAAAACCTAAACCACCCCAACCCCCCCTTAAACTTAAACCCTGACCCCCCTCCCCCAAACCCTAATCACCCCCAGCCCACACCCCACCCCAAAAACTAAAAATACCCTGAGTCCCCACCCCGGGCCCTAAAACCTAAACACCCAACCCCCAACCCACCGCTTAAACCTAAATCCTGACCCCTCAAACCCTAATCACCCCTATCCCCCAACCCCCCAAAAAAACAGCCCCCGTCCCAGCCCAACTTACCTCCTCCTTCACCACATCGACTCCGACTCCCTTCTTCTGCACCTTAACCATGCATGTACGTGGTTCATACATGCGTGGTTAAGGTACGAAAACCAGGAAGACGTGGAAAACCAAAGTATTGTTTTGCTTTCATTTTTCACGACTTTGTGATTTCAGAGTCGTTGTTCTGGGTGTTTCCAGTCACGAGGAGCAGAGCCCTCGCCTACTGGGGATCAGATGAGTGTAGGTGAATTCTCCACACTGCCAATAGATGTCCATCAGCGGAGAGGTACTTCAGTGCATGTCTGGTATGTGCAGTATTGCTTCACAATTCTCATTTGTCTCGAGCAGGATCATCCCTTTTTCTTTGAAACACAAGGAATACAGTGTAAGTTTCTGTACAATTAGAGGTTGCACCTTCCCTTCCAACCACATGTACCTATCTCTATCAGCATTCCTGATTTCCTGACATTAATTATCTATACTTATATTCAAACCTCCCCTATGAGACTCATTTCCCCTTGTATCATTAACGTAGATAGCCCTACACAGGAATGCCATATCTGGGATACATTTGTTATTAAACAAAAGGTGGGAGCAGATGTGTTTATGCACTGGTGTAATGGTTTTGCTACCTCCAAGGACCTATTTTCTGGAACATCTCAGGGCCAAACAGTGTCCTCCCCTAAACTACCTTGTCTGTGCATCCTGTCTAGCTCAGTTGGAATATCGTTAACCTCAATATAAAGGTACAGTGCAGTGGGATTGGTCTCATATTGAGTGACTTTTGCTACCACTTTATGGGGTTCCATTCTGCTAGGTTGTAACTTGACCCTGATCCTACAGAGGTACAGAAGGATGAGGCATTTTGCTTTCTCAGTGGCTATCTCCTGGGATAAATAAAGCCTATCTTCACCTACGGCATATGGTATCAGCGCACAGACCTAGCATGGACTGGCTGATGTGTGGGCGCCCACTGCAGCCATGTGCAGTTACCAGGTGATGTGTAAGAGTGTGCTGTGTAGTGCATGTGGAATACTAACATTAGGTTCAGTGTAAATGTAAGTGATGTGGGAAAGGCCCCTACGCAAGCACTGTAGTAGTATCGAGGTATACTCCATGTGACTACGCAGATATCTTGCTATGGATGGATGTGGCCATACCCACAGCAATCAGAGGGTGTACAATGGTACAATAATATATAACTTTTGAAATTTTGCAAGTCTTGGGCTTTTTTCTTGAGGAAACATCTGGCGGTCTTCTGGCGATTGGAGGTGTGTCTGCTTTGGCAAATGCTGCGGTACTGGGGGGTGTCTTTTCTATTGGAAAAAGAGTTTGTAGAAGAATGTTTTTAAAAACAGTCCAAAACAGTTTGCATTCTTTGTCTTGTACAATTGGACTTTCTGAAAGTTGCAGCTGAAGAGGTGGCAGGCCGCTGTGAAGGTGGTGCACTTGTGGTTTGTTTGCAGGCCTGTTGGGTAAGAGCTGTGATTTGTAGGTTAGCTTTTAGAAAAAAGAAACATTATTTAGGCCCTCATTTTGAACATGGCGGTTCGACCCGCCATATAATGAACATGGTGACGGCCGCCAGCGGCACCCGTCACCCACCGCCAGGCTCCTGCCGTCAGGCAGCCTGGCGGCGGGATGAAGCCCCATCCACCAGGGTAGCGGTGCTACCCTGCGGATAATGTTTCATTTCCCGCCAGCCTTTTCCTGGCAGGATATCCCGCAAGGAAAAGGCTGGCGGAGGGGGTGCCCCTGCACTGCACATGCACTTTGCATGGGAAGTGCAGGGGCACCGGTGCAGAGCCCCGTCACGCAGGTCCCTGCCCAATTTTCGGGCAGTGATCTGCGCGATGGGTGCAACTGCACCTGCCGCACAGAGGCATTGACGGCGGCTCCATGTGGATCCGCCTTCAATGTCCGGGCCGAGCCTTTCTGTGAGCCGGCGGGTGGAAACAAGGGTTCCGTCCGCCGGCTCTCAGAAAGGTTCATAATCTGGCCGGCGGGGTTCCGGGGTCGCTGGCGGTCAGTGTTTTGACCGCCAGCATGAACACAGTGGTTGTTTCCGCCGTGTTCATAATGACCCCCTTAGTCTTGGGAGTTTCCTGTGCCTTTCTTTTTATGCATGCTCTGTACATTTACTTTGGAGATGACTCTAGTTGGGGCAACTATTTTAGGGAGTGGTGAGTATTTTAGTTGTGGATCACAAGTTTTGTTTTGTGGGCCATTTGGCCCTCCCCTCTTGCCATGACAGAGGAGAGTGTTTCTGTGGGATGATCTTCCTGTGTGTGCTTTACTGGTTGGAACCTTTTAGCCTAGACGTGTGTGGTGCGATGTGAAAGGAAGGAGGTGTGTGGCAATTGGGCTGTTGCTAGTGGTCGCAAAGTGTTCTGAGGAGACATCAATGCCTCTCTAGTTCCTGCACATAGAGTGCAATGAGGTTCTCCCTAACGGAGTCAGGTGTCTTGGCTGCGCCCTTTTTCTGGAAGCTTCATTTTCGGCCACTCTTCGTAGGTTGTTGGGGGCCTTCCTAGATCTTCATGTGAAGCTGTTTGTGATAGGCTGAAGAGGGTCAGAGAGGTGCTCTGTGAGTCTTGTGTGCCCTTCGATGTGACAGTGACTGGGATCAGGCCTATTGTTTCCTCGGACTGTGTGTGTGAGCCTTTGTGAGATCTGATCGACAGGTCGGATGCGGCAGTGAGCGTGTCTGTGCACCTTGCATGGGGTTGTGGAGGCTATTTACAAAATCCCTTTCCCTCCTGGCACCCCCTCTCCCTCAGATCCAGGATATGTTTGTGTCTGCCACCCCAGCTGGGACCCGGGATGTCTACTCAGCGACACACAACCCTCGCTGGTTTGGAGGGACATGGTCCGAAGAACAGTCTTTGGACGTTTGGAAGGCTTTTGGGTAGAGGAGGAGGCAGATCATTTGCTTTTGGTGGTAGTCAGGTGCATGGCCAGGACATGCCGAGTTTTGCCCGATACGTGTAATGAACTGGGATGACTGATTGTTCTAGTGAATTTCCCTACTGCTTTGGTACCATGTTGTTACTTCATGACCTGTTGGATTTGCGTGGGCTTCCAAGTTTTATGGGGACAGCATTATCCCAAGTCCGTAGAGAACCTGGCTCCAGGCACTGGCACATCGCTTCATTTTGGTACTGAAAGGGGGCCTCCATTAGCTAGAGGCCTGTTGTTGAATAATGGGATCCTTTTGATTTGTAGCCCAGTTGCAGGGACTTGGATGTGGGAACCTGTGCGTCTGCTTTTATGGATGGTTTTGGGGGCCACTCTGCCCCCTCATCAGACTGCCCTCCAGTGGGATGTGTCCAGCTAATTCCACCCTGGGGGACTAGCAGCAGAGTAGGGTCGAGGCTCTGCAGGACCCAAATGGTGGACCCTAGTGTGGATTCCTGATCTGCAAAATGTACAGCAGCCCTGAGCTTTTCCCGAATGCAAGTAAGGTGTGAATTTTCCCCTAATATTGTCACTAATCTTTATTTTTTTAGATGAGTTTTGAGGTGAGTATGATGTGAGTGTAAACTTATTAGGGATTTCAGACTAGCTGCGTATTTGAATTTTGAGGTTGTGTAAAGATACTGCCTTCCCCAACAGTTACCTCTCCCTGCTGTGGCTTTGGCCCTGGTCCTTGCTGCTGTCTGCTGTTGCAGTTTGTTTGGCTAACCACTTGGTCCCCGCTGTAGTGGCGCAGTGGTTGCCTGATTTCCCTGCAGCTGAATGTAGGATGCACTTGGGTAGACCTAGGTTTAGTTCTGTGGATGGGGATTTTGCAGGAACTGGCCAAGGCTTATTGCTCTTTCCTCATGATATGCAATTAGGCTACATTGGCCGGCCATATGGCCTATTCTGTGGCAACGATAGCAATCTCTGAGGTATGGCTGCTGCCAGCCTCCCTGACCTCTGCTGCTAGGATTGGGTGGAAAAGCTCTAGGGGTCTAGGGTGGAGCTCCCTCAAGACTGTTGCCATTTGCATGCTTGCAGCCAACGCAGCTCTCTCGAGGGAGGTCTTTTTTTAACTTATGTCGGACCAGCATAGCGGTGTCTTTCTTGGTCTGCTCCGGTTTTTCCCTGTCCTTTTCCTGCTTCTTCCTGTAGTAGTGCAATATGTGGGACTGTAATTCTGGACAAGGTTCGGTGTCTAATGCTACTATGCTGTCCAGCCCACTCTGTATTCTGGTTCCAGCCCTTTTTTGAGGATGTTGAAAAATAATGCAACCTCGAGGCCCATGTTGGTCCATGGCTGTTCTGTCTCCTTTCCCCATTGTTCCCTAATTCTGTCTAGAAAGTCAATCATGGTTTCCCCAGCCTTCACGCTCTACATCTTCAATCCTCCTAGTCCGGACAGTAAGGGAACATTTCCCTCATGGCCGTCCAAATCTGGTATCTGAAATAATTGAATGCTCCCCCTTCATGCTTGTTGTCGGTCAGTGTGACTGCTGGAATGCGGGCTTGGGAAAACACTTTGTTAGTCTGCTCTTCAATGAGGCTGCTGAGCAGACTCTTGACATTGTCTATTGTTGATTTATTCCCACAGTGTTTTTCTCAAAACATGAGATCTACTTTTCTGCCCCATCCATCAATGAGGGCAGTTTGATCCTGGGCCCTTCTTTGTCTATCTGTGCCTATCACTCGTAAAGGGTTCCTAACATGTCATTGTGTAACAACAGGCATATTTTGGCTTGCAGCAGCTCTGCTGGTTTTGCCTCAACGTAGCGCTCCCATCTGCTCAGACATTCCTGCATGTAGGGAAAGTTCCATTTGGGATATTCCACTCTGTGCCAGATGCAGTCTTCCTTGACAGCCATGTCCTATGGTTCGAAGGATCCCTCCTTTGGCCAGAGTCGATCATATTGACCCTTCCTTTCAGTCCAGTGGGCCAATAGGCGGAGCGATGGTCGTGCAAAGACCTCATGTTCTTTTCTAGATACTATCTCTCTTGGGGTCAGTTAGTCTAACCAATGCATTCGGGGAGAATGGCGGACATTGTCATCGCTGCACTCTTTGTGTGGGTGCAAAGGTGCCATTCTGCTTCCCCGACACCTGAATTGGGTTTAGAGTAGGCTGCTCTGATCCCTTATTTCTTGGTCAGCCCCTCACCTATGCTGATGATCTGGTGGGGTTCAGAGTCTCCCTTCTGGTTCTCCCTCAGATTCCTCTTCATGTGGGGCATGGGACCTAGTTCCATTCCCCTCTGGGGAGGGTGCACTGTTCTGTTTCCCCTTTGCGCTTTGCAGGCAAGAGCTCTCTCTCTCTCCTCAACCCATCCCTTTCTTCTATCTCCCACCTGGGCTGCTTCCTTTGCTTGGTGCTGTGCGAGTTTCTCCTAGGTGGGAATGTGCCCTCAAACTCACTGCTATCTCTTCTGTTGCCTGGGCACCCCTTGGGGATGTGTACACTGTGGCTCTACCCTTAAAATCACACATTGGAAGGCTGGGGACTTTTACAGGTGGTGTCACTTTCCAGGACTGATATGAACCTTCACGGCATCTGAGAGCGCTCTATCGGACAGGTTAGAGTATGTGCTCCCCATGCTGCTGGGGTTCAAATGTCTTGACATGACAGGTAGAGAGGCGAACTTAGAGGAACCCTAGTGTTGACTTGGGATGGGGCTGGAACCATCAGTGCCTCCTAGTCTGGTGCCACCTCAGCACTGGACCCAGTGGCTCAGTAACCGTCAGGGGGCCCTCTGGGCCCCATAACTGGCAGATTGGTATAACATAGTGCAGGAACGGCTGGGATGGCAGGCATCAGAGAGTACCTGCATATGGTGGGGGAGGCACAGAAGTCTTGGATGCAGGTTCCAGGTGGTTACAGGTCGAGGCCACCTTGAAGATGGCCCATAGTTCTAACAGTACCTCTCTTTTAGCCTTCTTTTGCCCTCAATGTGTGTCATCATGTGTTCTATGATGTTAGTGTTGAAGATTCGCCCATCTGGCCAGGGGAACATGTGTGCCTCAGTATGTGCGTGCCACTCGAGGTAGAATTTATCTAGCTTTTTAGCCTGCGTGGGAAATCAAGTTTCTATGTGACTTAATGGCGACTCCTTGATGGATTGGGAACCTTTTTTTAAAGAGACTTGCATAGTTCTAACATTCTTGAGCTTTGAATAATCCTAAATTCTACTCTGGCCATGGGGAAATGTGTACAAGGGTGTGAGAAAACTGGAGTGATTGCAGAAGCCCCCTAACTTTTTGCCCCCATTTTTCACTTTTTGCTTGTGTTTTCCTGACTCGGAGGGTGCCCTGGGTACTGCTAAACAGTCCCAGGGCCTGTGCTATGATTGGAATGTTTATGCATATTAGGCTAATTATAATTGGCTGTGTCAACCTACCTATAAGTCCTTAGTATATGGTATGCATGTAGGTGTAGGAACCCCAGCATTGGTAGTGCACCCGTAGGTAAACTGCTGCAGTGCCCCGGGTCATTTTAAAGGCAGGCCTGCCTTGCTGACTGCTTATAAGTTCAAGTAGTTAACCCCAAATTCATTATTAGAATGAAGATTTCCAAAGTCTTAACCTATCTTATTTTTACATAGGGGTCACCCCTAAGGTGTGCCCTAGGTGCCCGTGGCTTGGGTGCAGTGTAATTATAAGCAGGTACCTTATAAAAGATGTTTTATAAGCCCTGGTGATGGAAAAATAACCACATTTGTTTTCCCTCAATGTAGTGAATGAGCGCCTTAGGCTAACATGGGGAGACATTATTTTAATGAATTAAGTCTCAAAAGGAGCTAGATATGTCATGTTTTGTATCAAACTTATTGTTATAATAAATCCACCAAGTTGCAATTGTTGAATTTAATATAACTAGTTCGGAGAAAGAGTTTTAATACTCTACCTGAAAGCTGCCAACTTCAGTTCTGTTGTGCCTTTCTCTGAATGGTCAGCCTCTGGCAGCTTGGTCAGGCTGCCTTGACGAGGTGTGGAGTGGCCTGGACAAAGGAAGTGCTGGGGGAGGAGATCTGCCTCAGCAGATGGTGAAACTGGATGGGAGAGAAGCCATACTGGTCTTCAAAAAAGGGAAGGACATATTGAGCAGCTCAGGACCTCCCCCATTTTCTGTAAATCCAGACAAACAGGTGCCCCTTGATTGGATTAGGAGAGGGCGGGAAAGGGGTGTGTTAAGGAATTTTAGCCACACCAGTAGGTGGACTAAGCTAGACGTAACCTATGAAATTCAGATTCTGCTATTAAGGAATGTTGCTCCCTGGGATTGATTTTTGCCACACTTCTAAAGAAGTGGTCATCCACGAGAGTGGTGGCCTGCCTGAGATTGGACAGTTGCCCCCCCATGCTTTCGACCCCAGGAGCAAGTATAAATATGGCAGAGCCGCGCCCACATCTCAGATCCCTACCATAAACAAGACAAGAAGAAGAAGGAATGCCCTGCTGGATCCCTGACCTGCGCCTGGACACTGTACTCTGAAGGACTGCACCAGCTGCACACGGGCTTCATAAAAAAAAGGACGTTGCCTGGCTTCAAATGGTTCAAGAAGGGGCTCTCTGCTTGCTACAGGCAGACAATAGCTAGCCAGAGTCTTCTGCATCAAATGCTGAAGAAACTGACCAGCTGACCACTGTCCAGTGGTCATTGCTGAATTTGAGCCAGGTGCATTCTGGGGATTGGAGTCGTAACCCTCAAGGAGCAACTCAGAGCTTTGGAACCTTAGGGTGAGCTGTGGACTCCCAGAGGACCTTCAAAGACCTTCTGGAAGCAGATTCATAAGTGTGGAGAAGATTGTAGAACTTTTGGAAAAAAGCTCCTGAAAGGGACAAACCTGACTTTGTGAGCCAAATCGGCCTGCGTCGATTGCGATCTGGCCTCACTTGTAGGCTCGTACCGCTAAAAAGCTTCAGACCCCAAACTTCCAGTATTTCGCCAGGGGCTTCTGGAAAGGCAATCTGACAACACCGAATGGAAATCAGGTTGCTGTGGAGAGAGTTCTGACGTGGAAGAGAAAAATTTCCCAAAAAGTGACAAAGTCCACACGTAAAAAGTTGACCTGGACTTCTCACGCAGCATATCCGAGGAGGGCTCCAGGGATGTCAGATCCAATTTCAAGTTCGGCCCGGACGAAAATTTCCGTCCCGAAAAATCATCTAAGTCCAAAGGTAGAATTCTTCACCGAGGTCTCCTGCAACACGTATCCGAAGAGGGTTCCAGGGAGGTGGCATCAGATTGGTGACTTCATTGCGGTAAGAAAAATCTTCAAGGAAAAGCCTAAGGGCCTCATTATGACTTTGGCGTCTTTTCAGAAGACCGCCATGGTGACAACCGCCAATAGACTGCTGCGGCGGTGGCAATCTGCCCGCCAGATCATGTCTCACAAAAACAAAATGGCCAGGAAGCACCCAAAACAACAATCCCGCCAGACCTAACAAAGGCGAAAAACAGTTGGCCCCACCACCCTTCCCGCCATGCCTGCAACACACCGCCATCCAAATAATGATCCGGGAAGCAACACAACTGTCACTCAACGACGGTTACCTGTTGGCTGTGCAGAACGCCATGATCGATTTGGCCACACAACACCAACAGAAGTCAACATTGCCCAGATTGAAAAATCCACACCTGACACATGTACACACACAACACACCCACCAACAGCACTATAAAACACTCCCCCACACAAGCCACAAGTCTTTGCAAATGCGAAAACCTAGCCACACGTTGCCAGCCCAAACACTTACAGAACTGCACACACAAACCACAACCACCTAAACACCCATTACCCATCACACACACCACACACCATACCTCAACACCTAACACACAACAACACTGGACACAACCACTGCTCCACAGCATCCCACATACACACACACACCCTGCAACCCAACAAAACATTCCCACCCTCTGCATAACACACACAATACACCCACTACACAATAGGCATGTTCCCACAAAAGAACCCCTGTTTTACAGATGATGAGTTGTGTGTGTTTTTAGACGAAATCGCAAGGGTTGAGCCACAGCTGTTCGGTGCCCAGGTCTAGCAGATATCCATGAAGATGGGGCTATGGCTAAGGATCGTGGACAAGGTGAACTCCGTGTGAACCTATCCACGCACAAGGGACGACATAAGAAAGAGGTGGAATGACTTACGGGAGAAGGTACGTACAAAGGCATCCAGGCACCACATTGCCATCATGAAGACTGGTGGTAGACTACCACCCCCCCCCCACAGTTGACAATATAGGAGGAGAAAGTCTTGGCTATCCTGCATCCAGAGGGCCTCAATGGAATCACTGGAGGGCTGGACACTGGTAAGTCACCATTACTACCCCACCACAACCGACATCTGCATGGCATGTCACCCCGTCACACTGACTCCCTTCACCCCACACTATCCCAAACAGAGATCCACCTCTATAACCACCCTCAACTGTGTACCCCTGCATGCCCTACCCACTGCAAGCACACCCCTCCAAGCTCAACATGCACTCATAACAGTAACACATGGGCAGCATGTAGCACTACCAATCCCACAATCCATCACCATACACAAACCAAAGGTGGAAGAACAACATCCATCCCATAGGGGAAGCCAGAAATGCTAAATATGTAACTGACAATGACTATAAAAAATCGCATACATTTCCACAGGTACCCCAGCCAATGTCAGCGGCCAGCATGTGCCACTTCACCCCAGTCCTCCACCAAAAGAAGGCTCCAGTGATGACAGCAACTCTGGGTGTCTGGACCTGGATGATCTCCCTGGCCCATCTGGGACCACTGGTCAGTCGAACACTACAGGCAACACCCAGTCCACCATTGAGCACCCCACATTGGACTCCAATACCACAGCAGCCACCCAACATCCCCAAACCTCTGTCCCCAGGACACGTCAATAAACAGTATGCCAAACTGTACAGGGACCCGAGTCAACACCACACAGGCAAGCCGATGAAGGTCCTGGTGTCAGTGGGAGTGGCCACACAGTTCAGGGGACACAGGCACAGGGGCCAGGGCCAGTGGGAGGATAGCTGTGCGCTGAGGGGCGGGCCAAACCAGGGAATTGACTGCCCAGGAGGCACTCTCACTTGTCCTGGGAGCATACCAGAAATCCCAGGACAGGATGGGCCAAGTACTTACCATCTTGCAGGAGAACCAGAGGCTATAAGGGGAATACCAGCAGAGGTCATGCATCCGTTGCAGGGCTTAAATAGCAACATGGCCTCCATTTTAAGGGTGTTGAGTGACATGGCTACCATCATGTGTGAGTACACAACACACCAGCAGGCCCCTTTCACTAGCCAGTGTACTGACCAGCCCTCCACATCTGCTGAAGTTAGTGGACAGGAGTACCTGCCACAGGACTCACAGGCCACCCGCAGCCCTCCCTCAGCAGCAGAAGAACCACCCCGCAAACATTCCCTGAGACCCAGACAGTCACCAGAGACTGCAGCCAAGACCTAAACCCCTTCCAGGACGTGAGCCCTTCCTAAATGTCTCCCTTGTGTGCTACTGAGACACCTTGTTTACTTTGGACTGCCATAGCTACATTATCTATGGCCCCATGGCACTGGACCTTTGCTACAAACCAACTGGCCCACTACACTGAAGATTTCGTCCACCATCACCCCACTCTATGGCACTATCCCTTCCTTTCTGTCAATTCAATGAACACACTTAAACAGAACTGAAAGTTTTGTACTTTAATTACAACAATATGCAATGTCTTTACCTTTGTGATCCTGGGCAAATGGAACGTAAAGTGTGAATCCATCCAATGGACAGCCACTTTGGGGTACATATAACCAGTGTGAGAGAATGCCACAGGTCACCATCCACCAAACTGTGTGAAAGCTATCACATGAGTTCACAGTAGTGACCACACCAACATCTGCAGAAAGGGAAACCATGACATTCAAATGAGAAGTAAAGGAAGTAGAGCAACATAATCCCCTGTAACACTACAGCCTACATTCAACTATACACAACTATGAAATGTGCACAGCAACTGACTCCAAACACCATAAGTGAGGAAAAACAACTCATTTCAGGCCCTCACACAAGATACCACAGTATTAGCAATGCCATGTTGTCAGTATGCCAATCCCTCCTCTGGACATCCTAGTCTGGGCCACACTTTCAGGGAAATTTAAGTCACAGAGTGGTTGTGCAAGCACATTGTAACTCACATTACATTCCCAGCACCAAACGCTAAGTACTGTATGGAATTTGGACACAGTTTGCAGTGGGCCTGTATTTGAAAATGCTAAGCTATTGATACATTGGATCGGCTGAATAAGCTTGATCACTATCACCATAACACAGGCACGACTGAGCACAGATGGAACAGCGTCAGGTCACATAATTCACTCATTTGTGCTTGGCACAACACAGCAGCCACACAACACTTAATTGTAGTGGAGGCATGAACAGAAGTACACTCTTACCTGAGTGTCATTGGAAGTACTGCTGTATTAGATGTGTCCTGTTGTCCACATCCTCCTCCTCCTCCCCATCCTCATCACTGCCTTCAGTGTCCTCTGCTGCCACAGGTGCATTGTCTCTCCCTCCTGCAGGAATGGCACATGGCGTCTGAGGGCCAAATTGTACAGCATTCAGCAGGTCACCACTATCTGGCAGACTTTCCCAGGGGCATATAGTAAGGATTAACCAGAAATATGGAGGCACCTGAACCTGGCTTTCAGTAGCCCAAAAGTCCTTTTAATAACTGTTCTGGCCCTACCATGTGGTTCATTGTAACGATTCTTTGGCTCTGTTCTCAGATCCCTCATTGGTGTCAACAGTCAGGACATGTTTGGGTAGCCGGAGCCACCTGGAAGTAGTGAGAGACATACATTACTCATAAACAATAGCACATAGTGAAACTCCAGGTGGCATACAGTCACATACATTGTGTGAAACTTCAAGCTCACCTATGAGCCACACTCCCTCTCTCTGTAGTTGTACCATCATTTGTGGGACGCTGCTGTTCCACAATACATAGGGATCATATACATATCCTGGAAACATAGCAGTAACATGGGACATGCACTGATAATCTAGGCACGCCATCTGGACATTTATTGAATGGTAATTCTTCCTATTTCTGTACACCTGCTCGTTTGTCCTGGGAGGGACCAAGGCAATATGGGTCCTGTCAATGGCCCCAATCACATGTGGGATGTGTCTCATTGTGTAGAATGCAGCTATCACAGTGGGCAACTCATCACTGTGGGGGACTGAGATATAGCTGCTCATGAGTTTCAGCAAGGCAGCCTAAACTCTACTCAGCACATTACAAAACATTGTCTGTGACATACCTGCAGCCAAGCCCACAGTCACCTGGAAAGAACCACTGGCCAGGAAGTGGAGCACTGACAGCACCTGTACTGCTAGGGGTATTGCTGTAGGACTACGAATAGCAGGAATGAAATCTGGCTCCAATTGTTGACACAGTTCAGTGATTGTGGCCCTGTCCAGACGGTAAGTGAGTATAATATGTCGTTCCTCCAGTGTAGCCAAGTCGACTAGGGGTCTGTACATGGGTGCATGCCTCTTCCTCTGCAGAGGTTGGCATCTAAAGACACCAAACATCATAAGTGTGAGAGAACAGGAAGGATGGACACAGAACATCACAGTATACAGAGCAGTCTCATCCAATTCACGCAACCAATTATTGTAATTTGCAATGGTGTCCTCTACATGCAAATGGACGTCTTCCAAAAGACATACTATTCAATTGCCATTGTGTCTCACAAATGTAGTCGGAGTAATGTGTTGTGATTTGTAGCATCCCATTTTACATGTTCTGTCAACTACTCATCTGCAAGCAGTGCACTGGTATAAGATCTAGGCCCACATTTATACTTTTTGATGCAAAACTGCGGCAAAGCAGTTTTGCGTCCAAAAAATTAGTGCCGGCTAACGCCATTCTGAAGCACCATGCGGGCGCCGTATTTATTGAATGACGTTAGCCGGCGTTAGCCGCCGGCGCTGTCTGGTGTGCGTTAAAAAAAACGACGTACACCAGGCAGCGCCGGCGTAGGGGGAAAATGGCGTATGGGCGTCCACAAATGGTGCAAGTCAGGCTGAGGCAAAAAAATCGCCACAACCCGATTTGCGCCATTTTTTTACGACGCCCATCCCCCATAGAAATGACTCCTGTCTTAGCAAAGACAGGAGTCATGCCCCCTTGCCCAATGGCCATGCCCAGGGGACTTCTGTCCCCTGGGCATGGTCATTGGGCATAGTGGCATGTAGGGGGGCACAAATCAGGCCCCCCTATGCCACAAAAAAAATATATATATATATACTTACCTGGACTTACCTTAATGTCCCTGGGGTGGGTCCCTCCATCCTTGGGTGTCCTCCTGGGGTGGGCAAGGGTGGCAGGGGGTGTCCCTGGGGGCAGGGGAGGGCACCTCTGGGCTCATTCTGAGCCCACAGGTCCCTTAACGCCTGCCCTGACCCAGGCGCTAAAATCTGGCGCTAATGCGGGTTTTTTAGACCCGCCCACTCCCGGGCGTCATTTTTGCCCGGGAGTATAAATCCGACGGATATGCATCGGAGTCATTTTTTAAGACGGGAACGCCTACCTTGCATATCATTAACGCAAGGAAGGTGTTCACGCAAAAAAATGACGCTAACTCCATGTACTTTGGCGCTAGACGCGTCTAACGCCAAAGTATAAATATGGAGTTAGTTTTGCGTCGAATTTGCGTCGAAAAAAATGACGCAAATTCGGCGCAAACGGAGTATAAATATGCCCCCTAATTTGAGTGCCAGAGTCTACAACCAAACCAAAGTATGTAGCGGATTGGAAATGCCTTGGTGTCTACCATCGGTACCTATGACACACATTAAATTGACCGCCATGAGCACCAGCATCAGGAAATGGCAACCCCTTGTCCTGCATGCAGGGACAGATGGAAGTGACCTCACTTTGCCAGCGTTTGGCGTCATGGCGGTGGGCGGTCTGCACCACCATGCGACTCCTCATTGGTTAACATGGAAGTCTATGGCACACAGGGGCAAATGATGATCACTGCTGGCGGTGACAGTGTTCACCGGTGCGGACGTGATCGCCATCTTATGTATCCCACTTCACTTGATTCCTGACTCTCACGATATCAAAACCTCCACTGCATGTGCTGCTGTGTTCTGTGTCTGGAACCCACAGTTGCCCATGCTCTGGGGATAGGCCCCCAGACTTCAAATCTGAAGAACTTCAGAAGCTTGTGGATGGGGTCCTACCATTGTATGGCCTCCAAATCAACAGGTAAGCATCTTTTGGGAACTTTGGATGCGACAGGGCTGTATGTAGATGTATGTGTGTGTGCAGGCAGTGTATGGGGAGTGTATTGTTGCTGCATGCAGTGTGTACCCAGAGGTATGAGTTATGTGTAAGGTTAATGTGGAATCTATGCAGTATGTAAGCCATTACTGTAACAGAATATAGTGTGGGGTTCATGCTGTCCTTCTGTCTGTGTTCCCTATGCAGGTCAGCGTCGATCAGAAGAAAGGGTTATGGCGTGCCATCGCCAAGTACGTGCGGACCCTGGGGGTACATATCCAGCGGAGCACCCGCTGTCGAAAGAGGTGGGAGGACCTGCGACGATCGGCCCGGAAGACCATGGAGGCCCAGCTGGGGACGTCCTCCCAACGAGGGAGAGGTACCCGTCAGACCCTGACCCCCCCTAATGGCCCGCATACTGCCAGTGGCTAATCCGGAGTTGGATAGGCGCTTGAATTACACACTCTGTGGAATTCTTCCCTGATGCCTGCCGTAGTGTATGGGTGCAAGGTTCTAGTCAGTGTATGGCCCAATATGCCAGTGTAGCTAATCTTGTAGAGTTCTGCTTTGCAATGGTGAGTGTTATGTACATTTAGTATTGACAATTAGCTGGTATTCCATCTTCATTTGAGAAATACATCCTGACTCACCGGTGTTGTTGTGATGCTCTGATGTCCACTGCCTAGGTGGTGTGACCTGGCAATTGCACATTGTACAGTCACTTTGTCAGAATTGTGTAGCCTTTGTGTGCCTTTATCAACAGGCAGACATGGCTTAGTGAGTCTCCCGTAGGTGTGCAGATGGTAGTGTCTGAGTTCATTTCTGCTGTTGTTCCCAGGCAATGGTTTGGTATTGTGGTTGTTACTGCAGTGTTAGTTCGAGTGAGTCATTGTGATGTGTGTGCCATATGTGCTGTTATTGTTGTAACTGACCATGTGCTACCTTTCTTTCTCCCCCAACCTCTCTCCTTTCCACTCCTGTCCTTATATGCATTAGCTTCATCTGGCAAAGGAGCAGGGGCACTGGCGAGTGGGGGAGTTGCAGTCCATGGGACCCAGGAGGCAGTGTCAACCGACGCCAAGGGAACCAGTGGGTTGGAGGGCGAGGAGAGCACCACGGGGAGACAGGAGCTACAACAACAGACTCTGATTCCTCCTCCGATGGAAGCTCCCTTGTGGTGGCGGACCCCTCTGGGACCACTCCAGCTACATCATCTTCTGCCACCCCTGTACCAGCACCGCCCTCCCAGTAGCCGCCCACCCAGTTGCCCGTGCCAGCTCACCCAGGAGGGAGGCCATCTCCTTCGCGGCAGGCACCTCAGCCCCTGCCCCAGTTAGTCCTGCCGCCCTCACTGAAGAGGCTATTGACCTCCTGAGATCCATCTCTGTAGGGCAGTCAACCATTGCGAATGCCATCCAGGGGGTGGCACCCCAGATGCAGCAATGCTATGCCTACCTGGAGGACATTCCCAGTGGCTTGGCTGCCCTACAGATGTTGTTTCAGGCTCTGGCCTCCTCTTTGACGGTAGCCAGTGTCTCTGGTTCTTCCGTTCCCCCTCCAACTACCTGTTCCCAGTCCCAGAGCCCTCTCCCCCCACCCATCCCAAGCACACAGTCAGACCAGCTTGCACCCAAGACAACAGACAGGACTCGCAAAGACAAGCACAGGCACCACAGATCACACCACAAGCACACACAGCCAACACCCAGGTGCACACACAAGAACAGCCACTCCCTCCACTGTGTCCCCCTTCCTCCCTCAGAGTCACATCGGCACTCACTCCTGCAAGCACTACATCCTCAGTCCCAGATCCTGCCACCTGTAAAGCCTTGCCCACAGTCACCACAGCAGACACACAGACTATTCCCCATTCACCAAATGCGCAGTCACCACCACCATCACAACCACATGCAGCAGACCCACTTCACTTGCAGACACCACCACAACATACATGCACAAGACCTGTTTGTCTTCTCCTACCCTGTCTGCCCACCTCCTAAAACACATAAACGCTCCCACTCAGACACTCAACAACCATCCACCTCATGCACGCACACTGTACATGCACCTGCAACCCAGTCCAGAACTGCTACTCCTCCTACAATCACTCCCTCTACCTCCACTCCCAAAACCTCCTCTTACACTTTGCCCTACAGTACCAAAAAAACATTTCCTTGCCGACCTTGACCTCTTCCCTCTTCCTGTCCCACCCTGTGTTGTCCAGAAAAGGAAGGTCCCGCTCCTCCAGCCTAGTACCTCCAGCTCCCAGTCCTCTCATGGCCCCTCTGGTCTTACACATGTCCCTCCCCCCACACAAAATGCTCCCACAGGGCACAGGAAAGCTGCTCCGACCCCCCACTTCAAGCACACTCCTCCACACCTAAACAGAGGAGCAAAGGACTATCCCCTCCCAAATTCAAGAACCCCCCTCCCAAGAAAAGGTGCCTGCTTTGCACGTCAATGTCCCTGCCCAGTGGAGTCATTTGGGCTATCAGGAGTCAAGTTGGGCCTCTCACATTGCCATGTGTAGTGGCATGGACACTTCTGAACTGGCCATTGGCCCTTTGCGTAAATATTTCTATGATTTTAATGTGCTCACTATTCCCACAGGAAGACAGTGGTTAGACCAAAGGTATTTGTTCTGGCTTTTTTTTTTATTCTGGCTTTTATTTTTGTTGTACTTTTCAGTGGATTGCTCTCCGTGTGTGGTATGTGTGTATGGTATGTGTTGTGCATGTGGGTGTGTCACTCTCCTCTCCCTCCCTTGTGTGCTAGGTGGCTGTACTCACAGTCGCCATCTTTGTCTGCGTTCCTGCTCCTGGATCCCATTACGTGGTACAGCATCGGCAGGGCTTCCAGTTCGGGCCCCATGGTGGTCTCGGACTCCTCTGTGTCCCTGGAGATGAGTGTCTCCTTTTATTTGGGTCGTTTCTGCCGGGCTTTTCGTGGTGGTGGTCCTGCACCCGGAAATCCTGGTGGTCTGCTATGTCGTAATATGGTGGGCAGTGAGTGGTGTTCCACCAGCCTGAAGATGGCAACTGCCGTGGTCAGTGGCTCGACCGAACTGGTGGTTCAAGCGGTCCATTGGCTGTGTATGGGAGGGGTCACGCAGCGGTCATAATATGGCAGTCTTCACCGCTGACTGCCAAGGTCATAATGAGGCCCCAAGTGCGAAGGTAAACTTTTGGGTGAGGCCTCCCTCTTGCTGTAGCCGTGCAGGGCTCCATCACGGTTGGCCTCAAATTAGGACTTTGCCCCGGTCAAGTGTGACTAGATGTCCAGATTGACGATTTTAGTTTTTATGTCCTAAAAAATATCCATTCCTTAAAAAGTAATTTCCCTGGTTCCCCTTATCTGATTTTAATCATTTTGGTGTCATAAATGAAAATATCTATTTTTATAAATTGAAGTGGGATTTTTATTGTGTTTTGTGTTTTACTTATTTACTGTTTTGTGATTTTTAAATGCTTTACACACCAGTCTCCCAAGTTAAGCCTTGTTGCTCATTGCCAAGCTACCAAGGGTTAGGATGGGATTAATTTATTGAGACCTAACTGGACCTAGTGTGGTTCGTGGCCTATTGCTAAGTGAAGGTACTTACCTGCCCTTACCAGTAACCCACTTTCCAACAGGATTATGCTGGCAATAACTACTAGCTATGAGCTCAACATCAGGCAGGGATGCATCAAACAGACTTTGCACAATATATAAAACCACGTGTATGAAGGGTCACAAACTGTAAGAAAGTGCAATGGTTAGATCAAAACATCATATTCTGATTTCAGCAGTGGAATAGCAGATATGGAATAATGATTTGTGAGAGAAAGATAATGACTCCTTTATGCACACATTAAACACTTAACGAGACATAGCATTTCAACATGAAATATAATTGCAATAGTTTATCAGCACCACAACATCACAAATGGATCAACTGAAAACCACAATGGAAATAAAAGAGAAGATAGAAAAAAGTATCAGAAAAAATGATGACTTTGTCCAAAAAACCTTAGCCCGCTCCTAGCGCATGCTGCTGATGTCAAGGGGGAGGCTGTGCACGGTACACGGGACTTAGTGAGCCTGATAGTCTTTCAATATCAGCTTGGGGACAAAGATAGCAACAATTTACATGGAGAAGAAGGAACAACTCAACAACTACAGGCCCTCTTTGGCCAAGCACAGGCTACACCTAATCTTCAAGGTCCAAACCTTTCCCTAACATCCAAATTGCACCCTGTTTCACACCCAGGGGCTTAGTGTATCATTTGTTTCACACCCAGTGGTCAAAGTGAAACACACCTCTTACTTCTTTCAGACACCATCAGTGTTTAAGGGACTGGTAGTGGTGAGAAACCCTTTTAACATATAAAATAAGATTGCAGTGTTGGCCCTATATCACACCCAGGGCCTATGCATACTGTCAGGTGATTACTCATTAAATCAGACTTCTACAGAAGCAGATGCCTCTTACCCAACTTCCTCCAACAGATGCATGCTCAGACTACTGATTATCTGAACCCTGTATCCGCTACGGGGAAAGGGAAATGGGAATAGAAAAAGAGAGACTGCCTCCAGATCCAGTTCCAGCCTGTGTTTCCTACTTGAAGGTAGGATATTCAGTGTGTGCTTCTGAAACATGCACCTTTCTTCTTATTGGGATTTCTTTAAAGGAAGGACCTGCAGTCGGATGATAAGAGTATAGATAAGTACATTCCTACTGCGCATTCAATTGTTCAGCCATTCATATTCACCCAATTCTATCGTTCTCCTAACCTGGATCTTTTGAGAGACTAGCCTCTCTCTAAAAGACCAATGCTAACTTAATATCTTCTTTTCTCCAGGAGTCAGAGATATCCAAGGTTCTCTGGAGAACAGTTCAAAGGTTCACAAATATACAATTTACTAATGTATTTTACAGTAAACGAAAACCTGTTCTCAAAGTTCAGTTGTCCCTAGTCTGAGCACTGAGGTGTGTCTCTAAGACTGGCAAGTCTGTAAGGCGAAGAGTTTTTTGAATATATATGCACATAGATATATATATTGGCAAGTCTGGAAATCATACAAAAGGATTCCTTACTGCAGTTGCTTGAAGTTCTGTTAAGCTAAAACAAATTCTCCTCAGATTGCCAGTTGTTGGAAAAAGGAAGAAATTCATCTTCTTCAGAAGGGAAAGGGTATCTGGTGTGCACATCGTAACAAGAAAAAGTATTAATTACTCGAAACTGGAAGAATTCTCTATGAAATGAAGCACCTCAGAACACTGGTCATTTTCCTCAGGTTGACAGTTGAAGTGCACAGCTCCAGAGAGAAACAACTGGAGGAAAGCTTCAGCACGAGACTAAGGGAGAAACACCAAAGTGCTGACCTCACAAGGATTTGCGGCCACCATCTTTAGTGCTGGGTAAACTGAAGAAGCTAGCTCTAAGAACAGCCTCCGCAAGAGCCACCGGGAGTGAGGACGCCGCTACAATCAACGTGGGTACAAGGAAAAGGGGAATCGTTTTTGCTGAGGAAAGAACTTAACTACACTGGCAATTGTTGTTTTCCTGACACATACCATCTTTGTCATGTCCAGTGGTCCAATCGTTGAGGCCTCATAACTATATAACAGTCAGGGATCATGCGCACAATCTGTGTCACACCCAGGGATCCAAGTGATACCCTATGTAACAGTCAGGGGGGAAAGAGTACCACCTGTGCCACGTCCAACGGTCTGAGCAACTAAACAACACATTCACCTCACAAGCCATGTGTAAACTACCGTAAAAAGGTGACCTTCTCTGGATCACCTCCGAGACCACCTTGCGACTACTTAGTTCAAACACATGAAATGGGCAAATGTCAGATTTCTGCCAGTGGCAGGGTGCCCAGGTTCAATTTGGACACTCCTTCCTACTTTGCCATACGCCAAATGCCGGGACTAAGCATCAGATGTAGTCTCTTACCCACTGACGGTGGCTTCAGGATGGCCCTCTGCCCAGAGGACTCAGCAGAACTTTCAGTCAATTGCAGCATATGCTCACCTCTTTTTTCTGCCCAGATGTTAATCAGTACGGGTGGAGTCCTCTTTCTTTTGTTGTAGTTGAGCTCATAAAACCAACCTCTCCTATCTGGCTCACCAAAATGTTGCTTGAATGCAGATTTACCTTAAAGAAATGAAAGACGAGAGGCATTTGGCAAAACAGGAACAATTGGTTTAATTAAACGCAGCAGTTGGGAGAGTGCAGTACAGAGTTGGGGTCTAATGACTGTCTCTCAAAGTTACAGAGTTCTAAGCACTCTAATATACAATTCTTGTAAGGTTATAAAACAATTCTATACATTCTTTTCAGAAAGGAATCCGGTCCTAGCCATGGAGTCATACATTTGACCACCTGATAAAGTGCTCAGGTGGGTCCCAACCTTGTTTGGGCAACATGTGGGGCAGTAGGCAACACGTCCAAATGTCCGGCATGAGGAGCGCATGATCACTACATGTGGTCTGTGTGTTGTGTTCTGACTGGCTGATTGTTCCTAACTTCATGTATCTAACTTTTATGGAGTTTTGGGAACACATGCCCCTCCGGGCAAATGTGTTCTGTTAGGGGCCAAAATCATACAGCTATTGTGGTGTTGATTCCAATCTGAGGGATTAATCTGTGTTTTTCTTGTTTGAACATTTGTCTACAGGCAATGTGTCACCCCATTTGTGATCTGGCAATCAGTTGCTTCAGGTCTAGGTTGCAGAGCTTGCCTAACCATGTATTTCCGACATGGGTTGATGAGGAGGTCACATCGGGTGGAATCAACAATAGTAATGCAAGTTTTTGTTATGTGCACACATATCATGGCATACACTGCCATCTCAACAAGTACAACTACCTTTTTGTTGGCAGAGCTCAGTGAAAACTCTTCTGCTCTTCATCCCGGTGCTCTGAAGCGGTCATAGACCTTACCAGATGCAGATCTCTACTTCTGGCATCCGCTGCCTGAGTTGTCCCTGCAGCGGATCCCAAGCCCACTACCTGGTATCACTGTGGTCCTGTTATCTACCTGGCCTGAACAGCCTCTTATCTCACCTGCTGGGACCCAATCTCACTAACCTAATTGACTGTGAACTGTAGGCTCAGCATTAAACTCATGTGCCATAAAGATTGGCTTCCCTACATAGAGGTGTTCAAGTGACACAGCTCTATGCACCTTTATACTTTTGGGGTGCTCATTAAAAATCAGCCCATTTGCATTATTAATGTCCCCAACCCCATCCATGCCCACTGGTTCTTCCCAAAGTGTTCTCCAGATACGGTTAATATGGGAGGATCAGAAGTGATTGCTGACATATTTTTCCCTATCTCTGAGTCCCAGCTGCCTGCACAGTTCATGCACTGCTCGTTAGGTCAAATGCAACCTGCTGGGCACTGCCGCACACAGCAGTCACACCCTTTGACAAACTCAGCACTCATGGATATGCGCTTGCGCAGCAACAAAATTAGTAGGTTGTGCTAAAAGCTCAAGGAGGCTGGTTTGTTGTATCCAACCCCTCACCCTCATTTCCCCAAGACTCTGGAAGTGTCTGTCTTTGGCTCCCAAGCTTCATGAGTCTTGATGGTCCCTCTCTGCCGCTGGATGCAACAGTGGTCCAGACTCCACAGAAGGTAAGGAAGACTCCAGCACAGCAAGCAGTAAAGCGGGCACTCCCCCACTTACTGTTTCTTTTTGTGTTGCTCTTTTCTCCACTGTGGGAGCAAGAATTGCTGCCGCAAACCCACTCACAGCCTCCCATTGAGGCCAGGATTACCTTGCCCAGGACTGTTCCAATACTGCAGGAGTTCGACAACCTTACCATGATGTCACAATAGGAAAGTATCTGTAACGCTTACCTCCACACTATTAGACTGTACACAACTAAAACAGACCTAACTAAGGCAATGACTATCCCTTTGAAAATAATTCCCTCAAGGACAAAATATTCCCACCCTGAAGAACCACAGTGCCCTAGTACTGCTCGTAACGCCATTGTAAACTAATTGCCAACTAAGCCCTGCCCAACTTATGAATAGGGCCATTTCACACCGGAGGGGATGCCCTTCTGGCTGCCCAGTCCCCAGAAATGCATAACCACAACTACATTCTCACTTTCATAAATCTCACTGCTCGCCAATTCCCTAAGAAACACAAATAGTATATTATGTAATCAGACAACAACTCCCCAGAGGCCAGTAAATATAGTCCCATGGTAAAAAATACCTGGAAAGAGACTCTTTTGATACCTTTTCCACGAAGCATTCAATCGTGCCTACTTAATTCCATGTTTCCTACAAAATGACTTACATCAATGGGGAAAACTCCTGCATAAAAGTGAAATAACCTAGTGTAAAAAAAGAAAAAAAACTACTATACAGTGATACTCAAAATATGGCCTGGGAGAGGCATGCGGCTCTCCTGATCTTTACATGCAGCCCTCTAGGTCAAAAGCAGCACTGAACTGTTGTTTTCTGCACTTAACTCTAACATTGCAAAAGAAGTAAAATAACAGGCAAAATTTTATTTAAAGGTTAATTGCAGCAAAAGAAAGGAAACTAAGTTATCCTGTACAGCTTAACTTTAGAAACACCTTTAAGTTTAAAGACATCTTGCAGCAAAAGCTAAAAAATATGATAAGGTCTCTTCAAAATTCAAAAGTGTATTTCATTAAGACGCAAAACCATTTCACCTTAGTTCTATTATATGAGTGCATTTAGGGCCGTATGTACCAAAGCATTTTCCCATTGACACAGAATGGGTAAAACCCTTTGATACATCTGGCCCTTAGAGTAATAGTTTTTACATGAAATTACAAACGTTCATTCTTCCCCTCACTCTGACCAAAATGTCAATAGTGAACTACAAAGGTGTCCAATCGAAATATAAATTACACTGCAATTACTAATTTGCAAGAATGAAGGTAGGCCTAACTGTAGTTGCTTTCTCCTGTTGTCATAAAATGCATTGTGAACTCAGCATAATAGATGTTCCCTGCCTTGTAAACTTCCTGGCATTAACACATTCCTTTACCAAATGTTTTACTTATAACCTCTGCATTACATATACATGTTACAAAACTTTCTCATCTCAAACAATGGAAGAAGTATTACTTATATCCTTTTGCTTGCTATTCTCTTTTGGAGTGTGCTGATGTGCATAAAATATATAAAAAATGTGCTTTTCTCATAAATGGATCCGCAGTATGAAAGTGATGAGAAGGGGGGATGACAATTGCATGCATGCATGTTACTTATTCTTTCAGAAAATAAAGAATGCATGGGAAACTGGAGTCATTCATTCAACAACCTCGGAAATCGTCTGTTGTTTTGGAAGTTTCAACATGCAAAGAAGAAGAAAACTTTGGGCCTGTATTAGAACACAGCAGACGTGTTACTCCGTCGCAATGGTAATGGATATCCCGACCAATGAAATCTAAATCCCATAAAAGCAAATGGAATTTATATTTCGGCGAACGGGATGCCCGTCACCATTGTGATGCAGCAACCCGTCTGCCAAGTTCTAAATTAGGCCCTTTGTTACTAGTGCTAATGTTTAATAAGTGTCCCAAGGAAAGAGAGAGAGATATCGGGTGTAGGCGTTGGTGGTAGTGTTAACTCCTAATGCAGTATAGGGTAGATATGATAGGGTGCTGCTTAGGTTCCTGGCAATTGGGGCATGCTATATTTGCTGTTTACTCTGCTGCAGAATAGTTTCACTGATTTGTGTTAGAGAGAAATGAGCTATATAGACTGTTGCAGGATAGCTGAAGTACATTGTGCTTACAGCAATGGGAAACCATGTTAGTGATAGAGAACTGAATACTTTTTGAATGTTTTAACTGAAATTTTAGACTGCTATAATTTGACGAGACCAAACTGCTACTGTACTAAGGTGCATACCACGAGGAACATTGCTGTGGCCAGAGACTGGTGAGTGCCCTTCCCCTCCTTATCATCCCCATACCTCTTGGGCATCAGGCCGGGCTCTTGATCTGCTTACTGTGGGGGCCCATTCCTTGCCCATTGGAGCAGAGGGTACATCAACACCTCTACTGTTGCATAACTCACTCACTTGTCTCAAAGGGGGGCCCACCTGGTTGTGGGGCTGCCAGCAGCCCTGTGTGTACTAATTGCCTGTGTTCAGCATTGTGCCGCTGTCCCAGGGTCCTCCTTCTTTCACATCAGACATCCCAGGACCCCCAGCCTTCTCTGGCACCCCCAGAAAGGATGACAATCTGGGGAGTGGCGGGGCTCTGAGAAGATCTGTGTTCCTTCAAGGCTACCTGCCTGACCTGGTTCCTCCCTCCTGGGCCTGGTGGACTAGTGAACATTGCCCCCCATGGCCCTACAGGTGAACACAGCTAGACAAGCGTCTGCACACATCACCACTCCCCAGTCCCTTCATCCTACACCACGATCATGGGCAAGCATGATGCTCGCAATCCAAACATAACTGAGAGGGTAAATGCCTTACCCATCAGGAGGAACAGAAGTCATGGCTGGAGGCCTCCTCGGTCTGCTCTGGGGGGATGTGCAACATGACATTGATTTTAAAGAAGTCCTAGTTGCAGTAAAGACCATTTTAAAAGCTATCAAAGTGAAACTAGACTTTCGTACCAGTCGCCTGGATCAAGTAAAAGGGCGCGTGGACAAGCATGAAACAGACTAGACCAGCTGGGGAACTGAGTCTCTGATGCAGACGATGCTCAGGCAGGCACCAAAGAACATCTCTTATGAATGGGCAAAATCCTCAAACTTATTAAAGTTAAAAATGATTACTTCGAAGTGAGGTCTAGTCACAGCAGCCTCAGCATCACTGGGATCCCAGACTACATCGCAATTAACAAAACGGAAGACTTTGTGGAGACCATGCTCTGCAACCTATTCGGGGAGGTCTTATCTTCAGTTTTCATTGTGGAGTGGGCTCATCGCTTCCTGGGGCTAAGATCACCCGCAGGTGCACCGGCTCACATTATAATTGCATGTCTCCTGAACAACAGAGATTGAGACCTGGTCTTATGACGTGCACGCAACTGCCAGTTGATCCATCACCAGGGAAACACATTTATCTTATATTCAGACTTCACCTTATCAGTCCAGACTGCCAGACAGGAATTCTTGCCTACCAACATATTATTACAAAAAGCTGAAATTCCATACGCACTCTTACACCTGGCCAAATTATGCATCTCCTTTAAAGGTGAATCTCATTTTTTCACAAATGCAAACTTGACTCTGAAATTCACCAAACATGTTACTAAGAGGGAGCAGATACCTAATGGCTCACCGTGAAACTCTGAAGCAAACCCCCTCAGCAATAGTGACTAATGGCCCGACGCCCTGGAGGCACCAAGGGTCCTGTGAATTCCCTGTGAGGTCATGTGGGCTGCTGTACATGCTCCCAATATGACCTTCACATAGCAGGCCGAAGTGAGATCCAGATCCCCACTGAGGCCGCCATGCCCCCCAACTGGCTGGAAAGATATGGAGTGCCTGTTGTGTATCACCCTCGGGAGCCTGCTTCCCATTTGGCCACCTAGCCACACCTGGGCAAGGTAGTACGTTTGGCTCTCCTCCACCTCCAGGGATGACTCCTGAACTTGCCATTCAGTTTAGGTTAGGGCTGTAGATCGAGGGGGGATTGTTGTCCTAAACAGTGCATGGGGGGTTGGCTGGGAGGAGGGTTGGTTGAGGTTGCTCATTTTGGGGGTTATTACAACTTTAGAGGTGGTGTTAATCCGTCCCAAAAGTGACGGTAAAGTGACGGATATACCACCAGCCGTATTACGAGTCCATTATATCCTATGGAACTCGTAATACGGCTGGTGGTACATCCGTCACTTTACCGTCACTTTTGGGACAGATTAACACCACCTCCAAAGTTGTAATAACCCCCTTTGTTTGTTGGTTGCTGACATTTTTTTTCCTTTCTTGATCCCAGCCACAGTATGCTACATTACTCCCACCTACTTGCACATTGCCCGTTATGCAGCACACCGAGGCTATTATATGGGGCAATGATTTCAAAGTGACACTGGATGATGGGATGGAGCACTCTGATGCAGCACAGACACTCCTGACGATTATACAGGACAACTACATATGGAAGCACACCCACACAATCACGGGACAGCTACCTCCCTGCATCCGCATGGTGGGCCTGTTGGGCTATGACAAAGACACACTGGCCGGTGACTGCCGACTCGTAGCCATCCTCCTGGCCAAACATATGGTGGCCATGAACTGCTGCCAGAACCCATTCCTACCATAAGGGCCCAGATGCGAGATGTAACGCACTGGCAGGAACAGCTGTCCAACTACTGGGAACTGATGCATCTGCGTTTCCACCCATAAGTAGATATGGGAACCTTTCCTGTTCCTCCTACACCAAAGAGACTCCCCTTCACTGAAAACAGGAGAAGCATGCCTCAGAGATAAATCTGAACATGAGGATAATTTAGGGGGTCATTCTGACCCTGGCGGTCCAAGACCGCCAGGGCCAACGACCGCGGAAGCACCGCCAACAGGCTGGCGGTGCTTCCATGGGAATTCTGACCGCGGCGGTACAGCCGCGGTCAGAAACGGGAAACCTTTCAGCGCCGCCATGGGGATTCCGACCCCCTTACCGCCATCCTGTTCCTGGCGGTTTTCAGCACCAGGAACAGGATGGCGGTAACGGGTGTCGTGGGGCCCCCCAACAGGGTCCCACATTGATTTTCAGTGTCTGCCAAGCAGACACTGAAAATCGCGACGGGTGCCACTGCACCCGTCGCACGCCTTCAACTCCGCCGGCTCCATTCGGAGCCGGCTTCCTCGTTGAATGCGCTTTCCCGCTGGGCTGGCGGGCGGCCTTCTGGCGGTCGCCCGCCAGCCCAGCGGGAAAGCCAGAATGGCCGCAGCGGTCATTTGACCGCGGTGCGGTCATTCGGCGGCTCCCGCCGGGCGTGCGGTCACCGCTGCCGGCGGGAGTCAGAATGACCCCCTTAATGTCTACTCCACTGAACTTAGTGGACTTCTACATTGAAATGTCTTGTAAACTGTTTTATATAAACCTGGGCATGTGATACTACCTCCATCTCTCTGTTAAGTGGCTGTTTTCCTAATTGTGGGTTCATGTTGCACCTGTTTTTCCTCTTTTTTGGATAATGCAAATGGAAATGGTATGCACGATTGTTTCACTGCCATAGAATAATTACCTACTGTGGCCCCATCCCCCCCTTGTCCCTCTCCTGTCCCGCCCCATCCTCCTACCCCATAAGTATCCCCCTATATCCTTCCGCTGAGCTGTTATGGTTGCTGTATTGTTCTTTACTGTCATAAATGCATATACAAAGAGAATAACAAAGTTTGCATTTTGTATTTTGTCATTAAAGAAAGGAGATTTATGCAACTACCAATAAAGGGGGTGATTCCAAGTTTGGCTGGTGGCGGGCGCCACCAGCCAAATGGGAACCGCCAGTATACCGCTGCGCGGTCAAAAGACCGCCGCGGTTATTCTGAGTTTCCCGCTGGGCGGGCGGGCGACCACCAGAAGGCCGCCCTCCTGCCCAGCGGGAAACCCCTTCCCACGAGGATGCCGGCTCCGAATGGAGCCGGCGGAGTGGGAAGGGTGCGACGGGTGCAGTTGCACCCGTCGCGATTTTCAGAGGCTGCTATGCAGACACTGAAAATCTTAGTGGGGCCCTGTTAGGGGGCCCCACGACACCCGTTACCGCCAGCCAGGTTCTGGCGGTCAAAACCGCCAGAACCAGGCTGGCGGTAAGGGGGTCGAATCCCTAGGATTCCCTAGGACAGCGGGAAACCGGCGGGACACCGCCGGTTTCCCGTTTCTGACCGTGGCTGTACCGCCGCGGTCAGAATGCCCATGGGAGCACCGCCAGCCTGTTGGCGGTGCTCCCGTCATTTTAGTCCTGGCGGTCGTCGACTGCCAGGGTTAGAATGACCCCCAAAGTGTCTAGCTGTCTTGGAAGGTATCTGTTGGAAATAATCACAATGACTATTTCCTTCAAGCAATTAAATGAAATTATGGCCCTCATTTTGACATTGGTGGTAAATCCCACATACCACCATGCTGACTGCCGCCAACATACCGCCGCTGCAGCGGATATCCGTTCACCATAATATGACACACACACACACCAATCCGTCACTATTCAGCCACAGACACAAGTCCACCACACCAAAGGTCAGTGATAAACTGGCGGTATCAAAACCCACACCGTTACGCCAACAGAACAAAATGCTCAAAATACCAACACTCAAACAAAACACCACTACATTGGTCAATTTCAATAACACACACCTGACACCCATACACACACCACACCCACACCACTATAAAACACACACCCACATTACCCACAACCCTTTACCATCACAAACAATTGCTACCAGAGAGAGACAGCAAGACCACAGACAAGACCAGAGCTACATACCACCATCACTTATAAACCACCCATAAACCACTCATGTACCACACAACCCACATCCCAACACAGCACCCTGCACACCCTCACCCACACTACTCACGCAACACCCATGCACCACATCGACACCCCAGATTCTCTGAGGAGGAGCTAAGGGTCATGGTGGAGGAAATCATTCGGGTAGAGCCAAAGCTATTTGGAGCACAGCTGCAGCAGATATCCATTGAAGATGGAGCTATGGCAGAGGATCGTGGACAGGATCACTGCCATGGGTCAGCAGCCCAGAACAAGGGACAACATCAGGAAGAGGTGGAACGACCTACGGGGGAAGGTGTGTTCCATTGCAGCATGGCACCAACTAGCTGTACAGAGGACTGGCAGTGGACCCCCACCTCCTTCCCCACAACTAACAACATGGGGGGAGCAAGTCTTGGCAATCATGCATCCTGAGGGCCAGGCAGGAGTAGCAGGAGGACTGGACTCTGGTGAGTCACCTCTCTACTACTATCACCCCCCTACCTACACGCCATCACATACCTGCACCCTCACTCCCATCACTCTAGCACTACCCACACACCCCACCATTACATCTCACCCATCCCTATGCCAAGCCATGCATGCACCACCAATGCATGGACATCACTCACAGACCTGCTTAGACACCTATCACTAAAGCATGCACCCTGGAGAGAATCAGCTAGCCCACCCCATACCAACTCATACAAGAAAAAGCTGCCAGGGCAAATATAACCTAAGAGGGCAACCCACCCATACAAAAAATGTCACACACAGAAGCAATAACACTGCATTTACATCCCCAAAGGTATCCCAGCCACTGTCACCAGAGAAGAGGTGCCAGCACTAGCCAGTCCCCCCACAGAAGAGGTCCACAGTGATGACAGCGACTCAGCTTGCCTGGATCTGGATGACCAACCTGGCCCATCAGGGACCTCCCCAAGCACAGTCACACACCACCACAGAGCCTCCCCCATCTGGAAACACCACCAAAGCATGCACCCAGAGTACCCATACCTTTGTCCCCAAGACACATCCATCAGCATTGTGTCCACCACTACAGGGACCCCAGAGCACACCTCATACCCAAGACAATCAGGGACCTAGGATCAATGGCAGTGGGCACACGGTTCAGGGGACAGAGGCAGAGGACAACAGGGAAACTGGGAGGACTGCTGTGTGCCAGGGGGAGGACAGGCCCAGGGAACCGACTTTCCAGGAGGCACTCACTGAGATCCTGGGAGCATACCAACATTCCTAAGATATGCTGGGCCAGATCCTGGCCAACGTGCAGGAGAACAGGCGGCTGCAGGAGGGACAGTACCAGCGGAACAGGGAGGACTTGCAGGCTATTAACACCACCCTGACCTTCATTGCAGGGGTGCTGGCAGACATGGCCAACATCATGAGGTAGGCAGCCTCACAACAGCAGGACCCTGCCAATAGCCAGACAATTGAACAATCTTCCACCTCTGTTGCCGTTGGTGGCCAGGAGGCCCGCCACAGGAGAACAACCCACCAGCATGCCTCCCCCTGCAGAAGGAGAACCACCCCGCAAACGTTCCCTGCGATCCAGGCAGAAGCCAGAGACAATTGCTAAGACCCCTGCCAGGAAATAAGACTTTTCTGATTGTTACCCTTGTGTCTCACTCTGTCACCCTGTCCATCTTGAACTGCCATTGCTCCCCTTCCTATGCCCCCTTGGACAATGCACCTGTGCTAAAAATAGACTGGATCAATGCCCTGGACTTTTTTTTCATTATCATCCCAGCCCATTGCACTTCCCCATTTTCTTCTTAGCACTGCAATAAACACACTTTGAAAAAAAGTACGGAGTATGTCAAATGATTCAAGTATGTATTCATTTAATAAGGTTCAAACATTGCAATTCAACTGTACAGTAATGTGCACATAGGATAGACCTGTAGTTGGCTGCAGTGAACACACCAGGAGCAATAGTGGGGCACCAACATCGGCAAAAAGAGTTATCAAATGTTACAGTGAGTGGGCATAGAAGTGGAAAATCATAGCCTGCCAGTGACAATGTTAAACAGAAAAATGACAATGAAATGTGAAGTACCACTGTCTTATCTCTGTGTCATTGGAAATATTGTCGAATCACTGCAGTTCTGTTGTCCTCATCCTCATCCTCCTCATCTTCACTGTCCAGAGGGTCCACTGCTGCCACACGGCCATCTCCAGCCTCCTCCTGCAGAAAAGGCACATGACATCTCAAGGAAAGGTTATTCAACATGCAGCATGCCACGATTATCTTTCAGACCTTCTTGGGTGAGTAGCACAGGGATCCACCTGTTAGATGGAGGCACCGATATCTGGCCTTCAGGAGGCCAAATGTACATTCAATGATCCTTCTTGTTTGCCCATGTGCCTCATTGTAACGTTCCTCTGCCCTTGTCCTGGGATTCCTCACAGGGGCAGTAGCCATGATAGGTTTGGGTAACCAGAGTCACCTGCAAATATCGAGGGACAACATTTAGCCAAACACTATCCCTCATGGCGGACACCATACACATACACCAACACCCACTGGGTGGGAACCAGGGCTCACCTATTAGCCACACACAGTGCCTCTGTAGTTGGGCCATCACATTTTGGATGCTGCTATTCCTCAGGATAAAGGCATCATGTACAGACCCAGGATACTTTGCATTGACGTGGGAGATGTACTGGTCCGCCAGGCACACCATCTGGACATTCATGGAATGAAAACTCTTTCGATTTCTGAAGATCTGTTCATTTTGCAGGGGGGGAGAAATGCAATATGTGTTCCATCAATCGCCTAAATTATGTTGGAGAAATGTCCCATTGCATAGAAGTCAGCCTTCACTGTGGCCAAATCATCCACTTGGGGGAAAACAATGTAGCTGCACATGTGTTTAATCAGGGCAGACAACACTTTTGTCAGCACCATTGAGAACATTGGCTGTGACAGTCCTGCTGCCAAGCCCACTGTCACTTGGAAAGAACCAGTTGCCAGGAAATGGAGCACTGATAGAACTTGCACAAGAGGGAGGATCCCGATGGGGTGACGGATAGCAAATATCAGATCAGGCTCCGGTTGGGCACACAGCTCCTTGATTGCGGCCCTGTCAAGTCTGTAGATGAGGATAATGTGCCTGTCCTCCATTGTTGCCAAGTCTACCAGGGGTCTGTACACAGGGGTATGTCTCCAGCTCCTATTCATCGGCAGCCGTTGCAATGTAGGGGGCAAAAGAGCGATGAGCCGGTCATAAACTGTACATTGTAGCCACAACTGTACAATGCATGATGTTATTTTCAAATGTATATGTGGCATTTGTCTAGAATGTACAATGGTGAACTGTGACGCAATTGTATTCCAGGGCCTCCCTTCCCCCAAAATAGAGCCCGCCTGTCCTGTGTGGATGGACAGGTGGAAGTGAGGGAACCGCCGTGCAATGCCCCATTGGATAATATTGGCCCCTATAGGGTATAGCAGCCAATGGTGATGTACGCCGGCGGTGACGGTATGCACCGCCACGGACGTCACCGCCATTTACTATCTGTTCACTCACTTGCTACCTGACCTTCAACAGGAGAGGACCTACACTGCATGTGTTGCTGTGACCTGTGTCTGGAACCTACCATGTCTCATGTGACTGAGGAAAGGGCCCCTACCTTCACCAAGGTGGAGTTGGAGCGACTGGTGGATGGGGTCCTACCCCAGTACTGACTGCTGTATGGGCTTCCAGACCAACAGGTGAGTACACTGTGAGCACGATGCATGGGGCATGGATGCATGGAGTGGTGTGAGTGAAGGCCCCGTGTAGGGGGGATGTTCCCTGGGCAACATGCAGCTTGTGTGCTAGGCCATGTCTGTGCAAATGGAGATGGGAAGGGGTATGGTGGGCTATGAGTGTAACAGACAGGACAGACTGACTAATACCTTTCCCTGTGTGTATTTTCTCTGCAGGTCTGCGCCCATCAAAAGAAGGTTATATGGCGTGCCATCGCCAAGGACTTGCGGACCCTGGGGGTCTACAGCAGGCAGAGCACCCACTGTCAGAAGTGGTGGGAGGACCTAGGACGCTGGGCACGGAAGACGACGGAGGACCAGCTGTGGATGGCCTTCCAATGAGGAAGGGTTGCCCGTCGAATCCTGACCCCCTGATGACCCGCATACTGGCGGTGGCCTATCCGGAGCTGGATGGGCACTTGACGGCATCACAGCAGCACAAGGGGGTGAGTACAGTGCCCATCATTACAACGTACGCATGGTAGGGTGGTATCCGGGTGGGGGATGTGTGTCTGTGGGTGCCCCTAGGCCAGGCCTGACATCGCAGAGTGGGTTCCATGTTGGGCAGGGTTCTGATGTGATAGTCCTCCTACCTAGCTAGTAAGCATCCACTACTGTGCAGGGCTGTGTGGGTCCCAGGTATGCTGAAGTTGGTGGTATGTGTCCCTCCCCGTGCCCTGGTGACTTGCATTGTTACTGGTAGTGCACTGCATAATGCAGAGGGCTGTTCACTGTGTGTGAGGGTGCTGTATAATCAAATGGTGGTGTTGGTGCAGCCATTGACCAAGTGTTTCCTTAGTCTCCCCCCCTTTTTGTTTTGCATTCCTGTCCTTATGTGCATTAGCATCATCTGGCGAAGGAGCAGAGGCACCTGCAACGGAGGGAGCTGCATCCCACACTACCCAGGAGGCAGAGTCCACCGACGGTGAGGGCACCAGTGGGACGGAGGGCAAGGGGAGCACAACGACGGAAACTGGAGAGGATAGTTCGGACACAGATACCTCCTCCAATGGAAGCTCCCTGGTGGTGTGTGACCACCCCAGCTACAGGTACAGCCGCCACCCCCATACCAGCACTGCCCTCCCAGCAGTCCCTCATCAAGTTGCCTGTGCCCGCTCACCCAGGTGGGTGGGCATCTCCTTTGCCCCAGGCACCTCAGGCCCAGCCCCAGTGAGCCAAGCTGCCCTGAGTGAGGAGGCTATTGACCTCCTGAAATCCATCTCTGTTGGGCAGTCAACCATTGTGAATGCCATCCAGGGGCTGGCAGCCTAAATGCAACAAACCAATGCATTTCTGGAGGGCATTCACACTGGATTGGTGGCCCAACAGAGATCAAGCCAGGCTCTGGCCTGCTCTCTGATGGCAGCCACTGTCCGTGTTTCCACCCTCCAACTCCTTCTACCCAATCCCATTCCCCTCAACCCCAACCTATCCCAAGCACACAGGCAGACCAGCATGCACACAAGACAACACACAAGAGTGGTTCAGGCAAACACAAGCACCACACTTCACCCCACAAGTACTCACACAAACACCATCCAGATGCAGACATACCAACATCCACTGCATCCAGCGTGTCCCCCTCCTCCTTGTCCTCCACCTTGCTCCCAGTTGTGTCTACACTCACACCTGCATGCACCACATCCTCATCCACTACCGCCGTCACCTGCACACCTATCAGGACATACACCTCAATGGCAGACACCACCCCAACAGCCATGCACACGTTCCCTGTATCCTCTCCCACTGTGTCTGTGCCCCCCCTCCCAAGGTGCACAAACGCAAGCACTCAGACACCCAACAGCCATCCACCTCACAACAGCATCCAGCCCATGCACCTGCACCCAAACACAGCAGACAGACACCTCCAACAACCAGCCCCTCTTCCCCCACTCCCAACCTTCTCCCTCTTCCTGCTCCAATGTCTCTAAGAAGTTTTTCCTCTCCACCATTGACCTCTTCCCTGCCCCTTCCCCCGTCTTTCACATCTGGCCAGGGTGGGTAAACCCCAGGCAAGCACCTCAGCCACCCAGTCCACGGGCCCAGTAGTGTCCGCAGCAACTCATGGTGGTAAAAGATCCAGGCCACCAGCCAGCCTCACGGAAAGTGTGCCTGCCCCAAGTGCTGCCCAGAAGGGTAAGGAGCCATCCCCAGCTGCTGCCCAGAAAGGCAAGGAGTCATCCCCAGCTGCTGCCAGGAAGGGCAAGGAGCCATCTCCAGCTGCTGCCAGGAAGGGCAATGAGCCATCCCCAGCTTCTGCCAGGAAGGGCAAGGGGCCTGCACCTGCTGCTGCCCTGAAGAGCAAGGAACCATCCCCAGCTGCAGCCAGGAAGGGTAAGGGGCCTGCACCAGCAGGCAGGAAGGACAAGGGGCCTGGTGCAGGACTCAGTTGGAGCTCCCAACACCAACCATGGTTGTGCAGCCATCCAAGGCTGCAGGGGATGGGCTGGAGCTTCCCCCCACAACCACCAGCAGCAGCAGCACTGCCACCAGCAGTGGGCAGCCGTCCGAGGATGCAGGGCCTGGGCTGGAGCATTCCCCCCACAACCACCACCAGCAGCACTTCCACCAGCAGTGGGCAGCCATCCTAAGCTGCAGAGGATGGGCTGGTGCTTCCCCCCAAAACCACCACCAGCAGCAGCACCAGTGGGCAGCCATCCAAGGCTGCAGGGGATGGGCTGGACCTTCCCCTCACAACCACCACCAGCAGCAGCACTAGTGGCAGCCATCCGAGGCTGCAGGGGATGGGCTGGAGCTGCCCCCCACAACCACCAGCAGCAGCAGCACCACTGCCACCACTGAGCAGCCATCCCCACCGGCGGACATTCTTTAGACCTGCCTTCATGGGCCGGTGTGAGGCCTGCCCCCTGCAAATCCTGTGTGTATGACACCCAGCTGAGAGACTGTGACCTTGTACTCCCCAGGATCAGAAGCACAGGGCACATTGCCCCCTCCAGAACCAGAGGATATGCCACCCATTCACCCCATCCTCCCCAGGATGAAGATCACAGGGCGCAATCCTCCCTCCAGAACCAGTTGGCAAGTCACCCACTTGACAGATTGTTGCCTTGCACTCCCCAGGACCAAGCACAGGGCATCTTGCCCCCTCCAGAGAATGTGGGCAAGTCACCCACTTGAGAGACTGTGGCCTTGCACTCCCCAGGACCAAGCACATGGCATTTTGGCCCCTCCAGGACCAGTGGTGTTGTTCTATCTGCCGTCTGAGTTGCTGCCCCTGTTTCCTGTCCCCCTGAGGTGCCTGCCTATTTTCAAACTCATGCCCATGCAGTGTTCTCTCTGTGTTGGTGCAGGAGACAAGTGGGGCCTTGGACTTTGTGATGTGGCCCTGTGGCCCACACACATTGAGGTCTGGGCAGTTTCCCTTGATTTGTACACATGCATGTACTTTTAGATTGGACGTATGTATTGTATTTATATTATTACACTCACTTTCATCTATTCATGTTGTTCTTGCATTATTCCTGAAGGGTACGCTGTTTATTATTGCATCTGATTGTGTGTATGGTGTTGGGGGCGGGGGTGGGGAGGGGGTGTGTGTGTTGTGCATGTGTGTGTCACTCTCTTCCCCCCCGTGTGCTAGGCGGCCGTACTCACCGTGGTCGTCTTTGCCGTCGTTGGTGTTCGTGGTGGAGCAGGACCTAGAAGATCATAGGAAGCAGCGCAGGTTCCATGGCGGCATGGTTGTTCCCTGTGTCTCCAAGGGTGAGTCGTTTCCCTTCTGTGCAGTGTTTCCGTCAGGCTTTTGATGTCGTTGGTACTGCCCCAGAAAAGGCGACAGATTGGATTTTCATGATATGGTGGGCGGAACATTGTCTTCCGCCTGGCTGTAGGCGGCTACCGCCGTGGTAATTGGTGTTTCCACCCTGGTGGTAGGTGTCATAACGTGGCTGTCTATCTGAGCTCTTTCCGCCATGGTCATAATTTGGCAGTATTTACCGCCAGCCTTTTGGTGGTATTACTGCCACTTTATCACCAACAGCCAGGGTTGTAATGGGGGCCTATATTTTTATAGATGATCAATAATTAGGTATGAGAATTTGATTCCAATGAAAGTTAGCTTGCTTAAGTGTTGGATGTATGAAACCATTCAGTAGTCACAAAGCTTTTTATTCGCTAAATTAAAGTGTTTCCATTCACTAAATGGCTTGTGCAAATATACTGAATCCATTTTGTGATTTGATTACTTGTGACTCAATCATTAAATGGATTTAGAAAAGCTTTATGAATTTCAAATGGGTATTTGGAGAGTTGTTTACAAATTCCAATTCACAATCCTACATATCAATGGTTTGTGGGATTATTTTGGTGGCAAACTATTGATAGGTTCCCACTATTTCAAAGAAGAAAGGAATTTAATCACAAAGAGGAAGTGTTCCCTTTGGGACCCCATCTACAAAGGGAAAAATGTTTGTTTAGGACTGAGCAGTCGTACTCAGGACCATTACCAACTCATAAAGAAAGGTTTGTAAAAAGTACTCTTTCTTTCTTAAGTGCAAACTCACTTTCTTCAAGTAAAACAGGCTGCATTTATAAAAACATGTCTATAATTTATTTCAATGCAACACAGACATGGTGGTCTGCACCAACACTTGATGGCATTCAACGGGGGCGAGTCACAATTTGTGACCTGTCTCTTGGATATTGATAAGGTAGGTCGAAATACAATCTATTCCAATTGATGGTTAATACATAGGTCGGTTCGCAAAATCTGATTTTGTTTGCAAAAAAGTGAGTAGTTTGCGACTGCTTTTTGACAATGAAATCTTAGTGCATGTGGCCCATCGATTACAAAAAATATGCATATATACGTATATATAAAGATATTTTAACAATGTATAATTTAAAATTGGTTGATAGGATTCTAGCTAATAATGATGGTGAATAATGATAGTGACTAGATGCGCTAGATGTATTGCAATGTGAGAGTGGAATTGCTTGATACTAGTCATAAAAGTTTTATAATCTATAGGAAATCTAACAGTGGCATGGCAATCTGCTTCCGAGCCCAGGGTAGAAAAGAAGAACCTGGGATGTGCTGCATTTTGGTCGCAAATTCTTTTGAAAAGTGCAGAGGAGGCTTGCAACTGCTGCCTGGACCTTTCTTATCATATCTTTTTTGTTTTTCTATTGCCACAGAGAGAACATCCACAGTCCAAAGAGAACGCCTCATTTCTTCATCAACAGTCTACTTTCTGTTAAGTCTCAATAATGAAATATAGTTTTATACATTTACAGATACATTCTCAGAAGCAGCCAAAGTTGTGATTACCAGTTATGGGTTTCAGCAAGAATATTAACCAAACACTTACAAACATGGGGGTAAATTATAACACTTGGTTTGTCAATTTAGCAACTGGCACGCGCACATGAAATACCTTCCCTGATTGGGTTACGACACGGTGGATCAACAGCAGAGGTAATACAAGTTTTTCCATTAACCGTAAAAGTTTACATTGAATACTGAGAAGAGAAATAGCTTCAAGTAAATTAAACTGAAGTTACGCATACATAGTGAAATAGAAAAAGATAAACAAATAGGGTTAGGTGTTTGAATAACCAATTTCATACTGATGGTGTACACTGAAAAATATCCACCATAGGGACAAAAAGGAGCCAATTTACATCTAATAAACGTTTAGAAAGTGATTCTTCTCAACATGCCTCTCTCTTTGGCAAATAATGTTTAGTGCAGTGATACTCAAATTACAGCCTGGGAGCATGTGGCCCTCCTGACCTTTACATGGGGCCCCCTGGGTCAAAAGCAGCACTGAACTGCTGTTTTCAGCTCTACTATTGAGAAAGAAGTTAAATAAACAGGCAAGCCTTTATTTAAAGGTTAATTTAAGTGAAAGAAAGGAAGTAACTTGGACATCTTAAAGCAAAAGTGTAAAAATATGATAAGGTCTCTTCAAAATTCAAAAGTGTATCTCATTTAGACCCAGAACCATTTCACCTTAGTACATCAGATTATATCAGTGCATTTAGAGTGGTCGTTTTCAAACACAATTTACAAACATTAATTTTTCCCCTGAGCCTGACAGAAATGTCAGTAGATGAACTATGATAACAGTCAATTGTTAAGTGCACTCTTTGGGCTGGGTTCCTCTTATACATGAACAACATTAAAGTTTATTAAATCAAACATAGAAGAAAGTTATGTACAATTCCCATCTTGAAGTCATATATTTCCATGTACTTTTATCTGTGATAATGAAGAAAAAGGAAGCAAATTAAATAAAACAATTGCATATGACCACACAATTTGGTAAATGGGGAAGCCAGGATTAATTCCAGGTTTTCAGGTTTCACATTGTTCAGTTCAGACACTAAACGTATATGCTTTGCTTTTACAATACCCACCGACTAGCACCACCCCCACCCCAGAACCCCACCTCCTAACTGCCACCCTGCTGGCATCAATGTGGCCTCAGTCAAGTCACAGACAAAACATTTTGGCCCTTGGAAAATGTTTATGAGTACCCATAGTTTAGAAGAAAGTACTCCCATGTTCTAAATTACTTTCTCCTGCCTATTTGAGCTACTAAATCGACCCTTTCTAGTACTGCGGCCCTTGTGGCACATAGAGGCCCCTAGGGAAATGTTTAGTTGGCGTTATATGGAATGACTGGGCTTTTTCCGATGACAATGCCATCCTTGAGGCAGAGCCAATAGTTGGGACTAGGAAGACCTGACGGATCAGTGAGACCAACAGATCAAGATTACAAATATTGTAAACTTTTTTCCTGAATGTAATGAGGAATTGTGCCACACAGAGCTCCTTCAGCAATGCTTTATACATTTGTGCAGGGATCCTAAGGAAAACTATTTGGGGGTTTGGTGTTTATTGACAGTTAAGATTGTTTGGCATATGTCTCCTTTGCTGTGCAGTCCATGAGATTAACCAAGTGTTGGTGTTACATCAAACAGCCTTTCGAGTTATACAGACCGTTTCTAGGACAGGCAAGTTCCTGAAATCAGTCTGTCTCATGTTCTTGGTGATGTCATTCAGGACTTTCTCATCTATCAAATGGGTAAAAGTTATGGCAGACACAAGAAGATTAATATAAAAGTGGATAAGTAAAAGGGTAAGTACAAATTCCTGGAACTAAAGTGGTTTATTAATACTTTAGAACAGAGCACTGAGGTATAAATAAGTCTGCAAAGGAATATACTCTGTTTGCATAGAATTAAATTCATGATAGAGGAGTAAGCAAAGACGACAATTTGATTTCAAATATATTTGTTGTGAATCAAACCATTGTAACCTAAATACAAATGATTTGGTTTATGAAAGCTGGAAATATCACCAATTGGAGTTTTTAGGATGCTATCTTAGGAACAATTTGGATTTTAAGTAAATATTCAATTAGGATCAACATGTTTCTCACAAATTAAATGTGGCATATAAGGACATTGAGCTTGCTACCTGGGGCATGTAGTATTCTTTAAAACATTAAGATATGTGGAAAATTACATTTCCAGTCCAACAGGTTTGACGTTTAGAAGAATAATGAAATTAAACTCAGCACCAATACTTCCCAGAGAAATACAGACATCTATGACCTTCCACAAAATATTATGGGGGTCATTCCGACCGCCAGGGCCGGGGACCGCGGATGCACCGCCAACAGGCTGGCGGTGCATCCAGGCCAATTCTGACCACGGCGGTAAAGCTGCGGTCAGAAAAGGGAAACCAGCGGTTTCCTGCCGGTTTTCCCCTGGCCTGAGGAATCCTCCATGGCGGCGCTGCAGGCAGCGCCGCAATGGGGATTCCGACCCCCTTCCCGCCAGCCTGGTTCTGGCGGTTTTAACCGCCAGAACCTGGCTGGCGGGAACGGGTGTCGTGGGGCCCCTGGGGGCCCATGCAGTGCCCATGCCACTGGCATGGGCACTGCAGGGGCCCCCTAACAGGGCCCCACATTGATTTTCAGTGTCTGCATAGCAGACACTGAAAATCACGACGGGTGCAACTGCACCCGTCGCACAAAAGCAACTCCGCCGGCTCCATTTGGAGCCGGCTTCATCGTTGCTGTGGCTTTCCCGCTGGGCGGGCGGCCTTTTGGCAGTCGCCCGCCCGCCCAGCGGGAAAGTCATAATGACCGCCGCGGTCTTTTGACCGCGGTACGGTCATCTGGCGGTTCCCGCCAGGCGGGCGGCTACCGCCGCCCGCGGGGTTCGGAATGACCCCCTATGTCCTGAAGTGGTGATTGAAATTTGAAGTAGCACAAATGTTAGTACTGTCCCTTAAGTCACAGTGATCAGCTATATGTGACAGTTTATGCACTATGTTAATCAAAGTACAAATAGGTTAGTTATAAAGTGATGCACTTAGATGCCATATTCGTGTGCATTCACTCTGGGCTAACCAATAAAACCCATGTGGTATGGCATTAACATTTCATGTCTGGATAATTAATTTGTCATCATGCTATATTTTAGAGTGAAAACTAATAGTTTGCATTAAAATGGTATTCGTTTAAAATCATATTCAAAGGTGGAGAAATGTAGTTATGTGCCATTTTAACAGAAATGTGTTAACAAGAGTTAATTCATTTAAAAGTTAGCATAACATGAATGCTAATAAAAGTTTAATAATGTTGAACTTATAATTTGAATGTTAAAACGTGTCTTATTTGCATGATTTAATGTGCTGTTTAATCCATTTGCTTTAGCCTATTTGAGACCTTTTGTGTCCTGTATTTGTGACCGTGGAGAAAATGTTTAGTCATCTTGTTAACATGAACCTTTTTTCCAGATTTTGTTCTCATGAGAATGCTAGCTTGGTAATAGATGTCCATTGTTCTACACATAGTAAGCCTGGAAATTTGTCCTTGAGTCCAGTACATTCAGGACTGTGGACTGGCAAAAAATGAGTGTCACAATTTGTATGGAAGAAACCAGATGGCATTGTTTGCTACCTGTTGGAAATGGGAATCTTCACAAATTTTGCAGTCTGAGTCGTATGATCGTTTTCTATTGGATGTTACATCTTCAATGTCATGTGGAGTGATGGATGGACAAATCATTTTGGCCTATGAACATTAATATACCATTCCTCAGATGGATTTTGGTCAGAGCCCAAAGAAGAAGATTTTTTTCCCATTTGTCTCTGCAAGCTGAACTTCTTGGAGTCTCAGAGGTATAATCCACTTTCCCCTTTGAAATGGTTTGCAGAGACTAAGGGCCTGATTTGGATGTTGACGGATGTTGAATTTTCAACGAGAAACCAACCTGCCACCATAGTCCGCCCTCCATATTTAGATGTCAGTGGGAGTATAGGAGAAAGACCGCCGATGGTCCACTGTCACCGCCAAGAATCTTCACCTGCGTCAATGGCATCATGGGCAAAAGTGGCTGGTGGCAGGACCACAGCCTGTTTTACTGCTGAGCCAATCACGATGTGCAGCACCGCCAACACAACTGTGGCGGCTAAGCCTCCACACCTGAGCTGGCAGTTGTGGGAGCTAACACTAAACTCACCTTTTTAATGTTAATGCTTTCCTTGTATCCTGCAGCCATAAACCTGTTGCTACCAGCCCTCCCATTCCACATGGGCCAGACCCAAGATGTGATTCAACGCGTTGTTGCCGGAACAGAAAGTAAGTCTCAGGCATTCCTGTTACTCTCGGATTTGTAGCTTCACAGTACTACTGAACTTGTGCATGGGTCATTATTTGTGTGAACGCCACCAGAATTTTGTGCAATGCTGAAGTGTGTAATGTTGAAGTGTGAAAATGTATCAGAACAGACCTAAACATATAAGTAGCACCCGCCTATCTGGGACAGACTGCTTTCATGGCAATGTACACCTCTACAAAACGTCTCAACAATCACTAAGATTAAATATGTCCATAAAGGTATTTGCAATAATGTCTCCAAAAAATCTTAAGTATCAACTTAAACAGTACCCCAAATTTCAACAAAACAATCCCATGGCAATGTAGCAATTAAACTACAACATGTTGCAGGTGGATCTATACAGAATGTAATACAATTTTAACCAGTCAACTGCAAACATGGCAGCGGTGGATGAAGGTCACATGTCCCCTTGGAGTATGCAATATATCACAAACATTAGATGTCACTTTACTGTAAAGTGCCAGGTCAACTGTGTAATGCATATGTGCATATTATTGACACATCATCTCAAAACAAACACACATCCGTTTTTCACTCATAAAAACACATATACTTTTGGTGTAAATGTCCAGTAAAACATGAATGCATGCGCCAAGATTAATATGTCCATCACTAATGTATTACATTATTGTATGCATTTCATCATCATCATCATCATCACACCTTTATTCGGCTATAAGCCATAAAAGGAAAATACAATCGAATAAAGAACACATCATTTCAACAGCAATTATTCACATGAACATTAAAACAAACTTACATAAATAAATGACCAATGACATTCCTAAAACAATAAATAACAATCATTTTCATTATTACTTTAAAAGAAAATAATTGAAATTCCTGGAATTGATCTCCTACCCAAAATACCACCACTAACTTGTTAGCTGACTAATGAAGAACTATTTAATCATTATATAAGACAATAAATAAATAAATAAATAAATATGAAGGAAAAATTCTTAGAATACATAAAAACCTATTTTTCCTTCATATAATAGACTAAAATGACATCTTAGGCAAGATAACTTACCAGGATCTATTAACTTACTTAGAGGGGGACCTATTTGCCACTTGATCTTCTTAAAATTTATCTATAAATGTTTATTAAATCTGGGCTTATTAAAACCTCAAGCCCTCCTTGTCCCTGATAAATGAAGTCGCTAAAAGAAAGCTACTTGTTCCAAAAACAATGGATGGGGTGGTAGTAGACCTAAGTAATCTGGACGCTTCTTTGTAGTTTCTGATTCCTTCGTTCCTACAAATAGGTTGAATCCATTTTTTCCTTGGTTTATCGTAGGCTTTGCAGAATAGCAAAACATGATCCACCGTTTCAATGGTCTCCATATTGCATAACCCACATTTCGCCTCATGATTATTCTCTCCCTGGAGACTCCATTTAATAGTAAAAGCTTTAATCTGAAGGATCCCATATCGAAACTTCATAAATAATGTTTTCGCTCGCCTAGGGGAGATTGTATCTAACCAGTCCTCAGCTCTTGGTATTGGTTTGATGTCCAGAAAACTTGACGTCAATCTACCCAAATTCTCATTGCGAAGAAGAGTACTCGAGGAGAATTCTCAGTATACTTGTTTTAATCGAATCTTGGATTGTATCGTAAGTGTATGGGGTTCGTCCCAATAGGGTTTCAGCCCTAGGTTGTAGAACCAGCACCTAACATGATGGAACCATGGGAGAGAAACTGATTTATCAAGGTCCATTATCTCCATTAGTGCTTGCTTGTAGTGAGTTAGTTCTGGAATTATCCACAGTCTACACCAGTAAAGTAATGGCCTCAAAACTGCCAATTTACCTATTTGCTTCAAATTTATATAAAAAATTAGAGGGATTAACGGAGTAGATGATGGCAATCCCAATACCCCCCTCAAAAAACTGTTTTCTTGTGATACTAATGAATTTAGATTAACAATCCCCCAAAGCTCGGCACCATATAATGCAGCAGCCTGCGCTTTATATCTATAAACCTCAAACACTGGTGAAACAATCCCAGTTCTTGAACTTTTATAGTTGTTGTTTATAGCCGCAGAGTTATGGACTAAAGACGTTGCAGCTTTGTTAATGTCCAGGACGTCCAGGACAATTTAGCATCCAGCAATATCCCTAGGTAGTTGACATTTTTTACACGTTCTAAATCGTGCCCATTAACCACAATACTCCTTGTAAGTGCTTTGTGAGGATTAACAGTCAAATACTTTGTTTTGATTGCATTTATCTCCAACCCCTTCAGGTTACATTATTTGCCAAACATTCCTAATAGGGATTGTAAACCCATGTATTGTATCCTATTAACGGGGGATAAATTTCCCTCTTGTTGACTGTCACTCTCTTTCCTATCAATTGGTTCCGCTTTCCCTACTTCTGTTTTCTTTGTATAATATGAAGTTATATTCTTATCCGAACCCTCCCGAGATGTAGTCCTATTACTTAGTAAAGATTCTACCTCCTCTATGTGATCACCGATTTCAGATATCGTACAATTTTCACCTGAGTTTCTAAGTTTTTTTGTAGTTTTCTCTTTTCCCCGTGGTGGTTCTGATGCCTTGCGTTTCCCCATACCTCTTTGCCAGCTATTTGATTCTTTGCTTTTTGCTAGGTCAATATCTAGTATAGGGGACTCTAGGCTCTTACTCTGTGGTACTATTTATGTTATTCTAAGTATCAAACGACAGGGAAGCTAAAGGGAAAAGGCTACTATTATTAAAACTGCCTAGAGATACAATAGCCCAAATTAAGTTATGTAGCGTCTCAATGCCGGGTGGCAGTCTAGTCTCTTACTGTAGATGAAAGAGGGGGGGCCCAGCCCAGTCTCCTCCGGTCTCTGACGGGCACAGGACGGGCCCCCTAACAGGGCCCCAGCCTGCTTTTCACTGTCTGCCTAGCAGACAGTGAAAAGCGCGACAGGTGCTACTGCACCTGTCGCACACCTGCAACACCGCCGGCTCCATTCGGAGCCGGCTTCAGTGTTGCAGGCCCCTTTCCCGCTGGGCCGGCGGGCGCTAACTTGGCTAGCGCCCGCGGCCCAGCGGGAAAGTTGAAATGGCCCCAGCGGTCTTTTTACCGCGGAGCGGCCATATTGCGGTTACCGCATGGCGGGCGGCTACCGCCGCCCACCGCGGTTAAAATGAGGGCCTAAGTCTCTCAATGAGAAATAGGAAAAGTCAGTGTGGACAGAGTAAAAAACATATATGCAAAGGCGTTGGCCCATGTGGGCCATAATGGTTGTCAGGCCCATAACGTGTCTCCTATTTACACTGTCAAAACAGACCTCCTCTGGAAGGGGCATCTATGGGACAGAGAGCAGGTAATTGTTTGGTCTTAATAGGGTGGACCTTGGGTTTTGAAGGGGAGGGTTTTGGGGTAAGAGTGGTGGTTTTGGGAGGGGTGCATTTGTGAGGGGTAGTTTGGGATTTGGAAGGGGTGGATTTGCATTTGGTAGGGATGGGGTGGGATGTGGAAGGTGTCAGGGGAAAATGTAGGTTTTCCTTAGGAAAATGGGTAGGGTGTTTCTGAGGGAGTTGGGTTTGGGAGGTAGAAGGAGTGGCTGGGTCTGCTGTGCATGTGCATGTTGAAAGTGTGGGTGTTTAAGGGTCTGGTGTATGTGCTGTATCTTTAGATTTGTGCTTCATACTGAGAGTCTGTTGGGTGGGTGAGTTTGGGTGTTTGTGTCGGGTCTGTGTGTATGTGGATGTAGTATGTGTTGATGTGGTGTCTGTGGGTGTGCTGCTACATGCATGTGCAGTGGTGGGTGTGTTGATGGGATAGGCCTGTAGTGTCTATGTTTCTGTAATGGTGGGTGTTGTGTCTGTGGGTGTGCTGGTGGTGGGGGTATGTGGTTGTGTAGTGGTGAATGCAGTGACTGGGAGAGTGACTATGATGCGTGTATGGTGCCTGTATGTCTCTGTCTGTGGTTGTGTTGTTTGCTGTGTTGGTGCTGGGATGTGCTACATGTAGTTATTGTTGTGGGTGTATGTATATATTTGGACAGGACTAGGTAGAGGGATATGGGATGGGACAGGGGTGGGAGTCTAGGAACAAGGTTGGGGTGGGCTGGAGGCTACTGCCTATGAGGAGGCTAGACCCTGGAGTGATCGCTGTAGCCCAGACAGGATACCATGAATACAATCTAGGTAAACCAGCTCTGGCTGGCCAGCCCCTGGATGGCATTAAATTATGCGGTCTGGCCGACAGCTATCATTCTTAAAAGATCAACAGCCTCCTCAGTGAGCACTGCCTGGGACATGAGGGCAGGGGCAGAGGTGCCTGCAGCAAAGGTGATGTTGTCCATTATAGGGAGGTGGCTATGGCCAACTGGGGGGAGTATGAGGGAAGGCAGAGATTAGAATAGGACACAACAGCATCTATGTGGCATTACCTTCCACAAGCAAAAGTCCCTTTCAGTATTATATTGTTCTCCAGCATCACATTCTCCTCTGGGCAGGACTAAGGACACTAAAATGTTGTTTTTGGGACGCACAGCTCTCTTACCAATGTGGACACATTCCTGTCTGTTGCCAGCAATAGAGTTTGGTATAGAAATTCACATTAGCAATCACAGACTGGCTTTCATACACATTTGTCAAGGACTAAGGACTCAGGTCCAACGCTACCATTCACTGTCAATTTGCTAGATGTTTTCTGGACAAACTGCTTTCAAACATGTGTCAGATAAGGAATAATGTCAGTGTACACAGAATACCAATACTTTTGCTGCAGAAGCACATTCTCACATTGTCATAGCACCAACTTAGCAATGTTGAGTCCGATATCAGCTGCTTCATAATTGTGCAGTTTGCCACAGTTACCAGTAATGAATCCTACATTCACTACACACATTTGTGACATAACATTGCACCGGACCCAATTATGACATGGTGCATGTTTTGTGAAACTTCCCTCATGTCATTGTGAAAATGCTGGCAATCCCTTTATTTGCATGCATCCATGTGTAAGCCCCAAAATAATTTTGCCTTGCGAGGAGGAATCATGTGGCACCCTTCAACACAAAGCAATACACCACACACAGCATCAGACAATGTCTGATCAACTGACATCTCCAGAAATCATCATGGGCTTTGGATGTGTGCCAGCCTCAAAGTTGAGGGCACACAGTGTAGCTGGAAAGTAAATAGGTTAAACCACAACAATAACTACAGACAATGACTTAGCCCCTTGTTGCTGCTGTTGGGCCCTCAACTGCCCATCAAGCACCAGGTAAGCCACCACAGGGTTGCAGACCATTAGGGGAATCAGGGTGCGGTACAACCCCCAGGATTGTGGGAGGACTGCCCAACTTGGCTCTGGCGTGACTTTCTTGTGGTCCAAAGCAGGTCCCTCCACCTCTTCCAACAGTGCAGGCTGCACCACTTGTGGACCCCCAGGAAACACGCCTTCTTTGTGATGGCCTTCCAGACTTCCCACTCCAGGTGGTCTTTGACCTGTAAAGATGACATAAAAGGAAAAGAAAAGAAAATTCAGTGTAACTGTTCGGCAATACTACTGTAACATTACATCTTGAAAATTCACACGTACATTCACCAAACAGTTCATAGATATTTTCTTTACCACAAAATTGTTACTGGTAGAGTGGAAATACAGGTTTGCTCTAATCTCATGTGCACCATCAATACTTGCTAGCTTCCGTGTTGCCTAATCAGGCCTACAACATCATCTTGGCCAGAGCTGTGCAGCCACCCTTGATTACTCACAATCATTGTGAGCTACTAAACGCCAAACCACCTGAACAATATTTGCACATAATCATTCTTACAGCTACATTGGCTTCCTGCCTGAACTCCCAAGAGTCAGAGTCCATGGTCTGCATCACATAAAGTGGCTGAGGACAAGCTAGGATGGCTGCTATGTGTTATTGAGAGCAGAGATTTGTGGGTTGTTTGAATAAGTGTTTTTTGGGAATGGGACAGACTGGGGTGGATAATGGTGGGCCAGAGTCATCCGAACTTTCAGCACCTAAAATAAGTTTACCGGCGTGGCTTCGGGCGTCAAGATGGCGGTCGCACTCTAAGAGTGCTTCGGACTCCTCCGTCCTCCACCTGTCGAAGCCATCACCATCCGACCGGTACAATTAACCCCAGAGGTCTTTATGGGAGCTGCAGATCACCCGAGAACCCGTCGATCCTGCTGAATGGGCTGCTGACGGGCCCACATACGCAAGGCAGGCTCGGAACGGGTCTGGAGTGAAGGTCGAAACATGGCGGCCGGGAGCTGTGGCCGGCCGTGGGGCCTGTGATCCGCGAGACGCTGCCGCCCAAACACTCAATACCCCTGAAGGGTGGAGAGAGAGTGAATCGGAGGGGGCCGATGAGCGGACCCGGTGAGCGGCGGCCCGGGTGATCCCCGAGTGGTCTGCGGCAGGGAGCCCTGGGCGGGGGCAGCACCGGGGGGCGCGGGCCGGGCCCTCGGGCTCTGGGGCTGGGACACGCTCGAGCGGACTTGCGGGCAGCACAGGAGGCCTCCCTAGATGTGGGAACCGGCCCCGTGCCGCGAGTCGGGGCGGGGTTCCCTCAGCCCCCGTTGTGAAGGATCTGGAGCGTTTGGCCCGACCCGGCGGGGCACGCTGTGGCGGGTCCTGGCGGTCGGCCCTGGTCGCAGGCGCTGCCGCTGGCCCGGAGAGAGGAGGCGATCCAACCAGCCGGCCGAGACGCCTGAAAGTGTGGTCCTCGGTGCCAGTAAGAACCAGCTGTAACGGAGAGAGCCTTGGCCCCCTGATCCTGCTAAATGAACCAGCAGCCATCGAGAGGTGAAAGAGGTGTGTCCCTTAACCCCCCCTCCCGGACCGCCCTCCTCCTATGGGTCGCTAAACAAAATAACCTCAGAGACCCTCTGAACAAGAACCCCCGGCCTGACTGATTGACTGAGAGTGGCGCGGCAAGGAGTGGGGCTGGACCAATGGCCCCCTGGCCGCGTGGGACCACTGGGGGCGCGCCCCTCCCTCTGTCTGCTTGAAAATACCACCCCGGGGTGCTCTTATGTGGGAAACCCTCTCTTGGGTCCCTAAGACCACAAGGTGTTGGTCGGTGTCCCTCCAATTGAATGTGAGGCCCCCCCAGAGGACCCATCGAATTGGTAAGAACACCAAGAAACCGTCGGAGGAACAGAGCCCAGAGGAAGCTTGTTTGTGACGCGAGACGCGGGAGGCCTTGGACTGAATCTCGGTGGCGCCATGGGCAAAGACAGAGCCACCAGACAGGCTCTGTCGTCTCAGCAGAGGACAGAACAATTCACTGCAACAACGACCCCCCGGGGGTGTGCGTTACTTGACATCGGGGGGTACTCCCCTGGATGGGGTACATGCAATCCTTCAGGCTATCCAATCCTCGCAGTTGGCCGTAGAAACTAAGGGGGTTATTACAACTTTGGAGGAGGTGTTAATCCGTCCCAAAAGTGATGGTAAAGTGACGGATATACCACCAGCCGTATTACGAGTTCCATAGGATATAATGGACTCGTAATACGGCTGGTGGTAAATCCGTCACTTTACTGTCACTTTTGGGACGGATTAACACCTCCTCCAAAGTTGTAATAACCCCCTAAGATCGGAGAGGTGCGCGAAGACATGGGCCTTATAAGGCAAGACCTTAGAAACGCAGTGGGTAGAATTACGGAGGTCGAGAGCCGTGTCTCCTAAACAGAAGACGACCTTGCGGATCTCAGGTCCAAAGTGCCCAACTACAGACTCGAACGGGCGAACTACACCGCTGTGCCGAAGACGCAGAGAACCGCTCCAGGTGCAACAACCTGCACTTTGTAGGATTTCCGGAAGGAGCGGAAGAAAACAAGGCCCCTGACTTCCTCGAGCTCTGGATCAAATCCTGGGTCCCGGACCAAACTCTACCGCCCTGGTTTGCAATTGAAAGAGCACACAGATCTCTGACACCACGACCCCCACCGGGCGGACCCTAACGGCCAATGATAGCACACTTCTTGAACTTTAAAGACCGCGACAACATCCTCAAGGAAGCCAGAAGATGTGGTGATCTTCACTGGAACAACCATAAAATTCTGATATTCCCAGATTACACCCGAGAAGTCCAAACAAGACGTCGGTCGTATGAACATATGAAACAAAAACTTAGAGCTATGCAACTCTCCTGCATGCTCCTCTTCCCAGCACGCCTGAAGGTACTTATGAATGGGAGAGCCCACTTCTTCGAATCTCCAGAGGAGGCATGGGACTGGTTGACAGAGGAAGGTGTCAGGGCTAGAAGAGGTCCTCCTGATCCAACGGGGGCATCCCAAGTCGCTGCCCTGCACTTCGGGCGGACACAAGAAGAGGTAGAAAGTGCACCAGGTCTCGACGTGGGAGACGAGGAAGCCCAGAATGCCTTCAGGATAAGGACAAATCAATAGATCCTGGCGCCTGGGCTGATGGGACCCCCCCAGACGCCTCAGAAACCCAAGACCCGGACGGCGTAACAGTGGGAGAACGCTTGAACCAGACCCCTACACTTGGCTGAAGGTGGAGGCACGGCTCCCCATGAGGCGCCTCGGGGACGACTGATGTGATGCAGCGCAGATGTACGTCGCCCCGGACGGGGCCTCCCCCGACCCCGGAGCTTTCAGACCGGTGTCCGTCTCCTGCGGACCCATGCCGGCATCTATCTAAAATTGCAGAAGATCTGCCTAAAGGGAGGGGTCCACCACTCCACTCCAACAGCAGTCTACCTGGCTGTGTTGTTTAGTTTGGGTTATAGGGCGACAGATGTTTCCGGGGTAGAAGTATGTGGTGGGGGCAGTTGGGGGGTAAGAAAGTTATTAAGGGATTAGGTTATAGGGTTTTAATAAGGTTTTTTCAGGTTTCCATCATCCCCTCCTCTTATTTGGGACGGTTGACCCTAGACCCACAGACAGGCCCTCAACACTTTGACACACCTTGGCGCTCCACGCTTGCCCCTCACAGACACAAGTCCTCTTGTGGAATGTGAATGGACTTCTTGACAAGTTCAAGAGATCTGCAGTCTTTAGTACACTCCGCAGACATGCCCCCTTAATAGTATTACTACAAGAGACCCACTTAATGGGCAATAAATGCCCCATGCTGGCACGTGGAGGGTACGTTAGAGTCTATCACTCGGGTTTCTCGAGGGGCTCCAGGGGAACGGCCATTCTGCTCCATCGCTCACTACCCATGGCGGTTACTGCCACCCACACTGATCCCCAGGGGAGAGTGACCGCTGTGACCGGTTCGCTCCACGGTAGGTCGATCAACTTAGTGAGCGCCTATGCCCCCCGGCAGCCTTTGACAACTTTCTATTTGTACTCTGTCGGTCCTGTCGAGACTCCCCCAGGGGACAACCCTAATCGGTGGGGACTTTAACTCGGTTCTAGATCCCAGACTAGATGTATCTGGCACCATATCTGCTATCCGCTCATCTCGAGCAGCAAGCCTAAATAGTTGGGCTGAGAGTCTTGGCCTGTGCGAGGTATGGCAGGTCTGGCACCCTAGTACCCGGCAATACACAAACACCTCAGCAGCCTACCAAACACACGCTAGAATCGACATGGTGTTCATGCTGGCATTGGATGTGGCCGGAGTCGCTGGGGCTGAAATACTACCACAGGGGGTCTCCGACCACGCTCCAATACAAGTTCATCTGGGAGGTGCAGAGCCCACACAGCGCCAGACCTGGCGCTTGAACGCATGGCACCTACAAGATGGCGAATACACACTGGCGATCCGAAACCATCTTAACCAATACTATGAACAAAATATGGGGTCGGTGCGATCACCGGGCACGGTCTGGGCTGCGTGCAAAGCTACCTTACGGGGATACGCCAGACACCGCCTTCGTGTGCAAGAACTCGCTCGCAGCGCACAGGTGTCGGACCTCGAGGCCAGGGCGCTGCGACTCGAGCGCCAACAGGTGGTCTCTGCCTCAGCTCCTACTCTGAAGCAGCTCACTGCGGTCAGAGACGAGATTAAACATCTATTGCTGGAAGCTGCAAAGTATCTCTAGCGGGCATCAGCGGCCCGAATATACGGCTGGGGGGACAAAAACGGAAAGCTCTTACACTGGCTGGCCACTCGACCACTAGCAAATAGAGTTATCCCTGAAGTGGTCGACGAATCAGGGGCTTTGTCCAGGAAACCAAGTGACATTGCACAATGTTTTGCCTCCTACTACACTCGACTCTACGGGGAACGCCCCCGGCCTGAGGCTGAAAGAGAATCCCCCATCCTGAATGAAATCACTCTCCCAAAGATTTCGCAAACGACCAGGGAAAACCTAGACGAAGCCCTAAGCCTTGAAGAGATCAATAAGGCGATAGCCGCGTTGGCGCCGGGAAAGACCCCTGGGTTCCCGGCAGAACTGTACAGTAGATGTGGAGACATTCTGGGCCGTCATTTGCTAAGCATGTACAAAGAAGCCGAGAAAACTGGCTGCTTTCCAGCAGGAATTGACCAGGCAACAATCGTGGTGATCCCTAAGACCCAACCACCATCACAACACTGCTCAGCGTACCGTACCATCTCTCTTTTAAACACCGAGATCAAAATATTGTCCACAATCCTGGCTGCCAGACTGAAAGAAGTGCTCCCGTTACTGGTGCACCCTGACCAGTGTGGGTTTATGTCCACGCGTAGCACAAGACACTGCATCAGACGCCTGCACGTGGCCCTGGCCCACCAGGAAAGCCTCACCGGATCACCCCTAGCTCTCCTTTTACTAGACTTCGAAAAAGCCTTCGATACTGTAGACTGGTCCTACCTGGAACACGTCCTGGTGAGCAACGGTTTCGGGCCCAGGTTTCGCGGCCTGGTGAAGCTCCTTTACACTAACCTGACCGCCCGCGTCCTGGTGAATGGGGTGATCTCAGACCAGTTACCCATACGTCAGAGTACCCACCAGGGATGTCTGCTGTCCCCATTGCTCTTCAGGCTTGCGATAGAGCTCCTGGCGTAACTGCTGTGGGAGGACCCTTTGATTGAGGGCTGGTGGTGGCCCGCCGGACCCGAGGACCGCGTAGCGGAATACACAGATGATGTGCTTGTATATCTTTCCAACCCCGCCAAAAGCGGTCCCCAAGTTCTGCGGCTCTTGGGTCTCTTCTTCGAGGCGTCGGGCCTGGCACTTAACCCCGGTAAGTCCCTGTTACCCCCCCTGCATTCCTCTAGAGAATGCATTGACTGGCAGCAAAGCATCCCGATCAGGCACAACTGCTTTAGATACCTTGGAGTGCAGGTGTCTCTGCTGCCGGAGCTGGCGTGGGCGCTAAACGTCACCCCACTTACCTGACGCATTAAAGACGATCTCCACCATTGGTGGGCCCTCCCCTCAACCTGCTCTGCAGAATAGCACTTTATAAAATGATGATCCTCCCCAGGCTCCTCTACCTATTGCAGAACTTCCCACACCCAATTCCTCGAAGATGGTTCAAAGATTTAGAAACAGTGGTGCGTCTTTTCTTATGGAGCGACTCTCGCCCCAAATTAGCCCTAGCTACCTGCCAGAGAGATGTCTTCGATGGAGGCCTGGGACCCGGCATATCGACTGGAACTTCAAACACTGGGTTACCCTGCGATCCTTGACGTTCTATATGGCCGCCCAGTCCTCCTATCATTGACCGAAGTGACTAGAGTGGTATTGCAGGGCTGGCGGGAGGCCCAGAAAGTCTCGGGTTGGTGGGGCTGCCTCACCCAGCAAACCCCATTGTGGAACGGGAAATGGTTGGCAGAATCCTCAGCGCTGAAGGGATTCCGGAATTGGGATAACAGGAATTTCCACATTGGGAGATGTTTGGGGCGGGTCACATTTATGATCCTTTGAAGATCTCCAGCGACTCTTCTCCTTGAATAAAACCCAATTCTATAGATACCTACAACTCCGTCATGCATTACTGACCCACGTCCAAATAGGAGACTCTATACCTGAATACAGCCCCATGGAGGCAAAGGTGCTGATGGGGAGCCTGGGTAGGGGAGGGATCGGAGCGGTATATCTGTGAGATAGCTAACACAACCCGCCCACTCGAGGGGCTTCTCCGGAAGTGGGAGGACTGGTTGGGCCCCATAGCAGAAGAAGATTGGAGAGAAGCATTAATGGCCCCCGCACCCTGACTATGGCCACCCGTTTCCGATTAATACAATCCCAATATCTCCACATAACATACCTCACACCCGTTAGATTTTTAAGGCTGGCCTCAGGGCCCGGGCTGACTTCCCCCGATGCTTGGGCCTGAATGCCGACTTTTATCACATGATGTGGTCCTGTCCATCCATAGCGGCCTACTGGAGGGCGGTCCTTCGGGAGATTTCTGATGTCCTGAGATGTGAACTTGAAATGGCGCCGGAGGCGTTTTTGTTGGGAATAATGGGAGACATAGGGTTAAGAAGAGCAGAAAGAATCTTCCTGGGAATGGCATGCCTGGTGGCTAAGAGAGACATAGTAGCGAACTGGAAGGCCGGAGTAGCGCCGGTCTTGACTAAGTGGAGGCAAGGCATGGACTGGTGTGCCCGACGTGAAAAATTGGTGTATGGAGCTAGAGGCTGCCTAAATAAGTACTATAAGGTGTGGGGGAGATGGGAGGCAACGGTGTGCACTTAAACGGACTAAGAGCTCCAGATACTACATGAGGAGCCTTCCTCCAGTACTGGAACTCTGGGGGGGGCTCACTCCTCCTGCTCACCTACGGAATGGTCTTATCAAATTTCTCCTGAGAAATAAAACACCTGTTAAAATTGACCACGAGGACTTGTCCTAGGGTTGGGGTAGCAACGGTCTCTAAGCACCGATTGATGTCACACATTAACCCTTTTATGTTTGTATTACTTTACTCTCTTTTTTTGAAAAAGCAATAAAGTTCTTTATTTAAAAAAAATAAGTTTACCTGTATGTGGCTCCATGACAGGTTTAAACCATATAGATCAACCTAATACACAATGGGGGTCATTCTGACCTCGGCTGTAAAAGGCTCTTACCGCCGGTCAGAAGCCATTCTACCGCCGCGGCCGTGGTAAACCGCCAAGGTCATTCTGATCAACAACTGCCAAGCTGCCAAAAACCCGACATCCACGGAAGGCCGCCTCATCAGCAGGCAGCGATAAACTGGAGATGACCAAACCTCCACCGCCACGCCAACACAAACACGCCCATGCCATTACGACCCACAAATCCACGCGGCGGTCATTCAACCGCGGTATTCCATTGGCGGTACACACCGCTGCGGTCAAAATACACACCCAGCTCCAAAACACAGCCACATTGGACAATTTGAAATACACACACCTGATACACATACAAACACCACCCCCACACATCCAAGCAACTATAAAACACACACCCACATCACCCACAAACCCCCACTAGTTGGAAATCGGAGAGAAGGCGATAGAGAGAGAGAGAGCGAGCACAGCAATCGAAAACCCCAACACACACAGGAACCCAACATCATCAGCCACACCACATCTACGCACACATCACCACAAACACCACCCCACACCTCATCCACACCACCCCATGGCACCCCAAAGACACCCCAGGTTTTCCGACCAAGAACTCAGGGTCATGGTGGAGGAAATTATAAGGGTAGAGCCCCAGCTCTTCGGCACACAGGTGCAACACACCACAATAGCCAGGAAGGCGGAGCTATGGCAGAGGATCGTCGACAGGGTCAACGCTGTGGGACAGCATCCCAGAAACCGGGAAGACATCCGAAAGCGCTGGAACGACCTACGGGGGAAGGTACGGTCGATGGTCTCACGACACAACATCGCTGTGCAGAAGACTGGCGGCGGACCACCACCCACTCCTCCCGAATTCACAGCATGGGAGCAAGAGGTCTTGAACATCCTGCATCCTGCGGGCCTCGCTGGAGTAGGCGGAGGAATGGACTCTGGTAAGTCTAGTCTCAACTACTCCCCCCCCCCAACCACCAGCATGCCAACCCACACCCTCACCCTCACCCCCAACCCCCCAGCACACATCCTCCCTGCCAATGTCTCACCAGCACAACCCACCCAACCCAAAACCAAACCCTGAATGCCAACACAAACCATGGACATCCATCACCTATGCATGACCACTGCACATACCCATCCCCCCCACAAACCACCCTCACAACTCCTGCCACAAGGGAATGCCAGCACTGGGGGACAAGGGCACCCACAAATCGCACGCCATGGAACACACAGAAGCAATAACCATACTCTTTCACCCCTGCAGGGCCCGAACGCCAACACACCGGCCAGGAGGGTCCAGATATGTCCATCCCACCCCCAGAACAGGCCCCCAGTGAGGACAGCAGCTCTGTCGACCTAGAACCTGATGACCAGCCCGGACCATCGGGGACCTCTGGACAGTCGGTTCCCCACACACAGACACAGGCCACAGCAGACCTAACCCCCTCTGGGAATATCAGCACAGCTCCCACCCAGCAGGCCCATGCCTCTGTCTCCAGGACAGGTCAATCAGCGGTGTGTCCGCCACTACAGGGCACCCAGGCTGACCCAACACCCCAACAACAACAGGGACCTGGGGGCAGTGGTAGTGGGCACACCGTCCAGGGGACAGAGGCCCGGGGAAACAGGGCAACTGGGAGGGCTGCAGTGCGACAGGGGGGGAGGACAGGCCCAGGGAACCGACTCTCCAAGAGGCCCTCACCACCATCATGGGAGCATACCACCGCTCCCAGGAGACAATGGCGACGGTACTGGCCAGGTTCCAGGAGATCCAGGCACAGCAGGAGGAACGGTACATGGGGTACAGAGAGGAGCTCAGGAACATCGTCCTGGCCCTGAACCTAATAGTCACCACATTGCGGGACCATGTGGCACCCCAAAGGGCCCCTGTCACCAGCCCGGAACAGGAACAGCCTACCACCTCCGCCGGCGCTAGTGGTCAGGAGGCCCCCACACAACGACGGGCCACCAGAACCCCACCTCCTGCTGAAGATCAACCACCCCGCAAGAGGAGCCTGAGATCACAAAGGAAGACAGAGTAGGATGCCAAGACCCCCGCCAGCATAAGATCCCCCCGGATGTCATTCCACTGTCCCACATTGTCACCCTGTCCAACCTTGAACTGCCCCTGCTCCATCCTTCCACAGGCATATGGACAATGCACCTGTGCGACCGAGAACTGGACTCTGCCATGGACATCACTCCACCCCCACCCATCACCGTTTTACTATCATTGACCTATAAGTAGCACTTTAAATAAATCACTAATTGCACTTAAAACACTCAGGAGTCTGCTTGTATTCTTAACAAATGTATTACACATAACGGTTCAAAAATGTTCAGTTACATTGTGATGACAACATACCAATGTCAATGTGCTTTACTCCATGGGCGAACAAACCAGAAGTGACGCAGTGGGTCATACAGCTCTGAAAAGGGAAGGGAAAGTCACAATTCAGTTGAAAGGAACTGGGGGGAAACACAGAAAGTAGAGATGCAGGATGCCAGAGGTAAATGTAAAATGGCGTGGGGGATTATTACCTGGGTGCTACTGAAAATACTGTTGTATGACTGTGTCCCTGTTGTCCGTGTCGTCCCCGTCGTCTTCCTCTTCTTCACTCTCCACAGGCTCCACAGCTGCAACAACACCACCATCCGGACCATCCTCCTGCAGAAAAGGCACCTGGCGTCGCAATGCAAGATTGTGAAGCATACAGCAGGCCACGATGATCTGGCACACCTTCTTGGGTGAGTACATTAGGGATCCCCCTGTCATATGCAGGCACCTAAACCTGGCCTTCAGAAGGCCGAAGGTCCTTTCTATGATCCTCCTAGATCGCCCATGGGCCTCATTGTACCGTTCCTCTGCCCTGGTCCGGGGATTCCTCACTGGGGTCAGTAGCCACGGCAGATTGGGGTAACCAGAGTCACCTATTAGCCACACACGGTGTCTCTGTAGCTGTTCCATCACATAAGGGATGCTGCTATTTCGCATAACATACGCGTCATGCACTGACCCAGGGAACTTGGCATTTACATGGGAGATGTACTGGTCAGCCAAACAGACCACCTGGACATTCATCGAATGGTAACTTTTCCTGTTTCTGTACACCTGCTCATCGTCTTTTGGGGGTACTAAGGCCACATGGGTCCCATCAATGGCACCAATGATGTTGGGGATATGTCCAAGGGCATAGAAGTCACCCTTCACAGTGGCCAAATCACCCTCCTCAGGGAAAATAATGTAGCTCCGCATGTATTTCGTCAGGGCAGACAACACTCTGGACAAAATCTTGGAAAACATAGGCTGAGACATCCCTGATGACATGGCCACTGTTGTCTGAAAAGACCCACTTGCCAAAAAATGGAGGACTGACAGAACCTGCACCAGAGGGGGAATTCCTGTGGGTTGGCGGATGGGGGACATCAGTGCTGGCTCCAGCTGGGCACACAGTTCATGTATAGTGGCTCGGTCAAGTCGGTATCGAAGTATTATATGACGTTCCTCCATTGTCGACAGGTCCACCAGCGGTCGGTACACGGGAGGATTCATCCTTCTCCTCGCAAGTCCCAGCGGACGGTGCCTAGGAAGGACAACATGGAGTACAGAGTCAAGCAACCCACAGGTACGTAACTACAGCTTGCACAGTACACGATTCTCAATGCATTGAATGGCTTGTATGAGTGGGAATGCAAGGCCTAGGCCTGTGTGACGCAGTAGAAATTAAGCCATGTGGGCCCTTGAAATGGCAGCTGCCTGACCTGAGAAGTGTGACAGTGGGATGTGAGGTCAATGCGCTGGCGTGACACACCGTGGCAGTAGGCGGTCGAAGACCGCGGCGCCAAGCCGCATTGGTTAACATCGAACCCTATGGGTTTCACGAGCCAATGACTAGGTGCGCCGGCGGTCACGGAACGCACCGCGGCGGTACGCACCGCCGCGGGCGTGACCGCCATTTTCTATCTGGTTAATCACTCGAGACCTGATCATCCACAGGAGAGGACCTATACTGCAAGTGCTGCTGTGACCTCGGTCTGGGAGATACAATGGCTGCTGCGACTGGGGAAAGGGCCCCTGCCTTCACTACAGAAGAGTTGGAGAAACTTGTCGATGGGGTCCTGCCCCAGTATGCGCGACTCTACTGTCCTCCAGACCAACAGGTAAGTACACTGTGTGCACGTTGAATGGGCTATGCCTGGGTTGTGTATGGTGGATGTAAGATGGTGGGGTGGGGAGACAATGACGAGTGCAAGGCACGACAGATGAGAGCATGCGCCACATGGCAAGGTTGGGGGGTGGGGGGCCAATCGCATCTATCATGCGGAAAATTTATGATATTTCAATTTCCACCCTGTACATGTCAAATAGGTCAGCGCCCATCAGAAAGTCGACGTTTGGCGTGCCATCGCCAAGGAAGTCCGGAACCTGGGGGTCCACAACAGACGGGGCACCCACTGCCGCAAGAGGTGGGAGGACATCTGCCGCGGGACCAGGAAGACCGCCGAGTCACTGCTGGGGATGGCCTCCCAACCTAGGAGGGGTGCCAGTCGTACCCTGACCCCCCTGATGTCCCGGATCCTGGCGGTGGCCTACCCCGATTTGGATGGGTGCGTGAGGACATCACAGCAGACACAAGGGGGTGAGTAGCAGCACATTCAGCTATCATTACGCGCAGTGGAGGTGCCTGGGTGGGGGAAGAGGGCTGTGGGTGACATTAGGCCAGGGCGCTTTCCATAGTGTAGACCTCTCCTTTAGCCATGTCCCTGTGCCCCCGCCCCCCACCTCTGTAGGGTGACAAGTACAGCTATCCATGGTCCTGCATCACCCATGTGCGCGTTTGTTGTCCCTAGACCTGTTGGCCTAGTCACAAGTACTGAGTAGTGTACCCCGATTGCACGGCTTAGTGCATGAGGCTCCTGTGTCTGTCCTCTCCGCCAACGGTGTTGACAATGCATGCACTCAACCTGTTTTTATGTCTCCCCCCACCCTTTTTCTTTACCTTCTTGTGCATGTGTGCATTAGCATCATCAGGTGGAGGAGAATTGGCACCGGAGCACGAGGGAGCTGCAACTCACAAGGCCCCGGTGGGCCATGGCACAGACACCGAGGCCACCAGTGATACGGAGGGCGAGGGGAGCTTCACAACGGGGAGCCGTGGTGACACCAGTGACACCGACACGTCCTCGGATGGGAGCTCCCTAGCGGTGGCGGCAACATCCGTGCCCCCCGCCTCTACAGGTACAGCCGCCACCCAGTGCACCAGCTCCGCCCTCCCAGCAGCCCCTCCGCCTTCGCTCCGTGCCCGCTCGCCCAAGAAGGCGGGCTTCTCCTTCGCCCCAGGCACCTCAGGCCCTGCCCCTGTCACCCCTGCTGCCCTCAGTGAGGAGGTCATTGACGTCCTACAGACCATCATTGTTGGGCAGTCTACCCTTTTGAATGCCATCCAGGGGGTAGAGAGGGAGGTGCATCGTAGCAATGCATACCTGGAGGGCATTCATTCGGGTCAGGCTGCCCATCAACGATCGTTCAATGCTCTGGCCTCAGCACTGACGGCAGCCATTGTCCCTGTTTCCAGCCTCCCTCTTCTAACTGCCTCCAGCCTGTCTCTGTCTCCTGTTCCTCTGCCTATCCCACCCACACCATCAGACCAGCCTGCACACACCTCAACACCCAAGGGCAGCTCATCCAGACATAAGCACCACAGATCACATAAACATTCACCCAAGCAACACCCAGATGCAGACATGCCAACAGCCACTACCACCTCTGTGTCCCCCACCTCCTCGTCTCCCTCCTCCCTCCCTGTGACGTCTCTACTCACACCTGCATGCACACCACCAACAGCCAGTACTTCCATCACCAGCACACCCTCCAGTCCAGTCTGCACACGTGCAGTCACCACCCCCACTGCCATTTACACGTCCCCTGTGTCCTCTCCAACTGTGTCTGTCACCCCCTCTTCCAAGACACACAAACGCAGGCAGCCACCCACCCAACAGCCAACCACCTCACGACAGCCTCCAGCCCATGCACCTTCACCCAAGGACAGCACACCTGACTCTCCTACAACCACCTCCTCTTCCTCCACTCCCATAACTACTACACCTACCCTTTACCCTGGTCCTAAAAAAGTTTACCTCTCCAATCTTGACCTCTTTCCCTCACCTGACCCCCCCCCTCCATCTGCTAAGAGTCCTAAGGGCGCCTCAGCCACCACCAGCCCGGCTTCAAGGGTCACCGTAGTGCATGGATTTTGGAGTCCCCCCTTTGCCAGCAGTGATACATCGGTCAGCAGCAAGGGGACAGCCAGCCCCCCCCCCTGGAAAGAGGACCCGTAAAGTAAGGGGCCGCCGCGGGACGACTGACACGGCTGCCCCCAAGGACCAAAGTTCTGCCACTTCACCTGCCACAACATCCAGGGGAGGCAAGGCCCAGAGAGCCACATCGAAGGGGGGCAAGGGCAGCAGGGCGGAGAAGTCAGCCAGCAGGAGCGCGGACCAGAAGGGCCCCACAAGCCCCATCCCGGGTGTGAGGGAGGACACCCAAGGGCCCAGGACACCGTCACCGAAGGGTCCAGCAACTGCACGGTCGGAGGGCGACTGAGCAGGGAGTCGTGGCCAGGTCTGACTCCCTTGACTTACAGAACAAGCACCGCTGAACAGGGCCCCGCCGTCCAGAAAGGCACCGCTGAACAGGGCCCGCCGTCCAGAAAGGCACCGCTGAACAGGGCCCCGCCGTCCAGAAAGGCACCGCTGAACAGGGCCCCGCCGTGCAGAAAGGCACCGCTGAACAGGGCCCCACCGTCCAGAAAGGCACCGCTGAACAGGGCCCCGCCGTGCAGAAAGGCACCGCTGAACAGGGCCCCGCCGTCCAGAAAGGCACCGCTGAACAGGGCCCCACCGTCCAGAAAGGCACCGCTGAACAGGGCCCCGCCGTGCAGAAAGGCGCGGCTGAACATGGCCCCGCCGTGCAGAAAGGCACCGCTGAACAGGGCCCCGCCGTCCAGAAAGGCACCGCTGAACAGGGCCCCGCCGTGCAGAAAGGCACCGCTGAACAGGGCCCCGCCGTGCAGAAAGGCACCGCTGAACAGGGCCCCGCCGTCCAGAAAGGCACCGCTGAACAGGGCCCCGCCGTCCAGAAAGGCACCGCTGAACAGGGCCCCGCCGTGCAGAAAGGCACCGCTGCACAGGGCCCCGCCGTCCAGAAAGGCACCGCTGCCCCGCCGTGCAGAAAGGCATCGCTGAACAGGGCCCCGCCGTCCAGAAAGGCACCGCTGATGAGGGCCCCGCCGTCCAGAAAGGCACCGCTGAACAGGGCCCCGCCGTGCAGAAAGGCACCGCTGAACAGGGCCCCGCCGTGCAGAAAGGCACCGCTGAACAGGGCCCCGCCGTCCAGAAAGGCACCGCTGAACAGGGCCCGCCGTCCAGAAAGGCACCGCTGAACAGGGCCCCGCCGTGCAGAAAGGCACCTCTGAACAGGGCCCCGCCGTGCAGAAAGGCACCGCTGAACAGGGCCCCGCCGTCCAGAAAGGCACCGCTGAACAGGGCCCGCCGTCCAGAAAGGCACCGCTGAACAGGGCCCCGCCGTGCAGAAAGGCACCGCTGAACAGGGCCCCGCCCTGCAGAAAGGCACCGCTGAACAGGGTCCCGCCGTGCAGAAAGGCACCGCTGAACAGGGGCCCTTCATCTCAAGCACCGCTCCGCTGGGCACCGCCGTCTCAAGCACCGCACCGCTCCGCTGGGCCCTTCATCTCAAGCACCGCTCCGCTGGGCCCCGCCGTCTCAAGCACCGCTCCGCTGGGCCCTTCCTGTCAGGCACCGCTCCGCTGGGCCCCGCTGTCTCAAGCACCGCTCCGCTGGGCCCTTCCTGTCAGGCACCGCTCCACTGGGCCCTTGATCTCAAGCACCGCTCCGCTGGGCCCTTCATCTCAAGCACTGCTCCGCTGGGCACCGCCGTCTCAAGCACCGCTCCGCTGGGCCCTTCCTGTCAGGCACCGCTCCGCTGGGCCCCGCCGTCTCAAGCACCGCTCCGCTGGGCCCTTCTTCTCAAGCACTGCTCCGCTGGGCACCGCCGTCTCAAGCACCGCTCCGCTGGGCCCTTCATCTCAAGCACTGCTCCGCTGGGCACCGCCGTCTCAAGCACTGCTCCGCTGGGCCCTTCCTGTCAGGCACCGCTCCGCCTGGCCCCGCCGTCTCAAGCACCGCTCTGCTGGGCCCTTCATCTCAAGCACCGCTCCGCTGGGCCCTTCTTCTCAAGCACCGCTCCGCTGGGCCCTTCATCTCAAGCACCGCTCCGCTGGGCCTTTCCTGTCAGGCACCGCTCCGCTGGGCCCTTCATCTCAAGCACCGCTCCGCTGGGCCCTTCATCTCAAGCACCGCTCCGCTGGGCCCTTCATCTCAAGCACCGCTCCGCTGGGCCCTTCATCTCAAGCACTGCTCCGCTGGGCACCGCCGTCTCAAGCACTGCTCTGCTGGGCCCTTCCTGTCAGGCACCGCTCGGCTGGGCCCCGCCGTCTCAAGCACCGCTCCCCTGGGCCCTTCATCTCACGCACCGCTCCGCTGGGCCCTTCATCTCAAGCACCGCTCCGCTGGGCCCTTCATCTCAAGCACCGCTGGCCCAATGACAGTGCCGTTTCTGTGTCGTGCTACTGTTCACGCTGCACTCGGCCCACCCTGCCTCCTCCATTGCCTGTGGAGACTGTTATCCACTTGATAGACTGTGGCTTTGCACTCCCCAGGATATGACAGTGGGCAATCCACCCACTGTAGAGACTTGAGAGACTGTGGCTTTGCACTCCCCAGGATTGAACAGTGGGCATGGTGGCCCCTTCTTGGATCTGGCGTCTTGGACTCATGTGGCTGTGGTGCACCCCCTTCCCTTCCCCCTGAGGTGCCTGTAGTTTTATCATCTGATGCCCCTGCAGTGTTCTCTCCAACTGACTCAGGTCTCCTGTGTGGGCTTTGCCCATGTGTTGATACACTTTGGCCCACGGACAGTTGAAATTTCAGTGACTGTGCTGGACTTATTGCCTCTATTTATCGGTTACGCAATGTTTACACTTGGATTTTTTTGATTCATTTTCCTATTTTACCATGACTTCAATGAACCTATTTTATACATAAATTTATTTTCGCACTTTAATTTTATCTTTTCGTTATTCCGGGGGGTTTGGGTGGGGTCACTTTGACTTGGTGCTCTGCATTGGTGGGTAGATAGTTGGGGGGTGGGTGTGATGTGTATGTGTGTGCCCGTAACCCTTCCTCCTCCCCCCCTCCCCTGTGTCATAGGTGCGGTACTCACCGTTGTCGTCTGCGCCGGAGTTTGTACTCGTGGTAGATGAGCAGGTAGACGAGAGCAGGTAAGATGTTCAATTCGGGCTCCATGCTGTCCTCCGTCCTCGTGGAGTGTATAGAGGTGAGCGTTTTCCCGTTCGTAGTCTGTTTCCGCCGTGTTTTTATCGGCGGTGCTCCCGCCCCGGAAAAGGTGGCGGATTGGTGAGTTGTGATAGGGTGGGCGGTACGTTGTCTGCCGCCTGCCTGTTGGCGGTGACCGCCGCGCTGTTTGTCTGTCCCGCCGTGGCGGTCGGAGTGTTAAAGTGGCGGGCTGTGTTGGCGGTTCCCGCCAGGGTCAGAATTCCATTTTTTGGACCGCCAGCCTGTTGGCGGGTTGGCCACCGCTTTATCACCGACCGCCAGGGTCAGAATGACCCCCAATATGTGCTGGAATCTAATGTGACAGTATAGCATCGTACAGACCCTCTACTTTTTTCCATCAACATCACTTTCATTTCAACATTGGCTGTCTGTTGTCAGTCATACTACTGGTACACTGTCTACTGGCCACTAGTAGCCAGTGGCCTACAGTGTCTGTGAAGAAATAGGATCTGTGTGTTACATGGGCACACATTACAGCTTCTACTTTCAGGTGACTTAACATTGCCATGCACAGACATTTCAGACATTGGACATAGAAATCTGTGCCAGCTACATAATTCTGGCAACCCCAATCACAATACTATCCACATTGTGAAAAATGAACTACATAGCCTGTGAATCTGAGAGGAAGAGGTTGCTCAGTCAGACATTCCACAATCAGACATGTACCTGTTACTCTGGAGTCACATTGAGTTGGCTATACAGGGACAGATTCTCCCTGGCAAGGAGCTCCAACTCCACAGGGGAGAAGTCACGGACCCTGTCACCTTCTTTGTCCAGCATCCTGGCTCACAGAGGTTCGTAACAGCAGCAAAAAAGAGGTAGTCTCAATGGTTGCAGTGTTAGGAGGCAAGTGAGTGTTTTTTCACAACACAACATACAAGTACACCACAGACTCGATCCGTGACGGAGAAAGACAGGGCCATTGGCTTTTGTGCGTAGCAGTCACACATGTTAGCCTGTGCAAGGGCCCATCGTGGAGGCTGCCACCTACTACACAGTCAACTTCGATTGATGGCCATTGTGTAGCCAATGTCCTGATGGCAAGGTCAGGCAGCCGCCATTTTACAGTGTGAAGCTGCACATTTTTCTATTGTTGGTGCGTCACCATCATTCTAAATGGAGACTAGTAAATTTGTAAATGTCAGATACAAACAACTCTTTTCTTCGACAGATATGACACAATAAAATGTGGACCTTGACTGTGTTTGACCACAAAAGTGCTGCATGGGAAGTACTACCTCTGATGATGGTATTTAAAAAAAAAAGCAAAAATCAATCAATCAATCAATCACTGCATTTGTAAAGCGCGCTACATACCCGCAAGGGTCTCAAGGCGCTGGGGAGGGGGGGTGCTACTGGTCGAAGAGCCAGGTCTTGAGGAGTCTTCTGAAGGCCAGCAGGTCCTGGGTCTGTCGTAGGATGGTGGGGAGAGTGTTCCAGGTCTTGGCGGCGAGGTAGGAGAAGGATCTGCCGCCGGCGGTGGTTTTTCGGATGCGGGGGACTGTGGCGAGGGCGAGGTTGGCTGAGTGGAGGCTTCGGGTGGGGGTGTGGAAGCTGAGTCGGTTGTTGAGGTAGGTGGGTCCGGTGTTGTGCAGTGCTTTTTGTGCGTGGATCAGGAGCTTGAAGGTGATCCTTTTGTTGATGGGGAGCCAGTGCAGGCCTCTCAGGTGGAGTGTGATGTGGCTGCGGCGGGGGACATCAAGGATGAGTCGGGCCGAGGCATTCTGGATGCGTTGGAGTCGTCTCAGGAGCTTGTTTGTAGTTCCTGAGTAGAGGGCGTTCCCGTAGTCGAGTCTGTTGGTGATGAGGGCCTGGGTAACGGTTTTTCTCGTGTCGAGGGGGATCCATTTGAAGATCCTGCGGAGCATACGGAGGGTGTTGAAGCAGGACGCGGAGACAGCGTTGACTTGCCTGGTCATGGAGAGATTGGAGTCGAGGATGACCCCCAGGTTGCGTGCGTGGTCCGTGGGTTCCGGGGCTGTGCCTAGTGACGTGGGCCACCAAGAGTCGTCCCAGGCTGATGGGGTGGGTCCGAGAATGAGGACCTCCGTCTTGTCTGAGTTCAGCTTCAGTCTGCTGTCCTTCATCCAGTCAGCTATGGCCTTCGTTCCTCGGTGGAGGTTAGCTTTGGCGGTGTCGGGATCTTCGGTGAGGGATATGATCAACTGGGTGTCGTCGGCATAGGAGATGATGTTGAGGTTGTGTTGTCGTGCGACGTGGGCGAGGGGGGCCATGTAGATATTGAACAGTGTCGGGCTGAGGGAGGATCCCTGTGGGATGCCGCAGATGATCTCAGTGGTTTTGGAGCGGAAGGGTGGGAGGCGGACGCTCTGGGTTCTGCCGTAGAGGAAGGATGTGGTCCAGGCCAGGGCCTTCTCTTGGATACCGGCGTCATGGAGGCGTGCTGATAGGGTGCGGTGGCAGGCCGTGTCAAAGGCTGCTGATAGGTCCAGGAGGATGAGGGCAGCTGTTTCTCCTTTGTCCATCAGGGTCCGGATGTCGTCAGTGGCGGCGATGAAGGCGGTCTCGGTGCTGTGGTTACTGCGAAAACCAGATTGGGACGGGTCCAGGATGTTGTTGACTTCGAGGTAGCGGGTCAGCTGTTTGTTAACAATCTTCTCAGTCACTTTTGCCGGGAAAGGGAGCAGGGAGATGGGACGGAAGTTCTTGAGGTCCTTGGGGTCCGCCTTGGGCTTCTTCATAAGGGCGTTGATCTCGGCGTGCTTCCAGCTTTCTGGGAAGGTTGCTGTCTCGAAGGAACAGTTGATTGTTTTCCGGAGGTGGGGCGCGATGGCTGCGCTGGCTTTGTTGAAGACGTGGTGAGGGCAGGGGTCCGATGGGGATCCGGAGTGGATGGAGTTCATGGTTTTGATGGTGTCTTCGTCGCTGACGCTGGACCAGACGGTCAGGCGACTGGTGCGAGTGGTAGTCGCAGGGGTGGTGGACTCAGTGGTGGGTGAGGGGGGGTCGGGGTTGAAGCTGTTGTGGATGTCGGTGATCTTGCGGTGAAGAAGGTGGCCAGGGAGTCGCACAGGTCTTGAGATGGCGGGATGTCGTTGGTGATGGAGCTGGGGTTGGAGAGTTCTTTCACGATGCTGAAGAGCTCTTTGGTGTTGTGTGAGTTGTTGTCTAGGTGGTCCTTGAAGGCGGTCTTCTTGGCGGTCCTGATGAGTTGGTGATGTAAAAAAAAAAAATGTGCAAATAATACAGTTTAAATGTATTATTTGCACATAATGGCATATTTTTTTTTTTTTAAACCCGTTACAAATATTTTCAGTTCAAATATTGACATTAATGTGTGTGCATGTATTAATCAATGACTATTTTTACTGTTACCAAAAAGTCAGATGTGTTTTGACATTAAAAGTATGGTGTGACCATTTCATCGGATCTTTTCTTTTCCATAAATACAGATGTCAGAACCCAGCCATGGGTAGGAGATGACAGCCTTGGGTGTTCCGGCCCTTTTCAAACCTTGCCACCATGGAGGAAAGGGAGGTCATCAAGCAATATTGTCTAAATAGGAAAACTATCCTGGATTTGTGTCAGCAGTTCGAGTCTGATCTCCTGCCTCATAATATGAATCCAACAGCCATGACACCTATAGTAAAATTCTTGGTAGTACTGCATTTTTTAGCCATTGGCATCTTTCAATATATATTGTGAAAGTATCTGGGGGCATGTCCAAGCCAACTTTCAGTGGAGTGCTACAAGAAGTCATTGGTGGTCATTACAACCCTGGTGGATGGTGTTAAAGCGGCGGTAATACCGCAAACAGTCCGGCGGAACAAAAAAGGGAATTATGACTTTGGTGGAAACCGCCAACATAGACAGCCACTTTAACACTCCGACCGCCACGGCGGTACAGACAAGCAGCACGGCGGTCATCGCCAACAGACATGCGGGAGACAAAGTACCGCCCACAGTATTACAACAGGCCAATCCGCCACATTTTCCAGGGCGGATTCTCTGTGGATAAAAACACGGCGGAAACAGCTTTTGCAATGGGAAAACGCTCACCTGAACACACTCCACGAGGAAGGAGGATACCATGGAGCTGGAACTCCAAATACTCCCTGCAATTGTGTTCCTGCTCCTCTACGAACATCAGCAACGGCGGCGCCAAAGACAACGGTGAGTACTGCACCTACGACATAGGGGAGGCAAAAGTTAGGGACACACACACGGAACACCCCCACCCCCATCCTGACCGTCGCACACTACAACACACACACCAATGCATTACCAAACATCACAGGAACAACCCCCAACCCCCCGGAAGAATGCAAAGACAAAAGGAAATGAAGTACAACCATTTTAATGTATCAAAATACAGTAAGTACATATATACATAAATATATACACATTCCAAATATATACATCACGGTTAGTAGTGCAGGTATGCACATTTCAATGTCTGTGGACCACTGGGCCCAAAATGCATGGGCGAGGCCCACACACGATACCTGTACAGAAACGGAGAGAACGCTCCAGGGGCATCAGATAGAAATACAACAGGCACCTCAGGGGGAAGGGAAGGGGGGGCACCTCAGCCGGATGACAACACCACGCTAGATCCACAATGGGGCTCCATGCCCATTGATGTATCCTGGGGAGTGCAAAGCCACAGTCTCTCAAGTCTTTGCAGTGGGTGGGTTGCCCACTGTTTTATCCTGGGGAGTGCAAAGCCACAGTCTCACAAGTCTTTGCAGTGGGTGGGTTGCCCACCGTTTTATCCTGGGGAGTGCAAAGCCACAGTCTTTACAAGTCTTTGCAGTGGGTGGTTTGCCCACCGTTTTATCCTGGGGAGTGCAAAGCCACAGTCTCACAAGTCTTTGCAGTGGGTGGTTTGCCCACCGTTTTATCCTGGGGAGTGCAACGCCACAGTCTCACAAGTCTTTGCAGTGGGTGGTTTGCCCACCGTTTTATCCTGGGGAGTGCAAAGCCACAGTCTCACAAGTCTTTGCAGTGGGTGGTTTGCCCACCGTTTTATCCTGGGGAGTGCAAAGCCACAGTCTCACAAGTCTTTGCAGTGGGTGGTTTGCCCACCGTTTTATCCTGGGGAGTTCAAAGCCACAGTCTCACAAGTCTTTGCAGTGGGTGGGTTGCCCACTGTACCATCCTGGGGAGTGCAAAGCCACAGTCTCACAAGTCTTTGCAGTGGGTGGGTTGCCCACTGTACCATCCTGGGGAGTGCAAAGCCACAGTCTCCCAAGTGGATAACAGTCTACATTGGTTTTGGAGGGGGACTGGTGCCCACAGTGCTTCATCCTGTTAAGGACAGACGGAGTGGATGCTGTTCTCCACTGGTTCTGGAGGGGGACTGGTGCCCACAGTGCTTCATCCTGTTAAGGACAGACAGAGTGGTTGCTGTTCTCCACTGGTTCTGGAGGGGGACTGGTGCCCACAGTGCATCACGCTCCCTGTGACGGTCCCAGTTCTGTCACTGCCCCTGCCGCACATGGGCTAACAATGCTTGAGTTGGCGGTGCTTGCCCTGTTCAGCAGTGCTTGCCCTGTTCAGCGGTGCTTTCCATGTTCAGCGGTGCTTGACATTGCGGTCTTTGCCCTGTTCAGCGGTGCTTGCCCTGTTCAGCAGTGTTTGCCATGGCGGTGTTTGCCCTGTTCAGAGGTGCTTGCCCTGTTCAGCGGTGTTTGCCATGGCGGTCTTTGCCCTGTTCAGCGGTGCTTGCCCTGTTCAGCGGTGCCTGCCATGGCGGTCTTTGCCCTGTTCAGCAGTGCTTGGCCTGTTCAGCGGTGCTTGACTTTGCTGTCTCTGACCTGTGCAGCGGTGTGTGCCATGGAGGTCCCTAACTGCCCAGCGGGGCTGTGGCTGCCGGGGCCCTCCTGGGCACTGACTCTGGCGGTGGTCTCCGGACCAGTGACGATTGTGCTGCCATCCTGGGCACTGACTCTGGCCGTGGTCTCCTGACCAGTGATGATTGTGCTGCCCTCCTGGGCACTGACTCTGGCGGTGGTCTCCGGACCAGTGACGATTGTGCTGCCTCCTGGGCACTGACTCTGGCGGTGGTCTCCTGACCAGTGACGATTGTGCTGCCCTCCTGGGCACTGACTCTGGCGGTGGTCTCCGGTCCAGTGACGATGGGGCTGGCGTCCTGGGCAGCGGGGAGGATGGCGGCCTTCTCCGCCATGCTGCTCTTCCCAGACTTTGGCAACTTATTCTGCCCCTTCCCCACCTTGGGAGGAGTCACAGCTGACTCAACACTCCCCCCGGGACCCTTGTGAGCGGCTTTGCCTGCAGGAGTCTTCACCCTCTCCCGTCGGGCACTGTCCAACTTCTGGTGCTTCACAGGGGGTGGACTGGCAGTGCTTTGGCTCCATGTCACACTGGCTGCCCTGGTGCCCGGTGCACTCCACATACCTCTAACAGCCACCACTGGTACTCAACTTTTTTTGGCTGAGGTGCTACTATGGGACCTATGAATTGGAGGGGGGTGGTGGGTCAGAGGTCAAGGTTGCTCAGGAAAAGTTTCTGACGAACACTGGGACGGGTAGCTGGAGGGGGTCTGGGAGTGGAGGAAGAGGAGGTGGTTGTAGGAGGTGTAACTTTTGATGCTTTGGGTGCAGGTGCATGTTCTGGAGGCTGTCGTGAGGTGGATGGATGTTGGGTGTGTGTGTGCCTACGTTTGTGTACTTTGGGAGGGGGCGTCACAGACACACTGGGAGAGGACACAGGGGACGTGTAAATGGTAGTGGGGGTGGTGAGCTCAGGTGAGCGGGGTGTGGTGCTGGGTGTTCTGGTGCGAGTCCTAGTGGCTGTAGTGGTAGTGCATGCAGGTGAGAGTGTAGACGAGACTGGGAGGGAGGAGGGAGACGACGAGGAGGGGGACACAGTGGAGGCAGTGGTTGTTGCTGTGTCTGTATGTGGGTGATGCTTATGTGAGTGCCTGTGGGATGTGTGGTGCCTATGTTTGCCTGAGCTGCCCTTGTGTGTTGACATGTGCGCAGGCTGGTCTGATGGTATGCTTGGGATAGGCTGAGATACAGGGGATTGGGTCTGGGTGGAGGAAGTTGGAGGGGGGAGGCTAGACACAGGGACAATGGCTGCCATCAGTGCTGAGGCCAGAGATTACAGAGTTCGATGATGGGCAGCCTGACCAGAATGAATGCCCTCCAGGAATGCATTAGTGTGTTGCAACTCCCTTTCTACACCCTGGATGACATTCACAATAGTAGACTGCCCAACAGTGAGTGACCTGAGGAGGTCAATGTCCTCCTCACTGAGGGCAGCAGGGGTGACAGGGGCAGGAGCTGAGGTGCCTGGGGCGAAGGTGATGCCCACCCTCCTGGGTGAGCGGGCACGGGGCGAATGCTGAGGCGCTGCTGGGAGGGCGGTGCGGGTAGGGGGGGTGGCGGCTGTACCTGTAGAAGTGGGGGGCACAGATTTTGCCGCCACCACAAGGGAGCTCCCATCGGAGGACGAGTCTGTGTCGCTGGTTGCTGATCCGGTGACCGCCGTGAAGCTCCCCTCGCCCTCCGTCCCACTGGTGTATTCAGAGTCTGTGGTGTGGCCCTCCATGGCCACCTGGGATGCAGCCCCCTCGTGCTCCGGTCCCACTGTACCTCCTCCTGATGATGCTGATGCACAAGAGAACAGGGAGAGCACAAAAAGGTGTGGGGAAACAGAAGAAAGACAGGTTGAGTGCATGGCTTACCGCTACCGTTGGTGGACAATACAGAAACAGCAGCCCCCTGCACTACGCCGCGCTCTTGGGCTCCACAGGTGCAGTTCCTGGGATATGGCCTACATGGCTATGATAGACATCTGCACACATAGATGACACAGGGGCATGTATACCTGTACTTGGCACTCTACAGAGGTGGGGTGGAGTGCCACATAGCCGGCATTACGGAGGGGACTAACCAACGGAACTCGTCCTGGCCTAAGGAAACCCACAGCCCTCCTCCCCCACCAAGACCCCTCCACTGCGCGCAAAGTCATGAGAATGTGAGTGTACTCACCCCCTTGTGTCTGCTGTGATGCCCTTATGCGCCCATCCAACTCAGGGTAGGCCACCACCAGGATCCGGAACATCAGGGGGGTCATGGTGCGACGGGCACCACTCCCACGTTGGGAGGCCAACCCCAGCTGAGCCTCCGCCATCTTCTTGCTCCAGCGGCGAATGTCCTCCCATCTTTTACAGCAGTGGGTGCTCTGTCTCTGGTGGACCCACAGGGTCCGGACGTCCTTAGCGATGGCACGCCAAATATCCTTCTTCTGGTGGGCTCTGACCTACATGACATGTACAGGGGAAGAAGAGAAGTCATTACCAACTGCACCGTCGAAGTGAGTGGCCCACATCCCTGCCCTTGCCATGTGGCATATACATTCACACTCCTTCATGCTCGCAGAACTCTGCCCCCTTCCTACTTACATTCAGCCCTCTCCACCCAGGCATAGCCCATACAACTTGCACCCTATGTACTCACCTGTTGGTCTGGAGGACCGTAGAGTAGCGTGTACTGGGGGAGGACCCCATCCACAAGCTTCTCCAACTCCTGTGCAGTGAAGGCAGGGGCCCTTTCCCCAGACGCACGAGCCATTGTCTCTTCCAGACCAAGGTCACAGCAGCACTTGCAGTGTAGGTCCTCTCCTGTTGAAGATCAGGTATCGAGTGATTGAACAGATAGAAAATGGCGGTCACGTCCGCGGCGGTGCGTATCATCACCACCGGCGCACTTCGTCATTGGCTCCTGGGACCCATAGGGTCCTATGTTAACCAATGCAGCATTGCGCCGCGGTCTACGACCGCCTACCGCGACGGTGTACAATGCCAGCGCAGTTACCTCACATCCCATTGTCCCACTTTAGAGGTCAGGCATCTGACATTTCAGGGGCCCACATGGCTTCATTTTCAACTGTGTCACACATATCTAGGCCTGGAGTCAACACACATACAGAAAGTTTTTTGTATTTTGTGTCGTGTTCTGTGTAGCTGTGAGTACATACCACTGAATTGGTTGACTCTGTGGTCGCTGTTGTCCTTCCTAGGCACCGTCAGCTGGGACATGTGAGGAGATGGCGGAATCCTCCGTTGTACCGACCGCTGGTGGACCTGTTGACAATGGAGGAGCGACATTTAATCATCACCTACAGGTTTGACCGTGCCACAATCTAGGAACTGTGTACCCAGTTGGAGCCAGACCTTATGTCACCAATCCGCCATCCCACAGGAATCCCCCCTCAAGTGCAGGTGCTATCAGTGCTCCATTTCCTAGCAAGTGGCTCATTTCAAACAACAGTGGCCATGGCATCAGGGATGTCCCAGCCTATGTTTTCCAACGTGTTGTCCAGAATGTTGTCTGCCCTGCTGAAACACATGAGGAGCTACATCGTTTTCCCTCAGGTGGAGGATTTGGCTACAGTTAAAGGTGACTTCTATGCCCTTGGACATATCCCTAACATCATAGGTGCCATTGATGGGACACATGTAGCTCTGGTCCCCCCCGCAGGAGTGAACAGGTGTACAGGAACCGGAAGAGTTATCATTCCATGAATGTATAGATGGTATGTTTGGCAGACCAGTACATCTCGCAGGTAAATGCTATGTTCCCTGGCTCAGTGCATGACGCCTACATCCTGTGGAATAGCAGCATCCCTTATGTGATGGGTCAACTCCAGAGGCACCGGGTGTGGCTATTAGGGGATTCTGGTTACCCCAACCTGTCATGGCTACTGACCCCAGTGAGGAATCCCAGGACCAGGGCAGAGGAACGCTACAATGAGGCCCATGGGCGGACTAGGAGGGTGATCGAACGCACCTTCGGCCTCCTGAAGGCCAGGTTCAGGTGCCTGCATATGACAGGTGGTTCCCTATTCTACTCACCAAGGAAGGTGTGCCAGATCATCATCGCCTGCTCTATGCTTCACAATCTTGCTTAGCGACGCCAGGTGCCTTTTCTGCAGGAGGATGGTCCAGATGACAGTGTTGTGGCAGCTGTGGAGCCTGTAGACAGTGATGAGGAGGAATCTGAGGAAGAAGACATTGACAACAGGGACTCTGTCATACAGCAATATTTCCAGTGACACACAGGTGAGAACAATTTCTTTACTAGTACATTTACTTTCACACTTCTACCTCTATCCTGTCTGTCAATTTGAAGCAGTATTTGGTAACTGAGTTGTACATTTCCATTACGGTTTCACAGGTGTGGTTACCAACGTGTGTCATCTGCTTGCATCATTCATGGACTTGTGATGTGTGACATAGGTATGTTTACATTACAATCTTTGAAAGGATTTTGTCATTGTCATAGATAATACAAATTTTCAAAATCACAGACTGACTCCAGATTGTTTTGTGGTTCAAGGGTGTTTATTGACGTGCTAATTATTGGAGGGGGTGGCAAAATGGTGAGGGGGGATGGTGGAGGAATGTCCATGGCAGAGTCCAGTCTATTAGTCTCACAGGTGCACTGCCCATATGGCCATAGGAAGTGGAGCTGGGGCAGTTTGAATATGGACCGGGTAACAAAGTGGGACAGTGTGATGACAATCAGGGTGGTCTCATTTCTTGGCGGGGGTCTTGCCATCGTGCTCTGTCCTGTTCCTGGATCTCAGGGACCGCTTACGGGGTGGTTCTCCGTCTGCAGGGGGTGGGGTGCTGGTGTGGTGGTCCTGTGGCGGGGCATCCTGTCCACTAGCGCCGGAGGAGGTGGTGGGCAGTTCATCGTCCATGCTAGTGTCAGGGGCCCCTTGGAGTGCCACGGTGTCCCTCATGGTGTTCTGTATGTCCTTCAACACCACTACGATGGTGCCCAGGGCGGAGCTGATGGTTCTGAGCTCCTCCCTGAAGCCCAAATACTGTTCCTCCTGAATGCGCTGAGTCTCCTGAAACTTGGCCAGGACCGTAGCCATCGTCTCCTGGGAGTGGTGGTATGCTCCCATGATGGAGGAGAGGGCCTTGTGGAGAGTGGGTTCCCTTGGCCTGTCCGCCCCCTGTCGCACAGCAGCCCTCCCAGTTCCCCTGTGTTCCTGGGCCTCCGTCCCCTCGACCGTGTGCCACTGCCCCAGGTCCCTGTTGTTGTTGGGGTTGTGGGTTATCCTGGGTTCTCTGTAGTGGTGGACACACAGCTGATTGACGTGTCCTAGGGACGGAGGTATGGGCCCGCTGGGCGGGTGCTGTGCTGGTGTTACCAGAGGGTGGAAGGTCAGTGTTGGGCTGTGCCTGTGCGAGGGGAACCGACTGTCCCGAGGCCCACAATGGTCTGGGCTGGTCATCTGGATCCAGTTGGCCAGAGCTGCTGTCGTCACTGTGGGCCTCTTCTGTGGGTGGGGTAGAGATGTCTGGACCCTCCTGTCTGGTGACGTTAGGTAGTGGTCCTGCAGGGGTATAAAAGCATGATTATTGCATCTGTGTGTGTCATGGTGTTCAATGGGTGGGTGAGCGTGTATGCCAGTGCTAGCATTCCTGTGTGGGGGCTTGTGTGATGATGGTTAGGGGGTGTTATCAGTATGTGCAGTGGGCATGCTTTAGTAATGGGTGTCCATGCTTTGTTGTGTCATGCAGGGCTTGGTGTTGGGATGTGTGGTTTGTGTTCTTAGTACATTAGAGAGGATTTGGCGTGATAGGGGAGGGGGTGAGGGTGGGGGTGTGTGATAGCATGCAGGTAGGGTGGGGGATATGATAGTTAAGATTTGACTTACCAGTGTCCATTCCTCCACCGACTCCTCCGAGGCCCTCAGGATGTATAATGGTCAAGACTTGCTCCTCCCATGTTATTAGTTGTGGGGGAGGAGGTGGGGGTCCGCCACCAGTCCGTTGAACCGCAATATTGTGCCTGGAGACCACGAAACACAACTTACCCCGTAGGTCGTTCCACCTCTTCCTGATGTCCTCCCGATTTCTTGGGTGCTGTCCCACTGCGTTGACCCTGTCCGCGATTCTTCGCCATAGCTCCATCTTCCTAGCTATAGAGGTGTGCTGCACCTGTGATCCAAATAGCTGTGGCTCTACCCGTACGATTTCCTCCACCATAACCCTGAGCTCCTCCTCTGAAAACCTGGGGTGTCTTTGGCGTGCCATGGGGTGGTGTAGGTGATGTGTGGGGTGGTGTATGTGGTGATGAGTGTGGTGATGTGTAGTGGTGTGTGGTGTTTTGTGCTTGGATGTTGTGTGGGTGATGGTGTAGTGTGCCTCTGTGTGGTGGGGTTGTCTATTGCTGTGCTCTCTGTCTGTCGCCTTCGTCTCTGATTTTTGGTTGTAGGGGTTTGTGGGTGATGTGGGTGTGTGTTTTATATTGTGTTGGGTGTGTGGGAGTGGTGTTTGTATGTGTATCAGGTGTGTGTATTTGGAATTGTCCAATGTGGCGGTGTTTTGGAGATGTGTGTGTATTTTGAGCGCAGCGGTGTGTACTGCCAATGGAATACCGCAGTTGAAAGACCGCCGCGTGGATTCGTGGGTCGTGATAGCATGGGCGTGTTTCTGTTGGCGTGACGGTAGAGCTTTTGTTTTCGGCAGTTTATCACTGACCTTTGGTGTGGCGGACTTGTGTGGGTGTCTGAATTTCGGCGGATTCCGAGATGTGGGTCATAATAGCTGTGGCGGAATTCCACGGCCGCGGCGGTGTATTGGCGGTCTTCTGCACGGCGGTAAGCGGCTTTTACCGCCAGGGTTGTAATGACCCCCATTGCTTACTTGATGAAAAACATGAACAGATACATCCAGTTCCCACGTCCACAGGATTTGGGCACCGTGAGGGGACAATTGTATGCTTTGGGTGGGCTACCACATGTGGTTCAAGCAATAGATGGTATGCATATTGACTTGGTGCCACCACACAACAGAGAACATGTCTACTGCAATCGGGAGAACTGACATCCCATCAATGTTTAAGTTGTCTGCTTAGCAGACTTATACATCTCAAGTGTGTGTGCCCACTTCTCTGGGTCAACACATAATTCATTCATACTGTGGAACAGCAACATACCCATGCAGATATCACAACTTGGACCAGAAAGGGCCTGGCTTGTTAGTAATTTCAATGTGACTTATTGATCTTTGACCTGAATCCTAGTTTCTGCATGGACAGTGTCTTGATATGTGAATAATCCGTTAATGGTTTGCTTCCGTGTAGGAGACTCAGGCCCTCATTCTGACCCTGGCGGTCTTTGACCGCCAGGGCGGAGGACCGCGGGAGCACCGCCGACAAGCCGGCGGTGCTTCAATGGGGATTCCGACCGCGGCGGTAAAGCCGCGGTCGGACCGGCACCACTGGCGGGGTCCCGCCAGTGTACCGCGGCCCCATTGAATCCTCCGCGGCGGCGCAGCTTGCTGCACCGCCGCGGGGATTCTGACCCCCCCTACCGCCATCCAGATCCCGGCGGTCGGACCGCCGAGATCCGGATGGCGGTAGGGGGGGTCGCGGGGCCCCTGGGGGCCCCTGCAGTGCCCATGCCACTGGCATGGGCATTGCAGGGGCCCCCGTAAGAGGGCCCCTAAATGTATTTCACTGTCCGCTGCGCAGACAGTGAAATACGCGACGGGTGCAACTGCACCCGTCGCACAGCTTCCACTCCGCCGGCTCGATTCCGAGCCGGCTTCATCGTGGAAGCCTCTTTCCCGCTGGGCTGGCTGGCGGTCTGAAGGAGACCGCCCGCCAGCCCAGCGGGAAAGTCAGAATTACCGCCGCGGTCTTTCCACCGCGGAACGGTAACCTGACGGCGGGACTTTGGCGGGCGGCCTCCGCCGCCCGCCAAGGTCAGAATGAGGGCCTCAGTGTATTCTAACCATCCATTTTTATTGCCATCTCTGAGGAATCCAACAATGCCAGGGAAAGTCTGCCTCAATGAGGCCCATGGAAGAACATGGAGGCCAGTGGAGCAGACTTTTAGGCTCCTGAAGCCTAGGTTTAGGTGCCTGGACAAGACCGGTGGAGCCTTCCTCTACTCACCCAATAAGGTGTGCCAAATTACAGTTGCCTGCTGCATTTTCCATAACATCACCCTGAGGAGAGACATCCCTATAATTGCAGAGGAGGGAGACCGTGATGAGCCCCCGGGTGAGGATGTTCAAATGCCCAGTGAAGATGACAGTGGTGAAGAAGAAGGAGTTGACTTATGTCAAGATGTGATTGGCCACTTCTTCACCTGAGTGTTAGTTTACCTTTGCAAATCTTAAGCTCCAATATCAGTACAACTTGTGACCTAGGGAACATATCTGTCTGCTATGGTAATTTGTTAGGAATGGTCAGTGCATGAAAGTTTAAGGCAAAGATGTTAGTGGATCACAGTTTCCCTACATTAGGTAATGTGGTCATTGACATAGAGAAAATATGCTTGTGCTAAATATTTGTATCCCCATCTCATAACAATTAAGTTCAAGTTAATATGTGGTAAAATTAATTTTCCATTGTTATTCTGTTTCAAGGTTCATCATCATATCATCTTAATTTGGACCTTTCAACATTGTGACATTTGCTGTGGTGTGTTGCTGTTTGGAATACAAAGTAAACGTGGTGATCCTGAGACAGACACCCACTTGGGATGGACAAGTCTTTTCCAGAGAAAACTTGCACACTGATGGTATGGAAGTTCAGAAGATTGTATCTGATCTGTTTTCTGTGTGATGGTACCATCCAGGCCTTATGATGCCACTTGAGTTGCTCAAACCACATGTGTATGAAAAAAGCCCTAGCACACTGTTCTTCCTTCACACTGGCTAATTCTTTACTTTGTGGACAGTGGAGGGAGCCATTGATGTGTTTCATCATAGGTGATAGAACATTTTGTTAGCACACCACTGAATGGTGAATGTGTCATTACATCACATACTGCCACAGTGTCCTGTACAGGTTATGTGGTCTCAAATGTTGTCACTATCATGATGTAGACTACTTCTATTATTGATGTAGGATTCCTATTGTGAGGGTAAGATTTATGGCTCCAACTGAGGTCATACATCAATGAAGGTTTGCCTATTGTTCCCATTGCATATTCCCTTTCTTCAATGGTTTTAAAGTTGTGGACCGTATCACCCTGAATGACACTGGCTATTGGGGTTTGGACTGGTTTTTATAACCCAGATTCCATTTCCACAAGTACCTGTTGCCAACATTTCTATGCTTCAAATACATTCTGAGTTGAGTTTGTTTTCTTTGAAAAATGTGGTGAACACTTTGCCTCTTTGTAATTGCAACATTTTTTTCCCAACTGAATGTTCTAAAGATTTGGAAACATGATGGTAGAAGATGGACAGGAGAAAGGAAATGCCACAAATAATCCAACAAGAGTCTTGTACTTTGTGTCCATTACATTTATTAACATAACATAAAAACAAGAGTGAGGTATTTTATAAATGGATTAAATAAACAAAAAAGATTTCATTATGGTGGATGGAAATGTGGTCATAGAGCGAAAACAGTTTGGATTCCAATATCCAAAATACATCTGTCCTCAGAGAAGGTAAATGTGTCCATGAAATAGTCTACATAGTGGATGGTAGACTCACAAGGAGGAAAATAGGTTTGCATGTATTGCAGGTGGTAGTGTTGGTTCTTGCTATCCTCTCCTGCTGGTCCAGATGACTGTCTTCTCTGGGGAGAAGGGAGGGCAGAGGTGCAGGGACTGGGGAGGTATTAGCTGACTCCTCATGTGGCAGGGCGTCCCTGTCTGTGGCTGACAGTGGTGTAGTTTTCCCGGATGTGGAAGGATCACAGACAAGTGCAGATTGTACAGGAAAAGCCCTACAGATATGGTAGTAAATGTCAAATATCACCCTAGCCAGGGGGCTCCTTTTTTCTCCATGTGTCTGTAGTTCCAAGATATGCTCCTCTGCACCTGCTTGATTTGCCAGAGCTCAGTTATAAACTGGTCCATCCCGTCTTTGGACTGTTGGACTGACCCCCAAGTCTTGGTCAATGGTGGTCTGTCTAACAGAAACCCAAGTGGCCTCCCTTGGCTGGCCAACAGATTCCCTCCCATGAGCCTACCCCCACTAACCTGTGCCCTTGAGGAAGTGTGCCCCAAACCACTGAGTCCTGGCTGAGCTGGAGGCTGTATTGATGTCTCAACAGGAGCTAGGATTGGGGGCACAGGATTGGTGTGTACGTCCTCAGTGCACAGGAATTGGAGGTGTCCCCTTGCTGCAAGGTTGCTGCAGCTGTGGTGGGAGGTATAGGTGAAGGCAGCATTTCACTCACTAGAGCTAGCTGGCCAGACAGACTAGATGGACCAGCTGGCTTGTCGGCATCCTGACTTGCAGCATTGGAGTCCTCGCTGAAGGCTTGCTACTGGACTAGAGTGGAGGTATCTTGGATGGCCGACGGTAGTGCACTGGGCCGGGTGTTTGGCCCCGTGAAGGTTACAGAAGATAAGTAATTAAAATATAGTTTGTGGATTTCATGTGTCTTTGTCTATAAAAGGGCCAACCTAAAAACTAGAAAGAGAGTGATAGACTGATTAGGCTTTTGTGTTATTTTCATTAGTTTATCCATGCAGCCTAATTTACACAAATGACAACTCCAGTACTGACCTTGTAGAGATGTCCTGAAATGCCAAATTGTTATTTCAGATCTATAGACTACATGTGAAAGGCATTGAACCCAACTCAGTGGTGAGTAGATTGAAGTACTGGACCATTCTAAGGCCTAGCAGGCTGCAATACACTGGATACAAAATGGTTCATAATGCACATGAAACTGTAATCAGTCGTCATATTGACAGTGAATTGTAACATGTGTGGCTACAAATTCTATTCAGCATGTCACAACACATTTTTGGATATCTTTGATTCAAACAACAATGAATAATGTAAGTATTTTAATCAATTCAATGTAGCTATGAGCAGGTGTCAACATGGTTGGGATACACAAGTCAAATACACTACTTTTTGAAATGTGTGTACATATGGAAGCAAAGGACAGTTGAATAACATTACCTTGCACTATTGTTTTTCCGATACATAAACAAAGTATCATAATAGTTGTAGTCAACTGTTGACACCATAGACAATGCTTGTTTGAAAAGTAATTTACACAGATCACTTTCAATTACTATATTGGAGATAAACACACATTTGCAACTTGTATACACATATAGATATGTTGTAACTAGGAGAAAATACAACTTAGAAACACCATACTAACCTCTGAAAAAGGATGTAGTTTTAGACCTGTTTTTGTAAGCACCGTAACATACATTGATAGACAATAATGGACAGAGCCCATGCACGGCATGATCCTTTGGAAATTACACACAATCTGACTATATAATATATACCATTATGTTAGAAGAAGAGCTACAACCATGCTGCTAGTAATTTGTATGACACAACACATTTTGTTTAGTCAAATTATCTATATCTGTTTTGCTAAGGTTGTTGCAGCATTGTAAATGTCTAACGTAAGGCCAGGACTCCACTAGTAACTAGGGAGGCATACATAGGTCTGACTTACCAGTCTGCACTCCACCAGGGATTCCAGTCATGCTTTCAGGATGGAGGATTTGCAGAACCTTCTCCTCCCAGGGAAAGAGTTGTAATGGGGGGCTGGGAGAACCACCACCAGTCATCTGGACCTCCAGGTGACGCTTGGATGCCAGTGAATGAACGTTCCCCGACAGGTCATTCCACCTCTTCCTAATATCCTCCTGTATGTGCAGTTTGTTAGATACAGTATTCAATAGTCAACTATTCAGGCCCACATTTGCCCTTTCGGTGAGATGGTAGTATTTTGGACTTGTGCTCCAAACAATTGTGGCTCTACTCTTATGATTTCATCCACCAGATAACTCTCTGTGTCAAAAAAAATTGATTTTTCCTCCCTGCTATAGTGAATTATTGGGAAAAACTAAACTAGTGCCCAAAAAGATGAGGAATAATCAACTAAATATGGTTTAACAAATACAGAAGGAGAGTAAAATAGAGAATAAACCTGTCACCTGTGTGGCAGTTCCCACATCCAAATGAAAAGTGTTTTATAGTGTGTTTTGCAGGTGTTCACAATCGTCCAATTTACAACAGGTGTGGGCTACTAGGATCCAACCAAAGGCCACAGCCGTAGTACTATACTGACCAGGTCCTAGGTCAGACTTCCACCATCATGGGCCTGCCGCTGATACACTGCCAGCACAACTGTGTGATCTAAATAGGCTTGGCAGGATGCCGCCATCAAGATTGCGATAGAGTGCTAATAGTCGACATTGGAGTCCTCTGCTTTGGCTACAGTTAGCAGCTGGCGTGATAAAGTGCATTCCATCCTGATGGTCCTTGGCTTAGCTCAAATACATTTAAATATCACAGGCAGCAGACTGCTAACGTGACAGGATTTTTGGGCTCGACGCAGCTTGGCAATAACACCACCAAGATCTAAATCAGGTCCTTAGAGATTTTCCTGGAACCACAAGAAGAAGACTCTTGACTGAGCTTCTGAAATGCTGACCCCTTCCCATTTTACTTACTTTTTACCCACTTTAGTTAGTGATATATTGCCCCTCATTTCCTTTTTCCAAATTCGTTTTACCCTTTTTGTCTTTTTTGGTCTTTTTGTCTTTTGCCTAGGATGCTCAGCACAGCACATGAAAAACCTAGATTGGTTAAACTGTAGTCATTACCTTGCCCAAACTAGCTAAACCTAAACGATTTAAACTGCCTTAATGACTATTATAACTGAGCAATGCTTGTTTTCTGTACATAAAGTTATTCTTCTGATGTTCTGTACTCTATTTATCGAGTGTTTAGTTTTATTACTGTTAGTTCACCTGAACTTATTTCGTCACCTTGGGCAATTCTTGGTGATTTTGTATCCTTATAATTTTGTCTTGAGAATTGTCTACATGACTTTCAGTCTGAGCTTGTAATAAGAACCCTTAACTTTATTTCAGACTAGAGTTTTCCTTGTGTGACCACCATGGTCATACTGTGTACTTGAATTGATTCCTGTGGAATGTAATGACTTTCTCCACACCCTTATGCTGGGTTAAAAGATTCATTGATCTCGTCAAGCATTGACTCCTGCGAAGGAAGAAATGCCTTAACAAATCTGGTAGCATAGGTCTGGTTCGCCCCACCAGGAGGGAGAATATTTTAGCATAGTATTAGGGAGATAGGATTGGTCCCATGCAATTGTCCACCCAGAACTCTATGCCATAGTTCGTTCTGAAGACTGATGAAGTTCTGGTGTTGTTCTTGTGAGAGATGGATGTGCGAGTATTAATAGGGCTTTGTGCTTCTATTGGTTTTCACCTGATGATTGCAGTAAAGTGTGATGTTGTGAAGTGTTTTGCAGAGTTTTGAGATTGTGTGGTTGTGGCACTTCTTGCTAAAAATGTCTGTGGTTGTTGCTGCTGTTGTTGACGGGTCCATCGTGGCCTAAGATCTCATGATAACGCACAAGTGTAGAAGACACATGGTTAATTTATTGTCTGCAGTGAGGTGCTTGTCTTGAGATATCATTGACAGTGCCAATATTTTTCCTTGAACGAGTCTGGGTTTGGTTGGTATTAAGTGAATCCTGAGTGCACATGAAGGATCTCTATCAACCGGCGTGAGAATTGCTGGTCAAATTTTACTTATTGAGTAATTGTGAAAGCCATAGTCAGAAAGTGTATCTCCTTATTGCTTCTAACAGTTTAGGTAACCCTATCCTGTAGTGAGCACATAGGTTGTTGGTTTTTGCTCCAAAATGTTTGCATTAGATGAGTATGAGCAATTGTGTGAGAGACAATTGTGAATTGAGTGGGTTGCTAAAAGAAGGGAGTTTGGCGTTATTGAGTGTCGCGCAGGTGTAGGTCGGTTGGTGTGATGTTGCGCTGGAATTGGTGGACAGTGCAGCATTGCTGTTGGCTGAGAACATCTAGAGAAAAGGATTGTGGGATTAAAGTTACTTCTTGCTCCGAAGGAAATGTTATGACTTATTAAAGTTCTTTAAAACATTAAAAAGTGCATTAAGAGGAGATGTTCCAGTTAAAGAGGGAGTAGAATCCACACCTGAGGGTATTCCAGGTCATTGTGTCATGTCTGACAAAGGTCTTCGTGCATGTGTATGGCTTGAGCAATGGTGCAAGATTACTGAGGAAGAAGGTGCATTAAAATTTCCTGTTATGGAACTTTTAATAGAATAATTTTTTATATTCTAGGGCGAGTGCTTAATGAGATGAAGCTGCCTCTGAGACATGTACAATTTGAGGCACTTAATATTTGGGAACATATGGCTCAACAAAAACTGAAAACCAAGTATGAGAATAAAATGCAGAAAGCCTTACGGACAATTGCTGGGGCAAGATGGGATGAGGAGAACAAAGCTTGGAGAGCAGACATAATTGAGGGAACTCGATTATATCCAGGTACTTCTATCAAAGATGGAAAAAGCACTAAACCCAAGACTAAGAGAAAGACAGCAAAAACAGAGCAGATCAGAGATACTAAACATAAAAACACAGTGATGTACAATAGTGTTTCAAATGATGAATTTATAAATAAAATTTTATTGAATCGTATGCCGCCATACTATTCTGTTGATGTAGGAGCAAGCAGTGAAGATGCACAAAATGTAATTCAAAATGTGCCTACTGCTACAGTTGCACAAGCCTTGAATCAGATACTACCAGGTATGTCTATAAATTCAGTGATACTGCTTCCTGAAGTGAATCAACCAGCTCAGTTCTTTAACACGGTTCAGCCTGCACTGAGTGCTAATGTGAAACAGATTGTGCCAAATTCTAATGTGAATCAAATGGTGTAGTCACCTTATGTGTATCCACCTGTGCCAAATTGTATTCCGAATCAGCCTGTATAAATGTTCAGTCAAGGTCAGTCTATATCAAATGTTTTTCTAAAACAGGGCAGAGTTTCAGAGTATGGGAATGACAATTCCTTAGAATTATCAGACAAATTATATTGATCCAGATGCATTAACAGTTCCTGTAGCTGTAGGTCCAGTTGTTCCTTTGTATACTCCAGGTATACCTGGAAGTAATATGCACTCATTAAATGTCCCAACAGTTACATCAAACGGAATGGCCCTTCATGGTGTGCAGAGATCAGTATATTCCAACAACTCAGAGATGGAGAGAACGTGTTCTCTTCTGAGACTGTTAGCCCTCACACAAATTGCAGATCCAACCCCAACGACAAGTCTGACAGGATTTACCCCGATGCCAGGTTTCTTCAGAGATCCTCATGCAAATGCAAATTTTAGTACTCCACAAGGAGGAAAACATTTTAACACTCCTGAAGAGCTGTATAGTGCAAGTACCCCAAATTAACCAGTTGCAGGTCCTTTAAGAACAGATGTGATGCAGAACAATCCAGTAAGCCTGAGAGGTTCCACCGCAAAGCAATGGAATGACTGGTGAAATAATGTAATTCTTGAAGGTCCAATAGGTATAATAAATTGAAAACCCCAGAGAGAGGCAGGTTATTGAATGTGTCCAGACTTAAATTGGAATTAAATTAAATGACAGTAGGAATTTTAGACACAGCCCAATTGGAAACTTACACAGAAGAAGAACTGCGGTTCGTGTGCAGACATTACCCAATTTGCAGGGCAGGCTTATGAAAGATTAGCCTAAGTAGCCAAGAAATATGATGTGGATTTAGAAAAATCAAAGCCCTTAAAAGGTTTTACAGACTGGAGTTTAGCATAAAAGACATAGCTAACATGAGATCACCTGAAATTGCACTATAAGGAACTAATCATGTACATTAAGAAATGGGGAACAATAGATACGTGGGAAGGTAGATGGGTGAAGAAAAGAGAGTGGAAGAGGGGAAAACCAGATGTGCCTCTCTCAGGAGCAAATCAAGCTGAGGACAATGTAAAGATGCCCATGAGAAAGATACCAGGTGGTGGTTATGTTCATGTAACCTGGAGAAGGATTGATATTTTGTCATTCACAAATGATTTCCAGAGATTGGAAGAGAAACCAGTGGAATGGTACAAGCAAACACAAAGGTTTGCAAAACTTTCAAAATGCCTGTGGGAAGATTTTAAAACACTGTTTGACATTGTGCTTCTAAGTCATTTGTGGACAGAGTGTAAAGTTTCCAATGAGTGGCCTGATAGGGAACCACCACAAGACCCAATATTGGGTGCACCATCTGAAGCGGTGATGAAAATATATCCCAAGGTAATTGGCTTTTAGAAAAATAAGGTATCCCCTAAAGACAATGATTGGCTGAGTCTTGACAGGATGACACAGGAATCAAAGGAGTCGATTCACGCATATGATGAGAGATTGTTGCAGGCTTTCAAACATTTCAGTGGTACAGAGACAATGGATGCTAAAGATAGGGGTTAGATTTGTACAAGGACTAAAAAGAAAAATAAGTGAAATAAGTGAAGTAAGTGAAATAAGTGAAATAATTCAGCAGCATCTGAATTGTTGGCAGCACAAACCAATTGATAAACTCCTGCATTATGAAAAGTATTATAGTGATAAACTGGAATTGAAGCAGAATAACTTGAAAGTGAAGTTCATGGTCATGTAGTTGAAATCAGTACAGAAAGCTAGTCAAAGCCCACAGATAATGGTGAACACTAGTGGTATGCAAGATTTACAACAGCAGGGAACTTATGCTACCCAGCCTAGAGCTAGAAGATATGGTGTTCAGGAAGATCAGACTTGTGTTGTTGATGTCCAGACTTTGAAGAGAATATGTGTCACGCGTGCAGAAATGTGGGCCATTGGAGAAAGAATGTCTCCTTAATAATGTAAACAATCAATTACAAAATGTTGAGCTCAATTCAAAGTGCTCAAAGACTCCCAGTGCAAAGTATAATTGTGTCCAAAGGACAGCAGGAAATGGTAATTCCCCGACAGAACTGAAATCAGATTGCAAATGAAGATGTGAATCAGTTAGCATTGTAGTTTACCCTAAAGGATCTGAGTGATGAGGAATTTTCAGAAATCCTTCAGATGGATACTGCAGATGATGAGGATTGCATGTTAGGTGCATCCTTGGAAGTAGATCAACGTGGTCCCTATGTAACTGCTGATTTAATGGGTCACCATGGTCATTCCTAGTTGACACAGGGGCTACATGCTCCACTCCCTGAACAACAGAAGTACCAAATTTGCCCCTTTCAGGAAAATCAATCCAAGTTGTAGGAGCTGCAAATAAGAAATTGATCAACCCTTTAACAGACTCTGCCTCAGTTATAATAGGTTAATTTGAAGATGAGCACCAATTTGTGGTCTGCAATTAGAGTCCTGCGAGTTTACTTGGGTGCAACTTACAGTGCAAGCTAAATCATTGTATTAGCTGCACACTCTGATGTGCCCTGTAAAATTGTCAAATAGTACCCGAGTGTCACATTGTCCCCAATGTTGACATGTAATCATTTGACTGAAGATCTGAGAGACATAGTGACACCAGAAGTTTGGGATGTTTTGGGAAAAGAGATAGGACTCATTAAAGGAGTGCAGCCTGTAAAAATAAAAGTGATACCAAATGCAGTCTATCCACAACTTCCTCTGAATAACATGATGCCCAAGACAATTTCTGGAACAACACCCCTAATAAACTGTTTAATTGAACGGGGTATCCTGAAGGAGATATTGGGAAGGCAATGTAATTCTCCCATTTTAGGACTGGGGAAGCCGAACAGAAAATAATGCTTAGTCCAGGACCTTAGAAAGGTTAATGAAATTACTGTCCCATATTGTCATGTTGTATGGAGTCCAGCAGTGATTTTATTTCAAATTCCATGTGAAGCAGAATGGTTCAACGTGATTGACCTTTGCCAAGCATTTTTCTCCATACGCTTGCATGAGGAGAGACATTTTCCCTTCAAGTTTCGGTTTGGCAGTCATGTTTTGGCATGGTGCTGAGTTCCACAAGGGTATACTGAGAGCCTATCCATTTTTAACCAGATCTGGAACCCCTTAAAATGCCCTATCATTCAGTCTTAGTTCAGTGTATTAATGCTCTTCTTGTGTCATCAAACACTCGAGAAGCATGCAAGAGAGACACAATGACTGTATGAATGAGGTTGAGCATGACTGTCTCGATGTTACTGAATTGTGCACCAAGTCAAGACCTGACATTCAAAATATTTCCCTAGATGAAAATAACTATGTCATGTTTTCTGATGGCTCCTGTTTGAGAGGTAAAGATGGTACACTGAGAGCTGATGTTGCAGTTTGCACAGTTTCAGGAGTGAGCAAAGCTTTTTGGCTTCGAGGAGTCTTTTCTGGCCTAGTAGCTGATTTGGTTGCTCTTACCAGAGCTTGCTGTGTTTCTGAATAGCTGAAAGAGACACTTTTCACTGATAGTCAGAATGGTTTTGAAGTCGTTCACGACTTTGTACAGTCGTGGTCCCAGAGAGGATTTATGATCTCTTCTGGATCACCAATCCAAAATGGTGACAAAATGTATAATTTGTTATATGCATTACAGTTGCCCGCATAAATTGCTGTCATAAAATGCGAAGCTCGCAAACAGTCTACTGACTATGTAACTTTGGGAAATACATATGCAGATGAGGTGGTGAGACATTGAACCCTAATCTGGCACTACCTTTAATGGAGAATGGAACAATGAGTCAAATGATGAGGCAATTCAAAATTTCCTGTTGATAGCTGTTGATACCTAGGAGGAAGTTAAAAGACTGTAGGAAGAAGTGACAGAAGAGGAACAACAGGAGTTGGGCTAGAGCAGGATCTGTCAAGAGAAATGAAGATATTTGGGTTTCAAGTGATAGAAGAGCTGTGTTGCCAAATAGTTTGTTGTTACCTATGGCTAGAGACTGTCATGGACAGGCACATGTAGGTTGAGACACAATAATCAGACTCTTTAGACAGACATAGTTTAATCCAGATTCAGAGTGATAGCAGAAGCCGTGTGTCACAGGTGTGTCATATGCCCACAGATAAATGTAGGACAACGCACAGTAGTTGCCCTGAGTCATATAGGCAGATCAGGAGGACACTTGAACAGAATGCAGTTCGATTTTATAGAGCTAACCATGTGCAATGGGCTGAGGTATGTTTTGGTCATTGTGTGATTTTTCTCTTGTTGGGTTGAAGTTTACCCAACCAGGAGAAATGACAGTCTCATAGTAGCAAAGCTGTTACTTATGGAATTGGTTCTGAGGTTTGGCTTTCTAACTTCTCTAGAGTCAGACCGAGGGTCACACTTCAACAGCTAGGTCCAGAAACTGTTCTGTGTGGCATTGCAAGTTGAACAAATATTACACTGCAGTTACAGACCTGAGGCTTCTGGATTGGTGGAAAAAGTCAATGGTACTCTGAAGTCTAGATTGGAAAAAGTATGTGCATCCATCACTTTGAAATGGCCAGACGCATTGCCTCTTGTCTTGATGAGTATGTGCAGGATGCCCGACAGAAAGAATGGTTTGTCCCAGCATTAAATCTTCATGAGGAGTGCCATGAGATTGCCAGCTGTGCCTGTGAACATGCTTGTGAATATTACAGATGACTTGGTACTGAATTATTGCAAAGGACAGGCTGACGTGGTTTGTTCTTTTCTTCATCAGGTTTGAGAGTTTGAGAAGTTACAGTAAAACCGTAGCAGGTGCTTTGCCATGACCTATTTCCAGGAGACAGGGTAATAGTGAAAAAGCATGCGAGGAATTCACACTTGGAACTGCATTGGAAAGGTCCCCATCAGGTAGTTCTGATCACTACCACAGCTGTGACGTGAGCTGATCTCCCTAACTGGATACCCGCTAGCCACACTTGCCAAGTACTATGTCCCCTAGAAGATACAGCACCTGTTCCAGAAGGGTTGGTTACAGTGAGCAAGAGTCAAGCTGTTGGGTGTGGACAAGTGGCTGCTACAGCACAAGTATGGTCTGAGCAAGTCAACATCAGTTGACAACATCAGTAGTTTCTAGAAAGGGTCTAGAAAGAATCAGTTGACTCAAGTGAGCTTGGATGCTGATATAGGACCAGTTGATAAATGATGCAGGAGTACTAGTGAGAGCGGTTTTGTGACGCAGCATTGATGAATAATTATTCTCCTGAGAGTAGCAGTTGTTTAGGGCTTTGTGAAGGACATAAATGTGTTCAATGACGGTCAGTTGTTTTAGAGTTTCCCCCATCCACTTTCAGGGATTTGCCTCAAAATTATGTTTGTGTCCATTTTTGAATTATCAGTTTGCACTTGGAGAGGAACCTTCACACAGTAGTTGGATGATGGAACTTGAAGAGGTCTGATTATTATCCAGGAGTTTTTGCATTGTTGGTTTGCCATATAAGACAACAGAACCTGTGTGGTGCTTGGTGCTCAATGGTTAGCCAAAATAAATGTGCCCGCACAATGGAAGATGGTCGTTTTTCTTAAGTCCAAAAATTATCTTTGTGACTCAGTTTTGAACATGTTATAGTTTTGAACTTTCTTTGTTCGGGAGGTTTAGGAATATTGCCATGTAGTGTCATGGTTTTGATGGAGCAACTGCTTGGACTACCTATTTTATGTGTTGGATTTTAGAAGGTTGATTTTAGATATGTCATAGTATTAGTAGTTCATTAATTTGATGGTTAGTTGAATTTGAGTGTTGAAAGATAGTTGTGCACCGAGTAGTACTCCAAAGTGGTGCACCATGTTAACTAGGGACAGGGAGGGGTGGTCAAGTAAAGAAGACCATAATGCACTTGGAAAAGTTGACTTGTCATTATTTAGAAGTTAGGATTCTGCCTTATCTCTGTTTAGGCAGAGAACATTAAGACTCATCCAATCTTTGGTGGACAGGAGGTATTCGGAGAGCACTTCAGTGTTGGAGTTGTTGCTTAGGTCTGCTAGAAGGTGAGTGCAGTCAGTACTTTACTGGCATATAAGGCTTTCATATTGACTGGGTAGGCTACAGGGCACATGTAGAAGATAAAAAGGGGGAAGGTAATGGTCCAGATGAAGTTTGCTATAGATCACAGTAGTGGAAGTGATTTCCCCGTAAACAATGTTTACACCTACATTTCAGAACAAAATCATGTATATGATGATGGTAAACATAAGAAAAGTGATTTACTACGGATTAAGCTTTAAATATTGGCTTACATTCCTGATTTTATTGTTAGCAGGCATTCATCTGTTTCTTGTGACATTTCATTTTAATTCCTTTCCATCATTTTCCTTTTCTTCTATTCTTTTTCTAAATTCTGTTCCTCTTTCTCGATCATAATACAATTTATTTCTTCTAGTGATGTCTAGGTTTAGATATCATCTACCACATTAAATTCTTCAGACCATCTTGATCATGAATTAACCTGGCATTCAGTAGTTCTCTCACTGCCATGCCCTAGAGAGAGAGAACTTGAAAGAAAACTGTACCTCTTTTCCTGATCTTTCTTGAAGTTCTTCTCTTTGCCCTTCTTCTGATACTGATCTGATTTCAGATAAAAAACATTGACCACAAATCGAATTTGAATTTCTGTTTACCTTCAACGTATTTCTTACACAATCATCACTCTTCTTAATCTACCTTTTAAATATTTTTCTGCCTCAGAATTTGCAGGCTAGTTCACCTCTAAAATATATAAACTTGGGCTTTCTTCCACCAGTCTATAATTTCCCTGTTTACTCCTGTACTATCAGATCATCAGTCTCAGTTTATATTTTACTGTCATATCCATGCTAATCCTAAATTTGCTTCCATACATGCCCTTTCTTTTCATTTATTCCTCATTTTGCATCTTATATGCCTTATGTCACTTTGCTATTGAACTCTTCTCTATCAGTTTACCCTTCAGTCTGTGGATTTTGTTCTGCCCTGTCTACTTAAACTACCCTCCTTGCAGTCACTAACAATAACGCTTCTATTCCTCATGCTAAATACCCAGCTCTGCTTGTCTTCCTTAACTTCTCATCTGCTTTTGATGGTTGACCTTGCTATCCTTTGTTTTAACCTCTTTGCCTTGGGTTTTCAGGTGCTTGACCTTAGTAAGATATCCTAGTATGTTCTCCTCAACACATGGTATTCCCCAAACCTCTTTTCTTGGTACTTTCCTTTGCACTATGTATACTACCCAATTATTAGCATTTGTTTTCTTTTCTAACATTTCATATCAGGTTTACATGGTTGATTTGCAGATCTTTTTATTCTTCCCAACGTTTCATTCAGATGCATGATTTTATCTCTCCCTGCCTAACTGAATGACCCTACATTTCAGCCACCTAATTCCTAACAATACAGAAATTCTCTTCAGTTCTACTACTCGTCCCCATTCTTGTTTACCACCTTCTTCTACATTCTTCCTAAATTCCTTTCTCTGCTTGTCATTTCTCCTTAAATGTGAGGTCATTGTGTTTTTTTTCTCATTGCTCCCATTTTTATTCACATCACCAAAGTTGTTTTTATCTGTCCTTATGAAATGTTTAATATTGTCAACATTCGTTTTTTTTTTACTTTATAAAAACCCTCATTTCCTCACTTGTTGAGCATTGAATATTGGCTCTTTTTGTGATGGGGGACATAGATAGAGGTTAGGTAAACATGACTCATAACTCAAAGTTCACATAGTACGAACAATAAATCAATGTCCTTCACATTCTTGTTTTTATAAACATAAGAAGTATTTTATGTGTCATCCTATACAATCTAAGACATGACAAAACTTACTAGCAAAAACACAATCCTCTTGAGGTCGGTGCACCAGTAATTGTCAGCACATACCTGTCCTACTTCTTACTTATACAGTGGACTGGGGTTAGCCCTCATTCACTGGTAACTGCATCAGGGAATGCTCAGTAATAAGCCATACTCAAGATTTGCATTTTGACTCTTAGGAGTTAGTGAATATTGTCTATGGTGCCACAGCACCTTCTGAAGCAAATCCCCCGGGGTCCACTGTACCAGTTCAAGTCTTACCCTCTCCTGAAGAATGGAGGTATTCTGCATTACAGCGAGTGGCCTGAGGGCAAGCACTCATAAGTTAAGATCCTGCTCAGAGAAGGTGGGCCGCTCACCACACATGGGCCAGCACCCAGCAGGTGCAGGTGCAGGCTCACTCTTCTGAGTGTCACGGCAGGTTCTCCATAGCAATCAGAGCAGAATCCAGCTTGGGAAGATTCCTAAGTTGATTTTTCCCAGGTGGTGGGTTTCAGTAGTTCAGCTCAGGGAAAATCTTGTTGAGTGGGCTTGACACGATGGTCCCAGCCTGAGCCTAGTCTGGCCGGAAATCCTTGGCAACTTAGTACCAGTAGCCCCTCCTGGCATATATGGTTTCCACAGTACTTCCAGACACAACACAGACTCATCCAGGGCAATCATCCACTCCACAATTCTGCACATGGGCTATATCCCAGAGGGTGGCCATCTGAATCCTCACAACTCACATAGGGAGTCCTCACAGTATGGCTCCTTATTGGACCTTGTTTCCTCCAATGTTCTCCTCTTCCTCACAGGTCACACATCTCTTGGCAAGCAGGCGCACACTGGTGCATGCAGGGAGACAAGTAGGCCTTGGCCTTCAGTCCTGGTCACAGGCAGATGTCTTACAGAGACCCCTCCTTATACAGCCTCTCCAACTGCTTGGCAGATGACAACATTTGGGGTCTTAACCTTTCCTTTTTGTGGTCACCAAATGTGATTCACGGTCAGAGTCTTTGAGGTTTTATGTTGGGGATTGGATTCTTTTAAAGTGTGCATGTTTTGTTTTCTCCTGAAAGAATGTCTGTCACAGCTGGCAAGCCTCTGAAGCTGATTGACCCAAAACACAATTCACAAGAACCTCCAGAGTACAGACATGAACATCAACTGTTCATGGGGAAATGTTAATCCCAGGATCCCAGCCCTACTCTTTATGATTCTCTTATCAACTTCATCTGCTTTCTGAGATGTGTCAAGGCTTCTCTTCTTGTATTTTATCACTGAACCAAAGAGCAACCTTTTGGCATGTAAAGGGAGAGTCCCTTCCTCCTTTCCTTCACTGTGTCCCATCCAGTACAAAACAATGCCTATACAAATGTGGGTGGATTTTAGTCATCCTCATATCTTTAACAGGCAGGCTTGGTGTGACAACTTGGGTGGTTGGTTGACTGGGGTGTGAACCCTGTTTAAGCAACAGCCACAATCCCTGGCAGGGTTAATAAAAAAGCCACTAAATTAACCTGTGCTTAACCCTGGGTAGTTTTGTACAAAAAGGCAGTAAGGGTTTACTTAGAGCCAATGTGTAAAGTATTTATGCAACACACAAACAGTAATAAAGTGAAAACACAACTCAAGAAACATCGCACACCAATTTAGAAAAATGGAATACATTTTAATAAGTTATTTGACACCAAAACAACAAAAATTCAATCAAACAGTACAACCGAAGTTATGAATTGTTAAAGTTTTTTGTGAAAATGAGCACGTAAAAGATCATAGCGCCAACGACTGACATCTAGTTGCAGAAGAATGGGTCATAGTAAAAAATATGGCAGACCTCGATGGAGTGCAGTTCAGATATAAGAAGTGCATTGGGCCTGGACAGCGCTTACCTTCAGGCCTAGAAGAAATTTGGACAAAAATATTCTAAGAAGGTTGAACAGCAAGCAAGGCTGTAGGCAGTATCTGAGGCGGGAGCATTGTCACCTTAGGTTGAAGCAGAGGTGAAGATCTCTATGTTCGGACAAAGGGCCTTCTTTAGTGTTTGGTGGAGGGGGTTACTCTGTCACAAATGTCACTGATATCTCATCTAAAGTATTTCAATTCCATTATGGCCTATGGAACTTGAAATATGGCGGATGAGACAACCATCATGTTTGTGACCGAGTAACCCCTCTGCCATACTCCGAATCAGGCCCTTGATCTCTTTTTGAAAGTTGAAAATATCCAGTGGGACAAGGGAGAGGGTGTAGACAAAGACAATTCTATGAGTCCGGATACCCATTTAGCGAAGAACCGCTAAATTTGCTATTGAGGAGAAGAAGATTGCGAGAGATGCTGCAAAGTTAATTTTCACAGCAAATGCACCTTGGGTGGATTGGCAAGCATGTTGGTCCTGCCCTCCTTCTGGTTCTCAGAGCAGTTTTTGGCCACACATTTTCAGTCCTAGGTTTTGGAATTTGGCCATCTGGGTACCTTTAGCACCACAACCAAGGGCCCCGGACTGGTGGGACACCACTTAGGGTTTCAAGACTAACTCAGGCTACTTCATGGTGTGTGTTAGGAGCCTTTTGAATCCCTATGGCTCTGAACAGGACGCCAGCAAACTAGCCCTTGGAATTACTCTGGGAGTCCTGGGTTCAGGTGAAGCTGTAGGGCTCAGCAGCAGGGCTGGTTTCTGAGGATTCTAGGCAAGTTCCAAGCAGCAAGCAGTCCCTCCAGGTATAGCAAAGCACACTTGTGGAGCGCATAGCAGGTCGTAGCAGCAGGTAATCATCTGAGAATCCTTCCACAGGTCCAGGCACAAACAGCTAATGGCAGGAAAATGGCAACTTTCTACAGTGACATTTTCAAAATTGTAATAAAAAATCAGACTTTACCATTTAAAATGATTTTTCATTACAATTTCATGGACACCAAGCATGGACTTTATACTGGGCCCCAATTAAAAATGAGCACTTATTAACTGTAATAAGGCAACCCAATGTTATCTTATGGGACAAGTAGACCTCATACACAAAAAAACTAATTTGGGAGTTTTTCACTACTAGAGCATGTAAAAATTCAAAGTACATGTCCAACCTTTTAGTTACAGTTTATCCTGCCCTATGATATACAAAGCACCTACCTTAGGGGTAACATATGCAGCAAAATTGAGTTTAAGACTTGGCATAGGGGTTATATTGCCAAGTATAATTTACAGCTTAAAACTGCATTCAGGCTGCTATTGCAGATCTTGAGCATGTTTTAAAATGTTATTTAAGTGGGTGGTACAATAAGTGCTGCAGGCCCACTGGTGGAATTTAATTTGTAGGCCCTGCATATATGGTATACCACTCTTCAAGGGACTTTCAAGAGCATCAAATATGTTAATCAGGTGTAAGTCAATCAAACAAAGTTCAGGGGAGTGAGCACAAACACTTTAGCACTGGTAGCAGTGGTCTAACACTTGGGCTTTCCAAAATGGATCCCCGGTTCCTCCATTTAATGTACCATTACAGGTTCACTTGCACTCAGTGTGCTTTCCCAGCACACTTGCTCTCCAGCACTGTTGCCTTCATACACTGTGCCACTACAGCCACACATGCATTCAGCACACAGAGTCAGTCTGAGCAATGTGCTTTGTACTGCAGCCTTTCTGTATTGTACCAAGGTGCGCTATTTACAAACACTCACTCTGCCAGCACACACATTAACCATGTGCAAACTGCACAACACTTCACCGTTCACATAATGTACTTCACACAAGTGCACATACACTGAGCACATGCGTCCATTGTGCACACACTCCACAACACTACATCTTTTGTGCCAGGTATTCCTCACAGGCGTATATGCACTCAGGCCCTCATTACAACCCTGGCAGTCGGTGTTAAAGAGGCGGTAATACCGCCAACAGGCCGGCGGAAAAAAATGGGATCACGACCATGGTGGAAACCGCCAACATAGATAGCCACTTTACAACTCCGACCGGCACGACGGGTAGAAACAAACACCACGACAGTAACCGCCAACAGACAGGCGGAGGACAAAGTACCGCCCACTGTATTTCAACACGCCTATCCGCCACCTTTTCCGGGGAGGAACCAACGCGATCAAAAGCACGGTGGAAACAGTACCCAGAAGGGAAAACACTCACCTCTCGACACCCAAAGAGGAACCAGGACGCCATGGAGCCCAAGTTACAGGTCCTGCCCATGTTGGTGTATCTTCTCATCTACCAGGAGTACGAACGGCGGCAGCGCCGACCACGGTGAGTACTGCACCTACAACACGGGGGAAGAGAGTGACACACATATGCAACACGCAATACCCCCACCCTCACCCACAACAGCCTACACACAAATACATGCAGCAACATTACATATACGCCCCCCACCCCCTGGAAGAACGCAAGGACAAAAGGAAATGATTGTAACGATTGTAATCATGAAAAATCAGACAGTCAAAATTCTAAATTCAGTATATACAAATATGTACACCAACTACACAAGTCCTGATAGTGTACCAAGCATTGTCCGTGGACCACTGGGCCCAAAATGCATGGGCAAAGCCCACACTAGATACCTGACTGGAAATGGAGAGAACACTGCTGGGGCATCAGATCGAAAATATACAGACACCTCAGGGTGAGGGGAAGAGGGGGCACCTCAGCCAGATAAACACACAACGCCACTGCTGCACGAGGGGCTCCATGCCCATTACTGTATCCTGGGGAGTGCAAAGCCACAGTCGCCCAAGTCTCTCCAGTGGGTGGTTTGCCCACTGCTTTATCCTGGGGAGTGAAAAGCCACAGTCTCTCAAGTCTCTCCAGTGGGTGGTTTCCCACTGCTTTATCCTGGGGAGTGCAAAGCCACAGTCTCTCAAATGTCTCCAGTGGGAGGGTTGCCCACTGCTTTATCCTGGGGAGTGCAAAGCCACAGTCTCTCAAGTTTCTACAGTGGGTGGTTTGCCTACTGCATTATCCTGGGGAGTGCAAGGCCACAGTCTCTCAAGCCTCTCCAGTGGGTGGTTTGCCCACTGCATTATCCTGGGGAGTGCAAAGCCACAGTCTCTCAAGTCTCTGCAGTGGGTAGTTTGCCCACTGCTTTATCCTGGGGAGTGCAAAGCCACAGTCTCTCAAGTCTCTCCAGTGGGGGGTTTGCCCACTGCTTTATCCTGGAGAGTGCAAAGCCACAGTCTCTCAAGTGGATGTCATTTTCCACTGGTTCTGGACGGGGCCTTGTGTCCAGAGTGCTTCATCCTGCCAAGGACTGAGGTAGTGGATGTCATTTTCCACTGGTTCTGGAGGGGGCCTTGTGCCCAGAGTGCTTCATCCTGCCAAGGACTGAGGTAGTGGATGTCATTCGCCACAGGTTCTAGAGGGAGCCTTGTGCCCAGAGTGCTTCATCCTGCCAAGGACTGAGGTAGTGCTTGTCAATCTCCACTGGTTCTGGAGGGGGCATGGTGCCCAGAGTGCTCCACGTGCAGTGTGGCCGGTACAATTCCTTCACCTGGGTGTGTGTGCCACGAGATTGGCGAGGTACAGGTAGCATGATATGCCATGGAGGCAACCACATACCCCACACTGCTGCGGCTTCACCTTCCACCTGCAGGTGCAAACAGTGATGGAAGTCATGCCTCATGGAAGCTGCCCAGGGTCCAGGAACTCTCCTCCAATCTCGGACGACTGACCACTGGGGATGGTAGCCATGTCAGCGGTGGTGCCACTGTCCGAGTACGTCGCGGGGCCGGTGTCGGTGCTTGCGGCGGTGTCTGTGACGGCAGTGCTTGCAGCAGTGTCGGTGGTGGCGGTACTTGCGGCAGTGTCTGTGGCGGCGGTGCTTGCGGCGGTACATGGGTCAGCACCTGCTGAGGGACACAGCAGGACGTCTCCTGCAGCCTCAGACAGCTGCCCACTGGGGTAGAGGCTGGGGACTGTCGCTGAGGCTGTAGACGTGCCAATGGCGGTGCAGGTGGCGGTGTAGGTGGCGGTTGTGGTGGCGGGGCAGCTAGCGGTGTTCGCCGCCGTACAGGTTGGTGTTGTTGTGGACAGAAGTTGTGACACTGGTCCCTCAGTCGGTGCCACCATGCCCTCTCCTGACCTGCTCTTCTGCATTTGGTCCTTCCCCACCTTTGATGGTGCCGCAGCTGTCTTGCCACTATCCCATTTTGTTTTTGCTGAGCCCTTGGTGGCTGGTAGTTTCGGCTCCTCCCTCTGGGATGTGGGCACCTTTTTCACCTTGGCAGGTGGCAGAATGTCCTTGCCCTCACTACGTAGCACACTGGCAGCCCTGATGGGTGGCACACTCGATGACCCTGCAGTTGCTGGCACCACTGTGCCTGGGGATTTGGTGGCTGAGGTGCTAGGCTGGGACGTGGAAAGACTGGCCCTAGGGGAAGGACGGGGAGGTGTAGGGAAGAGGTCAGTGTTAGCCAGGAAGAGTTTTTTAGACACAATGGGTGGGAAGATGGAGGGGGTTTGGGAGTGGAGGAAGGGGTAGTGGTTGTAGGAGGTGTATGTCTGCTGAATTTGGGTGAAGGTGCATGGGCCCTAGGCTGTTGTGAGGTGGATGGCTGTTGGGTGGGTGTGTGCCTGTGTTTGTGTACTTTGGGAGGAAGGCTCACAGACACACTGGGAGAGGACACAGGGGATGTGTGAATGGTAGTGGGGGTGGTGATTGCACGTGAGCAGTGTGGGGTGATGGGCGTGCTGGTGGTAGAGGTAGTGGCTGAGGATGTAGTGCATGCAGGTGTGAGTGGAGATGAGACAGGGAGGGAGGAGGAGGACGTGGAGGAGGGGGACACAGTGGAAGCTGTGGATGTTGCTGTGTCTGCATGGGGATGGTGCTTGTGTGAGTGTCTGTGGGATGTGTGGTGCTTATGTTTGCCTAAGCCACTTTTGTGTGTTGATGAGTGTGCATGCTGGTCTGATGGTCTGCTTGGGATAGGCTGAGGTACAGGGGATTGGGTCTGGGAGGAGGAAGTTGGAGGGGGGAGGCTGGACACAGGGACAATGGCTGCCATCAGTGCTGAAGCCAGAGCCTGAAATGCTCTCTGTTGGGCAGCCTGCCCAGAATGAATGCCCTCCAGGTATGCATTTGTTTGTTGCAAATGCCTCTCAACACCCTGGATGGCATTCAAAATGATAGATTGCCCAACAGTGAGGGATCTCAGGAGGTCAATAGCCTCCTCACTGAGGGCAGCAGGGCTGACTGGGGCAGGGCCTGAGGTTGCTGGGGCGAAGGAGATGCCCACCCTCCTGGGTGTGCAGGCACGGGACACACGCTGAGGGGCTGCTGGGAGGGTGGTGCTGGTAGGGGGGGCGGCGACTGTACCTGTTCATGCGGTGGGCACAGCGGTGCCCGCCACCGCAAGGGCGCTCCCATCAGAGGAGGAGTCGCTGTCACTGGTGTATGCTCCTGTCCCCGCCGTGGAGCTCCCCTCACCCTCCGTCCCACTGGTGGCTTCAGACTCTGTTGCTTCACCCTCCAGGGCCAAGTGGGTTGCAGCTCCCTCCTGCTCCGGTGCCAATGCTGCTCCACCTGATGATGCTTTGCACACAAGAGACCACAAAAAGGGTGGGGAAAGACATACGAAAAACATGTTCAGTGCATGCAACACCACTACAGTTGGCAGACACAACACACCTGGAGCAGCCCTCTGCACTATGCCATGCACTAACAGTTTCTCGAAATTTTACCTGACCATGGGGTACGAGGCCTAAGCCCAATTGCTGCACACCTGGAAGTCACAGGAGCCTGACTAGGTATAGATGGCTCTTACCACTAGTGGGGTTGGGGTGCCACATAGCCTGCCTCACAAGGGACCTTGCCTACCAAGTTTGCCCTGGCCTAGGGGAACCCACTGCCCACCTCCCCCGCCCAGACACTTCGTTATGCACACAGAGTCAGCTGAATGAGAGTGTACTCACCCCCTTGTGGCTGCTGTGATGCCCTCAAGTGCCCATCCAACTCCGGATACGCCACCGCCAGGATCCGGGACATCAGGGGGTCATGGTGCGATGGGCACCCCTTCCACATTGGAAGGCCATCCCCAGCTGGGCCTCCGCCGTCTTCTTGCTCCAGCTCTTTTACGGCAGTGGGTGCTCCGCCTGTGGTAGACCCAGAGGGTCCGGACGTCCTTGGCGATGGCACGCCAAATACCCTTCTTCTAGTGGGCGCTGACCTAGAGGAATGGTACAGGAAGAAAGGAAATTACTCACCCGTCCGGACCGTCATACTCATTGCCCACCAGTTCTCACCCATGCCCTGATGCACATACACTCAGCATCCACCCATGCAGGCCTCAGCACCCCCCCATGTATCTTCCATCCACACCACTCAAAGCAGGCATTGCCCATGCTGCATGCTCACAGTGTACTCACCTGTTTGTCTGGAGGACTGTACAGTTGCGTGTACTGGGGGAGGACACCATCCCCTAGTTTCTCCAACTCCTCCGAAGTGAAGGCAGGGTCCCTTTCCACGGACACTGTAGCCATGGTCGCTTCCAGACACAGGTCACAGCAGCACTTGCAGTGTAGTTCCTCTCCTGTTGAAGGTCAGGTATCAAGGGAGTGAACAGAGAGAAAATGGTGGTCACGCTCGCAGCGGGGTGTACCGTCACCACCGGTGTACATCGTCATTGGCTCCTGGGAACCATAGGGCCCAATGTTAACCAATGCAGAATTGTGCTGTGGTCTTCGACCGCCCACCGCAACGGTGTAAAACGCCAGCGCAGTTACCTCATATCCCCCTGTCCCACCTTACAGGTCAGGCAGCCACCATTTCAAGGGGCCACATGGGATGGTTAATAACTGAGTCACACCTATCTAGAATACAGACAGATACCGGCACATTGCGGATTAATAAAGTTTCTGCAAATAACACATTGTGATACCTCAGTGTTGGATGACTCTGTGCTCGCTGTTCTCCTCCATAGGGCACGTCTGCTGGAGCAGGTGATGAGATGGCGGCATCCTCCGGTGTACAGACCCCTGGTGGACCTGTCGACAATGGAAGAGAGACACATCATAATCACGTATAGACTTGATCGTGCAACAATCCTGGAACTGTGTGCCCAGTTGGAGCCAGACCTGATGTCAGCTTTCCGCCATCCCACAGGGATACCCCATCTAGTGCAGGTCCTGTCTGTACTCCATTTCCTGGCCAGTGGGTCTTTTCAAGGGATGTCCCAGCCAATGTTCTCTAACGTGTTGTCCAGAGTGTTGTCTGCCCTGCTGAAACACATGCGCAGCTACATCGTTTTCCCTCAGGTGGAGGATTTGCCCACAGTGAAAGGTGACTTCTATGCCCTGGGACATATCCCCAACATCATTGGTGCCATTGATGGGACACATGTGGCATTTGTCCCCCCCCGCAGGAATGAACAGGTGTACAGAAACCGGAAGAGCTACCATTCGATGAATGTGCACTTGGTGTGTTTGACAGACCAGTACATCTCCCATGTGACTGCCAAGTATCCTGGCTCTGTGCATGACGCTTACATTTTGAGAAATAGCAGCATCCCTTATGTGATGGGGCAACTCCTGAGGCACTGTGTTTGGCTAATAGGTGAGGCCAAGGTCCCAATACAGTTGACATAGGTGTCTGGGTATGGGGTTGTCCTTAAGGGTTAGTGTGTGTCTAACAGTTGTCCCTCGACATTTGCAGGTGACTCTGGTTACCCCAACCTGTCATGGCTACTGACCCCAATGAGGAATCCCAGGACAAGGGCAGGGGAGCGCTACAATAAGGCACATGGGCAAACGAGGAGGATAATCGAACGCACCTTCGGCATCCTGAAGGCCAGATTCCGGTGCCTCCATCTGGCAGGTGGTTCCCTATACTACTCACAGCGAAGAAGGTATTCCAGATAATCGTGGCCTGCTGTATGCTGCACAACCTGGCTTTGCGACGCCAGGTGCCTTTTCTGCAGGAGGATAGGCCAGATGGTGGTCTTGTGGCAGCGGTGGAGCCTGTGGACAGTGAAGAAGAGGAGGCAGAAGAAGGGGATATCGACAACCGAAACAACATCATCATGCAAAACTTCCAGTGAGACACAGGTAAGAAGATGTCACTGCTTCCCACATCTCATACTATTGTTGGAGCTAGCATAAGTCTGTCATTTTCACTCAGTGTATGGACACTGACTTGTCACTTTGACCTTCCATTTCACAGATATGGGTCCCACTTTGTGCCCTCTGCTATGTTTACTCCTGGCCTACAGCTGTGTAACATTGGTATGTGTACAAGTAAATTAGCATTGCTATATTTCAGAGATGTTGCAATTACACATTAGTGAAAGCACAGACTGACTCCAGATTGTTTTGTGATTGAAGTGTCAATAAGTGGAGGGGGTTGTAAAATGGGCTGGGGTGATGGTGGAGGTATGTCCATGGCAGAGTCCAGTCTATTTATTTCACAGGTGCATTGTCCAAAGGGGCATAGGAAGTGGAGCAATGGCAGTTTAAGGATGAACAGGATGACATAGTGGGACAGAAGGGTGACATTCAGTGGGATCTTATTTCCTGGCGGGGTCTTGGCAATGTTCTCTGTCTTGTTCCTGGATCTCAGGGACCATTTGCGGGGTGGTTCTCCATCTGCAGGGGGTGGGGTGCTGGTGTCCTGTTGTTCCTGTGGTGGTGCCTCCTGTCCACTAGCGCCAGCGGAGGTGGAGGGCTGTTCATTGTCCAGGCTAGAGTCAGGGGCTTGTTGGTGTGCCACTGTGTCCCTCCTGGTGTTGAGAAGGTCTACCAGCACCACTGCAATGGTGACCAGGGTGGTGTTGATGGACTTCACGTCCTCCCTGATCCCCAGGTAGTGTTCCTCCTGCAGCCGCTGGGTCTCCTGAAAATTGGCCAGTACCGTGCCCATGGTCTCCTGGGAATGGTGGTAAGCTCCCATGATGTTGGAGAGTGCCTCATGGAGAGTGCCTCATGGAGAGTGGGTTCCCTGGGCCTTTCCTCCCCCTGTCGCACAGCAGTCCTCCCAGTTTCCCTGTTATCCTATCCCTCTGTCCCCTGAACCGTGTGCCCGCTGTCACTGCCCCCAGGTCCCTGATCTTCCTGTGTTAGTGGGGTTGACTGGGTTCCCTGTAGTGGTGGACACACTGCTGATTGACGTGTCCTGGGGACAGAGGGATGGGCCCGCTGGGTGGGTGCTGTGCTGGTGTTTCCTGAGGGGGAGGCTCTTTGGTGGTTTGTGACTGTGTCAGGGGAACCGACTGTCCCGAGGTCCCTGATGGGCCGGGCTGGTCATCTTGATCCAGGCGTGCAGAGCTGCTGTCATCACTGTGGGTCTCTTCTGTGGGGGTACTGGATATGTCTGGCACCCTTTGTCTGGTGACGTTGGGTATGGTCCTGTTGGGGTGTAAATGCATAGTTATTGTATCTGTGTGTGCCATCTTGTGCAATGGGTGAGGGACCCTCTACTCCTGTGCTTGCATTATTGGCTTGGTCCTTGTGTGATTGGTGATTTTGGGGCATGAGTGAGTCTCTGTACTGGACATGCTTTGGTGATGGGTGTCCATGCATTGGTGTTACATGCAGGGCTTGGTTTTGAGATGTGTGGGTTGTGTTAGTCGGGTATCTGTTGGTTGTTGGGGTGATGGGTGTGAGGGCAAGGGTGGGGGTATGTGATGCCATGCAGGTGGGGCGTGGGGGATAGAGCAGTAAAGATATGTCCCACCAGAGTCCAGTCCTCCTGCTACTCCTGCGAGGCCCTCAGGATGCATAATTGCCAAGACTTGCTCCTCCCATGTTGTTAGTTGTGGAGGAAGAGGTGGGGGTCCACCGTCAGTACTCTATACAGCAATCTGGTGTCTGGATACCATGGAACGTACCTTCCCCCGTAGGTCGTTCCACCTCTTCCTGATGTCATCCCGTTTTCTTGGATGCTGTCCCACGGCGTTGACCCTGTCGACAATTCTGCGCCATAGCTCCATCTTCCTTGCAATGGATGTCTGCTGCACCTGTGATCCGAATAGCTGTAGCTCTACCCGGGCGATTTCCTCCACCATGACCCTGAGCTCCTCCTCAGAGAACCTGGGGTGTCTTTGAGGTGCCATGATGTGGTGTGGGAGATGTGTGAGGTGGTGTCTCTTGTGATGTGTGAGGGGATGTGTTGGTGTGTGTTGTTTGAGGTGCGTGGATGTTGTGTAAGTGATGGTGTTGTGTGTCTGTGGATGCTAGTGTTGTTTTAGGTAGTCTCTCTCTCTGGCCTTTTTTCAAAATTTTGGTTGTAAGGGTTTGTGTCTGATGTGGGTGTGTGCTTTATATTGGATTGTGTGTGTGGATGTGTATGTGTATCAGGTGTGTTTATTTTGAATTGTCCAATGTGGTTGTGTTTTGTAAATGTGTATGTATTTTGAGCGCTGATTCATGGGTCGTGATACTGTGGGCGCATTCCTGTTGGCGTGACGGTGTCGGTTTTGGTATCGCCAGTTTATCACTGACCTTTGGTGCGGCTGACATGTGTGGGTGTCTGTATTGTGGCGGATTCCGAGCTGTGGATCGTAATACCTGGAGCAGAATTTCGTGGCCGCAGCAGTATGTTGGCGGGCTTCTGCAGGGTGGAAAGCGGGATTTACCGCCAGGGTTGTAATGAGGGCCTCAGTGCTTTCACTAAAACCCATTTGTACTACACACTAATACAGTTATATCCCTGTATTGTATCCTTCCCAGACACACATATATCCAGGACAACACCTGTGCTGCGCAGCACTCTATCTACTTGATGTAGGGCAAGGGTGAGTTAAGCACACAGCAGCGAACCTTTTACAAAGGTGAGCGAGCCTGTAGGACTCACTCCAGTGACAAAGGATAAAAGGACCTGCTCACTACAGAGTATGCTGCCACCACCGCGCTCCTGATGCTTAAATCTTGGTGAAGGCGATGTCCTTTAACTATGCAGAGGACGTTTCTATCCCAACACTGCTCAAGTTAAATGTAGCTGTTGCTGTATTGTTTAGAAATCTTGTTATGGGCTATCTCCATAATAGCTCTCTTTGGTTGGCCCTAATAATCACTCCTTAACTCTGCAATTCATTTTCTTCTATCTGTTTTTCACTTTCATTTTGCTGATTATCATTTCTGTTCCATGTTATTAACTTGTTTGGTTATTGTTGCCCATTCTCTTTCTGCTCTGTTTTTTTTTTCATTCCTTCATAGAAAAGCATTATCCTGCGATTAAAGAGGCACCCTTGAGATCTATGTATAATTGTCTATTTTACATTTCCTGCTTATTGGTTCACTAGCTTCAGAATTCCTTTATCAAAAATGGCACATAAAGACGTTAAAGTAATGAAATGAAATAGTATCCAGAAATGTTTCTGAGATTTCAAGTTAAGGGGCAAATACCATGCAAATGATGAGAAAGGTCAATTCGAATAACATAGGACAAAATATTAATGATTAATTACCTGAGCGTTAAGGTTGTGAATAAGAGTTAAAGATAAGAGCAATTTATCTATGGATACAAAGAAACAAGCAAGAAAGAATAATAAATGGTTTTTTAACCAGTCACTTTAAAGTTGTGCTCCGGGGGCCTGTCTCTGGTTTTGTGGGTTACTTTAAAGCTGAACAAATTCTAAAAGAGTGTGTTCCAATGGAATATTTCAATGATTAATGTTCTAGATGATAAGTAAGTATGTCTATCTGCAAAAGATATTTAGGAAAGAGTCTGATACTTTTAGACAGAGTTTTATGCAGATATTGTGCAGGGAATGCTGATATTCTTGCTAACTTCCTAATTGTCCAAATCTAATTTTGGAGACTAGCCTGATACTTGACAGACTCCTCACATGCCATGTTTGGGTTACCTAAAGAGTTTTCCTTTCACGTTTAAAAGAAATGCACTAATGTCAGAAAAAGACAAATAATTGATGGGTGCCTTGTTTTATAATCACTCTGGTGCACGAATGAGAGGGATAGGTCCAAAGCCACCTTCAAAAGAGAACACTATGGGCCCGATTCACAAAGATAAGTCTAAACCAAAAGTCTAAGTTTAGACCAAAAGTCTAAACTTACACCAAAAGTCAAACTTTTACTCGTTTTAAAGATAAACTTTTGGTCTAAGTTTAGAATTTTGGTCTAAACTTACACCAAAAGTCTAAATTTACACAAAACGTCTAACGTTACTTTTGGTCTAAACTTACACCACACAACTTAAGTCAGACTTTTGATCTAAACACAGACTTTTCGTCTAAACTTGGCCCATAGTGTTGTCTTTTGAAGGTGACTAATGGACTTATCCCTCTCATTTGTGCATCAAAGTGATTATAATTCCAGGCTCCCAGCACATATGCTGCATTTGTCTAAACTTACACAGAACGTCTAACTTTACTTGCAGACCAAAAATCGTACCAATTTGGAGCCTAATTCACAAAGATAAACTTAGACCAAAAGTTTAAACTTTACTATGAGTAAAGTAATTCTTTTGGTCTAAACTCAGACTTTTGGTCTAAATTTATCTTTGTGAATTAGGCTCCAAATTGGTACTATTTTTGGTTCTTATATGAATATCATTTATAATCCTTCTGATTTTTTACAATTCACAGTCAGAACACAATGTAAATCATATTTAACCAGCACCCTACGCACCTAATAGTTGTTGCAGACGAAATAAAGGACTGAAACAACTATACAAGCTATGAATACCTAGCCATTAATCCTCTGTTGAAGGACTTTGGATTACATCATATAGAGAACCCCACTTATAACTATAAACCCTGTCACCACAAGATACAAAATTAATCTAGTGAACGAGCACAGTTAAACTTCGTCTTTCTGAGTTTGATGCTTATAGCGTAACTGTAACTCATGTGCAAGTTATACTTACCATAGGGTGTGAGTTATAGTTACTTGAGTTAACAATAACTATAACTGCTGAATTTCTATTGTTTTGTGCGAATAAATTCAGAACGGAACTAAAACATCCCTGTAACCCTTTGTTTTTTCAGTGAATTTCTGTTTTTAGTATGCACACACGTAAATATAACCAGCGATGCCCACTGCCTTTGGCTGCCTGCAGCAATGGTTGGCTTCAGGCCTGGCGTCCTCCCCTCCTCCAAGCACCCAAACCCAAGAAGCACATGGCCTCTGGATGCAGTGGGTGTTTTTGTTTTCAATGCTTCCCTGGATCCACCATTTGGATCCACGGATCTGCAGATCGGACATAACAAAACTGGATTTGTTTTGCTCATGAGGGGTCCCTACACTGCTATGTGTACTATGGGGTCAGGAAACCTGTATCCTGACCCCTTATGTGTTTTTACACTCTTCTTTTCTCACCCCCCTGGCCTATGGAACAAGCAAAATGGCGTAGCAACTTTTCTGTCAGGTTGCAGCCAGCCAATCAATGCCTTGCTTTTCCTCCTGGATCTGCCGCGGGTGGATCCGCAGAGGAGCCACGTCCCTATATATCTATATTTTTAACCTTAAGTAACACCAAATCTATTGAATGGATTTACACCAAATCACAGAAAGCACAATCTGCGTACCAAGAACTAGCTTCCTGCCAAATTTTGTGTAATCCATTCAACGGTTCGGGCTGTAGTTGTTTCTAAAGAAAGACTCTAAGGGAAAATAAGGGAAAATGAACAGGAAAAATGTATGTTGCCCCCCCTTTTTCTCGGCCGCTGCTTGATGGATCACCCTGAAACTTTCAAGTCAACAGCTGAACTGACTGTCGTATAAGTTTTAAACATTTTGTGAAGATTCCTCAAGCGGTGCCAAAGTTATTGCAAAACAAAAAATTATTTTCCTATGGAAACTAGCCCCTAACCATAACTACCTACGGCCAACCGCCGTCTATATACAGTATACATAAAACCAGATGAAGTGAAATAGCATACATAAGAGGCCCATAGTGGCAAGATATTGATGTCAAAATCTCAGTCCCACAATGCAACACAACTGAATGAAAGCTCCAAAAGTACATATCTGTTTTTCAGCTCCTACTTGTCATATTTAACCATAAGCATGCTATAGGTCCAAAAATGTATTCCACAATTACTTTTAGTGTAAAAGAAACCCAGATGGAATGAAATTATCCACACATGCGGCCCATAGTGGACAAATATTCCAGTTCCACATTGTAACGCATCAACTTTTTGTCCATGTCCTATAATGATGTAGATACACAATGAAGCGACATGATCCTAATAGATTGCCCCAAAGGAGGGCATCTAGAAGTTAATTGCATCATACTTCATATAATGACATCCCTGTAAAAAACATATGAATAGCCTAATGTGGCATTGACATATTCTTAGGTGTCAGCTGTTCTGCAAGACAATAACATCTGTATGTTTTCAACCAATAATTTATTCAAAAGTAATTTATAAAGAGAATTCATAAAGAGAAAATTGCAAACAACAATCATGCCCATAGTGGGATAATTTTGCACTTATGCCTGTAAATTACATAATCAAATACATTTCTTAGCTTGAGATGGGTTTGGATCAGCCTTTCAAGAGAAGAAAAGGGTTGGGGGTTGGTGGTCAGTCGACCTGAACCTACTTGGCTTCTTCGCTCCACTCTCCTTCCCCTCCTTATTGTGAAAGTAAAAAGTGAAAATTAAACCCCCAAACTCATGTTAAAAAACAAATGTTAAAAAAATGCACTTATTGAGAAATAGAGAAAATAGAGTCCCTGCTGCCTCCTGTTAATTAATCACCTATATGTATAACTAATTCCTCTTCCGTGTTTATTCCTGTAGGGCTTTTATTTTCCAAGTCCACTATGTACCTGGATTTCTTTCTTCTTAAGTGCTCTGGTTCCACCTCTAGGCACATTCTTGAGTTGATTTATTATATAATATCTCAGCATGTCCCTATTACTAAAGTGCTAATCTGTGAAATGTCAAGAAGCAGGGTAATGTTTATCATTGTTGACTATTGCCCTCACATGTTCAAGAATGCGTTTTTTTATCTGGGTGAATAGTACTTCCAACATACCGCTTGCCACAGGGACACTCCAAGATGTAGATCACAAAACTGGAATTGCAATTCAAGAATTGATTAATTGTCTTTTTACCATTTTCATAATAAATTAAATAGTTCCTTTACAATGTCACTGTTTTGCAAGCTTTACAGTTTACACAGGTATAGAAGCCCTTCAGACCCCATGGGTTCTGTCTAGAAATCTCCCTGAACTCACTGTGCAATATTTGGTCCCTAAGTGATCTTCCTTTTCTATATGTTATACTAGGGATGTCCTTGATGTCATTTTGAATGATTGGGTCACATCTACCCTTCCTTTGTGTTAGGGTATCTGGAAAGAATGCAGGACACCAGCTGTTACCCCAGCCCAGATGTATATTAGAGACAGGCTGCAGGCACACAGGGCTAAGAGCAGGAGCATGCCAACATTCTAAAAGTTGCATTTTCAAAATTATCATAGTAAATCCAACTTTACTGTTAAAGAGGATTTGTCATTACAATTTAATAGGTACCAAACATGACAGGTCTACTCCTTCTCAATCCGGAATTACACTTTATTAAAGGTAATAGGGAATCCCCAATGTAAACCTATAAGATGGATAGGCCACACAGTAGTGAAATGCAAATGTAGGAGTTTTTTACTACCAGGACATGTAAAACTTACAAATATATGTCCTTCCTTTTACTTATATAAAACCCTGGTCTGTGGGCTACCCAGGGCCTACCATAGGGTTGGCATAGGTAAAAGAAAATTGGAGTCTAAGGCTTGGCAAGGAGGTTTAAGCCAAGTCCACATGACAGCCAAACTGAACATACTGGCTGTGCAGTTGCAGGCCTGAGACATGTTTAAAGAGATACTTAAGTATGTGGCACAATCAGTACTGTAGGCTCACTGGTAGAATTTAATTTTCAGGACCTGGCCATATTTAGTGCACTTTACTTATATGTAAATTAAATATGCCAATTGTGGATACACCAATGTTTCCATGATTTAGTGGAGTGAGCACATGCACTTTTAGCACTGGTTAGCAGTGGTAAAGTGGCCAGAGTCCTAGGCCAAAAAAAAAACAGATCAGCAAAAGTGAGCTAAAGTAAGCAAATCATTCTGGGGGAAACCACTGTAAGGCTAACAGGTCCAACACTGGGTCTTCCAAATGGGTAGCCAAGTATGTCCCCCTTTAGGAGTCTAAGACATTTGTGTAATTTGCTTTTGCATAATTACATGAAATGTTGACAAAACTGCATTAAATTGCAGGTAATTATGTCATCTCATCTTTACATAGAAATGCATCCTTGTGTCAATTTGCCATTAGTACTTATCTCCACAAAAGGGCTACAACCGGTTATTGCTATCAAAATGTGAAAATACTCTCTGTAGCTGCCCATACCCTCTAGACATTTGAAAGTATAGTGGAGACATGTGATATAGCTTTACAGGGGTGTAGCTCCCATCGTATTTCATTATAAAATGGACCTCACTGTTGTCTATGTATGTAGAGCTTTACTGTATGTCCCTCCAGTGGGTTTCTGATTTCTTCCAAAATTACTAATGGGAGACTATTCAAATAGGTACTATAAATGGGACTATTGGGAGCGCTGTCCAATATAATCATAATAAATTTGGAAAAATTCAAAATTGCTTTGGAGTCAAGTGCAGGAATAACCAACCCACTCAGTAGAAATATTTTTAGTGTCTAGACACCAGAGCTTCCAGAATCTTCTTTCTAGCCTTCGTGACAAAGTGGCCCACTAACCTGATGTTATAATGGGGTTGGTAATCACTGAAAACACACATCTGATCTGAATCTATTATGTCTCTCAGTAAATTACTTTAAAACTAAATTAGAACTTTCATATATAATTTAGCATCAATATTTATTAAAGCAATAGGTCTGTATTTGGAACACAGCAGAGCTTTTTCCTGGTGTAAGTAAAATTTGACATCTGCTTCACTCATAGAGGGTGACTAGTTTACCTGTCTTGCTACATGTTAAATACATTTGTTAATTTTGGAATTGGGTAGGAAGAAAAGGATTTGGAGAAATTGCCTTTATTCCCGTGCATCCCGGGGCTTTGTGACAACTGACAGCCTCTATGTCATAATTTCTGATGGGGGCATCTAGCAATTCAGCATGTAGCTGTGAGAGTTTAGGGAGGAATGCCTATGTGATATAATTTATTTTACACAATACAACACGTGGTTCGGCTGAGTAAAATGTTTGAAAATCTTTTCTTCTCATCCTTGTTGTCTGTCAACCTGGTCCCTGTAAGGGATGAATATTGTTGACATTCCTACTCCATTTTCACCAGAGGAGCCGGGCCATTTGTAAGCTACTTTATTGCTTGTTTATAAGATCACCTTTTAATTCGTAAGGTATACAATGCATTTATGACCATGTACAGTTTATATTTGCCCATGGAGTAGTCTCATCTACCTACCTGTCTATGAAGTTCGAGCATGGGGATCGCTTCATTGTCCTATTCTGTAGATTTAAGTTCTCGTGTCAATTTTCTGTATTTGAAAGGTTTTGTGTCCTCTGACATCATGTTAATAGATCTCCCTTATAGGACAGTCTTGAACTCATTCAATATTTTTGGGGGCGAAAATTCTCAATTTTTGTTAAGCACAATACATTCTTTAGTTTGTGATTCAGTTTCCTTTCATTGAATAGGATCCAGGAGAGAAGTACGGTGGAGCTGCCATTTCCCTCCTTTAGTTCTGGATTGACCCAAATGTACGTGTCCCACCATGGAAGCTTAACCAGAAAGAGATATTGGACCTATTTATACTTGTTTGACCAATCACATTAAAGAATTACCAGCAGAGAGTTGGGGCCAGATGTACAAAGATTTTTGCAGCTCGTAAACGTCCCGATTCACAGAATCGGGCCGCTTTCAACCAGAAAAAAGCATTTTCCTACGTACCAAACTCTATTTTGCGATTTGATAAGCTATTATGGAATCGCAAAAAGCATTAGCGGTATTGGGAAGGGGTTTATTGAAGGCACCTTTTCCTAGTATTGACTCACAGTGACATGTATGAATATTTTGGACTGAAATGCAGTCGCAAACATTCACTTTTTAACACCAATTACAATTTGGTGGTAACCCATCTGCAAACGAGAAGGGGTCCCCGAGGACACCTTCTCCTTTGTGAATGGTCGTAAAAACATTTTTTAAGAGCAGACAGTGGTCCTATGGACCGCAGCCTGCTCTTTAAAAATGAAAAAAAAACTTTTTATCTTTGTTTTTGAAACTCATCCGTTTTCCTTTAAGGATAACAGGCTGCATTAAAAAAATAAAAGTTGCTTTATTTAAAAGCAAGCATAGACATTGTGGTCTGCTGTCCCCAGCAGGTCACCATCCCTGTGTTTTTTGCGATTCACAATGGGTCACAAATTGTGACCTACCTCATTAATATTGATGAGGTAGGTCCATTTGCGACCTGATGGGAAACGCTAAATGTGTCGGAGACACATTAGTACATCACTGTTTGTTATTTCCTAAATGCAAATTGCAAAGATCCACAATTAGGAAATCGCAAAAACTAAGCTATGTACATCTGGCACATAATCTGTTCTATAGAAGATTCACTATACATGCAGCCCATTGGTTTCTCCTGAGACACACTTATAGGGTTTGTAATAAGAAGCTATCTAGCTGTAAAATGTGTGGCAGTCTGGTACTCCTCGATGTAAACAGTTCCCTCCAAGACATACAACTTTAATAAGGGGCTTCAACCACTCACTGCATATTAGCATCAAGCAAAATAAAAGGCAAGCGAACTTCGCTAGGATAAGATGTTTTTGGCAATGGTGGCTGATAGATTTTCAAAATAGGGAGGGCAAAGTCTTAAGGTGTGCTTGAAGTAACACCTAGTTTTATACTGTCTTTTTGATGAGTCACTTCTGGGTCATCTTGGGCAATGACAGTATAAAAATGAAGCTTCCCTTTGGTCAGTGCCTGGCAAGTTTCTGTGCTTGCACTAGCTGCATTATAGTTTGCACCTGCCTGTGCATTTCTCTAACTTTATTGTCATCTCCCCTTTTGGTAACACATGAGCTCCTTGTCTGTTCATACCATCTGCTGCCTCATTTGCTTTATTCCAGACCTCTCCCTTGTTTGAGATCAAGATTTGTTTATTGACTTCTTGAGCTTGACAAAGTCTACACTTTTGAAAAATATATATTTTTATTGTACATATGCACAACCCACAAACAGTTGCACATTGTGTTACAGTATATTGGTTTAATAGTCCTTATACACAATTCACATGTTTACGTTTTAATTAAATGATAGAAACATGTGTATTTTAGCCATTATCCTCCATAACGCTCTCCTCCCCTGCTTTTTTGCAGTGAACTACCTCAATACCAGTGTCCTCTCTTTAAAGTTTTTCCTTCCATCGGTCAGCTAATCTAGTTAAGGTTTGACAAAGCCTACCCTTAAGAGGAGGGGGATGAGTTGCTCCTTGAATATTAAACTAGCTCTCAACTGTGAGTACTTGATGCATTCTAATTTTCATACTTAAAGTGAGTTCCTCAATGTTTATATATAAGTAGGTCTGTGCCTTAGAAAAAAGCTGTTCCAAAACCATGAGACCTAAGATTTACAGTTGGCAAATCCAGATCAGTGTTCCTCTCTCTCCGCTATACCCTCACCGGGGATTCTGAGCTGAGAAGGTATTTCTCATGGTCATTTCAGAGTTTAGGAGAAGGTAGTGATTGCTTTTGGAATTAGTTACGCTCCACTAATTCCTTGACAAGCTTTCAGCCCAGAAGTAATAAACATATTTTTAGGTTTAGAGATGGTGTTGACCATGATCTTTCCTCTGCAGGTTATAAGATCTCATTCCAACCTAAATGGAAGTTTCCTGTCAAGATAGTGTTCAGTTCATCAAAGTCTTTTAATGTCTCTATAAAATCTAAGAGAAAAACCTCATATCCCATGTTGAGAGATTACACATTTGCCAGTAATTCATAAACCACTTACAGTTCCCTTGAGCAAAATATTTCTGCTTTCCCAAACTATTTTACTATCTTTCAGAGAAAACTGTATATTCCTATGAATAAAGATGGCCAGACCATTATGCTGTGTAGTTGCCAAGAAGTAGAATGCCTCCAGGTACAGGTTGTCTCAACATTTCATGTTCTTTACAGAGCTGATAAATTTCCTGGATGCATATAATATCTGGTTAATAACCCTCCAAGGGCTCCTAGTTTTTTTGTCAATGAATTAACATCTCAAATAATGAGATGTAAATGTGACTATAGTGAATAACTATTTAAGATCTACACTCAAAATTCCAGAATCTGGCATTTCCCACCCCTGCTGCACCTGCCTTTTTAATCTCAAGAACCAAATGCAGTCATTACCTCCATGCTTTGACCATTCCAATCTCCCAACCCCTAAAGATTCTTTACTAGCTTAAAAAAAATCAAAACCAGGAAAAAGAAATGTAACTTCATAATTGCAGGTAAAATGCCTACTGATTAAAGAAGAGAGGCAAGCCTCCATTTACACAGCCAGGAAGAGAAATACGTTTCCCTACCTGTTTGAGGAGTTATGGAAGGGGCATCTGGGAGGATTCCTTGTTCCATTCCCCCGCTCTACAGATCTTATTCTTGGTTCCCATTGCAACCCGTTGTTAGAGCACAAAGGGGCATATTTATACTCTGTTTACACTGAATTAGAGTAATTTTTTTATACTCTAATTCCGTGCAAAACTAACTCCCTATTTATACTTTGGTGCTAGACCCGTCTAGTGCCAAATTTATGGAGTTAAAGTCGTTTTTTGTAAGTGGAGACCTACCTTGCCTTAATGAGATGCAAGGTAGGCGTTCCCGTGCAAAAAATGCCTCTATGGCCTTAACGCCTTATTTAGGGACATATTTATACTCTGGGGCATATTTATACTCTGTTTCCACCAAATTAGTATCATTTATTTTACTTTAATTTGGTGCAAAACTAACTCCATATTTATACTTTGGTGCTAGACCCGTCTTTGCACCAAAGCCCTGATTTATACTTTTTTTGCGCCGCAGTAACATCATTTTTTGATGCAAAAGTGGCACCAACTTACAAAATATTGGCCTTTATTTATACTTTTTGGTGCAAAACTGCACTAACTCAGTTTTGCATCAAAAAGTTTACCACCGGCTTGCACCATTTCTGTGCACCAGCCAAGGACCATATTTATGGAATGGTGAAAGCCAGTGCAAAGGGTAAGCTAGAGTAAAAAATTATTACTTTAGTCGGGTGGGGCTGGCGGTATAGAAGAAGGGGGTTTAGCACCAAAAAATGACTTTAGGCAGGTTAGAGTAAAAAAAATGACTCTAACCAGATTAGCATCATTCCATGGTGCTAAACCTACCATGCCACATGACTCCTGCCTTAGAAAAGGCAGGAGTCATGCCCACTACCCCAATGGCCAGCACAGAGGACAAGGGTCCCTTGGGCATGGCCGTTGCACCCTGTGCCATGTATGGGGGCCCATTTCAGGACCCCCTATGGCACTTTCACAAATAAAATGCAATCTTACCTGTACTTACCTGGGATGGGGTCCCCCATCCTCGACAGTCCCTCTGGTGTGTGTGGGGGTGCCCCTGTGGCCTGGGGAGGGCACTTGTGGGCTTATTCCACAATGGAAATAGGACCACAGATCCCCTAACGCCTGCCCTGATCCAGGATTTAAAAAATGGGGCAAAGCAAGCTTTGCACCATTATTTGACTCCTCCTCCCTCCCTTTGCACAATTTTTTCGTTGGAGAATAAATGTGGCGTTAAGGCCATTGAGTCCTTTTTTGCACTAGTACGCCTACCTTGCATCTCATTAAGGCAAGATAGGTTTCCACTTCCAAAAAATGACTTTAACTCCATCAATTTGGCACTAGACGGGTCTAGCACCAAAGTATAAATATGGAGTTAGTTTTGCACCGAATTAGAGTAAAAAAAATGATTCAGTGCAAACAGAGTATAAATATGCCCCTTAGCGTAAAACAATGACGCTAATCTGCTTAGAGTCATTTATTTTGACTCTATCCTGCCTAGCGTAATTTTTTTTTACACTAGCCTACCCTTTGCCCTGGCTTGCACCATTCCATAAATATGGTGCCCAGCTGGTGCTAAAAAATGGTGCAAGTCGGTGCAAAACTGCGTTAGTGCAGTTTTGCACCAAAAAGTGTAAATAAGGTCCAAAGAGTGAATAGGACTGATAAGTAAAGAATGCTGTGGACAATAAGGTATACAATGTGCTAGAAAATAATATCCTAGTGACCTGTGCTATTGTATCAGTGAAAAATGTTACCAAGCAAATTATGTTATCCATTCATGTCTACTATCTTCTTATAGTGCCACTGGTGTCTTTGGTTTCCTTCTAGTACCTTAGTACCTTTGTTATCTAGTTCTGAGCCATTAACTTGCTTCATTCTGGATCTGGTGCCTTGGCAAAGAGGCTGTGTAGCCTCCATTAGATCAGTAAAGTGATAAGTTCTCTATAGGAAATTTTATTGTGTGATTATTTAAAATCTTTACTATCAAATGAAATCAGTTTTGACAGAAGGCACATACATTTCCCTAAATAAGCATATGTTGAAACAGTGATGGACCTATAAAACTTACAACCTAAAATCATAAAACATTTTTTTTAATTCTAAAAGTAAGAGCTCAGCAAGACACTTCTTTACAAGCAGAGTAATCACCCCAAAATGATTTTAAAAAAGTACATGTACAATAATTCATGATTGTTATTGACCAAAGGCCTAAAACCTAAAAGAGGTATTTAATAATACAAATCATCATGATAAAATAAAATAATTTCCAGCTAAAATGTGCAAAGCGCTACCCCCAGGTTGGTCAAACAATGTTGATAAGATGTTGGAAAGGCGGTGATAAGTTGTATTGTCCATATCAAACACCAGGCCAAATTGATAAGTCTATCTATAAGATATGTTTTTATTTTTTAACTCACTGTGAGTTCAAACCTCACCAATGCACTTGTAAATGGATGTCAAATTCTCTCACTATTTGGGATTAAAGCCGTCCCTCATCCATCACAGATGATACAATGTTGATGATACAATTTTGGCATTGTCCTGACCACAACAGGGCTATTAATTAGGAGGCAACTACTCTAGGTACATCCTTCCGATGCATTGTCTCCTGATCCATTTCAACAAAGGTATAAAGGAGAGGAGTAGATAAGCAAGGGTGGCTCACTTAGTTACTGTAGATTCACCTCACCTCCATTGGGCATGCCATGCTATTTCAGCTGATGCCAGCCCAATGTGTAACAGCATGTGTGAGAGAGTGTGTCTGAGTAAGAGCTGCTAGTGACACACTCCTGACACACTTCTTGCAGGCGCCTATTATTCTCAGGATATTACTGTCATTTGTGGACTCTGGGTATAAAGGGTAGCTGCATTTGCATCATCCTCTCGCTAAGTGCCTATGTCACTCCTCTGAACCATTGTTAGCACCCAGCTTCCTCTCTATAGCTGTGTAGGCTGGCAGCTTCTTCACTATTCTTCACCAGAGTGGGGGAGGCAGTAGGCCATCTGAGGTCACATTGCCTGTCAGGAGCCTCCACTTCAGGCTGACCTGATTTCAAATTCCAGGCCCCCTACCTCTCCTGAATTTGCTCTTCAGATTTTGCTGGTAAAATAACATAGGGTGGACCCATTAACCTTCAAATTATGGGTCCATTACATATAAAATCCCAGGATTATTCTGTCGGGAATATGCATTAACAATAAGAAGAGATTTAGAAAACCAACATTTTTGATTAGGGATCCAGGACTCCACCTTAGACAACAAAACACTTAGCCAAAAACAAAACTATATTAAAGAATTCTTAGACGGCATCATATAGAAGGGTGTTCCACCCGGTGATATTGGAGCAGTACTAGTGAACATGAGACCACAACAAATGACACATGTACAACATATATTACATCACTAGGAGCCTGTGAACAGTAATATACAGCGTTTGATATCAAGCTCATAACTTAGTTCATTCTGGATGTTTCGACCCATATGAGGTTTGGAACCGGATTTTCTTCAGAACAACAAGGAATGGATACACCCTCTAAAACAACTTAATGGTGAGCAGAAGTATTACTATAGAGAATGACCTGGTAGGCATGCAGAGCTGGAATCATCTGCTGTAGTGGTTTCCAGGCCACCCCTGCCCCTTGCCCACCATTATGCAAGCCCATGTCCCTGCCCCCTCATTCCAGTTCTCTGTGGCCTTTGCTTTTTCACTGCCCTTCCTGCCTACCCTGCATGGTTAGCTTGCTGCCCCTCCCTACCACCTCCCTGTGCTTTCTTGTCTGAGTCCATGCACCTGCCCCACTGCCCTCCAGTTGGCTTGCTGTCTCTGCTCACTCCTCCAGCTCTCCATTGCTCATCTATGCCACTATCAATGCCCTCCTGCTTAGCGTCTGTGCTTAGCTGGCTGCCTCTACCCTGCTTCCCCCACCCTTCCTTTTTCGTATATTGATAAATAAGATTGAGTAGATCTTGCAAATAAGCTGCTTTAAGATAAATTATAGCTCCAGGGACACCTTCTTATTCTTGTTCTCTTTCTCTAATCATATACCCTCTCTAATATAATGATGTGCATCTTTGTTACTGAAACTGGTGGTTAGTGGGCTAGTGCACGTTCTTCGAGCATCAGTGTTTGCCCTCATGGTCACCAGTACAAATCCCCCTGAGTCCTTCCATCCTTCCACATTTATACAATGTGTGATACTGAGTTGTGTGACATTAGCTCTTTCCTCTTGCCAGACATTTGTTTCATGCAGTTTAGTAAATTCCTGCTGAAGTCTGGATGAGAATATAGGGCCAACATTCACGTTCTGAAATGTGTGTTACGAAATGTAAGCAGGCCCTGAAATGAGCAATATAGAAGATGCAAAAGAGAAAACCTGAACGGCAAGACACATTTATATTAATCCCTGAGGTGCTCAGGTATTTTCCACCCCCAGTTCTGAGCCCTTCTTTTATGTTTGTGGCACTTCTCACCCAAAACTTGTAATTTATTTTCCATAATCAATATCCAGGCTGAATTTGTTTCCTTTTATCTCACATGCTGAGGTTTTGAAGGGTACCCATGGATTGTGTATTTCCCTGGATAGAACTGAGAAAAAAAGCAAAAATAGATTGCAAAATAGTTCATTTATTTTATTTTTAAAAAGGGAACAAGGGGCCAGATGTAGCAATGGTTTAGCGAGTCGCAAACGGCGAAAATCGACGTTTGCGAGTCGCTAAAGCCTCATTGCTATGTAGAAATGCATTTTGCGAGTCGGTGTTCCCTTCCTATTATCGACTCGCAATGCTATGTATATTAATTTGCGACCGCGATTGCGGTCGCAAATGTAAGTGCAGTTACCATCCACTTGAAGTGGATGGTAACCCAGGCGCAAACGGGAAGGGGTCCCCATTGGACCCCTTCCCCTTTGTGTCTGGAACAAAAAATAATTTTTCAGAGCAGGCAGTGGTCCAATGGACCACTACCTGCCCTGAAAAATACCGAAACTAAAGGTTTCGGTTTTTTTTCAAAGTGCAGCTCGTTTTCCTTTAAGGAAAACGGGCTACACTTTGAAGGAAAAAAAAGACTGCTTTATTAAAAAACAGTCACGGACATGGTGGTCTGCTGTCTCCAGCAGGCCACCATCCCCGTGAGTGCCCCGAATCACTATGGGGTCGCAAATTGCGACCCACCTCATTAGTATTAATGAGGTGGGTCTTTGCGACCCCATAGCGACTCGCAGAAGGTGTCTGAGACACTTTTCTGCATTCCAAATTGCGAGTTGCAATTTGCGAGTCGCTGGGACTCGCAAATTCCAAGTCGCAATTTGGAAGTTTGCTACATCTGGCCCAAAGTGCTGTGTAAAAAGTGTATTTTTTAAACATGATTTGCTTTGCTAAGCACCATCTTCCCAGTTTCAGAAACAGACAGATCTGAAAAAAATACATTTTAACCACATATTTTGTATTTTTCGGCGTGGTAGTTTGTTTAATTTTGGGGGGTTTCTACCTCCTTACACTTTGTGTTAGAAATAGGTATGAAACCCGTGGCCAAACCTGGAAAACTATTTGAAAAGTGAAACAAAATCTGGAATTCAGCAATGAGTAATTTGTCTAGATTGCTCATGTTTTCCCAAAGAAACCAACTGTTGGAATTAAAAAGAATTTAAAAAAATCAAGAAAAACTGGAAAAAGCTAATGTTTTAATCTGTTGCTTTTTCCCAATGGGGGATTTGCAAAAGTAATGTACAGTATATCCATCAGATCCTTACAGTCGCTGGATTATATAGAGTTTTTCTGGTTGTCCAATAAACAAGTGATTCCCAGAGACAACCACTAAGCTACAGCTTCTGATAATAATTCATGTGACCATGGAGCAATTTGCATGGCAAAATATAATGAATGAAAAACATGTCTGAAGGTTAGCTAAGCATTTTGAAATATGCCTATTTGGATGGAAAAGTCTCATGCATAGTAATAGATGTGCACCCATTGCCCTGAGTGCCCCAGCTGCATCGGTATCCGCATCCTTGGTACTTAGTTTTGGTCATAAGTGAACACTGATTAGGCGTATGTGCCATCTCTTAGGCCCATCTCAAGGTAATGCAGTCTTTTAACAGTGCAAGGGGCACAATATGTGCTTACTTGAAATGGTAGATGGCTACTGCACATACCAGAAGTTCATTGTCATGATTGAGGCGATGGCAGCATACCCATTTTGTGTTTAGTAGTGATCAGTAGTGTGAACAGGCTTTTTTAACTTGCATCACATGAGTGGTTCCTATGGACCTATTCATGTAAAGTTCTGCTACTGTGTACACACCTCACCCTTGGCCTACATGGTGATTGTGTGTAGTGGTGGGCACTGAGTGATACCTGAGTGTGTGCTAGAATGTATGGTTGCCTGCTCATGGTACATAACATGGAGGCCTGTGGGTTCCATTTTGAAAGCCCAGGGCCTGGATAGTGGAGGTGAGGACTGCAACACCTCAGAAAATGTGGATTGCTTATATTCTTGAGGGTCAATGGAGGGAACATACTGAAGAAAGGAAAGCAGAGTATATCTGTGTCTATCAAAGGTTTATTGATTCCAGGAAGAATTGCTGGTCAATGGCACCTGGGCTCTTTGTCAGGGACACAGGGGTTCTGATAGAGTTTGTACTGTAGGACCAGGGAACCATGAAAGAGAGGTAGCCTTAGGCCTCTGAACCTTAATGAGGCATATTTCAATGGAGGCTGACAGCCTAGTGTGATCACCTGTTATTCCCTTGGCCTGTGTTGTGGCTCAATCTAATTTGGAGTCTTTCCTGCTGTGGCAGACTGTCCCTTTGACAAAGGACAGGACAGAGGGAGGGCACTTTAAAGACGTTGATACCCACAACTAGCACATCAAAGGACCAGACCAGTGTCTGAACTTTGATTGTAAAGGTGGCAGTCTGAGTACCACAACTTCTTCACTAGCACTGTTACAGCACTATGGAATACTGCTCATTAGGAGGGAAGATCACCAAGACTGTTAACTGTTGGGCCTGGGGCTGGAGACCAATGTCTGCTATTCTCCCTGTTGAGTGAGGGGACCATGACCCAGGTAGTCAAAAAATGCCCTCCAACTGTTAACTCTAAACTAATGTATAACTACACAATTATATGTATATATATTTACCGAAGAAAACAAAGGCTAAAGTGATGTAATAGTTAGATATGCAAATAATCTCTTGACTTACATTAAAAACATAGAAATTCACTGACAAAAGCAAAGGTTAAAGTGACGTTATAGTTAGGTATTGAAATAAGTTAACAACTAATGCTTTAAAAAACAAAAAACCTCTGAAATTCACCAGTTATAGTTTACAGAGCTAACTATAACTTGAGCCCCTACCCTTCACTGCTTATAACTTCATACACTACGTCACGCATACCAAGATAAATGGCATAATTGATGAGATCTTCAGTGACATTTCAAGTAACATAATTGATGACATCAGTAAAAACAACATAGACATTTACAACATGGAGGTACTGAGCTACATGTGTGAATTGATATCATGGAAAGTGTACACCCAGGAGAGCAGTGTAATTGTGCATTTTAAAAGTCATACTGTCCACTGCTAAAAAATCACTAAAGTGTTGGGTGTAAGAATTACTTCATGTTAAAAAGGTTAAATTGAACTCATCTGATGTGGGTTGCAGTGGTATGATTTAAAGTAGATTGGGGCTTAAAGGCAAAGCCTAAATTTATAAAATCCTTGAGAAACACCAGAGCTGCTGTTGACACTACTTTATCTACAAGTGGATAACTAGGCATGTTCCCATGTAAAATTGTTGTAATACAATCAACTAGAAAAATTATAGACATTGTGCATGTTTAGATTCAGAACTTAACAAACATTTTTGAGACACTGCAAATTATTCAATGATACAGTGTAGGGGTGTCTGACTTAGAGGTGGTCTAATTCATACTTGTGCTCTAAGCATGGCTCTATGCCATTATGCTCATTTCAGGAATATGTGTTGTGAACTAAACTATGGAGCATTGTGCAAAGGGCCTGACAGAAGGTGGCTTTATATTAGCAAGTTTACATCTATCAACCTTTTGACTTAAAATTGTGCCATGTGAAGCTTTTCTGAGGGTATTCCCTTTAAAGTACATAAAAAATAGTCCACAGGTATAGCATGTTGTATTATTTCAGGTCTGCAAACCATGTAAGGTAGTGTCACAATGGTTGCATGATATCATTAATAATGTAATCAATGATTTCATTTGAGTTTTCATTAGTGATGTCAGCAATGTCATTTAACACATTATGAGTGATGTAAGGGTATTAACAGTACAAATAGGAGCACAAGTTATCAGTAAACCATAATGTGAATGTCAGAGGTTTTTTAGATTTTAAACATTGTTTTTACCTTATTTCAAGGCCTAACTAAATCATCACTAGGACTGGGAGGAGTGTCCGGATTTGCCCTCTTCAAAACTCCAGAAAGTGGTAAAAACCTCCATCGAGCTGCGTGGAGTTCCGCGGGTGGGTGGAGTTCCCCGTCGTGCCCGTTCGTGTTGCGTTGTATGTCAAACGCATTGCAAAGTATGTTCTTACATTCAAAATTCTACACAAACAGCACCGCTCAGTTTTCATGGGTGCAGACATCCTGATTTTTCACTTTGCTTATGGTGCCGGGCCTCTTTTTTTCATCCTTAATAATCTTTTCAATCCCCCACCCTAAGTAATGTACACCTCATTTTTATTTATTGTACTTATGTTTATTTTTCTGTCTGTATATTTCGACATTTTTTTTCATTTTGTGACTTTTCATATTGTTGTTTATTTTTCCAGTTACTTCCTTAGTTATTCCTTCCTTCCTTCTCCTTTTGTTTCTTTTTTCACCCCACCACCCAGCACCATGGCAGAGCAGGGCTGCACCGCCGAACAGGGGAGCGGCAGCAGCCGGTGCCCCCAGACAGCCAGCAGCAGACTTCTGCCGTGTAGGCGGCAACACCACCTAGGGGTGCAGCCCCGGCTCATCTTTTGTAAGAAGGAAGTGGCAGCACTGGTTTTCTTTGTGTGGCGCCACCTCCCCTCCAAGCTGACAGCAGGCGGCAGGCCTGGCAGCGGTTACCCCTGCAGGAGTGTCAGCTGTGTTGGGCCTAGGTGTACAGGTGTGTTTGGGGCACCACCTAGGTCTAGCGCATCATCCAGCATCTGACGCACCGCTGGGCAGATGTCAGTGACTGTGAGCAGAACCTGCTTGTCCTGCTACGTGTGGAGATTCCGGGGCTCAGTGAGTATTAACTATATTATAGTGTTTGTATTGTACAATGCTTCTTTTTCTGAATATCATGCTGCTCGCACTCAGAGGTAAGTTACATTTAGTTTATGTTAAGAATATTATTTATGTGATCCAATCAGAGATAGGCAGGTACTCAGCGCTACATAATCGTACTCATAGGCACTCACTTTGGCTGAATATTTAAAGAAGCCATTGCAATGCAGACCCCTCTGTCCTCCTGTCACCATAGTGAATTAGTGATATCAGTGAGTTAGCATTCTCTGTGACTTTTTATATGTAGCTCATGCAGTCCCAAGCAATTTCACAGTGATGTGTAGTACTAATATGGATCTATGCATTGCAAAAAAGGGAGATTGAGTTGGTCCATTAAGGGGGTTAAGAAATGAGAGTAGAATCAAAGATCATTCATTGCAATGCATTAGATCCAAATGTAGTTTTTGGTAAAGAAACTTGGAATAGGGATTTTAGGAGTGTAGTCAACTCAACGATAGTCCATCAAACTAGAACCAAAGGGTATTTGATTTAAGTACAATGCTACTGCATTTGCCTGTTGTATAACAATTTTGTGGAGATTAACTGTACCACAAATGTATTTTTTTAATCTTCTTTATTTCTTACATCAGCATCCAAGGGCAAGAAGAGGGGCACCACAGAGGCGGGTCCGGAAGGAGCTGAGGATTCGCTGACGACCAGTACCAACGCATAGGGCTCTGCTCATCCCAATAAGTCCTATTATTTAATATTATTATTATTTCCCTAACCTTTACCTCTGCCTGCTATTCTACTGCTTTTAATTGTTCCCTGTTTGCTTTTTTATACTGTCTCCTTTTTTCCAACTCCCTTATCCAATTTCTGTTTATTTCGTGTTATCCCTGCATTATCTTTTTTCTGTCTTTCATTGACCATTTTTATTTCACCATTCATTGCGCTTCAGTGATTGAGAGTCATTATCATCATAGGGTATAGCTCTGACCCTCCATTACGCAAAGTATTTGGTTGGCTTGACTACCTGTTTTTTCTAACACTGTTAACCAATAAAATGCCCAGATTGATATTTTTGACAGAAGATACTGCAGTGCTAACTGAACTGTAACAATATATTGTGGTTGCATTTTTTTATTGAAACAATTTAGGAGAGGTGTACCTGGCAACTAAAAACTGTATGTTTTTTTCTAGTTTCACCAACCACCAGTGGAGCCGGCTCAAGTTCCGCTGTCGAAGTATATGGAGCAGGGGGAGAAGCAGTGGCAAGGATGGGCATTAGTGAGTCACATTGCTTGCTTATTGACAATTACTATTACTCACTAGCTACAAGGGAGCTGTCGTAATCATGAACCCCCACATTACAGCTACAGAAGTGGTTGGGTTACTTATTACCTCTTCTATCTGCAACTCAGCAAAAGCAAATACAATGCACGCTAAAAATTATGGCTTGATAGAAATGGGAAAGATCAGAAAATTAAAAAGAAAGAATGGGTGAAATGAGTGAAAGGAAAGGGTGTGTGAGTGAGTGGATACTGAGTAAATGGATGGATGGGTGAAAGGATGACTGAAAGAAAGGCCGGACAGTGGATACTGAATGGATGGATAATGGATTGTGAGTTTTGGTGAAAGACTGGATGAGAGAAAGTAAAACTTAAATCATGGTGGCTAAGGGTGACTATAGCAGGAGGAATGAAAGGATGATTGAATGATTGCTTCGCTGAATAAACAAGGGAGCTCTTCTGCAGAGGGACATGCTGCTCCCATACTTTGCTAACTTTGGGGGTTATTACAACTTTGGAGGAGGTGTTAATCCGTCCCAAAAGTGACGGTAAAGTGACGGATATACCACCAGCCGTATTACGAGTCCATTATATCCTATGGAACTCGTAATACGGCTGGTGGTATATCCGTCACTTTACCGTCACTTTTGGGACGGATTAACACCTCCTCCAAAGTTGTAATAACCCCCAAAGTTCAAAGTTGGGGGTATTTTAATTTGTGTTTTAATCCCTTGACTCACTGTATTTGTTAAACGAGGCAGATATGTATTCCAATCATCATCATCATTCATCACCCCCGTCCCTGCCCATGGCATTTTGCCACCCATGACCAAAGAAGTACAGTATGGTTAAATTCATGCCTGGAGTGTTGGCTGTGCATTGTGCTTCTCCTTCAGCTATTGCAGCACTTACGTTTTCAATGCATTGCAAACCAAACACACGAGGTTTGTTGTTTTCTCTTCATCCACTCAGTCACCTCTAAGTACTTCACTCCTTTATTCTTTCCTAAATCCTTCTGTCCCAGCTCACCAAACAAATTGAAAAATCAATTTTTGGCATGTGCCACATTTCTATGGATATGCAAAGTGTTTCCAAAACATATTTCATGGTTTCCCATCACAGATTTATTTAAGGCCTCTTCTGATTTTCCCTGTAGATTTGTGTCTATACATTGACTGACTAAGCCATAGCTTAGGCGTATGATGAATCGATTATCAGTGACACCCCTCTATTCTATGGCAAAAGCTCTACCTATCCACCGAATCCCTCTGCCTTAATCTGCAGTAGAGTAAGTCAAGTTTCCTTTTCTGACTGCCCAGCGAATTAATTTGTTGGAAAGAATGTGGGGTGGTGGGCGAGGCGAGTGAGTAAAGTGGGACTAGTAATTGCCCAATTTAATTTCAAGTTTGCCATACAGGATACTCTGTGACAAATGTGACAAATACAATCTACATAGCCCATTCCTTTAACTTTAGAGCAGAGTATAATGCTGCCTTCCATCTACTTATAGCAGATAGGATAAATATATCGCATTTTATTCATTACATGTGTGATGTATCTATTCATCTCCCTCTTTTGAGTCAGGGAAGAAGCTTAGTGAAAGGCTTTTGAGGAAAAGCAAGGCCATTGAAATTAAAGATAGATAATTTTCAAATACAGCTTTCCCAGCTGCAGACGGTAGCAAAGTACTCAAAGTGCTGGCTAGCATTCTTCCATTAATTTCGCACAACATGTACTCCATAGTGCATAATGCCTTACTCATAAATGAGAGGTAGTTCATTTTTATTTTTCCACCAAAAGTGTCTGTTTAGTTACTAGAAAAGCCTTTAAAAGAAGAAAAGTGAAATCACTGTCTTCTAATCTGGTGTTATTCTGCCTTAATTCTTTTCTACCAGACAGTCAGTGCTTTTTATGTGATGCATGTGTGTGTAAACAACTACAACTGGCCCTGTGACCCTCCTAATCATAATCACATCAAATTCCAATGTTCCTAGAGGACCAGAATAGTGCTATTCTGCCACCCACTACCTACTTTTGAAGAAGTGTTTGTTCAGAGCATTGTTTATATTTTGTCTTTTTTATTTGTGTTTTCGTGATATAGCTACTCCTGCTGGATGACCACTAGCCACGCAGGATATAGCAGCCTGTCTCTGACGGCACAGGTGAGACAACATTCAGGCTGAATACCATTGGCTGCTGGTCCTGGAGGAGGAAGGGGGTTAAATAGCTGCCTCAGACTCAGCTTAGCAGTACGCCAGCCTAGCCTCCAGCCACTACATCGTCTGTATTTTATTCAGCTGCCAGGATCCTTCACTGCACTTGCTGCCGCACCTCCTGCTCTGACAGGGCATTGCTCCACCGTATCCTGCAGCAGATGGAACAAATGGAGAGTCATCTCACCAGGATCGAGCAGAGTCTGGAAAAGCTCTGGACTCACATAGATAGTGCTTTCTCCTGAGCCCTTTTATTAACCTTTTGTTTTAGTGGGAGGGACTTGTTTTTGGTGGAGAGGGTGAGGAGGGAGTTGTGACGGGGTTTTCCTATTAGACTTTTCATTGGACTTTTTGGGGACAGGGCTATTTGTTTGGGAAGAGGGGCGGGACTGTTGTGGATAGAAAGGGTTAGTTTTTGTATCTGTTAAAAATAAAAAGGGGATAACTTATTTTACTTAATTTATGTCTTGATGTATGCCCCAAATGTTTATTTAGGTGATTTCGTTTGCACCGCTGTCTTCTTATTTAGCCTGTTTCATAAACCTGCTAAAAAAAAGTGTATGTCATTTACCTATTCTCTTGTTTATAGCTCTCTGCAACTATATTGACCACTAGGGAGTGGTTGCTATTGCCTATTTTGCCTACAAAAACTAGATACACACAGACATCTTCTTCAGTAGGAGTTAATTACTAACTACACAAGTTCACTTCATCCATAGTTCTTATCTTACCTGAATAGATGAAGCAATTGAGTCTTCTAACTGCAGGGTTTTCCCAAGTTGGCATCTTAAGTGGGTAGTAGGTAGTAATAGTAGTAGGCTATTACACTAACAGGAAAGACAGAAGGTACCACTCCCAGCTATGCAAATTGCAACTGCAGGATTAATCAAAGGGTTAACCATCACTGTCAAATTTGAAAGAGAGTTTGTGGGTCATATTATATCATACCTTCAGGAAGACTGAGACCAGTCTACCACCATGACAGTATGTGACACACAACAGAGAAGACCTGATATGATAATAAAATTAGAAACATCAACTTCTTCTGAGCAATTGTGGGGAGCTAGTATTTAAAAACTAAACTTAGGAAATGAAATCATGGAGTCAGGAGTAGTGTGCTCAGAGTCAAGATTAGTTGGGCAAGGTTAAGCATTAACACAACACACAACACAAGGTGTATATGATGATGTTCAGGTAATAATGAGGTCATACAGTGAGATGGTGTTGCTTTCACCAAATCTACCCAAGCAAGTATGTGATCCATTTATGGTGCAAAATTAAGGGACACTTCAATAAATCACACAGCCCGGTGAAAGAGGGTGACGGGCTCAATTAATCTATGGGAAAGGGTATTTGGGAAAAAGTGTGACAAAAAGAAACACTACACAAAAGAAACCACAACGATATTCATCAGGGCGCTGGGCAGCACATCAGCATCAATCTATTGTAGAAGGAAATGATGAAGGGATAAGTATGATACCGTTTGGTTAAATGCATTGCAAATAGTCCTTCTGTCCCAGAAAGACCCAAGATAGTATAGCTCGAAATGTTGTGTCTTCTACGTTTTAAAAATACAAATTATGGAAGATTGAAGTTAACCCACCCAGTTCTAGAAATTATGATTGTCAAAAGGAAAATTATACTGTTTTTCAAAATTGGGTGGGGCAACTCCAATCTTCTTGGAATGTACATCTCTCTTGGGTGCCTGGCTGAAGGCCAGTAGGTAAGCTGGAGTCTTAAGCTTTCACCAAGTTTTGTTTGTGCAGGAGAGGACTAAGAGAAGAGCTGTATATTGGAAAAAACAGTAACCGTATTGTACAGTAAAGGAGAAGGATAAAAGGGAGCAGGGAAAGCTTAATGAGGAGTCAGGAGTGTGCCAAGAAGACTCAAAGGCAGAGCAGAAACATAAGAGGAGTCTGACGTTTGAATCAGCAAATGCAGTAAACACATTCTCAGAAGCATTTCCCAAATCAACACACTTCTCTCCAGTCCACAGAGATGACTGCGCACTAGGCCTCAGAGACTTTGCCATCATTATGGTTTCTCTTTGAAGTTGATAATTTTCTCCTCCTAGCTGTTGAGGTAGTTTCGCCCTGATTCCTTCCATCCTCCTCCTCCTGATTCTGAGTAAGTCTGTCCCAGTCCCAAACCGAGCAAGGTATACCTGTGTACTGTACTGCTGTTGAAGAAAAAATAGAGAATAAGAACTGGAGTGTTTTGTGTAGATTTGTGTTTGGTAACTAAAGTGACTGGCCTGCTCTGAAGAACGAGACAAAAGGAGTAGACCCTGCAGGTAAATTTCACTAAGTTTGAAAGACCCATCACTTTCATGAAAAAAATGATCACCCATCATCCCCCAAACATTGCAAATCATCAGACTCAAGTTTACAAACATGTTGAACAGCCTCCCTCACTGTCAACCACCCCATACATCATCAGTCATCACTCACAGTCATTCATATATTACCACTCATTGGTGGAATAGTTAGTAGTTACCTCTTCCAATCCAAGCATAGTGGTTGAACAAAATATTATTTCCTCTTTGATGGTAGCAAGTAGGAACACATTGGAATTTGGCTTTGGCACTGGCAGTCTTTTGATCAATGATCTTCTGGGGCTGCCCTCCTAGGTGATATAAAAGAAAAAGGGTAGGCAATGGCATGCGAGGGAGGCGGGCACCGTCTCCAATGTCCTGTAGGGAATGTGGGGTTTTCTTCACTGCACACGGGTTCAACTCCAATCTGGCCATATAACATGTGACTAAAAATGGTGGGGCAGCATAAATCCAACACAAACATAATGTTCCACCAGCATTTTTTTTTGCAAAGAAAGAAGTTCAACAAGAAATAATTAAAAAGATGTATCGTGGCACAGGAATACTCAGTTCAGGAAGTAGAGTTCATCCTCAAACTCAGATAGTTCACCCAGAAGTTGGTCAGCAATCACACTTGATTGTGATCAATCATCCTTTTTCTCCTCCTGTGGCATTTGGGGAACAGTGTAATAAAGTAATATAAAATGCAGGTTCATTTTGATCATGGTTAATCTCTCCACAATTTAAGGTGAGAGACTGGTCCTTCTCACTGTTACAACAGCCCCAGATGCACTTAACACAGGTTCAGCAGACACACTGGTTACATGTCAAGCCAGATACTTTATTGCAATCCTGCTGGGCTCTGGCCATAGGCCCATCTCACCATACAAATACACCAATCGGTTTTGATCTTTTGGGTCATCCTGATATTCTTGGAACATTGTCTGAAGTGTCATTGGGGCTGCCACTTGCTTAACCACTTTTGTCTTTGCCTCTGCATTGGACTTAAGACCTGCGACTTGAAACTAAGCCATTGCAGATGTTGGGTCAACTTCTTCTGATACCGTTGTTGTTGGTGTTCTTGATGGTTTGGGCTGCTCTGAGGCAAGACTGCTCTCTCTGGAGGTTGAAGGTGGCACTCATACCTGTGGAGCGGGACTATAAGTTCCAGCCATTCTTCTTCCAGGTCTCTGGCTTGCTCAATAATTTACCTCTTATATTTTGAAACATCCCTGTCAGAAAAAAGAATGAAAGTGTGGAAAACAAATTCTAGCTTGGATCAAGTAGGGTTGGAACGCTGAATGGTCCACAACTGCTTCTGGATTTTAAAAGAATGGCTGAAATGAGTGCAGATTCATCTGCAGGTGGACAGTATGTTGCTGACTATGGGGGTCATTCCAACCCTGGCGGTCGGTGTTAAAGCGGCTGCAAACCCGCCAACAGGCTGGCGGTTCAAAAAATGGAATTCTGACCCTGGCGGAAACCGGCAACAGAGACCGCCATTTTAACACTCCGACCGCCACGGCGGGACAAACAAACAGCGCGGCGGTCACCGCCAACAGACAGGCGGGAGTCAATGTACCGCCCACCCTATTACAACCCACCAATCCGCCACCTTTTCCAGGGCGGTAGCCCCGCCGATAAAAACACGGCGGAAACAGACATTTCAAACGGAAAACGCTCACCTCCATACACCCCACGAGGAATCTGGACAGCATGGAACCCGAACTACACATCCTACCAGCTATTGTATTCCTGCTCCTCTACCAGGAGCACGAACGCCGGCGCAGAAGACTACGGTGAGTACTGCACCTACGACACAGGGGAGGGGGGAGGAGAAAATATTACGGGCACACATACGCTACACACCCACCCCCACCCTCACCCACTACAACACACACATCAATGCATAGCAATACATCACTGTTACAACCCCCAAAACCCCCGGAAGAATGCAAAGACAAAATGAAATGATCATAAACAGTCGAATATATTGTATTATTGGCATATAAAAATATCACACATTTAAAACTAATATATACATTAATAATAAAAGTCCGATACTTTTAGCAGTCATTGTCCGTGGACCACTGGGCCCAAATCACATGGGCAAGGCCCACACAGGATACCTGACACCAACGGAGAGAACACTGCAGGGGCATCAGATAGAAAAACTACAGGCACCTCAGGGGGAAGTGAAGGGGGGGCACCTCAGCCACATGAGTACACGACGCCAGATCCACGAGGGGCCTCCATGCCCACTGTCCCATCCTGGGGAGTGCAAAGCCACAGTCTCTCAAGTCCATACAGTGGGTGGCTTGCCCACTGTCCCATCCTGGGGAGTGCAAAGCCACAGTCTCTCAAGTCCATACAGTGGGTGGCTTGCCCACTGTACCATCCTGGGGAGTGCAAAGCCACAGTCTCTCAAGTGGATGACAGTGTCCACTGGTGCTGGAGGGGGACTGGTGCCCAGAGTGCTTCGTGCAGCCCTGCCCGACACAGATGCGGCACTGCCCCTTCCGCCAATGGGCAAGCGGTGCTTGAGATGAAGGGCCTAGTTCAACGGTGCTTGAGACGGCGGTGCCCAGCGGAGCGGTGCTTGAGATGAAAGGCCCAGTGCAGCGGTGTTTGAGATGAAGGGCCCTGTTCAGCGGTGCTTGAGACGGCGGTGCCCAGCGGAGCGGTGCTTGAGATGAAGGGCCCAGTGCAGCGGTGCTTGAGACGGCGGTGCCCAGCGGAGCGGTGCTTGAGATGAAGGGCCCAGTGCAGCGGTGCTGGAGATGAAGGGCCCAGTGCAGCGGTGCTTGAGACGGCTGTGCCCAGCGGAGCGGTGCTTGAGATGAAGGGCCCAGTTCAGCAGTGCTTAAGACGGCGGTGCCCTGTTCAGTGGTGCTTGAGACGGCGGTGCCCTGTTCAGCGGTGCTTGAGACGGCGGTGCCCTGTTCAGCGGTGCTTGAGTGAAAGGGCCCAGTGCAGCGGTGCTTGAGACGGCGGTGCCCTGTTCAGCGGTGCTTGAGACGGCAGTGCCCTGTTCAGCGGTGGTTGAGTTAAAGGGCCCAGTGCAGCGGTGCTTGAGACGGCGGTGCCCAGCGGAGCAGTGCTTGAGATGAAGGGCCCAGTGCAGCGGTGCTTGAGACGGCGGTGCCCAGCGGAGCGGTGCTTGAGCTGAAGGGCCCAGTGCAGCGGTGCTTGAGACGGCGGTGCCCAGCGGAGCGGTGCTTGAGATGAAGGGCCCAGTTCAGCGGTGCTTGAGACGGCGGTGCCCAGCGGAGCGGTGCTTGAGATGAAGGGCCCAGTTCAGCGGTGCTTGAGACGGCGGTGCCCAGCGGAGCGGTGCTTGAGATGAAGGGCCCAGTGCAGCGGTGCTTGAGACGGCGGTGCCCAGCGGAGCGGTGCTTGAGATGAAGGGCCCAGTTCAGCGGTGCTTGAGACGGCGGTGGCCAGCGGAGCGGTGCTTGAGATGAAGGGCCCAGTTCAGCGGTGCTTGAGACGGCGGTGCCCAGCGGAGCGGTTCTTGAGATGAAGGGCCCAGTGCAGCGGTGCTTGAGATGAAAGGCCCAGTGCAGCGGTGCTTGAGACGGCGGTGCCCAGCGGAGCGGTGCTTGAGATGAAGGGCCCAGTTCAGCGGTGCTTGAGACGGCGGTGCCCAGCGGAGCAGTGCTTGAGATGAAGGGCCCAGTGCAGCGGTGCTTGAGATGAAGGACCCAGTGCAGTGGTGCTTGAGACGGCGGTGCCCAGCGGAGCGGTGCTTGAGATGAAGGGCCCAGTGCAGCAGTGCTTGAGACGGCCGTGCCCAGCGGAGCGGTGCTTGAGATGAAGGGCCCAGTGCAGCGGTGCTTGAGACGGCCGTGCCCTGTTCAGTGGTGCTTGAGACGGCGGTGCCCTGTTCAGCGGTGCTTGAGTGAAAGGGCCCAGTGCAGCGGTGCTTGAGATGAGTGTCCAGTGCAGCGGTTCCGGCCCAGGCATGGATGTCACTCGCCACCTGACATGTGGCTGGCGGGGCCTTCCTTCCCATCTGTCTGTTGGCTTGCGGGGCCCTCCTGGCCTGCCGAACCGGGCCTCTGGGTGTCATCCTGCACACCTGGGATGGGGCTGGTGGGTCCCTCCTGGGCAGCTGGCCTGCTGCAGGACTTGTCGGGCGTGCTGCCCTTCCCACCCTTCCCTGGTCGTCTGAGGCCCTTTCCCACCTTTGGCGGTGTGCCAGGTGGCACCCCACTTCCAGCCGGAGCCAGGGTAGGGATTTTGGTCCCTGGTGTCCTTGGCCTCTCGCGCCGGGCACTGGTAATCTTTGGGTGTTTTTCCGGGGGTGGGCTGGCCGTGCCTTGGCTCCTAGCAGAACTAGTTGCCCTTGAGGGTGGGGGACTCCACAGTCCTTGGACAACAGTCTTGATCGGTCCTGGTTTGGTGGTGGCTGAGGTGCTGATTGCAGTCTTATGAGATGGACGAGGTGGGGGAGTTGTTGGAAAGAGGTCAAGTTTGGAAAGGAAAATCAATTTGGAAAGAGAGGGACGGCTAGGTGTAGTGGGTATGGGAGTGGAGGAAGAGGATGTGGTTGTAGGAGTGTGAAGTCTGGTGTCTTTGGGTGCAGGTGCTTGGGCTGGAGGCTGTCGTGAGGTGGATGGCTGTTGGGTGGGTGGCTACCTGCGTTTGTGTGGTTTGGAAGAGTGGGTGACAGACACACTGGGAGAGGACACAGGGGACGTGTAAATGGTAGTGGGGGTGGTGACTGCACGTGTGCGGAGTGTTCTGGTGGGTGTGCTGGTGATGGACGTAGTGGCTGAAGATGTTGTGCATGCAAGTGTGAGTGGAGACGTCACAGGGAAGGAGGAGGGAGACGAGGAGGAGGGGGACACAGTGGAGGCAGAGGCTGTTGGTGTGTCTGCATGTGGATGTTGCTTGTGTGAATGCTTGTATGATGTGTGGTGCTTATGTCTGGATGAGCTTCCCTTGGGTGTTGAGGTGTGTGCAGGCTGGTCTGATAGTGTGTCTGGAATAGGCAGAGGTACAGGGGATTGGGTCTGGGTGGAGGAAGTTGGAGGGGGGAGGCTAGAGACAGGGACAATTGCTGCCGTCAGTGCTGAGGCCAGAGCGTTGAACGATCGCTGATGGGCAGCCTGACCCGTATGAATGCCCTCCAGGTATGCATTACTCCGGTGCACCTCCCTTTCTACACCCTGGATGGCATTCAAAAGGGTAGACTGCCCAACAAGGATGGTCCTCAGGAGGTCAATGACCTCCTCACTGAGGGCAGCAGGGGTGACAGGGGCAGGGCCTGAGGTGCCTGGGGCGAAGGAGATGCCCCCCTTCCTGGGTGAGCGGGCACGGGGCAAACGCTGAGGGGCTGCTGGGAGGGCGGTGCTGGTGCGCTGGGTGGCGGCTGTACCTGTTGTTGCGGGGGGCACGGATGTTGCCGCCACCACAAGGGAGCTCCCTTCAGAGGACGAGTCGCTGCCACTGACATCAGCACGAGTCCCCGCTGTGGAGCTCCCCTCGCCCTCCGTCCCACTGGTGTACTCAGAGTCCATTGCATGGCCCTCCAGGGCCATGTGGGATGGATGCAGCTCCCTCGTGCTCCGATGTCACTTCTCCTCCGCCTGATGATGCTAATGCACACATGAACAGGAAGACCACAAAAAAGGGGGGGAGGAGAAATAAAGACATGTTGAGTGCATGGATTACCGCTACCGTTGGCGGACAAGACAGACACAGAAGCCCCCTGCACTACGCCGCGCACTTGAGGTCCACTAGGCAATCCGTGGGACATGGCCTACAAGCCTATGGACGACAACTGCACACATGGATGACACAGGGCCATGGATACCTGTACTTGGTACCCTACAGATGTAGGGAGCGGGAGCACAGGGCCATGCCTTACGGAGGGGCCTAGCCTACAGAAATCGCCCTGGCCAAGGGATACCCACAGCCCTCCTCCCCCACCCAGACACCTCCACTGCACGCAAAGTCAGCAGAATGTATTTGTACTCACCCCCTTGTGTCTGCTGTGATGTCCTCACGCGCCCATCCAAATCGGGGTAGGCCACCGCCAGGATCCGGGACATCAGGGGGGTCAATTGACGACTGGCACCCCTCCTACGTTGGGAGGCCATCCCCAGCAGAGCCTCCGCCGTCTTCCTGCTCCCGAGTCGGATGTCCTCCCACCTCTTCCGGCAGTGGGTGCCCCGTCTGTTGTGGACCCCCAGGGTCCGGACGTCCTTGGCGATGGCACGCCAAATCGCGATTTTCTGGTGGGCGCTGACCTATGTGACATATACAGGGAGAGAAAAATTGTCATCACCTTCTGCATGCTCAATGTGAGTGACCCCCCCATCCCCACCCTTGCCATGTGGCACATGCTCTCATCTGTCGTCTGATGCATGCCTCAATCGCTCCCCTCCCCACCATCTTTCATCCACCCGACTCAACCCAGGCATTGCCCACAAAGCATGGTCCCAGTGTACTTACCTGTTGGTCTGGAGGACCGTAGATTAGCGCATACTGGGGGAGGACCCCATCCACGAGTTTCTCCAATTCTTCAGAAGTGAAGGCAGGGGCCCTTTCCCCAGTCGCAGCAGCCATTGTCTCTTCCAGACCGAGGTCACAGCAGCACTTGCAGTGTAGGTCCTCTCCTGTGGAAGATCAGGTATCGAGTGAATAAGTAGATAGAAAATGGCGGTCACGCCCGCGGCGGTGCGTACCGCGGCGGTGCGTACAGCGGCGGTGCGTACCGCGACCGCCGGCTCACATCGTCATTGGCTCCTGAAACCCATAGGGTTCAATGTTAACCAATGCGGCTTTGCGCCGCGGTCTTCGACCGCCTACCGCCACGGTGTGCCACGCCAGCGCATTGACCTCACATCCCATTGTCACACTTCACAGGTCAGGCAGCCCCCATTTCAAGGGCCCACATGGCTTAATTTCTACTGCGTCACACATACCTAGGCCTTTCCTCAACACTCATACAAACCATTCAATACATAGTGAATCGTGTTGTGTGCAAGCTGTGGGAACGTACCTGTGGGTTGATTGACTCTGTGCTCGCTGTTGTCCTTCCTAGGCACCGTCCGCTGGGCAATGCGAGGAGATGGAGGAATCTTCCCGTGTACAGACCGCTGGTGGACCTGTCGACAATGGATGAATGACATGTCATTCTGACATACAGGCTTGACCGAGCCACTATACATGAACTGTGTGCCCAGCTGGAGGCAGACCTGATGTCACCCATCCGCCAACCCACAGGGATCCCCCCTCTAGTGCAGGTGCTGTCAGTACTTCATTTCTTAGCAAGTGGGTCATTTCAAACAACAGTGGCCATATCATCAGGGATGTCTCAACTTACGTTTTCCAAGGTGTTGTCCAGAGTGTTGTCTGCCCTGCTCAAACACATGCAGAGCTACATCGTTTTCCATGAGGTGGGGGATTTGCCTACAGTGAAGGGTGATTTCTATGCCCTTGGACATATCCCCAACATCATAGGTGCCATTGATGGGACACATGTGGCTTTGGTACCCCCCAGCAGGAGTGAACAGGTGTACAGGAACAGGAAAAATTATAATTCGATGAATGTACAGATGGTCTGTTTGGCAGACCAGTACATCTCCCATGTTAATGCCAAGTTCCCTGGCTCAGTGCATGACGCCTACATCCTGCGGAATAGCAGCATCCCGTATGTGATGGGTCAACTCCAGAGGCACCGGGTGTGGCTATTAGGGGACTCTGGTTACCCCAACCTGTCCTGGCTACTGACCCCAGTGAGGAATCCCAGGACCAGGGCAGAGGAACGCTACAATGAGGCCCATGGGCGGACAAGGAGGGTGATCGAACGCACTTTTGGCCTCCTGAAGGCCAGGTTCAGGTGCCTCCATATGACAGGTGGATCCCTAATGTACTCACCAAAGAAGGTGTGCCAGATCATCGTGGCCTGCTGTATGCTTCACAACCTGGCTTTGCGCTGCCAGGTGCCTTTTCTGCAGGAGGATGGTCCAGATGGTGGTGTTGTAGCAGCTGTGGAGCCTGTGGAGAGTGAAGAAGAGGAAGCCGAAGAGGACGACATAGACAACAGGAACACAGTAATAGAGCAATATTTTCAGTGACATACAGGTAAGAGTACACACCAGCATATTACATTTACTTGAAGACTCCTACCTCTCTACTGTCTGACTTTTTCCCCCAGTGTATGGTAACTGTGTTGTGACTTTCCCTTCCGTTTTCAGAGCTGCGTGCCCCACTGCGTGACATCTGCTTTGTTTCCCCATGGACTACAGCTGTGTGACAGCGGTTTGTTGGCATCACAATGTGAATAAAATTTTTGCCACTGTCATGTCTAATACATTTGTTAAAATCACAGACAGACTCCAGATTGTTTATGTGCAATAAGTGTGTTTATTCTAGTGCTCTAATTTGGATGGGTGGTTGCAAATCGGTGAGGGGTGATGGTGGAGGATTGTCCATGGCAGAGACCAGACTATCAGGTTCACAGGTGCATTGTCCAAATGTCTGTGGGAAGTGGAGCAGGGGCAGTTTAAGGTTGGACAGGGTGACAATGTGGGACAGTGGGATGACAATCACGGCGGTATCCTTTGCTGGCGGGGGTCTTGACATGTTACTCTGTCTTCTTCCTGGATCTCAGGGCCCGCTTGCGGGGTGGTTCTCCTTCTGCAGGGGGTGGGGTTCTGGTGGCCTGTTGGTCTTGTGTCGGGGCCTCCTGTCCACTAGCGCTGGCGGAGGTGGTAGCCAGTTCTTGGTCCATGCTAGTGACAGGGGCCCTTTGAGGTGCCACAGTGTTCCGCAATGTGGTGATTAACTCATTCAGGGCCACAATGATGGTACCCATGGCGGAACTGATGTTTCTTAGTTCCTCCCTGAACCCCATATACTGTTGCTCCTGCAGAAGCTGGATTTCCTGAAACCTGGCCAGGACCGTCACCATCGTCTCCTGGGAGCGGTGGTATGCTCCCATGATGGAGGAGAGGGCCTCGTGGAGAGTGGGTTCCCTTGGCCTGTCCCCCCCCTGACACACAGCAGCCCTCCCAGTTCCCCTGTTTCCCTGGGCCTCCGTCCCCTGGACCGTGTGCCCACTACCACTGCCCCCAGGTCCCTGTTGTTGTTGGGGTGGTGGGTTAACCTGGGTTCCCTTTAGTGGTGGACACACCGCTGATTGATGTGTCCTGGGGACAGAGGTATGGGTCCGCTGGGTGGGTGCTGTGCTGGTGTTCCCAGAGGGGGGAAGGTCTGCTGTGGCCTGTGACTGTCTGAGGGGAACCGACTGTCCCGAGGTCCCCGATGGACCGGGCTGGTCATCTAGATCCAGGGAGACAGAGCTGCTGTCATCACTGTGGGCCTCTTCTGGGGGTGGAGTGGACATTTGTGGACCCTCCTGCGCGGTGACCTGGCGTTCGGGTCCTGCAGGGGTATAAAAGTATGGTTATTGCTTGTGTGTGCCAATGGCGTGCAATGGGTGGGTGCCTGTGTAGCCCAGTGCTGGCATTCCTTTGTGGGGGCTGTTGTGACGGTGTTTTGGGGGGGGGTGATGGGTATGTGCATTGGGCATGCTTTGGTGATGGGTGTCCATGCTTTGGGGCCGCATGCAGGGCTAAGTTTTGGGAGGGGTCAACAACGCACACAACACCAAAGAGCTCTTCAGCATCGTGAAAGAACTCTCCAACCCCAGCTCCATCACCAACGACATCCCGCCATCTCAAGACCTGTGCGAATCCCTGGCCACCTTCTTCCACCGCAAGATCACCGACATCCACGACAGCTTCAACCCCGACCCCCCCTCACCCACCACCGAGTCCACCACCCCTGCGACTACCACTCGCCTGACCGGCTGGTCCAGCGTCAGCGACGAAGACACCATCAAAACCATGAACTCCATCCACTCCGGATCCCCATCGGACCCCTGCCCTCACCATGTCTTCAACAAAGCCAGCGCAGCCATCGCGCCCCACCTCCGGAAAACAATCAACTGTTCCTTCGAGACAGCAACCTTCCCAGAAAGCTGGAAGCATGCCGAGATCAACGCCCTTCTGAAGAAGCCCAAGGCGGACCCCAAGGACCTCAAGAACTTCCGTCCCATCTCCCTGCTCCCTTTCCCGGCAAAAGTGACCAAGAAGATTGTCAACAAACAGCTAATCCGCTACCTCGAAGTCAACAACATCCTGGACCCATCCCAATCTGGTTTTCGCAGTAACCACAGCACCGAGACCGCCCTCATCGCCGCCACTGACGACATCCGGACCCTGATGGACAAAGGAGAAACAGCTGCCCTCATCCTCCTGGACCTATCAGCAGCCTTTGACACGGTCTGCCACCGCACCCTATCAGCACGCCTCCATGACGCCGGTATCCAAGAGAAGGCCCTGGCCTGGACCACATCCTTCCTCTCCGGCAGAACCCAGAGCGTCCGCCTTCCACCCTTCCGCTCCAAAACCACTGAGATCATCTGCGGCGTCCCACAGGGATCCTCCCTCAGCCCGACACTGTTCAATATCTACATGGCCCCCCTCACCCACGTTGCACGACAACACAACCTCAACATCATCTCCTACGCCGACGACACCCAGCTGATCATATCCCTCACCGAAGATCCCGACACCGCCAAAGCTAACCTCCACCGAGGAATGAAGGCCATAGCCGACTGGATGAAGGACAGCAGACTGAAGCTGAACTCAGACAAGACGGAGGTCCTCATTCTCGGACCCACCCCATCAGCCTGGGACGACTCTTGGTGGCCCACGTCACTAGGCACAGCCCCGGAACCCACGTACCACGCACGCAACCTGGGGGTCATCCTCGACTCCACTCTCTCCATGACCAGGCAAGTCAACGCCGTCTCCGCGTCCTGCTTCAACACCCTCCGTATGCTCTGCAGGATATTCAAATGGATCCCCCTCGACACGAGAAAAACCGTTACCCAGGCCCTCATCACCAACAGACTCGACTACGGGAACGCCCTCTACTCGGGAACTACAAACAAGCTCCTGAGATGACTGCAACGCATCCAGAACGCCTCGGCCCGACTCATCCTCGATGTCCCCGCCGCAGCCACATCACACTCCACCTGAGAGGCCTGCACTGGCTCCCCATCAACAAAAGGATCACCTTCAAGCTCCTGATCCACGCACACAAAGCACTGCACAACACCGGACCCACCTACCTCAACAACCGACTCAGCTTCCACACCCCCACCCGAAGCCTCCGCTCAGCCAACCTTGCCCTCGCCACAGTCCCCCGCATCCGAAAAACCACCGGCGGCGGCAGATCCTTCTCCTACCTTGCCGCCAAGACCTGGAACACTCTCCCCACCATCCTACGACAGACCCAGGACCTGCTGGCCTTCAGAAGACTCCTCAAGACCTGGCTCTTCGACCAGTAGCACCCCCCCTCCCCAGCGCCTTGAGACCCTTGCGGGTATGTAGCGCGCTTTACAAATGCAGTGATTGATTGATTGATTGATGGGTGGGTTGTGATGGTGAGACATTTACAAGGGGTAGTTGTGATGGGGGTGAGGGTGAGGGTGAGGGTGGGGGTATGAGTTGGCATGCAGGTGGGATGGGGAGGATGAAGTAGTGAAGATGAGACTTACCAGAGTCCATTCCTCCACCGACTCCTGCGAGGCCCTCAGGATGCAGGATGTTCAAGACTTGCTCCTCCCATGTTGTAAATTCTGGGGGAGGAGGTGGGGGTCCGCCGCCAGTCCGCTGTACCGCGATGTTGTGCCTTGATACTATGGAACGCACCTTCCCCGTAGGTCGTTCCACCTCTTCCTGATGTCGTCCCTATTTCTTGGGTGCTGTCCCACAGCGTTGTCCCTGTCGACTATTCTGCTCCATAGCTCCATCTTCCTGGCAATGGTGGTGTGCTGCACCTGTGTCCCGAACAGCTGGGGCTCTACTCGTACGATTTCCTCCACCATGACCCTGAGTTCATCATCTGAGAACCTGGGGTGTCTTTGAGGTGCCATGGGGTGGTGTGGATGATGTGTGGGGTGGAGTGTGTAGTGATAGGTGGGGTGCTATTTAGTGGTGTGTTGTGTGAGGTGCGTGGAAGTTCTGTGGGTATTGGTATTGTGTGCCTGTGGATGCTTGGTAGTTGACTGTGGTGTCTCTCTCTGGTCTTTGTTCAGGATTTTTGGCTGTAGGGGTTTGTGGGTGATGTGGGTGTGTGTTTTATATTGTATTGAGTGTGTGGGAGTGGTGTGTGTATGTGTATCAGGTATGTGTATTTCGAATTGGCCAATGTGGTAGTGTTTTGTACGAGTATGTGTATTTCGACCGCGGCGGTGTGTACCGCCAATAGAATACCGCGGTTGAAAGACCGCCGCGTGGATTCGTGGGTCGTAATGGCATGGGCGTATTTCTGTTGGCGTGACGGTGGAGGTTTGGTCATCGCCAGTTTATCGCTGACCTTTGGTGTGGCGGACTTTTGTGGATGTCGGTATTTTGGCGGTTTGCCTGTTGTGGGTCAGAATGACCGTGGCGGTTTACCGCGACCGTGGCGGTGTTATGGCGGTCTTCTGTCTGGCGGTAAGCGCCTTTTACCGCCGAGGTCAGAATGACCCCCTATGTCCTCTTTTCTGAGAAAGTCTTGCACAACCAGGTAGATGCAGTGCATCGAACACAGGACCCTGTAATAGCCACCATCTGCCATGGCATTGACTATGTTACTGCCCTTGTCCATGGCAACAAATTCAATTCAGGAACCTCTGGAATGCAGCCATTCAGACGCCTAGATATTAACTACATCCAAGATGTTTGCAGCTGTATGTGATTTTTCCATGACAAACATGACTACTGTTGCAAGACACCAAACACTCCTAAACATTTTTTTCAGGGAAAAGGCCAGTAGATAGCTTTTGCTTTACCCCCACAAAAGGGATCCAGTGTGCAATGTTGCACATGTAATCAGTAGCCTGACAACTTGTCCACATGTCTGGCGGTAAAGCTTATCCAGCCAATTGAAGCACATTGTGATGCAGCACTGAAACAGCAACTCAGGCAAAGTAGGTCCAACTTGAAACCTTCCATTTTGGGCAGATGGCTACCACAAACTATAAGAATCCTACTCTTTTCACAAAAGTAAAAGGGAGAAGGTCCAGCGCTAACATTGTTGCTAGATTCCCATTGTACAAACATGTCATTGGGTGTTTGTAGTCGTAGGTGCTCTCCTGCCTAAACATGCCCATAATTGTAGCCTGGATTTTTTTCATTTCTGAGGCCACTGCCGCAGGTGACTTTTGAGATGTAGTTGTGCCGTGGTGTCTCATCTGACTAGAATCTACCAGTGCCATTGTGAGATCTCTGAGGCGGGTGACACTTGTGCACTGCTTTGGACAGGGCTGCTCTGCATGATGATGTCACCCTCTTCTTCCTCATCTTCTACTGATTTGACCAGTTATAGCTGATGTTTCCTGGATCTTCTCACCTTTACCACAGTGACCATATTCAGCAATTTTTCTTTTAGGTGGTCCTTCCACTGGATTGTGTGATGTATTTTTATATGTGTTGTTTGGCCTCCAGTACCCTAATGTGAACCAGACTTACCTCGATGAACACTTACTTTGCAAATGGAACATATCACAATGTCCTCCTCCTGTTTGCTAATTGTAAAAAAATCCCAAAATGGGGAGAAGTACTTTTTTACTCGCCCGCTGAAAGTGTCTGAAGAAGAACTGGAAGTAGGTGGGTGTGTTGATTGCCTCTCTGCAGTACATACTTCTATTGAAGTACAGGTTGGTGAAGGTCTGCTGAGGTCTTACAAATATGGGAGCTGGCAATGCTGCTTGTACCACATTCCTCTGAGCAGGTTGGACAGAAATTTCAGACCCCTCTGTTTCAGCTTCCACAATGACTTGCTCCTCATGGTCATCCACTTCATCATCCCCATCCAGGATTGTAAGGATTTCTGGAACTTTTCTTTTCCCTTGCCTTTCCTGGCATCTGGGGTCCACTCCATCTCTCTATCATCATCATCAGACGTGGTGCTTGGAGAAGATGCTTGAGTAGTACCCTTCCCTTTTCTTGCTGGAGATCTGGGAGCCATTGATTCTAAAAGAGGAGATTCTTGCTCTGCAGGTAGCTTGACCTCCTGTTCTGCTCCAATTTTGGGAAGATCTACTATTGGTGGCTGTGGCTGCTGTGCACTTTGCTCTGTTTCCTGAATTGATTGAGTACTACTTTGTGAAATGGACAAATCCAATTCAATGTCACCTCTTGTTGGCGTCGCCATGATTGTAGTGGCTGCTTCACTAACAGACATGGTCTTGGCTTTAGGTTGGGGTGTTGCTGTAGATGCGGCAGTGCTGCTTCCAAGTTCCTCCTCGGAGGCCGGTGTGGCAGGCAAATATCTCAAGACAAAGGTTGCGGTCATCACATCACTGGTGGAAAGCTGCTTCTTTTCACTGACCATTTTCTTTGTAGCAATGTTCCTTGGGGCAATCTTAAAGCTCTCAGTTGGCAGTGGAACTAATATGCACAAGCAGATGAGAGTTAAGGACTTAACTGTACATGCCTTCACTTTGACAGTACTGCAGGTGATGTGACGTCTCTTCCCTTCCTGTTCACCTAAAAGCAACCACGCAAGACAAACATGTAGTTATTGAAACATGGCATTGTTGCAGGTTGAAATAGTACAGACAAATGCAATCTTACTATGGTTGGTTACTTGTGTAATAAATGCCAGTTTAATGAAACACTGTAAAGTGAAATCACACCACCACAACATAACATTTCATTTCAAATCAGGCAGCACAACATGCAGATGTATCTCTTTTGTTTTAACACCATCGATTTAAAAAAAGAGACCTGCATTAGTCAAAGAGAGGGTCTTGGGCAAATAGAATAATCGTTAAAAAGCCTATGGCAGCAAGGTGGCCCTTGGGAAATTAAGTAATCATGAAAAAATAAAAATTATGCTTCAGTGATTTGACTGCAGTGCACCGCAGCCATGGTGTCCAGGAGGAAAATGAATTATTATACACCTAAAGAAATCAGAAGTGATAGTGCTGCTGTGGGCCTTTAGTGGATGGATTAATGTAGGAATGGTTATGGATGTGGATCACTGGATGGATTAAGGCAAAATGTAGAATTAAATAAATGAAATAAAAAATGTAAAAAAATAAAATAAAATAAAAAACACAATAAAACACAAGAAATTCAAAAACATGTGATAAAAAATTAAAATTAAAAAAGTTAATCTTACATAAACATAGAAGAAAAATAAAACATAAATAAAAAATAAATACAAAAATATAAAATTAAAATAAACAAATGATGAATAATTTATGATGTTTGTATGTAAGCCTATGGCAAAGACACACTGGCTAGATGCACAAAATGGCTAACAGCCATGGTCCAACAAAAAGGAACAAGGAGGCATGGCAAAGAAAGAACACATGCAAGCCTATGGAAAAGGGAAGGACACTGGCTAGATGAACAAAATGGCTGCCAGCCACATAGTCAAATAACAACAACAAGGAGCAAGGAGCCATGTCAAACAATGAACTCATGCAAGCCTAAGGCAAAGGGTCACTGGTTGGATGTACAAAATGGCTGCCAGCCTCATGGTCAATCAACAACAACAAGGAGCAAGGAGGCATGGGGAACAAAGAAAGAACACATGCAAGACTATGGCAAAGGAACACTGTCTGCATGCACAAATTGGCCACCAGGTGCATGGTGAAACAAAAACAACATGGAGCAAGTAGGAATGGGGAACAAAGAAAGAACACATGCAAGTCTATGGCAAAGGAACACTGGCCTTCATTATGAACACGGCGGTCCGTTCCACGCCGCCGGCGGTAAAAAACGCCAACAGAAGAGTGGGCCGGTCTGCCAAATAATGAACCAAACAAAATGCAGGCATCCTGAAAAACCACCAACCGCCAGCAGAGGAGTGCCAACGACGACAGCAGAATCCACCCACAAGCCGACGGAAAGGCCCAACCCCCCCATTAAATAATGAACTACCAGTCCGCTGCCAGTTGTGGGGCAGGAACCACCGCCATGTAAAGCCAAGCGGAAATGAACCAAATATAAGGAAACACTCACCAGAGGCCCACACAACGCACCGAAGCAGACAAGGATAGAGAGCTGCAGATCATGCCAGCCCTGCTCCTTGCCATATACCTCCACGACCGAGACCGATGACGAAGACGACGACGGTAAGTACCGCAACCTACGAAACAAGGGAGGAAAGGGCACAGTCACATACCCAACCACTATACCCACCCTGCAATGCCCCCGCAACCCTTCACAGCAGCACAAGTCATAGACCCCACAGGAAGAGGTACTTACCCGACACAAGGCAAATCCAACTTGACCATAGTACATACAAATGCCCCACACTCATAAACAATGAAAAGAAATACCAGGTTCAACAGTGTGCCACCAAAACACAGGCCACACAGAAATCTTTAATGAAAGCTCACAAAGCCAAATAGTCCAAACAGGGCCAATGGCCAGTCCGTATGGCTACAATTGCCATAGGCCACAATGGACCCAACCTGAGTCTCACAAGTGCACGGTACTCCACCTAATGGGGCAAGAAAGGGGCATCCAGGCACCTCACAGAATGTGGGCATGGAGTGGTGGGGATTTGCGACAGGGGTGGGCCTTGGACATTCATTTGGAAGATGGACTAGGCTCAGCCCGGGCCTTTTTTTCCTCTGGGGAAGGGGCACGGGAATGTGAAGGGCGGACAGGGGTGGGCTGTGAAGTGGAAGGAGTGGAAAGGGCAAGGAGGTGAGCACGCTTGGGGACAAGACGGGGTGGGCCAGTGGGTTGGAAGAGGTCAGCACGGGAGAGGAAAAGTTTCCTCTGAGCAATTGGGGTGGTCCTGGATGAAGGTGTGGGAGTGGAGGCAGAGGCAGTGGATGTATGTGGTGTAGGGGTGCGTGTAGTGGGTGCAGGTGACTGGACAGTATGCTGTGGTGTGGTGGATGCATGATGGGTGGGTGTCTTGATGCTTTTGTGTGTTTTTGGAGGAAGGGGGTGGACACAGTGGGAAAAGACAGTCTGCTAGTGTGGTTGTATCTTCTGTGGGTGTCTGCAAGTCTGGTGAGTGTGCTGCATGTGTCAACTACAGTAGTTGTGGTGAGTGCAGGTGTGATGCATGGGGTACAAGTACAGATGTCTGCTATTGTGGTAAGTGCAGTAAGAGGAGGCTCTGGAAGGGGATCACACCCTGACACAGTCTGAAAGCCTGCAGCAGTACATCACATGTGAACAGTGTTTATATGCATGCTGAACATAAGTCTTCAAGATTAAACTCTGCAATGCAAAAGGTTAAACAACATCATATCAGCACAATGCATAAATTATGTTAGCTTGAAATTACTAGGTGTTTGCATTTTTGTCGCCCGTAGAGCGCGCACTGCATTGATGCTGACAGTACTCCCCTCTCCCAGACGCGCTCTAGGGCCTCGTTGTTCTGGATTGAGACGATGAAAACGCCTCCCAAGTGCTGGAGCATGGATATCAGATACGGAAACCCATGACTGAAGGTGCAGTGCATGAGGGTGTGGATGTAGAGGGGACAGACAGGGAGACGGAGGAGGTGGGCACACTGGAGGAAGTTGGTGTTGTTGTGTGTGCATGTGTCTGTTGGCTGTGTGAATGCTTGTGGTGGGAGGTGTGGTGCTTGTGTTTAGAAGTGTGCTTCTTGAGTGTAGATGTGCTTGACTGCATGTCTGAATGTGTGCTTTGGACTGGTGAAGGGAGTGGGGTGCTGCAAGGGGTAGAGGAGGTTGGAGAGGGGACGCAATAGCCAGGGAAACTGGAGCAGGGATTTCAGATACGGAATCCCATGAGTTACTTTCAGAGCCACAACCTTTCCATGAGTTTAAGTACCATAGGTTACGCCCTCTCAGTTTAGAATCCAATACTTTCTTGACTTTGTATTCTTCTTCCCCCTGTATTAGAACTGGAGATGGATGAGGGCGGACCTTCTGGTCTGCCTTTTTCAAGAGGGAAATGTGGAACACTGGATGAATCCGTAATGATCTTGGCAATTGCAGTTTATAGGTCACAGGATTGATTTGCTGAAGGACAGTATAAGGACCTATGAATTTGGGGTTGAACATGTGTTTCTTCTTGAAGTCTATATGTTTTGTGGAAAGCCACACTTTGTCACCTGGTTGATACTGCGGTCCCTCGCAATGTTTCTTGTCATAATACATTTTATATTTTTGTTTGGCCTTTTCTAAATGCTGTTGAATTAATTTCTGGGTTTGATGCAAATGTTGAATGGTTTCTGACACAGCTAGAGTAAGAGAACTTTCTTGAGGGATTGTGATGGGCAAAGTGTCAGGATGATAGCCAAACAACCCAAAAAAAGGTGTAACACCAGTAGAAGTGTGGAATGAGTTATTGTAGGCTAACTCAGCTAACCAGAGCATTGATGTCCAAGAATGAAGTGCTTTTTCAGCGTAAGCACGTAGGTTTTGCTTCAAAGTCTGATTTAGTCTCTCCGTTTGACCATCTGTTTGAGAATGGTGGCTATTAGATAGTATAGATGTCCCTTGGAGCGTTTTACACCATGTCTTCCAGAAATTGGAAGCAAATTGCGACTCCCGATCAGAGAGGATCATCTTTGGTAGTCCATGATAACGAACTACTCTGTTCAGTAAAATAGTTGCTAGTTCATTAGAGGTGGGCAATTTCTTACAGGCAATGAAATGTCCATATTTCGTGAGACTATCTACTACCACCAGAATTACTGAATGCTGTTGAACCACTGGTAGACCGGTAATAAAGTCTAAGGAAATGTGCTCCCACGGACGACTTGGAGTTGGAAGTGGATGCAACAACCCTTTCGGTTTTGAATGACTTGTTTTAGTGCGACCACAGACTTTGCAGTTGTTTACCATTACTTTTGCATCTTTTGTTAGGGTAGGCCACCAAAAATAGCGTTGGATTAATTCAAGAGTTTTTGGAGTACCTGGATGACCTGCCGAAGGTATAACATGCCACTAATGAAACACAATCTTGCGAAGTTTGGTAGTGGGCATGAACAAACAGGCGTCATGAAAAGGTAAACCTTGCTTGATTGACCTTTTGGGATCTGCTTGGGCCCATGTCTGCCATTTCTCAACGGTGAAAGAGTTGCGGATGTCTTCAAAGAAATCTTCAGTTTTGATGATACAGAGAACTTTGTCAGGAGCAATGATAGCTCTGGTGGTTTGAACTGCAGGCAACGTGGTAGACTCTTGGTGGGAAAAGGCGTCAGCTTTGCGATTGTCTGTACCAGGCCGGAAGGTTACCACAAAATCAAATTCGGCGAAATACAACATCCAGCGTAATTGCCTAGGAGTCAAAAGTCTGGCGGAACTCATGAACTGAAGATTGTGATGATCAGTATATACCGTGACAGTGTATTTGGCACCCAACAAATGGTGTCTCCATTCTTTAAAGGCGTCACGAATCGCCAGAAGCTCCTTTTCAGCAATGACATAGTTCTGTTTGGCTTCATTCAACTTCCGAGACATGTAAGCTACAGGATGAAGTTGACCAGTGTCCTTGTTTCATTGCGACAAGACTGCTCCTATTGCCACATCTGAAGCATCAGCTTCCACTCTGAAGGGGCGAGCCGCGTCAGGATGAGTAAAGACTGGGGCAGTGGAGAAAGCTTCTTTCAGTGTTGAAAAAGCTTGGTCAGCTTCTGGGGACCATACAAATTTCTCCTTCTTTCTTAATAACTTAGTGATTGGGGCCACTGTCTGGGAGAAATGATTTATGAACCTCCGGTAAAAATTTGCAAACCCCAGGAAACATTGTACATCACGAACAGTCTTTGGGGTGGGCCAATCGGATACAGCCTTTACTTACTTTTCTGCCATCACCATACCTTGAGGGGTAAGGATAACCCCCAAAAACTCAACTGTGGAAACAAGAAATTCACACCTGGTTAGTTTGCAATATATATGGTGCTTTTGAAGGGCTGCAAGAATTTTCTTGACATGTTGTACATGTTCATGTTCATTGTCTGAGTAGATCAAAATGTCATCAATGTAGACTATGGCAAATATGTCAAGGTACTCTCTAAGAACATCATTCAAGAAAAATTTAAAATCTGCTGGAGCATTGCACAGACCAAGAGGCATGATGGTGTATTCAAAAAGGCCATATCTTGTCTTGAACGCTGTTTTGCATTCGTCACCCTCTCTCATTCTGACCAAATGATAAGCACCTCGGAGATCAAGCTTCGTGTAGATTTTTGATTTCTTTACTTGCTCCAGTAAGACCGGAATCAGGGGCAAAAGATGTTTATTCTTGATGGTGACTTTGTTCAGTCCTCTATAGTCGATACAGATTCTAAGTTCTCCATTCGCCTTTGGAACAAAAAACAAAGGAGAAGCTGCAGGAGACTTAGAAGGGCGAATGAAACCATTCTCCAAGAATTGATCTAGATATTTTCGTAAATGTTGATTTTCATGTTCTGACAGGGCATAAACACGACAATTGGGAAGTATCGCACCTGGGACTAGATCAATTTGACAGTCAAAAGATCTATGAGGAGGTAGGTTCTCTGCTTCTTTTTCATCAAATACATCCTCGTAAGATAAATACTGTTTGGGCAGTTGAATTTCTTTCTCCGCGGCAGTAGCTATGTAAGAGTTGCAAACTTTTGATACTGGAATCTTTTCGAGGCATTGTTCTTTACATAGCGCAGATGAGAACACGACCATTCATTCTGCCCAATTAATTTCTGGATTGTGAAGAGTTAACCATGGTAAGCCAAGAATTATTCCATATTGGGGAGCATGGATCACGTCAAGGATACATTTCTCTTTATGTTTCTTTCTTCGATTCTTATCCTCATAAATCACCAACAAGGGGACAGTCTGAAGAGTTACTGGACCTCCAGTCAAGAGTTTTCCATCGAACGCCTGAATGATTTCTGGGGTCTTCTTTTCAATACATGGGATCCCCCATGTACGAACCAATTGGGCGTCAACAAAGTTCCCGGTAGCCCCAGAATCGACTAGAGCCTTCTTGAAATAGGTCTTTTTCTTAGCCTGAACTTTTATTCCCAGTTTGAGATGTCTGGATTGTGAAGGGTCCACAGTGACACCCAAGAGAAACCTTTCTCTGCCTCTTGGGTGCTTTAGTTTTCCGACTCAACTTGTGCATTGGCTGCAGCCTTCTGAACGGGACCTCGTTTGCTCTTTGGTTTGATTGGACAATCTTTGGCAAAATGACCCTTGCGTCCACAATAGAGACATTGCCCATTCTTTCTACGTAGGTATTTTTCATCTTTGGTCAACGGTCTCCTGATGGTTCCAATTTCCATCGGTTCTGGTGTTCTTTCTTTCAGAGTTCTTGAGTCTCTATTATCGTGGACACGCCAGAAATATTTTTCAGTCTTTTTGCGTGTTCCTTTTCGTTCTGATAAACGATGATCAAGCCTCAAGACAAGGTTCATCAATTCTTTTCAGTCTGTAGGTTGCTGGTCGATTTGAGATAGGATATATTTCAGCTCCTCTTTGAGTCCCTTATAGAACAAGGCCGCTTGTTTTTCTTCAGGCCAGGATGTCTCAGCAACCAGCCGATTAAAGTTGGCTAAATCTGACACTTAGGGGGTCATTCCGACCCTGGCAGTCAAAGACCGCCAGAGCCGCGAATGACGGAAGCACCGCCAACAGGCTGGCGGTACTTCCTAGCCCATTCTGACCGCGGCGGTAAAGCCGCGGTCAGAAAACCGGGGCCGGTGGTTTCCCGCCGGTTTACCCCTGGCTGGACGAATCCGCCAGGGCATCGCTGCAAGCAGCGCTGCCTTGGGGATTCTGACCCCCTTCCCGCCAGCCTGTTTCTGGCGGTTTTCACCGCCAGGAAGAGGCTGACGGGAACGGGTGTCCTGGGACCCCTGGGGGCCCCTGCACTGCCCATGCCACTGGCATGGGCAGTGCATGGGTCCCCTAACAGGGCCCAGGGCGGCTTTTCACTGTCTGCTTAGCAGACAGTGAAAAGCGCGACGGGTGCAACTGCAACCGTCGCACCGCCGCAACACCGCCGGCTCAATCCGGAGCCGGCTCCTGTGTTGCGGCCCTCATTCCCGCTGGGCCGGCGGGCGCTAACTTGCTTGGCGCCCACCGGCCCAGCGGGAATGTCAGAATGCGGGAAGTTGTATTTTTGCCGCGTGGTGGCCAAATGGCGCTTCCCGCCTGGCGGGCAGCAACCGCCGCCCGCCAGAGTTAGAATGAGGGCCTAAGTCCTGATTCCCTTGGCGTAAGTCTAATAATTCACAATCTGCTGACAGTGTTACAGTTCTACAATCAAAAACTCGCTCAAACTCTCAAACAAAATTTCTCCAGTTGTACAACAGAGGACTATCTTTTTACGCACAAGAGGAATAGCCCAGGGAGCTGCATCTCCAGACAGATATGATAACAAGAAAGCTACTTTGGACTGGGCATCGGGGAAAGTATGTGGTCTGCAGATGAAGTGTAATTCCACTTGAACCAGGAAAGGTTGCGCTTTCAAGGGGTCACCTGAGAAACGTTCTGGGGGAGCTAAAGGAATGGCTGAAGGAACATTTAAGGAAATGTTTGTCGGATTACCTCCAGAAGTCTGAGAAGAAGGACCTGGCCAAGATACACCTGGGGGATTTTGTTCCTTCTTTTCTAACTTATCCTGTAACTGACTCACTCTCTCAGCTAGGCTAGTTGCCAAATCTTTTGATGATACCACCTCTGCTTGGAGCTGAGTGATAGCCTTGAATAGCTCGTCCAGGGTGGACTTGTTGAGAACATACACAAACCAGGAGGATAATAATTAGTGGGCTCACCATTCTGTCAGAGTCACCAGATCCTCGGGGTCTGTGCACGTTCCCAACACTTCCACCACAAGACAGCTCCAATACTCTGATTAGAATTGTCACAGATTCTAAGAGAGTCCAAGTGGGGAAAAGGGGATTAGGAAGGGAACAGCTAGGAAGGAGACCTGTAGGAAGCAAAAAGATTAAAACACAATATCACGATTTTATCATATGAATCAATACTAGACTATGGTGGTCATTCTAACCCTGGCGGTAAAAAACGCCAGGGCGAATGACCGCGGTAGCACCGCCAACAGGCTGGTGGTGCACCACTGGGCATTCTGACCGCGGCGGTTCAGCCGCGGCCAGAAACGGAAAGTCGGCGGTGTACCGCCGACTTTCCGCTGCCCTTGAGAATCCTCCATGGCGGCGGAGCGCGCTCCGCCACCATGGGGATTCTGACACCCCCTACCGCCATCCTGTTCCTGGCGGGTCTCCCGCCAGGAACAGGATGGCGGTAGGGGGTGCCGCGGGGCCCCTGGGGGCCCCTGCAGTGCCCATGCCAATGGCATGGGCACTGCAGGGGCCCCCGTAAGAGGGCCCCAAAAAGAATTTCAGTGTCTGCCTAGCAGACACTGAAATTCGCGACGGGTGCTACTGCACCCGTCGCACTCCAGCAACTCCGCCGGCTCCATTCGGAGCCGGCTTCATCGTTGCTGGGTCTTTCCCGCTGTGCTGGCGGGCGGCCTTTTGGCGGTCGCCCGCCAGCACAGCGGGAAAGCCAGAATGGCCGCCGCGGTCTTGTGACCGCGGTGCGGTCATTTGGCGGTAACCGCATGGCGGGCGGCGACCGCCGCCCGCCGCGGTTAGAATCACCGCCTATGACTCTAAACATTGTCATTCTGAAAACATGGACAACCTAAGTATAGACTTAAAATGCCTAGGCTTTAAGATGACTGGGTAAATTTGAGGGAATCAAGAAAAGTTAAATGCAACTTCAAGTACCATTCTATGCCTGAGGATCAGGAAACAATCTGAATTATTTCTAAACCATCATATGAATCAGGTTTTGAGGAAACATGTTAGGAACACACAACATTACATCTTGAACTCTGACTTTTTGTTCCCTCAAATTGCCGGAACATGAATTGCGCACATTACAGATTTTCACATAGGTAGAAAATACCATTGAATGATTTATGCACCATGAATAACACAAATTAAAACTCAGGAAATAAATCATGTGACTTGCCAACTCGAAAACCACCAAGTAAATGCCTTAGAATGGTAGCGCATAATGAACAGTGTGATTTTTTAACATAAAAAAGGAATCGCGCGGCTTGCCGATTCAAAGGTCACCAAACAAATGTCAGGAAATGGTAGCGTACAATGAATAACATGAATTACACACAGGGAAAGAATTGCGCGTCTTGCTGATTCGAGTACCACCATATAAATGCTTAGGAATGGTAGCGCATAATGAATATCAAAGGTTAGAGCACAAGAAAACGAATCGCGCGTCTTGCCGATTCGAAAACCACCATGTAAGTGCCATAGAATGGTAGCGCACAATGAATATCAAGGGTTAAAGCACAAGAAAACGAATTGCGCGTCTTGCCGATTCGAAGGCCACCAGGTAACTGCCAAGGAATGGTAGTGCACAATGAATAACATGATTTAAGCACGAGAAAAGAATTGCGCGTCTTGCCGATTCGAATGCCACCATGTAACTGCCTAGGAATGGTAGCGCACAATGAATATCATGGGTTGAAGTACAAGAAAACGAATCGCGCGTCTTGCCGATTCAAAGGCCACCATGTAACTGCCAAGGAATGGTAGCGCACAATAACATGAATTAAGCATGAGAAAAGAATTGCGTGTCTTGCCGATTCGAGTATCCACATGTAAATGCCGTGAAACGACCTAGCACACATTCACACGCACAAGAGTCAAATTGCTTATCATGCAAAGATTAGGCCCAATAACTCGAGCGTCTTAGACCTCCGTCTTACCGCCCTGATCTAGGATCACCAAATGAAGTGAAAAAAGGGCGAGGACTGGAGGATCAAAGTAGGCCGCCGGAACAGGAGCTCAGGAAGTTGCTGCTGCTCTGCACTGGGTCCTCTGAATAGTGAGCCCGTGGAGCTGGGCTGGCTCCCTTATATAGAGTCTTGGCCCAGCCCACAAACCACACCCAGGCATGCTGCAGGGAAAACTTCTAGAAGGCTCTGGAAGGGGATCGCACCCTAAAACAGTCTGAAAGCCTGCAGCAGTACACCACATGTGAACAGTGTTTATATGCATGCTGAACATAAGTCTTCAGGATTAAACTCTGCAATGCAAAAGGTTAAACAACATTATATCATCACAATCCATAAATTATGTTAGCTTGAAACAGCATTTTTGTCGCCCGTAGAGCGCGCACTGCCTTGATGCTGGCAACTTTACTCAACTGTAGGCTACACCCCACCACTCTACCACACTCAATGCCACTATAGTCTACAGCATGCCACTCCACTTTATGACGTTACACCACTCTACACTGTGTATTCCACTCCACTATACTCTACTCTACTGCACTTTATTCTACTCTATGTCACTGTACTCCGCTCTATGCCACTCCACTGTCCGATACTCTGCTCCACTGTGTACAGCTCCACTCTATAACTCCGTACTACAATCTATGCCAATTTACTCCATGCCCATCCACTCTACACCACTGTATTACACTGTATGACACTCGAGGACATGCCACTCAGCTTATCTCTTCGATATGCCGCTTCACTATATGACACAGCACTGCACTCTATTACACTCTCTTCCACGGTACTCTGCAACACTTAATTTAATGATACTCCACTCTATGACACTCTACTTCACCCTACTCCACTGTAAAACACTCTAACCCACCCTATGATAGTCTACAACACCCTACTCTACTTTTCAACATGCTAATCCCCTGTACATCCCATTGCAGAAGTCTACAATACTTTACTTCACTAAATAAAACACCATGCCACCACATTATACAAAACTTTACTACACTGTACGGTACGCTGCTATACTCTACTCTACTCCACTCAATTTCACTCTACATTATCTTCTCTATGTCAGTAGACTGTACAACACTCTCTATCACTTTAATGTACTACACTTCACTTTATGACACTCCTATCAATGACACTCCACAATGCGATTTGAAAAACACTGATATTAAAACATAAAAACCATTAAAATAGAAAAAAACTATGGTTAAGGATAATTTATAGTTAAAAATACCTTATGTATTCTTTTTTTACAAACTCAACTTAAAATAAACAAATATTAAAATGTGTAAAGTTATAATTATAACTTTAATATCTTACTTATGCACCACCTTCAAATTACTATAAGTAGAACACCTCCGAACAAAGTGTTGTCACCTAACTCGCCACACCACATTAACTATAACTCATGCCTTTTCCTTGCACTGTTTATACCCTCACATACTACAACATTTATTGCATGTGAAACCATAGCACTCATAACAACATTTATAACTTCTCTAATTACATTATTTGTCAAAACAAATTGCATGGTAAATTGGCAAGTTGAACAAAGTGTGTAATAAGGTCTTTTACTTATAATAATTTGAAGGTGGTGGATAACTTATAAATGTAAGTTCTAACTATAACTTTAGAATTTGTAAATTTTACAAAGTTTAAACTTGGTTTGTACAAGGAAAATAAATTTTTCTAACTATGACTAAGCTTTAACCTTTGTTTTTTTCATTGAATATATATATATATATATATATGTATATATACATATATGCATAAATATGTGTATATATATATAAATAGTTTTTATAGGTGCGTAAAACTTGTGCTCTAAGGTAACTATAACTTGAGTCCTCGCCATGCACAGTTTCTCAATAATTTTCTTGCAAATGTTGCAGTGATAATTTCATTGATGCCACAGAAGATGTCATGACTGATGTAATACATGTGGTAGTTAGCAGTGCGTGGTGAGGGCAGATGTTATAGTTACCTTAGGGCATGAGTTAAAGTTGCTTGAAATAACTATAACTATAACTGAGGAATTTCTATGCTTTTGTACATTCGAAATGTGAGCCAACTATAACCTCTCAGGAACCTTTGGTGTTTAAAGTGAATTTCTATGGTTGTATTTAAGTCTACTTCCTAACGTCCCTGTACCCTTTGTTTTTTCAGTGAATTTCTATGTTTTTTAATGCTAAATAATTTTAATTACTTTATGTTAACCCAATCCTCTATACCCACTAAACGTGTGCAGTGGGGATTGTCAGCAGGGCCTGGCCTGTGAGCAGTCCCTGTGGCTACCCCCTATAACCACCCCACCCACACCACTCATGAAGTGCTTCTTTTTTTGTTGAGATGTGCATCAAGAACGCATCTACAAAATCAGTGGGGAAAGCGTTCAGGGTCCTTTTAGTAAGCTGTCCATCAACCTGGGAAAATGGTGGGAAGACTTTGCATTTTACTAATGCATATGGGGTGGGGCCAAAAGGGCGGGATACTAGGCCATTTTACATACTTGTAGTTTTTAAAAGGGAGAGCACGATATCTGGCCTCAGCAGCACATGACAGGAAAGAACCCACTCGTCACAGTTACTACATGAGATATTGCACTCAAAAAAGCAAGGATGCAAACACCTCTATCAAGGATTAGATTTAACTTTTCAAGGTGGAAATTAAGAGAAAATCACTTGCTTTGCCTCGACCATGAGCACGAAAGTAGGATGAGTAGTGCTTTATGGAAGTGTAGCTTTTACTTTACTTGGGCACCTGCTTTGTTTTTATTTGTATGTGCGTAAAGTTGAGGTTTAATTTCTGTGAAATGGCTTCATGCTAGAATGAGTCCTGCCCTGCATATTTATCCAAGAAGAGGCCACTGTTTGTTTAATAACATATCGGAGACAGTGGGAGAAGCCTCAAGGCCACCACAGCCTTAAATGGCTCCCCACCTCCTGCAGGAGCCAGCATTGCTGCCACATTCAGATTGCTATTGGAAATGCAGCTCCCTGCATTCCCAGGAGCAATACGTTCCCCTGTTTCAGATTAAACTCTGCTTCCAGCAAGTGTGAACATTTTGACAGCTCCTGCTTGCTGGAAACAGTTAGAATTTGCTTTTGCTTGGAGCTATCACGGCTCCTACCAGGCAAAAGCAAACAACTATTTCCAGAGGGTGGGCCCCTTGGGAGATAGCTGGAGCTGGATCGGGGGTGGCGGACTGAGGGCCTTTAATGGCTCCAGGAGGGGACCACGTGGACCCCATTCTTTCCTTTGCTTGGGCCAACCCAGGGGAGGGGTGTTCCCTGGGGGCATATATGGTCCTGGAGGGGGGCCATGCAGCCCTCCTCCATGGTTTAAAATTAGCATTTGGCCCTGGGGATGTGGTGGTTCCTGGGCATTTGCAAGCTCCAGGGGAGAGGTCTGTGTGGCCCCCTCCTTTTTTAAAAAAATAGCCCTCAGGATGTGGTGGTCCCTGGAGCATAAAAAAGCCCTTTGCAGTGGGCCCCCGTGTGCCCTCCTTAAAATTCTGCATAAAATGTGCATGCCCCCAGGATCTGGGCCATCTGGGGGCTACATTAAAAACAAGATTTGGAGACTGCAATCGTTTTTTTTTTTTTTACTTTTTTTTACTTTACGGCAACATTTGTAACTAACCATTAATTTAACTGCAAATATTTTTTAAAAACATGTTTTTTGCCCTGTGTGGTCCCAGGAGGACCCAAGAACCAAGAACCAAGCATAGGGAGTTAGGACATTCGTACGCTGTCCCATTTTCTTTTTTTGTGGTTATTTTTGGGACCTGACTGCATTTGAGTCCTAAAATGGCTGTCAACATTTCCTGGTTGAGCTGGTGGCAGCCAATCAGATCTCTGCATCAGATCGGAAGAGTTTGGGAATTCTCCGTGACCCTAGATATTCAAATTTGGATTACCTTTATTTTCTTGAAAATTACTGAATGGATTCACACCAAATAACAAAAAAATATGCTTTCCATGTCTAAACCTACCTTTCTGTCAAACTTGGTGTAAATCCGTCCTGTGGTTAGGGCTGTAGTCGTGTTCAAAATAACCATGGGAATTAACATAGAAAACATTATTTTGACCCCCCCTTTTTTCGATCCCCGCTTGACGGATCTCCCCGAAACTTTCCATGCACAACAAGACCCTAGATGACACTTTTTAAAAAAATTACATGAAGATTCAGCAAATGGCAACAAAGACATAGATAAGTAAAAAAAAACGTTTTTCCTATGGAAACTAGGTTCTATTACTACTTGCCTTCCAAGGAAAGAAACCACTGCATTCTGTTTCTCCCGAAAAATTACTGTGTTTATTCCACGCCAAACACCAACGCGTTTCAACTCTGAAGAGTCCATATATGCACACACACATATACATCACCCAGTGGCGGTCGTCGCTGGGTAGTTATGGTTAGGATCATGTTTCCATAGGAAATGCATTTTTGGTTTGCTTTTATCATTGGTGTCATTTGACAAATCTTCACAAAATTTTCCAAAAGAAAACATTTTCACCTCACCTCCTTTCTGGAAAGTTTTGGGAAGATCTGTAAAGTCGGGGCTGAGAAAAGGGGAAGTTCCTAAAATAATTTTTCCCATAAATTTTTCCATAGGCATCTTAGACACAGCTACAGCCCAAATGGCTGAGCAAACTGACACCACATTTACCAGAAAGTTAGATCTTGGTGCAGAAATGGTGCTTCTTGTGAGTCACTGTAATTCCCTTCAGTATTTTCTGAGCAACTAATGCTCAAATAAATTATATATTTCATACCACAGAGGATCTGTGTAACCGACGGATCTCACGTCAAGATGTGACTGACTGCCATCACATCAAAAATAATGTGGCAGCAGCTATCTTAGGAATTGGGCTTGAGTCCTAAGTTCTACAAAGAAGATAAAAGAAAAATATAGGTGTGTAGGGTGGGGATACTCTGACTTCTTAAGCCTGGTAGTGCTGCCAACTGAGGCCAAAAATGTTTAGTTTTTAAAATGTTGTCATGATTTCACAGAGGATCCATGGTAATATGTTAAAACAAATGCAGCCTCCTGTGTGATTAAAAAAATCTCCCCCCTGGGTGAGACAGGGTCAGGTGGCTGCATTTATTACCCAAGCCTCTAAGAGTCCCTGGAGACCCATTCTCCTGGTACTTCCACTTTAATAAAGGGGACAAGGGTGTGCTGCACCTCTGACCATTAACAGAGACTTGGGACCCAATCCCCTGGGGCCGGATAGTAGTATTTGGGGAGCGGGACTGCAGCTCCCTGACTGCAGCTTCCCATCTCTCTGACCCTCTAAAGGCCTCAGGACCCCATCCCTCAAGGCCAGCTCACTCATTACTAGTGTGGTGGTCCTGGGACTGTCAGACTCGAGGTGGCGGTCTAACCACCGCCAAAGCAGTTGTCTGACCGCTTTGGCAGCGGTCAGACTGCAACATTATGACCATGGCAGTCCGGCCATGGCCAGACCCCTAGCACCACCACTTTCCCTTACTAGAGGGACTGGCGGTCCTGATCTGCCACAGCAGTGCTGCATGCAGCACCACCCTGGGGATTGTAACACCCCTCTCCACCATCTTTTACTTTGCGTTTGTACAACCATGTAAAAGCTTGCAGAGACCAACGCAGGGTGCCCTGTGGGGACCCCTACACTGCCCATGCACTTGGTCTGGGTAGTGCAGGGGCCCCCATGGACAGCCCTGTCACACTTTTCACTGTCTGCTTAGCAGACAGTGAATAGTGCAATGGGTCCTGTTGCACTTTACCCACAGCAACATTGCCACTGGCTCCATTACGTGCCAGCGTCAATGTTGTGGGCTGTTTCCCGCTAGCAGGAAAGTCATAATAAGGGCCACAGGAAGGTCACCATATTGGTGGTGACCTGACCGTGGGAGGCCTTTTCCACCTGCCAAACTTGTAATGAGGGCCATTGTGTCCCAGGGAGCCCACCTGCGAGGAACAGTTGTTTCCCTGCCGCCATTAGCATGGGCCGGGAATCATATGTCGGTTCCCACATGCAGGAGTATTATTGAAGCTACGGGAGGGAAAATACTTCTATTTCCCTGCCCACACTACTGTCAGCATGGAAAGACACACTGCTCCCACCCAGCAGGAGCAAGCACAAACAGCTGCTTCTGTTGGCTGGACCAATGCCAGCTCCTGCAGAATGAGAGGAGCTGACTGGAGTCCTAAAGGCCTTCAGGCTCCCATCGTGACCCCCAATATATTGTTTGGTGGGTGACCCGGGTAGGCAAAGAGGCACCCACCCAGAGTGCGCAGAGGCCCTGCGGTATGAGCTTCCAGGGGCCCATTAAGGCTCAAAGAGGAATACTGTATGCCCCTTCCCATTAATAAAGGAATTAGGCCAGGGGAGATGGGGTCCTGGGGACCTATTAAGGCTTGAGGAAGGAGTGTACACTCTCCTTTACCCTTATTAAAATAACTAGGCCCCAGGGGATGGGGTCCCCAGGGCCTACTAGAGCATGGTAGCCAAGTCCCTCTACTTATTGCAGGAATTTAGCCCCAGGGGATGGGGTCCACAGGACCTATTAAGGCTCAGAGAGGGGCTGCACTACCTCCCTTTGTTAATGGAATACAGCCCGGGGGATGGGGTCCATGGGGCCCCTAGTGGCTTGGGAAGGTGGGGGAAGCATCCCCCCTTCTCTTTAAAAAAACATTGACCCTGGGAAGCGGGTCCCTGGGACAACCATTTACTAGGGGAGGGGGCCTGCAAAGTGGCTTGGGAAGAAGGGTTGCACCAATGAGTGTTGTTGGTTTCCTATGCAGGGTTGGCCACAAGCCCTGCGGTCAAACCCAACCATGCACAGCCTTTGTGTTTTGGTTTTTCAAGTTTCTGCAATCCCCCAGGTGTCCCATGGGAGCCAGTGTGGTCCCCCGGACTTCCACAAGAGTCCCAAGGAAGCACAGGGGGCCACACTACTTCCTGCTAGACTCTTGTGTGATCAGATTTAAAAACAAATAAGAGTGTATGTTGTGGGTTGCTGTGAAAAGGTGAAGCCTGAGCACACGAAGGGTTTGGCTGCTCATGGGTTGTTGGTCAGTCCCTGCGGCCAACCACACCTTCATAGAGGCGAAGGCTTCGAATGGCAGGGTTTGGCTACCCTTGGGGGGTTGGGTAAAGGACCTGGCACAGGCCAGGCCCTCTGACCAATCAGACTCTTTTCCAGGCCAAATGCTATGCACATCAGGGGGTTTACATTAAACAAATCCTAAAAATGAACTGCAAAAACAGGTTAAATTGATGTTGTAGTAAGGTATCGTAATAAAAGCTTCTTTTGCATTAAAATTAAGGTTAAAATTACATTATAGGTAGGTGAAAATATCAGTTTAAATATAATGTTTTAAACTAAAAAAACAATGAATTATTTCAAGTAACTGTAACTTGACCCCTCACAATGCACAGCTTATGATCTCACATATTATAATTCTCCTGACGTTCTGTGGCATCAGTGATGACATTCATACCACCTGAGCTTCCTCCTTGAAAATTTTGGGGTGATCTATCAAGCGGGGCCAGGAAAAAAGGGGTTTCCCAAATCACAATTTTTCCATGCAGTTTCCATAGGGATTTTCTAACCTCCCTACAGCCTTAATGGCTGAACGGAATTGTAAAAAAATTTTGCAGACAGGTGGATCTTTACCCAGAACGGTTACGTTTTGTAATTCTGTTTAAATCCACTAAGTATTTTTGGAGAAATTAAGCTTCAAAATGTATAACTCTCTGGACAGCTGTGTTGAAATCCAAAACATTTAGGCTTTCTGTCTGGCCAAGAGGACTTTTTCAGAGTTAATGCTGTGAATAGGCTGGCTGCAGCATGAAAAGGAATGTTGCAGTGGCCATGATAGAACTTGGGAACTTGGCATCCTCTTCTAAAATTGTTTCTAAATAAGGACATAAGGGGTAAGGGCATGTACATGTGGGCCCTGTTGCTCTTGTAGGGGGAAGCAGGGAAACTAGAGAAACTCATCTGGTCATAAAATTATTTTCTTCCTCTTAATTTGTGCTGTGGTCCCATAAGAGTCCCACAAGACGGGGCAAAAAAATAAAAAACATATGCAAGTTATCACATTTTGGCCCATATTTATGGTTGGTTTGTGCTGTGTTAGCGTATTTTTTTACACTAAACCCATCTAGCGTCAAAATATAGGAGTTAGCATCATGTTGTGGATGCGGCAAACTACCTTGTGCTAATTAGATGCAAGGTAGGTGTTCCCGTCCACAGTATGATGCTAACTCCTTACCGCCATATTTATACTTCAGTCCAGAAACGACATCGATGGAGTAGGCACAACCAAATAATGGCACTGAGTCTGCTTAGCACCATTATTTAATGCCCGGGTCAGACCAGAAGTTAAGGTTACCTGTGGACCCATTTCCATTGCCGAACACCATGGAATGGGCCAACAAATTCCCACCCCAAGCCCCAACCACACCAGAGGGATACCACAGGATGGGGGACCTCATCTTGGGTAAGTATGGGTAAGTATATATATATATATATATATACATTTTAGTTTGCCATTGGGGGCCCCTACATGGGGCCCCTGTCTGGCACTTGGCCTTATGGCCTTGCCCAGGGGACACTGCTCCCCTGTACTGGCTATTGGGGTGGTGGGCATGGTGGGCATGACTTCTGTCTTTACTAAGACAGGAGTAATTTTTGGGTGCCAGTGCGTCAGGAAATGACGCTAGGCTGGTTAGCTGCATATTTATTGCCGCTATCCAGCCTAGTGTCATTTCTGGCCCACTAGTGCCTTCTACCGTACTGTCATCCCCCCGCTAGCATCTTTTTATTAGACGCCAGCATATCCTTAGCTCTGACATGCGCCATTCCATAGAAATGGCACACGGCTGCCGCCATGGAATGGCGCTAGCCAGCGCTAAGGATTTTGACATAAAAATGCGTTAGCGCAGTTTTGCCTCAAAAACCATAAATATGCCCCTTTGTTTTTAAATATCCCAGGTGTGGACCGGGCTGGGAAGTAGGTACTTCTAGCCTTTACATCATTGATGGGAAGGGACTCTGTGGGCCCAGGGACCACATCTCCTGGACTCAACAAATTATTTTCGTGGGGCACCATCCCCAAGGACAGAGATAGATGTATTACTTCCCTGTCCCCACAATGTCTTTTGAGATGTCATTAGTGATGTCATCAATGATGTTACTGAACATATCATGAGTGATGTAATATATGAGTTCATAAGCAGTGCATGTGAGAACACAACTTTTAGTTAGCTCAGTAAACTATAACTGTTGATTTTCACTTGTTTTTTTGTTTTTCCCCTAACTATAATGTAACAGGGCCTTCTATTTAGGAAATATCATTATATTAACCTTAGAAATTCACTGATACAACCAAAGGTTACAGAGACGTTGTAGTTAGGCTGACATTTCATACATCAAAAAAACATAGAAATTCAGCAGTTATAGTTACCTCACCTAACTATAACTTGCACACCTGTAATATACTGCTTATGACCTCACATATTACGTTACTGATGACATGGTCAGTGACATCACTGATGGATTCACTGATGACATCTCAAATGACATCACTGATGACATCATCCTGTGAGTGTAAATGGTTCTTTAGATGTGTGATTCGTGCGCCGGTGGATCTATGAAAGAGTGAGTTCTTGAGTTAGTTTCTGTTTGCAACAGTGAGTGGATCTGTAAGTAGTTGTAAAGGTGAATAAGTTGGCCTATGACTAGGTACTTTAGTTGAGTGAATGGGTGTCTGAGCAGCTCTACAGGTGAGTGAGGGTGTGTGTCTGTTTGCATTGTTTAGTGTCTGCACTTGTTTGTGAATGTATCAGTGGGTGATTATGGGTGACTGAATAGGTGTATCTGTGGCTGTATGCATACGTGCATGGATGTGTGAATGACTGTATGGGAGAGTGTATGGATATCTGAGCAGCTCTATCAGTGTGTGAATGAGTGTATGTGTGGCTGCATGTGTGAGTTAGTGGGTCTGTGAGTGACTCCATGGGTGAGTTTGTGGGAGTGTGACTGATTGTATGGATGAGTGACTGGGTATGTTAGTGAAGGGATAGCTGATTGAGTGTTTGAGGCAGTGACTGTATGTGTGAGTGAGTGGGTGTTTGAGCGGTTGTATTTATGTGAGCAGAAGTGTCAGTAACTGTATAGGAGAGTGTATTGATCTGTGAGTAGCTCTATCAGTGAGTGAATAGGCGTGTAAATGTGTGCATAAGTGAGTCACTGGCTGTGTGAGTGGCGCCAAAGGTGTGTCTGTGGATGTGCGAGTGGGTGTATGGGTGACTGACAGGATATGTGTGAGGCATTGATTGTGTGGGTGAGTAAGTGGTTGTATGACTGGTTGTAATTATAAGTGTGTGCTTGTGTTAGAGACTGTATGGGTGAGTAAGTGAATGTATGAGTAGCTGTATCAGTGAGTGATTGGGTGAATGGGTATGTGAGTGGGTATGTGAGTGCGTTTACAGCTGAGTGAGTGGGTGTGTGAGTGATTGTATGGGTATATGAGTGGGTATATCAGTAGCTGTATGGGTTTGAGACGTGTGTTTATAAGTATCTGTAATAGTGCATGAATAGTTGAGTTATTAAATGTTAGAGAGTGAGTCCTTGTGTCAGTGTCTGTGTGAATATGTATATGTATGTGTGTATGTGTTAGTTGTTGTACAAATGTTTGTATAAGTCTAAAATTGGATATGTGAGTGGTTCTGTGGATGATGTCATCAGTTATGTCCTCAGTGGTATCACTGACCATGTAATCAGTGACGTAATGTGTGAGGTCCATAGCAGTGCATTACGGGTGCACAACTTATAGTTAGGTGAAGTACCTATAACCGCTGTATTTCTATGGTTTTGTACATATGAAATGTCAGCCTAACTTTAAAGTCCCTGTAACCTGTTGTTTTTTTTCTGTGAATTTCTAAGGGTTTTTAAATTCTATTTCCTAACTATAATATACCTATTTTTTGAAATTTAATTTTAAGCTACTATCCCGACTGTGTTATCAATTTCTACAATAAAATACTAAAGTAATGCTACTATAAAATATAGTGCACCAAAGCAAACAATATCCTTTATCTTTCCCGCATTATTTAGTCCACCTTGCTGCATAATTTGATCCTGTCACAGCCCATGTTGTCAGTACTATAAGTATATCTTATTATTTACACTATGAACTTAGCAATACTATGATTAAATTACAATTTGCCATTATGTTCCTATGAAAAGTGATTTGGAAATATATATATAGTGCGTGCATTTTCCCAGGACAAAATTGTGATGTTTTCAACTTCAAACACTGTGTTGCTTTCAAATATTTCCTATTAAATAATTAAATATATTGCAGAGGCTATGGCCCTCATAACAACCCTGGCGGTCAGTGGTAAAGCGGCGGTAAAACCGCCAGCAGGCCGGCGGTAAAAAAATATGGAATTATGACCGTGGTGGAAACCGCCAACATAGACATCGACTTTAACACTCCAACCGCCACTGCGGTACAAACAAACTGCACGGCGGTCACCGCCAACAGACAGGCGGAAGACAATGTACCGCCCACATTATTATGACAGGCCAATCCGCCACCTTTTCCGGGGTGGATTCAACGCGAACAAAAACACGGCGGAAACAGGACTTGGAACGGGAAACATTCACCTCTACACATTCCACGAGGAACCAGGACGCCATGGAGCCTGAACTCCAAATACTCCCTGCAATTGTCTTCCTGCTCCTCTACCAGGAGCACGATCAACGGCGGTGACGACCACGGTGAGTACTGCACCTACGACACAAGGGAGGGGGGCAGGGAAAAGAGAGTGACACACACACGCAAAACCCCCACCTCCACCCTCACCCACAACAACACACACACCAATATATGCTGAAAGATTACATTTACACCCCCCAACCCCGCCGGGAGAACGCAAGGACAAAAGGAAATGAGTTGAACGATTGTAATCATGTAAAATCCATTAATGAAAACTTTATATACACTATAAACAAATATGTACACCAAGAATTAAAGTCCAGGTACTGCACCAATATAGTCCGTGGACCACTGGGCCCAAAATGCATGGGCGAGGCCCACACAAGATACCCGATTGAAACGGAGAGAACACTGAAGGGGCATCACATCAAAAAAAAACACAGGTACCTCAGGGGGAAGGGAAGGAGGGGCACCTCAGCCGGATGAGTGCACGACGCCAGCTCCACGAGGGGGCTCCATGCCCATTGATGTATCCTGTGGAGTGCAAAGTCACAATCTCTCAAGCCTTTCCAGTGGGTGGTTTGCCCACTGCTTTATCCTGGGGAGTGCAAAGCCACATTCTCTCAAGTCTTTCTGGTGGGTGATTTGCCTACTGCTTTATCCTGGGGAGTGCAAAGCCACAGTCTCTCAAGTCTTTACAGTGGGTGGTTTGCCCAATGCTTTATCCTGAGGAGTGCAAAGCCACAGTCTCTCAAGTGGATAACAGTCTCCACTGGTTCTGGAGGTGGCTTTGTGCCCAGAGTGCTTCATCCTGCCACGGACTGAGGTAGTGGATGTGATACTCCACTGGTTATGGAGAGGGCTTTGTGCCCATAGTGCTTCATCCTGCCAAGGACTGAGGTAGTGGATGTGATACTCCACTGGTTCTGGAGGGGCCTTTGTGCCCAGAGTGCTTCATCCTGCCAAGGACTGAGGTATTGGATGTCTTTCTCCACTGGTTCTGGAGGGGGCTTTGTGCCCAGAGTGCTTCATCCTGTCAAGGACTGAGGTAGTGGATGTGATACACCAATGGTTCTGGAGGGGGCTTTGTGCCCAGAGTGCTTCATCCTGCCAAGGACTGAGGTAGTGGATGTCTTTCTCCACTGGTTCTGGAGGGGGCTTTGTGCCCAGAGTGCTTCATCCTGCCAAGGACTGAGGTAGTGGATGTGACACTCCACTGACGGTGGTGCAACATGCAAGCTGGACAGCCCCCTGGAACTGACCACCAGCCTCGTACGAATGACCCCTGGGGATGGCAGCCATGTCTGCGGTGGTGCCACTGGCTCAGGATGTGGCGTGGCCGCTGGCGGTGCTGGCGACGGGCTCAGTAGTGGCGATGCTTGCGGTGCTCATTGGGCAGCGGTGCTGGTAGGGGCTCACTGACCTCGGTGCTGGCGACTGTGTCATGAGCGGCGGTGCTGGTGGGGGGCTCATTGACCTTGGTGCTGGCGACTGTGTCATAAGCGGCAGTGGTGGTGGGGGGCTCACTGACCTCAGTGCTGGTGGCGGTGTCCTGAGCGGCGGTGATGGTGGGGGGCTCACTGACCTTGCAACTGACGGCGGTGTCCTGAACGGCGGTGTCCTGAACGGCGGTGCTGTTGGCAGGCTCACTGACCTTGGTGCTGCTGAAGGGCACAGTGTCTGTGGTGCAGGTGAAGGGCTCAGTATCTTGGGTGCTGGTGGTGGTGCCCGTGGCAGTGGTACATGTGGCGGTGGCAGTCTTGTCCATCATGCAGGTTGGCAGCGACGTTGACTTGCCTTTCTTTTTCGGGTCCTTCTCCATTTTGGATGGTGGCGCAGCTGTCTTGCCACTCCCACCTGTTGTCCTGGCTGAGCCCTTGGTGGCAGGTGTTTTGGCATTCTCCCTCCGGGATGTGGGCCACATCTTCTGTTTAGGAGGTGGGGAAATGTCCTTGGCCTCGCTCCTTGGGACACTGGCAGCCCTGCTGCTTGGCGCACTCCAGAATCTGGTTACTGCTGGCCCGACTGTGCCCGGTGATGTGGTGGCTGAGGTGCTGGGTTGGGACCTGGAAAGGCGGGCCCTAGGGGACGGATGGGGTAGGGGAGATAGAGGAAAAGTGTTTTAGACACACTGGGACGGGTAGATGGAGGGGGTTTGGGAGTGGAGGAAGAGGTAGTGGTTGTAGGAGGTGTTTGTTTGCTGACTTTGGGTGAAGGTGCAAGGGCTGGAGGCTGTTGCGAGGTGGATGGCTGTTGGGTGGGTGTGTGACTGCGTTTGTGTACTTTGGGAGGAGGGCTCATAGACACACTGGTAGAGGACACAGGGGATGTGTGAATGGTAGTGGGGGTGGTGATTGCACGTGAGCGGTGTGTGGTGATAGGCGTGCTGGTGATTGAGGTAGTGGCTGAGGATTTAGTGCATGCAGGTGTGAGTGGAGATGTGACAGGGAGGGAGGAGGGAGACGTGGAGGATGGGGACACAGTGGAGGCAGTGGATGTTGGTATGTATACATGGGTATGATGCTTGTGTGAGTGACTGTGGAATGTGTGGTGCTTATGTTTGCCAGAGCTACCCTTGTGTGTTGAGGTATGTGCATGCTGGTCTGATGGTGTGCTTGGGATAGGCTGAGGTACAGGGGATTGGGTCTGGGTGGAGGAAGTTGGAGGGGGTAGGTTGGACACAGGGATAATGGCTGCCATCAATGCTGAGGCCAGAGTCTGAAATGCTCTCTGTTGGGCTACCTGCCCAGAATAATTGCCCTCCAGGTATGCATTTGTCTGTTGCAACTGCCTCTCTACACCCTGGATGGCATTCAGAATGGTAGACTGCCCAACAGTGAGGGATCTCAGGAGGTCAATGGCCTCCTCACTGAGGGCAGCAGGGCTGACTGGGGCAGGAGCTGAGGTGCCTGGGGCGAAGAAGATGCCCACCCTCCTGGGTGAGCGGCCACAGGCCAAACGCTGAGGGGCTGCTGGGAGGGCGGTGCTGGTAGGGGGTGGGTGGCGGCTGTACCTGTGGATGCGGGGGCACAGAGGGGCCCGCAACCGCAAGGGAGCTCCCATCGGAGGAGGAGTCGGTGTCGCTGGTCTCTGCTCCAGTCCCCGCTGTGGAGCTCCCCTCGCCCTCCGTCCCACTGGTGAATTTTGACTCCGTAGTGTCGCCCTCCAGGGTGATGTGGGATGCAGCTCCCTCCTGCTCCGGTGGCACAGCTCCTCCACCTGATGATGCTAATGCACACAAGAACAGGGAGACCACAAAAAGGGAGGGAAAGAAAATAGAAAGACATGTTCAGTACATGCAATACCGCTACCGTTGGCGGACACTACAGACACAGCAGCCCTCTGCACTACGCCATGCACTTAGAGTTCCCTAATTCCTCACAGGGACATGGGGTACATGGCCTATGCCCGATTGCTGCACACATGGAAGTCACAGGAGCCTGACTAGGTGTAGATGGCTCTTACTACTGGTGGGGTTGGGGTGCCACTTAGCCTGCCTCACAAAGGGTCCTTGCCTACAAGGCTCGCCCTACCCTAGGGGAACCCACAGCCCACCTACCACAGCCAGACACCTCCAATGCACGCAGAGTAAGATGGATGTGACTGTACTCACCCCCTTGTGGCTACTGTGATGCCCTCAAGTGCCCATCCAACTCTGGATACGCCACCGCCAGGATCTGGAACATCAGGGGGGTCATGGTGCGACGGACACCCCTCCCACATTGGGAGGCCATCCCCAGCTGGGCCTCTGCCGTCTTCTTGCTCCAGCGGCGGATGTCCTCCCATCTTTTACGGCATTGGGTGCTCCGTCTGTGGTGGACCCCCAGGGCCCGGATGTCCTTGGCGATGGCACGCCAAATATCCTTCTTCTGGTGTGCGCTGACCAACAGGAATAGTACAGGGGAAAAGGTACAACATTATTCATCCGGACCATCACAGTCATTGGCCCACGTTCCCACCCTTGCCCTGACGCACATACACTCACCTTCGGATCACGCACGCCTCATCCCTCCCAACTCCCATCCACACCACTCCAAACAGGTATTGCCCATACAGCATGCTCACAGTGTACTCACCTGTTTGTCTGGAGGACCGTGGAGTAGCGTGTACTGGGGGAGGACCCCATCCACTAGTTTCTCCAACTCCTCCAATGTGAAGGCAGGGGCCCTTTCCCCAGACACATGAGCCATCGTCGCTTCCAGACTGAGGTCACAGCAGCACTTGCAGTGTAGTTCCTCTCCTGTTGAAGATCAGGTATCAAGTGAGTGAACAGAGAGAAAATGGCGGTCACGTCCGCGGCGGTGCGTACCGTCACCGCCGGCGTACATCGTCATTGGCTCCTGGGAGCCATAGGGTCCAATGTTAACCAATGCAGGATTGCGCCGCGGTCTTCGACCGCCTACCGCGACGGTGTACAATGCCAGCGCAGTTGCATCATATCCCCTTTTCCCACATTACAGGTCAGGCAGCCGCCATTTCAGGGGGCCACATGGCATTATTTTTAAATGCGTCACATATATATAGGCCTTGCATACACACCAAGACAGGCACATAGCGGATTGACAAATGTGTGCAACAAAGTTGTTGTTTTAGTACCTCAGTGTTGGCTGAACCTCTGCTCGCTGTTTTCATCCATAGGGCACGTCCGCTGGGGCAGGTGATAAGATGGTGGCATCCTCCGGTCTACAGACCGCTGGTGGACCTATCGACAATGGAAGAGCGACATGTAATTGTCATCTACAGACTTGATCGTGCCACAATCCAGGAACTGTGTGCCCAGTTGTAGCCCAACCTGATGTCAGCTATCCGCCATCCCACAGGAATCCCCCCTCTAGTGCAGGTCCTGTCAGTATTCCATTTCCTGGCAAGTGGGTCTTTTCAAACAACAGTGGCCATAGCATCAGGGATGTCCCAGCCTATGTTCTCAAACGTGTTGTCCAGAGTGTTGTCTGCCCTGCTGAAACACATGCGCAGCTACATCATTTTTCCTCAGGTGGAGGATTTGCCTATAGTGAAAGGTGACTTCTATGCCCTGGGACATATCCCCAACATCATATGTGCCATTGATGGGACACATGTGGCCTTTGTACCCCCCGCAGGAGTGAACAGGTGTACAGAAAGTGCAAGAGCTACCATTCGATGAATGAGCAGATGGTGTGTTTGGCCGACCAGTACATCTCCCATGTGAATGCCAAATTTCCTGGCTCAGTGCATGATGCTTACATTCTGAGGAAAAGCAGCATCCCTTATGTGATGGGGCAACTCCTGAGGCACTGTGTGTGGCTATTAGGTGAGGACAAGGACCCTATACAGTGTGAATAGTTGTCTGGTTATGGGGTTGTCCCTACGGGTTAGTGTGTGTCTAACAGTTGTCCTTTGACATTTGCAGGTGACTCTGGCTACCCCAACCTGTCATGGCTACTGACCCCAGTGAGAAATTCCAGGACAAGGGCAGAGGAATGCTACAATGAGGCACATGGGCGAACTAGGAGGATTATAGAGAGAACCTTCGGCCTCCTGAAGGCCAGGTTCCGGTGCCTCCATATGACAGGTGGTTCCCTATACTACTCACCAAAGAAGGTGTGCCAGATCATCGTGGCCTGCTGTATGCTGCACAACTTGGCTTTGCGACGACAGGTGCCTTTTCTGCAGGAGGATGGTCCAAAAGGAGGTCTTGTTGCAGCTGTGGAGTCTGTGGACAGTGAAGAAGAGGAGGCAAAAGAAGAGGACATAGACAACAGAATCACCGTGATCCAGCAATACTTCCAGTGAGACACAGGTAAGAAGACATCACTGCCTCCTACATCTGATAAAATTGTTAGACCTATCATCTGTCTGTCACTTTCATCCAGTGTAGGGACCCTAATTTGTCATTTTCCCTTTCGATCTCACAGATGTGGGTCCCACTGTGTGACCTCTGCTATGTTACCTCATGGACTAGAGCTATGTGACATAGGTATGTTGACAATAGAATGGACATTGCTATTTCTCTCAGTTATTGCAAATACACATTTGTGAAAGCACAGACTAACTCCAGATTGTTTTGTGATTCAAGGGTGTTTATTTAAGTGCTAGATAGTGGATGGGGTTGTAAAATGGTCAGGGATGATGGTGGAAGAATATCCATGGCAGAGTCCAATTATTTGGCTCACAGGTGCATTGTCCAAAGGGGCATAGGAAGTGGAGCTAGGGCAGTTTAAGGATGGACAGGGTGACAAAGTGGGACAGAAGGATGACATTCAGGGTGGTCTCATTTCTTGGCAGGGGTCTTGGCATTGTTCTCTGTCTTTGTCCTGGATCTCAGGGACCGCTTACGGGGTGGTTCTCCATCTGCAGAGGGTGGGATGCTGATATCGTGGTCCTGTGATGGTGCCTCCTGTCCACTAGCGCCGCCGGAGGTGGTAGGCAGTTCATCGTCCAGGCTAGTTTCAGGGGCCCCTTGTTGTGCCACAGTGTCCCTCCTGGTGTTCACAAGGTCCTTCAGCACCCCTACAATGGCGCCCAGGGTGGTGTTGATGGCCTTGAGTTCCTCCGTGAACCCCAAATACTGTTCCTCCTGCAGCCGCTGGGTCTCCTGAAACTTGGCCAGTAACATTGCCATCGTCTCCTGGGAATGATGGTACGCTCCCATTATGTTGGAGAATACCTCGTGGAGAGTGGGTTCCCTGGGCCTGTCCTCCCCCTGTCGCACAGCAGACCTCCCAGTTCCCCTGTTTTCCTGAGCCTCTGTCCCCTGAACCGTGTGCCCACTGCCACTGTCCCCAGGTCCCTGCTGTTCTTGGGGTGGTGGGTTAGCCTGGGTTCCCTGTCGTGGTGGACCCACTGCTGCTTGATGTGTCCTGGGGACAGAGGTATGGGCCCGCTGGGTGGGTGCTGTGCTGGTGTTTCCTGAGGGGGAGGCTCTGTGGTGGCCTGTGACTGTGTGAGGGGAACTGACTGTCCCGAGGTCCCAGATGCGCCGGGCTGGTCATCTAGATCCAGTTGGACAGAGCTGCTGTCATCACTGTGGGCCTCTTCTGTGGGGGGAGTGGACATGTCTGGAACCTCCTGCCCGGTGACGTTGGGTAGGGGTCCTGCAGGGGTGTAAAGGCATGATTATTGCATCTGTGTGTGCCATGGTGTGCAATGGGTGGGTGACCCTGTACCCCAGTGCTTACATTCTTGTGTAGGACCTTGTGTGATCATTGTTTAGGGGTCTGTGTGAGTATCTGTAGTGGACATGCATTGGTGATGGGTGTCCATGCTTTGTTGTTGCATGCAGGGCTTGGTGTTGGGATGTGTGGTTTGTGATAGTGGGACATATGTGAGGAGTTGGAGTGATGGAGGTGAGGGTGAGGGTGGGGCATGTGATAGCATGCAGGTAGGGTGGGGGATGAAGTAGTGAAAGACTTGACTTACCAGAGTGCATTCCTCCAGCTCCTCCTGCAAGGCCCTCAGGATGCAGTATAGCCAAGACCTGCTCCTCCCATGTTGTTAGTTGCGGGGGAGGAGGTGGTGGTCTGCCGCCAGTCCTCTGAAGCGCAATGTGGTGTCTTGAGACTAAGGAACGCACCTTCCCCCGTAGGTCATTCCACCTCTTCCTGATGTCATCCCGTGTTCTTGGGTGCTGTCCCACTGCGTTAATCATGTCCACGATTCTGCGCCACAGCTCCATCTTCTTAATTATGGAGGTGTGCTGCACCTGTGATCCAAATAGCTGTGGCTCTACCCGGATGATTTTCTCCACCATGACCCTGAGCTCCTCCTCGGAAAACCTTGGGTGTCTTTGGGGTTCCATGGGGCGGTGTGGGTGATGTGTGAGGTGGTGTGTGTTGTGATGTGTGGGGTGATGTTTAGGGGTGTGTTGTGTGCGTGGATGTGTATGTGTGATGGTGTTGTGTGCCTCTGTCGCTGGTGTGGTCTTTGCTTTGCTGTCTCTCTGCTTCTTCACAATTGTTCATTGTAAGGGTTTGTGGGTAATGTGGGTGTGTGTTTTATATTGTATTGGGTGTGTGGGAGTGGTGTGTGTATGTGTATCAGGTGTGTGTATTTCGATTTGTCAAATGTGGTTGTGTTTTGTAAAAGTGTGTGTATTTTGAGCGCGGCGGTGTGTACTGCCAATGGAATTCCACAGTTGAAAGTGTGGGCGTATTCCTGTTGGTGTGACGGTGTCAGTTTTGTTATCGCCGGTTTATCACTGACCTTTGGTGTGGCGGACTTGTGTGGGTATCTAGATTTTTGCAGATTCTGAGCTGTGGGTCGTAATAGGTGTGGTGGGATTCCGTGGCCGCGGCGGTGTGTTGGCGGTCTACTGCACGGCAGTAAGCGGGATTTACAACCAATGTTGTAATGAGGGCCTTTATATTTACTGGTGCTTCCTAAGATCATATTTATTGTTTTCCTTATCTATGAACTTATATAGGTAAAGTCAGTGGTTGAAGTGCATTACAAAAAGAATGGGAACTGTGATGCTGCATGCAGAGGGGATGAGTTCAGTGAATGTGGGGTCAGGGTCAAAGGTGTGACTAAAATATTAAAATATTTTGTAAGATTTGTTGGTATTTTCCTCTCAGCAACATAGAAAATATGATGCAGCTCAAATGAAAAATAAATTAAAAAGGTTTTTCCTGTTGGGAAATGCACTATAGTACATTATGAAACCTCTATCAGCTAAGGCACTGCAGAGGTCTGGGTGTAACCAGAGAGCCACAGAATTAGGTCTTGCTGTGGAGAAAAGTGACTTGTGTATTTTAAGTACTACAAGGTCACAGCCTGTGATAGAAAGCACTGTGAATATGTAATTTGTTATTTTATACTTGCATTACACACAGTATAAGATAAACTGCTACAAAATGGTCAAAATGTTTAAGATAAAATGGTGCTTCCAAAATTTATATTTTAGTACTACCTAGAGTGTATGTAATGCAATTTGTTTTACATTATTGTCCCTCCAACACCTCCTGGTGTAGTAAGCTCGATATAAATACAATTATAAATAAAAGAATTCACTTCACAGCCCAGAGCTATGAGTGTTATGATTTCACATAACCCATAAAGCCCAGACTCCCTCATAGAAATATATAATGTTCAGATTGAATGCCCAGATGATTGATAAAACCGCTGCTCACCTGCATACTATTCAGATCCACTTTATTCTTGGTCATGATCAGTCCCACACCCACCTTTAATTAACAATCTGACATAGGGGACGCCATGCTGATAATGACATTTATTGGTCGCAAAATTGTTTTGACTGCACATATAATGCACCCACAATGTCACAGCTCTTTCAAAGTCATAATGTTTGCACTTCACAGTCCAGTTGTTAATTCTTTGCAATCCCCTTCCAAATGAAAAATCTTTGTCATCACAAAGCTTCAAGTGATTAGGGCCTAGATGTACAACCATTTCATTTTTCAAGTATCTAATTGTGATCAATTGCAAATGGCAATTAGAGACTCACAAAATGAAATGTACACATGCGCCTCAGACACATTTAGCAATTCCCAATGGGGTCGCAAATGACCTACGTCATTAATTTTCATGAGGTATGTCGCAATTTGCGACCCCAATGGGAATGGCTGCCCTCACAGGGATGGCGGCCTGCTCACCACGTCCATGACTGCTTTTCAATAATGCAGTTTTTTTTTCAAATGCAGCCTGTTTTCCTTGAAGGAAAATTGGCTGAATTACAAAAAGAAAAAGAAAAGGTTTTTCTTTTATTTTTTTCACTGTAGAGAGTGGTCCGTGGGGCAACTGTCTGCTCTGAAAAAATATTTTCACATGCATTCACAAAGGGAAAGGGGTCCTGTGGAGACCCCTTCCTGTTTGTGAATGTGTTAACATCAATTTGAAATTGGTGTTAACTGCGATTGTTTTGCGACTGCATTCATGGTCACAAAACAATCATACATACCCCTGCAAATCACAACTAGGAAGGGATGCCTTTCGAATGCCCTTTCCTAATTGTGAGTCACAATCCCTATTTTGCGAGTCGGTAACTTCGTACCGACTCACAAAATAGGGATGGTACATTGTACATGCCCTTTTTGTGGTCGCAAACGTGGATTTTCTGATTTAGGGCATTGTAAATCGGGCCAGTACCAGCTCCAAACCATCCTTTACATTTGCAGAGTAACTTGTGACTCCCATTTACATTTTATTCAGGCAGCATACACCCTAGCAGGAAGGTTTGTTTACCTGTCTGCCCAGCTTTGGTGTCACCGCACAGAAGACTCCCTGAATGACACTTCAGCTGACGCCTCTAGACTGTCGGAATGAACCGTCCTGGGACGGCTGTCTTTTTACAAATAGTACAGGAACGATGTTTCACAAATCATAAAAGTATGGGTACGTCATGCTCCCCCTATCCCGCCCACTTTGACCACTGAGTAAAGAACTGGTCTAGTGTTTTATTCATTTACGTGGCGATTTCAGGAGTCACAATGACGTTAATCGCGACAACTGTGTGGTTTTCAGATAGTGTAAATGATATATATGTACATACTTTAGACACTGTTTATAGCGCTATACTAACATAATGTTTAATGTTTGTTTTCTATATTAGGTTTTGTTGAAAAGTAGCTTTTTTACTGATATTTGTTCTTCACCGCAACTTCAGTAATCGTGGTGACGTCATTAACTACGATGGCCGTGTAGTTTTCACAGTATGTGAAAAACATATTCAGGGATATTGGAGAGGGTATTTGGTAACAGGGGTTTACTATCATGGTGGTTTAACTTTTAGATGCAAAATTAATTGTAATGTAAAACAATTTTTATTTGTTTTTGAAACGTTGTGACAATGTGCTTAATTGTGGTTGTCCAGTGACCAGGAAATACAGCAATATCATTGAAGACGACAGTTTTCAAGTATTTACAAAGGGATCACAGACATTTCTTTGCTGAGGAAGCTTCCATTCGAGTTCTTTACTTGTTTTGTGGAGGTCTGTTAACAGCTACAAGGGCAGATATTGTACTTCTTTCTGTTTGGAGTTTTCTCTACAGGTTAACAATGGCAACAGGAGGCACCCAACAACATGATGTGCCACAGCCAGAAGATGGGGAACCTATTGAAGACCTGGACAACGAAGAGTCTGTTAATGAAGGGCCTTCCTTGCAAAAAGCCAGTGTGGCTTGCTATTTGTTTACTATTCCCAGTGGAGAATTGAAAGCAGTTTCAAAATTAGTCAAATGCTCTCTTTGTCAGAAGACATTATCAAGAGGGTCAAACATAAACTATTCACGTGGTACAACATTTATGTTGTATCATCTAAAAACTTATCATGGGAACCAACTGAGAAGAGCAAGAAAGCAGAGAGAAGCTAGCACAAGTTCTTCAGCATCAGGAGCAGCATCTACACCTGGACAAAGAGTGCCTGTTGAACTTGAAAGTCAAGTTGGAGACATTGCATCAGAATTTTGCCATATGGTCGAAGCCCTGCATGGTTTGCAGCAAGGTTGAGTCTGCTAGAAAACGGTCAGTGAAAGTACTGCACAATGCAATGAAGCAGCATAAATGTTGATTTTAACTTTGAAACTCATTTTTTGCAGCTTTTATGTTTTTGCTGCTTGTTCTAGTTTTTGATACGCTTGTTACCAGTTGGTTAGCAGAGAAAAACATTAATTATAAAACATGATAAAAGAACAAAAAACATACTCAATCACCTCCCCCCCAAAAAAAAATTCTTAAACAAAATTGAATGGGTGTCTATGTGTAAGTTAGTGTATAGCAGGTGAATTGGTGACTGAGTAAGTGAGTGATTGGTGTATAGGTAGTGAGTGACTGCAAACGTGTTGTATGGGTGACTGAATAAATGTTTCAGTTGTTTATAATTTTTTGATGTAGTGTATGCATGCATGTATGAGTGACTGAATGAGTGTGTCAATGGTGCATGGGTAAGTTGAAGAGTGTATTAGTGTGTGTATGAATGAGTGAGTGAGTGAGTGTATGAGTGCATGTATGATTGACTGAGTGAACGTCTGAGTGGGGCATGTGTGAGTGAGTGACTGTTGAGTTCATGTATGAGTGAGTGAGTTGGTACATGAGTGTATGTATAAGTGAGTGACTGAGAGTATGAGTGTGTGTGTATGGGTGATTAACTGAGTGTCTTAGTGTATGAGTGCATATATGTGTAAGTCAGTGAGTGCATGAGTGCATGAATGAGTGAGTGACTGTATGAGTGTGTGTATGGTTGACTCAGTGCATGGGTGCATGTATGAGTGAGTGAGTGCATGTATGGGTGAATGAGTGAGAGCATGCATGAGTCAGTGATTGAGTGTATAAGTGAGTGTGCGGGTTATTGTGTGACTGATTGAGTGAATGTATGGGTGAGTCAATGAGTATATTACTGCATGCGTGAGTGACTGAGTGTGTCTATGGGCAATTGACTAGGTACCTGAGTGCCTGTATGAGTGAGTGAGTGAGTGCATTAGTGCATGTATGGGCGAGTGAGTGCGTGAGTGCATGAGTGCCTGTGTGATTGAATGAGTGAGCATGTGAGTGGTGCATGTGTGAGTGAGTGCATGAGTGCATGTACGAGCGAGTGAGTGAGTGCATGAGTACATTCATGAGAAAGTGACTGAGTGTATGAGTGCATGTATGGTGAGTGAGGAAGTGTATGAGTGCAGATATGAGTTAATGAATGCATGATTGTATGCATACGTGTATGAGTGTGTGTACGAGTGATTGACTGAGTGTATGAGTGCATGGATGGGTGAATGAGTACATGTAAGGTTGAGTGAGATAGTGCATGATTGCATGCATGAGTGACTGAGTGTATGAATGTGCGTATTGATTATTTTCTGAGTGCATCCTTGGGTGTCTCAGTGAGTACATGGCTGCATGCATGAGTGAGTAACTGAGTGTATGAGTTTGTGTACAGGTGATTGACTGAGCACCAGATGGGAATGTATGAGTGAGTGAGTGCGTGCTTGAGAGCATATATGGGTGAGTTGGTGAGAGTATGAGTGTGTGTATGAGTGCATGAATGGGTGACTAAGTAAATGTATGAGTGCATGTATGGATAAGTGAGTAGGTGCACAAATGCATCTATTGAGTGAGTGAGTAGATACATTACTGGCTACATGGGTTACTGAGTGAGTGCATAGATGCATGTATGAGTGAGTGAATGAGTGTATCAGTGGTGTATGAGTGAGTGAGTGAGTGCATTACTGCAATTATGGGTGAATAACTGAGTGCATGAGTGCATGACTGCATGTATAGGTGAGTGAGCGAATGGAACACTGTGTGTATCTGTGAGTGAATGCATGAGCTAATGTATTGGTGAGTGACTGAGTGGAAGAGTGCATGTGTGTGTGAGCAAGTGTATAAGAGGTGGATGGCTGAGAACATTTAAATGGGATATAGAGAGAGGAAACTAATGGAAAAGTATGGCAAGAGCCCTATATATTTAAAAACACTCTCATGCATATCTATACCCAATATGTGTATGTTTTCATAAAACATTGTTTAACTGCAGCTGCTATTGAAAAAGAAAAAGAAGATAAAATATATTAGTATTTAATCTTCAAATGTAGACAAATATTACAATAATCATGTCTTACACTGTAAGAACACATTGCAGGGTAAGACATATATCATTGTGACTGTTTTACTGTTCTCAGCTTTTATATTCCTTCACCTAAAATGATGATTTGCATAAAGCATTATCTTCGAACAGTGGGGAAAAATAATCATTGGATTGTGAGAAAAACCCAAAGCTGCACAGTGGACCACTACAATTAAGCTTCACACTCACTACATTTCAATAATTACTAACATTGAATCTAGTTATTACAGTAATCTAAATAGGCTGTATTAAACATTTGGCATCAATTAATATATCTGGTACAATATCTGAAATAATATAACGTAGCCTTCAATTTTATTGATCCTCTTGAAAACATCATCCATGCTAGGCCAAATGATGTCTAAAGACCTCATAATTCATGTTCAGAAAAACATACACAGTAGTATTTTTTGTCAATTAGCACGTAGGCGTTTGGTAGAAGAAACAAAAGATGAATTTTTCTTTAGTTGAGAATTACTTGTATTCTTTCAAATTCAGGCTGCTGTAATTGTACCATATTCTTCCAGTTTCAGACTTTGGTTAGAGAGTGTTGCAATGACTTCTTATATTGACTTATTTTTGAAGTATTAAAAGGACTTTTGAGATTTGAAAATCTTTGTTAAAGACAGTACCCTTATTAGGCCGAATAACATCCAGAAAAAGGATGAGCCACATATAGGAAACTCTGTATCCACTTCTATTTTTCCTTAGAACTTTAGTTGAAGAAAGAGAAGATATGAGTTTGGTAGTTTGAAGGGAAATGTTTGTTTGTATTTTAGGTTGATGTCATTACATTCGGTTCATCCACTTTTGCTTTTCTAGTAGACAGTGTAATGTTCAGAGGTTGTATTAACGCCTTCATGAAAAATGATAGTCAAAGTAGTAAATGTTCTTCCCGAAAATTATGTTTTATCCAGCTTTGAAGTTTGTAATTTCAGTTTGCAATTGGGAACCATTTTCTCTGCATCATTGCAGCATAACAATAAGATATTGTCCTGTTCTTTGTAGAAATAATGTAGAGACAAAATCTAATCTGCAGTTTGGGCCGGTCATATTTTGGTATGCATCTCTATACAATTTGTTGAAAGGTACACTTTTACAATTTGGTAACGTTAAGTAAAGAAATCATTCAACGTTGACCTTAGTCTTAGATGTATAAGAGCAGTCCTCACAGTCACTGGTCCATTTGTTACTGAGTCCAAATAGATCATAAATTTTCACTTCTTCTTGATCCAAGACCTCAAGCATCACTATAATAAATTCCTGTGCATCGTGCTGAGTGTTCAGAGTAAATATTATACAGTAGATCCAGTATATATATCTAAAAGCTCTCGGTTCCCTGAAGCAGAATGTGTTATAGTTCTGTCATTCATATTCTCTTATCTGACTTTTGTTCAATTTGGTTTACTACATGGGGTAAATGGAATGAATAGCATATTGAGAATGACATTGGCATAGCAGTTGATACCTGAACTGTTTTCTAACTGGTATTTAAAATTTTGACTATCATTTTCCAGTTTTCTTTTCTTAGCACTGTGTGTGTTGTCCTTCTGTCCTTTGTTTTCTTGACCGTCCATAGTCTATTTTACATTCTTCCGCTCTGGGCACAGTGTACATTTCTCATTAAGAGGGCACTGCCCTAAATGAGGTAAGTAAAGACTTCTTAACCAATTACACTCTCGTACATAGTTACGTCTGCACTAACCTTGCTTTCTTCAAAGTCAAGTAAAAACAAGCCAGACAAAGTACTAATCCACGACAATGCTACATATGACATTCTTTCTTTGAATACCAAGCTTCCAATATTAACCAAAGCTGCATCTGCACTTAGATCTTGCGATTTATAGATGGTTACTGCAGATGCTAAAGACAGAGGAAATGGTTGCCATTGGATATATGTCTTTTACAAGTAAAAAAACCTGCAAGATCCCAGTCAATCTAATTCACCTCAGCTATCTAAAATTTATAGCCTAGTATTCCACCTTGTCTCCTTTTAGAAAATTAATGAATTCAACAACTTTACCCATTACACAATTAACTAAGCCTTCCTCAAAATTTAAATTGCACCGTAAAATAATTTGACAGCTTTTGCAGACATGGAAACGATTTTCTAATACTGTTGTATTTTATGCTGATTTCTCTAAAGAATCCAACTTCCTTGTAGCTTATCTGTTACTAGGTTTGTGACTCCTTCATGTTCCATTTAATCAGTAGCTATAATTTACAAAATGTCTTCTATCTCCAGTTGTAATTTTTCATGAAAGTTTGAGCACTCTTGAAGGGTTGGCAATAAGCAAACTATAGATTTCTCCTCTCCTTTGATGAAATTGAACATTAGTGCAGTTGTGTCAGATGGGAATAGACAACTGATTAGGAGACTTTTCAAAGCACATTTTCCCTGTTTTGTAAGAACTTCTACTCTAATGTCTTTCGATATGTATACATATTCGACATCAGACACTTGGTGCATGTTTTTTACTAATTTTTGTACTCAAAGAATAATCAAATGTTTCTGTTGCCAATACTTCCTAGGGAATTTCTTGTTTCATTAAGCAGAAGAGTTTTGTCATTTTACAGGGGTAAATTGGAGTCAGTCACCAAAGAAAATTAAGGCGGTCATTCTGACCGCGGCGGGCGGCGGTCACCGCCCGCCATGCGGTCACTGCCGAATGACCGCACCGCGGTCAAAAGACCGCAGCGGCCATTCTGGCTTTCCCGCTGGGCCAGCGGGCAACCGCCAAAAGGCCGCCCGCCAGCCCAGCAGGAAAGACCCAGCAACGATGAAGCCGGCTCCGAATGGAGCCGGCGGAGTTGCTGGTGTATGACGGGTGCAGTGGCACCCATCGCGATTTTCAGTGTCTGCTAAGCAGACACTGAAAATCATTATGGGGCCCTGTTAGGGGGCCCCACGATGCCCGTTCCCGCCATCCTGTTCCTGGCGGTGTTTACCGCCAGGACCAGGATGGCGGGAAGGGGGTCAGAATCCCCATGGTGGTGCTGCACGCAGGGCCGCCATGGCGGATTCACTGGGCCAGGGGTAAACCGGCGGGAAACCGCCGGTTGCCCTTTTCTGACCGCGGCTTTACCGCTGCGGTCAGAATGACCCAGGAAGCACCGCCAGCCTGTTGGCGGTGCTTCCGCGGTCCCCGGCCCTGGCGGTCATGGACCGCCAGGGTCGGAATGACCCCCTAAATGTTTTCCTCCAAACGGCACATCATAATTTGTTCTTACAACTTACTGAATCCTTAAGTGTATGCTACCATGCTCACTTCTTCAATGATGAGAAGAGACATCATTTTCAATACTCTCAGTACTTCACTGCAACCGTCACCAGACAACTTCTGATTTTCCAGTTTATTGTCATGTTCAACAGATAGCACTAGAAGCCAATGTAGAGTAATTCCTTTAATGCTAAGAGCAGCTAATCCTTTTGGTGCTGTTACTACACATGACAGATTTGAATCAGTAGTCTTCTGTAAATAACTGGTCATAACTTTTGTTTCTAACAACTTTAATTAGGAATCGTTTGGCAGTACCAGCTTGTCCACTGATGTACAATAATATTGGTTTGTATGAAGCACAGTTACAAAGTTTTTTGTCATAGAAAAATACATGTTCTTTTTTAGTTTTAACTTTGTTGTAAGTTTCTCTCTGTTCATTGTTTAGTTGTTCCATTAACATTTCAAAATGCACAGTTTCTTTTAATTTTCTTTTCTTTTCATTTCTTGTCTGCTGCATGGCACGTTCTATTTAATTAATTGGTACTTCATTTTGAATTACTGGTTCTCCAAGAGGATCTTGACTTGGTGGTGCAGAACATTGGCTGCTTTGCAAACTCTCATTGGCTATTTCAGCAGCAATGGTTTCTTCCTGTGCAATATCATCTCCTAACATCTGCAAATAAGGAGGAAGGCTTTCTTCTTTTTCATGAACATTATCAAAAAATTCCCTTGCTGCCAGATTCTGCACATGTACTTGTGTTTTTAGAATGTGATTTACTGCACAGGATAACCCAAACAAGTCGTTCTCAAATAGTAGATGAAATATATAAGGAATACACTGGTGAAATCTAGGGTCCTCTGAATATAGCTGAGTTGACCTGTACTCAGCTGCTGGTATTGATATATGCCGATCATCATACCTACCGCTTACTCCAGTAGGAAACAGGCGTGTGAAACAACAAGCTTCTAAATGTTTCTCCCACACACATAATAGAGTTCATTTTGATTTTTTCATTTGAAATAGCTCAATATCATCTCAAATTATCTCTTTAGAATGTAGAGGATGAATACTGTAGTGTTCATAAATTTCGCCTGTTTTTGTACAAGCTACCTTTTCAATTTGATCTCTTGATTTCACTGTATCATCACCTATATGTAAAATATCTTGAAGAGAATCTACATTTCCATAGTAAATATTATGTCGTACCAGATATAATGTTGCTTTCTTAACTTTTGTAACATCTACTAACTCTTGCCATATCTTTTTACTCATAGAAGTCACACCATTAGCTAGAATGACAAGCCCTTCTCCTAAATCTTTTTCAACACGTACAGTTTCAACATTCTGCTTACAATCTAATGGTAAGTAAACACCTCTACCTTTTAGACCCTTCTGGAGCTCAGTTGGAGGCACCTTTCTTGTATTTGGCTCGATATGAACAATTGCTTGAAATGGGTGTACACACTGTATAAGTATAGACATATAAACATTCAACTCTTGGAGTTCTTCTGGGATATAAACTAATTCTAAGTTGTTATACACTGCTCTAGCTGGTATTTTGTTCTCTTCTAATTTATTATAACAATACTCACATATAATTTGTTGCGCGCAACAATCAAAAAGTTCCTCTACAAATAAATAAGATGAAACTTCTCAACACTTATCTGTATTCTCTTCTTCAATTGTTGAAGACAAAGTAACATAGCGAGTTTGATTTTTGTAGTGCGTGCATCTACAACATATAAAAACACAGTTGGTTTCTCTGGACAGACTGTTTTACATTTTCTAATCTCTTCATAAAAGGTGTCTATAGTAACACTTATCTCCCTTTCTGCTACATTTGGAAATTCCAACTGCTCATTTTCTCTGCACTCCTGTTCAGATCCAAAGAAACAAAACTGCACATCATTGCAAACCTTTTATACTTCTTGCACTGTTCCATGCGAAAGAGCTCTATTAATTCCCCCTAAACATAGTGCAGGACTCTTTCCATGGAAAAGTCTCCTAACTAAAGTTTGCATTTCTGATTGGTGCATGGCTAACATTCTAAAATGAAAAAAGGTGCTTTGACACACTTTCTTAGATAAATATGCGAGTGAACGTCCCTGTAGATTTGAATACTTTCTTACTTTGCATGAGTCTAGCCTTTGCAGAAGTATAATTTTCTGTTTAACACTTTTCAAAGGAAATTTAAGTAAGACATTTCTGATTGTGTCAATTGATTACTGATGAACACTACAAATGCTGCTACAATTTCCCTCAAATACAGGGGCCTGTGTATTCCTTTCCTAAACATCATCAGCTATGACTTCATCTACGTTTTCTAGGTACCCTTACATCTTTCTCAATTTGAGAACCATCTTTCATTTCATAACACCATCCACTTTTATCAACTGCATGTGCTAGTCTGTTCTCTTGCAAGTAGCTTTCTTCATTAAGGAAAGGCTCAGTACTAGAAGTATGTCTCCATTCCCCACTAAAAACTTTGCAACAGTTAGTTCTGTTTACAAGTGTTTTGTTTTGGCATTTTCTCCTCATACTCAACACTATTTTATGTAGTGTTTTTATTCTGTTTAACATCAAGATAGTTTCCTCGGAGATCAACTGTACCCTCAACATGTCCCTTTTGTCTCACAGCTTCTCTCCTTCTATTATACTTCTTCATCTTTCCCATTAGATTATGGACTATTCTGCTTTGGGACATTCACTTATTTTCTTCAACTGGCGCTCTCTTCTACATAAACTTTGTGCTTCTTTGTAGGATTTTTTGTTGTGATATAATGTGCTTTTACTCGTTTCTTAGTTGAGGTCAAACTTTCTCTATTATGCACTTCATTTTGCAGTTTCAGAAGTTGCCCACATAGTATTTTAAGAAATGTCTTAATTCTCTTACCAGCAGCTTCTTGTTCTCTCACTACTTTTTCAGCATTCTCCCTCTTTTGTTTCTCGTTTCTATGGCAATAGTACTTTTGTTTTTCTTTCTTTTTTCGCTCACTTTTTGACAGCATTGCAACTCTGCGTATTTAAGTAAAATCTTCCACCTGAAAACTTTTAAAAAAAGAAGGTACATTTAATTTCAAATTATTTACTTGTATGTTAAATATTTTAGATAGTTAAGTACAATAGAAACATTATTATGGTTCATAACACACACACACACACCACACACACACACACATACACACACACACACACACACACACACACACACACACACATATATATATAAATTCACATTGCTGTCTTGACAGAGCAGTTTTACAGGCCAACTTCACTAGACAGTTAGATAGGACACACAGGGTCTGTTCTACTACCCTCACCCTTCAGAAAAGCAGTATTTGTCTGGATAGATGAAAAGATACTATCAGTGCTTGCCTATATATCTCAGTGAACATATCTGTCTACCTCTAGTAGAGCAATGAGATATTTTAGTACCCCTGCCAGTATGTGACTGCCTGTTTTAGTTCTTCTGTGTCTCTCTAAATCTGTATGTAACTGCCTGAACATATAGCTCAGTGCTCCTGTTAGGGAATGCAATAGCATATGAGTGTATCTACAATTGCCTTTCTTATTGGTCCTTAAATAAGTGCTTTCTGAGTATGAAAGTGATTGTAGAAGTGTCTGTGTTTGTTTATCAGTGGCTGAAACACAGCATCCATGGTCTGAAAACATGAATCTCAGTTCCTTGGTGAGTGATATACTCTACGTTATGTTTGACTAAGGGCTGTAAAAGCACAAGAGTAAGTCTTTAAAACTGAAAGGTACATCTTCTAATCACTTAAGCACATTTAGCATGATTGATGGAATACCTACAGCATGTCAGAGAGCTGAGACATTTGCAGTAAAACATTACTTTGAGACTTGGCAAAGCATTTCTACAGGCAAACATCACTTTCCAGTGAGATACCACACACCAGGTCTGCAGTACTAGACCTTACTCTTCAGAAAAGCAGCATTTGTCTGGATATATGAAAAACTTCCATCAGTACTTGCCTATTTAGCTCAGTGAATGTAGCTGTCTACCTCATGTAACTTAACTAGATATTTTAGTACATCTGTGAGTGTGGAGACTGCCTGTTTTCGTTCCTGTATGATTTTCTAAATCTGCACATAACTGGCTGGAAATATACCTCAGTGCCTCTGTTAAGGAAAACAGGGGTATGTCAGTGTGTCTGCAATTGCCTTTTTTATTGCTGTTTATGTAAGTGCTTTCTTAGTCTGTAAGTGACTATAGAAGTGGCTGTGTTTCCATGTCTGTGGATGAAACACAGCATCCGCGGTCTAGAAACATGAATCTCACTTCCTTGGTGAGAGATCTTCTCTATATAGTCCTTGACTTAGGGCTGTGAAAGTGCAAGAGTAAGTCTTTAAAACTGAAAAGTACATTTCCTAATCACTTAACCATTTTGCAGCATCGTTCATGTAACCCCTACAGCATGTCAAAGAGATCACACATTTGCAATAAAACATGAGTTACATATTTGACAAACCAGTTTTACAGGCAAAAATCACTGACCAGTAAGATAGCAGACACAGCGTCTGCACTACTATGCCTCACCCGTCAGAAAGTTATTATTTGTCTGGATACATGAAAAGATTCAGTCATTACTTACTTGCATACCTCTAGTAGCATAGTTATATATTTTAGTACACCTGCCACTATGTGAGTGTTTGGTTTAATTCCTGTATTACTCTCTAAATCAGTGAATGTGTCTGCGATTGTTTTTCCTATTGCTGTTTATATAAGTGCTTTCTGAGTATGTAAATGACTGCAGAAGTGTCTGTGTTTCTCTGCCAGTCTATGAAACAGAGCATGCATGGTCTGGAAACATAAATCTCAGTTCCTTGGTGAGTGGAATACTCTATGTAGTGCTTGGGTAGTGAGTCTCAAAGTGCACAGGAAAGTTTCTAAAACTAAAAAGTTTCAAAATCACTTAAGCACATTGTGCATGCTTGATGGAGAGATTTGCACTAAAATGTGACTTTCATACCTCACAAAGCAGTTTTGCAAGCTGATTATAGTGGCCAGTGACACACAGAAACAGTACACTGGTATGCCTCACCCTATAGAAAACAGAGTATTTGTCTGCATACATCAAAAGATTCTCTCAGTACTTGCCTATATATCTGAGTATCATGATTGTACACTGTGGTAGTAATGACCTGAGCACACTGGCAGGGGTAGGACTAGAAATCCTAAGGGAGGATACCTTTGCACAATTAATGAGACTTTTCCTTCACATTGTTTTGGTGTACTCCAACAGATGCCAAAGGTAGAAATGGGAGTGATCAAACTGGTTTAGTCCTCAGATTAACAAAGCCAGGAAACATTTTAATAAAACTGTTTCTGCACTCCTTAGGGACCACAAAATGGGCTGTATATACAACAACAACCTGTGTTTTTACATGCATGGTATATATAGAAGTGAGGGTGTCCATTTCACAGATGAAGGCAATCAAGTTTTTCTTTCCAACCTAAAACTCTGCATACTCACTTACATGTAGGTTTAAGATTCTTACAATAAACTCAAAGGCTGTTCTCAGGGCTACCCTATTGGCCAAAACTCCTGTTAATTTTCTTTATAAAATTCTTTCAAATATTTGCCATGAGATCGCGAGATTCGCAACTATGCTGCGAAAACCAAAAACAAAAGCAGGCTTTCAATGGACACCAGCCCGTTCAAAAATCATGTATATATATATATATATCAAAAACGAAGTTGTCCTCATGTGAAAGCACAGACTCCAATCAGGTTATATAAACGGGAAGAAAAATCAAAGCCAGCAACTCACAGTGAATTCTTTAAGCAGTTTCATTATTCCAGGCCTCAGGTAATAAAATAATCTCTGAGTGACTCTGCTCATCGTAGCAGGTCTGTGTGACTAAAAATGGATTGTCACATAAGAGCAATCAGGTTGGGACATTCACAGCAAATCTGACAATTTTCCTTTGGATTCGCCTACGAAGGTTTTGCACTTTGGTTCATTATTTCGTTTGGCTCCAGCAACCCACTTGGGGCAAAATGAAAAAATTGCAGGACCACCACAACCAGCATGCACTGTTACTCACTTGAGAGGCCCACTGGGGCGGACTGTTATTTAAAGAGACTAATCAGGTGCCTGTAATTAGACAAGCTGAAGCCATGCCGGTCTTTTCAGTAAGAAAGAAATGCCTGGAAGGCTTCCAGCACTGGTTGCACCTACGAGGGTGAAACACTTTAATATTTTTCTCTGCTGAAGAAAGGATTGACCTAGAAACACGTGTCCAGAGATGATTTTATTACCTGAGGCCTGGAATAATGAAACTGCTTAAAGAATTCACTGTGAGTTGCTGGCTTTGCTTTTTCTTCCCGTTTATATAACCTGTTGGGAGTGCGCTTTCACATGAGGACAACTTCGTTTTTGATATATATATATATATATATAAATATATATATATATATATATATAGATATGTATATATATTTCTTCACATCAATGAAAATCCACTTACTCTCCCAGCCGCAACCCCTTGCGCACATTCACAGCTCAAATGTTTCTAGGAGAGAAGGACCATCAGCCAGGTGATTCTTTTAAAATGTCATTATTTATTCAGTGCTGTTCCCCATGAGTGAAAAACAAAAAGTGTTGACGTGTTTCGGCTGACGCCTTCCACTACAAGTATATATATATATATATATATATATATATATATATATGCAATTTTCAAAATCAGACATCATTTGTTGCTTTCTAAACAAAATTCTATTAATCTTTCTGTGGTACATAACTGTCTCACAACCTCTTTCAGTATATGTCTTACACTATGTCCAAGTCACTCTGTGAGTATATACATGAGAGTCTGACTACATATGTCAGTGGGTTCGTGAGAGTCTGAGTCAGTCTGTGACTGAGTGCATCAGTGTGTCAATGGATATGTGAGTGGGTGCATAAGCTTCTGAGTGGGTCTGTGAGTGGGTGCATCAGTCTGTTAGTGGATATATGGCAGTGCATAATGCTCTCAGTGGAACTGTGAGTAGGTGCATGAGGTTTTGAGTGGGTCTCTGACTAGGTGTATCAGCCTATGAGTCAGTATGTGAGTGGGTGCATGACGCCATGAGTGGGTCTGTGAATCAGTGCATAAGGGTTCTGATTCAGTCTGTGTGGATGCATGAGGGCCGAAATGGGTCTGTGAGTATCTATGTCAGTGTCTGATGGTCTCTGTGAGTGGGTACATAACACTCCACGTGGGTCTGTGACTGGGTGCATGAGGGTCTGAGTCAGTCTCTGAGAGGATGAGTGAAGACCTGAATAGCTCTGTCAATGGGTGCATCAGGGTCCGAGTGCATCTCTCAGTGGGTGCATAAGGGTCTCATTGGGTCTGTAAGTGGGTGCATCAGGGTTTGACTGGGTCTGTGAATAAGTGTCTGACCATCACATTGCATCTGTCAGTGGCTGTGTTAGGATCTCAGCGGTTCTGTGACTGGGTATGTGAGGGTCTGAGTAGGTATGTGAGTGAGCGCATCATTGTTTAGGTTGGTCTCTGACTCGATGCATAAGGTTCTGAGTGAGTCTGTGAGTGGGTGCATGAGGATGTCACAGAGTATGTGTATGGGTGTATGACTGTCTGGGCGTATGTGAGTGCATTAGTGTCTGACTGGATCTTTGAGTGACTGTGTAAGTCTCTGAGTGGGTCTGTGACTGGGTGTGTGGGTGTCTGAGTGATCTGTGACTGGGTCCATTAGTCTCTGAGTGATTCTGTAACTGGGCATATGAGGCTATGACTGGATAGGTGTGTGACTTTATAAGTGAGTGTGTGAGTGGATGCATCAGAGTTTGAGCAGGTCTTTGACGGGGTGTCTGACTGGTTAAGTGGGTACATGAGGGTCTCAGTGGGTCTGTGACTGGTTGCGTGAGGGCCTATGAATGGGTGCATCAGTGTCTCAGTGGGTCTGTGAATGGTTGCATCAGTGTCTGAGTTGGTTTGTGACTGGTTGCATGACGGTCTGAGTAGGTCTGTCAGTGGGTGTGCTAGTGTCTGAGTGGGTCTGTGAATGGGTGTAGCAGTGTCTGAGTGGGTCTGTGAGTAGCTGCATCAGTCTCTGAGTTGATCTGTCCATGGGTGCATGCAGGTCTGAGTGGGTCGGTGAATGGGTGCATCAAGGTCTCGTTGGGTCTGCGAGTGCGTACGTGATACCCTGAATGGGTCTGTGAGTGGGTGCATGAGGGTCTGAGTGGATCTGTGAGTACATGTGTGACAGTCTGAGTGGGTCTGTGAGTAGCTTCATGAGTGATTAAGTGGGTCTGTCGCTGGATGCATGAGTATCTTACTGCTACTATGTGAACAAATTACTTTATGAGTAACTCTCTCAACATTTTTTGTTGTAGCCGATATTTGCAAGTTCATCATGGCATTACACAGGGAGCCACGCTGAGAATGACAACATATTTGTGAATAACTCCTAGCATGAACAAAAACATTCTAAGGCCATAATTTCACCTACAAACACTACTATACACTGCTCTGGGTACAGACTAACCCCACTCTCACCCCTTATGCCTGTTTTCAGGTATGTTTTCAGGCCCAGGGACCGTGTCTCAGTATCTAAAATGGCAGCCACAACTTTCTACTCAGGTTCCCAACACCCAACCACAGCATTCCTCTTGTGGCATGCATTTGTGAATACGTCACAACCGCCACAAAATCATCGTTAAGGATCCACAGCCCTAGATATACAAATTGAAGCCCTTATCTATCTCCTAAGCTAATGAGTGGATTTACACCAAATAAGTGAAAGCACAATATGCATATTGACAGCTAGCTTTCTGCCACACATGGTGTAATTCCGTCCAGCGGTTCCGTCTGTAGTCATTTCTAAAGTTCCTCTGGTAAGTACCATGGGAAACACAATTTTTTTGACCCCTCCCTCCTTTTTTCTCAACCCCCGTTTGATAGATCACCCAAAACCTTTCATGCACAGCAAGAATCACCAGGCCCCTTTTTTAGAAAAATGTCATGAAGACTCATCTAACGGTGCCAGAGATATAGGCATGTCAAAAATGCTTTTTCTATGGAAACATGATCCTAACTATAATTACCTAGTGGAGACTGCCACTAGGTAATATATATGAGATAGATATATGTATCATAGAAATTCAGCAGTTACAGTTATGGCTAACTCAAGGAACTATAACTCACACCCTATGGTAACTATAACTCGCCCCCCCAGCTATGCACAGTTTTCTTATCATTAATTTTATTGCAAATGGTGCAGTAATAATATCAATGATGCCATAGAAGGTGTCATCAATGATGGAATATGTGGGGTAAATATCTGTGCAGGGCGAAGGCACGAGTTATAGTTACCTCGGCCCCCGCTTGACAGATCACCCCAAAGCTTCCTGTGCATAGCAAAAATAACCGGTCCATTTTTTTAAAATTTCCTCAGATTCATCAAACAGTGTCAAAGATACAGGCAAGTCAAAAAATGCTTTTTCTATGGTCCTAACTATAAATGCCACTTTTCAGGTTGCATATGTTTCTTACTTTTTATATTCTCGTAGGTGTCAGAGAAACTTCTGAGCTGGGAGCCAGAACAGAAGCTTGCAGAACAATAGCACATGAATAGTGCTCTATTCCAGGGAGTGTACCTGATTTTTATTCAGTGAACAGTTGTATTCTGACAGGCACAATCGTCCAATATTCAGTTATAATTGGAAATAACATTTCTAAAAACTTATGTTCCCAAAGTAAATGCTTTCATTTAAGCTGAACTGTTCCTTATTGCACTGAGGAGAAAAGTATTATTATTTCAATAAATCAGTTTCGGAGATGTTTTTTGTACCCAGGAAACCCAAACAGCAAGAATCTCATAGGACAAGCTGCAGAACGCTAAACAAAATGTTTAAAACAGGTTTCTGCTGAAGAATAATTGTAAATCCTTTGTCTACATATTTCTTTTGTGTGTTAAACAAATAAACTGGAAGAGAACACAGCGGCATTGTCGGTATCTGATTCCACGGGGACATCTGTGTTTGTGGTGATCAATCACGCGCTTTAACAAGAGGCAAAGTAGACAATCATATGGCAGCAAGATTCTATCTCACTAATGTATATTTTGTCACTTCTTTGTCTGAGGTGAAAGTCAAGTCCTATTCATGTTATCTTGACAGCTACAATGTACGAATTTAAAATAATGGAGTACGAAAACAGCTATGCTGTGCACAAATGATCTGTCATAGAGAAGGGGGTCTATTGTGTTTGTAAAAGTAAAAAGTAAGCCGGGAACAAGAAACATAGTTTAAGAACCTCTTCATCAGAACAAGTTCAATTACCAAAGTTAGCCCAACGCAATCCTGTCCTGAAATCATTGTTATTGTGTGCAGGACAAAACATGCGACGCATCCTGATGACATTGTCGACTGCCCTCAAATAGCATATGCCATTTTAGCTAGGTGCTAATTCGAATTTGGGGAACTTCACAAGTAAGCAGAATCCTGAGTGGGATTTGTACTGGCACACCGTTATACCCTCGTTGAAACTGGATATGTGTCATTTTGTTGAAATTGCATGTATTGCATGAAGAAAAATCATACTATTTTTCTTTGGCCGATTGTTTGATTCAGTTTTCATCTGGCACTAGGGTTCCATGCAAATGGAGGTCGCTTTAGTAATTTGTGTGACTATAGTTGATCTGAGTTTGGAACGAAACTGTGCTTTTTGCTATGTAGCATCATCTTACATCCACTTTGCATGATATTAAGAGATTTGAAGCTGCGCTTGTGAGAAAACAGGGCTGATTGCAGAAGCCCCCTGGCTTTTTCCCCCCATTTTTCACTTGTTGCTGGTGTTTTCATGACTCTGATGGTGCCCAGTCTCAGGCCCTGCGCTCTGTGTAAATGAGTATGCAAATTGGCTAATTATAATTGGCTATGTCAACCTACCTATAAATCCCTGGTATATGGTAGGGCATGTAAGTTTAGGGACCCTAGGATATGTAGTGCACCTATAGGTGCACTGTTGAGGTGCCCACTGTCATTTTAAAAGGCAGGTCTGCCTTGTTGGCTGCTTTTAAACTAAAGGTATTTGCAAATTCAACTTTGAAATTAAAAGTATTTCCAAAGTCTTAAACTACCTTATTTTTACATATGTCACCCCTAAGGTGTGCCCTATGTGCCCGTAGGGTTGGGTGCCATGTAACTATAAGCAGGGACTATTACAAATAGTTTTATAAGCCCTGGTAAGGTAAAACATTCAAATTTGTTTTTCCCTCACTGTAGTGAATAGCCTCCATAGGGTAAAATGGGGAGACTTTGGCCCTCATTACGAGCCTGGCGGTCTGTGACCGCCAGGCTCGCGGTTGGCGGGAGCACCGCCGACAGCCCGGCGGTGCCCCGCAGGGCATTCTGACCGTGGCGCTTTGGCCGCGGTCAGTGCAGGAAAACCGGCGGTCTGCCGCCGGTTTTCCGCTGCCCGTTGGAATCCTCCAAGGCGGCGCAGCTTGCTGCGCCGCCGAGGGGATTCCGACCCCCCCTACCGCCATCCAGTTCCCGGCGGTCCGCCCGCCGGGAACCAGATGGCGGTAGGGGGGTCGCGGGGCCCCTGGGGGCCCCTGCAGTGCCCATGCCACTGGCATGGGCACTGCAGGGGCCCCCGTAAGAGGGCCCCTAAATGTATTTCACTGTCTGCTGCGCAGACAGTGAAATACGCGACGGGTGCAACTGCACCCGTCGCACAGCTTCCACTCCGCCGGCTCGATTCCGAGCCGGCTTCATCGTGGAAGCCTCTTTCCCGCTGGGCTGGCGGGCGGCCTGAAGGCGGCCGCCCGCCAGCCCAGCGGGAATGTCAGAATTACCGCCGCGGTCTTTCGACCGCGGAACGGTAACCTGGCGGCGGGACTTTGGCGGGCGGCCTCCGCCGCCCGCCAAGGTCAGAATGAGGGCCTTTATTTTAATTAATAAAGTCCCCTTAAGTGTCAGATACCTTGAGTTTGGGATCAAATTAATTGTTATAATAAATCCCACAACTTACAACTGTTGAATTCAATGTAACGAGTTCAGTTAAAGAGTTTTAAAACTCTACCTGAAAGTTGCCAACTTCAGCTCTGTAGTGCCCTTCTCTGATTGGCCAGGCTGCCTTGATGAGGTGTGAAGTGGCCTGGGCTGAACACAAAGGTTGTGCCTAGAGTAGGAGATCTGCCTCAGCAGACGGTGAAGCATGAAGGGGGGAGGGTGGCCAAACTGGTTTTCAAAGGCAGGAAAGGACATTTGGAGCAGCCCAGTACCTCCCTCACATCCTGCAACCCCAGACAATTAGGTGCCCTTTTGATTAGATTAGGAGAGGGCAGGAGAGGGATGTGTTTAGGATTTTTAGCCACATCAGTGGATCACCAGCCAAATCTAACCTCCAAAAATCACTTTCAGTCATGCTGGATTTTTGAGGAATGTTGCTCCCTGGGACTGATTTTTTGCCACACTTTCCAGGAAGTGGTCATCAAAGGGAGACGGATCCTGCCTGTGATTGTTGCTCAGGGTCCCCCTGTTGGTCACTCAAAAGCAAGGATAAATATGGCAGAGCTGCACCCACACCTCAGGTCTCTACAAGGAAGAACATCAGAAGAAGAAGGACTGCCCTGCTGGACCCCTGGCCTGCACGTGGACACTGCACTCTGAAGGACTGTACCAGCTGCACACACGGGTTTCACCACAAGAAGGTATTTGCCTGACTTCAACTTGTTCAAGGAGGGACTCCATGTTTGCTACAGGTGAAAAATAGCTAACCAGAGTCCCCTGTATCAAATCCTGAAAAAACTGACCAGCTGACCACAGTCCAGTGGCCATTTTGGAGTTTGAGCCAGGTGCATTCTGGGAGTTGGAGTCTGCATCCGCAAGGTGCAACTCAGAGCTTCTGGAACCTTGGGGTGAGCTGTGGACTCCTAATGGACCTCCAAAGACCTTCTGGAAGAAGATCCAAGAGTTTGGAGGAGATTGGTGAACTTTTTGGAAAAAGCTCCATAGAGGGACCGACCAGCCACAGTGATTCTAGCCAGCTTGACTCAACTGCAACCCAGCCTGACTTGCAGGTTCGTCCCGCTGAAGAATATTTCCAACAAAGTGACTAAGTCCGAATGTAGAAAGTTTACCGGGACCTTCCGATTCAGTGTATCTGAAGAGGGCTCAAGATTCAGGTTTCGCCCAGTCGAAGGATTTTCATCTAAACAAATCATCTAAGTCCAGACGTAGAAGTCTTCACCGAGGTCTCCTGCAATGCATATCTAAGGAAGGGCTCCAGGGAGGTCGGATCGGACTTGCGACTTCGTCCCGCTGAAGAAAATCTTCAAGAAAACGACTTAGTCAGAAGGTAAACTTTTGGCCGAGGCCTCCAGCTTGCTGTAACCGAGTGGGGCTCCCTCGCATTCGGCCTTAAACTTTGACTGTGCCCCGGTGGCGATGCGACCAGATGGCCAGATTGGCATAATTTGTTTCTATGCGCAAAAAAATACTAATTCTTTAAAAATCCATATCTCCGGTTCTCCTTATCTGACTTTAATTTTTTTAGTGCAATTTTAAAGATAAAAATATAATCTATTTTTATAAATTGGTGTTCGATTTTTATTGTGTTTTATGTTTTACTTATTTACTGTTTTGTGATTTTTCAATGCTTTACGCACTTGTCTCCTCAGTTAAGCTTTGTCGCTCATTGCCAAGCTACCAAGGGTTGATCTGGGTTTAATTTATTGAGACCTAACTGGACCTAAGTTGAGGTTAGTGGTCTGTTGCTCAGGGTAGGTACTTACCTGCCCTTACCAATAATCAATTTTCCAAGAGTTCTGTACTATCTTGATTGGTTTATTTGCATTCTAAGGTTGGATGTGATTTGGACCAATAGCCAAATGACTCCAAACAGCAGAATGTCAGAGGCTATAGGAGTAGAACAAACTTACATGAGAACTGACTTAAGAAGTGGACAATAGAATTTTACCCCAATATACTACGAAATCATTGATGAGGATCTCTACTAGATGCATTTCTTATCGACTCTTTTGCCATCGCAAAACAGTTTAGGCATTGAGACTTTAAACTACCATTGATACTTCCTAGCCTAACGAATGCAAGCCTATATGAGAAAGATGAAAGATGTAACTTCCGACTGGAAGCATCTTTTCTCCAAAGAAGAGATGCATTGAGGAAGTTCCATTTTGATTTGCGATTGTGAACTGCGAAATAATCAAAACACAGAGCTCAATATCATTTACTGACACTGCAAGAACAAGGAAGGTCTGCACAAATATCTAAATTGAACATGTAAATCACTTCCACAGTTTTAAGATCAAATACCGATTGAAGAGTAATCACCATCCATAGTCAATGGATCTGGTATTAAATAATATTCAGTACCACACCTCAAAGTCATAAGGAATATCGATGGAATCCAAAAGGAAAAACGTGATAAAATAGAAAACAAGTGTGGACAAGGCGGTAGAAAACCGGATGGCAAATACAGCTCTAAACATTTCTAATTTTCTATCATCTAATTCGACAAATGAGAGCCCATATGACTCTGTACTGTTGAGTAGGTTTGTAATTGTATTAAGATTGATTTTGGAAACAAATATTCAACATTTGAGAGCTTACATCTTTGGTTTATGCTAGAACTTTGGCAAGAAAAAGGAAACTTCCAAGGAATATAAAAATGATGACCTTAGTTGGGAAATTAGGAATCAATTTTATTTCTTCATGTTTGTAAACATGCTTACTTTTTCAGATGAAAGAGCTACCAAAGTTTTAAGTGGTTTCTGGGAAAGGTGATGGTTTGACCATGTGTTATGTGGGATAAAGTACCCCCTGTAGTACATGATAGGGATATTGCAAGCACCTCAGAGTTATACAACCTTATAATGGAACTCAACCCTCCGCCTCGTTCCTCTATATGGTATGGAACTCCTTGGTGACTTGCAATAACCTTATAATTGATCAAGGAGGTACTTTGTCCCATATATAACTGATCACATCGAACCCAGAAAGGATCTATCACTTGAATAGATACATACAAAGTTAGTTTCAACAACGATAAATGAAAGTAGCAAAGAAGCAGCACCTTTCTCAGAAGGGATCCCGGCAGCAAAATCAAAATGAGCTACTAGCTAGAGTCATTAGAAAACTTATTTGAGACTTGCTATAAAACTATTAAGATTCCAGAATCATGACAAAGCTCATATTTACACAATGTTGTAAACCAGATCCCGCTAATTGCAGACTTGCCTTTTTGGATGTAGACACTAACGCCCACATGTACGTACGTTTTGCGACTCGCAAGTCGGTCGCAACACTATTTGCGACCGTGCAAAACACAAAATGGTATGTAGAAACATATTGGAGTCCCAAATAGCGATGCAACCAATTACCAAATCGCAAATATTTGTGACTGGATTTTGCGACTCGCAAATAAGAAATCGCAATTTGCGACTCACAAAGCGAATGTACAAGGCAGTCACAAATTGTGATTAGTCGCAAATAGGCCATTTTGCACCCCCAGATCAGCACTGGTTCTAAACAGGTGGTAATCAGAACCAAAGTATAAAAGCAGACCCAGAAGGTATCTGGGTTTTTAAAAATGGCTGCACTGTACGTGATTGCAGGGAGGAGGCGAGTCCAGGCTGCCCAGCAGAGGAGGAGGAGGCAGAGACAGGAGTGGATATACAGAACCAGGCAGACCATTTTTCAACAGACTGAGGAGGAAATATAGGAGAAATATAGACCGAGCAGCAAAGTCATCTTAGAGATCATTGAACTACTGAAACCTCAGCTAGAAAGCCAAACCCTGCGCAGTTGCTCCATTCCCACACATGTGCAAGTGCTGTGCTCACTGCACCTCTTGGCCTCGGGCAGCTACCAGGGGGTGATTGCTGTTGCTGGTGGGTTGTCCCAAAGTGCCCTGTCATGATTCTTTAGACGGTACTTAGATGCCATACTCGCACACATGTCCAGATACATTTACCTTCCCAGGAATGCAGAGGAAATACACAACACCAAATTGGACTTCTACAGAATTGCAAACTTTCCCCATGTAATAGGGTGTGTAGACGGGACACTTATACCCATATGTCCTCCTTAAAATCTGGAATATGCGTTCCCACAATAGGAAATGTACTCACTCACTCAACATCCAGGTGGTATGTGATGCCCATAATGTCATTACTGATATAGTGGCAACATTTCCAGGGAGCACACATGATGCGTACATCTTCAGGCACAGTGGGAGGCACCAACGCCTAGAACTTGGGGAGTTTGATGATGGCTATTTATTAGGTACTGTGCAGTACACACCAATGTCATACATATGTGTCACTGCATAACCATGTGAAGCCATGCTCATATCTGCTGTTTTGTTACACAGGTGACAGTGCATATGCTCGCAGGACATAGATACTCACCCCATACCTAACACCTGCCAATCAGAATGAGAGGCGCCACAACATTGGACATCAGCGCACCAGAACCGTCATTGAGAGGACCTTTGGCATGCTGAAGTCACGTTTTAGATGCCTGCACAAAAGTGGAGGTGCACTCCAGTATGCCCCAGAGACTGCATGCAAGATTTTGGTGACATGTGCCATCCTACACAACATAGCAACCAGACATGGGCTACATCTCACCCTAGATGACACAGATTCGGAGGATGAGGAGCAGGAGACACCACAACGACTGTGTGGATGGTAGCATCGGAATCGAGGGCAGACGGAGATGGGATCACATAGCAACTCATTAGTTTGGCAGGTAAGTGCCAACTATAACAGCATTCAGAAATGTAAGACACACATAGCCAGGTTGTGGAAAACAAAAATATGGTGGCGTATAGCCAGCAGTAAACAAGTCTTATGTAACAAAACCCAATACATTCCACTCATGTGCCATAGGCTAAATCTAGGGAGACAACTTCACACCATCCTACAGCTATGACCACCATGGCTTGTGCCTGGTTGTTCAACAGATGTCTGGCGGGCACTGCTACTATGCAGGATGCGAGCATCAGAGGCATAAGCGCTGCTAACACTTGATATGTCCTCGCTGTCCTGAGGGGTGTCACCAGTACCTCTTTCTGCCTGGAATGTTTGAATGAGGTCAACAGCAGCAGTAATGCGCTGTAGTCCCCTTGCCATATCTCCAGCAAAATGCTCTAGTTCAACCTGGAGCATGACAATGCGTCTTGACAGGTATGTAGTTGTGGTGGCTAGGCGGCCAATGGACTGACTGAACCTGTCCAAACGTACAGCTGTGTTGCGCTCTTTGCGCCTTGCATGGCCCTGATCAGCCACCATTTCCCTACATAGGTAATTGATGGTAGTGGTGAGGTTGACCATGTTGGTGTTCATGGTGGATAATTGAGTTTCAACATTCCCAAATTCCTGTGTGAGTGTCTGTTGCATTTGGTGCAGGTCCGGTTCATCATCTGCATGTGTTTATTTTGCAGGTGGTGACTGCTGAGTAGGGATGCCTCCAGTCCAAGGAATTGTTGTGTAGTGACATCCTCCTCACCTACATCTTGTGTCAGATGATGCATTCTGCACCCAGACCCTGCTGTTCTCGGTGGCCGACTGTAACCCATCTGTGGCCAGGGCGTCAGGTTTACTGCCTCATTGTCAACATCTGTCTCCTCTGTTGTCTCATGTGCATGGGGAACATTTGGTGTGGTGATGCACTCTCCTTCAGAAATGCTGACTGCCTCGCCTTCTGCTCCCTCCACACTGGGGTCAGCAGTGGATGCCTGAGGGAGACCTGTGGGACACAGGGGATACACTGTCAGTGCCTCTCAGATGTGTGGCTCAGTCGCAATTTACGATTGTGGGTCGCAAATTCTGATTCGGTTAAACCCCCCATGTGCAATGTAGGAAATCGCAATTTCGCAAATTGCGATGTGACTCAGCCCCGAATCGCAAAATGTAAATTTTTTTGGGCATTCAGTTTTGCGAGTCGGAAATTGCAATTCGCATGAAGTCGCTATTTCCGACGTGCAATGTTTTTGCTTCCTACATGTGACCCTAAGTCCAACTGCCATATTACGACTGTGGAGGAGCCACCACGGTCGAACCTCTGGCACCGCCAGGTTACTGCCGGTCGACAGCCTGGCGGTGCCGGGAGTCTTAATTCGTCAGGGCAGTGTTGCAAACACCACTGCTCTAGGGGATTCTGAGTTTCCTCTCCATGGACTTTTTCACGTCCATCGCCATGCAAAGGCTGGCGGAGACGGGGTGCTGGTGGCCCCCTGGAGGTCCATGCAATTGGCATGGGCACTGAAGGGGCCACCATGGACAGCCCAGTCTCGCTTTTCACTGCCTGTATTACAATGAAAAATGTTATTTAGAAAGTATACATTACTTATACCGGACATTTAAGCCAACACGAGGAGGGAGGATAATTGAGAACTAACGCATTCCAAGACCTAGCAGGTTTTAAAAATACTGTTGTACAAATTATTGGAATAAATGGCATTTGTCACCATATGGACACTGCAAAGTAAATTGTGTGTCAATGCTACCTATATTCAGCATGCCACAGAACATGATGTTTTATTCAACACATTAGGAATTATGTAAGCAATTACATCAGTTCAGTGGAGTAAAATGAAGGTGACAACATGCTAGATCAACACAACAAATGGCATTTTCATACACAGCATGAAATGGTGAATTACAAATGCATAACAAGTTGATATATGTGCATATATGGAAGTAAAGGGAGGTTGAGCAACATCACATTCCACTATTGTTTGACAGAGACAAAAACAGGGCATCATGGTAGTTATAGTCGTTTGTATACACCATTGACAATACTTGTTAGAATATGAGTTAAAAATACATATTTACATATCTCCAGTAGAAATGAACACACGTTGACAATATGCACACACATATGTGAATGATGTAAATAGGTGAAAAAAACACTTTTCAAGCTCTATTCCTTCATGCCCAAAAAGGTGGAGTCTTTTTTGAGTACACCAACATACATTGAAATAAAGCAAGAATATAGGCAAATGTAAGGGATGATCCATGGAGAACACCCCACATCCTGACAAAACATTTTGAGCATTATCGAAAAGAGAGATACAACCATGCTTCTAGTAATTTAGATAAAACAAGATATTTGGTGAATCAAGTTTAGCTAAATATGTTTGATAAGGGTCTTGAAACATTATGAACAGCTAACTTAAGTTCAATTTACCAAGCCTTCAGGATGTAAAATCTGCAAGACCTTCTCCTCCCAGGGGAAGAGTTGTACGGGGGCTGGGAGAACTACCACCAGTACTCTGGGTCTTTAGGTGACTTGCGGAGGCCAAGTTATACCGCTGGTATACCGCCAGCATGACTGGTATATCTAAACATGGTCTGCGCAATCCCATGTCCCAATGGCGATGGAGTAGTACTCACCAGCATTGGAGCCTGCTGTGTCGGCAGCGGGATACCACTTGCGTGACAGAGTACACTCCATCACTGTGGACAGAGGTTGAACCTCCATAGATCTAAATACAGCAGTCGGAACTCCGTCAGCTTGGCGGAGTATTTGGGACTGCCGCCGCAGCAGGACGATGGTAGTTCTGCCAAAATTTTAATCAGGCCCCTAGTTCCTTGAATTAATCTGAATGAGTACTCATAATATTTCGGTATAGTGAATTTGAACCCCCCCAATGCATGCTGTTTTCTCAATGTTTCCTACACTGTAATAGATTAGTAAACCTGACCTCCCCCAATGTATGCACTTTTTTCAATTTTTGGTAAAAAACTGGATTTATAATAATAAATCAGACCTGCCTCAATGCTCAGGATTTGCACCTCTCCCAGTCTGCTGCACTGTGGTTCCAATACTAAATCCTACTGCCACCCATATACATGTATTTCCTTAATGTTTTTGTGGTTGGTTTCATAACAATATATTGGGCGCAGTATGCACGTTGGAGCTCGAATAGAAAAGGCTGATGCCCCTAGTGTACGTTTTCCACTAACATTTGTTAGATTTAAGCTAGAATTGTAATTCTGAGTTTCTCCCTCAATTAATACTTACTGACAAATTATTTATTTATGAATAATAAAATGAGCAACCCATACCTCCAATATACCATAAAACCTATTAAAGCATATCAACTTGTTAAAAGATGTAGAATGTATTTAAAAATGTATTTACAAAGATTTTTGTAACTTTATAATTACATACCAATGCAATTACTTTAAAAAAAGCCTAAATAATACGTGAATGAATTGATATCAATAAATACATATTTAATACACTGGCAACTCAAAATTAAAATACTATGTATAGCTGAATAAGTTATTCAATATTTAAAAAGGTAAATATTAATTAGAACATAAAATTATTAATGTATTATTCAATTAACATAATATATATATATATTATATAAACACCACATTCCCATTCCACCAGTAAACCTCATAATCCAAAATAAGAACTTAATACATTCATAAAAACATTAAACTTTTAAAAAACATATTTCAAATATACAAAATGTATATTATACCATATTAAAACATAACGTATATTTTAGAATAATATACAAAATAAAAAAGTATCATACAATAAAATCCACATATTAAAATAAATTGGTGCATCTATCTTTAATATTGTGGTTCAAAATACTTTTGTAGTCAAGATAGTTTTACAATGATATTATGGTCAGACAATATTTTCAATAGCTATTTAGGTGGAATACCCCACTGCTGAAAACATGGCGTTTAACCTAGCTCTAAGTAGAGAGGAGTGATATAGGAGTGATATATGAGTTTTGCGCTCAGGTTACCCTCTGCTCCAAACAACGCGCACTGAACTCCAGAGAGGGACTAAATATCCCAGACTGCTGTGTGGCCCCAGGAGGTGGCTCTTTTCACCAGCACCTCCCTCCACTTGACCAGACCAACGAGCGTTATAAAGTGTGTAGGAGGACTTCGCAGTACGGGATGCGCTGAACTCTAGAGTGGGACTACATATCCCAGACTGCTTTTTGGCCCCAAGAGGCGGCCATTTTCACCAGCACCTGCATCCACTTGACCAGACCAACGAGCACTATAAAGCGCGTGGGGGCACTTTGCAGCGTGGGATGCATAGGTGTTGCGCCCGGGTGCATCGCAGGATGCACGTGGTCTGTGCCCGGGTGCAGCGCAGGCCAAAGGCTGGCCCATACATGCCCATCAGAGCTCAGAGGAAGCTGGGCTGGGCCACCCCCCTAACATCTATCTCCAAGTGGGCCTTGTTGACTTTCTCCTTTTAATTATTGTATCCTCCTACAGGTTATATCAGTGAACTAACTTTCTATGGAACACTTACTAACTAATCACAGTCCTTTGATGGGTAAAAGGAAAGCAACAAACGGAGTGGCAGGGGCGGTATTAAAAACAAAGCGGAAAAGGCATAAGCATGCAGCTAATAACTGTGTTATGGACAGAATTGACAACCTTTTGGGTAAATGCAAAGAAATTTTAACCTCTTCCCCGGATAGTGGCTCCAACGAAACAGGGGGCAAGTGCACCCCAGTCAGGAAGGGGGCGGGCCACAAGACAATTGCTGACATATTTGTAAAACGTGGTCAACAGGTCACAGCCACAATAGGGCATGGGGAGGGTAGAAATGTCATCACCCATGCTCCCTCATTACCAGTGAAAGAGCCATCACTACATCTTAGTGACACTCTTCAGTGTACTAACCACTTTAGCCCTCTAACCAATATGTCAGACCCACATGATGAGCCCGACCCAGGTATCAGGTAGTGTGGGCTAGTAGACGTAAATGGGAATTTAGCTCAGACAAATGCACAGTACAGCTCATGCATACAAGATTTAAAGAGTGAGGTGTCAGAACTCAAGCCTATGTTTAATTCCTTAATCGCAGTAGTCAAGCAGCTAATTCTTTCAGACGCCACGGCCATCATGAATCATATCTGTAGCCCAATGCCAAATCCATCAGGTACCCTGATGAAGTTGCCCAAATTGCCAGTGACTAGTTGTTCTGGCCAATCATTAGCTGGTGTTAGGATCAAGAACTTTTATCAGTCTCCCCCAAACAACAGCTTAGGTGCAGGAAAGGCATATGATGTCTGCTATCAAATCCCTAAATCTACGAGCGACACTGTCCCTAAATACACTGCACAGTCTGCCATTGACCGGTCCCACTTTAATAACACTGTTCCTATGGTCAATGTTCCCAAACTACACCCATTGACACAAAGGGAAGGGGGAGATTCTTTCAGAAATAAGGCAATTCATTGGATTCATCATGTGAGAGGCTGCTACTCTGTAATACATGAGGATATTATTAATGCAGTCAGAAGGCCCGACCCAGACACATACTTTGATATGTTATAGTTGACATTCAGGGACAGGAGCATGGTGGATAATATGGTGGCCCTAGATGCAAGGACAAGTGCTCTAGGGCAATCCTGAATCCAGTTCAAATACCGTAGGCCGCCTGCGCACTATGGGGTTCACCCTACCCATTGTCCAGCAGATAACCTATCTGCTCTCAGTGAGAAAGATTGATTTAAAGTACTATCCAAAACACATTTTGAACTACCCCCCGACTCATATAAAACAACTGTCCCTGGTCTGGCTGTAGTTCCCAACACTGACCCCACAAGCACCCACGTTCCTCTTCCTAACAGATTCCATCAGACAGCCTAGGACTCTTTGTACAACCATGATAACATCATACCTTCCCTTCCCCATGAACATCACTTGCCAATCTAGGAACAGACAACTAAGCGTGAGAACACTACACCTATGGTCAGGCTAGCTCTCCTAGATGGATTCCACAAGTCAACCCAGGATGCACCGGGCAATAGTGATAACGACCCCCCACGGCTCAAACAACTCCACCTGCAAAACCAACATCTAGTAGCTAACCCTTCAAATATCACATCAATGGACAGGGCGGTTCCTCTAATCACTGGGGTACTACTTGTCTCATGGAATGTGGCAGGTTTGAGATCTGTCCTCCCCCTCCCGTCCATTATATTTATCTTCTTCAGGAGACATGATCCACTTTTTCGGACTGATTACATACATTTTCACATCCATGTTTTGCCCAGTACCAGGGGTAGGCCTTCTGGGGGCTTAACCATCTGGGTTAGAACATCACTAAACTGTCATATATCACAGCTATCCATCGATTCCCCCAACCTAATAGGTCTTCGCCTATCATTCGGGACAGACATGTTGTGATCATTTTTAACATCTACACTAGAGAGGTCGGGGGGTCGGGTCTACAAAACCCTTTGTGTTCTGGAGAAATTTCTGCAAATTGTCCCCGGCATCACAAAGTCATTCTGGCAGGTGACTTCAATGTCACATTTGAGCCTCTTGACTGGGATGATCTTGCGTTCACCCACGAGGAGGATCGGACATGGTCTATCCCTGCCTTGGAGATCCCTCCCATCAAAAGGTGGACGCAGGTTGCTGTCCAAGAAACATCATTGACCATGGAATTTGGACTCAGGGCACTTAACAACAGGACTAAATCTGATGCAAAGGGTTGCCACACATATAACAAAGTCAACCACACTAGTAGAATTGATTATTGTTTAGTCAACATAAGATTAGGGCCCCTAGTCATTGACATGATGGTTATTGAGAGATCTGAAAGCGACCATAACCCTATTTCAGTCCATATGTCTGTTTTGTGTAACCACTTGTCCATGATTAACCTGCCAGTAACAGCACCAGAGGGAATTAGTTTGGTTAATGATAAGCGTCACCTAAAGTGGAATAACGTTTTAGCTCAACCAATGCTCATCAATGCTGCTAACAACTCCTTGAAAACCAGATTGATGGGTTTAGCGGCGGGTCCCGCTATCCCCAATGAGCAAATAAGCTTAACTCACAACTCATGCTGCGAGGGCATTGTGACCCACTTCTCGGTAGATATAGTTCCTGATAGCAAGAGGCTTAAGGGTAGGCATCGCTGGTTTAGCAAAGAGTGTAGATCCTCAATAAGCATTTAATCCAAGCTAATAAATCTAAGGATGCAAACGCCATTCGCTCAGCTAGAAAGTCTTACAAATCAGCTGTCTGCAAAGCCAAGCATTAAACAAGGTGACAAGTGCTGGACTGCACTTAATGACGCTGCACGAGAGAGGAACTGTAGTGAGTTCTGGTCCTTGGCAGCACGGCCCAGGAAATAGCGCACTGAACATTACAACTAATATTGCTCCAAAGGACTGGATAGACCATTTTAGTGGGTTGAAGTCATATGACCATGATAGTATAACCTCTGAACATAAGGACCCTTGATCAAATATCATTCTAACATCCACCCCTCCAGTGCCACAACTGTTCTCCCATGAGGCTATAGCATATTCCTTAAGTACTCTAAAGCATGGTAGGGCACCTGGCTCGGAGGGTGTTCCAGCAGACCTATTCCTAACTGACAATGAAAACTGGTCAAGATATATCACCATCATATCGAATGCAATAGCATCTGGGGCGCGAATCCCTGAGTCCTGGAAGGGTGCCATTGTAGGCCCGATTTTTAAAAAGGTTGACAGAGCCCTCTCTGTAATTATAGACTAATTAGCTTAATAGACTGTGTGCAGAAAGTGTTTTGTCACTGACTTTTGGGCAAGATTCAAGACTGGATGGCTAAACACAACATTCTTAGTCCTCTTCAGGAAGGTTTTCGTAAAAGAAATCCACCATTCAACAAGCCCTCAGGTTTTTGATTTTATACTGGAAAACTGTTTTTATTGGCAAAGAGAATCTGTATGTTGCTTTTGTGGATCTGAAATCCGCAGTCAATCTAGTACCCCGTAACAAGCTGTGGGAAGTTCTTTCCCTGATGGGAATCCCCGAGCACATTCTTGCACTATTAATTCAACTTCATGAGTGTAATTATGCACGTGTCAGGTGGGATGACAAGAGGCAGCTAACTGACAGAATCCAGGTGTCAAGGGGAGTACGGCAAGGGTGTGTCCCTTCCCCCACCTTGTTCTCTTTGTACATTAATGATATTGTCCCCTCTTTAGTTAGAGTGGAGGCTGATGCACCATCATTAGGCACACAACAAATTCTGGTCTTGCTCTTTGCAGATGATACACTCCTGATATCCAAGACCCCAAGCCGATTACCTCACGTGCTTTGAGGAATTTTGTTCCACGCCGGGACTTGAAATTAGTGCCTTCAAAACCAAATTAATGATGCTCAATCCCCACAGATCCTTCAGAGGAAAGTTTATCCTTGCGGGTACCCCACTTGAAAAGGTGGGTACATTTAGTTACCTGGGCCTAATGTTAACAGAAAAAATGTCTTGAAAATCACATATTGCAAACCAGGCACTAAAACTAAAGCAAACAATCGGGGTTTTAATAAAGGATTTTAATCTCTCACATACCAAACCAATACGCGCTGCACTCCAGATATATGAAGTTAAGGCTGTGAGCTCGCCTCTTTACGGGGCTGAACTATGGGGCTATGCCAAAGCCCAAGAAATAACGATCTCTGAAAATAATTTCCTAAGAAATCTTGTGTCCCTCACGCCAAGCACTCCACTGTTCCCCCTTTTTAAGGACCTAGGAATGAAACATATTGGCCATAAGGCCCACCTACTTTCCCTCCTGTATTGACGGCATCTTTATACCACCACAGAACTTGCTTCCCTTACTGTAGCCCTGCAGGTTATTTTAGAAACTGATTGTTCCCATAGTATCCCCTGGCTCAGATACATCAAGGGGTTACTTTATTTGCTTGGGCGTAGAGAACTCTGGGACTCTCCAACCACTTCCTCCTTTCCATCAAAAATTGACCTCAAAAAATGTATTGGCAAATGGTAGACTCTGAAGATCTGGGGGCTGCACTTCACTCCACACTATCATGTGAATTTGCCAACCTAAAAGAGAAGGGCAAATACGAGGCCTTCTGGGACATAATCACAGTGCCTAGAGAAAGGAAATTGTACCTCCAGTTCCGCATAGGCACCTTGCCACTGATAGCCCAAATGTATTAATTAAACTTATTAATGAATGTTTATGTATGAAATTGTAGAAAAATGATTAACGTAGTAAATAATGTGCACGTTTGAAAATGTGCCCTCGGAGAGCGATCACCAAGATTCACGAATGTACTAATAAAATGAATAGCATATATGAAATATAGAAAAACGTATTGAAATTACGTAGTAGTATGTCTTATTGAGAGATATAACTTGTGTTTTGCATTATATTGTAGAGCTTAACTTAGCCAAGGTTGTGGCCTAGTTTTGCCAGGCCTCCTGCAGAAGCTGAATATTAACGTTAAAATGAAAGATGCTGACAAATCAGACTAACCATGAACTGCTCATTGTTTAATAAATTGTTTAGCTAAACCTCTCCATGAACCGACAGACAGGAGACGATGGAAACCAGAATGTATCAACTAAGGTGTAAGGCGCTCAGAGCGTACTTTCCCAGGATTCGAACAATAGAGACACCGACTGGAGAAAAAGATGCAACATTTTCGATTCCTGAAGAGCCGGATGATGAGGACATCGCAAAGTGAACCAATCAACAATATGAGAACTGTACAATATTAAAATTTATAGATTTGGAGTAGGAGTAAATATGCAATTGGACAGGGTCACAACTGGTGATTAATTGACCAATTAGGAATTGGGGGATAGTCTGGGCGACTTTGCTATAATACCGTGACAAAAGGGGAAAACTTCAGATCGGAAAGAGAGATGTTAGGTGAAGATGTAGAGAAGACCTTATTCCAAAATTGATGTGAGATAGAAGAAGATTTGAGATTCTGTCACTGGGCTCAAGCTCTTGAGAGCCTGATGTGATGCTGATCGATTGATGACCTATGGACGAAGACTTACTTGTTGCTGATCCATACCGAGGATAGGTAGATTTGACAGTGTGACTGAATTAACTTTTGTGCCTTTCCTTTCTAGGTACCAACTGCGCTATTTTAAATAGTTTTTCTCATAGCTAGACGTTTTTCCAAATTCATGTTTTAAACTGTTTTCGCATGAAGTCCCACATGCTGATGCTAATCTGGGTTAGGTGAGGTTTCTACTTTATGACATTGACAAACACAGAGACAAATGATTGACAAACTTATTTGCTGAACTCTGCTATTCATTTCGACTTACTCATTCCTGATTCATTTATTGACCTATGTTACTGCTTTAGAATGTACTTTGATGCAAGTTTTTATTAGACTATGTTTTTGGTGCCTCCTAATGAATTATTACGGATTGATGTCAGTGAATAAAGTTGAATTAATTTTCATGAATCAGTATTGTAACTAATAGGGAATAAAACTACTAAAACGTGTGAGTTGTGATTATTCATGACGGGAGGGTCATGGGGTGTTATTGTTTCTGAGTCATTTATGTTGATAACTAATGTTTATTGGATTGTGTATTCAATATTAGTGTGACTACCATTAGCCTAGCTAGGATTTTCCATGTGAATCAAAAGGTTCATCGACCTATACACGTCCCCTTGTAAGTTTACTTACTAAGGACCAGGCACACTAACAGTTTTTGGTAGCAGCTTGATGGTTTGTTTCCTTGGAGAACTAGTTAGGTGGTTATGGTAGTAGTTTAGGGTTGGTTAGTTATTCATTTTTTGAGATTTACATTTTGTTTCTGAAATGGCAATTGTAGCAAAAATGATGTACCCTTAAGCCCAAAAATGACTTTCCCAGATCCTGGATCCTGCAAGCAGAGTATGGTTATGTTCTTGGCACTTTAGTGATAGGTTGCGCTTGCACAGCTTATGCAATTCGCAGGTGATTTGTGACATATGTGAGGGAGGTAGAGAGGCTGCGTACTACAGTTGAAGTTTAGTAGGAGTGTGCGTACTCCGTAGTCCGAGAGTAGGGAGGTTGTCAAACTTCATATGTGTGTGTCGCTTTGTGCTAAAAAATTGTCCACGTGGTTGTTGATGATGTACGGACCCTGCATGGTCTAAGACTCCGTAGTATGTTGAGAAGTGTAGGAGGCACTTGTTTGTATGTTGTAATCTGTCTGGTTTAGTAAATTGATCGGGCGTGGTCAACAAGTCGGTATGTAAGTTAAGTGAGTAAGAGAAATTCTTTGACTGAGATTTGGCAAGTCCTATGTGCACGAGGACAGACCCATTGATCAGTTGAGAGTAAAACTCGCGGGTCGAATTTTACTTGCGAATGTGGGAGGCTAAGAATGATGAATAGCTGTATGCGCAAAAGGATCTTCAGTGAAAATCTGTAAGGTCTATGAAGCGATTGTGTTACCTTCCTGAAGTAAACCAGCAGATTTGATTTTGATTACTTGTTTTTTGGTTAGTGCTCACAATAATTTGCAGTAGTTTGTGTGAATTGACGTTTAGGAGGGTGAGCCGCAGGACTTTGTCAGCCGCTGTGTGTGTGAGTGTGACGTAATTTGAGCCGCGCTCGGATAGGTTGGTTACTGAGAAGAGTCGCTAGCGGATTGGCAGCCGTCGGTAAGAGACAATTAATGGAGAAAGCGGGTGAAGGGAATCTTGGGAGTTAAAGTAATTTCCTGAGTTGATTCGAACACACAAAAGATAGAAAGATGAAGTTTTTCAAAGCGTTTAGGAGTGCCATGAAGAGTGATACATACATTAAGGCAACAGTGGGGGAGCATACCCCACCGGAAAATTCTCCAGCTTATATTGTGATGGTGTCGAGCCGTGCCTTTGGTTAAAACAATTGACAGAGAAAGAGGGAGTTTTAGCGTTTTCAGAGCATGGATCGTTTAATTTGAGAGCCTTGGATCAATTGCGGATTACATTATATGATACAAGACCTCTTCCGAGACCAGCACAGTTTGAGGCTTTAGCGGTTTGGGAGCTCATAGTGAGACAACAGCAGGAAATTAAGTTTCAAAGGAGAATAAGAAAGGTGGAGAAGTCTCCAGCAGAAGCAAGATGGGATTGGGAACAGAAGAAGTGGAGAACAGCGACATTGCAGGATGTTAAGTTGTTTCCTGCTATCACAGAGGAAGCTGAGGCAGAAGGGAAAGAGGGAACTAGCAAAAGTGACAAGAGTTTGTCAGGGAGTAGGAAGAAGAAAGAAAATTACATAGAAGAGGAATATTCAGATGTCGAGGATCTTATTACTCAGGTGCTGAGAGACCGACCTCCACCAAATGCGGTGCGTGAGGGAGCTCCAAGTACGAGTTCTGCTCCAACTGGCCCAGCAGAAGTGTAGGGGACAGCGGGACCAGTGCAGATAGATAACGGACAGGTACAAGGGGTAGTACAGAGCACTCCTAATGCATTGTCAGCTTTAGTGGTCCAAGCGCAGATGCATCCGCCACCAATACAGAGAATTTATCCTAAAGCACCGATTCTTGAGACAACTTCGAACCTAGTGGTATCTACGGAGCAAGTGGTTCTGAGACCATTGTTAGTCCAGATGTAGCCAACGCCGATATTGATGCACTAGGCACCGCCACAGGGTTTGCTAAGGTTTACACCAATGACAGGAACACAGTCCGATGTGACTCCAGTGATGAATCAGAGTATGGGAGTAGCCCTTCCACAGAATATGGGTACTAGAGCAGTCCCAGGTGCAATATCACTGCCAATTACTGTTGGTCCAGTGATACCTATGTTTGCACAGCAGAAATCAATCACTGCAGAACAAGGTGAAATTTCACAGAGCCTCGTAAGGAGGGGGGTGAGAGAACATGTGCAGGTAACCTCTTTAACGGGTTGGACTTTTGATGGATCAGGGCACTGATGGATCTCAGTCCACTAGTCACGCTTCCCAATACAGTAAATGGTCTGAGTGCCAGTCAGAGCTTGAAGCTCTTGACACCGCAACCCCCAGGTGCAGTGGCGCAGCCATCACCAAATGCGAGTGACATTACGTTACAAGGATTGACTGCACAGCAGCTGAATGAGTGGTTAGACAGTTTGAACACTCCACAGAATATGTCCAAGAGTGAAGAGCAGATTTATCATGTTAGGTTGAGTACAGAAATAACGGAACTAGTCGAAGGAACAATGGGAGTGAATAGGTTGGAATTCGATACAGAAGAAGAGCTGAGATATTTATGTTCGAGAATTACGAAAGAAGTGGGCAGGATACATCAGAGATTAGCAGATTTAGCAGAAAAGCATGATGTTGAAATTGGAAAGACAAAACATTTGAAACGGAGTTACAGGTTACATTTGGAGGCAAAAGATTTTGGTCACATGAGGTTAGCTAGAATTAAAGCGCATCTTAAAGAATTATTGCAGAGTGCTCAGATCTGGGGAGCATTGGAAAAACGGGAAGGCAGATGGGCAAAGAAGAAGGATAAATGGAAACGAGATTTACAAGAGGGATCTGAAATTGTTCAGAAAGAAAAGGATACAGTATAAATTTGACCAATTAGGGAGATTTGAGGAGGGCAGTTTGTTCACGTTCCGTGGCATAGGAGGAATATCCTGTCATTCACAAATGATTATCCAAAGCTGAGAGAGAAACCCGTTGAATGGTACCAGCAGACAGATAGATTTGTGAAGCTTTCGAAATGTCTGTAGGAAGACTTGAATACTCTGTTAGAAATATTGGTTCCAGCTGATTAGTGGGTTGAATGCAAAAGAGCTGTAGATTGGCCAGTAAGTGAGTCAGAGAGGGATAGGAATACAGGTGCACCGTCTCCCGAAGTAATGAGGCATTATTATAAGGTAATTGAATTCCTGAAGATGAGAATTTCGCCTAAAAACATTGATTGGCAGGGAATCAACAGGACATTGCAGGAGGTAAAGGAGTCGATACATGCATACTATGAGAGGTTGTTGAAAGCATTCAAAGAGTACAGTGGCAAGGAAGCGATAGAGCTGAAGGACATGTTACACTTTGTGTTCAGGTTTGTGGAGGGACTGAGACCTGAAATAGGTCAGATGATTAAGAGTCACTTGATTTGCTGGCAAGCAAAGTCGATTGATGAGGTGTTGCACTATGCAAAATACTGTAGTGACAAAACTGAGTTGAAGCAGAAAAAGGTGAAGGAAAAAGCGATGGAGATGCAGATTAAGGCAGCACAAACAGGAGTGCAAGGGACTTTTGTTCAGCAGATATCACAGCAGCAGGGAACTGTCATGTTCCAGCCTCAGGTGAGAGGTAGAGGATGTGGGATTAATGTAAATCGTGGTCCAGATTTGAATATGGTAGTGGTTCAAAATGATGTGAAGAAGATGTTACCTTTGCGGAAACGTGGGACATTGGAAGCGAGAGTGTCCGATGATGGTGCAGGATGGTGTTGTTCAGCAAAGTGGTGATGTCAATAAATTTCAAACTGTGAAAGTCCCAAGAATGAGAGAACTTAATCCAAATTTTCAGAATAATGTGAATCAGATGCAGAATTTTCAGCCCATGCAACAGGTGCAACTTCCTCGTGCACAAATGACACAGTTACAGCCAGTGCAGCAGCAGGTTCCCATGGTGCCTAGACAGCAAATGCAAATACCTCAAGCCCCGATGGAGCAGCAACAGGTGGTGCTTACTAAACAGGTCACAGGTCAGAGACAAGACAGAAGTAGTAACACCATGCACCAATTTCCATTACCTCTTTCAAGGAGAACAGTTCAGGTTGTGGGGGTAGCAAATAAACATTTGACAAACCTGATCACAGATCCAGTACAAGTTGAGATTGGTAATACCCAGGGAGTGCATAAGTTTGTAGTCTGCGTTTCTAGTCCAGTATCCCTACTGGGATGGGACTTATTATGCAGAATTAAATGTTTAATCTCTTGCTCAACCGCTGGGATAGAAATTCAGACAAATAGTGATGATGCAGAAGAACTAACTCTGGAAAGGGAGAATGACAATACCACAGAAGAATACCCATTGATTGAGCTTTTTCCAATGTTCACAGTAAAAGAGCTTCATTCACATTTGCACGGAACAGTACAGGAAAATGTTTGGGATCTAACAGGCAAGGAAGTGGGTTTGATCAAGGGAGTGGAGCAGATTAAGGTTACCTTGAAGCCAAATGTAGTGTTTCCACAGCTTCCACAGTACAACATGCCACAAGATGTCTTGATGAAAGTAGCACCGATAATTGGAGATTTTGTGAAGAAGGGAGTTTTGAAAGAAGTGCCAAGCAGCCCATGTAGTTCACCGATAATGGGTTTGAAAAAGCTGTGTGGAAAGGTGCGAATTGTGCAGGATCTGAGAAAAATAAATGACAAAGTGGTCGAGTGTTGTCCCGTGGTGCCAAATCCAGAAGTAATAATGTTCCAGATTCCATGCAATGCAGAATGGTTTACCGTGGTTGACTTGTCATAAGCTTTCTTTTCCGTGCCTCTTCATGAGGATAGTCATTTTCTCCTTAGCTTCAAATTCCTAGACAGAGTCTACAGCTGGTGCAGGCTTCCTTAAGGGTACACAGAGTCACCATCCTTGTTTAACCAAATCGTGAAAAAGGATCTGGAGTCATTGTAATTACCGTACCATTCAACTTTGGTGAAATACATTGATGACTTACTAATTGCATCCAAAACAAGGGACGAGTGTAAGTACGACTCGATTGCCCTATTGAATCATTTGGGAAAATTTGGTCATAATTTGTCACCATTGAAATTGCAGTACAGTCAGAAGTCAGTGAAATATCGGAGTCACCAAATTGAGAAAGGGTCAAGGAGAAATTCCAGAGAAAGGATTACAATGATACTGCAGAGAAGTTCCTCGACTTCACAGAGAGATGTCAGGATGTTTCTGGGAATGGTAGGTTATTGTCGTCAATGGATTCCAAATTTTGCTGGGATTCCCAAGCCATTGCAACAACTGATACATAAGGATGTTACTGATCCCATAACATTAGACCAGGACCAGATGAAAGTGTTCACTGAGTTGAGAGAGAGTTTGTGCAGAGCTCCAGCATTGGGTATGCCTGATTACACAAAGCCATTTACATTGTTTTGTCATGGAAGTGATGCTTGTTCTCTGTCTGTCTTGACACAGGTCCATTGAGGTGCTTATCGCCCAGTAGCCTATTTTTCAGCTACCTTGGACTCAGTTGCAGCAGCCTTACCTGGTTGTTGTGTGCAGTTGCCGCAGTTGGTCAAAGCCTTTCACAATGTGAGGGAGTATTGAGGAAGTAGTGATTGAATATCCCCTGACGGTAATGGTCCCTCATTCAGTTGAGATTTTACTGAGAGGGATGAAAACACAATATTTGACTAGTACCAGACTGACAAGGTATGAGAAGAGCATCTTAGGTGCTCCAAATGTAACAATGAAATGGTGCTGAACCCAGCAGCTTTACTTCCAAGTGATACTGTTGAAATTAAAAAAGACAGGATGAGCTATTGGCATCAGAAGAGGGCCAAATGGTTCTGCCAAATAGTTTGTTATCACAAATGGCTAGGTACTACCATGTTCAGGCACACATTGGAAGGGATGCCATAGTTCGTTTGTTCAAAACTGTTTGGTTCAACCCTAAGTTCAGACAAGCCGCAGAAGCAGAATGTCATCGCTGTGTTATTTGTCAACAGTTAAACGCCGGGAAAGGGACAGTGGTGAATTTGAGCAACATTGGAAGAGCAGGGGGTTATATTCAGCAGAATGCAACTGGATTTCATTGAGATGCCTGCGTGTGGAGGTTTGAAATACCTGTTGGTGACTGTATGCATTTGTAATCATTGGATTGAAGCGTACCCTACAAGAAGGAATGATAGCCTCATAGTAGCAAAGCTGTTGCTTAGAGAGTTGATACCGTGGTTCGGATTTCTGATCTCTTCAGAATCAGATAGGGGAATGCACTTCAATAACAAAGTGATCAAACTTTTGTGTGCAGCGCTAAACATTGAGCAGAAATTGCATTGTAGCTACCACCCTGAAGCATCAGGACTAGTGGAACAGATGAATGGTACTCTGAATTCAAGAATTGGCAAGGTGTGTGTAGCTACAAATCTGAAATGGCCAGATGCTTTGCCTTTAGTGTTGATGTCAATGAGAAATACACCTGATAGGAAGACAGGACAGTCACCCCACAAGATTCTCATGGGCAGGGCAATGAGATTACCAGCAGTTCCAGCCAATGCACTTGTCAATATTACAGATGACATGGTGTTGGACTACTATAAGGGTCTGGCTGATGTGGTACGCTCTTTCTCTCAGCAGGTGGAGGCTGCCACACTGCCACCAATTCACGAACCTGGGCACAACCTGAGAGCTGGCGATTGGGTTGTTGTCTGCAAGCAAGTGCGCAAGACGTGTTTGGAGCCTCATTGGCGGGAACCCTACCAGGTGATTCTGACAACCACGACTGCTGTAAATTGTGCAGGACTTCCAAACTGGATTCACGCGAGTCACACAAAGAAAGTGGCATGTCCACTAGATCATGAAAAAACATTGTTGAGAGCACCAAAAATTGTGAAACAAGTCGCAGCACCTGAACCAGAGAAGGAACAAAGAGAGACTGAAATTCATCCAGAAATTGTGGAACCCCTGTAAGAGATGAAAGTGAAGAATGACAGGAGGGTGTGGAAGAATCTATCTCAATGGATACAGCAGGAGAGCCTAGCACAGCAGGGGTTCTCCAGGAAGCAGATGGTGCTGAGAAACAAACAGAGCAAGTGCCAGATGAAGAAGGGGAGGGAGTAGAGTTGGATCAAAGTCAAAATGAGTTAATGCTTCCTGATCCTGTTGCAGGTCCATCAAGAGAAAACACCATAGAAAAGGAAAAGGTGAAAAGTCCAATCCTGAGAAAAATACTGACAGAAGGTTCGAGGAAAGGAGACAATTGGCCTGAGTCACGAATAGAGAAAAGAAAGGAAGTGGTAATAAATTAAACCATAGAGGACGGAGTAGATACCATGAAATAAGAAAAGTTAAGTGAAGGAGAGTTAAGTGGTGACCGAAAGTTGAAAAGAAAGAGAATAGCGATTTGAAGATACGCGGTCCTGAATGGGCATATGCAGCTACGAATGAATGGCAGCACAAGTTTATGTCTTTTTATTTTGATAGAGAGTTTCCGAGTCAGTATTTTGATGTAACCTGAAGGTGAACAAGTAGTTGAACTATCGAACCAATCTGAAAACATTTTGAGAAAAGAGACTGTTGAAATATAACTGGAAGAGACATTGATAAGCTGATTTGACATTGAAAACCAGATGTGACAAGCTGCTAATCGATATTGACAAGGATAAGGATTCCTGAATGTGAGACTGAGCTGTTGAAAGAAGAATATTCTTATTTTTGTTTTTCACTTCATTTTTTCCAAAAGTTACTTCTGCTTTCTGATTCTTCACAGATCATGGCTGAGTTAAATAACCAAGTTAGGGATGCTAGGTGCTGTAAATATATGAGCATTGGATTGGCGATTATGTGTGGGATTTTGTTTATTGTACTGATTGTGGGTATGTCTGTTCTAGACGCGAAAAGAGCCATCCATGCTACTGCTTTTGAAACTACTACACTAACAGCTTTGGAGAGGTTAAAGTCAGATAAGAAATATTTGCATATACTATACTAATGCTCAAGAAGAACATTCTTCTAATGTCTTCTATCGCTTGTTGGGTGAGTATGTTGAGATGATGGATGCAAGGGATTGTCTTGTGTGTATGCAAATTCCTTCGTCGGTAGAGGAAGGAGTTACGCACCACAGCCTTACACTAACTTACTGGATAAGTTGTAGTCTGCTACTAACAAGGTTCCATGATCAAGAGTATATACAGTATTTTTACTCTAACTACGACTTAGTGTTTTCCTTTGTTCCTATTATTAGATATCTGAGTAATATAGCTAAGGATCATGAAATAGTATTGGTTATAGGATTCTTTGAGCCTACCCTAACATTTGGAACTGCATATGCGCATAACAATAACCTTAAATGCCTGCTTATACCTTTAGAAAAAAGCTTTTTAGGGCATACCGATGATAGGAGAAAAGCATTAAAGGAGAAATTAGAAAAAGGTTTAGAGAAAAGGACTTACAAGAATGATTATGCTTACACTGCAATCAAGACTCAAGGGAAATTAGATGCATTACATGTAGGAAAGCTTTGTATAGATAGGCCAAAATCACACTCTGACACTTTATTTGTGGGTACGAGTGAATGTAGGCATGTGTTTTTGTTTCAGAGTAAATGGACTTTTATGTTGAATGGTCAGGATCCTGCGATTCCAGGTATTTACTATATTTGTGGACTTAATGCTTATTACCGTCTTCCAAGAGTATGGTATGGGACATGTTATTTGGGGATAGTGTTCCCAAAGATTTATTAGGTAGATGACTTGAAAATGTTTCTGACATTGACTGAATTACACCATAGGTGACAGAGGAGTGAATCCTCTTCTACGATAGTGGGAGATATAGTTGGTGAGGTGATTCCTTCATTAGGAGTCATCCTGAATTCGAAACTTGTCTACTATTGTGGATAACATGTTGAAAAATTTTACAGGGGTAATAGTCCTGATAGATCCTACTAGCGAAGGACGGCAGAGTCTGTAAAATGATTTAACTCTAGGCATTGCTGCTCGTACAATAATAAGGTGATATGAGATTTACCTACTAATGTGACTAACTCAAATAAGGATTTGAAGGAATTGAAGGAAACAGGTATATGGGAAAAGGTAGGGAAAGGATTTGCTTCAGTGGGAAATTGGCTTAGCATTATTTGGAATGGGGTATTAATAAGAATCATACAGGGAATATTAATTGTGATTGCTCACATATTAGAAATATGGGGATTATATAAATTGTGTCAAAAGATTAAATTGAAAAGGTCTAAAAATAATCAGAGTAGAGAAGACGAAATAGAGAACGAATCTATAGACAAAATGCTGAAGAAACAGAGCTGTGAAACTGTTGATGGTAAAGGTAGTGTAATTACATATTTAGTCATCAGAGTAGGGATTGATTGTGCAAATGTAATAATAAAAATTATTAATGAATGTTTATGTAAGAAAATGTAGAGAAACGATTAACGTAGAAAAATAATGTGCACATTTGAAAATGTGCCCTTGGAGAGTGATCACCAAGATTCACGAATGCACTAATAAAATGAATAGCATATATGAAATATAGAAAAACGAATTGAAATAACATAGTAGTATGTCATATTGAGAGATATAACTTCTGTTTTGCATTATATTGTAGAGCTTAATTTAGCCAAAGTTGTGGCCCTGTTTTGCCTGGCCTCGTGGAGAAGCTGAATATTAACTTTAAAATTAAAGATGCTGACAAATCAGACTAACCATGAACTGCTCATTGTTTAATAAAAATTATTTAGCTGAAATCTCTTCATGAACCAACAGACAGGAGATGATGGAAACCAAAATATATCAACTACTGTGTATGGTGCTTAGAGCGTACTTTCCCAGGACTCAAACAATAGAGACACTGACTGGAGAATAAGATGCAACATTTTTGATATCTGATGAGCAGGATGATGAGGACATCGCAAAGTGAACCAATCAACATTCTGAGAAATGTACAATATTAAAATGTATAGATATGGAGTAAATATGCAATTGGACAGAAGCATAACTGGTGATTAATTGACCAATTAGGAATTGGTGGATAGTCTGGGCAACTTTGATATAATACAGTGACAAAGGGGGAAAACTTGAGATCAGAAAGAGAGAAGTTAGGTGCTGATGCAGAGAAGACCTTATTCCGAAATTGATGCAAGATAGAAGACGATTTGAGATTCTGTCATTGGGCTCAAGCTCTTGAGAGCCTGATGTGATGCTGATCAATTGATGACCTGTGGACGAAGACTGACTTGTTGCTGATCCATACAGAGGATAGGTAGATATGACAATATGACTGAATTAACTTTTGTGCCTTTCATTTCTAGGTACCAACTGCGCTGTTTTAAATAGTTCTTCTCATAGCTAGACGTTTTTCCAAATTCATGTTCTAAACGGTTTTCGAATGAAGTCCCACATGCTGATGTTAATTTGTGTTAGGTGAGGTTTCTACCTTATGACATTGACAAACAAGGAGAGAAATAATTGACAAACTGATTTGCTGATCTCTGCTATTCATGTTCACTTATTCATTCCTGATTCAATTATTGACCTATGCTACTGCTTTAGAATGTATTCTGATGCAAGATGTGATTAGACTATGTTTTTGGCGCCTCCTAATGAATTAATACTGATTGATGTCAGTGAATAAAGTTGAATCAATTTTCATGAATTAGTATTGTAACAAATAGATAATGAAACTACTAAAACGTATAAGTGAGTTGTGATTATTCATGACCGGAGGGTCATGGGGTGTTATTGTTTCTGAGTCATTTATGTTGATAACTAATGTTTATTGAATTGTGTATTCATTATTAGTGTGACTACCATTAGCCTAACTAGGATACTCCATGCAAATCAAAAGGTTCATCAACCTATACCGTTGTAGGTTTACTTACTAAGGACCAGGCGCGCTAACACCACTAAGATCACTTACCAGTCGCTGGTCATATGAAGAAACAACCATCTGCACAGCTTGCAAAGCACCTATTGAAAACCTCCCTCATGTTTTATTCGTCTGCCCTGCATACGCTGCCTCTTGTAGGAAATGGTTGGCCCTGGCTTGTAGACCTCTGTGAGTCTGCAGGTCCGACATAGCCCTTTGAATTCTCAGATCAGACACTCGCTCGATGTTAGTGACTGATGTTGCCAAGTTCCTTGGGGCTAGTTGGATTGTTAGAGGAAAACTTTCATCTGTATAATGGTTTTAGTAAGAATGTATCAATTCACTCTGGGAGTGCACATAGTTGTATTATTTTTAGTTAGTTATATGTACTGTACATATTTATAATACCTTGTGTATTTATTTATTGCTACTATGTGCTTTTATGGCCCCTGTGGCTGAAATAAAGTTCTCTTGACTTGAAATAAGACCTTTACTCCTCCAAATGTGATAGCTTTAAAAAAAAAAACATTTTGAGGAACCTTGTCGCTCTTGATGAGTTCTGGGATCATGGGTAATTGGAAAACGTCCACTGCTTCAGCATCTGGCAGTGATCAATTTCAAATAACCCCGTCTTGTATTTGTAGATAACTACGAAAGGGATGAGAGGAGACCATGTACAGAAGACACAGGCTTTATTCTGTACACCCGAGTCATAGCTGCATGAAATGTTTCTCTTCAGAATCCTGTCTCAGGTGTGGAGTTCAACACAGAACACTCTGGTATCAACATTCTAATCGTGCACCATCTTCTCATAAGACAATAGGATCGGGGAGATACCAATAATATAGTGGAGGAGGACAGGTACATACCATGGTAAAGGATACCACACATCTCATCCTTTATAATAAAGCAAGTTTTACACACCACAACAGAAAGGAATTTATATGAGAGAGGGATGGATACTGTAAGGAAATATAGCAAGGAAATCATCAATAATTGAATTGAGAGTATATCTTGAGCTAACAACAGGAATTACAAGTTTCAAAGAAAATAGTTTTGAACATGAAGGTGTGTCAAAATAAAGTACAAAGAATGTTTATAGCTTTATCTTTCAGAAAACCTGGTGAGTGTGTCTTCCTCCTTCTTGACCTGATGGGAACACTGGTTTTCCCACCACTTAGAGTGATAGGAGCACATTCACTCTCTGGAGGACATACTTTGTCATATGCTCTACAGTCAGAGTCTTTGTCTGGAAAAGTATATGTTGCTACTCTTTCAAGATTCCAAATTTGCCCATCTTGTGTTTTCACAGCATTTTTAAAATAGTTTCTTATCTTTCAATGGCTTAGTAAACTTGGACCAATTCATGTTCCCAGAGGGAGCTTTGATCTTAACCAAATCACCTTTTTTTGAAACCCACAACTTTAGCCCCATGTGTCTTGTCATACCTTTTCGTGTTAGCTGCTTGTGACCTATGATCCCATTTCCTCCTTTGTGTTTCTGAGATGTTCACCCACCTTTCTGCCACTTCATTACTCCAGGCACCAATGTAGAGTTGGGTTTTCATCAGTTCAAATTGAGCCATTCGTGGTGTGGTGATGTGTTAATTGGTAAACTTCCAAACATTTAACTGTCTCCTCTTTCCAGCATAACCTGTTATCTTTAGCCAGTTGGATAAACTCCTTGACAGTTCTGTTGAGCCTTACTACCATACTGTTAGATTTAGGGTGGTACAAGGCACATAATTTGTGTTTTATACCATTGCAATGTAAGAATTCCTTAATATTTTGCGAGCATGACTAGACACTATTATCTGTCAGAATTGTGCTTCTCTCAAAATAAATCTACTAAAAACTTATTACAGTTTTTGTGTTGATTTCAGAAACCAAATTTAGCTCTGGCCATCTTGAGTAGAAGCCAATTAATACTAGGTGAACACTTTTAACCGGTCAATAGACCAATCATATCAATCAATGGACTCTCTGGGAAAGATCTACAATGTGAATGTGGGGTTTGTAGCTTCAACACCTTATCACTAGTTGAACAAGATAAGCAGTCCCTGACTTTCCTATCTATACATAAGTCCATGCTCGGCAACGAAAAGTCTAGGCATAATCTTTATATTGCCTCGGTGACACTGAGATGGCCTTCATGTGCTAAAACAACAAGTTTGTTTGTCATGGAATAGGGAGACCTAGGGCCAGATGTAGCAAAGGGTTTGCGCCTCGCAAACGGCGAAAATCGCAGTTTGCGAGGCGCAAAAGCCTCTTTGCTATTCAGAAATGCATATTGCGAGTTGGGACCGACTCGCAATATGCATTTCAGAATCGCAAATAGGAAGGGGTGTTCCCTTCCTATTTGCGATTCGGAGTGGAATGCAATTCCATTTGCGACCGCATATGCGGTCGCAAATGGAGTCGCAGTTACCATCCACTTGAAGTGGATGGTAACCCACTCGCAAATTGGAAGGGGTCCCCATGGGACCAAGGGACCACTCCCTGCCCTGAAAAAATACCGAAACTAAAGGTTTTTTTTATTTTTTTTAAGTGCAGCTCGTTTTCCTTTAAGGAAAACGGGCTACACTTAAACTTAAAAAAAAAAAAATGCTTTATTTAAAGCAGTCACGAACATGGAGGTCTGCTGACGACAGCAGGCCTCCATGTTTGCGAGTGCCTAGACTCGCTATGGGGCCGCAATTAGCGACCCACCTCATGAATATTAATGAGGTGGGTCATTGCAACCCCATAGCGAGTCGCAGTCGGTGTCTGAGACACCGTACTGCATACCAATTTGCGAGTTGCAAATTGCGAGACGCAGGGACTCGCAATTTGCAAGTCGCAAATTGGCGTTTTGCTACATCTGGCCCCTAGTATCTTACCCCTAATGAGACCACCATCAATAACAGACAATTCTTCTCGGACCATCGAGAATGGTCTAAGATGTTCATTTTGTTTTTCTTCTCCCACCCAGTATTTAGTTGATTTTTCACATATTACACTTAAAAGTGGGTCAAGGGTAGGTCGCTCCCCCTGCCGCTGCAGCTCCTCCAGGTTCCTGAGTTCCTGAGACCCACCCCACAGTAAGTACCCCCCACCTCCCAGCCCCTCGTTCTGCCCCACGCTACTCACCCTCTCTCCTGCTCCTGCTTCTTTTCCTCTTTCCTTCTTCTCTGTTCTTCCTCCTCGCTCCTCGTCTGTATTCTTCTTCTGTACTCCTCTTCTCCCCGTCTTCTCTCCTCTTCTCTTCTTCCTCATCTTCTGCTGTGGTATTCTGCACCCTGTTTCTTCGTTTTTTGTATCTCCCTCCGTGTTCTTCTGTGTTCTTCTGTGTTCCTCTGTCTTCTTCTGTCTTCCTCTGTCTTCTTCTGTCTTCCTCTGTGTTTTTCTGTCTTCCTCGGTGTTCTTCTGTCTCCCTCTGTGTTCTTCTGTATTCTTCTCTGTTCTTCTGTCTTCCTCTGTCTTCTTCTGTCTTCCTCTGTGTTCTTCTGTATTCTTCTCTGTTCTTCTGTACTCCTCTCTGTTCTTCTGTGTTCTTCTGTGTTCTTCTGTGTGTCTTCTGCTCTTCCGGTCTTCTGCTCTTCCGGTCTTCAGTCCTTCCGGTCTTCTGCTCTTCTGTTCTTCTTTTCTTCTGTTCTTCTTTTCTTCTTGTCTTCTTGTCTTCTGCCTTCGGCTCTTCTGCCTCCTCCGTCCTCTTCTCCCCGCGCCTGCCCTCCTGCTCCTGCCTCATCCCCCTCCCCCACTCGCATCCCCCCCTCTATCTCCCCTCTCTAACCCGTTCACTTTCTACCTCCCTGACTCCTCCTATCTACCTATCTCTCCATCTCTCTATCCCACTATCCAACTCCCTCACTCTCCACCTCCTCCTATCTTCCTATCTTCCTATCTCTCTATCTTTTTCCCTATCTATCGATTTCTCTATCTACCTTTTCTCTCTACCTATTTCTCTATCTCTCCCCCCCTCCCGCCACCCCCTCTATTACCTATCTTCCTATCCCCTCACTCTACCTCTCACTCTCACCCACCTCTACAACCCCCCCTCCCCTATCTTCACAACCCTACACCTATCTTTCTCCCTAATCTCCTAAACCTCCTAACACTCTCCCCCCTCCACCCTTAAACCCCCCTCCCCAGCTCTTCTCACTCTACCTGTCCCCCCCTCCCTCGCGCTTTCCCGCCGCGACCTCCTGCACGCCCCGCCCCCCAGCTCCCATTCGCCCCCAGCTGACCCCTCCCCCCCCTCCTACCTCATATGGCGGCCGCTGCGCAAGCCCGTCTGCGCCCGTCCGCGCCTGGCCCGCGCCCAGCGCCATGACCCCTGGTCCCCAGCGCTCCCAAGCCCCGATGATCCGCTATGACCCCACCACCCTCCATGCCCTCAACCCAGGACGCTCCAACACCTGCTTCCAAGCTCACCCCAAACGCACCCATGGACCCTTCGCCTGCAACTCCTGCAAACGCATCTTCCACCACGCAACAACTACGACCACAAGCCCACGCGCCATCAACCACCTCAAGTGCATCCTAGTCAACGCTCGCTCCGTTCACAAACACGCCGTTGAACTCTGGGACCTCCTAGACTCCACAGCACCGGACGTCGCCTTCATCACGGAGACCTGGATGAACGCCTCCTCTGCTCCAGACATCGCCACCGCCATCCCCGAAGGCTACAAGATCTCCAGGAAAGACCGCACCAACCAAGTAGGAGGAGGCATCGCCATCGTCTTCAAAGACTCCATCAGCGTCACCACCTCCACTGAAGACTCCCCTCTTGCCGCTGAACACCTGCATTTTCAGATTCGCACCGACCCGAGGACCACCCTCAGAGGATCCCTCGTCTACCGTCCTCCCGGACCTCGCGCCCCTTTCAGCGACACCATCGCCGACTTCATCTCCCCGCACGCCCTCGCCTCACCGGACTACATCCTCCTAGGCGACCTCAACTTCCATCTGGAACAAAACAACGACCCCAACACCACCACCCTGCTCGACAACCTCGCCAACCTCGGCCTCAAACAACTGGTGAACACTGCCACCCACATCGCCGGACACACACTCGACCCTATCTTCTCCGCCAGCAAACACGTCTTCTTCAGCCACGCCTCCGCCCTTCATTGGACCGACCACAGCTGCGTCCACTTCACATTCCGACGCGAGACCCGCCACCTCCGCACTCAACCCATCCCTCGCCGACAGTGGAACAAGATCCCTGAAGAGCAACTCTTCGCCGCACTCGCCGCCAACCAACCCACCCTCACCACCGACCCCAACGTCGCAGCCCTCAACCTCACAAACTGGATCTCCAACTGCACAGACAACCTTGCTCCCCTCAAACGCTCGCAGCGACAGAACAACACCAAGAAACCCCTCTGGTTCTCTGACACCCTCAAAGAATCAAAGAAAACTTGTCGCGCACTTGAGAAAGCCTGGCGCAAGGACCGCACCGCTGACAACATGGCCGCCCTCAAGAACGCTACCCGCAAACACCACCACCTGATCCGCACTGCCAAAAGGAATTTTTTCACCGACAGACTGGACAAAAACAGCCACAACAGCAGAGAACTCTTCAGCATCGTCAAGGAGTTCTCCAACCCCAGCGCCAACGCCAACGCCGTCACGCCCTCACAGGATCTATGCGAATCCCTCGCCACTTTCTTCCATCGCAAGATCAGCGACCTCCACGACAGCTTCGGACACCAGACCCAACCTAACACCACCGAACCCACATCCCCGACCATCACCCTCAACAACTGGACCCACATCAGCACGGAAGAAACCAAATCCATCATGAACTCTATCCACTCCGGCGCCCCTTCGGACCCCTGCCCGCACTTCATCTTTAACAAAGCCGACAACATCATCGCCCCGCACCTCCAGACCGTCATCAACTCTTCTTTTTCTTCTGCTACCTTCCCCGAATGCTGGAAACACGCCGAAGTCAACGCCCTACTAAAGAAACCTACGGCTGACCCGAGCGACCTGAAAAACTTCCGCCCCATCTCCCTTCTGCCTTTCCCAGCCAAAGTAATAGAGAAGACCGTCAACAAACAGCTGACCACCTTCCTGGAAGACAACAACCTGCTCGACCCCTCACAGACCGGATTCCGAACCAACCACAGCACTGAAACTGCCCTCATCTCAGTCACAGACGACATCAGAACCCTGATGGACAACGGTGAAATAGTCGCCCTCATTCCTCTCGACCTCTCGGCTGCCTTTGACACCGTCTGTCACCGCACCCTAATCACCCGCCTCCGCTCCACCGGGATCCAAGACCAGGCCCTGGACTGGATCGCCTCCTTCCTCGTAAACCGCTCCCAAAGAGTCTACCTCCCTCCGTTTCGCTCAGAACCCACTGAGATCATCTGCGGCGTACCTCAAGGCTCATCACTCAGCCCGACACTCTTCAATGTCTACATGAGCCCCCTCGCTAACATCGTACGCAAGCACGACATCATCATCACCTCCTACGCCGATGACACCCAACTTATACTCTCCCTCACCAAGGACCCCGCCAGCGCCAAGACCAACCTACAAGAGGTTAAGAAGGACGTCGCAGATTGGATGAGGCTCAGCCGCCTAAAGCTGAACTCTGAAAAAACTGAAGTCCTCATCCTCGGCAACACCCCGTCCGCCTGGGACGACTCCTGGTGGCCCACGGCCCTCGGCACCGCACCGACCCCCGCAGACCACGCCCGCAACCTCGGCTTCATCTTGGACCCCCTTCTCACCATGACCAAGCAAGTCAACGCCGTGTCCTCCGCCTGCTTCCTCACCCTCCGCATGCTCCGCAAGATCTTCCGCTGGATCCCCGCCGACACCAGAAAAACCGTGACCCACGCCCTCGTCACGAGCCGCCTGGACTACGGCAACACCCTCTACGCTGGGACCACCGCCAAACTCCAAAATCGCCTGCAACGCATTCAAAACGCCTCAGCCCGCCTCATCCTCGACGTACCCCGCAACAGCCACATCTCCGCACACCTGAGACACCTGCATTGGCTCCCAGTCAGCAAAAGGATCACCTTCCGACTTCTCACCCACGCACACAAAGCCCTCCACGACAAGGGACCGGAATACCTCAACAGACGGCTCAACTTCTACGTCCCCACCCGCCCCCTCCGCTCCTCTGGCCTCGCACTCGCCGCCGTCCCTCGCATCCGACGCTCCACGGCGGGTGGGAGATCTTTCTCCTTCTTGGCGGCCAAGACCTGGAACTCCCTCCCCACCAGCCTCAGGACCACCGAGGACCACTCCGCTTTCCGGAGACTCCTAAAGACCTGGCTGTTCGAGCAGCGATAACCACCCCCTTTGTCCCTAGCGCCTTGAGACCCGCACGGGTGAGTAGCGCGCTTTATAAATGCTAATGATTTGATTTGATTTGACTCCAATTCATTTTTCCACAGATCTTTTTCAATCATCCCTTGTGTTACTACATATACGTTTTTTCTTTGTCCCTCAAAATCCTCCCCTTTATTATCTTCACTATCTTTTTCATCCTTCATGTCACTGACTAGGTAGAAATTCTTGTAAGTTAACCACCCACTGTCTGATCCTGAAAAATGCAGAATCCAACCTTTTTTAGTAAGGATTTCTTTAAGTTGTTTATGGTGTGGTTTTAGGGTAAATGTCATTCCCCAGATACAATTTCTGAATTAGTTGAATCCCCAGTACACTGCTAATGCCTCCTTTTTAATGACAAAATATTTTTTTATGTTCTAGATGCAAGGGTAGTGGTTTCTTTGCTCTTCTCACCTTCCTGCAGGAGTACTGACTCTAGATCTTTTGAGCTAGAATCAGTTACTATTACTGTCTTTCTTCCTGGCACAAATGATTTTAAATTAAGAGCTGTTGATGAAGAGTTTTAGCATCCTAAAATCTGGTTCAGCATTTTTCATTCCACTCAAAATTCACATCGCATATGGTATGTTCTGCTTGCAAAATAACTGATAAATTTACTGTAGAACTCTATTATTCCTAGATATGATTTAAGTTTATCTGTTTTTGGTGTGACAAGTTCCATTATGGCGTTCATCAGTCCTGTTTTGGGTTGTATCCCTTCAGCAGTAATCCTGTGGCCTAAGTAATTTATATCAGAACATCTTGTTTTACATTTTTCCTTCTTCACAGTGAGGTCCTGTTCACTAAACCTCTGCAACACTTCCTTGATTCTTTTATCTTGTAGCTCTTCAGATTGGCCAAAACCTAGAACATCATCCTCGTAGCAAAATACACCAGAGATCCCATGATCCTTTCGAATACTGCTGCCACAGACATTATGCCAAATGACATGAGTTTAAACTGGTATGTCCCCATGGGTGTGATACAGGCTGTGATCTCCTGAAACTCTTGGTCTTTCTAATTCTTCTCTCTTAACCTAAGTTCTTCATGTATTCTCCCAGTTTTACAAGTACATTGAAACTGATCTTTTATACACTCCACACATGCTTCCCCAAACTTGCAATTGGCTGCTAATTTCTGTAATTCTGAAACAAATTATTCAACCGTTTCTCCCTCTTTTAGAGTACAATTTCCAAAATGGTAGTGTTTCAGTATAGTACTAACCTTTGGTAAAATTGATTATCTAATTTCTTTTGGTTTATGTCACACTCATTTAATCCCCTGGACTCATCTATGCTGAGTGCTAGAAGATGTTCTAGAATTTCTTGACCTACCACTACTAGATAGTGCTGTAATAATGCTACTTTTCTTTTGAAGCCTAGATTTGGGGCACATAATACTGAATAGTTGTGAAATAGTTTTTTCCATTTGTTCCACTTTAGTTGTGGTTCACTGAGGATAACACAAAAGAATGGTGCAGGTCTTACACACTGAATGATGAAACCTTAATGACTTAATTTGCATACATTGTGTACCTGCAAAGAATATTATGAGGTTATGCATAGGCTGATTATACTTGACAATTGAAGAATGAAATTTGAGCTGAAGGTCTGTAGATTCAACAACAACAGTGCGAACAGTTCAAATGTAAAAAACCCTTGCGACCAGGTCAAATGTAAAAAGCACTTCAGTGAAACAGAAGGTTTTGTGACTCTAGGTGGCAATGTCTACAGATCGCGTACATGAAGACAATGATAGGATCTCCGTGATCTGCAGGAAGTTCCTGTCAAGAAGAATTCAGAAGAAGATTTCACCAGAAGGTCTTTTCTCCTGCACTCTCCGGAAGACAAATCTTTATCAGGTATTATAGACAAGCAGTGTTCTGTTCCCACATCAGTCATGTAAAGTAATGACAATGCTGCTCACAGTTTCAGGGGAAAAAAGCACCAATAAATCTTGGAAAACTGGGGGAGGGATCACATTGGCATGAAATCCATTCTGCTACCGTATATACTAGACTCGAAATCTGTCACAGGCAGAAGACTATCTGCGGTGCCTGTCCGTGCACAATTTTCATCGGCCAAGAAGCAGAGAAGTATTTCCCTAGGGAAATGTGCCAATAATATTGTGGGTCAAGGGGCGAGATCACATCCTCAAAGTCCTGCAGGCAGGGAGACAACATATGCTATACAAGCATGTAGCGCACTCGCTTAGTCAGCATAGTTTGTAAACTAGCGTAGTGCACCTCAGAGTCTTCTTCAGACAGGCAGGTGCCAATAAGCAGAATTACTCATGGGACCTTCACTCTCCTCCTTGGCAGATCCTGATAACAGGCATAGCACATCCTAAGCTCTTCCTTCAAACTAACGAATGCTTGCCAGCAATAACATCAACGGGATAGAGTTGCACAAATGTCGGTCAGCAATAACGCCCGTGGGGTTGCGCCACTGAACGCCCAGTCACCACCAATGTGTCAAATTGTTCACACCGCAATACCAAAGTTATACACTCTCTAGTGATGCTAGGTGAACATATGTGGGTGAAAGCAACGGGGAAAGCAGTCTCACACTCGAGAGTATATATGTAAGATTCTAAATCAAATTCTCTCAGTCTGATGTGATCTCTGATGATACACCCTTCAGATGTACTAACGACTTCACTATGAGGGTCTGTCAATTTACTCAAGGGGATCTAGCATGGTGCTTGTAGGAGGCTGGCCTGGTTTGTAGTGGGTACCACAGGTACTTACACCTCATTCCCGGTCCAGTTATACCTTATTAGTGAAATGTAGGCCGTGTCTAGAAGCCAGGCTGTTTAGAGGTAGCTGTAGGCAGAGTAGCCAAGGTTGAACTAGGAGACATGCAAAGTTCTTGCAGTACCACTGTAGTCACAGAGTACTTATACACAAGAAAGGCAATACTCAGTGTTACCAAAAATAAATGTACATTATTTTAGTGAGACAAGGCCAAAAATATCTTAGAGGCTATACTCCCTTGGGAAGTAAGTAATACACATAAAATATACACTAGTAAGCAAAATCAGGTAAGTACACAGTCAGAAAATAGTGCAAATAGTGAAACTCACAATAGGTTGCAATGGGCCTAGGGGGAACACAAACATATACTAAAATAGTAGAATGTGAAAGGTGGTTTCCCACGTAGGCAAGTGTAGTGTGTAGAGGAGCACTGGGAGTGTAAGAAAACCTACCAAAGGTAAGTAAAATACCCCACCCCAGAACCTAGGAAGGCAGGAGTAAAACACAGCAGGTTTCCTAAAGCACACTAGAAGTCGTAATGGAATATAATGCAAGAACCAGAAGAGACTGCAATACACCAACAATGGATTCCTGGACCTGAAGACCTTTGGAAGAAGGGGACCCAAGTCCAAGAAGCACTGAAAAGTACAGGGAGAGCAGGAGTCCCTGCTAACCCGGATGAAGGTGCAAAAGGAGAACCACCAGTGATGAGATACAGTCAGTATTGCACCAAGGAAGATAGATGTGGGTTCCTGGTTGGTGCAGAAGATGTCCCACACCAGATGGATGATTGCAGTCTGGTTTGTGTCATAGGATTCCACCAAAAAGGCCTAGTAAGTGCAAAACTCGTGTTTTTCAAAAAATGGCGCTGCCTGGGCACAGGAAGGACCATGTCAGTTCTACCCAGGAGGGGGAGACAGTGGGTGCTCTCTGCAACTCAGACAGTCCTCAGAAGACCGGGCAGCATGCACATGAGTCCCATAGCGTGGGGAAAAATGAGTTGCAAATGGCCGTCATCGCAGCACTACACAAAGGGATCCCATGCCACCAGGGAACAACTCAGAGCTGAGCATTTCAAGATAGCGTGCTGGAGCCCTGGGCTACACTGTGCACAAAGGATTTCTTGGAAAAGTGGACAGAAGCCCTAGGAGCTGCAAAACGCTTAGGCCCATATTTATACATTTTTTAGCGCCGCATTTGCACATTTGTATTTTGCAAGTTTGCGCCATTTCTGTGTCAAAAAATGACACAAATGCGGTGCTAATAAAGTATAAATATGGGCCTCGGTGCACAGGGGTACTGTCTGGCACGGGAAGGCAAGCTCTTACCTCCACCAAATTTGGACAGCTGGCCCTTTGGACAGTCAGAGTCACTTTTAGTTTACCACCTGTGTTCCAGGATCCATGCCCATCATCGGAGGAGGTGACCTAGAATACCGTTGTCGCTGCAGGGAGGTGCCTGCTGAAGCTGGGAAGGGACTCAGTCATTCCACGGGAGATTCCTTCAATTATTATGATGCAGGATGAAGACAAGCAGTCCTCAGAGCATGCATAACCTGGAAACTGTTGCAGTTGCTGGCAGGAGCTGAAGTTACAGAGTTGCAGTAGCCTTCTTGGATACTTTGTTGCAGTTGTATAGTTCCTGGAGCAGTTCTGCAGTTGATCCGACAATAGAAGGTGAAGCAAAGGATGCAGAGGAGTCCTGCTGGAGTCTTGCAGTCTGAATCTGAGGAAACACCCACAGGAGAGACCCTAAATAGTCCCAGAGGGGGATTGGTCACCTAACCAGGTATGGACCTATCAGGAGGGGCTCTGACGTCACCTGCTGGCACTGGCCAATCAGATGCTCCCAGAGTATCCCAACACCTTGGAATCCAAGATGGCAAAACCCAGGGGCACTCTGAAGGAGCTCTGGGCACCATCCCTCAGGTGGTGATGGACAGGGGAGTGGTCACTCCCCTTTCCTTTGTCCACCCTTGTGCCAGAGCAGGGGCTGCGGGGTCCCTGAACTGGTGTAGACTGGATGATGCAAGGAGGGCACTATCTGTGCCCTTCAAAGCACTTTCAGAGGCTCCAGGAGGAAACACCTCCCATGGCTGTAACACCTATTTACAAAGGTAGAGGGTGTAACACCCCTGTCCAAGGGAAATGCATTGTTCTGCCTTCCTGATATTGGGCTGCCAAAGCCCCAGGAGTGCAGAAGCCTGCCTGTGAGGTGGCAGCAGCTGGGGCTGCAGTGAAAACCTCAGAAGACTAGTATGGCAAAATCAGATTGGAGGTACAATTTCCGGTTCCTAGACACTTTGCATGGCCACATACAGAGTTACCTCTGTGAAGCTACATATATGTATTGACCTATATGTAGTGCACACTTAAAATGGCATCCCTGTACTCATGAAGTTCGGGAAAATGGGCCTGGATGACGTGAGGGCACCTCTGCTATTGCAGGGTCGCCCTCACATACAGGTACTATGCATCTAGCCTTTACGGTCTGAAGGTTAGATATATAGGTGCCTTATAAGTGACCTGGTGCAGTGAAAATAAATGGCTATGAAATAGTGCTTACACTATTTCACTCATGCCGCAATGGCAGTCCTGAAGAAGTGTTTGTTTGAGCTCCTTATGGGTGGCACAGGAGATGCTGCAGCCCATAAGGATCTCCTGGAACCCCAATGCCCTGGGTACCTAGGTACCATATGCTAGGGACTTATAAGGGGGGTCCAGAATGCCAATCTTGAGTGGAATACTGGGTTACCAGTATGTAAGTACAGATTACGAATTGAAGAGAGCATAAGCACTGGTGCTCTGGTTAGCAGGATTACAGTGACACAGTCAAGCATACTGACAACACAGTAAAACATACTGACATATAGGCCACAAATTATGAGCACTGGGGTCCTGACTAGCAAGATCCCAGTGAGACAGTAAAAACACACTGACAAACACTGACAAACAGGCCACAAATGGGGGAAACCATGCTAGAAGAAAGCCACCTCCCTACAGTGTCACTGAAGGAGCTGCACTTCTAGGCTCGCTTATCACTGTATGTTACGTTAACGCCTCTTTCTCAGTGTGTTGAAGTGTATGTCCATCGATGTCATCCGCATCCCATCCTTGTCAACAGGGTGGTATTTGTAGATTACTCAAAAAGGCTGAGAGGAGGCCATGAACAGAAGACACAAGCTTTATTCTGTACACCCCAGCCACAGATGCAAGAAACACTTCTTTTCAGAATCCTGCCTCAGGTCTGAAATTCATCACAGAACACTCAGGTGTCAATATTTAATACTTGCAGCATCATCTCATATGGCAGTAGGATCGGAAAGATACCAATAATACAGTTGGGGAGGGCAGGTGCATACCATAGAAAAGGATACTACACCTCTTTCTACCAAAGGGCACTAAAGAATATGTAATTTTAGCAATAAAACCCAACAACACAATGCTCTATCATTCTTAGGCAATTTACAAAGATGAGGTGTTGATTTTAGAAATAGGTTCTAAAGCTCGGAATCAAGCTGTAGACTCACAAAATGTGGTGCTATGACCTCATCATATATTTGGTAAATGTACACCCTTTGACTCTGCTAGGGGTCACAAGGTCCAGAAGCCCTGTTGCCCACCTGTTTGCTGGACTGAGGAGGGAGGCGAGGCAAGGCACTACAAAGCATGGTCATGCTCCCTGCTGCACGGGACAGGCTTGGGTTCTGCTGGCGACCGCAAGGTCCAGAAGCACTGCTGCCAAACTGTTTGCTGGAATGAGAAGGGAGGGGAGGCAAGGTGCTACAAAGTGTGGTTCTGCTGCCTACGTGCAACATAGGCAAAGACACGGCCAAGAGTGGTTCGGTGTGTGCTCATCAGAGTTCAGAGGAGGTTACGGTGGGCCTGATCTCTTTGACCCTTTGTCATAATCTTTCTACTTTTTTCTCCCTGGACTGGAGGACAATATCCACTGTGCCTGTAACATGGGGAGGAGGAAGGCACCTGTATGTGTTAATCCACTGCATACAGGAACAACCATTGACAGAATACTGGAGAGAGCAGTGAGTATGATTACAAACAAAACTGCTCTCACAAAGAGTTCTTCTCTCACTGCTCTCACTGAATCAAAGAGCTGCTGTGCTTAATATGGGTTCTGAACATGGGTTTGTGGCCCAGGCTGAATACATTGTCTAGTCCCTGGGGAAGAACTTCTGTCTGAGATTACATTTGAATCCCTCTCTGCAATGGTAGTTAAAGAGAAGAAACGAGGGGGCAGAAAACAACATCTGAGCTCCTAGCTGCATGTAGTGATGATGCATCAATTTGCAGTGGTATTAATTGAAACCTCTTGGAGAAGTATTGTTCCAGGTTCATTTCTATTCTCCACCTAGAGTTGGCACCAATTATGAACTGTGTGAGCCACATTGAATCAAGAATAGAATGGCTTTGCTTGCATAATTTGTTTAATCAACCTCAGCCTTTTCAGACATTATAAAGTCTAATAGTGTGCAGCCTGTTGATTGCAGGGATAATAGTATCTCTTCAATTTCTGCAACTTCTTTACCCTTAACTAATGAACCCAAAATTGCCCCTAAATGTCCTTGTTTATTTTCCCAGTCTTTAATGACTCAAAACAGGCCTCCGTCATACAGAGGAATGTGTATGTTACACAGTGACAGAGTGCAAGCCAATGTGAATTCCGATTAATCTGATCCCTCTTGGATTATCCCTGTTTTTCGATCTTCTAAAGAGGACCACCAGAAAAGCTTGGTAGTGCCTAGTATTGTCTCCATAAATCTGCCTCCTGCTGCCTGCCCCATGTGTTGATTTCCAGCTGTTAGGCATGACCAGGCTGAAATGGACGGTGAATTGTTTAACAAAGTACTCTGTTGGTTGGCTAAGAATAGAATATTTAATATTGTGGATATTAGCCAAATCTTAATGACATGAAAAATTTGATGACCTGATTCTCAAAGGAAGGAAATAAGTGGTCACTGCATTGTGGCCAACTTTGTTAAAAACATAAGACCTGGCTTTAGAGTTTGGGCTGGACTATTCCCAGGGGGAACAGGGTCAAGACTGATTTGCATATGGCTGGGTTCAAACTGGGGTGGTATGGTGAGCAAAAAAATAATGGATTAAATTCAGATCTTTGTGACTGGGGTGAATGTTTGCATTGTTCATCATTCTGTCCATCATCTGTTCTTTTTGCATTTGTCTCTCTAAATGGGAAGGGTATGCACAGACGTGGGTCCTGTGCTCACTGCGCCACTGGATTCAAGCTAGTCTGGCTGATGAAGGATGACACCCTGAAACCCATCCTAGGATGCTTGTTTCTAGTCCAGGGAGGACCTGGCTTTGTAGTTCGGACTGGACTGTTCCCAAGGGGAACAAGGTCAAGACTGATTTGCATATGGCTGGGTCTAACCTGGGGTGGCGTGGTGAGCAAAAGAACAATGGATTAAACCCCATTTGTTTGTGACTGGGGGAGGATGTTTAAATTGTTCACCATTCCTCCATAATCTGTTCTTTTAGCATTTGTTACCCTAAGTGAAAAGGGAATGCACAGACGTGGGTCCCGTGCTCACTCCACCACTGGATTCAAGCTAGCCTGGCTGATGAAGGGTGATACCCTGAAACCAGCCATAAGATGCTTGTTTTTGTTCCAGGGAGGACTTGGCTTTGCAGTTTGGGCTTGACTGTCCCCAAGGGGAACAGGGTCAAGACTGATTTCCATATGGCTGGATCCAATCTGGGGTGGGGTGGTGAGCAAAAAAGATGGATTAAATCCTGATCTTTGTGATTGGGGTGAATGTTTCTATTGTTTAGCATTCTGTCCATCATCTGTTTTATTTGCATTTGTCACCCTAAGTGGGAAGGGTATGCCTAGACGTCAGTCCCGTGCTCACTGCACCACTGGATTCAAGCTAGCCTGGCAGATAAAGGGTGATTCCCGGAAACCGGTCTTAGGATGCTTGTTTCGGGTCCAGGAGGACAAGGCTTTGCAGTTTGGGCTGGACTGCTCCCAAGGGAAACAGGTCAAGATTGATTTGTATAAGGCTGGGTGCAAACTGGGGTGGCGTGGTGAGCAAAAAAACTATGGATTAAACTCAGACCTTTGGGACTGGGGGTGAACAGTTGCATTGTTCAGCATTCTGTCTATCTGTTTTTTTAGCATTTGTTGCCCTTAGTGAGAAGGGTATGCCCAGACCTGAGTTCTGTGCTTACTGCACCACTGGAATCAAGCTAGCCTGGCTGATGAAGGGTGATACCCTGAAACCGGTCCTAGAACGCTTCTTTCTGGTCCAGGGAGGACAAGGCTTTGCAGTTCGGGCTGGACTGTTCAAGACTGGGTCAAGACTGATTTGCATATGGCTGGGTCCAAACTGGGGTGACGTGGTGAGCAAAAAGACAATGGATTAAACTCAGATCTTTGTGACTGGGGGTGAATGTTTGCATTGTTCATCATTCCATCCATCATCTGTTCTTTTTGCATGAAGAAGTAGGTCTTCCTTATTTTGTAGATACAATAAGGATGGGCCCTCTCCTGCTGTGGCTATCAGTTTGGGTTAACACAGAAGGTTCCCTTAATCAGAATGTCATCATGGACTGTCTTCTAATTGAGAAGGGTCATAAGATCCCCTGGCCTGCATACGTGCCTTGCGGGATATAGGCTGCAGTTACTTTTTTGATAATCAAGCATCCATTTGTAGGACCGGTTAGTGGCTGATGAAGACATTAATTCTAGAGCTTTGCCTGCCCTGGAAGTTCAGAGAAGAGAGTGGTAAAAGCACAGTGGAAGCTTGTCTCAATTTAACAGTATCACTTTGAATTTAACCTTACTTTTTTTTCCTCTCAGTTCTTGGGAAGGGTCTTTACTGGTTAGTTTAGAACTGGGACTGTATGGCATCTTCCCTATTACCCCTTGTTTACAATATGTTTCCTAATGTTTTACCTTGTTATGGGGCGTCCTCACAGTCCATGCTGTACTTCATAATCCTTGTGTAAGTCTTATGTTTTTTATACTAAACAGCTTTTAAGACAGCTTTTACCTCAGCTCCATTTTGTACAATTCAGAGTTGCACTAATTATTTAGTTATTAGACAAAGCAGAGGTCTGTAATAGAGTTAGCTCCTTTTTAAAAGAAGCATTTTACTCTAGTAAATCCATGAATTGATAAGGATGTTTTATCTTTCTGTATTCCATATTTTTCTGAACTCTAATTTGTGGATCCTACACTGTTTTTGTCTTAATTGCATGCCATTCTTTATTTGTTTCTCTGATTCACAAATCCTTAATCAAATGTAATTGAATTGAACTAGTAAATGCACTATACAGGTTGGAGGCAGTAAAAAAGAAACTTATATGGAGTCTCCCAATAATGATACATTTTAAAAATACTTTAGGTTTGGGTGTCCCAATTGAGTTTTATTAAAGGGCATTTCATGACACTGTGGGTTGCTGAAGATTCAATTGCTTCTGATTATAAGGACCAAGATAATTGAATTTAAAAAAGAGAAAAGTCACTAAATAACCGGAAGTACTGTAAGCCTATCTTCGTTGTTTCTGTCTATCTGCCTTTTATGCCTAGTAACCTTCAGTACTGTGGCCCAATGTAGGTGTCTTCTCTTCTCTTCTCTTACAACGGAGACAGACATGTTATGTTATATTTAATTTGTATAGCGCATGGCTTCCCTAAAGCTTCCCAGTGCTCTTGATAGTGATCTCTGTAAGGTAGGTATGGAGGGCATCAATACACAGGAGATAAAACAACCAGGTCTTTAGGAGACAACGAAAATGTAATTAATCTCTGATCTGCCGAAGAGAAATGGGCAATGAGTTCCAAAGTTTGGCACCCAGGAAAGCCATAGATCTTCCTCCCCATTTGGTTTTCTTTATAGGGGGAATGACTGCTAGGGCTGCCGAAGAGGATCTGAGATGTCTGCTTGGCTCATAGAACCTGGCTAGATGGTATAAGAGATGAGGGCCCTTCGCATGAAGGGTTCGGTGAAAGTAACAGATCGTCTTGAACTTTATTCGTTGCTCTATGGGCAACCAATGGAGGGCTGTAAGGGTCGATCTGGCCGAATGGTTTTTGGGGAGGTTGAAAAGGAGACGAGCGGCCGTGTTTTGCAGCACCTGTAGTTTTTTTGTAACATATTTTGGGGAGCCCAAAAATAGGCCATTACCATAGTCTATACGGGAACTGATGAGAGCTTGTACTATGAGCCTTTTTGCAATGAAAGGGAGAATTTTAAAGACCTTCCTAAGAAGTCTGAATATTCCGACACATGTGGACGATATTTTCTTTGCCTGCACATCCATTGAGAGCCAGGGATTTAATCTGATTCTTTGGGGCAGGGAGATCTCATAACAGTTCAAGTATCGGGGTAACTTGAGGAGGGAGAGAGTGGCCCATGATCATAACCTCTGTTTTATCCCCATTGAGCTTGAGTTTGCATGTCTCCATCCAGTTGGAAACTGCCCGTAGGCAGGGGCCAAGCTGAGCATTGAGGGATTCGTGGGTGGGGGAAAAGGATACTACAAGCTGCGTGTCGTCAGCATATGACACTAATGAGAGCCCAAAAGATTCCACTATTCTGGCCAGTGGAATCATGTAAACATTAAAAAGTGTAGGGCTCAAAGAGGAGCCCTGCGGAACTCCCTAAGGGCTTTTGAAATTATCTGAAAGGAAGGAACGATCAAGAACTTGAAATGTTCTCCCCTCTAAAAAATGTGAAAACCATTTAAGGGCATTATCAGAGATCCCAATTTCCCTTAATCCGTGTAGCAGAATATCATGATCGACAGTATCGAAAGTTGCGTAAAGGTCCAGCAGGACGATAGCGGACTGCAAACCTAGGTCCATACGTTTTCTGTCTTTCTCGGACATTCCAATTAGGGCAGATTCCGTGCTGTGGGCTGGCCTAAAGCCCATTTGGGAAGAATGAAGAATGTTATTTTCCTCGAGAAACTTAGAGAGATGGACGTTTACGTGTTTCTCAAGAATCTTTGCCACAGTGAGTGACATAGAAATAGGTCTATAATTATTCAGAACCAGAGGGTCGAGATTAGGGTTTTTGATCAAGGGTTTTACTATTGCGTGCTTGCACTGAGAAGGTAGCACATTCTAGGTCAGAGATAAATTCAATAGATCTGTCAGAATGTGAGCTATTGTAGATCCTCCTTGCAATAGAATGGTTGGAGGAGCTGGATCTAGCGGAGAGTTAGATTTAAGGGTCCTAAGAATATTCAGTGTAGTGTGAAGTATCTGTAGAGACAGCAAAAACAACAACTGATGGACGGAATGCTGAACATTGTCAAACATTCACCCCCAGTACAGTGATCTGGGCCTAAATCCATCGTTTTTTTGCTGCCCATGCCATTCCAGTTTGGACCCAGCCATATGCAAATCAGTCGTGACCCTGTTCCCCATGGGAACAGTCCAGCCCGAACTACTGGGCCAGGTCTTCCCTGGACTGGAAACAAGCATTCTGGGACCGGTTTCGGGGTTTCACCCCTCATCAGCCAGGCTAGCTTGAATCCAGTGGCATGGGAAGCACGGGACCCACGTCTGGCCATACCCTTCCCACTTAGGGTGACAAAGCAAAAACAACAAGTGATGGACGGAATGCTTATTATTGCCAAACATTCACCCCCAGTACAGTGATCTGGGCCTAAATCCATCGTTTTCTTGCTGCCCATGCCATTCCAGTTTGGACCCAGCCATATGCAAACCAGTCTTGACCCTGTTCCCCATGGGAACAGTCCAGCCCGAACTGCTAGGCCAGGACTTCCCTGGACTGGAAACAAGCATCCTGGGACCGGTTCTGGGGTTTCACCCCTCATCAGCCAGGCTAGCTTGAATCCAGTGGCATGGGAAGCACGGGACCCACGTCTGGGCATACCCTTCCCACTTAGGGCGACAAAGCAAAAACAACAAGTGATGGACGGAATGCTGAACATTGTCAAACATTCACCCCCAGTACAGTGATCTGGGCCTAAATCCATCGTTTTTTTTGCTGCCCATGCCATTCCAGTTTGGACCCAGCCATGTGCAAATCAGTCTTGACCCTGTTCCCCATGGGAACACTCCAGCCCGAACTGCTAGGCCAGGTCTTTCCTGGACTGGAAATAAGCATCCTGGGACCGGTTTTGGGGTTTCACCCCTCATCAGCCAGGCTAGCTTGAATCCAGTGGCATGGGAAGCACGGGACCCACGTCTGGGCATACCCTTCCCACTTAGGGCGACAAAGCAAAAACAACAAGTGATGGACGGAATGCTGAACATTATCAAACATTCACCCCCAGTACAGTGATCTGGGCCTAAATCCATTGTTTTTTTGCTGCCATGCCATTCCAGTTTGGACCCAGCCATATGCAAATCAGTCTGGACCCTGTTCCCCATGGGAACAGTCCAGCCCGAACTGCTAGGCCAGGTCTTCCGTGGACTGGAAACAAGCATCCTGGGACCGGTTTCGGGGTTTCACCCCTCATCAGCCAGGCTAGCTTGAATCCAGTGGCATGGGAAGCACGGGACCCACATCTGAGCATACCCTTCCCACTTAGGGCGACAAAGCAAAAACAACAAGTGATGGACGGAATGCTGAACATTGTCAAACATTCACCCCCAGTACAGTGATCTGGGCCTAAATCCATCGTTTTTTTGCTGCCCATGCCATTCCAGTTTGGACCCAGCCATGTGCAAATCAGTCTTGATCCTGTTCCCCATGGGAACAGTCCAGCCCGAACTGCTAGGCCAGGTCTTCCCTGGACTGGAAACAAGCATCCTAGGACCAGTTTCGGGGTTTCACCCCTCATCAGCCAGGCTAGCTTGAATCCAGTGGCATGGGAAGCACGGGACCCACGTCTGGGCATACCCTTCCCACTTAGGGCAACAAAGCAAAAACAACAAGTGATGGACGGAATGCTGAACATTGTCAAACGTTCACCCCCAGTACAGTGATCTGGGCCTAAATCCATCGTTTTTTTGCTGCCCATGCCATTCCAGTTTGGACCCAGCCATGTGCAAATCAGTCTTGACCCTGTTCCCCATGGGAACAGTGCAGCCCGAACTGCTAGGCCAGGTCTTTCCTGGACTGGAAACAAGCATCCTGGGACCGGTTTCGGGGTTTCACCCCTCATCAGCCAGGCTAGCTTGAATCCAGTGGCATGGGAAGCACAGGACCCACGTCTGGGCATACCCTTCCCACTTAGGGCGACAAAGCAAAAACAACAAGTGATGGACGGAATGCTGAACATTGTCAAACATTCACCCCCAGTACAGTGATCTGGGCCTAAATCCATTGTTTTTTTGCTGCCATGCCATTCCAGTTTGGACCCAGCCATATGCAAATCAGTCTTGACCCTGTTCCCCATGGGAACAGTCCAGCCCGAACTGCTAGGCCAGGTCTTCCGTGGACTGGAAACAAGCATCCTGGGACCGGTTTCGGGGTTTCACCCCTCATCAGCTAGGCTAGCTTGAATCCAGTGGCATGGGAAGTACGGGACCCACATCTGAGCATACCCTTCCCACTTAGGGTGACAAAGCAAAAACAACAAGTGATGGACGGAATGCTGAACATTGTCAAACATTCACCCCCAGTACAGTGATCTGGGCCTAAATCCATCGTTTTTTTGCTGCCCATGCCATTCCAGTTTGGACCCAGCCATATGCAAATCAGTCTTGACCCTGTTCCCCATGGGAACAGTCCAGCCCGAACTGCTAGGCCAGGTCTTCGTGGACTGGAAACAAGCATCCTGGGACCGGTTTCGGGGTTTCACCCCTCATCAGCCAGGCTAGCTTGAATCCAGTGGCATGGGAAGCACGGGACCCACGTCTGGGCATACCCTTCCCACTTAGGGCGACAAAGAAAAAACAACAAGTGATGGACGGAATGCTGAACATTGTCAAACATTCACCCCCAGTACAGTGATCTGGGCCTAAATCCATCGTTTTTTTGCTGCCGTGCCATTCCAGTTTGGACCCAGCCATATGCAAATCAGTCTTGACCCTGTTCTCCATGGGAACAGTCCAGCCCGAACTGCTAGGCCAGGTCTTCCCTGGACTGGAAACAAGCATCCTTGGACCGGTTTTGGGGTTTCACCCCTCCTCAGCCAGGCTAGCTTGAATCCAGTGGCATGGGAAGCACGGGACCCACGTCTGGGCATACGCTTCTCACTTAGGGCGACAAAGCAAAAACAACAAGTGATGGACGGAATGCTGAACATTGTCAAACATTCACCCCCAGTACAGTGATCTGGGCCTAAATCCATCGTTTTTTTTTGCTGCCCATGCCATTCCAGTTTGGACCCAGCCATATGCAAATCAGTCTTGACCCTGTTCCCCATGGGAACAGTCCAGCCCGAACTGCTAGGCCAGGTCTTCCCTGGACTGGAAACAAGCATCCTGGGACCGGTTTCGGGGTTTCACCCCTCATCAGCCAGGCTAGCTTAAATCCAGTGGCATGGGAAGCACGGGACCCACGTCTGGGCATACCCTTCCCACTTAGGGCGACAAAGCAAAAACAAAAAGTGATGGACGGAATGCTGAACATTGTCAAACATTCACCCCCAGTACAGTGATCTGGGCCTAAATCCATCGTTTTTTTGCTGCCCATGCCATTCCAGTTTGGAACCAGCCGTATGCAAATCCGTCTTGACCCTGTTCCCTATGGGAACAGTCCAGCCCGAACTGCTAGGCCAGGTCTTCCCTGGACTGGAAACAAGCATCCTGGGGCCAGTTTCGGGGTTTCACCACTCATCAGCCAGGCTAGCTTGAATCCAGTGGCATGGGAAGCATGGGACCCACGTCTGGGCATGCCCTTCCCACTTATGGCGACAAAGCAAAAACAACAAGTGATGGACGGAATGCTGAATATTGTCAAACATTCACCCCCAGTACAGTGATCTGGGCCTAAATCCATCGTTTTTTTGCTGCCCATGCCATTGCTAGGCCAGGTCTTCCCTGGACTGGAAACAAGCATCCTGGGACCGGTTTTGGGGTTTCACCCCTCATCAGCCAGGCTAGCTTGAATCCAGTGGCATCGGAAGCACAGGACCCACGTCTGGGCATACCCTTCCCCCTTAGGGTGACAAAGCAAAAACAACAAGTGATGGACGGAATGCTGAACATTGTAAAAAATTCACCCCCAGTACAGTGATCTGGGCCTAAATCCATCGTTTTTTTGCTGCCCATGCCATTCCAGTTTGGAACCAGCCGTATGCAAATCAGTCTTGACCCTGTTCCCTATGGGAACAGTCCAGCCCGAACTGCTAGGCCAGGTTTTCCCTGGACTGGAAACAAGCATCCTGGGACCAGTTTCGGGGCTTCACCACTCATCAGCCAGGCTAGCTTGAATCCAGTGGCATGGGAAGCACGGGACCCACGTCTGGGCATACCCTTCCCACTTAGGGCGACAAAGCAAAAACAACAAGTGATGGACGGAATGCTGAACATTGCCAAACATTCACCCCCAGTACAGTGATCTGGGCCTAAATCCATCGTTTTTTTGCTGCCCATGCCATTCCAGTTTGGACTCCATGAGGAAAAGGGTCAAGACTGATTTGCATATGGCTGGGTCCAAACTGGGGTGGCATGGTGAGCAAAAGAACGATGGATTAAACCCAGATCTGTGACTGGGGGTGAGTGTTTGACAATGTTCAGCATTCCGTCCATCACTTGTTGTTTTTGTATCTGTAGAAAGAGCCAGGAACTTTGGGCCATATGTACGAACGCTTTTTCCCATAGACGCAGAATGGGTAAAAACCTTTGCTACATCTGGCCCTTAGTTAGGTTGGCTGTGTGCAAGGCATTGAAACTACAGCTTTCCTGGAAGTTGTAAGATTGATTAGGGAAAGCTGAGTAAATGTCTGCAATTTTCCTTTGAAATAATGAAGCAAGCTCATTGCTGTGTTCTACCGACGCCTCGGTGTCTTCTGAGGGAGTGTGAGGGCACACAATTCAAAATGTTTCTTAGGGGAGTTTCCAGTTTGTTTTATCTTTGTCTCGTAGTAATTAATTACTTTGCGCTTCTATAATTTGTATATGAAATAGTCTAATCGCATCCCTATATTCCTTTTTAATGGCGTTATCGTAGGATTTCCTCCATTTTCTTTCAATAAGTCTACAGTATCTTTTTTGCTCATGAAGCTGGGGGGAAAACCATGGAGCTCTTTTTTTCCGAATGCCTGATGTCCCTAAGGAGCATGGAAGCGTAGCATCCAGACGGTTAGATATCCATTTATTAAAAGCTGTTGCTGACTCACCAATGTTTCCCTGTGGAATAGGTGTAGATTGTTTAAGCAAATGGTTCCATTCGCTGGTATTCAAGAGATGCCAGCGCCTGTGGGGGCCCAATCTGGTGTGGAGTGTCTTTGCTATTGTCTTAAGGGCCAGAGTCAAAGAGATTAACATCTGGTCTGACCAGACTAACGGAGACGGGGGGAGGGCATTTAATTCAAGTGAATTACTGAAAACCTGGTCGATCGTATGACCTTTATTATGCTTGGGCCCTTGAATCAGTTGATTAAGATCAAGTGCTTTCATGTCATCTAGAAGAGTTCTGGCTGTGGTATTAAATGTGTCGGCTTGGATATTAAAATCTCCAAGGATCGTAAAGCCTGGTCTGGTGCACATAAATTCAGCCACTTTATCTGGAAGAGCCTCTAGAAACTGTTGTACCAGACCAGAGGGGCGATAAAGTAATAGCCCCGTTAAGGTAAATTGAGGACTAAAGCGAAGAGAAAAAAGGAAACTCTTGCAGTCAGGGAGAGAAAAAGGATAAGTAGAAACTCTCACTGAATTGTTATAAATGATGGTAATTCCTCCTCCTCTTCCAGGGGATATATCCAGTCTTGATATTGAATAGGGGCTGTGGGTCTTTTTGACGTAAGAAGAATGTTAATATCAAATTTGTGTGCTGCCAGAGACCTACAGTTGGCCAAAAGAAGGGTGCTCCTAGATATAGTTTGATTATGGTTTCTGCTCCTATTGTTCTGTAGGACTGCACAATTATTTTCCTGGACAATTAACGGGTTAGTAGCAGTGTAAATATCCCTGTTGATTTCTATGTCGGACCTGGCAAGTATACATGGGTAAGGAAGGTTTGCATTGTGAATACTTCTACCACCATCGGATCGGACAGGGGGACTCGCCCCTAGGCCTGATCTGCCGCGGACGGACCCAGACGGGCTTGCCTTGTGCGCGCCTTGGCGTGCTTGCGGCACGCTCGCTGCGCGCTTCCTCTGCGAGCTTCCTCTGCGCGTCAACGTCATTGCATGCTTATCAAGAGCTGGGGAAGTCAGCTACTAGAACGCTGACTTCCTAAAATGGCAGCCGTAAAAAGGGACGAATTTCGGAAAAAAGATAGAGCTAATCAAATCAGCACTGCCGATCACTGCACACGGGCCGACAGGGCTGAGAAAGGCAAATTCAAAGTTAAAATATTAAAAGACAGCTGAGCGACAAAAGGTAATATCAAAAAAGTAATATTTTAAAAAGTAAATAAAATCATACATACAGACATATAAGACATAGTAAGACTAGAAATATAATGTTGTGGTCTGAATGACTGCCAGTGCCTAAGACTCTTCCAAGAATTCCACTCATCACCTTTATGGTCTCATTATGACACCTTAAGTGTAATAATAGGTCCAGACATAGGTCTCATGCTTGTTGGGCCACAGCACTCAAGCTGTATCTCACTGATAGGCCTAACTAGACTAACACCAGTCTAGGTTGATTGTGTTCCTGTTCAGAGGAGACCTGACTCACTTTTAGTTAAGCTGTTCCTATTGGAGCAAGACCATGGATGTTTTGCATATAGATGGTATATCTAAAGTGGTATAGTGGTAGAAAAATGATGGAATGGAAAAAGGGGAATTGTGAAAGATACATTTGACTGTGCAGTGTCCTCTCTTGGACATGATAAGGATTTATCTCTTACTAGCGAGTCCTAAAGAAAGTAAACAACAATATTAGCTACACTGTCTCCTGACACAACAATTTTAAAATACTGTATATGATTTAGCTTTGAAGATTAGGCAGCACTCTGCAGCTACATGTGCTGTGAATTCTGATTGTTCTCCTACCACATATAATACTAGTATCAGTATTTTTTCTAGATTGTCTGATGAGGTAAAGTTATATGCATGATGAGCACAATTACACCACTTCCTTGAATCAAAATGAATGCAATTTATAATGTGTCCTGAGACAATACATCATTTAAGTAGCTCACATTCTGTGAAGAAAATGAAGATTATATCTCCATAACCCAAACATAGTTCAGATTAATATAATCAATTCTGCAAATAACACAGCCTTTGAAGTCATGTCCAAGTCCATAGAACACTGGTGGCAGTTACCTTGTGACAATCAGTTCCACAAAAAAACGTTCAGAAAGAGCAATAAGGAACAACATCTAAGGATGAACTAAGAGCGATTCAGTAATCAAGTTGAGTGAGACACAAGTAAATAAATAATGACCATCGGCAAGCAAGGACCCACATGGTAAACATCTTGCTATGCAAAGTAAAAAAATGTCTGCCACATTCAGTTGACCTTTGTTTTTTGTTTTATTATGTTAACTATTGTGTGAAGGTGGCTACCATCTAGTTTAGGAAAAACATAACATGCTTATGAATATGGTTTTCTTCACAGAAATATAATTCATGATCAAATCTGCGTTCGATATTACAAGAACATAAATATTATACAAAAGCTAAAAATAAAATATACATGTTTTTTCATGAATAGTGCTTTATATATCTGATGTCATTTTCTACATTGATTGGCACCTATGACAAATTCTCTCCTATGCTGGCCACACACATGATGCATACTTTGCTGATGTTCTGACATCTGTACTGGCCATACCTTAATGTGAAACTATTGTCTAAAACTCTCTCATTCTTTGAAATGACAAGCTGTTACAATTATGCCTGCCTTCAATCCACTTGAAAACAGCTACCCTTAATGATCTTATTGTCAAGGCTTGGAGGAATGGTCTTGCCAGTACACTGGTCAGATCATTTGCTGCACTTTAAATTTCTTTCCAAAACTGTATCCACCAGGCAGCAGATTAGACCCAAACGATTGGTCCAGGGCTGTAAGAGCAAGAATGTGCCCTCTCTTGCAGCCCATATCTCCTCTAACATTCAAAACAAACCCACTCACTGACCAATACAATGAGGCTATAAGTGAGTGAACAGAAGATCTTGCACTTCTGAAACTGAAACAAAAAAAAAATCAAATAGTCAAATATCTGGGATATGAAAAACCTGAATGAAGAGAGCATTTCTCCCAGGTCCACTACACTTTGTAATGCTCCTACACAGTGCATAGAATCTATCTATGTTGCAAAAACTATATTATTCTGAAATGTGAACCCTCTTAAAAAAAACTCTAGCAAGAAGTGAGTGATTTTTTTTCCAATTCTTTTAGTTGAAAGTAAAAGTGATTAAACTCTGCTTTGTCTAAACTCAAACTGACCCAGTTCAAGATTCCTGACACTCAAACCATCTGAAATGTAGTCATCATTGTGAAACTGAAACTGTGCTCCCTTGGAAGACCACATCCCCATAAATCTACTGTAAGCTAACATATTACCTAAAATAGGAATACTGAGTAAATCATAATTGTAAAGGTTTTATATATTGGAGAAAGTATCCCTGTGTACATTACAAGGATATTTAAAGTCTCTGAGGAGTTTTGTGACTCTATAGAGGAATGATGTTCACAAAATCCCAAGTCGAGGAGGGATACAAGTCAACATGCCTCATTAGAATGCATTAGGTAAGCTACAAATTGAGATCCTCTATGATTGGTTAGAGTGAAATACATAGGGGCCGATTATGAGTCTGGTGATCCGAGAATCGCCAGATTCATGGTAGCGGTTGGACTGCGCGGTTATGGCAGTCAGACCACCACATTATCACCCTGGAGGTCGGACCGCCTGGGACCGCCGTCTCCACCAGGATCTCCGATCCCAACAGGATGATGGTGGTCTTGAGTGCCGTCCTGATTACAACCTTGTTCTCTGCCAGCCTTTTCATGGCTTGCTGGAGAACAAGTACAGGGGGCCACAGGGGGGCCCCTGCACTGCCCATGCCCATACCCATATCATGGGCAGTGCATGTGTTCCACTGCCCAGCACCCTTGAAATACGCTCTGTCTGCTATGCAGACAGTGTGCATTTATAGGGTGCTGGTAGCCCCTGCATGCAGCAGCATTGACACAGGCTCTATTATGAGCCGGTGGCAATGCTGCCACACCTTTTGCCACTGGGCTGAATGTCAGAAACCTTGGTCAGCCCAGTGAGAAAGTTGCAATGGGGCCAGCAGGGAGGTCGCCAGCGCAGTGGTGACCTCCCGGTCGGGAGTCTGATAGATGGATGTTTCCATCCGCCGAACTCATAATCAGCTCCTCAGTGTCCTGCTGGGGTCACCTAATATTTTATTAAAATGCATCCTGTTTATTAAAAAATGAATAGTTTTATAAAGGTGCATAGATCTGTGGTCATTACCAGGATACTTATAACATGAACGACACATGTAGAGATGTAGTGATGGTTATCAGAGTTCAGTAAAATTACAATTACCAATGAATAATGCATTATGAGACTTATTTAGGGTTTAGGGGAATGGGATCACAGCCAAAAAGTGACAGTGTTACCATTCAACCAAAGTGGTAGTTCCTCCCTCTATTCAGAGTCAGAGAAGGCCCTGTTTTTATAGCATTGGAGCATCTTCTGACTCTGCAAGTGTAAATCTTTGACCTGGCAGCATATCCCCCAATCGCCACAGAATTATATGACGGTCATCACAGCCTATTAAGGCAGGGAAACTTTCCCTTATTATTCTCTCACATCTCCACCATGAAATACATGATATTAGCAGATAAAATGTTAAAAATCCCCTGTTTGCAAGGTGGAACTGGTCGGCATGTAGAGACATTTGTTTTTTATATCAAGAAAACAAACCCCTGCTATGGAAGTAAATTTTCTCATTACAAAAATGTTCGCCAAGCATGTGATTTTAACATTGTAGCTTCCCGGCATACCTTCAGTGCTTTAAAGAGTCTCAAAACTACAGCTCTCTTCACAGCACAGTCATCCCTACCAGGTAGGTGGGGATGTCTCAGTAGGTGGTATAGGTTTGACCTCAAGCCTACTTCTGCTCTCTTTTCCATCCTTTTTGCTACTGCTCTTGCCGTTATCTCCACCTCAGTCTTTTTTCCCTACTTCTTTGTTTTCACCTTATTCCTTTATTCTTTGTGCTCTCTTTTTGCTTTTTTTCTGCCCTCTTTGGGACCTTTTAGTCCACTTTACTGCTTCCACTTTTTGCCCTTTTCCTGCTCCTTTCTCCCACTGCATCCATCTATTCCCCATCCCATGCCTCCTCCTATCTCCCCCTCTCCTTACCTGCTCCTGCTTCACCTTGCCGCCTTTTCACCATCCCCAGCCCACTACCTAATAGCACCCCTCCCACCTCCCAGGCCCTACTTAATGGCAGAATGCAGTGTGGCCCCACAGTGGCATTGTGCAGCAGGTGTGTCAAGCTTATCTGTGCCTATCCATGCCTGGACTGCAACCAGCACCAGGATCACCGGTCCAACTGCCATCCACAGGTCTACTTTTACACTTAGAGCAGCTGCAAAGTAGGGCCTGATTTAAAGTTTGTCTGATGGGTACTCCATCACAAACATAACAGATATTCAGGCACCCACTACAAGTGTGCTGCACATAACGCATGTGTAGTAGACCGACAGGCTGTCCATCACATTTGTGATGGAGTAACTCTAAATCAGGCCCAAACTCTTGGACAATTGGCTACATGTTTACGCTGTTTCAAGTTATTAATATCAAATTTAAAAAGAAAATGTTGAATATTTTCCTTTACTTTCCACAAGCCTTTACATATCAATACCGACCTTACCAACAAGGCAAGAGACAACCAAAACTAAGTTTTACATGATTTATTTTGGTTCCATATCCGTGCTCAGCTTAATACCATCATCAATGAGCTGAATTTTTTACTTTTGAAAATTATGCCGGAGAGCAACACAGTTGTAGTTATATATTTTTTACAACTATTGGTCTTTTCTCCTGGGACTAAAACTCACTATTAATCAAGCTCTGCAGCACATCGTTTTGCTTTAGATTCCCCAGATTAAAGGGCTGATTACGAGTTTGGCGGTCCGACTGCCAACTTAGAAGGTGCAAACCTAGAAGGTACAAAAGTGCATTCTCCGGTCAGAAGAAAAGTACAGAAGAGCACCAAAGAAGATGGCTGCGGGTTCCTGCTTGGTGCAGGTGATGTCCCGTGTCGAGTTGCTGGATGCAGGCTGTTTGCGTCACTGGATTCTGCCAACAAGGCTTGGTTCAAACAAGTACACGGTTTACGTCAAAAAGGAGCTGCCTGACCCAGGAGGGACCTGTGGGTTTCAACTCGGACTGAGGAGACGGGGGGGCTCTTAGCACTTCAGAGAGCCCTCAGAAGACCAGGCATCACCCATGGGAGTCCCAGAACACAGGGACAATGAAGATGCAAAGTGCGGTCATCGTAGCACTACACTGGAAGGTCCCACGCCGCTGGAGAACAACTCAGGGAGCTGTGTGTCACAGGATGGAGTGCTGGGGAGCTGGGCTAAGCTGTGCATGAAGGATTCTTGGGAGAAGTGCACAGAAGCCCAAGAAGCTGTAGAAGACACTGTGCACAGGGGTACTGTCGCAGCACAGGGAGGCAAGCTCTTACCGCCACCAAATTTGGACAGCTGGACCTTTGGACAGTCTGGGTCACTTTGGTCCACCACCTGTGTTCCAGGGAGCACACTTGTCATCAGGACAGGAGTCCCAGAGTACCAGTTGTCATTGCAGAAGGGTGCCTGCAGAAGCAGGCAAGTGACTCCGTCACTCTGCGGGAGATTCCTTCGGTTCCTCTGGTGCAGGGTGAAGACAGGCAGTCCTCAGAGCATTCACACTGTTGCAAAAGCTGCTGGAGCTGAAGTTGCAGGTCACAGGAGTTGTCCGGGGTACTTTGTTGCAGTTACAGCAGTTCCTGGAGCAGTCTGGGGTTGATCTGATGGTCAGAAGCTGAAGCAGAGGCTGCAGAGGAGTCCTGGAGGAATCTTGCAAACCGAATCTGGGGAAACACCCAGAGAAGAGACCCTAAATAGCCTGAGAGGGGGATTGGCTACCTACCCAGGAATGCACCTATAAGGAGGGGTCTCTGAAGTCACCTGCTGGCACTGGCCACTTAGAAGTCTCCAGAGGGTCCCCACACCTTGGAATCCAAGATGGATGACGCCAGGACATTCTGGAGGAGCTCTGGGCACCACCCCTGGGATGGTGAAGGGCTGGGGAGTGGTCACTCCACTTTTCTTTGTCCAGTTTCGCGTCAGAGCAGGGACTGGGGGGTCCCTGAACCGGTGAAGACTGGATTATGCAAGGAGGTCACAATTTGCACTCTTCAAAGCATTTCTAGAGGATCTGAGCGGCTACCCTCCCAAGCCTGTAACACCTATTTCCAAAGGGAGAGGGTGTGACACCCTCCTCCCAAAGGAAATGCATTGTTCTGCCTTCCTGGGATTGGGCTGCTCAGTCCCCAGGAGGGTAGAATCCTGTCTGTGAGGTGGCAGCAGCTGGGGCCACAGTGGAAACCTAAGAGAGCTCTTTTGGCAGTACTGGGGTCCATGGTGGAGCCCGCAGAGTGCATGGGATTGGCCCCCAATACCAGATTTGGATTGGGGGGACAATTCCATGATCTTAGACATCTCACATGGCCACATTCGGAGATACCATTGTGAAGCTACATATATGTATTGACATATATGTCATGCACGCTTATCATGGTGACCCTGCACTCACGAAGCCCGGGGAATTGGCCCTGGACAACATGGAGGTGCATTTGCTAATGCAAGGGTGCCCTCACACACAGTAACTTTGCACCTAGCTTTCAGTAAATGAAGGTTAGACATATAGGTGATTTATAAGTTACCGTAGTGCAGTAAAAATGCTTGTCAAATAGTGTGTGCACTATTTCACTCAGGCTGCAGTGGCAGTCCTGATGAAAGGTTTGTATGAGCTCCTTCTGGGTGGCAAAAGAAATGCTGCAGTCCATAAGGATCTCCTGGAACCCCAATTCCCTGGGACTTATAAGGGGGTCCAGTGTGCCAATCAGAATTGGAATATGGAGTCACTAAAGTGTAGTGACAAATTTGGTAAGCAGAGGGAGCATAAGCACTGGAGTTCTGGTTAGCAGAACTTCAGTGACACAGTTAAGCATATTGACAACACACATAGGTCACAAACTATGAGCAATGGGGTCCTGGCTAGCAGGATCCCAGTGAGGCAGACAAAACACCCTGACAAATAGGTTTTAAACTTTGAGCACTGGGGTCCTGGCTAGCAGAATCCCAGTGAAACAGTAAAAACACACCGACAAACATTCACAAACAGGCCAAAAATGGGGACCATGCTAGAAAGAGGCTACTTTCTCACAAGGAGGTAGTAACAAGGTTACCCAGATGAGCACTACATGTGCTTTTGCATGGAACAACAATGAAGGCAGGACTCAAACCTCATGGAGAGATATCTCCAGAATATACACATGAATGGTCCTGTCAGGCCCAGAATATCTCCCCATCAATGTCTCACACATATTTCCATGTTTACTTCTGAGTGTGGTTGTAGTAAACAACTATACTGTACAGGAAGGAGGAGCACAGACCTTGCAATCACTATCAGGAGGATACCAAATTGTTGTAAAATGAGAAGCAACATCACTACTCACATTTCAGACATGCCAGGCATGGCATTCATGTGTGGATCAATCCCTTGACCCCAAACGAATGTCATGCAAACATCACTGCAAGTCAATCCATGATGCATCCATACAGTCAGGGCACAATTCCCAAACAACACACTGGTGCTGTGGACCTACAGCCATCATATGACATCAAGGGTACAAATCATCTAGTGGATCAACACCCTACCCCTACCTGTCATGTACATCATAGCTACTACAGTTACACATGCCTAGTGACATACTATGAGGCATGAATGTTTCTGTCTGTCTACATATGATGGTGGCACAGTCCTGTCTGGGGCATCACAGTAAGTGGGCAACCATTGCAGATATATCATAATGACAACTGGGCCCTATGAACATATATTTAACATTTTCTCAATATCATCCCATCTGCATGGCTAGCACATGCCTACATCTGCATAGATATGTCTCCTACTGGGAATGGAGCACATGCAGACTTGTAGGCACAAGGTATGTTTGCTATACTGATGACACATCACCCATGGCAATGCACATTCCCCACTTACCAAGGGAAAGGAGTTTGCTACAGCTGCCACGATTTTGCCATGTAAGTCATGTTACATGTATGTTGGACACCCATGTATCACAGACTGCTGTGAGGCACCAGCACTCCAAATACAATGGAGAAAACTTACACCTGGGTCGCAGATATCAAACTATACATATCCCCAGACACATGACAGAGGACAGTGACCCACCTCCCACTTATCTTTGGACTGTAACATTTATCAGGAGGGATCTGTTAGTTAAAAAATAATATTTGAGCACTAAACAAAGTCATATCTGCTCCATGCTGGGCAATTCGACTTAGGGTTTACCATAGTTTAGTCCTAGGTCCCAGCTCCAAAAGTATGAGCACACCAGCTGGAAACACATGGCCTGTCTATACCAATTCGATCCCAGAATTGTGTGGCACATGACACATGCCACATTGTCAGGGGAGCAGTTGGTCCCTCATTTAATCACCTGCTAAAGGTTCAAGCATGATTTTTCCATGTACTCACCCCCTTGTGGCTGCTGTGCTGCCATCAAACGCCCATCGAAGGCTAGATAAGCCACCGCGAAAATGCAGGCCAATAGGGGACATCCCCAGCTGGGTCTCTGTGCTCTTCCGGCCCAGGGTCTCAGGTCCTCCCACCTCTTCCAACAGTGGGCACTCTGCTGGCTGTGGACCCCTAGGGTCCACATCTTCTTGAGGATGGCTCTCCAAATCCCCTTCTTCTGATGACCATTGACCTGCATGGATGCAAATGTCAAGAAAGAATATTATGTTCACAAGTCACATGCATGTCAGTGCACCTAGCTAATGACATCCTGTCTTGACCAACTTGTCCACCTGTGGCACATAGCATGCATTGGACTTAGGGACATGACTGCAAACACTCCCCAATAGGGTGCACTATATTCCCCCAGCTCGGGCCCTGCACTGACCAGGTAGGAAAACAGTGACATTTGAGGGACATTAGCTAATCACATGACATTGCTCATGAACACGATGGAACACATCTCACAAAGTGGCAAGTGACAGGTAAAGCACACTGCAAACAATGCAAAAAAACATTCACTGCTTCTAAACATCATCCACTGCATGCAGTCCTGATATGTCACAGGAAGCCAACTTACAGACCCATTGTGCTTCGACCACATTGAAGGCAGTGACATGTTGAGCACACAAAGAGGCAAGCTGTTCCATGTGTGGACATGTGCAGATACAGATGCAGGCACCTGCGACTTCTGGTGGTGCCGGTCTGTGTGTCACATCAACATTAAGGTACACACATCTACGCATGTGTGTTTACAAAACCTATAGTACTGAAAGAGAAACCTGACCATGCATTGCACACGTTTCACTTCATAACCATAACCACAGAGTCCAATATCATGGCTCATCACTCAACCGCCCACTGCCTGCAGATGTGCAAAGTCCAAAATAAAAGGCGACTGCACTGGACACATCAGAGCTGGATGAAAGGGCTATGGGATCAAGGGATCTGTCAAGGCTATGTGACATAAATTGTCAGAGATGAAATGAGCACATCAGTCACAGATTATGACCCTACCCCAATGCAATTCCCATAGTAATCAGTGGACATGGGCTAAAGAAGATGCGTATTGGCAGTGAGGCATGATTTGGCACCATCACATACTGTCCAGGGATACAAGGAGTGGGCACAGTGTCACACTTGTATTGGAAAAGGGAATCAATACCAGCCCAGATGTCCAGTTTTGGAGTGAGTAACAATACATAGGCCCCCTTCTCTGTCGGCTGAGAAGACATACCTATATAATACACCATGTCCAAAAAATCACATGCATCACGGCACATCATGTAGCCTACAGCCAATTTACATTGGCTGCCTAGGTGCAGAACTGAGGTGCATGGTGCATCATTACTTGGCTTCAGAACAACAGTCCAACAAGGCCAGATGTGGCCAGAGATCACTGTGTAAACACAGAAAGAGATCAAATGGTGGCCAACCAATACATACAATATGCATTCAACCCTCCTTTGTCATGCACCCTCATGTGACTACACATTACAAACATCTTGTGGCAAGATTATGCTGAGAATGGCTGTCATGACACCTCACCTAGTCACGTGCATCAAACGCAAATTGGTTAAGGGAACACTCAAAGCACACTCACCACACTATCTCAGGACTACAAACCTTTCACTTGACATTGATATATGCCCATTGCCTCAACCATTAATCCACATTGAGAGCACCTGCAGGGCTTTGCAGATGCAATGGGCTTAAGCCTAGGATTACTAAAGCTACGATAAGTGGAGGCACAGAGAAATGTGTGCACATGGTGCACTTACCTGCTCCTCTGGTGCACCATGGAGCTGTTCATACAGGGGCAGGACCTCCTCCACCAGCTTCTCCAGACGTTCAGTGAGAAGGCAGGGGCCCTATCACCTGTAGGATGCTGTATGATTGCTCCCAGAGGCGGTACACAGCAGCGCAGGCCGTGGAGGCCTTCCTGGCAGCAGTGTCAGGAGTCAAGTGAGAGATTCAGTAGAAAATGGTGGTCATTTCTGCCTCATATGCGACTGTCACTGCCAGCGGACACTGCCACCGACCCAGGACTACCACAGACAGCAATGTTATCTTATGGCAGTGTCCACCATGGTAACATTTGCCTCCCGCATGATGACTACTGCTGGCGGTAGCAGGTAGTTCCTAATGTCCAGTGGAGTAGGTCATGCAGCTGCCATTTTAGAAGCATACAATGCAATTACATGATAAATTTTGATGCGTCACAATTATAAAAATGACGTCCGGGTGAATATTGAGTGCTGGCCTTGTCCTGATATGTAGGTCAATCGTTTCCGTTACCATTTACGTTTGTGGTCCTGCAGATGCAACAACATTATTGGGGGAACAGCCACCCCCTCTCTCCCATTTATAATCCAGAATTTGGGGCATTGAATCAAAAGCAGTTTATGGAGTAATTTGGAAATGAGGTTTCTGTCCAGATAGAGGTTTTGTACACACATGTAGATAATCAAGGTGTTAACGTTTTACAAATGTGCAAGTGGTATCTCTGGTGTGTGTTGTGTATCATGGTTACAGTGACACAAATGATTTGACACAGTTTATATCTGACATGTAGTATGTAAATTTCTAGGGACACATTGAGCAACTTCCTTTTTTTAATTTTGGTCCACATAGTTACCCTAGGCGGAGAAAGATCAGACACCCTCCTGTCTACTGTCCAGTAGCAGACTTGCAGAACATGGAGAACAGACATGCCATTCAGATCTACCACCTGGATAGGCACACAATCATGGATCTATGTCATCAGTTGGAGTCAGATCTGATGCCAGCCATATGTCATCCAAATAGCATACCACCCATAGTACAAGTCATGTCAGTGCTGCACTTCCTGGCCACACGGTCCTTCCAAAACACAGTGGACCTATCTGCTGGGATGTCCTAGCCTATGTTCATTTTGGTGTTGAAGGATGTTCTCTCAGCAATGTTGAAACACCTGGACAGCTACATTTGTTTTCCTCAATTTGAGGATTTTACCTATGTGAAAGCAGAGTTCTATTGTTTGGCACACATTCCACATGCTGTGGGAGCCATTGATGGTACCCCTGTAGCTCTGGCTTCACCCCATGGCAATTAACAGGTCTATTGGAAAAGGGAGAACTTCCATTCCATCAATGTTCATGTAGTGTGTTTGGCGGACCTGTACATTTCCCAAGTCTGTGCCCGGTACCGGGGTTCAGTCCATTATGCCTTCATCATGTAAAACAGCTCAGTTCCCAAGCTGATGACATGACTGTACCCAGAGAGGGTCTGGCTGGTTGTTAAGTAACATATAACATGTGTGTTTGTATGCTATGACTGCTGCTTGTGGGACATTGCTCTGGACTGATGGTTGCATGCATGTCACACTTCCTTACCGGAGATTCTGCCTACCCAAATCATCCCTGGTTGTTGACACCAGTGAGGAACCTAACTATGCCAGGGGAAGTCCTTTTCAACAAGGCACATAGGATAACACGGCGTGTCGTGGAGCGGGCTTTTGGGCTCCTGAGGCAAGATTCAGGAGCATAGACAAATCAGGAGGAGTCCTCCTCTATTCACCCACAGAAGTTTGTAAGATCATTGTGGCCTGCTACTTGCTCCACAACCTTGACCTGAGGAGAAACATCCCATACATCCCTGATGAGGGGGAGCTGGCAGTGCCACCGGGTGAGCCTCTGGAAATGCCAAGTGAGGATGACAGTGTTGTAGATGAAGGTGGAAAAATGTGGGCAGATCACATCAATCAGTACATCACTTGAGTGTAAGTATGTGATGTTCTGTGATTACTTTGGCTGTATGGGTTACTGTAGGGGGGTACTGTAGGGAACAGAATTTGTGGAAGAGGGTATCTCTGTCACCATGAGACAGGGCATCTCATGCTATGCATCATACAGGTTTGCTGGCTACATCAGACTTGAAGATATGCACCTTTTGAGGATATCCTTTGTTTTGGGCAGTCACAATGCACTGTCAGAGAAACAACAGAAGTTTAAAATTACTTGTGTGCCTCATGAATGTCTTTGCCTGCCTAAAATCAATGATTGTCACTTGTTCCTTCCAGGTCTCTTCACCATGCCATCTTCATGTGGGCATGTTATGGTTGTGTCATTGGCAGGTTGTTGTAGATGGTCTAAAGTGTGAAGGAGACATGGAATTGATCCAGGTATACTGTTTGTCACAAATTTGGGTTATGTGAGTTGCATGAACAGGCTGACCTGGACAGTGGTAGGACAGTTATCTGAGCTATAGAATATACCTGTTTGCCCTATTATGTTTGTTCAATGGTTTCATGTGTGTGATCATGTGGCCTTGTAACATGTCATCCTGTGCAATCCATCCATTTTCCCTTCACATTATGTTTCTAATGATCATGTATGCCCCATATGTAGCTATAGATGTATTACCTCATTGCAGGACATAGACTCTGTGCCACAACACTGACATGGGTGTGTAACATGTCACTAGATGCGTAACCATTGTAATAGGACGGGCCTCTGACTAGGGACTATTGTACTGTCCTCTGAGGTATGTACCATGAGGTATGTTAATTTGGATGGACCTGGTTTTGGTATGTAATAAGGGTCAAGCTGGTAACAACATCCACCAATCTGTTTGCCTTTACTAACGGACAGGGTCTGACATTGCCCTTCTAGCTGTGGCCAGGGGGATGGTACTTTGAGATATCTAGCCAGAAGCAACAATGTTTTCTCATTCTTGTCAAAGACAGTCCAAATATTTCTGCAGCTTATGGGCTGTTCAGTGAAAATAAACATTATGGTGTGAATGACCAGTTGTGTCGTACTGTTGCTAGTAAACCTCAGCCTGACACTTCCAGCGACATATCTCTCCTTACATTGCCATCTTAGGAGTATCTCATTTGCATCACATGAATTTCACATTGTACATCCCACAACGATGAATAATCACTATTAGGCATTGACTATGTGCTAGTTGTGTTAATTCACATGGGCTCTGAACATAAAGGTGAAAATTAAGCAAAGAAAAGTCAAAAATTGAAGGGATCAGTCATGGGTGGATGTAATCATTAGAGTAGCTGTCACAACATTTAAAGTCAAAAGTCTAGTGTCCTACTATCCTGGAAAATGGATGGTGTTTAAAGAACAGCCAACAGATTGATTGTGTGGCACGCGAAGGGGCTCCATCAGGAAGAGGACACTTCCTGGCAGTGGTTGAGGTCTTGGCATCTGCACCTCCTGGATGTATGGGTGGACGTCCCCACTTGCGGGGGAGTTCTTCAGCTACAGATTCAGGGGTGTCTGAGGCAGGTCCTGCCCCTGGCACAGCCTCCCTTCCACTGGATGCTACAGAGGTTGAAGGGACTGATGTTACTTGGCCAATGGAAGGGGTCTGATGTTGTTCTCTTTCCCTGCTCACGGTGGTGTTGATGTACCTCAGCACCCCTGTTAGGGAGGCAAAGGGGCATTGTGAGCTTCCTACTGTGACAATATTTCATGGTGGTAATCCCTCTGCAGCTGCTTGATCTAACTGAATTGTGTGTGCCTGGCCCATCATGCTTTGGGATTGTTGGAAGGCTCCTAAGACTTGGGTGATGGTGTCCTGACCAGACCCACCCCCAGCAACCTCATGCCTTTGGCCAACACCATCCCTCCCATGCACCCTGCCTGGACCCTTGGCACAGTTTGGCCCCTACTACTGGGTCCAGGTCCATCATTGTCAAAGGTATCTAGATGTGACTCAGGTATCTGGACTGGGGGGGCACAAGACTGTTGATTCTGTCCTTGGGACACAGGTTTGGGGGCGATTGGTTGCCTGAAATGTTGATGCAACAGGGCTGGGAGGAGCTGCCGTGGTCATGATAAAACTGACAGGTGTCGTCTGACCAGGTTCCCCTGATGGGCATCGTCCTCAACATCCCCACATCCAGGAGTGGTATCCTCACTGAGGGCTTCACCCATGGTGGAGTGGCAGTCTCTTGATTGGGGTTTATGTACCCAGTGGCAGGTAGACCTGTTGAAGTGAGAGGCAGAATGCTACAGGTTGTATTGTGACATGTACCTCCAACAGTTTGCAATGATATTTGATTAAGCCCATGTACACATTAGCTTTGCATTTTTGCTTTAGCATCACTTGAGTTGATGCCATCTGCGATAGGGTCTACTGTAATTATTCTGCACACTATAAATACTATTAATATATATTTCACACCTGTTAAGCATTCATGAACCACAAGACAATAAATCCATGAAGCCGGAATCAGTCTGATGCTTTTTACAGCAACATGAATCCTGATCACATTAATGCCTTTTACTATTGAGTGGTATTATTTTAGTTGTCCACATAATTTTCATCTTGACTTATCTGTTCACGATGGATCGAGTTGATTAGGCACATCATAGAGTATACCATGTCCTGTATGTTGGTCCCTCACAGGTTGGAAACCTGCTTTCGTGAAGCAACAGACAGCAGAAAAATGTCATTGTGGACAGTGCCCTGGTTACTTGAGTTGGAGAGACTGTTTCTCCTGGGATTTACAGTCATGTTACACCAAGTACTACACACAGCATACATAAGTCATCCACTCAGCTGAGTAGACTTTCATAGTGAGTTGATGTACAAGGATGTTAGGACAGATGCACAGTGAGCATGTGTTTTGCATTGACTAGACAGTGCCTGCTAACCTTCGCATTGCTGTCTTTGCCTGTCCTACCCACACACTATACAGTTGAAATCCCCTCGGGTGATTACAGGTGAATGGCTGAATAAAGGGAGAGTGGTCCTAGTAGCAAAGAACACAGTATTAGATGAGTGGAGTGACATTGCCAGTGCCTGCTGAGCTTAACATAGTTTCCATTGCCTGCCCTACCTACACACTATAGAGTTGAAATTCCCTCATGTGAGTACAGTTGAATGGCTGATTAGAGGGAGTGTGTTCTAAGTAGCAGAGAACACAGTATTGGCTGAGTGGAGTGTTATTATTAGTGCCTGCTGACCTATCATTGCTGTCATTGCCTGTTCTACCCACACACTATACAGTTGGTATCCCAATAGGTGAGGACATGGCAAAGGTTGAGTAGGGGGAGAATGGTCCTACTAGCAGAGAACATAGTATTGCCTAAGTGGAGTGACATTACCAGTGCCTGCTGACCTATCATTGCTGTCATACCCTGTCCTAACCACACACTGTACAGTGTAAATCCCCTCAGGTGGGTACACTCCAATTCGGAGTTGACAAAGGAGGTAATTTTGATTTGGCTATACTGTTAGTGATAGCAGAACAGTGCATGCTGGGATTTGTAGCGCAGTCAATCCCTGTACTACACACTATGCAGAAATGTTGTTGCCCCCGGGGGTGTAATTGGCATGTTGGAGGCCAGACAGGGGTTTATGGACAAGTGGACACTGGACTGTTGAGTGGGGTGACATTGTAGAATGGCAAAGGTGATCAGTGAGCATGCATGCCAATATATTTTGGTGAGCTCATTTTGTTGTTGTGACCTAGCCGATTCCACTCCTCCTGGTATTCCTGTCAAACCCTCAGGATGGAGGATGGCCAAGTCCTTTGCCTCCCATGATGTGAACTGTGGTACCACCACCAGTCTTGTGGACCAACAGCTGGTGCCTGACAGTCATGGCCCTTCCCCCTGAGGTCGTCCTACTTCTTCCTGATGTCGTCCCTTGTGTGCGAGCAGTTACCTACAGAGTTTACTCTGTCCACTTTTTTTTACAACATTTCCATTTTCCTTGTGATAGGAATCTGCTGGATTTGTGCTCCAAATAGATGTGGCTCTTCTCTAATGATTTCATCCACCATGACTCTTAACTCACCATCTGTGAAACGGGGATGTTTTTGTGGTTACATGGTGGTAGTAACGAAGTGAGGAAAACAAATTGTAGGTGCTGTGTGATGAAAGGGTGACAAGGAGTAAATGGTGTGATAGGGAGCAAATATGTGTGTTGGGGGTATTGTGAGGAGGTGTGATATGTGCTTTGTGAGAGATGGTGGGGTGCCTAATCTATGGTTTGCTCTTATGTTGCAATTGGGATTGGATTGGGAGATGCAAAGGATTGGAGTGTGTGAAGGGGTGTGTTTTATAGTGTGGTTGGTAGGTGTATTGAGTGTGTGTCTGTGTATCAGCTGTGTTGCTTTCAAATACATCCAATGTGGTGTTGTGTATTACTGTGGGGACCGCCGACTGCCACGGTTCGCACCACCATTGGAAGTCCTCCATGGCAAGACCACCATGGGGATTTTAGACTTGTGATAGGTTTGGTGGTTAGTTGCCGGGCTGGCAGTGCCTGTGATCTGCCCGTCTCCTTCCCGCCCTCCAGAGCCCTGGCAGTGTCGGGATTTTGCTTGTCTTTTAGCAGGTGTGGCTGTGTAACTCGTAATACAGTAGTCAGTATGACCGCCGACATGGCAGTCTTTTGACGGCTGCCACCGTGGAGCTCTGGCAGTTAGACCACCAAACTCGTAATGAGGCCCCAAGTTTTTTTGTGTCATCTATATTTAAATTTATTAGGTACAAAAACTTAGGGTGATATTGTAACTTAATTAACAGCATGGTATTTCTTAAAATGTCACTGACAAAAATTGAAAAACTCCAGTATCTGGTGAAATAAGGTTCAAACATGAAAAAACACATAATTTACTGCTGTCAAAGTAAACAAACTGTTGACAGGTTTAACAACCAACACATTTTAAAACCGTCAACACAATTTTTTTTACGTTATAATGTCACTACCCCTACGATATCCTAATTATCCTGAAACAGAAATTGTTTATGGAAATTTGACCCTGGCAAACGTTGTGTACAGGCTGAAGAAAGATGTTATATACTCTGATATCAACTATACTCCATGTGTATAACTGGTGCCTTTTTTAGCTGTTGTGTGAAACTCGAATGTGAAATTATAATACGAAAAAAAGAAAAAATAGAAATGTTTTAAGAACCGCAAAAAACAAATTCCTTTGACATTTCCTGGCTGCAATAAAAATGGTTTAGATGGATGCAATATCGTTACACTATAACAAATGTAATCCTAAAACTAGAGACATCGACCAAACATAAATAATTTCAAAAGCTCATGGAAATCTTCGCCTGGCTCTGGACTGCTACATTGAGGCTAGCTGCCAAATCCTGAGGCATCTAACATCTGTGAAATCCAGCCCTCGGGAACAGCACGTTGTCACAGTGAAATGTATGGAAACGCTGATCTTGATGCGTTTGCAGAGTCCTTGCTCAACTGCTTGGTGGGAGGGCGCTTTCAAATTATCAGTTCATTGGCCACAGTGTAAAAAGAGCTGTGTATTGCTTAAGGGTGTACTGTCTCCTTAAGAAACTGTGAGCTCTGTTCTGTTGCCATGGAGACTCGTTCCCCACTGTGCTGCGGCCTTGCGTGCCCTGGGCTCTGCTTGCAATCTTCTGCCTTTTTTATTTTTTGCTTCCCTAAGCAATATTTAAATGTTGCTCCATGTGCCTCACAAATTCGAAAATAAGAGTTTATGTCGATGTCTATGCTTCCTCACGTTTTATTAGTTTGCAGTCTGACAGACTAGAAAATGATTTAAAAATATTTGTGATTTTTTTTGCAGCTGCCAGATGCATTCCTCATGCTTTGGGAAAGCATACCACTGGCTTGTCAGGAGAATCTGTACCAAATGATTCTGACTTTTTATTTTTTTTTGCAAAATATAAGTCATTACTTGAATCAACGAAATGGCAATCCTGTACTCATAGATCCAAACCTTTCATAGCTGCTTGAGGAGTGAAGGCCAGGCTCCAGTGTCTTTGGTTTGGGCCACTGGTGCAACAGGAAGTGACATTACATTCCCTTTGACCCTGATTGCACTGCATATGACGGTCATTAATACTAATAGCGTCACAAAAATTGATACTGGATCCTCCAACATCACAGAAAGTTCACCAGAAAATAAAGCATTTTGACACTAGGAGGTTACAGCGCATTTATTTAAAGGTTCAGGAAGCAAAGATAAGTAGAGCATTGTCAACACCCGAACCAATTAACTCATATTTTGTAGTTGGATTAGCTTTAGGGAATATGTCATCATCATTGACTTTATTTCGGTAAGTAGAACATACCATAAAAGTACAATACACATCATTTTTTAAAAAGCAAAAAAGACACTGAAGATAAGAGCACAGTAAATATTTTTAAAAAGAGTAGAAAAATTAAAAACCGAACAAAATAAAGAACAAGGTAAACACCTCTTAATAATGGATAAAACCGCTCAACAAAAGACAGATTCCATAAATCAATAAATAATCAATAACATAATAAACCAATGTCTATATCCTACAAGGTAGAATTAAAATCATGCATCCAAATTCAATAAATATACATAAATAAATCTAAAAATTGGCTACCCAGTCTTGTTCCTTAAGTTTACTAATCTAAGCCGCCGAATTGATTCGAGAAATTTTGCCACTGATAAAGCTATCTGAACGGATGAATCGCATTTTAAAATTCTCTCGACGTGAGAACAAGATCTGGCTCCTATTTGCTTGCAGAGCGGGATGAGCCAGAAGGCTCTCTGTTTGTGATATGCATGGCAATGAAAAAGAACATGTGAAACAGACTCTTCACTTTTACAGCCCATCGGGCATAATTTGGATCTATTGATGGAGCTGGACCATTTATACGACAAGGAGCACAAAGGGGGAGACCGAATTCTGAACCTGATGAAAAGGGCACGAGCAAATGGAGATAATGCTGCGTCCATGAAAGGCTCAAATTTGTAATGGCATTTGACAGATAAAAAGTTATCAGACATGGACAACGGAACCGAACTGGCGAATTGGCTGATCTGGACATTATACCAATAAGCATCCTTTAGCAACTGCGCAGCATTTTTAGGAATGGAAGTAGGATCCTGCCAATAGGACCCTAAACCAAGCTGAATAAAAGATCGTTCGACAAAGACACACCATTTAATTTTGATAATGGAATCACGGCCCACCAAATTAAGAAGCCCGCATCGAAAAGGAGTTAGGGCATCTGTTGTCCATAACCGAATCCAAAACAACAGAGGCCTTAAGGCAACAATCTGTGAAATTGAAAAAAGATTTAGATCCATTCGGATGGGCAAAGATGGTGTGCTAGAGGGGACCTTTAGCAGCATTTTTAAAAACTGATTTTCTGCCCTTGCCAAATTTGCCACATTGCAATGGCCCCAAAGTTCAGCACCATAAAGGGCACCCCCCCCTAGCTTGAGATTTGTATATTTCAAGGGCAGAGGACATTGCAAATGTGGGTGATCTAGAGGCAAATCTTGCAATTCCACCCGCCCTTTGCTTCAGGCACAGTAAGGATTTTTGGCAGTGGGCATGCCAGAGATGTAAATCTTCTAATTTGATGCCTAAATAATCAAAGGTGCCCACTCTTTCCAAGGGAACACCTTCTAAATATACAGGCCTCTTCATTTTGTGCCTGGTATCCCCAAATGCCATATATTTTGTTTTTTCTGAATAGATCGACAGCCCATGGTCAATACAAAACTCCATAAAACTAGAGAGCAGTCTAGAAAGGCCAGTGGCGGTACGCGAAAGTAGCAAAGTGTCATCCGCAAACAAAAGACAGGGAAACTTCTGCCCACCCAAACTGGGGGCATCACTTTGGCAATCTGAGAGATATGGCAAACAGGCATTAATAAACAGAAGAAACAGGGTAGGCGCCAAGACACACCCCTGCCTCACACCACGTGATGTTGGAAAAGCTGGGATCAGATCGCCATTCACACCCCAGCGAACTTTAGCACAATTATCAGAGTAAAGATCCTTGATAATGTTAATCATAGAACCCGGAACACCAGTAGAACTGGGGACCTCCCAGAGCTTGACGCGCGGGACGAGGTCAAACGCAGATTTCAAATCGACAAAGGCCACGAAAAGGTGGCCTTGATCTGCGCGACGATCTTCCACTTGATGGTAGTAAATCGGAAGATCTGGTCGATGGTACTGACCTTGTCCCTGAAGCCTGCCTGGAGATGGCTTAAGAACTGATTTTTTGCTATCCAGTTTTTTAATCTGGATAACAACTGGAACGAAAATATTTTCTGCAGGTTGTCTAATAAACTAATGGGTCTATAATTCCCTGGAGAATTCTTGTCACCTTTTTTGTAAATAGGGACAATAATTGCCATCTTCCACGAGGCCGGATTGCCATCTTCCACGAGGCCGGGAATATGTCAATACATGGCATAACGTCTTGGGCTTGCTCTACACTAATAAACAATCTCTCACATTATGTAAAACACCTCCTTGTTAGGGGAAGAATCTGACAATCCATCACTTGAGCTGATGCCATCTGAGATAGGGTCTGCTGTTCTGCCCACTATAAATACTTTTAATATGTATTTCACACCTGTTAAGAAATCATGAACTGCAAGACAAGAAATTCATGAAGCGCGAATCAGTCTGATGCTTTTTCCAGCATTATGAATCCTGATCGCCTTAATGCCTTTTACTATTGAGTGGTATAATATTAGTTGCCTATACACATCCTTCACACACTCTTCCCATTCTTCTTTCTCTTTACCACATGCCTTGTCCTTAGTAAGTAAACTAATGAATGAAGGTCGATGAACCTTTTGGCTTGCGTGGAGTATCCTAGTTATGGTGTAACCAATGTGCACCAATAATCAATACACACACCAGTAACCAATACGCAAAACATCATTCAGTAGTCAATAACGTCAACATTTATGAAAAACCACAACTCAATACACGTTTTAACAATTTTATTTCCCTATTAGTTACAATACTAAGTCATGAGGTTAATTCAAACTTTATTCAAATCAACTCGAGATTAATTAATTAGTGAGCACCAATAACATAATCTAATTAGAATTGGAGCAAACATGCATTCTAATGCCTCAACCTAAGCCATTAACGATGAATATGTTAACATGAGTAGCAGAGTTCAGCAAATCAGTCCATCAGTCATTTGTCACCGTTTATGTCAACGTCTCAGAATAGGAACCCTATCCAACCCAGATCAGCATTAGCATGTGGGACTTCATGCGAAAACAGTTTAGAACATGAATTTGGAAAAACATCTAGCTCAGAAGAAAAACTATAAAACAGCGCAGTTGGTACCTAGAAAGGGAAGGCACAAAAGTTAATTCAGTCACATTGTCATAGCTACCTATCCCCGGAATGGATCAGCAACAAAGTCAGCCTTCGTCTTCAGGTCATCAATCGATCAGCATCTCATTAGGCTCTCAAGAGCGTGAGCACAATGACAAAGTCTCACATCAATTCCGGCAAAAGTCTCTCCTCGATCATGTGCCCCTAACATCTCTCTGAACTCTCCTCTTCTTTCATGCCGTTATATTAAAGTACCCAGACTATCCCCCTATTCCTAATTGGTCAATTAGTCACCAGTTTTGACTCTATCCAATAATCTTAGTTTTTCAAATCTATGAATTCTAATATTACACAGTTCTCAAGGTGTTGATTGGTTCACTGTACGATGTCCTCATTATCCGGCTTGTCAGGTATAAAAAATGTTGCATCTTCTTCTCCAGTCAGTGTCTCCATTGTTAGAGTCCCGTCTGCTTTACATCAATTTGGATACATCTTTTTCTCCGTCATCTCCTGTTCGTCAGTTCATCTCATAGGATTTTGCTGAGCAGTTTTTATTAAACAATAGCGGTTCCTGGTCAGTTCAGCACATTTGCTTTTCTACATTGTGCTAATAATTCAGCTTCTGCATGAGGCCTGGTAAACTAGGCCACCACTTTGGCTAAGTTAACTCTACAATATAATGCAAAACACACGTTATATATCTCAATATGACATACTACTACATTATTTTAATACATTTTCTATATTTCATACATGTTATTAATTTTATTAGTACATTTGGGAATCTTGGTGACCGCTCTCCGAGGGCACATTTTCAAATGTGCACATTATTTTTCCATGTTAATTACTCAAACTACTTAAACATTCCTTTATAATTTATAATTAGTATATCTGCGTTATCACCACCATCCTCCTTTTTTTTCTCCGGTCTTCTAACTAATAGTCATTACCTTCCTCTACTACATTCACTCAATTAATTCCTTAATTTCCTCTCTGCCCTTTTTCCTATCAAGCCCCTCTTCTAGAAAATGCTCTTCCTTTCTTCATGTTACAGTATTCCCCCCTCCATTTAATCTTACACATTTTCTGTTGTCATCCCAGCCAAACTCAAACATGTTCTGGTTTTGTCTAACTTGGGTACCACCCACGTTTACATGTCAGAATATGAAGTGGTAGGAAAGAAGTTGAGGAGAATGAAAAAAGGAGAAAATCAATAAGTGAAGTTAAAGCATGGGAAAAACACTGTAATGGATAGGATAAATCATTTTGTAGTATCTTAATGATATTTCCGATATCTTAGGAATTATTCAAATAGGAACAGTCACTCCTCAAAAACATCTATAGACATGAAATTGAACCATCTATTTGGATACGGTCTGTATGGACATACAAACTGATGTAAGAGATTGGGAGTATTTTTTTCATGTAGAAGCAGTAACATGTAGTCATTAGAAAATTCCCACTAAAGAGTTCAATTGCTTTGCATTGGGTACAAAAATGAATGTTGTGTTCACATATTTTCGCAGGATGTTAATAGGAACTATGACTCCCAGAATGACCTTACCTATGATAAGTTTTAAATACTAAATAGGTAGAGTGATGGTGGGTTGCATAATTCATTCGCGCAAGACTCAGGGTGAAAGACATCATATTTTGGTTGCAGTGGTGTAAAACATGAATTTTGAATGCAGAAACATCCTGGTTTGCCACCTTGATAGCTCTAATTATCAAAGCGAGATTGGTGTCCCCAAGAGGGTAGGTACTGGGACTAACAGCTAAACTTTGCAGTACAAAGAAACTGCTTTATGAATGCTAAATATTTTAAATAATTATTTAATTTTTTTAAAAGATTTTTGAAAACCTTTTCTATAATTAGTTTAATTTGTTTTCAGTGTAAACTTGCCAATTTATTCAATGTTTTTGTTTTTATATTAAGTATTTTTTATTTTTTTATGTGTTTTAAAAAAAGTGTATACATATTATTTTTATGTTGCTGTAGTAAAATAATTGCAACATTTAGGATTTTTTTTTTTTTTAATGATTATTCTGTAGATTTTCTAAGCATAATGTTGTTATTTTCAAATAAGGAATTTATATATAAATTAGTGGTAACAATTACTGTAAAAAGACATTAAGTTATAGAGTTTAGTTTAATAGTCAAAATATTCTAGAATGTGATGACATTTTAAACAACACTGCTAATATTTTATAATCTGATTATTTATTTGTATATTATTTTATTCTTTAGATGTATTAAAATCAAAAATGCTATTATATATTTTTAAGAATAGTATTTTATTTCTATTATTTAGTAGCTAGTTTTCTACAGAATAGCTTATATTGGGGTTGGATGAGTAAATTCAACTCTCTTCAATTTCCAACATTTCCTCCAATGTAACTTTGGTTGGAGTTAGAATATTAAAATAACCCCCCTTTATTGTCCAATGCTTTCCCCAGTGTTGATTGAACGGGGGTGGCAATAGTAAATCTACCCATGTTGATGTCCAGCACCTTCCCCACGTCAGCTTATATTGGAGTTGGAACAGTACATCTAACCTCTTTTTAATGTCCAATGACTTCACCAATGCACCACAGACTGGAGTGGAAATAGTAAATTTAACCCCTTCAGTGCCCACCACTTTCCCCAATGTACCTTAGATATGAGTGGGGATAGTAAAGCAACCTCTCGTACAATCCAACACCTTCCCCAAGGTAGCATATGTTAGAGCGTGGATAGAAAATATAACCCATTTGGTGTCTATCATCTTCCAAAATGTAGCTTCCCTTGAAGTGTGACTTATCCCTTTTTAAAGTGTATAGTTTGCCCTATGTAGGTAATAGTGTAGCATTGTTCCATTATCACATTTAAACATTTTGTTTTGAACATTAGTTTTATTTCAAAGACTTGAAAACTTTTTGTTCACACATTTTACATACTTATAAAAAAAATTATTTTCTTCATTTCTTCATTTTTAACCCACTTTTTAAACATATATTGTAATAAATAATTATTATTTTACTTGCTTTCATATTATTTTTACATGGTTATATTTGTATTTTTAAGGAAACATTTCCCCTATACATTTTGCATTTTACTATATGATATTATTTCTTGCATAATTCAGCAAACAATTTCATTCTTTTACATAAAAACATTTGAATTTTTTTAACATGTTTTAAGGGCATACAATTTATGTCTATTTGTATGTGTTTTTAATAGTTTTACAGTTCTTTATATAAATAAAAGAATTGTTTTTAAATGTATTTTGTATTGTTTATTCTAATTGGTTCCTATTGCTAAGTAGCCTTTTTAGTTTTTATTTTGTGGCCATTGACTTTAACTGCTATCTTGCCTTTATAATCTATTCACCTTACTTTTGGGTCACTCCAGGATACTAGCTATCACAATTCCATTTAGCTGTTCCACAGATCAGTTAAGATTACATTGAAGTTACCTTTTGGATAATCAGTGTTTGGAGGGTTAGTGTTTTGTTGCGGTTTAGTGGTTAAGTGTTAGGCTGTGGTTTGAGTTTTTGTTGTGTGATATGGTAGGCCTGAGTATTTTATGAATGGTGGCATTTAATGTTTTACTTCATAATTATATTTATATATATGTATAGTTAATGTTATCTTTGTTTTAAAGTTTATAGACTTATTTGTTTTTATGTGAGGGTGTTGGTATTTTTTTACAGGTTTTTCATCAAACTCAAGGACTTTCCCTAATTGTTTTTTTTTTTTTTTTTTTAAGGAAATAGGATTGACTATATTTTAAACAACATTATTCCTAATTTGCTTTATTTTTCACTTCTGAGGATTGAGATCTGTCCATGTAGGTATGTTTTTATCTATTGCATTTTTATGTTTGGAGGGATTTCTTTAATCTATTGTTGTGAATTTCTTTTTTGTAGATTATTTCAAAATCATGTCTGTTGCACCTGACCCTCTTTCCAGGGTCATCCCCAATCTTTTTGCCTCTTTCCTTCTAATTTTCTGACCAGTTTTTGTTGGCTTTAGGACTCTGGGCACTTTACCACTGCTAAACAGTGCTAAAGTGCATATGGTCCCTGTGTAAATTGTATCCATGATTGACATATTTGATTTACTGGTAAGTCCTGAGTAAAGTGCACCAGAGGTGCCCAGTGCATGTAAATCAAATGCTACTAGTGGGCCCGCAGCACTGGTTGTGCCACCCACATTAGTAGCCCTGTAAACATGGTTCAGACCTGCCACTGCAGTGTCTGCGGTTTTAAACTGTCAATTCGACTTGACAAGTGTATCCACTTGCCACGCCTAAACCTTCCCTTTTACTACATGTCAGGCACCCCTAAGGTAGGCCCTAGATCGCCCAAGGGGCAGGGTGCAGTCTATGTTTAAGGTAGGACAGATACTAGTGTGTTTTATATGTCCTAATAGTGAAATACTGCCAAATTCTGATTTCGCTGAGCAAGACCTATCTCTCTCATAGGTTAACATGGCGGCTGCCTTTAAATAGCCGTAAAGCAGAGATTCCCCTTGAGAGCAGATAAAAATGTGGAGTTTAGGGTCTCTCAACTCACAATTTAAAAATACATATTTTATTGAAGTTGGTTTTTAAATTGTCCGTTTGAAAATGCCACTTTTAGAAAGTAGGCATTTTCTTGCTTAGACCATTCTGTGTCTCTGCCTGTTTGTAGATTGCCTTTCTGGGTCATTTTGACAGTTGGGCTGTTTTGCACCTCTCTAGACTGTGACACATAGGGGGCGGGGTGTAGCCTGCATATCCTGATGAGCCATCTGAGCTAGAGGGGGGGGAGGAGTTGTCATTCACACCTGAAAGAACTGTGCCTGCCCTCACACAATGCAGTTTACGACCTACTGGTGTGTGTCTGGGGCCTGGCCAGGACAAGGAAGGATCTGTCAAACACTTGAGACTTTGCTTTGAAGTTTGCCAACTTCAAAGGCAGAAAGGGGTATAAGAGGAAGGCCCAAAACCCCAGACTTTTATTACCTTTCTGGAATCAAGAGGAACCTCTGCAAGTAGAAGAGCTGAAAAGCTGGAGGATTGCTATCCCTTTGCTGTGTTGCTATGCTGGACTGGCCTGCAGTTGCTGCTTCTGCCTGAAGAGAGTGCACAGGATGAACTTTGTTCTGTGTCCTGCTTGAGAAAGTTCTCCAAGGGCTTGGAGTAGAGCTTGCCTCCTGTTGGAAGTCTCGGGGACACCAAAGACTTCAGTTTCCTCGACCTGCAGCACTGGGAACTGTGTGTTCTGTCCTGTACAAGAACAAAAACCACTGCAACGCCACCAACAAACCCACTGGCCTGCACCGTGACCTGCCGACGCAGTATGGAGTAGCATTGCCCTGCTTCGCACCGTGACCCTGGTCTCACCAACACCATCATCAGATGACTTCACTAAGCGGCTGCTCGCACCGCGACCTGTGGGCCCTGCTCTCCAGCATTGCCTGCTCACATCGCAGCCTGGGCCTTCTCGATAACGATGCTCCTGCTGACACCGTCGCTGCTGCCTGCACTTTGGCCTGTGGACACAGCTCGTGAGGAGCACGAAGCACCGTCCCATCCTGCACCGCAGCCCCAGTCCACTGATGCCGGCACCATCGACTCCAGTGTCGTTACCAGGCATCCCTGCCTGCACCGTGGCCTGTGGACACTGCTTGTGGGGGTCACAAGGCACCGTCCCGTCCTGCACTGCTGGCTTGGGCCTACCGACGACAGCGCTTCTGCAACAATAACACTGCTGCCTGCACCGTGACCTGTGGACACCGCACATTGCACCGCCCCGCTTCACACTGCAGGCCTGGTCTCACTGACGCCGCTGGATGCTGTCACGGAGCCGCTGCCTGCACTGTGACCTGTGGGCACCTCATGTAGCACTGTCCCGCTTTGAACCGCAGCTTTGACACCATCAACACCGGCGCACCTGACTTCATCAGCCCAGAGTTTGATCTGCAAGGCGTGTGACTTCAAGGGTCAGACGAATCTTACACTGACTCTGGAACCAACACTGCAACGTCAGTGATGCCGCTCTCCGGGCTCACCGCGAGGATCACGACACATTACAAATCCAAGGTACTGTTTGTGGGGCTAACCCGATACCGTACCTGGCCCACGACGCTGCAGCCGGCCTGAACTGTTAGTTTTGTTGCTCACGACGCCGCTATAGCCCCAGGTGGAGCTATTGATTTCAAGGAACTGTATTTTTGAGTAAACATTGCAAAATTCATATTTTTATTACTGTATGTCGGATTTGCATCGTATTTGGTCTTGTTTTAAATAGATAAATATTGGCTATTTTTCTAAAACTGGTGTAGTGTCCTTTTGTAATGTTTTCACTGTGTTACTGCGTGTTATGTGCAAATGCTTTACACATTGCTTCTGAGATAAGCCTGACTGCTCGTGGCAAGCTACCAAGGGGGTGAACAGGGGTTATCTGAGTGTGTATCTCCCTTATCCTGACTAGAGTGAGGGTCCCTATTTGGACAGGGTGCAAACCGGCTGCCAAGTACAGGCCCCATTTCTAAAAATGTCCATCAATGACAACACTGTAAAATATGTGTTATTTATTATTAACCAGTGGGAGGTGTTTATTTGCTTCATAGCTATTTCTGTTTTTCCCATTTCAGTGCTATGCATTTAATTTATTTATGGTTATTTGGTCATTGGTGTTGTGTTTATGGTGTTATGTTTTCCTTTTAATGTATATAAATTTATTTATTAACATTCATTGTTGTTATTTTTTTTACTTTTCCATATCACTGTTCTCTGTTTTATTTAAATATTTGTTTGACTGAATAGTAAACATTATTATAAAAATATTTATAAATAAATTTGAATATTATGTTTTGTTAGTTATAGTTTTATTTTAGGTTTAGTTTGAATATTGGGATTTTAGAGTAATATTCTTGCAATGGATTCTAGATATAATGGGAATTAGTTCCTAACAAATGTTTGTACTTTGTATTGTTTTATTTAATGCATTTCTTTGGTTTACTTGTTTAGACCAAAAGTGTAAGTTTACAATTTCCAGGTATTCACAAAGGTAAGTTACGAGTAGTGTCTTTACCTCTGCACTCAGGACGGACCTTCCGCACTCAGGTGGATCAACCGCACTCGGGCCGGAGCATCCGTACTTAGGCCGGATGAGGCATAAGGCCAGTGCCCCATGGGATCACATTGGAAGCACTGACACAAGTGCATCCTGGGACTTGTAGTGTCCTGAACACTATAGGGGAAATAGTCATCACTATTTCACTTATGTGATGACATGTAAAGCTAACACCATGACTGGTGAAGAAGGGGCCTTATCACTGCTGGGTGCAATGGCAAAGGGATGGTCCAGACACTGTCCAGTGTGAGGTCAAGAGGTTATTTTTCTTGTGTCAGATGCTGTGACATGCATGCTTTTTGTGTGCCTCTCATGTCTCTTTTCACATAATCCCAGCAATTGCTGCGGCAGTCATAAGGCCAATGCCCCATGGGATCTCATTAGAAGCACTGACCAAAGTGCATTCTGGGACTTGTAGTGTCCTCAACATTACAAGGGAAATAGCCATCACTCTTGCATTTGTGTGAAGAAATGCAATACAAACACCATGACTGGTGAGGCAAGGGCCTTATCACTGCTGGGTGCAATGGCAAAAGGAATGGTCCAGACACTGTCCAGTGTGAGGTTAAGAGATCTTGTGTGTCGGATGTTGTGACATGCATGCTTTTGTTGTGTGTATCATTGGTGTAAAGTATTATTTCATGTATCTTGAAGTAATGGCTAACTTTGGAATACTTGTTTCACACAAAATGGTTCCACCCTTTTCCAAGGACAAACTAATGCACATGTCCTCACAACAGTGGCTCGTATGTGTTGTGTAACATCTAGCTAGCAGATCCAACTTTGCACATGTGCCAACTGGTGTTTAGCACCAACAGGCAGTCTTGAACTGCCAAATCTGGCACATTCCATGTAGATTGGCTGATAGTTTCAGGGATCCTCAGATACATGTACTCACAGCTTAGCAAAGGTCAGAAGCAAGGGCTGTTTTTTACCCATTCTAGCATTTATGTGGAATCAGACCACGCTACACAGCAAGCAAGTGACAAGCAATAGTTTGAGACTATCAAGTCTGCACCTGACATGGTGATCATAGACACATGGCTTTGGGGTGGACAGCTCAACCCAGACTGTGTTCCGTCTCTGATTGACTGACTTGTGAAGATAACTATGTAGTGAGGACAGCAAACCCTTGGCCCAAATTAGTTGGGTAATTTCGAAATTCTGTCCAGTCGTTCAGATATACAGCTTTTATGACCCTTGTGAATCTGGCCTAGATATTGAAATTTTGCTTAAGCTTAGGCTTTGTCACTACAGAAGGGTATACTTTCCACAATAGTAACAGTTGTCAATGTATGAGCTATGTCTGGACATCTCAGTGATAGTACACATGCATTTAGGATTTAAGTCACCTGGAATTGGTCAGTGAGATCAAGGGAGAACAAAGTCAGCATTTGCTTCTTGTACTCATGTACTCATGTACCTTGCCTTGATTTCGACACCAACTACATAATGTTCTGACTCCCATTTCACAGGACCTGGCTGGCCAGAAAGACTAGGGAAATATCTGGGGACATCAGTGGGCATGGCCTCTCTCATTTACCGAACAAGAAGTGGGACCTGTAACATCTATAAATAGGGGTAGTGCGCCCACCAGGACTGACTCTAAAGACAATGAGCAGGTGGAGGCTGTGAAAATGTAGGGGGGTCCTTGAACTGGACACCTCTGGCTAGGGGGGAGGACTTCACCTCTCTCCTGGACAATGAAGAACTGGACAAGCCAGAAGTGTCCCCAGAACGGGAAACATCAACACCTGGGCCTGCTTTTGACCCATCCCTACAAAATGAAGCCTACAGTCCAATGGGCTACCCAGCTGCCAAACCTGCCACCAGTCCCCCTCCAAGTGCCTGCCTCAGTCCCACAAGGAGCTCACATGTTCCTGACAGCCCACTTCCTTCTTGTTCCACCTAAACCCCTCCCTGTTTTGTGACCCATGTGGCTGCATCCCAGGAAAGGATGGTGGCATCTGAGGGGTAGGTGGACAACCTATCTCGGCTCCTACAGCAGTTGACTGATGAACAGCATAGGACTTGAGAGGAGTTGACCCATTTCTTGGATTCAATCAGTGACACCCTCACTTCCTTGGGTGCAGGCATAATATCAGCCTTTTCTCAGCGTCCCTCCCATACCATGATCCATGTGTCTCCCTGTAGATCCTACCACTCTGTTTCCTCCCCTCCCCCTCTTATCCCTGTGTGTATCATTTCTGAGGGGTGTCAGGTCTTCTAACGGCCAGCCAGGAGGAGACCACCACAGCATATGATCTGATTGTCGTCAAAAAGGAGGATGACCAGAATGACATTTGACGGGACATTACCCTTTGCCTGGACTTTTCCTTTGTCCCTTGTACATAGACTGATTGCCATGATTTTTCCTGATGTGTTTTTTTTTTCCAACCCCCTCCTTGTCCCCTGCTCCTACTCCATATCCAATGGACAGTTTTTGTTCACTTTACAAGAAAATTTATATAGAAAAGAAAAATCAAGAAGAACTATGTCATGTAGTTCATTGTTTGTTCTGGGATCAAAGTATGGTAGTATACATCTGGAGATGGTTAGCTATGCTTTCCACATGCCACAACTGTACACAGAAGGTTCTAGTGATGAATATGTCTTACCTACATTGTTCACACATACATGGCCTACCGCCACATTAAGCATTTGAACATCATCAACTTATGTCCAACTCAGTTGAAATGGGGAATATGTCATTTATTTACATAGTGCAGTGCAAGCATATGCTACAGTGCTCATGGGGGATCTTGCTTGTGTCTTCTCAGGTTAGGTGTTGAGGATCTTTGTGATGTGGCACGTTCCCTGAGGTTCTTATTTGAAGGTGTGTGTGGTTCCTGTCCAGTGTGGGAAGTCTGCCTGGACAAGAGGTCTTAGAACTTGTCCAATGTGGTGTTGGGGCCTGTCCAGTGTGGGGATCTTCCTGGACAGGTAGTGTTGGAGCCTGTCCAGTATGGGGAATGCCTGAACAGGGGGTGTCAGAGTCCGTACAGTGTGGGAGTCTGCCTGGACAGGGGGTGTCTGAACCTATACAGTGTGAGGGGTGCCTGGACAGGGGATGTCTGAGCCTGTACAGTGTGGGGATCTGCCTGGAGAGGGTGTTGGAGCCTATACAGGTCAGTGGATTGGCCTTCATATTACTTGAAATCAGCCCCTGATTTTCCTCCTCCTTTACTTCCTTCTCCTGTGCTGTTCTGGCAGCTGACAAGGCATCTTGGAAGAGTATTAGGCTTTTTCCTTTGGATTGCCTGTCACCTGTCACTGGTAGATGGTCCTTCCTCCAGACTCAAGCGTTCGTCCTCACCACCTGTGAGACAGAGGTTGCAACAGGCTAAGTATTTGACTTACAGCATGATGTGGTGCAACCCAGGATTGGGTAAAATTATCTTCATATCAATTGATGTTCCACATTAGACCTGGTTTGTGTACTTCTACACGTGATAGATCACACTGTGGCATTGAGGTGTTCAGTGCAGATGTGAAATGCAAAAGCAAACTTACCAGTTCTAACTACAGGTCTGTGTGGTAATAAGATCCCTCTGGATGTCAGATGCTGGACCAGCCTCCTTGAGTGCGTAGCAGAAGAAATGGTTTGTGATCCAGCAGCTTTCGACAGAAGTGACACCGTGGTAAATGTTCTTCATGTATTATATATGCTTATGCATACCTGACATCAACATCACTGATCTTTTAGGGTACATTTTTCACACCAACTACAGGAGTGATGCTAAAATGGCAATATCTGCGAATCCACAAGGATTTGGTTCCTGTTCAAGGGTACGGTATCAATGGGTTACAACACTCTGGCACTCATTATGACATTGGCGGTAAAAACTGCCTACCGCTGCGGCGATGCCACCAAAAGACCGTCACCACGGCTACCAGCCGTCTGCCGTATTGTGACTACAGCCGGATTTCCACCTGAAGAATGGAGGAAATCCGGCTGTTGCCATGCCTGCAGATGACGGTAAGGTGCCGCTGCTGCCAGCAGCAGTGCCATGCCAGTAGACCGCCCCCAGCCATATTATGACCCATAATGTGGCCTGGCAGTGTTCTGCCAGCGGACGCTGCTGCTGGCAGCAGTGCCCCATCCTGTCTCTTGCCGGAGGACCCCCTGAACACAGGTAAGTGGGTGCTCCGACAGGGCATGGGGTGGGGGTGTTGTGGGGGGTGGGGGGGTTAATGTTTGTGCGTGCATGTATGCGTTTGTGTGTTTCGTGTTGAATGTGTGTGCATGTATGGAGGTGTGAGTGCGTGTATGTTGTGTTGTGTGAATGCGTGTCTGCGTTAATGTACGTAAGTGTGTGCGGATGTGTGTGTGAATGGATGTATGCATGCCTGGATGCATGTGGGAATGGGTGTATGTTTGAGAGTGTGTGTGTGTGTGTGTGTGAAGGGGGTGTGAATGGAGGGGGGTTTGGAGAGGAAGGTGGGGTGGGGGAAATCTGGAGGGGGGGCGGGGGTGGTGGAGACCCCTATCAGTGACAGGGAATGGATTCCCTGTCACTGATTGTGCTTACCACCATGCTTTTCATGGCAGTAAGGAAGCCAAGAAAACCATGGCGGTAGGCGGGGTCATAATCTCGCCGGCGATACAGTGACGGCTGCCGGGCTGGAGATTGCTGGTGGTCGGTGTGGTATGTCATAATATGGTGGAGAGTTCTGGCAGCCTGTTGGCAGTACTTTCCACCATATTACCGCCGACCGCCAGGGTCGTAATGAGGGCCTACATGGCACACTTAACTGAGTGGACGAATGGCAGTGGGTTTCACTGATGCAGCCAGGATGTCTCCTAAACTCCTGGATGGTGTCATCTATATCACTGAAGTAGTCCTGGCAGCAGTTGTAATATAACATATGTATCCATTACTGATTGCCAAGGATGATGGTGATGATTCCACATGTACATTTCAGAGATATGAAGCAATGATCTGCAAGTTACAGGTGGCCCCAGATCAACCAGGTATCACACTTACAGGCAAATATGTATTTGGAGGTTACCGAGAAATATAGGACGGAAATAACTAGGTTGTCCTGCACTGGCTACCTCTGGACACACCTACATCTTAATTGACATCATTCTTCTTATGTATGATGTGGTATCTGCTAGTTTGTAAAGGAGTCTTCCAGAACATACAGAGCTGGCTAATCTTTGCACATCATATTTTGTCAGCACATTTTACAAATACATGTTTGAGATACACAATTAACAACCAAGGTATGTGTAACATTTATTCAACCCTTCCCAAAAACAGGACATCATTGCTAATTTTGGACAGTGAGATCAGCCATTTCTGCTGTACACTTTGTCTTTTGTTTCCAATGTACGTTTACAACTTCATGGTCTACTTTACCTGACACTGAAGATGGTCATGCACAGCACACATCCTATAGTCCTCTATTCAGTGGTTCACTCATTAGTGATTGTTAGACCGTTGCCTCTGCTTCCCATGTTTTGATTGTGTGCTAGACTCTGTTTTTGGTACCCTTGGCACCTTACCACTGCTGACCAGTGCTAAAGTGCAAGTGCTCCTGTGTAAAGTGTATGTGTAATTGGCTTTTCCATGATTGTCATATTTGATTTACTAGTAAGTACCTAGTAAAGTGCACTAGATGTGCCCAGGGCTTGTAAATCAAATGCTACTAGTGGGCCTGCATTACCGATTGTGCCACCCACATGAATAGCCCTGTAAACATGTTTGGGATCTGCTCCTGCAGCGTCTGTATGTGCAGTCTTGCACTGCCAATTCGTCATGGCAAGTGTACCTACTTGCCAGGCCCAAACCTTCCCTTTACTACATGTAAGTCACCTCTAAGGTAGGCCCTAGGTAGACCCATGGGCAGAGTGCAGTATACTTGAAAGGGAGGACATGTACTGGGGTGTTTTATATTTCCTGATAGTGAAATACTGCCAAATTCGTTTTTCACTATTGCAAGGCCTATGTCTCCCATAGGTTAAGATGAGGACTGCCTTTAAATATCTATTAAGTGCAGTTTTCCATTGGGAGCAGATAGAAATTTGGCGTTTGGGGTCCCTGAACTCCCAATTTAAAAACACATCTTTAGGTAGTGTTTTTAGATTGTCTGTTTGAAAATGCCACTTTTAGTGGGCCTTTTCTTGATTAATCATTTTGTGCCTCTGCCTGCCTGTGGAATCCATGTCTGGGTCAGACTGACAGTTGGGCTGTTTATGAATTCCCTCTAGACAGTGACACAAAGGGAGCTGAGGTGTGTCCTTGGCTACAGTGGGAGGGAGGAGCTGACACCTGCACCTGAAAGGGCTGATCCTGTTCTCAAACAATGTAGTCTTCAACCCCTTGGAGTGTGTCTGGGGCCAGGCCTAGGCAAGGAAGGATCTTGTGAACAATAGAGACTTTCCTTTGAAGTTTGCCTACTACAAAGGCAGAAATGGGTATTATGGGTGAACCCAAAATCCCAGACTTTTAGAACACTTTGGGATCATAAGGAAACTCTCCCAAGGAGAAGAGCTGAAGAGCTGGAGGAGAACTACTGCCCCATTGCTGTGTGTACTTTGCTGGGTTGGCCTGCAGTTGCTGCTTCTGCCTTAAAGAAGACAAAGACTGGACTTTGCGGTGTATCCTGCTTGTGAAGTTTCTCCAAGAGCTTGAAGTAGAGCTTGCCTCCTATTAGAAGTCTGAAGGATATCAAAAGCTTCAGGTTCATGTGCCTACAGCACTGGGAACTGTGTGTTTTATGCTGCAATAGAGGAAAAACCACCACAACTCCATCAACGACACTGCTGCTTGCACCGTGACCCATGGGCCGCTGCACTCCGCATCGACTCACTCACACCGCAGCCTTAGTGTTCCTAATGATGATGCTCTATACTGACACTGACGCCGCTGCATGCACCCTGGCATGAGAACACCTCTTGTGCGGTACTCGAAGCACGTCCTGTCCTGCACCGCAGCCTTGGTCCACAGACACAAGTGCCATTGACTCCGGCATCGTCAACAGATGCCCCTGTCTACACCGTGACCCATGGTTGGCACACGGAACCTGCCGCGCCTCATACCGCGGCCTTGGGCCTAGGGACAACTGCGTTTCAGCAACCACTGCCTGCACTGCATCTGGAAACACCGCATGTCACACTGCCCCGCTTCACACCACAGCCCTTGTCTCAACGACGCCGCAGACGCGGTATACTGAGCCTCTGCCTGCACCGTGACCTGTGGGCACAGCACGTCGCAACGCTTCTCTTTGCATTGCAGCCCCGAAGCCATTAATGCCAGCGCTCCTCACTTCATTATCAGCCTATAGTTAGATATGCAACACATGTGACTTCAAGGGCCCGACGACCCCTGCACCGACCTCTGGAACTGACGTCAGCGATGGCGCACTCTGGATCTCTTTTTCTTGGGGTGGATCCGTTTTTCTTTTATTTCTTCTTAGAATATACAAATAGCACAGCCAACACATTTCGCTTAGTCAATGGCTTCCTCACGGCTGCAAGCATACAAAATTATAAATATAAACAATCCCCTATTTTCTTTTTTTTTTTGTCCTCATACACCTCACCGAAGCTCCTGTATCAGCCCCATAGTTGAGCCTGGCACCACTTCCCAAAAAGAGCTGATTCTGCAGAGGAGCCCCCGATTTCTCTCATATCGGCTTCCAGTGGTGGATGCTGTACCCGCGACAGCCAGACTTCAAGAGATAGGGAGGAGGAAAAATAATCATTGGACAACCAATCAGACCTTTTTATATATTCGCTAGGTCACAACTACATTCAGCTACCCTGCCCATCAGGCAGGGGGGCCCACATTCCCTGTTTCCTCTTGGATGAACCTCCCACCGCCAAGTCAATTTTTGCAAAATAAAAAAGGGCTTGCAACCAGTCTTTGAGCAAGGGAGGCGTACTTGCTGTCCATTTACGAAAAATGTCCCTCCTGGCCACCAAAATGGAATAGAAAATTAGGTCCTTATCTGTTCTCCTAATGTTATGACTTCCTCCAGCCACTCCTTGTATCTGGCCAAAAATAATCAAAGGGAGAGTTCCCAAAATCTCCCATCCCAATACCTGAGATAGATATTTACAAAGATCTTTCCGAAAGAGCTCCACCCATGGGCACTCATAAAACATATGGAGGTCAGAGGCAAGCTGTAAATCGCATTTAGGACATTTAGTTACCTTGTTACTGCCAATTCTAGAGAGTCTCCAATCGGAAAGATATGCTTTATGTATCGTAAACAGATGATTCCTCCGAAGAGATGCTGGCTTGACAATCCTAAACAGAGCTGACATCGAGGATCCGCACCACTGCACGACTGCCCACTGTGGCATACTCTTCCCCCATAGGGAGGTGAGCAATATAAATTCCCCATCCAAACCTTCTAATATCTCCCAATACCACCTTGAAAGCCGCTTAAAATTGGGGGACTCAGATAACACCAATTCTTCCAAAAAAACGGCAGGTCCACATACCACTTGTGAATCTCGCAGCCAGCCTTTTACTTGAGCGTACTTCAATATGGAAAAGGTACACCCCAACTTCACCTCAAGCTCTTCCAGCGGGATTAGCATTCCTTTGCTAAACAGATCCCCCCAGGACGTTATCCCTGCCTTCTTCAGTGGTAATGCCAAAACGTCCCTAAAACATTCAGGGGTACCAGGAGAGTCCCAAATTGGAGCATGTGGACTGTAGTAACTAACTCCTGCTGCCAGCCTCAAGAAGTACCAACTTGTTGCGAGATCTCGGAGGATTTTAAGTTTTATTCTTTTGAGGAATTTTGGGTCTCCAAACTTGAAAAGAAATCCCTTAACGGCTCCCCTAACCGAGCTCAGCATAGCTTTAAACATTACACTGATCCCAGAGGCATCGGGGACAGAAAACAACATTTGTACTGAATTCAATTGAAAGGCCCAGGCATAATAGTTCAAATCCAGGAGCGCTAGCCCCCCTTTATCCCTCTTTCTCATCAGTTTTTTCCATGATATCCTAGAACCCTTTGATGCCCAAACAAAGGAGGTAATAGCCTGTTGAAGCTTTAACAAATACTGCTTATGCATTAACAGAGGTACAGAGCTGAACAAAAAGTCAAGTTTAGGTAGAATCATCATCTTTACCAAGTTGACCCTCCCTATCAGTGTCATGCAGATACATCCATCTCTGAAGGGATCTGCACCCTTCCTCTATCACTGATTTTAAATTTGTTAGTGCAAGCTGTTGAATGTCCTGAGTATATAGAATCCCTAAATATCTAATTACCCTCTTCAATTGTATCTGTCCCACAGACAAGTGATTCCAAGCCATGACCTCTGTCTTCTCTGCGTTTACCCGAAATCCTGAAACTCTACCAAAGACTTCAGCTAATGACAGAAGCCTAGGCAAGGCAGAAACCAGGTCAGCCGTGTGTATTAAAAGGTCATCTGCAGATAGAGCCACCTTCTTCACCCAACCATTATACTTAAAAGGAGCAATAGCTGAGTTTCCTCTTATTTTTCTGGCTAGAGGCTCTATATACAAATCAAACAATAACAGAGAAAGAGGACAACCCTGCCTGGTACCTCTCGTGATCTTCAAAGACTCAGTAAGATTACTGTTTACTAATACTCTGGCGCAGGGATCTCTGTATATTAAATCTATAACTCCACAAAAGTTTCTCCCTAAACCAGCCGATCTCAGGATGAATGTTAAGTATCTCCAGTTGACCCTGTCAAAGGCCTTCATTGCATCCAAAGTAACCACCACCAGAGGAGTTTCAAAAGATGTAGCCAAAGCTATTGCCCCTGACAAATTGTGGGTTAATTCATAGAGATACCTACCCTTGATAAAAACCTTTTTAGCCATCGGGCCCAGGTACCTTACCTTCTTTACTACCCAACAGCACCTTCCTGATTTCCGCCGCCGAGATTGGGCTGTTCAAAGCAATGTGTTCTTCTTGTGATATGGTTGGGAGTATGTCATCTGCCAACCAAGTACCGATATCCTCCTCTCTTACCTCAGCTTCTTCTTTATACAGTTCAGAACAGAAAGAATGGAAAGCTACCTCCATTTCCTCCCTATTCGAAGATCTCTTGCCTGCTTGATTTAACTGTACTTCCTTAATATAGTTCATTACTAGGTCTCTCTTACATTTCCAAGCTAGTAGCTTACCTGCACTCTCCCCATACTCAAAGTACGCTAGTTTACTAGCCTCTACTCTTTTGGTGACTCTGACTTGTAACACCTCCTCCAACTGAAGCCTTAACTCCTTCAACTTAAACTCCAAAACCTCAGCCTCCTCCTGCTTAGTTTCCCCCAACAGTTACCTCCTCACTTTAAACATTTCCTGTTCCAACTGTAAAGTAGTGTCCCTATACTGCCTATTCTTATAACTAGCCATGTTCATATCCTTACCTCTCATGACTGCTTTAAAAGTGTCCCATACAACTGCCAGTGAGGCCGTACCTAAATTGATTTTAAAAAAGACCTCCGCCTCTATCCGCAACTGATCAAGGACCTTCAAGTCTTGCAGCAACATACGGTCAAACGTCCATCTGCTACCAACAGACCGTCCAGCCACCTTCATATCTAATACCACTGCTGCATGATCTGAGAGATGGGTGGGTAAATAAGTAATATTATCTACCAAATCTTGAAGCCTGCAGTCAATAAGAAAGTAATCTATACGAGAGGCGTGCTTATATTTCTGATTATAAAAATAAAACTCCCTTAATTCTCTCTTCCTCTGCCGCCATACATCCCTTAAACCCTACTCTTTCATTAATCCTCTCAAAAAACGTTGGGATTTTGGAGCGCCTAATGATCTACACTTCTCAGACCTATCCAAGTTATTATCTAGCACTACATTAAAATCCCCAGCAATTAGGACCAGATGCGTGAAGTCGACTAACTGTGAAAAACATTTTTCAAGTGGGCCAATATCGTCACAATTTGAACCATAAAACCCTGCCACAGTAAATATTCTGTAAAAAATGTGTAATTTAACTATAATCCATCTACCCACTGGGTCAGATCGTACCTCTAACAATCCTGCCTTAATCCCATGCTTAACTAAAATGGCAACCCCCCTGGTATTGAAGTTATGTTCCGTGCAGGCGAATAAATGTACCCATGCTAGCTTTTTAAAGAGGCCAACCCCCTCATCTCTAGTTAGATGAGTCTCTTGTAGAATTTGAATTTTAGCCGGGGAGTCTTTTAAATATTGGTAAAATTTGTCTCTCCTACCCTTTGTTCTTAATCCATTCACATTCCAAGAGAGTAACTGAACAGAAGAGGGATCCTGGCATTTACTACTCTCACCCGCCATTATCCCCTGGGTGCCACTTTGATTGAGGTGAATGAGGAAACCTTTTTTTTAAAAAAAATCCCACATGTTCCCCACCCTGTGACCCCCCACCTCCCGCCTCCCACCCTTCCCATGGAGGACCCCCTTAGATAAGTGGACTGAGGTATGTCCACAATTAGAGCACAAGTGATTCCCGGGTTAGGGCCAGGGACATTATTTCCCCATCGTGCTGCCCCCGACTTAAGTACAGCCAACAGCTCGTCTGCAGATTTCCCATTACTCACATTATACATTTTGTTGTTAAACATAACCTTTAGATTAGCAGGGAATTTAAGTTGTGCAGAGGCTCCCAATGATCTAAACTCCTTGAGCCGTTGTCCCCGAACTCCCACTGCCTATTGATGGTAATCCTGGATAAATCTGATTTGATTTCAAATGAAAAATCCTGTGTTTTTAAAGATCTCAACTTAAGTGCCTTTAACAAAATATTCTCCTTCAAACCATATGTTATGAAGTTAATAAAAAATTTCCGAGGCTTGCTAGCGCTTGGATTTTTCCTGAAGGGGTCTCTATGAGACCTTTGAATGTCCTGTGAAATTTCCTCTTCGCTCTCCTCTAATGAGAGTGCGGACTTCAAAAGTGATACCAAAAAAGACTTCAAATCAGCTCCTTCTGCTCCTTCAGGAACATGCAGTACCCTTAAGTTATTTCTCCTTGAATTATTTTCTAATTGTTCCAATTCATTCTGGAGGGCCTGCTCAGAAACTTTTAAGGCCTGAATGTCAACTTTGTTCACTTCAATGCCCTCTTTCAAAGTCACCACCGTAGCTTCCAGGGCCTGTGTCCTTAATGACATAAGATCCAACTTTTTTTCCAAGGCCTCACAGACTTCTCTAATATCTGCCTGTTTTTTTTCTGAGGTGGCAAATCCATTCCCTATATCCTTAGAGAGAGCCATTATCATTGCTTCTACTGAAGATTCTTTGCCAGACACCTGTCGAGGGGGGCCCGACTGATCAACCGGAACCTGACTTGGGAGACTTCCCTTCATAGAGCCCTGTGTTACTTCGACGAGAGACTCCTTGCTGCCAGTAGCCTGAGGAGAGGGGAACCCCCCCCCACTCAGGACTGACTGCACACCAAAGCATTGTGGGGTCTCAACTTCTGAAAGGAGCCTCCTGATTCACGACACCTCGTATCCGATTGTTCCTGCATCCCCTTAGTGCCTTGGGAATCCCTTTCCGGGATAGATTCTAAATAAAAAGCATCCACCCCAGGCTTAAGTTTAAAGAAGGACCTCATGGAGGGGGTGATTTTAGGGGCAATAGTGATGTCAATTTTTTTTTTGCCAACTGGCCGTCCAGACAGTTTTTTTAAAAGACTGGCCCCCACCTCTGGTGGTACTAACTTCCTCCCCCAGGCTCCCAAGCTCTCCGTTTTCAACTAGACATGCTAAGTCAGGGGAAGGATCAGCAACCTCCAAACAGACTGAGTTCAAAACCTTCCTACCTTGTGATTGAGCCCCAGTCCACGTATTCTACAGCAAGGGCCATCCTAGTTGGGTCCCTGAAGACTTTCCAGGCCCTTCCAGCACTCCATTCCCCCTCCTCACCTTCCTGCAGCCTCCTAAAGGGACCTTGGGGCGACTGGGACTGAGCCAGCTTCTGCTTGTGCTGGCTCTGCCTCTGCCTGCTTCTCCCCGGGGGGGGGCCTGTGTAATGGCCCTCCGCGAGCACCTCAGCTCAAGGGCTGCTCGTCTCCACACTGCCCCTGGGGAGGCAGTCTGATGTGCCACTCCTGCGGCTCGGGAAATCTCCAGCAACGCGCTCCAGCAGACACATTCGGCGCGAGGGAGCTCTCGCCCCACCCCCTCCCTAACCCGGAAAGACGCAACACTCAGCGCACGGCAGCGGGCGGCAGCGCTGCTGCGGCGCGCCATGTCCCCCAATCCCCTATTTTATTGTGACAATAAATATAACCCCCACCACTAGACGTTTTTCCCATTTGTGTGTCCTCACATCATTAGGACCCATTACACCAAAGCATGTATTAACAGTCACAAAGATAAAAGGTCATTGTAAAAGGAACATAGACCAAATATCAAACATCAAAAATATCTTGGCTGTCTACCAATAGCACCTTGGTCTAGAGATACAAAGCCCACGCTTGTCTACCAGAGTACTATTTTTTAAATTTCTTTTTTTAATGAGGAAATATACAGCGTGAAAATGTAGCAAGATGATATATTAAAAAAGAAAAGAATACATTTATGAACAAGGAAGAAAAGAAAAAATGAAAGAAAGGACAAAAGAAAAGAGAAGAAGCCCTGTCAGCAGAGCAATGCTAACATTGCTCATTATCCTGAGTTATGTTCCTATGCCAGCCTTTCACCATGTGATACTACATTGATCTTTGAAAAACATCCTAGATTAACAGATCTGATTATTGTTTCTCAAAAGTTGAGCCCCACAGGCTCTTCAACTTGCGGAGTGCCCCCATTCTTTGCGCATAGAGTTTTTCTTTGAAACGTATAGCTTTCATTTTGATCTCCCAGGCCCTATAGGTCGGGGGAGTAGGTGATTTCCATGCTTGCAGAAATAGTGGTGCTATAAATAGAATCTGTGTCCCCCAAATAGTTAGCACGGAGTGACAAGATGTACTAAACAGGGCTCCCATAGCGTCAGGGGCAAGTACCACTTGTACCTCTGTATTAATCCACTGGAAGATTCTATCCCAAAACTGTATAAGCTTGGGGCATAAAAAGCCCATATGAAGCCAATCCCCCTGAATATTGTTGCAACTTGGACAACCACCTGAAGCATCTGGATAAAGTTTTTTAATCTGTGCTGGAGTAAAATATAGCATCCATTTTGAAAAGAAAGCCATTCTCTTGAAATTTGCCCCCTTATAGTTTTATACGAAATAATATTAAACTTCCTCCATGTTTGCATATCTATTTTGCACCCAGGGGTATTTTCAATTTTTGTCAGAAAACTAGGGACTTCTTGCAATGCTCCCTGGGAGCTCAAAACCTGATACCAATTGCCTATTCCTTTTCTGATTCCCATAAAATGCCTGAGATATTGTGGAGGAAGATAGATCAAATAAAGGAACGCGGGGAGCAAAAAATGCACAATTTGAAGGTAGGAAAATCTAAGAGTGTCTGAAATAGGTACTTAACCCTGACAACGTGTCCAAGACTTAACTTGTTGCCCTATTAAAAAATCAGAAAATCTGGTAAACCCCAGTTCTGCCCATTGTCTAGTTTGGTATGGATTCAATTGAAGCCCCATCGTACCTGAATCATCATGCGATAATGCAGGATGAAACCTGGGGACTTGGTAATTCTGCAAAATTGCAGATGGATGTGGGTACTTTATATCTGATAAGTTTAGGCTGTCGCAGGAATTTAAGGAATGGTGCAAGCTTGCAATCATGTTCTGTTAGCATAGCTTTCAGGTAGAAATTGAGATTCGGAGAGGAAGCTGCTCTACTATCCCAGTCCATAAGTGCAGCTTCATAATTCATCTTGAAATGCGGTAAGGATAGCTCTCCCTCTTCGACAGAAAGAGAGAGAACTTCTAGCCCATATAAATTTCCACATTATCATATCAAGATCCTTAAAGAACTTTTGAGGAATTTTCTAAATCACACTAGAAAAAACGAATAAAAAGAGGCGAAGAATCATCATCTTAACCAATGCTACAAATCCAATGATTGAGAGCGATGACGCTTGCCATTTCTGTAATAGCTGTTGAGCTTTCTTAAAAGTAGAAACATAATTTACCTTGAAAAGATCCGAGAAGTTAAGCGAGACGTAGATGCTTAGATATCTAATGGGGCACGAAGGATGAAACTGGGCTCGCATATCTAATGGTAGAATATTATCAGAGGTATTAAATAACTGGTTGATCCTTTATCCCCCCAGGTCTGAAAAAATCTTTATTTTTTCTATAGCCCTTTCAAAATTTGCAGTCTCTGCTGAAAGAAATAAAATCATATCATCTGCAAACAATTTCAATTTGGGTGCGAGCAGAACAGGCGGGAGAACAGAGTTATCTTAATGTATTGCTGCAGCCAGCGGTTTAATAAACAGCAAAAATAGAACCGGAGAGAGAGGACATCCTTGGCGCGTACCATGCTGAATTTGTAAAGTTCCAGCAATACATGTATTAAGAAGAATATTGGCTTGAGCCTGGGAATAGAGATTTTTGACTACTTCTATAAACCGTCTTGGAAAGTTACATTTTGCTAAAGTCCTGAAAAGCACCTCCCATTGAATTAAATCAAAGGCTTTCTCTGCATCCAGCATGATAATGGCAGCCGGTGTGGTATTATGTGAATAATAATCAGACGCCTGGATGAGAAAGTTAGTATTTGTTACTAACAACCTACCGGAGATCTTGGACTACTTTGGCCAGTCTTTGTGCCAAAATATTTGCTAAGAATTTATAGTCAGAATTGAGTAGGCTAATCGGACGATATGAATCAGGTTGTTGGGATGGCCTATCTTTTTTTAAAACGCTAATAACAGTGGCCATTGTAAAGGATGCAGGTATCTCTTCCCCCGAAGAATATTATTAAAAAGAGAAACCAAGCACCCAGCTAGTTCATCAACCCGAATTTTGTAGACTTCCGTTGGGAGGCCATCTTCCCCGCATTCCTTCCCATTCGCTGAGGGCATAATTGCCTCCTTAACTTCAATAAATGTATCAGGAGAGACAAGTTTTGCCCTAGATGTCTCATCTAGTCCTAGAAGATGCAATGCATTGAGATATTGCGAGGTCTTCTGAATATTAGTTGGAAAAGAGGACGCGTATATATTTGTGTAATGGGATAAAAACACCCTTTCAATATCTTCAGAGTGGTTGACGAGAGTACCTTGTCCTATATCGAATATACTTTTAATAGTCTCTCTATTGGATTTTATCTTTTTCACCGTGCCAGCCAGAAATTTACCCACATGTTCACTTTCTTCATAACATCTCTGAAAACTTGTATGTTGATTAACTATCTTGCGGGATAAAAAATAGTCCTTTAGATCATTCTGTACCTCGCAATTTTTTGGCAGCCTCTGAGTTGTAGGAAGTCTGCAGGACTCTCTGCTTGATTACATGCCTGCTGATGCTTTTCTACCTTTTGTTTACCAGCCTTAACCATATAAGCTTTATGGGATATTGTTTCTCCTCTTATGTGAGCATTAAGAGCTTCCCAAATGGAAAATGTGGGAGCAGAATCTTTATTAGTTACAAAAAAGTCAGTAACTGAGGTTTTGAGGGTCTGTACCCATGCTTCATCTATTAAAAGGGATTTATCAAAACACCAACATGGACGAGCACGCATCTCAGCAGGCAAAACAATACTAGCCTAAGGTACCACATGATCTGAAAAAGGGTTGGTATAAATACTGATCCCTCTCCTGGTAAAAAATAATTAAATTAGTATAAAATCAATTCTAGAAGCTGTATTATATTTTTGGGAGAAGCAAGTGTATTCATAATCTTGAGGGTGGTCAACCCTCCAAGTGTCTCCTAATGCTAAATCAGACCTAATCTTTCCTAGCTACCGAGAGACCTTAGGTTGATTCTGCATTTTGTTCTTGCGAGAAGTATCCATCTGTGTATCAGGAATAATATTGAAGTCTCCACCGATAATAAAAAGGCTGGTCAATAAACTCAACACCTTGTAGAGACCTTGTAAGGGACTTGGATCATCTTCTATTGGACCATAAAAGCTTGCAAAATGGATATGTTCATTAGAAATAAATGTGCTGACTATCACCCATCGTACCTGTGGGTCTCTATGGATTTGATTGATCTTCCCAGAAAATTCTAGAGACACCATTACGGCCATCCCTCGGACCGAAGCACTAGCCAATGCATAGTATGCATGTGCAATAAAACTAGGGAGTTTGGGCTGATTGCCTTGGCTTTTTAAATGCCCCATTTATATTACATGATATAGGGGGTCATTCTGACCCCCGCGGGCGGCGGGAGCCGCCCGCCTGGAGGGAGCCGCCATATGGCCGCTCCGCGGTCGAAAGACCGCGGAGGCCATTCTGGCCATTCTGGCTTTCCCTGCAAAGCAGACACTGAAATACAAAGTGGGGCCCTCTTACGGGGGCCCCACAACACCCCATACCGCCATCCTGTTCCTGGCGGGCGACCCGCCAGGAACAGGATGGCGGTATGGGGTGTCAGAATCCCCATGGCGGCGCAGCAAGCTGCGCCGCCATGGAGGATTCTGCAGGACAGTGGAAAACCGGCGGGGAGACCGCCGGTTTTCCTGTTCTGACCACGGCTGAACCGCCGCGGTCAGAATGTCCTGAGGAGCACCGCCAGCCTGTTGGCGGTGCTCCCGCATCCCCAGCCCCGGCAAATGACCCCCATAATCCTTAGCAGCTTCCCACCCCCCACAAAATGACATAATCATGTAAAAGAATAATCTTCAACCCCCAACACGCTTCTCAAAAATGTTTCTTTTTCCCCCATCATTTGCTCTTTTTTCCCCGCTTAGTGAACCCCCCCAGCAGCGGGGCGGTGCTCTCCCCTCTGCCCCAAGGGCCCCATCCATTATGGCCCCACCAACAATGAACCTCCCACCGCCCCCACCAACAATCTCTCCCCAAAAAAACCCAAATAAGAGAAAGTATCAAGGCAGATAGGCATATTGCTCCCTACTAGCACGTTCTGTCAATACCGAGTCATTGTTTTTTTAAAACTGCAAGGAAGTTCTTTGCGTCCTGTACAGCCTGAAAAATATGAACCTGTCCTTTCTGCAGTACCTTCAGTTTAGCCAATTGCACAATGCCAGCGGGGGCCCCCAATCCTTTAAAATCATCTATGAGACCCACAAATTCCCACAGCCGCTGTGCAGCTGCAAAAGACATATCTGAGAAAACACAAAAGCTAAAATTATCACCAGAATTGAAGCTTCTAATTGTTATAGCCTGAGACAGAATTTGCTCCTTAATCCTATAATCCCCAAAGTTGACCAGTATGTTATGTGGGAATTTAGAGTTTGAGGTGCGCTTTGAAGGAACTCTGTGCGCCTGCATAATCGAGAGATCCTCTTTTGTAGTGGCTTTAATCGGTAGAATGCATCTATAGATGAGGTCCGTGACTGTTAGTCACTGATGAAGATTTTTCCATCTCTTCAGGGACCCCAATAAACCTCAAATTTGAATGCTGAGATCTGTTCTCTATATCATTGAGCTTAAAATGTAGTTCCTCCAACTCTGATTGGACCTGGGAGATTACGCATTCCTGCTGTTTTTTACCTTCCCTCAAATCAGATACCCTCTGTTCAGTTTGCGCTACCTGTGCAGAGAGAAGAGTTAGCTGGCTAAATTATTCCTTCCTTGAGTGCTTCTTCGTGGGATAGTTTTATTGCCTGGAGTTCTTCTAGGATCAGACCCATCATACCCTCCATTGGAGGGATGGCAATCACCCTGCCAAATGGGCTGATCGACATGTGAGTATGTGGGGGAGAGCAGAAAGTCTGTAAGACACTATGGGGGTCATTCCGACCCCGGCGGTCAAGGACCACCGGGGTCGGCGGGAGCACCGCCAACAGGCTGGCGGTGCTCCCCAGGGTATTCTGACCGCGGCGGTTCAGCGGCGGCCAGAAAGGGAAAACCGGCGGTCTCCCGCCGGTTTTCCGCTGCCCTGTAGAATCCTCCATGGCGGCGCAGCTTGCTGCGCCGCCATGGGGATTCTGACCCCCATACCGCCATCCTGTTCCTGGCGGCTTCGGCCGCCAGGAACAGGATGGCGGTATGGGGTGTCGTGGGGCCCCTGGGGGCCCCTGCAGTGCCCATGCTAATGGCATGGGCACTGCAGGGGCCCCCGTAAGAGGGCCCCACCCTGAATTTCAGTGTCTGCTTAGCAGACACTGAAATTCGCGACGGGTGCTACTGCACCCGTCGCACATCCTCCACTCCGCCGGCTCTATTCGGAGCCGGCATCCTCATGGAGGGGTGTTTCCCACTGGGCTGGCGGGCGGCCTTTTGGCGGTCGCCCGCCAGCCCAGTGGGAAACCCAGAATACCCGCGGCGGTCTTTTGACCGCGCAGCGGTATTCTGGCGGTTCCCTCCAGGCGGGCGGCTCCCGCCGCCCGCCGGGGTCAGAATGACCCCCTATTTGCCTTAGAAAGTACTGAGTCTGAAGCTGTAAAGCAGGCGTCTTCTGAAATAGCGTTGGATGCCATAGCAAGTGGTAGTTTACTCCCAGGAAGTAGTTCTTTAGACAGAGAAGCTTATTTTAACTGCCTTTTCTCCTTTATTTTCTCCTTTTCTGTTTCCTTTAATGTCCCCTTGGCCATGCCGACAATAGTAGAGAACAGAAGGTAAACAGGCTTATCTTTTAGTTGTTGAGCGCTTAACAATGCGGGGAGGGAGAGAGTAGTAGGTGCTGCCGAACAAGCCAAAGTTGTCTGTGAATTGCACGTCTGATTGCTCGATATGAGAATAGGAGGCTGTGATAAAGATTCAAGGGTCTGTATTGTCTGTATTGGTGGCAATATGCCCAATTCTTGATCTTGCTCTTGGTCTTGATTCTCTAATAGGCTACACACCAGGGATTCTGGAAGGTCTTGAAGTACTGGGGGAACAGCTAACAGTTCCTGCAACCCTGTAGAATCCCTTGAGTCATTTGAGTCTTTTAAGTCTTTTGGGACACCCGCTGGATCCTATGGGCCCGAGCCATGCCTCTGTCTTCTTACTGGAGGCATCACTGATTTAGATTTGGATCCTTTAGGAAATCTTCCAGCTATCTGTGTTTTAGACCCTGCATCACGAGCCATGTGCTTCATTGTGGGGGGAGACGAGTTGACAGGCGTTTTGCGGCATCCACAAAGCCTAGCGGATCTTATGGAAGATGCTAGTATCAAGAAGTCACCGAAAGAGGCCAAGGGGGCAACAAGCCGCACCCGTGATAGCACAAGCCGCTTCCGTTGCGCCCTTGGCTCTACAATTGCCCCACTATGCTGCCTAATGCTACCGTAGTGGATTATTCTGGCTCCAGTAGCAATTTGTAGTCTGGCTCTATTTCCCCCTTTGCCCAATTGCACAGTGTTGCATTGTTTGCTCCTGTCCTTCAAAATAGTGGAGCTAATGTGCCAAGAATTGCGGGTCTACCCTCTTTCTCTCACCCTTTTGTATTTTCTCATGCTTCCGCTTCCTCCCCATTATTGCTCTGGGTCTATTGATTTTGATGGAGTTAGTAAAAGAAAATACTGAGTCGAGGGCAGAATACTGCTTCTAGAATGGCACTGGTGGAAAGCTGAATAGGCAATTTATATGAAATACAATGCGGCTGACTGCAGCTCCAAAGAAGCAATGCGTGTCCCTTTTTTACTTTTAGATGGGGTATAAGTTATAGATAGATAATAGTTTAACTTAATTGTCCTCCTCCTTGTTTTTATTCCTGAGCTGCTCCTGGGGTGTTTGTACTAGTAAGTTAGCACAGTTAGTGTTTTCAATGGAAAAAAAGAATATGTCCCTTCCTGTTTCCAGCCTCTACTGAACAGCCTTTCTGTTATAGATCACTGTATTACTTTGAACGTTCCTTTTTTTTTTCCTCTCCCTCTTTGCGTTGCTTCCCGCTCTCCCAGGGAAAAATCACTCAAATTTTTCAGCCCCTTCCGCGCAGGATGTCGCTTCTCTCAGCATAGGGGGCTGTGTATCCACTAGCGTCTTTCCATCCACGTCTGCTAGCGCTACAGCTATAGCTGTCTTCATCCTCGGTAACGTGCCGGCCATAGCTTCTCCTTGTGCACTTGCAAGCTCTGTACTTGCCGTTCTGTAGTGCGTGCATTCATCCTGCCCTCACACTAGTCACAGCCATCGGGCTCTTTGCCTCACTCGAAACCCACACCTCCTTCATTTTTTCCACAGACCCGCGTCTGCCACTACAATCCGTCCGCTTGTCATCTTGCCTGATTCATGGGGCTCTCAGTCATGGAGCATGACAGGAGCTCCATGTGACCGGCGCACTCTGGATCACATCGCGAGGATCACAACCCCCTACATTTCCTAGGTACTGTTTGCGGGTCTTCCCGACACCATAGCTGGCCAATGATGCCGTGGCCGGCCTGAACAGTTGGATTTGTTGTTCACAAAACAGTGATAACCAGAGACAGAGCTATCAACTTAAAGGATCTGTATTTTTAAGTAATTTTTGCAAAATTCATATCTTTTTTACTGTATGTTGGATTTTTCTCATTTTGGTCTTGTTTTACACAGATGAATAGTGGCTATTTTTCTAATACTGGTGTAATGTCCTTTTGTAGTGTTTTCACTGTATTACTGTGTGTTATGTGGAAAAGTTTTACATATTGCTTCTGATATAAGCCTAACTGCTCGTATCAAGCTACCAAGGGGGTGGGCAGTGGTTTTCTGAGTTGGGTATCCCTCTTACCCTTACTAGACTGAGGGTCCCTACTGGACTGGGATTAAACTGACGGCCAACTAGAGATGCAATTTCTAACCTGGGAAGGCACAAACACCGTACACGTCGTGAAGTGAGGCATACTGACATAACAAATAGACTTGCAGCACTGACTTGTGCAAAATCAACCTACCTGAGGGCCTGTATGAACCCTTAGGTAGGTACTGTACACATGCGTTTTTGGTTGATCCATCAATTGCCAACATGTCAGGATGGTTTGTGGTATACTGTTGTGAGCCATATATGAGCATATAGGGATGAGTGACAACAGTAACATTAGACAAACACCACATACTGCTTACATTTACACCACAGTTTAGGAGCATAATCATTTTGTAAAGTAATTTTCATGTATCCTTACTGGTGTCTGACATCCTCCCATTGTGTGGTGCCTGACCAGATGTCACACCCATGCATGTTGCAGAGGTCACTGCAGGCTGTTCTGCTTTCTGGACAAGATCACATGGCCTACAATGATATGTGTGTGTTCATTTAACATACTAGTTGACACATGTTAAAGACAACATTACCTAGTTCATTTCACAGGTTTGCAGCAGTTTATGAATTCCATCAATCAATCAATCAATCATTAGATTTATAATGCGCGCTATGTACCCGTTAGGGTTTCGAGGTGCTAGGGGGAGGAGGGGGGGGTAGCTGCTATCGTTCGAAGAGCCATGTCTTGAGGAGTCTCCTGAAGGTGAGAAGGTCCTGGGTCTGGCGTAGTGAGGTCGGGAGTGAGTTCCAGGTCTTAGCGGCGAGGTAGGAGAAGGATCTGCCGCCAGAGGTCTTCCGCTGGATTCGGGGGACGATGGCGAGGGCAAGGTTGGCAGAGCGTAGTTGGCGTGAGGGAACGTAGAAGTTGAGTCTGGTGTTCAGGTAGGTGGGTCCGGTGTAGTGTAGTGCCTTGTGTGCGTGGGTGAGGAGTTTAAAGGTGATCCTCTTGTCCACAGGGAGCCAGTGGAGGTCCTTCAGGTGGTAGGAGATGTGACATCGGCGGGGTATGTCTAGGATCAGGCGGGCGGATGCGTTCTGGATGCGTTGGAGTCGTTGGATGTCTTTAGTTGGGATGCCTGTGTAGAGTGCGTTGCCGTAGTCGAGTCTGCTACTGACGAGGGCTTAGGTCACCGTCTTTCTGGTTCCTGTTGGAATCCACTTGAAGATTCTGCGGAGCATGCGGAGGGTGTTGAAACAGGAGGAGGAGACTGCGTTGACCTGTTTGGACATGGTGAGAGCGGAGTCGAGGATGAAGCCGAGGTTTCGTGCGTGGCTGGCTGGGGTGGGTGGGGGGCCCAGGGCGGTGGGCCACCAAGAGTCGTTCCAGGCCGAGGGGGAGCAGCCGAGGATGAGGACTTCTGTCTTGTTGGAGTTTAGTTTCAGGCGGCTGTTGCTCATCCACTCGGCGATGGCTTTCAGTCCCTCGTGGAGGTTGGCTTTGGCGGTGTGAGGATCTTTGGTCAGGGAGAGGACGAGCTGGGTGTCGTCGGCGTAGGAGAGGATGCTGAGGTCGTGCTGACGGGCCAGTTGTGCGAGGGGGGCCATGTAGACGTTGAACAGCGTTGGGCTTAGCGAGGAGCCTTGGGGGACGCCGCAGATGAGGTTGGTGGCTTCGGAGCGGAAGGGTGAGAGTCGGACTCTCTGGGTTCTGCCGGAGAGAAAAGAGGAGATCCAGTTGAGGGCTTTGTCTTGGATACCGGCTTCGTGGAGGCGATTTAGTAGGGTGCGGTGGCAGACCGTGTCGAAGGCAGCGGAGAGGTCTAGGAGGATGAGGGCTGAAGTTTCGCCGTTGTCCATTTGTTGTCTGATGTCATCTGTGGCGGCGAGGAGTGCAGTCTCTGTGCTGTGGTTGCGTCTGAAACCGGATTGGGAGGGGTCTAGGATGGAGTTGTCTTCGAGGTAGTGGGAGAGCTGTGCGTTGACGATCTTCTCGATGACTTTCGCTGGGAAAGGGAGGAGGGAGATCGGTCGGAAGTTTTTGAGATCGTTGAGGTCAGCCTTAGGTTTCTTGAGGAGGGGTTGGATTTCTGCGTGCTTCCAGCTGTCCGGGAAGGTAGCGGTGTTGAAGGAAAGGTTGATGATCTTGTGGAGTTTGGGGGCGATGGTGACGTCGGCTTTGTTGAAGACGTGATGTGGGCAGGGGTCAGAGGGAGATCCTGAGTGGATGGAGTTCATGGTCTTTAGTGTTTCGGCGTCATCTACGTGTGTCCAGGTGGTGAGGTGGTCGGCGTGGGAGGAGTTGTTGGGGGTGGGGTCAGGCGGAGGTGCGGTGTTGAAGCTGTCGTGGATGGCTGCGATTTTCTGGTAGAAGAAGGTGGAGAGATCGTCGCAGAGTTTCTGGGATGGTGGGACGTCGTTGATGTTGGCGTTGGGGTTGGAGAGCTCCTTCACGATGCAGAAGAGTTCCATGCAGTCGTGTGCATTGTTGTTAAGGCGTTCTGTGAAGTGGGAGCGTTTGGCGAGTCGGATCAGTTGGTGGTGTTCGCGGTTGGCTTCCTTGAGGGTAGCAAGGTTGTCGGGTGTGCGCTCGAGGATCCATTTTTTCTTGAGTTTCTGGCAGGTGCGTTTGGAGGTGGTCAGTTCGTCTGTGAACCAGGCTGTTTTTTTCTTTTCTTGGTTGACGGTGGGTCTCTTGAGTGGTGCTAGGATGTTGGCGCAGTTGAGGATCCATTGTTGGAGGTTGATGGCGGCGGAGTCCGGGTTGGTGGGGTCGGGTGGTGGGTTTTTGTCGAGGGTGCTGGCTAGTTGGTCTTCGGTGACTTTTCCCCAGCGGCGGTGAGGCGGTAGTGGGGTGCGGTGGTGTTCGGTGTTTTTCTTGAAGGTGAAATGGACGCAGTGGTGGTTGGTCCAGTGGAGTTCGGAGGTGTGGCTGAATGAGATGTGGTTGCTTGCAGTGAAGAGTGGGTCAAGGGTGTGGCCGGCGATGTGGGTGGGTGTGTTGACCAGTTGACGGAGTCCGAGGTTGGAGAGGTTGGTGGTCAGTGATGCGGTGTTGGCGTCATTGTTGTTCTCCAGGTGGAAGTTGAGGTCTCCCAGGAGGATGTAGTCTGAAGAGGCGAGGGCGTGGGTGCTTGCGAGGTCGGAGATGGTGTCGCTGAAGGGGGCTCTTGGTCCTGGAGGACGGTATATGAGGGTTCCTCTGAGGGTAGTGTTAGGGTCCGTGTGGATCTGGAAGTGGAGGTGTTCGGCTGTCTTGAGGGTGTCGTCCTTGTGGGTGTGGATCTTGAGGGTGGATTAGTGGGCGATGGCTATTCCTCCGCCGATTCCGTTGGTGCGATCTCTTCTGGTGATCTTGTAGCCGTCAGGGATGGCAATGGCGATGTCTGGGGCCAAGGAGTCGTTCCACCAGGTTTCGGTTAGGAAGGCTACATCTGGGGCTGTGGTGTCGAGCAGGTCCCAGAGCTCGATGGCGTGCTTTCGTGCGGAGCGTGTGTTAAGGAGGATGCAGTGGAGGTGGTTTGTGTTGGTTGTTGCAGACTTCGTTGTTCTGTTGCAGGTGAAGTTGCAGGTGCGGCAGGAAAAAGGTCCTTTGGTGTGCTTCGGGGTGGCATGGAAGCATTCTGTGGAGGGGCCAGGGTTGAGGGCGAGGAGTTCGGTGGGGATGCGGGGGGCGTGAGGACCAGGGGGGGTGGCGCTGGGCGTGGTCCAGGCGCGGACGGTCGCAGACGGGCTTGCCTCTGGTGCGCCCACTGTGCGCGTCCGCTGCGCGGCCGCGCAGCGCCAGCCATTAAGAAGGGAGGGGGAGGGCGACGGGGAGGGGGAAGAGGGAGGGGGGGAGGGAGGAGCAGCTGGGAGGCGGGAGGCAGGAGGGAGCGGCGAATGGGGGCACGAGGGGGCGGGGCCGCGGGGAGGCAGCGGCAGTGAGAGAAGGCAGGGGGGAGCGCACAAGGGGCAAAATACCAGGAAACAAGGCACAATAAAGAATACGGCACAGTTTACAACAGTCACAAAACTAGGCAAAAATGGCACAAATACAAATGGAATACAGCAATCAGAGGGGCACAAATGGGGGCTAGAGCGCCAGGAGGCAGGCGCTAAAAAGTGGAAAAAACACTTACAGGAGCGGCGAAAAAGCGGCAGAAGCCACGGGACTCGAACACGCTAGCAGCAGCGTGGGCGGGGGCCAGGGGCACGAGACAGCAGGGTGGTGCTGCGGACGTGGGGGGCGAGCTCTGGACCAAAACAAGTCAGGGGTCGCTCACTCGCGACGCGCAGCGCCAGCCATTAAGAAGGGAGCGGGGAGGGAGGAGCAGCTGGGAGGCGGGAGGCGGGAGGGAGCGGCGAATAGGGGCGCGAGGGGGCGGGGCCGCGGGGAGGCAGCGGAAGTGAGAGAAGGCAGGGGGGAGCGCACAAGGGGCAAAATACCAGGAAACAAGGCACAATAAAGAATACGGCACAGTTTACAACAGTCACAAAACTAGGCAAAAATGGCACAAATACAAATGGAATACAGCAATCAGAGGGGCACAAATGGGGGCTAGAGCGCCAGGAGGCAGGCGCTAAAAAGTGGAAAAAACACTTAGAGGAGCGGCGAAAAAGCGGCAGAAGCCACAGGACTCGAACATGCTAGCAGCAGCGGGGGCCAGGGGCACGAGACAGCAGGGTGGTGCTGCGGACGTGGCGGTTCCTGGGGGGTGAGCTCTGGACCAAAACATGTACTTTAACTATGAGTTGACTGTTAACAGTGTATGAGATAATGCCTTCCCCTAGCCATATTTATGTACCAGTTTGTGCTGATGGTATGGGCTGTTGTGCTACATGACGTTGCCTCCCTGATGGTGTAGGGACCGGTGCTCCAGTGTGTGATTGTTCTCTGGCTGTATGTCGCAACAGAAAGGAAAGGTCAACAGACATGACCAAGATATTTGATTATGTGCAACCTGTGACATAACTACACATTTGCACCGACATGCCAACAGCAGTGGTAAATAAATGAGAAACACTTTCTATTGCCATGCACCAGTGTTAAGTGGATGAGGCAGCAGTGATGGGTCACTGTTTGGGACTGAAGTTTTTTATTTTGCAATTGCCATCACAAAGCATTCTGGTACTTGTAGTGTTATGGACTAGCTGAGACACAAGAGGGTCTGAGTCACCCTGCAGATTGCATTTACTCGGGACAACATTCATGGTCACATTTTTGGTGTATCACAAACATTAGCCATTTGGTGTCATTGTTAGTATTACTGCATATTATCTGGTACCACATTGAGGTCATCACTCACATGCAGCCCTTGGAACAGGGTCTATGGTGGAGAGGACATCACTCTCAAGTGGGGTGAGTCGGAAGCGGGCTCCAGTCTGTACACTTGGGAGAGCTCTAGCCACCGCTATCCTGGTGTACTTCTCTTTCACCCTCCTCTTCTCATCCTGCTACTTGCTCTTGAGGTCATCCACGGTCCAGATATCCTCCACCAATGCTGTGACTGCCGTGGCCAACTGATGCCATAAGGATGTCTTCTGTGTTGAACTGCTGCTGTAGGTTTGGAGACCATGCAGTCTCTTGTAGTTCCTCACAATAAATTTCAGTATCATGGTGGTCTCCTCCTCTTTATAGTTTATTTTCCTCCTAGTGGGCAGCATGGCTCTGGAATATGTAGCGCAGGCAGTCACAGTGTTGTTATGGAGAAACCAGACCCTTGATTGTGTGCTGCCTTTTTCTGGTTTTGATAATGTGCAGGTGCATCTAATCACAATGATTCCGGTTGAGGGTAACATGATCCAGCTCGAGGGTGGATGATCCTGCCCTAGTGCGGGTGATCTGACCGAGTGCGGACGATCTACTCCGAGTGCGAATGTAAGATACTACTAGTAACTTACCTTTGTGAATACCTGGAAATCGCAAACTTACACTTTTGGTCTAAACATAGACCAAAAGTGTAAGTTTACCTTTGTGAATCGGGCCCCGAGTTTCTAGTTGGACAAATGATTGTTCCCTTCAATGCTGTTGATAACTTTGTTAATTTTTAAATATTTCTTGGAATTGATAAAAGGTAGGGTTACTTCGACCTAATGTGCTTTAGAAGGTGTTATGCGATTATTCTTGAGACCTGCATCTGTGACCGAAATAGTGCAGTCTGCCATCCGATGTATCTTCAAAATAATCCATTAGGTGTATTAGGGCCTCATTATGAGGCTTATAGTCCAAGGACTGGCAGCCTCGGGGTGATGGTCGGAACACTGCAACTGTGGTGGTCCACCAACACATTACGAGCCTGACAGTCGGACCTCCATGGGACCACCGTCCCCACCAGGAACATGGTTCCCGATGGTCTGACCGTAGTCTGAGTTTTATTCAGCTGAGTCAGCACTGAGTTCAGTGCCGCCTGGCTGATTACAACTTTACTTACTGCCAGCCTTTCCATGGCGGTGCTGGGGCCCACTGGGGCCCTGAACTGCCCATGCCAAAGGCACGGGCAGTGCAGCAGCCACCCTGCCCAGCATCGTTGGAATACTCACTGTCTGCTTTGCAGGCTCTACTTATTCCAACAGTGTGTGGGGGCTGGGGCAGTGCTGAGGGGTCCCCTGCGCAATGACATTGGCCTCAGCTCTATGTTAGGCCAAGACCAGTGCCGCTGCACGGTTTACACTGGGCCCACAACCTAGTAGAAGCCCTGAAATAGGGCTGGTGGAGAGACTGCCAGCTTCGGAGCCGTCTCCTACCCATGAGTCTAGGGGTCAGTTTGTCCGACCGCTAGACTCATAATGAGGCCCTAAGTTTATGCTTGTGTGTTTGGCAGTTAGGATATTCTATGAGACGTATGTAGTGACTTGCTACTTCTACAAATGGGACTTAAGCTAGGTCAATTTTATTTTTTATTTTGTAGGCTACTTGGGCACTTGTTGGTACTCCACACTTAGAGGGGTCATTACAAGTTTGTCAGTTACAGGATTGCCATGTTGGCGGCGGCAGTAGTACCGCCAACAGGCCAGGGAGAATACCGCCAAATTATGACCATGGCAGTATTCACAACTTAATACAGCCATTCCACTGTCGGCACCACCACTGAGGTCAGTCCGCCATGGATGGCGGAAGACACCTTCAGGCCTGTGGAGAGCATGTTCCCGCCAGACAGATTACGAGGCTGCACACCGCCAAGGTTTCAGCTGCCATGAACCTGAACTGCACGTCCTCCCACTGCTCCTGCTCCTGCTCGCCCAGCGACTCTGGAACCGGAGACAATTATACCAACGATAAGTAAACACACTTACCTAACACTGGTGTACTACGTGAAAGTACCTACGCACACAACATACACATCCGGAGCGGGTGGTGAGGCTGACACACAACGTACCCTCACACGGACATGCACATACACACACAGCCACATACACACACACACATACTACACACACCATGGCCAACACACACTTCCAAAACACACACCAATGCACAGACACACAGCACCAGCACAGTCAAACACAACAAATACACAACACCAGCAATTCACACAACTTCACCACAACTTCAACACTGCAAATGCATTGTTAAGCAACTACAATACACACCTCCAGCTGACATTACATACATACAGCAACACTTAACAATACCTGACAACCAAGACACACAATCACAGAACCATACAACAAAGCATATGTCATACCACACAAACACACCACACAACTCTACTGACATACCAATCACCACACACACATATGCACACAGTACTGCCATACAAGGGCACACAACACTATGCATAACACATCTCAACACAAACACCACACAATGTCAACATACATGCATGCTCCAAACACATATGTGTCCTACAAACAATACACACTCATTACTGGGAGACAAATGCTAAAGCCACACCCACACATGATGCCCAGACACAACTGGTAGCACAACCAACACACACACTAAAGTTACTCACACACAAACAAAAGCACACAAGACCAAAGCAGCCATGTTGAAAGTAAGTCGGGACAGATATGTGACCATGGGACCAACAACTGGTTGGTCCAGATATATTACATTTATAATAATGTAAATAAATAAGAAAGTATTTACAATATAAAAGGACATAGGCCAGTCCAAACAACAATGTCCACAATGCACATATGGCACATCAGTATGCCCCTACATGACTCCTGAGTGCTAAATGACCTCCACAGGGAGCATCAAGGAGGCAGGCAGGCACCTCAGGGATTGAGGGAGGGGGGAATTGGACTTTGGTTTGAGAGGGGGGTCTTTGGGTTTGGGCTTGAGAGGTGGGGCTTAGGGGAGGTTTAGGGGAGGGCTGGGAACACTTGGGAGAGTTTAACTTATTGGCAGGGGAGGGGCATGGGTACTAGCAGGTTACAGGGGAGGACTTTTAAATGGAAGGGCTGGTCTTGGGGAGGGACACAGAGCATTTGGGGGTATCACGGTTTGGGAGTGTAGTAGGGAAGAGGTTAAACTCTGAGAGGAGTACCTTTTTGGACACATCAGGATGGTCATGGCAAAAGGGTTTAGCAGTGGAGGGAGAGGGAGTGGTTGTAGGAAGTGTCTTGGTGGATGTCTTGGGTGCATGTGTGTGCAAGGAATGCTTGTGGGTGCTGTATGTCTGGGGAGGAGGAGAGGAGGAGGTGCTGGGAGATGCCGTGGTGTGTGGATGACCGTCTGCAGGTATGGATGATGTGCTGCATGTCGGTTTGCTGGTGGTTGTGGTGTCTGCAGATGTGGTTACTGGGGTGGATGTCTGCATGTCTGCTATTGTGCTGACTGTGGGTAGGATTGGAGTGGTACTGGATCAGAGAATGTTGGTGTGGTGTCTGCAGGTGTTCCCGGTGCAGTGGGGAATGTTGGTGTGTCTACAGGTGGGTGTTGTTTGTGTGCGTGCTGATGGCGGGTCTTGTGGTGCTTCTGTCTGTCAGCTGAAGCCTTAGAAGTTGAGGTGGGTACATGCTTGTCTGTCTGTGTGCTTTGGCTGGGATGGGGAAGAGGGGCGTGGGATTGGGAAGAGGTAGGAGGAGGAGGGACGGACAATAGACTTCAATGTAAGTTACTTGAATGGTAACCTAACCCTTTTTTGTCCTTTCATAGACCTTACTGGGTCGATCTTCCAAATATATCCCAGGAGAAGTTTTTTTTTTTTCTCTCTTTTTGTTGGTCCTGATGAAGCATCATTGGATCCTTTCGGACCATCAGATGCGAAACATGTTGACCCGTGTCTAGAGGCCCAGTGATAATTCTCTCGCCCTGACTCATTTTCAGAAAGTGGTTGAGCATTATACCTCACATGTACACTTTCACGTTGTTTTTAACCTTGGTCAAGACCTTTGATTTTTGATAGTAAATTACTTAGGTATTGAGGTTTAGAACCAATTTTAATTTTCTCTCTCCTGTTTTTGATGCAAGTCTGCTTGGATACCTTCCTCTTGGCAACCTGCGTAAAAGATCTCCGGCAAAGAGCCCCCTCTTTGGGGAGCCCGTCAGACATTGCAGCGCCGGTCTGATGATGAGCATCTCCCAATGATGAAGCCTGACACCCTACAGGGTGTGTGAGGGCTCTTGCTCCTAAACCTTCGGGTTCCCTGTGTCCCCTTTGGGAACAGTGTACTCCGCTTGTTGTCAATAGGCATATAATATAGACATATTGTCTGAATTGTCACACCATCATGGATTTATATACACAATTGGAGCCAGATCTCTTGCCAGCCATATGCAATCCCTATTGCATCCCTCCCATTGTACAAGTCTTGTCCATGCTACATTACCTTTCAGAATACAGTGGCCTTAACATCAGGGATGTCTCAGCCCATGTTCAGTCTTTTCTTGAAGGATGTACTGTGTGCTTTGTTGAAGAACCTGGACAGCTACATCAGGTTCCCCCAACCTGCGGACTTGACCCATGTGAAGGCAGGCTTTTATGATATGGGACACATTCCTCATGTGCTAGGGGCCATTGATGGCACCCATGTAGCCCTGGTTCCTCGCAGTGCCAATGAACAGGTGTAGAGGAACAGGAACAACTACCACTCTATAAATGTTCAAGTGGTGTATCTGGCAGACCAGTACATCTTACAAGTGACAGCCAAGTTTCCAGGATCAGTGCATGAGTCCTACATTTTTCAGAACAGCAATGTCCCACATATGATGGCACTACTACACACGGAGAGGACCTGGCTCCTTAATATGTATGCATACAAAGGTGTTTAAGTGTTATGGCACCTGTCATCACATTCTGGCTAGTTGCTGTACATATATTTTCACAAGTCCTACATTTGTGCTACAGGTGACTCTGGCTATCCAAACCTTTCTTGGCTGTTCACATCAGTGAGGTATCTTGCAATGGAAGAGGAACTCCATTTCAATGAGGCCCATGGTGTGTAATCGAGCATACTTTTGACCTCCTGAAGGCAAGATTCAGGTGCCTGGACCTATCTGGAGATGCTCTCCTCTACTTGTCCCAAAAGGTATACCAAATTATCGTTGCCTGCTGCATGCTCCACAATCTAGCCCTAAGATGTCAGATACCATTAACGGCTCATGAGGGTGAGGCAGCTGGACCATGTGGCGGAAAATGCTGAAATGAAAAGTGATGAGGAGCCAGAGGAAGAAGGTGCAGCATACTCTAGGACTGAGCTCATCAATTGGTGCTTCCAGTGACATACAGGTATGTAGAATAGTGTTTTGCCTGTCTTGAATGTCCACATTCAGAGATGGATTGGTGACAATAGTTCTCCTGACGTGATTCATCAATGGGGGTGTAATGTGGTCCTATTCCTATATGTGAGTTGTGGTAGCTGACTGATAGAATGTAAGGCGTAACAGTGATTCTGCTCTACCATGTGTGTTCACTACAGTTACCTACATTCACTCCTCAAATGGACAGATGAGTATTGAGCTATCTTTGCTGCAATCTCTTGTTCTCATCACATTCCACCCACTGACTGTGGAATTTAATCTGTGCCTCTGCTACCTATGGCTTGAGACAATCATAGTCATTAGGCATTGCCAAAGGATTACAGACATGAGGGTTGTACATGACAGATGGCAGGTTAATAATTTGTGTGGTTAGTCTGTGACCGATGATGTATGGAAATATCTGGGGCCCCTGCTCAGGAGGTATTCTACACTGGGCATGACATCTATGACCTACGTATGTGCTTTGCGTGGCACCATGCCTTCTATGCTGATGGTACTCTCTGTCATGTTCTTTTTGCAGATTGGAATACGGACTATACTCTTGAATGGCCCCAGATTCCTACCTCTCTGATACATGTCCTGGGACATATTTGTATTTTTTTTCTCCTGCTGAGGGTGTCTCCCCCTGCTGTCCATTACACTGTCCATTCGATGTAGGGGGGCATCACCAGACCACAGTTAGCAAGCATGACAATTGTTGATGTTTTATAAAAATTATATATACAGTTGCTATGTTCTATGGTGATTAATTGTGCATATCATAATATTGAAAGTCAAAATAAAGGTGCATAAATTGACATTAAGGTGATGAGTGCGGTCATGGTAGATGAAATCATCAGAGTAACTGCTAAAACAGTTGGTTGCACAGGTCCAGTGCCATGGGAAAATTGAGTCATGTCTCTGAACAGTCAACAGGGTGTCTCAGTGGCACATAAGGGAGACAAATCAGGTGAGATTCACTTCCTGACAATGGGTTTAGTCTTAGCATCTGCTCCCGCTGGATGTATGGTTGGATATCCACGTTGGCAGGGGGTTCATCTGCTACAGAGGGAAGGGTGTCTGAGGTCTGTGCTTTACCTGGAAGGGCCTCCATCCCACTAACTGCCGCTAATATTGATGGGGCAGGTGTAAGGTTGCTAGCGGAAGGGGCCTGATGGTGTGTAGTGGAACCACTCAGGGTGGTGTTGGTGTCCCTCAGCACCCCTGCTATGGAGGCCATGGTGGCATTGTGGGCCTGTTATTGCTTCATGACCTCCTGGTGATATTCCCTCTGCAGCCTTTGGTTTTCCCCAACATGAGAAATTTGGTATGCTCCCAGGACATGGGAGATGATTTCCTGGTCAATATAGTCCCTTGGAGGCTCCCTCCTGTGGTCCACAGCTTCCCTCCCATGCCCCCTGCCCCCAGGTGCCTGAGCCCCTGGCAGGGTGTGCCCACTCCCAGCGTTAGCAGGACCTTCATTGTCGGGATGTCATGGATTGACTCAGGGCCATGTGCTGTGGGGCACACAATAGTGGTAACAGACCTTTGGATACAAGTTTGGGGACGATAGGTTGGCTGTGCAGTTCTAGCAACAGGGTGGGTGGATTGATGAAGGAGGGTGAGGCAGTGAGTTGTAGACCGACCAGGTGTCCAGGTGGGCCAGGTAGGTTGTCACGGTCCAGACATCCAGGCATGTTGTCCTCACTGGGGCCTTCATCCTGTGGAGGTCTGGCAATCTCTCCTATCCACTCCATGGTGGCACTGGCATGGGTACTTCTGGATGGAGTGAGACACTGAGTTAAATATAGAAAGAGTGTTTTCTTATCTGTTTGTCAGATGCATACAGTGTCTTAACAGGATTCCCAGCTATAACAATGACAGATGCGGCACAGAATAACTTTGGTGGTACTACTTGACTGTGACATGTGTTCCATACTCAATGTTGGGTGCTTTCATTCAGGGTTGGTACATATGGCCCTGTGGATGGGTTCAGGTATTGTCTGATACTTCTCATAACTGTTCTGCACTGTTAACTACTGAATAGTCAGGCTTGTTAGATGTCACAAAAAATTACTGAACATTGCACCATGATGTCCCAGTAGTTGGACAGTATGTGAGTATGCAAGGTTAAATTTCCTGTCTCATCATGTTGTGTATGTGCATGGAGTCTACCATCTTACTTTCCATACCATGGTCAGTCCATGTCAGGGTTGGAGATCTAGATTTGTGGCCAATTTGGTTCTGTCACAGAGCTGTAGCTGTGTCTAGCCTTGGTTGCCTTAGTTGTGTGCTACTGCATTGCTGTCATTGCCATGTAGTGGTCCTCAGTCATACCATCTAGTTGGTGTAGCTCGTACAATAGGCATACATGCAAGAGATGTGATGTGCACATTCCATGTTTTCACGTAGATGGACTAGTGCATTGTGGGAGTTGTATTGATAGTATTAGCCAATGCTATCAGTGCCTTTGCCAAGGGCTGTGTGGAGGTGTGGCATGCAGGAGAGGGGCATCAGGTGAGTAGATAGGAGGTGTAGTGAGAGTGAATTGGGGAGTATTTGGGTGGTGAAGAAGCATGCAGAACACGACAATTGTGTGACATGGAAGTTGGGGTTACTTACCAGAGTCCATTCCCCCAGGTATTCCAGTCATGCCCTTGGGATGCAGTATGTCCAAGACCTTCTCCTCCCAAGATAGGAAGTGTGGGGGAGGGAGGTAGGGTCCCACCGCCAGTCTTGTGCACATCGATCTGGTGTCGCAATGCCATGAAATGTACCTTCCCCCGTAGTAGTTCCACCTCTTCCTGATGTCGTTCCTTACATGCGGATGGTTGCCTACTGAGTTGACCCTGTCGATTATTCTTTGCCACAACTCCATTTTCCTGGTAATCGATGTTTGTTGGATCTCTGCTCGAAAACAGTTGTGGCTGTACCCTGACAATTTCATCCACCATGACCCTCAACTAGTCATCTGTGAACTGTGGGTGCTTTTGTGGGGACATGGTTCTCGTTGTGTTGAGGGGGTGTTGTATGTGTAAGGGTACGAGGTGGGTGATTGATGGGGTGTGGCGTTGTGTGTGATGGACACTTGTCATTATTTGGGGTGCTCAGTATGTGTGTTGTGTATTAGTTGTGCTGGTGTGTGGAGTGTGGTGTATGATGCATGTGGTGGGTGTGTGTATGCCTATGGTGTTGGGTGCTCTCTCTCTCTCTGGTTGCCTGCTCTTAGTGTATGTGAATGTCCTTTTTGTTGCAAAGGATTGTGGGTTGTGTCGGAGTATGTTATATAGTACTGTGAGTAGGTGTGTTTGGTGTGTGGATGTGTGTCAGGTGTGGGCTATTTAAACTGTCCAATGTGGTGTTGTGTTCTGACAGTAGTGAGTTTTGACCGCAGCGGTTCACACCGCCAATGGTATTCTGCCATGGAAGAACCACTCTGGTGATTTGTGGCTCGAAATCTGGGGGGTGGATTTGTGTCAGCCTGGCGGTGCTGGTGGTAGAACCGCTACTTTCCCACCCTCCAGTGTCCTGGGAGTCTCAGATTTTTGGCTGTTTTTGGGCGGTCTTCAGTGTGTGACACTTAATACAGCAGTGGGATGACTGCCAACAGGGCAGTCTTTTGGTGGCCACCACCGCGGCGGTCTTCTGATAAGATCGTAATGAGGCCCTTAGTGTACATTTTCAGAAGTGTCTCTAAATACTCCAGTTGAAACAATACTAATATCTCTCTATGGCTGGATGGAGTATGTTTTAATATGGAACTACCCACTGCTTGTTTGAAGTCAATGATTATTTGCAAATAGTAATGGTTAGTTCTGGACTTTCTTTGAGTTAGTATTACACAGTATGTAGCATTTTTTTAAAACAGAAGTATGTACAATAAAGGTATGTTGCAGTATTCACCATCTATGATGTAAATTTGTCTAAATGTTGAACACCAAAGTGTAAGTGTACTGTCCGCTATCCACGTCCTAATTTGTGTCAGTCTTAGCAGGCTGTGTTTTTTTGTTGCATAAATTATTTTTCTGTCATTATCAGTGCTCTCACATATAAAGAAGAGTTTCTCACTGTCTGCTGCAGTTAAGTTATCTGGGATATACATGTCTTGGATTTGTATATGAGCAGAAGGGGTTTAAGTTGTAAAATTTCTGATTCAGGCTAGAAGTCCTTTTAAGTTTGAGAAACCTATGAGTTGACCTATTCGTATGATTTAAAAAAAATTAGTTCTATGGAACCAGTGCTTACTTCCCTGAGGTTTGTAAAACATTTCTAACTTCTATCTTTGTGACGTTGGTGGGTATTTATATTCTCTAAATTTAAGTACCACATTTTGGCCCTCATTACAACATTGGCGGTAAATGCTGCTTACCGCCGTGCAGAAGACCGCCAACACACTGATGCCCGGCAGAATTCCGCTACAGCTATTACGACCCACAGGCCGGAATCCGCCAAAATCCAGACACCCACACAAGTTCGCCACACGAAAGGTCAGTGATAAACTGGCGATAACAAAACCGACACCGTCACGCCAACAGGAATACGCCCACACTATCATGACCCACAAATCCACGCGGCGGTCTTTCAACCGCGGTATTCCATTGGCGGTACACACCGCTGCGCTCAAAATACACACACATTTACAAAACACAACCACATTGGACAATTCAAAATACACACACTTGATACACATACATACACCACTCCCACACACCCCATACAATATAAAACACACACCCACATCACCCACAAACCCCATGGCAAACATTGAGAAAGAAGCACAGAGAAAGACACCACTATCAACAATACTAGCATCCACAGGCACACACCATCGTCACTCACACAGCATCCACGCACCACAGACAACACACACAAACACATCCCCTCACACATCACAACACACACCACCCTACACATCACCCACACCACATCATGGTGGATGGAGCTATGGCGCAGAATCGTAGACAGGGTCATCGCAGTGGGACAGCACCCAAGAGCACGGGATGACATCATTATGCTTGTGGATTTGATGGTGTTTGATTTTTAAGAGATGTTTGTTGAGGTTTTCCCTTATTTTTGCAAGTTATGGGACAGCTGCTGGATTTGTGCCTGTTTAAAAAAAGAAGGTTTGTTAGAATTATCTGTGCAGCCTCTCGCCTAGCTTGAGGACTCCAGCTTTCCTATGTCTTACTACATTCACCCTCTTCCACATCTTCATCCTGTTATATCTCTTTCTGCCATCCATAGACCCATAGTGTGTCAAATTTACACGGAAGACCCTTCCCCGATACGCCAACTTCTCGGCGCCTATACACCAGTCCACACCTTTATCCCACTCTTGCATGGTTGGCAGCGACTTTGCCCCCCAGTACTTAATGAGATCGCTTTATGCCACTATCTTGGCAACATTGCTGTAGAGAAAGGCGTAGCCATATAAGGATTGTTCACTCCTTATTACTAGGGAGACCATCTGAGGGCTGAGCTACTCTCTAAAATCCAATAAGTCAAATAATTGATTGTGTATTCTCTCCCAGTATGCTCTCGGCCACCAGGTACTCCCAACTCATATGAATCACGATGGTCTCATCCGAAAGCCCTTCAAGCAGTGATCATCAGCTATTTTCCCCATCCAGAAGAGCTGAGTCCTTGTATAATATGCCTTGTGAAAGAGTTTCAATTGGATTAACTGGAAACCTGCCCTGATCGCAACCTTCCCTGGGCATTTGCATGCCATCCTTCAGTCATCATCTTCAAGCCTACCCAGATCCCCCTCCCACTTCTCACAGAGCCGGTCACGTGATGGGAGGCTATTATGAAATAGCACAGAATAAATTTGGATTACCGCATGGCTCATCAGGGGATCCCCCAGTGTCCCATACTCCAGTGAGAATTTCTCCGCCACTTTTTCCTTCAGTGCCCTGCACCTCCTTAAGATATATATCAGTTGCCGACACCTCAGGAACTGACTTCCTTTCAATTTATATGCCACCTGTAGGGCAGCAAATGAGATCAGCTCTCCATCTTTCCAGACACCTCATAATGTGGTGCGGTTCCTACTATTAAACAGGGCTGCACTCTTAGACAGCAAAACTTCAGAATGTGGGGGACTGCGACCATCTACACCATCAGAAAATGTCAGCCTGGTTCTTGGCTAGCTCACAACACCTAACCTGAACCCCTAACCTTACATGGAGAAGGTGAGTTGTAGCAGCCTGAAATATCACACTCTGACTCCCCAGGGAAGCAGTGAAAACAGATCTCACCCTTTCATCATATTACTCATGCATTCCAAGGCGAGCACGCAAGGAAGATACATGCTGAATTTCAATATATTTGTTGAAACTAACATAATTTTATATAGAGAGACAGAGCTGCAACAATTAGGTAGACGAAACAGAGCAAAATAAACAGCATCATGAACAGGGTGAAAACAATGAACATTACCACCATGGTTAGGTGGTTCTAGAAATGCTAGTGATTCCTACTCTGCCCTAATACCCTAAAGAGAGCATATGTGGATGTACACTTCTGCCTGCCCAATCCAAGGAATTAGCCTCAGCCTCATACTTAAAACTGGTGTCAAGAGTCTGCCTATGTGATGACTAGCAATCAGGAAGCTGGTGGATCAGCACTAGGAAAACTGCATTGTCGAACACAGCGACCCAAAGATGGACTTGGCTGGAATACCCCTCTAACCCTTCCAGTCAGCACATTGCTTGCATAATAAAACTGTACTGTCTTAGAAGATGCAGCTCTGGCATGATGCTGTGTCTTGGTATTAGAAGCTGTCACCAGAACTGACAACGAGGCACAGAGAATATCTTGTTCTATATGTGGCCTTGGATGGAGTGTTCTTGATTGTGTGTCAAAAAAAACAACTGAACACAAGCATCATGTACACTGTTTTCTCAGAATATTATCATGCACGCGTGTATACAAACAATATTATTGCTAAAAAGCAATGTGGCTAAAATGTACTCTGTACAAATGTGCTATGTGAAAAGCTGAAAAACAGGGGGTACCAACTCCATCCAAGATGGACATCAAGACAGTCAGTGACAGAGACAGATTCAAAAACCCAATAGACTAAAGCATGTAAAACTAGTAAAATGATAAAATGTTCACTCCCACAAGCAAATCAAAAAAGTGGAATTAAAAATATGGCAATTTAAAAGAGTATAAATTTGGATAAAAATATGAGCCAAATTGAAACAGTCCTGAAGGAATCCAAATTGTCAAGTTCAATGGAATCCAAGATGGATCACACTTCCACAGACAACAGTACCACCAGAGCCTCAGTGAATAGGTCAAAGGACCACACATGGTCAGCGGTCCCAGCTGCCACCAAGACAGTAGCATCCTGTGTAGTTCCCACTAATGATGAGCCGGTATCCACAAATTCTGAAGCTGTATCCATAAGTAGTGGCTCATGAACAGCATCTTGAGGCAACCAAAGACAGTGTAGCACAGGTTGGACGCAATAGAACCAAACTGGTCAAAAAGACACAGACTGGTCTTTACTCAGTTTCTCCAGTACAGATGCACCAAAGTACTGTATCACATGTTTACAACACAGGTTGACATATGGTAGTTGTATCAGCTTGTGGCTTTGAGATGGGACATCCATTGTGAAGCAGAAAAAATAAGACTAAAATGCCCCCTATTAAACGCAATGTCAGTGGCAAGCCTCCAAAGATACTTGAAAATACTAAGCTGTTTGAAATGTACTGACAAAGCCCGGCCCTACCCCTTTAAAAAAGTGTAAAATTCCTGTGGTGTAAAAGGGCGACCCACAAGGTCGCCAAAATGTCTTGGAAAATTGATGTTTAAAAGAGCCTGTATTGCATATGAACTTGCAATTTGAATATCTCGCAAGCAGATGTGTGCGCCACGTTCTTCTGAAACAATAGTGCTTTGAGTTGGCTCAGCTTGTCGAAGTTAACATTAGATGTTGGAATGGGAGGCCACAAGCTGACTGCTCTAATCTTGTGAGCGGGAGGAAAAAAGTATGTTTCCACAGCAGGTCACTATTTGAGCAACAGAAACCACATATGGGATACCTGTCCTCATCCCACAACAGCTTTGGTCATTCAGTATTAAGTAACTTCCATTTGAAAGTAACTGAAACACTGGGTGGATCAGAGAAGCTGGTACTCCCTTCAAGTAACAAGCCAGATTGACTGCTGATGCAATACAGAGGCCGTGCAACTTTACTTGTTTATAAAGCATAGAATGGCTTATTGAAGTTTCACATTTGTTTTCACCTAGAAAAACATCCCTTTCTGCATTTATACATTTGTAATCAAAAGGTAGTTCCCTTACTTCATGGATGAAACTCTCCCCCAAAGCCTCATATGTGCCCACTAAAAAATGTTTCAAACATGCAGTGAATTGATATGAGGAGAGAGGCAATGAGATAACTCTGTGTATTAGCAATACTGCTGAAGATGTCTCTGCTACAGTGAACAGTAATTTATCTATCTAAATTTTCTATGTTAAGCATTGTGTATGTGGCATCCTTTCTTAGACATTACTAGGTGTTCTTGTCAGATTAAACAGCAAAAATAACCCTGTACAGTTTGTGTGCTTCCAGGGCATGCAATGTTCGTTCAATACTTCCAATCACCATCCTAACTGTATAACAGACCTCATCTGATTCTTCCCATGTTGTAAAAAAGACATGTCATTTTGTATGATGTCAATTGTAAAAGACGCAATGTTATTCAAGGTGTAGATATGAGTGGATAATCTGTAGATTCCATTATAAACCAGCGCCAATGCTTTCTCTAAGTTATCCTGTTCTATTTGCCTCAAACATGTAGCTGTTTCCATTTGTGAAAGATTCCATATTTCATTGTAAGAGGAATACAGAAATCTTTTTGTGCTCGGAGACCTAGGACCTATCAATAAATCTTGCAAGTTAATGTCCTCAGATAGGAGAGGGAGGCACTCTGTTACAGCTGACAATGTGGAGTATTGCAGCCATTGGTGACATAACTTCCCCATGCTGTAAGTTGTAACCACCCCCTTGTGTTGAGAGATGTACCAAGGGTCTACATGCTTTAAAGCCCTGCCAAAAAATTTAAACAATTAGTAGGACAACCAGTTGTGCCGACTGGACTCAATAACCACCCATTGGTACCTGAAAGTGTAGAATTAAATCTGCCATTTTGAAGCATCCCTTTGAGCTCTTCCTCAGCTTAATTATTAACATTTGCCAGTTCTCAAATTGTGCAATTGAGGGAATATTGGGCACATTCATTCCTTAGTTTTCTCCAGACCTAGGCAAATAGTCTGTTGTATCGTGTCATTCAGAAAAACATCTGTAATGGAATCACACACACTTTAATTAAGACATCCAGGCCTTGTGTTTCCTGAAATGATTTTAAATTAATTGCATATTTCCAAAGGTCATATCCTTTGACAGATAGTTGCCAAACAAATTAACTTGAATAAATTAATTTGGTGTTGGTCACCATGTTTTTCCTTCCTTTTGAATGTGTCAATTTGAAATAATAGACACAGGATCTGTAGTGTCATACTCAGACAAATATGTAAATTTGTCTAAATGTGTTATAGGACTACCCACTGGTGAAGTCGGGCAATGTTCCCATTGTGTATAATTTAAAACTGTGTGTAGAATGCTAGTTCTATGCCAATAATTGTGTTCATAATAATGGTAACAGAACAGTTCTCCATAATTGGCACTGTTCATAAACATATCTTCACTTTCAAATACATTATAATATTCAAGGTCAGATAGCATTGAGATAACTGTTTCACAACCCAATCTTCTGACAACCCACTAGGTGTAATCTTATCATTCATTTAAATCTTAAAGACATAAGGGGGGTCATTCTGACCCTGGCGGTAATTACCGCCATGGCGGAGGTCGGCGGTACACCGCCAACAGGCTGGCGGTGCACCGCTGGGCATTCTGACCGCAGCGGTTCAGCCGTGGCCAGAAACGGAAAGTCGGCGGTGTACCGCCGACTTCCCGCGCGCTCCGCCGCCATGGGGATTCTGACACCCCCTACCGCCATCCGGTTCCTGGCGGTTCTCCCGCCAGGAACAGGATGGCGGTAGGGGGTGCCGCGGGGCCCCTGGGGGCCCCTGCAGTGCCCATGCCAATGGCATGGGCACTGCAGGGGCCCCCGTAAGAGGGCCCCACGAAGGATTTCAGTGTCTGCTTTGCAGACACTGAAATTCGCGACGGGTGCAACTGCACCCGTCGCACCTTCCCACTCCGCCGGCTCCATTCTGAGCCGGCGTCCTCGTGGGAAGGGTGTTTCCCGCTGGGCTGGCGGGCGGACTTTAGGCGGTCGCCCGCCGGCCCAGTGGGAAAGCCAGAATGACCGCCGCGGTCTTTCGGCGGGAACCGCTTGGCGGGCGGCGACCGCCGTCCGACACGGTCAGAATCACCCCCAAGGTCTTTAAATTAATTCTGTAGCACCAAATATATCATAAAGAACTTTATCCCATACAATTTCATCAGAAACGGAAACAGCAGAAATGTTCACAAGGGACAAGTTTCTTTGCACTTTGTGAGAAGATAAGTGGGGTTTTAAACTCATTTACCAGTTCCACTGTTGAGAATTCAGGAAGGTAATGCCCATTTATAAGCAAAAAAACTAAACAGTCACAATCCAGCCCATAAACGTACTGCAAGCAAAGCAAGAATAATTCACAATTAGGACTATGGGTGGAGCAGACAGGTGCGTTATAACCAATGAAGACATTTATGTAAGTCTTGAAGCAAAATGACAGATGAGTCGGAAGAAAAATCATCAATGTCAACAAAGTATCCAGAAGCAGACTGCGTGAAAACCGGAGCATCAGCAGGTGTAAGGGAACTGTAGACACCTCAGAAGGTGGTTCATCATAAACAACTCGGTTGCTTTCAGTAGTAGTAGTAGTAATACAACATTCTAGACTTAGGCCTGGAGTTGGAGTTGCAGCTATAAAGGTGTTGGGAAGTGGATTATTGGTATGGGCAAGTAAGTACCTACACTTAGCAATAGGCCACTAACCCCCACTAGGTCCAGTCAGGTCTCAATAAATTAATCCCAGCTCAACTCTTGGTAGCTGGACAACAAGCAGTTAGGCTTAACCTAGGAGAAAAAGGCCCTCATTATGACATTGACGGTTTTGTCCGGAAACCACTGATGCCAAGGGCACCAGAAGACCACCAGTGCTGGCGGTCTTCCGTCTGCCATAACATGGCTGCTGCAGGATTTCCACCACAGTAAGGATGGAAATCTGGCAGTAGCCATGCTGGCGGTCGAGGTGCCTGGGCGGTGCTACCACCTGCACAGCCCCGCCAGTAGGATGCTGCAAGCCTTATTTTGACCAAAAAGTAGTGTCCTGCTGGCGGGGTGCTGCTGGTGGTAGCAGTGCCCCTTCTCGTTCCCTGCCAGACAACCTCCTAGCTGGACAAGTTAAGTCGGGTGGCCGTCAGAGGAGGGGGGTGTTGTGTGTAAGTGTGTATTGTCTGCGTGTGTGAATGAATGTGTGTGTGCATGTGTACGCATGTGAGTGAATGCGTGTATAGATGTGGTGGTGCATGGGTGAATGCATCGTGTGTGGGTGTGGGTGTGTGTGTGTGCATGATTGTGGGTAGGGAGTTTGGGGGACAGTGATTCTAGGGGTTGGGGGTGGTGTGATTCTAGGGGGTAGGGGGGCTGGAGGGGTAGTGTGAATCTATGGGGGTATAGGGGTGGTGGTGTGATTCTAGGTGGTGGGGTGGGGGTTGGGGGGTAGGAGATTGCTGGGGGGTTGGTCATGTGTGGACCACCGGGTCGGAGAAGCACATCTCTGGCCTCTCGGTTCATACCGCCATGGTGGTATGAGTGGTGATGTGGCAGCTTGGCTGCGGCCAACCCACCACACTCATAATGTGGCAGTATACAAAAGACCGCCTGGGTTAAAATGAGGGCCAAAGTGTGTAAAGCATTCAGAAATCACAAAACAGTAATAAAATAAAACACAGGAAACAGTTTAAAAATCGGTGCGTCAATCTTCTCCTTGCGAAGTCAGGCTGCGTCATTCCGGTTCAGCGCGCAGTAATTTTTGCACCGGGATCTGTGCTGTTTTAATACCCAAATGTGCTTTAGAAGTGGGGGAGACTTGAAAGAGTGGCTTAGAAGTGCACAAGGTCCCCCTTTCAGTTCCATCCTGTCTGCCAGGGTCCCAGTAGGGGGTGTGGCAGTCCTTTGTGTGAGGGCAGGCTACTGTCCTTTGAAATGTAAGTGTCAGGCCCTCCACCCTCCCAGCTCAGGAAGACCCACTCAATATGCAGATGTATGCAAGTGTGACTGAGCATCCTGTGTTTGGGGTTTGTCTGAGTGAATGCACAAGGGAGCTATCAACTAAACCTAGCCAGACTTGGATTGTAAGGCACAGAAGGATTTAAGTGCAGAGAAATGCTCACTTTATAAAAGTGCCATTTCTAAAATAGTAACAACTTTAACAGCAGGATTTTGTATTACCATTCTGGCCATACTAAATATGACCTTGTTACTCCTTTCAGATCAGAAGCTACCACTCAAACAGTATATGAGGGTAGCCCTAATGTTAGCCTATGAAAGGAGCAGGCCTCAGAGCAGTGCAAAACAAATTTAGGAGTTTTACACTACCAGGACATGTAAACTACACAGGTACATGTCCTGCCTTTTGTCTACACAGCACCCTGAGCAAGTCGAATTGGTAGTGAAACTGCACATACAGGCCTTGCAATGGCAGGCATAAGGCATGGTTAAGGGGCTACTTAAGTGGGTGGCACAATCAGTGCTGCAGGCCCAGTAGTAGCATTTAATCTACAGGCCCTGGCACATATTGTACACTTTACTAGGGACTTAAATGTAAATTAAATAAGCCAGTTGAGTATGATCCAATGTCACCATGTTTTAAGGGAGAAAGCATATGCACTTTAGCACTGGTTAGCAGTGGTAAAGTGGATAGAGTCCTAAAACAAGCAATAACAGTGCACAAAAAGTGGAGGGAGGCAGGCAAAATGTTAGGGGTGACCACCCTAAGGTTGTCAGGTCTAATAGCTGTTTTACCTCACCAAGGCGTATAAAACTATGTTTATAAGGTCCCTGCATATAAATACATGACACCCAGCCCTAGGGCTACACAGGACACAACTTACGGTGACTTAAAAGTCAAAATAAGGTAGTTTAAGACTTTGGAAGTACTTTTAATTCCAAAGTCGAATTTGCATGTAACTTTAATCTAAAAACAGCCAGAAAGGCAAGCCTGCCTTTAAAATGACACTGGGCACCTCAGCAGTGCACCTATGGGTGCACCACCTATGCTGGGGTTCCTAAACCTACACACACTACCATATACTAGGGACTTATAGGTAGGTTAATATTGCCAATTATAATTAGCCTAATTTGCATATCTACCTTACACAGAGCACTGGCCCTGGGACTGGTAAGCAGTACACAGGGCACAGCCAAGAGTCAGTAACCACCAGTATCTGTCCAAAAAGATTGGGGTGACCAGGGCAAAAAGTAGGACTTTCCTACACTGTACAAATTTCACTTTGAACATGTAACAAGATGTACATGACTTTTTAATGGTAGTGCTAAATGTGCTAGAAAAAGAGGGAATTGCAATTAATAATTTCATGTGTATATTGTTACTATTCAGACAGAACGATCATTCAAACAGAGCGCTTGTGTAACTTACAGTACTAAATTGCAAGTTAGTGTCATTTGAAAAACTATTTGTGTCAGCTGTACAGAACAACTCCCGTCCAGACTGCACATCTCTACATTGGTTATAAGACACAGTACCAAATATCTCATTCTCATGCTACAATGATGTAAAGTTGATGGTAGTAAAATCAATACTGATCTCACCAAATTCAAAGCTGGTCCCATATCAATTCATAAGAAACCATACACTACTGTGGCTATTGTTTTCCATCATGGACACTCAACTCAGGTCACTACACAGTCTACTTTAAAAATGCATCTGACTGGACTGAATGTGATGATGCTTCTCTTACATTGATACAGAGATTACTGAACTTCCTAATTCCTACATTGTACATAACTACTACCAAACTTCTGCGAAAATATTTGGAAACATGTATGTAGGTATAAATAGGCACAAAAATATTAACACTAATGTTCTTTGCTGTTATGTGTCCTCCCAAGGATAACGACTAAATAGTGATTTAACTTGTTCTAATAATAAATGAACTTAAAACAAATAAATGAGTTTCAACGTGTGCTATATACCAACACTGGCCTCATGCACATGGGTTTTTTCATAAATCTAAGGGCCTGATTTAGATCCTGGCAGAGGGGGTTACTCTGTCACAAACGTGACGGATATCCTGTCCCCCATATTACGATCTCATGACAGCCTCTATAGATTTTAATACGGCAGACAGGATAGCTGTCACATTTGCGAAGGAATAACCCCTCCGCCAGGATTTAAATCAGGCGCTTAGTTTATTTTTCCTTACAATTATATAATGGATTGCATTTAATTAAACTGTTAGTATTCTGGTGTATGTACATTTTACATCTTAAATCAGGATGCATTCATAGTAAATGCAAATCCCATCATAAACAGTACAATCGAGTGAGAGGCTCGCATGAGCAAACCAGGAAGCACTGCCTCGTTGGACTGAAAGAGAAGGATTGTCTCCTTGGCTTCCACAAGCTCTTGCAAGATAGTTGCAAGAGCCGGCGATTATGGTGGCTTTCACTGGCTCTTACAAGACTCTTGCAAGAGTTTTTGAGAACAGAAAAAAGGGAAACATAATGCAAAAACATATATCATAAATGCAGAGGCTAGCTATTAAAAGAACTGTTTTTGTTACCAGTTTTTAACAACTATAAAAGTATTTCACTTTTTTGGGCATTTTACATTTTTTTAAAAAGGGTACAACAACAACATACAATTTAAGGTGCAAAACGAACACCAGCAACAACTCCTTAAAAAAAAGGAGAAAAACTTACAAAATGATTTTAAAAACAAACGAATGCTTATGGGGGTACTTGTGCTCTTGTACAAGCTTCTTTTGGGCAGACCTGCTTGTCTTGGAAGAAACAATTATCTGATTGCAGAAACAGCAGCGCTTTACTAAAAAAAGGCAGGGTTATTGTACTTCTGAGCACTTAGAACCTGCACAGGCACAGTATCTCCTGGAGCAAATGACGTTAAAGCCGCTGTAGGGTTGTTTAGCTCTGCAGCACAAGCCAACTCTGCCTGTGTAAGCCTTTGTGGATGCATAGACCGCAGGTGTCTCACAACCCTGTGGAACTCATAATGTATTGTTTATTTTTGCTCCCCTGAATGAACTCTTTGCTGCAAAGTTTCCATGTGACGTACTTCAAAGAAAGAGTCTTGGCAGCTGGCCTCATTTTGAAGAATTGACGCACAAAGGATTCCTTGGATGGCTGAGGTGCCTGAGCTACTGGAGCCCCTGGGTGTTTATCTGAATCAGATGAAGAAAAAAATCTGCGGAAAGGAAAACAGGACAGGAGAGCAAGCCAAATATGTCTACTTTCGCCAAAGTCCAATAGTGAATGTGGCTGGATGGTTCTGACCATCGGGTCCGCCCTCATTTTTTCTTTTTGATTACCAGGTTTTTGACCTTTTACTGTGAGGGATCCTTTAAGTCAGGGGCTCTCCCCCAGTGAACTCATGGTAAAATGGGCTGTGTGTATATCTACTGCCGGTGCTGCCTTGCTAAAAAAAAGCTGCTGTGGCACAGCAAGAGTAGGAGGCCCTGGGCACATGTGAGGGCTGCACGGGATAGGGACACTCCATTATAAAGCACTAGAAAAGGGTGGCCTAGGGCATAACTCAGGTCCCATAGGTCCCACCGAGACCAGAGTCACACCAATGTATGAAGAGAATGATGTATTAGGTTACAAAAACATAGTTAGACAACTTATAGGTGCCATTTTTCTCTGACTCTGCTCAGGATTAGGGTCAATTACTGCTCTATCCATCTGCTTGACCAGGGCCTTGCATCAATCAGCCAGCTGGCAGCACCTGCCAAGAAATGGGCAGGGAGGCCCTGGAAGGAATGTCAGGGAGGAGGGGCTGAGTTTCAGAGCACATGTGACCCTAGCTCCTGGATGACACCATTTTGAGCTATCCCAGAAGACTGTGCAGGAAGGAGGGAACAAGGGCAAGGAAGTAATGTGGCACCTCTGGATTGGTCAGAGGTGCAGGCTTTACGGACACTTCCACCCCCACTTAAAAGTTCTTGCAAAGGGGAGAGCTCTCTTTCTTGGTTGTGCTTTACTGTCGGACACTGGGACTGTAGACAGGCAGCATGGACAACAGGATGGAAGAACCCCTTGACTGCCCCCTGGGGCAAGGACTCTGTCCCTGAATGACTTCAGACCCAGTGAGGCGCATGCCAGGGCCAGGTAAGCGGGCCCCTTTAATTCCCCTGAGAACCAGTTGGAGAGAAGACTGGGCTGGCGCAAGGAGAGCGTGCTGCCCAGCAGAAAAAGGAATGCACCCAAAGGAAAGGCGGACACAGGGAGTCAGTAAGATTGGCTCCCTGCAAGCGGGGAACCTTCTAGGCCTGAAGACCTAGCAAAAGTGCTCCTGGTGGCACCACCAGGTGTAAAATGACACCTAGATTGTTGAAAACAGCCTGCAGGGGACCGAGATATCCAACCGAAAAGGTCTGCGACCTTTGACCTAATTCAGAGCAAGTGGTGAAGCATGTGGGGCTCTGCCGCAGCTGTGGTTGATGACCCCGGGGTGGCTAGGGCCCGGGGGCTGCCCCAAAAAGAAGTAAAGCCAGGCAGTGCCATCGTGCTCCCCATGAAGAGGGGTCCTGAACCACATCTTGGGGCCCCCAAAGAGCAACAAACTCGGGATTTGCCATTGCGCTCCCCACAAATATGTGGAGGGCTGCAGGCCTGAAGTAAAGCCAGTGGGGCACCATCTCTGGCTGAGAGAGGGGCCGGTGGCCAAAGACAAAGCTGAGGAGCACTGTGTTACGATTCTGCTATCCCATCTCTAGGGGGCGTGGTAAACGGACTATCTGTAGCCTGGGACTCATCATCAACACTCACTCAGAGTCCCTTTCTGACTCCTGTTTGCTTCCCAATTCGATATGGCATACTATAGAAGAACTACATTTGCTACCATGAACTTCAGGTCCCACAATGCACTGCATGGTACTCAGTCAGACCTGTAATCTTCTGTCCATTGCTTCCTATGGGAAAAGTCTGGTTGTTCCTTTATACTGGATTTTCACCTCCAGGACTTGTGAGAGACTGGAACTGCACACACCTGTGACCTCTCTTGTGCAGCCCAGCCATGTGACTCCGCCCCGGGCTTGCTGCTGCCTGAAACTGCTTATAAGCTGCCATTTCCTGAAGCTCCTTGTTGTGCATTGAAGTTCAATTCCTTTGTGTACCAGACCCCTTGTTGGATTGTGTTCCAGTTCTGTTCCTGTTCTGCTTCAGCCTGAACCTGCTCTGTCTCTCATTCCTGTTCCTGCTTGTTTCTGCCAGAGTCTAATTCCTGTTTCTCAGCCCTTTTCCTACTTGTTTCAGCCAGAACCTGCTCTCTGTTTCCCAGTCCTGTTCCTGCTTGTTCCCGCTCCCTGTATTACAGTCCTGTTCTTGCTTGTTCCAGCCAGAGCCTGCTCTCTGTTTCCCAGTCCTGTTCCTGCGTGTTCCAGGCAGAGGCTGCTCCCTGTTTTTCCAGTCCTGCCAGTTTGCTTCAGCCTGAGCCAGTTCCCTGTTCCTGCCTTTGCCTCCTAGTTTGTTCCTTCTGTTTCTGTTTCCTCTTGGATTATCGTGTCTAGTAAGTATACTATCAGTCCTCACCTGTGTATAAGTTTTTCCGTTGCATTGGGGTTGGCTCCTGGTTTCCAGGAGGTAATTCCAGCCCCCATCCTTTGTCTAGTGTTATAAGTAGTCTTTAGTGCCTAACAGTGACAGCGTGCTATTGCTGTTTTCCAGGAATTGCCACTGTGTTCCCAGCTGGACCAACAAGGGCTAGTCTTGTGTACGTAAGTACAATCCTTGTTTGTGCTCTGAAGGTCCAGAGACAAAATCACTTCTGCTGCCTCCTTTCTATGGAGCTTGCAGGGTGACTATCTGTAAGACTAATCTGCACAGAGGCATTGACGTTCCCTGTTGCTGTGGGAAGTTCTGAGCCCCACCCTGTGTACAACCTTAGTGATAACCCTAGCATGTTTGTCCATTACTGATCCGTTCCTTGTTTGTTCACACTAAGGTTGCTCTGCCTTCACTTTCCTGTTTTCTGTGCCTTACCATAGCTGTCCTTTCCCTGTGTATGCCTTTAGCTGCTCTTCTGCTTCGGTACACTACGTCTGTGGGAGAAATTCTGTGACCTCAAGGGGTGCCCCAACCAGAGTCCTGACAAGACCCACCCCGAACTGTCACACACTGTTGTGCGCCCCCTGAAAATATCCCCCGGGGTCCTGGACCCCATCCTGGGGCCCCACACGGAAGACAAAGTAGAGGGTCCTGTTGAGCCCTCATTATGCCACCCAAAGGTGCCCCAGACTCCATCTTGGAGCCCCGTGAAGAGGAGAAGAGTGGAAAGCAATGCCATGCTCCCTGGAAAGGCAAGGAGGGGCCCCGGACCCCATCATGGGCCCCCGATGATCTGGAGAGGAGGGAAGAGTGCTGTTGCACTTCCCAAGCCACAGCTGCTCGTGTCTGCCTGCAGGAGCGGGCAGACACCCAATAAAGGTCTGGCTCCTGCAGCAGCAACTGGAGGTGCTGGCCATGCTGGGAGCCAGCGGGAGAGGGCAGGGGTGGGCTCCCTGCGCTGCCCCCCCAATGAAGGTAACCCATACCTGGTGTAGCGGTGTCCGGGTGGGACTGGGCACCTCCCGGTTGCAGGACTCCAGCTCTGGAGGAATCGCAGCTCTCCCCGGCACAGCAGGAGAGGCGTTCGTTATTTAGGCATGTTACTCACAAGGCCTTGCAAGGTCCAATATCTTTCTGAGCTCTGTTTCTAGCTCGTGGTGGACCCAGGAAGATGGGGCTACCATCAACAAAGTGCCCAGGAAGAGGGGGAATGGCAGGATCAGCGCAGCCTCCCTCCAATGCAGAATTTGTGTCCCCACCCTAGGTTGAGTGGGACAAAAGAACTGTAACCTCCCAAGGGTTCCCATGCAATGTGGATCACAAGCTTCTTTGAATATATCTTCTTTGTGTGTGGAACAATGCCCTCTAGGGGTGTAGGAGGGTATTATACCAGGTTAAGAGTAATTAGGAAGTAATCTGAGCATAATCTAAAAGTAACCTAAAAGTGATCCTAATTTCTAAATTATTCCAACATGCCTCTCCATGTTCCTTGTTGGTGCTTATTTGAGAAATAATACTGACAGCCATCAGTGATCAAAGGCGATGTACTTTGTTGTAAGATTTTGGTGCTCCCACTCCAAGTTACAGTCAAATATTGCATTTGGATACAAGTGGAGGGGGGTTGGATTATATCTCCCCGCAAGGGAAGACCAGAATGATTATGTCACCCAGAAGTAATCCCATCATATTGTGTATTTGTAAATTGTTGATTAGTATTTAGTGGTGAGTGTGTAATAAATGTACTTTTACTTTATCAAAAGAAAAAATGCACAGGCTGGACTTTCATTTATTGAGTGTCATGCTTGTGCACTTGTGAATGGGGATTACTAGCTCACACCACCTCCCTTGAGTAAGCCTTGGACTGCTCTGTAACGCTACCCTATGAGAATCAAGCGCTACAATGTGGTGTTTGGTTTCCAGTGGTGGTCGAGTGCGGACCCATTACTTGTGCAGGCCAAACAACTAACGACCCACCTTTTAACAGTAAAATAAAGCAAAAAGGATGGAATCTTCTTTTTCTAAATAGAAACAACCTTATGAACCAATCTGAATCCTTCCTTAGGGTGTGCTTTTCACCCGGACCTCTCGTGGGCATCTTGTGAGACTGTAAAAAATACTTCCTTTATATCTTCTATAGAACAGTACATAATTCATCTTTGTACCATAAAAAACATGTCTAATGTTTTTGTTGTCAAGATTATAGTAAAATACTGTAATTAACTTAATTCTAAATGTATAATCTTGCGAGTGATTCATGAAAGCAGGAAGTCCAGCCCCCTCGGAGTCCATGCAGGGGATTGTACACCCGACTCCTGTGAACCAGTGCACTCTGTAACACACTGTTTGCAGGCAGTGAAACTGAAATGCCCCACAGAGCATTGAAAAAATCTACCAACAACAGTGTACATTCCATGCAAAAGTTTTGAAAAAATACTATTTGCTAAAAATAACCACCATCTGAAGGTGCTAAAGAATCTACTACCTGCACCTTTCACAGTATGGTGAAAATTTACAGATAGGTCATCTATTCTAGGAAAACTGGCACAAATGCAGATCTTAGTTCCTGGCACACACAGTCTTCTATTTTAAGTATAAATTATCATCCTGACAAGATTCTTAGGGTGTCATTATACGTTTGGAGGAGGGGATTATTCTGTCACAAACGTTATGAAAATTCCGGCCACCATGTTACAAGTTCCATAGGATATAGTGGAACTTGTAATACAGGATATACGTCACGTTTGTGACGGAGTAATCCCCTCTGCCAAACTTGTAAAGAGGCCCTTAGTAATAACTGTAGGCAGCTTATAAAAGTTACTATTCACTACATAGAATTTTTCTCCTGTAGGAAACATTTTCTGTAGAATGAAAAAATGTTTGAGGCATAATGAGCAGAATTCAACTCTCACCAGCAGGCAGAGTTTCTTATGAATAAAAAAATGTTTGAAGTGCTCAAAACCTCTACACAGCTATGGTGCATTAGGAGCACATGTGTTTTGTGAGCACTTACAACCATTAGCAGAATACAGTCTAAACAAAATTAGATTGAAAAGTAATATAGCAGCTACCCACCATTGTGTAAACTATAAAACAATCATTGGATTTTGTCATTAGTGATATCATCAATGATCTAATTTGAGATGTCATCAGCGATGACATAAATTATGTCATAGAACATGTCATGAGTGATGTCTTTTGTGAGGTCATAAGCAGTGCATGGCGGGGGCACAAGTTATAGTTACTGTTTCTCACATTAAGTTCAGAATTTCTGTGGTTTGTTTTTAGTTCACAACATTAACACTGTCAGTGAGAAAATCACCTAACCATAACATTTCTTAAATTTGTGTTTTTTTTCAATAAATATACAAAGGTGTATTGACTCATCCAAGAACAATAATGTATTTCTACTACAGCGTTTCAGCTTCCTCAGGTAGTACAATATTGTTTGCTCAGTGATTGCACAGCTTACACTGCTGTATTTTCAAAAAGCATCATGAGTGAAGATTCCATTTGGAATGTAAAATTAAGACACTCCTAAGATTGCTTGAGATATGCAGTATCCTCTCCTCATGACTCTCCTTCTACACACCGATCCAGCATCTCCGCTCCACCAACCTTGCCCTTGCAACAGTCCCACACGTCCGCAGAACTACAACCAGCGGTAGATCATTCTTGCACCTTGCCACCAAAACATGGAACACTCTTCCCACCCACCTGTGCCAGACCAAAGATCTCCTTACCTTTAGGAAACTTCTCAAGACCTGGCTGTTCAAGCGGTAGCAGCACCTCCCCCCCACTCACATTCTCCCCCTTCCCCTCCTCAGTGCCTTGAGACCCTCACGGGTGAGTAGTGCTCTTTACAAATCCCTGATTGATTGATTGATTGATTACCAGTGATGTTCAGTCCATCCGGATACAATGATTGTATACAGTACATCCAGACGTTATCTCTGGAGTCAAGAAGTTCTTCCTTTCAGACATGTTCCACAGGGAAAATCTTCAAATCTGATACCAAATGGTCCACGAGGTTGGAAGGATTGGCTACAGGCTGGTCAAGTTTCTTATGACATTTGTGATACCTGAATTGTGTTCGGAGGCTATTCACTGTTTGGTCTCCATATTGTTTTTACACCTTTGACATTGAATCACATAAATAATGTGGCATGTAAGATGCTGTCTTATTCCATATGTCTTTCTTGTAAATGAACTAGTTACTGATGATGTTTTAAAAGGTATGCACATGTGATGCACCTTTTAGAATCATAGCAATGAACCACTGTATTTTTTATAGCTTGCTTAAGTTCACCTCTCACAACAAGAGATCGTAAATTGGGAGTTCTGCAGTAAGCAATGACTAGTGGTTTTGGAAAAACCCATGGCAGGACCTATGGAATAAGACGGCATCTTACATGCTGCTCAAAATGCATTATTTATGTAAATTATGTGGTATGGCTTTCTTTCCTTTGCTGCATCTGGCCCTATTTTTAAAGTATATTGTTGGACCTGGCCCTTTTTGCAGGGTCATCCCCAAACTTTTTGCCTCCTTCCTCCTAATTCTTCTGACCTGTTTTTGTTGGCTTTTGAACTCTGGGCACTTTACCACTGCTAACCAGTGCTAAAGTGCATATGCTCTCCGTGTAAATTGTACTGTTGATTGATTTCTCCATGATTGGCATATTTGATTTACTGGTAAGTCCCTTGAAAAGTGCACTAGAGGTGCCCAGGGCCTGTAAATGAAATACTACTAGTGGGCCTGCAGCACTGGTTGTGCCACCCACATAAGTAGCCCTGTATTCATGTCTCAGACCTGCCACTGCAGTGTCTGTGTGTGCAGTTTTAAACTGTAAATTCGACTTGGCAAGTGTACCCACTTGCCAGGCCTAACCCTTCCCTTTTACCTATATATAAGACACCCCTAAGGTAGGCCCCAGGTAGCCCCATGGCCAGGGTGCAGTGTAAGGTTAAGGTAGGACATATACTATTGTGTTTTATATGTCCTGACAGTGAAATACTGCCAAATTCGGTTTTCACTGTTACAAGGCCTATCTTTCTCATAGGTTAACCTGGGGACTGCCTTTAAACCTGATTAAAGCGTAGATTCCCTTTGGGAGCAGATAGACATGTGGAGTTTGGGACCTCGAAACTCACAATTGAAAAATACATCTTTTAGTAAAGTTGATTTTAAGACTGTGTGTTTGAAAATGCCACTTTTGGAAAGTGGGCATTTTCTTGCTTGAACCATTTTTGTGACTCTGCCTGTTTGTGGATTCCCTGTCCCCGGTTATTTTGACAGTTGGGCTATTTGCACATCTCTCCAGACAGTGACAAAAAGAGGGCTGGGGTGTAGCCTGCATATTCCAATGAGCCATCTGTGCTAGGAGGGAGGGGATGAGTGGTCACTTGGCCCCGAAAGGGCTGTGCCTGCCCTCACACAATGCAGACTCCAACCCCCTGGTGCGTGTCTGAGGCCTTGTCTGGGCAAGGCAGGATTTCACAATCAAGTGAGACTTTCCTTTGAAGTAAGCCTACTTCAAAGGCCAAAATGGGTATAAGAAGAGGACCCAAAATCACAGACTTTAGACACTTCTTAGGGTAGAGACTCTACCTCACAGACACTTCCTGGAGAAGAAAACTGGAACCAGAACCTGCATCCTGCCAAGAAGAACTGCCTGGCTACCCAAAGGACTCACCTGACTGCTTTCTGTGAAGGACTGCTGCCTTGCTGTTGGCCTGCTGCCTTGCTTCTCTCTGGCTGTGGTGAAGAAGTGCTCTCCAAGGGCTTGAATAGAGCTTGCCTCATGTTCCCCTAAGTCTCAGGACCTAAAGGACTTCAGTCTTGCAACTGGATTCCTTGTGCGGTGAAAATTCGACACCCAGCTTGCTAAAACCAGTGCATAGCCTGCCCCGCTGTGAGAAATTTACCGCACGACAAACCGGAACGACACAGCGCGACTTCACATGGAGAAGATTGATGTGCCAGCGCTGCGACCAGAACATCAACGCACGGCCCACCGGATCGATGCAGAGCTGACCTGGGATGACGCAGCCCGACTTCCAGAGGGGTAATTGACACAGCGCCTGCCGTGCGGGAGAAAACTCCACACAACGCCCACTGGATCAACGCAGCGCTTGTGACTTTGCTCCTCAAGCCCAGGATTCCACGCACAGACCCCGGGCTGTCTGAAAACCCTGCAACCCGAAGAGGATCCACGACCGAGCACTGGAAATTGACTAAACGGCGAATCGCCGTGTGCGGCCCGAGAAATTGATGCACGCTCCTTTGTTTCCACGCTTCTCCTCCTCTGCGGCCCTTTGCGGAGATTTTTTACACAAACCAGGTACTTGGTGCTTGAAAGAGACTTTGGCTGTCATTATGAACACGGCGGCGGTGAACAGAAGACCGCAATTGGTGGTGAATAGAAACCCGCCATCTAATGAACCAAAATCCCAAACCCACCCAAAATCACCAGTCCACCAGTCACTGCCAGGACCCTGTCGGTGGAAATGCTGGGCCTTCCACCTGCCACTGCCAAGCACACCCACGTCCCACCCTCCAAATAGTGATGCACAAATCACCTTGGAAGTCAGTGGAAGTCAAACGACCATTGGCGGTGCCGACCACCACGGGGGGCAACTGGACCCAACAGCAAGAAGTGCACACATTGGATAAGCTAGAAACCCACACAACTGACACACATCCACAACACCATAAAACACTCACAGACACACCCCACAATTCTTTGCAACAAAACTAGGCCAACGAAGACAGAGAGCACCGCACACCACTATACACAAGACTCACACCGACCCACAGAAGAGTACCCTCACCACGATTCCAGCCCCGACACCATTCACCACACCCACCATGTCACCCCCAACCATCCAGGCTTCACAGAAAGGGAGCTAACGACCATGGTGGACGAGATCCTGAAGGTGGAGCCACAAATATTCGGGGCCCAGGTGCAGCACACACCCATCGCCAGGAAGATGGAGCTATGGCAGACCATTGTCAACAGGGTCAATGCAGTGGGACACCATCCACACACCAGGGATGACATCCGCAAGAGATGGAACGACCTGCGGGGGAAGGTCAGGGCCATGACATCCAGGCACCACATTGCAGTCCAGAAGACTGGGGGAGGACCACCACCAACACCACCCGAGTACACAGACTGGGAGGAAAAGGTACTGGCCATCCTGCACCCTGAGGGACTCACTGGACTCACTGGAGGAATGGACTCGGGTAAGTCGTCTACATTTACGCCATATACATCACACCTGGAATGCATGCACCACTCCACCCCTCCAACATCCACCGGGACCACTACCCCACCCAAGCCACATTCACCACATCCAGTCCCCCTGCATGCCCACAAACCCACTAACAGGGCCACATCCCTCCCCCTGTGCACAGCCACCTACCCCTGCAAGGAATCACAATGGCTCCACACCACACACAATGCAACTCCACATCCTAAGCAAAATGCAGTGCAAACCTCACAAAGGCACCCTGCATGGCCCCAAAATGTAACACCTGCACAAAACAGCCCAGCCCTATGCACCCCATCCGATCATACATTTGTAACAGACATGTCCATTTCCCCCAACAGGCACCACCACCCATGCCACCCTGACAGACAGGACGAGGAGTGGCATTGCCCCCCAGGGAGACAGAGGCACCTCACAGGACACTGGGATGGATCCCTGGACACTGATGAGCAGGCTTGCCCCTCACACAGTCCTGGACTGCCACCATCTAGAAGCCCCACCCAGGATACCACTGACACCCCTACCACCCAGGCAACAACATCAGCTCAGGGCAACCGTCTCCACACCATTGTATCCAGGCCACAGACTGGTGGAACACAGGTATAGAGACCACAGTCACCCCCTTCCAACAGGAAGGAAGACAATGGCCCCAGTACAAGTAAGACTTGTGCAGGCGACACAGGTACAGGGGACTAGGCCCAGTGGGAGGGCATCAGTGGCCCAGGGAGGAGGCCACAGGATGGATGCTGCAGCCCAGGACGTAATCCCTGAGGTCCTGGGGGCCTACCAGCATACCCATGACAGATTGGCCCAGATAGTATCCACCCTGGAGCATAGTCAGAGGATGCAGCAGGAATACCACCAAGAGGCTATGGAGCAGTGTAAACTGCACAACGCCACAATAGTCAGCATACCAGGAGCACTGCTGCAGCTGGTACAAACCCAGTCTGAGACCCACACAGGACAGGAGGCCCCCACTACAGCACTGGTGACAGATAGGACAATGACAGCATCAGCAGCAACATTCCACGAACTACCCTCAGAGGAATCACAAGTAACAAGCATGTCATCCACTCTAGGTCAACAGCAGGAGCACAAACGGACCCTCCGGCCAAGATATGGGACTGGAACCCCTGCCAAAAACAAGGCCCCCTCAAAGAAGTGACTCTGGCCAATCTGCCCACCAACCATCCCACACAATCAACCACCAAGCAGTGCTAATAAGAACTCATGTAAGCATTGATGGACCCATCAATACTTACAACAAAGCTGCCACCATGTTTGCATTGAGGACAACCACCCATGACCACCTGCCATCACTGTAATTTGCACTATTCAATCCCTGCCCCAAATAAAACATATATCACACCTGTAACACTGTCCCCTGTCATATTGTGTGAACAAAGTGAAGTATGGATGCAACTGGCTGATAACTACTTTATTTGTAATTCGTAGCATGAAAGTACACCTGTGTGCCTAAATGTTGTCAAAAAAAACCCACTAAATTGTATTTGGTACCATGCAGACCTGGACCCAGATGCAAATAGTAGACTCAAACTCCCCTAGATAACAAACCACACTGACAGTATGTTTCACAAACACCAATGTCAGCCCTTAGTCCCATATAGCTACTGAAAGTAGAGTTGTATCAGTTGGGTCCTGGAATTGACATCTTCCCCTTCCTCATCATCACCATCACTCTTCTCCCCTCTCTCTGAGAAGCTGGTCAGGATATACAGCACCATCCACCTCCAAGAGGGGTATAGAATTCCTCACTGCCACGTTGTGCAGCATGCAACAGGCCACCACCATTCTACACACCTTTTCAGGCCCATATGCCAGGGAACCCCCAGAGATACGTAGACAATGAAATCTAGCCTTCAGGAGACCTATTGTGCGCTTGCACCCTCCTAGTATGTCCATGGGCCTCATTGTAATTCCTCTCTGCATCTGTCCCAGGATTCCTCACTGGTGTCAGGAGCCAATGTAAGTTTAGATAACCAGAATCACCTAGAAAAATGTGCAAAACACAGCAGTCATTGTCAAGCCTCTGAGTCAGACAGCCTGGCTGTCTACTAGGTGGCAGTTACTGACAGAAACACCTACCTTTGATCCACCCTCTGTCCTCTTGTAGTTGTTCCATCTTGTGTGGCACACTACTGTTCCTCAGCACAAAGGAATCATGGACTGAACCGGGGAACATGGCATTCAAATGTGAGATGTACTGGTCTGCAGTACATATCAATTGGATGTTCATGGAGTGAAAGTTCTTTCTGTTTCTGTACACCTGTTCACTGTCTCTTGGGGGTATTATAGGTATGTGGGTGCCATCAATGACACCTATCACATGGGGTATGTTTGCAGAATATTGGCGATAGAGTCAGATTTGATGCAGGGAGGTCAGTACTTTGGGGAAACCTCACATAGGACTGCAGGTGTTGTACAAATGCATTTAGAAATCTTGTCAGTATCATGCTGAACATTGGCTGTGAAAATCCAGCACCCATGCCCACTGTCACTTGAAAGGAGCCCGTGGCCAGGAAATGGAGTGCAGGGAGCACCTGCACTTCAGTAGGGATGGCATGCTGATTACGATTTGCTGGAGTCAGTGCAGGATCCATTAATGCACACAGTTTGAGAATAGTTGCATGGGTGAGTCTGTCATTGATTATGATGTGAGGCTACACCATAATCTGCAATTCAACAAGTGGTCTGCACACCGATGGGGCCCTTCCTTGCCACAAGGGTCAGTACCTAGGAGGGAATTGAAACACGTGCGAGGAACACACATACATAGGCACACATTGTTGTTCATTGTGCACTGCTGACTTGATTGTAGGGATTCAAAAGTAAAATCTGTTTGACAGAATTTCATCCAGACCATAATGAGTGAACAGGGTTTGTTATGCATGGTATTGTTAAGGGTCACATGCATAGCTGTGTTAGGTGAACAATAGGGCCTGCATTGTGCAGATATCATTTTTATTAATGCGTAGTTAAGGCCAAAATGTCTGCCCCCTGTAATCTAGAACTGTCGTTGTGGAAGTGACCTCATACCACTAGCAGTTGACATAACAGCGTAAGGCAGTGTTTACCGCCGTTCGCACAGTCATTGGTTAACATGGATGCCAATGGGGATTCCTGAAGTATCATGATCACCGCCGGTGGTGACGGTGCACACCGCCGCGATACGTACGCGAATTCGTCAGCACAACTTCACTTGACTCCCTGATCTCGTGCGAGCAGGTACTCCACTGAGTGTACTGCTGTGTCCTGCCTCTGGTCATGGAAGTGGCTCGTGTTGCAGGAGAAAGGGCCCTGGCCTTCACCCAGGAGGAATTGGAGAGGCTAGTGGACGGGGTCCTGCCCCTGTACGCCAAGCTCTACGGACGGCCAAAGGTACAGGTGAGTCAGGGTTTGGGGGCAATGGTTGTGTGTAATGGATGGTGTTGGAAGTACATATGTGTGCACCTCTGACCCTGCATGGGCCATGGTTCATGCCATGCTGCGTGCGTATGTCCTGTAAGTCTGTTAGTACTGTTCGTCCCATAGTGGCCATATAGACAGCTGTACATAATTTCCAAGTGCCTGACCTCTGTGTTACATTTCTGTGTCTCCCTTTTAGGTCAGCGCCCACCAGAAGAGGGCACTTTGGCATGCCATCGCCAAGGAGGTGCGGACCCTGGGGGTCTGCAACCGGTGGAGCACCCACTGCAGGAAGAAGTGGGAGGACCTGCGGTGTTGGGCACAAAAAATCTGTGAGGCCCAGCTGGGGAAGTCCTCCCAATGTAGAAGGGGTTCCCATCGGGCATTGACCCCCCTCATGCTACGCATCCTGGCGGTGGCGTACCCAGACCTGGATGGGCGGGTTTTGCGGTTTCGGCACGAGAAGACGCTTTTCCCTATGGGATTGACCACAGTAAGGTTAGAAAATGACATTTCTTTGGGAATCTCTTCTCTGGAAATGAAATAAGTACAGATGTGTAGCACCACAGTACCCTACTGGACAAACAGATTTTGAAAAGTTCATACCAAATGCGAAGGGACGAGCCTTGAGAAAGTCCCTTTCAGGGACGAAACACGTGTCGGCTGAACTTGGTTCGGATTCTGCAGCGAATTGTTTTGCATTGGACATTAAGAAACTGCATTGCTTCAAGTCAACATATGGGACAACGTACACCCTTGTCACGGACTATTTGGACTTGGGTGTTTTTTGATTCTTAAATCTCTGGAGTTCAATGATATGGACTTTACAGACGAGTTGTGTCAAATTTGTGATATTTATTTCTTCAATTTTCTGTTGTTATTTTGATTATTAGTTTTATTTGTATAGGTGTGTTTCTGTTTGTATTAAATGTGAATCTCAAATAGTGTAGCCAATAATTAGAACTTATTATGTATTTAAATTGTACCAGGGTTGTCTATTGAAGTTTAAATAGAGTCAAAGGACTCAGGGTTTTAATCATTATTGGAAGTAAATCAATAATAGTGTGCTCCATTCTTCCTTTTGATTATAGCTGGATGGGCGCTTGAAGGCAGCACAGCAGTCACAAGGGGGTGAGTACACATATCACAATCTTAACCCTTGATGGATGTCTGTGTGTGCATTAGAGTTGATGCTGCTTAGTTTCAGGTACTCTGACTGAAGTCCATCTACATGATGGCCCCCGTAGGGTGTAGGGGTGTTTGGGTCAGGTCTCCTACACATCAGGTCCTTAGGTAGTTCAGGGAATGGGTGTAGAGCAGGGTTCTGGGCACTAGTCAAGGGCATGCCATGGGCATAGTGGAAGGGGCTGCCTGTTGGGGGGGTCTTCTGGGTGGGTGTATGTCTGGCCACTATGTTCACTCCTTTCAGCTATTTACAAGTGTCTCTCCTGTTTTGTCTCCCCATCCCTGATCTCTTGTGTTGTTTCTGTACATCAGCATCATCTGGCGAGGCAGCTGAGGCACCAGCTAGTGGGGATTCAGCAGCCAACAGATCCTCGGAGGCAGAGTCATCCGACACCAAGGGGACCAGTGAGTTAGAGGACGAGGGGAGTACAAAGGGGGAGGCAACTACCACTGGAGGTAGTGACTCCGATACCTCCTCCGATGTGGGCTCCCTGGCGGTGGCAGACCCTAGTGGGCACACCCCTACAGTATCATCTTTCGCCACCCCTATGCCATCACTGCCCTTCCATTTGCTCCCCACCGAGTTGCCCGTGCCCGCTCACCCAGAAGTGTGGGCATCTTCTTCGCCCCAGGCACCTCCTCCCCTGCCCCAGTCAGCCCTGCTGCCCTCACAGAGGAGGCTATTGACCTCCTGAAAACCATCTCTGTAGGGTAGACAACCATCATCAATGCCATCCAGGGGCTAGCATCAGAGATGCAGCAGACCAATGCCTATCTGGATGGCATTCACGGTGCTGTGTCTGGCCTACAGAGATCTTTTCAGGCTCTGGCATCCTCTTTGGCGGCGGCCAGTTTCCCTGGTCATTCCGTCCCCCCTCCAACCTCCTCTACCCCGTCCAGCACACCAGTCCCTTCACCCGTCCAAACACACAACACAAAAAGCGCACATCCAAACACAAGCACCACACCTCCCACCACAAGCATTCACACAGCCATCATACACATGCACACACAGCAACATCCACTTCCCCTAGTGTACCCACCTCTTCTGCCTCCCTGTCTGTCCCCTCTACATCCACACCCCAGGCACTACACCTTCAGTCACTGTTGCTGAGCCTATTCCTGCACTCACCACAATAGCAGACATCCATACATGCACCCCAGACACCACACCTACACTCACCACAACTACTGTAGTTGACATATGCAGCACATTCACCAGACTTGCAGACACCCATACAACATACTTCCATACTGCCAGCTTGTCTTGTCCCACTGTGTCCACCCCCCTCCTCCAAAAACATACAAATGCACCAAAACACCCACGCATCACACATCCACCACACCTCAGCATCCTGTCCAGTCACCTGCACCCACAACACGTACCCCTACACCACTTACATCCACACCCTCTGCCTCCTCCAGGCCCAACCCAATTGCTCTGAAAAACTTTTCCTCTCTCATGCTGACCTCTTCCAACACACTGGCCCACCCAGTCTTGTCCCTAAACGTGCGCACCTCCTTGCCTTTTCCACTCCTTCCACTTCACAGCCTGCCCCTGTCCGCCCTTCACATTTCCTTGCCCCTTCCCCAGAGAGGAAGAAGCCCCGTGCAGAGCCAAGTCCATCTGGCTCCACCCGGTCGAAGCACACACCCTCACCTTCCAAGGCTAAACCCAAACCCCCTCCACCTTCTGAACGCAAGTCCAAGCCCCACTCCGTCGCAAATCCCCACCACCCCCTGCCCCTGTTCCCTGAGGTGCCTGGATGTCCCATTGTTGCCCCATTAGGTGGAGTGACGTGCACTTTTGGGAGTCAGGTTGGGGCCATTGTAGCCCAAACACGTCTGGCACTATGGACTGGCCATTGACCTTGTTGTGAATAGTTACCTCTGTGAGCTGCAATAAATATTTGTGTGGCGGCACACTCTTGAACCCTGGTCTCTCGTTTCATTGTTTGTGGGTGTGGGGCATTTGTATGTACTATGGTCAGGTTGAATTTGCCTTATGTCGGGTAAGTACCTCTTGCTGTGGGGTGTATGGGTTGTGCTGCTGTGAAGGGTTGTGGGATAGTTGCAGAGTGGGTTGAGTGGGTGGGTATGTAACTGTGCCCTTTCCTCCCTTGTGTCGTAGGTTGCGGTCCTTACCGTCGTCGTCTTCGTCAGCGGTCTCGGTCGTGGAGGTATATAGCAAGGAGCAGGGCTGGCATGATCTGCAGCTCTCTATCCATGTCTGCTTCAGCGCGTTGTGTGGGCCTCCGGTGAATGTTTCCTTATATTAGGTTCGTTTCCGTCTGGCTTTGCGTGGCGGTGGTTCCCGCTCCGGAACTGACGGCGGTCTAGTGGTTCATTATTTGATGGGCAGGTTGGGCCTTTCCGTCAGCCTGTGGGAAAACTCTGACATCGTCGCCGGCACTCCTCTACTGGCAGTGGGTGGTTTTCAGAATGCCTGTGTTTCAGTTGGTTCATTATTTTACTGCTGGCGGCGCAGTTTGGACTACCGTGTTCATAATGAGGGCCTTTGTTTGCTTTAATAAGACTTAAGACACTTTATATCACTACATTTACTTATTGTACCTTTGATCGTTTTGACCTGCAAATGTCCAGATAAATATTATATATTTTTCTAAACACTGTGTGGTGTATTTTTGTGGGGCTATATGGTGTTATTGTATGATTTATTGCACAAATACTTTACACATTGCCTTCTAAGTTAAGCCTGACTGCTCAGTGCCAAGCTACCAGTGGGTGAGAACAGAATAATTTGGATTGTGTGTGACTTACCCTGACTAGAGTGAGGGTCCTTGCTTGGACAGGGGGTAACCGGACTGCCAACCAAAGGCCCCATTTCTAACAATTCTTAACATTTTTTATTATTTATCAACTAGAACCTCAGTCAAATGCTGAAGAATTATTCTTTGATGCTGCCATGGCATATGTTTCCTTAGATTATGATCTTTTATTTGTACCATAGAGTGAATTTGAGCAGGTAACACATTCATTGGTTGGGTCAGACTTTTATATACTGGCCCAGTGGCTCATGAAGGGATCAACGCTCCCTGTCCAAACTCTGTGACATATTGAGGGGCTAGAGGGAGATCTCTGCTCGCCTGCACTCTTAGGTAATATCAATCAAATCATGCCCTGAGTTTTCAGACAAGACTGCTGCTTGCATCACTTTATGAGGATGCCAACTGATATTCATTAAAGAACTTGGGGTTAACCCTTCTCTTGTCATTCATGTATTTCTAAAATGTGTCCACTTATCGTACATCTCCATCAACTTGAGTAAATTCTTGGTGCATCTACTTAATGGTTTTATATGTAAATTATGGTACCATGGTGACTACATTGAAAGATAATGTGAACTTCTGGATAGGCTTACTGTCACTATGGCAGGCCTCATCATATTGATGCAGATGATAGTTATTCACAGACTACTATATTTCTCCACATGTATCATTATATCACTTTCTAATCCCTTTGCCCTCTTTCTAATGGTGAAACTGACAAAAACATCAGCTAAATTGGGAGATCTTATAACTGCCATATAGCCATGGTAGGTCCTCGGCACCACACTTTGAGCTCTACAATTGTGTGCTTAAGCTCACTTACTGCCCTATTGATACAATTCAATATAATACTTACCTTATCTGGCACCAGAAATAGTGTAGATGCCAGGCTATTTCAGACAGTTGTGTTTCTGCTGGACACCAGGTTTCATACAGTGGTATGCACAGTTTTCTTGGTGTAGAGCAAAACTGAACAAGCGGAATTCTGCAAAGCTTCCACTCCTGTATAACTCTTTCATAACACCTACATTGGAGAATTAGGCCAAGAAACGATTGGTGGTGCTGCATCCAACTGCTCTGAGTGAAAAGTTTCCTAAGGCTCAGTTTCAAACATAACTAACTGCCAAGATAACATGTCTATGAGTATACTTTTATATTTCAGGCTCCAGTCGGTCTGTAGGGCAGTCCAACACAAACCTCTGCAATGCAAGATTCAAAGCCTAAAGCTGGGTACATCTTCCTTTAACCACTTAGTAGACAAATGTATAATTATATGCTGGATGAAGCACTGGTTGATTTCCCTTAGTCTAGGTCTTCACCCAATTGAGAGAGCGTTCCCCAAACAGCAGACTGAGAAGTTATAGATTTCAAGTTTCTTCACAGGCTACATTATACCCTGGTGTATTTGAAACAAGATGATCTTATGGAAAACTCTTTGTGAAATGATACAATGCGTCAGGGGCTGGATTTTTTGCATTGGCCTGGTCTTGTCCAAATGTGTGTACATACTGGGGCAAGTATTCAAAGAACTATGTCAACATTTTGATTGGTGCATTTAGCCATCATCTCAGACAATGCTGTTTGGTTAAATCGAGAAAGTGCTTGTAAGGCTTGGAAACCTCACAGTGCTCACACTGCCTATGGCCAAAAGGAATGTTGCTATAAAATGAGGAAGAGGCCCTGTCCCTTCCCAAAAGGACCAAATAAGGGAAATGGCCTACTATAATGAACAGCTCAAAATAAATATATTTTCTAAACCGCTCACTGTCAGACATCTTAAGACCACCTAGGGCTTGCCTTGCTAGGATATGAGGTATAGCTTGGCAACCAAACCAATAATACACACTAGACAGAGGTTGCTTACTACTTGTCACACAATATACTCTGCAGTCATGATAAAGTTCTGGAACTGATACAATGTCACTATGGTCATGAGAAAAGGTGATACATGTTGTGTACCTGGCTTAGATGGTGCAAGTTTATAATAACCTAGGTGCACGTTTGGCTGCTGTTGCTAAAAATATATTTTTACTGTCATGTGGTATTTAATATCAAGCACATAATTAATAAAGAAATTTAGAAATCTAAACAGAGCTTTTTGAGTGCCTTTTAGGGCTTTATACATACCATTCTGGAAATCAAGCAGCCTCACTTCGGCCATGTATCTGTATGCTAGTTTTATTACAGTGGGCAGCAATACTAGCAGAACAGCTTTCTGGAAAGTTCTAGTTACTATTTGAGGTATTTAGATACCTGACCCTACTTCTTTATTTCTTAATAGTTCATTTACGAAATCAGGTTCAGAACGCAACCTCTTATTGCCTTAGGAGGAATGGGTATTTCTAATCCAATACGGTGGAAGAATACTTCCTGTTCATTTTCAATTCCTGTTCTAGGTTAAAGGACTAGGGGCCAGATGCAGGAAACGATTTGCGAGTCGCAAACGGCAAAAATTGCCGTTTGCGACTCGCAAATCGCATTTTCCTATGCAGAAATGCATATTGCGAGTCGGGACCGACTCGCAATATGCATTTCAGAATCGCAAATAGGAAGGGGTGTTCCCTTCCTATTTGCGATTCGGAGTGGCATGCAATACCATTTGCGACCGCATATGCGGTCGCAAATGGTGTCGCAGTTACCATCCACTTCAAGTGGATGGTAACCCACTCGCAAATTGGAAGGGGTCCCCATGGGACCCCTTCCACTTTGTGAATGGACCCAAAACAATTTTTTCAGGGCAGGTAGTGGTCCAAGGGACCACTGCCTGCCCTGAAAAAATACCGAAACTAAAGGTTTCGTTTTTTTTTTAAGTGCAGCTCGTTTTCCTTTAAGGAAAACGGGCTACACTTAAAAAAAAAAAACTGCTTTATTTAAAAGCAGTCACGAACATGGAGGCCTCCATGTTTGCGAGTGCCTATAGGCGGTATGGGGACGCAATTTGCGACCCACCTCATTAATATTAATGAGGTGGGTCTCTGCGACCCCATACCGACTCGCAGACGGTGTCTGAGACACCGTTCTGCATTGGAAATTGCGACTTGCAATTTGCGAGTCGCTCCGACTCGCAAAGTGCAAGTCGCAATTTCCAAATTTGCTACATCTGGCCCTAGGACTCATCATCATATAAACGGAGGTTATGCACCTAACTGATTGGATGACCATGCTCCTCTTCTGCTTGTTGTGGGCTCTAGTATTCCGTGTTCTTCCACCTCCTGTGTTCCTGACCTCCTCTTGTCACATGCTATTGATCATTTGTTCTCCTCTGAGGAAACTGAAGTTTTCATGAGTCTGTTTTTAATTTTCCTGTCTTCTCTCCTCATTCAATAATGGATTCAGAGTAACAGGGAATTAACAGTTCTTTACATGTCAAGACGTTACAAATAACTATGCCAATAAGACCAGCTATTTGCACATAGTACTTGTCCACCACAGTAAGAGGTTTGTATGCTAAAGCTATACATGTTTAACTTCAATAGCAAATTAACTATTGTTTGCATAGTAGGCACCTAGAGTATTGGTTGGATAGTAGAAACGTAGAGTTGACTTTTTGCAAATGGCTTGAAGGGCCTGATTAAAACACAAATACCATTATTAGTTTGTTTCTGGGTACACATTCTTTTAAAACTGTATAGGTCATTGCTTTTTCAAAGCCCATTACGATTTTTTGTGGACATAATTGTTAGGTATTTTTTCTAAGTTGGTAGTAATTTAAATTAGGTGCTACCTTTTATTGCGCATGAGTGCATAGACTACTGGAATGTTATGTTTTTCGTTCTGGCTGTGGCTAATATATATCTGGCTAGCAGATAGCTGACAAGGAATCCATTGTTAGATGTTAGGTTTTATAACTTTTATATTAGGGTTGTAGGGCATCTATCCTATTACTTGTTCAGGAACATTGGGGCTATGAGGCCAATTCATAAACTGCTGCCTGGAGAGGTCCGCCTTTGCCTCTCCTAACTTTTCTGTGGTGAGATCTCTGCCCTGGTGCACAGCCTTCCAAAAATTGAGGTACACACTTTAGTAGTAAATGTGGGAGGGGCAGTGTAGGTGTTGATGGAAAGTGAAAAATACTCCTAAATGGGTGAGATTCAGGGAAACTGGAGAGATCATGGGAGGGATCAGCTAATACAAAAAACACATCTATGTATGAGAAAGAAAACTGCAATTGGCGAAATCTTCTACAGTAGTTCTTCTGACAAAATAGCTGACACCTATCCCAGTCCAGCCTTGAACACATGGTCAACTATTGTAATAATACTCCCATTGTAATCATAGAGGTCGGCAATACGTCTAACTCATATGGAGACATCTGAAACAAATTAAATAAAATAATATTTTCAATTGAACTTTATTTTAAATAATTTTAATTTTTTTGAATCAGTATTTGTTTAAAATAAACTGTTTTAAATGGCCCATTTTTTAAATATATAAGAACATTTTAGTAAACAAATATTTTATATTAAGAGTTTATCAAACACATGCTTTTGCCTAGGCAGGGAATAATTAATATATTCAAAGTAAAGAATGAACCCCCACCTTTTCCTATACCACCCTCCCCTTCTCAATAATCTCAAAAATCATCATGTTATTGTTTATATACACTATCGCCAATATTCAAGTGCAAGAGTAACCATTTCTTCCATAGAGCTTCCCATTATTCCATCTGAGCTGGGCCTTCTTAGAGCATCCCTTCAGCGACAGATTGATCAATATGCCCGTAGTCTGTGTCAATACTCTAAGTACTTTAAAGCATTTGGGGAAAATAACATCTCTAAATTCCACTAATAGCAGTAATAAACCCCCATCACATTTCAAATGTCTGCCCTTATGCTCCAATGTCATAGTCATTTTCTCCATGGCAAGGCCATCCCCCACCCAATGTAACTAAGTTTGATGGTTGGATACTGAACTTGCCCCCCCAAGCCTCTAATATAACCTTCTTTGCCGCCACCAAAAGCACTGTTACCATGTTCCTCCTTAAAGATAGTTGAGAGTAGAACAGCCTATGTAGCTTATGACACTGAATCAGCAGCGGTTTCTTCTCAAGGGTGGGGTAGCATCACTCCCCACCCACTGCAAGCCACTCAGCCAAAAATAAAATTACAATGAAAAGATGTATTTGTCAATTTGTTTTTACTGGCACAGTGTACACTACAGCAGTGCCAGCCTAGAGTCATGCTGACATGCACACTTTTAAGCTCTCCACTTAGCTGTCTTAAGACAGCTGGGTGGAGACCAAGCACAGGCCTCCAGGTCCTGAAAAAGCACCCAAACAGGCTCCCTCATCCAATCAATGTACTTCTCCCATGCTGGTTAATAGCATGGTAGCAGTGTCTGGATTGGTTAGGTGAGTTTTTCTTCCTCTACACCGTAGACAACAGAAAAACATGAGGAGGATGCACAGCCGGTGGGTAAGTGCTGTTTTATTTTGATTTACTTCAAATGTGTAATGCATGTAAGTGTGTAATTCATGTAGATGTAGTGGTTCTGTTTCATTTCGTAGTTAGTGGTATGTTTTTATTTGGGCTTTTGGAGAGATGGGCGGTTTACTTTGGGGTTTTGGAGGGAGGAGGGTTTTTTTGGGCAGTGGTGGGTTATTTCACTCTCCACCACCACATTCAAAGGGTACCAGCCACCCATGCATTGAATCAATATAATCTAATAGCTCCCTGAATTTTATAAGTTTGGGGCAGTTCAAAAACAGGTATAGAAGGGAATCAGGGCCCCACATAGCACCTCTGGCATTCCTTATATATAGAGTTAGCCCATGGAGCCTTTCCAGAGTGTAGTAGCAATAGGATGCTATTTTTATAAGCATTCCATTAAGGGTGCTTCTCAGTGTGGAAACCTTCACTCTATTAAAATTAGAAGACCATTTGTCAGATCAAACGTAACTCTCTCAGGCAGGAAGGCCTTAGAACTTGTGATCTATTGTAGATAAAAACCACCCTCACAAGACCTGCTACAGACAAAGCTCCTCGCATGAGCAACGTGTCTTCTCTCCCCCTTCGTTTGCCTCGCACATTCTTACTGGAATGTTTTCACACATACCAGTTCACGAGACAGGAGCACGGACTAATAAAAGTCTAGAGCGCTGATGTCGCTGGTCAGAAACATTTAAGATGATTACATGGGTTTTCCTCTTCCAAAAACAAACGAAAGAGAATAAATAAGCAAATAATTATGTAATGCTATATATTAACACAACTTGAGAAATCGCATTGAAAACAGCTATAAAATCCATATTCAACACTGTTTTGAATACCAACAAATAACTTTACACACAAATGGTGAAAAGAAACCTAACAAATAACGGAAAAAAACAAGAACATAATAAAGCTTTAGATAAACAGAGTACAAATAAATTAAGGAAAATATGTCATACAATAAAAAAACATAGATATAGAATCCTCAAATTCTGTAAGGTTTACATCTTACACAAGAACTTCTGCATACAATTGAGAAATTGTCTATGCTCTCACTGGCAAAGTCTCATTCTTTGTGAACATCGGTTTGTGTATCTTTCTTACAGTCATTATGACTACACAATTCGCTACATAAATAGCTTGCATTAGATGGTTTGCAAACCTTCACAACTTTAGACCCCTTCCAACAATGACCACCCTCTACCCTAACAGCATTTCCACATACTTTATTTACCAAGACAGGAGAAGTAAACTTAGTCACTTTTCTTGAAAAAAAACAAGACTGATTTTCACAAGATCCCTAGCACTTACAGACATCTCTGACACCTTTCTGCTTTCATTATATTAATGTTTTTGTGAGGTTTGTGCTTTAGCTACATTTTCTCTTACAAAATGATCCAAGCCTAGAAACATTCACCTCTTGTTTCAACAACTTGAACATCCATGCAGATCCAAACTCAGTGGCCGGTTTCCTTCCACGTAATAATTTGAATGGAGAAACCAGAATGGAAGACTGGGGTGTAGTCCTGTAGAACACTGAGGGAGTCGCTGAGTAAATCTCAACTTTGTTCTGTATGGCCCACTTTATACAATCAACTTGAACACTGTTAAAGCGTTCTACAAGACCATTAGTTTGGGGGTGAAACAAATAATTTTTTAAGTACTTTATACCACTGTTCTTGAGAAAATATTCAACCTCATTAGAAAGAAATTGCACCCCATTATCAGAAATGATACACTCAAGAAACTCTTCCCTCATACATATATCTCTGATGAATTTCACTACTGCCTTTGAATTGGGTTTATTATTGAATCTAACTGTCCATTTTAAGGAATAATCCAAAAGTACTAATACATATTTCGAATTTGATGGTAGAGTATAAAAAGGAACTATCAAATTGATACCAACTTTTATCCGTGGTCCCTTAGGAAGTTCAATAGGATTTAAAGGTGTACACATGTTTTAAGGACTTTATCGCTTGTAAAGCATGTAACACATCCCTTGACCATGTCATCCACTTCTCTATCCATCTGGGGCCACCAGAAAGAGGATCGCATCCTACGTTTAGTGAATGTCGAAACTAAATGACCTTCATGGGCTTTTTTATTATTAGTTGTTTGAAGACTTCAGGGGGTATCAGTTTGTCAGTTCTCATAACTAACCCACACTCCAACGATAATTCCTAATTTATTTTGTAGAAAGGTTGAAAACTAGGTTTCAGTGATTTCTCCTGGGGCCAACCCTCACTGATAAACTTGGAAACAGAACTCAATACTGGATCGCTGTATGTAGCGGAAATCCATTCTGCTTCAGAAAACACACCTGCATCATCTAGTTCTAGATACACAATTAAGCAACTTTCATCGTCAAATTCTTCCTTCAGAACATGAGGTGAGGAAACTGCAGGAAACCTAGATAAATAATCAGCTTGCGCATTTTTACCCCCAGAAATGTGTTGAATTTCAAACTGAAATTGAAGAAGGCGAGCTGAGAACCTTGCAATTCTGGGTAAACAATTCTTAACGTCCTTCCCACGAAGTATAAAAATAAGAGGTTTGTGATCTGTTTGCAGCAAGAACTTTGTTCCCCAGAGATTAGTGCGAAATTTCTATATTGCCCACCAGCAAGCTAAGAGCTCCTTTTCAATTAGAGAGTAAAGACATTCCGGATCTCTGAAGAATCTGGAAGCAAATACGCCAGTGTTTTCACCCTCAGGGGTATGTTGAGGAAGAACTGCACCTAAACCACCATTACTAGCATCAACATTGAGTATGTACTTCAGTTCCGGATCATAAGGTTTAAGTGACCTACACTTAGAAAGCTGATGCTTTATCCACTCAAAAGTGGAAACACAATAGCAACTCCAGTTAAATTCTGTGCCAGCTTTAAGCAGATTAGAGATTGTCTTGACTCTGGAAGCAAAATCCTTAATAAACAATGAGTAAAATTTGCAAAGACCAAGGAAGCTTTTAACATCGCTTTTATCAGTGGGTGGAGGTGCACAGAGTATATTTCAAACTAAACCTGGTTTGGGACTGACACCTGAACAAGAAAACACATAGCCAAGGTATTCAACTTCTTCTTTTAGAAAAGCACATTTTTCTTTTTTTAATACAACACCTTCTTGTTGAAAAATAGAAAGAACTTGTCTGAGTGTGACATCATGGGATTGACGATTGGGCCCAAATATAAAGACATTGTCTTGGGAAATGGCCACTCTTCCAATGCCTTCTAGTAGATTTTCCATGACTCTCTGGAAAACTGACACAGTTGATGCTAAACCGAAAGGCAACCAACAATACTGATAGGTGCCCCATGGTGAAACAAAAGCTGTAAAATGTCTGGACTCAAGTTATAGCTCTATTCGGTGATAAGCTGATGCTAGATCTAATTTAGTAAAGAACTTGGCCCCAGCCACTTGAGCTAACAAATCATTGATTTTCGGCAAAGGATGAGAGTCAATCCAAATCTCTTTGTTAAGAGCCCGTAAGTCTGTGCATACCCTACGTTCACCACTTTTCTGTTTTTAGCTACTACTAAGGGAGAAAGCAAATGTGAAGACTCAATTTGGTCAATGATGCCTGATTTAGTTAAAGAATTTAATTCCTTTTCCAAATCTTTATGTACGCTAAATGGCACTCTTCTCATCTTATGTTTAATGGGAAAAACACCTTCCTCTACTTTTATTCTATGTTTGAAACCTTTAATATTTCCAAGTTCACTGGAAAAGACTTTGGGAAAATAGTTTAACAGATTTTCAGCTAATTCAGAATCTCTTATAGCAAGTACTTGCTCACATGTAACAGGTTTTAATATCATACCCAACAGTCCATCGTAAAACTAACCAAGAATATTTAGGCCCTAGACAGCTGCATACATTTTGCCAGTAATCACTCTTCCTTTGAATTTTAACATGTCTTCAAAATACCCAATTAATTCAATCTTCCATCCTTCATATGACACTGGAGCTCTGTCTGGAGGTAGAAGAACTCTTTTGTCCCACGTAGCTTGGAATAATTATTTTGTGATCATTGTCATACCTGCTCCAGAATCAACAAAAAGATTAAGGCCCTCATTACAACCCTGGCGGTCGGTGATAAAGCGGCAGTAATACCGCCAACAGGCCGGTGGTAACAAAAATTGAATTATGACCACAGTGGAAACCGTCAACACAGACAGCCACTTTAACACACCGACCGGCACGACGGTAGACAATGTACTGCCAACCCTATTACAACAAGCCAATCTGCCAGTTTTTCCGGGGCGGTACCAACACCATCAAAAGCACGGCGGAAACACTACACAGAAAGGGAAACGACTCACCTCTGGACACTCAAGGAAGAACCACGATGCCATGGAGCCTGAACTACAAGTGTTACCCATGCTGGTATAACTCCTCCTACACCAGGAACACGAACGGCAGCGAAGACGACCACGGTGAGTACAGCGCCTAGCACACAAGGGAGGGTGGGAGGAAAAAGAGAGTGACACACACACGCAACACACAACACCCCCACCCTCAACACCATACACACAAACAGATGCAGCAACATTACATATCCACCCCGTAACCCTCAGGAATAACGCAAGGACAAAAGGAAGTGAGTAAAGTCAGTGTAATAATATACATTTTGAGAAATACGTCTTCAAAGCACAAAACAGTATCTACAATATATATAAATGGAGGGACACTGGCCAGTCCAAAATGTCCGTGGCCCCCAGGGCCATATCACATAGGCCAAGGACCCACTTGACTCCTGCCTCACTATGGAGAGAACACTGCTGGGGCATCAGGTCAAAAATACACAGGCACCTCAGGGGGAAGGAGAAGGGGTGGCACCTCAGCTGGAAGATGGTACAACACCACTGCTCCTGGAGGGGGCTACATGCCCTCTGCGATGTCCTGAGGAGTGCAAGGCCACAGTCTCTCAAGTGGGTGATTTGCCCACTGCTTGGTCCTGGGGAGTGCAAAACCACAGTCTCTCAGGTGGGTGGTTTGCCCACTGCTTGGCCCACTGGTTGGTCCTGGGGAGTGCAAGGCCACAGTCCCTCAAGTGGGTGGTTTGCCCACTGCATGGTCATGGGGAGTGCAAAGCCACAGTCTCTCTAGTTGGTTTGCCCACTGCTTGGTTCTTGGGAGTGCAAAGCCACAGTTTCTCTAGTGGGTCGTTTGCCTACTGCATGGTCCTGGGGAGTGCAAGGCTACAGTCTCTCAAGCGGGTGGTTTGCCCACTGCTTGGTCCTGGGGAGTACAAAGCCACAGTCTCTCTAGTGGGTGGTTTGCCCACTGCTTCGTTCTGGGGATTGCAAAGCCACAGTCTCTCTAGTGGGTGGTTTGCCCACTGCTTGGTCCTGGGGAGTGCAAGGCCACAGTCTCTCTAGTGGGTGGTTTGCCCACTGCTTGGTCCTGGGGAGTGCAAAGCTACAGTCTCTCAAACGGGTGGTTTGCCCACTGCTTGGTCCTGGGGAGTGCAAGTCCACAGTCTCTCAAGTGGGTTGTTTGCCCACTTCTTGGTCCTGGGGAGTCCAAGACCACAGTCTCTCTAGTGGATGCCTTCTTCCAGTGGTTCTGGAGGGGGCTTTGTGCCCAGTGTGCTTCATCCTGGCAAGGAGGGGGTGAGTGGATGCCTTCTTCCACTGGTTCTGGAGGGGGCCTTGTGCCCAGTGTGCTTCATCCTGGCAAGGAATAGGTGAGTGGATGCATTCTTCCACTGGTTCTGGAGGGGGCTTTGTGCCCAGTGTGCTTCATCCTGGCAAGGAGGCGGTGAGTGGATGCCTTCTTCCACTGGTTCTGGAGGGGGCTTTGCGCCCAGTGTGCTTCATCCTGGCAAGGAGGGGGTGAGTGGATGCCTTCTTCCACTGGTTCTGGAGGGGGCCCTGTGCCCAGTGTGTTTCATCCTGGCAAGGAGGCGGTGAGTGGATGCCTTCTTCCATTGGTTCTGGAGGGGGCTTTGCACCCAGTGTGCTTCATCCTGGCAAGGAGGCGGTGAGTGGATGCCTTCTTCCATTGGTTCTGGAGGGGGCTTTGTGCCCAGTGTGCTTCATCCTGGCAAGGAGGGGGTGAGTGGATGCCTTCTTCCACTGGGTCTGGAGGGGGCCTTGTGCCCAGTGTGCTTCAACCTGGCAAGGAGGGGGTGAGTGGATGCCTTCTTCAGCAGGTTCTGGGGTGGGGCTTGTGCCCAGTGTGCTTCATCCTGGCAAGGAGGGGGTGAGTGGATGCCTTTTTCCACTGGTTCTGGAGGGGGCCTTGTGCCCAGTGTGCTTCATCCTGGCAAGGAGGGGTGAGTGTATGCCTTCTTCCACTGGTTCTGGAGAGGGCCTTGTGCCCAGTGATGCAGATCTTGGAGGGTGCAAGGTCACAGTCTCTCACCTCGGTGTCACACCTACAGTTTTTGCAGGGGTCAGGACGTACTACAGCCCATGGAGGTACGACTACACACTGCCCGCTGGCGGTGACGGCTGCTCAGTGGTGGCAGTGGCGGGACTGGCAGTGGTGCTGCATGTGGTGGGGGAGGCTCCAGCCCTTCCCCTGCAGCCTGGGGCGGCTGCCCACTGAGGCTGCTGCTACTGGCAGTGGTGGTGGCAGGGGTGCTGCTGGTGGTGCTTGTGGAGGTGCAGGTGGCGGTGCTGGCAGTGGTGCTGGTGGCGGTACTGCCTGTGGGGGGCGAGCATCCAGCCCTTCCCCCGCAGCCTCGTATGGCTGCCCTCTGGGGCTGCTGCTGCTGGCAGTGGTGGTGGCATTGGTGCTGGTGGCAGTGCAGGTGGCGGTGCTGGCAGCAGGGCTGGCGGCGTTGCTGCCTGTGGTGGGGGGAGGCTCCAGCCCTTCCCCCGCAGCCTTGGATGGCTGAAGTGCCATGGCTGGTGTTGTTTGCCCAGATGCTGCTCCAGCACCAGGCTCCATATCCATTCTGCCGGTGGCGTCTATGCCTTTGTCATTGCCCTTGGCAGCTGGTGTTCCCTTCCTGCCCTTGGCAGCTGGTGGTACCTCCTTGCTTCTGCCAGGTGGTGGTGCCTCTTTGATTCTGCCAGCTGGTGGTGTCTCCTGGAGTTTGCCAGCTGGTAGTGCCTCCTTGCTTCTGCCAGCTGGTTGTGCCTCCTTGGTTCTGCCAGCTGGTGGTGCCTCCTTGCGTTTGCCAGCTAGTGGTGCCTCCTTGTGTTTGCCAGCTGGTGCTCCCTTTTTGCCCTTGGCAGCTGGTGCAGGCACACTGGCTGTGTGGATGGGTGTCTTCATGGTGCCTCTCACAATTGTAGTGGCTGCAGAAACAACAGTGGCCGTGGACTGGGTGGCTGAGGTGCTAGTCTGGGTCCTGACCACCCTGGCCCGAAGTGAAGGACAGGGGGAGGAGCAGGGAATAGGTCAAGGGTGGAGAGGAAAATCTTTTTAGGGACACTAGAGCTGGAAGAGGGTGAAGGTTTGGGAGTGGAGGAAGAGGGAGTGGTGGTAGGAGACGTTTTTCTGCTGTGTTTGGGTGCAGGTGCATGGGCTGGATGCTGTCGTGAGGTGGATGGCTGTTGGGTGTCTGAGTGCTTGCGTTTGTGTATTTTGGGAGGAGGGGGCACAAACACAGTGAGAGAGGACACAGGGGACGTGTGCATGGATGTGGGGGTGGTGACTGCCAGTGACGGGCGTGTTGTGATAGGCATGATGGGGCTAGGGGTAGTGGATGAGGCTGTAATGCATGCAGGTGTGAGTGGAAACACTGCTGGGAGGGAGGTGGACGAGGAGGAGGAGGGGGACACAGTGGAGGCAGTGGATGTTGGTGTGTCTGTATCTGGATGGTGCTTGTGTGAGTGCCTGTGGGATGATGTGTGGTGCTTGTGTTTGCCTGAGCCACTTCTGTGTGTTGATTTGGTCTGAAGGTGTGCTTGGGATAGGCTGGGGTTGAGGGGAATGGGACTGGGTAGAGGAAGTTGGAGGGGGAAGCTAGAGACAGGGACAATGGCTGCCATCAGGGAGGAGGCCAGAGCCTGGGATGACCTCTGTTGGGCCTCCACACCAGAGTGAATGCCCTCCAGGAATGCATTTGTTTGTTTCAAATGTGCTGCCAGACCCTGGATGGCATTCACTATGGTTGACTGCTCAACAAAGATGGATCGCAGGAGGGCAATAGACTCCTCACTGAGGCCTGTAGGGTTGACTGGGGCAGGGTCTGAGGTGCCTGGGGTGGAAGAGATGCCCACCCTCCTGGGTGAGTGGGCACAGGAAACACTCTGAGGGGTTGCTGGGAGGGTGGTGCTGGTACGGGGGAGGCGGCTGTACCTGTAATTGGGGTGTCCACAGACGTGTCTGCCACCGCCAGGGAGCTTCCATCGGAGGAGGTGTCACTGTCCGAACTGTCCCCTCCATTCTCCGCATTGGTGCTCCCCTCACCCTCCGTCCCACTGGTGCCCTAACCGTGGGTGGATTCGGCCTCATGGGCCATGTGGGATGCAGGTCCCTCCGTCACCGGTGCCTCTGTGCCTCCGCCAGAGGATGCTAATACACAGAAGTACAGGGTGACAAAACAAAAAGGGGTGTGGAAGAGACAGAGGATACCCTTGGGCAATGCAAGCAACAACCCCACCGTTGATGTACACAACACACAGGGAACAGCCCTATGCACTAGGCCATGCACTACCAGTTACAATGCTAGTCACCAGCACATGGAGAACAATGCCTAACCCCAATAGCAGTACAGCTGAAACGCACAAGACCTTGCCCAGTAGTAGATGCCCACTAGCATATTTGGGGTTGGAGTGCATCAGACCCTTCCCATCATGGAACCTACCCTGCCATGTTCGTCCTGGCCTGGGGCACCCACAGACCCACATCGCCCACCCAGATAACACTTCAACACGTTCAATTTTAAGAATCTGAAACAGTACTCATCCCCTTGTGGTTGCTGTGATGCCGTCAAGCGCCCATCCAACTCCGGATCGGGCACCACCAGGATGTGGAACATCAGGGGGGTCAGGGTACGATGGGCACCCCTTCCTCGTTGGGAGGCATCCCCAGCTGGTCCTCCGCCGTCTTCCTTGTCCAGCGGCGCAGGTCCTCCCACCGTATGCGACAGTGGGTGCTCCGCCTGTCAAAGAACCCCAGGGTCCACACCTCCTTGGCGATGGCACACCAAATACCCTTTTTCTGATGGGCGCGGACCTGCAGAAATAGATACATAGAAAAAGGTATTAGTCATACCGTCCAGCCTTTTACACTCATGGCCCACCATATCCCTCCCATCCCCTTACGCACAGACATTGACCACCATACATGCAGCACTCTGCCCAGGACCCCTCAGCCACCCCCACTTACACAAGGCTTACAAACACAGCACTCCATGCATTCATTCCCCATGTATCGTGCTCACAGTGCACTCACCTGTTAGTCTGGAGGACCATAAAGTAAACGGTACTGGGGTAGGACCCCATCCACCAATCTCTCCAACTCCTCCGAAGTGAAGGCAGAGGCCCTTTCCCCAGAGACTCGAGCCATGGTCGCTTCCAGACACAGGTCACAGCAGCACTTGCAGTGTAGGTCCTATCCTGTTGAAGGTCAGGTAGCAAGTGAGTGAACAGATAGAAAATGGCGGTCACATCCGCGTTGGTGCGTACCGTCACCGCCGGCATACATCACCATTGGCTACTGGAACCCATAGGGCCCAGTGATAACCAATGAGGTATTGCACGGCCGTCGTCGACCTCGTCTCGCAATGGCACACAGCCTAAGTGGAATTACCTAATTTCCACTTGTCCCTCCACACAGCTCAGGCAGCCACCATTTCAGGGGGAAACAGGCCATGGCACCTAACTGCGTCACAGTAGATGTAGGCACATTTACAGAACTACACGTTCACATACTGTTTTCTGTCTCTTTTTCTTGGGGAAAAAAAGATGACCTTCCCCAATTATCAGTGGATATTGGGCAACCAAGTCCTTGAAATCGTCAAATCTTATCCCTTTTTAGGAAAAATAGTGAGCGGGAACCTTAGCGATGTTGCCCACATCACCTCTAATAAAGCAAAGGCTGAATGTCAGGCAAGAGGTCTGGGGGACCTTTATACAGCTACCGGGAGAAGGCACTTCTTTTACCTCCTATCTGCTTATCGAGTTAAAATTCCTGCATCCCTGCTATACGGGGTGGAACTCATTGACATCTCCAAATGGGGATTCCTAAATCAGGCAGAAAGTAGAATTCTTCGAAAATTACTATCTGTTAATACAGCAGCCTCAGTGGGGATTCTGAGGCTGGAAATGGGGCTTAGAAGTGCGTATGCTCAAGGATTAGCGGGGGTTATACGGTTGGCCACCTCAATTTTAAAAAGCGAGGAAAACACTTTAAGATCACTACTGAAGAAAGAGCTCCTCTGAGATAATAGCAAGCCCAAATTTGCCTTTTGTAAGAATTTTTCTACTGCCCTGGAGAGGCTGGAGCTGGATCGCAGCCAAGTTTTAGAACTTTCCCCACTGCACTTGAGGGTGACCCTGAAGAGTGCTACGTGGGCCTTGAGCTTCCGCCAAGACTTGGAGAGCTATAAAAAAAGAAGTTTCTCTGTGAATATAGTTAACACCCTAGTAATAAAAACAACACAACCTTACTTCATGTGGAACATCCCCCATAGAGTTAGGCGCTTTTGGACGCTGCTCCGACAGGAATTGCTCCCTTTGAATACACTATTGGCAAAATGGTACGATACTGCAAAAGAGTGTAACTTTTGTCTGGCAGAATCTCAAGATTTACACCATGTTTTATTTGTCTGCCCTTCTCTTGCCTCATTCCGGCATAAATGGCTAGAACCAATTAGTTTTCAGAGTTCTCTATTGTCAGTGCCTGAGTTTCTCCAAGCTCTGTATGATCCTCCGAACGAAAGATTTTGTTTTAAAATATTTGTTTTTAATTTTTTTTTTTTAAACTTATTTTAAGAAACTCTTGTTGTAAGGCAAGTCAGGTGGCATAGAATTTTGATGCAATATTTTACTATACTTATCATTTAATTTACCTTCTGGTACTTGATTGGATGTATAGTGTAATTTGCAGATCCAACCTTTTGCTCACCATTACTGTAAATTTTATGTGGTTTTCAGCTAGATGTAAATGGTAAATGTGATTTTTTTTATTTTTTCTCTTTTTTTTCCGGCTGCAATGTAAATGTACATTTTCTGCTTTCTTCTTTTATGTGGACCTCGGTCGAGTTCCAAATCATAAATAAAAAAAAAATTGAATTGAATTACTGTTTCTGTCACAACATGCAAGGCATTTTACTATGAGGATATGTATGAATATGACCATCTGCTCACCGTTTTTCACCCTAGAATTCAACCGCTGAGGATGAATAGGAGATGGAGACATCCCCCTGTGTACAGACCCCTGGTGGACCTGGCAACAATGGAGGACAGGCACATTATCCTCACCAACAGACTTGATATGGCCACAATCCAAGAGCTGTATGCTCACTTGGAGCCAGACCTGATTTCAGCTATCAAGGTGGACAGGGTGTCAACATCAGGGCAGTGCGCGCTCTACGGGGACTAGAATGCAAAAATCTAACAATTTCAAGCTAACATAACTTACGCATTGTGCTGATATAATGTTGTTTAATGTTTTGCATTGCAGAGTTTAATCCTGAAGACTTATGTTCAGCATGCATATAAATACTGTTCACATGCAATGTACTGCTGCAGGCTTTCAGACTGTGTCAGGGTGTGGTCCCCTTCCAGGGCCTTCTAGAAGCTTTCCCTGCAGCATGCTTGGGTGTGGTTGGTGGGCTGGGCCAGATTCTATATAAGGGAGCCAACCCAGCTCTACGTGCTCACTATTCAGAGGTTTCGATGCAGAGCAGCAGCAACTTCCTGAGCTCCTGTTCCGGAGGCCTACTTTGATCTTCCAGGCGTTTGCCCTTCATTTACATTGGTGATCCTTGATCAGGGAGGTAAGACGGAGGTCGGGCTGGGCCCCCGATCCCGTTTTCTAAGGCATCTGAGTTCTTGGGCCTAGTTTTCATGTTGAGAGATTTTACCTTGTGTGTGTGAATGTGCTCTGGGTTTTTCTGGCATTCACATGTTAGTATTCGAATCGGCAAGATGCGCTATTCGTTCCTCGTGCTTAACCCTTGATATTCATTGTGCGCTACAATTTCTTGGCAGTTACATGGTGGCAATCGAATCGGCAAGGCACGCGATTCGTTCCTCGTGCTTTAACCCTTGATATTCATTGTGCGCTACCATTTCTTGCAGTTACATGGTGGCATTCGAATCGGCAAGACACGCGATTCATTTCTTGCGTGTAATTCATGTTATTCATTGTACGCTACCATTTCCTGACATTCATATGATGACATTCGAATAGGCAAGAGGCAGGATTCTTTTCTGGTGTCTAGATTCATGTTATTCCTTGTACGCTACCATTTCTTGTCATTCATAAGGTAGTCTTCGAATCAGCAAGTCGTGCAATTCCTTTTCTTGTGTTTAATTCATGATATTCAGTGTGCGCCACCGTTCCTTGGCATTCACATGGTGGGCTTCGAATCGGCAAGACGCGCGATTCATTTCTTGCGTCTAATTCATGATATTCATTGTGTGTTACCATTTCATGACATTTATTGGCTGACATTCGAATCGGCAGAACGCGTGATTCATTACTTGTGTTGAACTCATGCTATTCAGCGAGCGTTACCATTTCATGGCATTTATTTGGGGGTGCTCGAATCGGCAATATGCGCGATTCATTTCTTGTGTTTAAAATCACGGTGTTCATTATGAGCTACCACTTCATGGCATTTACTTGGTGGTTTTTGAGTTGGCAAGACAAGTGATTTATTTCTCGAGTCTAACTTATGTTATTCATGGTGCACAATCATTCCATGGTATTTACAACCTTTGTGAAAATCTGCAATGTGCGCAATTCATGTTCCGGCAATTTTGAGAAAACAAAAATTTTAGATTTCTATATGTGATGTTGTATGTATATAATAAGCTCCTCAAACACGATTCCTATGATGGTTTAGAAATCATTCAGATTATTTCCTGATCCTCATGCAAAAGATAATACTTGAATTTGAAAGTTGCATTTAACCTTTCTTGATTTCCTCACAGGTATCCAGTCATCTTGAAGCCTAGTTATTTAAGTCTATGCTTAGGTTGTCCATGTTTTCAGAATGACAATGCTTAGAGTCATAGCCTAGTACTGATTAATATGATATAATCTTGCTATTGTGTGTTTTAACCTTTTTGCTTCCTACAGGTCTCCTTCTCAGCTGTTCCCTTCCTAATCCCCTTTTCCCCACTTGGACTCTCTTAGACTCTGTGACAATTCTAATCAGAGTATTGGAGCTGTCTTGTGGTGGAAGTGTTGGGAACGTGCACAGACCCCGAGGATCTGGTGACTCTTACAGAATAGTGAGCCCACAAATTATTATCCTCCTGGTTTGTGTATGTTCTCAACATTACCACACTGGACGAGCTAGTCAAGGCTATCACTCAGCTCCCAGCAGAGTTGGTATCATCAAAAGATTTGGCAACTAGCCTAGCTGAGAGAGTGAGTCAGTTACAGGATAAGGTAGAGAAGAAGGAACAAAATCCCACAGGTGTGTCTTGGCCAGGTCCTTCTTCTCAGACTTCTGGAGGTAATCAAACAAACATTTCCCTCAATGTTCCTTCAGCCATTCCTTTAGCTCCCCCAGAACGTTTCTCAGGCGACCCCTTGAAAGCGCAATCTTTCCTTGTTCAAGTGGAATTACATTTCACCTGCAGACCACATACTTTCCCAGATGCCCAGTCCAAAGTAGCTTTCTTGTTATCATATCTGACTGGAGATGCAGATACCTGGGCTATTCCTCTTGTGCGTAAAGACAGTCCCCTGCTGTACAACTGGCAAAATTTTGTTCACAAGTTTGAACGAGTTTTTGATCGTAGAACTGTAACATTGTCAGCAGATCGTGAATTATTAGACTTACGACAAGGGAATCAGGACTATGGCCCTCATTACTCCCACCGCGGCCATCAGGAGATCCCCGCTGGGCCAGTGGGCCGAAACCTGGTTTCCTCCCGCCAGCCCAGCGGGGATGTCGGCCGCAACACAGGAGCCGGCTCCAAATGGAGCCGGCGGTGCTGCGGCCGTGCGACGCGCTTTTCACTGTCTGCCTGGCAGACAGTGAAAAGCTGCACGGGCCGTAGCAGGGGGCCCCTGCACTGCCCATGCCCGTCACACAGCCGCAACACCGCTGGCTCATGGTGCCGCCGGTGTTGCAGCCGTGCAACGGGTGCAGTTGCACCCGTCACGCTTGTCACTGTCTGCATGGCAGACAGTGAAGAGCTGCACGGGGCCGTGGCCGGGGGGCCCTGTACTGCCCATGCCAGTGGCATGGGCAGTGCAGGGGCCCCCAGGGGCCCGCGACTCCCCTTACCGCCAGCCTTTTCATGGTGATTGAAACAGCGCTGCCCTGACGGATTAAAACTGCTGGGACCACTGTGGCAGGAAACCACCAGTCCCGGCAGTACGACCGCGGCGCTTCCGCTGCGGTCGTAATTCCCTGTGAAGCACCTCCAGCCTGTTGGCGGTGCTTCCTCCAGAACAGCCCTGGCGGTCTTTGACGGCCAGGGTTGTAATGACCCCCTTAGTGTCATATTTAACCTATTTCAATCGGCTGGTCACCGAGACATCCGGGCCTGAAGAAAAACAAGCGGCCTTGTACTACAAGGGACTCAAAGAGGAGATAAAAGATATTCTAGCTCAAGTAGACCCGCAGCCTATAGACTGTCAAGAATTGATAAACCTTGTTTTGAGGCTGGATCATTGTTTAACAAAATGAAAAGGAACACGCAAAAAGACTGAAAAATATTCCTGGCGTGATTACGATAATAGAGACTAAAGAACTCCAAAAGAAAGAATGCCAGAACCTATGGAAATTGGAACCATCAGGAGGCCTTTGACCAAAGACGAAAAGGACCTACGTAGAAAGAATGGACAATGTCTCTATTGTGGGCGCAAGGGTAATTTTGCCAAAGAATGTCCAATCAAACCAAAGAGCAAACGAGGTCCGGTCCAGAAGGTTGCAGCCAATGCACAAGTCGAGTCGGAAAACTAAAGCACCCAAGATGCAGAGAAAGGTTGCTCTTGGGTGTCACCTTGGACCCTTCACAATCTAGACATCTCAAACTGGGTATAAAAGTTCAGGTAAAGAAAAAGACCCATTTCAAGAAGGCTCTTGTCGATTCTGGGGCTACCTGGAACTTTGTTGATGCCCAGTTGGTTCGTGCATGGGGGATCCCATGTATTGAAAAAAATACCCCAGAAATTATCCAGGCAGTAGATGGAACACTCTTGCCTTGAAGTCCGGTAACTCTTCAGACTGTCTCCTTGTTGGTGATTTGTGAAGATAAGAATCAAAGAAAGAAACATAAAGAGAAACTCATCCTTGACGTGATCCATGCTCGCCAGTATGGAATTATCCTTGGCTTACCATGGTTAACTCATCACAATCCAGAGATTAATTGGGCAGAATGAAAGGTAGTGTTGTCCTCTACGCTATGTAAAGAACAATGCCTCCAAAAGTTTCAAGTATCAAAAGTTTGCAACTCTTACATAGCCACTGCTGCGAAGAAAGAAGTTAAATTGCTCAAACAGTATTCATCTTACAAAGATGTATTCGATGAGAAAGAAGCAGAGAACTTACCTCCTCATAGATCTTATGACTGTCAAATTGATCTAGTTCCAGGTGCGATACTCCCCAACTGTTGTGTATACGCCCTGTCAGAACATGAAAATCAACATTTACGAAAGTATCTAGATCAATTCTTCGAGAATGGTTTCATTCGCCCTTCTAAGTCTCCTGCAGCTTCTCCTTTGTTTTTTGTTCCGAGGGCGAATGGAGAACTTCGAACTTGTATCGACTATAGGGGATTGAACAAAGTCACCATCAAGAATAAATGTCCTTTGCTCCGAATTCCAGTCTTGCTGGAACAAGTAAAGAAAGCAAAAATCTACACGCAGCTTGATCTTTGAGGTGCTTATCAATTGGTCAGAATGAGAGAGGGTGACAAATGGAAAACAGTGTTCAAGACAAGATATGGCCTCTTTGAATACACCGTAATGCCTTTTGGTCTGTGCAATGCTCCAGTAGAATTTCAATTTTTCTTGAATGACGTTCTTAGAGAGTACCTCGACATATTTGCCATAGTCTACATCAATGACATTTTGATCTACTCAGACAATGAAAATGAACATGTACAACATGCCAAGAAAATTCTTGCAGCCCTTCGAAAGCACCATTTATATTGCAAACTAACGAAGTGTGAGTTTCATGTCACCGCAGTTGAGTTTTTAGGGGTTATCCTTACCCCTCAAGGTATGGTGATGGCAGAAAAGAAAGTAAAGGCCGTATCTGATTGGCCCACCCCAAAGACTGTTCTTGATATACAATGTTTCCTGGGGTTTGCAATTTTTTACCGGAGGTTCATAAATCATTTCTCCCAGACAGTGGCTCCACTCACTAAGCTATTAAGAAAGAAAGAAAAATGTGTATGGTCCCCAGAAGCTGACCAAGCCTTTTTAACTTTGAAGGAAGCTTTCTCCACTGCCCCAGTCTTGACTCATCTTGACGCAGATCGACCCTTCATAGTGCTAGCTGATGCATCAGATATGGCAATAGGAGCAGGCTTGTCGCAATGAAACAAAGACACTGGTCAACTTCATCCTGTAGCTTACATGTCTCGGAAGTTGAACGAAGCCGAACAGAACTATGTCATTGCTGAAAAAGAGCTTCTGGCGATTTGTGATGCCTTTAAAGAATGGAGACATTTGTTGGGTGCCAAATACACTGTCACGGTATATACTGATCATCGCAATCTTCAGTTCATGAGTTCCGCCATACTTTTGACTCCTCGGCAATTACGCTGGATGCTGTATTTTGCCGAATTTGATTTTGTGGTAACTTTCCCGCCTGGTAAGGACAATCGCAAAGCTGATGCCTTGTTCCTCCAAGAGTCTACCAAGTTGCCTGCATTTCAAACCTCCAGAGCTATCATTGCTCCAGACAAACTCCTATGTATCATAAAAACTGAACATTTCTTTGAAGACATCCGTAATTCTTTCACTGTTGAGAAAAGGCAGACATGGGCCCAAGCAGATCCCAAAAGGTAAATCAAGCAAGGATTACCTTTTCATGACGCTCATTTGTTCGTGCCCTCTACCAAACTTCGGGGCTTATTACAACTTTGGAGGAGGTGTTAATCCGTCCCAAAAGTGACGATAAAGTGACGAATATACCACCAGCCGTATTACAAGTCCATTATATCCTCTGGAACTCGTAATACGGCTGGTGGTATATCCGTCACTTTACCGTCACTTTTGGGACGGATTAACACCTCCTCCAAAGTTGTAATAACCCCCTTTGCAAGATAGTGTTTCATTGGTTGCATCCAGGTACTCCTAAAACTCTTGAATTAATCCAATGCTACTTTTGGTGGCCTACCCTAACAAAAGATGTAAAAGCAATGATAAACAACTGCAAAGTCTGTGCTCGCACTAAAACAAGTCATTCAAAACCGAAAGGATTGTTGCATCCGCTCCCAACTCCAAGTCGTCCCTGGGAGCACATTTCTTTAGACTTTATTACAGGTCTACGAGTGGTCCAACAACATTCAGTAATCCTGGTGGTAGTAGATAGTCTCACGAAATATGGACATTTAATTGCCTGTAAGAAATTGCCCACTTCCAGTGAACTGGCAACTATTTTACTGAATAGAGTGGTTCGTTATCATGGACTGCCGAAAATGATCCTCTCCGATCGAGGGTCGCAATTTGCCTCCAATTTCTGGAAGACATGGTGTAAAACACTCCGAGTGACATCTACACTATCTACTAGCCACCATCCTCAAACAGATGGTCTAACTGAGAGACTAAATCAGACTTTGAAGCAATACCAGCGTGCTTACGCTGAAAAAACACTTCTTTCTTGGACATCAATGCTCTGGTTAGCTGAGTTAGCCTACAATAACTCATTCCACACTTCTACTGGTGTTACACCTTTTTTTGACTTGTTTGGCTATCATCCTGACACCTTGACCATCACAATCCCTCAAGAAAGTTCTCCAGCTGTGTCAGAAACCATTCAACATCTGCATCAAACCCAGATATTGATTCAACAGCATTTAGAAAAGGCCAAACAAAAATACAAAAAGCATCATGACAAGAAACATTGTGAGGGACCGCAGTATCAACCAGGTGATAAATTGTGGCTTTCCACAAAACATATAGACTTCAAGAAGAAGCACATGTTCAAACCCAAATTCATAGGTCCTTACACTGTCCTTCAGCAAATCAATCCTGTGACCTATAAACTGCAATTGCCAAGATCATTACGGATTCACCCAGTGTTCCACACTTCCCTCTTGAAAAAGGCAGTCCAGAAGGTCCGCCCTCATCCAGCTCCAGTTCTAGTACAGGGGGAAGTAGAATCCGAAGTCAAGAAAGTGTTGGATTCTAAACTGAGAGGGCGTAATCTATGGTACTTAATCTCATGGAAAGGTTATGGCCCTGAAAGTAACTCATGGGTTTCCGCATTTGATATCCATGATCCAGTACTTGTGAGGCGTTTTCATCGTCTCAATCCAGACAAACCAGGCCCTAGAGCACGTCTGGGAGAGGGGAGTACTGTCAACATCAGGGCAGTAGGCGCTCCAAGGGCGACTAGAATGCAAAAATCTAACTATTTCAAGCTAACATAATTCATGCATTGTGCTGATATACTGTTGTTTAACCTTTTGCATTGCAGAGTTTAATACTGAAGACTTATGTTCAGCATGCATATAAATACTGTTCACATGCAATGTACTGCTGCAGGCTTTCAGACTGTGTCAGGGTGTGGTCCCCTTCCAGGGCCTTCTAGAAGCTTTCCCTGCAGCATGCTTGGGTGTGGTTGGTGGGCTGGGCCAGACTCTATATAAGGGAGCCAGCCCAGCTCCACATGCTCACTATTCAGAGGTCCCGGTGCAGAGCAGCAGCAACTTCCTGAGCTCCTGTTCCAGAGGCCTACTTTGATCTTCCAGGCCTTTGCCCTTCATTTACATTGGTGATCCTTGATCAGGGCGGTAAGACGGAGGTCGGGCTGGGCCCCCGGTCCCGTTTTCGAAGGCATCCGAGTTCCTGGGCCTAATTTTCATGTTGAGAGATTTTACCTTGTGTGTGTGAATGTGCTCTGGGTTTTTCTGGAATTTACACGTTAATATTCGAATCGGCAAGAAGTGCGATTCGTTCCTCGTGCTTTAACCCTTGATATTCATTGTGCACTACCATTTCTTGGCACTTACATGGTGGCATTTGAATCGGCAAGACAAGCGATTCGTTCCTCGTGCTTTAACCCTTGATATTCATTGTGTGCTACCATTTCTTGGCAGTTACATGGTGGCATTCAAATCGGCAAGACGCGCAATTCGTTCCTCGTGCTTTAACCCTTGATAGTCATTGTGCGCTACCATTTCTTGACAGTTATATGGTGGCATTCGAATCGGCAAGACACGCGATTCATTTCTTGTGTGTAATTCATGTTATTTATTGTACGCTACCATTTTCTGCCATTCAAATGGTGACATTCGAATTGTCAGGAGGCGCGATTCTTTTCCGGTGTCTAGATTCACGTTATTCCTTGTACGCTATCATTTCTTGTCATTCATAAGGTAGTCTTTGAATCGGCAAGACGCGCGATTCATTTCTTGTTTCTAATTCATTATATTCATTGTGTGTTACCATTTCATGACATTTATTGGCTGACATTTGAATTGGCAGAACGCGCAATTCATTACTTGTGTTGAACTCATGCTATTCAGCGAGCGTTACCATTTCATGGCATTTATGTGGGGGTGCTCGAATCGGCAATACGCGCGATTCATTTCTTGTGTTTAAAATCACGGTGTTCATTATGCGCTACCACTTCATGGCATTTACTTGGTGGTTTTTGAGTTGGCAAGACGCGTGATTTATTTCTCGAGTCTAACTTATGTTATTCATGGTGCACAATCATTCCATGGTATTTACAACCTTTGTGAAAGTCTGCAATGTGCGCAATTCATGTTCCGGCAATTTTGAGAAAACAAAAATGTTAGATTTCTAGATGTGATGTTGTATGTACATAATAAGTTCCTCAAACACGATTCATATGATGGTTTAGAAATCATTCAGATTATTTCCTGATCCTCATGCAAAAGATAATACTTGAATTTGAAAGTTGCATTGAACCTTTCTTGATTTCCTCACAGGTATCCAGTCATCTTGAAGCCTAGTTATTTAAGTCTATGCTTAGGTTGTCCATGTTTTCAGAATGATAATGCTTAGAGTCATAGCCTAGTAGTGATTAATATGATATAATCTTGATATTGTGTGTTTTAACCTTTTTGCTTCCTACAGGTCTCCTTCCCAGCTGTTCCCTTCTTAATCTCCTTTTCCCCACTTGGACTCTCTTAGACTCTGTGACAATTCTAATCAGAGTATTAGAGCTGTCTTGTGGTGGAAGTGTTGGGAAAGTGCACAGACCCCGAGTATCTGGTGACTCTGACACAGGGTGACAGAGTGGGACACAAGGGTGACAATCAAGAGAGTCTTATTTCCTGGCGGGTTCCTGGCAATGTTCTCTGGCTTCTGCCTGGATCGCAGGGACCGTTTGCGGGGTGGTTCACCTTCTGCAGGGGGTGGGGTGCTGGTGGCCTGTTGTTCCTGTGGCGGGGCCTCCTGTCCACTAGTGGCAGCAGAGGTGGAAGGCTGTTCATCGGTGTGGCTAGTGTCAGTGGCCTGTTCATGTGCCACCGCCTCCCTCATGGTGTTGTCCATGTCTGCCAGTACCCCTGCAATGGTGACCAGGGTGGTGTGGATGTCCTTCGGGTCTTCCCTGATCCCCAGGTACTGTCCCTCCTGCAGCTGCTGGGTCTCTTGCAACTTGGCCAGTATCTGGCCCATGGTCTCCTGGGAATGGTGGTATGCTCCCAGGATGTTGATGAGTGCCTTGTGGAGAGTGGGTTCCCTGATCCTGTCCACCCCCGGTCGCACAGCAGGCCTCCCATCTTCCCTGTTGTCCTGTGCCTCTATCCCCTGTAAAGTGTGCCCACTGCCACTGACAGGTCCCTGATCATCCTGTGTTTGTGGGGTTGCCTGGGGTCCCTGTAGTGGTGGACACTCTGCTGATTGACATGTCCTGGGGACAGTATTATGGGACCGCTGGGTGGGTGCTGTGCTGGTGTTTCCTGAGGGGGGAGGCTCTGTGGTGGTATGGGACTGTGCCTGGGTAACCAACTGTCCAGAGGTCCCTGATGGGCCAGGTTGGTCATCCATATCCAGGCATGCAGAGCTGCTGTCATCACTGTGGGCCTCTCCGGGGGGGGTGAACTGGATGTTGCTGGCACCTCCTCTCCGGTGACGTTGTGTGGGGGTCCTGTGGGTATTTAAATGCAGTGTTATTGTTTCTGAGTGTGACATCTCGTGCATGGGTGCGTTTCCCTCCATGGTTGTTATTACCAAGGCAGCTTTGGCTTGTGTGAGTTGTCATTTGGTTGGCTAAGGGATTGTCACTATTGTGCATGATGTGGTGATGGGTATCCATCCAGGGCTGTGAGTGGTGCACATGCATTGTTGTTGCATGCAGTGCTGGGTACTGGGATGGGTGGGTTGTGATGGTGGGGTGTATGTGAGGTGGTGGGGTGATGGGGGTGAGGGTAGGGGTGGGGGTATGTGATGGGATGCAGGTAAGGGGGTGATAGTAGTTAAGATTTGTCTTACCAGAGCCCAGTCCTCCTGCTACTCCTGCCAGGCCCTCAGGATGCAGTATTGCCAAGGCTTGCTTCTCCCATGTTGTTAGTTGTGGGGGAGGAGGTGGGAGTCCACCGCCAGTCCTCTCTACTGCTATCTGGTGTCTTGCAACCACGGAACGTACCATTCCCCCGTAGGTTGTTCCACCTCTTCCTGATGTCATCCCTGGTTCTTGGATGCTGTCCCACGGCATTGACCCTGTCCACGACTCGCAGCCATAGCTCCCTCTTCCTAGCAATGGATGTCTGCTGCACCTGTGATCCGAATAGCTGTGTCTCTACCCGGATGATTTCCTCCACCATGACCTTTAGCTCCTCCTCAGAGAATCTGGGGTGTCTTTGTGGTGCCATGGGTGTAGTGTGTGTGGTGTGTGTGAGAGTGTGTGGGGTGATGTGTTGGGGTGTGTGCTGTGAGCTGCGTTGATGGTATATGGGTGATAATGTGTTCTGTGGCTCTGGTTCTGTGGGTGCTCCTGGTGTGTCTCTCTCTCTGTTGTAAATTGTTTGTAGTGGTAAAGTGTTGTGGGTAATGTGTGTGTGTGTTTTATAGTGGTGTAGGTGTGTGGGTGTGGTGTGTGCATGTGTGCCAGGTGTGTGTAGTTTGAATTGACCAATGTGGTGTTGTTTTGTTAGGCTGTGTGTATTTTGAGCGCGGCGGTATGTACCGCCAATGGTTTACCACGGTTGAATGTTCGCCGCGGTGATTCGAGGGTCATAATGCTGTGGGAGTATTTCTGTTGGCGTAACGGTGTGGGTTTTGCTACTGCCATTTTATCACTGACCTTTGGTGCGGCGGACTTGTGTGTGTGTCTGTATATTGGCGGATTCCTATATGTGAGTCCCGGTATGTTTGCGGGCAGTCAGCATGGTGGTAAGCGCCACTTACTGCCAATGTCATAATGAGGGCCTCAGTTCCTTGTCTCCTACACCTAAGTACACATACGGATCTCGCCATTTGACAGCATCATCATCAACAACCAAGGCCATGTCATGTATTTCCAAGATAGGTTTGTTTTCCTGAAAGTCATGGGTTTCATCTTTGACTACCCCAACATTGGTTTTCTTGAGATTAGAGTTTTGACAAACTTTAGCAAAGTGACCCACTTTGTTGCACAATCTACAAGAGAGGAATTTGATTTCTGAGTGCGTGTGAAGAATTTGTATCTTGACACAACTAAACTTGGAGGTTCATCAAACCTCACTTTGAGTTTTTTTTACAGCTTCTTGGAATTCATCAAGTTCTTCATCTTGCTGTAACTGTATGTCAGGTAAGTGTTTAAACGTAGCTCTCCCCTTAAAGCCAAGCAAGTGTAGAAAAAGGCATTTTTTTCTTTCAGCTCTAAATCTTGTAGCTCCTAATGCACCTAAATATGTTTCAAACGCATCAAACCAACGTTTCCATTGAATTGGTGGTTCACCAGGAGTTTCCAGGAACGGTGGTGGTGGGGACACGACTGCATTCTTACTCAGAGAATTATGTTGTGTTAAAATAGCCTTATTTGTGATGGATCTGTGTTTCAGAATTATAAGTTAATTGATAACTGTATGGCGTAATTTCAGTATAACTTCCAAAGACTAAATTAAGTTCATTCCAAAATATAATACAATTCACTATTCTCTACAGCTTCTAAATGCAAAAATAAAATGGCATTTAAAATTGGACAAGTTTTTATAGTAAGTGCTCTAGTTGTTGAAAGGCTTAGGAATGAGGCAAAGTCTCCTCCCACTGTTCAACAAAATAGGTTCAGACGAACAATGTGTCCAGTGCTCTCACCTCTTATTTTTGCTTGTTTCCTTGTCACGTCCATGAGATTATATGAAGAGAGGTATGCTGGATTTGTTGAACGGGTGGTTTCTCCGCTTGTTGCCACAATGTAAGATCAAACGAAATTCTCTCAGTCAGGAAGGCTTTAGAACTTGTGATTTATTGTAGATAAAAAACACCCTCACAAGACGTGCTACAGATGAAGCTCCTCGCATGAACAACGTCTCTCCTCTCCCCGTTCTTTCAACTTGCACGTTCTTACTGGAATGTTTTCACACATACCAGTTTGCGAGACAGTCCACGGACTATTAAAAGTCTAGCGCCTATGTCGTGAGTTGGAAACATTTAAGATTATTACACCATTCCATTTGACTAAGATTTTATTCAAGCTCTACTTCCCATTGTCTCTGGCTTAGAGTTTTCCCATCTGTACAGTAACCGCACAGGAACTTAGATATCTCTGAAAGTATGCGTGTGTCCCCAGTTTTAGTTATCAACCATTTCTTGAAGGGCAAACATGTGAGAACAGCAGCCTTTTTAATTGCACTGTGGGACATCCAGTGTTGATTTTGAAGCTATCTGTGTCGCTCTTGCTTTGGCATGCTGCATTCTGTTCTAATTTATGTAAATCAGTTAATAACCTCCTGATAGTATAGATTCCCTGATGGTTGACAATTCTGTTTTCGTCATGTTGAGTAGCTACCAGAGTGCAGCCCAGGTTGCCTACGAAGGGAGTAACTGGGGAGGGAAGACTAGAGATGTCTTCTCCTATCAGTGTAATGTCACGTCACTAAGGTTGCCTCCATTATAATAATGAATAAGTATAATCACCAAGCTCTGTATCATTTGGCTAGTTGTAGTAAGACTTATCTATCCTCGTGGGAGCATGAGGAACATTTTATTATTATTCAATGAGGCTCTTGTAATGTTGTGCATTGAGTGTTTTATTTCAACCTTTGTTCCTTGCTTGGGAACCAGAACGGCATCTGCAAGACTCTTGGCAGCATTAGTCAGTGGCAGAAAAGACTTGCAGACGTCGGATACTGCTGGTGGTGGGTGTGAAGCCTCTTCAATAAAACCCATTATAAATTATTTCCTGCCCTGTGCACCTCTACTAACAGACTAGTCATTGTGTCTAACATGTAGGCTCAACAGGGATGCCATGATCCATAAAACACCAAAGTTTTTCACTTTCCTCTTGGAGCCATTCTACTATGTATCTGAGTTGTGCTGTGTAGTAATACTTTAAAAAATTTAGCATACCCAACCCTCTGTTCCCCATAGACTTATAGGTGTGACGTTTCGCTACCTTGGCAGGTTTGCTTGCCCACACAAAGTTATTTTCTGTATGCCTGCCAAGGTCCTTCATGGGGGCCGTAATGGTAGGGTATGTACTACAAATAAGAATCATTGTAGTGCTGTCATTTTGCTGGCGGCCACTCTTCCCAGCCAAGAGTGCCCTCTCCTATGCCAGAACTGCAAGGGGCATATTTAAGAGCCCCTAGTGCCTCCTTACGCCACATTAGCGTAATTTTTTATACACCAACGTGGACCAATGAGGCCAAACTCCCTGCATTGGGTCACTTTGTAATGCTTTGTGCTACATTATGACTGCGTGAGGCATAATGTATGCAAAGGGGGCGTTCTCCCATTAAGGAGGGGTGAAAAAATGGCACAAAGAAATCTAAGAGATTTCTTTGTGTAATTTTTTTCAGCACTTTTAACGCCTACTCAGAGCAGGCGTTGAAAGGAGGCTTACATTGATTACAATTGGCGTCAATGTGCTTTGCAGGATAAGCGTCAACATTTTTGATGCTAATTCAGCAAAGCTCTTTACTAGCATAAAAAAGTATGATGGTAATTCCCTAACTACAGCCATGGTGTGCAGTATTTTAATTACAGTGCACACATGGAGGCATCAGGGGGGTGCAAAGGGCACAAATAAAGTGGTGCTACACTGTGGCAGCACCACCTTTCTTAAATAGGCCCCTAAGTCTTTCTGTAGTTGCTGCGTCAGTAGTCTATAATGCCTTGGCCAATGACGGTGGTATTATGACCCCTAAATACTAAGGGTCATATTTATACTCTGTTTGCACCATATTAGTGTCATTTGTTTTACTCTAATTCGGTGCAAAACTAACTCCATTTTTATACTTAGGTGCTAGACTTGCCTAGCACCAAATTTATGGGGTTAAAGCCATTTTTTGGATGTGGAAACCTACCTTGCCTTACTTAATGAGATGCAAGGTAGTCGTTCTAGTGCAAAAAATGACTCCATGGCCTTAACGCCATATTTACATTCCTGTGCAAAAATGGTGCACAGGAGGGAGGAGGGGTCAAAAAATGGGGCACAGCTTGCTTTGCCCCATTTTTTAACACCTGGGTCAAGGTAGGGGTTAGGGGACCTGTGGACCTATTTACATGGGGGAACACCATGGAATAAGCCCACAGGTGCCCTCTCCATGCCCCAGGGACACCCCCACTCAGACTAGAGGGACAGCGGAGGAATGGGGACCCCAACCCAGGTAAGTACAGGTAAGTTCAGGTAAGTCTTTTATTTTATTTTTAAAGTGCCATGGGGGCCCACCATGGGGGCACCGGAAATGGGCCCCCATACATGGCACAGGGTGCAATGGCCATACCCAGGGGCCCTGGTCCCCTGTGCTGGCCATTGGGGTGGTAGGCATGACTCCTGTCTTTTCTAAATCAGGGCCTAAGGACCATATTTATACTTTTCTTGTGCCTCCTTCGTGTCATTATTGGACGCAAAAGCAGAACAAAAACTTACAAAATATAATTGTATTTTGTAAGATTACGCCGCTTTTGCGTAAAAAAATGACGCAAATGTGTTGCAAAAAAATATAAATATGGGCCTAAATGCTGTCTTTTGCCCAGCAAATTAAGATTTGTTTTTGCAGTAGCACAATGCATGAGGTTTTACCAGGGAGATGTAAGGAATGGGATTTTTAAAGGTTAATTATAAAGCGTGAAGCTAATACAAATTGCTGCAGTATCGAGGCTATTGACCTGATTTAGATCTTGGCGGAGGGGATTACTCCATCACAAACATGGTGGCTATCCCTCCTGCTGTATTACAATTGCATTACATCCTATATAATAGGGTTGACTGGAAATCTGTCACGTTGGTGATGGAGTAATCCCTCCGCCAAGATCTAAATCAGACTTTGGGGGTGATTTTAACCTTGGCGGACGGCGGAGGCCGTCCGCCAAGGTACCGCCGTGAAATGACCGCACCGCGGTCAAAAGACCGCGGCGGCCATTTAAACATTTCCGCTGGCCCGGCGGGCGCTCTCCGAAAGAGCGCCCGCCGGCCCAGCAGAAATGCCCCTGCAACGAGGACGCCGGCTCAGAATTGAGCCGGCGTAGTTGCAGGGGTGCGACGGGTGCAGTTGCACCCGTCGCGTATTTCAGTGTCTGCAAAGCAGACACTGAAATACTTTGCGGGGCCCTCTTATGGGGGCCCCTGCAGTGCCCATGCCATTGGCATGGGCACTGCAGGGGCCCCCAGGGGCCCCGCGGCACCCCCTACCGCCATCCTGTTCATGGCGGGTTTCCCGCCATGAACAGGATGGCGGTAGGGGGTGTCTGAATCCCCATGGCGGCGGAGCGCGCTCCGCCGCCATTGAGGATTCAATGGGGCAGCGGTAAACCGGCGGGAGACCGCCGGTTTACCCTTTCTGACCGCCGCGGTCAGAATGCCCTCGGGAGCACCGCCAGCCTGTTGTCGGTGCTCCCGTGGTCGGTGACCCTGGCGATCACCGGCCGCCGGGGTCAGAATGACCCCCTTTATGTCTGGCACCTAGCTTGCTGGCTCTTTCAACATAATGACGTCTTCATAGAAGCTTATTTTGTGCTCAGTGCTGCTGAATTTCATGCCTTTCATTCAGCTTGGTTAATCGTGACAGCAGGTGTGGCTGATGCCTTTTCAAAGTAGCGGACGCAGCTTTTCATAAATTTTTTACAAAAATGTTTGCGTATCAGAGAACAGGTGATTTAGCTTCTCTCACCCACCAATTAACTTTTCAATTGAATTAATTAATGGGTCCAAATATAGACAACATAGTGCAACCAAGTTTTATTTTGTATTAAAAAAAACAAAGACTGAAGAATTTCTAAAATACGATTGCTGTTCCCAAAGGACATCAGGCCTTAACTGCCTCTCTTGACCACAGCCTACAGGCAGGGACATCTGCAGGCTGCAAACTTGCAACGTCAGGCGATTGATCTCTTCCTTAACGCTTGTGCACAGTGCACACTTGCACTGTGCGCAAAGAGGAAGAGCATGTTACACATGACCAATGACTGTGTGCCTTAAAAATAAAGCCACATAGTGCTTTGCCATGTTCTGCAATCCTCCTGCCCCCACACTGACCTGAGAGTACGAGGACAAACCATGACAGTGAACCAATCCACACTTTGCTCGCTGGCTGTTTTATAATAGTAGCAGCATAAGAGCAGGATTGGCAGGGGCGGCAAACACAGCTCTCCAAAGTAGACTGGGGATTGTGATGAGCATCCCACTTCTCCCCTAGTGCAGGACAGGTTTGATATGCTTAAAATGTGCATGTCAGGCTTGCCTCAGTAAGAGTCATGTCCAACCTGACATGCACAAATGGCACAGGGCTTATTACCTCATTAACCCTGCTGTCTGTGAGTCAGTTGAATTGGTTCTGCCCCAGAAGATCGACCGATGTTGTGCCTCATCCTGGAATGGAACAAGGAGTGAAAATAAGCAATACTTTTAAAATCACCATGCAATGACTCATTGCAACTCTAGATCAGTGGGAGGGCAGCACTCCAGTACTCCCCTTGAGAAACAGCCTCTGCATGACAGTGAGCAGCACCATATATATGGCATATAGAAGAGGCAAATGGGGACAACCCTGTAAGCTGTCTTGCCCTATCACGAAGGGGCACCATGAGGATCCATTTATTCAAATATTTGCCTCTGGTTTAATGTAGTTGTTAAATTTCAAGGTCTGGAATTTGGGTCCTCTGGCCATGTGATGCATTGTTGCTGACAAGAAGGGGCGATGAACACGATCAAACACTTTTTTCACACCTATTGCAAGTAGGAGTGCATCATTTTTGGCCCTCAGAGCTTCAGCAAAATTAACTAGTAGTAATTTTGTGTTATCAGAATAGTTATGTCTGGGATAAAACCTACCTAATTGGGATCTACCAGTTCCTGCATGTACATCCCCAGTTTGTAGGCCAGGATCGCAGAGAACAATTCAGCATGTATGTTTAGTAGAGAAACATGCCTTACGAAGGGTCCAATTGAGGGTCCTTTCCTGACTTCAGTATGACCATAATGGCAGCCCCTTAATGGTTGCAGTGACAGTTTTCATGTTTCCTGTTGTACTAAAGAGATGGGTAAGTACTAGTGCTAATCATTGGCAATATGATTTCTGCAGCTTTGATGGTACTATGGCACTTTGACAATTGTCATATAGTTCCCTAGTATTTGAGCTTGGGTTTCTGTCAGTTTAGAGAGCGGAACTTGATCCAAGAAAGTGGTGTTATCACTCTCCTGAATATCTTCAGCAGTATATAGTTTCTCATAGAATCCTTTTATATGTTTGCTTTGTACCTCCTCTGACTGGATTTCCTGAATTAGCCTTTATTAATGCTATGTGGTTTAGAATTACCTTAGCTCTAAGTTTCCAGGCTAATAATTTCCCCACTTTCTGTGAGAAAACAGGGCTGATTGCAGAGCCCCCCTAGCTTTTTGCCCCCATTTTTGCAATTTTTTGCTGGTGTTTCCTGACTGATGGTTTCCTGGGTACTGCTAACTAGCCCCAGGGCCTGTGCTCTATATAAAATGAGAATGCAAATTAGGCCAATTATGATTTGCTATGTCAACCTACCTATATGTCCCTAGTATATGGTAGGGCATGTAGGTTTAGGGACCCCAGCATAGGTGGTGCCCCAATAGGTGCACTGCTGAAGTGCCCGGTGTCATTTAAAGGCAGGCCTGCCTTGCTGGCTTCTTTTAAATTAAAGTTATATGCAAATGCGACTTTGGAATTAAAAGTACTTCCAAAGTCTTGAACTATCTTATTTTTACATATAAGTCACCCGCTAATGTGTCCTATGTGCCCCTAGGGTTGGGTGCCATGTAACTATAAGCAGGGACCTTATACACATTGTTTTATAAGCCCTGGGGAGGTAAAACAGCCAAATTTGTTTCTTCCCTCACTGTAGTGAATAGCCTCCACAGGCTAACAAGGTGAACACTTTATTTCAATTAACAAAATCCCCATAAGTGACAGATACCTTGAGTTTGGTATCAAAATAATTGTTATAATAAATCCAACCACTTGCCATTGTTGGATTTAATATAACTAGTGCAGGTAAAGAGTTTTTACACTCTACCTAAAGGTTGCCAACTTTAGCTCTGTAGTGCCCTTCTCTGATTGGTCAGCCTCTTGCAGCCTGGCCAGTCTGCCTTGATGAGGTGTGAAGTGTCCTGCGCTGAACACAAAGGATGTGCCTCAGGGAAATGGGGGCAGATGGGGGGAGAGCAGCCAAACTGGTCTTCAAATGCAGGGAAGGACATTTGGAGCAGCACAGGACCTCTCACATTTCCTGCAACCCCAGACAATTGGATACCCTCTTGATTAGATTAGGAGTGGGCAGGAGAGGGGTGTATTTAGAATTTTTAGCCACACCCGTGTTTGGGCTCAGCCAGATCTAACCTCCAAAAATCAAAAATCCAAGGAAGTGGTCATCAAAGGGAGAAGGAGCCTGCCTGTGATTGGACAACCAGGACCCCCCTGCTTTCCACCCTAGCAGCAAGGATACATATGACAGAGCTGCACCCACACCGCAAATCCCTACAAGGAACAAGACAAAGAAGAAGAAGGACTTCCTGCTGAACCCCTGGCCTGCACCTGGACACTGCACTTTGAATGGTGCACCAGGTGCACACTTGGGCTTCACCACTAAAAGGAATTTGCCTGTCTTCTACTGCTTCAAGAAGGAACTCCCTGTTTGCTACAGATACAAAGGAGGTACCCAGAGTCTCCTGCAACAAGTCCTGCAAGCAGAGCCCAGCTGACCAGCATCCAGTGTCCATTTAAGGATTCTGACCAGGTGGATTCTGGGAATTGAAATCCCAACTCTCAAGGAGCAGCTCAGAACTTCGTAAAACTTTGGATCAATTAGTGGACACTTCAAGGACCCTTAAATGACCTCAGGAAGAAGTTTCAGAGGTTTGGAGAAGTTTGGAGCATTTCCATAAGTTGAAGAGGTGATTTGTGGGAGTTGTAGTCCCAAACCCCAAGAGGCAAACCATAGCCTCTGAACCCTTGGCTGGTGCTATGGACCACTTTCGTGAATCAAGAAACACTTCTGAAAATAAGTGTAACAGTGTTACCTTGTGGCTGGCCTGAAATCTTGAATTTGTCCCTGTCCGGTGTGACCTCTTTTGGCCCCTTGAGCACTAGTTGTTTCTATGCTCTAGAAAACATTAATTCTTTTAAAATTGATATCTCTGGTTCCCCTTATCTGATGTTAATAATTGTGGTGTCATTTTAAAGATAAAAGTATAATCTATTTATTAAAGTGGTGTTGGATTTAAATTATTTTACTTGTTTACTTTTTTTAATTTTTAAATGCTTTACACACTTGTCCCCTAAGTTAAGCCTTGTCACTCGTTGCCAAGCTACCAAGGATTGAGCTGGGTTTAATTTATTGAGACCTTACTGGACCTAAGTGGAGGTTAGTGGGCTGTTGCTAAGTGTAGGTACTTACCTGCCCTTACTGATAGTCCACTTTCTAACATTTTCACTCTGCCTTTGTGGGAGAAACCATCTTGAGAGTAGCCTATCCCAGTCCCTCTTAATCAGGTGAGTTTCCTGAAAGAGACTTATCTCACACCAGAATCCTTTAATAACAAGAGACTTGCTCCTCTCTTAACCTGTGCTTTGAGTCCTCTGAGGTTGAGGCTCAATATCTTAAGTTCATTCATCTCTGCCCCAGCCTTCTCCCCTTTTTCAGTCTTCATGATATCTCTTAAGAAAGGTGACTGCCGCATAAGACATATGTTTGACTGTGGTATAATGATGCGTTTCCACCCCCTGCCATTCCCAACATATCAACAAAGTACTCCAAAAAGCCATCTTCTCTTATTCAGCCTTCAGTGGCCAGTGGGCTAATAAATGTCCTAGTATTAAGTAGTATTCTTCTTCCTGTCACAATTCTGACTTCCTTTGACTGACACCTCCACACCCAACCCCTGAAGCTTTACTTTATTCAATGAAAGTTCACGGTGCTGAGTACTCTGTACCCTTTTCTATCTTCCCAGTTTGATAGTATTTGGCAGGTCTCTGATAGAGTCTTCTTTTGGTATAGTGTGTCTTCCATTTAAAATATGAAACAAAATGATAGCTCCCATTTACACTTTACATCTTTACCTCTTAAGAAGTTTTTTATCACCTTGAAGTCCTGTCTCTTTTGCAATGTGATAATCAAGAGATCCTGAAAGACAGCTACTTTATTTCACTGAAAGGTGACATGTTTAATTTCTGTGACTGGTGCCAAAATATCCTCTTTCTGTTAGTAGTAACGTAGGCATGACACTATGGGGGTCATTCTGACTCCCGCCGGGCGCGGTCACCGCGCGCCCGGCGGGAGCCGCCAAAATACCGTACCGCGGTCGGAAGACCGCGGCGGGTATTTTGAGTTTTCCCCTGGGCTGGCGGGCGGCCTTCAAAAGGCCGCCCGCCAGCCCAGGGGAAAACGACCTTCCCACCATGAAGCCGGCTCGTAATCGAGCCGGCGGAGTGGGAAGGTGCGACGGGTGCTACTGCACCCGTCGCGTATTTCACTGTCTGCTATGCAGACAGTGAAATACAAGCGGGGCCCTCTTACGGGGGCCCCTGCAGTGCCCATGCCATTGGCATGGGCACTGCAGGGGCCCCCAGGGGCCCCGCGACACCCCCTACCGCCATCCTGTTCCTGGCGGGCGAACCGCCAGGAACAGGATGGCGGTAGGGGGTGTCAGAATCCCCAAGGCGGCGCAGCATGCTGCGCCGCCTTGGAGGATTCTGACGGGCAGCGGAAAACCGGCGGGAGACCGCCGGTTTTCCTGCACTGACCGCGGCCAAAGCGCCGCGGTCAGAATGCCCTGCGGGGCACCGCCGGTCTGTCGGCGGTGCTCCCGCCGACTCTGGCCCCGGCGGTCTGAGACCGCCGGGGTCAGAATGACCCCCTATGTCTGGTGCTTGATCTCTCCCACAAGCTGGTCCAACTCCATGTTTATTGTCTAGTATAAGCTTCTCTTTTTGAGTGTTGGCACGATGTGTTCAAACAGTCTCTAGACAAACAATGTTGCCTGCCTCTGCATTTTATGGTACACCCTTAATCAGGATATTCTGTCTTCCTGAGAGATTTTTAAGTTCTCCTGTAGGAACTGAGAGCTTATTACTTGATGTTTAGGAGAAAGCATATCATGTTGCAAACCTAATGCATGTGTGCATCCCCTCTATTTTCCAGAACAAAGACTCTATTCACTAGGTCAAACAACTTCTTGTGTGAGGTTTTGGACATCTTGCTTGACCCCATCTTTCAGCACCTGGAGGTCGTCTCCTAAGTCCCTGAAGAGACCCTCCATGACCATGGGCATCACTGGGGGTTCCAGTGAGTTAAAAGCATCTTGCAAAGCTGTCTCCCATAAGGGAACTTTTTTGGCTTTTTCCTTAATTGAAGAGTGTAGGAAAGTACCCTCTTCCTTGGCATGGTAAGCCTCCTTTTCCTGCCCGATGTCAGTTTGTTTGACTCTGCTCAATGGGATTCTGCTAACCAGGTCCCCAGTGATTATGCTCTCTCCCCCCAACTCTGTATTTCATCCCACAATTGGCACACTCGTCCCCATTATAAGTCCCTAGTATATGGTACCTAGGTACCCAGGACATTGGTATTCTAGGGGATCTCTATGGGCTGCAGCATATATTTTGCCACCCATAGCAGGCCCAACCAAAGGGATCTGAAGGACTGCCATTGTAGCCTAATTGAAAAGGTGCAGGCACCCTTTCTTTGCCACTTGTCACTGCACCAGGTCACTTATAAGTCACCCCTATGGCAGGCCTTGTACCCCAGAGGGTAGTGTTCAAAGTACCTGTGTGTGAGGGCACCCCTGCACTAGAAGAGGTGCCCCAATGAACTCCAGGCCCATTTTCCCGGACTTCGTGAGTGCAGGGACGCCATTCTACTCATGTACTGGACATAGGTCAATACCTATGTCCAGCTACATAATGGAAACTCTGAACATAGGAATGTTTGGTATCAAACATGTTGGAATCATACCCCAATGCTTTTGCAAGCATTGGTTGTATGCTCCCATGCACTCTGTGGGCTCCTTAGAGGACCCCAGTATTGCCATTACAGCCTTCCGGGGGTTTCCAGTCAGCTCAAGCTGCTGCCACCTCCCAGCCAGGTTTCTGCACTCCTGTTGCTTGAGAAGCTTAAGCCCAGGAAGGTAGAACAAAGGATTTATTTTAGGAGAGGGGTGTTACACTCTCTCCCTTTGGAAATAGGTGTTACAGACTTGGGAGTGGTAGCCTCCCCAAGCCACTAGTAATGCTTTGAAGGGCACATTTGGTGCCCTCCTTGCATAAACCAGTCTACACTGGTCCAGGGACCCTCCAGTCCCTGCTTTGGCACAATACTGGACAAAAGAAAAGGGGGGTGACCACTGCCCTGTCAATCACCACCCCAGGGGTGGTGCTCAGAGCTCCTACAGGGGGTGCCTGGGTTTTGCCATCTTAGGTTCAAGGTTGACCGGGAACTCTGGGAGCATCTGAGTGGCCAGTACCAGCGGGTGATGTCAGAGCCCCCTCCTGATAGGTGGTCACTTTGCTAGGTGACCAATACTACGTTCAGGGCTATTTAGGGTCTCTCTCTCTCTCTTGGGTGGTTCCTCAGGTTCGGATTGCAAGACTCCAGCAGGAATCCCCTGCAACCTCCACTTTAATTTGTGACTGAAGAAACTACATCTGGACACTCCAAGACCCCACAAGCTGCAACAAAGAAGCAAGACGCCTCCAACAACATTGTATCCTTCCAGCAACTGCAACATTTCCCCAGTTGTACATCCTCTGAGGACAGCCCATCTTCATCCTGCATCAGAAGGAAGAAGGAATCTCCCTTGGAGTAAAGGAGTCTCTCCCCTGTTTCTGCAGGCACCAACTGAAACAATGACCGGCTGCCTGGATCCCCTCTCCTGCTGAGCTGTGTGGGTCCTACATCAGGGGTGGTAGACTGAAGTGGTTCTGACGATCCTCTCTTCCAGCTGTCCAACTTGGGTGGAAGTAAGCCCTTACCTGTCCACGCAGGACAGTACCCCCCTGCACCACATCCTTTGCAGCTGTCAAGGATTGTTGGCATCTTTTCTATGAGATCTTCAGGCATCTTGAAGCTCTAGCCCCCAGCACATTCTGTAACACACAGCTCCCTGTGTGGTTCTCCGGCAGCGTGGAAGCCTTTTTTGTAGTGCTGCATAGGCCTCTTCCTTGACTTTTGTGTCCCCATCCTGTGGGACTTCTGTCTGTGCTGCCTGGGCTTCTGTGGGCTCTCTGTGTTGCTGAGGGCCCACTCTGACTCCCTCTCCTCGGTAGAGTCCACCTGGTCCTTCCTGGTACCCAGCAGCTTCACTTCCGCTAACCGCGAGTTTTGCGTGTGCCAAGGCTTGTTGGCGGAACCTGAAGATGCAAACTTGACTGCAATTCTCCTTCCGGTGTGGGACATCACCTGCATCCTCCAGGAACTCCACTTCATCTTCTTGGGTGCAGTGTTGACTCTCCTTCTTCACCGTCAGCTCACCTCTTGCACCTTCAGTCTGGTGGGCAGGGGCTCTGGCCCTTCCTGGACTCTGCTGTGCTTCTTGGACTTGGTCTCCTTCTTCCACAGGTCCTATTGTCCAGGAATCCACTGTTGGTGTCTTGCAGTATGTTCTGGATTTTGCATTCTTCTTTTCTTCCAAGTGGGTGTTCTGGGGAATTTACAGTGATTTACTCCTGCTTCCCTGGTCACTGGGGTGGATTGTGATACTTACCTTTGGGCTTTCCAAGTACTCCCAGCTCCCCTCTACACACTCCAGTTACCTAGGTGGGGGACCAACTTCAACATTCTACTTTTTTTGTATATGGTTTGTGCTCCAACTAGGGATATTTCTCTCTATTGTGATTTTCAATATTTGCACTATTTTCTAACTGTTTTTATGCATTTTTAGGTATTACTTATCTCCTAAGAGAGAATAGCCTCTATGGTATTTTTGATATTTGTGTCACCAAAATAAACTACCTTTATTTTTGTGACACTGAGTTTTTTCTTTTATGTGTGTAAGGACTGTGTGAATACAGTGGTATTGCATGAGCTTTGCATGTCTCCTAGATAAGCCTTGGCTGCTCATCCACAGCTACCTTTAGAGTGCCTGGCTTCTAGGCGCTGACTACACTACACAAATAAGGGCTACCTGGACCTGGTATAAGGTGTAAGTAACATAGGTACCTACCACACACCAGGACATGAGTCCCCTGGGCATGGCCATTGGGCAGGGTGGCATGACTCCTGTCTTTGCTAAGATAGGAATCATTTCCATGCAGGTTGTGCGTCAAAAAACAACGCTAGTCAGGTTAGAGCCAATATTTTTGACTCTAACCTGACTTGCACCATTTTTTGGTGCACAACCCCCGGTCTTCCCTTTGCCTCCGCTGCCCAGTCACCATAACTTATTTTGACGCTAACCAGGCCACAGCACCGGCTACCATCATTCCATAAATAAGGCGCCCGGCTGGCGCATTGAAATGGCGGTAGCCCACGTTAAACTTTTTGACGTAAATCTGCGCTAGCGCAGGTTTGCGCCAAAAAGTATAAATATGGGCCCAAATCTTAACTGGGTCCATCAAGCCAAGATTTGAATGCCCTCGATTGTGTCTACTTTACGATTTTACATAATGTGACTGTTATTGTTGACATGGGGTAGGCCATACAATAGGACATAACACCTCTCACTTAGCATGAGGAGCAATCTGCTACTTTAATGGAGGAGTCCTTGGTGCTATGGTAGGCTTCTTATCTTCTCTGTATTGGCAATGAATGTCCTTGAATGGGCGAGGAGGTACCTCACATTGGCACTGAACTGTTATGTTTAGTTGATTTAAGCATTTAACCCATTCTCTCCCCTCACATGCACCCAGACCAAATTCTTAAAGCACAGTGGGTCCTCATCAGGATTTTCAGAAGATGCCCCTTACGCCCTACTAGTCTCCCGAAGGCTATTGCATATAATGCGTTGAGCATTTTACCAAGTCAGTACTGCTCTTCTTACCTCCGGGGACCAGGGCACCTTCAGGTCCTCTATTATATTTTGAACTGGCTTCCAATGTAAGGCCAGTGCAATGCTGCTCTAGTCTGACCCCGCTAAACCACACGCTCATGTTGCTATGGAGCAGGCCCTTCCATCTACTTCAGGACCCAATAGTGCCATGGTCACCTTTTACTTAATTCAGGACTCACGCACATTGTCTACTACATCAGCATTACTTTGGATTACTGAGTGTTTATTGGATGTCAGCAGCAGCTCCTGCACTTCCTTTTTTGCTCCAATCCTGTGGGAGCCAGCAGATCTTTCATCCCAAATGAATCACTCCACCTGGTCTGATCGCCATTTTGTTGAGCTTATTCTGTATGTTGCTTGCACCTGTATTCTCTGTCCCGTCCTGGATCAACAGTAGTGGTGAGCAGAACTCACAGAGATTAATTCTGCGGAGCTATACAAAAACTCTGTGAGAATCTGCAGAGCTCTGCCTACACTACTTTTACTCTAGCTTTGAAACACAGGACTACCTGGAGGTTATTGTTTAATATAGTGCCCCAAAAACATCATAGTAGCAAACCCTGGCAAGGGGGAAGGCAGTGAGTAGTAAAGACGATGTGTAGGAGAATGGGGCAGTGAGGTTCCAAAACACCAAAAGAAAACAGGAGAGGCGGAGAGGGGATGCTTCAATGCACTTTTGATTATCATGTGCAATGTGGACGAGAAGAGTGTAGTGGGAAGTAGCAGTGAAAATGAGGAGAATGAGCTAAAAGTAAACATTCATATCCCTTAGAGAATGAGTTTCAGCCCCTTCCCCTAACCATATGGCTTGAAGGCTATATAAATGTATCAATACAATACACCACAAATGTTAAACACAAAACACTACAGACATTCTGTTAGACTGTCCAGAAAGGATGGTTTAATAAATCCAGAAGTACCTGCAATACTTCTGGGTGCAGGGGTGGCTCAGAAGTCGCCCATGGCTAGCATAAATGACTGGCTCAGTCACACAAGTATCCTGCTCGTGAGAGATAGAATGGCATGCGGCAGAGGGCTTCCTATGACAACATGTCAAACACACAGCACAGTGGCAACACGGCTTGTGTGAGGTTTATTTTCAACCTGTTTCTTCACGATAACCTGTGCTGTCTGTCACCCCCTTCTGCTACGCTAAAAGAGTGAACCAAAAACACCTACTGATTGAGCCACCTCCCACTCACAAGCAGCACCCACATGGCCGATCGGCCCCACCCACTATGCTCCACCTACGCCCCCTGCTTTGTCATTGGTTACTAATGCTACACAGACAGCCTTTTAGGGGACAGATTGGTTGGCAGCCAGAGGTACTTATTCTTTCTGGGGCTTGGTACTGCCAACCCTATTTGCACACACAGGGACTGGAAAGCAGATTTGAACTTTTGGGGTCTGGGACACTAACAGGTACCTTAGGCTTCTGATTGGCCAGAATAAAAGTGCACCTATTGGCGGGACCCACCACACCTGTAAACTCCGCCATGCAGCAGTGGCGGAGTTTTTGCCGAACTCCATGCTCCAAGCAGAACGAAGAGTGGGCTAACTCTGCAGGTGGAGCAGAGTTTCCTGCCCACCCCTAGTTAGCAGTAGCTCAGTTGTCTCACCCTGTGTCGTATTGTTGCATGCTGTGATGATACACTGGGGGCCCTGGTATGACCATGGATTTAGATGGGTCAGGTGGAAGACATGTTTTACTTCCTACTGCTCCAACATCTTGGCCACACCACCATAACAGCATTTGAACAAAACTATATATTATTATTCAAAACAATTATGTCAAAAACAAATACTACAAAGCCTTCATCCAAGATTTTGCCACACTCAGCACAAATAACACTGTAAATGTAGGGGCGAGAAAACTAACATTAACTTAATTTATTTTAATTGAAAATATTATTTTAAATGAAAATTAGCAAATTACATGATCTTAAAAAAGAATAATATAGTAATAGTGCAGATGTATTCTGCCTTACTCCTATGGTACGGTACTCCTAAGGTTAGGTATGACCCACACGTTAGTAAATGTTTGCCTTTTTGTGAAGTTGTGTAGGTTACTAACTTAACAATCATGGGTAATGTGAGTCATACAAATGTAAGAAATATACTTTTAATTTTATACGTCGAAGACAGTGCGATAGATTACAGTATTTTAAATGTCATTTTTCTATATGTTTATTTCCCTACTTACATGTTTTTTCTGTTTTTCTGGCTAGGGCATGGACAGATGTTCCCTGTTGATTTCTGATTTTATTTTTAGAGCCGGTTTCTCATATGCATTGGGATTAAAAGGAAATGTTTTAATGACTTTATTTAAAATATTTAGCATCTTTATGTTAACTTTATGTTTTCACTTACCTTGTAGCTGGTTAAAGTTACATTAGTCAAGCACAGTCACCCTTCTATGTCCTGAAAGCCTTGCACTCAGGAGAAATTATGCTTTCCTCTGTTGTTGAGCATCTGTGCAGCATTTGGATTGTTTGCTGACTCTATTACTTATATCCATTAATAATTAGCCGTTTTTCCAATTTGTTGTCTACTTTGTTTTGAGTTACACTTGTCCATGTTTCAGTTTGGATCCTTCTTCTTAAATTACCTTTTCAGTAAGATGTTAAGTTAATTGTTAGGTATGTTTAAAAACTGTAACCTTTTTTGTTTTGAGGAATATATTTTTTTTATTCAGTCTTTATAAAAGTATTTCATACATTTGCTGGTGTTTAAATACAATGTTTAGGTTGTTAATATTGTTACATTCGATGTGTTTGTTATTTCACATAATTTTTAATGTGTGCTTGATATCAGTATTTTTGCAGAAGATATTAGTGTTTGTAGATTTCCTTAGCAATATTTGCCTAGACAATAGTTTTGGTTATTTACATAGACAGTTAAGAAAGTCAATATTTTGATACGGGGTCTTTACGCAACAATATTTTTGCATGACATATTTTTGTGGTCAAGATTGTGACAACAGTTTGGGGAGTGTTCCTGGTCCATACACACTAATAACTTTACTTATCTCTTAAGGATCTGAATGTTCAGCACCTACCTGAAGCTTAATCCCATTAAAACGGAATCACGGTTCACAAAGAAGGACAAAAAATAACTAGTCTAAGCCTGGTTTAATGACATGGACCTGGATGGATTGGAACTCCAACTTTCACTCAATGCCAAGCTTCCTTGATTCACCCTGGACATTGATCTCGCACTTGAGACAAACTTCACCAAGAAAACGCATGCAGCGTAGCACCAGCTCTCTCTGCTAAAAAAGGGAAAACATTGCTTCCAGAAAGTGACTTCACAAATACTGTTTAAGCCCTCATATTCCCACATCTGGATAATGGCAATGTCCTGCTACTTGGTTTCCCAAACTCCACAACAGCACCCTTAATGATTTTCTTCCTACATGCAGCATGCCTCTTCAAGAGCCTGGGGCCAGATGTAGGTAAGGAAGAAATTGCGACTTGCAATTTGCGAGTCATAGCGACTCAAGTGGATGGTAACTGCGAGATGGTTTGCGACCGCTTTCGCGGTCGCAAAGCAACTCTACATCGCGATGCGGTCGCAAATAGGAAGGGAACACCCCTTCCTATTTGCGAGTCGGAATCACATTTTGCGAGTCGGTACCGACTCGCAAAATATGACTCTGCATCGCGTAAGGCCTTTTGCACCTCACAAACTGCGTTTTCGCCGTTTGCGAGGCGCAAAAGGCTTCCTACATCTGGCCCTTAAAGAAATATGACCACATAACCCCTGCTCTGATAGAATGTCACTGGCTGCCCTCGGTAACCCCCACCATCTTCAAAAACAGCCTCATTGTTTAAAAAGTCATTACGACCAACACCCTTGCTTATCACGTTGATAAATTGATTGGATGGCTGCTTTCAGCAGGACATCACAAGACTGGAGATGAGGAAATGGGAAAAAGAAAAAACAAACAACTGCCCTATTGACTGTTCCTTTTCCTTTCACGCTCTGTAGTGAACAGCTGCTTTTCAGCTAGATTTGTGCAATGTGAATGCCACATATGTGTATGTATGTATGTATATATAAGTATGTATATACATTTTTTTTCTTCAAAACATTAACGTTGTTAGTGAGCAATTCACCTAACTATAACGTTACTTTAATCTTTGTTTTTTTCAATGAATTTCTAAAGTTTCTGTTAAATGAAAGTTATTTTTTTTAACCCCTTCGCTGCTAGGCTTTTTCCCTCTGTCCTAAGCCTTCTTTTGCTCTTTGGGGTAGTATGCGCAAAGACATCCATAACTTTTTGTCTACATAAGCTTTCCACGCAAAATCTGCATCCCTTTTTTCTATTTTTCTATCTCCCTTTGAATCATAACGGTACCCTTGGTTTGTGGATTTCCCTGGAGGGGACTGAGAAATTAGCAGTAATATAGCTGCATTTTGTTTTTTAGGCAAAAAAGGTGGGAAAGTGCTGCAGAAGAAAGTGTCTGTTTTTTGATTATGCAAATGGCATCAATTAAAGTTTTCTGGTGCCAGAATCACCACACTCCCAACTTTCAGGAACAGGCAGATTTGACTCAGAAAGCCAAACTTTCTAACACAGTTGTGGCATTTTACTGTGAGATAGCCCATTTTTTATATTTTCTGTGCTTTCAACCTCCTTCCAGTTTGTGGTGAAACAGGTATAAAAACCATGATTGTTCTCAGAAAACTATACATTTCTGAAAACGAAACAATGGGGGTTATTACAACTTGCTTGGTTGTCCTAGATGCCAGCTGAGCTAGTGCCCATAAACCACAGCTACCCACTTTGCAAAAAAGTGGTTTGTTTTGCATGGGGACATTTTATGTATCCATGTTGCGTTTTGGGTCATTTCCTGCAGCGGGCACACAAGTGAGGTACAGATATTATTGGGAGACTTAAAAGAATGCTAGATGGAAGGAAGTGTGTGACTCTGTGTAGATTGTAGAACTTTCCGTTACAGAAATATGAGGAAAATGTGTTTTTAAGTCAAAGCTTGAAGTTTGTGAGGGATTCTGGGTAAAACAACCTTATTAGAGCCATGCATGCCACGCCAACCTGAATTCCCCTAGGTGTCTAAGTTTTAAAAATGTACAGGCTCACTAGGTTTTCCTAGATGCCATATGAGCAAGGGCCCAAATCCAAAGCTACTCCACTTGCAATAAATGGGTTAGTTTTGCATAGAAAAAGATTATGTATCCATTTTGCGTTTTGGCCCATTTCCTGAAGCGGATATTAGGCCTACCCACAAAAGTTAGGTACCATTTTTTGGAGAGACTGTGAAGAATGATGGGTGGAAGGAAGTATGTGACTCTGTGCAGATTGCAGAACTTTCCATCACAGAAATGTGTGGAAATTGTGTTTTTCTTTTAGTCAAGTTCTGAGATTTGCAAGGGATTCTGGGTAAAACAACCTGGTGAGAGCCATCCAAGTGACCCCATTCTAGATTCCCCTAGGTATCCAAATAAAAAAAATGTACAGGTTTGCTACGTTTTCTTACATGTCTGCTGAGTTAGGGCCCAAAAACCACAGCTACCAACTTTGCAAAAAACGGATCAGTTTTGCATAGAAAAATTGCATGTATCTGTGTTGCATTTTGAGCCGTTTCCTGCAGCGGGGACTAGGCCTACCCACACAAGTGAGATACCATTTTTATCAGGAGACATAGGAGAATGCTGGGTTGAAGAAAGTGTGTGCTCTGTGCATATTCCAGAACTTTCCGACACAGAAATATGAGAAAAATCTGTTTTTTAGTTGACGTTTGAGGTTTGCAAAGGATTATGGGTAAAACGACCTTGTGACAGCAATGCAAGTCACAGCATCTTGGATTCCTCTAGGTGTTTAGCTTTCACAAATGTACATATATGTATGCTAGGTCTTCCTAAATGCTAACTGAGCCAGGGCACAAACACCACAGCTACTCACATTAAAAAAAAAAGTGTCACAGAAAAAGTTTAGGTATTTTGTGCAGTGGGCCATTTCTTGTAGCTGGCACTAGGCCTGTCCACACAAGTAAGATACTATTTTTCTCAGGAGACCAACGAGAATGCTGGGTGGGAGGGAGTGTGTGGCTGTGTGCAGATTCCACAACTTTCTATCACAGAAATGTGAGGAAAATGTGTTTTTGTAGTCACAGTTTGAGGTTTGCAAAGTATTTTGGGTAAACAACCTGTTGAAAGCCATGCAAGTCACCCCATCCTGGATTCCCCCAAACGTCTAGTTTTTAAAAATGTTCCAGTTAGAAATGGGGTCTTTGGTTGGCAGTCAGGTTTCCCCCTGTCTAAACAAGGACCCTCACTCTAGTCAGGGTAAAAGAGAATTACCCTCAGCTAACTCCTGCTTACCCCCTTGGTAGCTTGGCACGAGCAGTAGGCTTAACTTCAGAGTGCTAGGTGTAAACTATTTGTACCAACACACACAGTAACTTAATGAAAACACTACAAAATGACAAAACACAGGTTTAGAAAAATAGGAAATATTTATCTAAACAACACAAGACCAAAACGACAATAATCCAAAATACACAAGTCAAGTTATCAATTAAAACAAGAGTCTTCATGTAGTTTTACACATACACTAACACTGTTAGCGTGAAAATGTACCTTGGGTGCGTAAAACAAACTCTGCAAAGGTGAGTGTGCATCAGAAAGGGCTTGCGATGCGTCAATTTCTCTCACGAGCGAGACTTTGCATCGTTTCTCCTTTCGTCGGGTCGGGCGTGTCTTTTCTTTTTTCTGCAGGAGAGCGATGCGTCAATCCGGTCAGCACTCTCGGGTTCTGGCAGGTCTTCCATTGTTTTTACATGCCCAGCGGTACTTGCATCAGAAATCCAGCCACACGATGATCTGAAAACCACGCAGCGCTGGTTGCGATCTCACCAGCCTCCGTCAGCAATGCTGCACTTCGTTTCTCCAGCTCTGCACATCGATTCTTAGGTCATGTTGCAGGCGAGCGTTGATTTTCAGCCACAAAACCGGCAGCATGTTGATTTTTCAGCTGCAGATCGGAGTCGCGTCGATCTCTTCCCCGCACGGTGCTCTTAGGCTGCCAGCTTCCCCTTTCAGGGTCCCAGGAACTGGATGGGCACCACTTGGCAGAGTAGGAGTCTCTCCAGAGACTCCAGGTGCTGGCAGAGAGAAGTCTTTGCTGTCCATGAGACTTCAAACAACAGGAGGTAAGCTCTTAATCAAGCCCTTGGAGATCTTCACAAGATGGAAGGCACACAAAGTCCAGTCTTTGCCCTCTTATTCTGGCAGAAACAGCAACTGCAGGTTAGCTCCACAAAGCACAGTCACTGTTAGGGCAGCTCTTCTTCCTCAGCTCTTCAGCTCTTCTCCAGGCAGAGGTTCCTCTTGGCTTCCAGAAGTGTTCTAAAGTCTGTGGTTTTGGGTGCCCTTCTTATATCCAATTTCTCCTTTGAAGTAGGCCTCTCTTGAATGTGAAATCCTGCCTTACCCAGGCCAGGCCCCAGACACTCACCAGGGGGTTAAAGACTGCATTGTGTGAGGGCAGGCACAGCCCTTTCAGGTGTGAGTGACCACTCCTCCCCTCCCTCCTAGCACAGATGGCTCATCAGGAAATGCAGACTATGCCCCAGTTCCCTTTGTGTCACTGTCTAGTGTGAGGTGCAAGCAGCCCAACTATCAAACTGACCCAGACAGGGAATCCACAAGCAGGCAGAGTCACAGAAATGGTGTAAGCAAGAAAATGCTCACTTTCTAAAAGTGGCATTTTCAAACACACAATCTTAAAATCAACTTTACTGAAAGATGTATTTTTAAATTGTGAGTTCAGAGACCCCAAACTCCACATGTCCATCCGCTCCCAAAGGGAATCTACACCTTAATCAGATTTAAAGGTAGCCCCCATGTCAATCTATGAGAGGGACAGGCCTTGCAACAGTGAAAAACTAATTTAGCAATATTTCACTGTCAGGACATATAAAACACATTACTAAATGTCCTACCTCAACCATACACTGCACCCTGCCCTTGGGGCTACCTAGGGCCTAACTTAGGGGTGCCTTACATGTAAGAAAAGGGAAGGTTTAGGCCTGGCAAGTGAGTACACTTGCCAAGTCAAATTTACAGTTAAAAACTGCACACACAGACACTGCAGTGGCAGGTCTGAGACATGATTACAGAGCTACTTATGTGGGTGGCACAACCAGCGCTGCAGGCCCACTATTAGCATTTGATTTACAGGCCCTGGGCACCTCTAGTGCACTGTACTAGGGGGCTACTAATAAATCAAATATGTCAATCATGGATAAGACAATTACATACACATTTTGTAAAGGAGCACTTGCCCAGAGTAACAAAAACAGCAAAATCAGAGTCCAGCACACATCATCAACCTGGGAAACAGAGGCAAAAAGTTAAGGGAGACCACGCCAAGGATGAAAAGTCTAACAGTTCCACTTTGCTAGATGTTCCTAGATGGCACCTAAGCTAGGGCCCCAAAACCACAGTCACTTACTTTGCAAAAAACAGGTCAGTTTTGCATAAAGAAATTGTTTGTATCCATGTTGCGTTTTGGGCTATTTCCTGTAGCCAGCACTAGGCCTATCCATCCAAGTGAGTTACCATTTTTATTGGGAGAGTTGGGGAAACACAGAATAGTATAACAAGTGTTGTTACCAATTGTATTTCTCTGCATTTGCATCTTCCAAATGTAAGACAATGTGTAAGAAAGAAGCAATTTCAAGAAATACCCTTTGATTCACATGCTAGTATGGGTTCCCGCAAATTCAGAAATGTGCAAATAACACCTGCTTGAAAACACCATGGCCCATATTTATACTTTTTTACGCTAAACTGCGCTAACGCAGTTTAGCGTCAAAAAATTTAGCGCCGTCTAACGCCATTCTGAAGCGCCATGCGGGCGCCGTATTTATGGAATGGCGTTAGCCGGCGCTAGCAGACCGGCGCTGCCTGGTGTGCGTGGAAAAAAACCACGTAGACCAGGCAGCGCCGGCGTAGGGGGAAAATGGCGTTAGGGCGTCTTAAAATGGGGCAAGTCAGGTTGAGGCAAAAAAATCGCCTCAACCCGATTTGCGCCATTTTTTTCGACGCCCAGACGCCATTTAAATGACTCCTGTCTTAGTAAAGACAGGAGTCATGCCCCCTTGCCCAATGGCCATGCCCAGGGGACTTATGTCCCCTGGGCATGGTCATTGGGCATAGTGGCATGTAGGGGGGCACAAATAAGGCCCCCCTATGCCACCAAAAAAAATTAAAAAATATAAAAAATTATACTTACCTGAACTTACCTGAATGTCCCTGGGGTGGGTCCCTCCATCCTTGGGTGTCCTCCTGGGGTGGGCAGGGGTGGCAGGGGGGGTCCCTGGGGGCAGGGGAGGGCACCTGTGGGCTAATTTTGAGCCCACAGGCCCCTTAACGCCTACCCTGACCCAGGCGTTAAATAGTGGCGCAAATGCGGGGTTTTTTGACCCGCCAACTCCCGGGCGTGATTTTTGCCCGGGAGTATAAATACGACACATTTGCGTCGCCGTCATTTTTTTAGACGGGAACGCCTTCCTTGCATCTCATTAACGCAAGGAAGGCGTTCACGCAAAAAAATGACGCTATTTGCCCATACTTTGGCGCTAGACGCGTCTAACGCCAAAGTATAAATATGCGTTAGTTTTGCGCCGAATTTGCGTCGAAAAAAACGACGCTAATTCGGCGCAAACGGAGTATAAATACGGGCCCATATCTTCTGCCCATTTTGGAAATATATAGATTTTCTTGATGCCTATTTTACACTATTTATATTTTACCATTTGTATTGCTCTATACCGGGTACAGAATGAAAAACCATTGTAAGGTGCAGCTCAGTTATTTGCTCTGGGTACCTTGTGATCATTGAAAACCCACAACCCCTATATAGCCCCACAACCAGAAGGGTCTAACAGCTGTAATGGTATATAGCCCTTGTGCATCGGCCTTTGTGATAAGAAGTCACAAATGCCCATTTCTACCCACTAATTTTCAATAATTATTAATTTCAACACTTGGGGGGTCATTCCGATCCGGCGGTCAAGGACCGCCGGGGCCGGGGATGCGGGAGCACCGCCAACAGGCTGGCGGTGCCCCGCAGGGCATTCTGACCGCGGCGGTTTGGCCGCGGTCAGACCAGGAAAACCGGCGGTCTCCCGCCGGTTTTCCGCTGCCCTGGGAATCCCCCATGGCGGCGCAGCTTGCTGCGCCGCCATGGGGGATTCCGACCCCACCACCGCCATCCTGTTCCTGGCGGCTCCGACCGCCAGGAACAGGATGACGGTGAGAGGTGTTGTGGGGCCCCTGGGGGCCCCTGCAGTGCCCATGCCAATGGCATGGGCACTGCAGGGGCCCCCGTAAGAGGGCCCCACTTTGTATTTCAGTGTCTGCTTTGCAGACACTGAAATACGCGACGGGTGCCACTGCACCCGTCGCACATACCCACTCCGCCGGCTCCATGCGGAGCCGGCTTCCTCGTGGGGAGGGGTTTCCCGATGGGCTGGCGGGCGGCCTTCTGGCAGTCGCCCGCCAGCCCAGCGGGAAAGCCAGAATGGCCTCCGCGGTCTTTCGACCGCGGAGCGGCCATTTGGCGGCTCCCTCCAGGCGGGCGGCTCCCGCCGCCCGCGGGGGTCAGAATGACCCCCTTGGTTTCTTTGAGGAAACCTCAAAGGATCTACACAACTTACCTCTTTTGGAATTCAGAATATTGGGGGTTATTACAACTTTGGAGGAGGTGTTAATCCGTCCCAAAAGTGACAGTAAAGTGACGGATATACCACCAGCCGTATTACGAGTTCCATAGGATATAATGGACTTGTAATACGGTATATGGACTTGTAATATATCCGTATATGGGTAGCTGTGGTTTATGGGCACTAGCTCAGCTGGCATCTAGGACAACCAAGCAAGACTGCAAATTTCGGAAAGGTAGACACCTTGGGAAATCTAGGATGGGGTGACTTGCATGGATCCCATGAGGTTTTGTTTACCCACAATGACCTGCAAACCTCAGGCGTTGTCTGAAATCACTAATTCTCTTTACATTTCCCAGATGGAAAGTTCCAGAATCCACAGGAATCCACAGAATTCCTACCGCCCAGCAATGCCCCGCTTGTGCCGATAGAAATGCTTCACTACTTGTGTGGCTGGGCCTTGTATCAGTGACAGGAACTTATTAAACCAAGGGCAATAGCAGCCCCTGCTTGGGACTCCTAATGACATCTTTTGGATACGCTCCTGTTGCTGACAGTAGTCCCAAACACACAAGTGCAAAACAATTTTATCAGGAGAAGTGGGGCAATGCTGGGTGGTAGGAATTTTGTGGATTCCTACTGATTCTGGGATTTTCCATCACAGAAACGTGAAAAAAAATATGTGGTTTTAGTAAAAATTTGAGGTTGCAGGGCATTGTGGGTAAGAAAATAGTTTAGTCTGGATGCAAAGCTTCCTCCAGATATATAGTTTTCATAAATCTCTGGGTCTGGTAGAGATTTCGAGGTGGCCGCATACCCAAGCCCAACAAGTGCAGCTATTCACCATTGCAAGTTGGATGATATTGGGAGTTTGCCAAACTTCCCAGGCCCATTTGTAAAAACAATACCCCAAAGAATCAAATATCCTCTTTCCTGCTATTGGGATAAGATGCTTTAGTCCACAGGGGAGCAGAACGACTATTTCCCCATTTTTGAGGGGGGTATAGCCATGCCCATGCTGGGGATTCCACCCCAGAATAAAAAAAGGCATCCCCGGTGTCTAGTGGACTTTCTGCCTCCCCTGGAAAAAAGACTGTTTCCGGGGGCAAAAAGACTGTTTCCTTTTTTGGGAGGGAGTGGGAGCATGTCCATGCCCATTTTGCAGCCCGCACATATACAAATTACAGTAATAAAAAAGTCAACCCTGGTGTCTAGTGGGCTTTCTGTCCCCCAGGAGAAAAGATAGGGGTAATTGCCTCCACAGGCCCCACCTGAGGGGGCAGAAAGACTGTTTATCTTTTTTAGGGCAAGGTGGGGGCATGACCACACCCAAGCAGGGCTGCCCTCACCCATACAAATTTTTAAAAAAGTAATCCCGGGTGACTAGTGGACTTTCTGCCCTCCCACCTCCCAGGGAGGTGGATAGTAGTAATAGCCCCCAGCTGCCCCCTGGGGTGGCAGAAAAACTGTTTCCCTTTTTTGGGGGGGTGTAGGGACATGGTCATGCAAATTCTGGGCATCCCCCACCCCTCCAACTGAAAATCCCTGGTATCCAGTGGGCTTTCTGCCTCCCCAGGGGCTAGATGGGGTAACTGCCCCATCTACCCCCAGGGGTCAGAAAGATTGTTTATCTTTTTGAGGGGGTAGGGACGTGGCTTTGCCCATGCTGGTCAGCCCCACCCTTAAAACAAAAAAAAGTGTAGTGCCTGGTGTCTAATGGTTTCTGTACTCTGTGGAGGTAGATCAGCCTACAAATAGGGCCAGTCTTCCCCCAGGAGGGGCAGAAGATGGGCAAACTAATGCCCCCATAATGGGGCGCGACCCTTACCCAGGGAGCCGTTCCTCGATATATAAAGTTTAAAAAATTCCTGGTGTCTAGTTGTTCTCTGCCCCTTGAGAAACAGATTGGCCTAAAAATAGCAAAATAGCAGAGAAATGTATTGGTCATGTGATGAGGATGGAACAGTTCCGTCCTCAGCACACAACTGTCACGTAGGCTCTCATTATTTTAATGAGACTACTTGATTTTGAGCGGCAGAATCGCCTGCGGTGTGGGAGACTAGGTCTAACCCACTGCAGGTGACTCCTGTCGCTCCAATCTGGGTTTTGCTCCAGCTAACTAGCAGTTCCTCATCTCTACCCGAGGGCAGGGATGACTGGGCAACCGAGCGCATGGCATAATTGGTTTCTAAGGGAAGCCGTGGTCACTCAGGTCTCCTCCATTTCTCTCAGTTACATTAGTCTCATATATACAATGACAAACAGAGGCAGTATATGCTTCAGTTTTGATTTTAATGAAACAACTGCATCTTAGATAGCAAAGCGTGAGCTGCAATAACCAGGATGACACAACATGACAGTATTAAAATTGTGACAAGGAGAGTGAAGCATAAAAATAATGCTACCATATTGTCACTACAGTCAATAGACAAATTCCTTCCTATGCTATGATAGAGCACAGCATGTTAAGCTCTAATTCTGCCCTTCGGGTTTCCCTGGGAAGACATCATCCCCCATACCTGAGCAAAGGCCTGAAGTCTGCAAAACAGCTGTAGCAAAGCATTCAGCAATCAGCATACAGTTGTGGTTTTCTGGCTGGAATCTCCCTCTAATGTGTAAGGGACATGGAAGTGTTTTTATAATTAAACAGCAGATGTTCTAAGAAAATGTCACTGCGTAAAGATGTGTGTTTTCTACGAATATTGGAGACTAAACTCATACCACGTTCATTGGCAACCTATCTTGCTGTAGCCTTGGAAGAAGCAAAAAGTGAGCAAGAATATCTTGTTTGAGAACAGAGTGCTGTCCTAGGCGAAAACAGTTAGGTAAATAGAAAATAAAACAAGACCGTAAAAGTGGCTACTGTAACAATAATCAAATGAAGCAGAATAAAATATATCTAGGCTAAAGTGTACAGCGGCAGGCCTAGTGTGTTAAAATAACATGCATGGAGCTATAGCTAAAATGGCTACCCAACACAACCACAGGTGCTGGTGATGGAGCCGTTCAATCATGAGCACCAAAGGGGTTAAAGGTATGCCTCTCAAGAGACGCTAGTGGAACTCAGACGCACAATCCCTTGCCTGGATTCTGAGGCGGCTGCACCTCCTGTTCGACTCCTAAAAAACTCTTGTGAGATTGTGCAGTTAAATTTAAGCTAATTACAGTGTTTTACTGTAAGTTGGAACAAAATAGAGCGTTACACATGTTGTTAAAGTTAGAAAAATGAACTGTGTACTGTCTATAGAACATATAAAGGTGAGATGCCAGCAAAACAGTCACAAGAGGTACGGAGAGGAAGCATATCCTAAGAAAGTATTCTGATTGGTTCATATGGATGCCTTTTTTTAGAAGAAAATAATTCAATCCTTTTTGCTTTTTTTCACTATCGGACTTTGGTGAGTGTAGATATATTTGGCTTGCTCTCCTATCCTGTTTCTCTTTCAGCAGAAATATGTCTTCATCAGATTCAAATGAACACCAATGGGCTTCTGCACCAGCTCAGGCATCTCAGCCACCCAAGGAATCCTTGATATGGCAATTCTTTGAAATGAGGATCAGTAACACCAGCGTTTCTTCAAAGTACGTTATCTGTAAACTTTACAGCAAAGAGTTCTGCAGGGGAGAAAAACAAGCAATATAGCATGAGCATCACAGAGATGTGGTGACACCTAAGGTCTATGCACCTGCAAAGGTTTGCACAGCCAGAGTTATCTCATATTGCGGTCCCATGCTATGGTGTTAGACAACTCCAGAGCAGCTTTAACATCACTTGCTCCAGGAGATAATGTGCCTGCACATGTTCTAAGTGCACAGGCAGACAATAACCCTGTGTTTACGAATAAAGTGGTATTTTGCTGCTTGTTCAAAAATATATTATTTTCTTGTCTAAGAGTAAGACCTAGGTAGTATCTTTTTAGTTTTTATCAGTTTTTGTAACCTTTTTTAAGAAGATGCTCTTGGTGCCTTTTTAACACTTCATTTTATTTTGTTTTTGTTGTACTCTTTTACAAAAATGCTAAAATACCATAAAATATTACAAATAGTTATAGTTGTTGAAAACTGTTACCAAAAAAAGCTCTTTTTTAGCACTACCCTCCACCCTTATGATCTCTTTTGTTTGCACTGTTTCCCTTTTTAACCCTTCTTAAAAGCTCTTCTGAGACTCTCATGAGAACCAGAGAAAGCCACTATAATCGGTGTCTCTCGCGAACCTCTCACAAGAGTTTACAAGAGCTCACGAGAGCTGGGGAGGCAATCCCTTGTGTTCAATCCAAGTGGACAGTGTTTCCTGGTTTGATCTCATGGACCTCTCACAAAATTGTTATTTTTATAATGGAATTTGCATTTACACTGAATATATCTTGATGTAGTATATAAAATGTATATACCATTATGCTGACAGTGTGTGTTATGATGTAGGTTATAGGGGGGGAGACATCTCTATCGGATAATAGGCGTGCAAACTAGTGAGAGTAAAGGGGGACTGCCCTTCCCTCACAAACCTCTCTCAGATGATGGTTGCATTTAGTAGGGGGTGTGGATGGACTGGCCTCTCCACTGAGACCTTTCTCTTTGATGATGGCTGTGCATAGTAGGGGATGGGAAGAGGCTTAACTCTACTCACAACTCCACCAAAGCTAATGGGTGTAAATAGTAGACTCTGATAAACACCATATCCAAAAAGACTCTTTCCTACAGTAACAAGGGTACATCCCAGAGTGTATTCAAAGATTACCTACTCCCTATTTTTCACAATTCCATGACAGTCTTGCGAGATCATAACTTTTTTTGATAAAAGCAAACCTTATACTCAGCACAGTACTTATCTCCTACACAATTCCTCTCAATAGCAAAGACCACAATATGCATTTCTACTAGTAGAGTGGATTGAGAACTCACATATTCCTTTTTACTTTTTTGATGCCACAAGAGTCCCGCAAGATCATACAAATTAGTTACAAACACTGTACATTTATAATCTTCGAAGTAGTTATTCCTTAAACACAGCCTCTCTAATTCTAAGGGGACAGTTTGCCCTTATGCTACCATGCTACCCTCTGTATAGTTTTTTACCTCATTATATATATATATATATATATATATATATATATATATATCAACACTTGATTCAGCATTTTCCTCGCCACGCCTGAACGCCAATGATGCCAGGATTTGACGCGCGCCACCACGTCTAACATGAAAACAATACCTTAAAGATCATTAAGGCAACCAGCACTCTGTGAATGGAAGAACAAAGGTTTAATTAAACCTTTGTTCTTCTATTCACGGAGTGCTGGTTGCCTTAATGATCTTTAAGGTATCGTTTAAATATATATATATATATATATATATATATATATATATATATATATACACACAACCTACTAGCAGTCATTAGTAGTTAGTTATAGTTAGGACCTAGGCCCTGGTTACAACCCTGGCGGTCGGTGATAAAGCGGTGGTAATACCGCCAACAGGCAGGCGGTAAAAAAAAATGGAATTATGACTACATCAGGAACCGCTCACACAGACTGCCACTTTAGCACACTGACCGCCATGGCGGTAGCAACAAGCACCACCACCAACAGCCAGGCGGAAGACAATGTACTGCCCACACTATTACAACAGGCCTATCCGCCACCTTTTCCAGGGCGCTACCACGGACGTCAAAAGCACGGCAGAAACAGTGCACAGAAGGGAAATGACTCACCCCTGTAAACTTAAGGAAGAACCACGCCGCCATGGAGCCCGAGTTGCAGGTTTTCCCATGCTCATCTATCTCCTTCTTCACCATGAATACCAACGCCAGCGAAGACGACCACAGTGAGTACTGCCGCCTAGCACACATGGGAGGGGGGAGGAAAAAGAGAGTGATACACACACGCAACACGCAAAACCCCCACCCCCAACACTATACACACACAAACAGATGCAGTAACATTACATATCCACTCCGTACCCCTCAGGAAGAATGCAAGGACAAAAGGAGTTGATTAAAGCAAGTGAAAACAAAATATACAAATGGAGGGATACTGCCCACTCCACAATGTCCGTGGGCCACAGGACCACATCACATAGGCCAAGGCGCCACTTGACTCCTGCCACGACAAGGAGAATACACTGCAGGGGCATCAGGTCGAAAATACACAGGCACCTCAGGGGGATGGGGAACGGGGGGGCACCTCAGCTGGAAGATGGAACAACACCACTGGTCCTGGAGGGGGCAAAATGACCTGTGCGATGTCCTGGGGAGTGCAAAGCCACAGTCTCTCAAATGGGTGGTCTGCCCACTGCTTGGTCCTGGGGAGTGCAAGGCCACAGTCTCTCAAGTGGGTGGTCTGCCCACTGCTTGGTCCTGGGGAGTGCAAGGCCACAGTCTCTCAAGTGGATGGCTTCTCCACTGGTTCTGGAGGGGGCATAGTGCCCAGTGTGCTTCATCCTGGCAAGGATGGGGTGAGTGGATGGCTTCTTCCACTGGTTCTGGAGGGGACTTTGTGCCCAGTGTACTTCATCCTGGCAAGAAGGGGGTGAGTGGATGTCTTCTTCCACTGGTTCTGGAGGGGGCTTTGTGCCCAGTGTGCTTCATCCTGGCAAGGATGGGGAGAGTGGATACCTTCTTCCACTGGTTTTGGAGGGGGCTTATTGCCCAGTGTGCTTCATCCTGGCAAGGAGGGGGTGAGTGGATGGCTTCTTCCACTGGTTCCGGAGAGGGCTTTGTGCCCAGTGTGCTTCATCCTGGCAAGGATGGGGTGAGTGGATGGCTTCTTCCACTAGTTCTGGAGGGGGCTTTGAGCCCTGTGATGCAGCACATGGAGAGTGCAAAGTCATAGTCTCTCATCTGGGTGTCACACCCACAGGATTTTCATGGGCCAGGATGCACTACAGTCAATGGAGGCAGGACTACACTCTGCCCGCCGGCGGTGACGGCTGCTTAGTCGTGGCAGTGGCGGGGCAGGTGGCGGGGATGCCAGTGGTGGGTGGAGTCTCCAGCCCGTCCCCTGCAGTCTCAGAGACAGCTGCCCACTCGGGCTGCTGCTGCTGGCACTGCTGCAGGCAGTGATGCTGGTAGCAGTGCTGGTGACGGTGCTGGTGTCGGGAATGCCTGTGGTGGGGGGAGGCTCCAGTCCTTCCACCGCGGCCTCGGACAGCTGCCCACTAGGGCTACTGCTGCTGGCTCTGCGACAGGCAGTGATGCTGGCGGCAGTGCTGCTGTCGGGAATGCCCGTGGTTGGGGGATGCTCCAGCTCTTCCCCTGCAGCCTCGGAGGGCTGCCCACTGGGGCTGCTGCCACTGCTGCAGGCAGTGATGCTGGTGGCAGTGCTGGTAGCAGTGCTGGTGTCAGGAATGCCTGTGGTGGGGGGAGGCTCCAGCCCGTCCCCTGCAGCCTCTGACGGTTGAACCGCCATGGTTGGTGGTGGGGGCTCTGATTCAGTCCCTGCACCAGGCCTCCTGACCTTCCTTCCTGCAGGAGCATGCCCCTTTCCCTTCCCAGCTTGTGGTGCCTCCTTGTCCTTCACAGCTGGTGGTGCCTCCTTGCCCTTCACAGTTTGTGGTGCCTCCTTGCCCTTGTCCTTCACAGCTGGTAGTGCCTCTTTGCCCTTGCCCTTCCCAGCTGGTAGTGCCTCCTTGCCCTTGCCCTTCACAGCTGGTGGTGCCTCCTTGCCCTTGCCCTTCACAGCTGGTGGTGCCTCCTTGTTCTTCCCTTTTGCAGCTGGTGCAGGCACACTGTCAGTCGGTATGGCTGATGCCCTGGAGCCTCTCCAACCTGCAGTAGCTGCCGACACTACTGTGGCCGTGAACTGGGTGGCTGAGGTACTAGCCTGGGTTCTGACCACCCTGGCCCGACGAGAAGGATGGGGGGGAGGGGTAGGGAAGAGGTCAATGGTGGAGAGGAAAAGCTTCTTAGGGACACTGGGGCAGGAAGAGGGTGAAGGTCAGGGAGTGGAGGAAGAGGGAGTTGTTGTTGGAGGTGTCAGTCTGCTGTGTTTGGGTGCAGGTGCATGGGCTGGAAGCTGTTGTGAGGTGCATGGCTGTTGGATGCCTGAGTGCTTGTGTTTGTGTACTTTGGGAGGAGGGGGCACAGACTCAGTGGGAGAGGACACAGGGGACGAGTGCATGGATGTGGGGGTGGTGACTGCCAGTGAGGGGTGTGTAGTGAGAGGCATGATGGTGATGCATGTAGTGGATGAGGATATAGTGCATGCAGGTGTTAGTGGAGACGCTACTGGGAGGGTGGCGGACAATGAGGAGGAGGGGGACACATTGGAGGCAGTGGATGTTGTATGTCTGATTCTGGATGGGGTTTGTGTGAGTGCCTGTGGGATGATGTGTGGTGCTTGTGTTTGCCTGAGCCACTCCTGTGTGTTGTCTTGGGTGCATACTGGTCTGAATGTGTGCTTGGGATAGGTTGGGGTTGAGGGGAATGGGACTGGGTAGAGGGAGTTGGAGGGGGAGGCTAGAGACAGGGACAATGCCCGCCATCAGGGAGGAGGTCGGATCCTGGATTGATCTACGCTGGGCCTCCATGCCAGAGTGAATGCCCTCCAGGAATGCATTTGTTTGTTGCAAGTGGCCTGCCAGCCCCTGGATGGCTTTCACTATGGTTGACAGCCCAACAGGGATGGATTGCAAGAGGTCAATAGCCTACGCATTCAGGGCAGCAGGGCTGACTGGGGCAGGGCCTGAGGGGCCTGGGGCAAAGGAGATGCCCACCCTCCTGGGTGGGTGGGCACGGGAAACTCACTGAGGGGGTGCTGGGAGGACGGTGCTGGTACGGGAGGTGGCGGCTGTACCTGTAATTGTGGTGAGCACAGAGGTGTCCACCACCACCAGGGAGCTTCCATCGGAGGAGGTATCACTGTCAGAACTGTCCTCTCCTGTCTCCGCCATGGTGCTCCCCTCGCCCTACGTCCCACTGGTGCCCTCACTGTCGGTGGATTCGGCCTCCTGGGCCATGTGGGATGCAGCTCCCTCCATCGCCAGAGCCTCTGCTCCTCCGCCAGATGATGCTAATGCACACAAGGACAGGTTGACAAAACAAAAAGGGGGGGGGACAAAGGATACACTTGGTCAATGGCTGCCCCAACACCACCGTTGGCGTACACAGCACACTCACATAGGGAACAGACCTACGATCTATGCAATACACTAAAGTCACAATGCTAGTCAGCAGCCCTAGGACAGGCATACATAAGGCCAATAGCAGCATACCTGAGATCCACAGACCCCTGCCCAGTAGTGGAGGCCTACTAGCTTGGTTGGAGGACTTTCACATCAGAACCCTGCCAAATATGGGACCTACCATGCAATGTCCTGCCTGGCCTAGGGGCACCCAAAGGCCCATATCCCCCACACGGAGACCACCCTTCCACACACAATTTGCAGATTTGGAAACTGTACTCACCCCCTTGTGGCTGCTGTGATGGCCTCAAGCGCCCATCCAGCTCCGGATAGGCCACCGCCAGTATGCGGAACATCAGGGGGGTCAGGGTTCGATGGGCATCCCTTCCTCGTTCGGAGGCCATCTCCAGCTGGGCCTTCGCCGTCTTCCATGCCCAGCATATCATATCCTCCCAACATTTCCGACAGTGGGTGCTCCGTCTGCCATAGATCCCCAGGGTCTGCACTTCCTTGGCGATGGCACGCTGTATACCCTTTTTCTGATTGGCTTTGACCTGCAGAAATATAAACATAGAAAAAGGTATCAGCAATACTGTCTGGCCTCTTACACTCATGGCCCACCATATCCCTCACATCTCCTTATGCATAGACATTGCCCACCATACATGCAGCACGCTGCCCAGGACCTTTCCACCCCCCCTTACACGAGGCCCTTACACACAGCACTCTGTGCATTCATGCCCCATGCATCGTGCTCATAGTTTACTCACCTGTTGGTCTTGAGGCCCATACAGCTTTCGGTACTGGGGTAGAACTTTATCCACCAGTCTCCCCAACTCCACAGCGGTGAAGGCAGGGGCCCTTCCCAAGTGACACGAGCCATGGTCGGTTCCAGACTCAGGTCACAGCAGCACTTGCAGTGTAGGTCCTCTCCTGCTGAAGGTCAGGTAGCAGCGAGAGAACAGATAGAAAATGGCGGTCACGTCCGCAGTGGTGCGTACCATCACCGCCGGCATACATCACCATTGGCCACTGTAACCCATAGGGCCAGTAGACAACCAAAGAGGAGTAGCACGGCGTGTACTCGACCGCCTCCCTGAATAGGAGATGGAGACACCCCCCTGTGTACAGACCCCTGGTGGACTTGGCAACAATGGAGGACAGGCACATTATCCTCACCTACAGACTTGACAGGGCTACAATCCAAGAGCTGTGTGCCCAATTGGAGCCAGACCTGATATCTGCTATCCATCACCCCACCGGGATCCCCCCTCTTGTGCAGGTGTTGTCTGTACTCTCTATCTTGGCAAGTGGTTCTTTCCAAGTGAGAGTGGGCTTGGCAGCAGGAATGTCACATCGAATGTTCTCAATAGAGCTAACAAGAGTGTTTTCTGCCATGATGAAACACAAGCGCAGCTACATTGTTTTCCCCCAGGTGGAGGATTTGGCCACAGTGAAAGCTGACTTCTATGCAATGGGACATATCCCCAACATTACTGGGGCAATTGATGGTACAGATATTGCCTTTGTCCCTCCCCCCAGAGAAATGAAAAGGTGTTCAGAAATTGAAAGAGCTTTCACTTGATGAATGTTCAGATAGTGTACCTAGCGGACCAATACATCTCCCATGTCAATGCAAAGTATCCGATATGTGATGGCTCAAGTCCAGAGGCACCGGGCTAATAGGTGAGTCCATGGTTCCAACCCAATATATGTTGGTGTATGGGTATGGGGTTGGCCCTAAGGGTGAGTGTGTTTCTAACAGGTTTCCCTCGATATTTGCAGGTGACTCTGGTTACCCCAACCTCTCATGGCTACTGACCCCAGTGAGGAATCCCAGGACAAGGGCAGAGGAATGTTACAATGAGGTAAATGGGCGAACAAGAAGGATTATAGAGAGGACATTCGGCCTCCTGAAGGCTAGGTTTCGGTGTCTCCATCTAACAGGTAGTTCCCTGTGCTACTCACCCAAGAAGGTCTGCCAGATCATTGTGGCATGTTGTATGTTGCACAACCTTGCCTTATGTCCCCAGGTGCCTTTTCTGCAGGAGGATGAGGCTGAAGATGGGCGTGTGGCAGCAGTGGACCCTGTGGACAGTGACGAAGAGGATGAGGACAACAGAACATCAATCATACAACAGTTCCTCCAGTGACACACAGGTAAGACACTGTAACTTCACCTTCCATTGACAGTTTTGTGTTGGATATTGTCACTGGCAGGCTGATTTTCCTAATACTATAGCCACTTACTGTACCCTTTGGCATGTCTATTTTCAGATATCTGTGCCCCACTCTGGCTCCTGGTGTGTTGACTGCAGCCAACTACAGGTCATACCTATGTATACATTACTGTACAGTTGAATTGCAATGTTCACAGCTTGTTAAACAAATACATAGTTCAATCAATTGACAGACTCCATACTTGTATTTTTTACAAGGGTGTTTATTTATGTGCTAATAAGTGGAGGGGGTATTGCAATGGGCTGGGGTGGTGGTGGAGGAGAGTCCAGGGTAAAGTTCCAGTCTATTTGTATCACAGGTGCACTGTCCAAGGGGGCATAGGACGTAGAGCAATGGCAGTTCAAGGTGGACAGGGTGACAGAGTGGGACACAAGGGTGACATTCAGGAGAGTCTTATTTCCTGGCTGGGGTCTTGGCAACATTCTCTGGCTTCTGCCTGGATCGCAGGGACCGTTTGCGGGGTGGTTCTCCTTCTACAGGGGGAGGGGGGCTGATGGCCTGTTGTTCCTGTGGCGGGCCTCCTGTCCACCAGTCTCAGCGGAGGTGGAAGGCTGTTCATCTGTTTGGCTAGTGTCAGGGGCCCATTTGTGTGCCACTGCCTCACTCGTGGTGGTGCCCATGTCTGCCAGCACCCCGGCAATGGTAACCAGGGAGGTGTGGAAGTCTCTCGGGTCCTCCCTGATCCCCAGGTATTGTCCCTCATGCAGCCGCTGGGTCTCCTGCAACTTGGCCAGTACCTGGCCCATCGTCTCCTGGGAATGGTGGTATCAATCAATCAGTAATTTGTTAAGCACGCTACTCACCCGGCAGGGTCTCAAGGTGCTGGAGGGGTGCTACTGCTTGAAGAGCTAGGTCTTGAGGAGCTTCCTGAAGGACAGGAGGTCCTGGGTCAGACATAGGTTGACGGGGAGGGTGTTCCAGGTCTTTGCGGCAAGGTGGGAGAAGGATCTGCCGCCGGCTGTGGTACGGTGGATGTGGGGGACAGTGGCGAGGGCAAGGTTGGCAAAGCGGAGCTGACATGTCGGGGTGTGGAAGTTGAGACGCTCGTTGAGGTAGGAAGGTCCGGTGTCGTGGAGAGCTTTGTGAGCGTGGGTAAGAAGTTTCAAGATGATTCTTTTGTTGATGGGGAGCCAGTGGAGGTCTCTGAGGTGGGCCTAGATGTATTAGTGGTGAGGGAGGTTGAGGATGAGTCGTGCAGAGGCGTTCTGGATGCCCTGAAGTTTTCTCTAGAGTTTGGCCATTGTTCCTGCGTAGAGTGCGTTGCCGTAGACCAGTCTGCTGCTGACAAGGGTGTGGGTGACCGTTCTTCTGGTTTCAATGGGAATTCATCTGAAGGTCTTGGGGAGCATGCAAAGGATATGAAACATGAGGATGAGATGGCATTGATTTGCTGGGTCATAGTGAGCAATGAGTCCAGTATGAAGCTGAGGTTGCGTGAGTGGGTGGTGGGCGTTGGGGCGGCTCCCAGCGTGGCAGGCCACCAGGAGTCATCCCATGCTGATGTGTTGGAGCCAAAGATGATGATCTTGGTCTTCTCCGAGTTCAGTTTGAGGTGGCTTGCCTCCATCCAGTTGGCGATGGTGAGAAGTCTGGTGTAGAGGTTGGTCTTGGCGGTTGCGGGGTCCTTCGCGATAGATGGGATCAGCTGAGTGTCGTCCGCATAGGAGATGATGTTGAGGCCGTGGGAACGGACGATGTTTGCGAGCGGTGCCACATAGACATTGAAGAGGGTGGGGCTGAGTGAGGATCCCTGGGGGACTCTGCAGATGTTGGCTCTTGACGGGAATGGGGGGAGGCGGACTCCTTGGGTTCTGTCAGAGAGGAAGGATGTGACCCAGTCGAAGGCTTTGTGCCAGATTCCAGCGTCGTGTAGGAGTGGGCGAAGTGTGTGGTGACAGACGGTGTCGAAGGCAGCGGAGAGGTCGAGGAGGATGAGGGCAACTGTTTCCCCTATGTCGAGCCTGCTCCTGATATCGTCGGTGGCAACAATAATGGTAAGTATGCTCCTAGGATGTTGGTGAGTGCCTCGTGGAGAGTCGGTTCCCTGGGCCTGTCCTCCCCCTGTCGCACAGCAGTCCTCCCAGATTCCCTGTTGTCCTCTGCCTCTGTCCCCTTGACCTTGTGCACACTGCCACTAACCCCAGGTCCCTGAGCGGTTTGTGGGGTGGCCTGGGGTCCCTGTAGTGGTGGACACACTGCTGATTGATGTGTCCTGGGGACAGTGGTATGGGCACGCTGGGTGGGTGCTGTGCTGGTGTTTCCTGAGGGGGGAGGCTCTGTGATTGTATGTGACTGTGCCTGGGTAACCGACTGTCCGGAGGTCCCTGATGGGCCAGGTTGGTCATCCTGATCCAGGTGTGCAGAGCTGCTGTCATCACTGTGGGCCTCTTCTGGGGCGGACTGGATGTTGCTGGCACCTCCTCTCCGGTGATGTTGTGTGGGGCACCTGAGGGGAAGTAAATCCAGAGTTATTGTTTCTGCATGTGCAATCTTGTACATGGGTGTGTTGCCCTCTATGGTTGTTATTGCACTGGCAGCTTAGTCTTGTGTGAGAGTTGATTTGGTGGGCTACTTGATTGTCTCAAGTGTGCATGCTTTGGTGATGGGTGTCCATGCAGGTCTATGATGGGTGTCCATGCATTGGTGTTGCATGCAGGGCTTGGTTGTGAGAGTGGTGTGTTGTGATGGTGGGGTGTGTGGGAGGTGGTGGAGTGATGAGAGTGAGGGTTAGGGTGGGGGTATGTGTTGGCATGCAGGTGGGGGGGTGAAAGTAGCAAAGATTTGACTTACCAGAGTCCAGTCCTCCTGCTACTCCCACCAGTCCTCTGTACTGCTATCTGGTGTCTTGCTACCACAGAACGCACCTTCCCCCATAGGCCATTCCACCTCTTCCTGATATCATTCCTTGTTCTTAGGTGCTGTCCCACGGTGTTGACCCTGTCCACGATCCTCCGCATAGCTCCATCTTCCTGGCAATGGATGTCTGCTGCACCTGTGATCCGAATAGCTGTGGCTCTACCCAGATGATTTCCTCCACCATGACCCTTAGCTCCTCCTCTGAGAACCTGGGGTGTCTTTGTGGTGCCATGGGTGTAGTGTGTGTGGTATGTGTGAGGCGTGTGGGGTGATGTTTTGGGGTGTGTGATGTAAAGTACGTGGATGGTGTATGGGCGATGGTGTTTTGTGGCTCTGGTTCTGTGGGTGCTGTTGATCTGTCTCTCTCAGTTGGCAATATTTTTGAGTCATAAGGGGCTGTGGGTAGTGTGTGTGTGTTTTTTATAGTGTTGTGGGTGTGTGGGTGTGGTGTTTGTATGTGTGTCAGGTGTGTGAAGTTTAAATTGTCCATTGTGATATAGTTTTGTATGTGTGTGTATTTTGATCGCAGCGGTATGTACCGTCAATGGTTTAGCGCTATTGAATGTCCGCCGCAGTGATTCGTGGGTCATAATGCTGTGGGCGTAGTTCTGTTGGCGTAACGGTGTGGGTTTTGGTACTGCCAGTTTATCACTGACCTTTGGGCTGGCAGATTTGAGTGTGTGTCTGTATAGTGTCGGATTGCTATGTGTGGGTCATAATATGGGTAGCGGTAAACCGCTGTGGCAGTGGTATGTTGGTGGCAGTCGGCATGGGGGTAAGCAGGACTTTTGCTATTAACTTTGGTGCTGTTTGAGGAATCTTCATGAAAACCATAGAAATTCATCTGTCATATTTGTACCTATAGTTATACTTATCTGAAGAAACTATAGCTCATAACAAAAAGTAACTTTGGGCAACGGGTTATAGTTTCTTAACATAAGTATAACTATAAGTATAGCTAAAACCGCTGAATTTCTATGTTTTTTTATGAGTAAAACGCCACCCTAACGATAATGTCCCTGCAACTGTTTGTTTTTTCAGGGAAAATATAGATCGTTTTTTTGGTTGGGAATGGAACTGCGGTTTGGTCATGGAGCCAAAATGTGTTGCTGATTTGTATCCAATGTGTGCATTTGTTCGGGCATCCGCAACAGATCTGTGGATCCAAGTGAGAAATTTTTTAAAAAGGATTTGAAAAAAAAACAACCCTGTTTTTGGGAAAAGGGTTGTTTCCAAAAAGAGCCTGGGGCCCATATTTATACTTTTTTAGAGCAGCATTTGCGTCATTTTGTGACGCAAAAGCGGCACAGACTTACAAATAACAATTGTATTTTGTAAGTTTGCGCCGCTTTTGCATCAAAAAGCAGCGCAAATGCAGCGCTAAAAAAGTATAAATATGGGCCTTGATGTTTATGATGTGCAGAAGATATTAACACATAGAACAGGATGCAGTCTTTTGAGGTGTTGAGGAACACCCTGTTGCCTCTGTCTGTCAAATGGACTTCTTTTTTTTTATACATTTCGTCTATATCGAAGTGTAAGTTTGTTGTGGTACACAGTGCCCATGTTGTGGTCTCAGAGAAATGCACAAATAGTTTTATTGACATTTCCTGAAATTCTGTATCTGTGGACAAAATTTAGTTGATCACTGCTACCTCTGTCTTTGGCAAATGTTGGAGACCATCAAGGCAGTATGTTGGAAAAGTGTTATTCATTTACCAAATGTATCCTTCATTCGGATTTTCAGTAGTACCCCTGTACTTGTGCCTAGGTCATTGCCACAACAGTGCACAATTCTGAGATCTGGATGTTTGTGATCCACACTGATTTCAACCAAAGGCAGCAATTGATGGCACTTTAAACTTCTTTGACCAACCAAAATAATGTCTACATTAGGTAAACCTGGGTCCGTGTCAGTGGCACTCTTTCTAGCACTCTCTTTGCCACAAAAGAAAAAACTATGGCCCACGACCCACACTCTGACTTCTTTGGAGTCAAGAAGGAATAGCACACAGAAAAAGTCTGCAGCAGAATGAGGTAGTTTTGAAGATGAAAGGCAATTAAAATGGAGGACAGAACCTAAAACATAAAAGAACATTGTTGATTGGATCATATTGGATCATGGAGATGTGCAGGGAAAGAACATTAGGTAGTGATTTTAAGAAAAATAGTAACTAACTCTAAGAATGACTTTAAAAAAATAAACATTAGTTATGTTGTTTGGGATATGCTTGGAATTGCAAACAGTGAACCACACATGCTACAGTTTAATTTGAAGCAAATATGTTGCTTGGACAGAGTCTTGTGAACGTTTCACCTACTGTTAGGTAGAGAGCGTTGCAAACATGGTTATTAAGAAAATGGAGCTAAAAGAAGGTGGGGAAGGAAATAAAAGAGACTGCAGTGTGAAATTCAAAAGGAGACTCAGTAAGGTGGTGTACGGCTTGTAATTGAGTACTTTTTACAAAGTAAATATAAATCCAGGATTTGCAAAGCACAACAAACCACCTGTGATGGTCTTGAGGTGCTAAATAAGTAGGCATGGAGAGATTAACTCCAAAATCACAGGATGTTGAGTCGGCGCTGAGATTCAAACCTGGTTTCTCCAGCCCTGAAGTCAGCAGCTCAGGACGTTACTCCACATCATCTCTCCTGAAAATTTAAATGGAAAACATTGACAGACTGTTTTTAAATGCTTGTAAGGGCTTCTGTGTGGATCTGCAGATCTGTCGTGGACTTACATGGGTGGCTGCTCTGAGTGCCATGGCAGATCCGTAGATCTACCCTAAATCCTACCAAATTAGGCTTTATCTAAAGGAAACGTGGAAACTATTAAAACAAATAGTGACCTTTCAGAAGTGTATTACAAAAATAAAATATACAAGGACAGGAGTATGAGTGAAAGCTCAATGGGAAAGGTAGCCATTATTGATATCTTTGTACTGAGAGTGGAAGAGCATTGCTTTATTTCTATCTTGTGATTTGCACTAAAATACATATTAAGTGATATTAAGAGGACAGTTGGAGAACAGCAAAGAGATTTTACAGGTATGCGGATTTGGGTGCACTATAAAAAAAACTATAACTGTATATAAGTTGAAAGAAAATGTGTAGCTTCTAGGCACAACAGTAAAAGACAAAATAGAAAGGAGATTAGATGAGGACATAAGGTAAAAACAGTGACCAGCAAAAGATAAAGAGGAATTGGTATACTGGAAATATAGGGGGTCATCACGGCCCCGGCGATAATGTGGCGGTAAGTACCGCCAACAGGCTAGCGGTACTTACCGCCACATTATGACCAGCCAACCCGCCAATGTACCACTCCAACCACCACGGTGGTAACAGCCGCCGGGCCAGCCCTGCTTCCGCCATTGTTCCGCCTGCGGGATTATGACCCCGCCTACCGCCATGGTTTTCGTGGCATTTGTAATGCCACAAAAACCATGGAGGTAGGCCATATCAGTGACAGGGAATTTCTTCCCTGTCACTGATAGGGGTCTCCCCCCCACCACTCCAGTTACACCCTCACTCCCACAAGCTCTCCAGTTAACCCCCACCACCCCACATCCATGCTCCTCCCTACACACACAAACACGCATGCACATACTCATTCACACATACGGTATATACATGCATTCAATCACACACACATCTGCACACACTTTTAAACATACACGAAGACACACATTCACATTTCACAACATACATGCACTCACACGTCCGTACATGCACACACGCATTCAACAATCAACACACACCCGCATTCACACACATACATTCACACCCCCCCACACACACACAACACCCCCCTCCCTTGTCGGAGACCTGACTTACCTGGATCCAGGGGGTTCTTCGGCAGGAGACGAGATGGGGTGCTGCTACCGCCAGCAGTGGCTGCCAGCAGAACACCACCAGGCCATATTATTTTTCATAATACGGCTGGCGGCGGTCTTTTGGCATGGTGCTGCTGGTGGAAGCAGCGCCACCTTACCACCATGCGCCGGCATGGCCACAGCCGGATTTCTACCCTTCTTGTGGCAGAAATCTGGCTGTGGTCATAATATGGTGGACAGCTGGTAGCCGCGTCGATGGTCTGTTGGCGGCCGTCGCCGCAGTGGTAGGCGGTTTTTACTGCCAAAGTTAAAATGAGGGCCATAGTCATTATACTAAGCCACTATGAATTAATTTGTTCTAATTAGAAATGGGTGCTTGGTTATAGTATCCAATTTTCTAGTACACAATTTATACCTACTCAAACAGTCAGGCAGGCAATTACACACCCAGTCAAACTCCCAGAAAAGCACTTATATACCCACCACTCATATAGCTAGACAGTGACTGACACACATCCATTTACTCAGCTATACATGCACTTACGTAGTCATTCACAGACAAATACAGGTACTGCCATGCCCACTCACACACCTATACATTCAGTCATATATGCAGCACTCAGATAGTTAAGTAAACACGCACTTACACACGCATACATGCAGTTACACTTTCAGTCACCTACACATAGAGCCACTCACATACCTATTTGCAAAACCAAAAAAGCCACTTACACAACCAGTCAGATAGCGGCAGATGGAAATTTTACATCCACTCACACACCCACACAGCATTTATGTATGCACTACTAACAGAGACAGTTGGGCACACAGTTAGACACCTAAACACTCATTAACACAGAGCAGTTATGCATGCAGCAGTGGAGCAATTATGAATGGACCACTAACAGAGACAGTTGCACACACAGTTAGACACCCAAACACTCATTAACACAGCCAGTTACCAATCCATCGAGCCCCTAACATACCCATTTATACAACTATACACTCAGTAACACAGCCACTTAGATCTTCTCACTGCTACTACCACATCTAGTGACAAACAACACAGGCAGTGATACTCTCGCTCAAACATGCACTCAACTGCCCGTACACCCACTAACACAGAAGTACAGGCACTCATACCCATTTATACATCCATATTGAGACACACAACATGTTACACAGTGACACAACCACATATGTTGGTATTTACTTGCTCATGGTATGTAATCTAATAATAATATGCAATGTAAAGTTAAATGTATTCTATATTTGCTTTTCAGATATCTACTTGTTTTGAAAAAGGAGGGGTTATAACTGAGAAAGGAAGAGAGGGGAAAAAAACTAAAGAAAGAATACTAGTGAGAATAAAAAGGACATGATAGAGAGAAAGTGTGGGAAAAAAGAGTTGCTGGGAAGAGAACTAAGGTGTTTCTTAAAAGCAAATTGTGGAAAAACAAGCTAATATAAATTCGAGGTTTAAAATCAGCTCACAAAGGAGACACAGTAAGTTATATTGTGAGAAATCACAAAAGAACCTAGTTTGACAAGGATGCTGAAACAACTTAAAGAAATATGAATGGCAATGCTCAGAAGTAGGGTAATGCAGAATTTGGAACAAAACATGAGCAGTATCAGAGGGGCAAGGGCAGCAGCGAAGCAAAAAGATGAAGAAAAGAAAAAAAAGGCTTATTAATAACAGTAATTTTTGCAAAATGTTTAAAAGGAAATGGAAGCATACATCTTGTACTGAGGATTTGTTTAATGAAGAAAGCTACTTTCTTACAAGAAAACACTTTAGTGCATGCACTTTGAAACAACTGACCCTTCTATGGGATAATAGATGGTCCTCTCATTGCAAAAGAGGAGATGGTTTCTAGAAATGTAGAGTAACAGACAGCTGAAGAGGCACAAGCCAGACAGAAGTGTGAAGCAAAAAGTTGCAATGTTGCAAGCGCTAGATCCATCATTTAAAAATGCAAAATTTAGCTAGAAAACTTCACTTTGTAAAACATCCTGCATTGTGCTTAGGAGGAATGAACAAACCACTTTTGCATGTACAGTTTTAGAGGTTGAAAATGTTTGTGAAGATATTCATTTACATTGCTTTGGTCCTGAAGTGTAGTCCGGGCAAAATGAGAAGTTGGTATGTTTGGGAACAAAACACAGATGTTAGTACTGATAACTTTAGATGAAAAATATCACAGTTTAATGCAGCTTCTACAGAGAACCTAAACTATATTTGTATTTGTTGTTGACGCAACAACTACAAAGGCCAAATGCAAAATGTTGATGTGTGGTTAAAAACGGAACATGGAAACAGAAATAGCTAGAATTTGCAGTGTATTTATTTGTGGAGGAATGTTTTGATTTGTCGACACTCTAGCTCATGTATAAGTATAGCTATGACAAATACAACAAAATGCCTGTCTGAGCAATATATAGTAAGCTAGAGGTGGTTGAAATTTCAAGAGGAACTTTGAGATCTGAATGCTTATGAAGGAATACCTGTGAGCTTCAGAAAGGGCTTAATGGTAGAGTTGTGTTCTTACCTTTAGATTTTAAATGCAATATTGAAACTGTGGATGTAGAGAGAGATTTGGATGAACAGCTTGCTATTCTAGTAAATGGTGTGCCTTGAAAACAACAAAAGAATTGACCAGGCACCAGCAGATGTCAATAAGGTGAAGAAAGCTACATATTAACTTAAGGAGAATACAGTGCACTATAAAGATGTAGATGTTGTCACATATGGAATTGGCAAGGAGGAAGAAATGTTGGCTTGAAATGGACAGTTTGATAAAACGGAGATAATACAGTGTCTATCCACTCATTCAAAAGAAGTTGTGGGGGATGCTATTCAACTGTATCGGATAAAATTAGCTATAGGAGCTCCAATGAGTATATGGAAGAAAGGGTTAGAAGCTTGATGCTTTCCTCAACTATTTCCAACTGAAGCAGGTGGCTGGTATGGTAACTGCCCTGTGAAAATACCTACAGCTTAGTATAGGCCAACAAAATAATTTTTAGAGGATCCTAGATTTGCACAACATACTCTATATGTATTCCATCTCTCATTTGAAAGTGATTTCTCTGAACTGTCATATGCTGTTAACAATATTCTTAAGCAGGAGTTAATGTACAAAATATGTCTGAAAAAGACTTTGCAGAAAACATTATTGGAAAAGATGAGAAGCTCAAATAAAATGTTATAAATTTGATGGCATGCCAGCATGGGACCAATGCATATTAGAATCATCATCATGGTGAGCTCAAGTGTATTTTGTGAAATTTAGGTGAACCAACTTGGTTTGTAACACTGAGTTGTGCAGAGAATCAAGGGATGATGTACATGAGTTTTTGAGAAAAGCAATCTCTAAGGTTAAAGGCAACAGATTGAAGACCCCATGAGAACTTGCCCTTTGGATCCTATAAATGTTCACAAACTCTGTTGTCCTTCATCTACAACCAAAAACTCCACCTCTTGGAGCAGTTACAGATGTATTTGAACAAAAAGAGTACCAAGTGCAAGGTGCTCCTCATATTCATATGAAATTGTGGGTAACAGATGCACCTACATTTGAAACAGACACAGATGAATCTGTAATTTATTTCATGGAACAGAATATTACATGCAGTATTCAAAAGAAACTGAGGAAGAAACCCTAAAGCAGCAAGTACTGCATTTCCAGTCTCAAACATATAGAAAGTACTGTCAGCAAAAATACAGAGCACAAGGAAAGTTTACACAAAATGTAGTTTTGGATTTCCAAGACCTGTTATTGCAAAACGAAGAGTCAACAATTTTATATCTGCAGTGAGACATATACTTTCTCGTAAATCACTCACAAACACCTACAACCTCAGGACATCAGAGGGTTCAAAATATATGAATGACTACAATCTTGTCATCCAGAAAATGTAGAATGCCAATATGGATGTTCATTTTGTGGCAGACAATTCTATAGCAGTTTTTCTCCTTATCTGACACACATAACAAAATCTTAGAAGACTGAGATGAAAGATGTTTGGGAAGAAATTTCTGCTGAAGCGTCTGTAAGAAATAAATGTGTAAAGCTTCAGTTTGAAGATGCTTTTGCACAGACAAAGTGGATCCTACGAATGCAGTGATCAGTTGAGTTCTGCTAGTTTATATTCTAAATCGAAAGGGATTGTTTGGGTGAGCATAAGCCTACCATCTACCTCGAAACAGAGTTTGAAATCTTTTCTAGAAATTCAATATCTTGCCAAATTTGAGCCAGGTAGTTCAGACACTGTAAAAACAAAAGTGTTGGACACTTACTATCCAAAAAGGAGTGTACATCTTGAAAATCTTTGCCTCTATGAAGTACCCCTGTAGTACTCACATAGAAAAAAATTGACAGGAATTGTAGATAAAAGTAAATTTGCAATAGTTTGTTGCAATGAGTGTTTTGTATGACATAGCAACGGCACTCTAGTTAACGATAGAAAACATTGTTGCCGGACTGCTGAAAAAAGATTATTTTTCTATTTGGAACTTTTGCAGCTGTGTAACCCTTGGCATTCTGAGAGTGACTTACTAGGAGGGTTTGACTGCTAGGAAGATTCTTTCAGTGCTGTAAAGGATGGCATTGTGTGCTCAGTATTTCCAAACTACTTAAAAATGTTGAATGATGAAATTGAGAAGAAGATACAACTGCTGCTGAGGTAGCTAAGGAAAGTTCATAAACCAGCCAAAGTTTGGGTCATCAAAGTCAGGTGCCACTTGGACAGCCAATAATTGAAAGTGAGGCTGCTATTGCAATGAAGAAGTTTGAGACTACAGTGGAGCAAGCAAGACAGAAAACAATTGTTTTGGCAGATTTAGATAGACAACTAAATCAAGAGAAAATGGTAATATTATGGAAGTGAAATCTACAGTTGAGCATGGATTGCTTCATGAAATGAAAAAGTGTGCATGTGTAATGTTTCAGCCTATACTGTTGTATGTCAGCGGTCAAGCTGGTACTGGAAAATCGTTTAATAAAACTTTTTACTGCTTTTCTACAGAAGACTGTATACTATAATTTATCATGTAGATTATAGCACCTACTGGATTAGCTTCACACAATACAAAAGGTAGTACTTTACATTGGCTTTTGATAGTGCCTGTGAACCTGACAAACTGGAATACAAAATGGCATCCGGTAAAGCTTGTCATGAAGTTTCAAGAGCGTTAAAAAGTTGAAACTTTTAATCATCAATGAGGTCAGAACAGTTTCAAACTTAATGCTTGCCTTTGCACATTTAAGAATGCAAGAAGTTCTGAGAACAGAGTATGATATTCTAAGTTTCAACCTGAAACTTGAATGATTTTCTATTTAGGGCAAAGCCTTTGATTGTTTTTGGAGATCTACTGCAACTTACACCTGTGAAGGGTCAACCTATGCTCAAAACACTGCTCCATGATGAAACAAGGAATTCTCTGGGAATTATTTGAAATATTATGAATATTTGGTTATATTTCAACTACAAAAAATTATTTGGAATATGTCACAAGCATTTGACATTGAATATGACAATATTTTGAAAGAAACAAGAGAAGGTCTTCTTTCAAAAGAAGGAAGGCATATTTTAAGAAGTCTTAAATTAAAAAAAATTATCAAAAAAATGAAGACAGCAGCAGAACTAATGCTCAATTTTGTATAAGAAGGTAACTATATTATGTGCCCTATGCCAACATTGGAGGAGTGTGCATCTTTCAACAATGAATTACTGGAATTCGAGAAAGAAGAACTTTTGCAACTGAAGGTATACCTAAAATAGAAGGCCAGGGTGTCCTCGTGCTGCTAAATGTAAAGTTATGAGCAATACTGGATTCATTAGAAAAAGTTGCTTCACATACTACAGAATTAGAGAAATGTTTAAGCGTCTGCAGAAACTGTAGGGTGATTTTGCATCAAAAAATAAATGAGGAAGAAGGTTTCGTTAATGGTGCTATGAGTAAAGTTATTGATTTTATTAATTTTTCTAATAGGAATGAATTGGGATACTATGTGATTACATTGGATCAGATTTACAATGTATGTCGAATTGGACAATCTACTGCACACTTTCTGCTTGCGAAAGATTTATATTTCCAACGGACACAGTTTCCAGTTTCTCTAGCATATGCTGTTACTATTCATAAATCACAAGGTTTAAGTTTAGACTCAGCATTTAATAATGTTGGTAGTACAATGCTTACGGAAGGTATATCATATGTAGTTTTGCCCTGAGTTAGGACTTTGTCAGGTTTTATCTAGTTGCATTTGATAAGAGCAGAGTAAACACAGACTCAAGTTTGTTAAAGAATACAACTGATTTAGAAATCTTTATGCTCCTCATTTAGGAAAGTATCCAGTTTATGAGAAACGCTTTATCTTCCTGAAGCAGAAAGTTTCAATGCGGTATAATGATGGTGTCACAAAGAAGGAATTGAAAGAGAAGAAGGAAGTTGTTAAAAAACAAAAAAAATTAAAATGATGGAGATATTGTTGGTCATCAATTGTCTCTGGTGTGAACTGATATACTAATGCTGTGGTAAATGTTTTGTTTGTACTGCCTCGTGCTGTAGATGCAATTCAAGACAAACTACAGGAGGTGTTGTGTTCTACTCTGTGTAATTTGTTGAACTGTCTGCGTACTGAGTGAATGAAAATACATTCTGCATCAGTAATTCGAGACACTGTAGATACATGTGCTGGATTGGTACAGTTTATTCAAAACACTCAAGAGGATGCACACACATTTCTAATATTGATGTTTCATATTTTAGTAGAAGAGAAACTTCCTGTTAATGCATTATTTGGACTTAGGACCTGAATAAGATTTTGGCAGAGGGGTTACTCGGTCAAAACACTGATGGATATCTTGCCCACCAAAATCTAAATACCATTGAAAACAATAGTATTACGATTTTGGGGATGGTACATCCATCACCATTGTGACAGACTAACCCCTACACCAAAATCTAAATCAGGACCTTAGTTAATCAAGGCACCATGAATGTGAAGATAGGTCATACACATGAACTACACAATAGAACTGGAGCATTGCATTTATTTAACGTTACCAGTCTCCAAAAGTGTGACTTATGAGAAATTAGTGAATAAAGCTTCACAAAACAAGTTATGTCCAAATTGTTGAACAGATGTTCTGTTGACTTTACATGTAGAAAGAAATGGGAAGTATGCATAAAAAAGTTTTAACACAGCATAATGACCTCCCTTAGTGCCATGCATGAAAAAATTAAACTAATGCTACAAAATTGGCATTAGCCTGTTTTTCGGCACGTTTCGGACTCTAAACGTGCCAGTACCATTTTAGCATCAAAATCATAAAAAAAGTCTGCTAAAATGCAAAACAAGCCAGGAAGACCGAAGATGGAGAATGGAGGACAAGAAAGACTCAGAGAGACCCCAATGAGTCCTGTACCAGCCAGGATGGGCAGAAGGGGAAAAGGAAGAGAAAGTGTCACTTCAGTCAAGAGGAGGACAATGTCGTGATCACAGAAGTGACAGAGCAGCAACACCAGTTTTCCATAACCTCTAAATTGCCAATAGATAAGAAGGAGGCCATATGGCAGTCAATAGTAGATACAATTAACAGTGTAGTTGAGGTCAAGAGGTCTGTGACCAATAGTAAAAAGCACTGGCATGATTGCAAGTGCAGAACTACAGAGAAACTGGACTGCAACTGAAAGGCCGCACTGCAGACTGGAAGTGGAAGTCCGGCACCCCAAGAGCAGCTGGATGAGCTGGAAGAGTTGGTGGAAGCAGTTATCCTGGAGGAGTTGGTGTTAGGAGTCCCAGGACAGGGACTCCCAAATTCAGGGCAAGTTGCAGCAGGGGGCAAAGTGGCAACTAACAAATGGTAGAATGGGGAGGCACATAGGATTCACTGAATGCATGCAAAGAGGGTCCATGGGGGCACAATAATGGCTAACCATATGTAATGTGCACATGTAATGTGCACTGACCCCCTCCATATGCATAGACCAGTTCACAAACCAGTTCACAACCCTCACATCATTCCCTTCATTGTGGCAACTTTACCATCGGCGCATGTGTAAAATTTATTGTGCATCTTGTACAAGGCATGTCTCACAGAGTGGGGCACCAAGAACTGAGGTATGCCATCCTGCACCATTGGGTATGGGCACAAATGTGATTAATACACAACATATGAGGCATGTTTGTGATTACCATCTGCGCTGCTGTAGAAGTTGCTGCCATGTGTGCAAGCGTGCCTATGTACTGGGGATAGTTGGGGTAGTGCACAAAGGGATACATTTGCTGCATAACATCTGCCACAAGTGCTGTTTCCATCTCACTAGGAGTCATGCTTACAAGGCCTTAGTGCCATACTAGCATCTTTGACATTAATGCTAATGTGGCCTTGAAGAGGCCATTCCCCTTCGTCAAATTAACAAAGAGGCACACTGCATGCATAGCTCCACATTGTAAATCCTTGCGCCACAATATGCCTGTGCCATATATGATGTATGCAAGGGGGACGTTCCCATACAGTGAGGACTGACAAAATGGCACAGTAAAATCTCCGAAATTTCACTGCGCCATCTTTTGATGTCATTTGTAAAAGCAAACGTTCAAGTGATGCACCCATTGTACTTAGTGGACCTCCATGTGCTTTGCTGTACTAGCACTAGAATCTATGGTGCTGGTGCAGTAAAGCGCCACAATAGTGCCATAACCAATGCAGCTACTGTGGAAATGTCTGCCATGGTGTGCTGTATTGAAAATATGTTGTTACCATGGTGTCGTTTGGTGTGACAAAGGGTTTGCACAAACAATAGTGCATCGTGAGCAATGCAGCATTGTCTGTTAAATTTTACCCCATGCGTGATGCACACACATTGACCAACCAAATTACCAGGACACACCAAGATCTCATATACCCTATTGTCACTGCTACCCCACCCCTGAGTTGTGGGATAAACCCATATGTGAAAAACTTGGAATGCATCAAAAGCAGGGTGGGTAACGTGTTGCATGGGAATACTCCCTGTAGTACACATGGAATGGCAACTACATGCAGTGCCAGGTGGGGTAGAGGCCCATAATTGCCATGGTAAGACATACAAGGTGCCTTACCTTGGCACAGTAAATAGGAGCGAGTACACTTGCACCGCTGGCGTGTAATGTGAAAAATATACACTGGGGGGGCACTATGATGTCATTGTCTAGGGAATATGGCACATATATACCCATGTATGATGGAATTATTCAGTGCAGCAGCCCAGCTTGCTGTGCTGCATCATTACTAATGTGCAGGGATGTGTAGTTGTCACTGACATGCAAAGCATGCCTTTACTACCCTTGGTGATGGGCCAATAGATGATGGCCAACACCAACACACTCACACATTCTGCATGGTGAGGGGGGACTGTTGCAGGTTCAAATGCACATGTGCTTGAAGGGACACATGCTGCAACGTCAACTATCAGGAATACTGTCTGCCACTTACAATGACTGTTGAGGAGTGCAACACACATAAAAAGATACAAAAACTAGGCCAACATCAATGTCAGTCCTTTGTAGCAGTACTACACTGTCACCTCTGAGGTGGCATAGCAACCTAAGGCATCCACACATAAACAAGTTTGAAAATGGTTATGCCACCACATGTGTGTTGTAAGAGTGATGGAAGGGGGTGAGCTGTCACCATGCATCCTCCTTGTCACATTGAATCATGTGTTCTGCATTCTACAAAACCGATTGTTAGGAACATCTGCCACTTGTATATTTGTTCAGATAGGGTGGTATGCGTTCCTGCACAAAAGGAAATGCAGACACCAAGCCACTCACAATGACTGAAACATGATAAGGGTGAGTGACAAGTCATTCCTGAGTGTCTCAAGCATGTCATGTAACAGTTGGCATGCATGTATTGCATTGGCTTATATTCTGTACTCCACAAGTGGCTGGGAAAACCCAGGATGGTGGCACCAGTACAACATTGATGTGACAACCAAATTACCCATGTGCAAGACTGTGAGGGGCAGCAATGAGTGTGACAATATCAACTTCCCAATTTAGGGGGAGTGCAATGACAACAACCTCTATGAAGGTGCAAGTCTAATTTCTTACCAACCCAAAGAAATGGTGTAAGATGACCTGTATTAAGATGTGTAACCATGCGCTGTGTCACGTACATTGCTGATGAATGTCTTGAGTATCTGATGTGATACCATTGCCAGACTGACAGCTACTTGGCCATAGGGGATACATATAGTCACACATGTAATTAATGACTGGTTGCAAAGCTAAAGACATGTGTCCAACCTGACCTGTGCAGACATGATACCGCCCAGACACTAAGGCCCTCATCATGACATTGGCGGTAAGTCACGCTTACCACCACGGTGATGGCCACCAACATACCGCCACGGTGGCGAATATCCGTTCTCCATATTATGACACACACACACACCAGTCCGACAGTATACTGCCACATACACAAATGGCCAGTGTTAAAGTGTCAGTGTTAAAGTGTTGGTACCAACACCCATACCGTTACACCACAGTACCTAACACCCACATAGTTACACACACCATACAACACCCATGTCCCCACAAGGGCACCCCCGTTTCACAGATGAGGAGTTGTGGGTCATAGTGGAAAAAATAGTTAGGGTAGATCCACAGCTGTTTGGAGCACAGGTACAGCAAACATCCATTGTCATGAAGATGAATCTATGGGGAGAAACGTGGACAGGGTGAACACCATGGGACAGCATCCATAAACAAGGGACGACATCAGGAAGAGGTGGAACGATTTACGGGTGAAGGTACATTCCTTGACAGCAAGGCACCAGCTCACCATACAGAGGACTGGTGGTGGATCCCCTCCTCCTCCACCACAGCTGACAGCATGGGAGGAGCAAGTCTTGGCAATACTGCATCCTGAGGGATTCATTGGAGTTGCCCGAGGACTGGACACTGGTGAGTCAACATTTACTACTTATCACCCCCCATACCTGCATGCCATCTCACACCCTCACCCTCACTCCCATCACTACACTTCATCCCACAAACTGCACCTACACATATGACTAACCCCAATGCCAAGCCATGCATTCAATACCAATTGATGGACAGCCCTCCCCGCCCTGCATGTACACCCATTACAAAAGCATGCACAGCATGGAGAACTAACAATCCCACAATACATCACCATGCACAAACAAAGGTGGCAGGGCAACAGCAACGATAGAGGGGAAGCTAGGGATGTACAATATGTCACAGTCATGAAGCATAATACAACACTTACATCCCCACAGGTGCCCCAGCCAATCTCAGTGGCGAGGAGGCACCACGACTAACCATTCCCCCAACAGAAGATACCCCAGTGATGACAGTAACTCTGGACTTCAGGATCTGGATGAACTTCCTGGCCCACCAGGTACCATTGTCTGGCTGTCCAGGAGACACCTCCCCCAGCAGAAACAATGCAGCCTTCACCTCCAGCAGAGGCTGCCCAGGAGGCCTTCCCCAGCTGAGGCACAGCATCTCTCACCTCCAGCAGAGGCTGGCAGGGTACCACCACCCCCAGCAGTGGTCACGGAGCCCTCACTTCCAGCTGAGACACAGCAGACCTCACTTCCAACATGCATAGGCCCTCATTACAACCCTGGAGGTCGGTGATAAAGCGGCGGTAATACTGCCAACAGGCCGGCGGTAACTAAAAAATGGGATTGACCACGGTGGAAACTGCTCAGACAGACAGCCACTTTAACACACCGACTGCCAGGGTGGAATCAACAAGCACCACGGAGGTAACCACCAACAGCCAGGTGGAAGACAATGTACCACCCACTCTATTATGACCGGCCTATCTGCCACCTTTTCTGGGGTGGTACCAATGACATCAAAAGCCTGTTGGAAACAGAACTCAGAAGTCAAAGGACTCACCTGTAGAGACTCGGCGAACAACCACGACTCCATGGAGCCCGAATTGCAAATGTTTCCAATGCTCGTCTACCTTCTGCTACATTATGAACACCAACACCAGCGAAGACAACCACAGTGAGTACTTCTGCCTAGCACACAAGGGAAGGGGGAAGAAAAAGAGAGTGACACACACACACGCAACATCCCCACCCCTAACACCATACACACAACCAGAAGCAGGCCACAGTCTCTCTAGTGGAGGGCTTCTCCACTGGTTCTGGAGGGGGCATTGTGCCCAGTGAGCTTCATCCTGTCTAGGATGGGGTGAGTGGGCGGCTTCTCCACTGGTTCTGGAGGGGGCATTGTGCCCAGTGAGCTTCATCCTGTGATGGGTGGGGTGAGGAGGCTTCTTCCACTGGTTCTGGAGGGGGAGTTGTGCCCTGTGATGCAGATCTTGGGGAGTGTAAGGTCACAGTCTCTCACCTGGGTGTCTGACCCACAGGATTTGCAGGGGCCAGGCTGCACAACAGCCCATGGATGCATGACTACACATTGACTGCCGAAGGTGGCGGCTGCTCAGTGGTGCCAGTGGTGCTGGTGGCGGTGCTGGCAGTGGTGGGGGGAGGGTCCAGAACTTCCCCTGCAGCTTCGGATGGCTGCCCACTGGGGATTCTGCTGCTGGCAGTGGTGGTGGGAGGCTCCAGCCCTTCCCCTGCAGCCTAAGACGGCTGCCCACTGGGGCTGCAGCTGCTGAAAGTGGTGCTGGTGGCGGTGCTGGCAGTGGTGGGGGGAGGCGCTAGCCCTTCCCCTGCAGCCCTGGATGGCTTCCCACTGGGGCTGCTGCTGCAGGCAGTGGTGCTGGTGCCAGTGCTGGTGGCGGTGCTGCCAGTGGTGGGGGGAGGCTCCAGCCCTTCCCCTGCAGCCTCACACATCTGCCCGCTGGGGCTGCTGCTGCTGGCAGTGGTGCTGGTGGCGGTGCTGGCAGTGGTGGGGGGAGGCTCCAGCCCTTCCTCTGCAGCCTCGGATGGCTGCCCACTGGGGCTGCTGTTGGTGGCAGTGGTGCTGCTGGCGGTGTTGCTGGCGGTGCTGCCAGTGGTGGGAGGAGGCTCCAGCCCTTCCCCAGCAGCCTCGGATGGCTGAACCACCATGGTTGGTGATGGGGGTTCCAAATGAGTCCCAGCACCAGGCCTCCTGTCCTTCCTGCCTGCTGGTGCAGGCCCCTTGCCCTTCCTGTCAGCAGGCGGGGATTGCTCCTTGCCCTTCCCTGGAGCAGCTGGGGTGCCTCCTTGCCCTTCCCTGTAGCAGCTGGGGGTGCCTTCTTGTCCTTCCTTGAAGCAGCTGGGGGTGCCTCCTTGCCCTTCCTTGAAGCAGTTGAGGGTGCCTCCTTGCTCTTCCTTGATGCAGCTGGTGGTGCCTCATTAGCCTTCCTTGCAGTACCTGGTACAGGCACCCTTTCAGTGTGGCTGCTTGGTGCCCGGTATCCTCTCCCACCTGGAGTATCTGTCGACACTACTGTGGCCGTAGACTGGGTGGCTGAGGTGCTCGCATGGGTTCCGACCACCCTGGCCTGACTTGAAGGACAGGGGGAAGTGGTAGGGAAGAATTCAATGGTGGAGAGAAAATGCTTCTTAGGGCATTGGGGCGGGAAGAGGGTGAAGGTTTGGCAGTGGAGGAAGAAGAAGTGGTTATAGGAGGTGTCTGTCTGCTAATTTTGGGTATAGGTGAATGAGCTGAATGGTATTTTGAGGTGGATGGCTGTTGGGTGTCTGAGTGCTTGTGTTTGTGTACTTTGGGAGGAGGGGGCACAGACACAGTGGGAGAGGACACAGGGGATGTATGCATGGATGTGGGGGTGGTGACTGCCAGTGAGGGGCGTGTATTGATAAGCGTGATGCTGATGGTGGGAGTGGATGAGGATGTAGTGCATGCAGGTGTGGGTGTAGACGCAACTGGGAGAGAGGCGGACGACGAGGAGGAGGGGGGTGTTCACTCACTTGCTACCTGACCTTCAACAGGAGAGGACCTACATTGCATGTGCTGCTGTGACCTGTGTCTGGAATCAACCATGGCTCGTGTCACTGGGGAAAGTCTGTGGCGGTGCGTACCGTCACTGCCGGCGTACATCACCATTGGCTACTGTAACCCATAGGGCCCAATGATAACCAATGAGGAGTTGCATGGCCGTTGTCTACCGCCTCCCGCAACGGCGCACAACATCAGCGGAAAAACATCATTTCCACATGTCCTTCCATACAGGACAGGTGGATGCCATTTCTGGTGGGAGGGCAGGGAATGCCATCTAACTGCGTCACAGTACACATAAGCACCATTTGGACCTATCCAACAATATACTGTTACAATCACATGCAATGAAGTGCAGTGTTTGGAAATATGAGATACTGACCAGCTACTCACCATTTTGCCCCATAGATTGCAACTGTTCATCAGTTTGGCTAGTGGTAGGGGCCCAGTATTGTGCCACTGCCTCCCTCATAGTTTTGGTCATGTCTGCCATCACCCCTGCAATGGGGACCAGGGTGGTGTGTATGTCCTTCAACTCCTCCCTGATCCCCAGGTACTGTCCCTCCTGCAGCTGCTTTTTCTCCTGCATTTTGTCCAGTATCTGTTCCATCATCTCCTGGGAATGGTGGTGTGCTCCCAGGATCTTGGTGAGTGCCTCTTGAAGAGTCCGTTCCCTGGTCTTGTCCTCCCCCTGTCGCACAGCAGTCCTCCCAGCTTACCTGTTGTCCTGTGCCTCTGTCCCCTGAATCGTATGCCTACTGCCACTGACCCCAGGTCCCTGATTGTCCTGTGTTTGTGGGGTGGCCTGGGATCCCTGTAGTGGTGAACACACTGCTGATTGACATGTCCTGGGGACAGAGGTATGGGCCAGCTGGGTAGGTACTGTGCTGGTGTTTCCTGCGGGGTGAGGGTCTGTAGTGCTATGGGATTGTGCCTGGGCACCTGACTGTCCTGAGATCCCTGTTGGGCCAGGTTGGTCATCCAGATCCAGGCTACCAGAGCAGCTGTCATCACTGAGGGCCTCTTCTGGGGGGGGGGACTGGATGTTGCTGGCACCTCCTCTCCGGTGACATTGGGTGGGGGACCTGTGGGGATGTAAATGCAATGTTAGTGTTTCTGCGTGTGACATCTTGTGCACAGGTGTGTTGCCCTCTAGGGTTGTTTCTACCCTGGCACCTTTGTCTTGTGTGAGTTGTTATTTGGTTGGCTATCTGTTTCCCTCTAGTGTGCATGCAGTGGTGATAGGTGTCCATGTAGGTTTGTGATGGGTGTCCATGCATTGGTGGTGCATGCAGGGCTTGGTATTAGGATGTGTGGGTTGTGATAATGGGGTGTGTGGGAGGTGGTGGAGTGATGGGAGTGAGGGTAAGGGTAGGAATATGTGATAGCATGCAGGTAGGGGGTGATAGTAATAGAGATTTGACTTACCAGAGTCCAGTCCTCCTCCTACTCCTGCCAGGCCCTCAGGATGCATGATTGCCAAAACGTGCTCCTCCCATGTTGTTAGTTGTGGGGGAGGAGGCGGGGGTCCACACCAGTTCTCTGAACAGCTAGTTGGTGTCTTGCTGCTGTGGAACGCACCTTTCCCCATAGGTCCCTCCACCTCTTCCTGAAGTCATCCCTTGTTCTGGGGTGCTGTCCCATGGCGTTGACCATGTCCACGATCCTCCACCATAGCTCCATCTTCCTTGCAATGGATGTCTGCTGCACCTGTGACCTGAATAGCTGTGGCTATACCCGGATGATTTCCTCCACCATGACCCTTAGCTCCTCCTCTGAGAACCTAGGGTGTTGTTGTGGTGCCATGGGTGTAGTGTGAGTGATGTGGGTGAGGGTGTGTAGGGTGATGTGTTGGGGTATGTGACGTAAGGTGCATGGATGGTGTATAGGTGATGGTGGTGTGTGGCTGTGGTCTTGTCTGTGGTCTTGCTATATCTCTTGTGGCACTTGTTTGCATTCGTAAAGGGTTGTGGGTAATGTGTGTGTGTGTTTTATAGTGGTGTGGGTGTGTGGGTGTGTGGGTGTGGTGTGTGAATGGGTGTCAGGTGTGTGTAGTTTGAATTGTCCAATGTGGTGTTGTTTTGTATGTGTGTGTGTATTTTGAGCACTCCGGTATGTTGCGCCAATTGTTTACCGCCATGGAATGTCCGCTGTGGTGATTCGTGGGTCATAATGTTGTGGGCGTAGTTCTGTTGGCATAACGGTGTGGGTTTTGCGACCTTTGGGCTGGCGGACTTGTGTGTGTGGCTGTATAGTGACGGATTGCTATGTGTGTATCATAATATGGGTAGCAGTGATCCACCGCAGCGGCGGTATGTTGACGGCTGTCAGCATAGCAGTAAGCGGTACTTACTGCCAATGTCATAATGAGGGCAATAGTCCTAAAGCAATCTGATGTGTCACACTTTACAATTCCTATATATGTATAAGTAAGTTCAGGTCAACGTGTTGTACAACAACACTCAGCACCACCATCTCATATGCGGTGGCATGCATGACCCTCATTTTATATGCAGAGTGATATAGCAACAATACTGGCTAATTCTGTTCATTGTGTGAAGCTGTTTGCATTGCATCATTGATGCTCTCAGGACCTGAACTATCTGCAAATGTACTGAGTACAGGCATGTCCTGTGACAGTGTAGCGTTGACATCCCTCACGTCATACGCACATGTCAGGAACTATGAGGATGACATGGTTTCCAATGGTGCCACATCCAACATGGAGTATGTGTTATGAACAAGATGGATTTGCAAATCAAATCTAATAAACCAATACATGTGTGTTGACTTTGGTGCACTTCAAAATATCCTGACTAAATACACAGAACAAAGACAGGAATGTGCCATTTGTCTGAAGGATGGTTCAATGCTGCCCTTTTCATGGATGCAGGTTGGTTCACATACACCACTTGCAATACTGGCCTTTGTCATGACATAGTCAAGTAAAACATGGCCAACAGATATGTAAAAGCAATGTTAGAACCAACCACATAGAAGGTGTACTTACCCACAGTACAGTGACCTTGATTACTCAGTAGTCAAGGAGATGCTGTTCCCTGGCAATTAGGTCTGCCCACCAGTGATTCAGCTGGTGGTCTGTGCATTCAATATCATTTATACGAGTGAGCTGGTAGTGTACCTTGCCACACTGTAGCTTCTGTGCCTCTGTCTTATAGCTAAGGATACGACCACCCACGGCCACCATATTGGTAAGGTGTGGCAGACAAGCCATATAAACCCTCCCAGCTCATCTTCAGTCATCTGCCTTGCCCTTCCCTTCCCCGACATGTCCCACCCAAACTCAGCTACAACCCCAAAACCTATATCAATACCCTAAACTAACCCCAACTACCCCAACAAACTATTCTACCCCAGAGACAGACATGCCACAATACATAGTTAATAACAACACAAAAAGACAAAAAAACACAGCAAATAAGACCTTTGTAACACTACGCAGAGAGCAGACAGCACATTAGACTCACTAAATAATCAAATCAGGGTTTATAAAGCACAACTACTCACCCGTAAGGGTCTCAAGGCACTAACGGGGTTTGTCCTATGACCTACAGTTGAAGAGCAAGGTTTTAAGGTCTCTCCTGAATTGGGGTAGTGATGGTGACTGCCTGACGTGCAGGGGCAGGGTGTTTCTCACTCCAGCACCACACAACCTCACATGCACACACTAAAAGACAGTAAAGAGAAAATGAAAGTAACTTCACTTTACCATGTTTGCAGCAAGGAAGTTCAATTGCATCACTTCCTGAGCATCTGTGTCATGTTTTAATGCAATGCGTCATTTCTTTTGACGCATGACAGCTGTTGGACTGTTTTGCTTATGCAGGGTCATGCCCAATATTTTTGCCTCCTGCTTCCTATTTTTTCTGACATGTTGCTGTTGGCTTTTGAACTCTGAGCGCTTCACCACTGCCAACCAGTGCTAAAGTGTATATGCTCTCTGTGTAAATTGTATCGTTGATTGGTTTATCCATGATTGGCATATTTGATTTACTAGTAAGTCCCTAGTAGAGTGCACTAGAGGTGCCTGTGCCTGTAAATCAAATGCTACTAGTGGGCCTGCAGCACTGATTGTGCCATCCACATAAGTAGCTCTGTAATCATGTCTCAGACCTGCCACTGCAGTGTCTGTGTGTGCAGTTTTAACTGTAAATTTGACTTGGTAAGTGTACCCACTTGCCAGGCCTAAACCTTCCCTTTTCTTACATGTCAGACACCCATAAGGTATGCCCTAGGTAGCGCCTAGGGCGGGGTGCAGTGTATGGTTAAGGTAGGACATATAGGGGGTCATTCCGACCCCGGCGGTCAAGGACCGCCGGGGCCGGGGATGCGGGAGCACCGCCAACAGGCTGGCGGTGCCCCGCAGGGCATTCTGACCGCGGCGGTTTGGCCGCGGTCAGACAAGGAAAACTGGCGGTCTCCCGCCGGTTTTCCGCTGCCCTGGGAATCCCCCAAGGCGGCGCAGCTTGCTGCGCCGCCATGGGGGATTCTGACACCCCATACCGCCATCCTGTTCCTGGCGGGTCGCCCGCCAGGAACAGGATGGCAGTATGGGCTGTTGTGGGGCCCCTGGGGGCCCCTGCAGTGCCCATGCCAATGGCATGGGCACTGCAGGGGCCCACGTAAGAGGGCTCCACTTTGTATTTCAGGGTCTGCTATGCAGACCCTGAAATACGCGACGGGTGCCACTGCACCCGTCGCACATACCCACTCCGCCGGCTCCATTCGGAGCCGGCTTCCTCGTGGGGAGGGGTTTCCCGCTGGGCTGGCGGGCGGCCTTCTGGCGGTCGCCCGCCAGCCCAGCGGGAAAGCCAGAATGGCCTCCGCGGTCTTTCGACCGCGGAGCGGCCATATGGCGGCTCCCTCCAAGCGGGCGGCGACCGCCGCCCGCGGGGGTCAGAACGACCCCCATAGTAATGTTTGTTATATGTCCTGACAGTGAAATATTGCTAAATTTGTTTTTCACTGTGGCAAGGCCTGTCCCTCTCATAGGTTAACATGGGGACTATCTTTAAATCTGATTAAAGTATAGATTCTCTTTGGGAGCAGATGGACATGAGGAGTTTGTTGTCTCTGAGCTCATAATTTAAAAATACATCTTTTAGTAAAGTTGATTTTAAGATTGTGTGTTTAAAAATGACACTTTTAGAAAATGGGCATTTTCTTGCTTATACCATTTCTGTGAGTCTGCCTGTTTGTGGATTCCCTGTCTGTGTCACTTTGATAGTTGGGCTGGTTGCACCTCACAATAGACAGTGACACAAAAGGAGCTGGGGTGTTGTCTGCATTTCCTGATGAGCCATCTGTGCTAGGAGGGAGGGGAGGAGTGGTCACTTACAACTGAAAGGGCTGCGCCTGTCCTCACACAATGCAGTCTCTGACCCCCTGGCGAGTGTCTGGGGCCTGGCCTGGGTAAGGCAGGATTTCACATTCAGAAGGGACTTTACTTTGAAGTAGGCCTACTTCAAATGAGAAATTGGGTATAAGAAGAGCACCCAAAACCGCAGACTTTGGAACACTTCTGGAAACAAGAGGAACCTCTTCCTGGAGAAGAGCTGAAGAGCTGAGGAAGGAGAGCTGCCCTGCCTTTGACTGTGCTTTGTGGAGCTATCCTGCAGTTGCTGCTTCTGCCAGAGTAAGAAGGCAAAGACTGGACTTTGTGTGCCTTCCATCTTGTGAAGAAATCTCCAAGGGCTTGATTTAGAGCTTGCCTCTTGTTGTTTGAAGTCTCAGGGACAGCAAAGACTTCTCTCTATCAGCACCTGGAGTCTCTGGAGAGACTCCTGCTCTGACAATTGGTGCCCTATCCAGTCCCTGGGCCCTTGAAAGGAAAGCTGGTGAAAATTCAAGGAAATTGACTTCGGACGACTCCGGACTGACGCCGCTGCGGAATCCGGTGACGCCACCTGCAACCGACTCCGTGATCTTCGCTGGAATGCAATGACCTTCGCATGCCCGACATCGCTGCACCCCCGCCAAAGTCTGTGACTCCGTGGAAGTCGCTGCACCACGTCGTGACCTACGGCGCTCGAAGTGCGTGGATTCAATGTTTCGCATCGGCTCGTTTTCATTTCTTCACCAAGGTACTGTATCTGGAGGTCTACGCGACTCCATGTCCGGCGCCGCTGGTGTCAGATTGTTGGGAACTACTCCGTTACGACGCCGTGTTAACACCTCATCGAAGCATTTTGTGTTTCTAAGCGCTATTTTTGAGTTTAAGCTTTAACAATTCATAACTTGACTTGTGTGTGTCAGATTTTTGTTGTTTTGGTCTTGTTTTGTATAGATAAATATTTGCTATTTTTCTAAACTGGTGTTGTGTCATTTAGTAGTGTTTTAATTAAGTTACTGTGTGTGTTGGTACAATTATTTTACACCTAGCACTCTGAAGTTAAGCCTACTGCTCTGCCAAGCTACCAAGGGAGTAAGGAGGGGTTAGCTGAGGGTGATTCTCTTTTACCCTGACTAGACTGATGGTCCTTGCTTGAACAGATGGTAACCTGACTGTCAACCAAAGGCCCCATTTTTAACAACAGCCAAGCATGTTTATTTGTTGGACGGCTGACAGGGCACACTGTCTTAATGTTCATGCGCAGGTGTGATGTGTCATTTGTTTCATGCGCAATGGCAGAAAATGAGTGCATGTATCTTTTTTCAGGCAGACAATGAAATGTGTTTGTTAATGTATGTTGGTCTGTGGGATGCATGGGAGGAGTTTTATGGACTGCAAGTGTGCATGTGTTTGACACTAATTCCAACATTCTGGTCTTCACATGTGTTCAATGTGTATACTGTGAGTGTGCATATGTGCAAAAACGTACATTGTTGGTGCTATAATGCACATTTTTCACATTTGCTCTGTTTGTTTGGCCACAGCTTAGGGTAGCTGGCCCATGTGCAAAACATGTTGATGCACATGATACCCTTGAGAACTGCATATTTAGGGATGCTGGTGACGTGGTTGATTATGTGGTCTGTTAACCCAGAACTATGTTAGTGTATGTGTGTTACAATCTATGGTGTGGTGTGAGAGTCTGATATCATGCTGTAATGCAACACGTGTAAATTACTGTTTCCCATGCATGCAAGTTATTGAATATGTGGCACTGAATTGGTTGGTCCATATGTGTAATGCTACTGAGTGGCATATGTACTGCAAACTTTGGTATTATTAATGAGTAATTGGGCATCATCAGATGAAACATATCTTTGCTCATATCGGTGTCAGACATGTTACCCTATATAAATCCATGTGTACTGTGTTTACATGTCCACAGGTTGTTTTTCACATACACCATGCCATATGTTGCAAGTTTTAATCTGCCCATCTGCAAAGTTGCAGGCCGCACCAAGGCTGGTGCACTTAGAGGGTACATGTAGGAAGAGTTTAGTTCTACTTGCATCACTCACACATGTTTGTGCTGGCCAATCACACAGGTGGAGTTGCTGGCAATGTGACTGGGATCTTTGCTGACCTACACGATGTCTGTGAATATGTCTATGGTTACAATTTTGTTATGTGTAGTGAGGATTTGATATTCTGTGATCATTGCCACTCTTTGAAGCCAGATCGTGTACTGTAGGCTTCCAGGTCAACACTGCTGGCACAGTTTGTGCAGATTTTCCTTGTTACACATCTTCCTCATCCTCAATGTCCAGTCCTTCATACACATCATGGCAATTCTTACACGTGGACTTTACCAACGGACATTGCTCCTTCTACAGGCTGAGCAAAATTTTCCATATCGTTTCCATTGTTTGCAAGATGAGATGACTGCCCCCCACACCTGCCCCCACACATCTCTCAACACAAGCCAAAGCACTTGTGTACTGTCATATTGTCTGACAAATTTAGATTAAGGAGTGACTTAGCTGGACTTCTACATTTGTTTGTTGGATATGGGCATTCACACACAACTGCATTTGCAATCCTTGGTCACATGCACTGTAGGTGTGTTTGGATTGTGTGAATACTCCTGACAGCTGTCAGTAGGAAATGCATATTCCTAAATGTCTGTGTCCTTATTACCACACACAGTTGGCCAAGGCTTAGTGACTTGCTATGACATTGCTTTACATGCATGCAAGTTACCAACTGATTTGATTTTGACAGACCTAGACATTCAGTGGCATTGCCCTCTGTGGTTGACTCTCCCTGAGTCATACGTGTGAGTGCTACTGAGGGGTATGTTGTAAGTTGTTACCTGTGATTGTGACAATCAGACAATGAGTTGTTACATAGACACTGACCCACTGTTGTAGGTTCTGACTACTCTTGTCCTAATTAGGCCAGATATCTGAACAGCAGTCATCAGATGTTTTTTCTATGTGGCTGCTGTCAAATGTCAACCAAATACACATGTATGATATGTGTTGCTGTCAATATGATTTGAGCCACAAGCTGTGCATACATTTCACCCACACATTGATTTATTAGTGCATCGAGTGTGGTTGTTTGTAGTTCTTGAGTGTGTTTCTAATTGATTTTCAAAATGTTGTGGCTTTGTCATGCCTTCCAAGGTGTGGGAGAGCTGATGAGGCACGTGAAGGTTAAAAAAGTACTCTGAGACAAATCTGTGTTCAAGTGATTTATTTAAAAATGTGTGCTCAGTGATGATAATTTGAGTCTCTAAGTGAAGTTTTGCACAAAATTCTCCCTTCTGCTTGCTCCAGTGGCAGAGTTTTGTTCTTCCCCATCCTCCTGTCGTGCACCATTCTCCTCATCATCCTCCCTGGGGACCTCAACGTTTTACTCCCATGGGACATCGGTGTGGACACAGATTTTGTGCAACATTGTGCAGACTAGTGTTACTTTTCACTCAAGGGATGGTGCATATAATAGTGTTTCTCCAAATGCATCTAGGTACCAGAACCTAGATTTCAGGATGCCAAATGTCCTCTCAACCACATTTTTGGTCCTTTTGTGTACATCATTGTATCCTACTTGGCATCTGTATGTGGGTTTCCATATGGTGCCATGACCAATGGCTGGATGCCGTAACCTTGGTCTACTGCAATGAAAAGTGAAAAACAATGTTAGACTTGCATTTGTGTTTAATTGTATTTGTAATTGGAGTGGAGAATCTGACTAGCATCTGGAATTATGTGGGTTCCTATTTGCGTGCATGATTGTATTGTTGTATGTTGGTACAGGTATCAGCCCCTCAGCCTTAGCAACTGAAGTGGGCTACTTTTTAAGAGGATTTGTGCATGTACACAAGTAAAATGGTGTTACTGAGGGGACGAGGCCATTGGCGGCAGTGATCTGATCTTTGCCCCTTCCTGAAGGCTGCGGTGGGCAGAGCAAAATGTAAATGACACTTGAACAAGACAATGGATGAAAAGGCCTGACTGATAACCTCTGTAAACAATAATATTTTACATAATAAACCTGAAGTTATTGAGGAATCCTGAACTCTCTTAAGCCCAGTTGTAAAAGCTTCACCTGGTACTTTATTTCTATCTTTCTTAGTCTTGGTGGGGTGGGGGGGGCATTTTTGGGAATGCAGCCCAAGGTAAATTCAAAATATTTAGAAACAGTTCATTTTGTATGAAGTGACCAACTGTGGTTTTGATTACAAGAACTAAGCATCACCTCTGTTGTTGCTGATGAACGTTTGGCTGGAGGCGTGATTGCATGCCTTCGATTGAGTTTTAGCATTTGTTTAAAATTACAAATAATCTGTTTAAGAAGCTTTTGAATAAGAATGTGCTTAATTTATGTCGTTGGAATCATACACAGATTAGATGGTTTGAAAATGATCACACTTAGTACATACAGAAGAACCTTATTGGAAAGAGAGATACAATCAGATTTGATTGATTAACTTAATCCAATGTTTATAGTTGCACTTTACAGGTAATATAGGTCCTTAACCCCCTGGCAGCCAAGGACTTTACGGTCATGTCCTTGACTGCGGCGCTGAGACACGAAGGATGTAACCGTTACGTCCTTGAACTGGCTCATAGGGGGAGTGCTGGCCTTGCAGGGATGGAAGGAGAATCGCTTCCCCTTCCACTCCTAACCCCCACACCCCCCTCAGTGACGTCTGATGACATCAGTGCACGATAGGGGAATTCGTTTTTTCAGTAAAATTGGCATTTGGGGAGCAGCTCCTTGGGCAAGGGCCACTCCCCAAGGTGTGCATTTTTTAGAAGGCCTTTCTCTGTCACCCCTGGATGTAGATCTGCCTATTTTAATTAGGCCAATCTGTCCCCGGGGGGGGGGGCAGAACCCACTAGACAAAAGGGATGTTTGTTTTTTATTGTTTATGCTTAGTTTACTTATAAGGGGAGTGGCCCCTTAGGCAAGGCCAGCTCCCCAGGAGGGCAATTCATTATTAGGCCTTTTCTGCGGCACCTGGGGTCAGATTGACCTATTTGTATTAGACCGATCTGCTACCAGGGGGGCAGAACTAACTAGACACCAGGGATTTTCTTTTTGTGTTATTGACATGAGGGGAGTGACCCCTTGGGCAAGGGTCACTTCCCAGGTGGGCAAATTATTTTAAGGCCATTTCTGCCATTTCGGCCTGTTGTAATTAGGCCGGTCTTCCCCCAGGAGCAGAAAACTCAAGACACCAGGGATCATTTTTCTTTTTGTTATATTTTTTACACATGGGGGAGCGACCCCCTAGGCAAGGGTTGCTCCCCTGGGGGGCAGGATTTATTTTAGACCATTTCTGCCCCCCTTGAGAGCAGATCGGCATATTTTAATTAGGCTGATCTGCCCCGAAAGGAGGCTGAAACCACTAGGCACCAGGGATTTTTTTGTTTAATAGATGGGGAAAGACCCCTTAGGCAAGGGTCGCTTCCCTGGGGCGTGGCAATTTTATTTTAGGCCATTTCTGACCCCCTTGGGGGCAGAGCAGACTACTTTTCTTAGGCCAATCCGCCCCCGAGATGGGCAGAAACCACTAGACACTGGAGATTTCTATTGTTTGCGACAATTTCACACAAGGGGAGTGACACCTTTGGCAAGGGTCTCTCCCCTGGGGGGCAAATATATTTTAGGCCATTTCTGCCGCCCTTGGAGGCAGATCGGCCTGTTTTCATTAGCCCGATCTGTCCCCAGAGGGGCAGAAACCACTTAGGCACCAGGGATTTGTGTGTGTGTGTGTTTTGTTTCAGGGGCTTCCCCTTAGGAAAGGGTCACTCCCCATGGGGACACATTACTGTTGGCCATTTCTGCCCCCCTTGGGGAAAGATTGGCCTATTTTTGTAAGGCCCATCTGCACCGGGGGGCAGAGAGCCCACCAGAGACCAGGAAAGAATGCGGGGATGTGGCCATACCCCCACCCCAAATTAATGGGGACAAAGCTGTACTGCCCACCGGTGGGCAGATGGGGCAATTACCACCGATCCACTCACCGGGGAGGGGGGGTAGAAAGCCTATGAGATGCCAGGGAATTAAAAAAACAATTGTGAGGTGGTGGCTACCAACCATTGTAGCAAGGTTATGCCCACACCCGAACTCAAGGGGCTCTCCCCATCACACTAAAACATCTTATCCCACAGCAAGCAAGAGAGCATTTGATTATTTCGGGTTTTGATTTTACATTTGGGCCTTGAGAACTTGCCTAACTCTCAAAATCGTCCCACTTGGAATGGTGAGGGCTGCACTTTTTGGACTTTGGGACACTACCATGTAGAAAAATCTACGAGACCTAGAGACATCTGAAACCTAAACATCTGGGTGAGTCCAGGATTGTGTGCTTCACATGCACCCCGTACCATTTTCTTACCCACAATGTCCTGCAAACATCCAACTTTGCTGGAAATGGCACATTTTTCCCACATTTTTATGATGGAACCTTCCGGAATCTGCAGTAATCCATAAAATTCCTGCCACCCAGCATTGTTGCATCTATGCCGATAAAAATTCTGCCCTACTTGTCAGCCTAAAAAGTTGTTTTTTTAATACTGCTCTTTTGGACCCGCTTTGGTTCCCCCTCAATTTCGACATGTTTTTGGCTCTTCCCTGTCACAGGCACTTGGCTCACCTACACAAGTGAGGTATCATTTTTGCAGGGAGACTGAGGAGAATGATGAGTGGTAGGAAATTTGTGCTGGTAATCCCACACAGAAATGTGGGAAAAATATATATTTTAGCTAAATTTGAGGTTTACTGAGGATTCTAGGTAAGAAAACACTGGGGGATCCACGCAAGTCACACCTCCCTGAACTCCCTCGGATGTCTAGATTTCAGAAATGTTTGCGTTGTCCTATATGGCTGCTGAGCCCAGGACCAAAAACCGAAAACGCATGTGCCTCCCCCCTGCAAAAACAGGTAGTTTTGTATTTGATAATTTTGATGTATCCACATAGGTGGTCATTCTGACCCTGGCGGTCTTTGACCGCCAGGGCGGAGGACCGCGGGAGCACCGCCGACAGGCCGGCGGTGCTCCAATGGGGATTCCGACCGCGGCGGTAAAGCCGCGGTCGGACCGGCACCACTGGCGGGGTCCCGCCAGTGTACCGCGGCCCCATTGAATCCTCCGCGGCGGCGCAGCTTGCTGCACCGCCGCGGGGATTCCGACCCCCCCTACCGCCATCCAGATCCCGGCGGTCGGACCGCCGAGATCCAGATGGCGGTAGGGGGGGTCGCGGGGCCCCTGGGGGCCCCTGCAGTGCCCATGCCACTGGCATGGGCATTGCAGGGGCCCCCGTAAGAGGGCCCCTACATGTATTTCACTGTCTGCTGCGCAGACAGTGAAATACGCGACGGGTGCAACTGCACCCGTCGCACAGCTTCCACTCCGCCGGCTCGATTCCGAGCCGGCTTCATCGTGGAAGCCTCTTTCCCGCTGGGCTGGCTGGCGGTCTGAAGGCGACCGCCCGCCAGCCCAGCGGGAAAGTCAGAATTACCGCCGCGGTCTTTCGACCGCGGAACGGTAAACTGACGGCGGGACTTTGGCGGGCGGCCTCCGCCGCCCGCCAAGGTCAGAATGAGGGCCATAGTGTTTTGGGGCATTTCCTTTCACGAGCACTAGGCTTACCCACACAACTGAGGTACCATTTTTATCAAGAGACTTGGGGAAATGCTGGGTGGAAGGACATTTGTGGCTCCTCTCAGATTCCAGAACCTTCTATCACTGAGATTTGAGGAAAAAGGGTTTTGTTTGCCAAATTTTGAGGTTTGCAAAGAATTCTGGGTAACAGCACCTGGTGAAAGCCCCACAAGTCAACCCACCTTGGATTTCTCTAGGTGTCTAGCTTTTTAAAAATCCACAGGTTTGGTAGGTTTCCCTAGGTGCCGGCTGAGCTAGAGGCCAAAATCCACAGCTAGGCACTTTCCAAAAACAGGTCTGTTTTCTCTGGGAAAATGTGATGTGTTCACGTTGTGTTTTGGGGCATTTCCTGTCATGAGCACTAGGCCTACCCACACAAGTGAGGTACCATTTTTATTGGGAGACTTGAGGGAACACTGGGTAGAAGGAAATTTGAGGCTCCTCTCAGATCCCAAGCTTCCTATCACCGAAATGTGAGGAAAAAGTGTGTTTTTTTTGGCCTAATTTTGAGGTTTGCAAAGGATTCTGGGTAACAGAACCTGGTGAGAGCCCCACAAGTCACCTTGGATTTCCCTAGGTGTCTAGTTCTCAAATATGCACAGGTTTGGTAGGTTTCCCTATGTACCAGCTCAGCTAGAGGCCAAAATCCACAGCTAAGCACTTTCCAAAAAACACGTCAGACTTCAATGTAAAAATTTAATGTGTCCATGTTGTGTTTCCTCTCGTGGCCATTAGGCCTACCCATGCAAGTGAAGTACCATTTTTATCAGGAGACTTGGGGTAACACTGAATAGCAGTACAAGTGTTATTGCCCCTCGTCTTTCTCTACAGTTTTTCCTTCCAAATATAAGACAGTGTGTAAAAAAGACATCTATTTGAGAAATGCCCTGTAATTCACATGCTAGTATGGGCACCCCGGAATTCAGAGATGTGCAAATAATCACTGCTTCTCAACACCTTATCTTGTGCCCATTTTGGAAATACAAAGGTTTCCTTGAAACCTGTTTTTCACTCTTTATATTTCACCTAACGAGTTGCTGTATACCCGGTATACAATGAAAATCCATTACAAGGTGAAGCCCCTTTATTGGCTCTAGGTACCTACAGTTCTTGATGAACCTACAAGCTCTATCTATCCCCGCAACCAGAAGAGTCAAGCAAATGTAACAGTATATTGCTTTTGAAAATCTGACATTGCAGAAAAAAGTTACAGAGTAAAACATTAAGAAAAATGCCTGGTTTTGTCACCTCAATTTCAATTAGTTTTTTTTTCATTTCAGCTGTTATTTACTGTAAGAAAACCTTGTAGCTTATGTGGAGAAACAGTTATGAGGGCCTAAGCGCGAACTGCCCCAAATAGCCAAAAAAAGGCCTCCCACCTGAGGGGGTAAACACCTGGCAGTGAAGGAGTTAAAATAACATCTCAGTGTATTTGTATTATAAATTAGAAGGTTCAAACTGTATAGCTTATTCTGCTTTATGATAAAATGAACGATTAAACTAAACAAATCTAGTACTCGCATCCAGACTATTGAACTAATGCAAAGCTAGCAAATCAAGAAATAAGAAGCTGATCAGTGTTCAGACATTGCCTGTATTGCTGTCCGCACCCTTTCTTTCCACAAGGGTATTTCAGCGGCATCATCAAGTGTATTCAATAGGGTTCCTGATCAAATACTTAATGTTTCATATGTGGCACTTTCTCCTGACATGTGACCTCCAGAGTGCCAAAAAAAGCAAAAAGACCTAGGAAGACACTGGGGCCTAAGTCTCAGAAGCGTGGGGCCCAAATTACCACTTCTTCAAATTCCTCAGTGTTGATCTGCCCCTTGGCAAATTTGGAAAGGGGTCTGTTCTTCACCGTGTTCGCTGGGTCAACTATTGGAGGAAGTTGTTGACAGAACTAAGGGCATTCTAAAGGCAGAATCTTCTACAATATTGGCACAACTCGCTACAATTGAGGAAATGTACAAATATATTCTAGTCATGCCTTTACACTCCCAGCAGGCTATGAGCCACTGCTGCTGCAGTTGGACCAGGGGCTGCACCAAGTATTTCCACTTCAGCCCCTAAATGCACTGATCAGAAATGTAACATCAGAGACACCCATCCCTGCTGTATATTTACCACCTTCCAGGACTAGTCTTCCCCTCTCCGTAGGAGAGAGCTCCTTAGGGAAACACTTATCATCAACAGGAAGAGACAATGGACACAGTAAGACTAATGGTACTGCCCAAAGCAATTAGTTCCCGGTTATAAATCTGCCCCCTGTGTCCTCCCCTTATGTGATTGTTCTAGCAGGAGTCCCAAAGCTGCCTGAAGGATAGAAAGAAACACAGAAGGACCTTGCCAACAAAAGTTTGCATTGGTTCATAAGAAATGAGAAAGTTTCCATCAAAATGGCACGCAATATACTTTTCACACACAGAGCGGAGTGGATGGGCCAGGCCACATAGATCATTCTGGGGACTGTTTAATATGTTAGTTTCGAGAATCCCCGTTTGGTACAAAAGTTGCTGAGCGATGGGGTACTGATTCAGGATAGGGCATCAGAAATTGTTCCTTTGCCCTTGAGGTATTTCTATAAACCTCCCTATTTAACTAGAAAGACCAATTCTCTGCTGTTATCCGGGTTCCATTTTTAGCGTAAATCCTCACTCAACAGGTTTGCAATGCTACAATGGCTTCTATAATGTACTTGTTCATACTTGTTTTAATGTACTGGAGGAAGTTGATTGACTAACACCTGTTTGTCCAGACACTTGGTTTGGCATAAGGGAGAGTGGAAGTGAGTTAAATTCTCCCAGTCTATTGTGCAAAAAGGAGGCCACAACACACTATTGTATCCATGAGCAGTCTCCTGACACTGGACAGGCACGTGTCTCTGTGAGAGAGACATCTGTGTTAGATGTTGACACAATATGGACACCAACTAAAGATTACAGTTCCCCCAATATTGTGCAAATTAATGCTTCTGTACCTGAAGGTCACCCACCAAAATCACAGCAGGAAGTAATGTGCCACCATTCTAGGGAAGTACCAGCTTATAATGCTGTTACCACTACGGGTTCTATGGTGTGTGTCCTGATTTGGATTATTGCGGGGATTGGGTTCAAATTAAATAACCCATCATGAGGGGAGGAATTTATTGATCAGTACGAAATATTCCTGTTTAAGGCAACTTGGGCTTTGGACCCAACCTATAGAAATGGATACAACAGTTTCTGAATTCCAGCATGTGGGTCGGTTATGGGGCGACCTTCGGGTGGTTTACTCATATGGATAAGTGTGACACTCTAATGCACTGTATCTGAACTTAGTTTAGGATCTAATGACATTCAAGGTTTGGTGCTCTCCTTGGGCAGGGTTTTTTTTGTGCATATTGTTAATCAACTTGTACAATAGAAGTGTGGCCAAAAATAGTGAGTCAGCTACTTTGCATACATTGGACAATTTTCTCACAGGTTCTAAAGGATCTCATTACATGATAAACATGTGGGACTTTAATCTCACTTTTAAGACTAATCTTATTGCTCAGGATATAACCTGTGAGGAATACCATGTTCGGGTATCCCTTAACCTAAAGCACCCCCTAGGAGATGTTTACGAAGAGCAGCTTTTCTGGCACTAGATATTACCTTGGCACACAGGTTTTGTGCATGTAGTGGACGTTCGTCCTCTGATATTCATCTTGCTCCAACTTTCATGCATGGGTCTTATAAAAGTCAAATTGGTTATGTCCTACTGATATCAGATATTGGGAATCTAAGAGTGCCATGAAGGTGGTTCAACATGATGAAAGTGACCATGTACGTCTAATACTTCTCATTAGCAAATTATTTATAGCAGCTACCTCACCAAACTTCAGGGAATATGAACAGCAACTTAATATGACTAATAATGGTAGAAATGTAAAATGGGAAGCAGTTAATCAGTCCCCAAAGTCAATAACCACTCTATGAGTCTCTTTGAGTTTACATGGAGGCCATGCTGACACACTGGGATGATTGTGGGGATATTACGATGGAGCATTTAGACTATATGGCACACTGAGGGATCATTTTATGCGTAGCTCTTCTAATTTGGGCTGGCAACCTTGCAATTGTGGGTGGTTGAACCAAAGCTGCAGGAAGGCCAAACATAGGGCCTGATTACAACTTTGGACGTCCCACCACAGGACTGCCAAAACTGCAGGGATGATCTCTGAGTGTTTTACAGTTTTCCCACCAGGCTGACCTGTGGGAACATTGTATTACGCTTTCCCACTGGGTAGACCGCTGGGAACTGTGCTACGATATTGTTCTTGCCTCCCTTAAGGGAGCCAAAGCCAATATCGTAGCACTCCAGCACCTTCGTAATGTGCACCTTTCTACAAAGCAGACATTGTGCATTCTGGCGGTGCTGGGCACGGGGGCCCCCCTGCACTGCCTTTCTGCCAGCCTTTCCATGGGGGGTCCCCACCATGGAAAGTCTGGCGGAAAGTGGGGTTATAAATCAGCCAGGTGGCACTGAGTTCAGAGCTGCCATGGCTGGTTAAAACTCCGGCCACCGTCACCATGCTGGGAACCGTGTTCCCGGTGGAGACGGGGTTGCCCGAGAGGGACCGCCCACTAGGGTTGTAATGTGACGGTCGGACCACCATAGTTGTGGTTGTCCAACTGTCATCACGAGGCTGGTGGTCCTGGGACCGCCAGCCTCGTAATGAGGCCTATAGTCTATTAGTGGCAATTAAGGCTGAGGAAATTAGAGATATTAGAACTACTAAATCTACCTATAGGTATGAACTAAAGCAAGCAAGAAGAGAATGGGAAGACAAACAGTGGGTTGACCTCTATGAAGCTGCCAGAAATAATGATTGAAGAGGATTTCGCAGCTTGTCATCAACGGGAGTGGAAAGCCTTACATCACTGACTGGGTCCTCAGTACTCCAAAGTGAATTAATAGGCCACTTTAGCAGTCTTTATTCCAGCTCTTCTGATCTAGACTGTAACGTGAATGTCCCCAGATTTGTTAATCACAAGATTGTAACCTGCTGGAATTTACAATGAAAGAAACTTTAGTAGCACTTAAACAAGGGAAGGCCCCTGGTCGGACAAAATGCCTGGTGATCTGTATAAATCTAACACCAGTATATGGGTGCATATATTAATACAATTACAAATGCGATTACGGCACATGCTCCAATTCCCCGGATTTGGAAAGGGGCTGAAGTCATCCCCAAATTTAAAAAGGGAAGTCCTAGTGATCCAGCAAACTTCATTCCAATAAGCCCACTGGACAACCTCCAGAGGGTTTTTTTGTGAACAACTCTTGGATTGATTAGTGGACTGGATAGACGAGAACAATGTAATTTCAAATCTACAAGCAGGAGTTGGACCAGCAACCCGTTTTACTGACCACATATTCAGACTCATGTAGATTAAAAGGAAGACTGTGGATTTTGGAGGAGGAGATTTATATGTGGTGTTTATAAACATCCATGTGGCCTTCAATTTAGTTTCCAGTTGTAAAATGTGGGCTTCTCTTTGGGAGATTGGGGTCCCAAAAGAAATATTAAATGTTATCATTCGTCTAAATAAAGGCAGCTATGCAAGGATCCAGTACGATACCAAGGGTGAACTAACAGATCCGGTCCCTGTCAGTAAGGGAGTTTGACAGGGCTGCGTCTTGGCACCCACCCTCTTTTTACTTTATATTAATATTTGTTTAAGGTGTGTAGCTAACTTTGCCAACGATTCCCCTTCATTAGCAAGACAGAAAATACCAGGCCTTTTTTACACCAGGAATACCCTTTTGTTAAACAAAACCAGAATGGAGCTGAACAATCTAGTGACCAGCTTATTGATATTCTGAAAAGATTTTGGCCTAGAAGTAAACGCTGCAAAGACTCAGCTGATGATTTATACAAAAAGGAAGAGGCTCCATGGTGCGGTCTTACTAAATAATGAGGTATTGGAAAGGGTTGCTGAGATTGATAATTTAGGTGTGAGACTGGAGGATTTTGGGTCCTGGCTCCCTCAGATAGTTAAAAGTTACCAAGCTATAAGCCATTAAGCAGGTGCTATTGTTAGAATGTCAAAGAAAGTACAGTGGTTCCCAATGAATAATGCGGTAGACATTTACAAAATGCAGGTAAGGGGTGGATCCCTATATAGTGCAGAACATTGGGGGAAATGTAATTTGAGTATCCTAAGCATTAAGGAGAACAATTTTCTTAGAGCTATGAAAGGTGTGGGGAATGGAACTTCACTGCTGCCCCTCACAGTCGATCTTGGAATCCATAAGGTCGCTGAGCTGGCAGCGTTAAGACTGCTATTATATTGGGTTTGTCTATGGACCACTAGGGGATTCCAAAGCTATTGATCTATCCTCAGCAATGTTATGCAGTGCAAACAGGCAATGTTGAAGCTTGAGTGGTTAAAGAATACAAAGAAAGCATGGTCCAAACTGGGTCTACTGGAGTTCTGGAATGCTCCGTGGATTACCTTAATTATTTCTGCCCAAAAGGTTAAGCAAAGATACTGGCATTTGGTAAATATGTGGATCGAACAGGACAGCGTTACAGGTACACTGATCAAATGTTTCTTAATTCACAAAGCTGTACCTAAGGCTGAAGAATTCCTATATTTTATTAGACCACTACATGCCTGAAAATTGTACTTGCAGTCTAGGCACAGCACCCTCCCTATTGCTGCTTTTACTGCACATTGGATTACTTCAGTAGATGGCACCAGAAGCTGCAGATTCTGCATTAGTACTAATGAAACGGATGAACACCTACCATCTTTTTGCCCTAAATGCACTTTACCTAGAAGGAAGTAGATCGTCCCGTTATGTAGGAATTTGTAACTTACAGACCAAATTAATGTCCTTAGGATCTGTTGGAGCAAAACAGCTCAAATGGTAGTGGGGTCAGTCTCCAAATTCCTTTTCGCAGCTTGGGCCATTAGACAAAATGAATTATTGAAACTCTAGTGGCTCTTGCTCTGGAATTAAGAGTAATTTTATATATGCATATTACTGATTTTAGAGATTTCCTTATGCTATTCACTTTTATACTTTTTTATCAATGACAGAGTTTGTATTCATCTTTTAATTGCAGTTTAAAGTTTTTAAATCAATGTATATAATTATTGAATTCTATGGGGAATTGTTTTTTTTCTGTATGATGATGAAATATCATTTCGATCTGTCAATAAACTTTGAAACTTTGGCTGAACATGGCTACATCAAGTGTGTAACTGGCCACTTTAATACAATATCCACTCAGTTCTAATTGCTGTTTATTTGGAGTCTTTTGAGTGATCCTCAAGTAAGGCTCTAAACTGTGTGCAAACTATAACAGTTAAATTGTTCTACCATGTGGTGTACTCCGCATGGTGATTAAGCTATCTGACTTAATGATCATGGTAACTATTCTAAGTTTTGGAGACGTATACAATTGATGGCAGAGCAATAGAAATTTAGAATCAAAACTAATATTGTTTTCAATACATTTCATAAATACCACACTGTGACATTGTCAAAAGCTATTTTTGGATAAAGGATGGTTATGTCGACCTTCTTTCCAAACCATCTTGTGGAATAAAACATCTGAATGGCCATATTTTTATGTCCTACTGTATCCTTGCCTAGAATAAACCCTTGCTGTTGTTTCGATACCAACTTTTCAATATCTTTTGAGAGTCACATAAACAATGCCTTGGAGAATTTATTTCCATCTGCATTAATCAGTAAAAGTGCTTGCCATCACCCCTTTTCCATTGGTGGCTTTTCTTTTATCAAGAACAGAGCTATGTGAATTATTTATCATGATTCAGGTGTGCCTCCACCATTATAGATAGGCGCATGTAGGGTTGAAAGATAAACATAATACTTTCTTGGAAGAGTTTATAAAATTCCTTATGGATACAATCCTGTCCCTTTGCCTTATGTTTTGGTGGTGTGGTGATAGTGAATAATATTTCTTTCTTTGTTATAGGTTGAGCTAAATGGTCAGCATTTGACAGTCAGTATACCAAGTGGTCTCCTAGTCACAAACTGAATTTTGTAGTATGTTTTGAAGTACTACAAAATGTTTAAATAAATGCAATTTACAAACCTACATGCAAACTTTATGACTTCACCTCGCCTATCTTTTTGTGTGCAAAGAGCTCTCCTCTGAGTGAGGAGTCTCCACACAAGTGAAGGTTTTAGTGGTAAATGAGAGAGGGACATAGAGAAATGGTTGGTAAATAAAGAATGCTTAGTACCAACGTGGAGGGGAATAAGGAGGCATATAGAGAGGATATGGGAAGGACAGCAAGGGGCATAGGGAGTGACTTGTCCCCACTGATAAAAGAGGAAATCCATTCCTATTCACAAACTGAACTTCTAAAGTTACAACAGCCAAAAAGGAACTCAACACAGTAGTAAATTGCTCCATCGCAGAGCTGAAGTAAGTACAGCACCACATATGGCCAGCCACTGAGACTGCAACGCCCTCTCATAGAAATCAGTGGCGTTAGGAAAGTAAAATCACACCATATGTACAGTACTGTTAAATAATTTAAATTAATTTAAATAGTTATAAATATAAACAAATATGATTTCAAGTTAAACATATATAAATATAAAATAGTACATTTTTAAAGTTAATTATAAAATATTTTAATACCTATTTGCTTACTAAAATTAATTTAATAATGCATTTTATTACATATAATCACATTATTTTTAATTAATTCCATTCACCACTTTTAATGAGTATTACTGCATATTAAAAAATAGTTTTTTTATTTTAACTGGGAATATATTTTGTAACTTGAGAAAAATAAATCTCATGTCATTTAATATGTATTAATTTAATTTTTACATTCAAATTTGAGATTTGTAGCATTTCTTTAGTGTGACTTTAAAAATAAAAATATGAAATACATTTGTAATAATATTTAACATAAAAATATTTTCACATATTGTTTCTAAGTCTAATAAACTTTACTTTTCCTAGTACTATACCATAGGGAAACCCTGCAGTCAGAATTGAAAGCTCTGTTTAGTAAAGTATAAGGAAATATTTTGCATACTTTACTATAGGGAAATCTCTTCATTTGGGGTGGAGATCTCTGTATGGCAACAAAATAGGGAACAATTTCCTATACTTTACCATTGGGATAAATCTACCCCAGTGGCAGGGATCTCTGCATGGTAAAGTAAAGGGAAATGTAAAAAGGCTTATTAAACTTGGAAAAATGTTAGTAAAAATACTTTTTGAAAAGGCACCTCACTTTACATATGAACAATATGAAAACATTTCAAGACAGTACCAGAGATATATATGTGTTTTAAATTTGACTATTAACATAACATTTCTATAATAAACTGAAAATAACTTTTGTATCTTAACCAGGTTTTCTTAACTTTCACAGCAACCAGTAGCCAGAACCTGAGGTCTCAGAATGATTCAAATAAAAGAACACAAAGGCCCTCATTCTGAGGTTGATGGATGGGAAAGCTCATCTGTCAAACGCCTGACAGAGTGGCTGCCCCCTTCATGGCAGCAACCCTGCCAGACCTATTAGGAGTTTCCCGCTAGGTCGGTGGGAGAAAACCACGGTTTCCGCCCGCCGGCCTAGCAGGAAACAGACGATAGCATTGTCTCTGGCTCGTAATCGAGCTGGCAGCAATGCTGTAGCCTGCAGGCTGCACCAGCACCCTCGCAATGTTCACTGTGCAGGCAGTGAACATTGCAAGGGTGCGGGGTAGGGAGACCCCTGCACTGCCCATGTCGATTGTTTTTGTCTTTTTCTTGAAATGCCAAAGTTGTAGGTTTGCACTGCATTCTATAGGCTACACAGGAGCCAAAAAGCATGCAACATCCTGCACCCACCAGACCCACTATTCTTCAGCTAACTGCTGTGACAGCTTCTCTTCTCCCACTGAAGGGAAACTGACAACATTCTCATTCTCTCATTTCTCCACAAAGAGGAAGGGGAGCTGTGCACAGTTTCATTTGTGGGGAGCCCTCCTTCCTTAGTAACAACTGTCACAGGTCGTGGCACTACCAGAAAGGATGGGTGTTCTCTATTCATTTACTCATATCTAAGAGGTGAAATTAAATAAAGTACTCTTGCACTCTATTACTGCTGGCCATTGGGGGACCCATGACTACACAGGCTCTCCGTGGGCCAAAGCTAAATCTTGCTTTGGATTTTAATCATGTGGCAGTATCACTGAGCCCTAGGGCACTGCTGCTGTTTCAATGCAACACATGGGCAGCTGACAAAAATAAAGATTTCTCCAGCCCTTTTGGAATGATTTTCGGTTTCTGACCCTTTGGTAGTGTGCTTCAGCCACTGGGAGTATTTATTTATGGCCTCTAGAAATCAAAATTGCTTCTCCTCTATCCGTTTGAGAAATTGCTTCTCCTCCTTTGCAGACAGCTTCCAGGACTCACCCTTCTGCCTGGTAGTCTCAATGTTCAGGGTCATTCAGCAGCAGATTTGCACAAACCTTCTTGTATTGGCGGCATCTTTGGACTACTCCAGAGCTTGCCTCCTTTACTGCAGCCCTGCGGGTCATTTTAGAAACTGACCGCTCTGTTAATATTCCTTGGCTCAGACATATCAAAGAGTCATTTTATTTGCTTGGGATCAATGAACTCTAGGACTCTCCAACTACTGCCTCCTTTCCGTCTAAACTGGACCTAAAAAAAAACGTATTGGAAGGTCGTGGACTCCAAGGAACTGGGGGTAGCAGTTCACTCTACATTGTCATGTGATTTTGCTGACCTAAAAGATATTTGCAAATACAAGGCTTTCTGGGACATAATCTCGGTGCCTAGCAAAAGGAAATTGTACTTTCAGTTTTGTGTAGGAACCTTGCCATTAAGATCATTTACCAGCCATTCGTCACCTGAGGGAATAATTACTTGTCCAGCTTGTAAAGCACCTATTGAAAATCTTCCTCATGTTTTATCTGTTTGCCCTGCCTCTGCTGCCTCTTGCAGGAAATGGCTGGCTCCTGCCTGTAGATTGCTGGGAGTCTGTAGGTCCCATGCTGCTCTTCGAATTCTTAGACCAGACACTTGCTCGACTTTGGTCATTGCTGTTCCAAGCTGGGTTCTTAGAGCAACATTTTTATCTGTATGATGGGTTTAATAAAGATGTATTGAAATTGCACTGGAAGAGCACTTAGGTTTTATTATTTTTTAATATATACTGTATACATTTGATATATTTACTGTGTATTTATTGTGTTGTTGCTATGTGCTTTTAAGGCCCTTGTGGCTGAAATAAAGTTCTTTGATGATGACGACTTGCACAAGCATTAATGTAGAGTACACTTCCTGCTTGCATTTCACGGGCTCCAGAATTTCTAACTATTTACAGGGTACATGTGTGTGTCCAAAGGAGTCAGTTGTACTCTTCCCAGGGCGCCCCTAGCCATTAGAAGCCCAAGTCTAAGGGGACCATCTTTTTTCAGGGATCCTAGCAAATCTACCTTTAGTGCTGCTACAAGAAGTGGGGAAGCCAGTGCCATTGACCCTAAAGTCAAGGTCCAGCAGAGTACAAAAAGAACAAGTCAAGTCCAAAATTCTTCCACTCCTGACAGTGGTTCATTGGCAAAGCGGTCTGTCTGTCCTCTCTGTGCTTCTACTCTTCTCAAAGTCTCTGCTCTGTTCAGGGGTTTACAAATAGAGGTGAATAACTCAAATAAGTTGCCTCAAACCCTAACTGACACTTGCAGTGAGCAGCCCAAAGGCTGCCGCATCCCATGAATAGCATTCTGGGATTTTTCAAAATGGTAGAATCCACCAAAGGTTTTGAAGACCTCTTCCCCAAGCCTGGCTTTACAACCTAGAACTGTTTTTTTCACTCCAGCACTTCAAAAGGAAACAATGGTGGAACTGGTTGGTGGCAGACTTCTGCCTGGTCTTCATTTGTCATTCTGAGTAAAACATGAACAATACATGCCCAGACTTGTCAAAGATTTGCAGTTAATGCCCCTCTGCAGATTTCTTCCTTACCCCTTCCTCTTCCTAGAAGAATGCTAAACCACCCAAATGGCCTACTGTTCAGGAAGAAGCTTTGAAAAACTAATTGGCCAGCAGAGTAATTAACCTCCCCATCCATGTGGTTTAAAACCCAAATCTCTTTAAGTGCTCTGGTAAATTGTGCAGATGTACTTCAAGGAACGAACGCAGGTCAAAACTAATATATGATACCCAGAAAAACATACAAAACGCCACATCAATAGTTTTTCTTTGTTGAGCCTAACCAAAGTATTTATTTTAAGTAGTTTTCACTCATAGTGTAAATACAGTTAGATACAACAGACTTACAGTTCTGTCAAAAGGAAAGGTACATTTATTTTTGCGTTCCCAATGAATTGTCCATATACCCATAATCATTTTATTCTGTGCCTCATCTGTGATACAGATATCTGTACACAGATATCAGGCTTTGTTATACAACAGTCCTCCTTGCTTAGCTTGCTTGCACATGTGTGAGCTTCTTCCTCCAGCTGCACAGCAGCAGATCTTATTTTAAAAGGTGTGCACTGGAGGTTACAGCTCAAAACCATTTTAACAGAGGCCTACAGTGGGTGAGGTTGCCTTTCAGGTTCACTCTCACAGCAGAGATCTAAAACCCAGGAGGTAAAAAAAAAAACTAAAACAGACAGGGGCTTGGCAGGGATATGTGTCAGAACGCACTGTTTCACAATACCAATGCGTGTTATGCTTGGTTATAGTGAAAATAGATTATGAGGTCCCCCCATTTACACAAGTAGGACGTACAGCCGCTTCCTATATAATTTTTGTCACACATGTTCGCAGCATATTTGCAATGCAATGCTGCATAGCGTTGCATCATAAATTTCAGTTCTTTGTTGCTGCATTTCTGTATGCTATGGATATGCTGTGCTTATGGGATGGGGCACCATGGTGCCGTTTTGAGAAGGGCACAAAGTGTTGCAATGCAACTACTACCTATGTGATGCAAATTTGATTTGCGTGTCGTTAAGCACCTTTACGTGCCAAAAATAAGCATTGTCTCATGCAGGAGTGCTTTGCATCGCAGGAGTGGTTGAAAAAGCGATGCAATTTATTCAGCAGTATTCCTCAATACAGCGAAGCATGGAAGGAGCCTCAGGGAACAAAGAGGGTAACAATCCCAATCCAGAAGACTTGCCATCATCCCAGGGGAAAGGAAGGAGAAGTCCAACTTCAGCGAGGAGGAGAACCAGATACTAATAAGTGAGGTGACAAAAAATAAATGAACACCTTATTTGTCACCTCAACATTACCATTAAAGTGGAAGGATGCCATTGTGCAATCCATAGTGGATAGGATAAACTGCATTGCACAAGCAAAAAGGACCATCCTGGAGTGTAAGAAGAGATGGCCTGGCAACAAATGTAGGACCAAAGAAAAACTGGCCAGGAACGTTGAAGCAGCAATGAGGACCACAGGAGGACTTGATGTCCAGGAGGAACTGGATCCATTAGAGGAGCAGGTGACATCTCTTATTCTAACATTGTTGGTTGCTGAAGTAGAAGGTCAGGACAGTGCTAAATAGAGGACCAGTGAGTGAAAACAAGGGACCATATATTAGCAAACTCTCATGCAGAGCAACACAACATTACACTTTGATGCACTGCGCTTTATGAAAGGGAAATGGAAGGAGTGCCCCACATGTTAACTCATCTGTTAGAAATGGGGTCTTTGGTTGGTAGTCAGGTTACCCCCTGTCCAAGCATGGACCCTCACTCTAGTCAGAGTAAGTCACACACAATCCAAATTATCCTGTGCCCATCCTCTGGTAGCTTGGCACTGAGCAGTCAGGCTTAACTTAGAAGGCAATCTGTAAAGTATTTGTGCAATAAGTAATGCAATAACACCGTAGAACACCACAAAAATACACCACACAGCGTTTAGAAAAATATATAATGTTTATCTAGTAAGATACAGGTCAAAACTATTAAGATGCAATAAGTATATGTTGAAATATAACTGTAAAAATTATTTAAAGTGTCTTTAGTCTCTTAACAAGCAGCAAGTGTGCCCTGCAAGCACAAAGTCCCTGGTTTGCGTTCAAATTCTCCGCAAGGGACCGCAGAGGAGGAGTTGCATGTAAAACAGGAAGGTATGTGCTGATTTTCCCAGCACACAGAGACGATGCATCGTTGAGTTTTCACACTGGGCAGGCTTTGCATCGATTTCTGGTGCATAGACTGGGATCCTCTTCGAGGGATGATGCATTGAAATCCGGCGCTTGCAGGATGAAGTCACAGGGGGTGTGTCAATCCGGGGGGCGAAGCGTGGACATTTTTCTACGCATGGCAGGTGCTGCGTCAATTCCTCTCAGGAAGTCAGGCTGCGTCATTTTGGCTTGGCTTTGTGTCGAGCCAGTGGGCCGTGTGTCGGATTTCACAACGCTGGTGCTCCGTCGATCTTCTCCTTGCGAAGTCGGGCTGCGTCATTCCGGCGTGCGGTGATTTTCTCACCGCGTTGCAGGCTGTGCGGCGTTTCTTGCAGGCTGTGCGCCAATTGTCACCGCACAGGTAGTTCTCTTGCAGGAATTAAGGCGGTCATTCCAACCCTGGCGGTCCGAGACCGCCAGGGTTGGGGACCGCGGGAGCACCGCCAACAGGCTGGCGGTGCTCCCTTGGGCATTCTGACCGCGGCGGTACAGCCGCGGTCAGAGACGGAAAACCGTCGGTGTACCGCCAGTTTTCCGCTGCCCTGGGGAATCCTCCATGGCATGGGCACTGCAGGGGCCCCCTAACAGGGCCCCACAAAGATTTTCAGTGTCTGCCATGCAGACACTGAAAATCGCAACGGGTGCAACTGCACCCGTCGCACCCCTTCCACTCCGCCGGCTCCATTCGGAGCCGGCATCCTCATGGAAGGGTGTTTTCCGCTGGGCTGGCGGGCGGCCTTCTGGCGGTCGCCCGCCAGCCCAGCGGGAAACCCAGAATAACCGTGGCGGTCTTCTGACCGCGCAGCGGTATTCTGGCGGCTCCCGCCGGCCCTGCGGTTACCGCGGCCGGCGGGAGTCAGAATGACCCCCTAAGTCTTTTTGGTCCTGAGACTTAAGGGAACAGGAGGCAAGCTCTATCCAAGCCCTTGCAGATCACTGCTTAGCACAGCCAGAGAGCAGCAAGGCAGCAGGACAACAGCAAGGCAGCAGTCCTTCTCAAAAAAGCAGTCCAGGTGAGTTCTTTGGGAAGCCAGCCAGTTCTTCTTGGCAGGTTGCAGGTTCTGGTTCAGGGTTTCTTCTCCAGAAGTGTCTTGTCCAGAAGTGTCTGTGAGGTAGAGTGTCTACCTCAGAAGTGTCTAAGTTTGTAGGGTCAGAGACCCTGCTTAAATACCCAAATGTGCCTTTGAAGTGGGGGAGACTTCAAAGAGTAGCTAGAAGTGCACAAGGTCCCCTTTCTGTTCCATCCTGTCTGCCAGGGTCCCAGTAGGGGGTGTTGCAGTCCATTGTTCGAGGGCAAGCTACTGTCCTTTGACATGTAAGTATCAGGCCCCTCCACCCTCCCAGCCCAGGAAGACACATTCAATATGCAGATGTGTGCAAGTGTGACTGAGCATCCTGTGTTTTGGGTTGTCTGAGTGAATGCACAAGGGAGCTGTCAACTAAACCTAGCCAGGCATGATTTGTAAGGCCTGAAGGATTTAAGAGTAGAGAAATGCTCACTTTCTAAAAGTAGCATTTCTAAAATAGTAATATAAAATCTAACTTTACCATTAAGCAGGATTTTGTATCATAATTCTGGACATACTTAATATGACCTGGCTACTCCTTTCAGATCAGGATCTACCACTCAAACAGTATATGAGGGTAGCCCTCACATCAGTGTAAAACGAATTTAAGAGTTTAAAAATGCCAGGACATATAGAATACACATGTTCATGCCCTACCTTTTACCTGCATAGCACCCTGCCCTATGGGCTACCTAGGGCCTACCTTAGAGGTGACTTATGTGTAGGAGTTTAAGGCTTGGCAAGTTCTTTTAAGTGCCAAGTTGAAGTGGCAGTGACACTGCACACACAGGCACTGCAGAGGCAGGCCTGAGACATGGTTAGGGGGCTACTTATGTTTGTGGCACAAGCAGTGCTGCAGCCCACTAGCAGCAGTTAATTTACAGGCCCTGGGCACATGTAATGCACTTGACTAGGGACTTACAAGTAAATTGAATGAGCCAGTTGGGAATGAGCCAATGTCACCATGTTTTGAGGAGAGAGCATATGCACTTTAGCACTGATGAGTAGTGGTAATGTGTGCAGAGTCTTAAAGCCAGCAAAAATGAGGTCAGAAAAAGAGAAGGAGGAAGGCAAAAAGTTTGGGGGTAACCCTGCAGAAAGGCCATTTCCAACACCAACTATGTGGTCCCCCTATATGCTGATGATGCACTGGTATCAACTTATTCTGTACTTATCCTTCTTAATCAGCTGCAGGTTTTTGGGAAGATCTCGGGGCTATGCATCAATCCTGATAAATCCAACCTTTTCCTCTAGTGCAGCTGGTAGACACCTTGGCAGATGAGCTGCCCGAATGTCTATTACCTGGGTGCTGATAAAATCCCAGGGTTTAGGTATACACCTGATTCATAGTTCCCGGGCATATTACAAGTGCAACATAGGTAGGATGGTGGAGGGGTTGCGGGCCTCAATCCAGTTCTGGAGGGAGTTGCCCTTGTCCCTTACAGGCAGAATAGCTATTGTAAAGATGATAGTGTCACCCTGATGTTTATATGCCCTACAAAATATATTAGACGCAATCCCTTGCTATTATACAGCCTGATAACTGATCTACTATGGGAATTCTGATGCAGATGAGTTAAGCTGACCACCCTGCAGTGGCCATTGAACTGGGGGTATTGAAAGTTCCATGTTTGGAGCTTTAGTATATGACGGCTTAACTACAGCATGCGGTCCACTGGCTTGATGCAGACGATAACTGGGAGAAGAGACTACTGCTATTCCTTTTGATGTCTGGACTTCAGATTTCCCTGGAGATCCCCTATGTTATCCATCTAGTGGCGGAGTTGTGGGAGCGGGTGGTTCACCGCATTCTCCGTCAGCCTCCGTATGCCACCGACATGCCTTTTTGGGTGATGCAGCCATTCTTGTGCATTGCTGACTATGTCAGTGAAGAAATGGAAGGAAACGGAATGTGAGGTCCTGGGGGATCCTTATGCTGAGTAACGGATGCACAGATTAGATCTGCCACTGACCACTATGCTTCGGATGGCCCAGGGCCGTCAACTGATTACTCAACTTTACTGAGCTCTTAGAGACGATTTACCACATCTCTTGCTGCCTACTCAGGTTAAATGGGAAAGGCTTATAAAGCAGCCCCTATCTCCCTAGGAATGGGAGAAGGGACATGAAGGGGTACGGAAGGTCCGCTCCAATGTGGGGTTCAAACTCCTCCAATACAACTTTGTTCATCAGACATATCTCACTCTCCAAAAATTTTACCCAGTATATGAGACCGGACCGGTGAGCTGCCCACGTTGTAACACCCAACCAGAAGACTTTCTGTATCTGGTCTGGACATGTTAATCCTTAACCTACTATTGGTGGATGATTCATAATAGTCTAAACAAAGCCTTGGGGTGGGATGTACAACTGGAGATTCATCTAATAATTCTGGGTTTTCTTCCCATGCCTGCTAAGAAACACTTAAGCCGGAAGTACATTCTCCTAAAACTTGTACTGGCCAAGAGACACATTGACATAGGGTGGCTGAAGCCAGTGCCACCTGGAGTTATGGCCCGGCTAAGAGATGTCCTGGAGTGGACAAGTACGGAATAGTTACAAATGTGCCATACCTGTAGACATGATAAACTAGAAGGGGACCTGCAGACATGGTCAGCTCTGATCTCTGACCTGCAGGAGGCAGTGGGCCAGACCATAAGTGGGATGGAAGATGCAAGCAATGTTGCCTGCCCTGAAAGGGAGGCTGAGACAAATTTACCCTAATTCAGACTCCTAACCAAGGGGTTCCAAATGTCTCCTACAAAACACACATGCTTCCTCACTGGATAAATGAAGATGGTATACACAGAAGCAGACAAGGGGTTTAATTGTTATATGGGGGTTTAGGGAATGGGGGTGACCCTGCAGGAATCTAGTTACAGTGTTTGCATGTTTATGTATGGTATATATGTCCTGTCTTCTGAAACTGACTTGGGGAGCAGACCCTTCCAGATTACTCCGATACTTACCTAGTTAATGTTAAGGCATATGTGTGTGTGGGATGATGTTCATTTCCTCGCAACGTGTGATACTGTTCAGTAATCAAATGATTCACTGCATTGTCTAGGTGTTATTAAAAAAACAATAAAGTTTTTTGAAAAAGAAAAGTACTGCAAAGCAGCTTGGTGTATTGTGCTGTGTGTAAGGTGCAGTGCAAGAATGTGTGAGATATAACAAGATATGGGGGGTCATTCTGACCCCGGCGGTCAAGGACCACCGGGGCCGGGGTCGGCGGTAGCACCGGCAACAGGCTGGCGGTGCTCCGCCGGGCATTCTGACCGCGGCGGTACAGCCGCGGCCAGAAACGGAAAGTCGGCGGTGTACCGCCGACTTTCCGCTGCCCATGGGAATCCGCCATGGGGATTCCGACCCCCTCACCGCCATCCTGTTCCTGGCGGTTCCGCCCGCCAGGAACAGGATGGCGGTGAGGGGTGTCGTGGGGCCCCTGGGGGCCCCTGCAGTGCCCATGCCAATGGCATGGGCACTGCAGGGGCCCCCGTAAGAGGGCCCCACTTTGAATTTCAGTGTCTGCTCAGCAGACACTGAAATTCGCGACGGGTGCTACTGCACCCGTCGCACATCCTCCACTCCGCCGGCTCCATTCGGAGCCGGCATCCTCATGGAGGGGTGTTTCCCACTGGGCTGGCGGGCGGCCTTTTGGCGGTCGCCCGCCAGCCCAGTGGGAAACCCAGAATACCCGCGGCGGTCTTTTGACCGCGCAGCGGTATTCTGGCGGTTCCCTCCAGGCGGGCGGCTCCCGCCGCCCGCCGGGGTCAGAATGACCCCCTTGGTGTATTACTTCCCTTGGCTAGTGCTGTAGTGCAAACAGATGACTAGAGCAAATGCAGGCACACTCACTACATGGTGCAGAGGTCCCTGTAGTGGTGCTAGGCAGCAGAATGTGCATCAGTGCAGCCATAGAGAAGAAATGCACCATAACATGTTTAATCTGCCCAATTCCTGCCTTACTCTTTCAGGCAGGGCAGGGCAGGACAGTAAGCTGCATAGCTGCATGACGTTGTGTGAAACTTGCACAAATAGACCCCCTAGTGAATAGTGAGATTGTATTATCAACGTAGATGTATTGCCGTGTGATAAGCAACAGTAGAACAACATGGACATATGAACTTGTAGAAAAATATGTTCCACATATCCCTGTGTGCTTGAAAGTGAAGGAAATACTGTCCAAATGTTATAGAAATCACTTATGTCATGTTCAATCATGGAATCTTTGGAACATATTTCTATTTCTTTTCAGAGGGACACAAAAAATCTGCAGATCATCCTCTCTGTGATGCCCAATTTGTTGAGGGCACCATGTTGACCACCATGGATGAAGAACACCTTCCATCAGCTCCTGGTTACACTTAAAGCATCTCCTCTGGTACTGGCAATAGGAGGCAGCATTTTTGGGTCTCCAGATGACTCAACACAGACTGAACATGGGCCATTAACCTTTGACATAACAGCTGGGGACTCTGAGATCCCCCAAGTTGCATTTCAACTGTGAGTAGTAGGAGTTCAGTAGTGAATGGCTGATGAAGGCTGGTTGGGGATGGAGCCCATAGTGGCAATCTTGAAGGAGTCTGTAGGTGTATTATCCCTAAGAAGGTGTTGACAAAGCCACTCACAGACTCATACTCTTGGTTGCATGGGATTGTTGAATCACTAGCTGGTTTTGCTGGTGTCATGATCCATAAGGAAAAAGAACACCAGCCTTCTACATCTGACAGCAGTGATGTTGTCAGGCAGCCAGGAGTGATCAATATATCTATCCTGTCACTGGAGGCCAAGATGTACTTCTTCATATCATTGAGTGCCCTCAATAGAAACGTTATTGCTTTGTTCCCTAACCAGCTAACCTTTACCAGGGACTACCATGCTGCCTTACTGGCACTCACAAATGTTGGAAACATGTGATTTACATCTTCTGCTAGTAACATCACTCAACTGCCTCCTAGTACAAAACCATAACTTCTAGGGGAGGCAGAACACACATCAGAGGAGGAATATGTAGAGTTCCCCAGTTTCCAAAGAAGAACTTCCCGATAGGCATTTGTGATTTGTCTCCTGCCCAGTTTTTCAATCTATCTTATGTAGGATATTGTATTACCTAGATTGTAACCCAGCAGAGTATTCTTTGTTTGTGCAGTAGTTTATCTTGTCCATTTGTGCTCCAAAATAAAATGCTACATTTGGCAATTAATTCCTCCACCCTTATCTCAATAAACACATGTAAATCTAAAGTCAGGTGTACCCAAGTATATTTTAATGCACAATACATTATAAGTTGGCATATGTGCTGAATAAAAAAAAATAACTACTCACGTGCTGTAATATGAGGATCTTAATCGCTGTAATAAAACAAAAGGAAAAAATAAAAATATATGATATTAGTATAGGTGTTTCTCAAAAGCTACTTACAAGATGTAATTCAAAAACACAGAGCCACTATTTTCAATCTGAAGAAGAGTGAGATAAAGTTAATTGCACATGTTGTCTTTGTAGGTGCGACTACACCAACTACATGTATTGGTACGATAAGCAATGTTTAGTTTCCCAAAGTAACATCAGAGTGTATCAACCAACTGCATTCTCTTGATAGACACACAGGGGCATATTTATACTCCGTTTGCGCCGAATTTGCGTCGTTTTTTTCGACGCAAATTCGACGCAAAACTAACTCCATATTTATACTTTGACGTTAGACGCGTCTACCGCCAAAGTTCATGGAGTTAGCGTAATTTGTTTGCGTGAACACCTTCCTTGCGTTAATGATATGCAAGGTAGGCGTTCCCGTCTTAAAAAATGACTGCGATGCATATGCGTCGTATTTATACTCCCGGGCAAAAATGACGCCCGGGAGTGGGCGGGACTAAAAAACCCGCATTTGCGCCGGATTTTAGCGCCTGGGTCAGGGCAGGCGTTAAGGGACCTGTGGGCTCAGAATGAGCCCAGAGGTGCCCTCCCAAGCCCCCAGGGACACCCCTTGCCACCCTTGCCCACCCCAGGAGGACACCCAAGGATGGAGGGACCCACCCCAGGGACATTAAGGTAAGTCCAGGTAAGTATTATTTTTTTTTTTTTTTGTGGCATAGGGGGGCCTGATTTGTGCCCCCCTACATGCCACTATGCCAATGACCATGCCCAGGGGACAGAAGTCCCCTGGGCATGGCCATTGGGCAAGGGGGCATGACTCCTGTCTTTGCTAAGACAGGAGTCATTTCAATGGGGGATGGGCATCGTAAAAAAATGGCGTAAATCGGGTTGTGGCGAATTTTTTGCCTCAGCCTGACTTGCACCATTTGTGGACGCCCATACGCCATTTTCCCCCTACGCCGGCGCTGCCTGGTGTATGTCGTTTTTTTTAACGCACACCAGACAGCGCCGGCGGCCAACGCCGGCTAACGTCATTCAATAAATATGGCGCCCGCATGGCGCTTCAGAATGGCGTTAGCCGGCGCTAATTTTTTTGACACAAAACTGCGTTGGCGCAGTTTTGCGTCAAAAAGTATAAATATGGGCCACAGTGAGATTCTTGCAAAGTACACAGATACTTACCACCTATAAATGGGATATGTGAGGCCAAAACACTGTTTCACTGACCCACATAAATGTTGCAGAGGAAATGTGACAACATCATTACATAATGTGAATACCCCACTGCTCATACACAAGATAATCAACAATACATAACTGTGGACGGTTGTACCAGTATAAGCAAGATACCCATGCCCATATTCCTCATTGATTGGCAATTTACTTGTGCCATACAAGGGTGCAAAATGGCAACACAATACCTTGAATAACAATAACCATGACATGCAAGGGCACCTTGCCATGCCCTGTGCATACTGATAACTGGTGAATATATAACACAGGCCAAAATAGGCAACTTATGTTACTCTGCCCCATAGAGGCCTCACATGTGTTGAGTGTGAGTGCATCCACACATTAAACCATTTGTACATACAAATTGCATATGTGGCAGACCAGAGAAACTATAACAACACTACACCTCCGCAGGACAGGGCAAAATGGGAGAGATATGGACACAAATTATTGTTGTTAGTTCTTTCTAAGTGAGCGACATGATGTGGCATACCTAGAAAGAAGTAAATGCCAATGACAATCGATTTTGTCCAGGCATATGTGACTTCCTGTCAGGGAGTCTGGATCCTTGGGGTTTGCGCCTGTTCCCTATATGTCCACCTCTTGGCAGCTCCAAACTCTACTAGGCCGTTATAGCACAGAGTTAAAGAATGGCCAAGTGGGGGAAGGGGTTTTAGGTTGGGGACAGCATGGAAGGAGACCTGTGGAAGGAAAAGTTAAGAACACAATAAACAAATTATACACTTTGATTTTCATAAGCTTTGTTCAGGATAGCTATGAACTGATCAAGAGCCTTCATATATCATAACCTAATTAGCTCTGAGTACCTGGAAAATAAATAAGGATTATGTAAGCTTTCATGCAGGAAACTTAGAGGGACGAATTAATCCATTAGCTAGAAATTGGTCTAAGTGTTTTCTCAGGTGTTGGTTTTCGTGTTCTGACAGAGCGTACACACGACAACTAGGGAGTATAGCACCAGGAGTCAGATCAATTTGACAGTCATAGGGTCTATGAGGTGACAAGGTTTCTGCTTCATTTTCATCAAAGACAACTAAAAAAGATGAATACTGTCTGGGTAATGTTACATTTTTTCCAGCGGCTGTGGCTATGTGAGTTTTGTGAGGAACTGTGACTCTTGCTGTCTGTAGACACTTTACTTTACACACGAGTGAATAAAACATTATTTTTCTCTCTTGCCAGTCTATCACAGGGTTATGGTGACTTAACCACGGCATGCCAAGGTTGACCCTCATACTGAGGAGCATGGATGACGTCAAAGATTAATTTTTCTACGTGTTTGGTATCTTGATTCCCCCCTTTGCAGATCACAGATAAGGGGAGGGTCTGTAGAGTCACTGGACCTCCATCTAGGAGCTTTCCATCTACGGCTTGTACTATTTCTGGTGTTTTCTTTTTCTTACATGGGATCCCCCATGTTTGAACCAATTATGCATCGATAAAGTTGCCGGTAGCCCCTGAGTCGACTAAGGCTTTCTTTAGATAACTCTTCTTTTTTACTAGCACTTCTAAGTCTAGTTTAAGATGTCTTGACTGTGAAGGGTCCATAGTTACACCCAAGAGCAACCCTTCTTTACACCTTGGGTGTTCTAGTTTTCCGGCTCCATTTGTACGTTAGCTGCCACTTTCTTGGTGGAGATTTGTTTGCCTTTTGGTTTTACTGTACATTCTTTGACGAAGTGACCCTTTCTACCACAGTATAGACATTGACCGTTCTTTCTACGTAGACCTTTTTCTTCTTTCATCAAGGGGCACCTGATGGTTCCAATTTCCATTGGTTCATGGTTATGCTCTTTCTGAACTTGTGATTCTCTGCATTCATGAACACACCAGGAATGTTTTTCAGTCTTTTTGCATGTTCCTTGTTGTTCAGAAAGACGATGGTCTAGTCTTAAAACAAGATTTATCAAGTCTTGACAATCCGTGGGTTGGAGATCGATCTGAGCAAGAATGTCTTTTAACTCATCTTTGAGTCCTTGATAAAACAGGGCTGCTTGTTTTTCTTCAGGCCAATATGTTTCTGCTATCAAATGATTAAAGCTAGCCAAGTATGAAACCAAGGGCCAGATTTAGCATTTTCCGATTTTGCGAATCGGAAATTGCGAGGTGGTGCAACTCGCAATTTCCGATTCGCAAAATCGGATGCAGAACGGTGTCTCAGACACCGTCTGCGAGTCGCTATGGGGTCGCAAAGATCCACCTCATTAATATTAACGAGGTGGGTTGCATTTTGCGACCCCATAGCGAGTCCCTGCACTCACAGGGATGGTGGCCTGCTGAAGACAGCAGACCTCCATGTCTGTGACTGCTTTTTAAATAAAGCAGTTTTTATTTTATTTTGCAGCCCGTTTTCCTTAAAGGAAAACGAGTTGCAAAATAAAAAAAAGTAACAAAACTATTTGTTTTCGGTTTTTCAGAGTAGGCAGTGGTCCAGTGGACCACTGCCTCCTCTGAAAAACCCTTTTTGGCAACATCCACAAAGGTTTAAGGGGTCCCATGGGGACCCCTTCCCTTTTGCGAATGGGTTACCACCAGTGTGACACTGGTGGTAACTGTGAATTGCTTTGCGACCGCATTCGCGATCACAACGCAATTTAGCATAGCGATGAGAGTCGCAAATATGAAGGGGACCCCTTCCAATTTCTGAGTTACATTCGCCATTTGCGAGTCAGTACAGACTCGTAAATTGTGAATGAGCATCGCAATCGGCATTTTGCATGGCGCAAACTGCGATTTTCGCAGTTTGCACCATGCAAAATGCTTGCCACATCTGGCCCCAAGTCTTTATTGTTTTGGCGCAATTCTAGCAGTTCTCTGTCTGTGGATAAAGTGACAGTTCTTTGATCAAACACTCTTTCAAATTCCCAGACAAAGTTTCTCCAATTATAAAGCAGTGGACTTTCTTTTCGCACAAGAGGAATTGCCCAAGTGGCCGCGTCTCCAGTCAAATAGGATAGCAGGAAGGCCACCCAGGATTGGGTATCAGTGAAGGTGTTTGGTCGACAGGTGAAATGCAATTCTACTTAAGTCAAAAAGGATTGTGCTTTCTGATGATCACCTGAAAATCTTTTTGGAGGAGCCAAAGGGGTGGCAGAGGGAACTGTGAGGGAAATGTTAGTTGGAGGGTTTCCTCCTGAACCTTGAGTAGGAGGACCGAACCAACCCGCACCCAGAGGACCTTGCTCCTTCTTTTCTACTCTGTCTTGCAACTGACTCACTCCCTCAGCTAGACTAGTTGCTTTATCTTTAGATGCTACTACATCCGATTGGAACTGCGTAATTACTTTGACTAGCTCATCCAATGTGGCCATATTGATAACTTAGCGCAAACCAGGAGGATTAAAAATTAGTGGGCTCACTATTCTGTCAGGGAGTCCGGATCCTCAGGGTTTGTGCCTGTTCCCAATATGTCACCTCTTGGCAGCTCCAAACTCTACTAGCCATTATAGCACAGAGTTAAAGAATGGCCAAGTGGGGGAAGGGGGTTTAGCTTGGGAACAGCGTGGAAGGAGACCTGTGGAAGGAAAAGTTAAGAACACAATATTCAAATTATACACTTTGATTTTTATAAGCTTTGTTCAGGATAGCTATGAACTGATAACATGAATGATCAAGAGCCCTTATATATCATAACCTTATCAGCTCTGAGTACCTGGAAAATAAATAAGGATTATGCAAGCTTTCATATGAGCGTTTCTTTAGAATACAATCTGAGGCTCTGAACCTTGAACTAACTCATGTTATTCTTTGAATAGAAACTACTTAACAACAGTGATCAATAAACACATTAGTTTTCAGGAATAATATGTGTTAGGTTCATGAATGAGACTGCAAAGACCCACTATGACAGTAATCAATGAACACATTGGTTTTTAGGAACAAACTGTGATAAGCTCATGAATGATACTGCAAGGACACACTTTGTCTAGATCTTCAAGATTCAATTGCTTAAGATTTATTATACACTTTAAATATCAAAACTGTTCAACAAGATTTCAATGTCTAGAAATGATCGCCCTTTCTGCCGATCTGAAGTACAAGGGTTAAATGCCAAGAATGATTTTCGCACTCTGCCATTGATTCAACCATCTGGATCCAAATGTCAAAATACAATTGCGCACTCTGCCGATCTGAGTTGCAAGTTTTAATTGCTAAAAATGAATTGCGCACACTGCTGCTGATTCGTTCATCAAAGTTCAAATGTCAAAGCATGATTGCACACACTGCCGATCTGAACTACAAGCGCTAAATGCCAAGAATGAATTGCGCACACTGCTGCTGATTCAACCACCAAGTTTCAATGCCAGGATGCGATCGCGCACTCTGCCGATCCGAACTGTGAAAGTTAAATGCCAAGAATGAATCGCGCACATTGCTGCCGATTCAACCATCAAGGTTTAAATGCCAGGATACGATTGCGCACTCTGCCGATCCGAACTGTGAAAGTTAAATGCAAGAATGAATCGTGCACACTGTTGCCGATTCAATCATCCAGGTTTAAATGACAGAATACGATCGCGCACACTGCCGATCCGAACTGTGAAAGTTAAATGCCAAGAATGAATCGTGTACACTGTTGCCGATTCAACCATCAAGGTTTAAATGCCAAAATACAATCATGCACACTGCTGACCTGAACTGCAAGAGTTAAAAACCAAGAATGAATCGAGCACTCTGTTGCCTATTCAACCATCAAGAGATAAATGCCAAGATACGATCGCGCACACTGCCGATCCAAACTGCAGGAGTTTAATGCCAAGAAAACCATTGCACACGCGATGTAACCAAAAGGCCCAAAACTCGAGTATCTCTGAAAACGGAGTCGGGGCCTAACCAGACCTCCACCTTACCGACCTGCTTGAAGATCACCAAAGGAAATGAAGACAGGGCCTGGAAATCCTAGGTAGGTCTTTGGAACAGGAGCTCAGGAAAATGCTGCTGCTCTGCACCGGGACCTCTGAATAGTGAGCATGTGGAGCTGGGCTGGGTCCCTTAAATAGACCCAGGCCCCGCCCACGTGCCACACCCAGCCAGGCTGCAGGAAGGGATTTTAGAAAGGCTTAGAATAAGGACCACACCCTAACCACACCCTGTAATACTGCAGCAAAGCCTTGAAAATGTGCAATACATTACAAACAGCATTAATGATGTTTCAACATGAATCTCTGCAATGCAAAAGGTTAACATACTGCATTAATACATAATGCATAAATTATTACATTTCATAAGAGTTAGTTTATTGCATTACGTCGCCTGTAGAGCGCGCACTGTCCTGATGTTGACACTTCCTGCATAAAAATTAACCTGCCAACCACTTGGACCCCTTTCACTCTGGTGCAAGGAGTCTGTATCATGCTAGGCAGCAGTTTATGTACCAGAGCAGACAGAGAGCAGCAATCTGTGGTACCATGTCAAATCCAACATTTACCCACCCTCTCCCTTTCACACAGGGGGCTGCAGTAGGGAGACTGCCACTTTTGTGCTTTGTTCTGTGTGTAAAATCAAATGATGAACCCCACTTGTAGTGTCTATAGTTTGGAAATGGTTCCATACATAACTCCTAATATGAGGAAGACCTACAGCTGTCCAGAGGACTCTGACAATGCAACACATTCCTACAATGTACTCAGGACAAATTGAACATCATTAACTCACCTGACAGAATAGTACCAACTCATCTCAAATGAATAATTTCTAACTAGAGAACAATGATTAATTTATTGAGATGTAAAACCTAATATCTAAAAACACTACCTAACCCTAACTAACACACTATCATTAACACTAGCCTATGGTACCTTATCTAACACTGCACTTCCACCCCCTTAGTACACTTAGGTCAGTACAATGCAAACATCAACTATGTCCTAAACATATACAACCTACACATAGAAGCTTAACCAAAGATATATTTTGGCTTTTTATTATGTTATTCTTTCTTTGGTATTTTAAAAAAAATGTTAAGCACAAAACAATAACTCCTCCACCTGCTTAAGAGCCTACCATAATAAAAACGTACAAAAAAAACACTACATAACTTTTTTTATTCCTAAACCTACTATAAACACTAACTATAACTATGACCACTACAAAAAATACCAATATAAAATGTATAAAGCACAGAGAAGGGGATGTCCAGAGAGAGAGTCTAAGGTGGTCATTATGAACACGGCAGGAAACACAGCTGACCGCCGTGGCGACGGTGAACAGAAGACAGCCATTGGCGGTGAACAGAACCCCGCTATAAAATGAACCAAAAACCAGAATCTGCCAAAAATCACCAGTCCACCAGTCACCGCCAGGACCCTGTCGGCAGAAATGCTGGACCTCTCACCCCGCCACCGCCCGCACACCCACATCTCGCCCTCCAAATAAAGATGCATAAATCACCTTGGCGGTCAGTGGAAGTCGAATGACCATTGGCAGTGCAGTCCGCCACGGGCGGCAAGTGGACCCAGCAGTAAGAAGTGCACACATTGGATAAGTTGGAAACACACACCTGACACACATTCACAACATCATAAAACACTACACCACCCACAATGCACCTCCACATCCAAAGCAAAATGCAGTGCAAACCTCACAAAGGCACCCTGCATGGCCCCAAAGTGTAAAACCTGTATAAAACTGCCCAGACCTGTGCACTCCATCTGAGCATGCATTTGTGACAGACATGTCCATTTCCCCCAACAGGCACCACCACCCATGCAACCTTGACGGACAGGACAAGGAGTGCCAGTGCCCCCCAGGGAGACAGAGGCACCTCACAGGACACTGGGGATTGAACCCTGGACACTGATGAGCAGGCTGGCCCCTCACACAGTCCTGGACTGTCACCATCCAGCAGCCCTACCAAGGATACCACTGACACCCAGGCAAGAACATCAGCCCAGGACAATTGTCCACACAACTGTGTATCCAGGCCACAGACTAGTGGAACACACGTACGGAGGCCACAGTCACCCCCTACCAACAGGCAGGAAGATGATGGCCCAGGTACAAGTGGCACCGCCAGACCTGTGCAGGGGACAGAGGCACAGGGGGCTAGGCCAAGTGGTGGGGAATCAGTGGCCCAGGGGGGAGGCCACAGGATGGATGCTGAAGCCCGGGATGTGATATCTGAGGTCCTGGGGGCCTACCAGTATACCCATGACGGATTGGCACAGATAGTATCCACCCTGGAGCATAGTCAGAGGATGCAGCAGGAACACCACCAAGAGGCCATGGAGCAGTGGAAACTGCACAATGCCACAATGGTCAGCATAGCTGAAGCACTGCTGCAGCTGGTACAAACCCAGTCTGAGACCCACACAGGACAGGAGGCCACCACTACAGCACTGGTGACAGACAGGACAATGACAGCATCAGCAGCAACATTCCACGAACTACCCTCAGAAGAATCACAAGGAACAAGCATGTCATCCCCTCTGAGGTCCTGGGGGCCTACCAGTATACCCATGACAGATTGGCACAGATAGTTTCCACCATGGAGCACAGTCAGAGGATGCAGCAGAAACACCACCAAGAGGCCATGGAGCAGTGGAAAATGCACAACACCACAATGGCTATCATAGCAGGAGCGCTGCTGCAGCTTGCACAAACCCAGTCTGAGACCCACACAGTACAGGAGGCCCCCACTACAGCACAGGAGACAGACCAGACAATGACAGCATCAGCAGCAACATTGCACGAACTACCCTCAGAGGAAACACAAGGAACAACCATGTCATCCCCTATAGGTCAACAGCAGACGCACAAACAGACCCTCAGGCCAAGATATGGGACTGGAACCCCTGCCAAAAACAAGGCCCCCTCAAAGAAGTGACTCTGCAACAATCTGTCCACCAACTATCCCACACAATCAACCACCAAACAGTGCTAACAATCAATAAGAACTCATGTAAGCATAGGTGGACCTACCAATACTTACAACAAGGCTGCCACCATGGTGGCATGTAGGATAAGCACCCATGACCAACTGCCATCAATGTAATTTGTACTTTTCAATCCATGCACCAAATAAAACACATATCACACCTGTAACACTGTCCCCTCTCATAGTGTGTGAACAAAGTGAAGTATGGACGCAACTGGCTGATAACTACTTTATTTGTACCTGCATAGCATGAAAGTACACACTCACCTTACATGTTGTTGTGCCTATATATGTTAACAAAAAGAACCACTAAATTGTATTCTGTCTTGTGCAGACCTGGACACAGTTGCAATTAGTACATTCAAACACCTCTGAGATGACAAGTCACACTTACAGTATGTTTCACAAACCCCAATGTCAGCCCTTAGTCCTACATAGTTACTGGAAGTAGAGTTGTATCAGTTGGGTCCTTGAATTGACATCTTTCCCTTCCTCATCATCACCATCACTCTTGTCCCCTCTCTGAGGAAGCTGGTCTGGATATACAGCACCATCCACCTCCAAGAGAGGGATAGAATTTATCACTGCCACGTTGTGCAGCATGCAGCAGGCCACCACTATTCTACACAACTTTTCAGGCCCATCGGCCAGGGAACCCCCAAAGATATGTAGAGAACAAAATGTAGCCTTCAGGAGGCCTATTGTGTGCTCTATCACCCTCCTAGTATGCTCATGGGCCTCATTGTAATTCCTCTCTGCATTTGTCCCAGGATTCCTCACTGGTGTCAGGAGCCAACGCAAGTTGGGATAGCCAGAATCACCTAGAAAGAGGTGCAAAACAGAACTGTCATTGACAAGCCTCAGAGGCTGACAGCTTGGCTGTCTGCTAGGTGGCAATTAGTGATAGAAACACCTACCTATGATCCTCTGTCCTCTTGTAGGTGTTCCATCTTGTGTGGCATACTACTGTTCCTCAGCACAAAGGAATCATGGACTGAACCGGGGAACATGACATTCACATGTGAGATGTACTGGTCTGCAGTACATACCAATTAAATGCTAATGGAGTGAAAGTTCTTCCTGTTTCTGTACACCTGTTCACTGACTCTTGGGGGTATTATAGGTATGTGGGTGCCATCGATGGTACCTATCACATGGGGTATGTTGGCAAAGGCATAGAAGTCCAACTTGATGGCAAGGAGGTCAGTACTTTGGGGAAACTTCACATAGGACTGCAGGTGTTGTACAAATGCATTCAGACATCTTGTCAGTATCATGCTGAACATTGGCTTTGAAAATCCAGCACCCATGCCCACTGTCACTTGAAAAGAGCCCTTGGTCAGGAAATGGAGTGCAGAGAGCACCTGCACATCAGTAGGGATGGCATTATGATTACGATTTTCCAGAGTCAGTGCAGGATCCAGTAATGCACAAAGTTCGAGAATAGTTTCACGGGTAAGTCTGTAATTGATTATGATGAGATGCTCCACCATGGTCCGCATATCCACAAGTGATCTGTACACCGATGGGGCCCTTCCTTGCCACAAGGGTCTGTACCTAGCAGGAATTTAAAACACATGTGAGGAACACACATACATCGGCACATATTGTCAGTCATTGAGCACTGCTGACTTGATTGTGGGGACTCATATGCTAAATGTTTTTTGACATAACATCAACTAGACCATAATTATTGATCAGGGTTTGTCTTGTGTGGTATTGTTAATGGCCACATGCATAGGTGTATTAGGTGAACATTAGGGCCTGCATTGTGCAGATAGCAATATTATAAATGCATAGTTAAGGCCAAAGTGTCTGCCCCCTGTAATCCAGAACTGTAGTGGTGGAAGTGACCTCATACCGCTAGCGGTTGACATAACAGTGTAAGGCAGTGTTTACTGCTGTGCGCACAGTCATTGGTTAACATGGATACCAATGGGGAATCCTGGCGTATCATGATCGCTGCTGGAGGTGACGGTGCACACTGCCGCTGTACGTATGTGAATTAGTCACCCCAACTTCTCTTGACTCCCTGATCTCGTGCAAGCAGGTACTCCACTGAGTGCACTCCTGTGTCCTGTCTCTGGTCAAGGAAGTGGCTCGTGTTCCAGGGGAAAGGGCCTCGGCCTTCACCCAGGAGGAATTGGAGAGGCTAGTTGACAGGGTCCTGCCCCTGTACGCCAAGCTCTACGGACGGCCAGAAGTACAGGTGAGTCAGGGGATTGTGGGCAATGGTTGTGTGTAATGGATGGTGTTGGCAGGACATATGTGTGCGCCTCTGACCCTGTATGAGCCATGGTTCATGACATGCTGCGTGAGTATGTTCTGTAAGTCTGTTTGTACTGTCCGTCCCATAAGGGACGTCTAGCCAGCTATATAAATTTGCCAAGTGACTGACCTCAGTGTTACATTTCTGTGTGTCCCTTTTAGGTCAGCGCCCGCCAGAAGAGGGCACTTTGGCATGCCATCACCAAGGAGGTGCGGACCCTGGGGGTCTACAACCGGCAGAGCATCCACTGCAGGAAGAGGTGGGAGGACCTTCTGCGCTGGGCGCGAAAAAACTTTGAGGCCCAGCTGGGGAAGTCCTCCCAATGGGGAAGGGGTGCCCGCCGGGCACTGACCACCTCATGCTACGCATCCTGGCGGTGGCGTACCCAGACCTGGATGGGTGCTTGAAGGCTGCACAGCAGTCACAAAGGGGTGAGTACACATACTACGTTTTTAACCCTTGATGGATGTCTCTGTGTGCATTCGGGTTTATGCTGCTTAGTTGCAGGGACTCTGACTGATGTCCATCTACATGATGGCCCTTGTAGGGAGTAGGGGTGTTTGGGTCAGGTCTCCTACACTTCGGGTCCTTAGGTTGTTTAGAGAATGGGTATAGAGCAGGGTTCTGCACATGTCAGGGGTATGGCCATGGGTTTAGTGGAAGGTGCTGCCTGTTGGAGGGTCTTCAGGGTGGGTGTATGTATGACCACTATGTTCACTCCTTTCAGCTATTTACAAGTGTCTCTCCTGTTTTGTCTCCCCATTCCTGTTCTCTTGTGTTGTTTATGTACATCAGCATCATCTGGTGAGGGTGCTGAGGCACCGGCGAGTGGAGATGCAATGGCCCACGGATCCTCGGAGGCAGAGTCATCCGACGCCAAGGGGACCAGTGGGCTGGAGGGTGAAGGGAGTCCCACGGGGGGCAACTACCACTGGAGGTAGTGACTCTGATACCTCCTCCGATGGGGGCTTCTTGGCTGTGGCAGACCCTAGTGGGACCACCCCTACTGTGTCTTCTTCTGCCACCCCCATGCCATCACCGCCCTCCCATTTGCGCCACACCGAGTTGCCCGTGCCCGCTCACCCAGAAGGGTGGGTGTCTCCTTCACCCCAGGCACCTCCTCCCCTGCCCCAGTCAGCCCTGCTGCTCTCACAGAAGAGGCTATTGACCTCCTGAGAACCATCTCTGTAGGGCAGACAACCATTGTCAATGCCATCCAGGGGCTAGCATCAGAGATGCAGCAGACCAATGCCTATCTGGATGGCATTCACAGGGCCATGTCTGGCCTACAGAGATCTTTTCAGGCTCTGGCCTCCGCTTGGACGGCAGCCAGTTTCCCTGGCCATTCCACCCCCCTCCAACCTCCTCTTACCCCTTCCAGCACCCCACTTCACTCTATCAAAGCACACAATCTGACACGCAGTCAAACACCTCAACACACAAGAAGCACACTTCTAAAAACAAGCACCACACCTCCCACCACAAGCATTCACACAGCCAACATACACATGCACACACAGCAACATCCACTTCCCCTAGTGTGCCTACCTCTTCCACCTCCCTGGCTGTCCCCTCTACATGCACATCCCCAGGCACTGCACCTTCAGTCACTGTTGCTGAGCCTATTCCTGCACTCACCACAATAGCACACATCAAGACATGCACCCCAGACACCACACCTGCACTCACCACAACTACTGTAGTTAACACATGCAGCACACTCACCAGACTTGCAGACACCCACACAACATAAATTCACACTGGCAGCCTGTCTTCTCCCACTGTGTCCACCCCCCCTCCTCCAAAAACACACAAATGCACCAAAACACCCACCCATCACACATCCACCACACCTCAGCATCCTGTCCAGTCACCTGCACCCACAACACGCACCCCTACACCACTTACATCCACACCCTCTGCCTCCACTCCCACCCCCTCCTCCAGGTCCAACCCAATTGCTCCAAAAAAACTTTTCCTCTCCCGTGCTGACCTCTTCCAACCCAATGGCCCACCCCGTCTTGTCCCTAAACGTGTGCACCTCCTTGCCCTTTCTACTCCTTCCACTTCACAGCCCACCCTTCACATTCCCATGCCCCTTCCCCAGAGAGGAAGAAGCCCCGTGCAGAGCCAATTCCATCAGGCTCCATCCGGTCAAAGCACACTCCCCCACCTTCCAAGACCAACCCCAAACCCTCTCCACCTTCCGAATGCAAATCCAAGGTCCACCCCTGTCGTAAATTCTCAGCCCCACCACCCTCTGCCCCTGTTCCCGGAAGTGCCTGGATGCCCCAATGTTACCCCTATAATGTGGAGTACCGTAGCACTTTTGGGAGTCAGGTTGGGGCCATTGTAGCCAAAAACATTCTGGCATTATGGACTGGCCATTGGCCTTTGTGTGAATAGAGAGCTGCATTAAACGTTTATGTGTGAGCTTCCGGTGATTGTTTCCTTATATTTGGTTCATTTCCGCCAGGCTTTGCGTGGCAGTGGTTCCCGCCCAGGAACTGATGCTGGTCTCGTGGTTCATTATTTGATGGGCGGGCTGGGCCTTTCTGTCACCCTGTGGGCGGCCTCTGCCGTTGTTGTCGGCATTCCTCTGCTGGCGGTGAGTGGTTTTTATGATGCCTGTGTTTCAGTTGGTTCATTATTTGGCGGTCTGGACCGCTCCTCTGCTGGCGGTTTTTGCCACCGGCGGTTCAGTGTTTCCCGCCATGTTCATAATGAGGGCATAAATCTGGGTGGCTATTCGCTCCAGTGCCTCCTGGCAGTTCAACAAATTATCTCCCTGCCGCTTCTGCTTCTGTTCAATTTGGGCAGTCCTCTGGTCCATGTGACTCATCCTCCTCACAAACAAAACAGATACATTTTCCCATGCTGCTCCTCTAACTGCTGTCCTCCTGGGGGTCCAGGGGTGGGGTGTGATGTACTTGGCTGCTGAGTGCCACGCTGAAATGCTTTAGCAACAGGGATCTTCTGTGTCTGTGCCAATGTATGTCCTTTCGAAATGTCACAGACTTGGGGGGTCATTCTGACCCTGGCGGTAATTACCGAAATGGCGGAGGTCGGCGGTAGCACCGCCAACAGGCTGGCGGTGCACCGCTGGGCATTCTGACCGCGGCGGTTCAGCCGCGGCCAGAAACGGAAAGTCGGCGGTGTCCCGCCGACTTTCCGCTGCCCTTGAGAATCCTCCATGGCGGCGGAGCGCGCTCCGCCGCCATGGGGATTCTGACACCCCCTACCGCCATCCAGTTCCTGGCAGTTCTCCCGCCGGGAACAGGATGGCGGTAGGGGGTGCCGCGAGGCCCCTGGGGGCCCCTGCAGTGCCCATGGCAATGGCATGGGCACTGCAGGGGCCCCCGTAAGAGGGCCCCAAAAAGAATTTTAGTGTCTGCCTAGCAGACACTGAAATTCGCGACGGGTGCAACTGCACCCGTCGCACCTTCCCAACCGCCGGCTCAATTCTGAGCCGGCGTCCTCGTGGGAAGGGTGTTACCCGCTGGGCTGGCGGGCGGACTTTCGGCGGTCGCCCGCCAGCCCAGTGGGAAAGCCAGAATGACCGCCGCGGTCTTTCGGCGGGAACCGGGTGGCGGGCGGCGACCGCCGTCCGCCGCGGTCATAATGACAAGCTCAGCTCTTCTTCAGTGCTAGGTATTGCTAAGTAGTAACTCTCATTTGGACAAAGGGCTGTTTTGCATTACTTAGCACCAAGAGTGGTAGGTCCGTGTAACACAGCTCAGCATTCATTCCAGGGGTGATGCTTTGTGTGACAGTTTGATACATCTGCCACCTGGTGTCACTCTGTTTTGCCTTGTGTGTCACAAGGCATCCACACATTGCACATAACGTTTGATCTTGATACGTACCTTAAATTTTTTATCTACATGCACACCTAGAGGACCCCCAAATCTCCAAACCCAGCAGGTCCAGCACATCAGCATGATGGGCATTTACTTCCGCCCAATGAAGTTTCAGTTAGGAGAGGGAGCGTGCCACATGGGCCACCATGCCCATGTACCACCAGAACTGCCCCCATCAATCCTTATGATCTTCGGGTCTGTAGCCTTTGCTGGCCCTTCCTCTTCCAGCCAGCACCTGTAGCAGGATGTTTATGGCCAGCCAGATCAAACAACCAACTTCTCCCTCTGTGAAATTATTTCTTATTTCCTTCTCAGGCATGTCTACAATGGCACAAGCCTAAGCCATCTTTAACCCACTAAAAAAACACCCCTCAAACTCCTAACTATACCTAATTAACTATTAGCCCAAATTAGACAAACACCCAATAATACAAATGCAATTACAAATACATAAAACAACACTCAGGTACAAAGACTAGCAAAATAACCACCCATCTCACACAGCACTCCTCACACCAAACAACAGACACTAACAGAAAGGGAAAGTATAATTTCCTGGGAGTGACAGGCAGGTTCCCAACATTTGGGTAGATTTTTCTGATTTATTGCTATAAAAATTTACATTTCTGTGATGCACCATGCAGTTGCACTTATGCAGCAACCCTAATGGCCACGCAATGATGGCAAAGCATTAGTGCTGAATTACTCAACAGAAGTATGCACCAGTTTCAATCCACACAACAGAGCGATGCTTTGGTTGTGATCTGTGCAGCAGCACTGTTGCATTGGTTTGACAGAAGATGCATGACTTCTGTGAAGCAAACATCCTAGGCCCACTTCCAAAGGTCCAGGACCAGGTTGGCACTTCTTGGCAGGGCAGACTGACAGATGGCAGAGTCCAAGTGCAGAATCAGGGTGGTTCGATTTTTTTAATGTCATTGAGACTCCAGATTAGGAGGTCAGCCAGCTAGCCCTTGGAGTCACTCTGGGCTCAAGGGATGCACATCCAGTCCTTCTCACCCAGGCAGGGAAATAGCAGGCAGCAAGTGTAGGAAAGTAGCCTCTTTCTAGCATTGTTACCCCCACTTTTGGCCTGTTTGTGAGTGTGTGTCAGTGTGTTTTTACTGTGTCACTGGGATCTTGCTAGCCAGGACCCCAGTGCTCATAGATAAAAACCTATAGGTCAGTTTTTTGCCTGTCTCACTGGGATCCTGCTAGCCAGGACCCCAGTGCTCATAGTTTGTGGCCTAATATGTATGCCTGTGTAGTGCCTAACTGTGTCACTGAGGCTCTGCTAACCAGAATCTCAGTGCTTATGCTCTCTCTGCTTTTAAAATTGTCACTGTAGGCCAGTGACTTCATTTTCCAATTTCAATTGGCATACTGGACCCCCCTTATAAGTCCCTAGTATATGGTACCTAGGTACCCAGGGCATTGGAGTTCCAGGAGATCCATATGAGCTGCAGCATTTCTTTTGCCACCCATAGGAAGCTCAGACAAACCCTTACTCAGGACTGCCATTGCAGCCTCCGTGAAATTGTGCTCACACTATTTCACAGCCATTTTCACTGCACGTAACAAACTTATAAGTCACCTTTATGTATAACCTTCACTTGCTGAAGGTTAGATGCAAAGTTACTAAGTGTGAGGGCACCCTTGCACTAGCAAAGGTGTCCCGACATAGTTCAGGGCCATTTCCCCGGACTATGTGAGTGTGGGGATGCTGTTACACGCGTGCACTCCATATAGGTCAATACCTATATGTAGCTTCACAATGGTAACTCCGAATATGGCCATGTAACATGTCTAGGATCATGGAATTGTCCCCCCATTCCAAATCTGGTATTGGGGAGCCAATTCCATGCATCCTGGGGGCTCCACCATGGACCCCCCCCGTACTGCCAAACCAGCTCGCTGAGGCTTGCACTGCGGCTACAGCTGCTGCCACCTCACAGACACGGTTAGGCCCTCCTGGGATCAGGGCAGCCCAGTCCCAGGAAGTCAGAACAAACCATTCCCTCTGAGAGCAGGGTGTTACACCCTCTCCCTTTGAAAATAGGTGTTACAGGTTGGGGAGGGGTAGCTTCCCCCAGCCTCTGGAAATGCTTTGAAGGGCACAGATGGTGCCCTCCTTGCATAAACCAGTCTACACAGGTTCAGGGACCACTTCTCCCCTGCTCTGGTGGGAAACTGGACAAAGGAGATGGGAGTGACCACTCCCCTGTCTATCACCACCCCAGGGGTGGTGCCCAGAGCTTGTCCAATGTGTCCCAGACTTCAGCCATGTTGCTTTGAAAGGTGTGGGGGCACTCTGGAGACGTCAGAGACCCCTCCTGATAGGTCCATACCTGATAAGGTAGCTAATCCCGCTCTCAGGGCTATTTAGGGTCTCTCCTGTGGATTCTCTTCAGATTCTGCTTGCAGTTTCCTTCCGAAATCCTCTGCAACAACTTCAGACTCTTCTGACCTCGGATCAACCGCAGCCTGCTCCAAGAAACGCTATAATTGCAACAAAGTGTCTACAAGAGACACTTTTCTTCAGCAACCTCAGCTCCAAGTCAGCAACTGCAACAATTTCCACAGTGTTCACACTCTAGGGACTCCCTGTCTTCATCATGCACCAGAAGGACCAAAGATATTTCCAGTGGAGTGACAGAGTCACTCCCCTGCTCCAAGCAGGCACCTTCCAAGACAACGACAGGTACCCTGGGACTCCTCTCACAACGACGAGCATGCTCCTAAGGACACAGAGGGTAGACATCATCGACCTAGACTGTCCTGCCGTCCTGCTGATGCAATTTGGAGGAGGTAAGACCTTGCCTTCCCTGAGAGCGATGGTACCCCCTGTGTACCGCATCTTCTTCACCTCCTGAGGCCTCTGTGCACTCTTTGCAAAATTTCTTCATGCACAACCTGGCCCAGGTCCCCAGCACTCCATCCTGTGACGCACAACTTGCTGAGTTGTTCTCCGGCAGTGTGGGACCTTCTTTTGTTGTGCTGCATCAACTGCATTTTGCACCTCCTTTTAAACTGGATCCTGCGACTCCTGGGGGCGCTGGCTGGTATCCTGAGGACTCTCTAAAGTGCTGAGAGCCTCCTCTTCCTCCTCACACAGAGCTGAGGCCCCCAGGTCCCTCCTGGGTCCATCCAGTGCAATTTTGATGCAAAATGCACTTTTGTTGTAGCCAAGGCTTGTTGGTGACTTCCAACATGAAATCTTATCTGCAACAATCTTCACGCTGTGGGACATCTTTTGCATCATGCAGGAATCCACTGGCTTCTTCCTAGGGTGCATTTCTGCAGTCTTCGACTAACCGTGGACTCTTCTTTTGCACCCTCTTCTGGGTTGGCAGGGGCTCCTGTCCTTCCTGGAACTTCTTTCGACTTCTGGACTTGGTCCCCTTCCTTTGCAAGTCTCCAGGCCCAATAATCCAGCAGTTGTCCTTGCAGACTGGGTTGGCTGCTGCAAAATCCCCAAAACGAGGTGTAGTGTGTCCTAAGTAAACTTGCAGTACTTTACTCCTGCTTTTCTGGGCTCTGGGTGGGGTAATTTGCTTACCTTTACTGTATTCTTACTCTCCCAGCGATTCTGCACACACTGCACTTGTCTAGAGGGGAATTCATGATTTGCATTCCACTTTCTTAGTATATGGTTTAAGTTGCCCCCTGACATATTTTCTCCTTTTGCGTTCTATAGGATTTCCTACTGTTTGCATTGTTCTATGACTATTTACTTGTCTAATTTTGGTGTCTAGTATATATATTGTGTATAATACTTACCTCCAGGAGTATTGTCTCTAAGATATTTTTGGTACTGTGTCACCCAAATAAAGACCTTTATTTTTGGTAACACTGCGTATTGTCTTTACTTGTGTATAAGTACTCTGTAACTATAACTGGTATTGCAGGAGCTTTGCAGGTCTCCTAGTTCAGCCTCAGCTCCTCAGCTATAGCTACCTCTATCAGCCTAACTGCTAGAAAACTACTATTTCCCTAATAAGGGATAACTGGACCTGGTATAAGGTGTAAGTACCCAAGGTACCCACTACAAACCAGGCCAGCCTCCTACAGCAAGCAGCACAGGGAGGAAGGTCTCAAAAACTGATTGATCCCACAGCAAGATTATTATGACTTACCTGGGTACACACCTGGATGCCAGCCACAGTCATATGTTCATTAAAAGGTTAATCTTGGGCCCTCTTCCCCATTCTTTTGATTCCATTTTCAACCCAAACTCTCTCTTCCTGAGAAATGTGCAAGGCCCTTCCTTGTGATCTATCACTGAATCATAAAACACCCTCCAGTGTATGTCACATCTAGCTTGCAGTTTTGCTGGACTATTAAGGTTGGTCTGGTGGGATTTCTCTGCTCCTCATGTTTTCCCCGAGCAGGACCGGCCATACCCAAAAAGGAACCCAAGATCCTCCACATTATGTAGAAGTGCAGGCACAGTACATTCCGTGCCCAATACGATAATCTACATATATTATGCTACCATTAGCCTATTCACATGCAGCACACACAATCAGTCTGTGCACACTGTTCATCACTGTAGCCCCTTTCTACTGTACTAGAGTGTGTAATCTTTAACACACACTACCAGCATACACACATTTACCATATGGACACTGTTCCACATTTTACCCTATATGTAGTGTATGTCTTGCACAGGCATGTGCATTCAGCGCATGCTTTTATCACACACACTCTTCTAGATGTTGGGCAGGGTTGAGCTGAACACACAGAGGCAGAACTCTGTGAGTGAGCCTGTACGGCTCACTTCAATGTCCCAGGGTAGAATGGTATTGTTCACTACTACTGTAGCACTGCAGTACTGTTCTACAGTATGCTGTCACCACCACACTTGTACTGTTTAACTCCTAGTGAAGGCTGTGGCATTGCACAACTTTGAGGGTAGCTATTTGGGTCCCCCTTTCGGTCCAACAAGATGGCAATACATGACACAGGCCTGTGTCATGGAACATAAACATATTCCAATCTCCTGTCTGGGAATGTACTAGCATTAGGGATTCATTAGGAATTCAAACAACAAAACAATTACACATATCAGTATTCCTGAAGCAATGTGATGTTTGCCTAACCTCATCCTTGTCTTTCCAGTTAAATGTTTTTTATTTCTTCTTCAAGAGTTTGGTATGTTTTGGTACGGGCCTTTGAGCCTCCTTGCATTGCTCTGCAAAGCAAGGTAAGTGTGTATTGTATCAAGTCTGGGTGAATGTAGACCTTACATCAATCAGCCCTGGGAAGGTGTTACATGTATGCGTTTTGCAGAACCACACACATGCAAGAATGAAAATCTAACCAATGACATTTTGACATCTAATCCTGAGGCTAGCCCTCTGGCCATGACAGATGTCTCCCATGATCTATGATGGTATCTGCTGCAACATTTGTTCCAGTAAAGTGCTGCCACTCTGCATGCTAGTCCTTATCTGCAACACACATCAATTTGAAGATTGCCTTAGGGGCTGGCTTATTGGGAGAATTGTGATCCATCATACACTGAGGGCCACATTTAACACACTTTCATTCAGCAGAACAAAGCAAGATAGCTTGCTGTGCTGTACTGCACTGCAAAAGAAAGAGAGGACTGGAAAGTCCCATATCTACCTAGATGACACATATACATTTGTCCTATTTTCATATATGGTGTCCTTGCTTGCCTACATAAATGTTGCACAGCCTAAGATTAATTTACATAATTTAGCATTGCTGTTTGCTTAGTAAATATAATCAATATTCAACATGTAACAATGATATTTTAATTGGCTTTATTCATACATCAGCTAATGCTTTTGTATGGCAAGTTGTCTTGCTGAACTTAAATTGACACAGGTATGGCAATGTAGCCTTTTTCGTTTCGGTCAACGTTATGTAGATATTAGTGACTTTGTACTACAGGCCTGTACACAACACTTCTGTGTTTACATGCATGTATGTGATTTTGCCTTGTAAGTGAATCTGTACTTGTTGCCTTGGTTCTTACATCATTTCTTTAGCATGATGCAGTTCAGATTTTGATTATAAGTATACTGTGATACCTTACCTTGGTTACATTTCACCTAGGTTATTTCCTTGTGTAAAACATCTTTCACAGCCTATTTATTAACTGTGCCACTTTTTATATTGATGGACTGAGATGCATGTAATATTGGCAACTTGGGGTACTACATTGTTCATGTATCACATTGATGACATATGCCAATGTGGATTATTAACTGTGTATATATTTGGATCTAGAATGTTGATATGCCTGAAAATTAGGTGCCCTTTGAACTTTTGGTATCGCATATGTACCTAAAGTTCAAATTTACAAACAATTTGATATCACACTTTCAGTGCATGGCATAAATGGAATTTGGAAGTTGTTTTTTGATTTGTTCTTCTGATACTTTGCTCAGCCTACAGATATACTGCTATGTGTGGCATATGCTTAGGATCTCATGATTTGTTCAACGCCTGTTATTTTAGTGGAACATTGATAGATAATTCAGACTTGCCATACCATTGCACTTGCACACATCTCACACTTTCCAAAGGTATATCCTTTGTTATTATATTATGCAAAATCGTGTGTTCGACATTGCAAAAATTGTGCTCTATTTGCTCACACAGTGTGAAATGACACTGCTTCTCACTGTGGGAATTTCTCCTACTTCCACTGCAGAATCAATGAGGGAATCACGAAATGTGGCATCATTGATTACATGCTAGAGTAACATATTACCACTATGTGCTCATGACATATCCAGACATAAACACCAAGATGGCTATTAAGTCGTTCTTTACAACTTACTGGTTGGCATATTGAATGGTTCTGAGAGCCTTGCAATGAGTAGGCCACTCCCCTATCTGCCATTCAGAAAATGTTAATTGATGGTACTGTGGTGGAAGATGTATGCATCACATGCACTTCCTGGAAATTTTACAAAGACCTTGATAAACAATCCATGATGGTCCTTTATCTTCTGGACATTTAGGCCCTCGTTATGACATTGGCGGTAAATGCCACTTCCCGCCGCGGTGATGGCCACCAACATACCGCCGCGGTGGCGAATATCCGTTTGCCATATTATGACACACCCACACCAAACTGACAGAATACTGCCACACACACAATCTGCCAGCCTAAAGGTCAGTGGTAAAGTGTCTCTACGAACACCCATACCATACGGCCAAAAAAACAACACCCGCCACATTATGACCCACTAATCACCACAGCAGACAATAATGGTGGTAAACCATTGGTGGTACACACCGGCACGGTCAAAATGGCCACCCAAATACAAAACAACACAACATTGGCCAATACCAGAAACACACACCTGACACACACACAACACACCCACCCACCCATAGCACTATAAAACACACATCCACATTACACACAACCCTTTATGAATACTAATAAGCGCCACATGACTAACACGAAGACCACTGAGACAACTACACACACACACCACAAACCCCCATCCATCCGTCAAGTACCCCACATTCCACACCCCCTGCACAACACATACCACACAACACCCATGTTCCCACAAAGGCACCCCTGGAGTTGCGGGTCATGGTCGAGGAAATAGTCAGGGTAGAGCCACCGCTGTTTGGAGCACAGGTAGGCAAATATCCATTGCCAGGAAGATGGAGCTATGGGGGAGAATCGTGGACAGGGTGAATGCCATGGGACAGCATCCAAGAACAAGGGACGACAACAATAAGAGGTGGAACGACCTACGGGGGAAGGTACGTTCCGTGGCAGCAAGGCACCAGCTCGCCATCCAGAGGACTGGTGGTGGACCCCCACCTCCTCCCCAACAGCTGACAGCATGGGAGGAGCAAGTCTTGGCAATCCTGCATCTTGAGGGACTCACTGGAGTAGCCAGAGGACCGGACACTGGTGAGTTAAAATTTGCTACTAATTACCCCCATACCTGAATGCCATATCACCCCTCACCCTCATTCCCATCACTCCATCTCACACACTGCACCTACACATCTGACTAACCCCAATGCCAAGCCAAGCCCTGCATGCTGCATGGAAAACCCTCCCAGCCCTGCGTGGACACCCATCACCAAAGCATGCACAGGATGGAGATCTAACAAGAACACAATCACCACCATACACAAAGGTGGCAGGGCAACAGCAGCAATAGAGGGGAACCAAGGAATATACAATATGTCACAGACATGAAGTGTAATACATCACTTACATCCCCACAGGTGCCCCAGCCAATCTCAGCGGCGAGGAGGTGCCATGACTAACAAGTCCCCCAACAGAAGAGGTCGGCAGTGATGACAGTAACTCTGGACTTCGGGATCTGAATGAACTTCCTGGCCCATCAGGGACCACTGATCATTCGCCCACCCCAGCCCACTCACAGTCCACCACAGAGCCTCCCCACCAGTATCCAATACCACAGCACCCAGCCAATGTCCCCACTCCTCTGTCCCCAGGACATGTCAATCAGCAGTGTGCCCACCTGTATAGGGACCCCAGTCCACACCTCACACCCAAGACAATCAGAGAGCTGGGGTCAGTGGCAGTGGGCACACCATTCAGAGGACAGAGGCACAGGGGAACAGGGACACTGGGAGGCACTCACTAATGTCCTGGGGTCCTACCAATAATCCCAGGACAAGATGGGCCAGATCCTTACCAACATGCAGGAGAACAAGCGGCTGCAGGAGGAACACCATCAGGAGATCAGGGAGGATTTGCAGGCCCTCAATACCACCATGGTCTCCATGGCAGGGGTGCTGGCAGATATGGCCAACATCATGAGGGAATGGACAGCACTAGCCAGTCTACTGACCAGCCACCCACTTCTACTGCAGCTAGTGGGCAGGAGACCCTGCCACAGGACCCACAGGGTACTAGCACCCCTCCTCCTGCAGAAGGTGAACCACCCAGCAAACGTCCCCTGTGACCCAGACAGAAGCCAGAGACAATTGCCAAGGCCAAGACCACTACCAGTAAATTAGACCCTCCTGAATGTCCCCCATGTGTGTCACACCTTGTCACCTTGTCCACTTTGAATTGCCTTTGCTCCCCTTCCTATGGCCCCTTGGACACTGGATCTGTGCTACAAACAGACTGGAACAATGCCCTGGTATTTCCTCAACAGTCACCCCATTCCATTGCACTTTTCCATCAATTATTTGCACTCCAATAAACACCCTTGAACACAACCTAAGTGAAAGTGAAAGTGGTTTATGTGATGAAATATGCATATATGAAAACAGTCACATCATGTGCAAATGATCTGAACACTGTGATAGCATACATTTTATGACCTGTATCTGTCTGTAGTCATCATATCAGTACTCTGTTGTCATATCACCAACATCTTCAAAATGAGAAGCCATAGGTGACAGTAAGTAGAGATGTAAATGAAGTGAATGCCATCCTGCTACAGCCACAAAAAAAATCAATAATCAGAGGAATTGTCAGTTCCACTGTCTCACTTGTGTGTCATTGGAAGTATAACTGATGTTCTGTTGTCCACATCTTCATCCTCTGCCTCCTAATCCTCACTGTCCTCAGGGTCAACTGCTGCGATCAGGGCATTTCTGGCCTCCTCCTTCTGCAGATAAAGCAAATGTCGTCTGAGGGCCAGGTTGTGCAACAAGCAGCATGCCACTACTATCTGGCAGACCTTCTCGGGTGAGTAGCACAGGGATCCACCTGTTAGATGGAGGCATCTGATCCTGCCCTTCATGAGGCCAAAGGTCCTTTCAATAATTCTCCTGGTTCACCCATGTGCATCATTATAACGATTCACAGCCCCTGTCCAGACATTCCTCACATTCCTCACAGGGGTCAGGAGACATTATAGGTTTGGGTAGTCAGATTCACCTGCAAGTATTGAGGGACAAACATTAGCCTTACACAATGGTATGGGGTCAACACCAGAAGGCATACACTTGCATACATTGGGTGGGGGGGTCAGGCTAACCAATTAGCCACACCCTGTGCCTTTGTAGTTGTGCCATCACATTTGGGATGCAGCTATTCCTCAGGACGAAGGCGTCATGCACCAACCCAGGATACTTGGCAGTGGCATGGGAGATGTACTGATCAGCCAGGCACACCATTTGCACATTGAGTGAGTGGAAACTCTTTCGAATCCTGAACACTTGTTCATTCTGGTGTGTGGGGGGGACAAACGCAACATATGTACCGTCAATCGCCCCAATAATGTTGGGTATATTTCCCATTGCATAGAATCCTGCCTTCACAGTGGCCAAATCTTCCACCTGGAGGAAAGCAATGTAGCTGCACATGTGTTTCACCAGGGAAGACAAAACCCTTGCCAGCACGATTGAGAACATTGGCTGTGACATTCCTGCTGCCAAGCCCACTGTCACTTGGAAAGAACCAGTTGCCAGGAATTAGAGCACTGATAGAACCTGCACTAGGGGAGGGATCCCAGCGGAAGGACGAACAGCTGATATCAGATCAGGCTCCATTTGAGCACACAGCTCTGTGATTGTGACCCTGTCCAGTCTATAGGTGAGTATTATGTGCCTGTCCTCCAGTCTAGCCAAGGCCACAAGGGGTCTGTACATGGGGGCTTGTCTCCTCCTCCAATTCCTCCGCAGTGGTAGGTATCTAAGGGACACAAGACTGAGTAGGCTGTCACAATTTGAACAATGGAACCGCCACCTCAGTGTACATAGAGCAGTAACGTGATGGGACATTGGTAATGGCAGTGTGTGTGCAAATTAAAGAAACAACACAGTTCTCAATTATCTGAATATTGTTCATCACATAAAATGGTGACCGCCTGTCCTGTATGTAGGGACAGGTGGAAATTAGGTAACTCCGCCGGCATTGCGCGTCATGGTGGAAAATGGTCTTGCACCGCCGTGCTAATCCTTATTGGATTACATAGGGCTCTATGGAGTACAGTGGCCAATGGGGATCACCGGCAGCAGTGACAGTGTACACCGCCGTGGACGTGACAAATATTTTCTGTCTATCACTTGATTCCTGACTTTCCACAGAACAACACCTACACTGCGTGTGCTGCTGTGACCTGTGTCTGGATCCTCCCATGGCCTGTGTGACAGGAGAAAGGGCCCATGCCTTCACTTCAGAGGAGTTGGAGCGGTTGGTGGATGGGGTCCTATCAAAAGGTTGGGCAGATGTATGGGCGTCGAGACCAACAGGTGAGTACACATTGGGCACGTTGCATGTGACAAGGTTGAATGGAGATGTGTGTGCAAGCATTGTGTCATTTGGTGGGGGTCCTATGTGTGGTTGTAGTGTACAGGGTGGACGCTGGATGATGAGTGTGCCAATGGGGATGGAAGGGGATTTGTGGGCCATATGTTTGACAGGCTGGATTGTATGTGTAATGGTGTTCTCCTGTCTGTATTACCTCTCCAGGTCAGGGCCCTTCACAAGAAGGGATTGTGGTGTGCCATTGCCAAGGATGTGCAGACCTTGGGAGTCTGCAGCAGGCGGAGCACCCAATATAGGAAGAGGTGGGAGGACCTGAGACGCTGGGCTCGGAAGACTGCGGAGGCCCAGCTGGGGAAGGCCTCCCAATGAGATGGCCTGCATACTTGTGGTGGCCTACCCAGAGCTGGATGGGCCTTTGAGGACATCACAGCAGCCACAAGGGGGTGAGTACAGTGTGCATTACAACTATGATTGGTAGGTGGGATGGGAACCTGGTGGTGGGTGCCAGTTAGTGGGTACCCCTTAATGCCAGCTCAGAGAATGCAGTGTGATCCAGCTCAAGGGTAATGGTTGAATTGCTAAATCTGGTAACCTAGCTAGGTTACATTCCATGACAGACAAGGCTTAGTGACTCCCAGGAGTGGTGCAGTTGGCGGGGCTGGCTCACATTTTGCTGTGGTACCTAGACAATGTAATGCCAGTGCAATGCATGGTGCTCAATCTTGATCCCAGTGTGTGATGATAATGTGTATGCCATCTCTTGTGTTGGTGCTGCAATTGACCCATTGCCCCCTGTCCATTAGCATCATCTGGCGGAGGAGCAGGGACACAGGCAACAGAGGGAGCTGCATCCCACAGGACCCAGGAGGCAGAGTCCACAGACACCCAGGGGACCAGTGGGATGGAGGGCGAGGGAAGCACCACTGCAGAGACAGGAGGTGACAACACTGACTCAGATACCTCCTTTGATGGAAGCTCCCTGGTGGTGGTGGACCCCAGCTACAGGTACAGCCATCAACCCCATACCATCACTGCCATCCCAGTAGCCCCTCACTGAGTTGCTTGTGCCTACTCACCCAGGAGGGTGGGCATCTCCTTCGCCCCAGGCACATGAGTCCCTGCCCCAGTGAGCCCTGCGGCCCCAAGTGAGGAGGCTATTGACCTCCTGAGATCCATCTCTGTAGGGTAGTCAACCACTGCTAATGCCATCCAGGAGCTGGCATCCCAGATGCATTAATGCAATGCATTCCTGGAGGGCGTTCACGATGTACAGAGATTGTTCCAGGCTCTGGCCTCCTCTCTGATGACAGCCATTGCCCATGTTCCTACCATCCCTCCTCCAACTACTACTTCCCACTCCCAAGCTTCTCAACCCCAACCCATCCCATGCACACATACAGATAAGCATGCGAACAAAACCTCACACAAGAGTGGCACAGACAAACACAGGCAGCGCACTTCAGGCCACAGGTACTCACACAAATAACAGACAGTTGCACACACATTCACATCCACTGCCTCCACTGTCTCCCCCATCCTCCTCCTCCCTCGCTGTCACATCTGCACTCACACCTGCATGCAGTGCATCAACAGCCACCACTACCATCACCACAACAAGCAGCACACACACCTCACTTGCAGACACCTCCACAACATCCATCCATGTGTCCCTGTGTCCTCTCACACCCTGTCTGCCCCCTCCTAAGAGACACAAACGCATGCACTAAGGCACCCATTAGCCATCCACCTCACATCAGAACACTGCCCATGCACCTGCACCCAAGTCCATCAGACATACACCTCCAACAACTACTCCCTCAACCACCACTCCCATCCCTCATCCCGCCACACCATCCCTAAGAAGCTTTTCCTTGCCCAACTTGACTTCTTTCCTCCACCTCCCTCCCGTCCTGCCCGTAAGAGCAGGGTCACAACGACCCCGCCCGGCACCTCAGCCAAACAGTCCACGGGGACCGTGGATGCACCTCCTAGTCGTGGAGGAAAGAAAAGAAAGGATTCCACTCCACCACCCAAGAGGGGGAAGGATCCCACTCCACCACCCAAGAGATGGAGGGATCCCACTCCCCCACCCAAGAGGGGGAAGGATCCCACTACACCACCCAGGAAAGGGAAGGATCCCACTCCACCAACGAAGAGAGGGAAGGATCCCACTACACCACCCAGGGAAGGGGAGGTTCCCACTCCACCAACTAAGAGAGGTAAGAGGCCCCCTCCAACAGCAGTGGGCAAGGAGCCTTTACCTCCAGTTGGGACACAGCAGCCCTCACCTCCAACTTGGACACAGTAGCCCTCACCTCCAGCTGGGACAAAGCAGCCCTCACCTCCAGCAGAGGGCATGTAGGCCACCCTCCAGGGACTGTTGTACAAGGAGCCCCCTCCAGAACCAGTGGGCAAGATCCCTAACTCAGAGAATGTGACCTTGTACTCCCCAGCAAATTGAAATGGGCATGGAGCCCCCTAAAGAACCAGTGGGCAATTTCCCCAACTCAGGGACTGTGAGCTTGCTCTCCCCAGCAAATTGAAATGGGCATGGAGACCCCTCCAGAACCAGTGAGCAAGTTCCCCACTTCAGCTGAGGTGCTCCTCCACCCTCCACCCCCCTGCCTCCTGAGGTGCCTAGCCATTCCCAACATGATGCCCCTGCACAGTGTAGTGCTGATTATGTCAGGGAACAAGTTGGGCCTTGGACTGTGCCCTGTGGCCATGTGGGCCTTTTGTACTTTGGACTTGCCATTGGCCCTTTCAGAACAGTGACTCGTGCATTTCTTGTCATATGGACAATATGGTGGATGTTAGCATTAAATTACACTATCAGTTCTGGAAAAATGTAGTCCCTGCATTATTATGACGTGGGTCCTGTGACATTGTTTTTCCCCTGCAGCTGGTTATGTGTTTGGTGTGTGTGTGAATGGTATGTGTTGTGCGTGTGTGTGTCACTTGCCTTTTTCTCCCTCGCTCCCTTGTGTGTTAGGTGGCTGTACTCAACGTCGTCCTCTTTGTCGGCGTTGGTGTTCCAGGTGGAGCATGGTGTAGAAGAGCACCAGAAAGACTTATAGTTCCAGTTCCATGGCGGCATTGATCTTCTCTGTGTCTCTGTTGGTGAGTCTTTGGTCTTCTGTGTTCTGTTTCTGCTGGGATTTTGATGGGGTTGGTACCACCCCGGAAAGCGTGGCAGTTTGCTATGTCTTAATATGGTGGCCGGTACTTTGTCTTCTGTCTGCCTGTTGATGGCTATCGCTGTGGTCAGTGGTGTTACCACCCTGAAGGTTGGTGTGGTACACTGGCTGTCTTTGTGAGTTATCACTGCCATGGTGATAATTTGGCGGTAATTACCGCCAGCCTGTTGGCGGTATTACCGCCACTTTAACAGTCTCCGCCTATGTCATAATGACCACCTTATTGATTAGTTTTGCTTGTGAACAGGTGCAATGTTGTTGTAGGGGGCACACACTGGGCATGTGTGCAATCTAAGGCACCAAGGCCCATATTTATACTTTTTGACGCAAAACTGCGCCAATGCAGTTTTGCATCAAAAAAATTAGCGCCGGCTAACGCCATTCTGAAGCACCATGCGGGCACCGCATTTATTGAATGACGTTAGCCGGCGTTAGCCGCCGGCGCTGTCTGGTGTGCGTTAAAAAAAAAGACGTACACCAGGCAGCGCCGGCGTAGGGGGAAAATGGCGTATGGGCGTCCACAAATGGTGCAAGTCAGGCTGAGGCAAAAAAATCGCCACAACCCGATTTGCGCCAGTTTTTTACGACGCCCATCCCCCATTGAAAAGACTCCTGTCTTAGCAAAGACAGGAGTCATGCCCCCTTGCCCAATGGCCATGCCCAGGGGACTTCTGTCCCCTGGGCATGGTCATTGGGCATAGTGGCATGTAGGGGGGCACAAATCAGGCCCCCCTATGCCACAAAAAAAATAATACCTGGACTTACCTTAATGTCCCTGGGGTGGGTCCCTCCATCCTTGGGTGTCCTCCTGGGGTGGGCAAGGGTGGCAGGGGGTGTCCCTGGGGGCAGGGGAGGGCACCTCTGAGCTCATTCTGAGCCCACAGGTCCCTTAACGCCTGCCCTGACCCAGGCGCTAAAATCCGGCACAAATGCGGTTTTTTTTGTCCCGCCCACTCCCGGGCGTCATTTTTGCCCGGGAGTATAAATACGACGCATATGCATCGCAGTCATTTTTTAAGACGGGAACGCCTACCTTGCATATCATTAACGCAAGGAAGGTGTTCACGCAAAAAAATGACGCTAACTCCATGAACTTTGGCGCTAGACGCGTCTAACGCCAAAGTATACATATGGAGTTAGTTTTGCGTCGAAAAAAACGACGCAAATTCGGCGCAAACGGAGTATAAATATGCCCCCAAGTATATGTGGAAATCCAGCAATGGTTTAGAAGCCTTGCTTGGTGTCCATCTATTGTTGGGTAGTTTTTGGGAAGAAAGGGTACCTAGGTGTGAGTTTTGTAATGGTATCCAACATAGATGGGATGAAGGCAGAAAATGCTCCCTGTGAAATGCCAGCCAAGCGGCTGATATGATGTGGAAGGATTCTGAAGCCAGCATGTGTAGGACACACATCAGTTTTACATGTGGTGGGAAGGCATTGGTTCTTGCCATTGCTGGCTGGAGACTTGGCACTATCTTTTCCAGCAATTCCATGATGGTCTCCCTCTTCAGTCTGCAGAACTGTATGACCTCCTACTCCCTGAGGTCAATGACGGATAATCGCTGATGGAAAACACACTCCTTCCTCCTTTGCTGCCTACGTGGTTGTCTCCTAACTACTCCTAGTTGTAGTATAATGACCTCCATTGAGCTTCCCAGAGTGTACTGTAATGGTGAGGAATTTGTACTACAGCCACTGTGACATTTTTCTATTCCTGGGTGGCAAAGGCCGCAATTGCGCTGCATTTCTATTATTGTGTTGCACTACTCCACAATGGCTGATGCAGTGCTATGTGGTTAAATACCACTGTGTTACGTTTTCATTGGATTTTACATAGGAACACCTAAATCTCATACATTAATTCCTGCGTGGCACAGTTGGATTCACTCCAGGCTTTGCCCTGTGAAATCCTTAAAGAACAACGCATTTGTGCAGTTGCATGGTTTTTTAAATGGGGCACTGCTTGTGTCACCTTTACATCACACTATGTAATGCATGGCCAGTGCAAACCCTCGATAAATATGCCCCTTAGTTTTAAGTTTTCTCTGAAATCAAGCAATAAAAAATCTAATGAGCCTGCTCCACTCAATTCAGGATTTTTGTGCTCGCCTCCTCTCTCTTCCCCCTCACACTTCAATTTCACTCTTAAATTCCCCTTGTAAGACATTGGGTTATTAGTTGCCAAGGTTGTGGGTCCTTGACAAGTAATAGGTCCACTACATTCTCTTTAGTAGAAACCAAGTATCCCATTGTAGCACCTGACTCACCTATGGTAGTGAAGCAGAGCGGTCCAAAGCTGAGGAAAGTGATGTGGCAAGCCCCCTCAGTCCTCTGGTACGCAATGCCGTCATGCAACAAATGACTGTCTAGCTAGTACTTCTAAAAAGGAAAATTACTTTATTACACACAGACTATTAACTACTATGTATTAATTACAACCAGGTAACCTATGCAACCAGGTAGCTGGAAATACCGTTGGTTGGAACTGAAGAACAGTTTACACCCTCAGTAATTCCCCCATACCTTATACTTGATACAATATCACAATATAAGGGGACAATGAGCCAGGTCTCCTGATTTTGTCAGGGTGTCAGCTCATTAGTAAAAGCAGACATGTTATGATCCAACAGTGTGACACCATGGAGATCAACGAGGATAGTACCAACTTTCAATACTGGTCAATTTAATGAAAAACATTACGTTATCAACCATCAGCATTGTTAATAAAATATTGTGTTGAATAACACGTGCGATAGAGTCTTATTTTTATTTCCACTATGTGGCCACTGCAGCTTTAGAACCAAACAACACAAGTCTCCATACTCCAGATCTTATGAACAAAAGATTCAGCTTTAGAAGTTCTTGATACCATATAAAGCCTATCCTGGGGTTAGGGATTCCATGCCCTGGAAGACTTAGGGCTACTTTAGGTAAGATCTTCTGGGAGGGCTGATGCACTCCCTATGGCTCCTAAAAACACTTTGGAATTCATTGGTGGTGCCCTTGTCCTTCTTGGGTCATTATATTTTCCAATATGCCATTTTTTCTAGTGTACACAGGGGCTTTTGGGACTTTCCTCTCTCCATGGCCTGTATACTAAATGAGCGGCCTTCCTGATGTTTAGACCCTAACTTCTCTTTTATTGAGGTCTGGGTGCATCTGCTCTTGAATGGGGCCCTAGTAGTGCTGCCATTGGGTGAGCAGCACAGGGAGCCCATGCTGTCCACATGACAGCTGACACTACTCCCTTGCTAGGACAGGACCCAGCTGGATCCATTTCTTTCACTTACATGGAGCATGGGAGGGTTCCTTCAGGCTGTGCCTCTCTGCGGTCCCCAGACACGGACATGGGGAGCAAAAAGCAGCAAAGCCAGGCTCCAGGAGAGTGGAGGTTCTTTTTTGTGTCTCCCTGTTCTGGGGAGATGGGGAATCTTGGAAAGCTTATTTTTGTGTCGGAGCCCGAGAGATGGGCTCCCTGGGACCAAAGACGACTCTGGGAGGGAGACCACACAATTCCATCCCCCATTGAAATTTCATACATGGGGTTGTGCCAAAACCTCAAGGGAACATTTGAAAATTGTGATGGAGCATGATGTACTCCTTTTCCTGCCTGGTTCCTCTGAGGTATCATTTTCTCTGGTTCGGTAAGACTGATTTACTACATTTTGGTCTTGTTATGCTCCTGGTAGCAAGCTCTAGCAATCAGGTGAATTTTCTTGAGGCTTCCCAGCCACTAAATCATACTTTTTGTTGGGGAGCTTGATTCTGCTGCTCCCTTGCCATATTTGTCCTCTGTCTGGGCTCTTGATGCTCTCTCCTGCTTGGGGAGTGTCTCCACAATCCCTCCCCAGCCAGCAAGCCAGAGATCCTCCTTGCCACAATACCCAGGTCTCACAGCTTCTTGGCTACTTGAAGGGCACTGATTGTGTCGGAGACATCAAACACCTATCCACAGATGTCCCCTGGGAATCATCCACTGTCCCTTAAAATGCCCTTTCTCCCAGCTGTTCCTCAGGGTATATAAGGGGGCCAGTGCCACTGGTCCGGAAGAAACTCATCCTAGTTCTGGGTCCCAGATGAAGTTAAAGTCCTAAATTTCTGTTTCTTTGAAATGTAATTTACGTACATAAAAATTACTGTTTAGATGTGTTGCATATTTGTAGATATGTTACTACACCCCTTGCTTCTTTTAGTTCCTCATTCTATTTTATCTAAAAAAATGTCAGTCTCAATGTTTGTCTTTTGGATTGCCTCTTTGCCCATTGCCAGCATCAAAGAATGTGATAGATCCAGATCACACAGATGGGTTATAAGCAAGGTAAATTAGAAGGACTGGATGTTTGAATAATCTGATGAGTCCGCTTCCAGAGAACCTGAAGAGACACAGTGACACCTTGCACAGGCAGTATACATGAAAGGTGTCATGTGTCTCATCAAGATAGTATGAAATAGGAGGAACCATTCACAAAGGGATAAAAACTTCCTGGTCAGTCTATGAATCTTGATTTAAGATAAAGGTTAGGGCAAAGCACCAAAATCTTCCTGAAGGAAAACTAACGAAAATCAAGGCCAGGCCAAATATGTGGATAAGAATCTAGTTATCGGTCCTGCTGCAAAAAGAAAAATCAGGGCCAAAAATTGATCCATGGTGACAACAAAAGTGATTAAAAATAACAGAATTTTTGGATTGCATCACATCCTTTACTTCAAACTGCCTAATTTTATATAGTCTCAAAAGGAGAAAAGCCTTGCTTCATCTTGGATAGGGGTCCTCCGAAAACTTACTATGGTCTGATTATTATTTCAGAAAAGGCCTGTTATAAGGCTTGACAACCCGCTTTTTCTGGAAATCATGGTAGTCTCCTAGGAAGCAAAGAAGAAGCCCAAGTTTGACATCTTCCTTTTGTGATCCCTCTGCTGTCATCTACGCCCTGAACTCCAAACAGCTTGAAGAACACCCTTCTAGGTGGCTACAAGCACAGGGACACAGGTGTGGTTCTCGAAGCACAGGAGCTCAGCCAAGCCCTAAGCGCACAGTCTCAGAAATAGTACCTGACAACACGACGGATGTTTCTTCCTCTTGGGTCCACTCAGGGCTTCCCGAAAGATATCAGCTCCATTATTGACACATTTATAATAATCAGGCATTGAGGTGAAGTTGTCATGTTCATAATGTTGAGTCAACTACAGCAAAGTGATATTGTGCCATCTGGTAAAATCTCAATTTTTTGTAATACTTGAGCATATTTCAAAGACCCCTGGATACCTATACGGTCCCCTTGGCACAGATTTTACTTGTCACAGAGCTTTGCAGCTAATTACGGCTCATGCTCACTCAATAAAGTTAACTTGATAATTAAAATATTGGTTTTATACCCCGAGATAGCCAACTATTTTCAAATTAATTGAAAGGTCTTTTGCAAGTAAGATGGTTCTGGCTTAATATAAAGAGCTATGCAAGCTACGTATAATCTTATTTTCAGGACGGCTCCTCTGCATTGGTAGAGGGGCGTCACCCCCCTGGCTAAGAGCCAAGAGATTAAAAATAACACAATAGCTTATTATTGTTTTATTTTTCATCTGATGGCTCATCCAGCAGTGCAGGGGGGTGGGCCTGGACCCCAGGAGGTGGGAGGAATAATGAGGAGAGAGTTCACCTATCTGCGCATGTGTGTTTGACAGGCCATCTTCATCTTAAATTTGAATCCAGGAACTTCTATTTGAAATTGGTCTCAGATCTTGAACACTTCATGACTCAATCAAAGTGGTGTTTGCGTATAGGGGACAGAGAGCATTTTACAGGCGCTTCTGGATAATATTCTTGGTTAACAGGAAATAAGTGCAGCTGTCAAATGGAATAAGAGATGTGATCCATTTTTACAACCAGATCAAGACTCTGCTAAGTATACTTACCAATATTCAGAAAAGTGAAGACTCTTCTTAGAGCAGAAGAATCAAGATCTACATGCTTGCGATTCTAGGTTTAATTCAGAATCATTTATAATGTTGACTTTTCCGGTAGCAGAAACTGAGCACAAATTACGTTCAAGCAGTCAAGGCAACAACTTTTAGCCCCAGTGATTAGGATTAGTTACCTCTATTTTAGAAGGAGTTGAATTTGTGAGGCATTCAAGTCTGCATTGATTTTAATGCTTATAAAGCATTTTCTGTGCCAATCAGCTCCTGCCAATGTACATTCAAGAGGATCTGCTTGTTCTCAGCATACAAATAAAATGAGATGGGACTGTTGCAAAAGGTCAGCCAGTGGCTTAAGGTAGATGATACACAGTGAGATAGGATGTGCAAATCATAAGATACTCAACAAAGCACAGTTTGAAAGGCAGCAGTGAATGCAGCAAGGTGGACATCTTTCGGTCTGTTTGATAAGGAGAAGCACATCCAATGGAGAGTGGTGCCACAGATGGAGAACTGGTCCAGGATGAACTAGGAGCTGCATGTCAACACTGTCAAAGACAGCAGACAGGTCTATTTAAATCATGTCTCTAACACTGCCACCATCAGCAATAATCCTCCACCTTTGAGGTCAGTCTAATAATCTGATTTTTATAGGATAACAGCTCATGAAATGCATAACACACAGTGTCATTAAAATACTTTGAATTACACAAAAAGAACGATCCTGCAATGGCAAAATATTTAGAGCTAACATTTTTCTAAAAAAAAACCTCATAAAATAACTTTTCCCAGTTAGTGGATATCTCATCAATATCCCCTTCGCTGCTAGGCCTTTTCCCCCTCCTGTGCCGAGCCTTTTTTTGGCTATTTGGGGCAGTTCGCGCTTGGGCCCTCATAACTTTTTGTTCACATAAGCTACCCACGCCGAATTTGCGTCCTCTTTTTCCAACATACTAGGGATTCTAGAGGTACCCAGACTTTGCGGGTCCCCCTGAAAGAGACCAAGAAATTAGCCAAAATACAGTGAATTTTTCTTTTTTCAAAAAATGGGGAAAAAGGGCTGCAGAAGGCAGCTCGTGGTTTTTTCCCTGAAAATGGCATCAACAAAGGGTTTGCGGTGGCAAGATCACCATCTTCCCAGCTTTCAGGAACAGGCAGACTTGAATTGGAAAACCCAATTTTTCAATACAATTTTGACATTTTACTGGGACATACCCCATTTTTACTATTTTTTGTGCTTTCAGTCTCCTTCCAGTTAGTGACCAAAATGGGTGAAAAACCAATGCTGGATCCCCAAAAGCTAAACATTTCAGAAAAGTAGACAAAATTCTGAATTCAGCAAGGGGTCATTTGTGTAGATCCTACAAGTGTTTCCTACAGGAAATAACAGCTGAAATAACAAATTTTATTGAAATTGAGGTGAAAAAAACAGCCATTTTTTTCCACATTTTACTCTGTAAATTTTTCCTGCGATGTCAGATTGTTTAAAGCAATATACTGTTACGTCAGCTGGACTCTTCTGGTTGCAGGGATATGTAGGGCTTGTAGGTTCATCAAGATCTCTAGGTACCCAGAGCCAATAAATAAGCTCCACCTTGCAATGGGTTTTTATTCTATACCGGGTATACAGCAATTCATTTGCTGAAATATAAAAAGTGAAAAATAGGTATCAAGAAAACCTTTGTATTTCCAAAATGGCCACAAGATAAGGTGTTGAGAAGCAGTGCTTATTTGCACATCTCTCAATTCCAGGTTGCCCATACTAGCATGTGAATTACAGGGCATTTCTCAAATAGACGTCTTTTTTACACACTGCCTTACATTTGGAAGGAAAAAATGTAGAGAAAGACAAGGGGCAATAACACTTGTTTTGCTAGTCTGTGTTTGTTTTTACAAAGTGCCTACCTGTGGATTTTGGCCTCTAGCTCAGCCGGCACCTGGGGAAACCTAGCCAACCAGCGCATTTTTGAAAAGTAGACACCTAGGGAAATCCAAGATGGGGTGACTTGTGGGGCTTTGAACAGGTTCTGTTACACAGAATCCTTTGCAAACCTCAAAATTTGGCCCAAAAAACACTTTTACCTCTCATTTCGGTGACAGAAAGTTCTGGAATCTGAGAGGAGCCACAAGTTTCCTTCCACCCAGCGTTCCCCCAATTCTCCCGATAAAAATGGTACCTCACTTGTGTGGGTAGGCCTAGAGCCCACAAAAGGCAATGGCCCAAAACACAACGTGGACACATCACATTTTTTCACAGAAAACAGAGGTGTTTTTTACAAAGTGCCTACCTGTGGATTTTGGCCTCTAGCTCAGACGGCACCTGAGTAAACCAAGCAAACCAGTGCATTTTTAAAAACTAGACACCTAGGGGAATCCAAGATGGGGTGACTTGTGGGGCTCTGACCAGGTTCTGTCACCCAGAATCCTTTGGAAACCTCAAAATATGGCCAAAAAAACACTTTTTCCTCTCATTTCGGTGACAGAAAGTTCTGGAATCTGAGAGGAGCCACAAATGTCATTTCACCCAGCGTTCCCCAAAGTCTCCCGATACAAATGGTACCTCACTTGTGTGGGTAGGCCTAGTGCCCATGACAGGAAATGCCCCAAAACTCAACATGGACACATCACATTTTCCCAAAGAAAACAGAGGTGTTTTTTACAAAGTGCCTACCTGTGGATTTTGGCCTCTAGCTCAGCCGGCACCTGGGGAAACCTAGCAAACCAGCGCATTTGTGAAAACTAGACACCTAGGGGAATCCAAGATGGGGTGACTTGTGGGGCTCTGACCAGGTTCTGTTACCCATAATCCTTTGCAAACCTCAAAATTTGGCCAAAAAAACACTTTTTCCTCTCATTTTGGTGACAGAGAGGAGCCACAAATTTCCTTCCACCCAGCGTTCCCCAAAGTCTCCCGATATAAATGGTACCTCACTTGGGTGGGTAGGCCTAGTGCCCACGAAGGGAAATGCCCCAAAACACTATCTGGACACATCAAAATGATCAAATACAAAACTACCTGTTTTTGCAGGGGGGCACCAGCGTTTTTGGTCCTGGGCTCAGCAGCCTTCTAGGGAAATGTTGGGAAATGGGTTATTGGTCAGGGCAGGTAGGTACCTACACTTAGCTATGGGCAACTAACCTCCACTAAGGTCCAGTTAGGTCTCAGTAAATTAAACCCAGCTCAACCCTTGGTAGCTTGGCAACGAGCTTCAAGGCTTAACTTAGGAGACAGAGTGTAAAGCATTCAAATATCACAAAACAGTAATTAAATAAAACACAGGAAGCAGTTTAAAAATCCAAAACCAATTTGTAAAAATATATTATATTTTTATCTTCAAAATAACACAAAAACGAATAAAATTGGATTAGGGGAACCAGAGATATGAATTTTAAAAGAATTATTGTTTTTTTAGCACCTAGAAACAAAAAGCACCAATTGGGTCATCTGGTTGCACCTCGACTGGGGCAAAGTCAAAGTTTCAGGCCGACCGCGATGGAGCCCTGCTCGGCTACAGGCCACAGGAGGCCTCGGTTAAAAGTTTACCTTCACACTTAGGGGGTCATTCCGACCCCGGCGGTCAAGGACCGCCGGGGCCGGGGATGCGGGAGCCCCCGCCGGGCATTCTGACCGCGGCGGTTTGGCCGCGGTCAGACAAGGAAAACCGGCGGTCTCCCGCCGGTTTTCCGCTGCCCTTGGAATCCCCCATGGCGGCGCAGCTTGCTGCGCCGCCATGGGGGATTCTGACACCCCCTACCGCCATCCTGTTCCTGGCGGTTCGCCCGCCAGGAACAGGATGGCGGTAGGGGGTGCTGCGGGGCCCCTGGGGGCCCCTGCAGTGCCATGCCAATGGCATGGGCACTGCAGGGGCCCCCGTAAGAGGGCCCCACTGTGTATTTCAGTGTCTGCAATGCAGACACTGAAATACGCGATGGGTGCAAACTGCACCCGTCGCACATACCCACTCCGCCGGCTCCATTCGGAGCCGGCTTCCTCGTGGGGAGGGGCTTCCCGCTGGGCTGGCGGGCGGCCTCCTGGCGGTTGCCCGCCAGCCCAGCGGGAAAGCCTGAATGGCCTCCGCGGTCTTTCGACCGCGGAGCGGCCATATGGCGGTTCCCGCCAGGCGGGCGGCGACAGCCGCCCGCCGGCCTCGGAATCAGGCCCTTAGTCTCTTTTTCGAAGATTTTCTTCAGCGGGACGAACCTGTCAGTCCAATCCGAACTCCTGGAGCCCTTCTCCGGATACGTGTCGCGGGAATCCTCGGTGGAGATTTTTACCTTCGGACTTAGTAATTTTTTCGAGGTGAAAATCCTTCGACCGGTGTAAACCTGGATCTTGATCCGACGTCCCTGGAGCCCTCCTCGGATACGCTGGCTGAGATTTTCTTTACCGGGATGAACCAGCAAATCAGGCCGGGTCGCGGTTGAGGCAAACCGGCTAGAGTTGCCGTGGCGGGTCGGTCCCTCTATGGAGCTTTTTTTCAAAAGTTCCCCAAATTTCTCCAAACGTCTGGGGCTTCTCCCAGATGTCCTTTTAAGGTTCTTTTGAGGTCCACAGCTCACCCCAAGGGTCCAGAAGTTCTGAGATGGTCCTTGGGGGTGCGGACTACAACTCCCAGAATGCACCTGGTGCAAACTCCTTTTTGGCCACTGGACAGTGGTCAGCTGGTTGCTTTCTTCAGGAGTTGGTGCAGAGGACTCTGGTTAGCAATTTTTCACCTGTAGCAAACAGGGAGTCCCTCCTTGAACCAGTTGAAGCCAGGCAAAGTCCTTTGTGTGGTGAAGCCCAGGTGTGCAGCTGGTGCAGTCCTTCTGAGTGCAGGTTCCAGGTGCACGTCAGGGGTTCTTCCTTGTTGGAATCTGATGGGGATCTGAAGTGTGGGTGCAGGTCTGCCAATCAGGGGCAGGGTCCTTCCCCCTGTGATGACCACTTCCTGGGAAGTGTGGCAAAAATCAATCCCAGGAGGCAACATTCTCCAAAAATCCATCATGGCTGAATCTGATTTTTTGAGGTTACATCTGGCTGAGCCCACCCACTGGTGTAGCAAAAAATCATAAACACACCCCTCTCCTGCCCTCTCCTAATCTAATCAAGGGGGTACCTAGTTGCCTGGGGTTGCAGGATGTGGGGGTGTTGCTGGTTGCTCCAAATGTCCTTCTCTGCCTTTGAAGACCAGTTTGGCAGCCCTCCCCCTTAATGCCTCACCATCTGCTGAGGGGAGATTCCCTCCCACAGGCACATTCCTTTGTGTGAAGCCAGGCCACTTCACACCCTATCAATGCAGCCTGGCCAGGCTGCTAGAGGCTGGCCAATCAGAGCACAGCAGGAAAAACAATGCAGGGCTGAAATTGGCAACTTTTCAGGTAAAGTTTAAAACTCTTTGCCTGAACAAGTTATATTAAATCCCACAACTGGAAGTTGTGGGATTTATTATAACAATTAATTTGATACCAAACTCTTGGTATCCATAAATTAAGGGGACTTTACAATTTAAAATAAAGTCTCCCCATTCTAGCCTATGAATGCCATTTACTACAGTGAGGGAAAAACAAATTTGGCTGTTTTTACCTCACCAGGGCTTTTAAAACTATTTTTATAAGGTCTCTGCTTATAGTTACATGGCACCCAGCCCTAGGGGCACATAGGGCACACCTTAGGGGTGACTTATATGTAAAAGTAAGGTAGTTTAAGACTTTGGAACTACTTTTAATTCCAAAGTCGAATTTGCATATCACTTTAATTTAAAAGCAGCCAGCAAGGCAGGCCTGCCTTTAAAATGACAGTGGGCACCTCAGCAGTGCACCTATGGGTGCACTACCTATGCTGTGGTCCCTAAACCTACATGCCCTACCATATACTAGGGACTTATAGGTAGGTTAACTTAGCCAATTACAATTAGCCTAATTTGCATAATGATTTTACACAGAGCACAGGCCTTGGGACTGGTTAGCAGTACCCAGGGCACCATCAGAGTCAGGAAAACACCAGCAAAAAGTGAAAAATGGAGGCAAAAAGTTAGGGGGCCTCTGCAATCAGCCCTGTTTTCTCACAGGAAACCTACCCAATCCAGACATTTCTGAAAACTAGACACCCGAGGGAGTCCAGTGAGGTGTGACTTGCGTAGATCCCTCAATGTTTTCTTACCCAGAATCCTCAGCAAATCTCAAATGTAGCTAAAAAATCAAATTTTTCCCACATTTCTGTGTGGGATCACCGCACTGGGACACATTTCATACCACCCAATGTTCCCCTCAGTTTCCCGGTAAAAACTATACCTCATTTGTGTATGTGGGACAAGTGCTTGTGAAAGGGAAGAGCCAAAAACATGTCGATATTGAGTGGGAACAAAGGGGTCCAAAAGGGCAGTTTGCAAAAAAACATTTTTAGGCTGACAAGTGCAGCAGAATTTTTATCGGTATAGATGAGACAATGCTGGGTGGTAGGAATTTTGTGGATTCCTGCAGATTCCGGAAGGTTCCATCACAAAAACATGGGAAAAATGTGTGATTTCCAGCAAAGTTGGAGGTTTGCAGGTGATTGTGGGTACAAAAATGGTGCTGGGTGCATGTGAAACACACCACCCTGGAATCACCAAGATGTTTAGTTTTCAGATGTGTCTAGGTCTTGTGGATTTTTCTACATGGCAGCATCCCAAAGTCCATAAAGTGCAGCCCTCACCATTCCAAGTGGGACGATTTTGAGAGTAAGCCAAGTTCTCATGGCCCAAATGTAAAACTGAAACCCAAAATAATCAAATGTCTTCTTGCTTGCTGTGGGATAAGATGTTTTAGAGTGCGGGGGAGAGCTGACAGACTGTTACCCCCTTCAGTTGAGGTGGGGGCGTAACCAGGCCCATACTGGTTGGTACCCACCACCCCAATATATATATATTTTTTTTAATTCCCTGGCATCTAGTAGACTTTCTGCCCCCCCCCGGGTTGTGGATCAGTGGTAATTGCCCCATCTGCCCACTGATGGGCAGAACAACTTTGGCCCCATTTATTTGAGGTGGGGGTATGGCCATACCCCCACCCTCTTATTTTAGAAAAAAATAATTCCCTGGCCTCTGGTGGGCTTTCTGCCCCCCTTGGGGGCAGATGGGCTTTCCAAAAATAGGCCCATCTGCCCCCAATGGAGTGCAGATATGGCCAACAGTAATGTGTCCCCATGGGGAGCGACCCTTACCCAAGGGGCTGCCCCCTAAAGAAAACACATGCATACACACACACCAATCCCTGGTGCCTAAGTGGTTTCTGCCCCCAGGGGGGAAGACTGGCCTAACAAAAATCGACCGATCTGCCCTAAAGGGGGGCAGAAATGGTCCAAATACAATTTCCCCCCCAGGGGAGCGGCCCTTAACTAATGGGTCGCTCCCCATCTCTAAAAAAACAAACAAGCAAACAAAAAAACACACAAAAAGAATTAGCCCTGGCGCCTAGAGGTTTCTGCCCCCACTGGGGGCAGATCGGCCTAATAACAATAGGCCAATCTGCCCCCGGGGGGGCAGAAATGGCCTAAAATAAATGTGCCCCCCCCCAGCCTCTCCGGGGAGCGACCCTTGCCTACGGGGTCACTCCCCTTGGGTGACATTGGCACAAAAAAAAAAGATCCCCGGTGCCTACTTGTTTCTGGCCCCATTGGGGGCAGATTGACCTAAAATCGTCCGATCTGCCCCCAAGGGTGGCAGAAATGGTCTAAATACAATTTGTCCCCCAAGGGGAGCGACCCTTGCCTAATGGGTCGCTCCCCATCTCTAAAAAAACAAACAAACAAAAAAAAAAAACATTTTTTTTTTAGCCCTGGCGCCTAGAGGTTTCTGCCCCCCCCCCGGGAGCAGATCGGCCTAATAACAATAGGCTAGTTAGTTTGACAGTTGGGCTATTTGCACCGCTCTCCAGACAGTGACACAAAGGGGGCTAGGGAGTAGCCTCCATATTCCAATAAGCTATCTGTGCTAGGAGAGAGGGGAGGAGTGGTCACTCGCACTTGAAAGGGTTGTGCCTGCCCTCACTCAATGCAGACTCCTACCCCCTGGTGTGTGTCTGAGGCCTTGCCGGGGCAAGGCAGGATTTCACAATCAAGTGAGACTTTCCTTTGAAGTAAGCATACTTCAAATGCCAAAATGGGTATAAGAAGAGCACCCAAAACCACAGACTTTAGACACTTCTTGGGGTAGACACTCTACCTCACAGACACTTCTGGACAAGAAACCTGCTGGTGAAGAATCCCTGAACCAGACCTGCCAAGAGGAACTGCCTGGCTTCCCAAAGGACTCACTGGGACTGCTTTTCTGACAAGGACTGCTGCCTTGCTGTTGCCCTGCTGCCTTGCTGCTCCCTGGCTGTCCTGAGAAGTGCTCTCCAAGGGTTTGGATAGAGCTTGCCTCCTGTTCCCTGAAGTCTCAGGACCAAAAAGACTTCTCTCCTGTAACTGGACTCCTTGTCCGGTGAAAATTCGAAGTGCAGCCTGCTAAAAACTGCGCAAAGCCTGCCCCGCGGTGAGAAATTCACTGCATGCCAAACCAGGACGACGCAGCGCACCTTCGCAAGGAGAAGATCAATGCAGGGCCTGCGTTGCAACCGGAACTTCGACGCACGGCCCACCGGATCGACGCACAGCCTCGTCTGAGGTCCCTTGCGGGGATTTTGAATGCAAACCAGGTACTTTGTGCTTACAAGAGACCTTTATTGCTTTTAAGAGACATTCATTTGTTTTGCAAAGACTTAAGACACTTTATATCACTTTTACAGTGATATCTCAACATCTATTTATTGCATTTTAATCATTTTCACCTGCATCTTATCAGATAAATATTGTATATTTTTCTAAACACTGTGTGGTGTATTTATGTGGTGCCATATGGTGTTATTGTATGATTAATTGCACAAATACTTTACACATTGCCTTCTAAGTTAAGCCTGACTGCTCAGTGCCAATCTACCAGAGGGTGGGCACAGGATTGTGTGTGACTTACCCTGACTAGAGTGAGGGTCCTTATTTGGACTGGGGGTAACCTGACTGCCAACCAAAGACCCGATTTCTAACATTGGTGATCGGCGGGGGGATAGGACTTGTATTTTTGCAGTGACATACAGTAGCTAAGTATTCACTACCTACCCACAGTTCAAGGTCAACCTGATTTTTCATCTTTTTGCTTTTGGTTCTCTGATGTCCTCCTGGATGGTTTTGCATGTGATACCTTACCAGATTGGGAATGGATTCCAGCTTCACAGAAGACTATGATAAGTCAAACTTTGTCCCTGTTGAATCCCTCACCAAGGCTGAAATGAGGGTGCTTTGTAGAGAAAAGGGGCTGGCTATGTCAAGGAGATCCACTAAGATGGAACTACTGGATATCTTTGTAGCCTGGGGGGACGCACAGTGGGCAGAGGAACACGCAGCAAAGAACCAAAGGAGTAATGGCCCTGAGAAGGGTAACGAGAAGGACTACTCGGATGAGGAAAGAGAACCAGTGAGAGATGAATGGCTCATAGCTCAAGAGTGGAGGCTGGAAGAGCTAGATGATGAGATTGAAAGGGCTGAGGCAGAGAGAACCTTAGCCCGGGAAAAAGAAATGATTGCAGCGCAGGAGCTGAGCTGTGAAGAGCTGAACCTGGAAGCAATAAGGGCTGAGTCCAGTTCAAATGGTGGCAGCAAATATCTTGTATCCAGTACTGCTGAATAAGTGCACATGCCCAGAGATGTGTGCCCTACTTGAAGAAGGGAGTTGACACACACCTGGAGGTTCAGGAGTATGAGGTAGTTCCCATTATGCACAGGGTCCCTGAGGAGGATTCGGGAACTGGCACGGGGAGTCATATTCCTACGGGGAAAGGGACACTTTACTGGCTCAAGAGGAGAGTGACAGGGAGAAGGGTTCCTCCCGGTGGAAGTCCTTGTTATGGAGTGGGGAGACATCTCAGAAGAGTGTGGGTTGAGTGTCAGGGACAGTCAGATACTGTCTCACACGTCTCCTGAGGATGATGTGGAGTGCTTTTTCAAGGCTGAATCACTGGATGGTGGGGTGAAGGGTACTTTGGCTAATACATGTGAGGGGCTGAGTCCTTATTTTCCAGAGCTACGCCAACACCAGGTGGAGTGTGAGTTCTCTGACCCCAGGTAGCTTATCATGGAGGCAGACTTCTGGGTGAGTACCAAAGAGTCTGAAGAGGCATTTGGGGGTGCTCCTGAAGGGAGTGATCTAGGTGTTTCCCAACCGGGTGAGGTGGGAAAGGATTGCAGTGTCCCAGGTAGGTCCCAGTGTAGTGGGATGGGTGAGGGACCCCATGTCCAGTCTCAGAGGAGAGGGAATGGGGATGGGCTGAGACCCAGGGTGCCCCAAATCTGGTCCCAGGTCCTGGAGGGCTCCATGAGGGAATGCCAGGCGGGGAGCCTAGCGTGTACCGCAGGGCCACCTGTTGAGGGAGACCCCGCAGTGTCAAAAGAACTTGGGGGGGTGGCGGTAGCCAGCATCCCACCAGTTTTGGTGTCTGGCAGTACGACTCCTAGTGAGAGGGTGCAGAAGTCCAGACAGAGGTTTGAGAGGGGGCTGCGGACTCCAGTGGAGGACCTGGAGTGTCAGGGGTCAGCTCTGAGAGCAGAGCACCCCAGGAATGACCTAGGTGAGACCATTTCTGGTTTGGGGGGATCCAGACTTTGCCAGATGGGCAGAGGTCAGGAGACCTGTCCCAGCCAGACTCTTGTGTGGCCCTTGGCGATGGTGTGTCCCTTGTGGAGGGTAACTGTGCTGCCCAGGAAGTCCTGGCATGCCAGGCAATAGTTCAACCTCAGGGTGGTGACTCTGGGTTGGATGACCAGGTTCAGGGGTTAAACAATTACCTGGTGGGGGGGTCAGTGTGCCCCCCAAGAAGCCCTGGTGTGCCAGGCAATGGTTTAACCTCAGGGTGGTGACTCTGGGTTGATGGACCAGGTTCAGATGGTAAACTCTGACCTAGTGTGGGGTAGGTGTGTGCCCCTGAAAGTCCTGGTTTACCAGACAGTGGTCCAGTCTGGGGGTACAGACCCTGGACTGGAAGGCCAGGTTCAGTGTGTCCCCCCGGACCTGGAGGAAGGGGCTATTGTTAACAGTGCCCCTACTATGTTGTCGTCTGGGGGAACAACTCTTAGTTGGGGGGTGCCGGCACCCAGAAGGGAGGGCAGGGGGAGGGAAGCCTCATCCCTGGCCCTAGTCCAACCTGAAGGTACAGACCCCAGGTTGGAAGACCAGTTGCACTGGTGGAAGAATTGTGCAGGACTGCTTCTATGAGCACCCTGACAATTTTGGACTCTGGGGGTGCCGCTCCAGGAGGGAGGTTACAGAGCCTCAGAGGGGAAGACCAGGGTCAGGCTGTCATCCCTGACTTGGTGGAAGGGAGAGTGGTCAAAAGGTGCCCAGCACCTGGGGCTACCACCCCCCACTCTCCACAGTCACAGTGGTTAGAGAGCTTTGAGAGGCCTGAGGCCTGGCTCTCACCCCTGACAGCTGTCAGTGGCCACTGTGGCTTGCTGTCCTGGTGGACAGAGTTACCCCTGGGCTGGGGACAAGAGTCCCACCCCGGGGGTGGAGTGGGCAATACCACTGTGTTGGCCTTGGCGGTGCTCTCCGGTCCGAGGATACATTTGTGAGCAAAGTAAGATTAGGTGCTGCACAAAGAATATCTGCAGGGGAGGAGAAAAGTTCCCCATGGGTTGGCTTAGGGGGCCCTGAGAGTATGGGCAGAGGGATCCAATTGGAGTCAGGAAGGCGGAGAACTGGAACATACCCCTGCTGTTGTGGGCCTGGGTCCTTGTTCTGTTGCCTCAATCAGGGAAGTACATAAGGATAGTGATTGTTCTTCCCTGGCTTTAGGCTGGTGGTGGGTCATGTAGGACCTTGCACTTTTTGCAGGGTCATCCCCAAACTTTTTGCCTCCTTCCTCCTATTTTTCTGGACCTGTTTTTGTTGGCTATTGAACTCTGAGCACTTTGGGCCAGATGTATCAAACGGTTTTACCCATTCTGTGGGAAAATGTGTTGGTACATATGGCCTTTACCACTGCTAACCAGTGCTAAAGTGCATATGCTCCTCATGTAAATTGTACTGTTAATTGGTTTATCCATGATTGGCACATTTGATTTCAAGTCAAGTCAAAGAAACTTTATTTCGGCTACAGGAGCCATAAAAGTGCATAGCAGCAACAAATACAAATAAATACACAAGGTAAGAAATATAACGATACATATAATGATAAAAAAATAGAATAAAGATAAAATACACTCACACAGTGCGATGGGACAGTCTTGTTGGAATCATTAAACAGATAAGAATTTCCCTCTGACAAACCAGCTAGCTCCGAGGAACTTGGCAACGGCGATCACTAGCGTTGGCCTAGTGTCTGATCTGAGGATTCGCAGGGCTATTTCAGAGCTGCAGACTCCCAGCAGTCTGCATGCCGGGGCCATCCGTTTCCTACGTGAGGCAGTGTACGCGGGGCAGACAAAAAGGACATGAGGGAGATTCTTGACGGGGGCTTTGCCGGCTGTAAAGGCGGTTGATTCTTTGTGGGACCAGAGGCTGGTGAAAAGTCTTAATGGTAGCGTTCCAATGCGGAGCTGAAAGTACAGTTTCCTTTCCATTGGGACGTAATTATGTCCCAAAAAGCCTCATACTTGCATGTCTCTTTTAGGTTAACAAAATCACAAGATATTGTGGTGTGACATGCGGTCCCAATATCTTCGTGATCTGCCCTTTGCCAATATAGTTTCTTTAGTTCTTTTTTCGAGGGAAAGACGGAGGTGGTTGGTGAATTCCAGAGTTCACTGAGCCCGAGTGAGTAAAGTGACCCCTTAATGTATCGTAGCCAGGGGATTCTGTGAAGATGATCAGCTTTTAAAATAACCTGCAGGGCTTCAGTAAAGGTTTCAAGCTCTGGGGTAGTCCAGAGACGCCACCAATACAGCAGAGGGCATAGGCGGGCTTTATGACCGATGCGTTTTATGCCAAGATCCTTAAAAAGGGGGAACAGTGGTGTGCTTGGCGGAAGGGACACAAGGTTTCTCAGGAAGCTGTTTTCAGCGATGGTTATGTCTTGGATTTTAGCATAGCCCCATAGTTCAGCCCCGTAAAGTGCTGAGGTCACAGCCTGGGCTTCGTATATCTGTATTGCTGGGCGAATTGGTTTTGTGTATTAGAGGTGGAAGTTTTTTGATAGTACCCCTGTTGTTTGCTTTAGTTTTAAGGCTTGCTTTCCTATGTGTGATTTCCAAGACATGTTGTCAGTCAATGTTATACCCAGGAAGCTGAAAATGCCCACCTTCTCAAGGGTGGTGCCCTCTAGTGTAAACTTCCCTCTAAAGGATCTATGGGGATTAAGGGTCATTAGTTTTGTTTTAGAGGCATTGATTTCAAGTCCCCGCATTGAGCAGAATTTCTCAAAGCACGTGAGGAGTTTCCTTAGTCCACTAGGGGTCTTGGATATCAGGAGGGTATCATCTGCAAAGAGCAAGACAGGGATTTTTTGTGTGCCAAGTGATGGTGCGTCAGCCTCCACTCTAAGCAGGGAAGGGATGATTTCATTGATATACAGAGAGAAGAGGGTTGGGGCAAGGACACACCCTTGCCGCACACCCCTTGATACATGGATTCTATCAGTTAGTTGCTCCTTGCTGTCCCACCTAACTTGTGCGTAGTTGTCCTCGTGGAGCCGTATCAATATTGCTAGGATACGCTCCGGCATTCCCATTCGGGAGAGAGTGTCCTATAGTTTGTTGCGAGGTACTAGGTCAAAAGTGACTTTAGATCCACAAAAGCAACATAAAGGCTCCCTTTACCAATGAGCACTGTTTTCCAGTATAAAAATAGGAACTTGAGGGCTTGATCAGTGGTAGATATTTTCTTCCGGAAACCGGCTTGGAGGGGACTAAGGATATCATGTTCAGTCAACCAGTCTTCGATCTTTCCCAAGAGGCAGTGGCAGAAGACTTTTTGCACACATTCAATTAGACTAATTGGTCTATAGTTGCAGGGGAGTGATCTGTCGCCCTTTTTAAAGATTGGGATAACAATAGCCCCTTTCCAGGACTCAGGGATAGGCGCCCCAGATGCTATTGCGTTTGCTATGATGGTGAGGAATTTTGACCAGGATGCTATGTCGGTTGAGAACAGGTCTGCTGGGACACCATCCGAGCCAGGGGCCCTGCAGCGTTTTATGGTGCCTAGGGACTAAGTTATGTCACTTTGAGAGAACAGCTGGGGTACTTCAGTGGTGGGTGCTAAAGAAGTGTTTAGGTAGGGGTCCATGCAAACAGGAGTGGGGCTATCATGGTCATGAGAGTACAGCCTGCTAAAATGATCTACCCAGTCTTTCGGGGCGATGTTGGTTGTAATGTCCAATCCACTGCTTTCTGGGCCTCGAGCTGCCAGGGACCAGAACAGACTACAGTTCCTCTTGCGCACAGCGTCACTAAGTGCTGTCCACCACTTATCGTCTTGATCATGCTAGGCTTTGCATATGGCTGACTTGTAGGACTATCTAGCTAGGCGGATGGCGGTGGCATCCTTAGATTTAATAGCTTGGATTAAGCGCTTATTTAGGGACCGACACATTTCATTGAACCAGCGGTGCCTACCTATGGGTCTCTTGCCATCATGGGCTGTGGATACTGAGAAGTGGGCTGCGATATCCCTGAAGCATGAGGTGTGGATTAAGCTTATTTCCTCACAGGGGATTGCGGGACCCACCTCTAGGTTCATTAATGTAGTCTTTAGGGTGTTATTGGCTGCGTTGATGAGTGCGGGCCGAGCCGCAACCTTGTCCCACTTTAAGTGTTGTTTGTTGTTAACCAGGCTAATACCCTCTGGTGCTGCTACTGAGGAGTTAATCGTGGGCAAGAGGTTGCCCAAAGCTAACGTGTGAACAGAGAGAGGATTATGATCACTTTCAGTTCATTCAATGATCGTCATATCGATGACTAGGGGCCATAATCTTATGTCGAATAGACAGTAGTCAATTCTGCTGGTGTGGTTGGTTTTGTTGACTGTGTGATGGCCTTTGGCGTCTGATTTGGCTCTGCCATTTAACGCCCGAGCCTGAATTCCATGGTCAGTGACTTAACTTGGACTGCGACCTGCGTCCATCTTTTGATGGGTGGAATGGACAGGGCGGGGATAGACCAAGCTCGATCCTCCTCGTCTGTGGACCTGAGACCATCCCAGTCTAGAGTCTCGAACGTGACATTGAGGTCACCTGCCACAATGGTTTTATGATGGTGGGGACAGTTTTGCAAAAGGGCTGCCAGGACACAAAGGGTTTTGGAGACTTGACCCCGACCCCTCAGGTGTAGATATTGAAAATTTTCACAACAGTGTCAGGCCCAAATGATAGACGAAGACCTAACAGGTCGGGAGAATCAGTGGGTAGCTGTAATATATGAAAGTTAAGTGATGTTCTGGTCCAGATAGTCAAGCCCCCTGAGGGCCTACCTCTAGTACTGGGCACGGCGAGATGTGGAAGTTTGAATAGCCTGTTCAAAAAAGTGGATTGGTTGACCATGTCTCTTGAAGAAGACATATGTCATGTTCATCAATAAAAGAGGTGAAGGATGGAAGAGGGAGAATAGATTTCAAACCTGCCACGTTCCATGAGACAAGTCATACCCCAGTGAGTGGTTGAACTATCCTGTCTAGTTGCCTGGTATTTACATGATTAGCTGCCAGAGATTGATTCGGCAGGTATGGTTGAGTGGGAAGGAGTAGATCAATACCAGTGTTGGTCAGTGAGACCTGGGGTGAGTGGTGATGTTCCTCTAGTGGAGCTGACCTGGCCCTGGTGAGGGAAGTGCTTGAAGGCTTAGCTATCGGTTCTTGATTTGGTGGGCAATATTCCTGCAAGATGAAAGGTGCAGTATTGTCATATTTGCACAGTAAACTGTCAAAGGTCTTAGGGAATATGTCATGAATGGGAGAGAGAATACTTGCACTGGCAGTGTTAGGGATTGCAGCAGGCCTGGGATGATTGATATTAGTTGATTATGTGGTTTGGGGTATTTGAATTGGATGCGCGAATGTGCTGGTGGGCTTGTTCTTGCATCTAGGGCCACCAAATTGTCCACCATGGTCCCGTCCTTGAGTGTCAGTTTTAAAATGTCAAAGTGTGTTCCCGGGTCTGGCCATCTTGCTACATTGATTATGTCCTCGCGTATTACAGAGCGACAGCCTCTTACATGGCGAATCCAATGGATTGCTTTGTTTTTAATGGAGTCTGCCCCTTCATTATGTGTTGATGTGTTTAACTTGGGAACGTTGACCATTAGAACTACATTACCTGATTGAGACCAATCAATGGCAGGCTGTGCAGAGTGTCTTGGGGCAGTATTGCTCATGAGTTTGGGGATTTTGTGACGGTCGTCTAGTGTTTTTTCTGCGCCTAAACTGTTGTGCGGAGGCTGGAGTAAGTTCTTGGTCTTAGCACCGACTGAGAGGAGGCCATCACTGCTGGGTGCTGAAAGAATGGGCAGATTCGTCATGGTACCTGGTAGGGTTGGGCTTTGGGTAAGGTTCATGGTGGACGTGCCATCTGCAAGAGTTAACTGTTTTACTATTGCAATTAAGGAGTTAACCATGAGCTTAAGTTCTAGAACTTCCTTTTTTAAATCTTGTATGCATTGAATGTGCTGTGGGTTTATGTGAGTTGAGTGTGTGCTTGCGGCTGCTAGCCCATCCACCCTGATACCTGGGTCGATGTCATCATGTGATTCTGGGGCATTAATTAATGGATTAAAGCGGTTGCTGCACTGGATGAAATCATTAGAGACCAGTGGTAGCTCCTGCACTAGAGATGGAGCAGTGTGGGTGATAGCATTCCTGCCCTCTCCCTGCCCTTTAGTGGCTGTATCTTGCAATGAATAACCCGTTATTCCCTGTTGCAAAACCTGACCATTCTGCAGAATACTCTTACATTACAGACACTCAAACAGTCATACACACACATAAGCAATACAAAATTTTCACTGCACAGCAATAACTAACAACATAGTGCGTAAAAAATACAAAACAACATTAGATACCTCCAATGGTTTTTTCTGCCAGAACTTAGCTCACGAAAGTCAGGGCCCGAGTGCATTCTCATTAGGCTCACAAAAACGCATCTGTTGTTTGCCCTAAGGCTAGAAAAACAGCTCTAGGCTGTTCTTAGTCCATGTAACATGACAACTTCAACATTCATCTTGCATGGGTCGATCAGATCATTCTAGGATTCACAGCCCTTGATTTACTTTTAGCAAAACTAAAATAGCCTTTCTCAGGGTATTGTTCCTCAGATACAAGCTATCAAACGAGGGCAAGAGCCTCGCCCTCACTTTTTAGAAAAGTGTGCTCAACTCCAGTCACCGATATTATCAAGAAACAGTCTTTACTAGGTTTCTTTAACTTTGGCAGAACTTACATTCCAGACTATTCACAACGTACCAAGCCACTCTATGACTTAATACACCCTGATTCCTCTAGCAGATGCTGGACAGTAGAACACACACTCATCCTTAGAGGATTGCAACAGGACATGCTAGAAGCAAAACACTTACACATAGGTGACAACAAAACAAATTTGGTCATTAGAATAATTGCTTGTGCCATTGGGTTCACTTATGTCAATTTTAACGAGGGTGATACGTTGCCCATAGCATATAAATCACATTCATATTCCAATGCAGAAGAACATTTTGCACCCACAGAAAGAATTCTAACTGCAGTTCCGATGGCTGTCATTAAGGAGAGACCACTTGCCCAAGGGAAACACATTATTGTTGTTACCCCAGTGCCAGCCTTAAAGGCTGTCAACAAAGCAAGCGTTCCTAACACTAAAGCATTACATCCACATTGAATTCAATGGGCAACCCCCCTGACCGCCAGTCATGCTGATTATATCTTTGATCTAAAACTTCAGACACAAGAATTTCTCCAATACGATCAGGAGAACCCTGCACCTCTAGACATTCTTCCACTTGACAGATACCATACTGTCATTTACACTGATGGTTCAGCACAACTAGCTGTAGATACTAACTATCAATACTCAGCCGCTTGCGCAGCCATGAGTGGAGTGATGAAGGATGGTATATTTCACCCTCACAATACCTACATGCAGACCCTGGGGGACTGCACAGCTCAGCTGGCTGAACTTAAAGCCCTTATCTTAGCGCTAGAACATACGGATCCAGGACAACTCACTCTGAGTGACTGTGATTCGTACTACTGTGTCCAGTCCTACAATGGTTATCTTAATCATTGGTGATTGAACAGGTTCAGAGACTCAAAGTGGAACACCATAAAACAAAGAACTCTGTGGGGGAGGGTGGCTGATCTTAAGGATAGGCTACTGAGTGCTCATGTAGTCCATACATTGGGCCACCAACGTGTAGGAGCACACGTTATTGGCAACACTTTGGCTGATCAGCAGTAGCTACAGCTTCTGTGGCTGAAGTGACTTGTTCTCAGACAAGATTGGATAATGACATTTTGGCTGCCATGAAAGCTGAAAAAAAAGATTGCCAACAGAGAGAGACACAAGCCAGGAGCACCCACTCAATCTGAGCCACAGAACACTTAGAGGGATGTCTGCGGAGGGCGTTTGATGTTTGAACCCTTTATCTGCTGGCAATGTCACAACAAAGGACATATTGCTTGGTCTGTTTATATAGACTCGGCCACCTGAAGCACTTCTGTAGCAGTGTTACTGTGGCCGCAATACCGGCATGTGCAGAAGCGACACCCTCATGCGCTGCTTTGATGAGATCTTGTCGCATAGGTTCTCATTATGCTAATGAGGCTACTGAATTTGGGAGACAAGATCGCATGGATTGTGGCTACTAAGTAGAATGCCATACCACATGATGCCTGTCTGCTGAATCCTGGTTCTCTGGCTAACTAGCAGCACCTCATCTCAAGCCGAGATGATTGTGGCAACCAGGCGCATGACAAGATGACTCCTCAGGGGAATCATGGTAGATCAGATCCCATCCCTTTCTCTCAGTTACCAAATGTCTCATGCAGGCAAAGACAACAGAGGCAGGGTATAGTTCAATAAGAATTTATTGGAGTAATTGCATCTTAGATAAAAAGGTGTGTATTGCAATAACTAGGACGATAAAACACAATAAAAGCAAACAGGCTACTAACAGGGTCCTACCATACTGTCACTAGGAGTGATGCATATATTTTTCCTACCTAAACTATGTCTGAGCACTGCGTGATAAGCCTAATCTGCCCTTTGAGTTTCTCCCTTGGGGGTACACCATACCTCATACCTAGAGTGAGAAGCCTGTGGTCTAGAGAGACACCATCCCCAAGTGGATCAGGGGTCCGGCCATCTAGGCAAGTAGCTGCAGCAAAGTGGTAAGTAATCAGCATGCAGTCGTGGTCATCTGGCTGGAATCTCTCTCTGACGTGTCTGGGACAAAGGGGTATTTTTATAATACAACAGCTGACATTCTAAGAAATAGTCCTCACGTATGAGTGTGTGTTTTCTGTGAATGTTGGAGACACAGTGATAGAGCGGTCCATACTAATAATTTACCTGTATTCGGACGCTCTTTAGGCCGATGAATCTTTTGACTAAGTGGGACTCTCCGTACTCTACTGTAGATCGATCGATTGCATCAAATCAATAATCAATAACGGACATAAGCAATACCCTGATCAACATAACACTTAACAATCAATCCAGAATACATTTTTCGGCGAACCCTGACCTTTCAGTCAGGAATAACCACACCAGTTTATTCAAAGTTAGTGAATTTTATTTCCCTATATTAACAAAGGTAGCACAATATAAATGTGTCTCAACACCAAATGATAAACGTAAATGAACATTAATAGCTGTCCATAGCGGCGGAACAAGTGCAATCTATGTAGCATTTGAATCACAAGACATTCGATAATAGCAATGCAAATCACTAATACGATAATCTGTAATGAGCTAATTGCATACATTTAGTCAGCATAACAAGGTCTCAAATTGCATCGTGCAATCAAAAGGAATCCTCATCTAACCTCAAATTAGCATCAGCATGTGGGACTTCATGCAAAAACAATTTAGCAACATTAATTTAGTAAAACTCCTAACTAGGGATCTTGTCAAAAATCAGCAGTTGGTTACCTAAAAGAAACACAATGCAATTTTACAATTTCCTTTCATATTTACCAATTACGATCAGCATACAAGGAAGTCTTCGTCTCACAGGTACCGTTTCTCGATCAGCATGGGACGGGGCAAAGGGGCAAGGTGGACGGGGCAAATGCCTCACGGCGGCAAAATAAAACTACTACTTCATGCAAAGGGATCAAAGTTAAAGTCTCTAGGGCAAGAATCATTTAAAGTCTCTTTCTCTCGATTAGAGAAAGCATCAAAGTCTCTTTCAAAATGGCGTCGCAGCAAGGTGGGCCATAATAGCTACGAAGTCTGCAAAATGGCGGGACGTCCAATAATGGATACTTTCCTCTCGTGCACCTGGGTTTTATAGACAACAGTTCAAATCCAGTAGGGTCTTCCATTGGAGGGTTCATAGGTTAGCTTCAAATTGTCCAATCAAAAACGACAGTTCTCCAGCTTTTACTTAAGCATACATTATCCTTGGAGATGGGTACGCAAGTTGCAACATTTTATACCAATTAGCTCACTTTCAGAGCCTCCATTGTCCGCACCTGCAGATCGACCTTGGAGTAAAGAGAAAAATGCCAAGCTGGCACGAAACTTTAAGATAAGCATGTGAACGATCTCAGTGGAAAAGTACAGCTTCAAGCAAAAATACACGTTTATTAGCACATTGGAAAAATACGAGCATCTAAACCGTGAGACCAGGCAACTAGGCCAAAGCCTGCACTAAAGTAATGCTAAGCTAAAACATTTCAAACCAGCAAATCATAGCACACGTTTACGATTATGTCGGATTAGTGCAATTCTAATACACCACGTTATATAAAGCACGCTTATAAATGTTGGCAAACTACTCTGAGGGCACATTTTGTCCCCGTACAATCTTTATTAGTTCGGTTAAAGTCACACATGATTATTTCACACTACGTTTATGCGTTAATAAATGTAAAACCTTCATTTTCTGCTTCATCAATCCCTCCTCTGATGACTACTTGTCATCACACCAAATCATGCCCACAAATTTTATTTCATTAAAATTCTGTCAGTTCTCTTTTCCTTTTAATTCCCCTAGTTTTCGCTTTGTATTCTTCCGCCATTCTTTTCATTATTTTCTCTTCCTTTCTTCTTTTAATTCTCTCCATAATCATTATTATTCCCCTTTTTATTCCCCAAATTCCAAATATACAAATCATTACAATTAATATTCCTTGTATTATTTTCAGTAATATTCCATTCCAAATTCCCCCAAGCCAATGTCCCACTGAAGCAAGTCCTTTTCCAACCTTCTCCCACACTCCTGGTTCTTTCAATTCCTTCAAATCTGCACTTTCTTTTGTTAGATTAGCAAGCATAGTTTTAATCTTCACACTGTTGTCGGGAATACATGTACAACAGTGGCGCGCACCAAGCATTTTGCAAACGCCGCCATCCTTTGCTAAAAGAATGTCTAAAGCAAGCCTATTTTGAAGAGTCATAGCTCTTTCCGCTGCAAGTTCAGCATCTATCAGGATTATAGCACCTGAAAACTTTGTCAACATGTTATCCACTATAGTAGACAACTTTCTTATCTTGATGGAATTCAGCACAACTCCCAATGAAGGAATCATGGCTCCAAATATATCTCCTACCACAGCAGCTGCGGTCTCTCTTTTCTGGATACGATGTGATCCAGATGTCTTTTGAATCATCGATAGGTCATCCAGTTGATAGACCTTTGGGAACACTATACCCAAATAACATCTCCCCCACCATCCCTTTGGAAGACGATAATAGGCATTATACCCACAAATGTAATATACACCTGGAATGACAGGGTCAAGTCCGTTCATCATGAATGTCCATTTGGCCTTAAAGATAAACGTATGTTTACACTCACTCGCTCCTACAAAAATGTTGTCATAATAAGATTCACCTCGATATATACAAAATTTCCCTACATGCCAAGCATCTAAAGCAATTCTCCCTTGTGTCTTTATTGCGGCAAAATCATAATTATCTACTGAAGTCCTCTTATGTAGTTCCTTTTCTAATTTCGCATTCATTTGTGCCCTTCTATCATCTGTACGATCTAAAAAGCTTATTTCTACTGCAGAGAGCGAGCAGGTAAGGTTTTCCCTATGAGCGTGAGCCGTTTCAAAATGTAGCATTGGCTCGAAAAATTCCCTCATTATTTTAGAATCCCAATCTTTAGCAATTTGGCTTAGCTGCGCTATTATAGGAACATATGCAAAGGTAACATCATAATTTGAGTAAAAATACTGTATGTTAGTTTGACCATAAAACCTAGACATTACTATACTACATGTAATCCCGTATGTAAGAGGCATGTGGTGATATGTCACCCCTTCCTTTACTGATGTCGGTATCTGTGTACACACATAACAATCTTTCGCATCCATAGTCTCAACATATTCTGTTAGCAAGCGATAGAAAACATTATACGAAAGCTCTTTCTTATCATGCAAGAGTCTCTCATCTATTTCTAGTCTTTTCAATGCGGTTAGTTCAGTGACTGTAACAGGAGCAAAAGTAGAAGCGTCAATTTTCTCATTCTTACCCTTTCCATGCATTGCAAGCACTATTGCCATTATTATTAGTACACATGCAATTACCAAGCCTATACACACATATTTACAATATTTATTTCTATTGTTTTGCGTAGCCATGATCTGTATAGAATCAGAGAGCTAGAAGCACCTATAAATGAAGCTATTTAGCAATTCAGTTACAAAGCTGAACGAGCGCAATGTTCACACAGTTTTTCTTCAGGAGGCCAGTCACTTCTCGGTTAGCAGCATTTGTCTCAATTCGGCAATAACTCAGTCTTTATCAGTTCAGCAAGTGTCTCATCCGGTTTAGCAATGTCTCAGCTGGTTGTTTGTATCACGTTAGATTGTAGCAAGCAATGTCATTTATCACCCTTTCAATCAACAGTGTCCATAAAACTTTTCTTTTCTATTGGTATCTCTTCTTCTTCATTCTCGATGCTTAGAGATACAAACTCGTCAGTCCAATCGTCATTGACTGCATATGCCCATTCTGGACCGGAATATCTCCTGTTTGGTATCCTTTTCCTTTTCAATTTTGCTTCTCTTTTCGATTCTGCCTCGCTGGTACTTTCCTCTTTTGTCAAGTCTTTTTCTTCACTCGAGATTGGTACCACGACAGACACTTCTTTTCTTTTCTCTTTCACTTTTGGCCTTTCTCCGTCGTTCAAACCTTCTCCAGTCCTTTGTTTTACTGGTGATATACTTAGTCTCCTCTTTGCACCATGTCCATTTGTTGGACCTGCGACCTTTTCTGTAGAAGTTTGAACTGTTTCGTTCTGTTCTGCCTTGTCCCCTCCTTCTGGGGAATCGATCACGTTCTCTTTTTCTTTTTCTGTATCGTCTGTTTCTGGGAAAGCCCTCCTCTGATCAGGCTCTCCTGCTTTTTCACCTTTTTCGAGCCCTTCGTCACCGTTACTTTCGTCAGGCTCTGTATCACTTTCAGCTGCTTCAGGTTCCTTGTCACCCTCAGCTGCTTCAGGCTTTTTGCTACCCTCAGCTGTTTCAGGTTCTTTGTCACCTTCAGCTTCTTCGTCGCTGTCTGAACTTTCTCCTTGGTCTTCCCCAAGTGAGTCTGTCTCTTCGTCCTCCAATAATATCTCTCTCTCTCCTGCTTCTGCCTGTCCGCTTTCAGTTCGGTTTTGTTCTGTCTCAGCACTCAGCACTGTTTTATCAGGCACTGGCAGTTTTAGCGCTTCAACTTCCTCATCTGTGGGACACAACACTTTCTTTGTGTGACTGGCGTGAATCCAGTTGGGAACCCCCGCACACTTCACAGCGGTAGTTGTCGTCAGGATCACTTGGAAAGGGCCTTTCCAACGGGGTTCCAGACACAACTTCCTCACGTGCTTCTTTACCACGACCCAGTCACCTGCTTTCAGTGCGTGTCCTGGACCTTGGATCGGTGGTAAGGTGGTTGCTTCCACCTGGTGAGAGAAAGAGCGAACCACGTCAGCCAGTCCTTTGCAGTAGTCTAACACCATATCATCTGTAATATTCAAAAGCGCGTTTGCGGGAACTGCAGGAAGTCTCATAGCCCTGCCCATGAGAATTTCGTGCGGAGACAATCCAGTCTTTCTATCAGGGGTGTTTCTCATTGACATTAGCGCCAAGGGCAATGCGTCAGGCCATTTCAAATTTGTCGATGCACATATTTTCGCCATTCTTGATTTCAGTGTACCATTCATCTGCTCCACCAATCCTGATGCTTCAGGGCGATAGCTACAATGCAGTTTTTGCTCAATGTTCAGCGCTTCGCAAAGTAACTTTATCACCTCGTTATTGAAGTGACTTCCCCTATCTGATTCTAAAGAGATCGGGAATCCGAAACGTGGTATCAACTCTCTCAATAGTAGCTTTGCAACTGTAAGGCTGTCATTTCTACGTGTGGGGTATGCCTTAATCCAGTGACTAAAAATGCACACAATCACCAACACATACTTCAGACCCCCATGCACAGGCATCTCAATGAAGTCTATCTGCATCCTACTAAATGGCCCACTGGCCCTGCCAATGTGGCTGGCGTTCACAACTGTTCCCTTTCCTGGGTTCATCTGCTGGCAAGTGACACATCGATGGCAAACTGCTTCTGCAGCTTGACGAAATCTGGGGTTAAACCAATCAGTTTTGAACAATCGTATCATGGCATCTCTCCCTAGGTGAGCTTGCCCATGATAGAACCGTGCAAGCTGTGATAAGAGACTGTTTGGCAAAACAAATTTTCCCTCATTTGAAACCCATAACTCGTCTGGTCTCTTTATACATTGTGATTTAATCCAGGAATCTCTCTCATCTTCCCTGACGTTATTCTGCAGTGCTTTTAGTTCATCTATTGTATCTACAACTTTCAAGGCAAATGCTTCAGCTGGTTCGAGTTCTGGCTCACTTATCGAATTCCATTCGTCCCTGAGTAATATACAGTTCAAGGCACAAAATCTTGCGACTTGATCCGCATATGCATTTCCCAGAGAAACATAGTCCTGTCCTTTTGTATGAGCACTACACTTTACCACTGCAACTTCGGCTGGCATTTGAATGGCGTGTAACAATTCCCTTATTCTTTCCCCATTTTTCACTGGGGATCCTGAAGAAGTCAGGAAACCTCTCTGTGACCATAGTTGTCCAAAGTCGTGCACAATCCCAAACCCGTACTGACTATCAGTGTAAATGGTGACTTTCATCAATGCAGACAGTTGACATGCTCTTGTAAGGGCTACAAGTTCTGCTACTTGTGCAGAATAGACTCCTTGGAGCCAGGCCGCTTCCAAGACACCTGTTACAGTACATACAGCATATCCTGCTTTCAAAATTCCCATCCCATCTCTTAGACATGAACCATCAACAAAAACAATTTGGTCATTTTCATCAAGCTTAGTGTCCTTAATGTCAGGTCGAGGTTTTGTGCAAAATTCAGTCACCTGAAGGCAGTCATGCTCGACGTCTTCAGCGTTCTCAATTTCAGCATTTTCACCAGGAAGCAAGGTTGCTGGATTCAACGTAGTGCACCTTTTCAGCTGCACATTCGGTGAGCCCAGAATTATCGTTTCATACCTTGTGAGTCTTGCTCCGGTCATGTGCTGCGTTCGGGAGCGGGTCAAAAGTATCTCAACTGAGTGAGGGACCATGACTGTTACTGGGTGTCCCATCACTATTCCTTCACTCTGAGTGAGGCTGATACCAACTGCTGCTGCGGCGCGCAAACACCCTGGGAGTGCTGCTGCGACCGGATCCAAAGTAGCTGAAAAATACGCTACTGGTCTGTTTACGCCACCATGGGCCTGAGTCAAGACAGACAGAGAACATGCATCACGTTCATGACAAAACAATGTGAAAGGCTTTGTGTAATCAGGCATACCTAAAGCTGGAGCCCTGCACATGCATTCTTTCAATTCAACAAAAGCATCCATCTCATCTCCTTTCAGCTCAATTTGATCCAAGGCATCCTTCTGGGTCAGCTTCAGTAGAGGCTTTGCTAGAGTCGAGAAGTTGGGAATCCACTGGCGACAGTAGCCCACCATTCCCAAAAACTTCCTCACCTCCCTCCTTGTCTTTGGTGGACTCATTTGAAGTACACTCGTTATTCTTTCCTTCATTATTCTCCGTGACCCTTTCTCTATCTGGTGACCCAAGTATTTCACTTTCTTCTGACAAAACTGCAATTTGGAAGGAGACACCTTGTGTCCATTCCTTCCCAAATGGTTCAACAGAGCAATGGTATCGGCTGTGCAGCCACTTTCTGTCTTTGATGCAACCAGTAAGTCATCAATGTACTGTACTAGGGTTGACTCGAATGGCAATTCTAATGCTTCCAAATCTTTCTTTAGAATCTGATTGAAGATTGACGGTGACTCAGAAAACCCTTGAGGAATTCGACACCAACTGTATACTCTGTCTAGGAATTTGAAACAAAAGAGAAATTGGCTGTCCTCATGAAGAGGCACAGAAAAGAATGCTTGTGACAAGTCGATGACTGAGAACCACTCGGCATCGCAAGGAATTTGAAACACTATCACAGCTGGATTTGGTACGACAGGGCAACATTTAATTACGATGTCATTTATTTTCCTCAAGTCCTGCACAAGTCGGACCTTTCCACTTGGCTTTATTAGTCCCATTATTGGTGAATTACATGGACTGCTTAACACTTCTTTCAGTACTCCCTGTTTTACAAATTCGTCAATGAGTTGGGCAACTTTCATGAGGGTATCTTGTGCCATGTGGTATTGTGGTGTCTGGGGAAAGATTGCATTGGGCTTTACAGTCACTTTCACTGGTTCCACTCCTTTCATCAATCCCACCTCTTTCCCTGTCATATCCCACACTTCCTTTCCGACTGTTTCCCGTAATTCGGCTGGAATATCTTCTTCAGTTATCATCGGGAAAAGACAAATCAGAGGATACTCTTCATCGACAGTTTCCATCTCATCCCCCTCTACACTGTCCTCTTCTTCCCCATCACTGCTCGTCTGGATTGTTATTCCCTCGTTCGAACACATGATCGAACAACCCAATTTGCACAATAGGTCTCTCCCTAACAGTGCTATCGGGCTTGAGTCACATACCACAAACTGATGCACCCCTTGATAGTTACCGATGCTGACTGGTACCGGATCTGTTATTGGGTTCATCAGGTGCCTCTTTGCTACTCCCACCACTTGAACTGTCCTCCCTGAGAGTGGCAAATTTGGTACTTCACTGTTCTTAACAGTTGAACGTGTGGCTCCTGTGTCAACCAAGAATGAAACACGATGACCCATTACTCTTCCCTCTACGTACGGACCCTTTTGATCAACTTCCAAGGATGCTGCAAGCACACAATCTCCTTCTTCTTCTGAACTTTCACTCTCCCATACATTGTTTATTCCACTCTCACTGTGTAGTGGGAACTGTTGTACTGTGCCATTTGTACTCATTACCTGACCCGAGACCTGTGGAGGAACCATCACTTGCTGCTGACTCATTGGTGCCAAAGGTATTTGCATTTGCTGATTAGGTACCATGGGTAACTGCTGTTGCATTGGCTGCATTTGCGTCATCTGCATACGAGGCATCTGCATCTGCTGCGGCTGCATAGGTTGTAATCCCTGCAACTGATTTATTGTCTGAAAATTTGGGTTTGGACCTCTCATTTTCGGTCCCCTCATTGTCTGAAATGCATTGACATCATTGTTTTGCTGACCAACACCTGCACCTGCACCTTCCTGCACCACCATCGGGCACTCGCGTTTCCAATGACCGACAATTCCGCACACGTGACACGGCATCACCTTCTTCATTGCCTGCACACCAGTCACAACAGTGTTCAGATCCGGACCATTATTCGCAAAACCTCCTCTGCCTCTGCCTCTGGCCTGTGGCTGAAACACCATGGTTCCCTGTAACTGCGGCTGCGGTTGCGGTACCTGTTGTTGGAACCCTTGCATCCCTTGCAAACCTTGCAGACCTGTCTGAGCTGCCTTAAGCTGCATCATCATCACCTTCTCTTTCAACCTTTTCTGTTTCACCTCAATTTCGTCACTACAGTATATCGCATAATTCAACACTTCGTCAATAGGTTTCGACTGCCAACAAATCAAATGCGACTTTATCATCTGGCTTATCTCTGGTCTCAGCCCTTCCACAAATCTGAACACAAAATGAAGCAAGTCCTTCGCCTCTATTGTCTCTGTGCCACTGTAGTTCTTAAACGCCTTCAACAACCTCTCATAGTAACTATGAATCGACTCTTTAGCCTCTTGGGCCGTTCGATCGATCTTCTGCCAATCCACATTTTTCGCGGCAACTTTCGTCTTCAAATGCTCAATCACCTTGTAGTACAAGCTCATCACCATAGGTGATGGTGCACCCGTCTCCCTGTCTCTCTCTGGTTCACTTGTCGGCCAACCTACCGCTCTTTTGCAATCCTCCCACAAATCTGCCGGAACCACAATCTCAAAGAGAGTGTTCAGGTCTTCCCAGAGACATGTTGCAAGCTTCACAAACCTATCAGTCTGTTGATACCATTCAATCGGCTTCTCTCTCAGTTTGGGAAAATCATCCGTAAATGACTGAATGTCGCTTCTGTGCCATGGTACATGTATTAATTTTCCCCCTGCTGTCTCCCTCATTGGTAACATGGTTACTGCCTCGCTACTCTGTGGTCTTTTCTCATTGAGCTCTGTAGCACTGTCCCTCCTCTTTTCCTTTCTCTTTACCCACCTGCTTTCCCACTTGTCTAAGCACCTCCACACTTGTGCACTTTGTAGCAGTTCTCTAAGGTGCGCCTTCATGCCTGCTGACCTCATGTGTTCAAAATCTGTGGTCCCAAAATCCAATCTGTAGCTTCTGCTCAAGTGTTTCGTCTTGTCTATATCAACCCCGTTTTTGTCAGCTACTTCTTGCAAGCTTTTGTGTACCTTGTTCACTTCTTTTGTTATCCTGGGACATAGATACCTCAGCTCTTCTTCCGAGTAGGACTCTAACCTATTCACACCCATAGTCCCTTCCACCAATTCTTGTGCTTCCATGTTCAACCTGACCCTATTCAGATAATCTTCTCCCTTCCCACTGGCTGAACTTTGCGTGGAATTTAGACTGTTGAACCATTGTGTCAGCTGTTGCGCATTCAACCCCATCAGTGTAGCATTCACATCGACTGCCATTGATGGTTGCGGCAACTTTTCAGTATTCGATGACAGCGGTATCATCAGTGGGGGACTCGACCTCACCAGTGTTGACTGAGCACATATGGGGCTAAACTCCATCAAGGATCCGGATCCAGTTGGCTGAGCCGCTATCGAAGTTATCCCTGGAGTGTTTTCTATGCACCTCCTTTCTGTCCCATTCTGCAGCATTGATCCCTGACCGCCCATACCTAAATTAGGCTGACTATACAAAGGTACTGGTGGACCTACAGTAATGGGTAGTGATATCGCATCTGGGTTTTGTCCATTTCCCATGTTCTGAGGCACGTTCATTCCCACACTATGGGTCATCATTGCCGGCATGCCCATCTGACTCCCCGTCATCTGAGCATGTGCGTTTCCCCCCTGCATCTGCTTTAGAGGCATCAAAAACTGGGTTGATTCAGCTTGTGCCAATGTTGGGTTGTGACCATTCTGTCCTCCCATTGTGGTTGGATCTAGAATCATTCCCGCACTGTTGTCACTGCTGTAGTACCCTGGCATCTGCGGCTGATAATTTTCTACTTGTTTCAACATGGGCACATCTGGATATATTCTCCTAACCTGCGGTATCTGTGGGGTGAACAGTAGACTCGGGTCCTTAGATCCCGATGATGCTCCTAAACTCTGATTTTCACCGTTCTGTACCGATGCCGGAGGGGCAGAACTGGTACTTGGACCTAGTCCACTCTCTGCATAAGGTGGTGGACGGTCGTTCAGCAATTGCATTATCAACTCCTCATCCTCTAACTCCTCTTCTCTTGTCAACTTTTCCTCGTCCTCTCTATCCTTGGAACACTTCCTGTCTGTCTTACAGGTAGCTTTCTTACCTGTCTCCTCTTCTTCCTTAGTAATTGCCGGAAACAATTTTATCCCCTGCAATACATCTGACCTCCACACCTTTTGTGCATTATCCCACCTAGCGTCCGCTAGTGTCTTTTCTACCTTCCTTATCCTGGTCTCGAACTTATTTTGCTGTTGCTGTCTAGCCATCAGTTCCCAAATTGCTAGAGCCTCAAACTGTGCTGGCCTTGGAGGTACCTTCATGTCGTACATCGTAAATCTCAAATTCTCTAGGATCCTTATATTGAATGTCCCATGAATCTGGAACGCTACGCTCCCATGTTTCTCTGTCAGTTTGTGCCATTGCTTTAGCCAAAGGCACGGAGCTACCCCTTTTTCCTCCATTACAATGTAAGCTGGTGTGCCTTCGGGCGGCGTCTCCTCTCCTACGCTCGCTTTAATGTAAGACTCCCCTTTCGTCGCACTCCTTAATGCATTGAAAAATTTCATTTTCTCGTCTTTTATTTCACAAAATTTGTAATCAATAGGTGACTTTAATTCCCGGAATACTCTTCGCTTGCCTTTCCCTTTCCAATCGAGCCCACGGACTGCGTCCAATCCGTGCGCGACCCTTCTCTGCAACCAACCTATCCCAGCGCGGCTCCTAGTGACGTCACACTCACACACACTGCGGCTGACAAAGCCTCGCGGCTAGTCCTCCTTCACTCACCTCCTCTCGTAACAACTTCTTGCATGTATCGCGAGCTACCAAAAATAAAACAGATCTGTCGGTTTACTACAGGAAGGGTAACACAGTCGCTTCAGGACCTTAGGGATTTTTCACTAGCCTCGGCAGTTATTCCATCTTTCTCGGTCCCCACGTTCGCAAGCAAATCTGACCCGCAGACCTACTCTCAACTTGTCAATGATCTATTCTAGTGCACTTAGAATTTTGTCAAAGCCCGAAGTCGAAGTTCCTTTCACTCCCTCGACACACGTACCGACTCGTTGACCACGCCCGATCAACCTACTAAACCGCCCAGACCACAACATAGATCAACATACTCCGGAGTCTCTTGACCTCGCAGGGCCCGTCTCAACAACAACAACCACGTGGACCTTTTTATGCACAAAGCGCCACACGCACATGAAGTTCGACGACTTCCCTACTCTCACACTCGGAGTCGCCCCTCCGCTATTTCTATGAAGTTCGACGACTTCCCTACTTCTACACTCGGAGTCGCACCTCCGCTATCCTCTAAAAGAAAAAATTCCTCGCAACCTTCTCACACAATCTGCGGCAATAAGCTGTGCAAGCGCAAAACCCTAACTTCACTCATACCATCACTAGTACCGCCAACGCCGATTCCACACCTCCATTCTCTCCATTCGCAAGCTCCGAGATCCCGGGAAAGTCGCGGTGGACTTAGCCCATCATCATTCTGTCAATCTGTTTTATCCAATAAAAATCTAATTCAACTTCTCGAGTGGGGTCTCAAAATGCGTAACCGTTAATTCAACACCATGTACTATAAGAGTACAGGGTCCCAAAAGACGTAACCGTCCTCTGCTACCATCTACTGATAGAGCGGTCCGTACTAATAATTTACCTGTATTCGGATGCTCTTTAGGCCGATGAATCTTTTGACTAAGTGGGACTCTCCGTACTCTAGATTGCATCAAATCAATAATCAATAACGGACATAAGCAATACCCTGATCAACATAACACTTAACAATCAATCCAGAATACATTTTTCGGCGAACCCTGACCTTTCAGTCAGGAATAACCACACCAGTTTATTCAAAGTTAGTGAATTTTATTTCCCTATATTAACAAAGCTAGCACAATATAAATGTGTCTCAACACCAAATGATAAACGTAAATGAACATTAATAGCTGTCCATAGCGGCGGAACAAGTGCAATCTATGTAGCATTTGAATCACAAGACATTCGATAATAGCAATGCAAATCACTAATACGATAATCTGTAATGAGCTAATTGCATACATTTAGTCAGCATAACAAGGTCTCAAATTGCATCGTGCAATCAAAAGGAATCCTCATCTAACCTCAAATTAGCATCAGCATGTGGGACTTCATGCAAAAACAATTTAGCAACATTAATTTAGAAAAACTCCTAACTAGGGATCTTGTCAAAAATCAGCAGTTGGTTACCTAAAAGAAACACAATGCAATTTTACAATTTCCTTTCATATTTACCAATTACGATCAGCATACAAGGAAGTCTTCGTCTCACAGGTACCGTTTCTCGATCAGCATGGGACGGGGCAAAGGGGCAAGGTGGACGGGGCAAATGCCTCACAGCGGCAAAATAAAACTACTACTTCATGCAAAGGGATCAAAGTTAAAGTCTCTAGGGCAAGAATCATTTAAAGTCTCTTTCTCTCGATTAGAGAAAGCATCAAAGTCTCTTTCAAAATGGCGTCGCAGCAAGGTGGGCCACAATAGCTACGAAGTCTGCAAAATGGCGGGACGTCCAATAATGGATACTTTCCTCTCGTGCACCTGGGTTTTATAGACAACAGTTCAAATCCAGTAGGGTCTTCCATTGGAGGGTTCATAGGTTAGCTTCAAATTGTCCAATCAAAAACGACAGTTCTCCAGCTTTTACTTAAGCATACATTATCCTTGGAGATGGGTACGCAAGTTGCAACATTTTATACCAATTAGCTCACTTTCAGAGCCTCCATTGTCCGCACCTGCAGATCGACCTTGGAGTAAAGAGAAAAATGCCAAGCTGGCACGAAACTTTAAGATAAGCATGTGAACGATCTCAGTGGAAAAGTACAGCTTCAAGCAAAAATACACGTTTATTAGCACATTGGAAAAATACGAGCATCTAAACCGTGAGACCAGGCAACTAGGCCAAAGCCTGCACTAAAGTAATGCTAAGCTAAAACATTTCAAACCAGCAAATCATAGCACACGTTTACGATTATGTCGGATTAGTGCAATTCTAATACACCACGTTATATAAAGCACGCTTATAAATGTTGGCAAACTACTCTGAGGGCACATTTTGTCCCCGTACAATCTTTATTAGTTCGGTTAAAGTCACACATGATTATTTCACACTACGTTTATGCGTTAATAAATGTAAAACCTTCATTTTCTGCTTCATCAACAGCATACCACGTTTGTTGGCAGCCCTGTCTGACTGTAGCCTTTGAGAAAGCACAAAGTAAAATGAATGTCCTACTAAGAATGTGATGCTTTCCTAGGTGAAGTACAACGAGATAAAGAAAATAAAACAGCACCACAACTGGTGCTATTGGTAGAAAGACAAAGCAATGCTGACTAAAATGTAACAGGGTTAAAGTGCTCAGCGGCAGACCTAGTTAACTTAAGACAACGTGTCTAAAACATGGCTAAAATAGCTATACAACAATTTAATCTCTGGTCTTGGTTGGGGATCACTCGATCTCCAACCCCAGGAAGTGTTGCATAGACAACATTCTGTGCACTGATGTGGTATGAGTATTTTATAGGGTATGCTTTTGGGAGAGGCTTGTCTTCAGCAATTTTCTTTGGGCCAGTCCTCCTATTGGTTGGGGAGTGCTCCCCCACAGTTCCGTTAGAATTATTTCCCTGAGGAGTAGTTAAAATTCCCATGCATTCACCCAAAAGAGAGTCAATTCTGTCCATAACGCAGTTACTAGCTGCATGCTTGTGTCTTTTTCGCTGAGCTTTTAGCACAGCCCCTGCCCCAGCCTCTATTGCTTTCCTTTTACCCATCTGGGACGGTTATTGGTGATAAAATGTTCTACAGAGTATCAGCATGATGATGAAACCTACGGGATGGCACAGTATTGGCAATAGCACAGAGCTAAGAAGTGCCCCCACGCGCTTTATAGCGCTCGTTGGTGTCAAGTGGGTGCAGGTAAAAATGGCTGCCTCCTGGGGCTTCAAAGCAGCTTGGGATATGTAGTCCCTCTCGAGTCTTTAGTGAGTCCCACGCAGCGAAGTGCCCCACGCGCTTTATAGCACTCATTGGTGTCAAGTGGGTGCAGGTGCAGGTGATAATGGCTGCCTCCTGGGGCCTCAAAGCAGCTTGGGTATATGTAGTCCCTCTCGAGTCTTTAGCGCGTCCCGCACAGCGAAGTGCCCCCACGCGCTTTATATCGCTTGTTGGTGTCAAGTGGGTGCAGGTGAAAATGGCCGCCTCCTGGGGCCTCTAAGCAGCTTGGGATATGCAGTCCCTCTCGAGTCTTTAGCGCGTCCCCACACATTTGATTTACTAGTAAGTCCCTAGTAAAGTGCACTAGAGGTGCCCAGGGCCTGTAAATCAAATGCTACTAGTGGACCTGTAGCACTAGTTGTGCAACCCACATGAGTAGCCCTGTACTCATGTCTCAGATTGGCCACTGCAGTGTCTGTGTATGCAGTTTTAAACTGTAAATTTGACTTGGTAAGTGTACCCACTTACCAGGCCTAACCTTTCCCTTTTCGTACATGTAAGGCAACCCTAAGGTAGGCCCAGGTAGCCCCATGAGCAGGGTGCAGTGTTTGGTTAAGGTAGGACATAAACTAATGTGTTTTATATGTCCTGACAGTGAAACACTACCAAATACGGTTTTCACTGTTGCAAGGCCTATCTCTCTCATAGGTTAACCTGGGGACTGCCTTTAAACATGATTAAAGCATAGCTTCCCTTTGGGAGCAGATGGGCATGTGGAGTTTGGGACCTCTGAACTCACAATTTAAAAATACATCCTTTAGTAAAGTTGATTTTAAGACTGTGTGTTTGAAAATGCCACTTTTAGAAAGTGGGCATTTTCTTGCTTGAACCATTTTTGTGACTCTGCCTGTTTGTGGATTCCCTGTCTGGGTTAGTTTGACAGCTGGGCTGATTGCACCTCTCTCCAGACAGTGACACAAAGGGGGCTGGGGTGTAGCCTGCATCTTCCAATGAGCCATCTGTGTTAGGAGGGAGGGGAGGAGTGGTCACTCACACCTGAAAGGGTTGTGCCTGCCCTCACACAATGCAGACTCCAACCCCTGGTGTGTGTCTGAGGCCTTGCCTGGGCAAGGCAGGATTTCACAATCAAGTGAGACTTTCCTTTGAAGTAAGCATACTTCAAATGCCAAAATGGGTATAAGAAGAGCACCAAAACCCACAAACTTTAGACACTTCTTGGGGTAGACACTCTACCCCACAGACACTTCTGGACAAGAAACCTGCTGGTGAAGAATCCCTGAACCAGACCTGCCAAGAGGAACTACCTGGCTTCCCAAAGGACTCACTGGGACTGCTTTTCTGACAAGGACTGCTGCCTTGCTGTTGCCCTGCTACCTTGCTGCTCCCTGACTGTGCTGAGAAGTGCTCTTCAAGGGCTTGGATAGAGCTTCCCTCCTATTCCCTGAAGTCTCAGGACCAAAAGGGCTTCTCTCCTGCAACTGGACTCCTTGTGTGGCGAAAATTCGAAGCACAACCTGCTAAAAACAACACACAGCCTGCGGTGAGAAATTCACTGCACGCTGAACCAGGACGACGCATCGTGACTTCGCAAGGAGAAGATCAACGCAGCGCCTATGTTGCGACTGAAACTTGAACGCACGGCCCACTGGATCAACGCACAGCCGACCCGGGACGACACAGCCCGACTTTCAGAGACGCAGCGCCTGCCGTGCGGGAAAAATTTCCACGCAACCCCCACTGTATTGATGCAGCGCTTGTGACTTTGCTCCGCAAGCCCTGGATTCCACGCACAGTCCCCGGGTTGCCAGAAAACCCCGCAACCTGAAGATGAACCAAGTTTGTGCGCCGGAAATCAACGCAAAGCCTTCTCCTGCATGTAAAATACCGACGCAAGTACGTGTGCGAAGGGGCGAAACCGACGCACACCTCCCCGTTTTCCACGCATCGCCTCCTCTGCGGTCCCTTGTGGAGATTTTGAATGCAAACCAGGTACTTTGTGCTTGCCAGAGACCTTTATTGTTTTCAAGAGACATTAATTTGTTTTGCAAAGACTTAAGACACTTTATATCACTTTTACAGTGAGATCTCAACTTATACTTTTTGCATTTTAATCATTTTGGCCTGCATCTTATCAGATAAATATTATATATTTTTCGAAACACTGTGTGGTGTATTTTTGGGGTACTATGTGGTGTTATTGTATGATTTATTGTACAAATACTCTACACATTGCCTTGTAAGTTAAGCCTGACTGCTGAGTGCCAAGCTACCAGAGGGTGGGCACAGGATAATTTGGATTGTGTGTGACTTACCCTGACTAGAGTGAGGATCCTTGCTTGGACAGGGGGTAACCTGACTGCCAACCAAAGACCCAATTTTTAACAAATAGGTATGTATAGGGATCATGGCCTTTGTAAATATATTTTAAATATTTTTTTTAGTAAATAGTGTATGTTTCTTAACAGCCCATGTTGTAAGGATAAAACATGGCTGGGCTGAGTAACTATTTTGGAAGACAGAACAATAAACTAGACCACACAACAAACTGGTCTCCTTGAATCAATGGACTGAATGTTGAAGGAATTGCCACTGGACTCTAGAAACTTGATATAGTTTTATTTACGTTGAAACTGTGAACTGGACCTTGCTAAGAGATTCCCTTGAGCCATTTCTTTCGGCACGTTTAACCGCTTTGCAACCAAGGACGTAACAGTTATGTCCTTGGCTGCGACGCTGGGGCCCTGAGGATGTAACCGTTACGTCCTTGGACTGGCTAATGGGTGGAACGCTAGCGCTCCCCCCCATGAGCCTCGCCTCGGCTTCCCTTTCCACTCCCACCCCGACCTCCTATGGTGTCTGATAGCATCAACACGCGATCGTGCGCTGACCTCATCAGAGGGCTGCCCCTCCACGCTGGAGGCTCAGCTTCCAGCACCAATCGGTGGAGAAATGTTTTTGCATTTCTCCTCTGATCATGTGGAGGGGCCGAGAGAGGCATCAAAGGAAAGGAAAGGCCTTTCCTTTCCTTTCCTTTGATGTCTTTCTCAGCAATCGGGCAGCAGAAATGGCCACTAGACACCAAGGAGTTTTTTTTAATGTTATTGTCATGAGGGGAGTGGCCCCTTGGGCAAGGGCCACTCCCCAGGGGGTCAAATTATTTTTAGGCCATTTCTGCCCCCCGGGGGCAGATTGGGCTTTTTTATTATGCCAATCTGCCCCCAAGGGGGGCAGAAACCACTAGACACCAGGGATAATTTTTTGCCCCCCCCCCCCTGGGGCAAGGGTCACTCCGGGGGGGGGCAAAATTAATTTTAGGCCATTTCTGCCCCCCTTGGGGGCATACCAGCCTATTTTTATTAGGCTAATCTGCCCCCAAGGGGGGCAGAAACCACTAGACAACAAGGATTTTTTTTTTATATATATATTATTGAATGAGGAGAGTAAAATATTTTTAGGCCTTTTCTGTCCCACCTGGGGGCAGATGGGCCTATTATATTGCGGGGGGCAGAAACCCCTAGACACCAGGGATTTTTTTTTTTTTTATTAATTTTTTTCTATATGGGGAGCGACCCCTTAGGCAAGAGTTGCTCCCCTGGGGGGCAAATTGTATTTAGGCCATTTTTGCAGACCAGCCTATTTTTATTAGGCTAATCTGACCCCAAGGGGGGCAGAAACCACTAGACCCCAAGGATTTTTATTTATTTGCATCAATTTCACGCAAGGGGAGCGACCCCTTAGGCAAGTGTTGCTCTTCTGGGGGGGCAAGTTTATTTTAGGCCATTTCTGCCCCCCTAGATTGGCCTATTTTTATTAGGGATTGGTGTGTGTGTATGTGTGCGTTTTGTTTGGGGGGGCAGCCCCTTGGGCATGGGTCGCTCCCCATGGGGGCACATTACTGTTGGCCATATCTGCCGATCAGCCTATTTTTGGAAAGCAAAGGAGACCAGGGAAGATTTTTTTTCTCCAAAATAAGAGGGTGGAGGTATGCCCAGAAACAAAACAAAAAATAGTGCACTGGTGACAACCAATCAGTATGGGCCTGGTTATGCCACACCCCAACTGAATGGGGTAACAGCTCTCCCCCCGCACACTAAAACATCTTATCCCACAGCAAGCAAGAGGACATTTGATTATTTGGGGTTTTGATTTTACATTTGGGCTATGAGAGCTTGGCTAACTCTCAAAATCATCCCACTTGGAATGGTGAGGGCTGCACTTTTTGGACTTTGGGACACTGCCATGTAGAAAAATCCACGAGACCTAGACAGTGGGAAAAATGTGATTTTTTAGCTGGATTTGAACACTGGGGGATGCACGCAAACCACACCTCCCTGGACTCCCTTGGGTTTGGGAGGGTTCTCTGTATGGCTGCTGAGCCCAGGACAAAAAACGCAGGTGCCCCCCCCACCCTCCCACAAAAACAGGTAGTTTTGTATTTGATCATGTTGATGTGTCCAGATAGTGTTTTGGGGCATTTCCTTTTGTGGGCACTAGGCCTACCCACACAAGTGAGGTACCATTTTTATCGGGAGACTTGGGGGAATGCAGGGTGGAAGGAAATTTGTGGCTACTCTCAGATTCCAGAACTTTCTGTCACGAAATGTGAGGAAAACTTGTTATTTTAGCCACATTTTGAGGTTTGCAAAGGATTCTGGGTAACAGAACCTGGTCAGAGCCCCACAAGTCACCTCAGCTTGGATTCCCCTGGGTTTCTAGTTTTCAAAAATGTGCTGGTTTGCTAGGTTTCCCCAGTTGCCGGCTGAGCTAGAGGCCAAAATCCACAGGTAGGCACTGTTTTCTATGAAAAAATGTGATGTGTCCACGTTGTGTTTTGGGGCATTTCCTGTCGTGGGCGCCAAGCCTGCCCACACAAGTGAGGTATCATTTTTATTGGGAGACTTGGGGGAATGCTGGGTGGAAGGAAATGTGTGGCTCCTCTCAGATTCCAGAACTTTCTGTCACCGAAATGTGAGGAAAACTTGTTTTTTTAGCCACTTTTTGAGGTTTGCAAAGGATTCTGGGTAACAGAACCTGGTCAGAGCCCCACGAGTCACCCCATCTTGGATTCCCCTAGGTCTCTGGTTTTCAAAAATGCACAGGTTTGGTAGGTTTCCCTATGTGCCGGCTGAGCTAGAGGCCAAAATCTACAGGTAGGCACTTTGCAAAAAACAGCTCTGTATTTTGTCAAAAAATGGGATGTGTCCACGTTGTGTTTTGGGGCATTTCCTGTGGCGGGCGCTAGGCCTACCCACACAAGTGAGGTATCATTTTTATCGGGAGACTTGGGGGAACGCTGGGTGGAAGGAAATATGTGGCTCCTCTCAGATTCCAGAACTTTCTGTCACCGAAATGTGAGGAAAACTTGTTTTTTTAGCCACTTTTTGAGGTTTGCAAAGGATTCTGGGTAACAGAACCTGGTCAGAGCCCCATAAGTCACCCTATCTACGATTCCCCTAGGTCTCTAGTTTTCAAAAATGCAAAGGTTTGGTAGGTTTCCCTATGTGCCGGCTGAGCTAGAGGCCAAAATCTACAGGTAGACACTTTGCAAAAAACAGCTCTGTATTTTCTCCAAATATGGGATGTGTCCACGTTGTGTTTTGGGGCATTTCCTGTGGCGGGCGCTAGGCCTACCCACACAAGTGAGGTATCATTTTTATCGGGAGACTTGGGGGAACGCTGGGTAGAAGGAAATTTGTGGCTCCTTTCAGATTCCAGAACTTTCTGTCACTGAAATGTGAGGAAAACGTGTTTTTTTAGCCACTTTTTGAGGTTTGCAAAGGATTCTGGGTAACAGAACCTGGTCAGAGCCCCACGAGTCACCCCATCTTGGATTCCCCTAGGTCTCTAGTTTTCAAAAATGCACAGGTTTGGTAGGTTTCCCTATGTGCCGGCTGAGCTAGAGGCCAAAATCTACAGGTAGGCACTTTGCAAAAAACAGCTCTTTTTTTGTCAAAAAATGGGATGTGTCCACGTTGTGTTTTGGGGCATTTCCTGTCGCGGACGCTAGGCCTACCCACACAAGTGAGGTCTCATTTTTATCGGGAGACTTGGGGGAACGCTTGGTGGAAGGAAATTTGAGGCTCCTCTGAGATTACAGAACTTTCTGTCACCGAAATGTGAGGAAAACTTGTTTTTTTTTGCCACTTTTTGAGGTTTGCAAAGGATTCTGGGTAACAGAACCTGGTCAGAGCCCCACGAGTCACCCCATCTTGGATTCCCCTAGGTCTCTAGTTTTCAAAAATGCACAGGTTTGGTAGGTTTCCCTATGTGCCGGCTGAGCTAGAGGCCAAAATCTACAGGTAGGCACTTTGCAAAAAACAGCTCTGTATTTTGTCAAAAAATGGGATGTGTCCACGTTGTGTTTTGGGGCATTTGCTGTGGCGGGCGTTAGGCCTACCCACACAAGTGAGGTATCATTTTTATCGGGAGACTTGGGGGAACGCTGGGTGGAAGGAAATTTGTGGCTCCTTTCAGATTCCAGAACTTTCTGTCACCGAAATGTGAGGAAAACTTGTTTTTTTAGCCACTTTTTGAGGTTTGCAAAGGATTCTGGGTAACAGAACCTGGTCAGAGCCCCACGAGTCACCCCATCTTGGATTCCCCTAGGTCTCTAGTTTTCAAAAATGCACAGGTTTGGTAGGTTTCCATATGTGCCGGCTAAGCTAGAGGCCAAAATCTACAGGTAGGCACTTTGCAAAAAACAGCTCTGTATTTTGTCAAAAAATGGGATGTGTCCACGTTGTGTTTTGGGGCATTTCCTGTGGCGGGCGCTAGGCCTACCCACACAAGTGAGGTATCATTTTTATCGGGAGACTTGGGGGAACGCTGGGTGGAAGGAAATATGTGGCTCCTCTCAGATTCCAGAACTTTCTGTCACCGAAATGTGAGGAAAACTTGTTTTTTTAGCCACTTTTTGAGGTTTGCAAAGGATTCTGGGTAACAGAACCTGGTCAGAGCCCCATAAGTCACCCTATCTACGATTCCCCTAGGTCTCTAGTTTTCAAAAATGCAAAGGTTTGGTAGGTTTCCCTATGTGCCGGCTGAGCTAGAGGCCAAAATCTACAGGTAGACACTTTGCAAAAAACAGCTCTGTATTTTCTCAAAATATGGGATGTGTCCACGTTGTGTTTTGGGGCATTTCCTGTGGCGGGCGCTAGGCCTACCCACACAAGTGAGGTATCATTTTTATCGGGAGACTTGGGGGAACGCTGGGTAGAAGGAAATTTGTGGCTCCTTTCAGATTCCAGAACTTTCTGTCACTGAAATGTGAGGAAAACGTGTTTTTTTAGCCACTTTTTGAGGTTTGCAAAGGATTCTGGGTAACAGAACCTGGTCAGAGCCCCACGAGTCACCCCATCTTGGATTCCCCTAGGTCTCTAGTTTTAAAAAATGCACAGGTTTGGTAGGTTTCCATATGTGCCGGCTAAGCTAGAGGCCAAAATCTACAGGTAGGCACTTTGCAAAAAACAGCTCTGTATTTTGTCAAAAAATGGGATGTGTCCACGTTGTGTTTTGGGGCATTTCTTGTGGCGGGCGCTAGGCCTACCCACACAAGTGAGGTATCATTTTTATCGGGAGACTTGGGGGAACGCTGGGTGGAAGGAAATTTGTGGCTCCTTTCAGATTCCAGAACTTTCTGTCACCGAAATGTGAGGAAAACTTGTTTTTTTAGCCACTTTTTGAGGTTTGCAAAGGATTCTGGGTAACAGAACCTGGTCAGAGCCCCACGAGTCACCCCATCTTGGATTCCCCTAGGTCTCTAGTTTTCAAAAATGCACAGGTTTGGTAGGTTTCCATATGTGCCGGCTAAGCTAGAGGCCAAAATCTACAGGTAGGCACTTTGCAAAAAACAGCTCTGTATTTTGTCAAAAAATGGGATGTGTCCACGTTGTGTTTTGGGGCATCTCCTGTCGCGGCCGCTAGGCCTACCCACACAAGTGAGGTATCATTTTTATCGGGAGACTTGGGGGAACGCTGGGTCGAAATAAATTTGTGGCTCCTCTCAGATTCCAGAACTTTCTGTCACCGAAATGTGAGGAAAACTTTTTTTTTTAGCCACTTTTTGAGGTTTGCAAAGGATTCTGGGTAACAGAACCTGGTCAGAGCCCCACGAGTCGCCCCATCTTGGATTCCCCTAGGTCTCTAGTTTTAAAAAATGCACAGGTTTGGTAGGTTTCCATATGTGCCGGCTAAGCTAGAGGCCAAAATCTACAGGTAGGCACTTTGCAAAAAACAGCTCTGTATTTTGTCAAAAAATGGGATGTGTCCACGTTGTGTTTTGGGGCATTTCTTGTGGCGGGCGCTAGGCCTACCCACACAAGTGAGGTATCATTTTTATCGGGAGACTTGGGGGAACGCTGGGTGGAAGGAAATTTGTGGCTCCTTTCAGATTCCAGAACTTTCTGTCACCGAAATGTGAGGAAAACTTGTTTTTTTAGCCACTTTTTGAGGTTTGCAAAGGATTCTGGGTAACAGAACCTGGTCAGAGCCCCACGAGTCACCCCATCTTGGATTCCCCTAGGTCTCTAGTTTTCAAAAATGCACAGGTTTGGTAGGTTTCCATATGTGCCGGCTAAGCTAGAGGCCAAAATCTACAGGTAGGCACTTTGCAAAAAACAGCTCTGTATTTTGTCAAAAAATGGGATGTGTCCACGTTGTGTTTTGGGGCATTTCCTGTGGCGGGCGCTAGGCCTACCCACACAAGTGAGGTATCATTTTTATCGGGAGACTTGGGGGAACGCTGGGTGGAAGGAAATATGTGGCTCCTCTCAGATTCCAGAACTTTCTGTCACCGAAATGTGAGGAAAACTTGTTTTTTTAGCCACTTTTTGAGGTTTGCAAAGGATTCTGGGTAACAGAACCTGGTCAGAGCCCCATAAGTCACCCTATCTACGATTCCCCTAGGTCTCTAGTTTTCAAAAATGCAAAGGTTTGGTAGGTTTCCCTATGTGCCGGCTGAGCTAGAGGCCAAAATCTACAGGTAGACACTTTGCAAAAAACAGCTCTGTATTTTCTCAAAATATGGGATGTGTCCACGTTGTGTTTTGGGGCATTTCCTGTGGCGGGCGCTAGGCCTACCCACACAAGTGAGGTATCATTTTTATCGGGAGACTTGGGGGAACGCTGGGTAGAAGGAAATTTGTGGCTCCTTTCAGATTCCAGAACTTTCTGTCACTGAAATGTGAGGAAAACGTGTTTTTTTAGCCACTTTTTGAGGTTTGCAAAGGATTCTGGGTAACAGAACCTGGTCAGAGCCCCACGAGTCACCCCATCTTGGATTCCCCTAGGTCTCTAGTTTTAAAAAATGCACAGGTTTGGTAGGTTTCCATATGTGCCGGCTAAGCTAGAGGCCAAAATCTACAGGTAGGCACTTTGCAAAAAACAGCTCTGTATTTTGTCAAAAAATGGGATGTGTCCACGTTGTGTTTTGGGGCATTTCTTGTGGCGGGCGCTAGGCCTACCCACACAAGTGAGGTATCATTTTTATCGGGAGACTTGGGGGAACGCTGGGTGGAAGGAAATTTGTGGCTCCTTTCAGATTCCAGAACTTTCTGTCACCGAAATGTGAGGAAAACTTGTTTTTTTAGCCACTTTTTGAGGTTTGCAAAGGATTCTGGGTAACAGAACCTGGTCAGAGCCCCACGAGTCACCCCATCTTGGATTCCCCTAGGTCTCTAGTTTTCAAAAATGCACAGGTTTGGTAGGTTTCCATATGTGCCGGCTAAGCTAGAGGCCAAAATCTACAGGTAGGCACTTTGCAAAAAACAGCTCTGTATTTTGTCAAAAAATGGGATGTGTCCACGTTGTGTTTTGGGGCATTTCTTGTGGCGGGCGCTAGGCCTACCCACACAAGTGAGGTATCATTTTTATCGGGAGACTTGGGGGAACGCTGGGTGGAAGGAAATTTGTGGCTCCTTTCAGATTCCAGAACTTTCTGTCACCGAAATGTGAGGAAAACTTGTTTTTTTAGCCACTTTTTGAGGTTTGCAAAGGATTCTGGGTAACAGAACCTGGTCAGAGCCCCACGAGTCACCCCATCTTGGATTCCCCTAGGTCTCTAGTTTTCAAAAATGCACAGGTTTGTTAGGTTTCCCTATGTGCCGGCTGAGCTAGAGGCCAAAATCTACAGGTAGGCACTTTGCAAAAAACAGCTCTGTATTTTGTCAAAAAATGGGATGTGTCCACGTTGTGTTTTGGGGCATTTCCTGTCGCGGGCGCTAGGCCTACCCACACAAGTGAGGTATCATTTTTATCGGGAGACTTGGGGGAACACTGGGTGGAAGGAAATTTGTGGCTCCTCTCAGATTCCAGAACTTTCTGTCACCGAAATGTGAGGAAAACTTGTTTTTTAAGCCACTTTTTGAGGTTTGCAAAGGATTCTGGGTAACAGAACCTGGTCAGAGCCCCACGAGTCACCCCATCTTGGATTCCCCTAGGTCTCTAGTTTTCATAAATGCACAGGTTTGGTAGGTTTCCCTATGTGCCGGCTGAGCTAGAGGCCAAAATCTACAGGTAGGCACTTTGCAAAAAACAGCTCTGTATTTTGTCAAAAAATGGGATGTGTCCACGTTGTGTTTTGGTGCATTTCCTGTTGCGGGCGCTAGGCCTACCCACACAAGTGAGGTATCATTTTTATCGGGAGACTTGGGGGAACACTGGGTGGAAGGAAATTTGTTGCTCCTCTCAGATTCCAGAACCCTCTGTCACCGAAATGTGAGAAAAACTTATTTTTTTTGCCACTTTTTGAGGTTTGCAAAGGATTCTGGGTAACAGAACCTGGTCAGAGCCCCACGAGTCACCCCATCTTGGATTCCCCTAGGTCTCTAGTTTTCAAAAATGCACAGGTTTGGTAGGTTTCCTTATGTGCCGGCTGAGCTAGAGGCCAAAATCTACAGGTAGGCACTTTGAAAAAAACAGCTCTGTATTTTGTCAAAAAATGGGGTGTGTCCACGTTGTGTTTTGGGGCATTCCCTGTGGCGGGCGCTAGGCCTACCCACACAAGTGAGGTATCATTTTTATCGGGAGACTTGGGGGAACGTTGGGTGGAAGGAAATTCGTGGCTCCTCTCAGATTCCAGAACTTTCTGTCACCGAAATGTGAGGAAAACTTGTTTTTTTAGCCACTTTTTGAGGTTTGCAAAGGATTCTGGGTAACAGAACCTGGTCAGAGCGCCACGAGTCACCCCATCTTGGATTCCCCTAGGTCTCTAGTTTTCAAAAATGCACAGGTTTGGTAGGTTTCCCTATGTGCCGGCTGAGCTAGAGGCCAAAATCTACAGGTAGGCACTTTGCAAAAAACAGCTCTGTATTTTGTCAAAAAATGGGATGTGTCCACGTTGTGTTTTGGGGCATTTCCTGTTGCGGGAGCTAGGCCTACCCACACAAGTGAGGTATCATTTTTATCGGGAGACTTGGGGAAACGCTGGGTGGAAGGAAATTTGTGGCTCCTCTCAGATTCCAGAACTTTCTGTCACCGAAATGTGAGGAAAACTTGTTTTTTTGCCACTTTTTGAGGTTTGCAAAGGATTCTGGGTAACAGAACCTGGTCAGAGCCCCACGAGTCACCCCATCTTGGATTCCCCTAGGTCTCTAGTTTTCAAAAATGCACAGGTTTGGTAGGTTTCCCTATGTGCCGGCTGAGCTAGAGGCCAAAATCTACAGGTAGGAACTTTGCAAAAAACAGCTCTGTATTTTGTCAAAAAATGGGATGTGTCCACGTTGTGTTTTGGGGAATTCTGTGTTGCGGCCGCCAGGCCTACCCACACAAGTGAGGTATCATTTTTATCGGGAGACTTGGGGGAACGCTGGGTCGAAAGAAATTTGTGGCTCCTCTCAGATTCCAGAACTTTCTGTCACCGAAATGTGAGGAAAACTTGTTTTTTTAGCCACTTTTTGAGGTTTGCAAAGGATTCTGGGTAACAGAACCCGGTCAGAGCCCCACGAGTCACCCCATCTCGGATTCCCCTAGGTCTCTAGTTTTCAAAAATCCACAGGTTTGGTAGGTTTTCCTATGTGCCGGCTGAGCTAGAGGCCAAAATCTACAGGTAGGCACTTTGCAAAAAACAGCTCTGTATTTTGTCAAAAAATGGGATGTGTCCACGTTGTGTTTTGGGGCATTTCCTGTGGCGGGCGCTAGGCCTACCCACACAAGTGAGGTATCATTTTTATCGGGAGACTTGGGGGAATGCTGGGTGGAAGGAAATTTGTGGCTCCTCTCAGATTCCAGAACTTTCTGTCACCGAAATGTGAGGAAAACTTGTTTTTTTAGCCACTTTTTGAGGTTTGCAAAGGATTCTGGGTAACAGAACCTGGTCAGAGCCCCACGAGTCACCCCATCTTGGATTCCCCTAGGTCTCTAGTTTTCAAAAATGCACAGGTTTGGTAGGTTTCCCTATGTGCCGGCTGAGCTAGAGGCCAAAATCTACAGGTAGGCACTTTGCAAAAAACAGCTCTGTATTTTGTCAAAAAATGGGATGTGTCCACGTTGTGTTTTGGGGTATTCTGTGTTGCGGCCGCTAGGCCTACCCACACAAGTGAGGTATCATTTTTATCGGGAGACTTGGGGGAACGCTGGGTCGAAAGAAATTTGTGGCTCCTCTCAGATTCCAGAACTTTCTGTCACCGAAATGTGAGGAAAACTTGTTTTTTTAGCCACTTTTTGAGGTTTGCAAAGGATTCTGGGTAACAGAACCTGGTCAGAGCCCCACGAGTCACCCCATCTCGGATTCCCCTAGGTCTCTAGTTTTCAAAAATCCACAGGTTTGGTAGGTTTCCCTATGTGCCGGCTGAGCTAGAGGCCAAAATCTACAGGTAGGCACTTTGCAAAAAACAGCTCTGTATTTTGTCAAAAAATGGGATGTGTCCACGTTGTGTTTTGGGGCATTTCCTGTGGCGGGCGCTAGGCCTACCCACACAAGTGAGGTATCATTTTTATCGGGAGACTTGGGGGAATGCTGGGTGGAAGGAAATTTGTGGCTCCTCTCAGATTCCAGAACTTTCTGTCACCGAAATGTGAGGAAAACTTGTTTTTTTAGCCACTTTTTGAGGTTTGCAAAGGATTCTGGGTAACAGAACCTGGTCAGAGCCCCACGAGTCACCCCATCTTGGATTCCCCTAGGTCTCTAGTTTTCAAAAATGCACAGGTTTGGTAGGTTTCCCTATGTGCCGGCTGAGCTAGAGGCCAAAATCTACAGGTAGGCACTTTGCAAAAAACAGCTCTGTATTTTGTCAAAAAATGGGATGTGTCCACGTTGTGTTTTGGGGCATTTCCTGTGGCGGGCGCTAGGCCTATCCACACAAGTGAGGTATCATTTTTATCGGGAGACTTGGGGGAACGTTGGGTGGATGGAAATTTGTGGCTCCTCTCAGATTCCAGAACTTTCTGTCACCGAAATGTGAGGAAAACTTGTTTTTTTAGCCACTTTTTGAGGTTTGCAAAGGATTCTGGGTAACAGAACCTGGTCAGAGCGTCATGAGTCACCCCATCTTGGATTCCCCTAGGTCTCTAGTTTTCAAAAATGCACACGTTTGGTAGGTTTCCCTATGTGCCGGCTGAGCTAGAGGCCAAAATCTACAGGTAGGCACTTTGCAAAAAACTGCTCTGTATTTTGTCAAAAAATGGGATGTGTCCACGTTGTGTTTTGGGGCATCTCCTGTCGCGGCCGCTAGGCCTACCCACACAAGTGAGGTATCATTTTTATCGGGAGACTTGGGGGAACGCTGGGTCGAAATAAATTTGTGGCTCCTCTCAGATTCCAGAACTTTCTGTCACCGAAATGTGAGGAAAACTTTTTTTTTTAGCCACTTTTTGAGGTTTGCAAAGGATTCTGGGTAACAGAACCTGGTCAGAGCCCCACGAGTCGCCCCATCTTGGATTCCCCTAGGCCTCTAGTTTTCAAAAATGCACAGGTTTGGTAGGTTTCCCTATGTGCCGGCTGAGCTAGAGGCCAAAATCTACAGGTAGGCACTTTGCAAAAAACAGCTCTGTATTTTGTCAAAAAATGGGATGTGTCCACGTTGTGTTTTGGGGCATTTCCTGTGGCGGGCGCTAGGCCTACCCACACAAGTGAGGTATCATTTTTATCGGGAGACTTGGGGGAACGTTGGGTGGAAGGAAATTTGTGGCTTCTCTCAGATTCCAGAACTTTCTGTCACCGAAATATAAGGAAAACTTGTTTTTTTAGCCACTTTTTGAGGTTTGCAAAGGATTCTGGGTAACAGAACCTGGTCAGAGCCCCACGAGTCACCCCATCTTGGATTCCCCTAGGTCTCTAGTTTTCAAAAATGCACAGGTTTGGTAGGTTTCCCTATGTGCCGGCTGAGCTAGAGGTCAAAATCTACAGGTAGGCACTTTGCAAAAAACAGCTCTGTATTTTGTCAAAAAATGGGATGTGTCCACGTTGTGTTTTGGGGCATTTCCTGTGGCGGGCGCTAGGCCTACCCACACAAGTGAGGTATCATTTTTATCGGGAGACTTGGGGGAACGCTGGGTGGAAGGAAATTTGTGGCTCCTCTCAGATTCCAGAACTTTCTGTCACCGAAATGTGAGGAAAACTTGTTTTTTTTTGCCACTTTTTGAGGTTTGCAAAGGATTCTGGGTAACAGAACCTGGTCGGAGCCCCATGAGTCACCCCATCTTGGATTCCCCTAGGTCTCTAGTTTTCAAAAATGCACAGGTTTAGTAGGTTTCCCTATGTGCCGGCTGAGCTAGAGGCAAAAATCTACAGGTAGGCACTTTGCAAAAAACAGCTCTGTATTTTGTCAAAAAATGGGATGTGTCCACGTTGTGTTTTGGGGCATTTCCCCTGGCGGGCGCTAGGCCTACCCACACAAGTGAGGTATCATTTTTATCGGGAGATTGGGGGAACGCTGGGTGGAAGGAAATTTGTGGCTCCTCTCAGATTCCAGAACTTTCTGTCACCGAAATGTGAGGAAAACTTGTTTTTTTAGCCACTTTTTGAGGTTTGCAAAGGATTCTGGGTAACAGAACCTGGTCAGAGCCCCACGAGTCACCCCATCTTGGATTCCCCTAGGTCTCTAGTTTTCAAAAATGCACAGGTTTGGTAGGTTTCCCTATGTGCCGGCTGAGCTAGAGGTCAAAATCTACAGGTAGGCACTTTGCAAAAAACAGCTCTGTATTTTGTCAAAAAATGGGATGTGTCCACGTTGTGTTTTGGGGCATTTCCTGTGGCGGGCGCTAGGCCTACCCACACAAGTGAGGTATCATTTTTATCGGGAGACTTGGGGGAACGCTGGGTGGAAGGAAATTTGTGACTCCTCTCAGATTCCAGAACTTTCTGTCACCGAAATGTGAGGAAAACTTGTTTTTTTTAGCCACTTTTTGAGGTTTGCAAAGGATTCTGGGTAACAGAACCTGGTCAGAGCTCCACGAGTCACCCCATCTTGGATTCCCCTAGGTCTCTAGTTTTCATAAATGCACAGGTTTGGTAGGTTTCCCTATGTGCCGGCTGAGCTAGAGGCCAAAATCTACAGGTAGGCACTTTGCAAAAAACAGCTCTGTATTTTGTCAAAAAATGGGATGTGTCCACGTTGTGTTTTGGGGCATTTCCTGTGGCGGGCGCTAGGCCTACCCACACAAGTGAGGTATCATTTTTATCGGGAGATTGGGGGAACGCTGGGTGGAAGGAAATTTGTGGCTCCTATCAGATTCCAGAACTTTCTGTCACCGAAATGTGAGGAAAACTTGTTTTTTTAGCCACTTTTTGAGGTTTGCAAAGGATTCTGGGTAACAGAACCTGGTCAGAGCCCCATGAGTCACCCCATCGTGGATTCCCCTAGGTCTCTAGTTTTCAAAAATGCACAGGTTTGGTAGGTTTCCCTATGTGCTGGCTGAGCTAGAGGCAAAAATCTACAGGTAGGCACTTTGCAAAAAACAGCTCTGTATTTTGTCAAAAAATGGGATGTGTCCACGTTGTGTTTTGGGGCATTTCCTGTGGCGGGCGCTAGGCCTACCCACACAAGTGAGGTATCATTTTTATCGGGAGACTTGGGGGAACGCTGGGTGGGAGTAAATTTGTGGCTCCTCTCAGATTCCAGAACTTTCTGTCACCGAAATGTGAGGAAAACGTGTTTGTTTTGGCCACTTTTTGAGGTTTGCAAAGGATTCTGGGTAACAGAACCTGGTCAGAGCCCCACGAGTCACCCCATCTTGGATTTCCCTAGGTCTCTAGTTTTAAAAAATGCACAGGTTTGGTAGGTTTCCCTATGTGCCGGCTGAGCTAGAGGCCAAAATCAACAGGTAGGAATTTTGCAAAAAACAGCTCTGTATTTTGTCAAAAAATGGGATGTGTCCACGTTGTGTTTTGGGGCATTTCCTGTGGCGGGCGCTAGGCCTACCTACACAAGTGAGGTATCATTTTTATCGGGAGATTGGGGGAACGCTGGGTGGAAGGAAATTTGTGGCTCCTCTCAGATTCCAGAACTTTCTGTCACCGAAATGTGAGGAAAACTTGTTTTTTGAGCCACTTTTTGAGGTTTGCAAAGGATTCTGGGTAACAGAACCTGGTCAGAGCACCACGAGTCACCCCATCTTGGATTCCCCTAGGTCTCTAGTTTTAAAAAATGCACAGGTTTGGTAGGTTTCCCTATGTGCCGGCTGAGCCAGAGGCCAAAATCAACAGGTAGGAACTTTGCAAAAAACAGCTCTGTATTTTGTCAAAAAATGGGATGTGTCCATGTTGTGTTTTGGGGCATTTCCTGTGGCGGGCGCTAGGCCTACCCACACAAGTGAGGTATCATTTTTATCGGGAGACTTGGGGGAACACTGGGTGGAAGGAAATTTGTGGCTCCTCTCAGATTCCAGAACTTTCTGTCACCGAAATGTGAGGAAAAATTGTTTTTTTAGCCACTTTTTGAGGTTTGCAAAGGATTCTGGGTAACAGAACCTGGTGAGAGCCCTACGAGTCACCCCATCTTGGATTCCCCTAGGTCTCTAGTTTTCAAAAATGCACAGGTTTGGTAGGTTTCCCTATGTGCTGGCTGAGCTAGAGGCAAAAATCTACAGGTAGGCACTTTGCAAAAAACAGCTCTGTATTTTGTCAAAAAATAGGATGTGTCCACGTTGTGTTTTGGGGCATTTCCTGTGGCGGGCGCTAGGCCTACCCACACAAGTGAGGTATCATTTTTATCGGGAGACTTGGGGGAACGCTGGGTGGGAGGAAATTTGTGGCTCCTCTCAGATTCCAGAACTTTCTGTCACCGAAATGTGAGGAAAACGTGTTTGTTTTGGCCACTTTTTGAGGTTTGCAAAGGATTCTGGGTAACAGAACCTGGTCAGAGCCCCACGAGTCACCCCATCTTGGATTCCCCTAGGTCTCTAGTTTTAAAAAATGCACAGGTTTGGTAGGTTTCACTATGTGCCGGCTGAGCTAGAGGCCAAAATCAACAGGTAGGAACTTTGCAAAAAACAGCTCTGTATTTTGTCAAAAAATGGGATGTGTCCACGTTGTGTTTTGGGGCATTTCCTGTGGCGGGCGCTAGGCCTACCCACACAAGTGAGGTATCATTTTTATCGGGAGACTTGGGGGAACACTGGGTGGAAGGAAATTTGTGGCTCCTCTCAGATTCCAGAACTTTCTGTCACCGAAATGTGAGGAAAACTTGTTTTTTTAGCCACTTTTTGAGGTTTGCAAAGGATTCTGGGTAACAGAACCTGGTCAGAGCCCCACGAGTCACCCCATCTTGGATTCCCCTAGGTCTCTAGTTTTCATAAATGCACAGGTTTGGTAGGTTTCCCTATGTGCCGGCTGAGCTAGAGGCCAAAATCTACAGGTAGGCACTTTGCAAAAAACAGCTCTGTATTTTGTCAAAAAATGGGATGTGTCCACGTTGTGTTTTGGGGCATTTCCTGTGGCGGGCGCTAGGCCTACCCACACAAGTGAGGTATCATTTTTATCGGGAGATTGGGGGAACGCTGGGTGGAAGGAAATTTGTGGCTCCTATCAGATTCCAGAACTTTCTGTCACCGAAATGTGAGGAAAACTTGTTTTTTTAGCCACTTTTTGAGGTTTGCAAAGGATTCTGGGTAACAGAACCTGGTCAGAGCCCCATGAGTCACCCCATCGTGGATTCCCCTAGGTCTCTAGTTTTCAAAAATGCACAGGTTTGGTAGGTTTCCCTATGTGCTGGCTGAGCTAGAGGCAAAAATCTACAGGTAGGCACTTTGCAAAAAACAGCTCTGTATTTTGTCAAAAAATGGGATGTGTCCACGTTGTGTTTTGGGGCATTTCCTGTGGCGGGCGCTAGGCCTACCCACACAAGTGAGGTATCATTTTTATCGGGAGACTTGGGGGAACGCTGGGTGGGAGTAAATTTGTGGCTCCTCTCAGATTCCAGAACTTTCTGTCACCGAAATGTGAGGAAAACGTGTTTGTTTTGGCCACTTTTTGAGGTTTGCAAAGGATTCTGGGTAACAGAACCTGGTCAGAGCCCCACGAGTCACCCCATCTTGGATTTCCCTAGGTCTCTAGTTTTAAAAAATGCACAGGTTTGGTAGGTTTCCCTATGTGCCGGCTGAGCTAGAGGCCAAAATCAACAGGTAGGAATTTTGCAAAAAACAGCTCTGTATTTTGTCAAAAAATGGGATGTGTCCACGTTGTGTTTTGGGGCATTTCCTGTGGCGGGCGCTAGGCCTACCTACACAAGTGAGGTATCATTTTTATCGGGAGATTGGGGGAACGCTGGGTGGAAGGAAATTTGTGGCTCCTCTCAGATTCCAGAACTTTCTGTCACCGAAATGTGAGGAAAACTTGTTTTTTGAGCCACTTTTTGAGGTTTGCAAAGGATTCTGGGTAACAGAACCTGGTCAGAGCACCACGAGTCACCCCATCTTGGATTCCCCTAGGTCTCTAGTTTTAAAAAATGCACAGGTTTGGTAGGTTTCCCTATGTGCCGGCTGAGCCAGAGGCCAAAATCAACAGGTAGGAACTTTGCAAAAAACAGCTCTGTATTTTGTCAAAAAATGGGATGTGTCCATGTTGTGTTTTGGGGCATTTCCTGTGGCGGGCGCTAGGCCTACCCACACAAGTGAGGTATCATTTTTATCGGGAGACTTGGGGGAACACTGGGTGGAAGGAAATTTGTGGCTCCTCTCAGATTCCAGAACTTTCTGTCACCGAAATGTGAGGAAAAATTGTTTTTTTAGCCACTTTTTGAGGTTTGCAAAGGATTCTGGGTAACAGAACCTGGTGAGAGCCCTACGAGTCACCCCATCTTGGATTCCCCTAGGTCTCTAGTTTTCAAAAATGCACAGGTTTGGTAGGTTTCCCTATGTGCTGGCTGAGCTAGAGGCAAAAATCTACAGGTAGGCACTTTGCAAAAAACAGCTCTGTATTTTGTCAAAAAATAGGATGTGTCCACGTTGTGTTTTGGGGCATTTCCTGTGGCGGGCGCTAGGCCTACCCACACAAGTGAGGTATCATTTTTATCGGGAGACTTGGGGGAACGCTGGGTGGGAGGAAATTTGTGGCTCCTCTCAGATTCCAGAACTTTCTGTCACCGAAATGTGAGGAAAACGTGTTTGTTTTGGCCACTTTTTGAGGTTTGCAAAGGATTCTGGGTAACAGAACCTGGTCAGAGCCCCACGAGTCACCCCATCTTGGATTCCCCTAGGTCTCTAGTTTTAAAAAATGCACAGGTTTATTAGGTTTCACTATGTGCCGGCTGAGCTAGAGGCCAAAATCAACAGGTAGGAACTTTGCAAAAAACAGCTCTGTATTTTGTCAAAAAATGGGATGTGTCCACGTTGTGTTTTGGGGCATTTCCTGTGGCGGGCGCTAGGCCTACCCACACAAGTGAGGTATCATTTTTATCGGGAGACTTGGGGGAACACTGGGTGGAAGGAAATTTGTGGCTCCTCTCAGATTCCAGAACTTTCTGTCACCGAAATGTGAGGAAAACTTGTTTTTTTAGCCACTTTTTGAGGTTTGCAAAGGATTCTGGGTAACAGAACCTGGTGAGAGCCCTATGAGTCACCCCATCTTGGATTCCCCTAAGTCTCTAGTTTTCAAAAATGCACAGGTTTGGTAGGTTTCCCTATATGCCGGCTGAGCTAGAGGCCAAAATCTTCAGGTAGGCACTTTGCAAAAAACAGCTCTGTATTTTGTCAAAAAATGGGATGTATCCACGTTGTGTTTTGGGGCATTTCCTGTGTCGGGCGCTAGGCCTACCCACACAAGTGAGGTATCATTTTTATTGGGAGATTGGGGGAACGCTGGGTGGAAGGAAATTTGTGGCTCCTCTCAGATTCCAGAACTTTCTGTCACCGAAATGTGAGGAAAACTTGTTTTTTGAGCCACTTTTTGAGGTTTGCAAAGGATTCTGGGTAACAGAACCTGGTCAGAGCCCCACGAGTCACCCCATCTTGGATTCCCTTAGGTCTCTAGTTTTAAAAAATGCACAGGTTTGGTAGGTTTCCCTATGTGCCGGCTGAGCTAGAGGCCAAAATCTACAGGTAGGCACTTTGCAAAAAACAGCTCTGTATTTTGTCAAAAAATGGGATGTGTCCACGTTGTGTTTTGGGGCATTTCCTGTCGCGGGCACTAGGCCTACCCACACAAGTGAGCTATCATTTTTATCGGGAGACTTGGGGGAACGCTGGGTGGAAGGAAATTTGTGGCTCCTCTCAGATTCCAGAACTTTCTGTCACCGAAATGTGAGGAAAACTTGTTTTTTTAGCCACTTTTTGAGGTTTGCAAAGGATTCTGGGTAACAGAACCTGGTCAGAGCCCCACGAGTCACCCCATCTAGGATTCCCCTAGGTCTCTAGTTTTCAAAAATGCAAAGGTTTGGTAGGTTTCCCTATGTGCCGGCTGAGCTAGAGGCCAAAATCTACAGGTAGGCACCTTGCCAAAAACAGCTCTGTATTTTGTCAAAAAATGGGATGTGTCCACGTTGTGTTTTGGGGCATTTCCTGTGGTGGGCGCTAGGCCTACCCACACAAGTGAGGTATCATTTTTATCGGGAGACTTGGGGGAACGCTGGGTGGAAGGAAATTTGTGGCTCCTTTCAGATTCCAGAACTTTCTGTCACCGAAATGTGAGGAAAACTTGTTTTTTTAGCCACTTTTTGAGGTTTGCAAAGGATTCTGGGTAACAGAACCTGGTCAGAGCCCCACGAGTCACCCCATCTTGGATTCCCCTAGGTCTCTAGTTTTAAAAAATGCACAGGTTTGGTAGGTTTCCCTATGTGCCCGCTGAGCTAGAGGCCAAAATCTACAGGTAGGCACTTTGCAAAAAACAGCTCTGTATTTTGTCAAAAAATGGGATGTTTCCACGTTGTGTTTTGGGGCATTTCCTGTCGCGGGCGCTAGGCCTACCCACACAAGTGAGGTATCATTTTTATCGGGAGACTAGGGGGAACACTGGGTGGAAGGAAATTTGTGGCTCCTCTCAGATTCCAGAACTTTCTGTCACCGCAATGTGAGGAAAACTTGTTTTTTTAGCCACTTTTTGAGGTTTGCAAAGGATTCTGGGTAACAGAACCTGGTCAGAGCCCCACGAGTCACCCCATCTTGGATTCCCCTAGGTCTCTAGTTTTAAAAAATGCACAGGTTTGGTAGGTTTCCCTATGTGCCGGCTGAGCTAGAGGCCAAAATCTACAGGTAGGCACTTTTAAAAAACAGCTCTGTATTTTGTCAAAAAATGGGATGTGTCCACGTTGTGTTTTGGGGCATTTCCTGTGGCGGGCGCTAGGCCTACCCACACAAGTGAGGTATCATTTTTATCGGGAGACTAGGGGGAACGCTGGGTGGAAGGAAATTTGTGGCTCCTCTCAGAGTCCAGAACTTTCTGTCACCGAAATGTGAGGAAAACTTGTTTTTTTAGCCACTTTTTGAGGTTTGCAAAGGATTCTGGGTAACAGAACTTGGTGAGAGCCCCACGAGTCACCCCATCTTGGATTCCCCTAAGTCTCTAGTTTTCAAAAATGCACAGGTTTGGTAGGTTTCCCTATATGCCGGCTGAGCTAGAGGCCAAAATCTACAGGTAGGCACTTTGCAAAAAACAGCTCTGTATTTTGTCAAAAAATGGTATGTGTCCACGTTGTGTTTTGGGGCATTTCCTGTGGCGGGCGCTAGGCCTACCCACACAAGTGAGGTATCATTTTTATCGGGAGACTTGGGGGAACGCTGGGTAGAAGGAAATTTGTGGCTCCTTTCAGATTCCAGAACTTTCTGTCACCGAAATGTCAGGAAAACTTGTTTTTTAAGCCACTTTTTGAGGTTTGCAAAGGATTCTGGGTAACAGAACCTGGTCAGAGCCCCACGAGTCACCCCATCTTGGATTCCCCTAGGTCTCTAGTTTTCAAAAATGCACAGGTTTGGTAGGTTTCCCTGTGTGCCGGCTGAGCTAGAGGCCAAAATCTACAGGTAGGCACTTTGCAAAAAACAGCTCTGTATTTTGTCAAAAAATGGGATGTGTCCACGTTGTGTTTTGGGGCATTTCCTGTCGCGGGCGCTAGGCCTACCCACACAAGTGAGCTATCATTTTTATCGGGAGACTTGGGGGAACGCTGGGTGGAAGGAAATTTGTGGCTCCTCTCAGATTCCAGAACTTTCTGTCACCGAAATGTGAGGAAAACTTGTTTTTTTAACCACTTTTTGAGGTTTGCAAAGGATTCTGGGTAACAGAACCTGGTCAGAGCCCCACGAGTCACCCCATCTAGGATTCCCCTAGGTCTCTAGTTTTCACAAATGCAAAGGTTTGGTAGGTTTCCCTATGTGCCGGCTGAGCTAGAGGCCAAAATCTACAGGTAGGCACTTTGCAAAAAACAGCTCTGTATTTTGTCAAAAAATGGGATGTGTCCACGTTGTGTTTTGGGGCATTTCCTGTGGCGGGCGCTAGGCCTACCCACACAAGTGAGGTATCATTTTTATCGGGAGACTTGGGGGAACGCTGGGTGGAAGGAAATTTGAGGCTCCTTTCAGATTCCAGAACTTTCTGTCACCGAAATGTGAGGAAAACTTGTTTTTTTAGCCACTTTTTGAGGTTTGCAAAGGATTCTGGGTAACAGAACCTGGTCAGAGCCCCACAAGTCACCCCATCTTGGATTCCCCTAGGTCTCTAGTTTTCAAAAATGCACAGGTTTGGTAGGTTTCCCTATGTGCCGGCTGAGCTAGAGGCCAAAATCTACAGGTAGGCACTTTGCAAAAAACTGCTCTGTATTTTGTCAAAAAATGGGATGTGTCCACGTTGTGTTCTGGGGCATTTCCTGTTGCGGCCGCTAGGCCTACCCACACAAGTGAGGTATCATTTTTATCGGGAGACTTGGGGGAACGCTGGGTCGAAAGAAATTTGTGGCTCCTCTCAGATTCTAGAACTTTGTGTCACCGAAATGTGAGGAAAACTTGTTTTTTTAGCCACTTTTTGAGGTTTGCAAAGGATTTTGGGTAACAGAACCTGGTCAGAGCCCCACGAGTCACCCCATCTTGGATTCCCCTATATCTCTAGTTTTCAAAAATGCACAGGTTTGGTAGGTTTCCCTATGTGCCGGTTGAGCTAGAGGCCAAAATCTACAGGTAGGCACTTTGCAAAAAACAGCTATGTATTTTGTCTAAAAATGGGATGTGTCCACGTTGTGTTTTGGGGCATTTCCTGTCGCGGGCGCTAGGCCTACCCACACAAGTGAGGTATCATTTTTATCGGGAGACTTGGGGGAACGCTGGGTGGAAGGAAATTTGTGGCTCCTCTCAGATTCCAGAACTTTCTGTCACCGAAATGTGAGGAAAACTTGTTTTTTTAGCCACTTTTTGAGGTTTGCAAAGGATTCTGGGTAACAGAACCTGGTCAGAGCCCCACGAGTCACCCCATCTTGGATTCCCCTAGGTCTCTAGTTTTCATAAATGCACAGGTTTTGTAGGTTTCCCTATGTGCCGGCTGAGCTAGAGGCCAAAATCTACAGGTAGGCACTTTGCAAAAAACAGCTCTATATTTTGTCAAAAAATGGGATGTGTCCACGTTGTGTTTTGGGGCATTTCCTGTGGCGGGCGCTAGGCCTACCCACACAAGTGAGGTATCATTTTTATCGGGAGATTGGGGGAATGCTGGGTGGAAGGAAATTTGTGGCTCCTCTCAGATTCCAGAACTTTCTGTCACCGAAATGTGAGGAAAACTTGTTTTTTTAGCCACTTTTTGAGGTTTGCAAAGGATTCTGTGTAACAGAACCTGGTCAGAGCCCCACGAGTCACCCCATCTTGGATTCCCCTAGGTCTCTAGTTTTCAAAAATGCACAGGTTTGGTAGGTTTCCCTATGTGCCGGCTGAGCTAGAGGCCAAAATCTACAGGTAGGCACTTTGCAAAAAACAGCTCTGTATTTTGTCAAAAAATGGGATGAGTCCACGTTGTGTTTTGGGGCATTTCCTGTGGCGGGCGCTAGGCCTATCCACACAAGTGAGGTATCATTTTTATCGGGAGACTTGGGGGAACGTTGGGTGGAAGGAAATTTGTGGCTCCTCTCAGATTCCAGAACTTTCTGTCACCGAAATGTGAGGAAAACTTGTTTTTTTAGCCACTTTTTGAGGTTTGCAAAGGATTCTGGGTAACAGAACCTGGTCAGAGCGCCACGAGTCACCCCATCTTGGATTCCCCTAGGTCTCTAGTTTTCAAAAATGCACAGGTTTGGTAGGTTTCCCTATGTGCCGGTGAGCTAGAGGCCAAAATCTACAGGTAGGCACTTTGCAAAAAACTGCTCTGTATTTTGTCAAAAAATGGGATGTGTCCACGTTGTGTTTTGGGGTATCTCCTGTCGCGGCCGCTAGGCCTACCCACACAAGTGAGGTATCATTTTTATCGGGAGACTTGGGGGAACGCTGGGTCGAAAGAAATTTGTGGCTCCTCTCAGATTCCAGAACTTTCTGTCACCGAAATGTGAGGAAAACTTGTTTTTTTAGCCACTTTTTGAGGTTTGCAAAGGATTCTGGGTAACAGAACCTGGTCAGAGCCCCACGAGTCACCCCATCTTGGATTCCCCTAGGTCTCTAGTTTTCAAAAATCCACAGGTTTGGTAGGTTTCCCTATGTGCCGGCTGAGCTAGAGGCCAAAATCTACAGGTAGGCACTTTGCAAAAAACAGCTCTGTATTTTGTCAAAAAATGGGATGTGTCCACGTTGTGTTTTGGGGCATTTCCTGTGGCGGGCGCTAGGCCTACCCACACAAGTGAGGTATCATTTTTATCGGGAGACTTGGGGGAACGCTGGGTGGGAGGAAATTTGTGGCTCCTCTCAGATTCCAGAACTTTCTGTCACCGAAATGTGAGGAAAACGTGTTTGTTTTGGCCACTTTTTGAGGTTTGCAAAGGATTCTGGGTAACAGAACCTGGTCAGAGCCCCACGAGTCACCCCATCTTGGATTCCCCTAGGTCTCTAGTTTTAAAAAATGCACAGGTTTGGTAGGTTTCACTATGTGCCGGCTGAGCTAGAGGCCAAAATCAACAGGTAGGAACTTTGCAAAAAACAGCTCTGTATTTTGTCAAAAAATGGGATGTGTCCACGTTGTGTTTTGGGGCATTTCCTGTGGCGGGCGCTAGGCCTACCCACACAAGTGAGGTATCATTTTTATCGAGAGACTTGGGGGAACGCTGGGTCGAAAGAAATTTGTGGCTCCTCTCAGATTCCAGAACTTTCTGTCACCGAAATGTGAGGAAAACTTGTTTTTTTAGCCACTTTTTGAGGTTTGCAAAGGATTCTGGGTAACAGAACCTGGTCAGAGCCCCACGAGTCACCCCATCTTGGATTCCCCTAGGTCTCTAGTTTTCAAAAATCCACAGGTTTGGTAGGTTTCCCTATGTGCCGGCTGAGCTAGAGGCCAAAATCTACAGGTAGGCACTTTGCAAAAAACAGCTCTGTATTTTGTCAAAAAATGGGATGTGTCCACGTTGTGTTTTGGGGCATTTCCCCTGGCGGGCGCTAGGCCTACCCACACAAGTGAGGTATCATTTTTATCGGGAGATTGGGGGAACGCTGGGTGGAAGGAAATTTGTGGCTCCTCTCAGATTCCAGAACTTTCTGTCACCGAAATGTGAGGAAAACTTGTTTTTTTAGCCACTTTTTGAGGTTTGCAAAGGATTCTGGGTAACAGAACCTGGTCAGAGCCCCACGAGTCACCCCATCTTGGATTCCCCTAGGTCTCTAGTTTTCAAAAATGCACAGGTTTGGTAGGTTTCCCTATGTGCCGGCTGAGCTAGAGGTCAAAATCTACAGGTAGGCACTTTGCAAAAAACAGCTCTGTATTTTGTCAAAAAATGGGATGTGTCCACGTTGTGTTTTGGGGCATTTCCTGTGGCGGGCGCTAGGCCTACCCACACAAGTGAGGTATCATTTTTATCGGGAGACTTGGGGGAACGCTGGGTGGAAGGAAATTTGTGACTCCTCTCAGATTCCAGAACTTTCTGTCACCGAAATGTGAGGAAAACTTGGTTTTTTTTGCCACTTTTTGAGGTTTGCAAAGGATTCTGGGTAACAGAACCTGGTCAGAGCCCCACGAGTCACCCCATCTTGGATTCCCCTAGGTCTCTAGTTTTCATAAATGCACAGGTTTGGTAGGTTTCCCTATGTGTCGGCTGAGCTAGAGGCCAAAATCTACAGGTAGGCACTTTGCAAAAAACAGCTCTGTATTTTGTCAAAAAATGGGATGTGTCCACGTTGTGTTTTGGGGCATTTCCTGTGGCGGGCGCTAGGCCTACCCACACAAGTGAGGTATCATTTTTATCGGGAGATTGGGGGAACGCTGGGTGGAAGGAAATTTGTGGCTCCTATCAGATTCCAGAACTTTCTGTCACCGAAATGTGAGGAAAACTTGTTTTTTTAGCCACTTTTTGAGGTTTGCAAAGGATTCTGGGTAACAGAACCTGGTCAGAGCCCCATGAGTCACCCCATCGTGGATTCCCCTAGGTCTCTAGTTTTCAAAAATGCACAGGTTTGGTAGGTTTCCCTATGTGCTGGCTGAGCTAGAGGCAAAAATCTACAGGTAGGCACTTTGCAAAAAACAGCTCTGTATTTTGTCAAAAAATGGGATGTGTCCACGTTGTGTTTTGGGGCATTTCCTGTGGCGGGCGCTAGGCCTACCCACACAAGTGAGGTATCATTTTTATCGGGAGACTTGGGGGAACGCTGGGTGGGAGTAAATTTGTGGCTCCTCTCAGATTCCAGAACTTTCTGTCACCGAAATGTGAGGAAAACGTGTTTGTTTTGGCCACTTTTTGAGGTTTGCAAAGGATTCTGGGTAACCGAACCTGGTCAGAGCCCCACGAGTCACCCCATCTTGGATTCCCCTAGGTCTCTAGTTTTAAAAAATGCACAGGTTTGGTAGGTTTCCCTATGTGCCGGCTGAGCTAGAGGCCAAAATCAACAGGTAGGAATTTTGCAAAAAACAGCTCTGTATTTTGTCAAAAAATGGGATGTGTCCACGTTGTGTTTTGGGGCATTTCCTGTGGCGGGCGCTAGGCCTACCTACACAAGTGAGGTATCATTTTTATCGGGAGATTGGGGGAACGCTGGGTGGAAGGAAATTTGTGGCTCCTCTCAGATTCCAGAACTTTCTGTCACCGAAATGTGAGGAAAACTTGTTTTTTGAGCCACTTTTTGAGGTTTGCAAAGGATTCTGGGTAACAGAACCTGGTCAGAGCACCACGAGTCACCCCATCTTGGATTCCCCTAGGTCTCTAGTTTTAAAAAATGCACAGGTTTGGTAGGTTTCCCTATGTGCCGGCTGTGCCAGAGGCCAAAATCAACAGGTAGGAACTTTGCAAAAAACAGCTCTGTATTTTGTCAAAAAATGGGATGTGTCCATGTTGTGTTTTGGGGCATTTCCTGTGGCGGGCGCTAGGCCTACCCACACAAGTGAGGTATCATTTTTATCGGGAGACTTGGGGGAACACTGGGTGGAAGGAAATTTGTGGCTCCTCTCAGATTCCAGAACTTTCTGTCACCGAAATGTGAGGAAAAATTGTTTTTTTAGCCACTTTTTGAGGTTTGCAAAGGATTCTGGGTAACAGAACCTGGTGAGAGCCCTACGAGTCACCCCATCTTGGATTCCCCTAGGTCTCTAGTTTTCAAAAATGCACAGGTTTGGTAGGTTTCCCTATGTGCTGGCTGAGCTAGAGGCAAAAATCTACAGGTAGGCACTTTGCAAAAAACAGCTCTGTATTTTGTCAAAAAATAGGATGTGTCCACGTTGTGTTTTGGGGCATTTCCTGTGGCGGGCGCTAGGCCTACCCACACAAGTGAGGTATCATTTTTATCGGGAGACTTGGGGGAACGCTGGGTGGGAGGAAATTTGTGGCTCCTCTCAGATTCCAGAACTTTCTGTCACCGAAATGTGAGGAAAACGTGTTTGTTTTGGCCACTTTTTGAGGTTTGCAAAGGATTCTGGGTAACAGAACCTGGTCAGAGCCCCACGAGTCACCCCATCTTGGATTCCCCTAGGTCTCTAGTTTTAAAAAATGCACAGGTTTGGTAGGTTTCACTATGTGCCGGCTGAGCTAGAGGCCAAAATCAACAGGTAGGAACTTTGCAAAAAACAGCTCTGTATTTTGTCAAAAAATGGGATGTGTCCACGTTGTGTTTTGGGGCATTTCCTGTGGCGGGCGCTAGGCCTACCCACACAAGTGAGGTATCATTTTTATCGGGAGACTTGGGGGAACACTGGGTGGAAGGAAATTTGTGGCTCCTCTCAGATTCCAGAACTTTCTGTCACCGAAATGTGAGGAAAACTTGTTTTTTTAGCCACTTTTTGAGGTTTGCAAAGGATTCTGGGTAACAGAACCTGGTGAGAGCCCTACGAGTCACCCCATCTTGGATTCCCCTAAGTCTCTAGTTTTCAAAAATGCACAGGTTTGGTAGGTTTCCCTATATGCCGGCTGAGCTAGAGGCCAAAATCTACAGGTAGGCACTTTGCAAAAAACAGCTCTGTATTTTGTCAAAAAATGGGATGTATCCACGTTGTGTTTTGGGGCATTTCCTGTGTCGGGCGCTAGGCCTACCCACACAAGTGAGGTATCATTTTTATTGGGAGATTGGGGGAACGCTGGGTGGAAGGAAATTTGTGGCTCCTCTCAGATTCCAGAACTTTCTGTCACCGAAATGTGAGGAAAACTTGTTTTTTTACCCACTTTTTGAGGTTTGCAAAGGATTCTGGGTAACAGAACCTGGTCAGAGCCCCACGAGTCACCCCATCTTGGATTCCCTTAGGTCTCTAGTTTTAAAAAATGCACAGGTTTGGTAGGTTTCCCTATGTGCCGGCTGAGCTAGAGGCCAAAATCTACAGGTAGGCACTTTGCAAAAAACAGCTCTGTATTTTGTCAAAAAATGGGATGTGTCCACGTTGTGTTTTGGGGCATTTCCTGTCGCGGGCGCTAGGCCTACCCACACAAGTGAGGTATCATTTTTATCGGGAGACTTAGGGGAACGCTGGGTGGAAGGAAATTTGTGGCTCCTCTCAGATTCCAGAACTTTCTGTCACCGAAATGTGAGGAAAACTTGTTTTTTTAGCCACTTTTTGAGGTTTGCAAAGGATTCTGGGTAACAGAACCTGGTCAGAGCCCCACGAGTCACCCCATCTAGGATTCCCCTAGGTCTCTAGTTTTCAAAAATGCAAAGGTTTGGTAGGTTTCCCTATGTGCCGGCTGAGCTAGAGGCCAAAATCTACAGGTAGGCACCTTGCCAAAAACAGCTCTGTATTTTGTCAAAAAATGGGATGTGTCCACGTTGTGTTTTGGGGCATTTCCTGTGGCGGGCGCTAGGCCTACCCACACAAGTGAGGTATCATTTTTATCGGGAGACTTGGGGGAACGCTGGGTGGAAGGAAATTTGTGGCTCCTTTCAGATTCCAGAACTTTCTGTCACCGAAATTTGAGGAAAACTTGTTTTTTTAGCCACTTTTTGAGGTTTGCAAAGGATTCTGGGTAACAGAACCTGGTCAGAGCCCCACGAGTCACCCCATCTTGGATTCCCCTAGGTCTCTAGTTTTAAGAAATGCACAGGTTTGGTAGGTTTCCCTATGTGCCGGCTGAGCTAGAGGCCAAAATCTACAGGTAGGCACTTTGCAAAAAACAGCTCTGTATTTTGTCAAAAAATGGGATGTTTCCACGTTGTGTTTTGGGGCATTTCCTGTCGCGGGCGCTAGGCCTACCCACACAAGTGAGGTATCATTTTTATCTGGAGACTAGGGGGAACACTGGGTGGAAGGAAATTTGTGGCTCCTCTCAGATTCCAGAACTTTCTGTCACCGCAATGTGAGGAAAACTTGTTTTTTTAGCCACTTTTTGAGGTTTGCTAAGGATTCTGGGTAACAGAACCTGGTCAGAGCCCCACGAGTCACCCCATCTTGGATTCCCCTAGGTCTCTAGTTTTCAAAAATGCACAGGTTTGGTAGGTTTCCCTATGTGCCGGCTGAGCTAGAGGCCAAACTCTACAGGTAGGCACTTTTAAAAAACAGCTCTGTATTTTGTCAAAAAATGGGATGTGTCCACGTTGTGTTTTGGGGCATTTCCTGTGGCGGGCGCTAGGCCTACCCACACAAGTGAGGTATCATTTTTATCGGGAGACTAGGGGGAACGCTGGGTGGAAGGAAATTTGTGGCTCCTCTCAGAGTCCAGAACTTTCTGTCACCGAAATGTGAGGAAAACTTGTTTTTTTAGCCACTTTTTGAGGTTTGCAAAGGATTCTGGGTAACAGAACCTAGTGAGAGCCCCACGAGTCACCCCATCTTGGATTCCCCTAAGTCTCTAGTTTTCAAAAATGCACAGGTTTGGTAGGTTTCCCTATATGCCGGCTGAGCTAGAGGCCAAAATCTACAGGTAGGCACTTTGCAAAAAACAGCTCTGTATTTTGTCAAAAAATGGGATGTGTCCACGTTGTGTTTTGGGGCATTTCCTGTGGCGGGCGCTAGGCCTACCCACACAAGTGAGGTATCATTTTTATCGGGAGACTTGGGGGAACGCTGGGTAGAAGGAAATTTGTGGCTCCTTTCAGATTCCAGAACTTTCTGTCACCGGAATGTGAGGAAAACTTGTTTTTTAAGCCACTTTTTGAGGTTTGCAAAGGATTCTGGGTAACAGAACCTGGTCAGAGCCCCACAAGTCACCCCATCTTGGATTCCCCTAGGTCTCTAGTTTTCAAAAATGCACAGGTTTGGTAGGTTTCCCTATGTGCCGGTTGAGCTAGAGGCCAAAATCTACAGGTAGGCACTTTGCAAAAAACTGCTCTGTATTTTGTCAAAAAATGGGATGTGTCCACGTTGTGTTCTGGGGCATTTCCTGTTGCGGCCGCTAGGCCTACCCACACAAGTGAGGTATCATTTTTATCGGGAGACTTGGGGGAACGCTGGGTCGAAAGAAATTTGTGGCTCCTCTCAGATTCTAGAACTTTGTGTCACCGAAATGTGAGGAAAACTTGTTTTTTTAGCCACTTTTTGAGGTTTGCAAAGGATTCTGGGTAACAGAACCTGGTCAGAGCCCCACGAGTCACCCCATCTTGGATTCCCCTATATCTCTAGTTTTCAAAAATGCACAGGTTTGGTAGGTTTCCCTATGTGCCGGTTGAGCTAGAGGCCAAAATCTACAGGTAGGCACTTTGCAAAAAACAGCTATGTATTTTGTCTAAAAATGGGATGTGTCCACGTTGTGTTTTGGGGCATTTCCTGTCGCGGGCGCTAGGCCTACCCACACAAGTGAGGTATCATTTTTATCGGGAGACTTGGGGGAACGCTGGGTGGAAGGAAATTTGTGGCTCCTCTCAGATTCCAGAACTTTCTGTCACCGAAATGTGAGGAAAACTTGTTTTTTTAGCCACTTTTTGAGGTTTGCAAAGGATTCTGGGTAACAGAACCTGGTCAGAGCCCCACGAGTCACCCCATCTTGGATTCCCCTAGGTCTCTAGTTTTCATAAATGCACAGGTTTCGTAGGTTTCCCTATGTGCCGGCTGAGCTAGAGGCCAAAATCTACAGGTAGGCACTTTGCAAAAAACAGCTCTGTATTTTGTCAAAAAATGGGATGTGTCCACGTTGTGTTTTGGGGCATTTCCTGTGGTGGGCGCTAGGCCTACCCACACAAGTGAGGTATCATTTTTATCGGGAGATTGGGGGAATGCTGGGTGGAAGGAAATTTGTGGCTCCTCTCAGATTCCAGAACTTTCTGTCACCGAAATGTGAGGAAAACTTGTTGTTTTAGCCACTTTTTGAGGTTTGCAAAGGATTCTGGGTAACAGAACTTGGTGAGAGCCCCACGAGTCACCCCATCTTGGATTCCCCTAAGTCTCTAGTTTTCAAAAATGCACAGGTTTGGTAGGTTTCCCTATATGCCGGCTGAGCTAGAGGCCAAAATCTACAGGTAGGCACTTTGCAAAAAACAGCTCTGTATTTTGTCAAAAAATGGGATGTGTCCACGTTGTGTTTTGGGGCATTTCCTGTGGCGGGCGCTAGGCCTACCCACACAAGTGAGGTATCATTTTTATCGGGAGACTTGGGGGAACGCTGGGTAGAAGGAAATTTGTGGCTCCTTTCAGATTCCAGAACTTTCTGTCACCGGAATGTGAGGAAAACTTGTTTTTTAAGCCACTTTTTGAGGTTTGCAAAGGATTCTGGGTAACAGAACCTGGTCAGAGCCCCACAAGTCACCCCATCTTGGATTCCCCTAGGTCTCTAGTTTTCAAAAATGCACAGGTTTGGTAGGTTTCCCTATGTGCCGGCTGAGCTAGAGGCCAAAATCTACAGGTAGGCACTTTGCAAAAAACTGCTCTGTATTTTGTCAAAAAATGGGATGTGTCCACGTTGTGTTCTGGGGCATTTCCTGTTGCGGCCGCTAGGCCTACCCACACAAGTGAGGTATCATTTTTATCGGGAGACTTGGGGGAACGCTGGGTCGAAAGAAATTTGTGGCTCCTCTCAGATTCTAGAACTTTGTGTCACCGAAATGTGAGGAAAACTTGTTTTTTTAGCCACTTTTTGAGGTTTGCAAAGGATTCTGGGTAACAGAACCTGGTCAGAGCCCCACGAGTCACCCCATCTTGGATTCCCCTAGGTCTCTAGTTTTCATAAATGCACAGGTTTCGTAGGTTTCCCTATGTGCCGGCTGAGCTAGAGGCCAAAATCTACAGGTAGGCACTTTGCAAAAAACAGCTCTGTATTTTGTCAAAAAATGGGATGTGTCCACGTTGTGTTTTGGGGCATTTCCTGTGGTGGGCGCTAGGCCTACCCACACAAGTGAGGTATCATTTTTATCGGGAGATTGGGGGAATGCTGGGTGGAAGGAAATTTGTGGCTCCTCTCAGATTCCAGAACTTTCTGTCACCGAAATGTGAGGAAAACTTGTTTTTTTAGCCACTTTTTGAGGTTTGCAAAGGATTCTGGGTAACAGAACCTGGTCAGAGCCCCACGAGTCACCCCATCTTGGATTCCCCTAGGTCTCTAGTTTTCAAAAATGCACAGGTTTGGTAGGTTTCCCTATGTGCCGGCTGAGCTAGAGGCCAAAATCTACAGGTAGGCACTTTGCAAAAAACAGCTCTGTATTTTGTCAAAAAATGGGATGTGTCCACGTTGTGTTTTGGGGTATTTCCTGTGGCGGGCGCTAGGCCTATCCACACAAGTGAGGTATCATTTTTATCGGGAGACTTGGGGGAACGTTGGGTGGAAGGAAATTTGTGGCTCCTCTCAGATTCCAGAACTTTCTGTCACCGAAATGTGAGGAAAACTTGTTTTCTTAGCCACTTTTTGAGGTTTGCAAAGGATTCTGGGTAACAGAACCTGGTCAGAGCGCCACGAGTCACCCCATCTTGGATTCCCCTAGGTCTCTAGTTTTCAAAAATGCACAGGTTTGGTAGGTTTCCCTATGTGCCGGTGAGCTAGAGGCCAAAATCTACAGGTAGGCACTTTGCAAAAAACTGCTCTGTATTTTGTCAAAAAATGGGATGTGTCCACGTTGTGTTTTGGGGCATCTCCTGTCGCGGCCGCTAGGCCTACCCACACAAGTGAGGTATCATTTTTATCGGGAGACTTGGGGGAACGCTGGGTCGAAAGAAATTTGTGGCTCCTCTCAGATTCCAGAACTTTCTGTCACCGAAATGTGAGGAAAACTTGTTTTTTTAGCCACTTTTTGAGGTTTGCAAAGGATTCTGGGTAACAGAACCTGGTCAGAGCCCCACGAGTCACCCCATCTTGGATTCCCCTAGGTCTCTAGTTTTTAAAAATCCACAGGTTTGGTAGGTTTCCCTATGTGCCGGCTGAGCTAGAGGCCAAAATCTACAGGTAGGCACTTTGCAAAAAACAGCTCTGTATTTTGTCAAAAAATGGGATGTGTCCACGTTGTGTTTTGGGGCATTTCCTGTGGCGGGCGCTAGGCCTACCCACACAAGTGAGGTATCATTTTTATCGGGAGACTTGGGGGAACGCTGGGTGGGAGGAAATTTGTGGCTCCTCTCAGATTCCAGAACTTTCTGTCACCGAAATGTGAGGAAAACGTGTTTGTTTTGGCCACTTTTTGAGGTTTGCAAAGGATTCTGGGTAACAGAACCTGGTCAGAGCCCCACGAGTCACCCCATCTTGGATTCCCCTAGGTCTCTAGTTTTAAAAAATGCACAGGTTTGGTAGGTTTCACTATGTGCCGGCTGAGCTAGAGGCCAAAATCAACAGGTAGGAACTTTGCAAAAAACAGCTCTGTATTTTGTCAAAAAATGGGATGTGTCCACGTTGTGTTTTGGGGCATTTCCTGTGGCGGGCGCTAGGCCTACCCACACAAGTGAGGTATCATTTTTATCGGGAGACTTGGGGGAACACTGGGTGGAAGGAAATTTGTGGCTCCTCTCAGATTCCAGAACTTTCTGTCACCGAAATGTGAGGAAAACTTGTTTTTTTAGCCACTTTTTGAGGTTTGCAAAGGATTCTGGGTAACAGAACCTGGTCAGAGCCCCACGAGTCACCCCATCTTGGATTCCCTTAGGTCTCTAGTTTTAAAAAATGCACAGGTTTGGTAGGTTTCCCTATGTGCCGGCTGAGCTAGAGGCCAAAATCTACAGGTAGGCACTTTGCAAAAAACAGCTCTGTATTTTGTCAAAAAATGGGATGTGTCCACGTTGTGTTTTGGGGCATTTCCTGTCGCGGGCGCTAGGCCTACCCACACAAGTGAGGTATCATTTTTATCGGGAGACTTAGGGGAACGCTGGGTGGAAGGAAATTTGTGGCTCCTCTCAGATTCCAGAACTTTCTGTCACCGAAATGTGAGGAAAACTTGTTTTTTTAGCCACTTTTTGAGGTTTGCAAAGGATTCTGGGTAACAGAACCTGGTCAGAGCCCCACGAGTCACCCCATCTAGGATTCCCCTAGGTCTCTAGTTTTCAAAAATGCAAAGGTTTGGTAGGTTTCCCTATGTGCCGGCTGAGCTAGAGGCCAAAATCTACAGGTAGGCACCTTGCCAAAAACAGCTCTGTATTTTGTCAAAAAATGGGATGTGTCCACGTTGTGTTTTGGGGCATTTCCTGTGGCGGGCGCTAGGCCTACCCACACAAGTGAGGTATCATTTTTATCGGGAGACTTGGGGGAACGCTGGGTGGAAGGAAATTTGTGGCTCCTTTCAGATTCCAGAACTTTCTGTCACCGAAATGTGAGGAAAACTTGTTTTTTTAGCCACTTTTTGAGGTTTGCAAAGGATTCTGGGTAACAGAACCTGGTCAGAGCCCCACGAGTCACCCCATCTTGGATTCCCCTAGGTCTCTAGTTTTAAAAAATGCACAGGTTTGGTAGGTTTCCCTATGTGCCGGCTGAGCTAGAGGCCAAAATCTACAGGTAGGCACTTTGCAAAAAACAGCTCTGTATTTTGTCAAAAAATGGGATGTTTCCACGTTGTGTTTTGGGGCATTTCCTGTCGCGGGCGCTAGGCCTACCCACACAAGTGAGGTATCATTTTTATCGGGAGACTAGGGGGAACACTGGGTGGAAGGAAATTTGTGGCTCCTCTCAGATTCCAGAACTTTCTGTCACCGCAATGTGAGGAAAACTTGTTTTTTTAGCCACTTTTTGAGGTTTGCGAAGGATTCTGGGTAACAGAACCTGGTCAGAGCCCCACGAGTCACCCCATCTTGGATTCCCCTAGGTCTCTAGTTTTCAACAATGCACAGGTTTGGTAGGTTTCCCTATGTGCGGCTGAGCTAGAGGCCAAAATCTACAGGTAGGCACTTTTAAAAAACAGCTCTGTATTTTGTCAAAAAATGGGATGTGTCCACGTTGTGTTTTGGGGCATTTCCTGTGGCGGGCGCTAGGCCTACCCACACAAGTGAGGTATCATTTTTATCAGGAGACTAGGGGGAACGCTGGGTGGAAGGAAATTTGTGGCTCCTCTCAGAGTCCAGAACTTTCTGTCACCGAAATGTGAGGAAAACTTGTTTTTTTAGCCACTTTTAGAGGTTTGCAAAGGATTCTGGGTAACAGAACTTGGTGAGAGCCCCACGAGTCACCCCATCTTGGATTCCCCTAAGTCTCTAGTTTTCAAAAATGCACAGGTTTGGTAGGTTTCCCTATATGCCGGCTGAGCTAGAGGCCAAAATCTACAGGTAGGCACTTTGCAAAAAACAGCTCTGTATTTTGTCAAAAAATGGGATGTGTCCACGTTGTGTTTTGGGGCATTTCCTGTGGCGGGCGCTAGGCCTACCCACACAAGTGAGGTATCATTTTTATCGGGAGACTTGGGGGAACGCTGGGTAGAAGGAAATTTGTGGCTCCTCTCAGAGTCCAGAACTTTCTGTCACCGAAATGTGAGGAAAACTTGTTTTTTTAGCCACTTTTTGAGGTTTGCAAAGGATTCTGGGTAACAGAACTTGGTGAGAGCCCCACGAGTCACCCCATCTTGGATTCCCCTAAGTCTCTAGTTTTCAAAAATGCACAGGTTTGGTAGGTTTCCCTATATGCCGGCTGAGCTAGAGGCCAAAATCTACAGGTAGGCACTTTGCAAAAAACAGCTCTGTATTTTGTCAAAAAATGGGATGTGTCCACGTTGTGTTTTGGGGCATTTCCTGTGGCGGGCGCTAGGCCTACCCACACAAGTGAGGTATCATTTTTATCGGGAGACTTGGGGGAACGCTGGGTAGAAGGAAATTTGTGGCTCCTTTCAGATTCCAGAACTTTCTGTCACCGAAATGTGAGGAAAACTTGTTTTTTAAGCCACTTTTTGAGGTTTGCAAAGGATTCTGGGTAACAGAACCTGGTCAGAGCCCCACGAGTCACCCCATCTTGGATTCCCCTAGGTCTCTAGTTTTCAAAAATGCACAGGTTTGGTAGGTTTCCCTGTGTGCCGGCTGAGCTAGAGGCCAAAATCTACAGGTAGGCACTTTGCAAAAAACAGCTCTGTATTTTGTCAAAAAATGGGATGTGTCCACGTTGTGTTTTGGGGCATTTCCTGTCGCGGGCGCTAGGCCTACCCACACAAGTGAGCTATCATTTTTATCGGGAGACTTGGGGGAACGCTGGGTGGAAGGAAATTTGTGGCTCCTCTCAGATTCCAGAACTTTCTGTCACCGAAATGTGAGGAAAACTTGTTTTTTTAACCACTTTTTGAGGTTTGCAAAGGATTCTGGGTAACAGAACCTGGTCAGAGCCCCACGAGTCACCCCATCTAGGATTCCCCTAGGTCTCTAGTTTTCACAAATGCAAAGGTTTGGTAGGTTTCCCTATGTGCCGGCTGAGCTAGAGGCCAAAATCTACAGGTAGGCACTTTGCAAAAAACAGCTCTGTATTTTGTCAAAAAATGGGATGTGTCCACGTTGTGTTTTGGGGCATTTCCTGTGGCGGGCGCTAGGCCTACCCACACAAGTGAGGTATCATTTTTATCGGGAGACTTGGGGGAACGCTGGGTGGAAGGAAATTTGAGGCTCCTTTCAGATTCCAGAACTTTCTGTCACCGAAATGTGAGGAAAACTTGTTTTTTTAGCCACTTTTTGAGGTTTGCAAAGGATTCTGGGTAACAGAACCTGGTCAGAGCCCCACAAGTCACCCCATCTTGGATTCCCCTAGGTCTCTAGTTTTCAAAAATGCACAGGTTTGGTAGGTTTCCCTATGTGCCGGCTGAGCTAGAGGCCAAAATCTACAGGTAGGCACTTTGCAAAAAACTGCTCTGTATTTTGTCAAAAAATGGGATGTGTCCACGTTGTGTTCTGGGGCATTTCCTGTTGCGGCCGCTAGGCCTACCCACACAAGTGAGGTATCATTTTTATCGGGAGACTTGGGGGAACGCTGGGTCGAAAGAAATTTGTGGCTCCTCTCAGATTCTAGAACTTTGTGTCACCGAAATGTGAGGAAAACTTGTTTTTTTAGCCACTTTTTGAGGTTTGCAAAGGATTCTGGGTAACAGAACCTGGTCAGAGCCCCACGAGTCACCCCATCTTGGATTCCCCTATATCTCTAGTTTTCAAAAATGCACAGGTTTGGTAGGTTTCCCTATGTGCCGGTTGAGCTAGAGGCCAAAATCTACAGGTAGGCACTTTGCAAAAAACAGCTATGTATTTTGTCTAAAAATGGGATGTGTCCACGTTGTGTTTTGGGGCATTTCCTGTCGCGGGCGCTAGGCCTACCCACACAAGTGAGGTATCATTTTTATCGGGAGACTTGGGGGAACGCTGGGTGGAAGGAAATTTGTGGCTCCTCTCAGATTCCAGAACTTTCTGTCACCGAAATGTGAGGAAAACTTGTTTTTTTAGCCACTTTTTGAGGTTTGCAAAGGATTCTGGGTAACAGAACCTGGTCAGAGCCCCACGAGTCACCCCATCTTGGATTCCCCTAGGTCTCTAGTTTTCATAAATGCACAGGTTTCGTAGGTTTCCCTATGTGCCGGCTGAGCTAGAGGCCAAAATCTACAGGTAGGCACTTTGCAAAAAACAGCTCTGTATTTTGTCAAAAAATGGGATGTGTCCACGTTGTGTTTTGGGGCATTTCCTGTGGCGGGCGCTAGGCCTACCCACACAAGTGAGGTATCATTTTTATCGGGAGATTGGGGGAATGCTGGGTGGAAGGAAATTTGTGGCTCCTCTCAGATTCCAGAACTTTCTGTCACCGAAATGTGAGGAAAACTTGTTTTTTTAGCCACTTTTTGAGGTTTGCAAAGGATTCTGGGTAACAGAACCTGGTCAGAGCCCCACGAGTCACCCCATCTTGGATTCCCCTAGGTCTCTAGTTTTCAAAAATCCACAGGTTTGGTAGGTTTCCCTATGTGCCGGCTGAGCTAGAGGCCAAAATCTACAGGTAGGCACTTTGCAAAAAACAGCTCTGTATTTTGTCAAAAAATGGGATGTGTCCACGTTGTGTTTTGGGGCATTTCCTGTGGCGGGCGCTAGGCCTATCCACACAAGTGAGGTATCATTTTTATCGGGAGACTTGGGGGAACGTTGGGTGGAAGGAAATTTGTGGCTCCTCTCAGATTCCAGAACTTTCTGTCACCGAAATGTGAGGAAAACTTGTTTTTTTAGCCACTTTTTGAGGTTTGCAAAGGATTCTGGGTAACAGAACCTGGTCAGAGCGCCACGAGTCACCCCATCTTGGATTCCCCTAGGTCTCTAGTTTTCAAAAATGCACAGGTTTGGTAGGTTTCCCTATGTGCCGGTGAGCTAGAGGCCAAAATCTACAGGTAGGCACTTTGCAAAAAACTGCTCTGTATTTTGTCAAAAAATGGGATGTGTCCACGTTGTGTTTTGGGGCATCTCCTGTCGCGGCCGCTAGGCCTACCCACACAAGTGAGGTATCATTTTTATCGGGAGACTTGGGGGAACGCTGGGTCGAAAGAAATTTGTGGCTCCTCTCAGATTCCAGAACTTTCTGTCACCGAAATGTGAGGAAAACTTGTTTTTTTAGCCACTTTTTGAGGTTTGCAAAGGATTCTGGGTAACAGAACCTGGTCAGAGCCCCACGAGTCACCCCATCTTGGATTCCCCTAGGTCTCTAGTTTTCAAAAATCCACAGGTTTGGTAGGTTTCCCTATGTGCCGGCTGAGCTAGAGGCCAAAATCTACAGGTAGGCACTTTGCAAAAAACAGCTCTGTATTTTGTCAAAAAATGGGATGTGTCCACGTTGTGTTTTGGGGCATTTCCTGTGGCGGGCGCTAGGCCTACCCACACAAGTGAGGTATCATTTTTATCGGGAGACTTGGGGGAACGCTGGGTGGGAGGAAATTTGTGGCTCCTCTCAGATTCCAGAACTTTCTGTCACCGAAATGTGAGGAAAACGTGTTTGTTTTGGCCACTTTTTGAGGTTTGCAAAGGATTCTGGGTAACAGAACCTGGTCAGAGCCCCACGAGTCACCCCATCTTGGATTCCCCTAGGTCTCTAGTTTTAAAAAATGCACAGGTTTGGTAGGTTTCACTATGTGCCGGCTGAGCTAGAGGCCAAAATCAACAGGTAGGAACTTTGCAAAAAACAGCTCTGTATTTTGTCAAAAAATGGGATGTGTCCACGTTGTGTTTTGGGGCATTTCCTGTGGCGGGCGCTAGGCCTACCCACACAAGTGAGGTATCATTTTTATCGGGAGACTTGGGGGAACACTGGGTGGAAGGAAATTTGTGGCTCCTCTCAGATTCCAGAACTTTCTGTCACCGAAATGTGAGGAAAACTTGTTTTTTTAGCCACTTTTTGAGGTTTGCAAAGGATTCTGGGTAACAGAACCTGGTGAGAGCCCTACGAGTCACCCCATCTTGGATTCCCCTAAGTCTCTAGTTTTCAAAAATGCACAGGTTTGGTAGGTTTCCCTATATGCCGGCTGAGCTAGAGGCCAAAATCTACAGGTAGGCACTTTGCAAAAAACAGCTCTGTATTTTGTCAAAAAATGGGATGTATCCACGTTGTGTTTTGGGGCATTTCCTGTGGCGGGCGCTAGGCCTATCCACACAAGTGAGGTATCATTTTTATCGGGAGACTTGGGGGAACGTTGGGTTGAAGGAAATTTGTGGCTCCTCTCAGATTCCAGAACTTTCTGTCACCGAAATGTGAGGAAAACTTGTTTTTTTAGCCACTTTTTGAGGTTTGCAAAGGATTCTGGGTAACAGAACCTGGTCAGAGCGCCACGAGTTTTCCCATCTTGGATTCCCCTAGGTCTCTAGTTTTCAAAAATGCACAGGTTTGGTAGGTTTCCCTATGTGCCGGTGAGCTAGAGGCCAAAATCTACAGGTAGGCACTTTGCAAAAAACTGCTCTGTATTTTGTCAAAAAATGGGATGTGTCCACGTTGTGTTTTGGGGCATCTCCTGTCGCGGCCGCTAGGCCTACCCACACAAGTGAGGTATCATTTTTATCGGGAGACTTGGGGGAACGCTGGGTCGAAAGAAATTTGTGGCTCCTCTCAGATTCCAGAACTTTCTGTCACCGAAATGTGAGGAAAACTTGTTTTTTTAGCCACTTTTTGAGGTTTGCAAAGGATTCTGGGTAACAGAACCTGGTCAGAGCCCCACGAGTCACCCCATCTTGGATTCCCCTAGGTCTCTAGTTTTCAAAAATCCACAGGTTTGGTAGGTTTCCCTATGTGCCGGCTGAGCTAGAGGCCAAAATCTACAGGTAGGCACTTTGCAAAAAACAGCTCTGTATTTTGTCAAAAAATGGGATGTGTCCACGTTGTGTTTTGGGGCATTTCCTGTGGCGGGCGCTAGGCCTACCCACACAAGTGAGGTATAATTTTTATCGGGAGACTTGGGGGAACGCTGGGTGGGAGGAAATTTGTGGCTCCTCTCAGATTCCAGAACTTTCTGTCACCGAAATGTGAGGAAAACGTGTTTGTTTTGGCCACTTTTTGAGGTTTGCAAAGGATTCTGGGTAACAGAACCTGGTCAGAGCCCCACGAGTCACCCCATCTTGGATTCCCCTAGGTCTCTAGTTTTAAAAAATGCACAGGTTTGGTAGGTTTCACTATGTGCCGGCTGAGCTAGAGGCCAAAATCAACAGGTAGGAACTTTGCAAAAAACAGCTCTGTATTTTGTAAAAAAATGGGATGTGTCCACGTTGTGTTTTGGGGCATTTCCTGTGGCGGGCGCTAGGCCTACCCACACAAGTGAGGTATCATTTTTATCGGGAGACTTGTGGGAACACTGGGTGGAAGGAAATTTGTGGCTCCTCTCAGATTCCAAAACTTTCTGTCACCGAAATGTGAGGAAAACTTGTTTTTTTAGCCACTTTTTGAGGTTTGCAAAGGATTCTGGGTAACAAAACCTGGTGAGAGCCCTACGAGTCACCCCATCTTGGATTCCCCTAAGTCTCTAGTTTTCAAAAATGCACAGGTTTGGTAGGTTTCCCTATATGCCGGCTGAGCTAGAGGCCAAAATCTACAGGTAGGCACTTTGCAAAAAACAGCTCTGTATTTTGTCAAAAAATGGGATGTATCCACGTTGTGTTTTGGGGCATTTCCTGTGTCGGGCGCTAGGCCTACCCACACAAGTGAGGTATCATTTTTATCGGGAGATTGGGGGAACGCTGGGTGGAAGGAAATTTGTGGCTCCTCTCAGATTCCAGAACTTTCTGTCACCGAAATGTGAGGAAAACTTGTTTTTTTACCCACTTTTTGAGGTTTGCAAAGGATTCTGGGTAACAGAACCTGGTCAGAGCCCCACGAGTCACCCCATCTTGGATTCCCTTAGGTCTCTAGTTTTAAAAAATGCACAGGTTTGGTAGGTTTCCCTATGTGCCGGCTGAGCTAGAGGCCAAAATCTACAGGTAGGCACTTTGCAAAAAACAGCTCTGTATTTTGTCAAAAAATGGGATGTGTCCACGTTGTGTTTTGGGGCATTTCCTGTCGCGGGCGCTAGGCCTACCCACACAAGTGAGGTATCATTTTTATCGGGAGACTTAGGGGAACGCTGGGTGGAAGGAAATTTGTGGCTCCTCTCAGATTCCAGAACTTTCTGTCACCGAAATGTGAGGAAAACCTGTTTTTTTAGCCACTTTTTGAGGTTTGCAAAGGATTCTGGGTAACAGAACCTGGTCAGAGCCCCACGAGTCACCCCATCTAGGATTCCCCTAGGTCTCTAGTTTTCAAAAATGCAAAGGTTTGGTAGGTTTCCCTATGTGCCGGCTGAGCTAGAGGCCAAAATCTACAGGTAGGCACCTTGCCAAAAACAGCTCTGTATTTTGTCAAAAAATGGGATGTGTCCACGTTGTGTTTTGGGGCATTTCCTGTGGCGGGCGCTAGGCCTACCCACACAAGTGAGGTATCATTTTTATCGGGAGACTTGGGGGAACGCTGGGTGGAAGGAAATTTGTGGCTCCTTTCAGATTCCAGAACTTTCTGTCACCGAAATGTGAGGAAAACTTGTTTTTTTAGCCACTTTTTGAGGTTTGCAAAGGATTCTGGGTAACAGAACCTGGTCAGAGCCCCACGAGTCACCCCATCTTGGATTCCCCTAGGTCTCTAGTTTTAAAAAATGCACAGGTTTGGTAGGTTTCCCTATGTGCCGGCTGAGCTAGAGGCCAAAATCTACAGGTAGGCACTTTGCAAAAAACAGCTCTGTATTTTGTCAAAAAATGGGATGTTTCCACGTTGTGTTTTGGGGCATTTCCTGTCGCGGGCGCTAGGCCTACCCACACAAGTGAGGTATCATTTTTATCGGGAGACTAGGGGGAACACTGGGTGGAAGGAAATTTGTGGCTCCTCTCAGATTCCAGAACTTTCTGTCACCGCAATGTGAGGAAAACTTGTTTTTTTAGCCACTTTTTGAGGTTTGCGAAGGATTCTGGGTAACAGAACCTGGTCAGAGCCCCACGAGTCACCCCATCTTGGATTCCCCTAGGTCTCTAGTTTTCAAAAATGCACAGGTTTGGTAGGTTTCCCTATGTGCCGGCTGAGCTAGAGGCCAAAATCTACAGGTAGGCACTTTTAAAAAACAGCTCTGTATTTTGTCAAAAAATGGGATGTGTCCACGTTGTGTTTTGGGGCATTTCCTGTGGCGGGCGCTAGGCCTACCCACACAAGTGAGGTATCATTTTTATCGGGAGACTAGGGGGAACGCTGGGTGGAAGGAAATTTGTGGCTCCTCTCAGAGTCCAGAACTTTCTGTCACCGAAATGTGAGGAAAACTTGTTTTTTTAGCCACTTTTTGAGGTTTGCAAAGGATTCTGGGTAACAGAACTTGGTGAGAGCCCCACGAGTCACCCCATCTTGGATTCCCCTAAGTCTCTAGTTTTCAAAAATGCACAGGTTTGGTAGGTTTCCCTATATGCCGGCTGAGCTAGAGGCCAAAATCTACAGGTAGGCACTTTGCAAAAAACAGCTCTGTATTTTGTCAAAAAATGGGATGTGTCCACGTTGTGTTTTGGGGCATTTCCTGTGGCGGGCGCTAGGCCTACCCACACAAGTGAGGTATCATTTTTATCGGGAGACTTGGGGGAACGCTGGGTAGAAGGAAATTTGTGGCTCCTTTCAGATTCCAGAACTTTCTGTCACCGGAATGTGAGGAAAACTTGTTTTTTAAGCCACTTTTTGAGGTTTGCAAAGGATTCTGGGTAACAGAACCTGGTCAGAGCCCCACGAGTCACCCCATCTTGGATTCCCCTAGGTCTCTAGTTTTCAAAAATGCACAGGTTTGGTAGGTTTCCCTGTGTGCCGGCTGAGCTAGAGGCCAAAATCTACAGGTAGGCACTTTGCAAAAAACAGCTCTGTATTTTGTCAAAAAATGGGATGTGTCCACGTTGTGTTTTGGGGCATTTCCTGTCGCGGGCGCTAGGCCTACCCACACAAGTGAGCTATCATTTTTATCGGGAGACTTGGGGGAACGCTGGGTGGAAGGAAATTTGTGGCTCCTCTCAGATTCCAGAACTTTCTGTCACCGAAATGTGTGGAAAACTTGTTTTTTTAACCACTTTTTGAGGTTTGCAAAGGATTCTGGGTAACAGAACCTGGTCAGAGCCCCACGAGTCACCCCATCTAGGATTCCCCTAGGTCTCTAGTTTTCACAAATGCAAAGGTTTGGTAGGTTTCCCTATGTGCCGGCTGAGCTAGAGGCCAAAATCTACAGGTAGGCACTTTGCAAAAAACAGCTCTGTATTTTGTCAAAAAATGGGATGTGTCCACGTTGTGTTTTGGGGCATTTCCTGTGGCGGGCGCTAGGCCTACCCACACAAGTGAGGTATCATTTTTATCGGGAGACTTGGGGGAACGCTGGGTGGAAGGAAATTTGAGGCTCCTTTCAGATTCCAGAACTTTCTGTCACCGAAATGTGAGGAAAACTTGTTTTTTTAGCCACTTTTTGAGGTTTGCAAAGGATTCTGGGTAACAGAACCTGGTCAGAGCCATACAAGTCACCCCATCTTGGATTCCCCTAGGTCTCTAGTTTTCAAAAATGCACAGGTTTGGTAGGTTTCCCTATGTGCCGGCTGAGCTAGAGGCCAAAATCTACAGGTAGGCACTTGGCAAAAAACTGCTCTGTATTTTGTCAAAAAATGGGATGTGTCCACGTTGTGTTCTGGGGCATTTCCTGTTGCGGCCGCTAGGCCTACCCACACAAGTGAGGTATCATTTTTATCGGGAGACTTGGGGGAACGCTGGGTCGAAAGAAATTTGTGGCTCCTCTCAGATTCTAGAACTTTGTGTCACCGAAATGTGAGGAAAACTTGTTTTTTTAGCCACTTTTTGAGGTTTGCAAAGGATTCTGGGTAACAGAACCTGGTCAGAGCCCCACGAGTCACCCCATCTTGGATTCCCCTATATCTCTAGTTTTCAAAAATGCACAGGTTTGGTAGGTTTCCCTATGTGCCGGTTGAGCTAGAGGCCAAAATCTACAGGTAGGCACTTTGCAAAAAACAGCTATGTATTTTGTCTAAAAATGGGATGTGTCCACGTTGTGTTTTGGGGCATTTCCTGTCGCAGGCGCTAGGCCTACCCACACAAGTGAGGTATCATTTTTATCGGGAGACTTGGGGGAACGCTGGGTGGAAGGAAATTTGTGGCTCCTCTCAGATTCCAGAACTTTCTGTCACCGAAATGTGAGGAAAACTTGTTTTTTTAGCCACTTTTTGAGGTTTGCAAAGGATTCTGGGTAACAGAACCTGGTCAGAGCCCCACGAGTCACCCCATCTTGGATTCCCCTAGGTCTCTAGTTTTCATAAATGCACAGGTTTCGTAGGTTTCCCTATGTGCCGGCTGAGCTAGAGGCCAAAATCTACAGGTAGGCACTTTGCAAAAAACAGCTCTGTATTTTGTCAAAAAATGGGATGTGTCCACGTTGTGTTTTGGGGCATTTCCTGTGGCGGGCGCTAGGCCTACCCACACAAGTGAGGTATCATTTTTATCGGGAGATTGGGGGAATGCTGGGTGGAAGGAAATTTGTGGCTCCTCTCAGATTCCAGAACTTTCTGTCACCGAAATGTGAGGAAAACTTGTTTTTTTAGCCACTTTTTGAGGTTTGCAAAGGATTCTGGGTAACAGAACCTGGTCAGAGCCCCACGAGTCACCCCATCTTGGATTCCCCTAGGTCTCTAGTTTTCAAAAATGCACAGGTTTGGTAGGTTTCCCTATGTGCCGGCTGAGCTAGAGGCCAAAATCTACAGGTAGGCACTTTGCAAAAAACAGCTCTGTATTTTGTCAAAAAATGGGATGTGTCCACGTTGTGTTTTGGGGCATTTCCTGTGGCGGGCGCTAGGCCTATCCACACAAGTGAGGTATCATTTTTATCGGGAGACTTGGGGGAACGTTGGGTGGAAGGAAATTTGTGGCTCCTCTCAGATTCCAGAACTTTCTGTCACCAAAATGTGAGGAAAACTTGTTTTTTTAACCACTTTTTGAGGTTTGCAAAGGATTCTGGGTAACAGAACCTGGTCAGAGCCCCACGAGTCACCCCATCTAGGATTCCCCTAGGTCTCTAGTTTTCAGAAATGCAAAGGTTTGGTAGGTTTCCCTATGTGCCGGCTGAGCTAGAGGCCAAAATCTACAGGTAGGCACTTTGCAAAAAACAGCTCTGTATTTTGTCAAAAAATGGGATGTGTCCACGTTGTGTTTTGGGGCATTTCCTGTGGCGGGCGCTAGGCCTACCCACACAAGTGAGGTATCATTTTTATCGGGAGACTTGGGGGAACGCTGGGTGGAAGGAAATTTGAGGCTCCTCTCAGATTCCAGAACTTTGTGTCACCGAAATGTGAGGAAAACTTGTTTTTTTAGCCACTTTTTGAGGTTTGCAAAGGATTCTGGGTAACAGAACCTGGTCAGAGCCCCACGAGTCACCCCATCTTGGATTCCCCTATATCTCTAGTTTTCAAAAATGCACAGGTTTGGTAGGTTTCCCTATGTGCCGGTTGAGCTAGAGGCCAAAATCTACAGGTAGGCACTTTGCAAAAAAACAGCTATGTATTTTGTCTAAAAATGGGATGTGTCCACGTTGTGTTTTGGGGCATTTCCTGTCGCAGGCGCTAGGCCTACCCACACAAGTGAGGTATCATTTTTATCGGGAGACTTGGGGGAACGCTGGGTGGAAGGAAATTTGTGGCTCCTCTCAGATTCCAGAACTTTCTGTCACCGAAATGTGAGGAAAACTTGTTTTTTTAGCCACTTTTTGAGGTTTGCAAAGGATTCTGGGTAACAGAACCTGGTCAGAGCCCCACGAGTCACCCCATCTTGGATTCCCCTAGGTCTCTAGTTTTCATAAATGCACAGGTTTCGTAGGTTTCCCTATGTGCCGGCTGAGCTAGAGGCCAAAATCTACAGGTAGGCACTTTGCAAAAAACAGCTCTGTATTTTGTCAAAAAATGGGATGTGTCCACGTTGTGTTTTGGGGCATTTCCTGTGGCGGGCGCTAGGCCTACCCACACAAGTGAGGTATCATTTTTATCGGGAGATTGGGGGAATGCTGGGTGGAAGGAAATTTGTGGCTCCTCTCAGATTCCAGAACTTTCTGTCACCGAAATGTGAGGAAAACTTGTTTTTTTAGCCACTTTTTGAGGTTTGCAAAGGATTCTGGGTAACAGAACCTGGTCAGAGCCCCACGAGTCACCCCATCTTGGATTCCCCTAGGTCTCTAGTTTTCAAAAATCCACAGGTTTGGTAGGTTTCCCTATGTGCCGGCTGAGCTAGAGGCCAAAATCTACAGGTAGGCACTTTGCAAAAAACAGCTCTGTATTTTGTCAAAAAATGGGATGTGTCCACGTTGTGTTTTGGGGCATTTCCTGTGGCGGGCGCTAGGCCTATCCACACAAGTGAGGTATCATTTTTATCGGGAGACTTGGGGGAACGTTGGGTGGAAGGAAATTTGTGGCTCCTCTCAGATTCCAGAACTTTCTGTCACCGAAATGTGAGGAAAACTTGTTTTTTTAGCCACTTTTTGAGGTTTGCAAAGGATTCTGGGTAACAGAACCTGGTCAGAGCGCCACGAGTCACCCCATCTTGGATTCCCCTAGGTCTCTAGTTTTCAAAAATGCACAGGTTTGGTAGGTTTCCCTATGTGCCGGTGAGCTAGAGGCCAAAATCTACAGGTAGGCACTTTGCAAAAAACTGCTCTGTATTTTGTCAAAAAATGGGATGTGTCCACGTTGTGTTTTGGGGCATCTTCTGTCGCGGCCGCTAGGCCTACCCACACAAGTGAGGTATCATTTTTATCGGGAGACTTGGGGGAACGCTGGGTCGAAAGAAATTTGTGGCTCCTCTCAGATTCCAGAACTTTCTGTCACCGAAATGTGAGGAAAACTTGTTTTTTTAGCCACTTTTTGAGGTTTGCAAAGGATTCTGGGTAACAGAACCTGGTCAGAGCCCCACGAGTCACCCCATCTTGGATTCCCCTAGGTCTCTAGTTTTCAAAAATCCACAGGTTTGGTAGGTTTCCCTATGTGCCGGCTGAGCTAGAGGCCAAAATCTACAGGTAGGCACTTTGCAAAAAACAGCTCTGTATTTTGTCAAAAAATGGGATGTGTCCACGTTGTGTTTTGGGGCATTTCCTGTGGCGGGCGCTAGGCCTACCCACACAAGTGAGGTATCATTTTTATCGGGAGACTTGGGGGAACGCTGGGTGGGAGGAAATTTGTGGCTCCTCTCAGATTCCAGAACTTTCTGTCACCGAAATGTGAGGAAAACGTGTTTGTTTTGGCCACTTTTTGAGGTTTGCAAAGGATTCTGGGTAACAGAACCTGGTCAGAGCCCCACGAGTCACCCCATCTTGGATTCCCCTAGGTCTCTAGTTTTAAAAAATGCACAGGTTTGGTAGGTTTCACTATGTGCCGGCTGAGCTAGAGGCCAAAATCAACAGGTAGGAACTTTGCAAAAAACAGCTCTGTATTTTGTCAAAAAATGGGATGTGTCCACGTTGTGTTTTGGGGCATTTCCTGTGGCGGGCGCTAGGCCTACCCACACAAGTGAGGTATCATTTTTATCGGGAGACTTGGGGGAACACTGGGTGGAAGGAAATTTGTGGCTCCTCTCAGATTCCAGAACTTTCTGTCACCGAAATGTGAGGAAAACTTGTTTTTTTAGCCACTTTTTGAGGTTTGCAAAGGATTCTGGGTAACAGAACCTGGTGAGAGCCCTACGAGTCACCCCATCTTGGATTCCCCTAAGTCTCTAGTTTTCAAAAATGCACAGGTTTGGTAGGTTTCCCTATATGCCGGCTGAGCTAGAGGCCAAAATCTACAGGTAGGCACTTTGCAAAAAACAGCTCTGTATTTTGTCAAAAAATGGGATGTATCCACGTTGTGTTTTGGGGCATTTCCTGTGGCGGGCGCTAGGCCTATCCACACAAGTGAGGTATCATTTTTATCGGGAGACTTGGGGGAACGTTGGGTGGAAGGAAATTTGTGGCTCCTCTCAGATTCCAGAACTTTCTGTCACCGAAATGTGAGGAAAACTTGTTTTTTTAGCCACTTTTTGAGGTTTGCAAAGGATTCTGGGTAACAGAACCTGGTCAGAGCGCCACGAGTTTTCCCATCTTGGATTCCCCTAGGTCTCTAGTTTTCAAAAATGCACAGGTTTGGTAGGTTTCCCTATGTGCCGGTGAGCTAGAGGCCAAAATCTACAGGTAGGCACTTTGCAAAAAACTGCTCTGTATTTTGTCAAAAAATGGGATGTGTCCACGTTGTGTTTTGGGGCATCTCCTGTCGCGGCCGCTAGGCCTACCCACACAAGTGAGGTATCATTTTTATCGGGAGACTTGGGGGAACGCTGGGTCGAAAGAAATTTGTGGCTCCTCTCAGATTCCAGAACTTTCTGTCACCGAAATGTGAGGAAAACTTGTTTTTTTAGCCACTTTTTGAGGTTTGCAAAGGATTCTGGGTAACAGAACCTGGTCAGAGCCCCACGAGTCACCCCATCTTGGATTCCCCTAGGTCTCTAGTTTTCAAAAATCCACAGGTTTGGTAGGTTTCCCTATGTGCCGGCTGAGCTAGAGGCCAAAATCTACAGGTAGGCACTTTGCAAAAAACAGCTCTGTATTTTGTCAAAAAATGGGATGTGTCCACGTTGTGTTTTGGGGCATTTCCTGTGGCGGGCGCTAGGCCTACCCACACAAGTGAGGTATAATTTTTATCGGGAGACTTGGGGGAACGCTGGGTGGGAGGAAATTTGTGGCTCCTCTCAGATTCCAGAACTTTCTGTCACCGAAATGTGAGGAAAACGTGTTTGTTTTGGCCACTTTTTGAGGTTTGCAAAGGATTCTGGGTAACAGAACCTGGTCAGAGCCCCACGAGTCACCCCATCTTGGATTCCCCTAGGTCTCTAGTTTTAAAAAATGCACAGGTTTGGTAGGTTTCACTATGTGCCGGCTGAGCTAGAGGCCAAAATCAACAGGTAGGAACTTTGCAAAAAACAGCTCTGTATTTTGTTAAAAAATGGGATGTGTCCACGTTGTGTTTTGGGGCATTTCCTGTGGCGGGCGCTAGGCCTACCCACACAAGTGAGGTTTCATTTTTATCGGGAGACTTGTGGGAACACTGGGTGGAAGGAAATTTGTGGCTCCTCTCAGATTCCAGAACTTTCTGTCACCGAAATGTGAGGAAAACTTGTTTTTTTAGCCACTTTTTGAGGTTTGCAAAGGATTCTGGGTAACAGAACCTGGTGAGAGCCCTACGAGTCACCCCATCTTGGATTCCCCTAAGTCTCTAGTTTTCAAAAATGCACAGGTTTGGTAGGTTTCCCTATATGCCGGCTGAGCTAGAGGCCAAAATCTACAGGTAGGCACTTTGCAAAAAACAGCTCTGTATTTTGTCAAAAAATGGGATGTATCCACGTTGTGTTTTGGGGCATTTCCTGTGTCGGGCGCTAGGCCTACCCACACAAGTGAGGTATCATTTTTATCGGGAGATTGGGGGAACGCTGGGTGGAAGGAAATTTGTGGCTCCTCTCAGATTCCAGAACTTTCTGTCACCGAAATGTGAGGAAAACTTGTTTTTTTACCCACTTTTTGAGGTTTGCAAAGGATTCTGGGTAACAGAACCTGGTCAGAGCCCCACGAGTCACCCCATCTTGGATTCCCTTAGGTCTCTAGTTTTAAAAAATGCACAGGTTTGGTAGGTTTCCCTATGTGCCGGCTGAGCTAGAGGCCAAAATCTACAGGTAGGCACTTTGCAAAAAACAGCTCTGTATTTTGTCAAAAAATGGGATGTGTCCACGTTGTGTTTTGGGGCATTTCCTGTCGCGGGCGCTAGGCCTACCCACACAAGTGAGGTATCATTTTTATCGGGAGACTTAGGGGAACGCTGGGTGGAAGGAAATTTGTGGCTCCTCTCAGATTCCAGAACTTTCTGTCACCGAAATGTGAGGAAAACCTGTTTTTTTAGCCACTTTTTGAGGTTTGCAAAGGATTCTGGGTAACAGAACCTGGTCAGAGCCCCACGAGTCACCCCATCTAGGATTCCCCTAGGTCTCTAGTTTTCAAAAATGCAAAGGTTTGGTAGGTTTCCCTATGTGCCGGCTGAGCTAGAGGCCAAAATCTACAGGTAGGCACCTTGCCAAAAACAGCTCTGTATTTTGTCAAAAAATGGGATGTGTCCACGTTGTGTTTTGGGGCATTTCCTGTGGCGGGCGCTAGGCCTACCCACACAAGTGAGGTATCATTTTTATCGGGAGACTTGGGGGAACGCTGGGTGGAAGGAAATTTGTGGCTCCTTTCAGATTCCAGAACTTTCTGTCACCGAAATGTGAGGAAAACTTGTTTTTTTAGCCACTTTTTGAGGTTTGCAAAGGATTCTGGGTAACAGAACCTGGTCAGAGCCCCACGAGTCACCCCATCTTGGATTCCCCTAGGTCTCTAGTTTTAAAAAATGCACAGGTTTGGTAGGTTTCCCTATGTGCCGGCTGAGCTAGAGGCCAAAATCTACAGGTAGGCACTTTGCAAAAAACAGCTCTGTATTTTGTCAAAAAATGGGATGTTTCCACGTTGTGTTTTGGGGCATTTCCTGTCGCGGGCGCTAGGCCTACCCACACAAGTGAGGTATCATTTTTATCGGGAGACTAGGGGGAACACTGGGTGGAAGGAAATTTGTGGCTCCTCTCAGATTCCAGAACTTTCTGTCACCGCAATGTGAGGAAAACTTGTTTTTTTAGCCACTTTTTGAGGTTTGCGAAGGATTCTGGGTAACAGAACCTGGTCAGAGCCCCACGAGTCACCCCATCTTGGATTCCCCTAGGTCTCTAGTTTTCAAAAATGCACAGGTTTGGTAGGTTTCCCTATGTGCCGGCTGAGCTAGAGGCCAAAATCTACAGGTAGGCACTTTTAAAAAACAGCTCTGTATTTTGTCAAAAAATGGGATGTGTCCACGTTGTGTTTTGGGGCATTTCCTGTGGCGGGCGCTAGGCCTACCCACACAAGTGAGGTATCATTTTTATCGGGAGACTAGGGGGAACGCTGGGTGGAAGGAAATTTGTGGCTCCTCTCAGATTCCAGAACTTTCTGTCACCGAAATGTGAGGAAAACTTGTTTTTTTAGCCACTTTTTGAGGTTTGCAAAGGATTCTGGGTAACAGAACCTGGTGAGAGCCCTACGAGTCACCCCATCTTGGATTCCCCTAAGTCTCTAGTTTTCAAAAATGCACAGGTTTGGTAGGTTTCCCTATATGCCGGCTGAGCTAGAGGCCAAAATCTACAGGTAGGCACTTTGCAAAAAACAGCTCTGTATTTTGTCAAAAAATGGGATGTATCCACGTTGTGTTTTGGGGCATTTCCTGTGTCGGGCGCTAGGCCTACCCACACAAGTGAGGTATCATTTTTATCGGGAGATTGGGGGAACGCTGGGTGGAAGGAAATTTGTGGCTCCTCTCAGATTCCAGAACTTTCTGTCACCGAAATGTGAGGAAAACTTGTTTTTTTACCCACTTTTTGAGGTTTGCAAAGGATTCTGGGTAACAGAACCTGGTCAGAGCCCCACGAGTCACCCCATCTTGGATTCCCTTAGGTCTCTAGTTTTAAAAAATGCACAGGTTTGGTAGGTTTCCCTATGTGCCGGCTGAGCTAGAGGCCAAAATCTACAGGTAGGCACTTTGCAAAAAACAGCTCTGTATTTTGTCAAAAAATGGGATGTGTCCACGTTGTGTTTTGGGGCATTTCCTGTCGCGGGCGCTAGGCCTACCCACACAAGTGAGGTATCATTTTTATCGGGAGACTTAGGGGAACGCTGGGTGGAAGGAAATTTGTGGCTCCTCTCAGATTCCAGAACTTTCTGTCACCGAAATGTGAGGAAAACCTGTTTTTTTAGCCACTTTTTGAGGTTTGCAAAGGATTCTGGGTAACAGAACCTGGTCAGAGCCCCACGAGTCACCCCATCTAGGATTCCCCTAGGTCTCTAGTTTTCAAAAATGCAAAGGTTTGGTAGGTTTCCCTATGTGCCGGCTGAGCTAGAGGCCAAAATCTACAGGTAGGCACCTTGCCAAAAACAGCTCTGTATTTTGTCAAAAAATGGGATGTGTCCACGTTGTGTTTTGGGGCATTTCCTGTGGCGGGCGCTAGGCCTACCCACACAAGTGAGGTATCATTTTTATCGGGAGACTTGGGGGAACGCTGGGTGGAAGGAAATTTGTGGCTCCTTTCAGATTCCAGAACTTTCTGTCACCGAAATGTGAGGAAAACTTGTTTTTTTAGCCACTTTTTGAGGTTTGCAAAGGATTCTGGGTAACAGAACCTGGTCAGAGCCCCACGAGTCACCCCATCTTGGATTCCCCTAGGTCTCTAGTTTTAAAAAATGCACAGGTTTGGTAGGTTTCCCTATGTGCCGGCTGAGCTAGAGGCCAAAATCTACAGGTAGGCACTTTGCAAAAAACAGCTCTGTATTTTGTCAAAAAATGGGATGTTTCCACGTTGTGTTTTGGGGCATTTCCTGTCGCGGGCGCTAGGCCTACCCACACAAGTGAGGTATCATTTTTATCGGGAGACTAGGGGGAACACTGGGTGGAAGGAAATTTGTGGCTCCTCTCAGATTCCAGAACTTTCTGTCACCGCAATGTGAGGAAAACTTGTTTTTTTAGCCACTTTTTGAGGTTTGCGAAGGATTCTGGGTAACAGAACCTGGTCAGAGCCCCACGAGTCACCCCATCTTGGATTCCCCTAGGTCTCTAGTTTTCAAAAATGCACAGGTTTGGTAGGTTTCCCTATGTGCCGGCTGAGCTAGAGGCCAAAATCTACAGGTAGGCACTTTTAAAAAACAGCTCTGTATTTTGTCAAAAAATGGGATGTGTCCACGTTGTGTTTTGGGGCATTTCCTGTGGCGGGCGCTAGGCCTACCCACACAAGTGAGGTATCATTTTTATCGGGAGACTAGGGGGAACGCTGGGTGGAAGGAAATTTGTGGCTCCTCTCAGAGTCCAGAACTTTCTGTCACCGAAATGTGAAGAAAACTTGTTTTTTTAGCCACTTTTTGAGGTTTGCAAAGGATTCTGGGTAACAGAACTTGGTGAGAGCCCCACGAGTCACCCCATCTTGGATTCCCCTAAGTCTCTAGTTTTCAAAAATGCACAGGTTTGGTAGGTTTCCCTATATGCCGGCTGAGCTAGAGGCCAAAATCTACAGGTAGGCACTTTGCAAAAAACAGCTCTGTATTTTGTCAAAAAATGGGATGTGTCCACGTTGTGTTTTGGGGCATTTCCTGTGGCGGGCGCTAGGCCTACCCACACAAGTGAGGTATCATTTTTATCGGGAGACTTGGGGGAACGCTGGGTAGAAGGAAATTTGTGGCTCCTTTCAGATTCCAGAACTTTCTGTCACCGGAATGTGAGGAAAACTTGTTTTTTAAGCCACTTTTTGAGGTTTGCAAAGGATTCTGGGTAACAGAACCTGGTCAGAGCCCCACGAGTCACCCCATCTTGGATTCCCCTAGGTCTCTAGTTTTCAAAAATGCACAGGTTTGGTAGGTTTCCCTGTGTGCCGGCTGAGCTAGAGGCCAAAATCTACAGGTAGGCACTTTGCAAAAAACAGCTCTGTATTTTGTCAAAAAATGGGATGTGTCCACGTTGTGTTTTGGGGCATTTCCTGTCGCGGGCGCTAGGCCTACCCACACAAGTGAGCTATCATTTTTATCGGGAGACTTGGGGGAACGCTGGGTGGAAGGAAATTTGTGGCTCCTCTCAGATTCCAGAACTTTCTGTCACCGAAATGTGTGGAAAACTTGTTTTTTTAACCACTTTTTGAGGTTTGCAAAGGATTCTGGGTAACAGAACCTGGTCAGAGCCCCACGAGTCACCCCATCTAGGATTCCCCTAGGTCTCTAGTTTTCACAAATGCAAAGGTTTGGTAGGTTTCCCTATGTGCCGGCTGAGCTAGAGGCCAAAATCTACAGGTAGGCACTTTGCAAAAAACAGCTCTGTATTTTGTCAAAAAATGGGATGTGTCCACGTTGTGTTTTGGGGCATTTCCTGTGGCGGGCGCTAGGCCTACCCACACAAGTGAGGTATCATTTTTATCGGGAGACTTGGGGGAACGCTGGGTGGAAGGAAATTTGAGGCTCCTTTCAGATTCCAGAACTTTCTGTCACCGAAATGTGAGGAAAACTTGTTTTTTTAGCCACTTTTTGAGGTTTGCAAAGGATTCTGGGTAACAGAACCTGGTCAGAGCCATACAAGTCACCCCATCTTGGATTCCCCTAGGTCTCTAGTTTTCAAAAATGCACAGGTTTGGTAGGTTTCCCTATGTGCCGGCTGAGCTAGAGGCCAAAATCTACAGGTAGGCACTTGGCAAAAAACTGCTCTGTATTTTGTCAAAAAATGGGATGTGTCCACGTTGTGTTCTGGGGCATTTCCTGTTGCGGCCGCTAGGCCTACCCACACAAGTGAGGTATCATTTTTATCGGGAGACTTGGGGGAACGCTGGGTCGAAAGAAATTTGTGGCTCCTCTCAGATTCTAGAACTTTGTGTCACCGAAATGTGAGGAAAACTTGTTTTTTTAGCCACTTTTTGAGGTTTGCAAAGGATTCTGGGTAACAGAACCTGGTCAGAGCCCCACGAGTCACCCCATCTTGGATTCCCCTATATCTCTAGTTTTCAAAAATGCACAGGTTTGGTAGGTTTCCCTATGTGCCGGTTGAGCTAGAGGCCAAAATCTACAGGTAGGCACTTTGCAAAAAACAGCTATGTATTTTGTCTAAAAATGGGATGTGTCCACGTTGTGTTTTGGGGCATTTCCTGTCGCAGGCGCTAGGCCTACCCACACAAGTGAGGTATCATTTTTATCGGGAGACTTGGGGGAACGCTGGGTGGAAGGAAATTTGTGGCTCCTCTCAGATTCCAGAACTTTCTGTCACCGAAATGTGAGGAAAACTTGTTTTTTTAGCCACTTTTTGAGGTTTGCAAAGGATTCTGGGTAACAGAACCTGGTCAGAGCCCCACGAGTCACCCCATCTTGGATTCCCCTAGGTCTCTAGTTTTCATAAATGCACAGGTTTCGTAGGTTTCCCTATGTGCCGGCTGAGCTAGAGGCCAAAATCTACAGGTAGGCACTTTGCAAAAAACAGCTCTGTATTTTGTCAAAAAATGGGATGTGTCCACGTTGTGTTTTGGGGCATTTCCTGTGGCGGGCGCTAGGCCTACCCACACAAGTGAGGTATCATTTTTATCGGGAGATTGGGGGAATGCTGGGTGGAAGGAAATTTGTGGCTCCTCTCAGATTCCAGAACTTTCTGTCACCGAAATGTGAGGAAAACTTGTTTTTTTAGCCACTTTTTGAGGTTTGCAAAGGATTCTGGGTAACAGAACCTGGTCAGAGCCCCACGAGTCACCCCATCTTGGATTCCCCTAGGTCTCTAGTTTTCAAAAATGCACAGGTTTGGTAGGTTTCCCTATGTGCCGGCTGAGCTAGAGGCCAAAATCTACAGGTAGGCACTTTGCAAAAAACAGCTCTGTATTTTGTCAAAAAATGGGATGTGTCCACGTTGTGTTTTGGGGCATTTCCTGTGGCGGGCGCTAGGCCTACCCACACAAGTGAGGTATCATTTTTATCGGGAGACTTGGGGGAACGCTGGGTGGAAGGAAATTTGAGGCTCCTTTCAGATTCCAGAACTTTCTGTCACCGAAATGTGAGGAAAACTTGTTTTTTTAGCCACTTTTTGAGGTTTGCAAAGGATTCTGGGTAACAGAACCTGGTCAGAGCCATACAAGTCACCCCATCTTGGATTCCCCTAGGTCTCTAGTTTTCAAAAATGCACAGGTTTGGTAGGTTTCCCTATGTGCCGGCTGAGCTAGAGGCCAAAATCTACAGGTAGGCACTTGGCAAAAAACTGCTCTGTATTTTGTCAAAAAATGGGATGTGTCCACGTTGTGTTCTGGGGCATTACCTGTTGCGGCCGCTAGGCCTACCCACACAAGTGAGGTATCATTTTTATCGGGAGACTTGGGGGAACGCTGGGTCGAAAGAAATTTGTGGCTCCTCTCAGATTCTAGAACTTTGTGTCACCGAAATGTGAGGAAAACTTGTTTTTTTAGCCACTTTTTGAGGTTTGCAAAGGATTCTGGGTAACAGAACCTGGTCAGAGCCCCACGAGTCACCCCATCTTGGATTCCCCTATATCTCTAGTTTTCAAAAATGCACAGGTTTGGTAGGTTTCCCTATGTGCCGGTTGAGCTAGAGGCCAAAATCTACAGGTAGGCACTTTGCAAAAAACAGCTCTGTATTTTGTCAAAAAATGGGATGTGTCCACGTTGTGTTTTGGGGCATTTCCTGTGTCGGGCGCTAGGCCTACCCACACAAGTGAGGTATCATTTTTATCGGGAGATTGGGGGAACGCTGGGTGGAAGGAAATTTGTGGCTCCTCTCAGATTCCAGAACTTTCTGTCACCGAAATGTGAGGAAAACTTGTTTTTTTAGCCACTTTTTGAGGTTTGCAAAGGATTCTGGGTAACAGAACCTGGTCAGAGCCCCACGAGTCACCCCATCTAGGATTCCCCTAGGTCTCTAGTTTTCAGAAATGCAAAGGTTTGGTAGGTTTCCCTATGTGCCGGCTGAGCTAGAGGCCAAAATCTACAGGTAGGCACTTTGCAAAAAACAGCTCTGTATTTTGTCAAAAAATGGGATGTGTCCACGTTGTGTTTTGGGGCATTTCCTGTGGCGGGCGCTAGGCCTACCCACACAAGTGAGGTATCATTTTTATCGGGAGACTTGGGGGAACGCTGGGTGGAAGGAAATTTGAGGCTCCTCTCAGATTCCAGAACTTTGTGTCACCGAAATGTGAGGAAAACTTGTTTTTTTAGCCACTTTTTGAGGTTTGCAAAGGATTCTGGGTAACAGAACCTGGTCAGAGCCCCACGAGTCACCCCATCTTGGATTCCCCTATATCTCTAGTTTTCAAAAATGCACAGGTTTGGTAGGTTTCCCTATGTGCCGGTTGAGCTAGAGGCCAAAATCTACAGGTAGGCACTTTGCAAAAAAACAGCTATGTATTTTGTCTAAAAATGGGATGTGTCCACGTTGTGTTTTGGGGCATTTCCTGTCGCAGGCGCTAGGCCTACCCACACAAGTGAGGTATCATTTTTATCGGGAGACTTGGGGGAACGCTGGGTGGAAGGAAATTTGTGGCTCCTCTCAGATTCCAGAACTTTCTGTCACCGAAATGTGAGGAAAACTTGTTTTTTTAGCCACTTTTTGAGGTTTGCAAAGGATTCTGGGTAACAGAACCTGGTCAGAGCCCCACGAGTCACCCCATCTTGGATTCCCCTAGGTCTCTAGTTTTCATAAATGCACAGGTTTCGTAGGTTTCCCTATGTGCCGGCTGAGCTAGAGGCCAAAATCTACAGGTAGGCACTTTGCAAAAAACAGCTCTGTATTTTGTCAAAAAATGGGATGTGTCCACGTTGTGTTTTGGGGCATTTCCTGTGGCGGGCGCTAGGCCTACCCACACAAGTGAGGTATCATTTTTATCGGGAGATTGGGGGAATGCTGGGTGGAAGGAAATTTGTGGCTCCTCTCAGATTCCAGAACTTTCTGTCACCGAAATGTGAGGAAAACTTGTTTTTTTAGCCACTTTTTGAGGTTTGCAAAGGATTCTGGGTAACAGAACCTGGTCAGAGCCCCACAAGTCACCCCATCTTGGATTCCCCTAGGTCTCTAGTTTTCAAAAATGCACAGGTTTGGTAGGTTTCCCTATGTGCCGGCTGAGCTAGAGGCCAAAATCTACAGGTAGGCACTTTGCAAAAAACAGCTCTGTATTTTGTCAAAAAATGGGATGTGTCCACGTTGTGTTTTGGGGCATTTCCTGTGGCGGGCGCTAGGCCTATAAACACAAGTGAGGTATCATTTTTATCGGGAGACTTGGGGGAACGTTCGGTGGAAGGAAATTTGTGGCTCCTCTCAGATTCCAGAACTTTCTGTCACCGAAATGTGAGGAAAACTTGTTTTTTTAGCCACTTTTTGAGGTTTGCAAAGGATTCTGGGTAACAGAACCTGGTCAGAGCGCCACGAGTCACCCCATCTTGGATTCCCCTAGGTCTCTAGTTTTCAAAAATGCACAGGTTTGGTAGGTTTCCCTATGTGCCGGTGAGCTAGAGGCCAAAATCTACAGGTAGGCACTTTGCAAAAAACTGCTCTGTATTTTGTCAAAAAATGGGATGTGTCCACGTTGTGTTTTGGGGCATCTCCTGTCGCGGCCGCTAGGCCTACCCACACAAGTGAGGTATCATTTTTATCGGGAGACTTGGGGGAACGCTGGGTCGAAAGAAATTTGTGGCTCCTCTCAGATTCCAGAACTTTCTGTCACCGAAATGTGAGGAAAACTTGTTTTTTTAGCCACTTTTTGAGGTTTGCAAAGGATTCTGGGTAACAGAACCTGGTCAGAGCCCCACGAGTCACCCCATCTTGGATTCCCCTAGGTCTCTAGTTTTCAAAAATCCACAGGTTTGGTAGGTTTCCCTATGTGCCGGCTGAGCTAGAGGCCAAAATCTACAGGTAGGCACTTTGCAAAAAACAGCTCTGTATTTTGTCAAAAAATGGGATGTGTCCACGTTGTGTTTTGGGGCATTTCCTGTGGCGGGCGCTAGGCCTACCCACACAAGTGAGGTATCATTTTTATCGGGAGACTTGGGGGAACGCTGGGTGGAAGGAAATTTGTGGCTCCTCTCAGATTCCAGAACTTTCTGTCACCGAAATGTGAGGAAAACTTGTTTTTTTTTGCCACTTTTTGAGGTTTGCAAAGGATTCTGGGTAACAGAACCTGGTCAGAGCCCCACGAGTCACCCCATCTTGGATTCCCCTAGGCCTCTAGTTTTAAAAAATGCACAGGTTTGGTAGGTTTCCCTATGTGCCGGCTGAGCTAGAGGCCAAAATCTACAGGTAGGAACTTTGCAAAAAACAGCTCTGTATTTTGTCAAAAAATGGGATGTGTCCACGTTGTGTTTTGGGGCATTTCCTGTGGCGGGCGCTAGGCCTACCCACACAAGTGAGGTATCATTTTTATCGGGAGATTGGGGGAACGCTGGGTGGAAGGAAATTTGTGGCTCCTCTCAGATTCCAGAACTTTCTGTCACCGAAATGTGAGGAAAACTTGTTTTTTTAGCCACTTTTTGAGGTTTGCAAAGGATTCTGGGTAACAGAACCTGGTCAGAGCACCACGAGTCACCCCATCTTGGATTCCCCTAGGTCTCTAGTTTTAAAAAATGCACAGGTTTGGTAGGTTTCCCTATGTGCCGGCTGAGCTAGAGGCCAAAATCAACAGGTAGGAACTTTGCAAAAAACAGCTCTGTATTTTGTCAAAAAATGGGATGTGTCCACGTTGTGTTTTGGGGCATTTCCTGTGGCGGGCGCTAGGCCTACCCACACAAGTGAGGTATCATTTTTATCGGGAGACTTGGGGGAACACTGGGTGGAAGGAAATTTGTGGCTCCTCTCAGATTCCAGAACTTTCTGTCACCGAAATGTGAGGAAAAATTGTTTTTTTAGCCACTTTTTGAGGTTTGCAAAGGATTCTGGGTAACAGAACCTGGTGAGAGCCCTACGAGTCACCCCATCTTGGATTCCCCTAGGTCCCTAGTTTTCAAAAATGCACAGGTTTGGTAGGTTTCCCTATGTGCTGGCTGAGCTAGAGGCAAAAATCTAGAGGTAGGCACTTTGCAAAAAACAGCTCTGTATTTTGTCAAAAAATGGGATGTGTCCACGTTGTGTTTTGGGGCACTTCCTGTGGCGGGCGCTAGGCCTACCCACACAAGTGAGGTATCAGTTTTATCGGGAGACTTGGGGGAACGCTGGGTGGGAGGAAATTTGTGGCTCCTCTCAGATTCCAGAACTTTCTGTCACCGAAATGTGAGGAAAACGTGTTTGTTTTGGCCACTTTTTGAGGTTTGCAAAGGATTCTGGGTAACAGAACCTGGTCAGAGCCCCACGAGTCACCCCATCTTGGATTCCCCTAGGTCTCTAGTTTTAAAAAATGCACAGGTTTGGTAGGTTTCCCTATGTGCCGGCTGAGCTAGAGGCCAAAATCAACAGGTAGGAACTTTGCAAAAAACAGCTCTGTATTTCGTCAAAAAATGGGATGTGTCCACGTTGTGTTTTGGGGCATTTCCTGTGGCGGGCGCTAGGCCTACCCACACAAGTGAGGTATCATTTTTACCGGGAGACTTGGGGGAACACTGGGTGGAAGGAAATTTGTGGCTCCTCTCAGATTCCAGAACTTTCTGTCACCGAAATGTGAGGAAAACTTGTTTTTTTAGCCACTTTTTGAGGTTTGCAAAGGATTCTGGGTAACAGAACCTGGTGAGAGCCCTACGAGTCACCCCATCTTGGATTCCCCTAAGTCTCTAGTTTTCAAAAATGCACAGGTTTGGTAGGTTTCCCTATATGCCGGCTGAGCTAGAGGCCAAAATCTACAGGTAGGCACTTTGCAAAAAACAGCTCTGTATTTTGTCAAAAAATGGGATGTGTCCACGTTGTGTTTTGGGGCATTTCCTGTGTCGGGCGCTAGGCCTACCCACACAAGTGAGGTATCATTTTTATCGGGAGATTGGGGGAACGCTGGGTGGAAGGAAATTTGTGGCTCCTCTCAGATTCCAGAACTTTCTGTCACCGAAATGTGAGGAAAACTTGTTTTTTTAGCCACTTTTTGAGGTTTGCAAAGGATTCTGGGTAACAGAACCTGGTCAGAGCCCCACGAGTCACCCCATCTAGGATTCCCCTAGGTCTCTAGTTTTCAAAAATGCAAAGGTTTGGTAGGTTTCCCTATGTGCCGGCTGAGCTAGAGGCCAAAATCTACAGGTAGGCACCTTGCCAAAAACAGCTCTGTATTTTGTCAAAAAATGGGATGTGTCCACGTTGTGTTTTGGGGCATTTCCTGTGGCGGGCGCTAGGCCTACCCACACAAGTGAGGTATCATTTTTATCGGGAGTCTTGGGGGAACGCTGGGTGGAAGGAAATTTGTGGCTCCTTTCAGATTCCAGAACTTTCTGTCACCGAAATGTGAGGAAAACTTGTTTTTTTAGCCACTTTTTTAGGTTTGCAAAGGATTCTGGGTAACAGAACCTGGTCAGAGCCCCACGACTCACCCCATCTTGGATCCCCCTAGGTCTCTAGTTTTAAAAAATGCACAGGTTTGGTAGGTTTCCCTATGTGCCGGCTGAGCTAGAGGCCAAAATCTACAGGTAGGCACTTTGCAAAAAACAGCTCTGTATTTTTGTCAAAAAATGGGATGTGTCCACGTTGTGTTTTGGGGCATTTCCTGTCGCGGGCGCTAGGCCTACCCACACAAGTGAGGTATCATTTTTATCGGGAGACTAGGGGGAACACTGGGTGGAAGGAAATTTGTGGCTCCTCTCAGATTCCAGAACTTTCTGTCACCGCAATGTGAGGAAAACTTGTTTTTTTAGCGACTTTTTGAGGTTTGCAAAGGATTCTGGGTAACAGAACCTGGTCAGAGCCCCACGAGTCACCCCATCTTGGATTCCCCTAGGTCTCTAGTTTTCAAAAATGCACAGGTTTGGTAGGTTTCCCTATGTGCCGGCTGAGCTAGAGGCCAAAATCAACAGGTAGGAACTTTGCAAAAAACAGCTCTGTATTTTGTCAAAAAATGGGATGTGTCCACGTTGTGTTTTGGGGCATTTCCTGTGGCGGGCGCTAGGCCTACCCACACAAGTGAGGTATCATTTTTATCGGGAGGCTAGGGGGAACGCTGGGTGGAAGGAAATTTGTGGCTCCTCTCAGATTCCAGAACTTCCTGTCACCGAAATGTGAGGAAAACTTGTTTTTTTAGCCACTTTTTGAGGTTTGCAAAGTATTCTGGGTAACAGAACTTGGTGAGAGCCACACGAGTCACCCCATCTTGGATTCCCCTAAGTCTCTAGTTTTCAAAAATGCACAGGTTTGGTAGGTTTCCCTATATGCCGGCTGAGCTAGAGGCCAAAATCTACAGGTAGGCACTTTGCAAAAAACAGCTCTGTATTTTGTCAAAAAATGGGATGTGTCCACGTTGTGTTTTGGGGCATTTCCTGTGGCGGGCGCTAGGCCTACCCACACAAGTGAGGTATCATTTTTATCGGGAGACTTGGGGGAACGCTGGGTAGAAGGAAATTTGTGGCTCCTTTCAGATTCCAGAACTTTCTGTCACCGCAATGTGAGGAAAACTTGTTTTTTTAGCGACTTTTTGAGGTTTGCAAAGGATTCTGGGTAACAGAACCTGGTCAGAGCCCCACGAGTCACCCCATCTTGGATTCCCCTAGGTCTCTAGTTTTCAAAAATGCACAGGTTTGGTAGGTTTCCCTATGTGCCGGCTGAGCTAGAGGCCAAAATCAACAGGTAGGAACTTTGCAAAAAACAGCTCTGTATTTTGTCAAAAAATGGGATGTGTCCACGTTGTGTTTTGGGGCATTTCCTGTGGCGGGCGCTAGGCCTACCCACACAAGTGAGGTATCATTTTTATCGGGAGGCTAGGGGGAACGCTGGGTGGAAGGAAATTTGTGGCTCCTCTCAGATTCCAGAACTTCCTGTCACCGAAATGTGAGGAAAACTTGTTTTTTTAGCCACTTTTTGAGGTTTGCAAAGTATTCTGGGTAACAGAACTTGGTGAGAGCCACACGAGTCACCCCATCTTGGATTCCCCTAAGTCTCTAGTTTTCAAAAATGCACAGGTTTGGTAGGTTTCCCTATATGCCGGCTGAGCTAGAGGCCAAAATCTACAGGTAGGCACTTTGCAAAAAACAGCTCTGTATTTTGTCAAAAAATGGGATGTGTCCACGTTGTGTTTTGGGGCATTTCCTGTGGCGGGCGCTAGGCCTACCCACACAAGTGAGGTATCATTTTTATCGGGAGACTTGGGGGAACGCTGGGTAGAAGGAAATTTGTGGCTCCTTTCAGATTCCAGAACTTTCTGTCACCGAAATGTGAGGAAAACTTGTTTTTTAAGCCACTTTTTGAGGTTTGCAAAGGATTCTGGGTAACAGAACCTGGTCAGAGCCCCACGAGTCACCCCATCTTGGATTCCCCTAGGTCTCTAGTTTTCAAAAATGCACAGGTTTGGTAGGTTTCCCTGTGTGCCGGCTGAGCTAGAGGCCAAAATCTACAGGTAGGCACTTTGCAAAAAACAGCTCTGTATTTTGTCAAAAAATGGGATGTGTCCACGTTGTGTTTTGGGGCATTTCCTGTCGCGGGCGCTAGGCCTACCCACACAAGTGAGCTATCATTTTTATCGGGAGACTTGGGGGAACGCTGGGTGGAAGGAAATTTGTGGCTCCTCTCAGATTCCAGAACTTTCTGTCACCGAAATGTGAGGAAAACTTGTTTTTTTAGCCACTTTTTGAGGTTTGCAAAGGATTCTGGGTAACAGAACTTGGTGAGAGCCCCACGAGTCACCCCATCTTGGATTCCCCTAAGTCTCTAGTTTTCAAAAATGCACAGGTTTGGTAGGTTTCCCTATATGCCGGCTGAGCTAGAGGCCAAAATCTACAGGTAGGCACTTTGCAAAAAACAGCTCTGTATTTTGTCAAAAAATGGGATGTGTCCACGTTGTGTTTTGGGGCATTTCCTGTGGCGGGCGCTAGGCCTACCCACACAAGTGAGGTATCATTTTTATCGGGAGACTTGGGGGAACGCTGGGTAGAAGGAAATTTGTGGCTCCTTTCAGATTCCAGAACTTTCTGTCACCGAAATGTGAGGAAAACTTGTTTTTTAAGCCACTTTTTGAGGTTTGCAAAGGATTCTGGGTAACAGAACCTGGTCAGAGCCCCACGAGTCACCCCATCTTGGATTCCCCTAGGTCTCTAGTTTTCAAAAATGCACAGGTTTGGTAGGTTTCACTGTGTGCCGGCTGAGCTAGAGGCCAAAATCTACAGGTAGGCACTTTGCAAAAAACAGCTCTGTATTTTGTCAAAAAATGGGATGTGTCCACGTTGTGTTTTGGGGCATTTCCTGTGGCGGGCGCTAGGCCTACCCACACAAGTGAGGTATCATTTTTATCGGGAGACTTGGGGGAACGCTGGGTAGAAGGAAATTTGTGGCTCCTTTCAGATTCCAGAACTTTCTGTCACCGAAATGTGAGGAAAACTTGTTTTTTAAGCCACTTTTTGAGGTTTGCAAAGGATTCTGGGTAACAGAACCTGGTCAGAGCCCCACGAGTCACCCCATCTTGGATTCCCCTAGGTCTCTAGTTTTCAAAAATACACAGGTTTGGTAGGTTTCCCTATGTGCCGGCTGAGCTAGAGGCCAAAATCTACAGGTAGGCACTTTGCAAAAAACAGCTCTGTATTTTGTCAAAAAATGGGATGTGTCCACGTTGTGTTTTGGGGCATTTCCTGTCGCGGGCACTAGGCCTACCCACACAAGTGAGCTATCATTTTTATCGGGAGACTTGGGGGAACGCTGGGTGGAAGGAAATTTGTGGCTCCTCTCAGATTCCAGAACTTTCTGTCACCGAAATGTGAGGAAAACTTGTTTTTTTAAACACTTTTTGAGGTTTGCAAAGGATTCTGGGTAACAGAACCTGGTCAGAGCCCCACGAGTCACCCCATCTAGGATTCCCCTAGGTCTCTAGTTTTCAAAAATGCAAAGGTTTGGTAGGTTTCCCTATGTGCCGGCTGAGCTAGAGGCCAAAATCTACAGGTAGGCACCTTGCCAAAAACAGCTCTGTATTTTGTCAAAAAATGGGATGTGTCCACGTTGTGTTTTGGGTCATTTCCTGTGGCGGGCGCTAGGCCTACCCACACAAGTGAGGTATCATTTTTATCGGGAGTCTTGGGGGAACGCTGGGTGGAAGGAAATTTGTGGCTCCTTTCAGATTCCAGAACTTTCTGTCACCGAAATGTGAGGAAAACTTGTTTTTTTAGCCACTTTTTTAGGTTTGCAAAGGATTCTGGGTAACAGAACCTGGTCAGAGCCCCACGACTCACCCCATCTTGGATCCCCCTAGGTCTCTAGTTTTAAAAAATGCACAGGTTTGGTAGGTTTCCCTATGTGCCGGCTGAGCTAGAGGCCAAAATCTACAGGTAGGCACTTTGCAAAAAACAGCTCTGTATTTTTGTCAAAAAATGGGATGTGTCCACTTTGTGTTTTGGGGCATTTCCTGTCGCGGGCGCTAGGCCTACCCACACAAGTGAGGTATCATTTTTATCGGGAGACTAGGGGGAACACTGGGTGGAAGGAAATTTGTGGCTCCTCTCAGATTCCAGAACTTTCTGTCACCGCAATGTGAGGAAAACTTGTTTTTTTAGCCACTTTTTGAGGTTTGCAAAGTATTCTGGGTAACAGAACTTGGTGAGAGCCACACGAGTCACCCCATCTTGGATTCCCCTAAGTCTCTAGTTTTCAAAAATGCACAGGTTTGGTAGGTTTCCCTATATGCCGGCTGAGCTAGAGGCCAAAATCTACAGGTAGGCACTTTGCAAAAAACAGCTCTGTATTTTGTCAAAAAATGGGATGTGTCCACGTTGTGTTTTGGGGCATTTCCTGTGGCGGGCGCTAGGCCTACCCACACAAGTGAGGTATCATTTTTATCGGGAGACTTGGGGGAACGCTGGGTAGAAGGAAATTTGTGGCTCCTTTCAGATTCCAGAACTTTCTGTCACCGAAATGTGAGGAAAACTTGTTTTTTAAGCCACTTTTTGAGGTTTGCAAAGGATTCTGGGTAACAGAACCTGGTCAGAGCCCCACGAGTCACCCCATCTTGGATTCCCCTAGGTCTCTAGTTTTCAAAAATGCACAGGTTTGGTAGGTTTCCCTGTGTGCCGGCTGAGCTAGAGGCCAAAATCTACAGGTAGGCACTTTGCAAAAAACAGCTCTGTATTTTGTCAAAAAATGGGATGTGTCCACGTTGTGTTTTGGGGCATTTCCTGTCGCGGGCGCTAGGCCTACCCACACAAGTGAGCTATCATTTTTATCGGGAGACTTGGGGGAACGCTGGGTGGAAGGAAATTTGTGGCTCCTCTCAGATTCCAGAACTTTCTGTCACCGAAATGTGAGGAAAACTTGTTTTTTTAGCCACTTTTTGAGGTTTGCAAAGGATTCTGGGTAACAGAACTTGGTGAGAGCCCCACGAGTCACCCCATCTTGGATTCCCCTAAGTCTCTAGTTTTCAAAAATGCACAGGTTTGGTAGGTTTCCCTATATGCCGGCTGAGCTAGAGGCCAAAATCTACAGGTAGGCACTTTGCAAAAAACAGCTCTGTATTTTGTCAAAAAATGGGATGTGTCCACGTTGTGTTTTGGGGCATTTCCTGTGGCGGGCGCTAGGCCTACCCACACAAGTGAGGTATCATTTTTATCGGGAGACTTGGGGGAACGCTGGGTAGAAGGAAATTTGTGGCTCCTTTCAGATTCCAGAACTTTCTGTCACCGAAATGTGAGGAAAACTTGTTTTTTAAGCCACTTTTTGAGGTTTGCAAAGGATTCTGGGTAACAGAACCTGGTCAGAGCCCCACGAGTCACCCCATCTTGGATTCCCCTAGGTCTCTAGTTTTCAAAAATGCACAGGTTTGGTAGGTTTCCCTGTGTGCCGGCTGAGCTAGAGGCCAAAATCTACAGGTAGGCACTTTGCAAAAAACAGCTCTGTATTTTGTCAAAAAATGGGATGTGTCCACGTTGTGTTTTGGGGCATTTCCTGTGGCGGGCGCTAGGCCTACCCACACAAGTGAGGTATCATTTTTATCGGGAGACTTGGGGGAACGCTGGGTAGAAGGAAATTTGTGGCTCCTTTCAGATTCCAGAACTTTCTGTCACCGAAATGTGAGGAAAACTTGTTTTTTAAGCCACTTTTTGAGGTTTGCAAAGGATTCTGGGTAACAGAACCTGGTCAGAGCCCCACGAGTCACCCCATCTTGGATTCCCCTAGGTCTCTAGTTTTCAAAAATACACAGGTTTGGTAGGTTTCCCTATGTGCCGGCTGAGCTAGAGGCCAAAATCTACAGGTAGGCACTTTGCAAAAAACAGCTCTGTATTTTGTCAAAAAATGGGATGTGTCCACGTTGTGTTTTGGGGCATTTCCTGTCGCGGGCACTAGGCCTACCCACACAAGTGAGCTATCATTTTTATCGGGAGACTTGGGGTAACGCTGGGTGGAAGGAAATTTGTGGCTCCTCTCAGATTCCAGAACTTTCTGTCACCGAAATGTGAGGAAAACTTGTTTTTTTAAACACTTTTTGAGGTTTGCAAAGGATTCTGGGTAACAGAACCTGGTCAGAGCCCCACGAGTCACCCCATCTAGGATTCCCCTAGGTCTCTAGTTTTCAAAAATGCAAAGGTTTGGTAGGTTTCCCTATGTGCCGGCTGAGCTAGAGGCCAAAATCTACAGGTAGGCACCTTGCCAAAAACAGCTCTGTATTTTGTCAAAAAATGGGATGTGTCCACGTTGTGTTTTGGGGCATTTCCTGTGGCGGGCGCTAGGCCTACCCACACAAGTGAGGTATCATTTTTATCGGGAGTCTTGGGGGAACGCTGGGTGGAAGGAAATTTGTGGCTCCTTTCAGATTCCAGAACTTTCTGTCACCGAAATGTGAGGAAAACTTGTTTTTTTAGCCACTTTTTTAGGTTTGCAAAGGATTCTGGGTAACAGAACCTGGTCAGAGCCCCACGACTCACCCCATCTTGGATCCCCCTAGGTCTCTAGTTTTAAAAAATGCACAGGTTTGGTAGGTTTCCCTATGTGCCGGCTGAGCTAGAGGCCAAAATCTACAGGTAGGCACTTTGCAAAAAACAGCTCTGTATTTTTGTCAAAAAATGGGATGTGTCCACTTTGTGTTTTGGGGCATTTCCTGTCGCGGGCGCTAGGCCTACCCACACAAGTGAGGTATCATTTTTATCGGGAGACTAGGGGGAACACTGGGTGGAAGGAAATTTGTGGCTCCTCTCAGATTCCAGAACTTTCTGTCACCGCAATGTGAGGAAAACTTGTTTTTTTAGCCACTTTTTGAGGTTTGCAAAGGATTCTGGGTAACAGAACCTGGTCAGAGCCCCACGAGTCACCCCATCTTGGATTCCCCTAGGTCTCTAGTTTTCAAAAATGCACAGGTTTGGTAGGTTTCCCTATGTGCCGGCTGAGCTAGAGGCCAAAATCTACAGGTAGGCACTTTTAAAAAACAGCTCTGTATTTTGTCAAAAAATGGGATGTGTCCACGTTGTGTTTTGGGGCATTTCCTGTGGCGGGCGCTAGGCCTACCCACACAAGTGAGGTATCATTTTTATCGGGAAGCTGGGGGGAACGCTGGGTGGAAGGAAATTTGTGGCTCCTCTCAGATTCCAGAACTTCCTGTCACCGAAATGTGAGGAAAACTTGTTTTTTTAGCCACTTTTTGAGGTTTGCAAAGTATTCTGGGTAACAGAACTTGGTGAGAGCCACACGAGTCACCCCATCTTGGATTCCCCTAAGTCTCTAGTTTTAAAAAATGCACAGGTTTGGTAGGTTTCCCTATATGCCGGCTGAGCTAGAGGCCAAAATCTACAGGTAGGCACTTTGCAAAAAACAGCTCTGTATTTTGTCAAAAAATGGGATGTGTCCACGTTGTGTTTTGGGGCATTTCCTGTGGCGGGCGCTAGGCCTACCCACACAAGTGAGGTATCATTTTTATCGGGAGACTTGGGGGAACGCTGGGTAGAAGGAAATTTGTGGCTCCTTTCAGATTCCAGAACCTTCTGTCACCGAAATGTGAGGAAAACTTGTTTTTTAAGCCACTTTTTGAGGTTTGCAAAGGATTCTGGGTAACAGAACCTGGTCAGAGCCCCACGCGTCACCCCATCTTGGATTCCCCTAGGTCTCTAGTTTTCAAAAATGCACAGGTTTGGTAGGTTTCCCTGTGTGCCGGCTGAGCTAGAGGCCAAAATCTACAGGTAGGCACTTTGCAAAAAACAGCTCTGTATTTTGTCAAAAAATGGGATGTGTCCACGTTGTGTTTTGGGGCATTTCCTGTCGCGGGCGCTAGGCCTACCCACACAAGTGAGCTATCATTTTTATCGGGAGACTTGGGGGAACGCTGGGTGGAAGGAAATTTGTGGCTCCTCTCAGATTCCAGAACTTTCTGTCACCGAAATATGAGGAAAACTTGTTTTTTTAGCCACTTTTTGAGGTTTGCAAAGGATTCTGGGTAACAGAACTTGGTGAGAGCCCCACGAGTCACCCCATCTTGGATTCCCCTAAGTCTCTAGTTTTCAAAAATGCACAGGTTTGGTAGGTTTCCCTATATGCCGGCTGAGCTAGAGGCCAAAATCTACAGGTAGGCACTTTGCAAAAAACAGCTCTGTATTTTGTCAAAAAATGGGATGTGTCCACGTTGTGTTTTGGGGCATTTCCTGTGGCGGGCGCTAGGCCTACCCACACAAGTGAGGTATCATTTTTATCGGGAGACTTGGGGGAACGCTGGGTAGAAGGAAATTTGTGGCTCCTTTCAGATTCCAGAACTTTCTGTCACCGAAATGTGAGGAAAACTTGTTTTTTAAGCCACTTTTTGAGGTTTGCAAAGGATTCTGGGTAACAGAAGCTGGTCAGAGCCCCACGAGTCACCCCATCTTGGATTCCCCTAGGTCTCTAGTTTTCAAAAATGCACAGGTTTGGTAGGTTTCCCTGTGTGCCGGCTGAGCTAGAGGCCAAAATCTACAGGTAGGCACTTTGCAAAAAACAGCTCTGTATTTTGTCAAAAAATGGGATGTGTCCACGTTGTGTTTTGGGGCATTTCCTGTGGCGGGCGCTAGGCCTACCCACACAAGTGAGGTTTCATTTTTATCGGGAGACTTGGGGGAACGCTGGGTAGAAGGAAATTTGTGGCTCCTTTCAGATTCCAGAACTTTCTGTCACCGAAATGTGAGGAAAACTTGTTTTTTAAGCCACTTTTTGAGGTTTGCAAAGGATTCTGGGTAACAGAACCTGGTCAGAGCCCCACGAGTCACCCCATCTTGGATTCCCCTAGGTCTCTAGTTTTCAAAAATATACAGGTTTGGTAGGTTTCCCTGTGTGCCGGCTGAGCTAGAGGCCAAAATCTACAGGTAGGCACTTTGCAAAAAACAGCTCTGTATTTTGTCAAAAAATGGGATGTGTCCACGTTGTGTTTTGGGGCATTTCCTGTCGCGGGCACTAGGCCTACCCACACAAGTGAGCTATCATTTTTATCGGGAGACTTGGGGGAACGCTGGGTGGAAGTAAATTTGTGGCTCCTCTCAGATTCCAGAACTTTCTGTCACCGAAATGTGAGGAAAACTTGTTTTTTTAAACACTTTTTGAGGTTTGCAAAGGATTCTGGGTAACAGAACCTGGTCAGAGCCCCACGAGTCACCCCATCTAGGATTCCCCTAGGTCTCTAGTTTTCACAAATGCAAAGGTTTGGTAGGTTCCCTATGTGCCGGCTGAGCTAGAGGCCAAAATCTACAGGTAGGCACTTTGCAAAAAAACAGCTCTGTATTTTGTCAAAAAATGGGATGTGTCCACGTTGTGTTTTGGGGCATTTCCTGTGTCGGGCGCTAGGCCTACCCACACAAGTGAGGTATCATTTTTAACGGGAGACTTGGGGGAACGCTGGGTGGAAGGAAATTTGAGGCTCCTTTCAGATTCCAGAACTTTCTGTCACCGAAATGTGAGGAAAATTTGTTTTTTTAGCCACTTTTTGAGGTTTGCAAAGGATTCTGGGTAACAGAACCTGGTCAGAGCCCCACAAGTCACCCCATCTTGGATTCCCCTAGGTCTCTAGTTTTAAAAAATGCACAGGTTTGGTAGGTTTCCCTATGTGCCGGCTGAGCTAGAGGCCAAAATCTACAGGTAGGCACTTTGCAAAAAACTGCTCTGTATTTTGTCAAAAAATGGGATGTGTCCACGTTGTGTTTTGGGGCATTTCCTGTTGCGGCCGCTAGGACTACCCACACAAGTGAGGTATCATTTTTATCGGGAGACATGGGGGAACGCTGGGTCGAAAGAAATTTGTGGCTCCTCTCAGATTCTAGAACTTTGTGTCACCGAAATGTGAGGAAAACTTGTTTTTTTAGCCACTTTTTGAGGTTTGCAAAGGATTCTGGGTAACAGAACCTGGTCAGAGCCCCACGAGTCACCCCATCTTGGATTCCCCTATATCTCTAGTTTTCAAAAATGCACAGGTTTGGTAGGTTTCCCTATGTGCCGGTTGAGCTAGAGGCCAAAATCTACAGGTAGGCACTTTGCAAAAAACAGGTATGTATTTTGTCTAAAAATGGGATGTGTCCACGTTGTGTTTTGGGGCATTTCCTGTCGCGGGCGCTAGGCCTACCCACACAAGTGAGGTATCATTTTTATCGGGAGACTTGGGGGAACGCTGGGTGGAAGGAAATTTGTGGCTCCTCTCAGATTCCAGAACTTTCTGTCACCGAAATGTGAGGAAAACTTGTTTTTTTAGCCACTTTTTGAGGTTTGCAAAGGATTCTGGGTAACAGAACCTGGTCAGAGCCCCACGAGTCACCCCATCTTGGATTCCCCTAGGTCTATAGTTTTCATAAATGCACAGGTTTGGTAGGTTTCCCTATGTGCCGGCTGAGCTAGAGGCCAAAATCTACAGGTAGGCACTTTGCAAAAAACAGCTCTGTATTTTGTCAAAAAATGGGATGTGTCCACGTTGTGTTTTGGGGCATTTCCTGTGGCGGGCGCTAGGCCTACCCACACAAATGAGGTATCATTTTTATCGGGAGATTGGGGGAATGCTGGGTGGAAGGAAATTTGTGGCTCCTCTCAGATTCCAGAACTTTCTGTCACCGAAATGTGAGGAAAACTTGTTTTTTTAGCCACTTTTTGAGGTTTGCAAAGGATTCTGGGTAACAGAACCTGGTCAGAGCCCCACGAGTCACCCCATCTTGGATTCCCCTAGGTCTCTAGTTTTCAAAAATGCACAGGTTTGGTAGGTTTCCCTATGTGCCGGCTGAGCTAGAGGCCAAAATCTACAGGTAGGCACTTTGCAAAAAACAGCTCTGTTTTTTGTCAAAAAATGGGATGTGTCCACGTTGTGTTTTGGGGCATTTCCTGTGGCGGGCGCTAGGCCTATCCACACAAGTGAGGTATCATTTTTATCGGGAGACTTGGGGGAACGTTGGGTGGAAGGAAATTTGTGGCTCCTCTCAGATTCCAGAACTTTCTGTCACCCAAATGTGAGGAAAACTTGTTTTTTTAGCCACTTTTTGAGGTTTGCAAAGGATTCTGGGTAACAGAACCTGGTCAGAGCGCCACGAGTCACCCCATCTTGGATTCCCCTAGGTCTCTAGTTTTCAAAAATGCACAGGTTTGGTAGGTTTCCCTATGTGCCGGCTGAGCTAGAGGCCAAAATCTACAGGTAGGCACCTTGCCAAAAACAGCTCTGTATTTTGTCAAAAAATGGGATGTGTCCACGTTGTGTTTTGGGGCATTTCCTGTGGCGGGCGCTAGGCCTACCCACACAAGTGAGGTATCATTTTTATCGGGAGTCTTGGGGGAACGCTGGGTGGAAGGAAATTTGTGGCTCCTTTCAGATTCCAGAACTTTCTGTCACCGAAATGTGAGGAAAACTTGTTTTTTTAGCCACTTTTTTAGGTTTGCAAAGGATTCTGGGTAACAGAACCTGGTCAGAGCCCCACGACTCACCCCATCTTGGATCCCCCTAGGTCTCTAGTTTTAAAAAATGCACAGGTTTGGTAGGTTTCCCTATGTGCCGGCTGAGCTAGAGGCCAAAATCTACAGGTAGGCACTTTGCAAAAAACAGCTCTGTATTTTTGTCAAAAAATGGGATGTGTCCACTTTGTGTTTTGGGGCATTTCCTGTCGCGGGCGCTAGGCCTACCCACACAAGTGAGGTATCATTTTTATCGGGAGACTAGGGGGAACACTGGGTGGAAGGAAATTTGTGGCTCCTCTCAGATTCCAGAACTTTCTGTCACCGCAATGTGAGGAAAACTTGTTTTTTTAGCCACTTTTTGAGGTTTGCAAAGGATTCTGGGTAACAGAACCTGGTCAGAGCCCCACGAGTCACCCCATCTTGGATTCCCCTAGGTCTCTAGTTTTCAAAAATGCACAGGTTTGGTAGGTTTCCCTATGTGCCGGCTGAGCTAGAGGCCAAAATCTACAGGTAGGCACTTTTAAAAAACAGCTCTGTATTTTGTCAAAAAATGGGATGTGTCCACGTTGTGTTTTGGGGCATTTCCTGTGGCGGGCGCTAGGCCTACCCACACAAGTGAGGTATCATTTTTATCGGGAAGCTGGGGGGAACGCTGGGTGGAAGGAAATTTGTGGCTCCTCTCAGATTCCAGAACTTCCTGTCACCGAAATGTGAGGAAAACTTGTTTTTTTAGCCACTTTTTGAGGTTTGCAAAGTATTCTGGGTAACAGAACTTGGTGAGAGCCACACGAGTCACCCCATCTTGGATTCCCCTAAGTCTCTAGTTTTAAAAAATGCACAGGTTTGGTAGGTTTCCCTATATGCCGGCTGAGCTAGAGGCCAAAATCTACAGGTAGGCACTTTGCAAAAAACAGCTCTGTATTTTGTCAAAAAATGGGATGAGTCCACGTTGTGTTTTGGGGCATTTCCTGTGGCGGGCGCTAGGCCTACCCACACAAGTGAGGTATCATTTTTATCGGGAGACTTGGGGGAACGCTGGGTAGAAGGAAATTTGTGGCTCCTTTCAGATTCCAGAACCTTCTGTCACCGAAATGTGAGGAAAACTTGTTTTTTAAGCCACTTTTTGAGGTTTGCAAAGGATTCTGGGTAACAGAACCTGGTCAGAGCCCCACGCGTCACCCCATCTTGGATTCCCCTAGGTCTCTAGTTTTCAAAAATGCACAGGTTTGGTAGGTTTCCCTGTGTGCCGGCTGAGCTAGAGGCCAAAATCTACAGGTAGGCACTTTGCAAAAAACAGCTCTGTATTTTGTCAAAAAATGGGATGTGTCCACGTTGTGTTTTGGGGCATTTCCTGTCGCGGGCGCTAGGCCTACCCACACAAGTGAGCTATCATTTTTAGCGGGAGACTTGGGGGAACGCTGGGTGGAAGGAAATTTGTGGCTCCTCTCAGATTCCAGAACTTTCTGTCACCGAAATATGAGGAAAACTTGTTTTTTTAGCCACTTTTTGAGGTTTGCAAAGGATTCTGGGTAACAGAACTTGGTGAGAGCCCCACGAGTCACCCCATCTTGGATTCCCCTAAGTCTCTAGTTTTCAAAAATGCACAGGTTTGGTAGGTTTCCCTATATGCCGGCTGAGCTAGAGGCCAAAATCTACAGGTAGGCACTTTGCAAAAAACAGCTCTGTATTTTGTCAAAAAATGGGATGTGTCCACGTTGTGTTTTGGGGCATTTCCTGTGGCGGGCGCTAGGCCTACCCACACAAGTGAGGTATCATTTTTATCGGGAGACTTGGGGGAACGCTGGGTAGAAGGAAATTTGTGGCTCCTTTCAGATTCCAGAACTTTCTGTCACCGAAATGTGAGGAAAACTTGTTTTTTAAGCCACTTTTTGAGGTTTGCAAAGGATTCTGGGTAACAGAAGCTGGTCAGAGCCCCACGAGTCACCCCATCTTGGATTCCCCTAGGTCTCTAGTTTTCAAAAATGCACAGGTTTGGTAGGTTTCCCTGTGTGCCGGCTGAGCTAGAGGCCAAAATCTACAGGTAGGCACTTTGCAAAAAACAGCTCTGTATTTTGTCAAAAAATGGGATGTGTCCACGTTGTGTTTTGGGGCATTTCCTGTGGCGGGCGCTAGGCCTACCCACACAAGTGAGGTATCATTTTTATCGGGAGACTTGGGGGAACGCTGGGTAGAAGGAAATTTGTGGCTCCTTTCAGATTCCAGAACTTTCTGTCACCGAAATGTGAGGAAAACTTGTTTTTTAAGCCACTTTTTGAGGTTTGCAAAGGATTCTGGGTAACAGAACCTGGTCAGAGCCCCACGAGTCACCCCATCTTGGATTCCCCTAGGTCTCTAGTTTTCAAAAATATACAGGTTTGGTAGGTTTCCCTGTGTGCCGGCTGAGCTAGAGGCCAAAATCTACAGGTAGGCACTTTGCAAAAAACAGCTCTGTATTTTGTCAAAAAATGGGATGTGTCCACGTTGTGTTTTGGGGCATTTCCTGTCGCGGGCACTAGGCCTACCCACACAAGTGAGCTATCATTTTTATCGGGAGACTTGGGGGAACGCTGGGTGGAAGGAAATTTGTGGCTCCTCTCAGATTCCAGAACTTTCTGTCACCGAAATGTGAGGAAAACTTGTTTTTTTAAACACTTTTTGAGGTTTGCAAAGGATTCTGGGTAACAGAACCTGGTCAGAGCCCCACGAGTCACCCCATCTAGGATTCCCCTAGGTCTCTAGTTTTCACAAATGCAAAGGTTTGGTAGGTTCCCTATGTGCCGGCTGAGCTAGAGGCCAAAATCTACAGGTAGGCACTTTGCAAAAAAACAGCTCTGTATTTTGTCAAAAAATGGGATGTGTCCACGTTGTGTTTTGGGGCATTTCCTGTGTCGGGCGCTAGGCCTACCCACACAAGTGAGGTATCATTTTTAACGGGAGACTTGGGGGAACGCTGGGTGGAAGGAAATTTGAGGCTCCTTTCAGATTCCAGAACTTTCTGTCACCGAAATGTGAGGAAAACTTGTTTTTTTAGCCACTTTTTGAGGTTTGCAAAGGATTCTGGGTAACAGAACCTGGTCAGAGCCCCACAAGTCACCCCATCTTGGATTCCCCTAGGTCTCTAGTTTTAAAAAATGCACAGGTTTGGTAGGTTTCCCTATGTGCCGGCTGAGCTAGAGGCCAAAATCTACAGGTAGGCACTTTGCAAAAAACTGCTCTGTATTTTGTCAAAAAATGGGATGTGTCCACGTTGTGTTTTGGGGCATTTCCTGTTGCGGCCGCTAGGACTACCCACACAAGTGAGGTATCATTTTTATCGGGAGACATGGGGGAACGCTGGGTCGAAAGAAATTTGTGGCTCCTCTCAGATTCTAGAACTTTGTGTCACCGAAATGTGAGGAAAACTTGTTTTTTTAGCCACTTTTTGAGGTTTGCAAAGGATTCTGGGTAACAGAACCTGGTCAGAGCCCCACGAGTCACCCCATCTTGGATTCCCCTATATCTCTAGTTTTCAAAAATGCACAGGTTTGGTAGGTTTCCCTATGTGCCGGTTGAGCTAGAGGCCAAAATCTACAGGTAGGCACTTTGCAAAAAACAGGTATGTATTTTGTCTAAAAATGGGATGTGTCCACGTTGTGTTTTGGGGCATTTCCTGTCGCGGGCGCTAGGCCTACCCACACAAGTGAGGTATCATTTTTATCGGGAGACTTGGGGGAACGCTGGGTGGAAGGAAATTTGTGGCTCCTCTCAGATTCCAGAACTTTCTGTCACCGAAATGTGAGGAAAACTTGTTTTTTTAGCCACTTTTTGAGGTTTGCAAAGGATTCTGGGTAACAGAACCTGGTCAGAGCCCCACGAGTCACCCCATCTTGGATTCCCCTAGGTCTATAGTTTTCATAAATGCACAGGTTTGGTAGGTTTCCCTATGTGCCGGCTGAGCTAGAGGCCAAAATCTACAGGTAGGCACTTTGCAAAAAACAGCTCTGTATTTTGTCAAAAAATGGGATGTGTCCACGTTGTGTTTTGGGGCATTTCCTGTGGCGGGCGCTAGGCCTACCCACACAAATGAGGTATCATTTTTATCGGGAGATTGGGGGAATGCTGGGTGGAAGGAAATTTGTGGCTCCTCTCAGATTCCAGAACTTTCTGTCACCGAAATGTGAGGAAAACTTGTTTTTTTAGCCACTTTTTGAGGTTTGCAAAGGATTCTGGGTAACAGAACCTGGTCAGAGCCCCACGAGTCACCCCATCTTGGATTCCCCTAGGTCTCTAGTTTTCAAAAATGCACAGGTTTGGTAGGTTTCCCTATGTGCCGGCTGAGCTAGAGGCCAAAATCTACAGGTAGGCACTTTGCAAAAAACAGCTCTGTTTTTTGTCAAAAAATGGGATGTGTCCACGTTGTGTTTTGGGGCATTTCCTGTGGCGGGCGCTAGGCCTATCCACACAAGTGAGGTATCATTTTTATCGGGAGACTTGGGGGAACGTTGGGTGGAAGGAAATTTGTGGCTCCTCTCAGATTCCAGAACTTTCTGTCACCGAAATGTGAGGAAAACTTGTTTTTTTAGCCACTTTTTGAGGTTTGCAAAGGATTCTGGGTAACAGAACCTGGTCAGAGCGCCACGAGTCACCCCATCTTGGATTCCCCTAGGTCTCTAGTTTTCAAAAATGCACAGGTTTGGTAGGTTTCCCTATGTGCCGGTGAGCTAGAGGCCAAAATCTACAGGTAGGCACTTTGCAAAAAACTGCTCTGTATTTTGTCAAAAAATGGGATGTGTCCACGTTGTGTTTTGGGGCATCTCCTGTCGCGGCCGCTAGGCCTACCTATACAAGTGAGGTATCATTTTTATCGGGAGACTTGGGGGAACGCTGGGTCGAAAGAAATTTGTGGCTCCTCTCAGATTCCAGAACTTTCTGTCACCGAAATGTGAGGAAAACTTGTTTTTTTAGCCACTTTTTGAGGTTTGCAAAGGATTCTGGGTAACAGAACCTGGTCAGAGCCCGACGAGTCACCCCATCTTGGATTCCCCTAGGTCTCTAGTTTTCAAAAATCCACAGGTTTGGTAGGTTTCCCTCTGTGCCGGCTGAGCTAGAGGCCAAAATCTACAGGTAGGAACTTTGCAAAAAACAGCTCTGTATTTTGTCAAAAAATGGGATGTGTCCACGTTGTGTTTTGGGGCATTTCCTGTGGCGGGCGCTAGGCCTACCCACACAAGTGAGGTATCATTTTTATCGGGAGATTGGGGGAACGCTGGGTGGAAGGAAATTTGTGGCTCCTCTCAGATTCCAGAACTTTCTGTCACCGAAATGTGAGGAAAACTTGTTTTTTTAGCCACTTTTTGAGGTTTGCAAAGGATTCTGGGTAACAGAACCTGGTCAGAGCACCACGAGTCACCCCATCTTGGATTCCCCTAGGTCTCTAGTTTTAAAAAATGCACAGGTTTGGTAGGTTTCCCTATGTGCCGGCTGAGCTAGAGGCCAAAATCAACAGGTAGGAACTTTGCAAAAAACAGCTCTGTATTTTGTCAAAAAATGGGATGTGTCCACGTTGTGTTTTGGGGCATTTCCTGTGGCGGGCACTAGGACTACCCACACAAGTGAGGTATCATTTTTATCGGGAGACTTGGGGGAACACTGGGTGGAAGGAAATTTGTGGCTCCTCTCAGATTCCAGAACTTTCTGTCACCGAAATGTGAGGAAAAATTGTTTTTTTAGCCACTTTTTGAGGTTTGCAAAGGATTCTGGGTAACAGAACCTGGTGAGAGCCCTACGAGTCACCCCATCTTGGATTCCCCTAGGTCTCTAGTTTTCAAAAATGCACAGGTTTGGTAGGTTTCCCTATGTGCTGGCTGAGCTAGAGGCAAAAATCTACAGGTAGGCACTTTGCAAAAAACAGCTCTGTATTTTGTCAAAAAATGGGATGTGTCCACGTTGTGTTTTGGGGCATTTCCTGTGGCGGGCGCTAGGCCTACCCACACAAGTGAGGTATCATTTTTATCGGGAGACTTGGGGGAACGCTGGGTGGGAGGAAATTTGTGGCTCCCCTCAGATTCCAGAACTTTCTGTCACCGAAATGTGAGGAAAACGTGTTTGTTTTGGCCACGTTTTGAGGTTTGCAAAGGCTTCTGGGTAACAGAACCTGGTCAGAGCCCCACGAGTCACCCCATCTTGGATTCCCCTAGGTCTCTAGTTTTAAAAAATGCACAGGTTTGGTAGGTTTCCCTATGTGCCGGCTGAGCTAGAGGCCAAAATCAACAGGTAGGAACTTTGCAAAAAACAGCTCTGTATTTTGTCAAAAAATGGGATGTGTCCACGTTGTGTTTTGGGGCATTTCCTGTGGCGGGCGCTAGGCCTACCCACACAAGTGAGGTATCATTTTTATCGGGAGATTGGGGGAACGCTGGGTGGAAGGAAATTTGTGGCTCCTCTCAGATTCCAGAACTTTCTGTCACCGAAATGTGAGGAAAACTTGTTTTTTTAGCCACTTTTTGAGGTTTGCAAAGGATTCTGGGTAACAGAACCTGGTCAGAGCACCACGAGTCACCCCATCTTGGATTCCCCTAGGCCTCTAGTTTTCAAAAATGCACAGGTTTGGTAGGTTTCCCTATGTGCCGGCTGAGCTAGAGGCCAAAATCTACAGGTAGGAACTTTGCAAAAAACAGCTCTGTATTTTGTCAAAAAATGGGATGTGTCCACGTTGTGTTTTGGGGCATTTCCTGTGGCGGGCGCTAGGCCTACCCACACAAGTGAGGTATCATTTTTATCGGGAGATTGGGGGAACGCTGGGTGGAAGGAAATTTGTGGCTCCTCTCAGATTCCAGAACTTTCTGTCACCGAAATGTGAGGAAAACTTGTTTTTTTAGCCACTTTTTGAGGTTTGCAAAGGATTCTGGGTAACAGAACCTGGTCAGAGCACCACGAGTCACCCCATCTTAGATTCCCCTAGGTCTCTAGTTTTAAAAAATGCACAGGTTTGGTAGGTTTCCCTATGTGCCGGCTGAGCTAGAGGCCAAAATCAACAGGTAGGAACTTTGCAAAAAACAGCTCTGTATTTTGTCAAAAAATGGGATGTGTCCACGTTGTGTTTTGGGGCATTTCCTGTGGCGGGCGCTAGGACTACCCACACAAGTGAGGTATCATTTTTATCGGGAGACTTGGGGGAACACTGGGTGGAAGGAAATTTGTGGCTCCTCTCAGATTCCAGAACTTTCTGTCACCGAAATGTGAGGAAAAATTGTTTTTTTAGCCACTTTTTGAGGTTTGCAAAGGATTCTGGGTAACAGAACCTGGTGAGAGCCCTACGAGTCACCCCATCTTGGATTCCCCTAGGTCTCTAGTTTTCAAAAATGCACAGGTTTGGTAGGTTTCCCTATGTGCTGGCTGAGCTAGAGGCAAAAATCTACAGGTAGGCACTTTGCAAAAAACAGCTCTGTATTTTGTCAAAAAATGGGATGTGTCCACGTTGTGTTTTGGGGCATTTCCTGTGGCGGGCGCTAGGCCTACCCACACAAGTGAGGTATCATTTTTATCGGTAGACTTGGGGGAACGCTGGGTGGGAGGACATTTGTGGCTCCCCTCAGATTCCAGAACTTTCTGTCACCGAAATGTGAGGAAAACGTGTTTGTTTTGGCCACGTTTTGAGGTTTGCAAAGGCTTCTGGGTAACAGAACCTGGTCAGAGCCCCACGAGTCACCCCATCTTGGATTCCCCTAGGTCTCTAGTTTTAAAAAATGCACAGGTTTGGTAGGTTTCCCTATGTGCCGGCTGAGCTAGAGGCCAAAATCAACAGGTAGGAACTTTGCAAAAAACAGCTCTGTATTTTGTCAAAAAATGGGATGTGTCCACGTTGTGTTTTGGGGCATTTCCTGTGGCGGGCGCTAGGCCTACCCACACAAGTGAGGTATCATTTTTATCGGGAGACTTGGGGGAACACTGGGTGGAAGGAAATTTGTGGCTCCTCTCAGATTCCAGAACTTTCTGTCACCGAAATGTGAGGAAAACTTGTTTTTTTAGCCACTTTTTGAGGTTTGCAAAGGATTCTGGGTAACAGAACCTGGTCAGAGCCCCACGAGTCACCCCATCTTGGATTCCCCTAGGTCTCTAGTTTTAAAAAATGCACAGGTTTGGTAGGTTTCCCTATGTGCCGGCTGAGCTAGAGGCCAAAATCTACAGGTAGGCACTTTGCAAAAAACAGCTCTGTATTTTGTCAAAAAATGGGATGTGTCCACGTTGTGTTTTGGGGCATTTCCTGTGGCGGGCGCTAGGCCTACCCACACAAGTGAGGTATCATTTTTATCGGGAGACTTGGGGGAACGCTGGGTGGAAGGAAATTTGTGGCTCCTCTCAGATTCCAGAACTTTCTGTCACCGAAATGTGAGGAAAACTTGTTTTTTTTTGCCACTTTTTGAGGTTTGCAAAGGATTCTGGGTAACAGAACCTGGTCAGAGCCCCACGAGTCACCCCATCTTGGATTCCCCTAGGCCTCTAGTTTTCAAAAATGCACAGGTTTGGTAGGTTTCCCTATGTGCCGGCTGAGCTAGAGGCCAAAATCTACAGGTAGGAACTTTGCAAAAAACAGCTCTGTATTTTGTCAAAAAATGGGATGTGTCCACGTTGTGTTTTGGGGCATTTCCTGTGGCGGGCGCTAGGCCTACCCACACAAGTGAGGTATCATTTTTATCGGGAGACTTGGGGGAACACTGGGTGGAAGGAAATTTGTGGCTCCTCTCAGATTCCAGAACTTTCTGTCACCGAAATGTGAGGAAAAATTGTTTTTTTAGCCACTTTTTGAGGTTTGCAAAGGATTCTGGGTAACAGAACCTGGTGAGAGTCCTACGAGTCACCCCATCTTGGATTCCCCTAGGTCTCTAGTTTTAAAAAATGCACAGGTTTGGTAGGTTTCCCTATGTGCTGGCTGAGCTAGAGGCAAAAATCTACAGGTAGGCACTTTGCAAAAAACAGCTCTGTATTTTGTCAAAAAATGGGATGTGTCCACGTTGTGTTTTGGGGCATTTCCTGTGGCGGGCGCTAGGCCTACCCACACAAGTGAGGTATCATTTTTATCGGGAGACTTGGGGGAACGCTGGGTGGGAGGAAATTTGTGGCTCCCCTCAGATTCCAGAACTTTCTGTCACCGAAATGTCAGGAAAACGTGTTTGTTTTGGCCACTTTTTGAGGTTTGCAAAGGATTCTGGGTAACAGAACCTGGTCAGAGCCCCACGAGTCACCCCATCTTGGATTCCCCTAGGTCTCTAGTTTTAAAAAATGCACAGGTTTGGTAGGTTTCCCTATGTGCCGGCTGAGCTAGAGGCCAAAATCAACAGGTAGGAACTTTGCAAAAAACAGCTCTGTATTTTGTCAAAAAATGGGATGTGTCCACGTTGTGTTTTGGGGCATTTCCTGTGGCGGGCGCTAGGCCTACCCACACAAGTGAGGTATCATTTTTATCGGGAGACTTGGGGGAACACTGGGTGGAAGGAAATTTGTGGCTCCTCTCAGATTCCAGAACTTTCTGTCACCGAAATGTGAGGAAAACTTGTTTTTTTAGCCACTTTTTGAGGTTTGCAAAGGATTCTGGGTAACAGAACCTGGTGAGAGCCCTACGAGTCACCCCATCTTGGATTCCCCTAAGTCTCTAGTTTTAAAAAATGCACAGGTTTGGTAGGTTTCCCTATATGCCGGCTGAGCTAGAGGCCAAAATCTACAGGTAGGCACTTTGCAAAAAACATCTCTGTATTTTGTCAAAAAATGGGATGTATGCACGTTGTGTTTTGGGGCATTTCCTGTGTCGGGCGCTAGGCCTACCCACACAAGTGAGGTATCATTTTTATCGGGAGATTGGGGGAACGCTGGGTGGAAGGAAATTTGTGGCTCCTCTCAGATTCCAGAACTTTCTGTCACCGAAATGTGAGGAAAACTTGTTTTTTTAGCCACTTTTTGAGGTTTGCAAAGGATTCTGGGTAACAGAACCTGGTCAGAGCCCCACGAGTCACCCCATCTAGGATTCCCCTAGGTCTCTAGTTTTCAAAAATGCAAAGGTTTGGTAGGTTTCCCTATGTGCCGGCTGAGCTAGAGGCCAAAATCTACAGGTAGGCACCTTGCCAAAAACAGCTCTGTATTTTGTCAAAAAATGGGTTGTGTCCACGTTGTGTTTTGGGGCATTTCCTGTGGCGGGCGCTAGGCCTACCCACACAAGTGAGGTATCATTTTTATCGGGAGACTTGGGGGAACGCTGGGTGGAAGGAAATTTGTGGCTCCTCTCAGATTCCAGAACTTTCTGTCACCGAAATGTGAGGAAAACTTGTTTTTTTTTGCCACTTTTTGAGGTTTGCAAAGGATTCTGGGTAACAGAACCTGGTCAGAGCCCCACGAGTCACCCCATCTTGGATTCCCCTAGGTCTCTAGTTTTCAAAAATGCACAGGTTTGGTAGGTTTCCCTATGTGCCGGCTGAGCTAGAGGCCAAAATCTACAGGTAGGAACTTTGCAAAAAACAGCTCTGTATTTTGTCAAAAAATGGGATGTGTCCACGTTGTGTTTTGGGGCATTTCCTGTGGCGGGCGCTAGGCCTACCCACACAAGTGAGGTATCATTTTTATCGGGAGACTTGGGGGAACACTGGGTGGAAGGAAATTTGTGGCTCCTCTCAGATTCCAGAACTTTCTGTCACCGAAATGTGAGGAAAAATTGTTTTTTTAGCCACTTTTTGAGGTTTGCAAAGGATTCTGGGTAACAGAACCTGGTGAGAGTCCTACGAGTCACCCCATCTTGGATTCCCCTAGGTCTCTAGTTTTAAAAAATGCACAGGTTTGGTAGGTTTCCCTATGTGCTGGCTGAGCTAGAGGCAAAAATCTACAGGTAGGCACTTTGCAAAAAACAGCTCTGTATTTTGTCAAAAAATGGGATGTGTCCACGTTGTGTTTTGGGGCATTTCCTGTGGCGGGCGCTAGGCCTACCCACACAAGTGAGGTATCATTTTTATCGGGAGACTTGGGGGAACGCTGGGTGGGAGGAAATTTGTGGCTCCCCTCAGATTCCAGAACTTTCTGTCACCGAAATGTCAGGAAAACGTGTTTGTTTTGGCCACTTTTTGAGGTTTGCAAAGGATTCTGGGTAACAGAACCTGGTCAGAGCCCCACGAGTCACCCCATCTTGGATTCCCCTAGGTCTCTAGTTTTAAAAAATGCACAGGTTTGGTAGGTTTCCCTATGTGCCGGCTGAGCTAGAGGCCAAAATCAACAGGTAGGAACTTTGCAAAAAACAGCTCTGTATTTTGTCAAAAAATGGGATGTGTCCACGTTGTGTTTTGGGGCATTTCCTGTGGCGGGCGCTAGGCCTACCCACACAAGTGAGGTATCATTTTTATCGGGAGACTTGGGGGAACACTGGGTGGAAGGAAATTTGTGGCTCCTCTCAGATTCCAGAACTTTCTGTCACCGAAATGTGAGGAAAACTTATTTTTTTAGCCACTTTTTGAGGTTTGCAAAGGATTCTGGGTAACAGAACCTGGTGAGAGCCCTACGAGTCACCCCATCTTGGATTCCCCTAAGTCTCTAGTTTTAAAAAATGCACAGGTTTGGTAGGTTTCCCTATATGCCGGCTGAGCTAGAGGCCAAAATCTACAGGTAGGCACTTTGCAAAAAACATCTCTGTATTTTGTCAAAAAATGGGATGTATGCACGTTGTGTTTTGGGGCATTTCCTGTGTCGGGCGCTAGGCCTACCCACACAAGTGAGGTATCATTTTTATCGGGAGATTGGGGGAACGCTGGGTGGAAGGAAATTTGTGGCTCCTCTCAGATTCCAGAACTTTCTGTCACCGAAATGTGAGGAAAACTTGTTTTTTTAGCCACTTTTTGAGGTTTGCAAAGGATTCTGGGTAACAGAACCTGGTCAGAGCCCCACGAGTCACCCCATCTAGGATTCCCCTAGGTCTCTAGTTTTCAAAAATGCAAAGGTTTGGTAGGTTTCCCTATGTGCCGGCTGAGCTAGAGGCCAAAATCTACAGGTAGGCACCTTGCCAAAAACAGCTCTGTATTTTGTCAAAAAATGGGTTGTGTCCACGTTGTGTTTTGGGGCATTTCCTGTGGCGGGCGCTAGGCCTACCCACACAAGTGAGGTATCATTTTTATCGGGAGACTTGGGGGAACGCTGGGTGGAAGGAAATTTGTGGCTCCTCTCAGATTCCAGAACTTTCTGTCACCGAAATGTGAGGAAAACTTGTTTTTTTTTGCCACTTTTTGAGGTTTGCAAAGGATTCTGGGTAACAGAACCTGGTCAGAGCCCCACGAGTCACCCCATCTTGGATTCCCCTAGGTCTCTAGTTTTCAAAAATGCACAGGTTTGGTAGGTTTCCCTATGTGCCGGCTGAGCTAGAGGCCAAAATCTACAGGTAGGAACTTTGCAAAAAACAGCTCTGTATTTTGTCAAAAAATGGGATGTGTCCACGTTGTGTTTTGGGGCATTTCCTGTGGCGGGCGCTAGGCCTACCCACACAAGTGAGGTATCATTTTTATCGGGAGACTTGGGGGAACACTGGGTGGAAGGAAATTTGTGGCTCCTCTCAGATTCCAGAACTTTCTGTCACCGAAATGTGAGGAAAAATTGTTTTTTTAGCCACTTTTTGAGGTTTGCAAAGGATTCTGGGTAACAGAACCTGGTGAGAGTCCTACGAGTCACCCCATCTTGGATTCCCCTAGGTCTCTAGTTTTAAAAAATGCACAGGTTTGGTAGGTTTCCCTATGTGCTGGCTGAGCTAGAGGCAAAAATCTACAGGTAGGCACTTTGCAAAAAACAGCTCTGTATTTTGTCAAAAAATGGGATGTGTCCACGTTGTGTTTTGGGGCATTTCCTGTGGCGGGCGCTAGGCCTACCCACACAAGTGAGGTATCATTTTTATCGGGAGACTTGGGGGAACGCTGGGTGGGAGGAAATTTGTGGCTCCCCTCAGATTCCAGAACTTTCTGTCACCGAAATGTCAGGAAAACGTGTTTGTTTTGGCCACTTTTTGAGGTTTGCAAAGGATTCTGGGTAACAGAACCTGGTCAGAGCCCCACGAGTCACCCCATCTTGGATTCTCCTAGGTCTCTAGTTTTAAAAAATGCACAGGTTTGGTAGGTTTCCCTATGTGCCGGCTGAGCTAGAGGTCAAAATCAACAGGTAGGAACTTTGCAAAAAACAGCTCTGTATTTTGTCAAAAAATGGGATGTGTCCACGTTGTGTTTTGGGGCATTTCCTGTGGCGGGCGCTAGGTCTACCCACACAAGTGAGGTATCATTTTTATCGGGAGACTTGGGGGAACACTGGGTGGAAGGAAATTTGTGGCTCCTCTCAGATTCCAGAACTTTCTGTCACCGAAATGTGAGGAAAACTTGTTTTTTTAGCCACTTTTTGAGGTTTGCAAAGGATTCTGGGTAACAGAACCTGGTGAGAGCCCTACGAGTCACCCCATCTTGGATTCCCCTAGGTCTCTAGTTTTCAAAAATGCACAGGTTTGGTAGGTTTCCCTATGTGCTGGCTGAGCTAGAGGCAAAAATCTACAGGTAGGCACTTTGCAAAAAACAGCTCTGTATTTTGTCAAAAAATGGGATGTGTCCACGTTGTGTTTTGGGGCATTTCCTGTGGCGGGCGCTAGGCCTACCCACACAAGTGAGGTATCATTTTTATCGGGAGACTTGGGGGAACGCTGGGTGGGAGGAAATTTGTGGCTCCCCTCAGATTCCAGAACTTTCTGTCACCGAAATGTGAGGAAAACGTGTTTGTTTTGGCCACGTTTTGAGGTTTGCAAAGGATTCTGGGTAACAGAACCTGGTCAGAGCCCCACGAGTCACCCCATCTTGGATTCCCCTAGGTCTCTAGTTTTAAAAAATGCACAGGTTTGGTAGGTTTCCCTATGTGCCGGCTGAGCTAGAGGCCAAAATCAACAGGTAGGAACTTTGCAAAAAACAGCTCTGTATTTTGTCAAAAAATGGGATGTGTCCACGTTGTGTTTTGGGGCATTTCCTGTGGCGGGCGCTAGGCCTACCCACACAAGTGAGGTATCATTTTTATCGGGAGACTTGGGGGAACACTGGGTGGAAGGAAATTTGTGGCTCCTCTCAGATTCCAGAACTTTCTGTCACCGAAATGTGAGGAAAACTTGTTTTTTTAGCCACTTTTTGAGGTTTGCAAAGGATTCTGGGTAACAGAACCTGGTCAGAGCCCCACGAGTCACCCCATCTTGGATTCCCCTAGGTCTCTAGTTTTCAAAAATGCACAGGTTTGGTAGGTTTCCCTATGTGCCGGCTGAGCTAGAGGCCAAAATCTACAGGTAGGCACTTTGCAAAAAACAGCTCTGTATTTTGTCAAAAAATGGGATGTGTCCACGTTGTGTTTTGGGGCATTTCCTGTGGCGGGCGCTAGGCCTACCCACACAAGTGAGGTATCATTTTTATCGGGAGACTTGGGGGAACGCTGGGTGGAAGGAAATTTGTGGCTCCTCTCAGATTCCAGAACTTTCTGTCACCGAAATGTGAGGAAAACTTGTTTTTTTTTGCCACTTTTTGAGGTTTGCAAAGGATTCTGGGTAACAGAACCTGGTCAGAGCCCCACGAGTCACCCCATCTTGGATTCCCCTAGGCCTCTAGTTTTCAAAAATGCACAGGTTTGGTAGGTTTCCCTATGTGCCGGCTGAGCTAGAGGCCAAAATCTACAGGTAGGAACTTTGCAAAAAACAGCTCTGTATTTTGTCAAAAAATGGGATGTGTCCACGTTGTGTTTTGGGGCATTTCCTGTGGCGGGCGCTAGGCCTACCCACACAAGTGAGGTATCATTTTTATCGGGAGACTTGGGGGAACACTGGGTGGAAGGAAATTTGTGGCTCCTCTCAGATTCCAGAACTTTCTGTCACCGAAATGTGAGGAAAAATTGTTTTTTTAGCCACTTTTTGAGGTTTGCAAAGGATTCTGGGTAACAGAACCTGGTGAGAGTCCTACGAGTCACCCCATCTTGGATTCCCCTAGGTCTCTAGTTTTAAAAAATGCACAGGTTTGGTAGGTTTCCCTATGTGCTGGCTGAGCTAGAGGCAAAAATCTACAGGTAGGCACTTTGCAAAAAACAGCTCTGTATTTTGTCAAAAAATGGGATGTGTCCACGTTGTGTTTTGGGGCATTTCCTGTGGCGGGCGCTAGGCCTACCCACACAAGTGAGGTATCATTTTTATCGGGAGACTTGGGGGAACGCTGGGTGGGAGGAAATTTGTGGCTCCCCTCAGATTCCAGAACTTTCTGTCACCGAAATGTCAGGAAAACGTGTTTGTTTTGGCCACTTTTTGAGGTTTGCAAAGGATTCTGGGTAACAGAACCTGGTCAGAGCCCCACGAGTCACCCCATCTTGGATTCCCCTAGGTCTCTAGTTTTAAAAAATGCACAGGTTTGGTAGGTTTCCCTATGTGCCGGCTGAGCTAGAGGCCAAAATCAACAGGTAGGAACTTTGCAAAAAACAGCTCTGTATTTTGTCAAAAAATGGGATGTGTCCACGTTGTGTTTTGGGGCATTTCCTGTGACGGGCGCTAGGCCTACCCACACAAGTGAGGTATCATTTTTATCGGGAGACTTGGGGGAACACTGGGTGGAAGGAAATTTGTGGCTCCTCTCAGATTCCAGAACTTTCTGTCACCGAAATGTGAGGAAAACTTGTTTTTTTAGCCACTTTTTGAGGTTTGCAAAGGATTCTGGGTAACAGAACCTGGTGAGAGCCCTACGAGTCACCCCATCTTGGATTCCCCTAAGTCTCTAGTTTTAAAAAATGCACAGGTTTGGTAGGTTTCCCTATATGCCGGCTGAGCTAGAGGCCAAAATCTACAGGTAGGCACTTTGCAAAAAACAGCTCTGTATTTTGTCAAAAAATGGGATGTATGCACGTTGTGTTTTGGGGCATTTCCTGTGTCGGGCGCTAGGCCTACCCACACAAGTGAGGTATCATTTTTATCGGGAGATTGGGGGAACGCTGGGTGGAAGGAAATTTGTGGCTCCTCTCAGATTCCAGAACTTTCTGTCACCGAAATGTGAGGAAAACTTGTTTTTTTAGCCACTTTTTGAGGTTTGCAAAGGATTCTGGGTAACAGAACCTGGTCAGAGCCCCACGAGTCACCCCATCTAGGATTCCCCTAGGTCTCTAGTTTTCAAAAATGCAAAGGTTTGGTAGGTTTCCCTATGTGCCGGCTGAGCTAGAGGCCAAAATCTACAGGTAGGCACCTTGCCAAAAACAGCTCTGTATTTTGTCAAAAAATGGGATGTGTCCACGTTGTGTTTTGGGGCATTTCCTGTGGCGGGCGCTAGGCCTACCCACACAAGTGAGGTATCATTTTTATCGGGAGACTTGGGGGAACGCTGGGTGGAAGGAAATTTGTGGCTCCTCTCAGATTCCAGAACTTTCTGTCACCGAAATGTGAGGAAAACTTGTTTTTTTTTGCTACTTTTTGAGGTTTGCAAAGGATTCTGGGTAACAGAACCTGGTCAGAGCCCCACGAGTCACCCCATCTTGGATTCCCCTAGGTCTCTAGTTTTCAAAAATGCACAGGTTTGGTAGGTTTCCCTATGTGCCGGCTGAGCTAGAGGCCAAAATCTACAGGTAGGAACTTTGCAAAAAACAGCTCTGTATTTTGTCAAAAAATGGGATGTGTCCACGTTGTGTTTTGGGGCATTTCCTGTGGCGGGCGCTAGGCCTACCCACACAAGTGAGGTATCATTTTTATCGGGAGACTTGGGGGAACACTGGGTGGAAGGAAATTTGTGGCTCCTCTCAGATTCCAGAACTTTCTGTCACCGAAATGTGAGGAAAAATTGTTTTTTTAGCCACTTTTTGAGGTTTGCAAAGGATTCTGGGTAACAGAACCTGGTGAGAGTCCTACGAGTCACCCCATCTTGGATTCCCCTAGGTCTCTAGTTTTAAAAAATGCACAGGTTTGGTAGGTTTCCCTATGTGCTGGCTGAGCTAGAGGCAAAAATCTACAGGTAGGCACTTTGCAAAAAACAGCTCTGTATTTTGTCAAAAAATGGGATGTGTCCACGTTGTGTTTTGGGGCATTTCCTGTGGCGGGCGCTAGGCCTACCCACACAAGTGAGGTATCATTTTTATCGGGAGACTTGGGGGAACGCTGGGTGGGAGGAAATTTGTGGCTCCCCTCAGATTCCAGAACTTTCTGTCACCGAAATGTCAGGAAAACGTGTTTGTTTTGGCCACTTTTTGAGGTTTGCAAAGGATTCTGGGTAACAGAACCTGGTCAGAGCCCCACGAGTCACCCCATCTTGGATTCCCCTAGGTCTCTAGTTTTAAAAAATGCACAGGTTTGGTAGGTTTCCCTATGTGCCGGCTGAGCTAGAGGCCAAAATCAACAGGTAGGTACTTTGCAAAAAACAGCTCTGTATTTTGTCAAAAAATGGGATGTGTCCACGTTGTGTTTTGGGGCATTTCCTGTGGCGGGCGCTAGGCCTACCCACACAAGTGAGGTATCATTTTTATCGGGAGACTTGGGGGAACACTGGGTGGAAGGAAATTTGTGGCTCCTCTCAGATTCCAGAACTTTCTGTCACCGAAATGTGAGGAAAACTTGTTTTTTTAGCCACTTTTTGAGGTTTGCAAAGGATTCTGGGTAACAGAACCTGGTGAGAGCCCTACGAGTCACCCCATCTTGGATTCCCCTAAGTCTCTAGTTTTAAAAAATGCACAGGTTTGGTAGGTTTCCCTATATGCCGGCTGAGCTAGAGGCCAAAATCTACAGGTAGGCACTTTGCAAAAAACAGCTCTGTATTTTGTCAAAAAATGGGATGTATGCACGTTGTGTTTTGGGGCATTTCCTGTGTCGGGCGCTAGGCCTACCCACACAAGTGAGGTATCATTTTTATCGGGAGATTGGGGGAACGCTGGGTGGAAGGAAATTTGTGGCTCCTCTCAGATTCCAGAACTTTCTGTCACCGAAATGTGAGGAAAACTTGTTTTTTTAGCCACTTTTTGAGGTTTGCAAAGGATTCTGGGTAACAGAACCTGGTCAGAGCCCCACGAGTCACCGCATCTAGGATTCCCCTAGGTCTCTAGTTTTCAAAAATGCAAAGGTTTGGTAGGTTTCCCTATGTGCCGGCTGAGCTAGAGGCCAAAATCTACAGGTAGGCACCTTGCCAAAAACAGCTCTGTATTTTGTCAAAAAATGGGATGTGTCCACGTTGTGTTTTGGGGCATTTCCTGTGGCGGGCGCTAGGCCTACCCACACAAGTGAGGTATCATTTTTATCGGGAGACTTGGGGGAACGCTGGGTGGAAGGAAATTTGTGGCTCCTTTCAGATTCCAGAACTTTCTGTCACCGAAATGTGAGGAAAACTTGTTTTTTTAGCCACATTTTTAGGTTTGCAAAGGATTCTGGGTAACAGAACCTGGTCAGAGCCCCACGAGTCACCCCATCTTGGATTCCCCTAGGTCTCTAGTTTTAAAAAATGCACAGGTTTGGTAGGTTTCCCTATGTGCCGGCTGAGCTAGAGGCCAAAATCTACAGGTAGGCACTTTGCAAAAAACAGCTCTGTATTTTTGTCAAAAAATGGGATGTGTCCACGTTGTGTTTTGGGGCATTTCCTGTCGCGGGCGCTAGGCCTACCCACACAAGTGAGGTATCATTTTTATCGGGAGACTAGGGGGAACACTGGGTGGAAGGAAATTTGTGGCTCCTCTCAGATTCCAGAACTTTCTGTCACCGCAATGTGAGGAAAACTTGTTTTTTTAGCCACTTTTTGAGGTTTGCAAAGGATTCTGGGTAACAGAACCTGGTCAGAGCCCCACGAGTCACCCCATCTTGGATTCCCCTAGGTCTCTAGTTTTCAAAAATGCACAGGTTTGGTAGGTTTCCCTATGTGCCGGTTGAGCTAGAGGCCAAAATCTACAGGTAGGCACCTTGCCAAAAACAGCTCTGAATTTTGTCAAAAAATGGGATGTGTCCACGTTGTGTTTTGGGGCATTTCCTGTGGCGGGCGCTAGGCCTACCCACACAAGTGAGGTATCATTTTTATCGGGAGTCTTGGGGGAACGCTGGGTGGAAGGAAATTTGTGGCTCCTTTCAGATTCCAGAACTTTCTGTCACCGAAATGTGAGGAAAACTTGTTTTTTTTGCCACTTTTTTAGGTTTGCAAAGGATTCTGGGTAACAGAACCTGGTCAGAGCCCCACGACTCACCCCATCTTGGATCCCCCTAGGTCTCTAGTTTTACAAAATGCACAGGTTTGGTAGGTTTCCCTATGTGCCGGCTGAGCTAGAGGCCAAAATCTACAGGTAGGCACTTTGCAAAAAACAGCTCTGTATTTTTGTCAAAAAATGGGATGTGTCCACTTTGTGTTTTGGGGCATTTCCTGTCGCGGGCGCTAGGCCTACCCACACAAGTGAGGTATCATTTTTATCGGGAGACTAGGGGGAACACTGGGTGGAAGGAAATTTGTGGCTCCTCTCAGATTCCAGAACTTTCTGTCACCGCAATGTGAGGAAAACTTGTTTTTTTAGCCACTTTTTGAGGTTTGCAAAGGATTCTGGGTAACAGAACCTGGTCAGAGCCCCACGAGTCACCCCATCTTGGATTCCCCTAGGTCTCTAGTTTTCAAAAATGCACAGGTTTGGTAGGTTTCCCTATGTGCCGGCTGAGCTAGAGGCCAAAATCTACAGGTAGGCACTTTTAAAAAACAGCTCTGTATTTTGTCAAAAAATGGGATGTGTCCACGTTGTGTTTTGGGGCATTTCCTGTGGCGGGCGCTAGGCCTACCCACACAAGTGAGGTATCATTTTTATCGGGAGGCTGGGGGGAACGCTGGGTGGAAGGAAATTTGTGGCTCCTCTCAGATTCCAGAACTTCCTGTCACCGAAATGTGAGGAAAACTTGTTTTTTTAGCCACTTTTTGAGGTTTGCAAAGTATTCTGGGTAACAGAACTTGGTGAGAGCCACACGAGTCACCCCATCTTGGATTCCCCTAAGTCTCTAGTTTTCAAAAATGCACAGGTTTGGTAGGTTTCCCTATATGCTGGCTGAGCTAGAGGCCAAAATCTACAGGTAGGCACTTTGCAAAAAACAGCTCTGTATTTTGTCAAAAAATGGGATGTGTCCACGTTGTGTTTTGGGGCATTTCCTGTGGCGGGCGCTAGGCCTACCCACACAAGTGAGGTATCATTTTTATCGGGAGACTTGGGGGAACGCTGGGTAGAAGGAAATTTGTGGCTCCTTTCAGATTCCAGAACTTTCTGTCACCGAAATGTGAGGAAAACTTGTTTTTTAAGCCACTTTTTGAGGTTTGCAAAGGATTCTGGGTAACAGAACCTGGTCAGAGCCCCACGAGTCACCCCATCTTGGATTCCCCTAGGTCTCTAGTTTTCAAAAATGCACAGGTTTGGTAGGTTTCCCTGTGTGCCGGCTGAGCTAGAGGCCAAAATCTACAGGTAGGCACTTTGCAAAAAACAGCTCTGTATTTTGTCAAAAAATGGGATGTGTCCACGTTGTGTTTTGGGGCATTTCCTGTCGCGGGCGCTAGGCCTACCCACACAAGTGAGCTATCATTTTTATCGGGAGACTTGGGGGAACGCTGGGTGGAAGGAAATTTGTGGCTCCTCTCAGATTCCAGAACTTTCTGTCACCGAAATGTGAGGAAAACTTGTTTTTTTAGCCACTTTTTGAGGTTTGCAAAGGAATTCTGGGTAACAGAACTTGGTGAGAGCCCCACGAGTCACCCCATCTTGGATTCCCCTAAGTCTCTAGTTTTCAAAAATGCACAGGTTTGGTAGGTTTCCCTATATGCCGGCTGAGCTAGAGGCCAAAATCTACAGGTAGGCACTTTGCAAAAAACAGCTCTGTATTTTGTCAAAAAATGGGATGTGTCCACGTTGTGTTTTGGGGCATTTCCTGTGGCGGGCGCTAGGCCTACCCACACAAGTGAGGTATCATTTTTATCGGGAGACTAGGGGGAACGCTGGGTAGAAGGAAATTTGTGGCTCCTTTCAGATTCCAGAACTTTCTGTCACCGAAATGTGAGGAAAACTTGTTTTTTAAGCCACTTTTTGAGGTTTGCAAAGGATTCTGGGTAACAGAAGCTGGTCAGAGCCCCACGAGTCACCCCATCTTGGATTCCCCTAGGTCTCTAGTTTTCAAAAATGCACAGGTTTGGTAGGTTTCCCTGTGTGCCGGCTGAGCTAGAGGCCAAAATCTACAGGTAGGCACTTTGCAAAAAACAGCTCTGTATTTTGTCAAAAAATGGGATGTGTCCACGTTGTGTTTTGGGGCATTTCCTGTGGCGGGCGCTAGGCCTACCCACACAAGTGAGGTATCATTTTTATCGGGAGACTTGGGGGAACGCTGGGTAGAAGGAAATTTGTGGCTCCTTTCAGATTCCAGAACTTTCTGTCACCGAAATGTGAGGAAAACTTGTTTTTTAAGCCACTTTTTGAGGTTTGCAAAGGATTCTGGGTAACAGAACCTGGTCAGAGCCCCACGAGTCACCCCATCTTGGATTCCCCTAGGTCTCTAGTTTTCAAAAATACACAGGTTTGGTAGGTTTCCCTGTGTGCCGGCTGAGCTAGAGGCCAAAATCTACAGGTAGGCACTTTGCAAAAAACAGCTCTGTATTTTGTCAAAAAATGGGATGTGTCCACGTTGTGTTTTGGGGCATTTCCTGTCGCGGGCACTAGGCCTACCCACACAAGTGAGCTATCATTTTTATCGGGAGACTTGGGGGAACGCTGGGTGGAAGGAAATTTGTGGCTCCTCTCAGATTCCAGAACTTTCTGTCACCGAAATGTGAGGAAAACTTGTTTTTTTAAACACTTTTTGAGGTTTGCAAAGGATTCTGGGTAACAGAACCTGGTCAGAGCCCCACGAGTCACCCCATCTAGGATTCCCCTAGGTCTCTAGTTTTCACAAATGCAAAGGTTTGGTAGGTTTCCCTATGTGCCGGCTGAGCTAGAGGCCAAAATCTACAGGTAGGCACTTTGCAAAAAACAGCTCTGTATTTTGTCAAAAAATGGGATGTGTCCACGTTGTGTTTTGGGGCATTTCCTGTGGCGGGCGCTAGGCCTACCCACACAAGTGAGGTATCATTTTTAACGGGAGACTTGGGGGAACGCTGGGTGGAAGGAAATTTGAGGCTCCTTTCAGATTCCAGAACTTTCTGTCACCGAAATGTGAGGAAAACTTGTTTTTTTAGCCACTTTTTGAGGTTTGCAAAGGATTCTGAGTAACAGAACCTGGTCAGAGCCCCACAAGTCACCCCATCTTGGATTCCCCTAGGTCTCTAGTTTTAAAAAATTCACAGGTTTGGTAGGTTTCCCTATGTGCCGGCTGAGCTAGAGGCCAAAATCTACAGGTAGGCACTTTGCAAAAAACTGCTCTGTATTTTGTCAAAAAATGGGATGTGTCCACGTTGTGTTTTGGGGCATATCCTGTTGCGGCCGCTAGGCCTACCCACACAAGTGAGGTATCATTTTTATCGGGAGACATGGGGGAACGCTGGGTCGAAAGAAATTTGTGGCTCCTCTCAGATTCTAGAACTTTGTGTCACCGAAATGAGAGGAAAACTTGTTTTTTTATCCACTTTTTGAGGTTTGCAAAGGATTCTGGGTAACAGAACCTGGTCAGAGCCCCACGAGTCACCCCATCTTGGATTCCCCTATATCTCTAGTTTTCAAAAATGCACAGGTTTGGTAGGTTTCCCTATGTGCCGGTTGAGCTAGAGGCCAAAATCTACAGGTAGGCACTTTGCAAAAAACAGGTATGTATTTTGTCTAAAAATGGGATGTGTCCACGTTGTGTTTTGGGGCATTTCCTGTCGCGGGCGCTAGGCCTACCCACACAAGTGAGGTATCATTTTTATCGGGAGACTTGGGGGAACGCTGGGTGGAAGGAAATTTGTGGCTCCTCTCAGATTCCAGAACTTTCTGTCACCGAAATGTGAGGAAAACTTGTTTTTTAGCCACTTTTTGAGGTTTGCAAAGGATTCTGGGTAACAGAACCTGGTCAGAGCCCCACGAGTCACCCCATCTTGGATTCCCCTAGGTCTCTAGTTTTCATAAATGCACAGGTTTGGTAGGTTTCCCTATGTGCCGGCTGAGCTAGAGGCCAAAATCTACAGGTAGGCACTTTGCAAAAAACAGCTCTGTATTTTGTCAAAAAATGGGATGTGTCCACGTTGTGTTTTGAGGCATTTCCTGTGGCGGGCGCTAGGCCTACCCACACAAGTGAGGTATCATTTTTATCGGGAGATTGGGGGAATGCTGGGTGGAAGGAAATTTGTGGCTCCTCTCAGATTCCAGAACTTTCTGTCACCGAAATGTGAGGAAAACTTGTTTTTTTAGCCACTTTTTGAGGTTTGCAAAGGATTCTGGGTAACAGAACCTGGTCAGAGCCCCACGAGTCACCCCATCTTGGATTCCCCTAGGTCTCTAGTTTTCAAAAATGCACAGGTTTGGTAGGTTTCCCTATGTGCCGGCTGAGCTAGAGGCCAAAATCTACAGGTAGGCACTTTGCAAAAAACAGCTCTGTTTTTTGTCAAAAAATGGGATGTGTCCACGTTGTGTTTTGGGGCATTTCCTGTCGCGGGCGCTAGGCCTACCCACACAAGTGAGGTATCATTTTTATCGGGAGACTTGGGGGAACGCTGGGTGGAAGGAAATTTGTGGCTCCTCTCAGATTCCAGAACTTTCTGTCACCGAAATGTGAGGAAAACTTGTTTTTTAGCCACTTTTTGAGGTTTGCAAAGGATTCTGGGTAACAGAACCTGGTCAGAGCCCCACGAGTCACCCCATCTTGGATTCCCCTAGGTCTCTAGTTTTCATAAATGCACAGGTTTGGTAGGTTTCCCTATGTGCCGGCTGAGCTAGAGGCCAAAATCTACAGGTAGGCACTTTGCAAAAAACAGCTCTGTATTTTGTCAAAAAATGGGATGTGTCCACGTTGTGTTTTGAGGCATTTCCTGTGGCGGGCGCTAGGCCTACCCACACAAGTGAGGTATCATTTTTATCGGGAGATTGGGGGAATGCTGGGTGGAAGGAAATTTGTGGCTCCTCTCAGATTCCAGAACTTTCTGTCACCGAAATGTGAGGAAAACTTGTTTTTTTAGCCACTTTTTGAGGTTTGCAAAGGATTCTGGGTAACAGAACCTGGTCAGAGCCCCACGAGTCACCCCATCTTGGATTCCCCTAGGTCTCTAGTTTTCAAAAATGCACAGGTTTGGTAGGTTTCCCTATGTGCCGGCTGAGCTAGAGGCCAAAATCTACAGGTAGGCACTTTGCAAAAAACAGCTCTGTTTTTTGTCAAAAAATGGGATGTGTCCACGTTGTGTTTTGGGGCATTTCCTGTGGCGGGCGCTAGGCCTATCCACACAAGTGAGGTATCATTTTTATCGGGAGACTTGGGGGAACGTTGGGTGGAAGGAAATTTGTGGCTCCTCTCAGATTCCAGAACTTTCTGTCACCGAAATGTGAGGAAAACTTGTTTTTTTAGCCACTTTTTGAGGTTTGCAAAGGATTCTGGGTAACAGAACCTGGTCAGAGCGCCACGAGTCACCCCATCTTGGATTCCCCTAGGTCTCTAGTTTTCAAAAATGCACAGGTTTGGTAGGTTTCCCTATGTGCCGGTGAGCTAGAGGCCAAAATCTACAGGTAGGCACTTTGCAAAAAACTGCTCTGTATTTTGTCAAAAAATGGGATGTGTCCACGTTGTGTTTTGGGGCATCTCCTGTCGCGGCCGCTAGGCCTACCTATACAAGTGAGGTATCATTTTTATCGGGAGACTTGGGGGAACGCTGGGTCGAAAGAAATTTGTGGCTCCTCTCAGATTCCAGAACTTTCTGTCACCGAAATGTGAGGAAATCTTGTTTTTTTAGCCACTTTTTGAGGTTTGCAAAGGATTCTGGGTAACAGAACCTGGTCAGAGCCCCACGAGTCACCCCATCTTGGATTCCCCTAGGTCTCTAGTTTTCAAAAATCCACAGGTTTGGTAGGTTTCCCTCTGTGCCGGCTGAGCTAGAGGCCAAAATCTACAGGTAGGCACTTTCAAAAAACAGCTCTGTATTTTGTCAAAAAATGGGATGTGTCCACGTTGTGTTTTGGGGCATTTCCTGTGGCGGGCGCTAGGCCTACCCACACAAGTGAGGTATCATTTTTATCGGGAGACTTGGTGGAACGCTGGGTGGAAGGAAATTTGTGGCTCCTCTCAGATTCCAGAACTTTCTGTCACCGAAATGTGAGGAAAACTTGTTTTTTTTTGCCACTTTTTGAGGTTTGCAAAGGATTCTGGGTAACAGAACCTGGTCAGAGCCCCACGAGTCACCCCATCTTGGATTCCCCTAGGCCTCTAGTTTTCAAAAATGCACAGGTTTGGTAGGTTTCCCTATGTGCCGGCTGAGCTAGAGGCCAAAATCTACAGGTAGGAACTTTGCAAAAAACAGCTCTGTATTTTGTCAAAAAATGGGATGTGTCCACGTTGTGTTTTGGGGCATTTCCTGTGGCGGGCGCTAGGCCTACCCACACAAGTGAGGTATCATTTTTATCGGGAGATTGGGGGAACGCTGGGTGGAAGGAAATTTGTGGCTCCTCTCAGATTCCAGAACTTTCTGTCACCGAAATGTGAGGAAAACTTGTTTTTTTAGCCACTTTTTGAGGTTTGCAAAGGATTCTGGGTAACAGAACCTGGTCAGAGCACCACGAGTCACCCCATCTTGGATTCCCCTAGGTCTCTAGTTTTAAAAAATGCACAGGTTTGGTAGGTTTCCCTATGTGCCGGCTGAGCTAGAGGCCAAAATCAACAGGTAGGAACTTTGCAAAAAACAGCTCTGTATTTTGTCAAAAAATGGGATGTGTCCACGTTGTGTTTTGGGGCATTTCCTGTGGCGGGCGCTAGGACTACCCACACAAGTGAGGTATCATTTTTATCGGGAGACTTGGGGGAACACTGGGTGGAAGGAAATTTGTGGCTCCTCTCAGATTCCAGAACTTTCTGTCACCGAAATGTGAGGAAAAATTGTTTTTTTAGCCACTTTTTGAGGTTTGCAAAGGATTCTGGGTAACAGAACCTGGTGAGAGCCCTACGAGTCACCCCATCTTGGATTCCCCTAGGTCTCTAGTTTTCAAAAATGCACAGGTTTGGTAGGTTTCCCTATGTGCTGGCTGAGCTAGAGGCAAAAATCTACAGGTAGGCACTTTGCAAAAAACAGCTCTGTATTTTGTCAAAAAATGGGATGTGTCCACGTTGTGTTTTGGGGCATTTCCTGTGGCGGGCGCTAGGCCTACCCACACAAGTGAGGTATCATTTTTATCGGGAGACTTGGGGGAACGCTGGGTGGGAGGAAATTTGTGGCTCCCCTCAGATTCCAGAACTTTCTGTCACCGAAATGTGAGGAAAACGTGTTTGTTTTGGCCACGTTTTGAGGTTTGCAAAGGATTCTGGGTAACAGAACCTGGTCAGAGCCCCACGAGTCACCCCATCTTGGATTCCCCTAGGTCTCTAGTTTTAAAAAATGCACAGGTTTGGTAGGTTTCCCTATGTGCCGGCTGAGCTAGAGGCCAAAATCAACAGGTAGGAACTTTGCAAAAAACAGCTCTGTATTTTGTCAAAAAATGGGATGTGTCCACGTTGTGTTTTGGGGCATTTCCTGTGGCGGGCGCTAGGCCTACCCACACAAGTGAGGTATCATTTTTATCGGGAGACTTGGGGGAACACTGGGTGGAAGGAAATTTGTGGCTCCTCTCAGATTCCAGAACTTTCTGTCACCGAAATGTGAGGAAAACTTGTTTTTTTAGCCACTTTTTGAGGTTTGCAAAGGATTCTGGGTAACAGAACCTGGTCAGAGCCCCACGAGTCACCCCATCTTGGATTCCCCTAGGTCTCTAGTTTTCAAAAATGCACAGGTTTGGTAGGTTTCCCTATGTGCCGGCTGAGCTAGAGGCCAAAATCTACAGGTAGGCACTTTGCAAAAAACAGCTCTGTATTTTGTCAAAAAATGGGATGTGTCCACGTTGTGTTTTGGGGCATTTCCTGTGGCGGGCGCTAGGCCTACCCACACAAGTGAGGTATCATTTTTATCGGGAGACTTGGGGGAACGCTGGGTGGAAGGAAATTTGTGGCTCCTCTCAGATTCCAGAACTTTCTGTCACCGAAATGTGAGGAAAACTTGTTTTTTTTTGCCACTTTTTGAGGTTTGCAAAGGATTCTGGGTAACAGAACCTGGTCAGAGCCCCACGAGTCACCCCATCTTGGATTCCCCTAGGCCTCTAGTTTTAAAAAATGCACAGGTTTGGTAGGTTTCCCTATGTGCCGGCTGAGCTAGAGGCCAAAATCTACAGGTAGGAACTTTGCAAAAAACAGCTCTGTATTTTGTCAAAAAATGGGATGTGTCCACGTTGTGTTTTGGGGCATTTCCTGTGGCGGGCGCTAGGCCTACCCACACAAGTGAGGTATCATTTTTATCGGGAGACTTGGGGGAACACTGGGTGGAAGGAAATTTGTGGCTCCTCTCAGATTCCAGAACTTTCTGTCACCGAAATGTGAGGAAAAATTGTTTTTTTAGCCACTTTTTGAGGTTTGCAAAGGATTCTGGGTAACAGAACCTGGTGAGAGTCCTACGAGTCACCCCATCTTGGATTCCCCTAGGTCTCTAGTTTTAAAAAATGCACAGGTTTGGTAGGTTTCCCTATGTGCTGGCTGAGCTAGAGGCAAAAATCTACAGGTAGGCACTTTGCAAAAAACAGCTCTGTATTTTGTCAAAAAATGGGATGTGTCCACGTTGTGTTTTGGGGCATTTCCTGTGGCGGGCGCTAGGCCTACCCACACAAGTGAGGTATCATTTTTATCGGGAGACTTGGGGGAACGCTGGGTTGGAGGAAATTTGTGGCTCCCCTCAGATTCCAGAACTTTCTGTCACCGAAATGTCAGGAAAACGTGTTTGTTTTGGCCACTTTTTGAGGTTTGCAAAGGATTCTGGGTAACAGAACCTGGTCAGAGCCCCACGAGTCACCCCATCTTGGATTCCCCTAGGTCTCTAGTTTTAAAAAATGCACAGGTTTGGTAGGTTTCCCTATGTGCCGGCTGAGCTAGAGGCCAAAATCAACAGGTAGGAACTTTGCAAAAAACAGCTCTGTATTTTGTCAAAAAATGGGATGTGTCCACGTTGTGTTTTGGGGCATTTCCTGTGGCGGGCGCTAGGCCTACCCACACAAGTGAGGTATCATTTTTATCGGGAGACTTGGGGGAACACTGGGTGGAAGGAAATTTGTGGCTCCTCTCAGATTCCAGAACTTTCTGTCACCGAAATGTGAGGAAAACTTGTTTTTTTAGCCACTTTTTGAGGTTTGCAAAGGATTCTGGGTAACAGAACCTGGTGAGAGCCCTACGAGTCACCCCATCTTGGATTCCCCTAAGTCTCTAGTTTTAAAAAATGCACAGGTTTGGTAGGTTTCCCTATATGCCGGCTGAGCTAGAGGCCAAAATCTACAGGTAGGTACTTTGCAAAAAACAGCTCTGTATTTTGTCAAAAAATGGGATGTATGCACGTTGTGTTTTGGGGCATTTCCTGTGTCGGGCGCTAGGCCTACCCACACAAGTGAGGTATCATTTTTATCGGGAGATTGGGGGAACGCTGGGTGGAAGGAAATTTGTGGCTCCTCTCAGATTCCAGAACTTTCTGTCACCGAAATGTGAGGAAAACTTGTTTTTTTAGCCACTTTTTGAGGTTTGCAAAGGATTCTGGGTAACAGAACCTGGTCAGAGCCCCACGAGTCACCCCATCTAGGATTCCCCTAGGTCTCTAGTTTTCAAAAATGCAAAGGTTTGGTAGGTTTCCCTATGTGCCGGCTGAGCTAGAGGCCAAAATCTACAGGTAGGCACCTTGCCAAAAACAGCTCTGTATTTTGTCAAAAAATGGGATGTGTCCACGTTGTGTTTTGGGGCATTTCCTGTGGCGGGCGCTAGGCCTACCCACACAAGTGAGGTATCATTTTTATCGGGAGACTTGGGGGAACGCTGGGTGGAAGGAAATTTGTGGCTCCTCTCAGATTCCAGAACTTTCTGTCACCGAAATGTGAGGAAAACTTGTTTTTTTTTGCCACTTTTTGAGGTTTGCAAAGGATTCTGGGTAACAGAACCTGGTCAGAGCCCCACGAGTCACCCCATCTTGGATTCCCCTAGGTCTCTAGTTTTCAAAAATGCACAGGTTTGGTAGGTTTCCCTATGTGCCGGCTGAGCTAGAGGCCAAAATCTACAGGTAGGAACTTTGCAAAAAACAGCTCTGTATTTTGTCAAAAAATGGGATGTGTCCACGTTGTGTTTTGGGGCATTTCCTGTGGCGGGCGCTAGGCCTACCCACACAAGTGAGGTATCATTTTTATCGGGAGACTTGGGGGAACACTGGGTGGAAGGAAATTTGTGGCTCCTCTCAGATTCCAGAACTTTCTGTCACCGAAATGTGAGGAAAAATTGTTTTTTTAGCCACTTTTTGAGGTTTGCAAAGGATTCTGGGTAACAGAACCTGGTGAGAGTCCTACGAGTCACCCCATCTTGGATTCCCCTAGGTCTCTAGTTTTAAAAAATGCACAGGTTTGGTAGGTTTCCCTATGTGCTGGCTGAGCTAGAGGCAAAAATCTACAGGTAGCCACTTTGCAAAAAACAGCTCTGTATTTTGTCAAAAAATGGGATGTGTCCACGTTGTGTTTTGGGGCATTTCCTGTGGCGGGCGCTAGGCCTACCCACACAAGTGAGGTATCATTTTTATCGGGAGACTTGGGGGAACGCTGGGTGGGAGGAAATTTGTGGCTCCCCTCAGATTCCAGAACTTTCTGTCACCGAAATGTCAGGAAAACGTGTTTGTTTTGGCCACTTTTTGAGGTTTGCAAAGGATTCTGGGTAACAGAACCTGGTCAGAGCCCCACGAGTCACCCCATCTTGGATTCCCCTAGGTCTCTAGTTTTAAAAAATGCACAGGTTTGGTAGGTTTCCCTATGTGCCGGCTGAGCTAGAGGCCAAAATCAACAGGTAGGAACTTTGCAAAAAACAGCTCTGTATTTTGTCAAAAAATGGGATGTGTCCACGTTGTGTTTTGGGGCATTTCCTGTGGCGGGCGCTAGGCCTACCCACACAAGTGAGGTATCATTTTTATCGGGAGACTTGGGGGAACACTGGGTGGAAGGAAATTTGTGGCTCCTCTCAGATTCCAGAACTTTCTGTCACCGAAATGTGAGGAAAACTTGTTTTTTTAGCCACTTTTTGAGGTTTGCAAAGGATTCTGGGTAACAGAACCTGGTGAGAGCCCTACGAGTCACCCCATCTTGGATTCCCCTAAGTCTCTAGTTTTAAAAAATGCACAGGTTTGGTAGGTTTCCCTATATGCCGGCTGAGCTAGAGGCCAAAATCTACAGGTAGGCACTTTGCAAAAAACAGCTCTGTATTTTGTCAAAAAATGGGATGTATGCACGTTGTGTTTTGGGGCATTTCCTGTGTCGGGCGCTAGGCCTACCCACACAAGTGAGGTATCATTTTTATCGGGAGATTGGGGGAACGCTGGGTGGAAGGAAATTTGTGGCTCCTCTCAGATTCCAGAACTTTCTGTCACCGAAATGTGAGGAAAACTTGTTTTTTAGCCACTTTTTGAGGTTTGCAAAGGATTCTGGGTAACAGAACCTGGTCAGAGCCCCACGAGTCACCCCATCTAGGATTCCCCTAGGTCTCTAGTTTTCAAAAATGCAAAGGTTTGGTAGGTTTCCCTATGTGCCGGCTGAGCTAGAGGCCAAAATCTACAGGTAGGCACCTTGCCAAAAACAGCTCTGTATTTTGTCAAAAAATGGGATGTGTCCACGTTGTGTTTTGGGGCATTTCCTGTGGCGGGCGCTAGGCCTACCCACACAAGTGAGGTATCATTTTTATCGGGAGACTAGGGGGAACACTGGGTGGAAGGAAATTTGTGGCTCCTCTCAGATTCCAGAACTTTCTGTCACCGCAATGTGAGGAAAACTTGTTTTTTTAGCCACTTTTTGAGGTTTGCAAAGGATTCTGGGTAACAGAACCTGGTCAGAGCCCCACGAGTCACCCCATCTTGGATTCCCCTAGGTCTCTAGTTTTCAAAAATGCACAGGTTTGGTAGGTTTCCCTATGTGCCGGCTGAGCTAGAGGCCAAAATCTACAGGTAGGCACTTTTAAAAAACAGCTCTGTATTTTGTCAAAAAATGGGATGTGTCCACGTTGTGTTTTGGGGCATTTCCTGTGGCGGGCGCTAGGCCTACCCACACAAGTGAGGTATCATTTTTATCGGGAGGCTAGGGGGAACGCTGGGTGGAAGGAAATTTGTGGCTCCTCTCAGATTCCAGAACTTTCTGTCACCGAAATGTGAGGAAAACTTGTTTTTTTAGCCACTTTTTGAGGTTTGCAAAGGATTCTGGGTAACAGAACTTGGTGAGAGCCACACGAGTCACCCCATCTTGGATTCCCCTAAGTCTCTAGTTTTCAAAAAGGCACAGGTTTGGTAGGTTTCCCTATATGCCGGCTGAGCTAGAGGCCAAAATCTACAGGTAGGCACTTTGCAAAAAACAGCTCTGTATTTTGTCCAAAAATGGGATGTGTCCACGTTGTGTTTTGGGGCATTTCCTGTGGCGGGCGCTAGGCCTACCCACACAAGTGAGGTATCATTTTTAACGGGAGACTTGGGGGAACGCTGGGTGGAAGGAAATTTGAGGCTCCTTTCAGATTCCAGAACTTTCTGTCACCGAAATGTGAGGAAAACTTGTTTTTTTAGCCACTTTTTGAGGTTTGCAAAGGATTCTGGGTAACAGAACCTGGTCAGAGCCCCACGAGTCACCCCATCTTGGATTCCCCTAGGTCTCTAGTTTTCAAAAATGCACAGGTTTGGTAGGTTTCCCTATGTGCCGGCTGAGCTAGAGGCCAAAATCTACAGGTAGGCACTTTGCAAAAAACAGCTCTGTTTTTTGTCAAAAAATGGGATGTGTCCACGTTGTGTTTTGGGGCATTTCCTGTGGCGGGCGCTAGGCCTATCCACACAAGTGAGGTATCATTTTTATCGGGAGACTTGGGGGAACGTTGGGTGGAAGGAAATTTGTGGCTCCTCTCAGATTCCAGAACTTTCTGTCACCGAAATGTGAGGAAAACTTGTTTTTTTAGCCACTTTTTGAGGTTTGCAAAGGATTCTGGGTAACAGAACCTGGTCAGAGCGCCACGAGTCACCCCATCTTGGATTCCCCTAGGTCTCTAGTTTTCAAAAATGCACAGGTTTGGTAGGTTTCCCTATGTGCCGGTGAGCTAGAGGCCAAAATCTACAGGTAGGCACTTTGCAAAAAACTGCTCTGTATTTTGTCAAAAAATGGGATGTGTCCACGTTGTGTTTTGGGGCATCTCCTGTCGCGGCCGCTAGGCCTACCTATACAAGTGAGGTATCATTTTTATCGGGAGACTTGGGGGAACGCTGGGTCGAAAGAAATTTGTGGCTCCTCTCAGATTCCAGAACTTTCTGTCACCGAAATGTGAGGAAAACTTGTTTTTTTAGCCACTTTTTGAGGTTTGCAAAGGATTCTGGGTAACAGAACCTGGTCAGAGCCCGACGAGTCACCCCATCTTGGATTCCCCTAGGTCTCTAGTTTTCAAAAATCCACAGGTTTGGTAGGTTTCCCTCTGTGCCGGCTGAGCTAGAGGCCAAAATCTACAGGTAGGCACTTTGCAAAAAACAGCTCTGTATTTTGTCAAAAAATGGGATGTGTCCACGTTGTGTTTTGGGGCATTTCCTGTGGCGGGCGCTAGGCCTACCCACACAAGTGAGGTATCATTTTTATCGGGAGACTTGGTGGAACGCTGGGTGGAAGGAAATTTGTGGCTCCTCTCAGATTCCAGAACTTTCTGTCACCGAAATGTGAGGAAAACTTGTTTTTTTTTGCCACTTTTTGAGGTTTGCAAAGGATTCTGGGTAACAGAACCTGGTCAGAGCCCCACGAGTCACCCCATCTTGGATTCCCCTAGGCCTCTAGTTTTCAAAAATGCACAGGTTTGGTAGGTTTCCCTATGTGCCGGCTGAGCTAGAGGCCAAAATCTACAGGTAGGAACTTTGCAAAAAACAGCTCTGTATTTTGTCAAAAAATGGGATGTGTCCACGTTGTGTTTTGGGGCATTTCCTGTGGCGGGCGCTAGGCCTACCCACACAAGTGAGGTATCATTTTTATCGGGAGATTGGGGGAACGCTGGGTGGAAGGAAATTTGTGGCTCCTCTCAGATTCCAGAACTTTCTGTCACCGAAATGTGAGGAAAACTTGTTTTTTAAGCCACTTTTTGAGGTTTGCAAAGGATTCTGGGTAACAGAACCTGGTCAGAGCACCACGAGTCACCCCATCTTGGATTCCCCTAGGTCTCTAGTTTTAAAAAATGCACAGGTTTGGTAGGTTTCCCTATGTGCCGGCTGAGCTAGAGGCCAAAATCAACAGGTAGGAACTTTGCAAAAAACAGCTCTGTATTTTGTCAAAAAATGGGATGTGTCCACGTTGTGTTTTGGGGCATTTCCTGTGGCGGGCGCTAGGACTACCCACACAAGTGAGGTATCATTTTTATCGGGAGACTTGGGGGAACACTGGGTGGAAGGAAATTTGTGGCTCCTCTCAGATTCCAGAACTTTCTGTCACCGAAATGTGAGGAAAAATTGTTTTTTTAGCCACTTTTTGAGGTTTGCAAAGGATTCTGGGTAACAGAACCTGGTGAGAGCCCTACGAGTCACCCCATCTTGGATTCCCCTAGGTCTCTAGTTTTCAAAAATGCACAGGTTTGGTAGGTTTCCCTATGTGCTGGCTGAGCTAGAGGCAAAAATCTACAGGTAGGCACTTTGCAAAAAACAGCTCTGTATTTTGTCAAAAAATGGGATGTGTCCACGTTGTGTTTTGGGGCATTTGCTGTGGCGGGCGCTAGGCCTACCCACACAAGTGAGGTATCATTTTTATCGGGAGACTTGGGGGAACGCTGGGTGGGAGGAAATTTGTGGCTCCCCTCAGATTCCAGAACTTTCTGTCACCGAAATGTGAGGAAAACGTGTTTGTTTTGGCCACGTTTTGAGGTTTGCAAAGGATTCTGGGTAACAGAACCTGGTCAGAGCCCCACGAGTCACCCCATCTTGGATTCCCCTAGGTCTCTAGTTTAAAAAAATGCACAGGTTTGGTAGGTTTCCCTATGTGCCGGCTGAGCTAGAGGCCAAAATCAACAGGTAGGAACTTTGCAAAAAACAGCTCTGTATTTTGTCAAAAAATGGGATGTGTCCACGTTGTGTTTTGGGGCATTTCCTGTGGCGGGCGCTAGGCCTACCCACACAAGTGAGGTATCATTTTTATCGGGAGACTTGGGGGAACACTGGGTGGAAGGAAATTTGTGGCTCCTCTCAGATTCCAGAACTTTCTGTCACCGAAATGTGAGGAAAACTTGTTTTTTTAGCCACTTTTTGAGGTTTGCAAAGGATTCTGGGTAACAGAACCTGGTCAGAGCCCCACGAGTCACCCCATCTTGGATTCCCCTAGGTCTCTAGTTTTCAAAAATGCACAGGTTTGGTAGGTTTCCCTATGTGCCGGCTGAGCTAGAGGCCAAAATCTACAGGTAGGCACTTTGCAAAAAACAGCTCTGTATTTTGTCAAAAAATGGGATGTGTCCACGTTGTGTTTTGGGGCATTTCCTGTGGCGGGCGCTAGGCCTACCCACACAAGTGAGGTATCATTTTTATCGGGAGACTTGGGGGAACGCTGGGTGGAAGGAAATTTGTGGCTCCTCTCAGATTCCAGAACTTTCTGTCACCGAAATGTGAGGAAAACTTGTTTTTTTTTGCCACTTTTTGAGGTTTGCAAAGGATTCTGGGTAACAGAACCTGGTCAGAGCCCCACGAGTCACCCCATCTTGGATTCCCCTAGGCCTCTAGTTTTCAAAAATGCACAGGTTTGGTAGGTTTCCCTATGTGCCGGCTGAGCTAGAGGCCAAAATCTACAGGTAGGAACTTTGCAAAAAACAGCTCTGTATTTTGTCAAAAAATGGGATGTGTCCACGTTGTGTTTTGGGGCATTTCCTGTGGCGGGCGCTAGGCCTACCCACACAAGTGAGGTATCATTTTTATCGGGAGACTTGGGGGAACACTGGGTGGAAGGAAATTTGTGGCTCCTCTCAGATTCCAGAACTTTCTGTCACCGAAATGTGAGGAAAAATTGTTTTTTTAGCCACTTTTTGAGGTTTGCAAAGGATTCTGGGTAACAGAACCTGGTGAGAGTCCTACGAGTCACCCCATCTTGGATTCCCCTAGGTCTCTAGTTTTAAAAAATGCACAGGTTTGGTAGGTTTCCCTATGTGCTGGCTGAGCTAGAGGCAAAAATCTACAGGTAGGCACTTTGCAAAAAACAGCTCTGTATTTTGTCAAAAAATGGGATGTGTCCACGTTGTGTTTTGGGGCATTTCCTGTGGCGGGCGCTAGGCCTACCCACACAAGTGAGGTATCATTTTTATCGGGAGACTTGGGGGAACGCTGGGTGGGAGGAAATTTGTGGCTCCCCTCAGATTCCAGAACTTTCTGTCACCGAAATGTCAGGAAAACGTGTTTGTTTTGGCCACTTTTTGAGGTTTGCAAAGGATTCTGGGTAACAGAACCTGGTCAGAGCCCCACGAGTCACCCCATCTTGGATTCCCCTAGGTCTCTAGTTTTAAAAAATGCACAGGTTTGGTAGGTTTCCCTATGTGCCGGCTGAGCTAGAGGCCAAAATCAACAGGTAGGAACTTTGCAAAAAACAGCTCTGTATTTTGTCAAAAAATGGGATGTGTCCACGTTGTGTTTTGGGGCATTTCCTGTGGCGGGCGCTAGGCCTACCCACACAAGTGAGGTATCATTTTTATCGGGAGACTTGGGGGAACACTGGGTGGAAGGAAATTTGTGGCTCCTCTCAGATTCCAGAACTTTCTGTCACCGAAATGTGAGAAAAACTTGTTTTTTTAGCCACTTTTTGAGGTTTGCAAAGGATTCTGGGTAACAGAACCTGGTGAGAGCCCTACGAGTCACCCCATCTTGGATTCCCCTAGGCCTCTAGTTTTCAAAAATGCACAGGTTTGGTAGGTTTCCCTATGTGCCGGCTGAGCTAGAGGCCAAAATCTACAGGTAGGAACTTTGCAAAAAACAGCTCTGTATTTTGTCAAAAAATGGGATGTGTCCACGTTGTGTTTTGGGGTATTTCCTGTGGCGGGCGCTAGGCCTACCCACACAAGTGAGGTATCATTTTTATCGGGAGACTTGGGGGAACACTGGGTGGAAGGAAATTTGTGGCTCCTCTCAGATTCCAGAAATTTCTGTCACCGAAATGTGAGGAAAAATTGTTTTTTTAGCCACTTTTTGAGGTTTGCAAAGGATTCTGGGTAACAGAACCTGGTGAGAGTCCTACGAGTCACCCCATCTTGGATTCCCCTAGGTCTCTAGTTTTAAAAAATGCACAGGTTTGGTAGGTTTCCCTATGTGCTGGCTGAGCTAGAGGCAAAAATCTACAGGTAGGCACTTTGCAAAAAACAGCTCTGTATTTTGTCAAAAAATGGGATGTGTCCACGTTGTGTTTTGGGGCATTTCCTGTGGCGGGCGCTAGGACTACCCACACAAGTGAGGTATCATTTTTATCGGGAGACTTGGGGGAACACTGGGTGGAAGGAAATTTGTGGCTCCTCTCAGATTCCAGAACTTTCTGTCACCGAAATGTGAGGAAAAATTGTTTTTTTAGCCACTTTTTGAGGTTTGCAAAGGATTCTGGGTAACAGAACCTGGTCAGAGCCCGACGAGTCACCCCATCTTGGATTCCCCTAGGTCTCTAGTTTTCAAAAATCCACAGGTTTGGTAGGTTTCCCTCTGTGCCGGCTGAGCTAGAGGCCAAAATCTACAGGTAGGCACTTTGCAAAAAACAGCTCTGTATTTTGTCAAAAAATGGGATGTGTCCACGTTGTGTTTTGGGGCATTTCCTGTGGCGGGCGCTAGGCCTACCCACACAAGTGAGGTATCATTTTTATCGGGAGACTTGGTGGAACGCTGGGTGGAAGGAAATTTGTGGCTCCTCTCAGATTCCAGAACTTTCTGTCACCGAAATGTGAGGAAAACTTGTTTTTTTTTGCCACTTTTTGAGGTTTGCAAAGGATTCTGGGTAACAGAACCTGGTCAGAGCCCCACGAGTCACCCCATCTTGGATTCCCCTAGGCCTCTAGTTTTCAAAAATGCACAGGTTTGGTAGGTTTCCCTATGTGCCGGCTGAGCTAGAGGCCAAAATCTACAGGTAGGAACTTTGCAAAAAACAGCTCTGTATTTTGTCAAAAAATGGGATGTGTCCACGTTGTGTTTTGGGGCATTTCCTGTGGCGGGCGCTAGGCCTACCCACACAAGTGAGGTATCATTTTTATCGGGAGATTGGGGGAACGCTGGGTGGAAGGAAATTTGTGGCTCCTCTCAGATTCCAGAACTTTCTGTCACCGAAATGTGAGGAAAACTTGTTTTTTAAGCCACTTTTTGAGGTTTGCAAAGGATTCTGGGTAACAGAACCTGGTCAGAGCACCACGAGTCACCCCATCTTGGATTCCCCTAGGTCTCTAGTTTTAAAAAATGCACAGGTTTGGTAGGTTTCCCTATGTGCCGGCTGAGCTAGAGGCCAAAATCAACAGGTAGGAACTTTGCAAAAAACAGCTCTGTATTTTGTCAAAAAATGGGATGTGTCCACGTTGTGTTTTGGGGCATTTCCTGTGGCGGGCGCTAGGACTACCCACACAAGTGAGGTATCATTTTTATCGGGAGACTTGGGGGAACACTGGGTGGAAGGAAATTTGTGGCTCCTCTCAGATTCCAGAACTTTCTGTCACCGAAATGTGAGGAAAAATTGTTTTTTTAGCCACTTTTTGAGGTTTGCAAAGGATTCTGGGTAACAGAACCTGGTGAGAGCCCTACGAGTCACCCCATCTTGGATTCCCCTAGGTCTCTAGTTTTCAAAAATGCACAGGTTTGGTAGGTTTCCCTATGTGCTGGCTGAGCTAGAGGCAAAAATCTACAGGTAGGCACTTTGCAAAAAACAGCTCTGTATTTTGTCAAAAAATGGGATGTGTCCACGTTGTGTTTTGGGGCATTTGCTGTGGCGGGCGCTAGGCCTACCCACACAAGTGAGGTATCATTTTTATCGGGAGACTTGGGGGAACGCTGGGTGGGAGGAAATTTGTGGCTCCCCTCAGATTCCAGAACTTTCTGTCACCGAAATGTGAGGAAAACGTGTTTGTTTTGGCCACGTTTTGAGGTTTGCAAAGGATTCTGGGTAACAGAACCTGGTCAGAGCCCCACGAGTCACCCCATCTTGGATTCCCCTAGGTCTCTAGTTTAAAAAAATGCACAGGTTTGGTAGGTTTCCCTATGTGCCGGCTGAGCTAGAGGCCAAAATCAACAGGTAGGAACTTTGCAAAAAACAGCTCTGTATTTTGTCAAAAAATGGGATGTGTCCACGTTGTGTTTTGGGGCATTTCCTGTGGCGGGCGCTAGGCCTACCCACACAAGTGAGGTATCATTTTTATCGGGAGACTTGGGGGAACACTGGGTGGAAGGAAATTTGTGGCTCCTCTCAGATTCCAGAACTTTCTGTCACCGAAATGTGAGGAAAACTTGTTTTTTTAGCCACTTTTTGAGGTTTGCAAAGGATTCTGGGTAACAGAACCTGGTCAGAGCCCCACGAGTCACCCCATCTTGGATTCCCCTAGGTCTCTAGTTTTCAAAAATGCACAGGTTTGGTAGGTTTCCCTATGTGCCGGCTGAGCTAGAGGCCAAAATCTACAGGTAGGCACTTTGCAAAAAACAGCTCTGTATTTTGTCAAAAAATGGGATGTGTCCACGTTGTGTTTTGGGGCATTTCCTGTGGCGGGCGCTAGGCCTACCCACACAAGTGAGGTATCATTTTTATCGGGAGACTTGGGGGAACGCTGGGTGGAAGGAAATTTGTGGCTCCTCTCAGATTCCAGAACTTTCTGTCACCGAAATGTGAGGAAAACTTGTTTTTTTTTGCCACTTTTTGAGGTTTGCAAAGGATTCTGGGTAACAGAACCTGGTCAGAGCCCCACGAGTCACCCCATCTTGGATTCCCCTAGGCCTCTAGTTTTCAAAAATGCACAGGTTTGGTAGGTTTCCCTATGTGCCGGCTGAGCTAGAGGCCAAAATCTACAGGTAGGAACTTTGCAAAAAACAGCTCTGTATTTTGTCAAAAAATGGGATGTGTCCACGTTGTGTTTTGGGGCATTTCCTGTGGCGGGCGCTAGGCCTACCCACACAAGTGAGGTATCATTTTTATCGGGAGACTTGGGGGAACACTGGGTGGAAGGAAATTTGTGGCTCCTCTCAGATTCCAGAACTTTCTGTCACCGAAATGTGAGGAAAAATTGTTTTTTTAGCCACTTTTTGAGGTTTGCAAAGGATTCTGGGTAACAGAACCTGGTGAGAGTCCTACGAGTCACCCCATCTTGGATTCCCCTAGGTCTCTAGTTTTAAAAAATGCACAGGTTTGGTAGGTTTCCCTATGTGCTGGCTGAGCTAGAGGCAAAAATCTACAGGTAGGCACTTTGCAAAAAACAGCTCTGTATTTTGTCAAAAAATGGGATGTGTCCACGTTGTGTTTTGGGGCATTTCCTGTGGCGGGCGCTAGGCCTACCCACACAAGTGAGGTATCATTTTTATCGGGAGACTTGGGGGAACGCTGGGTGGGAGGAAATTTGTGGCTCCCCTCAGATTCCAGAACTTTCTGTCACCGAAATGTCAGGAAAACGTGTTTGTTTTGGCCACTTTTTGAGGTTTGCAAAGGATTCTGGGTAACAGAACCTGGTCAGAGCCCCACGAGTCACCCCATCTTGGATTCCCCTAGGTCTCTAGTTTTAAAAAATGCACAGGTTTGGTAGGTTTCCCTATGTGCCGGCTGAGCTAGAGGCCAAAATCAACAGGTAGGAACTTTGCAAAAAACAGCTCTGTATTTTGTCAAAAAATGGGATGTGTCCACGTTGTGTTTTGGGGCATTTCCTGTGGCGGGCGCTAGGCCTACCCACACAAGTGAGGTATCATTTTTATCGGGAGACTTGGGGGAACACTGGGTGGAAGGAAATTTGTGGCTCCTCTCAGATTCCAGAACTTTCTGTCACCGAAATGTGAGAAAAACTTGTTTTTTTAGCCACTTTTTGAGGTTTGCAAAGGATTCTGGGTAACAGAACCTGGTGAGAGCCCTACGAGTCACCCCATCTTGGATTCCCCTAGGCCTCTAGTTTTCAAAAATGCACAGGTTTGGTAGGTTTCCCTATGTGCCGGCTGAGCTAGAGGCCAAAATCTACAGGTAGGAACTTTGCAAAAAACAGCTCTGTATTTTGTCAAAAAATGGGATGTGTCCACGTTGTGTTTTGGGGTATTTCCTGTGGCGGGCGCTAGGCCTACCCACACAAGTGAGGTATCATTTTTATCGGGAGACTTGGGGGAACACTGGGTGGAAGGAAATTTGTGGCTCCTCTCAGATTCCAGAAATTTCTGTCACCGAAATGTGAGGAAAAATTGTTTTTTTAGCCACTTTTTGAGGTTTGCAAAGGATTCTGGGTAACAGAACCTGGTGAGAGTCCTACGAGTCACCCCATCTTGGATTCCCCTAGGTCTCTAGTTTTAAAAAATGCACAGGTTTGGTAGGTTTCCCTATGTGCTGGCTGAGCTAGAGGCAAAAATCTACAGGTAGGCACTTTGCAAAAAACAGCTCTGTATTTTGTCAAAAAATGGGATGTGTCCACGTTGTGTTTTGGGGCATTTCCTGTGGCGGGCGCTAGGCCTACCCACACAAGTGAGGTATCATTTTTATCGGGAGACTTGGGGGAACGCTGGGTGGGAGGAAATTTGTGGCTCCCCTCAGATTCCAGAACTTTCTGTCACCGAAATGTCAGGAACACGTGTTTGTTTTGGCCACTTTTTGAGGTTTGCAAAGGATTCTGGGTAACAGAACCTGGTCAGAGCCCCACGAGTCACCCCATCTTGGATTCCCCTACGTCTCTAGTTTTAAAAAATGCACAGGTTTGGTAGGTTTCCCTATGTGCCGGCTGAGCTAGAGGCCAAAATCAACAGGTAGGAACTTTGCAAAAAACAGCTCTGTATTTTGTCAAAAAATGGGATGTGTCCACGTTGTGTTTTGGGGCATTTCCTGTGGCGGGCGCTAGGCCTACCCACACAAGTGAGGTATCATTTTTATCGGGAGACTTGGGGGAACACTGGGTGGAAGGAAATTTGTGGCTCCTCTCAGATTCCAGAACTTTCTGTCACCGAAATGTGAGGAAAACTTGTTTTTTTAGCCACTTTTTGAGGTTTGCAAAGGATTCTGGGTAACAGAACCTGGTGAGAGCCCTACGAGTCACCCCATCTTGGATTCCCCTAAGTCTCTAGTTTTAAAAAATGCACAGGTTTGGTAGGTTTCCCTATATGCCGGCTGAGCTAGAGGCCAAAATCTACAGGTAGGCACTTTGCAAAAAACAGCTCTGTATTTTGTCAAAAAATGGGATGTATGCACGTTGTGTTTTGGGGCATTTCCTGTGTCGGGCGCTAGGCCTACCCACACAAGTGAGGTATCATTTTTATCGGGAGATTGGGGGAACGCTGGGTGGAAGGAAATTTGTGGCTCCTCTCAGATTCCAGAACTTTCTGTCACCGAAATGTGAGGAAAACTTGTTTTTTTAGCCACTTTTTGAGGTTTGCAAAGGATTCTGGGTAACAGAACCTGGTCAGAGCCCCACGAGTCACCCCATCTTGGATTCCCCTAGGTCTCTAGTTTTAAAAAATGCACAGGTTTGGTAGGTTTCCCTATGTGCCGGCTGAGCTAGAGGCCAAAATCTACAGGTAGGCACTTTGCAAAAAACAGCTCTCTATTTTTGTCAAAAAATGGGATGTGTCCACGTTGTGTTTTGGGGCATTTCCTGTCGCGGGCGCTAGGCCTACCCACACAAGTGAGGTATCACTTTTATCGGGAGACTAGGGGGAACACTGGGTGGAAGGAAATTTGTGGCTCCTCTCAGATTCCAGAACTTTCTGTCACCGCAATGTGAGGAAAATTTTTTTTTTTTTAGCCACTTTTTGAGGTTTGCAAAGGATTCTGGGTAACAGAACCTGGTCAGAGCCCCACGAGTCACCCCATCTTGGATTCCCCTAGGTCTCTAGTTTTCAAAAATGCACAGGTTTGGTAGGTTTCCCTATGTGCCGGCTGAGCTAGAGGCCAAAATCTACAGGTAGGCACTTTTAAAAAACAGCTCTGTATTTTGTTAAAAAATGGGATGTGTCCACGTTGTGTTTTGGGGCATTTCCTGTGGCGGGCGCTAGGCCTACCCACACAAGTGAGGTATCATTTTTATCGGGAGGCTAGGGGGAACGCTGGGTGGAAGGAAATTTGTGGCTCCTCTCAGATTCCAGAACTTTCTGTCACCGAAATGTGAGGAAAACTTGTTTTTTTAGCCACTTTTTGAGGTTTGCAAAGGATTCTGGGTAACAGAACTTGGTGAGAGCCACACGAGTCACCCCATCTTGGATTCCCCTAAGTCTCTAGTTTTCAAAAAGGCACAGGTTTGGTAGGTTTCCCTATATGCCGGCTGAGCTAGAGGCCAAAATCTACAGGTAGGCACTTTGCAAAAAACAGCTCTGTATTTTGTCAAAAAATGGGATGTGTCCACGTTGTGTTTTGGGGCATTTCCTGTGGCGGGCGCTAGGCCTACCCACACAAGTGAGCTATCATTTTTATCGGGAGACTTGGGGGAACGCTGGGTGGAAGGAAATTTGTGGCTCCTCTCAGATTCCAGAACTTTCTGTCACCGAAATGTGAGGAAAACTTGTTTTTTAAGCCACTTTTTGAGGTTTGCAAAGGATTCTGGGTAACAGAACCTGGTCAGAGCCCCACGAGTCACCCCATCTTGGATTCCCCTAGGTCTCTAGTTTTCAAAAATGCACAGGTTTGGTAGGTTTCCCTGTGTGCCGGCTGAGCTAGAGGCCAAAATCTACAGGTAGGCACTTTGCAAAAAACAGCTCTGTATTTTGTCAAAAAATGGGATGTGTCCACGTTGTGTTTTGGGGCATTTCCTGTGGCGGGCGCTAGGCCTACCCACACAAGTGAGGTATCATTCTTATCGGGAGACTTGGGGGAACGCTGGGTAGAAGGAAATTTGTGGCTCCTTTCAGATTCCAGAACTTTCTGTCACCGAAATGTGAGGAAAACTTGTTTTTTAAGCCACTTTTTGAGGTTTGCAAAGGATTCTGGGTAACAGAACCTGGTCAGAGCCCCACGAGTCACCCCATCTTGGATTCCCCTAGGTCTCTAGTTTTCAAAAATGCACAGGTTTGGTAGGTTTCCCTGTGTGCCGGCTGAGCTAGAGGCCAAAATCTACAGGTAGGCACTTTGCAAAAAACAGCTCTCTATTTTTGTCAAAAAATGGGATGTGTCCACGTTGTGTTTTGGGGCATTTCCTGTCGCGGGCGCTAGGCCTACCCACACAAGTGAGGTATCACTTTTATCGGGAGACTAGGGGGAACACTGGGTGGAAGGAAATTTGTGGCTCCTCTCAGATTCCAGAACTTTCTGTCACCGAAATGTGAGGAAAACTTGTTTTTTTAGCCACTTTTTGAGGTTTGCAAAGGATTCTGGGTAACAGAACCTGGTGAGAGCCCTACGAGTCACCCCATCTTGGATTCCCCTAAGTCTCTAGTTTTAAAAAATGCACAGGTTTGGTAGGTTTCCCTATATGCCGGCTGAGCTAGAGGCCAAAATCTACAGGTAGGCACTTTGCAAAAAACAGCTCTGTATTTTGTCAAAAAATGGGATGTATGCACGTTGTGTTTTGGGGCATTTCCTGTGTCGGGCGCTAGGCCTACCCACACAAGTGAGGTATCATTTTTATCGGGAGATTGGGGGAACGCTGGGTGGAAGGAAATTTGTGGCTCCTCTCAGATTCCAGAACTTTCTGTCACCGAAATGTGAGGAAAACTTGTTTTTTTAGCCACTTTTTGAGGTTTGCAAAGGATTCTGGGTAACAGAACCTGGTCAGAGCCCCACGAGTCACCCCATCTTGGATTCCCCTAGGTCTCTAGTTTTAAAAAATGCACAGGTTTGGTAGGTTTCCCTATGTGCCGGCTGAGCTAGAGGCCAAAATCTACAGGTAGGCACTTTGCAAAAAACAGCTCTCTATTTTTGTCAAAAAATGGGATGTGTCCACGTTGTGTTTTGGGGCATTTCCTGTCGCGGGCGCTAGGCCTACCCACACAAGTGAGGTATCACTTTTATCGGGAGACTAGGGGGAACACTGGGTGGAAGGAAATTTGTGGCTCCTCTCAGATTCCAGAACTTTCTGTCACCGCAATGTGAGGAAAATTTTTTTTTTTTTAGCCACTTTTTGAGGTTTGCAAAGGATTCTGGGTAACAGAACCTGGTCAGAGCCCCACGAGTCACCCCATCTTGGATTCCCCTAGGTCTCTAGTTTTCAAAAATGCACAGGTTTGGTAGGTTTCCCTATGTGCCGGCTGAGCTAGAGGCCAAAATCTACAGGTAGGCACTTTTAAAAAACAGCTCTGTATTTTGTTAAAAAATGGGATGTGTCCACGTTGTGTTTTGGGGCATTTCCTGTGGCGGGCGCTAGGCCTACCCACACAAGTGAGGTATCATTTTTATCGGGAGGCTAGGGGGAACGCTGGGTGGAAGGAAATTTGTGGCTCCTCTCAGATTCCAGAACTTTCTGTCACCGAAATGTGAGGAAAACTTGTTTTTTTAGCCACTTTTTGAGGTTTGCAAAGGATTCTGGGTAACAGAACTTGGTGAGAGCCACACGAGTCACCCCATCTTGGATTCCCCTAAGTCTCTAGTTTTCAAAAAGGCACAGGTTTGGTAGGTTTCCCTATATGCCGGCTGAGCTAGAGGCCAAAATCTACAGGTAGGCACTTTGCAAAAAACAGCTCTGTATTTTGTCAAAAAATGGGATGTGTCCACGTTGTGTTTTGGGGCATTTCCTGTGGCGGGCGCTAGGCCTACCCACACAAGTGAGCTATCATTTTTATCGGGAGACTTGGGGGAACGCTGGGTGGAAGGAAATTTGTGGCTCCTCTCAGATTCCAGAACTTTCTGTCACCGAAATGTGAGGAAAACTTGTTTTTTAAGCCACTTTTTGAGGTTTGCAAAGGATTCTGGGTAACAGAACCTGGTCAGAGCCCCACGAGTCACCCCATCTTGGATTCCCCTAGGTCTCTAGTTTTCAAAAATGCACAGGTTTGGTAGGTTTCCCTGTGTGCCGGCTGAGCTAGAGGCCAAAATCTACAGGTAGGCACTTTGCAAAAAACAGCTCTGTATTTTGTCAAAAAATGGGATGTGTCCACGTTGTGTTTTGGGGCATTTCCTGTGGCGGGCGCTAGGCCTACCCACACAAGTGAGGTATCATTCTTATCGGGAGACTTGGGGGAACGCTGGGTAGAAGGAAATTTGTGGCTCCTTTCAGATTCCAGAACTTTCTGTCACCGAAATGTGAGGAAAACTTGTTTTTTAAGCCACTTTTTGAGGTTTGCAAAGGATTCTGGGTAACAGAACCTGGTCAGAGCCCCACGAGTCACCCCATCTTGGATTCCCCTAGGTCTCTAGTTTTCAAAAATGCACAGGTTTGGTAGGTTTCCCTGTGTGCCGGCTGAGCTAGAGGCCAAAATCTACAGGTAGGCACTTTGCAAAAAACAGCTCTGTATTTTGTCAAAAAATGGGATGTGTCCACGTTGTGTTTTGGGGCATTTCCTGTCGCGGGCACTAGGCCTACCCACACAAGTGAGCTATCATTTTTATCGGGATACTTGGGGGAACGCTGGGTGGAAGGAAATTTGTGGCTCCTCTCAGATTCCAGAACTTTCTGTCACCGAAATGTGAGGAAAACTTGTTTTTTTAACCACTTTTTGAGGTTTGCAAAGGATTCTGGGTAACAGAACCTGGTCAGAGCCCCACGAGTCACCCCATCTAGGATTCCCCTAGGTCTCTAGTTTTCACAAATGCAAAGGTTTGGTAGGTTTCCCTATGTGCCGGCTGAGCTAGAGGCCAAAATCTACAGGTAGGCACTTTGCAAAAAACAGCTCTGTATTTTGTCAAAAAATGGGATGTGTCCACGTTGTGTTTTGGGGCATTTCCTGTGGCGGGCGCTAGGCCTACCCACACAAGTGAGGTATCATTTTTATCGGGAGACTTGGGGGAACGCTGGGTGGAAGTAAATTTGAGGCTCCTTTCAGATTCCAGAACTTTCTGTCACCGAAATGTGAGGAAAACTTGTTTTTTTAGCCACTTTTTGAGGTTTGTAAAGGATTCTGGGTAACAGAACCTGGTCAGAGCCCCACAAGTCACCCCATCTTGGATTCCCCTAGGTCTCTAGTTTTAAAAAATGCACAGGTTTGGTAGGTTTCCCTATGTGCCGGCTGAGCTAGAGGCCAAAATCTACAGGTAGGCACTTTGCAAAAAACTGCTCTGTATTTTGTCAAAAAATGGGATGTGTCCACGTTGTGTTTTGGGGCATTTCCTGTTGCGGCCGCTAGGCCTACCCACACAAGTGAGGTATCATTTTTATCGGGAGACTTGGGGGAACGCTGGGTCGAAAGAAATTTGTGGCTCCTCTCAGATTCTAGAACTTTGTGTCACCGAAATGTGAGGAAAACTTGTTTTTTTAGCCACTTTTTGAGGTTTGCAAAGGATTCTGGGTAACATAACCTGGTCAGAGCCCCACGAGTCACCCCATCTTGGATTCCCCAATATCTCTAGTTTTCAAAAATGCACAGGTTTGGTAGGTTTCCCTATGTGCCGGTTGAGCTAGAGGCCAAAATCTACAGGTAGGCACTTTGCAAAAAACAGCTATGTATTTTGTCTAAAAATGGGATGTGTCCACGTTGTGTTTTGGGGCATTTCCTGTCGCGGGCGCTAGGCCTACCCACACAAGTGAGGTATCATTTTTATCGGGAGACTTGGGGGAACGCTGGGTGGAAGGAAATTTGTGGCTCCTCTCAGATTCCAGAACTTTCTGTCACCGAAATGTGAGGAAAACTTGTTTTTTTAGCCACTTTTTGAGGTTTGCAAAGGATTCTGGGTAACAGAACCTGGTCAGAGCCCCACGAGTCACCCCATCTTGGATTCCCCTAGGTCTCTAGTTTTCATAAATGCACAGGTTTGGTAGGTTTCCCTATGTGCCGGCTGAGCTAGAGGCCAAAATCTACAGGTAGGCACTTTGCAAAAAACAGCTCTGTATTTTGTCAAAAAATGGGATGTGTCCACGTTGTGTTTTGGGGCATTTCCTGTGGCGGGCGCTAGGCCTACCCACACAAGTGAGGTATCATTTTTATCGGGAGATTGGGGGAATGCTGGGTGGAAGGAAATTTGTGGCTCCTCTCAGGTTCCAGAACTTTCTGTCACCGAAATGTGAGGAAAACTTGTTTTTTTAGCCACTTTTTGAGGTTTGCAAAGGATTCTGGGTAACAGAACCTGGTCAGAGCCCCACGAGTCACCCCATCTTGGATTCCCCAATATCTCTAGTTTTCAAAAATGCACAGGTTTGGTAGGTTTCCCTATGTGCCGGTTGAGCTAGAGGCCAAAATCTACAGGTAGGCACTTTGCAAAAAACAGCTATGTATTTTGTCTAAAAATGGGATGTGTCCACGTTGTGTTTTGGGGCATTTCCTGTCGCGGGCGCTAGGCCTACCCACACAAGTGAGGTATCATTTTTATCGGGAGACTTGGGGGAACGCTGGGTGGAAGGAAATTTGTGGCTCCTCTCAGATTCCAGAACTTTCTGTCACCGAAATGTGAGGAAAACTTGTTTTTTAAGCCACTTTTTGAGGTTTGCAAAGGATTCTGGGTAACAGAACCTGGTCAGAGCCCCACGAGTCACCCCATCTTGGATTCCCCTAGGTCTCTAGTTTTCAAAAATGCACAGGTTTGGTAGGTTTCCCTGTGTGCCGGCTGAGCTAGAGGCCAAAATCTACAGGTAGGCACTTTGCAAAAAACAGCTCTGTATTTTGTCAAAAAATGGGATGTGTCCACGTTGTGTTTTGGGGCATTTCCTGTGGCGGGCGCTAGGCCTACCCACACAAGTGAGGTATCATTCTTATCGGGAGACTTGGGGGAACGCTGGGTAGAAGGAAATTTGTGGCTCCTTTCAGATTCCAGAACTTTCTGTCACCGAAATGTGAGGAAAACTTGTTTTTTAAGCCACTTTTTGAGGTTTGCAAAGGATTCTGGGTAACAGAACCTGGTCAGAGCCCCACGAGTCACCCCATCTTGGATTCCCCTAGGTCTCTAGTTTTCAAAAATGCACAGGTTTGGTAGGTTTCCCTGTGTGCCGGCTGAGCTAGAGGCCAAAATCTACAGGTAGGCACTTTGCAAAAAACAGCTCTGTATTTTGTCAAAAAATGGGATGTGTCCACGTTGTGTTTTGGGGCATTTCCTGTCGCGGGCACTAGGCCTACCCACACAAGTGAGCTATCATTTTTATCGGGATACTTGGGGGAACGCTGGGTGGAAGGAAATTTGTGGCTCCTCTCAGATTCCAGAACTTTCTGTCACCGAAATGTGAGGAAAACTTGTTTTTTTAACCACTTTTTGAGGTTTGCAAAGGATTCTGGGTAACAGAACCTGGTCAGAGCCCCACGAGTCACCCCATCTAGGATTCCCCTAGGTCTCTAGTTTTCACAAATGCAAAGGTTTGGTAGGTTTCCCTATGTGCCGGCTGAGCTAGAGGCCAAAATCTACAGGTAGGCACTTTGCAAAAAACAGCTCTGTATTTTGTCAAAAAATGGGATGTGTCCACGTTGTGTTTTGGGGCATTTCCTGTGGCGGGCGCTAGGCCTACCCACACAAGTGAGGTATCATTTTTATCGGGAGACTTGGGGGAACGCTGGGTGGAAGTAAATTTGAGGCTCCTTTCAGATTCCAGAACTTTCTGTCACCGAAATGTGAGGAAAACTTGTTTTTTTAGCCACTTTTTGAGGTTTGCAAAGGATTCTGGGTAACAGAACCTGGTCAGAGCCCCACAAGTCACCCCATCTTGGATTCCCCTAGGTCTCTAGTTTTAAAAAATGCACAGGTTTGGTAGGTTTCCCTATGTGCCGGCTGAGCTAGAGGCCAAAATCTACAGGTAGGCACTTTGCAAAAAACTGCTCTGTATTTTGTCAAAAAATGGGATGTGTCCACGTTGTGTTTTGGGGCATTTCCTGTTGCGGCCGCTAGGCCTACCCACACAAGTGAGGTATCATTTTTATCGGGAGACTTGGGGGAACGCTGGGTCGAAAGAAATTTGTGGCTCCTCTCAGATTCTAGAACTTTGTGTCACCGAAATGTGAGGAAAACTTGTTTTTTTAGCCACTTTTTGAGGTTTGCAAAGGATTCTGGGTAACAGAACCTGGTCAGAGCCCCACGAGTCACCCCATCTTGGATTCCCCAATATCTCTAGTTTTCAAAAATGCACAGGTTTGGTAGGTTTCCCTATGTGCCGGTTGAGCTAGAGGCCAAAATCTACAGGTAGGCACTTTGCAAAAAACAGCTATGTATTTTGTCTAAAAATGGGATGTGTCCACGTTGTGTTTTGGGGCATTTCCTGTCGCGGGCGCTAGGCCTACCCACACAAGTGAGGTATCATTTTTATCGGGAGACTTGGGGGAACGCTGGGTGGAAGGAAATTTGTGGCTCCTCTCAGATTCCAGAACTTTCTGTCACCGAAATGTGAGGAAAACTTGTTTTTTTAGCCACTTTTTGAGGTTTGCAAAGGATTCTGGGTAACAGAACCTGGTCAGAGCCCCACGAGTCACCCCATCTTGGATTCCCCTAGGTCTCTAGTTTTCATAAATGCACAGGTTTGGTAGGTTTCCCTATGTGCCGGCTGAGCTAGAGGCCAAAATCTACAGGTAGGCACTTTGCAAAAAACAGCTCTGTATTTTGTCAAAAAATGGGATGTGTCCACGTTGTGTTTTGGGGCATTTCCTGTGGCGGGCGCTAGGCCTACCCACACAAGTGAGGTATCATTTTTATCGGGAGATTGGGGGAATGCTGGGTGGAAGGAAATTTGTGGCTCCTCTCAGGTTCCAGAACTTTCTGTCACCGAAATGTGAGGAAAACTTGTTTTTTTAGCCACTTTTTGAGGTTTGCAAAGGATTCTGGGTAACAGAACCTGGTCAGAGCCCCACGAGTCACCCCATCTTGGATTCCCCAATATCTCTAGTTTTCAAAAATGCACAGGTTTGGTAGGTTTCCCTATGTGCCGGTTGAGCTAGAGGCCAAAATCTACAGGTAGGCACTTTGCAAAAAACAGCTATGTATTTTGTCTAAAAATGGGATGTGTCCACGTTGTGTTTTGGGGCATTTCCTGTCGCGGGCGCTAGGCCTACCCACACAAGTGAGGTATCATTTTTATCGGGAGACTTGGGGGAACGCTGGGTGGAAGGAAATTTGTGGCTCCTCTCAGATTCCAGAACTTTCTGTCACCGAAATGTGAGGAAAACTTGTTTTTTTAGCCACTTTTTGAGGTTTGCAAAGGATTCTGGGTAACAGAACCTGGTCAGAGCCCCACGAGTCACCCCATCTTGGATTCCCCTAGGTCTCTAGTTTTCATAAATGCACAGGTTTGGTAGGTTTCCCTATGTGCCGGCTGAGCTAGAGGCCAAAATCTACAGGTAGGCACTTTGCAAAAAACAGCTCTGTATTTTGTCAAAAAATGGGATGTGTCCACGTTGTGTTTTGGGGCATTTCCTGTGGCGGGCGCTAGGCCTACCCACACAAGTGAGGTATCATTTTTATCGGGAGATTGGGGGAATGCTGGGTGGAAGGAAATTTGTGGCTCCTCTCAGGTTCCAGAACTTTCTGTCACCGAAATGTGAGGAAAACTTGTTTTTTTAGCCACTTTTTGAGGTTTGCAAAGGATTCTGGGTAACAGAACCTGGTCAGAGCCCCACGAGTCACCCCATCTTGGATTCCCCTAGGTCTCTAGTTTTAAAAAATGCACAGGTTTGGTAGGTTTCCCTATGTGCCGGCTGAGCTAGAGGCCAAAATCTACAGGTAGGCACTTTGCAAAAAACAGCTCTGAATTTTGTCAAAAAATGGGATGTGTCCACGTTGTGTTTTGGGGCATTTCCTGTGGCGGGCGCTAGGCCTATCCACACAAGTGAGGTATCATTTTTATCGGGAGACTTGGGGGAACATTGGGTGGAAGGAAATTTGTGGCTCCTCTCAGATTCCAGAACTTTCTGTCACCGAAATGTGAGGAAAACTTGTTTTTTTAGCCACTTTTTGAGGTTTGCAAAGGATTCTGGGTAACAGAACCTGGTCAGAGCGCCACGAGTCACCCCATCTTGGATTCCCCTAGGTCTCTAGTTTTCAAAAATGCACAGGTTTGGTAGGTTTCCCTATGTGCCGGTGAGCTAGAGGCCAAAATCTACAGGTAGGCACTTTGCAAAAAACTGCTCTGTATTTTGTCAAAAAATGGGATGTGTCCACGTTGTGTTTTGGGGCATCTCCTGTCGCGGCCGCTAGGCCTACCCACACAAGTGAGGTATCATTTTTATCGGGAGACTTGGGGGAACGCTGGGTCGAAAGAAATTTGTGGCTCCTCTCAGATTCCAGAACTTTCTGTCACCGAAATGTGAGGAAAACGTGTTTGTTTTGGCCACTTTTTGAGGTTTGCAAAGGATTCTGGGTAACAGAACCTGGTCAGAGCCCCACGAGTCACCCAATCTTGGATTCCCCTAGGTCTCTAGTTTTAAAAAATGCACAGGTTTGGTAGGTTTCCCTATGTGCCGGCTGAGCTAGAGGCCAAAATCAACAGGTAGGAACTTTGCAAAACACAGCTCTGTATTTTGTCAAAAAATGGGATGTGTCCACGTTGTGTTTTGGGGCATTTCCTGTGGCGGGCGCTAGGCCTACCCACACAAGTGAGGTATCATTTTTATCGGGAGACTTGGGGGAACACTGGGTGGAAGGAAATTTGTGGCTCCTCTCAGATTCCAGAACTTTCTGTCACCGAAATGTGAGGAAAACTTGTTTTTTTTGCCACTTTTTGAGGTTTGCAAAGGATTCTGGGTAACAGAACCTGGTCAGAGCCCCACGAGTCACCCCATCTTGGATTCCCCTAGGTCTCTAGTTTTCAAAAATGCACAGGTTTGGTAGGTTTCCCTATGTGCCGGCTGAGCTAGAGGCCAAAATCTACAGGTAGGCACTTTGCAAAAAACAGCTCTGTATTTTGTCAAAAAATGGGATGTGTCCACGTTGTGTTTTGGGGCATTTCCTGTGGCGGGCGCTAGGCCTACCCACACAAGTGAGGTATCATTCTTATTGGGAGACTTGGGGGAACGCTGGGTAGAAGGAAATTTGTGGCTCCTTTCAGATTCCAGAACTTTCTGTCACCGAAATGTGAGGAAAACTTGTTTTTTAAGCCACTTTTTGAGGTTTGCAAAGGATTCTGGGTAACAGAACCTGGTCAGAGCCCCACGAGTCACCCCATCTTGGATTCCCCTAGGTCTCTAGTTTTCAAAAATGCACAGGTTTGGTAGGTTTCCCTGTGTGCCGGCTGAGCTAGAGGCCAAAATCTACAGGTAGGCACTTTGCAAAAAACAGCTCTGTATTTTGTCAAAAAATGGGATGTGTCCACGTTGTGTTTTGGGGCATTTCCTGTCGCGGGCACTAGGCCTACCCACACAAGTGAGCTATCATTTTTATCGGGAGACTTGGGGGAACGCTGGGTGGAAGGAAATTTGTGGCTCCTCTCAGATTCCAGAACTTTCTGTCACCGAAATGTGAGGAAAACTTGTTTTTTTAACCACTTTTTGAGGTTTGCAAAGGATTCTGGGTAACAGAACCTGGTCAGAGCCCCACGAGTCACCCCATCTAGGATTCCCCTAGGTCTCTAGTTTTCACAAATGCAAAGGTTTGGTAGGTTTCCCTATGTGCCGGCTGAGCTAGAGGCCAAAATCTACAGGTAGGCACTTTGCAAAAAACAGCTCTGTATTTTGTCAAAAAATGGGATGTGTCCACGTTGTGTTTTGGGGCATTTCCTGTGGCGGGCGCTAGGCCTACCCACACAAGTGAGGTATCATTTTTATCGGGAGACTTGGGGGAACGCTGGGTGGAAGGAAATTTGAGGCTCCTTTCAGATTCCAGAACTTTCTGTCACCGAAATGTGAGGAAAACTTGTTTTTTTAGCCACTTTTTGAGGTTTGCAAAGGATTCTGGGTAACAGAACCTGGTCAGAGCCCCACAAGTCACCCCATCTTGGATTCCCCTAGGTCTCTAGTTTTAAAAAATGCACAGGTTTGGTAGGTTTCCCTATGTGCCGGCTGAGCTAGAGGCCAAAATCTACAGGTAGGCACTTTGCAAAAAACTGCTCTGTATTTTGTCAAAAAATGGGATGTGTCCACGTTGTGTTTTGGGGCATTTCCTGTTGCGGCCGCTAGGCCTACCCACACAAGTGAGGTATCATTTTTATCGGGAGACTTGGGGGAACGCTGGGTCGAAAGAAATTTGTGGCTCCTCTCAGATTCTAGAACTTTGTGTCACCGAAATGTGAGGAAAACTTGTTTTTTTAGCCACTTTTTGAGGTTTGCAAAGGATTCTGGGTAACAGAACCTGGTCAGAGCCCCACGAGTCACCCCATCTTGGATTCCCCAATATCTCTAGTTTTCAAAAATGCACAGGTTTGGTAGGTTTCCCTATGTGCCGGTTGAGCTAGAGGCCAAAATCTACAGTTAGGCACTTTGCAAAAAACAGCTATGTATTTTGTCTAAAAATGGGATGTGTCCACGTTGTGTTTTGGGGCATTTCCTGTCGCGGGCGCTAGGCCTACCCACACAAGTGAGGTATCATTTTTATCGGGAGACTTGGGGGAACGCTGGGTGGAAGGAAATTTGTGGCTCCTCTCAGATTCCAGAACTTTCTGTCACCGAAATGTGAGGAAAACTTGTTTTTTTAGCCACTTTTTGAGGTTTGCAAAGGATTCTGGGTAACAGAACCTGGTCAGAGCCCCACGAGTCACCCCATCTTGGATTCCCCTAGGTCTCTAGTTTTCATAAATGCACAGGTTTGGTAGGTTTCCCTATGTGCCGGCTGAGCTAGAGGCCAAAATCTACAGGTAGGCACTTTGCAAAAAACAGCTCTGTATTTTGTCAAAAAATGGGATGTGTCCACGTTGTGTTTTGGGGCATTTCCTGTGGCGGGCGCTAGGCCTACCCACACAAGTGAGGTATCATTTTTATCGGGAGATTGGGGGAATGCTGGGTGGAAGGAAATTTGTGGCTCCTCTCAGGTTCCAGAACTTTCTGTCACCGAAATGTGAGGAAAACTTGTTTTTTTAGCCACTTTTTGAGGTTTGCAAAGGATTCTGGGTAACAGAACCTGGTCAGAGCCCCACGAGTCACCCCATCTAGGATTCCCCTAGGTCTCTAGTTTTCACAAATGCAAAGGTTTGGTAGGTTTCCCTATGTGCCGGCTGAGCTAGAGGCCAAAATCTACAGGTAGGCACTTTGCAAAAAACAGCTCTGTATTTTGTCAAAAAATGGGATGTGTCCACGTTGTGTTTTGGGGCATTTCCTGTGGCGGGCGCTAGGCCTACCCACACAAGTGAGGTATCATTTTTATCGGGAGACTTGGGGGAACGCTGGGTGGAAGGAAATTTGAGGCTCCTTTCAGATTCCAGAACTTTCTGTCACCGAAATGTGAGGAAAACTTGTTTTTTTAGCCACTTTTTGAGGTTTGCAAAGGATTCTGGGTAACAGAACCTGGTCAGAGCCCCACAAGTCACCCCATCTTGGATTCCCCTAGGTCTCTAGTTTTAAAAAATGCACAGGTTTGGTAGGTTTCCCTATGTGCCGGCTGAGCTAGAGGCCAAAATCTACAGGTAGGCACTTTGCAAAAAACTGCTCTGTATTTTGTCAAAAAATGGGATGTGTCCACGTTGTGTTTTGGGGCATTTCCTGTTGCGGCCGCTAGGCCTACCCACACAAGTGAGGTATCATTTTTATCGGGAGACTTGGGGGAACGCTGGGTCGAAAGAAATTTGTGGCTCCTCTCAGATTCTAGAACTTTGTGTCACCGAAATGTGAGGAAAACTTGTTTTTTTAGCCACTTTTTGAGGTTTGCAAAGGATTCTGGGTAACAGAACCTGGTCAGAGCCCCACGAGTCACCCCATCTTGGATTCCCCAATATCTCTAGTTTTCAAAAATGCACAGGTTTGGTAGGTTTCCCTATGTGCCGGTTGAGCTAGAGGCCAAAATCTACAGTTAGGCACTTTGCAAAAAACAGCTATGTATTTTGTCTAAAAATGGGATGTGTCCACGTTGTGTTTTGGGGCATTTCCTGTCGCGGGCGCTAGGCCTACCCACACAAGTGAGGTATCATTTTTATCGGGAGACTTGGGGGAACGCTGGGTGGAAGGAAATTTGTGGCTCCTCTCAGATTCCAGAACTTTCTGTCACCGAAATGTGAGGAAAACTTGTTTTTTTAGCCACTTTTTGAGGTTTGCAAAGGATTCTGGGTAACAGAACCTGGTCAGAGCCCCACGAGTCACCCCATCTTGGATTCCCCTAGGTCTCTAGTTTTCATAAATGCACAGGTTTGGTAGGTTTCCCTATGTGCCGGCTGAGCTAGAGGCCAAAATCTACAGGTAGGCACTTTGCAAAAAACAGCTCTGTATTTTGTCAAAAAATGGGATGTGTCCACGTTGTGTTTTGGGGCATTTCCTGTGGCGGGCGCTAGGCCTACCCACACAAGTGAGGTATCATTTTTATCGGGAGATTGGGGGAATGCTGGGTGGAAGGAAATTTGTGGCTCCTCTCAGGTTCCAGAACTTTCTGTCACCGAAATGTGAGGAAAACTTGTTTTTTTAGCCACTTTTTGAGGTTTGCAAAGGATTCTGGGTAACAGAACCTGGTCAGAGCCCCACGAGTCACCCCATCTTGGATTCCCCTAGGTCTCTAGTTTTAAAAAATGCACAGGTTTGGTAGGTTTCCCTATGTGCCGGCTGAGCTAGAGGCCAAAATCTACAGGTAGGCACTTTGCAAAAAACAGCTCTGAATTTTGTCAAAAAATGGGATGTGTCCACGTTGTGTTTTGGGGCATTTCCTGTGGCGGGCGCTAGGCCTATCCACACAAGTGAGGTATCATTTTTATCGGGAGACTTGGGGGAACATTGGGTGGAAGGAAATTTGTGGCTCCTCTCAGATTCCAGAACTTTCTGTCACCGAAATGTGAGGAAAACTTGTTTTTTTAGCCACTTTTTGAGGTTTGCAAAGGATTCTGGGTAACAGAACCTGGTCAGAGCGCCACGAGTCACCCCATCTTGGATTCCCCTAGGTCTCTAGTTTTCAAAAATGCACAGGTTTGGTAGGTTTCCCTATGTGCCGGTGAGCTAGAGGCCAAAATCTACAGGTAGGCACTTTGCAAAAAACTGCTCTGTATTTTGTCAAAAAATGGGATGTGTCCACGTTGTGTTTTGGGGCATTTCCTGTCGCGGCCGCTAGGCCTACACACACAAGTGAGGTATCATTTTTATCGGGAGACTTGGGGGAACGCTGGGTCGAAAGAAATTTGTGGCTCCTCTCAGATTCCAGAACTTTCTGTCACCGAAATGTGAGGAAAACTTGTTTTTTTAGCCACTTTTTGAGGTTTGCAAAGGATTCTGGGTAACAGAACCTGGTCAGAGCCCCACGAGTCACCCCATCTTGGATTCCCCTAGGTCTCTAGTTTTCAAAAATCCACAGGTTTGGTAGGTTTCCCTATGTGCCGGCTGAGCTAGAGGCCAAAATCTACAGGTAGGCACTTTGTAAAAAACAGCTCTGTATTTTGTAAAAAAATGGGATGTGTCCACGTTGTGTTTTGGGGCATTTCCTGTGGCGGGCGCTAGGCCTACCCACACAAGTGAGGTATCATTTTTATCGGGAGACTTGGGGGAACGCTGGGTGGAAGGAAATTTGTGGCTCCTCTCAGATTCCAGAACTTTCTGTCACCGAAATGTGAGGAAAACTTGTTTTTTTAACCACTTTTTGAGGTTTGCAAAGGATTCTGGGTAACAGAACCTGGTCAGAGCCCCACGAGTCACCCCATCTAGGATTCCCCTAGGTCTCTAGTTTTCACAAATGCAAAGGTTTGGTAGGTTTCCCTATGTGCCGGCTGAGCTAGAGGCCAAAATCTACAGGTAGGCACTTTGCAAAAAACAGCTCTGTATTTTGTCAAAAAATGGGATGTGTCCACGTTGTGTTTTGGGGCATTTCCTGTGGCGGGCGCTAGGCCTACCCACACAAGTGAGGTATCATTTTTATCGGGAGACTTGGGGGAACGCTGGGTGGAAGGAAATTTGAGGCTCCTTTCAGATTCCAGAACTTTCTGTCACCGAAATGTGAGGAAAACTTGTTTTTTTAGCCACTTTTTGAGGTTTGCAAAGGATTCTGGGTAACAGAACCTGGTCAGAGCCCCACAAGTCACCCCATCTTGGATTCCCCTAGGTCTCTAGTTTTAAAAAATGCACAGGTTTGGTAGGTTTCCCTATGTGCCGGCTGAGCTAGAGGCCAAAATCTACAGGTAGGCACTTTGCAAAAAACTGCTCTGTATTTTGTCAAAAAATGGGATGTGTCCACGTTGTGTTTTGGGGCATTTCCTGTTGCGGCCGCTAGGCCTACCCACACAAGTGAGGTATCATTTTTATCGGGAGACTTGGGGGAACGCTGGGTCGAAAGAAATTTGTGGCTCCTCTCAGATTCTAGAACTTTGTGTCACCGAAATGTGAGGAAAACTTGTTTTTTTAGCCACTTTTTGAGGTTTGCAAAGGATTCTGGGTAACAGAACCTGGTCAGAGCCCCACGAGTCACCCCATCTTGGATTCCCCAATATCTCTAGTTTTCAAAAATGCACAGGTTTGGTAGGTTTCCCTATGTGCCGGTTGAGCTAGAGGCCAAAATCTACAGGTAGGCACTTTGCAAAAAACAGCTATGTATTTTGTCTAAAAATGGGATGTGTCCACGTTGTGTTTTGGGGCATTTCCTGTCGCGGGCGCTAGGCCTACCCACACAAGTGAGGTATCATTTTTATCGGGAGACTTGGGGGAACGCTGGGTGGAAGGAAATTTGTGGCTCCTCTCAGATTCCAGAACTTTCTGTCACCGAAATGTGAGGAAAACTTGTTTTTTTAGCCACTTTTTGAGGTTTGCAAAGGATTCTGGGTAACAGAACCTGGTCAGAGCCCCACGAGTCACCCCATCTTGGATTCCCCTAGGTCTCTAGTTTTCATAAATGCACAGGTTTGGTAGGTTTCCCTATGTGCCGGCTGAGCTAGAGGCCAAAATCTACAGGTAGGCACTTTGCAAAAAACAGCTCTGTATTTTGTCAAAAAATGGGATGTGTCCACGTTGTGTTTTGGGGCATTTCCTGTGGCGGGCGCTAGGCCTACCCACACAAGTGAGGTATCATTTTTATCGGGAGACTTGGGGGAACATTGGGTGGAAGGAAATTTGTGGCTCCTCTCAGATTCCAGAACTTTCTGTCACCAAAATGTGAGGAAAACTTGGTTTTTTAGCCACTTTTTGAGGTTTGCAAAGGATTCTGGGTAACAGAACCTGGTCAGAGCGCCACGAGTCACCCCATCTTGGATTCCCCTAGGTCTCTAGTTTTCAAAAATGCACAGGTTTGGTAGGTTTCCCTATGTGCCGGCTGAGCTAGAGGCCAAAATCTACAGGTAGGCACTTTGCAAAAAACAGCTCTGAATTTTGTCAAAAAATGGGATGTGTCCACGTTGTGTTTTGGGGCATTTCCTGTGGCGGGCGCTAGGCCTATCCACACAAGTGAGGTATCATTTTTATCGGGAGACTTGGGGGAACATTGGGTGGAAGGAAATTTGTGGCTCCTCTCAGATTCCAGAACTTTCTGTCACCGAAATGTGAGGAAAACTTGTTTTTTTAGCCACTTTTTGAGGTTTGCAAAGGATTCTGGGTAACAGAACCTGGTCAGAGCGCCACGAGTCACCCCATCTTGGATTCCCCTAGGTCTCTAGTTTTCAAAAATGCACAGGTTTGGTAGGTTTCCCTATGTGCCGGTGAGCTAGAGGCCAAAATCTACAGGTAGGCACTTTGCAAAAAACTGCTCTGTATTTTGTCAAAAAATGGGATGTGTCCACGTTGTGTTTTGGGGCATTTCCTGTCGCGGCCGCTAGGCCTACACACACAAGTGAGGTATCATTTTTATCGGGAGACTTGGGGGAACGCTGGGTCGAAAGAAATTTGTGGCTCCTCTCAGATTCCAGAACTTTCTGTCACCGAAATGTGAGGAAAACTTGTTTTTTTAGCCACTTTTTGAGGTTTGCAAAGGATTCTGGGTAACAGAACCTGGTCAGAGCCCCACGAGTCACCCCATCTTGGATTCCCCTAGGTCTCTAGTTTTCAAAAATCCACAGGTTTGGTAGGTTTCCCTATGTGCCGGCTGAGCTAGAGGCCAAAATCTACAGGTAGGCACTTTGTAAAAAACAGCTCTGTATTTTGTAAAAAAATGGGATGTGTCCACGTTGTGTTTTGGGGCATTTCCTGTGGCGGGCGCTAGGCCTACCCACACAAGTGAGGTATCATTTTTATCGGGAGACTTGGGGGAACGCTGGGTGGAAGGAAATTTGTGGCTCCTCTCAGATTCCAGAACTTTCTGTCACCGAAATGTGAGGAAAACTTGTTTTTTTAACCACTTTTTGAGGTTTGCAAAGGATTCTGGGTAACAGAACCTGGTCAGAGCCCCACGAGTCACCCCATCTAGGATTCCCCTAGGTCTCTAGTTTTCACAAATGCAAAGGTTTGGTAGGTTTCCCTATGTGCCGGCTGAGCTAGAGGCCAAAATCTACAGGTAGGCACTTTGCAAAAAACAGCTCTGTATTTTGTCAAAAAATGGGATGTGTCCACGTTGTGTTTTGGGGCATTTCCTGTGGCGGGCGCTAGGCCTACCCACACAAGTGAGGTATCATTTTTATCGGGAGACTTGGGGGAACGCTGGGTGGAAGGAAATTTGAGGCTCCTTTCAGATTCCAGAACTTTCTGTCACCGAAATGTGAGGAAAACTTGTTTTTTTAGCCACTTTTTGAGGTTTGCAAAGGATTCTGGGTAACAGAACCTGGTCAGAGCCCCACAAGTCACCCCATCTTGGATTCCCCTAGGTCTCTAGTTTTAAAAAATGCACAGGTTTGGTAGGTTTCCCTATGTGCCGGCTGAGCTAGAGGCCAAAATCTACAGGTAGGCACTTTGCAAAAAACTGCTCTGTATTTTGTCAAAAAATGGGATGTGTCCACGTTGTGTTTTGGGGCATTTCCTGTTGCGGCCGCTAGGCCTACCCACACAAGTGAGGTATCATTTTTATCGGGAGACTTGGGGGAACGCTGGGTCGAAAGAAATTTGTGGCTCCTCTCAGATTCTAGAACTTTGTGTCACCGAAATGTGAGGAAAACTTGTTTTTTTAGCCACTTTTTGAGGTTTGCAAAGGATTCTGGGTAACAGAACCTGGTCAGAGCCCCACGAGTCACCCCATCTTGGATTCCCCAATATCTCTAGTTTTCAAAAATGCACAGGTTTGGTAGGTTTCCCTATGTGCCGGTTGAGCTAGAGGCCAAAATCTACAGGTAGGCACTTTGCAAAAAACAGCTATGTATTTTGTCTAAAAATGGGATGTGTCCACGTTGTGTTTTGGGGCATTTCCTGTCGCGGGCGCTAGGCCTACCCACACAAGTGAGGTATCATTTTTATCGGGAGACTTGGGGGAACGCTGGGTGGAAGGAAATTTGTGGCTCCTCTCAGATTCCAGAACTTTCTGTCACCGAAATGTGAGGAAAACTTGTTTTTTTAGCCACTTTTTGAGGTTTGCAAAGGATTCTGGGTAACAGAACCTGGTCAGAGCCCCACGAGTCACCCCATCTTGGATTCCCCTAGGTCTCTAGTTTTCATAAATGCACAGGTTTGGTAGGTTTCCCTATGTGCCGGCTGAGCTAGAGGCCAAAATCTACAGGTAGGCACTTTGCAAAAAACAGCTCTGTATTTTGTCAAAAAATGGGATGTGTCCACGTTGTGTTTTGGGGCATTTCCTGTGGCGGGCGCTAGGCCTACCCACACAAGTGAGGTATCATTTTTATCGGGAGACTTGGGGGAACATTGGGTGGAAGGAAATTTGTGGCTCCTCTCAGATTCCAGAACTTTCTGTCACCAAAATGTGAGGAAAACTTGGTTTTTTAGCCACTTTTTGAGGTTTGCAAAGGATTCTGGGTAACAGAACCTGGTCAGAGCGCCACGAGTCACCCCATCTTGGATTCCCCTAGGTCTCTAGTTTTCAAAAATGCACAGGTTTGGTAGGTTTCCCTATGTGCCGGTGAGCTAGAGGCCAAAATCTACAGGTAGGCACTTTGCAAAAAACTGCTCTGTATTTTGTCAAAAAATGGGATGTGTCCACGTTGTGTTTTGGGGCATCTCCTGTCGCGGCCGCTAGGCCTACCCACACAAGTGAGGTATCATTTTTATCGGGAGACTTGGGGGAACGCTGGGTCGAAAGAAATTTGTGGCTCCTCTCAGATTCCAGAACTTTCTGTCACCGAAATGTGAGGAAAACGTGTTTGTTTTGGCCACTTTTTGAGGTTTGCAAAGGATTCTGGGTAACAGAACCTGGTCAGAGCCCCACGAGTCACCCAATCTTGGATTCCCCTAGGTCTCTAGTTTTAAAAAATGCACAGGTTTGGTAGGTTTCCCTATGTGCCGGCTGAGCTAGAGGCCAAAATCAACAGGTAGGAACTTTGCAAAACACAGCTCTGTATTTTGTCAAAAAATGGGATGTGTCCACGTTGTGTTTTGGGGCATTTCCTGTGGCGGGCGCTAGGCCTACCCACACAAGTGAGGTATCATTTTTATCGGGAGACTTGGGGGAACACTGGGTGGAAGGAAATTTGTGGCTCCTCTCAGATTCCAGAACTTTCTGTCACCGAAATGTGAGGAAAACTTGTTTTTTTAGCCACTTTTTGAGGTTTGCAAAGGATTCTGGGTAACAGAACTTGGTCAGAGCCCCACGAGTCACCCCATCTTGGATTCCCCAAGGTCTCTAGTTTTCAAAAATGCACAGGTTTGGTAGGTTTACCTGTGTGCCGGCTGAGCTAGAGGCCAAAATCTACAGGTAGGCACTTTGCAAAAAACAGCTCTGTATTTTGTCAAAAAATGGGATGTGTCCACGTTGTGTTTTGGGGCATTTCCTGTGGCGGGCGCTAGGCCTACCCACACAAGTGAGGTATCATTCTTATTGGGAGACTTGGGGGAACGCTGGGTAGAAGGAAATTTGTGGCTCCTTTCAGATTCCAGAACTTTCTGTCACCGAAATGTGAGGAAAACTTGTTTTTTAAGCCACTTTTTGAGGTTTGCAAAGGATTCTGGGTAACAGAACCTGGTCAGAGCCCCACGAGTCACCCCATCTTGGATTCCCCTGGGTCTCTAGTTTTCAAAAATGCACAGGTTTGGTAGGTTTCCCTGTGTGCCGGCTGAGCTAGAGGCCAAAATCTACAGGTAGGCACTTTGCAAAAAACAGCTCTGTATTTTGTCAAAAAATGGGATGTGTCCACGTTGTGTTTTGGGGCATTTCCTGTCGCGGGCACTAGGCCTACCCACACAAGTGAGCTATCATTTTTATCGGGAGACTTGGGGGAACGCTGGGTGGAAGGAAATTTGTGGCTCCTCTCAGATTCCAGAACTTTCTGTCACCGAAATGAGAGGAAAACTTGTTTTTTTAACCACTTTTTGAGGTTTGCAAAGGATTCTGGGTAACAGAACCTGGTCAGAGCCCCACGAGTCACCCCATCTAGGATTCCCCTAGGTCTCTAGTTTTCACAAATGCAAAGGTTTGGTAGGTTTCCCTATGTGCCGGCTGAGCTAGAGGCCAAAATCTACAGGAAGGCACTTTGCAAAAAACAGCTCTGTATTTTGTCAAAAAATGGGATGTGTCCACGTTGTGTTTTGGGGCATTTCCTGTGGCGGGCGCTAGGCCTACCCACACAAGTGAGGTATCATTTTTATCGGGAGACTTGGGGGAACGCTGGGTGGAAGGAAATTTGAGGCTCCTTTCAGATTCCAGAACTTTCTGTCACCGAAATGTGAGGAAAACTTGTTTTTTTAGCCACTTTTTGAGGTTTGCAAAGGATTCTGGGTAACAGAACCTGGTCAGAGCCCCACAAGTCACCCCATCTTGGATTCCCCTAGGTCTCTAGTTTTAAAAAATGCACAGGTTTGGTAGGTTTCCCTATGTGCCGGCTGAGCTAGAGGCCAAAATCTACAGGTAGGCACTTTGCAAAAAACTGCTCTGTATTTTGTCAAAAAATGGGATGTGTCCACGTTGTGTTTTGGGGCATTTCTTGTTGCGGCCGCTAGGCCTACCCACACAAGTGAGGTATCATTTTTATCGGGAGACTTGGGGGAACGCTGGGTCGAAAGAAATTTGTGGCTCCTCTCAGATTCTAGAACTTTGTGTCACCGAAATGTGAGGAAAACTTGTTTTTTTAGCCACTTTTTGAGGTTTGCAAAGGATTCTGGGTAACAGAACCTGGTCAGAGCCCCACGAGTCACCCCATCTTGGATTCCCCAATATCTCTAGTTTTCAAAAATGCACAGGTTTGGTGGGTTTCCCTATGTGCCGGTTGAGCTAGAGGCCAAAATCTACAGGTAGGCACTTTGCAAAAAACAGCTATGTATTTTGTCTAAAAATGGGATGTGTCCACGTTGTGTTTTGGGGCATTTCCTGTCGCGGGCGCTAGGCCTACCCACACAAGTGAGGTATCATTTTTATCGGGAGACTTGGGGGAACGCTGGGTGGAAGGAAATTTGTGGCTCCTCTCAGATTCCAGAACTTTCTGTCACCGAAATGTGAGGAAAACTTGTTTTTTTAGCCACTTTTTGAGGTTTGCAAAGGATTCTGGGTAACAGAACCTGGTCAGAGCCCCACGAGTCACCCCATCTTGGATTCCCCTAGGTCTCTAGTTTTCATAAATGCACAGGTTTGGTAGGTTTCCCTATGTGCCGGCTGAGCTAGAGGCCAAAATCTACAGGTAGGCACTTTGCAAAAAACAGCTCTGTATTTTGTCAAAAAATGGGATGTGTCCACGTTGTGTTTTGGGGCATTTCCTGTGGCGGGCGCTAGGCCTACCCACACAAGTGAGGTATCATTTTTATCGGGAGATTGGGGGAATGCTGGGTGGAAGGAAATTTGTGGCTCCTCTCAGGTTCCAGAACTTTCTGTCACCGAAATGTGAGGAAAACTTGTTTTTTTAGCCACTTTTTGAGGTTTGCAAAGGATTCTGGGTAACAGAACCTGGTCAGAGCCCCACGAGTCACCCCATCTTGGATTCCCCTAGGTCTCTAGTTTTAAAAAATGCACAGGTTTGGTAGGTTTCCCTATGTGCCGGCTGAGCTAGAGGCCAAAATCTACAGGTAGGCACTTTGCAAAAAACAGCTCTGAATTTTGTCAAAAAATGGGATGTGTCCACGTTGTGTTTTGGGGCATTTCCTGTGGCGGGCGCTAGGCCTATCCACACAAGTGAGGTATCATTTTTATCGGGAGACTTGGGGGAACATTGGGTGGAAGGAAATTTGTGGCTCCTCTCAGATTCCAGAACTTTCTGTCACCGAAATGTGAGGAAAACTTGTTTTTTTAGCCACTTTTTGAGGTTTGCAAAGGATTCTGGGTAACAGAACCTGGTCAGAGCGCCACGAGTCACCCCATCTTGGATTCCCCTAGGTCTCTAGTTTTCAAAAATGCACAGGTTTGGTAGGTTTCCCTATGTGCCGGTGAGCTAGAGGCCAAAATCTACAGGTAGGCACTTTGCAAAAAACTGCTCTGTATTTTGTCAAAAAATGGGATGTGTCCACGTTGTGTTTTGGGGCATCTCCTGTCGCGGCCGCTAGGCCTACCCACACAAGTGAGGTATCATTTTTATCGGGAGACTTGGGGGAACGCTGGGTCGAAAGAAATTTGTGGCTCCTCTCAGATTCCAGAACTTTCTGTCACCGAAATGTGAGGAAAACTTGTTTTTTTAGCCACTTTTTGAGGTTTGCAAAGGATTCTGGGTAACAGAACCTGGTCAGAGCCCCACGAGTCACCCCATCTTGGATTCCCCTAGGTCTCTAGTTTTAAAAAATGCACAGGTTTGGTAGGTTTCCCTATGTGCCGGCTGAGCTAGAGGCCAAAATCTACAGGTAGGCACTTTTAAAAAACAGCTCTGTATTTTGTCAAAAAATGGGATGTGTCCACGTTGTGTTTTGGGGCATTTCCTGTGGCGGGCGCTAGGCCTACCCACACAAGTGAGGTATCATTTTTATCGGGAGGCTAGGGGGAACGCTGGGTGGAAGGAAATTTGTGGCTCCTCTCAGATTCCAGAACTTTCTGTCACCGAAATGTGAGGAAAACTTGTTTTTTTAGCCACTTTTTGAGGTTTGCAAAGGATTCTGGGTAACAGAACTTGGTGAGAGCCACACGAGTCACCCCATCTTGGATTCCCCTAAGTCTCTAGTTTTCAAAAAGGCACAGGTTTGGTAGGTTTCCCTATATGCCGGCTGAGCTAGAGGCCAAAATCTACAGGTAGGCACTTTGCAAAAAACAGCTCTGTATTTTGTCCAAAAATGGGATGTGTCCACGTTGTGTTTTGGGGCATTTCCTGTGGCGGGCGCTAGGCCTACCCACACAAGTGAGGTATCATTTTTAACGGGAGACTTGGGGGAACGCTGGGTGGAAGGAAATTTGAGGCTCCTTTCAGATTCCAGAACTTTCTGTCACCGAAATGTGAGGAAAACTTGTTTTTTTAGCCACTTTTTGAGGTTTGCAAAGGATTCTGGGTAACAGAACCTGGTCAGAGCCCCACGAGTCACCCCATCTTGGATTCCCCTAGGTCTCTAGTTTTCAAAAATGCACAGGTTTGGTAGGTTTCCCTATGTGCCGGCTGAGCTAGAGGCCAAAATCTACAGGTAGGCACTTTGCAAAAAACAGCTCTGTTTTTTGTCAAAAAATGGGATGTGTCCACGTTGTGTTTTGGGGCATTTCCTGTGGCGGGCGCTAGGCCTATCCACACAAGTGAGGTATCATTTTTATCGGGAGACTTGGGGGAACGTTGGGTGGAAGGAAATTTGTGGCTCCTCTCAGATTCCAGAACTTTCTGTCACCGAAATGTGAGGAAAACTTGTTTTTTTAGCCACTTTTTGAGGTTTGCAAAGGATTCTGGGTAACAGAACCTGGTCAGAGCGCCACGAGTCACCCCATCTTGGATTCCCCTAGGTCTCTAGTTTTCAAAAATGCACAGGTTTGGTAGGTTTCCCTATGTGCCGGTGAGCTAGAGGCCAAAATCTACAGGTAGGCACTTTGCAAAAAACTGCTCTGTATTTTGTCAAAAAATGGGATGTGTCCACGTTGTGTTTTGGGGCATCTCCTGTCGCGGCCGCTAGGCCTACCTATACAAGTGAGGTATCATTTTTATCGGGAGACTTGGGGGAACGCTGGGTCGAAAGAAATTTGTGGCTCCTCTCAGATTCCAGAACTTTCTGTCACCGAAATGTGAGGAAAACTTGTTTTTTTAGCCACTTTTTGAGGTTTGCAAAGGATTCTGGGTAACAGAACCTGGTCAGAGCCCGACGAGTCACCCCATCTTGGATTCCCCTAGGTCTCTAGTTTTCAAAAATCCACAGGTTTGGTAGGTTTCCCTCTGTGCCGGCTGAGCTAGAGGCCAAAATCTACAGGTAGGCACTTTGCAAAAAACAGCTCTGTATTTTGTCAAAAAATGGGATGTGTCCACGTTGTGTTTTGGGGCATTTCCTGTGGCGGGCGCTAGGCCTACCCACACAAGTGAGGTATCATTTTTATCGGGAGACTTGGTGGAACGCTGGGTGGAAGGAAATTTGTGGCTCCTCTCAGATTCCAGAACTTTCTGTCACCGAAATGTGAGGAAAACTTGTTTTTTTTTGCCACTTTTTGAGGTTTGCAAAGGATTCTGGGTAACAGAACCTGGTCAGAGCCCCACGAGTCACCCCATCTTGGATTCCCCTAGGCCTCTAGTTTTCAAAAATGCACAGGTTTGGTAGGTTTCCCTATGTGCCGGCTGAGCTAGAGGCCAAAATCTACAGGTAGGAACTTTGCAAAAAACAGCTCTGTATTTTGTCAAAAAATGGGATGTGTCCACGTTGTGTTTTGGGGCATTTCCTGTGGCGGGCGCTAGGCCTACCCACACAAGTGAGGTATCATTTTTATCGGGAGATTGGGGGAACGCTGGGTGGAAGGAAATTTGTGGCTCCTCTCAGATTCCAGAACTTTCTGTCACCGAAATGTGAGGAAAACTTGTTTTTTAAGCCACTTTTTGAGGTTTGCAAAGGATTCTGGGTAACAGAACCTGGTCAGAGCACCACGAGTCACCCCATCTTGGATTCCCCTAGGTCTCTAGTTTTAAAAAATGCACAGGTTTGGTAGGTTTCCCTATGTGCCGGCTGAGCTAGAGGCCAAAATCAACAGGTAGGAACTTTGCAAAAAACAGCTCTGTATTTTGTCAAAAAATGGGATGTGTCCACGTTGTGTTTTGGGGCATTTCCTGTGGCGGGCGCTAGGACTACCCACACAAGTGAGGTATCATTTTTATCGGGAGACTTGGGGGAACACTGGGTGGAAGGAAATTTGTGGCTCCTCTCAGATTCCAGAACTTTCTGTCACCGAAATGTGAGGAAAAATTGTTTTTTTAGCCACTTTTTGAGGTTTGCAAAGGATTCTGGGTAACAGAACCTGGTGAGAGCCCTACGAGTCACCCCATCTTGGATTCCCCTAGGTCTCTAGTTTTCAAAAATGCACAGGTTTGGTAGGTTTCCCTATGTGCTGGCTGAGCTAGAGGCAAAAATCTACAGGTAGGCACTTTGCAAAAAACAGCTCTGTATTTTGTCAAAAAATGGGATGTGTCCACGTTGTGTTTTGGGGCATTTGCTGTGGCGGGCGCTAGGCCTACCCACACAAGTGAGGTATCATTTTTATCGGGAGACTTGGGGGAACGCTGGGTGGGAGGAAATTTGTGGCTCCCCTCAGATTCCAGAACTTTCTGTCACCGAAATGTGAGGAAAACGTGTTTGTTTTGGCCACGTTTTGAGGTTTGCAAAGGATTCTGGGTAACAGAACCTGGTCAGAGCCCCACGAGTCACCCCATCTTGGATTCCCCTAGGTCTCTAGTTTAAAAAAATGCACAGGTTTGGTAGGTTTCCCTATGTGCCGGCTGAGCTAGAGGCCAAAATCAACAGGTAGGAACTTTGCAAAAAACAGCTCTGTATTTTGTCAAAAAATGGGATGTGTCCACGTTGTGTTTTGGGGCATTTCCTGTGGCGGGCGCTAGGCCTACCCACACAAGTGAGGTATCATTTTTATCGGGAGACTTGGGGGAACACTGGGTGGAAGGAAATTTGTGGCTCCTCTCAGATTCCAGAACTTTCTGTCACCGAAATGTGAGGAAAACTTGTTTTTTTAGCCACTTTTTGAGGTTTGCAAAGGATTCTGGGTAACAGAACCTGGTCAGAGCCCCACGAGTCACCCCATCTTGGATTCCCCTAGGTCTCTAGTTTTCAAAAATGCACAGGTTTGGTAGGTTTCCCTATGTGCCGGCTGAGCTAGAGGCCAAAATCTACAGGTAGGCACTTTGCAAAAAACAGCTCTGTATTTTGTCAAAAAATGGGATGTGTCCACGTTGTGTTTTGGGGCATTTCCTGTGGCGGGCGCTAGGCCTACCCACACAAGTGAGGTATCATTTTTATCGGGAGACTTGGGGGAACGCTGGGTGGAAGGAAATTTGTGGCTCCTCTCAGATTCCAGAACTTTCTGTCACCGAAATGTGAGGAAAACTTGTTTTTTTTTGCCACTTTTTGAGGTTTGCAAAGGATTCTGGGTAACAGAACCTGGTCAGAGCCCCACGAGTCACCCCATCTTGGATTCCCCTAGGCCTCTAGTTTTCAAAAATGCACAGGTTTGGTAGGTTTCCCTATGTGCCGGCTGAGCTAGAGGCCAAAATCTACAGGTAGGAACTTTGCAAAAAACAGCTCTGTATTTTGTCAAAAAATGGGATGTGTCCACGTTGTGTTTTGGGGCATTTCCTGTGGCGGGCGCTAGGCCTACCCACACAAGTGAGGTATCATTTTTATCGGGAGACTTGGGGGAACACTGGGTGGAAGGAAATTTGTGGCTCCTCTCAGATTCCAGAACTTTCTGTCACCGAAATGTGAGGAAAAATTGTTTTTTTAGCCACTTTTTGAGGTTTGCAAAGGATTCTGGGTAACAGAACCTGGTGAGAGTCCTACGAGTCACCCCATCTTGGATTCCCCTAGGTCTCTAGTTTTAAAAAATGCACAGGTTTGGTAGGTTTCCCTATGTGCTGGCTGAGCTAGAGGCAAAAATCGACAGGTAGGCACTTTGCAAAAAACAGCTCTGTATTTTGTCAAAAAATGGGATGTGTCCACGTTGTGTTTTGGGGCATTTCCTGTGGCGGGCGCTAGGCCTACCCACACAAGTGAGGTATCATTTTTATCGGGAGACTTGGGGGAACGCTGGGTGGGAGGAAATTTGTGGCTCCCCTCAGATTCCAGAACTTTCTGTCACCGAAATGTCAGGAAAACGTGTTTGTTTTGGCCACTTTTTGAGGTTTGCAAAGGATTCTGGGTAACAGAACCTGGTCAGAGCCCCACGAGTCACCCCATCTTGGATTCCCCTAGGTCTCTAGTTTTAAAAAATGCACAGGTTTGGTAGGTTTCCCTATGTGCCGGCTGAGCTAGAGGCCAAAATCAACAGGTAGGAACTTTGCAAAAAACAGCTCTGTATTTTGTCAAAAAATGGGATGTGTCCACGTTGTGTTTTGGGGCATTTCCTGTGGCGGGCGCTAGGCCTACCCACACAAGTGAGGTATCATTTTTATCGGGAGACTTGGGGGAACACTGGGTGGAAGGAAATTTGTGGCTCCTCTCAGATTCCAGAACTTTCTGTCACCGAAATGTGAGAAAAACTTGTTTTTTTAGCCACTTTTTGAGGTTTGCAAAGGATTCTGGGTAACAGAACCTGGTGAGAGCCCTACGAGTCACCCCATCTTGGATTCCCCTAGGCCTCTAGTTTTCAAAAATGCACAGGTTTGGTAGGTTTCCCTATGTGCCGGCTGAGCTAGAGGCCAAAATCTACAGGTAGGAACTTTGCAAAAAACAGCTCTGTATTTTGTCAAAAAATGGGATGTGTCCACGTTGTGTTTTGGGGTATTTCCTGTGGCGGGCGCTAGGCCTACCCACACAAGTGAGGTATCATTTTTATCGGGAGACTTGGGGGAACACTGGGTGGAAGGAAATTTGTGGCTCCTCTCAGATTCCAGAAATTTCTGTCACCGAAATGTGAGGAAAAATTGTTTTTTTAGCCACTTTTTGAGGTTTGCAAAGGATTCTGGGTAACAGAACCTGGTGAGAGTCCTACGAGTCACCCCATCTTGGATTCCCCTAGGTCTCTAGTTTTAAAAAATGCACAGGTTTGGTAGGTTTCCCTGTGTGCCGGCTGAGCTAGAGGCCAAAATCTACAGGTAGGCACTTTGCAAAAAACAGCTCTGTATTTTGTCAAAAAATGGGATGTGTCCACGTTGTGTTTTGGGGCATTTCCTGTCGCGGGCACTAGGCCTACCCACACAAGTGAGCTATCATTTTTATCGGGATACTTGGGGGAACGCTGGGTGGAAGGAAATTTGTGGCTCCTCTCAGATTCCAGAACTTTCTGTCACCGAAATGTGAGGAAAACTTGTTTTTTTAACCACTTTTTGAGGTTTGCAAAGGATTCTGGGTAACAGAACCTGGTCAGAGCCCCACGAGTCACCCCATCTAGGATTCCCCTAGGTCTCTAGTTTTCACAAATGCAAAGGTTTGGTAGGTTTCCCTATGTGCCGGCTGAGCTAGAGGCCAAAATCTACAGGTAGGCACTTTGCAAAAAACAGCTCTGTATTTTGTCAAAAAATGGGATGTGTCCACGTTGTGTTTTGGGGCATTTCCTGTGGCGGGCGCTAGGCCTACCCACACAAGTGAGGTATCATTTTTATCGGGAGACTTGGGGGAACGCTGGGTGGAAGTAAATTTGAGGCTCCTTTCAGATTCCAGAACTTTCTGTCACCGAAATGTGAGGAAAACTTGTTTTTTTAGCCACTTTTTGAGGTTTGCAAAGGATTCTGGGTAACAGAACCTGGTCAGAGCCCCACAAGTCACCCCATCTTGGATTCCCCTAGGTCTCTAGTTTTAAAAAATGCACAGGTTTGGTAGGTTTCCCTATGTGCCGGCTGAGCTAGAGGCCAAAATCTACAGGTAGGCACTTTGCAAAAAACTGCTCTGTATTTTGTCAAAAAATGGGATGTGTCCACGTTGTGTTTTGGGGCATTTCCTGTTGCGGCCGCTAGGCCTACCCACACAAGTGAGGTATCATTTTTATCGGGAGACTTGGGGGAACGCTGGGTCGAAAGAAATTTGTGGCTCCTCTCAGATTCTAGAACTTTGTGTCACCGAAATGTGAGGAAAACTTGTTTTTTTAGCCACTTTTTGAGGTTTGCAAAGGATTCTGGGTAACAGAACCTGGTCAGAGCCCCACGAGTCACCCCATCTTGGATTCCCCAATATCTCTAGTTTTCAAAAATGCACAGGTTTGGTAGGTTTCCCTATGTGCCGGTTGAGCTAGAGGCCAAAATCTACAGGTAGGCACTTTGCAAAAAACAGCTATGTATTTTGTCTAAAAATGGGATGTGTCCACGTTGTGTTTTGGGGCATTTCCTGTCGCGGGCGCTAGGCCTACCCACACAAGTGAGGTATCATTTTTATCGGGAGACTTGGGGGAACGCTGGGTGGAAGGAAATTTGTGGCTCCTCTCAGATTCCAGAACTTTCTGTCACCGAAATGTGAGGAAAACTTGTTTTTTTAGCCACTTTTTGAGGTTTGCAAAGGATTCTGGGTAACAGAACCTGGTCAGAGCCCCACGAGTCACCCCATCTTGGATTCCCCTAGGTCTCTAGTTTTCATAAATGCACAGGTTTGGTAGGTTTCCCTATGTGCCGGCTGAGCTAGAGGCCAAAATCTACAGGTAGGCACTTTGCAAAAAACAGCTCTGTATTTTGTCAAAAAATGGGATGTGTCCACGTTGTGTTTTGGGGCATTTCCTGTGGCGGGCGCTAGGCCTACCCACACAAGTGAGGTATCATTTTTATCGGGAGATTGGGGGAATGCTGGGTGGAAGGAAATTTGTGGCTCCTCTCAGGTTCCAGAACTTTCTGTCACCGAAATGTGAGGAAAACTTGTTTTTTTAGCCACTTTTTGAGGTTTGCAAAGGATTCTGGGTAACAGAACCTGGTCAGAGCCCCACGAGTCACCCCATCTTGGATTCCCCAATATCTCTAGTTTTCAAAAATGCACAGGTTTGGTAGGTTTCCCTATGTGCCGGTTGAGCTAGAGGCCAAAATCTACAGGTAGGCACTTTGCAAAAAACAGCTATGTATTTTGTCTAAAAATGGGATGTGTCCACGTTGTGTTTTGGGGCATTTCCTGTCGCGGGCGCTAGGCCTACCCACACAAGTGAGGTATCATTTTTATCGGGAGACTTGGGGGAACGCTGGGTGGAAGGAAATTTGTGGCTCCTCTCAGATTCCAGAACTTTCTGTCACCGAAATGTGAGGAAAACTTGTTTTTTTAGCCACTTTTTGAGGTTTGCAAAGGATTCTGGGTAACAGAACCTGGTCAGAGCCCCACGAGTCACCCCATCTTGGATTCCCCTAGGTCTCTAGTTTTCATAAATGCACAGGTTTGGTAGGTTTCCCTATGTGCCGGCTGAGCTAGAGGCCAAAATCTACAGGTAGGCACTTTGCAAAAAACAGCTCTGTATTTTGTCAAAAAATGGGATGTGTCCACGTTGTGTTTTGGGGCATTTCCTGTGGCGGGCGCTAGGCCTACCCACACAAGTGAGGTATCATTTTTATCGGGAGATTGGGGGAATGCTGGGTGGAAGGAAATTTGTGGCTCCTCTCAGGTTCCAGAACTTTCTGTCACCGAAATGTGAGGAAAACTTGTTTTTTTAGCCACTTTTTGAGGTTTGCAAAGGATTCTGGGTAACAGAACCTGGTCAGAGCCCCACGAGTCACCCCATCTTGGATTCCCCTAGGTCTCTAGTTTTAAAAAATGCACAGGTTTGGTAGGTTTCCCTATGTGCCGGCTGAGCTAGAGGCCAAAATCTACAGGTAGGCACTTTGCAAAAAACAGCTCTGAATTTTGTCAAAAAATGGGATGTGTCCACGTTGTGTTTTGGGGCATTTCCTGTGGCGGGCGCTAGGCCTATCCACACAAGTGAGGTATCATTTTTATCGGGAGACTTGGGGGAACATTGGGTGGAAGGAAATTTGTGGCTCCTCTCAGATTCCAGAACTTTCTGTCACCGAAATGTGAGGAAAACTTGTTTTTTTAGCCACTTTTTGAGGTTTGCAAAGGATTCTGGGTAACAGAACCTGGTCAGAGCGCCACGAGTCACCCCATCTTGGATTCCCCTAGGTCTCTAGTTTTCAAAAATGCACAGGTTTGGTAGGTTTCCCTATGTGCCGGTGAGCTAGAGGCCAAAATCTACAGGTAGGCACTTTGCAAAAAACTGCTCTGTATTTTGTCAAAAAATGGGATGTGTCCACGTTGTGTTTTGGGGCATCTCCTGTCGCGGCCGCTAGGCCTACCCACACAAGTGAGGTATCATTTTTATCGGGAGACTTGGGGGAACGCTGGGTCGAAAGAAATTTGTGGCTCCTCTCAGATTCCAGAACTTTCTGTCACCGAAATGTGAGGAAAACGTGTTTGTTTTGGCCACTTTTTGAGGTTTGCAAAGGATTCTGGGTAACAGAACCTGGTCAGAGCCCCACGAGTCACCCAATCTTGGATTCCCCTAGGTCTCTAGTTTTAAAAAATGCACAGGTTTGGTAGGTTTCCCTATGTGCCGGCTGAGCTAGAGGCCAAAATCAACAGGTAGGAACTTTGCAAAACACAGCTCTGTATTTTGTCAAAAAATGGGATGTGTCCACGTTGTGTTTTGGGGCATTTCCTGTGGCGGGCGCTAGGCCTACCCACACAAGTGAGGTATCATTTTTATCGGGAGACTTGGGGGAACACTGGGTGGAAGGAAATTTGTGGCTCCTCTCAGATTCCAGAACTTTCTGTCACCGAAATGTGAGGAAAACTTGTTTTTTTTGCCACTTTTTGAGGTTTGCAAAGGATTCTGGGTAACAGAACCTGGTCAGAGCCCCACGAGTCACCCCATCTTGGATTCCCCAAGGTCTCTAGTTTTAAAAAATGCACAGGTTTGGTAGGTTTCCCTGTGTGCCGGCTGAGCTAGAGGCCAAAATCTACAGGTAGGCACTTTGCAAAAAACAGCTCTGTATTTTGTCAAAAAATGGGATGTGTCCACGTTGTGTTTTGGGGCATTTCCTGTGGCGGGCGCTAGGCCTACCCACACAAGTGAGGTATCATTCTTATTGGGAGACTTGGGGGAACGCTGGGTAGAAGGAAATTTGTGGCTCCTTTCAGATTCCAGAACTTTCTGTCACCGAAATGTGAGGAAAACTTGTTTTTTAAGCCACTTTTTGAGGTTTGCAAAGGATTCTGGGTAACAGAACCTGGTCAGAGCCCCACGAGTCACCCCATCTTGGATTCCCCTAGGTCTCTAGTTTTCAAAAATGCACAGGTTTGGTAGGTTTCCCTGTGTGCCGGCTGAGCTAGAGGCCAAAATCTACAGGTAGGCACTTTGCAAAAAACAGCTCTGTATTTTGTCAAAAAATGGGATGTGTCCACGTTGTGTTTTGGGGCATTTCCTGTCGCGGGCACTAGGCCTACCCACACAAGTGAGCTATCATTTTTATCGGGAGACTTGGGGGAACGCTGGGTGGAAGGAAATTTGTGGCTCCTCTCAGATTCCAGAACTTTCTGTCACCGAAATGTGAGGAAAACTTGTTTTTTTAACCACTTTTTGAGGTTTGCAAAGGATTCTGGGTAACAGAACCTGGTCAGAGCCCCACGAGTCACCCCATCTAGGATTCCCCTAGGTCTCTAGTTTTCACAAATGCAAAGGTTTGGTAGGTTTCCCTATGTGCCGGCTGAGCTAGAGGCCAAAATCTACAGGTAGGCACTTTGCAAAAAACAGCTCTGTATTTTGTCAAAAAATGGGATGTGTCCACGTTGTGTTTTGGGGCATTTCCTGTGGCGGGCGCTAGGCCTACCCACACAAGTGAGGTATCATTTTTATCGGGAGACTTGGGGGAACGCTGGGTGGAAGGAAATTTGAGGCTCCTTTCAGATTCCAGAACTTTCTGTCACCGAAATGTGAGGAAAACTTGTTTTTTTAGCCACTTTTTGAGGTTTGCAAAGGATTCTGGGTAACAGAACCTGGTCAGAGCCCCACAAGTCACCCCATCTTGGATTCCCCTAGGTCTCTAGTTTTAAAAAATGCACAGGTTTGGTAGGTTTCCCTATGTGCCGGCTGAGCTAGATGCCAAAATCTACAGGTAGGCACTTTGCAAAAAACTGCTCTGTATTTTGTCAAAAAATGGGATGTGTCCACGTTGTGTTTTGGGGCATTTCCTGTTGCGGCCGCTAGGCCTACCCACACAAGTGAGGTATCATTTTTATCGGGAGACTTGGGGGAACGCTGGGTCGAAAGAAATTTGTGGCTCCTCTCAGATTCTAGAACTTTGTGTCACCGAAATGTGAGGAAAACTTGTTTTTTTAGCCACTTTTTGAGGTTTGCAAAGGATTCTGGGTAACAGAACCTGGTCAGAGCCCCACGAGTCACCCCATCTTGGATTCCCCAATATCTCTAGTTTTCAAAAATGCACAGGTTTGGTAGGTTTCCCTATGTGCCGGTTGAGCTAGAGGCCAAAATCTACAGTTAGGCACTTTGCAAAAAACAGCTATGTATTTTGTCTAAAAATGGGATGTGTCCACGTTGTGTTTTGGGGCATTTCCTGTCGCGGGCGCTAGGCCTACCCACACAAGTGAGGTATCATTTTTATCGGGAGACTTGGGGGAACGCTGGGTGGAAGGAAATTTGTGGCTCCTCTCAGATTCCAGAACTTTCTGTCACCGAAATGTGAGGAAAACTTGTTTTTTTAGCCACTTTTTGAGGTTTGCAAAGGATTCTGGGTAACAGAACCTGGTCAGAGCCCCACGAGTCACCCCATCTTGGATTCCCCTAGGTCTCTAGTTTTCATAAATGCACAGGTTTGGTAGGTTTCCCTATGTGCCGGCTGAGCTAGAGGCCAAAATCTACAGGTAGGCACTTTGCAAAAAACAGCTCTGTATTTTGTCAAAAAATGGGATGTGTCCACGTTGTGTTTTGGGGCATTTCCTGTGGCGGGCGCTAGGCCTACCCACACAAGTGAGGTATCATTTTTATCGGGAGATTGGGGGAATGCTGGGTGGAAGGAAATTTGTGGCTCCTCTCAGGTTCCAGAACTTTCTGTCACCGAAATGTGAGGAAAACTTGTTTTTTTAGCCACTTTTTGAGGTTTGCAAAGGATTCTGGGTAACAGAACCTGGTCAGAGCCCCACGAGTCACCCCATCTAGGATTCCCCTAGGTCTCTAGTTTTCACAAATGCAAAGGTTTGGTAGGTTTCCCTATGTGCCGGCTGAGCTAGAGGCCAAAATCTACAGGTAGGCACTTTGCAAAAAACAGCTCTGTATTTTGTCAAAAAATGGGATGTGTCCACGTTGTGTTTTGGGGCATTTCCTGTGGCGGGCGCTAGGCCTACCCACACAAGTGAGGTATCATTTTTATCGGGAGACTTGGGGGAACGCTGGGTGGAAGGAAATTTGAGGCTCCTTTCAGATTCCAGAACTTTCTGTCACCGAAATGTGAGGAAAACTTGTTTTTTTAGCCACTTTTTGAGGTTTGCAAAGGATTCTGGGTAACAGAACCTGGTCAGAGCCCCACAAGTCACCCCATCTTGGATTCCCCTAGGTCTCTAGTTTTAAAAAATGCACAGGTTTGGTAGGTTTCCCTATGTGCCGGCTGAGCTAGAGGCCAAAATCTACAGGTAGGCACTTTGCAAAAAACTGCTCTGTATTTTGTCAAAAAATGGGATGTGTCCACGTTGTGTTTTGGGGCATTTCCTGTTGCGGCCGCTAGGCCTACCCACACAAGTGAGGTATCATTTTTATCGGGAGACTTGGGGGAACGCTGGGTCGAAAGAAATTTGTGGCTCCTCTCAGATTCTAGAACTTTGTGTCACCGAAATGTGAGGAAAACTTGTTTTTTTAGCCACTTTTTGAGGTTTGCAAAGGATTCTGGGTAACAGAACCTGGTCAGAGCCCCACGAGTCACCCCATCTTGGATTCCCCAATATCTCTAGTTTTCAAAAATGCACAGGTTTGGTAGGTTTCCCTATGTGCCGGTTGAGCTAGAGGCCAAAATCTACAGTTAGGCACTTTGCAAAAAACAGCTATGTATTTTGTCTAAAAATGGGATGTGTCCACGTTGTGTTTTGGGGCATTTCCTGTCGCGGGCGCTAGGCCTACCCACACAAGTGAGGTATCATTTTTATCGGGAGACTTGGGGGAACGCTGGGTGGAAGGAAATTTGTGGCTCCTCTCAGATTCCAGAACTTTCTGTCACCGAAATGTGAGGAAAACTTGTTTTTTTAGCCACTTTTTGAGGTTTGCAAAGGATTCTGGGTAACAGAACCTGGTCAGAGCCCCACGAGTCACCCCATCTTGGATTCCCCTAGGTCTCTAGTTTTCATAAATGCACAGGTTTGGTAGGTTTCCCTATGTGCCGGCTGAGCTAGAGGCCAAAATCTACAGGTAGGCACTTTGCAAAAAACAGCTCTGTATTTTGTCAAAAAATGGGATGTGTCCACGTTGTGTTTTGGGGCATTTCCTGTGGCGGGCGCTAGGCCTACCCACACAAGTGAGGTATCATTTTTATCGGGAGATTGGGGGAATGCTGGGTGGAAGGAAATTTGTGGCTCCTCTCAGGTTCCAGAACTTTCTGTCACCGAAATGTGAGGAAAACTTGTTTTTTTAGCCACTTTTTGAGGTTTGCAAAGGATTCTGGGTAACAGAACCTGGTCAGAGCCCCACGAGTCACCCCATCTTGGATTCCCCTAGGTCTCTAGTTTTAAAAAATGCACAGGTTTGGTAGGTTTCCCTATGTGCCGGCTGAGCTAGAGGCCAAAATCTACAGGTAGGCACTTTGCAAAAAACAGCTCTGAATTTTGTCAAAAAATGGGATGTGTCCACGTTGTGTTTTGGGGCATTTCCTGTGGCGGGCGCTAGGCCTATCCACACAAGTGAGGTATCATTTTTATCGGGAGACTTGGGGGAACATTGGGTGGAAGGAAATTTGTGGCTCCTCTCAGATTCCAGAACTTTCTGTCACCGAAATGTGAGGAAAACTTGTTTTTTTAGCCACTTTTTGAGGTTTGCAAAGGATTCTGGGTAACAGAACCTGGTCAGAGCGCCACGAGTCACCCCATCTTGGATTCCCCTAGGTCTCTAGTTTTCAAAAATGCACAGGTTTGGTAGGTTTCCCTATGTGCCGGTGAGCTAGAGGCCAAAATCTACAGGTAGGCACTTTGCAAAAAACTGCTCTGTATTTTGTCAAAAAATGGGATGTGTCCACGTTGTGTTTTGGGGCATTTCCTGTCGCGGCCGCTAGGCCTACACACACAAGTGAGGTATCATTTTTATCGGGAGACTTGGGGGAACGCTGGGTCGAAAGAAATTTGTGGCTCCTCTCAGATTCCAGAACTTTCTGTCACCGAAATGTGAGGAAAACTTGTTTTTTTAGCCACTTTTTGAGGTTTGCAAAGGATTCTGGGTAACAGAACCTGGTCAGAGCCCCACGAGTCACCCCATCTTGGATTCCCCTAGGTCTCTAGTTTTCAAAAATCCACAGGTTTGGTAGGTTTCCCTATGTGCCGGCTGAGCTAGAGGCCAAAATCTACAGGTAGGCACTTTGTAAAAAACAGCTCTGTATTTTGTAAAAAAATGGGATGTGTCCACGTTGTGTTTTGGGGCATTTCCTGTGGCGGGCGCTAGGCCTACCCACACAAGTGAGGTATCATTTTTATCGGGAGACTTGGGGGAACGCTGGGTGGAAGGAAATTTGTGGCTCCTCTCAGATTCCAGAACTTTCTGTCACCGAAATGTGAGGAAAACTTGTTTTTTTAACCACTTTTTGAGGTTTGCAAAGGATTCTGGGTAACAGAACCTGGTCAGAGCCCCACGAGTCACCCCATCTAGGATTCCCCTAGGTCTCTAGTTTTCACAAATGCAAAGGTTTGGTAGGTTTCCCTATGTGCCGGCTGAGCTAGAGGCCAAAATCTACAGGTAGGCACTTTGCAAAAAACAGCTCTGTATTTTGTCAAAAAATGGGATGTGTCCACGTTGTGTTTTGGGGCATTTCCTGTGGCGGGCGCTAGGCCTACCCACACAAGTGAGGTATCATTTTTATCGGGAGACTTGGGGGAACGCTGGGTGGAAGGAAATTTGAGGCTCCTTTCAGATTCCAGAACTTTCTGTCACCGAAATGTGAGGAAAACTTGTTTTTTTAGCCACTTTTTGAGGTTTGCAAAGGATTCTGGGTAACAGAACCTGGTCAGAGCCCCACAAGTCACCCCATCTTGGATTCCCCTAGGTCTCTAGTTTTAAAAAATGCACAGGTTTGGTAGGTTTCCCTATGTGCCGGCTGAGCTAGAGGCCAAAATCTACAGGTAGGCACTTTGCAAAAAACTGCTCTGTATTTTGTCAAAAAATGGGATGTGTCCACGTTGTGTTTTGGGGCATTTCCTGTTGCGGCCGCTAGGCCTACCCACACAAGTGAGGTATCATTTTTATCGGGAGACTTGGGGGAACGCTGGGTCGAAAGAAATTTGTGGCTCCTCTCAGATTCTAGAACTTTGTGTCACCGAAATGTGAGGAAAACTTGTTTTTTTAGCCACTTTTTGAGGTTTGCAAAGGATTCTGGGTAACAGAACCTGGTCAGAGCCCCACGAGTCACCCCATCTTGGATTCCCCAATATCTCTAGTTTTCAAAAATGCACAGGTTTGGTAGGTTTCCCTATGTGCCGGTTGAGCTAGAGGCCAAAATCTACAGGTAGGCACTTTGCAAAAAACAGCTATGTATTTTGTCTAAAAATGGGATGTGTCCACGTTGTGTTTTGGGGCATTTCCTGTCGCGGGCGCTAGGCCTACCCACACAAGTGAGGTATCATTTTTATCGGGAGACTTGGGGGAACGCTGGGTGGAAGGAAATTTGTGGCTCCTCTCAGATTCCAGAACTTTCTGTCACCGAAATGTGAGGAAAACTTGTTTTTTTAGCCACTTTTTGAGGTTTGCAAAGGATTCTGGGTAACAGAACCTGGTCAGAGCCCCACGAGTCACCCCATCTTGGATTCCCCTAGGTCTCTAGTTTTCATAAATGCACAGGTTTGGTAGGTTTCCCTATGTGCCGGCTGAGCTAGAGGCCAAAATCTACAGGTAGGCACTTTGCAAAAAACAGCTCTGTATTTTGTCAAAAAATGGGATGTGTCCACGTTGTGTTTTGGGGCATTTCCTGTGGCGGGCGCTAGGCCTACCCACACAAGTGAGGTATCATTTTTATCGGGAGACTTGGGGGAACATTGGGTGGAAGGAAATTTGTGGCTCCTCTCAGATTCCAGAACTTTCTGTCACCAAAATGTGAGGAAAACTTGGTTTTTTAGCCACTTTTTGAGGTTTGCAAAGGATTCTGGGTAACAGAACCTGGTCAGAGCGCCACGAGTCACCCCATCTTGGATTCCCCTAGGTCTCTAGTTTTCAAAAATGCACAGGTTTGGTAGGTTTCCCTATGTGCCGGCTGAGCTAGAGGCCAAAATCTACAGGTAGGCACTTTGCAAAAAACAGCTCTGAATTTTGTCAAAAAATGGGATGTGTCCACGTTGTGTTTTGGGGCATTTCCTGTGGCGGGCGCTAGGCCTATCCACACAAGTGAGGTATCATTTTTATCGGGAGACTTGGGGGAACATTGGGTGGAAGGAAATTTGTGGCTCCTCTCAGATTCCAGAACTTTCTGTCACCGAAATGTGAGGAAAACTTGTTTTTTTAGCCACTTTTTGAGGTTTGCAAAGGATTCTGGGTAACAGAACCTGGTCAGAGCGCCACGAGTCACCCCATCTTGGATTCCCCTAGGTCTCTAGTTTTCAAAAATGCACAGGTTTGGTAGGTTTCCCTATGTGCCGGTGAGCTAGAGGCCAAAATCTACAGGTAGGCACTTTGCAAAAAACTGCTCTGTATTTTGTCAAAAAATGGGATGTGTCCACGTTGTGTTTTGGGGCATTTCCTGTCGCGGCCGCTAGGCCTACACACACAAGTGAGGTATCATTTTTATCGGGAGACTTGGGGGAACGCTGGGTCGAAAGAAATTTGTGGCTCCTCTCAGATTCCAGAACTTTCTGTCACCGAAATGTGAGGAAAACTTGTTTTTTTAGCCACTTTTTGAGGTTTGCAAAGGATTCTGGGTAACAGAACCTGGTCAGAGCCCCACGAGTCACCCCATCTTGGATTCCCCTAGGTCTCTAGTTTTCAAAAATCCACAGGTTTGGTAGGTTTCCCTATGTGCCGGCTGAGCTAGAGGCCAAAATCTACAGGTAGGCACTTTGTAAAAAACAGCTCTGTATTTTGTAAAAAAATGGGATGTGTCCACGTTGTGTTTTGGGGCATTTCCTGTGGCGGGCGCTAGGCCTACCCACACAAGTGAGGTATCATTTTTATCGGGAGACTTGGGGGAACGCTGGGTGGAAGGAAATTTGTGGCTCCTCTCAGATTCCAGAACTTTCTGTCACCGAAATGTGAGGAAAACTTGTTTTTTTAACCACTTTTTGAGGTTTGCAAAGGATTCTGGGTAACAGAACCTGGTCAGAGCCCCACGAGTCACCCCATCTAGGATTCCCCTAGGTCTCTAGTTTTCACAAATGCAAAGGTTTGGTAGGTTTCCCTATGTGCCGGCTGAGCTAGAGGCCAAAATCTACAGGTAGGCACTTTGCAAAAAACAGCTCTGTATTTTGTCAAAAAATGGGATGTGTCCACGTTGTGTTTTGGGGCATTTCCTGTGGCGGGCGCTAGGCCTACCCACACAAGTGAGGTATCATTTTTATCGGGAGACTTGGGGGAACGCTGGGTGGAAGGAAATTTGAGGCTCCTTTCAGATTCCAGAACTTTCTGTCACCGAAATGTGAGGAAAACTTGTTTTTTTAGCCACTTTTTGAGGTTTGCAAAGGATTCTGGGTAACAGAACCTGGTCAGAGCCCCACAAGTCACCCCATCTTGGATTCCCCTAGGTCTCTAGTTTTAAAAAATGCACAGGTTTGGTAGGTTTCCCTATGTGCCGGCTGAGCTAGAGGCCAAAATCTACAGGTAGGCACTTTGCAAAAAACTGCTCTGTATTTTGTCAAAAAATGGGATGTGTCCACGTTGTGTTTTGGGGCATTTCCTGTTGCGGCCGCTAGGCCTACCCACACAAGTGAGGTATCATTTTTATCGGGAGACTTGGGGGAACGCTGGGTCGAAAGAAATTTGTGGCTCCTCTCAGATTCTAGAACTTTGTGTCACCGAAATGTGAGGAAAACTTGTTTTTTTAGCCACTTTTTGAGGTTTGCAAAGGATTCTGGGTAACAGAACCTGGTCAGAGCCCCACGAGTCACCCCATCTTGGATTCCCCAATATCTCTAGTTTTCAAAAATGCACAGGTTTGGTAGGTTTCCCTATGTGCCGGTTGAGCTAGAGGCCAAAATCTACAGGTAGGCACTTTGCAAAAAACAGCTATGTATTTTGTCTAAAAATGGGATGTGTCCACGTTGTGTTTTGGGGCATTTCCTGTCGCGGGCGCTAGGCCTACCCACACAAGTGAGGTATCATTTTTATCGGGAGACTTGGGGGAACGCTGGGTGGAAGGAAATTTGTGGCTCCTCTCAGATTCCAGAACTTTCTGTCACCGAAATGTGAGGAAAACTTGTTTTTTTAGCCACTTTTTGAGGTTTGCAAAGGATTCTGGGTAACAGAACCTGGTCAGAGCCCCACGAGTCACCCCATCTTGGATTCCCCTAGGTCTCTAGTTTTCATAAATGCACAGGTTTGGTAGGTTTCCCTATGTGCCGGCTGAGCTAGAGGCCAAAATCTACAGGTAGGCACTTTGCAAAAAACAGCTCTGTATTTTGTCAAAAAATGGGATGTGTCCACGTTGTGTTTTGGGGCATTTCCTGTGGCGGGCGCTAGGCCTACCCACACAAGTGAGGTATCATTTTTATCGGGAGACTTGGGGGAACATTGGGTGGAAGGAAATTTGTGGCTCCTCTCAGATTCCAGAACTTTCTGTCACCAAAATGTGAGGAAAACTTGGTTTTTTAGCCACTTTTTGAGGTTTGCAAAGGATTCTGGGTAACAGAACCTGGTCAGAGCGCCACGAGTCACCCCATCTTGGATTCCCCTAGGTCTCTAGTTTTCAAAAATGCACAGGTTTGGTAGGTTTCCCTATGTGCCGGTGAGCTAGAGGCCAAAATCTACAGGTAGGCACTTTGCAAAAAACTGCTCTGTATTTTGTCAAAAAATGGGATGTGTCCACGTTGTGTTTTGGGGCATCTCCTGTCGCGGCCGCTAGGCCTACCCACACAAGTGAGGTATCATTTTTATCGGGAGACTTGGGGGAACGCTGGGTCGAAAGAAATTTGTGGCTCCTCTCAGATTCCAGAACTTTCTGTCACCGAAATGTGAGGAAAACGTGTTTGTTTTGGCCACTTTTTGAGGTTTGCAAAGGATTCTGGGTAACAGAACCTGGTCAGAGCCCCACGAGTCACCCAATCTTGGATTCCCCTAGGTCTCTAGTTTTAAAAAATGCACAGGTTTGGTAGGTTTCCCTATGTGCCGGCTGAGCTAGAGGCCAAAATCAACAGGTAGGAACTTTGCAAAACACAGCTCTGTATTTTGTCAAAAAATGGGATGTGTCCACGTTGTGTTTTGGGGCATTTCCTGTGGCGGGCGCTAGGCCTACCCACACAAGTGAGGTATCATTTTTATCGGGAGACTTGGGGGAACACTGGGTGGAAGGAAATTTGTGGCTCCTCTCAGATTCCAGAACTTTCTGTCACCGAAATGTGAGGAAAACTTGTTTTTTTAGCCACTTTTTGAGGTTTGCAAAGGATTCTGGGTAACAGAACTTGGTCAGAGCCCCACGAGTCACCCCATCTTGGATTCCCCAAGGTCTCTAGTTTTCAAAAATGCACAGGTTTGGTAGGTTTACCTGTGTGCCGGCTGAGCTAGAGGCCAAAATCTACAGGTAGGCACTTTGCAAAAAACAGCTCTGTATTTTGTCAAAAAATGGGATGTGTCCACGTTGTGTTTTGGGGCATTTCCTGTGGCGGGCGCTAGGCCTACCCACACAAGTGAGGTATCATTCTTATTGGGAGACTTGGGGGAACGCTGGGTAGAAGGAAATTTGTGGCTCCTTTCAGATTCCAGAACTTTCTGTCACCGAAATGTGAGGAAAACTTGTTTTTTAAGCCACTTTTTGAGGTTTGCAAAGGATTCTGGGTAACAGAACCTGGTCAGAGCCCCACGAGTCACCCCATCTTGGATTCCCCTGGGTCTCTAGTTTTCAAAAATGCACAGGTTTGGTAGGTTTCCCTGTGTGCCGGCTGAGCTAGAGGCCAAAATCTACAGGTAGGCACTTTGCAAAAAACAGCTCTGTATTTTGTCAAAAAATGGGATGTGTCCACGTTGTGTTTTGGGGCATTTCCTGTCGCGGGCACTAGGCCTACCCACACAAGTGAGCTATCATTTTTATCGGGAGACTTGGGGGAACGCTGGGTGGAAGGAAATTTGTGGCTCCTCTCAGATTCCAGAACTTTCTGTCACCGAAATGAGAGGAAAACTTGTTTTTTTAACCACTTTTTGAGGTTTGCAAAGGATTCTGGGTAACAGAACCTGGTCAGAGCCCCACGAGTCACCCCATCTAGGATTCCCCTAGGTCTCTAGTTTTCACAAATGCAAAGGTTTGGTAGGTTTCCCTATGTGCCGGCTGAGCTAGAGGCCAAAATCTACAGGAAGGCACTTTGCAAAAAACAGCTCTGTATTTTGTCAAAAAATGGGATGTGTCCACGTTGTGTTTTGGGGCATTTCCTGTGGCGGGCGCTAGGCCTACCCACACAAGTGAGGTATCATTTTTATCGGGAGACTTGGGGGAACGCTGGGTGGAAGGAAATTTGAGGCTCCTTTCAGATTCCAGAACTTTCTGTCACCGAAATGTGAGGAAAACTTGTTTTTTTAGCCACTTTTTGAGGTTTGCAAAGGATTCTGGGTAACAGAACCTGGTCAGAGCCCCACAAGTCACCCCATCTTGGATTCCCCTAGGTCTCTAGTTTTAAAAAATGCACAGGTTTGGTAGGTTTCCCTATGTGCCGGCTGAGCTAGAGGCCAAAATCTACAGGTAGGCACTTTGCAAAAAACTGCTCTGTATTTTGTCAAAAAATGGGATGTGTCCACGTTGTGTTTTGGGGCATTTCTTGTTGCGGCCGCTAGGCCTACCCACACAAGTGAGGTATCATTTTTATCGGGAGACTTGGGGGAACGCTGGGTCGAAAGAAATTTGTGGCTCCTCTCAGATTCTAGAACTTTGTGTCACCGAAATGTGAGGAAAACTTGTTTTTTTAGCCACTTTTTGAGGTTTGCAAAGGATTCTGGGTAACAGAACCTGGTCAGAGCCCCACGAGTCACCCCATCTTGGATTCCCCAATATCTCTAGTTTTCAAAAATGCACAGGTTTGGTGGGTTTCCCTATGTGCCGGTTGAGCTAGAGGCCAAAATCTACAGGTAGGCACTTTGCAAAAAACAGCTATGTATTTTGTCTAAAAATGGGATGTGTCCACGTTGTGTTTTGGGGCATTTCCTGTCGCGGGCGCTAGGCCTACCCACACAAGTGAGGTATCATTTTTATCGGGAGACTTGGGGGAACGCTGGGTGGAAGGAAATTTGTGGCTCCTCTCAGATTCCAGAACTTTCTGTCACCGAAATGTGAGGAAAACTTGTTTTTTTAGCCACTTTTTGAGGTTTGCAAAGGATTCTGGGTAACAGAACCTGGTCAGAGCCCCACGAGTCACCCCATCTTGGATTCCCCTAGGTCTCTAGTTTTCATAAATGCACAGGTTTGGTAGGTTTCCCTATGTGCCGGCTGAGCTAGAGGCCAAAATCTACAGGTAGGCACTTTGCAAAAAACAGCTCTGTATTTTGTCAAAAAATGGGATGTGTCCACGTTGTGTTTTGGGGCATTTCCTGTGGCGGGCGCTAGGCCTACCCACACAAGTGAGGTATCATTTTTATCGGGAGATTGGGGGAATGCTGGGTGGAAGGAAATTTGTGGCTCCTCTCAGGTTCCAGAACTTTCTGTCACCGAAATGTGAGGAAAACTTGTTTTTTTAGCCACTTTTTGAGGTTTGCAAAGGATTCTGGGTAACAGAACCTGGTCAGAGCCCCACGAGTCACCCCATCTTGGATTCCCCTAGGTCTCTAGTTTTAAAAAATGCACAGGTTTGGTAGGTTTCCCTATGTGCCGGCTGAGCTAGAGGCCAAAATCTACAGGTAGGCACTTTGCAAAAAACAGCTCTGAATTTTGTCAAAAAATGGGATGTGTCCACGTTGTGTTTTGGGGCATTTCCTGTGGCGGGCGCTAGGCCTATCCACACAAGTGAGGTATCATTTTTATCGGGAGACTTGGGGGAACATTGGGTGGAAGGAAATTTGTGGCTCCTCTCAGATTCCAGAACTTTCTGTCACCGAAATGTGAGGAAAACTTGTTTTTTTAGCCACTTTTTGAGGTTTGCAAAGGATTCTGGGTAACAGAACCTGGTCAGAGCGCCACGAGTCACCCCATCTTGGATTCCCCTAGGTCTCTAGTTTTCAAAAATGCACAGGTTTGGTAGGTTTCCCTATGTGCCGGTGAGCTAGAGGCCAAAATCTACAGGTAGGCACTTTGCAAAAAACTGCTCTGTATTTTGTCAAAAAATGGGATGTGTCCACGTTGTGTTTTGGGGCATCTCCTGTCGCGGCCGCTAGGCCTACCCACACAAGTGAGGTATCATTTTTATCGGGAGACTTGGGGGAACGCTGGGTCGAAAGAAATTTGTGGCTCCTCTCAGATTCCAGAACTTTCTGTCACCGAAATGTGAGGAAAACTTGTTTTTTTAGCCACTTTTTGAGGTTTGCAAAGGATTCTGGGTAACAGAACCTGGTCAGAGCCCCACGAGTCACCCCATCTTGGATTCCCCTAGGTCTCTAGTTTTAAAAAATGCACAGGTTTGGTAGGTTTCCCTATGTGCCGGCTGAGCTAGAGGCCAAAATCTACAGGTAGGCACTTTTAAAAAACAGCTCTGTATTTTGTCAAAAAATGGGATGTGTCCACGTTGTGTTTTGGGGCATTTCCTGTGGCGGGCGCTAGGCCTACCCACACAAGTGAGGTATCATTTTTATCGGGAGGCTAGGGGGAACGCTGGGTGGAAGGAAATTTGTGGCTCCTCTCAGATTCCAGAACTTTCTGTCACCGAAATGTGAGGAAAACTTGTTTTTTTAGCCACTTTTTGAGGTTTGCAAAGGATTCTGGGTAACAGAACTTGGTGAGAGCCACACGAGTCACCCCATCTTGGATTCCCCTAAGTCTCTAGTTTTCAAAAAGGCACAGGTTTGGTAGGTTTCCCTATATGCCGGCTGAGCTAGAGGCCAAAATCTACAGGTAGGCACTTTGCAAAAAACAGCTCTGTATTTTGTCCAAAAATGGGATGTGTCCACGTTGTGTTTTGGGGCATTTCCTGTGGCGGGCGCTAGGCCTACCCACACAAGTGAGGTATCATTTTTAACGGGAGACTTGGGGGAACGCTGGGTGGAAGGAAATTTGAGGCTCCTTTCAGATTCCAGAACTTTCTGTCACCGAAATGTGAGGAAAACTTGTTTTTTTAGCCACTTTTTGAGGTTTGCAAAGGATTCTGGGTAACAGAACCTGGTCAGAGCCCCACGAGTCACCCCATCTTGGATTCCCCTAGGTCTCTAGTTTTCAAAAATGCACAGGTTTGGTAGGTTTCCCTATGTGCCGGCTGAGCTAGAGGCCAAAATCTACAGGTAGGCACTTTGCAAAAAACAGCTCTGTTTTTTGTCAAAAAATGGGATGTGTCCACGTTGTGTTTTGGGGCATTTCCTGTGGCGGGCGCTAGGCCTATCCACACAAGTGAGGTATCATTTTTATCGGGAGACTTGGGGGAACGTTGGGTGGAAGGAAATTTGTGGCTCCTCTCAGATTCCAGAACTTTCTGTCACCGAAATGTGAGGAAAACTTGTTTTTTTAGCCACTTTTTGAGGTTTGCAAAGGATTCTGGGTAACAGAACCTGGTCAGAGCGCCACGAGTCACCCCATCTTGGATTCCCCTAGGTCTCTAGTTTTCAAAAATGCACAGGTTTGGTAGGTTTCCCTATGTGCCGGTGAGCTAGAGGCCAAAATCTACAGGTAGGCACTTTGCAAAAAACTGCTCTGTATTTTGTCAAAAAATGGGATGTGTCCACGTTGTGTTTTGGGGCATCTCCTGTCGCGGCCGCTAGGCCTACCTATACAAGTGAGGTATCATTTTTATCGGGAGACTTGGGGGAACGCTGGGTCGAAAGAAATTTGTGGCTCCTCTCAGATTCCAGAACTTTCTGTCACCGAAATGTGAGGAAAACTTGTTTTTTTAGCCACTTTTTGAGGTTTGCAAAGGATTCTGGGTAACAGAACCTGGTCAGAGCCCGACGAGTCACCCCATCTTGGATTCCCCTAGGTCTCTAGTTTTCAAAAATCCACAGGTTTGGTAGGTTTCCCTCTGTGCCGGCTGAGCTAGAGGCCAAAATCTACAGGTAGGCACTTTGCAAAAAACAGCTCTGTATTTTGTCAAAAAATGGGATGTGTCCACGTTGTGTTTTGGGGCATTTCCTGTGGCGGGCGCTAGGCCTACCCACACAAGTGAGGTATCATTTTTATCGGGAGACTTGGTGGAACGCTGGGTGGAAGGAAATTTGTGGCTCCTCTCAGATTCCAGAACTTTCTGTCACCGAAATGTGAGGAAAACTTGTTTTTTTTTGCCACTTTTTGAGGTTTGCAAAGGATTCTGGGTAACAGAACCTGGTCAGAGCCCCACGAGTCACCCCATCTTGGATTCCCCTAGGCCTCTAGTTTTCAAAAATGCACAGGTTTGGTAGGTTTCCCTATGTGCCGGCTGAGCTAGAGGCCAAAATCTACAGGTAGGAACTTTGCAAAAAACAGCTCTGTATTTTGTCAAAAAATGGGATGTGTCCACGTTGTGTTTTGGGGCATTTCCTGTGGCGGGCGCTAGGCCTACCCACACAAGTGAGGTATCATTTTTATCGGGAGATTGGGGGAACGCTGGGTGGAAGGAAATTTGTGGCTCCTCTCAGATTCCAGAACTTTCTGTCACCGAAATGTGAGGAAAACTTGTTTTTTAAGCCACTTTTTGAGGTTTGCAAAGGATTCTGGGTAACAGAACCTGGTCAGAGCACCACGAGTCACCCCATCTTGGATTCCCCTAGGTCTCTAGTTTTAAAAAATGCACAGGTTTGGTAGGTTTCCCTATGTGCCGGCTGAGCTAGAGGCCAAAATCAACAGGTAGGAACTTTGCAAAAAACAGCTCTGTATTTTGTCAAAAAATGGGATGTGTCCACGTTGTGTTTTGGGGCATTTCCTGTGGCGGGCGCTAGGACTACCCACACAAGTGAGGTATCATTTTTATCGGGAGACTTGGGGGAACACTGGGTGGAAGGAAATTTGTGGCTCCTCTCAGATTCCAGAACTTTCTGTCACCGAAATGTGAGGAAAAATTGTTTTTTTAGCCACTTTTTGAGGTTTGCAAAGGATTCTGGGTAACAGAACCTGGTGAGAGCCCTACGAGTCACCCCATCTTGGATTCCCCTAGGTCTCTAGTTTTCAAAAATGCACAGGTTTGGTAGGTTTCCCTATGTGCTGGCTGAGCTAGAGGCAAAAATCTACAGGTAGGCACTTTGCAAAAAACAGCTCTGTATTTTGTCAAAAAATGGGATGTGTCCACGTTGTGTTTTGGGGCATTTGCTGTGGCGGGCGCTAGGCCTACCCACACAAGTGAGGTATCATTTTTATCGGGAGACTTGGGGGAACGCTGGGTGGGAGGAAATTTGTGGCTCCCCTCAGATTCCAGAACTTTCTGTCACCGAAATGTGAGGAAAACGTGTTTGTTTTGGCCACGTTTTGAGGTTTGCAAAGGATTCTGGGTAACAGAACCTGGTCAGAGCCCCACGAGTCACCCCATCTTGGATTCCCCTAGGTCTCTAGTTTAAAAAAATGCACAGGTTTGGTAGGTTTCCCTATGTGCCGGCTGAGCTAGAGGCCAAAATCAACAGGTAGGAACTTTGCAAAAAACAGCTCTGTATTTTGTCAAAAAATGGGATGTGTCCACGTTGTGTTTTGGGGCATTTCCTGTGGCGGGCGCTAGGCCTACCCACACAAGTGAGGTATCATTTTTATCGGGAGACTTGGGGGAACACTGGGTGGAAGGAAATTTGTGGCTCCTCTCAGATTCCAGAACTTTCTGTCACCGAAATGTGAGGAAAACTTGTTTTTTTAGCCACTTTTTGAGGTTTGCAAAGGATTCTGGGTAACAGAACCTGGTCAGAGCCCCACGAGTCACCCCATCTTGGATTCCCCTAGGTCTCTAGTTTTCAAAAATGCACAGGTTTGGTAGGTTTCCCTATGTGCCGGCTGAGCTAGAGGCCAAAATCTACAGGTAGGCACTTTGCAAAAAACAGCTCTGTATTTTGTCAAAAAATGGGATGTGTCCACGTTGTGTTTTGGGGCATTTCCTGTGGCGGGCGCTAGGCCTACCCACACAAGTGAGGTATCATTTTTATCGGGAGACTTGGGGGAACGCTGGGTGGAAGGAAATTTGTGGCTCCTCTCAGATTCCAGAACTTTCTGTCACCGAAATGTGAGGAAAACTTGTTTTTTTTTGCCACTTTTTGAGGTTTGCAAAGGATTCTGGGTAACAGAACCTGGTCAGAGCCCCACGAGTCACCCCATCTTGGATTCCCCTAGGCCTCTAGTTTTCAAAAATGCACAGGTTTGGTAGGTTTCCCTATGTGCCGGCTGAGCTAGAGGCCAAAATCTACAGGTAGGAACTTTGCAAAAAACAGCTCTGTATTTTGTCAAAAAATGGGATGTGTCCACGTTGTGTTTTGGGGCATTTCCTGTGGCGGGCGCTAGGCCTACCCACACAAGTGAGGTATCATTTTTATCGGGAGACTTGGGGGAACACTGGGTGGAAGGAAATTTGTGGCTCCTCTCAGATTCCAGAACTTTCTGTCACCGAAATGTGAGGAAAAATTGTTTTTTTAGCCACTTTTTGAGGTTTGCAAAGGATTCTGGGTAACAGAACCTGGTGAGAGTCCTACGAGTCACCCCATCTTGGATTCCCCTAGGTCTCTAGTTTTAAAAAATGCACAGGTTTGGTAGGTTTCCCTATGTGCTGGCTGAGCTAGAGGCAAAAATCTACAGGTAGGCACTTTGCAAAAAACAGCTCTGTATTTTGTCAAAAAATGGGATGTGTCCACGTTGTGTTTTGGGGCATTTCCTGTGGCGGGCGCTAGGCCTACCCACACAAGTGAGGTATCATTTTTATCGGGAGACTTGGGGGAACGCTGGGTGGGAGGAAATTTGTGGCTCCCCTCAGATTCCAGAACTTTCTGTCACCGAAATGTCAGGAAAACGTGTTTGTTTTGGCCACTTTTTGAGGTTTGCAAAGGATTCTGGGTAACAGAACCTGGTCAGAGCCCCACGAGTCACCCCATCTTGGATTCCCCTAGGTCTCTAGTTTTAAAAAATGCACAGGTTTGGTAGGTTTCCCTATGTGCCGGCTGAGCTAGAGGCCAAAATCAACAGGTAGGAACTTTGCAAAAAACAGCTCTGTATTTTGTCAAAAAATGGGATGTGTCCACGTTGTGTTTTGGGGCATTTCCTGTGGCGGGCGCTAGGCCTACCCACACAAGTGAGGTATCATTTTTATCGGGAGACTTGGGGGAACACTGGGTGGAAGGAAATTTGTGGCTCCTCTCAGATTCCAGAACTTTCTGTCACCGAAATGTGAGAAAAACTTGTTTTTTTAGCCACTTTTTGAGGTTTGCAAAGGATTCTGGGTAACAGAACCTGGTGAGAGCCCTACGAGTCACCCCATCTTGGATTCCCCTAGGCCTCTAGTTTTCAAAAATGCACAGGTTTGGTAGGTTTCCCTATGTGCCGGCTGAGCTAGAGGCCAAAATCTACAGGTAGGAACTTTGCAAAAAACAGCTCTGTATTTTGTCAAAAAATGGGATGTGTCCACGTTGTGTTTTGGGGTATTTCCTGTGGCGGGCGCTAGGCCTACCCACACAAGTGAGGTATCATTTTTATCGGGAGACTTGGGGGAACACTGGGTGGAAGGAAATTTGTGGCTCCTCTCAGATTCCAGAAATTTCTGTCACCGAAATGTGAGGAAAAATTGTTTTTTTAGCCACTTTTTGAGGTTTGCAAAGGATTCTGGGTAACAGAACCTGGTGAGAGTCCTACGAGTCACCCCATCTTGGATTCCCCTAGGTCTCTAGTTTTAAAAAATGCACAGGTTTGGTAGGTTTCCCTATGTGCTGGCTGAGCTAGAGGCAAAAATCTACAGGTAGGCACTTTGCAAAAAACAGCTCTGTATTTTGTCAAAAAATGGGATGTGTCCACGTTGTGTTTTGGGGCATTTCCTGTGGCGGGCGCTAGGCCTACCCACACAAGTGAGGTATCATTTTTATCGGGAGACTTGGGGGAACGCTGGGTGGGAGGAAATTTGTGGCTCCCCTCAGATTCCAGAACTTTCTGTCACCGAAATGTCAGGAACACGTGTTTGTTTTGGCCACTTTTTGAGGTTTGCAAAGGATTCTGGGTAACAGAACCTGGTCAGAGCCCCACGAGTCACCCCATCTTGGATTCCCCTACGTCTCTAGTTTTAAAAAATGCACAGGTTTGGTAGGTTTCCCTATGTGCCGGCTGAGCTAGAGGCCAAAATCAACAGGTAGGAACTTTGCAAAAAACAGCTCTGTATTTTGTCAAAAAATGGGATGTGTCCACGTTGTGTTTTGGGGCATTTCCTGTGGCGGGCGCTAGGCCTACCCACACAAGTGAGGTATCATTTTTATCGGGAGACTTGGGGGAACACTGGGTGGAAGGAAATTTGTGGCTCCTCTCAGATTCCAGAACTTTCTGTCACCGAAATGTGAGGAAAACTTGTTTTTTTAGCCACTTTTTGAGGTTTGCAAAGGATTCTGGGTAACAGAACCTGGTGAGAGCCCTACGAGTCACCCCATCTTGGATTCCCCTAAGTCTCTAGTTTTAAAAAATGCACAGGTTTGGTAGGTTTCCCTATATGCCGGCTGAGCTAGAGGCCAAAATCTACAGGTAGGCACTTTGCAAAAAACAGCTCTGTATTTTGTCAAAAAATGGGATGTATGCACGTTGTGTTTTGGGGCATTTCCTGTGTCGGGCGCTAGGCCTACCCACACAAGTGAGGTATCATTTTTATCGGGAGATTGGGGGAACGCTGGGTGGAAGGAAATTTGTGGCTCCTCTCAGATTCCAGAACTTTCTGTCACCGAAATGTGAGGAAAACTTGTTTTTTTAGCCACTTTTTGAGGTTTGCAAAGGATTCTGGGTAACAGAACCTGGTCAGAGCCCCACGAGTCACCCCATCTTGGATTCCCCTAGGTCTCTAGTTTTAAAAAATGCACAGGTTTGGTAGGTTTCCCTATGTGCCGGCTGAGCTAGAGGCCAAAATCTACAGGTAGGCACTTTGCAAAAAACAGCTCTCTATTTTTGTCAAAAAATGGGATGTGTCCACGTTGTGTTTTGGGGCATTTCCTGTCGCGGGCGCTAGGCCTACCCACACAAGTGAGGTATCACTTTTATCGGGAGACTAGGGGGAACACTGGGTGGAAGGAAATTTGTGGCTCCTCTCAGATTCCAGAACTTTCTGTCACCGCAATGTGAGGAAAACTTGTTTTTTTAGCCACTTTTTGAGGTTTGCAAAGGATTCTGGGTAACAGAACCTGGTCAGAGCCCCACGAGTCACCCCATCTTGGATTCCCCTAGGTCTCTAGTTTTCAAAAATGCACAGGTTTGGTAGGTTTCCCTATGTGCCGGCTGAGCTAGAGGCCAAAATCTACAGGTAGGCACTTTTAAAAAACAGCTCTGTATTTTGTTAAAAAATGGGATGTGTCCACGTTGTGTTTTGGGGCATTTCCTGTGGCGGGCGCTAGGCCTACCCACACAAGTGAGGTATCATTTTTATCGGGAGGCTAGGGGGAACGCTGGGTGGAAGGAAATTTGTGGCTCCTCTCAGATTCCAGAACTTTCTGTCACCGAAATGTGAGGAAAACTTGTTTTTTTAGCCACTTTTTGAGGTTTGCAAAGGATTCTGGGTAACAGAACTTGGTGAGAGCCACACGAGTCACCCCATCTTGGATTCCCCTAAGTCTCTAGTTTTCAAAAAGGCACAGGTTTGGTAGGTTTCCCTATATGCCGGCTGAGCTAGAGGCCAAAATCTACAGGTAGGCACTTTGCAAAAAACAGCTCTGTATTTTGTCAAAAAATGGGATGTGTCCACGTTGTGTTTTGGGGCATTTCCTGTGGCGGGCGCTAGGCCTACCCACACAAGTGAGCTATCATTTTTATCGGGAGACTTGGGGGAACGCTGGGTGGAAGGAAATTTGTGGCTCCTCTCAGATTCCAGAACTTTCTGTCACCGAAATGTGAGGAAAACTTGTTTTTTAAGCCACTTTTTGAGGTTTGCAAAGGATTCTGGGTAACAGAACCTGGTCAGAGCCCCACGAGTCACCCCATCTTGGATTCCCCTAGGTCTCTAGTTTTCAAAAATGCACAGGTTTGGTAGGTTTCCCTGTGTGCCGGCTGAGCTAGAGGCCAAAATCTACAGGTAGGCACTTTGCAAAAAACAGCTCTGTATTTTGTCAAAAAATGGGATGTGTCCACGTTGTGTTTTGGGGCATTTCCTGTGGCGGGCGCTAGGCCTACCCACACAAGTGAGGTATCATTCTTATCGGGAGACTTGGGGGAACGCTGGGTAGAAGGAAATTTGTGGCTCCTTTCAGATTCCAGAACTTTCTGTCACCGAAATGTGAGGAAAACTTGTTTTTTAAGCCACTTTTTGAGGTTTGCAAAGGATTCTGGGTAACAGAACCTGGTCAGAGCCCCACGAGTCACCCCATCTTGGATTCCCCTAGGTCTCTAGTTTTCAAAAATGCACAGGTTTGGTAGGTTTCCCTGTGTGCCGGCTGAGCTAGAGGCCAAAATCTACAGGTAGGCACTTTGCAAAAAACAGCTCTGTATTTTGTCAAAAAATGGGATGTGTCCACGTTGTGTTTTGGGGCATTTCCTGTCGCGGGCACTAGGCCTACCCACACAAGTGAGCTATCATTTTTATCGGGATACTTGGGGGAACGCTGGGTGGAAGGAAATTTGTGGCTCCTCTCAGATTCCAGAACTTTCTGTCACCGAAATGTGAGGAAAACTTGTTTTTTTAACCACTTTTTGAGGTTTGCAAAGGATTCTGGGTAACAGAACCTGGTCAGAGCCCCACGAGTCACCCCATCTAGGATTCCCCTAGGTCTCTAGTTTTCACAAATGCAAAGGTTTGGTAGGTTTCCCTATGTGCCGGCTGAGCTAGAGGCCAAAATCTACAGGTAGGCACTTTGCAAAAAACAGCTCTGTATTTTGTCAAAAAATGGGATGTGTCCACGTTGTGTTTTGGGGCATTTCCTGTGGCGGGCGCTAGGCCTACCCACACAAGTGAGGTATCATTTTTATCGGGAGACTTGGGGGAACGCTGGGTGGAAGTAAATTTGAGGCTCCTTTCAGATTCCAGAACTTTCTGTCACCGAAATGTGAGGAAAACTTGTTTTTTTAGCCACTTTTTGAGGTTTGCAAAGGATTCTGGGTAACAGAACCTGGTCAGAGCCCCACAAGTCACCCCATCTTGGATTCCCCTAGGTCTCTAGTTTTAAAAAATGCACAGGTTTGGTAGGTTTCCCTATGTGCCGGCTGAGCTAGAGGCCAAAATCTACAGGTAGGCACTTTGCAAAAAACTGCTCTGTATTTTGTCAAAAAATGGGATGTGTCCACGTTGTGTTTTGGGGCATTTCCTGTTGCGGCCGCTAGGCCTACCCACACAAGTGAGGTATCATTTTTATCGGGAGACTTGGGGGAACGCTGGGTCGAAAGAAATTTGTGGCTCCTCTCAGATTCTAGAACTTTGTGTCACCGAAATGTGAGGAAAACTTGTTTTTTTAGCCACTTTTTGAGGTTTGCAAAGGATTCTGGGTAACAGAACCTGGTCAGAGCCCCACGAGTCACCCCATCTTGGATTCCCCAATATCTCTAGTTTTCAAAAATGCACAGGTTTGGTAGGTTTCCCTATGTGCCGGTTGAGCTAGAGGCCAAAATCTACAGTTAGGCACTTTGCAAAAAACAGCTATGTATTTTGTCTAAAAATGGGATGTGTCCACGTTGTGTTTTGGGGCATTTCCTGTCGCGGGCGCTAGGCCTACCCACACAAGTGAGGTATCATTTTTATCGGGAGACTTGGGGGAACGCTGGGTGGAAGGAAATTTGTGGCTCCTCTCAGATTCCAGAACTTTCTGTCACCGAAATGTGAGGAAAACTTGTTTTTTTAGCCACTTTTTGAGGTTTGCAAAGGATTCTGGGTAACAGAACCTGGTCAGAGCCCCACGAGTCACCCCATCTTGGATTCCCCTAGGTCTCTAGTTTTCATAAATGCACAGGTTTGGTAGGTTTCCCTATGTGCCGGCTGAGCTAGAGGCCAAAATCTACAGGTAGGCACTTTGCAAAAAACAGCTCTGTATTTTGTCAAAAAATGGGATGTGTCCACGTTGTGTTTTGGGGCATTTCCTGTGGCGGGCGCTAGGCCTACCCACACAAGTGAGGTATCATTTTTATCGGGAGATTGGGGGAATGCTGGGTGGAAGGAAATTTGTGGCTCCTCTCAGGTTCCAGAACTTTCTGTCACCGAAATGTGAGGAAAACTTGTTTTTTTAGCCACTTTTTGAGGTTTGCAAAGGATTCTGGGTAACAGAACCTGGTCAGAGCCCCACGAGTCACCCCATCTTGGATTCCCCTAGGTCTCTAGTTTTAAAAAATGCACAGGTTTGGTAGGTTTCCCTATGTGCCGGCTGAGCTAGAGGCCAAAATCTACAGGTAGGCACTTTGCAAAAAACAGCTCTGAATTTTGTCAAAAAATGGGATGTGTCCACGTTGTGTTTTGGGGCATTTCCTGTGGCGGGCGCTAGGCCTATCCACACAAGTGAGGTATCATTTTTATCGGGAGACTTGGGGGAACATTGGGTGGAAGGAAATTTGTGGCTCCTCTCAGATTCCAGAACTTTCTGTCACCGAAATGTGAGGAAAACTTGTTTTTTTAGCCACTTTTTGAGGTTTGCAAAGGATTCTGGGTAACAGAACCTGGTCAGAGCGCCACGAGTCACCCCATCTTGGATTCCCCTAGGTCTCTAGTTTTCAAAAATGCACAGGTTTGGTAGGTTTCCCTATGTGCCGGTGAGCTAGAGGCCAAAATCTACAGGTAGGCACTTTGCAAAAAACTGCTCTGTATTTTGTCAAAAAATGGGATGTGTCCACGTTGTGTTTTGGGGCATTTCCTGTCGCGGCCGCTAGGCCTACACACACAAGTGAGGTATCATTTTTATCGGGAGACTTGGGGGAACGCTGGGTCGAAAGAAATTTGTGGCTCCTCTCAGATTCCAGAACTTTCTGTCACCGAAATGTGAGGAAAACTTGTTTTTTTAGCCACTTTTTGAGGTTTGCAAAGGATTCTGGGTAACAGAACCTGGTCAGAGCCCCACGAGTCACCCCATCTTGGATTCCCCTAGGTCTCTAGTTTTCAAAAATCCACAGGTTTGGTAGGTTTCCCTATGTGCCGGCTGAGCTAGAGGCCAAAATCTACAGGTAGGCACTTTGTAAAAAACAGCTCTGTATTTTGTAAAAAAATGGGATGTGTCCACGTTGTGTTTTGGGGCATTTCCTGTGGCGGGCGCTAGGCCTACCCACACAAGTGAGGTATCATTTTTATCGGGAGACTTGGGGGAACGCTGGGTGGAAGGAAATTTGTGGCTCCTCTCAGATTCCAGAACTTTCTGTCACCGAAATGTGAGGAAAACTTGTTTTTTTAACCACTTTTTGAGGTTTGCAAAGGATTCTGGGTAACAGAACCTGGTCAGAGCCCCACGAGTCACCCCATCTAGGATTCCCCTAGGTCTCTAGTTTTCACAAATGCAAAGGTTTGGTAGGTTTCCCTATGTGCCGGCTGAGCTAGAGGCCAAAATCTACAGGTAGGCACTTTGCAAAAAACAGCTCTGTATTTTGTCAAAAAATGGGATGTGTCCACGTTGTGTTTTGGGGCATTTCCTGTGGCGGGCGCTAGGCCTACCCACACAAGTGAGGTATCATTTTTATCGGGAGACTTGGGAGACTTGGGGGAACGCTGGGTGGAAGGAAATTTGAGGCTCCTTTCAGATTCCAGAACTTTCTGTCACCGAAATGTGAGGAAAACTTGTTTTTTTAGCCACTTTTTGAGGTTTGCAAAGGATTCTGGGTAACAGAACCTGGTCAGAGCCCCACAAGTCACCCCATCTTGGATTCCCCTAGGTCTCTAGTTTTAAAAAATGCACAGGTTTGGTAGGTTTCCCTATGTGCCGGCTGAGCTAGAGGCCAAAATCTACAGGTAGGCACTTTGCAAAAAACTGCTCTGTATTTTGTCAAAAAATGGGATGTGTCCACGTTGTGTTTTGGGGCATTTCCTGTTGCGGCCGCTAGGCCTACCCACACAAGTGAGGTATCATTTTTATCGGGAGACTTGGGGGAACGCTGGGTCGAAAGAAATTTGTGGCTCCTCTCAGATTCTAGAACTTTGTGTCACCGAAATGTGAGGAAAACTTGTTTTTTTAGCCACTTTTTGAGGTTTGCAAAGGATTCTGGGTAACAGAACCTGGTCAGAGCCCCACGAGTCACCCCATCTTGGATTCCCCAATATCTCTAGTTTTCAAAAATGCACAGGTTTGGTAGGTTTCCCTATGTGCCGGTTGAGCTAGAGGCCAAAATCTACAGTTAGGCACTTTGCAAAAAACAGCTATGTATTTTGTCTAAAAATGGGATGTGTCCACGTTGTGTTTTGGGGCATTTCCTGTCGCGGGCGCTAGGCCTACCCACACAAGTGAGGTATCATTTTTATCGGGAGACTTGGGGGAACGCTGGGTGGAAGGAAATTTGTGGCTCCTCTCAGATTCCAGAACTTTCTGTCACCGAAATGTGAGGAAAACTTGTTTTTTTAGCCACTTTTTGAGGTTTGCAAAGGATTCTGGGTAACAGAACCTGGTCAGAGCCCCACGAGTCACCCCATCTTGGATTCCCCTAGGTCTCTAGTTTTCATAAATGCACAGGTTTGGTAGGTTTCCCTATGTGCCGGCTGAGCTAGAGGCCAAAATCTACAGGTAGGCACTTTGCAAAAAACAGCTCTGTATTTTGTCAAAAAATGGGATGTGTCCACGTTGTGTTTTGGGGCATTTCCTGTGGCGGGCGCTAGGCCTACCCACACAAGTGAGGTATCATTTTTATCGGGAGATTGGGGGAATGCTGGGTGGAAGGAAATTTGTGGCTCCTCTCAGGTTCCAGAACTTTCTGTCACCGAAATGTGAGGAAAACTTGTTTTTTTAGCCACTTTTTGAGGTTTGCAAAGGATTCTGGGTAACAGAACCTGGTCAGAGCCCCACGAGTCACCCCATCTTGGATTCCCCTAGGTCTCTAGTTTTAAAAAATGCACAGGTTTGGTAGGTTTCCCTATGTGCCGGCTGAGCTAGAGGCCAAAATCTACAGGTAGGCACTTTGCAAAAAACAGCTCTGAATTTTGTCAAAAAATGGGATGTGTCCACGTTGTGTTTTGGGGCATTTCCTGTGGCGGGCGCTAGGCCTATCCACACAAGTGAGGTATCATTTTTATCGGGAGACTTGGGGGAACATTGGGTGGAAGGAAATTTGTGGCTCCTCTCAGATTCCAGAACTTTCTGTCACCGAAATGTGAGGAAAACTTGTTTTTTTAGCCACTTTTTGAGGTTTGCAAAGGATTCTGGGTAACAGAACCTGGTCAGAGCGCCACGAGTCACCCCATCTTGGATTCCCCTAGGTCTCTAGTTTTCAAAAATGCACAGGTTTGGTAGGTTTCCCTATGTGCCGGTGAGCTAGAGGCCAAAATCTACAGGTAGGCACTTTGCAAAAAACTGCTCTGTATTTTGTCAAAAAATGGGATGTGTCCACGTTGTGTTTTGGGGCATTTCCTGTCGCGGCCGCTAGGCCTACACACACAAGTGAGGTATCATTTTTATCGGGAGACTTGGGGGAACGCTGGGTCGAAAGAAATTTGTGGCTCCTCTCAGATTCCAGAACTTTCTGTCACCGAAATGTGAGGAAAACTTGTTTTTTTAGCCACTTTTTGAGGTTTGCAAAGGATTCTGGGTAACAGAACCTGGTCAGAGCCCCACGAGTCACCCCATCTTGGATTCCCCTAGGTCTCTAGTTTTCAAAAATCCACAGGTTTGGTAGGTTTCCCTATGTGCCGGCTGAGCTAGAGGCCAAAATCTACAGGTAGGCACTTTGTAAAAAACAGCTCTGTATTTTGTAAAAAAATGGGATGTGTCCACGTTGTGTTTTGGGGCATTTCCTGTGGCGGGCGCTAGGCCTACCCACACAAGTGAGGTATCATTTTTATCGGGAGACTTGGGGGAACGCTGGGTGGAAGGAAATTTGTGGCTCCTCTCAGATTCCAGAACTTTCTGTCACCGAAATGTGAGGAAAACTTGTTTTTTTAACCACTTTTTGAGGTTTGCAAAGGATTCTGGGTAACAGAACCTGGTCAGAGCCCCACGAGTCACCCCATCTAGGATTCCCCTAGGTCTCTAGTTTTCACAAATGCAAAGGTTTGGTAGGTTTCCCTATGTGCCGGCTGAGCTAGAGGCCAAAATCTACAGGTAGGCACTTTGCAAAAAACAGCTCTGTATTTTGTCAAAAAATGGGATGTGTCCACGTTGTGTTTTGGGGCATTTCCTGTGGCGGGCGCTAGGCCTACCCACACAAGTGAGGTATCATTTTTATCGGGAGACTTGGGAGACTTGGGGGAACGCTGGGTGGAAGGAAATTTGAGGCTCCTTTCAGATTCCAGAACTTTCTGTCACCGAAATGTGAGGAAAACTTGTTTTTTTAGCCACTTTTTGAGGTTTGCAAAGGATTCTGGGTAACAGAACCTGGTCAGAGCCCCACAAGTCACCCCATCTTGGATTCCCCTAGGTCTCTAGTTTTAAAAAATGCACAGGTTTGGTAGGTTTCCCTATGTGCCGGCTGAGCTAGAGGCCAAAATCTACAGGTAGGCACTTTGCAAAAAACTGCTCTGTATTTTGTCAAAAAATGGGATGTGTCCACGTTGTGTTTTGGGGCATTTCCTGTTGCGGCCGCTAGGCCTACCCACACAAGTGAGGTATCATTTTTATCGGGAGACTTGGGGGAACGCTGGGTCGAAAGAAATTTGTGGCTCCTCTCAGATTCTAGAACTTTGTGTCACCGAAATGTGAGGAAAACTTGTTTTTTTAGCCACTTTTTGAGGTTTGCAAAGGATTCTGGGTAACAGAACCTGGTCAGAGCCCCACGAGTCACCCCATCTTGGATTCCCCAATATCTCTAGTTTTCAAAAATGCACAGGTTTGGTAGGTTTCCCTATGTGCCGGTTGAGCTAGAGGCCAAAATCTACAGGTAGGCACTTTGCAAAAAACAGCTATGTATTTTGTCTAAAAATGGGATGTGTCCACGTTGTGTTTTGGGGCATTTCCTGTCGCGGGCGCTAGGCCTACCCACACAAGTGAGGTATCATTTTTATCGGGAGACTTGGGGGAACGCTGGGTGGAAGGAAATTTGTGGCTCCTCTCAGATTCCAGAACTTTCTGTCACCGAAATGTGAGGAAAACTTGTTTTTTTAGCCACTTTTTGAGGTTTGCAAAGGATTCTGGGTAACAGAACCTGGTCAGAGCCCCACGAGTCACCCCATCTTGGATTCCCCTAGGTCTCTAGTTTTCATAAATGCACAGGTTTGGTAGGTTTCCCTATGTGCCGGCTGAGCTAGAGGCCAAAATCTACAGGTAGGCACTTTGCAAAAAACAGCTCTGTATTTTGTCAAAAAATGGGATGTGTCCACGTTGTGTTTTGGGGCATTTCCTGTGGCGGGCGCTAGGCCTACCCACACAAGTGAGGTATCATTTTTATCGGGAGACTTGGGGGAACATTGGGTGGAAGGAAATTTGTGGCTCCTCTCAGATTCCAGAACTTTCTGTCACCAAAATGTGAGGAAAACTTGGTTTTTTAGCCACTTTTTGAGGTTTGCAAAGGATTCTGGGTAACAGAACCTGGTCAGAGCGCCACGAGTCACCCCATCTTGGATTCCCCTAGGTCTCTAGTTTTCAAAAATGCACAGGTTTGGTAGGTTTCCCTATGTGCCGGTGAGCTAGAGGCCAAAATCTACACGTAGGCACTTTGCAAAAAACTGCTCTGTATTTTGTCAAAAAATGGGATGTGTCCACGTTGTGTTTTGGGGCATCTCCTGTCGCGGCCGCTAGGCCTACCCACACAAGTGAGGTATCATTTTTATCGGGAGACTTGGGGGAACGCTGGGTCGAAAGAAATTTGTGGCTCCTCTCAGATTCCAGAACTTTCTGTCACCGAAATGTGAGGAAAACGTGTTTGTTTTGGCCACTTTTTGAGGTTTGCAAAGGATTCTGGGTAACAGAACCTGGTCAGAGCCCCACGAGTCACCCAATCTTGGATTCCCCTAGGTCTCTAGTTTTAAAAAATGCACAGGTTTGGTAGGTTTCCCTATGTGCCGGCTGAGCTAGAGGCCAAAATCAACAGGTAGGAACTTTGCAAAACACAGCTCTGTATTTTGTCAAAAAATGGGATGTGTCCACGTTGTGTTTTGGGGCATTTCCTGTGGCGGGCGCTAGGCCTACCCACACAAGTGAGGTATCATTTTTATCGGGAGACTTGGGGGAACACTGGGTGGAAGGAAATTTGTGGCTCCTCTCAGATTCCAGAACTTTCTGTCACCGAAATGTGAGGAAAACTTGTTTTTTTAGCCACTTTTTGAGGTTTGCAAAGGATTCTGGGTAACAGAACTTGGTCAGAGCCCCACGAGTCACCCCGTCTTGGATTCCCCAAGGTCTCTAGTTTTCAAAAATGCACAGGTTTGGTAGGTTTCCCTGTGTGCCGGCTGAGCTAGAGGCCAAAATCTACAGGTAGGCACTTTGCAAAAAACAGCTCTGTATTTTGTCAAAAAATGGGATGTGTCCACGTTGTGTTTTGGGGCATTTCCTGTGGCGGGCGCTAGGCCTACCCACACAAGTGAGGTATCATTCTTATTGGGAGACTTGGGGGAACGCTGGGTAGAAGGAAATTTGTGGCTCCTTTCAGATTCCAGAACTTTCTGTCACCGAAATGTGAGGAAAACTTGTTTTTTAAGCCACTTTTTGAGGTTTGCAAAGGATTCTGGGTAACAGAACCTGGTCAGAGCCCCACGAGTCACCCCATCTTGGATTCCCCTAGGTCTCTAGTTTTCAAAAATGCACAGGTTTGGTAGGTTTCCCTGTGTGCCGGCTGAGCTAGAGGCCAAAATCTACAGGTAGGCACTTTGCAAAAAACAGCTCTGTATTTTGTCAAAAAATGGGATGTGTCCACGTTGTGTTTTGGGGCATTTCCTGTCGCGGGCACTAGGCCTACCCACACAAGTGAGCTATCATTTTTATCGGGAGACTTGGGGGAACGCTGGGTGGAAGGAAATTTGTGGCTCCTCTCAGATTCCAGAACTTTCTGTCACCGAAATGAGAGGAAAACTTGTTTTTTTAACCACTTTTTGAGGTTTGCAAAGGATTCTGGGTAACAGAACCTGGTCAGAGCCCCACGAGTCACCCCATCTAGGATTCCCCTAGGTCTCTAGTTTTCACAAATGCAAAGGTTTGGTAGGTTTCCCTATGTGCCGGCTGAGCTAGAGGCCAAAATCTACAGGTAGGCACTTTGCAAAAAACAGCTCTGTATTTTGTCAAAAAATGGGATATGTCCACGTTGTGTTTTGGGGCATTTCCTGTGGCGGGCGCTAGGCCTACCCACACAATTGAGGTATCATTTTTATCGGGAGACTTGGGGGAACGCTGGGTGGAAGGAAATTTGTGGCTCCTCTCAGATTCCAGAACTTTCTGTCACCGAAATGTGAGGAAAACTTGTTTTTTTAGCCACTTTTTGAGGTTTGCAAAGGATTCTGGGTAACAGAACCTGGTCAGAGCCCCACGAGTCACCCCATCGTGGATTCCCCTATGTCTCTAGTTTTCAAAAATGCACAGGTTTGGTAGGTTTCCTTATGTGCCGGCTGAGCTAGAGGCCAAAATCTACAGGTAGGCACTTTGCAAAAAACAGCTCTGTATTTTGTCAAAAAATGGGATGTGTCCACGTTGTGTTTTGGGGCATTACCTGTGGCGGGCGCTAGGCCTACCCACACAAGTGAGGTATCATTTTTATCTGGAGACTTGGGGGAACGCTGGGTAGAAGGAAATTTGTGGCTCCTTTCAGATTCCAGAACTTTCTGTCACCTAAATGTGAGGAAAACTTGTTTTTTTAGCCACTTTTTGAGGTTTGCAAAGGATTCTGGGTAACAGAACCTGGTCAGAGCCCCACGAGTCACCCCATCTTGGATTCCCCTAGGTCTCTAGTTTTCAAAAATGCACAGGTTTGGTAGGTTTCCCTATGTGCCGGCTGAGCTAGAGGCCAAAATCTACAGGTAGGCACTTTGCAAAAAACAGCTCTTTTTTTTGTCAAAAAATGGGATGTGTCCACGTTGTTCTTTTGGGGCATTTCCTGTCGCGGGCGCTAGGCCTACCCACACAAGTGAGGTATCATTTTTATCGGGAGACTTGGGGGAACGCTTGGTGGAAGGAAATTTGTGGCTCCTCTCAGATTCCAGAAGTTTCTGTCACCGAAATGTGAGGATAACTTGTTTTTTTTGCCACTTTTTGAGGTTTGCAAAGGATTCTGGGTAACAGAACCTGGTCAGAGCCCCACGAGTCACCCCATCTTGGATTCCCCTAGGTCTCTAGTTTTAAAAAATGCACAGGTTTGGTAGGTTTCCCTATGTGCCGGCTGAGCTAGAGGCCAAAATCTACAGGTAGGCACTTTGCAAAAAACAGCTCTGTATTTTGTCAAAAAATGGGATGTGTCCACGTTGTGTTTTGGGGCATTTGCTGTGGCGGGCGCTAGGCCTACCCACACAAGTGAGGTATCATTTTTATTGGGAGACTTGGGGGAACGCTGGGTAGAAGGAAATTTGTGGCTCCTTTCAGATTCCAGAACTTTCTGTCACCTAAATGTGAGGAAAACTTGTTTTTTTAGCCACTTTTTGAGGTTTGCAAAGGATTCTGGGTAACAGAACCTTGTCAGAGCCCCACGAGTCACCCCATCTTGGATTCCCCTAGGTCTCTAGTTTTCAAAAATGCACAGGTTTGGTAGGTTTCCCTATGTGCCGGCTGAGCTAGAGGCCAAAATCTACAGGTAGGCACTTTGCAAAAAACAGCTCTGTATTTTGTCAAAAAATGGGATGTGTCCACGTTGTGTTTTGGGGCATTTCCTGTGGCGGGCGCTAGGCCTACCCACACAAGTGAGGTATCATTTTTATCGGGAGACTTGGGGGAACGCTGGGTGGAAGGAAATTTGTGGCTCCTCTCAGATTCCAGAACTTTCTGTCACCGAAATGTGAGGAAAACTTGTTTTTTTTTGCCACTTTTTGAGGTTTGCAAAGGATTCTGGGTAACAGAACCTGGTCAGAGCCCCACGAGTCACCCCATCTTGGATTCCCCTAGGCCTCTAGTTTTCAAAAATGCACAGGTTTGGTAGGTTTCCCTATGTGCCGGCTGAGCTAGAGGCCAAAATCTACAGGTAGGAACTTTGCAAAAAACAGCTCTGTATTTTGTCAAAAAATGGGATGTGTCCACGTTGTGTTTTGGGGCATTTCCTGTGGCGGGCGCTAGGCCTACCCACACAAGTGAGGTATCATTTTTATCGGGAGATTGGGGGAACGCTGGGTGGAAGGAAATTTGTGGCTACTCTCAGATTCCAGAACTTTCTGTCACCGAAATGTGAGGAAAACTTGTTTTTTTAGCCACTTTTTGAGGTTTGCAAAGGATTCTGTGTAACAGAACCTGGTCAGAGCACCACGAGTCACCCCATCTTGGATTCCCCTAGGTCTCTAGTTTTAAAAAATGCACAGGTTTGGTAGGTTTCCCTATGTGCCGGCTGAGCTAGAGGCCAAAATCAACAGGTAGGAACTTTGCAAAAAACAGCTCTGTATTTTGTCAAAAAATGGGATGTGTCCACGTTGTGTTTTGGGGCATTTCCTGTGGCGGGCGCTAGGCCTACCCACACAAGTGAGGTATCATTTTTATCGGGAGACTTGGGGGAACACTGGGTGGAAGGAAATTTGTGGCTCCTCTCAGATTCCAGAACTTTCTGTCACCGAAATGTGAGGAAAAATTGTTTTTTTAGCCACTTTTTGAGGTTTGCAAAGGATTCTGGGTAACAGAACCTGGTGAGAGCCCTACGAGTCACCCCATCTTGGATTCCCCTAGGTCTCTAGTTTTCAAAAATGCACAGGTTTGGTAGGTTTCCCTATGTGCTGGCTGAGCTAGAGGCAAAAATCTACAGGTAGGCACTTTGCAAAAAACAGCTCTGTATTTTGTCAAAAAATGGGATGTGTCCACGTTGTGTTTTGGGGCATTTGCTGTGGCGGGCGCTAGGCCTACCCACACAAGTGAGGTTTCATTTTTATTGGGAGACTTGGGGGAACGCTGGGTAGAAGGAAATTTGTGGCTCCTTTCAGATTCCAGAACTTTCTGTCACCTAAATGTGAGGAAAACTTGTTTTTTTAGCCACTTTTTGAGGTTTGCAAAGGATTCTGGGTAACAGAACCTGGTCAGAGCCCCACGAGTCACCCCATCTTGGATTCCCCTAGGTCTCTAGTTTTCAAAAATGCACACATTTGGTAGGTTTCCCTATGTGCCGGCTGAGCTAGAGGCCAAAATCTACAGGTAGGCACTTTGCAAAAAACAGCTCTTTTTTTTGTCAAAAAATGGGATGTGTCCACGTTGTGTTTTGGGGCATTTCCTGTCGCGGGCGCTAGGCCTACCCACACAAGTGAGGTATCATTTTTATCGGGAGACCTGGGGGAACGCTTGGTGGAAGGAAATTTGTGGCTCCTCTCAGATTCCAGAACTGTCTGTCACCGAAATGTGAGGAAAACTTGTTTTTTTTTGCCACTTTTTGAGGTTTGCAAAGGATTCTGGGTAACAGAACCTGGTCAGAGCCCCACGAGTCACCCCATCTTGGATTCCCCTAGGTCTCTAGTTTTCAAAAATGCACAGGTTTGATAGGTTTCCCTATGTGCCGGCTGAGCTAGATGCCAAAATCTACAGGTAGGCACTTTGCAAAAAACAGCTCTGTATTTTGTCAAAAAATGGGATATGTCCACGTTGTGTTTTGGGGCATTTCCTGTGGCGGGCGCTAGGCCTACCCACACAATTGAGGTATCATTTTTATCTGGAGACTTGGGGGAACGCTGGGTAGAAGGAAATTTGTGGCTCCTTTCAGATTCCAGAACTTTCTGTCACCTAAATGTGAGGAAAACTTGTTTTTTTAGCCACTTTTTGAGGTTTGCAAAGGATTCTGGGTAACAGAACCTGGTCAGAGCCCCACGAGTCACCCCATCTTGGATTCCCCTAGGTCTCTAGTTTTCAAAAATGCACAGGTTTGGTAGGTTTCCCTATGTGCCGGCTGAGCTAGAGGCCAAAATCTACAGGTAGGCACTTTGCAAAAAACAGCTCTGTATTTTGTCAAAAAATGGGATGTGTCCACGTTGTGTTTTGGGGCATTTCCTGTGGCGGGCGCTAGGCCTACCCACACAAGTGAGGTATCATTTTTATCGGGAGACTTGGGGGAACGCTGGGTGGAAGGAAATTTGTGGCTCCTCTCAGATTCCAGAACTTTCTGTCACCGAAATGTGAGGAAAACTTGTTTTTTTTTGCCACTTTTTGAGGTTTGCAAAGGATTCTGGGTAACAGAACCTGGTCAGAGCCCCACGAGTCACCCCATCTTGGATTCCCCTAGGCCTCTAGTTTTCAAAAATGCACAGGTTTGGTAGGTTTCCCTATGTGCCGGCTGAGCTAGAGGCCAAAATCTACAGGTAGGAACTTTGCAAAAAACAGCTCTGTATTTTGTCAAAAAATGGGATGTGTCCACGTTGTGTTTTGGGGCATTTCCTGTGGCGGGCGCTAGGCCTACCCACACAAGTGAGGTATCATTTTTATCGGGAGATTGGGGGAACGCTGGGTGGAAGGAAATTTGTGGCTACTCTCAGATTCCAGAACTTTCTGTCACCGAAATGTGAGGAAAACTTGTTTTTTTAGCCACTTTTTGAGGTTTGCAAAGGATTCTGGGTAACAGAACCTGGTCAGAGCACCACGAGTCACCCCATCTTGGATTCCCCTAGGTCTCTAGTTTTAAAAAATGCACAGGTTTGGTAGGTTTCCCTATGTGCCGGCTGAGCTAGAGGCCAAAATCAACAGGTAGGAACTTTGCAAAAAACAGCTCTGTATTTTGTCAAAAAATGGGATGTGTCCACGTTGTGTTTTGGGGCATTTCCTGTGGCGGGCGCTAGGCCTACCCACACAAGTGAGGTATCATTTTTATCGGGAGACTTGGGGGAACACTGGGTGGAAGGAAATTTGTGGCTCCTCTCAGATTCCAGAACTTTCTGTCACCGAAATGTGAGGAAAAATTGTTTTTTTAGCCACTTTTTGAGGTTTGCAAAGGATTCTGGGTAACAGAACCTGGTGAGAGCCCTACGAGTCACCCCATCTTGGATTCCCCTAGGTCTCTAGTTTTCAAAAATGCACAGGTTTGGTAGGTTTCCCTATGTGCTGGCTGAGCTAGAGGCAAAAATCTACAGGTAGGCACTTTGCAAAAAACAGCTCTGTATTTTGTCAAAAAATGGGATGTGTCCACGTTGTGTTTTGGGGCATTTGCTGTGGCGGGCGCTAGGCCTACCCACACAAGTGAGGTTTCATTTTTATTGGGAGACTTGGGGGAACGCTGGGTAGAAGGAAATTTGTGGCTCCTTTCAGATTCCAGAACTTTCTGTCACCTAAATGTGAGGAAAACTTGTTTTTTTAGCCACTTTTTGAGGTTTGCAAAGGATTCTGGGTAACAGAACCTGGTCAGAGCCCCACGAGTCACCCCATCTTGGATTCCCCTAGGTCTCTAGTTTTCAAAAATGCACACATTTGGTAGGTTTCCCTATGTGCCGGCTGAGCTAGAGGCCAAAATCTACAGGTAGGCACTTTGCAAAAAACAGCTCTTTTTTTTGTCAAAAAATGGGATGTGTCCACGTTGTGTTTTGGGGCATTTCCTGTCGCGGGCGCTAGGCCTACCCACACAAGTGAGGTATAATTTTTATCGGGAGACTTGGGGGAACGCTTGGTGGAAGGAAATTTGTGGCTCCTCTCAGATTCCAGAACTGTCTGTCACCGAAATGTGAGGAAAACTTGTTTTTTTTTGCCACTTTTTGAGGTTTGCAAAGGATTCTGGGTAACAGAACCTGGTCAGAGCCCCACGAGTCACCCCATCTTGGATTCCCCTAGGTCTCTAGTTTTCAAAAATGCACAGGTTTGGTAGGTTTCCCTATGTGCCGGCTGAGCTAGATGCCAAAATCTACAGGTAGGCACTTTGCAAAAAACAGCTCTGTATTTTGTCAAAAAATGGGATATGTCCACGTTGTGTTTTGGGGCATTTCCTGTGGCGGGCGCTAGGCCTACCCACACAATTGAGGTATCATTTTTATCTGGAGACTTGGGGGAACGCTGGGTAGAAGGAAATTTGTGGCTCCTTTCAGATTCCAGAACTTTCTGTCACCTAAATGTGAGGAAAACTTGTTTTTTTAGCCACTTTTTGAGGTTTGCAAAGGATTCTGGGTAACAGAACCTGGTCAGAGCCCCACGAGTCACCCCATCTTGGATTCCCCTAGGTCTCTAGTTTTCAAAAATGCACAGGTTTGGTAGGTTTCCCTATGTGCCGGCTGAGCTAGAGGCCAAAATCTACAGGTAGGCACTTTGCAAAAAACTGCTCTTTTTTTTGTCAAAAAATGGGATGTGTCCATGTTGTGTTTTGGGGCATTTCCTGTCGCGGGCGCTAGGCCTACCGACACAAGTGAGGTATCATTTTTATCGGGAGACTTGGGGGAACGCTTGGTGGAAGGAAATTTGTGGCTCCTCTCAGATTCCAGAACTTTCTGTCACCGAAATGTGAGGAAAACTTGTCTTTTTTAGCCACTTTTTGAGGTTTGCAAAGGATTCTGGGTAACAGAACCTGGTCAGAGCCCCACGAGTCACCCCATCTTGGATTCCCCTAGGTCTCTAGTTTTCAAAAATGCACAGGTTTGGTAGGTTTCCCTATGTGCCGGCTGAGCTAGAGGCCAAAATCTACAGGTAGGCACTTTGCAAAAAACAGCTCTTTTTTTTGTCAAAAAATGTGATGTGTCCACGTTGTGTTTTGGGGCATTTCCTGTCGCGGGCGCTAGGCCTACCCACACAAGTGATGTATCATTTTTATCGGGAGACTTGGGGGAACACTTGGTGGAAGGAAATTTGTTTCTCCTCTCAGATTCCAGAACTTTCTGTCACCGAAATGTGAGGAAAACTTGTTTTTTTTTGCCACTTTTTGAGGTTTGCAAAGGATTCTGGGTAACAGAACCTGGTCAGAGCCCCACGAGTCACCCCATCTTGGATTCCCCTAGGTCTCTAGTTTTAAAAAATGCACAGGTTTGGTAGGTTTCCCTTTGTGCCGGCTGAGCTAGAGGCCAAAATCTACAGGTAGGCACTTTGCAAAAAACAGCTCTGTATTTTGTCAAAAAATGGGATGTGTCCACGTTGTGTTTTGGGGCATTTCCTGTGGCGGGCGCTAGGCCTACCCACACAAGTGAGGTATCATTTTTATCGGGAGATTGGGGGAACGCTGGGTGGAAGGAAATTTGTGGCTCCTCTCAGATTCCAGAACTTTCTGTCACCGAAATGTGAGGAAAACTTGTTTTTTTAGCCACTTTTTGAGGTTTGCAAAGGATTCTGGGTAACAGAACCTGGTCAGAGCACCACGAGTCACCCCATCTTGGATTCCCCTAGGTCTCTAGTTTTAAAAAATGCACAGGTTTGGTAGGTTTCCCTATGTGCCGGCTGAGCTAGAGGCCAAAATCAACAGGTAGGAACTTTGCAAAAAACAGCTCTGTATTTTGTCAAAAAATGGGATGTGTCCACGTTGTGTTTTGGGGCATTTCCTGTGGCGGGCGCTAGGCCTACCCACAAAAGTGAGGTATCATTTTTATCGGGAGACTTGGGGGAACACTGGGTGGAAGGAAATTTGTGGCTCCTCTCAGATTCCAGAACTTTCTGTCACCGAAATGTGAGGAAAAATTGTTCTTTTAGCCACTTTTTGAGGTTTGCAAAGGATTCTGGGTAACAGAACCTGGTGAGAGCCCTACGAGTCACCCCATCTTGGATTCCCCTAGGTCTCTAGTTTTCAAAAATGCACAGGTTTGGTAGGTTTCCCTATGTGCTGGCTGAGCTAGAGGCAAAAATCTACAGGTAGGCACTTTGCAAAAAACAGCTCTGTATTTTGTCAAAAAATGGGATGTGTCCACGTTGTGTTTTGGGGCATTTGCTGTGGCGGGCGCTAGGCCTACCCACACAAGTGAGGTATCATTTTTATTGGGAGACTTGGGGGAACGCTGGGTAGAAGGAAATTTGTGGCTCCTTTCAGATTCCAGAACTTTCTGTCACCTAAATGTGAGGAAAACTTGTTTTTTTAGCCACTTTTTGAGGTTTGCAAAGGATTCTGGGTAACAGAACCTGGTCAGAGCCCCACGAGTCACCCCATCTTGGATTCCCCTAGGTCTCTAGTTTTAAAAAATGCACAGGTTTGGTAGGTTTCCCTATGTGCCGGCTGAACTAGAGGCCAAAATCTACAGGTAGGCACTTTGCAAAAAACAGCTCTGTATTTTGTCAAAAAATGGGATGTGTCCACGTTGTGTTTTGGGGCATTTCCTGTCGCGGGCGCTAGGCCTACCCACACAAGTGAGGTATCATTTTTATCGGGAGACTTGGGGGAACGCTGTGTGGAAGGAAATTTGTGGCTCCTCTCAGATTCCAGAACTTTCTGTCACCGAAATGTGAGGAAAACTTGTTTTTTTATCCACTTTTTGAGGTTTGTGAAGGATTCTGGGTAACAGAACCTGGTCAGAGCCCCACGAGTCACCCCATCTTGGATTCCCCTAGGTCTCTAGTTTTCAAAAATGCACAGGTTTTGTAGGTTTCCCTATGTGCCGGCTGAGCTAGAGGCCAAAATCTACAGGTAGGCACTTTGCAAAAAACAGCTCTTTTTTTTGTCAAAAAATGGGATGTGTCCACGTTGTGTTTTGGGGCATTTCCTGTCACGGGCGCTAGGCCTACCCACACAAGTGAGGTATCATTTTTATCGGGAGACTTGGGGGAACACTGGGTGGAAGGAAATTTGTGGCTCCTCTCAGATTACAGAACTTTCTGTCACCGAAATGTGAGGAAAACTTGTTTGTTTATCCACTTTTTGAGGTTTGCAACGGATTCTGGGTAACAGAACCTGGTCAGATCCCCACGAGTCACCCCATCTTGGATTCCCCTAGGTCTCTAGTTTTCAAAAATGCACAGGTTTGGTAGGTTTCCCTATGTGCCGGCTGAGCTAGAGGCCAAAATCTACAGGTAGGCACTTTGCAAAAAACAGCTCTGTATTTTGTCAAAAAATGGGATGTGTCCACGTTGTGTTTTGGGGCATTTCCTGTGGCGGGCGCTAGGCCTACCCACACAAGTGAGGTATCATTTTTATCGGGAGACTTGGGGGAACGCTGGGTAGAAGGAAATTTGTGGCTCCTTTCAGATTCCAGAACTTTCTGTCACCTAAATGTGAGGAAAACTTGTTTTTTTAGCCACTTTTTGAGGTTTGCAAAGGATTCTGGGTAACAGAACCTGGTCAGAGCCCCACGAGTCAACCCATCTTGGATTCCCCTAGGTCTCTAGTTTTCAAAAATGCACAGGTTTGGTAGGTTTCCCTATGTGCCGGCTGAGCTAGAGGCCAAAATCTACAGGTAGGCACTTTGCAAAAAACAGCTCTGAATTTTGTCAAAAAATGGGATGTGTCCATGTTGTGTTTTGGGGCATTTCCTGTCGCGGGCGCTAGGCCTACCCACACAAGTGAGGTATCATTTTTATCGGGAGACTTGGGGGAACGCTGTGTGGAAGGAAATTTGTGGCTCCTCTCAGATTCCAGAACTTTCTGTCACCGAAATGTGAGGAAAACTTGTTTTTTTATCCACTTTTTGAGGTTTGTGAAGGATTCTGGGTAACAGAACCTGGTCAGAGCCCCACGAGTCACCCCATCTTGGATTCCCCTAGGTCTCTAGTTTTCAAAAATGCACAGGTTTTGTAGGTTTCCCTATGTGCCGGCTGAGCTAGAGGCCAAAATCTACAGGTAGGCACTTTGCAAAAAACAGCTCTTTTTTTTGTCAAAAAATGGGATGTGTCCACGTTGTGTTTTGGGGCATTTCCTGTCACGGGCGCTAGGCCTACCCACACAAGTGAGGTATCATTTTTATCGGGAGACTTGGGGGAACACTGGGTGGAAGGAAATTTGTGGCTCCTCTCAGATTACAGAACTTTCTGTCACCGAAATGTGAGGAAAACTTGTTTGTTTATCCACTTTTTGAGGTTTGCAACGGATTCTGGGTAACAGAACCTAGTCAGATCCCCACGAGTCACCCCATCTTGGATTCCCCTAGGTCTCTAGTTTTCAAAAATGCACAGGTTTGGTAGGTTTCCCTATGTGCCGGCTGAGCTAGAGGCCAAAATCTACAGGTAGGCACTTTGCAAAAAACAGCTCTGTATTTTGTCAAAAAATGGGATGTGTCCACGTTGTGTTTTGGGGCATTTCCTGTGGCGGGCGCTAGGCCTACCCACACAAGTGAGGTATCATTTTTATTGGGAGACTTGGGGGAACGCTGGGTAGAAGGAAATTTGTGGCTCCTTTCAGATTCCAGAACTTTCTGTCACCTAAATATGAGGAAAACTTGTTTTTTTAGCCACTTTTTGAGGTTTGCAAAGGATTCTGGGTAACAGAACCTGGTCAGAGCCCCACGAGTCACCCCATCTTGGATTCCCCTAGGTCTCTAGTTTTCAAAAATGCACAGGTTTGGTAGGTTTCCCTATGTGCCGGCTGAGCTAGAGGCCAAAATCTACAGGTAGGCACTTTGCAAAAAACAGCTCTTTTTTTGTCAAAAAATGGGATTTGTCCACGTTGTGTTTTGGGGCATTTCCTGTCGCGGGCGCTAGGCCTACCCACACAAGTGAGGTATCATTTTTATCGGGAGACTTGGTAGAACGCTTGGTGGAAGGAAATTTGTGGCTCCTCTCAGATTACAGAACTTTCTGTCACCGAAATGTGAGGAAAACTTGTTTTTTTATCCATTTTTTGAGGTTTGCAAAGGATTCTGGGTAACAGAACCTGGTCAGATCCCCACGAGTCACCCCATCTTGGATTCCCCTAGGTCTCTAGCTTTAAAAAATGCACAGGTTCGGTAGGTTTCCCTATGTGCCGGCTGAGCTAGAGGCCAAAATCTACAGGTAGGCACTTTGCAAAAAACAGCTCTGTATTTTGTCAAAAAATGGGATGTGTCCACGTTGTGTTTTGGGGCATTTCCTCTGGCGGGCGCTAGGCCTACCGACACAAGTGAGGTATCATTTTTATCGGGAGACTTGGGGGAACGCTGGGTAGAAGGAAATTTGTGGCTCCTTTCAGATTCCAGAACTTTCTGTCACCTAAATGTGAGGAAAACTTGTTTTTTTAGCCACTTTTTGAGGTTTGCAAAGGATTCTGGGTAACAGAACCTGGTCAGAGCCCCACGAGTCAACCCATCTTGGATTCCCCTAGGTCTCTAGTTTTCAAAAATGCACAGGTTTGGTAGGTTTCCCTATGTGCCGGCTGAGCTAGAGGCCAAAATCTACAGGTAGGCACTTTGCAAAAAACAGCTCTGTATTTTGTCAAAAAATGGGATGTGTCCACGTTGTGTTTTGGGGCATTTCCTGTCGCGGGCGCTAGGCCTACCCACACAAGTGAGGTATCATTTTTATCGGGAGACTTGGGGGAACGCTGTGTGGAAGGAAATTTGTGGCTCCTCTCAGATTCCAGAACTTTCTGTCACCGAAATGTGAGGAAAACTTGTTTTTTTATCCACTTTTTGAGGTTTGTGAAGGATTCTGGGTAACAGAACCTGGTCAGAGCCCCACGAGTCACCCCATCTTGGATTCCCCTAGGTCTCTAGTTTTCAAAAATGCACAGGTTTTGTAGGTTTCCCTATGTGCCGGCTGAGCTAGAGGCCAAAATCTAAAGGTAGGCACTTTGCAAAAAACAGCTCTTTTTTTTGTCAAAAAATGGGATGTGTCCACGTTGTGTTTTGGGGCATTTCCTGTCGCGGGCGCTAGGCCTACCCACACAAGTGAGGTATCATTTTTATCGGGAGACTTGGGGGAACGCTGGGTGGAAGGAAATTTGTGGCTCCTCTCAGATTCCAGAACTTTCTGTCACCGAAATGTGAGGAAAACTTGTTTTTTTAGCCACTTTTTGAGGTTTGCAAAGGATTCTGGGTAACAGAACCTGGTCAGAGCCCCACGAGTCACCCCATCTTGGATTCCCCTAGGTCTCTAGTTTTCAAAAATGCACAGGTTTGGTAGGTTTCCCTATGTGCCGGCTGAGCTAGAGGCCAAAATCTACAGGTAGGCACTTTGCAAAAAACAGCTCTGTATTTTGTCAAAAAATGGGATGTGTCCACGTTGTGTTTTGGGGCATTTCCTGTGGCGGGCGCTAGGCCTACCCACACAAGTGAGGTATCATTTTTATTGGGAGACTTGGGGGAACGCTGGGTAGAAGGAAATTTGTGGCTCCTTTCAGATTCCAGAACTTTCTGTCACCTAAATATGAGGAAAACTTGTTTTTTTAGCCACTTTTTGAGGTTTGCAAAGGATTCTGGGTAACAGAACCTGGTCAGAGCCCCACGAGTCACCCCATCTTGGATTCCCCTAGGTCTCTAGTTTTCAAAAATGCACAGGTTTGGTAGGTTTCCCTATGTGCCGGCTGAGCTAGAGGCCAAAATCTACAGGTAGGCACTTTGCAAAAAACAGCTCTTTTTTTGTCAAAAAATGGGATTTGTCCACGTTGTGTTTTGGGGCATTTCCTGTCGCGGGCGCTAGGCCTACCCACACAAGTGAGGTATCATTTTTATCGGGAGACTTGGTAGAACGCTTGGTGGAAGGAAATTTGTGGCTCCTCTCAGATTACAGAACTTTCTGTCACCGAAATGTGAGGAAAACTTGTTTTTTTATCCACTTTTTGAGGTTTGCAAAGGATTCTGGGTAACAGAACCTGGTCAGATCCCCACGAGTCACCCCATCTTGGATTCCCCTAGGTCTCTAGCTTTAAAAAATGCACAGGTTCGGTAGGTTTCCCTATGTGCCGGCTGAGCTAGAGGCCAAAATCTACAGGTAGGCACTTTGCAAAAAACAGCTCTGTATTTTGTCAAAAAATGGGATGTGTCCACGTTGTGTTTTGGGGCATTTCCTCTGGCGGGCGCTAGGCCTACCGACACAAGTGAGGTATCATTTTTATCGGGAGACTTGGGGGAACGCTGGGTAGAAGGAAATTTGTGGCTCCTTTCAGATTCCAGAACTTTCTGTCACCTAAATGTGAGGAAAACTTGTTTTTTTAGCCACTTTTTGAGGTTTGCAAAGGATTCTGGGTAACAGAACCTGGTCAGAGCCCCACGAGTCAACCCATCTTGGATTCCCCTAGGTCTCTAGTTTTCAAAAATGCACAGGTTTGGTAGGTTTCCCTATGTGCCGGCTGAGCTAGAGGCCAAAATCTACAGGTAGGCACTTTGCAAAAAACAGCTCTGTATTTTGTCAAAAAATGGGATGTGTCCACGTTGTGTTTTGGGGCATTTCCTGTCGCGGGCGCTAGGCCTACCCACACAAGTGAGGTATCATTTTTATCGGGAGACTTGGGGGAACGCTGTGTGGAAGGAAATTTGTGGCTCCTCTCAGATTCCAGAACTTTCTGTCACCGAAATGTGAGGAAAACTTGTTTTTTTATCCACTTTTTGAGGTTTGTGAAGGATTCTGGGTAACAGAACCTGGTCAGAGCCCCACGAGTCACCCCATCTTGGATTCCCCTAGGTCTCTAGTTTTCAAAAATGCACAGGTTTTGTAGGTTTCCCTATGTGCCGGCTGAGCTAGAGGCCAAAATCTAAAGGTAGGCACTTTGCAAAAAACAGCTCTTTTTTTTGTCAAAAAATGGGATGTGTCCACGTTGTGTTTTGGGGCATTTCCTGTCGCGGGCGCTAGGCCTACCCACACAAGTGAGGTATCATTTTTATCGGGAGACTTGGGGGAACGCTGGGTGGAAGGAAATTTGTGGCTCCTCTCAGATTCCAGAACTTTCTGTCACCGAAATGTGAGGAAAACTTGTTTTTTTAGCCACTTTTTGAGGTTTGCAAAGGATTCTGGGTAACAGAACCTGGTCAGAGCCCCACGAGTCACCCCATCTTGGATTCCCCTAGGTCTCTAGTTTTCATAAATGCACAGGTTTGGTAGGTTTCCCTATGTGCCGGCTGAGCTAGAGGCCAAAATCTACAGGTAGGCACTTTGCAAAAAACAGCTCTGTATTTTGTCAAAAAATGGGATGTGTCCACGTTGTGTTTTGGGGCATTTCCTGTGGCGGGCGCTAGGCCTACCCACACAAGTGAGGTATCATTTTTATCGGGAGATTGGGGGAATGCTGGGTGGAAGGAAATTTGTGGCTCCTCTCAGGTTCCAGAACTTTCTGTCACCGAAATGTGAGGAAAACTTGTTTTTTTAGCCACTTTTTGAGGTTTGCAAAGGATTCTGGGTAACAGAACCTGGTCAGAGCCCCACGAGTCACCCCATCTTGGATTCCCCTAGGTCTCTAGTTTTCAAAAATGCACAGGTTTGGTAGGTTTCCCTATGTGCCGGCTGAGCTAGAGGCCAAAATCTACAGGTAGGCACTTTGCAAAAAACAGCTCTGAATTTTGTCAAAAAATGGGATGTGTCCACGTTGTGTTTTGGGGCATTTCCTGTGGCGGGCGCTAGGCCTATCCACACAAGTGAGGTATCATTTTTATCGGGAGACTTGGGGGAACATTGGGTGGAAGGAAATTTGTGGCTCCTCTCAGATTCCAGAACTTTCTGTCACCGAAATGTGAGGAAAACTTGGTTTTTTAGCCACTTTTTGAGGTTTGCAAAGGATTCTGGGTAACAGAACCTGGTCAGAGCGCCACGAGTCACCCCATCTTGGATTCCCCTAGGTCTCTAGTTTTCAAAAATGCACAGGTTTGGTAGGTTTCCCTATGTGCCGGTGAGCTAGAGGCCAAAATCTACAGGTAGGCACTTTGCAAAAAACTGCTCTGTATTTTGTCAAAAAATGGGATGTGTCCACGTTGTGTTTTGGGGCATCCCCTGTCGCGGCCGCTAGGCCTACCCACACAAGTGAGGTATCATTTTTATCGGGAGACTTGGGGGAACGCTGGGTCGAAAGAAATTTGTGGCTCCTCTCAGATTCCAGAACTTTCTGTCACCGAAATGTGAGGAAAACGTGTTTGTTTTGGCCACTTTTTGAGGTTTGCAAAGGATTCTGGGTAACAGAACCTGGTCAGAGCCCCACGAGTCACCCAATCTTGGATTCCCCTAGGTCTCTAGTTTTAAAAAATGCACAGGTTTGGTAGGTTTCCCTATGTGCCGGCTGAGCTAGAGGCCAAAATCAACAGGTAGGAACTTTGCAAAACACAGCTCTGTATTTTGTCAAAAAATGGGATGTGTCCACGTTGTGTTTTGGGGCATTTCCTGTGGCGGGCACTAGGCCTACCCACACAAGTGAGGAATCATTTTTATCGGGAGACTTGGGGGAACACTGGGTGGAAGGAAATTTGTGGCTCCTCTCAGATTCCAGAACTTTCTGTCACCGAAATGTGAGGAAAACTTGTTTTTTTAGCCACTTTTTGAGGTTTGCAAAGGATTCTGGGTAACAGAACCTGGTCAGAGCCCCACGAGTCACCCCATCTTGGATTCCCCAAGGTCTCTAGTTTTCAAAAATGAACAGGTTTGGTAGGTTTCCCTGTGTGCCGGCTGAGCTAGAGGCCAAAATCTACAGGTAGGCACTTTGCAAAAAACAGCTCTGTATTTTGTCAAAAAATGGGATGTGTCCACGTTGTGTTTTGGGGCATTTCCTGTGGCGGGCGCTAGGCCTACCCACACAAGTGAGGTATCATTCTTATTGGGAGACTTGGGGGAACGCTGGGTAGAAGGAAATTTGTGGCTCCTTTCAGATTCCAGAACTTTCTGTCACCGAAATGTGAGGAAAACTTGTTTTTTAAGCCACTTTTTGAGGTTTGCAAAGGATTCTGGGTAACAGAACCTGGTCAGAGCCCCACGAGTCACCCCATCTTGGATTCCCCTAGGTCTCTAGTTTTCAAAAATGCACAGGTTTGGTAGGTTTCCCTGTGTGCCGGCTGAGCTAGAGGCCAAAATCTACAGGTAGGCATTTTGCAAAAAACAGCTCTGTATTTTGTCAAAAAATGGGATGTGTCCACGTTGTGTTTTGGGGCATTTCCTGTCGCGGGCGCTAGGCCTACCCACACAAGTGAGCTATCATTTTTATCGGGAGACTTGGGGGAACGCTGGGTGGAAGGAAATTTGTGGCTCCTCTCAGATTCCAGAACTTTCTGTCACCGAAATGTGAGGAAAACTTGTTTTTTTAGCCACTTTTTGAGGTTTGCAAAGGATTCTGGGTAACAGAACTTGGTGAGAGCCCCACGAGTCACCCCATCTTGGATTCCCCTAAGTCTCTAGTTTTCAAAAATGCACAGGTTTGGTAGGTTTCCCTATATGCCGGCTGAGCTAGAGGCCAAAATCTACAGGTAGGCACTTTGCAAAAAACAGCTCTGTATTTTGTCAAAAAATGGGATGTGTCCACGTTGTGTTTTGGGGCATTTCCTGTGGCGGGCGCTAGGCCTACCCACACAAGTGAGGTATCATTTTTATCGGGAGACTTGGGGGAACGCTGGGTAGAAGGAAATTTGTGGCTCCTTTCAGATTCCAGAACTTTCTGTCACCGAAATGTGAGGAAAACTTGTTTTTTAAGCCACTTTTTGAGGTTTGCAAAGGATTCTGGGTAACAGAACCTGGTCAGAGCCCCACGAGTCACCCCATCTTGGATTCCCCTAGGTCTCTAGTTTTCAAAAATGCACAGGTTTGGTAGGTTTCCCTGTGTGCCGGCTAAGCTAGAGGCCAAAATCTACAGGTAGGCACTTTGCAAAAAACAGCTCTGTATTTTGTCAAAAAATGGGATGTGTCCACGTTGTGTTTTGGGGCATTTCCTGTGGCGGGCGCTAGGCCTACCCACACAAGTGAGGTATCATTTTTATCGGGAGACTTGGGGGAACGCTGGGTAGAAGGAAATTTGTGGCTCCTTTCAGATTCCAGAACTTTCTGTCACCGAAATGTGAGGAAAACTTGTTTTTTAAGCCACTTTTTGAGGTTTGCAAAGGATTCTGGGTAACAGAACCTGGTCAGAGCCCCACGAGTCACCCCATCTTGGATTCCCCTAGGTCTCTAGTTTTCAAAAATACACAGGTTTGGTAGGTTTCCCTATGTGCCGGCTGAGCTAGAGGCCAAAATCTACAGGTAGGCACTTTGCAAAAAACAGCTCTGTATTTTGTCAAAAAATGGGATGTGTCCACGTTGTGTTTTGGGGCATTTCCTGTGGCGGGCACTAGGCCTACCCACACAAGTGAGCTATCATTTTTATCGGGAGACTTGGGGGAACGCTGGGTGGAAGGAAATTTGTGGCTCCTCTCAGATTCCAGAACTTTCTGTCACCGAAATGTGAGGAAAACTTGTTTTTTTAACCACTTTTTGAGGTTTGCAAAGGATTCTGGGTAACAGAACCTGGTCAGAGCCCCACGAGTCACCCCATCTAGGATTCCCCTAGGTCTCTAGTTTTCACAAATGCAAAGGTTTGGTAGGTTTCCCTATGTGCCGGCTGAGCTAGAGGCCAAAATCTACAGGTAGGCACTTTGCAAAAAACAGCTCTGTATTTTGTCAAAAAATGGGATGTGTCCACGTTGTGTTTTGGGGCATTTCCTGTGGCGGGCGCTAGGCCTACCCACACAAGTGAGGTATCATTTTTATCGGGAGACTTGGGGGAACGCTGGGTGGAAGGAAATTTGAGGCTCCTTTCAGATTCCAGAACTTTCTGTCACCGAAATGGGAGGAAAACTTGTTTTTTTAGCCACTTTTTGAGGTTTGCAAAGGATTCTGGGTAACAGAACCTGGTCAGAGCCCCACAAGTCACCCCATCTTGGATTCCCCTAGGTCTCTAGTTTTAAAAAATGCACAGGTTTGGTAGGTTTCCCTATGTGCCGGCTGAGCTAGAGGCCAAAATCTACAGGTAGGCACTTTGCAAAAAACTGCTCTGTATTTTGTCAAAAAATGGGATGTGTCCACGTTGTGTTTTGGGGCATTTCCTGTTGCGGCCGCTAGGCCTACCCACACAAGTGAGGTATCATTTTTATCGGGAGACTTGGGGGAACGCTGGGTCGAAAGAAATTTGTGGCTCCTCTCAGATTCTAGAACTTTGTGTCACCGAAATGTGAGGAAAACTTGTTTTTTTAGCCACTTTTTGAGGTTTGCAAAGGATTCTGGGTAACAGAACCTGGTCAGAGCCCCACGAGTCACCCCATCTTGGATTCCCCAATATCTCTAGTTTTCAAAAATGCACAGGTTTGGTAGGTTTCCCTATGTGCCGGTTGAGCTAGAGGCCAAAATCTACAGGTAGGCACTTTGCAAAAAACAGCTATGTATTTTGTCTAAAAATGGGATGTGTCCACGTTGTGTTTTGGGGCATTTCCTGTCGCGGGCGCTAGGCCTACCCACACAAGTGAGGTATCATTTTTATCGGGAGACTTGGGGGAACGCTGGGTGGAAGGAAATTTGTGGCTCCTCTCAGATTCCAGAACTTTCTGTCACCGAAATGTGAGGAAAACTTGTTTTTTTAACCACTTTTTGAGGTTTGCAAAGGATTCTGGGTAACAGAACCTGGTCAGAGCCCCACGAGTCACCCCATCTAGGATTCCCCTAGGTCTCTAGTTTTCACAAATGCAAAGGTTTGGTAGGTTTCCCTATGTGCCGGCTGAGCTAGAGGCCAAAATCTACAGGTAGGCACTTTGCAAAAAACAGCTCTGTATTTTGTCAAAAAATGGGATGTGTCCACGTTGTGTTTTGGGGCATTTCCTGTGGCGGGCGCTAGGCCTACCCACACAAGTGAGGTATCATTTTTATCGGGAGACTTGGGGGAACGCTGGGTGGAAGGAAATTTGAGGCTCCTTTCAGATTCCAGAACTTTCTGTCACCGAAATGGGAGGAAAACTTGTTTTTTTAGCCACTTTTTGAGGTTTGCAAAGGATTCTGGGTAACAGAACCTGGTCAGAGCCCCACAAGTCACCCCATCTTGGATTCCCCTAGGTCTCTAGTTTTAAAAAATGCACAGGTTTGGTAGGTTTCCCTATGTGCCGGCTGAGCTAGAGGCCAAAATCTACAGGTAGGCACTTTGCAAAAAACTGCTCTGTATTTTGTCAAAAAATGGGATGTGTCCACGTTGTGTTTTGGGGCATTTCCTGTTGCGGCCGCTAGGCCTACCCACACAAGTGAGGTATCATTTTTATCGGGAGACTTGGGGGAACGCTGGGTCGAAAGAAATTTGTGGCTCCTCTCAGATTCTAGAACTTTGTGTCACCGAAATGTGAGGAAAACTTGTTTTTTTAGCCACTTTTTGAGGTTTGCAAAGGATTCTGGGTAACAGAACCTGGTCAGAGCCCCACGAGTCACCCCATCTTGGATTCCCCAATATCTCTAGTTTTCAAAAATGCACAGGTTTGGTAGGTTTCCCTATGTGCCGGTTGAGCTAGAGGCCAAAATCTACAGGTAGGCACTTTGCAAAAAACAGCTATGTATTTTGTCTAAAAATGGGATGTGTCCACGTTGTGTTTTGGGGCATTTCCTGTCGCGGGCGCTAGGCCTACCCACACAAGTGAGGTATCATTTTTATCGGGAGACTTGGGGGAACGCTGGGTGGAAGGAAATTTGTGGCTCCTCTCAGATTCCAGAACTTTCTGTCACCGAAATGTGAGGAAAACTTGTTTTTTTAGCCACTTTTTGAGGTTTGCAAAGGATTCTGGGTAACAGAACCTGGTCAGAGCCCCACGAGTCACCCCATCTTGGATTCCCCTAGGTCTCTAGTTTTCATAAATGCACAGGTTTGGTAGGTTTCCCTATGTGCCGGCTGAGCTAGAGGCCAAAATCTACAGGTAGGCACTTTGCAAAAAACAGCTCTGTATTTTGTCAAAAAATGGGATGTGTCCACGTTGTGTTTTGGGGCATTTCCTGTGGCGGGCGCTAGGCCTACCCACACAAGTGAGGTATCATTTTTATCGGGAGATTGGGGGAATGCTGGGTGGAAGGAAATTTGTGGCTCCTCTCAGGTTCCAGAACTTTCTGTCACCGAAATGTGAGGAAAACTTGTTTTTTTAGCCACTTTTTGAGGTTTGCAAAGGATTCTGGGTAACAGAACCTGGTCAGAGCCCCACGAGTCACCCCATCTTGGATTCCCCTAGGTCTCTAGTTTTAAAAAATGCACAGGTTTGGTAGGTTTCCCTATGTGCCGGCTGAGCTAGAGGCCAAAATCTACAGGTAGGCACTTTGCAAAAAACAGCTCTGAATTTTGTCAAAAAATGGGATGTGTCCACGTTGTGTTTTGGGGCATTTCCTGTGGCGGGCGCTAGGCCTATCCACACAAGTGAGGTATCATTTTTATCGGGAGACTTGGGGGAACATTGGGTGGAAGGAAATTTGTGGCTCCTCTCAGATTCCAGAACTTTCTGTCACCGAAATGTGAGGAAAACTTGTTTTTTTAGCCACTTTTTGAGGTTTGCAAAGGATTCTGGGTAACAGAACCTGGTCAGAGCGCCACGAGTCACCCCATCTTGGATTCCCCTAGGTCTCTAGTTTTCAAAAATGCACAGGTTTGGTAGGTTTCCCTATGTGCCGGTGAGCTAGAGGCCAAAATCTACAGGTAGGCACTTTGCAAAAAACTGCTCTGTATTTTGTCAAAAAATGGGATGTGTCCACGTTGTGTTTTGGGGCATCTCCTGTCGCGGCCGCTAGGCCTACCCACACAAGTGAGGTATCATTTTTATCGGGAGACTTGGGGGAACGCTGGGTCGAAAGAAATTTGTGGCTCCTCTCAGATTCCAGAACTTTCTGTCACCGAAATGTGAGGAAAACTTGTTTTTTTAGCCACTTTTTGAGGTTTGCAAAGGATTCTGGGTAACAGAACCTGGTCAGAGCCCCACGAGTCACCCCATCTTGGATTCCCCTAGGTCTCTAGTTTTCAAAAATCCACAGGTTTGGTAGGTTTCCCTATGTGCCGGCTGAGCTAGAGGCCAAAATCTACAGGTAGGCACTTTGTAAAAAACAGCTCTGTATTTTGTCAAAAAATGGGATGTGTCCACGTTGTGTTTTGGGGCATTTCCTGTGGCGGGCGCTAGGCCTACCCACACAAGTGAGGTATCATTTTTATCGGGAGACTTGGGGGAACGCTGGGTGGAAGGAAATTTGTGGCTCCTCTCAGATTCCAGAACTTTCTGTCACCGAAATGTGATGAAAACTTGTTTTTTTTTGCCACTTTTTGAGGTTTGCAAAGGATTCTGGGTAACAGAACCTGGTCAGAGCACCACGAGTCACCCCATCTTGGATTCCCCTAGGTCTCTAGTTTTAAAAAATGCACAGGTTTGGTAGGTTTCCCTATGTGCCGGGTGAGCTAGAGGCCAAAATCAACAGGTAGGAACTTTGCAAAAAACAGCTCTGTATTTTGTCAAAAAATGGGATATGTCCACGTTGTGTTTTGGGGCATTTCCTGTGGCGGGCGCTAGGCCTACCCACACAAGTGAGGTATCATTTTTATCGGGAGACTTGCGGGAACACTGGGTGGAAGGAAATTTGTGGCTCCTCTCAGATTCCAGAACTTTCTGTCACCGAAATGTGAGGAAAAATTGTTTTTTTAGCCACTTTTTGAGGTTTGCAAAGGATTCTGGGTAACAGAACCTGGTGAGAGCCCTACGAGTCACCCCATCTTGGATTCCCCTAGGTCTCTAGTTTTCAAAAATGCACAGGTTTGGTAGGTTTCCCTATGTGCTGGCTCAGCTAGAGGCAAAAATCTACAGGTAGGCACTTTGCAAAAAACAGCTCTGTATTTTGTCAAAAAATGGGATGTGTCCACGTTGTGTTTTGGGGCATTTCCTGTGGCGGGCGCTAGGCCTACCCACACAAGTGAGGTATCATTTTTATTGGGAGACTTGTGGGAACGCTGGGTAGGAGGAAATTTGTGGCTCCCCTCAGATTCCAGAACTTTCTGTCACCGAAATGTGAGGAAAACGTGTTTGTTTTGGCCACTTTTTGAGGTTTGCAAAGGATTCTGGGTAACAGAACCTGGTCAGAGCCCCACGAGTCACCCAATCTTGGATTCCCCTAGGTCTCTAGTTTTAAAAAATGCACAGGTTTGGTAGGTTTCCCTATGTGCCGGCTGAGGTAGAGGCCAAAATCAACAGGTAGGAACTTTGCAAAACACAGCTCTGTATTTTGTCAAAAAATGGGATGTGTCCACGTTGTGTTTTGGGGCATTTCCTGTGGCGGGCGCTAGGCCTACCCTCACAAGTGAGGTATCATTTTTATCGGGAGACTTGGGGGAACACTGGGTGGAAGGAAATTTGTGGCTCCTCTCAGATTCCAGAACTTTCTGTCACCGAAATGTGAGGAAAACTTGTTTTTTTAGCCACTTTTTGAGGTTTGCAAAGGATTCTGGGTAACAGAACCTGGTCAGAGCCCCACGAGTCACCCCATCTTGGATTCCCCTAGGTCTCTAGTTTTCAAAAATCCACAGGTTTGGTAGGTTTCCCTATGTGCCGGCTGAGCTAGAGGCCAAAATCTACAGGTAGGCACTTTGCAAAAAACAGCTCTGTATTTTGACAAAAAATAGGATGTGTCCACGTTGTGTTTTGGGGCATTTCCTGTGGCGGGCGCTAGGCCTACCCACACAAGTGAGGTATCATTTTTATCGGGAGACTTGGGGGAACGCTGGGTGGAAGGAAATTTGTGGCTCCTCTCAGATTCCAGAACTTTCTGTCACCGAAATGTGAGGAAAACTTGTTTTTTTTGCCACTTTTTGAGGTTTGCAAAGGATTCTGGGTAACAGAACCTGGTCAGAGCCCCACGAGTCACCCCATCTTGGATTCCCCTAGGCCTCTAGTTTTCAAAAATGCACAGGTTTGGTAGGTTTCCCTATGTGCCGGCTGAGCTAGAGGCCAAAATCTACAGGTAGGAACTTTGCAAAAAACAGCTCTGTATTTTGTCAAAAAATGGGATGTGTCCACGTTGTGTTTTGGGGCATTTCCTGTGGCGGGCGCTAGGCCTACCCACACAAGTGAGGTATCATTTTTATCGGGAGATTGGGGGAACGCTGGGTGGAAGGAAATTTGTGGCTACTCTCAGATTCCAGAACTTTCTGTCACCGAAATGTGTGGAAAACTTGTTTTTTTAGCCACTTTTTGAGGTTTGCAAAGGATTCTGGGTAACAGAACCTGGTCAGAGCACCACGAGTCACCCCATCTTGGATTCCCCTAGGTCTCTAGTTTTAAAAAATGCACAGGTTTGGTAGGTTTCCCTATGTGCCGGCTGAGCTAGAGGCCAAAATCAACAGGTAGGAACTTTGCAAAAAACAGCTCTGTATTTTGTCAAAAAATGGGATGTGTCCACGTTGTGTTTTGGGGCATTTCCTGTGGCGGGCGCTAGGCCTACCCACACAAGTGAGGTATCATTTTTATCGGGAGACTTGGGGGAACACTGGGTGGAAGGAAATTTGTGGCTCCTCTCAGATTCCAGAACTTTCTGTCACCGAAATGTGAGGAAAAATTGTTTTTTTAGCCACTTTTTGAGGTTTGCAAAGGATTCTGGGTAACAGAACCTGGTGAGAGCCCTACGAGTCACCCCATCTTGGATTCCCCTAGGTCTCTAGTTTTCAAAAATGCACAGGTTTGGTAGGTTTCCCTATGTGCTGGCTGAGCTAGAGGCAAAAATCTACAGGTAGGCACTTTGCAAAAAACAGCTCTGTATTTTGTCAAAAAATGGGATGTGTCCACGTTGTGTTTTGGGGCATTTGCTGTGGCGGGCGCTAGGCCTACCCACACAAGTGAGGTATCATTTTTATTGGGAGACTTGGGGGAACGCTGGGTAGAAGGAAATTTGTGGCTCCTTTCAGATTCCAGAACTTTCTGTCACCTAAATGTGAGGAAAACTTGTTTTTTTAGCCACTTTTTGAGGTTTGCAAAGGATTCTGGGTAACAGAACCTGGTCAGAGCCCCACGAGTCACCCCATCTTGGATTCCCCTAGGTCTCTAGTTTTCAAAAATGCACACATTTGGTAGGTTTCCCTATGTGCCGGCTGAGCTAGAGGCCAAAATCTACAGGTAGGCACTTTGCAAAAAACAGCTCTTTTTTTTGTCAAAAAATGGGATGTGTCCACGTTGTGTTTTGGGGCATTTCCTGTCGCGGGCGCTAGGCCTACCCACACAAGTGAGGTATCATTTTTATCGGGAGACTTGGGGGAACGCTTGGTGGAAGGAAATTTGTGGCTCCTCTCAGATTCCAGAACTGTCTGTCACCTAAATGTGAGGAAAACTTGTTTTTTTTTGGTACTTTTTGACGTTTGCAAAGGATTCTGGGTAACAGAACCTGGTCAGAGCCCCACGAGTCACCCCATCTTGGATTCCCCTAGGTCTCTAGTTTTCAAAAATGCACAGGTTTGGTAGGTTTCCCTATGTGCCAGCTGAGCTAGATGCCAAAATCTACAGGTAGGCACTTTGCAAAAAACAGCTCTGTATTTTGTCAAAAAATGTGATATGTCCACGTTGTGTTTTGGGGCATTTCCTGTGGCGGGCGCTAGGCCTACCCACACAATTGAGGTATCATTTTTATCGGGAGACTTGGGGGAACGCTGGGTGGAAGGAAATTTGTGGCTCCTCTCAGATTCCAGAACTTTCTGTCACCGAAATGTGAGGAAAACTTGTTTTTTTAGCCACTTTTTGAGGTTTGCAAAGGATTCTGGGTAACAGAACCTGGTCAGAGCCCCACGAGTCACCCCATCGTGGATTCCCCTATGTCTCTAGTTTTCAAAAATGCACAGGTTTGGTAGGTTTCCTTATGTGCCGGCTGAGCTAGAGGCCAAAATCTACAGGTAGGCACTTTGCAAAAAACAGCTCTGTATTTTGTCAAAAAATGGGATGTGTCCACGTTGTGTTTTGGGGCATTACCTGTGGCGGGCGCTAGGCCTACCCACACAAGTGAGGTATCATTTTTATCTGGAGACTTGGGGGAACGCTGGGTAGAAGGAAATTTGTGGCTCCTTTCAGATTCCAGAACTTTCTGTCACCTAAATGTGAGGAAAACTTGTTTTTTTAGCCACTTTTTGAGGTTTGCAAAGGATTCTGGGTAACAGAACCTGGTCAGAGCCCCACGAGTCACCCCATCTTGGATTCCCCTAGGTCTCTAGTTTTCAAAAATGCACAGGTTTGGTAGGTTTCCCTATGTGCCGGCTGAGCTAGAGGCCAAAATCTACAGGTAGGCACTTTGCAAAAAACAGCTCTTTTTTTTGTCAAAAAATGGGATGTGTCCACGTTGTTCTTTTGGGGCATTTCCTGTCGCGGGCGCTAGGCCTACCCACACAAGTGAGGTATCATTTTTATCGGGAGACTTGGGGGAACGCTTGGTGGAAGGAAATTTGTGGCTCCTCTCAGATTCCAGAAGTTTCTGTCACCGAAATGTGAGGATAACTTGTTTTTTTTGCCACTTTTTGAGGTTTGCAAAGGATTCTGGGTAACAGAACCTGGTCAGAGCCCCACGAGTCACCCCATCTTGGATTCCCCTAGGTCTCTAGTTTTAAAAAATGCACAGGTTTGGTAGGTTTCCCTATGTGCCGGCTGAGCTAGAGGCCAAAATCTACAGGTAGGCACTTTGCAAAAAACAGCTCTGTATTTTGTCAAAAAATGGGATGTGTCCACGTTGTGTTTTGGGGCATTTGCTGTGGCGGGCGCTAGGCCTACCCACACAAGTGAGGTATCATTTTTATTGGGAGACTTGGGGGAACGCTGGGTAGAAGGAAATTTGTGGCTCCTTTCAGATTCCAGAACTTTCTGTCACCTAAATGTGAGGAAAACTTGTTTTTTTAGCCACTTTTTGAGGTTTGCAAAGGATTCTGGGTAACAGAACCTGGTCAGAGCCCCACGAGTCACCCCATCTTGGATTCCCCTAGGTCTCTAGTTTTCAAAAATGCACAGGTTTGGTAGGTTTCCCTATGTGCCGGCTGAGCTAGAGGCCAAAATCTACAGGTAGGCACTTTGCAAAAAACAGCTCTGTATTTTGTCAAAAAATGGGATGTGTCCACGTTGTGTTTTGGGGCATTTCCTGTGGCGGGCACTAGGCCTACCCACACAAGTGAGCTATCATTTTTATCGGGAGACTTGGGGGAACGCTGGGTGGAAGGAAATTTGTGGCTCCTCTCAGATTCCAGAACTTTCTGTCACCGAAATGTGAGGAAAACTTGTTTTTTTAACCACTTTTTGAGGTTTGCAAAGGATTCTGGGTAACAGAACCTGGTCAGAGCCCCACGAGTCACCCCATCTAGGATTCCCCTAGGTCTCTAGTTTTCACAAATGCAAAGGTTTGGTAGGTTTCCCTATGTGCCGGCTGAGCTAGAGGCCAAAATCTACAGGTAGGCACTTTGCAAAAAACAGCTCTGTATTTTGTCAAAAAATGGGATGTGTCCACGTTGTGTTTTGGGGCATTTCCTGTGGCGGGCGCTAGGCCTACCCACACAAGTGAGGTATCATTTTTATCGGGAGATTGGGGGAACGCTGGGTGGAAGGAAATTTGTGGCTACTCTCAGATTCCAGAACTTTCTGTCACCGAAATGTGTGGAAAACTTGTTTTTTTAGCCACTTTTTGAGGTTTGCAAAGGATTCTGGGTAACAGAACCTGGTCAGAGCACCACGAGTCACCCCATCTTGGATTCCCCTAGGTCTCTAGTTTTAAAAAATGCACAGGTTTGGTAGGTTTCCCTATGTGCCGGCTGAGCTAGAGGCCAAAATCAACAGGTAGGAACTTTGCAAAAAACAGCTCTGTATTTTGTCAAAAAATGGGATGTGTCCACGTTGTGTTTTGGGGCATTTCCTGTGGCGGGCGCTAGGCCTACCCACACAAGTGAGGTATCATTTTTATCGGGAGACTTGGGGGAACACTGGGTGGAAGGAAATTTGTGGCTCCTCTCAGATTCCAGAACTTTCTGTCACCGAAATGTGAGGAAAAATTGTTTTTTTAGCCACTTTTTGAGGTTTGCAAAGGATTCTGGGTAACAGAACCTGGTGAGAGCCCTACGAGTCACCCCATCTTGGATTCCCCTAGGTCTCTAGTTTTCAAAAATGCACAGGTTTGGTAGGTTTCCCTATGTGCTGGCTGAGCTAGAGGCAAAAATCTACAGGTAGGCACTTTGCAAAAAACAGCTCTGTATTTTGTCAAAAAATGGGATGTGTCCACGTTGTGTTTTGGGGCATTTGCTGTGGCGGGCGCTAGGCCTACCCACACAAGTGAGGTATCATTTTTATTGGGAGACTTGGGGGAACGCTGGGTAGAAGGAAATTTGTGGCTCCTTTCAGATTCCAGAACTTTCTGTCACCTAAATGTGAGGAAAACTTGTTTTTTTAGCCACTTTTTGAGGTTTGCAAAGGATTCTGGGTAACAGAACCTGGTCAGAGCCCCACGAGTCACCCCATCTTGGATTCCCCTAGGTCTCTAGTTTTCAAAAATGCACACATTTGGTAGGTTTCCCTATGTGCCGGCTGAGCTAGAGGCCAAAATCTACAGGTAGGCACTTTGCAAAAAACAGCTCTTTTTTTTGTCAAAAAATGGGATGTGTCCACGTTGTGTTTTGGGGCATTTCCTGTCGCGGGCGCTAGGCCTACCCACACAAGTGAGGTATCATTTTTATCGGGAGACTTGGGGGAACGCTTGGTGGAAGGAAATTTGTGGCTCCTCTCAGATTCCAGAACTGTCTGTCACCTAAATGTGAGGAAAACTTGTTTTTTTTTGGTACTTTTTGACGTTTGCAAAGGATTCTGGGTAACAGAACCTGGTCAGAGCCCCACGAGTCACCCCATCTTGGATTCCCCTAGGTCTCTAGTTTTCAAAAATGCACAGGTTTGGTAGGTTTCCCTATGTGCCAGCTGAGCTAGATGCCAAAATCTACAGGTAGGCACTTTGCAAAAAACAGCTCTGTATTTTGTCAAAAAATGTGATATGTCCACGTTGTGTTTTGGGGCATTTCCTGTGGCGGGCGCTAGGCCTACCCACACAATTGAGGTATCATTTTTATCGGGAGACTTGGGGGAACGCTGGGTGGAAGGAAATTTGTGGCTCCTCTCAGATTCCAGAACTTTCTGTCACCGAAATGTGAGGAAAACTTGTTTTTTTAGCCACTTTTTGAGGTTTGCAAAGGATTCTGGGTAACAGAACCTGGTCAGAGCCCCACGAGTCACCCCATCGTGGATTCCCCTATGTCTCTAGTTTTCAAAAATGCACAGGTTTGGTAGGTTTCCTTATGTGCCGGCTGAGCTAGAGGCCAAAATCTACAGGTAGGCACTTTGCAAAAAACAGCTCTGTATTTTGTCAAAAAATGGGATGTGTCCACGTTGTGTTTTGGGGCATTACCTGTGGCGGGCGCTAGGCCTACCCACACAAGTGAGGTATCATTTTTATCTGGAGACTTGGGGGAACGCTGGGTAGAAGGAAATTTGTGGCTCCTTTCAGATTCCAGAACTTTCTGTCACCTAAATGTGAGGAAAACTTGTTTTTTTAGCCACTTTTTGAGGTTTGCAAAGGATTCTGGGTAACAGAACCTGGTCAGAGCCCCACGAGTCACCCCATCTTGGATTCCCCTAGGTCTCTAGTTTTCAAAAATGCACAGGTTTGGTAGGTTTCCCTATGTGCCGGCTGAGCTAGAGGCCAAAATCTACAGGTAGGCACTTTGCAAAAAACAGCTCTTTTTTTTGTCAAAAAATGGGATGTGTCCACGTTGTTCTTTTGGGGCATTTCCTGTCGCGGGCGCTAGGCCTACCCACACAAGTGAGGTATCATTTTTATCGGGAGACTTGGGGGAACGCTTGGTGGAAGGAAATTTGTGGCTCCTCTCAGATTCCAGAAGTTTCTGTCACCGAAATGTGAGGATAACTTGTTTTTTTTGCCACTTTTTGAGGTTTGCAAAGGATTCTGGGTAACAGAACCTGGTCAGAGCCCCACGAGTCACCCCATCTTGGATTCCCCTAGGTCTCTAGTTTTAAAAAATGCACAGGTTTGGTAGGTTTCCCTATGTGCCGGCTGAGCTAGAGGCCAAAATCTACAGGTAGGCACTTTGCAAAAAACAGCTCTGTATTTTGTCAAAAAATGGGATGTGTCCACGTTGTGTTTTGGGGCATTTGCTGTGGCGGGCGCTAGGCCTACCCACACAAGTGAGGTATCATTTTTATTGGGAGACTTGGGGGAACGCTGGGTAGAAGGAAATTTGTGGCTCCTTTCAGATTCCAGAACTTTCTGTCACCTAAATGTGAGGAAAACTTGTTTTTTTAGCCACTTTTTGAGGTTTGCAAAGGATTCTGGGTAACAGAACCTGGTCAGAGCCCCACGAGTCACCCCATCTTGGATTCCCCTAGGTCTCTAGTTTTCAAAAATGCACAGGTTTGGTAGGTTTCCCTATGTGCCGGCTGAGCTAGAGGCCAAAATCTACAGGTAGGCACTTTGCAAAAAACAGCTCTGTATTTTGTCAAAAAATGGGATGTGTCCACGTTGTGTTTTGGGGCATTTCCTGTGGCGGGCACTAGGCCTACCCACACAAGTGAGCTATCATTTTTATCGGGAGACTTGGGGGAACGCTGGGTGGAAGGAAATTTGTGGCTCCTCTCAGATTCCAGAACTTTCTGTCACCGAAATGTGAGGAAAACTTGTTTTTTTAACCACTTTTTGAGGTTTGCAAAGGATTCTGGGTAACAGAACCTGGTCAGAGCCCCACGAGTCACCCCATCTAGGATTCCCCTAGGTCTCTAGTTTTCACAAATGCAAAGGTTTGGTAGGTTTCCCTATGTGCCGGCTGAGCTAGAGGCCAAAATCTACAGGTAGGCACTTTGCAAAAAACAGCTCTGTATTTTGTCAAAAAATGGGATGTGTCCACGTTGTGTTTTGGGGCATTTCCTGTGGCGGGCGCTAGGCCTACCCACACAAGTGAGGTATCATTTTTATCGGGAGACTTGGGGGAACGCTGGGTGGAAGGAAATTTGAGGCTCCTTTCAGATTCCAGAACTTTCTGTCACCGAAATGGGAGGAAAACTTGTTTTTTTAGCCACTTTTTGAGGTTTGCAAAGGATTCTGGGTAACAGAACCTGGTCAGAGCCCCACAAGTCACCCCATCTTGGATTCCCCTAGGTCTCTAGTTTTAAAAAATGCACAGGTTTGGTAGGTTTCCCTATGTGCCGGCTGAGCTAGAGGCCAAAATCTACAGGTAGGCACTTTGCAAAAAACTGCTCTGTATTTTGTCAAAAAATGGGATGTGTCCACGTTGTGTTTTGGGGCATTTCCTGTTGCGGCCGCTAGGCCTACCCACACAAGTGAGGTATCATTTTTATCGGGAGACTTGGGGGAACGCTGGGTCGAAAGAAATTTGTGGCTCCTCTCAGATTCTAGAACTTTGTGTCACCGAAATGTGAGGAAAACTTGTTTTTTTAGCCACTTTTTGAGGTTTGCAAAGGATTCTGGGTAACAGAACCTGGTCAGAGCCCCACGAGTCACCCCATCTTGGATTCCCCAATATCTCTAGTTTTCAAAAATGCACAGGTTTGGTAGGTTTCCCTATGTGCCGGTTGAGCTAGAGGCCAAAATCTACAGGTAGGCACTTTGCAAAAAACAGCTATGTATTTTGTCTAAAAATGGGATGTGTCCACGTTGTGTTTTGGGGCATTTCCTGTCGCGGGCGCTAGGCCTACCCACACAAGTGAGGTATCATTTTTATCGGGAGACTTGGGGGAACGCTGGGTGGAAGGAAATTTGTGGCTCCTCTCAGATTCCAGAACTTTCTGTCACCGAAATGTGAGGAAAACTTGTTTTTTTAACCACTTTTTGAGGTTTGCAAAGGATTCTGGGTAACAGAACCTGGTCAGAGCCCCACGAGTCACCCCATCTAGGATTCCCCTAGGTCTCTAGTTTTCACAAATGCAAAGGTTTGGTAGGTTTCCCTATGTGCCGGCTGAGCTAGAGGCCAAAATCTACAGGTAGGCACTTTGCAAAAAACAGCTCTGTATTTTGTCAAAAAATGGGATGTGTCCACGTTGTGTTTTGGGGCATTTCCTGTGGCGGGCGCTAGGCCTACCCACACAAGTGAGGTATCATTTTTATCGGGAGACTTGGGGGAACGCTGGGTGGAAGGAAATTTGAGGCTCCTTTCAGATTCCAGAACTTTCTGTCACCGAAATGGGAGGAAAACTTGTTTTTTTAGCCACTTTTTGAGGTTTGCAAAGGATTCTGGGTAACAGAACCTGGTCAGAGCCCCACAAGTCACCCCATCTTGGATTCCCCTAGGTCTCTAGTTTTAAAAAATGCACAGGTTTGGTAGGTTTCCCTATGTGCCGGCTGAGCTAGAGGCCAAAATCTACAGGTAGGCACTTTGCAAAAAACTGCTCTGTATTTTGTCAAAAAATGGGATGTGTCCACGTTGTGTTTTGGGGCATTTCCTGTTGCGGCCGCTAGGCCTACCCACACAAGTGAGGTATCATTTTTATCGGGAGACTTGGGGGAACGCTGGGTCGAAAGAAATTTGTGGCTCCTCTCAGATTCTAGAACTTTGTGTCACCGAAATGTGAGGAAAACTTGTTTTTTTAGCCACTTTTTGAGGTTTGCAAAGGATTCTGGGTAACAGAACCTGGTCAGAGCCCCACGAGTCACCCCATCTTGGATTCCCCAATATCTCTAGTTTTCAAAAATGCACAGGTTTGGTAGGTTTCCCTATGTGCCGGTTGAGCTAGAGGCCAAAATCTACAGGTAGGCACTTTGCAAAAAACAGCTATGTATTTTGTCTAAAAATGGGATGTGTCCACGTTGTGTTTTGGGGCATTTCCTGTCGCGGGCGCTAGGCCTACCCACACAAGTGAGGTATCATTTTTATCGGGAGACTTGGGGGAACGCTGGGTGGAAGGAAATTTGTGGCTCCTCTCAGATTCCAGAACTTTCTGTCACCGAAATGTGAGGAAAACTTGTTTTTTTAGCCACTTTTTGAGGTTTGCAAAGGATTCTGGGTAACAGAACCTGGTCAGAGCCCCACGAGTCACCCCATCTTGGATTCCCCTAGGTCTCTAGTTTTCATAAATGCACAGGTTTGGTAGGTTTCCCTATGTGCCGGCTGAGCTAGAGGCCAAAATCTACAGGTAGGCACTTTGCAAAAAACAGCTCTGTATTTTGTCAAAAAATGGGATGTGTCCACGTTGTGTTTTGGGGCATTTCCTGTGGCGGGCGCTAGGCCTACCCACACAAGTGAGGTATCATTTTTATCGGGAGATTGGGGGAATGCTGGGTGGAAGGAAATTTGTGGCTCCTCTCAGGTTCCAGAACTTTCTGTCACCGAAATGTGAGGAAAACTTGTTTTTTTAGCCACTTTTTGAGGTTTGCAAAGGATTCTGGGTAACAGAACCTGGTCAGAGCCCCACGAGTCACCCCATCTTGGATTCCCCTAGGTCTCTAGTTTTAAAAAATGCACAGGTTTGGTAGGTTTCCCTATGTGCCGGCTGAGCTAGAGGCCAAAATCTACAGGTAGGCACTTTGCAAAAAACAGCTCTGAATTTTGTCAAAAAATGGGATGTGTCCACGTTGTGTTTTGGGGCATTTCCTGTGGCGGGCGCTAGGCCTATCCACACAAGTGAGGTATCATTTTTATCGGGAGACTTGGGGGAACATTGGGTGGAAGGAAATTTGTGGCTCCTCTCAGATTCCAGAACTTTCTGTCACCGAAATGTGAGGAAAACTTGTTTTTTTAGCCACTTTTTGAGGTTTGCAAAGGATTCTGGGTAACAGAACCTGGTCAGAGCGCCACGAGTCACCCCATCTTGGATTCCCCTAGGTCTCTAGTTTTCAAAAATGCACAGGTTTGGTAGGTTTCCCTATGTGCCGGTGAGCTAGAGGCCAAAATCTACAGGTAGGCACTTTGCAAAAAACTGCTCTGTATTTTGTCAAAAAATGGGATGTGTCCACGTTGTGTTTTGGGGCATCTCCTGTCGCGGCCGCTAGGCCTACCCACACAAGTGAGGTATCATTTTTATCGGGAGACTTGGGGGAACGCTGGGTCGAAAGAAATTTGTGGCTCCTCTCAGATTCCAGAACTTTCTGTCACCGAAATGTGAGGAAAACTTGTCTTTTTAGCCACTTTTTGAGGTTTGCAAAGGATTCTGGGTAACAGAACCTGGTCAGAGCCCCACGAGTCACCCCATCTTGGATTCCCCTAGGTCTCTAGTTTTCAAAAATCCACAGGTTTGGTAGGTTTCCCTATGTGCCGGCTGAGCTAGAGGCCAAAATCTACAGGTAGGCACTTTGTAAAAAACAGCTCTGTATTTTGTCAAAAAATGGGATGTGTCCACGTTGTGTTTTGGGGCATTTCCTGTGGCGGGCGCTAGGCCTACCCACACAAGTGAGGTATCATTTTTATCGGGAGACTTGGGGGAACGCTGGGTGGAAGGAAATTTGTGGCTCCTCTCAGATTCCAGAACTTTCTGTCACCGAAATGTGATGAAAACTTGTTTTTTTTTGCCACTTTTTGAGGTTTGCAAAGGATTCTGGGTAACAGAACCTGGTCAGAGCACCACGAGTCACCCCATCTTGGATTCCCCTAGGTCTCTAGTTTTAAAAAATGCACAGGTTTGGTAGGTTTCCCTATGTGCCGGGTGAGCTAGAGGCCAAAATCAACAGGTAGGAACTTTGCAAAAAACAGCTCTGTATTTTGTCAAAAAATGGGATATGTCCACGTTGTGTTTTGGGGCATTTCCTGTGGCGGGCGCTAGGCCTACCCACACAAGTGAGGTATCATTTTTATCGGGAGACTTGCGGGAACACTGGGTGGAAGGAAATTTGTGGCTCCTCTCAGATTCCAGAACTTTCTGTCACCGAAATGTGAGGAAAAATTGTTTTTTTAGCCACTTTTTGAGGTTTGCAAAGGATTCTGGGTAACAGAACCTGGTGAGAGCCCTACGAGTCACCCCATCTTGGATTCCCCTAGGTCTCTAGTTTTCAAAAATGCACAGGTTTGGTAGGTTTCCCTATGTGCTGGCTCAGCTAGAGGCAAAAATCTACAGGTAGGCACTTTGCAAAAAACAGCTCTGTATTTTGTCAAAAAATGGGATGTGTCCACGTTGTGTTTTGGGGCATTTCCTGTGGCGGGCGCTAGGCCTACCCACACAAGTGAGGTATCATTTTTATTGGGAGACTTGTGGGAACGCTGGGTAGGAGGAAATTTGTGGCTCCCCTCAGATTCCAGAACTTTCTGTCACCGAAATGTGAGGAAAACGTGTTTGTTTTGGCCACTTTTTGAGGTTTGCAAAGGATTCTGGGTAACAGAACCTGGTCAGAGCCCCACGAGTCACCCAATCTTGGATTCCCCTAGGTCTCTAGTTTTAAAAAATGCACAGGTTTGGTAGGTTTCCCTATGTGCCGGCTGAGGTAGAGGCCAAAATCAACAGGTAGGAACTTTGCAAAACACAGCTCTGTATTTTGTCAAAAAATGGGATGTGTCCACGTTGTGTTTTGGGGCATTTCCTGTGGCGGGCGCTAGGCCTACCCTCACAAGTGAGGTATCATTTTTATCGGGAGACTTGGGGGAACACTGGGTGGAAGGAAATTTGTGGCTCCTCTCAGATTCCAGAACTTTCTGTCACCGAAATGTGAGGAAAACTTGTTTTTTTAGCCACTTTTTGAGGTTTGCAAAGGATTCTGGGTAACAGAACCTGGTCAGAGCCCCACGAGTCACCCCATCTTGGATTCCCCTAGGTCTCTAGTTTTCAAAAATCCACAGGTTTGGTAGGTTTCCCTATGTGCCGGCTGAGCTAGAGGCCAAAATCTACAGGTAGGCACTTTGCAAAAAACAGCTCTGTATTTTGACAAAAAATAGGATGTGTCCACGTTGTGTTTTGGGGCATTTCCTGTGGCGGGCGCTAGGCCTACCCACACAAGTGAGGTATCATTTTTATCGGGAGACTTGGGGGAACGCTGGGTGGAAGGAAATTTGTGGCTCCTCTCAGATTCCAGAACTTTCTGTCACCGAAATGTGAGGAAAACTTGTTTTTTTTGCCACTTTTTGAGGTTTGCAAAGGATTCTGGGTAACAGAACCTGGTCAGAGCCCCACGAGTCACCCCATCTTGGATTCCCCTAGGCCTCTAGTTTTCAAAAATGCACAGGTTTGGTAGGTTTCCCTATGTGCCGGCTGAGCTAGAGGCCAAAATCTACAGGTAGGAACTTTGCAAAAAACAGCTCTGTATTTTGTCAAAAAATGGGATGTGTCCACGTTGTGTTTTGGGGCATTTCCTGTGGCGGGCGCTAGGCCTACCCACACAAGTGAGGTATCATTTTTATCGGGAGATTGGGGGAACGCTGGGTGGAAGGAAATTTGTGGCTACTCTCAGATTCCAGAACTTTCTGTCACCGAAATGTGTGGAAAACTTGTTTTTTTAGCCACTTTTTGAGGTTTGCAAAGGATTCTGGGTAACAGAACCTGGTCAGAGCACCACGAGTCACCCCATCTTGGATTCCCCTAGGTCTCTAGTTTTAAAAAATGCACAGGTTTGGTAGGTTTCCCTATGTGCCGGCTGAGCTAGAGGCCAAAATCAACAGGTAGGAACTTTGCAAAAAACAGCTCTGTATTTTGTCAAAAAATGGGATGTGTCCACGTTGTGTTTTGGGGCATTTCCTGTGGCGGGCGCTAGGCCTACCCACACAAGTGAGGTATCATTTTTATCGGGAGACTTGGGGGAACACTGGGTGGAAGGAAATTTGTGGCTCCTCTCAGATTCCAGAACTTTCTGTCACCGAAATGTGAGGAAAAATTGTTTTTTTAGCCACTTTTTGAGGTTTGCAAAGGATTCTGGGTAACAGAACCTGGTGAGAGCCCTACGAGTCACCCCATCTTGGATTCCCCTAGGTCTCTAGTTTTCAAAAATGCACAGGTTTGGTAGGTTTCCCTATGTGCTGGCTGAGCTAGAGGCAAAAATCTACAGGTAGGCACTTTGCAAAAAACAGCTCTGTATTTTGTCAAAAAATGGGATGTGTCCACGTTGTGTTTTGGGGCATTTGCTGTGGCGGGCGCTAGGCCTACCCACACAAGTGAGGTATCATTTTTATTGGGAGACTTGGGGGAACGCTGGGTAGAAGGAAATTTGTGGCTCCTTTCAGATTCCAGAACTTTCTGTCACCTAAATGTGAGGAAAACTTGTTTTTTTAGCCACTTTTTGAGGTTTGCAAAGGATTCTGGGTAACAGAACCTGGTCAGAGCCCCACGAGTCACCCCATCTTGGATTCCCCTAGGTCTCTAGTTTTCAAAAATGCACACATTTGGTAGGTTTCCCTATGTGCCGGCTGAGCTAGAGGCCAAAATCTACAGGTAGGCACTTTGCAAAAAACAGCTCTTTTTTTTGTCAAAAAATGGGATGTGTCCACGTTGTGTTTTGGGGCATTTCCTGTCGCGGGCGCTAGGCCTACCCACACAAGTGAGGTATCATTTTTATCGGGAGACTTGGGGGAACGCTTGGTGGAAGGAAATTTGTGGCTCCTCTCAGATTCCAGAACTGTCTGTCACCTAAATGTGAGGAAAACTTGTTTTTTTTTGGTACTTTTTGACGTTTGCAAAGGATTCTGGGTAACAGAACCTGGTCAGAGCCCCACGAGTCACCCCATCTTGGATTCCCCTAGGTCTCTAGTTTTCAAAAATGCACAGGTTTGGTAGGTTTCCCTATGTGCCAGCTGAGCTAGATGCCAAAATCTACAGGTAGGCACTTTGCAAAAAACAGCTCTGTATTTTGTCAAAAAATGTGATATGTCCACGTTGTGTTTTGGGGCATTTCCTGTGGCGGGCGCTAGGCCTACCCACACAATTGAGGTATCATTTTTATCGGGAGACTTGGGGGAACGCTGGGTGGAAGGAAATTTGTGGCTCCTCTCAGATTCCAGAACTTTCTGTCACCGAAATGTGAGGAAAACTTGTTTTTTTAGCCACTTTTTGAGGTTTGCAAAGGATTCTGGGTAACAGAACCTGGTCAGAGCCCCACGAGTCACCCCATCGTGGATTCCCCTATGTCTCTAGTTTTCAAAAATGCACAGGTTTGGTAGGTTTCCTTATGTGCCGGCTGAGCTAGAGGCCAAAATCTACAGGTAGGCACTTTGCAAAAAACAGCTCTGTATTTTGTCAAAAAATGGGATGTGTCCACGTTGTGTTTTGGGGCATTACCTGTGGCGGGCGCTAGGCCTACCCACACAAGTGAGGTATCATTTTTATCTGGAGACTTGGGGGAACGCTGGGTAGAAGGAAATTTGTGGCTCCTTTCAGATTCCAGAACTTTCTGTCACCTAAATGTGAGGAAAACTTGTTTTTTTAGCCACTTTTTGAGGTTTGCAAAGGATTCTGGGTAACAGAACCTGGTCAGAGCCCCACGAGTCACCCCATCTTGGATTCCCCTAGGTCTCTAGTTTTCAAAAATGCACAGGTTTGGTAGGTTTCCCTATGTGCCGGCTGAGCTAGAGGCCAAAATCTACAGGTAGGCACTTTGCAAAAAACAGCTCTTTTTTTTGTCAAAAAATGGGATGTGTCCACGTTGTTCTTTTGGGGCATTTCCTGTCGCGGGCGCTAGGCCTACCCACACAAGTGAGGTATCATTTTTATCGGGAGACTTGGGGGAACGCTTGGTGGAAGGAAATTTGTGGCTCCTCTCAGATTCCAGAAGTTTCTGTCACCGAAATGTGAGGATAACTTGTTTTTTTTGCCACTTTTTGAGGTTTGCAAAGGATTCTGGGTAACAGAACCTGGTCAGAGCCCCACGAGTCACCCCATCTTGGATTCCCCTAGGTCTCTAGTTTTAAAAAATGCACAGGTTTGGTAGGTTTCCCTATGTGCCGGCTGAGCTAGAGGCCAAAATCTACAGGTAGGCACTTTGCAAAAAACAGCTCTGTATTTTGTCAAAAAATGGGATGTGTCCACGTTGTGTTTTGGGGCATTTGCTGTGGCGGGCGCTAGGCCTACCCACACAAGTGAGGTATCATTTTTATTGGGAGACTTGGGGGAACGCTGGGTAGAAGGAAATTTGTGGCTCCTTTCAGATTCCAGAACTTTCTGTCACCTAAATGTGAGGAAAACTTGTTTTTTTAGCCACTTTTTGAGGTTTGCAAAGGATTCTGGGTAACAGAACCTGGTCAGAGCCCCACGAGTCACCCCATCTTGGATTCCCCTAGGTCTCTAGTTTTCAAAAATGCACAGGTTTGGTAGGTTTCCCTATGTGCCGGCTGAGCTAGAGGCCAAAATCTACAGGTAGGCACTTTGCAAAAAACAGCTCTGTATTTTGTCAAAAAATGGGATGTGTCCACGTTGTGTTTTGGGGCATTTCCTGTGGCGGGCGCTAGGCCTACCCACACAAGTGAGGTATCATTTTTATCGGGAGACTTGGGGGAACGCTGGGTGGAAGGAAATTTGTGGCTCCTCTCAGATTCCAGAACTTTCTGTCACCGAAATGTGAGGAAAACTTGTTTTTTTTTGCCACTTTTTGAGGTTTGCAAAGGATTCTGGGTAACAGAACCTGGTCAGAGCCCCACGAGTCACCCCATCTTGGATTCCCCTAGGCCTCTAGTTTTCAAAAATGCACAGGTTTGGTAGGTTTCCCTATGTGCCGGCTGAGCTAGAGGCCAAAATCTACAGGTAGGAACTTTGCAAAAAACAACTCTGTATTTTGTCAAAAAATGGGATGTGTCCACGTTGTGTTTTGGGGCATTTCCTGTGGCGGGCGCTAGGCCTACCCACACAAGTGAGGTATCATTTTTATCGGGAGATTGGGGGAACGCTGGGTGGAAGGAAATTTGTGGCTACTCTCAGATTCCAGAACTTTCTGTCACCGAAATGTGAGGAAAACTTGTTTTTTTAGCCACTTTTTGAGGTTTGCAAAGGATTCTGGGTAACAGAACCTGGTCAGAGCACCACGAGTCACCCCATCTTGGATTCCCCTAGGTCTCTAGTTTTAAAAAATGCACAGGTTTGGTAGGTTTCCCTATGTGCCGGCTGAGCTAGAGGCCAAAATCAACAGGTAGGAACTTTGCAAAAAACAGCTCTGTATTTTGTCAAAAAATGGGATGTGTCCACGTTGTGTTTTGGGGCATTTCCTGTGGCGGGCGCTAGGCCTACCCACACAAGTGAGGTATCATTTTTATCGGGAGACTTGGGGGAGCACTGGGTGGAAGGAAATTTGTGGCTCCTCTCAGATTCCAGAGTTTTCTGTCACCGAAATGTGAGGAAAAATTGTTTTTTTAGCCACTTTTTGAGGTTTGCAAAGGATTCTGGGTAACAGAACCTGGTGAGAGCCCTACGAGTCACCCCATCTTGGATTCCCCTAGGTCTCTAGTTTTCAAAAATGCACAGGTTTGGTAGGTTTCCCTATGTGCTGGCTGAGCTAGAGGCAAAAATCTACAGGTAGGCACTTTGCAAAAAACAGCTCTGTATTTTGTCAAAAAATGGGATGTGTCCACGTTGTGTTTTGGGGCATTTGCTGTGGCGGGCGCTAGGCCTACCCACACAAGTGAGGTATCATTTTTATTGGGAGACTTGGGGGAACGCTGGGTAGAAGGAAATTTGTGGCTCCTTTCAGATTCCAGAACTTTCTGTCACCTAAATGTGAGGAAAACTTGTTTTTTTAGCCACTTTTTGAGATTTGCAAAGGATTCTGGGTAACAGAACCTGGTCAGAGCCCCACGAGTCACCCCATCTTGGATTCCCCTAGGTCTCTAGTTTTCAAAAATGCACACATTTGGTAGGTTTCCCTATGTGCCGGCTGAGCTAGAGGCCAAAATCTACAGGTAGGCACTTTGCAAAAAACAGCTCTTTTTTTTGTCAAAAAATGGGATGTGTCCACGTTGTGTTTTGGGGCATTTCCTGTCGCGGGCGCTAGGCCTACCCACACAAGTGAGGTATCATTTTTATCGGGAGACTTGGGGGAACGCTTGGTGGAAGGAAATTTGTGGCTCCTCTCAGATTCCAGAACTGTCTGTCACCGAAATGTGAGGAAAACTTGTTTTTTTTTGCCACTTTTTGAGGTTTGCAAAGGATTCTGGGTAACAGAACCTGGTCAGAGCCCCACGAGTCACCCCATCTTGGATTCCCCTAGGTCTCTAGTTTTCAAAAATGCACAGGTTTGGTAGGTTTCCCTATGTGCCGGCTGAGCTAGATGCCAAAATCTACAGGTAGGCACTTTGCAAAAAACAGCTCTGTATTTTGTCAAAAAATGGGATATGTCCACGTTGTGTTTTGGGGCATTTCCTGTGGCGGGCGCTAGGCCTACCCACACAATTGAGGTATCATTTTTATCTGGAGACTTGGGGGAACGCTGGGTAGAAGGAAATTTGTGGCTCCTTTCAGATTCCAGAACTTTCTGTCACCTAAATGTGAGGAAAACTTGTTTTTTTAGCCACTTTTTGAGGTTTGCAAAGGATTCTGGGTAACAGAACCTGGTCAGAGCCCCACGAGTCACCCCATCTTGGATTCCCCTAGGTCTCTAGTTTTCAAAAATGCACAGGTTTGGTAGGTTTCCCTATGTGCCGGCTGAGCTAGAGGCCAAAATCTACAGGTAGGCACTTTGCAAAAAACAGCTCTTTTTTTTGTCAAAAAATGGGATGTGTCCATGTTGTGTTTTGGGGCATTTCCTGTCGCGGGCGCTAGGCCTACCGACACAAGTGAGGTATCATTTTTATCGGGAGACTTGGGGGAACGCTTGGTGGAAGGAAATTTGTGGCTCCTCTCAGATTCCAGAACTTTCTGTCACCGAAATGTGAGGAAAACTTGTCTTTTTTAGCCACTTTTTGAGGTTTGCAAAGGATTCTGGGTAACAGAACCTGGTCAGAGCCCCACGAGTCACCCCATCTTGGATTCCCCTATGTCTCTAGTTTTCAAAAATGCACAGGTTTGGTAGGTTTCCCTATGTGCCGGCTGAGCTAGAGGCCAAAATCTACAGGTAGGCACTTTGCAAAAAACAGCTCTTTTTTTTGTCAAAAAATGTGATGTGTCCACGTTGTGTTTTGGGGCATTTCCTGTCGCGGGCGCTAGGCCTACCCACACAAGTGATGTATCATTTTTATCGGGAGACTTGGGGGAACGCTTGGTGGAAGGAAATTTGTTTCTCCTCTCAGATTCCAGAACTTTCTGTCACCGAAATGTGAGGAAAACTTGTTTTTTTTTGCCACTTTTTGAGGTTTGCAAAGGATTCTGGGTAACAGAACCTGGTCAGAGCCCCACGAGTCACCCCATCTTGGATTCCCCTAGGTCTCTAGTTTTAAAAAATGCACAGGTTTGGTAGGTTTCCCTTTGTGCCGGCTGAGCTAGAGGCCAAAATCTACAGGTAGGCACTTTGCAAAAAACAGCTCTGTATTTTGTCAAAAAATGGGATGTGTCCACGTTGTGTTTTGGGGCATTTCCTGTGGCGGGCGCTAGGCCTACCCACACAAGTGAGGTATCATTTTTATCGGGAGATTGGGGGAACGCTGGGTGGAAGGAAATTTGTGGCTCCTCTCAGATTCCAGAACTTTCTGTCACCGAAATGTGAGGAAAACTTGTTTTTTTAGCCACTTTTTGAGGTTTGCAAAGGATTCTGGGTAACAGAACCTGGTCAGAGCACCACGAGTCACCCCATCTTGGATTCCCCTAGGTCTCTAGTTTTAAAAAATGCACAGGTTTGGTAGGTTTCCCTATGTGCCGGCTGAGCTAGAGGCCAAAATCAACAGGTAGGAACTTTGCAAAAAACAGCTCTGTATTTTGTCAAAAAATGGGATGTGTTCACGTTGTGTTTTGGGGCATTTCCTGTGGCGGGCGCTAGGCCTACCCACAAAAGTGAGGTATCATTTTTATCGGGAGACTTGGGGGAACACTGGGTGGAAGGAAATTTGTGGCTCCTCTCAGATTCCAGAACTTTCTGTCACCGAAATGTGAGGAAAAATTGTTCTTTTAGCCACTTTTTGAGGTTTGCAAAGGATTCTGGGTAACAGAACCTGGTGAGAGCCCTACGAGTCACCCCATCTTGGATTCCCCTAGGTCTCTAGTTTTCAAAAATGCACAGGTTTGGTAGGTTTCCCTATGTGCTGGCTGAGCTAGAGGCAAAAATCTACAGGTAGGCACTTTGCAAAAAACAGCTCTGTATTTTGTCAAAAAATGGGATGTGTCCACGTTGTGTTTTGGGGCATTTGCTGTGGCGGGCGCTAGGCCTACCCACACAAGTGAGGTATCATTTTTATTGGGAGACTTGGGGGAACGCTGGGTAGAAGGAAATTTGTGGCTCCTTTCAGATTCCAGAACTTTCTGTCACCTAAATGTGAGGAAAACTTGTTTTTTTAGCCACTTTTTGAGGTTTGCAAAGGATTCTGGGTAACAGAACCTGGTCAGAGCCCCACGAGTCACCCCATCTTGGATTCCCCTAGGTCTCTAGTTTTCAAAAATGCACACATTTGGTAGGTTTCCCTATGTGCCGGCTGAGCTAGAGGCCAAAATCTACAGGTAGGCACTTTGCAAAAAACAGCTCTTTTTTTTGTCAAAAAATGGGATGTGTCCACGTTGTGTTTTGGGGCATTTCCTGTCGCGGGCGCTAGGCCTACCCACACAAGTGAGGTATCATTTTTATCGGGAGACTTGGGGGAACGCTTGGTGGAAGGAAATTTGTGGCTCCTCTCAGATTCCAGAACTGTCTGTCACCGAAATGTGAGGAAAACTTGTTTTTTTTTGCCACTTTTTGAGGTTTGCAAAGGATTCTGGGTAACAGAACCTGGTCAGAGCCCCACGAGTCACCCCATCTTGGATTCCCCTAGGTCTCTAGTTTTCAAAAATGCACAGGTTTGGTAGGTTTCCCTATGTGCCGGCTGAGCTAGATGCCAAAATCTGCAGGTAGGCACTTTGCAAAAAACAGCTCTGTATTTTGTCAAAAAATGGGATATGTCCACGTTGTGTTTTGGGGCATTTCCTGTGGCGGGCGCTAGGCCTACCCACACAATTGAGGTATCATTTTTATCGGGAGACTTGGGGGAACGCTGGGTGGAAGGAAATGTGTGGCTCCTCTCAGATTCCAGAACTTTCTGTCACCGAAATGTGAGGAAAACTTGTTTTTTTAGCCACTTTTTGAGGTTTGCAAAGGATTCTGGGTAACAGAACCTGGTCAGAGCCCCACGAGTCACCCCATCTTGGATTCCCCTATGTCTCTAGTTTTCAAAAATGCACAGGTTTGGTAGGTTTCCTTATGTGCCGGCTGAGCTAGAGGCCAAAATCTACAGGTAGGCACTTTGCAAAAAACAGCTCTGTATTTTGTCAAAAAATGGGATGTGTCCACGTTGTGTTTTGGGGCATTACCTGTGGCGGGCGCTAGGCCTACCCACACAAGTGAGGTATCATTTTTATCTGGAGACTTGGGGGAACGCTGGGTAGAAGGAAATTTGTGGCTCCTTTCAGATTCCAGAACTTTCTGTCACCTAAATGTGAGGAAAACTTGTTTTTTTAGCCACTTTTTGAGGTTTGCAAAGGATTCTGGGTAACAGAACCTGGTCAGAGCCCCACGAGTCACCCCATCTTGGATTCCCCTAGGTCTCTAGTTTTCAAAAATGCACAGGTTTGGTAGGTTTCCCTATGTGCCGGCTGAGCTAGAGGCCAAAATCTACAGGTAGGCACTTTGCAAAAAACAGCTCTTTTTTTTGTCAAAAAATGGGATGTGTCCACGTTGTGTTTTGGGGCATTTCCTGTCGCGGGCGCTAGGCCTACCGACACAAGTGAGGTATCATTTTTATCGGGAGACTTGGGGGAACGCTTGGTGGAAGGAAATTTGTGGCTCTTCTCAGATTCCAGAACTTTCTGTCACCGAAATGTGAGGAAAACTTGTCTTTTTTAGCCACTTTTTGAGGTTTGCAAAGGATTCTGGGTAACAGAACCTGGTCAGAGCCCCACGAGTCACCCCATCTTGGATTCCCCTAGGTCTCTAGTTTTCAAAAATGCACAGGTTTGGTAGGTTTCCCTATGTGCCGGCTGAGCTAGAGGCCAAAATCTACAGGTAGGCACTTTGCAAAAAACAGCTCTTTTTTTTGTCAAAAAATGGGATGTGTCCACGTTGTGTTTTGGGGCATTTCCTGTCGCGGGCGCTAGGCCTACCCACACAAGTGATGTATCATTTTTATCGGGAGACTTGGGGGAACGCTTGGTGGAAGGAAATTTGTTTCTCCTCTCAGATTCCAGAACTTTCTGTCACCGAAATGTGAGGAAAACTTGTTTTTTTTTGCCACTTTTTGAGTTTTGCAAAGGATTCTGGGTAACAGAACCTGGTCAGAGCCCCACGAGTCACCCCATCTTGGATTCCCCTAGGTCTCTAGTTTTAAAAAATGCACAGGTTTGGTAGGTTTCCCTTTGTGCCGGCTGAGCTAGAGGCCAAAATCTACAGGTAGGCACTTTGCAAAAAACAGCTCTGTATTTTGTCAAAAAATGGGATGTGTCCACGTTGTGTTTTGGGGCATTTCCTGTCACGGGCGCTAGGCCTACCCACACAAGTGAGGTATCATTTTTATCGGGAGACTTGGGGGAACGCTGTGTGGAAGGAAATTTGTGGCTCCTCTCAGATTCCAGAACTTTCTGTCACCGAAATGTGAGGAAAACTTGTTTTTTTTGCCACTTTTTGAGGTTTGCGAAGGATTCTGGGTAACAGAACCTGGTCAGAGCCCCACGAGTCACCCCATCTTGGATTCCCCTAGGTCTCTAGTTTTCAAAAATGCACAGGTTTTGTAGGTTTCCCTATGTGCCGGCTGAGCTAGACGCCAAAATCTACAGGTAGGCACTTTTAAAAAACAGCTCTGTATTTTGTCAAAAAATGGGATGTGTCCACGTTGTGTTTTGGGGCATTTCCTGTGGCGGGCGCTAGGCCTACCCACACAAGTGAGGTATCATTTTTATCGGGAGACTTGGGGGAACGCTGGGTGGAAGGAAATTTGTGGCTCCTCTCAGATTACAGAACTTTCTGTCACCGAAATGTGAGGAAAACTTGTTTTTTTATCCACTTTTTGAGGTTTGCAAAGGATTCTGGGTAACAGAACCTGGTCAGATCCCCACGAGTCACCCCATCTTGGATTCCCCTAGGTCTCTAGCTTTAAAAAATGCACAGGTTCGGTAGGTTTCCCTATGTGCCGGCTGAGCTAGAGGCCAAAATCTACAGGTAGGCACTTTGCAAAAAACAGCTCTGTATTTTGTCAAAAAATGGGATGTGTCCACGTTGTGTTTTGGGGCATTTCCTGTGGCGGGCGCTAGGCCTACCGACACAAGTGAGGTATCATTTTTATCGGGAGACTTGGGGGAACGCTGGGTAGAAGGAAATTTGTGGCTCCTTTCAGATTCCAGAACTTTCTGTCACCTAAATGTGAGGAAAACTTGTTTTTTTAGCCACTTTTTGAGGTTTGCAAAGGATTCTGGGTAACAGAACCTGGTCAGAGCCCCACGAGTCAACCCATCTTGGATTCCCCTAGGTCTCTAGTTTTCAAAAATGCACAGGTTTGGTAGGTTTCCCTATGTGCCGGCTGAGCTAGAGGCCAAAATCTACAGGTAGGCACTTTGCAAAAAACAGCTCTGTATTTTGTCAAAAAATGGGATGTGTCCACGTTGTGTTTTGGGGCATTTCCTGTCGCGGGCGCTAGGCCTACCCACACAAGTGAGGTATCATTTTTATCGGGTGACTTGGGGGAACGCTGTGTGGAAGGAAATTTGTGGCTCCTCTCAGATTCCAGAACTTTCTGTCACCGAAATGTGAGGAAAACTTGTTTTTTTATCCACTTTTTGAGGTTTGTGAAGGATTCTGGGTAACAGAACCTGGTCAGAGCCCCACGAGTCACCCCATCTTGGATTCCCCTAGGTCTCTAGTTTTCAAAAATGCACAGGTTTTGTAGGTTTCCCTATGTGCCGGCTGAGCTAGAGGCCAAAATCTACAGGTAGGCACTTTGCAAAAAACAGCTCTTTTTTTTGTCAAAAAATGGGATGTGTCCACGTTGTGTTTTGGGGCATTTCCTGTCGCGGGCGCTAGGCCTACCGACACAAGTGAGGTATCATTTTTATCGGGAGACTTGGGGGAACGCTTGGTGGAAGGAAATTTGTGGCTCTTCTCAGATTCCAGAACTTTCTGTCACCGAAATGTGAGGAAAACTTGTCTTTTTTAGCCACTTTTTGAGGTTTGCAAAGGATTCTGGGTAACAGAACCTGGTCAGAGCCCCACGAGTCACCCCATCTTGGATTCCCCTAGGTCTCTAGTTTTCAAAAATGCACAGGTTTGGTAGGTTTCCCTATGTGCCGGCTGAGCTAGAGGCCAAAATCTACAGGTAGGCACTTTGCAAAAAACAGCTCTTTTTTTTGTCAAAAAATGGGATGTGTCCACGTTGTGTTTTGGGGCATTTCCTGTCGCGGGCGCTAGGCCTACCCACACAAGTGATGTATCATTTTTATCGGGAGACTTGGGGGAACGCTTGGTGGAAGGAAATTTGTTTCTCCTCTCAGATTCCAGAACTTTCTGTCACCGAAATGTGAGGAAAACTTGTTTTTTTTTGCCTCTTTTTGAGTTTTGCAAAGGATTCTGGGTAACAGAACCTGGTCAGAGCCCCACGAGTCACCCCATCTTGGATTCCCCTAGGTCTCTAGTTTTAAAAAATGCACAGGTTTGGTAGGTTTCCCTTTGTGCCGGCTGAGCTAGAGGCCAAAATCTACAGGTAGGCACTTTGCAAAAAACAGCTCTGTATTTTGTCAAAAAATGGGATGTGTCCACGTTGTGTTTTGGGGCATTTCCTGTCGCGGGCGCTAGGCCTACCCACACAAGTGAGGTATCATTTTTATCGGGAGACTTGGGGGAACGCTGTGTGGAAGGAAATTTGTGGCTCCTCTCAGATTCCAGAACTTTCTGTCACCGAAATGTGAGGAAAACTTGTTTTTTTTGCCACTTTTTGAGGTTTGCGAAGGATTCTGGGTAACAGAACCTGGTCAGAGCCCCACGAGTCACCCCATCTTGGATTCCCCTAGGTCTCTAGTTTTCAAAAATGCACAGGTTTTGTAGGTTTCCCTATGTGCCGGCTGAGCTAGACGCCAAAATCTACAGGTAGGCACTTTTAAAAAACAGCTCTGTATTTTGTCAAAAAATGGGATGTGTCCACGTTGTGTTTTGGGGCATTTCCTGTGGCGGGCGCTAGGCCTACCCACACAAGTGAGGTATCATTTTTATCGGGAGACTTGGGGGAACGCTGGGTGGAAGGAAATTTGTGGCTCATCTCAGATTACAGAACTTTCTGTCACCGAAATGTGAGGAAAACTTGTTTTTTTATCCACTTTTTGAGGTTTGCAAAGGATTCTGGGTAACAGAACCTGGTCAGATCCCCACGAGTCACCCCATCTTGGATTCCCCTAGGTCTCTAGCTTTAAAAAATGCACAGGTTCGGTAGGTTTCCCTATGTGCCGGCTGAGCTAGAGGCCAAAATCTACAGGTAGGCACTTTGCAAAAAACAGCTCTGTATTTTGTCAAAAAATGGGATGTGTCCACGTTGTGTTTTGGGGCATTTCCTGTGGCGGGCGCTAGGCCTACCGACACAAGTGAGGTATCATTTTTATCGGGAGACTTGGGGGAACGCTGGGTAGAAGGAAATTTGTGGCTCCTTTCAGATTCCAGAACTTTCTGTCACCTAAATGTGAGGAAAACTTGTTTTTTTAGCCACTTTTTGAGGTTTGCAAAGGATTCTGGGTAACAGAACCTGGTCAGAGCCCCACGAGTCAACCCATCTTGGATTCCCCTAGGTCTCTAGTTTTCAAAAATGCACAGGTTTGGTAGGTTTCCCTATGTGCCGGCTGAGCTAGAGGCCAAAATCTACAGGTAGGCACTTTGCAAAAAACAGCTCTGTATTTTGTCAAAAAATGGGATGTGTCCACGTTGTGTTTTGGGGCATTTCCTGTCGCGGGCGCTAGGCCTACCCACACAAGTGAGGTATCATTTTTATCGGGAGACTTGGGGGAACGCTGTGTGGAAGGAAATTTGTGGCTCCTCTCAGATTCCAGAACTTTCTGTCACCGAAATGTGAGGAAAACTTGTTTTTTTATCCACTTTTTGAGGTTTGTGAAGGATTCTGGGTAACAGAACCTGGTCAGAGCCCCACGAGTCACCCCATCTTGGATTCCCCTAGGTCTCTAGTTTTCAAAAATGCACAGGTTTTGTAGGTTTCCCTATGTGCCGGCTGAGCTAGAGGCCAAAATCTACAGGTAGGCACTTTGCAAAAAACAGCTCTTTTTTTTGTCAAAAAATGGGATGTGTCCACGTTGTGTTTTGGGGCATTTCCTGTCACGGGCGCTAGGCCTACCCACACAAGTGAGGTATCATTTTTATCGGGAGACTTGGGGGAACACTGGGTGGAAGGAAATTTGTGGCTCCTCTCAGATTACAGAACTTTCTGTCACCGAAATGTGAGGAAAACTTGTTTGTTTATCCACTTTTTGAGGTTTGCAACGGATTCTGGGTAACAGAACCTGGTCAGATCCCCACGAGTCACCCCATCTTGGATTCCCCTAGGTCTCTAGTTTTCAAAAATGCACAGGTTTGGTAGGTTTCCCTATGTGCCGGCTGAGCTAGAGGCCAAAATCTACAGGTAGGCACTTTGCAAAAAACAGCTCTGTATTTTGTCAAAAAATGGGATGTGTCCACGTTGTGTTTTGGGGCATTTCCTGTGGCGGGCGCTAGGCCTACCCACACAAGTGAGGTATCATTTTTATCGGGAGACTTGGGGGAACGCTGGGTAGAAGGAAATTTGTGGCTCCTTTCAGATTCCAGAACTTTCTGTCACCTAAATGTGAGGAAAACTTGTTTTTTTAGCCACTTTTTGAGGTTTGCAAAGGATTCTGGGTAACAGAACCTGGTCAGAGCCCCACGAGTCAACCCATCTTGGATTCCCCTAGGTCTCTAGTTTTCAAAAATGCACAGGTTTGGTAGGTTTCCCTATGTGCCGGCTGAGCTAGAGGCCAAAATCTACAGGTAGGCACTTTGCAAAAAACAGCTCTGAATTTTGTCAAAAAATGGGATGTGTCTACGTTGTGTTTTGGGGCATTTCCTGTCGCGGGCGCTAGGCCTACCCACACAAGTGAGGTATCATTTTTATCGGGAGACTTGGGGGAACGCTGTGTGGAAGGAAATTTGTGGCTCCTCTCAGATTCCAGAACTTTCTGTCACCGAAATGTGAGGAAAACTTGTTTTTTTATCCACTTTTTGAGGTTTGTGAAGGATTCTGGGTAACAGAACCTGGTCAGAGCCCCACGAGTCACCCCATCTTGGATTCCCCTAGGTCTCTAGTTTTCAAAAATGCACAGGTTTTGTAGGTTTCCCTATGTGCCGGCTGAGCTAGAGGCCAAAATCTACAGGTAGGCACTTTGCAAAAAACAGCTCTTTTTTTTGTCAAAAAATGGGATGTGTCCACGTTGTGTTTTGGGGCATTTCCTGTCACGGGCGCTAGGCCTACCCACACAAGTGAGGTATCATTTTTATCGGGAGACTTGGGGGAACACTGGGTGGAAGGAAATTTGTGGCTCCTCTCAGATTACAGAACTTTCTGTCACCGAAATGTGAGGAAAACTTGTTTGTTTATCCACTTTTTGAGGTTTGCAACGGATTCTGGGTAACAGAACCTAGTCAGATCCCCACGAGTCACCCCATCTTGGATTCCCCTAGGTCTCTAGTTTTCAAAAATGCACAGGTTTGGTAGGTTTCCCTATGTGCCGGCTGAGCTAGAGGCCAAAATCTACAGGTAGGCACTTTGCAAAAAACAGCTCTGTATTTTGTCAAAAAATGGGATGTGTCCACGTTGTGTTTTGGGGCATTTCCTGTGGCGGGCGCTAGGCCTACCCACACAAGTGAGGTATCATTTTTATTGGGAGACTTGGGGGAACGCTGGGTAGAAGGAAATTTGTGGCTCCTTTCAGATTCCAGAACTTTCTGTCACCTAAATATGAGGAAAACTTGTTTTTTTAGCCACTTTTTGAGGTTTGCAAAGGATTCTGGGTAACAGAACCTGGTCAGAGCCCCACGAGTCACCCCATCTTGGATTCCCCTAGGTCTCTAGTTTTCAAAAATGCACAGGTTTGGTAGGTTTCCCTATGTGCCGGCTGAGCTAGAGGCCAAAATCTACAGGTAGGCACTTTGCAAAAAACAGCTCTTTTTTTGTCAAAAAATGGGATTTGTCCACGTTGTGTTTTGGGGCATTTCCTGTCGCGGGCGCTAGGCCTACCCACACAAGTGAGGTATCATTTTTATCGGGAGACTTGGTAGAACGCTTGGTGGAAGGAAATTTGTGGCTCCTCTCAGATTACAGAACTTTCTGTCACCTAAATGTGAGGAAAACTTGTTTTTTTAGCCACTTTTTGAGGTTTGCAAAGGATTCTGGGTAACAGAACCTGGTCAGAGCCCCACGAGTCAACCCATCTTGGATTCCCCTAGGTCTCTAGTTTTCAAAAATGCACAGGTTTGGTAGGTTTCCCTATGTGCCGGCTGAGCTAGAGGCCAAAATCTACAGGTAGGCACTTTGCAAAAAACAGCTCTGTATTTTGTCAAAAAATGGGATGTGTCCACGTTGTGTTTTGGGGCATTTCCTGTCGCGGGCGCTAGGCCTACCCACACAAGTGAGGTATCATTTTTATCGGGAGACTTGGGGGAACGCTGTGTGGAAGGAAATTTGTGGCTCCTCTCAGATTCCAGAACTTTCTGTCACCGAAATGTGAGGAAAACTTGTTTTTTTATCCACTTTTTGAGGTTTGTGAAGGATTCTGGGTAACAGAACCTGGTCAGAGCCCCACGAGTCACCCCATCTTGGATTCCCCTAGGTCTCTAGTTTTCAAAAATGCACAGGTTTTGTAGGTTTCCCTATGTGCCGGCTGAGCTAGAGGCCAAAATCTACAGGTAGGCACTTTGCAAAAAACAGCTCTGTATTTTGTCAAAAAATGGGATGTGTCCACGTTGTGTTTTGGGGCATTTCCTGTGGCGGGCGCTAGGCCTACCCACACAAGTGAGGTATCATTTTTATCGGGAGACTTGGGGGAACGCTGGGTGGAAGGAAATTTGTGGCTCCTCTCAGATTCCAGAACTTTCTGTCACCGAAATGTGAGGAAAACTTGTTTTTTTTTGCCACTTTTTGAGGTTTGCAAAGGATTCTGGGTAACAGAACCTGGTCAGAGCCCCACGAGTCACCCCATCTTGGATTCCCCTAGGCCTCTAGTTTTCAAAAATGCACAGGTTTGGTAGGTTTCCCTATGTGCCGGCTGAGCTAGAGGCCAAAATCTACAGGTAGGAACTTTGCAAAAAACAGCTCTGTATTTTGTCAAAAAATGGGATGTGTCCACGTTGTGTTTTGGGGCATTTCCTGTGGCGGGCGCTAGGCCTACCCACACAAGTGAGGTATCATTTTTATCGGGAGATTGGGGGAACGCTGGGTGGAAGGAAATTTGTGGCTACTCTCAGATTCCAGAACTTTCTGTCACCGAAATGTGAGGAAAACTTGTTTTTTTAGCCACTTTTTGAGGTTTGCAAAGGATTCTGGGTAACAGAACCTGGTCAGAGCACCACGAGTCACCCCATCTTGGATTCCCCTAGGTCTCTAGTTTTAAAAAATGCACAGGTTTGGTAGGTTTCCCTATGTGCCGGCTGAGCTAGAGGCCAAAATCAACAGGTAGGAACTTTGCAAAAAACAGCTCTGTATTTTGTCAAAAAATGGGATGTGTCCACGTTGTGTTTTGGGGCATTTCCTGTGGCGGGCGCTAGGCCTACCCACACAAGTGAGGTATCATTTTTATCGGGAGACTTGGGGGAACACTGGGTGGAAGGAAATTTGTGGCTCCTCTCAGATTCCAGAACTTTCTGTCACCGAAATGTGAGGAAAAATTGTTTTTTTAGCCACTTTTTGAGGTTTGCAAAGGATTCTGGGTAACAGAACCTGGTGAGAGCCCTACGAGTCACCCCATCTTGGATTCCCCTAGGTCTCTAGTTTTCAAAAATGCACAGGTTTGGTAGGTTTCCCTATGTGCTGGCTGAGCTAGAGGCAAAAATCTACAGGTAGGCACTTTGCAAAAAACAGCTCTGTATTTTGTCAAAAAATGGGATGTGTCCACGTTGTGTTTTGGGGCATTTGCTGTGGCGGGCGCTAGGCCTACCCACACAAGTGAGGTATCATTTTTATTGGGAGACTTGGGGGAACGCTGGGTAGAAGGAAATTTGTGGCTCCTTTCAGATTCCAGAACTTTCTGTCACCTAAATGTGAGGAAAACTTGTTTTTTTAGCCACTTTTTGAGGTTTGCAAAGGATTCTGGGTAACAGAACCTGGTCAGAGCCCCACGAGTCACCCCATCTTGGATTCCCCTAGGTCTCTAGTTTTCAAAAATGCACACATTTGGTAGGTTTCCCTATGTGCCGGCTGAGCTAGAGGCCAAAATCTACAGGTAGGCACTTTGCAAATAACAGCTCTTTTTTTTGTCAAAAAATGGGATGTGTCCACGTTGTGTTTTGGGGCATTTCCTGTCGCGGGCGCTAGGCCTTCCCACACAAGTGAGGTATCATTTTTATCGGGAGACTTGGGGGAACGCTTGGTGGAAGGAAATTTGTGGCTCCTCTCAGATTCCAGAACTGTCTGTCACCGAAATGTGAGGAAAACTTGTTTTTTTTTGCCACTTTTTGAAGTTTGCAAAGGATTCTGGGTAACAGAACCTGGTCAGAGCCCCACGAGTCACCCCATCTTGGATTCCCCTAGGTCTCTAGTTTTCAAAAATGCACAGGTTTGGTAGGTTTCCCTATGTGCCGGCTGAGCTAGATGCCAAAATCTACAGGTAGGCACTTTGCAAAAAACAGCTCTGTATTTTGTCAAAAAATGGGATATGTCCACGTTGTGTTTTGGGGCATTTCCTGTGGCGGGCGCTAGGCCTACACACACAATTGAGGTATCATTTTTATCTGGAGACTTGGGGGAACGCTGGGTAGAAGGAAATTTGTGGCTCCTTTCAGATTCCAGAACTTTCTGTCACCGAAATGTGAGGAAAACTTGTTTTTTTATCTACTTTTTGAGGTTTGTGAAGGATTCTGGGTAACAGAACCTGGTCAGAGCCCCACGAGTCACCCCATCTTGGATTCCCCTAGGTCTCTAGTTTTCAAAAATGCACAGGTTTTGTAGGTTTCCCTATGTGCCGGCTGAGCTAGAGGCCAAAATCTACAGGTAGGCACTTTGCAAAAAACAGCTCTTTTTTTTGTCAAAAAATGGGATGTGTCCACGTTGTGTTTTGGGGCATTTCCTGTCACGGGCGCTAGGCCTACCCACACAAGTGAGGTATCATTTTTATCGGGAGACTTGGGGGAACACTGGGTGGAAGGAAATTTGTGGCTCCTCTCAGATTACAGAACTTTCTGTCACCGAAATGTGAGGAAAACTTGTTTGTTTATCCACTTTTAGAGGTTTGCAACGGATTCTGGGTAACAGAACCTGGTCAGATCCCCACGAGTCACCCCATCTTGGATTCCCCTAGGTCTCTAGTTTTCAAAAATGCACAGGTTTGGTAGGTTTCCCTATGTGCCGGCTGAGCTAGAGGCCAAAATCTACAGGTAGGCACTTTGCAAAAAACAGCTCTGTATTTTGTCAAAAAATGGGATGTGTCCACGTTGTGTTTTGGGGCGTTTCCTGTGGCGGGCGCTAGGCCTACCCACACAAGTGAGGTATCATTTTTATTGGGAGACTTGGGGGAACGCTGGGTAGAAGGAAATTTGTGGCTCCTTTCAGATTCCAGAACTTTCTGTCACCTAAATATGAGGAAAACTTGTTTTTTTAGCCACTTTTTGAGGTTTGCAAAGGATTCTGGGTAACAGAACCTGGTCAGAGCCCCACGAGTCACCCCATCTTGGATTCCCCTAGGTCTCTAGTTTTCAAAAATGCACAGGTTTGGTAGGTTTCCCTATGTGCCGGCTGAGCTAGAGGCCAAAATCTACAGGTAGGCACTTTGCAAAAAACAGCTCTTTTTTTGTCAAAAAATGGGATTTGTCCACGTTGTGTTTTGGGGCATTTCCTGTCGCGGGCGCTAGGCCTACCCACACAAGTGAGGTATCATTTTTATCGGGAGACTTGGTAGAACGCTTGGTGGAAGGAAATTTGTGGCTCCTCTCAGATTCCAGAACTTTCTGTCACCGAAATGTGAGGAAAACTTGTTTTTTTTTTGCCACTTTTGAGGTTTGCAAAGGATTCTGGGTAACAGAACCTGGTCAGAGCCCCACGAGTCACCCCATCTTGGATTCCCCTAGGTCTCTAGTTTTAAAAAATGCACAGGTTTGGTAGGTTTCCCTATGTGCCGGCTGAGCTAGAGGCCAAAATCTACAGGTAGGCACTTTGCAAAAAACAGCTCTGTATTTTGTCAAAAAATGGGATGTGTCCACGTTGTGTTTTGGGGCATATCCTGTCGCGGGCGCTAGGCCTACCCACACAAGTGAGGTATCATTTTTATCGGGAGACTTGGGGGAACGCTGTGTTGAAGGAAATTTGTGGCTCCTCTCAGATTCCAGAACTTTCTGTCACCGAAATGTGAGGAAAACTTGTTTTTTTTGCCACTTTTTGAGGTTTGCGAAGGATTCTGGGTAACAGAACCTGGTCAGAGCCCCACGAGTCACCCCATCATGGATTCCCCTAGGTCTCTAGTTTTAAAAAATGCACAGGTTTGGTAGGTTTCCCTATGTGCCGGCTGAGCTAGAGGCCAAAATCAACAGGTAGGAACTTTGCAAAAAACAGCTCTGTATTTTGTCAAAAAATGGGATATGTCCACGTTGTGTTTTGGGGCATTTCCTGTGGCGGGCGCTAGGCCTACCCACACAAGTGAGGTATCATTTTTATCGGGAGACTTGGGGGAACACTGGGTGGAAGGAAATTTGTGGCTCCTCTCAGATTCCAGAACTTTCTGTCACCGAAATGTGAGGAAAAATTGTTTTTTTAGCCACTTTTTGAGGTTTGCAAAGGATTCTGGGTGACAGAACCTGGTGAGAGCCCTACGAGTCACCCCATCTTGGATTCCCCTAGGTCTCTAGTTTTAAAAAATGCACAGGTTTGGTAGGTTTCCCTATGTGCCGGCTGAGCTAGAGGCCAAAATCAACAGGTAGGAACTTTGCAAAAAACAGCTCTGTATTTTGTCAAAAAATGGGATGTGTCCACGTTGTGTTTTGGGGCATTTCCTGTGGCGGGCGCTAGGCCTACCCACACAAGTGAGGTATCATTTTTATCGGGAGACTTGGGGGAACACTGGGTGGAAGGAAATTTGTGGCTCCTCTCAGATTCCAGAACTTTCTGTCACCGAAATGTGAGGAAAACTTGTTTTTTTAGCCACTTTTTGAGGTTTGCAAAGGATTCTGGGTAACAGAACCTGGTCAGAGCCCCACGAGTCACCCCATCTTGGATTCCCCTAGGTCTCTAGTTTTCAAAAATGCACAGGTTTGGTAGGTTTCCCTATGTGCCAGCTGAGCTAGAGGCCAAAATCTACAGGTAGGCACTTTGCAAAAAACAGCTCTGTATTTTGTCAAAAAATGGGATGTGTCCACGTTGTGTTTTGGGGCATTTCCTGTGGCGGGCGCTAGGCCTACCCACACAAGTGAGGTATCATTTTTATCGGGAGACTTGGGGGAACGCTGGGTGGAAGGAAATTTGTGGCTCCTCTCAGATTCCAGAACTTTCTGTCACCGAAATGTGAGGAAAACTTGTTTTTTTTTGCCACTTTTTGAGGTTTGCAAAGGATTCTGGGTAACAGAACCTGGTCAGAGCCCCACGAGTCACCCCATCTTGGATTCCCCTAGGCCTCTAGTTTTCAAAAATGCACAGGTTTGGTAGGTTTCCCTATGTGCCGGCTGAGCTAGAGGCCAAAATCTACAGGTAGGAACTTTGCAAAAAACAGCTCTGTATTTTGTCAAAAAATGGGATGTGTCCACGTTGTGTTTTGGGGCATTTCCTGTGGCGGGCGCTAGGCCTACCCACACAAGTGAGGTATCATTTTTATCGGGAGATTGGGGGAACGCTGGGTGGAAGGAAATTTGTGGCTCCTCTCAGATTCCAGAACTTTCTGTCACCGAAATGTGAGGAAAACTTGTTTTTTTAGCCACTTTTTGAGGTTTGCAAAGGATTCTGGGTAACAGAACCTGGTCAGAGCACCACGAGTCACCCCATCTTGGATTCCCCTAGGTCTCTAGTTTTAAAAAATGCACAGGTTTGGTAGGTTTCCCTATGTGCCGGCTGAGCTAGAGGCCAAAATCAACAGGTAGGAACTTTGCAAAAAACAGCTCTGTATTTTGTCAAAAAATGGGATGTGTCCACGTTGTGTTTTGGGGCATTTCCTGTGGCGGGCGCTAGGCCTACCCACACAAGTGAGGTATCATTTTTATCGGGAGACTTGGGGGAACACTGGGTGGAAGGAAATTTGTGGCTCCTCTCAGATTCCAGAACTTTCTGTCACCGAAATGTGAGGAAAAATTGTTCTTTTAGCCACTTTTTGAGGTTTGCAAAGGATTCTGGGTAACAGAACCTGGTGAGAGCCCTACGAGTCACCCCATCTTGGATTCCCCTAGGTCTCTAGTTTTCAAAAATGCACAGGTTTGGTAGGTTTCCCTATGTGCTGGCTGAGCTAGAGGCAAAAATCTACAGGTAGGCACTTTGCAAAAAACAGCTCTGTATTTTGTCAAAAAATGGGATGTGTCCACGTTGTGTTTTGGGGCATTTGCTGTGGCGGGCGCTAGGCCTACCCACACAAGTGAGGTATCATTTTTATTGGGAGACTTGGGGGAACGCTGGGTAGAAGGAAATTTGTGGCTCCTTTCAGATTCCAGAACTTTCTGTCACCTAAATGTGAGGAAAACTTGTTTTTTTAGCCACTTTTTGAGGTTTGCAAAGGATTCTGGGTAACAGAACCTGGTCAGAGCCCCACGAGTCACCCCATCTTGGATTCCCCTAGGCCTCTAGTTTTCAAAAATGCACAGGTTTGGTAGGTTTCCCTATGTGCCGGCTGAGCTAGAGGCCAAAATCTACAGGTAGGAACTTTGCAAAAAACAGCTCTGTATTTTGTCAAAAAATGGGATGTGTCCACGTTGTGTTTTGGGGCATTTCCTGTGGCGGGCGCTAGGCCTACCCACACAAGTGAGGTATCATTTTTATCGGGAGACTTGGGGGAACACTGGGTGGAAGGAAATTTGTGGCTCCTCTCAGATTCCAGAACTTTCTGTCACCGAAATGTGAGGAAAAATTGTTTTTTTAGCCACTTTTTGAGGTTTGCAAAGGATTCTGGGTGACAGAACCTGGTGAGAGCCCTACGAGTCACCCCATCTTGGATTCCCCTAGGTCTCTAGTTTTCAAAAATGCACAGGTTTGGTAGGTTTCCCTATGTGCTGGCTGAGCTAGAGGCAAAAATCTACAGGTAGGCACTTTGCAAAAAACAGCTCTGTATTTTGTCAAAAAATGGGATGTGTCCACGTTGTGTTTTGGGGCATTTCCTGTGGCGGGCGCTAGGCCTACCCACACAAGTGAGGTATCATTTTTATCGGGAGACTTGGGGGAACGCTGGGTGGGAGGAAATTTGTGGCTCCCCTCAGATTCCAGAACTTTCTGTCACCGAAATGTGAGGAAAACGTGTTTGTTTTGGCCACTTTTTGAGGTTTGCAAAGGATTCTGGGTAACAGAACCTGGTCAGAGCCCCACGAGTCACCCCATCTTGGATTCCCCTAGGTCTCTAGTTTTAAAAAATGCACAGGTTTGGTAGGTTTCCCTATGTGCCGGCTGAGCTAGAGGCCAAAATCAACAGGTAGGAACTTTGCAAAAAACAGCTCTGTATTTTGTCAAAAAATGGGATGTGTCCACGTTGTGTTTTGGGGCATTTCCTGTGGCGGGCGCTAGGCCTACCCACACAAGTGAGGTATCATTTTTATCGGGAGACTTGGGGGAACACTGGGTGGAAGGAAATTTGTGGCTCCTCTCAGATTCCAGAACTTTCTGTCACCGAAATGTGAGGAAAACTTGTTTTTTTAGCCACTTTTTGAGGTTTGCAAAGGATTCTGGGTAACAGAACCTGGTCAGAGCCCCACGAGTCACCCCATCTTGGATTCCCCTAGGTCTCTAGTTTTCAAAAATGCACAGGTTTGGTAGGTTTCCCTATGTGCCGGCTGAGCTAGAGGCCAAAATCTACAGGTAGGCACTTTGCAAAAAACAGCTCTGTATTTTGTCAAAAAATGGGATGTGTCCACGTTGTGTTTTGGGGCATTTCCTGTGGCGGGCGCTAGGCCTACCCACACAAGTGAGGTATCATTTTTATCGGGAGACTTGGGGGAACGCTGGGTGGAAGGAAATTTGTGGCTCCTCTCAGATTCCAGAACTTTCTGTCACCGAAATGTGAGGAAAACTTGTTTTTTTTTGCCACTTTTTGAGGTTTGCAAAGGATTCTGGGTAACAGAACCTGGTCAGAGCCCCACGAGTCACCCCATCTTGGATTCCCCTAGGCCTCTAGTTTTCAAAAATGCACAGGTTTGGTAGGTTTCCCTATGTGCCGGCTGAGCTAGAGGCCAAAATCTACAGGTAGGAACTTTGCAAAAAACAGCTCTGTATTTTGTCAAAAAATGGGATGTGTCCACGTTGTGTTTTGGGGCATTTCCTGTGGCGGGCGCTAGGCCTACCCACACAAGTGAGGTATCATTTTTATCGGGAGATTGGGGGAACGCTGGGTGGAAGGAAATTTGTGGCTCCTCTCAGATTCCAGAACTTTCTGTCACCGAAATGTGAGGAAAACTTGTTTTTTTAGCCACTTTTTGAGGTTTGCAAAGGATTCTGGGTAACAGAACCTGGTCAGAGCACCACGAGTCACCCCATCTTGGATTCCCCTAGGTCTCTAGTTTTAAAAAATGCACAGGTTTGGTAGGTTTCCCTATGTGCCGGCTGAGCTAGAGGCCAAAATCAACAGGTAGGAACTTTGCAAAAAACAGCTCTGTATTTTGTCAAAAAATGGGATGTGTCCACGTTGTGTTTTGGGGCATTTCCTGTGGCGGGCGCTAGGCCTACCCACACAAGTGAGGTATCATTTTTATCGGGAGACTTGGGGGAACACTGGGTGGAAGGAAATTTGTGGCTCCTCTCAGATTCCAGAACTTTCTGTCACCGAAATGTGAGGAAAAATTGTTCTTTTAGCCACTTTTTGAGGTTTGCAAAGGATTCTGGGTAACAGAACCTGGTGAGAGCCCTACGAGTCACCCCATCTTGGATTCCCCTAGGTCTCTAGTTTTCAAAAATGCACAGGTTTGGTAGGTTTCCCTATGTGCTGGCTGAGCTAGAGGCAAAAATCTACAGGTAGGCACTTTGCAAAAAACAGCTCTGTATTTTGTCAAAAAATGGGATGTGTCCACGTTGTGTTTTGGGGCATTTGCTGTGGCGGGCGCTAGGCCTACCCACACAAGTGAGGTATCATTTTTATTGGGAGACTTGGGGGAACGCTGGGTAGAAGGAAATTTGTGGCTCCTTTCAGATTCCAGAACTTTCTGTCACCTAAATGTGAGGAAAACTTGTTTTTTTAGCCACTTTTTGAGGTTTGCAAAGGATTCTGGGTAACAGAACCTGGTCAGAGCCCCACGAGTCACCCCATCTTGGATTCCCCTAGGCCTCTAGTTTTCAAAAATGCACAGGTTTGGTAGGTTTCCCTATGTGCCGGCTGAGCTAGAGGCCAAAATCTACAGGTAGGAACTTTGCAAAAAACAGCTCTGTATTTTGTCAAAAAATGGGATGTGTCCACGTTGTGTTTTGGGGCATTTCCTGTGGCGGGCGCTAGGCCTACCCACACAAGTGAGGTATCATTTTTATCGGGAGACTTGGGGGAACACTGGGTGGAAGGAAATTTGTGGCTCCTCTTAGATTCCAGAACTTTCTGTCACCGAAATGTGAGGAAAAATTGTTTTTTTAGCCACTTTTTGAGGTTTGCAAAGGATTCTGGGTGACAGAACCTGGTGAGAGCCCTACGAGTCACCCCATCTTGGATTCCCCTAGGTCTCTAGTTTTCAAAAATGCACAGGTTTGGTAGGTTTCCCTATGTGCTGGCTGAGCTAGAGGCAAAAATCTACAGGTAGGCACTTTGCAAAAAACAGCTCTGTATTTTGTCAAAAAATGGGATGTGTCCACGTTGTGTTTTGGGGCATTTCCTGTGGCGGGCGCTAGGCCTACCCACACAAGTGAGGTATCATTTTTATCGGGAGACTTGGGGGAACGCTGGGTGGGAGGAAATTTGTGGCTCCCCTCAGATTCCAGAACTTTCTGTCACCGAAATGTGAGGAAAACGTGTTTGTTTTGGCCACTTTTTGAGGTTTGCAAAGGATTCTGGGTAACAGAACCTGGTCAGAGCCCTACGAGTCACCCCATCTTGGATTCCCCTAGGTCTCTAGTTTTAAAAAATGCACAGGTTTGGTAGGTTTCCCTATGTGCCGGCTGAGCTAGAGGCCAAAATCAACAGGTAGGAACTTTGCAAAAAACAGCTCTGTATTTTGTCAAAAAATGGGATGTGTCCACGTTGTGTTTTGGGGCATTTCCTGTGGCGGGCGCTAGGCCTACCCACACAAGTGAGGTATCATTTTTATCGGGAGACTTGGGGGAACACTGGGTGGAAGGAAATTTGTGGCTCCTCTCAGATTCCAGAACTTTCTGTCACCGAAATGTGAGGAAAACTTGTTTTTTTAGCCACTTTTTGAGGTTTGCAAAGGATTCTGGGTAACAGAACCTGGTCAGAGCCCCACGAGTCACCCCATCTTGGATTCCCCTAGGTCTCTAGTTTTCAAAAATGCACAGGTTTGGTAGGTTTCCCTATGTGCCGGCTGAGCTAGAGGCCAAAATCTACAGGTAGGCACTTTGCAAAAAACAGCTCTGTATTTTGTCAAAAAATGGGATGTGTCCACGTTGTGTTTTGGGGCATTTCCTGTGGCGGGCGCTAGGCCTACCCACACAAGTGAGGTATCATTTTTATCGGGAGACTTGGGGGAACGCTGGGTGGAAGGAAATTTGTGGCTCCTCTCAGATTCCAGAACTTTCTGTCACCGAAATGTGAGGAAAACTTGTTTTTTTTTGCCACTTTTTGAGGTTTGCAAAGGATTCTGGGTAACAGAACCTGGTCAGAGCCCCACGAGTCACCCCATCTTGGATTCCCCTAGGCATCTAGTTTTCAAAAATGCACAGGTTTGGTAGGTTTCCCTATGTGCCGGCTGAGCTAGAGGCCAAAATCTACAGGTAGGAACTTTGCAAAAAACAGCTCTGTATTTTGTCAAAAAATGGGATGTGTCCACGTTGTGTTTTGGGGCATTTCCTGTGGCGGGCGCTAGGCCTACCCACACAAGTGAGGTATCATTTTTATCGGGAGATTGGGGGAACGCTGGGTGGAAGGAAATTTGTGCCTCCTCTCAGATTCCAGAACTTTCTGTCACCGAAATGTGAGGAAAACTTGTTTTTTTAGCCACTTTTTGAGGTTTGCAAAGGATTCTGGGTAACAGAACCTGGTCAGAGCACCACGAGTCACCCCATCTTGGATTCCCCTAGGTCTCTAGTTTTAAAAAATGCACAGGTTTGGTAGGTTTCCCTATGTGCCGGCTGAGCTAGAGGCCAAAATCAACAGGTAGGAACTTTGCAAAAAACAGCTCTGTATTTTGTCAAAAAATGGGATGTGTCCACGTTGTGTTTTGGGGCATTTCCTGTGGCGGGCGCTAGGCCTACCCACACAAGTGAGGTATCATTTTTATCGGGAGACTTGGGGGAACACTGGGTGGAAGGAAATTTGTGGCTCCTCTCAGATTCCAGAACTTTCTGTCACCGAAATGTGAGGAAAAATTGTTCTTTTAGCCACTTTTTGAGGTTTGCAAAGGATTCTGGGTAACAGAACCTGGTGAGAGCCCTACGAGTCACCCCATCTTGGATTCCCCTAGGTCTCTAGTTTTCAAAAATGCACAGGTTTGGTAGGTTTCCCTATGTGCTGGCTGAGCTAGAGGCAAAAATCTACAGGTAGGCACTTTGCAAAAAACAGCTCTGTATTTTGTCAAAAAATGGGATGTGTCCACGTTGTGTTTTGGGGCATTTGCTGTGGCGGGCGCTAGGCCTACCCACACAAGTGAGGTATCATTTTTATTGGGAGACTTGGGGGAACGCTGGGTAGAAGGAAATTTGTGGCTCCTTTCAGATTCCAGAGCTTTCTGTCACCTAAATGTGAGGAAAACTTGTTTTTTTAGCCACTTTTTGAGGTTTGCAAAGGATTCTGGGTAACAGAACCTGGTCAGAGCCCCACGAGTCACCCCATCTTGGATTCCCCTAGGCCTCTAGTTTTCAAAAATGCACAGGTTTGGTAGGTTTCCCTATGTGCCGGCTGAGCTAGAGGCCAAAATCTACAGGTAGGAACTTTGCAAAAAACAGCTCTGTATTTTGTCAAAAAATGGGATGTGTCCACGTTGTGTTTTGGGGCATTTCCTGTGGCGGGCGCTAGGCCTACCCACACAAGTGAGGTATCATTTTTATCGGGAGACTTGGGGGAACACTGGGTGGAAGGAAATTTGTGGCTCCTCTTAGATTCCAGAACTTTCTGTCACCGAAATGTGAGGAAAAATTGTTTTTTTAGCCACTTTTTGAGGTTTGCAAAGGATTCTGGGTGACAGAACCTGGTGAGAGCCCTACGAGTCACCCCATCTTGGATTCCCCTAGGTCTCTAGTTTTCAAAAATGCACAGGTTTGGTAGGTTTCCCTATGTGCTGGCTGAGCTAGAGGCAAAAATCTACAGGTAGGCACTTTGCAAAAAACAGCTCTGTATTTTGTCAAAAAATGGGATGTGTCCACGTTGTGTTTTGGGGCATTTCCTGTGGCGGGCGCTAGGCCTACCCACACAAGTGAGGTATCATTTTTATCGGGAGACTTGGGGGAACGCTGGGTGGGAGGAAATTTGTGGCTCCCCTCAGATTCCAGAACTTTCTGTCACCGAAATGTGAGGAAAACGTGTTTGTTTTGGCCACTTTTTGAGGTTTGCAAAGGATTCTGGGTAACAGAACCTGGTCAGAGCCCCACGAGTCACCCCATCTTGGATTCCCCTAGGTCTCTAGTTTTAAAAAATGCACAGGTTTGGTAGGTTTCCCTATGTGCCGGCTGAGCTAGAGGCCAAAATCAACAGGTAGGAACTTTGCAAAAAACAGCTCTGTATTTTGTCAAAAAATGGGATGTGTCCACGTTGTGTTTTGGGGCATTTCCTGTGGCGGGCGCTAGGCCTACCCACACAAGTGAGGTATCATTTTTATCGGGAGACTTGGGGGAACACTGGGTGGAAGGAAATTTGTGGCTCCTCTCAGATTCCAGAACTTTCTGTCACCGAAATGTGAGGAAAACTTGTTTTTTTAGCCACTTTTTGAGGTTTGCAAAGGATTCTGGGTAACAGAACCTGGTCAGAGCCCCACGAGTCACCCCATCTTGGATTCCCCTAGGTCTCTAGTTTTCAAAAATGCACAGGTTTGGTAGATTTCCCTATGTGCCGGCTGAGCTAGAGGCCAAAATCTACAGGTAGGCACTTTGCAAAAAACAGCTCTGTATTTTGTCAAAAAATGGGATGTGTCCACGTTGTGTTTTGGGGCATTTCCTGTGGCGGGCGCTAGGCCTACCCACACAAGTGAGGTATCATTTTTATCGGGAGACTTGGGGGAACGCTGGGTGGAAGGAAATTTGTGGCTCCTCTCAGATTCCAGAACTTTCTGTCACCGAAATGTGAGGAAAACTTGTTTTTTTTTGCCACTTTTTGAGGTTTGCAAAGGATTCTGGGTAACAGAACCTGGTCAGAGCCCCACGAGTCACCCCATCTTGGATTCCCCTAGGCCTCTAGTTTTCAAAAATGCACAGGTTTGGTAGGTTTCCCTATGTGCCGGCTGAGCTAGAGGCCAAAATCTACAGGTAGGAACTTTGCAAAAAACAGCTCTGTATTTTGTCAAAAAATGGGATGTGTCCACGTTGTGTTTTGGGGCATTTCCTGTGGCGGGCGCTAGGCCTACCCACACAAGTGAGGTATCATTTTTATCGGGAGATTGGGGGAACGCTGGGTGGAAGGAAATTTGTGGCTCCTCTCAGATTCCAGAACTTTCTGTCACCGAAATGTGAGGAAAACTTGTTTTTTTAGCCACTTTTTGAGGTTTGCAAAGGATTCTGGGTAACAGAACCTGGTCAGAGCACCACGAGTCACCCCATCTTGGATTCCCCTAGGTCTCTAGTTTTAAAAAATGCACAGGTTTGGTAGGTTTCCCTATGTGCCGGCTGAGCTAGAGGCCAAAATCAACAGGTAGGAACTTTGCAAAAAACAGCTCTGTATTTTGTCAAAAAATGGGATGTGTCCACGTTGTGTTTTGGGGCATTTCCTGTGGCGGGCGCTAGGCCTACCCACACAAGTGAGGTATCATTTTTATCGGGAGACTTGGGGGAACACTGGGTGGAAGGAAATTTGTGGCTCCTCTCAGATTCCAGAACTTTCTGTCACCGAAATGTGAGGAAAAATTGTTCTTTTAGCCACTTTTTGAGGTTTGCAAAGGATTCTGGGTAACAGAACCTGGTGAGAGCCCTACGAGTCACCCCATCTTGGATTCCCCTAGGTCTCTAGTTTTCAAAAATGCACAGGTTTGGTAGGTTTCCCTATGTGCTGGCTGAGCTAGAGGCAAAAATCTACAGGTAGGCACTTTGAAAAAAACAGCTCTGTATTTTGTCAAAAAATGGGATGTGTCCACGTTGTGTTTTGGGGCATTTGCTGTGGCGGGCGCTAGGCCTACCCACACAAGTGAGGTATCATTTTTATTGGGAGACTTGGGGGAACGCTGGGTAGAAGGAAATTTGTGGCTCCTTTCAGATTCCAGAACTTTCTGTCACCTAAATGTGAGGAAAACTTGTTTTTTTAGCCACTTTTTGAGGTTTGCAAAGGATTCTGGGTAACAGAACCTGGTCAGAGCCCCACGAGTCACCCCATCTTGGATTCCCCTAGGTCTCTAGTTTTCAAAAATGCACACATTTGGTAGGTTTCCCTATGTGCCGGCTGAGCTAGAGGCCAAAATCTACAGGTAGGCACTTTGCAAAAAACAGCTCTTTTTTTTGTCAAAAAATGGGATGTGTCCAAGTTGTGTTTTGGGGCATTTCCAGTCGCGGGCGCTAGGCCTACCCACACAAGTGAGGTATCATTTTTATCGGGAGACTTGGGGGAACGCTTGGTGGAAGGAAATTTGTGGCTCCTCTCAGATTCCAGAACTGTCTGTCACCGAAATGTGAGGAAAACTTGTTTTTTTTTGCCACTTTTTGAGGTTTGCAAAGGATTATGGGTAACAGAACCTGGTCAGAGCCCCACGAGTCACCCCATCTTGGATTCCCCTAGGTCTCTAGTTTTCAAAAATGCACAGGCTTGGTAGGTTTCCCTATGTGCCGGCTGAGCTAGATGCCAAAATCTACAGGTAGGCACTTTGCAAAAAACAGCTCTGTATTTTGTCAAAAAATGGGATATGTCCACGTTGTGTTTTGGGGCATTTCCTGTGGCGGGCGCTAGGCCTACCCACACAATTGAGGTATCATTTTTATCGGGAGACTTGGGGGAACGCTGGGTGGAAGGAAATTTGTGGCTCCTCTCAGATTCCAGAACTTTCTGTCACCGAAATGTGAGCAAAACTTGTTTTTTTAGCCACTTTTTGAGGTTTGCAAAGGATTCTGGGTAACAGAACCTGGTCAGAGCCCCACGAGTCACCCCATCTTGGATTCCCCTATGTCTCTAGTTTTCAAAAATGCACAGGTTTGGTAGGTTTCCTTATGTGCCGGCTGAGCTAGAGGCCAAAATCTACAGGTAGGCACTTTGCAAAAAACAGCTCTGTATTTTGTCAAAAAATGGGATGTGTCCACGTTGTGTTTTGGGGCATTTCCTGTGGCGGGCGCTAGGCCTACCCACACAAGTGAGGTATCATTTTTATCGGGAGACTTGGGGGAACGCTGGGTGGGAGGAAATTTGTGGCTCCCCTCAGATTCCAGAACTTTCTGTCACCGAAATGTGAGGAAAACGTGTTTGTTTTGGCCACTTTTTGAGGTTTGCAAAGGATTCTGGGTAACAGAACCTGGTCAGAGCCCCACGAGTCACCCCATCTTGGATTCCCCTAGGTCTCTAGTTTTAAAAAATGCACAGGTTTGGTAGGTTTCCCTATGTGCCGGCTGAGCTAGAGGCCAAAATCAACAGGTAGGAACTTTGCAAAAAACAGCTCTGTATTTTGTCAAAAAATGGGATGTGTCCACGTTGTGTTTTGGGGCATTTCCTGTGGCGGGCGCTAGGCCTACCCACACAAGTGAGGTATCATTTTTATCGGGAGACTTGGGGGAACACTGGGTGGAAGGAAATTTGTGGCTCCTCTCAGATTCCAGAACTTTCTGTCACCGAAATGTGAGGAAAACTTGTTTTTTTAGCCACTTTTTGAGGTTTGCAAAGGATTCTGGGTAACAGAACCTGGTCAGAGCCCCACGAGTCACCCCATCTTGGATTCCCCTAGGTCTCTAGTTTTCAAAAATGCACAGGTTTGGTAGATTTCCCTATGTGCCGGCTGAGCTAGAGGCCAAAATCTACAGGTAGGCACTTTGCAAAAAACAGCTCTGTATTTTGTCAAAAAATGGGATGTGTCCACGTTGTGTTTTGGGGCATTTCCTGTGGCGGGCGCTAGGCCTACCCACACAAGTGAGGTATCATTTTTATCGGGAGACTTGGGGGAACGCTGGGTGGAAGGAAATTTGTGGCTCCTCTCAGATTCCAGAACTTTCTGTCACCGAAATGTGAGGAAAACTTGTTTTTTTTTGCCACTTTTTGAGGTTTGCAAAGGATTCTGGGTAACAGAACCTGGTCAGAGCCCCACGAGTCACCCCATCTTGGATTCCCCTAGGCCTCTAGTTTTCAAAAATGCACAGGTTTGGTAGGTTTCCCTATGTGCCGGCTGAGCTAGAGGCCAAAATCTACAGGTAGGAACTTTGCAAAAAACAGCTCTGTATTTTGTCAAAAAATGGGATGTGTCCACGTTGTGTTTTGGGGCATTTCCTGTGGCGGGCGCTAGGCCTACCCACACAAGTGAGGTATCATTTTTATCGGGAGATTGGGGGAACGCTGGGTGGAAGGAAATTTGTGGCTCCTCTCAGATTCCAGAACTTTCTGTCACCGAAATGTGAGGAAAACTTGTTTTTTTAGCCACTTTTTGAGGTTTGCAAAGGATTCTGGGTAACAGAACCTGGTCAGAGCACCACGAGTCACCCCATCTTGGATTCCCCTAGGTCTCTAGTTTTAAAAAATGCACAGGTTTGGTAGGTTTCCCTATGTGCCGGCTGAGCTAGAGGCCAAAATCAACAGGTAGGAACTTTGCAAAAAACAGCTCTGTATTTTGTCAAAAAATGGGATGTGTCCACGTTGTGTTTTGGGGCATTTCCTGTGGCGGGCGCTAGGCCTACCCACACAAGTGAGGTATCATTTTTATCGGGAGACTTGGGGGAACACTGGGTGGAAGGAAATTTGTGGCTCCTCTCAGATTCCAGAACTTTCTGTCACCGAAATGTGAGGAAAAATTGTTCTTTTAGCCACTTTTTGAGGTTTGCAAAGGATTCTGGGTAACAGAACCTGGTGAGAGCCCTACGAGTCACCCCATCTTGGATTCCCCTAGGTCTCTAGTTTTCAAAAATGCACAGGTTTGGTAGGTTTCCCTATGTGCTGGCTGAGCTAGAGGCAAAAATCTACAGGTAGGCACTTTGAAAAAAACAGCTCTGTATTTTGTCAAAAAATGGGATGTGTCCACGTTGTGTTTTGGGGCATTTGCTGTGGCGGGCGCTAGGCCTACCCACACAAGTGAGGTATCATTTTTATTGGGAGACTTGGGGGAACGCTGGGTAGAAGGAAATTTGTGGCTCCTTTCAGATTCCAGAACTTTCTGTCACCTAAATGTGAGGAAAACTTGTTTTTTTAGCCACTTTTTGAGGTTTGCAAAGGATTCTGGGTAACAGAACCTGGTCAGAGCCCCACGAGTCACCCCATCTTGGATTCCCCTAGGTCTCTAGTTTTCAAAAATGCACACATTTGGTAGGTTTCCCTATGTGCCGGCTGAGCTAGAGGCCAAAATCTACAGGTAGGCACTTTGCAAAAAACAGCTCTTTTTTTTGTCAAAAAATGGGATGTGTCCAAGTTGTGTTTTGGGGCATTTCCAGTCGCGGGCGCTAGGCCTACCCACACAAGTGAGGTATCATTTTTATCGGGAGACTTGGGGGAACGCTTGGTGGAAGGAAATTTGTGGCTCCTCTCAGATTCCAGAACTGTCTGTCACCGAAATGTGAGGAAAACTTGTTTTTTTTTGCCACTTTTTGAGGTTTGCAAAGGATTATGGGTAACAGAACCTGGTCAGAGCCCCACGAGTCACCCCATCTTGGATTCCCCTAGGTCTCTAGTTTTCAAAAATGCACAGGCTTGGTAGGTTTCCCTATGTGCCGGCTGAGCTAGATGCCAAAATCTACAGGTAGGCACTTTGCAAAAAACAGCTCTGTATTTTGTCAAAAAATGGGATATGTCCACGTTGTGTTTTGGGGCATTTCCTGTGGCGGGCGCTAGGCCTACCCACACAATTGAGGTATCATTTTTATCGGGAGACTTGGGGGAACGCTGGGTGGAAGGAAATTTGTGGCTCCTCTCAGATTCCAGAACTTTCTGTCACCGAAATGTGAGCAAAACTTGTTTTTTTAGCCACTTTTTGAGGTTTGCAAAGGATTCTGGGTAACAGAACCTGGTCAGAGCCCCACGAGTCACCCCATCTTGGATTCCCCTATGTCTCTAGTTTTCAAAAATGCACAGGTTTGGTAGGTTTCCTTATGTGCCGGCTGAGCTAGAGGCCAAAATCTACAGGTAGGCACTTTGCAAAAAACAGCTCTGTATTTTGTCAAAAAATGGGATGAGTCCACGTTGTGTTTTGGGGCATTACCTGTGGCGGGCGCTAGGCCTACCCACACAAGTGAGGTATCATTTTTATCTGGAGACTTGGGGGAACGCTGGGTAGAAGGAAATTTGTGGCTCCTTTCAGATTCCAGAACTTTCTGTCACCTAAATGTGAGGAAAACTTGTTTTTTTAGCCACTTTTTGAGGTTTGCAAAGGATTCTGGGTAACAGAACCTGGTCAGAGCCCCACGAGTCACCCCATCTTGGATTCCCCTAGGTCTCTAGTTTTCAAAAATGCACAGGTTTGGTAGGTTTCCCTATGTGCCGGCTGAGCTAGAGGCCAAAATCTACAGGTAGGCACTTTGCAAAAAACAGCTCTTTTTTTTGTCAAAAAATGGGATGTGTCCACGTTGGTCTTTTGGGGCATTTCCTGTCGCGGGCGCTAGGCCTACCCACACAAGTGAGGTATCATTTTTATCGGGAGACTTGGGGGAACGCTTGGTGGAAGGAAATTTGTGGCTCCTCTCAGATTCCAGAAGTTTCTGTCACCGAAATGTGAGGATAACTTGTTTTTTTTGCCACTTTTTGAGGTTTGCAAAGGATTCTGGGTAACAGAACCTGGTCAGAGCCCCACGAGTCACCCCATCTTGGATTCCCCTAGGTCTCTAGTTTTAAAAAATGCACAGGTTTGGTAGGTTTCCCTATGTGCCGGCTGAGCTAGAGGCCAAAATCTACAGGTAGGCACTTTGCAAAAAACAGCTCTGTATTTTGTCAAAAAATGGGATGTGTCCACGTTGTGTTTTGGGGCATTTGCTGTGGCGGGCGCTAGGCCTACCCACACAAGTGAGGTATCATTTTTATCGGGAGACTTGGGGGAACGCTGGGTAGAAGGAAATTTGTGGCTCCTTTCAGATTCCAGAACTTTCTGTCACCTAAATGTGAGGAAAACTTGTTTTTTTTTGCCACTTTTTGAGGTTTGCAAAGGATTCTGGGTAACAGAACCTGGTCAGAGCCCCACGAGTCACCCCATCTTGGATTCCCCTAGGTCTCTAGCTTTAAAAAATGCACAGGTTTGGTAGGTTTCCCTATGTGCCGGCTGAGCTAGAGGCCAAAATCTACAGGTAGGCACTTTGCAAAAAACAGCTCTGTATTTTGTCAAAAAATGGGATGTGTCCACGTTGTGTTTTGGATCATTTGCTGTGGCGGGCGCTAGGCCTACCCACACAAGTGAGGTATCATTTTTATTGGGAGACTTGGGGGAACGCTGGGTAGAAGGAAATTTGTGGCTCCTTTCAGATTCCAGAACTTTCTGTCACCTAAATGTGAGGAAAACTTGTCTTTTTTAGCCACTTTTTGAGGTTTGCAAAGGATTCTGGGTAACAGAACCTGGTCAGAGCCCCACGAGTCACCCCATCTTGGATTCCCCTAGGTCTCTAGTTTTCAAAAATGCACAGGTTTGGTAGGTTTCCCTATGTGCCGGCTGAGCTAGAGGCCAAAATCTACAGGTAGGCACTTTGCAAAAAACAGCTCTTTTTTTTGTCAAAAAATGGGATGTGTCCACGTTGTGTTTTGGGGCATTTCCTGTCGCGGGCGCTAGGCCTACCCACACAAGTGATGTATCATTTTTATCGGGAGACTTGGGGGAACGCTTGGTGGAAGGAAATTTGTGGCTCCTCTCAGATTCCAGAACTTTCTGTCACCGAAATGTGAGGAAAACTTGTTTTTTTTTGCCACTTTTTGAGGTTTGCAAAGGATTCTGGGTAACAGAACCTGGTCAGAGCCCCACGAGTCACCCCATCTTGGATTCCCCTAGGTCTCTAGTTTTCAAAAATGCACAGGTTTGGTAGGTTTCCCTATGTGCCGGCTGAGCTAGAGGCCAAAATCTACAGGTAGGCACTTTGCAAAAAAACAGCTCTGTATTTTGTCAAAAAATGGGATGTGTCCACGTTGTGTTTTGGGGCATTTCCTGTTGCGGGCGCTAGGCCTACCCACACAAGTGAGGTATCATTTTTATCGGGAGACTTGGGGGAACGCTGTGTGGAAGGAAATTTGTGGCTCCTCTCAGATTCCAGAACTTTCTGTCACCGAAATGTGAGGAAAACTTGTTTTTTTTGCCACTTTTTGAGGTTTGCGAAGGATTCTGGGTAACAGAACCTGGTCAGAGCCCCACGAGTCACCCCATCTTGGATTCCCCTAGGTCTCTAGTTTTCAAAAATGCACAGGTTTTGTAGGTTTCCCTATGTGCCGGCTGAGCTAGACGCCAAAATCTACAGGTAGGCACTTTGCAAAAAACAGCTCTTTTTTTTGTCAAAAAATGGGATGTGTCCACGTTGTGTTTTGGGGCATTTCCTGTCGTGGGCGCTAGGCCTACCCACACAAGTGAGGTATCATTTTTATCGGGAGACTTGGGGGAACGCTGGGTGGAAGGAAATTTGTGGCTCCTCTCAGATTACAGAACTTTCTGTCACCGAAATGTGAGGAAAACTTGTTTTTTTATCCACTTTTTGAGGTTTGCAAAGGATTCTGGGTAACAGAACCTGGTCAGATCCCCACGAGTCACCCCATCTTGGATTCCCCTAGGTCTCTAGCTTTAAAAAATGCACAGGTTCGGTAGGTTTCCCTATGTGCCGGCTGAGCTAGAGGCCAAAATCTACAGGTAGGCACTTTGCAAAAAACAGCTCTGTATTTTGTCAAAAAATGGGATGTGTCCACGTTGTGTTTTGGGGCATTTCCTGTGGCGGGCGCTAGGCCTACCCACACAAGTGAGGTATCATTTTTATCGGGAGACTTGGGGGAACGCTGGGTAGAAGGAAATTTGTGGCTCCTTTCAGATTCCAGAACTTTCTGTCACCTAAATGTGAGGAAAACTTGTTTTTTTAGCCACTTTTTGAGGTTTGCAAAGGATTCTGGGTAACAGAACCTGGTCAGAGCCCCACGAGTCACTCCTTCTTGGATTCCCCTAGGTCTCTAGTTTTAAAAAATACACAGGTTTGGTAGGTTTCCCTATGTGCCGGCTGAGCTAGAGGCCATAATCTACAGGTAGGCACTTTGCAAAAAACAGCTCTTTTTTTTGTCAAAAAATGGGATGTGTCCACGTTGTGTTTTGGGGCATTTCCTGTCGCGGGCGCTAGGCCTACCCACACAAGTGAGGTATCATTTTTATCGGGAGACTTGGGGGAACGCTTGGTGGAAGGAAATTTGTGGCTCCTCTTAGATTCCAGAACTTTCTGTCACCGAAATGTGAGGAAAACTTGTTTTTTTTGCCACTTTTTGAGGTTTGCAAAGGATTCTGGGTACCAGAACCTGGTCAGAGCCCCACGAGTCACCCCATCTTGGATTCCCCTAGGTCTCTAGTTTTCAGAAATGCACAGGTTTGGTAGGTTTCCCTATGTGCCGGCTGAGCTAGAGGCCAAAATCTACAGGTTGGCACTTTGCAAAAAACAGCTCTGTATTTTGTCAAAAAATGGGATGTGTCCACGTTGTGTTTTGGGGCATTTCCTGTCGCGGGCGCTAGGCCTACCCACACAAGTGAGGTATCATTTTTATCGGGAGACTTGGGGGAACGCTGTGTGGAAGGAAATTTGTGGCTCCTCTCAGATTCCAGAACTTTCTGTCACCGAAATGTGAGGAAAACTTGTTTTTTTATCCACTTTTTGAGGTTTGTGAAGGATTCTGGGTAACAGAACCTGGTCAGAGCCCCACGAGTCACCCCATCTTGGATTCCCCTAGGTCTCTAGTTTTCAAAAATGCACAGGTTTGGTAGGTTTCCCTATGTGCCGGCTGAGCTAGAGGCCAAAATCTACAGGTAGGCACTTTGCAAAAAACAGCTCTTTTTTTTGTCAAAAAATGGGATGTGTCCACGTTGTGTTTTGGGGCATTTCCTGTCACGGGCGCTAGGCCTACCCACACAAGTGAGGCATCATTTTTATCGGGAGACTTGGGGGAACACTGGGTGGAAGGAAATTTGTGGCTCCTCTCAGATTACAGAACTTTCTGTCACCGAAATGTGAGGAAAACTTGTTTGTTTATCCACTTTTTGAGGTTTGCAACGGATTCTGGGTAACAGAACCTGGTCAGATCCCCACGAGTCACCCCATCTTGGATTCCCCTAGGTCTCTAGTTTTCAAAAATGCACAGGTTTGGTAGGTTTCCCTATGTGCCGGCTGAGCTAGAGGCCAAAATCTACAGGTAGGCACTTTGCAAAAAACAGCTCTGTATTTTGTCAAAAAATGGGATGTGTCCACGTTGTGTTTTGGGGCATTTCCTGTGGCGGGCGCTAGGCCTACCCACACAAGTGAGGTATCATTTTTATTGGGAGACTTGGGGGAACGCTGGGTAGAAGGAAATTTGTGGCTCCTTTCAGATTCCAGAACTTTCTGTCACCTAAATATGAGGAAAACTTGTTTTTTTAGCCACTTTTTGAGGTTTGCAAAGGATTCTGGGTAACAGAACCTGGTCAGAGCCCCACGAGTCACCCCATCTTGGATTCCCCTAGGTCTCTAGTTTTCAAAAATGCACAGGTTTGGTAGGTTTCCCTATGTGCCGGCTGAGCTGGAGGCCAAAATCTACAGGTAGGCACTTTGCAAAAAACAGCTCTTTTTTTTGTCAAAAAATGGGATGTGTCCACGTTGTGTTTTGGGGCATTTCCTGTCGCGGGCGCTAGGCCTACCCACACAAGTGATGTATCATTTTTATCGGGAGACTTGGGGGAACGCTTGGTGGAAGGAAATTTGTGGCTCCTCTCAGATTCCAGAACTTTCTGTCACCGAAATGTGAGGAAAACTTGTTTTTTTTGCCACTTTTTGAGGTTTGCGAAGGATTCTGGGTAACAGAACCTGGTCAGAGCCCCACGAGTCACCCCATCTTGGATTCCCCTAGGTCTCTAGTTTTAAAAAATGCACAGGTTTTGTAGGTTTCCCTATGTGCCGGCTGAGCTAGACGCCAAAATCTACAGGTAGGCACTTTGCAAAAAACAGCTCTTTTTTTTGTCAAAAAATGGGATGTGTCCACGTTGTGTTTTGGGGCATTTCCTGTCGTGGGCGCTAGGCCTACCCACACAAGTGAGGTATCATTTTTATCGGGAGACTTGGGGGAACGCTGTGTGGAAGGAAATTTGTGGCTCCTCTCAGATTCCAGAACTTTCTGTCACCGAAATGTGAGGAAAACTTGTTTTTTTTGCCACTTTTTGAGGTTTGCGAAGGATTCTGGGTAACAGAACCTGGTCAGAGCCCCACGAGTCACCCCATCTTGGATTCCCCTAGGTCTCTAGTTTTCAAAAATGCACAGGTTTTGTAGGTTTCCCTATGTGCCGGCTGAGCTAGAGGCCAAAATCTACAGGTAGGCACTTTGCAAAAAACAGCTCTGTATTTTGTCAAAAAATGGGATGTGTCCACGTTGTGTTTTGGGGCATTTCCTGTGGCGGGCGCTAGGCCTACCCACACAAGTGAGGTATCATTTTTATCGGGAGACTTGGGGGAACGCTGGGTAGAAGGAAATTTGTGGCTCCTTTCAGATTCCAGAACTTTCTGTCACCTAAATGTGAGGAAAACTTGTTTTTTTAGCCACTTTTTGAGGTTTGCAAAGGATTCTGGGTAACAGAACCTGGTCAGAGCCCCACGAGTCACCCCATCTTGGATTCCCCTAGGTCTCTAGTTTTCAAAAATGCACAGGTTTGGTAGGTTTCCCTATGTGCCGGCTGAGCTAGAGGCCATAATCTACAGGTAGGCACTTTGCAAAAAACAGCTCTTTTTTTTGTCAAAAAATGGGATGTCCACGTTGTGTTTTGGGGCATTTCCTGTCGCGGGCGCTAGGCCTACCCACACAAGTGAGGTATCATTTTTATCGGGAGACTTGGGGGAACGCTTGGTGGAAGGAAATTTGTGGCTCCTCTTAGATTCCAGAACTTTCTGTCACCGAAATGTGAGGAAAACTTGTTTTTTTTGCCACTTTTTGAGGTTTGCAAAGGATTCTGGGTACCAGAACCTGGTCAGAGCCCCACGAGTCACCCCATCTTGGATTCCCCTAGGTCTCTAGTTTTCAAAAATGCACAGGTTTGGTAGGTTTCCCTATGTGCCGGCTGAGCTAGAGGCCAAAATCTACAGGTTGGCACTTTGCAAAAAAAAGCTCTGTATTTTGTCAAAAAATGGGATGTGTCCACGTTGTGTTTTGGGGCATTTCCTGTCGCGGGCGCTAGGCCTACCCACACAAGTGAGGTATCATTTTTATCGGGAGACTTGGGGGAACGCTGTGTGGAAGGAAATTTGTGGCTCCTCTCAGATTCCAGAACTTTCTGTCACCGAAATGTGAGGAAAACTTGTTTTTTTATCCACTTTTTGAGGTTTGTGAAGGATTCTGGGTAACAGAACCTGGTCAGAGCCCCACGAGTCACCCCATCTTGGATTCCCCTAGGTCTCTAGTTTTCAAAAATGCACAGGTTTGGTAGGTTTCCCTATGTGCCGGCTGAGCTAGAGGCCATAATCTACAGGTAGGCACTTTGCAAAAAACAGCTCTTTTTTTTGTCAAAAAATGGGATGTGTCCACGTTGTGTTTTGGGGCATTTCCTGTCGCGGGCGCTAGGCCTACCCACACAAGTGAGGTATCATTTTTATCGGGAGACTTGGGGGAACGCTTGGTGGAAGGAAATTTGTGGCTCCTCTTAGATTCCAGAACTTTCTGTCACCGAAATGTGAGGAAAACTTGTTTTTTTTGCCACTTTTTGAGGTTTGCAAAGGATTCTGGGTACCAGAACCTGGTCAGAGCCCCACGAGTCACCCCATCTTGGATTCCCCTAGGTCTCTAGTTTTCAGAAATGCACAGGTTTGGTAGGTTTCCCTATGTGCCGGCTGAGCTAGAGGCCAAAATCTACAGGTAGGCACTTTGCAAAAAACAGCTCTGTATTTTGTCAAAAAATGGGATGTGTCCACGTTGTGTTTTGGGGCATTTCCTGTCGCGGGCGCTAGGCCTACCCACACAAGTGAGGTATCATTTTTATCGGGAGACTTGGGGGAACGCTGTGTGGAAGGAAATTTGTGGCTCCTCTCAGATTACAGAACTTTCTGTCACCGAAATGTGAGGAAAACTTGTTTGTTTATCCACTTTTTGAGGTTTGCAACGGATTCTGGGTAACAGAACCTGGTCAGATCCCCACGAGTCACCCCATCTTGGATTCCCCTAGGTCTCTAGTTTTCAAAAATGCACAGGTTTGGTAGGTTTCCCTGTGTGCCGGCTGAGCTAGAGGCCAAAATCTACAGGTAGGCACTTTGCAAAAAACAGCTCTGTATTTTGTCAAAAAATGGGATGTGTCCACGTTGTGTTTTGGGGCATTTCCTGTCGCGGGCGCTAGGCCTACCCACACAAGTGAGGTATCATTTTTATCGGGAGACTTGGGGGAACGCTGTGTGGAAGGAAATTTGTGGCTCCTCTCAGATTACAGAACTTTCTGTCACCGAAATGTGAGGAAAACTTGTTTGTTTATCCACTTTTTGAGGTTTGCAACGGATTCTGGGTAACAGAACCTGGTCAGATCCCCACGAGTCACCCCATCTTGGATTCCCCTAGGTCTCTAGTTTTCAAAAATGCACAGGTTTGGTAGGTTTCCCTATGTGCCGGCTGAGCTAGAGGCCAAAATCTACAGGTAGGCACTTTGCAAAAAACAGCTCTGTATTTTGTCAAAAAATGGGATGTGTCCACGTTGTGTTTTGGGGCATTTCCTGTGGCGGGCGCTAGGCCTACCCACACAAGTGAGGTATCATTTTTATTGGGAGACTTGGGGGAACGCGGGGTAGAAGGAAATTTGTGGCTCCTTTCAGATTCCAGAACTTTCTGTCACCTAAATATGAGGAAAACTTGTTTTTTTAGCCACTTTTTGAGGTTTGCAAAGGATTCTGGGTAACAGAACCTGGTCAGAGCCCCACGAGTCACCCCATCTTGGATTCCCCTAGGTCTCTAGTTTTCAAAAATGCACAGGTTTGGTAGGTTTCCCTATGTGCCGGCTGAGCTGGAGGCCAAAATCTACAGGTAGGCACTTTGCAAAAAACAGCTCTTTTTTTTGTCAAAAAATGGGATGTGTCCACGTTGTGTTTTGGGGCATTTCCTGTCGCGGGCGCTAGGCCTACCCACACAAGTGATGTATCATTTTTATCGGGAGACTTGGGGGAACGCTTGGTGGAAGGAAATTTGTGGCTCCTCTCAGATTCCAGAACTTTCTGTCACCGAAATGTGAGGAAAACTTGTTTTTTTTTGCCACTTTTTGAGGGGTGCAAAGGATTCTGGGTAACAGAACCTGGTCAGAGCCCCACGAGTCACCCCATCTTGGATTCCCCTAGGTCTCTAGTTTTCAAAAATGCACAGGTTTGGTAGGTTTCCCTATGTGCCGGCTGAGCTAGAGGCCAAAATCTACAGGTAGGCACTTTGCAAAAAACAGCTCTGTATTTTGTCAAAAAATGGGATGTGTCCACGTTGTGTTTTGGGGCATTTCCTGTCGCGGGCGCTAGGCCTACCCACACAAGTGAGGTATCATTTTTATCGGGAGACTTGGGGGAACGCTGTGTGGAAGGAAATTTGTGGCTCCTCTCAGATTCCAGAACTTTCTGTCACCGAAATGTGAGGAAAACTTGTTTTTTTTGCCACTTTTTGAGGTTTGCGAAGGATTCTGGGTAACAGAACCTGGTCAGAGCCCCACGAGTCACCCCATCTTGGATTCCCCTAGGTCTCTAGTTTTCAAAAATGCACAGGTTTTGTAGGTTTCCCTATGTGCCGGCTGAGCTAGACGCCAAAATCTACAGGTAGGCACTTTGCAAAAAACAGCTCTTTTTTTTGTCAAAAAATGGGATGTGTCCACGTTGTGTTTTGGGGCATTTCCTGTCGTGGGCGCTAGGCCTACCCACACAAGTGAGGTATCATTTTTATCGGGAGACTTGGGGGAACGCTGGGTGGAAGGAAATTTGTGGCTCCTCTCAGATTACAGAACTTTCTGTCACCGAAATGTGAGGAAAACTTGTTTTTTTATCCACTTTTTGAGGTTTGCAAAGGATTCTGGGTAACAGAACCTGGTCAGATCCCCACGAGTCACCCCATCTTGGATTCCCCTAGGTCTCTAGCTTTAAAAAATGCACAGGTTCGGTAGGTTTCCCTATGTGCCGGCTGAGCTAGAGGCCAAAATCTACAGGTAGGCACTTTGCAAAAAACAGCTCTGTATTTTGTCAAAAAATGGGATGTGTCCACGTTGTGTTTTGGGGCATTTCCTGTGGCGGGCGCTAGGCCTACCCACACAAGTGAGGTATCATTTTTATCGGGAGACTAGGGGGAACGCTGGGTAGAAGGAAATTTGTGGCTCCTTTCAGATTCCAGAACTTTCTGTCACCTAAATGTGAGGAAAACTTGTTTTTTTAGCCACTTTTTGAGGTTTGCAAAGGATTCTGGGTAACAGAACCTGGTCAGAGCCCCACGAGTCACCCCATCTTGGATTCCCCTAGGTCTCTAGTTTTCAAAAATGCACAGGTTTGGTAGGTTTCCCTATGTGCCGGCTGAGCTAGAGGCCATAATCTACAGGTAGGCACTTTGCAAAAAACAGCTCTTTTTTTTGTCAAAAAATGGGATGTGTCCACGTTGTGTTTTGGGGCATTTCCTGTCGCGGGCGCTAGGCCTACCCACACAAGTGAGGTATCATTTTTATCGGGAGACTTGGGGGAACGCTTGGTGGAAGGAAATTTGTGGCTCCTCTTAGATTCCAGAACTTTCTGTCACCGAAATGTGAGGAAAACTTGTTTTTTTTGCCACTTTTTGAGGTTTGCAAAGGATTCTGGGTACCAGAACCTGGTCAGAGCCCCACGAGTCACCCCATCTTGGATTCCCCTAGGTCTCTAGTTTTCAAAAATGCACAGGTTTGGTAGGTTTCCCTATGTGCCGGCTGAGCTAGAGGCCAAAATCTACAGGTTGGCACTTTGCAAAAAAAAGCTCTGTATTTTGTCAAAAAATGGGATGTGTCCACGTTGTGTTTTGGGGCATTTCCTGTCGCGGGCGCTAGGCCTACCCACACAAGTGAGGTATCATTTTTATCGGGAGACTTGGGGGAACGCTGTGTGGAAGGAAATTTGTGGCTCCTCTCAGATTCCAGAACTTTCTGTCACCGAAATGTGAGGAAAACTTGTTTTTTTATCCACTTTTTGAGGTTTGTGAAGGATTCTGGGTAACAGAACCTGGTCAGAGCCCCACGAGTCACCCCATCTTGGATTCCCCTAGGTCTCTAGTTTTCAAAAATGCACAGGTTTTGTAGGTTTCCCTATGTGCCGGCTGAGCTAGACGCCAAAATCTACAGGTAGGCACTTTGCAAAAAACAGCTCTTTTTTTTGTCAAAAAATGGGATGTGTCCACGTTGTGTTTTGGGGCATTTCCTGTCACGGGCGCTAGGCCTACCCACACAAGTGAGGCATCATTTTTATCGGGAGACTTGGGGGAACACTGGGTGGAAGGAAATTTGTGGCTCCTCTCAGATTACAGAACTTTCTGTCACCGAAATGTGAGGAAAACTTGTTTGTTTATCCACTTTTTGAGGTTTGCAACGGATTCTGGGTAACAGAACCTGGTCAGATCCCCACGAGTCACCCCATCTTGGATTCCCCTAGGTCTCTAGTTTTCAAAAATGCACAGGTTTGGTAGGTTTCCCTATGTGCCGGCTGAGCTAGAGGCCAAAATCTACAGGTAGGCACTTTGCAAAAAACAGCTCTGTATTTTGTCAAAAAATGGGATGTGTCCACGTTGTGTTTTGGGGCATTTCCTGTGGCGGGCGCTAGGCCTACCCACACAAGTGAGGTATCATTTTTATTGGGAGACTTGGGGGAACGCTGGGTAGAAGGAAATTTGTGGCTCCTTTCAGATTCCAGAACTTTCTGTCACCTAAATATGAGGAAAACTTGTTTTTTTAGCCACTTTTTGAGGTTTGCAAAGGATTCTGGGTAACAGAACCTGGTCAGAGCCCCACGAGTCACCCCATCTTGGATACCCCTAGGTCTCTAGTTTTCAAAAATGCACAGGTTTGGTAGGTTTCCCTATGTGCCGGCTGAGCTAGAGGCCAAAATCTACAGGTAGGCACTTTGCAAAAAACAGCTCTTTTTTTGTCAAAAAATGGGATTTGTCCACGTTGTGTTTTGGGGCATTTCCTGTCGCGGGCGCTAGGCCTACCCACACAAGTGAGGTATCATTTTTATCGGGAGACTTGGTAGAACGCTTGGTGGAAGGAAATTTGTGGCTCCTCTCAGATTCCAGAACTTTCTGTCACCGAAATGTGAGGAAAACTTGTTTTTTTTTTGCCACTTTTGAGGTTTGCAAAGGATTCTGGGTAACAGAACCTGGTCAGAGCCCCACGAGTCACCCCATCTTGGATTCCCCTAGGTCTCTAGTTTTAAAAAATGCACAGGTTTGGTAGGTTTCCCTATGTGCCGGCTGAGCTAGAGGCCAAAATCTACAGGTAGGCACTTTGCAAAAAACAGCTCTGTATTTTGTCAAAAAATGGGATGTGTCCACGTTGTGTTTTGGGGCATTTCCTGTCGCGGGCGCTAGGCCTACCCACACAAGTGAGGTATCATTTTTATCGGGAGACTTGGGGGAACACTGGGTGGAAGGAAATTTGTGGCTCCTCTCAGATTACAGAACTTTCTGTCACCGAAATGTGAGGAAAACTTGTTTCTTTATCCACTTTTTGAGTTTTGCAAAGGATTCTGGGTAACAGAACCTGGTCAGATCCCCACGAGTCACCCCATCTTGGATTCCCCTAGGTCTCTAGTTTTCAAAAATGCACAGGTTTGGTAGGTTTCCCTATGTGCCGGCTGAGCTAGAGGCCAAAATCTACAGGTAGGCACTTTGCAAAAACAGCTCTTTTTTTGTCAAAAAATGGGATTTGTCCACGTTGTGTTTTGGGGCATTTCCTGTCACGGGCGCTAGGCCTACCCACACAAGTGAGGTATAATTTTTATCGGGAGACTTGGTAGAACGCTTGGTGGAAGGAAATTTGTGGCTCCTCTCAGATTCCAGAACTTTCTGTCACCGAAATGTGAGGAAAACTTGTTTTTTTTTTGCCACTTTTGAGGTTTGCAAAGGATTCTGGGTAACAGAACCTGGTCAGAGCCCCACGAGTCACCCCATCTTGGATTCCCCTAGGTCTCTAGTTTTAAAAAATGCACAGGTTTGGTAGGTTTCCCTATGTGCCGGCTGAGCTAGAGGCCAAAATCTACAGGTAGGCACTTTGCAAAAAACAGCTCTGTATTTTGTCAAAAAATGGGATGTGTCCACGTTGTGTTTTGGGGCATTTCCTGTCGCGGGCGCTAGGCCTACCCACACAAGTGAGGTATCATTTTTATCGGGAGACTTGGGGGAACACTGGGTGGAAGGAAATTTGTGGCTCCTCTCAGATTACAGAACTTTCTGTCACCGAAATGTGAGGAAAACTTGTTTGTTTATCCACTTTTTGAGGTTTGCAAAGGATTCTGGGTAACAGAACCTGGTCAGATCCCCACGAGTCACCCCATCTTGGATTCCCCTAGGTCTCTAGTTTTCAAAAATGCACAGGTTTGGTAGGTTTCCCTATGTGCCGGCTGAGCTAGAGGCCAAAATCTACAGGTAGGCACTTTGCAAAAAACAGCTCTGTATTTTGTCAAAAAATGGGATGTGTCCACGTTGTGTTTTGGGGCATTTCCTGTGGCGGGCGCTAGGCCTACCCACATAAGTGAGGTATCATTTTTATTGGGAGACTTGGGGGAACGCTGGGTAGAAGGAAATTTGTGGCTCCTTTCAGATTCCAGAACTTTCTGTCACCTAAATATGAGGAAAACTTGTTTTTTTAGCCACTTTTTGAGGTTTGCAAAGGATTCTGGGTAACAGAACCTGGTCAGAGCCCCACGAGTCACCCCATCTTGGATTCCCCTAGGTCTCTAGTTTTAAAAAATGCACAGGTTTGGTAGGTTTCCCTATGTGCCGGCTGAGCTAGAGGCCAAAATCTACAGGTAGGCACTTTGCAAAAAACAGCTCTTTTTTTGTCAAAAAATGGGATGTGTCCACGTTGTGTTTTGGGGCATTTCCTGTCGCGGGCGCTAGGCCTACCCACACAAGTGAGGTATCATTTTTATCGGGAGACTTGGTAGAACGCTTGGTGGAAGGAAATTTGTGGCTCCTCTCAGATTCCAGAACTTTCTGTCACCGAAATGTGAGGAAAACTTGTTTTTTTGTGCCACTTTTTGAGGTTTGCAAAGGATTCTGGGTAACAGAACCTGGTCAGAGCCCCACGAGTCACCCCATCTTGGATTCCCCTAGGTCTCTAGTTTTCAAAAATGCACAGGTTTCGTAGGTTTCCCTATGTGCCGGCTGAGCTAGAGGCCAAAATCTACAGGTAGGCACTTTGCAAAAAACAGCTCTTTTTTTGTCAAAAAATGGGATGTGTCCACGTTGTGTTTTGGGGCATTTCCTGTCGTGGGCGCTAGGCCTACCCACACAAGTGAGGTATCATTTTTATCGGGAGACTTGGGGGAACGTTGGGTGGAAGGAAATGTGTGGCTCCTCTCAGATTACAAAACTTTCTGTCACCGAAATGTGAGGAAAACTTGTTTTTTTATCCACTTTTTGAGGTTTGCAAAGGATTCTGGGTAACAGAACCTGGTCAGATCCCCACGAGTCACCCCATCTTGGATTCCCCTAGGTCTCTAGCTTTAAAAAATGCACAGGTTCGGTAGGTTTCCCTATGTGCCGGCTGAGCTAGAGGCCAAAATCTACAGGTAGGCACTTTGCAAAAAACAGCTCTGTATTTTGTCAAAAAATGTGATGTGTCCACGTTGTGTTTTGGGGCATTTGCTGTGGCGGGCGCTAGGCCTACCCACACAAGTGAGGTATCATTTTTATTGGGAGACTTGGGGGAACGCTGGGTAGAAGGAAATTTGTGGCTCCTTTCAGATTACAGAACTTTCTGTCACCTAAATGTGAGGAAAACTTATTTTTTTAGCCACTTTTTGAGGTTTGCAAAGGATTCTGGGTAACAGAACCTGGTCAAAGCCCCACGAGTCACCCCATCTTGGATTCCCCTAGGTCTCTAGTTTTCAAAAATGCACAGGTTTGGTAGGTTTCCCTATGTGCCGGCTGAGCTAGAGGCCAAAATATACAGGTAGGCACTTTGAAAAAAACAGCTCTGTATTTTGTCAAAAAATGGGATGTGTCCACGTTGTGTTTTGGGGCATTTCCTGTCGCGGGCGCTAGGCCTACCCACACAAGTGAGGTATAATTTTTATCGGGAGACTTGGGGGAACGCTGTGTGGAAGGAAATTTGTGGCTCCTCTCAGATTCTAGAACTTTCTGTCACCGAAATGTGAGGAAAACTTGTTTTTTTTGGCCACTTTTTGAGGTTTGCAAAGGATTCTGGGTAACAGAACCTGGTCAGAGCCCCACGAGTCACCCCATCTTGGATTCCCCTAGGCCTCTAGTTTTCAAAAATGCACAGGTTTTGTAGGTTTCCCTATGTGCCGGCTGAGCTAGAGGCCAAAATCTACAGGTAGGCACTTTGCAAAAAACAGCTCTTTTTTTGTTGTCAAAAAATGGGATGTGTCCACGTTGTGTTTTGGGGCATTTCCTGTCGCGGGCGCTAGGCCTACCCACACAAGTGAGGTATCATTTTTATCGGGAGACTTGGGGGAACGCTTGGTGGAAGGAAATTTGTGGCTCCTCTTAGATTCCAGAACTTTCTGTCACCGAAATGTGAGGAAAACTTGTTTTTTTTGCCACTTTTTGAGGTTTGCAAAGGATTCTGGGTACCAGAACCTGGTCAGAGCCCCACGAGTCACCCCATCTTGGATTCCCCTAGGTCTCTAGTTTTCAAAAATGCACAGGTTTTGTAGGTTTCCCTATGTGCCGGCTGAGCTAGAGGCCAAAATCTACAGGTAGGCACTTTGCAAAAAAACAGCTCTGTATTTTGTCAAAAAATGGGATGTGTCCACGTTGTGTTTTGGGGCATTTCCTGTTGCGGGCGCTAGGCCTACCCACACAAGTGAGGTATCATTTTTATCGGGAGACTTGGGGGAACGCTGTGTGGAAGGAAATTTGTGGCTCCTCTCAGATTCCAGAACTTTCTGTCACCGAAATGTGAGGAAAACTTGTTTTTTTTGCCACTTTTTGAGGTTTGCGAAGGATTCTGGGTAACAGAACCTGGTCAGAGCCCCACGAGTCACCCCATCTTGGATTCCCCTAGGTCTCTAGTTTTCAAAAATGCACAGGTTTTGTAGGTTTCCCTATGTGCCGGCTGAGCTAGACGCCAAAATCTACAGGTAGGCACTTTGCAAAAAACAGCTCTTTTTTTTGTCAAAAAATGGGATGTGTCCACGTTGTGTTTTGGGGCATTTCCTGTCGTGGGCGCTAGGCCTACCCACACAAGTGAGGTATCATTTTTATCGGGAGACTTGGGGGAACGCTGGGTGGAAGGAAATTTGTGGCTCCTCTCAGATTACAGAACTTTCTGTCACCGAAATGTGAGGAAAACTTGTTTTTTTATCCACTTTTTGAGGTTTGCAAAGGATTCTGGGTAACAGAACCTGGTCAGATCCCCACGAGTCACCCCATCTTGGATTCCCCTAGGTCTCTAGCTTTAAAAAATGCACAGGTTCGGTAGGTTTCCCTATGTGCCGGCTGAGCTAGAGGCCAAAATCTACAGGTAGGCACTTTGCAAAAAACAGCTCTGTATTTTGTCAAAAAATGGGATGTGTCCACGTTGTGTTTTGGGGCATTTCCTGTGGCGGGCGCTAGGCCTACCCACACAAGTGAGGTATCATTTTTATCGGGAGACTTGGGGGAACGCTGGGTAGAAGGAAATTTGTGGCTCCTTTCAGATTCCAGAACTTTCTGTCACCTAAATGTGAGGAAAACTTGTTTTTTTAGCCACTTTTTGAGGTTTGCAAAGGATTCTGGGTAACAGAACCTGGTCAGAGCCCCACGAGTCTCCCCTTCTTGGATTCCCCTAGGTCTCTAGTTTTAAAAAATACACAGGTTTGGTAGGTTTCCCTATGTGCCGGCTGAGCTAGAGGCCATAATCTACAGGTAGGCACTTTGCAAAAAACAGCTCTTTTTTTTGTCAAAAAATGAGATGTGTCCACGTTGTGTTTTGGGGCATTTCCTGTCGCGGGCGCTAGGCCTACCCACACAAGTGAGGTATCATTTTTATCGGGAGACTTGGGGGAACGCTTGGTGGAAGGAAATTTGTGGCTCCTCTTAGATTCCAGAACTTTCTGTCACCGAAATGTGAGGAAAACTTGTTTTTTTTGCCACTTTTTGAGGTTTGCAAAGGATTCTGGGTACCAGAACCTGGTCAGAGCCCCACGAGTCACCCCATCTTGGATTCCCCTAGGTCTCTAGTTTTCAGAAATGCACAGGTTTGGTAGGTTTCCCTATGTGCCGGCTGAGCTAGAGGCCAAAATCTACAGGTTGGCACTTTGCAAAAAACAGCTCTGTATTTTGTCAAAAAATGGGATGTGTCCACGTTGTGTTTTGGGGCATTTCCTGTCGCGGGCGCTAGGCCTACCCACACAAGTGAGGTATCATTTTTATCGGGAGACTTGGGGGAACGCTGTGTGGAAGGAAATTTGTGGCTCCTCTCAGATTCCAGAACTTTCTGTCACCGAAATGTGAGGAAAACTTGTTTTTTTATCCACTTTTTGAGGTTTGTGAAGGATTCTGGGTAACAGAACCTGGTCAGAGCCCCACGAGTCACCCCATCTTGGATTCCCCTAGGTCTCTAGTTTTCAAAAATGCACAGGTTTGGTAGGTTTCCCTATGTGCCGGCTGAGCTAGAGGCCAAAATCTACAGGTAGGCACTTTGCAAAAAACAGCTCTTTTTTTTGTCAAAAAATGGGATGTGTCCACGTTGTGTTTTGGGGCATTTCCTGTCACGGGCGCTAGGCCTACCCACACAAGTGAGGCATCATTTTTATCGGGAGACTTGGGGGAACACTGGGTGGAAGGAAATTTGTGGCTCCTCTCAGATTACAGAACTTTCTGTCACCGAAATGTGAGGAAAACTTGTTTGTTTATCCACTTTTTGAGGTTTGCAACGGATTCTGGGTAACAGAACCTGGTCAGATCCCCACGAGTCACCCCATCTTGGATTCCCCTAGGTCTCTAGTTTTCAAAAATGCACAGGTTTGGTAGGTTTCCCTATGTGCCGGCTGAGCTAGAGGCCAAAATCTACAGGTAGGCACTTTGCAAAAAACAGCTCTGTATTTTGTCAAAAAATGGGATGTGTCCACGTTGTGTTTTGGGGCATTTCCTGTGGCGGGCGCTAGGCCTACCCACACAAGTGAGGTATCATTTTTATTGGGAGACTTGGGGGAACGCTGGGTAGAAGGAAATTTGTGGCTCCTTTCAGATTCCAGAACTTTCTGTCACCTAAATATGAGGAAAACTTGTTTTTTTAGCCACTTTTTGAGGTTTGCAAAGGATTCTGGGTAACAGAACCTGGTCAGAGCCCCACGAGTCACCCCATCTTGGATTCCCCTAGGTCTCTAGTTTTCAAAAATGCACAGGTTTGGTAGGTTTCCCTATGTGCCGGCTGAGCTGGAGGCCAAAATCTACAGGTAGGCACTTTGCAAAAAACAGCTCTTTTTTTTGTCAAAAAATGGGATGTGTCCACGTTGTGTTTTGGGGCATTTCCTGTCGCGGGCGCTAGGCCTACCCACACAAGTGATGTATCATTTTTATCGGGAGACTTGGGGGAACGCTTGGTGGAAGGAAATTTGTGGCTCCTCTCAGATTCCAGAACTTTCTGTCACCGAAATGTGAGGAAAACTTGTTTTTTTTGCCACTTTTTGAGGTTTGCGAAGGATTCTGGGTAACAGAACCTGGTCAGAGCCCCACGAGTCACCCCATCTTGGATTCCCCTAGGTCTCTAGTTTTCAAAAATGCACAGGTTTTGTAGGTTTCCCTATGTGCCGGCTGAGCTAGACGCCAAAATCTACAGGTAGGCACTTTGCAAAAAACAGCTCTTTTTTTTGTCAAAAAATGGGATGTGTCCACGTTGTGTTTTGGGGCATTTCCTGTCGTGGGCGCTAGGCCTACCCACACAAGTGAGGTATCATTTTTATCGGGAGACTTGGGGGAACGCTGTGTGGAAGGAAATTTGTGGCTCCTCTCAGATTCCAGAACTTTCTGTCACCGAAATGTGAGGAAAACTTGTTTTTTTTGCCACTTTTTGAGGTTTGCGAAGGATTCTGGGTAACAGAACCTGGTCAGAGCCCCACGAGTCACCCCATCTTGGATTCCCCTAGGTCTCTAGTTTTCAAAAATGCACAGGTTTTGTAGGTTTCCCTATGTGCCGGCTGAGCTAGAGGCCAAAATCTACAGGTAGGCACTTTGCAAAAAACAGCTCTGTATTTTGTCAAAAAATGGGATGTGTCCACGTTGTGTTTTGGGGCATTTCCTGTGGCGGGCGCTAGGCCTACCCACACAAGTGAGGTATCATTTTTATCGGGAGACTTGGGGGAACGCTGGGTAGAAGGAAATTTGTGGCTCCTTTCAGATTCCAGAACTTTCTGTCACCTAAATGTGAGGAAAACTTGTTTTTTTAGCCACTTTTTGAGGTTTGCAAAGGATTCTGGGTAACAGAACCTGGTCAGAGCCCCACGAGTCACCCCATCTTGGATTCCCCTAGGTCTCTAGTTTTCAAAAATGCACAGGTTTGGTAGGTTTCCCTATGTGCCGGCTGAGCTAGAGGCCATAATCTACAGGTAGGCACTTTGCAAAAAACAGCTCTTTTTTTTGTCAAAAAATGGGATGTCCACGTTGTGTTTTGGGGCATTTCCTGTCGCGGGCGCTAGGCCTACCCACACAAGTGAGGTATCATTTTTATCGGGAGACTTGGGGGAACGCTTGGTGGAAGGAAATTTGTGGCTCCTCTTAGATTCCAGAACTTTCTGTCACCGAAATGTGAGGAAAACTTGTTTTTTTTGCCACTTTTTGAGGTTTGCAAAGGATTCTGGGTACCAGAACCTGGTCAGAGCCCCACGAGTCACCCCATCTTGGATTCCCCTAGGTCTCTAGTTTTCAAAAATGCACAGGTTTGGTAGGTTTCCCTATGTGCCGGCTGAGCTAGAGGCCAAAATCTACAGGTTGGCACTTTGCAAAAAAAAGCTCTGTATTTTGTCAAAAAATGGGATGTGTCCACGTTGTGTTTTGGGGCATTTCCTGTCGCGGGCGCTAGGCCTACCCACACAAGTGAGGTATCATTTTTATCGGGAGACTTGGGGGAACGCTGTGTGGAAGGAAATTTGTGGCTCCTCTCAGATTCCAGAACTTTCTGTCACCGAAATGTGAGGAAAACTTGTTTTTTTATCCACTTTTTGAGGTTTGTGAAGGATTCTGGGTAACAGAACCTGGTCAGAGCCCCACGAGTCACCCCATCTTGGATTCCCCTAGGTCTCTAGTTTTCAAAAATGCACAGGTTTGGTAGGTTTCCCTATGTGCCGGCTGAGCTAGAGGCCATAATCTACAGGTAGGCACTTTGCAAAAAACAGCTCTTTTTTTTGTCAAAAAATGGGATGTGTCCACGTTGTGTTTTGGGGCATTTCCTGTCGCGGGCGCTAGGCCTACCCACACAAGTGAGGTATCATTTTTATCGGGAGACTTGGGGGAACGCTTGGTGGAAGGAAATTTGTGGCTCCTCTTAGATTCCAGAACTTTCTGTCACCGAAATGTGAGGAAAACTTGTTTTTTTTGCCACTTTTTGAGGTTTGCAAAGGATTCTGGGTACCAGAACCTGGTCAGAGCCCCACGAGTCACCCCATCTTGGATTCCCCTAGGTCTCTAGTTTTCAGAAATGCACAGGTTTGGTAGGTTTCCCTATGTGCCGGCTGAGCTAGAGGCCAAAATCTACAGGTAGGCACTTTGCAAAAAACAGCTCTGTATTTTGTCAAAAAATGGGATGTGTCCACGTTGTGTTTTGGGGCATTTCCTGTCGCGGGCGCTAGGCCTACCCACACAAGTGAGGTATCATTTTTATCGGGAGACTTGGGGGAACGCTGTGTGGAAGGAAATTTGTGGCTCCTCTCAGATTACAGAACTTTCTGTCACCGAAATGTGAGGAAAACTTGTTTGTTTATCCACTTTTTGAGGTTTGCAACGGATTCTGGGTAACAGAACCTGGTCAGATCCCCACGAGTCACCCCATCTTGGATTCCCCTAGGTCTCTAGTTTTCAAAAATGCACAGGTTTGGTAGGTTTCCCTGTGTGCCGGCTGAGCTAGAGGCCAAAATCTACAGGTAGGCACTTTGCAAAAAACAGCTCTGTATTTTGTCAAAAAATGGGATGTGTCCACGTTGTGTTTTGGGGCATTTCCTGTCGCGGGCGCTAGGCCTACCCACACAAGTGAGGTATCATTTTTATCGGGAGACTTGGGGGAACGCTGTGTGGAAGGAAATTTGTGGCTCCTCTCAGATTACAGAACTTTCTGTCACCGAAATGTGAGGAAAACTTGTTTGTTTATCCACTTTTTGAGGTTTGCAACGGATTCTGGGTAACAGAACCTGGTCAGATCCCCACGAGTCACCCCATCTTGGATTCCCCTAGGTCTCTAGTTTTCAAAAATGCACAGGTTTGGTAGGTTTCCCTATGTGCCGGCTGAGCTAGAGGCCAAAATCTACAGGTAGGCACTTTGCAAAAAACAGCTCTGTATTTTGTCAAAAAATGGGATGTGTCCACGTTGTGTTTTGGGGCATTTCCTGTGGCGGGCGCTAGGCCTACCCACACAAGTGAGGTATCATTTTTATTGGGAGACTTGGGGGAACGCGGGGTAGAAGGAAATTTGTGGCTCCTTTCAGATTCCAGAACTTTCTGTCACCTAAATATGAGGAAAACTTGTTTTTTTAGCCACTTTTTGAGGTTTGCAAAGGATTCTGGGTAACAGAACCTGGTCAGAGCCCCACGAGTCACCCCATCTTGGATTCCCCTAGGTCTCTAGTTTTCAAAAATGCACAGGTTTGGTAGGTTTCCCTATGTGCCGGCTGAGCTGGAGGCCAAAATCTACAGGTAGGCACTTTGCAAAAAACAGCTCTTTTTTTTGTCAAAAAATGGGATGTGTCCACGTTGTGTTTTGGGGCATTTCCTGTCGCGGGCGCTAGGCCTACCCACACAAGTGATGTATCATTTTTATCGGGAGACTTGGGGGAACGCTTGGTGGAAGGAAATTTGTGGCTCCTCTCAGATTCCAGAACTTTCTGTCACCGAAATGTGAGGAAAACTTGTTTTTTTTTGCCACTTTTTGAGGGGTGCAAAGGATTCTGGGTAACAGAACCTGGTCAGAGCCCCACGAGTCACCCCATCTTGGATTCCCCTAGGTCTCTAGTTTTCAAAAATGCACAGGTTTGGTAGGTTTCCCTATGTGCCGGCTGAGCTAGAGGCCAAAATCTACAGGTAGGCACTTTGCAAAAAACAGCTCTGTATTTTGTCAAAAAATGGGATGTGTCCACGTTGTGTTTTGGGGCATTTCCTGTCGCGGGCGCTAGGCCTACCCACACAAGTGAGGTATCATTTTTATCGGGAGACTTGGGGGAACGCTGTGTGGAAGGAAATTTGTGGCTCCTCTCAGATTCCAGAACTTTCTGTCACCGAAATGTGAGGAAAACTTGTTTTTTTTGCCACTTTTTGAGGTTTGCGAAGGATTCTGGGTAACAGAACCTGGTCAGAGCCCCACGAGTCACCCCATCTTGGATTCCCCTAGGTCTCTAGTTTTCAAAAATGCACAGGTTTTGTAGGTTTCCCTATGTGCCGGCTGAGCTAGACGCCAAAATCTACAGGTAGGCACTTTGCAAAAAACAGCTCTTTTTTTTGTCAAAAAATGGGATGTGTCCACGTTGTGTTTTGGGGCATTTCCTGTCGTGGGCGCTAGGCCTACCCACACAAGTGAGGTATCATTTTTATCGGGAGACTTGGGGGAACGCTGGGTGGAAGGAAATTTGTGGCTCCTCTCAGATTACAGAACTTTCTGTCACCGAAATGTGAGGAAAACTTGTTTTTTTATCCACTTTTTGAGGTTTGCAAAGGATTCTGGGTAACAGAACCTGGTCAGATCCCCACGAGTCACCCCATCTTGGATTCCCCTAGGTCTCTAGCTTTAAAAAATGCACAGGTTCGGTAGGTTTCCCTATGTGCCGGCTGAGCTAGAGGCCAAAATCTACAGGTAGGCACTTTGCAAAAAACAGCTCTGTATTTTGTCAAAAAATGGGATGTGTCCACGTTGTGTTTTGGGGCATTTCCTGTGGCGGGCGCTAGGCCTACCCACACAAGTGAGGTATCATTTTTATCGGGAGACTAGGGGGAACGCTGGGTAGAAGGAAATTTGTGGCTCCTTTCAGATTCCAGAACTTTCTGTCACCTAAATGTGAGGAAAACTTGTTTTTTTAGCCACTTTTTGAGGTTTGCAAAGGATTCTGGGTAACAGAACCTGGTCAGAGCCCCACGAGTCACCCCATCTTGGATTCCCCTAGGTCTCTAGTTTTCAAAAATGCACAGGTTTGGTAGGTTTCCCTATGTGCCGGCTGAGCTAGAGGCCATAATCTACAGGTAGGCACTTTGCAAAAAACAGCTCTTTTTTTTGTCAAAAAATGGGATGTGTCCACGTTGTGTTTTGGGGCATTTCCTGTCGCGGGCGCTAGGCCTACCCACACAAGTGAGGTATCATTTTTATCGGGAGACTTGGGGGAACGCTTGGTGGAAGGAAATTTGTGGCTCCTCTTAGATTCCAGAACTTTCTGTCACCGAAATGTGAGGAAAACTTGTTTTTTTTGCCACTTTTTGAGGTTTGCAAAGGATTCTGGGTACCAGAACCTGGTCAGAGCCCCACGAGTCACCCCATCTTGGATTCCCCTAGGTCTCTAGTTTTCAAAAATGCACAGGTTTGGTAGGTTTCCCTATGTGCCGGCTGAGCTAGAGGCCAAAATCTACAGGTTGGCACTTTGCAAAAAAAAGCTCTGTATTTTGTCAAAAAATGGGATGTGTCCACGTTGTGTTTTGGGGCATTTCCTGTCGCGGGCGCTAGGCCTACCCACACAAGTGAGGTATCATTTTTATCGGGAGACTTGGGGGAACGCTGTGTGGAAGGAAATTTGTGGCTCCTCTCAGATTCCAGAACTTTCTGTCACCGAAATGTGAGGAAAACTTGTTTTTTTATCCACTTTTTGAGGTTTGTGAAGGATTCTGGGTAACAGAACCTGGTCAGAGCCCCACGAGTCACCCCATCTTGGATTCCCCTAGGTCTCTAGTTTTCAAAAATGCACAGGTTTTGTAGGTTTCCCTATGTGCCGGCTGAGCTAGACGCCAAAATCTACAGGTAGGCACTTTGCAAAAAACAGCTCTTTTTTTTGTCAAAAAATGGGATGTGTCCACGTTGTGTTTTGGGGCATTTCCTGTCACGGGCGCTAGGCCTACCCACACAAGTGAGGCATCATTTTTATCGGGAGACTTGGGGGAACACTGGGTAGAAGGAAATTTGTGGCTCCTCTCAGATTACAGAACTTTCTGTCACCGAAATGTGAGGAAAACTTGTTTGTTTATCCACTTTTTGAGGTTTGCAACGGATTCTGGGTAACAGAACCTGGTCAGATCCCCACGAGTCACCCCATCTTGGATTCCCCTAGGTCTCTAGTTTTCAAAAATGCACAGGTTTGGTAGGTTTCCCTATGTGCCGGCTGAGCTAGAGGCCAAAATCTACAGGTAGGCACTTTGCAAAAAACAGCTCTGTATTTTGTCAAAAAATGGGATGTGTCCACGTTGTGTTTTGGGGCATTTCCTGTGGCGGGCGCTAGGCCTACCCACACAAGTGAGGTATCATTTTTATTGGGAGACTTGGGGGAACGCTGGGTAGAAGGAAATTTGTGGCTCCTTTCAGATTCCAGAACTTTCTGTCACCTAAATATGAGGAAAACTTGTTTTTTTAGCCACTTTTTGAGGTTTGCAAAGGATTCTGGGTAACAGAACCTGGTCAGAGCCCCACGAGTCACCCCATCTTGGATACCCCTAGGTCTCTAGTTTTCAAAAATGCACAGGTTTGGTAGGTTTCCCTATGTGCCGGCTGAGCTAGAGGCCAAAATCTACAGGTAGGCACTTTGCAAAAAACAGCTCTTTTTTTGTCAAAAAATGGGATTTGTCCACGTTGTGTTTTGGGGCATTTCCTGTCGCGGGCGCTAGGCCTACCCACACAAGTGAGGTATCATTTTTATCGGGAGACTTGGTAGAACGCTTGGTGGAAGGAAATTTGTGGCTCCTCTCAGATTCCAGAACTTTCTGTCACCGAAATGTGAGGAAAACTTGTTTTTTTTTTGCCACTTTTGAGGTTTGCAAAGGATTCTGGGTAACAGAACCTGGTCAGAGCCCCACGAGTCACCCCATCTTGGATTCCCCTAGGTCTCTAGTTTTAAAAAATGCACAGGTTTGGTAGGTTTCCCTATGTGCCGGCTGAGCTAGAGGCCAAAATCTACAGGTAGGCACTTTGCAAAAAACAGCTCTGTATTTTGTCAAAAAATGGGATGTGTCCACGTTGTGTTTTGGGGCATTTCCTGTCGCGGGCGCTAGGCCTACCCACACAAGTGAGGTATCATTTTTATCGGGAGACTTGGGGGAACACTGGGTGGAAGGAAATTTGTGGCTCCTCTCAGATTACAGAACTTTCTGTCACCGAAATGTGAGGAAAACTTGTTTCTTTATCCACTTTTTGAGTTTTGCAAAGGATTCTGGGTAACAGAACCTGGTCAGATCCCCACGAGTCACCCCATCTTGGATTCCCCTAGGTCTCTAGTTTTCAAAAATGCACAGGTTTGGTAGGTTTCCCTATGTGCCGGCTGAGCTAGAGGCCAAAATCTACAGGTAGGCACTTTGCAAAAACAGCTCTTTTTTTGTCAAAAAATGGGATTTGTCCACGTTGTGTTTTGGGGCATTTCCTGTCACGGGCGCTAGGCCTACCCACACAAGTGAGGTATAATTTTTATCGGGAGACTTGGTAGAACGCTTGGTGGAAGGAAATTTGTGGCTCCTCTCAGATTCCAGAACTTTCTGTCACCGAAATGTGAGGAAAACTTGTTTTTTTTTTGCCACTTTTGAGGTTTGCAAAGGATTCTGGGTAACAGAACCTGGTCAGAGCCCCACGAGTCACCCCATCTTGGATTCCCCTAGGTCTCTAGTTTTAAAAAATGCACAGGTTTGGTAGGTTTCCCTATGTGCCGGCTGAGCTAGAGGCCAAAATCTACAGGTAGGCACTTTGCAAAAAACAGCTCTGTATTTTGTCAAAAAATGGGATGTGTCCACGTTGTGTTTTGGGGCATTTCCTGTCGCGGGCGCTAGGCCTACCCACACAAGTGAGGTATCATTTTTATCGGGAGACTTGGGGGAACACTGGGTGGAAGGAAATTTGTGGCTCCTCTCAGATTACAGAACTTTCTGTCACCGAAATGTGAGGAAAACTTGTTTGTTTATCCACTTTTTGAGGTTTGCAAAGGATTCTGGGTAACAGAACCTGGTCAGATCCCCACGAGTCACCCCATCTTGGATTCCCCTAGGTCTCTAGTTTTCAAAAATGCACAGGTTTGGTAGGTTTCCCTATGTGCCGGCTGAGCTAGAGGCCAAAATCTACAGGTAGGCACTTTGCAAAAAACAGCTCTGTATTTTGTCAAAAAATGGGATGTGTCCACGTTGTGTTTTGGGGCATTTCCTGTGGCGGGCGCTAGGCCTACCCACATAAGTGAGGTATCATTTTTATTGGGAGACTTGGGGGAACGCTGGGTAGAAGGAAATTTGTGGCTCCTTTCAGATTCCAGAACTTTCTGTCACCTAAATATGAGGAAAACTTGTTTTTTTAGCCACTTTTTGAGGTTTGCAAAGGATTCTGGGTAACAGAACCTGGTCAGAGCCCCACGAGTCACCCCATCTTGGATTCCCCTAGGTCTCTAGTTTTAAAAAATGCACAGGTTTGGTAGGTTTCCCTATGTGCCGGCTGAGCTAGAGGCCAAAATCTACAGGTAGGCACTTTGCAAAAAACAGCTCTTTTTTTGTCAAAAAATGGGATGTGTCCACGTTGTGTTTTGGGGCATTTCCTGTCGCGGGCGCTAGGCCTACCCACACAAGTGAGGTATCATTTTTATCGGGAGACTTGGTAGAACGCTTGGTGGAAGGAAATTTGTGGCTCCTCTCAGATTCCAGAACTTTCTGTCACCGAAATGTGAGGAAAACTTGTTTTTTTGTGCCACTTTTTGAGGTTTGCAAAGGATTCTGGGTAACAGAACCTGGTCAGAGCCCCACGAGTCACCCCATCTTGGATTCCCCTAGGTCTCTAGTTTTCAAAAATGCACAGGTTTCGTAGGTTTCCCTATGTGCCGGCTGAGCTAGAGGCCAAAATCTACAGGTAGGCACTTTGCAAAAAACAGCTCTTTTTTTGTCAAAAAATGGGATGTGTCCACGTTGTGTTTTGGGGCATTTCCTGTCGTGGGCGCTAGGCCTACCCACACAAGTGAGGTATCATTTTTATCGGGAGACTTGGGGGAACGTTGGGTGGAAGGAAATGTGTGGCTCCTCTCAGATTACAAAACTTTCTGTCACCGAAATGTGAGGAAAACTTGTTTTTTTATCCACTTTTTGAGGTTTGCAAAGGATTCTGGGTAACAGAACCTGGTCAGATCCCCACGAGTCACCCCATCTTGGATTCCCCTAGGTCTCTAGCTTTAAAAAATGCACAGGTTCGGTAGGTTTCCCTATGTGCCGGCTGAGCTAGAGGCCAAAATCTACAGGTAGGCACTTTGCAAAAAACAGCTCTGTATTTTGTCAAAAAATGTGATGTGTCCACGTTGTGTTTTGGGGCATTTGCTGTGGCGGGCGCTAGGCCTACCCACACAAGTGAGGTATCATTTTTATTGGGAGACTTGGGGGAACGCTGGGTAGAAGGAAATTTGTGGCTCCTTTCAGATTACAGAACTTTCTGTCACCTAAATGTGAGGAAAACTTATTTTTTTAGCCACTTTTTGAGGTTTGCAAAGGATTCTGGGTAACAGAACCTGGTCAAAGCCCCACGAGTCACCCCATCTTGGATTCCCCTAGGTCTCTAGTTTTCAAAAATGCACAGGTTTGGTAGGTTTCCCTATGTGCCGGCTGAGCTAGAGGCCAAAATATACAGGTAGGCACTTTGAAAAAAACAGCTCTGTATTTTGTCAAAAAATGGGATGTGTCCACGTTGTGTTTTGGGGCATTTCCTGTCGCGGGCGCTAGGCCTACCCACACAAGTGAGGTATAATTTTTATCGGGAGACTTGGGGGAACGCTGTGTGGAAGGAAATTTGTGGCTCCTCTCAGATTCTAGAACTTTCTGTCACCGAAATGTGAGGAAAACTTGTTTTTTTTGGCCACTTTTTGAGGTTTGCAAAGGATTCTGGGTAACAGAACCTGGTCAGAGCCCCACGAGTCACCCCATCTTGGATTCCCCTAGGCCTCTAGTTTTCAAAAATGCACAGGTTTTGTAGGTTTCCCTATGTGCCGGCTGAGCTAGAGGCCAAAATCTACAGGTAGGCACTTTGCAAAAAACAGCTCTTTTTTTGTTGTCAAAAAATGGGATGTGTCCACGTTGTGTTTTGGGGCATTTCCTGTCGCGGGCGCTAGGCCTACCCACACAAGTGAGGTATCATTTTTATCGGGAGACTTGGGGGAACGCTGGGTGGAAGGAAATTTGTGGCTCCTCTTAGATTCCAGAACTTTCTGTCACCGAAATGTGAGGAAAACTTGTTTTTTTTGCCACTTTTTGAGGTTTGCAAAGGATTCTGGGTACCAGAACCTGGTCAGAGCCCCACGAGTCACCCCATCTTGGATTCCCCTAGGTCTCTAGTTTTCAAAAATGCACAGGTTTGGTAGGTTTCCCTATGTGCCGGCTGAGCTAGAGGCCAAAATCTACAGGTAGGCACTTTGCAAAAAACAGCTCTGTATTTTGTCAAAAAATGGGATGTGTCCACGTTGTGTTTTGGGGCATTTCCTGTGGCGGGCGCTAGGCCTACCCACACAAGTGAGGTATCATTTTTATCGGGAGACTTGGGGGAACGCTGTGTGGAAGGAAATTTGTGGCTCCTCTCAGATTCCAGAACTTTCTGTCACCGAAATGTGAGGAAAACTTGTTTTTTTATCCACTTTTTGAGGTTTGTGAAGGATTCTGGGTAACAGAACCTGGTCAGAGCCCCACGAGTCACCCCATCTTGGATTCCCCTAGGTCTCTAGTTTTCAAAAATGCACAGGTTTTGTAGGTTTCCCTATGTGCCGGCTGAGCTAGAGGCCAAAATCTACAGGTAGGCACTTTGCAAAAAACAGCTCTTTTTTTTTTCAAAAAATGGGATGTGTCCACGTTGTGTTTTGGGGCATTTCCTGTCACGGGCGCTAGGCCTACCCACACAAGTGAGGTATCATTTTTATCGGGAGACTTGGGGGAACACTGGGTGGAAGGAAATTTGTGGCTCCTCTCAGATTACAGAACTTTCTGTCACCGAAATGTGAGGAAAACTTGTTTGTTTATCCACTTTTTGAGGTTTGCAACGGATTCTGGGTAACAGAACCTGGTCAGATCCCCACGAGTCACCCCATCTTGGATTCCCCTAGGTCTCTAGTTTTCAAAAATGCACAGGTTTGGTAGGTTTCCCTATGTGCCGGCTGAGCTAGAGGCCAAAATCTACAGGTAGGCACTTTGCAAAAAACAGCTCTGTATTTTGTCAAAAAATGGGATGTGTCCACGTTGTGTTTTGGGGCATTTCCTGTGGCGGGCGCTAGGCCTACCCACACAAGTGAGGTATCATTTTTATTGGGAGACTTGGGGGAACGCTGGGTAGAAGGAAATTTGTGGCTCCTTTCAGATTCCAGAACTTTCTGTCACCTAAATATGAGGAAAACTTGTTTTTTTAGCCACTTTTTGAGGTTTGCAAAGGATTCTGGGTAACAGAACCTGGTCAGAGCCCCACGAGTCACCCCATCTTGGATTCCCCTAGGTCTCTAGTTTTCAAAAGTGCACAGGTTTGGTAGGTTTCCCTATGTGCCGGCTGAGCTAGAGGCCAAAATCTACAGGTAGGCACTTTGCAAAAAACAGCTCTTTTTTTGTCAAAAAATGGGATTTGTCCACGTTGTGTTTTGGGGCATTTCCTGTCGCGGGCGCTAGGCCTACCCACACAAGTGAGGTATCATTTTTATCGGGAGACTTGGTAGAAAGCTTGGTGGAAGGAAATTTGTGGCTCCTCTCAGATTCCAGAACTTTCTGTCACCGAAATGTGAGGAAAACTTGTATTTTTTTTGCCACTTTTGAGGTTTGCAAAGGATTCTGGGTAACAGAAGCTGGTCAGAGCCCCACGAGTCACCCCATCTTGGATTCCCCTAGGTCTCTAGTTTTAAAAAATGCACAGGTTTGGTAGGTTTCCCTATGTGCCGGCTGAGCTAGAGGCCAAAATCTACAGGTAGGCACTTTGCAAAAAACAGCTCTGTATTTTGTCAAAAAATGGGATGTGTCCACGTTGTGTTTTGGGGCATTTCCTGTCGCGGGCGCTAGGCCTACGCACACAAGTGAGGTATCATTTTTATCGGGAGACTTGGGGGAACACTGGGTGGAAGGAAATTTGTGGCTCCTCTCAGATTACAGAACTTTCTGTCACCGAAATGTGAGGAAAACTTGTTTCTTTATCCACTTTTTGAGGTTTGCAAAGGATTCTGGGTAACAGAACCTGGTCAGATCCCCACGAGTCACCCCATCTTGGATTCCCCTAGGTCTCTAGTTTTCAAAAATGCACAGGTTTGGTAGGTTTCCATATGTGCCGGCTGAGCTAGAGGCCAAAATCTACAGGTAGGCACTTTGCAAAAACAGCTCTTTTTTTGTCAAAAAATGGGATTTGTCCACGTTGTGTTTTGGGGCATTTCCTGTCGCGGGCGCTAGGCCTACCCACACAAGTGAGGTATCATTTTTATCGGGAGACTTGGTAGAACGCTTGGTGGAAGGAAATTTGTGGCTCCTCTGAGATTCCAGAACTTTCTGTCACCGAAATGTGAGGAAAACTTGTTTTTTTGTGCCACTTTTTGAGGTTTGCAAAGGATTCTGGGTAACAGAACCTGGTCAGAGCCCCACGAGTCACCCCATCTTGGATTCCCCTAGGTCTCTAGTTTTCAAAAATGCACAGGTTTGGTAGGTTTCCCTATGTGCCGGCTGAGCTAGAGGCCAAAATCTACAGGTAGGCACTTTGCAAAAAACAGCTCTTTTTTTTGTCAAAAAATGGGATGTGTCCACGTTGTGTTTTGGGGCATTTCCTGTCGTGGGCGCTAGGCCTACCCACACAAGTGAGGTATCATTTTTATCGGGAGACTTGGGGGAACGTTGGGTGGAAGGAAATTTGTGGCTCCTCTCAGATTACAGAACTTTCTGTCACCGAAATGTGAGGAAAACTTGTTTTTTTATCCACTTTTTGAGGTTTGCAAAGGATTCTGGGTAACAGAACCTGGTCAGATCCCCACGAGTCACCCCATCTTGGATTCCCCTAGGTCTCTAGCTTTAAAAAATGCACAGGTTCGGTAGGTTTCCCTATGTGCCGGCTGAGCTAGAGGCCAAAATCTACAGGTAGGCACTTTGCAAAAAACAGCTCTTTTTTTGTCAAAAAATGGGATTTGTCCACGTTGTGTTTTGGGGCATTTGCTGTCGCGGGCGCTAGGCCTACCCACATAAGTGAGGTATCATTTTTATTGGGAGACTTGGGGGAACGCTGGGTAGAAGGAAATTTGTGGCTCCTTTCAGATTACAGAACTTTCTGTCACCTAAATGTGAGGAAAACTTGTTTTTTAGCCACTTTTTGAGGTTTGCAAAGGATTCTGGGTAACAGAACCTGGTCAGAGCCCCACGAGTCACCCCATCTTGGATTCCCCTAGGTCTCTAGTTTTCAAAAATGCACAGGTTTGGTAGGTTTCCCTATGTGCCGGCTGAGCTAGAGGCCAAAATCTACAGGTAGGCACTTTGCAAAAACAGCTCTTTTTTTGTCAAAAAATGGGATTTGTCCACGTTGTGTTTTGGGGCATTTCCTGTCGCGGGCGCTAGGCCTACCCACACAAGTGAGGTATCATTTTTATCGGGAGACTTGGTAGAACGCTTGGTGGAAGGAAATTTGTGGCTCCTCTGAGATTCCAGAACTTTCTGTCACCGAAATGTGAGGAAAACTTGTTTTTTTGTGCCACTTTTTGAGGTTTGCAAAGGATTCTGGGTAACAGAACCTGGTCAGAGCCCCACGAGTCACCCCATCTTGGATTCCCCTAGGTCTCTAGTTTTCAAAAATGCACAGGTTTGGTAGGTTTCCCTATGTGCCGGCTGAGCTAGAGGCCAAAATCTACAGGTAGGCACTTTGCAAAAAACAGCTCTTTTTTTTGTCAAAAAATGGGATGTGTCCACGTTGTGTTTTGGGGCATTTCCTGTCGTGGGCGCTAGGCCTACCCACACAAGTGAGGTATCATTTTTATCGGGAGACTTGGGGGAACGTTGGGTGGAAGGAAATTTGTGGCTCCTCTCAGATTACAGAACTTTCTGTCACCGAAATGTGAGGAAAACTTGTTTTTTTATCCACTTTTTGAGGTTTGCAAAGGATTCTGGGTAACAGAACCTGGTCAGATCCCCACGAGTCACCCCATCTTGGATTCCCCTAGGTCTCTAGCTTTAAAAAATGCACAGGTTCGGTAGGTTTCCCTATGTGCCGGCTGAGCTAGAGGCCAAAATCTACAGGTAGGCACTTTGCAAAAAACAGCTCTTTTTTTGTCAAAAAATGGGATTTGTCCACGTTGTGTTTTGGGGCATTTGCTGTCGCGGGCGCTAGGCCTACCCACATAAGTGAGGTATCATTTTTATTGGGAGACTTGGGGGAACGCTGGGTAGAAGGAAATTTGTGGCTCCTTTCAGATTACAGAACTTTCTGTCACCTAAATGTGAGGAAAACTTGTTTTTTAGCCACTTTTTGAGGTTTGCAAAGGATTCTGGGTAACAGAACCTGGTCAGAGCCCCACGAGTCACCCCATCTTGGATTCCCCTAGGTCTCTAGTTTTCAAAAATGCACAGGTTTGGTAGGTTTCCCTATGTGCCGGCTGAGCGAGAGGCCAAAATCTACAGGTAGGCACTTTGCAAAAAACAGCTCTTTTTTTTGTCAAAAAATGGGATGTGTCCACGTTGTGTTTTGGGGCATTTCCTGTCGCGGACGCTAGGCCTACCCACACAAGTGAGGTATCATTTTTATCGGGAGACTTGGGGGAACGCTTGGTGGAAGGAAATTTGTGGCTCCTCTGAGATTCCAGAACTTTCTGTCACCGAAATGTGAGGAAAACTTGTTTTTTTTTGCCACTTTTTGAGGTTTGCAAAGGATTCTGGGTAACAGAACCTGGTCAGAGCCCCACGAGTCACCCCATCTTGGATTCCCCCAGGTCTCTAGTTTTCAAAACTGCACAGGTTTGGTAGGTTTCCCTATGTGCCGGCTGAGCTAGAGGCCAAAATCTACAGGTAGGCACTTTGCAAAAAACAGCTCTGTATTTTGTCAAAAAATGGGATGTGTCCACGTTGTGTTTTGGGGCATTTCCTGTCGCGGGCGCTAGGCCTACCCACACAAGTGAGGTATCATTTTTATCGGGAGACTTGGGGGAACGCTGAGGAATTTGTGGCTCCTCTCAGATTCCAGAACTTTCTGTCACCGAAATGTGAGGAAAACTTGTTTTTTTAGCCACTTTTTGAGGTTTGCAAAGGATTCTGGGTAACAGAACCTGGTCAGAGCCCCACGAGTCACCCCATCTTGGATTCCCCTAGGTCTCTAGTTTTCAAAAATGCACAGGTTTCATAGGTTTCCCTATGTGCCGGCTGAGCTAGAGGTCAAAATCTACAGGTAGGCACTTTGCAAAAAACAGCTCTTTTTTTTGTAAAAAAATGGGATGTGTCCACGTTGTGTTTTGGGGCATTTCCTGTCGTGGGCGCTAGGCCTACCCACACAAGTGAGGTATCATTTTTATCGGGAGACTTAGGGGAACGCTTGGTGGAAGGAAATTTGTGGCTCCTCTTAGATTCCAGAACTTTCTGTCACCGAAATGTGAGGAAAACTTGTTTTTTTTGCCACTTTTTGAGGTTTGCAAAGGATTCTGGGTAACAGAACCTGGTCAGAGCCCCACGAGTCACCCCATCTTGGATTCCCCTAGGTCTCTAGTTTTCAAAAAAGCACAGGTTTCGTAGGTTTCCCTATGTGCCGGCTGAGCTAGAGGCCAAAATCTACAGGTAGGCAGTTTGCAAAAAACAGCTCTGTATTTTGTCAAAAAATGGGATGTGTCCACGTTGTGTTTTGGGGCATTTCCTGTCGCGGGCGTGTCCTGCCATTTGATAAGTTTTGTTTTGACCAATGACTTTGTGTTTCACCACTGCGCATATTAGTTGCTCAATGTTCACCAGTAGCACATGGTATGTTTTGTTCAGTTTAGCCGCCTGTGGGCTTTGACATTGCATTAGTCATTACATTCTGTATTGTGCCTATTGGCTTTGACATGGCATTAGCCATTGCTTTCTGTATTCAGTTTAGCCGTCTATGGGCTTTGACATTGCATTAGCCATTACATTCTGAATTCTGCCTATTGGCTTTGATATGCTGTATCCAGTCTAGCCGCCTATTGGCTTTGACATTGCATGCCTATTGACTTTGACATGATGTATTCAATTTAGCTGCCTATTGACTTTGACATGCTATTAGATATTCTGCCTATTGGCTTTGACATGATATTATATATTGCATTTTGTATTCAGCTTAACTGCCTATTGGCTTTGACATGATATTCAGCTTAACTGCCTATGGGCTTTGACATGATATAAGACATTGCATTTTGTATTCAGCTTAGATGCCTATTGGCTTTGACATGACACTAGACATTGCATTTGATATTTAGGTTAGCTGCCTATTGCCTTTAACATGACATTGCATTTGATATTTAGGTTAGCTGCCCATTGCCTTTAACGTGGAGTTAGACATTGCAGTTGAGAATAGTTCTGTATTTTTCCAAGCTGTGTTTTTGCACCAGAGAACCAAGATGTTTTGCTCTCACAGTAGACTAGACCTGATAAGAGAGAGTACATGGGCGTTGTTTCTCTTCCCTTGAGCTTGGGAACAGAAGTAGTCTTGGAGACCTGGCCAGTCTCCAAAAGGCTTGCTCAGCTTCCCAGGTCTGAGAGGAGGGGGCACACCTTTGTAACGAATGTAACAGGCTGCAGAGAGTCAGATTCGAATCTGCCGGACCTCGTGCTGGAGCTTGGCGCCAGCTGCCAGCATCCCGTGTGGGTAGATGACACTCTTTCTCGCGGCTGACAGGGGTCATCAGCTTGCAGACCTTAGAAAGATGTAGCTGTAAATAGTTCCTACACGGTGAAGTATTTGTTTTGCTTTGCATTCAATATCTTATAAATATAACCTGCTGTGTATATTGCAAACTGATATATTTTGTTTGATTAACGCGGACTTGAAAGCTACTAATTCGTCATTCATTCATAAACATTGTGGTTGGGGAAGAATAAAACAACAATAAAAGTCTTCTTTGACCTCAGAAGTGCATTTCTGTTGTGTTATGTTAGTGCTTAGAAACTAGATAAGAGGAAAGCACTACAATTGGTACCTGGAGTCGTGGGGTGTCGGTCATTAAGAGGTGATTAAGAAGGGGTTTGACGAGTTAGTAGATTTCTAAGTGCACACTTTAAAAGTGTAATTGTTTTTTGTTGTTTGGAGAATTACAGAAATTGTTCTGTTTGGAGAATCACAGTAGCACGGCAGACCATGTCTGAGAATACATGTGTTGATGAACTGCCTGATGGTGCTAAGAAAAACTGTGAATTGTTTTCTGTTTGGGGAATTACAGAAGAAAATGCATGTGTAGCTAAAATGCCTGATGTTGTTTTGAGAAATAATTCCCGTTGTATATATGTAGAAAACGTGTGTTTTGGAAGTAATGATGACAGAAAGGTCTGGATACCTTTATCTGCTTACAGAGAAATGCAGGAGAAATGTAGGCAGTTGGAACATGAAAATAGGAATTTACGTGAGCAAATTAGCCCGACTGAAAGTTATAAAAAGGCTGTTTTTGAAGAATCTTTCTTGTCCCATTCCAGTAATGAGGGGGTTAAGACAGCTCCGAGCTGCACTGAGTTTCCGTGTGAGCCAGGGTTTTTGGCAGCCAAAATGCATTCCTTAACTGAAAACACGGAGGAGAGAGACCAGAATGTGATTTACGAGTTACCGTTGCAAAATGCACAAGTAAAACGAAGGATTTTAGAGCAAGACACCCCGAGTTTCATTAGCTTGTTTGATTTTTGGAAAAAGAATAGCCCTCATTTGAGAGAAATCCTAACACTTTTGTACATGGTCACTGTGAAAAATAATATGCAGCTGCGCGCTTGTGATTTGGCAAATGAAATAATGCAGACTTTAGGTTTCTGCGCAGTGCAAGAAGGAAATACTTATGTATATTTAAATCATGAACAAGGAAAGAAAATAGTGCCCCTAGCTAGAATCATACAATGGATCTGGTACTTGCAAGACAGGGCTAGAGTACCACAGATAAAAGAATTACCAATGAAATTGTGTGCACCATTTGAATTCGTGTCCACTGAAGATAAAAAGCATGTTTGTTTTACTAATGATTCATTGACTGAAATGTTGTTTTCTGGCACAGTAGAAGGAACAGCGTTGTATAATGTGTGTCAGATTTTAAAGCAAGAGCTATATGAGATGTGTCATTTTTATGCTGATTTTTGGTTCTTTGATAATGTTTTAGCCACATGGCTTGCACCTAACTGGTTCAATTACCTTGCAGATGTTAATGAGAAAAATGCAGAGAGAGAAGTGTTCACCCAGAATTCTGCCTTAGTGGGGATAGCTATGTGGGTGCCCCAGAAATGTGAAAAGGCCACTTACAGGTGGGCAGAGATGAGAGAGATGCACATTCCCCTAGATTTGATAAAAACTGTGCAGCACGCACAAAAGCAATCTGTCATGCAAGCAGTCACAGAGCAGTTGGGGAGAGGAAAGTTACCAGAACAGAAATGGCAAATTGATCAGGTTTTAGGGAAAGTGATTGCTGCAAATTACCAAGGAAAAATCGAAATTATGCTGATACCTAGAAAAGAATCTGATTCATTCATACAAATTGGAGACAGAATGGCCCAAATTGACAAAAGTGCAGTGAATGGAGGTTTGGTAAAGAATGAGTCTGCCCCAGCCCTTCTGACAGTGCAAGAAAAAGGAAGCTGTGGCGCAGCAGATAAAAACCTCAGTACTGATGTGTGGGCTGAAGCCCCAAGTGACCCTCCAGAACCTGCAGAGAATATAACAAAGGGCCCCAAAAACGTCCTGCTGATTATAAAACAGGGAAAGGAAGAGGAAGGGTGCAGTTTAAATGAAAAATGTTATTTGCAAGAAAAGTCATACTTGTTTCTTTTGCAGATCCGACCACGTTTCGCCACTGTCCCTGAGTGTGCTGTGTGGTCCCCCTTCCGGTGTGTGCGTGTGGGGTCGGGGAAGGGACCGAATCCCCAACCTGAACCTGGCTGAGTAAAGTGCCAGCACCATGGATCCATTTTGCGCAAACTGCGCCTTCAGTTCAAGTTCAACTTGTTTGCTGTGTTTTTTTTTTTTTTCCCTCTCGTATGGAACTCTGACTTTTGCTTATCTTCCAGCAAACCTTTCAGGTAGACCGTGCACCTTTACATGAGTAGAACTCATGCCACATCAAATTGCTAACACTGTTGAATTAGAGACTCATTTAGAGAAAAAAAAAAAAAAAAATGTGTGCCCAGTCTTTTCTATGTAGATGTATCTGATGTGAAAAGTTATGAGATCAATGTGTTAATTCACTTCTATTGCTTTACAGGGATTGCTTTGATCATAATGTTTTTTGTGCTGATGTTTTTTTTTTTGTTTGAAATATGAGATATATGAAACAAAAATTCATTGGTCAAAGGGCGGAATGTCCTGCCATTTGATAAGTTTTGTTTTGACCAATGACTTTGTGTTTCACCACTGCGCATATTAGTTGCTCAATGTTCACCAGTAGCACATGGTATGTTTTGTTCAGTTTAGCCGCCTATGGGCTTTGACATTGCATTAGTCATTACATTCTGTATTGTGCCTATTGGCTTTGACATGGCATTAGCCATTGCTTTCTGTATTCAGTTTAGCCGTCTATGGGCTTTGACATTGCATTAGCCATTACATTCTGTATTCTGCCTATTGGCTTTGATATGCTGTATCCAGTCTAGCCGCCTATTGGCTTTGACATTGCATGCCTATTGACTTTGACATGATGTATTCAATTTAGCTGCCTATTGACTTTGACATGCTATTAGATATTCTGCCTATTGGCTTTGACATGATATTATATATTGCATTTTGTATTCAGCTTAACTGCCTATTGGCTTTGACATGATATTCAGCTTAACTGCCTATGGGCTTTGACATGATATAAGACATTGCATTTTGTATTCAGCTTAGATGCCTATTGGCTTTGACATGACACTAGACATTGCATTTGATATTTAGGTTAGCTGCCTATTGCCTTTAACATGACATTGCATTTGATATTTAGGTTAGCTGCCCATTGCCTTTAACGTGGAGTTAGACATTGCAGTTGAGAATAGTTCTGTATTTTTCCAAGCTGTGTTTTTGCACCAGAGAACCAAGATGTTTTGCTCTCACAGTAGACTAGACCTGATAAGAGAGAGTACATGGGCGTTGTTTCTCTTCCCTTGAGCTTGGGAACAGAAGTAGTCTTGGAGACCTGGCCAGTCTCCAAAAGGCTTGCTCAGCTTCCCAGGTCTGAGAGGAGGGGGCACACCTTTGTAACGAATGTAACAGGCTGCAGAGAGTCAGATTCGAATCTGCCGGACCTCGTGCTGGAGCTTGGCGCCAGCTGCCAGCATCCCGTGTGGGTAGATGACACTCTTTCTCGCGGCTGACAGGGGTCATCAGCTTGCAGACCTTAGAAAGATGTAGCTGTAAATAGTTCCTACACGGTGAAGTATTTGTTTTGCTTTGCATTCAATATCTTATAAATATAACCTGCTGTGTATATTGCAAACTGATATATTTTGTTTGATTAACGCGGACTTGAAAGCTACTAATTCGTCATTCATTCATAAACATTGTGGTTGGGGAAGAATAAAACAACAATAAAAGTCTTCTTTGACCTCAGAAGTGCATTTCTGTTGTGTTATGTTAGTGCTTAGAAACTAGATAAGAGGAAAGCACTACAGGGCGCTAGGCCTACCCACACAAGTGAGGTATCATTTTTATCGGGAGACTTGGGGGAACGCTGTGTGGAAGGAAATTTGTGGCTCCTCTCAGATTCCAGAACTTTCTGTCACCGAAATGTGAGGAAAACTTGTTTTTGTATCCACTTTTTGAGGTTTGCGAAGGATTCTGGGTAACAGAACCTGGTCAGAGCCCCACGAGTCACCCCATCTTGGATTCCCCTAGGTCTCTAGTTTTAAAAAAAGCACAGGTTTCGTAGGTTTCCCTATGTGCCGGCTGAGCTAGAGGCCAAAATCTACAGGTAGGCACTTTGCAAAAAACAGCTCTGTATTTTGTCAAAAAATGGGATGTGTCCACGTTGTGTTTTGGGGCATTTCCTGTCGCGGGCGCTAGGCCTACCCACACAAGTGAGGTATCATTTTTATCGGGAGACTTGGGGGAACGCTGTGTGGAAGGAAATTTGTGGCTCCTCTCAGATTCCAGAACTTTCTGTCACCGAAATGTGAGGAAAACTTGTTTTTTTATCCACTTTTTGAGGTTTGCGAAGGATTCTGGGTAACAGAACCTGGTCAGAGCCCCACGAGTCACCCCATCTTGGATTCCCCTAGGTCTCTAGTTTTCAAAAAAGCACAGGTTTCGTAGGTTTCCCTATGTGCCGGCTGAGCTAGAGGCCAAAATCTACAGGTAGGCACTTTGCAAAAAACAGCTCTTTTTTTTGTCAAAAAATGGGATGTGTCCACGTTGTGTTTTGGGGCATTTCCTGTCGCGGGCGCTAGGCCTACCCACACAAGTGAGGTATCATTTTTATCGGGAGACTTGGGGGAACGCTGGGTGGAAGGAAATTTGTGGCTCCTCTCAGATTCCAGAACTTTCTGTCACCGAAATATGAGGAAAACTTGTTTTTTTATCCACTTTTTGAGGTTTGCAAAGGATTCTGGGTAACAGAACCTGGTCAGATCCCCACGAGTCACCCCATCTTGGATTCCCCTAGGTCTCTAGTTTTAAAAAATGCACAGGTTTGGTAGGTTTCCCTATGTGCCGGCTGAGCTAGAGGCCAAAATCTACAGGTAGGCACTTTGCAAAAAACAGCTCTGTATTTTGTCAAAAAATGGGATGTGTCCACGTTGTGTTTTGGGGCATTTGCTGTGGCGGGCGCTAGGCCTACCTACACAAGTGAGGTATCATTTTTATTGGGAGACTTGGGGGAACGCTGGGTAGAAGGAAATTTGTGGCTCCTTTCAGATTACAGAACTTTCTGTCACCTAAATGTGAGGAAAACTTGTTTTTTTAGCCACTTTTTGAGGTTTGCAAAGGATTCTGGGTAACAGAACCTGGTCAGAGCCCCACGAGTCACCCCATCTTGGATTCCCCTAGGTCTCTAGTTTTCAAAAATGCACAGGTTTGGTAGGTTTCCCTATGTGCCGGCTGAGCTAGAGGCCAAAATCTACAGGTAGGCACTTTGCAAAAAACAGCTCTTTTTTTGTCAAAAAATGGGATGTGTCCACGTTGTGTTTTGGGGCATTTCCTGTCGCGGACGCTAGGCCTACCCACACAAGTGAGGTCTCATTTTTATCGGGAGACTTGGGGGAACGCTTGGTGGAAGGAAATTTGAGGCTCCTCTGAGATTACAGAACTTTCTGTCACCGAAATGTGAGGAAAACTTGTTTTTTTTTGCCACTTTTTGAGGTTTGCAAAGGATTCTGGGTAACAGAACCTGGTCAGAGCCCCACGAGTCACCCCATCTTGGATTCCCCTAGGTCTCTAGTTTTCAAAAATGCACAGGTTTGGTAGGTTTCCCTATGTGCCGGCTGAGCTAGAGGCCAAAATCTACAGGTAGGCACTTTGCAAAAAACAGCTCTGTATTTTGTCAAAAAATGGGATGTGTCCACGTTGTGTTTTGGGGCATTTGCTGTGGCGGGCGTTAGGCCTACCCACACAAGTGAGGTATCATTTTTATTGGGAGACTTGGGGGAACGCTGGGTAGAAGGAAATTTGTGGCTCCTTTCAGATTACAGAACTTTCTGTCACCTAAATGTGAGGAAAACTTGTTTTTTTAGCCACTTTTTGAGGTTTGCAAAGGATTCTGGGTAACAGAACCTGGTCAGAGCCCCACGAGTCACCCCATCTTGGATTCCCCTAGGTCTCTAGTTTTCAAAAATGCACAGGTTTGGTAGGTTTCCCTATGTGCCGGCTGAGCTAGAGGCCAAAATCTACAGGTAGGCACTTTGCAAAAAACAGCTCTGTATTTTGTCAAAAAATGGGATGTGTCCACGTTGTGTTTTGGGGCATTTCCTGTCGCGGGCGCTAGGCCTACCCACACAAGTGAGGTCTCATTTTTATCGGGAGACTTGGGGGAACGCTTGGTGGAAGGAAATTTGTGGCTCCTCTGAGATTACAGAACTTTCTGTCACCGAAATGTGAGGAAAACTTGTTTTTTTTTGCCACTTTTTGAGGTTTGCAAAGGATTCTGGGTAACAGAACCTGGTCAGAGCCCCACGAGTCACCCCATCTTGGATTCCCCTAGGTCTCTAGTTTTCAAAAATGCACAGGTTTGGTAGGTTTCCCTATGTGCCGGCTGAGCTAGAGGCCAAAATCTACAGGTAGGCACTTTGCAAAAAACAGCTCTGTATTTTGTCAAAAAATGGGATGTGTCCACGTTGTGTTTTGGGGCATTTGCTGTGGCGGGCGTTAGGCCTACCCACACAAGTGAGGTATCATTTTTATTGGGAGACTTGGGGGAACGCTGGGTAGAAGGAAATTTGTGGCTCCTTTCAGATTACAGAACTTTCTGTCACCTAAATGTGAGGAAAACTTGTTTTTTTAGCCACTTTTTGAGGTTTGCAAAGGATTCTGGGTAACAGAACCTGGTCAGAGCCCCACGAGTCACCCCATCTTGGATTCCCCTAGGTCTCTAGTTTTCAAAAATGCACAGGTTTGGTAGGTTTCCCTATGTGCCGGCTGAGCTAGAGGCCAAAATCTACAGGTAGGCACTTTGCAAAAAACAGCTCTGTATTTTGTCAAAAAATGGGATGTGTCCACGTTGTGTTTTGGGGCATTTCCTGTCGCGGGCGCTAGGCCTACCCACACAAGTGAGGTATCATTTTTATCGGGAGACTTGGGGGAACGCTGTGTGGAAGGAAATTTGTGGCTCCTCTCAGATTCCAGAACTTTCTGTCACCGAAATGTGAGGAAAACTTGTTTTTTTTGCCACTTTTTGAGGTTTGCAAAGGATTCTGGGTAACAGAACCTGGTCAGAGCCCCACGAGTCACCCCATCTTGGATTCCCCTAGGTCTCTAGTTTTAAAAAAAGCACAGGTTTCGTAGGTTTCCCTATGTGCCGGCTGAGCTAGAGGCCAAAATCTACAGGTAGGCACTTTGCAAAAAAAAGCTCTGTATTTTGTCAAAAAATGGGATGTGTCCACGTTGTGTTTTGGGGCATTTCCTGTCGCGGGCGCTAGGCCTACCCACACAAGTGAGGTATCATTTTTATTGGGAGACTTGGGGGAACGCTGTGTGGAAGGAAATGTGTGGCTCCTCTCAGATTCCAGAACTTTCTGTCACCGAAATGTGAGGAAAACTTGTTTTTTTATCCACTTTTTGAGGTTTGCAAATGATTCTGGGTAACAGAACCTGGTCAGATCCCCACGAGTCACCCCATCTTGGATTCCCCTAGGTCTCTAGTTTTAAAAAATGCACAGGTTTGGTAGGTTTCCCTATGTGCCGGCTGAGCTAGAGGCCAAAATCTACAGGTAGGCACTTTGCAAAAAACAGCTCTGTATTGTGTCAAAAAATGGGATGTGTCCACGTTGTGTTTTGGGGCATTTGCTGTGGCGGGCGCTAGGCCTACCTACACAAGTGAGGTATCATTTTTATTGGGAGACTTGGGGGAACGCTGGGTAGAAGGAAATTTGTGGCTCCTTTCAGATTACAGAACTTTCTGTCACCTAAATGTGAGGAAAACTTGTTTTTTTAGCCACTTTTTGAGGTTTGCAAAGGATTCTGGGTAACAGAACCTGGTCAGAGCCCCACGAGTCACCCCATCTTGGATTCCCCTAGGTCTCTAGTTTTAAAAAATGCACAGGTTTGGTAGGTTTCCCTATGTACCGGCTGAGCTAGAGGCCAAAATCTACAGGTAGGCACTTTGCAAAAAACAGCTCTGTATTTTGTCAAAAAATGGGATGTGTCCACGTTGTGTTTTGGGGCATTTCCTGTCGCGGGCGCTAGGCCTACCCACACAAGTGAGGTATCATTTTTATCGGGAGACTTGGGGGAACGCTGTGTGGAAGGAAATTTGTGGCTCCTCTCAGATTCCAGAACTTTCTGTCACCGAAATGTGAGGAAAACTTGTTTTTTTAGCCACTTTTTGAGGTTTGCAAAGGATTCTGGGTAACAGAACCTGGTCAGAGCCCCACGAGTCACCCCATCTTAGATTCCCCTAGGTCTCTAGTTTTCAAAAATGCACAGGTTTCATAGGTTTCCCTATGTGCCGGCTGAGCTAGAGGCCAAAATCTACAGGTAGGCACTTTGCAAAAAACAGCTCTTTTTTTTGTCAAAAAATGGGATGTGTCCACGTTGTGTTTTGGGGCATTTCCTGTCGTGGGCGCTAGGCCTACCCACACAAGTGAGGTATCATTTTTATCGGGAGACTTAGGGGAACGCTTGGTGGAAGGAAATTTGTGGCTCCTCTTAGATTCCAGAACTTTCTGTCACCGAAATGTGAGGAAAACTTGTTTTTTTTGCCACTTTTTGAGGTTTGCAAAGGATTCTGGGTAACAGAACCTGGTCAGAGCCCCACGAGTCACCCCATCTTGGATTCCCCTAGCTCTCTAGTTTTAAAAAAAGCACAGGTTTTGTAGGTTTCCCTATGTGCCGGCTGAGCTAGAGGCCAAAATCTACAGGTAGGCACTTTGCAAAAAACAGCTCTGTATTTTGTCAAAAAATGGGATGTGTCCACGTTGTGTTTTGGGGCATTTCCTGTCGCGGGCGCTAGGCCTACCCACACAAGTGAGGTATCATTTTTATCGGGAGACTTGGGGGAATGCTGTGTGGAAGGAAATTTGTGGCTCCTCTCAGATTCCAGAACTTTCTGTCACCGAAATGTGAGGAAAACTTGTTTTTTTATCCACTTTTTGAGGTTTGCGAAGGATTCTGGGTAACAGAACCTGGTCAGAGCGCCACGAGTCACCCCATCTTGGATTCCCCTAGGTCTCTAGTTTTCAAAAAAGCACAGGTTTCGTAGGTTTCCCTATGTGCCGGCTGAGCTAGAGGCCAAAATCTACAGGTAGGCACTTTGCAAAAAACAGCTCTTTTTTTTGTCAAAAAATGGGATGTGTCCACGTTGTGTTTTGGGGCATTTCCTGTCGCAGGCGCTAGGCCTACCCACACAAGTGAGGTATCATTTTTATCGGGAGACTTGGGGGAACGCTGGGTTGAAGGAAATTTGTGGCTCCTCTCAGATTCCAGAACTTTCTGTCACCGAAATATGAGGAAAACTTGTTTTTTTATCCACTTTTTGAGGTTTGCAAAGGATTCTGGGTAACAGAACCTGGTCAGATCCCCACGAGTCACCCCATCTTGGATTCCCCTAGGTCTCTAGTTTTAAAAAATGCACAGGTTTGGTAGGTTTCCCTATGTGCCGGCTGAGCTAGAGGCCAAAATCTACAGGTAGGCACTTTGCAAAAAACAGCTCTGTATTTTGTCAAAAAATGGGATGTGTCCACGTTGTGTTTTGGGGCATTTGCTGTGGCGGGCGCTAGGCCTACCTACACAAGTGAGGTATCATTTTTATTGGGAGACTTGGGGGAACGCTGGGTAGAAGGAAATTTGTGGCTCCTTTCAGATTACAGAACTTTCTGTCACCTAAATGTGAGGAAAACTTGTTTTTTTAGCCACTTTTTGAGGTTTGCAAAGGATTCTGGGTAACAGAACCTGGTCAGAGCCCCACGAGTCACCCCATCTTGGATTCCCCTAGGTCTCTAGTTTTCAAGAATGCACAGGTTTGGTAGGTTTCCCTATGTGCCGGCTGAGCTAGAGGCCAAAATCTACAGGTAGGCACTTTGCAAAAAACAGCTCTTTTTTTGTCAAAAAATGGGATGTGTCCACGTTGTGTTTTGGGGCATTTCCTGTCGCGGACGCTAGGCCTACCCACACAAGTGAGGTATCATTTTTATCGGGAGACTTGGGGGAACGCTTGGTGGAAGGAAATTTGTGGCTCCTCTGAGATTCCAGAACTTTCTGTCACCGAAATGTGAGGAAAGCTTGTTTTTTTTTGCCACTTTTTGAGGTTTGCAAAGGATTCTGGGTAACAGAACCTGGTCAGAGCCCCACGAGTCACCCCATCTTGGATTCCCCTAGGTCTCTAGTTTTCAAAAATGCACAGGTTTGGTAGGTTTCCCTATGTGCCGGCTGAGCTAGAGGCCAAAATCTACAGGTAGGCACTTTGCAAAAAACAGCTCTGTATTTTGTCAAAAAATGGGATGTGTCCACGTTGTGTTTTGGGGCATTTCCTGTCGCGGGCGCTAGGCCTACCCACACAAGTGAGGTATCATTTTTATCGGGAGACTTGGGGGAACGCTGTGTGGAAGGAAATTTGTGGCTCCTCTCAGATTCCAGAACTTTCTGTCACCGAAATGTGAGGAAAACTTGTTTTTTTAGCCACTTTTTGAGGTTTGCAAAGGATTCTGGGTAACAGAACCTGGTCAGAGCCCCACGAGTCACCCCATCTTGGATTCCCCTAGGTCTCTAGTTTTCAAAAATGCACAGGTTTCATAGGTTTCCCTATGTGCCGGCTGAGCTAGAGGCCAAAATCTACAGGTAGGCAATTGCAAAAAACAGATCTTTTTTTTGTCATAAAATGGGATGTGTCCACGTTGTGTTTTGGGGCATTTCCTGTCGTGGGCGCTAGGCCTACCCACACAAGTGAGGTATAATTTTTATCGGGAGACTTAGGGGAACGCTTGGTGGAAGGAAATTTGTGGCTCCTCTTAGATTCCAGAACTTTCTGTCACCGAAATGTGAGGAAAACTTGTTTTTTTTGACACTTTTTGAGGTTTGCAAAGGATTCTGGGTAACAGAACCTGGTCAGAGCCCCACGAGTCACCCCATCTTGGATTCCCCTAGCTCTCTAGTTTTCAAAAAAGCACAGGTTTCGTAGGTTTCCCTATGTGCCGGCTGAGCTAGAGGCCAAAATCTACAGGTAGGCACTTTGCAAAAAACAGCTCTGTATTTTGTCAAAAAATGGGATGTGTCCACGTTGTGTTTTGGGGCATTTGCTGTGGCGGGCGCTAGGCCTACCTACACAAGTGAGGTATCATTTTTATTGGGAGACTTGGGGGAACGCTGGGTAGAAGGAAATTTGTGGCTCCTTTCAGATTACAGAACTTTCTGTCACCTAAATGTGAGGAAAACTTGTTTTTTTAGCCACTTTTTGAGGTTTGCAAAGGATTCTGAGTAACAGAACCTGGTCAGAGCCCCACGAGTCACCCCATCTTGGATTCCCCTAGGTCTCTAGTTTTAAAAAATGCACAGGTTTGGTAGGTTTCCCTATGTGCCGGCTGAGCTGAGGCCAAAATCTACAGGTAGGCACTTTGCAAAAAACAGCTCTTTTTTTGTCAAAAAATGGGATGTGTCCACGTTGTGTTTTGGGGCATTTCCTGTCGCGGACGCTAGGCCTACCCACACAAGTGAGGTATCATTTTTATCGGGAGACTTGGGGGAACGCTTGGTGGAAGGAAATTTGTGGCTACTCTGAGATTCCAGAACTTTCTGTCACCGAAATGTGAGGAAAACTTGTTTTTTTTTGCCACTTTTTGAGGTTTGCAAAGGATTCTGGGTAACAGAACCTGGTCAGAGCCCCACGAGTCACCCCATCTTGGATTCCCCTAGGTCTCTAGTTTTCAAAAATGCACAGGTTTGGTAGGTTTCCCTATGTGCCGGCTGAGCTAGAGGCCAAAATCTACAGGTAGGCACTTTGCAAAAAACAGCTCTGTATTTTGTCAAAAAATGGGATGTGTCCACGTTGTGTTTTGGGGCATTTCCTGTCGCGGGCGCTAGGCCTACCCACACAAGTGAGGTATCATTTTTATCGGGAGACTTGGGGGAACGCTGTGTGGAAGGAAATTTGTGGCTCCTCTCAGATTCCAGAACTTTCTGTCACCGAAATGTGAGGAAAACTTGTTTTTTTAGCCACTTTTTGAGGTTTGCAAAGGATTCTGGGTAACAGAACCTGGTCAGAGCCCCACGAGTCACCCCATCTTGGATTCCCCTAGGTCTCTAGTTTTCAAAAATGCACAGGTTTCATAGGTTTCCCTATGTGCCGGCTGAGCTAGAGGCCAAAATCTACAGGTAGGCACTTTGCAAAAAACAGCTCTTTTTTTTGTCAAAAAATGGGATGTGTCCACGTTGTGTTTTGGGGCATTTCCTGTCGTGGGCGCTAGGCCTACCCACACAAGTGAGGTATCATTTTTATCGGGAGACTTAGGGGAACGCTTGGTGGAAGGAAATTTGTGGCTCCTCTTAGATTCCAGAACTTCCTGTCACCGAAATGTGAGGAAAACTTGTTTTTTTTGCCACTTTTTGAGGTTTGCAAAGGATTCTGGGTAACAGAACCTGGTCAGAGCCCCACGAGTCACCCCATCTTGGATTCCCCTAGCTCTCTAGTTTTAAAAAAAGCACAGGTTTCGTAGGTTTCCCTATGTGCCGGCTGAGCTAGAGGCCAAAATCTACAGGTAGGCACTTTGCAAAAAACAGCTCTGTATTTTGTCAAAAAATGGGATGTGTCCACGTTGTGTTTTGGGGCATTTCCTGTCGCGGGCGCTAGGCCTACCCACACAAGTGAGGTATCATTTTTATCGGGAGACTTGGGGGAACGCTGTGTGGAAGGAAATTTGTGGCTCCTCTCAGATTTCAGAACTTTCTGTCACCGAAATGTGAGGAAAACTTGTTTTTTTATCCACTTTTTGAGGTTTGCGAAGGATTCTGGGTAACAGAACCTGGTCAGAGCCCCACGAGTCACCCCATCTTGGATTCCCCTAGGTCTCTAGTTTTCAAAAAAGCACAGGTTTCGTAGGTTTCCCTATGTGCCGGCTGAGCTAGAGGCCAAAATCTACAGGTAGGCACTTTGCAAAAAACAGCTCTGTATTTTGTCAAAAAATGGGATGTGTCCACGTTGTGTTTTGGGGCATTTCCTGTCGCGGGCACTAGGCCTACCCACACAAGTGAGGTATCATTTTTATCGGGAGACTTGGGGGAACGCTGTGTGGAAGGAAATTTGTGGCTCCTCTCAGATTCCAGAACTTTCTGTCACCGAAATGTGAGGAAAACTTGTTTTTTTATCCACTTTTTGAGGTTTGCGAAGGATTCTGGGTAACAGAACCTGGTCAGAGCCCCACGAGTCACCCCATCTTGGATTCCCCTAGGTCTCTAGTTTTCAAAAAAGCACAGGTTTCGTAGGTTTCCCTATGTGCCGGCTGAGCTAGAGGCCAAAATCTACAGGTAGGCACTTTGCAAAAAACAGCTCTTTTTTTTGTCAAAAAATGGGATGTGTCCACGTTGTGTTTTGGGGCATTTCCTGTCGCGGGCGCTAGGCCTACCCACACAAGTGAGGTATCATTTTTATCGGGGGACTTGGGGGAACGCTTGTTGGAAGGAAATTTGTGGCTCCTCTCAGATTCCAGAACTTTCTGTCACCGAAATGTGAGGAAAACTTGTTTTTTTATCCACTTTTTGAGGTTTGCAAAGGATTCTGGGTAACAGAACCTGGTCAGATCCCCACGAGTCACCCCATCTTGGATTCCCCTAGGTCTCTAGTTTTAAAAAATGCACAGGTTTGGTAGGTTTCCCTATGTGCCGGCTGAGCTAGAGGCCAAAATCTACAGGTAGGCACTTTGCAAAAAACAGCTCTGTATTTTGTCAAAAAATGGGATGTGTCCACGTTGTGTTTTGGGGCATTTCCTATCGCGGGCGCTAGGCCTACCCACACAAGTAAGGTATCATTTTTATCGGGAGACTTGGGGGAACATAGAATAGCAAAACAAGTGTTATTGCCCCTTATCTTTCTCTACATTTTTTCCTTCCAAATATAAGAGAGTGTGTAAAAAAGACGTCTATTTGAGAAATGCCCTGCAATTCACATGCTAGTATGGGCACCTCGGAATTCAGAGATGTGCAAATAACCACTGCTTCTCAAAACCTTATCTTGATCCCATTTTGGAAATGCAAAGGTTTTCTTGATACCTCTTTTTCACTCTTCATATTTCAGCAAATGATTTGCTGTATACCCAGTATAGAATGAAAACCAACTGCAGGGTGCAGCTCATTTATTGGCTCTGGGTACCTAGGGTTCTTGATGAACCTACAAGCCCTTTATATCCCCGCAACCAGAAGAGTCCAGCAGACAAAACGGTATATTGCTTTCAGAAATCTGACATCGCAGGAAAAAGTTACAGAGTAAAACATAAAGAAAAATGGCTGTTGTTTTCAGCTCAATTTCAATATTTTTTTATTTCAGCTGTTATTTTCTGTTGGAAAACCTTGTAGGATCTACACAAATGACCCCTTGCTGAATTCAGAATTTTGTCTAGTTTTCAGAAATGTTTAGCTTCCCGGGATCCAGCATTGGTTTCACACCCATTCCTGTCACTAACTGGAAGGAGGTTGAAAGCACCAAAAATAGTAAAAATGGGGTATGTCCCAGTAAAATGCCAAATTTGAGTTGGAAAATGTGGTTTTCTGATTCAAGTCTGCCCGTTCCTGATAGGTGGGAAGATAGTGATTTCAGCACCAGAAACCCTTTGTTGATGGCATTTTCAGGGAAAAAACCACAAGCCTTCTTCGGCAGCCCTTTTTCCCCATTTTTTTGGAAAAAACTAAATTTTCACTGTATTTTGGCTATTTTCTTGGTCTCCTCCAGGGGGAAACCACAAACTCTGGGTACCATTAGAATCCCTACGATGTTGGAAAAAAAGGACGCAAATTTGGCGTGGTTAGCTTATGTGGACAAAAAGTTATGAATCCCTAAGCGCGAACTACCCCAAATAGCCAAAAAAGGGGTCAGCACTGGGGGGGAAAAGGCCCAGCAGCTAAGGGGTTAAGCTTCACAGACAAGGCTTATGCAAACACGGTGTAGTGATACTCTGGTTTGCATCTTAATTAGATACTACTTTCTGTGAGAAAATAGCTAACAATGAATGCAGTCTATTGATATTTTGAATATTGTATACCTAGTTACATTTTAATATTGCAGGACACATACACACATATAGGAATATGTATCTATATGAATAGTTAAGACAGATAGATAGATATTCCATTCATTGCTGTATCTTCTAAAACTGGGCATTTCTAATTTTTTTTATACAAATTGATACAGGTTTTTGCGAGATAAACAACACATAGATAATGTGAAGGCTCAATGAAAGGTTTAAGGTTTCCATAACAGCGGCAGTGATCCCCAAGTACACTTTGATTGCTGTATACCATTTCAACTGGCCCCTTGGCCTTAATTCAAGCTTAGGAAATAAACTGCTACGTCAAGTAATTGTGTATCTGCGGTTTCTTTGTACAAAGAGCGGGGCTGCGAACCTGCTGCATAATAACTCAATACAAATCACAGTTTATTTAGTGCTTGACAATGAGATAAGCTGTTAAACGACAATTAGTAATTATAAAGTAATCGCAAATAGATCAGAAAATACGATTCGACTCCATGCATTAAGAACTGAATACACATTGGGAACTTTACTGTCACTTACTATATTTACATCCCTATAATTAGGTTAAGAATGCTTGCTTCATTAGTATGTTACAGAATGAGATAAGCTGGTGGTGGCTTTGCTGAGGCTGAGATGTGTGAAATTCCGGTTTACACAGAACACACAGTTGGTGTCTAAATGAAACGCGCCATCGTACTAGCTGGCTTAACCTGAACTCTCCATCAGTAACCATGGCGACCACCAAAAAAGTAGACAGCTACAATGAATGCTTTGCCCACAAATATCACTGCTCACTGTTCAAAGAATAAAACATGATATCTCATTCACAGTGATTTCGCAGTTCTTTAATTACCACTGTCTGAAAAATGTAAGCTGAATGTAAAATAAAAGGTGCTTAGATAGGCCTGGGCAGAACATTCTGCTTCAGATTAGAACATTGAACTATCGTAACTGTCCTGTCCTTTAAAATCCTTAAGTGGAAATTGGCAAAATTCGCATAGGGCACATGCAAAAAATCCAATAGTAAGGACTACAACTGCTAGCACTATCACAGTGTCAATGCCTGTAGTGTGATAATGTTGAATGCTCTCAGATTCTGTTACAAAATCATGTAGGTTTTATAACAAATTTTGGGTCCTGGTAGGTTGAGTCTAGGTTAGGGACCTGAAGTAGGAAAGTATGCTTTTGCTATTCAAACAATAACGATTTTACTGACACTGTGTTTTTGAATCACAAAGCTTGATGTACTATGCGTTTCAGGTACCAAATAGCATTTTCCTAATATTCATTAGTTTTAAATTGCACTTCCCTATTTGTGATTCACTTTAATCGCAATTAACATATCGTTGTACACAAATTGTAAATGTCTCTGTGAATGACGACATCGTAGATTGAGGAACTGTTCCAGAATCATTCCTTCTGAGCCTAGAAGAGAAGTAACTGCCTGGAGCTCTTGAAGTAGTACTGAAAGGGAAGAAAGTGGCCAGACAGGAGCCACAGATAAAGTCAGTAGGAAGAGAACAAAAGATTAGGGGCCAATGTGTCATGCATTTTTGCGATCGCAAACGGCCCGATCGCAAAAATGCCTTTTGGTATGAAACCGAATAGCAAATTGGAAATGCGACTACATACCGATTCGGTATTAGGAAAGGGCGTGTCAAAGACATCCCTTCCTAATACTGAATCGCAGTGGTATGTAGGAGTGTTTTATGACCGAAATGCGGTTGCAAAACATTCGCATTTTACCACCTACTTGAACCCATTCGCAAATGGGAAGGGGTCCCCATGGGATCCCTTCTCCTTTGTGAATGCATGCAAAAACATTTTTTAAGAGCTGGCAGTGGTCCTACGGACCACTGCCTGCTCTTAAAAAATGAAAAGAAAACTTTTCATTTTTCTTTTTTAAAAGCATCCCATTTTCCTTAAAGGAAAATGGGATGCATTAAAAAAAAAGATTGCTTTATTTAAAAGCAATCACAGGCATGGTGGTCTGCTGAGCCCAGCAGGCCACCAACCCTGTGATTATAACCATTCATAATCGGTCACAAATTGCGACCTACCTCATGAATATTAATGAGGTAGGTCAATTTGCGAGCCACTGGGAATCACTAAATGAAACTCTTGCAGTTTCATACATTTGGATAGCGATTACGTAATTGTGATTCTCAGAGAATCACAATTAGGTAATCACTATTTGGATTAATGATACATCTGGCCCTTAATGCTAAGGAGTTTGAAATCCTTGTGGAGGACTGTGTAGCAGAGAATGAAGGATGTTTAGAAGGTCCTACTTTACAGTTCCAAAGTAAACTAAAAAACGAATTTGGAGACAAATCCAAATCAGAATAAATACTGTTGGGTGTCTAATCGAAGTGTGGAAAAACCAGGAAAAGGCGCGTTATGCCATAGGTTGAGAACAAAAGAAATAGTAGCCACTGTGCAAGAGGAGGTAACTGCAAAAAGGTGAGGGATGCAGATCACATGAAACCCTATCACCTTTGGAGCAATTAATCGAGCCAGCTCTCCAGCCTGAGGCAGTATCAGGAGTTTCTGTTATGGACTCTAGCACCATTTATATTTATACTATGTTAACTTTATTAAGATTTAAATATACAAACTACATACATAGTTACAAGAACTGTAGTACAAAGCTCTGAAACAAAAATCACTGTTCGGTTTTACAGAAGCCTTTAATAGAAAGTTGTGGGTAATGTAGTCTATATTTTTCTGAAGATTAATGTAAGCAAAAATAATTTGTAGATACTTGTAAAGGTACACTAAAAATCACTCCAAAGAAATAGAATTATTTTTCAAAATGATCTTCAAAATGAGAATGCTAATTAATATCAGTCAATAAAAGAGTTATATCTGTATTTCTCTTTAAAATGTAAACACAATATTTACAGCAGTTCTATGTCCCCAAACAATACCATCTTCACAGATCAGACAGAACCAGTATAAAATACATCAGACAGAGAAGATCTGGATGTCATTGAACATGGGAACTTTGCCTACTACCAGAGAGGATGGACATATGGGAAAATGTAGATTTTCCTAGTTCATGACGGAAAGTCTTAATTTTATTAAAGACACGGAGGCGAGTATTATGCGTTTCTCTTCTTGCTTTAATAAAATAGCAGTCAAGAAAAAACTACAAATCCCATGTGGCTAACACAGACAGCCAATGGGATTGAAAATGTAGTACAGAACATGTTAACCAATAGCAGTTCCCCCAATGCTATTGTGACGTCACTTGACTGCAAGCAGCCCTCTTTTCTTGCAAATAAAGTCAATTGCTGAATAAAAGTGAGAACAGAGTACAAAGAATAAACAACGCCGTTAGGAAAGCAAACACATCAGAAGAAAAGTCCAAAATTCTACAAATGAAGGCGTATTCCATCAAATCAGGTGGAAACGATCCTGAACTTGCAATGAACGAAGGGTTCCCATGATGTGAGGAAATCCTACTAGGACGCTGATGGATTGGTCGAAATTGGCTCTGGAAGAAAGGGAGGGAGAAAAAAAAACAGCATTTATTACCAGTGGTGGGATAATACTCACCTCCGTGTCTTTAATAAAATTAAGACTTTCCGTCATGAACTAGGAAAATCTACATTTTATGACAAGACCGGAGGCTCCTATTATGCAAGTTTAAAGCATATTAATTACATTCAGTGAAACATTATCAACAGGTTTGCAATAAAAGACTCTAAAGGTATTGTCATTAGACCAGTCTGCAGATTTTAGAATGTCCTTTAAACGGGAACCCGCCCAGAAAGCTTTGGAGGCCATTGCCCCTCTGGCAGAATGAGCTCCAAATCTGGAAATATCGATACCAGCTAAGGACATAATCCATTTCACCCAACGAGCTAAGGTGGCAGACGAAACCGGGTGGTAAGGTTTCCTAAATGAAATAAGAAGTTGGGAGGAGGATGTTCTCAAATCTGCAGTCTTTTGTTCATAAACTTTAAGACATTGGCCCACACATAATTTTGGTTGCTGCGGGAAATAAGGAGAAAAAACTGACGATAAATTGGTTTTGGTACGTCGAACAACCGAAAATAATACCCCCGAAGGGGTAAACTGACGGTTGGAGACGTCTAGTGCCTTTACATCTGATAAACGTTTGATAGAAACTAGACATAATAACATTGTTAACTTAGCAGATAACATTTTCAGAGATAACAACGGGTTGTCCGGCAATGAAATCAAAAAATTAAAAACAACATTAACATCCCATAATTGATTATATTTTGGTAGAGGAGGTTTGGAAAATTTTACTCCCTTTAATAATCTGCATACCAGCGGATGCTCGCCTATGGGTTTTCCATTGACCTGGATATGATTAGAAGAAATAGCCGACCTATAAAGGTTGATAGTACGGAAAGCCTTACCTTTACTGGCTTCTGCGGCTAGAAAATTAACTACAAAAATTACATCTGCTGAAAAGGGATCAACCTGCCTTCCCAAACACCAGCCGTCCCATAAAGACCAGCTGCTTTGTAGGCTTTCTTGGTACCAGGGGCCCAGGAATTTGAGATGTATTGGGAAGCTTCTGACAAAATGACAGGGCTAGATTGGGGATTCCTGAGATCTTCCAGGTGGACAGAGTGAGGATATTGTCTACAATGAGGGGATGGGGACGCTGAAAAGGGTCCAACAGTAAGTCTGGGAAGGATGGGATTAACAAGGGAAAGTCCACTGAGAGTTCTAATAGGGTAGGAAACCATACTTGGGATTGCCAGAACGGGACGATGAGAATAAGGGAGGCATTCTGTCGTCTGGCATGAGCTAAGACCCTGTTGATCATGATAAAGGGGGGAAAGGCGTAATTGAGGGAGAGAGACCAATTTTGTGAGAAAGCATCTGATGCCAAGGCTAATGGATCTAGACGCCAACTGTAAAATTGGGGAAGTTGTGTGTTCAGTCGGGATGCGAACAGGTCTATGGAAAACGGACCTCATAAGGAATGAATCTTGTGGAAAACTGAAGGATGAATTCTCCAATCGCTGGAGTCTCGGAGGTGACGAGAATGCCAATCTGCAACTGAATTGAGAGCTCCTGGAAGGTACTCTGCATGAACCGAAAGATGGTTAAAAGGCAAAATTCCCAAAAACTCTTGGCCAAATCCGCCAGAGGTTTTGATTTTGTGCCTCCAAGATGATTTATGTACCTGACTGAAGAGATGTTGTCCATCCTGAGAAGTATTGCGCAATGAACTTTGTACTTTGCTAGGCTTCTGATTGCAAAGGAGCCAGCAAGCATCTCTAAACAATTGATATGCAATTTGGACTCCTCGGAAGACCATGTACCTCCAGTCGATATGGGACCACATCGGGCCCCCCAGCCCAGACGACTTGCATCGGATTCTAAGACAAGATCTGGGGCTGATGGAAATATCCAAGCGTCCAAATGGTCTATCCACCATTGAAGCTCTGTTCGGGACTCTACGTCTAAGGGAATGAGGTCGGAATATGATAGACCTTTCCTTAAGTGTTGAATCTTCAATCTTTGAAGGGAGCAGTAATGAAGGGGAACTGGAAAAATAGCCTGGATAGAAGAGGACAGCAGGCCTACTATTCGAGCTAATGTCCTGAGAGAAATGAGAGAGCTGCAAAGGATTTGCAGGATTTCTGACTTTATGGATCTTATTTTTGACGTAGGCAGAAGTAGGGTAGCTGAGATGGAATTGATTTGAAATCCTAAGAATTCTATGGTTTGGGATGGAGTTAGGAGAGACTTTTCTCTGTTTATTATGAAGCCTAGATTCTCTAGAAGAGAAGAGGCTGTTTATAAGTGGAGTAGAAGAATTTGAGGAGATTGACTTAAAATTAGGATATCATCTAAATAAATTATGAGCCTTACGCCCTGGGACCTTTGGAAAGCTACCACGGGCTTCAGTAGCTTGGTGAAGCACCAAGGGGCAGATGATAGACCGAAGTGCAGAGAGGTAAAGTGATAAGTTTGGTCGAACCAATGGAACTGAAGGAATTTCCTGGAGTCTGGATGTATCGGGACGACTAAATAGGCGTCCTGCAGATCCAGTCTGATCATCCAGTCGTTTTGAAGAAGTATATCCCTGAGGTGAAGAATTGTTTCCATTTTTAAATGTCTGTATACCACAAATCGATTGAAGTGTTTTAAATTGATGACTGGACGCATCTTTTTGTTCTTCTTCTGAACTAGAAAGATTGGGCTGGTAAACCCTGAAGGGTGGGGTTGGGTGACTGAAATTGCTTGCTTTTGTAAGAGGGAATCTTCCTCTAGAGATATTAACTGGGTCATTTCTGTGGAGAATTGGGGAGGAGGAGTGTAAAATGTTTGTACTGGGGTGGAATAAAGGTCTATTATGTAACCTTGCACAGTATTTAGAACCCATACATCTGCGGTAATTGTTAACCAATTTGAAAGAAAATGGAAGATGTGACCTCCGGTTGGAAAAGAACCAAGCTGAGGGCTTACATGTAGGGTTGGAGGCCTTAGTGTGTCTAAAGTATCTGGAACGATAGCCTCTGTCATGCTGGGGATAAAACTGCGGTCTAAATTCATGCTGATAGGAACCGTAGTATCCTCTGGAGCCATGGTTGACCGAACCTCGGCCGGTAAAGCGGCCCCTGCCTCTACCGGCCCTGGCAAAAACCGGTTGATTGAACATTTTCCGCATAGACTGTTGTGCTTTGTCTAATTAGGTGAATGTGGCAACGTACTTGCTGAGATTTTTAATGAATGAATCCCCGAAAAGCTGTCCTACCGTATGAATTTGGGGTTGGACCGTTGCCAAATTAATCAGTTTAGGGTCCAGTTTGATCAGGAGGCCTTTCCGTCTCTCATGTATGAGAGAGGAGTTAGCATTCCCCAGAAGGCAGAAACAACGTTGAACCCATAAAGATAGCTCTTCTGGATCTAGAAAGCTGCCATCCAGCCTGGCCGATTCAATCATGTCAAAGATTCTTGTAAGTGGACCTATGACGTCCAATAGCTTGTCCTGACAGGACGACCATGCCTTATCTACTCCTTTACGAGGGTCCTTGCCCTGTTTAGTGAAAAAGGTTAGCATCTGTTCATCAATGGTGGGAGTGGAAGTAACCTTGTGTGGGAGGACGGGGCGTGGACATTCGGACTTGAGCTTGGCTCTGGTCTGCTTATCTAGGGGTGAAAATAATTTCTGAGCCACGTAACGACCCACATGGTCAGCAGGGAGCCATTCAGTGGAATTGGGGCGAAGTATGTTGGAGGGGTCAAACATGGGAAAACCTTCTGCGTCAAACAGAGGGGGGGAAACAGAAGGACACTTGGGTTTCTTAGGAGGAGGAGGTGAAAAGGAATCAGTGTCGTCCTTGTCAGAGACATAGATATCTGAATCCGCATCCGGGAGATCATCATCCGAATGTGGGGTAGAGGTATATGGAGTGGGAAGAGAAATGTGACGTTGTTTGGCTTTACTTTTCAAAGAGGGTTTAGAAACCATATTGTTATACTCCTTGGCAGGAGCCTTATGAGGAACCGCGTCCTCTGTCATATGTGAGGTAAACTCACTCTCAGTTTGTGCCGGAACCATAGGGTTGGCAGGCAGGCGCTGACTGCATTCCCCCGCAGACTGGGCTGAAGATTTGGATAAAAGGTTAGAAAAATTTGACTCCAAATTCTTTGATAATTTTTGCATTGATGACACCATTGCCTGTTGAACAGAATTCTTGATAAAATTGCGTAATTCGTTTCTTATGTCCTCAATTTCACTGGGAACACCCTGTTCCACAGAAGAGGAATTGGTTTCCATTTTAATTGTTAAAATTAATAAAGAAAAGGGAAAGTTTTGGTTAGAAAATGACTCCGAATTAAAAGGAATTAATTCTAGCATAAATTCCTATCTCTGCTGGGCAGCCGGGGGTTAACTGGAGGATAGGACACAGAGAAACAAGGAAGAACCCTCCTACACGAGGGCATGGCCAAGGGAAAGTGGTGCCGTCAAACCGGAGGAACACCCAATGAAGGAACAAGGAGTTTGAGGTGAGGGAGCGCTTTGCAGGGAGTGCTTTGCAGAGTTTCCTCTCCTCGCGGCAGGCAACCGAGTGACGGTTGTTCCTGAACGCGAGGGAAATCCTCGATGAAACGTCGCGTGCGCAGTGCTCAGTGTGCAGCTAGAATATTTGAAATTCCTGCCTCGGGAGCACCCGCTTTGTGCTACCGAGGACAGGAAAACACGAACGCGAGCACGTGTGAGCGCTTAAAGAATAGAATGCAGCAACATGCTGACTACATGGTATGATATAATATACTTATATATATGAAAACGAAACTAACTATTATTAATAAACGATATGAGGAAAGAAAAAGGTGACTTATCTTGACTGCAGCAGCAAGAAAAGAGGGCTGCTTGCAGTCAAGTGACGTCACAATAGCATGGGGGGAACTGCTATTGATTAACATGTTCTGTACTACGTTTTCAATCCCATTGGCTGTCTGTGTTAGCCACATGGGAGTTGTATTTTTTTCTTGACTGCTATTTTATTAAAGCAAGAAGAGAAACGATAATAGGAGCCTCCGGTCTTGTCATAAAATAGGCACTATTTTGCCTACAATTATTCAACATGTATAGCATGTAATTGACACACCTAATGCTTCTAGTGTATCCCCTGTAAAATTGCTACAGTTACAGGGCAAGGACTATAGGCAGGACTTGCTTGCATTAAAAAAGCATAAATATAGGGACTTCAAGAGCATCTCAATTTTATACCCTTGAAACATCAAAGTTAACCATTCTGAAAAACAACATAGGTCTACCTGTGAGCTCAATCAAAAACTAAATGTAACTAACAAAATTGTGTTTTAGTGCAATAACACAGGTTGTGTATGTCAACTATAACTCAGCCAGTAAGGGATCTTTTCCATGCAATAAAATCAGAGGTTAAGGCAAACAGGTGCAAAGACAAATTAATATGCACCTATAGACTTTAAGTTGGTTAGTAGAAAGGATGGCATCTGCATCAACAACAAGGTGTAGATGCAACTATAATATGGAAGTAGAAATGGTACATCAGAGCAGTGACGTAGCCAGAAGTCAGGTACAAATGACATATAAGGCCTAATTATGAGTCTGGCGGTCTCTAGACAGCCAGACTTTGCGGTGGTCCGACTCCCAGGGTACCGCTGTCTCCGCCGGGATTTGGTGATCCTGACGGAGTGACAGGCTGCAATCAGCCAGGGCGGTGCTGCACGCAGCACCCCCCTGCTGATTACAACCTTGTCCTCCAGAAGCCTTTTCATGGTGGTTCTACCACCATGAAAAGGCTGGCGGGGAAAAGATGCAGGGGTCCCCCGGCCCAGGAACACCGTAATGCGCGCTGTCTGCTGTGAAGACAGTGCGCATTACAAGCGTGCTGGTGCCCCCAGCTGGCTCGAATACAATATGGCGACAATGATGTTGCCACTTTCTCACAGGGCTGACAGGCAGAAAGCTTGGTTTCCGCCAATCAACCCAGAAGGAAAGTCATAATAGGGCCGTCAGGGAGGTCGCCACTACAATGATTGCCACCTTGTAGGGAGTTTGGCGGAATTTCTGGTATGCTGGTTTATTATTGACTGCTCTCTGCCACCTGTAGAGCACTCTATCCTTTGAGCCTTTGAATCTGACTCTCAAACTTTGTCTCTATTGGTGACCTCTGTTGAGTGTTTGTCTTTAGAAAATAAAAGCATTTACTCTCTAGCCTCCTATGCGGCTGGTATAATCACAATTTTAGCAGTTTGGGGGCCCCACATAATACCGGCCAAGCTAGCTAAATCATTGAAGACATTAAAGCACTCTAATGAGAAAAAAAAGCCGCGCTGGGTAACCTAATGAGTGCACAGAAAAATATGGAAAGCTATAGCTCCTGCATGTGCTGTACACATTTCTATGGGAGAAGATGAGGGAACACCTGCCAGTATGTTAAGTAATACACCTGCCTTGGACACAGGGGCAGTGGGGGCCCAAGAGAATTGGAGATACCACAGTCATACCAATTTGTTCAGTGGGGGAAACACAGACATCGCAAACAGAAATAAAGAAGCAAAATCAGGGATTTAGGTAAGCTAAAGAATGTTTTGAAAGGGGAGGGAAATAGCAAAACTGTTAAGGGAATACATGAGTTGTCAATTTTTAGCTGAGGACAAGAAACACTTTATTAGAAGTTTGATGCAGTTCATGGCATATTTTAGAACTCTAACCACTTTTAGTGTACATGTTCAATGGTAGAAATAGGAGAAAGGAAGGGACGCAAAAGAATATATTGAATATTATTTCATTTAATACCACTGGGCTAGAAAGTAGGATAAAAATATGTGCTATTGAAGCCTGGATTGAGGGGCATGAACCATCAGCAGTATTATTGCAGGAAACCCATATTCTGCCAGGGAAGCTGGTGATGTTTTCAATGTTTAAGAAATGGACTGGTTGAGAGGCTTTTCAACCATCCCAGTGACCCATTGCACTGTTGCTGTATTTTGTACCAAGAAATCTGAATGCTGAAGTCCATGACTGTGTGAGTGACATGCAGAGCCATTGATGTTGGGTCAACTGCTCTGTCTCCTCAGTGCAGTTTACTTGTATTCGTTGTTATGCCCCAGTAGAGGATACTGCTAGGCCACATGAGGATTTATTCCAATCTACAATACAAATCACATGATAGATTATTATAGATGGAGATTTAAATTTTCTGCAAAAACTAGGAATGGACTCCTTTTTAGGTTGCAAAAAGCAGCAGCAACATGCTATAGCAAAATTATCAAAGGATCCTTTCTCTAGCTTATCCTTGGAGGGGAGCATTCCCAGAAAAAAAAATATTTACATGCTTTTGAGCAGGTTTCGAACTGCATCTCTGATTGATTTCTGTCCAGTCTAAAAAAAACTGGGATTTAGATAACTGTACATACTCCCCAATGGGTTCACATACCATGCTACTGTTGAGTTGAATACTTTGGTTGAGAGTCAAAAGCCACAAGTTAGGAGGTCAGATTTTAATAAGCTGTATCTGCAGGATTAGGGATGGGTTAGACTACGCAAGGAAAGGATCCAGGAGTTTCTGATAAGAAACCATGGTTCGGCTCTGCCAATTGTTGTTTGGGATGCTTTAAAAGCTCATCTATGGGGACAGCTGATTTTTTAAGATGTGACTAATAGTGGAAATGCTAAAGAGCAAAAATTGGCCCTAGAGAAACTCATACAAGAGGCACACAATAAGGGCCATATGTACGAAAACTTTTTCCCATAGACACAGAATGGGTAACATCCTTTGGTACATCTGGCCCTAAATGTTTCTGGGATTACTTGGAGATGAATAGAAGGGAGCTCAAGAAAGTTAAAAGTGTCATTAAGTGATTATTACTATGCCAAGATTTTGCATCTAATATGGCTTATAGGCAGAAGATTTATGAGGGGAATAATTATACTGGGAGTTTCTTGGCTTGACAGGCCTGTGAGCAAACAGCTAAGAATACTGTACCTGCTTTGAAATGCCCTGTGACAGGGGTATGTAGTACGGAGCAGGGAAAGATAAATAATATCTTTCTTGAACATTATAATTGGATCTACAATTATACCCAAGTGGTTGATATGCAGTACTGGTTGCATTCTTAAGGGGGCAGATATGCCCACGCTTTCAGAGGAAGATAGGGAAAAAATGACCTACCATTTTTCTAAGGCCGAGATGGTTGAGGTAGTTAGTAGTTTGCGAATTGCAAGGTCTGCAGCTCCGAAGTCTTTCCATCAGAATTTTGGAAGGAATTTCTGGATGTTTCAATGGAGGATCTGCTGTTGATTGTTAATTCTATATTAGAAGGAGGCCCCATTCCATCCTCCTTTAATTCAGGGAATGTGGTCAGTTTTTTCAAAAAAGGAAAGGACGTCTAAGATCCAAACTCATATCACCCAATAATATTACTGAATTCAGACTGCAAGACAATTATGAAATGGTTGGAAAACAAATTTAATGGGATAGCTGCTAAACAGATGCACCGTGATCAGAAAGGCTTTATTGCTGGGCATCAGTTAGTCACAATCATGCATTATTTAGTGTTGGTGCAGGATTATTTTTTCATTAATTGAATTCCTGTGTCAATACTGGATGATGAAAAGGTCTTCAACCTCGTGGTCTGGAAGATTCTTTTCTGTACGCCTGTGAAATTTATTATACCCTCCCAGATCACAAGGTTGATACTGAAGATGTACAAGAGAGCAGAGGCAAAGATTATTAATAATGCACAGAGGCCAGAATGTTGTGATAACTACGAGTTACTAGGGAGAGCTGCCCCCTTGCCTTAAGTATTATTATTATTATTTTTTTTATTTTTTTCCGAATCATAATACAGAAAGATCGAGAGGTCTGGCCTCCTATACTGCAGATGGATAAAAGAAAAGTCTACGCAGATGATATCATCTTGCTGTTAGATGCTAGGAAGACCATGCAGGAAAGTATTTGAGATTTGTTTTTATATACCAGGAGTTTTGGAGGAACAAAACTAACAAAGAGAAAACCAAAGAAATGTGGCTCCCAGATATTGCCACTTGGCGAATGAGCAACTGAAGTGATACCAAGGAATTAGATATAGATCTAAAATTGAAGACCTGTTTGAAACCTAATTTTTACCCATTGCTATTGAAAGATAAAACACTGTTTATACAGTGGAATTCACTCCCCCTTATCCTTTCAAGGAGGGTGGCATTGATAATAATGTTGATCGTTTTCCTGTTCAATTTTCTCTTTTCCACAATACCTTGTGTACTAATGACTGCCCTTTTAAAATAATTTGAATCTCTCTTGTCATCTTTTATTCAGCTTAGCCCTCACCAAATTGCGCTAAAGCTATTTTGCTAATTTTGCCCAATATATGTCCAGATTTCATACGAAACATGAGTTAACCAGAGTTGTGAATAATGACCTAATGTGTTTGATTATCACAGGAATATAACGTAATTGATGTTTTAAAACTAACCAAATCTCCTAAGAAAGTGCGTTATGAGATTCTGCAATGGTTTCTTAAGAAACAAACAGATCTTTATGGGTGTTATTCAATCCTCTGCAATAATGCTGCCCCGCCCATGGTGGATTTACCTTGGGATTCCCAGAAAGGATGGATCAAAGTATACTTCTGAAATGAGGTACAATGGATTTGACCAAGGTGGTTGATTTTATCGTAGGGGATAGGTGAAAAAACTGGTAAGTATTAACAGGGGAAAACTTTTGGCTGCAGTTCTCTCATAAAGTCCTAGTTTCTTAATTGAAGACAATTGATATTAGTCAACTACTGAGCAGTCAGAATTTGGTTGTGAACCTGATTGGGACCCCAGATCCAAAGAGACCAGGTGTATGGAAAAAGTTGCTTGCATCGTGGAGAGGGATTAATACATACAAAAAAGCTATGTGTAAGTGGAGGAAATATGAAGGACTTATGGTGGTCATTCCAACCCTGGCGGTCGGTGTTAAAGCTGCGGCCAAACTGCAAACAGGCTGGTGGTAAAAAAAATGGGATTCCGACCCTGGCGGGAACCGCCAGCAAAAACCGCCACATCAACACACCGCCCGCCACCGCGGGACAAACAAACAGTGCGGCGGTCACCGCCAACAGACAGGTGGGAGTCAATGTACCGCCCACCCTATCACAACCTACCAATCCGCCACCTTTTCCGGGGCGGTAGCCCCGCCGATAAAAACACGGCGGAAACAGCCATTTCGAACAGAAAACGCTCACCTCCATACACCCCACGAGGAATCAGGACAGCATGGAACCCGAACTCCACATCCTCCCAGCGATAGTCTTCCTGCTCCTCTACCAGGAGCACGAACGCCGGCGCAGAAGACAACGGCGAGTACTGCACTACGACACAGGGGAGGGGGGAGGGAAAAAAATACGGGGACACACATACGCCACACACCCACCCCCACCCTCACCCACTACAACACACACATCAATGCATAGCAATACATCACAGTTACCCCCCCAAACCCCCCAGAAGAATGCAAAGACAAAAGGAAATGATTCTAAACATTTGAAAATATTGTATTACTGGCTTAAAAATATATAACACATCAAATACTTTTATATACATAAATGTACAAGTCTGATCATTGCAGCAGGCATTGTCCGTGGACCACTGGGCCCAAATCACATGGGCAAAGCCCACACAGGATACCTGACTCCAACGGAGAGAACACTGCAGGGGCATCAGATAGCAAAACTACAGGCACCTCAGGGGGAAGGGTAGGGGGGGCACCTCAGCCAGATGAGTCCACGATGCCAGATCCACGATGGGCCTCCATGGCCACTGTTCCATCCTGGGGAGTGCAAAGCCACAGTCTCACAAGTCTCTACAGTGGGTGGGTTGCCCACTATTCCATCCTGGGGAGTGCAAAGCCACAGTCTCACAAGTCTCTACAGTGGGTGTCTTGCCCACTGTTACATCCTGGGGAGTGCAAAGCCACAGTCTCACAAGTCTCTACAGTGGGTGGGTTGCCCACTGTTACATCCTGGGGAGTGCAAAGCCACAGTCTCACAAGTGGATAACAGTCTCCACTGGTTCTGGAGGGGGACTGGTGCCCAGAGTGCTTCGTGCAGCCCTGCCCGACACAGATGCGGGCCTGCCCCTGCCGCTAATGGGCCAGCGGTACTTGAGATGAAGGGCCCAGTTCAGCGGTGCTTGAGACGGCGGTGCCCAGTTCAGCGGTGCTTGAGACGGCGGTGCCCAGTTCAGCGGTGCTTGAGACGGCGGTGCCCAGTTCAGCGGTGCTTGAGATGAAGGGCCCAGTTCAGCGGTGCTTGAGACGGCGGTGCCCAGTTCAGTGGTACTTGAGATGAAGGGCCCAGTTCAGCGGTGCTTGAGATGAAGGGCCCAGTTCAGCGGTGCTTGAGATGAAGGGCCCAGTTCAGCGGTGCTTGAGACAGCGGTGCCCAGTTCAGCGGTGCTTGAGACGGCGGTGCCCAGTTCAGCGGTGCTTGAGACGGCGGTGCCCAGTTCAGCGGTGCTTGAGATGAAGGGCCCAGTTCAGCGGGCCTTGAGACGGCGTGCCCAGTTCAGCGGTACTTGAGATGAAGGGCCCAGTTCAGCGGTGCTTGAGTGCTTGAGATGAAGGGCCCAGTTCAGCGGTGCTTGAGACGGCGCTGCCCAGTTCAGCGGTGCTTGAGACGGCGGTGCCCAGTTCAGCAGTGCTTGAGATGAAGGGCCCAGTTCAGCGGTGCTTGAGACGGCGGTGCCCAGTTCAGCTGTACTTGAAATGAAGGGCCCAGTTCAGCGGTGCTTGAGATGAAGGGCCCAGTTCAGCGGTGCTTGAGATGAAGGGCCCAGTTCAGCGGTGCTTGAGACAGCGGTGCCCAGTTCAGCGGTACTTGAGATGAAGGGCCCAGTTCAGCAGTGCTTGAGACGGCGGTGCCCAGTTCAGCGGTACTTGAGATGAAGGGCCCAGTTCAGCGGTGCTTGAGATGAAGGGCCCAGTTCAGCGGTGCTTGAGATGAAGGGCCCAGTTCAGCGGTGCTTGAGACGGCGGTGCCCAGTTCAGCAGTGCTTGAGACGGCGGTGCCCAGTTCAGCGGTGCATGAGATGAAGGGCCCAGTTCAGCCGTGCTGGAGACGGCGGTGCCCAGTTCAGCGGTACTTGAGATGAAGGGCCCAGTTCAGCGGTGCTTGAGACGGCGGTGCCCAGTTCAGCGGTACTTGAGATGAAGGGCCCAGTTCAGCTGTGCTTGAGATGAAGGGCCCAGTTCAGCGGCTCCGGCCATGGCGTGGAGGTCATTTGCCACCTGAGCTGTGGCTGGCGGGGCCTTCCTCCCCATCTGTCGCGTGGCTGGTGGGGCCCTCCTGGGCTGCAGTACCGGGCCTGTAGATATCCTCCTGCCCACCTGGAATGGGGCAGGCGGGGCCCTCCTGGGCTGCAGTACCTGGCCTGTTGGTGTCCTCCTGCCCACCTGGGAAGGGGCTTTCGGGGCCCTCCTGGCCAGCTGGGCTGATGGGGGTCTTGTCGGGCGTGCTGCCCTTCCCAGCCTTCCCTGATCACCTGTGGCCCTTCACCACTTTGGGCGGTGTGCCAGCTGGGTCAACACTTCCTGCCGGAGCCATGGTAGGGGTTTTAGTCCCTGGTGTTTTAACCCTCTCGCGCCGGCCACTGCCTATCTTCGGATGTTTCTCCGGGGGTGGGCTGGCCGTGCTTTGGCTCCGTACTGAACTGGCTGCCCTTGAGGGTGGGGGACTCCACAGTCCATGGCAGACTGTCATGACAGGTCCCGGTTTTGTGGTGGCTGAGGTGCTGACTGGAGTCCTATGACATGGACGGGGTGGGGAAGTTGTTGGAAATAGGTTACGTTTGGACAGGAAAAGCATTTTAGGAACAGTGGGACGGGTAGGTGTAGTGGGTATGGGAGTGGAGGAAGAGGTTGTGGTTGTAGGAGTTTTAAGTCTGGTGTCTTTGGGTGCAGGTGCTTGGGCTGGAGGCTGTCGTGAGGTGGATGGCTGTTGGGTGGGTGGCTGCCTGCGTTTGTGTATCTTGGAAGAGGGGGTGACAGACACACTGGGAGAGGACACAGGGGACGTGTAAATGGTAGTGGGGGTGGTGACTGCACGTGTGCGGGGGGTTCTGGTGTGTGTGCTGGTGATGGAGGTAGTGGATGAAGATGTTGTGCATGCTGGTGTGAGTGGAGACGTGACAGGGAGGGAGGAGGGAGACGAGGAGGAGGGGGACACAGTGGAGGCAGTGGGTGTTGTCATGTCTGTATGTGGATGTTGCTTGTGTGAATGCCTGTGTGATGTGTGGTGCCTATGTCTGGCTGAGCTTCCCTTGGGTGTTGAGGTGTGTGCAGGCTGGTCTGATGGTGTGTCTGGGATAGGCAGAGGTACAGGTGATAGGTTATGGGTGGAGGAAGTTGGAGGAGGGAGGCTAGAGACAGGGACAATGGCTGCCACCAGTGCTGAGGCCAGAGTGTTGAACGATCGCTGAAGGGCAGCCTGACCAGAATGAATGCCCTCCAGGTACGCATTAATCTGGTGCACCTCTCTTTCGACACCCTGGATGGCATTCAAAATGGTAGACTGCCCAACAGTGAGCGTCCTCAGGAGGTCAATGACCTCCTCACTGAGGGCAGCAGGGGTGACTGGGGCAGGGCCTGAGGTGCCTGGGGCAAAGGAGATGCCCACCTTCCTGGGTGAGCGGGCACGGGGCAAACGCTGAGGGTCTGCTGGGAGGGCGGTGCTGGTGCGCAGGGTGCCAGCTGTACCTGTTGTTGTGGGGGGCACAGATGTTGCCGCCACCACAAGGGAGCTCCCTTCAGAGGACGAGTCGCTGTCACTGATATCTGCACGAGTCCCCGCTGTGGAGCTCCCCTCACCCTCCGTCCCACTGGTGAATTCCGAGTCCGTTGCATGGCCCTCCATGGCCAAGTGGGATGCAGCTCCCTCGTGCTCCGATGCCACTTCTCCTCAGCCTGATGATGCTAATGCACACATGAACAGGAAGACCACAAAAAAGGGGGGGGAAATAAAGACATGTTGAGTGCATGCATTGGCGACACCGTTGGCGGACAGGACAGACACAGAAGCCCCCTGCACTACGCCGCGCACTTGGGGTCGACTACTCAATCTGTGGGACATGGCCTACAAGCCTATGGGCGACATCTGCACACATTGATGACACAGGGCCATGAATAGCTGTACTTGGCACCCTACAGAGGTGGGGGGCGGGGGCACAGGGCCATGCCTTACGGAGGGGCCTAGCCTACAGAAATTGACTTGGCCTAGGGATACCCACAGTCCTCCTCCCCCACCCAGACATCTCCACTGCGTGCAAAGTCACCAGGATTAGAGTGTACTCACCCCCTTGTGTCTGCTGTGATGTCCTCACGCGCCCATCCAAATCGGGGTAGGCCACCGCCAGGATCCGGGACATCAGGGGGTCAAAGTCCGACTGGCACCCCTCCCACGTTGGGAGGCCATCCCCAGCTGACCCTCCGCTGTCTTCCTGCTCCAGCGGCGGATGTCCTCCCATCTCTTCCGGCAGTGGGTGCCCCGTCTGTGGTGGACCCCCAGGGTCCGGACGTCCTTGGCGATGGCACGCCAAATATTGATCTTCTGGTGGGCGCTGACCTATGTGACATGTACAGGGGGAGAAAAATATTCATCACCTTCTGCATGCTCGATGTGAGTGGCCCACCATCCCCACCCTTGCCATGTGGCACATGCTCTCATCCGTCGTTTGATGCATGCCTCAATCGCTCCCCTCCCCACCATCTTTCATCCACCCCACTCAACACAGGCATTGCCCACAAAGCATGGTCCCAGTGTACTTACCTGTTGGTCTGGAGGACCGTAGAGTAGCGCATACTGGGGGAGGACCCCATCCACAAGTTTCTCCAATTCCTGAGCAGTGAAGGCAGGGGCCGTTTCCCCAGTCGCATGAGCCATTGTCTCTTCCAGACCGAGGTCACAGCAGCACTTGCAGTGTAGGTCCTCTCCTGTCAAAGATCAGGTATCGAGTGATTAAGCAGATAGAAAATGGCGGTCACGCCCGCGGTGGTGCGTACCGCGGCGGTGCGTACCGCGACCGCCGGCGCACATCGTCATTGGCTCCTGAGACCCATAGGGGTCAATGTTAACCAATGCTGCTTTGCGCCGCGGTCTACGACTGCCAAGGTGTGCCACGCCAGCGCATTTACCTCACATCCCATTGTCGCACTTCAAAGGTCAGGCAGCCGCCATTTCAAGGGCCCACATGGCTTACTTTCTACTGCGTCACACAAACCTAGGCCTTGCATCAACACTCATACAAGCCATTCAATGCATTGGGAATCGTGTTCTGTGCAAGCTGTGGTTACGTACCTCTGTGTTGATTGACTCTGTGCTCGCTGTTGTCCTTCATAGGCACCGTCCGCTGGGACATGCGAGGAGATGGAGGCATCCTCCGGTGTACAGACCACTGGTGGACCTGTCGACAATGGAGGAAAGACATGTCATACTGACATACAGGCTTGACCGAGCCACTATTCAGGAACTGTGTGCCCAGCTGGAGGCAGACCTGATGTCACCAATTCGCCAACCCACAGGAATCCCCCCTCAAGTGCAGGTTCTGTCAGTACTCCATTTCTTGGCAAGTGGGTCATTTCAAACAACTGTGGCCATAGCATCAGGGATGTCCCAGCCTATGTTTTCCAAGGTGTTGTCCAAGGTGTTGTCTGCCCTGCTGAAACACATGCGGAGCTACATCATTTTCCCTGAGGTGGGGGATTTGCCTATGCCCTTGGACATATCCCCAACATCATAGGTGCCATTGATGGGACACATGTTGCTTTGGTCCCCCCCAGCAGGAGTGAACAGGTGTACAGGAACAGGAAGAGTTATCATTCGATGAATGTACAGATGGTGTGTTTGCCTGACCAGTACATCTCCCATGTTAATGCCAAGTTCCCTGGGTCAGTGCATGACGCGTACATCATGCGGAATAGCAGCATCCCTTATGTGATGGGTCAACTCCAGAGGCACTGTGTGTGGCTAATTGGTGACTCTGGTTACCCCAACCTGTCATGGCTACTGACCCCAGTGAGGAATCCCAGGACAAGGGCAGAGGAACGGTACAATGAGGCACATGGGCGGACTAGGAGGGTGATCAAGCGAACTTTTGGCCTCCTGAAGGCCAGGTTCAGGTGCCTCCATATGACAGGTGGATCCCTATTCTACTCACCAAAGAAGGTGTGCCAGATCATTCTGGCCTGCTGTATGCTTCACAACCTGGCTTTGCGACGCCAGGTGCCTTTTCTGCAGGTGGATGGTCCAGATGGTGGTGTTGTGGCAGCTGTGGAGCCTGTGGAGAGTGAAGACGAGGAAGCCGAAGAGGACGACATAGAGAACAGGAACACAGTGATACAGCAGTATTTTCAATGACACACAGGTAAGAATCCACACCAGCATATTAAATTTACTTAAAGACTACTACCTCTCTACTGTCTGACCTTTTCCCCCAGTGTATGGTAACTGAGTTGTGACTTTCCCTTCCGATTTCAGAGCTGTGGGCCCCACTGCGTGACATCTGCTTTGTTTCCCCATGGACTACAGCTGTGTGACAGTGGTATTTTGTCATCACAATGTAAATGAGCATTTTGGCACGGTCATGTCTAATACATTTGTTCAAAATCACAGCCAGACTCCTGATTGTTTTGTGCAATAACTGTGTTTATTACAGTGCTCTATATTGGTGGGTGGTTGCAAATCGGTGAGGGGTGATGGTGGAGGAATGTCCATGGCAGAGTCCAGACTACTTATATCACAGGTGCATTGTCCAGATGCCTGTGGAAAGTGGAGCAGGGGCAGTTTAAGGATGGACAGAGTGACAATGTGGGACAGTGGGATGACAATCAGGGAGGTATCCTTTCCTGGCGGGGGTCTTGGCATCTTACTCTGTCTTCTTCCTGGATCTCAGGGCCCGCTTGCAGGGTGGTTCTCCTTCTGCAGGGGGTGGGGTGCTGGTGGCCTGTTGGTCCTGTGGCAGGGCCTCCTGTCCACTAGCGCCGGCAGAGGTGGTAGGCAGTTCTTGGTCCATGCTAGTGTGAGGGGCCCTTTGTGGTGCCACAGTGTCCCGCAATGTGGTGACTACCTGATTCAGAGCCCCTACGATGGTGCCCAGGGCGGAACTGATGGTTCGTAGTTCCTCCCTGAAGCCCAAATATTGTTCCTCCTGCAGGAGCTGGATCTCCTGAAACCTGGCCAGTACCGTCGCCATCGTCTCCTGGGAATGATGGTAGGCTCCCATGATGGAGGAGAGGGCCTCGTGGAGAGTGGGTTCCCTGGGCCTGTCCCCTCCCTGTCGCACAGCAGCCCTCCCAGTTCCCCTGTTTCCCTGGGCCTCTGTCCCCTGGACCGTGTGCCCACTACCACTGCCCCCAGGTCCCTGTTGTTGTTGGGGTGGTGGGTTAGCCTGGGTGCCCTGTAGTGGTGGACACACCGCTGATTGACGTGTCCTGGGGACAGAGGTATGGACCCGCTGGGTGGGTGCTGTGCTGGTGTTTCCAGAGGGGGGAAGGTCTGTGGAGGCCTGTGACTGGGTGAGGGGAACCGACTGTCCCGAGGTCCCCGATGGGCCCGGCTGGTCATATAGATCCAGGTGGACAGAGGTGCTGTCATCACTGTGGGCCTCTTCTGGGGGTGGAGTGGACATTTGTGGACCCTCCTGCGCTGTGACTTGGCGTTCGGGTCCTGCAGGGGTATAAAAGTATGGTTATTGCATCTGTGTGTACCATAGCGTGCAATGGGTGGGTGCCTGTGTACCCCAGTGCTGGCATTCCCGGGTGGGAGCTTTAGTGACGGTGGTTTGGGGGGGGGGATGGGTATGTGCAGTGGGCATGCTTTGGTGATGGGTGTCCATGCTTTGTGGTCGCATGATGGGTTTGGGGTTGGGATGGGTGGGTTGTGATGGTGAGACATTTGCAAGGAGTAGGTGTGATGGGGGTGAGGGTGGGGGTATGAGTTGGCATGCTGGTGGGGTGGGGGGGATGAAGTAGTGAAGATGAGACTTACCAGAGTCCATTCCTCCAGATACTCCTGCGAGGCCCTCAGGATGCAGGATCGCCAAGACCTGCTCCTCCCATGTTGTAAATTCTGGTGGAGGAGGTGGGGGTCCGCCGCCAGTCCGCTGCACCGCGATGTTGTGCCTGGATACCATTGAACGCACCTTCCCCCGTAGGTCATTCCACCTCTTCCTGATGTCGTCCCTATTTCTTGGGTGCTGTCCCACAGCGTTGACCCTATCGACTATTCTGCTCCATAGCTCCATCTTCCTGGCAATGGTGGTGTGCTGCACCTATGTCCCGAAGAGCTGTGGCTCTACCCATACAATTTCCTCCACCATGACCCTGAGTTCATCCTCAGAAAACCTGGGGTGTCTTTGCGGTGCCATGGGGTGGTGTGGGTGATGTGTGGGGTGGATTGTGTGGTGCTAAGTGTGGTGATGTGTATTGTTGTGTTGTGTGAAGTGCATGGTAATATTGCTGGGTGACAGTAAAATGGGCGTCTGGGTGCTCGGATCTCTTTTCTCTGTGCGTGTTCACGATTCTGTTGGAGTGGAGGTTTGTGGGTGATGTGGGTGTGTGTTTTATATTGTAATGGGTGTGTGGGAGTGGTGTGTGTATGTGTATCAGGTGTGAGTATTTGTAATTGTCCAATGTGGCGGTGTTTTGTAGAAGTGTGTGTATTTTGAGCGCAGTGGTGTGTACCGCCAATAGAATACCGCGGTTAAAAGACCGCCGCGTGGATTCGTGGGTCGTGATGGCATGGGCGTATTTCTGTTGGCGTGACGGTGGAGGTTTGGTCATCGCCAGTTTCTCTCTGCCCTTTGGTGTGGCGGACTTTTGTGGATGTCTGTATTTTGGTGGTTTGCCTGTTGTGTGTCAGAATGACCGTGGCGGTTTACAGCGGCCGCTGTGGTATTCTGGTGGTCTTCTGCACGGCGGTAAGCGCCTTTTACCGCCAAGGTTGGAATGACCCCCTATATCATTAATAAATTATACGTTACGGTGTTGAGAGGAGCCAACTGGAATTGAATGTAGTTTCATGCAAAGTGGCTGCTCTATCAAACCCCACAAGTGAGATTAATTTAATACTGTCAGGTTGTTGTTTTAGATGTGAATAAAATGCAGTTGGAAATTGGTCCCACATCATTTGGCAGTGTGTAACTACCCAAGATTTTTTGAAGTGATATTTCGGTATGTGTGGCAGATTCAGCTGCTACTCAGTGCCTCATTGGTGTTGTTAGGCTATGACCTACCTTGAGAATTATTCCAAGATACCAAAAGCTGTTCTGTGTCAAAATGCTGGTAGCCAGATCTTTGTTGCTTTAAAGATGAAAAAAAGTTAACCCCTCTATTGGAGAATGGGTGGGGAAATGCAGCATGTGGGAGCAAAAGAGTTATTGCATGTTTCTTGAAGTGGACCGATTGTAAGATTTAATAAACTGTGGGTTCAATTTACATTGACTTTATATCAACCACATGTTCCTTTACTGGAAGGACCATCAATACTGAGTTACTAAGTGATTTGTAATTCTTGAAGACTGAATTTATATCCTGCTGGTTGGTTGCTATTTTTTTTATTTCCATGCACTGTGCACTGTATATATTAATCCAAATCATCTCACTTAAACACCTTTGCACTGTGCCATCACATGTAGCACCTTGATATTTGTTAGAATTGTCATGTGGAGAGTTTTGAATATGGTTAATCTGATCACTAAATCTGGATTTTGTTTGCACTGCCTTTCCTGTGGCATATTTTGATAGTAGGAATTATTTATCCTACCAACTTGATATTTTCTCCTAATGATTAACTTTGGAACATTGTGTATTATAATGTCCTAATTACCCTAATTCCTTGGGAGTACCTAATTGTGTTTGTTGATTGTGTTGTTAGGATTGGCAGACCCCAGTCAGACACTGCCATCCTAGTTGCAGTACGTCTTGATATAGCCAAATTTCAGGTTTCAATATCAATTCACAAAAATTTAAGATATTGAATCTCTTGCTACCTCAGGCGCACCAAGGAGCTTGCTGGGATCACTTTATATTCATTGCTGTGGGCTAGTAAGTATATCACCTATTTAGAGGTCGAAGCAGTTCTAAAAAAACTTCCCAAGCAAATTATGAAGGACTTTTACGCTGCCTTAAACTTGACTTACAGACATGATACGTGGGTGGGCTGTCACGGTTGGGGTGGGCTGTGCCTGTAAAAATGATGGTAATGCACTGATTTCTATATGTGGCTCAGGCCTTCCTGGTATGACCCCCAGAATGGTTCCTGCAAGGCCCCTGGCTATACATAAGGAACTTTGGCCAATATTTATACTTTTTTAGCGCCGCATTTGTGCCGCTTTTTAATGCAAAATCGGCGCAAACTTACAAAATACAACTGTATTTTGTAAGTTTGCGCCGCTTTTGCATCGAAAAATGACGCAAATGCGGCGCTAAAAAAGTATAAATATGGGCCTTTGTGTGAGGAGGGAAGAACCCAAGAATTGCCATAGTTGTGGAAGATCACCATATGAAAGAGGGAGGAGTGGGAATGCCCAACAGTGTGAATTACTATTGTGCACCACAGCTGCAGTATGTGTTGGAGTGTAAGAGGACACACAGTGAGAAGCATTGGTGCTTCATGGACCGGACAGTGGCAGGGATCACATAAGGAAAGCAATGTGGCTGCCTAAACAACTTAAACCACAAGGTATTTGTTTGTTTCTGGCCACTCCTGTGACACTGGAGGCTTGAAACGCAGTAGCATTCAAAACAAGAGTTATCCAGCTTCCCATCACCCCTCACACCAATTATAGGTAACACAGAGCTCACTCCTGCATATGGATCAGAGCAATATATAGTATGGCAAAACGTGATTCAAATAGGCAGGAGACCTGTATGATCTAAATAGCTTGAAATCCTTAGAGCAAATTAAACATGAATTTGGAACTCCATAAGGTGAATTTTAGATAACCAAAGCCTGCACTGGGTTTCTCAAAGGGGAATTGAGGAACAGGCCAGGAGACGATTAATCCCATTTGAATGCTGGATACAGGCCAACAACGGGGATAAGAAGGTCCTTTTTGAGGTATGCTAGTTTATTAGCGAAGAGAAATCACAAGCTAAGACTGTGGGTCAGAGGCAGTGGGAAGGATGTGGAAGCTGGGGCAAAGACTAACCAACAAGGAATAGGAGAGGTATTTCACAGAGCGCGATCAAGTACATTCAGTGCAGCAGTAAAAGAAACTCTTATTAAGTTAGTATATCGGTTTTATACTTTTGTCCAGCTACGTCAGTGAAATGAGGGACTTAGTGATGCCTGTTGGAAAGGATAAGAGAAACAGGGCTCTATTCTTCACCTCTTCTGGAATTGTGCAAACCTGGACAAATACTTATCCAAAGAACTGGATTACATAGAACTCATGTGCAACATCAAGGTGAACACATTCTCAGCCTATATCATTTTAGGGGTCTCATACAGGCTAACATACAACACACGATTTCCAAGGTGAAGTTTGATGACTTTGCTACTATGTGCAGCTAAACTGGTTACGTTGCACAGATTAGGTTAGGCTCAACCACTCTTCTTCATCTTCAAATAATTTATTTGATTGTTTATCAACAACCATAAAAGCACATAAAAAAAATTAATACATATGTCACAAAATAGTCCGATTAGCATCAAAGAGCATATTATCATAAATATTTGTTAAAAAGCTAAAATTTATATATAAAATTCAGCATAAAAACTAACATCAGTTATTCATAAAGGAGCATAGAATACATATTCTCAGGTATTTTGTTGGAGAAGGAATCTTCATGACATCACAAAAGTCATTTATAAAAGCATCTCCAAATTTATCTAAAAGCCCTTTCTTGCCTTCAAAACTGCACACAAAAAAGTGCAAGGGCATTACAGATTTTAATTGATGGCAGAGTTTGCAGATACAAAAAGGCCGGGTGACACTGATGTATTTGTAAGGGTTTTAAAAAAGGTATCACAAATTCTTTCCTCTGTTCGGTATATTATGTGCTGAACAAAACTGTGTGCATTGTACTTTTTGTTGACAATGAGTCTCATGGGCAGTTCTCCAATACTGAGGTACAATCATTAATTACAGGGAAACTAAGCAGGTGAGAACAAAACGGTGCCTCGGGTTCAGAACATACTGTAGATAAGGTTCCATACCATCCGTTAGCTGCAGGAAATGATTCCTCATCACAGTAGGTTTTTTCGCTTCAGTAGCCCACCTCAAGTCAGCCAGGTGGGTAAGGCAAACCTTTTTAAAATCTTTCCTAGAAAGTGTTTCCATTTTTCCTGGAGTAAAATAATAGTCCGGATAACCCAGGTCCATAAAAAAATGATTTATATACTCCAGCCATGGAATTTGCAACGAGTAGCTCAATGATTAAGAATCTTCTATAATTGCCCTGTTCAAAGTCACAAATTCTGAGGTCCAGACCTTATGCCAGAGTAGTAGTGGTTGTATTCTGTTTAAATCTGTAATGTATGTGGCCCCCATATCTGAATGACACGCAAATGTTGATGTGGATTTTAGAACACTTAGGAGTGTCTTCAGAAAGTCATTTTCCGCTGTCTTCAAAACATTACATTTTTTGTACCCCCTATAAACCTGCCCCATACATTGCAACAGAAACACATTTCACACTATAAATTGTCATCAAATCTTTTGGGGTAATCCTCCCTACTTGTTTAGAAACATTTTTTATAGCCATAATAGTTTTTGTGAAATGTAGTTTCCTGGAACTAATTGCTTGTGACCAAGTACCTTTGTTGTGAAACAATATTCCTAGGTACGAAAACGTTTTCGTGACATCTAATTTCCCTCTCTTTCTTGTAGCAGGACATTTCTTCACAGACTTTATGCCACATTTCATCATGTATATTTTAGAACGGTTGATTTTAAGACCTAATTCTTCCATGTAATTAGCAAAGATTGCCAGAAGACGCTGTAAGGCTACTGGGGTTCGTGCCATAAGAACAGCATCATCGGCATACATGAGAACTGGAATCGGTCGACAGCCGATTTGTGGTAGGTCTCTACATTCTGTAGTTAGTACAGACTCCAGTTTATTTATGTATAATGAGAAAAGAAAAGGCGCTAAAACACAGCCTTGTCCTACCCCCTGATTTATGGCAAAAGGAGTGGTACATTCCCCCTGTGCCCCAAATCGTACCCTTGCACTACTTCCGGAGTATAGTTCCCTGATAAAGTGAACTATTGTTTCATCTACCCCTAATTGCAACAGGATAGGCCATAGTTTACTGTGGATTACACAGTCGAACACCGAGGTCAAGTTTACAAAAAACAGATATAAATTTCCTTTCTTGGCCTCTGTATATTTGCCAATCAGGATGTCTAGGTTCAGGGCCTGTTCCACCGTCCCTATCCCTGACCGAAAACCATATTGCAGGTCCGATAAGATGTTATTGGCTTCCGCCCACTCCTGTAATCTGTTCAATATGATACACCCTGCAATCTTTGCAAGGGTATCAAGAAGCGATATTGGTCTATAGCATGCAGCGTTTTGGTGATCACCTTTCTTAAATATTGGAACTATAATATACTCCACCAGGTTGAAATAAAACCTGTGGCACAGCATTCTCTCAGAACCTGTGTCAGTAAGGGGCCCCACAGGGCAGTATTAGTCTTATAGATATTGACTGGGACTCCATCTGGACCTGGTGCTTTCCCACTCTTGCTGGCATTCATAGCATCAATAACCTCATGTGAACTGAATGCTGGAACAATAGGCAGTAAATCACCTCTATGATCTTCTGTATCTGGGTTACCTTTTTTGAACAGTATATTTCAGAGAAATGGCCAATCCATTCCTCTTCCGTAATAGCTATTTCAATGCTAGGTGATGTTCTTTGTCCCCACACAAGAGAATTTACGACCTTTCAAAATGTTGCATTATTATTTTGGAGACTTGCTTCATACAAAGTATTCCAGTCCTCCTCTTTTAAGATTTTTTTCCTATTTTTTACAGCCTTCTTATACTCATGTCTAAGTATGGAGATCTCATTCTTGCTTGTGTTTTGCTTGTGTAGGGTCTTTTTAAGTTATTTATGGGCCCGTGTACATTCAGTATCAAACCACCATTTTTTTTTCCGAGGTCCAGACATTTCCGCATTTACGGTGAGTGACTTTTTAATACCCGTTGTAATTGCAATGAAATCTCTAATGCATTCATGTGGGCTTATATTGTCAGTAAGGCAGATTTAAACCTCTTTAGCATAATCACTCAGCAGCTGTTTCATAAAATCTATTGGTTCGATCTGAGACCACCGTGGGAAATATCAATTTCTTGTGCCCAATTCTATGTTAATAATATTATCCGTATTTTCCCTTATTTTAATTTTTGTCTAAAGGCAGTGCGAGATGTATACTATGGGGATAATGATCGCTCAGTGCAATATCATAAGTTTGGTACTCAGATACACCATAGACAAAATTATTAGATGTTAAAATAAAGTCTATTGTGTTTGCGCCTCTGCCATTAAAGGTGGGTTTGATCTGTGATTTACTATCATGTAGTTCATTTGAAAGTAATGGGTCAAATTTAAACATTGTTTCGTTCAATATGCTACCATATGGATTATGGCTAAAGTGAGGTTGGTCATCATTTCCTCCTACGTATAGACAACAAGCTTTCTCAGCTAGTTGTGTGCATAAATGTATATTAAAATCGCCTCCCCATACAATCAAAGTCTCTTTCCGCATAGAATTACATACGAATTCTAGATCATCCTATTAATATGTAGAATTTTTTAGATCATTCTATAAATATGTAGAATTTTGTGAGGAGAAGCACTATTGTAAAAATTAACAATGAGTAACTGCAGTGTGTTTTTCAATTCGCATAGAACCAGTTGATAGAAAACATTTAGGGTTAGGCTGGTCATTTTTATCAAGGCAAGCTTGTTAGAAATGTAGGTACATAGCCCCCCCTCCGGCCAGTCATGTGCGGAGGGAATTGCAGGAGTATGAATCGTCCTATATCCTTTTATATGTATGGGATCTATACACCAGGTCTCTTGAAGGCACACACAAGGGAATGATGCAATAAAACCTAGCCAATCATCATTTTCAGTTTTACTGCGAAGGCCTGCCATATTCCAAAATATAAATTTTACACCTGATATAATTGCCCCTGTACTCTAAACATCTGAGGCAGCAAGCCCATCTTTCTTAATCACTATAGATGTTTGAGAAATCCCTACCTCCGTACAAGTGTTAGATTTTTGGGTAGTCAGATGGACAGACTCTCCTCCTTCCAGCACTCCATCTATAAAATGTTGCTGTTCTTTTTTTGCTCCCATAAATACATTCCCGCCACTCCCCATTTGACCATTTTTATTGTTTGATGGATCAAGTACAGATTTCACGGTGGTAGGTCTCCCCCTATCATCGTCATGATCAACCAACAGTCAATCAACTTCCTCCAAAGGCGGGAGGACTTGGAATCTATTATTGGTAGGGACGATATAGTTGCTCTCAATTTTACTCTGTGAAAGTAAGATCTCTTTTTTTAAATGATCCTGGCTCCTATTTCCTTGGTAAAAGTATCCTAAAGAGAGTAGTGAAATGCCATGATTGGATACCTGTTAGGACCTTATACCTCTCAGAATGTCTTCAACCAGTTTTGGAGTTTTAAACGAAAGTACCACGCAATCTCCCATTAGTGTTTTCTGGCTTCTGCCCACTCATTTGACTCTCCTAGCCATTTTTATATCTTCAAATAGTATACTGGTCATGCCAGGTTTCAGGCTGGATCCTATTCAGTTTAAGGATTTGTTTCTCAATGCCGTCCATGTTTCCCGGTTTTCACTAGAAATGGTAGGGACATTTGCAAGGACCACTACATAAGGGGTTCGCTGCAGGAGGTAAGTATAATGTATCACTTGGTAATAGTGTTGTAGCCGGGGCAGGATGGGGTGTTTTATCAATCTCAAACCCTTTGTATTTGCGTGTGGCGACATGGCTTGATGTGCACTACTAGTAACACCTAGATGTATGCGAGGTTCTGTGTGGTACTGATTAGCTAAAGATGTGGTTGGCGATATGTGTTGCTCTATGGCTGAGCGTGAGTTTAGGTCGATTGCACCACTAGGTTGAGAAGTTATAAGAATTGGGTCTGGTGTTCATGCCTTTGCCAAATTAAGAATAGACTCCACATTTTTCTCCGCTTGAGTTAGGCGCTGTAACAATATATCAAAAGAAGTTTTGACTATGTGTTCCAAAGCTCTAATGGTGTCTAGAATATTTACTTGTGCCTTTGCTGTGATTCCAGTTGTCTTCTGGTGGGAATTCATAGTGACAGTTTTAATTTGAGGCTGTCCAGAAAATTGAGTAGCTGTGTTACCCTGGTTACAGGTTTCTGCTATCTGTGAGCTTAAAACACCTCCCCTTTGAGATACCCTGGGTTCCTTATATGTTTGGGTGGTGGTGAGGAGTATTCAGCCTCTAGTACATACTCATTTATATATTGGAGCCACCCATTTAGACCCTTGTCCTGATCCCTACTTTCTGTTGCTTTTGGCTGTTGTAAGGGAACTAGTTCTGTAGGAGGGAAATTATTATGAGAGGATAAGGCTTCCAAGGGGCCCCTCCGTGTTATTATCCTCTCCTCAATATTTGTGATCTGCTTGTCAATAACCCCCATTGCTCCTGAGATGTATTTTAATATTGATGTATGATCTTGATAAAGGGATGTATCTTTTTTGCATAGTTGCTTCCTCTTACCCATATCTGGATTTCAATCCTACACTCAAGTGCTATATTAATGTAACTTAAAACACCTCTTACCAATTAAGACACCAGTTCATACACAATACCAGGAGCTCAATCTATGCAAAATTAAACTTAATGTGCATACTATAAAACCTATTCAATTGTATGGGTTAATGTAAATATAAGTGTTTTTTTTTAAACTTCAGTTAAAAAATCAGGGACAATCAAACAGCAAAATCACTCTGGTATGTCCCACCAGGTTTCGATACTTAGAGTTATACTTGTAAACTGAAATTAGCGCATACTACAAAGTACCTGTGCACGTGGCCACCAAAAGGCAGGTATGCCAACCGGGGCTCCTACCAAAATTACCGAAGCACACCTGATCCAGCTCTTTCCTTCCCAACAGTCAGGAGTTTAGAGGGGTTGCCCAGCCCAGCCTCATCCAGGCGATGACGGGCGTAAAACGGGCCCGCCTTTGGCCCGGGCTTTGCCCGGGCGCGGCCCGTACGCATCTTGCGCTGCGGGGCACTCTAGCACGTTTATAGCGCTTGTTGCGTGGCTCAGCCCCCTCTGACCTCACAGGGTGCCTGGGACAGGGAGTCCCTCCTGGTCTCTGCCTTGTTCACGTCCCGCGCTGCGGGGTACTCTAGCGCGTTTATATCGCTCGTTGCATGGCTCCGCCCCCTCCGACCTCATAGGGTGCCTGGGACAGGGAGTCCCTCCTGGTCTCTGCCTTGTTTATGTCCCCCATTCATCTATAGAGCATAACTATGTAAAATTTGAAAGCTTATTCGGATGGAAAAGATGACTATGTCAATGACAGGGAAAGGGGAACAATTTGAAAAATGGTGGAGACCATGTCTGAATTGAAAGAGATCACCTGCTCTACCTAGATTTTTGAGCTTCAGCAGGGGTGGCTACTCTGCTAAGGTGAAGAGCGTTGCTCCACTGCTTTTAAGCAGAAGGGGAAGGAAGAATAAAATGATTATGATGAAGCATTATTATAATTGTATTTTTCCTAGTAGCTGGGTTAAAGTGGAACATGCTGGATTGGAAGGGTTCGGAGGAGGGCTTTGGGGAGGAGTGGATTGCACAACTCCACAGCTGTGTTGGGCTAGCCAAACAGACATGCGCACTTTGCATTTCTCCACCCGGCTGTATTGAACAGCTGGGTGGAGAAAGTGCACAGGCCCCCACTCCCTCTGCGAGCACTGAAGTAGGGCTCTTACACCAATCACAATGCTGCTGTCATGCTGGTGACACCAGTGTCGTGATTGGCTGAGACCCTCCGTGCTACCGGAAAGAAGACAGAGATGTGAATGCATCTACGGAAGAAAGATAAGTGTTGTTGTTGTTTTTTGGTTTTTTTTGTTATCCCACCACCCCCGTTCAGTGGCAGCCGCCACTGTGCTTCAGTGCACCCGAATTGAGCATGTTACTGGAATTCGATGAATACATGGATGGTTCGAAGGTAAAGGCAACTGGGGTTAGTTGCACAGAATACAACTAGAGCGTGGAGGTTTTGATGGGTTACTGCCTAGTTGGAGTTGCTTTATACGCCAAGATGGGCAACAGTTGAAACCTTACAGTTGCTTTGAAGTAATCGTCTTGTGAGACCTGCATAGTTATACAACAAAATATCTCCTGTGTCAGTGCCTGATAACTTGTCAACATTAGATCAAGGTTGCCAGACTATGTGAATCTGTTAAATGACGCAATCTCATTTTTAGCCAACATTTTATAAAATCTGCACATTAAGGTGAAAAAACGCCCCTCTTCGATATATGTGAAAATAACAAAAACAATGACAAATTCTCAATGACAAATGAGCTGTCATTTTCTGTGGAGCAGGCTGAATTACATTTCTTCTCAGCACCTGGTCTCATTGTTTTTCAATAAGGCTTATTTGGATAGCACATGACATGAAATGTGTTTTGACAGTTAACACGCTAAATGAAACAGACCAAATATTACATTTAATAGACTGAAGCTTGTGAACAATGGTTTCGGAAACAACTATAGAAAATGGCTTAATATTAATAAAAGGCAACGCTAACTTCAAATGTATACGCGGTGTCTTTCTTCGGCTTATACAATGATCATCAAAATGGCACTATGGCTTGGTGAGCCTTAGAATATGAAAAATGCCTTACTTATATCCAGGGCGTAATACAGGGCCCTGCAGCACGTTTTGGCTTATAGGACACCCCTGTTCAAGCCAAGGTGTATGAGCTTTGGGTGGGTCTCTTAGGGCATGCTGCGGGAAGGGTCTTTATTTTTTAGTTACACTGCTTCCTGTATTACATTTCAAGGCTAGTGTAGACTTTGAATTATTTTGGTAAAAATGCAACAATCTGATAATAGACACACACTTAAAATGTGGACAAATTGCACTTTCATAAAAATAATTTGATAAATCTGACTTGGAAAGAGAGTAGCTGGTCATGATGGGAAATCTCTGGAAAATGTCAAGCAATACAGCTTTTTTAATCTTGTCTTCTAAAACGGGTAGGGAATACGTCTAGTTAGCTCATTGAAAGAGAGAAATGGCCAACATCGAACAGCAGGACTCGGGCACTAACACAATCAATCTTGCCAACAGCAAATCATTTTCCGCAGCAACGAACAGTATATTCACCTGACATTGAGGAGTGTAGTACTTATTGAACTCGGCCTCCATTCTGATTATGCTGGTATTTGAAGCAGGAGCGCAGCTTTCATTGGCGCAGCAGGTCAGTGGCACTGGAGCCCAGAGGCCTGAGGGGCCCAATGAACCCTGATTATTGTTGTATTTTATAATTCAAAGAGCAGACAGCGTGCCCATTTCCTTCCTCGCTCTACAGCCCATGACACACCGGTTACCCTACTAAATTGTGAGTGGAGGGTGAATCTTTAGGGTGCGTGGCTGGGGTGCAGGCTAAAGTTTCCCAACTTGCTATGCAGCGTACTCAACTAATAAGGCCAGTGGGACGGCTGAGGTATGGCTTAGGTAGACAATAAGTCAGGGCAGTCCTTATGGAGTTCGGAAATGTAAGGGGCATTCTTGGTAGCATTAATAAATATAAACAACCATAAACTAGGAAAACAACTTTACACACCGCTAACCAAGAACATCCTCTAGAGACCAATTGGGTAGTAAATAAATGCCAGGCAATTGTAAAAATCGTGCACCTCACACATTGACACTTTTACAAAGCAACTAAATGCAATGGTACATTCACTTGGTTTATACTATCATGTATGTAGCTAATGCATGGAATTGTTCCACTTTGGTACTTTATTGAGTGCTTGGGTAGAATGATTTAATTTTGTAGGTTTTTAAATTGTTATTTAGTATGGATCCTAGTTGAAAAATGCTCATCGAAATGTTACATCTAAAAGAACTGTGTACGGCATCAGTAACGACCAGATATGTAATAAGTAAAACAAAGAAATTCATCCTCTCTTATAGTTGTGTCATAGATATTTTCAGGTTAAACTGTAGGGTCTTCTGTGGCTTGCATTCACTGATAGTCCACCTCCAAGCTACCAATCTGGTGGTTGGCCACCCAGTTAGCAAAGGGTGCCAATGAAGTAATCTCCATGGTGGCCTACGTTGACCACTCCGATCCAGTACCTTAGCACACAAACGTAGGCAAGGAGGGCAGACACACCATCAGCCTAGACCTAGCAATAGCAAACTGGGCAGCAAGCAGGTTTTAGGCACCTTAAGCCCCGCAGCAGATGGGGCCTGGACAGAGGATCATGGTTGGGAGACCAGGACCAGCAACAGTACCAGACCAGGCTTGATGATGAAGGAACAGCTTTCAGAGAGTAAGGGACAGATTTATTAAAAGTGGTGCTGCACCTAGTCCAGCGCCACTTTTCTTTCCCTCCTTAGCTCCCCCCTAACACCACCATGTGTGCGCAGTATTTAAAATACAGTGCACCATGGCGGTAGTCAGGGGGACTAGCATCATAATTTTTTATGCTAGTCCGGTGCTTTGCAGGATTATCATAAATAATTCTGACGCTAATCCTGGCTAATTCTGCAAAGCACCCAGAGGCCCATTGTAAGCAATGGAGGCTCTTTTTAACGCCTGCTAAGAGTAGGCGTTAAACAGTGACAATGAAAATGACACAAAGAAATCTCATAGATTTCTTTGCGCCATTTTTTTGGCCCCCCTAAGCCCCAGAACGCTCCCTTACATACATTATGCCTGGCGCAAGGATAATGTAGCACAAGGGGTTACAAAGTGGCGCAATGCAAGCATTGCACTACTTTGTAAATATGGCACAGCGGTTTTGGCCTTCTAACGCCACATTAGCGTAAAAAAATGGCAGTAATGTGCGTTAGAATGGGGCTAGACCCACACAAATCCGGGCCTAAATGAGAAACAATATTTATACATTCTGCTTGCCTGAAACCGAACAGCTTGTAACAACATTAAAGAATACCAAAGATCCCTGAATAATATAGGAATGCTTAAAACTACTGCAATTTGCTAAAATATATAGGTTCTTTAAGTACACCCATGAACATTTCTAGTATTTTCATATAGGGATAAGGCCGATATACCTTAAAATGGTTGTAGATTCGTTAATCCCAATTCAATTTCAAGAAACTGGTTTTAAAATGGTGCATTTTGTAGCAACATTCCTAAAAAACTATAGGTGATAGCAGGCTTTTATAGAATTCAATGATTTACCTTAAAATCTAGATATAATGCCACCATCCACTGAATTCCGTGTCCCCCCAACCAGGAAAGGGGCAATGTTGGATAAATAAAAAGTATCCACCATGTGCAACCTCAGGCAGTATAGGAGGATTAGAATGCCCTTGCAGGCTCAACACTGCCGCTGCTCCGGTTCTGAGGATTTTACAGGTTCATACAGTAGACTGATCAAACTAATTTTACAGATTAGGATTTCGGACAGGACGAGTGCAATAATTTTGAACCATACCATAAATTGTTCCTTTCATGAAAATTCATATAGTTTACTTTGAAATGCAATCTTCACTTACTTGAAGGAATAATCTTGATTCTCCTAAAAAATAGCTTGCGATTTTGCAACAAAAAAAAAATCTAAAAGTTTGTCCTGAAATGCCAGCTTTACTTTTCAGTAAATACATGTTTGGTGGGCAAATATTAACATCAATTTCATTAGTTCTTGAATATACTGGTGGCGGCTCCAAAACCGGTGTGGGGGTGGGGTGCTCTTGTTTGCAGTAGGTTTCTTTAGTGAGGCGCAAAAAGCTTGTTTGAACAGTCTATCTTAAAGAGTGATTCAAGAGCAATGAGTCCTTCACTTTTGACAAGTATGAAATCTTGTTTTGTGACATTAGTTTGGGTGTTTTTAGTGTGATATATCTTCTTAGCTTCACAATTGTTACATTAAAGAAGGGTAATCTTTGCAGATCACTTAATCATTACTTTAGAATGCTCTGTATATGGAAGATAGAACATTACATTTCATCCTTTACTTTATACTAGTTGTAATTCAAGATCATGAAAGCGGCCAGCTGTACTTGATTTTTTCATGTGCCTCTCAGGACTGGGATGTTCATAGATTCATATTTTCAAAGTTTCCCATCTAGGTCTAAATATTGCTGTTTAGCGGTGTCAGTGCTCCAGTTTCTCCTGGTGCGCTCACTTGCAAAATCCAAACCCTGATATTTCGGAAACCGATGGTCATGGCGGAAAAATTATTTTGTTTGTGGCTGAAATAGTGATCCTGGCACACTGCTGGATATGTTTAATAGAATCCAAGCAGGGGCATAGCTTGGTCATTAGGACTGAGGGAGTGTGCGAGCTTCACATTTCCCAACAATCACGCTGGTTACAATACAGTATGTGAGAAGCAATCTAGGAGTGAGGCTTAATGAGCTGAAGCAAGGCAGAGGAGTGTGGCTTGTGAGGGGTACTTAAAACTTTATATTTTGTAAAATAACTATGTTTCAAGACCTTTAAAACAGAGAAAAGTGTGTCTGTGTGTGTGTGTGCATGTGTGTTTTGTCTTTATGTCTATTTAAAAATCCCAAGTGAATTCCGACAAACATAAATCGCCTGTACCCATCTATTTACTATGTAATCCATTTATTGTGAGGGTGTAACACCTCAAACACCCCCCTTGAAACTATACCCCTGAATCCAAGCCAGGAGAACCTGGTCTTACCTAAAGGGAATAAGACATCTATTGTTCATGTTTCACAGGCAGTTACTAAAGATGTACTTTCTACATTTCTAAAGCCCTTACAAACACTCAGGTAACTTTAGACACACTCAAAGCTCACCATAGGGGGCAATTTGAATCTCTAGTCTTGATGGAGGCAGGAAAGAAGACAGTGGCACAAGATACAAAATTTATCTGGGGTTGGATGGGTAAGAAGGAGTTATTTGAGAGTTTGGTAGATGAGAAACATCTGTAGAAAACTTAGAGTATGTACAAATGTGTGTACTGTACATATATATTTGTTTACATCTAAAAAAGGGGAATGGGACATTTGATAATTAATGACTAATTTATCACTCTGCCAAACTCAAAGGTATTTTTGTTGATGCAGGGAACAAGTTTACCAGACAGATTCCTATCTGCTGAGGTCATCACCTGTACCTTTGTAGATCACTGTTGTCATTCTTTCCTGGCAAAGCAAAACACAAACGCTGTGGGATAGCGTAACTGGATGGACGGAATGCGGAACCAATCAAACATTCACCCCCAGTCACAGATCTGGGTTTAATCCATCCATTATTTTGCTCACCATGCCACCCCAGTTTGAACCCAGCCATATGCAAATCAGTCTTGACCCTGTTCCTCATGGGAACAGTCCAGCCCGAACTGCCAGGCCAGGTTCTCCCTGGACCGGAAACAAGCATCCTGGGACCGGTTTCGGGGTTTCACCCCTCATCAGCCAGGCTAGCTTGAATCCAGTGGCACAGTGAGCCCGGGACCCACGTCTGGGCATACCCAGCGCACTTAGGGCAGCAAAAGCAAAGCAAAACACAAATGCTGTGGGATAGCGTAACTGGATGGACGGAATGCGGAACCAATCAAACATTCACCCCCAGTCACAGATCTGGGTTTAATCCATCCATTATTTTGCTCACCATGCCACCCCAGTTTTAACCCAGCCATATGCAAATCAGTCTTGACCCTGTTCCTCATGGGAACAGTCCAGCCCGAACTGCCAGGCCAGGTTCTCCCTGGACCGGAAACAAGCATCCTGGGACCGGTTTCGGGGTTTCACCCTGAGGTACTGGGTTTTTCAGAACCGGTACTGATCCGGTAACCCAGTGGTGCCAGGGTACACCCAAAGACCTCGGGTACTTTCCTGATTCCGACCACAGAAACTCAGAGTCTTCTAGGTGAAGTCAAAGATCGAATTTATTGGCTGCAACCAAGTAACAAGCATCCTAGAAGTACAACAGCACGGTTTGTATGTTCTCAGGAGACTGTGTTTCAATGCAAAGTCAGGTTTCCTTATATACAGTTTTTTAAGCTTCAGGCAAACATTCTTGACATTTTGGTTGGTCATTCACATGTTTTCACTACAAAGGAAAAAACAGTGTCATGATGAAACCTCATATTTCATGTCATCCAACCCATAATAAATTACCCGGCAAGGCCTAGTATTTTACATCAGATAAGTGTGGACCCCCAATAAAAACGGGCACCTCCCCCTCGTAAAGTAAGAAGAAGAAAAGAGCAGGTGCAGGTGTGAGCAAGATTAGGAAGGGTGTGTGAGCGATAATAAGGGTTTAATGGCATGGTGTGCCTTGATGCTATCTGATTCGGCCACTGGGAGAGGGACTGACCAAACAGGTTTGGCCTGAGGCAATGGTTCCAGCTTGCCCAGGTCAGAGAAAAGTCAATCAAGGTGTACGTGTCCTTGGAATCAAATCTGACTGTATTATAAGCCTATGTGAGGGGAACTTTTAAAAATGGCTGCCGTGTATAAAATGGGAGCCACGAGTGCAGGACGAAAATGGCGATTTCGAGGTGAAAACGCTGCTGGAATTGAGCGAAAATGCTCATGCTTAGTGTACTAGTCATTATCGGTCTTTTGATACTAAAATCGTACTGCTGTGGCAAAGTAAATTACATGGGTCCAGAATTTTTAGAACCACAAACCCTCCTTTTGCCCTTACATAGGCAATAAACCTATTCTCATGCTAATCTGAGTCCAGGTCTATGTTTCTAAAGTCGTTGAGATGTTGCTGTAACATCATCCTAGTATTTAGCTCGTCTCTTGGTGCAGGTTTCCTTATGCATGATGTAACACAGAGGCCACATATCGCAGGAGCACACTGCACGCATAGACAGAACAGGAAAAGAATGGCCAAGATCATCCCAATGACCATCAGTATCTTCCATCCCCATGCTAATATCAGTTCCCAGAACCATCCCATTAATGACCAATCTCCTCTATCTAAATGAATAGATTCGGAAATTCTATGCAGTTTGGAGATGGCCTGGTATACTGTTGGAGCGTTATCTGGGACAAAAACACAGCAACTCGATTGGATCAATGTACATACTCCACCCCGGTCTGCAAGTATGACATCTAATGCGACCCTGTTCTGAAGGGTCATAAGACGATCCGACTGGAGCTCAGCAGTCAAGTTACCAAGGGCACCAGCGGTTTCAGCCACAGTGGATTCAACCACTCTTATCAATTGCCTTATGCTCCTGCTGTTACCTATTTGTCCCCAGAACGGCAGAAAACCCTTTACGAAGTCCCCAAATTCTTGTCCTGCAGTGTCTTCTTCACTGAAGACGCCTCTAACTATCCTTGTCTTGTGGTAATCTGCCGCTGCTGTGTAGGTAGGGGGCAACAGGAACGAAACGAAGCATGTGCCCGAAAAGTCAGGGGGCAACCATGTAAAGGCTCTATCATGGCAGATGAAATAGGTACCCTTAGCTACCAAGAGCGGAGGGGAGGTCTGAGATGCGAAGACATATGTCTCAGTGCAGACGCTTTCCCCTAGCTGAGCTCTGGGATTCTTGCCAGTACCTTGCAGACACAGGTGACCCTGATGGGGTACAACCCAAATCAGGGAAGATATCTTAGCTTGCTGTTTCTCACTCATTGTGGCTTCATATCCGGTCATGTTCCATCCTATATATGCTATTGTCTCATCTCTGGGGATAGTCTCGTAAAATATATTATTCTTCATCATGTCTATGATACCTTTAACTAAAGCATTTTTCTTAGGGTTGTCTTCCGCAAAACGTAGGGGGTAGTGTGCATAGATGAATATCGTTCTGAATGCCCACACGGAACCATTGTGGCTGAAAGGCAGGATCAGATAAGGGATACCTTTATCTGCTGTGTGAGGCATAAGGCCATACACCCAACAGTTAGTTGTATTTATCACTAGTTGGTGTTGGTGCAAAAGCTGGATGAAGGAGTTATTAATGAACTCTAGTCTCTGAGCAGATTCATGTTTAGGGAGGAGTTGAAAAGAATGTGGGGAAACAGTGGAAGGAGGAGGTGTAGACGAGGTAGTGGGTGCCAATATCACGTTAAAACAGAATAAAACATATCCTATAAAAACCATAAGTATACTAAATAACATAAAAATGCACAGCAGCAAAAACCGTTTCCTGGTTATCGTTTCACATATTCTCTTCTTGAAACTCAGTCTTTCAACATGTTCTCCATTTTGGAAAGATTCCATCCTCTAACCGTTGCCGTTCGTGGCGGTTGGTTTACTTCACTTAGGAGTGTTCTGAATGTTCCAGGCCGCCCTAGAACAAACCAGACCTGTAGACCTTGTGTCCACAGGCTACCCCCCTAAGTCTTTTCAGCCACGATCCTACAGCTGAACCCGGATGGAGGTTCGAAAAACACAAAAAAAACAAAAAGTCATTCAAAAATAATTTTCCATATTGGAGAACTTTGCTAAAGGGAAGAAAAGTAAACTGTTTTATTTGTCCTTTATTCTTGGTCGTAGATTATAACGGTTAGTCCCAGGTATCGTGTGGTCCTGAAAAAGGAGTTCAGGTTCTGTAGTATCCAATCGAACTGACGGTGATACTGCTGATTGTAAAATGTCATCACTTTCTTTCTCAGTGAGTGTTCCTTTTATTCGTGCATCGCTGAAAGGCAGAAAACGTGGCACGGTTTCAGTCTCTGAGTCGGCGACACCTTCCTGGACCCACCGGTCATATGGCAGAGGTAGGGGTACCCTTTTGCAATGGGTCCCATGGATCCAGTGTTTCTTCCCTTCTACTTGAACAGCTGATCTTGTGGACAGAAGAACGAGGTGCGGTCCGGTCCACCAGGGCTGCTCGTTTTTGGTTCGCTGAAAGTTCTTTATTAAAACCCAGGATCCAGGCTCAATGGGATGACCTGGAGATTCAGAGACCGGAGGCAGGGTGTCGTGGACCTGTTGATGTAAAACACGCAATTTAGCCGTCAATTCATACAGATAGTCAAGCAAAACAGGATGCTCTATCTCGCTAAACTTCTTGGGCCTGGGCACTCCCCATATATTGGCCGGGCGGCCAAAGACTATTTCATAAGGACTAAGTTTCACTCGTGAATGCACAGTCATTCTGGTTGATAGGAGTGCTAGGGGTAGAGCGTCAGGCCATTTAAGACCAGAGCTCGCTTGTATCTTGGCCAATTTTAGCTTTAGAGTGCCATTATAGCACTCCACTAATCCAGCTGATTGGGGGTGATTTGCAGCGTGAAATTTTTGGTTTATGCCTAGCCCTTCGCATACTTTCTTCATCACTTGACCCACAAATTCACTTCCATTGTCACTCGAGATCATTCTCGGCATTCCGAATCTAGGGAAGAACTCTTTCACAAGGGCTTTGGCTGTGGATAGCGCAGTATTGTCTTTTAGGGGATAGGCTTCCACCCATCTTGAAAAGGCACAAACAACAACGAGTACGTATTTTAAGTTGTTGCACCTCTCCATGTGGATGAAATCTAGCTGCAAAACCTCAAACGGATACGTAGGAGGTGCAAAATGACCAGCTGGAGTTGGGGTTCCTCTACCAGGGTTGTGTTTCAGGCATACCATGCAATTTTTAACCACATTTTCTGCGCACTTGGGAATTCCTGCATTTTGCCATACTGGGGCCAACAACTTACAAATCCCTTTCACACTGATGTGAGCCATTCCATGAGCCATTGTAACTACTGCAAGCACATACGCATCGGGTAGCAACCATCTTTGATGTTCTGACAACTCGACCCAACAACCATTCGCATCCAATTTACCCGTACTTTCTCTCCACACACTCAATTCTCTCTCTGTGGCTTCAGCGTGAATCGATTTCACGCTTTCTATCGTGTCTTCACACATTCCAACATCACCAATCCATCTTGCAGGGCCCGCGACATACATTCGGCTCATCACATTCCTTGCCGTTTCTTTTGCGACCTCGTCAGCAAATGCATTCCCACGACCAACATCATCAGTCACCTTTTTATGTGCGCTACACTTCACAATCGCAACTTGCAACGGTAAAGTAAGTGAATCAAGGAGCTCATTTACCAACTGACCATGCTGAATTTTAGTTCCATGCGAGGTCAGGAACCCACGTTCCTTCCACAAACGCCCAAAACTATGGGCCACACCAAACGCATATTGGCTATCGGTATAGATAGTCACTTTCATTCCTTCTGATACTGTACATGCTCTTATTAGGGCTATTAACTCAGCTGCTTGGGCTGAATTGTGTGGGATACGTGCAGCTTCAACAATCATACACAAAGTTGTCACAGCATACGCCGCAGTCGTGTCACCATTCGTGAGCTTAAAGCATGAACCATCCACCCACAAAGTACCATCACTCTTTGCAAGGGGAGTGTCCAGAAGGTCTATTCTCCCTTTCGTTTCTTCTTCTGTTCTATGGAGATAATCATGTTGTTCAGAAGTATCTAACTCCGTCACAATTGGCAATAACGTAGCTGGGTTAAGTGTAGTGCATCTTTTTATATGTACATGGCTTGCTAACAATGCCAACTCGTAACCTGACAATCAAGCACTAGTTAAATGCTGTGTCTTGGTTCTGTTTAACAACGTGTCCACTGCATGTGGAACCATTACGATTAATGTGTTATTCATCACTAAACCAGCAGACTGTCGGATAGAAACAGCAGTTGCCGCTGCCGCTCTTAAGCAGCTTGGTAGTGCCTTAGCTACTGGGTCTAAGGTTGAAGAGAAATAGGCGCATGAACGCTCCCTGTCTCCAAACTGTTGTGCCAAAACTGCTAACGCACAACCTTCTTTCTCATGGACATACAAAGTAAAAGGCTTGCTGTAGTTGGGGGTACCCAACACAGGAGCTGAACATAATGCATCACGTAATTCGACAAAGCTTTTCTGACAATCTTCAGACCATGGGACGGGATTTGGTGTATCTTTACAAGTTAATGCCACCAAGGGTTTGGCTATTAACGAAAAATTAGGTATCCATTGTCTGCAATATGATGTAATACCCAAGAAAGCACGCACTTCTCTCTGTGTTCTTGGCACACTCATTGATGCAACAGCCCTGATTCTCTCTGGGGTCAGTTGCCTTCCCTCCTTCGAAAAGAGATGACCTAAATAGGTCACTTCTTTTTGACAATACTGTAACTTTGAAAGGGACACTTTGTGGTGTAAATCAGACAAATGAAGCAATAATGGCAATGTTGCTTCTTTGCAGATCTCCTTAGTATCTGCAGCAACTAGCAAATCATCGACATATTGAATGAGAGTGGTGCCATCAGGTAACATAAGAGTGTCAAGTTGTGCTTTCAAAGCCTGACTATAGATAGATGGACTTTCACAACAGCCTTGAGGAGCTCTCTTAAATCTGAAGCTTCGTCCTCCCAAATTGAAGCCAAAAATGTCCCTGCTCTCTTCTGCAATAGGGATGCTGAAGAAAGCATTTTTCAGGTCTATCACTGAAAACCAAGTGGCTGAAGCTGGAATCATTGTCAACAATGCAGTGATATCGGGGACGACTGGAAACTGTGGCACAACTATTTTGTTCACCTCTCTAAGATCAATTACAAACCTATAAACATGTGGCTGAGTAGGGTCAGTATGCTTCAAGACAGGCAAAACAGGACTATTGCAAATGTTGCCTCTTGTCTCTTCAATTACATCCTTCTCAATCAGATCACAAATAATTGCTAACAACGCTTTTTCCCCTTCACTAGAGATCTTGTATTGGGGAATACGTGGCATTTTAACATTGGCTTTTAATGTTATCACATATGGCTGAATTTCCAAAAGACCTACATCATTAGGTCCAGTAGCCCAAAGAGTATTAGGAAGAGACGAAAATTCTGGTGGAAATCTGTCCTTTGACAAATACATTGGTGAAACCACTTTCTTACCCAATGTGAGTTGCACTCCAGAAGGAGAGCAATACAATGTTGCATACAATCTCTTTAACAGATCTAATCCTAACAAGTTCTCGCCACAACCTGTCGTCAAAATAAGGGGTGTTTCAAATTTACAAGGTCCAACAGAAAGAGATATAGGGTTAGAAATCGGATTTCTAACTGGGGCACTGGAAAACCCTACTGATACATTTGTTTCGCCAGACAAAGGTGCGCCAGGGAGTTTTGAGTGCATAATAGAACTCTTGGTAGCACCAGTATCCAACAGAAAAGGTTCTGACACACCTGATGCAATCACCTTAACATAAGGCCCACTCTGATCTACTGGAACTGAAACAACTCCTTCTCTTTGTCTATGGCTGTCCTAGCAATCATTACTGTCCAAATGCTCATCCTCTGTATAGTAATCATCAGTATAGTACTGAGCCGCCCTACCAGATGCATTAACCTGTTGATCAAATCTGTTCATTGAGTTTTGAGGGGGGAATGGGCGCGCGCTCTGGGGAACATATCCACGTCCTCTTCCTCTTAGGTGCTTGTGGAACACCTCGACCTCTTAAACCAGAAGTACCATTTGCGCGCTGTAGCAAAGCAGGGCAACTATACTTGAAATGACCCTCTTCCTTGCAATATGAACACTGATTGGGACCTACTGGGATACGTGGTTGAGCATACTTGGCTCTTTGCGAGTTTCTCTGAAACGGTTGGGGCTGATAGTTATTCTGATAGTTGTTCTGATAGTTACTCTGTGCACCACTATTTTGACCACCACGTGGCGGGTACGCTTGTTGTAACAGAACCTTCGTTTTCAATTCTTTAGTTTTCTTCTCTACTCTATCTCTCTCATCTTTATCTCTATTTTCGTAGTACTGTGCAGTAGCCAATATCTGCGCTGAAGAGGAAACTGCCCAAGAACTTTCTGAGTCTTTTAACTTTTTACACAACTCAGGAAGCAGATTATGCACAAATTTATCGACGAACAAACATTGACCACCTTCCGTGCTCATATCTTGACCACTGTGGTTCACAAACGATTCTTCAAACCTGGTGAAGAAATCTGATACCGTTTCTTCTTTCTTTTGCTTACATGCAGACAATTTATCCCAGTTTACACGCATCGCAGGCATTATAGTTTTCATGTAATCAATAATCCTACCAGGAAGCTCTGTCACTAAAGGCTCAGGTTTAGCACCACCAATTTGTCGGGCATCTGCAGCAGCAATATTAGCCCATGTGTCACCTAACTCTTGAGCATGGTCTGTATGGCGAATCTTTCCCCTTAAAGGCTGTGGAACAACATTCCCAAACAACATGTCTATGTCAGCTAAATTCATAATGCAAGACCCCGCAGTCTGTGACAATTCCTTGTAATACCCTGTAGGATTCTTACGGGGATCAGGCAATGTCTGCTTAAGGGCTAAAACTTCAGCTCGCTTCCATGGAACGTGTACCCATACACGCTGGAAATGAGGCAGGACAGGTGGATTAGCATTTGGGTCCCCTTCCCTCCATTGTGGGGGAACTTCTCTCATGGGGTACTGTTTCCCTTTCTTTTTAGCCGAAGAATCATATTTAAACAATAACCTGGAAACACCTTCAGTCCTAAACGACAATAACATCGCAACTGCTTTCTCGACATCTGAACCCACAATCAAACCTGTCGCAAAATCGAACCGTACACGACACAATTTAGGCGGATTGGGCTCCAAACCATTTTCCTCTAAATCCTCAGAAAGAAAAGTACACATTTTCTCAAAAACGTATCTCTGTTTCGGTTCTTCCCACTGATGGAAGACATCCATAACAGACTCTAGTTCATATCTCGCTGGTTCAGTAACCCATTTATGCGCCAAATAATTCAGTGTCTTTTTCTCCCTACCATCAGGCAATTGGCTACGCAATTGTTTACGCTCTGAAACTGGGGTCGTAGCTAATGACCCAAAGAGAGGGAATAAAAGACTAGTCACAGTGTTTGTCATTCTCTGACGGATAGAGGGAGAGGTTGACAAATGAACAGGAGGAAAAACAGAATGAGACAAGGCAGAGACAGAAGCAGTGTCAGAAACAATACCAGGAGTGGTAGTCGCCATAGTAGTCAAAGTTGTAGGAAGTAAAGGCAGAGCAGATATCAAAGCCGGTGGCCCTTGAGGAGGCTGCACCGGAGGAATAGGAACCAACTGAAGAATAGCTGGTGGGTGCTGTGGAGGAGCAGGAGGCAATGCAACCACTGTTTGTGCAACTAGAGGTTGCGGAGGTGCCGTGGCATTCTGCGCATAGGGTGGTGGCGAACTTAGCAAATGCGACATTAGGGGATCTTTTTCAGAGTCTTTTGCTGCATCTTGCTGAAGAGGCGGCAAAACTGGATAGCATTTATCTACTGTCATTTTATGTTGCCTATGCAACTGCTCATTCAACTGTTCTACTTCGTTATCTTTAAACTGTATAGCAGCTTGCATAATCGAAATACCTTTTTCTCTCTTATTTTTCTTAGCTAATTTAATTTCCTTTTGCTTGGCTTCCTTACGCCATAAGCGGAAAGAATCAAACATTGCCGGCCGGGCTTTCTTCTTAAAAAGTCTAACTTCGAGGTTATCTAAGATTTCTGTGTCAAAGCTACCATTTTGGGGCCATTTTAAAACACCATCTTTTCTGGTGTAACGGATCCATACTTCATTATATGTGATGGGGCCTACTCCGTGCTTCACATATAGTTCATAGGTTGGAGTTCCAATCGGAGGAACCGGACATGAGTCCTCCAACCGGGAGTCCCTTTTACAACCAAGACAAAACAAATTTCCAAGTCTGCTAAGACCAGGCATTTTCGCTCACTAGTCTAGCTTCAAACTTCAAAGGATTATCGTTTACGATAGTCTCGTGAATACACGAGTCCTTTGGCTTTGGTACTTGCAAGTTCCAAATCAAAGTGATCCCGAAGGGATACCAAACCAAATGTCCAACTAAGGACCAAACCAAGGCCCTCATTCTGACCTTGGCGGTCTTTTCGCAAGACCGGCGAGTTACCGCCGCGGTGAAGACCGCCGACCGCGGCGGTATGCCGCTGTGCGCATTCTGACCGCTGGGAGCGTTCCGCCGGAAAACCGCCAGCAGCCACACTGGCGGTCGGCGGGAAAGTGGAGACTGGTCAACCTCCACCGCCACGCCAGCAGAACACCGCCCACAGAATTACGACCCACATTTCTGTGTGGCGGTCTTCTGTTGGCGGTCTTCTGTTGGCGGACACCTCCCCATGGCTCCTGTCACCTCCCGGAGGACCAACGCACAAGGTAAGTTGATCGTCCGTGAGGGGAGGGGGTGGGGGGGTGTTGTGTGATGTGTGCGTGCATGGGGGTGTGCGTGGGAGTGTGTAGAGGGGGTGTGTGAGTGCGTGCATGCGGGCGGGGAGTGCTGCTGTGCCTATGGGCAATGTGTGTAGTTCGGCGGGTGCGCATGTCGGCATGTATGTGTGCGGGTATGTGTCCCCGTTGTGTATGTGTGTGTGTAGGGGGTGTGTATATGTGCATGTAGGGGGTGTGTGCATGTCGGGGTGCGTGTATGTGCATGTCGGGGTGGGGGTGGGGAGGGGGTTCGTACCACCTCTGGGGGGTGGCAGGGGGGTGGAGGGTGTGGGGGGAGGACTCGGGGGGCAGTGGGGGGTGGGAGAGACCCCTATCAGTGCCAGGGAAGGAATTCCCTGGCCCCGATAGTGCCTACCGCCATGGTTCGCATGGCGGTTCCCGACCGCCAGAAACCGCGGCGGTAAGCAGGGTCATGATACCGTTGGCGGTCTTGGGTCGACCGCCGGACCGGAGTGCGCAGACTCCAGCCCGTCGGTCATGACCGCCGTGGCTGTCGGAGTGGGGAAGTGGCGGTCGGTCGCGGCGGTGACCGCCGCGGTCAGAATGCCATTTTTAATACCACCGGTCTGTTCGCGGTCCGACCGCCGTCTCTCCGCCGACCGCCAAGGTCAGAATGAGGGCCCAAGTGTCCAACTAAGGACTGGGAGACGCTCCACTTATACTTAACTGAAAATATCGACGACGTCACCAGAAGACTCGTCTTATCGTTTCGCTCTACCAAACATCAAGGGTCCAAATCAGGGCGATAGCCAGGGCAGCAGTCCTTCGTAGCCGTCGGGAAGCGGGGAACCTTGCAGCAAAGACTTTCGGACCACGTCGACATGCAGGGGTCGATGAAGTGGCGGCCTTCCTCCAGAATTTTCACACGAAGCTCCTCACGGACCTCAGGCTTGGACCGGTACCGGTGGTATCGCCCCACGTTGGGCGCCAACTGAGGTACTGGGTTTTTCAGAACCGGTACTGATCCGGTAACCCAGTGGTGCCAGGGTACACCCAAAGACCTCGGGTACTTTCCTGATTCAGACCACAGAAACTCAGAGTCTTCTAGGTGAAGTCAAAGATCAAATTTATTGGCTGCAACCAACAAGCGTCCTAGAAGTACAACAGCACGGTTTGTATGTTCTCAGGAGACTGTGTTTCAATGCAAAGTCAGGTTTCCTTATATACAGTTTTTTAAGCTTCAGGCAAACATTCTTGACATTTTGGTTGGTCATTCACATGTTTTCACTACAAAGGAAAAAACAGTGTCATGATGAAACCTCATATTTCATGTCATCCAACCCATAATAAATTACCCGGCAAGGCCTAGTATTTTACATCAGATAAGTGTGGACCCCCAATAAAAACGGGCACCTCCCCCTCGTAAAGTAAGAAGAAGAAAAGAGCAGGTGCAGGTGTGAGCAAGATTAGGCAGGGTGTGTGAGCGATAATAAGGGTTTTATGGCATGGTGTGCCTTGATGCTATCTGATTCGGCCACTGGGAGAGGGACTGACCAAACAGGTTTGGCCTGAGGCAATGGTTCCAGCTTGCCCAGGTCAGAGAAAAGTCAATCAAGGTGCACGTGTCCTTGGAATCAAATCTGACTGTATTACAAGCCTAAGTGAGGGCAACTTTTAAAAATGGCTGCCGTGTATAAAATGGGAGCCACGAGTGCAGGACGAAAATGGCGATTTCGAGGTGAAAACGCTGCTGGAATTGAGCGAAAATGCTCATGCTTAGTGTACTAGTCATTATCGGTCTTTTGATACTAAAATCGTACTGCTGTGGCAAAGTAAATTACATGGGTCCAGAATTTTTAGAACCACAACCCCTCATTAGCCAGGCTAGCTTGAATCCAGTGGCACAGTGAGCCCGGGACCCACGTCTGGGCATACCCGGCTCACTTAGGGCGGCAAAAGCAAAACAAAACACAAACGCTGTGGGATAGCGTAACTGGACCACCACATCAGCTTCACCACCAACACTTTCCTCAAGTTTCAGTCTATCTATCTATCTATCTATCTATCTATCTATCTATCTATCTATCTATCTATCTATCTATCTATCTATCTATCTATCTATCTATCTATCTATCTATCTATCTATCTATCTATCTATCCATCCATCTATCTATCCATCTATCTATCTATCTATCTATCTATCTATCTATCTATCTATCTATCTATCTATCTATCTATCTATCTATCTATCTATCTATCTATCTATCTATCTTGGCAAGCATCTATATCTATCTTTCTTTGGAAGCCTGTCTATTTATCTATCTTTTCTACCCTCTCTATGTGTAATAAAGATTTACAAAAACATTATAAAAGAGTGTTAGCAAAAGAGAGAGGCAACCAGCCATCACCAAACCCATTGACTTTTTTAGGTCTGGTGGTATCCAAAGCCTTTAGATTTTACTAGAATGATGTGTGTAACATAGCACCTGATTTAGATGTTGGTGGTAACGGTCCTGCTGTTGACTTTTTCAATTAAAACCTATCTGCTGCTTGACAATCTGACCACCGTATTTAGATTATGGGGGTCCCATAGATGTAAGCCCTCATTCGAACTGCTGTCTCCTCCAAACAACACTACCCATGCTGATGGTGGCAGAGGGAAAAAAGGATTAGCGTAGGAACCAAGGCACTCTCCCCGACGTGAAGATGTGGATGTGCCTTACCCCCCAGGAAAAAAGTGCGGTCCGACTCCCACATTTGAGTTGGCGTATTGGGGAGAAAAGGTGTGAAAACTCACCTTTTTCTCCATTTCACCTCCGTCTTCGACTGGACATGACTTGACAATTCCTGGCATCACTGCTGCCACTGACCCACGGACAAAACACAACCCCCTCATCATATGACTCAAAGGTAGGGATGCAGCATTGCTAGGGTATGTTGAGTGAGCACTGCACAGGAGGTCAGGTCCACTGCAGGCATATACATGTCACAGTAACTTTTTTTAAATCACTGTGACATGGATATATCAGGGAGACTATTGTGTCACATATGGCTGGGCACACACTTTCACAACACTCATATCGCACACATACAAATCAATCATTGTGGAGTCATCATTCATTGCAAAATTAATGCTGGCAGCACAATTATGGTACTCTCACATTGGACAACGGTGCCCATGTGTGCACATTGCAAGAGGACCTGTATGGGTAGTTTTGTGCTATCTGATATGTATGTGATTCAGTATGTGTATGTGTGTGTGTGTGTGTGTGTGGATTGGCTGTTTGAGTGGAGAGAGCTGGAGTGGGTGATGAGATTGTGTTGTATATGTTGTGTTGCTGTGTGCAACATTCAGGTGAGTATTGTTGTTGTGTGACTGACGCTGTTGTGATGTGTGTAGTTTTGTTTGTGTGTGAAGGTGTTTATGTAGCTGAGTGTGTAGTTTTATATGTTGTGTCATGGATGTATATCAATGTGTGTTTTCTGCATGTACGGGTTGTGTTGTGTTGGAATGACAATGGGTTTTTGTGCGAATGTGGTTTGAGTGTAGTGCAGGGGTACACATATGGCTGAGACACAGTGTATGTGTTTCACTTACCTCTTATCCATAGCCCGTGCCACTATATGAAGTCCATTGGGTCCCGCCTCTGTCGCCTTCTGTCAGCAATCCATCACCAGTCCACTGCTTGCAGAGCTGTACCATCTAAATACAACGTGTGGACCACCATTGACTTGGCGGTCTTTTCAGGTCTGCCACCAATGCAGGTCGTTGGTAACACAATCCAGATATAAATCAGGCCCATAGTTATTTATACGTGGTTTAGCCAGAATTAATCCATTGGTCTGTTGTGTCATTCACATTGTTTGTCCATCCACTCTAGCCAAATTAATTGGTCAGTAGGTCAGCCCACTTCAGCCATTGTCTGATTTCACAGTGACTTATGGCATGTTGCCCTTTCATAAAGAGCAAATCCACACACTAAATAATTATTATGCTAAAAGGTGTTTTTTTTTTAGACCAAGACATATTTTTGCCTTTAGCCAGAGTGTATTTAAAATTTGATGCTAGCCCGGCAGCTTCTCCAACAATATACTTTTGCTAAAGCCATGACAGAATAAAGCAAGAATTGACAATGGCAAAAGGCTGGTGGTCAATGCCAGAACCTTTGAGTTTACCAATGCTTGTTTTATACTGGATCCCTGGCACCATTACTGTGAACCACTTTTTAAGAGTTTGTTGAGAAGAGTACATGCCATATATGTACAAGCTCACCCTGCAGCAGTGTAGAAATATCATCATGGAACTTCATGCAAGCAATATCAATGGGAGTAGGGCCACCCCTGGAACCTGTGGGTCTCAGGTGCCACTGCATTTGCTGTGCTGTTGATAAGAATGCCTATGATTAACTGTTTCAATCGTAATAGCTGAACTTTTACTGTTTTTCATGCATTTCCTATATATCATGTACCGTAGTTTGAAATGTTTTTAAACCATTTATGTGCCATTTAATTAAGCAAAAGCAACATATAACATTACACTACCACTATTAAGAAATACAGTACAATGGCTGTGGCATCAGGTAAGCTTCACATCAGGAAGGGGATTACTGTATCAGCACACAATAAAGGGGGGGCACGATATGTGTTAAAAAATGAGTAAGAGAACAATAAAAACAATATCATGGCCCAAATGATATGCCCTGTCTCCCCATCCCGCCTATGCAGAGGTAAACAATAGCCTCTCTTTGCTATCTGATGAGTCAGCCTCTGAGTCACCTTCCTATAGTTTTAAATGTTTAAGATAATCGTGCATTTCAAGGACTCATTTCTTAGCATTGTTACCTGTTTTTCCTGTTTCATTGTCTTTTGACCCGCTGCTGAAAACAGGCTCGTCATTAGGCAAGCTATGGGCCTGATTACAACTTTGGAGGAGGTGTTAATCCGTCCCAAAAGTGACGGTAAAGTGACGGATATACCACCAGCCGTATTATGAGTCCATTATATCCTATGGAACTCATAATACGGCTGGTGGTATATCCGTCACTTTACCCTCACGTTTGGGACAGATTAGCACCTCCTCCAAAGTTGTAATCAGGCCCTATGTCTTCAATTACTGGTGCCAATGAAGCGGGCCTACCCCCAAAACCTTATTACCCCATGCATCCATTCCATTGAGTTCAAAGTTAGCTTGGCTACTGTGACCACACAGGTTTGAGGAGGACACAACTGAATTCTTATAAGTAGTTTAGCTCATGCTAAGCAAACAAAAATAACACCTTTCTTAACCCCTTGGGTGCCCTGGACATAATGGTGACGTCCTCGGCTGCAGTGCTGCTGTACCAAGGACATAACTATTACATCCTGCACCCGGCCCACGGGGGAGCGCTAGTGCTCCCCCGTGGGCTTCTGGCCCTCTCCCCTGGGCAGGGATGGCAGGGGAAGTGCTTTCCCTGTCACCCCGGATCCCCGATGTTGGACTTTTTTGCTTATGCAGGGTCATCCCCAATCTTTTTGCCTCCTGCCTCCTATTTTTTCTGACCTGTTGCTTTTGGCTTTTGAACTCTGAGCACTTTACCACTGCTAACCAGTGCTAAAGTGCATATGCTCTCCGTGTAAATTGTATGGTTGATTGGTTTATCCATGATTGGCATATTTGATTTACTAGTAAGTCCCTAGTAAAGTGCACTAGAGGTGCCAGGGCCTGTAAATCAAATGCTACTATTGGGCCTGCAGCACTGGTTATGCCACCCACATAAGTAGCTCTGTAATCATGTCTCATACCTGCAGTGTCTGTGTGTGCAGTGTTAACTGTAAATTCGACTTGGCAAGTCTACCCACTTACCAGACCTCAACCTTCCCTTTTCTTACATGTCAGACACCCCTAAGGTAGGCCCTAGGGAGCCCCAAGGGCAGGGTGTAGTATATGGTTAAGGTAGGACATATAGGGGGCGGCCAATGACCACGGAAGCACCGGCAACAGGCTGGCGGTGCTTCCAGGCCAATTCTGACCGCGGTGGTAAAGCCGCGGTCAGAAAGGGAAACCAGCGGTTTCCCGCCGGTTTTCCCGCCGGTTTTCCCCTGGCCAAATGAATCCTCCATGGCGGCGCTGCTTCCGACCCCCTTCCCGCCAGCCTGTTTCTGGTGGTTTTCACCGCCAGAACCAGGCTGGCGGGAACGGGTGTCGTGGGGCCCCTGGGGCCCCTGCAGTGCCCATGCCAAAGGCATGGGCACTGCAGGGCCCCCCTAACAGAGCCCCATTGAGATTTTCAGTGTCTGCCAAGCAGACACTGAAAATAGCGACGGGTGCCACTGCACCCGTCGCACGCCTTCAACCCCGCCGGCTCCATTCGGAGCCGGCTTCCTCGTTGAATGCGCTTTCCCGCTGGGCCGGCGTGCGGCCTTCTGGCGGTCGCCTGCCGGCCCAGCGGGAAAGCCAGAGTGGCCGCCGCGGTGATTTGACCGCGGTGCGGTCATTCAGCGGCTCCCGCCGGGCGTGCGGTTCCCGCCGCCGGCGGGAGTCGGAATGACCCCCATAGTAATGTTTTATAAGTCCTGACAGTGAACTATTCCTAAATTCATTTTTCACTGTTGCAAGGCCTGTCTCTCTCATAGGTTAACATGGGGGCTAGCTTGAAATCTGATTAAAGTGTAGATTCCCTTTGGGAGCGGATGGACATGTGGAGTTTGGGGTCTCTGAGCTCACAATTTAAAAATACATCTTTTAGTAAAGTTGATTTTAAGATTGTGGGGTCATTACAACATTGGCGGTAAAAGCCGCTTACCGCCGTGCAGAAGACCGCCAATACACCACCGCGGCAGCGGAAATCCGCCACAGCTATTATGACACACATCTCGGAATCCGCCGAAATTCAGACACCCACACAACTCCGCCACACCAAAGGTCAGTGTTAAACTGGCGAAAACAATTCCTCCACTGTCATGCCAACAGAAACAAGCCCATGCCATCACGACCCACGAATCCACGCGGCGGTCTTTCAACCGCGGTATTCTATTGGCGGTACACACCGCCGCGCTCAAAATACACACACATCTCCAAAACACCGCCACATTGGACAATTCCAATTACACACACCTGACACACATACAAACACCACTCCCACACACCCAACACAATATAAAACACACACCCACATCACCCACAAACCCCTACGACCATAATTCACGAACGAAGGCCAGAGAGACAGAGAGCACGGCAATTGAGAACCCCACCACACAGAGGCACACAACACCATCACCCATACAACATTCCACGCACAAAACACCACACACCACTACACATCACCACACACATCAACACTTACACCACCCCACACATCACCCACACCAGCCCATGTCACGCCAAAGACACCCCCGGTTTTCCGAGGAGGAGCTCAGGGTCATGGTGGAGGAAATCCTACAGGTAGAGCCACAGCTATTTGGCTCACAGGTGCAGCACACCTCCATAGCCAGGAAGATGGAGCTATGGCGCAGAATTGTGGACAGGGTCAACGCTGTGGGACAGCATCCAAGAAATCGGGAGGACATCAGGAAGAGGTGGAACGACCTACGGGGGAAGGTGCGTTCTGTGGTCTCCAGGCACAACATTGCGGTACAGCGGACTGGCGGCGGACCCCCACCTCCTCCCCCACAACTAACAACATGGGAGGAGCAAGTCTTGACCATCATGCATCCAGAGGGCCTCGGAGGAGTCGGTAGAGGAATGGACACTGGTAAGTCAAATGTTAGCTATCATATCCCCCACCCTACCTGCATGCTATCACACACCCCCACCCTCAACCCCTCCCCTATCACCCCAAATCCTCACTAATGTACTAATAACACAAACCACTCATCCCAACACCAAGCCCTGCTTTACACAACTAAGCATGGTCACCCCTCACCAAAGCATGCTCACTGCACATACCCAGAACAACCCCCTAACCATCATCACACAAACCCACACACAGGAATGCTTGCACTGGGGTACACGCACACCCACCCATTGCACACCATTACACACACACATGCAATAATCATGCTCTCATATCCCTGCAGGACCACTAAGGAACGTCACCACACCGGAGGGTCCAGACACCTCCACTCCACCCACAGAAGAGGCCCACAGTGACGACAGCAGCTCTGCCCTACTGGATCCTGATGACCATCCTGGACCATTGTGGGCCTCGGGACAGTCGGTTCCCCTTGCACAGGCACAGCCCAACACTGACCTTCCACCCTCTGGTAACACCAGCACAGCACCCACCCAGCGGGCCCATACCTCCGTACCCAGGACACGTCAATCACCAGTGTGTCCACCACTGCAGGGAACCCAGGATAACCCATCACCCCAACAACAACAGGGACCTGGGGGCAGTGGTAGTGGGCACACGGTCCAGGGGACGGAGGCACAGGAAAACAGGGGAACTGGGAGGGCTGCTGTGCGACAGGGGGCGGGCAGGCCAAGGGAACCCACTCTCCAAGAGGCCCTCTCCTCCATCATGAGAGCATATCACCACTCCCAGGAGACGATGGTGACGGTCCTGGCCAAGTTTCAGGAGACCCAGCACCTGCAGGAGGAGCAGTATTTGGGGTTCAGGGAGGAGCTCAGAACCATCAGCTCTGCCCTGGGCTCCATCGTAGGGGTGCTGAAGGACATACAAAAGACCATGAGGGACACCGTGGCACTCCAAGGGGCCCCTGACACTAGCCTGGACGATGAACTGCCCACCACCTCCGCCGACGCTAGTGGACAGGACGCCCCGCCACAGGACCACCACACCAGCACCCCACCCCCTTCAGACAGACAACCACCACGTAAGCGGTCCCTGAGATCCAGGAACAGGACAGAGCAAGATGGCAAGACCCCCGCCAGGAAATTAGACCAACCTGATTGTCCTCCCACTGTCCCACTTTGTTACCCTGTCCATACTTTAACTGCCCCAGCTCCACTTCCTATGCCCATATGGGCAGTGCACCTGTGTGACCAATAGACTGGACTCTGCCATGGACATTCCTCCACCGTCCCCCATCACCATTTTATAATCCCCCTCTATTTTTGAGCACTTAAATAAACACCCTTGAACCACAAAACAATCTGGAGTCAGTCTGTGATTTGGTAAATTTGTATTATCAATGACAGTGTCAAAATGCGTTTTCAATTGTAAAGCCAACATACCTATGTCACACATCACAAGTCCTTGAAGGATGCAAGCAGATGACACACATTGGTAACCACACGTGAGAAAACCGTAATAGAAAGGTACAACTCAGTGACCAAATAGTGCTATGGAATGACAGACATGATAGAGGTAGAAGTGTGAAAGTGAATGTAATGGTAAAAAAGAAATGTTCTCACCTGTGTGTCACTGGAAATATTGCTGTATGACTGACTCCCTGTTGTCTATGTCTTCTTCCTCAGCTTCTTCCTCATCACTGTCCACAGGCTCCGCAGGCTCCACAGCTGCCACAACACCGCCATCTGGACCATCCTCCTGCAGAAAAGGCACCTGTCGTCGCAAGGCAAGATTGTGAAGCATTGAGCAGGCGATGATGATCTGGCACACCTTCTTCGGTGAGTAGAATTGGGAACCACCCGTCATATGGAGGCACCTGAACCTGGCCTTCAGGAGGCCGAAGGTGCATTCGATCACCCTCCTAGTCCGCCCATGGGCCTCATTGTAGCGTTCCTCTGCCCTGGTCCTGGGATTCCTCACTGGGGTCAATAGCCAGGACAGGTTGGGGTAACCAGAGTCCCCTAATAGCCACACACGGTGCCTCTGGAGTCGACCCATCACATACGGGATGCTGCTATTCCGCAGGATGTAGGCGTCATGCACAGAGCCAGGGAACATAGCATTTACCTGGGAGATGTACTGGTCTGCCAAACATACCATCTGTACATTCATCTAATGATAACTCTTCCGGTTCCTGTACACCTGTTCACTCCTGTGGTGGGGGACCAGAGCTACATGGGTGCCATCAATAGTACCTATGACGTTGGGGATATGTCCAAGGGCATAGAAGTCACCTTTAACTGTAGCCAAATCCTCCACCTGAGGGAAAATGATGTAGCTCCTTACGTGTTTCAGCAGGGCAGACAACACTCTGGACAACACGTTGGAAAACATAGGCTGGGACATCCCTGATGCCATGGCCACTGTTGTCTGAAAAGACCCACTTGCAAGGAAATGGAGCACTGACAGCACCTGCACGTCAGGGGGGATTCCAGTGGGATGGCGGATTGCTGACATCAGGTCTGGCTCCAACTGGGTACATAGTTCCTGGATAGTGGCACGGTCAAACCTGTAGGTGATGATTAAATGTTGCTCCTCCATTGTCAACAGGTCCACCAGCGGTCGGTACACCGGAGGATTCCACCATCTTCTCAAATGTCCAAGCTGGCAGTGCCTAGGAAGGACAACAGCGACCACAGAGTCAACAAATTTCCAGGTATGTAGCCACAGATACACAGAACACGACACCAAACACAAAACTCTTCCTGTATGTGTGTTGAGTGTAGGCGTAGGTATGTGTGATGCAGTAGTAAATGAAGCCATGTGGGCCCCTGAAATGGCGGCTGCCTGACCTCTAAACTGGGACAATGGGATGTGAGGTATCTGCGCTGGCATTGTACCCCGTCGCGGTTGGCCGGTCATAGACCGCGGCGCAATGCTGCATTGGTTAACATTGGACCCTATGGGTCCCAGGAGCCAATGTTGAAGTGCGCCGGCGGTGATGATATGCACCGCCGCGGACGTCACCGCCGCGGACGTGACCGCCATTTTCTATCTGTTCAATCACTCGATACCTGATCTTCGACAGGAGAGGACCTACACTGCAAGTGCTGCTGTGACCTCGGTCTGGAAGAGACAATGGCTGCTGCGTCTGGGGAAAGGGCCCCTGCCTTCACTGCTCAGGAGTTGGAGAAGCTCGTGGACAGGGTCCTCCCCCAGTACACGCTACTCTACGGTCCTCCAGACCAACAGGTAAGTACCAAGGGAGCACGTTGTATGGGCTATGCCTGGGTGGAGAGGGCTGGTTGTAAGAAGGAAGGGGGCAGAGTTCACGGAACATGAAGGACTGTGAATGCATGTGCCACATGGCAAGGGTAGGGATGGGGGCCACTCACATCGACGGTGCAGTTGGTAATAACTTTTCTTCTTCCCCTGTGCATGTCATGTAGGTCAGCGCCCACCAGAAGAAGGACATTTGGCATGCCATCGCCAAGGATGTCCGGACCCTGGGGGTCCACCAGAGACGGGGAACCCACTGCCGGAAAAGATGGGAGGAAATTCGCTGCTGGAGCAAGAAGACGGCAGAGACTCAGCTGGGGATGGCCTCCCAATGTGGGAGGGGTGCCCGTCGCACCATGACCCCCCTGATGTTCAGGATCCTGGCGGTGGCCTACCCGGAGTTGGATGGGCGTTTGAGGGAATCACAGCAGACACAAGGGGGTGAGTACACTCTCATTCTGGGGACTTTGCGCGCAGTGGAGGGGTCTGGGTGGGGGAGGAGGGATGTGGGTTTCCCTAGGCCAGGGCGACTTACGTAGGCTAGGCCCCTCCGTAATGCAGGCCATGTGCCACTCCACCCTACCTCAGTAGAGGGCCAAGAACAGGTATACATGCCCCTGTGGCATCCATGTGTGCAAATGTCCACCAAAGCCATGTAGGCCAGATCCCAGGAATTGCTTCTGTAGTGGCCAAGAGAACAGCGTAGTGCAGGGGGCTGCTGTGTCTGTATTGTCCGCCAACGGTAGCGGAAAGCCATGCACTCAACCTGTCTTTCTTCTGTCGCCCCCCCCCCTTTTTCTGCTCTCCCTGTTCTTTTGTGCATCAGCATCATCAGGCGGAGGTACAGTGGCAGCGGAGCACGAGGGAGCTGCATCCCACATGGCCATGGAGGGCCACACCACAGACTCAGAATACACCAGTGGGACGGAGGGCGAGGGGAGCTTCACGTCGGTCACCGGATCACCAACCAGCGACACGGACTCGTCCGCCGATGGGAGCTTCCTTGTGGTGGCCGCCACCTCCCCTACCTGCACCGCCCTCCGAGCAGCCCCTCAACGTTCGCCCGGTGCCCGCTCACCCAGGAGGTTGGGCATCACCTTCGCCCCATGCACCTCAGCCCCTGCCCCTGTCACCCCTGCTGCCCTCAGTGAGGAGGCCATTGACCTCCTCAGGTCACTCACTGTTGGGCAGTCTACCATTGTGAATGCCATCCAGGGTGTAGAAAGGGAGTTGCAACACACTTATGCATTCCTGGAGGGCATTCATTCTGGTCAGGCTGCCCATCATCGAACCCTGCAATCTCTGGCCTCAGCACTGATGGCAGCCATTGTCCCTGTGTCTAGCCTCCCCCCTCCAACTTCCTCCACCCAGACCCAATCCCCTGTACCCCAGCCTATCCCAAGCACACCATCAAACAAGCATGCATACACCTCAACACACACAAGTAGCTCAGGCAAACATAGGCACCACACAACCCACAGGCACTCACGCAAGCATCACCCACATACAGACACAGCAACAATCACTGCCTCCATTGTGTCCCCCTCCTCGTCATCTCCCTCCTCCCTCCCAGTGTCGTCTACACTCTCACCTGCATGCACTACATCTACAGGCACTAGGACTCACAGCAGAACACCCAGCACCACACCCCGCTCACCTGCACTCACCACCCCCACTACCATTTACACATCCCCTGTGTCCACTCCCAGTGTGTCTGTGACGCCCCCTCCCAAAGTACACAAACGCGGGCACCCACACACCCAACATCCATCCACCTCACAACAGCCTCCAGTACCTGCACCTGCACCCAAAACACCTAAAGTTACACCTCCTACAACCACCTCCTCTTCCTCCATCCCCAGACCCCCTACAGCTACCCATCCCAGTCTTCGTCAGCAACTCCTTCTCAGCAACGTTGACCTCTTTGCCCCCACACCCCACCCCTCCAATTCATAAGTACCGTAGTAGCACCTCAGCCAAAAAAACTCCAGGACCTGTGGTTCGTGTTCAAGGTGTGTGGAGTGCACCGGCCACCAGGGCAGCCAGTGTGACACGGAGCCAAAGCACTGCCAGTCCACCCCCTGTAAAGCACCTCAAGTTGGAAAGTGGCCGACGGGACAGGGTGAAGACTCCTGGCGGCAAAACTGCTCACAAGGGTCTCAGGGGGATTGCAGAGTCAGCTGTGACTCCTCCAAAGGTGGTGAGGGGCCAGAAGAAGTCTGCACAGTCTGGGAAGAGCAGCACGGCGGACAAGGGCTCCATCCTCCCCGGCGGCCGGGACGCCACCGCCAGCACTGTTGTCACTGGTCCGGAGACCACCGCCAGAGTCAGTGCCCAGGAGGGCAGCAGTATCGTCACTGGTCAGGAGACCACCACCGGAGTCAGTGCCCAGGAGGGCAGCAGTATCGTCACTGGTCAGGAGACCACCACCGGAGTCAGTGCCCAGGAGGGCCCCGGCAGCCACAGCCCCGCTGGGCAATGACGGACCGTCATGCCACACACCAATGCACAGGTCAGAGCCCGCCATGGCAAAGCACTGCTGCACAAGGAAAATACCGCCATGGCAAAGCACCGCTGAACAGGGCAAAACACCGCTGAACAGGTCAGAGACCGCCATGGCAAAGCACCGCTGAACAGGGCAAAGCACCGCTGAACAGGTCAGAGACCGCCATGGCAAAGCACCGCTGAACAGGGCAAAGCACCGCTGAACAGGTCAGAGACCGCCATGGCAAAGCACCGCTGAACAGGGCAAAGCACAGCTGAACAAGGAAAACACCGCCACATCAAGCATCGTTATCCCATATGCAGCTGGGACAGTGACGGAACAGGAACCGTCACAGGGAGCCTGAAGCAGTCTGGGCACCATTCCCCCTCCAGAACCAGTGGAGACATGCATCCACTCCGTCTGTCCTTAACAGAATGAAACACTCTGGGCACCATTCCCCCTCCAGAACCAGTGGAGACATGCATCCACTCTGTCTGTCCTTAACAGGATGAAGCACTCTGGGCACCATTCCCCCTCCAGAGCCAGTGGAGACATGCATCCACTCCGTCTGTCCTTAACAGGATGAAGCACTCTGGGCACCATTCCCCCTCCAGAACCAGTGGAGACTGTTATCCACTTGAGAGACTGTGGCTTTGCACTCCCCAGGATGGTACAGTGGGCAAACCACCCACTGTAGAGACTTGAGAGACTGTGGCTTTGCACTCCCCAGGATACATCAATGGGCATGGAGCCCCGTCGTGGATCTGGCGTGGTGCTGTAATCCGGGTGAGGTGCCCCCCCTTCCCTTCCCTCTGAGGTGCCTGTTGTATTTCTATCTGATGGCCCTGCAGTGTTCTCTCCGTTTGTGGACAGGTATCTAGTGTGGGCCTCGCCCATGCATTTTTGGACCAGTGGTGCACGAACATTGGTATGTGCATACCTGCACTACTTCTCGTAATTTATATAATTTTGAATGTATATATATATCTGTATATATTTGGAACTGTATTGTGATACATTACAATGTTTGAACTGATTTCCTTTTGTCTTTGCATTCTTCCGGGGGGTTGTGGGTTGTTACTGTGATTTTTGGAAATGCATTGGTGTGTGTGTTGTAATGTGCGAGGGTGGGGGTGGGGGTGTTGCGTGTGTGTGTCCCTGACTTTTGCCTCCCCCCTCCCCTATGTTGTAGGTGCAGTACTCACCGTTGTCTTCGGCGCCGCCGTTGCTGGTGTTCGTAGATGAGCAGGAAGACAAGGGCAGGGAGTATTTGTAATTCCGGCTCCATGGTGTCCTCCTTCCTCGTGGAGTATGTTGAGGTGAGCGTTTTCCCATTGCAAAAGCTGTTTCCGGCGTGTTTTTATCCACGGTGAATCCGCCCCGGAAAAGGTGGCGGATTGGCGGGTTGTGATACTGTGGGCGGTGCATTGTCTTCCGCCTGTCTGTTGGCTGTCCTCACACAATGCAGTCTCCAACCCCCTGGTGAGTGTCTGGGGCCTGGCCTGGGCAAAACAGGATTTCACATTCAAGAGAGACTTTGTTTTGAAGTAGGCCTACTTCAAAGGAGAAATTGGGTAGAAGAAGGGCACCGAAAACCACAGACTTTAGAACACTTCTGGAAACAAGAGGAACCTCTGGCTGGAGAAGAGCTGTCCTGCCTGTGACTGTGCTTTGTGGAGTTATCCTGTAGTTGCTGCTTCTGCCAGAGTAAGAGGGCAAAGACTGGACTTTGTGTGCCTTCCATCTTGAGAAGAAATCTCCAAGGGCTTGATTTAGAGCTTGCTTCCTGTTGTTTGAAGTCTCAGGGACACCAAAGACTTCTCTCTGCCAGCACCTGGAGTCTCTAGAGAGACTCCTACTCTGCCCTGTGGAACCCATCCAGTTCCTGGGACCCTGAAAGGAGAAGCTAGCAGCCTAAGAGGAGGAAATCCATGCACAGAGCGCCGTGTGGGGAAAAGATCGACGCAACTCCGATCTGCGGCTGAAGAAAGGACATGCCGCCGGCTCCGCTGCTGAAAATCGATGCTCACCAGAAACGCGACTGAAGAATCGATGCACGGAGCTGGAGAAACGACATGCAGCATCGCTGACGGAGGCTGGGAGATTGCAACCCACGCTGAGTGGTTTTCAGATCATCGTGCGGCTGGACTTCCGATGCAAACACCACAGGGTGTGTAAAAACAACGCAAGGCCTGCCCAGACCCGAGAGTGCTGACCAGATCGACGCATCGCTCTCCTGCAGAGAGAAGAAATGATGCAACCCGACCCGACGAAAGGAAAATTGACGCAAGGTCTTGCTTGCGATTGAAATCAACGCAATGCAAACCCTTTTTGATGCACACTCGCCCGTGCAGGGTTATTTTTGACGCACGCAAGGTACATTTTCACGCTAACAGTGTTAGTGTGTGTTTTCAACTACATAAAGACTCTTTTTGCTTTTTAGTTGATAACTTGACTTGTGTATGGTGGATTTTTGTCATTTTGGTCTTGTTTTATTTAGATAACTATTTCCTATTTTTCTAAACCTGGGTTGTGTCATTTTGCAGTGTTTTCCTTAAGTTACTGTTTGTGTTGGTACAAATACTTTACACCTAGCACTCTGAAGTTAAGCCTATTGCTCTGCCAAGTTACCAAGGGTGTAAGCAGGGGTTAGCTGAGGGTGATTCTCTTTTACCCTGATTAGAGTGAGGGTCCTTGCTTGAACAGGGGGTAACCTGACTGTCAACCAAATACCCCATTTCCAACACCCCCCCAGTGACGTCTGATGATGACATCAGAGGTCACCCCCATCACGATCGGAAGAGAAAAGCTTTAGTTTCTCTTCCGATTGGCGGGGGTGGGGAAGATCCGAGAGGCAAGAAAGAAAAGGAAAGGCTTTCGATATATATTGCATAGCGATCGCGCAGCAGGAATGCCACTAGACACCATGGAGTTTGTTGTTTTTAAATACAAACAATGAAGCGGAGCAGCCCCTCGGGCAAGGGTCGCTCCCTTAGGAGGCATTTTCTTTTAGGCATTTTCTGCCTCCCCTTGGGGGCATATTGGCCTATTTTAATTAGCCAGATCTGCCCTCTGACACCAGGGATAATAAAAAAAAAAAATTACAGGTGGAAGGAGACTCCTTAAGCAAGAGGCACTCCTCTGGGAGGCAAATTTATTTTAGGCCATTTCTGCCCCCCTTGGGGGCAGATCGACCTATTTTAATTAGGCCAATCTGTCCCCCAGGGGGGCAGAAACCACTGGACACCAGGGATTATTTTTTATGCCAATTTCATGCAAGGGGAGCGACCCCTTTCACAAGGGTAGCTCCCCTGGGAGAGCAATTTTTAAAGGCCTTTTCTACCCCCCTTGAGGGCAGATCGGCCTATTTTAGTTAGGCTGATCTTCCCCCCAAGAGGGGCTGAAACCTCTAGGCACCAGGGATCTTTTAAAAAAAAGTTTTACACATGGGGAGCAGTAGCAGTAGGCAAGGGTCGCTCCACTGGGGGTAATTTTATTTCAAGCCCTTTGTTTTAGCCCAAGGGGGGCAGAAACCACTATACATCAGGTATTTTTTTCTGTACTATTTTACGTAAGGGGAGCGGCCCCTTGAGCAAGGAACGTTCCCCATGGGGCAAATTATTTTAGGCCATTTCTGCCCCCTTGTTTCTATGAGGCCCTTCTGTCCCTAAGGGGACAGAAACCACTTAGGCACCAGGGATTGGTGTGTGTGTTTTGTTTGGGAGGGCAGCCACTTGGGCAAGGGTCACTCTAATGGGGGCACATTGTTGTTGGCCACTACTGCCCCATTGGGGGCTGATTGGCCTATTTTTGTAAGGCCAATCTGCCCCCAAGGGGGGGCAGATAGCCCACTCGACAACAGGGAAGATTTTTTATTTTTTTAAATAGGATGGGGTTATGGCCATATCCCTGCCCTAACTAAATGGGGACAAAGTTGTTCTGCCTATCAGTGGGCAAATGGGGCAATTACCCTGATCTACTCCCCAGGGGTGCAGAAGCCTACTAGGTGCCAGGGAATTAAAAAAAAAATATATATAGTGGAAATATATAGTGGGGCGGTGGCCACCAACCAATATGGGCATAGTTATGCTCCCCCAACTGAAGAGGGTAACAGTCTTCCAGCTCTCCCCGACACTCTAAAACATCTTATCTCAACGGCAAGCAAAAGGACATTTGATTATTTTGGTTTTGATTTTAACTTTTGGCCATGAGAGCTTGGCTAACTCTCAAAATCATCCCACTTGGAAAGGTGAGGGCTGCACTTTTTGGACTTTGGGACGCTGCCACCTAGAAAATTCTAGGAGACCTAGACACATCTGAAAACTAAACATCTGGGTGAGTCCAGGGCTGTGTACTTTACATGCACTCCTCACTCTTATCTTACCCACAATGACCTGCAAACCTCCATCTTTGCTTGAAATCACACATTTTCCCCACTTTTTTGTGATGGAACCTTCCAGAATCTGCAGGAATCCAAAAAAATCCTATCACCCAGCACACAGAAATGTTGGGAAGATGTGATTTTTTAACTAAATTTGAGGTTTGCTGAGGATTCTGCGTAAGAAAACACTGGGGGATCCACGCAAGTCACACCTCCCTGGACTCCCTGGTGTGTCTAGTTTTCATAAATGTCTGGGTTAGGTAGGTCTACCTAGATTGCTGATGAGCCCAGGACCAAAAACACAGGTGCACCCCCCCACTGCAAAAACAGGTTATTTTGTAATTGATCATTTTGATGTGTCCATGTAGTGTTTTGGGGCGTTTCCTGTGGTGGGCACTAGGCCTACCCACACAAGTGGGGTACTGTTTTATTGGGAGATATGGGGGAATGCTGAGTAGAAGGAAGTTTGTGGCTCCCCTCAGATTTCAGAACTTTACAGCACTGAAATTTGAGGAAAAAGTGTTTTTTTGCCAAATTCAGAGGTTTGCAAAGGATTCTGGGTAACAGAACCTGGTGAGAGCACCACAAGTTACCCCATCCTGGGTTCCCCCAGGAGTCTAGTTTTCAGAAATACCCACGTTTTCTAGGTTTCTCTCTGTGCTGGATGAGCTAGAGGCCAACATTCACAGGTAGGCACTTTGCAAAAAACAGGTCAGTTTTCATAAGAAAAAATTTATGTGTCCATGTTGGGTTTTAGACCCTTCCCTGCGGCTGGCACTAGGCCTACCCACACAAGTGAGGAACCATTTTTATCAGGAGACTTGGGGGAATACTGGTTTGAAGGAAATTTGTGGCTCCTCTCTCATTCCAGAACTTTCCATCACCAAACTGTGAGGAAAAAGTGATTTGTTTAGCTACATTTTGAGGTTTGCAAAGGATTCTGGGTAACAGAACCTGGTGAGAACACCACATGTTACTCATTCCTAGGTTCCCCTAGGTGTTTAGTTTTAAAAATGCACAAGTTTGGTAGGTTTTCCTAGGTGTCCGCTGAGCTAGAGGCTGAAATCCACAGCTAAGTACTTTCCCAAAAACACGTCAGTTTTCAATGTAAAAAATTGATGTGTCCATGTTGCTTTTTGGGGTGTTTCTTGTCACGGCCACTAGGCCTACCAACACACGTTAGGCACCATTTTTATCAGGAGGGAGGGTGGGAGGAAGTTTGCGGCTCCTCTCAGATTCCAGAATTTTGCAGCACCGAAATGTGTGGGAAAAGTGTTCTTAGACACATTTTGGGGTTTGCAAAGAATTCTGGGTATCAGAACCTGATGGGAGCCCCACAAGTCACCCCATTCTGAATTACCCTAGGTGTCTAGTTTACATTTTTTTATAGGTTTGCTAGGTTTCCCTAGGTGCCGGCTGAGCTAGAAGCCAAAATCCACAGCTAGGTATTTTCCAAAAAACACATCAGATTTCAATGTAAAAATGTGATGTGTCCATGTTGCATTTCCTGTTGTGGGCACTAGGCCTACCCACACAAGTGAGGTACCATTTTTATCGGGTGACTTGGGGGAATACAGAATAGAAGAACAAGTGTTATTGGCCCTTGTTTTTCTCTACATTTTTTTCCTTCCAAATGTTAGACAGTGTTAAAAAAAGAAGTCTATTTGAGAAATGCCCTGTAATTCACATGCTAGTATGGGGACCACAGAATTCAGAGATGTGCAAATAACCACTGCTTCTCAATACCTTATCTTGTGCCCATTTTGGAAATACAGAGGTTTCCTTGATACCTATTTTTCACTCTTTATAGTTCACTAAATGAATTGCTGTACACCCTGTATACAGTGAAAACCCATTGAATGGTGCAGTTAATTTATTAACTCTGGATACCTAGTGTACTTTATGAGCCTGTAAACCCTATATATCCCCGCAACCAGAAGAATCCAGCAGATGCAACAGTATATTGCTTTAAAAAATCTGTAATAGATGGAAAAAGTTATAGAAGAAAACGTGGACAGAAGTTGCTCTTTTTTCACCTCAATTTCAATATTTTTTTATATTAGCTGTTGCTTTCTGTAAAAATACATTGAATGATCTGTACAAATGACCCCTTTCTGAATTCAGAATTTTGTCTACTTTTCAGAAATGTGTAGCTGTCCGGGATCCAGCATTGGTTTTACACCCATGTCTGTCACTAACTGGAAGGAGGCTGAAAGCTTAAAAAATAATAAAAATGGGGTATGTCCCAGTAAAATGCCAAAATTGTGTTGAAAAATGTGATTTTCTGATTCAATTCTGCCTGTTCCTGAATGCTGGCAAGATGCTGATTTTAGCACCACAAACCCTTTGTTGATGCCATTTTCAGGGAAAAAACACATTCTTTGTTTTGCAGAACTTTTTTCTCATTTTTCTGAAAGAAAATGAAATTTTAGCCATATTATGGCTAATTTCTTGATCTCCTCCATGGGAACCCACAACCTCTGGGTACCCTTAGAATCCCTAGGATGTTGGGAAAAAGGACACAATTTTGGTGTGGGAAGCTTATGTAGACCAAAAGTTATGAGGGCCTAAGCGTGAACTACCCTGAAAAGCCAAAAAAAAGGCTCTGCACCTGAGAAGTAAAAGGCCTGGCAGCGAAGGGGTTAACATAAATCTATAAACTAGGATAGTCTTACCATACCCTTTACAAAATTACCTGGTTGATAGTGTGTTCTGATACTAAGGCCGAATAATGAAGGTAACATAGTTCTGGTAAGCTTTCACTGATTAAGCATTCTTTAGACCTCTATAGGAGGTCAGTAAGAATCAATAAATATGGTTTGAATTTTTTTTACAAAGTTAGCATTTCACAAAAAGAGTTTTCCCATGAGTTATCTGTGTACCTTGAACTTCCTGTCTCCTGGCGTACAATGGAAATATTCAATGAACAAATAGACAAGGGGGTGCAGAACTAAAATTGCTACATGAATAATAATTTTTTTTTAAACATTTTTTGCTTGTGCCTCCTTAATTATGCATTGTAACCCACAAAGGCTCTACAAACATTGTGTTGAAATTAGGTCACTGGTTGCCAGAAAAAAATACAACCCATTTGAAAATTGTCTGCCTCCTCTGCAAGTCTGAAGCTGATTGAACTAGCTTTTAGCTTAACCGATAATTCTTTCCTTTGATCAGCAACAGTACAAAAGCGCAAACCTCTACTTCAAGATATTGAGCTCTGATCATTAAGGGCACCTTCTTCTACATTCTTTTACATGTCATTTGGCCCTATGTTCTTCTGCAAATTTGGTATTTTTGAACTGCTGTTTTGTTCTCCCTGTGTTTTACATCTTGGTTTTCTGCAAACTTAGACATTCTTTATGTCTGCGGCGGTCTTTTTCAAAGACCTCTGCAGCCGCCGGAAACCACCAGTGCTGGTGGTCTTCCAACTGTCGTATTATGAATGCCACCGGATATCCGCACTGCCGGCGTTCGGATATCCAGCAGCATTCATCACGGGGGTCGACGGCACTTAGGTGGTTCCACCACTGGCCCCCACAGACCACCTGCAAGTAATTCTGTGTGCTGGTGGCATGGCAGTGCAGGCAGTGGGAGAGATGGTCCCCTAATGGAGGAGCACCTCATCGGACAAGGAAAGTGCCATCCACAAGGGGAGGAGGTAGGGGTGTGTGAATGGGTGTGTGTGTCTATGAGTGTCATAAATTGAGTGGGGAAGGAGGGAGAGGGTCTGTGCGTGCCTGTGTGCCTTTGTGTGAATATGGTGATGGTGATGTGTCTGTGGATGCTTATGGACGGGGGTGTTAGTGTGTGCATGGGTGAATGTGTAAGGGGTAAGGGGGTGTGAGTGAGTGCATGCAGATGTGTGTATATATGTATGTATGTAGTTGAAGGGCGGGGTGGGGGATAGAGAGTATATTCATGCGTGTGTGATATGTATGGGTATGTATGCATGTCTATGGGGTGAATGTTGTGAGTGCATGTGTGAGTGGGGGGTGTCTGTTTGTGAATGTGTGTGTGTTGGTACATGTGTGTGCAGAGGTGTTTGGGGGGTATCCCGGAGTTCCTGTTGTCAGGATACCTTACCGACAGCATTTGTGGCGATGAGACCGCCAAGAAAATGCTGGTGGTTTCCCAAGTCGGAATGACCTCAGCGGTCATCCGACTCTTGCCGGGCTGCAGGTGGATACCTCCAGCCCAGTGGGCCACATTAAAGCGGCGGGATGGGCGGGGAAGTGGGAGTCAAGCAGTGGCCAAACTGCTGCTGTCATTAAATGGCGGTCTGCACTGCTGGTCCCGCAATGGTGAGACTGCCACAGTGGTCCTGGCAGTCCATGGATCGCCAGGGTTGTAATGAGGGCCCATGTCTTTTTATACTGCTTTTTGCTCAGCCTGTGACTGTCTGAATTTATCTCTAGTCTATCTGCAAACTTTGTACTTTTTTGTTCTATCCCTAATTGTATGAATTTCCCTCCTAGTTTTTCACAAAGGCTCTTTAAACCTCCCCCCTTCTTTCAAGGTCTGAAAAGAGGGTAAATACACCTCAGTGGCTGCTCTGAGGTTTAAACTGTGCTTGAAAAGTGTATGCATTACTGTTTTTTGGCTTGAAAAATTAATAGTTTAAGTGTGTGAAAAGCAGTATTTCAGTGGTTTCAAAAATGTCCCTTACATGGAAAGTAGACTCCTGTAGCTAGGAAGTGTGGATTGTGCCTCTCTGTATCCAAGGAGATTCAGAATAGAGGAGCACCTCTGCCCCCTGCCATAGCAGCCTGGGCTTCAGGTCACTTGCCCCTTATATAAGTTTCTATTTGTTGGTGTATATGTATATGTTGCTGTGATTGGTTGCTAGGGCTAGTATTTCTATTGGAATAAGGGCTTAGGGTTTGAGTTGTGGTTAGCTGTTAGGGCTATGGTCTGAATGGCTACTAGGGCTAGGGTTTCCATTGACTATGGGTTTAGGGTTACAGTTCTGATTGGCTATCAGGGATAGGGTTCTGGTTGGTTAGTAGGGCTAGGGTTCCTAGTGGACTTAGGATTTAGGGTTTGGGTTTTGATTGGCTAATCGGGCTAGGGCTGTGATTGGGTTAATAGGGCCAGGTCTCCCATTGGCTCTAGAGTTTAGGGTTAGGTTTCTGATTGGTTAGGGTTAGGGATAGGTTAACTTTGGCCAATAGGACTATATAAGCCTAAGTCTCAGGGCATCTCAGCCTGGGCGTCGTGGCTAAGGGCGGAGAGGATAAGGGAAATCGCCTGTTAGGGCCAGGTCGGGCCTATGGCCAGAGATGCTGCCTAATTTGACATTTTCAAGCAACCATCTTAACCCCTCCATATCCTCCAATATCCAAACACAACATCAGCAAAGGCATTCTACTCATGCAACACAAACAAACCTCATACATATTTCAGTGTCTCAACAACCACCACAAAACCCCACATACCACACCTATGCACAATTCTACCACAACTACAACACTATGGTGCCTTCATTCTCACATAAAACACAACTCTATCCTATACCACTAACACAACCACACATCACCAACACAGCACAAAGCCACATTATACATAACTTTAATGCATCCAGAATCACACTCTCTGTTCACACAAAACACCAGCTCTATCTTCTACTTGCTCATAACTGGCCCATTTTTATCATGACAAAACCTATATTCAGCCTTCCATCACACAATCACCAACACCCTCCTCCAGTTATTAGCAATTACACACAATCCTTACACTTTGCTCAACCACACATATTACCTCTTCCCATGGTCAAATCTAACATAAACTCTCATGCCTCTTGACCCTCTTATACATCACATATACCCTTCGCCAAAACACATCACAACCCCTGTACTATTCAAATTCCACTCACCAGCAGTAACTCACATACAAATCTTTCACAGAAAACCACTACATCAATATCTCTTCCATTACTCCATAAAAAACAAAGCAAAACGTACCACCACATCAAAATCACACAAACTTTCATAATACTTTCTGTCACACCCACTCCCACCCTCATGATTACACAAATAATACAAATCCTGTACTAACTTTACTCCAAATTTCTAAATCTTCCCCAACATATACTACAATCACCCCGAAACAGCAACATTCATTCACCCGTCTCTCTTCCATTGCATGCTTAGAATATGACCCACATGCTCCACAACCACCCCTATCCATATTTGTTCCACCCTAAACTGATGCAAACAAAATGAACAACATGCCACTCATCACAGTTTCTCATCCCCATGTCTATTACAAACAAGGCTACTCTACAAAAAGAGCACAACTCACCATACCACTCTCAATCGCCATCTTTACCACTCACACACACAGACCCAACAAAATATCTTCTAACCCTGCTGGATGATTAACAGAGTGTAGAAAAACAACACTATTGTGACTCTCAGACAGTTACTATCAGCACTAATGACACACCTGTTACAAGTACAAAATATGCTGCTCACTCTTTTCTAGAACAAAATCACAACACCACCAAATTACAGTCTCTAAACTGCCTACTTATAATTGCTTGATCACCTGCTAAAAACAAGCACCACATCTACAACCTACTCACTGACACTCAACCTGACTTACTCTTCATATCTGAATCATGGTTGGGAGATGGCATGGCCCAAATGTTGCATGGAGCCGTTCCTCCAGGCTATAAACCCATCACACAAAACCGAATAGGCAAAAGAGCAGGTAGACTAGCTATTATATTCAAACAAGCAATAAATCTCAGCAAAACTGATGCGTCTCCCTACAAGGTTGTGAGGCCCTCATCGCCAGATGGAACCCTACACTAACGTCCTCATGTAACTTCCTCCTCCTTTCACAACCACCACAGCAATTCAACATTGCCAGACACATTTCTAGACACAGTTTCAAACTTTTTAATACTATACTCCAACCTATGCATTCTTGGGGACCTAAACATTTGGTTTGACAAACCCATAATGCCCCATCCAAAAGCTATAATTAATCGCCTAGTCACATTGAACCTACTTCAGATTGTACACAATCCCACACACATCGCTGGACACATCCTTGGTGTCATTTTTGCAAACCTAGGACTGTTACTGTTCGAAGCATCGCACCGGTCAGATGGCTAGACTACCATTTGATATCTTTCAAACATAAAACATCACACATCAATTCAACTCAATTTTAAATACTTAGGGCCAGATTTACAAGGAACTGATGCAGCGCAAAACTTCGCCAAAATTGGCAGCACCACGCTGCTTCAGTTCTGAAATGCAGTAATGCGCTGTATTTACAAAAGTACTGTACACCCCTAGGTTTCCCATAGCACTGGTGCTACATTTAGCTGCCAGATCCTCTGCAGGCATCCCTGTAGCATAGTGCAAGGGTGTCTCCATTGAAGGGAATGATTGTTTATGTGCAGGAAGGCATCCCCTCCTGCACCTAAATAATCTAAAATGGCAATTTGGCACTTTTCTGTGTGCTGCAGAATGCAGCACATGTGGAAAAAGCAAAACTGAGGAGAAATAAAAGTATTTCTCTTCATTGCGCCATGCTTAAGACATCACTGGGATGGTGTTAGATTTTGACGCTGCCACAGATTTACAAATTCTTGTAAATCTGGGACAGCATCAAAAACAATGGGTGTTGAGGTGGAACGCCCACAGCAACACTCATTGCACTCTCCCCTGCCCCCAGAAAACTGCATTGGAGGAGCCCATATTTAGAAGGTAGCGTTAAACCACAAAAAGGGGCTTAGAGCCACCTTGTAAACATGGTGCATTGCACAGCGCCACCGGAGTGTCACAAAATGTGATGCTCCGGTGGTGCTAGGGGCTTGTAAATAAGCCCCTGAGAAACACAATTAACAACCGACACGTAATTAAACACAATAGATTCTCTTCAAAAACTTTATAATTGGCTGCAGGAAGCTTTCAAATTTCTAATACTACTCAGAAAAAGAAACAGAGCACCTTGGAGATATACATAACTAAAAAAAGATAAAAATAGCAAATCAGAAGGCTGCAACAAACCTGGCTCAAAACAAACAACATTCAGGACAAACTTCACCTTTGCAAACTTAACAAATTATACAAATCATCAATCAACAAAGCTAGAAAAGGTCATACTCATACAGGATTCAAAATGCTTTATCTGCATTTAAATTTAAAGAATTTTATAACATTCTCATCAAACTTCAATAACCTGAATGCATGGAAGGAACTCATTCCATTACTCAGTAATTCAGAGACAAACTGGCAGATCATTACACAACCAAGACAGACACATTGGACTTCTGTTTAAAATAAAGAAAAACCGCCAGGGCCAACCCGCTAACAAACATCTCCTCCAAGAATAAGCCAAACCAGCCTCTGCAGTCCTTCAAACAAATATCACAAAGTGAATGTATGTATCTGGTCAAAAGAAGCAGGCCTTCAGGCTGTCCTTCTGACCTTTGTCCACCACACATCTTCAAGAACATTCTTTTATCTACCTCTGCTGCCATGCCAGTAAGAAGAATTATCAATAATTCCTTAACTACTGGAATCTTTCCTGAAAACCTTAAAAAGGCATACGTATGCTATTATTAAAGAAAACAAACCTGGGCCCCAAACACTACAGATCAATTACAAATGGACCTTTCCTGGGAAAACTGATAGTAAGAGCAGCATTTGCCCAGATGTCACACTTCATTGATTGATAGCTTCATACTTTCAGGCTACCAAACAGGATTCTGTTAAGGAAGAGGCATGGAATCTGCCCTCATCGCCATCTCGCATAATCCTAAAAATACAATAGACTGCAATGGAGTTGCTGCACTGCTTCTATTGGACCTCTCCGATGTCTGTGACATAGTTGACCATGACCCCCCAAGACAAAGACTCTACAAAGCCAGCATAGAGGCGACTGCACTCATCTGGACCACATGCTGCCTTTAAAACAAAACAAATGTCATCCATACTCCCCCTTTCTCACCCAAACCCTATTTCACAACAGCAGGTGTCCCTCAAGGTTCAATTATCTTACCCATGCTTTGCAACATCTATATGACATAATTACCATCAATGATCAGTCAATTTCAACTCACATGCAACAACTATGCAGATGACACCCACATACGCTTAAACTGGAATGCCTCAAAGACATTGGACACTCAAAAATTCTCAGTTGCCTCAGAGCCGTTGATCAGGGGCTGACATGGAGCCATCTCAAACTCAATTCTTTACAAAATGGAAATACTCTCATGTGGTAATTAAAATAATTATGACCCACTATGACCCACTTTGTGCCTGGCCTGATGATTTGGGACCACCTCCTCAAGTATCTAAGGAAGTAATAAACCTTGGAAGTACCATGGACTCCAAGTTAACAATGAATGTCCAACTGGACAAGTTAGCAAGATCAAGCTTCATCACCATGAAAGCTCTGTGACGCATCTTCCCCCACCTCAAATTTCCACACAAGGTGCAGGCAACTATCTCCCTTGTACTATGTAAACTGTATTACAGCAATGGCCTCTACCATGGATCATCTCTATGTACAATGGAGAAACTACAACACATTCTGAACTCGGCTGCCAGACTCCCCTGCCTTGTGGGCTCTACATTGGTTACCGGATGCTAGAAGATCCTCCTTCAAGCTGCTTTGTATCAACCACAAAGCATTACATGGAACAGGACTGCTTTTCATCAGGAATAATATCACCAAGTACATTCAACAAAGAAACCTCTGCTCAAGATGTGAACCCTGCTTCAAAACACCACCTATCAAGAAAAAGACAATAGGGGGTACATCTTTCTCTGTTCAAGAGGCCAAACTATGGAATTCATTACCCCCAAATATAAGATTCACAAATAACTATCTTATTTTCAGAAGACCACTCAAAAATTGTCTGTTTTCTACATAACCACCATACTTAAACAGCAATGGACTGCATATCCCTGTCTATGTAAACATTTATAATTTGATTATATGTATATATCTAGATACATGTATTTCTTTGTACAAATATGTTTAATAACTATTGTATCCTAAAATATATACATATTCTTTAGGCCTGTTTAATAGATGTTTATTTTACTTAGGGTTAAATGTATATAGGTATGCATGTGTGTGTATGTGTATAAATATCATATACAGTATATGCATATGTATGGATGCATATATGTATATTATCCTATGCTTAACATGTTCATAGGTCATTGCACAGTTTCTATATAAGTTGTTTGATTAGATGCTTATGAGTCTGTTTTTATTTTATCTATCAAAATAGGTAAATATTATCTTAACTATTTATCTACAAGCATTTCACTATTGAAATATTGAGGAAAGATCAAATAATATTATAAAGTTACACAAATGAATTAATTTCAAATGCTGCAATTCTTAGAAGTCTGTGCTTATATGATACAGCTTCAAACCTCAATATCTGATATTCCTTACACATTTATACTCTTACTATGTAATCATGTTTCAGTGTAGTTATTTAGGGCCATATGTACGAACACTTTTTCCCATAGACACAGAATGGGTAAAAACCTTTGCTACATTTGGCCCTCAGTCCTTCTGTAGAAGAGAAACAAAATACTCTCTCGAAAGCTTTACTCTGTCTCACCATCACCCTATTCCTCTATCTCCACTCTCTGACTCATCCCAAACTCATTATACTACTATGATCTCCAAAATAACCCTTCCTAGACTCTGCCTTCCTCTACACCTCCTGGCTCACCCATACCTCAGTTTACTACTATGATCTCATATCCTATTAAATTCTCCCTCATTTATTCCTTCTTTGACTCATCCCAAACCCCACTTTAATACTATGCTCTCCCTAATCCATCTTTCCTCCTCCATCTCCCCTTTACTCATCCCAAACCTCATTTTACTACTATGATCTTCCAATTAAAACCTCTAGATTCTCCCCCATTATTCTATTCAATCCAACGAACAGACTCAGATGTCCTCAGCTCAAATTAACTTGTGCCTCCCTATACTAATAATAGTACTGTACTCATATTTCCCTAAACCAATCCACCACAAATCTTTTTTGGTTCCGGAGTAGCGTGCTACTCACTGAAAAGCATTTTGATGCCTCGTCAGGGGTAGTAACCGCTATATAAATACAATTACAATCAGCCAGAAAGACATTAGTTTACTCAAGAACTACAACTGAAGTACACGAGACAAAAGCACAGTAATGATAAACAATTACATCAAATGTCGTGAAGTCAGTGTACCCTTGAAACAAATCTGATTCAGTGTTATATTAATGAAACACATAAAGATAGTAAACAAATATATAAATATTGGAACACTGGATTGTTGAGACTTCAGTTAAAGAGATAGGAGTGAAGTAGAGCCAATAATGGCTGCTTTGTATCATATTGTATTGTAACATTTCTATAGCTCGTACTACCCTATAAGAGGCAGTAAAATATTTGCCTACATGGCTAGCATCCCACATCTGGTAGGGCATGCGGTTGCAAGTGTGTTGTCTTTGTATTGATCCTATGTGAAAAGTGTTTCCATGTCGCGTGTGATGATCAATAAGGTGTGGTTATCACGTTATGGGACACACTGTTTAGCAGTGCAAAGATGAAGACTTATGAGAGAGAGAAGTGCAGCCTATGGTTTTCAGCAAGCTGGCATTGTTGAACAGCTCTGCAGCTTTGACACTATTTTTTATGATTATAGTCCATTTAGCTGGTTACTATACAGGGATGACTGTTCTAAGCATTTCGTTTAACATTTCTATTCCTTAGCAGTCATAGGCCAGAGGAAAGCATGATGGAGAGATGCTGGGATAAAATTTGGTTCTATCATCCCTTCTCTGATTGTCATTGTCAAATGTCAAGAAGTGGTCATAGTATTTAGCTTGTTGGGACCTGCAGTGGTGAACTTAATTGATATCCTCTATTTGGTCAGTAGCATGTGGCAGCTATCTTCAGTAAATTCATGCCTGTTCATGATGATGGGTGGTTTATTGTTGTGGACTGGAAAATTATTGACTGACGGGCATGTCCATTAGCAGTTCTATCTTATGTGAGTGTGGGAGTGTCAAACAGTAAAATGAAATTAATATGCAGTCTGTATAAACAACAATTGTTTGTCTGAACCCTGAGTGTTATGGTATTAATGTTAGTGTGATCCCAGAGGGTTATATATTGTATTGCATTGTAATTGCATATGTAAAGACTGTCTTACCCCCGTTTAGGCATTGAAAGACTTTACATTAGGCAGCATGCTGCTCCCCCACTGAAGGTTAGTGTTTTTTTCTGTGCTTTTGTTGGTGATTGGAATTTGTCATGTGCTCCTAAGGAAATCCATTCCTTGCATTTACCTGAGTTTCTATATAGTAGACTAAATTAATAGGATTTAGCTGTATCTTTTGTGAGAGAGGCTATGTGACGTCGTGCACCTAATGGGCTGTATTAATAGAGAGCAGCAGACAATTAGATATTGTTAAACTGTATGTGTATGATTTTTAAAGGAGAGATTGTGAACTTTGAGATCATGTGTGAGCAATTTGCAGAAATCCAATAATAGTCATTAAAGTGACCATGCAAGTGACTTTGATTAGGATATTGTCAGAGAGGAAGCAATGAGGGGAAGTAAAGTAAGGGGATGATCATTCAAAAGAAAAAGAAGTGTCAACAATTGAAAGTTGTAAGTCAAGGTCAGTTTTTAATGGTGGGTTTTCATGAATATTGTGGAGGCTTTTAGAGACAGCACATGAAACTCTAAACAAAAATAACGTTATTGGCATGCCCGATAGTGTTAAATTAGATTGTTTTGATATGCACTAGACTCAGGTAAACAATCTCCCCATTTATAGGTTACTACTAGGACACCTGCTTTAGTGAGGACTGGTGATTTGGCCACATTTGGGGAATATTAAGAACATTAGTCCGTGCTCAAAGGAAGCAGTAACCTCATGATCATATCCTCATGAGATTTATGCAGGGTAAGAAATGCAACATCAAAAAGGAGATCTTACAAATGCTGATGTGATGTTTACCTTTTAACTTGGGGTCACAGTGTTATTTAGAAAAGGAAGTGCAATCCATTGTGGACACCCCAGCTTTAGCATGGCATACTTATTTTTCTTATATTAGTAAAGTTAAAGAACATCGGAGAAAGGAGACAATGTGAGACTCAGGAAAAGGTTTGTACTATTAAGATACTGAACGGGTCAGAGTGCAAAGTTGAACATAAGTTGACGACAACACTGTTAGTGGATAAGAACAAAACCTAATATGAGAAAAATAAATGTGATATCATAAGGTTCATCATGAAATACTGTACAGAAAGTGATAAAATCTTTACTGCTATATTAAAACATTGGCAAATTTTGCTCACTGTCCCTAATCTCCGAAAGTTTTTGCTAGGGGTGGGCGGTAAACTCTGCACCGCTGTCGAGTTAGTGGACTTTTGCCTACTCTGTGCTGCGCTTGGAGCATGGAGTTCCAGAAAAAAAACACCAACCATCATTAGGTGGAGTTTTTTTATCATGAGTGGCTCATCAACATGTTGGCGAGTGAGAAAATCGAGTGCTAAACTGCCTCCCAGTGACATTTCTTAACATGGACAGTCGCAGCACGTCCATACCACTTGCGCTGAAAAAGCTGCCGGTCACGGTGAGAAAGCTGTCACTCAAGTGGTAAATCTACTTGAGTGGCAGAAAGAAGAAGCTCCTTCTGGCACACTGAACTGAATCATACTACTCGCAGAACTCCACTGAATCTCACAAAGATTTCAGGTAACACCATGGAATTGCACAGAGTGAAACTCCATGAGTTCCACCCAGCCCTAGTTTTTACCTATGAACCCAGTGATTACCTACAAGAGAGCAGACACCCTATATATTATCCAAAGTCTGAGTACAACTTTCAATAAAGAAAGAAAAAACATACCAATTGATTATTGAACAGTTTGAGTTGCTGCAAATGAGGGAGCTGTGTCTGTTGTAAGTTTTGTAAAGGATAAAATAAAGATGTTTTGGGAAATGATGGAAGAAAACAACACAGTATTAAATATCATATTAACAGCAATATAAAATGTTGTGTTTATCTCATCATACATAGGTGTAGATTACAGAAAAGAAGAGGCAACAAAGCAACCACTAAGGAAAGGTGAAAGGAATGTCTTAAAATGCAAATAAAAACTATGATAGGAAATATCCTGTTTACATACATCTTGAAGATAAACATTCCTTAGAAGAAAGGCTTGAAAAAAAGTTTTTGGGTAGAGATTGTTACATTTTTTCTTTTTTTTTGAGTCCTCATCACCATGCCCTCTTATCCCAGCCATCAATGATAGCCTTGCTAGCCTTTCCAGCTTTCCAAGGTGAATGGGGCAGACAGCTATTGCTTTCACAAAGTTTCTTAGGCAGTTGCTCTGATTCATTTAAAAGAGAAGCGCACGTATGCTGTAATTAATCATAGGACCCAATCGTGCCTTACTCAGAACCATTCAGTCACAGGGAATCAAAAGTCCAATTTACTCTTCTGCTTACAACTTCTTAAATCCATCAACTGCAAAATGGCCTTATCTAATGTATCATCCCTATTTTGTGAGCCAGCATTCAAACACCAACTCACAAAATAGGGATTGCGACTCGCCTTCCCCATTCTGATACTAATACTGTACTCATATTTCCCTATACAAATCCACCACTAATCCCTTTGATTTCCGGAATAGTATGCTACTTGCTGAAAAACTCTTCAACGCCTCGTCAGGGGCTGCAAGCACAATTTTAATACAATTAAAATTACTTTTAACCCTAAAGGGTTTACTCAAGAACTACAATGGAACTACCAGAGACAAAAGCAGAGTAATTATAAACAAGTACAACAAAGTTCATAAAGTCATTGTTCCTTTGAAACAAAAAAGACCCAGTTGTGTATTAATGAAACACATAACTATAGTAAACAAATATATAAATATTGGAGCACTGGAATGTTGCGAGTTCAGTTAAAGATGTCTTCCAAGGGATAAATAACTACTTTTTGGTGGGGGCTCTTGAACAAACAATTGAATAGTGGTTTTATTTTCTTTGACCCCTGAGGCCAAGCATAATGTGCAGCACTATTTTAAAGAATACCCTAACAAAAGAAAGATTGCATTCTTACATCTGGTAAAAACATAGGTCCTCATTACGACTTTGCTGCCAAAAGAGCGCAGCAGTAATCTGCCTGCCCTAATATGACTCACAAAAACCAAATCGTCAGAATATAGCCACAAATCCGGCACCTCCAGGATGAAGGACTGCAGGAGAGAGGCGGTCCCACCACGCCAAAAACAGACTGCCCACCATATTACGACCCTCAAATCAGCACAGTGGCGGTAATCCAATGGCAGTTCAGACTGCCGCGGTTGCAAACAAACATCCAACAACACCACACCACATTGGCCAATTCAAATACCCCACACCTGATACACATACACACCGCCCACAGACACCATCATAAAACACACAACCCACAACCCTTTTCTATGACAAGCTATTACAACACATTTCACTGCCACTCAGGAGAACGCACTGCACCCATACAACACAGCCATCTGTACACCCCTCGCGCATTACACTTCAGATAACATTTTTGGACACAAACACACACATCACCATCACCATGTCCCCACAAATGCACCCCCGTTTCACAGATGATCAGTTGCGGACAATGGTGGACGAAATCATCAGGGTAGAGGCACAACTATTCAGTGCACACATCCAGCAGATATCTGTTGCCAAGAATATGGAGTTGTGGCGGAGGAGCATCGACAAGGGAACTCAGTGGGAAGTCATCCAGGCACGACGACATACCGAAGAGGTAGAATGACCTGAGGAGGACAGTCCACTACATGGAGTCCAGGCACCAGATTGCCATGATGAAGACTGGCAGTGGGCCCCCACCTCCTCCCCTGGAGCTGACATCCTGCATCCTGAGGGTCTCAGTGGAATTCCCGGAGGACTGGAGACTGGTAAATCACGTATAATCTCTTCTATTAAGTATACTTGTATTGTATGCATCCCCATCCTCTCCATGCCCACCAAACCCCACTGACACCAATCCAAACATCTGCACTCACAAATGCACCTAATGCATGTTCAGCATGAAGCACTCTGAATCCCACAATGCATCAGTCTTAATCAACCTAACAATGTACACACCCCCTCACATAGGTAGCCCTGCATACTGAAGCATACCAAATAGCATTCACTCAGCAGCCTATGTCAAACAGTTTAGGTAGATATGAATAACAATCTCTGTTATTCACAGGTACCACTGATAATGTCACCTGTCAGCAGGTGCCACGAAGAGCCAGTCCTCCACAAGAAGAAGACCCCAGTGATGACAGTTACTCAGATGTCTATAACTGAATGAACTCCCTAGCCCATCTGGCACCTCTGGGAAGTCTACCTCCACTAGCCTCACCCAGGCCACGATAGAGCCACCCCACAACTGTAGCAGGCCCAACACCAGTCACCCAATGCCCCCAAACCAGTGTCACCAGGCCATGACAATCAATAGTGTACCCACCTGAACTAGGGCCTGAGTCAGCACCCTCCACTCAAGATGATGAAGGTCCTGGTGTAAGTGGAAGAGGGCACAGTGTGCCAGAGACACAGGCACAGGGGGCTATAGCTAGTGGAAGGGCATCTGTGGCCCAAAGGGTGGGGCAGCCCAGGGAGCCACTTGCCCAGGAGGCCATGGCACAAGTCCTGGGAGCATACAACCAATTCCAGGACAAGATGGGCCAGTTAATCACAATGTGGGGGGAACACCAAAGGCTGCAGAGGGACCACCACCAGGAGACCATGCAGCAGTGGCAGGAACACAATGCCGCATTGGCCTCAATGAAAGGGTTTATGCAGGAGTTGATATGTATCCTGCATGAGTTCTCCACCCCCCACCAGGCCCTTTCCACTAGCGACAGTCCTGATTGGCCCTCTACATCTCCTGCAGCTAGTGGGATGGAGGGCCTGCCCGAGAACTCACAAGCCACTAGTGACTCTCCCCCTGTAGCTGAGGAACCCCCATGCAAATGTGGCCACAGAACCAGACATCCTACAGGGACTGAAGCCAATACCAAACCCTCTGCCAGGAAATGAGCCTCCCCTGACCTGTCTCCCTTGTGTGCCACTGAGACACCTTGCAGACTTACTGCAGCCATAGCTGCATGTACCTATCTCTCCTGGATACTGGACCTGTGGTACCCACTGCTTGGCCTAACCAACTGTTGATTCTAAACACCATGACCCCACTCTTTTGAACCAACCCATCCTTTTGTTGTCACAATAAACATATTTGAACACAACAATTTGTTTTGTGTGTTTAACAAGTGACAATTAACAAACAATAATGTGGTGTAGCAATCAAAATGTTGTGAGAAAAGTAAAAAAACTGTTAAGCCTTTGTCCATACAGGTCGGTGTCAAATGCTCACTGTCAATGTCCACACATCTCTGGGTCCACAGGTAGCAGAGAGGGAAGGAAACTCAACATCCAGTTACTGGTCTTCTGTGAAAAGTGTGAACAAAAACTCTGCTATGATAGATCACCATAGCAATGCAATACTTCATTCATCCGCAATAGAAAGTGTCTATAAACATATCTAATTGTAACTACACATAGAGGATATTTTGAACAAAACTTAATTAATCACACAATTTCTGTCTTGGATACATGCCACATAACAGAAATGCTGTCTAGCTCAATTATCAGCATGCTACCCACAACTGATACATCTAAAAAACAGAAAAACCAAATTTGGGGAAACTGCACACTGAGGTGCTGTATAAGAACAGCTGTGAAGAAGATACATCACATTGTCACTTCCCTAAAAATCATATTTGATTGCGCATACAAGGGGTTTGGATAAAAATGTAAATCAATTCATACAGAATCACAATAGCAATGGCAGTAGTACTTCAGCCCAATGATACCTACTTCTCAGGTACACTCTACTGATGTACCTAACTGAGACATAACACTGCTCACATCACAAATATATTAAAAACAACACCTATACTGCAGTTCTCAGTTCTGCATGAAAACTGGCATATTTAGAGACCAACCTTCCATAATGTCACTGGAAGTATTTCTGGATGAGCTGAGTCCTTGTGACAACATCATCCTTGTCCCCATCTTGGTCACTGTCCATTGCTCCCTCTTCTGCTACCAGTACCGCCACTACTCCATTCTCTTCCAGCAATGGCACATGCCTCCTAAGTGCCAAATTGTGCAGCGTGCAGCATGCAGCAGCCTACAACAATCTGGCACACCTTCTGAGGTGAGTACAGCAGGGCACCTCCAGAGAGGTGCAGACACCTATCTTCGCCTTCAGAAGACTCAATGTCCTCTCAATGACCCTTCTCGTCCTCCCATGAGCCTCATTGTACTGCATAGTGGAAACGTCTATTACTGTCCTGCAATGGTCAGAGTTGAAAGAGTAGGATTGCTGAGCTCACAGTGATCATACACACGCTTATTATACTCACCAATGAGGTAGCCTCTCTCCCTCGGAAGATGCGCTATCATATGTGGTTCACTGCTGTTCCTAAGGATGTGTTAATCATGTACAGACCCAGGAAACTTTACAGTTACCTGGGAGATGTATTGGTCTGCTAAACAGACCCTCTGCACATTAATTGAATGAAAGCTTTTTCTATTTCTGTACACTTGCTCATTGTCCCTGGGTGGTACCCATGCAATATGGGTACCATCTATGGCCCTATTATATAAGGGATATGTCCCATTGCATAGAATTTAGCCATCACATTGGCAAAATCTACAGTATGGGGAAATTTTATGTAGCTTTCAACATGTTTCAACAAGGCAGACAAGACAATCCACAACACAAAACTGAACATAGGTTGAGACATACCTGCTGCCAATCCCACTGTTCCCTGGAATGAGCCAGAGGCCACAAAGTGAAGGACTGGAAGTACCTGCAGAGTTTGAGGAATGGTTGTAGGTTGGCATATGGCTGGCAGCACATCTGACTCCAACTGGGTAAACAGTTCCCTGATTGTTGCACGGTTGAGACAATAGGTGGCTATGAGGTGTCTTTCTTCCATGGTGGCAAGGTCAACCAGGGGCCGATACACAGGTGCATTCCTCCACAATGGTCGGTATCTAGATATATCAAACAACACAATTGTGACTATGATTGCACTTCATTTATCCCCTATATATATACAATATTTCTGCAAGATACATCAAACCTGCAACCAAGTTCCATACTCAGATATGAATTTTGATGAGAGACAGTTCCAACAATATAACAACCCACTGAAATGATCTGGAGCGAATAAACCATATATGTGTGGCATCTCATGTCAGGCATTATAAATGTATAGTCACCTTTTACCTACTACAAAATCATAGGTTGTTTATGTGTGTTCACAATATTCCTCATAACTCAGATGGTACAACTGACAGGACATGGTTTACATTGTTCACAACCCTTTCTGCTTGGCATGTACATTGCCTGTACGAGCTGTGATGCACATGAAATACTGTACAATATACATTAGATGTGTAAAATGGCTGCTGCCTATCCTTCATGCAGAGGAATTATTACAGTGAGCTCATTCTGCCGGCGTATGTCTTCATGGCAGTAGGCGGTTGAAACCGCTGTGCAGCTCCTCATTGGTTAACATTGATGTCTCTGAGAAATGGGGGCAAATGATGATGTCTCCCGGCGTTGATGGTGCAGACTGCTGCGCCCATGACCGCCATTTTCTACTGCCTATCTCACTTGACTCCTGACTCTCCAGCCAATACAACTTCCACTGAGTGTGCTGCTGTGTCCGGTTCCTGGAAGCCACAATGGCACGTGTGACAGGGGATAGGGGCACCGCCTTCCCAAAAGAAGAACTGCAGAAAGGTGAGGATGGGGTCCTTTCCCTGTATACAAAGCTGTATGGGGCTCCAGAACAGCAGGTAGGTTGCATATTGGTATATTACTAGCGACATGGTTGTGTGTGGATGATAGTATGTGTATGCTGCATACCCGGTGGAAGTTGATGCATCTGACATGCATGCTGGAAAAAATGTATAAGTGTAATGTTGTGGATGGATGTATGATGTACACTGTTTGCAGTCCTACCATATTTATGCTTGATGAGTCTACATGACTGTGCCCATCTTTCTGTTTTTCCCATTGAGGTCACCACCCATCAGAAGAAAGCGTTGTGGGAAGCCATCGTCAAGGAAGTACGGACCCAGGGGCCCATAGCTGGCAGAACACCCACTGCAGGAAGCAGAGGGAGGACCTGAGATGCTGTGCCCGGAAGATCGCAGAGGCCCAGTTGGGGATGGCTCCCAACGAGGAAGGGGTGCCCCTCGGACCCTGACCCCCCTAGTGGCCCGCATACAGGCAGTGGCCTACCCAGAGTTGGATGGGCACTTGGGAGCAACACAGCAGCCACAAGGGGGTGAGTAACAGAGTGTATTTCTTGTGTTATTTCACTCTGAATAGACAGGATTCATGAGATATACAAAGGTAGATGCCCAGTGTATATATGATAGGGTATGTAGCTAGGATATTCGTGTACAAGATGTGTACGTATGTAAGATAGGTAAGTGTCTGTACCTAAGAATGCCAGGCATGTGTTAAGTGGTATAATCTAGTATTGGACTGGACAAAAGTGACTCTCATGTACAGTTTGTTCAGAAATTGTTGGTTCTGAAAGGGCATTCACAGGTTGGCATGACATTGCAATGTTGGTATTTAGGGACTCCCTTATAATAGTTGCAATCTGGATTTACAGAGGCATTCCAGTATGCAGCAGATCCAGAGTGTTGCTGTAGAAGGATGATGGTTGTGCTTACTTATGTATGGGAAGAAATTTGGGAATGTTGAAGAATGTGGTTATGTAGTAGTCATTGCATACCTGTGATTGCTATGCTAATGGCTAAAACTGTGTTAATATGTGCTAGATGTGTAGATATTGACCCTAAGCTTCCTTTCTTTCTCTTCCACCGTCCCTCCTTGTGCTCTTCTTTCCTTGTGTGCATTAGCATCAGCAGGCGAAGGAGTAGGGGCATTGGTGAGTGGGGAAGCTGCAGCCACAGGACCCATGAGGCAGTGTCCACCGAAACCGAGGGACCAGTGGGTTAGAGGGCGAGGGGAGCACCACAGGGGGACAGGAACTACAATATCTGACTCTGATTCCTCTTCTGATGGAAGCTCCCTGGGGGTGGCAGACCCTCTGGGACCAGCCCAGCAACATCCTTGACCGCCACCCCCCTTATCAGCACCATCTTCCCAGTAGCTCCCAGCCAGTTGCCCGTGCCTGCTCACCCAGGAGGGTGGGTGTCTCCTTCACCGCAGGCACCTCTGCCCCTGTCAGCCCTGCTGCCTTCAATGCAGAGGCTATTGACCTCCTGAGATCCATCTCTGTGGGGCAGTCACCCATCGTGAATGCCATCCACTGCATGGCATTCCAGATGCAGCAGACCACTGCCTACCTGGAAGGAAGGCACTCACGGTGGCTTGGCTGGCCTACAGAAATTATTTCAGGCTCTGACCTCTTCATTGACGGCGGCTAGTGTCACTACTTATTGTGTCCTCCCTCTGGCTACCTGTGCCCAGTCCCAGAGCCCTCTTCCCTCACCTATCCAATCCACACATTCAGACAAGCATTCACCTAAAGCAACAGACAAGGCACGCAAAGACAAACATAGGCACCACAAGTCACAGCACAAGTATTCACAAACTTAACACTCACAAGCAGACACAGCAACAGTCACTGCCTCCCCTGTCTCCATTACCACCTCCTGCCTTAGAGTCACATCACCACTCATACCTGCCAACACTGCATCCTCACTCCCAGATCCTGCCACCACTTCTGTTTTGCCCACAGTCACCACAACAGCAGACAATCAGACATGCATCCCATACACCACATCCGCATTCACCACAACCACAATCACAACCACATGGAGCACACCTACCTTACTCACAGATACCATCCCAACATACATTCACATGACCTGTTTGTCCTCTCCCGGCCTCTCTTCCCTCCCCTCACAAGACATATAAACACTCCCACTCAGATACTCAACATTCCTCCACCTCACACATTCACACTATGCATACACTGGCATACACGTTAAGCACACCTACACACCCTGAAAGCACTCCCTCTACATCCACCCCAGACCTGTATCCAAGCTCATCACCCCTGTTCCTAAGAAGCTATCCCTTGCCCACCTTTATCTGCTCCCTGATCCTGTCCCACCCTGTGTTGCCCCTCCCCATCTTGGTTCTATCACCACACACAGTCCCTCCATCTCCAAGTCCTCCCATGATCTCCCTTCTGTTTCCCATGCCCACCCCCCTCCAAAAAGCCACCCCTGTACCAAAGAAAAACACATGTACCTAAAAGCCAGATCAAAACTCCCTCCCCCTCTGACCAAATCTAAAGTTGAACCCCCACCCCCTCCCAAACCAAAGCCCAAAGACCCCCCTCCCAAACCAAAGCCCAAGGACCCCCTTCCCAAACCAAAGCCCAAGGTCCCCCCTCCCAAACCTTGACCCCCACCACCACCCCCAGCCACTGACCCCTGAGATGCCTGCCTGTCCAATTGATGTCCCTACCCTATGGAGGTGATGATGCTGTCAGAAGTCAGGTTTGGCCAATTGCCTGGACCTATGTACTTTGGTAGTGATTTGCATTTGGACTGGCCTATGGCCAATTTTGTATATAACTGTTATTTCTGTGTCAAATCAAAATAAAACTGCCCAACAGGCCACGTTGGTGACACTTTCAAACATTTGTCGAGCCTTTCTCACTTCATAGTTTATATACAAATGTATTTGGATGCGGTTTACTTTGCATATCTATGCATTGTATCTCTATGGCTGCATTGGCTGGATCCATAACTTGGGCAGTGTAAGTGTTGTAATGATTATGGATTGCTATGTTTGTGTATGCTTGGTTGTGGTATTTTTCGTCGTTGAGTATCTTGATGTATGTGTGGAGGTATGAGCTTGTCGTGTGTCCATGATGTGCGTATGTTCCCTTTACATGGATGTCTGACTGTTCTGAATTGGTTGTGTTGTATGTTTCCTATTCCATACAGGCTGTGTTGACATTTTGTTATACTTTCTGGTCCTGTTTGATACAGCATTAAGGTGCCAGCATTACTTTGCGACCTATTGAGTGTGGATTGCTGTGCGTGGGTGCATGTGAGGGATCGTTGTGATGATTTGCACCTGTGTGTGTGTGATTTGTGTGTGGGTGTTGTGTGTGTGGTTTGGTTGTTCGTGTGTGTGGTCTGTGTGTGTCTGTGAATGTGTGTGTGTGTATCAGTACGGGTGCTCATTTGTGTGTGTGAGCGTTTTGTTCCGTGTCGGGTGTGTATGTTGCATGTGTGACTCTCCCCTTCCCTCCTTTGTGTGCTAGGCGGGTTTATTTACCAATGATGTCTTCGTCGGTGTTGCTGGTCTTGTAGGATGAAGGCAAATAAGAGCGCTGGGAAGACTTCCAGTGCATGTTCCATGGCGTCCGCAGACTCATCAGTATCCCTGGAGGTGAGGGTCTTCTTTTGTACTGGTTGTTTCAGCCAGCTTTTTATGGCGGTCGGACCAACCTGGAAATCGTGGAGGTCTGCTGACTCATAATAGGGTGGACGGTTACCTACTTGGCGCCTGCCAGGAGATGGCAATTGCCGTCTCCGGGGGTCGGACCGCCCTGGCGGTACTGGCGGGGTACTGGCTGTGTTACTGTGGGATCACTGCCAGGGTCATAATTTGGTGGTCTGCACCGCCAGCCTGGCGGTGGTCCAACTGCAACCGCCAAAGTTGTAATGAGGGCCATAGTCTGTCAATCATTCGATTTGATACATGTGATATGCAAATTTAGGCCGGAGTGCACATGTGCACGATTGAGGTCCCTGCAGCCATGTATGTGTAATGGCATCAGTTTTGAATCCAAGCAGGGTTATCTCATCAATTTCATCAGTTATTCTGGTAAGAAGCCTTCAATGTATAAATGACCCAGAGCACAGTGTTTGATCTGTTTTTCTATTGTTTATTTCCTTCTTTCTTTTTTCTTTATTTCTATTTTCTATCTCTTGCTTTATTTTGTTTCTGTCTTTCTTGCTCCTACTTTCTCTGTCTCTTTTCTGTCTCTTCCTTTCCTCTCCTTTTTTCCATTCTCTCCTTCACTCTCTTTTCTCACTCTTTTGTTTCTTTTTTGCTTCCTTTGCTTCATTCTCATTCTCATTTTTGTTGCTTCCTTCTTTTGTCTTTCCCTTTCATCCATTCTTTCCTTTCCTTTCTGATCTTCATACCAATGATCTGTTTTTTCACTTGCATTCTTCTTTCCTACATCACTTCTTTCATTACGTTTTACCCTTTCTTCTTTCCTTTCTTTCTCATTTCCTCCTTTCCTTGCATCCTTGCTATCCATTCATCCTTCCTTTACCACATTTATTTCTATCCTCACCATCAGTCTTCCCTTTCTGGACTTTCTCTCCTCTCTCCTTTCTTTCTATCTTCAATTTCATCATTCTTCTCTGCTTTAGTTCTGTTGTTTTCTTTCTCTACTTGTCTCCTTTCTCACATTCTGTTTCTTTCATTCCTCGTCTTCTCATTTGCTTATTCTTGCTTTTCTCTTCTACTCCTTTTTATCCATGTTCTTCTTCCTCTGTCTCTCTCCTTCTTCTTTGGAAAGTACTAAACTTCCTAAATTTGTGATTCATTATTTTGGTCATCATTGCGTCATTGGTTTTCCCATGGACATGAAGATGGGGGCAGATGTATGTAGATATGTTTCTTGTAGAGCACTATGAAGTCTTTGTGCACCTTTCAGAATCCCCTTGGGTCTAATAAATCCTTGAAACCTATACTGTTCTTGCCACCAGTAATTCTTAAGCTTGAGTCATTGATGCTGGGCCTGTTTCTGGTCAGCAACCAATGCACTCCAATGCAATAAGCTAAATGAGTGTTGTATTTTGGGCCCTAGCATACGTATACAAGAAAACACTGTCATTCAAGGTACCACATGAAAGAACCAACCAACATCAGTGACTCACTCCCCTCTCAGAGGCAGTTTACAAGTAAGGACAAAGGGACAAAACAGTTGTTTAGGGACCCCTCAAGTGAACTTTCAATTAAACAGCACTTGTAGTATTGGTGTTCTGTGCCGACTGCATCAGGAGTGAGTGCTCTAAAAGGGCAGATGTTAAATTGCCTGTCTGTTATGTACCCCTGTCTAATTCATAGTAGTTCAGAATACTTTTCATTGGTCAGATGTATCTCTGTCTATAGAAAATGTTAAATACATCTATTCTAGACTGTTCCCCATTTGCTTGCAGAAACCTTCTAAAAGCTACAGGGCTTAGTGGTTTTGTCATGCGATGTAGCGGTGATGCCCTAACACATATCTACCTCATGAGCCCAAATCTCAGCAGCCTTGTGGAGCCATGCATCTTCAACATCTTTGCCAACTGCACCTGACTTTCCACCTGTGGCCACTAATTTTTCAGTGTCTACTTGGGGATCCCAGGGCAGCAGTGTAGCAGCCTGTGTGCCATCTTTTGAGGGACACTATCGCACCCTGATTGCCGATAAGAAATTTCAACCATCTTGATTTCATCGTCTTTCTGCTGTGGTCTGTTTATGTTGCTTCTGTAATTGTGATTGGGACACTGCTGAGTCTTTGAGTTCATCAAGGTTGAGAGGCCTTTTTTGCTGCTTAGTGCAGGATTTTGCTGGAGTTTGTCCCATTGGTTGCTGTATAAATCAGGAGCTGCAGTGACTTTTTAGTCTTTTTCATTTGTTGGCATCTAGTTCCACTCCTTGTGCAGATTACAGAACAGGTCCCACCAACTATCGCCAGGATGTTTCTGTCCTGTCTTGTTGATCATTGAATGAAACCATTTGTGACTAATATGTCCTTTTAACCACCTGATCTGTACATTAAATAAAAGGAATGACAAGACCAAACCTCGATGAACCTCATGTGTGATGGGCAGAGATGCAGTGATAAAGTAACAAAGTCTTACTTGTATTCTCCCTGTGCTGCATTTTTGCCAGGGTATGGTGTTTTGAAAGTAGTACCACATAATAATGTTAATTTAGTGATGATAATGCTAGCCTATACATATTCATTGGTTTAAATCTGTAATTTAGAGTGGTTAATGTAATTTCCCCAAATTTAGGGGACGTAATGGTATGACCTGTCTATTGACTCAATTTTCTTCCTTCTGCAACCCAGAAGACACCAGTGTGTTGGCAACACAGACTTCTTCTCATACTATGATGAGTCCAATTTATCCAAAGCTTTTTTTCACTGTTTCTGTTTTGCTATAGTAAATGTCAGTTTGATATATTTACCATTCTTTCTGTTACTGCTTTGCTACACTATTACTAAACATTTCCCCAAGGAATTCTTAATTCATGATTTGTTTGTCTCATACTATAACTCTACTAGACATGTAAATATTTTACAGTGTAACTTTCATTCACAATTGTCAAATATTGTAACAAAGGGTATTGCTGTTTAATATTCTTCTGTTACAAGTGATCAGGAATGTTATGCACATTTGGGTATTGCTCTGTGTTGTACTTCAATGCCACTAACAAGACTATTTCACAGCACACCACTTGACAGAAAATGACATCACACACCATTTGACCACCAATTTCATCATGTGGCTGGCCCTTTGATCCACCCTTAATAATTACAGAATTTCTTTGGACTGCCCAAAGGATAGCTGGCAGAAAGAAAGTGTAAATAAAGAAAGAAAACTGGACTTTTATAGATGTGTTTATTTGCCTATCCTGCCAATGCCTTCTTTAACCGTGAGACCAGCGGTAGCAATGGCAGTGCAATGGGATAAGAAATGCCAAGCCAGTTGTAGCAGATTCTACTGCTTGGTTACATCTGATCAATGTCAATGTGCGCTGTGAGGGCACCATGGATATTCCACCAAATTTCTGTGTTTCTTATGTCACCAGTACCAGAATCCTTCCAAATATACTAAATTTCAGGCTGTAGTTGTGACCAAATAAATGAAAACCAAGGCTATTTGATGGGAGATTGAACTATGGGTTGTCATGTAATACTATAAAATACAGCTTTAACAGTCTACAGTATAGAGCATTGACATGATGCAACCTTCCACTTGACAGAAAGAGAGTTGTCTCCTTTTCTAAGATTATACTATGCAAACAATGTAAAGGATAAAGGTATTCTCTTCTACAAAATACCGGATGAAAAAAACAATACTTACAGCCATCATTTGTTATCAATGTTCCAAAATATTCTTATATTCCTAAATATCTTACAAGCTTTGATTTTTGAAAGGTAAGATCTATGTGACACAAAAACCAGAAATTTCTAATCATACTCACTCTGCTGGCCCAAAGTGTATAAAATGAAATATTTTTCTTCCACTCATTTACAACTTCTTCAGAAAAACCCTTCACCCACATAAAGAATGTACAGCTCACACCAATGTTAGTGGCCCTTGGAGTGTCTTTGAGCAAATATTGTCCAGAAAATCACATCCCTAATTGTGAAGTGTGCCCGAGAACAAAAGAAGCCCCCATAAGTCATTTTTACTCTGATTCTGACGATAGCTCTGCTGCCCCGGTTTGAAGTGTTACCTCCCACCCGTATGGGTCTAGTTATGTCCCTGTCTCATGTGGTATCCCAAACAAGACCAAATAGCGGCTTACCTTACTTTCTTTATAGGCAATTTCCGATATAGCTAAACTTACATTTGGCCAGAATGCTTTCAATCCAGGGCATTATAAAAGCATAAGGAGATCATCTGCTCTGACAAAGCTGCAATTCCTGCAGCTCCTCCCAGACATACCAGAGACCGTTGAGAGTTTTATACAATGTCCATCAAGCCCTGTGTAGTATAAACAGGTAGTTTCTTGAACTGAAAAGAATATATAAAATGCCAAAGAATATTTTCTGTAAAGTCTCCAACTCATCGCTTAGCAAGCTTCCTTCCCAGATTCTGTAGGACAGACGTAACAATCAGAATTCCATACAGTAAAATTGAATATCTGACAATTGTAAGTCCCCCCATTCCATCCTAATCTTCGGTCTAAGCTTTTTCCATGACATTCTAGCTCCTCTCGAGTCCCAAATAAAACTAATAATGTTTCCCCGTTTGTTTTAAATTAGCCTCTTCAGAAACATTAGTGGAATGCACTTTAACAGGAACTTGAGCTTGAGGAGAATACTAACTTTAAGAAAATTCACCATGGCTTATATTGTTAAGGATAGGTTCTGCCATCTCTTAAGGATTCTACTTATTTCTGCTGAGGCCTTACCCAAATTGACCTCTGCCATTAAATCAAGTTTATGGTTAAATAGGTTACCTAGATAGCCAATTCCTCTTTAACTTAGTTATTTTGCATTTCCAGATTCTACACCATTATCACAGTTTTGTCCTGATTAATAGCATGGCCTGAAATAGCCCCAAACTCACCAGACAATTTTTCAAAACTGTGCAGAGCAGAACTATTCTCTGACGTATATAATATCAGGTTGCCTGCGTAGAGACTAATCTTCTTTGAGTATTCATGAATATGAAAGGGGATAATACCAGAATCCTCCCTGGTCATCTGGGCTAGGGATTTGATATATAACTTAAATAGTAAAAGGGATAAAGGGCACTGACATACCTAGAACCTCTGGATACACAAAAGGAATCTCTCAAAACCCCATAAACAAATACTCTAGCCGATGTCTTAGAGAATAGTGCCTTTAATACTTCTAAGTTAGAGGTTGGGATACCAATTTTTAATAGATAGAGCCACAAATAGGCCCAATGCATGCTGTCAAATTCCTTCACCAGGTCAAAAGGCAATTTAGCTAAGGGGAGATTCCTAATGTTTGCCAAATAAATGATTATGCATTTGATATCCGTTCATGAAGCCCTGCTAATCTTGATGAATGACTTCATGTGTGACCCGCCCCAACCTCTTTGCCAATACTCTTGCCAAGATCTTGTAATCTGAATTTATTAATGATAATGGATGGTATGACACATTTTCTGGGATCTTTATTGGGCTTCAAAATTACTGTGATAGTTGCCTCGTACCATGACAGTGCTCGGAGAATAACATTGTAATGGTGGTGGGAAATGCTCTGAGAATAATCCTGTATTAGACTCCTCATTTATTGCCTAATAGAGTTCCCCCGGTATTCCATCTGACCCTGCTGCCTTCCCATTACTAATTACTTTCATAGCTTCCCTGACCTCTCCTTCAGTTATACCCTGCAGTAATTCTGCCCTAGATTCCTATGAAAGCCATGGTAGTTGTATCGAGTTCAGCCACTTTCTAGTACTGAATGCATCAGACATGACATCATCCTTATATGGATCTTGAAAGAATCTTTAAAAGGCCTCACTAAATTCCTCTAGCTGTCTTAATTCTTGCTCCTCCACAGCTTGTGATGCCAAATTTGCTGAAATACATTTGATAAGATTCTGGATGGCCTCTCTTCTCACCCACCATGCCAACAGCTTGCCAATCTTGAAACTGCTTTATCTTTCTAACTTTCCTTTTCTCCTGTTTTCTCTTTTCCACAAGGGCTCTGTAATCTTGCCTGCACTTTATCGCTTCCTTATTCAGGTGTTCGTATTGACTACAATTATCTGGGTCATTGGTCAAGTTATCTAAGAGGTGTATATCTGCTTGCAAAGTTTCCTCGTGCCTTTATTCTTCCTGTCTATTATCTTTTGCCCATTTAATATTCATACATCTTATGTAGGCATTCTAGGCATACCACACAACATCTCCTCATAACTTTTGAAGAGTCAGTAATAATTCTATGAGCTCAGAATGTGCAAGATACCTTCTTTCTAATGTCCACTGCACTCATATTCTTCACCTTTCGACTTCAAAAAAATTACCTTGTGATGTGAGAAGGCAGATAGGGAGTTATTTGATCTGAGTAATGTAATGTGATCTACCAACCAATTATCCAATCTAGAGCTACATTTCGAACCATAAAAAAATGCCCTTTGAGCACCCATTTTCACTCTAGCTGTTTCTCAATCCTAAATCTCTCAGCATAAACTTCAAGCTACCTGTCAAGTTAGTGGAGCAAACTCCTTTCTGATTGTTGGAGCTGTCTAACTTACTGCACATCAGAATATTAAAATCACCTTACCAAATAATAGGATGATTATATTCCAGCTATTTACCACATAGGTCCCTAAGGGTGCCAGGTCATTTAAATTTGGGGCATAATACGGAACACAAACAACGTTTGGCTCACACAAAGGCCACCTCCACTGTCACCCACCTCCCTTTTTCATACACCCCTGATCTTACCGCCTGCAGCCCAGAATTGGTGGACACTGGAATAGAAGCTACGTTTGTTACGTATAACTGAGTTGTGAAGAGTGCCGTCTGAGTCCACCTCCGTCTCACCACTAGCTCCCTTATTTCAGGCGGTACCAAATGTGTATCCTGTAAAACTGCTATGTCCAATTATGTCTAGTCTAAGATCTCTTATCTCGTGTAAAAAATCTCTTTGCCTTCTTTTAACTCGGATATCATTTAGATTCCAATATATACACTTGATACCCTTCAATTACTCATCCTGATATTTTCTGGTCCATACCAAGCTATAACTGTTATACTCTGCCCCACCCATTACTCAGCATTACATAGTAGTTTCAATTGGTGGTGATGAGAACTCTTTTTTCTATTTTTTCCCACATGGTCCCCAGCTAGTACACCCCACTTGCCCCCCTAACAATGTGACACCCCACAACTGAGGTACCCTGCAGATTTACTTTGGCCTAAACAGCCATTTGGTCTGTGGTGGTGTTCCCCCCTCCAGTTCAGAGAACTTTCACAAAATTAGAACCTTCATTCAACAAATTGTACTGCACCACATGGCACCCCTTATCCTCCACTCTCCACTGTACGTCCCACTCCACTGTGCCTCTTTATCCCCTTTTTCCCCAATCTATGCTATTGTGATCCTATGTATATAGATCTTGCCATATCACATAGGTACAGCCTCTTCTACCAAGGTAAATAATACTGACTCATCCCTTCTACTGTACTTGCTGCAACCGGTCTTCTGTCTCATCTTCACTATGGACTAAGTGCATTTTATTGTTACGAATGGCCTGCAATATTGCTGGAAATTTCAGCTGGGCAGGCACCCACAACTTTTTTAAATATGATCAGTCTGGTCTCCATATCCCACCGTCTCTGTTCCATTGATTGACACAAGTCTGATCTAGAGAACATGAGTACCCTGCAAAAGAGCAACATTTGGATTTTAGGATCTTTTCCTTCTCCTGAAAAGAATGAAAGTTTATCAGAATCTTTCTCTAGGCTTCTTCCTATTCCATCTTATTCTTAATGGGTTCCTATGAACCCTTTGAATTTCAGTACCTAAATCCTCATGAAATTTCACCACAAACAATTTCTAGTTAACATCTCGATAACAAATGCCTTAATGTCTTCGGCTCCTTCCGGGACATTCAAAATCTTCATGTTATTACATCTTGCTTGGTTTTCTATTCTCTCCACAGTTGCTTTTGTAAATTAATTCTGTGCTTTGAGCGCCTCCCACTCCTAGGAATTCCTACTCACTTCTAATGTCAACTTTGCCATTGTATCCTCTACTATAACAATTCGAGAAGTCAAGTCATCAATTCTGTTCAAGAGCCTCTGACATGTATCTTGGATTTCTCTCTGATACATCAAATCTGTTTTCAACCTCTTTAAAGAGTTTAATAGCAGTCTCTCAGTCTCACGTCTATTCCCCGTGGCTTGAGGCACTAGTAGTGGCTCAGGGCTCTCTGATGGTGGTTGCAGTGATACCGGATGGCTTATAGCCCTACCAATATCAGGGGCATTTTCACTGAGTGCCATTGCTAACAGAGGGTTCAGTTCCTGAGTTTGCACCTCTGCTTCTCCTTCTGCATTCCCCAGAATTATTAGTGATTATTAGTGATATCCCACCCACCTGGCTCGCCCTCCTTTTCTGGAGTTTAACAGCCTTAGGAGCTTTAATAGGTTTGGTCAGTTTGAGTCTCTCTTTCTTTTGCAGAACACATATATCCCCTGTTCCCCTTGCCTCCCCTGTGTTTTTCCCTTCTTTATGTAAGGTTCCTGTGTACCTCAGGTTGGGAGTCTTCCTGTACAACGCTTTCCTTGTTTTTACTATGATCAACAGAAAAGGGGGTGTGACCATGCCCCAGACATAAGCTGATATCTCCCTTGCAATTCATTGAAGCCTTCGGGTCCCCCCACACCTTGTCTCCACTTTAATAGCACATATTGCCTCCCTGAGAATTTATTAAACCTGGTGAGCATGTATGCTGAAGAGCTGTAGAGCTTCCATCACCTTCTAGGGGGCTGAATCTCACCAAAAGGACATCACTTGCCTGCAGGGTTGTCCTGGTAAAATCTCCAACTGTACCTGAGGGTGCTTAACACTGCTCTGCTGCCCACTTCGACTGGCCCTGATGCTGCCACTTATCCATGGAAGGGAGCCCTCCACACTGCCTAGCAGTCCCTGTGCAAGGCAGCTGAAACTGCTTGGGGCCATGTGCTCAGATCTACAATGGTCCTTTTTCAATTGCTTTAACCATAGGAAAATAATCTAAAAAGTAAGTGGGGCAGTGAGAGCCATGCAATTACCATAGAATACTGTGAGAAGAAGGGGCAATCAGGGGGGGGCGGAATAACTGAACTCTGCTACCGGGGGGAGAGGGATTCACTCATACCCATAGCCAAGATTCAACTGCAGCCATGTTCCCCACTGTCTTGAGGCCACATTTTTGTCTTTAAAAATAATTTTTGCACTTGTTCTCACTGATATTAATATTCAATTCAAGTAGCATCATGATATAACAAATACTTTGATGTGGGGGGTTTCCATAAAACAGTACAATGTTGTATAAGATATTGATCGTATGTCTCCTGTAGGAACAGAATATATTCTCTGTAAAAGGGACTCTCCAAGAACTGGGGAATGCACAAAGGGTAGATACAAGAGTCTAAAACGTAAAAGGGATTTTCTTGGCTGAGCATTCATAATAAAATCCAGATAGAATTGTCTCTGCAGAATGTCTCTTAAGCATGTATTTTCCTGAAGTCTATCCAATAGTTTTGTATGAAAGTATGTTGTTTATGTCTAATAAAAATAATTAGTTTTTTTTTCATGTGGAGCAATAACTTTCATGTTGATTTCAACATATTTATTTGCTAATTTGGAGAAGAAACATTACAGTCTGCCACTATCCTAGCTATGAAATATTTAGAAAGTGTTGTATTTTTTATTATTTTTGTTCACTGATTTTAATGTATACTTTCCTGCAGAATAGTGATCAAAAAGACAATGTTCTTGAGGCATACAATTGCTTTACATGATGTTAAGCCCAGTTCACGTCTTAATCAACACTGTGGAGTCATTGCTGTCAGATTCAGTAATCTCTTTATGTTATTAACAAAGAGTCCTTCCAGTCTTTTTCTTTTTCAAATTTTCTAATTAAAGTGCCATATAGTGGACTATTTTAGTTGTTGCTACTGTTAAGATGTGGGCTATGGCACTCCCACCTCATTTTCTTATGAATCTTTTTATGGCTTCAGTTGCATTCAAATTATACTTTTAAGTTGTTGAAAATTGAGATTTCAACTTAAGTTTGTATCCACCATGACCCCAAGATATGTGTAATGGTGGAAATAATCCACCCTTGGTGTTCCCACTGCTAAGTTGAATTTTGGGATGGGGAACCCACAACACATTAATTTAGTTTTATTTGGTTATTTTTTGTTTTCTACACAGTCGATTCAGTTGTCATCATAGAGCGTTCTACATGGTGGAAAAAATAACTTACGTCCAATTCACAAAGATAAATTTAGACATTGGTCTACGTGCCCCTAAAGTTACTACTCATAACTTTACCTTTGTGATTACCCAAAACTAGTGAACTTATACTAAAGTTTAGGTTTTTCTTTGTGAATTGTCCCAATGTCATCAACATAGGTTAGTTATGGCTTCTAAATATTGGCTCGCATTGGTGCATCTCTGTCATCTTGTTGTAATGCTTCTGATAGATCACCTAGCTAAAGAGAGAAAAGTAGTGCGACTAAAGTGCAGCCTTGTTTCAAGCTATTACTTGTTGTTATTTTTTGAAGTCATTCTCCTCCAGTCTGACAACTTTATTCAGACCCAAGTATTATTATATAACTGAACTGTTAAATGTAACAAACTTGGGTCTAAATCTCATTAGGCTAATTTGGCCAGTAATAAGAGTCTTTCCACTTTATCAAATGCCACCTGAATAGTCAATGAAGCATGCAAATAAATATTTTGGCTCAAATGGAATTGCCATTTGTGTTAAAATTCTTAAGGCTACAATTTTATCAATCAATAAAGGTCTTAGAGTCAGATATATGACCTTTTGTTTAGCGAATCACAATTTGCTATTTGTTTGCAAATTGCAAATTGCAATTCACTAACTAAATTTACAATAGAGATAACAACACTATTTGTGATTCCCAAATGGGTTGAAAGGGGCCTGCTTCATTAATATTTATGAGGAAGGTTGCAATTTGTGACTCAATTATGAATGGGCAAACTCCCAGGGATAGCGGCCTTCTGGGGTCCACTGCCTGCTCTGAAAAAGCATTTTCGCTTTCATTCATGAAGGACAAAGGGGGCCTCTTACTGTTTGCGAATGGGTTATCATCAATTTGAAATTGGTGTTAACTGTGATTGTTTTGCGACCGCATTCATGGTTACAAAACAATCATACATGGCCTTGCAAGTCGCAATTAGGAAGGGACACCCTTGGAATACCCCTTCCTAGTTATGAGTCACAATCCCTATTTTGCTAGTAGGTAACAGGATACCAAGTCCCAAATTAGGGATGGTACATTGTACAAGGCCATTTTGAAGTCGCAAACAGCGATTTTCGTACTTTGCATTTTCTGTCCATTCAACCAAAATCTTTGATAACGATTTTGCAAAGAGGTTTCCAACTATGTCTAATAATGCAGTTAGTGGGTAACTATTGAGAGTGTTCTTTGGTCCTCTCTTGTATATGGTTTGCAGTGTTGAACCTTTCCATGTTGAAAGTACCTGGCCTCTAAATAATGTAGGTAAATAGTGAGATCAACAAATGGCTCCAGTTATCCACATCCAAAACTTCATAATGGCAATCAATATCCCATTAGTTACTGGTGAGCTTCTGTCGTTGGTTTCCTTATTAATTTCTTTTTAATCCGATTACATGCTGAAATGTCAAGTCTGATCCAAATAGGATTCTGTGTTGTTTTTTTTGTCAAGTCAGATCCACATATCATTCTTTGTTGATTTTTTTTTGAGTTTCATAATTTTCATACAGATTTCATTAAAAATCATTCCAAGTCCTATAGTCTATAGGGAATATGATAGTCGCATCCGTTTTATAGGTGTTGCTCCAAAAACCAACTAGAGTCCAAAATGTGTGAATGTTCTTAGATAGCACAGATTACTGTAGCTATGTCCTGGCAACTTTGTGATTACTTATTGTAATTCTAGCTATATTTAGTGTATTTTGTAGTTGTTTAATATTCATGTCTCTTGTTAGTGATGGTTCTGCCTTCAAAGGCTGTCTTAAGTGTTTTGTATATATCTTTTTTAGTTTTTCAATTGTAGTGGGTCTTAGTTTTTGCTTCTCATGAGAAAAAATGTTATTATTCTCTGCTGATGACAAGAAATTAAGCATATTCTTGAATAGGTGAGTACAACACCTTATGTCTAGAGGCATATACAAGAGAGGGTTTACTGTTAGTTCCTTACATTTGACAATTGGTCCTTCCCACAGATTTATGCCTCTTGAGTTAAAGATTCTGTCCCAGACAATTCTCATTCCTACATTATCATGCATTTCTGAGGTTTTGAGTGATTATCAGTGTATGTGCCTGAATTCCACAGCTAAGAATGATGTGCTGTGGTTGATGGTCACTTTCTACTCCATGTTTTATTTGATAAACTAGGGGTTGATGTAGCTTGTGGAGTTCCAGTATGCAGAATTCAATGATGTGCTTAAAAACCTCTGTTGAATTCCGTCAGTGAGTGGAATTGCTTGGTGTACCTGTTTACACAATGGCGCTCATTATAACCCTGGCGGTCAAAGAACGCCAGGGCTGTTTCGACGGAAGCACCGCCAACAGGCTGGCGGTGCTTCCCATGGGATTACGACGCTGCAGTTGCACCGCCGGGACCGGCAGTTTCCCGCCACATTGGTCACAGCGGTTGTAATCCCCAGCGCAGCACTGCTTGCAGCGCTGCTCAGGGGATTACGAGTCCCCCTCCCGCCAGCCTTTTCATGGCGTTATACACTGCCATGAAAAGGCTGGTGGAAAGGGGAATCGGGGGGCCCCTTGGGGCCCCTGCCACGGCCCCATGGAGCTTTTCACTGTCTGCATAGCAGACAGTGAAAAGCGTGACGGGTGCAACAGTTGCACCCGTCGCACTGCAGCAACACCTCTGGCTCCATTTGGAGCCGGCTCCCGTGTTGCAGCCGAGATCCCCGCTGGGCCGGCAGGTGGAAACTAGGTTTCCACCTGCCGGCCCAGCGGGGATCTCCAAATAGCCACCGCGGGAGTGCGGCCGCATTGGCGGCCGCCAGCGGATTCAACTTGGCGGGCGGCGCTTGCCGCCCGCCAATGTTGAAATGAGGGCCTATGTTTTTCATGTTCAGAAACACAATGCATGTTCTCACGTTGAAAATATCATGCGAACCGCACCACAGTTAGCATGGGCATGGCCTCTTTGTTTTCTCTGTCTCTCTGTGCATGGTGCTGTGCCTAACTTTAATCCCCCCCTAGATCTTTACAATCCCACCATTTTCTAAATTATCCACCCCCCATTTTCTTTTATTTCATCAGTGTTGTGCATTGTGTGTTTCTGTCATTTTTTGTAACCTTTTGAATGCTTTATTCTTTTGCTTTTCCCTTTACTTCTTTACATGTTTTTCTTTCTTCCTTCATTCTGATTCTCCCACTTTCTTTTTTCCAGCCGGCGCCATGGCAGAGCAAGGCCGCAGAGGGAATGGCCATTTTGTTTTCCGTACGGCTGCTAACTGCTTACCTTGCAGACATTGGTGCTGCAAAAGGGTGCAGCCCCACCCTATTTTTAGTGAGGCAGAAGTGGCAGCACTTGTGTTTTTTTGTTCAGTGCCACCTCCCCTCCATGCCTGCAGCAAGCAGCAGGTCTGGGAGCAGCTACGCCCTTCAGGAGGATTGACTGCTATGGGGGAGGGTGTGTAAGTTGGTGGGTCGGCACACTGGGGTCCAGAGCACCCAGCAGCAGTTGACACAATACTGGGCAGACATATTGGACCACAAACAGGACCTGTTCGACCTGCTTGGCATTGAGGTGTCAGGGCTCAGTGAATAAATAGTTCATTATTTTTAGTGTGTGTTTCTCAATGCTAAGTTTTTTTTTTCTAATAACAGTGTTGCTGACTCTCAGAGGTAAGTTACATTTAGGTTATGATGAATATTGTGTGATCCAGCTATAGCTAGCTAGGTGCTCAGTCAGCGCTTCCTAATTGTACTTGTCAGTGCGCAGTTGGGCTGATTATTTATGAAGCAATGCAGACTGAGACTCCTCCTGTCACCAATAATAAGATAGTGGTATTAGTAGTAAGTGATATCAGTGAGTTACCATACCCTTCTTTGCAGCCTTCCTTATGTAGCTTATGCTGTCACTCTCAATCATAATCTCTTGGTGATGTGCAGTATAATAGTATGCATTTATGTATTTGAAAAAAAAGGGAGACTGAGTTGGTCCATCAAAGGAGGTTGACAAGCAAAGATTATTTGATGCAATATAAATAGGTCAGTAGTGGTACACAGTTGCAAATGTAGTTTCCGAAATTTGAAGGAGGTGTAGGAAATTAATAGGTCAACTTGAGTCGAGTCAATACTAGCCCTAAAAGTGATCTGATTTAGAAAAGTACAATGCTACTGTGTTTGTCTTTGCCAGTCAAAACATGTTTTGAGAGATCAACTGAACCACTAATTTATTTTTTCATTCTTTATTTCTCATCTCAGCAACAGTAAGAAGAGGGCAACGTTTGAGGCAGGACCAGGAGACGATGGTGCCAGTGCCCTACTAGTGGGGCAACTGGCAGGTCTGCTGGCCCCAGTAAGACTTCCTGTTATATTATTATTATTTCCCTAACTTCCACCTTTCCCCATTTCAAAAATGTTTCTTTTATTTTAACTGTATATAGCTACCTTTTTTGTACTTATTTTTGTTCTTTCTAAACTCTGTTAAATTCTTGTTATTCCTGCAATTTTCTATTATTCATTTTTCTATAGCTGACTTCCTCCTGTTTGCACTAGTGTGCAGCGTCTTCAGCTTTGTTACTAAGCTTACCTTTCCCTTCTCCCCTGATATATCTTGCGGATTGGTACTGCAATACTAAGAGGACATATTTTAAGGAAAGGACTCTACCGACAAGATTGCATGGCCAAGTCAGCTTTTCTATGCATATTTGTGAAGGTCTTCTTTTCTTTGCTCATGCCCATTGCATTTGCCAACTAAGACCTCACCATAAGTCCTCCTGAATTAACCAAAATATTCCACCCCTTTATTGTGCTTCAGTGACTTATCTCGGCACCTTGAAACATTTGTGGTAAATTTGACTAGTTGGCTTTCCTAACATAGTTAACTGACAAAATTCCTAAAGTGAATGATAGAAGAAATTTGAACTACAGTGGAGGGGGGCTATAGAGATATGAGGGGCACTTTTGCAGGGTGGTACTGAGGGAATTAGAAGAGGAGGTCATGGGAGGAAGACAACCAAAAATGACTGTCTCACTGGGTGATACCGGCGCTAAAGGCTGTGATGATAGGTATGTGGTATGGTGAATTAATAGTATGTCTTTTTTGTTTTTCAGTGTCTTCAGAGAATTTTCTGAATCAGAGAAATAGCAAAGGGAAGGTGATGACATTTACTACTGGACTCATCACACACACCAACGAGCAATTTTGTGACTCTATCTGCCTTCTACGTAGGCTAGTACTATAGACAGACAGTTTAGCCAGTAGCAGAGATGGTGTCTCGTTGGATGACTGCTGCTCAAGACCTAACTCAGGTTATGGAAAATAGCTCTGAGGAAGGATGAGGGACTGAGACCGCATCTGAGGGAGAGGACAATGGGACAGAATCTGGGAGTGATTTTTCAGTCCGCAGAGTCCCATCCAACGACACCTCTTCCAGTGATTCTGAGGGAGAGGATGAGGACAGTTGTGCTGATTCTTCCCAAGCACAATTTGTGTAGCGGGACAACACCAGGTTAGCCCAACCCAAAGAGCAGGTGTGTGCGGTGGCAAGCACAGAGAGAGTGCTCTCTTGGTAGCCCCCCGATTTAGTTCAGCCCCAAATTCTACCTTTTACTGGTGATGCTGGATATAAAGTTGATACGGCCAACTTTTTGTCAGTTGACTATGTCCATCTATTTTTGGATGTTGACTTCCTTCAGGAAATTGTGCAGCAAACAAATTTGCGTGCAGACTAATTTCTGAGGGAGCATGGAGGCACTCTAGGGCCCTGTTCTAAGGCACGCCAGTGGACTCCCACTTCGACGGTGTAGTTGAAGATATTTTTGGGCCTTGCGCTCAAAATGGGGTTAGTGCACAAACCTACCTTGCAGTCCTACTGGACGACTTGCACGGTTTTGGTAACCCCCATCTTCGCACCATATATGAGCAGAGATCGTTTTTTGCTACTGCAGCGCATGCTTCTACTTCAGGAAATCATGAACTTCCTTATGGCCTACTTGACACATATATCCACCGTCAAAATGTGGTAGGTGTTCTGTTCAATTAGCGTGCATTAAACTCCCCACAATGCACATATTAGTGGACAGAACATATGTCACATTGTCACGGAGTACCTGTGTGGCAAATTGTTAAAGGCATGACTGTTATTTGAAGTGCTTGCTAGGGAACTTATGTATGCTACACAAGGACCACCATAATTGCCTACGAGAACCAGAGTAAATGTAATAAGTCAAACAAATGTCCTATCAGATATATTCACCAACATTTCTACTTGTTTGAAAGTGTGCAAACTCAATTGTAGCTTCACTTTCAAAGCAAAAGTCGAAGTGTTGGTGAATGAGTCCGACAGGATATTTGTTTGACTTTTTACTTTAGAGACCTTATGATTTCTTCACCAGCATGTCTGCCTTAGTTTCAATGGTAGATATGCTTGCTCAGTTTGAGGAATAGGCCTCCCAAGGCATTCTCAGATACCCCCAACTTGCATCCACAAACTAGTATAGGTTCAATTGGCAATTATGCAGGATTGGTTAGGACTCTGATGAAGACAGAGACATGAATGGGTAAGGAAAGCCTATGGTAGGTGTGCCTTCACAGGGATATTCCACAAGTAGAAGGCAGATAGTAAAGGTCGTACAGATGTACATCATCTACACCCATGGATTCAAACCCATTGGTGCCATCCCAGCACTGAAGGACAATGATATGTATGGCTCAGTGTTTGACCTGGTTTTCATGTTCATCCACCATCAGAACTTAGTAGATGTTCAAGTTGCTGTATGATAAGTACATTACAGTCACAGCACTGCACAAAATGTTGGCTGGGACATCTGCTACTTTGCTGAAGAATGCCCCAGCATGTCTGCCTTAGTTTCAAAGGTAGATATGATCACTCAGTTCGAAGAATCGCTTTGTACGGCATACTCGGACTCCCCCAACTTGCATCCACAAACTGGAAGGAGTTAGATTTAGCACAGTGAGTGCGTTAAAGGTGCATGAAAAACATGTCTTCCTGAGCCTCAAGTGGCTGTCATGGGAGTCATTAGTAAATATTTTGTTACGCATGCCTTTGCTAATGTTCAGGAAGAAGGAGGCAGGTACTTGACAGGTGGTAAAATGTAGTCCAACGTATTCTGTCCTGTGGCATATGAATGTGATGAGCACTTGTCTGGCAGTGGTAAGTTAATGTGAGTGCAGTGATTGGTTCGATTGGGCCCTTGGCCGGCGGTAGGAAAGGGTTGTTTGTTGTGCGTGAATGGCGTGTGAATGGACCATAAAGAGGTTGGTGCCTGGACGCAGCTTTATGGCCCACCTTCAGAATGCTTGGTTTCAATATTCAGATACAAACCATAATTTCTGGAGGTGCTAAAACCAACCAGTGTGAATGGTGGATTACCTTTAACATACTAGTACCAGGGGAGCCTAACGGTGCATGACTTGCGTGGGTCTCACCAGTTTTCCTTTGCCCAGAATTCCCTTAAAATCACAAGCTTTGCTTAAAAAAAACACTTTTGCCTTGCATTTCAGTGAGGGGAAGTCCTGGAGTCTGCAGGCAGCCACAAATGTTCTACCACCCAGTGTTACACTAAGTCTCCAGAGAAAAACATTGCCTCACTTTAGTGGGTGGGCAAGTGACCATAACAGAGAAGCACCCAAAATGGATTGTGGAGACATCAAAATTACCTACTACCAAACAGCCTGGTTTTGTAAGACAGTCATCTGAGTATTTGGTCATGGGCTCTGAGGACCAATAGGGAAACCTACCAAACCCAGACATTTCTGAAAACTAGACACCTGGGACAGTCCACGGAAGTGTGACGTGTGTGGATTTCACAAAGTTTTCTTACCCAGAATACCCTGCAAAAGTGAAACGTTGATTATAAACACTATTGTTCCTTGCTTTTTCATTACAGAAACTACAGGAATGTGCAGGGATCAACAAAATTCCTACCACCAAGGGTTTCCCCACTTGTCCTGATAAAAACACAACCCCACCTGTGTGCCTGTGCCTATTTCCTGCATCAGGAAGGGATCACTCCAGAGTTAACAGTAGCCCTCATGCAAGCACTTCCATTGACCCTTGTGTGATCCATTCCTGTCGCGGGCACTATCCTACCCACACATGGAAGGTACCATTTTTATTGGGAGACTTGGGGGAATGCTGGGTGGAAGGATGTTTGTGGCTCCCTTCAGATTCCACAATTTTCCATTAACGAAATGTGAGGGAAAAGTGTTTTTTCAACCACATTTTGAGGTTTGCAAAGGATTCTGGGTAACAGAAACTGGTGAGAGCCCCAAAAGTCACCCCATCTTGGGTTCCCCTAGGTGTCTGGTTTTGAAAAATGTGTGGGTTTGGTGTGTTTCCCTAAGTGCGTGCTGAGCTACAGCCCAAAATCCACAGCTAGACACTTTCTGAAAAACACATCAGTTCTCAATGTAAAAATTTAAGCTGTCCATGTTGTGTTTAGGGGCTTTTCCTGTCGTGGACACTTGGCCATTTTTATCGGGAAACTTTGAGGAATTCTGGGTGGAAGGAAGTTTGTGGCTCCCCTCAGATTCAAATTTTTGTCAAATTGTGAGGTTTGCGCAAGATTATGGGTGCCAGAACCTGATGAGAGCCCCACAAATCACCCCATTCTGGATTCCCCTAGTCTAGTTTTAAAAAATATATAGGTTTGCTAGGTTTCCCTAGGTGCCGGCTGAGCTAGAGGCCAAAATCCACAGTTAGGCACTTTGCAAGAAAGAGGTCAATTTTCTTTGGGAAAATGTGATGTGTCCATGTTGTGTTTTGGGGCATTCCCTGTTGTGGGCACCAGGCCTACCCTCACAAGAGAGGTACCATTTTTATTGGGAGACTTGTGGGAATGCTGGGTGGAAGGGAATTTGTGGCTCCTCTCAGATTCCTGCACCTCCTATCACCGACATGTGAGGAAAAGTGTTTTGTTTGCCAAATTTTGAGGATTGGAAATAATTCTGGGTAACAGAACCCGGTGAGAGCCCACACGTCACCACATTCAGAAATTCCCTAGGTGTCTAGTTCTCAAACATATATAGGTTCTCAAGGTTTCCCAAGTTGACGGCTGAGCTAGAGGCCAAAATCCACAGCTAGGCACTTTGCAAAAAACAGGTCAATTTTGTTAAGGAAAATGTGATGAGTCCATGTTATTTTTCAGGGCATTTCCTCTAGGTCTACCCTCAAAAGTGAGATACCATTTTTATCAGGAGACTTGGAGGAATACTGGGTGGCAGAAAATGTGTGGCTTCTCTCAGATTCCCGAGCTTTCTATCACCGAAATGTGAGGGAAAAGTGTTTTTTTTTGCCAGATTTTGAGGTTTGCAAAGAATTTTGTGTAACAGAACCTGGTGAGAGCCATACAAATCACCCCATTCTGGATTCCCCTAGGTGTCTAGTTTTCAAAAATATGTAAGTTTGCTCATTTCCCTCGCTAGAGTCCAAAATCCATAGCTAGGTACTTTGCAAAAAACAGGTAAATTTTCTTTGGGAATATGTGATGTATCCTGTTTTTTCCACTGTTTCTGCCGTTTTTCTGACCTCTCCTCCTTCCTTCTGACCTCCGCTTCTAGTCTGTGTTCTGTATTACCTGTCTCCACTGTTTCCGCCGCTTTTCTGGCCTTCTCTCCTTCCCTCTGTCCTCCGCTGCGAGTCTGTGTTCTGTATCACCTGCTTCCACTGTTTCCGCCGCTTTTCTGGCCTTCTCACCTTCCCTCTGTCCTCCGCTGCGAGTATGTGTTCTGTATCACCTGCTTCCACTGTTTCCGCCGCTTTTCTGGCCTTCTCTCCTTCCCTCTGTCCTCCACTGCTAGTCTGTGTTTTGTATTGTCTGTTTCCACTGTTTTTCCACGGTTCCTGACCTCATCCACTTTCCCTCTGTTTTCGACTTCTCTCTACTAGCCTGTATATTGTCTTTTGCTTTTTGTGCCTTTCTTCACTTCTTTTTTGACGATTTCTTTCCCTCACCGTTTCCTTCTTTTCTGGGCTATCTCGACCCTTGTGCGCTCCCCGGCTCCTGCCTATTCCCCGCTGCTGCGTCCCTACGGCGTCGCCCCCCTTCCGCCCCCATTCGCTCTCCCGCCCCCGCCCGCCTCCCGCCTCCCAGCTACCCCTCCATCCCACCTCCCCCTCTTAATGGCGGTCGCTGCGCGGCCGCGCCACTGGCAAGCCCGTCTGCGCCCTTCCGTGCCCGGACCGCGCCCAGCGCCAGTCCCCCTGGCCCTACCAGCCAAACCCCCCCCAGAATACACTACCACCCCCACTCCCTCCTCTCCCTCAACCCGGGGGCTCACCCCAACTGCATACTAACCAGCTCCACACACACACAAGGCCCCTTCTCCTGCCACACCTGCCTATTCTCCTGCTCCACCCCCCAAGCACCCCACGCCAACACCAAACACAACATCCCCCACACAACTACATCCGCACCCACAAACAAGCCAAACAACACGCACACGCCCCACGCCAATGCCATCTCTACCCACAGCAACACCACAAACACCCCCGCATACGCTATCTCACATCACAACAACCACACCACCCGCAACCATCTCAGCTGTCTGCTAATAAACACACGGTCCCTACACAAACATGCCATAGAACTCTGGGACCTCATCACATCACACTCACCCAACATCGTCTTCCTCACAGAAACATGGACAAACCTCCCATCTGAGCCAGACATAGCCACAGCCACTCCGGAGGGCTACAAACTCCAACGCAAAGACCGCCTTAACAAACCTGGAGGCGGCATCGCCATCCTCTACCGAGACACCATCAAGGTCACCACCAACACCCTTGAAACTCTCAACAACGCAGAACACATGCACTTCCTCATCCACATCAACGACACCACCACCCTCAGAGGCACACTCATATACAGATCCCCTGGACCACGCCCCCCCTTCTGCGACACCATCGCTGACACCATCAGCACGCACACTCTCACCTCCACAGACTACATACTCCTCGGCGACTTTAACTTCCACCTGGAAAACCCCCTAGACCACAACTCCTCCTCCCTCCTGGACAACCTCACCAACCTGGCACTCAAACAACTGTTTACAGCCCCCACCCATTCAGCTGGACACACACTCGATGCCATTTTTACCGCAAGCCAACACGTCACCTACACCCACACCACCAAACTCCAATGGACAGACCACCATTGCGTCCACTTCTCCTACAACAAAGCACCCACACACCACCACCAACACACCACCCCCTACCGCATGTGGGACAAGAACCCCACGGAACACCTGAACTCCCAACTGACACAAACTCCCCCACCCAACACCACCGACCCCAACATCGCCGCACACAACCTCAACAAATGGATCACCACCTGTGCCGACGCTCTCGCGCCCCTCAAAAAAAACATCACCACCCGCAATATCAAGAACGCCCCATGGTTCACCACTGAACTCCACGAGTCCAAACGCAAATGCCGCAAAGCAGAGAAAACCTGGAGACAAGAACCCTCCGCCACAAACCTCTCCGCCCTCAAAACCACCACACGCATCTACCACCAACTCATACGCACCACCAAAAGAGCACACTACAAGGAACATATTGACAACAACTCCCAAAGCAGCAAAGAACTCTTTGCCATCATCAAAGAGCTCTCCAAGCCCAAAGCCAGCAACCAAAACCCCCCACACACACAAACCCTCTGCAACTCCCTCTCAAATTATTTCCACCGCAAAATCCAGGACATACACAACAGCTTCATACCACACACACCCTCCACACACAACCCCCACCCACCCAACACAAACCCACCACACACACCCCCAACCTACTCACCACCTGGGCCCCCACCACTGATGAAGAAACTGAAAAGACAATTCACTCTGGCTCCCCTACCGACCCATGCCCCCACCGAATATACAACAAGGCCAGTCCCACCATAGCCCCTAAACTCGGAGCCATAATCAACAGCTCATTCGCAACCGCCACCTTCCCTGACCTCTGGAAACATGCGGAAGTTACTACACTCCTAAAAAAAACAAAGGCGACCCAGACGACCTCTCCAACTACCACCCCATCTCCCTCCTCCCTTTGCCAGCCAAGGTCATGGAAAAACTAGTCAACTCCCGACTATCCCACTTCCTCGAGACAAATCACACACTTGACCCCTCCCAATTTGGGTTCCGCAAGAACCACAGCATGGAAACCGCTCTCATCACTTGCACCGACGAAATCAGATCCAGATTCGACATGGGCGAGACCGTAGCACTCATACTCCTTGACCTCTCGCAGCCTTCGACACTGTCTGCCACCACACACTCCTTACACGACTCCACGACGCCGGGATCCGCCACCTAGCCCTGGACTGGCTCACCTCTTTCCTTACTGACAGAACCCAAAAAGTCAGTCTCCCACCCTTCCAATCCTCTGCCACCAAAATCACATGCGGAGTCCCACAAGGCTCCTCCATCAGCCCCACACTCTTTAACATCTACATGGCCCCACTAGCCAACATCCTCAAACCCCACGGCACCACCATCCTCTTATATGCTGATGACACACAACTAATTTTTTCCCTCACGCGCAACCCCACCACCGCCAAAACCAACCTACACGCTGCACTCCTTGACACCGCTGCCTGGATGACAGCCAACCACCTGAAACTCAACTCCAACAAAACTGGAATAATCCTTTTTGGTCCTCACAAAAACACTTGAGACCCCTCTTGGAGGCCCACCACATTAGGCCCCGCACCCACCCCCGCAAACCACGCACGCAACCTCGGCATCATCATGGACCCCTCCCTCTCTATGACCCAACAAACCAACGCCCTCACCTCCTCATGTTTTAACACACTCCGCACACTGAAGAAGACATTCAAATGGATCCCCACAGAGACCAGAAAAACAGTCACCCACACACTCATCAGCAGCAGGCTTGACTACGGCAGCGCCCTCTACGCCGGCACCACACAAAAACTCAAACGCAAACTACAACGAATCCAGAACTCAGCAGCACGACTCATCCTCGACCTGCCCCGACATGAACACATCTCACCACACCTCAAATCCCTCCTCTGGCTCCCCATAGACAAAAGGATCACCTTTCAGATCCTCATCCACGCGCACAAATCCCTCCACAATACCGGCCCAACCTACCTCAACGAGAGAGTGACCTTCCACACTCCCACATGCCACCTCCGCTCCACCGACCTCTCCCTCGCCACAGTACCCCGCATCAAACATACCACCACGATGCAGATCCTTCTCCTATCTGGCCCCCAAAGCCTTGAACTCCCTCCCCACCCACCTCCGCAAGACCCAGGACCTCCTACTCTTCAGAAAAAACCTTAAAACCTGGCTTTTCGAACAGTGATCTCCCCCCCTCCAGCGCCTTGAGACCCTAACGGGTGAGTAGCGTGCTCTATAAATCTCTTTTATTGATTGATTGATTGATAGCCACATCGTGTTTTGGGGCATTTCCTGTCGCAGACACTAGGCCTACCCACACAAGTGAGGTACCATTTTTATCAGGAGACATGGGGGAACACGGAATAGAAGAACAAATGTTGCCACCCATTGTCTTTCTCTATATTTTCTCCTTCCAAATGTAAGACAGTGTATAATAAAGAAGTGTATTTGAGAAATACCTTGTAATTCACATGCTAGTACGGGAGCCACTGCTTCTCAACACCTTATCTTGTGCCCATTTTGGAAATTTAAAAGTTTCCTTGATACCTATTTTTGACTCTTTATATTTCACTAAATAAATTGCTGTATACCTGGTATACAATGAAAATCCATTGCAAGGTGCAGCTCATTTATTGGCTCTGGGTACATAGGGTTCTTGATGAACATGCACGCCCTATATATCCCCGTAACCAAAAGAGTCCAGCAGACGTAACGGTATATTGCTTTAAAAAATCTGCCATAGCTGGAAAAAGTTATAGAAGAAAACATGGTAAGAAAGAGCTATTTTTTCACCTTAATTTCAATATTTTTTTTATTTTAGCTGTCCTTGAAGGATTTATACAAATGACCACTTTCTGAATTCCGAATTCTGTCTACTTCTCAGAAATGTTTAGCTGTCTGGGATCTTGCTTTGGTTTTACACCCATTTCTGTCACTAACTGGAAGGAGGCTAAAAGCACAAAAATAGTAAAAATGGGAAATGTGCCAGTAAAATGCCAAAATTGTGATGAAAAATTTGGTTTTCTGATACAAGTCTGCCTGTTGCTAAAAGCTGGGAAGATGGTGATTTTAGAACCACAAATCCTTTGTTGATGCCATTATCAGGGACAAAAACACATGCTTTCTTCTGCAGCCATGCTTTCTCATTTTTCTGAAATAAATGATGTTTTAGCTGTATTTTGGCTAATTTCTTGCTCTCCTCCAAGAAAACCCGCAAACTATGGGTACCTTTAGAATCCCTAGGATGTTGGAAAAAAAGGACTTAAATTTGGCATTGATAGCTCATGTGGACAAAAAGTTATGAGGGACTAAGCGCAAACTGCCCCAAATAGCCAAGAAATGGCTCAGCACTTGGGGAGGAGGGGAAGGCCCAGCAGCTAAGGGGTTAAAATGTCTCCGTTATTGTAAATGTGTATGTTAAGTTGTTAAGGCCTTATTGGACAATATCTCTAGTCACTTCAAGCAATCTTCACAGTGAGAATCTTGCTGTCAAACAATAAATTGCTACATTAGGACTCTGACAAAACATGGGACAAATTAAATGCTACTTTGGACTAGTGCCAACATCAGGACAGTGCGCCCTCTACGGGCGACAAAAAAGCAAAAACCCGGCCCTTATGCAAGAGCATAATTCATACATTGTGTTTATATGCAGTATGTTAACCTTTTGCATTGCAGACTTTAACCTTGAAAAGCACTATTAATGATGTTTGCAATAACTGTTCACTTGTAAGGTATTGCTGCAGACTGACTGAGTGTGTTAGGGTGTGGTCCCTTCTAGGACCTCAAGAAGCTTTCTCTGCAGCATGACTGGGTGTGGTTTGTGGGCTGGTCCAGACTCTATATAAGGGATCCAGCCCAGCTCTACGTGCTCCCTATTCAGAGGTCCCGGTACAGAGCAGCAGCAATTTCCTGAACTCCTGTTCCGGAGGCCTACCTTGACATCCCAGGCTTGCCTCGCATTATCTTGGTGATCCTTGAGCAGGGTGGTAAGATGGAGGTCGGGCTGGGTCCCCGACCCCGTTCTAAGAAGACTCTTGAGTTTTTGGGCGTACTCGTGAAACTTTCAGAGTACGCAAATCATTGCTCTGATGTAAATCTTGATGTTCAGATCGAAAAAGGCTTGCGTGATCATTTCATGGCATTTGCATATTCTTGTTAGAATCGTCAGTGTGCGCGATTCATTTACCGCATGTAAATCTTGGTGTTCAGATCGGCAAAGGCTTGCGTGATCTTTTCATGGCATTTGCATATTCTTGTTCGAATCGGCTGAGTGCGCGATTAATTTCCCGCATGTGAAACTTGATGTTCAGATCGGCAAAGACTTGCGCGATCGTTTCATGGCATTCACATATTCTTGTTAGAATCAGCATTGTGCGCGATTCATTTCCCGCATGTAAAATTTGGTGTTCAGATTGGCAAAGACTTGCGCAATCGTTTCATGGCATTTACATATTCTTGTTAGAATCGGCAGTGTGCGCGATTCATTTCCCGCATGTAAAACTTGATGTTCAGATTGGCAAAGGCTTGCGCGATCATTTCATGGCATTTACACATTCTTGTTAGAATCGGCAGTGTGCACGATTCATTTCCCGCATTTAAAACTGGGTGTTCAGATCGGCAAGGTGTGCTCGATCATTTCATGGCAACTAAAACTTTGATATGTAATGTTTGTTGAAGTGCACACATTTATCCTGAGTCTATGTTTTTTCCTGTTAAGATGCTAAATTCAAAATGTGACATTCTTTGTGCATATTAAGTCCCTAGTACAATTCCAATTGTTTTCCAGGAACTGTTTCAGATTGACTTTTGGTCTTCATGTTAAAAAAAGCAGTGTTTATTCTGAAAACAGTATTTTAGAAGGTTCATGTATTTCTAAACATTATGTGACATTTTATGAAAGCTCATATGAAACATTGCATTAATCATTCTTTGTTTGTTCCAGGTATCCAGAGTTCTTGAGGTCTAGTTTAAGTCACTTCTTAGATTATCCATGGTTACAGTAGGACAATGCTTAGAACCATATTCTAATGAAAGTCAATGTGATTATATTCTGATATTGTGTTGTTTAACCTTTTGCTTCCTACAGGTCTCCTTCCCAGCTGTTCCCTACCTAATCCCCTTTTCCCCACTTGGACTCTCTTAGACTCTGCGATATTCCTATCAGAGTTTTGGAGCTGTCTTGTGGTGGACATGTTGGGAACGTGCGCCTTATGAACATCTTACAATCTTTCCAAAAACTTTTTGTTACATGATGGTCAGTGGTTCCATCAGATACAAGGGACTGCGATGGGTTCCAGGTTTGCTCCCTCTAATGCCTGCCTATTCATGGGTTGGTATGAGAGAGAGCATGCCTGGGTCAGACATGCCACTCACTGGACAGACCTATTAGTCTTCTGGGGCAGATACATAGATGATATTATTCTCCTGTGGAAAGGGTGTGCGGAACAACTATTGGCATATCATCTCTTTCTCAATGACAATCCATTCAAGGTCAAACTGAGCTTACAGTACTGTAGAGAACTGATAGATTTCCTTGATATAAGATTTTATGTTGAAAACAATGAGATAGAAAGCACTCTCTTTAGGAAGCCTACATCGTGTAATAGTGTTCTTTATGCTAGCAGTGCTCATCTGAAATCAGTCATTAACAATATCCCTTGTGGTGAAACGGTTCGCAAAAGGCGCAACTGTAGCACCAGTAACGCATTCACTGCCCACATTGATAAAGCCAAACAGAGATACAAAAATCGAGGATACATTGAAGATGTTCTAACAAATGCACATAAACTTATTGGTACACTACAAAGACACACAACACTCACAACCAACACCAAAAAAATAAAAGACAGGTCTAGTCATTTGACGTTTATCACTCAATTTTCTACATTGAGTGATGACATATACAAGATTCTGCGTAGGCACTGGCACCTACTATTAGAAGTACCTGGTATCAGTAGTTCCATTCCCAGGAAACCACAGGTGACCTTTCGTAGGGGTCGGACTGTGAGGGACCACCTATGCCCCAGTTATATCACTACGAATAGGACATATACGTGGCTACCCACAGGTCCTAAAGGTTTCTTCATTTGCCATGAATTTAATATGTGCAGTTTGGGTGTTGATAAAATCAGGAGTTTCAGCTATAATACTGGCAAAAGGTATGAAATCAGACATTTCATTAACTTCAAAACAAAATATGCTGTTTATATTTTAGGCTGCAGTTGTGACAAAATCTATGTAGGCAGTACCATCAGACTCCTTAAACTCCGTATACAGGAACACATCCGTGCAATAAAAAACAAAGATATGAGATATCCTTTGGTGCTCCATATGATGGAGCAACATCCCAATGACAGTAAAATCTGGTTCCATGGGTAGATCAGGTATTAGCTAATCGGAGAGGAGGTGACAGAGAACTGGCAAGGAGGCAGCATGGATATGCCACTTACGGGCTGTAGGAATGGGCCACAATACTGATGAGGAATTTCATTACTTCCTTTAAGTATCTCATTTAGTATATAGTATCTCATATAGTCACTCTTTATGGGTTGACAACTCTGTCATTGCTAATGTTTCAATAGGTATAGTACTGATCCCAGGCACCCTCATATCCTAATAAGGACCACCTCTTAGTCTATGTCCTCTCTCATACTGATGTATGTGCGCTCACGTTGGCTATTCAATATTGTTGTTGTGTTCCCTCACTTCTTTTCCTCTTTCCCATCACCTCTTCCTTGTTCTTCATGCTTTTGTATGCAGTCCTTATTTTTTCTATACAAGATTATTTATTAATCTAATGGTTCTGTACCTTTTTTCTACCCTTCATTGTTGATGCCTGTGAAAGTGCTTTCTCTGCTTTCGAGTACCGCTATTTTCTATGAAATTTTTCTTCATGACCGCTCTTTTACTCATTTTTATAAATTTTTTTCTTTCTTCTATGTCACATGTGCTATTTCGTTATATAATATATCATTATTATTATTTTCCCAACTTCATATGTTTTTTATTTATTTCCCCCAGTCTCAGTTTTCTTCTCTTTTTCCGATTCCTGCTGTTCTTATCTCTTATATATTACTTTCTAGCTTTTAGTGGGTTATTCCAAGATGGCCACCTTCATTTCTTCAATCAGCACTGTCTTTTGCCGATCTGTTGCATTAGCAATGTTTTTCCCATGTTTCCATGGGAAAATGGTGCTGTCGACTTGCTTTAAAAATTAGCCCTATCCCATGCTCGGCTTGGACGCATCTCGTACGGGACCGGCAGAGCCTCGCCAACATGATGCGTTTTCGCCTCGCTACCTACTTGGTAAGCACTTTCAACGCTCTAGTGCTTGTTCTTTGGCCTCTTTTTCTACATGTGGGATATATTTGTTACTGGCCACCGCCATTGCATGCCTTGCAACCCCAATGTTTCTGGAGAGGGCTGGCATTAAGATTTATTAAATATTTCAGCTTTTACTAACATGATTGCCTAAAGCGTTCCCTCATCTATTCTCGCAATAACAATATATATTTAATTATCTACATTTCCTTTGTTCCTTTTCACTTTGCCCACCGTTTATTTTAATGTTTGCATTCTTATTAATTACTCTACCTCACTTTAACAAAACGAGCTGAGTACTTCACAGCGTTTTTATGGGGCACTTTACTTCACCATTGCCTCATTATTATAAGGTTCCTTTCCTCTCTGTGTTCTCTACATTTTTTGTCCATCTAATACTTACTACTCTTTTCTGTGACATGCTAGGTTTGATTTTGTGTCGCTTTTCTTTTCATTGTTAGTCTACCACTCTTGCATTACGTTTTGTTGGCATCAATGACCTCAATAATCAGCATGAGAGAAAATATTGATTACCACTTATACATAAGGTAGGACTTTCTTGATTCATATTTTTTCTGGATAATTCACATATAGGATCAAATTAAAAGCCCCTTTTTACATCAGGCTTCAACAATATTTACTTTGAGCAATGTTCTTTTCTATATTTGGTGGTATCTATACATTGTGGTATTACGTTTTGGACCGTCTACAATTGTTATCAACAGTTTAAAAGCAAGCATTCATCTTTTTATGTTACACCTCATCTCCAGGCACTATCTTTTGGCAAGCATCGCCGGCTCTTTTTGTTTGGACACTTCTTTTTATCTTCTTTTTTCTTTGGTGGATGTTACATATGTACGTAGTGCTATTTCATGCCTATTCACTATATTTGTGCATTATGTGTATCAACTTCTTGTTAATTTATCACATTGTATTATTCTTATTTTTATTTTTATTTTTTTCTTATTTATACTCCTTATGTGCATTTCTGTTTTGAAATTCAGTTAAATAACCTAGAGGGCTCATACTGTTTATGTATATTTTTTCTTATTTTGTCTAAATTCAGCACATTCCGTTGTGGTTGTCCCTTGTCTGCATGTTTCATAAATAATTACATATGTTAGTCTTGTTTTTAATGTGCACTTTATATTCGTAAGTAGCTTCCATATTATGTATGTATCTTTGTAAATATATTTAGGATATTTTCTCTATCATATTTCAGCCCTGAAGAAGTCCTTTGTTGACGACGAAACGCGTTGGCTGATTTGTTTTTATGTGCAAGGAAAACTAAATAAAAAGATGATCTTGTGACGATATGGACTAACTGGACTTTATTGTTCTACTTCAAGTGGTGCACTATCAAAATATTTACTATTGTATCTCTCTTGAGTTAGTACCTTGGTGGCAGGTGCTGTGATTTGTGCACACATTGATTCACAAATACTTGCTTCTTGTTTCTTTACAAGGCTTATATCCAAGTAGGGGATAGGGATAGGTGCATTTTCACTTTGAACCCGCTGCCAATCCTTTCAATAGTTTCATCTTTGCGATACCTAACTATTCATTCTGGTTTCCAAGAGTGCATTATCACTTTCCCTATCAGCTTTCCACATAACTCCTTCCATTATGAGCTCTTTGAATATTTACAGCCTTTGCCACTGTCTCTTGAACCTTTACATACAGTGTCAACAGACATCATTAAAGAGCTTCCAGCTTTGAAGTTTTTGGGAGATAATGTTGACAGCAGACATTTTACTCATTTTTCTCCATAGCAAATGATAACTGCAGTTGTAGAAGGTCCAATGGCTTTTTCCTGATATTTCACCTTCATAGATTATCCCCTACAGTTTCTCAGACAGAGGTCCTTAATATTTCACATATTTTTAGAAGGCGTTATGTAAAGAACTGGGAGGTGAGCCAGCTTTAAAATCGCCAAACTAATGGGCAGATAAAAAAAACAATTAGAGTCTGAAGCAATATTTGTACTCATTATACTTTTTAGGGCTACTAAAGTTTCACTCTTATTTCGCATGAAAGATTTCCAGCCCGGTGTTTTTCCATCTCTTCCTTGAATGGACCCTTTGCAACTACTGAATACTTACATCTATTGAAGGGACACAGATAACTTGCTTCAGAGCCTTGGTATAATTCTGAGTATATTATGAAGAAGCATTAGAACAAGTCAAGATCAAGTTCTATCCATTTTTGTCTAGGGAAGAAGTTTTTGACTGCAGGTATGTTTTCTCTCAGTTCATAGCTCACCAATTATGTTTTCTTTATGTTTCATTGCCCCCTCATCAATTCAATTCTGTGGCCTTCCAGTTAAGGCCACCTCATCCTTGAAGGATTCACTATGTTTTTCACTCTTCGCTAATGAAGCCTAATATGCCGGACCATGTTTATTAACTTACGTCTGAACCTCTAAGAATAATGGTACAAGAACAACCTAAATATGAGGTTCTAGAAATTTATGACTCAGACATTTTTAGGACAACAACAGTTTTTGATCCAATGGGAAGGCTACACTTTGAGATAGTGCTTGGAGGAGGATGATCCTTTTGTTCATGCACCTGTGTTGATCCGCCACGTTTCCCAAAGGTTTCTGGATAAACTCAGAGCTTCTTATGGAGGGTAAACTGTCATATTTGTGTCCATTACTATACATTTTACCCAGGACCATGCAGCCTCAAAAGGGTAAGAAATCTCCTTCCCTTTCTGCTTAAGATGAGGTATTTTCTGCATGAATTGCCTTGTTTGACAAAGGGCTCCCTTGCCATCTTAATTGCCCCTGTGTTTTGTACCTGCAAGGACCCAGGGGGGTTTCTTCCAGGTTGTAAGTAGTGAGAATCATGGGTGGCAACAGCAGAGCTCTAGAATTATGCATTACTCAAAGAATGTCAAACTTAGGCTTCTACTTGGAGACAGAACATTTGTCATAAATTCCCTACTGGAAGTGAAAAATTGAGCTTTGCCTAATAAAATGCCCATTCCAAGATGATGGGTACTTCATTAGGAGATTTTAAAATATCCCAATGCCAGAGGTTCCTGTTTCAAGAGGCACCCCTAAAAAGGAATGATGTGACACACACACCCTCCCTAAATGTTGTGTCACACTTGATGCCCATTTGTTTTTTACTGTGTCTATGATTGTTTCATCAACAGTTTGGATCTTTCCTTCCTCAGTTAGCCTTTGTTTGTTCTGTCATTGTCTGCATGATGTTTAGCATTTCCTTGTCATCGTCTTTTTCGTCAGCAGTTGTATATTTCTTTGCAGGTCCTCATTGTTTAGGCCTATTATAAATGTTCTACATCATGATGCCTGTACAAATTTCATGCCTTGTTGTTATCACCATTGCTATGCACATCTTCAATTCAGAACCACAAGGAGCTTCCCCTTGTGGGCTTTTACTAGGGGGTGGGTGGAATTTTTAACTTTGCCGGCGGAATTGGAGTAATTTAGTAATTCTTTGTTACTCATGTAATTTGGAATTACCAATTAATTACACCATTCCACTTGCAGAATTAAATCAATGCTGGTTGGTTTTAAACAGGGATGGAAGAGGGAACAGTCCCTCTATGTATAAAAACCACAGTGCACTGCATACCCATGGGTGCCCTTACATATGTATGTACCGTTTAAATCCAAGCAGTGCAGTGCATTACAGTGCAGTGCAAACATCTTGGTGCCCTTTCATAATTATGTAAGGGCACCAAGGGATATGCGGTAGCCCACTCTATCCATTGGCAGAATTCTGCAGAATGAAACTCTGTAAATTCTGCCCACCATTAGTTTTTACTCAATGCTGTGACACTCTAAAGGAGACACCTGTCATCTTTTATGTGTATTGTGTTATGCAGTGTGACACAGTGGCTGCTGAGAGGAACCACCTTTTCCTCAAGCAATATAGAAGGGCATTTCACAGACTATCTCCCTTTCCAGTCCTTCACAAAATTAAAGAGAAATGTGACCAAAGTTTACTACCAGAGGTCAGAAAAATGTGATCATCTGAACACTTAAAATCTGCCATTAGCTATAAGCCTCAATAGCCTACTACACACCCTAGCCAGAAGGAATGGCACTCGCTATTCTATACTTGAGGTACCTTAATAGAACCATGAGGCTTTCCTCTGAGGGACCGTAGTGCTTCCTTCTGTCATAATCTCAAATCATTTCTATGTTTCTTTCCTTGCCTTTCCTGATTTTTCTGCATATCTAGCCCTTTCTAAGATGGCATGTCCATCTCTTGCTGGCTGCCCAGTGGGGGGCCTGGCTGGATACAGAGAAGAGCCCTGCTAATCACCTGAACAAAGAGATTTGAATGAATTCACTGTACATTTAAGGATAGTATTCTACCAATTGAGCACACCAGAATGGGAGCACATTCTAGCTAAATGTTTTAATAAACCCATCTAAATAATTATATTCCTGATGTGGTTTACTTATCAATTTACATGGAAGAACATGTAGTGAACACTGCCAATGTCTAAATACCTTGTAATAACAGCTTTGTTTTAGATTGGAAGGGTTGAAATTTGAACCCAGTTTACAGCACTTCACATTGGGTGTGAGGCATTAGTTTTCATTTCTTGTTCTCCACATGTGGTTATGATATAGGATAATAAGTTGGATGAAGGGGATGTTTTCATTAGTAACACATGAGACTGAATATTAGGGCCCTCATATGAAAGTCTTGGTAAATGATATGTATTTACCTCATCTGGTAAAGTCTGATTCTGTTGAGCCAGAATTTACTAGTTGTGATAAATACCACCAAATTATTGTGATTGAGGAATATCATGCAAATGCTGGTACAATAATTGGCTTGTTCTGGTAAATATTGGGCTTTTTACCCTGATACATATCTGCAGGTTTGACATGTTCATGTTGATCACAAAACTAATAACGGCAATATAAATTCCAATATATTTATGTGCACTGACTAAGTCTAAATACTATTGATTTAAGTTCATTAGTGCCATAACACCATTATGTCCAAACACAAGCATTCAATCAAGATGTCATTCAGATTTTTCTTATTGCTCCAAAAAGTGAAACGTTTCATTAAGTACATTCATTAAGTGCCAAGGATCAGTCTTTCTGGTTGCACCAGTATTGGACTGTCAGAAACACATCATGTATGCACAAGGTGTACGAATATTGAGTGTGGGTTTTTAGGAACATCAGCAGCCATTGTAAATTGTTGGTGTTTACTAATTGCGATATGTACGGCAACAACATTTGCCATGCATATTGTTATCGGGCTACTCATCTCATAAAGTGGCTGCTCAGAATGGGGCCAAAAAGTGTAAAACTGTGCCCACATAAATATTCCATGAGATCAGATCTAATTTGTGTTGTATGCTATATTGAAAGAAATAATTGCAAGCCTTGAGACAACGTCATGTGGATTTATTGTTGCTTTTGAATTTTGCTCTGTGCACATTAAAAGACAGAAATAAACAATTAATAAAACCATCATTACACACTAAACAACGATTTAAATAGTTCTGAGCTTTCGAGCATCAGTATACACAAGATGTTGTCACAGCAGCCTAATTTTTTCTTCTAAACATTTTCAACAAATTGAACCCTGAGAGAATGCAAGAGAATAAAATAAAGTGCTGCTTTGGCTAATAATAGTTTGATTTATGCATGGAGTAACAGAAATGAAAATAGAAAAGTCTCTCTCTCTCAATAAATATTAATTAGATTCTCTGTGTGCAAAGAGAACATTAAAATCAATCAAAATCACACAAAATACACTTTCAAATGACCACTGATACTGGTGATCTCCCTCAAGCTCAACCCACTGATGACAGACATATCAATGATCACTTGCAAAGGAAAGTTTTAACAAGATCGAAGGTGCTCCTGAGGAATTAATCTCAATGGCTTACTCTACAACTCATTGATAGCACCATGATGGAACTTCGTTGATCGAGTTATCATTTTATAGTGAGAATTTAATCTCATTGTAGTTGAGATAATGCTTTCAGTAAAGAAGAAATCCTGGGTTGGGGATGACAGCTGCACAGCTTTTCCCAAGATGATGTGTCCAAAAAACTATTTTCAAGAACAGAATTTAGCTGAGGAAAGTATACAAAACAAAAATGAAGGTAATTGTTTAATGTAATAAAATAGACATGTAGTCAGGATGATAGTGTGTCATTTTCTGAAGAACATGTATTTCTAAACCCCTTTAGATCTTTTCATCCTGATCTTCACAATTCTTATTTATGCGAGAAAGATAATTGCACGCAGAAAGGAAATATGCTCAAATGTTTCATGAATAATCAAATTGCAAACACAGTTCTCATACACTACTTGTATCATTGCCATTTAAAACCCCCACACCATCAGCCAGCCCAAAATCTCTAAAGGAGCAGTGCTTTACAGGATGAGTTCAAAAGGCCTTCTTTTCCAGATAGCTTTAAAAGTTAGAAAACATGTTGCCACATCAAAACGTCTGGTCACCTCCCGATCTACTGTCTTGCTCTTACTTATTACAGTGCATTTACTAGTGAATGCCACAGAAAATAATGCATCCATTTTGTTGTACACTGATGAAAAGTAGCAAGTAGCATAGGGAGTGTTTTATTCACTTGAGCCCAAGTCTGGCCTAGCCCTGTGCTACAAACTGCTGCACATTTCTGCAAGCAACAATTACCAAAAGGGTATGGAATTGACTCCCCTGGGTTTTTCTGAACACATTATTATCATTATTATGCCTACACATATAATTAGAAACAGTTAATTTTGGTCTTGAATCTCTAAACTACAAGTAGATGCACTGAAGTCACAAATATGTAAAATGTGCAATATGCATTAATTTTCCAGAATCATATCAGTACACTTATCAGGTAATATGGATTTGTAATACTTTGGATACTGAAGTGAAGTCTGGGCAAAATTAGGAGTTGGTTTGTTCAGATATGGAAGAACAAAACACTGATGTCAGTACTGACAACTTTAGATGAAAAGTAGCAAAGAATTATGCAGTTTCTACAGAGAAACCAAACTATTGGCCTTATTTTGAGCATAGCAGAGGGGGTTATTCCATCACAAATGTGACTGATATCCTGTCCGGCATACTACAATTCCATAACAGCTTAAGGAACTTGTAATACGGCGGACGGGATAACCATGATGGTTGTGATGGAATAACCCCATCAACCAAACTGTAAATTAAGAGCTATGTTTGTATTTGTTGGCGACACACCCACTACAAAGCCCAAATTCAAAATGTTGAAGTGTGCTTGAAAATTGAAAAAGAAAACAGAGAAAAGTGGCTAGAATTTGCAGTGTAAATATTTTTAGAAGAATGTTTTGATTTATCAAAATGCCAGATCATGTGCAGGTAATGCTATGACATGTTATAGAACAACAAAATGCCTGCCAGAGAAATGCACAATAAGTTAGAGGTGGTTGAAATTCTAGAGGAACTTTGACATTTGAATGTTTATGAAGGAATACTCATACAATCTGCACACCCTTTTCAAGCAATAGTTCGTATGGTACCGAAGACTGGGAAACTATCACCCACTGAGCTTCAGAAAGGGCTTAGAGGTAGATTTGTGTATATACCTTAAGATTTTAAATGCAACATTGAAACTGTGGGTATAGGGAGAGATTTGGAAGAGTCGCTTGTTATTCCAGTGAATGGTGTGCCCACAAATCACAAACAAATCTGTCAGGAACTAGTGAATGTAAATAGGGTGAAGAAAGATACATTGTATCTAAAAGGGAATAATGTGTACTATAAAGATATAGATGTTGTCAAACATGCAAGTTGTATGGAGGAAGAAATGTTGCCTTCGAGTGGACAGTTTGAAAAAGTGGATAGAAGTAGATCTGAAGAAGTATCTGAGAAATACAGATGTGGAATGCAAATATGGATATTCAATTTGTGGAAGACAACTCTGTAGCTATTGCTTATTATGTTACTTCATACAAAGTAAAATCCGAGGAGACCGAGATGAATGATGTGTGGAAAGAGATGTTTGCCGAAAAGTCTGTAACAAAAAAATTGTACGTACAGCTTCAGTTAGAAGATGCTTTCACACAGGAAAATTGGATCAAGAGGAATCATTTGGGTGAGTCTAGGCATAGCATCAACTCGAAACAGAGTTTTGAAATATTTTCCAGAAATTCAGTATCTTGTCGAATTTGAGCCAGATAATACATACATTGTAAAAACAAACATGTTGAACACTTAGGCACATATTTATACTTTTTGACGAAAACCAGCGCTGCCGCTGGTTTGCATCAAAAAAATTACCACCAGCTAACGCCATTCCAACGCGCCAGGTGGGTGCCTTATTTATGAATTGAGGTTAGCCAGTGCTGCAAGCTGGTTAGAGTAAAAAAAATGACTCTAACCGGGCAGCGCAGGCGTAGGGAAGAATGGGGGTTGTGCGTCAAAAAATGGTGCAAGTCAGGTTAGAGTAAAAAATCATGGCTCTAACCGGACTTGCGCCATTTTTTGACACACAACCCCCATTGAAATACAGGAGTCATGCCCCCCTGCCCAATGACTTCTGTCCCCTGGGCATAGCCATTGGGCACAGTGGCATGTAGGGGGGCAAGTTAGGACCCCCTATGCCACTTTAAAAGAATACAAAAATATACTTACCTGTACTTACCTGGGATGGGTCCCCCCCATCCATGGGTGTCCTCCAGGAGTGGGCGAGGGTGGCAGGGGGTGTCCCTGGGGTCAGGGAAGGGCACCTGTGGACTGCTTCCATGGTCAGAGACCATGGAAATGAGCCCACAGTTCCCTTAATGCCTGCCCTGAGCCAGGCGTTAAAAAACGGCGCACATCAGGCTGTGAGCCATTTTTTAAGTCCCACCCCCTCCTGTGCGTCAAATTGAGGCGGGAGTATAAATAAGGCGCACGGGTGTTTAAGTCATTTTTTGGACGGGAATGCCTACCTTGCATGTCATTAACGCAAGGCGGTTTCCTGCATCCAGAAAATGACACACACTGCTGAATTTTGACGTTCGTGGGGTCGAGCGTCAAAGTATAAATGTGGTGTTAGGTTTGCAGCGCAAACAGAGTATAAATATGCCCTCTACTATCCAAAAAGGGGTGTACATCTTCAAAATGTTTGTCTCTATGAAGTACTCCAGTACTACACATATAGAAACAATGTGACAGAAAATGTGCAGTAGTAGGTTGTAATGGGGGCTTGGTGCATCATAGTCAGTCTAATTAACCAAAGAAAACTGAGTTGCCAGACTGCTGAAAAAAGTGAATGTTTCTCTCTGGCATTTCTGTAGTTGTTTAAATCTTGCTGTTGTGATACAGAATTACTAGGAAAGTTTGACTTCTATGAAGACTCTTTCAGTGCTGCAAAGGATGTCATTGAGTGCCCAGTATTTGCAAACTTCTTGAAAATGTTATGTGATGAAATTCAACAGGGTGTTACAATTGCTGCTGAGGTAGCTAAGGAGATTTCTCAAAGTAGCTAACGTTCAGCTCCTCAAAGTCAGGACTCACTTGGACAGCCAATAATCGAAAATGAGGCTGCTATTGCACTGAAATGAATGAGGTAGAGGCTGCAATGGAACAAGCAAGCCAAGAAACAATTGATATGGCAGATTTAGTTGCACTGCTTAATGATGAGGGAAAGGAGAAATATATGGAGGTGAAAGCTACAGTTGAACATGATTGGTTCATGACAAGAAAGAGTGCACATTCTCAACATTTAAACTTATACTGTTTTATGCCAGTGGTCAAGCTGGCACTGGTAAATGTTTCTTAATACAAGTTCTTACTTCTTTTCTACAAAATACTACAGAGCACAATTTATCACGTGGGGTTACAGCACCTACTGGATTAGCTAAACACAATGTTGAAGGTATAACTTTGCATCAACATTTGATGCTGCCAGTGAAATATGACAACCAACTGGAATGCCAAACATTATCTAGTGAAGCTTGTCATGAAGTGTCAAGAGTGTTAAAAAAAACCTCTAATCATTGATGAGGTGAGCATGGTTTCAAAAAATGTTTTCCTTGAGAATGCAAGAGGTTCTGAGAACAAATCAAGATGTCCTATTTGGAGGAAAATATTTGATGCTTTTTGTAAAACTACTGCAACTTACTACTGTGAAGGGACAGCCTGTGTACAAACCATTGCTGCATGATGAAACTAGGAATTCTTTGGGAAGCATCAGAAACATGAATATTGGGTTAAACTTAAATACAAGGAATTAATCAGGAATATATGACAAGCATCTGATATTGAATATGGTAAAACTTTGAAATATGTTAGAGAAGGTATTCTTTCAAAAGAGGGAAAGCTTGTTCTATAAAGTTGTCTCCTTGAAAAACTTTATCCAACAAGAAAGGCTGCAGTAGAACTCTCATTCAGCATTATACAAGATGGTAAACATAGTGTGTGCCTAATGCCTACATTGGAAGAGTGTGCATCTTTCAACAATGAATTTCTGGAATTGGAAAAATGGGAAATTGTGCAACTGATAGCAATAAATAAAATAGAACACCAGAGTCTCACTGTATTTCTAAATTAAATGTTACAACCAAAACTGGATCCATTAGAAAAAGCTGTTTTTAGTTACATGTAGAGTTGGAGAAATGTTTAAGTCTCTGCAAAAACTGTAGTGTGGTTTTGTGACACAATTTAAATGTTGAAGAAGGTTTGGTTAATGATGCCAGGGATAAATCCATCGATTTTATTATTTTCCTAATAGGAATGAGGTAGATTACCTTGTGATGACATTTGACCAGACTAACAATGCAAAGCAAATTGGACAATATGCTACAATATTTTTACTTGTGAATGATTTATATGTACGATGGAAGCAGTTTCAGTTTGTCTAGTGTGTGCTGTCACTATTCATAATTCACAAGCCAAGCTGTATGTTTAGATGCAGCATTTATTAATATTGGTAGTACTGTTGCAGTCTTTAAGGAAGGTATGTCATATGTAGCTTTGCCTCAAGTTAGGACATTGTCTGGTTTAGGTGCATTTGATAGGAGGAGAGCAAACGCAGCCTCAAGTTGTGTTAAAGAATACAACCAATTAAGAAGTCTGTATGCTGATCATTAAGGACAGTATCCAGATTATCATTGTAGTTCCTTCTGTCCAAAGAAGAAAGTTTCAAAGCAGTGTACTGATGATGTTGAAAGGAAGGAATTGAAAGAGAAGAAGGAAGTTCTTAGGAAACAAAAAATTGAAAATGAGGGAGCTACTGCTGATTACCAATTATCAAACCCCTCTGGTGGTAAGTGCTATGCAAATGCTGTGGTAAATATATTGTTTGCATTACCTCATGTTGTAGATGCAATTCAAGAGAAACAACAGAAGATTGTGTGTTCTGCACTGTGCTTATCTATTGGATAATCTACATGGTGGGAGAATTAAAATATGTTCTGCATCAGTAATTTGAGACACTGTAAATATATGTTGTAAATCTGTACAGTTTGCTCAAAATATTCAAGATGATGCACAGATCTTTTTTATGGTGATGTTTGCTTTTTCAAAAGAAGAGAGGATACCTGCCAATGAGTTATTTGGCCTTAGTTACTCGTGGCACTTTGAATGTGAACATTGCTCATAGACATCACCTACGCAAATATGATTGGAGCATTTTATTTATCTAACTTTGCCAAATTCCAAAAGTGTGACTTTCGAGAAATTAGTGAGAAAAGCTACACAAATAATGCAAATTGTCGACAGATGTTCTGTCAACTTTACATTTAACAAGAACTAGGAAGTATGTCATTTTGATGCTACAACAATGCAGAGCAGATCGCAGTAAAAAAGATACTGAGATTATTATCTTTAAAGCAGAACAAATATCTATTTCTGGTAAAACATACACTACTATCATTATAATTTTGTCATGAAGAAGTTAGCATTAGATTTGGTCATTATACTGTTTATCTAAAAAGTAGAAGTGGATCGACAGAATGTAATGATAGGAATCTTAAATTCAGTTAAAGATTGTCTTGGAAGTTACCAAGGGCCAGATGTACCAAAGGATTTTATCCATTCTGTGTCTATGGGAAAAAGCTTTCGTACATATGGCCCCAAATCCCTATCTTTAGTTTTTGGAACCTAAGCTCTAAGGAGGGTGACAGCTGTAAAAGTGGAATAGTCTAGTTATTGTAGAATTATTGTAGGTGCAATACTAGGATTTTTGACATCATACTGCCTTTTAAGGGTGTTGTCCATATACGGCTTTACCTAGTCTGGTGTGCCTACTGCTCCTGTAACACTTCTAATGATGAAGCGCTCATTTTCAGCATATGGTTCTTTGGATTAGTATTGAAAGTAAAGATAAAATGATCATTTAAAAAATTGTAGTGTGTGCAATGCATTGTGTAGCTTATTTGCAGTTCCATACTGTGCTGCTGTGTTTTTCTTTATAAAGAGTATAAATTCAGAGAACAGAAAAAAGGGAAAATGAAATTAGAGCATATGAAATGTATAATTACTATACAGCCACTCTCACACTTACTCATGCTCCCAGCAGTCTTTATGATTGTTTTTCCTCAATGTTCAAGGATGATTCTTTAAATATGCATCACTTATGTTGTATAAGGATATAGGGGGTGATTCTGACCGCGGCGGACGGCGGTCCCCGCCCGCCAAGCAGTACCCGCCGAAACACCGCTCCGCGGTCAAAAGACCGCGGCGGTCATTCTGGCTTTCCCACTGGGCTGGCGGGCGACCGCCGAAAGTCCGCCCGCCAGCCCAGCGGGAAACACCCTTCCCACAAGGAAGCCGGCTCAGAATGGAGCCGGCGGAGTGGGAAGGTGCGACGGGTGCAGTTGCACCCGTCGCAAATTTCAGTGTCTGCAAAGCAGACACTGAAATTCTTTGTGGGGCCCTCTTACGGGGGCCCCTGCAGTGCCCATGCCATTGGCATGGGCACTGCAGGGGCCCCCAGGGGCCCCACGACACCCCATACCGCCATCCTGTTCCTGGTGGATGAACCGCCAGGAACAGGATGGCGGTATGGGCTGTCAGAATCCCCATGGCGGATTCCCATGGGCAGCGGAAAGTCGGCGGTACACCGCCGGCTTTCCGCTTCTGGCCGCGGCTGTACCGCCGCGGTCAGAATGCTCGGCGGAGCACCGCCAGCCTGTTGGCGGTGCTACCGCCAACCTCCGCCATGGCGGTAATTACCACCAGGGTCAGAATGACCCCCATAGTCTGAGAACTGTAAAAAAGGGGAAATGAAATTAGAACATGTGACACGTATAATTACTACACAGCCACTCTCACACTCACTTATGCTCCCAGTCACTCAACTTACACACCCACACACCTACTCACATAGACTCATGCACCCATCTAGATACTGACGTACTCATTCACACACCCACACAATTACTTACACACCCACTCATAGACCCACACAGCTACTCACACACCCAGCGAGACACCTTTACAAGCACTAAAACACCCATAAAGCCACTCAAACATCCACTGAAATACTCACTTGCTTTTTAGTATTCTAGATAACATTGCAAAACATTTACTAGTTATTAAAGGGCTGTTAATGTACATTCCCCCGGGCCCCTATTCTACTTTTTTACAACATTGGCCATCTATCATTGAGCCTATAACTATGAATCCCAGATTTATAGTTCTGGGGGATTTTAACAATAATTTTGACGATAGCCAGGATCTCCACATTACTGATTTTCTTGATCTTATGGGAGACTTTGACTGGAATCTTAAACTTACGTCAGCCACTCATAGGGCTGGTCATATAATGGATGGAATATTTGTCCGTAACAACAACTTTGTTATTACAGATAATAGGGCATTAGATTGGACTGATCACCATCTTCTCAGTTTCCGACCAACTAATCCATTTGTCTCTCAGTTAACCCCCACCCTTTTAAGCCAGTTAGGCACTGGAACAGCATTAAAGTGTCCCGACTAAGGCTGGCTTTGGTCTCAGGCTGGAAAGCTGCAGAGGACCTCCCCCTACCACCTCAGAGAGATTTAATCAGAGAATTAGAGTAGCCATGGATCAGCTGGCCCCCTGTAAACCACCCCGGCTCTCGGGGAGGAAAAAGGCTAATTGCCTGTGGTTTACGAACGATCTTTAAAACTGGCAGAGGAAATACCATCAACAAGAACGGAAATGAAGGTTAGACCCTACTCCCACGGAAAAGGCAAAACTTAGAACTACTCTGTCTGTATGAAAACACCAGTAATATTGCTAAGTCGGATTGGTACTCAAGTAGAATTGAGGAAGCTATTAATACTCCTAGAGAACTTTTCAGAATAGTACGCTCTCTCACCACTTCTAACATGCCCATAGATTTTGAGAATTCTCAAGATTTCTGCAATAAAGTGGCAGCGTATTTTGAAAATAAAATTTTACACATCCAGGTGGATTTTCCACAATCCGTGGACATATGTGAGTTACATGAATCCCTGAATAATTTCATAAAAGATGACAGCCTTACACTGACAAACTTTCAGCCTCTTGGCTCGGAGAAGATTAAAAAGCTTAGGACAACCATTAAATCTGGGTGCTCTAGTGACCCCTGTCCACCTCACATTTTACAGCTTGTCCCGGATTTAGTCTCTACTGCTCTTGTCCCCATATTTCAAGAGGTTTTGACCTCGGGTGTCCCCTTCCTCTTGGAAGGAAGCGACGGTGATTCCCTTGAAAAAGAAAGTAGATGGTAAATCTAATGACTTCAAGAATCTAAGCCCTAGTGCTTTATTGCCTTTCCAATCCAAGATCTTCAAAAAGCAAATCAATGAAGAATTGGCAAAGTTCCCTCAAGACTCAGGTAGTCTAGACCCCATGCAACATGGTTTCAGAAAGAACCATAGTACTGAATCTGCCCTTATTACCACTTCAGATATGATCCGGAAATTAGTTGATGAGGGAGTTGCCACTATTTTATTGCTTCTAGATTTGTCAGCAGCATTTGATACTATCTCCCCTCAAATTATGACGCATCACCTACAGCAGGCAGGCATTAGGAGCACAGCACTAGACATACTGAAGACTTTTCTTGAAGACAGATCTACTATAGTAACCTGCGGGGACTTTAAAGCTCCTGCACATCAGCTACCATGCGGTGTACCTCAGGGTTCTTCACTCAGTCCCACCCTGTTTAATTTGTATATGGCTCCATTGGCCAGATTGATTCGGTCATTTGGTTTTCTGACCGCCACTTATGCGGATGATACCCAATTGATCATCCCTATTCATGGGAATTGGGAAGAAGTCGCTGACCATTTTTACCAATGTATGCATGAGATTAATAGATGGATGGGCATGAATTGGCTCAAAATGAACGGCTTTTCTTTTGGCTCTGGTAGAAATTTATGGAATGCCCGCTGGGGGCCATCTGTGTGTGGAGACCTACCGGTTCCAATTGGCTCTACTAAGAATCTGGGGGTCATCTTCGACACTGCTTTATCCTTTAAGCCACAGGTTAGTTCTATCACTAAAACCTGTTTCTGGATACTGAAAACTTTAAAAAAATATTTCCCAATCTACAGGAGAAGCTCCGAATAATGGTATCTCTAGCTTTAGTAATCTCGAAAATAGATTACTGCAATGCACTATTGCTTAATATTGACAAGCTATCACTCAGCAAACTTCAACTGATCCAGAATACTGCGGCTCTTCAGCCAGTGCTACTTTGAGGCAATTACACTGGTTACCTGTGAAGAAACATATTGGGGTCAATCCGACCCTGGCGGTACAAAACCGCCAGGGTCGGGGATGACGGAAGCACCGCCAACAGGCTGGCGGTGCTTCCTGGGCCATTCTGACCGCGGCGGTAAAGCCGCGGTCAGAAAACCGGGTCCGGCGGTTTCCCGCTGGATTTGCCCCGGTTGCCCAAATCCGCCATGGCGACGCTGCAAGCAGCGCCGCTATGGGGATTCTGACCCCCTTCCCGCCACCCTGTTTCTGGCGGTCTTTACCTGTATGTCATTGAAAATACTGCAGTATTACTGTTTCCCTGTTGTCTGTGACGTCCTCTTCATCTTCCTCCTCTTCACTCTCTGCAGGCTCCACAGCTGCCACAACACCACCATCTGGACCATCCTCCTGCAGGAAAGGCACCTGGCGTCGCAAAGCCAGGTTGTGAAGCATACAGCAAGCCACGATGATATGGCACACCTTCTTTGGTGAGTACATTAGGGATCCACCTGTCATATGGAGGCACCTAAACCTGGCCTTCAGGAGGCCGAACGTCCGCTCTATCACCCTCCTAGTCCGCCCATGGGCCTCATTGTACCGTTCCTCTGCCCTTGTCCTGGGATTCCTCACTGGGGTCAGTAGCCAGGACAGGTTGGGGTAACCAGAGTCACCAATTAGCCACACACGATGTCTCTGAAGTAGTTCCATCACGTAAGGGATGCTGCTATTTCGCATGATGTACGCGTCATGCACTGACCCAGGGAACTTGGCATTTACATGGGAGATGTACTGTTCAGCCAAACAGACCACCTGGACATTCATGGAATGATAACTTTTTCTGTTCCTGTACACCTGTTCACTCGTGCTGGGGGGGACCAAAGCAACATGTGTCCCATCAATTGCACCAATGATGTTGGGAATATGTCCAAGCGCATAGAAATCACCCTTCACTGTAGCCAAATCGCCCACCTCAGGGAAAACAATGTAGCTCCGCATGTATTTCAGCTGGGCAGACAACACTCTGGACAACACCTTGGAAAACATGGGCTGAGACATCCCTGATGAAATGGCCACTGTTGTTTGAAATGACCCACTTGTCAAACAATGGAGTACTGACAGCACCTGCACTAGAGGGGGGATCCCTGTGGGTTGGCGGATGGGTGACATCAGGTCTGGCTCCAGCTAGGCACACAGTTCCTGTATAGTGGCTCTGTCAAGCCTGTATGTCAGTATGACATGTCTTTCTTCCATTGTCGACAGGTCCACCAGCGGTCTGTACACGGGAAGATTCTTCCATCTCCTCGCAAGTCCCAGCGGACGGTGCCTAGGAAGGACAACATGGAGCACAGAGTCAATCAACCCACAGGTACGTTCCCACAGCTTGCACAGTACACGATTCTCAATGCATTGAATGGCTTGTATGAGTGTTGATGCAAGGCCTAGGTATGTGTGACGCAGTAGATATTAAGATATGGGGGCCCTTGAAATGGCGGCTGCCTGACCTGTGAAGTGCGACAGTGGGATGTGAGTTCAATGCGCTGGCGTGGCACACCGTGGCGGTAGGCGGTCGAAGACCGCGGCGCAAAGCCGCATTGGTTAACATTGAACCCTATGGGTTTCAGGAGCCAATGAGGATGTGCGCCGGCGGTCGCGGTACGCACTGCAGCGGGCGTGACCGCCATTTTCTATCTGCTTAATCACTCGATACCTGATCATCCACAGGAGAGGACCTATACTGCAAGTGCTGCTGTGACCTCGGTCTGGAAGAGACAATGGCTGCTGCGACTGGGGAAAGGGCCCCTGCCTACACTTCTGAAGAATTGGAGAAACTCGTGGATGGGGTCCTCCCCCAGTATGCGCTACTCTACGGTCCTCCAGACCAACAGGTAAGTACACTGGGACCATGCTTTGTGGCCAATGCCTGGGTTGAGTGGGGTGAATGAAAGATGGTGGGGAGGGGAGTGAATGAGGCATGCATCAAACGAAAGATGAGAGCATGTGCCACATGGCAAGGGTGGGGATGGGGGGCCACTGACATCGAGCATGCAGAAGGTGATGTTTGTTTTTCTTTCTCCCCCTGCACATGTCACATAGGTCAGTGCCCATCAGAAAATCGACATTTGGCGTGCCATCGCCAAGGACGTCCTGACCCTGGGGGTCCACAACAGACGGGGCACCCACTGCCAGAAGCAGGAAGACCGCGGAGGCTCTGCTGGGGATGGCCTCCCAACGTAGGAGGGGTGCCAGTCGTACTTTGACCCACCTGATGTCCCGGATCCTGGCGGTGGCCTACCCCGATTTGGATGGGCGCGTGAGGACATCACAGCAGACACAAGGGGGTGAGTACAAGCACATTCTGCTGATTTTGCGCACATTGGAGGTGTCTGGGTGGGGGAGGAGGGCTGTGGGTATCCCTAGGCCAGGGTGTTTTCTGTAGGCTAGGTCCCTCCGTTAGGCATGGCCCTGTACCCCCACCCCCCACCTCTGTAGGTTGCCTAGTACAGCTAATCATGGCCCTGTGTCACCTATGTGTGGAGTTGTCACCCATAGGCTTGTAGGCCATGTCCCACGGATTGAGTAGTGTACCCCAAGTGCGCGGCGTAGTGCAGGGGGCTTCTGTGTCTGTCCTCTCCGCCAACGGTGTTGCCAATGCATGCACTCAACATTTCTTTGTATCTCCACCCCCCCCTTTTTTTGTGGTCTTCCTGTTCATGTGTGCATTAGCATCATCAGGCGGAGGAGAAGTGGCATCGGAGCACGAGGGAGCTGCATCTCACATGGCCATGGAGGGCCATGCAACTGACTCTGATTTCACCAGTGAGACGGAGGGTGAGGGGAGCTCCACAGCGGGGACACGTGGTGACACCAGCGACACAGACACGTCCTCGGAAGGGAGCTCCCTTGTGGTGGCGGCTACATCCCTGCCCACCGCAACAACAGGTACAGCTGCCACCCAGCACGCCAGCTCCGCCCTCCCAGCAGCCCCTCAGCCTTCGCCCAGTGCCCGCTCACCCAGGAAGGTGGGCATCTCCTTTGCCCCAGGCACCTCAGGCCCTGCCCCAGTTACCCCTGCTGCCCTCAGTGAGGAGGTCATTGACCTCCTGAGGACGCTCATTGTTGGGCAGTCTACCCTTTTGAATGCCATCCAGGGTGTAGAAAGGGAGGTGCACCGGAGTAATGCATACCTGGAGGACATTCATTCGGGTCAGGCGATCGTTCAACGATCTGGCCTCAGCACTGACGGCAGTCATTGTCCCTGTCTCCTGCCTCCCTCCTCCAACTTCCTCAACCCAGTCCCACTCCCCTGTACCTCTGCCTATCCCAGACACACCATCAGACCAGCCTGAACACACCTCAACACCCAAGAGAAGCTCATCCAGACATAAGCACCACACATCACACAAGCATTCACACAAGCAACATCCACATGCAGACATGCCAACAGCCACTGCCTCCTCTGTGTCCCCCTCCTCCTCGTCTCCCTCCTCCCTCCCTGTGACGTCTCCACTCACACTTGCATGCACAACATCTTCAGCCACTACGTCCATCACCAGCACACCCACCAGAACACTCCGCACACGTGCAGTCACCACCCCCACTACCATTTACACAACGCCTGTGTCCTCTCACAGTGTGTCTGTCACCCCCTCTTCCAAACCACACAAACGCAGGCAGTCACCCACCCAACAGCCATCCACCTCACGACAGCCTCCAGCACAAGCACCTGCACCCAAAGACACCAGACTTCACTCTCCTACAACCACATCCTCTTCCTCCACTCCCATACCCACTACAACTACCCGTCCCTGTCTTACTAAATTGATTTTCCTTTCCAACCTTGACCTCTTTCCATCAACTGACTCCCCCTCCATCTCATAAGGCTCCAATCAGCACCTCAGCCACCACAAAACCTGGACCTACTAAGAAAATAGTCCAAGGATTTTGGAGTCCACCACCTTCAAGCCCAGCTACTTCGGCTGGGAGTAAAGAGACGGCCAGCCAACCCCTGCAAAAAAAGCAAAGAAAGCCAGTGCCCGGCGCGAGAGGCCAAAGACAGCAGGCTCCACAAGCACTACCCTGGCACCGTCAGGGAGTGGGGTGCCACCTGGCACACCGGCAAAGGGAGGAAAGGGCCACAGACGAGCAGGGAAGGGTGGCAAGGGCAGCACGCCCAACAAGTCCGGCAGCAGGTGAGCTGCCCAGGAGGGCCCCGCCAGCCCCAGCCCAGCTGACCAGGAGGGCCCCGCCAGCCCCAGCCCAGCTGCCCAGGAGGGCCCCGCCAGCCCCAGCCAAGCTGCCCAGGTGGGCCCCACCAGCCCCAGCCAAGCTGCCCAGGAGGGCCCGCCAGCCCCAGCCAAGCTGCCCAGGAGGGCCCCGCCAGCCCCTGCTCAGCTGCCCAGGAGGGCCCCGCCAGCCACAGCCCAGCTGGGCAATGAAGGAGCGCCAACTCAAGCAACGCTGAACATGGCAAGGACTGCCAAGGCAAGCACCGCTGAACAGGGCACCGCCATCTCAAGCACCGCTGAACAGGGCACCGCCATCTCAAGAACCGCTGAACAGGGCCCTTCAAGTCAAGAACCGCTGAACAGGGCCCTTCAATTCAAGCACCGCTCCGCTGGGCCCTTCAACTCAAGCACCGCTCCACTGGGCCCTTCATCTCAAGCACCGCTGAACTGGGCCCTTCATCTCAAGCACCGCTCCGCTGGGCCCTTCAACTCAAGCACCGCTCCGCTGGGCCCTTCAACTCAAGCACCGCTCCGCTGGGCACCGCCGTCTCAAGCACCGCCCCGCTGGGCACCGCCGTCTCAAGCACCGCTCCGCTGGGCCCTTCAACTCAAGCACCACTCCGCTGGGCACCGCCGTCTCAAGCACCGCCCCGCTGGGCCCTTCAACTCAAGCACCGCTCCGCTGGGCACCGCCGTCTCAAGCACCGCTGGCCCATTCGCAGAAGGGGCAGGCCCGCAACTGTGTCGGGCAGGGCTGCACGAAGCACTCTGGGCACCATGCCTCCTCCAGAACCAGTGGAGTCTGTAATCCACTTGTGAGACTGTGGCTTTGCACTCCCCAGGATGGCACAGTGGGCAATCCACCCACTGTAGAGACTTGCGAGACTGTGGCTTTGCACTCACCAGGATGGCACAGTGGGCAATCCACCCACTGTAGAGACTTGCGAGACTGTGGCTTTGCACTCACCAGGATGGCACAGTGGGCAACCCACCCACTGTAGAGACTTGTGAGACTGTGGCTTTGCACTCCCCAGGATGGCACAGTGGGCAACCCACCCACTGTAGAGACTTGTGAGACTGTGGCTTTGCACTCCCCAGGATGGCACAGTGGGCAACCCACCCACTGTAGAGACTTGTGAGACTGTGGCTTTGCACTCCCCAGGATTGAACAGTGGCCAGGGAGGCCCCTCGTGGATCTGGCTTCGTGGACTCATCTGGCTGAGGTGCCCCCCCTTCCCTTCCCCGTGAGGTGCCTGTAGTTTTGCTATCTGATGCCCCTGCAGTGTTTTCTCCATTGGAGCCGGGTATAGTGTGTGGCCTTTGCCCATGTGTTTAGGCCCATTGGCCCACGAACAATGGCTGATACCCAATTTGGACTGGACAATTTACATATGTATATACAGTTAGAGATGTTTGATATATGTTTTTACTTAGCCGTACAATATACTTCAAATTTCAGGATCATTTATTTTTGTCTTTGCATTCTTCCTGGGGGTTTGGGGGTGTCACTCTGAGTTGTTGCTCTGCATTGATGTGTATGTAGTTGTGGGTGAGGGTGAGGGTGGGTGTGTCGCGTATGTGTGTCCCCGTAATTTTTTGCCTCCACCCTCCCCTGTGTCGTAGGTGCAGTACTCACCGTTGTCTTCTGCGGCGGCGTCCGTGCTTCTGGTAGAGGAGCAGGAAGACAATAGCTGGTAGGATGTGTAGTTCGGGTTCCTTGCTGTCCAGATTCCTCGTGGAGTGTGTAGAGGTGAGAGTTTTCCATTCGTAATGTCTGTTTCTGCCGTGTTTTTATCGGCGGGGCTACCGCCCCGGAAAAGGTGGCGGATTGGTGGGTTGTGATAGGGTGGGCGGTACATTGTCTCCTGTCTGTCTGTTGGCGGTCACCGCCGCGCTGTTTGTTTGTCCCGCCGTGGCGGTCGGAGTGTTAAAGTGGCGTTCTCTGTTGGCGGTTCCCGCCAGGGTCAGAATTCCATTTTTTTTACCGCCTGCCTGTTGGCGGGATGGCCGCCGCTTTAACACCGACCGCCAGGGTTGGAATGACCCCCAATGTGTTTAACACATAAAGCTTTATTTACCAGCAACCCGGAACACTCGAACTCGGGGCTTCGCTGGTATATTCCCAGCCGTCAGCTTAGATCTGCTAACTCCAATTTGGCCTAGGTACCTGTGACGGGCTAAAGCCTGCGCGCCCGCACATGGCTATCACTTGTGCTGACTCTGCCCCTGTTGCTCCGAAGTTTCCTGGTCATGCTGCCTGTGATTGGTCAATCGTTCCGCATCGGCGGGACGCCAGCCAGTCAAATATACCAAAGTCAGCACTTTCAGCAGAAAGAGGCGGAAAGGAGAGAGACGAGTAGCAGAGCTCGACTGTGAACCAGCACCTAATGTACCGTCAGGGTATCGGAAGAGGAACTGGGAGGCGATTCTGAGAAGACCCGGTTCCAGGTGACCGGGAGGCCGAAATGCAGCATGCCGCCACGCTCCAGGAGAAGCGTGGCCATTCAGGTGCGTGGGACTACGTCCCTGAGTGACTGTCAATAAGAGAGAGAGAGAGAGAGAAAGGAGTGGAGTGAAAAGGGTAACACGGGGAAAAAGGGTGGAGGGAATAGACAATCACCGAGGAAATGGGAAGGCACGAGCACTAGGGTAACAGGAAGGGAAACGGGGAAAACAAACGAGGGAGCAGGGAGAGACACGAAAACTTACCGACAGGCACCGTAGGCCACCATTACCATTAAAAGACTCACCGAAGCCCAAGCACAGAAATTGCTGAATACTAAGGGAAAACAGAAAGACAAGAAAGATTAGGAATCAGAATAGTACGAAAACAGAAGACAAGTATGGGCTAACCTGAAATAAGGAGAGTAATGTAATAGTGTCAAAACAGAAAGACAGGAAACATAACAACATTGTATAAGAAAAGAAATATCCTAACAAGATCACTTACAGCTCTTGTTCTTTTTCTCTCCACATGCGCTTCCTGGGGGAAAGTCCTGTGAACAAGAGAGAGAGAAAGACGAGTAAGGAACGGACCTCAAGAACATCCCACCAATTAAAGCCCAGCTTCGCAAAGACTAAAATAAACGTACCTGAATTCCAATATATACCATAACTTCAATAATAATCCTTCGTTTTAAACCTATAACGCAGTCTGGAGTTGTTCCTCCACACCCGCACGGTTACAGTACCACAGACTCGGAAGGCCAGAAGGAGCGATAAGGCATTTACGGTGGCAACAGCTAAATATTGGAACATGCTCCCTCCTACTTTGAGGAAAGAACATGATCTCTTGGCTTTCAGAAAGAAGCTAAAAACTTGGCTCTTTCCACAGTAGTTATGGACACGCCTCTTCTTTTGCCTTGTCCTTGTGGCCCTCTCACTCCTGTTCCTAGCGCTTTGATGCCTTGGCCGGAATGTGCTTTATAAATATGAAATACAAATACATACAAATACTAGTGTCTTCTTTAATACTCTATAGGTGTGTCCCCCGGGTGAATATTAGTCAGATGTGCTACTTTGATTTCAGTTATGCGGGGTTTGATACATGTAGAAAAACTCACAAACACTTAAACACAGATTTGTGCAAAAACATAAAACATGTTGTTAGCTCTTTCTTTGACCAGATGAAGTGGTTCTAAAAAGAACTGTTTTTGGGCTTGATTTTCTGAAAAATGTTTTTTTTTGCCTTTTTAATTATAGAACATAAATAACAAGGATAGTAAAAGGAGTAAGGGAAGAACAACAAATGGAAGAAACAACTGACTTCATTCTTTAAGAGGAATGAAAGTTGGATCAGTAAGGAAAAAAATTACAATTATGCTATTACCATCCATAAACTGGGCAACAGATGACATTTTAATGCAACTGGCTTTTGCCACAAGTCACCATGTTTTGCAGTTTAGGTGAAACAGCAGGGATAGTAACCATCTAGTATGATGGTAAGGGTCCTACAGATGGTCCAGTTCCTCATGATATTGTGCCACCTTCCCTTTCTCTAATCATCCTCTTATGTGTCCTTGTATGAATGGTTTTCAGATGCTTCCACATGGAGGATATGCCATGCAAATACTTTTTGCCCATACCTGTTGACAGTTTTTTGCTGCATATATTACATTAGACAATTTTCGCAACAACTTTTATTTTCTCCTGCAGGGATCGAGAAATGTTTCGAAATGTCAGAGGGCTATATGGAGGTGCCAAGCCTTCATCTTCTTCTTCATGCTGCTCTTCCCCTTCTATCTTTAGTAGATGGCACTTTGACTTTGAAATTCTGCTGTTCTCAAGGAAAGCAAAAAAAAGGTGAAGCTGTGGTATTCAGTCTGTCTCCAGAGAGAATTTAAACCCATATAACTAATTTAGGATGTTGTTTGAAATTTGCAAGGGTGGCGACTTACCGCATCCAGTGAGAAGTTGAGGTTTAGGTGTGTTCCTGGAATAGCACCGGATACATGAATCTGCCAAACTTGTAAAATAAATAAGTACATTGTGAAACACAGATGGGCTTGTAAGTATTAATGTAGGTATATAGTTTACCTGTTGTAAAAAATAAGATGTGTGTGGCCTGTATATATATTTATATGTCTTTTAACATTTTATCAAAACCTCGATTTCATCACAGGAACTTGTAATCATAGAGTACTCATGTAGACTCCTTTCTCGAATTTGCAGCAGATCTGCAGATCCATAAAATGATTTTTTTTTTAAAGAGAAAAACTTGGTGTATTAAATTGATAGAAAAAATACATAAGTTACCTTACCTTGATTTATTAATTGTCACTTTTGAAATACATAATAAGAATAAAGAAATTGTAGTATAATTTACATTTTTTTAAAACTGAAATTCACTAAAAACCAAAGGTTACTTGGGCATTATATTTATGAAACAGCATTAAAAAGCAGAAATTCAGTGAAAGAAAACAAAGGTTACAGGGAGTTAGGCTCAGAAATGACTAAACTAAAATCATAGAGCTAATTATAACCTACTCCCCTGACATGCACTGCTTATGCTTATGACCTCACATGTTACTTCACTCATGATATGGTCAGTGACATCACTGATGACATTTCAGAATAACGTGAAGTTTCTTCCTTAGCCCTGAAGAGGGTACAACAATACATTCATATTATTTCAGCTTGAAAATGACTTCAAAGTAAACAACTGTTATTGATCCCTTGGATTACACTTGGTCGAATGTTTCCTATGTTCATCAAGTTTTCAATCATGTATATAGAGTATTGCTCGTGTTGCTTTCATGGCACAGGCAGACCCGCTATTAAGGGCTAAACTTTGCATTTGATCATTGACACGAACGCATGTAGTTCGAGGCTCAAGAAAATCAATTACAAGATATAAATGAAAGAATAGAATTCTGTGCAAGCAATTCAGACCAATAACTATCATCACATGAAGAATAGTAGCCAATGAATGGTCTTTTAGAGGTGAATGTATGTGAGCACGCTCATGTGGTAACAACAACACTGATTAGCAGTGATAACAAAAATCTAAATATCAGCATATTTGACACAAATGCATGTAGTTCGGGGCTCAAGAAAATCAAATAAAAGATTGACTGTGCAAACAATTATGGTCAAAAACTATTGTCACATGGGGCTAATTGTCAATGAATGGACTTTTAGTGATGAATGTACGTGAGTACGGCTCATCTAGCAACGACACCGCTGATCGTAGTAGCAGTACAAGTGAAAATATTAGCTTGCCATTAGGACTCCAATTTAAATTTAGTTGGATAGCGAGACATGATGATTAATGGCCAATGAAGGATTTTCAGTGATTAGTGCATGTGAACTCGATTCATGTCATACTAACAACGCTGCCGCAATCCAAATTTTAAAACTTGAGCTCGTCATCAGGAAAGCAATTGAGTCTGGATTTTAGAACGAGATTTACATTAATGTGTATGAGAAAGATCAGCACTGTGTATACTGGATAACAATCATATAAGAAATGTATAAAGTAGAAGGTATAAGAATGTCCACAGTTAGAAGGGGATGTAACCAACAAATCACATGAATATTGGTGAATCGCAGCACTACAGAGTGTAATGCAAACATTTGGACTAAAGAATAACTATTTTTGACTTTTTGTCATTATATTTTTTGGTTATCTCAGGTCTTTTTTTCATTTTTTTCTTTTGCTTCTTTTTTCCTTTTTTACATTTAGCAATTGGTGTACTGATGCACATACAAATGATTTCTGGTACACGGAAACAATAGTGTTGTTAGGATCTTACTGGTATGCTCACCACAACTGGAGCCTTGAAATTGCATCCTTTTCGCTGCTATGGACAAATAATAACCACAAATTATATAATAATTAGCTGGCAGTCAGTCAACCATCTTTGTGTGTAGGACATAAATGAATGGGAATCCACACGATTAGCAGTGGCATCATCCTTATCTGATGAGAATCTGGCATCAGGAAGTAACATAACGAAAATTACAGACACATCTCCAATTGAACTATTTGTAAAGCAAAATCTACAGCTATTAGAGAAAGTTAATACAACGTGAACTTAGTAAATAGTGAGAAATAATGTCATTAACAAATTTAATAGGGGGGACCGAGTTCCCAGATCCCTACGAATTTCCATCATTCCTACCCATGAAATTCCCAATCCTGAATTGCTGAGAGAATCAGCATCATTTATGTCAAAAACATGCAGGAGGATGATGGTACGTTTGGTAAAATATATCAGGTTGTGTTTAGAGTCAACACAAAAGTGATTGAAGAAATTGCCAAACAACAAAAAAGGAATTAAGTGTCTGTGACTTTTTGAAAACTCTTGAAGAAAGATAAACAACAGATGAAGAAAATATTAAAAATAACAAACAGCGAAAATTCTTGAGAGATTAAAATAAATGTGCCCAAGGAAGAGTTCTAACCTTCTCAAAGTGCTATGATTCAAACCAGATGGATCTGCAAATAATGGATTGTTAGACCTATCAGCCCTTGGTGGGGTTTCCCCTGTCTTTTTGGCTTCTGGCCTCCTGTTATGATCCTATAGTAACTTTGTTTGTTCTGGCTTTAGGACTCTGACCAGTGCTAAAGTTCAAGTGCTCTCTGTCTAAATTGGGTTGGTGATTGGTGTTCTCCATAACTGGCATATTCAATTTAATAGTAAGTCCCTAGTAAAGTGCACTAGAGGTGCCCAGGGCCTGTAAATCAAATGTTACTAGTGGGCCTGCGGCAATGATTCTGCCACCTGCATGAGTAGCCCTATAAACATGTCTCAGATCTGCCACTGCAGTGTCTGTGTGTGCAGTTTTAAACTGCCAGTTCGACCTGGCAAGTGCACCCACTTGCCAGGGCAAAATCCTCCCTTTTACTACATGTAAGTCACCCCTAAGGTAGGTCCAAGGCAGCCCCATGAGCAGCATACAGTGTATTTAAAAGGTAGGAAATGTACTGATTGTTTTACATGTCCTGATAGTGAAGTACTTCTAAATTTGTTTTTCACTTTTGCAAGGCCTACCTTTCCTGTAGGTTAACATGGGGGATTACATTGAAATATCCTTGAAGTGAAATTTTCCATTGGGGGCAGATAGAGATGTGGAGTTTGGGGTATATGAACTCACAATTTTAAAGTACATCTTTTGGTAAAGTTGTTTTTTAGATTGTGAGTTTGAAAATGTCACTTTTAGAAAGTGGGCATTTTCTTACTTATCTATTCTGTTCCTCTGCCTGGCTGCTGAATACACGTCTGGGTCAGACTGACAGTTGGGCTGTTTGCGACTTCACTCTAGACAGTCACATAACAGAGCTGAGGTGTGTCCTGCATATCCTAATGGGACTTCCTGGGATAGAGTGGAGAGAGGAGCTGACACTTGCAGCTGAATAGGGCTGTGCCTGTCCTTACACAAAGCAGTCTCCAACCACTGGAGTGTGTCTGGAGCCAGAACACAGAGAGACAGGGTATTGTGCACTACAAAGACTTTCCTTTGACGTTTTCCTATTTCAATGGTAGAGATGAGTATAAGTATTGGACTGCTGACCATAGAACTGGATGCTTGAAGAGGACCTGTAGTTCTGCCTGGTCCTTTGCTGGCCTGCTGCTGCTACTTCTGACCTGGGAGTAAAAGGACTGGACTTTGCTTTCTACATCCTGCTTTCCAAGGTTCTCCAAGGGCTTGAACTGAGCTTGCCTCCTGGTAATAGGTCTCAGGGACATCAAAGTCTTCACCTGCCAGCCCCTGGGCTGTCTTTCTGAGGACCCTGACTCACCAGAGGGTGCCCACTCTAGTTCCTGGGCCCACTGGGAGTGAATGGTTGCCTACAAACAAGAAGAACCAGGCACATTGACTCTGGATGACTCCAGAACCAGTGCCTTTACTTGATTCCACACCGCCGCCTGCATCTGAAGCCATGGACCCAGCTCAAATGTAACAACCAATGGCGCAGACCTGGTGCCGCTATCCCAAATACGCCACACACCCCTGAAGTTCCACAACATCATGAGTCCCAGTGCCATGTCACTGATGTCTGTAACACCCGACTGCACTGCAGCACCTGTGGCCCCGTGGAGTGACTGCAACCCAAGAGGTCACCCCTTTGCATCTTGACCCTCAAGATTCATCAGCCCCACTGAATTGTAAGTAACCGACACTTGGCCACCAACGCCGCATCACCTCCTCTGCAACCCGAAGGAACCAACACCTCACCTCCCCTGTCTCGTAGTAAGGAACCAATACCCCACCTCCCCAGTAGCAGTAAGGAACTGACGCCACACTTGCTCCAATGACACCTCACCACTCTGACTCCATGCAACGTCTTTGTTTCATCATTTCCCAAGGTACTGCACCTGAGTCCATGCAACTCCATGACTGCTGCTGCACTCCCTCGCTAGTGATGTTGGACTGTTGGAAACGACTCCGTCAACAACATTATGATAGCCCCAACTGGAGCAATGGTGTTTATGAGCTCTTTATTGGGACTTAATCTTTAAAAATTAAAATCTTTGCTTGTGTAGGTTAGAATTGTGTCATTTTTGGTCTTGTTTTACTGAGATAAATATTGGCTGTTTGTCTGAACTGGTGTGGTGTTCATTTGAAGTGTTTTCACTGTGTTATTGTGTGTGTGGGAACAAATACTTAACACATTGCCTCTGAGATATGCGTGACTGCTCGTGCTAAGCTACCATGGGGGCAAGCACGGGTTATTTTACGTGTGTGACTCCCTTACCCTGACTAGAGTGAGGGTCCCTACTTGGGCAGGGTGAAAACCACTGTCAACTCGAGACTACAATGGATCAACAGAGTAAACAAGAAATACTATCAACTGGCTTCATCTCAGACAGAAGCGCAGATGTCAAACATCAAGCAGGAACTACCTCTTTAGGAATTCGCCCCTTAACCTTCTACCTGGAATTCCAGTTCATCAAACAGAGACTAGATCAAACATCTTGCTGCCAAACACAGTCAAGAGGATCAGCAAGAGGAAACAGAAGAGGCAGGGTCTGAACAAAATCAAGAGAAGAACTTGTAGGGGTATCATAAAGAAACAACGTAACATCACTTTCTTAACAAGATTGATTCCAATACAGATAGACGATCAAAAAGAGCGGCTGATGGTAAATCTGTGATAAATCGTTTATCAAGCAAACTGTCACCTACTGAAATATTTATTTTGAAACAAAGATTGTCATTCTGCCCAGTAACTGGCATGAATTATGCCAGATCTAGAATGTACCTTTCTCATATGCACATAAATTGTAACTCATGAGATTGCATGCATTGTCCAGAGGCAATCGAACCTCAATAACACATGCTGACCATGACAGTACATCCATGAATTTCAAACTACAGGACTTAGAGATCAACAATGATGTTTCCATCTCCACTTTTACCATTATTATTCTAAAAGAAAGCTTCATCACAGACAAGGTACCATCAAGGGGTTTAAAACTGATCTCTTCACTAAATTCTCATATGGCACAAGATAATATTGAAACCTTTCACAGTAGGATGATAAATGAACTTGAAAAAATGTCTTCATACTTCTGAGTCACCCAGATAAAGGCCATGGAGACCAAATGAATGACCTTTCTAGAGTCATAAAACTATTTGAGAAGGGCGGCAATGTGGTCATGATGAATGTATCTGACTACAGAGAAGAGGCCCAGAAGCAACTAGGAGATACAAGTTGCTATGAAATTATTGAGAGAGCAGCATGCAAACATTCTATTTGCACATAGCATAGCATGTTTTGGGAATGGCACTCAAATTAACTGATATACATTGATGAACACAGATATCTGAAGGTGGAGAATCCTTCTACACCATGTCATGGGAATGGAGGCATGCATGTATTTCTTTCAGGACAGGCCAAGTGGACTGTTTGAACACACTAGAATGTTAAAGCAAATGATGCTGTTTTGCTTAGAGCAAAACATTATTTTTATTTGAAAACACTCTCTATTACCAATGTTCGAGGTCAACTGTGGGCACCTGCTTCACTTTCAGCTTTACAAATGTGTACCTTGGACGGTGGAGGAGCAGGTGATAGCCCTATAAAAAATAAAGGGATGTCCCACTGTTATTTTACTACATAATGCTTATAGCCCATGCGTGTATACAATTTATCTCTTTTATAGTAAATAAATATTTTATCTTGTTTTCATATATATATATAAATATATATGTATATATATATAAACACTTTCTCTATATTTACATAATTATAACACAAGTTCTGTGTCAAAACCCAGTAAACAAATGAGAAAACACAAGAAAAAATGATACATAGTTAAAAGAAATATCAGAGAAACATGCCACCCCTGACCTCCAACAATCACAGCTTACATTCATGATCCATCATCACATAAACTAGCACTCATGCCCATACAGTCTATCATACAATCCAAACTTAATAACTTTTATTCGATTGAATTCATAGCTGTACCTATACAATAACATCTAATTTCGACACAGAGCGGGGAACATGGCGGTCGGCTGAGACGCGCAGACCGCGGTCTCTGCCGTCCGCTCATTGCACCGCCGGCTCCCCCGCTTTAAGGACGAGCTTCGGTTTGCTTTTTCTTTTTTTTTCTTTTTTTTTTTACTTATCTGGCACCCGCGGCGGATGGACGCTCCATGTCTAGGGGCCCCCTTCAAGCCGCCGCTCCCTCCACACTGGACTCAAGCAGCCTCGTCGCTTCGCCGATACAGAGGGGTGACAGCCAGGCTTTGCTTCCAGGGCAGCAGGGGCAGAGTCAGCACAGGCTTGTGCCTGGCTCTGCCTGGGCTGAATCAGGATCTCCAGGGGGAGCAGGCCTTGGAGCTCCCTTGTATTGAGGACGTCTGTCAACACCATTTTACGCCCCAGGCCTTCCATCACCGGCCCTCCTGCATGACCCCCAGGCGCCCATCTGGGCCAGGGGCCAGAACTCGGTTACGGGGGCAGAAGCTGACATCTTCAAAGCCCGGGTTGGACCCTCCAGCTTCTCTTCCAGCTTCATCAGCGCTGTCTCTACTGGGTTCTGGGGTAAGGAGCAAGTGCGCTAATAAAGGTAAAGCCTCTTTATTATCTTTGCCCCCTCATCCACGAACTGAGGGAGGGGTTTCTCCTCCAGAGTATCAAGCCCCACCAGCTAAAATCACTGTAAGCTTTACCACTGGGTGACCCAAAGTTACCCCATCCCTTAGATCCTTCTTTAAAGTACTAGACCAGTCCAGAGCTCTATAAACTGCGACCACTCCTTCAGTAGCTCCAGCTGTTGGCTAATATGGTGGGAGTTTCCCCCTCCTCGCCTGTTTTATCACACAGCCCATCTATGCAGGAGGCAGAACAGGACACAGTCAGGGGGGCGTCTACGCTGCCGCACGAGGTTCTGAACGAACTAGTGTATCCCACACAGATTTCCTTCTCCAGTGATTACTACATGAGATGAGAGACAAATTTGCTGTCTCTGAATCCAATCAAGCTAAAATCCAGGGGCTCTGTGATGGTCTTGATGCGAAAATCACTAATTTAACAGAGAGGCTAGGGGTTATGGAATCCTCTATCTGTGTACTACAGGCAGATATGGAGTTGAACACTTATGAGGTCCAAACGCCGAAGCGAAGTGAGAAGGAGCTGAGAGAGGAACTAGAATCTTTGAAAAATCACTGCAGGAGGAATAACCTCAGATTCTTGAATATTCCAGAAGGGGCGGAAGGAGACAATATCAAAGACTTTATAATATCCTTGATTAAAGACCATATCCCGATGGTGATCTCCCTAGATCTGGCCTTGGAAATTCAGAGAGTCCACCAGGACCCTTTCAAGAGAAATCCTAACAAGGAGAATCCTAGAAAGGTTCACCTCATATCGAGTAAAAGAATTGATTCTTGCAGAAGCTCTCAAAGTCTAGGGCTTTCGGAATGAGGGTTGGTCATTCCTAATAAGATCTGATATGTCCAGGGCAATGCTAGATCGACGCTGGGAGCTGGAGAAGGCTATGCAGGATTTTAAGTCTCTGGGTTCTACTTTACAATTGAGGTTCCCTGCCACCCTGCAGGTAATGTGAAAAAACAAAATGTATAATTTTTGTGATCCCCAAGAAGCCAGGGTTTTGATTGATCAGATAAAAGGGAAGAGCCAGCGGGCTGTGGAGGGCTGAGGCCCAAGGATAATATGAGCCACCCAATATGGTATCAGGGAGGGTTCCCCAGGGAAGGTACTGGAAAGGGTAGTGTGTCACGTGTTTCAACGATTCAACTAAGGTCACACTGGGTGGGGAGTAGATGGGGAAAAATGAAAGAAATTGAGTTATCGCACAGTTGTAAAATTGTTGGGGATAGATGAGAGCTCTTTGTCTGGATAAGGACATGTGGATGGGACCTGGCTATACTTCTAAACTTAAAATCCTGACTTGGAATGTAAATGGCCTTAGAGTGAGCAGCAGAAGGAGGAGAATTCTTGAGTTTCTGAGACTATCTGATAGCCAAATCATTCTCCTGCAGGAGACCTCTCTAAGATATGAGGAGGAGATGAGTATTCTTAAGTCACAAAAGTGGATCACCCACTTTGCTTGTACTAATCAATCCTGCAACGTGAAAGGGGTAGCAATTATTATAAAGAGTAAAGTTTGAAGTCAGCTGACAGACATCAGTGAAGATCCTAGGGGGAGATGGGCCTTGGCAAATATAAAGTTAGGAGGAGTCCAACACATTCTGGTTTCCTATTATGGCCCCAATGCTATACGAGCAACCGATTGGAAGAACTCAGAACTTGATAATAGTCAGTGGAGACTTTAATGTTTTGTTTAATCCTTCCTTAGATAGTCTACCCCCAGACTGACCGTCAGTTCACCTAATATGAAAACCTGCTTGCATAACATAATGGAAAATTTTAGTGTGATTGACCCTTGGCGAAACAGAATGGGAGAGACTAAGGAGTTTAGTTTCTGGAATAAGAAACTTGGGCATGCTTCCAGAATGGATTTTTTTCTGATAGATGCCAAACTTCATGATAATCTAATGGGAATTTCCCACCAGCCTAGCCATCTCTCAGTCCATTCAGCTATTCTGCTGGTTATAAACTTTGCTGACTCTTGTCCATGCACTAGATGGACACTGGATCGCTCTTTTCTGGGGAAGAAGAGATCATTTTAAAGTTGAAAAGGGACTCTAAGGAATTCTTTGAGATTAATTTAGGCTCTGCGTCAATAGCCACAGTCTGTGAAACGTATAAGGCTCTTATTCGCGGAAAACTGATTAGCTATGCTACTTTCAGAGCTAAAAGAACCAGAGACAGAATAGAGTCTCTTGAGGATAAACTTCGTACTCTGCAAGCCCAAAGTTGATCCTCCCAGGATGCAACAACGCACACAGACTTACAGCACCAGATGGGATACCGGCAGAAGTATATAAACTCCTGAGAGAAGAGCTTGCGCCAGTTCTGACGCAGTTGATGAATTCGATCTTTAAAGATTCCCTTCTGGTCCTTCCCTCTTCGAATGAAGCTATCATAACCTCAATACTAAAGCCTCAGAAAGACACCAGAAGATGTGAGTCTTGTAGACCCATTTCACTGCTCAATAATGATTATAACATTTTTGCCCAAGTACTTGCTAGGAGGTTGGATAAGGTGATTGGTGACTTAGTGCACATTGTTCAGAAAGGATTCATGAGAAATCGATATTTAGGAGATTTGACTCATGACTTAGTTGCTGCAATCGATTTGGCAGCTACTATGAATATGTCTCTTACTATATTAACAATTGACACTGCCAAGGCCTTCGATGGAGTGAGTTGGCCTTTACTGCAGGTGGTAATGGACCGCAACAATTTGGGAGATAACTTTCTTAATGCAATCAAAGCGATCTATAAGGCTCCCTCTGCTCGGGTTCTGGTTAACAACATCCTATCCTCACATTTTAAGATTGAACTGGGCACTCAGCAGGGCTGTCCTCTCTCTTCTCTTTAATCTTTATATTGAACCGCTGGCTAGGAGAATCAGGGAAGAACAGAGAATTATACCTTTTCAGTATCATGATTGGGTCCTGAGGGAAGCCCTCTATGCTGAGGACCTCCTAATATATACACAAACTCCCCAATGTGCTCTCCCAGCACTCTGGAAAATTATTGCTAGCTTTGGAGGGATCTAAGGTTAGTTAGTTAATATAGATAAATCTGAACTAATGACTTGGAATGGCCCTCAGGTTAACCCATTAGAGAAAGACGAAATTCAATATCTAGGGGTTAAAGTGGTCAAGAACCTGGCAGAGATGGCCAAAGTGAATTTTATGCAGCGCCTTAGGGAAACTAAGAAGCTACTCCTCCAATGGTCACATTTACGCCTTTCTATATTAGGCAGAACAAATCTAATAAAAATGGTTGTACTCCCAAAATTCACCTTTATTTTTAATGATATCCCATTATCTTTTAAAACTGAATGGCTAAGGAAACTGCAGGGGGAATTAGTTAGTTTTATCTGGTCCCCAGAATAGCTTCGAAAAAATTAAGGAACAAAAAGCTAGATGGGGGAATTGCACTTCCGGATTTTCAGCTTTACTGTTGGGCATTCCAGCTAAAAAAATATCAGATCACTTCTCTCCAAGGAATATCTAGCACCTCGACTTCAGGCACTGACAGGGTGTTTCCGGGACCAAGGTATACAGTTTCTTTATAATTGTGGTCACCCCAGATACTACAAAGAAGTTAGGCTAAAAGTTCTCTATAATGCTTGCAGCATCTGATATACAATAAGAATGAGATTAGGCATTCCGTATTACAGTGAGTTGGCCCCAATCTGGAATTCTCCCGCTACCCCGATATGTCACCAGAATGTATTAGCCAAGCCATTGATAGAGGGAGGAATTGTGCAGTGGGGACAGCTAGTTAGTGGGGGCTCTGTTAGTTCTTGTGAATCTCTATCTGAAGCAACTAATGCTAAATTCTCCAGATTTAAATATGTGCAGATTAAATGCTGGGTGCATGGGGAACCGGAGGCCGGGTGTTCTACGGCTTGGAAGAGGGAAATTACTGATCCACAGAGCCAAATAAAAAGGTTTCAAAGTGGTACTGGGTACTTATACAAGTTGAAGACACATCACCCCTCCCTTCTACAGAGGTATGGGATCTTGTTTTTCCTGCTCTAGACCTTCTTTATTACTGGCGGGCCTCTATGAAGATTCTTTGGTCTATGGCTAAACCTGCCCCCTTGCGTCAGAACCACTTGTTTACTGTATACCGGGCTTACTGTACCCCCAAAAGGTTCACTAAAATAGATTTCCAAGGAAAGAGCAGTTGCCCGAAGTGTGATTTAGAGGGAGCTGATAATATTCATCTTTGGTGGCAGTGCCCAGGGATACATATTTTTTGGGAACAAGTGGGTAAGTCGATCTTGTCTATTATAAATAGGCGTAATGAGATAACTCTACCAATTTTTGTATTTGGGCTATACGAGGTTGCAGAGAGGAGTTTGCACAATAGATTGGAGAGACATCTGAGGCATCTCTTTTTTTATTTGGTCTTGATAGCCCGGCGGGAAATATTGATTAAGTGGATCTCTAGTTTCCTCCCTACCCACAGGGATTGGCTGTTGGCAGCTAAGAGAATCTCTGACTTGATTGTAGTAATGGTTCAGATAGGTGCCTCAGAATTTCGGAACCCTTTTTTGCTTTCTATGGAACCATCTCCTCCAGGCATTAGGATAATGTGAATTAATTATATACCACCCGATTCAACTCCTGAGATCTGATTCTGGTAAGAGTCCAATGATTAAGTCTTAAGAGCGAACAGCTAGGAGGATGGGGGTGGACTAGTTCTGCCCCCCTAAGGCTGATGGCAGCTGCTCGTTCCTTTAGCGTTGCTGGAGTACCAGACCAATGACCAAGGCTGGGGCATGTTGCGGCTTCTCTTTTATGTCTTTTGTTACATATGAGGACTCAAGAAGAAAATGTTTTTTTTAAAAAAACATATTGGGCCTCATTACGACCCTGGCGGCCGGCGGTAAGCTGGCGGTAACACCGCCAACAGGCTGGCGGTGTTCCGTCAGCTAATATGACCGTGGCGCAATAGCCACGGCCATACCGCTGGCTCCTCCACCATACTGCCAGGCTTCCACCTGGTGGTCATAATCTCCAGGGCAGCGGTGCAAGCACCGCTGCTCTGGGGATTATGAGTCCCCAACTGCCAGCCTGGCCACAGCGGTAAACACTGCCATGGAAAGGCTGCCAGTAAGGGGGGCTTGGGGTGCCCCTGCACTGCCCATGCACTTGGCATGGGCAATGCAGGGGCACCCAGGCATAGCCCCATCGCGCATTTCACTGCCCGAATTTCGGGCAGTGAAATGCGCGACGGGTCCTACTGCACCCGCTGCACATCAGCATTGCCGCCGGCTCTATTACGAGCCTGCAGCAAAGTTGATGTTGACTTTTCCACTGGGCCAGAGAACGGTAACACTGTTACCGTCCACTGGCCCAGCGGAAAAGTCAAAATAGGGAGCCAGAAATACTGCTAGCATTGACGGTATTCTGGCGCCTGCAGCCTCGGCAACTGTGAAGACCGCCGAGGTTGTAATGAGGGCCATAATCTCTTCAATTACCCCAATATGTTATTTCCATCAGCAAACATATACACATTATTAGAACCTCTCCACTTTGCTAATACACATCCTATAGTCAATCAAATATTTCTTCTTTGGAATACTCTTCTAACGTCAATTAGGGGTGAGTGGGGTGCTCCGCTCTGCTGGCCGAGCTAATGGGGTTTTTCGAACTCCGTGCTCTGCTTGTAGCGGGGAGTTCTTCAAAAAACTCCATTAGCCTTGCCAGCGGAGCGGAGCTCACCCACTGCGTGCTGCAGCCCAGTATGGGCTGCACAGCACAAAGCACAGAAAGTCTGCGCTTGCGCTGTGCAGCCAATAACTGGGCTGCAGCATGCACCGGAGCAGAGGAGGGAGGCAGGCGTGCTGAAGAGGACTCGTCGGAGAGGATGAACCCACCGGGAAGTCTCCTGTAAGTCATTTTCTCTTTTTTTGTCATTGTTTGTGCACACTGGCACAAACAAGGAGTGAAATGGCAGCTGAAATGGCAGCTTTTGCTGCATACGGCCCAGGCCTGAATTCAGACGATTGTCGTAGGTAGTGAAAGCTGTAATTTCAGGCCTCTTGTGCACAGGTCCCCCCTGTGTGTACTGCACACCGGACAGGCCGGTGCACAAGAGGCCTGAAATAGCTGTTTTCACTGCCATGGCCCTCTCCTGAAGGCACCCGATCTTAGAAGCGATAAGCAGGAACATACTTAGCGCTCCTGAGATCGAGCGCATTCAGGAATCCACGGATCGCGGAACTCTGCCTCTGTGGAATTCCACATAGTATTTTTTTAACTCCATGGAATTCTGCAGAGTTGGACTTTGTGAACTCCACCCAGGCCTAATGTCAACAAGAAAATGGTATAAATATCAAATACATTCTTCGATTAAGACATCCTATCATTATCAGAAACAGTAGAAGCACCTTTTTTCGGTCAGGACAGAACCAATAACTGACATACCAACCATATCCCTATGTGGATGAGATATATTGATGATCTTTTTCTCATCAAGAAGGGCGATATTGAACTGGCCAAAGAATTCATCAATGTTTTACATACCAATAATTAGAATTTGAAATTTGTCTACAATATAAGCAAGGATTGTAGGAGGCTGGCCTGGCTTATAGTGGGTACCTGATGGTACTTAGACCTTGTGCCAGGTCCAGTTATCCCTTATTAGTAGATTAGTAGTGTTCTAGCAGCTTCGGCTGATAGAGGTAGCTATAGCAGAGCATCTTAGGCTGAACTAGGAGACATGCAAAGCTCCTACCATACCACTTATATCACTTAGCACTATATCATAAGAAACACAATACTCAGAGTTACTAAAAATAAAGGTACTTTATTTTAGTGACAATATGCCAGAAGTATCTCCGAGGATATACTCCCTTAGGAGGTAAGTAAAATACACAAAATATACACACAAACCAAAATCAGGTAAGTAAACAGTTCAAAAAGTAGTGTAAACACTGTAGAACACAATAGAATGCAATAGGAGACAATAGGCCTAGGGGCAACACAAACCATATACTCCAAAAGTAGAATGTGAACTACGAATGGACCCCAGGCCTAGTGTAGTGTGTAGAGGGTTGCTGGGAGTGTAAGAAAACACTAAGGGTGGCCAAGATCCCTACCCTAAGACCCTGAAAAGTAGGAGTAAATTTACCCTACTACCCCAGAAAGACAGTAAAGTCGAGATAGGGGATTCTGCAAAGACAACAACTGACTGCAAAGCACTGAAGACGGATTCCTGGACATGAGGACCTGCAAAGGAAGGGGACCAAGTCCAAGAGTCACACAAGTGTCCAGGGGGGGCAGGAGCCCACTAAACCCCAGATGAAGGTGCAAAAGGGCTGCCTCTGGGTGGAAGAAGCTGAAGAGCAAATGGTGCCAGTAACTTCTCCTTTGTTTAGAAGATGTCCCACGGCGCGCTGGAGGATGCAGAGTTGTTTCCACGCAGAAATATTACAAACAAGCCTTGCTAGCTGCAAGAGTCACAGTTAAAGATTTTGGGTGCTGCCAGGGCCCAGGAAGGACCAGGAGGTCGCCCCTTGGATGAGGAGAACGAAGGGGCGCACAGCAACACAGAGAGCCCATGTAGAAGCAGGCAGCACCCGCAGAAGCACCTGAACAGGCATTCAGAAGATCTGAGCATGGCAGTCTTCTCTGCACAAGAAAAGAGGGTCCCACGAAGTTGAAGTCCAACTCAGAAAGTTGGGCAATGCAGGACAGAGTGCTGGCGACCTGGACTGTGCTGTGCATGAAGGAAGTCTTGCAAAAGTGCACAGAAGCCCTAGAAGCTGCCGTTCACTCAGTACACAGGATTACTGTCTGGCGTGGAGAGGCAAGGACTTACTTCCACCAAATTTGGAAAGAAAGGGCCACTGGACTGTCAGGGACACTTGGATCCAACTCCTGTGTTCCAGGGACCACACTCGTCAAGACGAGAGAGGACCCAGAGGACAGGTGATGCAGAAGTTTGGTGCCTACATTGGCAGGGGGAAGATTCTGTCGACCCACAGGCGATTTCTTCTTGGCTTCCATTGCAGGGTGAAGACAGACAGCCCTCAGAGCATGCACCACCAGGAAACAGTCGAGAAAGCCAGCAGGATGAGGCGCTACAATGTTGCTGGTAGTCTTCTTGCTACTTTTTTGTGGTTTTGCAGGCGTCCTGCAGCAGTCAGCGGTCGATCCTTGGCAGAAGTCAAAGAGGGAAGTGCAGAGGAACTCTGGTGAGCTCTTGCATTCGTTATCTGATGAGAAACCCACAGGAGATACCCTAAATAGCCCTCAGAGGAGGATTGGCTACAGAGAGAGGTAAGCACCTATCAGGAGGGGTCTCTGACGTCACCCGCTGGCACTGGCCACTCAGAGGTCTCCATTGTGCCCTCACACCTCTGCATTCAAGATGGCAGAGGTCTGGGACACACTCGAGGAGCTCTGGGCAACTCCCCTGGGGAGGAGCTGGTCAGAGGAGTGGTGACTCCCCTTTCCTTTGTCAAGTTTCGTGCCAGAGCAGGGCTGGGGGATCCCTGAACCGGTTTAGACTGGCTTATGCAAGGAGGGCACCATCTGTGCCCTTCAAAGGATTTCCAGAGGCCAGGAGAGGCTACTCCTTTCAGGCCCTTAACACCTATTTCCAAAGGGAGAGGGTGTAACACCCTCTCTCAGAGGAAATCCTTTGTTCTGACTTCCTGGGACTGGGCTACCCAGGCCCCAGGGGGGCAGAAACCTGTCTGAGGGTTGGCAGCAGCGGTAGCTGCAGAGAAAACCCCAGAGAGTTAGTTTGGCAGTAACGGGGCTCTATGCTGGAACCCCGGGGATGCATGGAATTGTCCCCCCAATACCAGAATGGTGTTGGGGTGACAATTCCATGATCCTAGACATGTTACATGGCCATGTTTGGAGTTACCATGGTGACACTACATATAGGTATTGACCTATATGTAGTGCACACGTGTAATGGTGTCCCTGCACTCACAAAGTCCAGGGAAATTGCCCTGAAAAATGTGGGGGCACCTTGGCTAGTTCCAGGGTGCCCTCACACTAAGTAACTTTGCACCTAACCTTCACTAAGTGAGGGTTAGACATATAGGTGACTTATAAGCTACTTAAGTGTAGTGTAAAATGGCCGTGAAATAAAATGGACGTTATTTCACTCAGGCTGCAGTGGCAGTCCTGTGTAAGAATTGTCTGAGCTCCCTATAGGTGGCAAAAGAAATGCTGCAGCCCAAAGGGATCTCCTGGAACCCCAATACCCTGGGTACCTAGGTACCATAGGTACCATATACTAGGGAATTATAATGGTGTTTCAGAGTGCCAATGAGAATTGGTAAAATTTGTCACTAGCCTGCAGTGACAATTTTAAAAGCAGAGAGAACATAAACACTGAGGTTCTGATTAGCAGAGCCTCAGTGATACAGTTAGGCACCACACAGGGAACACATACAGGGCACATTTTATGAGTACTGGGGTCCTGGCTTGCAGGATCCCAGTGACACAGGCAAAAACTAAAATACATATAAGTAAAAATGGGGTTAACATGCCAGGTAAGATGGTACTTTCCTACAAGGATACGCTTAGAACTTTGCTGCATAGAAAAGTTACTGCTGGGAACAACATTTTATATGTGGCAAAGTATCACACTAACTCACTGAAGTGGAGTATTCCCTATGGAGAGCTCCTAGGAGCACACCATAATTGTGGACTGAGAAAGGATATGAGTAAGAGCAACAGGATATAATCAAATAATTCAAACAACGAGGCTATCCTATGAAACTTATCAATCCGGCTAAATATAAAATTCAAAGGCTGACACATGAAGGGGCTCTATTTAGGGAAAATCCCAGGACATCAGGGTACGTCAAGTCCTTGGTTCAACGTCACCTACAACAGGAGAACATATAGTATCAGAAATTGCCTAAAATCATTGAAACCTTATAAAAACTGACCCTATAATAGGAAAAGCATTAAAGCTTGTCCCACTATTATTCATAGGAAATCCAAATCCATTGGGGACATGCTTGTGCAAGTCTATTCCAATCCAGAGGGAAGATTCACTTGGTTAAGTGAACAAAACGGCTATTACAAGTGAGGTACTCATAAGGCATGAAAACTTAGCACAGATCATACGCAGCTTGTACATCCTACAGGCAAATCCAAGGCTCTCCCCAAATTAATTACTTGCACATCAGATTTCACTGTCTATGCTTTGAGTGTCCATGCAAGTTGGTGTTCATTGGCAGCACTAAATTACCTCCTAAAAAAAGTATACTGGAGCATCTTTGTGTGATAAAAACATGGATCCTACTTACCTGTTGGCACAGCATCTTTTCAAATTTCACAAAAGTGACAATGATTTACTCTCTTGCTTTGGCATAGATGGGGTGGGAAAACTTCTCAAATCAGGTGATAGGTAAAAATACCTATGAATCCTTAAATCACAATACATTATTAAGCTCAATACTTAATGGCCGGCAGGCCTGAACAGTGATGAAGAATTGTCAGTACATAGTGCTTAATCAATTGATGTAACAGATACCAGACACTAGCTTGCCTGTCCTCAGATGACGGGGATTGCATAGATATATATATGATCACATGTGGTGACATACATACATATATCCATCATCTTTTTATTTTTGTTTACATATAGGTTTCCAACTATAGTTGTGTCTCCTAGAAATCCCCTTTGTCCTCTACTCCCATGTTTTCTTTCTTCTTTTTTCTTTTTCCTTTCCCCCTCTCCCTCTCTCTGGATGACACAGATAACATAACATAGCTCATTTGCACTTTATTATCACAGCATATATGATCAACACATTTGAATGTTGACATCTGTACAGTATTTCCATTTGGAAGCCACATTATCATATTAGAGTTTTTTAGTAATCAGTGCATATTCAGGGCCAATGTCAGGAGCAGAATGCCACTAGAGTTGACACATTGATTGATGTTTGGTTATTTTCCTTTTTTAGAAGGGTCAATACTTGAACTGGTCCACAATAATGATTTATTTCTTCTAAAGTCTTAGAAAATCTATACTTTGAAGGTTTACTTTATGTATTGTGGTATCAGATCAAGTGTCCCAGGAATCATAACAAGTACCTATATGAATGCTTAGGGTAAACAGGCATTGCAAATTAGCATCCTACTTATGCCTTATGATCAGTCACTGAAGCTTGTTTTAATTTCATGCACACTAAGGTAGCTTGTTGTATGGTTTCTGCACACAAATATTTGAAGTCTACAAAATGGATATTGCAGGAGTTCAGCATTCTATGATGCTCAATGTCATGTTTCTGTTTTTTTTTTTAATAATAGTGTATGTCTCATAATATAAAAGAATGGAATTAAGTTAAAAAAGTTTTTTAATCAACATGTATTTTTTCACCTTGCACTTGTTCTTTTCTCACACTTGGCTCCTGTAATAGAAACACACAAACGTACAATCTTCTAGTTTCCCATGGATCGAGATATTGACAAATCTGTATATATATATATATATAAATAAATATATATATATATATATATATATATATAAATAAGATGCTGGAGATTTTTTAAGAGCATTGGATGGTGTAGTATGGAAATCTGATTATTTGTTGGTTACAATAGATGTTGTGTCACTGTATAGATCCATTTCACATCAGGTGGGGATAAATGCAGTGAAATTTGTTTTGGGACAAAAAAGCATTAATTTTCTGAAACATTCTGAGATGCTATTAGAGATGATAGGAATATGTCTCAACAATAATATTTTTCTGTTTAATCATCAGATCTATAAACAAATCTGTGGGACAGCGATGGGAATGACCTTCTCCCCGAGTTATGCGAATCTCACAATGGGGTGGTGGGAGAGTTGTGTAGCTTAGGTTCAACAGAACGCTAGATACATGGACAAGGTGATCATGTGGCTTTGTTACATGGCTGACCTGTTCTTGATCTGGCACGGAACTGTGAGAGAATTTGAGGAATTCTTCAGCATACTAAATAACAACGACGTAGGACTACGGTTTACATACAAAATAAGTGATAGCTTGATTGAATTTCTAGATGTACAAGTACATATTGCAGCTGGAGCATTACAAACCACATTATATAGGAAACCCACAGCAACTTAATAGTATCTTACATGGTACCAGTTTCCACCCTAGGTCTTTGATTAAGAGTATCCCATATGGTGAATTTATTCGTATCAAAAGGAACTGTTCGGATGAACATGACATGAATGAGAAATTCAGTGAGACCAGACAAAGGTTTATGAATAGGGGACACTCTTTGAAATCAATTAAGCAGGGAAAAATGAAGGCAAGGGAAAATACTCATGCACAGGTGTTGGCTAAGAAAAGTAATGTATTAGACCAGTCAGACCGGAAAAAGAATGAGATTAGACTAATTTTAGATTACAGCAAAGAAAGTAATCAAATTGCAAAAGTATTGAAAAAACACTGGCACCTAATTCAAAAAGACAATGATATTGGACATCGTGTGGGCACTTGTCCTTCAATTACATATCGGAAAGTACCGTCGTTAAAAGACATATTAGTAAAAAGTAACTTTGAGATGCCCAAAACTTTCAATTGGTTGTCAGGGGTTAGCAGGGTTTTTTTCTGTTGTAGGAAATGCAAAGCATGCAAAATTTGCTGTGATAAAAAGTCCGTAACAGATTTCAGAGGTAGAGAAATAGTGATCAAAGAGAAAATTACATGTGAAACTTCCTTTGTTGTATATGTTTTGGAATGCCGATGTGGTTTGAAATATGTGGGTAGTACCATATGCCCCTTAAAAAAGTGCATCTTAGAACACATAAGGGCAGTACAAAATGAGGATACTGCATATGCTATAACGAAACATTTGAAAACTCACTCAGATTTACATTTGATGTCCATGAAATATTATGGTATTGTAACAATACAAAAACATGAACGAGGTGGTGATAGGGTTCAGAAACTAAGACGTTTGGAGTCCAAATATATCATCAGATTAAAAACGAAGATGCCATATGGGATCAATGAGGAGCTGTATTGTCATTTATGATTTTGAATGTAAAATAATAAGAAGATCTCACTGTCTCTGTACAAAATTAAAATAATCTGCAACAAATTTGATGTCGGTTAAAATAGGGATTATTATCTCTATGATGTATTAAGGCACACATAGGTTGTGATTTTGATTAATAATAATTGTAAATGTGAAAGAAGTAAAAGCAATGACAGTAGAACACTATTACAAAGAATATGTATGAATGCAGTAGGTATTATAGTAGTTATGATCTTGTTTTTGGTTGTATTGAGATATCACATGATTGTATTTACATTTTGGGTGCACATTAATTCACTTGTTTATTTGTTATGCTAGTTACACCTTTGGGGCAATTTTTATGTTATTGGTGGTTTGTTTCAGTATAACACATGTTACATACAACTACATATCCCAGAATGCCACATAAAGGCATGGCTTAGTCGAAGAGTATAAGTAGTACATGGATTGGATTAATGATTTACCGTGATCAAGACCGAGAAGGTCGAAACGCGTTGTTAGTTGTTGGGATTTTTCTTATGGAATAAAAGAGGACTAATCAGAATTCTGTGAGTGCGGCATCTTTAACTTGAATGTTAAGTTGGTATAAATACAAATATATATATATATATATATATATCAAAACAAATCCCTTTCAGGGTTAGAGTAACGAATAAATTATGCAAAAAAGGGAACTCTGGGTAATTCCCAAGTTTAGGTGGATAGCAGCTCCAGTAAGGAGCACCCTGCAAAACCAGTGACACTCTGGATTTTCTCACCTCAAATGTCTGTTTATCTAGCAAAGTATCAGCATAGAATCAGAACAGTGCTATCCACGTTGAGCTAGATAAAGACAAAGGTGGTCATTCTGACCCTGGCGGTCTTTGACCGCCAGGGCGGAGGACCGCGGGAGCACCGCCGACAGGCCGGCGGTGCTCCAATGGGGATTCCGACCGCGGCGGTAAAGCCGCGGTCGGACCGGCACCACTGGCGGGGTCCCGCCAGTGTACCGCCGCCCCATTGAATCCTCCGCGGCGGCGCAGCTTGCTGCACCGCCGCGGGGATTCCGACCCCACCTACCGCCATCCAGATCCCGGCGGTCGGACCGCCGGGATCCGGATGGCGGTAGGGGGGGTCGCGGGGCCCCTGGGGGCCCCTGCAGTGCCCATGCCACTGGCATGGGCATTGCAGGGGCCCCCGTAAGAGGGCCCCTACATGTATTTCACTGTCTGCTGCGCAGACAGTGAAATACGCGACGGGTGCAACTGCACCCGTCGCACAGCTTCCACTCCGCCGGCTCGATTCCGAGCCGGCTTCATCGTGGAAGCCTCTTTCCCGCTGGGCTGGCGGGCGGTCTGAAGGCGACCGCCCGCCAGCCCAGCGGGAAAGTCAGAATTACCGCCGCGGTCTTTCGACCGCGGAACGGTAATCTGACGGCGGGATTTGGCGGGCGGCCTCCGCCGCCCGCCAAGGTCAGAATGAGGGCCAAAGTATTTTGCCATTTGTACAGCAAAGTCTTTAAGCATAGATTTGACACAGTGTCAACCTTGCCGAGATGTAAAATGACAAAAGCCATTTACCCCTCCAGGCATAGTATTCCAACTTTGGACTGGTAAAATACGATCCAAGCCAACCTGGAATGAGTGAAAACAACACCTGACACAACTTTTGCTCTCATTAGAGCTCTTCAGAGAGGTTTAGCTTTGTTCAGACACAAGGGAGCACCCAGTATAAGTCAAAACAAATCCCTTTCAAGATTAGAGTGACGACTAAGTTATGCAAAAAAGAAAATAGAACTCTGGGTAGTTCCCAAGTTTAGGTAGCCAAACCCCACTGCGCATCCTAGGGTAACTATAACTCATGCCCTCACCATTGCCTGCTAATTACCCCAGAAATTACAGCACTCATGACATCTTTGATAACATCATTGATATTATCATTGATAATATTAATGTAATATTTCCAGTAAAAATTTCTGCTGAAAAAACTGTGCATGGTGGGGGCCATAGCACAGAGAGAGCTCTAACTATAACAGATGAATTTCTCTGGTTTTGTATGTCAGCCTAACTAAAACATCCCTATAACCTTTCTTTTTTTGATTGAATTTTATATATATATATATATATATATATATACACATATATATATATATATATATATATATATATATATATATATATATATATATATATATATACATATATATATATATATATATATACACACACACACTACTACTGGCGGTCACCAGTAGGTAGTTATTGTTTGGACCTAGTTTCCATAGGAAGAGTGTTTTTGACACCCTTTGACAAATCTTCACAAACATTTCAAGATTAGCACCAGAGTTCAGCTGCCATGGTGAAAGTTTCAGAGAGATTCGTCAAGCAGGGGCCGAAAAAAAGGGGGGGTCCCAAAACAGGTTTTTCCCATGCATTTTCCAATAGGCTCTTTAGACATGACTACAGCCTTAACCACTCAGCGGAATTACACCAAATTTGGCAGGAAGCTAAATCTCGGTGGGCAGATCATGCTTGTTGTTATTTGGTGTAAATCCGTTCAGTAGTTTTGGAGTTATTAAAAGAAAAAGAAATATAGATATCTGGGCGGCACCTAAGCACAGATCTCATAGTGAGATTTGATTAGCTGTTAGCACTTCAACCAGGAAATACTGGCAGCCATCTTCAGACCAATATGCATGATAGCACCCCATTGAAATGCACTGTAGTAAATGGGAGATTTTGACAGTCAAAAAAAGGAGAATGTATAAAGGATGATAACAGATTTTAGATACAATATAAATTATTTGTTGATGGTACCATACTAATTTTAGGAATTATGGTGTGTTGTAAGGTTATTTTACCCTCTGAAGAAGCCTACTGCTGGATTTCTAAGAATCATGATTCATAGAAAACTGTTTTCTCATGGTTTTCCCGTAGAGGTTATGGAAAGTGCTCTAAATTAACACTATCTTTCTCAGCCATATGAGAATGAAGTCTGACATTCTCAATAAATCATGTACTTCGAACAGGGACAGTCTGTCAGTTGACTACATTGTGTTCTACTGCAGCCTCTCAGAGTGTCCTAAAGAACAAGTAGAGTGCTAACAATCTTACTTATGACAAAACTGTGGCACACCTGAAGCGATCTTGATTGAAACAAACTGATATCACCTAAAACATTTAGGGGCATATATAAGAGCCCCTAGTGCCTCCTTGCGCCACATCAGCATAATTCTTTTTTACGCTATTGTGGCCCAAAGACGCCAAAATCCCTGCGCCATATTTACAAAGTAAAGTACTTTGTAACCCTTTGCGCTACATTAAGCCTGCACCAGGGATAATCCATGCAAAGGGGGCATGTCACCATTCAGGGGCCAAACAATGGCACAAGGAAACCGAACAGATTTTCTTGTGCCATTTTTTTGGCACTTTTAATGCCTGCTCAGAGCTGGTGTTAAAAGGGGGCATACCATTGTTTACAATGGAATCCTATGTACTCTGCAGGAATAGAGGCAACATTTTTGTGCTACTCCTGCAGAGTACAATAGCGTCATAAAAAATGACGCTAATGCCCCTCCCCTGCGCCATGGTGCACCGTATTTTGAAAATGGAGCACACATGGTGGCGGCAGGGGGGCGGTAAAGGGCAGGGCAGAGCAGCATCACTTTTCTTAAATATGCCCCTTAATTTAGAAAGGAGTAAGATGAAGTGGTTCATTTTGTCAAAGAATTATGACACACAGTTTTTTTATGAATAATTTTTCAAAAAATTTTCCAGTGATATTATCAGTGACGTCATAAAAGATGTAATGATTGCTGTAATTTCTTAGAACGCCTCTGTAAGTTTTGTTTTTTAAGTTAATTTCTATTTTTCTTTCAATTCTATTTACTAACTATAACATCTCTGTAACCTTTGTCTTTTTTTAATTGAATTTCCATGTTTATTTATGGAAAGTAATTTTCATTACTATACATTAATCCAACCACTGTCACACATGGTCTTCGGCTGTGCAGAGCCGTAGTTGGCTGCAGGGCCTGGACCGCTGCCAGACCCTGTGGCCAACCTCATGCAGTGTACAGCCCTTAGGTCAGTTGTGGAGAGAATTGGCCACAGCCTGTCTCTCTGGGTTGGAGAATAGGTGTGAGAGGGTGTATCTGGGGGTGAGAGTGGGTGCATCAGTGTCTTACTGGGTGTGTCAGTTTCTGTGTGGGTCTTTGAATGGCTGTGTGAGGGTTCCACTGGGTCTGTGAATCAGTGCACAATGTCCGAGTGGATCTGTGAGTGGTTGTGTGTCTGAGTGGGTCTGTGAGTGGGTGTGTGAAGGTCTGAGTGGGGCTGTGAGTGGGTGCACAATGGTCTGAGTGGGTCTGTGAGTGGGTGCATGAATGTGAGTGGGTCTGTGAGTGGGTGTGTAAGAGTCTGAGTGGGTCTGTGAATGGGTGAAAGATTGAAAAAGAGAAGGAGAGTGGGAAAGAGAGTGAGATGGAGAGAGATAGAGATAGAGAGTTTAGTAGGCTTTGTTGGATGATATACTTAGAATGAGATATTTCTTGACAAATTGAAAAGAAAAATGTTTTTATCAATAAGAAAGAGTGAGATCACCTTTCAGTATGAACCTTAAACTTTTAGGCCCTGATTAATGCCAAAGTAGCAGCACCATGCCACTTTTGAAATGCAGGGATGTGTTGTATTTACAGGAATACGGCACACCTGCGTTTCCCCCTCACCATGCTAAATTAACCTGCCTTCACCAACGCAGGCATCTTTGCACCATAGTGCAAGGGTGTCTGCGTTGAGGGGATAGATTGTCTATGTGCCGGAGGGTGTCCCACAGCAAACACCTATTGCATGCCTCTCTGATGCAGAAAACTGTGTCGTCGGGGGTCATATTTAAAAGGAGGCGTGACGCCACAAAAAGTGCTGTTACACCTCCTTGTAAATATGGAGTAGTGGTTCGCGTCATCAGAGCATCACGAAAAGTGACTCTTGGGTGGGGGGGGCGCTAGGGGCTCATAAATCTGCCCCCTAAATTTGAAAAGGAATGAAAGTGGAAAAATTACCACAAGCACACCTGGACTAGAACCCTAAATTTTCAGTATGAGGGAATGTGACCTTAACCATTATGCCACAGGTGACTACTTACTCTAGTCATTCCATGGAGAGGCCATTACAATGACACTCTCTCTCGCTCTCTCTCTCTCTATCTCTCTTTCCCCGTGGTCCTAGTCGTCTCCCCACCTCTTGCGGGAGCTGGCATTGCTCCCACAATCAGGGAGTTGCTGTAAGTAGCAGCCCCCTGCATGTGGAAGCAATGTTTTCATCTGTCTCCCTATTTGCGTGCAGGGAAGACAGATGTAAGTCCACTTTCTGCAACGGACAACTGTTTGACAGCTCTCTCTTGCAGAAAGTGGACTTTGTTTGCTTTTGCTTGGTGGGAATTGTCAAAGCTGCCACCAAGTGAAAGCAAACAGCTATGTCCTGGAGGTGGGTACCCCGGGACATAGCAGGAGCCTGGGATGTGGTGGTCCCCAGAGCCATCAGTGACTCCATGAGGGGGCCGCGCAGCCCCCCTCCAACAAGCATAGTCCCAGGAAGGTGGTGGTCTCCGGGGCTGCAGAGGTCCAAAACGTACCCTGTATCATTCTTTTTAATATAGCCCGTGGAGGTGAGGGTACCCGGGGCTGAAGGGGGGGTCATGCACCCCCGCATTCCATTTAAGAATCGCCCCAAGGAGGTGGTGCTCTGGAGTTGTAGGGGGCCTTGTGGCCACCCCATATCCATTTTGATTATAGCCCTGGAGATGTTGTGGCTCCAGGGGCTGTGGGGGGTGGCACTCAGCTCCTACATTAAATTTGATAATAGCCCTCAGCAGGGGGCTGCGTGACTCCCCGCATTGAATTACATTTAAGACCCTAGGAGGTGGTGATCCCAGGGCAGCGAGAAGGCCAGGCTGCACCTCTGAATTAAAATATGAATGCCCCCCAGACTTGGCCCACCCAGGGACTACAGTTGAACAATCAAGGGAGCCCATTAATCTGCCACGAATTGCAGTGAAAAAAAATAATGCGTTTTTTTAGGGGGATCTCTTTGGTACCCCAGCACCAGAGCTAAGGGGTCAGGATGACTGTACCATGGCCCCTTTTTTTTACACTTTTTTTTTGGGACTCAGCTTCAGCCAAGTCCCAAATTGGCTGCCAAAACTTCCTAGTTGAAGTGTTGACAGCCAATCAGATATCAGCACGAGATGGCGAGGGTTCACAGAACTTTTGCATCCCTATACATAACATTTGGATATTCTTTAATTTTTTTTTAAACTGCTGAATGGATTAACATCAAATAACCAAAAAGCATCTTTCTGGACCAAGAGCTATCTTTTTGCCAAATTTGGTGTAATTTGGTACAGTGGTTTGGGTACTATCGCTGTTCAAAATCCCAGTGTGTCACAGTGTCCTTTCCTCGGGATCTGTACGTTGCTGAACAAAAGGCCCACCTCTCGGCATCACCAACTCAAAAAGCTATTATAGCACAGAGTTATGATGAAGCCAGTCGAGGGGAAGGGAATTAGGGTAGGGAACAGCAGGGAGAGAGATCTGAAAAGAAAAGGTTAGATCAAATATACACTTACTCATTCATAGCAGTATGATTCATCACTAGACTCTTGACTAAATGCCTCTCCGTGATATCATATGGAGACCCCTTTGGAGTGAGGGCACAGCCCCTTCTTTGAATCATAGAACATCAACAAACTACAACCTCAGAACCAAGAGATGGCAAGAGCTTTGGACTATGATCATACTCTGAATATCAATCCTGTAACATCTATGCATTCATAACATAAACCCTTGATCATGACCTAGAAAATCTCAAAGAATTAAATATGCTTTTCACGTATTATGCGTTCCAAAAAACAATGAAAACTATAATTTGCTTATCTCCAAAAATACTTTCACATTCACAACTATAAAGGCCGGAAAGTTTTTACTCAGTGAACGTGAAGCGCTTTGTTCCTTATGCCAGATAGCGCTTTCATTTGTTTCATCTGAAGTGCTACACTCAGGGAGTTATGCTAAGGGGCGCCTTATGCATGTGGCCTGGATCACTTTGATTGTTGTGCCAACGGCTTTTTATGCATGTGGATTGAAATGCTTTGATTGCTGTGCCAAGGGCGCTATCCTCATGTGGACTGAAGCACTTTGATTGTCGCGCCAAGAGAGCTTTACTCATGCAGACTGGAGTGCTTTGATTGCTGTGCCAAGGGCGCTTTACTCATGTGAACTGAAGCGCTTTGATTGCTGTGCCAAGGGCGCTTTACTCATGTGGACTGAAGCGCTTTGATTCTTGTGGCAAGGGCGCTTTACTCATGTAAACTGAAGCGCTTTGATTGTTGTGCCAAGGGCGCTTTACTCATGTTGACTGAAGTGTTTTAATTACCGTGCCAAGGCCGCTTTCCTCATGGGGACTGAAGCACTTTAATTACCGTGCCAAGGGCGCTTTACTCATCTGGACTGAAGTGCTGTAATCACTGTGCCAAGGATGCTTTCCTCATGTGGACTGAAGCGATTTAATTACCATGCCAAGGCCGCTTTCCTCATGTGGACTGAAGTGCTTTGCTCGTTGTACAAAGGGGCACTTTACTTCTGTGTACTTCTTGTACTTCTTAACTGAAGTGTTTTAATTACCGTGCCAAGGCAGCTTTCCTCATGGGGACTGAAGCACTTTAATTACCATGCCAAGGACGCTTTACTCATCTGGACTGAAGTGCTGTAATTACTGTGCCAAGGATGCTTTCCTCATGTGGACTGAAGCAATTTAATTACCATGCCAAGGCCGCTTTCCTCATGTGGACTGAAGTGCTTTGCTCGTTGTACAAAGGGGCACTTTACTTCTGTGATCTGAAGCGCTTTAATAGTCGCACCAAAGCTGCTTTACTCTGAAAACTGAAAACGCTTTGCTCGTTATGCTAAGGGACGCTTTACCTTTTAGAAATACAACTCCCTTCAAGATTTGGCCCATCTAGACCTTACTGCTATGAGTACGACCTACTTGTATCTGAATTCACCATGGAAACAAAGGTACTCCGATTTGCTGTCCATCAGCCATGCAGGAAATCTGCTCTTCTTCAAAGGAACCCCCACGAGGTCTGACTGCATCGAAGTCTTCAAAATAGTGAGCAACATGCTTCGGTGTGGCTGGGCTTTCTAGGCCTGCCACACCCCAAGATGGCTGCTGCCTCTAAAAACATGGGAATTGTAGTCCCTTCATGGAATAGCACTGATAAGTGCATCTTATCCACCAATGTCCTGAACCTGCAGTTCTATGAGCTTTGCCACAGGGCAGACGACGCTGATGGCCGCCTTTGGAACAAGATGGGATAATAAGTGGTGCGCACAAAGCGCTGCCTAGCCGCGCAGCGGAGTTTCGGGCGGGACCTGGACTGCGCATGTCCTTATTCCTGACATTACACCCGTCTCCCAAACGTGGTCCAGGGCCCAGTTTATCAGGATGGAGGAGGTGAAATCGTCGCACCAAACGTGGTGCATGGACATGTCTTGCAGGTTCCCAAGAGTCATTTTCCGGCCTGTATACTTTCCAGGACACCAAGTACCAAAGGGAAGATCCCCTATATCTAGAGTCTAAAATAGATCGCACCTCATACTCCCAATGACCTTGGACTAATAGAGGAGCAGGTTGTGTGACTCTTGAGGTCGAAGCAGGTTTAAGAAGCGAAGTGTGAAACAACGGATGAATTTTCAAAGACGATGGTCATTTTAGTTTATTTGTTACTGGGTTTACTTGTCGTAGTACTTCATAGGGCCCTATGAATTTTGGATGAAACATATTTTTATTTTTTAATACAACGTTTTTTGGGGATAACCAAACTCTATCTTTGTTTGTATACTGAGGACCAGGCTGGTGTTTTTTGTCATATTGCATTTTATATTTTTTCTTTGCTTGATGAAGATTTGTTTGCAATTGTGAATGCACTTTTTTCCTGTGTGTTAGCATGTCCATGACTGCTGGAGTGGTTTGAGTAGAGGCAAGTAACGTAACTGGCAAAATGTGCGGATAACGCCCATATAAACCAGAGAAAGGAGTTGAATTTATTGAAGAGTGGTGAGAGTTATTATACACCAGTTCTGCAAGCCACAAAAAATCCAGCCAGGTTTTAGGAGGGTTTGTTGCGTAACATCGTAAATATTGTTTCAGAGTTTGGTTTAGTCTCTATGTTTGACCATCCTTTTGTAGATGGTAACTGGTAGATAAAGTCAAATCAATTTGTAAAGCCTTGCACCATTATTGCCAAAAACGTGCAGAAAAGTGTGTTTCTCTATCAGAGAGGATAACTCTTGGAAGTCCGTGAAGGTGAACTATATTTTCTAAGATGATTGTTGCTAAGGTGTCGGAGGTTGGGAGCCCTTTACAGGCAATGAAGTGAGCATACTTGGTAAGGCTGTCCACCACCACTAGAATGGTTGTAAGTTGTTTCATTTGAGGAAGACCAGTAATAAAATCCAGAGAGATATGTTCCCATGGATGATTGGGAATGGGTAGAGGTATCAGTAGACCTTTGGGTTTGCTATATTGGCTTTTGCATCTTGCACATACTTCACATGATTGTAACATTTGGTTAAGGTCGTGAACGAATGTAGGCCACCAAAAATACCTATTCATGAGCTCTATTGTTTTTTGAGGACCTGGGTGACCTGCCAGAGGATGACTGTGTAACCAATGCAAAGCTGTCTATCTTAATTCCTCAGTAGGCAGGAATACTCGAGATTCATGTAGAGGTAAGCATTGTTGAATGGACCTTTTGGTGTCTTGTTGTAACCACTCTTGCCACTTGGTGATATGAAAATGATTACGAATGAGATCAAAGGATTTCTCGGCTGCTACTAAACACAACACTTTTGAAGGCGTTATAATAGGCATGGGTTTTTGTTCAGTATGTATGATTGAAGAATCTTGTCTAGACAATGCATCGGCCTTACGATTATCTACTCCTGGTCTCAAAGTCACTATGAAATCAAATTCTGCAAAGAATAGCATCCATCTTAGTTGTCTAGGAGTTAGTAGTCTGGCAGAACTCATAAATTGTAAAGTTCTATGATCAGAATATACAGTTAGTTTTCCTCCCAATAGATAATGTCTCCATTCTTTAAAAGCATTACGAATTGCTAGTAATTCTTTTTCTGCTATGGTGTAATTCTGTTCAGCTTCATTCAATTTTCTTGACGCATATGCTATTGGGTGTAATTGTCAAGTTTCTGGATGACGTTGGGACAGGATGGCCCCAACAGCAACATTGGATGTATCGGCTTCCACGATTAATTGTTTTCTCCACATTGGGGTGAGCTAGAATAGGAGCGGTAGTAAAGGCCTTTTTTAAATCTTGAAATGCGTCCTCTGTCTTTTGGGACCAGTTGAAGACAGCCTGTTTCCTTAGCAATTTGGTGATTGGTTCCACCTTTTGGGAGAAGTGATGGATGAAGCGTCAATAAAAAATTGCAAAACCCAAAAAACATTGAATATCACATACTAATTTTGGTGTGGGCCATTCGCATACAGCTTGAATATTTCTTTCAGTCATTTGCATGCCGTCAGCTGTTAAAATGACTCCTAGAAATTCAACTTCTTTGGTTTGGAATTCGCATTTACTTAATTTGCAAAACAAAATATGTTTTTGTAGAGTTTGTAATACCTTTTTAACATGTTCTTCATGTATATCTTCAGAATTTGAATAAATCAATATATCATCAATATAAACGATGACAAAGATGTCTAGATATTCTGTCAGAACATCGTTTAGGAAATATTGAAAGGCTGCTGGGGCATTACATAGACCAAACGGCATCACTAGATACTCAAAGAGGCCATAATGAGTCTTAAAAACCATTTTCCACTCATCTCCCTCTCGAATTCGAACTAGGTGATAAGCACCTCGTAAGTCAAGTTTGGTATAAATAACGGCGGATTTTACCTGGTCTAAAAAGACTGGTATGAGAGGTAGTGGATATTTATTTTTAACTGTGATCTTATTTATCACTCTAAAGTCAATACAAGGCCTCAAATCGCCATTAGCTTCGGGTACGAAAAACAGTGGAGAAGCCGCTGGAGATCGGGATGGCCGAATTAGCTTGTTGGCTAAACATTGATCAAGGTATTCTCGTTGAACTTGATTTTCTTTCTCTAATAGTGCATAGATCCTACAATTTGGTATATTGGCGCCAGGTTCAAGGTCGATCTGACAATCGTACAGCCTGTGACGTGGTTATGAGCTCGCTTTCTTTTCACAGAAAACGTCAGTATATTCTGAATACTGTGATGACAGATCAATTTCCTTCTCAACTGCAGTAGCAATAGAGTGTTGGAGATTTCCTTCTTTGTTTCCTCTTGATTGAAAAAAAATGTTGCAAAAGAGGAAGAAGAAAAACGCACAACCTGGTTGCGCCAGTCTATGCATGGATTGTGTAACATTAACCACGGCATTCCTAAGATAAAACCATATTGGGGTGCTTGGATTATATCAAAGTGAATTATCTCACAGTGGTTCTGATTCTCATCATCTTTGCAAATAATTTGTATTCATGAGGTTTGTTTAGTAACAGGACCTCTTGCCAACTCACTACCATCAACTGCATAAACAACTTCTGGAACCTTTTTCTTGACACTGGGTATATGCAAGTCTAGTGCAGTTTGTTGGACCACAAAATTTCCTGTTGCCCCTGAAGCAATTAGAATTTGTACAGTATGTATTTTTCCCTGCACAGTCATTTGTACTAAAATTCGAAAATGTTTGACATAACATTTCGTGCAAGAGCACACTGAAGGGATTGGCAATTTGCCCAAGAGGTCTCCTTCGTTTTTTCTTGGGCACTTTAGTTTTCCTGTGAAATTTCCAAAGCAACCGCTATCTTTTTCTTTGTCACAAATGTTGGATCAATTTTACTTTTGGGTTTCTTTTGACATTCTTATATGAAATTACCCTTTTTTCCACAACACAGACACTGACCATTTTTTCGTTGCATGTCTTTCTCCTCTTTGGTCAATGATGGGCCAACAGTTCCGATATCTATTGGTTCTATCATAGGCTCTGAAGACAATTGAATGTGTCTGGACCTTTCCATTCGCCAATTGGGTTTTTCCCATTTTTTCCTTACTCCTTTTCTTTCAGAGAGTCTGTGATCTATCCGTAGGGTTAGATTAATTAAATCAGTGCAAGTTTCTGGTTGTGGTTCAACTTGGGCCAATATATCTTTTAGTTCATCTTTTAGCCCTTGATAAAATACTGCTGACCTTTTTTCCTCCAGCCAAGCGGTTTCCACTACTAACCGGTTGAAGTGTGACAAATACTTTATCAAGTCTTTTTTTCCTTGACGTAATTGTAGTAACTCTTTGTCTGCAGACATAGTTATTGCGCGTCTGTCAAATACCCTTACAAATTATTTTACAAAACGACGCCAGTTATATAAAAGAAGACTGTCTAATCGGACTAATGGCACTGCCCAAGTAGCTGGATCACCATTCAGGTATGACATAAGGAATGCAATTCTAGATTGGGTGTCCAGAAAGGCACTGGGCTGACACGTAAAATGTAGTTCCACCTGTGTGAGAAAATTTTTAACCTTATTGGGGTCCCCAGAAAACCTCTCTGGTGCAGCTAAAGGAATCTGTGTCAGCACATTCACTGCTATGTTAGTAGGGGCAGAAGGTGTAGGACGAGACTCAGATTCAGAACCATCCATCTTACTCTGTAACTGAGTTACTTTATTAAGTAAATCAGCTGTAACATTTTTTGAGTCTGGCAAATCCCTTTGCATCTGTGTGACTACTTGCATAAGGGTATCTAGGGTGGCCATTTTGTGCAGCTCACGTACAGACCAAGAGGAAAGTATAAAACTCGTGGGCTCACTATTCTGTCACAGTGTCCTTTCATCGAGATCTGCACGTTGCTGAACCAAAGGCCCATCTCCCGGCGTCACCAACTCAGAAAGCTATTATAGCACAGAGATATGATGAAGCCAGTCAGAGGAAGGAAATTAGGATAGGGAACAGCAGGGAGAGAGATCTGAAAAGAAAAGGTTAGAACAAATATGCACTTACTCATTCATAGCAGTATAACTCATCACTAGACTCTTGACTAAATGTGTCTCCGTGATATCAGTTGGAGAGCCCTTTTGAAATGAGGGCAAAGCCCCTTCTTTGAATCATGGAACAAGAACAAACTACAACCTCAGAACCAGGAGATGGCAAGAGCTTCGGACTATGATCATACTCTGAATATCAATGCTGTAACATCTATGCATTCATAACATAAACCTTTGATCATGAACTAGAAAATCTCAAAGAATTAAATATGCTTTTCACGTATTATGCTTTCCAAAAAACAATGAAAACTATAATTTGCTTATCTCCAAAAATACTTTCACATTCACAACTAAATAGGCCGGAAAGTTTTTACTCAGGGAACTTGAAGCGTTTTGTTCCTTATGGCAGATAGCGCTTACATTTGTTTCATATGAATCGCTACACTCTGCTCGTTATGCTAAGGGGCGCCTTACTCATGTGGCCTGGATCACTTTGATTGTTGTGCCAAGGGCTTTTTATGCATGTGGATTGAAGCCCTTTGATTGCTGTGCCAAGGGCGCTTTCCTTATGTGGACTGAAGCGATTTGATTGCCACGCCAAGAGCGCTTTACTCACGTGGACTGGAGCACTTTAATTACTGTGCCAAGGCTGCTTTCCTCATGTTGACTGAAGCGCTTTAATGACCATGACAAGACCATTTTCCTCATGTGGACTGAAGCTCTTTGCTTGTTGTACAAAGGGGCGCTTTACTTCTGTGTTCTGAAGCGCTTTAATCGTCGCACCAAGGCGGCTTTACTCTGAAAACCGAAAACGCTTTGCTTGTTGTGCTAAGGGATGCTTTACCTTTTGGAAATACAACCCCCTTCAAGATTTGGCTCATCTAGACCTTACTGCTACAAGTACGACTCGTATCTGAATTCACCATGGAAACAAAGGTACTCCGATTTGCCGTCCATCTGCCAATCAGGAAATCTGCTCTTCTTCAGAGGAACCCCCACAAGGTCTCACTGCATTGAAGTCTTCAAAATAGTGAGCAACGTGCTTGGGTATGGCTGGGCTTTATAGGCCTGCCACACTCCAAGATGGCTGCTGCCTCTAAAAACATGGGAATTGTAGTCCCTTCATGGAATAGCACTGATAAGTGCATCTTGTCCACCAATGTCCTGAACCTGCAGCTCTATGAGCTTAGCCACAGGGTAGTCGATGCTGATGGCCACCTTTGGAACAAGACGGGATGACAAGTGGAGCAGAGCCGCGCAGTAGAGTTTTGGGCGGGACCTGGACCGCGCATGGCCTTATTCCTGACACAATGGAAAAATGACTGGGGAAAAAGCATTTTGGGACCCCCCTTTTTCTCAGCCCCCACTTGACAGATCACCCCAAAAGTTTTCAAACAGCAGCTGAAGACCACCTTCATTGTTTTATTTCAGTCTCGGGCAGTTGATAAGAAAGGATGGCGACATTGGATCACAAATTGGAACTCGACCGTTTGTAACAAATAGAAAAGTACCATCATTAAAGGATATGTTAGTGAAAACTCACTTTGAATTACCAGCAGTATCTAACTGGCTAGTAGATGGAAATAAAGGGGCATATTTATACTCTGTTTGCGCCGAATGTGCGTCAAAAATTTTGGCGCACCATCGGCGCAAACCCTGCCCCATGTTTATACTTTGACGTCCGACCCCGCGGGCGTCAAAATTCCACCATGTGCGTCATTTTTTAGAAGGGCGAACCAGCCTTGCGTTAATTATATGCAAGGTAGGCGTTCCCTTCCAAAAACTGGCTTTAAGGCCTGTGCCCCATATTTAAAGTCTGACGTCATTTTGACGCACAGGAGGGGGTGGGCCTTAAAAAACGACGCACAGCCTGATGGGCCCGGTTTTTTACCCCTGGGTCAGGGCAGGCGTTAAGGGACCTGTGGGCTCGGAAGGAGCCCAGAGGTGCCTTCCCCTGCCCCCAGGGACACCCCCTGCCACCCTTGCCCACCCCAGGAGGACACCCAAGGTTGGAGGGACCCATCCCAGGGAAGTAAAGGTAAGTTCGGGTAAGTATTTTTTTCAAAAAAATTTTGTGGCATAGGGGGGCCTGATTTGGGCCCCCCTATATGCCACTATGCCCAATGGCCATGCCCAGGGGACATAAGTCCCCTGGGCATGGCCATTGGGCAAGGGGGCATGACTCCTGTCTTTGCTAAGACAGGAGTCATGTCAATGGAGGCTGGCCGTCAAAAAAAATGGTGCAAATCCGGTTTGAGGCCTGAAATTTGCCTCAGACCTGACTTGCCCCATTTTTTGACACACAAACCCCATTTTCTCATACGCCGACGCTGCCTGGTGTGAGTCATTTTTTTTTACGCACACCAGTCCGCAGTGCCGGCTAACGTCATTCCATAAATAAGGCGCCCTCATGGCGCGTTGGAATGGCGTTAGCCGGTGCTAAAAATTTTGACGCACAACTGCGTTGGCGCAGTTGTGCGTCAAAAAGTATAAATATGGCCCAAAGTGTTTTTTTCTGCTGCAACAAATGCAAATCAGGTAAGATTGGTTTTAATAAGAAAAAGATTATAGATTTTCCAGGTAAAGAAATTCCAATTACAGATAGGATTACTTGCGAAACAACATTTGTAGTGTTTGTTAAAGAATGTCTTTGTGGTTTAAGGTATGTAGGGAGTACCATCTGTCCTTTAAAGAAGCAAATTCTTGAACATATTAGGGCAGTACAAAATGATGATATTAATTATGCCATGACCAAGCAACTGAAAAATCATGAAAAATCGAATTGGTTACATATGAGGTATTTTAGATTTACAACAATGAAAAAACAAGAGAGAGGAGGGGACAGAGTAAAAAAATTGAGGCGTTTAGAGTCAAGGTATATTATCAGATTAAAAACTAAGATCCCTTATGGGATCAAAGGGGATGAGGAATTGTACTGTCATTTATGAATATGAAAAATGATAAGTTAATTATAATTACACAAATACAATATTGATTCCATTAGGTTAAGAAGTATGAGTGTACCATGTTGACAATGATATAATATGTTGACATGATCTAAAAGAGAGTGGGTATTAGACCACCATGTTCTATAATGGATTAAAAAATAACTCCAATAATAAGGATAGCAACTTAAATAATTTTACTAAATGAAGATGAAATGGTAGGTTGGTGTAGTGGAGTTGAAAATGTATTGATCAGTAGAAAAGAATATTACTTGATAAGTTTTTGAAGTTTTTGTGATGACTATATGTGACAAAAGATCTTTTGTTTACTTTGAATATTTGTTTTATATGGTGTCTATGGGGTTTTTGTTGTTTGAAATCACAAGTTTGGTTGTATTTATTGTATATGATAATGTATAGTACTACATATCCCATAATGCCACATAAAGGAATAAGAGGGAGAAAGTATATATAGCCATGAATAGATCACTCATTTACAGTGATCAAGACCTTGTTGGTTGAAACGCGTTGGTGTTGGGTTAATCAGTTGCAGATTAAATAAGTAATTCAAAGAATCCTGTGAGTGCCGCGTTTGACTTTGTGTTAAATTCGTGTGGATATATATATATATATATATACATATATATATATATATATATATAGTACCTAATGGGGGTCACCACTAGGTAGTTATAGTTGGGACGCAGGGCCTAATTATGAGTTTGGTGGATGCAAATCTCCTTTAGTCAAACTCCTGACAGGGTGGCCGCCTCCTACGCGGTGACCTCCCCGTTGGAACTATTATGGGTTTCCTGCTAGCAGTAAAGAGGCTACATCATTGTCTTCAGCTCATTATCATGTCAGTGGAAATGCTGTCACCTGCAGGGTGCATTAGCACCCCCACAATGTTCACTGTCTGCAAAATAGACAGTGAAAATTGTGATGGTGCTGGCCAGGGGGGCCCCTACACTGCCCATGGCAAGTGCATAGGCGGTGCAGGTTCCCCCTGTAGCCCCCTGCACCTGTTTTTTACCAGCCTTTTCATGACGGTGTTACCCCCATTAAACCGCTGGCAGATAACAAGGTCATAATCCCCAGGGCAGCGCTACTTGAAGCACTGACCTGGTGGATTAGGACCTCCGCCACCTCCAGACCGCAAGTATCCAAGATCCTGGTGGAGCTGGCAGACTGATCACCATGGTTGTAATGTGGTTGTTGGACCGCCGCAATGGCGGTGGGCCAGACTGCCACCACGAGTATGGTGGTTTATAGACCACCAAACTCATAATGAGGCCTTTAGTTTCTATGCAAAAAGCACTTTTTTACTAGCTTATACCTTTGGTGCCCCTTGATGAATTGTCCTGTAACTTTCCAAACAAATTCACCAGTTACGTCAGTTGCTGTCTGGAAAGATTTAGGGTGATCCGTCCAGGGGTGACTGAGAAAAAGAGGGGTCCCTAAAGGTGCTTTCCCCTTTCATTTTTCCATAGGTGTTTTAAACAGCAAAAGCAGCAAAATTACTGGATGGAATTACACCACATTTGGAAGAAAGTTAGGTCCTGGTCCAGAGAGTGACCTTTTTATCTTTTGGTGTAATTCTGTTCAGTAGTTTTAGCGAAATTAACGGGAAAACTAATGTGCATATATAGTGACAGGAAGGATTTGCGACCCCTCCTCATCTCTTGATGAGATCTGATTGGCTGACAACACTTCAACAACAGAAGCTGGTGAAGTGTTGTCAGCCATCTTGGGACACAGCTGAAGCCGAGTCCCAGAAAAAAAGTTAAAAATAAAGAAAGGGGGCCAGGGTATGAACACCCCAGGGTTAAGAAGCATTTTTTTTTACTTTATGGCTCAAGGCGCAGTGGATCTGTGGTTCCACTGTAAAGTTTTTTTTAAAAGCACGGTCTCCCATGCTTCATTATTTTTAAGCCCCCAGATGGGCCAAGTATTGAGAACATTTACATCTTAATGCAGGGGGCCACCTGACCCTCTCCTGCTGCCCTAGGGACTGGCACCTCTCTGGGCCGAATTGAAAAATTTGAGTGGGGGGCACGCAGGCCACCACCCCGTGGCAAAAATGCTTTTAATAAGTAGGGGAGGCCCGATATCTACCCCCACAGCCCTGGGGACCACCACCTCCTGGGGCTATACTAAAATATGAGCAGGGGGGGTTGGGTGGCCCTCCGCACCCTGGTGACCACCACACCCTGGGACATTTGAGATACTGGGTGTGGGGATCTGCTCAGGCCCCCCACAGCCCTGGTGACCACCACCCCCAAAGCATTTTACAAATTGAGTGTGGAGAGCCACTCAGGCCTCCCCCGCTGCCCTGGGGATCACCACCTCCCTGGGGCATACATAAAACAATAGTTAAGATGGTCCGTTTTGGACCCCCATTAGCCCCAGGGATCAACACGTCCCTGGGGCTATGTGCATTGTGGAGGGGGGGTCATGTGACCCCCCTCAAAGAGACACAGATGGACCTGAGGACCACCATCCCCAAAGAACGGCTCCGGCTATGTCCCAGGGTGCCCAGCAAACACTTCGGTTTTTGAAAGCGGGTCCTTAATCGCCACACCAGTTTAGTAAAGCTAAAACATTTATTGCCCTTTAGATTAACAGTGCTAAGATCACGTAAATCATGTGCAAGACCAAATGATAGAAATACAGTAACATCACAGGCTGTCCAAAACACCTGAAGAATCTCAGTCTAACTACAACATTTATCATTAGAGACGTCAAGAGAACAATGCAAAATAACAACAGAATCCTGTGGAAAAAAGAAACAACATACATTTAGTTTGTGCAGTTTAAATAATCAAAATCAATTAATAAACAGTCAAATGTAAACATTAGGTCAGGCATCACTAACTATTACTCTAATTAGAAAGCATGTGTGGGCTTGATGCAAAAAGAAAGTAAGACAAAAAATTATTTAGAAAACATCTAACTATGACACTAGCCAAAATAAGCGGTTGTATTTTCTGAATTAGAAAAACCTGTAAGAAAGAAAAAATGCACATTGGTTATTCCTATAAAGAGTCTTTTTCAGCAGAGCACAGGAACATCGAGTCAGCATCAGACCATGAAGGGAAAACAGTTTAGTAAAGTTGGGCCTAATATAACTGAACTGTAAAAATCATAGGCAAGAATAGAAACTCTTCTAACTCAGAATAAAACTGGAACAGAACTAACTAAGCTCAGTGTTAGAAATGGGGTCTTTGGTTGACAGTCAGGTTACCCCCTATTCAAGCAAGGACCCTCATTCTAGTCAGGGTAAAAGCGAATAGCCCTCAGCTAACCCCTGCTTACCCCCTTGGTAGCTTGGCAGAGCAGTAGGCTTAACTTCAGAGTGCTATGTGTAAAGTATTTTTACCAACACACACAGTAACTTATTGAAAACACTACAAAATGACACAACACCGGTTTAGAAAAATAGGAAATATTTAGCTAAGCAAAACAAGACCAAAACAGCAAAAATCCACAACACACAAGTCGAGCTATCAATTAAAAAGCAAAAAAAGTCTTTATGTAGTTTAAAATACACACCAACACGGTTAGCATGAAAATTTACCTTGGGTGCATCAAAAATAACCCTGCACGGGCGAGTGTGCATCAAAAAGGGCTTGCGATGCGTCGATTCCACTCACAAGCGGGATCTTGTGTAGTTTTCTCCTTTCGTCAGGTCTGGCGCATTGTTTCTTCTCTTCGCAGGAGAGCGATGCGTCGATCCTGTCCGCACTCTCGGGTCTGAGCAGGCCTTGCATTGTTTTTACATGCCCAGCAGTACTTACGTTGGAAATCCAGCCTCACGATGATTCAAAAAGCAGGCAGCGCGGGTTTCAATCTCTGAGTCTCTGTTAGCGATGCAGCGCGTTGTTTCTACAGCTCCATGCACGATTCTTCGGTCGTGTTTCCGGCGAGCATCGATTTTCAGCCGCAGATTCGGCAGCACGTCGTTTCTTCAGCCGCAGATCAGAGTTGCATCGATCTTTTCCCCGCACAGCGCTTTGTGTGTGGATTTCCTCCTCTTAGGCTGCCAGCTTCTCCTTTCAGGATCCCAGGAACTGGATGTGCACGACAGGGCAGAGTAGGAGTCTCTCCAGAGACTCCAGGTGCTGGCAGAAAGACGTCTTTGCTGTCCCTGAGACTTCAAACAGGGGGCAAGCTCCAAATCAAGCACTTGGAGAGTTCTTCTCAAGATAAAAGGCACACAAAGTCCAGTCTTTGCCCTCTTACTTTGGCAGAAGCAGCAATTGCAGGATAGCTCCCCAAAGCACAGTCACAGGCACGGCATCTCTTCTTCCTCAGCTCTTCAACTCTTCTCCAGGCAGAGGTTCCTCTAGTTTCCAGAAGTGTTCTTAAAGTCTGTGGTTTTGGGTTCTCTTCTTATACCCAATTTCTCCCTTGAAGTAGGCCTACTTCAAAGTAAAGTCTCTTTTGAATGTGAAATCCTGCCGTGCACAGGCCAGGGCCCAGACACCCACCAGGGGGTTGGAGACTACATTGTGTGAGGACAGGCACAGCCCTTTCAAGTGTAAGTGACCACTCCTCCCCTCTCTCCTAGCACAGATGGCTCATCAGGAAATGCAGACTACACCCTAGCTCCCTTTGTGTCACTGTCTAGTGTGAGGTACAACCAGCCCAACTGTCAAACTGACCCAGACAGCGAATCCACAAACATGCAGAGTCACAGAAATGGTATAAGCAAGAGAATGCTCACTTTCTAAAAGTGCCATTTTCAAACACACAGTCTTAAAATCAACTTTACTAAAAGATGTATTTTTAAATTGTGAGCTCAGAGACCCCAAACTCCACATGTCCATCCGCTCCCAAAGGGAATCTACACTTTAATCAGATTTAAAGGTAGCCCCCATGTTAACTTATGAGAGGGACAGGCCTTGCAATAGTGAAAAACTTATTTAGCAATATTTCACTGTCAGAACATACAAAACACATTACTACATGTCCTACATTAACAATGCATTGCACCCTGCCCTTGGGGCTACTTACGGCCTACCCTAGGGGTGTCTTACATATAAGAAAAGGGAAGGTTTAGGCCTGGCAAGTGGGTGCACTTGCCAAGTCGAATTTGCAGGTAAAACTGCACACACAGACACTGCAGTGACAGGTCTGAGACATGAATATAGAGCTACTAATGTGGGTGGCACAACCAGTGCTGCAGGCCCACTATTAGCATTTGATTTATAGGCCCTGGCACCTCTAGTGCACTTTACTAGGGACTTACTAATAAATCAAATATGCCAATCATGGTTAAACCAATTACATACACATTTTGTAGAGGAGCACTTGCACTTTAACACTGGTTAGCAGTGGCAAAGTGCCCAGAGTAACAAAAACAGCAACATCAGAGTCCGGCACACATCAACAACCTGGGAACAGAGGCAAAAACTTAAGGGAGACCACGCCAAGGATGAAAAGTCTAACACTCAGAAAATGGGGAACTGACTTACATCACCTAAAACATTGCTATATTAAAATCACAAAAGTTACCAGCTAAGTTTCTATTGGAAATGACAATGGGGTGGTTTAGTTTGCAGCCAATAAAACATCATATTTGCTTCCGTAGAAAATGACATTTTAAACTACATAGAAACATTACATGTGCTTCCTGCCAAAAATGAAACTCAAACAAAAATAATGTATGCTACATGAAAAACATGACATTGAGCACTGAGTTGGTAAAATATCAGTTTTTATTTCAAGGAAATACGCAACACAAGCAGTAAAAGCAGGACAGAAATTTCCACTGTGCAAGTCACACAGGATGTTTGAAGAAACGTTAGTTTGTAAAATTAACATTCTTTTAATTATTGTGTCATTGGAAAATTACCAAAACATGAGCCCTTTAAACTAGTGCTAAGCATGAAGAATAAAACATTCAATTTAAATTTAAACCATTGACCTATTAGTACATATTAATAATCAACTTGTCAGTATATTTTATGATTGTTAAACAAAATATATTTTCATTAGTCATTATTTAATTTTATGTCAGACTTCATTGCAGCTGACACCAGAGTGACCACATTTAAAAGCACACCTTCTATTTTTCTAACACACATTTTCAGTTAGGCCTTTTAATACATGTTATTTCACATTATGCTTAAGTGACACATTTTATTAATAATGTTTGCACTCTGAAATCTATGGATGAATAGCTATAGTTCTATTTGTCTCTATCTCTACTTAGGGTTTTCTATCTCTATGTACCTGTGTCTCTTTTTCTCTATTAGTCTCCATCAGTCTCTATGCTTATCTGATTGCACCTCTGCTTTTATCCGTCTCTATCTTTACATTTGAATAACTGTCTCTATCTCTATCTAAGTCTGCTGTATCTGCAACTGTCTATCTCCACCTGTACCTATTACTTGCTGTCAATCTAGCTCTGTTTTATTTATATCTATTGGTCTCTTTCTATCTGCCACTCTGTGTCCATTTCTACCTATCTTTCTATGTTGCCAGTTTCAGCTATCTTTAACCCCTCTCTCTCATTTATCTCCCTAGCTATCTCTGACGTTATATCTATCTACCTAGATATCTCTGTCTCCATCTCTATTGTCTTACTATAACTGTTTTTGTCTATTACTATCCCTTTTTTTCTATCCGTCTATTTCTGTCTCTGTTACCCTGATTTTAAGTGGGTCCATGTTTTCCAACCCTTGAGCAATTAGCTGTTTCATAGACATAATAATTCAGAGTTTTAATGTATTTACAGCACCCATTAATTACCAGTTGTGGCAAAGACCCCAACTGGTGAAGCGTTCCCGAATTTAAAAGGGGAAACGTGTACAGGATTTTCAGTAGCATGTACATTCTGGTGTTGTAGACATAAAAATCCATGTGTTATTCCCCAAAACAACGAGTATCACATCTGATCAATTCCGAACACATCTATTGATTTAGCTATCTCTTTGTCTCTATCTCTGTGTGTTTCTCTATCTGGTTCTGTTTTCACCTGTCAGTCTCCATCCCAATTGTACCTGTTTTTATCTTCATCTTTCAATCTCTGTCTCTGGTCTTATCTGGTTGCCTCTCTCTATCTCTATCTTTACACATGGCAGTCTCTACATTCCCCTTCTGTCTTGATTTACTTTTCTTGATTTGTCTGTCTTTTACTTGCCACCCTATCTTTCTCTGTCTGTCTGTATCTCTAGCTGTTTCATTTGTTAAATCCTTTGACCCTGTCATTACCTACAGCTTTATATCTATCTGCATCTTTGTCTTCATCTCTGTCTCTGTATGTTTTATCTCTGCTACAAGATACCCACCTTGAGTGATAATGTGCTCTAAAAATCAATGTAACATACCATAAAAGTATAACAGGCTGGCGGTACATACCGCCACAATATGAGAATAACCAGCCAACCCGCCACTTCTCCACTCAAACCGCCATGGCAGTATTAGCCTCCGGGTGGGAAATGTCAATCTCCAGCCTGGCGGCAGGCACAGTACTGCTGCGGCGTTATGAGCCTACCTATCACCATGGTTTACGTTGCATTAGCAATGCCACGAAAAAAACCATGGCGGTAGGCCCTACCGGTGACAGGGAATTCCTTCCCTGTTAGCGGTAGGCGGCTCCCTGACCCCCCCAACACTCACCTGACCCCCCCAACACTCACCTGACACCCCCCTCCATCAAACCTCCCCCACTCCGCTCTGATCCTCTCACTCCCTCACCCTCTCCAAACCTCACACACCTCCCCCCACCTCCCTCCATCCAAACCCCCCACCCACCCCAATACACACACTTACACCCCACCTCCAACATTCAAATACACCTCCCGGCCCCTCCGATCATCACACACACCCATACATGCACACAACTGCAGACATGCACATGCATACACCCAATCACTCACACTGGCATACACGCATACATACAAGCATGCATCCAGACATGCTCGCACACATTCTTACACACAATCACACTGACATGCACACACTCACTTCACCATTCTTACATGCATTCACTCACATGCATACAATGACGCAAACAAAACAACACACACAGACCCACTCAAACACTCACTCTCACATTCATGCACACACTCAGACACACACACACAACATCACCCACCCTCCCTCGCCCCTCCCCTGTCAGAATCCCGACTTACCTTGGTCAAGGAGGTTTTCCAGCAGGGAACACGAGAGGGTACTGCTACCGCCAGCAGAACACCACCAGGCCGTATGAATTGTCATAATACGGCTAGCGGCGTTCAACTGGGGTGGCAGTGCTGGTGGTAACAGCGTCAGCTTACCACAGTCTGCCAGCATGATCACTGTCGGATTTCCGCCCTTCTTGTGGCAGAAGTCTGGCAGTGATCATAATATGGTGGACGGATGATAGCCGGGGTGATGGTATTATGGCGGCCGTCACCGCAGGGGTAGGAGGTTTTTACCTCCAATGTCAAAATGACCACCTGAGGGAGTATGGACTAGGGCATCACCCTGGACCGACTGATAAAAGAAGTCATGAGATGTGCTTTACAACCAGCTCCATGTGGTACAGATTTAGCACTGCCAACAAGACAGATTCTAAACATGGAGCTTGGACAGGAGTCTTGACATAAATATTTGCTTTAAAAATAGGGCCTATTAATTCAATTTAGGATACAATTTTGGGGGATATGCTGCCTAAAAAGGTGGCTTTACTAAACCAATTTACTTGTGAATTGGTAAAAATGACAGTACACCACCTACGTGCTGGAAGTGCCAGATGTAACTATTGAGTGCAGTATGGTTTTCATTGCCTTCCAGAAAGGGAGAAGTATGATCCTTCTGAGGGTTTCTGGAAGAGTGATCCAGTAGTTGCTTGCACCAACTGGAAAGGCTCCACCACCAGCTTTTTCCCTCACAAACTTCAGCCAGAATCAGGAATCTTTTACTTGCATATCTTAAGTGCTTTGGCACAATTAAAAGGAATCAGGCCGTGGCATTACCATGGATAGCCTTGTTTATCAACATCATGATTTAAAATGTAATGGAATCACACGAAAAAAGGTAGGCAGGTCGGAGAGGCTGGAAAAATAACATATACAAAGAAGGGCAGGCAGGATGATGGGGAAGCACATGGACAATGTGGTGGTGAGGAAGGAAGAATGGTAAGGGAATGCTGCTACCAAGTGGTGACCAGTGGTGGCTGGCCCATTATTGTGTTCTTCACTCTGTCACTCTGGCACTCATGTCACTAATGCAGAATGTTGCACCAGAAAAGCATTGAATAAATAAGTGCTTGATAAATAACTTCTGCTCTAATAATATTTTTAATACACGCTGCCTATAAGGGAACAAGAACTATGTACAAGTCATTTGGGTGTACACAGTAAATAATTGACCACATCTACCTGGATAAGCTTGTGATTTGATAGGTGAAGTATTTCCACCTGATCCACTGGAATCTTAGAACTGTCCTGCAGCACAGAGCAAAGATTCAGTTACTTATAACCAAGACAGATTTAAATACATTTAATTACGCAACAATGCCAGAATTTAATAAGATAACGATTCGCAAATGATGCACAATCTTTCTCACAGGTAACTTCTGCTGATAACAAAAAAACCTTGCTACTTGAGCAGTTCATATTATCAACACCATTATTCAAGCAGTTTGGGACACGCAAATCATGTGGCCTTTAGTACACTGGCCCAGAGTGCCACCTCTGCTTCATATATGAAACCCCTGCAAACTTTCGATCTATTCAATGCCCTCTGTAATTGCAGTACCCACCACTTCACTTCCAATTACTAGGACACCATCCTGCAAAAAGGTTTACAGCAAAAAAGCATGTGGAGGATAATGTAGTGTCCTGCTAGACACATTCTAATATTTGTTATACTCGCAGTTGCACCTGTCCACCACCGTCCTGCAGACTGACTCTTGAGGCTGAGAGACTAAGTAGTGTCTAGTGTGTTTTGTGTTATTCCTACAGGTTGGACTTATTTTTAATTTTAATACATTTTGGGAGGAATGTAGTGTTCTGCTGGACACATTCTAGTGTGTTACAGAGCAACTCATTGAGGCTGGACTTAACACCCACCCCACACCCTTCCAACACAAGCCTCACTGGTCAGGTGAGCCTGCCAATAAAAAAAACTTGAGTGCACATGCTTGTGGCCAGTCCTAGAAACCATCACTCTGATGTCTGTGTCATTCATTTACCTAACCTGTGGGTCTAGGACATTTAACAGATGACATAACTTTAATACCATCATTAGCCTCACATCAGCAGCAGTCAAACTATTTGAAGTCCAAGTCTTGTATGATAATACACAGCACCAATAACACTCAGGCCCATATTTATACTTTTTGACGCAAAACTGCGCTAACGCAGTTTTGCGTAAAAAAAATTAGCGCCGGCTAACGCCATTCTGAAGCGCCATGCGGGCGCCGTATTTATTGAATGACGTTAGCCGGCGTTAGCCGGCGTTAGCCGCCGGCGCCGTCTGGTGTGCGTTAAAAAAAACGACGTACACCAGGCAGGGCCGGCGTAGGGGGATATGGGGCTTGGGCGTCAAGAAATGGGGCAAGTCAGGTTGAGGCAATTTTTTCGCCTCAACCCGATTTGCGCCATTTTTTTTCACTCCCAACCCCCATAGAAATGACTCCTGTCTTAGCAAAGACAGGAGTCATGCCCCCTTGCCCAATGGCCATGCCCAGGGGACTTCTGTCCCCTGGGCATGGTCATTGGGCATAGTGGCATGTAGGGGGGCACAAATCAGGCCCCCCTAAGCCACAAAAATAAATTAAAAAAAACACTTACCTGAACTTACCTTAATGTCCCTGGGATGGGTCCCTCCAGCCTTGGGTGTCCTCCTGGGGTGGGCAAGGGTGACAGGGGGTGTCCCTGGGGGCATGGGAGGGCACCTCTGGGCTCCTTCAGAGCCCACAGGTCCCTTAACGCCTGCCTTTTGCAGGCGCTAAAAAACGGCGCAAAAGCGGCCCTATGTAATTTTTTTTTACCCGCCCACTCCCGGGCGTGAATTTTGCCCGGGAGTATAAATCCGACGCACATGCCTCGGAGCCGTTTTTTAGACGGGAACGCCTACCTTGCATATAATTAACGCAAAGTAGGTGTCCACGCAAAAGAATGACGCTAACTCCATGGACTTTGCCACTAGACGCGTCTAACGCCAAAGTATAAATATGGAGTTAGTTTTGCGTCGGAATTGCGTCAAAAAAACGACGCAATTCCGGCGCAAACGGAGTATAAATATGCCCCTTAACATTTTAAAAATTTGCTTAGCAACACTGAAGAAAAATAAAGCTATTAAGGGAGCATGGTTAACTATCATTTGTCCTCGCCACATGATATGGCAGTGAAGGAATAAACTGCTAAAAAAGGGATGCTGCTACCTCACCTTCTGCCTCATTGCCACCAATGTAAAAGTTCAGAGACCCGCTTACTGGGTTGTGATCAGGGGCTTCACTTCGTGCCTGGCACCCCCACTGAAACACTCCCAGATGTGTCAGTGGCCAAGGCTCTGGACAGAGATCCACCTCTGTGACACACTAAGGGGGTCATTATGACCCCAGCGGTGTGTTAATGTAACACAAAACATAACATAATAAAAAAATATAACATAACATGAAAACATAACAAAATATAACAAAAAATGACATAAAGCATAATACTGTTTATCAATCAGCATCTGCCTTTCTCTCTTTCCCTGACTGCCTCTCAATGCCTATCAGTCTCCATCTATGTTTATCTGTTTCTTTCTCCTTTTAAGTTTTAGAAAGATGTTATTGATCACAGTTATATTAATTATAAAATTCTGTGATGAATAATACAATTATCCTTTAACACAGAAAATAGTGCAAAATAGAACATCATATTTAGAATAAAGCATTTTGACCAATGAATGATTGTGAAAAAACAGAGCTGATAGCAGACGCCCCCTAACTTTTTGTCCCCATTTTTCACTTTTTACTGGTGTTATCCTGACTCTGATGGTGTCCTGGGTACTTTTAACCAGTCCCAGGGCCTGTGCTCTGTATGCAAATTAGGCTAATTATCAGTGGTTATGTCAACCTTCCTATAAGTCCCTAGTATATGGTAGGGCATGTAGGTTTAGGGACCCCAGCATAGATAGTGACCCCATAGGTGTACTGCTGAGGTACCCAGGGTCATTTTAAAGTCTGGCCTTGCACGGCTGCTTTTATATTAAAGTTAATTGGAAATTTGACTTTGGAATTAAAAGTACTTCCAAAGTCTTAAATAACCTTATTTTTACATATAAGTCACCCCTAAGGTGTGCCCTATGTGCCCTTAGGGTTGGATGCCAGGTAACTATAAGCAGGGACCTTATAAAAATAGTTTTATAAACCCTAAGGAGGTAAAATAGCCAAATTAGTTTTTCCCTCAATGTGGAGCAAGAAGACGGCGGAGGCTCAGCTGGGGATGGCCTCCCAACGTGGGAGGGGTGACCGTCACACCATGACCCCCCTGATGTTCCGGATCCTGGCGGTGGCCTACCCGGAGTTGGATGGGCGCTTGAGGGCATCACAGCAGACACAAGGGGGTGAGTACATTCTCATTCTGGGGACTTTGTTCGCAGTGGAGGGGTCTGGGTGGGAGAGGAGTTATGTGGGTTTCCCTAGGCCAGGGCGAGTTACGTAGGCTAGGCCCCTCCGTAATGCAGGCCATGTGTCACTCCACCCCACCTCAGTAGAGTGCCAAGTACAGGTAGACATGCCCCTGTGGCATCCATGTGTGCAGATTTCCCTCATAGCCATGTAGGCCAGATCCCAGCAATTGCATCTGTAGAGGCCAAGAGCACGACGTAGTGCAGGGGGCTTCTGTGTCTGTATTGTCCGCCAACGGTAGCGGTAAGCCATGCACTCAACCTGTCTTTCTTCTGTCGCCCCCCCCCCTTTCTGCTCTCCCTGTTCTTTTGTGCATCAGCATCATCAGGCGGAGGTACAGTGGCACCGGAGCACGAGGGAGCTGCATCCCACATGGCCATGGATGGCCACACCACAGACTCTGAATACACCTGTGGGACGGAGGGCGAGGGGAGCTTCACATCGGTCACCGGATCACCAAACAGCGACACGGACTCGTCCGCCGATGGGAGCTCCCTTGTGGTGGCGGCACCATCTGTGCCCCCCACTTCTACAGGTACAGCCGCCACCTCCCCTACCAGCACCGCCCTCCCAGCAGCCCCTCAGCATTTGCCCCGTGCCCACTCACCCAGGAGGGTGGGCATCACCTTCGCCCCAGGCACCTCAGCCCCTGCCCCTGTCACCCCTGCTGCCCTCAGTGAGGAGGCCATTGACCTCCTCAGGTCACTCACTGTTGGGCAGTCTACCATTGTGAATGCCATCCAGGGTGTAGAAAGGGAGTTGCAACACGGTAATGCATTCCTGGAGGGCATTCATTCTGGTCAGGCTGCCCTTCATCGAACCCTGCAGTCTCTGGCCTCAGCACTGATGGCAGCCATTGTCCCTGTGTCTAGCCTCCCCCCTCCAACTTCCTCCACCCAGACCCAATCACCTGTACCCCAGCCTATCCCAAGCACACCATCAGACAAGCATGCATACACCTCAACACACACAAGTAGCTCAGGCAAACATAAGCACCACACAACCCACAGGCACTCACACACGCATCACCCACATACAGACACAGCAACATCCACTGCCTCCACTGTGTCCCCCTCCTCGTCGTCTCCCTCCTCCCTCCCAGTGTCGTCTACACTCTCACCTGCATGCACTACATCTACAGGCACTGGGACTCGCACCAGAACACCCAGAACCACACCCCGCTGACCTGCACTCACCACCCCCACTACCATTTACACGTCCCCTGTGTCCACTCCCAGTGTGTCTGTGACGCCCCCCCCAAAGTACACAAACGCGGCCACTCACACATCCAACATCCATCCACCTCACGACAGCCTCCAGTACCTGACCTGCACCTGCACCCAAATCACCTAAAGTTACACCTCCTACAACCACCTCCTCTTCCTCCAATCCCAGACCCCCTCCAGCTACCCATCCCAATCTTCGTCAGCAACTCTTCCTCAGCAACTTTGCCCCCACCCCTCCAATTGATAGGTCCTGTAGTAGCACCTCAGCCAAAAAAAAGTCCAGTACCAGTGGTGCGTGTCAAAGGTGTGTGGAGTGCACCGGCCACCAGGGCAGCCAGTGTGACAGGGAGCCAAAGCACTGACATTCCACCCCCTGTAAAGCACCTCAAGTTGGAAAGTGGCCGACGGGACAGGGTGAAGTCTCCTGGCGGAAAACCTGCTCACAAGGGTCCCAGGGGAAGTGCTGAGTCAGCTGTGACTCCTCCAAAGGTGGTGAAGGGCCAGAGGAAGTCTGCACAGTCTGGGAAGAGCAGCACGGCAGAGAAGGGCGCCATCCTCCCCGGAGGCCGGGACGCCACCGCCAGCACTGTCGTCACTGGTCCTGAGACCACCGCCAGAGTCATTGCCCAGGAGGGCAGCACAATCGTCACTGGTCCTGAGACCACCGCCGGAGTCAGTGCCCAAGAGGGCAGCAGTATCGTCACTGGTCAGGAGACCACCGCCAGAGTCAGTGCCCAGGAGGGCAGCAGTATCGTTACTGGTCAGGAGACCACTGCCAGAGTCAGTGCCCAGGAGGGCAGCACAATCGTCACAGGTCCTGAGACCACCGCCAGAGTCAGTGCCCAGGAGGGCCCCGGCAGCCACAGCCCCGTTGGGCAATGAGGGACCGTCATGCCACACACCAATGCACAGGTCAGAGACCGCCATGGCAAGCACCGCTGAACAGGTCAGAGACCGCCATGGCAAAGCACCGCTGAACAGGGCAAACAACCCCATGGTGAAGACCGCTGAACAGGGCAAAGCACCGCTGAACAGGTCAGAGACCGCCATGGCAAAGCACCGCTGGACAGGGAAAACAACCCATGGTGAAGACCGCTGAACAGGGCAAAGCACCGCTGAACAGGTCAGAGACCGCCATGGCAAAGCACCGCTGGACAGGGAAAACACCGCCATGGTGAAGACCGCTGTACAGGGCAAAGCACCGCTGAACAGGGCAAAGCACCACTGAACAGGTCAGAGACCGCCATGGCAAAGCACCGCTGAACAGGGAAAACACCGCCATGGTGAAGACCGCTGAACAGGGCAAAGAACCGCTGAACAGGGCAAAGCACCGCTGAACAGGTCAGAGACCGCCATGACAAAGCACCGCTGGACAGGAAAACACCGCCATGGTGAAGACCGCTGAACAGGGCAAAGCACTGCTGAACTGGGCAAAGCACCGCTCAACAGGGCAAAGGCCGATATGCCAAAGCACCGCTGGACAGGGAAAAAACCACATCAAGCATCGTTATCCCATGTGCGGCTGGGACAGTGATGGAACAGGAACCGCCACGGGGAGCCTGATGCAGTCTGGGCACCATTCCCCCTCCAGAACCAGTGGAGACATGCATCCACTTCGTCTGTCCTTAACAGGATGAAGCACTCTGGGCACCAGTCCCCCTCCAGAACCAGTGGAGACATGCATCCACTCCGTCTGTCCTTAACAGGATGAAGCACTCTGGGCACCAGTCCCCCTCCAGAAACAGTGGAGACTGTTATCCACTTGAGAGACTGTGGCTTTGCACTCCCCTGGATGGTACAGTGGGCAACCACCCACTGTAGAGACTTGAGAGACTGTGGCTTTGCACTCCCCAGGATAGTACAGTGGGTAACCCACCCACTGTAGAGACTTGAGAGACTGTGACTTTGTACTCCCCAGGATGGTACAGTGGGCAACCCACCCACTGTAGAGACTTGAGAGACTGTGGCTTTGCACTCCCCGGATGGTACAGTAAGTGACTTTGTACTCCCCAGGATGGTACAGTGGGCAACCCACCCACTGTAGAGACTTGAGAGACTGTGGCTTTGCACTCCCCGGATGGTACAGTGGGCAACCCACCCACTGTAGAGACTTGAGAGACTGTGGCTTTGCACTCCCCAGGATGGTACAGTGGGCAACCCACCCACTGCAGAGACTTGGGAGACTGTGGCTTTGCACTCCCCAGGATTGTACAGTGGGCAGCCCACCCACTGTAGAGACTTGAGAGACTGTGGCTTTGCACTCCCCAGGATACATCAATGGGCATGGAGTCCCGTTGTGGATCTGGCATGGTGCTGTAATCTGGCTGAGGTGCCCCCCCTTCCCTTCCCCCTGAGGTGCCTGTTGTATTTCTATCTGATGCCCCTGCAGTGTTCTCTCCGTTTGTGGACAGGTATGTAGTGTGGGCCTCGCCCATGCATTTTGGGCCCAGTCGTGCACGGACATTGATATGTGCATACCTGCACTACTTCTCGTAATGTATAAAATTTGGAATGTGTATATATATATCTGTATATATTTGGTCACTGTATTTTGATACATTACAATGTTTGAGCTGATTTCCTTTTGTCTTTGCATTCTTCCGGGGAGGTTGTGGGTTGTTACTGTGATGTTTGGAAATGCATTGGTGTGCGTGTTGTAATGTGCGAGGGTGGGGGTGTTGCGTGTGTGTCCCCCTGACTTTTGCCTCCCCCCTCCCCTATGTCGTAGGTGCAGTACTCACCGTTGTCTTTGGCGCTGCTGTTGCTGGTGTTCGTAGACGAGCAGGAAGACAAGGATAGGGAGTATTTGTAGTTCCGGCTCCATGGTGGCCTCCTTCCTCGTGGAGTGTGTTAAGGTGAGCGTTTTCCCATTGCAAAAGCTGTTTCCGCCGTGTTTTTATCCACGGTGAATCTGCCCGGAAAAGGTGGCGGATTGGCGGGTTGTGATACTGTGGCCGGTACATTGTCTTCCGCCTGTCTGTTGGCGGTGACCGCTGCGCTGCTTGTCTGTACCGCCGTGGCGGGCGGAGTGTTAAAGTGGCTGTCTATGTTGGCGGTTTCCGCCACGGTCATAATTCCCTTTTTTTGTCCGCTGGCCTGTTTGCGGTATTACCTCACCTTTACCATTGTACACCAGGGTTGTAATGACACCTAATTCTTCAAAAATTTATATCTTTGATTCCCCTTATCCAATTATAATCATTTTTATGTCATTGTAAAGATAAAAATATAATCTATCTTTATAAATTGGTGTTGGATTTTTATTTTGTTTTGTGTTTCACTTATTCACTGTTTTGTGATTTTCAAATGCTTTTGGGCCCAGTGGTGCACGGACATTGATATGTGCATACCTGCACTACTTCTCGTAATGTATAAAATTTGGAATGTGTATATATATATCTGTATATATTTGGTAACTGTATTTTGATACATTACAATGTTTGAGCTGATTTCCTTTTGTCTTTGCATTCTTCCGGGGAGGTTGTGGGTTGTTACTGTGATGTTTGGAAATGCATTGGTGTGCGTGTTGTAATGTGCGAGGGTGGGGGTGTTGCGTGTGTGTCACCCTGACTTTTGCCTCCCCCCTCCCCTATGTCGTAGGTGCAGTACTCACCGTTGTCTTTGGCGCTGCTGTTGCTGGTGTTCGTAGACGAGCAGGAAGACAAGGATAGGGAGTATTTGTAGTTCCGGCTCCATGGTGGCCTCCTTCCTCGTGGAGTGTGTTAAGGTGAGCGTTTTCCCATTGCAAAAGCTGTTTCCGCCGTGTTTTTATCCACGGTGAATCTGCCCGGAAAAGGTGGCGGATTGGCGGGTTGTGATACTGTGGCCGGTACATTGTCTTCCGCCTGTCTGTTGGCGGTGACCGCTGCGCTGCTTGTCTGTACCGCCGTGGCGGGCGGAGTGTTAAAGTGGCTGTCTATGTTGGCGGTTTCCGCCACGGTCATAATTCCCTTTTTTTGTCCGCTGGCCTGTTTGCGGTATTACCTCACCTTTACCACCGTACACCAGGGTTGTAATGACACCTAATTCTTCAAAAATTAATATCTTTGATTCCCCTTATCCAATTATAATCATTTTGATGTCATTGTAAAGATAAAAATATAATCTATCTTTATAAATTGGTGTTGGATTTTTATTTTGTTTTGTGTTTCACTTATTCACTGTTTTGTGATTTTCAAATGCTTTTGGGCCCAGTGGTGCACGGACATTGATATGTGCATACCTGCACTACTTCTCGTAATGTATAAAATTTGGAATGTGTATATATATATCTGTATATATTTGGTAACTGTATTTTGATACATTACAATGTTTGAGCTGATTTCCTTTTGTCTTTGCATTCTTCCGGGGAGGTTGTGGGTTGTTACTGTGATGTTTGGAAATGCATTGGTGTGCGTGTTGTAATGTGCGAGGGTGGGGGTGTTGCGTGTGTGTCCCCCTGACTTTTGCCTCCCCCCTCCCCTATGTCGTAGGTGCAGTACTCACCATTGTCTTTGGCGCTGCTGTTGCTGGTGTTCGTAGACGAGCAGGAAGACAAGGATAGGGAGTATTTGTAGTTCCGGCTCCATGGTGGCCTCCTTCCTCGTGGAGTGTGTTAAGGTGAGCGTTTTCCCATTGCAAAAGCTGTTTCCGCCGTGTTTTTATCCACGGTGAATCTGCCCGGAAAAGGTGGCGGATTGGCGGGTTGTGATACTGTGGCCGGTACATTGTCTTCCGCCTGTCTGTTGGCGGTGACCGCTGCGCTGCTTGTCTGTACCGCCGTGGCGGGCGGAGTGTTAAAGTGGCTGTCTATGTTGGCGGTTTCCGCCACGGTCATAATTCCCTTTTTTTGTCCGCTGGCCTGTTTGCGGTATTACCTCACCTTTACCACCGTACACCAGGGTTGTAATGACACCTAATTCTTCAAAAATTAATATCTTTGATTCCCCTTATCCAATTATAATCATTTTGATGTCATTGTAAAGATAAAAATATAATCTATCTTTATAAATTGGTGTTGGATTTTTATTTTGTTTTGTGTTTCACTTATTCACTGTTTTGTGATTTTCAAATGCTTTGCACACTTGTCTCCTAAGTTAAGACTTGTCACTCGTTGCCTAGCTTCCAAGGGTTGAACGGGGTTTCATTTATTGAGCCCAAACCAGACCTAAGTGGGGGTTAGTGGACTATTCCCCTGCCCTTAACAATAATCCACTTTCCAACAATGATTCAATATATTAACAAAAATAATTGTTACAAAAATCTATGTGCGATCAGTAATATAATTAGAAAAAGAGTGGTCTCTATCTGTTTCATCTACCTTTCTTTGTCTCTCTAATTCTACTTGACACTTACCCATTTGTTTATTATGTTTCTATCTCTATCTCGGCCGCTCTCTCTATCTCTATCTCTATTTCTATCTCTAACTCTATCTCTGTCTCTTTCTCTAGCTCTGTCTTATCCACTGCCTCCATTAAGCTGGTCTCTGTCTTTCCTTCTTGGTCTCCCCCTTTTCCCATCTATCACTATCTGTCTTTATCTCTAGCTGTTAATCTAGATCTATCTGTTTTTATCTCTAAGTTTCTTTTTGGCTTTGCCTGTAGTAGACTACATCTCTATCCTATATCCTTCACTTTCTTTGTCCATCTCTAGCTGTCTCCATCTGTATCTCTCTGTTTCTACCTATCTTATCTACCAGTGCATTTCACTTGCTTTAGTTATCTAATTGACTCTATGTATTTCTTTCTATTTCTATCCAGATCTGTCTCTTTCTGTATCAGTATATCTCGTTGTCATTATCAGTCTCTAACTCTGTCACTAGCTCTAACTCTATCTTTATTTTATCTATATCTGTGTTTCTATTTGTCTCTGGCTGCCAGCCTTTTTGTGTCTCCCTATTTCTATCTGTGTCTTCCTACCACTCTTTCTCGCTCTCTCTCTTTACATGTCACTAGCTAACTCAATTACCATTATCTCTCTTGATCTGATCTATCTCTCTCCATTTCTGTCTGCATATTTCTACATATCTTTAACTATCAGAATCTTTATGTCTATATCTATATGCTTCTCTGTTTGTTTCTATCTTTGTCTATCTATATTTCTCTAATTATATCTATTGCTTAAATGTATGTATATCCGTGTGCCTTTCTCTAACTGTCTGCAGTTCTATCCTTCTGCATATTTAGCTATCTGTCTATTTCTATCTCTGCCTCGGGTTGTCTCCATCTTTTTTTCTCTGTTTCTATGTAACATTTTGGACAGATACAGGTGGTAGCAAACTCTTGGCTGTGCCCTTGTTACTACTAACCAGTCCCAGGGCCAGTGCTCTGTGTAAAGTGGAAGTGCAAATTAGGCTAATTATAATTGGCAGTATCAACCTACCTATAAGTCCCTAGTATATGGTATTGCATGTACGTTTAGCGCCATCAGCATAAGTAATGTATCCATAGGTGCACTGCAGAGGTGCCCAGTGTTATTTTACAGTCTGGTCTGCCTTGCTGGCTGTTTTAAACTAAAGTTACATGCAAATTCACCTTTGAAATTAAAATTACTTCCGAAGTCTAAAAGTACCTTATTGTTACATATAGACCACCCCTAAGGTATACCTAAGGGCCCCTAGGGCTGGGTGCTATGCAACTATAAGCAGGGACCTTATAAAAAGTGTTTTTATAAACCCTGGTGAGGAAAAATAGCCACATTTATTTTTCCCTCACTGTAGTGACTGGGCCCCATTGGCTAGAATAGGGAGACTCTATTTTAAATAATAAAGTACCAAAAAGAGCGAAATATTTCAAGTTTGGTATCAAACCTATTGTTATAATAAATCCAACAACTTGTGATTGTTGAATTTACTATAACCAGTTCAGGGAAAGAGTTTTAGAACTGTACCTAAAAGTTGCCAACTTCAGCTCTGTAGGGCCCTTCTCCGATTGGCCAACCTCTGGCAGCATTACTAGGCTGCCTTGATGAGGTGTGAAGTAGCCTGAGCTGAAGACAAATACGGTGCCTGGAGGAGGAGATCTGCCTCAGCAGATGGTGAAAACAGGATGGGGGAGAGCAGCCAAACTGGTCTTCAAAGGCGGGAAGGACATTTGGAGCAGCTCAGTGCTGCCCCATTTCCTGCAAACCCAGACAACCAGGTGCCCTCTTGATTAGATTAGGAGAGGACAGAAAAGGGGTCTGTTAGTGATTTTTAGCCACACCAGTGGGTGGACTCAGCCAGACCTAACCTCCAAAATTTAATTTCTGCCATTTTGGATTTTTAATATCAATTTTTTGCCACACCTCATCCGAGAGGATGGTGGCCTGCCTGTGATTGGACAGTTGCCCACCCATGCTTTTCACCCCAGGAGCAAGGATAAATATGGTTAGCTGCACCCACACCTCAGATCCCTACAAGGAATGACAGAAGAAGGACTGCCCTGTTGGACCTCTGACCTGCACCTGGACACTGAAGGACTGCACAAGCTGAACACTTAGACTTTGCCACAAAAATAACTTTGCCTGGCTTCAACTGGTTCAAGAAGGGACTCCCTGTTAGTTACAGGTGAAAAATAGCTACCCAGAGCCCCCTGCATCAAATCCTGAGGCAACTGACCAGCTGACCACTGTCTAGTGTTCATTTTGGAGTTTGAGCAATTTGGATTCTGGGAGTTGGAGTTCTAACCCTCAAGGAGCACGTCAGAGCTTCTGGAACCTTGGGGTGAGCTGTGGATTCCAAAAGGACCTTCAAAGACCTTCTGGAAGAAGTTCTAGAATTTTGGAGAGGTTGGAGAAGTTTTGAAAAAAGCTCCATAAAAGGACCCACCCGATGTCTAGCGTCAAGCCAGCTTACTTCAACCGCGACCTGGCCTGACTTGCAGGTTCATCCCACTGAAAAGCTCCGGAGCCCCAGACTTCCAGGATTTCATCAGGATCGCCTGGAAAGACAATCAGGCAACTCGAAATCAGCTTGCTGTGAAGGGGTCTTCCAACAATGGAGAGAAAAAGCTCCAAAAAAGTGACAAAGTCCGAACATAAAAAGTTGACTGGGATTCCCAGCTCAGCGTATCCAAGGAGGGCTCATGGGACATCAGATCCAAATTCAAATTCGCCCCGGGCGAAAATTTCCATCCTGAAAAATCATTTAAGTCAAAAGGTAGAATTCTTCACCGAGGTCTCCTACGATGCGCATCCAAAGAGGGTTCCTGGGAGGTCGGATCAGATAGGATCGTCCTGGTAAGAAAAATCTTCAAGAAAAAGACTAAGGGCCTCATTATGACCTTGGCGGTACAGAACCGCCAGGGTCAACGGGGGCGGGAGCACCGCCGACAGGCCGGCGGTGCTCCCTTGGGCATTCCGACCGCGGCGGTAACGCCGCGGTCGGACCGGGACAACTGGCGGTCTCCCGCCAGTTTCCCGCTGCCCAAATGAATCCTCCAAGGCGGCGCAGCATGCTGCGCCGCCTTGGGGATTCTGAAACCCCCTACCGCCATCCTGTTCCTGGCGGTTCGCCCGCCAGGAACAGGATGGCGGTAGGGGGTGTTGCGGGGCCCCTGGGGGCCCCTGCAGTGCCCATGCCAATGGCATGGGCACTGCAGGGGCCCCCGTAAGAGGGCCCGCTAGTATTTCACTGTCTGCACAGCAGACAGTGAAATACGCGACGGGTGCAGTAGCACCCGTCGCACCTTCCCACTCCGCCGGCTCGATTACGAGCCAGCTTCATGGTGGGAAGGTCGTTTTCCCCTGGGCTGGCGGGCGGCCTTTCGGCGGCCGCCCGCCAGCCCAGGGGAAAAGTCAAAATACCCGCCGCGGTCTTGCGACCGCGGTACGGTATTTTGACGGCGGGACTTTGGCGGGCGGCCTCCGCCGCCCGCCAAGGTCCGAATGAGGGCCTAAGTCCAAAGGTCAACTTTTGTCGGAGGCTTTCCACTGGAACCGATTGCAGTTGGCCTTAAACATAGACTTCTCCCCGAGGTGCTACCAGATATTGAGTGGTGCTTTTAGTTTCCATGTGCTAAAAAACATTAATTATTTAAAAATTAATATCCCTGATTCCCCTTCTCCGATCTTATTTGTTTAGTTGTCAAATTGAAGATACAACTATTTCCTATTTCTATAAATTGGTTTTGGAATTTTAAACTGTTTCCTGTGTTTTATAGTATTACTGTTTTGTAGTATTTGAATGCTTAACACACTTTGACCCTCATAATGACCCTGGTGGTGAGTGATAAAGTGGCAGTAATACCGCCAACAGGCTGGCGGTAATTACCGCCAAATTATAACCAGGGCGGTGATAACTCCCATAGGCAGCCAATGTACTACACCAACTGCCAGGGAGGAAACAACACTCACCACAGTGGTAGCAGTCAATAGCCAGACGGAAGACAAAGTACCACCCACCATATTTTGACACATCAATCCGCCAATCCGGGGTGGTACCAACGCCATAAAAAGCCTGGCGGAAATGCATCACAGAAGAGAAAGGATTCACCAATGGAGACACAGGGAAGAACAACGCTGCCATGGAACTAGAACTGCAAGTCTTCCCGATGCTCATCTACGTCATGCTCATCCTGGAACTCCAACGGCCACAAAGATGACGATGATGAGTACAGTCGTCTAGCATACAAGGGAGGGGGGAAATAAGAGTGACATACACACACACACGACACACACACACCATACACACAACCAGCTGCACACGAAAAACAATGGCACACGATACACAGCACAATAATGCAAGGACAACAAGAATGCACTAATGAGAATGTATCGATATAAGCAGCTAATAAATAATCCAATTGTACGAATGTACACAAAGGGCCACTGCCCAGTCCAATGTACTAAGGGCCCACATGGCCACAGGGCACAGACCAAGGCACAACACGAATCCTGACTTCATCCGGATAGAACTCTGCAGGGGCATCAGTTTGCAAGTGGGCAGGCACCTCAGGGGGATAGGGGCGGTGGAACCTCAGCCGAATAAGGGAACAAGCCCACTGGTTCTGGAGGGGGCTCAATGCCCATTTGTCAGTGCTGAGGAGTGCAAGGCCACAGTCTCTCAGGTGGGTGACTTTCCCACTGGTTCTGGAGGGGGCTCGATGCCCATTTGTCAGTGCTGGGAAGTGCAAGGCCACAGTCTCTCAGGTGGATGACTTTCCCACTGGCTCTGGAGGGGACTCCATGCCCATTACACTGTCCTGGGGATTGCAAGGCCACAGTCTCTCAGGTGGGTGACTTTCCCATTAGTTCTGGAAGGGGCTCCATGCCCATCACACTGTCCTGGGGAGTGAAAGGCCACATTCTCTGGAGTGGGGAACATTCCCACTGCTCCTGGAGGGGGCTCCTCGTACAGCAGCCCCTGGAGAGCGGCCTACATGGCTTCCGCTGGTGGTGATGGCTTCTCGGTGTCATCTGGTGGTGAGGGCTGATCTGTGGTGGCAGGTAAAGGTGTCTCCTGGGCAACCTCTGCTGGTGGCGAGGGCTGAACTGTGGTGGCAGGTGGAGGTGCCTCCTGGGCAGCCTCTGCTGGTGGTGAGGGCTGAATTGTGGTGGCAGGTGAAGGTGTCTCCTGGACAGTCTTTGCTGGTGGTGAGGGATGCACTTCCTCAGCTGGTGGTGGGGGCCCCGTGACCACTGGTGGTGGTGAAGGTGTCACCCTGACAGCCTCCGCTGGAGACGAGGGCTTCTTCCCCTTCATGGCATGATGCGTGGGATCCTTACCCTTCCTGGCAGGGGTTGAGGGCTTCTTTCCCTACACTGCAGGTTGTGCATGTTCCTTATCTTTCCAGGCAGGAGTCGAAGGCTTCTTCTCCTTCAAGGCAGGAGGTGCAGGCTCCTTCCCCTTCATGGCAGGAGGTGTGGGATCGTTCACCTTCTTGGCTGGTGGAGTGGATCCTTCACTGAATTGCCACCACGACTAGGTGGTGCCCCCACTGTACGCATGGACTGTTTGGCTGAGGTGCTGGGCTAGGCCATTGGGACCCTGCTCCAATGGACAGGACGGGAGGAGGGGCTGGGAAGAGGTCAAGTTGGGCAAGAAAAAGCTTCTTAGGGATGGTAGGGTGGGATGAGGGAGGAGGGATGGGAGTGGAGGTTGAGGAAGTGGTTGTAGGAGGTGTATGTCTGCTGGATTTGAGTGCAGCTGCATGGGCAGTATGCCGATGTAAGGTGGATGGCTGTTGGGTGTATGATTGCTTCCGTTTGTGTCCTTTAGGAGGGGGGACAGACAGGGCGGGAGAGGACACAGGGGACGTGTGCATGGATATTGTGGAGGTGTCTGCTAGTGAGGTGTGTGTGCTGCTTGGTGTGGTGATGCTGGTGGTGGATGTTGATGCAATGCATGCAGGAGTGAGTGTGGACGTGACTGCTAGGGAGGTGTAGGAGGAGGAGGAGGAGGAGGAGGAGGGGAGAGACAGTGGAGGCAGTGGATGTGGTTGTGTCTGCAACTGTCTGGTGTTTGCGTGAGTGCTTGTCAGATGAAGTGTGGTACCTGTGTTTGCCAGTGCCCCTCTTGAGTGTTGTCTTTTTTGCATGCTCGTATGTATGTGGGCATGGGATGCGTTGGGGTTGAGGAGACTGGGACTGGGAAGTGGTAGTTGGAGGGGGGACGGTAGGAACAGGGACAATGGCTGCCATCAGAGAGGAGGCCAGAGCCTGAATCGATCTCTGTTGGGCCACCAATCCACTGTGGATGCCTTCCAGGAATGCATTGCATTGCTAGATATGGGATGCCAGCCCCTGGATGGCATTCACTATGGTTGACTGCCCTACAGAGATGGATCTCAGGAGGTCAATAGCCTCCTCACTCAGGGAAGCAGGGCTCACTGGGGCAGGGCCTGAGGTGCCTGGGGGAAGGAGATGCCCACCCTCCTGGGTGAGCGGGCACGGGCAACTCGCTGAGAGGCTATTGGGAGGGCATTGATGGTACGGGGTGGTGGCTGTACCTGCAGCTGGAGTAGTCACAGAGGTGTGCGCCCCCACCAGGGAGCTTCCATCGGAAGAGATATCTGAGTCTGTGTTGTCACCTTCCGTCTCTGCCGTGGTGCTCCCCTCTCTCTCCATTCCACTAGTATACCTCAACATAGTTGGACTCTGCCTCCTGGGTCCTGTGGGATGCAGCTCCCTCTGTCGCCCTTGCCCCTGCTCCTCCGCCTGATGATGCTAATGCACGCATGGACAGGATGACAGAAGAAAAAAAGGGTAGAGAGAAAAAGGAAACACTGGGTCAATTACTGCACCAGTACCACAGTTGGCATGCACAGCTCCGTCACACACAGGGATCAGGCTTGAGCACTATGCATTGTACTGCCAGTGATTTGGCTAGATGCCACGACAAGACGAGGGCCACACACCGCCAACTGCACCCCTCCTGGGACCCACAAAGCCCTGACTGACATGGAATGCTAACAAGCTAGGTTACTGCATTTGCTATACACCCATTACCCCAGAGTTGACTCATGCTGCAATGCCTTGCCTTGCCTTAGGGGCACCCACTAACTCACATCCACTACCCGCATCCCATGCCACCTGCCAAATTTTTTAATAATGACCGCTGTACTCACCCCCTTTTGGCTGCTGTGATTCCCTCAAGCACCCATCCAGCTCTGGGTAGGCCACCGCCAGTATGCGGGCCATCAAGGGGGTCAGGTTCCGACGGGCACCCCTTCCTCATTGGGAAGCCATCTCCATCTGGGCCTCAATGGTCTTCCGTGCCCAGCGTCTCAGGTCCTCCAACTGTTTCTGACAGTGGGTGCTCTGCCTGCCATAGACCCCCAGGGTCCGCACGTCCTTGGCGATGGCACACCATAATCCCTTCTTTTGATGGGCGCTGACCTTGAGAGGCAATACATAAGGGAGGATAAGATTACACATACAATCCAGCCTGTCACACATATGGTGCACCAATCCCGTTTCCATCACCATTGGCACACACATCACCCAGTGCACACATCTCCATGCATCCTTCCCACATGCATTATGCCCAAAGTTTATTCACCTGTTGGTCTGGAGGCCCATACAGCAGTCCTTACTGGGGTAGGACCCCATCCACCAGTCGCTCCACCTCCTCCGATATGAAGGCAGGGGCCCTTTCCCTGGTCACACGGGCCATGGTAGGTTCCAGACACATGCCACAGCAGCACACGCAGTGTAGGTGCACTCCTGTTGAAGGTCGGGAAACAAGTGAGGAATCAAATAGAAAATGGCAGTAACGTCCATGGCTGTGTACACCGTGACCACTGGCGCAGATCCCCATTGGCTACTATATTCCATAGACCCCCATATTATCTAATGAGGATTTGCACAGTGGTGAAAGACCGCCTTCCGCTACGACACCCAATGTCCGCGGAATTACCTCTCTTCCACCTGTCCCTACATAGATGACAGATGGTCGCCATTTCATGGGGGAGGACAACGGTCATATCGACATTAACTGCATCACAGCCTATATTAACACATACCTCACCATTCCCACTGTCCCATCACATAACTGCACTACGTACACTGAAGTTGTGGTTTCATTATTCAAATTGTGATAGCCTACTCACTCTTGTGTCTCTTAGATACCTACCACTGCAGATGAATAGAAAGTGGAGACATACCCCCGTGTACAGAGCCCTTGTGGACTTGGCTACACTGGAGGACAGGCACATTATACTCACCTATAGACTGGACAGGGCCATAATAACTGAGCTGTGTGCCCAATTGGAGCCAGACCTGATATCTGCTATCCGTCATCCCACTGGGATCCCCCCTCTTGTGCAAGTGCTCTCAGTGCTCCATTTCCTGGCAACAGGTTCTTTCCAAGTGACAGTGGCCTTGGCAGCAGGAATGTCACACCCAATGTTCTCAATCATGCTGGCAAGAGTTTCGTCTGCCCTGGTAAAACACATGTGCAGCTACATTTCTTTCTCCCAGGTGGATATGGCCACAGTGAAGGCCGGATTCTATGCAATGGGACATATCCCCAATATTATTGGTGCAATTTACGGATCACATATTGTGTTTGTTCCCCCTGCCAGAATGAACAGGTGTTCAGGAATGATAAGAGTTTCCACTCACTGAATGTGCAAATGGTGTGCCTCCTAGACCAATAAGTCTCCCACGTCAATGCTAAGAATCCCGGGTCGGTGCATGACGCCTTTGTTCTGAGGAAAAGCAGTATCCCAAATGTGATGGCCCAACTACAGAGGAACAGGGTGTGGCTAATAGGTGAGCCTTGGTCCCCACCCACTGTATGTTAGTGTATGCCTTCAGGTGTCAACACTATAGCATTGTGTGAGGCTAAATTTTATCCCTCAATACTTGCAGGTGACTCTGGCTACCCAAACCTACAGTGGCTGCTGACCCCTGTGAGGAATGCAAGGACAGGGGCAGAGGAACGTTATAATGAGGCATATGGGTGAACCAGAAGGATCATCAAGAGGACCTGAAGGCCAGGTTCAGGTGCCTTCATCTGACAGGTGGATCCCTGTGCTACTCACCCAGGAAGGTCTGCCAGATTGTAATGGCATGCTGCATGTTGCACAACCTGGCCCTCAGACGGCATGTACCGTTTCTGCAGGAGGAAGAGACTGGAGATCCCCATGTGGCAGCAGTAGACCCTGAGTACAGTGAGGATGAAGAGGCTGAGGATGAGGATGAGGACAACAGAACATCAGTTATCCGTCAATACTTCCAATGACACACAGGTGAGACAGTGCAACTGACCATTCCTCTGACTATTGGTGTTTTCTGTGTGGCTGTAGCATGATGGCATTAACTTCCTTTGCATCTCAACTTACTGCCACCTATGACTTGTAATTTTACGGATGTTGGAGATATAACAACTGTGTACTGATGTGCCGACTACAGACAGCTGCAGATTATTATTCCTATGCTCTCACAGTGTTCAGATCATTTTCACTAGATGTGACTGTTTCCATAAATGCACATTTTCAAAACATAAAATACTAGTAGTCAAGTTGTGTTCAAGGGTGTTTATTGTAGTGCTAAGAAATTGAGGGAAAATGTCAATGGAATGGGGTGATGATGGAGGAAGGTCCAGGGTATTGTTCCAGTCTGTTTGTATCACAGGTCCAGTGTCCACGTGGCCATAGGAAGGGGGGGCAAAGGCATTTCAAAGTGGACAAGGTGACAGGGTGGGACACAAGGGGGACAATCAGGAGAGTCTCATTTCGTGGCAGTGGTCTTGGCAAGTGTCTCTGGCTTCTGTCTGGCTCGCAGGGAACGTTTGCGGGACGTTTCACCTTCTGCAGGGGGTATGGTGCTGGTGGCCTGTGGGTCCTGTGGCGGGGCCTTCTGCCCACTAGCTGTAGGGGAGGTGGAGGGCGGTCAATGGACTGGCTAATGATAGGGGCCCGCTGCTGTGCTGTTGCCTCCCTCATGATGTTGGCCACGTCTTCCAGCACCCCGGCTATGGAGATCAAGGTGGTGTTAATGGCCTGCAAGTCCTGCCTGATACTGTCCCTCCTGCAGGTGCCTGTTCTCCTGCACGTTGTCAAGGATCTGTCCCATCATGTCCTGGGAATGTTGGTAGGCTCCCAGGATCTCAGAGAGTGCCTCCTGGAGAGTCAGTTCCCTGGGCCTGTCCTCACACTGGCACACAGTGGTCCTCCCAGTGTCCCTGTTGGCTTGTGCCTCTGTTCCCTGAATAATGTGCCCACTGCCACTGACCCTCAGGCCCCTGACTGTCTTGGGTATGAGGTGTGACCTGGGGTCCCTGTACAGGTGGGCACACTGCTGATTGACGTGTTCTAGGGACAGAGGTGTGGGTACTCTGGGTGGGTGCTGTGGTGTTGATACTGATGGGGGAAGCTCTGTGGTGGACTGTGAGTTGGCTTGTCAGACCGACTGTTCAGTGGTCTCTGATGGGCCAGGTTGTTGGTCCAGATCCTGAAGTCCAGAGTTACTGTCATCACTGGGGGCATCTTCTGTTGGGGGACTGGTTTGTAGTGGCACCTCCTCTCCACCGACATTGGCTGGGGAACTTGTGGGGATGTAAGTGATGTATTATGCTCCATGTCTGTGACATATTGTACATCCCTGGCTTCCCCTCTATAGTTGCTGTTGCCCTGCCAACTTTTGCTTGTGAATGGTGATGTATTTTGTGATTGCTAGTTTCCCTATGTTGTGCATGCTTTGTTTATGGGTGTCCTTGCAGGGCTGGGAGGGGTGTCCATGCAAAGGTATGGCATGCAGGGCTTGGCATTGTGGTTAGTCATATGTGTAGGTGCAGTGTGTGGGACGGAGTGGAGTGATTGGAGTGAGGGTGAGGGTGTGAGATGGCATGCAAGTATGGGAGGTGATAAGTAGTAAATGTTGACTTACCAGTGTCCAGTCCTCCGGCTACTCCAGCGGGTCCCTCAGGGTGCAGTAATGCCAAGACTTGCTCCTCCCATGCTGTGAGCTGTGGGGGAGTAGGTAGGGGTGCACCACCAGTCATCTGTATGGCGAGCTGGTGCCTTGCTGCTATGGAATGTACTTTCCCCTGTAGGTCGTTCCACCTCTTCCTGATGTCGTCCCTTGTTCTTGGGTGCTGTCCCACGGCATTCACCCTGTCCATGATTCTCCACCATAGCTCCATCTTCCTGGCAATGGATATCTGCTGTACCTGTGCTCCAAACAGCTGTGGGTCTACCCTGACAATTTCCTCCACCATGTCCCTTAACTCATCATCAATGAAATGGGGGTGCCTTTGTGGGGACATGGGTGTTGTGTGGTGTGTGTTGATGAGAGTGTGTTGAGTAATGTGGTGGGGTATGTGATCTGGGGTGCATGAGGGATGTATGGGTGTAAGTGATGTGTGTGTCTAGTTGTCTCTGTGCTGTTCGTGTCAATCTCCTGGCACTAATTGTTGTTTGTAAAGGGTTGTGGGTGTTTCTTTTATAGTGCTGTGGGTGTTTGGGTGCGGTGTTTGTATGGGTGTCAGGTGCGTGTTTTTCGTATTGGGGTGTCCATTCTGAGTGCGGCGGTGTGTACCGCCAATGGTTTACTGCTGTTGAATATCCACAGGTAATAATGTGGTCGGCGTTGTTTTGTTGGCGTAACAGTATGGGTGTTTGTACCGCCACTTTATCACTGACCTTTGGGCTGTTGGATTTGTGTGTGGGGCTGTATTCTGTTGGATTGGTGTGTGTGTGTCATAATATGGCGAACAGATATTCACCACCGCGGCAGTATGTTGGAGCCGTCACTGCGGTGGTGAGCGGGATTTACCGCCAATGTCGTAATGAGGGCCGTTGTCTTCGAAGTTAAGCCTTGTTGCCAAGCTACCAAGGGTTGAGCTGGGGTTAATTTATGGAGACCAAACTGGACCTAGTGGGTTTAGTGGCCTATTGCTCAGTGTAGGTACTTTCCAGCCCTTAACAATAATCCACTCTTCAACAATATTCATCTTTCTCTATTGCTAGCTTCATTTATCTTTCTCTATATCTCACTGTATCTCTCTGTCTCTGTATGTATCTGTCTCATCTTCCTATCAGCCCTTATTTGTCTCTCTGATCTATTTGTTTCTCTCTGTCTCTATCCATCTGTCATTGTCAGAATTTAACTCTCTCTCAGCCTAGCTCAATATACCTCTGTTTGTCTTGATTCAGCTATCTCCATCTGTCTCTATCTGCCTAGCTATCTTTCTTTACCTGTCTATCTCTATATGTCCCCATCACCCACTATCTGTTTCTGTCTGTCTCTAACTATATTATGTATTTATCAGTCTCTATTTCTATTTTTATCTGTATCTTTATCTGTTTTGTATCTGCCTCTAACTCTATGTCTCTATTTGTATTGATATCTATCTGTATCTGTTTATGTCACTTTCTAGCAATCTTTAGCTACCGTTCTTTTTTTACTTACCTGCCGTTCACTAGCATGATGTGCCTGTCACCATCTCTACCTACCCTGTCTCTATCTCTGTCGGTCTCTTTCTGCCTCCCTCTCTCTTGATCTATTTGTCTCTACCACTGTCTCATATGGTTTTTCCTGCCTATCTCTCTATATCTGTCTGTCTCACTTTATTGAGTTCTGTCTCTCTCTCCTTCTCGTTGTTTCTCTGTCTATATTTAACTTTAACTTTATCTGCCCGTCTTCAGCTATCTATATCTATGTCTATTCTATCCCTGTCTGTCTATATATATATTTCTCTCCACTTCTGTCTCTGTCTGTATGTCTCTGCGTTTCTCTAGTTTTAGCTGTGTGAATCTCTATACTTCTCCATCTCTACTTTTTTCTCTATCTTTCTTTATCTGTCCCTATCTCTTTGTTGCTACCTGTCTGTCTTCATCTATATGGATTCCTCTACCCCTAGCATTATTTGTTTGCCTCTATTTCTGTCTGTCCCTCTAGTCTCTTCCTTGATATGCCTCTAGCCCTCTGCTTGTATCTCCTTCTCTATCACTGTTTGTGTATGTTTCTTTCTGCCACTATCACTATCTACCTCTAGCTATCTGACTCTCTCTCACTATCTTTCTACTTTTATCTGTCTTGACTTACCTATTGCTAACTCTGTTTCTATTTGTCCACATATTATGTTTTACTTTTCTGCTGCCTCTGTTTCTAAATAGATCTCTCTCTCTCTCTCGCTATTTCTGACTCTACCTCTAACTATATTTAGCTGCTCATGTCTATCTATCTATCTATCTATCTATCTATCTATCTATCTATCTGTCTATCTCTGCCTTTTTCTCTGTTTTACTTGCATGTTTCACTCTGTATCTGTCTCTGCCTGTATCTGCAGTTGGGTCTATCTGCTTCTGTCAGTCTCTGTCTCTAGTTACCTCTCTTGTCCTCTGTAACTATCTGTCCAAATCTATCGGCCTGTATCTTTAGCTGCCTGTCTATATATCTCTCTCTCTTTTTACCACTATCTGTCTCGATGTACCTATCTCTAGCTCTGTCTGTTCTCCATCTGCCTATCTCAATTGCTCAAAGGCAGCATCTGTTTCTCTCTTTATCTCTATCACTAGCTCTGCCTCTGTCTATAGCTATGTGTATTTATCTTTTTACTAATTATCTCTTTTTGTCATATTTCCGTATCTACTTGTCATTATTTATCTGTCTATTTTTCTTTATATCAATCTGAATTTGTTTCAATTGGTCGCCTTTTACCTGTGGCTGTCTCTGTCTAAATAGGCCTTTATCCCTCCTAATCTATCTGTCTGTATCTCTGTGTACTATCTCTTTCTAATAATCTCTATCAGTCTCTAAATCTGTCATCATTTCCGTCTCTCATTATCTCTCCATCTAGTTTCCTCTGTCTGTCCCTTTCCATCTATATCTGTCTCTGTTTATCTGCCCTAGTCTGCCTCTGCCTGTATATAGCTGTCTCGGACTGTCGTTTTTTCGATGTCACCCGGTAATTGCCCATCTCTCTCCATCTTACTGTCTTTACATTTTTATTTCTTTATTTTCTCTAGCTGTTTTATCTATTTATATGTCTGACAATTTATCTTTATGTCTAAACTCATTCAATCAATTTAAACTTCAATATATTAACAAAACCATTCTTTGGTTCCAAAAATAATTAGAAAAGCTAACAAATCTTTAATTTTACCACTATTTACATTTAAGATTAAAAACACTTAACATTTTTAAACATCTACAGATACTACCTTGCCATTTCCATGTTTTAAAAAATGCATTTAACATATTTTACAAAAAACATCAAACATTGATAAAATGGATTTAAAGAACCTCCCGTATTTATACTTTTTTTGCGCCGCATTTGCGTCGTTTTTTGACGCAAAAACGGCGCAAACTTGCAAAATACCATTGTATTTTGTAGGTTTGCGCCGTTTTGCGTCAAAAAGCGGCGCAAATGCGGCGCTAATTCTCCTTACTTTACTCCATCTCCAAAACAATACTCAAAACACATTAAGCAAGCACCTTTTTACTGCGGGGTCTGTTTGTTTTGCCAATACTTGTTCTAAAAGGGGACACGCATTAAATGTACATTTTTGGCAAATAAACTGCAGTTCCGCAAGTAATGGTATGAAATAATGATTTTCCTCAAATAGAGCTTCCTGACTCACGCTTTCAAGTCAGATTTAGCACAGTGGTGACCTTTGTTTCGTGTTCATCCAAAATAGCAACGATATCACTAAACCTTACACAAAAAGCTAGATTTTTTTACGGCAACCATACGACTTTTTGGGCATACCTTTGAAACTATGAGACGGTGCGTTTTGTCCGCAGATTTAGTTGTAGTGCCACTATTAATCTCTGTAAATCGAGTAATATTTCACAAACGTGTGCTGTCCGTTTGTAAATTGGCGTTTATTTTTGAGGGGGTTTATTTTTTATGTCAGGAAACTGCATTTAAGCCCCAAAGAAAAGTAACAGCAATTTGCATCATAGACATACAAAGGGACTCCAGTGTTCCTGTCCCTTGTTTAAAGGCTGTAAAGCCGTCCCCGATGGTACATAAATGTGGAACCATCTTGACGACTAAGTGAACAGTTTCTTAATGCGTGGGAGGCTCAACACAAAGCCAAGGCCGGGCACTACTGCTAAGAGCTGGCCGCCCATTGCTTTCCTTCATGATCCTTATCTGCCAATTCTTACAACTGCCTATTTGCTATTTTGATAGTCTTCTGAATAGTGCAGCAAAAGAGGGCCAAATTATGCGAAAGGGTTAAACATATTATGAGGCAAGGATAATCAAATGCTCCCTAATGTGTTAAATTATGTGCTGGTATATGTAGGTATTTTATTATTTTAACACCCATGCCTTTTGGGCGAATGTTTCACCTCATTAGTACTACTTTCCTGAATATAGCAATCAGTAACTCAAAAGTGGCTAGTGAAACTTTGCGAATAGCTTGCCACTGAGCTTGCGGAGGTATTTTCTAGTAACTTTTAAACCATTTGCGCTCGATTTTTTTAGTTGAAATCTACAAATTATGCTCAGCTTGTGGGTTATGTGGTAAGTGCAATAAATGTCTAATAAGGAAGGAAATAGCTTTGGAATTTCCATTGTCCAAAAGGCACTAAGGGGGTCATTCTGACCCCCGTGGGCGGCGGAAGCCGCCCGCCTGGCGGGAACCGCCAGAAGACCGTACCGCGGTCAAAAGACCGCGGCGGTCATTCTGACTTTCCCGCTGGGCTGGCGGGCGACCGCCAAAAGGCCGCCCGCCCGCCCAGCGGGAAAGCCCCAGCAACGAGGATGCCGGCTCCAAATGGAGCCGGCGGAGTTGCTGGTGTGCGACGGGTGCAGTTGCACCCGTCGCGATTTTCAGTGTCTGCTATGCAGACACTGAAAATCTTTGTGGGGCCCTGTTAGGGGGCCCCACGACACCCGTTCCCGCCAGCAAGGTTCTGGCGGTCAAAACCGCCAGAACCAGGCTGGCGGGAATGGGGTCAGAATCCCCATGGCAGCGCTGCCTGCAGCGCCGCCATGGAGGATTCCTCAGGCCAGGGGAAAACCGGCGGAAAACCGCCGGTTTCCCTTTTCTGACCGCGGCTTTACCGCCGCGGTCAGAATTGGCCTGGATGCACCGCCAGCCTGTTGGCGGTGCATCTGCGGTCCCCAGCGGGTCGGAATGACCCCCTAAGTACTCTAATACAAATGCATTATTTTTTTCTGTGAAATGCCTAAAGTGACTAAGGACCTGATTTAGATCTCGTGATGGAATACTCCATCACAAAAGTGACGGATACCCCATCCTCCTTAATACGATCTCTATAATATATAATGGGATCATAATACGGTGGACGGGATATCTGTCATGTTTGTGATGGAGTATTCCCGTCTGCCTATATCTAATCCGGACCCTAAACCTATACTTGTACATTTACATTTGTGAATAGGCCCAAGTTATTTTAGTTAGTTTCACATTCTCAGATACTAGGTTGTAGGGCTCAGTGAAGCAGTCTTGCTGTGATCAAAAATCTTGTGGCAAAAAATATGTAATGGAACTGCAGGATATGTCCGAAGAAAATCCATGACTTTGAGTTAATCTGGCTGATGCTCATTTCGAACATCTACAATGAACACAGAATCCATGTCCACAGTAAGTGACATAAGTGCATTTTCCTTCATCCATCGCCACATCAAGTCACACCACTGGTTCCCTTCTAAACCCATTTTTAAAATAAGAAGCCAAAGAAGCAGCCTTCATTCCCCAGCGTTCATCTCAAAAGAAATATACAGCTTTGCATTTCTCAGCATCCATATATACATAACATGACTTTACTGGTTCCCAGTCAAAACCATCTTTAAATGTGGAAGTCAGAGAAGTGGGCTGCATTCCTCAGCATTCATCCCCACCGAAGCGAACATTTTAGTGTTTCCCAGCATCTATCTCTACAAGAAGTGACATCACGGTTTGCATTTTATCTGGGTATCCCCAGAAAAAGGCAGATCCAGGCAAGTACTTCTGCTCAGGCCTGTTAGGGCCAGGAAGGGTTTTGTGCCAGAACCTGCACTACCGGAATCTACACTGTAAGTGGCATGTGCCTCACCCAGCACATAACACTACCAACTATTACAATCATAACTGGCACTATACCACACAAATATTCACATCGCATCCTTACAACAATTATACCAAAACCTCATCCACATCCCACTAACCACCAAAAACAAACAAACACTCACACACCATTTCTTTCTCATCAGTGTATATTTTACAGAAGTACATGCTACCTACATCATCACCTATAACCAGTCACAATCTTGATGCACTCTTTTGTGCACAAACATGGCTCATTTACACATTCTTGCACATCCTAGACTTCCTTCTACTTACAGACTATAGCATCCATAATGCAGACTGTGGTCATTGGTTGGAAGGATGCCTTGCCATCATCAATAGGTCCCTTTGGTTCTGCACTATATGCAAGCAAACAACATTCAAATGCTTTGAGCTCCTCACATGCCACTTTCCAACCTACTATTCAGTCTACTATTCAGTATGCCACTTATCACCTCATATATGAGCCTCTTGGACAGAACAAGGACTAAAAAGAGAAAGTGGCGGACCTTCTCACAACCTCATCCATGCAAGCCACCTACACAACCACCCTTGAGGATATCAACTATGAAGATATCTCAAGCATAAAAACACAAGAGACACCCTACTGAATATCATGTGCCTGCTGTTCTTGGTATTGCATAACTACCTTTCAACACTTTCCAAATACCACATCCTGGACCTCGTCTTCTTAACATCAGCAACCACCCATTGCAAGTGTCCTGTACTGCTACACTGGATCAATCACCTCCCAATCACTATCACACTGCTCAGTGTCAACCCAACAGGTTACACATTAGAGAACAATAACATTTTACATCTTTCAAAGAATTTCCAAAAGCAACTTATAGCTTAAACTCATCTGATGCCCTACCACACCCACATCTGATGTCAACACCCTTCTAAATGGTTTCACTGCATTTCTGAACACCCATGTGAAGACTTATACTCTAGCTAAAAACAAAAGGGTAGTCAAAATCTTCAGCACCCTTATACCTCAAAGACTTTGCTCATAACAAATGCTCCATTTGCAGACATGACAGGAAATGGATTAAAAACAGAACCGTGACACCTTCAAGCTTCTGAAGACCCTCCATGTAACACGCAGTCAATGAAGCTGACAATAGAAACAGCACTCTTCAAAATAACTTATTACTGCATCAGCACTAGTCTAATCTTCGTTTTCCACACAGACAAATGCAATGCCAACAACCACTTCTCCAGTAAAAAAATAGGGTCGATCCAACAGCACCTCCACAGCACCAAACCTACTTCTCCTTTGACACCCACTCTTCCCTACTACAAATCATAATTTTCATCCTTCATACCCCTGTCTCTCAAAGGTCTCACCAACATTCTCAACTCCCTCAATGGCACCACATATGAAGATTATGTTCAACCCTCATCCTTCATTAAAGCCATCTCTGTGAAGACTTTCCCAACCTTACTACATTGCCAATGTCTCCTTCACACCACACGTCTTCTGTCAAGCTTTCAAGATAAGGCAAAACATCTGAGTCTTCAAGAAAGCGACCCTAGACCTGGCATCCATGCCATTTAGTGGTTCATTACTCACCTACCCTTCATCTGCAAGATCATCAAAAAGCTGTCAGGGCACAATTTGAGGAGCACATCTACACCATCCATCTCTTGCATTATTATTAAAACATCTTCAGATTATGTTTCAGCACAGAGACACCTACCTTACAAATCATAGATGATGCCCTCATGACTACAGGTATAGAGGACCCTGTCTCCTGATGTAGCCTCCTTTGACACTGCCCTACCATCTCAAATGGGATTTATGAAAAACATCCTTCACTGGTTTTCCTTCTATACATCCAACTGATCCCAAGTTTACTCGCATGGGCACCTCCAGGTCCCAGAAGATCCCATACCCTCTAAACTTCCCCAGGGTTCCATCTTGTTTCCTTCTATCAATAATATTGAATGGGAGCTCCTTAGGTCTTTATTCAGACATCAGAGCTCACAACTATGCTGATAGCATACTACTGAATTTGAAAGTTTCCTCTGCTTCAGACACCCAAAGCATCAAAAACATAATGGGGGTCATTCTGACCCCCGCGGGCGGCGGAAGCCGCCCGCCTGGCGGGAACCGCCAGAAGACCGTACCGCGGTCAAAAGACCGCCGCGGTCATTCTGACTTTCCCGCTGGGCTGGCGGGCGACCGCCAAAAGGCCGCCCGCCCGCCCAGCGGGAAAGCCCCAGCAACGAGGATGCCGGCTCCGAATGGAGCCGGCGGAGTTGCTGGTGTGAGACGGGTGCAGTTGCACCCGTCGCGATTTTCAGTGTCTGCTATGCAGACACTGAAAATCTTTGTGGGGCACTGCAGGGGCCCCCAGGGGCCCCACGACACCCGTTCCCGCCAGCAAGGTTCTGGCGGTCAAAACCGCCAGAACCAGGCTGGCGGGAAGGGGGTCAGAATCCCCATGGCGGCGCTGCAGGCAGCGACGCCATGGAGGATTCCTCAGGCCAGGGGAAAACCGGCGGGAAACCGCCGGTTTCCCTTTTCTGACCGCGGCTTTACCGCCGCGGTCAGAATTGGCCTGGATGCACCGCCAGCCTGTTGGCGGTGCATCCGCGGTCCCCGGCCCTGGCGGTCTATGACCGCCAGGGTCGGAATGACCCCCAATATATCTCAGTCAAACCTGGGAGTTCAGCCCCTACTTAAAGCTTAAATGAGCCAAAACAGAATTCCTGCTGTTCACCAAGATCAACAATCAAAATCTAGTCCAAACCTAGGCCAATGATATAAACTTCAACTGATATGAATCCCAAGTTTCACCAAATGCCAAGTGTCTCAAAACTTGAATATTCCTGGGGTTTAGAACTAATAAAGGGCCATTATAAAGATGGTAATTGTGTGGCCTGCAAGTTTACTCAGAATACCAAAAATTCTGCAAATTATACTATAAATGTGCAGCTAAGGCAGTTTACAAATTGCAGCACATCAAATATGATTTCCTGTATTTAGTGTCTATGCGAAACATGTAAAATGGGCAATCGATGCAACAGGTTAAGGACCGGATTGGTCAGCATTGTAGTAAGATCACATGTAAACTAGTGACAGCACCATTGGAGCTATATTACATGGAGAGGAATCACAGTGCAGACAAAATTAAGTCACAGGTCATTAATGTGGCACAGAAACCAGAGAGAGGTGGACACATGTCACTGATCCTACAAATCCTTGAATGAAAATGGATCATCAAATGTGACTCAATAGAGAAAGGATTGAAAACCATCAAGGAGTGGTGGAATTATGTGCCACTATCTGATGAACATGTCATACCAAAATGGATTCAGTTGTTTGATAAACACCTGATTTATAACTGAGACCTAGTTGGTGGTTGCATGGACCACATTGGCTTGGTGCACTGGCTATATTAGCAGTGCCTCTAATGTATCCCTGTTTTTGTCAATATTGCAAAGGAACATTGGAACCACATTGTATATGTTTGTATTTTTTTGTTAATTAATGCATATATTACTTTGTATAGTGTAATAAGTTTGAAGTTTTTTAAAATATTATTTTGTTTCATGGTACACATGATGTACATATCTACTTATCAAGATGCTCAAGAACCAACATTGTTGAAATTGGGTTCCGCCAATTCAGCACACCTGGATTTTCAGATTTGTGGGTCACCCAGCTTCAGACTTTTTACTGTGGGTGAGTTTCAGTAGATGTGTCTCACCTGTCGTAGTTTGGACTCTTGCTCTAGGCAAGACTGCTAGTTTAAGGATGACAGTACTTATGTTTGTAGGCGACTATGCCTATCCTACAACAAGTCGCAGCTGTCGTCCCAACCCTTCCGGCTCACTAGCAGCACTTCACCAAAAATTCAAATAGTAAGAGGTGATTTGTGGCAGCCTTTACACATGGACTTGAGAGTATGACGTCTCAGAGAGTGTCGTGGTCAAACAGAGATTACCCCTTTCTCACAGATACATCATGTCTCAACCAAACACAGGCAATAACGAAGATGCAGTAAAGTTTCAATAGTTTTTATTTAACACAACTTCAATCTGTGATATGTTGCATGGGCTGCAATGATTAGGATAATGAACAGTGCAAGAAACAGAATTGTAAAGACAAAAGTCATTACAAAGACCCCCACCAACTTGCAATAACATGAAAAGACATAAGGGGGGTCATTCCAACCCTGGCGGTCGGTGTTAAAGCGGCGGTCAAACCGCCAACAGGCTGGCGGTAAAAAAAATGCAATTCCGACCCTGGCGGAAACCGCCAACAGAGACCGCCACTTTAACACACCGCCCGCCACGGCGGGACAAACAAACAGTGCGGCGGTCACCGCCAACAGACAGGCGGGAGACAATGTACCGGCCACCCTATCACAACCCACCAATCCGCCACCTTTTCCGGGGCGGTAGCCCCGCCGATAAAAACACGGTGGAAACAGACATTTCAAATGGAAAACGCTCACCTCCATACACCCCACGAGGAATCTGGACAGCATGGAACCCGAACTACACATCCTACCAGCCATTGTCTTCCTGCTCCTCTACCAGGAGCACGAACGCCGGCGCAGAAGACAACGGTGAGTACTGCACCTACGACACAGGGGAGGGGGAGGCAAAAAATTACGGGGACACACATATGCGACACACCCACCCTCACCCTCAACCAGTACAACACACACATCAATGCATAGCAACACATCACAGTTACACCCCCAAACCCCCCAGAAGAATGCAAAGGTAAAAGGAAATGATTATAAATATAGAATTATATTGTAAGACTGAGTATAAAATATATCACACATCTATAACTTTATATACATAAATTGTCCAGTCTGATATGTCCATCAGCCATTGTTCGTGGGCCACTGGGCCAAAACACATGGGCAAAGCCCACACAGGATACCTGCCTCCAACGGAGAGAACACTGCAGGGGCATCAGATAGGAAAACTACAGGCACCTCAGGGGGAAGGGAAGGGGGGGCACCTCAGCCAGATGAGTCCACGACGCCAGATCCACAAGGGGCCTCCATGGCCACTGTGCCATCCTGGGGAGTGCAAAGCCACAGTCTCACAAGTCTCTACAGTGGGTGAGTTGCCCACTGTGCCATCCTGGGGAGTGCAAAGCCACAGTCTCTCAAGTCTCTACAGTGGGTGGCTTGCCCACTGCCATATCCTGGGGAGTGCAAAGCCACAGTCTCACAAGTCTCTACAGTGGGTGGGTTGCCCACTGTGCCATCCTGGGGAGTGCAAAGCCACAGTCTCTCAAGTCTCTACAGTGGGTGGTTTGCCCACTGTTCAATCCTGGGGAGTGCAAAGCCACAGTTTTTCAAGTGGATAACAGTCTCCACTGGTACTGGAAGGGGACTAGTGCCCAGAGTGCTTCGTGCAGCCCTGCCCGACACAGATGCGGGCCTGCCCCTTCGGCCAATGGGCCAGCGGTGCTTGAGATGAAGGGCCCAGTTCAGCGGTGCTTGAGATGAAGGGCCCAGTTCAGCGATGCTTGAGATGAAGGGCCCAGTTCAGCGGTGCTTGAGATGAAGGGCCCAGTGCAGCGGTTCTTGAGACGGTGGTGCCCAGCGGAGCGGTGCTTGAGATGAAGGGCCCAGTTCAGCGGTGCTTGAGACGGCGGTGCCCAGCGGAGCGGTGCTTGAGATGAAGGGCCCAGCGGAGCGGTGCTTGAGATGAAGGGCCCAGTGCAGCGGTTCTTGAGACGGCGGTGCCCAGCGGAGCGGTGCTTGAGATGAAGGGCCCAGTTCAGCGGTGCTTGAGGCGGCGGTGCCCAGCGGAGCGGTGCTTGAGATGAAGGGCCCAGTGGAGCGGTGCTTGAGATGAAGGGCCCAGTGCAGCGGTTCTTGAGACGGTGGTGCCCAGCGGAGCGGTGCTTGAGATGAAGGGCCCAGCGGAGCGGTGCTTGAGATGAAGGGCCCAGTTCAGTGGTGCTTGAGATGAAGGGCCCAGTGCAGCGGTTCTTGAGACGTCGGTGCCCAGCGGAGCGGTGCTTGAGATGAAGGGCCCAGTTCAGCGGTGCTTGAGACGGCGGTGCCCAGCGGAGCGGTGCTTGAGATGAAGGGCCCAGCGGAGCGGTGCTTGAGATGAAGGGCCCAGTGCAGCGGTTCTTGAGACGGCGGTTGCAAAGAAATGGCTCCCTGTTGCAGTTACCCCCCACTTTTTGCCTGATACTGATGCTGACTTGACTGAGAAGTGTGCTGGGACCCTGCTAACCAGGCCCCAGCACCAGTGTTCTTTCACCTAAAATGTACCATTGTCTCCACAATTGGCACAACCCTGGCACCCAGGTAAGTCCCTTGTAACTGGTACCCCTGGTACCAAGGGCCCTGATGCCAGGGAAGGTCTCTAAGGGCTGCAGCATGTCTTATGCCACCCTAGGGACCCCTCATTCAGCACAGACACACTGCTTGCCAGCTTGGGTGTGCTGGTGGGGAGAAAATGACTAAGTCGACATGGCACTCCCCTCAGGGTGCCATGCCAACCTCACACTGCCTATGGCATAGGTAAGTCACCCCTCTAGCAGGCCTTACAGCCCCAAGGCAGGGTGCACTATAGCACAGGTGAGGGCATAGGTGCATGAGCACTATGCCCCTACAGTGTCTAAGCAAAATCTTAGACATTGTAAGTGCAGGGTAGCCATAAGAGTATACGGTCTGGGAGTCTGTCAAAAACGAACTCCACAGCTCCATAATGGCTACACTGAATACTGGTTAGTTTGGTATCAAACTTCTCAGAATAATAAACCCACACTGATGCCAGTGTTGGATTTATTAAAAAATGCACACAGAGGGCATCTTAGAGATGCCCCCTGTATTTTACTCAATTGTTCAGTGCAGGACTGACTCGTCTCTCAGCAGCAGGCTGGCACAGACCAGTTTCTGACCCCATGCAGTGAGAGCCTTTGTGCTCTCTGAGGACAGAAACAAAGCCTGCTCTGGGTGGAGGTGCTTCACACCTCCCCCTGCAGGAACTGTAACACCTAGCAGTGAGCTACAAAGGCTCAAGCTTCGTGTTACAATGCCCCAGGGCACTCCAGCTAATGGAGATGCCCGCCCCCTGGACACAGCCCCCACTTTTGGCGGCAAGTCCAGGAGAGATAATGAGAAAAACAAGGAGGAGTCACTGGCCAGTCAGGACAGCCCCTAAGGTGTCCTGAGCTGAGGTGACTCTGACTTTTAGAAATCCTCCATCTTGTAGAAGGAGGATTCCCCCAATAGGAATAGGGATGTGCCCCCCTCCCCTCAGGGAGGAGGCACAAGGAGGGTGTAGCCACCCTCAAGGACAGTAGCCATTGGCTACTGCCCTCCCAGATGTAAACACACCCCTAAATTCAGTATTTAGGGGCTCCCCAGAACCTAGGAACCCAGATTCCTGCAACCTAAGAAGAAGAGGACTGCTGAGCTGAAAAACCCTGCAGAGAAGACGGAGACACCAACTGCCTTGGCCCCAGCTCTACCGGCCTGTCTCTCCCCTTCGGAAGAAAACTGCTCCAGCTACGCTTTCCCCAGGACCAGCGACCTTTGAATCCTCAGAGGACTGCCCTGCTCTAAAAGGACCAAGAAACTCCTGAGAACAGCGGCCCTGTTCACCCAAGACTGCAACTTTGTTTCCAAAGGAGCAACTTAAAGGCAACAGTGTTTCCCGCCAGAAGCGTGAGACTTGCAACCCTGCACCCGGCGACCCCGACTCGACTGGTATAGAAACAACACTTCAGGGAGGACCCTCCGGCGACTCAGAGACTGTGAGTAACCAAAGTTGTCCCCCCTGACCCACCACAGCGACGCCTGCAGAGGGAATCCCGAGGCTCCCCCTGACCGCGACTGCCTCACTCTAAGATCCCGACGCCTGGAAAAGACCCTGCACCCGCAGCCCCCAGGACCGGAAGGATCGGAACTCCAGTGCAGAAGTGACCCCCAGGAGGCCCTCTCCCTTGCCCAGGTGGTGGCACACTGCACCCGGCCGCCCCGTGCTGCTGAGGGTGTACTTCCTGTGCTAACTTGTGTCCCCCCCGGTGCCCTACAAAACCCCCCCTGGTCTGCCCTCCGAAGACGCGGGTACTTACCTGCTGGCAGACCGGAACCGGGGCACCCCCTTCTCCATTGAAGCCTATGCGTTTTGGGCACCACTTTGAACTCTGCACATGACCGGCCCTGAGCTGCTGGTGTGGTAACTTTGGGGTTGCTCTGAACCCCCAACGGTGGGCTACCTTGGACCCAAACTTGAACCCCGTAAGTGGTTTACTTACCTACAAAAACTAACAAATACTTACCTCCCCCAGGAACTGTTGAAAATTGCACTGTCTATTTTTAAAATAGCTATATGTGTTTTATTTGAAAAGTATATATGCTATTGTGATTATTCAAAGTTCCTAAAGTACTTACCTGCAATACCTTTCATGCAAAGTATTACATGTAGAATTTGAACCTGTGGTTCTTAAAATAAACTAAGAAAATATATTTTTCTATACAAAAACCTATTGGCCTGGAATTGTCTCTGAGTGTGTGTTCCTCATTTATTGCCTGTGTGTATGTACAACAAATGCTTAACACTACTCCTTTGATAAGCCTACTGCTCAACCACATTACCACAAAATAGAGCATTGGTATTATCTCTTTTTACCACTATCTTACCTCTAAGGGGAACCCTTGGACTCTGTGCATACTATTCCTTACTTTGAAAGAGTGCATACAGAGCCAACTTCCTACAGCGGTGCCCGGCGGTGCCCAGCGGAGCGGGGCTTGAGATGAAGGGCCCAGCGGAGCAATGCTTGAGATGAAGGGCCCAGTTCAGCGGTGCTTGAGATGAAGGGCCCAGTTCAGCAGTGCTTGAGACGGTGGTGCCCAGCGGAGCGGTGCTTGAGATGAAGGGCCCAGTGCAGCGGTTCTTGAGACGGCGGTGCCCAGCGGAGCGGTGCTTGAGATGAAGGGCCCAGTGCAGCGGTACTTGAGACGGCGGTGCCCAGCGGAGCAGTGCTTGAGATGAAGGGCCCAACGGAGGGGTGCTTGAGATGAAGGGCCCAGTTCAGCGGTGCTTGAGACGGCGGTGCCCAGCGGAGCGGTGCTTGAGATGAAGGGCCAAGCAGAGCGGTGCTTTAGATGAAGGGCCCAGTTCAGCGGTGCTTGAGATGAAGGGCCCAGTGCAGCGGTTCTTGAGACGGCAGTGCCCAGCGGAGCGGTGCTTGAGATGAAGGGCCCAGTTCAGCGGTGCTTGAGACGGCGGTGCCCAGCGGAGCGGTACTTGAGATGAAGGGCCCAGCGGAGCGGTGCTTGAGATGAAGGGCCCAGCGGAGCGGTGCTTGAGATGAAGGGCCCAGTTCAGCAGTGCTTGAGATGAAGGGCCCAGTTCAGCGGTGCTTGAGACGGCGGTGCCCAGCGGAGCGGTGCTTGAGATGAAGGGCCCAGCGGAGCGGTGCTTGAGATGAAGGGCCCAGCGGAGCGGTGCTTGAGATGAAGGGCCCAGTGCAGCAGCTCTTGAGACGGCGGTGCCCAGCGGAGCGGTGCTTGAGATGAAGGGCCCAGTGCAGCGGTTCTTGAGACGGCGGTGCCCAGCGGAGCGGTGCTTGAGATGAAGGGCCCAGCGGAGCGGTGCTTGAGATGAAGGGCCCAGTTCAGCGGTGCTTGAGATGAAGGGCCCAGTGCAGCGGTTCTTGAGACGGCGGTGCCCAGCGGAGCGGTTCTTGAGACGGCGGTGCCCAGCGGAGCGGTGCTTGAGACGGCGGTGCCCAGCGGAGCGGTGCTTGAGATGAAGGGCCCAGTGCAGCGGTTCTTGAGACGGCGGTGCCCAGCGGAGCGGTGCTTGAGATGAAGGGCCCAGCGGAGCGGTGCTTGAGATGAAGGGCCCAGTTCAGCGGTGCTTGAGATGAAGGGCCCAGTGCAACGGTTCTTGAGACGGCGGTGCCCAGCGGAGCGGTGCTTGAGATGAAGGGCCCAGCGGAGCGGTGCTTGAGATGAAGGGCCCAGTGCAGCGGTTCTTGAGATGGCGGTGCCCAGCGGAGCGGTGCTTGAGATGAAGGGCCCAGCGGAGCGGTGCTTGAGATGAGGGCCCCAGTTCAGCGGTGCTTGAGATGAAGGGCCCAGTGCAGCGGTTCTTGAGACGGCGGTGCCCCACGGAGCGGTGCTTGAGATGAAGGGCCCAGCGGAGCGGTGGTTGAGATGAAGGGCCCAGTTCAGCGGTGCTTGTCCTGTTCAGCTGTGCTTGCCTTGGCGGTCCTTGCCCTGTTCAGCGGTGCTTGCCTTGGCGGTCCTTACCCTGTTCAGCGGTGCTTGCCTTGGCGGTCCTTGCCCTGTTCAGCGGTGCTTGCCTTGGCGGTCCTTGCCCTGTTCAGCAGTGCTTGCCTTGGCAGTCCTTGCCATGTTCAGCGGTGCTTGAGTTTGCGGTCCTTCATTGCCCAGCTGGGCTGTGGCTGGCGGGGCCCTCCTGGGCAGCTGGGCTGTGGCTGGCGGGGCCCTCCTGGGCTGCAGTACCGGGCCTGTGTGTGTCCTCCTGCACACCTGGGATGGGGCTGGTGGGGCCCTCTTAGCCAGCTGGCCTGCTGCCGGACTTGTCGGGCGTGCTGCCCTTCCCACCCTTCCCTGCACGCTTGTGGCCCTTTCCCACCTTTGGCGGTGTGCCAGGTGGCACCTCACTTCCTGACGGAGCCAATGTAGGGATTTTCCCCACCTCAGGGAAAACGATGTAGCTCCGCATGTGTTTCAGCAGGGCAGACAACACTCTGGACAACACCTTGGAAAACATAGGCTGGGATATCCCTGATGATATGGCCACAGTTGTTTGAAATGACCCACTTGCTAAGAAATGGAGTACTGACAGCACCTGCACTAGAGGGGGGATCCCTGTGGGTTGGCGGATGGGTGACATCAGGTCTGGCTCCAGCTGGGCACACAGTTCCTGTATAGTGGCTCGGTCAATCCTGTATATCAGTATTGCATGTCGTTCCTCCATTGTCGACAGGTCCACCAGCGGTCTGTACACGGGAAGATTCCTCCATCTCCTCGCATGTCCCAGCGGACGGTGCCTATGAAGGACAACAGCGAGCACAGAGTCAAGCAACCCACGTAACCACAGCTTGCAAATAGCACGATTCCCAATGCATTGAATGGCTTGTATGAGTGTTGGTGCATGGCCTAGGTATGTGTGACTCAGTTGGTAATTAGGCCATGTGGGCCCTTGAAATGGCGGCTGCCTGACCTGTGAAGTGCGACAGTGGGATGTGAGGTCAATGCGCTGGCAAGGCACACCGCGGCGGTAGGCGGTCGAAGACCGCGGCGCTAAGCCGCATTGGTTAACATAGAACCCTATGGGTTTCAGGAGCCAATGACGATGTGCGCCGGCGGTCGCGGTACGCACCGCCGCGGTACGCACTGCCGCGGGCGTGACCGCCATTTTCTATCTGCTTAATCACTCGATACCTGATCTTCGACAGGAGAGGACCCACACTGCAAGTGCTGCTGTGACCTCGGTCTAGAAGAGACAATGGCTCATGCGACTGGGGAAAGGGTCCCTGCCTTCACTGCGGAGGAGTTGGAGAAACTTGTGGATGGGGTCCTCCCCCAGTATGCGCTACTCTACGGTCCTCCAGACTAACAGGTAAGTTCACTGGGACCATGCTTAGTGGGCAATGCCTGGGTTGAGTCGGGTGGATGAAAGATGGTGGGGAGGGGAGCGATTGAGGCATGCATCAAACGACAGATGAGAGCATGTGCCACATGGCAAGGGTGGGGATGGGGGACCACTCACATCGAGCATGCAGAAGGTGATGACAATTTTTCTCTCCCTGTACATGTCACATAGGTCAGCGCCCACCAGAAAGTCGCGATTTGGCGTGCCATCGCCAAGGACGTCCGGACCCTGGGGGTCCACAACAGACGGGGCACCCACTGCCGGAAGAGGTGGGAGGACATCCGACGCGGGAGCAGGAAGACAGCGGAGGCTCTGCTGGGGATGGCCTCCCAATGTAGGAGGGGTGCCAGTCGTCAATTGACCCCTCTGATGTCCCGGATCCTGGCGGTGGCCTACCCCGATTTGGATGGGCGCGTGAGGACATCACATCAGACACAAGGGGGTGAGTACAAATACATTCTGCTGACTTTGCGCACAGTGGAGGTGTCTGGGTGGGGGAGGAGGGCTGTGGGTATCCCTAGGCCAGGGCGATTTCTGTAGGCTAGGCCCCTCCGTAAGGCATGGCCCTGTGCCCCCGCCCCCCACCTCTGTAGGGTGCCAAGTACAGGTATCCATGGCCCTGTGTCATCTATGTGTGCAGTTGTCGTCCATAGGCTTGTAGGCCATGTCCCACGGATTGCGTAGTGGACCCCAAGTGCGCGGCGTAGTGCAGGGGGCTTCTGTGTCTGTCTTGTCCGCCAACGGTAGCGGTAATCCATGCACTCAACATGTCTTTATTTCTCCTCCCCCCCTTTTTTGTGGTCTTCCTGTTCATGTGTGCATTAGCATCATCAGGCGGAGGAGAAGTGGCATCGGAGCACGAGGGAGCTGCATCTCACATGGCCATGGCGGGCCATGCAACTGACTCGGATTTCACCAGTGAGACGGAGGGCGAGGGGAGCTCCACAGCGGGGACTCGTGCTGATGTCAGTGACAGCGACTCGTCCTCTGAAGGGAGCTCCCTTGTGGTGGCGGCAACATCCGTGCCCCCCGCAACAACAGGTACAGCCGCCACCCAGCGCACCAGCACCCCTCTCCCAGCAGCCCCTCAGCGTTTGCCCCGTGCCCGCTCACCCAGGAAGGCGGGCATCTCCTTCGCCCCAGGCACCTCAGGCCCTGCCCCTGTCACCCCTGCTGCCCTCAGTGATGAGGTCATTGACCTCCTAAGGACCATCATTGTTGGGCAGTCTACCCTTTTGAATGCCATCCAGGGTGTACAAAGAGAGGTGCACCAGAGTAATGCATACCTGGAGGGCATTCATTCGGGTCAGGCTGCCCATCAGCGATCGTTCAACGCTCTGGATTCAGCACTGACGGCAGCAATTGTCCCTGTCTCTAGCCTCCCCCCTCCAACTTCCTCCACCCAGACCCAATCCCCTGTACCTCTGCCTATCCCAGACACACCTACAGACCAGCCTGCACACACCTCAACACCCAAGGGAAGCTCATCCAGACATAAGCACCACACATCACACAAGCATTCACACAAGCAACATCCACATGCAGACATACCAACAGCCACTGCCTCCACTTTGTCCCCCTCCTCCTTGTCTCCCTCCTCCCTCCCTGTGACGTCTCCACTCACACTTGCATGCACAACATCTTCAGCCACTACGTCCATCACCAGCACACCCACCAGAACACTCCGCACACGTGCAGTCACCACCCCCACTACCATTTACACGTCCCCTGTGTCCTCTCTAAGTGTGTCTGTCACCCCCTCCTCCAAACTACACAAACGCAGGCAGCCACCCACCCAACAGCCATCCACCTCATGACAGCCTCCAGCCCAAGCACCTGCACCCAAAGACACCAGACTTCACACTCCTACAACCACATCCTCTTCCTCCACTCCCATACCCACTACACGTACCCGTCCCTCTCTTTCCAAATTGCTTTTCCTTTCCAAACTTGACCTCTTTCCTACAACTCCCCCACCCGTCCATCTCTTAAGACTCCAATCAGCACCTCAGCCACCACAAAACCGGGACCAGTGAAGAATGTTGTCCATGGACTGTGGAGTCCCCCACCCTCAAGGGCATCCAGTTCAGCTAGGAGCCAAGGCACGGCCAGCCCACCACCAGAAAAGCATCCTAAGATTGCCAGAGCCCGGCGCGAGCGACCAAAGACCCCAGGGACCAATTTGCCTACAGTGAAGGGTGATTTCTATGCCCTTGCACATATCCCTAACATCATAGGTGCCATTGATGGGACACATGTTGCTTTGGTCCCCCCCAGAAGGAGTGAACAGGTGTACAGGAACCGGAAGAGTTATCATTCCATGAATGTACAGATGGTGTGTTTGGCTGACCAGTACATCTCCCATGTTAATCCCAAGTTCCCTGGGTCAGTGCATGACACCTACATCCTGCAGAATAGCAGCATCCCGTATGTGATGGGTCAACTCCAGAGGCACCGGGTGTGGCTATTGGGGGACTCTGGTTACCCCAACCTGCCCTGGCTACTGACCCCAGTGATGAATCCCAGGACAAGGGCAGAGGAACGGTACAATGAGGCCCATGGGCGGACTAGGAGGGTGATCGAGCGAACCTTTGGCCTCCTGAAGGCCAGGTTCAGGTGCCTCCATATGACAGGTGGATCCCTAATGTACTCACCAAAGAAGGTGTGCCAGATCATCGTGGCCTGCTGTATGCTTCACAACCTGGCTTTGCGCCGCCTTGTGCCTTTTCTGCAGGAGGATGGTCCAGATGGTGGTATTGTAGCAGCTGTGGAGCCTGTGGAGAGTGAAGAGGAGGAAGCCGAAGAGGACGACATAGAGAACAGGAACACAGTAATACAGCAGTATTTTCAGTGACACACAGGTAAGAGTAGACACAGGCATATTACATTTACTTAATGACTCCTACCTCTCTACTGTCTGACTTTTCCCCCCAGTGTATGGTAACTGTGTTGTGACTTTCCCTTCCGTTTTCAGAACTGTGGGCCCCACTGCGTGACATCTGCTTTGTTTCCCCATGGACTACAGCTGTGTGACAGCGGTTTGTTACCATCACCATGTGAATGAACATTTTGGCACGGTCATGTCTAATACATTTGTTCTAAATCACAGCCAGACTCCAGATTGTTTTGTGCAATAAGTGTTTTTATTCAAGTGCTCTAAATTGGATGGGTGGTTGCAAATCGGTGAGGGGTGATGGTGGAGGATTGTCCATGGCAGAGTCCAGACTATCAGTTTCACAGGTGCATTGTCCAAATGCCCGTGGGAAGTGGAGCAGGGGCAGTTTAAGGTTGGACAGGGTGACAATGTGGGACAGTGGGTTGACAATCAGGGCGGTATCCTTTGCTGGCGGGGGTCTTGACATCTTACTCTGTCTTCTTCCTGGATCTCAGGGCCCGCTTGCGGGGTGGTTCTCCTTCTGCAGGGGGTGGGGTTCTGGTGGCCTGTTGGTCTTGTGTCGGGGCCTCCTGTCCACTAGCGCCGGCGGAGGTGGTAGGCAGTTCTTGGTGCATGCTAGTGTCAGGGGCCCTTTGAGGAGCCACAGTGTTCCGCAATGTCGTGACTACCTCATTCAGGGCCACTACGATCGTACCCATGGCGGAACTGATGTTTCTTAGTTCCTCCCTGAACCCCATATACTGTTCCTCCTGCAGAAGCTGGATATCCTGAAACCTAGCCAGGACCGTCGCCATCATCTCCTGGAAGCGGTGGTATGCTCCCATGATGGAGGAGAGGGCCTCGTGGAGAGTGGGTTCCCTGGGCCTGTCCCCCCCCTGTCACACAGCAGCCCTCCCAGTTCCCCTGTTTCCCTGTCCCTCTGTCCCCTGGACTGTGTGCCCACTACCACTGCCCCCAGGTCCCTGTTGTTGTTGGGGTGGTGGGTTAGCCTGGGTTCCCTGTAGTGGTGGACACACCGCTGATTGACGTGTCCTGGGGAGAGAGGTATGGGCCCGCTGGGTGGGTGCTGTGCTGGTGTTCCCATAGGGGGGAAGGTCTACTGTGGCCTGTGGCTGTGTGAGGGGAACCGACTGTCCCGAGGTCCCCGATGGACCGGGCTGGTCATCTAGATCCAGGGAGACAGAGCTGCTGTCCTTACTGTGGACCTCTTCTGGGGGTGGAGGGGACATTTGTGGACCCTCCTGCGCGGTGACGTGGCGTTCGGGTCCTGCAGGGGTATAAAAGCATGGTTATTGCTTCTGTGTGTGTCATAGCGTGCAATGGGTGGGTGCCCGTGTACCCCAGTGCTGGCATTCCTTAGTGGGGGCTGTTGTGACAGTGGTTGGGGGGGGGGTTTGTATGTGTATGTGCAGTGGGCATGCTTAGGTGATGGGTGATGGGTGATGGGTGTCCATGCTTTGTGGACGCATGCAGGGCTAGGTGTTGGGATGGGTGGGTTGTGATGGTGAGACAGTTGCAAGGAGTAGGATGTGATGGGGGTGAGGGTGAGGGTGGGGGTATGAGTTGGCATGCAGGTGGGGTGGGGGGGAGAAGTAGTTAAGATTTGCCTTACCAGAGTCCATTCCTCTGCCTACTCCTGCGAGGCCCTCAGGATGCAGGATGTTCAAGACTTGCTCCTCCCATGTTGTAAATTCTGGGGGAGGAGGTGGGGGTCCGCCGCCAGTCTTCTGCACCGCGATGTTGTGCCTGGATACTATGGAACGCACCTTCCCCCGTAGGTCGTTCCACCTCTTCCTGATGTCGTCCCTATTTCTTGGGTGCTGTCCCATAGCGTTGACCCTGTCGACTATTCTGCTCCATAGCTCCGTCTTCCTGGCAATGGTGGTGTGCTGCACCTGTGCCCCGAACAGCTGTGGCTCTACTCATACAATTTCCTCCACCATGACCCTGAGTTCATCATCAGAGAACCTGGGGTGTCTTTGCGGTGCCAAGGGGTGGTGTGGGTGATGTGTGGGGTGGATTGTGTGGGGCTAAGTGTGGTGATGTGTATTGTTGTGTTGTGTGAAGTGCGTGCAAATATTGCTGGGTGACAGTGAATTGGGCGTCTGGGTGCTCGGATGTCTTTTCTCGGTGCGTGTTCACGAATCTCTAGGAGTGGAGGTTTGTGGGTGATGTGGGTGTGTGTTTTATATTTAATTGGGTGTGTGGGAGTGGTGTGTGTATGTGTCTCAGGTGTGTGTATTTTGAATTGTCCAATGTGGTTGTGTTTTGTAAGTGTGTGTGTATTTTGAGCGCGGCGGTGTGTACCGCCAATGGAATACCGCGGTTGAAAGACTGCCACGTGGATTTGTGTGTTGTGATAGTGTGGGCGTATTTCTGTTGGCGTGACGGTGGAGGTTTGGTCATCGCCAGTTTCCCGCTGCCCTTTGGTGTGGCGGACTTTTGTGGATGTCTGTATTTTGGCGGTTTGCCTGTTGTGGGTCAGAATGACCATGGCGGTTTACCGCGGCCACGGCGGTGTTATGGCGGTCTTCTGAACGGCGGTAGGCGCCTTTTACCGCCGAGGTTGGAATGACCACCAAGGTGTGTAATATGTCCTAATACCCTATCATAATAGGCCTAACCTCCTACCTAAAGGAGAGCTGGGTATTTTAAACCTAATCTGCCAATGCCATGTCCATGAGAGGAGCCCCCAACCCTTGTTACCTTGGAATGAGGTCTCTATCTCAGACTCCGTAGGGACACCAAGACTGGGTCAGCGTCAAGACGACGTGCAGCATCGATATCAGCGATGGTGGTGATGCCCTCTGGTCGGAATCCCTCTGATTATCTGTTTAAAGCGTGATGTATTTATACAGATCTACTTGGACCCCTGACGTAGGTGTGTTCCCAAAGAATAGATAACAGGCATGCTTGGGGCGGCAATTAATATAAGCAATTCCCTCGAAAGCATAGAGAGGGAAAGTCCCTAAGTGTGAACACCTACTGTTTGTTTGTTTTTGTCACTTGATCTTGACGCCTTAACGCGGTGGCACTGATAATGCAAAGCATAACAAGTGGCGTAACTATAAACAAGGCAGCCATCTTAGAGGAATTAAATAATTAAATGCGCTAAGACAGAGCAAGCTAAGTAGGTTAAAAGTCACTAGGTGGCGGGGGCACCAGTCTGCAAGCCGAAGGCTAAGCTAACTCCAGTTATCAAATTAAAACAAACTAGGTTTCACTACACACCCAAGGTAATCATGGTGCATGTTTCCAACCAGTTTCTGCTTTTTAAGATAAGGGGCACTTGGATGGTTACATGTGAACACATAACTGCGTACAGCTAGCTCAGCACAGAGGGGACTTAGCAGCATTAGAAATTGATTAGGCGTGAGCCTTATAATGTTAGTGTATACTAATTGTGAAAAACAGTGTGATTTACTGTTTTGGTTGTAGTGACAATTTATTGTACACATAGGGGGAAAACTGTTTTAGTATGCTGTTTTGCTTCCCTTTGGCTCAAAGAGACCAGGGACGTATTGAAATTGAGTGTAACCTGGGTGGGAATATCAAATCTACAAGTTCCAAAAATATTTATGGGTCAACCAGAATTGTCATATTTCTCTGTCTCAGGTCAGGATCAGGACACATGCCTTTTGTCACCCTGCAGTGCCAGGATAATTGTATTTCTCTCCAGCAGCAGGAACAAAAGCCTCCACCCACAAAAGGAGCTATTAACATTTCTTCAATCAGCTCTTAAGTAAGATGGAGGTGGGGCTGAAGGACCTGCATCAATCAACCAGCTGTCACACTGTCCCAGGGATGGGGCTGCCCAAGGCCACTGAACAAAGGAGGAAGCCCAGGCCCCTGGAGCCAACACTGAAGGGGGCTCCCCTTAAACGATTTGTTGAGAAAGGTCCTGGCAGTGGTATCAGTGAGGGGGCAGAATTAAGGCACCCAGAAGAGATGTGACTAGTCACTCCTGGGTGATGACATCTTAAACTGTTGCAGCATGCTGTGCAGGAGGTATGGGACAAGGGTGGAGATGTGACATGGCACCCTAGGATTGGCCAGGGATGCCTGGCTTCTGGAACCTTTCAATACCCTTTAAAACTCTTGCACTCAGGAGAGCCTCTGGGTCTAATCACTAGATCGCCAGACTTGCGGTTGTGGTCCAGACCACCACAGCTTTGACTGTCTGACAGTCAAATTAAGAGTTTGGCATTTGAACCACTGTAAAACCAATGGTTCTGCCAGGATCAGTGATCCCGACGGGATGACGGCAGTCGTGGTTGTAATCAGCCACAGAAGTGCTGAAGTCAGTGCCGCCATTCTGATTACAACCTTGTTCTCTGCCAGCCTTTTCATAGCGGTCTGACTGCCATGATAAGATTGGTGGAGAACAAGTTCAGGGGGGCATGGGGGGGCCCCTGCACTGGCCATGACAATGCAGACAGTGTGCATTTCAAAGGGGCTGGTGCACCCTGCATGGGGCAGCATTGCCACAGGCTCAATTGTGGGCCGGGAATAATGCTGCCACACCTTTCCGGCATAGGTTTCCGCCGGGGAGCCCAGTGGGAAAATTGTATTGGGGCCAGTAGGGAGACCGCCAGCACTGTGGCAGTCTCCTTGTTGGGAGTTTGGCAGACAGATCATTCCGTCCGCCAGGATGCACAGAAAGGACTAAATACTCTGCCACATCTCACTCCAGTACCAGTCAGTCCCCCAAGGGCCAGTGAGGCTGACTGCATGAGACCCCCTAAGGACCAGTTGGGGGAAAGCCCTGGACTTCTGCACCCAGAGACAAAGACCAGGAGTAAGGCTGATGGAGGGAGCCAGGAGAACCAGCACCTTGTATTCAGAAAAATATTGAGTTTTAAATATTGAATTACAGAAATATCATAATAAAATATTGTGGTATAAAAATATTGTGATGCAGAAATATTGTTAAGAATATTGTTTTTTTTTAGGTAAGTAATATCGTTTGTCGAAAATATTGATAATGGCAATATAATCTTTAATAATATAGTTGTAACAAATATTATTTGTTAAACTATTGTTATATGTCTTAGTGTCAGGAATGTTATTGTAGGACAAGAACTCACCTGTACAGAAGTCCAGTACACCAGAGGCTGACAAGACCCTGATGATATCCCCACAGCGGCGTGGTATGTCATCCGCAAAACTTCTGTTCACCACCATTTTTTGCAAGTTGGTACCATGCTGCAGCTTCGGAAATTCCAAGATGGCGGACCAGTCAAGGAAGTCATCAGTCTAGTGTGTTGAGCACAAGCTAGATTCAGCTCTTGATCCATGCACTTGCCTTGGAAATCAGTGCACTTCAACTGATCCTTTGGAGACACTAGTTGCGTCTTTTCCTCACAAAACAAAAACTTCCATCAGTCGAATCAACACTGGGCATGTACTGACTTGTAAATTGAGACTTTAGAAGCAGTGTCTCAGAACTTCATATCACAAGTATTGTCTGTAGTTCCATGCTCACAGTTTGTGGAGAGTTTGAATCTCAGTCAGTAAATTAGAAGGTCAAGACGTAATTTCCTTTTTTTTGCAAAAGAAATTCAATTTAAGATAACAATTACCAGCAGCATCGATATTTCTCACAAAAAAGACTTTGCAGACTGTTTACCCTGGCGAATATTTGATTACTCAAAAAACATAAAATATGCTCGGTTGCGTGCGTGTTGTGTAATGTATTGCGTGGTTACTGGTGACATTTGACCTGGGCTCAGGGTGAGTGTTTCATATGGCTACAGTTAGTTAGTTATTGTCTCGGTGCTTGGGACATAGGGCGGTGTGATGGGTCATTTTTCACTGCGTATATCAGAGGAACTCTTTATCTGACCCACACAGCTGATGTGCGAGGCATATGTGTGGGATAGTGCCGCCTGCCGCTTCATGAAGGGCGGTTGTCATCTTTAGTCTCAAGTGACACAACAAGAACGTCCCACATGTCCAGCCCTTTAATCTTTAACCCTCTATTCCCGAGTGAGTGTAAGACTTGTGCCTCCGCTTTTGCCCATTTCAGCAGGTCTTCCCACCAACGACGAGTGTCTGGTACATTTGGCGCTTTCCATTTCATCGCTAAAAGGCGCTTGAACAGAACGAATGCCAGCTCGATGCATCTGTGTACCTGTTTCCTCCCCTTAAGTTTCGGGCGAACACCCAGCAGACAGGATTCAAGCATGGGGGAGAGCGGGATTTCAAGCAGTTCAGCAGTCAGTGTGGTTATTGTCGAGACGGGGCCACTCACCTGAAAAGCAGGATATCTGCAGGGGTGATGGTATGCCCTGACCTCCTGGAAAACCTCTCGGCACTTCCTGATGGACACAGACACCCCGGAACCTGCCCCAAAAGGAAAGGGGGAGTGGAAGAGAAAGAGACAAAACACTGCCACGTCTTGCTGGTCCAACCAGGCACCCTGTATCTTCATGGGGCAGGTTGTTGTTGATAGAGTGATAGTAGAGTTAGTGCACTCAAGTTCCTTGAAACTGAATCTCTCTTTCTGATATGGGCATGGGAGCAGTGGAAGAACACCGGGATGCTCCAGCACTTTTCTTGGGTAATAATATCTGTTGGCACAATTACTAACACTGCATTACCAAAAACCCAAACTGGGTACCATAACAATAAGTCCTGCAACATTAGGGCTGGTTTCACATAGATTCACTGTTGCACACTACAATTAGAACTGCGGTTGCACTTATCATGCACAAGAAAGACAAAGAAGGGCATTAATTATATCACATATAACTTTCCTGCATGATTAGGGTTAAACCAAAAGGAACTAAAACAATCCAAGAAATACAAATATCCACTCTGGGTTTAAACAGTTAGAGTGGCACAGTTTGATTTGGTTTCACTGTGTGTGTGAAAATCCCTTCAAAAGCAACTTACTCAAACCTGCAACACAGGCATGAATGACACATTTTAAATCCAAGAGTTATGCTATTAGAGAAAGAAAAGTCACGTAAATACTCTTTTAAAATTGCACTGCCACTTTTTGTAGTACTTGAGCTCAAGCAGATTTCCAGAAGCACATTTAGGCACGTACCTACAATAACAATGTAAAATGTACAGAAATGAATTTGTCTCTTCAAGATAAGCACTCTGCCAAAATACGAGGTCTGAAATATACCAGCCGTTCTCGGAAAGCACGTCGCTCAAATAACAAAATCCCTGGAGAATCCTAGTCACTTAGCTGCAGTCTTTTTCGAAGTGCTGGAGGAATGCCTGGTGATAGCTGGTACAGGAAAGAAGAAAAGAACTGTCTCAAAAGTCCTGAATACGAGGATGACAGCAGGGGCTTGGCTGCCAAATCAGATGCTGAGGTCAGGAAGCAAAACAAAGCCAAGCAGGGAGGCATGCTTTACTCTGCTATTTATAGCTAATCAGGAAAGCAGTTGAGTTTCCACATGTGGATGAGTCACCACACCCAATTAGAAGCACATGTCTACACCACACACAATTAGAAGCACATGCCTACGCCTGCCCACATTAGCAAACAAGCATTGGTAAAACAAGCATTGATAAAACCAATTGTGTACCACAGCACATTATGTTTACTCAGAAACATGAAGGTTTAACCAAGAACAGAGATATGATTTAACCCTAATACCTGAGGATGCTGACAGATAAGGCAGGAGGCACCTTGGGGATTCCTGACAGTTATGGCATGCCAGGCCCGCAGTACCGGTGGGCATTCCCACATCATAAGGAAGAAGGTGGCATCTAGGTCGCCACATCTTGGCATTCTTGACTGGACTGGGAGTACATGCTGTGTAGTCTACGTGGGGACAGATAGGTTTGATGTAGATAGTTGAATTGTGTGAAGCGGAATCTGGGATTGCATGACACCTCTTGTGTCAAGCTGAGTACAATGCACCATGTTTGTTGTGTCAGCGGCATGGGTAGGACCATGTACCATGTAGCCTTTGCTTTTGTCTGAACTAAATCTGGGCTCCCAAGTAAAATTCCATATATCTGAGATATGTTGCAGTGACCTCCCGGGCCGGCTAATAATTTGTGCAGGAGAGGGGAAGTCGGAGGTTCCTTGTCCCTACATCGCGATATACGGTGTGTGAGTTGTTGTAGGGCGTAGTTTGTTAGAAACCATCCTCGGTCCACATCATGTGCTGACGTGAGTTCAGCATAAGTCATGATGTGGCCTTCTGTGAATATGTCCCCGATTGTCTGGATGCCTCTAGTAGGCCATAAAGCCAGCCTATGTTGTACGGTCAATTTCCAAATCCCTGGGACGGACAGTAAGGCGATCTTAGGTGAGTATGGAGGGGTCTGGAGCCCTCCCAATATATAGCGGCGCCAACACCAACGAGCTACGTCCATCAAAATATTGTGTTGGTTTGAGGGGCTATTACGGTCCACCAGCCATTGCAGCACATTGGTATGTCCTAGGTTTGCATGTACCACCTTTGCCTCCGAGTTTGGTGGATCCTATATCCAGCGCCGAGTCCAACGTATCTGCGCGGCTGCGTAGTATAATTCATAATGTGGGGTACCTAAGCCACCCTGTTCAAGCGGTAAATGTGTGTCTGCTAATGCCACCCGCTGTCACCCACTCCCCCATATCAAGTCTGTCGTGAAGCTGTTCAATAATGTGAAGAAAACGTGGTATAACAACCGCAGGAGTATGATCATCTTTGCAATTGCCGCCATCTCCATGGGTGATAACGGAAGCTAGCGCCAAAAAGGCAAGGAACCCCTGATCAATCTGAGTGTGCGTCCTAAGTTACCTTCCCTGAGGTCGGCCGCACTGTCATATATTTGTACACCTAGATATTTGAAGGTATTATACGGCCACTGTAGTATATGTGTCTGGATATTAGAGCGGAGTCCCTCTGGTATCAGTGTCAGTGGAAACAAACAGGACTTGGACCAATTTATATGCAGGCCCGATAGATCCCTGAACATGCCCAGTAACTGTAGTAAGCTCGGGAGCACAGCTGTACCATCGCGCAAATATATCAGTGCATCGTCCGCATATAGGGAGACAATCGTATGGCTATCTCCGGCCGATATGCCCCACTCTGGAGCCCTACATCGTAGCTGTACTGCTAGAGGTTTGATTGCTAAAGCAAACTGGAGCAGTGGAATTGGGCATCCCTGTCTCATGCCCCTTCTAACAGGGAACCCCTCTGATATTATACCGCCTGTTTTAACCCGGGCAATGGGGTCAGAGTGCAAGATATTGATCCATCTTGTGAATACTTTCCCAAACCCCATGCGGTTGAGCGCCTCCAGTAAGAAGGGCCATCCCTGGTGGTCAAAGCTTTCTCTTTGTCAAGGGATACTGCTACTCGTTCATATTCCGACTCTGGGGCATCCGACATGAGCCACAGTAGGCATTTGATGCTTATAAAGGTATTCCAACCGGGAATAAATCCCAACTGCTTGTCATGAACCAGCAGTGGCATCAGCGGGAGCAAGCGATTCGCCAGGACCTTACCTAGGAGGTTGCAATCAAGGTTTAAGAAAGAGAGGGGTGGTATGATCGAACATCTAATGGTCACGACCCGGTTTCTGGAGAACCACTATCACCACCTCCCGCTGTGAGTTAGGGAGCTGTCCTTTCGTATCGCTTAATGTAGCATTTCCCTATATGGCTTAATTATCTGCTCTGAGTATGTGTGATAATATTCTGCTGGGAGACTATCGCAACCCGGCGCTTTGTTAAGAGCTAGTTGTTGTAGGGCCAGCTGAATTTCTTCTGAGTCTATGGGTTTCTCTAGTTCCCGCTGCTGGGCCATGGAAAGGCGAGCTAAGGGGAGTGCGTGAAAGAATTCAGCTAACTGTGCCGCTGGTGGGGGAGGCTTCGCCGCATACAGGGTACTGTAATATTGCTTAAATGTGTCATTTATTTCTGCTTGGGTGTTGACCTCTGTGCCCGACTCCAGTCTTATAGCCACTATTGGGTTGCGTTGCTGTTCGCCACGTACTAGGCAGGCCAGCAACTTACTAGAACGATCTCCCTCTGAATGCATCCTGGCAACATAGTGATGATAGTCAAATTTTCGCAAGCGTGAATCGACCTCGTTCCTATGCGTGCACAGCATGCGTAAGGCCTCAGGTCCCACAGTGCCCAACGCCACCCTCCGCTCTACTTCCCAGAGCTCTGTTTCTATTTGCAATAGTTCACTGGACAACATGCGTTGCACTCCACCCGCCTCCAACAAACAGAGGCCCCTTACCACCACCTTGTGCGCATCCCATTCTAACGCACGCAACAAAGCCGTCCCATTATTGAGTTTAAAATAAGCTGAAATGCGCTCTGCCAGTTCTTGGCGGAATGGGGGGTCCAGCAGCAAGCTCTGCTGTAATCGCCAAGTGGGAATACAAGCGCGTGCCCTACCCCAGTCTATGGTAGCCATCAGTGGGCAGTGGTCTGATATAGTTTTAGCTAGATAGGATGCCCCTGTGAGGTTGTTAGTCAGCCCGGCGGAGCAGAGCAGCAAGTCTATGCGGGTGTGAAGGCGGTGGACCGGGGAGAAAAAGGAGTATTCCATATCTAGAGGATGTAGTATTCGCCATACATCTACAAGTCTCTGCTCCAGCACCCAAGTCTGGAGCATCTGAGAGGTTTTCCTGCTTGGATCCCAATACAGTGGTGGGTGGTATTTATCCCTGTCTATGTCTGGCACACAATTCCAGTCACTGCCCCATATATGGTTTGTTGTGGGGTCCTGGAGGATTTGAGGGGTGATTGACAATAGAAAATCCCCTTGCTTCGACTTGGGAGCATATAATCCTGTTATGGTGAGTGGCCTACCATCTAGTAAACCCTCCAATTGAACATACCGACCATCTACATCGGTTTTATGGTGCTGTACTATGTAAGGAACTTCTGAGGTGATCCATACCAGCACTCCCTTTGTGAATGCAGATGTCGTGGTGCCGTAAGCCAGACCACGCCATTTGCTTTTGAGGTTTTGTAGTTCGTCTTGTGTTAAATGGGTTTCCTGCAGTATAGCTATGTGTATTTTGTGTCTTTTGAGGTACGCATAAACCCTGCAGTGCTTGGTGATGGTGGCCATGCCTCCCACATCCCACTTAATATGTTATAGGTGTCCAGTCCCATGTGCGTATGAGGATATGTGGTGGTATGGATATCAACAGGACGCGCTGTTGGGGCATGGATATTATTAAATGCCTCCTTGTTGCACATCCGTCCTTTCCCCCAAATACATCCCTCCCAGATCCCCACTGTCCCATAAATACTAAGAAGAATGAAATAAAGAAACAAATATAAACAATGAAAGAATTTATTGGGCAAGGCCCAACATGTAACTAAGTGGCACAACGGGTGTCACACGTAGTAGCCATCATAGCATGGTTCCTTCGGTGTCCCACTGATGTATGGGGAGGGGTGGATGTTAGAAACAACAGGACCATTTGTGGCAGCCTGCTCCAGATAGTCTTCATGCCCTGCTCCACCCCAGGCACCCGCCGCACCCATCATTGCCGGAATCCGAATTCTCCCCCAGTAGAAGTATGCACGTAGTTTCACAGGCGGAGATCACTATGGTTGGGCGTGAGATCTTGCCAGTTTCATCCTCCTTTGCCGGGTTTGGCATTACCCTGTCTAAACATTCCATTATGACATGTGTTCGGTCCAAGAAGAGTCTGGTCAGTCCATACCAATCACACTATATGTAGCAAGATTTAAATATCATCCGCCGTACGCGGAGTGAGCTCTGGGCCGAATATGGAGGGGAAGTGGAGGCATTGGAGTGGCCCAGCGATGAATCCGAATTCATGATCTAGACTTCACGGTGAGCCGGGTATTGCGCTGATGCGAACAGGTTGGCATTCTTGAAGGCCTGCGTCTGACTTTCAGCTGCTTGCGCTTTGGAGGGACGTGTCCCAGAGTTTGGTTTCTTTCTCCGCCGGGGCTGAGGAGTGATACATGCTTCTTGTTTGGATTCGTTGTTATTGGGTTTGGCCAACCCCCTGGCATGCAGCCAGGTCCTGGCGTCTTCCGAAGAAGGGAAAATATGAATCTTCTCCCCATCTATCACCCGGAGTTGTGCTGTGAACAGCAGAGAGTAGGAGAGGTTGTTGTCGTGCAAGAGTTGCTTCACCCTTGTGAAGGACGCACGTTTACGTTGCACCTCAACGGTGTAGTCTGAATAGGTCATGATAACGTTGTTGTCCATCTATATTGGTCCGTGTGATCTGAAGCTCTGGAGGATCTGGTCTCTGTCAACGAAGTTTAGAAGGCATGCAATCAGAGGCCGGGTGGGGTTCCTGGGCATGGTGGTCTGCTTGGGATTCGATGGGCCCATTCCACTGTGAACGTGGGCGATGTATTGTTTGCCAGTACTGTGTCTTTGAGACATTGTTCTAGGAATACTTCGGCATTTGGCGTCTCCACTCACTCCGGGAACCCCACGAATCTGACATTGTTCCTCCGCGAACGTCGTTCTGCATCTTCCGCTCTGTGCTGCAAATAAATGACCTCTGTTTCCATACACTGTAGCTCGTATCGTAGTTCTTTAATTTCTGGTTGAGCTGCAGCTGGTGCCAATTTGTTATCAGTTACTCAGCCAATTTGCAGTGTTCCGCTCTGAGTAGGTTCACTTCCAGTGCCAATGAGTCTATCTTCCCTTCTAAGGTAATTTTAGTGTCCAATACTGCCTGAAGGAGCTTGTCGAATTGTGCTGAGTGTGTTTGCAGAGTCTCGTTCATCTGTTGAATTGCAGCAGACCATGGTTGTGTGTATTCTTGGTCTGCAGCAAGCAGTTGTGCTGGGCATGTACCGTCTGGGTTATCTATTAGGCATCCTGCCACATCATGGGGTTGATACTGCCGTGTGGGCTGAATTGGTTACCTGGTTTAGCACATTTAATGTATACTGGGATGTCCGTTGAGCTCCCCGTGCTGATTTTATGATTGGGCCGAGGCGTTGGCTGGTCAGCAGGCCACTCACCAGCTATGATAGATTGGACCGGCTTGATTCGCACCCTCGGTCCTACGCGGCTTGTCTGTCACCGTGCTTTCCACGTCCTGTGCTGCTAATGAGCGTCTCGTATCTCAAGGGTGTCCAGTGCGTGTTGTTTTTGTCCCCATCAGCGTGTCGCATGTCAAAAAATAGTTTTCTTATGACTGGGCGGCAAATAGCACCCATCGTGGTCCTGGTGGTGTATGCCTGCCCATTGTCTTTATTTGAGCACCCAAGCGCTATCTCTGTATCGTATGGAGCGCTCAGGCCACGAGTGATGGGTTCTCAGGTGCTAGGTCGCACTAAATGGCTGCATGGGGCCTCACCTCTGCACCTTCATGCACAATGTCTGGTCAGGCCCATAGGCCACAATTGCTCATTTCGCAGGGAATCCAGCCTCCCAGCAGGTGGGCAGCCGGTGATCCGTCACTGACGGTCCCTACCATGATGTCGTCTGGCATGGTGGCCCCTGATCCTCCTTTTCTGTTCTCGCAGGCACCTCAGGTTGTGTGCGTGGGTGCGAGGTGCTGCCTTTTTCCCACGTAGGGCACCGCCCCCGCCGATCTCCTCCTGTCATCGCAGTCAGTAGATGCCTCTCTCGGCCTCAGTACTTTGGAGCGTTCACCGCCGCGACCGCGGGGCCACTTGTGGCTCACTTGCTCCCCCACTTCTGGGAGTCATCCCCGGGCAGGGCAGCAGGCACCAGGGCTGGCCGGGCAGGGATAATTGGTGGATCTAACTTGGGCCGCAAGCGGAGCTCCTTAGAAAGCATCCACATCGGCCACCATCTTGGACAAGCCCCCAAATGGGGGTATGAGTTATTGAAGTATACCAAATAGGAACAGTGTTTTCCCTGAGATTAGCATATCTGTTAAAACATAAATATTCTGTTTGTGTTTGCCTTCCTGTACAGGTAGCTGTTACATATAGCACCAGAGAAGCAAGCAGCTAAGAATTCCCCCACGAGGCAGTCTCTCTTGTTTATCCACTTCCCCTTTCCCCCTCGTTGATGTCTTGCGCTGACTGTATTACAAGTCGCTGCAAATATTGGTGAGGGTGTGCTGGGTCCAGCTTCTGCTCCTGAGGAACTCAGCTGTTTGGACCTGACACTTAGTTCATAAGTTATGTGTTATTACTGTTTGTATAATTGTTAATATTATTTTTAAATATAGTTTGCAATTATAAGTAATTTAATTTGTTTAATTTAATTGCTAATACTAATTTATAGTGTTGTAGTGAGTTACTAGGCTTGTGAGGATGCGGGGAAGTTAATTAAGTATAGTTGATTAACAGATCATTATTAATTTATTTTTAAATATTTAATTGATTAATAATTGTGTATATTGTTATAAGAATTATGGCCCTCATTACAACCTTAGCGGTCTTTTAAAAAGACCGCTGAGGCTGCAGGAGCCAGAATACCGCCAGTACCGGCGGTATTCCTGGCATCCTATTATGACATTTCCACTGGGCCAGCGGATGGTAACAGTGTTACCGTCCGCTGGCCCAGTGGAAAAGTCACATCAAAATTGCTGCCAGCTCGTAATAGAGACGGCGGCAATGCTGATGTGCAGCGGGTGCAGTAGCCCCTGTCGCGCATTAATTTCAGGCAGTGAAATGCGCGACGGGCCTATGCCTGGGGGCCCTTGCACTGCCTATGCCAAGTTCCTTGGCAGTGCAGGGGCCCCCAGGGTCACCCCAAGTCCCCCTTACCGCCAGCCTTTCCATGGCGGTGTTTACCGCCGTGGTCAGGCTGGCGGTCGGGGACTCATAATCCCCAGGGCAGCAATGCTTGCACCGCTGCCCTGGGGATTCTGATTGCCAGGCAGAAGCCTGGCGGTATGTTGGAGGGGCCAGCGGTATGGCCGTGGCTATGGTGCCACGGTCATAAGAGCTGGCGGAACACCATCAGCCTGTTGGTGGTGTTACCGCCAGCTTACCGCCTGCCGGCAGGGTCATAATGAGGCCCTATATCTTTAATTTATATATTAGGTGCAAACAGCTGGCTTTCTAGGGGTATGGGGTGGATAGGTAAATAAGAAATAATTAATTAGCAAATAATTATGATTGTATTATGAATTATGTAGTTGATTATTAATTATATAAATTGTGCAGTAAGTTATATTTTTTTAGGCTAAATCATTGGTGCAGGCTGCTGGATTTGTAGTTGTTATTTAAGTAATAATTAACAATTAATTATAATTTTTTATTACTAATTATTTAATTGATTATTAAAGATGTTATTTGTGTTACATTTATTTATTTTAGCTATATTTTAGGAGTGGCCTGCTAGCTTTATGGGGGTATAGTGTGGTAAGTTTATTAAATATATAACATCTTTTTAATTGATAATTAATTATTACATTGTTTACTAAGCATGTAAATTGTATAATTGGTTATTATTTTTGTTTTGATGTTAAGTACTTTTCCTACTCCTGTACAGACTGGAGTGGGACTTGTAAATATTGCCTCTCTGAAGTCCAATGCTTTCCCTACTGTTCAATAGATTCTAGTGGGAATAGTGAGTTTAACTCTTCTGATGTCCAAAGCTTTCCCTGCTGTTGCACAGACTGAAGTGAGAATAGGAAATCGAACTCCTCCAAAATTCAACGCTTTCCCTACAGTTAAACAGATTGGAGTGGGAATAGTACATTTTAACCCTTTGACGTCCAATGCTTTCCCTACCGTTGCACAGAATGGAGTCGGAATGGTAAATTTAACCACTCTGAAGTCTAAACCTTTCCCTACTGTTGCACAGACTGGAGTGGGAATAGTAAATGTTACCACTTCAGAGTCCAACCCTTTCCCTACTGTTGCACAGACTGGAGTGGGAACAGTGGATTTAACCCCCTTGAAGTCCAACACTTTCCTTACTATTTAAACTTAACCCTTTGAAAATCCAGTGTTTTCCTCCTGTTGCACAGACTGGATTGGGAGTAGTACATTTTCCCCCTTTGAAGTCCAACACTTTCCCTGCTGTTGCCCAGGCTGGAGTGGGAATAGTGAATTTAATGTAATTCCTTCAAAGACCAGGTTTCACCTACTGTTGCACAGACTGAATTGGGAATAATACATTTACCCCTCCGAAATCCAGCACTTTCCCTACTGTTGCACAGACTGGAGTGGCAATAGTACATTTTACCCCTATAAAGTCCACACTTTCCCTTTTGTTGCACAGACTGAAGTAAGAATAGTAAATTTGACCCGTCCCTACTGTCACTTAGTCTGGAGTAGAAATAGTAAATTGAACCCCTCTGTAGTCCAACAGTCCAACACTTCCCTTGCTGTTGCACAGAGTGGCGTGGGAATAGTATATCTCTTATTCTCAGACTTTTCCTAATATTGTTTAAATATATCTGATCAGATATTATTTGTTGAATTTTTTATTTTTAAATCCGTTGTGTTTGTATATATGTATATATATATATATAATTTTTATTATGTTTTAAGTAAATGTCTTTTTTTTATTTTACATTTTTTATATTTTATGAGTTTGGAAATGTATTTAATGTTTTACAACTGATTTGATTATATATCCCCAGTGTTGGGTTGCCCTAAACATTTTTTTTCATTCACATATTTGATGTGTACCATACTTTATTAATACACAATGGCTTTGCATGAGAAGCAACACACTGCAATACCTAGAGTGCGTCTCTCATGGTAACACTAAGTGAGCTTTCTTTAAATGGGTTTATGTTAATTTTGTTAATGAACTATGTTGTTTATGGAAATGCTGCTAAACTCATCTGTGAGCCCCAATCCATGTACAGATGACACCCATTTATACTTGAAGATGTATTATTATTGTATAATATGTATAGATCATTCCATGTCATTTGCAGAGAGAGACTCACTTATGAAGTGTGGGTATTAACTCCTCAACCTATGACCAAGAAGATTCTGATCCCCGAAAAGCTTTGGGAGATGGTATGCTGCCACAAAAAAGGAATCACTTTTGTTACACCTTGGAGAATCATTCAGTGCTTATTAATTTACTATTATAAACCTTGAAAAGCATATATATATATATGATATACATATATCATCAAAATCATATATATTCATTCATTAATTTAAAGTACAAAAATATAATAGTATAATATGCACAATTATTGTGCCTTATTATTATGTAATTATGTATTATATTATCTCAATCATAGACGGGGTCAGAGCTCACATTGGCAATGGCCAAGGTACAACACGTACCGTCATGTACAAAGTGCACTTTGGTCACGGAGTGTAAATATGCAATGATTAGTAAAGAGGCATGAACATAAGATCTAAAGTACTGTACTGTCAAATACAGGGTTCTGAGTGCCAGTACACAAAGATGTGCAAGGTGGCACCAACTCAAAAGCTAAAGTGCACAGCCAAAATTCAAAGTGCAAATATGCAGTGATGGCCAAAGAGGAATCAATTCAAGATCTAAAATGCAAAGGCATCACCACATGTAATATACAATAAATGCCTCAAGTCCATATATTGCAATTCAAATCATCTCAAAGAAGGGTAGAGAAATGACTCACAATGATAATAACCAAAAGAAAAAGCATATTATCATGTGTAAAAATTCTGAGTGCAAATGCACAATAATGTGCAAAGTTCTAAGTGCAACTGTGCAATAATGTGCAAAGAAGCATCAACCACGTTCATCAAATTCAAGATGTCAAAGTATCATAAGGTATGGCCACAGAATTGATACCTTAAATTGATGCTTTACATTTCAAGCCACCCCAATCAAGGATATGTTTGTAGCTCATACCAACTCTATTCAGAATGCAAATATGCTTTCTTATGTATTGATCCAAGTGCAAATACGCAATAATGTACAAATAAGCAGCAAAGTGCAATGGTTTCAATTTTCACAAATAGACATGTAATTCAGCGTCCAAGTTGTGTCCATACGAAGCCTCCATCCCCAACATCAATCTCATCCTCGATTCCTCCCTTCACAATGTCTTCTCTCTGTCAACCCCTCTCGGGTGGGCCCTGATGTATCTAATCCCATAGTATTTCAAAGTAGCAAGTGAGCGATCATGGTATTTTTTAAAGTGAAATGCCATGGATTACTCTTGTTAACGTTCACAGTAGCTCGTATGTGCCGAAGGATTCTGATCTTCAGCTTCTTGGTAGTGCTCCCTAGATATAGCTTATCACATCTACACTTTATATTGTAAACCACACGGTCTGAGCTACAGGCAATACTTTCCTGAACCAAGACATTTCGCCCTTCAAGAGTCTGGTAGCTTTTACAGTTTAAACCATAACGACAAGCTTTACACGATGTACATCTGTTATAGCCCTTGATGATTTTGGTGAGCCAACTTTCATCTCACACATCCACATCCAGATAGCTTGACGTTAACATATCCTCATCATCAAAATCATGGTCAGTTCCTCCTGCCCATGTCCCTGTGCCCAGGTCTGTGGGTTGGGGTCAGCCACCATGTGGAAAGAGATCCCTGTCAATGAGAAGCTACCAGCCCATGTAGCCACAAGCAGAGGTGCGGGCTGCACAAGAGCAGGTGGGACAGCAAGGGGTGGGCTCCCTCAGATGTCCCAAATGTTGCGGAGGCATGGGTGCCTATGTAGAATAGGGCACAACCTAAAAACAGAAAAAGAAAAGGAAGGCATGCGGTGCAAGGCCACATGTGGAAGAAAAACACCAATGGCTCTCCTCAGAGAAGTGAGAGAGTTGCTCTTTAGATATGCACTGCTCAAGCCTGGAGTTCCCAATAATGCCCTGAGGAGCTTATCAATTTACTTATTTTGCTGTTTGTGGAAATTTTAAAACAGACAAGGGATACCACCAAAGCTAAAAAGGAAACATGAGGGGGCTGTAACAGTGCAGCAGCTCCCACCTCAAGAAAGTTTACAAAGGACTGACGAGATGTTTGCAGGTTAAAGAAACCAGGGCCGCTCTGGAATTTTTCTAAATGTTTCAAATTTCTCCCAAGGCTGAAGTTTTGGTTCTACATCTGGGAGTATGATGTTCTCTAGGAGATTGCCTCATGGCTGCACTTATTATGACCTGAAGATGTTTAAAGAAGGCACATGTTGTACAGCATCCATGTAATATTCCCAGAAAGTGATGTTTTCTAGAGGATGTTTTTATGATTGCATTCTATGTGGCTGAAAATATACATAAAGCACACAGGCACGTGTTTTACTCATTTTCAAATGCTTTGTTGTTATGATAATATTGTCAGTAATTACTGATCAATGTGGATATCCATTATTAACAATAATAAGTACATTTGCACATGATTTTAATTGATGATTGCATTTACAGTATAAAATGATGTCTTTAATATGTGATTTGTTGATCTTGAAACCTTGACCAAGCCAGTAGACTTACCTTAAATGTTTCTCTGACCCTTTATGGGGTCAAAGGTGATTATGCAATGTCATTTATTGTATTTTCCATCTGCCTGATGTATATATGTTTAAATTACTTCATAATATTTAGTAGTATGTGTGCAATAAATGTACTTTTCATTTTTTATAAAAGTACTGACTGGACAATCATTTATTAAATGTCATTACTGCCTGTCTGCAAACTGTGATTACCAGCCTACTTGACCTCCCCTGAGTAGGCCTTGGCTTGCTCTGTTTCACTATCCTGAGAGAGTCAAGAGCTACAATGGGGGGCTTGGTTCCAGTATGGTGAAATTTGGACTGGTACAGGGTACACAACTTGTAACCTAATTTCCTATAAACATTTTCCTGAATATATATCCCTTTTTATAGCACAAAGGAATTGGCATCTGGTTTACCTCATCAGGTACATAAGAATTCATTATCATCATTCATGACACAGATTACCCGTCCCTTTGTGAAGTCTTTACCACTGTGAGCTCGGGTTGATGGTCTATTGATTTACAGAGTGCTGATCCTCATCAACTGTAATGATTGCACTTCCTGAAACTCATGTTACTTTCCAAGTCTTGTTTTTGAGTCTGCCGTCTTAACACCCATGTCCTTTGTCCTGTTTTGTGCATCTCCACAACACAGTGACAGACATGCTTCTTGCACTGCCAATGCATTTCCGGATCATTTAGTTAAAGTTTTACAGTACCTTCCATTAGGCTACAAGTACACCCATTGTGGTGTGTTCACACAAAGCAATTATTCACTCCCTACTGAGCTTGAGTCCAACTGAACTATTGACACTTAATAATTGACCATGGACCTTATTCTGGATGTAATCCTTGCAATTTGTATTATCATAGGTCAACATTACCCTTGAAGCGAGTATATGTTTCAACATTGCTGATCACTATCACATGTGTCACACTACATTTGGGCCAGTAATACATCCCACCCACTGGCCATCTTAGGTATTTTTACCTTCAATTTCCTACCACAATGTAATAGTCCAGACCAGACATTTCCTATGTCCCTCCATCATGTCTGTCCTGATCAAGCCCTGGTATCTTGCTGAGGGTAGAAACACCATTGACAAAGCAGGATAACATACAAACTACATTACTTCATTGTCCTATCATTTTACTATGATTTGTTGTTTGAAATAACCAAAAATGGAGTTTGTATCTGAGAGACACTTCTGTTTCGCTACTTTTGGCTGTGGTTTTCTTCCTTCACTGGGGACATATTGCAATTATGTTGTAAGTCTAATATTGGACATTGATTATCAGATAATTATTTGGGTTACAAAAAATCTTTTCAAATAGGAATTGTTTTGGTCATATGCTTTACCAATATGGATGCCATTCATTGGGTACAGTAGTTTTTGCTAATTATTGACAGTGGATGGGAATTATACCAATGAGAGCCACTGTTCATAAGAATTTACAAAGTACCCAGGTTCTTATGGGTTTAAGGGCTGCTCTTGTTTTGTAATTATACTTCTTACATGCAGCAATTTCTTTAACGAAGGCCCTGAAGAAATATTACTGCATCATCTGTATAGTGTCTCAGAACTGTAAAAATTATGACCCAGCGACTTGGGGCACACTTATGAAGAACATAACGTAAGGGATCTGGGAAGTGTTAGGGCGTGGTCTTTAACAGTTATTGGGATATTGATAGTTCACTTGAATGTTGTATGCTGACGAGTAAAGACATTAACAATGAACTCCGTGTGTGGTGTGTTCTTATGCATGGTATCTGGCTGGTGAGGATGCGACACTCCCCACCCTAATAGAACTCCCCTAGCTGCCCTTGTCAACCTGCACCATCTATCCATAGCTAATTTTCTGGTCTTTAATACCGTCCAAATTGAATTGGTAAATTCTTCCTCCTCTAACAAGTATGAGAAACTCAGATAAAATAATTATTAACACTAACCTGGAAGGTTTCAAAGCACTTGGCTTCAGCAGCCTGTGTTCTGGTGATAGTTCATGCAACTGGCAGGCCTGTCTATGTAGAAGTCTCTAGTCTAGCAGGCTCTCTTGGCCAGTGGTAAGCTCTTCAGCTTCAAGAGTATTTGACTGCAAAATAGATTCATGGAGGGGCCACCAGTTTGTCTCTAGAAAAAACTTCTTGACTGTGAGAGATGTAATATCTAGCTTTAATTCTAATCAATAGCAATCCTTCTGAAACTGATTGCCTACTACTTTTCAGAGTATAACGTACTTAGCAAATCCCTCATGTCTTGTCTTTCCTCACAAAAAATTTAATACTGACAATGGACTTTGGGAATATGTTGTAATGTTGGCCATTTGTGTTTGAAGAACACAAGTGTGCCACTGTTCAGCTTTTTACAAAAACTATTTCCTTATATATTGTTAAACACACATCATGACATTGCACATCCTTCAGGGAAACGATTTGCATCCCTCAAAATATCATCTTTGAGCGTGTTTCCATTCCATCTACTTTAATAACTTGTTTAAATATGAGTTCCTTTATCAAAAGAATCCATCTCTTGACTTCAGGATACAAATTGCACCAAACCAAGATTAAACGATCTTCCTTGAGAATCTCAATGCTGGTTCTCAGTTTTAGCTGTAGCCATTTTATACATCAACAAACACATCCTAATAGCCTATGCATCCTGAAGTATGCCTTGATTTTGAGATTCATAATTTTACTTGATCATTTTCACCTGCTTCAGGAAAGGTTCACATTGTTTTCTGGTAGAACATTTTGTTTAACCAAAATCCATTTTCTCACCAAGCATGACAAATATGACATCTTTTCTCTGTTTAATATTAATATTACTTGGTCATCTTTTTACTTTCTAGAGGTCCTAAGATGCCTTAGTGACACAATTTCAGGAACTGCTGTTTCGTCCTGTTCCCTGTAGAGTTTCATGTAATATTCCAAAAGGCTGTATTAATGTTAACAATTTTTTTGCAGGCAGTGATCCCTTCTCTATCTCTAACCTGCATGATTTGTCCACTTCTTTACTCAGGTTTAACAAGTCATGTGAGATGCTGATCAGCCTTATCACCATCTGCATGTGTCCTTACTATTCATTCTAGGTCCTTGAGATGTATGTTTCTTTCAAGGTGGCATATTTTTCTTTCGTCTCTAGAAAGCATTTCAGGAAAGGACATAGCCAGAATATTAAAATACCCCCCACTTGACCCAACCTCTAATCATACAAACCAGGCAAAGTGAGCAAACACAATCCTCTTTTGAGGAATTCCTTCCACCATTTCATTTTCATTCCATCCATCTATTCACACTTTCATCTAATAATTCACGTCTATTCCTTCACTTTTCTATCGCCCACCCGTCCCCATCCAACAACACTTTTTTCCATCCATCCGCTCATCACTCATCAGTTCAGGTATACATACATTCTTTGAATCATTCACCCTCCAGTATATTAATGGATCCATCTAATCTTATGCTCATCCGTTTTTCACCATCTGTTCATTCTTTCCTCCACCCCTCCAACGTTTTACCATTCAATCTATCAATCCTTTCAGTACTTTTCTTTCTTTCCTGTCACATTTCGTTCCTTTCTCATCCTTTTCTCTTTCTTTTTTCTCTACCCATCATTTTTTCACTTTATTTTTTTACTCTAGCCGTTCCCTATCTCATCAATTTTCTTTTTCTTTTTGTTACTCTCCCTGTGTTTTACCACTATGTCCCTAATTTCTCTTTCTCTGTTTCTCTCATCGTGCTGCCAGCCCAAGGCCTGCACTGATCAGGTATGGTTTTTCATAAGAGCTATTATTCAGCATTTTGGCCCTCATTATGACCCTGGCGGTGAGTGATAAAGTGGTGGAAATACCACCAACAGGCTGGTGGTAAGTACCACCAAATTATGACCATGGCGGTGATAACTCCCATAGACAGACAATGTACCTCACCACCTGCCAGGGCGGAAACAACACTCACCCGGCAGTAGCCACCAGAAGCCAGGTGGAAGACAAAGTACAGCCCACCATATTAAGACACACAAATCCGCCACCTTTTCCCGGGCAGTACCAATGCCATCAAAAGCCTGGTGGAAACAGAGCTCAGAAGAGAAAGGACTCACCATCGAAGACACAGGGAAGAACAACTCTGCCATGGAACCCAAACTGCAAGTCTTCCCGATGAGCTTTTATGTTATGCTCCACCTGGAACACCAATGCCAATGAAGATGACGACAGTGAGTACAGCTGCCTATGACACAAGGGTAGGGAGGAAAACAAGAGTGACACACAACCAGCTGCATACGTAAACCAATGGCACACGACACATGGCAGAATAACACAAGGACCAGGGTACGGATGTACAGAAAATGTATTAGCAAGCAAAACCCACCACATGAACCAAATATATACAAATGTTCGCAAAGGGCCAATACCCAGTTCAAAGTCATAAGGGCACACAAGGCCACAGGGTACAGTCCAAGGCCCAACTTGTGTCCTGACATCATCCAGAGAGAACACTGCAGGGGCATCATTTTGCAAGTGGGCAGGCCCCTCAGGGGAATGGGGGGCACCTCAGCCGAATACAGGAATTTCCTCACTGGTTCTGGAGGGGGCTCCATGCCCATTTGTCTTTGCTAGGGAGTTCAAGGTCACAGTCTCTGAGCTGGGGAACATGCCCACTGGTTCTGGAGGGGGCCCCTTGTGCAGCAGTCCATGGAGGGTGACCTACATGTCCTCCGCTGGTGGCGATAGCTGCACTGCCCCAGTTGGTGGTGAGGGCTGCTCTGTGGCAACAGGTATTGGTGCCTCCTGTCCTGCCTCTGCTGGCAGTGATAGTTGCACTGCATCAGGTGGTGGTGAGGGCTGCTCTGTGGCAACAAGTGATGGTGCCTTCTGCCTGCCTCTGCTGGTGGTGAGGGCTCTGTGGTGGTGGTTTCAGCCTCCCAGCCTCTGATGGAGTTGAGTGGGAGGAGGTGGGGGCACCTTCCCCTTCCTGGCTGTAAGTGTTGTGGGCTCCTTCCCCTTCCTGGCTGTAGGTGTTGTGAGCTCCTTCCCCTTTCTGTCGGTTGGAATGGAATCCCTCACAACCCTGCCTCCATGACTAGGAGGTGCCTCCACTGTCCCCATGGACTGTTTGGCTGAGGTGCTGGGCTGGCAGGTCGGCACACTGGTGCTATGGGCAGGACGAGGGGGAGGGGGAGAGAAGAGGTCAAGTTGGGCAAGGAAAAGCTTCTTAAGGACGGTGGGGTGGGAGGAGGGATGGGAGTTGAGGTTGAGGGATGCCCATTTGTCTTTGCTAGGGAGTTCAAGGTCACAGTCTCTGAGCTGGGAAACATGTCCACTGGTTCTGGAGGGGGTCCATGCCTATTTGTCTTTGTTGGGGAGTGCAAGGTCACAGTCTCTGAGCCGTGTAACATGCCCACTTGTTTTGGAGGAGGCTCAATGCCCATTTGTCTTTGCTGGGGAGTGCAAGGCCACAGTAGTGCAAGGCCACAGTCTCTGAGCTGGGGAACATGCCCACTGGTTCTGGAGGGGGTCCATGTCTATTTGTCTTTGTTGGGGAGTGCAAGATCACAGTCTCTGAATTGGGTAACATGCCCATTTGTTCTGGAGGAGGCTCCATGCCCATTTGTCTTTTCTGGCGAGTGCAAGGCCACAGTCTCTGAGCTGGGGAACATGCCCACTGGTTCTGGTGGGGGCCCCTTGCACAGCAGTCCATGGAGGGTGACCTACATGTCCTCCGCTGGTGGTGATAGCTGCACTGCCCCAGCTGGTGGTGATGGCTGCTCTGTGGCAACAGGTGATGGTGCATCCTGACCTGCCTCTGCTGGCAGTGATAGTTGCACTGCCTCAGCTGGTGGTGAGGGCTGCTCTGTGGCAACAGGTGATGGTGCCTCCTGGCCTGCCTCTGCTGGTGGTGAGGGCTCCGTGACCACAGGTGGTAGCAGTGGCAGTGGTTTCACCCTCCCAGCCTCTGATGGAGTTGAGGGCTTCATTAACTCTATGGGAGGAGGTGGGGGCACCTTCCCCTTCCTGGCTGTAGGTGTTGTGGGCTCCTTCCCCTTCCTGGCTGTAGGTTTTGTGGGTTCTTTCCCCTTTCTGGCTGTTGGAATGGAATCCCTCACAGCCCTGCCTCCATGACTAGGACGTGCCTCCACTGTCCCCTTGGACTGTTTGGCTGAGGAGCTGGGCTGGCTGGTCGACACACTGGTTCTATGGGCAGGACGAGGGGGAGAGAAGAGGTCAAGTTGGGCAAGGAAAAGCTTCTTAAGGACGGTGGGGAGGGAGGAGGGATGGGAGTGGAGGTTGAGGGAATGATTGTTGGAGGGGTATGTCTGCTGGACTTGGGTGCAGGTGCATGGGCAGTATGCGTGTGTGAGGTGGATGGCTGTTGGGTGTCTGAGTGCTTGCGTTTGTGTCCTTTAGGAGGGGGGCAGACATGGTGGGAGAGCACACAGGGGAGAATTGGATGGATGTAGTGGAGGTGTCTGCTAGTGAGGTGTGTGTGCTGCTTGGTGTGGTGATGCTGGTGGTGGATGTTGATATAATGCATGCGGTGTGACTGTGGGCGTGACTGGGAGGGAGGTAGAGGAGGAGGAGGAGGAGGGGGAGACAATGGTGACCATGGATGTTGTTGTGTCTGCAACTGTATGGTATTTATGTGAGTGCTTGTGGGATGAAGTGTGGTGCTTGTGTTTGCCTGTGCCACTCTTGGGTGTTGTTTTGTATGCGTGCTCATCTGTATGTGTGCCTGAGATGGGTTGGGGTTAAGGAGAATGGAACTGGAAAGTGGTAGTTGGAGGGGGGACGGTAGAAACAGGGACAATGGCTGCCATCAGAGAGGAGGCCAGAGCCTGAATCGATCTATGAAGGGCCGCCAAGCCACCGTGAATGCCCTCCAGGAATGCAATGCATTGCTGCATCTGTGATGCCAGCCTGGATGGCATTCACAATGGTTGATTGCCCTACAGAGATAGATCTCAGGAGGTCAATAACCTCCTCACTCAGGGCAGCAGCGCTCACTTGGGCAGGGCCTGAGGTGCCTGGGGCGATTGAGATGCCCACACTCCTGGGTGAGTGGGCACGGGCAACTCGCTGAGGAGCTACTGGGAGGGTCGCGCTGGTATTGGGTGGTGGCTGAACCTGCATCTGGGTTGGTCACAGAGGTGTCCGCCACCACCAGGGAGCTTCCATCGGAGGAGGTGTCTGAGTCTGTGTTGTCTCCTCCAGTCTCCACCGTGGAGTTCACCTTGCCCTCCATCCCAGTGGTTCCCTTGGCGTCGGTGAACTCTGCCTCCGGGGTCCTGTGGGATGCAACTCCCTGTGTCGCTGGTGCCCCTGCTCCTCTACCAGATGATGCTAATGCACACAAGGACATGATGATAAAAAAAAAAAAGGGGGGAGACAAAGGATACACTGGGTCAATGACTGCACCAACACCACTATTGGCATGCACATTACCGCCACACACAGGGAACAGGCTTAAGCGCTATGCATAGTACTACCAGTGATATGGCTAGTCACTAAGGTAAGATGAGGACCACACTGCCAACTGCAGCACACCTGGGACCCACGATGCCCTGGCTGAAATGGACTGCTAACAAGCTAGGTCACTTGTATTTGCCTTATTCCCATTACCCTTCAGTTGACCCATGCTGCAATGTATTGCCCGGCCTTAAGGGCACCCACTAACACACATCCACCACCCGGATACCACCCCTCCAGCCAAAATATGTATTGCTATCCATTGTACTCACCCCGTTGTGGCTGCTGTGATTCATCCAGCTCGAGTTAGGCCACTGCCAGTATGCAGCCCATTAGGGGGATCAGGGTCTGACGGGCACCCCTTCCTCATTGGAAGGCCTTCCCCAGCTGGTGCTCCGCAGTCTTCTGTGGCCAGCGTGTCAGGTCCTCCCACCATTTCTGACAGTGGGTGCTCTGCCTGCCATAGACCCCGAGGGTCTGCACGTCCTTGGCAATGGCATGCCATATTCCCTTCTTTTGATGGGCGCTGACCTGCAGAGGCAATGCAGACAGGAGAACACCATTTGACAAACAGTCCAGCCTGTCATACAAATGGCCTCCCATACCCATTTCTATCACCATTGGCACACATATAGCCCAGCGCACAACATGTACACTTCCACTAGACATTCACCCCGCCTCCCCACCCCCTTACACGATGCTTCACACACACCTCATGCATCCTTCCCACATGTATTGTGGCGAAAATGTACTCATCTGTTGGTCTGGAGGCCCATGCAGCTGTCTGTACTGGGGTAGGACCCCATCCACCAGGCATTCCAACTCCTCCGAAGTGAAGGCTGGGCCCTTTCCCTATTCATACGGGCCAGGGTAGGTTCCAGATACAGGTCACAGCAGCACACGCAGTGTAGGTGTTCTCCTGTTGAAGGTCAGGAAACAAGTGAGGAATCAGATAGAAGATGGCGACGTACACCATCACTGCCGTCGTAGATCCTCCATGGCCACTGTACTCCATAGAGCCCCATATTATCCAATGAGGAATTGCACGGCTGTGCAAGACCACCTTCCGCCACGACGCCCAACGTCGGCGGAATTACCTCACTTACACCTGTCCATCCATATAGGACAGGCGGTCGCCATTTCAGGTGGAGGAAACAGGCCTATCGATAATTAATGCATCGCAGATTAGATTAGCACATACTTCACCATTTACACTGTCCCAATACATAAGTGCACCATGTGGACTGCAGTTGTGGTTCTGTTGTTCCAATTGTGACACCCTTCTCACTCCTGTGTCCCTTAGATACCTACCGCTAGGGAAGGATAGGAGGTGGAGATATACCCCAATGTACAGACCTGGTGGACTTGGCTATACTGGAGGAGAGGCATATAATACTCACCTGTAGACTGAACAGGGCCACAATCACAGAGCTGTGTGCCCAGTTGGAGCCTGACCTAATAGCAGCTATCCGTCATCTCACTGGGATCCCCTCTCTTGTGCAAGTCCTAGAGGTGCTCCATTTCCTGGCAACTGGTTCTTTCCAAGTGACAGTGGGCTTGGCAGCAGGAATGTCACAGCCAATGTTTTCAATCGTGCTGGCAAGAGTTTGCTGGCAAGAGTTTTGTCTGCCCTTGTAAAACACATGTGCAGCTACACAGCTTTCCCCCAGGTGGAAGATTTGGCCACTATGAAGGCCGGATTCTATACAAAGTAACATATCCCAAATATTATTGGTCCGATTGACAGGACACATATTGTGTTAGCCCCCACGCTAGAATGAACAGGGGTTTAGGAAAGAGGTTCCACTCAGTGAATGTGCAGATGGTGTGCCTAGTAGATTAGTACATCTCCCACGTCAATGCTAAGTATCCTGGGTTGGTGCATGATGCCTTTGTTCTGAGGAATAGCAGCATCCTAAATGTGATGGCCCAACTACAGAGGCACAGGGTGTGGCTAATAGGTGAGCATGTATGTTAGTGTATGCCTCTGGTGTCAACCCCGGCTAAAAGTTGTCCCTCAATACTTGCAGGTGACTCTGCTACCCAAAACTATCGTGGCTGCTGACCACTGTGAAGAATGCCAGGGCAAGGGCTGAAGAATGTTATAATGAGGCACATGGGCGAACAAGACAGATCATCGAGAGGACCTTCAGTCTCCTGAAGGCCAGGTTCAGGTGCCTCCATCTGACAGGTGGATCCCTGTGCTACTCACCCAAGAAGGTCAGCCAGATAGTAGTGGCATGCTGCATGTTGCTCAACCTGGCCCTCAGACGCCATGTACCTTTTCTGCAGGAGGAGGAGACTGGAGGTGCCCCTGTGGCAGCAGTAGACCCTGAGTACAGTGAGGAAGAAGAGGCTGAAGATGAGGATGAGGGCAACAGAACATCAGTTATCTGTCAGTACTTCCAATGACACACAGGTGAGACAGTGCAGATTAACATTTCTATGACTATTGGTGCATTCTGTGTGGCAGTAGCATGATGGCATTCACTTCCTTTTACCTCTACTTACTGTCACCTATGGTTTGTCATTTTGTAGATGTTGTTGATATAACTGTATACTGATGTGCTGACTACAGCCAGCTACAGGTCATTATTTATATGCTCTCATAATGTACAGTACATTTGCAATGGATGAAACTGTTTCCATCAATACACATTTTCATCACATGACATACAAGTAGTCAAGTTGTGTCCATGGGTGTTTATTGTAATGCTAAGAAATTGAGGGGAAGTGCAATGGAATGGTGTGATGATGGAGGAAAGTCCAGGGTATTGTTCCAGTCTGTTTGTAGCACAGGTCAAGTGTCCAAGGGGCCATAGTAGGGGGAGCAATGGCAGTTTAGAGTTGACAAGGTGACAGGGTAGGACACAAGGGGGATGTTAGAAATGGGGTCTTTGGTTGGCAGTCAGGTTACCCTCTCTCCAAGCAAGGACCCTCACTCTTGTCAGGGTAAAGGAGAATCACCCTCAGTTAACCCCCGCACACACCCTTGGCAGAAGCAAGCAGGCTTAACTTCAGAGTGTAGGTGTAAAGTGTTTGTACCAACACACACAGTAACTCAGGGAAAACACAACAAAACAACACAACACAGGTTTAGAAAAATAGGAAATACTTATCTAAACAAAACAAGACCAAAACGACAAAGATCCACCATACACAAGTTAAGTTATGAACTAAAAAAGCAAGAAAGAGTCTCAAATCCTTGAGAAACCAGTAAAAACACTGTTAGCATTCAAAAGTACCTGGGTAGCGTAAAAAAACCACGTATTGGGCGAGTGTGTGTCGGAAAAGGCTAGCAATGCGTCAATTTCTTACCTGAAAGTGAGACCGTGAGTCGTTTCTTCTCCTCCGGTCGCATTGGCGTGTGTCGTTTCTTCCCTCTGCAGGCAAGCAATGTGTTGTTTTTCTGCCCCCATGATGTTGCACAGAAAATCCGTCCGCACGGTATCAGGAAAACCATGCTGTGTGGGTTGCGACGTTATCAGCCTCTGTCAGCGGGTGTTGCACGTTGTTTCTCCAGCTGCGTGCATCGATCTTCCAGCCGTGATGCAGGTGGAGCGTCGATTTCAGCCGCAAATTCAGTGGTGCGTCGTTTCTCAGCCATGTCTCGGAAGGTGTGTCAAAATTTTCCCCTCACAGCAGTCTGTGCATGGATTTTCAGTTTGGGCTCTCATTACAACCGTGGCGGACGGTGATAAAGAAGCGGTAATACCGCCAACAGGCCGACGGTGATAAATATGGAATTATGACCACGGCAGAAACCGCTCAGACAGAGAGCCACCTTAACACACCAACCGCCAGGGCGAAACCAACAGGCACCACTGCGGTATCCGCCTACAGCCAGGCAGAAGACAATGTTCCACCCACTGTATTATGAGACACCAATCCACCACCTTTTCCGAGGCGATACCAATGACATCAAAAGCCTGGCGGAAACAGATTTCAGAAGTCAAAGGACTCACATGTGGAGACTCAGGGAAGAACCACGCCACCATGGAGCCCGAGTTGCATGTGTTCCCCATGCTCTTCTGCCTTCTGCTCCATTACGAACACCAACGCCAGCAAAGACGACCATGGTGAGTACTGCCACTAGCACACAGGGGAGGGTGGGAGGAAAAAGAGAGTGACACACACAACACCCCCACCCCCAACACCAAACACACAAACAGATGAAGTAACATTACATATTCACCACGTATCCCTCAGGAATAATGCAAGGACAAAAGGAATTGATTAAAGTGAGTGTAATAAGATAAAGAATTACAAATACGTGCATCCAAATCAAAAAGTATATACATATGAACAAATGTAGGGACACTGCCCAGTCCTCAATATCCATGGGCCACAGGGCCACATCACATAGTCCAAGGCCCCACATTACTCCTGCAACAACACGGAGAGAACACTGCAGGGGCATGAGGTCAAAAATAGCCAGGCACCTCAGGGGGAACGGGGAATGGGGGGCACCTCAGCCATAAGATGGTACAACACCACTGGTCCTGGAGGGGGCAATATGCCCTGTTCGTGATCCTGGGGAGTGCAAGCCACATTCTCTCAAGTGGGTGACTTGCCCACTGGCTCTGGAGGGGGCAACATGCCATGTGTTTGATCCCGGAGAGTACAAGGCCACAGTCTCACAAGTGGGTGAATTGTCCACTGCTTGGCTCTGGGGAGTGCAAGGCCACAATCTCTCAAGTGGGCGATTTTCCCACTGCTTGGTCCTGGGGAGTACAAGGCCACAGTCTTTCAAGTGGGTGATTTGCCTGCTGCTTGGTCCTAGGGAGTGCAAGGCCACAGTCTCTCAAGTGGGTGAATTGCCCACTTCTTGGTCCTGGGAGTGCAAGGCCACAGTCTCTCAAGTGGGTGACTTCTTCCATTGGTTCTGGAGGGGATATTGTGCCCAGTGAGCTTCATCCTGTGGAGAATGGGGTGAGTGGATGGCTTCTCAATTGGTTCTGGAGGGGGCATTGTGCCCAGTGAGCTTCATCCTGTGGAGGATGGAGTGTGTGGATGGCTTCTTCCACTGGTTCTGGAGGGAACATCTTGCCCTGTTATGTAGATCTTGGGGAGTGCAAGATCACAGTCTCTCACCTGGGTGTCACACCCACAGGATTTGCATGGGTCAGGCCATACATCAGCCCATGGACGCAGGACTATACACTGTCCACTGGCGGTGACGGCTGCTGCTGCTGGCAGTGGTGCTGATGGCATTGCTGGCAGTGGTGGGGGGAGGCTCCAGCCCATCCCCTGCAGCCTCTGATGGCTGCCCACTGGGGTTGCTGCTGCTGGTGGCGGTGCTGGCGGCGGTGCTGGTGGCGGCGCTGGTGACGGTGCTGGTGGTGGTGCTGGCAGTGGTAGGGGGAGGCTCCAGCCCATCCCCTGCAGCCTCAGATGGCTGAACCACCATGGTTGGTGGTGGGGGATCCGACTGAGTCCCAGCACCAGACCTCTTGTCCTTTCTGCATGCTGGTGCAGGCCCCTTGCCCTTTCTGCCAGCAGCTGGGGATGGCTCCTTGCTCCTTTTGGCAGCAGCTTGTGACTGCTCCTTGCCCTTTCTTTCAGCAGCCAGGGATTGCTCCTTGCCCTTCATTTTAGCAGCTGGGGATGCCTCCTTGCCCTTCATTGCAGTACTTGGTGCAGGCACCCTTTCAGTGTGGCTGCCTGGTGCCCAGGATCCTCTCACACCTGGAGTAGCTCTGGACACTACTGTGCCCGTGGACTGAGTGGCTTAGGTGCATGCCTGGGTTTTGACCACCCTGGCCTGACTTGAGGGACGGGGGGAGGGTTAGGGAAAAGGTCAATATTCGTGAGAAAAAGCTTCTTAGGTACATTGGAGCAGGAAGAGGGAGATGGTTTGGGAGTGAGGCAGAGGGAGTGGTTGTAGGAGGTGTCAGTCTGCTGTGTTTGGGTGCATGTACATGGGCTGGATTCTGTTGTGAGTTGGATGGCTGTTGGGTGTCTGAGTGCTTGTGTTTGTGTACTTTGGGAGGAGGGAGAACAGACACAGTGGGAGGGGACACAGGGGACGTGTGCATGGATGTGTGGTTGGTGACTGCCAGTAAGGGGCATGTACTGATAGGTATGCTGGTGGTGGTGGATGAGGATGTAGTGCATGCAGGTGTGAGTGGAGATGAAACTGGGAGGGAGGTGGATGATGAGGAGGAGGGGGCCACAGTGGAGGCAGTGGATGCTGGTATGTCTGCTTCTGGATGGTGTTTGTGTGAGTGCCTGTGGGATGAAGTGTGGGACTTGTGTTTGCCATGTCCATTCTTGTGTGTTGTCCTGGGAGCATGCTCGTCTGACTGTGTGCTTGGGATAGGTTGGGGTTGAGGGGAACGGGATTGGGAACAGGAAGTTGGAAGTGGGAGGCTTGAAACAGGGACAATGGCTGCCATCAGACAGGAGGCCAGAGCCTGGATTGATCTGTGTTGGGCCGCCAAGCCAATGTGAATGCCCTCCAGGAATGCATTAGTTTGCTGCATTTGGGCTGCCAGCTCCTGGATGTAATTCACAATGGTTGGCTGCCCTGCAGAGATGGATTGCAGGATGTCAATAGCCTCCTCACTCAGGGCAGCAGGGCTAATTGGGGCAGGGCCTGAGGTGCCTGGGGTGAAAGAGATGCCCACCCTCCTGGGTGAGCGGGCACGGGAAACTCACTGAGAGGGTGCTGGTACAGGGGTGGCAGCTGTACCTGTAGCTAGGGTGGGCACAGAGGTGTCCAGCGCCACCAGGGAGCTTCCATTGGAGGAGGTATCAGTGTCAGAACTGTCCCCTCCTGTCTCCTCCGTGGTGCTCCCCTCGCCCTCTGTCCCACTGGTGCTCTCACCGTCAGTGGATTCGGCCTCCTGGGTCCTGTCGAATGCAGCTCCCTCCATCGCCTGTGCCCCTGCTCCTCAGCCAGATGATGCTAATGCACATAAGGACAGGGTGACAAAACAAAAAGGGGGGGAGACAAAGGATACACTTGGTCGATGGTGCCACCAATACTAACGTTGGCGTACACAACACACTTGCACACAGGGAACAGCCCTACGCACTAGGAAATGCACTACCATTCACAATGCTTGTCACCATCCCATGGATAGGGACACCTAGCACAAATTGCAGCATACCTGAGACCCACAGACCCCTGCCCAGTAGTGGTTGGTAGGTGTACTTTCACATCAGAACCCTTCCCTACATGGGACCTTCCCTTCAATGCCAGGCCTGCCCTGGCCCATGGGCACCCACAGGGCCCACACCCTCACCCGGATACCGCTCCACCAGGCATAAGTTGTAAAGTAGGGTAATTAACTCAACCCCTTGTGTCTGCTGTGATGCCCCCAAGCGTCCATCTAGCTCCGGATAGGCCACCGCCAGTATGCGGGCCATCACGGAGGTCAGGATTCAACGGACAGCCCTTCCTCATTGGGAGGCCATCCCCAACTGGGCCTCCGCCGTCTTCCATGCCCAGCATCTCAGGTCCTCCCGCCGTTTCCGACAGTGGGTGCTCCACCTGCCGTAGGTACCCAGGGTCCGCACGTCCTTGGCGATGGCACGCCATATACCCTTCTTTTGATGGGTAATGACCTGCAGGGAAATAGACACAGGGAAAGGTATTAGTCTGACCGTCCTGCCTGTTACACTCATGGCCCACCATGCCCCTTCCCATCCCCATTAGCACAGACGTGGCCCACCATCCATGCTGCACGCTGTGCAGGGCCCATCCACCAACCGCCCCACTACACGAGGCCTTCACACATACCACTACATGCATTCACACACCATGCATCGTGCTCACAGTGTACTCACCTTTTGGTCTGGAGGCAGTCAGTACTGGGTTGCTGCTTTTCTATCCAGGCGTGATGTCAGTCTGCGTGGGACTCTTGGAAGTTATTTATGAGTTACTCCATGTGTGACTTTTTGGAGGAACTTTGCAAGATGAGTGGGGTTCTGCATGTTTATGTGTTCTGATTCACAGTTTACAATTAATCATCATACAAACAAATTTACGCATACAGGGTTTCGGTACTAGGATATGGAGGAATATTTTCTTAAGAGCCTTGATAAAGTCCGTAATAGGACGAAACACATGTCGGCTGAATTTTCGGGCTGTATTTTCAAATCAGATTGAACTTTACTACTACAAGCAGGATTATTCCTGACTGAATCCTACAACTGGACTGAACTCTATTATCGCAAGCAGGACTATTTCTGGATGGACTTACTATGGATACTATTGTTTGTGTTTGTTGTTTTGAATTATGTGTACATAATGTGTATTGTGAGGTTTATGTTGTAAATATTGTATAGGGTGTTGAAATTATTTGTTTTCTATATTGAACCTAGATATTTGGTCTTAATGGATTGTATCTTTTAATGTGCATATATATATCTATTAAAAGATTGTGTATATTTGTTTTGCCACATACAAGCCGTTGTATAGGTTTGTTTCAGGATTGTTTTGCCATGATTACATGAAGTATACATTGTGGTGACTCCAGTGGATGTAACAGTTAATTACGTATAGTTTTTGAGTGCTCCACATGTTTTTCTATGTATAGGTATTTGTACTGGCTTAGGTTTACCTTATTCCAGTATACAGATTCGGCAACAAATATGTTCATGTGTGTATGAGCACCTGTATTGCTTTTACTCATTATAGGAGTATGCGGCCACCAAAAGGTTTTTGGTTGCCACATTTATATTATTTAGTACTGGGGCAGGCCCCTATCGACTAGTCTCTTCAACTCTGCCGAGGTGAAGGCAGGGGCCCTTTCCCCAGTCACATGAGCCATGGTTGGTTCCAGACACTGGTCACAGCAGCACTTGCAGTGTATGTCCTCTCCTGTTGAAGGACAGGTAGCAAGAGAGTGCACAGCTAGAAAATGGCGGTCACGTCCGCAGCAGTGCGTACCGTCACCGCCGGCGTACATCACCATTGCCCACTGTACCCCATAGGGCATAATGATAACCAATAAGGAGTTGCACAGCAGTTCTCGACCGCCTCCCGCAACGGAACACAACTTTAGCGGAATTACCTCATTTCCACCTGTCCCTCCATACAAGACAGGCAGGTGCAATTTCAGGGGGGTGAAGGCCTTGGATCCTAACTGCGTCCCAGTACACAAATGCACCATTTGGTCATCTACAACAAATTACTGTTACAATCACAACATGCATTGAACTGTAGTGGTTGGAATGTAGAGGTAATGACCACCTGTTCACTCTTCTGCCCCCTAGATTGCAACCGCTGTGGATGAATAGGAGATGGAGACATGCCCCTATGTACATACCCCTGGTGGACTTGGCAACAATGGAGGACAGGCACATTATCCTCACCTATAGACTTGACAGGGCCACATTCACGGTGCTGTGTGCCAAATTGGAGCCTGACCTAATCTCTGCTATCCGTCACCTCACTGGGATCCCCCCTCTTGTGCAAGTACTATCAGTGCTCCATTTCCTGGCAACTGGCTCCTTCCAGATGACAGTGGCTTGGCAGCAGGAATGTCTCAGCCAATGTTCTCAATAGTGTTGACCAGAGTGTTGTCTGCCCTAATTAAACACATGTGCAGCTACATCGTTTTCCCCCAGGTGGAGAATTTGGCCACAGTGAAAGCTGATTTCTGTGCAATGGGACATGTCCCCAACATTATTGGTGCTATTGATGGAACACATATTGCATTTATCCCCCCCCAGCAAAATGAACAGGTGTTCAGAAATCGAAAGAGCTTTCACTCCATGAATGAACAGATGGTGTGCCTGGCGGACCAGTACATCTCCCACGTCAGTGCGAACCATCCTGGGTCTGTGCATGATGCTTTTATCCTGAGCAACCCAAATGTGATGGCCCAACTCCAGAGGCACAGGGTGTGGCTAATAGGTGAGCCCTGGTTCCCACCCAGTATATGTTGGTGTATGGGTATGGTGTGGGCCCTAAGGGTTAGTGTGTGGCTAACACTTGTCCCTCGATATTTGCAGGTGACTCTGGTTACCCCAACGTCTCATGGCTACTGACCCCTGTGAGAAATGCCAGGACAAGGGCTGAGGAATGTTATAGTGAGGCACATGGGCAAACAAGAAGGATTATAGAGAGGACCTTTGGCCTCCTGAAGGTCAGATTTCGTTGCCTCCATCTGACAGGTGGATCCCTGTGCTACTCACCCAAGAAGGTCTGCCATATCATCGTGTCATGCTGTATGTTGCACTGCCTTACCTTGCATCGCCAGGTGCCTTTTCTGCAGGAGGAGGAGGCTGGAGATGGCCATTTGGCAGCAGGAGATCCTGTGGACAGTGAAGATGAGGAGGCAGAGGATGAGGATGAGGACAACAGAAGTGCAATTATACGTCAATACTTCCAATGAGGCAAAGGTAAGACAGTGTTGATACACATCAAATTGACGGTTTGATGTGTGACATTGTCACTGGCAGGCTGTATATTCCTACTTCAATGCCCACTCACTGTACCGTTTGGATTCTCTTTTTGCAGATGTTGGTTCCTCACTATTGCTCCTGGTGTGTTCAGTGCAGCTAACTACAGGTCTTTCCAATGTAAACATTACTGTACAGTTCAATTGCAATGTTTAAACCTTGTTAAACAAATACATACTTGAATCATATGACATACTCCATACTTGTTTTTTTTATAATGGTGTTTATTTAGGTGCTAAGAAGTAGAGGGACAAGTGCAATGGACTGGGGTGATGATGGAGGAAAGTCCAGGTTAGAGTCCAGTCTATTTTGTATCACAGGTGCATTGTCCAAGGGGACATAGGAAGGGGAGCAATGGCAGTTCAAGGTGGACAGTGTGACAGAGTGGGACACAAGGGTGACATTCAGGAGAGTCTTATTTCAAGGAAGGGGTCTTGGCAATAGTCTCTGACTTCTGCCTGGATCGCAGGGAACGTTTGCGGGGTGGTCCTCCTTCTGCAGGAGGAGGGGTGCTGGTGGCCTGTTGTTCCTATGGCCGGGGCCTTCTGTCCACTAGCAGCAGTGATGGAGGGCTGTTTGGCGGTTTGGCTACTGTCAGGGGCCCAGTGGTGTGCCACTGTCTCCCTCATAGTGTTGGCCATGTCTGCCAGCACCCCTGCAATGGAAACTAGGGTGTTGCTGATGTCCTTCAAGTCCTCCCTGATCCCCATGTACTGTCCCTCCTGCAGCTGCATGTTCTCCTGCAACTTGTCCAGTATCTGGCCCACCGGATCCTGGGAATGTTGATATGCTCCCAGGATCGTGGTGAGGGCCTCCTGAAGAGTCGGTTCCCTGGACCTGTCCTACCCCTGGCGCACTGCAGTCTGCCCAGCTTCCCTGTTGTCCTATGCCTCCGTCCCCTGAACCAAGTGCCCATTGCCACTGACCCCAAGCACTGATTGTCCTGTGTTTGATGGGTGGCCTGGGGTCCCTGTAGTTGTGGACACACTGCTGATTGATGTGTCCTGGGGGCAGAGTTATGGGCCCACTGGGTGGGTGCAGTGGTGGTGTTTCCTGAGAGGGGAGGCTCTGTGGTGGTGTGAGACTGTGCCTGGATAACTGACTGTCCGGAGATCCCTGATGGGCAAGGTTGGTCATCCAGATCCAGGTGACCAGAGCTGCTGTCATCACTGTGGGCCTCTTCTGGGGGGGGGGGGACTGGATGTTGCTGGCACCTCTTCGCCAGTGACATTGGTTGGGTTACCTGTGGGGATGTAAATGCAGTGTTATTGTGTCTGCGTGTGACATATTGTGCATGGGTGTGTTGCCCTCTATGGTTGTTATTGCCCTGGCAGCTTTGCCTTGTGTGAGTTGTTATTTGGTGGGCTAGGTGATTGTCTCTAGTGTGCATGCAGTGGTGATAGGTGTCCATGCAGGTCTGTGAGGGGTGTCCATGCATTGGTGTTGCATGCAGGGCTTGGCATTGGGATGAGTGAGATGTGATGGTGGGGTGTGTGGGTAGTGGGAGAGTGATGGGAGTGAGGGTAAGGGTGGGGGTATGTGATGGCATGAAGGTAAGGAGAGTGATAGTAATAGAGAGTTGACTTACCAGAGTCCAGTCCTCCTCCTACTCCTGCCAGGTCCTCAGGATGCATGATTGCCAAGACTTGCTCCTCCCATGTTGTTAGTTGTGGGAGAAGAGGTGCGAGTCCACCGCCAGTCCTCTGTACAGGGAGCTGATGTCTTGCTGCTATGGAACGTACCTTCCCCCGTAGGTCATTCCACCTCTTCCTGATGTCATCCCTTGTTCTGGGGTGCTGTCCCACAGTGTTGAGCCTGTCCACGATTCTCCACCATAGCTCCATCTTCCTTGCAATGGATGTCTGCTGCACCTGTGATCCAAATAGCTGAGGCTCTACCCAGATGATTTCCTCCATCATCACCCTATGCTCCTCCTCAGAGAATCTGGGGTGTCGTGTGGCGCCATGGTTGTAGTGAGTGATGTGGGTGAGGGTGTGTAGGGTGATATGTTGGGGTGTGTGATGTGAGGTGCGTGTGTAGGGTACAGGTGATAGAGGTATGTGCCTCTGGTTGTGTAAGTGCTCTTGCTGTCTCTCTCTAGTGGTACTTGTTTGTAGTCATAAAGGGTTGTGGGTAATGTGGGTGTGTGTTTTATATTGCTGTGGGTGTGTGGGTGTGGTGTGTGTATATGTGTCAGGTGTGTGTAGGTTGAATTGTCCAATGTGGTGTTGTTTTCTTTGAGCATGTGTATTTTGAGCGCAGTTGTTTGTACCGCCAATGGTTTATTGTCATTGAATGTCCGTTGTGGTGATTCATGGATCATAATATTGTGGGTGTAGTTCTGTTGGCGTAATGGTGTGTCTTTTGATACCACCACTTTATCACTGACCTTTGGGCTGGCGGACTTGTGTGTGTGGCTGTATAGTGATGGATTGGTTTGTGTGTGTCATAATATGGTTGGCGGTTGTCTGCCACCGCGGCATTATGTTCGTGGCAGTCGGGATGGCGGTAAGCGGGATTTACCGCCAATGTCATAATGAGGGCCTTGTTCAGCCAGCTTCACCTTCCAAAGCCCCAGGAACTCAAAAATCCTGCTGCACAGTGTTAGCAAAACCGTGCTGTGTGGGTTGCAATGTTGCCTGCCTCCGTTAGCGTTGTGGCGTGTCGTTTCTTCAGCCACATGCATTGATCTTCTAGCCGTACAGCCGGCGGTGCAACGTTTCTTCAGTCGCATCTCGGAGATTGCGTCGGACGTTTCCCTGCACGGCGGTCTGTGCGTGGATTTTCAATCTTGGTCTGCCAGCTTCTCCTTTCAAGGCCCCAGGAACTGAATACGGCACCACTTGGCAGGGTAGGGGTCTCAGCAGAGAGTCCAAGGGCTGGCAGGAGAAGTCTTTGATGGCCCTGAAACTTCAACAAAAGGAGGCAAGCTCAGGAATTTCTTCATTAGCAGGAATGCACAACAAAGTCCAGTCTTTGTCCCCTTGCACAGGCAGAAGCAGCAACTCAGGATAGCTCCACAAAGCAAAGTCACAGGCAGGGCAGCACTTCTCAGCTCTTCAGCTCTTCTCCAGGAAGAGGTTCCTCTTGATGTCCAGAAGCGATCTAATTTTCAGGGGTTTGGGTGCCCTTCTTATACCCAGTTCTGCGTTTGAAGTAGGCCTACTTCAAAGGAAAGTCTCTATTGTTTGTGAAATTCTGCCTTGCCCAGGCCAGGCCCCAGACAAACACCAGGGAGTTGGAGACTGCATTGTGTGAGGGCAGGCACAGCCCTTTCAGGTGTAAGTGACCACTCCTCCCCTTCCTCCTAGCACAGATGGCTTATCAGGATATGTAGGCTACACCCAGCTCTCTTTGTGTCACTGTCTGGAGAGAGGTGCAAACACCACAACTGTCAAACTAACCGAGGCAGGGAATCCACAATCAGGCAGAGTCACAGAATGGTTTAAGCAAGAAATTGCCCATTTTCTAAAAGTAGCATTTTCAAACACACAATCTCAAAACCAACTTTACTTAAATATGTACTTTTAAATTGTGAGCTCAGAGACCCCAAACTCCACATGTCTATCTGCACCCAAAGGAAATCTACACTTTAATCATACTTGAAAGGTAGCCCCCATGTTAACCTATGAGAGAGATAGGCCTTGCAACAGCGAAAAACGAATTTAGCAGTATTTCACTGTCAGGACATATAAAATGCATTTATATATGTCCTACCTTAATCATACACTGCACCCTGCACATGGGCCTACCTAGGGCCTACCTTAGGGGTGTCTTACATGTAAGAAAAAGGAATGGTTAGGCCTGGTGAGTGGGTACACTTTCCAAATCGAATTGGCAGTTTAAAACTGCACACACAGACACTGCAGTGGCAGGTCTGAGTCATGTTTACAGGTGTACTAATGTGGGTGGCACAACCAGTGCTGCAGGCCCACTAGTAGCATTTGATTTACAGACCCAGACCCAGAAATATGCCAATCATGGCAAGCCAATTACATACACATTTTATATAGGAGCACTTGCACTTTAGCACTGGATAGCAGTAGTAATGTGCCCAGAGTAACAAAAACAGCAAAAACAGAGAGCAGCACACATCAACAACCTGGGAAACAGAGGTAAAAAGTTAGGGGAGACCACGCCAAGGATGCCAAGTCTAACAGGGGACAATCAGGAGAGTCTCATTTCCTGGTGGTGGTCTGGGCAGGTGCCTCTGGCTTCTGTCTAGGTCACAGGGAACTTTTGTGGGGTGGTTCACCTTCTGCAGGGGGAGGGATGCTAGTGGCCTGTGGGTCCTGTGGTGGGGCCTCCTGCCCACGAGTGGCAGTGGAAGTGGAGGGGTGGTCAATGGACTGGCTAGTGGTAGGGGCCTGCTGGTGTGCTGATGCCTCCCTCATGATGTTGGCCATGTCTGCCAGAACTTCTGCTATAGAGATCAGGATGGTGTTGATGGCCTGCAAGTCCTCCCTGATCCCCTGATGCTGTCCCTCCCGCAGCTGCCTGTCCACTGCATTTTGTCTAGGATCTGGCCCATTGTGTCCTGGGAATGTTGGTAGGTTCCCAGGATCTCAGAGAGTGCTTCCTGGAGACTTATTTCCCTGCTCCTGTCTTCCCCCTGGTGCAATCAAGTCCTCTCAGTGACCCAGTTGGCCTGTGCCTCTGTCCCCTGAACTGTGTGCCCACTGCCACTGACCCCATGTCCCCAATTGTCTTGGGGGTGATTGATGTGTCCTGGGGACAGAGGTGTGGGGATGCTGGGTGGGTGCTGTGGTGTTGGATCCAGATGGGGGAGGCTCTGTGGTGGTCTGTGAGTGGGTTTGGGTGACTGGCTGTCCAGTGGTCCCTAATGGGTAAGGTAGGTCATCCAGATCCAGAGGTCCAGATTTACTGTCATCACTGGGGGCATCTTCTGTTGGGGGATCGGATAGTCGTGGCACCTCCTCTCCACTGACATTGGCTGGGGTACCTGTGGGGATATAAGTGCTGTATTATGCTTCCTGTTTATGACATATTGTACATCCCTGGCTTTCCCTCTATGGTTGTTGTTGCCCTGCCACCTTTTTTTTGTGTATGGTGATGTATTGTTGGATTGTTGGTTTCCCTATGCTATGCATGCTTTGGTGATGGGTGTCCATGCAGGGCTGGGAGGGCTGTCCATGTATTGGTGTAGCATGCAGGGGTTGGGATTGGGGTTAGTCATATGTGAAGGTGCAGTGCGTGGGATGGAGTGGAGTGATGGGAGTGAGGGTGAGGGTGTGAGATGGCATGGAGGTATGGGGGGTGATAGGTAGTAAATGTTGACTTACCAGTGTCCAGTCCTCTGGTTACTCCAGCGAGTCCCTCAGGATGCAGTAATGCCAGTACTTGCTCCTCCCATACTGTGAGTTGTGGAGGAGGAGGTGGGGGTCCACCTCCAGTCCTCTGTATGGCAAGCTGGTGCCTTGCTGCTCTGGAACATACCTTCCCCTGTAGGTCGTTCCACCTCTTCCTGATGTCATCCCTTGTTCTTGTGTGCTGTCCCACAGCATTTACCCTGTCCACGATTCTCTGCCATAGCTCCATCTTCCTGGCAATAGAATTCTGCTGTACCATGGTGTTGTATGTTGTGTGTCGGTGAGAGTGTGTTGAGTAATGTGGTGGGATGTGTGTTGTGGGGTGCGTGAGGGATGTATGGTTGTAAGTGGTGTGTGTGTAGTTGTCTCTGTGATGTCAGTGGCTAACTCTAGCAGTCTTTTGGTTTTGGCAAAGGGTTGTGGATAACGTGGGTGTGTGGTTTATAGTAGTGTGGGTGTGGTGTGTGTATGAATGTCAGGTGTGTGTTTTTAGTATTGGTCAGTGTAGTGTTTTTTTTGTTTGTGGGTTTCATTCTGGGCACAGCGGTATGCAAGACCAATGGTTTACCGCCATTGAATGTCCGCCGTGTTGATTTGTGGGTCATAATGTGGTGGGCATGGTTTTGTTGGCGTAACGGTATGGGTGTTGGTACCACCACTTTAGCACTGACCTTTGGGCTGGCGGATTTGTGTGTGTGGCAGTATTCTGTCGGATTGGTGTGTGTGTCATAATATGGAAAATGGATATCCGCAACCGTGCTGGTATGTTGGCGGCCGTCAGCTTGGCGATAAGCGGCATTTACAGCCAATGTCATTATGAGGGCCTGCAAAAATATAGATAGAAGAGAGCCAGAAACAACTAATTAGCGTTTAAGTGGGATCATGTTCCTCATCTAATAGGGCCAATAGCAGCCCCCGCTTAAGCTACTTGAGTGGGGGACTTCCTACACCACCACATCGCACAGCACGTGTAATGTAAATTCTACGGTGTTTTATGAACTCTGCAACTAATCTGATGCAGTGCCTTGACCACCTCTTTCCGTCATGATGACACTATCATGTGTCTTTGGTGCCTCACTGAATGATCCGTAGTATCATGGAGCCATTCTATATTTATATTTGTTATTAATGTATTTAATTGTTTTGGAAAGCATTGTCATGTTACCATAAGTCACAGCGAAATCACAGTTAGATCACTGGTCACTTAGAGGCATCATAGTGGCAGCATAGTGGCAGCAAAAGGACCAGGGAATACTCGTCTTCAGAGAAGGTTGGGCTGAAAATATGGGGAATCGTCCCTCTATCATCAGAGTAGGGTTTGATCCTGCTGTCAGACAAGGCCAAAGTGACATGGCTTGCTTTGAGATTTCTTTTGAAGACAGTCATTTCTGGTTTCTGCCTCAGATCGTGACATAGCTAGTTCCTAAGTACAGGACCTATGACCTAAATTATTTACCTTCCTTGAATGTTATTCTGGAATCTTGTTTGATCAATCAGGCTTACTTTGCTGAATATCAAGGGACATATTTACAAGCCCCTAGCACCACATGAGTGTCACTTTTGTGACGCTCCGGTGGTGCTGTGCACTGCGCTGTATTTACAAGGCGGTATTAAGCCCCTTTTTGTGGCTTAACGCTACCTTGTAAATACGGCCCTTTCACACGAGGCACTTTGCCTGGAAGGGGGAGTGCAATGAGTGTTGCTGTAGGCGTTCCACAGCAACACCCATTGCAGCGCCAAAATCTAATGCCACTCCAGGGGTGGAGTTAGCATGGCACAACAAGGCGAAATGCTTTAATTTCTCCTCGTTTTTTGCTCTTTCTATGTATGCTGCATTCTGCAGCACACATAGAAAGAGTAAATCACCATTGAAGATTGTTTATATGCAGGAAGGTGCCCCTTCCTGCATAAAAACAATCTCCCCCACAACGCAGCCATCCTTGCACCATGGCGCAACGGTGACTGCATTGGCACTCAGCAGCTAATTTAGCACCAGCGCAGGGGGAAACACAGAGATGCACTGTATTCTTTTAAATACGGCGCATCCTTGTGTTTTAGTAGTGGCACAGCTCAGCACTGGCAATTTTGGCACAGCGGCCGTGCTTCACCACTTCTAGTAAATATGCCCGTAAGTTTTCATTGTTTATGAAGCGCTGGGTCAGATTCTATAGGCAGTATGGGTCAAGTTCCTTGCATATTTTGGTGGCAGAGCATGGAAGTCCGAATGTTGAATTCTTTGTGCAACTGGCAACCATTAAAGCTCTTTGAGTGCAGCAGTAATGAGAAATGACTTTTGAGATTTATTATTAGTCGGAGTGCTTGGTAATCTGAAGAGCTTTTGAATGTTTGTGTTTTGGGGCAGAATGCAGTCAGTTCAAGAACTTCAGTCTTCAGGGATTAGAGAGGTGCCAATGGCGCCACTGAAGTACTTTCAGAGTGACTCGACCAATTTTCCAGGCACTCCAGCAAGACTGTATTGTCGACTGAAATGTGGAACACAGGTCGAGTAAGAATTGAGTTTCTAGTGCACCTTTGTCAGGAGACATCTTCCAAGGTGTCATTTACATTGGTTTCTGCCATCTTCCCTCGTGTGAAACCTGATTTCCTGCAATACAGCATAGTATTTGACACAACAATATCTTCAAACTGGCATGTAACTTCCCAGTCCATGGTTTTGCTTGTGAAGAGTTTCAAGATGGGTCTGTAATTAGCCTTCTGCAGGGGATCTACTGTGTGCTTTTTAGAAGAGAAGTGACAGCACTCGATTTAGAGCATCAGAGATGTTTCCTTGTTGAAGAGATGTTTATATTATATCTTTAATTTCTTGCTCAAATGTAGGTATCTATTCTTTGCTGGAAATAGGCCAAAGCTCTTTGCTCACTTGTTCAACACTCATAATTGGGTTTGTGAAATCCAAGTAGTTTGCTTTTGAGTAATTGTACGACATTTCTGCAAAATTACACTTAATTTTGTGAAATGTGAACCTCTCATTTCACACTATATTCTAGTTTGAAATGCATTCTCACATCAATTAGTGAATGGAACCTTTGCTGTAAGTTTTTAATGCACATGAGGTGAAATTACGCAAAGTGGTGTAATGCCGTAATTTGGAGCATTGTATGTATCAAGCATGACATGAAATTCCAGAAATTACATGAATTACACCCAGGTCATTTAAATTTCACTAACAGCCATAAAAGTGAAGTTGATGGGCGGAAGCTCAGGTAAAAACAATATAGACTGTTCTGTTTTTTTAAGGAAATTTTCCTAAATCATCAGCATATTGCCCTCAAAGAAAGTAAGGCTTTTGTAATGCAAGAAATATAATTAGTTTTATTTGCTTTCTGAATTGGCTATGATAGACAATTAAATGTTGTTTACAATGATTTCTGGCTGAGGTAGACTTGGTTTTAATCCGTCCTCATTACAGTTGCCAACTAAGGGCCTCATTACAAGTTTGGCAGTCGGACCGCCACGCCACCATGTTGGCGGTCCCAAGAAGACCGCCATGTTGGCGGTTTTTCAGACTTCCCTCTTACAAGTTAAACAGGCAGGACTGCCAACTGCCAACCAAAATAGGCAGACCACCAGCGGCGTGGCGACCTTCAAAAAGTCACTTTGACCTTCTCTGCTGCCAGACCTGTGACCAACCACAGAGCATATTAGAAGCACACAACCACTGTGGCAGACCCACATGGCGGTCAGCCAAGGGTGGTCCAAACCACGGAGGTTCCCAGTCAGCAAACCAATACACAACTGCACATTGGAGGATTTTGAAAACAACACAGCTGACACCCATTGCCACACTGGACACACATGCAAGTGACACTATAAAACACACCCCTTCACAAACCCCAATCCTTTGCATTTTCCATACAATCGACACAAGCCAGAACATTTTTTTCCCACAGAGTCCCACATTAGGCACACAGTTTCACCATCCCATTGAATATCCTGTACACACTTTTTCACCAGCCCATTGAATACAGAGCAAACACTTTTGTTCATTCACACCCATTTGCGCTTCCACTGTTTTCTAAGCCACTGTCACCCATTTTTTTCCCCACAATGTTCCGTTAAAAAAAATCCCAGTTTCTCCAAAGATGAGTTGAGAGTCATGGTGGAGGAAACCATGAGTAGAGTCACAGGTGTTTGGAGCACAAGTCCACCACACTCGTCTTAGTATAAAATTGAAATGTTGGACAGTATTGTTGACAGAGTGAATGCTGTAGGCACCGCTCTGTGCACAAAGGATGGCATTAGGAAGAGATGGAATGACCTGAGGGATAAGGCTCGTTCCCTGGTCTCCAGGCACCAGCTGTATGCCTAGAAGACTGTCAATGGCCCTTCCACCACCCCATTAATACTCTGTCACCGGGAAGAGAAGGTTCTTGCCATCCTGCGTCATGCAGGCTTGACAGGAATATCTGGGAGAGTGGAGTCAGGTAAGTTACAACACATAAATATGTCACTAAAAAGCTATGTCATTCATGATCTTAGTTCACATCTTGCCTCATTTATTGTCACTCCACTCACAATCCCAGTGTCCACCTGTCCAAAAGCATCCATTTGGCAACTCACAATTGAAGTGTACTCACCTGGGGAGATGACCTCTGTATAGTGTGTGTCGTACAGGGACTGACATGACTACAGCTCCCAGGAAGCATTGTTCCTGTAACTCCAAACACAAGGCTAGTGGCCAATAGCCAAAATACCCCTGTCCTTTAACTTTCAAGTGAAGTTTACTAACCTAGGATAATACCATTGGTAGAGGGTGTGTAGTAGTGGAACTGAGCTGACTGCAGCTACCAAAAGGCCTTGTTTCTGTAACTCAAACCTCAGACTAGTGTTTCTCATGACAAATACACCTGTATCTCAATCTACAAATGAAGTTTACTCACCTGGGTGGCTACCATCCTTCCAGTGTGTGATGTACAGGGAGTGTCCTGACTACAGCTCCCAGTTTCTGTAACACAATCCGCCAGACTAGTGTACCTCAAGCCAAATACACCTGTGCCTCAACTTACAAATGAAGTTTACTTACCTGGGGGATTCCATCTGTCCATTGTGGACAGTACAGGGAGTTACCTGACTGCAGCTCCCAATAGGCTCTGTTTCTATATAACTCAAACCACCAGACAAGTGTACTTCAGACCAAATACAGCTGTGTCTCAAATTACAAAAGAAGTTTACTCAGTTGGGGGGGATACCATCTGTCCTGTGTGTGAAGTACAGGGAGTGACCTGACGTTCCATAGGCCCTATTTCTGTAACTCAAACCACCAGACCAGTGTACCTCAGGCCAAATACAGCTGTGTTTCAACTTTCAAATGATGTTCACTCACTTAGGGGATGCCATCTGTCCAGTGTGTGAAGTACAGGGAGTGACCAGCCTGCAACTCCCAGGAGGCTTTTTTACTATCACTCAAACCCCCAGTCCAGTGTTCTTGTCTCCAAATACCCTTGTTTAGTAACTCACAAATGAAGTGTACACACTTGGGAGGTCAGCATTTGTCAAGTGTGAGAAGTAGAGGGGGGAACATTACTGCGAAGGCCAGGAGGCACTGTTTCTGAAACTGCAAACACAAACCCAGTGGTCACCTGCCAAAATACCCCTGTTTGCTAAATCCCAATTGAAGTTCACTCACCTAGGAGGATAACATATGTAAAGTGTTTGGAAGTATAGGGACTTCTCTGACTGAAACTCCCAGCAGGTCCTGTAATTGTAACTTCAGACACCAGACTAATGGCCACTTGTCAAAATACACTTGCTTGCTAACTCTTAATTGAAGTTTACCCACCTGTGACTGAGAAAGATACAGATCAAGTTCAACTCAGAGATGTATCTGGCCACCTAGCTCGATCTTGACATGCTAACCCAAGATGAAACTGTTTAAAACCGGAAGGACAGCTTACCCAGTGTGCAGAACAATTATCCCCAAGGCCTCAAGATGCATTACCAGAATGTATTGGAAGCAGACACCTTTACACTACACTGACCACATGATCACTCTAGTCACATATGCAATAAACGTCTGCCTCTGCCTGAAACACAATCATCTAGGTCACAAAATGGCCAAAGCCATATTCTGCATAGCCACTGATTTGCCAGCGCGGGGGCAAGGTTGAATTCCCAGCCCATACTCCCAAGTGCCAATGAGCTGCACAGTTCAGCAGCTGCTTCAGTCAAAAAGATTGGGCATGCTCAACAAAAGTTATGTCAATACTACCAATACCATGGGTACTTACCACATTTGGATTAACTGCAATGTCAGTTTGTACTAGGACTCTGCTTAGTGTAACACTAAACTGTTGGAGGTAGATGTCACAATACAACCAGTAACATTGTATGTTTCCCATCAACAGGTTAACCTGCCACTGTGTGCACAGAGGTCACAGTGGAGACTGCCACCACCCCCCGGATGAAGCCTCAGTGAGGACAGCACTCCTGGACTGCAGGGCATGGAGGGCCGTTCTGGCCCATCTGGGTAACATGGTTAGAGGGCTAAAGTGAGTGTCACTGTGCCCACATCAATACTTCCCAGTCTGGTTGCCTCCACATCACAGGCAGCCATTTGCCCCCAACCTGTGTACTGAGCACAATGTCTACCATCTTGTGTCCCCCTGTCCCGGACCCTGAGTTACGGCACAGCACTTCTGACAATGAGGGTCCAAGTTGGAGAGGGCACCCTGATGCAAGGTCATTAGCCCAGGGGGGTGGTGTGCATGGGAGGGATGTTGTGGGCCAGCGGGGAAGGCAACTGGGGCTGTCATCAGGCAGGACACCATCAGCCATGTCTTGGGGTTCTATCACGAGTCCAAAGGCATGATGGGCCAGACAATGACTGAACTCAGGACATCAAGCAGCTAAAGAAGGACATTCATAGGGACATGTGGGAGCAATAGAAGGCCCACAATACCAACATTACCTCCCTAAAGAGGGGTTTTAAGGGACATCAACACCATCTTGGGAATAACTAGTCAACAACACTCCACCCCTTCCTTTGGCACAACAACACCAAACACATGAACATTGGTGTCAGCCACTGGAAGGGAGGCCCTGCCAGGGGAACAGCCAGACCCAGACACCCCTGCTGCTGTAGCAGCTGATGCCCCCCCATGCAAGTGGGGAAATCCAACAAAGAGTCCAGGTGGTGTAGATGGCAAGACACCAACCACTGCCAGCAAGTGATCTCTTCCTAACGAACCTCCTTTGTGTGCCACACATTCACTCTAGGGACTGATCCAGAACTACCTACCAGTTCCAATGTGAGGAGTACTTTGGACTCCCAATGGTGTGGCATCCAATCATTTGACTTCAACCACCATGACTGACCCCTTCACTTTACTTTTAGGTTCTTGTATATCCACAATGTATGTTCTGCAACAGCATTGTAATAAATGCACTCATCACTAACGTGTCTGCTTGTTTAATTTCCACTAATTGCTATGAAGAGATGTAAGACTATGTAAACCATAAGATGAGGACACAAGCTACTTGTGCAAGGAGGGTTATGTCACAGGTACACAGTGTCCTGCTCAGGACTATAATCATTACACACCAAAACATTAGTGCAAGTGTCTGGTCACACAAAAAAAAAATCAGTGTAGAGCACATAGGCTGTCCATATGTCTGGAATTTTAGAAATAAGAATGTGTAACTAAATGACCTGAGCTGCTGTGTGCCACCTCTGAGAGCAAGCATGCCATGTCCAGCATATGATACGGCCCCTGCCTTCTCTCCAGAGGAACTGGAAAGGCTAGTAATTGAGGTCCTACACCTGTATGAACAGCTCTATGGCTCACCAGAGGAGCAGGTAAGAATTCCATAGGCACAATTGATTCTGTTTCATAGCATCATTTCCCTCCTCACAGGCTACAATGGGCCCCTGTGTACCAGTTAGTCTTATTGTGTGCCTGATGTTGTGATTTACTTGGCATCAATGGGATGTACGTGATGCAGGTATTGGTGGGCAGTACCATATGTTAAGTTCAGTCACAATGTGTAGTGTGAGCTAATCTGGGATCATGGATCCTTCTTGAGTAGTATGAACATGACTGGCTATGGAGACTTTACTGCCATTCATTGGCAAGTGGTAGCATGAAGCCAACATGGCTTCATGCCATGACATCTTTGTCTTCATAATGTTTGTAATGTTAGCCTAAATCATGTGCATGATAGCATGAGATGTGTGTGATTCTGGAGGAGTCATCAGAGAATCATGTGAGCAGCATGTATGTTGCCACAGATTTGCCAAAGCACATCTGGCCTTGCTAAAATGATGTGTGGTAAGCATGTAATGACTCACTCTGCCCTTCAACTACACACACAAATCACATACCAAATTGCTAAAGGGCACATGATGTACAGTCGTGCATGGAAGTGATAAAAATTGGAATGTCATATAGGTTCTGTTCTGTTCGCTAAGCCTGCAGATACCAGGCCCTGCCAGTTGTATCCCCCAGTATGGGACTTAATCCGGGTTGTGTGAGAGTCACTATAGCTATGCAACTGTGGCACTGTGCCCATTCCCTGTAGGTCTGCGAACCCTGACATGTGGTCAATTTGGAGCCCTCGTGGCAAACCTTGCCCAGAATGCCTCAGTCCATTGCCTAGATTAGGAATGGGTACTGAGTTACATCCCAGAAGTGGTCCATATGTGCATTTTGCCTCATTGTCAGTGTGTTTCTATGCCTCATGACAGGTCAGTTACTCCCACAGCTCAGTTGTCACCTTTACACAGGTCTCAATTGTTGTGTATAGGCTTATTGCACAAATGATAGTCCCACAGTGCAGAGAGTGTGTAGAGTTCTGGGATGCCCTGGTATGTGAGACAGTTGCTTTGTCACATAGCATACATTGTACAACGCATGCCTTTGGCTGCTGTGTGCCATCTCTGTAGGATAGACACATATGTCCAAAGCACTGTGTTGTGGTCCATGTACACACCACAGAACCCACCCCCTGCAGTGGAATGTGTATGCATTTGCTTGGCCACATGTCCACACATGCACACGGAAGGCACCTTATGTACCCACCATGCCAGCACCTTCATTGTCATCTAATGTCATTGTAATGGTGAAGTTTATACTAGGGAAGTTGCCTGTAGGGACTGTGTGCAGAGAATCACTCTCACAGAGTGTGAATGTGTTTGTCCATTTAGGCCTAAGGAGTTTAGCCTTCAGAAGCCACATCGGTGTGTAGTGCTTCATTCTGGTTCACATCACAGTACATGTTGCTGGAGCATGGTCAACCTGATGTCAGTAAACATGCTTAGTCATTGTAGGCCCTGGACAGGTTACTGGGTTAGTCAGCGGATGCAAATACATATCTCTCTACTCATGTCCTTGTACTTATGTGCTTGTGTGTTTCACACCTGTGGAGTGTTCACAAATAGAAATCTTCTAGCTTGGAGTTTCTGACATGTACGTGAGTCAACCTTTTGTGACCAAATCATGTGATTGTAATCCCTTGATTTGTCTTTTTCATCCATGCAGGTAAACATCCATCAGAAAAAGGAGCTATTGAGAGCCACTGCCTAGAAAGTGCGGACCCCGGGGGTCCACAGCCAATGGAGCAGCCACTGTCAGAAGAGGTGGGAGGACCTGAGACACTCGACCTGGAGGATCAAAGAGGTCCAGCTGGGATGTCGTTCCAAAGGGTGCCAGGTGCCATTCGGAACATAACCCCCCTAATGGTCCACATTCTGGCAGTGGCCTACCAGACCTTGATGGGCATTTGAGGACAGCACAGCAGCCACAAGGGGGTAAGTACAAGACATATTCCTGCCTGTCACATTGCAAAGTGAGTATGTTAGGTTCTTACATCTCCCCCTGACAACTAGGGATGAGCCATGTGTAACACAGTGAGTGATTGTTTCTGTGGACGGTCATGTGTTGTGTACTTATGTGCCTTGCCTGTTGGCCAAGGGACCTAGGAGACAACTGTGTACAATCCACAAACAACAACCTGCTCTCCAAGGACAACTTATGGCTATGTACAGTGATCAATCAAGTACTGTTTGTTGGTGCAGTGGGTGTAAATTCTATGCAACAGACCACTACTCCTCAGTGTTACAGGCCAAAGGTAAGGAAGTATTGAATCACTGTCCTCAGCCATGTGTCTAGTTAGATGAGTACTTGGGCATTGGCCACCCAGAGGCTAGTTGTCTTCAGCATATGACAGGTGCCTCACTGCTCTCCATAATGTGAAGATGGCCATCAGACATGTGACCCTGCAGACATTTTTCTTTGTGTGCTGCTATAGCCCAAAACATTCCCTTGGAAAGTGGTGTATGTCCATTGACATGATCTATCTGCTAAGGCTGCTGTTGTATGCATGGTCTACCTGTGCTGATGGGATGATGTCTGTATTCCCTCACATAATTTTGGATGGCAACCTGTGTGTGGAGTAAAGCATTTATGTTGGGGGTACATTTCATGTGCTGCCAGAGTGTGTCACCATTGTTTATTGGCTGACCCATACCCTCATGCGACATAGAATGTACAACTGCAGTAGCAATGAGGGACATGACAGGTAGGCCTACATTCTTTAGCCACAATGTGCATTTCTATTCCATTGATGTGGAATCATGTAGCAAAATGTTTTGCAGATGTGAAATGGGTAAGGTTTTTAACCTGACTGTTTGCATGCATCATGGATTGACTGATGTTGGAGTCTCTTATGTTTGGGCATTCATCGACAGCCATCTGGGTTTGCATGACCAAAATGGAGAGAATGATGTAGCTTCCAAATGGGTAACATGTTGTTGGGCTTCAACAAGTACTTGCAAATCTCTGGGCCTTTCCAACATCCATGGAACTAATGGCATCTACTGATGCACTCAGGGTATGTCATTGTAAGAGGTGCTACACATTAGCAGTGATTTCCCTGGAGTTTGTTGATTCATTATGTTATGGATTTTAGAGACATCTCTACCCGATATATTGCACATGGTGTCTACGGTGTCCATTTCCATGCCAAGTGTGTGACCTATCTGAGCAACGTTAATACTACCTCCATGACTCCACTGGGACAAATATCACTTGCTGAGGCATGCATTGTGGAACTGCACCAGTGTGACATGACTATTTTCATGTCTCCTTCTCCAGGCTATTTGTCTTTTGTCAGCAACAAGGCGTGATTTTTTAGCATAATTTCATATTGTTGGATCATTATCTATTTGAAAAATAGTTGTGTGCATGCCCTTGTGTGGGATCTGTGGGTATGCAGTTGGTATTGGCCTACTATTGTATAAAAACAGGTAAATGAGGTATTGTCCATGGGACAAAGCATTGAGGGTGATGAGGCCTCTAACTAGTTCAATGGTTATTGCGATTGCACAACTTCGGTCATGAAATTGTAGTTGTCTGAGATCCTGATTTTCCTGTGGACAACTGTTGACAGTTCAGATGGTATGCATGCATATGGTATGGCACATCTATGGGCCACTTAGGTGGAGTTTTTTTCTGGGGCCTACTTGACATCACGGCAATGTTTGATAATCAGAACTGTTTTTCAAGTGTGATCCTGGACATGTGATGACCCTATTTCTCTTTCTTTTTGTAGCATCAGCCCAGGGAAGGGAAGGAGACAGGGCACAGCCAAGTGGGGCTGCATCAGGCCACGGGACCTCTGGTCAAGACACCACTGACACAGAGGGACCTAGTGGCCAGAGGGTGAGGTGAGTGCAACAGGAGAGACTGAAACAACATCATCTTCATCTTCGGATTCTTACTCCAGTGGACACTCCCTACTGGTGGCAGAACCATTGGGGCTTAGCCCAGTGCCATCTTTGCCACCACCACCAGTTCTATCACCACCCTCCCTGTTGCTCCCCACACATTCGACTGTACCCGTGCAACCAAGAGAGTGGTCGTCTCTATTGCTGCAGGCATCTCTGCCCCAACTCCTGTTGCCCCTGCTGCCCTGAGTGTGGAGGCTATTGACCTCTTGAGAAGTATCTCTAGGGGTCAGACAGCCATTGTGAATGCCATACAGGGATTGGCAACACAACTCCATTAGATGAAAGCATTCCTGGAAGGTATTCATGGTGCAATGTCTGCCCAACAGAGAACTTTTCAGGTTATTGCCTCCTCAATGATGGTACCCAGTCACCCACTACCTTCTATAACCCCTCCACCTAAATGTGTCTATTTAGCTGTGTGTATCTTGCAGCTACTTCATGTAGAAGTGTGTCCCATGCAGTCATAGTTGTGTTTGATTTTTTGACTTGTACTTCCACATTGTGCAGATTGGCATGGGTCTAGTATTGTTTGTCCCTGAGATACATGTAGGGCTAGTTCCTTTGCAGAGGTTGCTGAGGGGCATGTGCAAAGTGATATGTGTCCCAGTGTAGCCTCTGTCCCTGAGTGCTCCTGATGGCCACAGCCCTATTTTGCAGGCATTGTTTGCATAGTGATCTTTGTATATTTGTCTCTCTATGTATTGTGCATCCTATAATCCTTCCATTGTGTTGCAATATGTGTGCTGTGTGTGGTGTGTCCATTGCAGGGCTGTTTAGTGTTAGTGGCCAAAGCCATACACATGTGTGTTGAATGTTGCGACAGACCATGGCATGTATGCAATGTGAGTGTGTGTGTTGTATCTGTAGATGTGATGTTGCTGTGTTGTTGATTTTGTGTGAGACAATGTTGTATACACTTCACCATACCTGTACCTGAGATAGTCAGACGTGTGTTTTTGTGTAGTGTTGGGGTGCAGTCTGAGTGACCTGCCCAAAGGAGCATATTGTTACTGTGGATGTGTCCTTATTTTGTTTGATTCTGACATGGGACACAATGAGAGGCATACTTGGGGTATATGATGTGGCTGACAGAACGATGACCTGTTGTTGACCTGCATGACACAGGTAGCTGTGTGTATTTACAATTGGTTACATCCATAGTGGCGAAGATTTTGGTCTCCTTCAACGATCAGCAGCTGCAGGACATGTGTGATGGGCTCCATGGCCATTTCTGACGTATGAGGCTTCCTGCAGGTGAGTTACTCCCTTTATACTGTCCATTTCTGCTAAGACATGGTTGTTGGACTGATACGGTCACATTGGCAGTGTGCAACCTCGTAATGTGTCCGGCAGAAACACAGGCTACGCCAACCTTTTTATTCTGCCTGGCAACCACGGCAGCCTGAGCTACCTGGTGGTGCCCATGGTGCCGGTGAGACCGCTGTCGTCCTTGCTCCATATGCCGGCATGACTTATTATACGACAATCTGACCACCAAGCCGGTGGTTGTTAGACCACCACCATGGCAGTCCAGGGACCGCCAAACTTTTAATGAGGCCCTAAGTCTATTTTGGATGGCTCGGTTTGGCACTCTACACAGCATGCCACATTGAGTGATCTGTTGCTATTACTTGCTTTGTGAAATTGAGGTAAGGTATGTCAAGAAGATCTTCTTGGGTCACATTCTGTAGTCATTTACTGCAGGATGGGGAACCTGATGTCTATAGAATTTCTAGAACCCACTAAAAAATATTTCTGCAAAAATTGCACTGTGTTTAATTTTTTGGAGTCGTTCTTATGGTCAAGAGATGTTCCAGTTTAGGATCACAGGTAAATTGACAAACAAATTACCAGACATCAACAAAATTGGAAAGTGACTTTCTCTATAAATGATCGTGGAGTCTTATGGACCCTACAATCCCCTGAAGTCACTCTGTCAACACTAATTCAGATTGGTATAGTGAGTACCTAGCTTCCTCAAAGGAAGAGGATCAGAAACAAACAATAAACTAAAATACGAAAGTAAAGCAAAGAAAGGCAATCAGATGTGCATTATTAGCATATAGGGAAAACAGGAAAACAAAAATGGAGATCACCTCTCTGATCATAGAATATCTGACTCCCCATCTAAAATTAAAATTAAATAAACTGCTATTTCACACTAAATACCTACCTATGTTCTTTTCTTACTCCCTACTTATATCTTTTCTTGCATGTGTTGTGTATATTATTTCTTCTGTCAACCTGTTATCCTGAACTTGGTCAATAACATAGCCAAAAATAAAAACAACTACAGTTATAAAGTTATACACATGTCTGTCATTTCCCTTTCCTCCACTAAAATTCATAAACACCTATAGAGATCGGACGGGGACACAAAATAGGTCCAGGCACCAAAATAAACGTTAATGAACCAGATAGATATAAAAGTGACCCACATTTGCAAAGCAGCCCATTTTTAAACTAGTAAAGACACACTGGCCCTCATTCTGACCTTGGCGGTCGGCGGAGAGGCGGCGGTCGGACCGCGAACAGACCGGCGGTATTAAAAATGGCATTCTGACCCTGGCGGGAACCGCCAACACAGCCCGCCAACTTAACACTCCGACCGCCACAGCGGTACAAACAAACAGCGCGGCGGTTCCCGCCAACAGCCCGGCGGCAGACAAAGTACCGCCCACCCTATTACGACCCACCAATCTGCCACCTTTTCCGGGGCGGGAGCACCGCCGATAAGAACACGGCGGAAACAGACTACGAACGGGAAAACGCTCACCTCTACGCACTCCAGGCGAGATTCCGGCAGTATGGAGCCAGAGTTACAGGTCATCCCCGCACTCCTATTCCTCCTCATATACCAGGAGCACGCCCGGCGGCGCGGAAGACATCGGTGAGTACTGCACCTACGACACAGGGGAGGGAAAAGATTACCGGCACACACCCACCCACCCACACCCACTACAACACACACATCAATGCATTTCCACAGATCACTGTCACAACCCACAAACCACCCCCCTCCGAAATAATGCAAAGACCAAAAGAAGAGATCATAAACGGGCAGATATATTGAAATATGTACGCCATTAATCCCAAAAAATAAATAAACTATGTACAAAATATATACAGCTACTAAATGTAGTCCAACCACTGTCCGTGGATCACAGGGGTCCTGTGCAAAGGGGCAAGGCCCAGTCCCACAACAAGAACTCCACGGAGAGAACACTGCAGGGGCATCAGAAAGAAAATAGGACAGGCACCTCAGGGGGAAGGGAAGGGGGGGCACCTCAGCCACTTGAGTACACAACGCCAGATCCACGAGGGGACTCCATGACCACTGGGCCATCCTGGGGAGAGCAAAGCCACAGTCCATACAGTCCATACAGTGGGTGGCCTGCCCACTGGGCCATCCTGGGGAGAGCAAAGCCACAGTCCAAACAGTCCATACAGTGGGTGGCCTGCCCACTGGGCCATCCTGGGGAGAGCAAAGCCACAGTCCATACAGTCCATACAGTGGGTGGCCTGCCCACTGGGCCATCCTGGGGAGAGCAAAGCCACAGTCCATACAGTCCATACAGTGGGTGGCCTGCCCACTGGGCCATCCTGGGGAGAGCAAAGCCACAGTCCAAACAGTCCATACAGTGGGTGGCCTGCCCACTGGGCCATCCTGGGGAGAGCAAAGCCACAGTCCAAACAGTCCATACAGTGGGTGGCCTGCCCACTGGGCCATCCTGGGGAGAGCAAAGCCACAGTCCATACAGTCCATACAGTGGGTGGCCTGCCCACTGGGCCATCCTGGGGAGAGCAAAGCCACAGTCCAAACAGTCCATACAGTGGGTGGCCTGCCCACTGGGCCATCCTGGGGAGAGCAAAGCCACAGTCCATACAGTCCATACAGTGGGTGGCCTGCCCACTGGGCCATCCTGGGGAGAGCAAAGCCACAGTCCATACAGTCCATAACAGACCCCACTGCCACTGGAGGAGGCAAGTTGGCCAGAGGACATCCTGCAGCCCTGCCCGAGATAGATCCTGCCCTGCCACGTCTGCCAAAGGGCCAGCGGTTCTTGCCCTGAAGGGCCCAGTTCAGCGGTTCTTGAGACGGCGGGGCCCAGTTCAGCGGTTCTTGAGACGGCGGGGCCCAGTTCAGCGGTTCTTGAGACGGCGGGGCCCAGTTCAGCGGTTCTTGCCTTGAAGGGCCCAGTTCAGCGGTTCTTGCCTTGAAAGGCCCAGTTCAGCGGTTCTTGAGACGGCGGGGCCCAGTTCAGCGGTTCTTGCCTTGAAGGGCCCAGTTCAGCGGTTCTTGCCTTGAAGGGCCCAGTTCAGCGGTTCTTGAGACGGCGGGGCCCAGTTCAGCGGTTCTTGCCTTGAAGGGCCCAGTTCAGCGGTTCTTGCCTTGAAGGGCCCAGTTCAGCGGTTCTTGAGACGGCAGGGCCCAGTTCAGCGGTTCTTGCCTTGAAGGGCCCCGTTCAGCGGTTCTTGCCTTGAAGGGCCCAGTTCAGCGGTTCTTGAGACGGCGGGGCCCAGTTCAGCGGTTCTTGCCTTGAAGGGCCCAGTTCAGCGGTTCTTGCCTTGAAGGGCCCAGTTCAGCGGTTCTTGAGACGGCGGGGCCCAGTTCAGCGGTTCTTGAGACGGCGGGGCCCAGTTCAGCGGTTCTTGCCTTGAAGGGCCCAGTTCAGCGGTTCTTGAGACGGCGGACGGTCTATGGCCAACTGCTAAATGCCTGGTGGTGCCCTCCTGGGCAGCGGGGATGGTGCTCCTTCACTGCCCACCTGGGCTGTGGGTGGTGGGGCCCTCCTGGCCAGCTGGGCTGGGTCCTCCCTGGGCAGCGGCTATGGGGCTGGTGGGCTCTCCCGGGGCAGCTGTGCCGGTTCCTCCCGGGGCAACGGCTATGGGGGTTGTGGGCTCCTCCTGGGCAGCAGGCCTGCTGCCTGACCTCTCCAACTTGCTGCCCTTGCCCTCCTTAGTTGTCGGCCTGTGGCCCTTTCCTCCCTTTGGAGCTGTGGCTGGTGACTGTCTCTGGGTGGTGTCCGGGGGGGATGTAGAAGGCGGGCTCCTGCGGCGCCCCTTCCGCCTTCTGCTCCTCTTCCCAGGGGGTGGGCTGGCTGTCCCCTTGCTGCTGGGCGAAGATCCAGACATGCGGGCTGGCGGGCTCCAATACCCCTGCACCCTTGTCAAGGGGGCTGCAGGGCTGGTGGTGGCTGAGGTGCTCTTCTTACCCCGACGAGAAGGAGGGGGGGGCTCAGGGTCAGGAAAGAAGTTAGTAGTGGCGAGGAAGAGCTTCTTGGGACAATGGAGAGTGGTAGGTACAGTGGGAATGGGAGTGGAGGGAGAGGATGTGGTTGTAGGTGAGTCACGTTTGCTGTCTTTGGGTGCAGGTGCAGGAGGGATAGGCTGTCGTGAGGTGGATGGCTGTTGGGTGGGTGGGTGGCTGCGTTTGTGTGGTGTGGAAGAGGGGGTGACAGACACAGTGGGAGAGGACACAGGGGACGTGTAAATGGCAGTGGGGGTGGTGACTGCACGTGTGCGGACTGGAGTGGAGGGTGTGCTGGTGATGGAAACACTGGCTGATGGTGAGGTGAATGGAGGTGTGAGTGTAGACGTCACAGGGAGGGAGGAGGGAGACGAGGAGGTGGGGGTCACAGAGGTGGTAGTGACTGTTGGCATGTCTGCATCGGAATGTTGCGTGTGTGAATGTCTGCGTGATCTGTGGTGCTTATGTTTGGATGAGCTTCTCTTGGGTGTTGAGGTGTGTGCAGGCTGGTCTGATGGTGTGGGTGGGACAGGCAGAGGAACAGGAGACTGGGAGGAGGGAGTTAGTAGAGGCAGGCAGGAGACAGGGACAATGGCTGCCGTCAGTGCTGAGGCCAGAGCCTGGAACGATCGCTGATGGGCAGCCTGACCCGAATGAATGCCCTCCAGGTACGCATTGCTGCGATGAACCTCCCTCTCCACCCCCTGGATGGCATTCAAAAGGGTAGTCTGCCCAACAATGAGCGTTCGGAGGAGGTCAATGACCTCCTCACTGAGGGCAGCGGGGGTAACAGGGGCAGGGCCTGAGGTGCCTGGGGCGAAGGAGATGCCCGGCTTCCTGGCAGAGCGGGCACGGGGCGAACGCGGAGGGGCTGCTGGGAGGGCGGAGATGGTGCGCTGGGTGGCGGCTGTACCTGTAATGGCGGGGGGCACGGATGGTGCCACCCCCGCAAGGGAGCCCCCTTCCGAGGACGTGTCCGTGTCGCTGCAGGCTCCAGTCGTCCCGGTCGTGGAGCTCCCCTCGCCCTCCGTCTCACTGGTCCAGTCTGACTCTGTGGCATGGCCCTCCTGGGCCATGTGAGATGCAGCTCCCTCCTGCCCCGATGCCACTTCTCCTCCGCCTGATGATGCTGATGCACACAAGCACAGAAAGACAAACAAAAAGGGGGGGGGAGAGAGAAATAAAGGGATATTGATTACATGGATCTCCGGTACAGTTAGCGGACATGACAGACACAGATGCCCCCTGCACTAAGTTGCGCACTTGGGGTCCGCTACGCATTCCGTGGAACATGCCCTACACGCCTAGAGTTGACAACTGCACCCATGGATGACACGGCCCAGGGATGGCTGTACTGACACACTACTGAGGGTGGTGGCTGGGGACACAGGGGCTTACGGGGGTGCCCAGCCTACAGATATCGCCCTGGCCTAGGGGGACCCACAGCCCTCCTCCCCCACCCAGACACCTCCACTGCGCAACAACAGAGTAGATAATGCTTGGACTCACCCCCTTGTGTCTGCTGTGCTGCCCTCACGCGCCCATCCAAATCAGGGTAGGCCACCGCCAGGATCCGGAACATCAGGGGGCTCAGTTGACGGCAGGCACCCCGCCTACGTTGGGAGGCCATCCCCAGCAGAGACTCGGCGGTCTTCTTGGTCCCGCGGCGGATGTCCTCCCACCTCTTGCGGCAGTGGGTGCCCCGTCGATGGTGGACCCCCAGGGCCCGGACTTCCTTGGCGATGGCACGCCAAATCCCGATCTTCTCATGGGCGCGGACCTATGTGACACGTACAGGGAGGGAGAAATACCACGTTCAAGTTACTCAGCATTTTCCTTTCCAGTGGCCCAACGCCCCCCATCCCCGCCAGGCCCCCCGCCATGCCCAACATGCCCCCCATCCCCGCCAGGCCCCCCGCCAGCCCCAACATGCCCCCCATCCCCGCCAGGCCCCCCGCCAGCCCCAACATGCCCCCCATCCCCGCCAGGCCCCCCGCCAGGCCCCCCGCCAGCCCCAACATGCCCCCCATCCCGCCAGGCCCCCCGCCAGGCCCCCCGCCATGCCCAACATGCCCCCCATCCCCGCCAGGCCCCCCGCCAGGCCCAACATGCCCCCCATCCCCGCCAGGCCCCCCGCCAGGCCCAACATGCCCCCCATCCCCGCCAGGCCCCCCGCCAGGCCCCCCGCCATGCCCAACATGCCCCCCATCCCCGCCAGGCCCCCCGCCAGGCCCAACATGCCCCCCATCCCCGCCAGGCCCCCAAGCCAGCCAGTGGCCCCAAATCCAGATAGAATTAAACTCACTTGTTGGTCTGGAGGACCGTAGAGTAGCGCATACTGGGGGAGGACCCCATCCACAAGTTTCTCCAACTCCTCTCCAGTGAAGGCAGGGGCCCTTTCCCCAGTCGCAGCAGCCATTGTCCTTTCCAGACCGAGGTCACAGCAACACTTGCAGTATAGGTCCTCTCCTGTGAAAGTTCAAGTCGCAAGTGGATAAGTAGATAGAAAATGGCGGTCACGTCCGCGGCGGTGCGTACCGCGGCGGTGCGTCCCGCCACCGCCGGCGCCCTTCGCCATTGGCTCCTGAAACCCATAGGCTTCAATGTTAACCAATGCGGCTTCGCGCCGCGGTCTTCGCCCGCCGCCCGCCGCGGTGTGCCACTCCAGCGCATTGACCTCACATCCCATTGTCACACTTCACAGGTCAGGCAGCCGCCATTTCCAGGGCCCACATGGCTCAATTTCAACTGCGTCACACAGGCCTAGGCCTTGCATAGCCACTCAGACACGCCATTCACTGCATAGAGAATCGTATACTGTGCTAGCTGTGAGTACGTACCTGTGGGTTGCCTGACTGTGTGCTCCATGTTGTCCTTCCTAGGCACCGTCCGCTGGGTTGGGCGAGGAGACCGATGAATCCTCCCATGTACCGACCGCTGGTGGACCTGTCGACAATGGAAGAACGCCACATTATCCTGACCTACCGTCTTAACCGTGCCACTATCCATGAACTGTGTGCCCGGCTGGAGCCCGACCTGATGTCCCCCATCCGCCAACCCACAGGGATTCCCCCTCTGGTGCAGGTCATGTCAGTACTCCATTTCTTGGCAAGTGGGTCATTTCAGACAACCGTGGGAATTGCTTCCGGGATGTCTCAGCCCATGTTTTCAAAGGTGTTATCCAGAGTGTTGTCTGCCCTGATGAAATCCGTGAGGAACTACATCATTTTCCCTGAGGTGGGCGAACTGGCTACAGTGAAGGGTGATTTCTACGCCCTTGGACATATTCCCAACGTAATTGGTGCCATTGATGGGACCCATGTGGCTTTGGTTCCCCCAAGAGACAGGGAGCAGGTGTACAGGAACAGAAAAAGTTACCATTCAATGAACATCCAGGTGGTGTGTTTGGCTGACCAGTACATCTCGCATGTAAATGCCAAATTCCCAGGGTCAGTGCATGACGCCTACATCCTGAGGAATAGCAGCATCCCTTACGTGATGGAACAGCTACAGAGACACCGTGTATGGCTAGTGGGGGACTCTGGGTACCCCAACCTGTCGTGGCTACTGACCCCAGTAAGGAATCCCCGGACCAGGGCAGAGGAACGGTACAATGAGGCCCATGGGCGTACTAGGAGGGTGATCGAACGCACCTTTGGCCTCCTAAAGGCCAGGTTTCGCTGCCTGCATATGACCGGTGGATCCCTAATGTACTCACCTAAGAAGGTGTGTCACATCATCGTGGCCTGCTGCATGCTTCACAACCTGGCTTTGCGCCGCCAGGTGCGTTTCCTGCAGGAGGATGGTCGAGACGGTGGTGTTGTGGCAGCGGTGGAACCTGAGGAGAGTGACGAGGAGGAAGACGACGGGGCTGAAACAGACAACAGGGACAGAATCATTGAACAGTACTTCCAATAGGACACAGGTAACATTTCAAAGATAATTTAGTAAATGTTAACTACTCTGCAGCATCTCTGCTGCCTGTCTATTTGCCCCAGTGTATGATGACTGAGTTTTGGCTTTTCCCTCCCTATTTCAGATCTGGGGTCCCCACTACGAGTCCTGTGCTTCGTTTCCCCATGGACTACAGCTTTGTGGCAGCTGTTTGTTGACTTCACCATGTACAAGGACATATTTGCACTGTCATGTCAATTACAATCTATTGAAATCACAGCCAGACTCCTGATATTTTGGTGCAAAATAGGTGTTTATTGAAGTGCTCAAAATGGGATGGGTGGTTTCAAGTGGGTGGGGGCTATGGTGAAGGAATGTCCATGGCAGAGTCCAGAGTAACAGTCACACAGGTGCATTGTCCAGAGGCCTGTGGAGAGATGGAGCATGGGCAGTTCGAGGATGGACAGGGTGACAATGTGGGACAGTGGGATGACATCAGGTGGTATCCATTGCTGGCGGGGGTCTTGACATCCTACTCTGTCTTGCGAGATCTCAGGGCCCTCTTGCGGGGTGGTTCTTCTCCTGCAGGAGGTGGGGGTCTGGTGGGCTGCTGCTGTGCGGGGGCCTCCTGTCCACTAGCGCCGGCGGAGGTGGATGGCTGTTCTTGGTCCCGGCTAGTGGCAGGGGCCCTTGGGTGTTGTTCAGTGTCCGCCCTGCTGTTTACGAGGTCCTGCAGCAGCCCTACCATGGTAACCAGGGTGGTGTTGATGGCTCGGATGTCCTCCCTGTACCCCCGATAGTGTTCCTCCTGCAGCACCTGGATCTCCTGGAACCGGGCCAGTACCGTCGCCATCGTCTCCTGGGAGCGGTTGTATGCTCCCATGATGGTGGTGAGGACCTCGTGGAGAGTGGGTTCCCTGGGCCTCTCCTCCCCCCCCTGTCGCACAGCTGCCCGCCGAGTTGCCCTGTTTCCCTGGGCCTCTGCCCCCTGGCCGGTGTGCCCACTACCACTGCCCCCAGGTCCCTGTTGTTGTTGGGGTGGTGGGTTATCCTGGGTGCCCTGTAGTGGTAGACACACCGCAGATTGACGCGCCCTGGAGACAGAGGCATGGGCCCGCTGGGTGGGAGCTGTGCTGGTGTTCCCAGAGGGGTTAGGGTCTATAGTGGCCTGTGCCTGTGTGAGGGGAACCGACTGTCCAGAGGTCCCCGATGGTCCGGGCTGGTCATCGGTGTCCAGATCGACAGAGCTGCTGTCATCGCTGACGGCCTCTTGGGTGGGGGGTGTGGATAATTCTGGCCCCTCCGCCGCGGTGTGTTGACGGTCGGGTCCTGCAGGGGTATAGAGGTATGGTTATAGTTTCAATGTGTGGCATATGGGTGTATCTGTGGGTTCCCGTGTCCCCAAGTGCTGGCATTCGTGTGTGGGGGCTTTGGTGAGGGTGGCTTGTGGGGGGGATGTGTATATGCATTGGGCATGCTTTGGTGATGGGTGTCCATGCTTAGTGGACGCATGCAGGCCTAGGTTTTGGGATGTGTGGGTTGTGATGGTGAGACATTGGCGGGGAATAGGTGTGCTGGGGGTGGGGGTGAGGATGGTGGTGGGGGTGAGGATGGTGGTGGGGGTGAGGGTGGGGGTGAGGGTGGGGGTGGGGGTGAGGGTGGGGTTCGAGGATGGGGGTGAGGGTTGGGGTCTGATTTGGCATGCAGGTGGGGGGGAAGCAGTATTGAAGCTTCAACTTACCAGTATCCATTCCTCCGCCGACTCCTGCGAGGCCGTCAGGATGCAGGATGTTCAAGACTTCCTCCTCCCATGATGTGAATTGTGGGGGTTGAGGTGGGGGTCCTCCGCCAGTCTTCTGCACGGCGATGTTGTGCCTGGATACCATGGAACGCACCTTCCCCCGTAGGTCGTTCCATCGCTTCCTGATGTCTTCCCGATTTCTGGGGTGCTGTCCCACTGCGTTCACCCTGTCGACAATCCTCTGCCATAGCTCCGTCCTCCGGGCAATGCTGGTGTATTGTATCTGTGTGCCGAACAGCTGGGGCTCTACACGAACGATTTCCTCCACCATAACCCTGAGTTCTTCGTCTGTGAAGCGGGGTTGTCTTTGGGGTGCCATGGGGTGGTGTGTATGATGTGTGGGGTGGAGTATGTGTATTTAAGTGAGTTGAGTGTGGTGGTGTGTGTTGTTTTGTGTGTGGATAGTGTGTGGGTGATGGTGTTGAGTGGCTGTGGCTGTTATGTTTTGGATGCTGGTGTCTCGCTCTTGCCTTCTTTACGAATTTTTAAGCGTAGGGGTTTGTGGGTGATGTGGGTGGGTGTTTTATATTGTATTGTGTGTGTGGGAGTGGTGTGTGTATGTGTATCAGGTGTGTGGGATTCAAATCGTCCAATGTGGGTGAGTTTTGTTCGTTTGTGTGTATTCTGACCGCGCCGGTGTGTCCCGCCAATGGAATACCGCGTTTGAATGACCGCCGCGTGGATTCGTGGGTCGTAATGGCATGGGCGTATTTCTGTTGGCGTGGCGGTGGAGGTTTGGTCACCTCCACCTTTCCGCCGACCGCTGGTCTGGCGGTCTGTTGTGGCGGTCGGATTTTCGGAGGTTTGCCTTCTGCGGGTCAGAATGACCGTGGCGGGTTTCCGCGACCGCGGCGGGATTATGGAGGATTTCTGACCGGCGGTAGGCGCCTTTTACCGCCGAGGTCAGAATGACCACCACTGTATCCGTATTTTGCAAGGTGTGGGAGACTGCATGCATTTGTGTTTGCTGCAGGCAATATTTGTTTTAATATCAAAGAAATACAAAAACAGTTAAAACATGCCTACCTGGCCATAAACTGGCCCATAAACTGCTAAATAAAAAGTCCCACACACTGATCTGTAAGAACAGCTATTAGAAATGGGACCTCTAGTTGGCAGAGGTATGCACCCTTGTCCAAGTAGGGACCACAATCCTAGTCAGGGTAAGTCAAACACAATCCAAATTATCTTGTGCCCACCCTCTGGTAGCTTGCACTGAACAGTCAGGCTTAACTTTTATCTGAATAAAACAAGGTAAAAAGGACAAAGATCCAATAAGCACAAGTTGAAATATCACTTTTAAATGGTTTAAAAGAGTCTCAATCCTTAGAAATAAACAGTTGTCTTTTTGATACACACAGTACCTGGTATGAGTCCAAAATAACGATGCACGGAGCCCGCAGAGGAGGAGATGCGTGAAAAAATAAGGCGGTGCATCAAATTTTCTGGCATGGCACAGACTATGCATTGTTTCTTTCCACACTGCAAGGGATTTGCGTAATTTTTTGGCACGCAGTCTTGGTTCCACACTGTGTTGGGGGGATATTTTGACACCCATGGATGATGCGTGAAAATTCTTGACGAGCTGGAAGAAGGCACTGATGCTGCATCAATCGGGTAGGAGATGTGTCGAATTTTTCCATCGCAAGGCAGACACCAGTCGAATTTCCACTCGGGAAGTCAGGCTGTGTTGTTCTCTGTGCGGCAATTTCTTGATCGCAAGGCAGGCTTGCGTTGTTTTCCACAGGCGCTGTGTTGATTTTCGACGCACAAGGAGTTGCTTTGAAGAGATGAAAGCCGTGAGACTTCAAAAACATGAGGCAAGCTCAATCCAAGCCCTTGAAGAGCACTTTTGGGGGAAGGCAGTGTCCTTCCAGGTAAATCAGTCTAGCAGGATAGCAGGTCAGCAGTCCTTCTCAGCAAAGCATCCAGATGAGCCTCTGGGCTGCCAGGCAATTACTCTTGACAGGATGCAGGTGTAGGCCAGGAAGTGTCTTAGTTGGTGGGGTCAGAGACTCAGTTTATAGACCCAAAAATGCTTTTGAAGTGGGGGAGACTTCAAAGAGTGGTTTTGTGGTGTACAAGCTCCCCTTTCAGTACAGTCCTGCCTCCAGGGTCCTAGTGGTGGGTTGATCAGTCTATTGTGTGAGGGCAGGCCACTGGTCTTTTAAATGTAAGTGTCAGGCTCTCCACCCTCCCAGCCCAGGAAGACCCATTCAAAATGCAGATGAATGCAGATGAGACTTATTGTCCTGTGTTTGTGGTTGCCTGGGTGAAATGCACAAGGGAGCTGTCAACCAGCACATACTATACATGGATTGGAGGTAGGCTGTAAGGCACAGATGGTTTTAAGTGCAGAGAAATGCTCACTTTATAAAAGTGGCACTTCTAAAATAGTAATATTAAATCCAACATCACCAATAAGCAGGATTTTCTATTACCATTCTGGCCATACTAAATATGCCCTGGGTACCCCTTTCAGATCAAAATCTACCACTCACAAAGTATAAGAGGACAGCCATAATGCTAATCTATGAAAGGAACAGGCCTCACAGTAGTGGAAAACAAATGTAGGGGTTTTACCCTAACAGGACATATAAAATACATATATACATGTCCTGCCTTTTACCTACATAGCACCCTGCTCTGTGGGTTACCTAGGGCCTACCTTAGGGGTGACTTATATGTGGAAAAAGGGGAGTTTACGGCTAAGCAAGAACTTTTAAATGCCAAGTCGAAGTGGCTGTGAAACTGTACACACAGGCCTTGCAATGGCAGGCTGAGACATGTAAGGGGCTACTTATATGGGTGGCACAATCAGTGCTGCAGGTCCAATAGTTTCATTTAAATTACAGGCCCCAGGCACATGTAGTGTACTTTACTAGGGACTTATAAGTAAATCAAATATGCCAATTGGAGATGAACCAATGTTACCATGTTTGAGGGAGTGAGCATATTCACTTTAGCACTGGTTAGCAGTGGTAAAGTGTGCAGAGTCCTAAAACCCAAAAAAAACAGTGTCAGAAAAGTGGAGGGATGCAGGCAAGAATTTGGGAGATGACCACCTTAAGGCTGTAAGGCCTAACAGCAGCCCTTCCGGCTCTGCCTCATTGCCCTATAGGCCAGTCCAACCCTGACGCCTCTCACTATTGTTTTCTTGTAAGCAGGGTTCACTTCCAGATTAGGGCTTTGATGTATAGAATGATTCTTCACTCATATGGCATAAAATGTAAGCCATGTTCAAAAAGCAAAGAACAGATGGTCCAATGTTTTCAGTTTTGGCAGCAAGACTCTGGGATTCACTCTCTGTCTGCCTATGCTCCAAGACCTCCACCCTGTCATGCCATTCTCATCTTAAAAATGTGCCTCTTCTGTCAATCTTTTGCCACTTAAATGTATAAATAAGGCCTAAATAAGTTCATGGATGATTTACTTACATGCCGAGAGACCAATGCCTATAGCCCACATTATAAATGTTACATATCATAAAACTTAAGAAAACACATTTCTGATCAAGGGTATTGTCGCAATAGCTCAATGTACTACTGTTCCTTCACAAAACTTCAGCTACTATGCACCAACTACACGTTTGTAGCTCAAATGTCACAAACTATATATTCATACCAGAACAGTTCTGTAATTCACTCAAAGCAGTTTTTCAACCATTATTCCTAAACCCATATAGAATCCTGAAAGCTGCTTCTTCCAGCTATGTGCAATAACAAAGACTAACATCAAGTTACCACATGTCTAAATGGCTGATGCGTAGCCAGTTTAGGGCCTGTCCATGGGACTGCAGCCAAACATCTCTGGGACAACCTCAATGGCCTCAAGACTAGCTGTGCGCATGTACAACTGTTGCATTGCTTCACAATATTCCGATGAGTGTCATGCAAGTAAACAGCTGCAAACTAAAATATCCACAAAGAGTTCTGTTATTGTGCAAGACTTCAACGACCACAAGTGCCTAGCATAGTATATATACGGCCTATATTTATACTTTTTTAGCGCTGCATTTGCGCCGCTTTTTGACGCAAAAGTGGGGCAAACTTACAAAATACAATTGCATTTTGTAAGTTTACGCCGCTTTTGCGTCAAAAAGTGGCACAAATGCGGCGCTAAAAAAGTATAAATATGGGCTATAGTGAGACAAAAGGACTAAGGGACTATACAAACGTGTACAAAAAATACTGCTCCCAGAAAGTCTCTAAGATATGGTAGCCTACTGCACAACTCCCCCAATTTTGTTGACATGATGTGAACTTGTGCATCAAAGCTTTCCAGTCGTGGGTTAAAATAGAAGCTGATCTAGTGCCACAACGGAATAATGTTTGCTGTGAATTCTGATACTGCCACACCCCCTAAGGCACTCCCTGATATAAATACTATGAATAGTAGTTGTATTTGATGGTAATACTTAAGGACTGACTGCTAGATATAAACATCAAATTCAGCCTATGACTGGCTATGTGGGATGCAGCTTTCAGTTTCTCCCTCTGATTGGCCACAGCATTCAGTATGTTCTTGGGCATGCTTGTAATGTTGGTTACAACACTTGGGACTTGAGTTGGAGACTTTCACTGATTTGAATCAGTCTAAGAAAAGTGAGGCCACCCCATGCAGAATAATGTTCAACTGAAGCCGCCAAGGCTGGAAAAGCATTACCCTTGGGCTCCTCTGCAAAACCTGCCTGCCCAAGGAGACAGCCTGTGATCAAAGCTGCTGCTAACAAGGACTAGAAGCTGCAGTGCTGCCAGAGGCCACTAGAGGGCACCACTTCCACTAGGAGCTCTGCAGGATAATTCGGTCTAGCTGCGAAGGAGTGAGGCTTGCAAGATGAGTCCCAGCCTAGGTTAGCTGTCCCAGATCTCAACAAAGGAATCGACTTTGGCATCAACTAAAGTCACCACTGGCAGAAAAAACCCACCTCAAAGCACCTAATATGTGAGCAGCCCCACCAGTGCCTGAAAGGGCACCAGTTTAACCAGGGCATACCAGGCTCAATAAAAGAGAGACTGCAAGCACTAAGTCAATGGGGCACAGCCTGAAAATCTTTCACAGACTTGTTGAGCAATAGGTATGGACACACCTACAGTACACGCCCCTACTGCACAGCAGCGAGGAACACTTCATCTGGGGCAAATCGAAGAACAAAGGAAACTGAGTTACTAGAGGCCAAAATCGAGCTGCAGGCTCTGCTTGGTCAGGGATGTTTTCCTGCTCTGGCCAGTCTTCTACTAAGAGAGCTCCACAGCCATTTCCACCACCACACAAGCGCCAACAGCTTCCGTTTTTTTGTAACCTACATCAAATATTTGCTCAGATCTTTAAACCTCAAATCTGAAATAATTTTGTGAGTTAATAGAATTTCACAAAACCTCAGGTAATCCTCGAATCACCCATGACAAAAGTGGGTCCAGAAATCCATATGGTCTGATACCTGGTGGCCCGTGGAATGTGGTCCTCTTCCCCCTCCTGTGGAGCCTGCCTGAAATTTAGGTGTTTTAGTTGATAACTCCCTGACCTGTAATACTGAAACCAGTCTTACATCTAATGCCTGTTTCTATATAATCAGAATACTGAGGAAGATCTTCCCTTTTATCCCCAATGATTTACAACAAACAGTTGTTATTGCTCTTATTGCCTTTCGTTTAGATTTTTGTAATTCCCTCTTTCTTAATATGGATAAGAGAGGTATTAATAAGCTGCAGGTGACACAAAACACAGCTGCTGGGCTTATCCTGAACGTTCCCAGGCAGGCCTCTATTAGGGAGGGTCTGAAAACTCTTCACTGGCTCTCCATTAAAAAGAGAATTGTCTTTAAGACCTTGTTTCTGGTTCATAAAGCCCTTTATCATAATAACACTGAACATCTTAATGCTATGTTACACTGGTATGTGCCTACAAGATCGCTCAGATCCTCTTCTCACAGACTGCGACTGTCCCTAGATTTTGCAGCGCCAGATGGGGAGGTAGGGCTTTCTCGGTGGCAGCGGCCAATCTATGGAACTCCCTGCCGCTCAATATAGCAGAGAAGGAAAATGTTTCTATTTTTTAAAAACGGCTTATAACTTGGCTCTTTACTCAAAATGGAGCCTTGATACCCTCAGGTTTTGTGCTCTCTATAAATGCTGATAACATAACATAACATACCATAACATAACATAACATTTATCATCACCAGAGCTAATGACTCTGAAGGATAGGTGATAAACTATGTCACACTTATAGATGAATTAAAAAAAATGAAAATAATTTACTGAATTTCTCTGTGGTATCTTAGTCTGAGATTAAATTTACAAGAGCTCCCTTCGGCCCATATTTATGGAAAGTTTTTGCCACCTTAGTGTCTTTTTTTATGCTAAAGCAGCACTAACTCAACTCCATATTTATATTTTGATTCTAGACCCGTCTAGCATCAAAATATCTGAGTAAGTGTAATTTTGGGAAGCGACAACCCACTTTGCGTTGCTTTGCAACAATGATATTTAAGGTAGCCATTCCCTTCCAAAAAATGACATTAGCCCTCCAGCACCATATTTAACTTCCAAAGCAAATACGACATACACTATGGAAGCAAACCCAAAAAAAGACGCGAAGGCCTATTAGCATCAAAATTTAACGCCTGGTCAGACCAGGCGTTAAAGAGAGGCCCACACACCACTACTTAAGGAAAACACACAGAAGGAGCATTAGCAACCTCCAGGACAACATGGAAGTGTCATTGCTCAAGCTTTGCACATGCTGCAGACGTCAGCGATGACAACAGGTCCCTCCATCACCACTGCAGCAACCCCAAACACCACCACAGTAGTTATGAAGGCAATGCAGAAGGCGGGAGAGGATCTTACGACAGTGTACACTTGTGCTTCCTCTTCTTCTTCTCCTGGGACTTTGGTGGACCCTCCTGGCTGGTACTTGGGTGATTGGGGTCTCCCTGGGGTCTCTCCTGGCCTGCAATCTCCATCTTGTGTTCGAATTTGTATTTTTCTTGCTTGAGCATTGTTTTTTGTTGCTAATGCGGTAAAAAATGGTGCTAACCCGTTTTGCGTGATAAATTTGTGCGCAAAACGGTCTAGCGCCACTTTTGCAGCATTAGCGCCATTTTTCCTTAAGGCATGTTGCAATAGTTAGTATCATCTTTCTTGTCACTAACCATTCCTTAGTGCCATTGTGCAACATTTTTTAAATATGGTGCACAGATTGCTCTAGGGAATGAGGTTAGCTTGCGTTAAAAATTATGATGCAGTTGTGTGTCATTTTTCATAAATATGGGCCTTACTACTCTATTCAGAAGTGTATGCTTGCAAGTGTATATCTCTTCACATATAGATCTACATCTACATGTAGGTGTAAATTCAATAATTGATAGATTTCACAGTTTCCATGAATAGATGCAGACTTATAAACCCCCACCTCCTCACATGAGGGGGTGGAGACTACTACAATCGAATTTATGACTGGATAGTTACTATAAGTACAGTTCTCCCTGTTTGTGGACATCTCTTCCACCAGGAATGAGCTCATTACGGAACGCAATAGTGAATTTAAAGAAAATAAGTTTTCAAATAAAAAAAAAAGGAAAGATTTTTTTTTATTTGAAAATATTAAAAGACATTTCCCTAACTCCTATTCACTTAGGGCTACTACAATAACAAGGGCCAGCACACCTGATCTAATATATATTCTTACATGTTAACTTAATTAGTTTTATGACATTAATTAGCGGTTATTCCCCCATCCCTTACTTTACCATTTGGGATTTTGTGATTTCATTTGATTTTTTAAATATTTTTTTTTACAATTTATTGTATTTAACATTTAGTATGGGCAAAAAAACAATTACCTTTTTGATTGCTTTATTTAAAAATATGTGATAAAGACTTAAAGAATTAAAATAGAATTTAATGTAAAATGTTATTTTGTTTCTTTTTATATGTTTCCTTATGTGCTAGTGTTATCACCTGCCTCCATTGACTGCTGTGGGAGGATGTTGCAGTCAATCATAGTGGCCCCTCCCTCTAGGCACTAAACTGCCTCCAACCACAGAAAAAGCCACATTTCATAGCTTATTTCACTGTTTTTTTTCCATTACTCGTATGTGCCTCCAATCCAAGTCCCCCAATTTGCCCACTTCTTGGTGTAGCCAGTCTTTCCCTGCAGCCACCTTCCTGGGGTTGAATTACAAAGAGTTGCTCCAGTGAAGAGCAGAGTCCAATGCCTGTTTTCTGTGTTTGAGGTGTAGAAAGTTCATACATATAACTCAGTATTTCTCTGAATTAATGCATGAAATGCAAACAGCCCAAGTCCGAAACAGTGAGCAGAAATTGTGCTCTGTTCCTCTGTTTCTCATTTGATCTGTCTAAAGATCGTGCATTATTTCTGAAAAATTCTGAGTTAAATGAAAGAACCTTAGAAACAGTGCTTAATTTGTAAATAAAAACATGCTGGTGCTCAAAGCCCTCCTCTTAAACACTCAGCTGCTGCAATTAAATGCACAAAACACAGAATACTGAGGCAGCGTAATCCTGAAGCCATCTCGGGCCTCTTCAATCCATCTAAAGCCACTCCCTGCCCCTTCAGCTCACTCTTGCCCAGAAGTGTCTTTTGCTTGCAGTAAATGCTTGAGGCAGAAAAAGAAGTGCAGGCCCTCCAGGATGGGGAGAGTGACCCTGCAGTCCACCACCCTGTGCCTCCATTGGCCTGGTGGAGCCCACCCCAGGGGCCAAAATTAGATTATATGGGAAGAGAGCCACACAGCTGCCCTCCCTGTGCCTCAAAAGGCCTCAGGGAGCACACCCTCATGGCTGAAGATACTTTTTATGGGGAGGGAGGCTATGATGTTAGTTTTAAGATTGATCCCCCCATGATGAAAGGCCATGCGCAACATGGGGTTTGCTGCCTGCAAGGTGATTGGCTGCCACTGGGTAAGCTGGCCACAGAGCCTGGCCACAGGCCCTGTTGGCAACTCCCTTCAAAGCATAGTGTGAGGTTCCTGCCTGTGGAATGTTTTCAGCAGGGCCTGGCGAAAGGCCTGCAGGGTGATTGGCTGTCACTGTGTAAGGTGGCCACAGAGCCTGGCAACAGGCCCTGTTGGCAACTCCCTTCAAAGCATAGTGTGAGGTTGCTGCCTGTGGAATGTTTTCAGCAGGGCCTGGCCAAAGGCCTGCATGGTGAGTGGTTTGCTTCACATATGGTGATAAAATAGTACTACATGTTAAAAAAAAACCTACGATTTCACTGAAAAATCTAAAGGTTAAAATAACATTATAGTTAGGGGTGATAAAAAGATCTGTTTTGTTTTTTAAAAAACCTTAGAAATTCACTGAAAAAATCTGTCCTCAAAAGGCAAACTAGTTTATAGAGTAATGTGTACAAGAGAAGATTAGATGATGTAATCAGTGATTTCATGAATGATGTCACTTGATATTTCATTAATGATGTCATAAATTATGGCATAGGACATGATGTAAAATGTGAGGTCATAAGCAGTTCATGCTGTCCTAACTATACCTGGTGAATTTCACTGACATATTCACCTATAAAGTTATTTTAACCTTTGTGTTTTTCAGTGAAAACATAGAATGACAAGGGAGTGGGATTTTTTTTATATTTGTCCCTTACTATTTTCGTACCAGTTAGACGAATGTTTGACAAATGTGCATGAAACTTTGCAAACCTGCTGCCCCAATTTCATTTTGAGATAACTGAAAGTTCCACAGCGTTTGGTCAAGGGGGGTGCAAAGAAAAAAGGGGTATCCCAAAATGAAGTTTAATTTCAATGCATTTCCCATAGACTTTTGTATTTCACTTAGTGTGAAAACTATCTGCTGATGTTTTTTAATTATTTTATTTTTATTAGAAGAGTACACATAAATACATCACATAACCATATAGAACATAGAAAGCTCAATACAATGCAGTTGTTAAATAAATAAAGTTAGCCACTTGTTCTTCCCCATATGTTCTGTAAAGAATCACTAATAACAAAGAATTCTCAACATACTAGTATGCAAATGCATTATAGCTCTTCCCTTAACTTAAGACATTTCATGTATGAACCAGATCAAATTGCATGACATTCCAGACTCATAAACTTCGCCATTTTGGACTGCTAATATACAAGGGTAGGCAGACCTCAGGACTTCCAATTTTGTGGGATTAGGGATCTAGATATCAAACTGACCAAGAACAGCTTCACTTTACCTCTCACCTGCATCTTAGGATCTGAGAAAACCTCCAATATAATGGCTTGAATATGCTGGGCCAAGTTGATAATAAGCTTACAAGTGCAATATTCATTGATGGAGGCCCAATTCCCTGCTATTTTTGGACACTTACCAATAATATATCACTAACTCTCTTCGCCCTCATTCAAATATCCGAAACATTTAGCTTGCACCTACGGATTACTACTATATTGAAAGTCAGGTGTTTTGTACAGGAGCTACTTCATGTAGAATTACATCTGCCAGAGGTTTGCTCCTCTTTTCACAGAAAAATTCAGGGGCATATTTATACTCTGTTTGCGCCGAATTGGCATCGTTTTTTTCGACGCAAAACTAACTCCATATTTATACTTTGTCGTTAGACGCGTCTAGCGCCAAAGTTCATGGAGTTAGCGTCATTTTTTTGCGTGAACACCTTCCTAGCGTTAATGATATGCAAGGGAGGCGTTCCCGTCTTAAAAAATGACTCCGATGCATATGCGTCGTATTTATACTCCCGGGCAAAAATGACGCCCGGGAGTGGGTGGGTCTAAAAAACCTGCATTAGCGCCGGATTTTAACGCCTGGGTCAGGGCAGGCGTTAAGGGACCTGTGGGCTCAGAATGAGCCCAGAGGTGCCCTCCCCTGCCCCCAGGGACACCCCCTGCCACCCTGGCCCAACCCAGGAGGACACCCAAGGATGGAGGGACCCACCCCAGGGACATTAAGGTAAGTTCAGGTAAGTATTTTTTTTTTATTTTTTTTGTGGCATAGGGGGGCCTGATTTGTGCCCCCCTACATGCCACTATGCCCAATGACCATGCCCAGGGGACCGAAGTCCCCTGGGCATGGCCATTGGGCAAGGGGGCATGACTCCTGTCTTTGCTAAGACAGGAGTCATTTCAATGGGGGTTGGGCGTCGTAAAAAAATGGCGCAAATCGGGTTGAGGCGCAAAAATTGTCTCAGCTTGACTTGCACCATTTGTGGACGCCCATACTCCATTTTCCCCCTACCCCGGCGCTGCCTGGTGTACGTCGTTTTTTTTAACGCACACCAGACAGCGCCGGCGGCTAACGCCGTCTAACGTCATTGAATAAATACGGCGCCCGCATGGCGCTTCAGAATGGCGTTAGCCGGCGCTAATTTTTTTGGCGCAAAACTGCGTTAGCGCAGTTTTGCGTCAAAAAGTATAAATATGACCCTCAGTCTATTAATCCTGTGCCAATCCTCGGTCAAAAATGACACTCCCCCACCCAAGCTGTCCTTTCTGTCTAGCTTTATTGAGCAATCTCCCTGTTCATTCTTCTGAAATGTAACTAATGGACCAGTGATTATTAGATTCAATCAATTCATCCATTAATTCTGCACTGGTTTTTAATTTTACAACTCTTTCAAGAATGCCTAGTACAAATAAAAGACCAGCAAAGGGTGGTGTTCCAGTGCCTGATATCCAGTTCTTCATCTTTCAAAACGTCCATTCTTAAAAAGAAAACAACTGTTTGATAACCTTTTATTTCCCATTTATGGATGGTACTTCTGTTGATTAAGACATGTGCTCCAACAAAGATATCAGTACATTTATAGAGTCAATAATAACTGGTATGCTAAAATATTTAAATAAGTGTTCCTTACATTTTAAAAGCCATTGTATATGTTTATAACACCCTTCTCTGTGATTTTGTCAAATGTAGAAAAGACTTAGGGCCTGATTCTAACTTTGGAGGGCGGTGTTAAACCGTCCCAAAAGTGGCGGATATACCACCTACCGTATTACGAGTCCATTATATCCTATGGAACTCGTAATACGGTAGGTGGTATATCCGCCACTTTTGGGACGGTTTAACACCGTCCTCCAAAGTTAGAATCAGGCCCTTAATTTTATATTCCTGCATGATTACCTTCAAGCAAATTATCAATTGGTTTACCAGGACCCAGTGGAGGTAAAAATTTAAATGAGAAATACGCAAAATTGCCAAAATAGTACTGTTTTAAATTTGCCAATGCCAGGCCACCTTCTGTTATTGGCCCATACAAAGTGCTCAGTGTAATCTGCTATGTTCTATTCGCCCAAATAAAAGTAGAAAACAGCCCTCAACTTCCTTAAGAAACTTTGGGGGTCATTACGACCCTGGCGGCCGGCGGTATGTTGGCGGTAACACCGCCAACAGGCTGGCGGTGTTCCGCCAGCAATTATGACTGTGGCGGAATTGCCACGGCCATACCACCGGCGCCTCAATTTTCCCGCCAGGATTCCGCCTGGCGCTCATAATCCCCAGGGCAGCGGTGCCGCCGGCCTGTCCATGGCGGGACACACCGCCATGGAAAGGCCGGCAGTAAGGGGACTTGGGGTGCCCCTGGGGGCCCCTGCACTGCCCATGTACTTGGCATGGGCAGTGCAGGGGCCCCCAGGCATAGCCCCGTCGCGCATTTCACTGCCCAAATTTTGGCAGTGAAATGCGCGACGGGTGCTACTGCACCCACTGCACATCAGCATTGCCGCCGGCTCTAGTACGAGCCGGCTGCAATGTTGATGTGACATTTCCGCTGGGCCAGCGGACGGTAACACTGTTACCGTCCGCTGGCCCAGCGGAAATGTCATAATAGGGAGACAGAAATACCGCCGGCAATGGCAGTATTCTGTCTCCCGCGGCCTCGGCGGTGTTTTGAAAAGACAGCCGAGGTCGTAATGACCCCCTTTATCTGCAAGGCACAGGGTAAGGCGGCAAATAGAAAATTGCAAAAAGAGGCAATATAGACATGGGAATCAGTGCAACCTGCCCCATTAAGGATATCGGCAGTCCTGCCCACCTGGAAAAAAACCTTCATTTTCTTAATGAGGGGTAAATAATCAAATGTAAACAAATGACCTAGCTCCTCTATGGTGGACATGCCCAAATATATCTTGGGCTTCAAATTCACCAACAGATGAAGCTCAAGGAGCAAAGAATCAGTTGTACAATTACATAGAATAATCTCAGTTTTCAGCCTATATATTTTGTACCCACCCGGGGACTGAAATTCCTAAAAAATGTTAAAAACCAAGGGTTGTGTGGAAAAATTCACTCCCCTAGCAGAGTTGCCAGAGTTCGGTAACTGACACTTTTCATCAGTTTGCGAGGATGTTCAAGATTTCCCAGCTGCCAGCGTGGCTTCTGTCCGCAATGGTGCCTTCTGGTACCTTTTTCATGATGCTGGCGACTGTGAGCGACCGCGGCTGCACCTCAAGCAGATTCTTTACTCAAAAAGCAGCAAAATCTACTTAAAAACATGGTTTCAAGTGGATATTCTATTCCAATGGACTGTTCAAGTTGTTTTTTTTGTGTGAGAAGCCTTTCTTATTTTACTTTTTTTCCAACAGGAAGGAAATGCCCCAGAAACTCTAACTTCCTGTTTCTCTTCGGCATCCTCCTCCCAGTGTTTTGCCCATATCCTGCTTACTTTTCACTTGGATTTTGGGGTGGAAAATCAATCTCTTTGTCTGATGAATATATACCATTTGACTAAGAACTTTGTTTTGAAAAACTATTGTATAAGGGTATTGCTTGTTTGATCGAGGGCATACACTTGTATTTCTTTGTATTTTTTATCAATTTTTAAAGTTGATTGTGATGGGTGACCTGGAGTTTCAGTAGGGGCCTAGTTATTTTTTACATTTCATTTTTCTTCTTTTGTAAAGGAAAAATGTTGCAGCCACTGCAATAATGGCTACTCTGACAAGCAGCGATGTTGAATTGGATTTGTCTCTTTCGCAAAGTAGTACCCAATCATTGCTCAAAACTAAGCAAAGTGGAAAAATCCACATCTAGCAATAGTAAATCTTCCCGAAGCAGTAGCAGAATAAGATGTAGAACTTCCTGCTAAGCAAGAACCTCCACTTTTAGAATCATTGGCTTCCATATCTCCAGCAAGAAAAAGGAAGAGTACTCCACCATATTCTCCAAGCACCCCTTCTGATGATGGATTAGACTGAGATGCTAGGAATTGCAAAGAAAAAGGAAAGTTCCTGAAAGCCATAGAATTACGGAAGGGGTTAGGGAAGCTGATGAGCCAGTCACTGTCATGGGAGTGGGCTCAGAGGAAACCAACATTACCAAAATTATCCCTACTGTTCAACCTGCTTCGAGGGATGAGGCACTGGTCCCTTCACCAGCTCCTATATTTGTAAGGCCCTTTCTCAAACCTGCATCCACCCCAACCTCAGTAGAAGTATGCACTGTAGAGATACAATCGACAACACACCATCTACCTCCAGTTCTTCTTCAGGCCCTGGCACACTTAGAAAGTTCTTTAACAGCAAAGTGTTTGAATGGCTGCAACCTAGAGGTTTTACAAATGGATTTGTTGCCATGGACAATGACAGTATTATAGTTGAGACCATGGCAGATGGTGGCCATTACAGGGTCCTGTGTTTGGCACATTGCATCAACTTGGTCGCTCAGGATTTTCTCAAAAAAGGAGACATAGGGGCTCATTCCGAGTCCGGCGGGCGCCGCCTGCCGGGCGGAAACCGCCCAAAGACCGCACCGCGGTCAAATGACCGCGGGGGTCATTTTGACTCTCCTCCTGGGCCGGCGGGCGATCTCCAGAAGATCGGCCGCCGGCCCAGCGGGAAAGCCCCTGCAACGAGGAAGCCGTCTCCGAATGGAGCCGGCGGAGTTGCAGGGGTGCGACGGGTGCAGTAGCACCAGTCGCGATTTTCACTGTCTGCATAGCAGACAGTGAAAATCATGGTGGGGCCCTGTTAGGGGGCCCCTGCACTGCCCATGCCAGTGGCATGGGCAGTGCAGGGACCCCCAGGGGACCCACGACACCCGTTCCCGCCATCCTTTTCCTGGTGGGTTTTACCGCCAGGAACAGGCTGGCGGGAAGGGGGTCGGAATCCCCATGGCGGCGCTGCAAGCAGCGCCGCCATGGAGGATTCCCTGGGCCAGGGGAAAACCGGCGGGAAACCGCCAGTTCCCCTTTTCTGACTGCGGCTTTACCGCCGCGGTCAGAATAGCCCTGGAAGCACCGCCAGCCTGTTGGCGGTGCTTCCGTTGCCCTCCACCCTGGCGGTTTCACACCGCCAGGGTCGGAATGAGGGCCATAGTCAGTGAACATACTGACCATCTGCAGAAGAATCTGCACTAATTTCAGCCACTCTTTCCAAGCCCAGAAGCAGTTGAGGAACAATCAGCATGCTAATGGAGTACCAGTTAAAGCTCTTATACAAGAGATGCCAACACGGTGGAACTCAATGTGTTACATGTTGCAACACCTGTTTAAGCAGCACAGACAGATCAATGACTATATCATTCAAAGAGGAGGGGATGCAATTTCAAAAAGCATGACCATGGATGCACACAAATGGGGCCTAGTCAAATACCTGACGCAGATGCCACTTCCTTTTGAGGTTTTCACATGGGAAGTCAGCAAGTTGGATAGTACGATAGGCTAAGCTATCCCACTGTTGCATCTGCTACAGGACCAAATAAGAAAGGTCTCGCAAAGGTTTGCAGGTGAGAATAAAAATACATAAGCGCATGACTTGATTGAGAGTTTAATCCTCTGCTTGACTGTTACAAGGCTGCAAAAGTAACATTGTGTTGTCCAAAGAGTATATCTGTGTCAAAATACTTGATCCATTGTACAAATAATTTCTGTTTGCTTTAATTTCTATTTTAGAAGGAGATGTTTAACAATACAAGACATGGATTGACGAACAAACCAGAGAAATGACAGAAGAATGGCTGGAAATTAGAGTCCCACTCCCATGAAGACGTTCTGTGGAGTTGCATTCAACTTCCAAAGAGGGCAGTCCTATTGTCTCACAGCAGTCAACAAGAGAAAGAAGAAAAACAGCAACAGCAGCAACAAAGGAACAGAAGAATTGTCCCCAACCCATGCATTGATTTGGTTTCAGGTGGCTGGTCTTAAATCCAGTAAAGAGGCACAGGCAAAAGAGGTTGAGCAAGTGGAAGCACTAATGATCCTAAAGAGGTCTTATTGGACCAACACCCCTGGATGATTCGGTATGAGAAAATGCACCAATGACTGGAACTCAGCAGGCTGGCAATAAAGAATCAGGCTTGTCCAGTGGCCAGAGTGTCTACCGAGTATGTGTTCAGTACAGCTGGTACAGTTGTTACTGTGAGAAGGACCCGTCTTTCACCTCAAAATGTAGAGAGATTGACCATGATCAAAATGAACCAAAATTTCAGACCACACAATTCCACTGTTCCTGAAAAAACACAGAAGGAGGAGGAAGTTGAAGCTAATTAGTCGGACTCAAGTGTGTTAGCTGACCAACTTCTGGGCAAACCACCTGAGTTTGAGGATGAATTCTACATCCCTGACTGAGTAGGCCATCATAGAACTTTTTAATTATTTATCGTCAAACTGCTTTGCCAAAAAAAAGGATAAGGATAAGGCAAGTGGAACATTATGGTGGTCATTCCAACCCTGGCGGTCCATGACCGCCGGGTTGGAGGACCGCGGGAGCACCGCCGACAGGCCGGCGGTGCTCCAATGGGCTTTCCGACCGCGGCGGTAAAGCCGCGGTCGGACCGGCAACACTGGCGGTCTCCCGCCAGTGTACCGCCGCCCATTGGAATCCTCCAAGGCGGCGCAGCTAGCTGCGCCGCCGAGGGGATTCCGACCCCCCCTACCGCCATCCAGTTCCCGGCGGTCCGCCCGCTGGGAACCGGATGGCGGTAGGGGGGGTCGCGGGGCCCCTGGGGGCCCCTGCAGTGCCCATGCCTCTGGCATGGGCACTGCAGGGGCCCCCGTAAGAGGGCCCCTAAATGTATTTCACTGTCTGCTGCACAGACAGTGAAATACGCGACGGGTGCAACTGCACCCGTCGCACAGCTTCCACTCCGCCGGCTCGATTCCGAGCCGGCTTCATCGTGGAAGCCTCTTTCCCGCTGGGCTGGCGGGCGGCCTGAAGACGGCCGCCCGCCAGCCCAGCGGGAATGTCAGAATTACCGCCGCGGTCTTTCGACCGCGGAACGGTAACCTGACGGCGGGACTTTGGCGGGCGGCCTCCGCCGCCCGCCAAGGTCAGAATGAGGGCCTATGTTTGTGTATGACTTGTGCAGCCCCACAATTTCTAGCCACATGTATGGACAGATTGGAGTTAGAACAGTGTGCAGTGAAGAAGCATTCTGTTAGAAATGAGTCTTTGGTTGGCAGTCAGGTTACCCCCTGTCCAAGCAAGGACCCTCACTCTAGTCAGGGTAAAAGAGAATCACCCTCAGTTATCTCCTGCCACCCCCTCGGTAGCCTGGCACTAGCAGGTAGGCTTAACTCCAGAGTTTAGGTGTAAAATATTTGTACCAACACACACAGTAATTCAGTGAAAACATTACAAAATGACACAACACAGGTTTAGAAAAATAGGAAATATTTATCTAAACAAAACAAGCCCAAAAAGACATGAATCCAACATACACAAGTCAAGTTATTAGTTTTAAAAGCAAAAGAGTCAAATCCTTTTGTTAGCAGGTAAAACACTGTTAGCATTGAAAAGTACCTGGGTAGCAGCAAAATAAGACGCACAGGCGAGTGTGCGTAAAAAAAAGGAAGCGTTGTGTCGATTTCTCACCCACAAGCGAGACTGTGCGTCATTTCTCCTTCTCTGGTTGGCGTGTGTCGTTTTTCCTCTCTGCAGGAGAGCAGTGCGTCGATCTGGACAGCACTCGGGTACGGGCAGGCATTGTGTCATTTTTCCACACCCAGCAAGGTTTGCGTCGAAAATACTGCCACACAGTGTTAGCAATATCGTGTGGGTTGCAATATTACCAGCCTCCGTTAACTGTGTGGCACGTCATTTCTCCAGCTGCGTGAGTTGGTCTTCCAGACGCAAAGCCGGCAGCACGTTGTTTCTTCATTCGTGTCTCAGAAGTTGTGTAGGAAATTTCCCCCCACGGCGGTCTGTGCGTGGATTTTCAATCTTGGTCTGCCAGCTTCTCCTGTCAAGGCCCCTGGAACTGGATAGGGCACCACTTGGCAGGGCAGGAGTCTCAGCAGAGAGTCCAGGTGCTGGCAGGGGAAGTCTTTGATGGCCCTGAGACTTCAAAAACAGGAGGCAAGCTCAGGACAAGCCCTTGGAGATTTCTTCACAAGCAGGAATGCACAAGAAAGTTCAGTCTTTGTCCGATTTTACCAGGCAGAAACAGCAACTGCAGGATAGCTCCACAAAGCACAGTCACAGGCAGGGCAGCACTTCTGCTCTTCTCCAGGCAGAGGTTCCTCTTGATTTCCAGAAGTGACCTAAAGTTTGTGGTTTTGGGTACCCTTGTTAGACTAAATTTTGGCCTTTGAAGTAGGCTTACTTCAAAGGAGAGTCTCTTGTCTGTAAAATCCTGCCTTGACCAGGCCAGGCCCCAGACACACACCAGGGGGTTGGAGACTGCATTGTGTGAGGGCAGGCACAGCCCTTTCAGGTGTGAGTGACCACTCCTTCCCTCCCTCCTAGCACAGATGGCTCATCAGGAAATGCAGACTACACCCCAGCTCCCTTTGTCTCACTGTCTAGTGAGAGGTACAACCAGCCCAACTGTAAAACTGACCCAGACAGGGAATCCACGAACAGACAGAGTCACAGAAATGGTTTAAGCAAGAAAATGCTCACTTTCTAAAAGTGGCATTTTCAAACACACAATCTTAAAATCAACTTTACTAAAAGATGTACTTTTAAATTGTGAGCTCAGAGACCCCAAACTCCACATGTCTATCCGCTACACTTTAACCACATTTAAAGGCAGCCCCAATGTTAGCATATGAGAGGGATAGGCCTTGCAACAGTGAAAACGGAATTTAGCAGAATTTCACTGTTAGGACATATAAAATACATTCATATATGTCCTACCTTAAGCATACACTGCACCCTGCCTATAGGGCTACCTAGGGCCTACCTTAGGGGTGTCGTACATGTATAAAAAGGGAAGGTTCAGGCCAGGCAAGTGGGTACACTTGGCAAGTCGAATTGGCAGTTTAAAACTGCACACACCAACACTGCAGTGGAAGGTCTGAGCCATGTTTACAGAGCTACTATTGTTGGTGGCACAACCAGTGCTGCATGTCCTCTAGTAGCCTTTGATTTACAGGCCCTGGGCACCTCTAGTGCACTGTACTAGCGACTTACCAATAAATCAAATATTTCAATCATGGATAAACCAATTACATACACATTTTGTATAGGAGTACTTGCACTTTAGCACTGGATAGCAGTGGGAAAGTGTTCAGAGTAACAAAAACAGCAAAAACAGAGTCCAACACACATCAACAACCTGGGAAACAGGCAGGAAGTAAGGGGAGACCAAGCCAAGGATGCCAAGTCTAACACATTCCCATTCCCTTCAGAACATTGGAGACAATGGTGGTCATTCTGACCTCGGCGGTAAAAGGCGCCTACCGCCGGTCAGAAATCCTCCATAATCCCGCCGCGGTCGCGGAAACCCGCCACGGTCATTCTGACCCGCAGAAGGCAAACCTCCGAAAATCCGACCGCCACAACAGACCGCCAGACCAGCGGTCGGCGGAAAGGTGGAGGTGACCAAACCTCCACCGCCACGCCAACAGAAATACGCCCATCCCATTACGACCCACGAATCCACGCGGCGGTCATTCAAACGCGGTATTCCATTGGCGGGACACACCGGCGCGGTCAGAATACCCACCAACGAACAAAACTCACCCACATTGGACTATTTGAATCCCACACACCTGATACACATACACACACCACTCCCACACACACAATACAATATAAAACACCCACCCACATCACCCACAAACCCCTACGCTTACAAAATCGTAAAGAAGGCAAGAGAGAGACACCAGGATCCAAAACATAACAGCCACAGCCACTCAACACCATCACCCACACACTATCCACACACAAAACAACACACACCACCACACTCAACTCACTTAAATACACATACTCCACCCCACACATCATACACACCACCCCATGGCACCCCAAAGACAACCCCGCTTCACAGACGAAGAACTCAGGGTTATGGTGGAGGAAATCGTTCGTGTAGAGCCCCAGCTGTTCGGCACACAGGTCCAATACACCAGCATTGCCCGGAGGACGGAGCTATGGCAGAGGATTGTCGACAGGGTGAACGCAGTGGGACAGCACCCCAGAAATCGGGAAGACATCAGGAAGCGATGGAACGACCTACGGGGGAAGGTGCGTTCCATGGTATCCAGGCACAACATCGCCGTGCAGAAGACTGGCGGAGGACCCCCACCTCAACCCCCACAATTCACATCATGGGAGGAGGAAGTCTTGAACATCCTGCATCCTGACGGCCTCGCAGGAGTCGGCGGAGGAATGGATACTGGTAAGTTGAAGCTTCAATACTGCTTCCCCCCCACCTGCATGCCAAATCAGACCCCAACCCTCACCCCCATCCTCGAACCCCACCCTCACCCCCACCCCCATCCTCACCCCCACCCTCACCCCCACCACCATCCTCACCCCCACCACCATCCTCACCCCCACCCCCAGCACACCTATTCCCCGCCAATGTCTCACCATCACAACCCACACATCCCAAAACCTAGGCCTGCATGCGTCCACTAAGCATGGACACCCATCACCAAAGCATGCCCAATGCATATACACATCCCCCCCACAAGCCACCCTCACCAAAGCCCCCACACACGAATGCCAGCACTTGGGGACACGGGAACCCACAGATACACCCATATGCCACACATTGAAACTATAACCATACCTCTATACCTCTGCAGGACCCGACCGTCAACACACCGCGGCGGAGGGGCCAGAATTATCCACACCCCCCACCCAAGAGGCCGTCAGCGATGACAGCAGCTCTGTCGATCTGGACACCGATGACCAGCCCGGACCATCGGGGACCTCTGGACAGTCGGTTCCCCTCACACAGGCACAGGCCACTATAGACCCTAACCCCTCTGGGAACACCAGCACAGCTCCCACCCAGCGGGCCCATGCCTCTGTCTCCAGGGCGCGTCAATCTGCGGTGTGTCTACCACTACAGGGCACCCAGGATAACCCACCACCCCAACAACAACAGGGACCTGGGGGCAGTGGTAGTGGGCACACCGGCCAGGGGGCAGAGGCCCAGGGAAACAGGCCAACTCGGCGGGCAGCTGTGCGACAGGGGGGGGAGGAGAGGCCCAGGGAACCCACTCTCCACGAGGTCCTCACCACCATCATGGGAGCATACAACCGCTCCCAGGAGACGATGGCGACGGTACTGGCCCGGTTCCAGGAGATCCAGGTGCTGCAGGAGGAACACTATCGGGGGTACAGGGAGGACATCCGAGCCATCAACACCACCCTGGTTACCATGGTAGGGCTGCTGCAGGACCTCGTAAACAGCAGGGCGGACACTGAACAACACCCAAGGGCCCCTGCCACTAGCCGGGACCAAGAACAGCCATCCACCTCCGCCGGCGCTAGTGGACAGGAGGCCCCCGCACAGCAGCAGCCCACCAGACCCCCACCTCCTGCAGGAGAAGAACCACCCCGCAAGAGGGCCCTGAGATCTCGCAAGACAGAGTAGGATGTCAAGACCCCCGCCAGCAATGGATACCACCTGATGTCATCCCACTGTCCCACATTGTCACCCTGTCCATCCTCGAACTGCCCATGCTCCATCTCTCCACAGGCCTCTGGACAATGCACCTGTGTGACTGTTACTCTGGACTCTGCCATGGACATTCCTTCACCATAGCCCCCACCCACTTGAAACCACCCATCCCATTTTGAGCACTTCAATAAACACCTATTTTGCACCAAAATATCAGGAGTCTGGCTGTGATTTCAATAGATTGTAATTGACATGACAGTGCAAATATGTCCTTGTACATGGTGAAGTCAACAAACAGCTGCCACAAAGCTGTAGTCCATGGGGAAACGAAGCACAGGACTCGTAGTGGGGACCCCAGATCTGAAATAGGGAGGGAAAAGCCAAAACTCAGTCATCATACACTGGGGCAAATAGACAGGCAGCAGAGATGCTGCAGAGTAGTTAACTTTTACTAAATTATCTTTGAAATGTTACCTGTGTCCTATTGGAAGTACTGTTCAATGATTCTGTCCCTGTTGTCTGTTTCAGCCCCGTCGTCTTCCTCCTCGTCACTCTCCTCAGGTTCCACCGCTGCCACAACACCACCGTCTCGACCATCCTCCTGCAGGAAAGGCACCTGGCGGCGCAAAGCCAGGTTGTGAAGCATGCAGCAGGCCACGATGATGTGACACACCTTCTTAGGTGAGTACATTAGGGATCCCCCGGTCATATGCAGGCAGCGAAACCTGGCCTTTAGGAGGCCAAAGGTGCGTTCGATCACCCTCCTAGTACGCCCATGGGCCTCATTGTACCGTTCCTCTGCCCTGGTCCGGGGATTCCTTACTGGGGTCAGTAGCCACGACAGGTTGGGGTACCCAGAGTCCCCCACTAGCCATACACGGTGTCTCTGTAGCTGTTCCATCACGTAAGGGATGCTGCTATTCCGCATGATGTAGGCGTCATGCACTGACCCTGGGAATTTGGCATTTACATGCGAGATGTACTGGTCAGCCAAACACACCACCTGGATGTTCATTGAATGGTAACTTTTTCTGTTCCTGTACACCTGCTCCCTGTCTCTTGGGGGAACCAAAGCCACATGGGTCCCATCAATACCACCAATTACGTTGGGAATATGTCCAAGGGCGTAGAAATCACCCTTCACTGTAGCCAGTTCGCCCACCTCAGGGAAAATGATGTAGTTCCTCACGGATTTCATCAGGGCAGACAACACTCTGGATAACACCTTTGAAAACATGGGCTGAGACATCCCAGAAGCAATTCCCACTGTTGTCTGAAATGACCCACTTGCCAAGAAATGGAGTACTGACATGACCTGCACCAGAGGGGGAATCCCTGTGGGTTGGCGGATGGGGGACATCAGGTCGGGCTCCAGCCGGGCACACAGTTCATGGATAGTGGCACGGTTAAGACGGTAGGTCAGGATAATGTGGCGTTCTTCCATTGTCGACAGGTCCACCAGCGGTCGGTACACGGGAGGATTCATCCGTCTCCTCGCCCAACCCAGCGGACGGTGCCTAGGAAGGACAACATGGAGCACACAGTCAGGCAACCCACAGGTACGTACTCACAGCTAGCACAGTATACGATTCTCTATGCAGTGAATGGCGTGTATGAGTGGCTATGCAAGGCCTAGGCCTGTGTGACGCAGTTGAAATTGAGCCATGTGGGCCCTGGAAATGGCGGCTGCCTGACCTGTGAAGTGTGACAATGGGATGTGAGGTCAATGCGCTGGCGTGGCACACCGCGGCGGGCGGCGGGCCAAGACCGCGGCGCGAAGCCGCATTGGTTAACATTGAAGCCTATGGGTTTCAGGAGCCAATGGCGAAGGGCGCCGGCGGTGGCGGGACGCACCGCCGCGGTACGCACCGCCGCGGACGTGACCGCCATTTTCTATCTACTTATCCACTTGCGACTTGAACTTTCACAGGAGAGGACCTATACTGCAAGTGTTGCTGTGACCTCGGTCTGGAAGGGACAATGGCTGCTGCGACTGGGGAAAGGGCCCCTGCCTTCACTGGCGAGGAGTTGGAGAAACTTGTGGATGGGGTCCTCCCCCAGTATGCGCTACTCTACGGTCCTCCAGACCAACAAGTGAGTGTAATTCTATCTGGATTTGGGGCCACTGGCTGGCTTGGGGGCCTGGCGGGGATGGGGTGCATGTTGGGCCTGGCGGGGGCCTGGCGGGGATGGGGTGCAAGTTGGGCATGGCGGGGGGCCTGGCGGGGATGGGGGGCATGTTGGGGCTGGCGGGGGGCCTGGCGGGGATGGGGGGCATGTTGGGCATGGCGGGGGGCCTGGCGGGGGGCCTGGCGGGGATGGGGGGCATGTTGGGCATGGCGGGGGGCCTGGCGGGGGCCTGGCGGGGATGGGGGGCATGTTGGGCATGGCGGGGGGCCTGGCGGGGGGCCTGGCGGGGATGGGGGGCATGTTGGGCATGGCGGGGGGCCTGGCGGGGATGGGGGGCATGTTGGGCATGGCGGGGGGCCTGGCGGGGGGCCTGGCGGGGATGGGGGGCATGTTGGGCATGGCGGGGGGCCTGGCGGGGGCCTGGCGGGGATGGGGTGCAAGTTGGGCATGGCGGGGGGCCTGGCGGGGATGGGGGGCATGTTGGGGCTGGCGGGGGGCCTGGCGGGGATGGGGGGCATGTTGGGCATGGCGGGGGGCCTGGCGGGGGGCCTGGCGGGGATGGGGGGCATGTTGGGCATGGCGGGGGGCCTGGCGGGGGCCTGGCGGGGATGGGGGGCATGTTGGGCATGGCGGGGGGCCTGGCGGGGGCCTGGCGGGGATGGGGGGCATGTTGGGCATGGCGGGGGGCCTGGCGGGGGGCCTGGCGGGGATGGGGGGCATGTTGGGCCTGGCGGGGGGCCTGGCGGGGATGGGGGGCATGTTGGGCATGGCGGGGGGCCTGGCGGGGGGCCTGGCGGGGATGGGGTGCATGTTGGGCCTGGCGGGGGGCCTGGCGGGGATGGGGGGCGTTGGGCCACTGGAAAGGAAAATGCTGAGTAACTTGAACGTGGTATTTCTCCCTCCCTGTACGTGTCACATAGGTCCGCGCCCATGAGAAGATTGGGATTTGGCGTGCCATCGCCAAGGAAGTCCGGGGCCTGGGGGTCCACCATCGACGGGGCACCCACTGCCGCAAGAGGTGGGAGGACATCCGCCGCGGGACAAAGAAGACCGCCGAGTCTCTGCTGGGGATGGCCTCCCAACGTAGGCGGGGTGCCTGCCGTCAACTGAGCCCCCTGATGTTCCGGATCCTGGCGGTGGCCTACCCTGATTTGGATGGGCGCGTGAGGGCAGCACAGCAGACACAAGGGGGTGAGTACAAGCATCATCTACTCTGTTGTCGTGCAGTGGAGGTGTCTGGGTGGGGGAGGAGGGCTGTGGGTCCCCCTAGGCCAGGGCGATATCTGTAGGCTGGGCACCCCCGTAAGCCCCTGTGTCCCCAGCCACCACCCTCAGTAGTGTGTCAGTACAGCCATCCCTGGGCCGTGTCATCCATGGGTGCAGTTGACAACTCTAGGCGTGTAGGGCATGTTCCACGGAATGCGTAGCGGACCACAAGTGCGCAACTTAGTGCAGGGGGCATCTGTGTCTGTCATGTCCGCTAACTGTACCGGAGATCCATGTACTCAATATCCCTTTATTTCTCTCTCCCCCCCCCTTTTTGTTTGTCTTTCTGTGCTTGTGTGCATCAGCATCATCAGGCGGAGGAGAAGTGGCATCGGGGCAGGAGGGAGCTGCATCTCACATGGCCCAGGAGGGCCATGCCACAGAGTCAGACTGGACCAGTGAGACGGAGGGCGAGGGGAGCTCCACGACGGGGACGACTGGAGCCTGCAGCGACACGGACACGTCCTCGGAAGGGGGCTCCCTTGCGGGGGTGGCACCATCCGTGCCCCCCGCCATTACAGGTACAGCCGCCACCCAGCGCACCATCTCCGCCCTCCCAGCAGCCCCTCCGCGTTCGCCCCGTGCCCGCTCTGCCAGGAAGCCGGGCATCTCCTTCGCCCCAGGCACCTCAGGCCCTGCCCCTGTTACCCCCGCTGCCCTCAGTGAGGAGGTCATTGACCTCCTCCGAACGCTCATTGTTGGGCAGACTACCCTTTTGAATGCCATCCAGGGGGTGGAGAGGGAGGTTCATCGCAGCAATGCGTACCTGGAGGGCATTCATTCGGGTCAGGCTGCCCATCAGCGATCGTTCCAGGCTCTGGCCTCAGCACTGACGGCAGCCATTGTCCCTGTCTCCTGCCTGCCTCTACTAACTCCCTCCTCCCAGTCTCCTGTTCCTCTGCCTGTCCCACCCACACCATCAGACCAGCCTGCACACACCTCAACACCCAAGAGAAGCTCATCCAAACATAAGCACCACAGATCACCCAGACATTCACACACGCAACATTCCGATGCAGACATGCCAACAGTCACTACCACCTCTGTGACCCCCACCTCCTCGTCTCCCTCCTCCCTCCCTGTGACGTCTACACTCACACCTCCATACACCTCACCATCAGCCAGTGTTTCCATCACCAGCACACCCTCCACTCCAGTCCGCACACGTGCAGTCACCACCCCCACTGCCATTTACACGTCCCCTGTGTCCTCTCCCACTGTGTCTGTCACCCCCTCTTCCACACCACACAAACGCAGCCACCCACCCACCCAACAGCCATCCACCTCACGACAGCCTATCCCTCCTGCACCTGCACCCAAAGACAGCAAACGTGACTCACCTACAACCACATCCTCTCCCTCCACTCCCATTCCCACTGTACCTACCACTCTCCATTGTCCCAAGAAGCTCTTCCTCGCCACTACTAACTTCTTTCCTGACCCTGAGCCCCCCCCTCCTTCTCGTCGGGGTAAGAAGAGCACCTCAGCCACCACCAGCCCTGCAGCCCCCTTGACAAGGGTGCAGGGGTATTGGAGCCCGCCAGCCCGCATGTCTGGATCTTCACCCAGCAGCAAGGGGACAGCCAGCCCACCCCCTGGGAAGAGGAGCAGAAGGCGGAAGGGGCGCCGCAGGAGCCCGCCTTCTACATCCCCCCCGGACACCACCCAGAGACAGTCACCAGCCACAGCTCCAAAGGGAGGCAAGGGCCACAGGCCGACGACTAAGGAGGGCAAGGGCAGCAAGTTGGAGAGGTCAGGCAGCAGGCCTGCTGCCCAGGAGGAGCCCACAACCCCCATAGCCGCTGCCCCGGGAGAGCCCACCACCCCCATAGCCGCTGCCCAGGGAGGACCCAGCCCAGCTGGCCAGGAGGGCCCCACCACCCACAGCCCAGGTGGGCAGTGAAGGAGCACCATCCCCGCTGCCCAGGAGGGCACCACCATGCAATTAGCAGTTGGCCATAGACCGTCCGCCGTCTCAAGAACCGCTGAACTGGGCCCCGCCGTCTCAAGAACCGCTGACCTGGGCCCTTCAAGGCAAGAACCGCTGAACTGGGCCCTTCAAGGCAAGAACCGCTGAACTGGGCCCCGCCGTCTCAAGAACCGCTGACCTGGGCCCTTCAAGGCAAGAACCGCTGAACTGGGCCCCGCCGTCTCAAGAACCGCTGACCTGGGCCCTTCAAGGCAAGAACCGCTGACCTGGGCCCTTCAAGGCAAGAACCGCTGAACTGGGCCCTTCAAGGCAAGAACCGCTGAACTGGGCCCCGCCGTCTCAAGAACCGCTGAACTGGGCCCTTCAAGGCAAGAACCGCTGAACTGGGCCCCGCCGTCTCAAGAACCGCTGACCTGGGCCCTTCAAGGCAAGAACCGCTGAACTGGGCCCTTCAAGGCAAGAACCGCTGAACTGGGCCCCGCCGTCTCAGGAACCGCTGAACTGGGCCCTTCAAGGCAAGAACCGCTGAACTGGGCCCCGCCGTCTCAAGAACCGCTGAACTGGGCCCTTCAAGGCAAGAACCGCTGAACTGGGCCCCGCCGTCTCAAGAACCGCTGACCTGGGCCCTTCAAGGCAAGAACCGCTGAACTGGGCCCTTCAAGGCAAGAACCGCTGAACTGGGCCCCGCCGTCTCAAGAACCGCTGAACTGGGCCCTTCAAGGCAAGAACCGCTGAACTGGGCCCCGCCGTCTCAAGAACCGCTGACCTGGGCCCTTCAAGGCAAGAACCGCTGACCTGGGCCCTTCAAGGCAAGAACCGCTGAACTGGGCCCTTCAAGGCAAGAACCGCTGACCTGGGCCCTTCAAGGCAAGAACCGCTGAACTGGGCCCTTCAAGGCAAGAACCGCTGAACTGGGCCCCGCCGTCTCAAGAACCGCTGGACTGGGCCCTTCAAGGCAAGAACCGCTGAACTGGGCCCCGCCGTCTCAAGAACCGCTGACCTGAGCCCTTCAAGGCAAGAACCGCTGACCTGGGCCCTTCAAGGCAAGAACCGCTGAACTGGGCCCTTCAAGGCAAGAACCGCTGAACTGGGCCCCGCCGTCTCAAGAACCGCTGAACTGGGCCCTTCAAGGCAAGAACCGCTGAACTGGGCCCGCCGTCTCAAGAACCGCTGAACTGGGCCCTTCAAGGCAAGAACCGCTGAACTGGGCCCCGCCGTCTCAAGAACCGCTGACCTGGGCCCTTCAAGGCAAGAACCGCTGAACTGGGCCCTTCAAGGCAAGAACCGCTGAACTGGGCCCCGCCGTCTCAAGAACCGCTGGACTGGGCCCTTCAAGGCAAGAACCGCTGGCCCTTTGGCAGACGTGGCAGGGCAGGATCTATCTTGCGCAGGGCTGCAGGATGTCCTCTGGCCAACTTGCCTCCTCCAGTGGCAGTGGGGTCTGTTATGGACTGTTTGGACTGTGGCTTTGCTCTCCCCAGGATGGCCAAGTGGGCAGGCCACCCACTGTATGGACTGTATGGACTGTGGCTTTGCTCTCCCCAGGATGGCCCAGTGGGCAGGCCACCCACTGTATGGACTGTATGGACTGTGGCTTTGCTCTCCCCAGGATGGCCCAGTGGGCAGGCCACCCACTGTATGGACTGTTTGGACTGTGGCTTTGCTCTCCCCAGGATGGCCCAGTGGGCAGGCCACCCACTGTATGGACTGTATGGACTGTGGCTTTGCTCTCCCCAGGATGGCCCAGTGGGCAGGCCACCCACTGTATGGACTGTTTGGACTGTGGCTTTGCTCTCCCCAGGATGGCCCAGTGGGCAGGCCACCCACTGTATGGACTGTTTGGACTGTGGCTTTGCTCTCCCCAGGATGGCCCAGTGGGCAGGCCACCCACTGTATGGACTGTATGGACTGTGGCTTTGCTCTCCCCAGGATGGCCCAGTGGGCAGGCCACCCACTGTATGGACTGTTTGGACTGTGGCTTTGCTCTCCCCAGGATGGCCCAGTGGGCAGGCCACCCACTGTATGGACTGTGGCTTTGCTCTCCCCAGGATGGCCCAGTGGGCAGGCCACCCACTGTATGGACTGTATGGACTGTGGCTTTGCTCTCCCCAGGATGGCCCAGTGGGCAGGCCACCCACTGTATGGACTGTTTGGACTGTGGCTTTGCTCTCCCCAGGATGGCCCAGTGGGCAGGCCACCCACTGTATGGACTGTATGGACTGTGGCTTTGCTCTCCCCAGGATGGCCCAGTGGGCAGGCCACCCACTGTATGGACTGTTTGGACTGTGGCTTTGCTCTCCACAGGATGGCCCAGTGGGCAGGCCACCCACTGTATGGACTGTATGGACTGTGGCTTTGCTCTCCCCAGGATGGCCCAGTGGTCATGGAGTCCCCTCGTGGATCTGGCGTCGTGTACTCAAGTGGCTGAGGTGCCCCCCCTTCCCTTCCCCCTGAGGTGCCTGTCCTATTTTCTTTCTGATGCCCCTGCAGTGTTCTCTCCGTGGAGTTCTTGTCGTGGGACTGGGCCTTGCCCCTTTGCACAGGACCCCTGTGATCCACGGACAGTGGTTGGACTACATTTAGTAGCTGTATATATTTTGTACATAGTTTATTTCAATATATCTGCCCGTTTCTGATCTCTTCTTTTGGTCTTTGCATTATTTCGGAGGGGGGTGGTTTGTGGGTTGTGACAGTGATCTGTGGGAATGCATTGATGTGTGTGTTGTAGTGGGTGTGGGTGGGTGGGTGTGTGCCGGTAATCTTTTCCCTCCCCTGTGTCGTAGGTGCAGTACTCACCGATGTCTTCCGCGCCGCCGGGCGTGCTCCTGGTATATGAGGAGGAATAGGAGTGCGGGGATGACCTGCAACTCTGGCTCCATACTGCCGGAATCTCCCGTGGAGTGCGTAGAGGTGAGCGTTTTCCCGTTCGTAGTCTGTTTCCGCCGTGTTCTTATCGGCGGTGCTCCCGCCCCGGAAAAGGTGGCAGATTGGTGGGTCGTAATAGGGTGGGCGGTACTTTGTCTGCCGCCGGGCTGTTGGCGGGAACCGCCGCGCTGTTTGTTTGTACCGCTGTGGCGGTCGGAGTGTTAAGTTGGCGGGCTGTGTTGGCGGTTCCCGCCAGGGTCAGAATGCCATTTTTAATACCGCCGGTCTGTTCGCGGTCCGACCGCCGCCTCTCCGCCGACCGCCAGGGTCAGAATGAGGGCCAATGTCTGCCGGCCTCACATGCCTATCCTTTTTTCATCACCCAACAGGGCTGCCCCAGAATATCATTCAATTTACAAGACAGCTAAGTTCCAAAGTGTGTCTTGCATCAAAGATACAATTGTGTACCTACCACAGTGCTCAGAGTTGAAGAGGTACCTATTACATCAATGAATTATGTTATATTATTGAGCAATTGTGAGTGATGGTAGATGTGGTACCAGCGAGTGAGGATGGTCAACTAATTTGTGAAGTTCATGACTTGCAATGGCTGGGGCTTGATGGGTGATCTTTTTTCCTGAACCTAATTAACCCTTTCACACTTAGCAAAATGTACTTGTAGGGTCCACTCTTTTTTCATGGTTCTTCAGAGACCAGACCAGCCAGTTTAGTTAACGAACATAAATCAACACAAAATACTCAAATTCTGTCTCTCTTCTTGTTCTTCAACATCATTGTACTACAGGTCAGGATAGAGCTGGACTGATTCATTACTTTGAGTCAGGAGGAGGAGGATGAAATGATTAGGTTGGGAGTACCTCAACAGCCAGAAGAATTAAGCTATGGACTTCAAAGCGAAACCATGATGGTGATGACACTGAGGCTTAGCTCTATGTAGTGTAGAGCGGTGTGTTGATTTGGGAAATCTACTACATGCTGTGCTGGTTCAAATGTGAAACTCCTGCTTGTTCCTTGTAGCTGGAGACAGACTTTTGATGTGTCATAATCATCATTACATGATGCATGCACTCGGCTGATCAGCCTGGTGTATGCAGCTACTTGTCTACAACTGCTTGTAAATTGCTCTCACTTCTCAGTTAATTGATCTGCCACGACTGATATATTAATAATTGCAGCAGGTTATGTTCTTGCTCTACCTCTGAGTCTTGGTAGTTGGTACACTCCTCCTGAAGCTTACCTTCTGTCCTTTTCCTTGACTCTACAATATCATTTCTGTTTTGCAATCTGCAGGTCTCTTCTTCCCCTGCATGAAAGGTGAAATCTCAATAACCCTCCTGCTTACATGACCAGTTCAGTCAGGCACCAAAGACATACAATCTGAGAAGAATATAGATGCACTGCCAACTTTGGAAATACGGTGTTAGACTTGACATCACTGGCATGGTCTCCCCTAACTTTTTACCTCTACTTCCCAGGTTGTTTTCTGTGTACTGGACTCTGTTGTTGCTGTTGTGTTTGCTCTGAATACTTTACCACTGCTGACCAGTGCTAAAGTGTAAGTGTTACCTGTGCAAATTGTATGTGTACATTGGCTTTCCCATAATTTTCATATTTGATTTACATGTAAGTCCCTAGTAAAGTGCACTAGAGGTGCCCAGGGCCTGTAAATCAAATGCTACTAGCGGACCTGCAGCACTGGTTTTGACACCCACATTAGTAGCCCTGTAAACATGTCGGTCATACCTGCCACTGCAATGTCTGTGAGTGCAGTTTTAAACTGCCAATTCGACTTGGCAAGTGTACCCACTTGCCAGGCCTAAGACCTCCCTTTTATACATGTAAACTACTCCAAAGGTAGGCCCTAGGTCACCCCTTGTGGAGGGTGCAGTGTATGTTAAAGTTGGGACATGTACTTATGTGTTTCACATGTCCTGACAGTGAAATACTGCCAAATTCGGCTTTCACCATTGCAAGGTCTATCTCTCATAGGTAAACTTGGGGGCTGCCTTTAAATATTCTTAAAACGTAGTTTCCCTTTGGGAGCAGATAGACATGTGGAGTTTGGGGTCTCTGAACTCACAATTTAAAACTAAGGCCCTGATTCTAACCCCGAGGGTCGGCGGGAGCACCGCCGACAGGCCGGCGGTGCCCCGCAGGGCATTCTGACCGCGGCGCTTTGGCCGCGGTCAGAAAGGGAAAACCGGCGGGCTCCCGCCGGTTTACCGCTGCCCTCAGAATCCCCCATGGCGGCGTAGCTTGCTGCGCCGCCATGGGGGATTCTGACCCCCCCCTACCGCCATCCTGTTCATGGCGGGAAAGCCGCCATGAACAGGATGGCGGTAGGGGGGGTCGCGGGCCCCTGGGGGCCCCTGCCGTGCCCATGCCAATGGCATGGGCAAAGGCACTGGCCCCCGTAAGAGGGCCCCGCAAGGTATTTCAGTGTCTGCCTTGCAGACACTGAAATACGCGACGGGTGCTACTGCACCCGTCGCACCTTCCCACTCCGCCGGCTCGATTACGAGCCGGCATCCTCGTGGGAAGGGAGTTTTTCCCTGGGCTGGCGGGCGGTCTTTTGGAGACCGCCCGCCAGCCCAGGGAAAAACTCATAATACCCTCCGCGGTCTTCTGACCGCGGAGCGGTATTATGGGGGCGGAATTCTGGCGGGCGGCCTCCGCCGCCCGCCAGAATTAGAATCAGGCCCTAAATCTTTTAGTGAAGGTAGTTTTCAGATTGTGGGTCTGGGGTCTGGCCTGGGCAAGGCAGGATTTTGAAAACAACAGAGACTTCTCTTTGAAGTAGGCCTACTTCAAAGGCAGAAAGGGGTATAAGAGGAGCACCCAAAACCCCTGAAAATCAGATTACGTCTGGATCCAAGAGGAACCTCTGCCAAAGAGAAGAGCTGGAAGCAGGAGGAGGAGTACTGCCCCTTTTCCTATGACTGTGCTTTGCTGGGTTGGCCTGCAGTAGCTGCTTCTACCTGAGAGAGGACAAACACTGACTTTTGTGTGATTTCCCACTGGTGAAGAATCTCCAAGGGCTTAAACTGAGCTTGCCTCAAGTTGTTGACGTCTCATGGACAACAAAGTCTTCTCTCTGCCAGCACTTGGCTTTCTGCTGAAAGTCCTGCCTGCCAAGTGGTGCCCTAACCTGCCTCTGGGCGCTTGAAAGGTGCAGCTGGTAAAAAAGGACAGAAATCCATGCAAAAACCACTGTGCGAGGAATCTTTCGATGCACCACCTGCCTCATGGCTGATAAACGAAGCGCTGCCGTGCTTGTGGCTAAAATTGATGCTCCATCCGCATCGTGGATGGGAGATCAACGCAACGTGGCTGGAGAAGCGATGGGCAACACCCACAGCAGCTGCTGTCAATGACACAAGCCCCCACGCAGCGTGGTTTCTTGACACTGTGCGACCAGATTTCAATGAAACATTGCTGGGCCCAAAAAATCCACGCAAAGCCTGCCTGGACTAGAGGTGCCCATCTGGAATTGACGCATTGCTGTCTTGCGGGATGGAAGAAACGGCACACGCTGACCCGACCGGTTTAGGAACGACACACAGTCTCGCTTGCGAGTGAGAAATGGATGCATCGCTGGACTTTTCCGACGCACACTCGCCCGTGCCGCTTTATTTTGACGCTACCCAGGTACTTTCGTGTGCTAACAGCATCCTCACTGTTTTCTAAGGATTTAAGACTCTTAGGGCCTGATTACAACTTTGGAGGACGGTGTTAAACCGTCCCAAAAGTGACGGATATACCACCTACCGTATTACGAGTTCCATAGGAAATAATGGACTCGTAATACGGTAGGTGGTATATCCGCCACTTTTGGGACGGTTTAACACCGTCCTCCAAAGTTGTAATCAGGCCCTTATTCTTTTTAAAATTCATATCTTGACTTGTGTATGTTGGATTTTTGTTGTTTTGTCTTGTTTTGTTTAGATAAATATTACCTATTTTTCTAAACCTGTGTTGTGTCATTTTGTAGTGTTTTTACTGAGTTACTGTGTGTGTTGATACAAATACTTTACACATTGCTTCAGAAGGTAAGCCTGCCTGCTCATGACAAGCTATCAAGGGGGTCAGCAGGGGTTAACTGAGAGTGAGTCTCCTTTACCCTGACTAGAGTGAGGGCCCTTGCTTGGACAGGGGGTAACCTGACTGCCAACCAAAGACCCCAATTCTAACATTGGTGGCAGCTGTGGGATTGAACTTGCATTTGTACTTGACATACAGTGATTAAATGTACACTACTGTTTTCAGTGCAGAGCATTACGTGACCAGATACTACTTGTCTTTGTGATTTTTGCTTTCTTCTCTTTTTGGATTTTTACCTACTTCTATCTTTGGTGGTAATCCTTTATTGACTCTTGAACTTCATTTGGGAACTCGTTTTTCTGCGTGTGGAACTTTGCACTTTTAACTCTTCATCATGTCTCAATCTAGAGATGCATTCCAGTTGAGGCAGCTCTGCAAAAACCTTGCTTGTCCCATTAAGGGCTCCACCAGGAAGGAGGAGCTGTAGAAAGCACTGAGGACCTAGGTAACAGCCAAGGAAGCTGAGGGGCAATTAGAGGGGGAGGAGAAGTAGGAGGAAGAGCAATTTATCCTCAATGGTATAGTGGGTGGGCCTGTTATGTCCAGTGAGAGGGTTTGCAAAGCAGGTAGTAGTGCGTCATCCAAGGATCTGACTCCTGAAGAGTTGCAGAACAGACAGGCAGAGGGGGCTCACCAGTTGGAGTTGGGGAAAATGAGGATGGCCATAGAAGAGAAAAGGTTATTGATGGCTCATGAGCTCAACTTGCAGGAGCTAGATTAGAGGACCCAGTCTAGTAGGGATGGTGGCAGCAATAACACAGTGCAGCCTGAATGGATAGTGCACATTCCTAAGGACTTTGTGAAGGATTACAAATGGGAGGATGACATACTGTTGTGGTTCAAGGTGAATGAGTCTACCCTCCATATGAATCCGGTCCCTGAAGCTCATTGGGGGGCGGGTCTGTGGAAGAACTTCGAGGTAGAGAGGAGGGAAACTCTGACATCCTTAGGGGATCCCCAGGGGCTCACCTACCCTATCATGAAAGATGCCCTGATCACAAGGTATGGTCTCACCCCTGATCAGTATAAGGGCAAGATTAGGTCCTATAAGAAGAAGGAATCCCAAACATGGTTGGAATGTGTTGATTCTTTTTGCAGGTCACTGGATGGTTGGGTGAAGGGCAGTAAAGTGGCAACGTATGAGGGGCTTTACAATTTGATTGCTCGGGAGCACTTGTACAGTTTATGTTTTCCAGAGCTGCGCAAGCACCTAATTGACAGCATGCTAACTTACCCCAGGAAGCTTGCGCAGGAAGCGGACCATTGGGAGAGCCTCAGGGTCCAAAAGAGGTATGGGGGAGACCATGCTAAGGGTGGACAGTGTCTCCATCAGAAGAAGGGGGGGGTAAGAGTAAAAAGGGAGAGCTCTCTAAAGGGCCCCAACCTAGTTCCCAGGGTAAAGAATCCCAGCCTCCAATAGAAAGAAACCATGGGCCTCTACAGGGACCCCTGCAGAGAAGGGTCCTCGCAAGTGGTTTGCATATGATCAGGATGGTCACATGAGGGGGGACCCCAAATTTCCCAAGTGGACACCTGTACCCACGGGTGCTCCGTCACAGGGTTTGGCCAGTGTAGCGCTTGGGGAGGAGTTGATTCCAAGTGGGTGGGAGCCAGCTGAGATGACTCTTGTCTCACTAGGGGACACTGAGATGGTCCTGAGGACCCTTGTGCCTGATAACACTAAGATGTACAGGTGGTGTGTGACCATCAATGGACAGAAGGTGGAGGCTCTGAGAGACACAGGAGCCAGTGTGACTACAGTGAGGAGTCACCTGGTGTCTGAAGAGCGGATAGATCCCTGTGTACTTCACCAAGTAGTTGTAGTGGACAACTCAGAGCACCTGTGCAGAGTGGCACAAGTTCCCTTTAAATGGGGGCAGTCTCAGGTTCCTAGAAGATAGCTGTGAGTCCAACCATGCCTGTGGATTGTTTGCTTGGCAATGACCTCTTGACAGGAGGTGGAATGCAGGTCACACTTGGGAATGTTGGGTCTGCCTGGGTGAGGCTGTGTGCCTACCCAGTCTATTGCAGCGCATCAGGGTGATCAGGAGACCCTGGAGCCTGAAAGAGTGGCCCAGGTGTCTGCCAGAAGGAGGAAGGGCAAAGGATGTGGGAAACTGGCCCCAGAAGTTTCCACGGTCCAGGAGGAGGCTGAACCTGAGTGGGAGGCCCTGGAGCCTTCATGGGAACAAGTGGCTGAACTGGGTGAGGTTCCTGAGCTGTCACAGTGGCAGCAGGAAGGGCGGCACCCAGGAAGGCATTCTGAGATTCAAAGAAAACATGTCCTACTCTGGAGGGTTTGCGGCGGCAGGCTGTAGACCAGCCTTCTGTCAAGGAGCCTGGACCACAATCGGTTTACTGGGAGGATGGCCACCTATGTACCGAGCCTAAGGTTCCTGAGCCTTTGTCAGCCCGTGTGCAGGTAGTACCCCAGTGCTTCAGAGCCTTCATACTGGTTCTGGCTCATGACGTGCCTTTAGCTGGTCATTTGGGGCAGGACAATACCTTTGAGCAGCTTGTCATCCACTTCTATTGGCCCCAAATGCACAGGCACTCTGATGCTCATTGTAGGCCTTGCCCAACTTTTCAGACAAGTGGCAAGAGTGGAGGTAACTGCAAAGCTGCCTAACAACCTTTCCCTGTGGTTAGTACCCCCTTTGAGATGGTTGGTATTGACATTGTGGGGCCTCTGGTTCCCAAGACATCCATGGACAACAGGTTTATCCTGGTCTGTGGTGGGCCATGCCTTGATGGGGGTTTTTACCCACATGGGGTTCTCCAAGGAGGTGGTGTCCAATAGGGGTACCAACTTCCTATCAACTTATATGAAGTCTCTGTGGAAGGTGTGTGGGGTAACACACAAGTTCACCACACCTTACAACCCCCAAAGCAATGGTCTGGTTGAGAGATTCAATCCGCACAGTGAAGGGCATGATAATGGGCATGTCAGAGCCCTTGAAGCAGAAGTGGGACATCCTTTTCCATGCCTCCTGTTTGCTTACAGGGAGGTGCCTCAAACTGGGCTTGGCTTTAGACCTTTTGAGCTGTGGTATGGCCACCCTGTGGAGGGACCTCTGAGTCTGGAAAAGGAGGCTTTGGAGAAAGCCCCTACTAAACCCTCCCAAGATGTATTCAGTTACCTACTGCCTCTGAGAAACCAGACTGCCCGCTTCAGAGCTCTCGCACAAGAGAACCTGGAAGCAAGCCAGGAAGACATGAAATACTTGTATGACCAGAATGCCACTGTAGTCGAGTTTCAACCTGGTCAGAAAGTGTGGGTGATGGTGCCAGTGGAGTCTAGGGCACTCCAGGAAAAGTGGACTGGGCCATTTGAGGTGGTGGAGCTCAAGAATGAAGTCACCTACCTGGTGGACTTGCGGACTCCCATGAACGCCTTGAGGGTTCTGTATGTGAACCGGCTCAAGCCACACTTTGAGCAGACGGAATTGTCCATGCTCCTAGCAACAGATGACGGGGTGAAGGAAGAGAGTGAGCCTCTTCCTGAACCCCTGTCTGCTGGAGAAAAGGATGGGTCTGTGAAGGGAGTGAACCTCTCCCCCTCCCTGACCCCAGAGCAGCTGAGGGACTCTCACCAGGTGTTGGGTCAGTTCACCACAGTGTTCTTCCTGATCCCAGGGGTCACACACTTGTATACACACGATGTGGACACTGGGGACAGTCCTCCTGTTAAACACAAAGGCCCATATTTGTACTTTTTTAGCACCGCATTCGCGTCATTTTTTGACACAAAAGTGGCGCAAACTTACAAAATACAATCGTATTTTGTAAGTTTGCGCCACTTTTGCGTTAAAAAGCAGTGCAAATGCAGTACTAAAAAGTATAAATATGGCCCAAAGTTTACAGAGTGTCTGAATGGGTAAGGGCTAACATTAAAAATGAAGTTTCTAAAATGTTAGCGTTGGGGGTTATTGAGTTTTCCAGCAGCCCTTGGGCCAGCCCTGTGGTTTTAGTCCCCAAGCCTGCTACTCCTGGTGCCACTCCAGAACTCAGGTTCTGTGTAGATTACCGGGGACTCAATGTGGTCACCAAGACTGACGGGCACCCCATCCCCCGGGCTAATGAGCTCATTGAGTGGTTGGGAGCTGCCAAATAGCTAAGTACGTTTGATCTTACCTCTGGGCATTGACAGATTTCCCTAACTGAGGGGGCTAAGGGGAGGTCTGCATTCTCCACACTAGATGGGCACTACCAGTTTAGGGTGATGCCCTTTGGATGAAGAATGCCCCTACCACCTTTCAGAGGTTGGTCAACCAGGTGTAGGCTGGACTGGATGATTTCAGTGCCACCTACCTGGATGACATTGCTGTCTTTAGTTCCACATGGGAGGAACATTGGCAAAAAATCTGTAAAGTGTTGGAGGCCCTGCAGAAGGCAGGCCTCACTATTAAAGCAATCAAGTGCCAAATAGGGCTGGGCTCTGTGGTGTGCTTGGTACACCAGGTGGGGAGTGGCCAGGTGGGACCCCTACAGCCAAAAATTGAAACCATTCTTGCTTGGGAGCCCCCCAAGACCCAGACAGAGGTGAGAGTTTTTTTAGGTCTCACTGCGTACTATCGTAGTTTTGTCAAGGGGTATGGCACAACTATTTCTCCCTTGACTGGGTTAACTTCCAAAAAGCAGCCCAGAAATGTGATCTGGACTGAGTCTTGCCAGACCAATTCTGATGCCCCGAAGGCTGCCATGTGTGCAGCACCTGTGCTAAAGGCACCTGACTACTCCAAGGAATTTGTTGTGCAAACAAATGTCTCAGGGCATGGTATTGGAACAGTGCTCTCACAGCTTAATGAAGAGGGTCTAGATCAACCTGTAGCCTTCATTAGCAGGAGGTTACTTCCCAGGGAACGTAGGTGGAGTGCAATTGAGCGTGAAGCTTTTGCTGTGGTCTGAGCACTGAAGAAGCTAAGACCCTACTTGTTTGGGACTCACTTCCGAGTTCAGACAGAACTCAGGCCCCTCAGATGGTTAATGCAGATGATGGGTGAAAATCTCAAATTGTTGAGGTGGTAGATCTCTCCACAGGTAATGGACTTTACAGTGGAACACCACCCTGGCACAGACCATGCCAATGCTGATGCTATGTCCAGATTCTTCCGCCTTAGTGATGAGAACTCCCATGAGGTTGGGTAGTTGCCCCCCACTGTCAGCTCGGGGGGACACATGTTAGACTTGGCATCATGGTCTCCGCTAACTTTTTGCCTCCACTTCCGAGGTTGTTTCTATGTGCTGGACTCTGTTTTTGCTGTTATGTTTGCTCTGGATACTTTACCACTGTTGGCCAGTGCTAAAATCTAAGTGTTCCCTGTGCAAATTGTATGTGTACATTGGCTTATCCATGATTGGCATATTTGATTTACAAGTAAGTCCCTAGTGAAGTGCACTAGAGGTGCCCAGGGCCTGTAAATCAAATGCTACTAGTGGACCTGCAGGTTGTGCCACCCACATTAGTAGCCCTATGAACATGGCTCAGACCTGCTACTGCAATGTCTGTGAGTGCAGTTTTAAACTGCCAATTCGACTTGGCAAGTGTACCCACTTGCCAGGCCTGAACCCTTCCTTTTTATACATGTAAGGCAACCCTAAGGTAGGCCCTAGGTAGCCCCATGGGCAGGATGCAGTGTATGTCAAAGGTGGGACATGTACTTATATGTTTTACATGTTCTGACAGTGAAATACTGCCAAATTCAGTTTTCACTGTTGCGAGGCCTATCTCTCTCATAGGTTAACATGGCGGCTGCCTTTAAATACGATTAAGGATTATAGAGCAAATTCCCTTTGGGAGCAGATAGATATGAGGAGTTTGAGGTCTCTGAACTCACAATTTAAAAATACATCTTTTAGTGAAGTTGATTTTTAGATTGTGTGTTTGAAAATGCCACTTTTAGAATTTAGGCATTTTATTGCTTAAACCATTCTGTAACTTTGCTTATTTGTGGATTCCCTGTCTGGGTCAGTTTGACAGTTGGGTTGTTTGCACCTCTTCTCTAGACAGTGACTTAAAGGGAGCTGGGGTTTAGGCTGCATATCCTGATGGACCATCTGGGGTGAGGGGAGGAGTCACTTACACCTGAAAGGGCTGTGCTTGCCCTCACACAATGCAGTCTCCAACATCCTGCTGTGTGTCTGGGGCCTGGCCTGGGCAAAACAGGATCTTGAAAACAACAGAGACTTCTCTTTGAAGTACGCTAGAGCACCCAAAACTCCTGAAAATCAGATTACTTCTGGAACCAAGAGGAACCTCTGCCAAGGAGAAGAGCTGGGAGCTGGAGGAGGAGTAGTGCCCCTTTGCCTGTGACTGTTCTTTGCTGGGTTGGCCTGCAGTAGCTGCTTCTACCTGAGAGAGGGCAAAGACTAACTTTTGTGTGACTTCCCACTGGTGAAGAATCTCCAAGGGCTTGAACTGAGCAAGCCTCCTGTTGTTGAAGTCTCAGGGACAACAAAGACTTCTCTCTGACAGCACTTGGGCTTTCTGCTGAGAGTCCTGCCTGCCACGTGGTACCGTAATCTGTTTCTGGGCCCTTGAAAGGTGCAGCTGGTAGAAAAGGACATAAATTCATGCAAAGACCACTGTGTGGGGAAACTTTAGACGCACCACCCACCACACTGCTGATAAACGACACACCGCCAGCCTTGTGGCTAAAATCGATGCTCCACCTGTATCGCGGCAGGGAGATCGACAAAGCGCAACTAGAGAAACAGCGCACAACACCCGCAGCGGCTGATGTTAATGACGCAAGCCCCCACGCAGCGCTGTTTCTTGACACTGTGTGACCGGATTTCAACGCAACATCACTGGGCGCAGAAAATCCACGCAAAGCCTGCCCTGACCTGAGAGGCCCATCTGGAATCAACGCATCGCTCTCTTGTGGGAGAGAAGAAACAAAGCACGCCGACCCAACCGGAGGAGGAACGACACACGGTTTCACTTGCGAGTGAGAAATCGATGCATTGCTGCCCTTTTCCTAAGAACACTCGCCCGTCCCACTTTATTTTGATGCTGCCCAGGTACTTTTGTGTGCTAACAGCATTCTCACTGTTTTCTAAGGATTTAAGACTCGTATTATTTTTAAAGTTTATGTCTTGACTTGTGTATGTTGGATTTTTGTCATTTGTCAGGCCTAGCACAGCACATGCACAGAACAGGAAAGCAGGAAAAACAAAATGACTCCACCCATGCGGACTGCATGGTGCCGTTCATGTTGCTTTTGCAGCGTGAAAGCACGCATCACACTACTGGCATGTCAGAAAGCAGAGCGAATGAGCTGACATGGACAGACAAGCACTTCGCCCACTAGTTGACATGCGCATTATCTCAACGAGTTTATTTGCAGTCCTCGGAAATCTGCTGAGCACAACTCTGTATAATGCCAATGGCCTAAACAATAAGTGAAAGTGTAGGGTAGTTTAGGGAAGGGGGTAAACCAAGCTATGCCCTGCCATCTCCCATGTTCAGAATTTGGGTCGGATTTGCATGTTTATAAAACCTCAGAGCCTTTCAAAGCAATGTGGTTATATATGTGAATACATTCCTGAAATATCACATACGTTCCTTTCAGACTGACAAAGAAGAGAGATGGGCCCAGATAAGTGGAATTATAAATGATGCTTGAGTAACAGTCTCCTTAATCTATATCCCTATCAGCTGGATTTTTATGAAATGTGCCAGTATTACATATTACTGGGCACAGATGATAGTATGTGAACATGGCAATATGCTTTGATTTACAATATATGGGGTACAGCTGTGCTGTCGCCAAAGTTTCTAGAGATAACGGCGGTACCGTAAAAGTATACTTTAAAAAAAGCCATATATGTTGACATTTGCTAATCTTGTTATTAGGTTGGCTCTTAAAAGTGCCTCTGATTACAAGTGTTTAGTTTATATTTAGATATGCTTTAGCAGCAATTGGTGGATATCATTAATGAATACATTGTCATCTGAGGTAAAATGTACACCTTCTGCACTCTATAGATGAGGTTTTGAAAACACAATGTTTAGGTGATAAATGGAAGACAGGCTGTGATTTCTTAGGATAGAGGACACCATTTTATTTAAATGTCTGCGTGTTTTCTCATGCTCTCCTTAATTTGCTAATGAGTACCTTATTTTATCCTTAAACAAATATTTGAAAACACAAATTGGGTGTGAGTTAATAGAGACATTAAAGAGTTAAAAGTAGTTTACATCTCTGTTTCGATTCGAATACCAGTGAGGTGACCAATATCATTGCCTCCACAATGAATAATTATAAAACGAGGATGCTCATAAGCAGTAAGAGATAAAATGAGAGGTAGGATGTTATTCCACCTTAAACCTTGTTGAGTCTCTCATGTTATTTTTAGCGAAAAATATATAACTGTGTCCAGTAGTGGGCTACTAGACTGTTCAATTAGATAATTTTTAAGATAATACCTTATGAAAGAAACATTGTCATTAGTTATATGTAAGATTGGGCTACTAACATAGCTCAAACACTACTAAGGAGGAACAAAAAGACTGGACTGTATAGCTTCTGAATATTATAATATACCAACAGTGGTTTCAGTGATGTTTAAGGTCATATTATCATGTTAAACAGTAGAGTAAAGGATTAGAAGTGAAAGCTACCATTTACTTGTTAAGTATTTGGTGATTTGTTGAAACCACATGTGAAGCAGAGACTAACTTTAATCACATGATAAAATAAACTAATAGTATGCTATGTAACAACTATAATTGGTCTGTAATAAAGGTTGGTATTGGAGTATAATTTGCATTACTCTACAAACCTAGCCCAATACTACTAGACTTTATGCAAGCATTAGTTAGATTAGGTGAACTGGTGTACTACAACTGAAGTTCAACCAAAGTTTGGGGAAACTCCTATTTATTTCATACTATTAGATTATTAGGAAATGAATCACAGTATTTAAGGTAAATAGAAATAAAGTTGTATTTTACTAAGAACATTTGTCATATGTGCAGCTAATCTGTGAATTATACTTTACTCTAATTATTACTAATGGTACTATTCTTTTGTTTCTTATTTTTATACACAGGTATAGCTACAGTCAACGCAATGGTTTCAAAATACCACCAGAAAAAAAATGAAAATGAAAAAGTATTCTAAACAGTTTGGAGAAACCTTACCCACACCTACAAAAGGAGAAAGTGGATGTTCCAAAAAGAAAAATAGTACAGGTATTACTACATGTTTGTAAAAGGAGAAAGCACTTGGTGCTGATTATATGGTTATGAATGCGAAAAAGCTTCCTGCAATTGCTTTTATGTCTAAAAAACACACCTACAAATACAAACAGGGAGATTGTTTTCTTTTATACAGTGAAACAAGAAGGAAGAACACTGGAAATATTATATGTAAACAGTTTAAAAATAAAGTACTTGGGAATTCACCACAGACTTTACTACAAAATAATCCCACTTCTGAAAAACATACTACCAAACTGAAACATAAACAATATGTTCAACTGATTGTGAGAAAACTGTTTGCTGTAAAAAGAAAATAATTATTTTTTTGCTATCAATGACGTGAAAGTACTCAAATGTTTACTTTAAAAATATAAATTATATAGGTTAGGAAAAAAACTGGAATTGGTTAAACTTTTCAAATATATTTGGAGGTTGTTGGAGGCACACATACATTAGTAAATCATACCTTCAGGAAGAAGCTTACCACACATACACAAATTGGGTCCTATCTGTAAATAATGAAGGACATCGCTATAATGTTATGCATGGCTCTAGGGCAGGGTTAGAAAAAAAACTTTAAAATATAACCAACCACTCAAAACAAGGTTTTCGGGAGAAAGCTTCTAAACGTCCTGTTTACCAATGCAATTGTGTGTCCATTTGCAAGATTGAGACACAATCTATTGAAAACCTACAAGAGGTTATCGCAGTTTGTTTAAAAACATTTGCAAGGCAGAATAAAGTTTTGCAAACATTAGACACCTGTCCATTTAGAAATATTGCAGAGCTACAAGGCCATACTTTAGGCTGCTTTCAAAATGATATGTGTAATTCAACTTTTGACAACATCAAAATATTTTCAAATCATCATTCAAGTGTACAAAAACTTGTATTATCTTTATACTTTGGTGAGTGACAGGCAAAAACATTGGAGCAAATATATTATGCTACACTACACTCTAATCCTGAAAACATCCTATCAATTACAAAGAATACAGTCAGAATACTTTGGTAATGAATCTGAAGTTCCAATGTAGACAAATATTGTATACTCAGATAGTACAATGAACATTCCATTTATGGACTTTAAACAGTATGATTTGGATATTTTACAATTTTATGAAAGCATTTCTGAAATTCCAAATAAGTGTGCATTTTCTGTAGACAGACACATTATGCTACACAAACTAAATACATTGATTTACTACAAAAAAACTGAAAATAACACAGAATACCTTGGGGAAAACTTGCTATTTATCTTATTGTGGAAAATAGATATGATGTTTGTGCTGATCAAATTGTATATTATTATTGCATTGAAAACTGGATTATACCTATATGCCTTGATGTGCAACTTACAATCATTTGGAGAGTTACCCTATACCTTCAGAATTACTACATTTCAATTTGCGTGAAAGTATAATAATTCAAACTTTACATTAATTTCAAACAATTATTAGAATGCAACCTAAATCTGGGACCTTTCAAGCATTAGTGTGTGCACTAAAAGAAAGGTTGTTTTTCTACCATTAGAAAAAAAAAACATTGAAACTGTGGGAGTAGGACACAAATTAGGAGAACCTTTATTTGTGCTATTTAATAGTGTGCCAACAAAAGGTGAAAATAATTGACAAGAATTAATAAGCATTTCTAAAATAAAAGATGCTATTTCCTACATGTTAAAAATAACATACACTACCAAAGTTTTAAAATGAATGACTCCAATGATAGCACTGACCTACTATTTACAGATGTAGCTAATGTTGGCCAGTTTTAGAACATTTTTAAAGAACATAAGACCACTATAGAGTGCACTCACTACAATTTAAAGAATGAATACGTGATGCCTTAGAACTCTATCAGAGCAAAAATGCTAAAGGAGATCCCGTTAGTATCTGTGAAAAAAAGCTTTGAGGCTTGATGTTATCTAATTATATTTCTAATTGGAAAAGAAGGGTGATATCATGATCGTTCTACTCCACTTTCTTCATTGGAATATCGTTGCACAAGACTATGGGGGTCATTACAACCCTGGCGGACGGTGTTAAAGCGGCGGTAGGACCGCCAACAGGCTGGTGGTCTTTTTTTTAGTATTATGACCATGGCGGTTACCGCCATGGTCATCCGCCGCTTCTCCGTTCCGGCCGCCAGGGAGGAGACGACCGCTGGGCTGGAGACCTGGGTCTCCAGCCCGGCGGCCGTCACAATACCACCGCCGGTATTTTGACCCGGCTTACCGCCGTGGATTTCCAGCAGTAGGAACCGCCGTGAAATCCATGGCGGTAAGCACTATCAGTGCCAGGGAATTAATTCCCTGGCACTGATAGGGGTCTCCCCCACCTCCCACCCCCACCCCGACTCCCTCCCCTACACCCTCCAAAACATGCCTTACATTTTTACTTTATTATATGAAAGCGAATTACCCATTACCTTTTATGCTGTTGCGTGTGCGATGCAAACTGGACATGTTTTAGTAATTTAACAGCTAAAGATTCTCTAAAAAAGGTTAAAAGCAATGCCAGAAACTTGGAATATAATTTAAGAAATATTGTGGAATGTCAGTGAAACACACATTAATATTGGTTCCAAAGACATGGAGAACTTAACTGAATGTTGAGGAATTTGGGACCATCTTCTTAGTTTCTTACTTTCAGTTGCGTAGAATACCTATGGAATGATTTATACAGTTTCGTACTCGAAGCTAATAATAATCTGACGGATGTTGCATTTAAAACACCTGGTAAATTAAGTTCTTTAGGTCTAGCCAGCGTTTGCAGATTTTTTAACCACAAATTCCAAACTATGCTTAAGTTTATGACAAATAAAAAGAAAAGTCCCCTATTAGAGGTTTTTGATTTCTAACGGAGAAGGGAGTACCAAGCGAGAGGTGCACCTCATATTCATATGCTGTTATGGATAAAAAATGCTCCCCAAATTTGTACATGACTCCAATTAAACTGTTCTTCAGTTTATTAAGCAATATGTTACCTGTGACATCCCAAATAAAGAAAAGGAACAATCAAAAAACAGTTTGAACACGTTTTTAAATTTCAAAGTCACAAATGCAGAAAATACTGTTTTCAAAAACATGAAAACAAATTGAATCAGTACACAGAATGTTGTTTTGGTTTCTCATGCCCAATTTCAAATAAAGAGTCACCAATCTTATGTCTTCTGTTATGCATGTTGTTAAAGTCAAGTTCTATAAAAACACACTGAATTTAAAAAGAAGACACACATCACAGTGAATAAATGAAAACAACCATTTAATGCTGCATATGTGAAATGCTAATAATATCCCCGTTCACAATCTGTTGCTGATAATTCAACTGTTGTAGCCCATTATGTGACTTCATATATCACTAAAGCTGAGAAAACTGATTTGAAAGAAGTGTGGAAAGAAATATCTGCTGAGCAGTGTTGAACTAAAACACAATAGCAACCAAAGCAAAACACTCCTACAGCTGAGTGACCATTCCTAATGGCCACAGATCAAACATGCCAAGCCAGAAATAGACTGACCTAGGTTGAAATGTCAGATGGCTGAGTCGATGCCCATGCACAACATCTAGATACAGGACAATTTCCCTTGCATACTCACATACTATGTTCCCACTAGGACACCATTGTGCATTGTGCAGCTTTAATGTGTGGCATCTAGCAAGCCTGACTATTCACTAGGTATCAAAGGTGAACAGTCATGTCAATAATCAGACAACATCATGTCACATATACAGTGCAATCTGTACCAACCTAGTACAACAACTCTGAACATGGAGTATGGAAATCAAATCACAAAGTTGTATGTACAACAAGGGTATGCTGTACAGCAGCTGTCAATGTCATTGCAGGGAATCATGTTCAGCCACTGTCTGCATCTCACACAAATGCAACAAAACACACATTTTAACCTGAACTCTGTGTCGCACTCTCTCCACAGGTAACCTTGCCATTGCCACCAAGGAGAGGATATCTGAGACTGTCAGTCCCCCTTCAGGATGAAGGCCCCAGTGAAGACAACAACTTTGGATGTCTGGACACTGACAAACAACCTAGCTCACCTGGGACACCTGTCAGTCAACGGCTCTCAGCCTCACTCTGCCCATATCAACTCCTATCAACCCTGTTGCATCAACATCACAGGCAACCATTCACCCCAAAACCTGTGTCTCAAGGACTGTATGATCTATTGTGTGCCCCACAGTACAGGTACCTAAGTCTAACCCTGCAATCCCTGACAATGAAGGACCTGCAACCACTGGTTGGGCACAGGCACCTGGGGATAAGGTGCATGGGTGGGATGGTGAGGTCCTGAGGATGGGCCCTCAAAGGGACACAACTGACCAAAAAACAATCTCCCAAGTCTTGGGAGCCTACCAAAGTTCCCAAGACAGGATGGGTAAAATCATCACTATGTTGGGGGAAAATCAAAGGCTACAAAGGGACCAACAGCAGGAAGTCATGCAGCAATATCAGGCACAAAATGCCCACATGGCTACTGTTAGCGCACCTTGTCCTTAGTAAGTAAACTTACAAGCAGACGTGTATAGGTCGATGAACCTTTTGAATCACATGGAGTATCCTAGTCATGCAGTGACTACTAAACCAACAACTAACATTAATAACTAAGAAACATTCTATGAAAAACAGTTTAAAACCATCTACTCATGAATAACTACAACTCAGGAATGAGTAAAACAACTTTATTTCCCTATTGATTACAATTCTAAATCATCCAATAGTTCAATCTTCAATCAAACCAATCAATTTATTAATTCATTAATAGAAGAAATCACCTCTTGAATGAAGCATATGCGACAATGCAATTCCATAAACTAGGAATACCAGCAATAATAGTGAAGTTCAGCAAATAAGTTCCTCAGTCATTTGTCACTGTCAACATCACCCTTAACAGCCTACCTAACCAAGATTAGCATCAGTATGTGGGTCTCCATGCGAAAAACCTTTTAGAGAAAACATTCATTTGAAAAAATATATCTAAGAGAATTTCTATAAACAGCGCAGTTGGTACCTAGAAGAAAAGGCATAAAAATCATCAGTCACATTTTCATATCTACATATCAAGGATGGATCAGCAACAAGTCAGTCTTCGTCTTCAGGTCATCAATTAGTCAGCCACGGATCAGGCTCATGGATTATGAGCCCAATATCAGCACCTCAGACAGTGTCTTCTGATGTCATCAATTCTCTCCCCGCAACTCTCACATCATCTCTCTCTTTCTGCCCCTTGTCATGACTTTTTATTAGGGTCTCCCAGTCCATCTCCCTAATTGCTAATTGGTTAGTCAGTCAACAGATATGACTTTAACATACAGTATTTGTTTATTGAATCTACCAATTTTCATACAAGTCTGTTTACAAGATGTGGATTGGTTCTTCATGCGATGTTCTCATCCGGCTCATCAGGTATCGAAATTGTTGCATATCCCACTTCAGTCAGTGCTTCTATTTCTCAAGTCTTGGGAAAATACATTTAGCTTGCTCTACACATAATTGTATTATATTGTCTTCATCATCTCCTGTCCACCAGTACATTGCAGAAAATTCTGGCTAAGTAACTTTAACATTGAGAGGGTCATGGTCAGTGCGTTCTTCCAGTCCTTTGCAAAGTGTTCAATATTTCAAATCTTCGAGTGTGCGAGGTCCAAGGAAACTAGGCCTTTAGTTCAGCTAACGTAGCACTACAAATTAATGCAAAACATAGGTTATACATCTCACTATGACATATTACTACATTTTTCTCATATATTTTCATTATTTCATACAGTTTCAGTCATTTTAGTACACATGGTGATCACACCCCGAGGGTACATTTTCAAACGTACACATCATTTTTATCTATGATTAATTTCTCTACGCATTTATCATTAGTAAACATATATACATCATTAATAATTCTCTTAATTAGCATATCTGCTTTAACACTACCACTGCAGGGGTGCTGAGGGACATCAATACCACCCTGATTAGTTACTCAACACAACATCTGTCCCCTTCCACTAGCAATGTAGCATCTTCCCCTTCACCATCTGCAGCTGCTAGTGGAATGGATGCCTTGCCAGGGGAAGACCCACACCCCCGCAAACATGGACGTCTACCCAGACATCCAGCAGGAGCAGATGCCAAGACTAAGCTCACTGACAGGAAGTAAACCTCACCTGATTAGTCCCCCTTGTGTGCCACAGATACACTATGTTGACTGTTCTGAAACTCCATTTTCACATGGTACAAGGACACTGTACTTGTGTTATTTACTAGTGTAGCAGCTACCCTGATGAAATCATTCACCATGACTCCATCCATCACTGTTATGTTCATTTATATTAGTATCATTGTTACAGTTTTCCTTTTGATATGCACAATAAATCACTGTTAAACACAAGTCCTATGTATGTGTCCTTTATAATCCATGTACAAAAGTTATGCATGCCAGCTCTGGTGTGGTCATGCCCCCCATGTACTGGACAGCCATTGTAATTGATATCAAAAAGGGACTCTATCAGACGTAGACTCATTACAACAGAAATGTAACAGGACAGATGTCAAGAGGTTGAAATCCAGTTCTTCACAAATTTATAGTTAATATTGCAATCAGCACATAGAGCATGACTCAGAGTACCATCAGGATGTACACAATGGTGTTATACAATGCAAATACACAGGATACAAAAGTCAGGCTAATGGTAATCTACCTACAAAGCAGAGACACACTGATAGGTCCTCTGTATCACCTGGTATATATAGGCTCTTCACATACCCTTACCACAGTTTCTAAATCACATATCCCATGGAACATACAAAGATTATAACTGAGGTACTCAGTTTTGAAACCATACACTAACATTGGCCCATACCTGTGGGATTGTCACTCTACAGTGACATGAACCTTGCACCACAAAATAAGAACAATATTACAGCTAGGTCCAATGGCAATCACAAAGTACTCCGGCCCATTGTGAGGCGAGAGGCCATGATCCAACCTTTACACATGTGCCATACACTTCTCTAGATACATAATTTACTATTTGACATCCTCCTGTACCCCACAGGTGAAAGAAATGGGTAAAGCATTTTCCACACCAGTTTTATGACAGTTTAACAATCAAGGTGGAACCCCAATTAAACAAATCACCAGGTATCTTTCATGTACACTTCTCATGTCTGTCAGCAATTCCCATTTGCTTCTGACAGTATACCTCAAACCAAGGTTGCAGATCCAAACAGGATCTGGGGAAATCTGTGAGTGAAAGGGAAAAATGATAGGACATTGCACAAAACATACCTCACATCTGAGAAGTCCTTTCCAGAAGTGTAAGTTAGCATCTGCTGTAAAAATACATGAGAAGGCAGAACAATTTGTCCCGTACACAATGCAAGCTTTCAGTCTGCATTCACAACTCACTCATAGGTAGTGGAGCTCATTCCAACCCCATAAATGAAGCAAGAAAGTAGGTGTGTTAGGAGTCATCTACGTCTGGTTGTACACTTACATTACAACATAGGTCTACTTCATATACCTGTGTGTCAGTTGAAGTACTGATTGATGAGATCTGTCCTAGAGTCACCTGCTTCATCTTCTTCTGGCTCTTTTTCACTTGGCATATCAGCATTTCGCCCACAGGTTCAGATGCCTTCCCCTCATCTACTATAAATGGTATCTGACGTCTCAGGGATAGATTGTGGAGCATGCAGCAGGCAACTATTATTTGACATACCTTGTGGGGCGATTAGAGGGGGTATCCTCCAGCTAAGTCCAGGCACCTAAATCTTGCTTTCAGGAGCCCAAAAGTCCTTCAGGAGCCCAAACAACCACTCAACTACACACCTTCTCCTCTTGTGGGACTCATTGTAGTGGACTTTCCCTGGCATGGTTGGGTACCTCACTGGTGTCAACAGCCAAGGACCATTTGGATAGCCACATTCACCTGTGAACACAATGTGAAAACAACACATACATGTATGTGTGACATGCTGCATTGTGATGGCAGGAGAAATAAATCGCAAACACACAGTTCAATGGTAACTTACCAACCAGCCAGGCCTTATCTGTGCACGATCGTGTCATGAGCAGTGGGACATTGCTGTTTCGCATGATGAAGTAATCATGCACAGAACCATGGCTGTGACTTGTCACTTACTAGTCTGCCAGACACACCATCTGAATGTTGATTGAGTGGTAGTTTGTTTCTGTTCCTATACACCTGTTTTTTTGCACTGGGAGGGGTCAAGGCTACATGGGCGCCATCAATGGCTCCTACCACCTGTGGAATGTGTCCCATCTCATAAAAGTAGGCCAAATCTGTTCAGTGGGGATACCTCATGTAGCTGTCCAGGTGTTTCAGCAATGCACACAGTACATCCTTCAAAATCAGACTGAACATGTGCTTAGAAAACTCAGCTCATGCTGTTAGAGCCACTGCATTCTGAAAGGATCTAGCGGCCAGGAAGTGTAGCACTGGAACGACGATAGGTATGCTATAGGGATTGCGAATGCCAGGCATCAGATCTGGCTCCAACTGAATACCAAGATCCATGATGGTATGACGATTCAGACAATTTGTCTGAAAGACATGCCTTTTCTCCATGGTCTACAGGTCTCCTAGTGGACGGTACATTGGTGATTGCTTTACTCTCCTCACGGCAGGATAACTGTGTGAAAAAAGTAAGCAAAGTATGTAAAATGCAGAATGCACACATCATGTACAGCTAATTACATTCCTCAAGCCTAATAGCTGTAGAGGCAGCTACTACATCTGACATATACAGTACAGCACACAGCTATGCATCCGATTACAGCCTCCTTGGTGCACATTGCCAACTATAACAATAGGATAGAACTTATGAAACAACTGTAACTGTCAATGTGTGTAAGACTAATCTGCTATACATAATTCTCACCTATTGTTGGACTTCATCAACATTTTCCAGCAAATATGAACCTCTGAGTAGGTGTACATAGCTATCACCACATGTCCTCAAACAACACAGCTTTTACAGCACATATGCACAATATGTCACTCAAACATGAGGGCAGTACGTACAGATGTACAGCACGATGGGGAGTTAAGTCAATGACACAGATTAGGAAACACTTCCATACATCAAATGTTCTCAAAATGGTAGGGGCCTGACCTACTGTACTGGACAGGAGGAAGTGACCTATGTCCGCCGGAGGAAGTAGTCATGGCGGTCACAACCGCAGTGTAACTTGCCATTGGAAGACACTGCTGCCTTTGGCGGATTTGGGCCAATAGCGATGTCTGTCGGCGGTGACGGTCATGTACGTGACGGCCGTGACCGCCATCTTCTCAATATTGCTCACTTGACTCCTCACACTGCTGCCAGCTAGGCCTCCATGACGTGAGCTGCTGTGTACTGCCACTGGGAGCTATCATGCTGTGCCCTGCAGGTGATAGGGCCCCTACTTTCACCACTGAAGAACTGGAAAAGCTAGAGGAGGAGGTCTTTGCCCCTGTATGGACAGCTATATGGTCAGCCACTGATCCCTGTAATAGCCCACATTTTGGCAGTAGCCTACCCTGAGGTGGATGGGCATTTGAGTTCAGCATAGCAGCCACAAGGGGGTAAGTACTGACTGAATTCATGTACTTTCCTCTGACAATTTGGTGTGTGCTGTCTGTCTCAGTGTAGCAGCCGTGACAATGCAGTAGGTGCTACAGGTATTTTGACTACTTGGAATACATGGTGCCTATATCAATCATGGTAACAATGCCAATATAAAAAAGAGATCTGGCCTTTGGGTTGTGCATGAAGACATGTTGATCACCTGTGTCCAGCAAAATTTATGACTGCATGTGGAGATGCACATGTGACTCTACCCAGCCATATATATATGTCTGTATGCTGCAACATTGGGCCTGATATATTAGTTACAGGGCCTAGTTATCCTGTGTCCTGAAACAGTTGTAGACTTCCTGTGAGGCTGACATCCGTTGCAGGCAATTGGTATGGCCAATATAAAACTGTCCCTGTGAGGTTTGAGGAGGTGTCCCCATTGTCATGTCATAATCATACAATGGGGTATGTGAAGTTTGTAAAGAATCAACATCCAACAATGGGGGACTCATGTTGATCCCTAACATTGTTTGGAATTACATTGACATGTGGACAAATAACTTGTATCCCAATGCCTTTGTTGTAGAGAAGGTAAGTTGCTAGACTATTTTACCCTCTGACCATGTGCATTTTCCATGCTAAGTATGCCAATGCCATACATATAAGAGTCCTATATATGGTATTTCCTGCCAACATCATGTCGCAATGAATTCATGGTGGCTGATCATGTAGAGTAGGCTATTCTTTGCTACACTTACCTTACCTGATCTGGGATGCTTGGTCAGGTTTGTTTTTGGCTCACCTCACATTAGCCTGTTTTAATGGTTTAGCTGGACTTCCATTTCACATACACCTGTTGGTGTTTTGGGGTATGTTGTCAGGAAAATAGCAGTCATGTAGGTGCATGTGTGCTTCAGGTCTACATTGGTTTTCAGTGTGTTGTCAGGAGTTAGCTAGTGGGAATCACAAGTCAGGACAGCAGATATAGGTATACTCATGCTGTCGTGGCTCTGAATCAGCATGTCAGGTGGAATATTATGAGCTCTCCTAGCAAATCTTATGCTGTCCATAGTTTTTTTGTAGTAACTGTGCTCTTTATAATTGTCTATGGATGTATCATGTGTGCTATGTAGCCCCCAGTTGCAGTACACAAAGTTATAGTGTATTTGGCAATGTCTGTGAATAGTGACTACAGAAAACCCTGTAAGAGTTAGTACACATATTTACAAAGCTGTTCTCCAGACATGGAATGACAAATTGTGATGGCTACTGTATGGGACTGCAACATGTTGTGTATTCATCAGAGAATGTTGCCATTGTGTCAGTTATGTACAGAAGGATCAGCTAGGCATGTGATTGGAAGGTTAGGTACTGTGTCATATGTGAAGAGAAATGAGTTTCCTTTAATGGAACATGACGTTTGTTGATGAAATGGGAAAGTGAGGAGTTGGAGTAGGCCTGACATGGTGTTATCTGTCAACTGCATTTCCTTAGATTGATAAGATGATGGACAGTGATGAGCTGTATGGGGATGAAATATTTGCTTTAGCTAGGCCATGATGAGAATGATACCTTAGAGTTACAAGTGATTTGATGGGATGGCCAAGTAGTACTCAAATACTTCGCTTATGATGTTGGTGAGACAGATTACAAATGGGGTAGTTGGAAGTATCATATTTTGACATGATGTAGGATTTGAGGGCTTTTTACTGGGGCTTCCCTGGCAGGAAGTGCATACCCACAGTTGTACATGTTGGGATGTGTGTATGTGAAGAATGTGATTGACCTCTCTCCCGCTCTCTCCCTCCCTCTCTTCTCTCTCTCTCTGTTTGTGTGCTTCACCATCCGCAGGCAAAGGAGACAGGGCACTGTCAAGTGGGGATGCTGCCGGTCATGGGACTTGGAGTGCTAAGACCACCAACAGTGAGAGACCCAGTGGCCCTGAGGGTGAGGGGAGTGCCATGGGGAGAAAGGATGTACATCATCATCCTCTGAATCTTCCTCCAGTGGACACTCCCTGGCACTGGCTGACCCATCTGGGACCACCCCAGCACCATCATTGTCGGCCACCACCCTTTCAACCACCGCCCTCCCTGTAGCTCCCCACCCAGTTGGCCGTGCTCACTCACCCAAGAGGGTGGGCATCTCCTTTGCTGCAGGCATCTCTGCCCAAGCCTCTATCAGTCCTGCTGCCCTCGGTGAGGAGGCTATTGACCTCCTGAGGTTGATCTATGTGAGTCAGTCAACCATCGTGAATGCCATTCAGGGGCTTGCAACTTAAGTCCAACAGAGTAATGCATTCCTGAAGGGCATTCACAGTGCACTGGCAGGCCTACAGCGATCCTTTCAGGCTCTGGCCTCCACACTGATGGCAGCCAGTCACCCTTTGTCTTTGGCCCCTTCCACCTTCCTCTTCCCAATCCCAAACCCCTCCTCCCCACCCCAGCCAAAGCACACAGACAGACAAGCATGCATCCACCTCAACATCCAAAGGTTACTTAGACAAACACAAGCTCCACAGGACACACCACCAGCATGCACAAAAGCAACATACACCTGTAGACACATCAACAGTCACAACCTGCCCTGACACCTCATCACCCTCAGCCTCACAGACACAGCACCTGACATGCCTGCAGACACCACACCAACATTCACTGATCTAGCCACTAGACCTATCTTACCCACAGACAGCACAACAGCAGACCCTGAGATGTCCACCCTAGTCACCACATCACAACTACAGACACACCTATATGCAACACATCGACCATACCTGCAGTCACCACTCCAACAGTCACCCATTCATCACAGCATCTCCCAGCACTTCCACCCTCCTCCTCCCAAGACACATAAACACCCACACTCACCCACCCACAGACACCCACCACCCACAAGCATACCTTGCATACACATGCACCCAAGACATCCACAACACCTCAGACAACCACTCTCTCTCCCTCCACACCCAAACCTTTTTGCCATGACCATTCCCGTTTGTCAAAGAAAGCTTTCATCTTGGTGTTTGCCATTTTCTCTATTTCTCTCCTACCCTGTGATACCCCTAAACATTCTGTATCCCTCCCCAAGTCCGGCCCTTCGACCTCAAAGATCTTCCCTGCCCCTCCTGAGAGTATCCATGTCCCTCCCTTGAACAAAAAGTCAACCCCTCCCAAGAGTTCCCAACTCTCCCCTAAGCCTTGATTTAAGCCCCCCTCCAAAACCAAAACCCAAAGGTCCCCCTCCCAATCCAAAACCCAAACTCCTTCACTTCAGCCCCCCAATGCCTGAGGTGCCTGCCTGCCCCCTTGATGCTCCTACCTGTGGATGTTACATAACAGTTAGGAGTCAAGTTGGGGCACACACATGTGCTTTGTGTGCATGTTGCATGTTAATTTATTGGACATTATAATTATTTATTTACAAGAAATATATATTTGGACCAACCTGTTGTTGGTTTCAGTGTTATTCCTTTGTCCTACATTTCTTTACTTAGGGCAGTTTTGGTCTTGGCTGACATTGTGTGTGAACATGTGTGTGTCACTGGTGGCTGTGCTACCTGTTTTGTCTGGGCAGCATGTGTGGTTGTGTGCAAAGCATTTCTCTCCCAGTGATGGATGTGTGTTGTGTAATGGCCATGTGTATGTTGGGGACATGTTGTTATGTTGGTATTGAGTGGTGTTTGTGTTGACGTGTTAGTTGCAGTGTTATGTGCCTTTGTGTGGTTGGACTGTGTGCATGAGTGTGTGTGGAGAATGGTATGTCAGATACGTTGTGATGTGTGTTTGCAGGGTATGTCGTATGCTGCGTTTTTTGGATGTGTGAATGCGTGTGTTTGTTCCCTGGTGTTGGTATGTTGTATTGTATGTATGATTTGTCAATGAGTAGTGTTTATTGTGGGTGCTTGCCAATGCTTTGCAGATGTTGCAATTGTGGTGTAGTTGCGTCGTTTGATGGTGGTGTGTGTTACTGGGTGTGACTGTGCCGGTGCTGTGTATCTGGGGATTGGTGTGGGTTTTTGACGTGTGTGTGTGTGATGGCCGTATTGTGCATACTATGTATGTGTGGGTGTGTATGTGGCTGTGTGTGAGTGTTCGTGTTGGGGTTATGTGTGTGTCACCCTTACCACCCGTTCCCGAATTGTATGTTATGTGTGCGTAGGTACTTTTATATTTACAACAGTGACAGATACGTGTGTGTACTCACGGTTGCAGTGGTTGTTGTTGTCGCTGGTTCCAAAGTTTGCTGGGTGAGCAGCATGAAGATGTGTGGATAAGGTTCCATTATGGAGCCAAACAAGTATGGCTTCCTGAAGGTGAGAGTCCCATTTTATAAAGTTGGTTTCTGCCTGGGTTACCATAGTGATGTGACCGCAGCGGAAACCTTTGGTGGTGTGCAGCCTCGTAATCTGTTTGACAGAAACACGGTCTCCACCGGCCTGCTACCGTCATCAATGGCGGCCTGACCATACTGGTGGTGCCGGCTGTGGTTTGGCTGTATTCTGTTGGAAGTACTGCCATGGTCATAATTTGACGGTCTTATCCGCCAGCCTGTTTGGCGGTTTGACTGCCACTGCCAACATGGCAGTCCTGTGACCGCCAAAGTCGTAAAGACACCCATAATGTTGTGAGGGATGTTAATAATGAAACATTTCATGTGATTGGAACTTACAGCTGCTTAATACTAAGTAATCGCTGCAAACCTACATTTGATAATGCAACTAATAAAGATTTTAGTTTTTTGGCACTGTTACATCTTTTTAAACCATGACAAAAAGAGGATTGGAACAACAATATCATATGAGGACGTTCTATTTGAGTACAAACCCAATATTACAATACCAGAGTTCCAGATTTATGTTGACACGAAATTTTAGAGGAAAAAATCTAATCAGAAATATTATGCAATAATGCAAGTAGGAATAACCGCTCTAATTTTACACCTGTAGACCTACTTTGACAACCAAATATTGGTAATGAAGGTACTTTTGTTATTAGTGAAGGTAGAACTTGCTACAGGCAAATAAGTAAGGATGGTGAAAGCTTTACTTACTTTCTATCACAATTAAATGAATTAAGGATGGAAAAACTTCGAAAACTTGTAAAAATTAAAACAACTGTCAATCATGGATTTCAGCATGTAGATGGTTTAAATATGTTTTCAGATTTTCAGCCTTTAATCAAATATATATCACTCCAGGCTGTATACCGGAAAGAGTTTTCTTTAAAAAATTTTATAAATTCTTACCTACAAAAAGTAACAATTTCAAACTTATCATGTGTTGTTACTGCTCCAACTGAATTAACTGCACTCAATACTAAAGGTATTACATTACACTGACTACTACTACTACCATTAGAACATAATGATAAGCTAGACTACTTAAAATTAAATTGTGATACTTCTCAGAAACTTGGTACAGTTCGGAACAAATTACACATTTTGATTATAGACAAGGTTAGTATGGTTTCCAACTTAAAGATTTATTTTGTTTACTTACCTTTGACAGAACTACTGAAGCCATCTGATGATAATCTATTTGGTGGAAAACGTGATAGTTTTTGGTGATCTACTTCAAATTACTCCAGTTAAAGGGGAGCCAAATGTTAAATCTGTGGCAGCCAAAGAAACTAGAAACTCCTTAGCAAGTATAGGCAATGTTAATATTTGGTAAAATTTTTCAATAGCAAACTTACACAAAATCTGAGATTAGAAAATGATGAAGAATATGTGAAAATAGCTAAAGATATTAGGTTAGGAATTGTAACTGAACATGCAAAAAATATGCTTAAAACAAAAAGTATGCACCTACTTTATTCCCACATGTAAAAACTACAGCACATGTTATGCATTATCTTCTTTTCGAAAACTATCCCTTTTTTATTTGATGGCCACTCTAGAAGAGTGCTCTAATTTATATATGAAAGTGTTATCTATGGAAAAAGAAACATTTACATTTACCTTGTAAAGATTGTTATGAAACTCATGGAACAAATATTCCTATAACTTAATCCTTATTTACAAAATTATTAAAAATTGAGAAATTGATAAGAGACTCAGGGCCTGATAATGAGTTTGGCAGTCAGATGAGCCGACCACCACATTTGTGGGGATGAGACTGCCATCAACCCAGCGGCCACCACCCTAGTTGTACAACGATGTTGCCACTGGGCTGAACAAGCAGGAGCATCATATAACAATGTTTCCGTTGGTCAGCCCTGGGGGAACAGTGAAACTGTCCTGGTCTTGGATCCCTTAAGGGAGGCATGGCAAGGGTCTTGGATCCCTTGCGGGAGGCAAGGCCAATACCATGGCACAACAAGGTTGTGGGCAATGTAAGGCCCCATTTGTGGCCCCAGCACTTCTTTTCCACCAGCCTTTTCATGTCAGTGAAACCACCATGAAAAGGCTGGCAGAAAGGGAACTCGTGATCAGCATGCTGGTGCTGAACTCAGAACTGCAGTGGCTGACCACGAGTTTGACTGCCATTAGCCCGTTTGGAACCATGTTTCTGGTGGGGACAGTGGTCCCCTGGCGGTCTGACCCCCAGGATTGCAATGTGCTAGTAAGACCACTGGGAGTGCGGCGGTCCAACCACCACCGCAAGGCTGGCAGTCTCAAGACCGCCAACCTCATAATGAGGCCATTATTTTTTTGTAAAAAAAATGCTGGGTCATTTTACAATGCAATTTGGATGTAGAACATGGACTTGTAAATGGAGCAATGGGACATATAGTAAATTTTGTAAGATGCTAAAGTGATGATCAAATTGAATTTGGTATTGTAAAATTTGGCAATGTCAAGACACCAAAACAAATTTCAAGAGCAACAGCAAGATCTCCTCTAATAAAATACTTATATATTCGAAGAGAGCAATTTTCTTTATATTTAGTTAATGTTGTAAGAATACATAAATCTCAAGGATTAAGCTTGGATTATGAATTAATTAAGATTGGCAGAACTGTTTTTAAAAAGGGTATGGTACATGTTGCTTTATCATGTGTTAAAGCATTACTGGGACTACATATTATAGATCTAGTTGACACCAAAACTAATGCCACCACTTCTCATGTATGCAAATATAATCATTTAAGAAAAATATATACTCCTTCTCTGGGTAAATATTCGGTGGTGTGTAAACCTAAAATATATATAAAAAGGAAAGAAAGTTTCACAACCAATGAGCCTTTAGAAACTGTGGAACTATGTAAAAGAAGACAAAAGAACACCACCTTGACGTTTTAGATTTTCAGTTCAGTAATACAAATGGTAGTAATGGTAAATTAACTGCACTTATGTGTGTCCAACATTAATATTTTTTTTATATACATTACAAACAGTAATAAAAAATGGTGCTGAATAGCTAAATGTCTTACTACCTAAGGCATAAACATGTATTCAACAAATACCAAGGCATACAAATAGCAAGGTCTAACCACAGCACTCAATCTCAGTCTCAGTAGATATTGTTTGTGCATATTTGAAGTCACAAAGATCCTGGACCAATTGTAATGTCATAAGATGCGGCCCATTTATAATATGGATCATCCATTCATAGGCGAATTGTGCAGAGCACTCAAAGTCAAGAAGAATAAATCTGAAGGGATCTGTATATAAACTTCACCTCTTAAATGTCAAGGAGGCAAATAAATTCAAACGTTTGTAGCCAGATTGTGCATTATTCAGTGCAAACCCTCATGACGCGGCCACTTTGCTTCACAACTTCTCTCACAGACTAGGAAATATCATGGCCTCATAAAACAGGACTATTTATCTCACAATCTGGCTATGGACTTTTGAATTTTTTTGCTTCCTTATGACATTAATTTATGCCTCGAAAAAGTCACATTAGTGACAAAACACGTGTTGGCTGTTAATGAGCAAATTGATAACGAAGAACTGATTAACATGATTGAAATTGTTGGCATCTCAATCTTGCAATAAAGAAGAATTTGCTTTTCAAGAAAGGCTGGTCCGGAATCTTTGTGACTTCAAATGTATGCAAACAATATCTACTGGGACTGAGACTCAACGTGGGCAGGTCCAGATACATTTCTATTGCATGTGCGGCAGAGATCTGATTGAATTATCCGGCACCCCCGAGCTGACCAGTTGCTGCCACTCATTCGTGAGGAATCACATGAATATTAAAAGCATGCGAAAAGAGAGGGAACTTGTGGGACACCTGGGGTGATTGCTTCAGATCTAAAGAAAAAAGGTCCATTTAGATCTGCTGAGCATGGTTTTGGTGGAAGCAAGCTCTCATTCCCTATATGCCTGCTGAGAGCTACAGACCATATAAGAGTACCTGGTGATCAGTGGTATCAAAAACTGATGATATCTTTAGTAGAATCAAGGTACATTGTGTGCTTTGGTGAAGCAAAATCAGAACTTCTCTGATATTTAGAAATGTGGATTTTGTACTTCCATTTCTGGTGATTTGCAGCAGTTTTAAGACCTTCTTAGAGTTTCTCGTTGCTGAAATGGGTGAAACATCTGATATTTATATGTTTCCCTTGTTTTCATTGCTCGATGTGTAATCATCAGAAAGTGTCACTCCTGGTTGTTAAAATGTAACTCATGATTACACTTAGATTATGTAAATGTAACACATGGCAATCTGAAACCTTGGCAGTTGTGTTTTTTCTTATTTTTAGCTCTTTTCAGGCCATCTGGGACTGCAGGGGGAGCCTCAAGGCCCCCCTGCGGTCCCAATCGGCTCCTGCCAGAGTCGGCATTGCTCAAGGAACCAGGGAGCTGCTTTAAGTAGCAGATCCCTGATTCTTGGAGAAATGTTTTCCACTTTGTTCCTTGCACGCATATCTGCCTGAAGGGAACAGAGAGGAAAGCTCTGCTTTCTGCCATCTGTCAGAAAGTGGATTTGTTTGCTTTTGCATGGTGGGAGCTGTCAGCTCCCACCAAGAAAAAGAAAACAGCTATGTCCCGGGAGCAGTTCAGTGGCTCCTTGATGGGGCTGCACGGCACCCTCCTACAAGTATAGCTCTGGGGAGGTGGGGGTCCAAAACAGACTCCCTTTTTTTCTTCTGTTTGCTACAGGGAGGATGTGGCCCCTGGTTAAGAAAGCTTTGGGGAGGTGGCAGTACCTGGAGCTAAGGGGGCCGGGCACCCCCCTATTTAATTCATAAAACCCCGTGGAGGTGGCAGTCCCCAGGGCAGGGGGGCTGGGTGGCCCCCAATTGTTTAATTGATTAAATCCTCATGGAGGTGGTGGTCCCTGGGGCTGTGGGGGATGCTGATGGGGCTCCCCCATGTGAATAATTAATTTAGCCCTGGAGAGGTGGTGGTTCACGCGATCCTCTGCACATAATTATAGCTTCACCCCGGGGAGGTGACAGGCCCTGGTGCCACTGGGTGGCCAGGCAGTTCCCCCCACGCTAAAATAGAATAATTCCCCCAGGAAAATGCTTTTTAGTCCTGGAGGGTCCATCTGGGACCCCACCACCAGAGCTAAACGGTCTGTATGTCTGTACCCTGGCACCTTTTCTTTTATTTGCATTTTTTTCTGGGACTTGGCTGCGGAGTTCCAAGAAGGATGCCAAAACTTCCTGATTGAAGTATTGACAGCTCATCAGATCTCAGCAGGAGATCAAGAGGGGCTGAAATCCGTCGCATCCCTATATATACAAATTTGCTTTCCCCTTAATTTCTCAAAAGCTACAGTACAGCTTTACACTAAAACACAAAAAAGGTCATTTTCTGGACCAGGACCTACCTTTCTGCCAAATGTAGCATAATTCCATTAAGTGGTTTTGGTGCTATCGCTGTTCAAATTTTCCAATGAATGAAAGGGCCTCATTACAACCCTGGCGGTCAAAGACCGCCAGGGTTGTTTTGGTGATTGTACCGCCAACAGGCTGGCGGTACAATTTGCCCTATTATGACCATGGTGGTAGCGCTGCGGTCGCACTGGCGGGACCGGCCGTTTCCCGCCATTGTTGTCCCGGCGGTTATAATCCGCCAGGGCAGCATTACCTGCAGGGCTGCCCTGGGGATTATGACTCCCCTTCCCGCCAGCCTGTCCATGGCGGTAGAGACGGCCATGGAAAGGCTGGCGGGAAGGGGAGTCGCGGGGCCCCTGCACTCCATGCCCTTGGCATGGGCAGTGCAGGGGCCCCCAGGCACAGCCACACCCTGCTTTTCAATGTCTGCACAGCAGACATTGAAAAGCGCTACGGGTCGCACGGCCGCAACACCATTAGGAGCCGGCTGCAATGTTACGGCCGACATCCCCGCTGGGCCGGCGGGAGGAAACTCTGTTCCAGCGGGGATGTTGTAATGCATCCGGCTGGATTGTGGCTGCTTAGGCGGCCACTCGGGATCCAACCTTGGCAGGCGGCGGAGGTTGTAATGTAGAGAAACTTTCCAAACAGTAGCCCAAGTGAGCATTACATTTTCTTGGAAGATTCATCAAGGGGCTCCAAAGCTGTTAGCAAAACAAAAAACACTCTCTCTATAGAAACTTGGTCGTAACTATAACTGCCTCGTGGTGACTGCCATTAGGTTATATAGATATATTTTAAATATCTATGTATCTACATATTTATAGCTATATATATAGACCCAAAACCACTGGACGGAATTACACCAAATTTGGCAGAAAAGTAGCTCTTGGTCCAGAAAGAGCCCTTTTTGTTATTTAAAGTAAATCCATTCAGTAGTTTTAGAGAAATTAAAGGAAATTTAAATTAGTATATATAAGGACACAAAGGATTTGTGACCCCTCCCAATCTCGTGCTTAGATCTGAATGGCTGAAAACACTTTAACAAGGATGTGTTGTCAGCCATGTTGGGACTCCAGCAGCTGAGTCCCAAACAAAAAGTACATATATATATATATATATATATATATATATATATATATATATATATATATATATATATATATATATGTATATAGATAGATAGATAGATAGATAGATAGATAGATAGATAGATAGATAGATAGATAGATAGATAGATAGATAGATAGATAGATAGATAGATAGATAGATAGATTTTCATTAACACCCGTCCTACCTTCCGAGCAGAAACACCGCTCTGAGGACTCGTCATTAATTTTTATTTTTGTTTTATTTTATCCAATATTTTCCTCCATAAACTGCATTCAGTGCAAGGGGAAGGGAAATAGGAACATTCTGGTCAACGTGTTTCAGCGTTATGCCTTCAATGGGACCATAGAGTGTTACATTATCAATGGTCTCCTTAAAAGGTGTTCACACAGTGTAGTCCCTTTACCACATCCTTAAAAACAATACTAGAGCTTGTAGTTTACTTTTTATATGTCTCAATTCAGTGCCATTTTTTAACTCTTATTCAAATTTCTGTAAAGTACAATGAAGCAGCTATGCCCCCATTGAACATGTTGTAACACATTTTCTCCAGCTCTTGATATATTGCCTTTCACTTTGCAGCACCTTTTAACTTCATAAACATTTAAATTATTTATGCTTTTTTTCTAAATCACTATAAGGTGTAGTGTGCTTAATCATGACAGCTGCCATTTAATCATCATCCTCATATAACTGATGAAGTATCCTCTCATCCACTCAAATTTCTCTTAGAAGAATGTCACAACTCTCTATAAATATACAAAGGGCTTAAATTTAAGAGGAACAAATAGATTCTTTTAGTTTGAAATAGAGTGCTCGTGCATATGATATATTTTCTGTTCAATGCATAATTAGATCTTCTTTTTCTTGCCATGTCATGCTTATCAAGCTAATCAAGTAACAAGCAACCCAAGGAGCACTGCTATCATTTGCATTATAGTCCATTTTCTCTATAATTACAAATGTTTTCACAATATTTAGTTCAGTTGTATTTAGGAAATACATGTGGCCAATATCTCATTAGTACCCCATAATTTAAGACTTTTTGAACCAAACATTTTTTATAAATGCCCATGTAGCTCAGCATCTAGGTTATGTCCATATGGGGTCAGTGCTCATAACAAAATTATTAAGCGTGATTAAATTCTCTTTCATGTTAATTGTATATCTCCTACACGTTTTCCCATTGTGATATGTTTAATTGCATAGTACTTTAACCCACTGATGTCACCACTATGTTTTTAATGGAAATGTTTTGCAAGTGAGTAAATCATTCCCATATCAGAAAAATATCATCTATGAATCCTGTCCACAAGATCAAATGCAATAGGCTTTCTTGTTCCTCTTCTTTGTCAATGGTTTCAGCTTCCCACAATCCCATCAATAGATTTGCATATGCTGGAGCAGATGAAGTCCCCATAGCTGTAACTTGTTTTTGTAAATAGTCTACACCATTAACTCCTTCGCTGCCAGGCCTTTTCACATCAGGTGCAAGGCCTTTTTTTGGCTGTTTGGGGCAGTTCGCGCTTAGGCCCTCATAACGTTTTGTCCACATAAGCTACCCATGCCAAATTTGCATCCTTTTTTTCCAACATCCTAGGGATGCTACAGATCCCAGACTTTGTAGGTTCCCCTGAAGCAGACCAAGAAATTAACCAAAATACAGTGAACATTTAATTTAAAAATAAAATGGGAAAAAAGGGCTGCAGAAGAAGGCTTGTGTTTTTTTCCTGAAAAAGACATCAACAAAGGGTTTGCTGTGCTAACATCACCAGCTTCCCAGCTTTCAAGAACAGGCAGACTTGAATCAGAAAACCCAATTTTTCAACACAATTTTGGCATTTTACTGGAACTTACCTCATTTTTACTATTATTTGTGCTTTCAGCCTCCTGCCAGTTAGTGACAGAAATGGGTATGAAACCAATGCTGGATCCCAGAAACCTAAGCATGTCTGAAAATTCAATACAATTCTGAATTCAGCAAGGGGTAATTTGTGTAGCTCCGTCAAGGTTTTCCTACAGAAAATAACAGCTGAAATAATGAAAATTGAAATTGAGGTAAAAATAAACAGCCATTTTTCTCAACCTTTTACTCTGTAACTTTCTGCTGCAATGTCAGATTTTTTAAAGCAATATACCGTTACGTCTGATGGACTCTTATGGTTGCGGGCATATATAGGGCTTGTAGGTTCATCAAGAACCCTAGGTACCCAGAGCCAATAAATTAGCTGCACCTTGCAATGGGTTTTCATTCCATACCGGGTATACAGCAATTCATTTCCTGAAATATAAAGAGTGAAAAATAGGTATCAAGAAAACGTCTGTATTTCCAAAATGGGCACAAGATAAGGTGTTGAGAAGCAGTGGTTCTTTGCACATCTCTGAATTCCGGGGTGCCCATACTAGATTGTGAATAACAGGGCATTTCTCAAAAAGATGTCTTTTTTAAACACTGGAAAAAAATGTAGAGAAAGAAAAGGGGCAAAACACTTGTTTTGCTATTCTGTGTTCCCCCAAGTCTCCTGATAAAAATGGTACCTCACTTGCGTGGGTAGGCCTAATGCTCACGACAGGAAACATAACATGGACACATTAAATTTTTATATTGAAACCTGACGTGTTTTTTGGAAAGTGCCTAGTTGTGGATTTTGGACTCTAGATCTGCTGGCACCTAGGGAAACCTACCACACCTGTGTATTTGTGAAAACTAGACACCTAGGGGAATTCAAGATGGGGTGACTTGTGGGGCTCTCACCAGGTTCTGTTATCCAGAATCCTTTGCAAACCTCAAAACTTGGCCAAAAAAAACACTTTTTCCTCATATTTTGGTGACAGAAAGTTCTGGAATCTAAGAGGAGCCACAAATGTCCTTCCACCCAGCGTTCCCCCAAGTCTCATGATAAAAATGGTACCTCACTTGTGTGGGTAGGCCTAGCGCCAGCGACAGGAAATGCCCCACAAAACAACATGGACACATCACATTTTCCCAAAAAATAGAGCTGTTTTTTGGAAAGTGCCTAGCTGTGGATTTTGGCCTCTAGCTCAGCCAGCACATAAGGAAACCTACCACACCTGTGCATTCTCGAAAACTAGACACCTAGGGGAATCTAATATGGGGTGACTTGTTGGGCTCTGACCAGGTTCTGTTACGCAGAATCCTTTCAAACCTCAAAAGTTGGCTAAAAACACTTTTTCCTCACATTTCAGTGACACAAAGTTCTGTAATCTGAGAGGAGCCACAAATTTCCTTCCACCCAGCGTTCCCCCAAGTCTCCTGATATAAATAGAACCTCACTTGTGTGGGTAGGACTTGCGCCCACAACAGGAAATGCCCCAAAACACAACGTGGACACATCACATTCTCCCAAAGAAAACAGACCTACTTTTTGCAAAGTGCCTAGCTGTGGATTTTGGCCTCTAGCTCAGCCGGCACCTAGGGAGACCTACCAAACCTGCAAATTTTTTAAAACTAGACACCTAGGGGAATCCACGATGGGGTGACTTGTGGGGCTCTCACCAGGTTCCATTACCCAGAATCCTCTGCAAAGCTCAAAATGTGGCCAAAAAAACCACCTTTTCCTCACATTTTGGTGACAGAAAGTCCTGGAATCTAAGAAGAGCCACAAATTTCTTTCTACCCAGCGTTCCCCCAAGTACTCTGTTAAAAGTGGTACCTCACTTGTGTGGGTAGGCCTAGCACCCGTGACAGGAAATGCCCCAAAACACAACATGGACACATCACAATTTCCCAAAAAAACAGAGCTGTTTTTTGGAAAGTGTCTAGCTGTAGATTTTGGTCTGTAGCTCAGCCGGCACCTAAGAAAACCTACCAATCCTGAGCATTCTCGAAAGCTCTGCACCTAGGGGAATCCAAGATGTGGTGACTTGTGGGGCTCTAACCATGTTCTGTTACCCAGAATCCTCAGCAAACCTCAAATTTAGCTAAAGCAATCAAATTTCTGTGTGTGATCACCGCACCGGGATGAATTTCCTACCACCCAACATTCCCCTCAGCCTCCCGGTAAAAATGGTACCTCACTTGTGTAGGTGGGCCAAGTGCCTGTGACAGGGAAGAGACACAAACATGTCAAAACTGAGGAGGAACCAAAGCGGGTACAGAAGGGTAGTTTGAAAAAAAAAAAGAATTTAGGCTGATGACTGGGGCAGAATTTCTTTATCGGTATAGATGAGACAATGCTGGGTGGTAGGGATTTTGTGAATTCCTGCAGATTCCAGGAGGTTCCATCACAAAAATGTAGGAAAAATGAGTGATTTCCAGCAAAGTTGGAGGTTTGCAGGGCATTGTGGGTAAGAAGTGGTGCGGGGTGCATGTGAAGCACACCACCTCGGAATCACCCAGATGTTTAGGTTTCAGATGTGTCCAGGTCTTGTCGATTTTTCTACATGACAGCGTCCCAAAGTCCAAAAAGTGCAGCCCTCACCATTCCAAGTGGGACGATTTTGTGAGTTAGCCAAGCTCTCATCGCCCAAATGTGAAACCAAAACCCCAAATAACCAAATGTCCTCACACTGCTTTTACATCCCCACAGGTCCCACACCCAACGTCACCGGAGAGGGGGTGCTAGCAACAACCAGTCCCCACACAGAAGAGGCCCACTGTGAAGACAGCAGCTCTGCTCACTTGGATCTGGATGACCAACCTGGCCCATCATGGACCTCCGGACAGTCGGTTACCCAGCCACAGTCCCATACCACCACAGAGCCTCCCTCTCAGGAACCACCACCACAGCACCCACCCAGTGTCCCAAGGACACGCCAATCAGCAGTGTGTCGACCACTAAAGGGACCAAAGGTCACACCACAAACACAGGATGATCAGGGACCTGGGATCAGTGGCAGTGGGCACACGGTTCAGGGGACAGAGGCACAGGACAACAGGGAAACTGGGAGGACTGCTGTGTGACAGGGGGAGGACAAGCCCAGGGAACCGACTCTCCATGAGGCACTCACCAACATCCTGGGAGCATACCACCATTCCAGGAGACGATGGGCCAGATACTGGACAAGTTGCAGGAGACCCAGCGGCTGTAGGAGGGACAGTACCTGGGGATCAGGGAGGACCTGAGGGACATCCACACCACCCTGGTCACCATTGCAGGGGTGCTGGCAGACATGGCCAACACTATGAGGGAGGCAGTGGCACACCAACGGGCCCCTGACCCTAGCCACGCGGATGAACAACCCTCCACCTCCGCTGACGCTAGTGGACAGGAGGCCCTGCCACAGGAACAACAGGCAACCAGCACCCCTCCCCTGAAGAAGGAAAACCAACCCACAAACGGTCCCTGTGATCCAGGCAGAAGCCAGAGAACATTACTAAGACTCCCGCCAGGAAATAAGACTCTCCTGAATGTCACCGTTGTGTCCCACTCTGTCACCCTGACCACCTTGAACTGTCATTGCTCCACTTCTTATGCCCCCTTGGACAATGCACCTGTTATACAAATAAACTGGACTCTATCCTGGACTTTCCTCCACCATCACCGAAGCCCATTGCACATCCCCATTTACTTCTTAATACCTAAATAAACACCCTTTGAAAAAATACGGATGGAGTATGTCCAATGATTTAAGTATGTATTTGTTTAACAATCTATAGACATTGCAATTAGACTCTACAGTAATGTATAAATAGATATGACCTGTATTTTGCTGCAGTCAATACACCAGGAGCCAGAGTTGGGCACAAATATCTGTGAATAGACATGTCAAAGGGTACAGTAAGTGGCCATAGTAGTGGGAACAGCAGCCTGCCAGTAAAAATTTACAACACACAACACCAATGGAAGGTGAAGTTACAGTGTCTTACCTGTGTGTCACTGGAAGTACTGTCGAATGATTGCTGTTCTGTTGTCCACATCCTCATCCTCTGTCTCCTCTTCGTCACTGTCCACAGGTTCCACTGCTGCCACACGCCCATCCCCAGCCTCATACTCCTGCAGAACAGGCACCTGGCGACGTAAGGCAAGGTTGTGCAACATTCAACATGCCATGATGATCTGGCACACCTTCTTGGGTGAGTAGCACAGGGAACCACTAGTGACATGGAGGCACCAAAACCTGGTCTTCAGGAGGCCAAAGGTTCGCTCTATAACACTTCTTGTTCGCCCATGTGCCTCATTGTAACGTTCCTCTGCCCTTGTCCTGGGATTTCTCACTGGGGTCAGTAGCCATGAGAGGTTGATGTAACCAGAGTCACCTGCAAATATCGAGGAGGGATACCTGTTAGCCACACACTACCCTTAGGGACAACCCCACACCCATATACTAATATACACAGGGTGGAGACCATGGGCTCACCTATTAGCCACACCCGGTGACTCTGGAGTTGAGCCGTCACATATGGGATGCTGCTATTCCTCAGGATAAAGGCATCATGCACAGACCCAGGATACTTGCATTGACATGGGAGATGTACTGGTCCACCAGGCACATTATCTGCACATTCTTAGACTGAAATCTCTTTAGATTTCTGAACACCTGTTCATTTCTCCGTGGGGGGGGACGAAGGCAAAATGTGTACCATCTCTTGCCCCAATAATTTTGGGGATGTATCCCATTGCATAGAAAACAGCTTTCACTGTGGTCTAATCCTCCACCTGGGGGGAAACGATGTTGCTGCGCATGTGTTTCATCAGGGCAGACAACACTCTGGTCAGCACTATTGAGAACATTGGCTGTGACATTCATGCTGCCAAGACCACTGTCACTTGGAAGGAGCCAGTTGCCAAGAAATGGAGTACAGATAGGACTTGCACAAGAGGGGGCATCACAATGGGCTCACGGATAGCTGAGATCAGGTCTGGCTCCAATTGGGCACACAGCTCTTGGATTGTGGCCCTATCAAGTCTGTAGGTGAGGATAATGTGCCTGTCCTCCATTGTTGCCAAGTTCACCAGGGGCCTGTACACGGGGTGATGTCTCCATCTCCTATTCATCCTCAGCGGTTGTAATCCAGGGGTCAAAACGTTGAGCATCTGGCCAGTATCCCACAATTACTAAATGTACAATGCATAGCATGTTGTGACAGAAACAGTATGTTGATGTTTAGCCCCAAAATGTTCCTATGTCTGCTGTGATGCAGTTAGGCACCATAACCTGCCCCCCCCCCAAAATGGCAGTTGCCTGACCTGTGTGGATGGATATGTGGAAATGAGGTAATGCCACTGACATTGTGCACCGTTGCGGGAGGCGGTCGAGTACCACCGTGCAACTCCTCATTGGTTAGCATTGGGCCCTATGGGTTACAGTAGCCAATGGTGATGTACAGCAGCGGTGACCGTTCGCACCACCGCAGACGTGACTGCCATTTTCTATCTGTGCTCTCACTTGCTACCTGACCTTCAACAGGGGAGGACCTACACTGCAAGTGCTGCTGTGACCTGTGTCTGGAACTGACCATGGCTCAAGTCACTGGGGAAAGGGCCCCTGCCTTCACCGCTGCGGAGTTGGAGAGACTGGTGGATGGGGTCTTACCCCAGAGCCGAATGCTTTATGGGCCTCCAGACCAACAGGTGAGTACACTGTGAGCACCATGCATGGGGCATGAATGCATGGAGTGCTGTATGTGAGGGCCTCATGTAAGGGGGTGTTGAGGGGTCCTGGGCAGCGTGCTACATGTATGGTGGGCAATATCTGTGTGTAAGCGGATGGGAGGGCTGTGATGGGCCATGAGTGTAACAGGCTGGACGGTATGACTGATACCTTTTTTCTATGTTTATTTTTCTGCAGGTCAGCACCCATCAGAAAAAGGGTATTTGGCGTGCCATCGCCAAGGACGTGCGGGCCCTGGGGGTCTATGGCAGGCGGAGCACCCACTGTCGCAAACGTGGGAGGACCTGAGACGCTGGGCAAGGAAGACAGCAGAGGATCAACTGGGGATGGCCTCCAAACAAAGAAGGGGTGCCCATCGAACCCTGACCCCCCTGATGTTCCGCATATCGGTGGTGGCCTATCCGGAGCTGGATGGGCACTAGAGGGCCTCATAGCAGCCACAAGGGGGATAGTAAAGGTTCACAATATACTATGTGCGCATGGTGGGGTGGTCTCTGGGTGGGAGATGTGCACCTGTTGGTGCACCGAGGCCAGGCCGGGCATTGCAGGGTAGGTTCCATGTTGGGCAGGGGCTGATGAACTCCACCTCCAAACAAGCTAGTAGGCATCCACTAGTGGGCAGGGCTCTGTAGGTCTCAGCTACGCTGCAACTGGCGTTAGGTATTACTGTTCATGGCCTGCTGACTAGCATTGTGACTGGTAGTGCATCGCCTAGGGTGTAGGGCTATCCCCTGTGTGTTAGGTACTCCAACGGTGGTGTTGTTGCTGCCATTGACCAAGTGTATCCTCTTTCTCTTCACCCCCCTTTTTGTTTTGTCACCCCATCCTCCTGTGCATTAGCATCATCTGGCGGAGGAGCAAAGGCACCGGCGATGGAGGGAGCTGCATCCCACATGGCCCATGAGACCGAATCCACCAACGGTGAGGGCACCAGTGAGACGGAGGGCGAGGGGAGCACCACAGCAGAGACAGGAGGGGACAGTTCTGAAAGTGATACTTCCTCCGTTGGAAGCTCCCTAGTGGTGGCAGACAGCTCTGTGGCCACCCCAACTACAGGTACAGCCGCCACCCCCGTACCAGCACTGCCCTCCCAGCAGCCCCTCAGTGAGTTTCCTGTGTCCGCTCACCCAGGAGGGTGGGCATTTCCTTCTCCCCAGGCACCTCAGGCCCTGTCCCAGTTAGCCCTGCTGCCTCGAGTGAGGAGGCTATTGACCTCCTGCGTTCCATCTCTGTTGGGCAGTCAAACATAGTGAATGCCATCCAGGGGCGGTCAGGGCATTTGCAACAAACAAATGCATTCCTGGAGGGCATTCACTCTGTCATGGCAGCCCAACAGAGATCATTCCAGGCTCTGGCCTCCTCCCTGATGGCAGCCATTATAACTGTCTCCAGCCTCCCCCTCCAACTGCCTCTGCCCGGTCCCATTCCCCTGGACCCCAACCTATCCCAAGCACACAATCAGACCAGCATGCACCCAAGACAACACACAGGAGTGGCTCAGTCAAACACAAGCACCATACATCATCCCACAGGCACTCACATAAACACCATCCAGATGCAGACATACCAACATCCACTACCTGCACTGTGTCCCCCTCCTCCTCCTCGTACACCTCCCTCCCAGTATCATTTCCACTCACACCTGCAGGCACTACATTCTCATCCACTCCCACCATCACCATCACGCCTATCACTACATGCCCCTCAGTGGCAGTCACCACCCCCACATCCATGCACATGTCCCCTGTGTCCTCTCCCACTGTGTCTGTGCCTTCTCCTCCTAAAGTACACAAACGCAAGCACTCAGACACCCAAAGCCATGAACCTCACAAAAATATCCAGCCCATGCACCTGCACCCAAACAAAGTAGACAGACACCTCCTACAACCACTCCCTCTTCCTCCACACCCAAACCTTCACCCTCTTCCCACCCCAGTGTCCCTAAAAAGCTTCTCCTCTCCACCCTTGACCTCTTCCCTACCCCTCCACCACCCATCCTTCACGTTGGGCCAGGGTGGGCAAGACCCGGGCCAGCACCTCAGCCATCCAGTCCATGGCCACTATAGTTTCGGCAGCTAATGCAGATGTGAGAGGCTCCAAGGAGACACCCATCAGCAATGGCACCTGCACCAGCTGCCAAGGGGAAGGGCAAAGATGTACCACCAGCTGCCAAAGGCAAGGAGGCACCACCACACGGCAAGGGGGCACACAACACGGCAAGGAGGCACCACCACGTGGCAAGGAGGCACCACCAGCTGCCAAGGGCAAGGGCAAAGGGCCTGCCCCTGCAGGCAGGAGGGACAGAAGGCCTGGTGCTCTGACAGAATCGGAGCCCCCCAACACCAACCATGGAGCTTCAACCATCCGAGCCTGCAGGGGAGGGGCTGGGGCCTCCCCCTAACACTGGTAGCACCGCCACCTGCACCGCCACTAGCACTACCACCAGCACCACTGGCGGCAGCCCCAGTGGGCAGCAGTCTGAGGCTGCAGGGGAAGGGCTGGGACCTCCCCCCACCACTGGCAGCATTGCCACCTGCACTGGCACTGCCACCGCTGTCCAGCCATCACTGCTGGTGGATGGACTGTAGGCATCCTGCCCACTGCAAATCCTGTGGGTCTGACACCCAGGTGAGTGACTGTGTCCTTGCACTCCCCAAGAACTGCTTTACTGGGCACAAAGCCCGCTCCAGAACCAGCGGAAGAAGCCATCCTCTCACCCCCTCCTTGCCTGGATGTAGCACACTGGGCACAAAGCCCCCTCCAGAACCAGTGGAAGAAGCCATCCACTCACCCCCTCCTTGCCAGGATAAAGCACACTTGGTGCAAAGCCCCCTCCAGAACCAGTGGAAGAAGCCATCCACTCACCCCCTTCTTGCCAGGATGAAGCACACTGGGCACAAAGCCCCCTCCAGAACCAGTGGAGAAGCCATCCATTAGAGAGATTGCGGCATTGCACTCCCCAAGACCAAGCAGTGGGCAAACCACCCACTTGAGAGACTGTGGCCTTGCACTCCCCAGGACCAAGCAGTGGGCAAACCACCCACTAGAGACACTGTGGCCTTGCACTCCCCAGGACCAAGCAGTGGGCAAACCACCCACTTGAGAGACTGTGGCCTTGCGCTCCCCAGGACCAAGCAGTGGGCAAACCACCCACTTGAGAGACTGTGGCCCTGAACTCCCCAGGACCAAGCAGTAGGCAAACCACATCTTGAGAGACTGTGGCCTTGCACTCCCCCGGACTGAGTAATGGGCCTGTTGCCCCCTCCAGGACCAGTGGCATTGTACCATCTTCCGCTGAGGTGCCCCCCCACTCCCCATCCCCCTGAGGTGCCTGTGTATTTTTGACCTGATGCCCCAGCAGTGTTCTCTCCGTGTTGGTGCAGGAGTAAGATGGGGCCGTGGCCTATGTGATGTGTCCCTGTGGCCCACGAACATTATGGACTGGGCAGTGTCCCTCCATTTGTATATCTGTAAATACTGTTTAAAATTTTGAGGATGTTTTTCTGGATTTTAATCTTATTACACTAACTTTATTCACTTCCTTTAGTCCTAGCATTATTCCTGAGGGGTACGAGGTGGATGTGTAATGTTATTTCATCTGTTTGTGTGCATGGTGTTGGGGGTGGGGTTGTTGCGTGTTGCATGTGTGTGTCACTCTCTTTTTCCTCCCCCCTCTATTGTGTGCTAGGTGGCAGTACTCGCTGTGGTCGTCGTCGCTGGTGTTGTGATCATGTAGATGTTGATGTAGATGTTGAAAAGCATAGGTTAGATTATTGAGCCAGGAGGAAGTATGGTTTGGCTGAGAAAGGGGGAGTACGGATGACATTTGTTCTGTTTTAAAGGTAGGATGTGATCCAGTCGAGAGCAGCCCCCTTTATGCCGGCTTTGTAGAGTCTTTGTATTAGAGTATCGTGCTCAACTGTTTCAGAGGCAGAAAAGATCCTAGAGAGGTAGTGCAGCAACTTCATTGCGGTCTACTGTGTTTTTAATGTTATCACAAATGGTGATCTGAGTTTGGTCAGAAGGGTTACTCCGTCACAAAGATGACTGATATCATATCTGGTGTATTATAAACTCCATAAGTGATAATGGAATTGCAATACCACAGAAGGGATATCTGTCCCGTTTGTGATGGAGTAACCCCCTCTACTAATCTCTAAATCAGGCCCTCTGTACCACTTCTTGGGCTGAATCCAGCTTGGCAGTCTGAAAATATGGAGTTTTCTTCAATGAATTGTGACATCTGGCACATGCGCTCTTTATATCAGTTTACCCAGGAAAGGTCCATTTGTAATTGGTCTTTAGTTGTTGGAGTCATGTCTGTCCAGGATTGTGTTCTTTAATCTTTAATATTGAAAGAAAATATTCCTGTAGTTAAAGCATTTTTTATGATTTTTCTTACTAGTGTGGCAGCAGAGGTAGATAAAAGAATGTTCTTGAAAATGTGTAGTGGACAAGAGTCAGTAGGGCAGCCAAAAGGCCTACTTGCTTTGACCGGATCCATAAATTTGCTTTGTGATATTTGTTTGAAGGAATGCAGAGTCTGGATTGCTCACTGTTGGAGGGGATCTTTGGAAATGGGTTGGTGCTGGTGGTTTTCCTTTGTTTTAAATAGGAATCCAAAGGGTCTGCTTTGGTTGTGTAATGATTTGCCAGTTTTTCTGTGAATTTTCGAGAAATGGGATGAGTTCCTTTCGTGCATTTAGGCTTACGAAATTGGGTGAGCATTTTTATAAAATTCTTTATTTGCAGATATAGCTTTTTTTAGCTTTTTTGATTGTTCATTTGTATACCTGTTAAGTTTGTGTTGGGTGAAGTTTTTCTTGATTGCTGTTGGTTTTGAGCCAGGTTTGCCGCAACCGTCTGATTTGTTGTTTTATCTTTTTTAGTTTTGTATTTCTACAAGGTGCTTGTTTTCTTTTATCCTGCTTTGTTTTGTTCTTAGTGGGACTAGTGTATTGAACGCTTCCTGTAGCCACTCATAAAGTTTTTGAATGGAATTTATTGTGTCTAGATGTGTGTTGGCTGTTGATTATGCTTTTACATTTACCCAATTGAGTTTGTTTCCTGGTTGATAGGTGGATGAATGTAAGGTAGGTGTGTTGATTTGTGGAGTTTTATGTTAGAAAAGTATCAAATGGTGGTCTGACTATGTGACTAGAGTAATCCTTTGAACGGTAACTAGTTCTGAATTCACAAAAACATCTAGGATGTGCCCAGTGATTTGTGTGGGATTGTGTGCAATCTAAGGTAGGTTCAGTGTGACTAGGCCAGATTTTAAATGGGGCATATTGAGTTTGTCAACCCAAATGTTTAAGTCCCCAAGAACGCATAGGTTGGAGTATGGTGTTACAAAGTTGGAAACTGTGTCCAGAAATGTGTCTGAGAATGTTGCTTTGCAAGGTGGTGGCCTGTAAAAGAGGAAGAAGTTACAGGAGGAAGTTGGTAGCGTTGCATTTGGTGATGAGGGCCTCACAACCTTGTATGGAAATGTCATCAGTTTTGGGGAGATTTATTGTTTACTTGAATATAGCTAGTCCACCTCCTCTTTTGCCTATATGATTATGTGTGATCATTTGAGAGCCTGGATGAACGGCTTCATGCAACACTGGAGCCATGTCATCTCCCAATCCTGATTCAGTTATGAAGATTAAGTCAGGTTGTGTGTAAGTGAGTAGGTTGTAGATGTGATGCTTGTTTTTAGAGAGTGATCGAACATTTATGAGTAGGCAGTTTAGGGATTGTGTTTTGGTGGTGGTGTCTTTCTTTTGTAGGAGAGTGAGCAGTATATTTTGAGCTTGTAGCAGGTGTGTTGTTAGTGCTGACATTAACTGAATGAGGGTCACAATAGTGTTGTTTTTCTATATTGTGTTGCTCATCCAGTAGGCTTAGAAGGCATTTTCTTACTAGAGAGTCCTTTTTCACTCTCTCTCATTATGATATCACTATTTGTAATGCTGGATTGTGCTTTACTTGTAACCTGTGACCGAGGCTACGTCTGAAATGCGTCGGGGCGAAGCAGTATCAGTAAAATTGCATTGGAGAGTCCAAGTGACCTTTCAAACAGAGAGGAAGTGTGGCACCACCGAAGCCTGACTCTGACCACTGTGCTGTAGTCACGGGATGCTGGTACTTTTGTAGTTGTCTTGCACTGTTGTCATACAGTTTTCTCATCAATAATTTTACTGCAAATGTTATAACCAATGTCATGAATGATGCAATACATAGGGTAATTAGCAGTGCATGGTGACAGCGCCGGTTATAGTTACCCTAGGGCACGAGTTACAATTGCTTGAAATAACTTTAACTATAACAACTGAATTTCTATGGCTTTGTGCACGTAAAATCTGAACCTGACTATGACTTCCTTTGAACCTTTGTTTTTTGTGAATTTCTAAGGTTTTTTAAATTCTATTTCCTAACTATAACGTCCCTGTAACCTTTATTTTTTTGTGAATTTCTAGTGTTTTTTAACATTAAAAAGTCTATTGCAATCCATGGTGAGGGGGTGGGGTCGACAGGGGGCCTGGTCTAGCATTGCGCAGCCCCCCCATGATTGCAGCTCCTGCATCCCCCCTTGCTATCCACTGTCCAAGTCCATGCCCCTGCTCCCTCATTACAGTTGTGTGGCTGTTGTTCTGCACTGCCCTTCTTGCCTGCTCTGAACAGTTTGGTTGCTGCCCTATCCACCTCCTCTGTACCCTTGGTTGTCTGAGTCCATGCACCAGCCCCCTCAATCCTGCCCTGCAGGGTCTGATTGGCTGCCACTGCCCTCCATTTAGCTTTACAACCCCGCCTACTCCTCCTGCCCTCAATTTCCCAACTATATGACCCATCATTGCCCCCCTGCATAGTCTCTGTGCTTAGATTGCTGCTCTACCTTCCTTCCCCCTCACCTCTGATGTCTGTGGGCATGCCCTTACTCCCTCCTTTTTACCCACCATGTTCCATGGACCTGCCACTGCCCCTCCTATCTACTCTGAGTGTTCTGTTGAGTTGCCACTGCCCCTCTGACCTGCCTTGCATGGTAAGCTGGCTGCCGCCTCTTCCTGCCACTTCCACCCTGCATGCCCAAGTTTCATGCCCTTATCTCCTCCCTCCTGTCATCCATGGTCCATTTTGCTGCCACTCCCTTCTGCTTTCTATGCTCTTTTGTGCTGCAACTGCTCATCCTGCCTGCCCTGCATGGTCTGTTGTGAAGCCCCTTACCTTGCCCTCTCTTGTCTGTATCTGGTCCGCTGCCATGCCTCTGCACCCTCCCTTCTACCCTTCATGGTCTGTTAAACTGCTGCTGTCCCACCTGTCTGTCCAGTATGGTCAGTTTTCAGCCCTTGCCTCTTCCCCTCTGTTCTCTGTTGTCCATGTGCATGGCCATGTCCCTTCCCTATTTCTTTCAATGGTCCATTGTGCTGCAATCCTGTCTCGCTTGCCAGGTTAGGTGTATTGTGCTGCTGCAGGCCCTGCCTCCTGCCCAGTAAGGTCCCTACCCCAATCCTCCTGCCCTCAATGTACCATATTTGCCAAAATTTTGAACTTGATTAGAGGGAGATTTTGAAAAAAATCCTGGAGAATGTATTTTTCTTACTGATTTACATTTAAAGAGAGAACTGTTTGCCCTCAATTGTCTGAGTCTGTGCCCTTGACCTCTACCTCCTCACAGCCAGATTGCTAACATTTTATATTTGTTGCAAAAGTGTGAAAATACCTAAAGCATTTCCATTAGAAATTATAAAAATGAGAAGGTGTTATTACCATAGAAACTATGGTTGGTTCTCTAAAAAACTAAAATGAGGACATATTTTCTGAGTTATCAAATAGCGAAAAAGTACTTTTAAATTATTTGCTATCTTTTTTTTTTATTCAGTTGATCACTTGATTCTATGTTACTCTTAGGGGAGAGGATTTTGTGTTACGGGTAGAGCTGCATACTTTGCAACTAAAAACCGGGTTCAATTTTAGGTATTAGCTCGATATCCTGTGATTCTGGCCAATTCACTTAAAGCCTGATTTAGATCTCGTTGGAGGGGTTACTCCCTCACAATGGTAACACATATCCTGTCCACCAAAATCTAAATACCATTGTTTTCTGTGGAATTTTAATTTTGGCATACAGGATATCTGTTACTGTTGAAATGGAGTAACCCTCCACCGAGATCTCAATCAGGCACTTAATCTACCCATGCCTAAAACTAACATGAATGTGTCCTTGTGCAATGTATCTGATGCTCATGTAAAGCCCTACAATACCTTTGTGTCAAGTCTACACTATATAAAACTGCAAAAAAAAAAAAAGGTGTTTTACACACTTCTGTCATAGGGGTTTACAAAGGCTATATTTGGGTGATATTTATGCTACATTTGTTTTTTTTATCTCCGGTGGCCATCTTGGGAGGCTTATTTTTTTTTAAGTTCCCTAGCTTCCTCATTTACTACAATACCCTCAGTAGAAAATGCTTTCAGTTTTCTACTTTGATTCCATGAAGATGGCATTCAGATGTGCCACATGTTTGGCATAGATTCAGAATGTTAGCACTTCAGTTGCTATTTGGAATACTTTAGTAAAGTTGCTATTCACCAGGGAGTTAACTGGCAGACTGCTGCTTGTGTTGAAAGTGCATGTTATATTCGGTATGTCAGAATATCTTCATAAAATAAAAGAGGAAGATATTTAAGAACTCCCTTAAAACATGTCCTAATTTTTCAACCTACAGCTCTATCCATAATTTCCATGATAAAATGAACCCCTCTCATGTTGTTCCTTTCTAAATTACATGCCAGATGTGTCGTTATTCACAATAGCGGTTCGCAATTAATAATCGCTATTGGAATGTATGAAAACTCCAGGAGTTTCATACTGCGATTTGCAAGGGCTCGCAAATGGACCTACCTTATTAATATTCATGAGGTAGGTCACAATTTGCGAGCCATTGCGAATGGCTGCAATCACAGGGATGGTGGCCTGCTGGGTTCAGGAGGCCACCAAGCATATGATTGCTCTTCAATAAAGCAATCTTTTTTTTGTAAATGGAGTCCGTTTTCCTTAAAGACGGGATGCATTTAAAAATGAAAAATGAAAAGTTTTTTAAGTTTTAAGAGTAGTCAGTGGTCCGTGGGACCACTGCCTGCTCTTAAAAAATGTTTTTGCATGCATTCACAAAGGGGAAGGGATCCCTTGCGGCCCCCTTCCTCTTTTTGAATGGGTTGCCACCAATTTGAAATTGGTGGTAACTGCTATTGTTTTGCGACCACATTCACGATCACAAAACAATCATGCATCCCTCTGTGATTTGGTATTAGGAAGGGACGCCCTTGAAATGCCCCTTCCTAATACAGAATCGGTATGTAGTCGCAAATCCAATTTGCAATTCGGTAACAAGTTCCCAAATCGCAAATTGGACTTGTTACATACCAAAATGCATTTTTGCGATTGCAAACGGCCCACTGTGCCGTTTGCCATCGCAAAAATGTTTGATACATCTGGCCCTGAATGTTTTAAGTTTTACTAGTTTGATTCAATCAAGATGGCATCAGGTGTGCCACGATTTTGTCATAAGTAAGACTCTTGGCACTCTAGTTGTTCTTTAGAACACTCTGAGAGGCTGCAGTAGAACACAGGGGAATCAACTGGCAGACTGCTCCTGTTGGAAGCACTGGCTTACTGAGAATGTCAGACTTCATTCTCATATGTCTGAGAAGGATAGTTTGAATTTCTCGAAAATATGCTCTCATTTTAGCTTTTGGAGCACCTTCTGTAACCTCTAAGGGTAATCATGAGAAAACAGTTCTCAGCAGTCCCGTCTTAGTCACGTTGCCGGTTCTCCGGCATCTCTCTATCCATTTTTTTGTTTACTTTTTTGGTCGCCTAGTTACCAAGTCCTTTCTTGGTTTCTAGACCCCACCACTGAGCCACTCGATGATACATTCAATTGTGCCGTGGGTGGGGCTATCCTGCAATTAACCCAGCAGCCGGAGACCTTCTGCACTTCTGGGTTTGCTGCCACGGGTAGGTGCTCCAATGCGGGACCTGTCCGGTATTGTAAGTACCTTTTTTCATTTGATATTTTTATTTAACATTTATTTTTATGATGCAGCCATTCCTGAGGTCAGGAGCTTTGCACCTTCAGTGAATTTATAGACGTTCACCGCCTTGCTTCGATGTATCACGGGTTGTTATCCGTTAAATGTACTTTCCCTATCATCCCTGGGAAGTCAATGACGGGCGCGGGCTCCAGCGAGGGCTCTGACTGTTACTCTTAACTGTATACCTTCTTTATATCTTAATTTTTTAGATTACGTAGACACTGGCTGCCTGGGAAAGTACAAATTAGATTTCTTCTTCGTTTTTCAAACCATTTTTGTCAGACAGGCGGCCTTACGTAGTAATAACATTGTGATCTTCAGTCACTTAAAGTGATTTCACCCTAGTTCTCTAGTTTTTACTTTCTGCTATCTTTTGAGTTCTTTTGATTGGGTAGTAGACTGCTGCTACACCTTATACAAATGGCCTAATTGTTTTTCAGATGGACCATCTTATCTGAAAACATGCATTATTTTCAAAATGTGTCCTTTTATTTATTATTTTTACCAAAGGGGATGGTAGTCCTTTGGTCAGCACTTGACCATGATGCCCGTTCCTTAAATTGAGGAGGGTAAGTACTACATCATGTATTTGATTGATGTGGTTCTGTGGGGATCACTTGTTCTAGATGGCGTTATGAGACAATATTTATTATTTCACTAACAGCACGTTAGCATGCCATTCTGCTCACGTTGTTTGTTGGCGTCTGTTTTTTGTTAAAGGTTTACGCCGACTGAGGCTTTCTTCCTTTTTTTGCTTAACTGCCTATGTAAGTTTTTGTTTCTCTTTGACTTAATGTGCATATTTGTTTTTTATTTTTGAGAAGAACTAAGGTTTTTGTGGTCCTGATGAAACACCAATTGATCCTTCGGGACAGCTAAGGCATGAAACATGTTGACCTTCTAGTTAGGGTGAGAGCCACTGTCCTCTATACCCCTTACGTTATTGGTTAGAGTATAGGAACACATTTTCCCTATACTCCCTGTGTTTTTAATCTTGCCCGAGGCCCACCATCCCCAATAAATCTGACTTTGGGTGGTTCTCGAGTCAATTTTATTTCCAGTTCTCTCTGTTTTTCATAGTAGGTCTGATTCCCTCCTGCTTACTTCTGTGGCACACTTACAATAAATGATCTCCGGCACAGAGCCTCCTCTCATGGGCCCGACGGGCATTGCAGCGCCAGTCCAATGAGGAGCAGACCCAATGATGAAGCATGACATCCAATGGATGTGTGAGGGTTTTAGCTTCTAAATTTAGAAATGTCCATGCGTCTGTTCTCTTTTTAGCAACAGTGTGCCCCATTTGATTGTTACTTATTGCCCAGGGAGGCTGCACACTGGACCCGTTCCACAAATCTCCCGGTCCCTCCTTCTTTTGAGACACAAGGGAAAATTGACATTGGCGAAGGACAATAAATACACACTATCTGTGAACAGCATAAAGAAAGAGCTGCAGGTCAGTACTTTAGATAGAGCAGCCATCTTGCAAAGTCATACAAACTTAAATTAATATCTACACAATTCTTGTAACATTCTGTTAACCTGGTTATTTACAATCGGGTTACACATAAGGGTACCATCTAAATTAAATATACTATCATCATTAAATCCCTGTTATACCCTATCAGCACACTAGTGTTATCAGTTTGCACAAGATAGACATTATAAATGTGAGCTTGAACAGACTGCACATTGGACATAGTCTGAGTCGTTGAGCTTTAAGGGAAACATTATGACATTAAGCATTTCACAATTCAAGATATGGAAAATCTGGCCCGGCCCGGATAGTTAAAGGAAAACAATATCCTTAAACTTTTCTCTGTTCATAACCATGAATGACAAAGAAACCCAAGTCAACAACCAAATGATGGTATTTGATACTAATGTGGTCAATTTATCTAACTTCCCCCTCACCCAAACCCACATTGATGTCCTTTCCCTTGGTCTCCTTTGCTCCCACTTCATCCCTGGATTGTTCTCAAAGTCAAATTGATCTTTTTAATTTTACAAAACATTTAAGCTAAAATATGGTTTAAGTTAAAACATTCTGTGGGGAGGTCAATGAACAAAGAGCTATCTGGTGTACCATCTAAGTTATGTGTTGCAGACATTGATTGATCACACACATTATGTGAGCTTGATGAACTCTCAGAAAGTAATGAGAATGTAATTTTAAATCTTGAAATTCTGGGAATCGCACTGGATTTAAATTGTCCCAGTCGATTCCATCCAAAATCCATGTTTTCTCTGACTTTACCCTTTGATGGTATGTATATTTTAAGGAAGGGGGTCACCAAAGAATTGAACAAAAATAGAGATTCAGGTGTTTGACAGCTCTAACTTCATGCGAGTGGAGGTTTCCTATGTTTCCCTGCCCGCGGAGATGCAGGCAGGGAAACAGAGGAAACATTGATCTCACAGAGAGGGAGCTGCTAACCAGCTCCCATAGGAGGTAGGGAGCCGGCTAGGACCGTGGGGTCCTTCAGGTTTCCCCCACTGTCTCCAACATTGTGACTAGGTGCTCATGGGGGCACGAGGTAACATGGCTGGGCCACGGTGGATGGGGTCCACTGGTCTGAGATCGGCCCTGAGGAGGGGTGCTACGTGGGGCCAGAATTAGAGAGACATTTGTGCACATTACATAATGCTTTAAATTACATTTCTGCAGCCAGTAAAGACCAAGGAGCAGGCTGTCCGATGAGGTAAACTTAGGGGGGTGAAGTAGGAGTCTGGCTGAGGTGTTTTGCATCAACAGAAGGCATTTGAGCAAGCCTTTTGTGACACCTAGATGAAGAATGTTACCGTAATCCAACCTGGAAATATCTGAAGCCTGGATAATGGCTCTTTAGGCATAGATAGGGACACAGCCCAGAACTGTCCTGAGCCATCTTAAAATGCCAAAACAGGTGAAGGCAACCATGGTAATTTGGTGACTCAGCCAGCTTCTCATCAAGCACGACCCCTTAATTCTTGGCTACAGGCACTGGAGTAGGAATAGCCCCCATAGCCAGTCGAGGCTCGCGGGGATTCCTGGGGGTGGGGTGGGGCAGCGAGTTGATGGGGTAATTAATAACATTAATAAAATTTTAATGTAAAAAAACTTAACTCCGCTCTCGCACCCCGCCGTGCTGCTCCTCTGCTGCACGCAGTCACAGGCTCCCAGCCTGCCCTGTGGGCAATTCTGACACTGCTCAATGAAGTGTCAGGATTGGTTGGGAGCGTGCAGCCAGGGTGCTCCCAGGCAGACTGCTAGCCTGTTCAGACTCTCTCCAGCCCAGCAACTGTGTTGCTAGGCTGGAGAGAGCCCTGTGTGCATGTGTGTTTGGCCGGCCCGAGACGGCCGGCCAAGCACATATTCGCTCTGAGTGGAAAGCACAGTGCACTCCCCTCTGCTCATCACCCCCCAATGCCCACTCCTTTCACAAGGAAGGGATAATAAACAGAGTCTATTATTCCTTCCTTGTGAAAGGATTTGCAGTGGTTTCTGCTGGCCGGGGGGTGACGCTCCTCCGTCCTCATAGAGGAGCCACCCCTGCCCATAGCCTCACGCCACAGATGAGGTTCCCAAATGTGAGGGAGATTGCCCACCAGCAGAACCTCAGTCTTATCTCCATTCATTCTTTACACCATTTCATATGCTTCTGGCTACTCTAACTAGTCCCCACTGAAAAATAAACTAAGTGACACAAACCCCTACTGCAACTTTACTCATATTTAGTACACCTTTCCATACAAAATAACTTATTGTAAAGGTAACACAATCTCTAAAGTCAATCTAACTCCACAAGAATAATATTTGTCCCATAATTAGGAGGATAATAAATTAGAGAAGAAGGATCTGGGAGGGCTGGGATAGGGGTACTGAACTAGCACTCTGTGACATAGAAACAAATATACTTACTGCAGTGGGCAACACTAGCCAGTACCATTCTTACTGTCCTTCTGAGGAACACCACGGTCTACTGCTGTGGAGGGCCAGGAGAGCAAAGCAGCAGCAAGGCATTAGGAGACAGCCACAGGCCTGTGGCTTGAAAAAGATAGGGTAATTTCAGAGCAATTCTGCTAGCTGTTGGAAGAAGGAATGAGCAGATGGAGGTTTATGCCACTGCCCATTAAGCAACATCATATGCCACCAATCCTCAAGTGAGTACTGCTATGCCCCCTAGCCCTAGTCATAGATCCTCATGTCCCTAATTCAAAGGTGTATTGCTGCACACATCTTCAGAATATAGGGGAAGGGGATGGTTAGACAAGTGGAAATTGAGCAGGGAGTTAAAAACCTGAATATTTTGGTAACTAGTAGGCTTGCATTCCTTGTTTAAATTTTGTCACTGTGGTTTCCGTTAAAGGAGGGGTTACTGGTTGAGGTGTTGTAGGTGGTGTGGGTGGTATGTGTTATGTGGAAGGAAGGGGTGTGTGCTTATTTTGTGAATATGCAATGCTTTAATTTAGGAAGGGGATAACCTTATGTCTGTGGTATTTAATTTTTGAGTTTATTGCTTATTAATCTATTTTCTGATATTGAATTTCCTCATCTGTTATATTTTACATTCTATGAGTTCTTTGTTCAAAGGTTCTGGTAGGCAGCCAGGTTATACTAGAAAAGTCGACCTAGAAGTGACAGAGGTCCATCACAAAATATGCTCCATCATCCCCTCAATTCTAGGCCAACCCTAATGGGGGCCTCAAGGAAATCAGCATGGGAGATCCACCCATGTCAATGTCAACACGTTGCTCATGAGCCCTAGCATTTCCTCCCTCCTATATCCTTGCAAGCAGTAGTGATGGGATAATCACTAATAGTAGTCTCCAGGTAGTTATTAATGATCTAAACAAACTAGAAATGATGGGCACTTTTGACCTAGACTTATATCTGGCCACTGAATTGATAACAATACTGGACAAGTGTAAAAACATTAGGCAGATATCAGAACATAGGCCTGGGCATGATACACCCCTTGCATTGACTATATGACCTTTAAACACCTGCTTAGTAGAAAGTAAATATATGTACACATTTGTGTAGCTAGCCGTCTAAGATGGCGGGTGGACTTTAGTGAGGCTTCTGAAGGGCACCCAGGAAAATCTAATAATCCTTCACCATTCTGCATCAACTAAACTCTCTGAGGCTGTATGAGTGATTGCAGTCATCCCTTTTGCCCATCTTATTTGTGGAGCCGGTTCACTGCATAAATACTGGCCACAGGAGCACCATAGGGGTCAGGCAGCTGGGAGAACGGTGTAGTCAGGGATTCAGCAGCACATGCAAGGCCCGTCTACACTCACCTTTGGGAGCCGGAAACCACCTCACAAGCTGCGAGGACCCCTGCCCTTCCTTTAGTCACATGGGTTCTGGGAGTGGACCACCTTGCTGGGCTCTGGATTGAGGAGCACTGGCCCTGTGTGATGCTACATCACTGGTAGGAACTAATGAGTCTATGCAGGGCAGGCCTCAGACCCAGTGTGTGGCTTCACAGCCCACACCAACAGGCCCTGCACCGCCTGCCCTCAGGACTGGCACAGGAGGAGGATGCACCACATGCACGTGTGTTGGCCGTGCTGCCATAGCAAAGAGCTTGCTGCGGCCTTCTGGGGCACCTGAGGGCTCAGATGTGTGCTAGATCTCCTGAGGAGCTGGCCCTGATGAACTTGGACAGAGAGGAATTTGACTCATTTGGGTGGTCTGCCTGTCACCGGAAAATCAACTGAGCTCCAAAGGCACAGTGCAAAGAGGTGGGTGCAGTGTGATTGCCACGTTAAGAGTTTCCGCATTACGAGACACACAGCATCCCATAAGTGGACCCGGAGACACTGCCAGTAAGGCGTCCCTTCAAAGGGTTGGCCCCAGGAGATTTGCCTCACTTTGAGCACTCTCTTACATACCAGCTCTCTGGGGCCAATAAACTTATCAATCTGAGACCCCTTCCAAGACTCACTAGTGTGTTGTGCTGACTCGTGCTATCGATTTTATACTGGGGCCCACCACTACAGGAATCGGGGCTTACCGATTAAAGCTGCAGATGCTGAGGCATACTCCAATCCCTCAACCACATAACACCTGAAGCCACACAAACATCCATTCATTAACAGATTGTGCCAGAACACTCCTGGAGCCCCCATCCTGCACACTGTGCATCTCAGACATATTGACCTTCAGAAGGAGGGAGACTGACAAGTTAGGCACTATCTGTGCACACCTTCATCAAGGCGAAATTCTCTGGCCAACTGTATTGCGGTTGCTATTCCTCGCTGTGAATGAACTGTATGGTCTGTATGTTATATTGAGCAGTCGCAATCACAAAGTGCTTTAAATACTAGTTTCCAACTTCTTCCAGCACTTCAAGTGACCCTACATGCCTAGGGTATTTCCTCCTTGAACAACTGAGAGGCACCTGGTTTAGCTAAGACTGTATCAACAAACGGTCTTGATGCCCCCTCTCTGAAAACAGGACAACCTACCTCCAAAGGGCCTAAACTTTCTGTTCTGAAACAGCTGTGACCTCACTTACACTGTTCCATGGCCTGGGATGCAGGTTGCCATGGGTCGCACTAAGGGCACAAAACAGCTCCCAATCAGGATGTGCCAAATCCGATGTCTCACCAGATCACATGGGAGTAGACTTTATTCCGCCCACAGCCCCCAACAAAGGCCCAGACAAGCTGGATATTATCCTGCAAGAAATCTGGGTCTCCAGGGCTGCTATTGGACATCCCATTGGTGCACTAGCATTGGACCTGGGTCTGCTTCGAGATGAAAATTGCAAACTGGCTGACAAGGTCAAAACAACAGAAGTGGACTTTGCAACTCTAATCCCACAATCGGCAGGCAACTCACACAGCACAAATAGAGGAGCTACGTTCCCAAGTATGCCTCCTTGCAATTTGCGAGTCGCAAAACCGTATGGAGGATAGTGTCCTTGACACTATTTGTGACTCGCAAGCGGGTCGCAAATGCCCACCTCATGATTACTCATGAGGTAGGTCGCAATTTGTGATCCCCTTGGGAATGGCGGCCCTCACAGGGATGGTGGCCTGATGGAGGCAGAAGACCGCCATGTCTGTGACTGCTTTTAAATAAAGTAGTTTTTTTTTGTAATGCAGGCCATTTTCCTTAAAGGAAAACGAGATGCATTACAAAAACAAAAAAATTTTCAGGGCAGGCAGTGCCTAGGACCACTGCCTGCCCTGAAAAAATATTTTCAGTGACATTCACAAAGGGAAAGGGGTCCCGTGGGGACCCCCTCCCGTTTGCGAATGTGTGAGCACCAGTGTGACACTCTAGTGCTAACTGCAATTGTTTGCGGTCACAAAACAATCATACATGGGACTGCGAGTCGCAATTAGGAAGGGAACACCCCTTCCTAATTGCGAGTCGCAATCCCATTTTGTGATTCAGTAAAAAGTTTACCGAATCACAAAACTGGGTTTGTACATGGGGAAGTGCTTTTTATACATCGCAAACAGCCAGATTCGCTGTTTGCGATGTGCAAAAAGCTTCGTACATGTGGCCCTTAGTCACTGTCCTGCAGAAGGCAAGAGAAAATGCACCAATTGTAGTGGATAATACCAATGACTCTCTTTTCACATGTTACACTCTGACAGTTTAATTAAAGCAATTGTTGGTTTTGACAAGGAAAAGGCAACTTCATGCAGAGGGCTAACCTGTGCTTTAATGCTCCTAGCAAGCCTACGTGTGACACATGACCAGTGAACATTGTTCTTCAACACCCCTGAATCAGTCTGGGACTGGTTAAAGACCCATTATCCAAATGCCAAATGACCCACTGTTTTGGAGTCCACACACAGTCCCTCGCAGCAAACCCCACACTGCCATCAGCAGGGGAGCATCCGACACCTCTCATCCCAGGTGGCCCTCTCTTCTCAACAAGCACTGGAGGAATGACATGTGGTGTTAGCCACAGCACCACAGTGACTTCCTCCAGGCAGCAACGTCCTCTCCAGTCTCTATCCAGCTACTCCAGCAATGTGACATCAGATTCAGTCTCCATGCAAGTAGGGCACTGTCCCCCAAGGTGACACCACGAACTTAAGATACTGTGATCTAAATATTTCACCACCACCATTTATACCCAAGGGACTAAGAGGGTCATTCTGACCCTGGCGGGCGGCGGGAGCCGCCCGCCTGGCGGGAACCGCCAAATGGCCGCTTTGCGGTCAGAAGACCGCAGATGCCATTCTGGCTTTCCCGCTGGGCCGGCGGGCGACCGCCAAAAGAGCGCCTGCCGGCCCAGCGGGAAAGGCCCTGCAACGAGGAAGCCGGCTCCGAATGGAGCCGGCGGAGTTGCAGGGGTGCGACGGGTGAAGTTGCACCCGTCGCGATTTTCACTGTCTGCTAAGCAGACAGTGAAAATCTTTATGGGGCCCTTTCAAGGGGCCCCTGCACTGCCCATGCCAGTGGCATGGGCAGTGCAGGGGCCCCCAGGGGCCCCACGACACCCGTTCCCGCCATCCTGTTCCTGGCAGTAAAAACCGCCAGAAACAGGATGGCGGGAAGTGGGTCGGAATCTCCATGGCGGCGCTGCTTGCAGCGCCACCATGGAGATTCAGCCCATGCAGGGGAAATCCGGCGGGATCCCCTTTTCTGACCGTGGCTTTACCGCCGCGGTCAGAATGGGCTGGGAAGCACCGCCAGCCTGTTGGCGGTGCTTCCGTGGTCCCCGGCCCTGGCGGTCTTGGACCGCCAGGGTCGGAATGACCCCCTAAGTGTACTTTTCCGAAAGATTGACAGAAACTCATGACCTTCTGGTCTGTCTGGAATACAAGTATTTTTATATATATATATATTTATATATATCTTTAAATTATAGCTCTGTTTTGATATGGTATACTCTTACTTCCATCTGTTCATTTCCTGAGATGCCCCAGAAGTCAATCATTTTTCACATCTCCTTTCTAATCACTATATTGGGCACCAGTTCCAAAGTGCCCTTGACTTTGCTAGCCTATCCCCATATCAGTTGCTACAGTTCATGTTTAGTTCTGATAAGTTTGCTACCCTGGTGAAACTAATGTTCCTGGCTGGACCATGTTATGCTTAGTTATGTTAAGTTTGCTACCCTGGTTGAACAAATGCTCCGCGCTGGACTGTGTATTGAGGCTTGATTGTTGGGGGTGTTTTAGTCTTCTGTCATAATACTTCTATTTTCTTCAGAGGAAATGGTGCATTTGCGGCTGGGCTGCATTTTACATACTCCATATTCACCATACCTATGCTGACCACTACAACTTCTTATACTATAAGAACATGAAATGTCAGGGGGGTAGGCACGGCTCACAAATAACACTGAATATATTCCCATCTTGGGCACTGCAGGGCCCATGTAGTTGACTTGCAGGAGACTTACCTCTACCTCTCCTATGCTGAGGCGCTAAAATTCTGTAAAAGCTGGAGAGGGCAACTGTTTGCCATGGCTTTCTATGCCTATGCACATCACGCGGCCATATGGATATGGGCTGAGACACCTTTTGAGGAGATAAATACTAAGATAGACATACAGGCCATTATGTATTTGTGCAAGGGACTCTAAATGGTAAACCACTGGTACTGGGAAGCGTTTGTGCCCCAAACACAGAAAATTACCTTTTCCTATCGCACCTCCCCTCTGTACTGGCAGACTGGTCCTATTTACTCTGGTTGATTGGCTGAGACTATAATGCAGTCCTAGATACCCATTTTTTTGCCTGTCTCACTCTCCTCTCCCCAACTTAAATCCATATTTACATTTTGATGTTAGACCCGGTGTTAACGTAATTTTTTTACTGTGAAAACCTTCCTTGAGTCAATTAGATGCGAGGTAGGCATTCCGGGGCAAAAAATGACTCTAAGACCTTAGCACCTTATTTATCCTCTGGTGCAAAAATCACGCAGGGGAGGAGGAGGGCCTTAAATAATGGTGCTAAGCTTGCTGAGGGCCATTATTCAATGCCTGGGTCAGGGCAGGGCATGGTCGGAGACCATCGAAACAGCCCACAGGTGCCATTCCCTGTCCCCGGGGACATCTCCAACCACACCTGGAGGACACCTAAGGATGGCCCCCCTACATGGCACTGTGCCCAATAGCCATGCCCAGGGGACATAAGTCCCCTGAGCATGGCCATTGGGCAGGGGGGGCATGACTCCTGTCTTTACTAATTGTGCGTCAAAAAGTGACGCTTGTCAGGTTAGAGCAATTTTTCTGACTCTAACATGACTAGTGCCATTCTTTGACGCACAACCTCCTGTTTCCCCTTCGCCTCCCCTACCCGGTTAGAGTCATTTATTTTGATGCTGATCGGCCTTACCGCTGGCTAGCATCATTCCCTAAATTTGACACCCGGCTGGCATCCAGGAATGGCACTAGCCGGCGGTAAACTTTTTGACGCAAACCTGCGCTAATGCAGGTTTGCGTCAAAAAGTATAAATCAGGGCCTAAATGTGGGAATGAGGAAATACTCATTTTATTCTGACCCACTCAAACTGCACTCCTGCCTGGACCGTATTTTTTGTCCCTCACACTTCATTGAGAACAGCTTGCACTCCACATACCTGGGCAAAACTTTATCTGACCAAAACCCACTCAAGTTTACCATGTCCTGGGGTCCCAGTAGCCACTTGGCAATTATAACCACGTCAATTGAAAGACATAGGTGGTCATTACATCCCTGGCGGTCGGTGTTAAAGCGGCGGTAAGACCGCCAACAGGCCACCGATAAAAATTTTGCAATTACGACCGTGGCGGAAACCACCAACAAAGACAGCCACTTTAACACTCCAACTGCCACGGTGGTACAAACAAACTGCGAGGCGGTCACCGCCAACAGACAGGCGGAGGACAAAGTACAGCCCACAGTATCACAACCTTACTATCCGCCACCTTTTCCGGGGCGGATTCACCGCGGATAAAAACATGGCAGAAACAGGATTCCGAAGGGAAAACGCTCACCTCTACACACCGCACAAGGAACTAGGACACCATGGATCCGGAACTCCAAATTCTCCCTGCGATAGTCTTCCTGCTCCTCTACCAGGAGCACGAACGCTGGCGGCGAACACACACGGTGAGTAGTGCACCTACGACACAGTGGAGGGGGAGGGAAAAAACAGGGACACACACACGCAACACCCCCACCCACACCCTCACCCACGCCAACACACACACTAATACATATTGATACATCACAGTTACACCCCCAACCTCTCTGGAAGAATGCAAAGACAAAAGAAAATGAGTGTAACCATTGTAATATATTAAAATCAAGTAGGCAAAAATATATATTTACACCATTAACAAAATATACACCAAGCATAGTAGTCCAGTTAGTGCTCCAATTAACTCTGTGGAACACTGGGCCCACACGGTATGGGCGAGGCCCACACAAGATCCCCAACCATGACGGAGAGAACACTGCAGGGACATCAGGGAGCAACAAAACAGGCACCTCAGGAGGAGGGAAAGGGGGGGCACCTCAGCCGGTTGAGTGCACAACGCCAAATCCACAAGAGGGCCACATGCCCACTGTTCAATCCTGGGGAGTGCTAAGCCACAGTCTCTCAAGTCTCTACAGTGGGTGGGTTGCCCACTGTTCAATCCTGGGGAGTGCAAAGCCACATTCTCTCAAGTGGATAACTGTCTCGACTGGTTCTGGAGGGGGCATTGTCGCTCAAGGGTAGGTCGCTCCCCCTGCCGCTGCAGCTCCTCCAGGTTCCTGAGTTCCTGAGACCCACCTCACAGTAAGTACCCCCCACCTCCCAGCCCCTCGTTCTGCCCCGCGCTACTCACACTCTCTCCTGCTTCTTTTCCTCTTTTCTTCTTCTCTGTTCTTCCTCCTCTCTCCTCGTCTGTATTCTTCTTCTGTACTTCTCTTCTCCCCGTCTTCTCTCCTCTTCTCTTCTTCCTCATCTTCTGCTGTGGTCTTCTGCACTCTGTCTCTTCATTTTTTGTATCTTCCTCCGTGTTCTTCTGTGTTCTTCTGTGTTCCTCTGTCTTCTTCTGTGTTCCTCTGTCTTCTTCTGTCTTCCTCTGTGTTCTTCTGTCTTCCTCTGTGTTCTTCTGTCTTCCTCGGTGTTCTCCTTTCTTCCTCTGTGTTCTTCTGTCTTCCTCTGTGTTCTTCTGTATTCTTCTCTGTTCTTCTGTCTTCCTCGGTGTTCTTCTGTATTCCTCTCTGTTCTTCTGTGTTCTTCTGTGTTTCTTCTGTTCTTCCGGTCTCAGTCCTTCCGGTCTTCAGTCCTTCCGGTCTTCTGTTCTTCTTTTCTTCTGTTCTTCTTTTCTTCTGTTCTTCTGTTCTTCTGTTCTTCTTGTCTTCTTGTCTTCTGCCTTCGGCTCTTCTGCCTCCTCCGTCCTCTTCTCCCCGCGCCTGCCCTCCTGCTCCTGCCTCATCCCCCTCCCCCACTCGCATCCCCCATCTATCTCCCCTTTCTAACCCGTTCACTTTCTACCTCCCTCACTCCTCCTATCTACCTATCTCTCCATCTCTCTATCCCACTATCCAACTCCCTCACTCTCCACCTCCTCCTATCTTCCTATCTCTCTATCTTTTTCCCTATCTATCGATTTCTCTATCTACCTTTTCTCTCCACCTATTTCTCTATCTCTCCCCCCCTCCCGCCACCCCCTCTATTACCTATCTTCCTATCCCCTCACTCTACCTCTCACCCTCACCCACCTCTACAACCCCCCCTCCCCTATCTTCACAACCCTACACCTATCTTTCTCCCTAATCTCCTAAACCTCCTAACACTCTCCCCCCTCCACCCTTAAACCCCCCTCCCCCAGCTCTTCTCACTCTACCTGTCCCCCCCTCCCTCGCGCTTTCCCGCCGCGACCTCCTGCACGCCCCCGCCCCCCAGCTCCCATTCGCCCCCAGCTGACCCCTCCCCCCCCTCCTACCTCATATGGCGGCCGCTGCGCGACAGTGGTAGCGACCCTTGACCCAAGCGTAGGTCGCTCCCCCTGCCGCTGCAGCTCCTCCAGGTTCCTGAGTTCCTGAGACCCACCTCACAGTAAGTACCCCCCACCTCCCAGCCCCTCGTTCTGCCCCGCGCTACTCACCCTCTCTCCTGCTCCTGCTTCTTTTCCTCTTTTCTTCTTCTCTGTTCTTCCTCCTCTCTCCTCGTCTGTATTCTTCTTCTGTACTTCTCTTCTCCCCGTCTTCTCTCCTCTTCTCTTCTTCCTCATCTTCTGCTGTGGTCTTCTGCACTCTGTCTCTTCGTTTTTTGTATCTTCCCCCGTGTTCTTCTGTGTTCTTCTGTGTTCCTCTGTCTTCTTCTGTGTTCCTCTGTCTTCTTCTGTCTTCCTCTGTGTTCTTCTGTCTTCCTCGGTGTTCTTCTGTCTTCCTCGGTGTTCTTCTGTCTTCCTCGGTGTTCTCCTTTCTTCCTCTGTGTTCTTCTGTCTTCCTCTATGTTCTTCTGTATTCTTCTCTGTTCTTCTGTCTTCCTCGGTGTTCTTCTGTATTCCTCTCTGTTCTTCTGTGTTCTTCTGTGTTTCTTCTGTTCTTCCGGTCTTCAGTCCTTCCGGTCTTCTGTTCTTCTTTTCTTCTGTTCTTCTTTTCTTCTGTTCTTCTGTTCTTCTTGTCTTCTTGTCTTCTGCCTTCGGCTCTTCTGCCTCCTCCGTCCTCTTCTCCCCGCGCCTGCCCTCCTGCTCCTGCCTCATCCCCCTCCCCCACTCGCATCCCCCATCTATCTCCCCTATCTAACCCGTTCACTTTCTACCTCCCTCACTCCTCCTATCTACCTATCTCTCCATCTCTCTATCCCACTATCCAACTCCCTCACTCTCCACCTCCTCCTATCTTCCTATCTCTCTATCTTTTTCCCTATCTATCGATTTCTCTATCTACCTTTTCTCTCTACCTATTTCTCTATCTCTCCCCCCCTCCCACCACCCCCTCTATTACCTATCTTCCTATCCCCTCACTCTACCTCTCACCCTCACCCACCTCTACAACCCCCCGTCCCCTATCTTCACAACCCTACACCTATCTTTCTCCCTAATCTCCTAAACCTCCTAACACTCTCCCCCCTCCACCCTTAAACCCCCCTCCCCCAGCTCTTCTCACTCTACCTGTCCCCCCCCCTCGCGCTTTCCCGCCGCGACCTCCTGCACGCCCCCAGCTCCCATTCGCCCCCAGCTGACCCCTCCCCCCCCCTCCTACCTCATATGGCGGCCGCTGCGCGACAGTGGTAGCGACCCTTGACCCAAGGGTAGGTCGCTCCCCCTGCCGCTGCAGCTCCTCCAGGTTCCTGAGTTCCTGAGACCCACCTCACAGTAAGTACCCCCCACCTCCCAGCCCCTCGTTCTGCCCCGCGCTACTCACCCTCTCTCCTGCTCCTGCTTCTTTTCCTCTTTTCTTCTTCTCTGTTCTTCCTCCTCTCTCCTCGTCTGTATTCTTCTTCTGTACTTCTCTTCTCCCCGTCTTCTCTCCTCTTCTCTTCTTCCTCATCTTCTTCTGTGGTCTTCTGCACTCTGTCTCTTCGTTTTTTTGTATCTTCCTCCGTGTTCTTCTGTGTTCTTCTGTGTTCCTCTGTCTTCTTCTGTGTTCCTCTGTCTTCTTCTGTCTTCCTCGGTGTTCTTCTGTCTTCCTCGGTGTTCTCCTTTCTTCCTCTGTGTTCTTCTGTCTTCCTCTGTGTTCTTCTGTATTCTTCTCTGTTCTTCTGTCTTCCTCGGTGTTCTTCTGTATTCCTCTCTGTTCTTCTGTGTTCTTCTGTGTTTCTTCTGTTCTTCCGGTCTTCAGTCCTTCCGGTCTTCAGTCCTTCCGGTCTTCTGTTCTTCTTTTCTTCTGTTCTTCTTTTCTTCTTTTCTTCTGTTCTTCTGTTCTTCTTGTCTTCTGCCTTCGGCTCTTCTGCCTCCTCCGTCCTCTTCTCCCCGCGCCTGCCCTCCTGCTCCTGCCTCATCCCCCTCCCCCACTCGCATCCCCCATCTATCTCCCCTATCTAACTCGTTCACTTTCTACCTCCCTCACTCCTCATATCTACCTATCTCTCCATCTCTCTATCCCACTATCCAACTCCCTCACTCTCCAACTCCTCCTATCTTCCTATCTCTCTATCTTTTTCCCTATCTATTGATTTCTCTATCTACCTTTTCTCTCTACCTATTTCTCTATCTCTCCCCCCCTCCCGCCACCCCCTCTATTACCTATCTTCCTATCCCCTCACTCTACCTCTCACCCTCACCCACCTCTACAACCCCCCCTCCCCTATCTTCACAACCCTACACCTATCTTTCTCCCTAATCTCCTAAACCTCCTAACACTCTCCCCCCTCCACCCTTAAACTCCCCTCCCCCAGCTCTTCTCACTCTACCTGTCCCCCCCCTCCCTCGCGCTTTCCCGCCGCGACCTCCTGCACGCCCCCAGCTCCCATTCGCCCCCAGCTGACCCCTCCCCCCCCTCCTACCTCATATGGCGGCCGCTGCGCGACAGTGGTAGCGACCCTTGACCCAAGGGTAAGTCGCTCCCCCTGCCGCTGCAGCTCCTCCAGGTTCCTGAGTTCCTGAGACCCACCTCACAGTAAGTACCCCCCACCTCCCAGCCCCTCGTTCTGCCCCGCGCTACTCACCCTCTCTCCTGCTCCTGCTTCTTTTCCTCTTTTCTTCTTCTCTGTTCTTCCTCCTCTCTCCTCGTCTGTATTCTTCTTCTGTACTTCTCTTCTCCCCGTCTTCTCTCCTCTTCTCTTCTTCCTCATCTTCTGCTGTGGTCTTCTGCACTCTGTCTCTTCGTTTTTTTGTATCTTCCTCCGTGTTCTTCTGTGTTCTTCTGTGTTCCTCTGTCTTCTTCTGTGTTCCTCTGTCTTCTTCTGTCTTCCTCTGTGTTCTTCTGTCTTCCTCGGTGTTCTTTTGTCTTCCTCTGTGTTCTTCTGTCTTCCTCGGTGTTCTACTTTCTTCCTCTGTGTTCTTCTGTCTTCCTCTGTGTTCTTCTGTATTCTTCTCTGTTCTTCTGTCTTCCTCGGTGTTCTTCTGTATTCCTCTCTGTTCTTCTGTGTTCTTCTGTGTTTCTTCTGTTCTTCCGGTCTTCAGTCCTTCCGGTCTTCAGTCCTTCCGGTCTTCTGTTCTTCTTTTCTTCTGTTCTTCTGTTCTTCTTGTCTTCTTGTCTTCTGCCTTCGGCTCTTCTGCCTCCTCCGTCCTCTTCTCCCCGTGCCTGCCCTCCTGCTCCTGCCTCATCCCCCTCCCCCACTCGCATCCCCATCTATCTCCCCTATCTAACCCGTTCACTTTCTACCTCCCTCACTCCTCCTATCTACCTATCTCTCCATCTCTCTATCCCACTATCCAACTCCCTCACTCTCCACCTCCTCCTATCTTCCTATCTCTCTATCTTTTTCCCTATCTATCGATTTCTCTATCTACCTTTTCTCTCTACCTATTTCTCTATCTCTCCCCCCCTCCCGCCACCCCCTCTATTACCTATCTTCCTATCCCCTCACTGTACCTCTCACCCTCACCCACCTCTACAACCCCCCCTCCCCTATCTTCACAACCCTACACCTATCTTTCTCCCTAATCTCCTAAACCTCCTAACACTCTCCCCCCTCCACCCTTAAACCCCCCTCCCCCAGCTCTTCTCACTCTACCTGTCCCCCCCTCCCTCGCGCTTTCCCGCCGCGACCTCCTGCACGCCCCCGCCCCCCAGCTCCCACTCGCCCCCAGCTGACCCCTCCCCCCCCTCCTACCTCATATGGCGGCCGCTGCGCATCCGCGCAGCGGGCGCGCCAGAGGCAAGCCCGTCTGCGCCCGTCTGCGCCTGGCCCGCGCCCAGCGCCACGACCCCTGGTCCCCAGCTCTCCCAAGCCCCGCTGATCCGCTACGACCCCACCACCCTCCATGCCCTCAACCCAGGACGCTCCAACACCTGCTTCCAAGCTCACCCCAAACGCACCCATGGACCCTTCGCCTGCAACTCCTGCAAACGCATCTTCCACCACGCAACAACTACGACCACAAGCCCACGCGCCATCAACCACCTCAAGTGCATCCTAGTCAACGCTCGCTCCGTTCACAAACACGCCGTTGAACTCTGGGACCTCCTAGACTCCACAGCACCGGACGTCGCCTTCATCACGGAGACCTGGATGAACGCCTCCTCTGCTCCAGACATCGCCACCGCCATCCCCGAAGGCTACAAGATCTCCAGGAAAGACCGCACCAACCAAGTAGGAGGAGGTATCGCCATCGTCTTCAAAGACTCCATCAGCGTCACCACCTCCACTGAAGACTCCCCTCTCGCCGCTGAACAACTGCATTTTCAGATTCGCACCGACCCGAGGACCACCCTCAGAGGATCCCTCGTCTACCGTCCTCCCGGACCTCGCGCCCCTTTCAGCGACGCCATCGCCGACTTCATCTCCCCGCACGCCCTCGCCTCACCGGACTACATCCTCCTAGGCGACCTCAACTTCCATCTGGAACAAACGACCCCAACACCACCATCCTGCTCGACAACCTCGCCAACCTCGGCCTCAAACAACTGGTGAACACTGCCACCCACATCGCCGGACACACACTCGACCCTATCTTCTCCGCCAGCAAACACGTCTTCTTCAGCCACGCCTCCGCCCTACATTGGACCGACCACAGCTGCGTCCACTTCACATTCCGACGCGAGACCCGCCACCTCCGCACTCAACCCATCCCTCGCCGACAGTGGAACAAGATCCCTGAAGAGCAACTCTTCTCCGCACTCGCCGCCAACCAACCAACCCACCCTCACTACCGACCCCAACGACGCAGCCCTCAACCTCACAAACTGGATCTACAACTGCGCAGACAACCTTGCTCCCCTCAAACGCTCGCAGAGACAGAACAACACCAAGAAACCCCTCTGGTTCTCTGACACCCTCAAAGAATCAAAGAAAACTTGTCGCGCACTTGAGAAAGCATGGCGCAAGGACCGCACCGCTGACCACATGACCGCCCTCAAGAATGCTACCCGCGAACACCACCACCTGATCCGCGCTGCCAAAAGGAATTTTTTCACCGACAGACTGGACAAAAACAGCCACAACAGCAGAGAACTCTTCAGCATCATCAAGGAGTTCTCCAATCCCAGCGCCAACGCCAACGCCGTCACGCCCTCACAGGATCTATGCGAATCCCTCGCCACTTTCTTCCATCGCAAGATCAGCGACCTCCACGACAGCTTCGGACACCAGACCCAACCAAACACCACAGAACCCACATCCCCGACCATCACCCTCAACAACTGGACCCACATCAGCACGGAAGAAACCAAATCCATCATGAACTCTATCCACTCCGGCGCCCCTTCGGACCCCTGCCCGCACTCCATCTTTAACAAAGCCGACGACATCATCGCCCCGCACCTCCAGACCATCATCAACTCTTCTTTTTCTTCTGCTACCTTCCCCGAATGCTGGAAACACGCCGAAGTCAACGCCCTACTAAAGAAACCTACGGCTGACCCGAGCGACCTGAAAAACTTCCGCCCCATCTCCCTTCTGCCTTTCCCAGCCAAAGTAATAGAGAAGACCGTCAACAAACAGCTGACCACCTTCCTGGAAGACAACAACCTGCTCGACCCCTCACAGACCGGATTCCGAACCAACCACAGCACTGAAACCGCCCTCATCTCAGTCACAGACGACATCAGAACCCTGATGGACAACGGTGAAACAGTCGCCCTCATTCTTCTCGACCTCTCGGCTGCCTTTGACACCGTCTGTCACCGCACCCTAATCACCCGCCTCTGCTCCACCGGGATCCAAGACCAGGCCCTGGACTGGATCGCCTCCTTCCTCGCAAACCGCTCCCAAAGAGTCTACCTCCCTCCGTTTCGCTCAGAACCCACTGAGATCATCTGCTGCGTACCTCAAGGCTCATCACTCAGCCCGACACTCTTCAATGTCTACATGAGCCCCCTCGCCAACATCGTACGCAAGCACAACATCATCATCACCTCCTACGCCGACGACACCCAACTTATACTCTCCCTCACCAAGGACCCCGCCAGCGCCAAGACCAACCTACAAGAGGGTATGAAGGACGTCGCAGATTGGATGAGGCTCAGCCGCATAAAGCTGAACTCTGAAAAAACTGAAGTCCTCATCCTCGGCAACACCCCGTCCGCCTGGGACGACTCCTGGTGGCCCACGGCCCTTGGCACCGCACCGACCCCCGCAGACCACGCCCGCAACCTCGGCTTCATCTTGGACCCTGTTCTCACCATGACCAAGCAAGTCAACGCCGTGTCCTCCGCCTGCTTCCTCACCCTCCGCATGCTCCGCAAGATCTTCCGCTGGATCCCCGCCGACACCAGAAAAAACGTGACCCACGCCCTCGTCACGAGCCGCCTGGACTACGGCAACACCCTCTACGCCGGGACCACAGCCAAACTCCAAAATCGCCTACAACGCATTCAAAACGCCTCGGCCCGCCTCATCTTCGACGTACCCCGCAGCAGCCACATCTCTGCACACCAGAGACACCTGCATTGGCTCCCAGTCAGCAAAAGGATCACCTTCCGACTTCTCACCCACGCACACAAAGCCCTCCACGACAAGGGACCGGAATACCTCAACAGACGCCTCAACTTCTACGTCTCCACCCGCCCCCTCCGCTCCTCTGGCCTCGCACTCGCCGCCGTCCCTCGCATCCGACGCTCCACGGCGGGTGGGAGATCTTTCTCCTTCCTGGCGGCCAAGACCTGGAACTCCCTCCCCACCAGCCTCAGGACCACCCAGGACCACTCCGCTTTCCGGAGACTCCTAAAGACCTGGCTGTTCGAGCAGCGATAACCACCCCCTTTGTCCCTAGCGCCTTGAGACCCGCACGGGTGAGTAGCGCGCTTTATAAATGCTAATGATTTGATTTGATTTGATTGTAGCCAGAGTGCTTCATCCTGCTAAGGACAGAGGTAGTGGATGTATCTCTCCACTGGTTCTCGAGGGGGCTTTGTGCCCAGAGTGCTTCATCCGGTTAAGGACAGAGGTAGTGGATGGATCTCTCCACTGGTTCTGGAGGGGGCTTTGTGCCCAGAGTGCTTCATACTGCTAAGTAAAGAGGTAGTGAGGTAGTGGATGGATCTCTCCACTGGTTTTGGAGGGGGCTTTGTGCCCAGAGTGCTTAATCCTGCTAAGGACAGAGGTAGTGGATGGATCTCTCCACTTGTTCTGGAGGGGGCATGGTGCCCAGAGTGCTTCATTCTGCCCGTGATGGACTCAGTAGCGTCAGTGCCCTTGGCGCTCATGGGCCAGCGTTGCTTGAGACAGCAGTGTCCTGTTCAGTGGTGCTTGAGACGGCGATGCCCTGTTCAGCGGTGCTTGAGACAGCGGTGCCCTGTTCAGCGGTGCTTGGAGCGGTGGTCTCCTTTGCAGTGACTCAGCTGCTGCCGGTCCTTCATGGCCCAGCGGGGCTTGTGCTGGCGGTCCTCTCTGTCCCAGCGGGGCTTGTGCTGACGGTCATTCATGGCCCAGCGGGGCTTGTGCTGGCGGTCCTCTCTGTCCCCGCGGGGAGGACGGCTGTGGCCTCCTGGGCAGCGGGGATGACGGCTGTGGCCTCCTGGGAAGCGGGGATGACGGCTGTGGCCTCCTGGGCAGCAGGGTTGGTGGCCTCCTGGGCAGCAGGGCTGGTGCTGGCCTCCTGGGCACCAGGGCTGGTGGCGGTGGCCTCCTGGGCAGCAGGGCTGGTGCTGGTGGTGGCCTCCTGGGCAGCGGGGATGATGGCGGTATTCTCCGCCGTGCTGCTCTTCCCAGACTTGCTGAGTTTCTTGTGGGCCTTCCCCACCTTGTAAGGTGTTGCAGCTGACTCCACACTCCCACCTGTACCCCTGGGAGCAGCTTTGGTGGCTGGAGTCTTCCCCCTCTCCCGCCGGGCACTGGCCAACTTCTGATGCTTGACAGGTGGGGGACTGTCCGTGCTGTGGCTCCGTGCCGCACTGGCTTCCCTGGTGGCCGGTGCACTCCAGATTTCGGTGACTACAGGCACCACTGGTCCTGGAGATGTTGTGGCTGAAGTGCTAGTTCGGGACATAGGATACAGACGGGGTGGGGGTGGTGTGGGAAAGAGGTCAAGGTTGGACAGGAAATGTTTTTGGGAGACACTGGGGCGGGTAGCTGGAGGGTGTTTGGGAGTGGAGGAAGAGGTTGTGGTTGTAGGAGGTGTTTGTTTGCTGACTTTGGGTGAAGGTGCATGCGCTGGAGGCTGTCATGAGGTAGATGGCTGTTGGGTGGGTGTGTGCCTGCGTTTGTGTATCTTGGGGGGGGGGCGTCACAGACACACTGGGAGAGGCCACAGGGGACCTGTGAATGGTAGTGGCGGTGGTGACTGCACGTGAGCGGGGTGTGGTGGTGGGGGTGCTGGTGATGGTAGTAGTGGCTGTAGAGGTAGTGCATGCAGGTGTGAGCATAGATGAGACTGGGAGGGAAGAGGGAGACGAGGAGGAGGGGGACACAGTGGAGGCAGTGGATGTTGGTGTGTCTGCATGTGTCTGATGCTTGAGTGAGTGCCTGTGGGATGTGTGGTGCTTATGTTTGCCTGAGCTTCCCTTGTGTGTTTACGTGTGTGCATGCTGGTCTAGAGGTGCGCTTGGGATAGGCTGGGGTACAGTGGATTGGGTCTGGGTGGAGGAAGTTGGAGGGGGGAGGCTAGAGACAGGGACAATGGCTGCCATCAGTGCTGAGGCCAGAGTCTGAAAAGCTCGCTGAAGGCCCACCTGACCAGAATAAATGCCCTCCAGGAATGCATTTGTTTGTTGCAACTGCCTTTCTACACCCTGGATGGCATTCAAAATGGTAGACTGCCCAACAGTGAGGGACCTGAGGAGGTCAATGGAATCCTCACTGAGGGCAGCAGGGGTCACTGTGGCAGGGCCTGTGGTGCCTGGGGCGAAGGTGATGCCCACCCTCCAGGGTGAGCGGGCAGGTGGCAAAGGCTGAGGGGCTGCTGGGAGGGCGGTGCTGGAAGGGGGGGTGGCGGATGTACCTGTAGATGGGGGGGGCACAGATGTTGGCGCCACCACAAGGAAGCTCCCATCAGAGGACGAGTCCGTGTCACTGGTCTCAGCTCCTGTCCCCGCTGTGGAGCTCCCCTCGTCCTCCGTCCCACTGGTGAAGTCCAATTCCGTAGTGTGGCCCTCCATGGCCATGTGGGATGCAGCCCCCTCGTGCTCCGGTGTCACTGCTCCTCCGCCTGATGATTCTAATGCACACAAGAACAGGGAGACCACAAAAAGGGGGGGGACGACACAAGAAAGACATATTGAGTGCATGCATTACCGCTATGTTGGCGGACACGACAGACACAGAAGCCCCTTGCACTACGCCGCGCTCTTGGGCTCTACTGTTCAATTCCTGGGAAATGGCGAACAAGGCTATGGACAACATCTGCATACATGAATGACACAGGGGCATGACTAGGTGTAGTTGGCACTCTACAGAGGTGCGGTGGGTGCCTTACGGAGGGACCTTGCCTATGGAAATTGCCCTGGCCTAGGGAAACCCACAGCCCACCTCCCCCACCCAGACCCCTCCACTGCACGCAAAATCAGCAGAATGAGAGTGTACTCACCCCCTTGTGGCTGCTGTGATGCCCTCAAGTGCCCATCCAACTCTGGGTACGCCACCGCCAGGATCCTGAACATCAGGGGGGTCATGGTGCGACGGGCACCCCTCCCACGTTGGGAGGCCATCCCTGGCTGAGCCTCCGCTGTCTTTTTGCTCCAGCGGCGAATGTCCTCCCATCTTTTCCAGCAGTGGGTGCTCCATCTGTGGTAGACCCCCAGGGTCCGGACGTCCTTGGCGATGGCACGCCAAATATATTTTTTCTGGTGGGCGCTGACCTACATGATTTGTACAGGGGGAAGAGAAACTTATTACCAACTGTGCCGTCACAGTCATTGGCCCCCATACCTATACTTGCCATGTGGCACATGCACTCACCGTCCTTTCATGCACGCCGCACTCTCCCCCCTTCCTTCTTAAATCCACCCCTCTCCACACAGGCATAGCCCATACAGCATGCTCCCAGTGTACTTACCTATTTGTCTGGAGGACCGTAGAGTAGCGTGTACTGGGGGAGGACCCCATCCACGAGTTTCTCCAACTCCTCCGATGTGAAGGCAGGGGCCCTTTCCCCAGACACTCGAGCCATTGTCTCTTCCAGACCGAGGTCACAGCAGCACTTGCAGTGTAGGTCCTCTCCTGTCGAAGATCAGGTATCGAGTGATTGAAGTGATAGAAAATGGTGGTCACGTCCACGGGGGTGCGTACCGTCACCGCCGGCGTACATAGTCATTGGCTCCTTGGACCCATAGGGTCCAATGTTAACCAATGCAGCATTGCGCCGCAGTCTTCGACCGCCTACCGAGACGGTGTACAACGCCAGCGCAGTTACCTCACATCCCATTGTCCCTCTTTAGAGGTCAGGCAGCTGCCATTTCAGGGGCCCACATGGCTTCATTTTCAACTGCATCACACATACCTAGGCCTAGACGCAACACACATACAGGCCACTTTTTAGATTATGATTGGTGTTCTGTGTCAGCTGTGGGTACGTACCTCTGAGTTGTTTGACTCTGTGCTCACTGTTGTCCTTCATAGGCACCGTCCGCTGGGACATGTGAGGAGATGGCGGCATCCTCCGGTGTACCGACCGTTGGTGGACCTGTCGACAATGGAGGAAAGACATGTGATCGTCACATACAGGCTTGACTGTGCCACAATCCAGGAACTGTGTACCCAGTTGGAGCCAGACCTGATGTCAGCTATCCGCCATCCCACAGGAATCCCCCCTCATGTGCAGGTGCTGTCAGTGCTCCATTTCCTTGCAAGTGGGTAATTTCAAACAACAGTGACCATAGCATCAGGGATGTCCCAGCCTATGTTTTCCAACGTGTTGTCCAGAGTGTTGTCTGCCCTGCTGAAACACATGCGGAGCTACATCGTTTTCTCTCAGGTGGAGGATTTGCCTACAGTGAAAGGTGATTTCTATGCCCTGGGACATATCCCCAACATCATAGTGTCGTAGTTTGGACTCTTGCTCTGAGCAAGACTGCTGGTTTAAGGATGACAGTACTTTTGTTTGTAGGCGACTACGCCTTTCCTACAACAAGTCGCAACTGTTGTCCCAACCTTACCGGCTCACCAGCAGCACCTCACCAGAAACACAATAGTAAAAGGTGATTTATGGCAGCCGTTACGCATGGACTCGAGAATAAGATATCTCAGGGAGTGTCGTGGTTAAACGGAGATTACCCTTTTCTCACAGATATATTATGTCTCAAACAAACACAGGCAATGACGCAGATACAGTAGAGTTATAATAGTTTTTATTTAACATAACTGCATTTTTGCGATAAGTTGCATGGGCTGCAATGATTAGGATAATGAATAAAGCAAAAAACAGAATTGTGAAGACAAGAGTCATTATTATACAGACCCCCACCATCTTGCAATATGTAGGAAAAATATATGAGATGTAATATGCCCTAATACCCTAATGTGAAAAGGCTTAACCGCCTACCTAAAGGAGAGCTGGGTTTCTTAAACCTAATCTGCCAATGCCATGTCCGTGAGAGGAGCCCCCAACCCTCGCTACCTTGGAATGAGGTCTCTATCTCAGACTTCGCAGGGACACGAAGACTGGGTCAGCGTCAAGACTACTGCAGCATCGATATCAGTGATGGTGGCGATATCGATGCTGCCGATGCCCTCTGGTTGGAATCCCTCTGATTATCTGTCCAAAGTGTGATGTATTTATACAGATCTACAGGGACCCCTGACGTAGGTGTGTTCCTAAACAATAGATAACAGACATGCTTGGGACGGCAATTAATATAAACAATCCCTCGAAAGTATAGAGATGAAAAATCCCTAAGTGTGAACACCTACTGTTTGGTTGTCTTTGGTGCTTGATCTTGACGCCTTGGCGCGGTGACACTGATAATGTTACCCATAACAAGTGGCCTAACTATAAACAAGGCAGCCATCTTAGAAGAAATAAATAATTAAATGGTCTAAGACAGAGCAAGCTAAGTTAGTTAAAAGTCACTAGGTGACGGGGGCACGAGTCTGCAAGCCAAAGGCTAAGCTAACTCCTGTTATCCCATTAAAACGAACTAGGATTCACTACAATAGGTGCCATTGATGGGACACATGTGGCTTTGGTACACCCCCCACAAGAGTGAACAGGTGTAAAGAAACCGGAAGAGTTATTATTCAATGAATGTACAGATGGTATGTTTGGCCGACCAGTACATCTCCCATGTGAATGCCAAGTTCCCTGGCTCAGTGCATGACGCCTACATCCTGCGGAATAGCAGCATCCCTTATGTGATGGGTCAACTCCAGAGGCACCGTGTGTGGCTATTAGGTGAGCACCTGGAAGCAAGACAGTGGGAATGGTTGTCTGGGTCTGGGGTTATCCCTACAGGTTAGTGTGTGTCTCACAGTTGTCCCTCGCCATTTGCAGGTGACTCTGGTTACCCCAACCTGTCATGGCTACTGACCCCAGTGAGGAATCCCAGGACAAGGGCAGAGGAACACTACAATGAGGCCCATGGGCGAACTAGGAGGGTGATCGAGCGGACCTTCGGCCTCCTGAAGGCCAGGTTCAGGTGCCTCCACACGACAGGTGGATCCCTTTTCTACTCACCAAAGAAGGTGTGCCAGATCAACATGGCCTGCTGTATGCTACACAACTTGGCTTTACGACGACAGGTGCCTTTTCTGCAGGAGGATGGTCCAGATGGCGGTGTTGTTGCAGCTGTGGAGCCTGTGGACAGTGAAGACGAGGAAGCTGAAGAAGAAGACATGGACAACAGGGACTCAGTGATCCAGCAATATTTCCAGTGAAACACAGGTAAGAATACAAACCTGCCTACTACATTTACTTTAACACTACTACCTCTCTACTGTCTGTCGTTTTCACCCAGTGTATGGTCACTGAGTTGTCACTTTCCCTTACAATTTCACAGATGTGGGTCCTACAGTGTGACATCTGCTTTGTTTCCTCATGGACTAGAGCTGTGTGACATAGGTATATTGACATGACATTTGAAAGAGCATTTTGACACTGTAATTGCTACTACACTATTTTGAAATCACAGACTGACTCCAGATTGTTTTATGCTTTAAGGGTGTTTATTTTAGTGCTCAAAATTGGAGGGGGTAGCAAAATGGTGAGGGGTGATGGCAGAGGAATGTCCATGGCAGAGTCCAGTCTATTAGTCTCACAGGTGCATAGGAAGTGGAGCTGGGGCAGTTTAAGGATGGACAGGGTGACAAAGTGGGACAGTAGGATGAAAATCAGGGTGGTCTCATTTCTTGGTGGGGGTCTTGGCATCGTTCTCTGTCTTTGTCCTGGATCTCAGGGACCGTTTGCGAAGTGGTTCTCCCCCTGCAGGGGGTGGGGTGCTGGTGTGGTGGTCCTGTGGTGGTGCCTCCTGTCCACTAGCACCGGCTGAGGTGGTGAGCAGTTCATCGTCCAGGCTAGTGTCGGGCCCCTTGTAGTGCCACAGTGTCCCTCCTGGAGTACTTCCTTCAGCACCCCTACGATGGTGCCCAGGGTGGAATTGATGGTTCTGAGTTCCTCCCTAAAGCCCAAATACTGTTCCTCCTGAAGGCGCTGGGTCTCCTGAAACTTGGCCAGCACCGTTGCCATCGTCTCCTGGGAGTGGTGGTATGTTCCCATGATGTTGGAGAGGGCCTCGTGGAGAGTGGGTTCCCTGGACCTGTCCGCCCCCTGTCGCACAGCAGCCCTCCCAGTTCCCCTGTGTTCCTGGGCCTTCCTCCCCTGGACCGTGTGCCCACTACCACTGCCCCCAGGTCCCCCAGGTTGTTGTTGGAGTGGTGGGTTAGCCTAGGTTCCCTGTAGTGGTGGACACACTGCTGATTGACGTGTCCTGGGGACGGAGGTATGGGCCCGCTGGGTGGGTGCTGTGCTAGTGTTTCCAGAGGGGGGAAGCTCTGTGGTGGCCTGTGACTGGGTGAGGGGAACCGACTGTCCCGAGATCCCCGATGGGCCGGGCTGGTCATCTAGATCCAGTTGGACAGAGGTGCTGTCAGCACTGTGGGCCTCTTCTGTTGGTGGTGTGGACATGTGTGGACCCTCCTTTCCAGTGAAGTTGAGTAGGGGTCCTGCAGGGGGATAAAAGGATGTTTATTACATCTGTGTGTGCCATGGTGTGCAATGGGTGGGTGACCGTGTACCCCAGTGCTTGCATTCCTGTGTGGGACCTTGTGTGATGATGGTTTAGGGGGGTGTATGGGTATGTGCAGTGGCCATGCTTTAGTGATGGGTGTCCATGCTTTGTTGTTGCATGCAGGGCTTGGTGTCAGGATGTATGGTTTGTGATGTTGGGACATTTGTGAGGAGTTAGAGTGATGAGTGTGAGGGTGGGGTATGTGCTGGCATACAGGTAGGGTGGGGGATGTAATAGTTAAAATTTGACTTACCAGAGTCCATTCCTCCACCTACTCCTGCGAGGCCCTCAGGATGCAGAATCGCCAAGACCTGCTCCTCCCATGTTATTAGTTGTGGGGAGGAGGTGGGGGTCCGCCGCCAGTCCGCTGAACCGCAAGGTGGTGTCTTGAGACCACAGAACGCACCTTCCCCCATAGGTCGTTCCACCTCTTCCTGATGTCCTACCGATTTCTTGAGTCCTGTCCCACTGCGTTGACCCTGTCCACTATTCTTCACCATAGCTCCATCTTCCTTGCAATTGAGGCGTGCTGCACTTGTGATCCGAATAGCTGTGGCTCTACGCGGACGATTTCCTCCACAATGACCCTGAGCTCCTCCTCCGAGAACCTGGGGTGTCTTTGCCGTGCCATGGGGTGGTGTAGGTGATGTGTGGGGTGATAAGTGTGCTGATATGTAGTGGTGTGTAGTGTGAGGTGCGTGGAAGTTCTGTGGGTGATGGTGTTGTGTGCCTGTGGATGCTAGTATTCTTGATGGTGGTGTCTCTCTCTGGCCTTCGTTCGTGATTTTTGGTCGTAGGGGTTTGTGGGTGATTTGAGTGTGTGTTTTATATTGTATTGGGTGTGTGGGAGTGGTGTGTGTATGTGTATCAGGTGTGTGTATTTCGAATTGTCCAATGTGGTAGTGTTTTGTATATGTGTGTGTATTTTGAGCGCAGCGGTGTGTACCGCCAATGGAATACCGCGGTTGAAAGACCGCCGCGTGGATTCGTGTGTGGTGATAGTGTGGGCGTATTTCTGTTGGCGTGACGATGGAGGATTTGTTTTCGCCAGTTTATCACTGACCTTTGGTGTGGCGGACTTGTGTGGGTGTATGAATTTTGGCGGATTCCATGCTGTGGGTCATAATAGATGTGGCGGTTTTCCGCGGCCACGGCGGTGTGTTGGCGGTCTTTTACCGCCAATGTTGTAATGACCGCCATACTGCCTGATTTACAGTTTGGCAGATGGGTTACTCCATCACAAATGATGACCGATATCGCATCTACCGTATTACGATGTCCATGGAACATAATGGATTTGTAACATGGTAGTGAAGATATCCATCACATTTGTGGCGGAGTAACCCCTTCTGCCAAACTCTAAATCAGGTCCATAGTCTTTACAAACATCCTGGCAACTACTATCACTGACTATTTTGCTGAAAACACAGGTACTGACTTATCACCTCTAATAGAATGGGAATCACTCAAGGTGATTGTACATGGGACATCTATATCCACATCCTCTGGGCTTACAGTCTTATGTGATGTAGAGCAGGTAGAGATTAGACTGGGAGTACTACACAGCAGCCAACGATGTTTCCCACTTAGATAGGTAACAGGAATGCTGCACTCATTATATGAGCACCTGGGAGTATTAGATTATAACTCTTACACACACAAAATACACAAAGAAGGTGACAAATCAGGAGCTTTACTAGCCCGTATGACTTATCCACAACTGTCCCCATCCCCATCTTATCCTTATACACACCCGAAGGCACAATGTGTTGGGACCCAGAAAGCCATGGATACGGCAGTTAGGAAATACTATTCACACTTACTAGGTCCTTTCCAGCCCCCATCCTCTGCTATTATCGATTCTTTTCTAGCTGACCTGCACCTACCACGGGTACCGATATCCCATTGTGCAGAATTAGGAACCCCACTGACCCAAGAAGTAATCCTCAGTACAGTAACAGAGCTCCTCCATAACAAGACACCCAGACTTGACGGCTTGACATTCGAGTGTTATGCCACATTTGCTATCCGCCTGCTACCACATCTGGAAACATTGTATAAAACATCAATAGAAAACAACTCCCTTCCACCTACTGCTTGCCAGGGACTAATTACATCCCTGCTCAAACCCGGCTGCAACCCAAATGACATGTCATCATACAGGCCGTTGTCCCTAATCTCAAATGGGTATAAATTGTTGAGCAAAGTTCTGGTGAAAAGGACTTAATCCACACAGACCAAAATGGATTTATACCACACTATCGTTCCTCATTAGACAATTTTGACAAGTAATGGAGGTTGCCAAAATGGCATACCCAGCAGCCGGATGCCTCTCCCTTGACCTCCAGTAGGCACTTGACTCCCTAGGCTGGGTCATGTGTTTGCAACTCTAACTAAATTTGGCAACCCCGACTTATATCAGGCGGATTAAACTTTATACACTAACCCCATGGATCGTGCAGGGACAGACTTGCATATATCCTCCACTTACCCTGGTTTCTGTGGCATCTGTATCCATCCTGTTCTTCGAGGTGCCAATAGAACTGCTAGCACAGAGCATTAGACAGAGGGCGAGCAACCAGTGTATAACACAAGGACAACAACAACATGCAGTCTACTTATACGCAGGTGACCTCATAATATATACACTTGACCTTACACTGATTCTGACACTACTTGCCACTCCACTCAACCAGTTTGAGAATCTCTCAGGGCTACAAATCAACTAAATAAATCTTATGCATTCTCCTCTCATGACCACATTCTAGAAGATACTACTGGGAATGAATAGTATCCCAATAGCCCCACATGCTTTCCGCTACTTAGGCATACAAATCCACACATCAACTTCTGACCAGGTGGAAGGCAATCAGAACAAGGCAATTACCTTTCTCCATTCACAGATATGGTTTGGGATCACCTTACCTCTTTCCTTAGCCAGATGATTGTCTCTCTCTACGATGGTGATGCTCCCTTGTCTGCCCTACTTATTTGTTAACTTACTGGTAATGGTTCCTTTAGCATACTTCCAACAACTCAAAGCTCTACTTATTGATTTAACTCACAAATGTAGAATGAGCCAAACTAAACTTCAACTCCCAACAGATGAGGGCGGAATGGGTGCCCAGACTTTAGAGCATATTGTTATGCAGGCCAACTGCAAAGGCTATCACATTGGTTAGTGGGCTTTCATCTGATGGAAATAAATTATGCCACACATAACGGGCGACTTGGTACACTGCACACAATGTGGTTGCCAGGAGTGCTACGCCCCTCCAGTTTACCATTACTCTTAAACAATGCATTCATATCATAGAAACAGGCACTAAAATACGCAACAATGTACCTTTATTGTGCTCCTACCATACCCCTAAGAGGGATACCGACACGGTTTGGCCCACTTGTGTCCCTTAGCATACAACCCTGGGAGGATGCAGGTACACACACAGTGGGGGATCTGTTTACAGATATTGAACTTATGACCCACCAGGACTTCACCCAGACCCATGGGCTGCTTGGTTCCCTCTTTCTAATACATGCTAATATTTCTCGTTATGTCTGCAAACACTGTGCACTGACGGAGATGGAATTGGAGACACATTGGGGGTCATTACAACCCTCCCCTAACGGACGATCGACTTACCTGTTCCGTAGATCCTCCGGGAGGGGACGGAAGCCATGGGAGCAGCTCCGCCAACACCACACCGCCAACAGTACACCGCTGTGCCGAATCACAGGACGTGATTCGCTGGGCGGTGTTCTGTTGGCGTGGCGGTGGAGGTGGAGCAACCTCCACTTCCCCGCCGCCCGTCACTATGGCTGTTGGCAGCTCTCCGTCAGAAAAACGATGTAGAGCTGCCAACAGTCATAATACGCCGAGTGGAAAACCGCCACCACTGGCGGTCTTCAGCACGGCGGTCCCTTGGCGGTCTTGTAAAAAGACCGCCTAGGTTGTAATGACCCCCATTGTCTAATTCAGGCAGTGCACACAATGGGAACTCGCAAGCATCTGGTCAAATGGCTATATAAAGACCCATGGATGAATCTACATGTCTCACTGATACCCCTTAGGGCGAAGTGGGAGGAAGATTAAGGCTGCGAACTGCATGATAAAGAATGGCATTTTTTAATTGAATATCCCAACAAAATATCTCTTAGCTCCTGATTTGGATGTATTCAGTTTTCCTCACTTTATACAGCTCATTTTACACCACAGAAACAGCCCAGTGGATCTCCTACATATGCTTTGGTCATGCCATTCCCTGAAGGTCTACTGGGCTGAAATTCACTTAGCCCTGGCTGACCCGCAGGAAGATCCTCACTGGAACACAGTAAAGCACTGTTTATTGGGCCTATATCTGTACCCTAGGAACTCCAAAACCCTATCTCACTTCATAGACCTGGCCTTCATAATGTCCAAGAGACAAAAAACTAAGTGCAGGAAATTGCTCAGGGCCCCACCAGCAGATAGCTGGAGGGGGAAGGTTATACACTAGGGAACCGCAGAGAGCCTCCCACTGCACAGAGGACTATTGTAGGCTCAGGAAGAGACCCATCACCCTGAATTTTGGATACCCATGAAGAATCATTTAAATACCAGATCACTGAAGAGTCAGGACTAAGTGCAGCAGAGTAGAACCCCTCTTAATGAAAATCTTAAACACCCCCCTGGCGATCCCTTGTACTGATTCACTAAGAGGCTGGCCAGCTTCAATTACCCATGAGGACAGATGCCCCAAGTAAACTCGAAAAGCATGGCTTACCCCATACCCTTCTTTCACACCCTGGTTCCTTCTACATTCTCTGACCACTCACATGTTGCATGAGACAGAAGACAAGTTGGGCTACGGTGGGGGACAAGGTACTGTTTATTGGTAACAAAGTATCTCTCTGTAACAATTGTTTGACATTGATTCTACAGAAGCCGATAAAAGTATCACACTTTTAATGATACTATGGTGTACAATTAAATTGAAATGAGGACTTTATTACCTTAGTTTCAGATATTTATAATGTACATTGCTATGACCAACCCCAGCTGTATTTTACTGTTTCTCAAATTCAATAAAACTCAATAAAATTAGTTTAAACAAGAAATATACACAAACACACACTCACACTCACACACACACCCATGGCACAGCAGCACCCTTGATTGTTTTGTGCAGGGAGGGAGGGACACCTCCATGTACAAAAACAATGCTTAGAGGCAAGGGAGACACAAGCACTTGATAGAGTGTAGTAGTAGTGCATGGTACCAGTCTGACGGGGAGGATGTAAGACATAGGGAACGTCGAAGGTTAGTGGAAGCCAAATGAGTGATACTGCCAGGATTCTGCTCCATTGTGAACTAGGCAGGTGCTCGTTTGGGCTGATTCAAGGCATGATTGTCAACTCGTCATCATGTCACTCACTCATACAATGTTAGTAAAGTATATCAGGACTGTCGCGTAACTAACTTGTGTTTTCATCTGTGGCTTTATCTCTTTATTAAGCTCATCGTCCTAATCTACTGGATGTGCAGTAAGCAAAGGGGGATTGAGCTTACTCATCAAAAGAGGGCAAAGAAGTGAAGATCATTGTAAAGTCTTTTTTTCTCTGCCTTCTAAAATTATGGCCTTCTGTATACTTACTATGCCTCTTTTAAAATAACATGTCTTGTTGTTGTATAGTACAAAGAGGGAAAAAGATTTGTGGTAACGAGGATCACACAGCCAGGCCCAAGTAGTACTCTAGTCACAAAACTTGTTGGTTGTTTTCTCGTTCACCATCAAACAATGTCAGAAAGTACATAGGCAGAGATGGAGAAGTTATCATGGTCATGGACCCCCAATGTGATCATATACTAGCAGTTTCCCTAACAGTGCAGCACGGCAGGAATGGGATATCCCTTTATCAATCAATACTGTATGCCTGTTGTATTCCCTTCTACCACTTATCTATTCATAGAATTGCGGCATAGCCTTATCTATTGCCCTTTCCTTATCCCTGAATCCTTCTAATACCTATCCCTCCATTATGACAAAATGTTTTTTCTGGTTGACGCAATGGCTACCTGGGAGCATATTTACAATAAATGTATGATGCGCAGCAATCCATTAGGATGCCATGGATGCTCCATATTTACAATATGGGACACCATGGTGCCAGGACGCAAGGTGCATCAGAAAGTCTGCCTGGGTTAGGAAGGGGTGGGAATTGTGACGCATTTTAGAGTCTGCGCATGATTTGCCAATGATCCATCACTTCCCTGAAAACTTGAAAATAGTGATGCATCAGCTGTGCGTGGGATTGTACAAAGGAACACCTACCTTGCATATATTTATTCAACATGACGCAGCCAATTCCTATGAAGGAAAAAATTGATGCATCCCGGCGAAAAGTGATGCATCTGACTAGATATGTCACTTTGTAAATATGGAGCAAAGAAAGCACCGCTGGTGCATAAAAAAAGTGACATACTGTTGATGCAAGCTCCTTGTAAATATGGGCCCTGATTTTTAAAGTCTTCACAAGCAATAAATAAGCCAAACATCCCAAATTGATTACTTTCAACAGTTAAAGAAGAAGATAGTGATAGATAGGTACCCTAAATGTAGTGAAGTATTGCTGTTGGATGTTGAGAAAAATAAATACTTAGGTAGCTATCTAGATCTAAAACACACCTGCTACCAGACAAGTCAGATACTTTCTTTCCAGCATGCTGAGATCTGGCCATTGGTGCATCTTCCCATACCAATAGATCAATGGGTTTTGGTCCACGTAGACCACTTTTGGGTCGTCTAGATAGTATTGGAACATCCTATGAATGATCATTGTTGCTGCCACTTGCTCTCCCTCTTTTGCCTTTACCTCAGCACTTGACTTAACTCCTGCCACTTAAAACTTGTCCATTACAGAAGTCGGTCTGGTTCTTCTGTTGCTGTTGTTGCAGGTGTTGGCTGCTATAAGACAACAGCACTGCCCTCTCTGTAGGTTGAAGGCTGCATGCCAGAACTTCTGCTTGGACTTCTAACTTCCTGCCATTCCTCTTCCGGGTCTCTCACTTGCTCAACAATCCATGTCTTGTGTAATGAAACATCCCCTTCTGAAAAAGGAATGAAAGTGGGCAGTATTTTTGTACATGGGTCAAGCATTGTGGCACACATGTACTCTCTGGAGGACAGGGTGTCTCTTTCAGCCAAGACTTAATCTCCCAACTAACTCATGCACTTATCTGTTGCCTTTAACACTGGAGGACATTTGTAACACCTTTTTTAACTGGTCCTGTAGCAGATGCAACAATGGGATTTTGTGACTCATTGTACTGTCCTTCTTGCTGACTTACCATGTGAAAACCTCAAAAGGAAGTAAGTAACTTCTGTGACAGGCATTTGCCTAGGCCCATTTGTCAGCATCCACCGTCATGCTTTCCCCAATTGCATCCCCTCCTTTTTTAATGAAATGGTCATTGAATGGCATGTACTGCTCAAACAGATATTGCAACATGTAATAGGTTGAGTTACAAAGTGTTGGCACCTCCTATATGAGGCTTTATCTGGTACTCTACTCTGTTAGCGCACTGAATGGTCCTCAACTGTGTCTGAGCTTTAAAGGAATAGTTTAACTGAGTGCAGATTCTTCTGCAGATGGTCAGTATGTAGCTGACTATGTCTTATTTTTTTATAAAGTCCTGTGCAACCAGGTTGTTGCAGTGCGCCAAACACAGTGCCCTGAAATAGCCACCATCTTCCATGGCCTTGACCATATTACTGCTATTGTCTGCAGCAACAAATCCAATTGTAAGACCTCTGGGTTGCTGTTTAAGTCTTGCAAGGTGTTTGCAGCTGTTTGAGATTTCTCTGTGGTGAACATGGCTACTGTTGCATGCCCCGGAATGCCCTAAAGAATTTCTTCAGAGCTGAGACCATAATAGCTGTTGCCTACCCGCTCCCCAAAAAAGATCCAATGTAAGGTGATACACATGTAAACTATCTCCTGACAACTGGTTCATATAGCTGTCGTCAAGTGAACTCTGTTCAAAGCATGGCCAACCGATTGCAGCACATCATAAGGAAGCACAGGATCAGCAGCTCTGGCAAAATCGGGCAGTCTGGGAACTTTCCATTTCGGGCAGATTACCGCCACAAATTAAAAAAATCCCACCTCTTCCACAAAAGAAAAATGGAGGAGATTCAGCACTAACATTTGAGCCAGTTCCCTATTGTACAAATGTGTTGTTGGGTGGTTGCATTCAAAAGGCTCCTCCTGCCTAAATATGCCCATAATAGTAGCCTGATTTATTTTATTTTCTGGTGCTGCTGACAAAGGTGACTCCTGGAGAGAACTAGCTGGTGGTAGACTCAATGTGCATCAAGGAGGTCACTGCATGCTGTGGTGTCTCCATCTGACTCTTGTGCCATTTTGAGGTTTCTGAGGCAGGTGATATTGCCACACTTCTGGGGACAGGGCTCATTTGTGTAAAGCTGTCAACTTCTTCTTGCTCTTCACCTTTGCCTCCCTTTACCTCCCACTGTGAACGGAGCTGATTCACCTCTTTTATTACTACCACCACCTGCAGCAATGTTTTCAATGTGCTCCTCCCACTGAATTGTGTGCTGTTTTTATTATATGGGTCATTTGGCCTCCAGTACCATAGTGTGAACCAGGTTTACCTCAACGAACACTGGTGTGGCAAATGCAGGGTATTGCAATGTTATCCTCATGCTTGCTAATAGTAAAGAAGTCCCAAACTGGGAAGGAGAACCTTTTTAGTTGGCCACTGGTGCCACTGCCAATGCCTGAAGAACTGGAGATAGGTGGATAAGTTGACACCTGGCTCTCTGCAGTGCGTACTTCAACTGAGGTAGTAGTAGATGCAGGTCTCAGTGGGGGGCTTACAAATATTGAGGGTGGTAGTGGTGGTGGTGGTACCTGTGCTACATCCCTCGGAGCAGGTTGCATAGGAGAGGTACTGTTGGTGTTCTCTGTGTCAACTTCTGCTAGTACATCTGGGAATGGTCTTTACTAGGTGCAGTGGCATGATGGACCTTTTGATGACCTTGTGACTAAAAAGGCCAGCCTCCCCTTCCCACACCAGGAGCAAATAACCCCCACAACCTAGGGTGATTATACCAGCATAATGACTTAGGTAGGACTTGAGTGCTTTTATACTTAGTTAGTTTTCAGCATTAGCAGGGATCCGTAGCCCTGAGGAATGCCCCAGACCTGGCTAGGCTCTTTGTGATGGCAGAAACATGTGGGCTATCTGAGACAGGCTGAGCCATTATTCTCAGCATTAGCATCAAACTCTGATTTTAATCATACCTGCAGACACCATGAATAACTGTGAATTTACCAGTAGTCCTCAAGGTATTTTTAATGTGTCTGGATCCCCCTTTTGTACAGTAGCTTTATTCTAAGAACTCCATCTGATCTAGATCCACAAGGAGGTTGAGTCTGTCCTGGTGGTACTGTCCTACCAGGGTGGGGAGATGTCACCAATGATGAAGCATGACACAAATGTGTGTGTGAGGCTTCCTCTTCCGTAAGGAGAATCTTCCCTTGTGTTCTGGTTGGAAAGCAATCGCGTAATTTACCAAATTCCCTCCTGGGAAACAGTCTATATGGATTTATGCCACCATACCTGTTGTGTTAAGGCTAACATACAAGTGTAACTGTTTACTTTAGGTGCATCTAAGGGGAGAAACCTGCGGAAGGCAGGGGATCGAGGGGGAAATGAAATAATCCACCTGTCGCTCCATACAGGACAGGCGGATGCCATTTCAGGGGGGGTGCAGGCCATGGATCCTAACTGTGTCACAGTACACATATGCACTATTTGGAAATCTCCAACACAATAATGTAACAATCACAATCTGCATTGAACTGTAGTGGTTTGAATGTAGAGATAATGACCAGATGCTCACTCATTTGCCCCATAGACTGCAACCGCTGCGGATGAATAGGAGATGGAGACATCCCCCCGTGTACAGACCCCTGGTGGACTTGGCAACAATGGAGGACAGGCATATTATTCTCACCTATTGACTTGACAGGGCCACAATCACAGAGCTGTGTGCCCAATTGGAGCCTGACCTAATATATGCTATCCGTAACCCCACCGGGACCACCCCTCTTGTGCAAGTCCTATCAGTGCTCACTTTCCTGGCTCCTTCCAAGTGACATTAGGCTTGGCATCAGGAATATCATAGCCAATGTTCTCAATAGTGCTGACCAGAGTGTTGTCTGCCCTGATTAAACACATGTGCAGCTACATCGTTTCCCCCCCAGGTAGAGGATTTGGCCGTAGTGAAAGCTGACTTCTATGTAATGGGACGTATCCCCAGCATCATTGAGGAAATACAATAAACACATATTGTATTTGTCCCCCCGTCGAAATGAACCGGTGTTCAGAAATGGAAAGAATTTTCACTCCATGAATGTCCAGATGGTGTGCCTGGCGGACCAGTACATCTCCCACATCAATGCAATGTATCCTGGGTCTGTGCACTATGCCTTTATCCTGAGGAATAGCAGCATCCCAAATGTGATGGCTAAACTACAGAGGCACAGGGTGTGGCTAATATGTGAGCCCTGGTTCCCACCCAGTGGATGTAGGTGTACGGGTATGGTGTGGGCCATAAGAGTGAGTGTGTGGCTAACAGTTGTCCCTCAATATTTGCAGGTGACTCTGGTTATCCCAACCTCTCATGGCTATTGACCCCTGTGAGGAATGCCAGGACAAGGGTAGAGGAATGTTACAATGAGGCACATGGGCAAACAAGAACGATTATAGAGAGGACCTTCGGCCTCCCGAAGGCCAGGTTTCGTTGCCTCCATCTAACAGATGGATCCCTGTGCTACTCACCCAAGGTCTGCCAGATCATGGTGGCATGCTGTATGTTGCACAACCTTGCCTTGCGTCGTAAGGTGTATTTTTTGCAGGAAGTGGAGCCTGGATATGGCCGTGTGGCAGCAGTGGATCCTGTGGACAGTGAAGATGAGGAGGCAGAGGATGAGGATAAGGACAACAGAAGTGCAATTATTCGTCAATACTTCCAATGAGACACAGGTAAGACAGTGTTAATACACATATAATTGACAGTTTGATGTGTGACATTGTCACTGGCAGGCTGTGTATTCCTACTTCTATGCCCACTCACTGTACCCTTTGGCATCTCTTTTTGCAGATGTTGGTGCCACACTATTGCTCCTGGTGTGTTCAGAACAGCATTACTGTACAGTTGAATTGCAATGTCTGAACCTGGATAAACGAATACATTTTGAAAACATTTGACACACACCATAATTGTATTTTATCAAAGTGTGTTTATTGCAGTGCTCTGAAGAAGAGGGGGTAGTGCAATGGACTGGGGTGATAACGGATGAAAGTCCAGGTTAGAGTCCAGTCTTTTTGTATCATAGGTGCATTGTGCAAGGGGGTATAGGAAGGGGAGCAACGGCAGTTCAGAATGGACACGGTGACAGAGAGGGACACAAGGGTGACAATCAGGAAAGTCTTATTTCCTGGCAGGGGTTTTGTCAATAGTCTCTGGCTTCTGCCTAGATCGCAATGAATGTTTGTGGGGTGGTTCTCCTGCAGGGGGAGGGGTGCTGGTGGCATGTTGGTCCAGTGGTGGGGCCTCCTGTCCACTAGCGGTACCGGAGGTGGAGGGCTGTTCAGTAGTTTGGCTAGTGTCGGGGGCCCGGTGGTGTGCTACTGCCTCTCTCATACTGTTGGCCATCTCTGCCAGCACCCCCGCAGTGGAGACCAGGGTGGTGTTGATGGCCTTCAAGTCCTCCCTGATCCCTAGGTACTGTCCCTCCTGCAGCCGCATGTTCTCCTGCAACTTGTCCAGAATCTGGCCAAGCGTATGCTGGGAATGTTAGTAAGCTCCCAGGATCGTGGTGAGTGTCTCCTGGAGGTTAAGTTCCAGAGGCCAGTCCTCCCCCTGTTGCACAGCAGTCCTCCCAGCTTCCCTGTTGTCCTGTGCCTCTGTCCCCTTAACCGTGTGCCCACTGCCACTGACCCCAGGTCCCTGATTGTCCTCTGTTTGTGGGGTGGCCTGAAGTCCCTGTAGTGGTAGACACACTGCTGATTGATGTATCCTGGGGACAGAGGTATGGGCCCGCTGGGTGGTTGCTGTGGTGGTGTTTCCTGAGGGGGGAGGCTCTGTGGTGGTGTGAGAGTGTGCCTGGGTAACCGACTGTCCGGAGGTCCGAAATGGGCCAGGTTGGTCATCCAGATCCAGGCGACCAGAGCTGCTGTCATCACTGTGGGCATCTTCTGTGGGGGGACTGGATGTTGCTGGCACCTCTTCGCCAGTGACATTGGCTGAGTTACCTGTGGGGATGTAAATATAGTGTTATTGTTTCTGTGTGTGACATATTGTGCATGGGTGTGTTGCCCTCTTTGGTTGGATTTGTCCTTCCAGCTTTTCCTCATGTCAGTTGTTATTTGGTGGGATAGGTGATTCTCTCCAGTGTGCATGCTGTTGTGATAGGTGTCCATGCAGGTCTGTGAGGGGGGTTCATGCATTGGTGTTGCATGCAGGGCTTGGCATTGGAATGAGTGGGTTGTGATGGTGGGGTGTGTGGGAGGTGGTGGAGTGATGGGAGTGAGGGTGAGGGTGGCGTATGTGATGCCATGCAGGTAGGGGGTGGTAGTAATAGGGAATTGACGTGCCAGAGTCCAGTCCTCCTGCTACTCCTGCCAGGCCCTCAGGATGCATGATTGCCAAGACTTGCTCCTACCATTTTGGTAGTTGTGGGGGTCCACTGCCAGTCCTCTGTACAGTGAGTTGGTGTCTTGCTGCTATGGAACGTACCTTCCCCCGTAGGTCATCCCACCTCTTCCTGATGTCATCCCTTGTTCTGGGGTGCTGTCCCACGGCTTTGACCCTGTCCACGATTTTCCGCCATAGCTCCATCTTCCTAGCAAAGGATATCTGCTGCACCTGTGATCCAAATATCTGTGGCTCGACCCAGATGATTTCCTCCACCGTGACCCTTAGCTCCTCCTCAGAAAACCTGGGGTGTCGTTGTGGTGCCATGAGCGTGGTGTGAGTGGTGTGGGTGAGGGGGTGTAGGGTGATGTGTTGGGGTGTATATTGTGAGGTGTGTGGGTGGTGTATAGGTGATGGTCGTATGTGGCTCTGGTTGTGTGGGTGCTCTTGCTGTCTCTCTCTGTTGGCAGTGGTTTGTAGTCATAAAGGGTTGTGGGTAATGTGGGTGTGTGTTTAATAGTGGTGTGGGTGTGGTGTGTGTATAGGTGTCAGGTGTGTGTTATTTAAATTGACCAATGTGGTGTTGATTTGTGTGTGTGTGTGTATTTTGAGCACTAGAGTATGTACCGCCAATGGTTTACCGCCAATGAATGTCATCCGCGGTGAGTCGTGGGTCATATGTTGTGGGCGTTGTTCTGTTGGCATAACGGTGTGGGTTTTGATACTGCCAGTTTAGCACTGACCTTTGGCCTGGCGGACTTGTGTGTGTGGCTGTATAGTGACGGATTGGTAGGTGTGCGTCATAATATGTTTGGCGGATATCAGCCACTGCGGCGATATGTTGGTGGCAGTCGGCGTGGCAGTCGGCATGGCAGTAAGTGGAACTTACCACCAATGCCATAATGAGGGCCAGTGAGTTAACTATAGTTGTATTTAAATCCTTTTTAAGATGGTGTGTTAAAATAGTCATTCTCAAGTGCCCGCAGAGATAGTGTGTGATTATAATGATGCTCCAAGGCTCATAGAGATAGTATGATTATTGTGATGCCCAGGTCACCGCAGAATTATTGTGTGATTAAATTATATTCAAGGCCCTTGAGAGATAGTGCACTAACTATCGACATATTTTAGCACCTGTTGAGATAGTCTATCAAATGAGTCAATCCTAAATCCCCATTGAGATAGTGTGTCATAATACTGATGCTCAGTTCACCACCAAGATAGAGTTTCATTAAACTTGTGTTAAAGTTTCCACAGATTTAGGGCCAGATGTGCAAAGCTTTTTTGAGATCTCAAACAGTCTTATCCAAAGAATCCGGCTATTTGTGACTGCAAAAAAGCATTTTTTGATGTGCGAAACCCTATTTGCGATTCAGTAATCTGCCACCAAATCGCAATTGGGTGTGCAATTTGGTATTAGGAAGGGGTGTGTTTTGGGCCTCCCTATCTAATACAGAATCGCAGTGGTATGTGTGAATGTTTTGCGAATGAAATGTGGTTGCAAAACATTCACATTTTGCCACACACTTCAAGTTGAGGGTTACCCATTCGCAAATGGGATGGGGTTCGTAAGGGACCCCTTGTCCTTTGAGAATGCCTGTAAAAGCAATTTTGTAGAGCAGGCAGTGGTCCCACAGATGAACAAAACAAAATAGCGTGTTGAAACTTTTCAAACACTCACCCCCAGTCTCAGATCTGGGTTTTAAGTTAGTCATTCTCAAGTGCTGACAGTTAGTGAGTGATCATACTGATGCTCAGGTCTCCTCAAATGTAATGTGTTATTTTTTTTATGACTAGGTTACCATACATATAGCTTGTGATTAACCTATGCTGAAAGTCCCCACAGAGATAATGAATTAATGATTGTCATGTTTACGGCCCTGATGAGATAATGTGGAAGGTTACCTCTTCTTAAATCCCTGCAGAGATCAGCAGAAATCGCGTGTGAATCAAGTGATGCCCAGGTGCCAATGGAAATAGTGTGTAATTATTGATATGTCCAAGTCACCACACAGATAGTGCGTGATTAAAGTTGCTTTCAAATCCCTGGAGAGAGAGTGCCTTTACAATAGTCATATCCGAGTCCCTGTTGAGATAATATGTTGGGTTAATCATTTTCAGTAAAGTTGGGCGGTAAACTCCGCTACACTGGCGAAGTTAACAGAATTTGCCCACTCCGCTCTCCACTTGGAGCACGGAGTTTGGCGACACTTGACCAACTGCCACGTAGCAGAGTATACCAGTGCCAGCATCCACCCTTAAGAAAACAATATTTTTTACATCTGCGGCCATCTTGAGTGTTCTTTACCGCTCGACGTGTTGCATTCATTGCTCCAGTTAATTGATATGTGTGTGAGCAGTCGGTTTTACGTCCTACTTTAACTCTGGCGGAAATATTGAAAGAAGTTTTTGTGATTACGGAGGTTTGTGAGTGAACATGCTGTTACATTCTATGTATAGAGTACCCGTTAAGAACAAGCTCTTGAAGTTATTTCTGGTTCCAGAATTGATTTGGCCAGGCAATGGCACGTACCGTGCACACGGCATCAGGTCATGCATTATGCGTGTTAGTGGCAGAGTTACAGCATTCTTTTCCCAGCAGCCTTTGAGGTATTTTTAATACTCTCCCACTCAATGTTTTGTTAGCAGGAACGCCCAAGCCTCTATGTGGCTCTAATACATAGAGCGCCTCCTCCCTTATCTTCTCCCCTTTGTGATGAAAAGTTATATCACCCTGCTGTTCCTGAATTTCTGTTAGATAAAACACACAAACTCAGAATGCTTGCCAATCGCTGGGATAAATACATTTATTGATGCTGGTAAATGCAGTAAACGCTTTAACGGACAGACTGTACAGTAAACAGAGCTTCCGGCACGAAGAAGGAGCTGGATTAAAACAAAATCAAGCCAAATGTATAAAACATTTAAAAAAACGCATACCGGCTGTTTTGATGGTCACTGAGGGGGTTGGCTTTGTGGAAACTATAAAGAAACTATAAAAGAACGGCCTCCCTCCTACAACAGCATGCTCACACGCATCCCTCCAAATACACATCCACATCCACATCCCGCTGACTGCACACACCAGTATGTTAGTTTCCATCATGTATCTGCTTTTGCTATAAATAACCTTAGAGATATCACCTCTGATTTAAGGCTATGTTTCCCACAGCAAAGGTTTATTTCAAATTAAGCTTATCGGAAATCTTGATATCTTCAAAGTGTTGCAAGTTTGACGGAGAACAGGGGTGGAGCGGCTGCAATATGTATTGATAGATTTGTAATAGCATGCGCTCAGAAATTAGTAGAAAGTTGCTGTGAAAGACTTCCATACCAGGGCAAAAATTTGCCTGTGATCACGAAAGTAAAAGTGTGCAAACAGCTCAGAAAGTTATGTGTATACAGAAGAATGAAAGCTGCATGTTGAAATTATATCCTGTCTTATTTGCTACGTGCCCTTTTGAGGTCAATAAATGCATTCCCTTACTTTTTGCTAACATTAACACTGTTATTGGGAGCAAACACCCTTCTCTAAAATAGCATAATAGATCCTGAAAAAGCATGCCCTTTAAAAGGAACCTCAAGTTTTCTCTTTCATAAATGTTTGCTGTGGTGCGCTCATGTGGTTGTGTCCTCTTACAGACGTCTGCACATTATTGCTGCACTGAAAATGTTTATGGCTTTGCCGCTGCCTTTCTGCAAAGTGCCCAGCGGAGCGGAAGATGCCGGACAATGTCACCATTGGCAATTAGACCGACAAGTTCTAAAAAGTCCTTGCATAAGATCAGCACACTTTTCATTTTGATTGTTTACTTTATTTGGGACTACCATTGGGCTGTGCAACAACTGTCAAAGGCTAGAGAAAGGGAGGCATATAGCATTGTGTTCTTCTAGCGCACCTTGTGAGAGAAATTAGGTGCGTGTGGAACTCTGCGGCATCTTGCAGAGTTTTTATGGAACGCCGCAGAATTCTGCAGAGTAGAAGTCTGCGAGCTCCATCCACTCCTAATTCTCAGGCCTCCGCAGAGACAGTATGTGACCATAATGATGACCAGGTGCCCACTGTGACAGTGTAAGATTATAGTGATGCCTGCGTCATCAGCGATAGTGCGTTATTAAACGTATGATCAAGTTCTGCTTTATCAGTAGTGGTATTTAAGTTCCTGTTGAGATAGTGTGTTAGGTTTTTCATTCTCAAGTCCCCACAAAGATGGTGTAGGATCGAACTGATCCCAAGATCTCCATAGGGATAGTGTGTGTTATTGCTAGTCATATTTAAGTCCCAGTTGAAGCAGTGTTTTAGGTTAGTCATTTTTAAGTCCCTAGAGAGATGGTGATTATTGTGATGTCCAGGTGCCCATGCAGTTAGTGCATGATTATAGTGATAGCCATGATTAAACCTGTGTATAAGTCCCCATAGAGATAATGAGTTAATGATAATCATACTTATGTCCCTGTTGAGATGATATGGTAGGTTACTCATGTAAAGTCCCTTTAGAGATCAGCAGAGAGATTGTGTTACTATAGTGATGCCCAGCTGCCAATAGAAATAGTGTATAATTATTGTGATGACCAGGTCACCACAGAAACGTGTGTGATTAAACTGCGTTCAAGTCATGGAAGAGAGAGTGCATTAGCAATAGTCTTAAATAAGTCCCTATTAAGATGATGTGTTAGGTTAGTCATTCTAATGTCCCTGCTGAGATAGTGTGTGGTCATAGTGATGCCAAGGTCCCCATAGAAATAGTGAATGATTAAAGTGATGTATAGGTCACCATAGAGGTAGCGTCTTATTAAACTTGCATTCAAGTCCAGGTACGGATAGTGTGTTAATGATAGTCATTTTTATATCGCATTTAAGATAGTATGTTACGGTAGTCATTCTCAAGTACCCAAAGAGAGAGTGTGTGATCGTACTGATGCCCAGGTCTCCATAGAGATAAAGCGTACTTTTTCATTTCTAGGTCACAACAGAGATAAAGTGTGATTAAACGTGTTCATGTCCCCATAGGGATGGTGAGTTAATGAGGCTCATATTTAAGTCCCTCTTGAGATGATGCAGTAGGTTAGACATCCTCAAGTCTCCACGGTGATAGTGTGTGATTATAGTGATGTTTAGGTGCCCATAGATATAGGGCCAGATGTATCAAACTATTTTGCATTCGCAAACAGTGCGAATCACAGAATTCGGCCTTTTGCGAATGCAAATACATGGTCTGCAATGCATGAAAGGAATTCGCAGGCCAAAAACAAGGAATCGCGAAATTTTCGATTTTTTGAGAAGCGACATGGTTTTGCGCGTCGCATTTGGCGTCTCGCAATTTGCAACATGAAATACCGAATCGCTATTAGCATTTCGCAAATTGCAAGTCGGAAATTGCCAATTTTTTCGCAGAATGGCCTTTTGCACATGCAAATTACCACGGAGTGAAACCAGGTGGTAACCAGGTGCAACTTATATAAAGAGGCCCAGAATGCCTCAGACTCTTTTCCACAATGGCTGCACTCTACGTCATGGCGAGGAGAATGAGGATCTTGGCAGGTTTGAGGAAAGGGAGGAGGAGACAGGAGCGCATTTTCAGAGTGCGCATTACCCTTTTTGACCAGACTGAGAAGGAAATATATGAGAAGTACAGGTTGAACTCAGCCATGATACTTGACCTGATAGCTGAGCTACAACCCATACTGCAGCGCACAACACACAGGACCAATAGCATACCTACCCATGTGCAGGTATTATGCTCCCTGCACCTACTTGCCTCAGGGGGCTATCAAGGGGTTATAGCAGCAGCTGGAGGGGTATCACAGAGTGCCCTCTCTAGATTTTTCAATGCATTTCTAAACGCCATTCTGAGTAGGATACACCAGTACATCAGATTCCCCCACATCGCACAGGAAATACAGCAGACAAAAATAGATTTCTACCAGATAGCACAGTTCCCACACGTCCTAGGGCCATAGATGGGACACATGTTGCAATCTGTCCACCATCGGACACAGAGTATGTGTACTGCAACCGTAAATACCAACATTCCATGAAAATACAGGTGATATGCAATGCCTCCTACATCATAACTGATCTTGTGGCCAGGTACCCAGGGAGCACACATGATTCGTACATCTTTCGCCACAGCGGGATTCAAACAAGAATGCTAGCTGTGGAATTTGGTGAAGGATATCTACTAGGTATTTTTCACCTTTACAATGGTGCATTGATGGCAGTGTGACGTCAGATGGCTCAGCTACTCATTATACCCTCTGTTCCTTCCAGGAGACAGTGCCTACGCAGTGCGCACCTACATGATGATGCCCTACCTACATCCTGCAACACCAACAGAGCGGAGATACAATTCAGCACACAGGGCAACCCGCAATGTGGTGGAGCGCACCTTTGACCTGCTGAAGAGTCGCTTCCGGTGCATCCACAAAAGTGGAGGGGCACTACAGTACACCCCGGACACGACCTGTAGAATAGTGGCCACATGTGCAATCTTGCACAATATAGCTACCACCAGGGGCATACTTGTGGAAATATCAGAGCCAGACTCAGATGCGGATGATGATCCCATACCACCCCTACAGCCAGCAGACAGGAACAGTGCAGCAGAGGGCAGGCAAAGGCGTGCTGACATCACGCACAACCATTTCAGATGTAAGTCATGACAACAGAACATCACTGACATGTGTTCTGGTAGTTAGCACCTTTATTACCTTGACTTCACGTAACATACATGCCATTAGGACAAAACAATACACATGTGTCATAAATGAGCCATTTACAGTGTCACACTATTGTCTTCATAGTTTACTGTAAATCAACATGTGCAGTCAGTCCCCTGTGGCCATCAAAGTCACTTTTTACGGCCACGCATTCCACTCGAGTGTGCAGTGGCCTCGCTGGCACCACTTGTGTCAGCCTCAGTGGCAGTGCTGTGCCTGGCACTGCGATGCCTAGGATCTGTCGTGGGCACTGCAAGGCTGCTGAGGCTAGATGACTCCTCAGTATCCTCTAGTCCAAGTTCACTGGGTGTAGCACTGCAATTAGCCAGCATAGTATCCAGAACGTTTGTAATCTGGAACAGTCCCTGGGCTGCATCCCGACTGCTGTGTGCTGCCTTCATCTGTGCCGCCACAGCACGCCGTGATATGAGGGCGGTAGATGTCGCAAGGCGATTGACTGATCGACAAAAGCCACTGAACATCCCCATGAATCGCCTTTCATGCCTGCGGTGGCTGACTCGCTCGTGCCTGATCTCTGTACAGAGTTCCTTTACTGCATTGGTTAGTTCCCTGGTGTTCTCCGCAGCTGTAAGCTGGCCCTCATGCAGCTTGCAAATGTTTGTATTAATGCACTCCAATTGCTTCTGCAGCCCCCCCATGTTGGCATTGTGTGCCTGCATCTACCTGTGCATTGCCCTCATGTTTTTGTTTTGTAGGCGCTGCACTTTAAGCATTTCTGATTCCAGGCCACCGAAGAATGATGGGCCCTCACCTACTTCCATGTGCTGTGTGTCTGCATCGTGAGGCCTCCTGCGGGATGTTGAGTGACGCTGGGGCAGGGACTGCTGCCTCACGGTGGATCTGGCTTCTGGGGATGGAGTGTGGCCTTCATCCCGCATGTCATCCGAGTCCAGGCTCGAATCGGGGAGAGGTACAACCCTTGGCCTGCGTCTGATTGGCGCAATACTCACTGACTCGCTGGTGTTGGAGTCTGATGGAGGCTGTGTTTCAGCATCCCCCACAATAGCACAATCTGCTGCTGCTGGGCCATCTGCAATGACAATGTGCAGCATGTCATTTATGTATGTATCACCAAATGTTGCACAATGGTAATAAATGTACAGTTACATCGTATCACTATGTAGTGGGTGTTGTGTTCTTCTGGGTGTCGCTCTACTTAATTACATTCTATGTGCTACTTTCAGCTCTGGGTTGTGGACTACCACTCCCATAAGGCATTGTTGTGCCACATCTAAGATGTGGAATGGAGTACTTATCACAATGGTTTGCACTACTTGCTATTTCCTAAGGGGCATTTGTACACATAGGGGGTTACATTTCATTATTGAACTTACCTTTACTGGTGCTGGGTGTGCCGGACGTGTCTATGTCAGTGACCCCACTGACAGCTTCTGGGAGCAGTGTCGACTCCACCAGGTCTTCCATGGGGGTGGAGGGTGTCTGGGTGGATGGTCCACCTCCTGTGCTCCTTGCCTCCTGTAGTCTGCTGGCCACCCTCTCCTTGGCACGGGAACGCAGGTCGTACCACCTCTTTCTTATCTCCTCCACTGAGCGCTGCGCAACCCCCACTGCGCAGATTGTGGTCTGTATGTCAGCCCAGAGTTTGCACTTCTCACTCTCTGGGACCTGGAGTGAGCTCTTCCCAAAAAGCCGGTCATGGCTCCTCACTACCTTCTCAGTGAGCACCTCCAGTTCTTGCTCACTGAACTTCAGTTTTCTCTTCCTCTCTCCCTTCTCCGTCCCATTAGCAGCTTTGGCCATGCTGATGTAAAGTCCTGGCTTGCTCACAGACTTGCTCCCTGGGGCTGGGCTGTGTCTCTCTCACTGATCCTTTGGGTGTGGCTCCTGGAAACAGCCTGGGCTGACTCACTTCCTGCTTATGATGTCATCAGGCTGTGCCAGGTGTGCGTTTTCTCAATTTGCGATTTTCAAACATCGAATCGCAAATATTTTTGCGATTCGGTATTTGGGCCTCGCAAATTGCAGGCTGTGCCAGGTGTGCGTTTTCGCAATTTGCGATTTTCAAACATCGAATCGCAAATATTTTTGCGATTCGGTATTTGGGCCTCGCAAATTGCATTAGCGAATTTCAAGAAATCGCTATTTCCGAACCACAATTTTGTTACAATGCATTTTGCGACTCAGAAATAGGGATTTCTTAAAAATCGCTATTTGCGATTCGCTAATGGTTTTTTTCATACATCTGGCCCATAGTGTATGATTATAGTGAGTGGAACTCCTAACAGAGATAGTGTAATAATAAACTTGTGTTACAGTCCACAAAGAGATAGTGTGTTAATGAGGACATATTTAAGTCCCTGTTGAGACAGTATGGGAGGTTAGTTATCCGCAAGTCCCCGCAGAGATAGTGCACTAACAGTAGTCATATTTAAGTTCCTGTTGAGATAGTCTGTTTGATTTGATGAGTCATTCTCAAGTCCCCACAGAGACAGTGTGTAATTATACTGATGCCCTGGTCACCGATAATATAGCGATTGATCAAACTTGTGTTCAAGTTCCTGTAAATATTTGGCCTGATTTAGATCTTGACTATAATGGGCCCACCATCGGTTTTCCAAAGAAAAACCTATCTGCCAGATTGGCGGTCTGTCCGTCTGATTTAGATGTTGGTGGTCCCATAGGCAATGGACCATTTGAGTTCCACCATCTCCACCAGGAATCGCACCCTCATCAATGGTGCCATTGGAAATAGTGGTTGGCAGCAGGACTTCATCTCCCCTTACAGCTGAGCAGATTTGGATGTGCCTTACCGCCAAGCCAATTGTGGCAGTCCGACCTCCACACCTGAGTTGGCGGATTGGGGGGGGATCAGGTAAAAACATACCTTTTTTTCCCAAGACCACTTCTGTTTTCGACTGGACATGCCCACAGAGATAGCTTGTGATTGCACCGATGCCCAGGACTCCTCAAACTAATGTGTACTTTTTGTGATTTCTAGGTTACCACACATATAGCGTGTGACTAAATCTGTGCTCAAGTCCCCACTGAGACAATCAATCAGGGATTTGTAATCAGTCAGGGATTTGTAAAGCGCACTTCTCACCGGTGAGGGTCTCAAGGTGCTGAGGAGGGGAGGGGTGTGGAGGTGCTGCTACTGCTTGAACAGCCAGGTCTTTGGTCTGATGCTGGTGGGTGGGAAGAGTGTTCCACGTTTTGGCGGCGAGAATGATCTACTGCTGGTTGTAGGTCTGCGGACGCGTGGGATGGTTGCGAGGGTGAGGTCGGCGGAGGAGAGATGCCGGGTTGGGGTGTAGAAGGAGAGTCGCCTGTTGAGGTATTCTGTAGCTCTGTTGTGCAGTGCTTTGTGAGCTTGGGTGAGGAGTTTGAAGATGATTCTCTTTTTGACTGGGAGCCAGTGCAGGTTTTTCAGGTGGTCTGTGATGTGGCAGTGGCAGGGGATGTCCAGGATGAGACGTGCAGGGGCGTTCTGGATGCGTTGCACCCTCTTTGGAGTTTGGCAATTGTTCCTTCATAGAGGGCAATGCCGTAGTCCAGTTTGGTGCTTACGAGGGCTTGGGTGACTGTTCTTCTGGTTTTGGTGGGTATCCATTTGTAGATCTTTCGGAGCATGCAGAGGATGTTGAAGCAGGAGGAAGAGATGGTGTTGACTTGCTAGGTCATGGATAGTGAGTGGTCCAAGATGAATCCTAGGTTGCGTGTGTGGTCGGTGGGAGTCGGAGCGGTTCCTAGAGTGGCAGGCCACCAGGAGTCATCCCATGCGGAGAGGGGTAGAGCCAAAGATGAGGTTTTCCATCTTAAAAAGGTAGTGTGTGATTAAACCCAGAGAGATAGTGTGCTAAAAATAGTCACATTTAAGTCTATTTTAATCTGTGTGTCAGGTTAATCATTCTGAAGTCCCCACAGAGGTAGTGTGTGATCATAGTGATGCCTAGGTCCCTGTAGGGATAGTATGTGATCATAGTGATACCTGTGTTACCACTGTGATGGTGTGTGGTTAAAATTGGGTTTAAGTCCCAGGAGAGATAGTGCTTTAACAATAGTCATATTTAGGACCTTGTTGAAATAGTGTTTAGGGTAGTCAATCTCAAGACCCTGCAGTGATAGTATGTTATGATTGTGATGCCTAGGTGTCCATAGATACAGTGCATGAATATAGTGACACCCATGTCATTACAGAGACAGTGTGGGATTAAACCTGTGTTCAAGCTCCCATCGAGCTACTGTGTTACTGAAAGTCATATTTAAGTCCCTGTTGAGATAGTTTGTTAGGTTAGGCATTGTCACGTCCCCATAGAGATAGTGTGTGATCATACTGATGCCCAGGTCACCGCAAAATAGTTTATGATTCAACTTGTTTTCAAATTCTTATATAGTTAGTGTGTTAATGATTGTCATATTTATGTCCTCATTGAGATACTGTGTGAGGTTAGTTATTCTTAATTCCCTTGCAAAGTTTGTGTTATCGTACTGATGCCCAGGTCTCTACAGAGATAGTGTGTGACCAAAGATAGTGTGTGATTAAAACTGTGTTCAAGTCCTCATAGAGATAGCATGTTAATGGAAGTCTTTTTTAAGTCCCTTTCGAGATAATGTAGTAGGATAGTCATTCCCATGTCCCTGCAGAGATAGTGTGTGATTATACAGATGCCCAGGTCTCCACAGAGATATTGTGTGATTGAACTTGTATTCAAGTTCCTGTAGAGCTGGTGTGTTAACAATAGTCATATTAAAATCCCTGTTGTGATAGGGGATCAGGTTAGTCATTTTACAGTCCCCACAGAGAGAGTATGTCAATATAGTAATGTCCAGCTGCCCATAGGGATGCCCAGGTCACCACAGTGATAGTGTGTAATTACATTTTTGTTCAAATCCCTGGAGAGATAGTGAAATAAAAATAGTCATGTTTAAGCACCTGTTGAGCTAGTGTGTTAGGTTAATAATTCTCAAGTCCTCATAACGATAGTGTGTGATCATAGGGATGCCCAGTTTCCAAAGAGATAGTGTGTGATTATAGTGCTGGGAAAGTCATTATAGAAGTAGTGTGTGATTAAACTTCTGTTCAAGACCTCTGAGAGATAGTAGTTTGACAATAGACATGTTTAGTCCCTGTTGATAGCGTGTTTCAGGTTAGCTATTCTCAAGTCCCCACAGAGTTAGTGCTTGATCAAAATGATGCGCAAGTCACCACAGAGATAGCATGTGATTATAATGATGCCCAGGTGCCCATGGGGATAGTGATTGACTTTTGTAATACCCAGGTTGCCACATAGAGAATGTGGTTAGATTGGTGCGAAGGTCACTACAGAGATAGTGTATGATTGTAGTCAAGTTCAAGTCAAATCAAGAACATTTGTTATGATAGTGGCATTCAAATCCCTGCAGGCAAGTGTGTGATTACACAGTTAAAGTCCCTGTAAAGAAAGTGTTATGATAGTCATGTACAATTCCCCTAGAGACAGTGTATTTTTATAGTCCTGTTCAAGTCCCCATTGAGATATTGTGTGCCTATAGGTTTACTAAAGTACTTGGATAGATTATATGATAGTTTAGTGATTTCAAATCCCTAAAGCAGCAGGAGAGGAATTGTTGCATTGGTCTAATAAGCCTATTACCAAAGCAGCATTAACTGACTCAAATTTTGTGCATCTATGAAGGTCCACATTTCCTTAAAAATCAAAATAGCTAAGTTTGCATACTTTATTCTGGCCCTCCCTCCATGAACTAGTTTCCTAAAGAAAGATAAAACATTATTTGTGATTACAACATTCCATACCAATCTTGTCTAATCTTATTGGGTTCAGTAAATTGGAGAAGTAGGTCAAGGGGCGGGCACATCTTTATTATGTCATGTCTCTTAAATAGCCCTGCAAATATGTGTCAGGCTTGCCATTGCAGCCTTTGCGCACAGTTTTAAACTGCCATTTTGACTGGGAAAAATAAACCTTTTGCCAGGCACATGCCTTTCTTTTTAAATAGATATGTCACTTCTAAGTAGGGTCCTGAACAGCCCCGAGAGCAGGGTGGAGTGTATTTAAAAATTTGGACATGTACTTCTTTTGCATGACCTGAAAAACTTGTAAGGAAATGCCTTCCTTGGCATAGTTACCACCTAACATTTTGCCTTTTGTTGATGCCAGTTATGATTGAAAGTGTGCTGGGACCCTGCTAACCAGGCCCCAGCACCAGTGTTCTTTCCCTAAACTGTACCTTTGTTCCCACAATTGGCACAGCCCTCGCACACAGATAAGTCCCTTGTAAATGGTACCCCTGGTACCAAGGGCCATTTTGCCAGTGAAAGTCTCTAGCATTTCTTATGCCACCCTGGGGACCCCTCACTCAGCACATGCACACTACCTCACAACTTGTGTGTGCTGGTGGGGATAAAATGACTAAGTCGACATGGCACACCCCTGTGGCATAGGTCAGTCACCCCTATAGCAGGCCTTACAGCCCTAAGGCAGGGTGCACTATATCACAGGTGAGGGCATAAGTGCATGAACACTATGCCCCTACAGTGTTTAAACAAAACCTTTGACATTGTAAGTGCAGGGTAGCAATAAAGAGTATATGATCTGGGAGTCTGTCAAACACGAACTCCACAGTTCCATAATGGCTACACTGAAATCTGAGAAGTTTGCTATCAAACTTCTCAGCACAATAAATGCACACTGATGCCAGTGTGGGATTTATTGTAAAATACACCCAGAGGGCATCTTAGAGATGCCCCCTGAATACCAGTCCGACTCCTAGTGCTAGGCTGACCAGTTTCTGCCAGCCTGCCACAACCAGACGAGTTTCTGGCCACATGGAGAGAGTGCCTTTGTCACTCTGTGGCCAGGAACAAAGCCTGTACTGGGTGGAGTTGCTTCTCACCTCCCCCTGCAGGTACTGTAACACCTGCCGGTGAGCCTCAAAGGCTCATGCCTTTTGTTACAGTCTTTGAGTGTGTGTTCCTCATTTATTGCCTGTGTGTGTACAACAAATGCTTAACACTACACTCTGATAAGCCTACTGCTAGACCCCACTACCACAAAATAGCCCATTAGTATTAATAATTTTGCCACTATCAACCTCTAAGGGGAAGTCTTGGACTCTGTGCACACTATCTCTCACTTTGAGATAGTATATACAGAGCCAACTTCCTACACTCCTAAATTAGTTTTTCAGTATTGCCTGGTGTACCTCTCCCATAGTTTAACATTGGGTTAACTTATTACATTTAATAAGTGACAATGTTAAATTGGGAGCAGGTAGACAGTATGAGTTTGGTGCCTAAAGAATTGCAATTAAAAACACTCTTTAATGGTAAAGTAGTATTTTTGTCACAATTCTGAAAATTACACTTTTAGAAAGCTGGGATTTTCTTGTCCCAACTATTTGGTGCCTGCAGCATGATCATGGATCAAGTGACTAGGCAGAGTTGGCAGTTGGTCTTTGTGCATTACTCCCAGACAGTAAGACAAAGGAGAAGGTAGGCGTTGGCAGGATGGGTCACTCTGACTTAACAAGGAAGAAGCTGTCACCTACCACATTTGTACATCACAAAGGCTCTGCCTGAGCATTCTTATAAAGGCTTTGATAGTATTTTTGTGACCCCAGATTAACTGGGGCCAGGGTGGAGAGACAGGAAAGTCCAAGCATTTCTGCGGTGGAAACTACTAGAAGCATCTCCTACTTTAAAGTGGGTACCAGGTACAAATATTGGATCTCATGGCCCAACTGTTGAGTACACATCTGGATCTGTGGAAGACTTAGAAGAAGTACTGCTGTGCTGCTCTGCTGCAAGAAGGGCTGTCACTCTGCTGCCCTGCTGTGCTGCCCTGCTATGCTCCTGCCTGAGTAATAAGGACTAGACTTGCAGCTTGAATCCAGGACCACCAGAGTGACTACAAAGGCTAGTTCACTGGTCTTCTAATCAGACGCCTCAGGAAAAGAACAGGTTTTCTCGATCTTCAACTAAGCACCTGGATTCTGCCAGCTGTGAGTACTGCCCTCCTAAGTGGTGCCATCCCAGTCCTGGACCCTTGGATGAGGGCCGAAGGTGCTCTGCCTGCTCAACTGTGGTACCAGGAGAACCGATGCATAGCCATGCCAAAACTCCACACTGGAGCGGATGTGTGATGCATCACCTCTCCAAACTTCACATGGGAACTGCTGCATGACTCGTTTGAGGTGCCAGACTTCATATCATCATGCACAGCTCTCTAGGAACCACCACTACAAGTCCTTCACATTGCAAGCCCCTAGTCAAGCAACCCCTCGACATTGATGCAGGACACCACTTTGCAAGCCTCTCAGCTTCTTCAGAACCAGTCGGTGCACAATGCAGCTCAATGTAGGACTTTGCATTGCAAGCCCCTAGTCGACTGGATCCACAACAATGACACAGAACCCCACGTTGCAAGCCTCTCAGCTCCTTCAGAAACAGTCGGTGCCAATGCATCTCAAAACAGGATTCCGCATCGCAAGACCCTTGTTGATGGCATCCTCGTCAACAATGCAAGATCTTGCATCCCAGATTCACAGCTCCTAATAATCGCCACTGTGCTGTGCATCCTCGACACTGGACTACGCATCACTACTAATGCAGTAAAATAAAGTACTTTTGTTCAGCTGGCTCAACTGGGTAATAGAAGCCAACATGCACTCCATTGTAGACAGCCGAAACTTGTGACTTTGTCCTGGTCCAGTAGGACCTGATAACCACTGTTGGTGCTTTGTGGTTTTTGGTGACATTTTCCCTTAAATCTTCAAAATTGCACATGGATTTCTGTTGTTTTAGTCTTAAATTATGTATTGAATTTTACTCTACTTTTCTAAATTGGTGTAGAGCTTATCTTGTGTTCTGTTTCACTTTATTACTGTGTTTATTGCTGCATAAATACTTTACAAATTGCCAAGTGTTTGCTTGTGACTTCACCCTAACATAAATTGTAGTTACCACTTGAGTAGGGTTTCAACCCCCTCAACCAGTAAAACAAATTTTCAGTAATTTCTAGAAGGACGGTATAAAGCACCTGGACCAAGTGCTGGTGAGGATGCAGGGAGCCAAACTTACCATCAAGTCTACTAATGCTAGGCGGGTCATCCAAGTGTCATCTATCTTTGGACGTCAGGTGAGAACTGGGAAGATCCATCCATTGAAGCCAAAAGTATGGGCTGCACATAATTGGAGGTTTCCATCAGTCAGAGAGGCAACAGCTTTCGTAGGCCTCAGTTGAAGCTATAGGAACATTCTGGCCAACTACAGGACCATAGGTGCCACTTTGACAGTCCTGAGCTTCAGGAAGCAACTCCAGAAAGTGAGTTTGACTGAGGAGTATTCAAAGTCATTTGCTGACTTGAAGGTTGTGCTTTGCAAATCACCTGTTCTTAATACCCTTGCTACTGTCAATTATTCACCATTGTTAGAAATGGAGTCTTTGGTTGGCAGTCAGTTTACCCCCTGTCCAGAAAAGGACCCTCACTCTAGTCAGGGTAAGTCACATACAATCCAAATTACCCTGTTCCCACCCTCTGGTAGCTTGGCACTGAGCAGTCAGGCTTAACCTAAAAGGCAATGTGTAAAGTATTTCTGCATTAAATCGTGCAATAACACAGTATAGCACCACAAAAATACACCACACAGTGTTTAGAAAAATATGCAATATTTATCTGATAAGATGCACGTAAAAAATGATTAAAATGCAATAAATATATGTTGAGATATTACTGTAAAAGGGATATAAAGTGTCTTTAGTCTTTAAAAAGCAATAACTGTTTCTTTCAAGCACAAAGTACCTGGTTTGTGTTCAAAATCTCCGCAAAGAACCACAGAGGAGGAGATGAGTAGAAAACAAGGGGGTGTGCGTCAATTTCTCAGGCCGCACACAGCGATGCGTCATTTCGTTTTCACGCAGGGATGGCTGTGCGTCGACTTCTGGCACTCGGTCATGGGTCCTCTTCGGGTTGCGGGGTTTTTGGACGCCCTAGGGACGATGCGTGGAATTCCGGCACTGACAGGACAAAGTCATGGGGACTGCACCGATCCGGTGGGCGTTGCGTGGAAAGTTCTACTGCACAGCAGGCGCTGTGTTGATTCCTCTCTGGAAGTCAGGCTGCGTCGTTCCGGCTCGACTGTGCGTCGATCCAGTGGGGCGTGCGTCAAATTTCTGGTCGCTACGCTGGTGCTGCACCGATATTCTCCTTGCAAAGTCAGGCTGCGTCATTCCGGTTCGGGGTGCAGTGAATTTTTTACCGCGATGCAGGCTGTGCGTCGATTTCCGTTGCACAAGGAGTCAATTTTGTAGAGATGAAGTCTTTTTGGTCCTGAGACTTCAGGGAACAGGAGGCAAGCTCTATTCAAGCCCTTGGAGAGCACTTCTCAGCACAGCCAGAGAGCAGCAAGGCAGTTCTTCTTCGCAGGATGCAAGTTCTGGCTCAGGTTCTCTTCTCCAGGAAGTGTCTGTGAGGTAGAATGTCTACCCCAAGAAATGTCTGATAGGGGCAGAGGTCCTGTTTAAATACCCTAATGAGCCTTCAATGTGGGGGAGACTTCAAAGAGTGGCTTAGAAGTGCACAAGGTCCCCTTTCAGTTAAATCCTGTCTGCCAGGGTTATAATAGGGGGTGTGGCAGTCCTTTGTGAGGGCAGGCTACTGTCCTTTGACATGTAAGTGTCAAGCCCTCCACCCTCCCAGCCCAGGGACACCCATTAAAAATGCAGATGTATGCAAGTAAGGCTAAGTATCCTGTGTTTGGGGTGTGTCTGAGTGAATGCACAAGGGAGCTGTCAACTGAACCCAGCACAGAAGTATTTAAGTGCAGAGAAATGCTCACTTTCTAAAAGTAGCATTTCTAAAATAGTAATATAAAATCCAACTTCAGCATTAAGCAGGATTGTGTACCATCATCCTGGGATACTAAATATCAAATCAGGATCTACCACTCAAACAGAGTATGAGGGATGCCCAATGCTATCCTATGAAAGGAGCAGGCCTCACAGCAGTGTAAAAACAAATGTAGGAGTTTTACACTACCAGGACATATAGAACACACATGTTCATGTCCTGCCTTTTGCCTACATAGCACCCTGCCTTATGGGTTACCTAGGGCCTACCTTAGGGGTGACTTATATGTAGAGAAAGGGGAGTTTAAGGCTTGGCAAGTACTTTTAAATGCCAAGTCGAAGCGGCAGTGAAACTGCACACACAGGCACTGCAAGGGCAGGCCTGAGACATGGTTAGGGGACTACTGAAGTGGGTGGCACAACCAGTGCTGCAGCCCACTAGTAGCATTTAATTTACAGACCCAGGACACATGTAGTGCACCTGACTAGGGACTTACAAGTAAATTAAATAAGCCATATGCTTATGCATTTTAGCACTGTTTAGCAGTGGTAAAGTGCGCAGAGTCCTAAAGCCAGCAAAAATGAGGTCAGAAAAAAAGATGGAGGAAGGCAAAAGGTTTGGGGGTTACCCTGCAGAAAGGCCATTTCCAACAACCATGTAGACAAATACAGTATTGCTGATGGAGTTTATTTTGTTACAATAATAAACGTTTAAAATACCAGTTATAATAGTATAGATTCTTTTTATAATATGATAGTGTACTGTATTATGTTTGTAATTATTTTTGTGACCTCAATTTTTATGATACTTTTTAATAAAATTACATTTTTTAATATATTTTTGAGCATTTTAGGATTTTGGTTTTGGGTTTATTTGAACATTAGGTGAGTTGTTTTAAAATATATGTATATATATATATATATATATATATATATATATATATATATACAAACAAAGTCAAAGCGGTCTTGTAAGATACTTCTTTGTAGCGTACATCCATTAACTCATAAAAGCACCCAGAAATACGGCGGCACTCTCCTTTCTTCTGTTTAAAAAATGTATAAGATTATCAAAATACAAGCGTGGTACCCATCAGGAAGCTACTGGCATCGCGTTTCAGCCGAAGCCTTCGACTGGCCATTCCAAGTGATTCGGTGCACACATATTTAAAAGGGGAGTGTTTAGCCACTCCTCCTATTGTCTTGTTTCTCTTTTCTCTTTTTTTTTTGCTCTTTCTTTAAAAAATTTAAATATTTCAAGAAAACATATTAATAAACAACAAAAACGATATCCATATATAAAAACACAATATGATAAAGAGCAAAGGGCATAACTTAATTTCCTAAGTCTCCTAATTTCTTATTCTTTTTCCAATTTTTAGGGAAAACAAGTTAGTAGTTATATAAATACACATAATATATAAAGTGCAGTGTGTATTTGACTATCCAATACATCACAATAAAGTGCTATTAAATATGCATAATACATAAAGTGCAATGCTTATTTGGTTCCCTAATTCATAGCAGTAAAGTACTATTAAATTATGATCAAAAGTTCCATTTATGTCCTTGCATATATGCACTTGAGTATTCATGTTCTAAATTACTACTAGAATCAATCTCTCATTTTGCCTCAGTGGTGTTAGGTAGATAATCCCTAATTATCATAATCAACAAATACATATTATTAAATCCAGAAACATTAGCCATCAACTTACCAACTAAAGATTATATCGTATTAATTTTTAACCTAAGAGCACAAATCATCAACCATAAATTTTGAAAATTAAAGCTTAAGTCATATCAATTTTCAGCCTACAAGCAGGAAGGGGAAAGAATTCACATACATGTCCATTTGATCATTTTAGGAAAACATTAATTCAGTTTGTCATAATTTTAACTGTCTTTAAAACATGCATAATTATAGAAATACATAAAATTCTGCATTTTGATTCAGACCCCAAGGGTGCTCGGTGTTTAAAACAATAATCCACCTGTATTCTGATTGTCTCAAAAAGCATTCGTGATCTCCACCTCTAGGTTTTTTGATAATATTTTGAATACCATAATACAGGAGACCTGATAAGTCTCCATTATGTTTCTCCCAGGTATGTTTCGCAACTGCATATGTCATATCCTTATTTTGTATAGCTCTCAAATGTGGTAAAATTCTTAGTTACACCTTATTAATGGTGCTGCCCACATATTGCTTTCCGCACCGACATTCTAATTCATTGACTACATATGGTGTGTCACATTTAATTCACTTCTTGATTTTTAACTTCTTCCCACTCGACGATCTAAATTCGCTCATGTTTCGTGCAAACTGACATGCTTTACATTTATAAAATCGCCAAAAGACTTTTTGTTGAGTTTGCAGCCAATTAGTTGTTTCTCTATTATTCATGTGTCTCATATGGCTGCTAGTTAGATATTGTCCCAAACATTTTGTTTTTTGGTATGTTATTACAAAATGATCTTTCAATTTATCTTTTATGTCAGTTTCCAAAGTTAGAATCCTCTAATATCGTTGAAGTGCTTGTTTAATTGATTCACTAGAAGAATCAAATTCCATGATATCTCGAAATATTTGATCTTTTTTTTCCTTATTGCCTTTTAGTTTTTTGGGTACAAAGAGTACATCTCTTTTATGTAACCATGCCCTTTCCATGGCATTTTCTACAACACTCATGGATATCCTCGTTCCATGAATCTTGAACAGATTTCTTTTGCTTCCTCCTTTGAACCCTTATAAGTTCTCATTATGAAGTACTCCATTTTAGGACTAATGGGTGACCACTGTTAGCATGCAGTAGATTATTACTGTTTGTTGGTTTCCTATATAATTTACTACACACTTTTTAAATAATTAAATCTAAGTATGTTATGCTGTTGGCATTGATGTCATAAGTACATTTTAATTTATAAGGGTTTTTCTCCCATGATTCTGTAAACCTTACTAGTTCATGCTCTTCACCATGCCAGATGGTAAAAATATCATCTATAAATCCCACCCATCGCATTTTTTTCTGCACAAGATCCTGGTTTTCATCTGTCCATAATACCTCTGATTCCCATTGTCCCATCAAAAGATTTGCATAAGTTGGTGCAAAAGAAGTACCCATCGCAGTTCCATGTATTTGCAGATAATATTTATTATCAAATAAAAAGGTGTTATGCATTAAACAAAATTCCTGCATCTCCATTAGCATATTTGTATGTTCTAAGAGGCTTGTTGATTGAGCTCGTAGATACTGCTTACATGCTATTATCCCATCCATGTGTTAAATGTTAAATAGAGGTATAAAGTGAGACTACATCTACAGTCGCCATTAGATAATCATGTCTCCATGGAATATTGTTAATACGACTGATAAAGATCATCAAATCTCTAAGGTAAGAAGGTAAAGGTGGAACAAAGGGAAACAGAAAGATGTCAATAAATCTAGACATATTTTGCAATAAAGATCCAATTGTACTCACTATAGGTTGTCCGGGAGGATTTGTTTTATTTTTATGTATTTGTGGTAGAAAATAAATTGTTGGTATAACTGGATGATCATTTTTCAAATACTTATATTCTTTCTCATCAAGAAGATTTCTATCAAACCATCCCTTTAATTTTTGATGATATAACATTTTATCTTTAGTTGTAGGATCCTCTTCCAATGGTTTGTAATTCTCCCTTTCATCTATTTGTTTCATTGCCTCTTTGATATATTTTCCCCTATCCATGTTAACAACATCACGTCCTTTGTCTAATAGTTTAATAATTAGCTGTTCATCTTGTAGTTCCTTTAATGCCTTCCAATCTTCCTGTGTCATGTTTCCTTTATGAGATTGACCCTTTATTTTCTCTTCTTCATTTTTATAGATTCTTTCTAATTCCTGTGTCATAATTTCCTGAGATATATCAATCTTGTTACCCACTGGTAATTGCGGACAGCAAATGGATTTTAATTTACAGCCATTATTTGATGCTTCATCTGTTTGTATACCAAACATGTCGCAGATTTCATGATCAGAGAGAGTTCTTACAGGCAAATATTGAGACGTATTAGATTCTTCTTCTAATTCATGTAGGTCTCGTAATATATCTAATTAATTAATTGTTAATGTTGGCGATGTTTGACAATCAGATTTTTTTCACCTGGACCATGCGTTGTCTTTTTTCATTGCAAACTATTTATGTAATTTCAATTTGCGACAAAATTTATACAAATTGACTCTGGCATTAGGGAGATTCACATTAACAAAGGGAACCTACGTTAGACCTTTCTGCAGTAGTCTCATATGACGTTCTTCTAGTTGTTTAGTAGAAAGGTTCAATATTATCTCTTTTTCCTGGTCCCCTACTATTTGTTGGAATTCCTCCTCCCCTCTCTGCTTTTGCCTCTTCCTTTTTGATCTTCTTGTGCGTCAACTCTTTTGATTTTCCGGGTCTGACTTCTCATTAAATTTATTTCTCCTGTGAAATCCAATGGAGACGTTCCCATTTGAGGGTTTTCCTCCCCCGAACTTGGTCCGGAACTCTCAATGTTTGACTGTGTTACATCCTTGTCTGTAATTGTATCCATAGTGTACCGTTTGTGAGCCACATCAAATTTTCTCCCAAATATGTAAGCCCTTCCAGTCTCATAGTCAATTTTATCACGTATAAATTTTTTAGCTTTACATGCTCGCACTTCATTTTCATGTTTGTCCAATTTTAAATCAATCTAATTTAATTGTTTTTTAATTCAACTTTCTTCAATAACTTTTCCAGAATAGTTTCAATTTCTTCAATCCATTTGACTGTTAATTCTAAATGGCGTTCAGCTTGAATTATTAATGTTCTCATTAATTTGATTGAACACTCTGTTGTATCTGCATTCCACTGATTTAATAGATCACAGTCCATGTTGCTTAATGTTGACACAACAAAAATTCTCAGGCCTCTTGGAATTCATTTTACTTCAAAGTATTTCTTTAAAGATGCCACTTTCCACCATTTATTGATTTCTTTAATATGTGCTCGTTCTAGCTCTTTTAATTTTTTGGGCTTGTTTCTTCCCCATATGTTTCCATATTTAAGTTCACTGCCCTTTCCATATTTTCATCAAACAAGGTCTTGAGTGCTTCTTCCCTCCTTGCATTACGATCCATTTTGGTCAAAATTCACAAACTCAAAACCTGTGGGGTATCACATCTTTGTCACAATATCCCCGGGTTTTCCACTCAAAGGGGCATATTTATTCTCCGTTTGCGCCGAATGTGCGTCAAAAATTTTTACGCAATTTCAGCGCAAACGTTGCCCTATATTTAAACCCTGATGCCCGATCCGGCGCACAAGGAAAATGGCGCTATGTGCGCCAGTTTTTGGAAGCGGCACCCCGCCCTGCGTTAATGACATGCAGGGTAGGCGTTCCCGTCCAAAAACCGACGCACACAGAGGTGCGTCGTATTTATGCTTCCGGGCAAAAATCACTCCAGTGCGGCAGGCGGCACAAAAAAATCACGCAAAGCACGAATATCGTGAAATTTTAACGCCTGGGTCAGGGCAGGCGTTAAAATGGTGCAAACACACCTGTACTTAATCAGAACACACAGAACAAACAACAGAGCAGCAGAGCAGCAGAGCAGCAACAGGGAGACATGGAGGTGCTTTTTCTTCAGCGTGCACGTAGACGCAGAGCCCTGCAGCAACAACAGCAGCTACAACAACAACAGCAGGGACCCCAAAGACAGCGCAGAAGGCAGGAGAGGATATTCCGCCCAAGAACAACCCTGCATGGCTTCAGGGAACGAGACATCATCCAGAGGTACCGGTTGAACTGGCAGGCCATTCAGCAGCTGCTGACAAATATTGAACAGCAATTGGCCCCCACTTTAGTGACTCCACGCACTATCCCAACAGAAACAAAGCTGCTTGCTGTACTTCACATGCTGGCAAGTGGCTCCTTTCAGACAACTGGTGCCCTGGTTGGTGGAATATCACAACCATCTTTCTCCGCATTCCTCCCTAAAGTACTGGATGCCATCATTGGACTGACACCCCGCCACATCTGCTTCCCTAACACACTGCAGAAGCAGCAGGAAACCAAATAGGGGTTCTACGCCATCAGTGGCTTCCCGCACGTCCTTGGTGCAATCGACTGCACACACGTACGCCTTTTGCCACCTGCTGCGAGTGAACACCTCTACCGCAACAGGAAGCACACACATTCCATCAACGTGCAGGCCATAGTCGATCACCAAGGACCGATCAGCAACATCGTGGCTAAATATCCTGGGAGTGTACATGACGCATTCATCTTCCGTCACTGCACCATCAACCAACACTTCCAGGATGGACGGTATGGCAATGGACTACTTGTTGGTAAGGACAAAAATCTACTTATATACTCACTGCACAGAAACCCTCTAGGATAAACAACCCATACACCACAATAGCAACACCTAGACAGGAACACACTGAGGTACTCACATCACTAGCCATGTTTCACAAGTCACCATTGAACCTCTCACACATTGGAATTTACTCTACAGCTTAGTGTGAAGACATTAATGACTGTGGCTGCCTAAATGTCACCTTGCAAATTTGAAGGCTCACAATAACCTGTACAGTAATACAATGCATAAGTTCTAAGGGATGGGATGGCCTGGGTATGTTCATATGAACGTTTCTAATACACTTTCATGTTTCAACTCTGCATAGAACTATCATCACACCCCCAGTGAGGACACACAGACACCTGTGTCACAAGTCACAATGCAAGGGAGGGCACACTGTACTTGAGAAACCAATACATCCTGCTGACAAACAGTTAGCCAACAAACACTTGCTCAGCCAAGGAAAAAAAACAATGCCAAAGTTTTCACCAACAACCATAGGTTGTCACATTAGTACACAAAATAGTCACAGACAACACAACACAACTACTGCCATCAAAGATACGTACAACAGTGCCTCCTACATCTAATTAATACCATTCTGTGTTTCTCTTTCAGCTGATCAGGGGTATGGCATCCAGCCTTGGATAATGACACCATATGGGAACCCAAATACTGCAGCTGAGCGGGCATACAATGACGCCCACAAGAGGACACGCAGCATTGTGGAGCGGACCTTTGGGATCCTGAAGTCAAGGTTCCGCTGCCTTGACATCACTGGTGGTAGCCTACTATACTCCCCAGAGATGGTCTGTAAGATCATACTCACTTGTGCCATATTACACAATATTTGTGTGAAAAGGAACATTCCCCTCCTTGAACCGGACCCAGACATGCCTGAGGATGACGATGAGGAGGATGCTGGCCTGCAACAGGAGGGGGAACAACCTAACACGGCAGCAGGAGTGCGTAGGCGTCAACAGATTGTCAACAATTTTTTTACTTAAGTTATTATAATCACTTGTATTCCACACTTGTAAATAAACACAGATAACAAACACCACATCATGCTTTGGCCTATTCATTTCAGACCACCTTTAGTTTGAAATTGCTGAAGATGAATGTCGTCTCATTGAGCAAGAATGCTATAACATTCATCACACCAAAAATAAACATCACAAATGTATGCACAGAGGGTAGGATGTGACATGATACATTACCATACACAGAGCCCAACAAGAGTACAAATGTGACAATTACAGATGCCGGATCCAAACAACTGAAACAGTCTCTCATCCAGCCCAAAATTGGAGATCATTTGAAAGTCACATCACACGTGTTCAGAGACAGGGAGGGACCATCCATGTGTACGTGACCATGTCATCAATGGCTTCTCTCAAGTGTGTGATATGAGCAATACACAATTGGTACAACATCAGCTGCCACTAACTCAGCCGGAGACCTTGAAGTTACAGTGACAACATACACCCAGACAGGTGATAGTGGATCCACATTCCCACACACATGTACACATATGTCATACAATCAACCTAATATTGGAAAGTAGACCATCACAGTTGTGTCCCAGTTTGAACCTAGCAGGAAGATTGTAACATGACACTAAACCAGTTTATGCAGAAAGTGACACAGACAACCAAAAAATTATTCTCATTATCACATCGGGAACGCTGAGAGTCTTGCAAACATAGTCATAGGAAAATGGTATGCAAGTTAGCTCCAATTCATCATTACTGCAAACGTCAAATGGGCTAATGAGATGAATGAATGGTCAACAGTCATTCATACCATATGGCCTTACATTAGCCTGCTGCTGCAGGTTTGCCATGATATAATAAATATACTCCATGGATACAGTAGCTATTCTGGATGGTCAAATCCTAGGGTGCTGGGGGCCTAAGTCCTCCTCTACTGCCCCCAAAACATACAAGATTCATGTACTTGTGAACTAAACACATGCATAAGGCACATGTGTGGCCTCCATGTCATAAGTCCAACACAAATCTGAAACACAAAATCATAATGGGACATGGTTAGCCCCATAAAAACTGTAAGTGACTCTTCCACTCCCTGTTAGGACTACAGATAAAAGCATCACCATCATAAATGTGGACACATTTTGGAGACGGAATACATAATGGTATCCCATCCATCATTTCAAAATAGCCATCAGCAATTACACCAAATATGTCGTCAAATATGGTCAATACATTAGTCAACGTATCCCAAACATTACAGTGTGAATGCCTTCTATACATAAAACAACGGACATGTGTCATATCCAAACACAAATGTGTATCACATCGCACCGTTTGACCATGACAAATCACCCTTCCAAAGGTAAAAACATGAAGACATAAGGACAAATTTGCTCCATATTCTACGCATACAGCATGGGCGTCATAATTTGTTCACGTACATGAGTGCACACAATGCAGAGTCAAATACAAATGTATCCAAAAGTGTCTTAATATTTCGCCTTCAAAGTATATTTTACATCCACAATATTTTTGACTCTGCATCATGTGCACTACTGTACGTGTAAAAAAATTGACGCCCATGATGTATGCGTGGTAAAATTGACGCTACATGGACAATATGTTGGTCATCTCATGTACATAAAAAATTATTAATATTCATATCATATTTTTTCACTCCGCATCATGTGCACTACTGTATGTGTAAAAAAATTGACGCCCAGGATGTATGCGTGGTAAAATTGACGCTACATGGACAATATGTTGGTCATCTCATGTACATAAAAAATTATTAATATTCATATCATATTTTTTCACTCCGCATCATGTGCACTACTGTACGTGTAAAAAAATTGACGCCCATGATGTATGCGTGGTAAAATTGACGCTACATGGACAATATGTTGGTCATCTCATGTACATAAAAAATTATTAATATTCATATCATGTTTTTTCACTCCGCATCATGTGCACTACTGTACGTGTAAAAAAATTGACGCCCATGATGTATGCGTGGTAAAATTGACGCTACATGGACAATATGTTGGTCATCTCAAGTACATAAAAAATTATTAATATTCATATCATATTTTTTCACTCCGCATCATGTGCACTACTGTACGTGTAAAAAAATTGACGCCCATGATGTATGCGTGGTAAAATTGACGCTACATGGACAATATGTTGGTCATCTCAAGTACATTAAAAATTATTAATATTCATATCATATTTTTTCACTCCGCATCATGTGCACTGTAATGCGTAAAAAAACAAATGACGCACAACTGTGTATGCGTGAAAATATGACGCATAACGGGAAAATAAAAACGGCGGCCATTTTATGCAGGAAGTGATGTAATAGGATATCCTGTTTACCAAATCTGTACTGGGAGTTAACTTTCACTTTCACTTTGCAGTCTCAGATTTATCTAGACTGTGTGGTTGTGTGAAAGGTGTTGTCCTGTGTTTTACTGCTTTAGTGTCCTGTGTGCCTTGTATTTTGTCTTAGTGTCAATCTATTATTGTTGTATAACATTGTCTCAGTCTGTTTAGTCTTGTTTTGTCTATACCTGTGATAGTTTGTATTGTCTGTGGGAGTCTGTTGTGGGTAGCATAGTTTGGGGGGTTAGTTGGGCTATTTTTCTCCTTCTTCTTTTTCTTTCACACCTCTACCTTTCCCCATTTCCCACTTTTACTTTCATATTTCATTTGTCCATTTTTAGACCTCTCAATATGTCAGGTAGGCCTCGCCTGTCCAGGATGGGTGAAGACGAATTGGGGGGGTTCATATGGCTAGTAAGCCATTTCCTCCCACTGATGCTGGAGGCTGGGGGCCGTGTAATACAGGGGTATCACACGGAGGCGAGGAAAATCCGGTGGGAGAAGGTGCGCCATCACCTGGTCCGGGTCTACGTGAGTCTGCGAAATGTCCATCAACTCAAGCACCGCTGGGCAGATCTGATCACCAGGGAACAGGACCTGCTGGACCACCTGGGACTCCGGATTGGTGGCCATGTTGGTGAGTACAAATCAATTACATGGGAATAATAGAAATCTGTGTGTGAACATGTGATGATTGTTAGCCAATCTGCAAAATAAGTAGCTGACTGTGTGTAATGCTAGGGAAACCTAGGCCCATGGTCATACACATAAATCCCCATTTTTGCAACACATGTACACGCAATAACAGCAGTAAAATCCAACATCTATTTGTATTTTGCTAAGTAGCCCCCTCTCTGCGTCACAAAATGATGCAAATGCTGCGATACAAAGGTATACATATGTGTCCTAATGTGTATTTGTTGCAGAATGTGTATGAAGACCTATGCTACCAGTCCGATGGCTCATTTTTGCAACACATACCAGATGCCTGTAGCTGCATGTAATGTAGTGTTGCATTTGTGTCAGAAAAGCAACACGTGAACTGCTCTATTTGTACTCTACTGGTCATAATGGCCAGTGAGTACGTCATGTAGAAACAACATACCTACATATGTAGACACCATAGCTAGACAGAAAATTGGAAACACATGATGATGCTATACATGTGTGTTGCCTTCACGTCACATGAAGTTAGTCATGTTGTCCACACATATGTCACATGTGTGTCTGGTTGCTGTGTGTTGAACCTGTCCACATAGCCTGTTTGATTGTGAGTGGTCATGCAGTCCTCATGGAACCAGTTTTGGAATGTCTCTCTGGGATGCACATGCTGAGATGTATGGATAACATTATTGTTGGGGCATACTAATGGAGGATTAACTTGGACGACACATGACTGTCCTGGCCACTGCATGAGTGTAGTAGGGTGTGTCACTGGAGCAGGAGACTCATCCAATGATAATGTTGAATACAAAGTCATCCATGCAGGATGAGCATGTGTGAAAGTGTATCATTACCATGTCATATTCACACAGTGTCATTGTAACAGAAATTATTTGTCCGTTCACCCAGTCTGAGTATATTCTTCCTTTCATGCTTTACAGGTGGACCAGCCCCGTACACCGTGGGAGAGGTGGCCCATTTTGACGACCCCGATACCTACAGTGAGTGTCGCCTGAGTGCTATTTTCATTGTTTGGTAATGAAGCATGATGGATTACTGTGTGTTCAAGAGAATTCATGATTTGATGTGCTGGCCGTTCAGTGGCTTGGTTGTTTTAGTGTGATATCAAATAGGAATAATGTTTCTGTAAAGCAATACCTAGTCATCTCTCAGATTGAGGGGCTGTAGGTCATTCAATTAGGGCGGCAATTGGGAATGGTATGACTCATTTGGAATACACTGCTCAATGTTAGACTTGGTCAGGGACTTGCCATTAACTGTGTCTGCATATCAGACTGACAGTCTCCCAGATAGCTTAGGCACATGGCTTTGATGACAAGTGCTTCTTCCTAGTTGAGGATGGACTGTGTACACTGTAGGTCGGATCTTCTGGGGGCATGTACTTCCACAAAGTGAACTCGAAGTGTGTGTGACTTGGCCTAGGTGTTCTGTCGAATCATGAGAATGGGTGTTCTACCTCCTCTGTGTGTGTTGTAAAACATGCCTCACTAATAGTATGTTATGTTGGGCTAAGTCATATCATTTTGACATGTGTGGACCTGGGATGTGACAATGTTTGGCTCACTACAACGTGTTGCTAGCCCTTCATAGGTGTTGTGTGTGAAGGCACATACTTGTTGAACTTTCTGTACACTCCTGGGTGTGCATTGAACATGGGATTGTTGGTTGTTCTTCCCACACCACCCACAAAGACTGGGATGTTACTGTGAAACAGGGTACCTAGGACTGTAGCAACCAGTATGTTACACGTATTTAACACCTTTTGTGACTTGAGTTAGTACCTAGGGCCAGATGTAGGAAAAAGTCTACACGTTGCAAATGGCGTAAATTTCTGTTTGTGAGTTGCAAACGTCTGTTTCCTATTCCAAAATGTATTTGGTGGTCATGTACATATTAGCAAAATGCTTTTCAAAATGCAAATAATAAAGGGGTTTACCAGACCTACTTGCAACTCACAGTGGTAGGCAATCCCATTTGCAACCGAGTACGTGGTTGCAAAGTGAGTAGCTGTTATCATCCACTTGAAGTGGATGGTAACCAACTTGCTGACTGGAAGGGGTCCTCTTTGTAAAACTTCACCTTTGTGAGTGGACCAAAATAATCCTGCGCAAAACAGCCAGTGGTCTAAGGGACCAATAATTACCGTGAAAATTTCCAAGTTGAATTGTTGTGATTTTTAACTAATTGCAGCTCATTTTCCTTTCAGGTAAACGGCCTACACTTGGGGAAAAAAAAATTGCTTTATTTAAAAGCAGTCACGTCTATGGAGTTCTGCTGTTCCCAGCAGGCCTCCATCCCCGTGAGTGCCCATAGTTGCTAAGGTGGGGCAACTTGGAACCCACATCATTGATGTTCATGAGGTGGGTTTTAGGGACCCCATAGCGACTCGCAGACGGTGTCAGAGACACCGTTCTGCTTTGCAAATTGCTAGTTGATTTTTCTAAATTCCTACATCTGGCCCCTAGTGTGGACATATGATTCTGGGCCAGGGGTTCAATCTTAGCACACAACTAATTCCAAATGCCATTGAGTGAGGAGTGTGATTGTTATCACATAGAATGACATATGTAGTGAAGTCAGTATGCGGAAGAGCTGGTGCCATAATGTCTAATGCCTTAGGTATGATTTGGATGAGTAGTTTAGGGTGATGTCATCCATCATGAAGAGACATGGATATGCTATGTGTGATATGCCCTTATGTATGCATGATTCACATGTACTTCCTCTGAGCCTTTCCGTGAACTATGTTGTAACAATTGCTGCAACCAATACATTTCTAGTAATGGACAAATGACCCATTGTGGTATTCAACCCACTGTAAATTTAAAGCTCAATATTTCCCTTTTCTCTTCACAGCTGCAAACCTGAGTGCCGCAGATCGCGACCATTTTGAGCGCCGTGCGATGAGGTACAGGCACATCCTGCAGGTGCAGTGTGGGTATCGGAGGATGGCCCGCAGATATCATTCGGATCGGGCCTCCGGGGCGTGGTATGCCATACCACAGGCTCCCCCAACGGTGACACCAACAACCACCGCCACTACATCCACCAGGTCTGCCCAAGTGGACCCAGCAACGGACCAAGCATCTTCCTCCAGACCTGGACCCAGTCGTGTGGTGGGAGCAGGGCTGTCCCGTGGCCACACAACTCCAGCAACAACATCCACCTCCACCGGCACGCAAACCAGCACTGACCCTCCTATCGACCCTGCGGCCTTCCAGGCATTGTCCCGAAAATTGGACAGGTTGATTCGAAAGGTTGACAACCTGACGGAGGACATGAATGAGGTCAAGAAGAAGGTGCGCTCCATCCGGCGCACACTACGGAGGGCAAATCAGTAGTCATTTTGCCCTCCTGAACTTTTACCCCTCCCCTCTCACCTCTTTCCTATTTCATACTGTTAGTTGGGTTTGGGGGGTTAGTTATAGGATAAGTATAGGAAATTAGCTTAGTTAGTGTTAGGTAAGAGGGTGGGGGGTCCTTATTCTTTCTATCTTATATTTTTGTGTGGGTGGGTGGGTGGGGGGCAATGTTGGGATTCCTGTTTAAAAAAAATAAAAAAATATTCAAAAAAATATATGTTTGTTTAGGATAGTATAGTATGTGTGTAGGTTAGTAAGTGTTGTCCTGCATGTGTCTTGTCTCATAATGGTGGGTGGGGGGTTGATGTTTAGATCGTTTCGTTACATGTGTAGAGTAAGTTTAACTTAGGTTAGTTAGGGACAGTTGTGGGTTAGTAGTAGTCAGGTTAGATTAGTGTAGGTTTACCTTTCCCTTAGTTGCCTCTTTTATTACTACTTTGAAATAAAAAATGTGTTAACCCTTTACATGATGCGTTAGGTGCTACCTTTTCATGGCCTTGACATCAGTGTAGCAGAAAGTTTTAGTATGACATTTGTGCCCTATGCTCGCTATCCCCAGGCTATTGAGGTTTAACATGCCAGCTACCGGTGCTAACTTGGTAAGTATCCACCATGTGGGAAAGCCACCATTGGTAGTGTGCATTGATCATCAAGGTTTGGGGTTGGCATGTATCCTACTTCACAAAGAGTGCTTCCAGACTTGTTATTGTAGGTAAATAGATAGGTCAGACAGCAGTGTGAAGTTCAGGGAGATCTTTGTAGATGAGGATTTGTTCACACTCTTGTCTTGTTGCTGTCATTGCTGACCTACATCATGTGTGTACTGATTCAGCATGACTTTCCTTCATGGAAGTATGCGCCGTAAGGGTGATTGATGCTGTGCAATTTGTTTATCTTTCCTTTCATTTTACAGCATAATTTCTAATTTTAGTATTGCATGGTGCCTACATTTCTCAGCCACCATTAGTTGTCTAGAATAGCTATAGATGGTGCATCATTCTGTCCAACACAGCATGATTGTGTGTGCTTAGTCCCTTCATCAGTTATTTTCCTCAGTATAGTAAAGCTATGATGCAATCCTGGCCACTGCACAGATGTTTCAGTATACATGAAATCAGGACAGTAGTATAGAGAATCGACATGGTTGCCACACAGCCACTTTGGAGTTATGTACTGCACAGTTGAAGTGTGAAATAACACAGAGACACAATAGGTGTGCAAGTGATATTTATTTTTAGGTGGTGTAGTGCAAAATGTCCATTCACAATGTTAGCTGAGTCCGTTCTGGTGCATTCTTACATGGTGATCCTACAGACGGGGTGTGGATGATGCTCCTGACATGCTGGGGTGATGTCACAGACAGTGCAGAGGAACAGGAATTGCCAAATAGTAGGAGAGAAACATTCACTGCCAATGGGGACAAGTCAAACAGTGGATTGCCGAACAGTCATTGAGGGTAGTTGTAGTGAGACTGGCATGTGTCAAAACGTAGGACCTTGGTCAGAGTAGGCCATGGTGCAGGGACTAGGGCTTCCGGGTACTCTTGCGTGTGAATGTTATCTGTTCCATGTCTTCTTCTTCTGATGTGTGTGTTGCCTGGTGTATCCTTGTTGTTGTTGGTTGTGAAGGGGCAACACACACCTCAGTGTTAGAAGACATGGAGGCAGACATCCCGGGGGCTGATCCCTGTCGAGTAATGAAGGGCAGTACTGCAGCAAGGAGGGCCTGCTGGTTTTTCAGAATGGCAGCCACATCCCGATGGTAGGCAGCCAGGTCGGCCCTGAGGGGTTCTATGTTGCATTCGTGCACACGTTGACTGGCTTGCAGTTGGAGTTGTTGTGTCAACTGGATGACAGCTGTGCAGATTTCCTTCTGTGTTTTTAAAAGTTCCTCCAAGAGCGATGTTCTGGCTTGCATTGCAGCTGCCTGATCAGCAGTTGACAACATGCACGAACGCACCCCCTCAAGGCTGGCTGCCATAGTTTGCATCCCCACCCGCACCTCCTTGGCCAGCTCCCGCTGGACCCCAACGACTGTTCTTTCGAAGCTGGTGCCAGTGTCGTCAGAGTCCTCAGCTGTGTTGGAGCTGGCAGGTCTTACAATTGGGGTGGCGGGTGGTTCTACTGTGGTGGCTGCTTCTTCTGTGCTCCTCCTTGTGACTGAAGGTGGGGTTTGGAGGCTTTCAAGGACCATGTCAATGGTCTCTTGTGGGAGGTTGATGGTCTCGTCATCCATGTCATCAGGGAACTCATGGACAGGCATATCGGCAGGAGATCCGTGTTCCTCTGCAATGAAACAGGGTACAATTAGTGTGTCTGTGTTGTGACAATTTTGCACTAAGATACAAGCCTTTGGATGCCTTAACTTTGTACTCTGTGTTTGTCTTAGTATCTGCTGTCCGTCATAGGGCATTGTTGTAGGCCTATGGCCCACCTGTGTGTCACATGTATGATATGGAGCTATCAGACATGTCTGCCAGGTCGCCTCTAGGTGTTGCTTTGTAATTATTTAGGAATAGGCGTGTTTTTGTCCTACTCCTCCCTCGGTGTTTCACTATTGTTATGGAGAGACATTTTGTTGGGTGGGCTCTCATTATCCTACATGTGATTCTTGGCTTTCTAGGCAGCAGGATAGCTAATGGTGTGGGGGACTAAGTTTGACCCACTTGTAAATAACTCTGTCACCCAGATATTCAATTTAGCTCAGACAGACTAGCAGTGCCTCTGGTCTCCCACATCAAAGGAATGTTTAGACATCCGAGCGCATGACATCTTTGGAACTTCTCAGGGAAGTGGTGGTCACTCAGATCCTACACAATTCGATCTTTTCCGGTATGTTCCCATACAAAAAATGACAAAGACAGTATTTGTTTAATATGAAGTTTCATTGTACAACTGAGTTGTAGAAATTTAGGTGTGAGCCCCAATAACCCAAACAATACACACTGTTAGAATTGAAATAGTCCGCAGGAGAGTAATACATTAGTACACAGCTATCATGGTGCCTAACAGTTTCTACTCTCCCTCTGCTTGTTCTATGTATAGCACAGCATGTTAAGTTTGGAGCTTGCCTGTCTGAATCACAGGGGAGACATCATCCCTCATATCAGAGGAATGGGCTGGGATCTGGTTGTGCATCAGCAGCAAGGCAGGCAGCATCTAGTTGTGATTTTCTGTTTGGAAACTCCCCCATGCGTGTCTTGGGACGAGGAAGTGAATTTAAAAGACATATGTCATGGTGATGACAAAGTTTCCCTACGCAGGAATGCCAAACCTTAACCCCTACCACATCTATCAGCAATGTACCAGACGGTATCCTTGACTGGGGCACAGAGTGAATATGTTCTGGCAAACTCCAGTGCAGAAGTAGGCAAAACAGTGTGATTTGACTAATTGACAACACCTTAGGACTGACTATTTGATACACTAACTGATAGGAAGGGCAATGAGATTCATTTAGTGCAAAGTGCTCTGAGGCTCTTAGATGTGAGCAAATGAGTATAAGTACATTCAGGGTAAGATGCACAAAGGCCTCCAGCCTGAGGCTAATGCGCAAAGTATACGTTTCACTTGCCACACTACACTTTGACTGACTGTGGGTGTTGTGACTGCCCTGCCAGCACACTTGCCTCTCAGGCCCTGCCCCATACACTTTTTATTCACATTGCATGATCTGTACATGTTACGTGGCATTACCTATTCATGTCAATGTTAGGATGTGGTATGGATGTAAACATTGTTGAGGTTTGAATATGATGGGGTATCATGTGTGTCTTACTGGATTGGCCTGTTTATCGTATGAATGTCCTATTTGTTTGTCAGACTGTGCAGATGTGTTTCAGTGACCAGTTGCCTGTGTCCCCTCCTCAATGTTGTTGTCTGAGTAGTATGACATTAGTGATGTAGCCTTGTTAGCCAGGCACATGAGGGACCCTGACGTATGCAGCATGTGTGTGTCGTTGGTGCTGTGTGGCTCCTATTGCTGTTTCCTTAGGCTTATGTATGTGTCAGTTATGGACATTCGGCATTTGAGTGTACTGGTACCTTTGTCTGGTACCTTTGTCTTATTTCTAGAAGTAGTTGCAGATGTCATCCTCACCCCCTAATTTAGGTATGTATGTTCCAGGGTGGGGTTGCTGCCATTTGGTACTATAGCTGCACAGAGATGAGAGGTGTTATTGTCAACTGTTGTGGCAGTTACGTTGCAGTTGTTGTATTTGCTACTGCATTACAGGTAGGGACCTAGTTGATGTAGAATAGATTTTGCAATACAAGTGCCTGGATGTGGATTTGAGGTAGTGTCCTTCCCACCTGTCACTGCTTTCCCTTGGCTCTCTTGTTGTAATTACAGGATGTCCCCGTGGGACTGTTGTTGTTGCTGTATTTTGTCGTGCCCCAGCTTCGGTCAGAACTGGGCATGCCCCCCTGCCGTGCCCCTTTCCCCATGCCACTTCATATATGTGCTAAGTTACATGCATTGTGTAGTAGGTATCCCCCCCCTGCTTACAGTCCCCATTATTGCATTTGAATTCCCCATGTGACTTACCCTGCATGTGCGTTGTGTCGTGGTAGTCTGCGCTGTCCAGGCCTTGAATCCCTGTGACGATCTCCTCCGGGATGACGGCTGCGACCATCTCCTCCATGTGGTCCAGGGCCTCCTGTTGTGCTGGACTCCCCCCTCCAGTCTGCATTGCTGCCTTCCTGTTCCTGGCCATTTTCTCTTTGGTCCTACGTTTGCAGTCATGCCAGCGTTTCTTACACTCGGTGACTGTCCGGCGTTCTTCAGCCACACTGTTAATCTTGTCCACAATTTGTTTCCAGATGGCCTCTCTCCTACTGAGTGGCAATTTTGAGGAGATGAAAAGTTGGTGCTGGTGTTCCGTCACCTCTTTCACCAGGATTTCCTGTTCCTCTGCACTGAAGCGCCACTTTCTTTTTTTTTTGTAAATGTCCTGGATCCTCCTGGCTGGTTCCTGGTCTGCTCTCATCCTCCTGGGGTCTGTTGGGGCATCTAGGATCCATTTTGGCTCTCCTCTGCTGAAAGGGCAGTTTTCGCGCAAAAATTAAACGCAATAGCGTGAAAAAAACTGGCGTTTTAGCGCAATTTTGCATCAAAAAGTATAAATATGGCCCAAAGTCTTTTATATTGAACGGAGACAATCGTGATTACAATTCCTTCATTCATCATCTCATTTTAGTATAAGTGTTTCTTTAATCACAATATATGCCGGAAAAAGGCACATAAGGGAGCCGCACAGTCCTTGATGATTTCGCAATCTTGAATCCTCCTTAAGACGCGTTAATGGCAGACAACAGAATAGCGTGTGGGTTAGTTACTTCCAAAATTGTCCCCTCCGAGACCAATGTGGATGCCTCCCCCCACACTCCTGCAAATCCCCGCTTACCGCAATATGACTCTTCATCAAGATTTGTCCTGCTGATCCCCAACTGCGAGATGGACAAGTGAAAAAAAGCCATATATATATATTCATTATGCATTTGTTTTAATTGCAAGTATTCATTTACATGTTGAATCATTGATTGTTACATTTATTTCATTTTAGTGTTGGGGGCTTTGGGGGTTTAGTGGGGGATTAGGTGGCAAATAATATCAATTGTTATTTGATTTATTTTATTTTTCTTAACCAGTTAATATTTAAATTTGAAATTATGTGGTGATTGTGGTAGTGTTGTTAAGTATACAGTGAATAATTGTAATTTATTTAATTTATTAATATGTTAATGTTGCATTTTTTATCATTTTATTTATCCATTTGCATATTTGTGATTTTTCTTCATTTTGCTTTCAGGAAGCAGGGCTTGTTTGGGGACTAAGGCCCATATTTTTACTTTTTGACTCAGGCTACCACCATTCCAACACGCCAGCCGGGCGTCATATTTAAGAAATGAAGGTAGCCGGCGCTGCGGCCTGGTTAGCGTCAAAATAAGTGACTCTAACTGGGCAGCGGAGGCATTGGGAAGACTAGGGGTTGTGCGTCAAAGAATGGTGCAAGTCAGGTTAGAGTCACAAAAAATTACTCAAACCTGACTAGCGTAATTTTTTGATGCACAGCCCGATGGAAAGGGTCTTTGCTAAGACAGGAGTCATGCCCCCCTGCCCAATGGCCATGCCCAGGGTTCTTCTGTCCCCTGGGCCTGGCCATTGGGCACAGTGGCATGTAGGGGTGCCCAAGTTAGGCAGGGAAGGGCAGGGAAGGGCACCTGTGAACTCCTTCCATGGTCAGAGACCATGGAAATTAGCCCACAGGTCCCTTAATGCCTGCCCTGACCCAGGCGTTGAAAAATGGCGCAAATATGCCTGGGCGCCATTTTTTAAGGCCCGCCTCCTCCTGTGCGTCAAAATGACACAGGAGGATGAATAAGACGTACATGCCTTAGAGTCATTTTTTTCACGGGAACGCCTACCTCGCATGTCATTAGCGCAAGGTAGGTTTTCACGTACAAAAAATGACCCAAACTCCATAACTTTGGTGCTGGACGGGTCTAGCACCAAAGTATAAATATGGAGTTAAGTTTGCATCGAATTTGCATCAAAAAAAATTATGCAAATCCGGCACAAACAGAGTATAAATATGGGCCTAGGTGTATAGGGTTTTAATTGAAATATATATTAATTAATTTTGATTGAGTATCATATTAGTCTTATATTTTTAAGTTGGTAATTCTTTATTGACATGTTTAATTATTTTAAGGCTACCCAATTATTTTTCATTCTGTATTGTGTGACTTTGTTTTATGGTAAATTCAAATATTGAAGAAATATTAATTCTTCCTACTGTTGTTTTTAAGTATGTTTTGATGAGGCTTAAATGTACAAAATTATAACTGTTATTATTAATATTGCATTTACTCACTTTTTGTTGCACCTGGATTTAGAATAACACATCTGACCCCACCTGCTCCAAAGACATGCATTTGCCACAATGTTTGTTGAATTGGCTGTGTAATTTGTAATTTCAATATTTTAATTAATACTATTTTCATTATGTATTTTGGATTGGAGTTAAATTAGTAAATTGCACTTGCGATTGATTTTTTAACATATTTTCAGGATATAGAAATTCAATATCTAGTTTTCTCTATTTTTTAATCGTTTCTGTTGATTTGTCCATTATCAGTCATTGTTGCAATGTTTGTAAAAAATTTATGAATACTGTTTTTGATATATTTCTTTTCATTTGCAATATTTGTTCAATAAATGAAAAGATGTATTTAATTATTTAAGATCATATGGCCAATTTACAGAAGATAAGTGAAATTTGCAAATCTCTTATGCGTGAAAAAGTTCTAAGCTTTTTTCAATAGTTTACAGTCAATAAAAGTGAGTAAGAGCCTTTATCAAGTTTCATAGTTTGCTCTACAAAATATGTAAGTTATGGATTACTGCATAACATGCCACTTTTAAATTAGAAATGAAATAAAACATAGAATTTCTAATATAAATCTTTTAATACTTACATGATGTGTTTGCATTGCAATGCAATTGTAGGACATTATAAAATACGACCTCCCTTATCGTTTACATTAGCCTACCTAGCATTACTCTTGAACAGTGAGTGTGTCTTTATCCTCTTCATCCACTGATATACTATTGTGTCATTCCTATTTGTTTTCTGACCACTACAACTACCAGGATGGGATGGCTGACTATAGCCATTAGCTAACTTCTCTTCGAGTGATGGCATTCTCCCTTTCATAAGGAGAACTTCCACACACAAGCTATTTACTTTCTGTGCTGGGGCTACAATTGCTGTAGGTGCTCTTTTGCTCTTTTGTTACAAAACAAAATATTACTCAATGCTTTAGTTACAATTAAAAATAAGCCCTCCCCATGTACATTAATTGTCACAAATGTTTGTCCTTGTAAAATGTTGGCTGTGGTTCTGGAACATTTGGGAAGTACTATGATAAAGGTTTAAAAATCAGGATTTTTTGCCAATGAGACACATTTGAGACTATGCTCAAGCTACATATGGAATTATGAGCAAATTCAGTATGTCTACCTAAACAAAAGCACAAAAACAAAAGGAGGGCAGTCTTGTACATTTGTCTACTCTGTCCAACTTCAACAAAAGTGTGGTTTTGTTTTCCCTGCTTTCTTCTTCACATTAAACACATTTATAATTGGGTGTCAATAACATTGAGTTGCAGGTTAAAAAATAAATGAGAAACATCTGCTTTTCAGGGCAGAAATTGGGTTGGGGGAACAGATACCTAAATGGGAACTGTTATGGTGCCATTCATGTGAGTCATAGGTTAAGACTATGTTGCAGCATGAATGTATCTCCGCATATATATGTTATTAGGAAAAGTGTAAATAGAGTTGTGGTCATGGAAGCATGCAAATGCCAGCCATCTTTAGAGTAGGTTGTAGTACACATTTTAACCATTTTAATTGTGAAACTAAGAACGCAGAGATCAAAGCTGCTACCCTTCGGGGTTCATTATTCCAATTACTATTATAGAATCTCCAGAGCCCATAAAGGAAGTTCAGGAGAGCAGTTTGTGGGACTGGGCATTCTTCAAACAGACATTGACACCACTCAGAGCGGTCCATCCATGGGTATCAGTGAAGCAACTCATTGAAATGGGCATTATAGAATCAGACATAATGTATGCTCTGGGGATTCTGCCCCATTCACCCAGATGTGGCAGAGTAGCAACCAAAAGAAATTGATGTTTTTCAATCAGCCACAGAATGTGCTCAAGGCTTCACCCAGGAATGGTAGTGGAGCAACTCATGGAAAAAGCATTACACAATCACACATATTTCCTCTTTTAGGTCCAACTGGAAGTAGCAGAGGAGCAACCAGCAAGTATTCACCTTTTGCAACCATCTGTAGTCCATGGTCTGAAGTTCACCTAAGAGCATCAGCTGAGCAACCCATAGGAATGGGCTTTGTACAACCCTCTACTGAATAAGTCCTAGAGTCTTCCCAGGAGCAGCAGTACCTGTTCTACATGATCTGGGGTCTGTTCATGCGTGCTAGAGCAGGAAGCAATGGGAATGGACATCATGCAACTTACTGTCACTCATTCTTTTGATCATCAGAATGCTGATCATTATATTAGTTTAATTGGCACTGTACCAGATGTTTCATTAATCATGGGCCATTATCTTTCACATTAAACAGTGTGATCCTCATCAAAATGTCAACCCATGTGGATTGGTCAGCGTGTTACTAAATTACCAGCATTTGTAATGGGACAGGATTCCAACTAATATCGATTGCTAACCATTTGGGACAAATGAAACACCCACTTTGCAAAACTCAAACCACTCTAGGCAAAAATTCAAAATGTGAACTATCTTGGAACATCAGGTTAATGACCCAATGTGCTTTCCTCTAAGATATAAGAAGGGCTACTGAAATTATGGGCAGGGGAGCACCAAATTGGATGTCAGCATTGACCAAATTATGCAGAAAGAAAAGGCAAATTACGCAGCAGAATGTGGCACATTTTCTGATAGTATTACTCCATTATTTTGTAGGTTTTACACATGCTAATACTGCCTGAGCAAAGAGTTCACCTCCTTAGTTCTAGTTTAACAACCAAATACATACATAGGCAACTGAAAGATGGCTAGTAAACCTTTGCTAAGGACCTTCTAAAGCATGCAAACACATATCTCAATGTATTGAGTAACGTTTGATCTGTTTGAGCTAGAAATACATTTTTTGTCATTGAAATCTGCAGATTCTGCAACAGATGACGGATATGTGGCAAATGTGGCAATCCTTAATTATGTGAAAAAATCCACTGCCAAACAGTCACATAATTCCAGTAGCCTTGCATATAAGCTCTATTTCCCCTCCTACACTCACTCCCCCACCCCTCTTAGAAAAAGCTCAAGTTGTGAAGTGTATAAGCCTAAACAACATGGGCTCTACAATACATACACATCAATATGGAATTATATATCTAAAACCCTTTCTCTGCTCTCCCTCCAGAATTAGTTTCACTCCCTATCCATCAGAATTGGTAAGAAATTGGGTTATTGGTTGTGGCGAATGGATGTCCCACTCAGGTAGCAACCACAATCCTTTTCAGGGTGAACCACAAATGCAACTGAATTAACTTGTGCTGAACCTCCTGGTATCTTGGCATAAAAGCAGACAGATTTAACTTAAAGGTGATGGGTAAAATGTTTTTGCAGCACCGTAATAAAGTAAAAGCACAAAACAAGAAGAACAGAGTAAATTTGAATACATAAATGACACCAAAACCAATTAAGTCCAATTAGTAGAAATGGAGTTATGAAATTCAGAGTCGTGAGTGTAAAAAGTTCAAAGCAACAACTGCAAGTATGGTCATGCGAGACTTGGTCAAAGTCAAAAGTTAAGGCCAACCCCAATGGCATGAGGTTGGATGCAAGGGGTCAATTAGACCCAGTCTCAGCTTACACTGGGACTTGTTTTGAAGAAAAGTTTGAAGAATTCAGAGGGGCAAGGCAGCAGGCTCTATCTGCAGACAAGTTGTCATGGTTGGGTAGCCGCTGGATGAAGTCTTGGGAAAACCATCAGCAACGGCGGGAAGAGCTCCTGGTGGGGAAGGCTGGATTTCCAGGCTGAGGTGGTGGTCATCATCGATGGGTAGCCAGTAATTTTCAAGCCCGGTGAAGAGTTCTACCTTTCTACTTGGAAGTTTTTCTACAGCTCAGAATCACCCAGCGGAACGAGGCCGCAGGATGTAGCTGAAGAGGGCTCCACAAGCCTCAATACTTTGTCAAGAGGTCCCACTGAAGAGGACTTGTTGCTGCAGAGAAGAATGCAGGTGGAGCTACATTGAAGTCAGGCTGACCGGCAATGCACTTTATATGGATCGGCTGACAGGTAAGTCCTGATCTTCTTTTGGTTCTCCCGGCATGCAGGTTTTAGGATGAGGCAGAAGCAGTACCACCAACACCCTTTCCAAGGGTCCAGGTCCTGAGGGTCACCACTTGGGGGCTTATGATTCACTGAACTGGATGGCAGCAGCAGAATTCAAGGATTCAGAGCTTGTTATGTTCCTGTAGCTCACACAGGTCAGCCAAATAGCCCATGGAGATGCTCCAGTGGTCCTGCGCTCAAGGAGCAAATCCAGTCCTTCTTCTTCAGATTATAGGGTAGCCACACAATCCTTTCAGCAGACCTTCTGGGAGCAGGGCAGCAGGACAGCCCTTCCTCTGTGTTTGTACAGGTCCAGGAGTGTAGGGTCCAATATTTATACCTGGTAACAGCCTTTGTGGGAGAACACCCTGTGCTATTCCCACATCTGGTTCTGGAAAGTTGTTCCATTCCCATGTCAAGGATCCAAAGCGTTTGGGGTGACAATAGGTTGGTATCAGGTTCATGTGTGTGTGTGTGTGTGTGTGTGTACTAGGGACAGGCTCTTTGAAGTATAAGTGGGGCAGGGCACGCATCCTGACAGGATGGCCAATCCTGCTCACACCTAGTCTCCCCCACTGTCACTGTCAGGGAGGAGTACACACAACAGCAGAACCATCAACAGTCATGTGACACAGGGAACCAGCAGAAGGCACAAATGATTCAGACAAGAAAATTGCCAAATCTTTAAAAGTGACATTCTGAGAATTGTGAATAAAATTTTGACTTTACCATTAAAGACGATTTAAATTACAATTATTGTAAGTCCAAACAACATTTCTCTATATGCTCACAATACAAAGTTAGCACTTATTAACCCCTTCGCTGCCAGGCCTTTTCCCCCTCCTGTGCCGGGCCTTTTTTTGCCTATTTGGGGCAGTTCGCGCTTAGGCCCTCATAACTTTTTGTCCACATAAGCTAACCAAGCCAAATTTGCGTCCTTTTTTTCCAACATCCTAGGGATTCTAGAGGTACCCAGACTTTGTGGGTTCCCCTGAAGGAGGCCAAGAAATTAGCAAAAATACAGTGAAAATTTCGTTTTTTTCAAAAAAATTGGAAAAAGTGGCTGCAGAAGAAGGCTTGTGGTTCTTCCCCTGAAAATGGCATCAACAAAGGGTTTGCAGTGCTAAACTCAGCAGCTTCCCAGCTTTCAGGAACAGGCAGCCTTGAATCAGAAAACCCAATTTTTCAACACAATTTTGGCATTTTACTGGGGCATACCCCATTTGTGCAATTTTTTGTGCTTTCAGCCTCCTTCCAGTCAGTGACAGGAATGGTCATGAAACCAATGCTGGATCCCAGACACCTAAACATTTCTGAAAAGTAGACAAAATTCTGAATTCAGCAAGGGGTCATTTGTGTAGATCCTACAAGGGTTTCATACAGAAAATAACAGCTGAAAAAGAAAAATATTGAAATTGAGGTGAAAAAACCATCAATTTTTCTCTACGTTTTACTCTGTAACTTTTCCCTGCAATGTCAGATTATCGAAAGCAATATACCGTTACGTCTGCTGGACTCCTCTGGTTGCGGGTATATATAGGGTGTGTAGGTTCATCAAGAGCCCGAGGAACCCAGAGCCAATAAATGAGCTGCACCCTGCAGTGCGTTTTCATTCTATACCGGGTATACAGCAATTCATTTGCTGAAATATAAGGAGTAAAAAATTGCTATCAAGAAAACCTTTGCATTTCCAAAAAGGGCACAAGATAAGGTGTTGAGGAGCAGTGGTTATTTGCACATCTCTGAATTCCGGGGTGACCATAGTAGCACGTGAATTACAGGGAATTTCTCAAATAGATGTCTTTTTTACACACACTCCTATATTTGGAAGGAAAAAATGTAGAGAAAGACAAGGGGCAATAGTACTTGTTTTGCTAATCTATGTTCCCCCAAGTCTCCCGATAAAAATGGTACCTCACTTGTGTGGGTAGGCCTAGCACCCGCGACAGGATATGCCCCAAAACACAACGTGGACACATCACAGAAAACAGAGCTGTTTTTAGCAAAGTGACTACCTGTAGATTTTGGCCTCTAGCTCAGCCGCCACCTAGGCAAACCTACCAAACCTGTGCATTTCTGAAAACTAGAGACCTAGGGGAATCCAAGGAGGGGTGACTTGTGTGGCTCGGACCAGGTTCTGTTACCCAGAATCCTTTGCAAACCTCAAAATTTGGCTAAAAAAACACATGTTCCTCACATTTCTGTGGCAGAAAGTTCTGGAATCTGAGAGGAGCCACAAATTTCCTTACACCCAGCGTTCCCCCACGTCTCCCGATAAAAATGATACCTCACTTGTGTGGGTAGGCCTAGCACCCGCGACAGGATATGCCCCAAAACACAACGTGGACATATCACAGAAAACAGAGCTGTTTTTAGCAAAGTGACTACCTGTAGATTTTGGCCTCTAGCTCAGCCGCCACCTAGGGAAACCTACCAAACCTGTGCATTTCTGAAAACTAGAGACCTAGGGGAATCCAAGGAGGGGTGACTTGTGTGGCTCGGATCAGGTTCTGTTACCCAGAATCCTTTGCAAACCTCAAAATTTGGCTAAAAAAACACATGTTCCTCACATTTCTGTGGCAGAAAGTTCTGGAATCTGAGAGGAGCCACAAATTTCCTTCCACCCAGCGTTCCCCCACGTCTCCCGATAAAAATGATACCTCACTTGTGTGGGTAGGCCTAGCGCCCGCGACAGGATATGCCCCAAAACACAACGTGGACATATCACAGAAAACAGAGCTGTTTTTAGAAAAGTGACTACCTGTAGATGTTGGCCTCTAGCTCAGCCGCCACCTAGGGAAACCTACCAAACCTGTGCATTTCTGAAAACTAGAGACCTAGGGGAATCCAAGGAGGGGTGACTTGCGGGGCTCGGACCAGGTTCTGTTACCCAGAATCCTTTGCAAACCTCAAAATTTGGCTAAAAAAACACATGTTCCTCACATTTCTGTGGCAGAAAGTTCTGGAATCTGAGAGGAGCCACAAATTTCCTTCCACCCAGCGTTCCCCCACGTCTCCCGATAAAAATGATACCTCACTTGTGTGGGTAGGCCTAGCGCCCGCGACAGGATATGCCCCAAAACACAACGTGGACATATCACAGAAAACAGAGCTGTTTTTAGCAAAGTGACTACCTGTAGATTTTGGCCTCTAGCTCAGCCGCCACCTAGGGAAACCTACCAAACCTGTGCATTTCTGAAAACTAGAGACCTAGGGGAATCCAAGGAGGGGTGACTTGCGGGGCTCGGACCAGGTTCTGTTACCCAGAATCCTTTGCAAATCTCAAAATTTGGCTAAAAAAACACATGTTCCTCACATTTCTGTGGCAGAAAGTTCTGGAATCTGAGAGGAGCCACAAATTTCCTTCCACCCAGCGTTCCCCCACGTCTCCCGATAAAAATGATACCTCACTTGTGTGGGTAGGCCTAGCGCCCGCGACAGGATATGCCCCAAAACACAACGTGGACATATCACAGAAAACAGAGCTGTTTTTAGCAAAGTGACTACCTGTAGATTTTGGCCTCTAGCTCAGCCGCCACCTAGGGAAACCTACCAAACCTGTGCATTTCTGAAAACTAGAGACCTAGGGGAATCTAAGGAGGGGTGACTTGCGGGGCTCGGACCAGGTTCTGTTACCCAGAATCCTTTGCAAACCTCAAAATTTGGCTAAAAAAACACATGTTCCTCACATTTCTGTGGCAGAAAGTTCTGGAATCTGAGAGGAGCCACAAATTTCCTTCCACCCAGCGTTCCCCCACGTCTCCCGATAAAAATGATACCTCACTTGTGTGGGTAGGCCTAGCGCCCGCGACAGGATATGCCCCAAAACACAACGTGGACACATCACAGAAAACAGAGCTGTTTTTAGCAAAGTGACTACCTGGAGATTTTGGCCTCTAGCTCAGCCGCCACCTAGGGAAACCTACCAAACCTGTACATTTCTGAAAACTAGAGACCTAGGGGAATCCAAGGAGGGGTGACTTGTGTGGCTCGGACCGGGTTCTGTTACCCAGAATCCTTTGCAAACCACAAAATTTGGCTAAAAAAACACATGTCCCTCACATTTCTGTGGCAAAAAGTTCTGGAATCTGAGAGGAGCTACAAATTTCCTTCCACCCAGCGTTCCCCCAAGTCTCCTGATAAAAATGATACCTCACTTGCGTGGGTAGGCCTAGCGCCGGCGACAGGAAACACCCCAAAGCGCAACGTGGACACATCCTAAATTTTGGAAAAAAACAGAGGTGTTTTTTGCGAAGTGCCTACCTGTAGATTTTGGCCTCTAGCTCAGCCGGCACCTAGGGAAACCTACCAAACCTGTGCATTTCTGAAAACTAGAGACCTAGGGGAATCCAAGAAGGGGTGACTTGCGGGGCTCGGACCAGGTTCTGTTACCCAGAATCCTTTGCAAACCTCAAAATTTGGCTAAAAATACACATGTTACTCACATTTCTGTGGCAGAAAGTTCTGGAATCTGAGAGGAGGCACAAATTTCCTTCTACCCAGCGTTCCCCCAAGTCTCCCGATAAAAATGATACCTCACTTGCGTGGGTAGGCCTAGCGCCGGCGACAGGAAACACCCCAAAGCGCAACGTGGACACATCCTAAATTTTGGAATAAAACAGAGGTGTTTTTTGGGAAGTGCCTACCTGTAGATTTTGGCCTCTAGCTCAGCCGGCACCTAGGGAAACCTACCAAACCTGTGCATTTCTGAAAACTAGAGACCTAGGGGAATCCAAGGAGGGGTGACTTGCGGGGCTCGGACCAGGTTCTGTTACCCAGAATCCTTTGCAAACCTCAAAATTTGGCTAAAAAAACACATGTTCCTCACATTTCTGTGGCAGAAAGTTCTGGAATCTTAGAGGAGCTACAAATTTCCTTCCACACAGCGTTCCCCCAAGTCTCCCGATAAAAATGATACCTCACTTGCGTGGGTAGGCCTAGCGCCGGCGACAGGAAACACCCCAAAGCGCAACGTGGACACATCCTAAATTTTGGAAAAAAACAGAGGTGTTTTTTGCGAAGTGCCTACCTGTAGATTTTGGCCTCTAGCTCAGCCGGCACCTAGGGAAACCTACCAAACCTGTGCATTTCTGAAAACTAGAGACCTAGGGGAATCCAAGGAGGGGTGACTTGCGGGGCTCGGACCAGGTTCTGTTACCCAGAATCCTTTGCAAACCTCAAAATTTGGCTAAAAATACACATGTTACTCACATTTCTGTGGCAGAAAGTTCTGGAATCTGAGAGGAGCCACAAATTTCCTTCTACCCAGCGTTCCCCCAAGTCTCCCGATAAAAATGATACCTCACTTGTGTGGGTAGGACTAGCGCCCACGAAAGGAAAGGGCCCAAAACACAACGTGGACACATCACATTTTTTTATAAAAAGCAGTGCCTACCTGTGGATTTTGGCCTGTAGCTCAGCCGACACCTGAGGAAACCTAGCAAACCAGTGCATTTTTGAAAACTGCAAACCCAGGGGAATCCAAGATGGGGTGACTTGCGGGGCTCTGACCAGGTTATGTTACCCAGAATCCTTTGCAAACATCAAAATTTGGCCCAAAAAACACTTTTTCCTCTCATTTCGGTGACAGAAAATTCTGGAATCTGAGAGGAGCCACAAATTTCCTTCCACCCAGCGTTCCCCTAAGTCTCTCGATAAAAATGGTACATCACTTCTGTGGGTAGGCCTAGCGCCCACAAAAGGAAATGGCCCAAAACACAACGTGGACACAACATATTTTTTCACAGAAAACAGAGGTGTTTTTTGCAAGGTGCCTACCTGTGGTGTTTGGCCTGTAGCTCAGCCGGCCCCAGGGGGGGGGGCAGAAATGCCCTAAAATAAATTTGCCCCCCCAACCCCCACCCTCCCCCGCCTGGAGCGACCCTTGCCTACGGGGTCGCTCCCCCTGCGTGACATTGGCACCAAAAAACAAATCCCCAGTGCCTAGTGGTTTCTGCCCCCTTGGGGGCAGGTTGACCTAAACTCAGCCAATCTGCCCCCAAGGGGGGCAGAAATGGCCTAAATACAATTTGTCCCCCAGGGGAGCGACTTTTGCCTGATGGGTCGCTCCCCATCTCTAAAAAAAAAAAACAAAGAAAAAAAAGAAAAATTCCCCTGGCGCCTAGAGGTTTCTGCCCCCCCCCCCCCCCCCCCCGGGGCAGATCGGCCTAATAATAGGCCGATCTGCCCCCCGGGGGTGCAGAAATGGCCTAAAATAAATTTGCCCCCCCCAACACCCACCCCCCCCGGGAGCGACCCTTGCCTACGGGGTCGCTCCCCCTGCGTGACATTGGCGCCAAAAAACAAATCCCCGGTGCCTAGTGGTTTCTGCCCCCTTGGGGGCAGGTTGACCTAAACTCAGCCAATCTGGGCAGAAATGGCCTAAATACAATTTGTCCCCCAGGGGAGCGACTTTTGCCTGATGGGTCGCTCCCCATCTCTAAAAAAAAAAAACAAAGAAAAAAAAGAAAAATTCCCCTGGCGCCTAGAGGTTTCTGCCCCCCCCCCCGGGGGCAGATCGGCCTAATAATAGGCCGATCTGCCCCCCGGGGGGGCAGAAATGGGCTAAAATAAATTTGCCCCCCCAACACCCACCCCCCCCCCGGGAGCGACCCTTGCCTACGGGGTCGCTCCCCCTGCGTGACATTGGCGCCAAAAAACAAATCCCCGGTGCCTAGTGGTTTCTGCCCCCTTGGGGGCAGGTTGACCTAAACTCAGCCAATCTGCCCCCAAGGGGGGCAGAAATGGCCTAAATACAATTTGTCCCCCAGGGGAGCGACTTTTGCCTGATGGGTCGCTCCCCATCTCTAAAAAAAAAAAACAAAGAAAAAAAAGAAAAATTCCCCTGGCGCCTAGAGGTTTCTGCCCCCCCCCCCGGGGGCAGATCGGCCTAATAATAGGCCGATCTGCCCCCTGGGGGGGCAGAAATGGCATAAAATAAATTTGCCCCCCCAACACCCACCCCCCCCCCGGGAGCGACCCTGCCTACGGGGTCGCTCCCCCTGCGTGACATTGGCGCCAAAAAACAAATCCCCGGTGCCTAGTGATTTCTGCCCCCTTGGGGGCAGATTGACCTAAAATTGGCCAATCTGCCCCCAGGGGGGCAGAAATGGTCTAAATACAATTTGCCCCCCCAGGGGAGCGACCCTTGCCTGATGGGTCGCTCCCCATCTCTAAAAAAAGAAACAACAAAAAAAAAAAAACACAAAAAAAAATTGCCCTGGCGCCTAGAGTGTTCTGCCCCCCCCCCCCCGGGGGCAGTTCGGCCTAATAATAGGCCGATCTGTCCCCCAGGGGGGGCAGAAATGGCCTAAAATAAATTTGCCCCCCGGGAGCGACCCTTGCCTACGGGGTCGCTCCCCCTGCGTGACATTGGCGCCAAAAAACAAATCCCCGGTGCCTAGTGGTTTCTGCCCCCTTGGGGGCAGATTGACCTAAAATCGGCCAATCTGCCCCCAGGGGGGCAGAAATGGTCTAAATACAATTTGCCCCCCAGGGGAGCGACCCTTGCCTGATGGGTCGCTCCCCATCTCTAAAAAAAAAAAAGAACAAAAAAAAAAAAACACAAAAAAAAAAATTGCCCTGGCGCCTAGAGGTTTCTTCCCCCCCTGGGGGCAGATCGGCCTAATAATAGGCCGATCTGCCCCCAGGGGGGGCAGAAAAGGCCTTCCCAAAAAATTGCCCCCCCTGGGAGCGACCCTTGCCAAAGGGGTCGCTTTGTTGCGTGACATTCGCGCGCAAAAACAAACTCCCTGGTGTCTAATGGTTTCTGCCCCCCTTGGGGGCAGATTGGCCTTATCAAAATAGGCCAATCTGCCCCCAATGGGGGCAGAAATGGCCTAAATATATATTGCCCCGTAGGGGAGCGACCCTTGCCTAAGGGATCGCTCCCCACCTAAAAAAAAAGAATTCATCACAAAAAAAAACAAAAAAAAAAAGGTCCCTGGTGCCTAGAGGTTTCTGCCCCCCCTGGGGGCAGATCGGCCTAATAATAGGCCAATCTGCCCCCAGGGGGGGCAGAAAAGGCCTTCCTAAAAAAATGCCCCCCTGGGAGCGACCCTTGCCCAAGGGGTCGCTCCCTTTTGCCAATTTCAAGAAAAGAAAAAAAAATCCCTGGTGTCTAGTGGGGTTTCAAAAGCCGGATTCCAAGCAATCCGGCTTTTGAAACCTGTGAGAGACTTCAAAGGGAAGGAAATACATTTCCTTCCCTTTGAAGCCTCTCGGGGCCTCCCCCATGGGATTGAAAAAGAAATGCAAAAGCATTTCTTTTTCAATCGCGCTGGAAGCTCTGCTTCCAGCGCGATGGGGGAGACCCTGTGACTAATCAGCGCACGCTCGCGCGCTGACGTCACAGGGGGGGTTGGGGGGGTCGGGGGTGGGAGGGGAAGGGCTTCCCCTTCCATCCCTGACTTGGGGGGGTGGGGGGGAACCCCACAGAGGGAGCGAGAGCGCTCCCTCTGGGCTCTGTGCACAGGACGTAATGGTTACGTCCTGGGCACAGCAGCACTGTGCCTCAGGACGTAACCATTACGTCCTGGGCACAGAAGGGGTTAAATATAATATGGTAACCTAGTGTTAGTCAATGGTCATGATAGGCCTTATAGTAGTGAAAAACACCTTTACAATATTTTCACCACCAGGAGATGTACAACGTATGCCCACATGTCCTACTTTTTAAAAGCCATGTTTTCTGCCCTATGGATGTTTCGGGTCTACTGGTGGGGTTACTTATACGTATCAAAAAGGATGGTTTAGGTCTGGCCAATGGTTTATTTCACCAGATTGAAACTGCAGTTTTAAAAATGTTCACAGGCTTCAGTGGCAGACCTGACACATGTTTTAAAGTGCTACTTTAGTGGGTGGCATAATGAGTTCTGCATGCCAGCCATAAGTATTTAATTTACAGGCCCTGTGTACATGTGCTAACATGAACAAATGACTTATAAGTCAATTAAATGTGTCACTCAGGGGAAGGCCAATTTAACCATGTTTTAGGGAGTGGACACAAGAACTTTAGCAGTAGTTAGCAGTGGTAAAGTGCACATAGTCATAAAGCAAACATAAATGAATTCTGAAACAGGAGGGGTGAAGGAAAAAGATTTCGGGGATACCACACCAAGGATGACAGGTCTTATATATGTTAAGCAATCTACTGATATCATAATAAAGATAAGAATTGTAATCTCTCAATGTCTCAATTAGCATGAAAGCCTTGTACTTTTCTTCTTGTTGTATCCTGTATTTCATATTCTAACCTACTGTAAGTACAAATAACGTACTTTTAAATAAAAAAGAGCTATCTGTTTAATGCATATAGTAGGAATATACACAACTACACTCACTGGACCAGATTCACGGAGGTCATTTTAGTTGAGAACAGGTTTCTTCACACAGAGAACTGTTTCCCCCATAGAGAAAAAACATGTTCCCAATAAGGTTTATACTCTGCACTGGAAAAATGCCTAAGCCAAAACTTGACAATTTCAGAAGTATGCCTGAAAGTTGCACCTTTGACAGCCAGCCAAATATATACTGGGAATGTTTTGTGAGATGGAAAAACCATAAATCTCCATATCTCAGAGTTCATATAGAGGTCTATATTTAAGATTTTGTTTGTGAAGCAAGGCTAATATTTATGTAGTATTTACTGTGGCAATCCTTTCAAAGGCCATATATTATTTTTGTGCTGAGCTCACTGGGCAAAAAACCTTAAATGAGATTAAAGCAGGAATTTTCACCTGTGATTTGTGGCAGGTACAACCTGACACAAATTGTGTGTGCAAGGTGTGTGCATCTTTGAAACTCCAGTTTGCATGCCCCAGAATTGGTAAATCATGAGGACATTTGGTATAATTCCCCAATTAGCATAATGCCCATAAGATATGGCAGCAAATTATGCACATAGAAGTACCAAGATCCAGGGAAGCACTAATTTGTGGCTTGGCTATTTGGGCAGTGTTAGAAATGGGGTTTCTGGTTGGCTAGGGTACGCACCTAAGCCAGGCAGAACACACCCATTCTAGTCGAGGGAGTTACACACCCCAGATAACCCCTGCTCATTCCCTTGGTAGCTTAGCATGGGCAGTCAAGCTTATCCCGAAGGCAGTGTGTAAAGTGATTGCACAACACACACAACACACGACACAATAAATACACCACAAAGGAAACACAACAACCAGTTATATACAAATAAATTGTATTGCATAAAACATCATTAGACCAAAAATGATATGTCTCAGTAAAACCCTGCTACCCAATCAGTTGTCAGAACATCACACAGGTCACTAGTACTCTGCAACAATAAGCAGTAGTCAGGCAAACATATAGGTTACTGGTCATTCTGCAACAATAAGCAGTAGTCAGGTAAACAAATAGGTTACTGATTACTCTGCAACACAAGCAGTAGTCAGATTGTCATTATTACCAAAAATGCACATATCGCAATAAACATACTGTTGGACCTGGCCCTTTTTGCAGGGTCAACCCCCACCCCCCCCAAGCTTTTTGCCTCCTCCTTCCTACTTTTTCTGACCTCTTGCTGTTGGCTCTAGGGCTCTGAGCATTTTACCACTGCTGATCAGTGCTAAAGTGCAGGTGGTCTTCCTTCTGAAGTTGGTATGATTGGCTTATACCTAGGTAGCATAGAAATGTTTGGTATGGTTGTAATAGTAGTGAGAAATGTTGCTTACTGGTGTATGTGGATTTTTGTATTATCATTACAGAAATGCCACTTGTAGAAAGTGAGCATTTGTCTGTGCTTATTACTCTGGTGTTTTGCAGCTTGTTTCCAATCCACGTCTGGGCAGAGTGCCAGTTCGGCTTTGTGAATACTTTTCAGACAGCCTGTACACAGGGAGGACGGAGGTGTCACAGAGTTGCGTCTGCATTTTGAATGCTCTTCCTGGGCTGAGAGAAGTGGAGGCGGGGTACACTTGCATCTGTAAAGGCTGTGCCCCGGCCTCACACACAGGGCATGTTTACCCCCAACTGATGTTTGGAGCCTGTGCTGGAGGAGAGAGGGGGCACTCCCAGAACCAGTTGTTACTGGTTGGAACCTCCTCTCCCCCTCTTTGTTAAACCTTTGCAAAACTGAATATAAGTACAGGGGATTTATCCCCACAATTGGGAACACTTTGGAGACAGTCTGGGCTTAAACATGCTTGTAACTGGACACAGAATGCTGTTGAAGGAACTCACCAGGACCTGCCTTGGACTGCTGCTGCTGTGCTGACCGGTGACCTGCTGGGCCACTTGGAGGAACTGCCACTGTCTGCAATCCCTTTGTGCTGACCTGCTGCTGGGCCCTGCATCTCTGTGCCCCATCTTTTGTGTCCTCCAGGGGCTGGGTGATGTGGCTCCTGGCCCCTGCTATCACCTGCTACAGCGCAGGAGGAGCTCTTCCTCTTGTGGGCAGTCTAGCACTTTGAGAGCGCTTTATTTATCTACTCCCACCTTGAGGGTGCGTTGCCACTGAAAATCACTGCCGCAACCCGGGTGGTTTGAAAACAATGAGTGTGTTGAAAGCGTGCTGTCCGCTGTGCCCCCGGGGCATGAGAACGAGAAAAACAGGAGAAGGAACACTCCAGGAGGTGTCCCCAGGGCGCGGAGGCTGTCAAGAGGCACCATTGGGACATAAGCAGGCATCCACTTCTAGAGCCTGAGTCGAGTGCGGCCGGGCTGCAGTGACAGAGGAACCGGCCTGCTCTGCAGGTGCTGGAGAGGCTTCCCCGGGGCTCGGTCGCCTGAGAGGATGGAAGGAGCAGCCTCTAGCGTGCTCCGCAGGAGGATCGCGGCATTCCAGGAGGCCGCATGCAAGTGCTGCACCAGAGAAGCAGAACACAGGGGCGAGGGTGAATCCCTCTTGCCTGGTCCTTGTGCAAGGAGCAGGATTGCTCCAGTAGTGTGTTGGGCCCCGTTTTTTGGTTACTGCTTTGCCCCGCCACCCCCTCCCTGGGAGGGACCAGTCATGGCCCCAGATGGGGGCCTACAGAGATCATAGGCACCTGTATGAAACCAGAAGGGGTGCGTGCCACCTCCTCATCCCCCAAAACATAAACCGGCCCCTGTTGGAGCACACAGGAGTACAAGGGGGCCCCCATTTTTCTTCATGGCTCTGGAGGTACCTTCATCATAAAGACAGGTACTTTTGAATGGACATATACTTCTCTAATGTTCCTTTTATGGGCATTATGGGCATTGTATGTTAACTTGTTTCTTTTATGATGTGCCATATATTTTCTAATGTTCCTTTCATGTGCATGCTATGCTGATATGTTTTCATGACTTGCCATATGTCTTCTAATGTCCCTGGTATGGGCATCTATGATACTTTCATGACAAGTGCATTTCTATAGTAATGTTTTCTTGACAACTGCTTGCGTTGCAGAATAATAAGTAACATGTGTGTTAAGTGACTACTGCGGATTTGTGCAGAGTAACAGTATTGTGTAACACATGCTTGGATAGTAGGGTATTACTGATGTGTTTGGTCTAATGATGTTGTGTACAAAACAGTTTATTTTTATATAACTTGGTGTTTTGTTTTCTTTGTGGTGGGGATAGTGCGTCATGTGTGTTGTGTGTATTGTGCAAACGCTTTACACATTGCATCTGGGACAAGCCTGACTGCTCGTGAATGGCTAGCAAGGGGGTGAGCAGGGGTTATCTTGGACGTGTAACTCCCTTGCCCTGACTAGAGTGGATGGGTTCTGCCTGGCTTAGGTGCATACCCTAGCCAACCAAAAACCTAATTTCTAACACATACAATACGGAATGCCTAGGCATCATAATGAATGCACACGAGGCGAAATCTTCTCTAAATGGCAGGTCTTCATTATCACCCATATGGATGCACATAGCATGAAAACATTCCCTAGATGGCAGATTGTTATCCTCCCCTTCATGAGGTCTCCCTTCTTATAAAAACATACCAGGAACACAGCATATCTATGCAAAGGTCATCAACCCGATAACTGTACCTGTGCTACTATCCAAAGCAGCAAAACATTTAGGATGACTTCAGGGCAGAGGACGATATGTGGAAATCATGGGGGCAAAAAAGCTGGGGAGAAGTCATTTTTACAACCATCGCTGACAATCACCTTCTATCAGAAGGTTGCAGCGTCTCAGCGCTCCACCTACCTAGTCTACGGTAGCAAACTCAGCCAGCTTGGGAGCTCTGGCACTCCTATTATCATGACGCCAGTACCTCCTTGGTCACCAAGGCTGCAACCCCGCTCTCCACATGGTTGGTCACAGCCCCAGGAATACCCCGCCTGGCCCAGGGCCCCCGTCATCACCAAGCGAGCCTCCGCTGAACATGGGAGGAGGGAAGATCTCTATTGACCAGACTGGGGACCTGCGCAGAGGTTCCCTTCTCGGTCTGCCAGTGGGCGGAAACAATGACAAGGAGCCTCTTGGGCTGACGTGGCTTTCGCAGGGAGAATGTCCTCAGTCCTCTCCACTGTCAGGACAATGCCTCTCTGCAGCCACTCTCAGCCAGCCAACATGCCTGCACCTGACCCAGGTCGCGGCAGTGATTTTTCCCAGATGCAGTTCCTGCCTGTGCCCCAGGGAAACCACAGAAAGCATGTTTGTTCACGCTAGCCACTCCGCTCCTCGCGACCTCTCCCATGTGAGAGACATGGGGTGGGCCCACACCGGGTGACACCTGTGCTTTCTTGCACTTAGGGAGACAAAGGAAAGTGCACTTCTCGCGTGCCGAATCCAGTAAAATGCAGCACTCTCCAGGGGCTTTTAGACAAGCAATGTGTAACACTCAACATGGGACAACAGGCACTCCATGGGTGTCCCTCAACGGAGGATGCACCCACAATTCCCTGGAATGCAGGAGAGACCTGGGGCACACCACCCAGCCCCTGGAGAATGCAATGGGGGCACGGGACTGCATGGCCACAGCAAGCAGGCAATCACAAGGATTCACAGGCAGTGACAGTCCCTCTCAATGACCTAGAAGGTCACTGGTCAGCACAACAGCAGCAATCCCAAGGTAGTTCCTGGTGAGTCCTTCCAGCATCTAGTGTCCAATCCCATAGGCCCTCATTACAACCCCAGCAGTAAATGCCACCTACCGCCGTGCTGACGCCCGCCAAGATACCGTGACCGCAGCAGTATACCGCTAAGGATATTATGACCCACACAGAGAAATCCGCCACTATACAGACACCCACACAAGTCCGCCAGACCAATGGTCAGTGATAAATTGGTGGTACCAAAACCCACACCGTTACGCCAACAGGAATACGCCCACAGTATCAGGACCCACGAATCACCGCAGCTGTCTTTCAACCGCGGTAAACCATTGGCGGTACACACCGCCACGCTCAAAATACACACACACTTACAAAACTACACCACATTGGACAATTCAAATTACACACACCTGACACACATACACACACCACACCCACACTCCCAATCCAATATAAAACACAAACCTACATCACCCACAACCCTTTCAATGAAAGAAAAAGTTCCATCACCCATGCATTATCCACACACCTCACATCACACACCACAACACATCACCCCACATATCCTCACACATGTCACTCACACCACACCCATGGCACCCCATGTTTTCAGAGGAGGAGCTAAGGGTCATGGTGGAGGAAATCATCTGGGTAGAGCCACAGCTATTCGGATCACAGGGGACAGCACCCCAGAACAAGGGATGACATCAGGAAGAGGTGGAACGACCTACGGGGAAAGGTGCATTCCATGGTTGCAAGACACCAGGTAGCTGTACAGAGGACTGGCGGTCGACCGCTACCTCCTCCCCCACAACTAACAACATGGGAGGAGCAAGTCTTGGTGATCCTGCATCCTAGGGTCTCGTAGGAGAAGCAGGAGGACTGAACTCTGGTAAGTCAAATATTTACCACAATATCACCAACCCTACCTGCATGCCATCACAAACTCTCACCCCTACCCTCACCCCATCACTCTACCACCTCACATACACCCCACTATCACAACCCAGCCATCCCAATACCAAGCCCTGCATGCCACAACAATCCATGGACCCCCATCACAGACCTGCATAGACACCCATCACCACAGCATGCCCATTAAAGAGACTCACCTAGCCCACAAAATCACCACGCACACAAGGCAAAGCTGACAGACTATCACAACCATACAGGGAAACACACCCATGCACAAGATGGCACACGCAGATACAACAATCCCTAATCAACGTCACCGGAGAGGAGTTGCCAGCAACATCCAGTTCCCTCCCAGAGGAGGCCCACAGTGATGGCAGCAGCTCTGCACACCTGAATCACAATAACCAACCTGGCCCGTCAGGGACCTCTGGGCAGTCGGTTTCCCTGCCACAGTCCCAACCCACCACAGAGCCTCCCCGTCAGGAAACACCACCACAACACCCACCCAGTGGGCCCATGCCACTGACCCAAGAACACGTCAATCAGCAGTGTGTCCACCACTACAGGGACCCCAGGCAACCCCACAAACACAGGATGATCAGGGACCTGGGGTCAGTGGCAGTGGGCACACAGTTCAGGGGACAAAGGCACAGGACAACAGGGAAGCAGGGAGGGCTGCTGTGACAGGGCCCAAGGGAACCCACTCTCCAGGAGGCACTCACCAACATCCTGGGAGCATACCACCATTCCTATGAGACAATAGGCAAGATACTGGCCAAGTTGCAGGAGACCCAGCGGCTGCAGGAGGGACAGTACCTGGGGATCCGGGAGGACCTGAAACACATCTACACCATCCTGGTCACCATTGCCAGGGTGCTGTCAGACATGGCCAACACCATGAGGGAGGCAGTGGCACACCAACGGGCCCCTGACACTAGCCACACAGAAGAACACCCTCCACCTCCGCCGGCGCTAGTGGACAGGAGGCCCCGCCACAGGAACAACAGGCCACCAGCACCCCACCCCCTGCAAAAGGAGAACCACCCTGCAAACGTTCCCTGCGATCCAGGCAGAAGCCAGATAACATTGCCAAGACCCCCTCCAGGAAATAAGACTCTCCTGATTGTCACCCTTCTGCCCCACACTGCCACCCTGTCCACCTTGAACTGCCATTACTCCCCTTCCTATACCCCATTGGACAATGCACCTGTGATACCAAGAGACTGGACTCTAACTGGACATTTCTCCACCATCACCCCAGCCCACTGCACATCCCCCTCTACGTATGAGCACTTAAATAAACACCATGGAACAAATACAAATCTGGAGTCTGTCAAATGATTGAAATATGTATTAGTACAACATTCTGAAAACATTGCAAGTGATATGTGCAGTTATATATACATTGGTATGACCTTTAGTGGGCAGCAGTAAACATACCAGGAGCGAGAGGGGGGCACAAAATAGAGATGCCAAAGGGTACAGTAAGTGGCCATAGACATAGGGAAATCAGGCTGCCATGTACAATGTCCAACAGAAAACTGAAAAGTAAAGTGAAGTTACAGTGTCTTACCTGTGTGTCACTTGAAGTACTGCTGTATGATATTGCTTCTGTTGTCCACATCTTCTTCCTCTGCCTCCTCTTCCTCACTGTCCACAGGCTCCACCGCTGCCACAAGACCATCTCCAGGCTCATGCTCCTGCAGAAAAGGCATCTGGCGTCTCAAGGCCAGGTTGTGCAACATGCAACGATGATCTGGCACACCTTCTTGGGTGAGTAGTACAGGGATCCACCTGTCAGATGGAGGCACCGGAACCTGGCCTTCAGAAGGCCGAAGGTTCCCTCAATTATCCTCATTGTTCGCCTATGTGCCTCATTGTAATGTTCCTCTTTTCTTGTCCTGGCATTCCTCACTGGGATCAGTAGCCATGAGAGGTTGGGTAACCAGAGTCACCTGCAAATATCGAGGGACACCTGTTAGACACACACTAACCCTTAGGGACAACCCCATACCCAGACACCAACATATACTGGGTAGGGACCTTGGGCTCACCTATTAGCCGCACCCGGTGCCTCTGGAGTTGGCCCATCACATATGGGATGCTGCTATTCCTCATGATAGAGGTGTCATGCACAGAGGCAGGATACTTGGCGTTCACATGGGAGATGTACTAGTCCGCCAAACACACCATCTGCACATTCATAGAGTGATAGCTTTTCTATTCCTGAACACTTGTTCATTTTTCCGGGGGGGGGGGACAAATGCTACATGTGTACCATCAATGGCCCCAATGATGTTGGGGATATGTTCCAGGGCATAAAAGTCAGCTTTCACTGTGGTCAAATCCTCCACCTGGGGGAATACAATGAAGCTGCGCATGTGTTTAAGCTGGGCTGACAACACTCTGGTCAACACATTGGAGAACATTGGCTGAGACATCCCTGATACCATGGCCACTGTTGTTTGGAGGGAACCACTTGCCAGGAAATGGAGCACTGACAGGACCTGCACTAGAGGGGGGATACCTGTGGGCTGGCGGATAGCTGACATCAGGTCTGGCTCCAGTTGGGCACACAGTTCTTAGATTGTGGCCCGATCAAGTCTGTATATTAGTATATTGTGTCTGTCCTCCATTGTCGCAAGGTCCACCAGAGATCTGTACACTGGAGGATGTCTCCATCTCATATTCATCATCAGCGGTTGAGGCCTAGGTAGGAAAACGGTGAGCAGAGGTTCATAATCACACATCTATTGCAATAATGATGCATTTCTACATTTACAGAAACAGTATGTGAATCTGAGAGTCAGAGCTGTGCCAACGTCTGCTGTGACGCAGTTAGGTGCCATGGCCTGTTCCCCCCTGAAATGGCAGTTGCCTGACCAGTGAGGATTGACAAATGGAAATGAGGTAATTCCACTGGTGTTGTGCGCCGTTGGGGTACGTGGTCAACGACCACTGCGCAACTTCGTATTGGTTATCATTGGGCCCCATGGGTTTCAGGAGCCAATGGCGATATACGCCGGCGGCGACGGTACGCACCGCCTTGGACGTGATGGCCATTTTCTATCTCTTCACTCACTTGCTACCTGACCTTCAACAGGAGAGGACCTACACTGCAAGTGCTGCTATGACCTGTGTCTGGAAGCGACAATGGCTCATGTGTCTGAGGAAAGGGCCCCTGCCTTCACTGCGGAGGAGTTGGAGAGACTGGTGGATGGGGTCCTACACCAGTACACGTTACTCTACGGTCCCACAGACAAACAGGTTAGTACACTGTGAGCATGATGCATGTGCCATGAATGTATGGAGTGTTGTGTGTGTAAGCCACATGTGAGGGGGGGCTGAGGCGTCCTGGCCAGAGTGCTGCATGTATGGTGGTCAATGTATGTGTGTCAGGGGATGGGAGGGATATGTGGGCCATGAGTGTAACGGTCCGGACGGTTTACTAATTCCCGTTTCTGCTGTCTTTTGCCTGCAGGTCAGCACCCATCAGAAAAATAGTATTTGGCGTGCCATCGCCAAGGAGGTGTGGACTCTGGGGGTCTTTGACAGGCAGAGCACACACTGCCGCAAAGGTGGGAGGACCTGTGCCTCTGGGAAAGGAAGACGGTGGAGGCCCAGCTGGGGCTGACCTCCTAACGAGGAAGGGATGCCTGTCGTACCCTGACCCACCTGATGTTCCGCATCCTGGGGGTGGCCTATCCGGAGTTGGGTGGGCGCTTGAGGGCATCACAGCAGCCACAAGGGGGTGAGTACTAATTCTGATTCATTACTTTCTATGCGTAAATGTTTTACCTGGGTGGGTATGTGGACTGTGGGTGCCCCAGGCCAGGGCGAACATGGCAGGGTAGGTCCCCTGTTGGGCAGGCTCTGAAGCACTCCAGCCCCATTAGTGTTAGTGAGCATCTACTACTGGTCAGGGCCTTGTTTGTTTCAGGTGTGCAGCTGATGGCGTTAGGCATTGTACCCCATGGGCTGATGACTAGCATTGTAACTTGTAGTGCATGGAATAGTGCATAAGGCTGTTCCCTGTGAGTTGTGTATGCCAACGGTAGTGTTGTTGCTTGCATTGACCAAGTGTATCCTCTGTCTCTCCCCCTCTTTTTGTTTTGTCACCCTGTCTTTGTGTGCATTAGCATCATCTGGCGGAGGAGCAGAGGCACCAGCGACGGAGGGAGCTGCATCCCACATGGGCCTGGAGGCCGAATCCACTGACGGTGAGGGCACCAGTGAGACAGAGGGCGAGGGAAGCACCACGGCAGGGACAGGAGGGGAACACCACAGACAGCGACTCCTCCTCCGATTGCAGATCCCTGGCGGTAGCGGACACCTCTGTGCCCGCTCCAACAACAGGTACAGCCGCCAACCCCTACCAGCACCGCCCTCCCAGCAGCTCCTCAGCGTGTTTCCTGTGCCCGCTCACCCAGGAGGGTGGGCATCTTCTTTGCCCCACGCACCTCAGGCCCTGCCCCAGTCAGCCCAGCTGCCCTCAGTGAGGAGGCCATTGACCTCCCAAGATCACTCACAGTTGGGCAGTCAACCATTCTGAATGCCATCCAGTGTGTCGAGAGGCATTTGCAACAAACAAATGCACACCTGGAGGGCATTCACTCTGGTGTGGCGGCCCAACAGAGAGCAGTTCAGGCTCTGGCCTCTGCACTGAAGGCAGCCATTGTCCCTGTCTCCAGCCTCTGCCCTCCAACTTCCTCTACCCAGTCCCAATCCCCTCAACCCCAGCCTATCCCAAGCACACCTTCTGACCAGCATTCACCCAAATCAACACACAAAAGTGGCTCAGCCAAACACAAGCACCACACTTCATCTCACTGGCACTCACACAAGCACCATTCCCATGCAGATACACCAACATCCACTGCCTCCACTGTGTCCCCCTCCTGTGGAGTACACTTGGCACAAACCCCCTCCAGAACCAGTGGAAGAAGGCATCCACTCACCCTATCTTCGGCAGGATGAAGCACACTGGGCACAAAGCCCCCTCCAGAACCAGTGGAATAAGGCATCCACTCACCCTGTCCTTGGCAGGATGAAGCACACTGGGCACAAAGCCCCCTCCAGAACCAGTGGAGAAAGGCATCCACTTGCGATACTGTGGCTTTGCACTCCCCAGGAGCAAGCAGTGGGCAAACCACCCACTTGAGAGACTAGAGAGACTGTGGCTTTGAACTCCCCAGGAGCAAGCAGTGAGCAAACCACCCACTTGAGAGACTTGAGAGACTGTGGCTTTGAACTCCCCAGGACCAGGCAGTGGACAAACCACCCACTTGAGAGACTGTGGCTTTGAGCTCCCCAGGACCAGGCAGTGGGCAAACCTCATTTGACTCAATTCCTTTTGTCCTTGCATTCTTCCAGAATGTTAAGGGGTGTATCTGTAATGTTGATGCATGTGTTTGTTTGTATGGTGTTGGGGGTGAGGGTGGGGGTGGCGCTGGGTGTGTTGCGTGTGGCGTATGTGTGTCACTCTCTTTTTCCTCCCCCCTCCCCTGTGTGCTAGGTGCAGTACTCACCTTGGCCGTCGCCACCGCTGTTCGTACTCCTGGTAGATGAAAAGATACACCAACATGGGTAACACCTGTGGTTCCGGCTCCATGGTGTCCTCGTTCTTCCTAGGGTGTCGAGAGGTGAGTGGTTTCCCTTCTGTGTACTGTTTCCACCGTGCTTTTGATGCCGTTGGTACCAGCCTGGAAAAGCTGGCGGATGGGCGGGTTGTAATGTGGTGGGTGGTACTTTGACTTCTGCCTGTCTGTTGGCGATTACCGATGCGGTGTTTGTTGCTACCGCCGTGGCGGTCGGAGTGCCAAAGTGGCTGTCTGTGTTGGCAGTTTCCTCCGTGGTCGTGATTGCATTTATTTTGCTGCCGGCCTGTTGGTGGCATTACCGCCACTTTAACATCGACTGCCAGGGTTGTAATGAGGGCCATAGTCTTTTAGTGTTTAAAAATGTAGGGGAAGACCCCATGTACTTATACTCATTTTGCACAGTCTCCACACAAGGGGTACAAGGGGTTCCAACCAGTTCTGACCGGTTCCAGGAGTGTCGCATTTCACCTCCAGCACTGGCTCCACACATCAGTGAGGGGTAAACGGGCCTTGTGTAAGGCCAGGGCACAGCCTTTACAAATGTAGGTGTGCCCCACTTCTCCCTCTCCCAGCCCAAGAAGACCATTCAATATGCATTTGCACCTTTGTGACACATCCACACTCCCTTTGCACAGGGTGTCTGAAAGGTATGCACAAAGCTCAGCTGTCACTCTGCCCCAGACGTAGATTGGAGGTAAGCTGCAAAAACACAGTCATAAGCACAGAGAAATGCCCACTTTCTAAGTGTGGCATTTCTATAATGGTAATAAAAATTCCACCTACAACAGTAAGCAGCATTTTTCTCTACCATTACAAGCTTGGGGATGACCCTGAAAAAAGGGCCAGGTCCAACAGGCAGCTTGAACCTGCAAGTTGTCAGAGTAATATATTCAAGGCTTGCATGCATGAGTTAGGCTCGAGCCACCATCTCACTGTCTGTTTTCATATAAAAACAAATACAGTTGGCTTAGGCATTGAATCATTCCTCTGTTGTTGGTGGAAACATAGGTGTAATATTGGAATGGGAAACCTATAGGACTGAATATACATAAATCCTATTACAGGGAAAAGGTCTCACATTTGGTTTGTTGTAAAGCATATTTGCTCTTTTCTAAACCAACTTTTTAACAGTTTACATATCACAAAATGATACTGCTTTCCACTGTGTCTCTCAAACAAAAGGTTTTGGGGAAAAATCTGAAAGTAATAATAATAATAATAATAATAATAATAATAATAATAATAATAATACTTATCAATATTTCAAACTCAATTACTGCAAAGTAAAAAACGAACCAATCACTTAGGTTTTTCAAAAATACTGAATCCCAAATGCACATATACCTGCATAATTATTTCTCTTCCTCTGCGACTTTTAAGAAGTGCACGGCTATTTAAGATAGTAAAGATCTGTACAACTCTTGCAAACGTCTGTATTAGACCTGCAACAAGCTTCTTCAGAACACTTACAATGATCTATCAGGAATTAAAAGGTGCTCCGGTGCAAGTCTCCCCGACAGACACACAGCCGGTGTTCAAAGCACTTTAAGGAGTGACAAAAGACACCCACTTGCTAACCAAAAATACAGTTCTGTTCAGTATTCTCAAAATGTGACTGTGCCTTTGACGTGGACATTTAAGGGGTCATTAAGACCCCAGCGGTCAGTGGTATAGTGGAGGTATTAACACCAACAGGCTGGCGGTACCTACCACCACTATTATGACATTGGCGCCAAACCGCCAAGTCAACACACCGACCGCCACAGCGGTACCACCGCCGGGCTGGAGATTACAGTCTCTAGCCTGGCAGATGTCACTAGGCCGCCCTTGGCATTTTGACCTCACCTACCGCCATGGTTTCAGTAGTTTCGGTACCACCACTGAAACCATGGTGGTAGGCACTATCAGTGCCAGGGAATTCCTTTCCTGGCACTGATAGGGATCTCCCCCTCCCAAGAGTCTTCCCCCACCATCCCCCTCCCTCTCCCAACCCCCCGCACATTTACACACACACACGCACATACATACACACACATACACACATTTACCCACGCATTCATACATTCATACACACTCACAGCAACATTCATGAACATACATCTAGGCACACACGCAATCTCACGACACAACATGCACGTACACTCACACCCACTCATGCACACACGCATTACACATGCATGCACGCATTCACACACAGTCACACACACTCCCACACATGCAGTCAACACCCCCACCCTCCTCTCCTGTCGGAGAACCTGACTTATCTGCTTGCAGGGGGTACTCCACCAGAAGGCTGGCGGAATTCCGTCTACGGTCATGGCGGCGGATGGCGGTAAGGTGGCGCTGCTGCCAGCAGCAGCGTCCGCCAGCAAAACACCGCCAGGCCCTATCATGGAACATGATACGGTAGGCAGTGTTTTGCTGGAGTGGCACTGCTGCTGTCAGCAGCGCCACCTTACCGCCATCCGCCGCCATGACCGTAGACGGAATTCCGCCAGCCTTCTGGTGGAATTCTGTCTATGGACATAATGCCATGGATGGTCGGTAGCCACAGCAACGGTATGTTGGTGGCTGTCGCCGTGGCGGTAGGTGGCATTTGCTGCCAAGGTCCTAATGAGCGCCTCAGTCACAAAACCTGCTTTTTTGCACCTAAAATGACACAAATGGACTTTTTCCCCAATTTCTGTTCCCCTCTAGTCACAACATTAAGGGCCAGGTGTATGTCCATTTCATTTTGCGATTTTCAATTAGAGACTCACAAAATGAAATGTACAGATGTTTCTCAGACACATTTAGCAATATCCAATGGGGTCTCAAAAACCTACCTCACCAATATTCATGAGGTTGGTCACAATTTGTGACCCCATTGGGAATGGCTGCACTCACAGGGATGGTAGCCAGCTGGGGACAGCAGAACACAATGTCTGTGACTGCTTTTTAATAAAGCAGTTAAAAAAAAAAATGCAGCCCGTTTTCCGTAGGGGGAAACGGGATGCGTTTCAAACCAAAAAATTAACAGTTTTCTTTTATTTTTTTCAGAGTAGGCAGTAGCCCGTGGGACCACTGCCTGCTCTGAAAAAAGGAGAAGGGGTCCCTGTGAAACCATTCCCTGTTGCGAATCGGTTACCACCAACTTAAAGTTGGTGGAAACTGCAAATGTATTGCGACCGCATTCATGGTAGCAAAACATTCCTACATGCCAGTGCGATTTGGTATTAGGAAGGGAAGCACTAAACATGTCCTGTCCTAATACCAAATCGCAAAAGCAAAATATGGGGCCAGATGTATGACATTTCCTTTTCCGACTTGAAATTTGTGATCCGTTTGGGATTTTCAAATTGTGAGTCACAAAAGAAAATGTACAACAGTGTCAAGCACGCTGTGATTCCCAGTGGGGTTGCAAATTATTTACCTCATTAATATTCATGAGGTAGGTCAATATTTGTGACCCCATTGGGAATGGCTGCACTGACAGGGATAGTGGCCTGTTTGGGACAGCAGACCACCATGTCTGTGACTGCTTTATAAATGAAGCAATTTTGTTTTTAAATGCAGACAGTTTCCACAGGGGAAAATGGGATACATTACAAAAAAAGTCAAAAGTTTCCTTTTCATTTTTTCAGAATAGGCAGTAATCCGCTGGACCACTGCCTGCTCTGAAAAAATGTTGGCACCCCCATTCACAAAAGGGAAGGGGTCCTTTGGTAACCCATTCTTATTTGCGAATGGGTTACCACCAATTTGAAGTTGGAAGTAACTGCGATTGTTTTGAGACCGCATTCACAAAACAATCTTATAAACCATTGTGACTCGCTATTTGGAAGGGATGCCCCCGGCACGCCCCTTCCAAATAGTGACTCGCAAATCTATTTTGCGATTCGCTAAAATGATTACTGAATCACAAAATAGGTTTTGTATATACCAAAATGCTTTTTTCTTGTCCCAAACCAGGCCATTTGGGACAAGAAAAAAGCTACGTACATCTGGCCCCTGATTCGATAAACCAGGTTACCAAGTCACATTTTGCTTTGCTACATAGAAAAAAGCATTTTGACGGTCCCAAATGACCAGGAAAATGCTTCGTACATCTGGCCCTAAGTATCTCTAAGTGCTATTCTTTTAAAAACTGAAAATATAATACATTGAGGGTGCTTGATATTTACCTATTATTGTTATATTTGTGCAAACTAATGTATAATATTTACATCCCTTACAAACAGCAAATTTGCAACATGAAAAACCGAATAAAACCAAAATATAATTATTACAGCATGAACATGGTCATCATAACTCAAGCCCTGCAAATCACTTGTTAAGAAAATTAAGAAATGAAAACTCCTCCTTTGTGAGACAACAGGTGCAAGAGCAAAGCCTTAACAGATCCTTGTGGGCAAAGCACATGATGGACAGCCGATAAAGTGTTAATGTATGTAGATTGCAGTCATTGTGTTTCAGTCGAGCACGGATATCAAAGTCACAAAGCTGAGTCTTGAAGAAAAAGAAAACCTCCCATCTCCCAAACACCATGCAAAACATAAGGGGGCAGCACCACTTTCCCTGTGCCTCTTGCACCCCCTTCCACCACCATGTGTGTGCCGTATTTAAAATACGGCGCACCATGGTGCAGGGTAGGGGCAATAGTGTCATATTTCATATGTTGGTGCTACTCCTGCAAAGTACATAGGGGTCCTTTCAAAATAATGGAAGCCCCCTTTTAACGGCTGCTCTCGAGCAGGCGTTAACAGTGCCATAAAAGAATGGCGCAAGGCAATCTCATAGATTTCCTTACTCCATTTTTGCAGCTCCCCAAATGGGGGAACGCCCCCTTTGCATACATTATGCCTGGCGCAGGCATAATGTAGCACAAAGTGTTACAGAGTGGCACAATGCATGCATTGAACCGCCTCGTAAATAAGGCGTGGGGATTTCGGCCTCGTTGGGCCACATTAATGTCAAAAACAATGACGTTAATGTGGCCAAATTGGCGCTAGGGCATTATAAATATGCCCCAAGGTGTGCACAGAAATTACCAAAGCAACCATGGAAGATGCATTAAAAAAAATATCTTACCTGTGGCTACTTATTCAATCAAACCGTATCTGAAAAAAGGCACGCTTAAAATTTGAAACTGTAAAGTGTCAATTTCTGTGTGGTCTACCAATAACAGTGATTATACACTAGAAATTCCAGAGTAACCAAAATTTTGGGATAATTTATGTTTTTTGTAATTTTTTGGGTGACTAGAGAGTACTATGCGAGAGAAGACTTTAACGCATTACAGGCTGACAAATAATTCAAGACTTTAGTTATTCATCCTTCAATGTAAACATGTATGTGTTTGCAAATTGCCCACTATCTCGCAGATGCGGCCGCAAAAACACTCTTGGGGCCAGATGTAGCAAAGTGTTTGCGCCTCGCAAACAGCGAAAAACACCATTTGCGAGGCGCAAAAGCCTCTTTGCTATGCAGAAATGCATTTTGCAAGTCGGATCCGACTCGCAAAATGCATTTCCGACTCGCAAATAGGAAGGGGTGTTCCCTTCCTATTTGCGACTCGCAATGCAATTCAATTTCATTTGCGACCGCAAAAGCGGTCGCAAATGAAATTGCAGTTACCATCCACTTGAAGTGGATGGTAACCCATTCGCAAACGGGAAGGGGTCCCCAGGGGACCCCTTCCCCTTTGTGAATGGAAATAAAAATAATTTTTCAGAGCAGGTAGTGGTCCAAGGGACCACTGCCTGCTCTGAAAAATACAGAAACAAAAGGTTTATTTTTTTTTTCTAAGTGCAGCTCGTTTTCCTTTAAGGAAAACTGGCTGCAGATAGAAAAAAAAAATGCTTTATTAAAAAGCAGTCACGGACATGGTGGTCTGCTGTCTCCAGCAGGCCACCATGTCCGTGAGTGCCCATACTCGCAATGGGGTCGCAAACTGCGTCCCACCTCATTAATCTTAATGAGGTGGGTCTTTGCGACCCCATTGCAAGTTGCAGAAGGTGTCTGAGACACCTTTCTGCATACCAAATTGCGACTTGCAATTTGTGAGTCGCACGGACTCGCAAATTGCAAGTCGCAATTTCCTACCTACCTACATCTGGCCCTAAGTCCGCGCAATACTGGCCCAAGGATCAATGTAACTCAAAAATAAATTTGGAACCTTTACGAGCAGTCATGCTGTCCATAGCATTCCAGTTTATATAAAACACGAATTTAAAGCAACGCATACCCAAAACTTTGCAGTTCTAACATTCAAACATTTCACAGCATTTCAGGGATGGGGCCTTTGCTGTTTTATTCAGTGTGAACTGGACTCAAATGTACTGGAGCTCTTTGCTTGGGCAGCAGTTACATTACACAACGTAAGCTTCTAATTTTTAAAGCACAGGGCATTAAGCAGTGTGCACAGAATGCCTCTTTGCTATGTAGAAATGCATTTTGCGAGTCGGATCCGACTTGCAAAATGCATTTCCGATTCGCAAATAGGAAGAGGTGTTCCCTTCCTATTTGCGACTCGCAATGCTATGCAATTCCATTTCGCGGTCGCAAATGGAATCGCAGTTACCATCCACTTGAAGTGGATGGTAACCCAGTTGCAAAAAAATATTTTTTCAGAGCAGGCAGTGGTCCACGGAACCACTACCTGCCCTGAAAAATCAGAAACAAAAGGTTTCGGTTTTTTTTTTCAAAGTGCAGCTCGTTTTCCTTTAAGGAAAACGGGCTACACTTTGAAAAAAAAAGACTGCTTTATTTAAAAGCAGTCACGGACATGGTGGTCTGCTGTCTCCAACAGGCCACCATCCCCGTGAGTGCCCAGAGTCGCTATGAGGTCGCAAATTGCGGCCCACCTCATTAATATTAATGAGGTGGGTCTTTGCAACCCCATAGCGAGTCGCAGAAGGTGTCTGAGACACCTTTCTGCATTGCAAATTGCGAGTTGCAATTTGCGAGTTGCTCGGACTCGCAAATTGCAAGTCGCAATTTGCTGTGTTCCTACATCTGGCCCTATGTGAGCAAGGCCTATTGTTTCCAATGCATAACAAATACTTAGAGTGCGCTTTGGGTCAGCTGTCTGCTCATGATTGGGTGACCTTTGTTGTCTCTATCTGAGGCCATATTACAGAAGTGACCCTGGGCAGCAATAGTCATTTGCACCTGCTTTGTGCTCCCCCAGGGCACTTTGGTATTCCAGAAGGGGTCATAGACGCTTGAAAAGCCCTTTCTGTAATGCAGTTAATGCTGCAGCTTCATCTCAAGAGGGTGTTCCCATATTTGAATGAGGGCCTGGCCCCAGGCAAATAAGAGAATCTTGTTATCTTTGCACTATTTTATGGTTGTAGCACAAAGCCAAAGGAAGTGTCAGGGTGTGTACTAACAGTGCGACACACAATTATGGCGCATTGTCAGTGCACCCTGTGGTGGCAGCCTTCTGGAGAGGGTTAAGGGGGTCTTATGGGCGCCCCAGACATCCCCTTGCAGGTGGGTGCAGTAACCCACTGCACCTGCCTGGAAAGGGATCTCTCTCCCAGGTGGGTTGCCACCTACACATTGAAACATGAGTCGGCTTAAGTCAGTCGCTCCGTATTTCACTTCAATGCACTGCCCCCAGGGCCGAATAAGTATGCTGCTGCCTTGATGGCAATGCATTCAGCATAACAGACTGCATTTTCCCTGTTTGCACACAGCACTCCTTTTTGAAAGTACAGTGTGGCGCAGAGAAAGTGCGCCCTATATGTAACAGGGCCCCATATGTCCTGATTCAATGGCTTTCCCCTCTGTCCTTGTGTTTTTCCCGCGCAGGAGCATTTTGGTCTCATAGTTTTCTGACTGGATGAGTTGTATCCCTCCTCTGCATACTTGAGGAGCTTTCTTAAATTTTAAATTCAACACTGCAAGACAGTGAATGTGTGTCCTTGCCCTCTGTCTGTATTTATTTTTTGCAATTGCCCAGCAACTACAAAATACTGCTGGGCCATTTGCTTCCTTCTGGGAACTTTCCACACACTTATTTTCACGTTTATTTACAGTTTAATTTACCAGTCCAACATGGCCATCTGCCATGTTACACTAGTGTATTAAACAATCATGCATCACAAAGCCCATTCACACATGCATCAGGACACACATCATGATGCATGCACGTGTCATGATGCATGAGTGCATATTGCCAGCCATTTTGAAATTAGTTTTCTTTAATAGAAACCCCTTTGCAAGAGTGTGTTCTGTGCATATGTTAGTACATGAGGGTAGTCAAGTTAACTCCCCACAGAGATAGTATTATGATGTTCGTTTGAAGATGTGCAGAGATAACATGTATTTGTAGAAATTCCCAGGTCCCCAGAGAGATTGTAAGCTACAGTACTAATACTCAAGGTGTTGGACTGGGACCTTTTGGCAGGGTTATTCCCAAGCTTTTTGCCTGCTTCCTCCTATTTTTCCTGACCTGTTTTGGTTGGCTTTGAGTTCCTTGGCACTTTAGCACTGCTTACTAGTGCTAAAGTGCATATGCTTTCTGTCTAAAATGTATTGGTGATTGGGTTCTCCAAGACTGGCATATTTGATTTACTAGTAAGTCCCTAGTAAAGTGCACTATGTGTGCCAAGGGATGGTAAATTAAACGCTATTAGTGGGTCTGCAGCAATGATTATGCAACCCACATGAGTAGCCCTGTAAACATGTCTCAGACCTGTCCCTGCAGTGTCTTGGTCTGTGTAGGTCCTTTTAAAATGCCATTTCGATCTGGCAAGTGTAACCACTTGCCAAGCCCAAACCTTCTCTTTTGCTGCATGTAAGTCTCTCCTAAAGTAGGCCCAAGGCAACCCCACTAGCAGGGTGCAATGTATTTAAAAGGTAGGACATGTACTGGTGTGTTTTACATGTCCTGATAGTGAAATCATGCTAAATTTGATTTTCACTGTTGCAAGTCCTATCTCCCCCATACAGTAACATGGGGATTGCCTAAAAATATTTTTTAAGTGTAATTTCGTATTGAGAGCAGATAGAGATGTGAAGTTTGGGATCTCTGAACTCACAAATTAAATTTACATCTTTTGGTGAAGTTGGTTTTTGAATTGTAAGTTTGAAAATGCCACTTTTAGAAAGTGGGCATTTTCTTGCTTAACCATTCTGTGCCTCTGCCTCTCTGCTGAATACACGTCTGGGTCAGGATGGCAGTTGTGCTGTTTTTGAATTCACTCTAGACAGTCACACAAAGGGAGCTAAGGTGTGCCCTGTATATCCTGATGGCCCATCACCAGGCTGATAGGTCTTCCTGAGATAGAGTGGTGGGAGGAGTTGACACTTGCCTGTCCTCACACAAACAATCTCCAACCTCCTGAACTGTGTCTGGAGCTAGGGAAGGGAAAGGCAGGGTCTTGTGCATGACAAAGACTTCTTTTTGAAGATTGCCTACCTCTGACAACACATGGTTATAACACTTCTGGACTGAGGACATTTCTGCCATGAAGAAGATCTAGAAGCTGTAGGAGGAACAGCCACTCAGCCTCTTGCTATGTTTTGCTGGCCTGCTGCTTCATACTTCTGACCTGGGAGTGAAAGGACTGCACTTGGCTTTCTACATCCTGCTTTCCAAGGTTCTCCAAGGGCTTGAATTGAGCTGCCTCCTGATAAGAAGTCTCTGGGCCTCATCTGTCAGCAACTGAACTCTCTTTCTGAGAGTCCTGACTTGCCAAGTGGTGTCAAATGCAATTCCTGGGCCCTTGGAAGTGAGCTCTGGTGCAACCAAGAAGAAACTAAGCACATCGACTCCAGAGCGACTTCTGAACCGACGCAGCTCTCTGACGCTGCACCTCCGCCTGCACCAGAGCTGTGGTCCCCCTTGAGTGCAACGATCGTGACCTGCAATACAGGCCAGATACCTCCGCAGCACCTCTGAAGTCCTGCTACAATGTGTGTCCTGAGTGCAATGTAATCGACATCCCTGACACCCAATTCCAACTCGGCCACAGCACCGGTGGCCCTGCGGTATGATTGTGACACCGCAAAGTCAATGCTTTGCCTTTTGACCTGCTGGATTCATTAACCACGATTTGTTGTAAGGAATCGACAGCTCACCTACAACACTGCATTACCTCCCCTGCAACCATAAAGAAAATGCCTCACCTCCCCTGCCCAGCAGTACGGAACCAATGCCTCACCTCTCCAGTAGCCTTAGGGAACAGACATTGCAAAGGCTCCAGGGACGCCTCACCTCCCCAACTCTATGCAACATCTTTGTTTCCTCCTCGTTTTCTAAGGTACTGTACCTGGTGTCTATGCGACCCCGTGACCTGTCCCTACTCCCAGGTGAGTGGGGTTCGGCTGTTGGAATTGAGTCCATCAAGACCCCGTGATATCTCCACAAAGATTTAACCTTCGAAAATTCATATCTTGACTTGTGTATGTTGGATTTTTGTCAATTAGATCTTGTTTTATTCAGATAATGTTAGACCTGGCAGCCTTAATGTGGTCACCCCTAACTTTTTGCCTGCCTCCCTCCACTTTTTGGATACTGTTGTTGCTGGTTTTAAGACTCTGCACACTTTACCACTGATGACCATTGCTAAAGTGCATTTGCTCTCTGCCTTTAAACATGATAACATTGGATCACACCCAATTGGATTATTTAATTTACTTATACGTCCCTAGTAAAGTCCACTATCTGTGCCCAGGGCCTGTAGATTAAATGCTACTAGTGGGCCTGCAGCACTGATTGTGCCACCCACTTAAGTAGCCCCTTAACCATGTCTCAGGCCTGCCATTGCAAGGCCTGTGTGTGCAGTTTCACTGCCAATTCGACTTGGCATTTAAAAGTACTTGCCAAGCCTAAAACTCACCTTTTTCTACATATAAGTCACCCCTATGGTAGGGCACAGGTCAAGGTGCTGTGTAGACAAAAGGCAGGATATGTACCTTTGCAGTTTACATGTCCTGGTAGTGTAAAACTCCCAAATTCATTTTTGCACTGCTGTGCGGCCTTCTCCTTTCATAGGCTAACATTAGTGCTACCCTCATAGATTGTTTGAGTGGTAGCTGCTGATCTGAAAGGAGTAGGGAAGTCATATTTAGTATGGCCAGAATGGTAATACAAAATCCTGCTGATTGGTGAAGTTGGATTAAATATGACTATTTTAGAAATGCAACTTTTAGAAAGTGAGCTTTTCTCTGCACTTAAATCCTTCTGTGCCTTACAATCCACGTCTCGCGAGTCAGTTGACAGCTCCCTTGTGCATTCACTCGGACAAAACCCAAACAAAAAGATGCTCAGCCTCACTTGAATACATCTGCATTTTGAATGGGTCGTCCTGGACTGGGACGGCCTGACACTTACATGTCAAAGGACAGTAGCCTGCCCTCACACAAAGTACTGCCACACCTCCTACTGGGACTCTGGCAGACAGGATTGAACTGAAAGGGGACCTTGCTCACTTCTAAGCCACTCTTTGAAGTCTCCTCCACTTCAGAGGCACATTTGGGTATTTAAATATGGCCTCTGCCCCTACCAACTCAGACACTTCCTGGAGAAGAGAACCTAAACCAAAACCTGCAATCTGCCAAGAAGAACTGCTAGCTGCCCAAAGGGCTCACCTGACTGCTTTCTGTGAAGGACTGCTACCTTGCTGTTGCCCTGCTGCCTTGCTGCTCTCTGGCTGTGGTGAGAAGTGCTCTCCAAGGGCTTGGCTAAAGCTTGCCTACTGTTCTCTGAAGTCTGAGGACCAAAAAGACTTCACTCCTGCAAGGAGAACTCCCTATGCGGCAAGAATCGATGCACAGCGTGCCAGAAATGACGCACAGCCTGCATCCCGGTGAAAAATTCACTGCACGCCGAACCAGAATGACGCAGCCCAACTTCGCAATGAGAAGATCGACAAAGCGGCAGCATAGCGACCGGAAATTTGACGTGCGGCCCACTGCATCGATGCACAGCCGAGCCGGAATGACGCAGCCCGACTTCCAGGGAGGAATCGATGCAGCGCCTGCTGTGCGGTAGAAATTTCAACGCGAAGCCCACCGGATCGACGCAGCCCCTGTGACTTTGTCCTGTCAGCGCTGGAATTCAACGCATCATCCCCGGGACATCTGAAAACCCCACAACCTGAAGAGGATCCAAGACCGAGCACCGGAAATCAATGCAAAGCATTTCCTGCCTGAAAAATAAACGACACATCACCGTGTGCAGCCCGAGAAATCTACGCACACCTCCCTCTTTTCCACGCATCTCCTCCTCTGCGGTTATTTGCGGAGAATTTGAATGCAAACAAGGTACTTTGTGCTTGCAAGAGACATTTTTTGCTATTAAGAGAGAAATAAGGCACTTTATATCATTTTTACAGTGATATTTCTAAATATACTTATTGCATCTTAATCGCTTTGACCTGCATCTTATCAGATAGATATTCTATTTTTTTTAAACACTGTGTGGTCTATTTTTGTGGTGCTCTACTGTGTTATTGCATGATTTATTGCACAAATACTTTACACATTGCCTTCTAAGTTAAGCCTGACTGCTCAGTGCTAAGCTACCAGCAGGTGGCCAGAGGATAATTTGGATTGTGTGTGATGTACCCTGACTAGGGTGTGGGTCCTTGGTTGGACAGTTGGTAACCTGATTGCCAACCAAAGACCCCATTTCTAACAGATAAATTGTCTATTGTCTATTTTTCTAAAACTGGTGTGAAGTACTTTTGTGGTGTTTTTACTGTTTTACTATTTGTGTGTGTACAAATTCTTTACACATTGCCCCTAAGATAAGCCTGACTGCTTGAGCCAAGCTACCAGTGGGGTGTTCAGGGTTATCTGAGCTGTGTAACTCCCTTACCCTGACTACAGTGAGAGTCCCTACTTGGACTGAGTGCAAACCACTTCAAACTAGAGACCTCAATTCTAACACAAGACATGCTGAGACAGAGGGGGTCATTCTAAGTCTGGCGGGCGGCGGAGGCCGCCCGCCAGACTTCCCCCTCCGAAATACCGCTCCGCGGTCGAAAGACCGCAGAGGGTATTCCAAGTTTTTCCCTGGGCTGGCGGGCGGTCGCCAAAAGACCGCCCGCCAGCCCAGGGAAAAACTCCCTTCCCACAAGGATGCCGGCTCGTAATCGAGCCGGCGGAGTGGGAAGGTGTGACGGGTGCTGTTGCACCCGTCGCGTATTTCACTGTCTGCCAAGCAGACAGTGAAATACTTGTAGGGGCCCTCTTACGGGGGCCCCTGCAGTGCCCATGCCAGTGGCATGGGCACTGCATGGCCCCCAGGGGCCCCGCGACCCCCCCTACCGCCATCCGGTTCCCGGCGGGCGGACCGCCGGGAACTGGATGGCGGTAGGGGGGGTCGGAATCCCCTCGGCGGCGCAGCTAGCTGCGCCGCCTTGGAGGATTCAATAGGGCGGCGGTACACTGGCGGGAGACCGCCAGTGTTGCCGGTCTGACCGCGGCTTTACCGCCGCGGTCAGAATGCCCTGCGGGGCACCGCCGGCCTGTCGGCGGTGCTCCCGCCGACCCTGGCCCCGGCGGTCTAAGACCGCCGGGGTCAGAATCACCCCCAGAGTGTACTGATAGTCATGTACAAGTCCTCACAGATGTAGTGTGTGATTACTGCAAATACCAGGTTCCCTCAGTACATGATGAAAGTCATGTTCAAAACCCCACATCTATAGTATATGTTGACAGTCAAATTCCCACAAATATAGTATGATAATCATGTTCAGGTCCCTGCAGAGATAATGTGTGATTATAGCAATAGCCAGATTCTAACCAGAAGGATCGTACATGTTGGTAGTCATGTACAAGTCCCCATAGAGAACGAGTGTAACGAAAGTCATGTTGAAGTCCCTGAAAAGATAGTATGTAGTCATAATAATTCTCAGGTCACCACTGAAATAGTGTGCAATAATAGTCATGACCTACAGCCCATACAGGGCCAGATTTACTAACCTGTCAGACAGAGCAGCAAGGAAACTTACTGTTCTGCACTGTGTTGCATGAAAGGGAGAAATCAGAAATATGCCTAGCACCAATGCAGGCACCCTTGCACCATCCTGCAAGGGTGTCTTTAAATCCTTATGACAAGCACATAGCACATAACCTTCTGACTTTTTGCAGGAGATCATATGTTACACACATGCAACCTTGCTACGATACTTCAGCCTGTATTGGAATTTATTATTACTACAGGTAGTCCCAACTGCAGATATGGCAAAGCTAAATTTTCATCTCTACTTATGATCAGTATAACCTAATGTGAGTCTACAGAAATATTTTTGACTAGACTAATGAGCCTTTAACTGCATCACAAACTCATACTTTCTGGTGAAAGTGTAAACACTGCTACAATATTATTTGCACTGTGCTCCATCTGAATGCTAACTGCATTGGAGTTTTCCACCTCCAAATATATCACATTAAAGCCCATATTTATATTTTTTTGTGCTGCATTTGCGTCATTTTTTGATGTAAAAGCAGCTCAATCTTACAAAATACAATTATATTTTGTACGTTTGTGCCAAACACGGCGCAAAAAAAGTATAAATATGGGCCTAAATACTTTGTTTGGCAAAAATAATTTTATCATAGACCAGATTGCAGCACTGAGTGCAATCCTCTGTGCCATGCTAATGATACCCTTTGCATCATAGAGAAACAGGAAGAGTGAGCAATTATTTTCCTTTACAGAAAACTGAGGCTTGCAAATTGCACCATAAGGAAGCTACCTCACAACCTATATGTTCTATTCATTGATAACTGTCAGCAGTACCTGGCGGTCTTTGCTAACATTATAAAAAATATTGGTGACATCACTCATCAATGGTCTGATGACATGCAGCTCTACATAAGGATAACAGAAGCAGAAGAACAATCACCTGAGATGCTGATGACCTGGATGAAAATACATCACTGTTACGACTCTCTCATGCCATCATTGGGGGGGCAATGAAAACAGACTATCTGCAGCCTGGGTATCACCATAAACACTCATCCAGAGACCCTTTCTAACTCCTGTTTGCTTCCCTTCTAAATATGGTATGCTATTGAAGACCTACATTTGCTTCCATGGACTTCATGTTCCATAATGCATTGCCTAGTAGTCAGTAAGACCTGGAATCTGCTGTACATTGTTTCCAATGGGAATAGTCCTGCTGTTCCTTTGTACTGGATTCTCTCCTTCAGGACTTGTGAGAGACTTGAATTGCACACATCTGTGATCAATCTTGTGCAGCCCAGCCATGTGACTCCACCCTGGGCTTGCTGCTGCCTGGAACTGCTTATAAGCTGCCATTTCCTGAAGCTCCCTGTCATGCTTTGGAGTTTGTTTCTTTTGTGTACCAGCCTTCTTGTTGGCTTGTGTTCCAGTCCTATTCCTTGCTTGCTTCAGCCTGAACCTGCTCCCTGTTTTCCAGTCCTGTTTCTGCTTGCTTCAGCTCGACCCTGTTCCCTGTTTTCCTGTCATGTTCCTGCTTTGCTTCAACTTGAGCCTGTTCCCTGTGTTCCAGTCCTGTTCCTGTTTTTCTTCCCTATTTGTTCCTTCTGTTCCTGGTACTATTTTCCCTTTACTTATTCCTTTGCTTCTTACTTACCACCTTTAACCTCTCTTCTATGCCTCAGACTTGCCTCCTAGTTTCTCTCCTCTTTATCTGTGATTCCTGTAGCCTCTAGTTCTCTTGTAGTTAGTCTCTTGCTTGTTACAGTTTCCTAGAATCCCTGTGTATATTTTGAGCTTCAGTTCTTAGGCTCCTTTCTAGCTCTTTCTCTGTAATTTCCTTTTGTGGTCTTGTGTCTGGTAAGTGTACTAACATTCCTCACCTGTGTGTGTATTTTCCTCTGTACTGGGGTTGGCTCCTTGTTTCCAGGAGGTAATTCCTGTCCCATCCTTTGTCTAGTGTTGTATGTAGTCTTAGGTGCCTAACTGTGACAGTGTGACATTGCTGTTTTCCAAGATTTACCACTGTGTCTCAGCTGGACCCACAAGGGCTTGCACAATCCTTGTTTGTGCTCTAAGGGTCCAGAGACAGAATCACTTCTGCTGCCTTCTTTATATGGGGCTTGTGGGGTGACTAACTGTAAGAGTAATCTGCACAGAGGCATTGACGTTTCCTGTTGCTGTGGGAAGCTCTGAGCCTTACCTCTGTATAACCTTAGTGGTAACCCCAGTGTGGTTGTCCATTACTGATCTGTTCCCTATTTGTTCACACTAAGGTTGCTCTGCCTTCACTATCCTGTTTCTGTGCCTTACTATAACTCTCCATTCCCGGTGTATGCCTTCATTTGCTCTTGTGCTTTGGTACACTACATCCGTAGGGAGATATTGGTGACCTCAAGCGGTGCTCCACTCAGAGTCCTGACAGAACCGCCCGGAGCCGTGACAATCACAAGGATTCTCTTTTTTCCTCTGCTAAGTTCTGCCCAAACAATGTACATTCTTTTGATCTAAAAATTGACAACAAATGGCATCCCTGTCTATACTTCAAATACAGTAGGTAAGGGACTCTATTCTAACTTCAACCAAAAAACTAAATTAACTCAAAACCTGCTTAGCATTTTCCAATATTTTGTGCAAGTGTTAATGCTATTGAAGATGGACTACAAGAACCTTTCCCAAAAATCAGACTTACCACATTAAGGCCCATATTTATAGTTTTTTAGCGCTGCATTTGTACCGCTTTTTGACGCAACAAAAACTTACAAAACACAATTGTATTTCACAAGTTTGAATCGCTTTTGCATCCCAAAATGATTCAAATGCGGCGCTAAAAAAGTATAAATGTGGGCCTAAAAGTACAACAAAAAGCAGTTACAATTCTCTCTTTGTACACTTTATTTAGGTTCTGATCACTTTAGGTTGTCTCACTTTTGTTATTCACCGAGACACTTTCTGACTGCAACTCCATCTGATGAGATACTCCTTCCCTCTTTTTGAGTCATCACAAAATGATTTCTTTCTAATTAAACAGAATATTGAGTTCCTAAAGTGTAAATGTGAATGCTGTCTCTACACCATCACCCACTTTCACAAAAAAAAACAGCTGGACCACACACTCCACTGAGACATGACTCCTTGCCCTGCTTACTTATCTAATCAATCTTAACCTTCAGTGTTCAATCAAATGTGACTCCTTTCTTAATTTCCTTTGGAAATGTTTTCATCAAACATAGACCATTGTACTTCACTAGATATGTCTCCTATGGTCCCTGTACTTCATGAAAGGGGCCAATTGATTCTTACTTGTTCCTGATGTCCAGGTTTCTGTTGTGTATCATCTTGAATGAGCAGGGCACCTCTCCACATCAGTTTTCCTCTTTGAGTTTGCAAGTGCTCACTTTCCATAGCAGCTCCAAGTGCCCCTCATTGCCCTGTCTGCTCATTATAATGAATACATTTTGCTTTTACACTTTCTGCTGTGAATATCTTTAACTCTTTTACTTTTCAGAACCCCTTTCAGTCCAGAGCAGGCAGTCCTCTTCTGGCATTTTCCCATCTATATATTTCTTCGCAGTATTTTCTGCTCACCTCACCCAAAATACCTTTCTACTCGGCTATATTCAAATTCTATTTCTCTCCCTGCTTTTTTCTAGCTTGCTACACCTCAAGAGGTCTGCAAAGTTAATACTTTGACACTTGTTGGGCACAGTTACTTACTGCTTCCTTTGTGAAGTCCTGTCAAGTGTCCAGATTTCACCCCAATTTGCTGAGTCAGTGTTAAATCCTGTGTGCACCGATGAAAGATTCCCCGGGTCCAGGATATCCCAGGCCCTTCCATATTTATTTAAAAGCAGTGTAGACAGTGTAGGGGTCAAGAGGGTGATTGGTGCCACAGGGCAGCAGGGGACAGCATGGTGGAGGGAATGGCACAGGAGAGATGCATGGGTGCTTCCAGTGTGGGATTAATGAGGGAGTTCCCATGGACAGCTGAGTAAAACTCAAAAGGGGATGGGAGTGGGATATACTTGAGTCAAGAGGGGACTGCTGGATGTATTTTGTGCTAGACATGGGTAGGGGAATGACAGTGTGTAGGACTGAGCTGGAACCTGGGACTTTGCCTGTCAGTGAAGTCATAAAGTAATGGATGGGGACTGCCACAACAGTGCGCCTCTAGCAATGATCAAAACTCTTTGGGCCCGATTCACATAAGGCCTTGGCAGTCATTGCAGAGTCTCCGCACTCCTCGCACAATCTCTGAACTTCAGTGTCTCATTGCTGAAATTACGCCACAAGTGCGGAGACCCTGCCACAACTGTGAAGGCTCTTTGTGAATTGGGCCCTTTGTTGCAACAGCAGTGGTTTCCCAATACCGCAAAGGCTTATGAAAGTCATTTTTTTTATTCTAAAAATTTGCACTTCAAGAAGATCATAAATGTTTGAAAAAAATGTAATTTTTGAAGACACAGTTGCCCATCCTCGCAGCTTAATTCACTCCTACATATTTACTAAGTAGTCCTACTGAGTTCTGCTCTGTCAATTACATCAAAGAAGTTGATCCTCTGCGCATTTTAATGCTACTCGCCTCTCTTATTTCTGCTCTTGCTGCATACGTTGCTGCATACGTTGTCGACAGCATCTGCTCAGCAGTTTCTCTTCAGTTTCATTTTTGTGCTCCTTTCTCGTTGGGGGTTCCCTCTCACTTTATATTGCTCCTGTCTGATCATCTCTTCACAACAGGCCTCAATTTGTCATCATGTCTCACTCTAGCTCAATCTTGTTCTGCAAGTTACTCCGTTTTTCTGGCAGCCTATGTCTGTTTATCAGAGGTGGCTTCTCTCTGCTTTTCCTTCTTCTTCCTATTGCTCCCATGTTTAGATTTTCCTGCATTTTCCACATCTGTCTTTAACACTCCCTGCACCCCCTGGTAACTTGTTCGTGCTCTGTACTTGTTATGTGGCAGATGATGCTCTCCCTTCAAGTTTCCTGTCCGTCCATTGTTACTTTCTCAGTTCCTCCACTCCTTTTTGTTTTGGACTAGTCTGTCGCCTTAGCAGGTTGTACATTCCGTGGATGGATATTTTATATCTCCTCTCAGCAATTGGCCCTACATTTAGGCGGTCATTACAACATTGGCGGTAAAAACCGCTTACCGCTGTGCATCCCTGATGCTATGGCCACTGTTGTTTGAAAAGACCCACTTGCAAGGAAATGGAGCACTGACAGCCCCTGCACTTGAGGGGGGATTCCTGTGGGATGGCGGATTGCTGACATCAGGTCTGGCTCCATCTGGGTACACAGTTCCTGGATTGTGGCACAGTCAAGCCTGTATGTGATAATCAAATGTCGCTCCTCCATTGTCGACAGGTCCACCGGAGGATGCTGCAATCTCCTCACATGTCACAGCGGACGGTGCCTATGAAGGACAACAGCGAGCACAGAGTCAAACAACTCAGAGGTACATACCCACAGTTTACACAGAACACCAATCATACACAAAAGGTGGCCTGTATGTGTGTTGAGTCTAGGCCTAGCTATGTGTGATGCAGTTGGAAATGAAGCCATGTGGGGCCCTGAAATGGCGGCTGCCTGACCTGTAAAGTGGGACAATGGGATGTGAGGTAACTGCGCTGGCGTTGTACTCCGTCGCAGTAGGTGGTCGAAGACCGCGGCGCAATGCTGCATTGGTTAACATTGGACCCTATGGGTCCCAGGAGCCAATGACGATGTACGCCGGCGGTGACGGTACGCACCGCCGTGGATGTGACTGCCATTTTCTATCTGTTCAATCACGCGATACCTGATCTTTGACAGGAGAGAACCCACACTGCAAGTGCTGCTGTGACCTCGGTCTGGAAGAGACAATAGCTCAAGTGTCTGGGGGAAGGGCCCCTGCCTTCACATCGGAGGAGTTGGAGAAGCTCGTGGATGGGGTCCTCCCCAGTACACGCTACTCTACGGTCCTCCAGACAAACAGGTAAGTACACAGGGAGCATTTTGTATGGGCCATGCCTGTGTGGAGAGGGCTGGATGTAAGAAGGAAGTGGGGAGAGTGCTGCGTGCATGAAAGACGGTGAATGCATGTGCCACATGGCAAGGGTAGGGATGGGGGCCAATCTCTTTGACGGTGCAGTTGGTAATAACTTCTCTTTTTCCCCTGTACATTTCATGTAGGTCAGCGCCCACCAGAAAATAGATATTTGGCGTGCCATCGCCAAGGACATCCGGACCCTGGGGGTCTACCACAGACGGAGCACCCACTGCCGGAAAAGATGGGAGGACATTCGCTGCTGGAGCAAGAAGACGGCGGAGGCTCAGCTGGGGATCCAGCGAGTGCCCATCGCACCATGTCCCCCTGATGTTCAGGATCCTGGCGGTGGCCTAACCCGAGTTGGATGGGTGCTTGAGGGCATCACAGCAGCCACAAGGGGGTGAGTACACTCTCATTCTGCTGACTTTGCGCGCAGTGGAGGGGTCTGGGTGGGGGAGGTGGGCTGTGGGTCTCCGTAAGGCAGCCCATGTGGCACCCCAGCCAACCTCTGTAGAGTGCCAAGTACACCTAGTCATGCCCCTGTGTCATCTATGTGTGCAGATGTCATCCATAGCCTTGAAGGCCATTTCCCAGGAATTGAACAGTGGAGCCCAAGAGCGCGGCGTAATGCAGGGGGCTTCTGTGTCTGTTGTGTCCGCCAACGGTAGCAGTAATGCATGCATTGAACATGTCTTTCTTCTGTCTCCCCCCCCCCTTTTTGTGGTCTCCCTGTTCTTGTGTGCATTAGCATCATCAGGCGGAGGAGCAGTGACACCAGAGCACGAGGGAGCTGCATCCCACATGGCCCTGGAGGACGACACTACGGAGTCAAAATTCACCAGTGGGACGGAGGGCGAAGGGAGCTCCACAGCGGGGACAGGAGCTGACACCAGCGACACGGACTCGTCCTCAGGTACAGCCGCCACCCCCTACCAGCACCTCCCTCCCAGCAGCCCCTCAGCCTTTGCCCCGTGCACCCTCACCCAGGATGGTGGGCATCACATTCGCCCCAGGCACCTCAGGCCCTGCCCCAGTCACCCCTGCTGCCCTTAGTGAGGAGGCCATTGACCTCCTCAGGTCCCTCACTGTTGGGCAGTCTACCATTTTGAATGCCATCCAGGGTGTAGAGAGGCAGTTGCAACAAACCAATGCATTCCTGGAGGGAATTCATTATGGTCAGGCGGCCCTTCGGCAAACTTTTCAGACTCTGCCCTCAGCACTGATGGCAGCCATTGTCCCCGTCTCTAGCCTCCCCCTCCAACTTCCTCCACCCCGACCCAATCCCCTGTACCTCAGCCTATCCCAAGCACACCTACAGACCAACATGCACACACCTCAACACCCAAGGGAAACTCAGGCAAACATAAGCACCACACATCCCACAGGCACTCACGCAAGCATCACACACATGCAGACACACCAACATCCACTGCCCCTACTGTGTCCCCCTCCTCCTCGTCTCCCTCCTCCCTCCCAGTCTCATCTACACTCACACCTGCATGCACTACCTCTACAGCCACTATGTCCCTCTCCAGCACACCCACCACCACACCCCGCTCACTTGCAGTCACCACCTCCACTACCATTCACAGGTCCCCTGTGTCCTCTCCCAGTGTGTCTGTGACGCCCCCTCCCAAGATACACAAATGCAGGCACACACCCACCCAACAGTCATCCACCTCATGACAGCCTCCAGCACATGCACCTTCACCCAAAGTCACCAAACGTACTCCTCCTACAACCACCACCTCTTCCTCCACTCCCAAACCCCCTCCAGCTACCTGTCCCAGTGTGTCCAAATAACTTTCCTGTCCAACCTTGACCTCTTTCCCACATCTCCCCCACCCCGTCCGTCTCATAGGTCCCGAACTAGCACCTCAGCCACAACATCTCTGGGACCAGTGGTGCCTGTAGTCACCGGAATCTGGAGTGCACCAGCCAGTGTGGCACGGAGCCACAGCACAGACAGCCCCCCACCTGTGAAGCATCAGAAGTTGGCCAGTGCCCGGCGGGAGAGGGGGAAGACTCCAGCCACCAAAGCTGCTCCCAGGGGTACAGGTGGGAGTGTGGAGTAAGCTGCGACACCTTCCAAGGTGGGGAAGGACCACAAGAAACACGGCAAGTCTGGGAAGAGCAGCACGGCGGAGAAGACCGCCATCATCCCCGATGCCCAGGAGGCCACCGCCAGCACCAGCCCAACTGCCCGGGAGGCCACCGCCAGCACTAGCCCAGCTGCCCAGGAGGCCACCGCCAGCACCAGCCCAGCTGCCCAAAAGGCCACCGCCAGCACCAGCCCAGCTGCCCAGGAGGCCACCGCCAGCACCAGCCCACCTGTTCAGGAGGCCACCGCCAGCACTAGACCAGCAGCCCAGGAGGCCACCGCCAGCACCAGCTGCCCAGGAGGCCAGCACCAGCACAAGCCCACCTGCCCAGGAGTCCACCGCCAGCACCAGCCCAGCAGCCCAGGAGGCCACCGCCAGCACCAGCCCAGCTGCCCAGGAGGCCACCGCCAGCACCAGCCCACCTGGCCAGGAGGCCACCGTCAGCACCAGCCCACCTGGGCCATGAAGGACCGCCAGCACTAGCCCCGCTGGGCCATGAAGGAACGCCAGCACTAACCCCGCTGGGCCATGAAGGACCGCCAGCAAAAGCCCTGCTGGGCCATGAAGGACCGCCAGCAAAAGCCCCTCTGGGCCATGAAGGACTGCCAGCAGCTAAGACCCTGCAATGGAGACCGCCATCTCAAGCACCGCTGAACAGGGCACCGCCGCCTCAAGCACGGCTAAACAGGGCACCGCCATCTCAAGCACGGCTAAACAGGGCACCGCCATCTCAAGCACGGCTGAACAGGGCACCGCCATCTCAAACGCCACCGAACAGGGCACCGCCGCCTCAAGCACCGCTGAACAGGACACCGCCATCTCAAGCACCGCTGAACAGGGCACAGTCGCCTCAAGCACCGCTGAACAGGGCACCGCCATCTCAAGCACCGCTGAACAGGGCACTGCCGTCTCAAGCACCGCTAGCCCATGAGCGGCAGGAGCACTGACACAACTGAGTCCGTCACGGGGTGAATGATGCACTCTGGGTACCATGCCCCCTCCAGAACCAGTGGAGAGATCCATCCACTACCTCTGTCCTTAGCAGGATGAAGCACTCTGGGCACCATGCCCCCTCCAGAACCAGTGGAGACTGTCATCCACTTGTGAGACTGTGGCTTTGCACTCCCAGGGATTGAACAGTGGCCAACCCACCCACTGTAGAGACTTGTGAGACTGTGGCTTTGCACTCCCCAGGATTGAACAGTGGGCAACCCACCTACTGTAGAGACTTGTGAGACTGTGGCTTTGCACTCCCCAGGAATGAACGGTGGGCACCCCACCCACTGTAGAGACTTGAGATACTGTGGCTTTGTACTCCACAGGATTGGACAGTGGGCAACCCACCCACTGTAGAGACTTGAGAGACTGTGGCTTTGCACTCCCCAGGATTGAATAGTGGGCATGGGGCCCCCTCGTGGATTTGGCGTCGTGCACTCAAGCTGCTGAGGTGCTCCCCTTTTCTCTCCCCCTGAGGTGCCTGTTTAGTTGCTCTCTGATGCCCCTGCAGTGTTCTCTCTGTCATGGTCGGGGATCTTGTGTGGGCTTCGCCCATACCGTGTGGTCCCAGTGTTCCACAGACTTTCTTAGAGCACTACCTGGACTACTATTCTTGGTATGTATTATGTACATAGTGTATATATATATATATATTTCTTCCTACTTGCTTTTAATATATTACAATGGTTACACTCATTTTCTATTGTCTTTGCATTCTTCTGGGGGCTTTTGAGGGGTGTAACTGTAATGTATTGATATGCATTAGTGTGTGTGTTGTCGTGGGTGAAGGTGGGGGTGTTGCGTGTGTGTCCCCCTGTTTTTCCCTCCCCCTCCCCTGTGTCGTAGGTGCAGTACTCACTGTGGTCTTTGCCGCCGGCGTTCGTGCTCCTGGTAGAGGACCAGGAAGACTATTGCAGGGAGAATTTGGAGTTCCGGGTCCATGGCGTCCTCGTTCCTCGTGGGGTGTGTAGAGGTGAGCGTTTTTCCTTCGGAATTCCTGTTTCCGCTGTGTTTTTATCCGCGGTGAATCCGCCCCGGAAAAGGTGGCAGATTGGCCTGTCATAATAGTGTGGGCGGTACAGTGTCTCCCGCCTGTCTGTTGGCGGTGACCGCCAAGCTGTTTGCTTGTACCGCCATGGCGGTCGGAGTGTTAAAGTGGCTGTCTTTGTTGGCGGTTTCTGCCACGGTCGTAATTGCAATTTTTTTACTGCCGGCCTGTTGGCGGTATTACCGCCGATTTAACACCGACTGCCAGGGTTGTAATGACCACCTTAGTGTTCCTGTTGGATGGTGTTTATTCTTTATGCTTTTCCTTTCGGTCTCTTCATTCTCTGCAGTAATCACAGCTGTCAAGTTTCACAAAATCAGTGATATTTCACTCACCCAGATCTGTTATTTGTTTTTTTTCATTATATGCACTCAATGTATCTCGTTATCAATGCATTAAACAAGTACAAGAACGTAAAGACAAACATTCTCTCTCATTTTCGGTTTGCCTCTGTTAGCCATTTTCCCCTCATACACATTTGTTAATTGAAGCAACAATTTTAATAAATGCAAAGGAAATCTGTTGTAATGTTCGTTTATAAAGATAAAGAATACAGACACATCTCCAGTGAGTGCAGGACATGAGGAATGTTTTTTTACATACAGAAGTCGAGTAATAATGTGGGTCGTATGTGGTACTTCTCCGGGCATTTGAAAATGATTTTTATAGGGAGCGTTAAATAACTTTAAACTGGAGGCCTGGATGAGCGAGCCTCAGTTCTGTTACCTCTACCATATCGTACTGGCTTTCGAAAACTCAAGTCAGTCACACACTTTGCTGTAGCTCTGTCTACAAACTTTACAAAGGTGTGTTCTGAGGAAACGGATTCCATCCCCCAGTTAGGAAGTCTTCACCAACTTCAGTGGCCTTCAGCAACTGGTCTATTTTCATGCTAATGAGCCTTTTGTTATGTTTGATAGTACATTAGCACTTTGCTGGCTAGCTTCCCTGATGGACTGCTTTGCATCTTTTACTACCTATAGGACAAGCTGCTTACACAGAGAATGACTTTAGTTTTAAAACATGTTTTTGTGTTAGACGCATTCTTGCAAATTAGGTGAGTGTTCAAGCTTTCTTCTTTGCAGTATACTTTGTAGGCATTGTTTATATTTCTGCCTTTCTCAATTCTCAATATTGTGTAACTAGACACATCACATAATTTTTTGTTCCTTGTCCAGTGTATGCCAACTTTGGTAATGGCAGACAAATTGGACACTGCATCTACCTTTGCATTTCCTTTGCTGCTCTATTTTGATAACATTTATGGCCTGATTTGAGCTATATAGGCCCTCATTATGACATTGGCGGTAAATGCCGCTTACCGCCACTCTGACGGACCCCAACTTACCGCAGCGGATATTCGTTCGCCATACTATGACACACACACACTAATCCAACAGAATTCAGCCACATACACAAATCCACCAGACGAAAGGTCAGTTATAAACTGGTGGTATCAAAACCCACACCGTTACGCCAACAGAACAACGCCCACCACATTATGGCCAACGAATCACCACGGCGGACATTAAACGGTGACAAACCATTGGCAGTACATTCCACCGTGCTCACAATGGACACCGACAGACAAAACAGCACCACAATGGACAATTCAAACAACACACACATGACACCCACACACCACACCCACACACCCACACCACTATAAAACACACACACACAATACCCACAACCCTTTACGAATACAAATCATTGCCACCAGAGAGACACCAAGACCACTGAGACAACTAGAGCCACACACCACTCATACACCACTCACGCACTCCACATCACACACCGCAAAACATTACCCAACACACCCTCACCAACACACCTCACATAACTCCCATGGCACCACAAAGACACCCTCATTTCACAGAGGTGGAGCTAAGGGTCATGGTGGAGGAAATTGTTAGGGTAGAGCCACAGCTCTTTGGAGCACAGATGCAGCAGATATCTATAGCTAGGAAGATGGAGCTATGGCAGAGGATTGTGCACAGGGTGAATGCCATGGGACAGCACCCCAGAACAAGGGACGACATCAGGAAGAGGTGGAACGACCTACAGGGGTAGGTACATTCCATAGCAGCAAAACACCAGCTCGCTATACAGAGGACTGGCGGTGGACTCCCACCTCCTCCCCACAACTCACAGCATGGGAGGAGCAAGTCTTAACAATACTGCATCCTGAGGGCCTGGCCAGAGTCGGAGGAGGGCGGGACTCTGGCAAGTCAGCTCTCCACTATTATCACCCCCTACCTGCATGCCATCACATACCCTCATCCTCACTCCCACCACACTACTCCATCCCACACACTCCATCATTACATCTCTCTAATCCCAGTGCCAAGCCCTGCATGCTGTACCAATGCATGGACATCCCTCACAGCCCTGCATGGACACTCATCACTAAAGCATGCACAGCATAGAGAGCCAACAATCCCACCATACACTAATATACAAAAGTAAAAGCTGGCAGGGCAAAACCAATCATAGAGGGGAAGCTAGGGATGTACAATATGTCATACACATCACCCATAACACATCATTTACATCCCCACAGGTACCCCAGCCAATGTCAGCGGATATGAAGTGCCAGCACTATCCAGTCCACCAACTGAAGAGGCCCACAGTGATGACAGTAACTCTGGACTTCAAGATCTGAATGATCTACCTGGTCCATCAGGGACCACTGGACAGCTGGTTGCCCAAGCCCAGTCACAGACCACCACAGAGCCTCCCCTTCATGAAACACAACCACAGCACCCACAAAGCGTACCCACACCTCTGTCCCCAGGACACATCAATCAGCAGTGTGTCCACCTGTACAGGAACCCCAGGCCACACCTCATACCCAAGACAATCAGGGATCTGGGATCAGTGGCAGTGGGCACACAGGTCAGGGGACAGGAGCACAGGCCAATAGGGAAACTGGGAGAAGTGCTGTGCGCCAGGGGGAGGACAGGCCCAGGGAACTGACTCTCCAGGAGGCACTCTCCGAGATCATGGAAGTCTACCAACATTCCCAGGACACGATGGGCCAGATGCTGGATAACGTGCAGGAGAATAGGTGGCTGCAGGAGAGAGAGTACCAGGGCATCAGGGAAGACTTGTAGGCCTTCAACAACACCCTGATCTCCATAGCAGGGGTGCTGGCAGACATGACCAACATTATGACAGAGGCGGTCTCACACCAGTGGCCCCCTGCCATTAGGCAGTCATCTGAACAGACATCCACTTCCGTTGCCGCTAGTGGCCAGGAGGACCGCCACAGGACTCACAGGCCACCAGCACCCATCCGCCTGCAGAAGGCGAACCACCTCGCAAACGTTCCCTGGGATCCAGACAGAAGCCAGAAACACTTGCCAAGACCCCATCAGGAAATGAGACTCTCCTGATTGTCCCCCTTGTGTCCCACTCAGTCACCCTGTCCACATTGAACTGCCATTGCTCCCCTTCCTATGTCCCCTTGGACAATGCACCTGTGCTACCAACAGATTGGAACAATACCCTGGACTTCCTCCATCATCACCCCATCCCATTGTACTTTCCCACTATATGTTAGAACTTCAATAAACTCCCTTTGACAAAAATCAATTTTGAGTATGTCGTGTATATCAAATATATATTGTTTGAAACAGGTACAGCCATTGCAAATGAACTGTACATAGACTGAGCATAGATTAATGACCAGTAGCTGGCTTTAGTGATCACACCAGGAATATTTGTCATATCACTAACATCTGCAAAATGAATATTCAGAGGGACCAATAAGTGGGCATTGAATTGGGAATTACCAGCATGCCAATGCCACACAGAATACAACCAAAGTCATTGAAATGTAAAGTTACACTGTGTTACCTGTGTGTGATTGGAAGTACTGACGGATCACAGATGTTCTGTTGTCCTCATCTTCATCCTCTGCCTCCTCATCCTCAGTGTCCACAGGATCTACTGCTGCCACATGGGCCTCTCCAGTCTCCTCCTCCTGAAGAAAAGGTACATGGTCTAAGGGCCAGGTTGTACAACATGCAGCATGCCACTACTATCTGGCAGGCCATCTTGGGTGAGTAGCACAGGGATCCTCCCAGATGGAGGCACCGGAACCTGGCCTTCAGGAGGCCAATGGTTCTCTCAATTATCCTTCTGGTTCACTCATGTGCCTCATTAGAACGTTCTTCTGACCTTGTCCTGGCATTCCTCACAGGGGTCAGCAGCCATGATAGGTTTGGGTAACCAGAGTCACTTGCAATTATTGAGGGACAACATTTAGCCACACACTATCCTATATGGCCAACACCATACCCATACACCAACATATACTGGGTGGGAACCAGGGCTCACCTATAAGCCACACCTTATGCCTCTGTAGTTGGCCCATCACATTTGGGATGCTGCTATTCCTTAGGACAAAGGCATCATGCACCGACCCAGGATACTTAGCATTGATGTGGGAGATGTACTTGTCCGCCAAACACACCATCTGCACATTCATGGAGTGGAAACTCTTATGATTCCTGAACACCTGTTCATTATGGTGGTGTGGGACAAATGCAATATGAGTTCCATCAATCGCCCCAATTATATTGGGGATATGTCCCATTGCATAAAACTCAGCCTTCACAGTGGCCAAATCCTCAACCTGGGTGAATGCAATGTAGCTGCACTTGTGCTTTATCAGGGCAGACAATACTCTTGTCAGCACTATTGAGAACATTGGCTGTGACATTCCTGCTGCCAACCCCACTGTCACTTGGAAAGAACCAGTTGCCAGGAAATGGAGTACTGGTGGCACTTGCACAAGAGGGGGATCCCAGTGGGGTGATGGATAGCAGATATCAGGTCAGACTCCAATTTGGCACACAGCTCTGTGATTATGGCCCTGTCCAGTCAATAAGTGAGTATTATGTGCCTGTCCTTTTGTGGAGCCAAGTCCACCAGGGGTCTGTACACGGGGGTATGTCTCCATCTCCTAATCTTCTGCAGCGGTTGTAATCTATGGGACAAAAGAGTGAGGAACATGTCACAAACTGAACAATGGAGCCACAACAGTATTTTGCGTTCTGTAAACATGTAATGGATCAGTGTGATTTGTCTAGTATGTGCCTATTTCTCCTGTGACACAGCATTATTCCATAGGGCTGCCTCCCGAAATGGGTCTGCCTGTCCTGTGTGGAGGGACAGGTGGAAGTGAGGTAATTCTGCTGACGTTGTGTGCTGAGGAGGGAGGCGGTCGGGAACCGTCATGTAACCCCTCATTGGTTAATATTGTGTCCTATGGGTTACAGTGGCCAATGGTGATCTACGCCGGCGGTGACGGTATGCACAGCCGTGGACGTGACCACCATTTTCCATCATATTCCTCACTTGTTACCTGACCTTCCATAGGAGAGGACGTACACTGCATGTGCTGCTTTGACCTGTGTCTGGATGTAATGTAATGTAATTCGAGATTTATAAAGCGTGTTCCTACTCAAAGAGCATCAAAGCGCTGGGAAGAAAGCATGTAGTAAAAGATAGACAGAGGATAAGAAAAATAACAGAAATAATGAAGATAGAAAAACATCCAATAGAAGAAACTGAAACAATCTAAATCTAAGACCCTGATCTTGATGTACCAAAAAAATTAACGAGGAAAGAGCCAAGTTTTCACCATTTTCCTTAATTTCATATAAACTGATTCTTGCCTAATAATCTGTGGGAGAGAATTCCATCCTCTGGCTGCAGCTACTGTAAAAGCTTTGTCTCCCCATTTGGCTTTATGTGTGCGAGGGACCTGAATCAAGTGAGCTTGGGAAGACCTCAAGCTTCTTTTAGGTACATGCAGGAGGAGTCTGGAAGTCAGGTACTGTGGTCCTATTCCATGAACTGCCTTAAAAGTAAGACAGAGAGACTTAAACTGGATACGCTGCACCACTGGTAACCAGTGTAATTTCCTGAGACTTTCTTTAACTGATATACATCGTGGGAGATTAAGAACCGCTCTGACAGCGGAATTCTGAACTAATTGGAGTCTTTTTATCAGCCCCTTATCCAGATTAAGGAACAGTGCATTACAGTAGTCTATCTTAGACATTACCAATGCCAGGATAGCAGATACTCTCCCTTCATGTAACAGATAGGGGAAGATTTTTCTGAGCATTTTAATTGACCATAAACTAATGTTTACCACATGACTAATCTGTTTTTTTAAAAGACAGATGTTCGTAGAACAAAATGCCTAGGTTTCTTGTAACAGTAGTGGGCACAGGGCACTTACCACATTCAGAGGGCCACCATCGTGAGTTCCATAAATTCTTTCCAGATCCAAAACATAAAACTTCAGTTTTGGTGGCATTCATTTTTAGCCAATTGGTCTTCATCCATTTACTCACTTCCACCATACAATTACTGAACCAATCTGCAACCTCCTCCCATGGCTGATTAATAGGAATAATAAGCTGGGAGTCATCAGCATAGGAAGATGGAATGAAACCAAAAGTACGGATTAGACTAGCCAAAGGAGCTACATACACATTAAACAATGTGGGGCTGAGGGAAGATCCCTGCGGGATCCCACATGGCAGAAGATAAGGTCTAGATTTAAAATCACCACAGGTAACTGTGGTCCATCAATTTGTAAGAAAAGACTTCAAAAGTTTAAACGCCTTGTCCCTCAAACCCACATGATGGTATCAGAGGATGAGATTAGGGCAGTTTCAGTACTATGCCCTTTTCTGAACCCGTTTCGGGAGATATCATGAGCATCCGCATTTGTTAGAAACTCGATCAATTCAGAGTTAAAAAAAAATTCTAGAATCTTTGCCAAAAACAGGAGACGTGCTATTGCCCGCAAATTACTCATGTCCTGATTATCCCCCTCTGGTTTGTTCTTAAGGGGTACTACTATTGTTTCTTTCCAGATAGATGGGTACTCCCCAGACATAGCTACCTCTTGGTAGATGGGGACCAACATCCGTCCCATTAAATCCGGAACCAAGTGAAAAATGGAAGGAGGACACGGATCCAGAGGGGAGCCCGATTTAATTGCAAGAATCTTCTTTTTAATAGTATCCATGGAAGGGGGTTGAAAATATGATATTAGTGACTGGCCTACCATTGCCCATGTGACCGGGGAAAGGGCCCCAGCCTTCACTTCAGATGAGTTTTAGCGACTGGTGGATGGGGTCCTACCCCAGTACGGACTGCTGTATGAGTCTCCAGACCAACAGGTGAGTACACTGTGGGCAAGATACATGTCACATGGATGCCTGGAGATGTGTGTGAAGGCATTGTTTATGGGGGATTATCTTTTGGCGGTGTACATGTTGTGAGCTGGGCTATGTATGTGCCAATGGTGATGGAAAGGGGTATTTTGGGCCATGTGTTTGACAGGCTGGTCTGTTTGTCTAATGTCGTTCTCCTGTATGTTTTACCTCTGCAGGTCAGCGTCCATCAAAAGAAAGGTATATGGTGTGCCATCGCCAAGGAGGTGCAGACCCTGGGGGTCTATGGCAGGTGGAGCACCCACTGTCGCAAACGGAGGAAGGACCTGAGACGCTGGACATGGAAGACCTCAGAGGCCCAGCTGGGGATGGCCTCCCAACAAGGAAGGGGTGCCTGTCGAACCCTGACCCCCCTGATGGCCTGCATACTGGCAGTGGCCTATCCAGAACTGGATGGTCGCTTGAGGGCAACACAACAGCCACAAGGGGGTGAGTACAGTGGCTATCAGTACAGCTTATGCCTGGTGGGGTGTTATCCGGGTGGTGGTTGTGTGTCAGTGGGTGCCCCTAGGCCAGGCCAGACATAGCAGCGTAGGCCCTCTGGTGGCTAGGGGTCTGAAGGGAAAATAATGGCTACCTAGCTTGTTAGCATCCACTACTGGTCAGGGCTGCGTGGCTCCTAGGTTTGCTGTAGTTGGTGGTGTGTGCCCCTCCTCATGCCTTGGCAGCCTCTTCCCTGTGTGGGAGGGTGCTGTGTACGCCAACGGTGGTGTTGGTGCAATAATTGACCTAGTGTATCCTTTGTCTCTCTCCCCCCTTTCTTGTTTTGTCATCCTGTCCTTATGTGCATTAGCATCATCTAACGGAGGAGCAGGGGCACTGGTGACAGAGGGAGCTGCATCCCACAGGACCCAGGAGGCAGAGTCCACTGATGCTGAGGGCAACAGTAGGACGGAGGGCGAGCACGACAGCAGAGACTGGAGTGGACAATACAGACTCAGATACTTCCTCCAATGGGAGCTCCCTGGTGGTGACAGACACCTCTGTGACCACCCCAACTACAGGTACAGCTGCCACCCCTGTACCAGACCCGCCCTCCCATCAGCCCCTCAGTGAGTTGCCCGTGCCCGCTCACCCAGGAGAGTGAGCATCGTCTTCGCCTCAGGCCCTGCCCCAGTGAGCCCTGCTGCCCTAAGTGAGGAGGATATTGACCTCCTGAGATCCATCTCTGTAGGGCAATCAACCATTGTGACTGCCATCCAGGGGCTGGCAGCCCAGATGCAACAATCAAATGCATTCCTGGAGGGCATTCACAGTGGATTGGTGGCCCAACAGAGATCGATTCAGGCTCTGGCCTCCTCTCTGATGGCAGCCCTTGTCCCTGTTTCTACCGTCCTCCCTCCAACTTCTACTTCCCAGTCCCATTCTCCTCAACCCCAACCCATCCCAGGCACACAGCCTGACGAGCCTGCACACAAGACCACACCCAAGAGTGTCACAGGCAAACACAAGTACCACACTTCATCCCACAGGCATTCACATAAACACCATCCAGTTGCAGACACAGCAACATCCACTATTTCCACTGTCTCCCCCTCTTCCTCCTCTTCCACCTCCCACCCAGTTACGTCTATACTCACACCTACATCATCATCCACTACCTGCATCATCACCACACCAAGCAGAACACACACCTCACAGGCAGACACCTCCACAACAGCCATGCACATGTCCCTTGTGTCCTCTCCCACCGTTTCTGTCCTCCTTCCTAAGGTACACAAACGCAGGCTCTCAGACAACCAACAGCCATCCACCTCACAACAGCACACAGCTGATGCACCTGCACCCACATCCAGTAGACCAACACCTCCAACAACCACTCCCTTATCCTCCACTCCCAATCCTTCTCCCTCTTCCCACCCCAATGTCCCTGAAAAGCTTTTCCTTTCCACCATTGACCTCTTCTCTACCTCTACCCCTGTTCTGCACGTATGGCCAAGGTATCAAGAACCCACCCAAGCACCTCAGCCGCACAGTCCACGGGGCCACTTCCATCTGCACATACTCGTGGTGGAAAGGATTCCAGGCCACAAATACTGAAGGGATAGGAGCCTGAACCAGCCAGCGGAAAGGGGAAGTAGCCATCACCACCCGGCAGAAGGGGAAGGAGCCTGTACCAGCCAGCAGAAAGGAGAAGGAGCCTGCACCAGCCAGCAGAAAGGAAAAGGAGGCTACACCAGCCAGCAGAAAGGGGAGGGAGCCTGCACTAGCCAGCAGAAAGGGGAAGGATCCTCCTCCAGCAAGCAAGAAGGGGAAGGAGCCAGCACCAGCAGCTGTCACAGAGCCCCCACCACCAACCGTGGTTGTGCAGCCATGGCAGGGTGCAGGGGCTGAGCAGGAGACTACCACCACCACCACAGTCCAGCCATCGCAGGGTGCAGGGGCTGAGAAGAAGCCTCCCACTATCATCACTACCGTCACAGTGCAGCCATCACAGGGTGAAGGGGCTGAGCAGGAGCCCCCACTATCTCCACCACCACCACAGTGCAGCCACTGCAGGGTGCAGGGGTTGAGCAGGAGCCTCTCACTACCACCACCACCACCACAGTGCAGCCGTCACCGCCGGCGGACTCAATGTGATCCAGCCTCCATGGGCTGCTGTGCGGCCTGTCCCCTGCAGAACCAGTGGGGAAGACACCGACTTGTGAAACTGTGGCCTCGAACTCCCCAGAACAAAGCAATGGGCATGTTGCCCGCTCCAGAACCAGTGGTCTTGTTTCTGCATCCTACTGAGGTACCCCTCCTTCAACCAGAACTAGTGGGCAAGTCACCCCCTCCAGAAACTGTGGCCTTGCACTCCCCAGAACCAAGCACAGGGCATGCTGCCCCCTCCAGAACCAGTAGGGAAGACACCCACCGGAGAGACCGTGGCCTTGCACTCCCCAGGACCAAGAACAGGGCATGTTGCCCCCTCCAGAACCAGTGGTCTTGTTTCTGCATCCTACTGTGGTGCCCCTCCTTCAACCTGAGGTGCCTGCGTATTTGCCAACTGATACCCCTGCAGTGTTCTCTCCGTATTGATGCAGGTAACTAGTGGGGCCTTGGACTCTGCCCTGTGGCCATGTGGCCCACGCGAACTGAGGTCTGGGCAGTGTCCCTTTTTTGTACAATTACATTGGTTCTCACACAAAGTTTTTGCAGGAGACTCCAATGGCGGAAGCTTGACACCTACTTACATCCTGTGTGCATGTGAATATTGAGTGCTTGGGCACCTCATTGTTTTACTAGATATTTATTTCTCATATTATACTATCTCGTTTACTTTCTCTTTTCTCAGGTGAATCTAATAGCATTAGGGCTTCTAGACTTATATTTAAGACTTTCTTTCAATATTTCTACACAATGCAGATAAACGTAGGGTTTCTCAAGTGAGGTCTAGGAATTTTGTTTTTTTGGTCCTGAAGAACCGCCAACTGATCCTTAGGTGACAACATAGGTGTGAAACATGTTGACCATTACTGTGGGCTAAAGGATTATTTTCTTTTTTTCCCATCTCTATCTCCTTTGTTGAGGGAGGGAACATTATTTCCTTGGTCACTCCCTTTGTTTTTAACCTTGACCTAGACCCTATAGAGATGATAAACACATGTGTATTAGGGCCTAGAGCCAATTTGAAAACACTATCTCCAGTCACTTTCTTTACGTGTAGGTTTGAGTCTATTCCTACGACCAACAACAGCACTCATCAAAAGATCTCTGGCAAAAAAACCCTGTGAGGAGCCCGTCGGGCATTGCAGCTCTAGCCCGTCGAGGAGCAGGCCCAATGAAGAAGCATGACACCCATTGGGCTGCGTGAGGACTCCTGCTTCTATTTATAAAAGTGCCTAGTTGCCCTTTGTTACCAGGGCACAATTGATCCTCTTACCTTGGAACAGTGTACTTAATTGTTTTATAACTGTCAATAATTGTTCATTTTTAACACTGAAATGGATAGTTAGTACATGTATACAGGTGGTTAAACAAAGGACCTTCAGTAGCTACTACCTTATTAATTAGGTGTTCTGTAATAGGAGAAGTTTAAAACAAAAGTGGTCTGTGCACATATAAATCAAAAAAATTGGGTGTGCAATATAAATGCCATCCTTCAATAATCCACAAAAATATCTATATTTCATTCACATTAATGGCGTGCACATTAAGGGGCTGATTTCAGAAAAGTGACGCTGCTCCCAGTGCAGCGTTACTTTCCTTGTGCCCCTTAGCGCCCCCTACCGCCGCCATGTCTGCACAGTATTTCAAATACGGTGCACCGTGGTGCAGGGTAAGAGGCAATAGCATTAGAATTCCTGATGCTATATGTTGGAAATGGCCTTTCTGCAGGGTCACCCCAAAACTTTTTGCCTTCCTCCTCCTCTTTTTCTGACCTCATTTTAGCTGGCTTAAGGACTCTGCGCACTTTACCACTGCTAATCAGTGCTAAAGTGCATATGCTCTCTCCTTAAAACATGGTGACATTGGCTCATACCCTTATTTAATTTACTTGTAGGTCCCTAGTCAAGTGCACTACTGTACATATGCGAAGGGCCCGGTAAATTAAATGCTACTAGTGGGCTGCAGCACTGGTTGTGCCACCCACATTAGTAGCCCCCTAATCATGTCTCAGGCCTGCCTCTGCAGTGCCCGTGTATGCAGTTTCACTGCCACTTCGACTTGGCATTTAAAAGTACTTGCCAAGCCTTAAACTCACCTTTTTCTACTTATAAGTCACCTCTAAAGTAGGCCCTAGGTAGCCCATAGGGCAGGGTGCTATGAAGGTAAAAGGCAGGACATGAACATCTGTGTTCTATATGTCCTGGTAGTGTAAAACACCTAAATTTGATATTACACTGCTGTGAGTCCTTCTCCGTTCATAGGATAGCATTAGGGCTGCCCTCATATACTGTTTGAGTGGTAGATCCTGATCTGAAAGGAGTAGCCAGATCATATTTAGTTTGCCAGAATGCTGATACAAAAACCTGGTTAATGGTGAAGTTAGGGATTATATCACTATTTTAGAAATGCTACTTTTAGAAAGTGAGCATTTCTCTACACTTAAATCCTTCTGTGCCTTCCAGACTTTAGAAAGTGAGCATTTCTCTACACTTAAATCCTTCTGTGCCTTCAATCCACGACTGGCTACATTTAGTGGACAGCTCTCTTGCGCATTCACTCAGACAACCCCAAACACAGGATGTTCAGTCACACTTGCACACATTTGCATATTGAATGGGTCTTCCTCGGCTGGGAGGGTGGAGGGATTGACACTTACATGTCAAAGTACAGTAGCCTGCCCTCATACAAAGGACTGCCACACCCCCTACTGGGACACTGACAGACAGGATGGAACTGAAAGGGGACCTTGTGCACTTCTAAGCCACTCCTTGAAGTCTCCCCCACTTCAAAGACACATTTGGGTATTTAAGCAGGGTCTCTGACCCTACCTACGTCAGGCACTCAACCCTCCCAGCCCAGGAAGACCCATTTGATATGCAGATGTATGCAAGTGTGACTGAGCATTCTGTGTTTGGGGTTGTCTGAGTGAATGCACAAGGGAGCTGTCAACTAAATCTAGCCAGACGTGGTTGTAAGGCACAGAAGAGTTTAGGTGTAGAGAAATGCTCACTTTATAAAAATGGCATTTCTAGAATAGCAATATTAAAACCAACTTCACCAATAAGCAGGATTTTCTATTACCATTCTGGCCATACTAAATATGACCTGGCTACTCCTTTCAGATCAAAATCTACCACTTAAACTTTGTATGAGGGAAGCCCTAATGCTATCCTATGAAAGGAGAAGGCCTCACAGCAGTGTAAAACAAATTTAGGAGTTTTACACTACCAGACATATAGAACACCCATGTTCATGTCCTGCCTTTTATCTACATAGCACCCTGCCCTATGGGCTTTCTAGGGCCTATCTTAGGCGTTACTTATTTGTAGAAAAAGGGGAGTTTAAGGTTTGGCAATAACTTTTAAATGCCAAGTCGCAGTAGCAGTGGCAGGCGTGAGACATGGTTAGGGGGCTACTTATGTGGGTGGCACAACCAATGCTGCAGCCCATTAGTAGCATTTAATTTACAGGCCTTGGGCACATGTAGTGCACTTGACTAGGGACTTACAAGTAAATTAAATAAGCCAATTGGGTATGAGGCAATGTCACCATGTTTTGTGGAGAGAGCATATTCACTGTAGCACTGATTAGCAGTGGTAAAGTACGCAGAGTCCTAAAGCCAGCAAAAATGAGGTCAGAAAAAGAGGAGGAGGAAGGCAAAAAGTTTTGGGGTGACCCTGCATAAAGGCCATTTCCAACAGATCCCATTTCATAGGACCCCCACAGAGAGAGTACAGAAAATGATACGCACTATGATTGAGGAAGCTGAGGCATATGAGTGGATATCATGTAAAGAGGCTGAATTCCTGGGTAGCATTCAACCCTAAATCCCCTGCTTGTACTGCCTTCCTAAGATTCATAAGGGGGTAAAACCACCCCAGAGTCGAGCCATTGTTTCCGGGATAGGGTCTATCCTGGAATCTCTTTCCATTTTTTGTGACCACTTTCTGCAACCAGTCATGAAGGACACCCCCACATTCTTATAAGACACCAAAGGTGTTCTGAACCTTATTAACACCATCAATGAGGTTGGACGGATAGATGCCATGATTAGTCTTTATGTTGAGGTTCTATATATGAATATACCCCAAGACGATACCTTGAGGGTTATGGAGGAGATGCTATCAGCCAGAGTTTGGTCCTCAGCCCCCCCAATTCAATTTATTATGGATTGTGTGACTTTAGCTTTACCAGATAACTTTTTCCAGTTTGAAAACCAAATATACCATCAAACATGTGGCACGTCCATGGGGAGTACCTTGTCTCAAGTTTGGGTTGCCTCTTCATGTTCCATTTTCAGCAACCGTTCATTCTCAACAGTAACAATCCTTTTGCATGCAACATCCGATTATGGTGCCATTCTATTGACAACATTTTGATTGTCTGACATGGGAATACGCAGGAGGTTCAATCCTTTATTAATTGGATCAATGGTTTGGACCCCAACATGAAATTTACAACAGCTGTTTCTGATAAAGAAATCAACTTTTTAGACCTCCTTATCACTATTGATCAAAGCAATTTGATTACCAGGACCTTCCAGAAAAGAACAGACTGAAATAGCTTGCTCCTTTATGAGAGCCATCACCCATGGGCACTGCAGGACAATCTACTGTATGCTCAATTCCTGAGGCTTAGACGCAACTACAGCGACAGTTACACTTTTGAGAATCAAGCTGACGATTTAACCCAAAGTTACTTAACACTATCCACAACAGATTGTGAACTCTGATTTAAAGTGGGCTCGGAACAACCATAGGGAAACTTTGTTAGCTACCTATTCCAAACAAACAGAAACATGCCTGATGTGGGTTTCTACTTTCACACCTTTTTCAAATGAGGTTAAAAAACATCATCAACAGACATTGGTTCCTTTTCAGGAGCAGGGAAGAGGAAGTCGAAAAACCTCTTTTTGTGTTCAAATGAACCAAGAATATTAAAGATATACAGGTTCACACCCGTCCAAAATTTATCCATCCCAAACCCACACAGAAGAGATTCAGGCGCTTCCACCTGTTCAACGTCACCTCTCTTGTGGTAACTGCAATGTCTGCCCCCTCACGAGGAGAGTGGACTAAATAGGCCTAGAACCAATAGGAAGATGGCGATTATGAAAACACACAAACTGCACTAATCGTAATTGCATCTACATGGTAACATGCCCTTGTGATCTGTGCTTTGTGGGGATGATGACTAGGCCGGTAAAGACCAGGATTAATGAACACCATAGCCAATCAGATGTGCATGGTTTACCACCAAGCTCAGCGTGCACTTCACTGATAAAGAACATACCCTTGATGATTTATGGTGGATTGTTCTGGAGGCACTCACTGAACCTACAACTACCTCCAATACCTATTTGAAAGGGAGCAACAATGGGTGTTCAAACTTAAGACTCATGTGACCAGACTGAATGATGACATACAGTTTTTTCTCATAAATTATATGGTGGCCCAGAGCATTCATACTTGCATGACCTACCTGCAATAGTATATGTGTTTTATAACCATCATCCTTTTCATATTTCTAGAAGTGGGGCCAGGCCTCCCCGCTCATTTTTGACATGACAATACTCTTTAATTTGTCAGGGCATGTTCTCCGTGGCCTCATAAAAAGTGATTCACTCCCCCCACCAAGTTCCGGTTACAGGGTACTCTATGGGCTAGCATGGGATGTGGTCCAGTTAAATTCTTAGGCTAAACTTCCAGGACCGCTCCTTTTTCATATTACATCATTCTGTATAACATTATTCCTCGACTCCCCATGGTCATGTATACAGCACATGTTTTTTACACCCCTTTCTGCATACAAAATTAAGAGGTCCTCCAGGGGATGCAGTTTAGTTGCACCGTGGGGCTGGATCTCAGGGACCAATAGAATACGAGCAGCTTTGACGTAAATACGGTGGCCTGCATCACCCATTTACTCCTGGGTGTGCGGTACCAGGTATGTTATAAGGAACGGACCATGCTCGCAAAATGTGAGTAGGAGGTTCTAGCCCTATACTATGCTCCTATCCAAATTTCTACCACTACGAGGGTTTTGATGGAAGGACTGGTCATTGCACCAGGGTCCTTGGTGCGTTATGCACACAATTATCAGTCACATCTACACTGGCTTGATTTGACCCATTTGTAATTACAAGGGGCGACATTTATCCGAAGGTACCTCACAAGAGGTTTGTTGAGAGGGCTTTGGTATTGTACACCAACCTATCTTTATACATTTATCAGTAGGCCCATTGCTTACCTTCCTCTTATTTCGAGCAACTATTGATAAATGCACCACACGGTAATTTGGCAACTTGACACCTCATTATTAGTATGTATTTGATGGTTGCTTGCTTCCCTACGAGGACATCTGTACCATACGCCTACTTGCCACGCCCCAGAGTAACCTCCCCTTAGATTCTAACCAGAGAGGTGATTCCTCTAACTAAACGGGACAGGTGGGGGTTGCCTAAACATGTCCACAAGGTTATTTAGAGATGTATAAGACCCAACCTTGTTCAGTTTCGACAGGAGCAGAGCTTCGATTTCTGGGAGACCCATTTATGAAGTATAAATGCACGTTCCCTAGTGTCGCTAATGGACATTTTTAGTCTCTCTTCCGTCCCTCCTTCTAACATTATATGAATGGTATATAGTGATTGCGTATGTCTCAGCCATATTATGCACATTAGTGCTTTGAACCACTGAACCTATTGACCGCTTATGTATTCATCAATTTATTGTTTTGATAGGCTTTATCTCTCATACTATGTCATGTGTACACCCTGAAGTATGTCCATTTTTCTGTATATGTATTGTATTCTTGAGTTTTGTTAATCATAGTTTTGCAGTAGTCCTACGGCTCACACATTCCCAAGGGGCCCTTTCCTTCATCTAGGAGGGTAAGGCAACAATGTCCTACAATATATATTTTCATATATATTACTCATGTGTGCAATGACATTGGTTCTCACACAAAGTTTTTACAGGAGACTCCACTAGCAGAAACTTGACACCTATTCACATTGTGTGCATGGGACCACTGATTGCTTGGGCACCTCATTATTTTACTAGATATTGATTTCTTATATTATACTATAATGTTTTCTTTCTCTTTTCTCAGGTCAACCTAAATTTATGGCTTCTAGACTTATATGTAAATCTTTCTTAGTTTTTTGGTCCTGAAGAACCACCAACTGATCCTTAGGTGAGAGCATAGGCTTGAAACATGTTGACCATTACTATGAGCTAAAGGATTATTTTCCTTTTTCCCCCATCTCTATCTCCTTTGTTGAGTGAGGGGACATTATTTCCTTGGTCTCTCCCCTTGTTTTCAACTTAGACCCTTTAGGGATAATAAACACATATGTTTTAGGGCCTAGAGTCAATTTTAACACACCACCCCCAGTCCTTCACTATTTTTACATGTAAGTTTGGATCTATTCCTACGACCAACAATGGCACTCAACAAAATATCTCCAGCAAAGAGCCCCCTTGAGGTGCTTGTCGGGCAGTGCAGTGCCGGCTCGTCGAGGAGCAGGCCCAATGATGAAGCATGACCCCCATTGGGGTGTGTGAGGCCTCCTGCCTCTATTCATAAAAGTGTCTAGTTGACCTTTGTTAAGAACCAGGGCACAATTGACCCCCCTTACCTCAGAACTGTATACCTAATTGTTTTGTATTTGATTGTTGGGAGACTGTAAACTGGACTGGACAATTCTCCTAGTTCCCCTATTGTATCAGTTATAGGCAGTGCCACAAGATGTGGTTTGTGTATATTAGGGTTGTTTTCTTTGCAAAGAGGGATACATGAAGGAGGGTTCAGAAGGAGTTAGGCAATGACACTGCTGATATTATAGGGTCAGATATACAAATTGATTTTGAAGTTGCAAAAACTTTAATTTGGAGTTTGTGCCTCAAAATAAGTTTTGTCTATGTAATTAATCCCATTTTAGGAGTCATAAGATGTTTTCTAACTTCTAAAACCAGATAGTGAATGCCAATTATGTATCTGAATGACTGTGTTGTAGGCAGGTGTCCCATTCCATGTGTGAGTTCTGATACCGGATGAGTGTAGCTAGTTGCAGTTGAGTATAGACACACAAGTGAAGCTGTGTAGAATTCAGAATACTAAAGTAGCAGTAGTTGCTTGAGAGTCAGTTAAGGGTAGTGTTCTGATGGAGCTGTATGAGAGCTGGGAGTTACTGTATTGAAATAGCAATGGGCACTGCTGCCTAGGTATGAAGCTTGTAAACAAATCAGTTATGTAAAAAGACATTCCCCACACTAGAATCCAAACGTAATTGGGGGCAGCAACATATACTGCTCAGCTGCAAAAATCATAATTTTCTCTGTTATGGCCTGCAGTGCTGGAGTCAAGCTGCTGCCGACGATTACACTGCATCAATGAAGCCATTTTACCTTTGAAATAGTGACTATTGCAAGTAGTGGTAAAGTTAAAAAAGATCAAATTGTTTAATGGTGTGCTTTTAAGGAGGCTAAAATAAACACTTTTGTTATATAATCATGAGAAGTCATTATCATTTAATTGAGAATTTCTCTTAATAAACAGATTAAATGCTACAAACCTGGAAAGGCATGGGTTTCCAGTGAAAAGTGAACTGAAAGGTAAACCTTTGTCTTTTGAACTTATTGGCCTGTTTGCTTCTATCAGAAAGTGTGTTTAGACTGCTTGGTGTGCTTAATGTTGCAGTACCACCGCCTGCCTACAGGGGAAGACCTGAGCAAAAAAATAACACACAGGATGAAACAAAGGTCCCTACAAGGTCAGTTTTTAAAGAGTTGTCAAAATTGGCAGAGACGTTTGCAAAGTCATTGCAAAGCATGAGTATGTTATTATACCCAAGTCCCGAAAAGGATAGTAACACAAACCCTCTTCTCCCCCAACACACACAAGCACAAAAACACACATTGGCCAGACAAATGAGACATGGTAGCAATGTTGAAAATACAACCATTAATTTAGCAATGGTAAAAACTAAAATTAAGTGAGCTATAAAAATTTACAACAACAAACATCCTCCCAAGGCATCAAATACTACCTCATCAGCATACACTTTGTGCAGAGTAAAAACTTTGAAATACATAAGAAAACCCCAAATGTTTAGTTCGATCCAGTCCCATCCATGGCCTAAATGATATTTTTAAACAACAAAAACCTAAGAAACTGTTGTTTCATGTACCCCTGACTTATAATGGCTGAATGACCCATGGGCAGACTAGTCCACATATTAAATTAAATGAATAGTGCAAATTTAACAATTTAACAAACATGAAGAAAATGTTCTGAGTTGTGCAAACTTTTTTCCCTTATAAAACATTAGGCACCTACTGAAATTTCAGGCCACCCACCACAACCACAATCAAATTAAAAAATAAAATACAAATACTAATGGTGCATGCCCACTATCAAACAAACAACACCCTTATACAAAAGGTGTTCAATTGTATTTACACTGCAGGGATTGCAGACAGAGGAGGGAGCCTTCCATCTCAAACTTCAAGTGAAAAGTGACCAGGAAATGGACAAATCGCTGGAAGGAGCATGCTGAACAGGAAGAGGAAGTTAGTTCTTGGCACTGCTTTCCTTTAGTTAAAAAAGTAAAATAAAAAAATATTTTTTACCCTAGAAAACAACCTGAATGGTCTATTGCAGTAGAATATTTACTCAAAAATGTCTTTTCGGTATATAGTTACATGCATAAAAAGCAATGCACCTGAATGTAGCAAAAACACTAGAAAAAATACAATGTTATTCACAGTGATTTGAACATTTTAATATGCTGCTTTCTGTAGAGGCTCTTGGTTCAAAAATATGAATGTCTATATCACTGGCTGGGTATTCCATTTACTCCCAGACCTACGCTTTCTCATCAAATACTTTACAAATGAATTGGTATCCTCTGCTGTGGCACTTTTTCAAAACTGATGACTTCATACCTCCTCTTTTCCCCACAGGGATTGTCAATTCAAGCTCCAGTTATTCCACAAGCAATTTATTTAAACTTTCTCTGCAAGTTGGCAGTGGTCCCCTGGACCACTGCCTAATCCCAGCCCCAGAAATCTTTTCTACAATTTTCAAAGGGGAGGGGATCCAAAGGGGACCTCTTACTTTTCTTGCAAATGAATTTCCATCCTAACTTGTGAGTTCATAAGTTTAAATGGTTTGTGTCCAGAATATTGTTGAAAATCATTGATACAGCTGGTCATGATTTAGAAGGGATGACAAAAACACATGCCTTCCAAATTACTAATCTGTATCCAGTTGCAAACCCATTTTAGGAATCAGTAAAATCTTACTGACTCCTATGTGGCCTAACATTGTTTTTGTAGTCACAAACTCCAAATCAGAGTGGTGATGAACGCAAAAACGTTTTGACTCTTTTCTGTTCTTTGAGTTTGATCTTGAGGAAATAATTAGTTACAATGGAACATTCTGAGTTCTGTGTTAACCCCCTACTATATGTAGTTTGGCTTTCTATGCTATGAAAAGCAATATAAATAAAGTCATAAAAATTAATTGTTCTGACAGCTGGGTTCAGGAGATATGAAATAGGAGAAAACAGAAGACTCCTACCTCTTGCTGTCAAGAGGTTAGGCCAATGTACATTTCCATCACTATAAAATAGCCAGGAAGCTGTGTTAAAAATCATTCTTATTTTCGTGCTCAGACACAACTAGCAACACATGCTTGCTTGCTTGAGCTTGTATTCTATATAATATATTTTTCTAAAATTTAATGGATGCCTTTACGGAATTTATGGAGTTGTTGCATTACTAGACAAGTTGCCATTCAGCCATCACAGCAAGCCAGAAATGTATGACTGATATGTCCTCTGACTGCAGATTTTTGTTCTTGTTACAGGAACTGATGACTTACTACCCAATCAACTGCACCAAAGAGACTGAAACCCCTGGTAAAAATATTATTTTTAGTCCCTTTTCCTGAATGAGGGCTTTATCAACTATTACCTTTGGAACCAATTTGCTCTGAGCTTGTGCCTTGTAAGAAACACCTTTAGCACTGTCAGAAATGGGGCTATTAGTTATCAGAGGGTACTTTCACCAACAAAATAAGACCTCTCTGGTTAGTTTAAAAACAGTTCTGAGAGTATCCATGATCAAATCTTAGTAGCTATAGCACAGGCTATAAAGAGTCCCCGGAGAAGTGTGTGCTAAGTTCAAATACTACCAACAATTTAAAACCCTTCTGTGCGCATGACAGAACTGTTTTGTCATGCGACCAGGTGGGCATGTGTGGAGTATGGAACCATTCCATTCTCACCCCGGCCCGCAGGGAAAGTGCTGTTGCTCCCCCCGTGGGAATCACACTTTCACCCCCCACAGGGATGGCAGTGAAAGCACTTTGCTGCCACCCAACCACCCTGGCAGTGATCTGATGATGTCGGCACACTTGTTGCACGCCGCAGCCAGGGATGCACTGGAAGGCACTTGCTTCAGTACAGAAAAGGAGAATATGCATAGGTAAGTGCCTCCCCGGGGGGGTTAGGGAGTTATGATTTTACAGATGCAGAGGGAAAGGGCTTGTAAACAGTGGATTCCTGTTCCACGATTGTGGATGGTGTTGCGATTGTGAGCAGGAATCCACCTCACTGGGTCACTAGGGATGTATTTTTTTATTTTGGGGGGATCAACCCCTTAGGCATGGGTACCTCCCCTGGGGGCATGATGTGTCCATGTTTTGGCCCCCCTGGGGGCTGATTCAGCCACTTTTAGACCGATCAGTCCCCCAGGGGGCTGAAACCTACTAGAAGCCAGAGATTGTTATCATTATTATTGATTGTGGGAAGAGATCTCTTGGGCAAGGGTTGCTCCTCTTGGGGTTATTTTATTATGTATTCCACCGTTCCCAGAGGGCATATCAGTTGCTTTTATGCTGATTTGCCATCTGGAGTGGGGGCAGAAGGCCACTAGACACCAGGGTTTTTGTATGTTGGGGAGTGGCTCTTTTGGCAGGGATCACTCCCATTTATTGGGAAAAGGCTTTGGTCATATTTTTCTCCCCTGCAATGGTAGATTGGACTTATGTTTATGCCCATCTGCCCCCAGAGGGGGCAGCAAGCCACTAGACACCAGGGATTTTGTTGTTGTATTTCGGGGAGTGGCTCCTTTGGCAAGGGTCACTCCCCTTTATTGGGGAAATATTTTGGCCATTTTCTGCCCGCCAGGGAGCAGATTGGCCATATTGTTAGGAACACTAGACACCAGAAAGCCACTAGACACCAGAGATTTTATTCATTTATATGTGAGGGACTGGCCCCTTTGGCCAGGGTTGCTCCACTTTGGGGGCAGATTGGACAGTTGGTGGGGTGCAGAAAACCACTAGGCCAGGGAAAGTTCCTCTGTGTGTGTGTGTGTGTTAGAACTGGAGGTTGGTTGATGGTCTCCATGCGTGGACTGGCACTTGGCTGGCGGTGTTAATTAACTGGTGCTAAGGGTGGGCTGACCTTTGGCTTCTGATGTGTGTGGCTGGCATTTGAATGGTGAGGGGCAGACTTCATATTGTTGTTAACTGTTTTATTTGTTATCCTTTGTTTCTAGTGCAAAGCTTTAGCTTTCCTTTGCTGCAATGCCTGCTTGCTGTTTCAGCAAAGGTTGATCCACAGTTTGGGTAGTTGCATTGATAAGAAAATGTTTTTGTACTCTTTACTCTAAATGAGTATTGTTTATCTATATTAATGTGTGTTTTGTAAATGGTGTAATAATAGCAGCATGTTTTGCTTCTGTTTTAGTTTGTGTGAAACACTCCTTGCATTTCTGCACAATTCCTATTAAGTTGTCCTATGTGTAATTTTCATTTGTTTTTTCCTTTGTAGTGGGTTATCATTGGGGCTTGCTCCATCTGTGCAGAGTAGGTGCTAGTGAGTCTAGCTGTCTTTAGTAATGTTTTTAAGTATGTAGGTGTTTGTGATGACGCCACACTTTGTTTATGACTTGTTTAACACAGTTGGTTGTTGTTGACTTATTTGTCAAATTAATTTTATTAGCAAGGATTATGGCTGGCCACAAGATGACCGCTCAGCAGGTTGTTTGTATGCTTTTTGAATCTTCCTCTAACCATAATTATGAGACTGCATCTGAGGCAGAGGAGGAAGTGCAATATTCTGGCATTGATTTTTCTGTCCAAGAGAAATCCTTGATGATGAAGCCACTCTCAGTGCAGATGAAGTGCCTGTTTTAGAGGAGGACACTGATGTGCCGATAGTGCAGCCAAAGACATCTGTATTGCAGCCTGGGGCTACAAGGCTTCCCATTGGAAGAGCTGAACTCTGGGTTGCCCCAAACATAATGCAGCCAGCCTTTCCTGCCTTTATTGGTGTTCCAGGGTGTAGAGTGAATACTGAAAATGTTTTTGGATGAGATTGTTGAACAGACTAACTTGTATGCTGAACAGTATTTGAGGGACAGCAGTGCCAGACTTAAGCTCCGCTTTAGAGCTACCTGGTACACTCCCACAAATCTGGATGAGAGGAAGAAGTTTTGGGGTTTAACTTTTTTGACAGGTTTGATAAGGAAGCCGTCTTTGTTTTCATATTGGTTTACTAGTTCCTTGATGGCAACAGCTATATTTTCCTGCAACCATGAGTCATGATTGGTATTTTCTTCTGCTGACAATGCTGCATTTTGTTGATATTCCTTCTATGTTGTCACAAGATTACCCTGATTGTGACCATCTTTTTAAGATTCAGCTTGCCCTTGATCACTTTCTAGATTGTTTTTCAGAGATCTATGTTCCAGGGAAAGTAATGGCTGTAGAAGAGTATTTGGTCCTGTTCAATGGCCGTTTGGTTTTTAGGCAGTACATTCCTAGCAAGAGGGTACATTATGGACAAGATGTATATGCTGTCTGACAGTAGGACTGGATATGCCCATAATTTCAGGGTGCACACTGGTAGGGATTCCAGTATTGACCCCCCTGGTTGTCCGTCCACTTTTGGAGTTAGTGAGAAGATTGTGTTGGAACTTGGTTTTTTAACAAGTCACCATTTAGATGTAGATAACTTCTACACTGGTGTGCAATTGTTCATGGAATTGGTCAAAGTGGACACTGTTGCTTGTGGCACAATCTGGAAACGTCACCATAGAGTGCTTGTTTGTAAAAAATATAGGTGGGGACAGTGCAGTGCTTTACATAGTGATGAACTTCTAGCTGTGAAACTTGCAGACAGGAGAGATGTGTATATACTGACTACCATCCACAATGAAAGCACTTCACCTGTGACTGCTTCCAGTCAGGTTGCTGAAGTGTGCAAATGTGTGTGCATTGTAGAGTATAATAGGCATATGGGTGGTATTGATAGAGTAGATCAGAGGTGGGAACCTTACTCTGCTGTTCGTAAGGCTTACATTTGGTATAAGAAGTTGGCAATCCATTTATTCCACTTAGCAACCTTTATTGCTTTTGTTGTATTCAAGGATTTTTCCCTAGAGTCAAAGATGACATTTGTTCAGTTTCAGCCGTCTGTGATAGGCAGCCTTGTTGTAATGGAACACACAAGTGTTCCTAGAGTTGGAGTGTGGAGAATGTGGCTAAATTGAAAGATCGCCACTTTCCTGATCACATTCCTCCCACGCTTAAAAAAAACTTTCCCGGTAGGAGATGTAGAGTCTGTAGGAGAAGAGGTGTGCAGAAGGAGAGTTGTGTGAACTGCCCTGGCTGTCTTTCTAAACCTGGGCTGTGTGTGCCCACTTGTTTTAGAATGTACTACACCAAAAATAATTTTGGGGAGCTTCCCTGAGTGTAAAAGTGAACTGCCTGTTCTTTATTGTTTCATATTTTTTATTCAGTTTAAGGGTTGGCATTAGTGTAATGTACTTAATTAGAGCTTTTGTTTTTGTAGCTTTGTATTTACTTACAATTAGTTTGTGTTTTCTTTTTTGTCAAAAAGAAATGTGATGGTGGTGTGCGTGGACTGGCGCTTGACTGGAGGTGTGCATGGAGATATGCTTGGCTGGTGGTGCGTGAGGAGTGGTGCTTGGCTGGCAGTGTGCATGGAGTGGCACGTGGCTAGCGTTGTGCATGGAGTTGCACTTGGGTGGCGGTGTGCATGGACTGGCACTTGGCTGGCAGTGTGTACGACTGGCACTTGGCTGACAGTATATGTGAGCTGGTACCTGGCTGGCTCTTTCATGGTTTTTCTCTTCTCTTCAACACTCTAATTAGATGATATAGATGCTAAGGAGATTCCTCTTTGACTATTTTATGGTGTTTTCTAGTTAAGTGGAGTATGATACTTTCTAATTGCTAATTTTCCTGACTCATCTGTACAATTGTAACTGTGTATTACTACAGCCTGATTTCAAGTACTTCTCTCATCTATTGCGTACCTCTAAAAAGCGTTCTTTAAGACACCAACTGTTAAATGAGCAGAACAAAACTCATTATGAATATTTCTCAAGGCACTGCATACTACTCCAAGACGGCCTGCGATATTCTTGCATATTCTAAATTCACCTCTCCTAGCACAAAACCTAATAGGGTGAAAAATTTCCTTTCATTGCCTATTATGTCCTCTCATAATCTAGCCTTAGATAACATCCTTGATGAGGTAAGGGGCTTGAAACCCTTTATGTGTGCCACAATGAAAAACGTCAACAGATTGAGGACCACTGAGTCAATGTGGGAAATAAAATGGTTGAAATGGAGTAAAGCGTTAGCGCTCTCCAGGATGTGGCTGCTAAGATTATTTTTCTCGAAGAGGAAATTCTAAAGATAAAATTGCTCACAGAAGATCTGAAAAACAGAAATGGACACAATAACCTTTGCTGATATGGCCTAAATGAGGCTCTTGAGGGTCCTGAAGAGGTCTCTCCCTGATTTTCTTGGACTCCCTACTGCTCTCCCTCTCAACATCCAGGGCCGTCCTTATTCTCATTCTCCTTAAAACAGAGGAGTCTTTATGCTATTTCTTGAAATTACAGACTTTCTGCATGTCCTGAAAGCTGCCAATGAAAAACATCATCTTGAATGGCCACAATCTCTTTATTTATCTTCTGCAACAAATGACAGACGAAAGGAGTTTTTTTAAGACCTCAAATGAGACAGCTGAACGTATGAGATAGCATCCTCTATCCCTGCATATGCAAAATTACCCATGAAGGCACCACAAGATCTTCTGATGATCCTGTTAAATTAAAGATGTCTCTTCAAACTATTTAATCTATTCTATGGACACTGGTGTTCAGAAATCCTAAGAATTTGTGGCTTGTGCTTGTTCTTTTTCAGTCCTCAAATGTCTTGAATGCATTGCTTTTTTCATATCTGCAATTAATCTTCTCTATGCTGCTGTTCTTGATATGGTGTCGACACTGTAGGAAAGTACCATCTTGCCTGGCATGTTACCCCCATATTTCACTGTATAAATGTTGTTTTAGTGTATGTGTCACTGGGACCCTGCCAGCCAGGGCCCCAGTGCTCATAAGTGTGCCCTGTATGTGTTCCCTGTGTGATGACTAACTGTCTCACTGAGGCTCTGCTAACCAGAACCTCATTGGTTATGCCCTCTCTCTGCTTTCCAAATTGTCACTAACAGGCTAGTGACCAATTTCTCCAATTCACATTGGCATACTGGTACACCCTTATAATTCCCTAGTATATGGTACTGAGGTTCCCAGGGTATTGGGGTTCCAGGAGATCCCTATGGGCTGCAGCATTTCTTTTGCCACCCATAGGGAGCTCTGACTATTCTTACACAGGCCTGCACTGCAGCCTGAGTGAAATAACGTCCACGTTATTTCACAGCCATTTACCACTGCACTTAAGTAACTTATAAGTCACCTATATGTCTAACCTTTACCTGGTAAAGGTTGGGTGCTAAGTTACTTAGTGTGTGGGCACCCTGGCACTAGCCAAGGTGCCCCCACATCGTTCAGGGCAAATTCCCTGGACTTTGTGAGTACGGGGACACCATTACACACGTGCACTGTACATAGGTCGCTAACTATGTACAGAATCACAATGGTAACTCTGAACATGGCCATGTAACATGTCTAAGATCATGGAATTGTCACCACAATGCCATTCTGGCATTGCAGAGACAATTCCATGATCCCCCGAGTCTCTAGCACAGACCCGGGTACTGCCAAACTACCTTTCCGGGGTTTCACTGCAGCTGCTGCTGCTGCCAACCCCTCAGACAGGTTTCTGCCCTCCTGGGGTCCAGCCAGGCTTGGCCCAGGAAGTCAGAATAAAGGACTTCCTCAGAGAGAGGGTGTTACACCCTCTCCCTTTGGAAAAAGGTGTCAGGGCTGGGGAGGAGTAGCCTCCCCCAGCCTCTGGAAATGCTTTGATGGGCACAGATGGTGCCCATCTCTGCATAAGCCAGTCTACACCGGTTCAGGGATCCCCCAGCCCTGCTCTGGCGCGAAACTGGACAAAGGAAAGAGGAGTGACCACTCCCCTGACCTGCACCTCCCAGGGGAGGTGCCCAGAGCTCCTCCAGTGTGCTCCAGACCTCTGCCATCTTGGAAACAGAGGTGCTGCTGGCACACTGGACTGCTCTGAGTGGCCAGTGCCAGCAGGTGATGTCAGAGACTCCTCCTGATAGGCTCTTACCTTTGTTGCTAGCCTATCCTCCTTCCTAGGTAGCCAAACCTCCTTTTCTGGCTATTTAGGGTCTCTGCTTTGGGGAATTCTTTAGATAACGAATGCAAGAGCTCATCAGAGTTCCTCTGGATCTCTCTCTTCACCTTCTGCCGAGGAATCGACCGCTGACTGCTCAGGACGCCTGCAAAACCGCAACAAAGTAGCAAAGACGATTACTGCAACCTTGTATCGCTGATCCTGCCGCCTTCTCGACTGTTTTCCTGGTGGTGCATGCTGTGGGGGTAGTCTGCCTCCTCTCTGCACTAGAAGCTCCGAAGAAATCTCCTGTGGGACGACGGAATCCTCCCCCTGAAACCGTAGGCACCAAAAGAACTGCATCACCGGTCCTCTGGGTCCCCTCTTAGCACGACGAGCGTGGTCCCTGGAACTCAGCAACTCTGTCCAAGTGACTCCCACAGTCCAGTGACTCTTCAGTCCAAGTTTGTTGGAGGTAAGTCCTTGCCTCCCCACGCTAGACTGCATTGCTGGGTACCGCGTGATTTGCAGCTGCTCCGGCTCCTGTGCACTCTTCCAGGATTTCCTTTGTGCACAGCCAAGCCTGGGTCCCGACACTCTAACCTGCAGTGCACAACCTCCTGAGTTGTCCTCCGGCGTTGTGGGATCTCCTTTTGTGACTTCGGGTGAGCTCCGGTTCACTCCTCTTTGTAGTGCCTGTTCCAGCACTTCTGAAGGTGCTGCCTGCTTCTGTGAGGGATTCCTATCTTGCTGGGTGCCCCCTCTGTCTCCTCACACAATTGGCGACATCCTGGTCCCTCCTGGGCCACAGCAGCATCCAAAAACCCTAACTGTGACCCTTGCAGCTAGCAAGGCTTGTTTGCGGTCTTTCTGCATGGGAACACCTCTGCAAGCTTCTTCACGACGTGGGACATCCATCCTCCAAAGGAGAAGTTCCTAGTCCTCTTCGTTCTTACAGAATCCACAGCTTCTACCATCCAGTGGCAGCTCCTTTGCACCCTCAGCTGGCATTTCCTGGGCATTTGCTCAATCTCGACTTTGTCGCGACTCTTGGACTTGGTTCCCTTGTTCCACAGGTACTCTCGTCCGGAAATCCACTTTGGTTGCATTGCTGGCGTTGGTCTTCCCTGCAGAATTCCCCTATCACGACTTCTGTGCTCTCTGGGGAATATAGGTGCACTTTGCACCTACTTTTCAGGGTCTTGGGGTGGGCTATTTTTCAAACCCTCACTGTTTTATTACAGTCCCAGCGACCCTCTACAAGCTCACATAGGTTTGGGGTCCATTCATGGTTCGCATTCCACTTCTAGAGGATATGGTTTGTGTTGCCCCTGTACCTATGTGCTCCTATTGCAATCTACTGTAATTTTACATTGCTTGCATTACTTCCTTTTGCTATTACTGCATATTTTTGGTATTGCGTACATATATCTTGTGTGTATTTGCTATCCTCATACTGAGGGTACTCACTGAGATACTTTTGGCATATTGTCATAAAAATAAAGTACCTTTATTTTTAGTATATCTGTGTATTGTGTTTTCTTATTATATTGTGCATATGACACCAGTGGTATAGTAGGAGCTCTGCATGTCTCCTAGTTCAGCTTAAGCTGCTCTGCTATAGCGACCTTCTACCAGCCTAAGCTGCTAGAAACACCTCTTCTACACTAATAAGGGATAACTGGACCTGGTACATTGTGTAAGTACCCCTTGGTACCCACTACAAGCCAGGCCAGCCTCCTACAGACACATCTAATGTTACTCTTCCATTTGTTTCCTTTCAGATCTGGATCATTATCCTTCTACCTTTCTATATGTTCTTCCTCCCTTATGTGCTGTCTCTCGGTTTACTTCTAATTTATGAGTGCTTATATGTCGTTCAATATAGTTATGTCACTCAAGTCGTACTTTATGCTGTTTTTAATATATGGTTTTATTTTGTTTCTTTTTCCATTTGTGAAGCTTGTCTCCCATGTTCCTCTCCCCACATCCTTGTGTATTCAATATGTTTAAGTTGTTTTGTGGAGCGTCCGTGGTCTTGGGCATCCGGTGAAAAGAAAAAATGTACTTTCTCCAAAGTACAACTCCAAAGTTGCCTTTTTGCAGTAAACTCACTCTCATGTTGTGGAATCAGTTATGTTGAAATGACAATGGGTTGGTCTGTTCTTTTTTCTCCAACTAATGAATCACAAGGGTGCTGATGTTATTCACTGCCATAAAACGTTGAAAATCCAAGTTTCATCCATTGAATGTGACAATGGTCGATGGGTATTGGTTGATGCCATCGTTCATACTAAACATGTATCCTTGTTTGAAATGTATGGCTCAGTTGAATCTGATCCTGAATTTTAGTGCAATATTAAGTAAAACTTGCTAATACTGGTACTCCTAACATCATTTTGGTGGGTGACATTACCAATGGTTGGATCGCTTTTGGGATAGGAAGTCTAAATACAAATTTAACCCAGATAAACTCATAAAGCATTCCATTCAGCCATTACTTTTCAACCGTTGGTTGATGTTTGGAAATAGGTAATCCTGATAAGTTTGAATTCACTTTTTTCGCTAATGTCCATCCGACAATGTCCAGAATGGATTATATTTTAGTTACAAAACCCTTACTCCCTTCTATACAATCATCTGAAATAGGTTCCATTTGTATCTCAGCACCAGTAAAGGCCTCCTTGGTTTTATCTTATACTGACTTCAAAACTGGCCTATGGAGATTTAATAATTCATTTTTATCTGATTTTATTTTATTCATTCAAACAATCAAGTAATATCTCCATTTCTAATGTTTGAGATGCTTTCAAAGCCTCATTTAGAGCTTTCACTATAGTGTATTCTGCCAAAAACAAACTGAGTTAAATGTTTAATATCTAACCTAATTTCAATAAATTAAAACACTTGAACATACTTCTTTTACTTCTAAATCTTCCTCAACTTTACATGACTTGATCAAAGCCTAATCGTATGCCAACAAACTTGCTACTAATGATGCATGTAACATTTTGCTCACAGTTAAAGCAAAATTCTACGGAGGTCACAATGCTCGCTTACCGTTGAAAAATAAACACAGAATGTAAAAATAATTGGCCCATTCTTAAGGAATCTACTAATACCACTGATTTCTGATTCTAACATCTCTAGCGCCTTCCAATTCTATTATGAAACACTTTATACAGAAGATACTAACCCATCAGAACCTAATATATAACAGGTTTGTAATGGTCTCGCTAAACCTCCCTCCCTTTCACATTTTTTTAGGAATTAGTGTCTCATATTACACTCCAGGAGATTTTGGGCACAATCAAATTCCTGAAAAGAGCTATGGCACCTGGTCCATATGTATTCTCTACTGAACTTATTTCCTCAGTTTCTGCATTTCTTGCCCCCAAATGATTAGAATTTTATAACTCATTTTTTAATGTGAAAGATAGTGGCTCCTTTTTAGAAGACTTGTTATTATCCCCAAACCTGATAAAGACCCCACCATTTGCAAAAATGTTCAAACCATTTCATTGATCAATTACAATTGCAAAATTTACGTCAAAATTCTAGCATCCCGACTTGAAACTGTTGTACCACTTCTTGTCAAATCTGACCAATCTGGCTTTATTAAGGGCAGTCAGACAATGCCAGGATGTTCTCTAACATTCTTGCGCCGGGGGAAAAAGCAATATTTATTTTGCAGTCCTGTCCCTAGATACTGAAAAAGCTTTAATCACTTCAATTGGCAACTTACCTTTACCACTGGTTTGGCTTTGGCACAAAACTGTATTTCATTTATAAAATTACTGAATTCTGACACCGTGCTAGTCTTTTTGTCAATGGTTGTTTTCCTCCTTATTTTTGTTTACATTGAGGTAGTCTACAAGGTTGCCCTTTCCCTCTTCCCCCTTTACTGTTTCTTCTTTGCCTAGAACCATTTCTTGAACAAATACTTTGTGATCTTATTTCTGGATTCAAACAAAATTCCCCAGAAGTTCAGCTATCTGCCTATGCAGATGATATTTTATGGGGCTGTCTAGGAGTTCGGCTGACAAAAACACCCATCTGTCAAACTCCTGCCAGCCCCATTGCGACTTTTCCACTGGGCTGACCGGCAGGAACCAATGTTTCAACTGGTCAGCCCAATGGAAAAGGTGCAGCAGCATTGTGGCCGGCTCATAATAGAGCCGGCGGCAATGCTGCTGCACACAGGGGGCACCAGCACCCTCAAAATGTGCACTGATTGCACAGCAGATACTGCACATTTCGAGGGTGCTGGACAGGGGGACCCCTGCATGGCCCATGCCGTACACATGAGCAGTGCAGGGGATCCCATGTGATCCTTGCACTTGTTCTGGTTGAACCACCATGAAAATGCTGGCAGAGAACAAGGTTCTAATCAGCAGGGTAATGCTGAGTTCAGCGCCACCATAGCTGATTACAACCAACACTGTTATCAGCCCATCCAGCTCTAAGATCCTGGTGAAGATGGCAGTAGGTTGGAAGATCTGTACACTAACCTCGTAATGTGGCACTCAGAACGCCACAGCTGCAGCGGACCGACAGGCACTACAAGGGTGGCTGTCTTCAGACCCCCAGCCTTGCAATCAGGCCCTATATTTCCAATTCCTTGACCTCCCTAGATCATTTCATGCAGGAGATCACATTATACTCTAGTATTTCCTGATGTAAACTTAGCTTTCCAAAACTGAAATTTTACCTTTGAACTTTTACTTTTGAACACCTCTTGTTATCGTTATATGTTCACTAAGACTAATTTTACATGGTGTTTCTCCAGAATTAAATATGTTGTTGTTTGGTTTTTCTCTAGCATAGTTAACATACTGAACCACAATTTTGTGACATTAAAATCTAAATTATAAACATTAATTTCTACTGGTTTCCTTTGCACCTGAAATGGTGATGTAAACTTGGTACCATTAAATGATGATTGCACCACATGCTCCTTATACAATATCTATGCTACCCTTTAAGATCCCTAATTATTATTTTGAACAAATTGATTCAATTTGTACAAAGTTCTTGTGGGATAATAAACATCCTTGCATTGTCCTCTCTATGCTTCAGCACCCAAAAAATGAAGGGCATGTATGATTTCCTGATTTAAAGCTTTATCATTCTGCTTTTCTGATTCTGAAAATGTTATGCCCTGATTAATGACTTTCAAAACTCGCCCTCCCCATGAAGGATCACCTTCAAACAATCCCTACTGAATGGTTTCGTATTCAAAGATATCATTCATAGGTCTCATTGTACTTTTATGTCTAAAAAATCACATTTTAATATATTCTCATCATTTATTACATACATTATTTTCTACTCATCTTGATTGTCAACACTGTTTTTATCCTCATCAATTTGGTGTAATAAATTTCTTAAATGTCATCATAAATCTTTTAACTATAAACAAAGGAAGGAGAAGGGTATTATGTTTGTTCACCAGTTTGTAAAAGACAATTCTATTGTCCCTTAGTCTCAATTACAAACACAATATCACTCACCTAACTCCTTTGTAAAAGAAAATGAATTAATTTCCTCCTCTCTCCATTCTTTTTTCCTCATCCACCAGTTCCCTCCTTTACCAGTCACACCCATGCCTCTGACACCTTGGATGTGGTCCATCATGGCTCTATTCACAAAGATGCTTATATAAATATATATATTCACCATTGTTGTTACCTAAGTTTGTTAGAACTAAAAGAAGCAGATCTATCTGTGTAATGTTCTGCACAACTCTGGGACATAAATTATTCAATACCTCTAAAGCTGTTAGCATCACTCAGTCCCTACTTTTTGTTTACAATAAGGCTGTTACTACCCCAGAATGTACTACTATATTTGACCAATCTGCATGGATGTCAATTCACCAAAAGACCAGGGGTAGCGGAAGTGACATCACGTGCCCTTGGACCTCCACTTTCACTCACACACGCATTACATATACACACAAATTCACACATACACACACACTCTCACATAAACACACTCTCACCTGCAAGCACGTACACAACATACATTTAAAAGCATTTTTACTTACCTCAGCTGCCATGGAAGGGCATGTTCCCAGGTAATTCTACCCCATTTGTATTACACTAATGGTGAATAATATTTTATTATTCACTATTAGTGTAATGAAAATTGACAGAAAACAAAGAGAGTCTGACGTCCATAAGGACGAGTTGCCACTATATTCCTGGCACTGAATTTGCCACCTCTGAAGCCAGGGGTTGCAAAGGCAGTACCAGGGGTCACAAAGGACTAGACAGGGGTTGCAGCTGTGAACCCTGGCAGCCCCTAAATGACGTAGATGCCCATCTGCTTCTTCACTATGTTGGTCATGCTCCATCTGCAATAGCTCTTTAACATATTTGTTATATTCTTGCTCTCATGTTAAAAAGTATATTTGGCCTAAATGTTTAAAGATTTTCAAATGTATTACACCACTAACTTTCTAAAATGTTTTCTTAGATTCCTTAGCAACTAGCTTTGAACAATTATCTGCTAAGCCTTTACTGTTTGAGCTTTTCATTGCATTTGCTTTTAAAGTTATATGTTCTTGCTGGAAAGAAGCTTCTAAACTATCTAGGTTAATATGGTGGAACTTTGCATGAGATAAACTTAGAATTTGAAATTGTTTCTTCATTGATGCTACATCAGAAGATTAAATATTGTTTATATTGGTTACCTTTCACTACTTGTCTTTCCTCACCCTCATAAGTACTCTAATAAAATATTTCTCTATTCTTCTCCATTTCCTGGTTCTTTTCTATTTCACTCTACTTTTTTACTCTTCTTCTTACTCTCTTTTCCCTTCTATCTCCTCTTTCTTTTATATAAAATGATGAAATGATCTTTTTTTACATAATTTTGCCTCTTGAAATTGTAATAATTGTAGATGATTGAATTTCTTAACAAATGTTGTTTCTTTTGGTATTGCACTTTGGATTTTCAATAAAAATCATTTTACAAAAAAATACAGCATTTGGTTCAGGCCTACACTTTGTATCAACTTTTACAGATGTGGAAGCAGTAGAAAACGTAGTCCAGCACAGCCCTTCCCAACAATCTGGTCAGTAAACAGGACTACAGATGAAATATGATGTGCAACTACCGACAGCACGCCTGCTGCAAAAGACGCATCCAGAAACACTGCCTAGGCAGGAACGAATACCACATTTAATGAATGTCTGGAGCATAAATCAGATAAATACAGTTGAAGCCATAATTTGTAGCAGCAAAACTAATTTATTAAACCACATCCATTTGGTTATAAGATACTACCAGAAAGAATTATTTTGAATCCAATATACACATGTCTCAAAAACATTCAATAGAATGAACCAAGATAAATAGTGTGCATGTGATCATCCAATACATTATATGAGATGGATCTGTCCCTATTACAAAAATAGCAACAAATGATCAAATATGCAGTTGTCCAAGTACATCCGATACACCTAACACATGTTTTGTCTTAATTAAGACTTCTTCAGGGCTGTGAGGAAAAACATAAAAGATATACATACATATTCAAAAGAAAGAGACATGCTGATACTCATAAGCAATACATAGTTGTCCTATCTTAATTTAAAAGTGATAAAAGAAGGAAAAAAGACTGTGTATTAACACAGATAAAACTTGAAGTTATATACACTAACTACATGCACAAAAAAACAACCACCAAATTTAGAAAAAATTAGGGCTATCTATTCTTCCAAAGTTAACTCTGAACAGTGAGAGAATCCACCTCCGGGCTGAGCCACCGGTCCTGAGGGCGCTCAAAAGAAAATGCTTCCATGCAACTCTTTAACTGTTAAAATCATGGATATAGTAAACAGACTAATCACATGACAATTCGATCATAAGGGCTATGTTAAAATGAGCCCGATATGATCAGACTAACCCATTTTTTAACACATACCACAAAATTACACAGCAGCGATAGCCCTCGTCTTTTGCTCACTCAAGTTCACAGACAAGGTATTTGGAGGGCACAGAGAAGATTCCAATGTAGTAACATTGAGATGCAATCCTCCAAAGGAAAGTACTGCCATGTTACATTTTGACTAATTCGACCATTGATATAGAAAGCAGACTCCTCATGAAAATTCTTCCATCTGTCGACACAGTACTGGCAGCCATACTGTAAAAGGCCCTATAACACCAAGCAAACCCATTACAAAGCCAAATACAGTGATAAATCATAACAGTGATAGCCACCATATTATAGTGAGTCCCATCCATCCAGGTGAACCTTGTTTATTACATAAGGACAGATAATTCTTAAAAGAAATGGTGAATGTTACAGTGCATTCATTTTTGTTGACACATGAAGTTTGGTCAGCCGATCAAGGCAAAATGCAAAGTTATGTGTAAATAATCAGTACAGATGTGTTTCTAAAACATCGCCATGATTGTTACTGAACACATACTGGCAAGCAATCCGCAGGTATACTAACCAATATTCTCCTAAGATTCTGTTAGAAATGGGGTCTTTGGTTGGCAGTCAGGTTACCCCATGTCCAAGCAAGGACCCTCACTCTAGTCAGGGTACAACACACACAATCCAAATTATCCTGTGCCCACCCTCTGGTAGCTTGGCACTGAGCAGTCAGGCTTAACTTAGAAGGCAATGTGTAAAGTGTTTGTGCAATAAATCATACAGTAACACAATATAGCGCCACAAAAATATACCACACAGTGTTTAGAAACATATATAATATTTATCTGGATATTTGCAGGACAAAACAATCAAGGATGCAATAAGTAAATGTAGAGATATCACTCAAAATTGATATAAAGACGCTAAACTGCGCTAACGCAGTTTAGCGTCAAAAAGTTTAGCGCCGGCATACGCCATTCTGAAGCGCCATGCGGGCGCCGTATTTATTGAATGGCGTTAGCCGGCGCTAGCAGACCGGCGCTGCCTGGTGTGCGTGGAAAAAAAACACGTACACCAGGCAGCGCCGGCGTTGGGGAAAATGGCGTTAGGGCGTCTTAAAAATGGTGCAAGTCAGGTTGACGCTAAAAAATCGCCTCCACCCGATTTGCGCCATTTTTAACGACGCCCAGACGCCATTTACATGACTCCTGTCTTAGTAAAGACAGGAGTCATGCCCCCTTGCCCAATGGCCATGCCCAGGGGACTTATGTCCCCTGGGCATGGTCATTGGGCATTGAGGCATGTAGGGGGGCACAAATCAGGCCCCCCTATGCCCAAAAAAAATATAAAAAAAATAAAAAAATTATACTTACCTGAACTTACCTGAATGTCCCTGGGATGGGTCCCTAAATCCTTGGGTGTCCTCCTGGGGTGGGCAAGGGTGGCAGGGGGGGTCCCTGGGGGCATGGGAGGGCAGCTGTGGGCTCATTTTGAGCCCACAGGTCCCTTAACGCCTGCCCTGACCCAGGCGTTAAAAAGAGGCGCAAATGCGGGGTTTTTTGCCCCGCCTACTCCCGGGTGTGATTTTTGCCCGGGAGTATAAATACGACGCATTTGTGTCGCAGTCATTTTTTTGGACGGGAACGCCTACCTTGCATCTCATTAACGCAAGGAAGGCGTTCACGCAAAAAAATGACTCTCTTTCCTCATACTTTGGCGCTAGACGCGTCTAACGCCAAAGTATAAATATGGCGTTAGTTTTGCGCCGAATTTGCGTCGAAAAAAACGACGCTAATTCGGCGCAAACGGAGTATAAATATGCCCCAAAGTGTCTTAAGTCTTTTTAAAGCAAACAAAGTCTCTTTTAAGCACAAAGTACCTGGTTTGTGTGAAAAATCTCCTCAATGGCCCGCAGAGGAGGAGAAGCATGGAAACAAAGGGGGTGTGCGTTGATTTCTCTGGCCGCACACAGTGATGCGTTGTTTAGTTTCCACGCAGGGATGGCTGTGCGTCGATTTCCGGCGCTCGTTCGTGGATCCTCTTCAGGTTGCATGGTTTTCTGACGCCCCGGGGTTTGTGCGTGGAATCCTGGGCTTGTGGAGAGGAGACCCATTCAAAATGTAGATGTATGCAAGTGAGGCTGAGTATCCTGTGTTTGGGGTGTGTCTGAGTGAATGCACAAAGAGCTGCCAACTAAACCCAGCTGGACGTGGATTGTAAGGCACAGAAAGATTTAAGTGCAGAGAAATACTCATTTTCTAAAAGTGACATTTCTAAAATAGTAATATTAAATCCGACTTCACCAGTCAGCAGGATTTTTTATCACCATTCTGGCCATACCAAATAGGACCTTCCTACTCCTTTCAGATCAGCAGCTACCACTCAAACAATATATGAGGACAGCCCCAATGTTAGCCTATGAAGGGAGCAGGCCTCACAGCAGTGTAAAGACGAATTTGGGAGTTTTACACTACCAGGACATGTAAACTACATAGGTACATGTCCTGCCTTTTGGCTACACAGCACCCTGCCCTGTGGGTTACCTAGGGCATACCTTAGGGGTGTCATATGTAGAAAAAGGGGAGTTTTAGGCTTGGCAAGTACTTTTAAATGCCAAGTCGAATTGGCAGTGAGACTGCACACACAGGCCTTGCAATGGCAGGCCTGAGACAAGGTTAAGGGGCTACTTAAGTGGGTGGCACAACCAGTGCTGCAGGCCAACTAGTAGCATTTAAACTACAGGCCCTGGGCACATATAGTGCACAGTACTAGGGACTTATAAGTAAATTAAAAAGTCCAATTGGGTATGATCCAATGTTACCATGTTTAAAGGGAGAGCGCATATGCACTTTGGCACTGGTTAGCAGTGGTAAAGTGCGCAGAGTCTAAAAACCAGCAAAAACTGTATCCAAAAAGTGAAGGGAGGCAGACAAAAAGTTAGGGGTGACCACCCTAAGGCTCTCAGGTCTAACATGTGCCCCCCCCAGCTGAAAGTGGAGAGAGCTACCCAACCTCCTGGGAGCTCTCATCCCTAAGACGGAAGTATCTGGAGAGACCATCAGCGTTGGAATGTCCAAAAAGTGCAGAGAGGCAGGCAAAAAGTTAGGGGTGACCACCCTAAGGCTGTCAGGTCTAACAGATTCCAAAAAAGATATTCAAAATAAGAAGTTTCAATGATGAGTAAGGTTAGTAATCAAGAAAGTTATCAAACCGGTGAATTCACCATAGTGAGCTCAAGCCCAGAATATGACAGGAAGGTGAGAACCCCATATAAAGAAATATCGCCAAGAAGGTGAGAACCACATATAAAGAAATATGATCATAGACCCATCCCACATATATATCATATCCAATATAAAGATAACACGCAATCATTAGTCACAGGATAAACAATCATGAAACGTTTTATATATACCTAGAGAGCCCAACTTGATTTCTACCTAATAATGCATTTCAACAGACATTTAGGACTTAATGATCAGATAGAAAGCTGTGTAATTCCCTATCGACATAAAGACCAGGGTCAATAGCGTGCAGTCTAATTAGCCATTTTGCTTCACATTGACATAATAGCTGCTCTATTTTCACCTTTTAAGGGCATTTTGCCTATTGCAATGCAGGGAATGCAGTCTTAAAGTCTTCTGCATTCCCATGTCTTGCATTATAGTGTATCCACAAAGGAGATTTGCCATCCTTATTGCATATGGCACATATATGTTATTGTATCCTCTTCCATAAGCCCCTGATTGTGCTGCCCATATATATGAGAAAACATTGGCAAATGATGAAATAGACCACAAATCTGGTTCCACAAATGATAAAATCATGAATTAGAAAATATGCACTGTTGTTAAATGGATTTTTTTTACTTTTGACCAAAGTAAATGTGCAGATGCTACACTTGCCAAATTTAAAGAACCCTTTTGGTTGAGACAAAAACCATGTGGTGGCAGTGACCCCAGATTCTGGTTGTAGGAAATTGTGGTACACTGTGTCACAAATGGCATTGTGACACATTGGCCCTCATTCTGACCTTGGCGGGCGGCGGAGGCCGCCCGCCAAAGTCCCGCCGTCAGGTTACCGTTCCGCGGTCGAAAGACCGCGGCGGTAATTCTGACTTTCCCGCTGGGCTGGCGGGCGGTCGCCTTCAGACCGCCAGCCAGCCCAGCGGGAAAGAGGCTTCCACGATGAAGCCGGCTCGGAATCGAGCCGGCGGAGTGGAAGCTGTGCGACGGGTGCAGTTGCACCCGTCGCGTATTTCACTGTCTGCGCAGCAGACAGTGAAATACATGTAGGGGCCCTCTTACGGGGGCCCCTGCAATGCCCATGCCAGTGGCATGGGCACTGCAGGGGCCCCCAGGGGCCCCGCGACCCCCCCTACCGCCATCCGGATCTCGGCGGTCCGACCGCCGGGATCTGGATGGCGGTAGGGGGGGTCGGAATCCCCGCGGCGGTGCAGCAAGCTGCGCCGCCGCGGAGGATTCAATGGGGCCGCGGTACACTGGCGGGACCCCGCCAGTGGTGCCGGTCCGACCGCGGCTTTACCGCCGCGGTCGGAATCCCCATTGGAGCACCGCCGGCCTGTCGGCGGTGCTCCCGCGGTCCTCCGCCCTGGCGGTCAAAGACCGCCAGGGTCAGAATGACCACCATTGTGTTACAAGTGATAATCCTTTTTTTTTAAATAAATGATAGTTTGCTTCTTGGAAACAACATTTTTAAGGTTGCAATCTAGAGTCAGAACATGCCAGTGTTTTGCATGATATTATAAATATCACCACTCTTTCTATTATACGAAGTGATTAGTGCTAAGGGGCATTCATGTTTGCTTTTATTCCATAAAGTAAATAAGGATGATCGTTGGACCTTACAAATTAGTTTTTTGGCATTTTGGATACAGTCCCAGGAGCAGTCCCTGTAGGAGGCTGGCCCTTTATGTAGGGTCCAGGCAACCACATATTGGTTTCCAGAGGTAAAAGCTAGATCACCTAATGCTCTAATTTCTGAGGTAGCTTGGTCGAGCAGTTAGGCCAATCTTGGAGAAGTGCAAAGCATTTGTTGTTCTCATATCATCAATCATGCAACTCACATATTCAAAGGAATAACTTGAGACCAATATAAAAAAAATACTTCAGATTTTTAAATAAATATTAAGACCATGATTATCAAAATTGGTTAAGTACTTAAAGATATGGATTTTTGATGTTTTAATAAATGCAGTCTTTCTGTGCATAATTATGCACCATATGAATCAATAGGAAGACACCTTTAAAAATGGCTATAAAATCACACACTTGCTTTACCAAGTTCTACTTTTGCAGGTTGGTTGAGGTCATTGGTGGGCACATTGTGCCAGCTAGAGGAGTTCATGTGGCTCCCAGTTACGATGGGAGCAGCATTGAAAAGTCTCTTGGAGCTAATGCATAGCCACTGAGGGGGATCACTTGGAAAAGGTCTGCTATTGCAAGGTGAAAGGTGGTTCCTTGGGGTCCCCCTTGGGTGTTGAGGTCACAAGGGGCGAGGGACCCTTCGGGAAGAGCTGGTTCTTTGTTTCAGGACACAGGACGGCTGTGTGCAGAGCGAGTCGGTGTGCCCTTTAGAACTGGAGGTAGTTCTCTTTGTTGGTCGCTTACAGGACAATGGGGCACTCCGGTGGAAGGTCTGTGGTGTTCTTGAAGTCCCTCAACTAGGGCTTTCTCCTGGTCCTTTTTCAGCTCTGGACAAGCAGGTTTTCTTGGTGGCCGACATCAGCTGACCAATACCCAAGGTATTGTTACTGTACGCCCACTAGAGGGCGCAGTGACACCAAACTTGGCACACTTGCAGGGTCGACCTGGTGGTCATCAATGTGTCATTGGGTCCGGCTGCAACTTCCAGTTTGGGAGATATCAGCCAGTCAGTGAAGTGAACCTCACTGAGTGGCTGGTTCTTGATTTGTTGCAGAGTGGTAACTCCACTCTGGAGGGAGATCTTGGGTGACTCGTGAAGCCTGGAGGTCCTCTGGGTTTCTTGAGGTCAGTCCAGTGTCCAGCTGCTCCTCAGTGGCGATTGTCGTGTCCTGGGTGCAGCAGGCAAGGTTTGGCACCTTTTCTTTGTGCAGCAGGTCCACAGTTCTCGTGCCTTTAATCTTCTTTGGGCTAGCCTTCTTTGTGTTCTTTGAATTTGATTCCTTGCTCTAGGGATGCCCACTAAATACTAAAAGAATTTACCAGGTAAGTATTCATTTCATTCATTCTTTCCTATGCCTAACCCTTCACCTCCTCACTTCTAGACTTCCAATAACCGTGCTTAGATTCAATCTCTTATGATGTAACACAGAAAGCTAGGTTTCACCATGTGCCCTGGATAATATCCTGTAGCTATATGGTATAAAGCTTACCAGATGCAATATGGTACCAGTGAAAAGAAAGGAAAGAGACATGGGAAAAGGAAAGTCTTAAACTGTCTTGATGGGTTTCTAATTCTAATTAATCCTGTGCAAATTGGTGATGGTGGGGAAAATGCAAGCCTTCTTAAAAAAAAAAAGATTTGCTTTACGCATGAAAAAAACCCAGACCCATTTTTGTACGGTAAAAAAAATAGCTATATCCAGTGCTTTGAAATTCACCTGGGTAGGTCACAGCACTTGGGGAGGAAGGGCATATGTCGGTGGAGTCCACCACTTCGTGGACCAGTCGTTGTCCTCTGGGTCGGCTCCGTCACCTTCCTTCTTCTTTGGGGTCCCTTAGGTTAGGAAAAGCTGTACCAATGCTTACCATAGCCGGGACTGTAGTCATTCTGCTCATCTCTGCAGTTGCCTCTTCCATTCTATTCCTTGTTGTCCTCCCTGACATGCTCCTTTACACTTTGTTTATTTCTCTTTATTATTTGCTGTTCTCTGTATCTTTTCTTATCCAGGCATTGACCCCTAGCCCTGGCGGAATGAGTCCTTCATTAGTTTAAACAATATTTGAGGACCATAAACCCTCCCAGCCTATTCTTCCTATGATTCCTCTGTGTTATTTATTTTTATTTTTTCTTTATAAAGACCCCTCTACTTGGGATTAGTGTTGTTGTGGAACCGCCAGAATTGATCTCAGGCAAGTGTTTATTTTCTAACCACTATCCCTCACACACAGAAAACTACATTTCCTAAAGACAGAGTTGCAGCTTCAACCAGTTGAAGATCAGGAAACTCAGATACACTTCTAGGTCAATAGTGGGAGAGAGAGTCTTTAGACCTGACTCACAATGAGCTCCTTGACTGACAACAGAAGTTGTTGTGACTTCTCGCTATTCACATTATTTAACTTCAGACTTCATTTTTTCCTTCACATTTCATGTTTTTCCGCTGTTTAGCATGCCTTAGTACCCCTGAACCCTCCTCTGTTTTGATTCGTTATCTGTTTTCTTAACCTTTTCATAGCTTGTTTCTGCCATCAAGTCTCCCTTCTTCCCAGGCTGCCGTGGCCTTTATGTTCATCTCCTGTCTTGGTTTCATGGTACATTAGGGGCTAGTTACAGGGTACCATCTGAAAGTGTAGAGACTCAATCCACACTCGGTAATTGGTAAGTTACAAGTTTATTCGGGGGACAGGAGTACACGTCCATACAACTCATGAAGCTCTTCCAACTGTCAACCCTTCATTCACTATTTTAGAATCTCATTATACACATGAACATGCATCTGGTATCCTGGATACCACATCTCTTCTCTTTAAACAACAAAGGAATAAATAACAATATATAGGTATATACTTATTAATACAATAATACAGTATGATTATGAGTCCTTAACTATTTACTATTCTAATTCATAAAATTGATAAAAATTCATTTATTCAAACCACTTTTCAATTGATTATATAATCACTGTATTTTTTTGGTGTAATAACAGATCTGCCCATCTGAGATACTATGCAACCCATATCATCTCTCGGAACACTAACTTCAGGTTGAGGATCACCAGCATCACCACTACTATGTACTACTCCATATCTATTATTCATCATTACATTTTCCCTTGTAGATTGTGAATTACATGTATTGGAAGTATTTGAAGTATTGACACACTCATCCCACACCCCAATCATGGTTCAAAGAAAGATTTTTCATCTTCCTATCTTGTTCCCAATTTAAAATCTTGTTACATCTTGACATTCTACTAAAGTGCTATACCTCCTCGTTGTTCAAGGCTGATCCTGCATACACTTCTTTCACTTGTAATGGGCTTGAAAACTTGCTGTCACACTTTTTAACTTTACACCCTAACTTCACCCTGGTCCAATCACCATGTTCTAAACACACTTCTTTTACACCACATTTTTTGTTATAATATTCTTTATATACTTCTTGCATTACCTGTAAGTTCCTCTTCACCACAGCAGAAACCCATTTGCTACATCATTTCAAATTCATCCAGGCCCTCCCTCTCAAGATGCGGAAGGGACTATACCCTGTAACAGTTGGTGTTATCCTATAAGCCCATATAGTTTTAGCTAATTCTTTCTCCCAACCCTTGCCTGTGTTAATAGTTGCTTGCACACTTCCCATCAGCATCCTATTGAACCTTTCTACAATTCCATTTCCGGCTAGATGATAGTTGGGTAGGTTCTTACTTTCTATTCCGTTCCTAGTAAGAAAATCCAGCAATTTTTTTGCTGTGAATTGTGGTCCATTAACACTTAGGATTGTTCATGCAAAAATATTTTATCCAAGACAGGAACCAAAATATTTAGGTAGACCCCATGAGTAAAGAATAGGTCCTAATATGTCTACACTAAGGTCTTCTCAAGGATGTTCTGCATACTCTCTTTCACCTAAAGGGGGGCGAAACATAGATCGTGCTTTATCTGAATTTGAACACATTTTACAATTTCATACAAACCCTCTTGTATCTTTATCAATGCCTGGCCACCAATATAATGATTTCACTCTTTTTTGAGTTTCACAATACCTAAGTTTCCTTCATGAATAATTTGCATGATCCTCTCTCTTAACCCTTTGGTGGTAGTACCCTTTCACCTCTGAGAATATGACCTGTATTGCTGATAGATAATTGCTCTCAGATATCCCATAATTTCCTACACTCTTCTCTTAATTTACCTTTCTCCAACTACCCTTTAACAATGTGCGATTTTGTAGTAATTAAATCTTCATCCTCCATACACTTGGTCTCCCAATCTTCTATAGATACAATTCTGTCTCCTTCGTTAACTAATGCTACCTCGTACTCATCCCAAGTATTCTTAACTCATTCATTTAATAGTAAAGGAGAACGACTCAGATCATCTGCTACTTTGTTTTTGTTTCCTGGTAAATATTCTACATCATAGACAAAATAAAATAGCCTAAGTGTAATCCTAGATATTTGTGGCTTTCATTATCCCACTAGATGTGAATACTTTAACCAACGTTATGTAATCCATGCATATCACAAATCTGGCCTCCCACAAGTATAATCTAAATTTCTCTAAAGGCCACACAGCAGCCAGCATTTCTCTCTCAATAACCGAAAATTTCTCCTCTGCAGGGGATAAAGATCTAGAAGCATAAGAAATTGTATGTTCATTGCCCGTCTCTGAAACATGGATTAAGATTGCCCCTAACCCTTTGCCACTGGTGTCAGTGGTTACTATGCCACATGGTCCAATTTCAAATCCTTGTAAATGATCAGCTGTGCACATGTCACTTTTAATGTCCTCAAAATCCTCCTGAAGTATAGCGTTCCACTCAAACAATCGTTTGGCTTTCAACAATTGCTTTAGACTATGAATTTTCATTGTGAAACATTTTACAAATTTCAAATAAAACTCTGCTAGACCAAGGAATGATCTGACATCATTCTTTGAAGTGGGAGACAGAGCTTTGCTGATGGCTTCTATTATGTTATTCTCAGGTGATGTCCCATTTTCACTTACTTCATGTCTTAAATATGATACAGACTTTAACGCAAATTTGCATTTACTCGTTTCTGCAGTGAGTCTTTTGTCATCTAATTTCTTTAACACAAATCTAATCTCTGATCATGCTGTTTCTCATCTCGACTCATCACCAATATGTTATCCTGAAAATATGTCATCCTTTTGATGTCTGTGAACAACCTGTGCATGAGTCTTTGAAAAACTGCTGCAGCTGAGGCTAGACTAAATGGCATTCATCTAAATCTATAGCAACCAAAAGGGGTTATTAACAATGTAAAACATCTACTGGAGGGATGCAGCATAATTTGGTGATATGCTGATATTAAATCAATAGTGGAGAACCATTTACAATCTTTAGACTGAGAAAGAAGTTCTTTAAGTCTAGGAAGAGGAAAACTGTCCACAACAATGTTTCACTCAAATCTCTTAGGTCAATGCATAACCTTATCTTTCCATTGGGTTTGCAAGCTACTAAAACTGGAGCCAACCATTCTGTACTTTCCACTGCCTCAATTATTCCCTTGCTCTTTAAATCATATAGATGTTCCATAACACTATCTCTAAGGCCTAATGGTATATTCCTTGCCTTATGACTAATGGGGTTCTTTCCCTGTTTGAGAAAAATCTTATGACAGAATCCTTCTAAATTTTCCACCTTACCAGGATAATGTAATTTTAGTTATTTTTCCATGTTAAGCACAGGTTCACCTAACATCATGACTTTATCTTTACTGTTAGACTCAAGTGTGATCCCTAGATTACCCTGATCAACCCATCCTAATACTGAGGGATCTTTCTCGGTTATGTATAACTTCCCTCGTGTTTGCCTGCCTTGAAATTCAAATGTGACTTCTTTATCTCCTACCATAGTAATAACTTCTCCTGTGAATGTAACAGGGTGTATATCTGTGGGTTTCCTCACGATACACTACAAGTCATGATGAGAGTTATTGCAAGAACCAAGCAAGACTGCAATCAACAAGTGGTGGATTCCTGGACCTGAAGACCTGGGAAGAAATTAGACCAAGTCCAGAAGTCACAGAAGGTTCCAGGAAGGACAGGAGCCTCTGCTAACCCAGGAGATGGTGCAAGAAGTTGGAAGAAGACTGCAGAAGAGCACCAAAGGAGATGGCTGTAGGTTCCTGAGTGGTGCAGGAGATCTCCCACGTCGAGATGTTGGATGCAGGTTGTTTCCATTGCTGGATTCCTCCAACAAGCCTTGGTTCAAGCAAGGTCTCGATTTGCATCAAAATGGCACTGCCGGGACCCAGGAGGGACCTGGGACCCTCAACTCAGACTGAGGAGGCAGAGGGGGCACCGAACACTGGAGAGATTCCACAGATGACCAGGCACCACCCACGGGAGTCCCAGGAAACAGGGACAAAGAAGGGACAAATTGCGGTTGGTGCAGCACAACAAAGGAAGGTCCCATGCCGCCAAAGAATAACTTAGCGAGTTGTGCGTTGCAGGATGGAGTGCTGGGGACCTGTGCGACACTGTACATGAAGGATTCTTGGAAGACGTGCACAGAAGCCCAAGGAGCTAGAGATGACGCAGTGCCCATGAGTACTGTCGCAAACTCGGAAGGCAAGCTCTTACCTCCTCCAAATTTGGACAGCTGGACCTTAGGACAGTCTGAGTGAGATGGTTCAGATGAGTCCACCGTCTGTGTTCCAGGGAGCACGCTCGTCGTCAGGAGAGGAATCCCAGAGAACCGGTTGTTGTCTTGAAAGGTGCCTGCAGGAGCAGGTAAGTGACTCTGTCACTCCACGGGAGATTCCTTCGGTTCTTCTGGTGCAGGGTAAATACAGGGAGTCCTCAGAGCACGCACGCCTTGGAAACTGTTGCAAATGCTGGCTGGAGCTGAAGTTGGAGGTCATAAGAGTCATCCTGGATGAGTAAGTGGTTGATCTGACAGTCAGAAGTTGAAGCAGAGGATGCAGAGGATTCCCTGAGGAGTCTTGCAAGCTGAATCTGAAGAGGAACCCACAGGAGAGACCCTAAATAGCACTGAGAGGGCAATTGGCTACCTACCCAGGTATACACCTATCAGGAGGGGTCTCTGAGGTCACCTGCTGGCACTGGCCACTCAGAGATCTCCAGAGTGTCCCCACACCTTGATAAACAAGATGGATAACACCAGGGACACACTGGAGGAGCTCAGGGCACCACTCCTGGGGTAGTGATGGACAGGGGAGTGGTCACTCCCCTTTCCTTTGTCCAGTTTCGCACCAGAGCAGGGACTGGGGGTCCCTGAACCAGTGTAGACGGGTTTATGCAAGGAGGGCACCATCTGTGCACTTCAAAGCAATGTCAGAGGCTCTGGGAGACTACCACTTCCAAGCCTGTAACACCTATTTCCAAAAGGAGAGGGTATAACACCCTCCTCTCACAGGAAATGCTGTGTTCTGCCTTCCTGGGAATGAGCTTCTCAGACCCCAGGAGGGCAGAACCCTGTCTGTGGGGTGGCAGCAGCTGTAGCTGCAGTGCAAGCCTCAGCAAGCTGGTTTGGCCGTACTGGAGGTCCATGGTGGAGCCCCCAGGATGCGTGGGATTGTCCCTGCCATATCATATTTGGACTTAGGGGACAAATCCATGATCTTAGAGACCTTACATAGCCATATTTGGAGTTACCATTGTGAAGCTACATATAAGTATTGACCTATATGTAGTTCACACGTGTAATGGTACCCCCGCACTCACAAAGTCCGGGGAATTGTATGGACAGCATGGGGGCACCTTTGTTAGTGCAAGGGTGACCTCACACTTAGCAACTTTGCACCTAGCCTTCAGTGAATGAAGGTTAGACATACAGGTGACTTATAGGTTACTTAAGTGCAGTGCAAATGGCTGTGAAATAGTGTGTGCACTATTTCACACAGGCTGCATGGCAGTCCTGAATAAGGTTTTGTCTGAGCTCCTTATGGGTGGCAAACGAAATGCTGCAGCCCAGAAGGATTTCTTGGAACCCAAATTCCCTGGTTACCTAGGTACCATTTACTAGGGACTTACAAGGGGGGGGTCCAGTGTGCCAATTGGAACTGGAATATGAAGTCACTAAACTATACTGACTAATTTGAAAGCAGAGAGAGCATAAGCACTGGGGCTCTGGTTAGCAGAACTTCAGTGACACAGTTAAGCACTACTGACAACACACACATATGCCGTAAACTATGAGCACTGGGGTCCTCGCTAGCAGTATCCCAGTGAGACAGTAAAAACACACTGATACACACTCACAAACAGGCCAAAAGTGGGGGTAACCATGCTAGGAAGAGGCTACTTTCTCACATAACCCCCCGAAACGAAGGACAATAAGGCTAACCTTGGCCAGTTGAGACTTTATTGTCTAAGTGGTGATAAGTGAAGACTAGATCTGCAATAGATTGGTTACTCCCATTATCCTCCACTGTATGGTTACTTCCCTGTGGGGATGTGAACCACCCTGTTTAGAGATTTTTACCTATCCAACAGTGTGAGTTTAAATACTCAGAGTTTCTATTAGTATGTTTTAAAGTTGGGCAGGTGGATTGGTCCACTGCGCCTATGTCAAATGAAGAGAATGCTAGATAGGGATGCTGTCTCAATAAAGCCATAGCTGGGCAAAAAGTTTGGCTGTAAGAGAGAACAGGGTTGCTGTTTGTCTTGGAGCAGGGCGGGGCTGCTGTCCTATAAGCTCAACACTAGGACATGGCTGCTGTCCTAAATGTTCAGAGGTAGTACAGGGCTGCTGTAGTAGAGTTTCTCTGGGAGGGTTGGAGTGTTGCTCCATATTTACTAAAATGGTACAGTTTTGCACATCTGCTTTAGTGGTTCCACAGAGAGGTACTTTTATCTCTGGGACTCCAGCTGTGATAGCTGAGGGCTCCTTTGGTACAGGTTCCACCCCAGGGGAAGTTTCTTCCACCACAGGGATGCTACCCTTAGTGGCAGGGTGGGGAAGGGTTACTTTGATACCCTTTTTACCTGTTGGTGGAGAGGGATCCTGAGATTTCAGGCCTTTTTCTCTCCTTTGCTTTTTCATTTAAACAGAAAGGAGAGGAAGCAATTCCTCAGGGATACCCAGCATGGATGCATGGGTCCTAAACTCTACCTCAGCCCAACCTGAGGTCTCTAGGACATTCCCTAAGAGACAATCTACAGGTAAGCTAGGTGATACCACCACCTGCTTTGGGCCAGTAACTCCACCCCAACTAAGATGAACTACAGCTAAGGGGAGAGTCTGTGTGGAGTTGTTGACATCAGTAACTTGGTACTTCTGTCCAAGGAGGTGTTGTGCAGGTGACACCAAGTTTTCAGTCACCAAAGTGATGCTGGCACCTGTGTCCCTGTAGGCCTGGGCCTCAACACCATTTATTTAAATTGACTGCTTGTACTTATCCATGTGAAGGGGACAAGCATCCAAGGTGGCAAGGCCAATGCCACCAGGTGTGACAGAAACTGTCTTGGGACTGTCTACCCCAGTCTTTATAATGGACCCAAAAGTGAACCCAACTACAGCTTTTGTTTGACTATTGCCAGTAGTCCCACCACTATTACCATGACTGCTAGGGGCACTAGAGTTTGATGTATTAGTGGTGGTAGGCTCAGGGGCTTTAACTGGGCAGGACCTATCCCCTGGCCAATGGCCTTTACCTCTGCACACATAGCACCAAGGCTTTTTAGTGTGTGTAGAGTGAGAAGAAGATGAAGAAGATGATTTATCCCCACCCCCAGAGGAGTGTTTTGCACCTGAAGAAGGATCTTTGTGCTTACTTTTATCAGCATGCTTGTCCTGAGATTTTTCACCATCTTTTTTTGCTTTCCTTGTCACCCCCTGTATGAGCCTTTTTGCTCAACCTTGTTCTGACCCATTCGTCTGCCTTCTTTCCCAATTCTTGGGGATAGGTCAGATCTGAGTCCACAAGACACTGGTGCAACAAATTAGACACACAATTGTCCAATATATGCTCTCTCAGAATTCGATCATACAAACTTTGATAGTCAGTCACCTTACTGCCATTTAACCAACCTTATAGGGCCTTCACTGAATAGTCTACAAACTCTATCCAATCATGTGAAGACTCCTTTCGGGTCTCTCTGAACTTGATCCTATATTGTTCAGTGGCTAAGCCTAGACCATCCAAGAGTGCTCTTTTGAGAATGTGGTAGTTGTCTGAGTCAACCTCCCGGACAATAAGGAGTCTGTCTCTCCCCTTGCCAGTGAAAGACAGACCCAGGATAGCAGCCCACTGTGCTTGAGGGACCCTCTGAACTTTAAAGGCCCTCTCAAGTGCAGCATACAACTTCTAAATGTAATTCCCATCCTTGTAAGGGGGAACAACCTTGTGCAGATTTCTGGACTCAAATATAGGTTCCCTGACGCTGGAGTTCCTGAAATTACAGCTGATGCCACCATGGGGAACTAACCCCAATCCCTGCCTTTCCCTTTCCACAGCCAGGGAGTCCCTGACTAAGGCCAACTGTTGCTGCTGTAGCCTCAGTTTGGCCTCTTCCAACCTCAGCTTTCTAAGTTCCCTATCTAGTGACTGGTCTTCAGGGTTGGATGTGTGTGACACCTCGGAGACAGGAGTGACATGGGAATTGGCAGAGGCAGATCTTTCCCCAACTTGAGTCACCCTGGTTACCTGGCCTCCAGGTGTGAAGGGAGCCCTACTTGTGTGTGACCCCTTCCCACTACCAGCTACACTGGGGGTTTGTTGATGGAAAGATTTGTGGAAGGACCCTTCCACGGATCTTCAGAATGCTCTCCTGATTCTGTCTGGTTGGAATCTTCCCCTACCTCCCCCTCTGACTGTACCTTACCAGTGGTCTGTCCCTGGTCATCCTGTAGGAGGAGATTTAAGAGAAATTCCTTATTGGGATTCTAATCCCTAAACGTCTTTAATTGCAGAGACCCCTCAAACTTTTAAAATTCAAACTTTCATAAGTTGTCTTTACAACTCTGGGGTAGCCTCTACACCAGACATAGTGACAGAAAGAGGTTATGGAAAAGAGTAAAAAGTTAGTAAACTATTAGGGCTAACATTTTTGAGAAAAGAAAAAAAACGTTTAAGAAACATTTAAAACTTTTAGAAAGTTTTAAAGAACTTTTCAGAAAATTAAGAATGACTTCTAGGTACAATTATGTATAGCTGTAAGTACTGGAGTAGACTTTTCTTGTGAAAAGCGCTAGTAATAAAGTGGTAAATCAATTGCAAGTACTTATCCACCGCTGCACCACCAATGTAGGAGGCTGGCCTGGTTTGTAGTCGGTACCCTAGGTAATTACACCTTATACCAGGTCCAGTTATCCCTAATTAGTGAAATGTAGTCAGTGTTCTAGCAACTCAGACTGTCTAGAGGTAGCTGTAGCAGAGCAGCTTAAGCTGAACTAGGAGACATGCAAAGCTCCTGCAATACCACTATAGATACACAGTACATATACACAATAAAAGACAATACCCAGTGTTATAAAAAATAAAGGTACTTTATTTTAGTTACACAAGGCCAAAAATATCTTAGAGAAAATACTCCTTCTAGAGGTAAGTATTATACACAATATATAAACTAGAGACCAAAATCAGGTAAGTAAATAGTCATAGAATAGTGCAAACAGTAGAAAGTGCAATAGAATGCAATAGGCCTATGGGCAACACAAACCATATACTAAGAAAGTGAAATGTGAAGTGTGTAGAGGGGCACTGGGAGTGTAAGAAAACACCAAAGGAAAGTAAAATACCCCACCCCAGAGCCCAGAAAAGTAGGAGTAAAGTACTACAAGTTTCCTCAGGACACACTGCAAGTTGTGATAAGAGTTATTGCAAGAACCAAGCAAGATTGCAAGCAACAAGTGGTGGATTCCTGGACCTGAAGACCTGTGAAGAGAGGAGACCAAGTCCAGAAGTCGCAGAAGATTCCAGGAAGGACAGGAACCCCTGCCAAGATGGTGCAAAAGAGGGTTCTCTGGTTAGAAGAAGTCTGCAGAAGAGCACCAAAGAAGATGGCTGCGGGTTCCTGCATGGTGCAGGAGATGTCCCACGTCGAGATGTTGGATGCAGGCTGTTTGCGTCACTGGATTAGTCCAACAAGCCCTGGTACAAGCAAATTCGCGTTTTGTGTGAAAATGGCACTGCCTAGACCCAGGAGGGACCAGGGGGCCTCAACTTGGACTGAGGAGGCAGAGGGGGGTCCCAAAACTGGAGAGAGCACACAGATGACCAGGCAGCACCCATGGAGTCTCAGGCCGGGAGGACAAAGAAGGTGCAAATTGAGGTTGGTGCAGCACAACAAAAGAAGCTCCCATGACACCGGAGAACAATTCAGTGAGCTGTGCGTCACTGGATGGAGTGCTGGGGACCCGGGCTACACTGTGCATGAAGGATTCTTGGAAGAAGTGCACAGAAGCCCAAGAAGATAGAGATGACGCAGAGCACAGGGGTACTGTCGTAAACCAGGAAGGCAAGCTCTTACCTCCTCCAAATTTGGCCAGCTGGACCTCAGGACAGTCTGGGTCGGATGGGTCCACCACCTGTGTTCCAGGGATCACGCTCGTCATCAGGAGAGGAGTCCCAGAGAACTGGTCATAATCTTGGAAGGTGCCTGCAGGAGCAGGGAAGTGACTCCATCACTCCACAGAAGATTTCTTCTGTTCTTCTGGTGCAGGGGTGAAGACAGGGAGTCCTCAGAGCGTGCACAGCTTGGAAACTGTTGCAACTGCTGGCTGGAGCTGAAGTTGCAGGTCACAGGAGTCGTCCTGGATCAGTCTGTGGTTGATCCGATGGTCAGAAGCTGAAGCAGAAGATGCAGAGGATTCCCTGAGGAGTCTTACAAGCTGAATCTGTAGAGGAACCCACAGGAGAGACCCTAAATAGACCTGAGAGGGGGATTAGCTATACCCAGATATGCACCTATCAGGAGGGGTCTCTGACATCACGTGCTGGCACTGGACACTCAGAGATCTCCAGAGTGTCCCCACTCCTTGGAAAACAAGATGGTTAATGCCGGAGACACACTGAAGGAGCTCTGGGCACCACCCCTTGGGTGGTGATGGACAGGGGAGTGATCACTCCCCTTTCTTTTGTCCAGTTCCACGCCAGAGAAGGGACTGGGGGTCCCTGGAGTGGTGTAGACTGGTTTATGCAAGGAGGGCACCATCTGTGCCCTTCAAAGTATTTTCAGAGGCTCTGGGAGGCTGCCCCTCCCAAGCCTGTAACACCTATTTCCAAAGGAAGAGGGTGTAACACCCTCATCCCACAGGAACTTCTTTGTTCTGCCTTCCTGAGACTGAGCTCCTCAGACCCCAGGAGGGCAGAACCCTGTCTGTGAGGTGGTAGCAGCTGTAGCTGCTGTGCAAGCCTCAGAGAGCTGGTTTGGCAGTATGAGGGGTCATTGGTGGAGCCCCCAGGATGCATGGGATTGGCCCCCCAATACCATATTTGGAATGGGGGCACAATTCCATGATCTTAGACACCTTACATAGCCAAATTCAGAGTTATCATTGTGAAGCTACATATAGGTATTGACCTATGTTGTTCACACGTATAGTGGTATCCCCACACTCAGAAAGTCCGGGGAATTGATCCTGGACAGCATAGGGGCACCTTTGCTAGTGCAAGAGTGCCCTCACACTTAGTAACTTTGCACCTAACCTTCACAAAATGGAGGTTAGACATATTGGTGACTTATAGGTTTCTTAAGAGCAGTGAAAATGGCTGTGAAACAGTATGTGCACTATTTCACACAGGCTGCAGTGGCAGTTCTGAAGAAGGGTTTTTCTGAGCTCCTCATGGGTGGCAAAAGAAATGCTGCAGCCCATAAGGATCTCTTGGAACCCCAGTGCCCTCGGTACCCAGGTACTATATACCAGGGACTTAGAAGGGTGGTCCAGTGTGCTTATTGGAATTGCAATATAAAGTCACTAAACTATAGTGACTAATTTGGAAGCAAAGAGAGCATAAGCACTGGAGTTCTGGTTAGCAGAACTTCAGTGACACAGTTAAGCACTGCTGACAACACACACATAGGCCACAAACTATGAGCACTGGGGTCCTGGCTAGCAGGATCCCAGTGAGACAGGCAAAACGCACTGACAAATAGGGTTTTAACTATGAGCACTGGGGTCCTGGCTCGCAGGATCCCAGCGAGACAGTAAAAACACACTGACACACACTCACAAACAGGCCAAAAGTGGGGCTAACCATGTGAGGAAGAGGCTACTTTCTCACAAGGAGTACACGTCCATGCAACTCATGAAGCTCTTCCAACTGTCAACCTTCCAGTTACCATTCTAGAATCTCATTATACACATGAACGTGCATCTGGTATCCTAGGTACCACAGTTAGCACTGGGAGTGTTCCAATTTGTGGCATTTTCATCCCTTACTTGTCTGTGGTTTGACCCCTTGTTAATTTGTTTACTCTCAGCTGTATGTGGAGACCTAAACCTTGGGCAGTTTCAACACCAGACATTGGGGGTCATTCTGACCTTGGCGGTCCATGACCGCCATGGCGGAGTGCGGCGGAAGCACCGCCAACAGGCTGGCGGTGCTTCCTGGGCGATTCTGACCTCGGCGGTAAAGCTGCGGTCGGAAAAGGGAAGCCGGCGGTTTCCCGCCAGTTTCCCGCTGGCCCAGGGAACTGCCATGCCGGCGCTGCTTGCAGCACCGCCATGGTGATTCCGACCGCCTTCCCGCCAGCCTGTTTCTGGCGGTGTCCACCGCCAGAACCAGGATGGCGGGAACGGGTGCCGTGGGGCCCTTGGGGGCCCCTGCACTGCCCATGCCACTGGCATGGGCAGTGCAGGGGCCCCCTAACAGGGCCCCACAAAGATTTTCACTGTCTGCTTGGCAGACAATGAAAATCGCGACGGGTGCCACTGCACCCGTCGCACCCCTTCAACTCCACCGGCTCCATTCCGAGCCGGCTTCATTGTTTGAAGGGGCTGTCCCGCTGGGCCGGCCGGCGGTCTTCTGGCGGTCGGCCGCCGGCTGCGCGGGAAAGCCGGAATGGCCGCCGCAGTCTTTTGACCGTAGTGCAGTATTTCGGCGGGAACCGCTTGGCGGTCGGCAACCGCCAACCGCCGCGGTCAGAATGACCGCCATTGTGTCTAAGGTACCCAGTCCATCTCTTCTAACTATCAACTTGCAGCAGTGTCAGTCTCTCTCTGCATTTGTACACCCTCCTTTCCCCTGAGACTGGGTCTTTGTCATCATCCTTGCCTTCACTCAAAGAGATGCTTTGCCCTTTATGGTTTGAAGTAGAGTCATACCACAAGTGATCAGCAAGATCCAAGGTGATCTTGAAGTTGTGCGCAGAGAGTGCACTTATCTCTTAGAGAAGTTGAATTAGGCAATTAACTTTCCCGGGGCATCCAGTGAGGCCACACTTACTCCCATGATGCCACCTAATCAAAATACCAAGCTTGATTCAGAAGGAAGTAATGTTTTAACCAGTAAATTGGTTGTACTTCAGTGTGTTTCCTCCATTTTGGCACAACCCCAAAAATTTACAGAAGATCCGTATCATTTTCAAGCCCAACGTCATTTACATTTACTGGCAAAGCCACAGCAATTTGCAAATGAATAACCTAAGGGGAACTTTACAATGCCCTATCTCAGCAAAAGAACATTTGCATGGGTGACTCCTTTAATTTTAAACCAAATCTCTTGATTATTACATTTTGGAACATGTGCTCATCAGTTTACTGCTATGTTTGGGAAAAGACAAACGTGAGCATCTGAACAATTATCGTTACGTTCCCTCTGATGAGGGAAGGAGAACGTGCTGTCATATATTAGTCAGTTCCAGTAGCTAACGGCGAAAGCCACATAAACAGAGCATCAGCAATAAAGACCTTACATCCAGACCTGAGGAATGAACCAAAAGAGGTCCTTTATTTAACTGTGAACTGAACCACCACCACTGCAGTGCTCCTAGACATTGCACTACAGATTGATGCATGTCTAGCAAGCTCAAAGAGGACAAGAAAGACGATGGGTACCCAGGGATAAGTATAGTCAATAATGTTAGGAGGGTGTGAGTCTGAGATTCCCCAACAATATACAACACATATCCAGCTAAAAAGAATAAGGTTGGCTGGTGCCACTGGCATAGAAATAAGCAGAGAGGTCAAGGTAGCATAAACCTATATGTAACTTCAACAGAGCAGGCTTAGAGTGGGCAATGAGAGCAGGCCTTCTCATAGCTGAAATTGCACGTGCATGCAGTCTGATCACCTTACAGCACACTGGTAGGTCCTGTGAGAAATTCATACTGCCTCAAAAACAATCTGCAGCCACAGTGAGTTGATTTCACTATTGCTGAAGACAGACAATCTGACTTACACTGTCACACCAAGACCAACTGAGCAAATATTAGGGGGCTGTCCCACTACATACACCCCCTGAAGCTATGCCCCTGTCGATACCAACACATGTGCTTTTTCCTGTATATTCAGAGGATCCTAAGGAGAACTCTGGTTTTATGGGTCATGACATCCAACTCAGGAATGTCTGTCAGGTGCTAACTACAAGAAGGAATGTGCAAAAGGAAAGAATGATTATGTCTTTATTGTGGAATGCAGGACATTATGTAAAAGAATGCACCAGCCTTGCAGGTCCCTCCAGAGCTTGACTTTCTCATTTGAAGGAAAACTGGTTTCCCTGCGCTCATGTTACCCTTTTTTAGGATGCTTAAGTGGATGCCAATTATCTCTTATCTTATTAGGTAGTGGTTAAAAAGTTGTGACTGTGGTCACTCTTTGAGATTTTTCTTTCACCACACTTTCAAGTGAGGAGTCTCTATTGTTGCTTCTCACTGTTGTTTCTACATTGCTGTATGATTTTAAAGAGGTACTTCCTAGCCCTTAATTTCCTTGTTAAGTCTTAGGAACTGTTCAAAGGGTGGTTTCTCTCACCCGAAGCATGACTGATGGCTATTAAATGAGAGCAGTGAGGCACTGTCTGTGTGTTTTCCATATGCTTCACTAATGTCTTGTGTAGCTAGAGCAATCTACGAAAGCTATGAGTAGCACGAGAACACTTGGAGCTCTGAGCGGAGCAGCAAGGGGCATAGACCAGCAGCCAGCGCAGCCAGTGCAACCTGCTGTAGTGAATCCTAGTTTGTTTTAATGGGATACAGGAGTTAGCTTAGCCTGTGGCTTGCAGACTCATGCCCCCATCACCCTGTGACTTTTACCCCACTTGGCTTGCTCTGTTTTAGCACATTTATTTAATTAAATCTTTTAAGATAGCTGCCTTGTTTTGGGCTAGGCCCATGTTTTAGTTTGCATTATCAGTGTCACTGCGCTAAGTTGTCAAGATCAAGCGACAAAGACAAAGAAACTGTAGGTGTTCACTTTAGGTACTTTCCCTGCTTTCGTGGGAATTGTTTATATTAATTGCCGTCCCAAGCACACCTTGTTATCTATTGTTTGGGAACAAACCTACATCAGGGTCCCAAGTAGATCTGTATAAATAGTCCACACTTTATCAGATAGTCAGAGGGATTCCGACCAGATGCAATGCCTGCTATTGATGCTGCACGTCGCCTTGCTGCTGACCCAGTCTTCATGTTCCTACGGAGTCTGAGGTAGAGAACTCATTCTAAGGTAACGAGGGTTGGGAGCTCTTCTCACAGACATGGCATTGGCAGATTGAGGTTTAACATACTTAGCTCTCCTTTAGGTCAGAGGTTAGGCCACGCATGTTAGGGTATTAGGACATATCACACACTTCTTTTTTCATGATATTGCAAGATGGTAGGGGTCTTTGTATTAATGATTCTTGTCTTTACCATTCTGTTTCTTGCACTGTTCATTATCCTAATCATTGCAGCCCATGCAACTTATCGCATAATGCAGTTATGCTAAATAAAACCTATTGAAACTTTACTGCATCTTCTTCATTGCCTGTGTGTGATTGAGACTTGCTGTTAATGTGAGAAAGGGGTAATCTCCATTTAACCATGACGCTCCCTGAGATGTCACACTCTTGAGTCCATGAGTAAAGGCTGCCACAAATCACCTTTTACTGTTTTGGGGATTTTGGTGAGATACTGCTTGTGAACCGGAAGGGTTGGGACGACTGTTGTGTTTTGTTGTAGGACTGGCATGGTCGCCTACAAACATAAGTACTGTCATCCTTAAACCAGCAGTCTTGCTTAGACCAAGAGTCCAACTATGACACTGTTGCGCGGGCAGACAGAAGGTGGTGGGTAGAGGACAAAAGGAGGCAGGAGCAATTGGATTAATGGATTTGCGGGCAATTTAGGAGACAGGCGGAAAGTAGCAGGTATCGGGTGCATACTGGCTGCAGGCTTGAAAGGGCTTTAGGCCACAGGCTCTTCTCTTGGCTTGGAGGTGGATGGCAGTAGGCTGGTGCCACTTGACTTTCTTAGAGGAGCCTGTACACCAACTCATCCACCTGTTTGCCTATATGCCTGCACAACTGTTTGTTGCCTAGGCCTGTTTGTCATCTTTTGCTTGCTTTGTCTGCCTATGCCTGTCCACCCACTGATATCAGCTGATAATAGCCTGGCAAAAGCATCTACAACAACTCCCTCTGCAGTTCCTGCACATTGCACTGTCCCCCTAGTCTACCTTGCAGTGCCCGCAGTATCTTTCGGTGTGAAAGGAGAGTACTAAAAGGACTAAAGGACTCAAAGGAGAGGGTTAGAAAGAAAAGGGCTGCTTTTTTCCCGAGTTTGGTCTCACTGGCAGCCTTGGTCTTTTCTGTCCTATTCAGCAGTCTTACAAGGAACACTAACTGAAAGTGTTGGTTGATTAACCACTCAGTTATTTTTAAAAAACTGTGTTAAATAACTAAGGGAAACTGGTGATAAAGCTGTCAGTACCAGGGTATGGTGGCTCCCTTCTCTTTCTTCCTCGGCCCCCGTGCATCACCATCTTTAGCAACGCCATCTCAAAGTATCTAAGGTCGGGCATACTGTTTGAATCCTAAACTGTGCTAAAGTTCAAAGAATGAACATTGAGGAAAGCTAGACAAAAAGCAAAAATAGAAGCCCAGTCCCCCCCAGCCTATCCAGGCGAAGGCTCAACTAAAAAATAAGGTGTCTGGGTCTTTTCAGCTTACAACGCCTTCCTCATTATCATCTTGTGGTCACACTGCAACCCCATGTAGATGAGGTCTGGAAGCATTCCAAAGAAAGCAGCCATCACTAAAATCATTGTTTGACAGCTGCTATTCAGTCCCTAAACTGCATAAGAATGGGATTTTACCCTCCTTCTTGCAAACGACTACTTCTCCTTTGCAAGCCAAGGTTGCATTAGAGGACTTCCCCTCTTCTCAATGGGTCGGTCAGGCATCTGAGACCACAGCATGTCATTCTAGATCTAGACCAATATCCACCCCAGCACAGTCCTATCACCAAATAGAATTACATATTATCTTTATAAAAAAGGCTTGCCCATTTGTCCAAAAAGGGCAAAGCCTGGAAAGTTAGGCAATGAAAGTGGTAATGGATCATCAAGGGTACTTTGAAGAAATAATTTGTCTGATTCAGGAAATAGCCACAACACTTACATCCCTGGATCCTGAAAATGATCCTAGGCAGCTTAGTACTCATCAGCAACCTTGTACTTTAGTGTTAGCATCAAAGGTTACTCCACTAGTTACTCCATAAGCGAAAGCTGGAGTCCAACATAGAAACTCCTCAAACAGCACCAACCATGGCCTCAGTCAATAGCAGCAAATTATTTCTGACCCTTCGCTGGACCCCAGGTCAAGGGCAGCACATTACTATGATAGCTGTGGTTCACAGAAATCCAGAACGTCGAGTCAACCTTATCCCTTTCATCCCTACATTCCATTTTTCAGTATCTATGGATATGAAACAAATCCACAGTTTAACTTAGCTGGCATATATACGCCAGACTTACCTCGCAATTCACTCTTGGAACCAGTCCACATATAAAGTTCGCAGGGGTCATTTCCCTAATTGCAAGGGTTCAGAAAACATCTTGACCCCGAAGTCTGTATCTGGTGAATATCAACCGCCACTGCAGGGGGAGAATAATTCTTGACCATCTCATAAACACTTCCTGCACAACCCATTCTCAATAATAAGAGTACTATGTGCCATACTTTAGACATTGTGGCAGGGGCACTGACTACCCAGTCTTCCAAACTGGATGCACAAATTGAAATTATGTGTGATAGTGCAACCAACGTCGCAGTGGTTGATGGAAGAATGTGCAATGGAACTTACCATGTCTGATTTTCTTGGGGAAAAAAAGCTTACCACAAGAACCCGCCAATTGCCCGCGATCTTAGCTAAATTAAGAGAAGTCCCGTTAGCCGTTGAACCAATTGTTGCAGATTGCATGAAGTCACTTGACATGGCATGTCCGGCCTTCTTTAGAACAACAATACAGAGGAATTCAAAAAATGTAATAACTAAATAGTTTCAAATCAACAATACAAAACTATTCAGTTATTTGATTTTTTTATTCCAATCAGACCTTCTTATCTGCTGGGTCTCCTTTTTTGTTAAACGGTTGTTTTTTTTACTTAGAGGCCTTCATGGAATTGTTTTGATATGATACCATAAGATCATTTTCTAGACTGCTATTACAAGTGTGCTTGTCCCTTATATTATTATATTTGAAATTTTGGGTTTTTCGTTGGGACGGTTAGCCCTGGGAGTGGAGCGCCTTGATATGGGAACGATTCAGTATGCGGCGAATTATACCACAACCGTTCTATAGCTGTTATTGCGAACTGTGCGGAATATTGAGAAGATATCAGAACAACTCATTCCTACGAGGGAGGAAAAAGAGAGGGATAAAAACAAATCTCGTGTGGAAGGAGTGATCAGATGTATTGATATAGAACCGTCATAAAATTATAAGTTAAAGGCACTGAGCGCTTTAGTTTGGATATACTGTGCCTCTTGAACTGTTATAGATAGGATTGTAATAGGCTTATTAGCATGGTGGTGCGTATTTTGATTTTTTTTGCTTCAATCTGTCTTAATCAGTTATGAAGTATTGCTGATTAAATCATTGAACTTATGCACTTAGCACTTTGGCAGGAACTTTGTGTGGCTCCTACATGATATGGACCTGATTGCAGAATGTTTTAAGTTATTAGGCAGTTATTTATTTATCTAGTTGAATGCTTGGCGCTCTCTTAGTTACATTTCAGAGTGTTTTTGTATTCATTTGGTGTATCTTAACTGTTTTTATATAGTATGCCTTATGTATTTAGGCTGAAACAATAAAATAAACAGCATGTGCCTTAACAAGGATACCAAAAAGGACGTTTATATGTTATTAATGTGTTGAGTAAATCCTAAATGTGGATCTATTTCATTTGCACAGGAAACGCATAATATTGTTTTCTCAGGGTTCCCTTGCCAGAGTATAAACTCATCATCAATGTTCTTTTCCAGAATTGTATTGTGTTGTAAAATGGAGTGGTCATGCTGTATATATTTCATCTCAAATTAATTACTTTCAACAGACAAGACCTAGGGCTACCCTTTAATGTTGCCATATTGTGGAATGGTAGCGATTAACAATTGCACATTAAGGCTAAATAATAACTCCTTGTCTGAATCGAATTTAGATCTTTTATTATGTTCAGAACATCCTTCGTATCCTTCAGGTGCAAGGACATTGTCTTAACAAAAGGTCGAAAGAAGCAGTCACAAAATTGTGAAATATGTTCCAGGGTGGATCCAATTCTTGATAACATTGTGACACCTATTTGTATTTTACCAAATGAACTGCTGTATACCCGGTACACAATGAAAACCCATTGCAAGGTGCAGCTCATTTATTGGCTCTGGGTACCTCAGGCTCTTTGTCGGTGAACCTAAAAGCCCTACATATCTCTGCAACCAGCAAGGTCTAGCGGTCGTAAATGTATATTGCTTTTAAAAATCTACCAGACTTAGAAAAAGTTATAGATGAAAACAGAGATAGAAATGGCTGGGTTTTTTTTCAACTCAATTTCAATATTTTTTTTATTGCAACTGTTCCTTTCTATAAGAAAACTCTGAAGGATGTACACAAATGACCCTCTGCTGAATTCAAATGTTTGTCTACTTTTCAGAAATTCATAGCTTTCCATGATCCATCATTAGTTTCATACTCATTACTACTGTCACTAAGTGGAAGGAGGAAGAAAGCAACAAAAAAATAGGAAAAATGGGGCATGTCCCAGTAAAATGCCAGAACTGTATTGAAAAGTTAGGTTCTGTGATTCCAGTCTGCTTGTTCCTGGAAGCTGGGAATTTGGTGATTATATCATCACAAAACCTTTGTTGATCCCATTTCCAGGGTAAAAACAAAGGGCCAGATGTATCAGAAATCTGGTTTGCATTTCTTAAATAGCGAATTTTAAGAAATCGCAATTTAAGAAATGCAAAATGGTATTCATGAAATTTGCGATTCTGTAATAGCGATTTCTTAAAAATATAATGCATTTTTAAAAATTGCACATGCTTACCACCAAATTGGATTTGGTGGTAATTGCATTTCCTAAATGCCCAATTCGCATTTAGAAAATGCTTGATACATGTGCTTTGGAAATCGCAAATTGCGATTCTCTAAATGGGGTCGCAATTTTAAGGAATTGCTATTTTTGGGATTCCTTAAAATTGCACTGCGAATGCCTTTCATACATTGTGAAAGGCATTTTCGCATTCGCAAACAGCTGAATTTTGCGATTCGTACCGTTTGCAAATGCAAAAACGATTGATACAGCTGGCCCCAGATGCTTTATTCTGCAGCACTTTTTCCCAAAAACCCAAAACTCAGCTGTATTTTGGCTAATTTCTAGGGCCCCTCTAGTGGAATCCACAAACCCTGGGTGCCTTTAGAATCCCCAGTATATTGGAAAAAAAGGACGCAAGTTTGGCATTGCAAACTAACCCAAATAGTCAAAGAAAAGCCTTAGCATGGGCCAAGGGGTTGAGGGGAGGCCTTGCAGCGAACCGGTTAAACCAAGTTAATTATTACTTTACTGTTTATTAACGCTGATATGTGTATATTTATATTTTAGTGTGTAATTGTTTGTGTGCTTCTAATTTATAGAACATCTGATTTTGAGCCGGGTTTTTTTCACAGTAAATATTATTGGATTGTAATTCAAAAGTAAGAAATGAAAAGTGATTAAAGATAGGCGTATAGAAACAAAAAACACGTTTTCTAGTACACAGTGAGAGCGAGTCAAACGCATACCAACTTATTTATTAGAAGTCGTTTTTAAAAAAAAGCAATGTAACTCACTCGAAGCTAGCCTTACAGATATTTTTGAATCTTTATTGATGTGCATAATCATCACACATAACTGGTATGTATTTCTTGCATCATAGCGTCTTAGAGTAACATCTTCTTGCTTGAAAATATTGTGAAATTGTGCAGCCACATTGAATTCGTTACCCTGTGACTGAATGTAAGTGAAGCACATATTTCAGTGATGATTGGCCCAACCATTTGTGTGCCAAGATCAGATGCATTTTCAGCTTTCACTTAAAAGTTGCAGTACTGGTGCACCATTGTACACATTTGAGGTGCTCAATTTGTGGGAAATTAGGGCCAGATGTAGCATTATTGCAAATTGCGACTTGCAATTTGCGAGTCGCTATGGGGTCGCAAAGACCCACCTCATTAATATTAATGAGGTGAGTCGCAAATTGCGGCCCCATAGCGACTATAGGCACTCGCAAACATGGAGGCCTGCTGTAGTCAGCAGACCTCCATGTTCGTGACTGCTTTTAAATAAAGCAGTTTTTTTTTTTTTTAAGTGTAGCCCGTTTTCCTTAAAGGAAAACGAGCTGCAATTAAAAAAAAAAAAAAAAAAACTTTCGTTTCGTTATTTTTTCAGGGCAGGTAGTGGTCCCTTGGACCACTACCTGCCCTGAAAAAATAGTTTTGGGTCCATTCACAAAGGGGAAGGGGTCCCATGGGGACCCCTTCCCGTTTGCGAGTGGGTTACCATCCACTTCAAGTGGATGGTAACTACGACTCCATTTGCGACCGCATATACGGTCGCAAATGGAATTGCATTCCACTGCGAATCGCAAACAGGAAGGGAACACCCCTTCCTATTTGCGATTCGGAAATGCATTTTGCGAGTCGGTCCCGACACGCAAAATGCATTTCTGCATGGGAAACACACATTTGCGAGTCGCAAACAGCAAATTTTGCCGTTTGCGAGTCGCAAAGTGTTTCCTTTATCTGGCCCTTAGTTAGCTTGTTAGTTTATTTTTTTTGCAAGTGTTGCTTAGTGAATCCGAAGAAATTCCAGGGAAAATAACCGAGTATAATTAATCAGGAAATATTTCAACATGAATATAATTAGAAATCAATACTTCCATGAAGGAAGCAATATATTTTATATCAGAAAAAAAAGAAAGAAGAATATGATATCATATGATGAATACCGGTCAATAGCTGAAGAGGAAGATGTCAAGAAGGGGAAAAAAACAAAGACAAAACATTTGGAAATGAAGCCTAAAAAGTAAAAACCCAAAGACTGTATTTAATGCCAATAAATAGAACAGTGTCCTCAGAGGGGCACAGGAGAAAGGTGTCCTTGGTGGTATGCAGAGGCATGGGCATGAATAAAGGTGAAGTTGAATTAAATAGGCCTAGGGGGAATTTCAATTACCCTGGAGTAATGTCAGGAATTCAACATTACTCTTTGACATGGAATTACCAATAATTACTACTCCTCACGTAATCTACGACCCCGAGTTTTGCGACTCGCAATTTGCGACTCGTTTGCGAGTCGCAAATTACAAGCCACAAAACCTTATGTCCAACAGTGTACTTTACACTGTTTGTGATTCGCATTGGGGTCGTAAATGACGTACCTCATGAATATTTTTGAGGTAGGTCACAATTTGCGACCCCATTGAGAATGGCTGCCCTCACAGGGATGGTGGGCTGCTGGAGACAGCAGAGCACCATATCTTGGACTGCTTTTAAATAATGCCGTTCTTTTTAAATGCAGGCCGTTTTCCTTAAAGGAAAACGAGATGCATTTCAAAAACAAAAATGAAAAGTTTTCTTTTCATTTTTTCAGAGCAGGCAGTGGTCCATGGGACCACTACCTGCTCTGAAAAAATATTTTCGCTGCCATTCACAGAGGCGAAGGGACCCCTTCCCTTTTGCGAATGGGTTAGCACCAATTTAAGACTGGTGCTAACTGCGATTGTTTTGTGACTGCATTCGCGGTCACAAAACAATCGTACATCGGACTGCGACTCGCAGTTAGGAAGGGAACACCCCTTCCTAATTGCGAGTCGCAAACCCTTTTTGCAATTCGGTAAATAGATTACCCAATCTCAAAAATGGGTCTGTACATACCAAAAAGCATTTTTGAATTGGGCCGTTTGCGACGAGCAAAACGGTACGTACATGTGGCCCTAGAAGTATTTTGAAGGAGGTGCAGTCCTAAGGTGAGGGCACATTGAGCGAGCACAAGCAGCTGTTTGCGGTTGCTGTCTGTGTTCTGCTGCATTTAGCAATGTTTCTTAGAGCAAAGTGCATCCTTGTGCCCACTTTAGATGTAAGCATGCATTTTGTTCTAGAAAAATGACATAAATGTGGGTAGTAACTTGGGGGTAAATCCTACCTCAAAAACACATTTCGCAAGTGCGAGGGGCCACTCACACTTGCTATTTGTGCACTGTTGTATTTAGCTCTATTACTTAGCGCATAATGCATTCTTACATCCATGTTGGAGGTGAGGGGGCATTTATGTGCTAAGAAATAGCGCTAAATGCAGGCTCAGTCTTGTGGCATAATTCAAGCATAACCTCGCTGAATTTTTAGGTACTTTTGCATGATTACGCTACACTGAATTGTGCGTATTATGCCCACCCCTAGAATTAAACTGGTACTGTGGAAACAACAATGATCAGGGACTGGAAGGATAAAAATTTAATGCGAATTTGGATGATGACTTACAAAAGTGTTCTACATCCAACACAGTAATAAAAAAAAAATCCTCAGAAGAAGACATTTTTTCTCCATATGGTTTAAGACACTCTAAAAGGTCTGATTCGTAACCTTTAGAGGATGCTTGTAATTTTATTAAGAAATGAATTAGAACGCCTCTGGAAAAGGAAGTAAGGTGTGTATTGAGGGCTGAGTGCTCAAGGTCACTTAAAAAGTGCACTGTACAACAAATTTGAAAGCAGAAATGGTTTCATTTTCATTCAGGCGACATAGAGCAGCATGCATAGGTCTAGAAAGATCATTAAAGCAGGTTCAGGATAGGCTACTGGATACTTTGGAGCCACTGGCACTTTTATTTGGATATGGCAGAAGAGACCCTTTTGAAAGACATGCCTGAAGTCTTGGATTGATTAAGAGGGTAAAATGGTGGGGCCAAAGAGCCATATCTTTTTATGCAATCCTAACACAGGCCTAATTGTGGAGAAATTAAAGATTGTCCTAATGAAAATAAATCCCAAACTAGGGCATACAGCAGGAAAAGAATCAAGTGATAGAGCTAAACATTTTCTCTTTGGAGAAGGATTGGTTAAAGTATGTCTCTACTTTTATAGAGCTAGATAAAGTTAAGAGAAATATGAGAATAGTTATGGAGGAAGTGTTTTTGGGAGAGATAGTAGAAGGGGACTATGTTCTTGCTGTTGTTGCCAAGATCCCACTATAATCACCAACACAAAGGATTCAGAAGGGGCTTTCAGGCCATAACAGGTTTCTTACCACACCAATAGTGAATTCCATGGTGAGTAAAGTGATTTGCTCTGGTTCTATCCCCAGAAAAGTAGGACATTTTAAATGTTTTGTATAAATGTGGCATACAATTATATATGTCAGGTGGGTAATAGAAACAATTCAGGGGTACAAAGTAGAATGTCTGGAAATGCCATTTCAAAAAAGCGAAATAAGAGAATTGGGGTCTGAAAGAAATAATAGTAGTCGATGTTGAAATGTAACAGATGCTGGAGAAAGGGGCAAATGTGCCAGTGAAGGACTGTGTCAAGAGATTTGTGAGTATTCTTTTTTTTGGTATAAAAAAGACGACAGATAAAAGTCAGTATTATATTTGAGAGAGTTAATCAAATATTTACTTTATAGACATTTCAAGATGAAATCCGTTTTCTGAGGGACATGTTGCAAGAGAGTGATTTGTTTGTAAAACTAGACTTGAAGGAAGCATATTTCATGATTCAAATGGGAGTGTTCAGTAAGTCTTTTCTTCCATTCAGACGGAAAAACCACTTATACCAGTTTTAGGGCCTCATTACAAGTTTGGCGGTCGTACCGTCAGGCTGCCATGTTGGTGGTCCCAAAAAGACTGCCATGTTAGCGGTCTCGCAGACTGCCCTGTTACGAGTTATACAGGTAGGACCGCTGTCCATTAGCCAAAAAAGGCAGACTAGCAGCAGCACGGAAGCCCGGAAATAGGGATGTTAGAACACTAACACTGGCAGAACAGCAACCAACCACTGACTGTGTTACAAGTCCAAAGTCACTGTAGTGGACATCCGGGGCGGTCAGCCAATGGAAGTCCGAACCACCGAGGTCTGCCATCACCAAAGTAATACACAACAGCACATTGGATATATTTTAAAACACACAGCTAACACACATTGCCACTCTCAACACACCTGCAAAGGACACCATTGAACACACCCCTTCAAATACCACAATCCTTTGCATTTACAATGCCAAACACCGAATCCAGAGAGGTTTTCCCCATACAGCACCTATACTAGGCATACAATTTCCCCACCACCTCTTTTCACACCTAGCACACACTTTCCTCCTGTCATACCCTTTTGCACTACTCCCCTTCAGTTAGTCACTGTCACCCGTATTTTTCTTCCACCATGGCTTGTATTAAAAATCCTCATTTTACTGATAAAGAGTTAAGAGTCATGCTGGATGAGATCAAAAGTAGAGTAGAGACACAATTTTTCAGAGCACAAGTCCAGCACATTCCTCTTAGTAGGAAAATGGAAATGTGGGACAGGATAGCCAACAGAGTGAATGCTGTAGGCACCACCTTTCACACAAAGGAGGACATCAGGAAGAGGTGAAACAGTCTCAGGGGCAAGGTCCATTCCCTGGTCTCTTGAAACCAGCTGAAGGCCAAGAAGACTGGCGGTGGCCATCCTGCATCCTGAGGGCTTGACAGGAATAACTGCAGGAGTGGAGTCTGGTAGGTTACAACACTAATAATGTCACCAAAATGCCATATCATGCATGCTCACTGATCAGCTTTTGCCACTTTTACTGGTACTCTACTCAACAGCCAAATGTCCACCTGTCCAAAGACCTCTATTTGCAACTCACTTCTGAAGTGTACTGACATGGAGAGATGACATTTGAAGAGTGTGAGTAGTATAGGGACTGACATGACTACAACTGCGAGCAGGCACTGTTTTAGAACTCCAAACACCAGACCAGTGGTCACTTCTCCAGATACCATTATATGTCAACTCCAAATTGTAGTGTACTCACCTGGGAGGATAATATTTGTCAAGTGTGTAGTACAGGGACTGACATGCCTGCCAAGGCCAGGAGGCATTGTTATTGTTACTCCACTCAGTCAACCCAGTGTTCTCTTATCCAAGGACCCTTGTTTGTTAACTCCCAATTGTAGTGTACCCACCTGGGAGGATAACATTTGTATAGTGTGTATGGTATAGTGGGTGACATGACAACAGCCTCCAGCAGGCTCTGTTCTTGTTATTGAAACCACGAGCACATTGGTTCCTTCTCTAAATACTCTTGTTTGTTAACTCTTAATTGAAGTGTACTCACCTGGAAGGATAACATTTGAATAGTGTGTGTAATACAGGGACTGACATGACTCCTAAGGCCAGGAGGCACTGTTACGGTTACTCCACTCAGCCAGCCCTGTGTACTTTTCTCCAAAGACCCATGTTGTGAACTCACACATGAAGTCTACTCACCTGGGAGGATAACATATGTATAGTCTGTGTCATCGAGTGAGGGACATGATTGCAACTCCCAGCAGGCCCTGTAACTCTAACACCAGCACAGTGTTTCCTTTTCCAAATACCCATGTTTGTAAATTCACAAATGAAGTTTACTCAGCTGGGAGGAACCATTTGTCAAGGGATGGGAAATAGCAGGAGTGACATGACTGCAACTCACTGCAGGCCCTATTTCTCTAACTCCAACCACCAGCACAGTGTTCTCTTCTCCAAAGACCACTGTTTGTTCATTCCCAAATAACGTTTACTCACCTGGGGCATAACATTTGTCAAGTATTGAAGAGTAGTGAAAGTAACAGGACTGTAACTACCAGGAGGCACTGGTTCTCTAGCTGCAACCACAAGACCAGTGTTCTCTCCTCAAAAGACCCCTGTGTCTTAAATCTCTGTTGAAGTGTACTCACCTGGGAGGAAACCATTTGACTAGTGTTTATAGTACAGGGAGTTACATGACTCCACCACCCAAGAAGGCCTGTCCCTGTTACTCCAATTACCAGCCCAGTGTGCACTTGCCCCAATTCATCTGTCAGAGAACTCTTAAATGAAGTGCACTCACCTGGGTGGATCACATTTGTCTAGTGTTGGGAAGTAGAGGAAGTGACCTGAATGCAAAGCCCATTAGCCCCGGGGTCACTAACTCCTAACTCCAACCACAAAAACAATGTTTGATTGTCCAAAGCCATCTATATATGAACTCTGAATTGAAGTCTACTCACCTGGGAGGGACCAAGATACAGATCATGCTCAACTTAGAGATGTGTCTGGCCACCCAGCTCCATCTTGAACTGCTAGGCCAAGATAAACCCATTGAGGATAGGAAGGACAGCTCACCCAGTATGTAACAAAAAATATCACCAAGGCCTCAGATGCATCAAAAGAATGGTATTGGCAGCAGGCACATTCACAATGCATTAACCACATGATCACTCAAATCACATATGTAACAAAGTCCTGGGTCTACCTAGATCATGATCAACTAGGCCTCAAAATGGTCAAAGCCACATCCTGCCCAGCCACTGTTCAGCCAACATTGATGGCAAGATGTAAGTCTCTGTCCATCCTACCAAGTGCTTATGACATGTTAAATTCAGCAGCTGCTTGCCTTACATGGAATTGGCATGCTTCACAAATGTCAGGTCAATACAACCAATAGCATGTATACTTGTCACAATAGGATAGCCTGCACATCAACTATGTACATGGGCTTTGCAAAATGACAATGTGAACATCTGGAAGTAGATATCACAATACAACCTGTAACATTGTACCTTTCACATCAATAGGTCAAGCTGCCACTGGATACACAGAGGCTCCAGGCGAGACTGCCACTTTCCCCATGGATTAAGCCCTCAGTAAAAAAGACATTCCTGAACTTCTGGACATGGAGGACAGTTCTGGCCAGACACCAACAGTGAGTTTCACTGTGGCCACATCAACACCTCCCAGCCCAGTTGTCTCAGCATAACAGATAGCCATTTGCACCCCAACCTGTGTCCCTAGGACAGTGGCAACCACCTCATGCCCCCCAGTCCAGGATCCTGAGTTGCAGCACAACACCTTGGACAATGATGGTCCTGGAACCTGAAGGAGAGGGCACCCTGTTGCTAAGGCACAGGCCCGTGAGGGTAGGGTACATGGGAGGGATGTTGTAGGCTAGCAGGTTGAGGCTACGGGGGATGCTCATGGCCAGGACACTATCAGACAGGTCTTGGGAGTCTATCAAGAGTCCCAAGGCATGATGGGCCAGGTACTTGCAGAACTCCAGGAGATCAAGCAGCTGCAGAAGGACATCCAAAGGGACATGCTTCAACAGTGGGAGGCCACCAATACCAACCTGGCCTTCCTAACAGGGGTGTTGAGGGACATTAACAGTATCCTGATCAAGGATCGTCACCAACAATCTACCCCTTCCTTTGGGACAGCAACACCAGGCCCTTTATCAGTGCAAGCCACTGGAAGGGAGAACCCACCACAGACACCCCTACCTCTGTAGAAGCAGATCACCTCCTACACAAGCGATGATGTCCAGCAAAGAACCCAGGAGGTGTAGATGGCAGACACACACCACTGCCAGCAAGTGACCTCTTCCTAAATGAACTCCTTTGTGTTCCACATATTCACTCTGTTGACTGCTCTTCAACCAACTTCCATTTCCTATGGTAGGAGTACACTGGACTTTGGACTGGCAGTTGTGTGGCACCCACTCCAATGATTTCATCCACTTTGACTGAACCCTTCACTGTTTTCTCAAACATGGACCAAATCACTTTTATAGCACAATATTACAATAATCCCACCTGTCACAAAGTATTTGTCTGCTTGTTTTTGTTCCACATATTTCTATGTAGATATTTAAGACCATGTGAAGTAAATGAGGAAGCCACAAGATACTAATGTTAGGGGGTATATGTAACAAATACAGGCCCTCATTCTGACCTTGGCGGGCGGCGGAGGCCGCCCGCCAAAGTCCCGCCGTCAGGTTACCGTAATTCTGACTTTCCCGCTGGGCTGGCGGGCGGTCGCCTTCAGACCGCCCGCCAGCCCAGCGGGAAAGAGGCTTCCACGATGAAGCCGGCTCGGAATCGAGCCGGCGGAGTGGAAGCTGTGCGACGGGTGCAGTTGCACCCGTCGCGTATTTCACTGTCTGCGCAGCAGACAGTGAAATACATGTAGGGGCCCTCTTACGGGGGCCCCTGCAATGCCCATGCCAGTGGCATGGGCACTGCAGGGGCCCCCAGGGGCCCCGCGACCCCCCCTACCGCCATCCGGATCCCGGCGGTCGGACCGCCGGGATCTGGATGGCGGTAGGGGGGGTCGGAATCCCCTCGGCGGCGCAGCAAGCTGCGCCGCCTTGGAGGATTCAATGGGGCGGCGGTACACTGGCGGGAGCCCGCCAGGGGTGCCGGTCCGACCGCGGCTTTACCGCCGCGGTCGGAATCCCCATTGGAGCACCGCCGGCCTGTCGGCGGTGCTCCCGCGGTCCTCCGCCCTGGCGGTCTTTGACCGCCAGGGTCAGAATGACCGCCACAGTGTCCTAAGGATTACGTGCAACACACACCATGCTACAAGTGTCTGGTCACAGCAAACATTTTATTTCACTGTTCAGCACAAAGGCTGTCCATATGTCTGGACTGTCTGAGCAAAGAATGGCTGACTCATATTGTGTCAAGGTAGGTGTCTCAAGGTACAGCCCCACAGAACACAGGAGGAAGGGCCTTGTCAGACAGTGTCCTGTAGAAAAGGCAAACAGAAATACAGATGGTGCCACCAGCTGGAGCCTTATCACATATCAGACCAAAGAAATCCAACATCACATAGTTCAAGATATAGGCTGAGGACAGTACAACAGTCCCTGATCACAGGTCCATCAGAATTCAATGACCATGCCTCTGGTGGTATGACACAAACAAATGTCAGTGTTGTGGCACAGGCACTGTGGCCTGCATTGATGAAACACATCTACAGCTACATGAAGGTCATACGATGAGAATGTTTAGCCTATGCGAAGAGTGAATGCTTGGTTGCACTTAATGACAACATATTTTATGTCCACATGATCACACACATGATGCAATCGTCCCAACTCACCACACAAAAACATGTATAGTGTGCACTTCATGCCTTCCACCCAAACACTGTTCATGCTGCCTTGGTACTGGTCTCATATATCCCAAATCTGTAACCTACATTACCTGGAACATTCCATGTCCACTTCATATGTCAGAACAGACAGCATCAGATACATGCCAATATGACAGCTCTGAAATGCCCACATGAGGATGTCATGGTGAAGGTACCGAGGCAAAGACAAAACAAATAGTATAGGCTTGAAACATACCTATTACACAAATCACATAGCAAGCATCTGGAAAGGAAATCACAAACCAATGAGGAAAACACAAAGTAGCCATCAAGGCTGGGGATATGTCAAAGGCTAACTCTTCAAGCTCCCTTTGGCTGAATAGTGCAGAGCATTAGATTACCAGTGTGTTGTCAAAACACTCAACTCCACACATTCTGACAACTACAGTTCTTCGTACATTCACAGACATTACATCACATGATATACTTCTACTCAAGAAAAGTGGCTATTGATGAGGTCTTCTCGAAAGTCAGCTCCTTCCTCTTCACCGCTGTCATCATCATTTGGCATTTAAGGAGGCTCATCCGGTGGCACTGCAGGCTCTCCCTCCACAGGACAGATTTTAATTACCAACCAGCCAGGTCCTCTCTGGGTACAGTGGTGAAATCAGCTGGGAGATAGTGCTGTTCTGTCATATGTATAGATCAGCCAAACATGGACGTTGATGGAATTGACGTTCTTTCTGTTATGGTATACTTGTGAATTGGCATGCAGTGGGACCAAGCCAACATGTGTGCCATCAATTTCTCCTGCCACATGTGGGATGCATCCAAAACCATAAAAGTCAGCCTTCACATGGGCTAAATGCGCACATCTTGGAAACTGGATGTAGCTGTCAATGTATTTCAACACTGCTGAGGGGACATCCTTCAACACCAGAACGAACATAGATGGGACATACCAGCAACTAGGGCCACTGTATGGTGGAAGGACCCTGTGGCTCAGAAGTGCAGCACTGGCATGACTTGTACAATGGATAGTATGCTGGTTAGATTACTAATAGCTGGCATCAGATCTGGCATGGTCTGTGGTCCTGGCAGTGGACAGTAGACAAGTGGTTGTCACATCCTCCCTCTCCCTGGGCACCTATATATGTCAACAAATGAGTTCTGGCATTAGTTATTATGTCCCCAACTACATACATGATGCATGTCAATGATAACATGTGACAAGACAATTAAGAAGGGATTGATGTGGCAAACAGTACACTTCACAGCTGCTAATGACACAAGGGTCGCAAGTGATCCCTTTGGTTTGCCACACATATGTAGATATCATGTATCGTGACCTAATTCAAAAATGTGCATCACAAATGCCCTTTGGAATGTGAGTGGTTGTCCCAACTGCAAAATTACCTTTGATGGTTGTGGACTGTGCCCCACTGTAAATTGCCATCTGTGCCCTGCAACATGCTACAATGGTGTTTGAGTTTTAGGACCTACATGGCAAGACAGGCTAAGCATGTTTGTGTGCTCAAAACAACCTTTTCGGAGGCGTGATGTAATTTTTGAAGCCCAATACTGCATTTAAGGCCTTTAAAATGGCAAATGCCTGACCTACTCCACTGGACATTAGGAACCACCTGTGACAGCTGGCGGAAGTCATCATGGCCGTAGGCAGTTGCAACCGCTGCAGACACAGCCATAGGCTAACATTGTTCTCAGTGGCAGTCACAGGCCAATGGCTGTGTCCACCAGTGGTGATGAACAGGTATATGGTGGATGAGACCGCCATGTTCTACAGGTGCACTCACTTGACTCCTGACACTGCTGCCAGCAAGACCTCCACTACCCACCTGCTGTGTACTGCCTCTGGGAGCAATCATACCTCGTCCAGCAGGTAATAGGGACCCTGCCTTCTAGCCAGAGGAGCTGCAGAGGCTGATGAATGAGCGCTTACCCCTGTATGTATCTCCTAGTAGTGGGCATACTCGAGGCTGTTGGAAAGTCACTGTGGCTATGCAAATGTGGCACAGTGCACACTCCTGTAGACCTGCAGATGCTAGCATGTGGTCAATATGAGGCTCTAGTGGGAAACCATGCTCTCAATGTCTCAGTCCTTTGGATAGATTAAGGATGGATACTGAGGTAAATCCCTTGACTAGTCCATATGTGCATTTTGCATCATTGTCAATGTGTGTCTCATGATAGGTCCTTTACTTCCACAGCCCTGTTGTCACCTTCACACAGGTCACAGGCTTATTGCATAACTGACATTTCCGCAGTGCGGGCAGTGTGTTGATTCCTGGGAGACCATGATATGTGAGTCTGTAGCTTGGTCACACAGCAGAACATGGACAATGCATGCCCCATTGTCGATTAGCATACCAGTAGCATGAGTCTGCATTTGCCATTGCAAATGTTGACACATGCACAGGCTAGACACTTTTGGTACCCACCATCCCAGTCTCTTCATTGTTACCCATGTGTAATGTTAAAGTTTGTACCCTGGCAGTAGCTTCTAGGGACTGTATGCAGAGAGTCATTCACACGGAGTGAGAATGTGTTCGTCCATTCATGCTTTCGGAGTTTACCTTTCAGAAGCCACAAAGGTGTGATGTTACTCATAGTGGCTCACATATCAGTCAGGCTACTAGATCATGTCCCACATGATGTCAGTATGCTTTCTTAGTCATTGTAGGGCCCTGAGCAGGGTGGTGGGTCATTCTGCAGATTGGGAAATGTATGACTGTAGCCATGGCCGTGTACTCATTGTCTTGTACATGTCACACTTGGGGAGTATTGAAAATAGGAAAGTTATAGCTTGATGTTACTGACATGTGTGTGACTCAACCACTTGTGATGAAACTTGTGAACATGATCTCTTGATTTGTCTTTTGCATCCATGCAGGTCAATGCCCATCTTAAGAAGGGGTTATGGAGAGCTATCGCCCAGAAAGTCTGGACCCTGGGGGTCCACAGCCAGCAGACCGCCCACTGCAGAAATAGGTGGGAGAACCTGAGCTGCTGGGCCCGGAATATCGATGAGGCCCAGCTGTGGCTGTCCTCCCAACGTGCGTCGGGTGCCCGTCAGACCATGACCCCCCTAATGGCCTACGTTCTGGCAGAAGACTATCCGGACCTTGATGGGTGTTTGAGGGCAGCCCAGCAGCCACAAGGAGGTGAGTACAGGGCATATTCCTGCCTGAGACATTGCCAAGTGATTAGGTGAGATTCTGACAACTCCCCGACAATTAGGATTGAGCCATGTGTCACAAAGCAGATGAGAGATTGTTTGTGTTGACATGTCACATGTTGGATACTGATGTGATTTGCCTATTGAACCAAGGACAAAACTAGGTGGAATCTTCAAACCACTTTCTGTGCAGGGGCCACAAATGGCTGGGTACATTGATCAATCATGTACTGTTTGGTGTTGTATTGTGTGTAATTTCTATGCAACAAACCACTACTCCTCAGTGTTCTTGGCCGAAGATAAGTAGGTGATGAATCACTGTCAGTCATATGTCTGGGTAAATGTGTTTGTTGGCATATGCCACCCAAAGTCTACTTGTCTTCAGTATATGATGGGTGTTGGTGCCTCACTGCAGTCTGTAATGTGAAGGTGTCCAACATACATGTGATCGCCTACATTGTTCTTTGGATGCAGCTATAGATCACTACTTTTCCTTTTGTAAGTGGGGAATGTCTATTCACATGATGTATGTGCCATCACTGTTGCCAACATTACTTGTGCCTACATGTCTAAATGTCACCATGTGTCCCTTTCTGCTTAGAAAACTGTGGTTTCATGCATGCTCTATCTATGTTGATGGGATGATGTCTGTATTCCCTTACTTATCTGTGCACGGTAAACTGTTTGTGGATTAGTGCATTTACAATGGGGATATATTTCATGGTGTGCCACATACAGGAGTGTGTCACCATTGTTTTGTGTCTGACACATTCCCTCATGCATCATAGCAGGTCATTTGGCATGTACAACTGTAGTAACAATGAGGGACAAGACATGTAGGCCTAGAGTTTTGAGCCACAATGTGAATATGTATGCCCTTGATGTGCATCACATGGCAAAGAAGAGAGGGTACAGCCAAGTGGGGAATCATCTGGCCATGGGACCTTGGGTCAAGACACAATTGACACAGAGGTACCCAGCTGCCCGAGGGTGAGGGAAGTGCCACAGTGGAGACCGGAACATCATCCTCATCATCATCAGATTCTTCCTCCAGTTGACAGTTCCTAGTGGTGTTGGACCCAATGGGGCATACCCCTGTATCATTCCAAATAGCAATAGATGATCTAATCAAATTTAAAACCTGATAACAAATGTTGTCATTTGGTAATTTCTGAAAATATATAAAAGCTTCCTTATAATGGATTGGTCTTAGAGTGCGTAAAATAGGTAAAATGAAAGTATTTCTAGGGGAGGCATAAAGAGAGCAAAAGAGAAAAAATGAGAAGTGCTTTGTTTTGATCTGGCATTGCAAGGGCTGGGTGGTAGATCTTGTTGCCAAATACACTGCTTAGGGAAGGCCACCTTAAAATGAACAATATTTAGTCTAAAGAAAATTAAAAGAGAATATATTTTTGGGCATGCAAACCAGGTCAAATAAGGTTCAATATGTAAGGCCGTAATAATCTGAATATAGGAATCTAAAGATTTCAAGTTGAATCAGCTATGGAGTCTTATGTGCAAAGTATGCTAAGAGTGACGTGCTTTCAACAGGGGCTTTGCAGATTTGGTTAGCATTTGCGGTTCTTCATACATATACCTAAGCCCCAACTTGTCAAAAGATGATCGCAGGTACGAAAGCCAGGGAATCCTGTTTGAGTTAGCCAACTGTGTGCATTCAGTAGTAAATTCCTGCACAAGACTAGCCGCTGGGTTCGTCCAACATTTAATCCACAGCAAAAGGGGGGCAATAGAAACCGTGTCCTCTAAAAAGCATTGGCCCACTTCCTCGTGGATAATGATGTTGCTAAACACTTAGTTACCATCAATAGTCTGCGCATACATTTTTCTCAGTACATTGGAGAGTGGGTATTTTAATGTAGCCCCAGATTCCAGCCCCATATAGGGCTGCTGAGAAACACTTGGAGTTATATAGTGTCTTAATCTGAGAAGACGGTCTGTGGCCCAGTTTACGGGTAAAACGAAAAATCGCTTCAGTATTCCTTGACATTTGCTGAGTCTTAAATTTAAGGTGAGTGTTCCAGAGCATAGAAGAACTTATATTCATACCTAGATAACAGAAGTCCCTCACCTTATTTATGATATTGCCCCCCACAGTAAATGTTTTAGATTTTGTATTTCGGGGGCCGCATGTCATAACAAATGTCTTTGAATAATTAACTTTTAAATCTAAGTCCAACATCAAGTCCAGAAAAAGATCCAGCAGGCCTTGTAAACCATTTGCAGTGCGTGCAATAAGTACAGCATCATCTGCATATAGTAAGACTGGGAGCAATCTCTGGCCCATCTTTGGCACATCCTTCCCGTTTTTGGTCAAAGAATCATAAAGCCCATTAATATATATCAAAAAAAGAAAGGGGCCAGGATACATCCCGGTCGCACTCCCCTAAAAGAGGGAATGGGAGCAGTTCTCTGTCCCGATGGGCCATACTGAACAGACACCTTTAGATCCATATGAAGGCGCTTTATGAGATCCAATAGAGTCACATCGCATCCCAGAGTTTCCATGATTTGCCACAACTTCTTCCTGTTTACCAAATCAAAGACGCTAGATAGATCAATAAAAGCCATATGAATTGGCTCCCTTTTGGCAATAACATATTTGTTAAGAATGAGATGCAGGTTTAATACTTGCTCGACTGTGCCCAAACCGGGTCGAAAACCAAATTGAATTGGAGACAAAGGCCCTGATTCTAACCCCGGCGGTCAAAGACCGCCGGGGCGAGGGTCGGCGGGAGCACCGCCGACAGGCCGGCGGTGCCCCGCAGGGCATTCTGACCGCGGCGCTTTGGCCGCGGTCAGAAAGGGTAAACCGGCGGTCTCCCGCCGGTTTACCGCTGCCCTCAGAATCCCCCATGGCGGCGCAGCTTGCTGCGCCGCCATGGGGGATTCTGACCCCCCCTACCGCCATCCTGTTCATGGCGGGAAAGCCGCCATGAACAGGATGGCGGTAGGGGGGGTCGCGGGGCCCCTGGGGGCCCCTGGCGTGCCCATGCCAATGGCATGGGCACGGCAGGGGCCCCCGTAAGAGGGCCCCGCAAGGTATTTAAGTGTCTGCCTTGCAGACACTGAAATACGCGACGGGTGCTACTGCACCCGTCGCACCTTCCCACTCCGCCGGCTCGATTACGAGCCGGCATCCTCGTGGGAAGGGAGTTTTTCCCTGGGCTGGCGGGCGGTCTTTTGGAGACCGCCCGCCAGCCCAGGGAAAAACTCATAATACCCTCTGCGGTCTTCTGACCGCGGAGCGGTATTATGGGGGCGGAATTCTGGCGGGCGGCCTCCGCCGCCCGCCAGGATTAGAATCACCCCCAAAATCTGTGTCTGTAGCACCCAATCCTCCAGGCGAGATAAAATCACGATACCCAAAATCTTAGCTGTGGAGTCAATCAAAGATATAGGTCTGTAGCAGGAAGGGTCTTGCCTATTGCCCTTTTTAAAATAGGGATAATAATTGCCAGTTTCCAAGAAGGAGGAGTATTAGTTTTAACAACATTTCTTAACACGTTTGTTACTAGAGGGCCCCAAAGATTGGGCATGGATTTAAAAATGTCAATAGGGACACCGTCAGGTCCGGGGGCCTTCCCTTGTTTTGAGTGATTTATAGCTCCAAGGATCTCTTGTAGGTCAAAAGAAATATCTAAGGCATTTATATTGGGATCTATATTAGTCCGATTATTGATGTTAACCTCCCTGGTTTGGAGATCATTGTCTGGATCAAATACTTTCCTAAAGTGGTTCAACCACACTTCTTCAACAATAAAACAATCATCAACCTTAGTATTACTATCCATAAAATAGGAATGATTGACCACTTTCCAGAACTTTGAGGAATCCTTCAGGTTAGACGCAGCCTGAAGCTCTTCCCATGCCTTAGACCTTATCTCCAATTTCCTTTTTTCCAAAGTGGCCTTATACTCAGCCCTGACAGATTTAATTAAGTGACGGGAAGAAGAAACTGATTTAAGGGTATCTTTTAATTTTTTGTGAGCAATAGAACATGCGGAGTCAAACCATTTATGGCCGGGCAGGCCCATAATAGGCCTGTCCACCACCAGGGCAAGCGAAATGGCATTACTTAGAATTTCAAATTCTTGAACGATATGTTCATGATCAAGCTGCTGAGATAAACACATATTAATGGAGTCAAACCTAGATCTTATGATTTCTTGATTAAAAATCGTTGGGTTTATTTTATCCCACTTCAGACGTAAACCAGAGTTTACGTGAAAAGTAGCATTTCAAACCCTGATCCTTGGGTACCTGGGCCCGTATTTATACTTTGTTTGCGCCGAATTTGCGTTGTTTTTTTCGACGCAAATTCGGCGCAAAACTAACGCCATATTTATACTTTGGCGTTAGAGGCGTCTAGCGCCAAAGTATGGGCAAATAGCGTAATTTTTTTGCGTGAACGCCTTCCTTGCGTTAATGAGATGCAAGGAAGGCGTTCCCATGTAAAAAAATGACGGCGACGCAAATGCGTCGTATTTATACTCCCGGCCAAAAATCACGCCCGGGAGTGGGCGGGGCAAAAAACCCTGCATTTGCGCCACTTTTTAACACCTGCTCAGGGCAGGCGTTAAGGGGCCTGTGGGCTTAAAATGCCCTCCCATGCCCCCAGGGACCCCCCCTGCCACCCTTGCCCACCCCAGGAGGACTCCCAAAGATGGAGGGACCCACCCCAGGGACATTCAGGTAAGTTCAGGTAAGTATAATTTTTAATTTGTGTTAATTTTTTTTGGTGGCATAGGGGGGCCTTATTTGTGCCCCCCTACATGCCACTATGCCCAATGACCATGCCCAGGGGACATAAGTCCCCTGGGCATGGCCATTGGGCAAGGGGGCATGACTCCTGTCTTTACTAAGACAGGAGTCATTTAAATGGCGTCTGGGCGTCGAAAAAAATGGCGCAAATCGGGTTGAGGCGATTTTTTTGACTCAAGCTGACTTGCCCCATTTTAAGACGCCCTAATGCCATTTTCCCCCTACGCCGGCGCTGCCTGGTCTACGTGGTTTTTTTCCACGTACACCAGGCAGCGCCGGTCTGCTAGCGCCGGCTAACGCCATTCCATAAATACGACGCCCGCATGGCGCTTCAGAATGGCGTTAGACGGCGCTACATTTTTTTACGCTAAACTGCGTTAGCGCAGTTTAGCGTCAAAAAGTATAAATATGGGCCCTGGTCTATAGTTAAGTCTAAGTTAACACACAGAGGGTTATGGTCGTTGGCACAATGGGGGATTATCTTAAAATCATGGATTAAATGATAATCTGAGGAGCCGATAAGAATAAAATCAATGATGCTCCCTTTCACATTCCCTGTAAACATTGGAACGTTTAGAGATTCTAGTGCCATTTTCTCCCTAACATGAACCAAATCAAAATTACATAAGAAGGAGTTCAGAGCTTCTCCTTCGGGTAAGTGGGTAAAGTGAATTAACGATTCTCTGCCTTCAGTGGGAATAGCACACAGTTCTAGGCTTTCCTAACAGCATAGGGAGGTATTAAAATCACCGACCCATAAGACTACTAAATCTTCATCCTGCAGTTTAATAGAGGAATCTATAAAATCCACAGCGTCCTCTAACGTTCCATAAAGGAGCCCGCGTGGGACATTATTATAAAAATTTAAGATCAGAATACCTTTACACCCCCTAATAGATAATAGAACAATCATAAAATAAGGAGAGGACCAAATTAAGGAAGCCTTAAGTGGTGGTAAACGTAAAGATATGAACATTAAAAGACCTCCACGTGCTCTTCCCATTGTAGAAGTTTCTGCCGGCTGGTAGAGAGTTGTGTAGCCATCCAAAAAAAACGTATCCTGAGACCAAGTTTCCTGTAGACAAATTATGTCAAAGGATGATATAAAACTCACCCAGTCCGGATTGTTTATTTTAGATCGGAGCCCTGCAATATTCCAGCTAATCAGGGATAGAGGCTTTGATCCCGAGTGAGGTACTAGTCCATTGATATTGTTTAAATGGGTGCTGTCTGAAATCCTCTCTCTTACTCCCTGAACTAATTCGTCATGGTCATCATCAGTCGTTAATCTCAACAGATTCTTGTGGTCCGGACTAGCGATAACCTTAAGTCAGTCATTTTCGTCAAGAGAATTAAAGGACAGAGGACAATTGTTAGTGGGAGCGTTTGCAAGTGCGTATGGCCTAACAGGAGCTAAGCTGTAATAGCTAGGGACAACACTGGTACATTGAGGAAAAAGAGAATGATCGTAAAAATGACTTAACGAATGGATTTGTATCCCTTTATCTGGGAAATAAGAACAATCTAGGTTTGCCAGGAGGAGATCAACTGAACACGGGTTAGCAAAATTAATTACAACACAGTCTCTATCATCCCTATTTCTTCGATGGCCCACGTGCCATAAGGATCTTGTTATTTGGATGATATTTAGCCTTAAATTTAGATTTCAACCAATGAACAGACTTCCTAATCAAAGCTTGGGTGTCTTCTTTTTTGTTATTGTCTAGAGGCGGTACATTTGATAACACCAGAGCATATGGAATACAGTCAGGCGGTAGATGCAAGACATCTGCTTGATTAATAAAGTTATTAAAAGGTGGACAATTTAGGCCAGGTAGAGTTGCTTCTTTAGAAGCTGCTTGTGGCAGACTGGACACGGCATTACCTAGACCAGGTATAGCCGAAGGTCTGGCCATAGGTGGACCAGCATCGTGGGATGTCAATATTGGTAATTGATTTACCTTTGTTGCCACAGCCTGGCTCGGTGCCATTCCCTTGCTCAGTACTCTGGGATTTGGTGACTGGACAAGGGTACTGAGGACGGTATCACAAAAACAATCTAGTTTTTTGGTAATCATGATAGTAAGTTTCTCCTCTAGAGTAGTGCAAAACGATTTAAATATGGAGTCTATTACATCAAAAGGATCGCTATGAGCACCATTTCTCTTACGATGTTCGTTTGAAGAAACCAAAACAGATGGTTCATTGGGACTGATTGCCGGTGAGATATGTAAGGGCTTTTTCGAGCCTGACACCTTTGTCATATTCCTGGTCTTTTTGCCTGCCCTCCTCTTCTTCAGTGGTGGAGAAAGTGCCGGGGAGCATTCCAGGGACAAATTAACACTTTGAACCGAAGGTTTAGATAAAAGTGGTGGGGGCATATTACATTGAGCAGATTGTATTATATTGATAGGCGAAGCCAATGGTGGTAACCCATCCTTTGAATTAGTTATATGGACAATGGGTTCCAATGGGGGCTGCTGAGCAGTGTTTCGAACAGCCCAATCCTTTCTTCAACTTGCTCTAGTTTGGATTCAATAGCCCCAATCACAGAAGATAAATAGCTGGTAATAGAAGGCTGACATGAAGAGCTGGGCCCACCTTCCCCCTTTTGCAGATTAATCTTTCTCTTCCCCATTTTGGATATCGGTCTCCCGCAAACTCCTTACCAACTTCCGAAAGAGTTTACCACCAAGCGAGATAAGAAACATTAGAGGGGGGGGGGCCAGCCCAGCCTATTCCGGTTGATGACGGGCGAAGGATGGGCCCGCCCTTGGCCCGGGCTTTGCCCCGACGCTGCCCGCACGCGTCCTGTGAGGCGGGAGCACGGGGATAAGTTTAAAGGGCTCCTGCCCTGGTCACAGCCGCCGCCTTCTCCCACAAGCGCATCCCGCGAGGCGGGAGCGCGAGGATAAGTTTAAAAGGGCTCCTGCCCTGGTCACAGCCGCCGCCTCCTCCCACAAGCGCGTCCCACAAGGCGGGAGCGCGGGGATAAGTTTAAAGGGCTCCTGCCCTGGTCACAGCCGCCACTTCCTCCCACAAGGCATTCATGGTGCAATACCTGGCCTACAAAGGTCTTTTCAGGCTTTGGCCTCTACACTGACAGCAGCATCTCACCCCTCAACCTTCCGTCCGCCTTCCAACTCCCTCTTCCCAATCCAAATCCCCTCTTCCTCTACCTACCCAAAGCACACAGACAGGTCCACATGCATCAACCTTTACACCAAAGAGTAGCACACACAAACACAAGCATCATAAAACCCACCAGCATGCATACAAACAACAGACACTCACAGACAAAACAATAGTCACAACTTCCATGGACATCCCCACCACACCCAGCATCACACACATAACATCCAGCATACCCCCAGGCTCTACTTCAACAGTCACTGACACCCCCACCACACCCATCATACCCGTAGACTCCACCCCAGGAGACCACCAGACATCCACCACAAGCACCACAGACACCACAACTACAGACACTCAAACATCCACCACATCTAGCCAACGCGTAGTCACCACCACAACAGCCACACACACACATCCACCCCTCGACCTTAACCCTATTCCCTCCACCCCTGTCCCAAACCCAAGAGGCCCCATATCCAGCTCCCAGTCACTCCCTCCCACCTCCAATGCCTCCTGTGCCCCCCTGCAAGCACCTATACCTCTATCCCAAAGAAGACACACATCCCTCCCAAGAAGAAGACAACTCCTCCCAGGCACAACCCCACTCCCAAATCTGACCCCTCCCACCCCCCTAGATAATCCCTGGGGTGCCTGGCTACCCCCTTGATGCCCCTACCTGTGGAGATTCCATGGCAGTTGGGAGTCAAGTTTAGGCGCAATACTGTGCTACTTTTGGACTATGTATATTTGGACTGGCCAAGGTCCTTTGGACTTTACAGTATTTCAAGGTTAATAAACCCTAACAGTTGTTTTTTTGGGTATACATTTGTCCTGCAATTCCTTTCCTACATTTATGTTGTTCCTGAGTAACTTGTGTTGTCTGCCTGGAGTTGTGTGTGTTGCAGCCTGCTTGCTGCTCCATTTGCTGTTGTTTGTATTATCTGACTTTTTACGCAGTGCTGGTGTTCCCCAAGTAAAATGTATATGTTGACTGTATGGATATGTGGGTGTTCATGCAATGGTGGTGTCATGGCATTGTGTGGTGTTTGTTATGGTGAGTATTTCATCTTGTGTTGTCCAGTGTGAGCATGCATTGTGATAGACTTGTCCACCTGATATGGCTTATGTATTCATCTGATGTGTGTCAGTATGAGTTTTGTTTGTTTAGACATGGAGGGGGTCATTCCGACCCCGGCGGGCGGCGGGCACCGCCCGCCGGGCGGAAACCGCCAAAACACCGCCGCGCGGTCAAATGACCGCGGGGACCATCACAACTTTCCCGCTGGGCCGGCGGGCGATCTTCAAAAGATCGCCTGCCGGCCCAGCGGGAAAGCCCCTGCAGAGAGGAAGCCGGCTCCAAATGGAACCGGCGGATTTGCAGGGGTGCGACGGGTGCAGTGGCACCCGTCGCGATTTTCAGTGTCTGCAAAGTAGACACTGAAAATCATTATGGGGCCCTGTTAGGGTGCCCCTGCAGTGCCCATGCCAGTGGCATGGGCAGTGCAGGGGCCCCCAGGGGCCCCACGACACCCGTTCCCGCCAGCCTCTTCCTGGCGGTGTACACCGCCAGGAACAGGCTGGCGGGAAGGGGGTCGGAATCCCCATGGCGGCGCTGCATGCCACACCGCCATGGAGGATTCCCCCAGCCGGGGGAAATCCGGCGGGAAACCGCCAGACCCGGCTGGGCGACCGCGGCTTCACAGCCGCGGTCGGAATACCTGATGTAGCACCGCCAGCCTGTTGGCGGTGCTACATCCGGCCTCCACGTAATGAGGCCCGGAGTGTGTTCAGCTGTGCTAAAATTTTTGCATTTGACTGTGCATGTGTCTATTTTGGTGTGTGTTCCTTGCAGCTAATTGCTATTGAGGTATGTCCAGTGCAGTTGGAGTTGTATGTGCTTGTTAACTTGCACTTCCACATTGTGCAGATGGGCATAACAATTGGGTCTAGTACTGTTTGTCCCTGATACACATGTAGGGCCCTTTCCTGTGCACATGTTGCTTTAGGGGTGTGTGCAAAGTGATTTGTGTCCCAGTGTAGCCCCCCTACCTGAGTGTTCCTGATGCCCCAATCCCAATTGTGCAGGTATTGTTAACATAGTGTATTTTGTCTATTTGTCTCCCTGTGAGTTGTGCATGCCATTATCCTTCCATTGTGCTGTGATGTATGTGATGTGTGAGTCCACTGTAGGGCTGTTTACAAGAAGTGTTATTTGTGTTCCATACCACACCAATACATATATGTGTTAAATGTGAAGACAGTCCCTGGCCTGTGTGGAATGTGAGTGTGTAAGTTGTATTGGTAGATGTGATGTTTGTGTGTTGTTGGTGATGTGTGAGACAATGTTGTGTAGCTTTCACTGTCCCTGTGCATGAGATGTGTGGCTGTGTGTTTTTGTGTAGTGTTGCTGTGCAGTGTGAGTGACATACCCAAAGGGGGCGCACTGTGACTATGAATGTGTCTGCCTTCATGTATGATTTAGACTTTGTACAGGATGAGATGTATACTTGGTGGAGAAGTGTGGCACAATATTTAGAGTGGCAGACCCTGATGCAGAGATCTGGCCCGGGACCAGGGTTCTATGCCCACCTCGCCAGGTCTTGGGCTCCATTCCCTTGGACCAGATAATTCTTGCCTCAGTGCCTAATCAAATTAATGGGTCCCACTCTGTAACACTGGGCAATAGCTTGCTTACTCTCCACAACGGCCCTCACAGTGCTTGGATGCCTGCCTTCACCCTGGGGCTGTCCAGGAGCAGGTGCCTCACAGGGAAAAGCCAGGAGGCGTTCCACAGTGGTATGCGTACAGCGCCTTGAGACCGTAACAGGTGAGTAGCGCACTATACAAGTGCGAAGATTACAGTTTACTTGGTGCCCATAGTGTGACCCCCATATGATCTCGATGACGGCACTATGATCTTTTTTTAAGGTTTATAAAACTGGTAGTTGTGTGTACTTACGGTCAATGGTGAGCACCTTTGATGATAATCTGCAGCGGTAGGACATGTGTGATGGGCTCCATGGTGGTAGCGGACAAGTGAGGCTGTCTGCAGGTAAGTGCATGCCTTTATACTGTCCGATTCCGCCTGCTGAGACATGATGGTTGGGCTGCCACGGTCACATTGTCAGTGTGCAACCTTGTAATGTGTCCAGCGGAAACACAGGCTCCGCTTGTGCAACTTTGTGACCATGGTGGTGTTTGCTGCCTGGCAGTGCTGGCATAACCGCTGGGTACTTTGCTCCATAGGCCTGCTTGATTAGTAATACGGAGGTCAGACCACCACCCGATGGTGGTCGAACCATCATCACCACCATGGTGGTCAACGGACCAACAAATTTGTAATGAGGCCCTTAGTGTTTACCATTTGGGCTATTATCTGTCTAATGGTGTTTTACAAAAATATTAAGGTCAATGATAGCATACATGAGAGAAAGAGATATCTGTTTAAAAATATATTTGGATAATATTCTTTTAGTGTCTCAGAGGCTGGAGGATGGTAAAGGATCAATTGAGGTAGATACAGAATATTTTGGAGAATTTGGGGTTCATAATGAATGAGGGAAAGTCAGTTGTGATACTTTCAAGGAAATTGGATTTTTTGGTTTTCCAAAATAGACACTCTAAAAAAGATATTGTAATATTGCTCTTACCAGGGAAGAAGATAAGAGTGTGAAAGGAGTAAATAAGGCATGTTTGGGGAAAAGAAAGTTTATCGTTGAGAGATTTATCAAGGATGATAGATCTTTTGACACCAACTATTTAGCCCATTTTTCTGGAACCTTTGCATCATTGTGCATTGCAGAGAGTGAAGAGAGAAGCGCTGAGGAAAGGTCTGTGGCATGGCAACAAAGTCATTTTTACATCACATGCAAAGAGAGAGATGATTTTATGACTAAAGAGTTTGGAAACATGGAATGGCACAGCAATATTTGTATGTGTAGCCAATTTTGTTTTAGATTCAGGTGCATGTTTACATGGTTTGGAAGCTTGTTTAGGCCTACAGGAGACAGGTGAGCAATGGCTTGAAATGGAGAGATACCAACATGTAAATTGTGTGAAACTCACAGATGAAATATATGCAAGGAAAGCTTTGAGGGCATTCTGAAAAGAAGTGTATTGTTGATTATATGTATAATGTGTCCATGTTGATTTTTATAAATCAGTTAAGAAGGAACAGGTCCTGCTGATCATCAGATTTGCCAAAGGAATTGTAGACGGTTTTGCTTGGAACACAAAATAGACTTGAAAGATGAATATTTTCAACCTAGAGAGATTAATTGAATACCAGTTTGCAATTTCAGGTATTTAAATGGCCACAGTGATTGGAAACTAGATTAATTTTGTTTCAGGAGGATAGGTAAAAAATGGTGTCTGTAACAATGGATCTTTTTGCGAGAAGGTTCATATTTCAGATAGACAGATACTACAGTTGGATGCCAGATCCAGGGGCAACTGCTGGCTGCTGTTCAAAGTGTGTGGATGGTATTTCAATTCTATATATCCCTGCCTTTTGCAATGGAGGGAGATGACAGCTCCCACCAAGCATTAGCAACAAAGTCTACTTTCTTTAAGTGAGAGCTGTCAAATAGCTTTCATTTGCAGAAAGCAGAGTTTTCATCTGTCTTTTCTGCATGCAAATATGCATCAGAGAAGACAGACGATAACATTGCTCCTGCAGGCAGGGAGCAGCTATGAATGTTCTGCTCTGTATCCAAACGTAACTCTAATTTATAGTTACGTTTAGATGCCGAACAGAACATAGTCACTTCTGGCCTAATGGGCAAGGTCTTGTGCTGTCAAGGAGTAGGCTAAAGGTTCAAATACTAGTATTACTTGGAGGTATGTTTGATTATTTACTTGTGTTTTAAGGGTTAAACCTTCCTAATGATAGAACATTCATGATTCTTTCAAATCACATGCATGGGTTGACAGTCCTAGTTATGTCTGGAAGCATCACAGTACAGAGTCACCTATGGCCTAAAGGTTAACATCAAAAACTGTCACACTGAAAGTTGAAGGCCCTACTTCGGGTATGCCTGTGGTCATTTTCCTTCTTTCATTTCTTTTAAACATCAATATTTTAAGTTTCATACTGAAAGGTAATCGTACTCCTTTTAATTGACAAATACATTTTTCAATTTAATTTGCCGAGAAATATCTCATTCATCAATCATCAAAGTCTAAAAAACTCTCTATCTCTCTTTCACCCTTTCTCTCTCTAATTGAATTTTTTTTCCCACTCATACACCCACACAGACCCCTAGGCACCTACTCACAGACCCACCCAGATACTCATGCACCCACTCACATACCCACTTAGACCCTCCTACGCCCACTCACATACCCACTCACACCCTCATGCATATACTCACAGACCCTCTCAGACACCCACTCACAGACCCACTGAAACCCTTACACTCCCACTCACAGACCTACGAAGACACTACCACACATACTCACAGACCCACTAACACACTGATGCACCCACTTTAAACCCAGGCAGACACTCTCACAGCCACTCTCACACCTATTCTCAGACCCAGAGAGAAAGGCTGCGGCCAACTCCCACTGCACATGGCCAAAGGCTGTGTGCAGCATAGGGTTGGGTGGTTAGGGGGGTTGGCCACAGCTCCTGGCTGCAAGCCAGGGCCTGTGGCCAATCCCCACTGTGCAATGCTGAAGCTGTGCAGTGCATGGGTTTGGGTGGTTATAGGTGTTGCCAGCAGGGCCTGGCTACAGGCCAACCCCTGCTGTGTACAATCAAAGGCAGTGTGTAGCGTGGAGTTTGGTTGTTATAGTGGTTTGCTGCAGGGCCTGCACAGCTGTGGTTGGATTAACATATAATAACGAAAATTACTTAAAGTTAAGGACAAAAATGAAATTCTCTTGCACACTCACCATTCACTGCTAATTACCCCACAAATTACGGCACTCCTGACATCTTTGATAACATAATTGATTATATCAATATCAATGTATTATTTGCAGTTAAATCTATGATGAAAAAACTGTGCATGGCTGGGGCGCAAGTTATCGTTACCTTTGGGCATGAGTTATGGTTACTTTAGATAAATCTAACTATAACAGGTGAATTTCTATAGTTTTGTACGTTTAAAATGTGAGCCTCACTTTAAGGTCCCTGTAACCTTTTTAAGTGACTTAATTTAAGAAATGTGGCAGCATTTTTCTTGCGCCCCTTAGAGCCCCCCTAGTGCCAACATGTGTGCGTCGTATTTAATATACAGCACACCATGGCGTAGGGTGGGACAATAGTGTCAAACTTTTTGATGATATTGATGTGCTATGCAGGATTAGCACCAATTTTGGGGCATTAAAAGGCATTGAAAGGGGGTATTCCATTGTTTTCAATAGGCCCCTAATTCAAGTAACTATAACTCGCTCCCCAAGGTAACTATAACTTGCACCTTCGACATGCACAGCTAACAACTCCACATAATATATCATTGGTGACATCTTCTATGGCATCTTTGAAATTATCACTGCAACATTTGCAATAGAATTATTGCTAAGAATGCTGTGCATGGCATGGGCGCATATATATGCATGTGTGTGTATGTGTGTAAATACATATAATGGTGAAAGTAAATGTTAGCAGATGGACTAATCCTAAAATAATGCTAATTGAGGAAGTTAATCAACCTTAAAGGATTGTTAAAGGAGAAAACGTTTTTTTCAGAGAAGTATAAAGAAGACTTATCAAGCATTTAAAAGAGGAAGCACACTCTACGACAGGACTGTTTACAGAGCTGCTGATGTTCTAATTCTAGATGGTTTGCTATGATGACATTGAAAAGTCTTCAAAGTTGTTGTGGGAGAGGCATTAAAATAAGTTAATGCATTATGATATCCTCCATGGGAATGATTCACAAAGGCAATTTTAGACTTTTGTGTAAGTTTAATATTTTTTTGCTATTCACAAATTAAGAGTTAATAGTAATAGAATAGAATATTCCGCACCTAAAAAGATAGTCTTGACATATCTTTTTATATGCAGAGTTCCCCCCCACAACTCTGGAGTTTCCATAGTAGTAAACTTACTATTAACTTGTACTTTGTGTATATCATAAACATGGTAAACCTACACAAAAGTGTAAGATTGCCTTTGTGAATCAGGCCCTGTGTCTTTATTGAAATCCTGATTCTCTTCTCATATCATTTGGAGAATCATCATTCTCACACAAGAAAACTTACTACTTAGTAGTAAATATGGGAAGGACCTGGGGAAGTAGTTGGAATATGGGGACTATCTACTACTGAATGGGAAGGATTTAATAAGGAGTAGTGGGGGTTTATGGAGGGCTAATAAGTGGATTAGGGCAGGACTGACACACATCTACGAATGAGTAAGCTTATTGTTATTCACAAACTGCACTTCTAAAGTTACTACAGCCCAAGAGAACCCAAAACAGTAATAACTGTACTCCAGATCAGACTTGGAGTAAGACAAGCACCACTAATGGTGAACAACTGGTACTGCAACACCATATCATAGAAAATAATGGAGGCAGGAACTTAAAATAGAACCCCACAGGAAAGAATGTTAAAAGAAATTAACTTTTTCTACTTTTAAAAATATATATGAATGCAATTTAATGTTAAATACATGCTGTTGAAAATGGTATATTATTTTATAATAAACTATTGTTACCTGATTTTGTTACAAAGTTAAAGTAAATTTAATGTTTAAAGAAAATGGTTAAATTAACTTAAATTAATTCATGTTACCTGTTTGTAGTTTTCAATATATAATAAGGTATGAACATTTCACTTTGGGTGTTTTTGTATAACATTAAAAAAAATATATATAATTTAACTTATTGAAATAATTGAAATATTTGGTTCATGAATACCCCGAAAGTGCTGTAGAATTGTTTTTTATTGTGTTCTACAATAAAAATAAATGTATAAAATTAATTTATATTAACATTTAACATAAAACTACTTTTACTAATTGTTTTACGTTTAATACACTTTTTAAAATTGATTCCTATAGTTCACCATTTGAAGAACATTGCCTCACCTATGTATGAAAAGTTGCAAAGTTGGTGCCACCCCCTGATGTCTATGCTGCAATATTATAATCACAATCTCCACTGTCATAAATCATAGGAAATACCAATAGACATCTGCCTGATTTATTACTGAGAAGGTACAGATATCCAATACATGTGCTATAGAATAACTTTTCAAATGGCCATGATGGTCATTTTCTTGAATATAAAAGTCACAGAAAGCTTAGTTGAAGTCTAAATAGCATTTAAATGCAGTATTAGTTCACAATGTAAGTCCTTAGGCCTAGCATAAACAAAACCACCACACCCACCTCCTTCAAGAAACAAGTACTGCTATCACAATGGTGAAAGACAAACAGAGAATTCTAGAAGAATTCCCTTCAAACATAGTACTTCAAATTTATCCATGTAGTGGAGTCATTTACAAAGGAGTCATTTTCATCAGCACACAAGACACATCATTTTATAAAGACATAATTCAAGTTATACACAAGTGTTAAGGGTTGGAAAATTTGATGGTGATTTTCACTTTTACATCCTGAGACTATTTTCTTCCACAGCTTAGGATTCATGTTTTCATTAACTAAGTGTAAATAGATTTTAATGGAATCTAGTGTGTTTTTGCCTCTGGTGCTGGTACTGTAAAACAGGGAAGCCCAACAGAGGCTAACGAGTGCCGGATTCATGCATTTTTCCCCAGCATACACTTAAGATAAACTGCAAACTGCACCCGTCACACCCCTGCAACTACGCCGGCTCAATTCTGAGCCGGCGTCCTCGTTGCAGGGGCATTTCCTCTGGGCCGGCGGGCGCTCTTTTGGAGAGCGCCCGCCGGCCCAGAGGAAATGTCTGAATGGCCGCCGCGGTCTTTTGACCGCGGTGCGGTCATTTGGCGGCGGTACCTTGGCGGACGGCCTCCGCCGTCCGCCAAGGTCATAATCACCCCCACAATCTTAAAACCAACTTTACTAAAATATGAATTTTAAAAATGTGAGCTCAGAGACCCCCAACTCCAGATTCACAGAAATGGTTTAGGCAAGAAAATGCAAAGTGGCATTTTCAAACACACAGGGGGTCATTCTGACCCTGGCGGCCGGTGGCCGCCAGGGCCACCGACCACGGGAGCACCGCCAACAGGCTGGCGGTGCTCCCACGAGCATTCTGACCGCGGCGGTTCAGCCGCGGTCAGAAGCGGAAAGTCGGCGGTCTCCCGCCGACTTCCCGCTGCTCGGGGGAATCCTCCATGGGGATTCTGACATGGTGGCCATGGCGGTAGGGGGTGCCGCGGGGCCCCTGGGGGCCCCTGCAGTGTCCATGTCAATGAGCCCCACTGTGTATTTCAGTGTCAGCAATGCAGACACTGAAATACGCGACGGGTGCAAACTGCACCCGTCGCACCCCTGCAACTACGCCGGCTCAATTCTGAGCCGGCGTCCTCGTTGCAGGGGCATTTCCTCTGGGCCGGCGGGCGCTCTTTTGGAGAGCGCCCGCCGGCCCAGAGGAAATGTCTGAATGGCCGCCGCGGTCTTTTGACCGCAGTGCGGTCATTTGCCGGCGGTACCTTGGCGGACGGCCTCTGCCGTCCGCCAAGGTCATAATCACCCCCACAATCTTAAAACCAACTTTACTAAAATATGAATTTTAAAAATGTGAGCTCAGAGACCCCCAACTCCAGATGTCTATCTGCTCCCAAAGGGAATCTATGCTTTAATCATTTTTCAAAGTAGCCTCCATGTTAACCTATGAGAGAGACAGACCTTGCAACAGTGAAAACCGAATTTGGCAGTATTTCAATGTCAGGACATATAAAACACATTAGTGTATGTCCTACATTAAACATACACTGCACCCTGCCCATGGGGCTACGTAGGGCCTACCTTAGGGCTGTCTTATATGTCAGAAAAGGGAAGGTTTAGGCCTGGCAAGTGGGAACACTTGCCAAGTCAAATTGGCAGTTAAAACCTGCACACACAGACACTGCAGTGGCAGGTCTGAGCCATGTTTACAGGGCCATTAATGTTGATGGCACAACCAGTGCTGCAGGCCCACTAGTAGCATTTGATTTACAGGCCCTGGGCACCTCTAGTGCACTGTACTAGGGCTTACCAGTAAAACACATATGCCAATCATGGAAAGCCAATTACACACACATTTTGTACAGAAGCACTTGCACTTTAGCACTGGATAGTAGAGGTAACATGCCCAGAGTAACAAAAACAACAAAAACAGAGTACAGCACACATCAACAACCTGAGACACAGAGGCAAAATGTTAGGGGAAACCACACCAACGATGAACAGTTTAACAGGCACTAGTTGAAGCAGTTGGGGAAGTGGTGGTGGGAGGCTTGGTGCTTTTCTTAGGGCATGAGGTGTCCCCTGCCCTATGGACCTTATTCCTACAGATATGGTACCAGTGCTTTTTATTCTGATGGTTGTGAGAAGAGGATTTAGACCCACCCCAGAAGAATCTTGTGGGCCTGATGAAGACTCTTTGGCTCTGATTTGGACTTTTTGGTGCCAAACTGCACTAACACAGTTTTGCACCAAAATGTTTAGCACCGGCTTGCACCATTTCTGAGCACCAGCTGAGCACCATATTTTTTAAATGGTGCAAGCCGTTGCAAAGGGTAGGCTAGTGTTTAAAGAAATGAGGTTAGCCGGTTGGGGCTGGCGGTATGGAAGAAGGGGGTTTTGCACCAAAAGATAACATTAGGCAGTTTAGAGTAAAAAAAATAACTCTAACCAGCCTAGTGTCATTTTCTGATAAAAATCATTCATACCACATGACTCCTGTCTTAAAAAAGACGAGTCATGCCCACCACTCCAATGGCCAGCACGGGGACCAAGGTCCCCTGAGCATGGCCATTGCACCCAGCCATGTCGGGGCCCATTTCTGGGCCCCTAAAGGCTCTTTAAATAAAATTTTAAAAAATGACCTGTACTTACCTATACTTACCTGGGATGGGGTCCCCCATTCTCCGCTGTCCCTCTGGTGTGGGTGGGGGTGTCCCTGCGGCCAAGGGTGGGCACCTGTGAGCTTATTCCATGGTGTTCCACCATGAAAATAGGCCCACGGGTCCCCTAATGCCTGCCCTGACCCAGGCATTAAATAATGGTGCAAAGCAAGCTTTGTACCATTATTTGACCCCTCCTCCCCCATGTGTGATTTTAGGACGGGGGATAGATATGGCACTAAGGCCGTGGAGTCATTTTATGCACTATAATGTCTACTTTGCATCTCATTGCCGCAAAGTAGGTTTCCACGTCCAAAAAATGACTTTAACTCCATACATTTGGTGCTAGAAGGGTCTATAAAGTATAAATGTGGGTTTAGTTTTGCACTGAATTTGTATCAAAAAAATTATGCAAATTCAGAGCAAAACAAGTATAAACATGCCTCTATGTTTTTATCTTTGTCCCCACCTTTGTTATGTGAGTTACCATCCTTTTTCTTGTCCTTGTCACCCCCGTATGAGCTTTTTTGCTCATCCCTGTTCTGACCCATTTGTCTGCCTTCTTTCTCAATTCTTGGGGAGAGGTCAGATCTGAGTCTACCAACTACAGGTGGAACAAGTTAGACACACAGGTAATTAAAATATGCTATCTCAACAACAGATTGTACAAGCCCTCGTAATCAGAAACGTTGCTGCCATGTAACCAGCCTTCTAAAGCTGTAACAGAACAGTGCACAAAGTCAACCCAATCATGTGAGGCCTCTTTCCTGGTCTCCCTGAACTTGATTCTGTATTGTTCAGTGGTGAGACCAAAACCTTCCAAAAGAGCTGTTTTTAAAATGCTGTAGTTGTCTGCATCCTCTTCTCTGACAGTGAGAAGTCTATCTCTCCCCTTGACAGAGAAGGAAAAACCAAAGAATAGCAGATGTCTGAACTTTACAGGCCCTCTGAAGTTCAGCAAACAACTTGTAGATGTCATCCCCTACCTTGTATGTGGGAACAATTGTTTGCACGTTTCTGGAATCAATGGAGTCTTCCTGGACTCTATAATCCCTGAAACTGCTGATGCTGCTGCCACCATGGGGCACTGACCCCAAACCCTCCTTTTTCCTTTCCACTGCCAATGCCTCCCTATCTAGGGCTAGCTGTTGCTGCTGCAGACTCAGCCTGGCCTCCTCCAGTTTCAGCTTTCTGAGCTCCCTATCTATGCAATCATCTCCAGGAGTTGTGCAATGTGATCCCTCAGACACTGAGGTGAGATTGGAATGGGCAGAGGTGGATCTTTCCCTAGTCTTTGTGACCTTAGCTACCTGTCCTCTGGGTGTAAAGGGAACCCTACCTGTGTAGCTTAACCTCCGACTACCTACTACACTAGTGGGTCTACTACGTACAAGATCCCTGGAAGAACCCTTCCCTGAACCTGGAAGATTATTCCCTGAGTCAATGGGTGCAGAATCTCCTGGCCACCAGCATGCTTCTGGTTATCCTGAAGAAGGAGGCTCAAAAGGAAATTCTTATTGGGATTCTTCCCCACATCTAATTTCCTGTCTGAACAAAGCCCCTTCACTTCCTTGACGGTCATGCCCTCATAGGGAGTGCCCATGACCTCAGGCCTAGGTCCAGCAGTAGACATAGGCCCTCATTACAATCCTGGTGGTCAAAGACCGTCAGGGCTGTTTCGTCGGTTGCACCGCCAACAGGCTGGCGGTGCAAACCATGGTATTATGACCGCGGCGGACGCGCCGCGATCGCACTGCTGGGACCGGCAGTTTACTGCCACGTTAGTCCCAGCGGTTTACCGCCACGTTGATCCCGGAGGCTGTAATCCTCCAGGGAATTACGAGTCCCCCTCCCGCCAGCTTTTTCATGGCGGTAGGAACCGCCATGAAATGGCTGGCGCAAAGGGGAGTCGCGGGGCCCCCTGCCACAGCCCCAAGGAGCTTTTCACTGTCTGCAGAGCAGACAGTGAAAAGCGCGACAGGTGCAACTGTACCTGTCGCACCGCCGCAACACCGCCGGCTTCATTTGGAGCCAGCTCCTGTGTTGCGGGCGACATCCCCACTGGGCTAGCGGGCTGAAACTCAGTTTTCACCCGCCGGCCCAGCGGGGATGTTGTGATGGCCACTGCGGAAGTGCGGCCGCATTGGCGGCTGCGCGGTGTTACAAGTTGTAATGAGGGCCATAATGTGTGTTGTATGGTGGTGTAGGGTGTACCTAACCTACCTAACCTATAGTCTCTAGAAAATGAAGGTAAGAGACTAGGGGCCACATGTACAAAGGCTTTTTCACGTCGCAAACAGCGAATCTGGCTGATTGCGACATGCAAAATGCACTTCCCCATGTACCAACCCATTTTCGCGATTTGGTTAACTATTTACTGAATCGCAAAAAAGGATTGTGACTCGCAATTAGGAAGGGGTGTTCCCTTGCTAATTGCGACTCGCAGTGCCATGTATGATTGTTTTGTGACCGCGAATGCGGTCCCAAAACAATCGCAGTTAGCACCAGTGTCAAACTGGTGCTAACCCATTCGCAAACGGGAAGGGGTCCCAATAGGACCCCTTCCCCTTTGTGAATGTCAGTGAAAACAAATTTACGGACCACTGCCTGCTCTGAAAAAATGAAACAAAAATGTTTCATTTTTTGATTTTGAAATGCATCTCATTTTCCTTTAAGAAAAAAGGGCTGCATTTAAAAAAAAAAAACTGCTTTATTTAAAAGCAGTCACAGACGTGGTGATCTGCTGTCTCCAGCATGCCACCATCCCTGTGATGGTCGCCATCCCCAAGAGGGTCGCAAATTGCAACCTACCTCATGAATAATCATGAGGTGGGCATTTGCGACCCCCCTTGCGAATCACTAATAGTGTCATTGACACTATAAAACATTCGGTTTTGCGAGTCGCAAAACCAAACGTTGGTACATGTGTCCATAGGTTCCTATACTAGGTATATTGTATATCTCTAGGTATTGAGTGGCCTTCGCAGAACATCATGCAGGCTGACAACAAGCCCCCTCTTAGCCTTGATGACATAATTTGATATCCGTTCCCTTAGCACATTACTTCAACAATTTTCCCACAATTTTGCAGTATTTGGAATGGAGATCAATATCAGTGCTTTACATGCATATCTACCTATTACTTAAGGCAAAACAACTAACCCTCTTCCTCCCTCCCCTCCCCCCGCTGGTGTGGTGCGACAGTAGGCCTAATGTGTCTTTTGAGCCCATGTGGGTGACCAGTGTAGCTGTCTTATGTCCGCTGTTTTTCTTTTCTTTTTTTATGTGTTTACTGTTTTCCCTGTGATCTCCTCGTTACGTCCCATAGGCCTTTCATCTCATTCTTATTCCACCTGGGGGTTTTTCAGGGCCATGACTAGTGATTCCTAAGCCCACGCATTATCAAATGTGCCTGTCCCCTTACGTGCCTCTCTATGCAGTAGGGTCACTTCACATCTGCCCATTTCTCCAATTCCTTTATCCAGGACAGCAAGGAGGGGCCTGTAGGGCTTTTCCATTTTCTCGTGATTTCCCTCCTAGCCAATAACAGGCCCAGATCATGAAATCTACTAGTGGTTTTGTTCTTAGCAGTGTGTGGATAGCAGTGCAGCAAGCAATGAGTGGGTGTTAGTGAAATACGTTTTTCGATAATGTTGGAAAGTCGTTTTACAACCTTAATCCAGTATTGGTCAAGAACAGGATATGTCTACAGAATGTGCAGAAAGGATGCCCCCACCTCTCTACAGTGGTAACAAGCCACTTCTTGTGTACTGAAATATCTATTAATCCTTTGTGAGTGTAAATATGCTCTGTGTAGCATATAAACGTTGATGAGCCGAAATCTGACATTTCTGGAGGTTCTGGGCATTCTATCCAGTATGTCCTCCCAATCTACCTCTGATATAGTGGTGCCCAAGTCTGTCTCCCACTTGATCTGTATTCCATAGATGGGCCTGAGAGTCTCAGTATGTAAATGTTGATATAGACAAGTAACCGCCTTCACTGTCCCGACTGCTTGCAGGACGGAAGAACAGCATGCATGAGTGCGCGGTTCTGCATCTCCCATTCCCCAGTGCCTTCAGGAATTGTCCTCCCGGTAGATTACATTCCATGCTGAATATCTGTTTAGTTGCAACTGCTGCAGTCCATGTCCTCACACCATGCCAGTTCCGTCCCCCTCTCAATAATGGCAAGACTGAAAGGAGGAGTTCTGGGAAGTGTGGCACTTGAATATCCGTTTTTTTCATGGCTGCTCCCCACTATTTGTGCATGGTTGTAAAGGCCTGCAGGCTCATTCTAGCAGGGTTCTTGGCTCTCAGGACCAGTCCAAGTAGCACCAGGTATGCGGGTGTAAACCCATCTATAGGCACATCCTGCTGCTGCCTATTTGCCATCTATCTGGTGAGCCATTGCTGCTGCACTGCTAACTAGTACAGTTCAAAGTCTGGGGCTGCTAGACCTCCCTGCCATACCAGAGTGTAACCCATGACACTTGCCACCCTCCCGCCCCATATAAATGCTGTACTAAGTGAGCTTAGTTCTTTGAAATAGGATTGGGGCACCCACAGAGGGAGCATTCTGAAGTGGTACAGTAACCGTCATAGGGCCACCATTTTCAGGAGAGCAAAAGGCAATAGATGTCTTCAGGTTGCAAAGGCCTAGCCTGTAGTTACCCTCAAACGTGTCCTGGACAGATCAATATATTTTGAACCCCAGCATGGCAAGCAAAGGGGCTACACCTCCAAATCCAAATCTCCAGGCAAGTTAACTGGGGTCTCATTTTCCTCAATGAGGGACAATTTTGTTTTGGACCAATTCACTTTAAGTCCTGAAACCTCTGCAAAGTGATTCAACAAGGATTTCGCCCCCCACCGATCACTTTTCGTATCTTGTAAAAATAGTAACAGATCGTTAGCGTACAATGCAATATGCTGTACATCTTCCCCTGTTAGGAGTCACTCAAAGTGAGCTCCTGTCCGGGCTAACGCTGCCAGGGGCTCCATTGGGATAGCAAAAAGCAAGTGGGATAATGGGCATCCCTTCTGTCTCGTACCTCGCTCTACTCCAAATCCCTCTGAAATAGTCTGGCCCATCCTCACTCTGGCTGTGGGGCTAGTATATAGGAGCTTCGGCCAAGCCACAAATCTCTATTCGAGTCCCATATGGGTCATGACTTTGTAGAGGTATTCCCACTCGAGGCTATTGAATGCCTTTTCAATATCTACAGATAATATAGCAGCAGTGGTTCGGTCATGTGAGGTATCCTCTTATATAGCGATAAGACGTTTGATGTTAGCTGCCATGCTGCGTTTGGGAATAAATCCTGGTTGATCAGGGTGAATTAACTGGGGCATAAAGGGGAGAAGCCCGGAGGCTAAAATACTACTCAGGATCTTATAATCTACATTCAACATGGAAAACGGCCAGTACGCTCCCACTTCTGAATTCTCTTTCCTTGGTTTAAGTAATGGGATGATTACTGCTTTTCTGCTAGTCAGTGGCCTGTGACCTATGGCATATGCCTTGTTAAACATCTGTACGAGCCTCAGGCCAACTCTGTTGAGTAAGTACCATGAAATTCGATCAATAGGCCATCCGATCCTGAAACTTTACCTCAGGTCATTCTTTTAATGGCCCCCAGTACTTGGGGCACAGTTATTCCTTCCCCCAGGGTTATTGCATGGTCCTGGCTCAGGCGACCATGCAGTAACCATATGCAGAAATCTAGTTTCTTGAGTGGGCGCAGCTAAGGGTCTACTGCTATATGGTGTGGTGAAAGGCAGCAAAGTAGGTATTTATTTCTTCTTGGGTTCCCAGCGGGGTCCCGGTGCTCGAGTTTTTTGCACTATTGGAGAACCCCTTCTTGCTGGGTTCACAAGCCAAGCCAAAAGTCTTTTCATTCGATCCCCTTTGTTATGTTGTTGTGCAATATAAGCCTTGCAGTCAAACGAGCCGAGCCGTTCTGTGTTTTCGGTCACTTGCTCCCTGGCTTCCTGCAGTCATCTCTCTAGGCCTGGGCGGTCCGGTCTATCCAATTCTAAAGAGCGCAGTTTAATTTCCGCATCTCTAATGTCCTCCAGCAAGGTGGACCGAACCCCAACCTTCTCCGAAAGACAATGACCTCTAATCACCACCTTGAATTTTTCCCACTCTGATTGAAAGTTTAAGGCCTTGACCTCATTAAAATATTGTGCTATTTGCTGCTTTGCCTTTTCCCAAAAGGGGGGAATCCTCCAGCATCTCTCGGTTCAGCTGTGAGCTCAGGATCAGCGAAAGCTGTTTCCCCCAGGATAATCTGGATTATGGTCTGATAGTGTGCGAGCATTTGCAGTGGGTACCTAAGGTACTTCCACCTTATACCAGGTCCAGTTATCCCTTATTAGTGAAATTGTTTCAAGATGAAAATCCTATAACCGAGGCAAACCTGAATCTTGATCCGACGTCCCTGGAGCCCTCTTCAGATACCAGGTCCTGGAGGTCTCGCTCAAAGATTTTCTTCAGTAGGACGAACCTGCAAGTCAGGCCGGGTCGGGGTTGAGGCAAGCCGGCTAGAATTGCAGCGGTTGGTCGGTCCCTTTCTGGAGCTATCTCCAAAAAGTTCTCCAAAGTTCTCCAAACTTCTGGATCTTCTTCCAGGAGGTCTTCTAAGGTCTTTTAGGAGTCCACAGCTCACCCCAAGGTTCCAGAAGCTCGGAGTTGCTCCTTGAGGGTGTGGACTACAACTCCCATAATGCACAGTGACGCAAACTCCAAATTGGCCACTGGACAGTGGTCAGCTGGTTAGTTTCTTCAGGAGTTGATGCAGGGGACTCTGGTTAGCAATTTTTCACCTGTAGCAAACAGGGATTCCCCCTTGAACCAGTTAAAGCCAAGCAAAGTCCTTTTTGTGGTTTAGCCCAAGTGTGCAGCTGGTGCTGTCGTTAAGAGTGCAGTGTCCAGGTGCAGGTCAGGGGTCCAGCAGGGCAGTCCTTCTTCTCCTGATGTTCTTCCTTGTAGTGATCTGAGGTGTGGGTGCAGGTCAGCCATATTTATCCTTGCTCCTGGGTGAAAAACAGGGGGGTCCTGGTTCTCCAGTCAGGGGCAGGGTCCTTCCCCCTGTGATGACCACTTCCTGGGAAGTGTGACAAAAATCTATCACAGGGAGCAACATTCTTCAAAAATCCATCATGGCTGAAAATGATTTTTGGAAGTTAGATCTGGTTGAACCCACCCACTGGTGTGGCTAAAAATCCTAAACACACTCCTCTCCTAATCTAATCAAGAGGGCACTTAATTGTTTGGGGTTACAGGATGTGAGGGAGGTGCTACGTTGCTCCAAATGCCCTTCACTGCCTTTGAAGACCAATTTGGCAGCCCTCCCCCATCCTGCTTCCCCATCTGATGAAGCAGATCTCCCTCCCAGGCACATCCTTTGTGGTCAGCCCAGGCCACTTCACACCTCATCAAGGTAGCCTGGCCAGGCTGCCAGAGGCTGGCCAATCAGAGAAGGGCACTGCAGAGCTGAAGATGGCACCTTTTCAAGTAGAGTTTAAAACTCTTTTCCTGAACTAGTTATATTAAATCCAACAATTGTAAGTTGTGGGATTTTTTATAACAATTAATTTGATACCAAACACGAGGTATCTGAAACTTAGGGGGACTTTGTTAATTAAAATAAAGTCTACCTATTTTAGCCTATGAAGGCCATTCACTGTGGTGAGGGAAAAATACATTTGGCTATTTTACCTCACCAGGGCTTATAAAACAATTTTTATAAGGTCCCTGGTTATACTTACATGGCAATCAACCCTAGGGGCACATAGGGCACGCTTTAGGGGTGACTTATATGTAAAAATAAGGTACTTTAAGACTTTGGACGTATTTCTAATTCAAGAGTCGAATTTGCATTTAACTTTAATTTAAAAGCAGCCAGCAAGGCAGGCCTGCCTTTAAAATGACATTGGGCACGTCAGCAGTGCACCTATGGGTGCACTACCTATGATGGGGTCCCTAAACCTACATACCCTACCATATACTAGGGACTTATAGGTAGGTTGACATAGCCAATTATAATTAGCCTAATTTGCATACTTATTTTATACAGAGCACAGGCCCTGGGACTGGTTAGCAGTACCCAGGGTTCCCTCAGAGTCAGAAAAACACCAGCAAAAAATGGAAAATGGGGGCAAAAAGTTAGGGGGCCTCTGCAATCAGCCCTGTTTTCTCACATGAGGCCTGTAGAGATGCACGTTCACACAGAATGTCGTAAATGTGAGTTTTATTGTGTGAATCTGACCCTAACCAGCTAGTGCAAAGGAAACTTGTCCAGCTGGCCCATATTCCTTGCTCTGCCCCTAACATTCTATATTCCAGAGTTTATGTGCACATTCCATGGTAACATCAATTCCTCGCTAAAGCACATTCTCCTATGTCTTCATCATGACATATCTTCCCCTCTTATAAGAATACAACCATAAACTATAACGTTATAATAAAAATAACACAAAAAATAAAAACATGTTATCAATGTATTCAAATTGCTATTTCACATGACCTATAGAATTTTCCAACAAAAAATATGGATACAGACCAATGTGCTTTAAGCACAAACAAAAACTTTTAATTTTGTTGGTTTGGTTATTCTTTTACCAAACCTACCATATTTATCATTATTTCCATTGAACTGATTATGAGTATTTCCATCTATAGTTGTTACGAATGTACATGAATGGAATCCCGAGATGAACACTGTTCAGGTACATTGCCCTGAATTTTATTCATATTCCCATTTCTTGTTCTTTGTACTTGGGTATTTTCCTCCTCAGTCAACCAGTAATTATGACCAGGTAGTTTCAGCAATTTACCATTACATGTAAATTGTTTTGTAGTTGCACCCTTGCTTCCTTTGCCTTTGTATAATGATACTCCACTTAGATGCCATATTTTTCCATCCAAAACAGAGTTGCAAATAACATTTACTACTTTAACAGGATCTTAAAATCTCCCTTCCCCTTTCGTATATGCAACAGATTGTTTTGAATTTTAACTAAGTCTCCCACCTTAACTTGAATATTTGTACATCCATATTGTTGGTCATGTATCACTTGCAATTCTCTTGCTTTCTCGAAATCACTCTTAACAAATTCTGGCTTTGCTCATCCATTCAACATTATCCTTTCTCAATGGAACTCTACCCCTCATGAGTTCAAAGGGGCCATACCCAGTTGATAAGCAAGGCATACCTGTATGTCCACATCGTTTTCCATACTTCTTTTTTCCATCTCTGCCAAGTATTCTTTGCTATATGTATACTATGCTTTATAATAGCATTAATGAACTCAACAGCACCATTGCCTGCAGGATAGTATACAGATGTTGTGGTATGCATTGTCTGTGATTAAGCATTTTGGTTCCCCCTCTCTTAAAAAATATAATCCAAAAAACTAACTATAACATTAGGATCTGCTTTGTGAACAACGTATGTTTCAGACCATTTGGCAAAGTGGTCATAACACACCAAAATATACTTCAGTATGGTGTCATGTTATATTGGTCCAATTGCATCCAACCCCATTAATTCCCAAGGTGGGGGTGTGGCTAGTGGCCGATGAAGCCGCATGCCTAGGGAAGAGCTCCGGGGAGGCCAACGGGGCCCGGCCCACCCAATACCACCGTGCGGCACCTGAAATTTGGAGCGGACCACAGCCTACAGCACCGCGGGACCCCTGGATCACAAAGGGGCCCCTGCGGACTTGAGTCCGAACTGCTGGGCTGGGTAAAATGACTTTTCTTAACGCGGCAGCCAGAATCAAATGGCGACCGCGACAGCCTGAGGCGACGGAGGCCCTGTAGCGGGGAACGAAGGAACCGGAGCGGGGGCTACAGGCCCTGGAAAACTCCTGCCGACCGACGGCCCCAGAGAAGGCAGACTCCTCTCTTGGCCGAGCCAAGAGAGAACCGGTGAGTGGCGAGGGCAGCTGAGCGGGAGTAGCCGCGGCCCCGCTTCTGTCCGCGGGTGGGGCTAGGGCCCGCTGACGGCTTCGCTGCAAGCAGCGAGGGCAGCGGGAGAGCCCCCAACAAGTGGGAGGTGGCGGGGGAACGCGGAGCCCCCCCACCCTGCCCCGTGAAAGTGCGTCCTCCAGGGAAGCAGAATCTGGGAGCACCCCGGTGGCGAAGGGCTAGGGACATCCTGGAGCCCGGGCTCCTCCCCCGCCGCCGACCAGCGGGGCAGACGGAACGCCCTATCTACAGCGCTGAACACCTAGAGAAGGGAGAAACGAGAGGAGGAGGCCAGTAAATCGCATCTGGCAGACCAACGGGGCGAACACGGAGGCTCGGCGACACAAACCCAACCACATAAATAGGCCCTGCAGGCCTAGTCTGTGACAGGGGTCCTCCCGACATTGAGGACCCCTGACTAATCAGGGGGACTGTCGGTGAGGGTGAGAAGTGAAGGCAGACACGCTTTCAGAAGCCGCTGAAATGGCCAGAATTGCCTGAAGTGAACTCTATAACAAAATAACATAGCTGCCAACAAGTAAAAACTCGAGTGGTGCCCCCCCTGGCAGCAACATAGAGACAATCAGAGTGCAGAAACCCAGCAACGACGGAAGGTATGGGCCCTTCGCCCCTCCGGCTGGAGAGAGAATAGCGACGGAAAACACCCCTGATCCCACCCTCCAGTCATACGGCGACTTTGGGGTCCTAGAAAAAACCACAACGCCCAATCTAACAACCCCTCTAACAATGGGAAAAACCAAAAAACACGAGGAGCAGCACCAGGATGCAACCGCAGGCGTGAGACCCACTATCCTCCCCACGAAATCACACCCCCCGGAGGAGCTGCCGCCACAGGAAACAACACTGGACATGGTGCTTCTGGCCGTTAAAGATTCTCGCGAAGCACTTGAGAAGAAAATAGATAACTTAGCAACGGACCTTAATCTACTGAGAGACGACCACCGCAAGCTAAAGGAGAGGGTGGAAACCAACGAATCTTCGCTCACTGAGATGACTTTAGCACAAAAATTGACAGCTACCGATCTCATGACTCTCACCTCCCGCGTCAAAACCTTAGAGGCCAGAGCAGAAGATGCTGAAAATCGTGCATGCAGGAGTAACCTCAGATTAGTTGGAATACCAGAGCAAACCGAAACGTCTGCAGACAACATGGAATCCTTTTTGGAAAACTAGATCAAGACCACAGTGTCCCCGGAGGGCTTGTCACCCTTCTTTGCAATAGAAAGAGCTCGCAGGTTACCTGGCAGAAGGCCACCTCCAGGAGCCAGACCGCGACCTATAGTGGCAAAATTACTTCATCACAAAGACAGAGACTATATTCTCGTACAGTCACGTCAACTCGGAGAGATCACATGTAACAATCAACGGATCATGATGTTTCCAGATTTCACCAAGGAAACGCAACCACTAAGGGCCTCCTTCAATGAAGCTAAATGTGCACTACGCGAGAACGGCGTAAAATATGCAATGCTCTTCCCAGCCAAGCTTAGGGTGGAACATGATGGTAAATCGCACTTCTTTACATCACAGAAGCTGACATGGGACTGGCTGGAATCTCGGAATATATCCACTTTGACTCACCCCTCTAAAACCCCACGCAAAACGGATTGGAAGCGCAGCAGACCCTCCAAAAGAACCACGGAAGTGCCCCCCCCGAGGCACCAATCTCTCCGCGAGATGCGAAATGCAGTAGAAGCACCCGCAGCCTTAAGCGGGGGATCAAGCCCCCCTCCACAAACTCCCAAAAATATATCGGATCTTGACTCGGACTGTGGGAGTTCCTCAGCTTCGCAAGACACCATGACAAGTCTACCTAAAATTACTCCAGGTACCGCGGAGGAGATTATCTAACCACTAATCTCCAAGATTAAGATCCATATGAGTACTAATGTGACACTTGCCGACACATATAAGACACCAGGTAGAATCCCCTTCAACCCTGTTGATAGACTAAGCTTACCACATGGACCTTCCTGGGACCCAGAAATAACGCAGCCGGGCCCCGGGAGCAGCTCTGGGCGGGGGCTCGCGGCCTCTGTCACGCCACCTACCTATAGGACTCTAAATTAAGAATGCTTAAGGTTTGGACAGGGAAAGTTTTGGTTACCTGTCCTGAGGAAGGGGAGTTGGGGTTTAAATCTGTTCACATAGTTAGGGGGATTTACATCGCACCAGTCATCCACGAATCTAACAATTCTAGTCATTATTCCTCAACAAAATTCATACAACAGTAGATTCGACCAGCGGTCCGCACTCACCAATAACCACCAATTTAAAACTCATAGGTCATGGCTGTGGTCTACAAAATGATACCATGGAATGTTAGAAGCTTAAATAACATGTCCAAACGGTATAAAGTATACAGCTACCTCAAACGTAGAGGGGCCCATATAGCTCAACTACAAGAAACACACCTACTAGAACAGGAAGTCACGGCACTTAGGAAAAGATGGAGCGGCCAAATATTTGCCACTAATTACTCAGCATTTGCTAGGGGGTATTAATATGGATCCGACCAGGTCCAGGAACTGGAGACGCTAGCCCTCCCCAAATTAGATACAGAGGACAGGCAGGCACTAGCCGCGCCTATCTCAATCTCAGAAATTAAAACAGCAATACAGGGCATGGCCAGAGGTAAAGTCCCAGGAACAGATGGACTCCCAATGGAGTTCTATTCGTTGTACCAAGACCTCTTAGCCCCTAGACTTTGCGCACTATATGCAGAAGCCTGGCGTAACAATAGGCTGCCCCAATCAAACAACAAGGCCATAATGATCCCCCTACTAAAGACCGATAAACCACCCACGGACGTTCGCTCCTACCGTCCACTATCCATGTTAAACTTAGATTATAAAATATTAAGCCGAGTACTGGCAAACAGACTACTACCCCACATGACGTCACTACTTCATCAAGATCAGGCAGGATTCATCCCGCAATGCAGCACAGCTCAAAATATCAGACGCCTAGTTTCCATACTACACGCCATGCCCTCCACTACACCAATTCCTCAAGCACCGATATTATCAGTAGATGTAGAAAAAGCTTTTGACAGCTTACAATGTCCCCTAGAAAACATTCTAAATATTTTACTGAACCCCAAAAAACCACTTGAATGGGAGGTGCCCAGACATTGCTGGGACCAATTCCTAAAACGGACGCGCACAAAAAACCCCTACATACCCGAGATCCCCCTAACAGCTCTTAATCTCATCCCTAGGGGCCACATCATAACACATACTAGCAAACTGATAAAGTATAATATCACGAAAACAGGAGATTTGTTCAATAATGGTAAAATCTGCAACTACATGGAACTGCAAGAGCTGCAAGAGCGGTTCAATCTCCCCCCAGGCTTATTCCTCACTCACACTGCCTTAATCAACACTGTTAAAAAATGATGGGGCACAAAATCAAGTGAACCAGACACACACGAGAGCTGCCACCTCCTCTGCACAGTGGGAGACCAGAAAGGGGTAGTATCAAGAATATATAAAGTTCTACAAAACGGCACCTGTTTACCATTGAACAAACTTAGATCCAAATGGCAGACCGATCTTAACATTATCCTAGAGGACCCCCAATGGACCAGAATCACCTCCCATATTTACTACATATCCAGGAACGCAAGGTTCAAACCGATAAACTTATACATCTACCATAGAGCCTACTTGACCCCACAATTATTAGCCAAATTTTACAATATGAATAATTCTAAAAGTCCCCGATGTGAGGATCTTTCAGCAGACCTTCTGAATATGCTTTGGAACTGCCCGAAAATTAACCCGTACTGGTCCGAAGTATTCAGGAAAATTACCTTCAGCACAGAAAGATTTTTTCGCCCACCCAGATAGAAGCCATACTAGGGGATTTCACTCGCCCTCCAGCACAAAAAATGTCCAATAGGTTCATAGACCTGGCGCTACTACTAGCAAAGAGAGAAATAACTTCTCACTGGAAGGACCCGAGGGGTCCCCTGGTGGAGAGATGGCAAAATGCCCTTGCGAAATGGGCCGAACCCGAGAGCAATGTACTGCTGAAAGAAGCACTGCAAGGCCAAAGACCTAGAGACAATGCTAAACACTGGGACGCTCTACTGGACAATTTAAAAACAATAGATGCCTCCACTTCAGAGGATAATACATCTGACTCAGAATCAGACTCCCTAAAGTCAACAGTCACTACGACATAACTCACACCAACGAACACCGACTAATCTCCTGGCAGCAGATGAAAGTTGCAACAACAATAATGGATGACGGACTAAAATGCGAGATGGGGGGAGGTGGGTTAGTACACCCAGTTGGGTTTAATTTAGTACTTGTATTAGTAATACGATATAATCCTCTGTTAAAAGTAATAAAAAATATTTAAAAAACAAAAAAAAATCATTCCCAAGGTATATCAGGAGCTTTAATGGACACCAGGATGACGACTGTGGCGGAAACAGCCAAAATAGACAGTCACTTTAACACTCCAACTGCCACGGCAGTAGAAACAAACACAGCAGCGGTAACTGCCAACAGACAGGCAGAAGACAAAGTACTGCTCACCATATTTCAAGACGCCTATCCGCCACCTTTTCCGGGACGGAACCAACACTATCAAAAGCACGGCGGAAACAGTACACAGAAGGAAAACCACTCACCTCTTGACACCCAACGAGGAACCAGAACGCCATGGAGCCCGAACTTCAGGTGTTACCTATGTTGGTTTACCTCCTCTTCTACCAGGAGTACGAACGGCGGCGACTATGGTGAGTACTGCACCTTAAACACAGGGGAAGGGGGAGGAACGAGAGTGACACACACACGCAACACCACTACCCTCACCCTCACACCCAACAACATACACACAAATACATGCATCAACATTACGTATACACCTCCCCACACCCTGGAAGAACGCAAGGACAAAAGGAAATGATTGTAACGATTGTAGTCATTAAAAATCCATTAGTCAAAAGTCAAAATTCAGAATATAAAAATATGTACACCAACTACACAAGTCCGGATAGTGTACCAATCATTGTCCATGGACCACTGGGCCCAAAATGCATGCGCGAAGCCCACACATGATATCTGACTTGAAACGGAGAGAACACTGCTGGGGCATCAGATTGAAAATTCACAGGCACCTCAGTGGGAGGGGGAGGGAGGCACCTCAGCCTGATGAACGCACAACGCCACTGCTGTACGAGGGGGCTCCATGCCCATTGCTGTATCCTGGGGAGTGCAAAGCCACAGTCTCTCAAGGCTCTCCAGTGGGTGGTTTGCCCACTGCTCTATCATGGGGAGTGCAAAGCCACAGTCTCTCAAGTCTCTCCAGTGGGTGGTTTGGCCACTGCTCTATCCTGGGGAGTCCAAAGCCACAGTCTCTCAAGTGGATAACAGTCTCCACTGGTTCTGGAGGAGGCCTGGTGCCCAGAGTGCTTCATCCTGCCAAGGACTGAGGTAGTGGATGTGATACTCCATTGGTTCTGAAGGTGGCCTGGTGCCCAGAGTTCTTCATCCTGCCAAGGACTGAGGTAGTGGATGTCATTCGCCACTGGTTCTGGAGGGGGCCTGGTGCCCAGAGTGCTTCATCCTGCCAAGGACTGAGGTAGTGGATGTGATACTCCAATGGTTCTGGAGGGGGCATGGTGCCCAGAGTGCTTCATCCTGCCAAGGACTGAGGTACTGGATGTGATACTCCACTGGTTCTGGAGGGGGCATGGTGCCCAGAGTGCTTCATCCTGCCAAGGACTGAGGTAGTGGATGTGATACTCCAATGGTTCTGGAGGGAGCATGGTGCCCAGAGTGCTTCATCCTGCCAAGGACTGGGGTAGTGGATGTCATTCTCCATTGGTTCTGGAGGGGGCATGGTGCCCAGAGTGCTTCATCCTGCTAAGGACTGGGTTAGTGGATGTGATACTCCACTGGTTCTGGAGGGGGCATCGTGCCAAGAGTGCTCCACGTGCAGTGTGGCCGGTCCAATTCCCTCACCTGGGAGTGCATGCCATGAGGTTGGCGAGGTTCAGGTAGCATGATACGCCTTGGAGGCAGCGACATACCCCACACTGCTGTGGCTTCGCATTCCACCTGCAGGTACAAAAAGTGATGGAAGTCATGCCTCATGGAAGCTGCCCAGGGTCCAGGAACTCTCCTCCAGCCTCAAACGACTGACCACTGGGGATGGTAACCATGTCAGCGGTGGTGCCAGTGTCCGAGGATGCCGCGGGCCGGTGGCAGTGCTTGCGGCGGTGTCTGTGGCGGCGGTGCATACGGCGGTGTGTGTGGCGGCGGTGCTTGCGGCGGTGCATGGGTCAGCACCTGCTGAGGGACAAGGCAGGACGTCTCCTGCAGCCTCGGATGGCTGCCCACTGGGGAAGAGGCTGGGGACTGTCACTGAGGCTGTAGACCTGCCGGGGGCGGTGCAGGTGGCGGTTGTGGTGGCGGGGCAGCTAGCGGTGTTCGCTGCCATACAGGTTGGCATGGCCGTGGACAGAAGGTGTGACACTGGTCCCTCAGTCGGTGCCACCATGTCCTCTCCTGACCTGCTCTTCTGCTTTTGGCCCTTCCATACCTTTGATGGTGCCGCAGATGTCTTGCAACTATCCCCTTTTGGTTTTGCTGAGCCATTGGTGGCTGGTAGTTTCAGCTTCTCCCTCCAGGATGTGGGCACCTTTTTAACCTTGGCAGGTGGCGGAATGGCCTTACCCTCACTACGCGGCACACTGGCAGCCCTGATGGGTGGCGCACTCGATGACCCCGCAGTTGCTGGCACCACTGTGCCTGGGGATGTGGTGCCTGAGGTGCTAGGCTGGGACCTGGAAAGCCTGGCCCTAGGTGAAGGACGGGGGGAGGTGTAGGGAAAAGGTCAATGTTAGCCAGCAAGAGTTTTTTACACACACTGGGACGGGAAGATGGAGGGGGTTTGGGATTGGAGGTATAGGTAGTAGTTGTAGGAGGTGTACATCTGCAGAATTTGGGTAAAGGTGCATGGCCGGAGGCTGTTGTGAGGTGAATGGCTGTTGGGTGGGTGTGTGCCTGCGTTTGTGTACTTTGGGAGAAGGGCTCACTGACACACTGGGAGAGGACACTGGGGATGTGTGAATGGTAGTGGGGATGGTGAGTGCACGGTGTGTGGTGATGGGCGTGCTGGTGATGGAGGTAGTGGCTGAGGATGTAGTGCATGCAGGTGTGAGTGGAGACGAGACAGGGAGGGAGGAGGAGAACGTGGAGGAGGGGGACACAGTGGAGGCAGTGGATGTTGCTGTGTCTGCATGGGAATGGTGCTTGTGTGAGTGCCTGTGGGATGTGTGGTGCTTAGGTTTGCCATGTCCACTCTTGAGTGTTGATGTGTGTGCATGCTGGTCTGATGGTGTGCTTGGGAGAGGCTGAGGTACAGGGGATTGGGTCTGGGTGGAGGAAGTTGTAGGGAGGAGGCTGGACACAGGGACAATGGCTGCCATCAGTGCTGAGGCCAGACCCTGAAATGCTCTCTGTTGGTCTGCCGGCCCAGAATGAATGCCCTCCAGGTATGCATTTGTTTGTTGCAAATGCCTCTCTACACCCTGGATGGCATTCACAATGGTAGATTCCCCAACAGTGAGGGATCTCAGGAGGTCAATAGCCTCCTCACTGAGGGCAGTAGGACTGACAGGGGCAGGGCCTGAGGTGCCTGGTGCGAAGGAGATGCTGGTAGGGGGGGTTGCAGATGTACCTGTTGATTCGGTGGGCACAGAGGTGTCCGCCACCCCAAGGGAGCTCCCATCAGAGGAGGAGCCGCTGTCACTGCTGTCTGCTCCTGTCCCTGCCGTGGAGCTCCCCTCGCCCTCCGTCCCACTGGAGGCTTCAGATTCTGTTGCTTCACCCTCCAGGGCCAAGTGGGTTGCAGCTCCCTCCTGCACCTGTGCCAATGCTCCTCTGCCTGATGATGCTATTGCACACAAGAACAGGGAGACCACAAAAAGGGGGGGGAGACAGAAGAAAGACATGTTCAGTGCATGCAACACCACTACCGTTGGAGGACACAACACACATGGAGCAGCCCTCTGCACTACGCCATGCACTGACAGTTCCTAGAAATTTAAGCTGCCCATGGGATAGGAGGCCTAAGACCAATTGCTGCACACCTGGAAGTCACAGGAGCCTGACTAGGTGTAGATGGCTCTTACCACTGGTGGGGTTGGGGTGCCACATAGCCCACCTCACAAGGGACCTAGCCTACCAAATTGGTCCTGGCCTAAGGGAACCCACTGCCCACCTCCCCGATCCAGACACCTCGTTATGCGCGCAGAGTCAGCTGAATGAGAGTGTACTCACACCCTTGTGGCTGCTGTGATGTCCTCAAGCACCCATCCAACTCCGGATAGGCCACCGCCAGGATCCAGGACATCAGGGGGTCATGGTGCGACGGGCACCCCTCCCACGTTGGGAGGCCATCCCCAGCGGGGCCTCCACCGTCTTCTTGCTCCAGCGGCAAAGGTCCTCCCATCTTTTACGGTAGTGGGTTCTCCGTCTGTGGTAGACCGCCAGGGTCCCGACATCCTTGGCGATGGCATGCCAAATACCCTTCTTCTGGTGGGCGCTGACCTAGAGGAATGGTACAGGGGAAAGGAAATTACTTACTCGTCCGGGGAGTCATACTCATTGCCCACCAGTTGCCACCCATGCCCTGATACACATACACTCACCATCCGCACATGCAGGCCTCAGCCCCCCATGTATCTTCCATCTACACCACTCAAAACAGTCATTGCCCATGCAGCATGCTCACATTGTACTCACCTGTTTGTCGTGAGGACTGTACAGTTGCGTGTACTGGTGGAGGACCCCATCCACTAGTTTCTCCAACTCCTCAAAAGTGAAAGCAGGGGCCCTTTCCCCAGACACTGTAGCCATCGTCGCTTCCAGACACAGGTCACAGCAGCACTTGCAGTGTAGGTTCTCTCCTGTTGAAGGCCAGGTATCAAGTGAAGGAACAGACAGAAAATGGCAGTCATGTCTGCGGGGGTGCGTACCTTCACCGCCGGCGTACATCGTCATCGGCTCCTGGGACCCATAGGGCCCTATGTTAACCAATGCAGAATTGCACTGCGTCTTCGACCGCCCACCGCAACGGTGTACAACGCCAGTGCAGTTACCTCATATCCCTAGTCCCACCTTACAGGTCAGGCAGCTGCCATTTAAGGAGACCACATGGGATGAATGTTAACTGCGTCACACCTATCTGGGCCGGGAATATAGACAGATACCGGCACATTGCGGATTAATAACATTTCTGCAAATAACAAATTGTGATACCTCAGTGTTGGATGACTCTCTGCACGCTGTTCTCCTCCATAGGGCACGTCTGCTGGGGTAGGTGATGAGATGGCGGCATCCTCACGTGTACAGCCCCCTCTTGGACCTGTCGACAATGGAAGAGAGACACATCCTAGTCACATACAGACTTGATCGTGCAACAATCCAGGAACTGTGTGCCCAGTTGGAGCCAGACCTGATTTCATCTATCTGCCATCCCACAGGAATCCCCCCTCTAGTGCAGGTCCTGTCTGTACTCCATTTCCTGGCCAATGTGTCTTCTCAAACAACAGTGGCCCTGGCATCAGTGATGTCCCAGCCAATGTTCTCTAACGTGTTGTCCAGAATCTTGTCTGTCCTGCTGAAACACATGGGCAGCTACATCGTTTTCCCTCAGGTGGAGGATTTGCCCACAGTGAAAGGTGACTTCTATGCCCTGGGACATATCCCCAACATCATTGGTGCCATTGATGGGACACATGTGGCATTTGTACGCCCCCGCAGGAATGAACAGGTGTATTGAAACCGGAAGAGCTATCATTAGAAGAATGTGCAGATGGTGTGTTTGGCAGACCAGTACATCTCCTATGTCAGTGCCAGGTATCCTGGCTCTGTGCATGACGCTTACATTTTGAGAAATAGCAGCATCCCTTACGTGATAGGGCAACTCCAGAGGCACCGTGTGAGACTAATAGGTGAGGGCAATGTCCCAATACAGTTGACATAGGTGTCTGGGTATAGGGCTGTCCCTAAGGGTTAGTGTGTGTCTAACAGATATCCATCGACATTTTCAGGTGACTCTGGTTACCCCAAACTGTCATGGCTACTGACCCCAGTGAGGAATCCCAGGACAAGGGCAGAGGAATGCTACAATGAGGCACATGGGCGAACTAGGAGGATTATAGAATGCACCTTCGGCCTCCTGAAGGCCAGATTCTGGTGCCTCCATCTGACAGGTGGCTCCCTATACTACTCACCAAAGAAGGTGTGCCAGATAATCGTGGCCTGCTTTATGCTGCACAACCTGGCTTTGCGACGGCAGGTGCCTTTTCTGCAGGAGGATGGGCCAGATGATGGTCTTGTGGCAGCTGTGGAGCCTGTGGACAGTGAAGAAGAGGAGGCAGAAGAAGAGGATATCGACAATCGAAACAACATCATCATGCAATACTTCCAGTGAGACACAGGTAAGAAGATGTAACTGCTTCCCACATCTCATACTGTTGCTTGAGCTAGCATACGTCTGTCATTTTCACTCAGTGTATGGACCCTGACTTGTCACTTTGACTTTCCATTTCACAGATCTGGGTCCCACTTTGTGCCCTCTGCTCTGTTTACTCCTGGCCTACAGCTGTGTTACATTGGTATGTGAACAAGTAAAATGACATTGCTATATTCCATAGTTATTGCAATTACACATTTGTGAAAGCACAGACTGACTCCAGATTGTTTTTTGATTGAAGTGTGTTTATTCCTGTGCAAATAAGTGGAGGGGGTTGTAAAATGGGCTGGGGTGATGGTGCAGGAATGTCCATGGCAGAGTCCAGTCAATTTGTTTCACAGGTGCATTGTCCAAAGGGGCATAGGAAGTGGAGCAATGGCAGTTAAAGGATGGACAGGGTGACATAGTGGGACAGAAGTGGGACATTCAGGGGGTCTCATTTCCTGGCAGGGGTCTTGGCAATGTTCTCTGTCTTGTTCCTGGATCTCAGGGACCGTTTGCAGGGTGGTTCTCCATCTGCAGGGGGTGGGGTGCTGGTGTCCTGTTGTTCCTGTGGCGGTGCCTCCTGTCCACTAGCGCCGGCGGAGGTGGAGGGCTGTTCATCATCCAGGCTAGTGTCAGGGGCCCCTTTTTGTGCCACTGTGTCCCTCCTGGTGTTGAGAAGGTCTGCCAGCACCCTTGCAATGGTGACCAAGGTGGTGTTAATGGACTTCAAGTCCTCCCTGATCCCAAGGTAGTGTTCCTCTTGCAGCCGCTGGGTCTCCTGAAACTTGTCCAGCACCGTTGCCATGGTCTCCTGGGAATGATGGTAAGCTCCCATGATGTTGGAGAGTGCCTCGTGGAGTGTCGGTTCCCTGGGCATGTCCCCCCCGTTGCACAGCAGTCCTCCCAGTTTCCCTGTTATCCTGTGCCTCTGTCCCCTGAACCGTGTGCCCACTGCCACTGCCCCCAGGTCCCTGATCGTCCTGTGTTAGTGGGTTTGGCTGGGTTCCCTGTAGTGGTGGACACACTGCTAATTGACGTGTCCTTGGGACAGAGGGATGGGCCCGCTGGGTGGGTGCTGTGCTGGTGTTTCCTGAGGGGGGAGGCTCTGTGGTGGCTTGTGACAGTGGCAGGGGAACCGACTGTCCCGAGGTCCCTGATGATCCGGGCTGATCATCTTGATCCAGGCGTGCAGAGCTGCTGTCATAACTGTGGGCCTCTTCTGTGGGGGGACTGGATATGTCTGGCACCTCCTGTCTGGTGACGTTGGGTAGGGGTCCTGTTGGGGTGTAAATGCATAGTTATTGTATCTGTGTGTGCCATCGTGTGCAATGGGTGAGTGACCCTCTACTCCAGTGCTTGCATTATTGGCTTGGTCGTTGTGTGATTGGTGATTTTGGGGCATGAGTGAGTCTCTCTCCTGGACATGCTTGGGTGATGGGTGTCCATGCATTGGTGTTACATGCAGGGCTTGGTTTTGGGATGTGTGGGTTGTGTTGGTGGGGTATCTGTGGGTTGTTGGGGTGATGGGTGGGAGGGTAAGGGTGGGAGTATGTGATGGCATGCAGGTGGGGGGGATAAGGTAGTAAAGATTTGCCTTACTAGAGTCCAGTCCTCCTGCTACTCCTGCGAGGCCCTCAGGATGCAGTATTGCCAAGACCTGCTCCTCCCATGTTGTTAGTTGTGGGGGAGGAGGCGGAGGTCCACCGCCAATCCTCTGTACAGCAATCTGGTGTCTGGATACCACGGAACGCACCTTCCCCGTAGGTCGGTCCACCTCTTCCTGATGTCATCCCGTGTTCTTGGATGCTGTCCCACTGCGTTTACCCTGTCTACAATTCTTTGCCATAGCTTCATCTTCCTTGCAATGGATGTCTGCTGCACCTGTGATCCGAATAGCTGTGGCTATACCCGGATTATTTCCTCCACCATGACCCTGAGCTCCTCCTCAGAGAACCTGGGGTGTCTTTGAGGTGCCATGATGTGGTGTGGGTGATGTGTGAGGTGGTGTCTGTTGTGATGTGTGAGGGGATGTGTTGGTGTGTGTTGTTAGAGGTGCGTGGATGTTGTATAAGTGATGGTGTTGTGTGGATGCTGGTGTTGTTTTTGGTAGTGTCTCTCTCTGGCGTGCTTTCAAATTTCTGTTAGTAAGGGTTTGTGGGTAATGTGGATGTGTGTTTTATAGTGGTGTGAGAGTGTAGGTGTGGTGTGTGCATGTGTATCAGTTGTGTGTATTTTGAATTGTCCAATGTGGTTGTGTTTTGTAAATGTGTGTGTATTTTGAGCGCAGCAGTGTGTACCGCCAATGGTTCACCGCGGTTGAAAGACTGCTGCGTTGATTTGTGGGTCGTGATAGTGTGGGCGTATTCTTGTTGGCGTGATGGTGTTGGTTTTGTTATCGCCAGTTTATCACTGGCCTTTGGTGTGGCGGACTTGTGTGGGTGTCTGTATTGTGGCGGATTCCGGGCTGTGGGTCGTAATACCTGTAGCGCTAGGGATTTACCGCCAGGGTTGTAATGAGGGCCTTAATTCCTCAGTTCCCAAAAAATAAGTGTGTCACCATCAATTTCTCTTTTATGATGCCATCCTTTCATTATCCACTTGTGAACCTTTTGCAATACAACCTCCTTTTCAAAAGCCTCTTTCCATCCATTGTTTAATAACCCATTCACTACCTCACCATCAGCTACACAAAGATCTTACATTTTTTCTACATTAGCACTCCATTCATTAGTGTATTGTTCCGTAATAGGAGGACGACTAAAAATGTCAGCAATTTCGTTCTTGACATCTGGTACATAATTGACCATAAAATCGTAATCTATTAATCTTATAGGGTTCTATGCCAGTTGTGGGGAAACATTACATAGGCCTTTACTAGTTTGCACCTTCATAAGTGACTTGTGATGACTGTGCAGCTCCACCTGAGATCCCCAAATGAATGGTATAAAATGATTCAAACCTCAAACACAGGCTAATGCCTCCCATTCGATCATGGAATATTTCTGCGGTGGAGATAAAGAGTAAGAGACAAATGCTATTACACATTCTTTCTCCACCAGATCCACTTGGGTGAGTATGGCTCTCAGTCATTTGTTACTTGCCTCTTAAGACTGGGGTAGAAACCTTGTAATGGGGTGCATTGGTAATATCATTTTTTATGGATATAAACGCTTCATCACATTCATATGACCATCTAAATTCATTTTTTTCCTTGAGCAGTTATCTAACAGGGTAAGCCTTGCTCAAAACATTCTGCACATATTTTTAGTAGAATTGTGCCAACCCAAGAAATGCCCTAATCTCTTCTTAACTGGAGTTAGCTGGAGTATCACATATGGCTTTCACTAAAGATGTCTTATGTACAATTCCTTTGCTGCTAATTTGATGACTCAAGTATGTTACTTCCTTTCTAGCTATTTTGCATTCGCTATACCCAACTTTTAAACCCTGTATGTTTAGTATGGTTAATACTTTAATTAGGTTAACATCATGTTTCTTTTTGTCTTTGCCCATTACAAAAATGTCATATTGAAAGAAAAAGATATTCTTTGACTCTCTCAACAACAAATACATGAGGCACTGAAACATGGCTGCCACTAATGCAAACCCGAAAGGAACTCTTACAACTTGAAAGCATAAACACTAAGGCCCTCATTACGACCATGCCGGTCGGTGATAAAGTGATGGTAATACCGTCAACAGGCTGTCGGTAACTACAGCCAAATTATGACCATGGAGGAAAGATCTCCAAAAGACAGCCAATGTACCACAGCGACTGTCAGGGCAGAAACACCAGGCACCACGGCGGTAGCCGCCTACAACCAGGCGGAAGTCAATGTTACTCCTACTATATTATGACATGCCAAACCGCCATCTTTTCCGAGGCGGTACCAATGACATAAAAAGCTTGGCAGAAACAGAGCTCAGAAGGGAAAGGACACACCATTGGAGGCATAGGGAACAACCACGCCACCATGGAACCTGAACTGCATGTCTTCCCGACGATCTTCTACGTTCTGCTCCACCACGAATACCAATGCTGGCAAAGACGATGACAGTGAGTACAGCCGGCAAGCACACAAGTGGGGTGAGGAAAAAGAGAGTGACACACACACGCACAACACACACCCCACACACACACACCATACAAACAACCAGATGCATTATAAAAACAATTTTACCCCATCACTTGGCTGAATAATGCAAGGACAAAACGATTTCGCAAAAGTGAATGTAATGACATCAACACAAAATGAAAAATAAGTTAGGCAAGATAATAAATATGTACATATGTACAGAAAAAGGGACACAGCTCAGTCCACAATGTTCGTAGGCCACATGGCCATAGGCCAAAGTCCAAGGCCACACATGTCACCTGCTTCAACACGGAGAGAAAACTGCAGGGGTATCAGTTGGTAAATAGGCAGGCACCTCAGGGGGACAGGGGACAGGGGGGCACCTCAGCCAGGAGATGTTATAAGACTACTGGTTCTGGAAGGGGCAACATGCCCAGTGCTTGATCCTGGGGAGTGATGGGCCACAGTCTCTCAGGTGGGTGTCATACCCACTGGTTCTGGAGGGGGCAACATGCCCTGTGCTTAATCCTAGGGAGTGCAAGGCCACAGTCTCTCAGGTGGGTGTCTTCCCCACTGGTCCTGGAGGGGGCAACATGCCCTGTGCTTGATCCTGGGGACTGATGGGCATGTGGGTGTCTTCCCCACTGGTTCTGGAGGGGACAACATGCCCTGTGCTTGATCCTGGGGAGTACAAGGCCACAGTCTCCCAGTTAAGTGTCATACCCACTGGCTTTGGAGGGGGCAGGCTGCATAGCAGCCCATGGAGGCAGAATTACATACAGTTCACCAGCAGTGATAGCTGCACAGTGGTGGTGCTGCTGGTGGGGGGAGACTCCTGCCCATCCCCTGCAACCTCAGACCTCTGCACAACCATGGTTGGTGGAGGGGGCTCCGTCACAGTTCCTGGCCAGGCCCGTTGGTCTTCCTGCTTGCTAGTGCAGGCTCCTTGGTCTTCCTGGCTGCTGGGGCAGGCTCCTTTCCCTTCTTGCCTGCTGGTGCAGGCTCCTTGGTCTTTTCTGGCTGGTGGGGCAGGCTCCTTTCCCTTCTTGCCTGCTGGTGCAGGCTCCTTGGTCTTCCTGCTAATGCACATAAGGACAGGATGACAAAACAAAAATGGGGGGAAGAGACAAAGGATACACTTGGTCAGTGGCTGCACCAACACAACCGTTGACATACACAGCACCCTCACACACAAGGAACAGGATAACGCAATATGAATTGCACTAACAGAGAAATGGTTAGCCACCAAGGCATGGTGAGGGGTACACACTGCCAAATGCAGCACACCTGGGACACACGCAGTCCTGAACAGTAGTTTATGCCTACGAGCTAGGTAGCAAAGTTTTCCCTTCTGAACTTTAGCCACCAGGGGATCCATGCTGCAATGTCAGGCCTGGCCTAAGGACACCCACTGACACATATGCCCCACCGGATCCGACCCTACCATGCGTAAGTTGTAATGATGGGTACTGTACTCACTCCCTTGTGGCTGCTGTTATGCCCTCAAGCCCCCCCATCCAGCTCTGGATAGGCCACCGCCAGTATGCGGGCCATCAGGGGGGTCAGGGTTCAACTGGCACCCCTTCCTCATTGGGAGGCCATGCCCAGCTGGGCCTCTGCCGTTTTCCGTGCCCAGCGTCTTAGGTCTTCCCACTGTTTGTGACAGTGGGTGCTCTGCCTGCCATAGACCCCCAGGGTATGTACCTCCTTGGCGATGGCATGCCATATACCCTTCTTTTGATGGGCGCTTACCTGCAGAGGCAATACACACAGGAAAATAGATTTAGATAAACAGTGCTGCCTGCTAAACATATGGCCAACCATACCCGTTTCCATCACCATTTACACACACATGGCCCAGCACACAACATGTATGTCGCCCAGTGGAAATCCAACCACCTCCCTTACACAGGGCCTTCACACACACCACTCCTTGCATTTATGCCATATGCATCGTGCCCACAGTGTACTCACCTGTTGGTCTGGAGGCCCATACAGCAGTCCGTACTGGGGTAGGACCCCATCCACCAGTCTCTCCAACTCCTCTGATGTGAAGGCTGGGGCCCTTTTCCCGTTCACACGGGCCACAGTAGGTTCCAGACACAGGTCACAGCAGCACATGCAGTGTAGGTCCTCTCCTGTGGAAGGTCCGGTAGCAAGTGAGGAATCAGATAGAAAATGCTGGTCACGTCTGTGGTGGTGCATACCGTTACCGCCGGCCTAGATCACCATTGGCCACTGTAACCCATCAGGCCCAATAATAACCAATGAGGAGTTGCACAGCAGTTCCTGACTGCCTCCCACAATGGCGCACAACGTCAGCGGAATTACCTCACTTCCCCGTCCCTCCATACAGGTCAAGTAGATGCCATTTTGGTGGGGGGCCCTGAAAAATTGCGGTGATATTAGGACATACTGGACAAATCACACTGACCCATTACAAGTTAACAGGATACAAAGTTCTGTTGTAGCTCCATTGTTCAGGTTGTGACCAGCTCCTCAATCTTTTGTCCCTTAGATGCCTACTGCTGCGGATGAATAGGAGATGGAGACATACTCCCATATACAGACCCCTGGTGGACTTGGCAACACGGGAGGACAGGTACATTATCCTCACCTATAGACTTCACAGGGTCACAATCACAGAGCTGTGTGCCCAATTGGAGCCTGGCCTGATATCTGCTATCCATCACCCCACTAGGATCCCCCCTCTTGTACAAGTGCTATCAGTGCTCCATTTCCTGGCAACTGGTTCTTTCCAAATGACATTGGGCTTGGCAGCAGGAATGTCACAGCCATTGGTCTCAAACATGCGAGATTAAACACATGTGCAGCTACATTGTTTTCCCCCAGGAGGAAGATTTGGCCGCAGTGAAGGCCAAGTTCTATGCATTAGGACATATCTCCAACCTAATTGGGGCAATTGATGGAACACATATTGCATTTGTCTCCCTCTGCCAGAATGAACAGGTGTTCAGAAATCGAAAGAGTTTCCACTCTGTGAATGTACAGATGCTGTGCCTTGCGGAACAGTACATCTCCCACTTCAATGCTGAGTATCCTGGGTCGGTGCATGATGCCTTTGTCCTGAGGAATGCAGCATCCCAATTGTGATGGGCCAACTACAGAGGCACAGTGTGGGGCTAATAGTTGAGCCCTGGTTCCCACCCAGCAGATGCTGGTGTATGGGTATGGTGCGGGCCATATTGGATAGTGTATGACTAAATGTTGTCCCTCAATATTTCAGGTGACTCTGGTTACCCCAACCTATCATGGCAGCTGACCCCTGTGAGGAATGCCAGGACAAGGTTAGAAGAATGTTATATTGAGGCCCATGGGCAAACCAGAAGGATAATTCAAAGGACCTTTGGCATCCTGAAGGCCAGGTTCCAGTGCCTCCATCTGACAGGTGGATCCCTGTGCTACTCACCCAAGAAGGTCTGCCAGATAGCAGTGGAATGCTGTGTGTTGCATAACCTGTCCCTCAGACGCCATGTCCCATTCCTGCAGTAGAAGGAGGATGGAGATGCCCATGTGCCAGCAGTGGACACTGTGGACAGTGAGGATGAGGAAGCAGAGAATGAGGGATGAGGACAACAGAACATCTGTGATCAAACAATACTTCCAATGACACACAGGTAGGACAGTGTTACTTCACATTTCAATGACATTTGTTTGAACTTCTGCGGCACTGGCATGCTGATATTTCCCTCTTCTATGCCCACTTACTGTCCCTTCTGCCAATTCATTTTGCAGATGGTGGTTACCTCACATATACTCCTGGTGTGATCACTGCATCCAGCTGCAGGTGAGGCTACAATCTATGCTCATCTTATGTACAATTGAATTGCAATGTTTGTACCTGTTTCAATGAATACATCATTGATATACATGACATACTCCAAACTTCTTTTTTTCCAAGGGTGTTTACTGAAGTGTTAAAATATAGAGGGACAAGTGCAATGGGATGGGGTGATGATGGGGGAAAGTCCAAGGTATTGTTCCAGTCTGTTTGTAGCACAGCTGCATTGTCCAAGGGGACATAGGAAGGGGAGCAATGGCAGTTCAAGGTGGACAGGGTGACTGAGTGGGAGACAAGGGTGACAATCAGGAGAGTCTAATTTCCTGGCGGGGTCTTGGCAAGTGTCTCTGGCTTCTGTCTATATCGCAGGGAACGTTTGTGGGGTGGTTCACCTTCTGCAGGGGAGGGGTGCTGGTGGCCTGTGAGTCCTGTGGTGGGGCCTCCAGGCCACTAGTGGCACCGGAGGTGGAAGGCAATTCAGATGTCTGGCTAGTGGCACTGGCCCGCTGTTGTGAGACCGCCTCCCTCATAATATTGGCCATGTCTGCCAGCACCCCTGCTATGGAGATCAGGGTGTTTTTGATGGCCTGCAAGTCCTCCCTGATCCCCTGGTACTGTCCCTCCTGCAGCCGCCTGTTCGCCTATACATTGTCCAGGATCTGGCCCGTCGTGTTCTGGAAATGTTGCTAAGCTCCCTGGATCTCTGTAAGTGCCTCCTGGAGAGTCGGTTCCCTGGGCCTGTCCTCCCCCTGGTGCACAGCAGTCCTCCCAGTTTCCCTGTTGGCCTGTGCCTCTGTCCCCTAAACAGTGTGCCCAGTGCCACTGACCCCAGGCCCCTGATTATCTTGGGTATGAGGTGTGGCCTTGGGTACCTTTAGCGGTGGACACACTGCTGATTGACGTGTCCTGGGGACTGAAGTGTGGGTACGCTGGGTGGGTTCTGTGGTGGTGTTTCCTGATGAGGGAGGCTCTGTGGTGGTGTGTGACTGGGCCAGTGTAACCGGCTGTCCAGATGTCCCTGATAGACCAGGTAGGTCATCCAGATCCTGAAGACCAGAGTTGTTGTCATCCCTGTGTGCCTCTTCAGTTGGGGGACTGGATATTGCTGGCACCTCCTCTCCGCTGACATTGGCTGGGGTACCTGTGGGGATGTAAATGATGTGTTATGGTTTCTGTGTCTGACATATTGTGCATCCGTGGCTTGCCCTCTTTGGTTGTATTTGCCCTGGCAGCATTCACTTGTGTACGTTGGTGCATGGTGGGATTATTAGTTCTCTATAGTGTGCATGCTTTAGTGATGAGTGCCCATGCAGGGCTGTGAGTGGTGTCCATGCATTGGTAGAGCCTGCAGGGCTTGGCATTGAGATGAGTCAGATTTGATGGTGGGGTGTGTGGGATGGAGTGGAGTGATGGGAGTGAGGGTGGGGGTATGTGATGGCATGCAGGTAACAGGGTAGTAGTAGTAGAGAGTTGACTTACCAGGGTCCAGTCCTCCTCCTACTCCGGCCTGGCTCTCAGGATGCAGGATCATCAAGACTTGCTCTTCCCTTGCTGTTAGTTGTGGGGGAGGAGGTGGGGGTCCACAGCCAGTCCTCTGTACAGTGAGCTGGTGTCTTGCTGCCTTGGAACATACCTTCCCCTGTAGGTCATTCCACCTCTTCCTGATGTCATCCCTGGTTCTTGGGTGCTGTCCACGGCGTTGACCCTGTCCACGATTCTCCGCCACAGCTCCATCTTCCTAGCTATCGATATCTGCTGCACATGTGCTCCAAATAACTCTGGCTCTACCCTGATAATTTCCTCCACCATGACCCTTAGCTCCTCCTCTGTGAAACTGGGGTGTCTTTGTGGTGCCATGGGTGTTGTGTGAGGTGTGTAGGTGAGGGTGTGTTGGGTAATGTGTTGGGGTGGGTGATGTGGGGTGTGTGAGTGGTATATTGGTGTGAATAGTGTGTGGTTCTAGTTGTGTCAGAGGTCTTGGTGTCAATCTCCTGGCAGTAATTGTTGTTTGTAAAGGATTATGGGTGTGTGTTTTATAGTGGTGTGGGTGTGTGGGTGTGGTGTGTGTATGGGTGTCAGGTGTTTGTTGTTTGAATTGTCCAATGTGGTGTTTTTTTGTTTGTGTGTGTCCATTTTGATCGCAGGGGTATGGTCCGCCAATGGTTCACCACCGTTGAATGTCCGCTGTGGTGATTCGTGGGTCATAATGTGATGGGCGTAGTTCTGTTGGTGTAACGGTGTGGGTTTTGATACCGCCAGTTTATCACTCACCTTTCGGCTGGCGGATTTGTGTATGTGGCTGAATACTGACGGATTGGTGTGTGTGTGTCATAATATGGTGGACGGATATCCGCCGCGGTGGCGGTATGTTGGCGGCAGTCAGCGTGGCAGTAAGTGGGATTTACCACCAATGTCATAATGAGGGCCTAAGCTTAGCCTTGTCGCTCGTTGCCAAGCTACCAAGGTTGAGCTGGGTTTAATTTATTGAGACCTAACTGGACCTAAGTGGAAGTTAGTGGCCCATTGGTAAGTGTAGGTACAGATCTGCCCTTACCAATAATCCACTTTCCAACACCTCATTTTAAAAAAAATCTCAATAAGTAAGCTAATAAACCTGGCTCTTTGTTGTGGGAATGTTTTGGTTGGCAATTTTTGTGTGTATTGCCAACCATTGTCCTAGAAAGAAAATTCTATAAAATAGAAAAATGTTAGGCTACAAAAATTTGGAAGCTGGGAGTAAGGCCCCTTTGTTGAACACATTGTGTTAGCACAGGTAAATTGTACCTCAAAGAACAGTGTTATGAAAATGGTTCAATAAATGGTGTTTGCGTTGTGCTTGGTGACCTTAAAAGTCAAAGCAGTAAATTATTGCATAGTGTATACTTTTGACAATGGAGCAGTATTTTGGTGCAGCTGTAAACAAGCATAAGTACATACAAGTCTTTAGTTTGTGAACAAAAAACGATAAAACCAACAATATGCTATCAAAACAGCATAGTAAAACCAATCGACTTGCTTATCTAGGGTGATTACAGATTAACTTTAGCTTGTCATACAAACAAACAGGGTGTGCTTTCTAAACAAAAAGCCTTCAACCAGCAATTCAAATACGAAGTGGGTGAAATAAATACATCAAAAACCACATACTGGCTCTGAATAACAAGCTACGTGTCATGTTGGTTCTGCAGTCAAACAAAAGGACTGTTTAGGCACCATAGCCAATGGAAAACAAATGGTACAATGCAACTGTTATTAAAACGCCCTGGACATGAAGGACAGTCCGTCGAGGCAAAATCAAGCCATAAAAAATTCATGAAAATTTAAGGCAGGAGTAGGCGCACCCAAAGCCCATTCTCTCTCTACTAATTAGTACAATTATTATAAGCACTTTTAAAAGTACTGATAGCGGAGCTAAAGCAGTGTGAAGTGAGTCTTTCTCTGTGTGGAATGGTATATAAACGAACGTGTCTTCGTTCCTGTGTAGCCTAGCCTATCTCTTACAGTTTGCAATAAAACAGAGTCAAAACTAAATAATGGACATATTGTAGGAAGATGAGGAGGCTGAGAATTATTCTACCAGGTGCAAATCTGCTTCAATTTCTGAGAGGATACGAAAAACATTCGTTTTATTCCGAATTTAATTAGATCCACTCCGTGGTCATGAAGTGCTGTCCTTCGACTGCACGAATTAAAGCAATGATGATCTGCTAAATTTCTCACAGATGAAGAAATTGGTGAAATAAAAATCCAGTACTCATTTAATAACATCACATACACAGTCTGTCTGCAGGCACCAGTCCTTTGAGTCACACTTGGCTTTTTATCCAAAACCTAATTAAATCGCAGACTCCATCGATGACTCCAGTTCTCACAATAATTCATTTTGTTCATTGTTGCAGTAAGAGAAATCGTGTTGCTTCGCTCTATGAGATTTGACGACAGAGCTTCCAGCTGCCGTGATAAATATGCATAGGATCGTATTACAAGATCAGTATAAGAGGCTTTGTTTGCTTGTGTTCAAGCCATTAGGAAAAACAAATTGTCAGAAAGATACACTGTTACTGTAGATGTACGGATTTTAAGCACACTCATTTCTGCATGAGGGTGTGTGTTTATCAAAGATTTGCTGTTAAAGAGGCAGGAGAGTTTCAGAAATAAACATGGGCTGTCATGAGCAACCAATGAAACAAATATATTCAGCGCTTCTTTCTATTATTTGACTCCAGTAATTTATTAAAGACTTATTCCCTCATTATGACATTGGCCGTAAATCCCACTTACCGCCACGCTGACTGCTGCCAGCTTACCGCTGCGGCGGCGGATATCACCATGTTATGATACACACACACCAATCCTTCTCTATTCAGCCACATGCACAAATGCGCCAGCCCAAAGGTCAGTGATAAACTGGCAGTATCAAACCAGGCACCGTTACACCAACAGAACTACGCCATCACATTATGACCTATGAATCACCATGATGGACATTCAAAGGTGGTAAACAATGGGCGGTACAGACCGCTGCGCTCAAAAGGAAAACACACAAACAAAACAACACCACATTGGACAATATAAACAACATACACCACAGCCACACACCCACACCACTATAAAACACACAACCACATTACCCACAACCCTTTACAAACAACAAAACTGCCAGGAGATTGACAACAAGACAACTGACACAACTGGAGCCACACACTATTCACACCAATACACCACTCATGCACCCCACATCACACACCCCAACACATTACCCAACACACCCTCACCTACACACCTCACACAACACCCATGGCACCACAAAGAGATCCCATTTTCACAAAGGAGGAGCTAAGGGTCATGGTGGAGGAAATTATCTGGGTAACGCCACAGTTATTTGGATCACAGGTGCAGGAGGTATCGATAGCTAGGAAGATGGAGCTATGGCGGAGAATCGTGGACAGGGTCAATGCCGTGGGACAGCACCCTAGAACTAGGGATGACATCAGGAAGAGGTGGAATGACCTACAGGGGAAGGTACGTTCCATTGCAGCAAGACACCAGCTTGCTGTACAGAGGACTGGCAGTTGACCCCCACCTCGTCCCCCACAACTAACAGCATGGGAGGAGCAAGTCTTGACAATCCTGCATCCAGAGGGCCAGGCCGGAGAAGGAGGAAGAATGGACTCTGGTAAGTCAACTCTCTACTACTACCCCTCTACCTGCATGCCATCACATACTCCACCTTCACTCCCATCACTCCACTCCATCCCACACACCCCACAATCACATCTCACTCATACCAATGCCAAGCCCTGCATGCTCTACCAATGCAGGGACACCACTCACAGCCCTGCATGTGCACTCATCACTAAAGTATGCACACTATAGAGAACTAATCATCCCTCCAACGTACACAAGTGAATGCTGCCAGGGCAAATACAACCAAAGAAGGCAAGCCACGGATGCACAATATGTCAGACACAGAAACCATAACACATCATTTACATCCCCACAGATACCTCAGCCAATGTTACCGGAGAGGAGGTGCCAGCAATATCCAGTCCCCCAACTGAAGAGGCCCAGGAACTGGATGACCTACTTGGCACATCAGGGACCTCTGGACAGCCGGTTACCCAGGCCGTCACACACCACCACGGACCCTCCCCCATCAGGAAACACCACCACAGCACCCACCCAGCATACCCATTCCTCTGTCCCCGGGACACGTCAATCAGCAGTGTGTCCACCTCTACAGGGGCCCCAGGCCACACCTCATACTTAAGCCAATCAGGGACTTAGGGTCAGCGGCAGTGGACACACAGCTCAGGGGACAGAGGCACAGGCCAACAGGGAAACTGGGAGGACTGCTGTGTGCCAGGGGAAGGACAGGCCCAGGTAACTGACTCTCCAGGAGGCACTTGCAGAGATCCTGGGAGCCTAGCAACATTCCCAGGACACGATGGGCCAGATCCTGGACAATGCACAGGAGAACAGGTGGCTGCAGGAGAGACAGTACCAGGGGATCAGGGAGGACTTGCAGGCCATCAACAACACCCTGATCTCCTTAGCAGGTGTGCTGGCAGACATGGTAAATATTATGAGGGAAGCAGTCTCTCAACAGCGGGCCCCTGCCACTAGCCAAACGTCTGAACAGCCTTCCTCCTCCAGTACCGCTAGTGGTCAGGAGGCCCCACCACAGGACTCACAGGCCACCAGCACCCCTCTCCCTGCAGAAGGTGAACCACCTCGCAAACGTTCCCTGTGATCCAGACTGAAGCCAGAGACACTTGCCAAGACCGCCACCAGGAAATGAGACTCTCCTGATTGTTACCTTTGTGTCCCACTCAGGCACCCTGTCCACCTTGAACTTCCATTGCTTCCCTTCCTATGTCCCCTTGGACAATGCAGCTGTGCTACAAACAGACTGGAACAATACCTTGGACTTTCCTCCATCATCACCCTATCCCTTTGCACTTGCCCCTCTGTATTTTAATACTTCAATAAGTACCCTTGGAAAAAAATGAAGTTTGGAGTATGTCATATTTATCAATTATGTATTCATTGAAACAGGTACAAACTTTGCATTTCAACTGTACAGAAAATGAGCATAGATTAATGACCTGTAACTGGCTACAGTGATCACAGCAGGAGTATATGTGAGGTCACCAACATCTGCAAAATGAATTGGCATAGGGAATAGTAAGTGGGCATAGAAGTGGGAAATATCAGCATGTCAGTGCCACAGAAATTCAAACAAATGCCATTGAAATGTGAAGTAACACTGTCCTACCTGTGTGTCATTGGAAGTATTGCCTGATCGCAGATGTTCTGTTGTCCTCATCCTCTGCCTCCTCATCCTCACTGTCCACAGGGTCCACTGCTGGCACACAGGCATCTCTAGCTTCCTCCTCCTGCAGAAATGGAACATGGCGTCTGAGGGCCAGGTTATGCAACATGCGGCATGCCACTACCATCTGGCAGACCTTCTTGGGTGAGTGGCACAGGGATCCACCTGTCAGATGGAGGCAACGGAACCTGGCCTGCAGGAGGCCAAAAGTCCATACAATTATCCTTCTTGTTCACCCATGGGCCTCATTACAACGTTCTTCGGCCCTTGTCCTAGCATTCATCACAGGGGTCAGCAGACATGATGGGTTGGGGTAACCAGAGTCACCTGAAATATTGAAGGACTACATTTAGCCACACACTATCCCACATGGCCCACACCATACCCATACACCAACATCTACTGGGTGGGAACCAGGGCTCAACTATTAGCCCCACCCTGTGCCTCTGTAGTTGGCCCTTCACATTCGGGATGCTGCTATTCCTCAGGACAAAGGCATCATGTACCGACCCAGGATACTTAGCATTGATGTGGGAGATGTACTGGTCCGCAAGGCACATCAACTGTACATCCGTATAGTGGAAACTCTTATGATTCCTGAACACCTGTTCATTCTGGCTGGGGGGAACAAATGCAATATGTGTTACATCAATCGCCCCAATCATGTTCGAAATATGTCCCATTGCATAGAACTCGGCTTTCACTGTGGCCAAATCTTCCACCTGGGTGAAAACAATGAAGCTGCACATGCGTTTAATCAGGGCAGACAACACTCTTGTCAGAACGTTTGAGAACATTGGCTGTGACATTCCTGCTGCCAAGCACACTGTCACTTGTAAAGAACCAGTTGCCAGGAAATGGAGCACTGATAGCACTTGCACAAGATGGGGGATCCCAGTGGGGTGACGGATAGCAGATATCAGGTCAGACTCCAATTGGGCACGCAGCTCTGTGACACACCAACATCCACTGTTTCCACTGTCTCCCCCTCCTCCTCCTCCTCCACCACCTCCCACACAGTTCTGTCTACACTCACACCTGCATGCTCTACATCATCATCTACTTCCAGCATCACCACACCAAGCAGACCACACACCTCACTGGCAGACACCTCCACAACAGCAATGCACACCTCCCCTGTGTCCTCTCAACACTGTGTCGGTCCGCCCTCCTAAAGTACACAAACACAAACACTCAGACACCCAACAGCTATCCACCTCACAACAGCATACAGTCCATGCACCTGCACCCAAAAGCAGCAGACAGACACCTCCAACAACCACTCCCTCATCCTCCACTCCCATTCCTTCTCCCTCTTCCCATCCCAATGTCCCTAAAACACTGTTCATATCCACTATTGACCTCTTCCCTACCACTACCCCCATCCTGCATGTATGGGCATGGTAGGAAGATCCCAGCCAAGCACCTCAGACACACAGTACACAGGCCCAGTCATCACCTCACCCACTCGTGGTGGAAAGGGATCCAGGCCACATGTCCTGAAGGTGAAGGAGCCTGCACCAGGCAACCTCAAGGGAAAGGAGCCTGCACCAGCAGGCAGGAAGACCAAGGAGCCTGCACCAGCAGGCAAGAAGGGAAAGGAGCCTGCCCCAGCAGGCAGGAAGACCAAGGAGCCTACACCAGCAGGCAAGAAGGGAAAGGAGCCTACCCTTGCAGCCAAGAAGACCAAGGAGCCTGCACCAGCAGGCAAGAAGGGAAATGAGCCTGCCCCAGCAGCCAGAAAGACCAAGGAGCCTGCACCAGCAAACAGGAAGACCAAGGGGCCTGGGCCAGGTACTGTGACGGAGTCCCCACCACCAACCATGGTTGTGCAGCCGTCTGAGGTTGCTGGGGATGGGCAGGAGCCTCCCCCCACCAGCAGCACCACCACCACTGTGCAGCCATCCGAGGTTGCAGGGGATGGGCAGGAGCCTCCCCCCACCAGCAGCACCACCACTGTGCAGCCGTCACCGCCAGTGGACTGTATGTAATTCTGCCTCTATGGGCTGCTGTGTGGCCTGCCCTCTCCAAAGCCAGTGGGTATGACACCCACCTGAGAGACTGTGGCCTTGCACTCCACAGGATCAAGCACAGGGCATGTTGCCCCCTCCAGAACCAGTGGGTAAGACACCCACATGCCCATCACTCCCCAGGATCAAGCACAGGGCATTTTGTTCCCTCCAGAACCAGTGGTTATGACACCCACCTGAGAGACTGTGGCCTATCACTCCCCAGGATCAAGCACATGGCATGTTGCTCCCTCCAGAACCAGTGTGTAAGGCACTCACAAGTCCATCACTTCCCAGGATCAAGCACAGGGCATGTTGCCCCCTCCAGAACCAGTGGGTATGACACCCACCTGAGAGGCTGTGGCCCATCACTCCCCAGAATCAAGCACAGGGCATGTTGCCCCCTCCAGAACCGGTGGTCTTGTAACATCTCACGGCTGAGGTGCCCCCCGTTCCCCTGAGGTGCCTGCATATTTACCAACTGATGCCCCTGCAGTGTTCTCTCCGTGTTGAAGCAGGTGACATGTGTGGCCTTGGACTTTGGACTGTGGCCATGTGGCCTACGAACAATGTGGACTGGGCTGTGTCCCTTTTTCTGTACATATATATATATATTTATTATCTTGCCTAACTTATTTTTCATACTGTGTTGATCTCATTACATTCACTTTTGTGAAATCGTTTTGTCCTTGCATTAATCAGCCGAGTGACGGGGTACAAATATTTTTATAATGCATCTGGTTGTGTGTATGGTGTGCGTGTGTGAGGGGTGTGTGTTGTGCATATGTGTGTCACTCTTTTTTTCCTCCCCCCCTCCCTAGTGTGCTAGGTGGCTGTACTCACCATCTTCTTCTTCGCCGGCGTTGGTGATCATGGTGGAGCAGAACGTAGAAGATCATTGGGAAGTCATGCAGTTCAGGTTCCATGGCGACATGGTTGTTCCCTGTGTCTCCAGTGGTGAGTCCTTTCCCTTTTGAGCTCTTTTTCCATTAGGCTTTTGATGTTGTTGGTACCGCCCCGGAAAAGGTGGCGGTTTGGCATGTCATAATATGGTGGGCGGAACATTGACTTCCGGCTGGCTGTCGGCGGCTACTGCTGTGGTGCCTGTTGTTTCCGCCCGGGCGGTCGGTGTGGTACATTGGCTGTATTTCGGAGATCTTTCCGCCATGGTCATAATTTGGCTGTAGTTACCGCCAGCCTGTTGGCGGTATTACCGCCACTTTATCACTGACTGCCAGGGTCGAAATGAGGTCCTTATTGTGGGTATGTGGGTGAAATTCTCATGAACCATTGTAAATGTAGAGACCATGGCCCTAATTACAACCCTGGCGGTCGGTGTTAAAGCGGCGGTAATACCGCCAACAGGCCAGCAGTAAAAAAAATGGCATATGGACCATGGCGGTTACCGCCATCCCAGACCGCCACTTTAACACACTGACCTCCCGGGTGGTAACAGTCGCTGGGCTGGAGACTTTGGTCTCCAGCCCGGCGGCTGCCACAATCCCACCCTCGGGATTACTACCCGTCTACTGCCATGGTTTCCATGGCACACTTACTGCCACAAAAACCATAGCTGTAGGCACTATCAGTGCCAGGGATACCCTTCCCTGGCACTGATAGGGGTCTCCCCCGCCCCCTCCACCTCCACTTCCCCAGAGTCCTCCTCCACCTTCCCCCTCCCTCTCCTGCCCCCGCACATATACACACTCACACGCGCACCCATATACACACATGCACACATGTATACCCACCACCACCCATGCATGCACACATACATACCCACACACCGCAACACACGCCAACATACCTTGTCACAAACATGCATTCACAACACTCACAATCACTCACTCACGCCTGCATCCTACGCGACTCACACCTGCATGCATGCATACCAAAACATACACACACCCCGGCCACATACACACAACACCCCCCTGTTCGGTAGGAGAACCCGACTTACCTGCTTGCAGGGGGTCCTCCGGCTGGAGACGGTCCGCGGCACTGCTGCCAGCAGCAGCGTCCGCCAGCAAAACACCGCCAGGCCGTATCATTGCTCATGATACGGTTGGCGGTAGTTTGCTGGTGTGGCGGTGCTGCAGTCAGCAGCGCCGCCTTACCGCCATCCTCTGCCATGACCGTTGGTGGTGTACCGCCAGCATTCTGGCAGAATACCGTCGGCGGTCATGATACTGGTGATTGCCGGCTGTCGCCGTGGCCGTAGGCTGTCAATATCGCCAATGTTGGAATGAGGGCCCATGTCTTTATTCTCTCTCTAAACTTTTATCCCAAAGGAACAGGTATTGTCTGTTAACGAACCCATCTGAATGTATGGGCCACTCATAATCAGGGCCTAAGACCAGAGGTTGTGGTCAGGATCTGTGGGCATAATCTGGCCATACTTTAAAAAAAAAAAAAAGAAAAACAGTTCCCCTACTTCTTGTTAAAAGACAACTATGCTCGAACCAGTCATTCTGACAGTTGAGATGCCCCAGCTCAAATGGAAAGGAGGACGTCTCCTGTGTTGTGAGGCTGCCTGCGGGAGGAGGTTTGGGGGCCGTTGTATGCGATTGAGTAGAAATGGGCAGGAGGGAGCAACAGATAAACAAGAAACAAACCTTCTTTCGGGGATGTCTGATGACTCAAAGAAATATGTGCAATTGGTTAATCTGCCAATATAAAGGCTTCTTGGAAGAAGGTATTGGTTTTAATTAAGGGAGTAACTTGAAGCTCTGTAATGACAACTTTTTTTTTCTTTTTGAGAGGTGTTTAAGGGGGTTAGCAGCTGAGCTCTAGAGTGTCTGCTTTTATTGGAGACTTAAAAATATTATAAAGGGTAGATGTGGGCTTGCATATTACTATAATCCATATTTTAAAAGCTTTTTTTTTCTTAAACTTACATTGTTTCACACATTTTGCAACCACCTGTCTTATACTCTGTATAAAGCAAGTTCAAAATAATGACTTGCATATCCATAGTGCTTTCTGTCACAGGCTGGGATCTCGTGGCATAAACAATACCCAACCTCACCAACCAGGACTCAGTTCTTTGGCTCTTTGGTTTCACATTCAGACAACTGCACTGATCATTTGAATCAACAGAGGGTTCATACCCTAAAATATTGTGTTTCCTACTTAGTACACTAATTTGCATTTATTTTTAATTTAAGGTGTCTGTTACTTAATAAGGAGGTACCTAAATAATAAAGACCAACAAAATAGTTGCAGAATGTGTTGTTCTCTTTAGCCATGCCTTTCATTTCACCCACACATTCACTGATTACCCACCCCCAATTCAATAAGTGTCACAGTTTTCACGTATTTTTAATGCACTTCGACCTCTGCCTAGGACAAAGGTGGCCATTGCTGACCCATTTTGCCATTCTGTAAATTTTTATCATTTAGAAGGTGGGAAGATAATCCCCTGTGAGCCTGATTAACAACCTGTTTTGTGATCCTGGAAGGGTAGTAATTATTTGCTTTATGTCTGACATGGTTTAGGAGGTCATAGTAAGTGCGTTTTTTTTTATTTGGTAGTATAGCATATATAAAATGGATGTTTGTGTTTTGATATTCACAATGTAGGTTGATATCTGAGTGAATGGTTTGTATCACATTTTGAAAGTTTCATCCATCATCCACATTTCACATATGATAAGTTTTAGTTTTTACCTGCTATTGAGAAAATTAGGATTCGTTTTCCATTCTTTAGGTTGTCATGTAAAAGAAAAGGTTCCTCATTATGGGGGTCATTCTAACTCTGGCCATAGTTCCCCCCTCCAGAATACCGCACCGCGGTCAGAAGACCGCTGCGGTTATTCTGGGTTTCCCACTGGGCTGGCGGGCGACCGCCAAAAGGCCGCCCGCCAGCCCAGTGGGAAACACCCTTCCCACGAGGAAGCCGGCTCCGAATGGAGCCGGCGGAGTGGGAAGGTGCGACGGGTGCAGTTGCACCCGTCGCGAATTTCAGTGTCTGCAAAGCAGACACTGAAATTCTTTGTGGGGCCCTCGTACGGGGGCCCCTGCAGTGCCCATGCCATTGGCATGGGCACTGCAGGGGCCCCCAGGGGCCCCACGACACCCCAAACCGCCATCCTGTTCCTGGCGGGCGACCCGCCAGGAACAGGATGGCGGTATGGGGTGTCAGAATCCCCATGGCGGCGCAGCAAGCTGCGCCGCCATGGAGGATTCTGCAGGACGGCGGAAAACCGGCGGGAGACCGCCAGTTTTCCTCTTCTGACCGCGGCTGAACCGCCGCGGTCAGAATGTCCGGAGGAGCACCGCCAGCCTGTTGGCGGTGCTCCCGCCGACCCTGGCCCCGGCGGTCCGTGACCGCCGGGGTCAGAATCAGGCCCTATGTGTCATTGTTAAATGTTCAGTTATATGTATTTCTTGGTAGCTTCTAGGTGCAGGTGCGCTATCATTGGTGGCTTTCTTAGGTTATGCAATTAAACATTTTAAAATTGGGGCTTGGTGGTAGTTGGCCTGTGATAAGTTTGGGGACCTTAGGTAGTATCTCTTTAAGGGTTTTACTTGTGGGTTCCTGGGCGCTAGTGCTTGCCTCTCGTATATCCTACAATATCTCCCTTACTTCCATTTCTCTTACAGTTGGGGGAAGATTGTACTCTCTTACATGAATTACAACATCATCTTTTGTAGTTGCACTTCCATAGCATGCTTTAAAATATTAAGCAGTACATTTCAATTAATAGTTTTTGTTGATGCATTTCTTTGGTTGTTGGTGTAGGCCATGTGATTTAGTAACTGCTTTCCTTTCTGTGAAGTGATATAGGGCCTGATTACAACTTTGGAGGAGGTGTTAATCCGTCCCAAAAGTGACGGTAAAGTGACGGATATACCACCAGCCGTATTACGAGTTCCATAGTGGTGGCATATCCGTCACTTTACCGTCACTTTTGGGACAGATTAATACCTCCTCCAAAGTTGTAATCAGGCCCATAGTTTGCAACTACTGTCATTGCATCTGAAATTAGTTTAATAGTATAAATATATTAGATTTGAAAATTCCTACATTTGTTGTTTACATGTCAAAGTATGCAACTCCTTCTATTTTGTCACACAGTTTAGCTGATTTTCCATTGGGAGTGTTCTAATGTGGATCAGGTGTTTTCTTTTCTGTTGAATGAAAAAAATCATAAGCTTCTTTTTAAATGTTGATGTATTGGTAGCTTGTAGAGGCTGAGGGTATTAGGTTTATTTTCACTCGCTATTTGGGTAGCATACCTTTGTATAAAATTGTATATACGTACTTTCTTCTATCTTTTTGCTGGTTTATGATTATTTTCAGGTAGTTTATCATTTTTTTCAAGCTGTGGGTTTTTTCTTTTAGGAAGTCTATGTAAAGAGATATTGGGGGTCATTACAGCAGACCGCCGAGGTTGCGGGAGCCAGAATACCGCCAGTGCTGGCAGTATGGCTGGCTCTGTATTTTGACTTTTCTGCTGGGCCAGCGGATGGTAACAGAGTTACCGTCTGCTGGCCCAGCGGAAAAGTCACGTCAACATTTCCGCGGGCTCGTAATTGAGCCGGCGGCAATGCTGATGTGCAGCGGGTGCAGTAGCACCCATCGCGCATTTCACTGCCCGAAATTCGAGCAGTGAAATGCGCGACAGGGCTCTGTCTGGAAGCCCCTGCACTGCCCATGCGAAGTGCATGGGCAGTGAAGGGGCCCCCAGGGGCCCCCTGAGTCCCCTTACCGCCAGCCTCTTCCTGGCGTTGCAAACTGCCAGAAACAGGCTGGCGGTAGGGGAGTCATAATCCCCAGGGCAGCGCTGCTTGCAGCGCTGCCCTGACGGATTATCACCGCCGGGGCTAAAATGGCGGAATACCGCCGGCCCCGGCGGTCAAAATATGGGTTTTCATACCGCCAGCCTGTTGGCGGTACGAACGCCACTTTAACCCTGGCGGTCATCGTCCGCCAGGGTTGTAATGACCACCATTATGTGTTATTTAATATATAGAAAAAAAGAGATATTTTGCTCTCCTTAAAGTCCCAAAAGCTAAAGATCCAATATTGCTGATACGCCGACCAAAGAGTGGGAGTTGCCTCTCTGGACACAATATTTTGTGTCCTATTGTTACCCTTGAAATAAGGAGGTGTATATACACACACCCCTTAACTACATACGCGGATTCACTACTAAAGTGCCTAATACTGGATCTTTAGCTTTTGGGACTTTAAGGAGAGCAAAATATCTCTTTTTTTCACATCGTCTTTATTGTAGCCCCACACAATTTGTTGAGCCCTGAGGAAGTCATTGAGATTATTTTCTCTTAAGACGAAACACGTGTTGGCTGTTATCTATCTTACCAGTATATGAATATCACACCTCAAGAATAAATTGGATTCATGCTAACATTTCTCGTTCTACATTGTACCTGATTGCTTGGAAGAGGACTTTACTATATACGAACATGGACTTATGACCTTTTATCAATTCACGAGTGCCTTGACATTTGTTGATTATGTTGTGTTTTTCGTAGAGAAACATTGGAGGAGTGGGGAGGATCCTCCTGCCAGGAGCCCCGTGCCCACAATTGACCGACTCATTAATAACTTGGTGATTCACTGTGAGTGCCTAGTCCTATAAATCTTCTTCCCTTTGTGTTTTCCTCTGTTTACGAATGTTTGTATCTTGTTTGCATTCAAAATAACCCCTACAGAAGGAATTATTGCCCCAAAAATATCTCCTACAATTGCAAAAGCGGTTTCTCTCCTTTGTCGCACTTGATGTAATTCAGTCACTTTTGGTATTTTCTTTAAATCATCTATCTGATAAATCTTAGGGAAAACTATCCCTAAATAGCATGTCCCATACCATCCTCTAGGTAGACAGTAATAAGCATTAAGTCCACAAATATAATAAATTCCAGGAATCACAGGGTCCGCACCATTCAGCATAAAAGTCTATTTACTCTGAAACAAAAACACATGCCTACATTCACTTGTTCCCACAAATAAAGTGTCAGTGCGTGATTTTGGCCTATATATACACAAAGCTTCCCCATGCGTAATGCATCTAAAGCTAATCTCCCTTGTGTTTTAATAGCAGTGTAAGCATAGTCATTTTTATAATTTCTTTTCTCTAGCCCTTTCTCTAATTGCTCCTTTAATGCTTTTCTTCTATCATCGGTATGTCCTATAAAGCTCTTTTCCAACGGGGTTAATAAGCAGGTCAAATTATTATGGTGAGCATAAGCAGTTCCAAACGTTAGTGTTGGCTCAAAGAAGCCTCTAACTAATACTATATCATATTCTTTAGCTATTTTGCTAAAATACCCAATAAAAGGAACAAAGGAAAACACCACATCATGGTTGGAGTAAAAATATTGAATATACTCTTGGTTATAGAATCTGGTTAGTAGCAAACTGCAAGTTATGCCATAAGTTAGGGGTAAACGATGGTACATAACCCCTCCTTCCACTGAGGAAGGGATTTGCGTACACACAAGACAATTCTTTTCATCCATCATTCTACATACTCACTCTACAACCAATAGAAAACATTAGAAGAAAGCTCTCCTCGTGCATTAGTATAGTCATGCAAGTATTTTTCATCTAGCTTGAACCTCTCTAAAGCTCCTAGTGTAGTAGTCTCATGAACAGGAGTAATAGCAGCTTCTTTTATTTCATGAATAGACATTCCCACAATCATTATTATAAACATTATTCCACACATGATTGCCACTCCAATACTCAAATATCTACAATACCTAATATTTCTAACGCTATTATTTAATTCAGCCATGATCTGTAAAGAATCAGAGAGCATAAATAGCTCTTAAATAAGGTGCAACAGGAAAAATCAAAATTGAAAAATCAAAAACATGCTTCTTTCTCACAGTTCAGTTTCATACACAGGAGCCTCTTTTCTTCCTTTGTCTAAATTGGTTAGCAGCTTGTCACATTCAGGTTTCGAATGTCATATCAGTTTATCAATGTCTTTTCCGGCTTTATTTCAAGAGTCTCTTCTTTACTTTCTCCTTTAGATTAGCTCAACAACTCATTCCTTTCAGGTTGCATCAAAATACTGATTCAGAACTTTTCTGTCAAAGCAAAAGGACATGAACTCGTTTTGCCATTCACTTGTTGCTGCATATGCCCACTCAGAACCTGCGTATCTTCGACTTGCTACTCTCTTTCTTTTCAACCTTCGTTCTCCTGCTAATTCTCCTTCACTTAGTTTGTCCTTTCTTGTAGTATCTACTTCTTCCTCTATTGGTTTGTTTATAACCAATTCCTTCTTCTTGCCTATTTGCGAATCAGGCTAGTTGTCTTCTTTCCTTGCTCCTTCTGTCAGTAATCTTTTTAAGATTGTACTCTTCTCTTTTCCTTTATCTACGGTGTTTTCTCTTGACGGACCTGCAACGGGTTCAGGAGGGGTCGGATCACTTGGGCTTTGATCCATCTCGACTCTTTCCTCCTCTTGGTCTGGCACTTGGTCTGCTTGTGGTTCGGCACCGTCTACTTCTGGGACAACCCCTCCTGTGCTTGGTTCTCCAGTCGTTTCTGTGGGGTTAGACTTTTGCTCCCCTTCTTGTACTCCTGCACCTTTGTCTCTTACTGTTATAATTTACCCATCTTCCACCAGCTCTGGGTCAACTTCAGGCTCAACTTGCTCTGGCTCAGGAAGAGCCACTTGTTTTGCTGCTGTTGGTGCTCTCACCAACACTTCTTCGTGATCTTGCGGACTCACCACTCTCTTGGTATGGCTCGCATGTATCCACTTAGGTAGTCCAGCACACTTCACAGCTGTCGTGGTTGTCAGCACCACCTGGTATGGGCCCTTCCAATGCAGCTCTAGGCAAGTCTTTCTAACGTGTTTTTTGATGATGACCCAATCTCCAGCTCTTAGGTTGTGACCTGGGTCATGGATGGGTGGCAGGGTTACAGCCTGCACCTGCTGAGAGAAAGATCGAACCACATCAGCCAGACCTTTGCAGTAGTCCAACACCATATCATCTGTAATATTGACAAGAGCATTTGTTGGAATTGCCGGCAATCTCATTGCTCTGCCCATGAGAATCTCATGGGGTGACAGTCCTGTCTTTCTGTCAGGTATATTTCGTATTGACATCAACACCAAAGGTAATGCATCTGGCCATTTCAGGTTTGTTGAAGCACACATTTTGGCAATTCTTGATTTCAACGCACCATTAATTTGCTCTACAAGTCCTGATGCTTCTGGACGGTAGCTGCAATGCAGTTTCTGCTCAATGTTTAATGCTGCACATAAGAGCTTGATCACTTTGTTATTGAAGTGCATTCCCCTATCTGATTCTAAAGAGATCCGAAATCCGAACTGTGGTATTAATTCTCTAAGCAATAGGTTTGCAACTGTGAGACTATCATTCCTACGTGTGTAGTATGCTTCAATTAAATGGCTGAACACACACACAATCACCAACATATACATCAGTCCACCACACGCAGGCATTTTAATGAAATCCAACTGCATCCTGCTGAATGGTCCTCCTGCTCTTCCAATGTGGCTCAAATTCACCACTGTCCCTTTCCCCACATTTAGTTTCTGACATATTACACATCTGTGGAATACTGCCTCTGCTGCTTGTCTGAATTTTGGATTAAACCAATCAACTTTGAACAATCTAACCATAGCATCTCTTCCAATGTGTGCTTGGCCATGGTAATATCTGGCCATCCGAGTCAATAAACTGTTTGGCAGTAACATCTGGCCTTCCTCAGAAACCCAAATCTCATCTGGTCTTTGTACACACTTGAACTTTAACCAAAGCCTTTTCTCATCCTTGTCTGCATTTTCCTGCAACGTTTTTGTCAATCATTTTTAAAGCAAAACTTGCACAATCTGTTTCTTTCTCAGGCATTAGCTCCCACTTATCCTTGAACGATATGCAGTTCAATGCACAAAACCTTGCGACTTGATCTGCATATCCATTTCCTAGAGAAATGTAATCCTGTGTCTTTTGGTGTGCACTGCATTTTACCACAGCAATTTCTTCTGGTAACTGAATGGCATACAGCAACTCTTTTATCCAGTCGCCATTTCTCACTGGAGTCCCAGTTGAGGTCATAAAACCTTGTTGAGACCACAATTGGCCAAAATCATGAACAATATTGACTATCAGTGTACATTGTGACTCTTAACCTTGCAGGGACATAGCAAGCCCTAGTAAGAGCTACTAGTTCCACCACTTGTGCAGAATACACACCCGGAAGCCATGAAGCTTCTAATGTGCCTGTAATTGTACATACAGCATATCCTGCTCTCAGTGTGCCTGTTCCATGAACCATCAACAAAAGCAATTTGGTCATTTTCTTCTAAACCTGTGTCTCGAATATCAGGTCTCGGTTTTGTACACAGTTCAGTTACTTTAAGACAATTGTGTTCAAAATCTTCCTCTTTGTCAATTTCAACAGTATAACTTGGAAGTAATGTTGCCGGGTTCAGCACTGTAGATATTTTCAATGTTACATTTGGAGCACCCAGTATGCTCATCTCATACCTTGTCAGTCTTGCTCCCGTCAAATATTGTGTTTTTGTCCTTGTCAGTAAAATCTCAACAGAATGTGGTACCATTACCGTCAAAGGGTATCCCATGACTACCCCCTTGCATTGGCAAAGACTTTGATCAACTGCGGCTACTGCATGCAGACAACCTGGTAAAGCTGCTGCAACCGGGTCCAATGTAGATGAAAAATAAGCTACTGGGTGATAAACACCTCCATGGACCTGTGTCAAAACAGACAAAGAACAAGCATCACGTATATGACAAAACAATGTAAAAGGCTTTGTGTAATCAGGCACTTCCAACGCTGGAGCTCTGCCCATACTCTCTCTCAATTCGGTGAAAGCTTTCATCTGGTCTTCATCCAGTGTAATAGGATCTGTAACTTCCTTATGTGTCAACTGCTGTAAGGGTTTGGCTATTTCGGCAAAATTTGGAATCCACTGTCTACAGTACCCTACCATTCCTAGAAACATTCTGACATCTCTCTGAGAAGTCGGGGACTTCTCTGCAGAATCATAGTGATCCTTTCTCTGGAAATTCTTCTCAACCCCTTTTCAATCTGATGTCCCAAATATTTCACTGACTTCTGACAATACTGTAATTTCACAAGTGAGACTTTATGTCCAGATTCTCCCAAATGATTCAACAGGGAAATCGAGTCATGCTTACACTCGTCCCTTGTTCTGGATGCACTCCGCAAATCATCAATATGCTGCACAAGAGTCGATTGGCAGGGCAATTCCAATGACTTAATTTAGAATTAATTTAGAATAATCAGAGAATTTAAAAATTCTCAGATTATTTGTGCCACTTTCATCAAAACATCCTGTGCCATGTTATACTGTGGAAGCTACGGGAATACTGGATTCGGCTTCAAAGTGATTTTAATTGGCTCCACTCCCTTAATCAGACCCACTTCCTTTCCTGTCAATTCCCAGACTTCCTCCTTCACAGTTCCCTGCAAATCTGCATGCAACTCCTTCACAGTAAACATTGGGAAAAATTCAATCAATGGGTATTCTTCATAGGCATTGCTGACTACCATTGCAGATGCATGCTCTTCTTCATCATCGCTATTTGTCTGGACTTCTATCCCTGTGTCTGAACAGTTTTTTTTGTTAAATCTTTTTATTGCATTTATAACATAAACAAAACGGATACTACTAAAATACTTATAAAAGATAAGAATAGAGTGGAAAAGAGAAAAAGAAAAAAAAAAATAGATAATAGAAAGGTATGAAGATTATACTCTGTTTGATAAGTGGTCGCGAGTCTGTTGTTTGGTGGTCTGATGTAGGGGGTAAGTCCGCCGTGGGGGGGGGAGGTCTATGGGGCGATCGGGGCGTAGGGTAATGATTTTGAGCAGGATGCATTTGTCGTGGGTGGAGTGTACCTTTGTGGATATAGTTTCGCGGCTGTATATCTAGGGTGTGTGTTTATATTCTTATCATCTGTGTTCGAATGAGGTTTCAGGTCTAGGTAGTTGTGTATGGGAAATATGTTGGTTGTGATGTCTCGGATCAGTATTTTTCCAGAAGACTAGGGAGGTTGTGTATCATCTTTTTCCTGTAGTTGATCCGCTACGGAGTCCCATATATCAGCATGCTTGACTACCACTCCACTATCACGTAATGTGTGCAACACCTGTATTTCTGCATTGACCCAACGCTGTACGTCAGTTTTCCAGTGGCGGGAATCTGGGGCGCTAGGTGATTTCCACTGTGTGGTGATGAGTCGTTTGAGGATTACAAATGCTAGATCTGCGCATCTGTGTTTTTGTTTATCTTTGCTACGTTTGTGTCTGATACCCAATAGGCAGGACTCAGGGGTAAGTGCTAGGGGAATACCCAGCCATGTAGCAGTTTGTTGTGTGATGTCTTGCCATACTCGGAGTAGTGGTGGGCAGTTCCAGGTCATGTGCAAGAAATCAGCTTCCGTGTTACCACACCTTGGACAATCAGAACTAGCTTGGGGATACATGTGATGGATTCGGTGTGGAGTCAGGTACGTCTGGTGCAGATAGTTGAGCTGGGTGTATCTGAAACGTGCGTTGCTCGATACCTCACGTGTGGATGTGAGGGCCATGGACCATGTTGGAGCTGTGAATTGTGTGTGAAGTGCTTTTTCCCATTTGTTCTTAGCTTGTGGTTGTGCTTCTTCTGGGTTAGCTCGTAGCACGTTATGGATCCCTGAGATTCGTGTTGATGTACCGGTGTCTGATAGCAACTCATGCAGAATAGGTGATGGTAGTGGTTCCCTGCTACTGTGTCCCCATGCGTTGCGTATTAGAGATTGTAGTGCGCCGTACATAATAAAACTGCCCTGTCCCAGAGTGTACGTCGATGCGAGTGCCTCGTAGGGGAGAAATTGGCCCTCTGCGAATAATTCTCCCACTAACCGGAGGCCTTTAGCGGCCCAATCATAGAGACACAGACGGCCATGTAATCTATGTACCCCTGGGATGGCGAGTAGTGGGGTCTTAGGCGAGTATGGTGGTTTTCCGGGTCATCTGTTCACATAGCGCCGCCACACCCTTTTGGCCACTTTTAACAGGATATTGTTGTGTCGCGATAGGGCTACACGTCCCACGAGCCATTCCAATATGTTTAAACCACCCAGTTGTGTGCTCACAGTGTGGGTTTCCGAGTGAGTGGTGTCTTGTAGCCAAATTAGGATCCATTGCAGCTGAGCAGCTGCGTAGTAGAGCTCAAATTGTGGTACACTCATCCCGCCTCTGTCCAGTGGTAGGCAGATCTTAGCCAAAGCCACACATTTACGTCCGGTGCTCCATATCAAGTCTATCAACAACTTGTTCAGCTGTGCGAAAAAAGTGCTAGGAAGCCATAGTGGTAGGGCAGCGAAAAGATATAATAGTCGAGGGAGTATAATCATTTTGATTAATGCCACTCTACCCATAGGTGATAGTGGTAGTGCACACCAAAAGGGCAGCAGTCCTTTTATTGATCTAATCATCCGGTCTAAATTGCCCTCCTTGAGGTCAGATTCGTCATGATATATGTGCACTCCTAGATATTTGAAAGTGCTGTAAGTCCATTGTAAATTATGCTCAGTGAGTATGTGGGTCTGTGTGTCCGGTAGTCGGCGCATGGGGAATAGACATGATTTGGCCCAGTTAACGCGTAGGCCGGATATGTCTCCGAATGAGTTCAATAATTGTAGCAGGATTGGTAGGGATTTGGTATGGCTACGTAAGTATATTAGTGCATCGTCTGCGTATAAGGACACTATGCGGTGTTCCACGCCATCCGGTATGCCCCATCTTGTGGCTTCATTGCGTAATTTAGCCGCGAGGGGTTCTATGGCTTGTGCGAACAGAAGTGGTGACAGGGGGCATCCCTGTCGCGTGCCTCTACCGATCTTGAATTTTTCGGAAGTGATGGTGCCCGTTTTTACTCTAGCTTTGGGGTCTGAATATAAGATAGATATCCAGCGTGTGAACACTTTACCAAATCCCAGTAACTGCAGGGTTGCCATCAGATATGGCCATCCCAGTGTGTCGAAAGCTTTTTCAACGTCTAGTGAAACCGCAACTCTGGAATAGTCTGTATCAGGAGTTTCAGCGATCAGGCGCAAAAGGTTCCTGATGTTGATAGAGGTGTTGCGTCCTGGTATAAATCCTGATTGGTCTGGGTGTACCAGGGAAGAAATTATTGGGAGAAGTCGGTTGGATAGTACCTTGCCTAATATTTTACAGTCCGTGATTAAAAGTGATAGGGGTCGGTAAGAGCGTACATCCAGTGGGTCGCGGCCCTTTTTATGGAGGACTACAATCGTAGCTTCGCGCTGTGAGTCTGGGAGACGACCTGTTTCATATGCCTCCTGTAGCATGGTCAGATATGGAGTGAGCGTTTGTGATGAGAAGGTCTGATAGTACTCGATCGGTAATCTGTCTCCCCCTGGTGCTTTATTGTGGGCTAGCTGTTGCAGTGCTTGTTTTATTTCGTCACTTTCGATGGGTTTGTCTAACTCTACTGCTTGTGCAGCCGTTAATTGATTTACGTGGGAGGTCCTGAAGAAATCTTCTAGTTGTGGTGCGAGTGGGGGAGGTTCTGCCTGATATAACCTTGCATAATACTGCCTAAATGCATTGTTTATTTCTGATTGTGTGTTCACTATCACACCAGTATCTAGGCGGATGGCGTTTATTGGAGTATGCTGCTGGGTCCCTTTCGCTAACCAGGCCAGCATACGACTTGATCTATCGCCCTCGGCGTGTAATCGTGCCGTATGGTATAGATAGTCGAATTTTCGTAGGCGGGTTTCGGCATCGCCCCATTGTTTTTTGAGTGTGATCGTATTATTCTTAGCAGTACTATTTAAGGCCGCCTCGCATTCTGCCTTCCGTAATTTCTCCTCTGTATCGTGTAGCTCAGAGAGCAGTGTGCGCCTGATACCTCCTGCAGCCCCAATGCACATGCCCCTGACTAACACCTTGTATCCATCCCACTCGATTGCGCATGTTGTGGCTGTTTGACTATTAATTGTGAAATATGACTTTATGGTGTCAGCTAGTTCTTCCCGGAATGGCGGGTCGCGCAACAAGATGGGTTGTAAGCGCCAAGTGGGTATTCGTGATGGTTGAATACCCCATCTCAGTGTGATGATTAGGGGGCAGTGGTCCGATAGGGTTTTGGCCAGAAAGTTGGCGCTATGTATTAAGTGTGTTAATGTGGGCGAGCATAATAGTAAATCAATCCGTGTCTGGAGGTTGTGTACGGGTGAATAAAGGAATATTCTCTATCAACGGGATGGAGACTTCTCCATGCATCGTGTAGCCTCCGTTCTGTTATCCAGGACCTTAACATCTCAGATACCTGTCTACTATGGGCGCTTATTAATGGCGGGTGTGATCTGTCCATAGAGATGTCCGGTACACTGTTAAAATCTCCTCCCCAGATAATTGGTATGGACGGGTCCCGTGAGATCTGTGCGGATGTGGCCCTCAGGAATTCCCCTTGTCCCGAGTTTGGGGCATATATACCAGCTATGGCTAGCTGTCTACCATTCAACTCTCCAGTGAGGCAGACATTTCTGCCATCTGTGTCTATATATGTGTCTTGGACCGTGCGATCCATATCAGTACTCCCTTTGCATATTTGGATATTTTAGTTCCATGAACAGTGCCCGACCAGGTCTTATTAATTTCCTTTAATTCTTGTGTGGTGGCATGGGTCTCCTGTAGTATAGCTATATGCACTTTGTGGCATCTGAGATATGTATGTACTCTGCGTCTTTTAGTTGGGTTAGCCAGGCCTCTTATGTTCCAGGTTACAATGTTGTATGTCATTGAAACGTTTTGTATACGAATCACTAGCGGTGCATGTTTTTAAGTAGGATTTGCTGCGTCCCCTCGCCCATCGCCCCCCCGACCTCCCCAAATCCAATCAACCCTCGAGTGTGGTGTGGTTAATACATACCTTAAGGAGTTAAGAGTAAGAGGAAGATAGAAGAAAGGGGGAAAGGGGAAAAAGTGTGAATAACCAGGCACAACAGGTGCAAGAGTGGCTTTGAGCCGATTCGTGTCCACACGGGAACCCATCTGGGTTAGGGGGCTGCTGTGGTATGTGGTCCAAGGTGGCCACGGTGTCCGGCCCATTCGGGTGTCGTCTTCTCCCATTTAGGCGCGTTCAGGCCGGAAGGCACGCCGGTTTCAGGCGCATAGTGTTTATGGCTTTCGGAGTAGGTTAATCGCTGCATCTGTGTGTTACCTTTTCAGAGGTCGTCTGCGGTGCGTGGTGTGACCACCGGTCCCGAGATTAGTGGGGATGTGGGCAGGCTTTGCGGGGACCCCAACGAGTCCGAGTCCGTGGTACCATATTCGCGGTTGTGCTGTGTTCGAATACTCGAGAACCTATTAACGTCCTTTAATGCTTGAGCTTGCCCGTCCGATGCTTGCTTTTCAGTAGGGCGTGATCCGGTTCTGGGTTTCAATTTCCTTTTCTTACGCTTTTTTTGTGTTAGCCATTCCTTTTGCTCTGGGTGTTCATCTGTGGGGTCTATCAAGCCCTTGGCGTGGATCCAAGTCCATACATCCTCTGGGGACGGGAAGACGCGAGTTTTATTGCCATCCACTACTCGTAGTCTGGCAGGATACATGAGGGAGTTTGGAAAGTTCTTATCGCATAGTACCTGTTTTGCCTTAGTAAAGGTGGCACATCTGCGCTGGACCTCTGCTGTATAGTCCGGATAGGCTGTGACTTTTACGTTTTCAATTTCGACGGGTCCCAGCGCACGGAAGCTCTTTAGGATTTGATCTCTATCACGGTAATTCAACAGCCTGGCTATTAATGGGCGAGGAGGGGCTCCCGGGCATGCGGGACCTCCCGGGATCCGGTGTGCCCGCTCCACTGTCAGAAAAGGGGAGGCCTCCTGCTGTAATATGTGATCTTTTAGCCAGCTCTCTAGAAATAACTCTGCGTTAGGGAGCTCGATTCGCTCCAGGAATCAAATAAATCTAATGTTATTACGGCGTGAACGGCCTTCCGCCTCCTCCACGCGTCTTTGGAGTTGTATTATCTCAGATTCCTGCTGTTGTATTCGGTTTTTCATGTCCTCTATATTTGGTTGAGATGTTTCTAGGGTAGATTCAATGGTGGTTACTCTGTCCGCTAGCTTCCGGTGTTCAGTGCGTAGGATAGTGACTTCCACTGCCATTGCATCTATCTTTCCTTCTAGGGATGTTTTAGTTTCTAATATTGCCTGCAGTACCTTGTCAATTTGTAACGAGTTAGTAGATAGCGTTTCAGTCACTTTATGCAGTGGATCTGGGCTCTCCGTCGTTGGCGGGTCTCCGAGTCTGGTCTCTGATTGGCCCCTCAGTGGCTTTGGTTTCACCATGGTTTCGCCTGTTCTAAGCTCTCTTCGTATGGCGTTGTGATTGAGGTGGTTAGTTTATACGGTTCTTGTATCTGATTAGGCAGAATTTGTTGTGTGCCCATCAGTGGGAGCTTGGTGCGTTCCGCAAGAGGTATGCACCGGATGTGTGCAATTGACGATTGCGTGTTGCAGCGCACGTGTCTGTGCGTTTTATGTTGGGGGAGAATCAGCTTTGCTCCTTACAAGAGAGGTGTGCCTGGTACTTGCAGTTGGCGATTGCGTGCTGTGATTCCCGTATCTGTGCATCTTATGTTAGAAAAAGAGAAAAGGAAGAAACGTCATTGCTCCCTGGCTGTATGCAAGACTAGGATATGTCACTGATTCCAATTTTCGTTGGTGGGTGTGGTAGATGCCTTTACCTAGTACTTGATTTCCGAGCCCACTCAAGACACTCCTTTAATAGGGCACAGCGTAGTTTGATTAGCCCGTTGAACTCCGATGTGCGTTACTTGTTGGGAATGGCTAGCGCTCCGCAGTTATTGCTGGGCTCCGTACTTCTCCATCGACCTGACCTCTTTTTAGTACGCAATCATTCGGTGTAATTAAACAGCAGTTCCCAAGAACTTCGGTCTGCGGCCTTTTCCTCGTCCACAGTTAGATCTCAATCGGGCCGCGTCGTCATGCTCGTGTTCCGCGATTGGGCCCTAATGTTCGTCCGGAGTCTTAAGCTGCCCGTTAGATTGGGCGCCTATGGCATGTGAGGGTGTATCCGTGGTTGCGTGCTGCGGTGCCCGTATCTGCGCGTTTTATGTTAGGAAAAAAAGAGAGGGAGAAACGGCTTTGCTCCCAGGCTGTGTGCAAGGCTAGGGAATGTCACTGAGTCCAGTTTTCGTTGGTGGGTGTGGTGGATGCTTTTACATAGTACTTGACTTCTGGGCCCACCCAAAACACTCCTTCAATATAGCACAGCGTAGTTTGATTTCACCTTTGCGCTCCGTTGTACGTTTTGTGTTAGAAATGGCTAGCGCACCGCGTTTGTTTCTAAGCTCCGTACCTCCCCGTCGACCTGGCCTCTCCTTAGCATGCAATCGTTCGGTGTGATTAAACAGCAGTTTCCAGAAACTTCGGTCTGCGGCCTTTTTTCTCGTCTGCAGTTAGATCTCCATCGGGCCGCGTCGCTATGCGTGTGCTTCGCGACTAGGCCCTAATGTTCGTCCGGAGTCTTAAGCAGCCCGTTAGATCGGGCGTCTATGGCATGCGAGGGTGCGTCCGTGGCTCCTCGCCGTCCCCACCCGCAGCGCTAGGATCGCTCCGTACCTGCGCACAGGGTGCAGCCACCGCCATCGTCGGGCCGCTCGGCTCTTCGCTGGCGCGCGTCCTCATCTCTTTACCATCGGGGCCCTGGGCGAACCGCTGCGTCGGTTTGTTCAGGTCTTCAGGGTCTCGGGATGTTACTGAGCATGAAGCATGTGTGTTCGGAGGTTTTCAACGCCTGGAGACAGGAGGATTACAGGATAATTGTGGGCCGCGCACAGAGCTCTGATTCAAGCGACTGCACTCGCCGCCATCTTGGCCACGCCCCCCCTGTGTCTGAACAGTTAATGGAACATTTGGTCTTGCACAACAAGTCTCTACCCAATAAGGATACAGGACTTGAATCACACACCACAAATCTATGCATTCCCAAATGATTTCCAATTTCAACCTGCACTGGTTCAGTGATTGAATTTGTCAATTGTCTGTTTTCCACACCCACAACTTGAACTGTCCTGCCTGAAAGAGGTACATCTGGAACTTCCTTGCTTCTTACTGTAGAGCGCGTAGCTCCCTTATCAACCAAGAATGAGACCTTGTAACCCATCACTTTTCCCTTCTCAAAAGGCCCTCTCTGATCTACTTCTAGAGATGCAGCAAGCATACAGGCTCCTTCATCCGTACTGTCACTCATCCATTCTTTGTTTATTTCATCCTCACTGTAAAATGGAAACTGGTGCACTGTGTTATTACTATTGTCTTGTCTTTGACCTGTGACCTGCTGAGTAAGCATCACCTGTTGCTGTTCCATCGGGGCTTGGGATATTTGCATTTATTGCCTAGGTACCATGGGATCCTGCTGCTGTACTGGTGGTAATGGAGCAAATTGTGTACGCTGCACCTGCATTTGCTGCACTGGTAGGAACTTTTGCCCCCGGTTCTGAATATTAGGAACAAATCCCTTCATTCTCAGGACTTTCACAGTTTGAATTGTACTGACGTCACCTTGCTGAACCACACCATCCTGCACCATCAACGGACACTCCTGCTTCCAGTGTCCCACGCTTCCGCACAAATGACACAGTAACATCCTTTTCATACCTTGCATGTCATATGTCATTCTGAACAACCACAGTTCCTAAATCTGGACCAGCATCATGTCCATTCCACGCCCTCTGCCCCTCACTTGAGGTTGGAACATAACAGCTATCTGTTGCGGCGGCATCAGCGGTACTAAAGCTCCCTGCAATCCTGTTTGAGCTGCTTTGATTTGCATCACCATTGCCTTTTCTTTCAATTTCTTTTGCTTCAACTCGATCTCGTCACTACAGTATTTTGCAGATTGCAACACCTCGTCAATTGGTTTTGCTTGCCAGCAAATCAAATGATTCTTAATCATCTGTCCCATCTCTGGTCTTAGAGCTTCGACAAATCTGAACACAAAATACAACATGTCTTTTAGCTTAATTGCTTTCTTACCATTGTACTCTTTAAAAGCTTTCAACAGTCTCTCATAGTAGGTATGTATTGTTTCTTTAGACTCTTGGACCATTCTATCAATCCGCTGCCAATCAATGTTTTTGGGAGAAATCCTTGTCTTCAGGAACTCAATCACCTTATAATAGTTTGACATGACCTCGGGTGAAGGCGCACCTGTTACCTTACCCCTGTCTGGTTCACATGTTGGCCAGTCTACTGCTCTCTTACACTCAACCCACAAGTGTGCTGGAACCACTATCTCCAATAACGTATTCAAGTCTTCCCATAAACATATGGAAACCTTCACAAATCTCTCCGTCTGTTGATACCATTCAACTGGTTTCTCTCTCAGTTTTGGATAATCGTTTGTAAATGACAATATGTTGGCCCTGTGCCATGGGACATGAACAAACTGCCCCCCAGAATTTCCCTCATTGGAAGCATCTTAACTGATTCCCCTTTATCAACACCTTCCGCCCCTGCCTGAGAATCTCGTTTCCGGTTATCTTTTTTCTTTGTCCACCTACCTTCCCACTTCTCTAATGCTCCCCAAATATGCACACTCTGCAGCAGTTCTCTCAGGTGTGCTTTCATTCCTGCTGATCTCATGTGTTTGAAATCCTTTGCTTCAAAATCTAATCTGTAGCTGCGTTTCAAATGCTTCGTCTTCTCAATGTCAATTTTACTCACCTCTCTTGTAATCTTTGGGCATCAATACCTCAGCTCTTCTTCTGTGTGGAACTCTAATCTGTTCACACCTATTGTTCCCTCAACTAATTCAGTGGCTTCTATGTTCAATCTAACACGATTTCTCTGATCCTCACCCCTAGATGCATTCTGAGGAGTGTTTAGACTATCTAACCATTCACTTAATTGCGGAGCTGATAATCCCTGTAATGAAATGTTATTTGCATTTGGCATTGGTAGTTGTTGTACCACTGCACCTGAAGTTTATGGGGTCAGAAGTCTCAAACTCTGACTTGTATTCGGGCCATTTACTGCATCTGGAAACGCCACAAGTGGACTAAGATCCATTAGCGGTCTAGATCCATTGAAAGTTTGTCCTGCAGACGACATTTGCTGCGCAGGATCGCTCACCCCCTCCTTACGAGGCTCTGTGATACTTCATTCTGTTCTCCTGCTTCTGACTTCTTCTGTGCAAATAAGGGTACCACTGGACCAACAGTAATTGTTAGCGATATTGCATCTGGAGCTGCCCTAGTGCCTGCCCCTCGTGTGAAGGCTATCCCCATTGCCTGATTCATAACTGACTGCGTTCCTGTCAGTGGTGTAAACTTCGCTATACCCTGTGCTTGAGCTGAAGGCAACCTCATTGGTGTTGGATCTGTCTGAATCAGCATTGGCTTCGGAAGTACCTGCTCCCTTGACACCATGATGTTTGAGACTGTCTCAAGTACTGGCACATCTGGATAAATTCTCTGCACTGAAGGTGGATGTATCTGCGCCTGACCTACAGTACTAGTTCCTGCGTTAGGTGTACTCTGTACTACCCCTGGTAGTTGTCCGCCTTCTGCCTGTACAGCTCCCTTGGCTCCCTGTGCTTGTGCCGCAGCAGCTGTAGGAGCAGTAGCATTAGTGCTTGGACCCCCCGCATAGGTTGTTGAAGGTGGAGGTCTATCTCTCAACAACTGCATGATAAGATCCTCAACATCAGAATCATCCTCATCTACATATGACTTTCTCTTTTTCTTTCTTCCTCCACTCTCATCTTCTTTGGCACTATCATCCTTCTCTGCCTCGTCTCCCTCTGCAGTAGCAGGAAACAATTTAACCTCCTGTAGTGTTGCCATCCTCCAGCTCTGTCGCTCCCAATGTCATCTAGCTTCTGCTAATGATTTTTCCACTCGCTTTATCCTCCTTTTGAACTTCATCTCTTGTTGCTGTCTCCCAAAGCTTCAAACTGTGCTGGTCTCGGAAATTCTCAAATTAAACGTTCCATGCTCCGGAAACACAAAAGATCCCTTATTTTGTTGTTAACTTACACCATTGACTTAACCATAAACATGGTGCTACACCTCGCTCTGCCATCACAACATAAGCCAGAGAATCCTCTAGTGGGGTGGGCTCCCCCACGGATGCCTTAATGTAAGTATCACCCTTCATTGCACTCCTGAATGCCTTGAAAAACTTAATTTTGTCTATTCTGTTTACTTTTTAATTCAACAATGAAATTACTTTTACTCCCAAGATTCCCTTCACCTGCTTGCTCAACCAATTGCCTCTTACAGACAGCTGCCAATCCGGTTGAGCGTTTCCTTACTAACCAACCTATCCCAGCGTGACACACTCTGATGTCACACTCACACACAGTAGCTGACAAAGTCTTGCGGCTTGTCCTTCCTTAACTCGATTCACACAACTAATGCAAATTATTGCGAGCACTTATCAAAAACCCAATTACTAAAACAAACCTGCTGGTTTACTATGGAAGGGACACAATCACTTCAGAGACCTTACAGATTTTCACCAATGGCTCCCTTTGGCTCATTTAGCTATTCCTCTTTCTTAGTCTCCCACATTCACAAGCTAAATTTGACCTGCAAATTTTACTCTCAACTGATCAATGGGTCTGTCCTGGTGCACTTAGGACTCGCCAAATCTCAGTCGAATTTCTTCTTCTGCCCAATTGTCAAACTCAGCAACTTGTTGACCACGCCTGATCAACCTACTAAACCAGACAGATTACAACATATAACCAAGTGTCTCCTACACTTGTCGATATACTCCAGAGTTTTAGAACACGCAGGGTCTGTACATCACCAACAACCAGGTGGATACTTTTTTAGCACAAAAAGCCACACACATGTGAAGTTCGACGACTTCCCTACTCTCATACTATGGAGTACGCACACTCCTACTAACTTCAATTGGAGTACTCAAACTCCCTACTAAACCTCACATACCTCACAATTCACCCATGATTTGCTTAAGCTTGTGCAAGCGCAACCTACTACTTTTACATTATCCAAAAACACGCCAAGACCATCCCCAACTTTACTAGCAGGATCCAGGATCTGGGAAAGTCATTTCTGGGCTTAAGGGGACCTCATCCTTGCTACCATTGCCATTTCAGAAAAGAAAAGAAAATTTAAATCTCATAAAATACGAACAAATAATCCTAACTTAAACTAATACCATAACCAATTAATCACCACGTAACTAGTTCACCAAGGAAACTAACCATCAAGCTGCTACCAAAAACTGCAAGCGCGCCCAGTCCTTTGTAAGTAAACTTACAAGGGGACGCGTATAGGTCGATGAACCTTTTGAATCACATGGAGTATCCTAATCATGCAGTATCCTAATCATGCAGTGATTACTGAACCAATAATCAACATCAATAGATCAATAGATCAATATCAAACACTTAAGGAACCAAAAAGAAAAAACATATTATTCAGAAAATAACCATCACTCATGGAAAAGGTTAATAACTTTTATTCCCTATTGATTACAATTCTAATCAAATGTTAATTTTGCCTTTATTAATCAAATCTTTATTAATTCATCTAGTAAACATTATTCTCCAAAGAAATCATAAGCAACAATGCAAATCATACGTCAGAGATTTTCAACATTAATTGAGTAATTCAGCCATTCAATTCGTCAGTCAATTTGTCACCGTCAGCGTCACCCCTGTCAGCCTACCTACCCAAGATTAGCATCAGCATGTGGGTCTTCATGCAAAAACAATTTAGACAAACATTAGTTTGGAAAAAACCTATCTAAAGAGAGAAAATCTATTCAGAAACAGCGCAGTTGGCACCTAGAAGAAAAGGCAAAAAATTGTCAGTCATGTTTTAATAGCTACCTATCCAGAATGGATCAGCAACGAGACAGTCTTTGTCCTCAGGTCATCTTTGGTCAGCTACGTATCAGGATCACAGAGTATGAGCCCAATTATCACCACTTCGGACAGCGTTTCCTGACATCATCAACTTTCTCCTCGTACTTCGGATTTCGCTCCCCTTGTCATGACTTTTTTTCAGGGTCTCCGAGTCCCTCCCACTAATTGCTAATTGGTCAGTCTCGTCGGAAGTTATGACTCTAACCCATAGTTTTTATTTACCAAATCTCAATTTCTGCATAGGCTTCATGTTCCCTAAATTTTATTCGTCTTTCTCGTGATGAGAACATCATCCGGCTCTTCAGGCAACAAAATTGTTGCATATATAGGGGGTCCTTACAACATTGGTGGTAAAAGCCGTTTACCGCCGTGCAGAAGACCGCCAACACACCGCTGCGGCCGTGGAAATCCACCACAGATATTATGACCCACATCTCGGAATCCGCCGAAATTCATACACCCACACAAGTCCGCCACACCAAAGGTCAGTGATAGCCTGGCGATAACAAATCCTCCACTGTCACGCCAACAGAAACACGCCCATGCTATTACGACCCACGAATCCACGCGGCTGTCTTTCAACCGGGGTATTCCATTGGCGGTACACACCGCTGCGCTCAAAATACACATACATCTCCAAAACACCGCCACATTGGACAATTCAAAATACACACACCTGATACACATACAAACAACACTCCCACACACCCAACACAATATAAAAGACACACCCACATCACCCACAAACCCCTACGACCAAAAATCAGAGATGAAGGCGACAGAGAAAGAGCACAGCAATAGAGAACCCCACCACACAGAGGCACAAAACACCATCACCCACACAACATCCACACACAAAATTCCACACACCACAACACATCACCACACTCATCACCACATACACCACCCCACACATCACCTACACCACCCCATGGAATGCCAAAGACACCCCAGGTTTTCCGAGGAGGAGCTCAGGGTTATGGTGGAGGAAATCGTACGGGTAGACCCACAGCTATTTGGATCACAGGTGCAGCATACCTCCATAGCCAGGAAGTGGAGCTATGGCGAAGAATCGTCGACAGGGTAAACGCAGTGGGACAGCACCCAAGAAATCGGGAGGACATCAGGAAGAGGTGGAACGACCTACGGGGGAAGGTGCGTTCAGTGGTCTCCAGGCACAACATCGCGATTCAGCGGACTGGCGGCGGACCCCCACCTCCTCCCCCACAACTAACAACATGGGAGGAGCAGGTCTTGACCATTATGCATCCTGAGGGCCTGGGAGGAGTCGGGGGAGGAATGGACACTGGTAAGTCAAATCTTAACTATCATATACCCCACCGTACCTGCATGCTATCACACACACCCATCCTCACGCCCTCCCATATCACTCCAACTCCTCACTAATGTACTTATAACACAAACCACCCATCCCAACACCAAGCCGTGCATGACACAACTAAGCATGGACACCCATCACTAAAGCATGCCCACTGCACATACCCATAACACCCCCCATCCATCAACACACAAGCTCCTACACAGGAATGCTTGCACTGGGGTACACGCACACCCACCCATTGCACACCATGACACACACACATGCAATAATCATGCTTTTATACCCCTGCAGGACCACTATGTTACGTCACCACACAGGAGGGTCCAGACATGTCCACTCCACCCCCAGAAGAGGCCCACAGTGATGACAGCAGCTCTGTCCAACTGGATCCAGATGACCAGCCCAGACCATCGTGGGCCTCGGGCAAGTTGGTTCCCCTCGCACAGGCACAGCCCAACACTGACCTTCCACCCTCTGGTAACACCAGCACAGGACCCACCCAGCGGGCCCATACCTCCGTACCCAGGACACGTCAGTCAGCTGTGTGTCCACCACTACAGGGAACCCAGGATAACCCACCACCCCAACAACAACAGGCACCTGGGGGCAGCGGTAGTGGGCACACGGTCCAGGGGACGGAGGCACAGGAACACAGGGGAACTGGGAGGGCTGCCGTGCGACAGGGGGCGGACAGGCCAAGGGAACCCACTCTCCACGAGGCCCTCTCCTCCATCATGGGAGCATACCACCACTCCCAGGAGACGATGGCTATGGTCGTGGCCAAGTTTCAGGAGACCCAGCGCATGGAGGACGAGCAGTATTTGGGGTTCAGGGAGGAGCTCAGAACCATCAGCACCGCCCTGGCTACCATGGTAGGGGTGCTGAAGGACATAAAAAAGACCATGAGGGACACCGTGGCACTCCAAGGGGCCCCTGACACTAGCATGGATGATGAACTGCCCACCACCTCTGCCGGCGCTAGTGGACAGGACACCCGCCACAGGACCACCACACCAGCACCCCACCCCCTGTAGATGAAGAACCACCCCGCAAGCGGTCCCTGAGATCCAGGAACAGGACAGAGCAAGATGGCAAGACCCCCGCCAGGTAATGAGACCACCCTGATTGTCCTCCCACTGTCCCTCTTTGTTACCCTGTCCAGATTGGAACTGCCCCAGCTCCACTTCCTATGCCCATATGGGCAATGCACCTGTGAGACTTATAGACTGGACTCTGCCATGGACATTCCTCCACCATCACCCATCACCATTTTGCCACCCCCTCCAATAATTAGCATTTCAATAAACACCCTTGAAGCACAAAACAATCTGGAGTCAGTCTGTGATTTTGAAAATGTGTATTAGCTATGACAGTAACAAAATCCGTTCTCAATAGTAATGTCAACATACCTATGTCACACATCACAAGTCCATGAAGGATGCAAGCAGATGACACACGTTGGTAACCACACCTGTGAAACCGTACTGGAAATGTATCACTCAGTTAGCAGATACTACTTCAAATTGACAGACAGGATAGAGGTAGAAGTGTGAAAGTGAATGTATTAGTAAAATACAGTAATTGTTCTCACCTGTGTGTCACTGGAAATATTGCTGTATGACAGAGTCCCTGTTATCAATGTCTTCTTCCTCTGCTTCCTCCTCATCACTGTCCACAGTCTCCACAGCTGCCACAACACCGTCATCTGGACCATCCTCCTGCAGAAAAGGCACCTGGCGTCGCAAAGCAAGATTGTGAAGCATCGAGCAGGCGATGATGATCTGGCACACCTTCCTTGGTGAGTAGAATAGGGAACCACCTGTCATATGGAGGCACCTGAACCTGGCCTTAAGGAGGCAGAAGGTGCGTTCGATCACCCTCCTAGTCCACCCATGGGCCTCATTGTAGCGTTCCTCTGCCCTGGTCCTGGGATTCCTCACTGGGGTCAATAGTCATGACAGGTTGGGGTAACCAGAGTCCCCTAATAGCCACACACGGTGCCTCTCGAGTTGACCCATCACATACGGGATGCTACTATTCCGCAGGATGTAGGCGTCATACACTGAGCCAGGGAACATAGCATTTACCTGGGAGATGTACTGGTCTGCCAAACATACCATCTGTACATTCATCGAATGATAACTCTTCCGGTTCCTGTACACCTGTTCACTCCTGTGGGGGGGGACCAGAGCCACATGGGTCCCACCAATGGCACCTATGATGTTAGGGATATGTCCCAGGGCATAGAAGTCACCTTTAACTGTCGCCAAATCCTCCACCTGAGGGAAAACGATGTAGCTCCTCACGTGTTTCAGCAGGGCAGACAACACTCTGGACAACACGTTGGAAAACATAGGCTGGGACATCCCTGATACCATGGCCACTGTTGTCTGAAATGACCCACTTGCTAGGAAATGGAGCACTGATAGCACCTGCACTTGAAGGGGGATTCCTGTGGGATGGCGGATTGGTGACATCAGGTCTGGCTCCAACTGGGTACACAGTTCCTGGATTGTGGCACGGTCAAACCTGTAGGTGATGATTAAATGTCGCTCCTCCATTGTTAACAGGTCCACCAGCGGTCGGTACACTGGAGGATTCCGCCATCTCCTCACATGTCCCAGCTGACGGTGCCTAGGAAGGACAACAGCGACCACAGAGTCAACAAATCCTTAGGTATGTACCCACAGCTACACAGGCCACTACACTAAATACAATATCCTTCCTGTATGTGCGTTGAGTGTAGGCCTAGGTATGTGTGACGCAGTTGTAAATGAAGCCATGTGGGCCCCTGAAATGGCGGCTGCCTGACCTCTAAAGTGGGACAATGGGATGTGAGGTAACTGCGCTGGCGTTGTACACCGTCGCGGTAGGCGGTCAAAGACCGCGGCGCAATGCTGCATTGGTTAACATTGGACCCTATGGGTCCCAGGAGCCAATGACGAAGTGCGCCGGCGGTGATGATACGCACCGCCGCAGACGTCACTGCCACGGACGTGACCACCATTTTCTATCTGTTCAATCCCTCGATACCTGATCTTCGACAGGAGAGGACCTACACTGCAAGTGCTGCTGTGACCTCAGTCTGGAAGAGACAATGGCTCGTGCGTCTGGGGAAAGGGCCCCTGCCTTCACTGCACAGGAGTTGGAGAAGCTCGTGGATGGGGTCCTCCCCCAGTACACGCTACTCTATGGTCCTCCAGGCCAACAGGTAAGTACACAGGGAGCACGTTGTATGGGCTATGCCTGGGTGGAGAGGGCTGGATATCAGTAGGAAGGGGGCAGAGTCCTGCGAGCATGTAGAAGTGTGATTGCATGTGCCACATGGCAAGGGCAAGGATGTGGGCCACTCACTTTGACGGTGCTGTTGCTAATGACTTATCTTCTTCCCCTGTACATGTCATGTAGGTCAGCGCCCACCAAAAGAAGGATATTTGGCGTGCCATCGCCAAGGACGTCCAGACCCTGGGGGTCCACCAGAGACAGAGCCCCCACTGCCGGAAAAGATGGGAGGACATTTGCCGCTGGAGCAAGAAGACGGCGGAGGCTCAGCTGGGGATGGCCTCCCAACGTAGGAGGTGTGCCTGTCGCACCATGACCCCCCTGATGTTCCAGATCCTGACAGTGGCCTACCCTGAGTTGGATGGGCGCATGAGGGCATCACAGCAGACACAAGGGGGTGAGTACACTCACATTCTCATGACTTTGCGCGCAGTGGAGGTGTCTGGGTGGGGGAGGAGGGCTGTGGGTTTCCCTAGGCCAGGGTGAGTTCCGTAGGCTAGGCCCCTCCGGAATCCAGGTCATGTGCCACTCCCCCCCACCTCTGTAGAGTGCCAAGTACAGGTATACATGCCCCTGTGTCATCTATATGGGTAGATGACACTCATAGCCATGTAGGCCATATCCCAGGAATTGCATCTGTAGAGGCCAAGAGCACGGCGTAGTGCAGTGGGCTGATGTGTCTGTATTGTCCGCCAACGGTAGCGGTAAGCCATGCACACAACCTGTCTTTCTTCTGTTTCCCCACCCCTTTTTTGTGGTCTCCCTGTTCTGTTGTGCAGCAGCATCATCAGGCAGAGGTACAGTGGCACCGGAGCACGAGGGGTCTGCGTCCCACATGGCCATGAAGGGCCACACCACGGACACAGAATACACCAGTGGGACGGAGGGGAGGTGACCGGATCAGCAAACAGCGACACGGACTTGTCCTCCGATGGAAGCTCCCTTGTGGTGGCGGCACCATCTGTTCCCCCCACTTCTACAGGTACAGCCACCACCCCCCCCTACCAGCACCGCCCTTCCAGCAGCCCCTCAGCCTTCGCTCCATGCCCGCTCACCCAGGAGGGTGGGCATCACCTTCGCCCCAGGCACCTCAGCCCCTGCCCCTGTCACCCCTGCTGCCCTCAGTGAGGAGGCCCTTGACCTCCTCAGGTCACTCACTGTTGGGCAGTCTACCATTGTGAATGCCATCCAGGGTGTAGAAAGGGAGTTGCAACAAACAAATGCATTCCTGGAGGGCATTCATTCTGGTCGGGCTGCCCATCATCGAACCCTGCAATCTCTGGCCTCAGCACTGATGGCAGCCATTGTCCCTGTGTCTAGCCTTCTCCTCCAACTTCCTCCACCCAGACCCAATCCCCTGTACCCCAGCCTATCCCAAGCACACGATCAGACCAGCCTGCACACACCTCAACTCACAAGGGCAGCTCAGGCAAACATAGGCACCACACATCCCACAGGCACTCACACAAGCATCACCCACATACAGACACAGCAACATCCACTGCCTCCACTGTGTCCCCCTCCTCGTCATGTCCCTCCTCCCTCCCAGTGTCGTCTACACTCTCACCTGAATGCACTACCACTACAGCCACTAGGACTCGCACCAGAACACCCAGCACCACACCCCGCTCACCTGCACTCACCACCCCCACTACCATTTACACGTCCCCTGTGTCCTCTCCCAGTGTGTCTGTGACGCCCCCTCCCAAAGTACACAAACGCGGACAACCACACACCCAACATCGATCCACCTCACGACAGCCTCCAGAACCTGCATCTGCACCCAAATCATCTAAAGTTACACCTCCTACAACCACCTTCACTTCCTCCACTCCCAGACCCCCTCCAGCTACCCATCCCAGTGTTCGTCAGAAACGTTTCCTGAAGAACCTTGACCTCTGTCCCACCACCCCCCCTCCAATTCATAGGTCCCATACAAGCACCTCAGCCAAAAAAGGTCCGGTACCAGTGGTGCGTGTTAGAGGTATGTGGAGTGCACCGGCCACCAGGGCAGCCAGTGTGACACGGAGCCAAAGCACTGCCAGTCCACCCCATGTAAAGCACCAGAAGTTGGACAGTGCCCGACGGGAGAGGGTGAAGACTCCTGCCGGCAAAGGCACCCACAAGGGTCCCGGGGGAGTGTCGAGTCAGCTGTGACCCCTCCCAAGGTGGTGAAGGGGCAGAAGAAGTCTCCAAAGTCTGGGAGGAACAGCACGGCGTAGAAGGCCGCAATCCTCCCCGCTGGCCAGGACGACACCACCAGCCCCATCGTCACTGGTCCGGAGACCACCGCCAGAGTCAGTGCCCTGGAGGGCAGCACCGTCGCCACTGGTCCCGAGACCACCGCCAGAGTCAGTGCCCTGGAGGGCAGCACCGTTGTCACTGGTCCGGAGACCACCGCCAGAGTCAGTGCCCTGGAGAGCAGCACTGTCGTCACTGGTCCGGAGACCACCGCCAGAGTCAGTGCCCTGGAGGGCAGCACTGTCGTCACTGGTCCGGAGACCACTGCCAGTGCCCTGGAGGGCCCCGGCACCCACACCCCTGCTGGACACTGAGGGACCGTCATGCCACACACCGCTGCACAGGTCACAGACAGCAAAGTCAAGCACCGCTGAACAGGGCAAAGACCGCCATGGCAAGCACCGCTGAACAGGTCAGAAATGGCTAAATCAAGCACCGCGGAACAAGGCAAAGACCGCCATGCCAGGCACCGCTGAACAGGGCAAGCACCGCTGAACAGGTCACAGACAGCAAAGTCAAGCACCGCTGAACAAGGCAAGCACCGCTGAACAGGGCAGAGACTGCCAACTCAAGCACCGCTGAACAGGGCAAAGACCGCCATGGCAAGCACCGCTGAACAGGTCAGAAACGGCTAAGTCAAGCACCGCTGAACAGGGCAAAGACCGCCATGGCAATCACCGCTGAACAAGGCAAGCACCGCTGAACAGGGCAGAGACTGCCAACTCAAGCACCGCTGAACAGGGCAAAGACCGCCATGGCAAGCACCGCTGAACAGGTCAGAAACGGCTAAGTCAAGCACTGCTGAACAGGGCAAAGACGCCATGGCAAGCACCGCTGAACAAGGTAAGCACCGCTGAACAGGGCAAGCACCACTGAACAGGTCACAGACAGCAAAGTCAAGCACCGCTGAACAGGGCAAAGACCGCCATGGCAAGCATCGTTAGCCCATGTGCGGCTGGGACAGTGACGGAACTGGGACCGTCAAGAGGAGCGTGATGCACTCTGGGCACCAGTCCCCCTCCAGAACCAGTGGAGAACTGCATCCACTACCTGAATCCTTCACAGGATGAAGCACTCTGGGCACCAGTCCCCCTCCAGAACCAGTGGAGAACTGCATCCACTACCTGAATCCTTCACAGGATGAAGCACTCTGGGCACCTTCACAGGATGAAGCACTCTGGGCACCAGTCCCCCTCCAGAACCAGTGGATAACTGCATCCACTTGAGATACTGTGGCTTTGAACTCCCCAGGATGGTACAGTGGGCAAACCACCCACTGTAGAGACTTGAGAGACTGTGGCTTTGCACTCCCCAGGATGGTACAGTGGGCAAACTACCCACTGTAGAGACTTGAGAGACTGTGGCTTTGCACTCCCCAGGATGGTACAGTGGGCAAACCACCCACTGTAGAGACTTGAGAGACTGTGGCTTTGCACTCCCCAGGATGTAACAGTGGGCAACCCACCCACTGTAGAGACTTGAGAGATTGTGGCTTTGCACTCCCCAGGATACAGCAGTGGGCAAACCACCCACTGTAGAGACTTGAGAGACTGTGGCTTTGCAGTCCCCAGGATGTAACAGTGGGCAAACCACCCACTGTAGAGACTTGAGAGACTGTGGCTTTGCACTCCCCAGGATGTAACAGTGGGCAAACCACCCACTGTAGAGACTTGAGAGACTGTGGCTTTGCACTCCTCAGGATGGTACAGTGGGCAAACCACCCACTGTAGAGACTTGAGATACTGTGGCTTTGCACTCCCCAGGATACAGCAGTGGGCAAACCACCCACTGTAGAGACTTGAGAGACTGTGGCTTTGCACTCCCCAGGATACAGCAGTGGGCAACCCACCCACTGTAGAGACTTGAGAGACTGTGGCGTTGCACTCCCCAGGATACATCAATGGGCATGGAGCCCCGTCATGGATCTGGATTTGCACTCATCCGGCTGAGGTGCCCTCCCTTCCCTCTGAGGTGCCTGTTGTATTACTATCTGATGCCACTGCAGTGGTCTCTCCGTTTGTGGACAGGTATCTAGTGTGGGCCTCGCCCATGCATTTTGGGCCCAGTGGTCCACGGACATTGAATTGTGCATACCTGCACTAGTTATCGTGATGTATATATTTGGAATGTGTATATATTTCTGTATATATGAGCTTACTGTATTTTTATTCATTACAATAGTTATACTGATTCCCTTTTGTCTTTGCATTCTTCCAGGGGGGTTGTGGGTTGTTACTGTGATGTTTGGATATGCATTAATGTGTGTGTTGTAGTGGGTGAGGTTCGGGGTGGGGGTGTTGCGTTTGTGTCCCCCTGACTTTTGCCTCCCCTCTCCCTTATGTCGTAGGTGCAGTACTCACCGTTGTCTTCGGCGCCACGGTGAATCCGCCCCGGAAAAGGTGGCGGATTGGCCTGTTGTAATAGTGTGGGCGGTACATTGTCTCCCGCCTGTCTGTTGGCGGTGACCGCCGCGCTGCTTGTCTGTACCCCTGTGGCGGTCGGAGTGTTAAAGTGGCTGTCTATGTTGGCGGTTTCCACCACGGTCATAATTCCCTTTTTTTCTCCGCCGGCCTGTTTGCGGTATTACCGCATCTTTAACACCGTCCGCCAGGGTTGTAATGACCCCATAGTCTTTAGTCAGTGGCTTTATTGTTCAAGTCCTGGGAAAGTACATTTAGCCTACGCTACACATATTTGTATCAATTTGACTTCATTATTTCCTGTCAGCTGGTACATTGCAGAATGTTCTAGCAGAGCCATCGGAACTCTGCACAGTTCAAGGTCCTTTACTCCAGTTACCAGTCCTCGCAAGCATTGTCGAGTCTTCACGTTGTAAGCAGACAAGGCCCAGTGAAACCAGGTCTTTAGTCTAGCTAAGTTAAGAATATGAGTTAACACAAAACATAGGTTATACATCCAGTTATGATATACTAATATATTTTATACAGATTTTTCTCAGTATTTAGCATCTGTTAATACACATGGTGACATTTTGATTACACATGTTATTTTCTAATAACAATTTTGCTACGCATTTTTCTCATTAATAAACACACATTAATCATTAGAAATTTCTTGAATTAGCATATCTGCTCCATCAGACCCAAGCACGAGAGCTAAGGGGTCAGGGTGCCCCTACCCTGGCCCATTTTCTTTTTTTCACATTATTTTTGGGGGACTCGGTCGAAGCTGAGTCCCAAGATGGCTGCCAGCACTTCTTGGTTGAAGAGTTGGAAGCCAAACAGAGCTCTGCATTTCCCGGCACAAGCTCATCATTATTCGCGAATTTGTTGCAGCCAGGGTTATACAAATTTGGATTTCCTTAATTTTCTCAAAAACTGCTGAATGGAAAGCTAGCTTTCAGCCAAATTTGGTGTAATTCTGTCCAGTGGTTTGGGCTGTAGTCAGGTCTAAAAGTCCTATGGTGATTAACATGGGAAACACAACTTTTTGACCCCTCACCCTTTTCTCTGCACCGCTTGACGGATCACCCCAAAACGTTCTGTGTGCACCAAGAATCACCAGGGCAATTTTATTTTGAAAATTCAGTAAAGATTCGGCAAACGGTGTTGAAGATATAGGCAAGTCAATAAAAAATGTCTCTATGGAAACATGGTCCTAACTATAACTACCTAGTGTTGACCGCCACTAGGTTTTATATATATATATATATATATATATATATATATATATTTATATATATTTATATATATATATATATATATGTATATATATATATATATATAATATCATATGTCATGAATATATATATATGTATATATATATTCATGATTTATATACAATATGCTGGAATAGGTACACAAGCAATTTATCACTGGTGGAACAACAGGCACTTCGTGATCTTCAATCAGATACTACTATTGAAATTAAATTAGCTGATGTGGGCGGCAACATAGTAATAGTAAATAAACAAGATTATGTGACAGAAGCAATGTGTCAGCTTTTGAATACAACTTGCTACAGAAAAATGTAATCCAATCCAACAGAGCAGTTAGGGCTGATAATTCATCAGCAGCTAAATGAATGGGAAAATCATAGGTTGATTGATTTGGATGAAGTTAAATATTTAACTGTGGAACAGTGAATCATTCCTACTTGTATATTTTCTGCTCCAAATTCATAAACTTGCAACTAATCCTCCAGGCAGGCCTATAATATCAGCGAATGGATCTCTGATGTAACCTATGTCTAATAATAGAGATTATTTCCTGGCACCATTAGTACAGAATCTCAACTCTTATTTACGTGACACAGGGGATTTGTTACAACAGCTAGAGGGCATCCCGTACATAACTCATACAAACTGATAACAATGGATGTGGTATCTTCATATACCAACATAGAACATGACATGAGCATTAAGGCATGTGAATATTTCTTGCAACAACAGAATATCCATTATTTTCAACATTATAATATGCTATTGGAATCTATCAAAATGTGCCTAATGAATAACTTTTTTCTTTTCAATCAGCAATTGTATTTGCACATAAAACACACAGCCATGGGGTTTTCTTTTTCTCTAAATTTCACCAATTTAACTATGGGTTGGTTTGAACAGCGTACTGCTTGGTCTGAAGAAATGTAAAATTATGCGCAGAAAATAGTAATTTGGCTTAGATTTATAGATGATTTGTACCTGATTTGGGATGAAACAGAAACAGAATTCAAGGAATATTTTGAAAAATTGAATTCAAATCGGTTAAATTTAGTTTTAATTATGATATCAGTGCAACTAGAGTGACATTCTTGGAAATGGAAATCTATGTACACAAGGGCCTAGTATAAACCACAGAAAATGAACAGCAACAAATTCAGTGTTATATGCTAACAGTTATAATCCACTGAGTACGAAATGGAATATGCCCTATGGCAAGTTCCTTCGGATTAAAAGAATTTGTTCAGAGCACGTTGAATGTGAGAGACACCTAGAAGCTTCTGCATAAAGATATAAAGTTAGACAATATCCCAAGAAATGCATAGCCACAGCATAAGAAACAATTTGCTACATCTCAAGAACAAAGTTAATACAAAAGAAAAAACCTGCAGTAGATCCAGATACTACTATCATTTTATCACCACATATTCAAAAGAGATATTCATTGAATATAAAATAAGCACTGGTCAATACTGAAGATAGATCCTACAATTAGTGGCATTATGGGGGACCAACCACAAATAAAATTCGGGAGGGCTCCTAGCTTGAATGATAAACTGGCAAGGAGTCATTTCAGTTATGAGAAAAAAGATTGGTTAAAGCAACTGGGATTCTGAAAGTGCACAAGCTGCAAAGCCTGTAAGATTGGCATTAGTAAAAAAGAGTGTTCCATTGGAAATGGACGAGTTAAGAAAATTAGACAACATATTGCATGTAAAAGTTGCTTTACAGTTTATGCCATTGAGTGTCCTTGTGGTTTAAAATACGTGGGAAGTATAGCATGTGAAACAAAAAAACGTATTTTAGAACATGTACGTGCCACTATCAATTTGGATAGGAGTTATGTGGTGTCAAGGCACATGGAGTTGTCACATAACAACAGCCAATGGCAGTTATTAAGATACTATGCCAAAGATCATGTTCTCATAAATGAACATGGGAGGAACAGTGAGAAAAAGCTCTACCAACTGGAATCAATACATTTAATGGAGATGCGGTCTCTCACTCCATTGGTTTGAACTCGGAGAAGAAACTGTTTGTACATTTACTATAAGAAAGAGACTGAAATAAGTTTAGAATGCAATAGATATAGCTATGAATGAATTTGAATTCTTTTCCAGTGGTGATGGTAGATTCTTTGAATAATGATTTCCTAATAGTGTTGCATTCAAATGGAAAGGAAATGATCTACACAAGAGAAGTGATGCAAATGTTTGGGGTTTCCCATTTTTTTCGTCTTTCTTTATTGTTCATAACAGTTTTTGATAATTATTTTTGCAAATCTAGTGTATGTAGGTATTCAGTCTGTAGATAGGTGGGCAAGATGTATAAACAATGAATTAAGCACACGCACTATAAATATAGAACTCAATTTCATCTGCATTAGTGGTACACCATGCTCAGAAAAGTTATCATGATTAGCAAAGAGGCAAGAAGGTAGAAGGTGGTCACTATATGAATGGTGTTTTGATGCCAATGAGGTTATGTTTTACCAACAAATGAATTAGATGGACACACTATATCATGAAATTGCAATTTTGCGGTGATGGAGAAATATTAGGTTAATGGTTGTCATTGTTAACAGTGAGACAGTGGAGTCCCACTAAATGTACAAATTGCAGCACAGGGTCACTTAAAAGGAAGACGTAGATTTGAAAGGACATCTCATAGATAGTTTAGTATTTAAATATCATACCAATTGGGTACTAATACCCAGAATTAAATATATTTATATATTTATGAGGTGCTTAAGAACGAATCATGTGTTTGCATCAATATACAATTCAATATTTATGGTGGTCCATAATTGGTAATTGGAAAACTGCTAAGTCACACACCCATTCTGTGCCAGATGGGTACATCAGATACATATGGATTTGGTAGATGGAAGTCCCCTTGTGGTTAGTAATTGAGCAGGAAATATCACAATGCAATTATAAAAAGTGTATGTATTGCAAACATATGCAGTTGGGAAATTAGTATATTCAACTATGTTTGCAAATATAAATAGTATTTAGAATGACTTTGAGTAAAATGGCACACGCGCACTTCTTATTTTGTATATAAACACTAAAAAGGGACTTAGATGGTATGCTCGTGAACAAGGTCCAGGTGTCCGAAATGCGTTTTCTGTTTTCCTTACTTTCGGATAAAGAATAAAGATTTGCCACATTGGAGTGCGGTCTGTTTCCTTCATAAATACAACAAACAAGTGCATCTCATCCATATTTTCTTCCTTATTGTTGAAGAAATATTGGGACACACCTGTGTGTTGCAAGTTTGTGAAGATTATTGGGATGGCTTCTCCCCAAAGTGTTTCGGCCATAGCCCTGGTCACGGGTTCCAAGTAAAAAGCACCATCCACTAGATATAGGGGGTCATTATGACCCCGGTGGACGGCGTTAATATGGAAGAAAGTACTGCCAAAAGGCTAGAGGTACTTTTCTCCATATTAAGACATTGGCAATGTACCACACCGACCGCCATGGCGGTAACGATTGCCAGGCTGGAGACTTCAGTCTCCAGTCCGGCGGCCGTCACTTGCCAGCCTACAGGATTATGACCCCGCCTACCACCATGGTTTTCGTGGCAACCTTACCGCCACAAAAACCATGGCGGTAGGCACTATCAGTGACAGGGAATCCCTTTCCTGTGTCTGATAGGGTTCTTCCCCACCCCCGCACCCTCCCTAGATTTCCCCCTCCCCCACTACATACATGCACCTTCTTGCACACACGAACACACGCATACACACACTCATACCCACATTCATCACGCATGCATACATTCATTCACACACACATCCACACACACTGACATACATACAAACACACAACACAACATACATGCACTCACGCATCCATACATGCACACGCATACAACACGCATCACACACCTGCATACACGCACGCACAGACATAAACACACACAACACCCCCCACCTACCCCTGTCGGAGCACCCGACTTACCTGATGTCAGGGAGTCCTCCGGCAGGAGACGGAATGGGGCGCTGCTGCCAGCAGCAGCATCCACCAGCAGAACACCGCTGGGCCGTATCATGGGTCATGATATGGTCTGTGGCAGTCTACTGGCGCGGCCATCCGCCGACATGACCATAGCCGGATTTCCGCCAACCTTCTGGCCGAAATCCGGCTGTAGTCATAATAGGGCGGATGGCTGGTACCAGCGGCTATGGTCTTTTGGCGGCCGTCGCCGCGGCGGTAGGCGGGATTTACTGCCAATTACATAATGAGGGCCATAGTGTGTTGACAACAGTGGAGGCAGACTACCCCACTCAACTCATCGCCAGCCAGAAAATTTATGGCGGCCATTATGTAATATATCAGGCACTACAATGTTCATATAAAATATACACAAACACAATAGCGGTATGCTGTTGTCTCATTCTTATATGACTTCAGAATTTCTACTGAATGTATCTGCATACCTTCCAACCAAAATAACACAATTATCATAAAATAACAGATTGGACATAGACTTATCTTGTTTTAAAGAAGTAAACATGAACTCAGGTGTAACACCATACAGTAAATAACATTTGGTCTCAGGTATGTATTGTTGTTGCAGAAACCAAAACACCTTAGTATATCACCAATAAATCAAATTTTTAGGGTAGGTTAGCTCCCGTAAATAATGCAACAAAATGCTCACGTTAAGAAGATACATATTGAAATTTCCAGGACATAACACATATCGGGCCAGATGTAGCAAAAATAAAAATTGCGACTCGCATTTTGCGAGTTGATGCGACTCACAAAATGCGAGTCGCAAATTGGAATACCAGAAAAAAAAGCGATCCGATTTTGCGACTCGCAGCCGGACTCGCAACGCTGTGTGGGAGTCCGCAGTTTGCGAGGTCGCTGTTTGCGAGTGTGCAAAAACGAACTCGCAATTAGCGAGTGGGTGTCGCAAATTGCGAATACCTTCAAAATTGCTTGCAGATGCAGCAGAACACTCCAGAAAGCATACCAGAACACCCTGGAAATACTTCCTGGCACATGATGATGACATCACAGCCAGGAAGTTAACAAATACACCTGGGAGGAGGGCTCAACAGTGAGCAGTGTCTCTGCCACTCACAGTAGGGTGCTGAGGAGTGGTAGGCACAGCACCATGGACGCAGCAGGGACCAGCCAGGCTAGCAGGAGGGGCAGGAGATCATAGATAACAGCCAGGACAGATTCATGTGGCACATGGCGTTAATGTGCCACATGACTGGTTGGCATTTTCCTGCCCATGGACAATTTCAACTTGTATATAGTTTCTTCATGACATTAATAAAACAGTTATTTTTGTTCCACTTAACAAATGGTTAATAGGTGAGTATGGTGGGAGTTGACACGTACCGTCCAGAATATTGCGTTGCAATGTGGTCCCGTCTCAGTCTGCCTTGATTAGCTAGACTCCTATCCCCTTGATGGCGATGTGGTTGTTCTTGCTCTTCATCATCAGGATCTCGGTCTGCAGGGGTGAGAGGTAGCCCACGTCGGGTGGCTATGTTGTGGAGGATGGCGCATGCGACCACAATTTTGAAAGCGGTAATGGGGGTGTATTGGAGGGCGCCTCCGCTGCGGTGGAGGCATCGGAATCTTGCCTTCAGGAGTCCGAAGGTACGCTCTATGAGGTTCCTGGTCCTCTTATGCGCACTGTTGTATTGCCTCTCTGAATCATTGCTGGGTGTTAAAAATGGAGTCATGATCCATGGCCTTAGAGCATATGCACTGTCACCTGTTGGGCACAAAAGTACACTGTTAGTAAGATAGTCGTGCACAGTGACCTGTGTGTATGTCTGCAAGGTGTATGCAGCTCTACCTAGGAGGTATCCGTCTCCAAACTCCTCACGTTCCAGGCGTTGATGTATCCCACTATGTCTAATAATGTATGAGTCATGGGTACTGCCTGGAAACTTAGCTACGATGTCCGTGATGACGTAATGGGCATAACAAACAACCTGTATGTTGAGTGAGTGGGTACACTTTCTGTTGCGGAAAATATGTTCCAGATTAGCGGGGGGCATATTTGAATGTGTGTCCCATCTACACATCCAATGACATGGGGGAAGTGGGCAATGCGGTAAAAGTCCAGCTTCGTGCTGTTAATTTCTGCCTCATTCCTTGGTAAGTATATGAACTGAGACCTGTGCGCTACTAAGGCATCTAGGAATGCCCTGAGGAACCTTGACACTGCACTTTGGGATACCCCACCTGCCACGGCAATGACCCCCTGATAGCTCCCTGAGGCCAAGAGGTGCAGTGCGCATAGTACTTGCACATGCGTAGGGATGGCGCAGCCACGCAGAGTCTTGTGTTCTAGCTGTGGTTTTAGTAAATCTATTAATTCTAGAATGGCAGCGCTGCTAAGGCGGTATTTATCATAGATCTCCTCTTCAGTTTGCTGGAAAAGGGTCTGCCTTGTTCTATATATCTTCTCCTGTCTGTGGCCCCTCCTCCTCCTCTGCTGGGCTGCGTAGACTCTCCTCCTCACTGCTATCAGGTATATGTCCGCCATCTTGAGTGACCCAGATGCCTTCTGGGTCTCCTTTTATACTTTGGTAATGGTTACCACCTGCTCTGAGTTAGTGGTAAATGCGACTTGCAAACTGGGCTTTTTGCGACTAGTCGCAATTTGCGAGTTGCAATTGCATAAGGTTTGCGACTCGCAAATTGCGACTTGCAATTTGCGGGTCGCAAAATGGGGCCACAACGGATACGACTTGCAAACGGGTCCCATCGCTTTTTGCGAGTCGGAAATGGGCTTTTTGCATCCCATTTCCGATTTTGCACTGTCGCAAATTGCGAATCGGCCCGTTTGCGAGTCGCAAACGTTTGCTACATCTGGCCCATCGTTCTTAGTCAAACTGCATAATACAAAAACTGCAATGATAAAGTATAGTATGCATGATTTCAGAATGCAGAATTGAAGGGTAATATTAACCCGGAACCCCAATGCAACCTTACAACTAAATATGTCAGCCCCTTGTGAACAAAATCATCATACAAACTTATGCAGTCATTTAAAAAGTGAAGAGAGGCAGGACAGCTGTCTCTCCCATTCTCTGGGCAAGGTTGTTACCTGAGTAGGTAAGAAAAGCAAAAACTGTGTTAAAAATGGAAAACCTGTACTGCTACAATAGGCAGTATTGCACTCAAGAAAGCATAATGGAGGAGACCATTGCTAAATGCTGAGACTATATTTACATTTCTCACTGGCCCAAATGTACAGACAATTCCTCAATGGACTTCAGTCTTCTGGGTATTGGAGTGTCAAAATCAATAATGATTTGGGACTCCTGGATGGGCAACCTGCATTCCCAGTTGCCTCCTCTGATGCTAGGTGCAATGGCATCAATCACCATAAACTAGAGGAGTTCTGCATTCTAGAAGTGTACTTCTGTAAAATGTCAGACCACCAGATATTACCTATCACTGTTGCATGGCCTTCACATGTTCCATGACTCACTTTTTTGCTTTGTACATAGTAGTGTCCATATGCATCTTGCCACATGGATACAGTAAGCAATAAATGCAATAAACCGTGTTGCATGTCAGTACCTTCCGGATCTTACAGTTGTGCAATGTATTGTGAATCTTTCGCTCAGAACAGTTTATGCAAGCCTTGCACTTCAAAAAATAGTATCTCTCTATGTGTTGTATTGTTTCCTACTTTGGTGTGAAGGTAAGCTCTTGCTCAAGGTATCCCATAATGAGTGGCTGTGTCTGCATGTGATTTGGGGGGTGTCATGTATGTATTTGGCTAGAATCTCATCTGTTTTTAGAACAGACCAGTACTTCTCAAATACTTTTCAGATACGGAATGTCTGGTTGGAAAATGTAGTAATACATCTTACATTCTCACTGTCTTCATTAGGTCTCATATTAGAATGAAAGAACTGAGACTTAGGAACCAAATCTACACATGCGCTCACCTATTTGATTACACTCTCACTATAGCTCCTAGTGCTGAATCTTTGTGTCGTAGCCAACTTTTCTTTCTCAAAATCATCATCAGTACTGCAATTACATTTTGCTCCAAGTAGTTTCTCATGTGGAATATGATAAACCAAATTGGCAGGGTATGCTCTGCTAGCAGGTAGGAGGCTACTGCCAGTTATCTGTTATGAAACAGTTTGGTGTTTAGTTTTTTATTGTGAACCATCACTTCTACATCCAGAAATGCAATGCTCTCCTTGCTAACATGCCCTGTAAATTGAACATCATAGTTATTGTTATTCAACTCAGCAATACATTTCTAGGCAAATGTTTCATCAGCCTTCCAGACCACAAAACTGCCATCAATAAATCTAGTCAATAGCACAACTTGTTTTTCAAAACGTTTTAGATTGCTTGGCATCTGATCCTCTCACCAGCCCACAAACAAATTTGTGGAGCTGGGAGCCAAGAAGATGCCCATCCCAGTTCCTTGACATTGCCAGTATACTTGACTGTCAAAAAAATAATAATTGTGAGTCAAGCAAAACTGAATCATGTTCAATAACATTTTGAAATGTAAAGAGGGAATTTTATCGTGCTCTTAAAAAGTGTTTCACTTCTTGAATACCCAATTCATTCTTAACACTTGTTAAAGGCTGGTAACATCCAGGTTACATAGTAAACAATCCTCCTCCCAAAGTATATCTTTATTGACTGTCAAGAAGTGAGTAGTATCTTTCAAATACGCTGGCAGTGCAGATACAAATGTCCTTAAGTAGTGGTCAAGGACCCTAGACTTGTTCTCCAAAAATGATGCCATGGGACTACCTTCAGGGTTAACTGAATCTTTATGCAATTTAGGTAAGAGGTATAGAATGAGAATTCTGGGACGATCACATTTGAGGAAGAGGCATTCTGCTGCTTCCAGAAGCCTTCTGTCCCTCCATTCACTCAGCATCATCCAATGCTTAGTATTGGCTGCCCTGACCTCAGTGTTATTGGATAGGCTATAGTACACATGATGGATTAAGTTGTTTGAAACCCTCTGCTAGAAACTTCTCCTTGACTAGGAGCACCAATTTCCCACTTTGTCAGATTGTCGGATAACAAACGTATGGATAGATTTTAATTGCTCTAGGGTAGTGGGTTGTTTTGCTCTTAAGTTGTTCCTGGCCCTGACATATATATATGTAGCTGGAGGAAGAGAGTTCTTGGATTTTTGTGCTTTAATACCTTTGTATTCATTTGATGAACCTCTGCAAAACGTCCATCTGTTACATTGTCAGAGGATTGAAAGCTTGGTGGCATTTAGTCAAAGGAGTTTAAAGAAAAAAAGGGAAGCCGCAAAACATGGTTGAAATCCAATGCATTTTACATAGACCTTTCCATTCCAAGTAGCGGCAAAATGGATGAACGGATTGTAATGAAATTTCACAGCAATATACATTACACTATGTAGATGATTCCTTTTACTATATCAATTGATGTTAGGAAGTGATTATGAATTTAAAAGGGCCAATAACTTTGTGATATCCTTTAGTACAATACTACTAAAAGTAGCAAGGAAGCCCAAAACAGTAAACTAGAGTGCATATGTAAGGTTTCAAATTTACTACTTGATCAACTGAAAGACCCATTTATTGTCAAATGCTAATGGAAACCTGTACACAAGTAGATACTGAAAAGAATATATCTTAACCTACACAAATTATATTTGCAGGCTACCTGGCTCACAAAATAACACTGGCCCAACAAGCCAGTCAGAAACTACATTTCTTATGCAACCCTGAGCAAGAAAATAAAAATTTGACCTATCAGTGAGCCACAGAAACTACTATTAAGATAACATGATAATTAGCCAGTAGGAAACAAATAATCATCTAATTTTTTATTCACTTTGGCCTTCAGATGTAGTACAATCCCGCTAAAACTAGCAAGGAAACCCAAAGAATAAAATAGACTTCATATGTAAAGTTTCAGATTTACTACATGAACAACTGAAAGATCTATAAACAAATGTATAATGAACAGAATACATGCTACTCTACGTATTTTTTTGAGCTCTCTGGCTCACAAAATAATACTGTGCATAACAAATGCAATAGATAAAATGAAAGAAATCACATGTAAAGTGATTGCCACTCTGTAGTTATAGTTAGTGTTCTTAAAGAATGCCAGAACCACCTCCCCATCTCCCTGGTCCCTTTTGCCACCAAAGTCCTCAAAAAGGCCATCAACTACCAACTCACAGCACACTTGGAGCACACCACTGGATTCCACATGAATCACAGCTTATGAAACTGCCCTGATCGCCACCACAGACAACATCTGAACCCTCCTCGACCAAGGAGAATGAGCAGTCCTGATCCTCCTTGACCTCTCTGCTGCATTTGACATTGTATTGCACCACACCCTCACCAAGAGGCTTCATCACATTAGAATCCAAGGGGATGCCCTCAAATGGATCACCTCCTTCCTCGCCAGAAGAACCCATAGTATCAACCTACTTCCCTCAAGGTTCAACTCACAGCCCCACCCTTTTCAACACCTACATCAGCCCGGGCCAATATCGTCAGAACCCATGGACTGAAGATTATATTCTACAGTCAACATCCCACTTATCCTCTCACTATCTGAAGACCTTTTCACCATTAGAGCCAACTTCCACAGTTGCAATACAACCATCACCAACTGGTTAAGAAACAACTGCCTAAAACACGACTGAGTTGCTGATCTCCGGGAACAACACCTTCCCACGGAGAGACTCTTGGTGGTTGTCCGAACTAGGACCCTCACCCTTACTGACGGACCACACCCTCAACCCTGGCCTCATCCTTGACAATAAACTCACCATGAAAAGCCAGGTCAACAAAGTCTTGTCTGCCTGCTTCCTCAGTCTTCGCATGCTATGGAAAATCTTCAAATGGCTCCCCGTCAACACCAGATGAACCATCACCCAAGCCCTTATCACCAGCTGACTGGACTATGGCACCAGGCTCTATATCAGAATCACCATATCACTCTTGAAGAGACTGCAGGCTATTCAGAATGCAGCAGCCAGACTAATCGTTGATGCAAATTCAGGATACTGGTTCATACCTACAAAGCCCTCTACGATCAAGGACCAGCATACATCAACTGATGCCTAAACTTCCACCTACCCTCCAGACAACTGCGCGCTGCCTCCCACTCCCTCTCCCTTGCCTATAGCCCTGCATCTACCAAAGCAACATTAGAGGACGTCCCCTCTCCTATCTCTCCACCAAGGACTGGCACGGCCTCTGCCTTCACCTCCGGACCTCACCCTCTCTCTTTCAGAGTTCAGGAAGGGACTCAAGAACTGTCTGTTCAACTGAACCACCCGCAGCAGCCGGCCGCAGTGCCTAGATACTCTTGTGGGTGATTAGCCACTCTTTACAAATCCTGTTGTATTGATTGATTGATTGAAAGAAAGGAATTCCTTGGAAATTCCTTCGATATTAGGTGCCTAATAACTTTCCATCTGTTCAAAGAATCACCACAAAACATTCCTGACCTAAAGTATTTTCTAGATTTTGAAATTATGTAAATTTTTGTGGTGATTCGTTAAGGGGGTTCAAAGATAATAGGGGCCCCAAATGTGTTTTTTCCACCAATGCATTTTCCATCAACTATTTTATTTGATATAGAGCAAAAATAGCCTAATAGATTTATATGAAATTTGGCAGAATTACACATTATGGTGCAGAGATTATGCTTTTTGGGCACTGCAGTTAAGTAGAGTAAGTATTTTTTAAGTTATAAAGCATTTAAAATGAGTGATATCTGTCCCATGCTGTACTTTCATGGAATTTCACAAACATTTGGGAAACTACTGTGGTACATGGCCATAAACGTTTTTAAAAAATGTATCAAAAAAGTAAATAAATGACCCTATCTATTACCATTTTATTAGAGGGATTATAGGTGGGGACCTACTACTTACCTATATCTAAGGCCCTAAAACTGAACAAGTGTAGTAAAATCAATATGGCTGCATTTCCATTCTCAAAAAACAGCACTTATCCAATATATACTGGCTTGTCATTGCCATGTACCATGGCATACTACAAAGCTATCATGGTAAACCAGGGCAAAAAATGTAACTAAGGCTTAGCTGTATTATTGTTGTGTGGCATCCTTGTGTCACTCATGGTGTTGCATGGGCAATGCAATACCTACGTCAGATTTTCAAAAGATCACAAGGCCACTATCGGATGCCTTTTGTTGATTGCTATATCTGGAGAAATGCAAGGCAGTGGAATTCACAGTTTTGCATTACTCTGCACACCATAATCTACATTGCTGCCAAATGTCACATACATCTGACTATATGCTATTCCACTCTATGCCACTCCACTCTCTGCTTCTCCACTGTACGAGGCTCTACTCTATGCCTCTCCACTCTACACTATTACACTGTACAACATGCCAATGTATGCCACTTTTTTCTTTGCTCTTACACTGTACAAACCTCCACTCCTTGCCACTCCAGTCTATGTCACTCCAGTGGAAGCCACTCCACTGGATGTTACTCTACTGTATGTTATTCCACTCTACACCATTCTACTGTATGCCACTCCACTCTACTCTCTTCCACTGTATGCCACTCCACTCTACAATATGCCACTGTATGCTATTGCACTGCATGTTACTCCAGTGTACCTTACACCAGTGTATTTCACCCCACCCTACCCCGCTCCATTCAATGCTACTTCCATGGACGCCACTCCACTGTATGCCACTCCACTATATGCTATTACACTCCACCCATACAAGTATAGGCCACTGCATTCTACACTATTTCACTGTACATCACTGGACTGTATGGTGCTACAATATATGCTATCCCAGCCCTCGGACATATGCTTTTCCACTGTATGCCACTCCATTATTTGCTACTCCACTTTATGCCACTCAAGTATACATTACTCTACTCTAGCTACTTCACTCTACACTAGTCCATTGTACGCCATTAAACTCTAAGCCACTCCATTCTATGCTAGTCCATTGGACGCCACTCCCGTTAACTCCACCCCACTGTGTGCAATTTCACTCTGCCCCACTCCACTGTATACCACTCCACTGTATACCACTCCAGTTTATACCACTCCATTCTATGCTATTCTATTCTATACTATTTCACTCAATGCTTTTTTACTCTGTGCCACTCCACTGTCCTCCACTCCATGCTATTCCACTACATGCTATTACACTATACACAACTTCAATCTTTGCCCCCCTACTGTACGGTATTCCACTCTACCCCACTCTACTGAGTGCCACTCCACTGTATGCTATTAAACTTTACCACATCCCACAATACACCACTCCTTTTTACACCACTTCAGTGTATGCCAGTGGTTCCCAACCTGTGGTCCAGGGCCCCCTGGAGGTCCGTGAAGCCTCCTCAGGGTGTCCGCGACTGCTGAGAAAATGAAATAATCTTAACAGATTTGGTCCCGAGCTTTAAGTAATGACTCAGTAGGGGGTCCTCTGATTCCAATAATGTTTCAGTGGGGGTCCCCAGGTTCCAGTAATGATAAAGTGGGGGTCCACAGAAGTCAAAAGGTTGGGAACCACTAGTGTATGCCATTCCACAGTACGCTACCACACTATACACTGTTACTTTTTACTCTACTCCACTGTACGCTACTACACTATTTGCTACTATAATCTACACCAATCCCCTCTACATCACTCCAGTCTATGCTACTATACTCTACGTTATTCCAATTTCTGCCACTCCACTGAATGCTACCCCACTCTATGCCACTCCAGTGTACTGTCTTCCACTCTATGTACCTCCACTCTACAAAACTCTACTATACTCTATGCCACTCTACGAGACTCAACTCCACTCAGTCTCCATACTCTCTTCTCCCCAAATTTGCTCCTGACTCTATGCCTGTACACTCTATTGAAAAACACTCTTCTCCACTCTACAACAATTTCCAGCACTGAATGACACAGCACTCCACTCTACTGTACTGTATGGGATTCCACTCCAATGTGTAACAGCTTCCTCAAGTCTATGTGGTCCCACTTCAATATTTGCAACCCCACTCTATGCTAATTGACTGTATCCTACTCCACTTTACACCACTCCACTCTACAATGCTCTATTCTATGCTATTCCACTCTATGCCACTCCACTCTTCAACACTCCACTCTATAGTATTCCATTGTACAGTATTCCAATGTATGCTTGTGAGAGAACAGGGCTGATTGCAGAGGCCCCCTAACTTTTTGCCCCCATTTTCCACTTTTTGCAGGTGTTTTCCTGACTCTGATGATGCCCCGGGTACTGCTAACCAATCCCAGGGCGTGTGCTCTGTATAAAATCAGTATGCAAATTAGGATAATTATAATTGCCTAAGTCAACCTACCTATAAGTCCCTAGTATATGGTAGGGCATGTAGGTTTAGGGACCCCAGCATAGGTAGTGAACCCATAGGTGCACTGCTGAGGTTTCCAGTGTTATTTTAGAGGCAGGCCTGCCTTGCTGGCTGCTTTTAAATTAAAGTTATATGCAAATTCGACTTTGGAATTAAAAGTAGTTCCAAAGGCTTAAACTACCTTATTTTTACATATAAGTCACCCCTAAGGTGTGCCCTATGTGCTCCTAGGGCTGGGTGCCATGTAACTATAGGCAGGGACCTTATAGAAATAGTTTTATAAGTCCTGGTGAGGTAAAAACAGCCACATTTGTTTTTCCCTTATTGTAGTGAATGGCCTCCATAGGCTAGAATGGGGAGACTTTATTTTAAGTCCCCTTAAGTAACAGATACCAGAAGTTTGGTATCAAATTAATTATTAAAATAAATCCCACAACTTCCAGTTGTTAGATTTAATATAACTTGTTCAGGTAAAGGGTTTTAAACGTTACCTGAAAAGTTGCCAACTTCAGCCCTGCAGTGTTTTTGCTGCTGTGCTCTGATTGGCCAGCCTCTGGCAGCCTGGCCAGGCTGCCTTAATGAGGTGTGAAGTGGCCTGGCTTCACACAAAGAGATGTGCCTGTGGGAGGAGGTCTCCCCTCAGCAGATGGTGAGACAGGAAGGGAGAGGGCTGCCAAACTGGTCTTCAAAGGCAGAGAAGGACATTTGGAGCAACCAAGCAACACCCCCACATCCTGCAAACCCAGACAATTAGGTCCCCTCTTGATTGGATTAGGAGAGGGCAGGAGAGGGGTGTGTTTAGGATTTTTAGCCACACCAGTGGGTGGGCTCAGCCAGATGTAACCTCCAAACATCACTTTCAGCCATGATGGATTTTTGAGGAATGTTACTCCCTGGGATTGATTTTTGCCACACTTCCCAGCAAGTGGTCATCACAGGGGGAAGGACCCTGCCCCTGATTGGAAAACCAGGACCCCCCGTTTTTCACCCAGGAGCAGGGATAAAACTGGAAGACCTGCACCCACACCTCAGTTCCCTACCAGATCCCTGCCAGGAAGAACTACAGAAGAAGAAGGACTACCCTGCTGGATCCCTGGCCTGCACCTGGACCCTGCACTCTGAAGGACTGCACCAGCTGCACACTTGGGCTTCACCACAAGAAGGAATTTTCCTGGCTTCAACTGGTTCAAGGAGGGACTCCCTGTTTGCTACAGGTGAAACATTGCTAACCAGAGTCCCCTGCACCAACTCCTGAAGAAACTAACCAGCTGACCACTGGGCAGTGGCCAAAAAGGAGTTTTAGTCCACACCCCTAAGGAGCATCTCAGAGCTTCTGGAACCTTGGGGTGAGCTGTGGACCAAAAAATAACCTTAAAAGAACATCTGGAAGAAGATACAGAAGTTTGGAGAAGTTTGGAGAACTTTTGAAAAAAAAGCTCCTTAGAGGGACCCACCCAGCTCGGCAACTCTAGCCGGCTTGCCTCAATCGCGACCCGGCCTGACTTGCAGGTTTGTGACGGTGAAGAAAATCTCCAAAAAAGAGAGTAAGGGCCAGATGTAGGAATGCAAAAAATTGCGAGTCGGAAATAGCGACTCCATGCGAATCGCTATTTCCGACTCGCAAAATGATATTCCAGTAAATATCGCTATTCCAAATAGCGAATCCCAGCGAGTCGCACCACAATTTGTGACCTCGCTTTTAGCGATGTCCCTATTTGCGACCTCGCAAAAAGCGAGGTCGCAAATTGCACGAAGGGTGTGGTCCGGTGTCGCAAATTGCGACTGACTCGCAAATTGCATGGAATTAAACTTTTGAAAACCCCACTTCCTGGTTCTGAGTGATGACATCAGAACCAGGAAGTAACCACATGGAACAGGGAGGAGGAAGGAGCCCACCCAGACCAAACTGCAGAGCCACACCTATGTGAGAGGAGCTGCAGCAACAATGACTACACAGGACCAGGAGACACCCAGTGGAGGCAGAAAACGCAAAATTAAGGCCCATATTTATACTTTTTGACGCAAAACTCTGCCGGCGCAGTTTTGCGTTAAAAATATTACCGCCGGCTAACGCCATTTTGGTGCGCCGTGCGGGCGTCATATTTATACTTTGACGCACAGCGGTACAAACAGGTGGGAGTCATTTTGACGCACACCGTGGCGTCAAGTCGTAAAGGAAAACTACGTTAACGCGGCAGAAATTACTGTGGGTCGATTTACGACACCGCAAACCGGATATGCGCCTTTTTTTTTTTTTAACGCAAAAAAACACAGCGAACACAGCCATTTCACCAGAGGAGAGCCAAAATGGACCCCAGATGCCACTACAGACCCCAGGAAGATGACAGCAGACCAGGAACCAGCCAGGAGGACCCACACAAGAACCAGGACACTTTTAAGAAGAAAAGAAAGTGTCGCTTCAGTGCAGAGGAGCAGGAAATCCTGGTTAAAGAGGTGACGGAACACCAGCACCAACTGTTTGTCACATCAAAGTTGCCAATCAGTAGGAGAGAGGCAATATGGCAACAAATTGTCGACAAGATTAACAGTGTGGCTGAAGTATGCAGAACAGTCATCGAGTGCAAGAAACACTGGCATGACTGCAAACGCAGGACCAAGGAAAAGATGGCCAGGAACAGGAAGGCAGCACTGCAGATTGGAGGGGGGAGTCCAGCACACCAGGAGGCCCTGGACCACATGGAGGAGATGGTCGCAGCCGTCATCCCTGAGGAGATCGTCACAAGGATTCAAGGACAGGACAGCGCAGACTACCCGGAGAAAACGCACATGCAGGGTAAGTCGCATGGGGAATTATAATGCAATAATGTCAACTGTGAGCATGGGGGTGGATACCGACCACTAAATGCATGGAAGTCATCTAATACATGGAGTGGCATGGGTAAAGGTGCACGGCATGGGATTATGGCCCGTTCTGAGAAGACCTGGGGCACACCATTACACAACACCAACAACAGTCCCATGGGGGAATGCTGTCATGCCAACGATGGAGCAAAGGGAAAGCCACGACAGGAGGGAAGGCCACTACGTCAAACTTGCATCCTGGCACTCGTCAGCCAACATACCTCCTACATTAACTAGGGCCCTATTAGCAATCCTCTAGCCAAACCGACAACTGCAATGTAACTGCGACAACAGTTGCCACTGTCACCTCTGATCTGTGTGCAGCTCAAGTAGCCAATGGCAGTAACCTCCCCATGGAACATACACACCTAAATTAGGGGGTGAGGATGACATCTGCAACAATCCCCTGAAACAAGAATAAGGCCCCAGTACACTCAAATGTCAATGCCCATAGTTGTCACAAACATCAGCCAAAGTAAACAACAATAGGAGCGACACAGCACTAAGGACACACCCATGCTGCATATGTCAGGGTCCATCCTGTGCCTGGCTAACAAGGCAACATCCCAAATGTCATACTGCTCAGACAACAGCATTGAGGAGGGGACACATGTAACTGGTCACTGAAATACACCTGCACAGTCAGAGGACGAAATAGGACACTGATACGACTATCAGGGCAATCCAATGTAACACACATTACCCAACATCAGCAGGACCCATTAACAATGTCAACATCCATATCAGATCATAGCATTGCCATGCATAGGATATGCAACATGTCAATTACATTTAAGTCGATGTGAACGACCAGGGATTGGGGCAGGTCCAGATTGTTAAGTGTGCTGCCAGGGCCATCAGAACACCCACAGCCAGTGAAAGGTCTCACCATGAGAATGGATATACACGGAGAGTCGAGTAGGACAAGAATGTGGCAATTTTCTATATGGCATAAACCAACACCTAGAGGCGATGAGGCTGACAAGTCTGATAACTCAATAACATACATGTGACACACAGGTGGGCCATAGGCCTGGAAGAATGCCCATCTGAAGGACTGGAGAAATTAACATAAAGTGAAATCATCAAAAGGCTGGCACGTCACGTCAAAATTGTCACAACACAGACACACTAACTGTACCCTGTTACATTGCAGAGGAAGATGGATCTCCTGCCGATATGCCTGTCCCAGATTTCCCTGATGACAAGGATGACGAGCCGATAAACATTCCCCAGGAGACTATCCAAAAGGTCCTTGAAACCCTCCAGACCCCACCTTCTGTCAAAAGGAGGAGCACAGAACAAGCAGCCATCGCAGAGGAAGCACCCACCACCCCAATTGTAAGACGTGCCAGCTCCAATACAGCTGGGGATTCAGGCGACACTGGCACCAGCTTTGAGAGAACTGTAGTTGGAGTACAGTGGGAGCTGGCCAAGGAGGTGCGGGTGGGGATGCAAAATATGGCAGCCAGCCTTGAGGGGATGCGTTTGTGCATGATGTCATCTGCAGATCAGGCAGCAGCTATGCAAGCCCTAACATCTATCTTGCAGGAACTGCAGAAAACCCAGAAAGAAATCAGCACAGCTGTAATACAGTTGACCCAACACCTACAACAGCAATCCTGTCAACGCGTGCACAAATGCAACATTGAACCCCTCAGGGCCGACCTGGCTGCCTACCATCGTGATGTGGCTGCTATTCTCAAGAACCAGCAGGCCCTCCTTGCAGCAGTACTGCCCTTAAGACCTTCACAGGGAGCAGTGACGGGGATGTCTGACTCCACGTCTTCTAACACTGAGGTGTGTGTTGCCCCTTCACAACCAACAACAACAAGGACAAAGCAGGGAACACACACAATAGAAGAAGACATGGAACAGATCACATTCACAAGGAAAATGACCCGGAAGCATTAGTCCCTGCCACATAGCCAACTATTACCAAAGTCCAGCGTTTTGAAACATGACAGTCTTACAACAACTGTACTCAAGCACTGTTCTGCTAACCACTGTATATCTTGTCACCCCGCCCAGTGATTGTCTCTCTCCTACTCATTGGCTAAGTCTGTCCCTCTGCACTGTCTGAAACAGCAACCCCAGCATGACAAAAGCATTTTGGTAAACCCTTGTGTTGGATCACACTGGAAGATATCACTATAATGGACTCACAATCATGGACAATGTACATATAGCACTACAGCACTTTTCAATAAATAGCACTTACACAACAAATCTGTCTCTGGGTAATGCGACATATCAACTGCGCAGTAGATAATTGAAATGTCCCTACTGTCAAATAACGTAGCTTGTCAATATAACTGTCCAGGTATTATGTAGTTAGAGAAATCTGCACAGTGACCATGATTGCATCATACTCTGCCCATCCTGAGGGAATAATCTGATGAAGTGAGAAACCATACACCACCATGTTGTGTGGGACAGAAGAAGGCTTCCTCAGGGGATAACTAAGTCATCAAATAGTGGCCGCTAAATGTTGTCAACATGCAAAAATAACACAATAAACATGCCACACTAATCTAAGTAAATACAAAAAAAAAACTGCACAAATGAAGGTGTCTGAGTTAACATACAAATAGGTAATCATGCCGAACTGTGTCACAAATGATGTATGAGGGTCATGAAGACAAGAATACAAGATTGCCAATGAGAACTCATCTTATAAGGGTGTGCATGATCATCACACTGCAGTCAGACCTAAAACTGTTTCCCCAATATCAAGTCTGGAAGCACTGTTAGTGACTTTGAAAACACAATGATCAACAGAAACACATTGGGAACCATATTAACTGTGATTGGTGGTTGCAACAAAGGGTAGACACTTTGCAAGGTAGCTCTGGGTTAGCTGTCAATCGTACAGCTTTGTAGCATAGGACACAGATGTTATAGTACAAAAGAGATGTACACGGAATCCAAACCCACGATCAAGTACCATTCAACACATACTATTAAGGGGTAACCAAATATTTATTAAAAGCTAACCATAGATGAGGAAACTGAAGGAAACATCTTACCTACCCTAATCAACCCTGACTACTCATTACCCACAACTGTCCCTAACTAACCTAAGCTACACTTACTTATCACATGTTCTAAACATCTACCCCTCACCCCCCTTATGAGACGGGACACATTGAGGACAACACATACTAACCTAAACACATACTATACTATCCTAAACAAATATATATATTTTTGGTAATTTTTTTTGTTTTGTTTTTTGCTTTTTTTGGTTTATATATTTTTTTTTTACACACAAGAACCCCAACATAGCCCCCCACCCACCCACCCACACATGCAATAAGTCAAAAAAGAAACAAGCAGGACCCCTTACCCCCCCACCCACTAATACTGACTAAACTAACAGCCTATACTAACCTAACACTAAGCCCCCTAAGCCCACTAAGCATAAGAACAAGGAAAGAGGAGGGAGGGGAGGGTATCATGTCCATCTATTCAACTGTCTAGAGGTTGGCCCTCCAGAGGGTCCTCTTTATATCCTTGACCCGCCGTTTAATGTGCCGCACGTCCCGGCTCAGGTGGCTCACCTTGCGCAGCACTTTGTCCATCTTGTGTTCAAGTCTATTGAAGACTGTAGGGTCAACAGCTGGAGCAGTGGCAGTCTGGGTACCGGTGGAGGAGGTCTGTGTGGGCTGTCCTGCACCGGTGGCAATGCTGGGGCCAGGAAGTCCAGCAGATGTAGAATCAACAGAGGCAGCTGTGGGTGGGGCCACCTGGATCTGATTGGTGGTTGTTTCTGTGGTGGCTGTGGTGGGCACAGTAGGCCCACCCTGTGGGAAGGCTCGCCATGCCCCGGAGGCACGTTCATGGCGATATCGCCGGGCCATCCTCCGGAACACTGACTCCACCAGCAGGATGTGCTGATATCGCATGGCCCGGCACTGAAATTCACGGACCTGGTCTGGAGTCATGTTAGCTGCTGTGAAGACAAATGCAGATATGCCACATTAGTAACTGCATTGTGTGAAACGGCACAGCAAGTTAATCAGACTTTACATCTACTGTACTTCTAACGGCTCATATCACGATACAGAGCATTGAATGTCCCTGAGGAAGTACATGGCAGGCCAGACAACAAAGGTCACATCACACAAAGCACATCCATAACCCACAAGATGGGTAACAACTGGCCTTGACTTGCAATCTGAGTTCTGACAGTTAACATCTAAGAATCATGCTGCATATCCTCCACCAAGAGCTGCGCTACAAATGTCTGTGTACGGAAAGCAAAACTAAAGCCACATGGTCTTCAAGTTGTAACTGGACTGTCCAGTATGGTACCAAGTGCCAAACCTGAGTGTGTATACTACTATGCAACCAAACTGTCACTTATTCACAGGTATGTGTAACATACTGGTAGCATCAATACTAGGTATCCCATTCACAAACCCATGGCCGTGTTTGAGGGGGGGCGGTGGATACACAACTATAATTTGCCAACAACATGTACACCGAGGAGTGTATAGACTAATCCACACATGTTTGTCTCTACTGACACACCACAGGTAAGGTCTATCTACAATTTGGAGTCAGCAAACCCTAGAGCACTCATAGGGTCAGGCATGTCAGGAAAATCAGAACTTAGTACACAACATATACTTCCAGTGAGGCCTGACTTGCATCAGACACAGAGGCCCTCATTCTGACCCTGGCGGTCGGCGGAGAGACGGCGGTCGGACCGCGAACAGACCGGCGGTATTAAAAATGGCATTCTGACCGCGGCGGTCCCCGCCGCGACCAACCGCTACTTCTCCACTCCGACCGCCGCGGCGGTCATGACCGCGGGGCTGGAGTTTGCGCACTCCGGCCCGGCGGTCGTCCCAAGACCGCCAAGGGTATTATGACCCTGCCTACCGCCGCGGTTTCTTGCGGGCGGGAACCGCCGTGCGAACCATGGCGGTAAGCACTATCGGGGCCAGGGAATTCCTTCCCTGGCACTGATAGGGGTCTCCCCCACCCCCCACTACCCACCCGAGTCCTCCCCCCACACCCTCCACCCCCCTGCCACCCCCCAGAGGTGGTACGAACCCCCTCCCCACCCCCACCCCGACATGCACATACATGTACCCCGACATGCACACACCCCCAACATGCACATATACACACCCCCTACACACACATACACAACGGGGACACATACCCGCACACATACATGCCGACATGCGCACCTGCCGAACAGCACACATTACCCATAGACACAGCAGCACCCCCCGCCCGCATACACGCACTCACACACCCCCTCTACACACTCACACGCACACCCCCATGCACGCCCACATCACACAACACCCCCCCACCCCCTCCCCTCACGGACGATCAACTTACCTTGTGCGTTGGTCCTCGGGAGGCGACGGGAGCCATAGGGACGTGACCGCCAACAGAAGACCGCCAACAGAAGACCGCCACACAGAAATGTGGGTCGTAATTCTGTGGGCGGTGTTCTGCTGGCGTGGCGGTGGAGGTTGACCAGTCTCCACTTTCCCGCCGACCGCCAGTGTGGCTGCTGGCGGTTTTCCGGCAGAACGCTCCCAGCGGTCAGAATGCGCACAGCGGCACACCGCCGCGGTCGGCGGTCTTCACCGCGGCGGTAACTCAGTGGTCTTGCGAAAAGACCGCCAAGGTCAGAATGAGGGCCAGAGTTGCTAGAACACCCATGATCATGAATTGCATGCACACCTAGGCCATTACACTCAGGTTCAATAGACTTGATGCACTACATGTGGAAGTACATGCTGCTAGGAGGTTCTACCTACTGTTTCAAACTTACGTAGGTAAATAGTGAAGCTGATGTCTATTGGGAAGCTATTAGCTCCACCAATCTTAGAGAATGTGGGTCTGACAGGCTGACTAAATAGGGGCAGACTTCCATTGCGACTCTTGGTAATACAAGTGTCAGAGACATGACTATCCCCTGTACTCACAGTGGTGCCTACAGGGATGTCCTACAATCCCTACATGATACCATTGGATACGCATTGGCTAACTCAAAACATGTGAGAACTTCATTCCCACTCATGGAACAAGTGAAAAACTTGCCCACCGCATCACACCATGCTATGCGTCCAACTCACACGAGTCCATAACCAGCAAACACAACACATAACAGACATATCAACATTTACTGTAGTGGTCGGGGTCCTCAAATGTTGTCACCTCTCCCACAGTGTAGGGCGCCGGTCCACCTGTAAGGTATGGAAGGAAGAAATGTGCTCAAAATCTGTGCACAGTGCAACATTTTCAGTATCATTTACAATGTGTAGGCTGAATAAGTAAATGGCAGCCATTCAGACATGATGGTACTGCATCTGATATTTCACGGCCAACTTGTACATAGCATGGGTCTCCTGTGACAGTTACACACATATCTGCACACATACATTGGCCCTAACTTTCATGTGGTTGCAAACTTGCCCCATAATTGGTGAGCATTGAAAAATATGGAGTGTAATCGTCTCATCATGTGCATCCAAGAGAAACATCCAACGCCTGGTTACTTGAGGACTGCATTACAAGTCAAACATGCCTTGTGGCCATGACACATTTAGTGCACATAGGCCCAATGTACAGAGGGAGGGGCAGGGAGTCTTGTAAGCCATCCTGTTGTTACAGTATAGTCAATTGATGTGGCCCAGCTATGGTGATTTGCACCAACCATGGAAATGTGAAGCCATGTGCATACACTTGGACTGCCATCCATATTTGGATTGTGGCTCAACCGATTCCAACAAACATCTTAAGATGTTAGCTGAGGGCACCTTACACGTTTCCACAATGTTTTCAAATCATTAACTGACATGTATCCAAAAAGATCAAGAAACACATTAATCCCACACATTCATAGTACTTCTGTGAACACTTTCCTTCCACACTCACCAGACTAACATGAGACCATTGTTTGAGCCACTTTGCTATTATCAATTGACGTGAAGGCAGCACTCATTTTCAGCATCATGTAGTGATTGTAAAGTCAGTCTAGCAATTGCGTCAACCTTGTTGGCCTAAATGTTGGTACATCTGTACAATCTGTCAATAATACCCTATTTAGACATGATTGGCTCCTATTTTGTTAGCTGTGCTGACAAAAAGGCCGCACCAATTTCCTTCATGGTAAAGTTACCTGTAAGTTTGCTGAGCACGTGCTACCTGACAGCTAGCAATTGTGATCCTTGCCATAGTGCATCAATGATCCCCTTATATTTCCCCAAAATTACACATAGGTGGTCATTCCAACCTCGGCGGTAAAAGGCGCTTACCGCCGTTCAGAAGACTGCCATAACACCGCCGCGGCCGCGGTAAACCGCCACGGTCATTCTGACCCACAACAGGCAAACCGCCAAAATACAGACATCCACAAAAGTCCGCCACACCAAAGGCCAGCGGGAAACTGGCGATGACCAAACCTCCACCGTCACGCCAACAGAAATACGCCCACACTATCACGACACACAAATCCACGCAGCGGTCTTTCAACCGCGGTATTCCATTGGCGGTACACACCGCTGCGGTCAAAATACACACACACTTACAAAATACAACCACATTGGACAATTCAAAATGCACACACCTGAGACACATACACACACCACTCCCACACACCCAATTAAATATAAAACACACACCCACATCACCCACAAACCTCCACTCCTAGAGATTCGTGAACACGCACCGAGAAAAGACATCCGAGCACCCAGACGCCCAATTCACTGTCACCCAGCAATATTTGCATGCACTTCACACAACACAACAATACACATCACCACACTTAGCAGCACACAATCCACCCCACACATCACCCACACCACCCCATGGCACCGCAAAGACACCCCAGGTTCTCTGATGATGAACTCAGGGTCATGGTGGAGGAAATTGTACGAGTAGAGCCACAGCTGTTCGGGGCACACGTGCAGCACACCACCATTGCCAGGAAGATGGAGCTATGGAGCAGAATAGTGGACAGGGTCAACGCTGTGGGACAGCACCCAAGAAATCGGGACGACATCAGGAAGAGGTGGAACTACCTACGGGGGAAGGTGCGTTCCATAGTATCCAGGCACAACATCGCGGTGCAGAAGACTGGCGGCGGACCCCCACCTCCTCCCCCAGAATTTACAAGATCGGAGGAGCAAGGGCCTGATTCTAACTTTGGAGGACGGTGTTAAACCGTCCCAAAAGTGGCGGATATACCACCTACCGTATTACGAGTCCATTATATCCTATGGAACTCGTAATACGGTAGGTGGTATATCCGCCACTTTTGGGACGGTTTAACACCGTCCTCCAAAGTTAGAATCAGGCCCCAAGTCTTGAACATCCTGCATCCTGAGGGCCTCGCAGGAGTAGGTGGAGGAATGGACTCTGGTAAGGCAAATCTTAACTACTTCTCCCCCCCACCCCACCTGCATGCCAACTCATACCCCCACCCTCACCCTCACCCCCATCACATCCTACTCCTTGCAACTTTCTCACCATCACAACCCACCCATCCCAACACCTAGCCCTGCATGTGTTCACAAAGCATGGACACCCATCACCTAAGCATGCCCACAGCACATACACATACAAATCCCCCCCCCAACCACCGTCACAACAGCCCCACAAAGGAATGCCAGCACTGGGGTACACGGGCACCCACCCATTGCACGCTATGACACACACAGAAGCAATAACCATGCTTTTATACCCCTGCAGGACCCGAACGCCACGTCACCGCGCAGGATGGTCCACAATTGTCCCCTCCACCCCCAGAAGAGGCCCACAGTGAGGACAGCAGCTCTGTCTCCCTGGATCTAGATGACCAGCCCGGTCCATCGGGGACCTCGGGACAGTCGGTTCCCCTCACACAGCCACAGGCCACAGTAGACCTTCCCCCCTCTGGGAACACCAGCACAGCACCCACCCAGCGGGCCCATACCTCTGTCCCCAGGACATGTCAATCAGCGGTGTGTCCACCACTACAGGGAACCCAGGCTAACCCACCACCCCAACAACAACAGGGACCTGGGGGCAGTGGTAGTGGGCACACGTTCCAGGGGACAGAGGCCCAGGGAAACAGGGGAACTGGGAGGGCTGCTGTGCGACAGGGGGGGGGACAGGCCCAGGGAACCCACTCTCCACAAGGCCCTCTCCTCCATCATGGGAGCATACCACCGCTCCCAGGAGACGATGGCGACGGTCCTGGCTAGGTTTCAGGAGATCCAGCTTCTGCAGGAGGAACAGTATATGGGGTTCAGGGAGGAACTAAGAAACATCAGTTCCGCCATGGGTACCATCGTAGTGGCCCTGAATGAGGTAGTCACGACATTGCGGAACACTGTGGCACCTCAAAGGGCCCCTGACACTAGCATGCACCAATAACTGCCTACCACCTCCGCCGGCGCTAGTGGACAGGAGGCCCCGACACAAGACCAACAGGCCACCAGAACCCCACCCCCTGCAGAAGGAGAACCACCCCGCAAGCGGGCCCTGAGATCCAGGAAGAAGACAGAGTAAGATGTCAAGACCCCCGCCAGCAAAGGATACCGCCCTGATTGTCATCCCACTGTCCCACATTGTCACCCTGTCCAACCTTAAACTGCCCCTGCTCCACTTCCCACAGGCATTTGGACAATGCACCTGTGAAACTGATAGTCTGGACTCTGCCATGGACAATCCTCCACCATCACCCCTCACCGATTTGCAACCACCCATCCAATGTAGAGCACTTGAATAAAAACACTTATTGCACAAAACAATCAGGAGTCTGGCTGTGATTTAGAACAAATGTATTAGACATGACCGTGCCAAAATGTTCATTCACATTGTGATGGCAACAAACCGCTGTCACACAGCTGTAGTCCATAGGGAAACAAAGCAGATGTCTCGCAGTGGGGCCCACAGCTCTGAAAACAGAAGGGAAAGTCACAACACAGTTACCATACACTGGGGGAAAAAGTCAGACAGTAGAGAGGTAGGAGTCATTAAGTAAATGTAATATGCCAGTGTCTACTCTTACCTGTGTGTCACTGAAAATACTGCTGTATTACTGTGTTCCTGTTCTCTATGTCGTCCTCTTCGGCTTCCTCCTCTTCACTCTCAACAGGCTCCACAGCTGCTACAACACCACCATCTGGACCATCCTCCTGCAGAAAAGGCACCTGGCGGTGCAAACCCAGGTTGTGAAGCATACAGCAGGCCACGATGATCTGGCACACCTTCTTTGGTGAGTACATTAGGGATCCACCTTTCATATGGAGGCACCTGAACCTGGCCTTCAGGAGGCCAAAGGTTCGCTCGATCACCCTCCTAGTCTGCCCATGGGCCTCATTGTACCGTTCCTCTGCCCTTGTCCTGGGATTCCTCACTGGGGTCAGTAGCCAGGACAGGTTGGGGTAACCAGAGTCCCCTAATAGCCACACCCGGTGCCTCTGGAGTTGACCCATCACATACGGGATGCTGCTATTCCGCAGGATGTAGGCGTCATGCACTGACCCAGGGAACTTGGCATTAACATGGGAGATGTACTGGTCAGCCAAACACACTATCTGTACATTCATCGAATGATAACTCTTCTGGTTCCTGTACACCTGTTCACTCCTGCTGGGGGGGACCAAAGCAACATGTGTCCCATCAATGGCACCTATGATGTTGGGGCTATGTCCAAGGGCATAGAAGTCACCCTTCACTGTAGGCAAATCCCCCACCTCAGGGAAAACGATGTAGCTCTGCTCTCTGGACAACACCTTGGAAACATAGGCTGGGACATCCCTGATGATATGGCCACTGTTGTTTGAAATGACCCACTTGCTAAGAAATGGAGTACTGACAGCACCTTCCCTAGAGGGGGGATCCCTGTGGGTTGGCGGATGGGTGACATCAGGTCTGGCTCCAGCTGGGCACACAGTTCCTGTATAGTGGCTCGGTCAAGCCTGTATGTCAGTATGACATGTCGTTCCTCCATTGTCGACAGGTCCACCAGTGGTCTGTACACGGGAAGATTCCTCCATCTCCTCGCATGTCCCAGCGGACGGTGCCTATGAAGGACAACAGCGAGCACAGAGTCAAGCAACCCACAGGTACGTAACCACAGCTTGCACATAGCACGATTCCCAATGCATTGAATGGCTTGTATGAGTGTTGGTGCATGGCCTAGGTATGTGTGACGCAGTTGGTAAATAGGCCATGTGGGCCCTTGAAATGGCGGCTGCCTGACCTGTGAAGTGCGACAGTGGGATGTGAGGTCAATGCGCTGGCGTGGCACACCGCGCCGGTAGGCGGTCGAAGAACGCGGCGCTAAGCCGCATTGGTTAAAATAGAACCCTATGGGTTTCGGGAGCCAATGACGATGTGCGCTGGCGGTACGCACCGCCGCGGTATGCACCGCCGCGGGCGTGACCACCATTTTCTATCTGCTTAATCACTCGATACCTGATCTTCGACAGGAGAGGACCTACACTGCAAGTGCTGCTGTGACCTCGGTCTGGAAGAGACAATGGCTCATGCGACTGGGGAAAGGGCCCCTGCCTTCACTGCGGAGGATTTGGAGAAACTTGTGGATGGGGTCCTCCCCCAGTATGCGCAACTCTACGGTCCTCCAGACCAACAGGTAAGTACACTGGGACCATGCTTAGTGGGCAATGCCTGGGTTGAGTCGGGTGGATGAAAGATGGTGGGGAGGGGAGCGATTGAGGCATGCATCAAACTACAGATGAGAGCATGTGCCACATGGCAAGGGTGGGGATGGGGGGCCACTCACATCGAGCATGCAGAAGGTGATGACAATTTTTCTCTCCCTGTACATGTCACATAGGTCAGCGCCCATCAGAAAGTCGCGATTTGGCGTGCCATCGCCAAGGACGTCCGGACCCTGGGAGTCCACAACAGACGGGGCACCCACTGCCGGAAGAGATGGGAGGACATCCGACGCGGGAGCAGGAAGACGGCGGAGGCTCTGCTGGAGATGCCTCCCAACGTAGGAGGGGTGCCAGTCGTCAATTGACCCCCCTGATGTCCCGGATCCTGGCGGTGGCCTACCCCGATTTGGATGGGCGCGTGAGGACATCGCAGCAGACACAAGGGGGTGAGTACAAATATATTCTGCTTACTTTGCGCTCAATGGAGGTGTCTAGGTGGGGGAGGAGGGCTGTGGGTATCCCTAGGCCAGGGCGATTTCTGTAGGCTAGGCCCCTCCGTAAGGCCTGACCCTGTGCCCCCACCCCCCACCTCTGTAGGGTGCCAAGTACAGGTATCCATGGCCCTGTGTCATCTATGTGTGCAGTTGTCGTCCATAGGCTTGTAGGCCATGTCCCACGGATTGCGTAGTGGACCCCAAGTGCGCGACGTAGTGCAGGGGGCTTCTGTGTCTGTCTTGTCCGCCAACGGTAGCGGTAATCCATGCACTCAACATGTCTTTATTTCTCCTCCCCCCTTTTTTGTGGTCTTCCTGTTCATGTGTGCATTAGCATCATCAGGCGGAGGAGAAGTGGCATCGGAGCACGAAGGAGCTGCATCTCACATGGCCATGGCGGGCCATGCAACTGACTCGGATTTCGCCAGTGAGACAGAGGGCGAGGGGAGCTCCACAGCGGGGACTCGTGCTGATGTCAGTGACAGCGACTCGTCCTCTGAAGGGAGCTCCCTTGTGGTGGCGGCAACATCCGTGCCCCCCGCAACAACAGGTACAGCCGCCACCCAGCGCACCAGCACCGCCCTCCCAGCAGCCCCTCAGCATTTGCCCCCTGCCCCCTCACCCAGGAAGGTGGGCATCTCCTTCGCCCCAGGCACCTCAGGCCCTGCCCCTGTCACCACTGCTGCCCTCAGTGAGGAGGTCATTGACCTCCTAAGGACCATCATTGTTGGGCAGTCTACCCTTTTGAATGCCATCCAGGGTGTACAAAGAGAGGTGCACCAGAGTAATGCATACCTGGAGGGCATTCATTCGGGTCAGGCTGCCCATCAGCGATCGTTCAACGCTCTGGCCTCAGCACTGACGGCAGCAATTGTCCCTGTCTCTAGCCTCCCCCCTCCAACTTCCTCCACCCAGACCCAATCCCCTGTACCTCTGCCTATCCCAGACACACCATCAGACCAGCCTGCACACACCTCAACACCCAAGGGAAGCTCATCCAGACATAAGCACCACACATCACACAAGCATTCACACAAGCAACATCCACATGCAGACATACCAACACCCACTGCCTCCACTGTGTCCCCCTCCTCCTCGTCTCCCTCCTCCCTCCCTGTGACGTCTCCACTCACACTTGCATGCACAACATCTTCAGCCACTACGTCCATCACCAGCACACCCACCAGAACACTCCGCACACGTGCAGTCACCACCCCCACTACCATTTACACATCCCCTATGTCCTCTCCAAGTGTGTCTGTCACCCCCTCCTCCAAACTACACAAACGCAGGCAGCCACCCACCCAACAGCCATCCACCTCACGACAGCCTCCAGCCCAAGCACCTGCACCCAAAGACACCAGACTTCACACTCCTACAACCACATCCTCTTCCTCCACTCCCATACCCACTACACCTACCCGTCCCTCTCTTTCCAAATTGATTTTCCTTTCCAAACTTGACCTCTTTCCTACAACTCCCCCACCCCGTCCGTCTCATAAGACTCCAATCAGCACCTCAGCCACCACAAAACCGGGACCAGTGAAGACTGTTGTTCATGGACTTTGGAGTCCCCCACCCTCAAGGGCATCCAGTTCAGCTAGGAGCCAAGGCACGGCCAGCCCACCACCGGAAAAGCATCCTAAGATTGCCAGTGCCCGGCGCGAGCGACCAAAGACCCCAGGTACCAAAATCCCTACATTGGCACCGTCAGGAAGTGAGGTGCCACCTGGCACACCGCCAAAGGTGGGAAAGGGCCACAAGCGTACAGGGAAGGGTGGGAAGGGCAGCACGCCCGACAAGTCCTGCAGCAGGCCAGCTGGCCAGGAGGGCCCCACCAGCCCCATCCCAGGTGTTCAGGAGGACACACACAGGCCCGGTACTGCAGCCAAGGAGGGCCCCGCCAGCCACAGCCCAGCTGCCCAGGAGGGCCCCACCAGCCACAGCCCAGCTGGGCAATGAAGGACCGCCAGCCACAGCCCAGCTGGGCAATGAAGGACCGCCAACTCAAGCACCGCTGAACATGGCAAGGACTGCCAAGGCAAGCACCGCTGAACAGGGCAAGGACCGCCAAGGCAAGCACCGCTTAACAGGGCAAGGACCGCCAAGGCAAGCACCGCTGATCAGGGCAAGGACCGCCAAGTCAAGCACCGCTGAACAGGGCAAGGACGGCTGAACAGGGCAAGGACCGCTGAACAGGGCAAGGACCGCCAAGGCAAGCACCGCTGAACAGGGCAAGGACCACCAAGGCAAGCACCGCTGAACAGGGCAAGGACCGCTGAACAGGGCAAGGACCACTGAACAGGGCAAGGACCGCAAAGGCAAGCACCGCTGAACAGGGCAAGGACCGCCAAGGCAAGCACCGCTGAACAGGGCAAGGACCGCTGAACTGGGCCCTTCATCTCAAGCACCGCTCCGCTGGGACCTTCATCTCAAGCACCGCTGAACTGGGCCCTTCATCTCAAGCACCGCTGAACTGGGCCCTTCATCTCAAGCACCGCTGAACTGGGCCCTTCATCTCAACACCGCTGCACTGGGCCCTTCATCTCAAGCACCGCTGAACTGGGCCCTTCATCTCAAGCACCGCTGAACTGGGCCCTTCATCTCAAGCACCGCTGAACAGGGCACCGCCGTCTCAAGCACCGCTGAACTGGGCCCTTCATCTCAAGCAACGCTGAACTGGGCCCTTCATCTCAAGCACCGCTCCGCTGGGCACCGCCGTCTCAAGAACCGCTGCACTGGGCCCTTCATCTCAAGCACCGCTCCGCTGGGCCCTTCATCTCAAGCACCGCTCCGCTGGGCACCACCGTCTCAAGCACCGCTGAACTGGGCGCTTCATCTCAAGCACCGCTGAACTGGGCCCTTCATCTCAAGCACCGCTCCGCTGGGCCCTTCATCTCAAGCACCGCTGAACTGGGCCCTTCATCTCAAGCACTGCTGAACTGGGACATTCATCTCAAGCACCGCTGAACTGGGCCCTTCATCTCAAGCACCGCTCCGCTGGGCACCGCCGTCTCAAGCACTGCTGAACTGGGCCCTTCATCTCAAGCACCACTCCGCTGGGCACCGCCGTCTCAAGAACCGCTGCACTGGGTCCTTCATCTCAAGCACCGCTCCGCTGGGCACCGTCGTCTAAAGAACCGCTGCACTGGGCCCTTCATCTCAAGCACCGCTCCGCTGGGCACCGCCGTCTCAAAAACCGCTGCACTGGGCCCTTCATCTCAAGCACCGCTGAACTGGGCCCTTCATCTCAAGCACCGCTGAACTGGGCCCTTCATCTCAAGCACCGCTGAACAGAGCACCACCGTCTCAAGCACCGCTGAACTGGGCCCTTCATCTCAAGCACCGCTGAACTGGGCACCGCCGTCTCAAGCATCGCTGAACTGGGCACCGCCGTCTCAAGCACCGCTGCACTGGGCCCTTCATCTCAAGCACCGCTCCTCTGGGCACCGCAGTCTCAAGAACCGCTGCACTGGGCCCTTCATATCAAGCACCGCTCCGCTGGGCACCGCCGTCTCAAAAAACGCTGCACTGGGCCCTTCATCTCAAGCACCGCTGAACTGGGCCCTTCATCTCAAGCACCGCTGAACTGGGCCCTTCATCTCAAGCACCGCTAAACAGGGCACCGCCGTCTCAAGCACTGCTGAACTGGGCCCTTCATCTCAAGCACCGCTGAACAGGGCACCGCCGTCTCAAGCACCGCTCCGCTGGGCCCTTCATCTCAAGCACCGCTCCGCTGGGCACCACTGACTCAAGCACCGCTGAACTGGGCCCTTCATCTCAAGCACCGCTGAACTGGGCCCTTCATCTCAAGCACCGCTCCGCTGGGCCCTTCATCTCAAGCACCGCTGAACTGGGCCCTTCATCTCAACCACCGCTGAACTGGGACCTTCATCTCAAGCACCGCTGAACTGGGCCATTCATCTCAAGCACCGCTCCGCTGGGCACCGCCGTCTCAAGCACTGCTGAACTTGGCCCTTTTTCTCAAGCACCCCCCCGCGGCACCGCCGTCTCAAGAACCGCTGCACTGGACCCTTCATCTCAAGCACCGCTCCGCTGGGCACCGCCGTCTCAAGAACCGCTGCACTGGGCCCTTCATCTCAAGCACCGCTCTGCTGGGCACCGCCGTCTCAAAAACCGCTGCACTGGGCCTTTCATCTCAAGCACCGCTGAACTGGGCCCTTCATCTCAAGCACCGCTGAACTGGGCCCTTCATCTCAAGCACCGCTGAACAGGGCACCGCCGTCTCAAGCACCGCTGAATTGGGCCCTTCATCTCAAGCACCGCTGAACTGGGCACCGCCGTCTCAAGCACCGCTGAACTGGGCACCGCCGTCTCAAGCACCGCTGCACTGGGCCCTTCATCTCAAGCACCGCTGAACTGGGCACCGCCGTCTCAAGCACCGCTGAACTGGGCACCGCCGTCTCAAGCACCGCTGAACTGGGCCCTTCATCTCAAGCACCGCTCCGCTGGGCACCGCCGTCTCAAGAACCGCTGCACTGGTCCCTTCATCTCAAGCACCGCTCCGCTGGGCACCGCCGTCTCAAAAACCGCTGCACTGGGCCCTTCATCTCAAGCACCGCTGAACTGGGCCCTTCATCTCAAGCACCGCTGAACTGAGCCCTTCATCTCAAGCACCGCTGAACAGGGCACCGCCGTCTCAAGCACCGCTGAACTGGGCCCTTCATCTCAAGCACCGCTGAACTGTGCACCGCCGTCTCAAGCACCGCTGAACTGGGCACCGCCGTCACAAGCACCGCTGCCCTGGGCCCTTCATCTCAAGCACCGCTCCGCTGGGCACGGCAGTCTCAAGAACCGCTGCACTGGGCCCTTCATCTCAAGCACCGCTCCGCTGGGCACACAAAAACCGCTGCACTGGGCCCTTCATCTCAAGCACCGCTGAACTGGGCCCTTCATCTCAAGCACCGCTGAACTGAGCCCTTCATCTCAAGCACCGCTGAACAGGGCACCGCCGTCTGAAGCACCGCTGAACTGGGCCCTTCATCTGAAGCACCGCTGAACTGGGCCCTTCATCTCAAGCACCGCTCCGCTGGCCACCGCCGTCTCAAGAACCGCTGCACTGGGCCCTTCATCTCAAGCACCGCTCCGCTGGGCCCTTTATCTCAAGCACCGCTCCCCTGGGCACCGCCGTCTCAAGCACTGCTGAACTGGGCCCTTCATCTCAAGCACCGCTGAACTGGGCCATTCATCTCAAGCACCGCTGAACTGGGCACCGTCGTCTCAAGCACCGCTGAACAGGGCACCGCCGTCTCAAGCACCGCTGAACAGGGCACCCCCGTCTCAAGCACCGCTGCACTGGGCCCTTCATCTCAAGCACCGCTCCGCTGGGCACCGCCGTCTCAAGAACCGCTGCACTGGGCCCTTCATCTCAAGCACCGCTCCGCTGGGCACCGCCGTCTCAAAAAACGCTGCACTGGGCCCTTCATCTCAAGCACCGCTGAACTGGGCCCTTCATCTCAAGCACCGCTGAACAGGGCACCGCCGTCTCAAGCACCGCTGAACTGGGCCCTTCATCTCAAGCACCGCTGAACTAGGCCCTTCATCTCAAGCACCACTCCGCTGGGCACCGCCGTCTCAAGAACCGCTGCACTGGGACCTTCATCTCAAGCACCGCTCCGCTGGGCCCTTCATCTCAAGCACCGCTCCGCTGGGCACCGCCGTCTCAAGCACCGCTGAACTGGGCCCTTCATCTCAAGCACCGCTGAACTGGGCACCGCCGTCTCAAGCACCGCTGAACTGGGCACCGCCGTCTCAAGCACCGCAGAACTCTGCCCTTCATCTCAAGCACCGCTCCGCTGGGCACCGCCGTCTCAAGAACCGCTGCACTGGGCCCTTCATCTCAAGCACCGCTCCGCTGGGCACCGCCGTCTCAAGCACTGCTGAACTGGGCCCTTCATCTCAAGCACCGCTGGCCCATTGGCGGAAGGGGCAGGCCCGCATCTGTGTCGGGCAGGGCTGCACGAAGCACTCTGGGCACTAGTCCCCCTCCAGTACCAGTGGAGACCACCCACTGTAGAGACTTGAGAGACTGTGGCTTTGCACTCCCCAGGATGGCACAGTGGGCAACCCACCCACTGTAAAGACTTGAGAGACTGCGGCTTTTCACTCCCCAGGATATGGCAGTGGGCAAGCCACCCACTGTAGAGACTTGAGAGACTGTGACTTTGCACTCCCCAGGATATGGCAGTGGGCAAGCCACCCACTGTAGAGACTTGAGAGACTGTGGCTTTGCACTCCCCAGGATGGCACAGTGGGCAACCCACCCACTGTAGAGACTTGAGAGACTGTGGCTTTGCACTCCCCAGGATGGCACAGTGGGCAACCCACCCACTGTAGAGACTTGAGAGACTGAGGCTTTGCACACCCCAGGATATGGCAGTGGGCAAGCCACCCACTGTAGAGACTTGAGAGACTGTGACTTTGCACTCCCCAGGATATGGCAGTGGGCAAACCACCCACTGTAGAGACTTGAGAGACTGTGGCTTTGCACTCCCCAGGATGGCACAGTGACCATGGAGGCCCCTCGTGGATCTGGCATCGTGGACTCATCAGGCTGAGGTGCCCCCCCTTCCCTTCCCCCTGAGGTGCCTGTAGTTTTCCTATCTGATGCCCCTGCAGTGTTCTCTCTGTTGGAGGCAGGTATCCTGTGTGGGCTTTGCCCATGTGTTTTGGCCCAGTGGCCCACGAACAATGGCTGATGGACATATCGGACTGGACAATTTATGTACATGAAGTTATAGATGTGTGATACATTTTATATTCAGTCTTACAATATAATTCTATATTTATAATCATTTCCTTTTGCCTTTGCATTCTTCCGGGGGGTTTGGGGGTGTAACTGTGATGTGTTGCTATGCATTGATGTGTGTGTTGTAGTGGTTGAGGGTGAGGGTGGGTGTATCGCATATATGTGTCCCGTAATTTTTTACCTCCCACTCCCCTGTGTCGTAGGTGCAGTACTCACCGTTGTCTTCTGTGCCGGCGTTCGTGCTCCTGGTAGAGGAGCAGGAAGACAATGGCTGGTAGTATGTGTAGTTCGGGTTCCATGCTGTCCAGATTCCTCGTGGGTTGTATGGAGGTGAGCGTTTTCCGTTTGAAATGTCTGTTTCCGCCGTGTTTTTATCGGCGGGGCTACCGCCCCGGAAAAGGTGGCGGATTAGTGGGTTGTGATAGGGTGGGCAGTACATTGTCTCCCGCCTGTCTGTTGGCGGTGACGGCTGTGCTGTTTGTTTGGCCCGCCGTGGCGGGTGGTGTGTTAAAGTGGCGGTCTCTGTTGGCGGTTTCCGCCAGGGTCGGAATTGCATTTTTTTTACCGCCAGCCTGTTGTCGGTTTGCCCGCCGCTTTAACACCGACCGCCAGGGTTGGAATGACCCCCATAGTCATCAAGTTAGCTGGCAGACATTGCACTAATCCACTGATGTCACTACAGAGCATTTAATTGTGCACAATACCAATAGTCGTACTCACCAACAGTGCCACCAATCATGATTCCCAGGTGGTCCAAGAGATCCTGCTCCCTGGTGATGAGGTCAGCCCCCCGGGCTTCAGCTGGTGGTCACTCCTCTGGCTGGCACACGCTGCAGGTGATGCAGCACCTTTCCCCACCGGATTCTGCGCGCCTCTGTCGGGTACCCCTGTATGACCCTGCCCCTGCCTGGATCATGAGCGGCAAGAAATGTGTCACCACCCAGATGAAGCCCCCCAACTCCTCTTCCCCCATCCTGCCAAGACGTGGCCTACCAGACATACTTATAATTGAAGAGAAGGAATACGGGTAAAATAAATAGAAAGGGGAAATGGGTGAAAGTAGGGGTAAAAAGACAGAAAAAAAGTAAACCTAAACACTAAAAGAGCCCAACTATCCCCAAACTAACACTACCCACAACAGACTCCCACAAACAAGAAATACACAAGATAAATGGACAAATGTAGACAAAACACAGTACTACAGTATACACAAACAATATTTATTTCACAGAAGGACTTTACAGATAGCACACAGGACAAATACAGCACAAGATCTCTGGACAACACTCTCTACACAGCCACACAGTCTAGAAGGATCATAGACTGCAAAGTGAAAGTGAAAGTACACCCACTGTTCATGATCTGTAAACAGGATATCCTATTACATCACTTCCTGTATGAAAAGTCTCGCCTTTTTCGCGTTATGCGTCATTTTTTGTTGCACAAAACTGTATTTGCGTAATTGTTTTTGATGCACAGACATGAATATTAACCCGCATCCACATAATGATACATGGACTGTACAAATATCTGAATGCGGGCTAAATTTCACTCCTGTGCGTCAAAAAAAATGTCGCAAATACAGTTTTGGTAAACAAAAAATTATGCACACCGCTAGGGACGTCAAAATTACAGTGCATTAACTGGTTTGGGGCATTTTTACTTCTTTTTTGGTTATTTTACATTTGGAACACATCAGAGATTGGCTAATTGAAGACACTATGGTGTTGATGATGTATGTTCACATGTGTGACATCATACTGCAGCGGAACATCATCCACTACACCCTTCACAGTATGTTCACAGTTGGCTGACGTCATAGATGGTCATAAGTGTGCCCTACATATATGTGTGGCACAAATTGTGCATGTTTGCCAGAAGGAGAGGATAGCAATGTGACGCACATATGACCAATACCTAATTGCCTTTGGCTCAAAGTATGTGCTTTGACAACTAATTTGTTGGTTGACCAAGTGTGTGTGTACATCACATGAAGCATTATTGTACATTTGGTTGTATGAATGTGACGTCCATGTGTCCAACCCTAAGATGCAAGTAAAAATTGGAATGAGCAAGGGCATGTGTTAGTCATACATGTAACAATAACCCGCAAAGTATACTTCCAAGTTTTAGGGTCACGTAGACACCACATGTGACATTGCATGCACCAGATGCATGGCAAACGCATGTTCATGTCAAAGGTCCTCAATTTCTACATCCTATGTCCTAGAGTATTGGTAATAGCTTCCTAGGCACTAGTTGATGAATCCCACAGTGAGTCATACACATGCATTGAGGAAGTGGGTACCATGTTGTTTGCACAGACAGACAAGGGTCAATCTCATATGTATGATGACACAACAGTTGAGACCATAGAAGTAAGGCCCAACTATCAAGTGGCTGTGGTGGACCAGCATACAAGACAGCACGTGTCCACATATTTCCAGTGATCAATTGTACATAGGTGTCTTGTTCATGTGTGTGGTCCAATGATGATCCTGTAGATTGTTTGGGGTGTAATTTGTCACAGTTCGGACCAGGACTCATCATGAGTCAGTGGCAGCTATTCCTGTAACTACTGAGTATCCTTTGTTGATCAATGTGAGTAAAGTAGATGTGGACATGGGAACCAACATGTGGATGGTCCCACCCTGTCACTAAAGACGTGTAATGAGACAGTCAACAGGGCAACCATGGTGTGCTGAGTGAGATAATGTCTCAATTGTCATGTTCCAGCAGGTGTCATTACAACATTTGTACACAGGTTGGCCTCTGCACTTCCCACTGCATCTGGGAACATCATAGCCTCTGTGCTGTTTATTCTCGCAGCTATTCATCACACACGGCCCATCACTATGTTGTGCGCACTGTGATGCTGTGTGTGAACTGTCATGGTTCTGACATTAGTGTATTAGTCATGTACATTATCAGAGGTTGCTAGTTGTGCTGAAAGCCCCGCACCCAATACCTGCCTATGACCATGGGACACTGTCACATTTTGTCATTCATGCATAAATGCAACCCAGACAAGGGATGGGCCATGAATTTTGCATTTCCAAGAGGATGTAACTCAAATGGTACAGTTAAAAGGCAGATGATGCTATACAATGTATTTGTGTATGCATGGAAGAAGCCCATGCCAAATGCCCCCTGATGAATGGCAGGTTTGCTAACGCAAGTGTGGTACATATGTAGACACAGGGATACTTTAGTGTGACGCACAGACAGTTGCCAGTCAGACTGACAGAATGCAAGATGATTCAGGAGCCAGCTACTGGACAAGTTACATAATCAGTGGTCTGACTAAGACTGTTTGGAGGACAAACTAGACAGTTGACATGTCAATCTGTGGACGTCCTGTGTTTTTGAAGGTGACAAATGAACCCAGGGGCTGTGTTACACGGCTTAATTACTATCAATGGTTGACGTGTATTTGACATAATGGCGACTCCTATGCTGTTCCAGGCATCATCAGGGGCAGTGCTTTTTGTAATGGGTGGTGTGCATGGAGGTGATCACAGGTGTGGGCTGCATCTGTTTCTCAGCAGTCCTGTAGGTGAGACTTGCATTCTAAGGGCCACCAGACATTTTCACAAGGGGAAGCAATCAACATGTGCTAACAGGGCTTTGAAACTAGAAGTCAGTGTATAAATTGACCTGACGTCCATGAAGTCAGATGTTCTATGACAATGGCATACCTTAGGAAAGGGTGTAGCACATTGGTTTGCTAATGTTGATCTGTGTGTGTAGAGGAGGTATTATCAGGGTACACATCTTAGTATTCCAGGGACCTCTTCCGACAGGTGGGTTGTGACCAGGTGCATGGGTGTGTCAGGAGTTAGGAAATGGGCTGACATGTGCATGGAATGTCATGTGCGCAATGCATGTCATATGTGTGGCACTTGTGCTGTCTATGTTCTGCTTCTATGGAACTCTAGTCACAGATATTCCTTGCAAATATTGGATGCAGTTGGACTAACTGCTGTCAAGGCTCTTGTCAGACATTCCTGTTGTTGATGCCAAAGCACATTGACTGCCTCATGTATGAGGCTTGTTTTCCCCTTATTGAGTGATGGTGTCATAGTTGTGTGCCATATGCTGCGTTGGACCTTGCTTTCAACATGTATGTGTGAAATAGTTGTGGTCCTCTGCTGTAGGCCTTCAAAGGAGATATGTACATGATAGATGTCATTAAGAGTGTGTGTGTATGTGACCATTGTATGTTAGGCATCACATAAGCTCTGGGATTTTCTGTGTCCTACTCAGTATCTCAGCAATGCTCCATGAGGCAACACTCTTATTCTGATAAGTAGAGATGAAGGTGTGTAAAAAGGAATAGCCAGACCATGATATGTTGATTATAATAGGTGTTTATTTAAATTAGTTAACTAAAGTGGTGAAGGTGATCATATTTAGAAGAAATTATTTACAATCTGTTGCCGCCTGCGTATACCAGCAGCTGTGTTCTGTAGTTCCCCCTCCTGTTGCAGGCCAGCATCCTCCTCTTCCTCCTCTTCAGGCATGTGTGGCTCTGGTTCCAGGAGGGGAATGTTTCTTCTGATGCAAATGTTGTGCAATATTGCACATGTGAGGATGATCCTACAGACCATCTCGGGGGAATATAGGAGGCTACCACCAGTGATGTCGAGGCAGCGGAACCTTGACTTAAGGATGCCGAAGGTCCGCTCGACAATGCTGCGTGTCCTTCTATGGGCCTCTTTGTATGCACGCTCTGCAGCTGTACTCAGGTTGCCAAATGGTGTCATAATCCATGGCTGGATGCCATACCCCTGATCAGCTGCAAGAGAAAATGAATGGGATCATGTTGATGTAGCTGGCACTATTGAAAAGACCTTTAATGGCAGTAGTTGTCTTGTGTTGTCTGTGACTCTTTTGTGTACTAATGTGACATCCTATGCTTGCAGGCTGTACCATCTGCATTGTGTTGTTTCCTTGGCTGAACAAGTGTTTGTCTGCTAACCGTTTGTCAGCAGTATGTTTTGGGATTTGCAGTACAGTGTGCCCTCCCTAGCATTGTGACTTGTGATACAGGTGTCCGTGTGCCTTCACTGGGGGTGAGATGATAGTTCCATGCACAGTTAAAATTGAAAGTGTTGTTAACACGTTCATATCAAAGTACCCTGGACATCCCATACCTTTAGACTTATGCAATGTATTAATGTAAAGGTCATTGGGACACTTACAATTTGTAAGGTGACATTTCGGCAACCACACTCATTGACGTCTTCACATTAGGCTGTACAGTAAATTCTGATGTGTGACAGGTTCAATGGTGACTTAAGAAACATGGCTAGCGATGTCACGACCTCAGTGTGTTCCTGTCGACATGTTGCTGTTGTGGTGTATGTGTTGTGTGTCCTAGAGGGTTGCTGTGCAGTGTATATATATGTAAGTTTTTGTACTTACCAACAAGTAGTCCATTGCCATACCGTCCATCCTGGAAGTGTTCATTGATGGTGCAGTGACGGAAGATGTATGAGTCATGTACACTCCCTGGATATTTAGCCATGATGTTGGTGATCAATCCCCGGTGATCGACAATGGCCTGCACGTTGATAGAATGTGTGTGCTTCCTATTGCGGTAGAGGTGTTCAGTTGCAGCAGGTGGCACAAGGCGTACATGTGTGCAGTCGATTGCACCAAGGACATGTGTGAAGCCACTGATTGCGTAGAACCCCTGTTTAGTTTCCTGCTGCTTCTGCAGTGTGTTAGGGAAGCAGATGTGGCGGGGTGTCAGTCGAATTATGTTGTCCAGTACTTTGGGCAAAAAGGCGGAGAATGATGGTTGTGATATTCCGCCAACCAGGGCACCAGTTGTTTGAAAAGAGCCACTTGCCAGCATATGAACTACGGCAAGCAGCTTTGTTTCTGTTGGGATGGTGCGGGGTGTCACCAAAGTGGGGGCCAACTGCTGTTCAATGTTTCACAGCAGCTGCTGAATGGCCTGCCAGTTCAACCGGTACCTCTGTATGATGACGTGTTCCCTGAGGCCCTGAAGAGTTGTTCTTGGGCGGAATATCCTCTCATGCCTTCAGCGCTGCCTTTGGGGTCCCTGCTGGTGTTGTTGTAGCTGCTGTTGTTGCCGCTGGGCTCTGCGTCTGCGTGCTGGATTAGAATCACCTCCATGTCTCCCTGTTGCTGCTCTGCTGCTCTGCTGTTTGTTCTGTGTGTTCTGATTAAATACAGATGTGTTTGCCCCATTTTAACGCCTGCCCTGACCCAGGCGTTAATTTTTGACGCAAATCGGGCTGTGCGTCATTTTCTGGCTCCGCCTCCCGGCCGTGCGTCATTTTTGCCTGAAAGCATAAATACGACGCACGGCCGTTTAAGCCATTTTTTGGACGGGAACGCCTACCTTGCATATAATTAACGCAAGGCGGGTTGCTGCATCCAAAAAATGACGCACACAGTGGAATTTTGTCATCCGCGGGCTCGGGCGTCAAAGTTTAAATACAGGGCAACGTTTGCGCTGATTGTGCGTCAAAATTTTTGACGCACAATTGCCACAGATGGAGTATAATTATGCCGCTACGTTTTCTGAGAAGGAGTTGGAGGTGCTCACCGAGGAGTGCTGCCTGCACCATGAGGAATTATTTGGCAAGGCAGCAGTGAGTGTCCCTGACAGTCAAAAAAAGAAGATCTGGCAGGACATCCAAAACAAAATGGCACTGAAGGAGGGTCATCTACTGTTCCACCCCCTACATTAATTGAAAGCATGGTGGAGACAACTCTGGAGCCGGAGGCTATACTGGGCATTGGAGACGTAGACAGTTCTGCACCAGGAACATCAAAAAGTAAGTAACAAAATAAATGTATTTACACCAGCCTATGCACCATGCACACAATCACAGTAGACATCACCAGGTGCCTCCAGAGTAGCTACATTCACAGTTTTGCAACCTATAGAACAGTGCATTATGGGCAATGTTGTACAGTAGTCCAAATATAGGCAAATGTTTATTTTGAGGCATCAAACATATGTGTGATACTGACAGTGTATCCCCTATGTCCCATAGGTCTCCCACAAGGCCCCCCCATCAGCGCCACTGTGCAGGGAGAGGATCATGGCACAGACACACAGGAGGAGGCTGCCACAGACACCACAGGGGAGTGCAGGACAACACCACCTGTTCAATCGGCACAGGAGACCATGGACGATCCTGCTCTGGGTATGGAGGCAGCCACTGGGACACCAGGGCCAATGTCTATTGATAGCCAAACACATGGATCATCAGGCGCGGAGCATAGACGCCGCCGCACAATGCAGTCTGTGCGTAGGGAGGATGTTTCCGATGAGGATTTTTTGGGAATTGAGGCATCCTTATTGCAGAGTCAGCGCCTGCAAAATAGACAAATGCAGTTAATGAACCGGAACCTCTCACAACTGCAGACCACTATCATGCATGGGCTGGCAAATGTGAACAACCAGTTCACAACAATGAACACTCACTTCGGTAACCTGACTACCTCCATAGACAATTTGGTCAGGGAACTGGTGGCTGATAGGGCACGGCGCAAGGAGAGCAACACTGCTGCCCATTTAGACAGGTTAGCTGTGTCCATAGGGCACCTCGCAACCAATGCAACCTGCCTGTCAAGGCGGACTGTCAGCCTGCAAGTGGAACAAAGGCGTTTTGCAGGAGATGTGGCACGAGGACTTGGCCGCATCAGCCATGTGGTGGATCTGCTGGAGACCAGACAGGCTGCAAGGGGCATTGGGGATACCCCGCAGGACAGTGAAGAGGTCTCCAGTGTGAGTAGTGTGTCTGCCACTGATGCACGTGTGTTGGGGAGTAGCAGTGCACGCCAGGGCTCAGGGGACCAAGCTGGAGTGAGCCATGGTGGCCGCAGTCGCAGGAGGCTGTGAGCTACTGACATGTAGTGTTACAGAGGCACATGGACATAATGTGTCAGATTACACTTGTTTTTTTGCACACTGTAGTGTAGTTAACAAATATTTCAACATTATAGTCCTGCAATAAAAGGGTTGGTTTGTTTAACTACACAACTGGGCTATATGTGACTTACATCAGTGAGTGTTGTCACGGTTACTACGTACCTGCCAAAGTAGTGGGTTGCAATGTGGTTCCGTCTCTGTCTGCCCTTCATTGCGATGCTTTTATCCCCAGGCTGTCGGTGTGGTAGCTCTTGCTCCTTATCCTCCGAATCTGTGTCTTCACGGGTGAGATATAGCCCACGTCTGGTGGCAATGTTGTGTAGGATGGCACAGGTGGCAACTATCTTGCATGCTGTTTCTGGGGCATACTGAAGTGCTCCTCCACTTTTGTGCAGGCATCGGAATCGTGACTTCAACAAGCCAAACGTCCTCTCAATTACAGTTCTGGTCCGCCGATGTGCAATGTTGTATCACCTCTCATTCTGATTGATAGATGTTAGGTATGGGGTGAGTATCCATGGTCTCAGGGCATATGCACTGTCACCTGTTTGACAAAAGAGGCAAATTTAGCAGGGCACTGCAGGGTTAGGCAGTGACATGTATGCACAGCTTCAGAGTGTACTCGCCAGTACCTAATAAATATCCTTGTCCAAACTCCCCACATTCTAAGCTTTGGTGTATCCCACTGTGCCTGAATATGTATGCATCATGTGTACTCCCTGGATATTTAGCCACAATGTCAGTAATGACATTATGGGCGTCACATACCACCTGGATGTTTAGTGAGTGGATACATTTCCTATTGCGGAACACATATTCCAGATTTGCTGGTAGGCAAATTAGTATATGTGTCCCATCCACACACCCTATTACATGGGAAAAGTTGGCAATTCTGTAGAAGTCCAACTTGGTGCTGTTCATTTCTGCCTCATTTCTGGGAAGGTATATATATCTGGACATGAGTGCGAGTATGGCATCTAGGAAACGCCTAAAGAATCGTGAGAGTGCACTTTGGGATACCCCACCTGCCAGAGCAATCACCCCCTGATATGTACCCGAGGCCAAGAGGTGCAGTGAGCAGAGCACTTGCACATGTGTGGGGATGGCGCAGCTGCGCATTGTCTGGCATTCTAGCTGAGGTTTCAGCTAGAATGCCAGACAATGTTCAATGAGCAGTTCAATTATCTGTAAGATAACAGCGCTGCTCAGTCTGTATTTATCATAAATCTCCTCAGTTTGTTGAAATAGTGTCTACCTGGTTCGGTATATCCTCTCCTGTCTCTGCCTCCTCCTCCTCTGCTAGGCAGCCTGGACTCTCCTCCTCCATGCAATCACGTAAAGTGCAGCCATTTTGAGTAGCCCAGATTCCTTCTCGGTCTCCTTTTATACTTTGGTTCTCGTTACCACCTGCTTTGAATCAGTGGTAATCTGGGTGTGCAAAACTGGCTTTTTGCGACTAGTCGCAATTTGCGACTGGCTTTTGCATACGGTTTGCAATTCGTGATTTGCGACTTCCTAATTGCGGGACGCAAAATCAGGTCGCAATTTTTGCGAGTCGGTAATGGGTCGTATCGCTATTTGGTACTCCGAAATGGGATTTCAACATCCCATTTCGCACTTTGCGGGGTCGCAAATAGCGCTACAAGCCCTTTGCGACTCGCAAACATTTGCTACATCTGGCCCTATGTCTGAACGTAGGAAGTTGACCGGGACCTCCCAGCCATCGTATCCGAGGAGGGCTCCAAGGACGTCGGATCAAGATCCAGGCTTGCCCAGGTCGAAGGATTTTCACCTCGAAAAAAAAGTCCGAAGGTAAAAATCTCCACCGAGGGCTCCCGCAACGCGTATCCGAAAAAGGGTTCCAGGAGGTCGGATTGGACTGGCAGGTTCGTCCCACTGAAGAAAATCTTCAGAAAAACGACTAAGTCATAAGGTAAACTTTTGACTGAGGTCTCCCGCGGGCTGTAGCTGAGACGGGCTCCATCGCGGTTGGCCTTAAACTTTGACTTTGCCCCAGTCGAGGTGCGACCAGATGACCAGATTGGCGCTTTTTGTTTCTAGGCACTAGAAAACAATAATTCTTTAAAAGTTCATATCTCCAGTTCCCCTTATCCGATTTTATTCGTTTTTGTGTCATTTTAAAGATAAAAATATAGGGGGTGATTCTAACCTTGGCGGGCGGCGGAGGCCGCCCGCCAAAGTTCCCCCAACAGAATACTGCTAAGCTATCAGAAGACCGCCGTGGTTATTCTGTGTTTCCCGCTGGGCTGGCGGGCGACCGCCAGAAGGCTGCCCGCCAGCCCAGCGGGAAACCCCTTCCCACGAGGAAGCCGGCTCCGAATGGAGCCGGCGGAGTGGGAAGGGTACGACGGGTGCAGTAGCACCCGTCGCGATTTTCAGTGTCTGCAATGCAGACACTGAAAATCTTTTAGGGGCCCTCTTACGGGGGCCCCAGGACACCCCTCACCGCCATCCTGTTCCTGGCGGTCACGACCGCCAGGAACAGGATGGCGGTGTGTGGGTCGGAATCCCCATGGCGGCGCAGCAAGCTGCGCCGCCATGGAGGATTCCTCAGGGCAGCGGAAAACCGGCGGGAGACCGCCGGTTTTTCGTTTCTGACCGCGGCTGTACCGCCGCGGTCAGAATGCCCTTGGGAGCACCGCCAGCCTGTTGGCGGTGCTCCCGCGGTCCCCGGCCCTGGCGGTCAATGACCGCCAGGGTCGGAATGACCGCCATAATCTATTGTTATAAATTGATTATGGATTTTTAAACTGTTTCCTGTGTTTTATTTAATTGCTGTTTTGTGATATTTGAATGCTTTACACTCTGTCTCCCAAGTTAAGCCTTGTCGCTCATTGCCAAGCTACCAAGTTTTGAGCTGGGTTTAATTTACTGAGACCTAACTGGACCTAAGTGGAGGTTAGTGGCCTATTGCTAAGTGTAGGTACTTACCTGCCCTTACCAATAATCAATTTTCCAACGATGCTACTCAGCTTTATGGTAATCCACTGCACGCCACTACAGTATATGCCACTCCATTCTACTGCACTCCAATGTATGACATTCTCCTGCACTCTATATAACTCCACTCTGTAAATGTCTCCCACACTTCATGGCACTCTAAAACATTCTACTCTACTCTATCTGTATACACTCCACTGTCCAAATATATACTCCAGTCCACGCCAGTGCACTCCAATGTACCACACTCTATTCCATTATTTGACACTTTTCCATGTGACATAGCACCCCCACTTTACTGTACCAGGCCCTCCTCCAATGTAGAACAGTTTACTACCTATGCCACACCGGCACAATCAATTCCATGCCACTCTACTCTATAACACACCAATGCACTCTATTTGTACTTCACTCCACACTATGGCCCTCATTCTGACCTTGGCGGGCGGCGGAGGCCGCCCGCCAAAGTCCCGCCGTCAGATTACCGTTCTGCGGTCGAAAGACCGCGGCGGTAATTCTGACTTTCCCGCTGGGCTGGCGGGCGGTCGCCTTCAGACCGCCCGCCAGCCCAGCGGGAAAGAGGCTTCCACGATGAAGCCGGCTCGGAATCGAGCCGGCGGAGTGGAAGCTGTGCGACGGGTGCAGTTGCACCCGTCGCGTATTTCACTGTCTGCGCAGCAGACAGTGAAATACATGTAGGGGCCCTCTTACGGGGGCCCCTGCAATGCCCATGCCAGTGGCATGGGCACTGCAGGGGCCCCCAGGGGCCCCGCGACCCCCCCTACCGCCATCCGGATCCCAGCGGTCGGACCGCCGGGATCTGGATGGCGGTAGGGGGGGTCGGAATCCCCACGGCGGTGCAGCAAGCTGCGCCGCCGTGGAGGATTCAATGGGGCGGCGGTACACTGGCGGGAGCCCGCCAGTGGTGCCGGTCCGACCGCGGCTTTACCGCCGCGGTCGGAATCCCCATTGGAGCACCGCCGGCCTGTCGGCGGTGCTCCCGCGGTCCTCCGCCCTGGCGGTCAAAGACCGCCAGGGTCAGAATGAGGGCCTATGTTACACCACTCCACTTGACTGTACTCCAATGTACAAGACTGTGGGGGTCATTCTAACTCTGGCGGGCGGCGGAGGCCGCCCACCAGAGTTCCCCCGACAGAACACCGCTCCGCGGTCTGAAGACCGCCGCGGTGATTCTGTGTTTCCCGCTGGGCTGGCGGGCGACCGCCAGGAGGCCGCCCGCCAGCCCAGCGGGAAACCCCTTCCCACGAGGAAGCCAGCTCCGAATGGAGCCGGCGGAGTGGGAAGGTGCGACGGGTGCAGTTGCACCCGTCACGAATTTCAGTGTCTGCTCAGCAGACACTGAAATTCTTTGTGGGGCCCTCTTATGGGGGCCCCTGCAGTGCCCATGCCATTGGCATGGGCTCTGCAGGGGCCCCCAGGGGCCCCACGACACCCCATACCGCCATCCTTTTCCTGGCAGGCGAACCGCCAGGAACAGGATGGCGGTATGGGGTGTCGGAATCCCCATGGCGGCGCAGCAAGCTGCGCCGCCATGGAGGATTCCAGAGGGCAGCGGAAAACCGGCGGGAGACCGCCAGTTTTCCTGTTCTGACCGCGGCCAAACCGCTGCGGTCAGAATGCCCTGCGGGGCACCGCCAGCCTGTTGGCGGTGCTCCCGCCAACCCCGGCCCCGGCGGTCCTTGACCGCCGGGGTCGGAATGACCCCCTTTATCTTACTCTACACTACTATACAACAATCCCCTGTATGCAGCTACACTTTGAAAAACACTACTGGACTCTATTCAACTCCACTCTATGACACTGTACGATACACTCCTAAAATTTACCCGTCTATACCCCTGCATTCCACTGTACAACACTATACTATACCGTTGACCTCTGTATAACTCTCTACTCTACAATACTCTAGTTCACCATGTAATACTGTTTGCAACTCTTTGAATGCCACTGTACCCCTCTTTACTCTGTAGTGTGGTCAGTTTTACGTATCCTTTGCGCATTAGCTTCAGGCTTTAGGCCTTTGTGCATTTTGCCCTGGATGTATTTTATTCCTTTGCTCGTAGCTTAGAGCCTTCGTGCACTTTGCTCTAAATGCTTTTTATTCAGCTTCGTACTGTTATTTTTCAAATAGCCAGTTCTACGGTCTTGTTTTATATTTCATATCACACTGTTTAGCCTACTTCAGCACTGGAGTTCTCCATAACGCATTACTCTGTGCTTCAGTCAAGGATACAGTCTGGTACATTGCCGGTAGACGTGGTAGGAGTTTAGTCTTTGGCATTCCTGCGTAGGGACATTTTGGGGGTGATTCTGACTATGGCGGACGGCGGAGGCCGTCCGCCATAGTACCGCCGCCAAATGACCGCACCGCGGTCAAAAGACCGCGGCGGCCATTCAGACATTTCCTCTGGGCCGGCGGGCGCTCTCCAAAAGAGCGCCCGCCGGCCCAGAGGAAATGCCCCTGCAACGAGGACGCCGGCTCAGCATTGAGCCGGCGTAGTTGCAGGGGTGCGACGGGTGCAGTTGCACCCGTCGCGTATTTCAGTGTCTGCAAGGCAGACACTGAAATACTTAGCGGGGCCCTCTTACGGGGGCCCCTGCTGTGCCCATGCCATTGGCATGGGCACGGCAGGGGCCCCCAGGGGCCCCGCGGCACACCCTACCGCCATCCTGTTCATGGCGGGTTTCCCGCCATGAACAGGATGGCGGTAGGGGCTGTCAGAATCCTCATGGCGGCGGAGCGCGCTCCGCCGCCATGAAGGATTCCCCCGAGCAGCGGTAAGTCGGCGGTCAGAATGCTCGTGGGAGCACCGCCAGCCTGTTGGCGGTGCTCCCGTGGTCGGTGTCCCTGGCGGCCACCGGCCGCCAGGGTCAGAATGACCCCCTTTGTGATCACGCTGACATGTTAGTTATAAAAACACATCCTTGTCCCAATACACGCAAGAGGGAGATTCCGACCAGGGAACCACAACTAGACGCTGACTGCCTCGTTGCAGATGCTGAACCAGATCACAGGCCTTTGCTCAGGTATGAGGGCTGATGTCTCCCGAGGGATTCAGAAAGGCAAGTTAGAAGCTTAACATTCTGTGCTCGAAATAGAATTAGCAGAGGGAGAGTAGAAATTGTTAAAACACCATGATAGCGTTGTTCTTATGTTTTACTCTCCTGGTGACTATTTCAATCCTACTGTGTTGTATGGTTCTGGTTATTGCGGCTCACGCCTTATTATCTAAAATGCAGTCGTTTTATTAAAACATTATATAAAACTTATACTGCCTTTGTCATTTGTATATGAGATCATACTGTAAATGAGAGAGTTGGTTTGAATCTGAGTGACCACGACTTCCCTGAGAAGTTCCAAAGATGTCATGCGCTCGGCTGCCCAATCATCTCTTCCCTTTGGGAGAAATGAGGCACTGCTAGTTAGCCGGAGCAAAACCGGATTTAGGGTGACAGAGGTCCTTCCAAGTGGGTCAGACTCAGTCCCCCACATCGTGAACGATCCTGCTGCCTAGAAATCCAGTAGTCTCATTTAGGATAATGAGAGCCCACGCGACATGGCGCCGCCAACGATTGGTCTGGCTCAAATTTTTGGGTTCGGCAGACTCTCTTGGTCTCATATATATTTTGACTCCTCGGTTCCGTAAGCGGAGACGTCCGTGGGGCTGAGGATTTCCGCCACCACGGGGTAGGTGCATCCTATTACTTAGTGGTCGGTTGTTCAAGCTTGAACTTTGAAAGGAAAAACCCCGTTATTGGTGTGCCTTCTCTATCCAGGTGCTGTTTTTCTCTAGATGGCGAATCCTCTAGTGGTGCATGTAGCCCTTAATATGCGCCAACCGCTCACGGGACATCTGTTAGCACATGGCCTGACGGTCCAGGGGGGTCCAGTCACTTTTGTGGTGGACGCCCATGCAGCCTATAGAACAGAACTTTTTTATTCTTGGGTCGTGTTTCCAGCAGTTGATGGGGGTACAAACACTTTTCACGAATACACAGTTGGGAATGTCCCTGGACAGTACAGGGCATATGCATACTTAGAGATACCTTTATCTTATCAAGAACACCATAATTGGCTTGATGGCGCCCTCCCACACACAGTAGCACAGGTAAGGTTAGGTCCACTGAGTAATGATGGTCCGACCTGGCCTTTATTGGCTACTTACTCACCATATCCTGCGGTTGCTAATTTGGCAGTGGCTGACGTGCGTCGTTTATATATAGACTTAGCAACTATATACAGAAGACTGGTTCAGTTTGTAATGCAGGCATTAAATACTAATGCAGCGCGTGCTGCTCCGGCACACCCACAGGCAGTGGTTCCGGGTATCAATCCGGCCACTGTACACTCAGTTATGGGTAAGGTGCCAGCTAAACGTGAGGAAGCTCCATTTTGGCTGGCGCAAAAAATTAATACGCTGGAAGCAGTATTTCCCCATACGGGACCTCAGGATAAACATAGAATATTGACGATGTGTTTGCCATATGGTATGGTTCCTCCGGTGGACCTTTGTAATACCTGGGGCACGGTGTTTGCCGCGCTCTACACTACAGCACACGGTACACCAACATTAGCTAATCTGCCGGAAGTGCTTAAACAAATTCAAGATGAATATGGGGCTGCCCCCGCCTTAGATTTAGACATGCAGTTGATGGGCAATTTTGCTGCAGTTTCTTCTATTATTTTGAGTAATCTCAAGGGAGAGGCAGTAGCACTAGCAGTGCGTATGCGTCTTCCGGACGTTCCGCAGATTAATCAGGAGCGGGAACTCCCGAGAATAATAGCAGAAACATACTCCAGTATAGGTCGCGATAGCCTAGGGGCTAGACTGCAAAAACCCCAATTACAGGGTAAAAATAATAAAGATAATGCTAAACAACAGCAACCTGAGGGTACTAAAAAGCGCTGGGAAAAGAAACAGCAAACACCTAAGAAAGATGGGGGACAGTCTCCGCAACCGGAGACCCCGCAGAATAGGTATAATCTCAGGAATAGGGATAATTTGAAAACGCCTGATAGATATCAATATACTGATACACGCCAATCGCGTTACTTTCAGGACTCCTCGGACAAGAGAAGTGAGAGAGGTGGGCAGTCAGAGCGGAGAACTGAGTACGTGAAACCGAGACAGGAATCACAACGCTCAACTGAGGTTTCTATTAAACAGGAAGAGAAACCACTCCAACAAAAGCAACAATTTAAAAAGAAGAAGGTGGCAGCAGTCTCAGTTAGACATGCCACTCAAGAAGAGAGTTCTCTTGACGAACAAAACATGGGTGTTGGCACTGTTAGACAGCGCGGCAGAGGTCACGATAGTTCGCCGGAGTCTTCTAGAGCATCTGGAGGTGAAAGCAACTGATGACTTCATACAAGTCGAAACGGCAGATATGCGAGTCTCTGATCCTGATAGAGTATATAAATTAACTCTGCAATTAGAAGGGGACATTGACCGCATTGTACACGCCATCTTTTGGGACCATGTGGTAAAATCATATGACGTTCTGCTGGCTGAACAAGATTGGCCACCTGACTTTGTTTGCGACTGCCTGGTTGGGGAGGAGGTTATTACACCTTTATTCTCACCACTTGCTCCGAGAGAACTGGTGGAGTCCTATAGTAAATCATGGGCTCTGGCACAGGCCCCCGCACTATATAGAAATAATGTGGGGTGGGATAAACAATCACCTTATCATGTAATTCCAATAAAGGGCGAACCTCAGCCGCAGCTGGAGTATCCTATCAAATTTGAGGCTAGGGCATCGGTTAGGAGCATTCTTACACAATTAGAGTACCAGGGTGTAATTGAACCCTGTGTCTCGCCAATGAATAATCCCTTATTTCCAGTTGTTAAACCGGACCATTCATATAGGATAGTGGTGGATTACAGACACTTAAATGGACATACACGCACATATGCAATACAGAATTCACACAGCGCAGCGCTTATGAATAATATAGTGCTTAAAAAATACAAAACAACATTAGATATCTCGAATGGATTTTTCTGCCAGAATATAGCGCCCGAGAGTCGGGACTATACCAGTTTCAGTGCGTTTGGCTCTCAAAAAAAGTTTTGTCGTCTGCCTCAGGGATATAAGAATAGCCCAGGACTATTTTCGGCTCGTGTGACTGAAATTCTGCACGAGTTGGACCCTGAAGCATTATCATATGTTGATGATATATATTTGACAGATGATGAGATTCTGCAACATCTAGGGCGTGTAGCACGCATTGTTGTGGGGTTTGCTGAAATTGGCTATAAGTTTAATTTAAAAAAATCAAAGATTGCCTTCCTCAGCGTCATTTTCCTGGGATATGAGTTGTCGAATGAGGGCAAGAGCTTAGCGCCACATTTTTTGGAGAAATGTGCTCAATTGCAGCCTCCTAATACGGTTCGGAAGCTCCAGTCATTGGTGGGGTTTCTGAATTTTGGCAGAACTTACATTCCTGATTATGCTACGCATTTAAAATCCTTATACGAGTTAATTCGCCCAAATTTTTCGAGTACATTTTGGACGATTGAGCATACACATATACTACGAGATTTACAAACTGATCTCTTAGCAGTTAAACATTTGCACACACGGGACAATAAAACGCATTTAGTCATCAGGGTTATACCTGGGGCTGTTGGGTTTACAGATGTCACCTTTAATGAGGGTGAGACAGTCCCGATAGCATACAAGTCCCACATGTATTCTGCTGCAGAACAACGATTTGCACAGACTGAAAAAATACTCACTGCTGTACAGATGGCTGTGATTAAAGAAAGACCTCTTGCCCAGGGCCAACGCATTGTTGCCGTCTCCCCAATTCCAGCATTGGAGGCTGTTACAAAAGCGAGTGTTCCTAATTCGAAAGCTTTACACCTACGATGGATACAATGGGCTACATCTTTGACGGCCACTTATGTAGATTACGTATTTGACCGTAAACTGCAGACTCAAGAATTTCTTCAATATGAGATGGAGTACCCAGTTCCCGCTGGCACATTGCCTATTGACCAATATCAGGTGGTCATGTATACCGATGGCTCTGCGCAACCAGCGGTTGGGACTAAACAACAGTATTCTGCTGCATGTGTGATGGTGAGCGGCACTATGGAGGGGGAAGTGTTCTGCCCCCGACATACTTATACACACACCTTGGGAGATTGTACAGCACAGTTGGCGGAGCTCAAAGCTCTGTTATTAGCATGGGAACACGCGGATCCGGCGATACTAACCTTGCTGGTCTGTGACTCCTACTACTGTGTTCAGTCTTTCAATTAATATTTACACTACTGAAGGTTGAATGGGTTCAGAGATTCTAAAGGCAACACCATTAAACACAAATTGCTGTGGGGGAAGGTTGAGAATCTGAAGGAAACGCTTCCTAAAGTCCATGTTGTACATACGCTTGGACACCAGCGCGTTGGAATACACGTTGCTGGAAATACTTTGGCTGATGAAGCAGCGAAGTCGGCAGTGGCAGTTGCCACTGTGGCTGCAGTGACTCGTTCGAGTTCCAAACCAGACACAGAGATTTCGGCTGCCATAAATGCTACGGCTGATGGCACGCCATTTCCTAAAGGATTCCCTTCTAAATATAGTTACTGCTTGGGTAGTATGCTAAATGCTATTGTTAAAATTCCAGGCGTTGGTGTACGTGAAATGCCCAATAAAGTTGAGAGACCTCGATTAATATCTGCAGCACATGAGGGGGCGGCATCTGCACATGCTGGTGTGGCTGCCACGATTTCACTTTTACAGGCTCGTTACTGGTGGCCTGGTCTCTATAAGGAGACGAAGCAGTATGTCCTTTGTTGTGACGTCTGTCAACAAATTAAAGCTTCGACGGCTAGACGCCCGCAGCAGATGCCCCTTCTGATTTCAAATAAGCCTTTACAGTGTGTGTACTTGGATCATTGTGGTCCGCTGATGCCAGATAGTGCATACAAATATATTTTGGTTGCTGTAGATTCGTGCTCCAGATTTGTGTGGGTATGGCCACAGCGCTCGGCTGACGCTCGGACTGTTATTAAAGATTTGCGCATCTTTTTCGATACATTTGCAGTTGCAGCTTTTCATTTCGGACCAGGGCCCTGCTTTTGCCTCTAAGGCATTCAGGGACACCATGGCTTCTTTGGGGGTCCAACTCCAATTCTCGTCTCCATTTCATCCCGAGGGAAATTCTGTCGTGGAGCGTTTAAATCATGATTTAAAGCAATCCTTAATGGCCAGGGTTATAGGTACGGGTCGTAGTTGGCTAGCCCACCTATATGGAGTACAGAGAGCACTTAATAACTTGCCTAGACGGTCACTGGGGGGTCGTACTTCATATGAGTGCCTGTTTGGAACACAAATGTATGTTCCTGATCTAGATGGTCCTGGTGTGGAGGTGGCAGATACGCCCTTTGACATAAATGATCGTGTCACTGTTTTGCAAGATTTACAGCAATTCCGTGAAGATAACTCTTCTGCAAGTGCTGCCTCCACAGGAATTAAGGATGAGCCAGTAACGCCTACTGATTTGATACCCAGGATTGGGGATCAAGTGCGTGAAAAGGTCGCAGTAAAGAAAGAATTTGGTCCTTCTTATCGAGCACCATTCCCTGTGTTAGGGGTTAGCGGCACGAGAACTGTAATTTTACCGCCGCTGCACGGGCCAAGGGAAATCGCTTTGTTTCCATTGATAATGTCAAGTTACAACATGTGGCCGATTCTGCACAGCAGACCAAGGGGGACACCCAGTATTTCCGGAATCCCTCTCACTACTGGGGAAGAGGTCCCGCTGCAGGTGATTTGCACCGATGCTGTTTCCTCTCCGAGCTTGGGGAGGGTGGAAGATGATCTTGCGATTGTTCCACAGACGACGATTAGTTTGGAGTCTTTTGATCAAGTTGCTGTACGTTCTACTGATATTTCTGAACATGTGGTTTATAGCGTGCCAAGGCAAAGCCACCATCTGCTTCTTTGTTCACGGTTGCACCTTTTGCAAGAACTGCCTCTGGCTGCTTCAACGACACTGATGATGCCGTGTCAGCCTCCTCGTCCTCACTATCTTCAATCCGACATCCACGTAAGCTGCTGTGTTGGCTTAAACACACATATTTTGTTTTTCCTTGGAACTATTTGTGGCTTTTTATGGCTGTAATGACTGTTTTCTTGTGGTTGGGATTTGTGGTTACTTTTTTTTTGGTGATACATGGTCATTTTCTTCCTGAACGATCTGACATTGAGCACGTGGAGACGGTGTTGAAACCACATTTTTCGTCTCATATGGTTCGAAGAGACTTGTCCAATGTGAACATTTCTGCAATACCGATTCCGGATGGGATTGTGTGGGATAAAGTGATGTTTGATATATATGGTCCCACTGAATTGATTCAAATACCGTATGTTCTCAAGTTCTCAATGAATGATATTGTTATACCAGGCATTGTTTCTGATGATTGGGATGTGAAGACAGTAGATTCTATTCTGACAGAGTTACAATATTATACTGTCTACGACAATGAAGATGCTTACCTGTTAATAGATAATCATGGTGACATGTTTTGCTACAATTATTATGGACACCATTTTATTCATAAAGCAAGTAGCCCTAAGTCGATATTTGATTATGTGCAATGGGAACATTGCCCGACTCCTCCACAGGGGAGTTCTAAAACGTATTATGATAAATTTGCATTTTTTTCTGGGCATAATCGACAGAATGCTAAGTCTTACTATTTTAAAGTTACTCCGTATGCTAATAAGCAAATGTTATTGACCGATACTAAATTACTGTATTCAAATTTGTTTGTATCTAAACTTTCGGTTGAGGGGTATGAATATTGGTTTAAGACTGTTGATTTAAAAAGTGTCTGGGGAACGAAAAATTGGCAAATGCAAGGCAGGGACACATTATTTAGGGCATGTATTATCCCTGTGCAGATGATTTTCCTCAATTACACAGTACAACAGACTAGCTGTTTGGGCCTAGCAACGATTAGAGAGTTGAATTTGCCTGGTATACCTGTCCCTTCCAAATTGAACAATTGGCAGCGATATGTTAATGCCACGTTTAGTGAGTTTACACACTGGGTCCAGAATGGTACGCTTAACACTTCATTGATACATCCGGGCGGGTGGTTATTATGGCCCGTAGACACTAATAAGTGTCATCAACGTTTTGTCACCTCTTCAGGGGGGTTCAGGGCTAGTAGGGCGGACCCTCGCTACATATCACCAGAACATGCTGATATCATAACCACATACAGCGTGGGAAAGCTTTGTCAGCAATGGTTAAAATCATCCACACTGGATGCGGTTAAATCACATCTCACGTTGCTGTCTAATGATACTGACTTACAAGATTTTTTGTCAGGACCAAAGATGCCACTGAAGAAACGTTTTTTATATGAAGTATATAATGAGATTTGGAAGCTTTCACAACAAGAGGCAGCGGCCCGGTTGAGACAAATTGATCAGGAAAATCTGATACAGGCTTTGTCTGTTGTAGATAATGGGATACATACCCTTTCAGATCGTGTTTACACAATTGATAACATCGTTTCCTCTGCTATAGACATTATTAAATCAGATTTGTCTTCTTTATATCATGGGCAGAGTCAGACGCGGTCCATCATGCAGCTGGGTTGGACTCTACAGACCTTGAAGGCAGGTCGCTTCCCGTGGCAGCACATTCGTGCCAGGGAGATATTTGTTTCCTTTAATTTGACTCGTCAACAACAGCTGATGGCTAAAAAGGAAGCGACGTATGTTATGTTAAAAATTGAAAAATTGGAGAAACTGCCTTTTACGGTTGATGAGATTCCGTCAGCTGAGTGGTTGATTCATGGGGTTATTAATCTGCCTATCTCCACTCTGCAATTTACTTCTTGTTTGAAGCACATTCCGGTGGGTAGATACGAACGGTTGGGAGACAGTTACATACACGAGGTGTGGGAGCTTCCCTTTCTACACAGATGTATTAATGGTTTGAGGGAGGTTTTTCTTAGCGGTAGCGAATGCGAAACTTCTGTCAGCCATTCCATGGTTTGTAAACAGCTGTCCTTGCACGGGGCGTGTAATGCTTCGATTGCTAACTTAGCTTGTTATCTGAAGGGAGTTCCAGTCCCAGTTATTAAAAACACTTTCCAGGTGCTTTCTAACGGCAGTTACATTCTTCTTAACAGCGAACACTGTTGTGGCATGCGTGCCGGAATAGTTTACGTAGTCGTTGTCACCAAGGCCGTTACGTGCTGCGGGAATGTGTTGTTTCCCCCCACTCAAATGAGGGAGGTAGCAGACATCTGGCCTCATATTGCTACTTCCAAGGTAAATTTCGACAAGTTGAGTCGATTAAGGGCTCTATTGTTTCAAAAGCATGTGGCCCTTACATCTGCTGGCGAGACCTACGCACTCCAGGTGGCAAGGTCATCGGCGGAAATACAGTCCCTTTTGAATACTAACTTTCCGAGTCACTTTGGTGAACTTGTGGGACGTATATTTAATGCATCCAGCACTACTGGAATTGCACATTTTTTCAAAGCCGTTGTTGTTGGTTTTGCTCACACCTTCTCCTCCATATTCGGTTTAATACCTTCGGCTATTCACTCTATTTTCGGAAGCATTTTTGGGGATTTCCCGATTACTTTGGCTTTATTGGCTGGAGTCTTGCTATTGCTGCTGTTCTTCCGCAATGGCTGTCCCGCCACGACGAGATCCCATATTGATGCTCCCGTCGGCGCAGCTGTGTCGTGAACCCATGATGCAGCATTTTGGAGCAACACTCCTGGGACATTTGGAGTGTGACTAGTCTCTGACATTCCGGCCGGTTTTGGATTGTGTTCAACCCGTGTTTCGGTGCCTCTGGTGCTCGTTTGAACATGCACTGGCTCTCTGTCTCTCACTGCAGCGCCCTCCAGTGGTCGATGCTGATCTGTTGATGTTCCCGATTAGGGCTCATTCCCAGACTTGTGCACTACGGTTGCGTTTGCTTCGTGAGGCAGTTTATGAGATTCCCTTCCTGGAGGAAGATGGTATTGTCTCATTCATAGGCCCTGCACGGGGTGCCGCCCTGAATGGTTTTGGGGCTTTGGAACACACCTGCTTCATGGTACTTTTTGGTGTGGATCTTCCGATATTGACATATATCGAGGTGGAGGAACTCCTGCTTTCTATTGCTTCTGTCTAACAATTTGATTTTTTCTTCTCAATGAAGCAGAAATTGACATTACATTGAATTTGGCTTTATCGTCACATGCTTCCCAAATTTATGACTTTGTTGTCCTCTGACCTTGTCGAAATGTATCTTGTTCTGTTTTGTTTATATCTGGGGCATATTTTTTTTGTTATTAGAACCACTTGCTACCGACAAGGGGAGGGTGTAGTGTGGTCAGTTTTACGTATCCTTTGCGCATTAGCTTCAGGCTTTAGGCCTTTGTGCATTTTGCCCTGGATGTATTTTATTCCTTTGCTCGTAGCTTAGAGCCTTCGTGCACTTTGCTCTAAATGCTTTTTATTCGGCTTCGTACTGTTATTTTTCAAATAGCCAGTTCTACGGTCTTGTTTTATATTTCATATCACACTGTTTAGACTACTTCAGCACTGGAGTTCTCCATAACGCGTTACTCTGTGCTTCAGTCAAGGATACAGTCTGGTACATTGCCGATAGACGTGGTAGGAGTTTAGTCTTTGGCATTCCTGCGTAGGGACATTTTGTGATCACGCTGACATGTCAGTTATAAAAACACTTCCATGTCCCAATACACGCAAGAGGGAGATTCCGACCAGGGAACCACAACTAGACGCTGACTGCCTCGTTGCAGATGCTGAACCAGATCACAGGCCTTTGCTCAGGTATGAGGGCTGATGTCTCCCGAGGGATTCAGAAAGGCAAGTTAGAAGCTTATCATGCTGTGCTCGAAATGGAATTAGCAGAGGGAGAGTAGAAATTGTTAAAACACCATGATAGCGTTGTTCTTATGTTTTACTCTCCTGGTGACTATTTCAATCCTACTGTGTTGTATGGTTCTGGTTATTGCGGCTCACGCCTTATTATCTAAAATGCAGTCGTTTTATTAAAACATTATATAAAACTTATACTGCCTTTGTCATTTGTATATGAGATCATACTGTAAATGAGAGAGTTGGTTTGGATCTGAGTGACCACGACTTCCCTGAGAAGTTCCAAAGAAGTCATGCGCTCGGCTGCCCAATCATCTCTTCCCTTTGGGAGAAATGAGGCACTGCTAGTTAGCCGGAGCAAAACCGGATTTAGGGTGACAGAGGTCCTTCCAAGTGGGTCAGACTCAGTCCCCCACACCGTGAACGATCCTGCTGCCTAGAAATCCAGTAGTCTCATTTAGGATAATGAGAGCCCACGCGACAACTCCACTTTACTCTGACACATTACTCCACTCTATTCCACTACTTCACTGTACACCACTCCACTCTATGCCATTGTACTCTATGATACTGTATGCCAATCCACTCTACCACTCTCTACAATGCTGTACTGTACACCACTCCACTCTACCAAAAATCATCTAGACTGTATGCTTCTCTACTGTAGTCTACGTCACTTTTCAATACTTTACAACACCACACTACACTCTAATATACAACACGGTACTCCAATTTATGACACTTTACTCAACTGTATGCTATGCCACTTTACTCAACTGTACTCTATGCCACTATAGTCTATGACACGCCATTCCACTCTGACACTTTGGCCATGCTATGTCACTGTACTATACTCTGCTCTACTGTGCTCCACTGTCTGGCATTCTACTTAACTGTAAGCAACTCCACATTACAACACTGTACTATACTCTGGCCCTCATTACAACATTGGCGGTAAAAGCCGCTTATCGCCCTGCAGACGACCGCCAACACACCGCCGCGGAATACCGCCACAGCTATTATGACCCACAGTTCGGAATCTGCCAAAATTCAGACACCCACATAAGTTCGCCACACCAAAGGTCAGTGATAAACTGGCGAAAACAAAACCTCCACCGTCACGCCAACAGAAATACGCCCACACTATCACGAAACACGAATCCACGCGGCGGTCTTTCAACCGTGGTATTCCATTGGCGGTACACAACGCCGCGCTCAAAATACACACACTTTTACAAAACACAGCCACATTGGACAATTCAAAATACACACACTTGATACACATACACACACCACTCCCACACACCCATTACAATATAAAACACAAACCCCTACTACCAAAAATTCCGAAAGAAGGCCAGAGAGAGTCAGCACCAGCAAGAACAACAGCATCCACAGGCACACAACACCATCACCCACAGAACTTCCACGCACCTCACACAACACCCCACTACATATCAGCACACTTATCACCACACACTCCACCCCACACATCACCTACACCACCCCATGGCACGGCAAAGACACCCCAGGTTCACGGAGGAGGAGCTAAGGGTCATGGTGGAGTTAATCGTCCAGGTAGAAACACAGCTATACGGATCACAGGTGCAGCACACCTCAATTGCAAGGAAGATGGAGCTATGGCGAAGAATAGTGGACAGGGTCATCGCAGTGGGACAGGACCCAAGAAATCGGGAGGACATCAGGAGGAGGTGGAACAACCTATGGGGGAAGGTGCATTCCGTGGTCTTAAGACACCACCTGCCGGTTCAGCGGACTGGCGGCGGACCCCCACCTCAACACCCACAACTAACAACATGGGAGGAGCAGGTCTTGGCAATTCTGCATCCTGAGGGCCTCGCAGGAGTAAGTGGAGGAATGGACTCTGGTAAATCAAATCTTAACTATTACATCCCCCACCCTACCTGCATGCCAGCACATACCCCCACCCTCACCCTCAACCCCAGCACTCCAACTCCTCACATATGTCCCAACATCACAAACCACCCATCCCAACACCAAGCGCTGCATGCAACAACAAAGCATGGACACCCATCACTAAAGCGTGCCCACTGCACATACCCATACAACCCCCTAAACCATCATCACACCATCAGGTACCGGAGTAGCGTGCTACTCATCGAAAAGCGCTTCAACGCCTCGTCAGGGGTAGTAAGCGCTATATAAATACAATTACAATTACAATTACAATTACAAGGTCCCACACAGGAATGCAAGCACTGGGGTACACGGTCACCCACCCATTGCACACCATGCCACACACAGATGTAATAACCATCCTTTTATACCCCTGCAGGACCCCTACCCAACGTCTAAGGACAGTAGGGTCCACACATGTCCACACCACCAACAGAAGAGGCCCACAGTGATGACAGCAGCTCTGTCCAACTGTATCTAGCTGACCAGCCCAGCCCATCGGGGACCTCTGGACAGTCGGTTCCCCTCACACAGTCACAGTCCACCACAGACCTTCCCCCCTCTGGAAACACCAGCACAGCACCCACCCAGCGGGCCCATACGTCCGTCCCCAGGACATGTCAGTCAGCTGTGTGTCCACCACTATAGGGAACCCAGGCTAACCCACCACCCCAACAACAACAAGGACTTTGGGGCAGTGGCAGTGGGCACACGGTCCAGGGGACAGAGGCCCAGTAACACAGGGGAACTGGGGGAACAGGAGGGCTGCTGTGCGACAGGGGGTGGACAGGCCAAGGGAACCCACTCTCCAAGAGGCCCTCTCCTCCATCATGGGAGCCTACCACCACTCCGAAGAGACGATGGCAACGGTACTGGCCAAGTTTCAGGAGACCCAGCGCCTGCAGGAGGAACAGTATATGGGCTTCTGAGAGGAACTCAGAACAATCAGCTCCACCCTTGACACCATCGTAGGGGTGCTGAACGAACTTGTGAATACCAGGAGGGACACTGTGGCACTGCAAGGGGCCCCTGACACTAGCATGGACGATGAACTGCCCACCACCTCCGCTGGATCTAGTGGACAGGACGCCCCGCCACAGGGCCAACACACCAGTACCCCACCCCCTGCAGAGGGAGAACCACCTCGCAAACGGTCCCTGAGATCCAAGAACAAGACAGAGCGCAATGCCAAGACCCTGCCGAGAAATGAGACCACCCTGATTGTCATCCTAAAGTCCCACTGTGTCACCCTGTCCATACTTGAACTGCCCCAGCTCCACTTCCTATGCCCATATGGGCAATGCACCTGGGAGACTAATAGACTGGACTCTGCCATGGACATTCCTCCGCCATCACCCCTCACCATTTCACTACCCCCTTCAATATTGAGCACTTAAATAAACACACTTAAAGCACAAAACAATCTGGAGTCTGTCTGTGATTTTGAAATAGTGTATTAGCAATTACAGTGACAAAATGCTCTTTCAAATGTAATGTCAACATACCTATGTCACACAGCTCTAATCCATAATGAATCTAAGCAGATGTCACACAGTGGGACCCACATCTGTGAAATCGTAACAGAAAGTGACAACTCAGTGACCATACACTGGGTGAAAACGACAGACAGTAGAGAGGTAGTAGTGTTAAAGTACATGTAGTAGGCAGGTCTGTACTCTTACCTGTGTCTCACTGGAAATATTGCTGGATCACTGAGTCCCTGTTGTTCATGTCTTCTTCCTCTGCTTCCTCGTCTTCACTGTCCACAGGCTCCACAGCTGCCACAACACCGACGTCTGGACCATCCTCCTGCAGAAAAGGCACCTGTCGTCGCAAAGCCAAGTTGTGAAGCATACAGCAGGCCATGATGATCTGGCACACATTCTTTGGTGAGTAGAATAGGGATCCACCTGTCATATGGAGGCACCTGAATCTCGCCTTCAGGAGGCCGAAGGTGCGTTCGATCACCCTCCTAGTTCGCCCATGGGCCTCATTGTAGCGTTCCTCTCCCCTTGTCCTGGGATTCCTCACTGGGTTCAGTAGCCATGACAGGTTGGGGTAACCAGAGTCACCTGCAAATAGCGAGGGAAAACTGTTAGACACAAACTAATCTGTAGGGATATCCCCAGACAACCATTCCCACTGACTTGCTTCTAGGTGCTCACCTAATAGCCACACACGGTGCCTCTGGAGTTGACCCATCACATAAGGGATGCTGCTATTCCGCAGGATGTAAGCGTCATGCACTGAGCCAGGGAGCATGGAGATGTACTGGTCTGACAGACATACCATCTGTACATTCATGGAATGATAACTCTTCCGGTTTCTGTACACCTGTGAAGGGGGGGGGGGCAAAGCCACATGGGTCCCATCAATGGCACCTATGATGTTGGAGATGTGTCCCAGAGCATAGAAGTCACCTTTCAATGTAGGCAAATCCTCCACCTGAGGAAAAACGATGTAGCTCCGCATGTGTTTCAGCAGGGCAGACAACACTCTTGACAGCAAGTTGGAAAACATAGGCGGGGACATCCCTGATGCTATGGCCACTGTTGTTTGAAAAGACCCACTTGCAAGGAAATGGAGCACTGACATCACCTGCACTTGAGGGGGGATTCCTGTGGGATGGCGGATTGCTGACATCAGGTCTGGCTCCAACTGGGTACACAGTTCCTGGACTGTGGCACGGTCAAGCCTGCATGTGATAATCACATGTCGCTCCTCCATTGTCGACAGGTCCACCAACAGTCGGTACAATGGAGGATGCCGCCATCTCCGCACATGTCCCAGCGGATGGTGCCTTTGAAGGACAACAGCGAGCACAGAGTCAAACAACTCAGAGGTACGTACCCACAGTTTACCCAGAACACCATTCATACACAAAAGGTGGCCTGGATGTGTGTTGAGTATAGGCCTAGGTATGTGTTACGCAGTTGAAAATGAAGTCATGTGGGCCCCTGAAATGGCAGCTGCCTGACCTCTAAAGTGGGACAATGGGATGTGATGTAACTCCGCTGGCGTTGTACACCGTCGCCGTAGGCGGTGGAAGACCGCAGCGCAATGCTGCATTGGTTAACATTGGACCCTATGGGTCCCAGAAGCCAATGACGATGTACGCCGGCGGTGACGGTACGCACCGCCGCGGACGTGACCGCCATTTTCTATCTGTTCAATCACTAGATACCTGATCTTTGACAGGAGAGGACCTACACTGCAAGTGCTGCTGTGACCTCGGTCTGGAAGAGACAATGGCTCGAGTATCTGGGGAAAGGGTCCCTGCCTTCACATCGGAGGAGTTGGAGACGCTACTCTACGGTCCTCCAGACAAACAGGTAAGTACACAGGGAACATGTTGTATTGGGCTATGCCTGTGTGGAGAGGGCTGGATGTAAGAAGGAAGGGGGGAGAGTGCTGCGTGCATGAAAGACAGTGAATGCATGTGCCACATTGCAAGGGTAGGGATGGGGGCCAATCAGTTTGACGGTGCAGTTGGTAATTACTTACTCTTTCCCCAGTACATTTCATGTAGGTCAGCGCCCACCAGAAAAAAGATATTTGGCATGCCATCGCCAAGGACATCCGGACCCTGGGGATCTACCACAGACAGAGCACCCACTGCCGGAAAAGATGAGAGGACATTCGCCGCTGGAGCAAGAAGACAGCGGAGGCTCAGCTGGGGATGGCCTCTCAACGTGGGAGGGGTGCCCGTCGCACCATGACCCCCCTGATGTTCAGGATCCTGGCGGTGGCCTACCCGGAGTTGGATGGGCGCTTGAGGGCATCACAGCAGCCACAAGGTGGTGAGTACACTCTCATTCTGCTGACATTGCGCGCAGTGGAGGTGTCTGGGTGGGGAAGGTGGGCTGTGGATTTCCCTAGGCCAGGGCGAGTTCCGTAGGCAAGGCCACTCTGTAAGGCTGGCAATGTGGCACTCCATCCCACCTCTGTAGAGTGCCAAGTACACCTAGTCATGCCCCTGTGTCATCTATGTGTGCAGATGTCGTCCATAGCCTTGTAGGCCATTTCCCAGGAATTGAACAGTGGAGCCCAAGAGCGCGGCGTAGTGCAGGGGGCTTCTGTGTCTGTCGTGTCCGCCAAAGGTAGCGGTAATGCATGCACTCAACATGTCTTTCTTCTGTCGTCTCTCCCCCCTTTTTGTGGTTTCCCTGTTCTTGTGTGCATTAGCATCATCAGGCAGAAGAGCAGTGGCACAGAGCACCAGGGGGCTGCATCCCACATGGCCATGGAGGGCCACACTACGGACTCGGACTTCACCAGTGGGACGGAGGGCGAGGGGAGCTCCACGGCGGGGACAGGAGCTGACACCAGTGACACGGACTTGTCCTCTGATGGGAGCTCCCTTGTGGTGGCGGCAACATCTGTGCCACCCCCATCTACAGGTACAGCCTCCACCCCCCCTTCCAGCACCGCCCTCCCAGCAGCCCCTCAGCCTTTGTCCAGTGCCCGCTCACGCGGGAGGGTGGGCATCACCTTCGCCCCAGGCACCTCAGGCCCTGCCCCAGTCACCCTTGCTGCCCTCAGTGAGGAGGCCATTGACCTCCTCAGGTCCCTCACTGTTGGGCAGTCTACCATTTTGAATGCCATCCAGGGTGTAGAAAGGCAGTTGCAACAAACAAATGCATTCCTGGAGGGCATTCATTCTGGTCAGGTGGCCCTTCAGCGAGCTTTTCAGACTCTGGCCTCAGCACTGATGGCAGCCATTGTCCCTGTGTCTAGCCTCCCCCTCCAACTTCCTCCACCCTGACCCAATCCCCTGTACCTCAGCCTATCCCAAGCACACCTACAGACCAGCATGCACACACGTCAACACACAAGGGAAGCTCAGGCAAACATAAGCACCACACATCCCACAGGCACTCACGCAAGCATCAGACACATGCAGACACACCAACATCTACTGCCTCCACTGTGTCCCCCTCCTCCTCGTCTCCCTCCTCCCTCCCAGTCTCGTCTACACTCACACCTGCATGCACTACCTCTACAACCACTACGTCCCTCTACAGCACACCCACCACCACACCCCGCTCACGTGCAGTCACCACCCCCACTACCGATCACACGTCCCCTGTGTCCTCTCCCAGTGTGTCTGTGACGACCCCTCCCAAGATACATAAACGCAGGCACACACCCACCCAACAGCCATCCACCTCATGACAGCCTCCAGCGCATGCACCTTCACCCAAAGTCACAAAACGAACACCTCCTACAACCACCACCTCTTCCTCCGCTCCCAACCCCCTCCAGCTACCCGTCCCAGCGTGTCCAAAAAACATTTCCTGTCCAACCTTGACCACTTTCCCACACCTCCCCCACCCCGTCCGTCTCCTAGGTCCCGAACTAGCACCTCAGCCACATCATCTCCGGGACCAGTGGTGCCTGTAGTCACCGGAATCTGGAGTGCACTGGCCACCAGGGCAACCAGTGTGGCACGGAGCCACAGCACAGACAGTCCCCCACCTGTGAAGCATCAGAAGTTGGCCAGTGCCCGGCGGGAGAGGAGGAAGACTCCAGCCACCAAAGCCACTCCCAGGGGTCCCGGTGGGAGTGTGGAGTCAGCTGTGACACCATCCAAGGTGGGGAAGGGCCACGAGAAACCCGGCAAGTCTGGGAAGAGCAGCACGACGGAGAAGACCGCCATCATCCCCGCTGCCCAGGAGGCCACCTCCAGCACCAGCCCAGCTGCCAAGGACAGGCCCGCCATCTCAAGCACCGCTGAACAGGGCACCGCTGTCTCAAGCACCGCTGAACAGGGCACTGCCATCTCAAGCACAGCTGAACAGGGCACCGCCATCTCAAGCACCGCTGCACAGGGCACCGCCTTTTCAAGCACCGCTGAACAGGGCACTGCCGTCTCAAGCACCGCTGAACAGGGCACCACCCTCTCAAGCACTGCTGAACAGGGCACCGCCGTCTCAAGCACCGCTGCACAGGGCACCGCCGTCTCAAGCACCGCTGAACAGGGCACCGCCGTCTCAAGTACCGCTGAACAGGGCACCGCCGTCTCAAGCACAGCTGAACAGGGCACCGCCATCTCAAGCACCGCTGAGCAGGGCACCGCCATCTCAAACACCGCTGAACAGGGTACCGCCATCTCAAGCACCGCTGAACAGGGCACCGCCATCTCAAACACCGCTGAACAGGGCACCGCTGTCTCAAGTACTGCTGGCCCATGAGCGGCAAGGGCACTGACGCAACTGAGTCCGTCATGGGGAGAATGATGCACTCTGGGCACAGAGCCCCCTCCAGAGCCAGTGGAGATTGTCATCCACTACCTCTGTCCTTAGCAGGATGAAGCACTCTGGGCACCATGCCCCCTCCAGAACCTCTGGAGAGATCCATCCACTACCTCTGTCCTTGGCAGGATGAAGCACTCTGGGCATCATGCCCCCTCCAGAACCAGTGGAGACTGTCATCCACTACCTCTGTCGTTGGCAGGATGAAGCACTCTGGCCACCATGCCCCCTCCAGAACCAGTGGAGACTGTCATCCACTACCTCTGTCCTTGGCAGGATGAAGCACTCTGGGCACCATGCCCCCTCCAGAACCAGTGGAGACTGTCATCCACTACCTCTGTCCTTAGCAGGATGAAGCACTCTTGGCACCATGCCTCCTCCAGAACCAGTGGAGAGATCCATCCACTACCTCTGTCCTTGGCAGGATGAAGCACTCTGGGCACCATGCCCCCTCCAGAACCAGTGGAGACTGTTATCCACTTGAGAGACTGTGGCTTTGCACTCCCCATGGTTGAACAGTGGGCAAACCACACCACCCACTTGGGAGACTTGAGAGACTGTGGCTTTGCACTTCCCAGGATTGAACAGTGGGCAAACCACCCACTTGAGAGACTTGAGAGACTGTGGCTTTGCACTCCCCAGGATTGAACAGTGGGCAAACCACCCACTATAGGGACTTGTGAGACTGTGGCTTTGCACTCCCCAGGATTGAACAGTGGGCAAACCACCCACTGTAGAGACTTGAGAGACCGTGGCTTTGCACTCCCCAGGATGGAACAATGGGCATGTGGCCCCCTCGTAGATTTGGTGTCGTGCACTCAAGCGGCTGAGGTGCCCCCTTTCCCTCCCCCTGAGGTGCCTGTTTAGTTGTTCTCTGATGCCCTTGCAGTGTTCTCTCCGTCATGGTCGGGGATCTTGTGTGGGCCTCACCCATACCGTGTGGTCCCAGTGTTCCACGGACTTTATTAGAGCACTACCTGGACTACTATGCTTGGTATATATTTTGTTCCCGGTGTATAGATATATTTCTGCCTACTTGCTTTTAATATATTACAATGGTTACACACATTTTCTATTGTCTTTGCATTCTTCCGGGGGGTTTGGGGGGTGTAACTCTGATGTATTGATATGCATTAGTGTGTGTGTTGTAGTGGGTGAGGCTGGGGGTGTTGCGTGTGTATGTCCCTGCTTTTTCCCTCCCCCCTCACCTGTGTTGTAGGTGCAGTACCCACTGTGGTCTTTGCCGCCGGCGTTCGTGCTCGTGGTAGAGGAGGAGGAAGACTATTGCAGGGAGAATTTGGAGTTCCGGATCCATGGCGTCCTCGTTCCTCGTGGGGTGTGTAGAGGTGAGCGTTTTTCCTTCAGGATTCCTGTTTCCGCCGTGTTTTTATCCGCGGTGAATCCGCCCCGGAAAAGGTGGCGGATTGGCCTGTCATAATAGTGTGGATGGTACATTGTCTCCCGCCTGTCTGTTGCTGGTGACCGCCGCACTGTTTGTTTGTACCGCCGTGGCAGTCGGAGTGTGAAAGTGGCTGTCTTTGTTGGCGGTTTCCTCCACGGTCGTAAGTGCAATTTTTATACCAGCCGGCCTGTTGTCTTACTGCCGCTTTAACACCGTCCGCCAGGGTTGTAATGACCACCTCTGTCTATCCCCTCTAAACCACTGTTCGACACTGTTTGACACTCAAAGGCACTCTACTGAACTTCTCCCTATGATACTCCACTATATGACACCTCACTCCATTCTTCAAATCTCTCCTCCACTATACTCTATGACACTCCACTTGATGATATTCCACCCTATGACAATCTACTTCACCCTACTCTACTATTCAACATGCGATTCCACTGTTCAACTCGCAGCTCCAGTCTAAGACATTTAAATTTGCTATATGAGACACCATGCCACTACACTATATAACACTTTACTACACTGTATAGTACACTACTATACTCCTCTCTATTCCAATCTGCAATACTCCACTCTATGACAATAGACTTTACAACACCCTCCTCCAGTGTTCTGTATAACACTCCACATAACAACTCTCCCCTGGGACACTGGACTCTGCGATTTGAAACACATTTTTTAAAAACATTACATTTCAATGAAAGCCCCAATGGTCAAAGCTTGGTTATCGTTACGAAAACTTAATTTCCCTCTACAAACCAACTTAAATCTACCCAAACGTTTAAAATTCTAAAGTTCAAGTTATAAATTTCATTAACAATTTATCCAACACCTTCAAATTATGATAAGTAGCGGACCTTGTTACACACTCTTTTCAGCTTGCTAACCAGACAACACTAGCTATAACTCTCCACTTCCCCATGCACTGTGTTCTTACAAATAATAATACTCCATTGTACAACAATGCACTGGTCGAGATTCTCCACCACTCTACTGCAGGATATTAAACTTGACAACACTAAATTATACAACACTCTATTCCACTGAACTTCAGTCTGTGCCACTACACTCTACAACACTCTGCTACACTCTATGCCACTGTACAACAATCTACTCAATGACATTGTACTCCACCACACTCCATTTCATGACACTCTAGTTGACGACACTCAACTGTACAACATCCAGCTCTTCTGTTCGGCACACTACTGCACTGTACAATACACAGCTCCACTCAAATATACTATTCTCCATGATACAGCACACCATGCGATCCCACTGTAGAACACTTTACTCCACTGTATGCTTTGTCAGTCCACTCTACTTGACTCCACTCTATTTCACTCTACAATACTTCATTCTACAACACTAAACTCTATGACACTCTCCTTCACAGTCCTGTACTATACTCTACTTTACGACACTCAAATCAATGACACTCAACACTGCAATTTAAAACACACTTTTATTAAAAAATAAAACCATTAATAAACAATGAAAAAAAGGTTAAGGGTAATTTATAATTAGGAATACATTATATATTCATTCTAGACAAACCCAACTTAAAAGACACAAACATTAAAAATTGTAAAGTTAAAGTTAGAACGTTAATTTATAATTCACGCACCACCTTCAAATAACTAGAAGTCTCACCCCTCTGAACAAGTCTTGACAGCTCACTCATCACACTACATTAACTATAAATCATGCCTTTTCCCTGCACCGTTTATACCTTTGCATACTACATCACTTATAGCATGTGAAATCATAGCATTCATATCAATATTTATAACTTCTCCAGTGACAATATTGTCACAACAGAGTGCACGTTTGAGTGGTGAGTTGTAGTTAGTGTTGTCTGGTCCGGTTGGTAAGGTGAAAAGAGCGTGTAACAAGGTCCACTAAATATACTATTTTGAAGGTGGTTAATAAATTGTAAACAATCATAACTTCATAGAGAAAGGTGGGCGGTCCTAAAAGGATTTTTCCTTATGCTGTGTCTATGGGGACTTTGCAGTTTTTAGATAAGACTACAGCCTGAACCGCTGAACGGAATTACATTAAATTTGGCAGTAACCCAGATCTTGATTTAGGAAGAGCCCATTCCGTAATTTGAATATTATTAAAGGAAAAAATAATATTGATATCTAGGAATGCGGACCCTCTGAGGATCCTTGAGTACCCCTGGATCTGAGCAGAAATTAAGGCCTTGATTGGTTGGCTGCAACCTGAAAGGAAAGCTGTAGGGCCATTTCATTTCTCAACTGGGCCACCAGGGAGAAAATATAAATAAAATCATATATAAGGGGTCAGGATAGAGGGGCATATCCTGACCCCATAGGGTACATAGAGGGGTCTCTGAGGGACACCTTATGGGCAAACAATTGCCCTTTTCTTTTTTTTGGGCTGATCCCCGAATCCACTGTGGTGCACAGTGTGACCCCTCATGTAAATCTACAATGAATCTGTGGATCCGAAGCCCAATAGGAATAAAAAGAACTACCCCATACAACCACTGTGCACCGCCATGTCCTGCGGCTGACCCCCACCAGGCAGGACCACAGGCTATGCATCGCAGTGGTTGTATTAAAGTGTGATAATTATATATTACTTTATGTTAAAAAATTCACTAAAAAAACAAAGGTTACAGGGACCTTAAAGGTAAGTTTACATTTTACTCATATATTTATATGTATTTCGAGAAACTATTTCTTGGTCTAAGTAAAACTATAACAACCCTAACTATAACATTATATTTATATCTATATCTATCTCTCACTCTCTCTCTCTACCTCTCTCTCTCTCTCTCTCTCTCTATATATATATATATATATATATATATATCTCAATCACCTACTGGTGGTTGCCAGGAGATAGTTATAGTTAGGACCATGTTTCCATAGTAAAAGCGTTTTTTGACTTGCCTATATGTTTGGTGTCATTTGACTGATCTTCACTAAATTTTTCAAAAAAAGTGTACCTTTGACCTGTCAAGTGGGGGCCAAGAAGAAGGAGGGGGGAGTAAAAAAAAAATGCATTTCCCATGTTAATTGCTATAGACGATTTAATTTGCCTAAAAGGTAGCTGTTGGTCTGCAGATGTGCCTTTTTCTTATTTGGTGTAAATCCATGAAGTAGTTTACAAGAAAGTACGAAAAATTCAAATTTGTAGATCTAGTGTCGTGAATAATTTGCAGTTACACGACTGATACACAACTATTCACGAATGCGCATGTGAATGGAAGCGCTATAATTGGACATGAATAATTACATTACATCCATATAATTTTGCCACCCCCTTACCAATATTACACTCCCACTCACACTTGAATTTTTACTCAGGCATTCATCTAATCACATATACTATGCATCCCAAGCCCAGCCACCTCATCACATACACTACAAAATGCAACAGGAAAAAAGATCTCCAATTTCGACAATTGTGTTGCGGGCTTTGATGCTCACTAAAGAAATGTCTGTCCACTTTCTTCAGGACCACCTTTAGAAAATGTTCTACACTGGTGGATATATGGGGGATAGTCTGCAAAACAAACATGTACAGATACGCAACTAGTCAGACCGAAACATGTGTAAACAGCATAGTGTCTTGTTCCAAAAAAAAAAATGTTTGAGCTATGCAACAAGAAATGTGCACCATCGCCTAAGGGTAAAAAGTGATATCCCGAAGTGGTCTGCTGAATGTCCGTCTCCTTGTAACCTGTGAGACAAAATAAGCTATTCACCAAGTCCTCGTTCTCAGGTGATCAAATCACATACTTACAATTAGCGGGACGTGCACAAATATAGAAGTGGCTTATAGCTGGTGATATCTCACAAGGCTGTGCCAGGTTCAGATTCCACAGAGTGCAAACCCAAGACTTAGCTTTCTGCCGCTATGATTTTACTGTGTTTTCGAGAGAGAGCACAGGCACTTTAGCACTGGTTTACAATGGTAAAGTGCACATAATTCTAATGCCAACAAAAAAAAATCAGAAAAAGGGAGAGTTGAAGGCGGAACGTTTGGTGGTGACCCTGCAGAGAGGGTCAGGGCCACCATTAAAGAATTGTAAACCTGCCTTGAAGTATGTAGATTGTTACACATTTTAGTACTTCAAATTTCTTGCACTGGTACTGTTTGTGATATCTGCTATAGTTTTCAACCAGGTTGTTGTGTCCTATTTGTATTCAGTTACTGAAAACTAAAATCTAAGCCTCACAGTATAAACATCTTTCATTTTGCGTATGACCTAACTGAGAGAGCAGTTGTAAAAAATTGAGTTGTAGGTTGACCGGGGTGTTAATCCGGGTCAAGCAACAGCTACAATCCCTTTCATTGTGTACTACAAAAGTCACTAAATTAACCTGTGCTTAACCCTCTGGTAGCTTGGCACAAAAGTAGTCAATGTACTACACAAGAGAAATCCCACACCAATTTAGAAAAATAGAGTACATTTTAATAAATTATCAGGCACCAAAAGTCCAATCTGTAGATCAGAGATATGGAATTTCGAAGATTTAGCTAGAAACAGTGCCTGGAGGTTCAAAGCGGCAACTGGATATCTGGTCATGCCGAACTGGGAAAAAGTCACATTTCTGGCTGTACTGTGATGGAGTAGAGGTCAAATACATGGTCCAAGTTAGGCCTCCTGACAAAAGGTGCGGAGCAATGTGAAGTATTGCGTGGAGATGCATTGTTCAGCAGCAGTTCCGAGGGAGATGCAGTGGTGATGCAAGGTGTGTGCGTTGAGATGTGTCAAGGCAGTTCCAAGGAGCAGACTGCAATGCAAAGTCAAGAGTGAAAATTGCTTCCTGCAGCGGGAGTTCTGAGGGGCTACAGGCTGCGATATGAAGTCTTGCAGAAAGGATATGCTATGCAACAGTTTCAATGCAGAGTCTTGCAAGGTGATGAATCACACTGTGTCAGTTCTGCTGGGACCACAGAAATGCTGGCAGAGCACCTTCAGATCCACCTCTAAAGGTCCAGGACAGGGATGCCACTACTTGTGGGTGCAGGACTCACAGGTAGCAGAGTCAGGTGCTGGGTTCAAAGTTGTTGGAGCCTGTTTTGTTCCTGAGGCTCTGATCAGGAGGCCAGCCAACTGCCCCTTGGAGTCACTCTGGTGCTCCTGGGTTCAAGATGCAGATCAAGTTGTTCACTCAGGCAGCAGTACAGCAGGCAGCAGGCCACAGGCCCACAGAATATTGGTCCTTCTTGCAGAATAGCACAGTAGTCCTTCTTATTCTTTCACAGGTCCAGAGGGGTACTTAAGAATGAGTCTCATGGTCCTCTTTTTATAAATTGTGCCTTCTTTGAGAGGTTTTTGGAGAATTCCTTCAGAAGTGCTTGAAGTTCCCTGACTTCCCAGCCATGGCTCTCAGCTGATTGCATGAACAATTCAGGGGTGACAAGTCCCTTGTGTAGAGGTAGAGCATAGCCTATTCCGTTTCAAGTGGATCTGTGCTCAGCTCCGTCACCCCATACAGTCAGTTGATGGCCCATCTAGGCACAGCTAATTCAACTATTGTGTGGCTTTCTGGTAGGAATAAATAAAGTCCAGCTGCCAACTTCAGTGAGTCATGTGACCCAGGATAGGCGGTAGGCATTAAACCATTTAGGGCAGGAAAATGCCAACTTCCTAAAATGGCATTTTGAAAATTGTAACTTTAAATCCGACTTTATTATTAAAGAGGATTTTTCATTACAATTTCTCATACATTATACATGAAATGATAGCCTGTCCCCAAACATAAGTTAGCACTTATCATTGTTCCAAGGCAACCCAGTGTTATTCTATGGGAAAGGTAGTTTTCACTACCAGGGCATGTGTAACCTAAAAGTACATGTCCATCCTTCTGTCTAGGGCCTACCTTTGGGGTGACTTATATGCAATAAAATGGGAGCTTAAGGCTTGACAAGGGGCTTATATTACCAAGTTGAATTCATTTAGGTTGCACTAACAAGCCTGGGCATGTTTTAAGTGGTTACTAAAGTGGGTGGCACAATCAGTGCTGCAGGCCCAATACTAGCATTTAATTTACAAACCCTGGGTATATGGTATACCACTCTATAAGGGGCGTATAAGTAAATTAAATATGCCAATAAGAAGTAAGCCAATTTTACCATGTTTAGGGAGGGAGCACAAGCGCTTTAGCATTGGTTAGCAGTGGTGAAGTGCACAGACTGCTAGGGCAAAAGGTTTGGGGGAAGACCATCCTAAAGCTGACAGGTCTAACACAGGACATAATAGGCAATGGGACCTTGAGTCACCTGAAAATCCCATTCTATATTACAAGCCAAGAGAATAAAGAGTTAAGTTAGAAATGTTATAGCATGGGAGTACAGACCTTGCAATCTGTGACAGTTTTGATGACATTGTCCAACAATGTGATGACCAAACACTGATGCAATTGGATCAGATAGGGAGGTAAGTGGAGCACCAAGAGAATACTTAAAAGTCCCTCATCTTGCATACCCAGTTGCCCTACAACTTTGCAAGTTGTTTTCTAAAGACATATGTCACACAGAATGAGGAAGGATCCATACTGGACTAGTGGACACAATAAACATAGTTCAGATTTACTTTGAGACTTTAGGAAAGATTCAAAGACAGTAAACTCTAGGGGCATGATTTTGAGTTTGGGGGATATGGTACTCCACCACAAATGTAACAGTGTACTATATCTGTACAAGGGAACTAGCAGGATGATCTGTCAAGGGAACCAGCGGGGTGAAACAGGGACAAGACTGAATAACTGGGTTTGTATGTGGTCTCTGAAGGGACTATAAACAAGCGAGTACCTGAAGGCTGGTAGGGAAACAGAACAGAAACAGGTTGGAACAGACTGTGAATAGGACACTGGAAGTCTGCAGGGAAAACACAAATACAAACAACAGGAAGATAAAGCAGGGAAACAATTAACAAACTACCATAAGTGAAAGTTTGTCTGCTGCTCAGAAATGTTCTATTTGTGAGGTGAAAAAACATCTTGCATGAAAGCAAGGTGCATATTAACCTCACAGAATTCTGAAAGACACCCAGCAGCTCCCAGGGAGAAGGAGTGTAGGGCAGTCCTATCTGTCAGTAGCCAAGCTATGGAGTGTAACTGGAATCCTTGGAAGCATGGACAATCAGAATCACAATATAATCAGAGGTCAGAACAAAGAGAACTGAACAAGGAACACCAAAAGAGAAACTGGGTTCAGGAAAAAGCAGGACTGGAATCAGTGTCAGAAACAGGACTGCAATATGGAGAGCTGAAAACAAGGCTAGGAAAGATCTACACTCAAATAAGGTAAGGCAATAACATGCAGTCAAGCAGGAATACAGAACACTAGGCAAGGAGTATGTGTATAACAGGGCAGATCAAGAAGAGTACAGACAGGACACTATAGTCAATAGAGATTGACACTCAGACAAGGCAAGACAGAAATAGGCAGGCAAAAAGGAACACAGAACACAAGGCAAGGAGAGGCGTATTACGGGCGGAAGAAAGAGGGTACAGACAGGAGAAAATTATCAATAGCTAACACAGGAAAAAGATGCAGGGAAATAAGGGACAGAAGCAGATAGTACAAAATACCCCAAATCAGGTAAATGGGTTCAGAGAATACCAGAAACAGAACCAAGGAACACGCCTGTAACAACAGCAGCAGGAACCCAACAGAGCACAAGGAGAATCAACAGAAGTCAGTTACAAGCCACTGCACTCACTCTGCGCTCAGAGAGCTGAAATAGCTGGAGGCTCAGGGTAGGAGCATTGGTGTAAGGAATGAACCAGGCACAAGTAATCAGGGAATCCCCAATTAAATGAGAGCTGAGCTCTGGCTGTTAAGGAGAGAAGACCAGGGAAACCAGGAGACACAAGAAGGCGATTAGGAAAGCTTAGAATGGGGTATGGATCTGAGCAAACATAGAGCAGGGTCCAGAATGCAAATACAAATAGGTCAGAATAACCATAGGTTTCAATAACCAATCTAGTGCATAGGAAACCACCACCAGAAAGTGATCTAGGAAGGGTCTGAACACAGAAGGAACTACAAGGACCATAATGCACCAGGGACATGGAACAGAAACCTTGACTAAAAGGTAAACCAAAACCAGTACTGAAGGGTTGATGTGTTTATTGACTTGTTTATTGACATGCTGATTTAACCACTTGGGTGCCCTGATGTAATGGTTACGTCCTGGGCACCACCGCTCGGGTGTCCAGGATGTAACCGTTAGGTCCAGATATGATCCCTCAGGGGAAGCGCTAGCACTCCCCCCGGGGGCGTCTCACCCACCTCCTCTGGGCAGGTATGGAAGGAGAATCACTTCCCCTTCCAGGCCTGCCCCAACCTGACCCCACCTGTGGCATCTGATGACGTCAGCGCACGATCGGGTGCTAATGTCATCAGATGCTTCCCTCTCTGTGCTGGAAGATCAGCTTCCAGTGCCGATCGGAGGAGAAATGCAAAAACATTTCTCCTCTGATCACGTGGAGGGGATGAGAGAGGCATGAAAGGAGAGGAAAGGCCTTTCCTCTCCTTTCATGTCTCTCTCAGCATTTCTACTGCCTGATCGCAATGCGATCGGGAAGCAGAAATGCCACTAAACACCAGGGAATAAAAAAAATATATATTTACACATAAGACGAGCAGCCCGTTGGGAAAGGGCAGCTCCCCAGGGGTGCAAAATATTTTTAGGCCTTTTCTGCCCCCCTGTTTCACGTGATGGGAGTGACCCCTTAGGCAAATTTGTTGTAGGCCATTTCTGCCCCCGTTGGGGGAAGATCGGCGTCTTGTAATTAGGCTGATCTGCCACCGGGGGCAGAAAACCCTAGACATCAGGGATCTTTTAATTTTGTTTATTTGATTTTTTTACATGTGGAGAACGACTCCTTAGGCAAGGGCGAGCCCCAGGGGTACAAATTGTCTTTAGGCCACTGGGGGCAGATCAGCCCATTTTCATTACGCCCATCTGCCACCAGGGATTTTTATTTTTTTGCATCAATTTCACGCAAAGGGAGCGACCCTTTAGGCAAGAGTCGTTCCCCGGGGGATACATTTATTTTAGGCCCTTTCTGCCCCCTTTGGGGGCAGATCGGCCTATTCCTGTTAGGCCTATCTGCCCCCAAGGGGGCCAGAAACCACTAGGTCTCAGGGATTTTTTTTTTGCACCAATTTTAGGCAAGGGGAGTGCCACCTTAGGCAAGGGTCGCTCCCCTGGGAAGGGCACATTTATTTGAACCCATTTCTGCTCCCCTTGGGGGCAGATCGGCCTATTTCTATTAGGCCAATGTGCCCCCTGAGGGGCAGAAACCACTTAGGCACCAGGGATTGGTGAGTGTATTTTGTTTGGGGAGCAGCCCCTTGGGCAAGGATCACTCCCCATGAGGGGCACATTACTGTTAGCCATATCTTCCCCCCTTGGGGCAGATTGGCCTATTTTTGGAAGGCCCATCTGCCCCAAAGGGGGGGGGGCAGAAAGCCCACCAGAAAGCAGGGAAGATTTTTTTTTTAAAATAGGAGGGTGGGGGTATAGTCATACCCCCACCCCAAATAAATGGGGCCAAAGTTGTTCTGCCCACCAGTGGGCAGATAGGACAATTACCCCCGATCCACACCCCAGGGGGCAAAAAGTCTACTAGATGCAAGGGATTAAAAACAACAAAAAAACATAGTGGGGTGGTGGCTACTAACCAGTATGGGACTGGTTATGCCCCACCCCAACTGAAAAGGGTAAAAGTTTTTCAGCTCTCCCCCGCACACTCAAACATCTTATCCCACAGCAAGCAAGAGGACAATTGATTATTTGGGGTTTTGGTTTTAGATTTGGGACATGGGAGCTTGGCTAACTCTCAAAATCGTCCCACTTGGAATGGTGCAGGCTGCACTTTTTGGATTTTAGGGTGCTGCCATCTAGAAAAATCCACAAGACCCAGACACATTTGAAAACTAAACATCTGGGTGATTCCATGGTGGTGTGCTTCACATGCACCCCACACCATTTTCTGAACCACAATGCCCTACAAACCTCTAACTAAGCTAGATATCAAACATTTATTCCCACATTTTTGTGATGGAACCTTCCGGAATCTGCAGGAATCCACAAATTTCCTACCACCCAGCACTGTCTCATTTATATGGATAAAAAGTCTGCCCCACTTGTAAGCCTAATTAATTTTTTTCAAACTGCTCTTTTGGACCAGCTTTGGTTCCCCCTTCATTTTGACATGTTTTTGGCTCTTCCCTGTCACAGGCACTTGGTCCAGCTACAAGCAAGGTATCATTTTACCAGGAGACTGAGGGGAAGCTTGGGTGGTAGGAAATGTGTCCCAGTGCAGTGATCCCACACAGAAATGTGGGAAAAATTTGATTATTTTAGCTAAATTTGAGGTTTGCTGAGGATTCTGGGTAAGAAAACACTGGGGGATCCACGCAAGTCACACATCCCTGGATTCCCTTGGGTGTTCAGTTTTCAGAAATATCTGGGTTTGGTAGGTTTTCCTGTATGGCTGCTGAGCCGAGGACCAAAAACACAGGTGCCCCCCACAAAAACAGGTAGTTTTGTATTTGGTCATTTGGATGTGTCCAGATAGAGTTTTGGGGGATTTACTTTCACGGGCACTAGGCCTACCCACACAAATGAGTTGCCATTTTTATCAGACACTTGGGGGAATTCTGGGTGGAAGGAAATTTGTGGCTTCAGAACTTTCAGTCAGCGAAATGTGAGGAAAAAGTGTTTTTTTGAGGTTTGCTAAGGATTCTGGGTAACAGAACCTGTGAGAGCCCCACAAGTCACCCCATCCTGGATTCCCCTAGGTGTCTAGTTTTCAAACATGCACAGATTTGGTAGGTTTCCCCAGGTGCCAGCTGAGATGGAGGCAAAAATCCATAGCTTGGCACTTTGCAAAAAGCAAATCTGTTTTCCTTGGGAAAATGTAATGTGTCCATGTTGTGTTTTTGGGGATTTCCTGTTGTGAACACTAGGCCTACCCACACAAGTGAGGTGCCATTTTTATCAGGAGACTTGGGGAACGCTGGATGGAAGGAAATTTGTGGCTCCTCTCAGATTCCAGAACTTTCTGTAACCGAAATATGAGGAAAAAGTGTTTTTTGGCCAAATTTTGAGGTTTGAAAATGATTTTGGGTAACAGAACCTGGTGAGAACCCCACAAGTCACCCCCATCGCGGATTCCCTAGGTGTCTAGTTTTTGAAAATGCACAAGTTTGGTAGGTTTCCTTAGGTGCCGGCTGAGCTAGAGGCCAAAATCCACAGCTAGGCACTTTGAAAAAAACAGCTCTGTTTTCTTTGGGAAAATGTGATGTGTCCACTTTGTGCTTTGGGGCATTTCCTGCCATAGGCACTAGGCCTACCCACACAAGTGAGGTACCATTTTTATCAGGAGACTTGGTGAAATGCTGGGTGGAAGGAAATTTGTGGCTTTTCTCAGATTCCAGAACTTTCTGTCACTGAAATGTGAGGAGAAGATGTTTTTCGGCCACATTTTGAGGTTTTCAAAGGATTCTGGATAACAGAACCTGGTGAGAGCCCCACATGTCACCCCATCCTAGATTTCCCTAGGTGTCTAGTTTTGAAAAATGCACAGGTTTAGTAGGTTTTCCTAGGCGACGGCTGAGCTAGAGATCAAAATCCACAGCTAGGCACTTTCCAAAAATCACGTCAGTTTTCAATGTAAAAATGTGATGTGTCCATGTTGCATTTCCTATCGCGGGCGGCAGGCCTACCCGAGCAAGTGAGGTACCATTTTTATCGGGGGACTTAGGGAAAAACAGAATAGTAGAACAAGTGTTATGGCCCCTTGTCTATCTCTACACTTTTTCCTTCCAAAAGTAAGACAGTGTGTAAAAAAGATGTCTATTTGAGAAATATTTTTACAGAGGAGTTCATTTTTCACTGGAGACTGTTACACCCAGGCTTCAACTTCCTAAGTAGCCTCTGTAGAGAGTGTGTGGTCACATAAAACCCAGCCATGCACTTCTTTCTCCTTGTTGACAGGTCTTTGTAGAGAGAGGAGTCTTTTATCAAAGTCTACTGACCACAGTTGTTGGCCTGTTATGTATAAACTGTTGTTAAATGTCTAGATTTTCAGTGATAAGTATGTGAGAAAAAGAGATAAATATGATGTGTTTTGGGTTTCTTATGTAGGTCTTTGGGCCAGGTCAATATGCCATCTAAACAAAAGAGAAATAGGAAAAAGTGAGGGAGTAAAACAAAACTTGGAAAAGATGGTTAAAAAAACATCAAAATTGGGTCAGAGTATGCAAACTTTTGTTAAAAAAATAATAAGCACATGTAAAATTTCAAATGCAGTTGTTACACACTTTGAAAATGTATTGAAAAGGAGCATAACATCAGAAACATTTTAAAGAAAAAAAAATTGAAGAAAAATCTGCAGCAAAGTAAATTAAGAAGCAAACAATTCAAAGAACTTTCGTTAGAAGCTTGTTCACAGTACAGCTGCTAAAAACATGAAGTCCATGAAACATTGAAGAAGAGAAATGCAATACACAGATAAAAAAGGGATTTTTTGACAGTCAAGTAGAGAACGCATTTAGGTCAAAGAGAAAGTTGTTTGTTCTGATGTTAAACAGAATGCTCTGTTTAGTTAGACTGGTTAATCCACTTAAAAAGAAGTGTCGACAAATGTTGAACGTTAATAGAACAAACTTTTACAATGTTCTCCATGGAGAGTGGAAACATACCTCCAGTTCTGAGTAATTATTTTTTAAGGAGGAGACCTATTTTCAAGAAAAATAGGTTAGTGTTTACAATTCATACAGATGGCTGTGTATGTGGAAACAATGAGTAAATACCCCCATAGCAAGAAAAATGAATGCCTAGAGATATAGAAGAATAATAACTCATGATTCTTTTGGGCAGCATCTCTTGGCAGCAGTTTATGAGTGGTAATGTAGGAAAATTTGTAACATGAGACAAGACTGCACTGATAAATTTAGAGTGTTCTTAACTAAGTACAGCAGAGGAGCTGTGAAACAAAACATCAAGATTTTACAATGCCTTTGTCCTTGTCAAGTTAGAAAAATGACAAATCCAAAGTGACATTCTTTGGCTTGCTTATAAAAGAAGATTTGTTACATCACTTTCCATTATGTATGGATGTTGTCTGTCTACCACACTAGAATGTGTAACGCTGTAAGAGGGTAGTATTTTGTCAGAAGTCCAGCACTGCATTTAAAAAAACTAAATAACACATTGGCCTCCCAAAGGGTCCCCCTGTCCGCAACTGCCTGGTAACAAAGGAACCCGACGTCTGGACCAAGCACTGCACCAGCAGCCCCCAGGACCGAGAGGAACCACCTGCCAGTGCAGGAGTGACCAGCAGGCGGCCCTCATCCTAGCCCAGTCAGTGGCTGGCCAAAGAAGCCCCCCTTGTGTCCTGCCTGCATCGCCAGAGTGACCCCCGGGTCCCTCCATTGTTTTCGATGACAAACCCGACATCTACTTTGCACACTGAACCCGGCTGCCCCTGTGCCGCTGAGGGTATATTTTATGTGCCAATGTGTGTCCTCCCCAGTGCTCTACAAAACCCCCCTGGTCTGCTCCCCGAGGATGCAGGTACTTACCTGCTAGCAGACTGGAACCGGAGCACCCCTGTTCTCCATAGGCACCTATGTTGTTTGGGCCCTCTTTTGACCTCTGCACCTGACCGCCCCTATGTTGCTGGTGCTGAGGGTTTGGGGTTGCTTTGAACCCCGACCTGTGGGCCAGGAGACTGAACTTGTAAGTGCTTTACTTAGCTGAGAAACTAAACAATACTTACCTCCCCCAGGAATTGTTGATTTTTACAGTGTCCACTTTTAAAATAGCTTATTGCCATTTTTTCCAAAACTGTGTATACTAATGTGTTAAATCAAAGTTCTATACTTACCTGTGTGTAGTACCTTACAATTTATGTACTTACCTAAATTCTGAATCTCTGGTTCTAAAATAAATTAAGAAAATAATATTTTTCCCTATAAAAACCTATTGGCCTGGAGTTAAGACTTTGATTGTGTGTTCTCATTTATTGCCTGTGTGTGTACAACAAATGCTTAACAATACCCTCTGATAAGCCCTCTACTCGACCACACTACCACAAAATAGAGCATTAGTATTATGTAATTTTGCCGCTATCAACCTCTATGGGGAACCCTTGGACGCTGTGCACACTATCCCTCACTTTGAGATAGTATATACAGAGCCAACTTCCTACAGAGAGGAAGCGATTCTTCAATAGGACACTCACTTAGAAGAAACAAGCACATCGTCTCCTGTCTGACTCCATGCTGCTGCCAGTACCCTGAGCCATAGTCCCCACTGAGTGTAACAACCGGGACCGATGTCGCAGGTCCAAGGCCAACGCAGTGCCTCAAAAGTCACACAACAGCGTGAGTCATGAGTTCCATGTCTCAACGTGCGGGACACCAGACTGAAACTCCACTGCAGCATAGGTGGACCCGTGGTGTGATTGCGTCACCACGAAGTTGGCACCTCATGTCTTGACCTGGGGGATTCATTCACCCCACCTTGTCATAAGGAACCAATGCCATGCAACCAACTCTGCATCACCTCCCCTGCAACCACAAGGAACCGACACCTCACCTCCCCTGCCTAGCAGTAAGGAAACCACACCTCACCTCTCTGGTAGCAGTAAGGAACCGACACCGCACAAGCTCCAGCACCTATTCACCTCGCCAACTCTGTGCAACATCTTTGTGGTCTCGTTTTCCAAAGATAGTATATCTGGGGTCTGTGTGACTCTGTGACCGGCCCGCACTCCCTCTCGAGTAGCAATGGACTGTTGCGAACGACTCCATCAAAGACAGTGTGATAACCCTATTTGGAACTATTGTGTTTCTAATCTCTTTACTGAGATTTAGGCCCTCATTACAACCCTTGCGGTCGGTGTTAAAGCTGCGGTAATACCCCCAACATGCCGGCAGTAAGAAAAATGGAATTATGACCACGGGGGAAACCGCCAACACAGACAGCCACTTTAACACTCCAACCGCCACAGCGGTAGCAACAAATACTGCGGCGGTAACCGCCAACAGCCAGGCGGAAGACAATGTACTGCCCACTATATTATGACACACCAATCTGCCACCTTTTCCGGAGCGGTACTAACGCCATCGAAAGCACGGCGGAAACAGTACACAGAAGGGAAACAACTCACCTCTCGACACCCCAGGAAGAACCACAATGACATGGAGCCTGAACTAAAGATCTTCCCCATGCTGGTTTACCTCCTCGAACACGAACGTCGGCGAAGACGACCACAGGTGAGTACCGCACCTAGCACACAAGGGAGGGGGGGAGGAAAAAGAGAGTGACAGCCACATGCAACACCACCACCCTCGCCCCCAACACCATACACACAAACAGATGCAACAACATCACATATATACCCCGTAAGCCTCAGGAATAACTCAAGGACGAAAGGAATTGATTTAAGTGAGTGTAGTATTACAATTTGAGATACATTCATCCAGAAAGCACTAAACAGTATGTACAACATATACAAATGGAGGGAAAATGCCCACTCCAAAATGTCCGTGGCCCACAGGGCCATAACACATAGGCAAAGGCCACTCTTGACTCCTGCCTCAATATGGAGAGAACACTGCAGGGACATCAGATCAAAAACACACAGGCAGCTCAGGGGGACATGGAATGGGGGGGCACCTCAGCCGGAAGATGGTACAACGCCACTGCTCCTGGAGGGGGGCACATTCCCTCTGCGATGTCCTAGGGAGTGCAAGGCCACAGTCTCTAAACTGGTGGTTTGCCCACTGCTTGGTCCTGGGGAGTGCAAAGCCACAGTCTCTCAAGTGGGTGGTTTGCCCACTGCTTGGTCCTGGGCAGTGCAAAGCCACAGTCTCTCAAGTGGGTGGTTTGCCCACTGCTTGGTCCTGGGGAGTGCAAAGCCAAAGTCTCTCTAGTGGATGGCTGCTCCACTGGTTCTGGAGGGGGCCTTGTGCCCAGTGTGCTTCATCCTGGGAAGGAGGGGGTGAGTGGATGCCTTCTTCCACTGGTTCTGGAGGAGGCCTTGTGCCCAGTGTGCTTCATCCTGGGAAGGAGGGGGTGAATGGATGCCTTCTTCCATTGGTTCTGGAGGGGGCCTTGTGCTCAGTGTGATTAATCCTGGGAAGGAGGGGTGAGTGGATGCCTTCTTCCACTGGTTCTGGAGGGGGCCTTGTGCCCTGTGATGCTGATCCTGGATGGTGCAAGGTTATAGTCTCTCACCTGGGTGTTACATCTACAGATGTTGCAGAGGCTAGGATGCACTACAACCCATGTAGGCATGATTACACACTGCTCTCCAGTGGTGACAGCTGCTCAGTGAATGGCAGTTGCGGGGCTGACGGTGGTGCTGTCAGTGATGGGGGGAGGCTCCATCCCTTCCCCTGCAGCCTCGGATGGCTGCCCACTGGGGTTGCTGCTGCTGGCAGGGGTGATGCTGGCGGCGCAGGTTGCGGTGCTGGCAGCAGTGCAGGTGGCGTTGCTGTCAGTTGTGGGGGGAGGCTCCAGCCCTTACCCTGCAGCCTTGTACAGCTGCCACTGGGGCTGCTGCTGCTGGCAGTGGTGCTGCTGGCGGTGCAAGTGGCGGTGCTAGCAGCGGTGCAGGTGGCGGTGCTGACTGCAGTGCAGGTGGCGGTGCTGACAGTGGTGGGGGAAGGCTCCAGCCCTTCCCCTGCAGCCCCAGGCAGCTGAAATGCCATGGTTTGTGTTGTTTGGCCAGGTGCTGCTCCAGTTCCAGGCACCAGATCCATCCTCCCTGGAGCGTCAGTTATTTTTACATTGCTCTTGGCAGGTGTTGTCCCCTTTCTGCCCTTGGCAGATGGTGGTGCCTCCGTGCTACTGACAGCTGGTGTTCCCTTCCTGCTCTTGCTGGCTGGTGTTCCTTCCTTCCCCTTGCTGGCTGGTGGTGCATCCTTCCCCTTGCCCGCTGGTGTCCCATTCCTGCCCTTGCTAGCTGGCAACCCCTTCTTGCCTTTGGCAGGTGGTGCAAGCACACTGGCTGTTCTGGCTGGTGCCTCATTGGATCCTCTCACACCTGCAGTAGCTGCGGAAACTCCAGTGGCCGTGGGCTGGGTGGCTGAGGTGCTGGGCTGGGTTCAGGCCACCCTGGCCCGAAGTGAAGGACGAGGGGGGAGGGGCAGGAAATAGGTCAAGGGTGGAGAGGAAAAGCCTTTTAGGGACACTGGGGCTGGAAGAGGGTGAAGGTGTGGGAGTGGAGGAAGAGGGAGTGGTTGTAGGAGGTGTCTGTCTGCTGTGTTTGGGTGCAGGTGCATGGGCTGGATGCTGTTTTGAGGTGGATGGCTGTTGGGTGTCTGAGTGCTTGCTTTTGTGTACTTTGGGAGGAAGGGGCACAGACACAGTGGGAGAGGACACAGGGGACGTGTGCATGGATGTGGGGGTGGTGACTGCCAGTGAGGAGCGTGTTGTGATAGGTGTGCTGGTAATGGAGGTAGTGGATGAGTATGTAGTGCATGCAGGTGTGAGTGGAGATGCTCCTGGGAGGGAGGTGGAGGACGAGGAGGAGGTGGACACAGTGGAGGCAGTGGATGTTGATGTTTCTGCATCTGGGTGGTGCTTCTCTGAGTGCCTGTGGGATGAAGTGTGGTGCTTGTGTTTGCCTGAGCCACTTCTGTGTGTTGATTTGGGTGCATGCAGGTCTGAAGGTGTGCTTGGGATAGGCTGGGGTTAAGGGGAATGGGACTGGGTAGAGGAAGTTGGGGGGAGGCTAGAGACAGGAACAATGGCTGCCATCAGGGAGGAGGCCATAGCCTGGAATGCTCTCTGTTGGGCCGCCATGTCAGGTATGCATTTGTTTGTTGCAAATGCCCTGCTAGACCCTGGATGGCATTCATTATGATTGACTGCCCAGCAGAGAGGGATCTCAGGAGGTCAATAGCCTCCTCTTTGAGGGCAGCAGGGCTGACTGTGGTAGGGCATGAGGTGCCTGGGGCATAGGAGATGCCCACCCTCCTGGGTGAGCGGGCACGGGAAACTCGCAGAGGGGCTGCTGGGAGGGTGGTGCTGGTATGGGGGTGGCGGCTGTACCTGTCATTGGGGTGGCCACAGAGGTGTCCATCGCCAGGGAGCTTCCATCAGAGGAGGTGTCGCTGTCAGAACTGTCCCCACTTGTGTCTGTCGTGGTGCTCCCCTTGCCTTCCGTCCCACTGGTGCCCTCACCGTCGGTGGATTTGGCCTCCAGGCCCATGTGGGATGCAGCTCCCTCTGTCGCTGGTGCCTCTGCTCCTCTGCCAGATGATGCTAATGCACACAAGGACAGGGTGAAAAAACAAAAAGGGGGGAGGGACAGAGGATACACTTGGTCAATGCCAGCAACAACACTACCGTTGGCATATACAACTCACGGGGAACAGCCCTATGCACTAGGCCATGCATTACCAGTTACAATGCTAGTCACCATGGCATGGAGTACAATGCCTAACACCATTAGCTGCACACCTGAAACCCACAGCACCCTGCCCAGTAGTAGATGCCCACTAGCATTATTGGGGTTGGAGTACATCTGAGCTTGGCCATCATGGAACCTACCCTGCCATGTTCTTCCTGGCCTAGGGGCACCCACAGACCCACATCCCCCACCCAGGTAACACCTTAACACATGCAAATTCATGAATCTACATCTGTACTCACCCCCTTGAGGCTGCTGTGATGCCTTCAAGCGCCCATCCAACTCCGGATAGGCCACCACCAGGATTCGGAACATCAGGGGGGTCAGCGTATGACGGGCACCCCTTCCTCGTTGGGAGGCCAGCCCCAGCAGGGCCTCCGCCATCTTCCTTGCCCAGGTCCTCCCACCATTTGTGACAGTGGAAACTCCACCTGTCAAAGACCCCAAGACTCCGCACCTCCTTGGCGATGGCACGCCAAATACCCTTTTTCTGATGGGTGCTCACCTGCAGAAAAAAGATACATAACAAACGATATTATTCATACCGCCTGGACTGTTATACTCATGGCCCTCCATATCCCTCCCATCCCCTTACGCACAGACATTGCCCACCAAACATGCAGCACTCTGCCCAGGACCCCTCAGCCCCCCACTACACGAGGCTTACACACACATAGCACTCCATACATTCATGCCCCATGCAGCGTGCTCACAGTGTACTCACCTGTTTGTCTGGAGGACCATAAAGTAAAGGGTACTGGGGTAGGACCCTATCCACTAGTCTCTCCAACTCCTTGGAAGTGAAGGAAGATGCCCTTTCCCCAGAAACTTGAGCCATGGTCGCTTCCAGACCCAGGTCACAGCAGCACTTGCAGTGTAGGTCCTTTCCTGTAGAAGGTCAGGTAGCAAGTGAATGAACAGATGGGAAATGGCGGTCACGTCTGCGGCGGTGAGTACCGTCACCTCTGGCATACATCACCATTGGCTCCTGGAACCCTATAGGGCCCAATGTTAACCAATGAGGAGTTGCACAGCGGTTCCCGACCGCCTCCCACCACCGCGCACAACGTCAGCAGTATTACCTCATTTCCACTTGTCCCTCCTCACAGGTCAGGCGGCCGCCATTTCACAGGGGGGAGTAGGTCCTGGATAACTGCTGCGTCACTGTTGAAATTAGGACATACTGTACAAATCACATTGGCCCATTACAAGTTAACAGCATGCAAAGTTCTGTTGTAGCCCTCTTGTTCAGTTTTTGACCAGTTCCTCACTCTTTTGCCCCATAGATTGCTACCGCTGTGGGTGAATAGGAGATGGAGACATACCCCCGTGTACAGACCCCTTGTGGACCTGGCAACAATGGAGGACGGGCACATTATCCTCACCTATAGACTGGACAGGGCCACAATCACAGAGCTGTGTGCCAAATTGTAACCTGACCTGATATTTGCTATCCATGACCCCACTGGGATCCCCTCTCTTGTGCAAGTTCTATCAGTGCTCCATTTCCTGGCAACTGATTCTTTCAGTTCAGTGACAGTGGGCTTGGCAGCAGGAGTGTCACAGCCAATGCTCTCAGTAGTGCTTACAAGAGTGTTGTCCGCCCTGATTAAACACATGTGCAGCTTCATTGTGGTCCTCATTATGAACATGGTGGTAAACACCACACCGCTGGCGGTGGCGGTAACTATCGCCAACAGACTGGCGGTCTGGATCACCAAATGATGAAGCACATGAGAAACAGCCAGCGTGAAATCCACACACCGCCAGCATAGGAGTGTCAACAGCGATGGAAGAGGCCACCCAGAGGCCGACAGAAAGGCCCCACCCGTCCAACAAATAAAGAAGCACAAGACCGCCGTCAGGTCTGGGGCAGGATTGCGTGGCAGAAACAAACCAAAAAAAAGGAAACACTCACCGTAGGCACACACCACACGCCGAAGCAGACATGGAGAGAGAGTTGCAAATAATGCCAGTCCTGCTCCTTGCAATATACCTCTACAACCATGACCGCAGATGAAGACGATGATGGTAAGGGAAGAAAGGACGCAGTTACACACCAATGCAACGCACCCCCAACCCCTCACACCATCACAAGACATACACACCAGAACAAGAGGTACTTACCTGACACAAGGCCAATACAACCTGGTCAAAGTACACAAATGGGCACACCACACCCCCACAATGAAACAATGAACCACGTCTCTAGATTATGCCGCCAGCAACACTGGGCACACAAAGTTTAATAATTAAAGAAAAATGCAATGTCGAAATAAGGGCTGAAGGGCCGAAATGGCCGAAACTTGACTCCCACATGTGCACACAGGGCAGTGGGTGGCAGGGGTGGGGATTTACATCTGCGAGGCGGGCTTGGGCTTACGTTTGGGAGGTGGAGGGGGTTTGGGTTTGCCCTTGGAAGGTGGGGAAGTGGGCTTGGACCGGGGGGTGTCAGATGGACCTGGGCCAGCATGGGGCTTCTTCCTCTCTGGGGAAGGGGCACGAGAATGGAAAGGGCGGACTGGAGCAGACTTTGACGTGGAAGGACTGGACAGGACAAGGAGGTGGGCACATTTGGGGACGAGACGGGGTGGGCCAGTGGGTTCGAATAGGTAAACAAAGGACAGGAAAAGTGCAGGTGTGGTGTCTGAGGTGCATGACTGGATGTCTGATGTTGTGGTGACCAGCAACAGTGACTCAGAGTGCAGTGCTTGTGGATGTGCTTGTGGATGTGCATGTTGAGGTGACAGACAGGGAGGCGGGAGAGGTGGACACACTGGGGGAAGTGGATGTTGTTTTGTGTGCCATTGTATGTTGGCTGTGTGAATTCTTGTGGTGGGAAGTGTGGTGCTTGTGTTTCTGTGTGTGCTTCTTGTGTGTTGAGGTCTGTGCATGGCTGTCTGAACGTGTGCTCGGGATGGGTGAAGGGAGAGGGGTGCTGGAAGGAGTAGAGGTGGTTGGAGGGGGGACAGAAAGACCAGGGACATTGGCTGTCGTTAAAGAAGCGGCCAGAGCCTGAAAAGATCTATGTAGGCCAGACATGGCTCCATGAATGCTTTCCAGGTAGGCACTGCATTGCTGCATCTGAGATGCTAGCTCCTGGATGGCATTCATGATGGTTGTCTGCCCATCAGAGATAGTCCTCAGGAGGTCAATAGCCTCCTCCATGAGGGCAGCAGGACTGACTGGGGTAGGGGATGAGGACCCTGGAGCGAAGGAGACGCCTACCCTTCTGGGTGAGCAGGCAGGGGCAACTGGGCAGAGAGCAACTGGGAGGGTGGTGATGGTATGTGGGTGGTGGAAGATGACACAGAATGGGTGGGCCCACTAGGGTCCGCCACCAACATGGAGCTCCCATCGGAGGAGGAATCAGAGTCACTACTGCCACTGGTAGTTGCCTCCCCGCTGTACTACCCTTGCCCTCCAACCCACTGGTCCCCTTGGCATTGGTGGACTCTGCCTCCTTGGAACCATGGACGGCTGCATCCCCACTCGCCGGTGCCACTGCTCCCTCACCAGATGATGCTGATGTACACAAAGAACACAAGAGCACAGGGGTGGGGAGACAAAATATGAGCGAAATTTGTAAATACCTGAATGGATGTACATACTTGGGGCACACACACTCCCACCCAGCGTACACACCTACACGCAGCACCTACAACTAAAGTCATGAATATGCCCCTGACTACTGGCCACTACCCCAGCACACAACTCATTTCCCACATGACACAAGGACCTGTTAGACCTGCCCAAATCATCTCTGTGACCATGGGGGCAGGACTGCTGGTAGACACCTGTCAGAGTTCCTGGCACCAGACAGCATGCATACAACAGCATCCCAAACATCCATCAGAGAGGCATGAAACGGTGTTGGTACTCACCCCCTTGTGGCTGTTGTGCAGCCTTCACGCGCCCATCAAAATCTGGATATGCCACTGCCAGAATGCAGCAAGGTAGGGGGATCAGGGTCCAACGGGCACCCATTTTCTTGTTGGGAGGCCTTCCCCAGCTGGGCCTCGCAGGTCTTCCTGGCCTAGCACCGCAGGTCCTCCCACCGTTTCCTGCAGTGGATGCTCCTCTGGTTGAAGACTCCCAGGGTCCATACCTCTCTGGCGATGGCCTGCCAGAGTCCCCTCTTTTGATGGGCGCTGACCTGTATGGGACGCAGAGTAAAGAAAAGCAGAGTTCAGGATATGTCCATATTACACAGCTGACTATGCGTCCACTATGGGACGGACACTTCACAAGATTTCACCACCTCACTCACAGTACTTACCACACATTCTACACCTGTGCAGTTTCATATCGACCACACATGCATACAGGCATCTGCCACCATCACACACATCCATGCAAGGCAACTGCCTACTTATCTGCTCCTCTGGTCGCCCATGTAAGTTGGCATACAGGGGTAGGACCCCCTCCACCAGTGTTTCGAGCTCCTCTGTGGTGAAGGTCAGGGCCCTTTCCCCTGTGACTCATGCCATTTGAGTAACCAGAGTCAGGACACAGCAGCATGCTCAGTGGAATGCACGGGATCTGGTAGTCAAGTGAAATCAGGGTGACAACATGGCGTACGCTCCGCAGTGGTGTGCACCGTCACCGCCGGCAGCGATCATGATAGGCCCAGGTTCCCCATTGACAACCATGTTAACCAATGAATGGGTGCATGGCGGTGAACACCGCCTTACGCCATGACAACAACTGCCAGCGGAATAAGGTCACATGCACTCCTACATATCTGGATGGCAGGAGGCTGCCATTTTGCAAGCATGACGTAAATACTTCCTGGTCAGGGGCTCCATTCAGCAGCCCTTAGTCCCCTGCCCACATGAGTGTCTGTTTCTCACATCAGTCCGGAGGTATCACTGCATACATGTCCCTAATGTAGTACATCATACATCGTTTGTGTGTGTAACCTACATATTGTGCAGCAGTTATTCTTACACAACATGTTTTGCATGTGTATGTTGATCCCTCATATGTGTTCTCTCCTCCCCATAGGTACAGACCCATGTGGCGAGGGAGGGCCCCATCTGTGTACAGACCTCTTGTTGATTTAGATGCCATTGTGGAAAGTCACATCATTGTCACCTACAGGCTCAATCATACAGCAATCCATGACCTATTTGGATTACTGGATCCTGTGCTGAGGCGGCTAATCGGAATCAGCATGCCATCCCTACTGAAGTGCAAGTGCTCTCTGTACTTAATTTTTTGGCTACGGGCTCATTTCAGGTGACAGTGGGCATGGGTGCAGGGTTCTCACAGCCAAAGTTTAGCCTTATCCTGTCCAAATTCCTGGATGCATTTGTACAACACCTGCAGACATATGTCAAGTTTCCCCAAAGGGCTGAACTCCCTGCCATCAAGTCTGACTTTTATGCTATTGCTAACATTCTTCATGGGAAAGGTGTCATCGATGGCAGCCACATAGCCCTCATCCCCCCAAGCGTGAATGAACAGGTGTGCAGGAACAGGAAGAACTTCCACTCAATGAACATACAATTGGTGTGTACTGCTGGCCAGTACATTTCACATGTGAATACCATGTGTGTAGGATCAGTTCATGATTCCTTTGTCCAGAGGAACAGCAGTGTGCCACACATGATGGAACAACTACAAGGGGACAGAGGATGGCTCATGGGTGAGTGTGTATGACACTGGATCAGTACACAGTTGACAGCAAGGCTGTCTGCAAGTAATGGCAGTTTGTTACAGTCCTGTTTCAACCACTTTTGCAGGTGATTCTGGCTACTCCAACACGCAATGGCTCCTGACACCTGTGAGAAATCCCAGGACAGGTGCAGAGAGGAATTATGATGAGGCAGATAGACGTACTAGGTGGGTGATTGAGCGCACTATAGGTCTCCTGAAGGCTAGATTACATAGCCTCCAGCTCTCTGGGGGTTCCCTGTGGTATGGCCCTGAGAAGGTGTGTAGAATAGTGGTGGCCTGCTGCATGCTGCACAACATGGCTGTGAGGAGAGCTATCCCCCTACTAGAGAAGGAGGGTGCTGTACATTCAGACCTGCTACCTCTGAGAGGGTATGAGAGTGATGGTGAGGATGAGGAGGGGTAAGATGTCCACTCCAGGAACCAGCTGATCCAACTAAACTTCCAGTGACTATGGGGTACTGTTCACTGATGTCGTCTTGTTAGAAATGGGGTCTTTGGTTGGCAGTCAGGTTACCCCCTGTCCAAGCAAGCACCCTCACTCTAGTCAGGGTAAAAGAGAATCACCCTCAGTTAACCCCTGCTTACCCCCTTGGTAGCTTGGCACCAGCAGTAGGATTAACTTCTGAGTGCTAGGTGTAAAGTATTTGTACCAACACACACAATAACTTAATGAAAACAATGGAAAATGACACAACACAGGTTTAGAAAAATAGGAAATATTCATTTAAACAAAACAAGACCAAAACGACAAAAATCCACAATACACAAGTCAAGTTATCAACTAAAAAGTAAAAGGAGTCTTCATGTGGTTTTAAACACACACTAACACTGTTGGCGTGAAAATGTACCTTGGGTGTGTCAAAAAATAACCCGGCACAGGCGAGTGTGCGTCAAAAAAGGCTTGCGATTCGTCGATTTCACTCATTAGCGAGACCTTGCGTCATTTCTCCTTTTGCTGGGTCAGGGCGCATCATTTCTTCTCTCCACAGGAGAGTGATGCATCGATCTGGTCGGCACTCTCGGGTCCGGCCAGGCATTGTGTTGTTTTTACACAACCAGCGGTGGTTGCGTCGGAAATCCAGCCGTACGATGATCCCAAAACCACACAATGCGGGTTGCGATTTCACCCGCCTCCGTCAGCGATGCTGCACATCATTTCTCCAGCTCTGTGCATTTATTCTTTGGTCGAGATGCAGACGAGCATCGATTTTCAGCTGCAAAGCCGGTGGCGCATCGCTTTTCCAGCCGCAGATCAGAGTTGTGTCAATCTTTTCCATGCACGGCATTCTGTGCGTGGATTTCTTCCTCTTAGGCTGACAGATTCCCCTTTCAGGGTCCCAGGAACTGGATGAACACCACAGGGCAGAGTAGGAGTCTCTCCAGAGACTCCGTGTGCTGGCATAGAGAAGTCTTTGCTGTCCTTGAGACTTCAAACAACAGGAGGCAAGCTCTAAATCAAGCCCTTGGAGATCTTCACAAGATGGAAGGCACACAAAGTCCAGTCTTTGCCCTCATACTCTGGCAGAAGTAGGAACTGCAGGATACCTCCACAAAGCACAGTCACAGTCAGGGCAAATCTTCTTCCTCAGCTCTTCAGCTCTTCTCCAGGCAGAGGTTCCTCTTTGTTTCCAGAAGTGTTTTAAAGTCTGTGGTTTTGGGTGCCCTTATTATACCTAATTTCTCCTTTGAAGTAGGCCTACTTCAAAGCACAGTCTCTATTGATTGCGAAATCCTGCCTTGGCCAGGCCAGGCCCCAGACACTCACTATGGGGTTGGGGACTGCATTGTGTGAGGACAGGCACAGCCCTTTCAGGTGTAAGTGACCACTCCTCCCCTCCCTCCTACCACAGATGGCTTATCAGGAAATGCAGGCTATACCCCAGCTCCTTTTGTGCCACTTTCTATTCTGAGGTGCAACCAGCCCAACTGTCAAACTGACCCAGACAGGGAATCCACAAACAGGCAGAGTCACAGAAATGGTATAAGCAAGAAAATGCTCACTTTCTAAAAGTGGCATTTTCAAAAACACAGTCTCAAAATCAGCTTTACTAAAAGATGTATTTTTAAATTGTGAGCTCAGAGACCCCAAAATCCACATGTCCTTCCGCTCCCAGAGGGAATCTAAACTTTAATCATATTTAAAGGTAGCCCCCATGTTAGCCTAAGAGAGGGACAGGCCTTGCAATAGTAAAAAACAAATTTAGCAAAATGTCACCGTCAGGAAATATATAACATTACTATATGTCCTACCTTAACCATACACTGCACCCTGCCCTTGGGGCTACCTAGGGCCTACCTTAGGGGTGCCTTACATGTAAGAAAAAGGAAGGTTTAGGCCTGGCAAGTGGGTACATTTGCCAAGTCAAATGTCCAGTTAAAACTGCACACACAGACACTGCAGTGGCAGGTCTGAATTGTGATTACAGAGCTACTGTGAGTGGCACAACCAGTGCTGCAGGCCCACTAGTAGCATTTGATTTACATGCCCTGAGCACCTCTAGTGCACTCTACAAGGGACTTACTAATAAATCAAATATGCCAATCATGGATAAACCAATTACATACACATTTTGTAAAGGAGCACTTGCACTTTAGCACTAGTTAGCAGTGGAAAAGTGGCCAGAGTAACAAAAGCAGCAAAATCAGAGTCCAGCACACATCATCAACCTGGGAAACAGAGGCAAAAAGTTAAGGGAGACCACGCCAAGGATGAAAAGTCTAACACGTCTGCACTGCATAATGTCTGTCTGACTTATGTTTTTGGTGATGTCGGGTATGTAGTCATTGACACTGTGACCTGAAGAATTAGGTGGCAGGTGCCATTGAAACATACATGTTGTACATTTTGGTTTACTCCAGACAATGTTGTGCATGGGGTACCATTCCTGCAATAAAGGTCTGATTATGGAATTGACTGGCACATGATTTCACATTTACAATGACATGCGAATTGGTGTACATGTGTTTTATTTGGTGTCACAAATGCATTGGTGCGCTGTACTGTGATAGTGCGTGGGCTAATGGTGGATGTCTATAGTAGGTACATGGGATCAGCGATTGGTGGCAGTGGGTATAGGTCCATATGTCCCTTGCAAGTTGTTAAGGTACTATTGGCGGGTGAGGATGGTAACACAGTGGCACACTTGGGAGACAGTCCATGTCAGAGTCACTTTTTAGTGGGGGCCTTGGTCTTGACAGGTGTTCCTGTGCCATATCTGGGTCTGAGGGACCGTTTGAGGGTCTGGTGTTGGGCTGCATGGGTAGAGGTGTGGGTCTCCTGTGTGTCCTTGGGAAGTGTCACTAGACCAGTTGCTGCTGCTGATGTTGAGGGCTGGTCTGTGTCCTGGGCAGTGGTAGGGGCTTTCTGGTTTGTGGGGGTCTCAGGCTGGGCTAGGTATTGGTGCAGCAGCACCCCTGCAATAGTGGCCATGGTGGCATTAAGTTGTTTCCATTGCTCCATGGTTTATTGATGTTGGACTATCTGCAGCCTTTGACTCTGTTCCAGGGTGACCAGGATCTGGCCCATCTTGTCTTGTGTATGGTGGCATGCTCCCAGGACCTCAGAGATCACCTCCTGGGCTGCAGCATCCATCCTTTGGCCTCCAACCTTGGCCACTGATGCCCTCCCACTGAGCCTAGCCCCCTGTGCCTGTGTCCCCTGCACAGGTCTGGAAGTCCCACTTGCACTGGGGCCATCATCATCCTGCCTGTTAGTAGGTGGTGACTCTGGCCTCTGTATTTCTGGTCTGCCAGTCTCTGGCCTGGAGACACTGGTGGGGGTCATTTGGCCAGAGTTGTTGGTGGCTGGGTGATAGGTGTAGGAGGCTAGCCTGGTTTGTAGTGGGTACCTTGGGTACTTACACCTTATACCAGGTCCAGTTATCCCTTATTAGTGAAATGTAGTAGTGTTCTAGCAGCTTAGGCTGATAGAGGTAGCTATAGCAGAGCAGCTTAGGCTGAACTAGGAGACATGCAAAGCTCATACAATACCACGTATAGTTATACAGTACTTATACAAAAGTGTATCCAATACTCAGTGTTACCAAAAATGAAGGTTGTTTTTTTGGGTGAGACAGTAGCAAAAATATCTTAGAGGCAATACTCCTTCTGGAGGTGCGTATTTTACATGATATATACACTAGATACCAAAATAAGGTAAGTAATTAGACATAGGATAGTGCAAACAATAGGAAAAGATATAGAATGCAATGGGAGAAAATAGGTCTAGGGGCAACACAAACCATATACTAAGAAAGTGGAATGCAAATCACGGATTCCCCCCCTAGACAAGTGTAGTGTGTGCAGAATCACTGGGAGAGTAAGAATACAGTAAAGGTAATTAAATTACCCTACCCCAGAGCCCAGAAAAGCAGGAGTAAAGTACTGCAAGTTTCCTTAGGACACAATACACCTCGTGATAGGAATTATTACAAGAACCAATCAACCCAGTCGGTGTATTCGGGGGTGTAGGTGGGGGTCCTCCCCCACTCTTTTGGACCGCAATACTGTGTCTGGATGCCATCGACCTCACCATCCTGCCTAGGTCGTTCCATCACTTGCGGATGTCATCCCTCATGCGTGGATGGTTTCCCACTGCGTTGTCCTTGTTTACTATTGTCTGCCATAGCTCCATCTTCCTGGCAATGGGTGTGTGCTGGACCTATGACCTGAAGATTTGTGGCTCGACCTTGAGTATTTCATCCACCATTGTTCTTAGCTCCCTATCTGTGAAGCAGTGTGCTTAGGGGGTGCCATGGTGTGTGTTGTGGGTGGTGTGTTGTAAGATTATTGGTGATGGTTCTGTTGTGTGGTTGGGTTGTGACTTGTGTAATGTTGAGTTCAGTGTATGCATGGTGTGTTGTCAATATCTGTTGTGCTATTGGCATTGCAAAGGAATGTGGGGTGTGTGTGTGAGTGTTTAATAGTGTTGAGGATGTGTGTCAGGTGTGTGGGTTTCAAACTTCCCAATGTGCTCATTTCTTGCTGTTGGGTCCACTTGCTGGCCGTGGCGGTCCATACCGCCAATGGTCGTTCGACATCCACTATCCGCTGCAGTGATTTGTGCTTTATTATTTGGAGGGCGGGGAATTTGTGTGCTTGGCGGTGGCGGGGTGGGGTGTGCAGCCTTTCTGCCATTAAGGGCCCTGGCGGTGGCTGGAGGTAGCAGAATTTTTGAAGGTTTCTGTTTTTGGCATTATTATATGGTGGGTTTCTGTTCACCGTCAATGGCGATCTTCTGTTCAACGTCACCACGGCGGTCGTGCAGTGTTTCCTGCCATGTTCATAATGACCACCTGTATTTCCACAAGTTGAAGATTTGGCCATAGTGAAGGCCGAGTTCTATGCAATGGGACATATCCCCAACATAAATGGGGCAAGTGATGAAACACATATTGAATTTGTCCCCCGTCAGGATGAACAGGTGTTCAGAAATCGGAAGAGTTTCCACTCTATGAATGTACAGATGGTGTGCTTTGACGTACCTCCCACGTCAATGCTAAGTATCCTGGGTCTGTGCATGATACCTTTATCCTGAGGAATAGCAGCATCCCAAATATGATGGGCCAACTACAGAGTCACAGGGTGTGGCTACTAGGTGAGCCCTGGTTCCCACCCAGTAGATGCTAGGGTATGGGTATGGTGTGGGCCATATGGGATAGTGTGTGGCTAAAAGTTGTCCCTCAAAATTTGCAGGTGACTCTGGTTACCCCAACCTACCATGGCTGCTGGTCCCTGTGAGGAATACTAGGACAAGGGCAGAAGAACGTTGTAATGAGGCCCATGGGCGAACCAGAAGTATAATTGAAAGAACCTTCAGCCTCCTGAAGGTCAGACTCAGATGCCTGCATCTGACAGGTGGATCCCTGTGCTACTCACCCAAGAAGGTCTGCCAGATATTAGTGGCATGATGCATGTTGCACAACCTTGCCCTGAGACACCATGTGCCTTTCCTGCAGGAGGAGGAGGCTGGAGATGCCCGTGCGGCCACAGTGGACCCTGTGGACAGTGAGGATGAGGAGGCAGAGGATGAGGATGAGGACAGCAGAACATCAGTGATCAGACAATACTTCCAATGACACACAGGTAAGACAGTGTTACTTCACTTTTCTATAACATTTGCTTGAATATCTGTGGCACTGGCAAGCTGATTTTTCACACTTCTATGCCCACATACTGTACCCATTGCAAATTCATTTAGCAGATGTTGGTGACCTCACATATGCACCTGGTGTGGTCACTGCAGCCAGCTACAGGTCATTAATACACGCTCATTTTCTGTACAGTTGAATTGTAATGTTTGTACCTGTTTCAATAAATACAGACTTGAAAATTTGACTTACTCCATACTTCTTTTTTTTTCCAAGGGTGTTTATTGAAGTGCTAAAATATAGAGGGGCAAGTGCAATGGGATGGGGTGATGATGGAGGAAAGTCCAGGGTATTGTTCCAGTCCGTTTGTAGCACAGGTTCATTGCTTAAGGGAACATAGGAAGGGGAGCAATGGCAGTTCAAGGTGGACAGGGTGACAGAATGGGACACAAGGGTGACAACCTCTGGCTTCTGTCTGGATTGAAGGGAACTTTTGCAGGGTGGTTCACCTTCTGCAGGGGGAGGGGTGCTGGTGGCCTGTGAGTCCCGTGGCAGGGCATCCTGGCCACTACCGGCGGTGGAGGTGGAAGGCTTTTCAGAGGTCAGGCTAGTGGCAGGGGCACGCTGTTGTGTGACTGCCTCTCTCATAATATTGGCCATGTCTGCCAGCACCCCTGCTATGGAGATCAGGGTGTTGTTGATGGCATGCAAGTCCTCCCTGATCCCCTGGAACTGTCCCTCCTGCAGCCACTTGTTCTCCTGCACATTGTCCAGGATCTTGCCCATTGTGTCCAGGGAATGTTGATGTGCTCTCAGGATCTCTACAGATGCCTCCTGGAGAATCAATTCCTTGGGCCTGTCCTCCTCCTGGAGCACAGCACACCTCCCAGTTTCCTTGTTAGCCTGTGCCTCTGTCCTCTGAACTGTGCGGCCACTGCCACTGACCCAGGTCCCTGATTGTCTTGGGAATGAGGTGTGGCCTGGTGTCTCTGTAGAGGTAGTCACACTGCTGATTGACGTGTCCTGGGGACAGAGGTAAGGGTACGCTGGGTGGGTGCTGTGGTGGTGTTTCCTGATGGGGGCAGCTCTGTGGTTGTGTGTGACTGGGCCTGGGTAACCAGCTGTCCAGCGGTCCCTGATGTGCAAGGTTGGTCATCCAGATCCAGAAGACCAGAGTTGCTGTCATCACTGTGGGCCCCCTCTGTGGGGGCACAGGATATTGCTGGCACCTTCTCTCCGCTGACATTGGCTGGGGTATCTGTGGTGATGTAAATTATGTATTATGGTTTCTGTGTCTGACATATTGGGCGTCCGTGACTTGCCCTCTTTGGTTGTATTATCCCTGGCATCTTTCACTTGTGTACGCTGGTGTATGGTGGGATCATTAGTTCTCTATATTGTGCATGCTTTAGTGCTGAGTGTCCATACAGGGCTGTGAGTGGTGTCCATGCATTGTTAGAGCATGCAGGACTTGGCATTGGGATAAGTGAGATATGATGGCGGGGTGTGCTGGAAGTGGTGGAGTGATGGGAGTGATGGTGAGGGTGGGGGTATGTGATGACATGCACTAGGGGGGGTGATAATAGTGGAGAGTAGGGGAGAGTTGACTTACCAGAGTCCAATCCTCCTCCTACTCCGGCCAGGCCCTAAGGATGCAGGATTGCCAAGACTTGCTCCTCCCATGTTGTTAGTTGTGGGGGAAGAGGTGGAGGTCCACAGCCAGTCCTCTGTACAGTGAGCTGGTTTCTTGCTACAATGGAACGTACCTTCCCCCGTTGGTCGTTCCACCTCTTCCTGGATGTCATCCCTAGCTCTTGGCAGCTGTCCCACAGCATTGACCCTGTCCACAATTCTCCACCGTAGCTCCATCTTCCTAGCTATCGATATCTGCTGCACCTGTGCTCCAAATAGCTGTGGCTCTACCCTGATGATTTCCTCCAACATGACCGTTAGCTCCTCCTCTGTGAAGCAGGGATGTCTTTGTGGTGCCATGGTGGTTGAGTGAGGTGTGTAGGTGAGGGTGTGTTGGGTAAAGTATTCGGCTGTGTGATATGGGGTGTGTGAGTAGTGTATAGGTGTGAGTAGTGTGTGGCTCGGTTGTGTCAGTGGTCTTACTGTTTTTCTGGTGGCAATAGTTTTGAATGGTAAAGGGTTGTGGGTACTGTGTGTGTGTGTTTTATAGTGGTTTGGGTGTGTGGGTGTGGTGTGTGTATGGGTGTCAGGTGTGTGTTGTTTGAATTGTCCAATGTGGTATTGTTTTGTATGTGTGTGTCGATTTTGAGCGTGGTGGTATGTACCGCCAATGGTTTACCACCGTTGAATGTCCGCCGTGGTCATTCGTGGGTCATAATGTGGTGGGCGTAGTTATGTTGGCATGACGGTGTGGGTTTTGATACTGCCAGTCTATCACTGACCTTTGGTGTGACGGATTTGTGTCTGTGGCGGAATAGTGACCGATTGGTGTATGTGTGGCATAATATGGTGAACAGATATCCGTAGCAGCTGCAGTCAGTGAGGTGGTAAGTGGGATTTACCACCAATTTCATAATGAGGGCCTATGTCTTCCACTTGAAGATTGCTCCACATGGGGTACTGTCTTTGCTGCCATATATACAATAACTCATGGTACCCCATCAATTGCTGTTTTTCCTGAAGTTCAAAAGCATATTCAAAATGAACTCAGTCTGCCCCTGCCATGGATTTGGGGGATGAAATTAATGGTCAATTTTGCTACGGTATCCTCAATGATTTCAAGTAACATTAACGGGGAGATAGCTTCCTTGGCAATATGCCAACGTCTTACATTGGTTCCTCCAGCAGATGAGGAACATTAGCTACCTAAAAACAATTCTGAGGCCTATGCACCTGTAGGTGATGACAATTTAGACACCAGGCCTGATAATACAGAAATTAAAACTGATACAGATACCCCCAACCATACACTTGAGTCTTCTGAAAAGCACTGGCATAGAAACAAAAATAAGGATAAAAATAAAACACGGAGTGGCTCTCCGCAACTGGAGTCCAGTGAGAAACGTTACAATTTACATAACTATGATACAGTTAAACAGCCTGATAGATATCAATGTTCTGATACATGCCCTTCTCATTCCTTTCAGCGTAGTCATAGCGAACACAGATAGGAACAGTATGTGAAACTGAAAAAAGACTCAAAATGCTCCTCTGATCTCATCATAAAAGAGCAAGACAAACTTCCACAACAAAAACCACAATTTAAGAAGAAAGTGGCAGGAATTTCTGCTAAATATGGCACAAATTCTCAGGACGCATCTTCTGAATAAGACGTGGGTGAAAACACTGCTTGACAGTGCAGCAGAGGTCACAATATTTTGCCAGACTCTTCAAGAGTTTCTGGCAACAAGACTGAATAATGATATCATAAACCTTTAAACTCCAGATCATCGGCTAAGCCTTCCTGATAGACTTTATGATTTGGATATCCAAATCGAGGGTGATATACTGTGTACTATTAAAGTAATATTCTGTCAGAACTTGTCTAATGCATATTACATTCTTTTGGCGAAAGTAGACTGACGGCTTGAATTTGTTAGAAAAGTCCCCCATGGAAGGATGTTATTTTACCATCTGTTGGAAACCGCCCTCTTTGCAGGGTCATTCCCAATCTTTTTTCCTCCTGCTTCCTATTTTTCTGACCTGTTCCTGTTGGCTTTTGAACTCTGAGCACTTTATCACTTCTAACCCATGCTTAAGTGTGTAAGTTGTACTGTTGATTGGTTTATCCATGACTGGCATATTTGATTACTAGTAAGTCCCTAGTAAATTGCACTAGAGGTACCCAGGGCCTGTAAATCAGATGCTACTAGTGGGCCTGCAGCACTGGTTGGGCCGCCACCCACATTAGTATCCCTGTCTCAGACCTGCCACTGCAATGTCTGTGTGTGCAGCTTTAACCTGCCAATTCAACTTGCCAAGTGTACCCAAGTCCAGGCCTAAACCTTCCCTTTTTTTACAAGTAAGACACTCCTTAGGTGGCCCCATGGGCAGGGTGCAGTGTATGTTTAAGGTAGGACACATACTAATGTGTTTTATATGGCCTAACAGTGAAATACTGCTAAATTCGTTTGTCAATGTTGCAAGGCATATACCTCTCATAGGTTAACATGGGGGCCGCCTTTAAGTATGACTAAAGTGTAGATTCCCTTTGGGAGTGGATGTGGAGTTTGGGGTCTCTGAACTCACAATTTAAAAATACATATTTTAGTCAAGTTGATTTTAAGATTGTGTGTTTGAAAATGCCACCTTTAGAAAGTGAGCATTTTCTTGCTTAAACCATTCTGTGAATCCACCTGTTTGTGGATTCCCTGTCTGGGTCAGTTTGACCGTTTGGCTGTTTGTACCTCTCTCTAGACAGTGACACAAAGGAAGCTGGGGTGTAGCCTGCATATCCTGATGAGACATCTGTGCTAGGAGGGAGGGGAGAAGCGGTCGCCCACACCTGAAAGAGCTATGCCTTCCCACATACAATCCAGTCTCCAACCCCCGGGTGTGTTTGGGGCCTGGCCTGGGCAAGGCAGGATTTCACAAACAGGAGAGACTTTTCTTTGAAGTAAGCCTACTTCAAAGGGCAAAATGGGTATAAGAAGGGCACCCAAAACCACAGACTTTAGATCACTTCTGGAACCTTTTCCTGGAGAAGAGCTGAAGAGCTGAGGAAGAAGAGCTGCCCTGCCTATGACTGTGCTTTGTGGAGCTATCCTGCAGTTGCTGCTTCTGCCTGTGCAAGAGGACAAAGACTGGACTTTGTGTGCCTTCCTGCTTGTGAAGAACTCTCCAAGGGCTTGAAATTGAGCTTGCCTCCTGTTGTTGAAGTCTCTGGGACAGCAAAGACTTCTCCCTGCCAAAACCTGGAGCCTCTGCTGAGACTCCTGTCCTGCTAAGCGGTGCCCTATACAGTTCCTGGGGCCTTGCAGCAAAAATTTCGACTCAACCTCCAGAAAACCAATGCGCTGTTGGCTTTGTAGCTGAAATCGATACTCCGCCTGCAGTGCAGCTGCGAGATTGACGTACACGGCTGGAGAAACTACATGCAGCATCGGTGACAGAAGCTTGTGAAATCACAACCCACACTGCACGTTTTTTTGATCACCGTGCAGCAGGATTTCTGATGCAGACATTGCTGACGTGTAAAAATGATGCAAAGTCTGCCTGGAACCGAGAGTGCTTGTCTGGATTGATGCATCGCTCTCCTGCAGAGAGAAGAAACGGTGCATGTGACCCGACTACAGGAGAAAAGATGCACGGTCTCGCTTCTGAGTGATATAGATGCATCGCAGGTTCCTTTCGACGCACACTCGCCTGTGCGGGGTTATTTTTGACACGACTCAGGTACGTTTTCACGCTAACAGCAATAGCGTTGTGTTTAAAAAACATGAAGACTCTTTTTGCATTTTAATTATTAGCTTGACTTGTGCATCTTGGATTTTTGTCATTTCGGTCTTGTTTTGTTTAGATAAATATTCTCTATTTTTCTAAACCGGTGTTTTTTCATTTTATAGTGTTTTCATTAAGTTAATCTGAAATTAAGCCTGTCTGCTCGTGCCCCGCTATCAAAGGGGTGAGCGGGGGACAGCTGAGGGTGATTCTCTTTTACCCTGACTAGAGTGAGGACCTTGCTTCGACATCTGACTGCCAACCAAAGACCCCATTTCTAACACCATCTTTATCTGCTCTTGTTCCTGAAGAAGTTAAAGAAGCATGTGCCACAGAATGGGCTCTTGCAGAAGCCCCAGCATTATACTGCAATCAAGCAGGCTGGGATAAAGACTCACCTCATCACATTATACCTATAAAGTCCAGTCCGCAAGTGCAGCCACTATACCCTAAGAAACATGACTTCAAATGCCCTGCTAGGGAAAATTTATCACAATTAGAATATCAAGGTGTCATTGAAGCTCTTGTCTCTTCTACAAATGATCATTTATCTCCTATAGCTAAACTAGAACATTCCAATTGCATAGTTTTAGACTATAGACATTTAAGCAGTCATACCAGGACTTTTGCGATCCAAAATACACACCATACAGCTTTAATGAACAATATTGTTACAAAAAAAATACAAAATTACATTACACATTTCCAATGGCTCTTTCTGTCAAAATATACTACTCGAAAGCAGAGTTTTGATGGAGTTTACCACTTTAGGGACTCAGAGAAAACACCATCTGATCCCTCAAGCATATAGGAGCAGTTCAGGTCTGTTAGCTGCCCATTCAACTTCAATTTATAAGATATTGACTCAGAAGCAATGTTTTACATTGATGACATTTACCTCACAGATGATGATCTAAATACATCTGTGGCCAGAGTGGATTGTATAGTTCTAGAATTCACTGAACATGTCTATAAATTCAGTTTTCCAAAATCTGAAAATTGCTTTACTTAGTGTCCTATTTCTAGGATATGAATTATCAAATGAAGCCAGAAGCCTTGCAACATACTTCTTAAATAAAGAATTGTGCTCTCTTACAACCTCCAAATATGTTAAAAAAGCTACGATAACTTTTAGGGTTTCTAAACTTTGTTACAGCATAAATACCAGATTATGCGCAACAGGTTAAACCGTTGTACGATTTAATTTGTCCTTATTGTTCAGACAAACACTGGACTACAGAACAGACTACTGTTCTCAGAAAATTGCAAACAGACATGCCTGCATCCAAACATTTACATAAGTGTGTTAACACCACTAATTTAGTAATCCACATAATTGTGGGTTCTACAGCCTACAAATGCCACCTTTCATGAAAGTGAAACTATAACAATTACATACAAATTATATTTATATCCTAATGCAGAAATGTATTTTGCATCAACACACAACATTCTGCATGCAGTTCAAGCAGCTGTACTGAAGGAATGCCGATTGGGTCAGGGAAAATACATAAATTCAGCCTCAGAGGCAGTCACAAAGGTGAGCGTTCCCAACAAGAAAGGCGTATATCCACGACGGATGCAGTGGGCCATTTTCTTGACAGATACTGATATAGATTACATTTTTTACCCGACACTAAGAGCACAGGAATTTTTCAGTATGAACAGGAATACCCAATGTCAAATGAAATTTTGCCTGTAGATCAATATGATTACATAATACATACTCATGGCTCAGCCCAGCCTGTGGTAGGTACTAAGCATACATACTCTGCAGCATGTGCTGCAGTGAAGGGTGTCTTGAAAGATGGTGAATATCAGGCACATAAAACATATACAGAAACTTTGGGTGACTGTACTGAACATCTGGCCCAATTGAAAGCTTTGGTTCTGGCACTGCGGAATACAGATCCAAAATTCCCAACACGTATAGTGTGTGATTCCTATGGCTGCATAAAGTCATATAATGACAATTTACATTATTGGTGCTTGAATTGACTGAGACACTCTAAAGTTAATGCTATCAAGCATAAGTTGCTTTGGGGAAAGAGGCAGCTCTTAAAGATGTTTTGCCATGGGTTCATGTCATTCACACATTGATTCATAAATGTATTGGAGTACATGATGTAGGAAATTAATTGGCTGTTGAAGCTGCTAGGCAGTTGTTCAGATGTTGTAGTAGCTGTGATTACTCATTATCATACACTAATAGATGGTGACAATAATGCTGTGCCCATGCTTCGGTTAGGGACATGCCCCTACCCAAAAATTACCCAGCAAAATGTTCATATCTGTTTTACCCACATACCCAACTAGGACTGATGGTTAGAATTAATAATTGCTGCACATGAAGGATTAGCTTCTGCCCATGCTGGTGTGGCTGCCACAATTTCCTTGTAACAGAAATGCTACTGGTGGCAGGGTCTTTATAAACAGACCAAAGAATATGTCCTTTGTTGAGAAATTGTCAACAAATTAAAAGTTCCATCATTGCACAGCAACCACAGATACCCCTGCTCGTCTCAATGCTTCTATTTAGATCATTGCAGACCTCTGCATATGGATGGTACATATAAATGTATTTTATTGGCTATTGATTCATGTTCTCAATTTCTATGAATATGGCCACATAAATCAGCTGATGTGATACTGTTATTAATGATTTGCAGGCCTTTATCAATACATATGCAGTATCGCCCTTCTACTCGGACCAGGGAAAGGCTTTTCCCTCTAAGGCTTATTGGGATACCATAAGAGCCCTGGCTATTGCTGTGCTATGCATTATTCAACCCACTACCATCCTCACAGAAATGTGATAGTGAAACAGAAGAAATGTGACTCAAAGCATTTCTTAACAGCTAGAGCATTAAGTTCAGGACGTAGCTGGACACATCACCTGTGTGGAGTCTAGAGATCTTTAAATACTCATTCTAGAAGACCTTTGGGTGGTTGGACCCTCTATGAGATGCTTTTCGTGGTCCAAGTGTATGCTCAAGATCACAATAACCCTGGCACAGTAGAGGCAGATGCATCCTTTGACATCATAAACGTTTCACTGTTTTGCAGGAATTATAACACTTCCAACATGAGCTCTCAAATTTGATTACTAAACATTCTGCCACTGACAAAGTGAATGAGCAATCAGCAACTTCTGGCTGGATTCCTAAAGTTGGGAATCTAGTCTGGGAAGATCACAAATGAAGAAGAATTTCCCCTGTCCTACCAAGTTCCAGTCCCTGTCCGAGCTGTTTAAGGGACTTGAACTGTGATTTTGCCAGCGTTTGCTGGCTGTGAACAGAAACAAGAACTTTTGATTGATTTAATCAAGTTACATCATGAGGCCAGTTCTTGACATTAGGCCGCAAGGGTATTTGGGTAGTTCCTTATCTCCTCTCCCTACCCTGTAGAGATCCCTAAAAATGCATTACGCAGTCCTAATATTTGTACTCCCTAATTGGGGTCTTCTGATGCTGAATTTGCACTCATGTCTGTTACTACTACCAACACAGGATACTATTCTGATGTGAGTTTACAAGTTTCTACTGCTTCTCCTGGTAAATACTTTTTTTAATTATCAACTGCCTTTGGAGTTACCTACTTGCTTACCTTTGCCCCATGCCAAAGGCCTGTCACCACAGGAGCTGGAGGACAGGAGGGAGGAGAGGAAGCTCAAGCAGAAGCAGGAGCTAGCTAAATTGATGCTGGAAGAAAGAATAATCGCACACAAGCTTAAAGTGAAGAAGCTGGACATTCAAGCCAAACATGTGAAGTCTGGCAGCAATGGTGACATCATACCTGCAATGTACAGTGGAGAAGGGAGGGTCTACATACCAAAGGATTTAGTGCCCTACTATGTGGTTGGAGACGACATTGACAGATTATAAAGTGGCTCTCAGGGTGCACAGGGTTCCTGAGGGTAAGGGAAGGTAGCTTGTGGACCCTTGAGAGATAAAGGCAGAAGTTCAGGGGTAGCCACAAACTTCCTACACAGACCTGGGTGAATTTTTGTGGCTACTCTAGCATGACGCTGAAGGACCGAAAGAGGGGCAGCAAGGTAGATTATTTCACTGAAATGTACAACCTCATTCTGAGGGAGCAGATGTTTGATATCTATTTTCCAAAGCTGAGCTAACACCTAGTTGATAGCAAGCTGATTGACCCCAGGAAACTTGCTGAGGAGGTGAACCTTTTGGTCAGCAACAGAGTGCCCTAGAAGGTATCTCGGAGGAACACCCAAAAGAGTGTTCAGGGTTTCCCCCAGAAGTGCACTGTTTGTTCAAGGAGGCAAACAAGGTTTGGAAAGCAACATGAATAAATATGTTACATGGCCTATAGCCACTGGAGAAAATAGAATTTAAGGTGCATTGTTGTCATTCAGTAATCATTCATCATATAATTAAAGTATGCTGTGTGAGTTCTAAGCTTTAAGTTTCAAAGGTATGAGCTGCATTCAGAAAGAGATTATGGAGGTCATTACAACCCTGGTGTCGGTGTTAAAGTGGGGGTAAGACCGCCAACAGGCCGGCGGTAAAAATAAAATGGAATTACGACCGTGGCAGAAACCTCCAACAAAGACAGCCACTTTAACACTCCGACTGCCACGGTGGTACAAACAAACAGCACAGCGGTCACCGCCAACAGACAGGCGGAGGACAATGTACCGCCCACAGTATCACAACCTACCAATCTGCCACCTTTTCTGGGGCGGATTCACCACGAACAAAAACACGGCAGAAACAGGACTTCGAAGGGAAAACGCTCACCTCGACACACCCCACGAGGCAGTTTTTTTTTATTAGGTCCCACATATCCCCGCTCTGTGCTTAACATATATTTCATTTCCATTCAATTTAGAAAATTTCACAAGAAGCTGATAAACATTTGTGTAAAATTGATAAGTAGAATTTATCAAAAGCATTGTCTGCTGTTGATAATTGCATGACTACATTGTTTACTCGTTTATATGAATTGAACAATATTCTGTCTTCTGCATTTGATCTCATACAAAATGACATGTCTGCGCTTTTATATGGCCAAAGTCAATTAAGACTGATTTTTCAATTGAGTTGGACATTGCAGGTTTTAAAATTAACCAGCATACCATGGAAATATCTGCATGCAATAGAATGGGTTTTACCTTATAACCTGTCACATATCCAACAGGTGATAGCAAATAAAGATGCGACCTACACTCTGATTAATGTGGAACATGCAGAGGAACTGCCCTTCACAGTAGCTGGAACGCCTTCAGATATATGGTTAATCCATTGTTTCCTTTCTTTACTGATTTCTACAATTCATTTCACATCATGTTTCATTCTTTTGATAACAAATGTGTGAGTGGAGACAGAGACATTTTTCTTAGTGGAAGTGAATGCAAAATGTATATTGGCTGTTCATTAATTTGTAAAGAGATAACACTATATAGAGTATGCAGTACATCCATGGCTAACGTACCATGTTATTTGAAGGGAGTTTCTGTACCCTTGATTAAGCCAGTTTTTTCATTACTTTCTAATGGAAGTTACTTGATTCGGAAAGATCAAGGTTGCTAAGGAATGAAGCCAGGTGTCCCTTATATTGAGACTGTTTTAACCCCTTTGCTGCCAGGCCTTTTCCCCCTCCTGTGGCGAGCCTTTTTTTGGCTATTTGGGGCAGTTTGCGCATAGGCCCTCATAACTTTTTGTTCACATGAGCTACCCACACCAAATTTGTATCCTTTTTTTCCAACACCCCAGGGATTCTAGAGGTAACCAGACTTTGTTGGTTCACCAGAAGGAGGCCAAGAAATTAGCCAAAATACAGTGAAGATTTCATATAAAAAAGAAAAATGGGAAAAAGGGGCTGCAGAAGAAGGCTTGTGGTTTTTTCCCTGAAAATGGCATCAACAAAGGGTTTGCGGTGCTAAAATCACCAGCTTCCCAGATTCCAGGAACAGGCAGACTTGAATTGGAAAACCCAATTTTTCAATACAATTATGAACTTTTACTGGGACATACCCCATTTTTACTATTTTTTGTGCTTTCAGCCTCCTTCCAGTTAGTGACGAAAATGGGTAAGAAACCAATGCTGGTTCCCAGAAAGCTAAACATTTATGAAAAGTAGACAAAATTCTGAATTCAGCAAGGGGTCATTTCTGTAGATCCTACAAGTGTTTCCTACAGAAAATAACAGCTGAAATAAAAAAATATTGAAATTGAGGTGAAAAAAACAGCCATTTTTCTCCACGTTCTACTCTGTAAGTTTTTCCTGCGATGTCATATTTTTTTAAGCAATATACCGTTATGTCAGCTGGACGCTTTTGGTTGCAGGGATATATAGGGCATGTAGGTTCATCAAGAACTCTAGGTACCCAGAGCCAATAAATGAGCTGCACCTTGCAATGGGTTTTTATTTTGTACCGGGTATACAGCAATTCATTTGCTGAAATATAAAAAGTTAAAAATAGGTATCAAGAAAACCTTTGTATTTCCAAAATGGCCACAAGATAAGGTGTTGAGAAGCAGTGGTTATTTGCACATCTCTGAATTCCGGGGTGCCCATACTAGCATGTGAATTACAGGGCATTTCTCAAATAGACGTCTTTTTTACACACTGCCTTACATTTGGAAGGAAAAAATTTAGAGAAAGACAAGGGGCAATAACACTTGTTTTGCTATTCTGTGTTCCCACAAGTCTCCCGATAAAAATGGTACCTCACTTGTGTGGGTAGGCCTAGCGCCCACGGAAGGAAATGGCTTAAAACACAACGTGGACACATTACATTTTTTCACAGAAGACAGAGGTGTTTTTTGCAAAGTGCCTACCTGTGGATTTTGGCCTCTAGCTCAGTCGGCACCTGGGGAAACCTAGCAAACCATCGCATTCTTGCAAACTAGACACTTAGGGGAATCCAAGATGGGGTGACTTGTGGGGATCTGACCGGGTTCTGTTACCCAGAATCCTTTGCAAACCTCAAAATTTGACCCAAAAAACACTTTTTCCTCTCATTTCGGTGACAGAAAGTTCTGGAACCTAAGAGGAGCCACAAATTTCCTTCCACCCAGCATTCCCCCTAGTCTCCCGATAAAAATGGTACCTCACTTGTGTGGGTAGGCCTAGCGCCCACAAAAGAAAATGGCCCAAAACACAAAGTGGACACATCACATTTTTTCACAGAAAACAGAGGTGTTTTTTACAAAGTACCTAGCTGTGGATTTTGGCCTCTAGCTCAGCCGGCACCTGGGGAAACCTAGCAAACCAGTGCATTTATGAAAACTACACACCTAAGAGAATCCAAAATGGGGTGGCTTGTGGGGCTCTGACCAGGTTCTGTTACCCAGAATCCTTTACAAACCTCACAATTTGGCCAAAAAAACACCTTTTCCTCTCATTTCGGTGACAGAAAGTTCTGGAATCTGACAGAAGCCACAAATTTCCTTCCACCCAGCGTTCCCCCAAGTCTCCTGATAAAAATGGTACCTCACTTGTGTGGGTAGGCCTAGCGCCCACGAAAGGAAATGGCCCTAAACACAACGTGGACACATCACATTTTTTCACAGAAAACAGAGGTGTTTTTTGCAAAGTGCCTACCTGTGGATTTTGGCCTCTAGCTCAGCCGTCCCCGGGGGGGGGGGGGAGGGGCAGAAATGGCCTAAAATAAATTTACCCCCCCGGGGAGCGACCCTTGTGTACGGGGTCACCCCTGTGTGACATTGGCGCAAAAAAAAAGATCCCCGGTGCCTAGTTGTTTCTGCCCCCCTTGGGGGCAGATTGACCTAAAATCGACTGATTTGCCCCCACGGGGGGCAGAAATGCCCTAATTACAATTTGCCCCCCAGGAGAGCGACCCTTGCCTAATGGGTCGCTCCCCATCTCCAAAAAAAAAAAAAAAAAAAAAAAACACACAAAAAAATCAGCCCTGGTGCCTAGAGGTTTCTGCCCCCTCTGGGGGCAGATTGACCTAAAATCAGCCGATCTGCCCCACAAAGTGGGCAGAAATGGCCTAAATACAATTTGCCCCTCCAGGGGAGCGACCCTTGCCTAAGGGGTCGCTCCCCACCTGTAAAACAACAACAAACATCCCCGGTGCCTAGTGGTTTCTGCCCCCCAAGGGGGCAGAAATGGCCTAAAATAAATACCCCCACCCCAGGGGAACGACCCTTGCCTAAGGGGTCGCTCCCCTTATTTGAAATTCACGAAAAAATAAATAAACTCCCTGGTGTCTAGTGGTTTCTGTCCCCCTTGGGGGCAGATTGGCCTCATAAAAATAGTCCAATCTACCCCCAAGGGGGACAGAAATGGCCTAAATATAATTTGCCCCCTACGGGAGCGACCCTTGCCTAAGGGGTCGCTCCCCACCTATAAAATAAAAAAGAAAACAAAAACAACAAAAAACAAAAAATTATCCCTGGTACCTAGAGGTTTCTGCCACCAGGGAGGGCAGAAAAGGCCTTAAAAAAAAATGCCCCCCCTTGGAGCGACCCTTGCCCAAGGGGTCACTCCCTCATGCCAGTTTCATTTTTTTAAATAAATCCCTGGTGTCTAGTGGGCACTTCAAAAGCCAGATTGCTTTCCTTTCCTTCCCTTTGAAGCCTCTCTGGGCCTCCCCCACGTGATCGAAAGAGAAATGCTTTGCATTTCTCTTTCGATCGCGCTGGAAGCTGAGTTTCCAGCACGATGGGAGGAGGCCCTGTGACAATCAGTGCACGATCATGTGCTGACGTCACAGGCGGGGGTGGGGGTAGGTTGGGGGTGGAAGGGGAAGGGCTTCTCCTTCCATCCCTGCCTTGGGGGGGATTGGGGGGAATCCCACAGAGGGAGCACTAGCGCTCCCTCTGGGCTCTGTGCCCAAGACGTAATGGTTACGTCCTGGGCACAGAAGGGGTTAAAGGTTGTAACTTGCTGAAGAAATATCTTATATCCTCCTAAACACATGACTGAGGGCATTACCTTGTGATCAACAATAACTATATCTAAAATTAACTTTAATAAGACGACTAAAAGAATATTTCTTCAAAGATATGTGACACTAACATCTGCCAGAGAAACTTTTGATCTCTAAGTTGCCTGCTCTTTCTCAGAAGTGCAAACGTTCTTGAGCACCAACTTGCTGCTGCATTTCAGTGAATTATTTTTCCAAGTGCAACAGCAAACCAGAATACAGTCATTAATACAGCTAAAAAAAAGTAGCAATGTCTTATACAAGAGTTTTGTAAAGCATTTCTCAGGACACAGATGCTGAAAAACTAAGGGGGTCATTTTGACCCCGGCGGGCGGCGGTCGCCGCCCGCCTGGAGGGAACCGCCATATGGCCGCTCCGCGGTCGAAAGACCACGGAGGCCATTCTGGCTTTCCCGCTGGGCTGGCGGGCGACCGCCAGAAGGCCGCCCGCCAGCCCAGCGGGAAACCCCTCCCCACGAGGAAGCCGGCTCCGAATGGAGCCGGCGGAGTGGGCATGTGCGACGGGTGCAGTTTGCACCCGTCGCGTACTTCAGTGTCTGCTAGGCAGACACTGAAATACACAGTGGGGCCCTCTTACGGGGGCCCCTGCCGTGCCCATGCCATTGGCATGGGCACGGCAGGGGCCCCCAGGGGCCCCGCGGCACCCCCTACCGCCATCCTGTTCCTGGCGGGCGAACCGCCAGGAACAGGATGGCGGTAGGGGGTGTCAGAATCCCCCATGGCGGCGCAGCTTGCGGTAAACCGGCGGGAGACCGCCGGTTTACCCTTTCTGGCCGCGGCAGAACCGCCGCGGTCAGAATGCCCTTTGGAGCACCGCCGGTCTCTCGGCGGTGCTCCCGTGGCCGGTGACCCTGGCGGTCACCGGCCGCCAGGGTCTGAATCAGGCCCTAAATAATTAGTATGCATCCACATCACTGTAGTCTTAGCATTACCAACCTGCCGAATACCACAAGTGTTACTGACTCCAATAGGCACTCGCGCCACTCCAGACCCTTTTCCATTTTTGTGGGCTTCTGATGCTCTTTCCCCATCTGTTGACATCAGTCCAAGTTTGATGTTCATTGAGGGACCCTGGAGAGCACAGTGGCACCCCGTGTCCATTCCATGTTTCAGTTACCCCCCACCAGCACCAACCACTAACCTCAATTTCATATATTTGGGCCAGGTCTGCTCACCTTCTGTGTTCAACAGAAGCCACTTGGCATTAAGCGGGACCTCTAAGCTCAGAACCCATGACATTACTTCATGTCACTCCACCCCAGTAGGTCTGAATGGCCAGGCAGGCCCAAAGTAAATGTATGAATGTTCCCTCCTGGCCACAGCACCACAGACAGTGGCTGGAATGTCCCCTTCCAATCCTGTACCAGAGTGTTCTGGAGTAATAGGACCTGTGTAGTATCAGAGCTGAATCAGCCGAAACCCTGCTCGTACTGCAATAATGTGTGGACTCCCTACAGCCTCCCACCATTCCTCTTTGTCTACCTCACCCTGATCTGCTATTCACCTATCCCTTAAAGTGCGTTGAGTGTCATTTTCGTTTGTAATGAGGGAGATGGCTTTATCAGGCATAGGATCTAAGAGGAGTCGATCTTCCAGCAGTGCCGACTCCACTATTTATGTGTCCCCAGTAACATGTACCGCAAGGGCATGCAACACCTATAGATATCTGTACCGTTCTGAGTCTGCCAGGTGATATTCCCTCTGAAGTGCCGCAAAGGTCAATAAGGTGGACCCTTTCCATGAGTCTCCCAAAAGGTCTATGCCTATCATACCCCACTGGTTTCGTCTGCACTGCATAATGTCTGTCTGACTTATGTTTTTGGTGATGTGGGCTCTGTAGTCATTGACACTGTGACCTGAAAAATTAGGTCCCAGGTGCCATGGAAACATACATGGTGTACATTTTGGTTTACTCCAGACAATGTTGTGGGTGGGGTACCATCCTTGCAATAAAGGTCTGATTATGGAATTGACTGGCACATGCATTCACATTTACAATGGCATGTAAATTGGTGTACATGTGTTTTATTTGGTGTCACAAATGCATTGGTGCGTTGTACAGTGATAGGGAGTGGCCTAATGGTGGATGTCTATAGTAGGTACGTAGAATCAGTGATTGGTGGCAGTGGGTATTGGTCCATATGTCCCTTGCAAGTTGTTGTTGGTGGGTGCGGATGGTAGCACAATGGCACACTTGGGAGACAGTCCATGTCAGAGTCACTTCTTAGTGGGAGCCTTGGTCTAGGCAGGTGTTCCTTTGCCATATCTGGGTCTGAGGGACCATTTGAGGGTCTGGTGCTGGGCTGCACGGGTGGGGGTGTGTGTCCTCTGCCAGTGCCACTACACCAGTTGCTCCTGCTGATGTTGAGGGCTGGTCTTTGTCCTGGACAGTGGTAGGGGCTTCCTGGTTTGTGGGTGTCTCAGGCTGGGTTAGATATTGGTACTGCAGCACCCCTGCAATAGTGGCCATGATGGCATTAAGTTGTTTCCATTGCTCCATGGTCTCTTGTTGTTGGGCTATCTGCAGCCTTTGACTGTTCCAGGGTGACCAGGATCTGGCCCGTCTTGTCTTGTGTATGGTGGTATGCTCCCAGGACCTCAGAGATCACCTCCTGGGCTGCAGCATCCATCCTTTGGCCTCCCCCCTGGGCTACTGATGCCCTCCCACTGGGCCTAGCCCCTTGTGGCGGTGTCACCTGCACAGATCTGGCATTATCATCCTGCCTGTTAGTAGGTGGTGAATCTGACCTCTGTACTTCTGGTCTGCAAGTCTGTGGACTGGAGACACTGGTGTGGGGTCATTTGGCCAGAGGTGTTGGTGGCTGGGTGATAGGTGTAGGAGGCTGGCCTGGTTTGTAGTGGGTACCTTGGGTACTTACACCTTATACCAGGTCCAGTTATCCCTTATTAGTGAAATGTTGCAGTGTTCTAGCAGCTTGGGCTGATAGAGGTAGCTATAGCAGAGCAGCTTAGGCTGAACTAGGAGACATGCAAAGCTCATGCAATACCACTTATAGTTACACAGTACTTACACACAAGTAAAGACAATACTCAGTGTTACCAAAAATGAAGGTAGTTTATTTGGGTGACACAATACAAAAAATATCTTAGAGGCAATACTCCTGCTCGAGGTATGTATTATCCACAATATATACACTAGACTCCAAAATAAGGTAAGTAATTAGACATAGGATAGTGCAATCAATAGGAAAAGCTTTAGAATGCAAGGGGAGAAAATAGGTCTAGGGGCAACACAAACCATATGCTAAGAAAGTGGAATGCGAATCACGAATTCACTCCTAGACAAGTGTAGTATGTGCAGAATCACTGGGAGAGTAAGAATACAGTAAAGGTAAGAACATTACCCCACCCTAGAGCCCAGAAAAGCAGGAGTAAAGTACTGCAAGTTTCCTTAGGACACAATACACCTCATGATAGGAATTATTGCAAGAACCAACCAAGTCTGTAAACAACAATCAGTAGATTCCTGGACCTGAAGACCTGCAAAAGGAGACCAAGTCCAGAAGCCAAAAGAAGTTCCAGGAAGGACAGGAGCCCCTGCCAACCCAGAAAAGGGTGCAAAAGAAGAGTCCCTGGTTGGACGAAGACTGCAGCCTAGGAAGATGCCAGCAGGTTCCTGCGTGATGCAAAGGATGTCCAACATCGTGAAGTTGGATGTAGGTGAGTTTTGGCACTGGATTCCTCCAACAAGCCTTGGTTCAAGCAAAGTCACATTTTGCATCAACTATGCACTATCTGGACCCAGGAGGGACTTGGGGACCTCACCTCTATGTGAGGAGGAAGAGGGGCCTCTCAGCACTTATAAGAGTTCTCAGAGCACCAGATAGCATCCACGGGAGTCCCAGGACATGGGGACAAAGGAGGTGCAAAATGTGGTTGGTGCAGCACTACACAGGAAGGTCCCACGCCGCCGGAGAACAACTCAGTGAGTTGAGCGTTGCAGGAGAGAGTGCTGGGGACCTGCGCCAGCCTGTGTAAAAAGAAATTTTGCAAATCGTGTACAGAGGCCTCAGGAGGTGAAGAAGACAAGGTGCCCAGGGGTACTGTCGTTCTGGAGGAAGGCAGGTGTTACCTCCTCCAAATTGCGACAGCAGGACCTCAGGACAGTCTGTGTTGATGGGGTCCACCCTCTGTGTTTCAAGGAGCACACTCGTTGTCAGGAGAGGACTCTGTCACCCCACATAAGACTTCTTCAGTCCTTCTGGTGCAGGGTGAAGACAGGGAGTCCTCAGAGCATGCACACCATGGAAACTGTTGCAGTTTCTGGCTGGAGATGAAGTTGTAGAAGAAAAGTATCCCTTGTGGATACTTTGTTGCTGTTACAGCGGTTCCTGGAGCAGGCTGTGGTTGATCAGTGGTGTCCTGGGTGGGGCTGCTGGAAGGTGACAATCCAGGACTGTGTGACGGGCCAGGGTATTCCTCATTGTCCACACTTCCCTCTCCAGTGTCCTGAGTGGGACCTCTGTCTCCATGTGGGGCACTGGCACTTCTTGGCCTTTCCGTCAGGGTGGCATGGGTGGTGGTGCCTGTGGGGGGGAATGGACATGTATGTTACATGTAATAATTCGAATGAGGATGCACAGCTCTGCCCTATTTTGTGCTGTGTATTCACCTGTTGGGCCATGCAGGGAACTATTGTGGGGTTGCCATTACGTTTTGCATGGGAAGTGGAGGTGCATTGTGGGTGGTGTTGTGCCATTGTGATTCATTGCAGGGGTTTGTGGCTATGCACGGGGGAAGGATGTGAGCCTGTTGGTGGGTTTGTGGGCATGCAGGGATGGGGTGATGATGGAGGAAAGTCCAGGGTATTGTTCCAGTCCGTTTGTAGCACAGGTGCATTGTCCAAGGGGACATAGGAAGGGGAGCAATGGCAGTTCAAGGTGGACAGAGTGACAGAATGGGACACAAGAGTGACAATCTGAAGAGTCTCATTTTTTGGCGGGGGTCTTGGCAAGTGTCTCTGACTTCTGTCTGGATCGCAGGGAACATTTGCGGGGTGGTTCACCTTCTGCAGGGGGACGGGTGCTGGTGGCCTGTGAGTCCCGTGGCGGGGACTCCTGGTCACTAGCGGCAGTGGAGGTGGAAGGTTGTTCATAGGTCTGGCTAGTGGCAGGGGCCCGCTGTTGTGTGACTGCCTCCCTCATAATATTGGCCATGTCTGCCAGCACCCCTGCTATGGAGATCAGGGTGTTCTTGATGGCCTGTAAGTCCTCCCTGATTCCCTGGTACTGTCACTCCTGCAGCCGCCTGTTCTCCTGCACATTGTCCAGGATCTGGCCCATCGTGTCCTGGGAATGTTGATATGCTCCCAAGATCTCTGCAAGTGCCTCCTGGAGAATCGGTTTCCTGGGCCCTTCCCCTGGAGCACCGCACCTCCCAGTTTCCCTATTGGCCTGTTCCTCTGTCCCCTGAGCAGTCTGCCACTGCCACTGACCCCAGGTCCCTGATTGTCTTGGGTATGATGTGTGGCCTGGGGTCTTGTAGAGGTAGACACACTGCTGATTGACGTGTCCTGGGGACAGAGGTATGGGTACACTGGGTGGGTGCAATGGTGGTGTTTCCCGATGGGGGAGGTTCTGTGGTGGTGTGTGACTGGGCCTGGGTAACCGGATGTCCAGAGGTTCCTGATGGGCCAGGTTGGTCATCCAAATCCAGAAGACCAGAGTTGCTGTCATCACTGTGGGCCTCTTCTGTTGGGGGACTGCATATTGCTGACACCTCCTCTCTGCTGACATTGGCTGGGGTACCTGTGGGGATGTAAATTATGTGTTATGGTTCTGTGTCTGACATATTGTGCATCCGTGACTTGCCCTCTTTGGTTGTATTTACCCTGGCATCTTTCACTTGTGTACATTGGTGTATGGTGAGATCATTAGTTCTCTATAGTGTGCATGCTTTAGTGCTGAGTGTCCATGCAGGGCTGTGAGTGGTGTCCATGCATTGTTACAGCATGCAGGACTTGGCAATGGGATAAGCGGAATGTGATGGTGGGGTGTGTGGGAAGTGGTGGAGTGATGGGAGTGAGGGTGAGGGTGGGAGTATGTGATGGCATGCACGTAGGGGGGGTGATAATAGTGGAGAGTTGACTTACCAGAGTCCAGTCCTTCTCCGACTCCAGCCAGGCCCTCAGGGTGCAGGATTGCCAAGACTTGCACCTCCCATGTTGTTAGTTGTGGGGGTGGAGGTGGGGATCCACCGCCAGTCCTCTGTACAGCGAGCTGGTTTCTTGCTACAACGGAATGTACCTTACCCTGTAGGTCATTCAACCTCTTCCTGATGTCATCCCTAGTTCTTGTGTGCTGTCCCACGGTGTTGACCCCGTCCACGATTCTCCTCCATAACTCCATCTTCCTAGCTATCGATATCTGCTGCACCTATGCTCCAAATAGCTGTGGCTCCACCCTGATGATTTCCTCCACCATGACCCTTAGCTCCTCCTCTGTGAAGCGGGGGTGTCTTTGTGGTACCATGGTTGTTATGTGCGGTGTGTAGGTGAGGGTGTGTTAGGTAAAGTATTGGGGTGTGTGATGTGGGGTGTGTGAGTAGTGTATAGGTGTGAGTAGTGTGTGGCTCTGTTGTGTTAGTGGTCTTGCTGTCTCTCTGGTGGCAATTGTTTTTAATGGTAAAGGGTTGTGGGTACTGTGGGTGGGTGTTTTATAGTGGGGTGGGTGCGTGGGTGTGGTGTGTGTATGGGTGTCATGTGTGTGTTGTTTAAATTGTCCAATGTGGCGTTGTTTTGTATGTGTGTGTTGATTTTGAGCGCAGAGGTATGTACCGCCAATGGTTTACCACCGTTGAATGTCCGCCGTGGTGATTCGTGTGTCATAATGTGGTGGGCGTAGTTATGTTGGCATAACGGTGTGGGTTTTGATACTGCCAGTTTATCACTGACCTTTGGTGTGACAGATTTGTGTCTGTGGCTGAATAGTGAAGGATTGGTGTAAGTGTGTCATATTATGGTGAACGGATATCCATAGCGGCGGCAGTAAGTTGGCTGCAGTCAGCAAGGCAGTACGTGGGATTTACCGCCAATGTCATAATGAGGGCCTATGACTTCCACTTGAAGATTGCTCCACATGGGGTACTGTCTTTGCTGCCATATATACCATAACGCATGGTACCCCATCAATTGCTGTTTTTCCTGAAGTGCAAAAGCACATTCAAAATGAACTCAGACGGCCCCTGCCCTGGATTTGGGGATGAAATTAATGGTTAATTTTGCTACGGTATCCTCAATGATTTCAAGTAATATTAAAGGGGAGATAGCTTCCTTGGCAATATGCCAACGTCTTACATTGGTTCCTCCAGCAGATGAGGAACAGGAGCTACCTAAAAAGAATTCTGAGGCCTATGCATCTGTAGGTGATGACAATTTAGACACCAGGCCTGATAATCCAGAAATTAAAACTGATACAGATACCACCAACCAGACACTTGAGTCTTCTGAAAAGCACTGGCATAGAAACAAAAATAAGGATAACAATAAAACATGGAGTGGCTCTCCGCAACTGGAGTCCAGTGAGAAATGTTATAATTTACATACCTATGATACAATTAAACAGCCTGACAGATATCAGTGTTCTGATACATGTCCTTCTCATTCCTTTCAGAGTAGTCAAAGCGAACACAGACAGGAACAGTATGTGAAACTGATAAAGGACTCTCAATGCTCCTCTGATCTCATCATAAAAGAGCAAGACAAACTTCCACAACACAAACCACAATTTCAGAAGAAAGTGGCAGGAATTTCTGCTAAATATGGCACAAATTCTCAGGACGCATCGTCTGGATAAGACGTTGTTGTAAACATTGCTTGACAGTGCAGCAGAGGTCACAATAGTTTGCCAGACTCTTCAAGAGTTTCTGGCACCAAGACTGGATAATGACTTCATAAATGTTTAAACTCCAGATCATCGGCTAAGCCCTCCTGATAGACTTTATGATTTGGATATCCAAATCGAGGGTGATATACTGTGTACTATTAAAGTAATATTCTGTCAGAATTTGTCTAATGCATATTACATTCTTTTGGCTGAAGTAGATTGACGGCTTGAATTTATTAGAAAAGCCCCCCATGGGAGGATGTTATTTTACCATCTGTTGGAAACGGCCCTTTTTGCAGGGTCATTCCCAATCTTTTTGCCTCCTGTCTCCTATTTTTCTGACCTGTTGCTGTTGCCTTTTGCACTCTGAGCAATTTATCACTTCTAACCAATGCTAAAGTGCATATGCTCTCTCTGGAAATTGTATTGTTGATTGGTTTATCCATGATTGGCATATTTGATTCCTAGTAAGTCCCTAGTAAAGTGCACTAGAGGTACCCAGGGCCTGTAAATCAGATGCTACTAGTAGGCCTGCAGCACTGGTTGTGCTGCCACCCACATTAGTATCCCTGTAATCATGTCTCAGACCTGCCACTGCAATGTCTGTGTGTGCAGTTGTAACCTGCCAATTCAACTTAGCAAGTGTACCCACTTTCCAGGCCTAAACCTTCACTTACACCCCTAAGGTAGGCCCTAGGTAGCCCCATGGGCAGGGTGCAGTGTATGTTTAAGGTAGGACATATACTAATGTGTTTTATATGTCCTAACAGTGAAATACTGCTAAATTCGGTTTTCACTGTTGCAAGGCCTATCCCTCTCATAGGTTAACATGGGGGCTGCCTTAAATATGATTAAAGTGTATATTCCCTTTCTGAGTGGATGTGGAGTTTGGGGTCTCGGAGCTCACAATTTAAAAATACATCTTTTACTAAGTTGATTTTAAGATTGTGTGTTGAAAATGCCACATTTAGAAAGTGATAATTTTCTTGCTTAAACCATTCTGTGAATCTGCCTGTTTGTAGATTCCCTATCTGGGTCAGTTTGATAGCTTGGCTGTTTGTATCTCTCTCTATCCAGTGACACAAAGGAAGCTGGGGTATAGCTTGCACATCCTGAGGAGCTATCTGTTCTAGGAGGTAGGGGACAAGTGGTCACTCACACCTGAAAGGGCTGTGCCTGCCCTCATACAATGTAGTCTCCTACCCCCTGGTGTGTGTCTGGGGCCTCGCCTGGGCAAGGCAGGATTTCACAAACAAGAGATACTTTTCTTTGAAGTAACCCTACTTCAAAGGGAAAAATGGGTGTAAGAAGGGCACCCAAAACCACAGACTTTAGATCACTTCAGGAACATAAGAGAAACCTCTGCCTGGAGAAGAGCTGAAGAGCTGAGGAAGAAGAGCTGCCCTGCATGTGACTGCACTTTGTGGAGCTATCCTGCAGTTGTTGCTTTTGCCTGTGCAAGAGGACAAAGATTGGACTCTGTGTACCTTCCTGCTTGTGAAGAACTCTCCAAGGGCTTGAAATTGAGCTTGCCTCCTGTTGTTAAAGTCTCAGGGACAGCAAAGACTTCTCCCTGCCAGCACCTGGAGCCTCTGCTGAGACTCTTGTCCTGCCAAGTGGTGCCCTATCCAGTTCCTGGGGCCTTGAAAGGAGAATCTGGCAGGCCAAGTTTGAGAAATCCACGCACAGACCGCCATGCAGAGAACATTTTGACTCAACCTCCGGAAAAACAACACACTGTTGGTTTCGTGGCTGAAATCGACACTCCGCCTGCAGCACGGCTGGGAGATCAACACACATGGGTGGAAAATTGATGTGCAGCATCGGTGACGGAGGCTGGTGAGATCGCAACCCACACTGCACATTGTTTTGATCACCGTGCGGCAGGATTTTTGATGTAGACATCGCTGAGTGTGTAAAAACAACACAAAGCCTGCCCGGACCCGAGCGTGCTTGTCTGGATCGATGCATCGCTCTCCTGCGGAGAGAGGAAACGACACACGTCGACCCTAATGAAGGAGAAACAAAGCACGGTCTCGCTTGTGAGTGATATTGACGCATTGGAGGCTTCTTTTGACGCATACTCGCCCGTGCTGGGTTATTTGTGACGCGACCCAGGTACATTTTCACGCTAACAGCGATAGCATTGTGTTTAAAAGAACACGAACACTCTTTTTGCATTTTAATTAATAACTTGACTTGTGTATGTTGGATTTTTGTCGTTTTGGTCTTGTTTTGTTTAGATAAATATTTTCTATTTTCCTAAACCTGTGTTGTGTCATTTTATAGTGTTTTCATTAAGTTACTGTGTGTGTGGGTACAAATACTTTACACCTAGCACTCTGAAGTTAAGCCTGTCTGCTCGTGCCCCGCTATCAAGGGGGTGAGCGGGGGTTAGCTGAGGGTGATTCTCTTTTACATGACTAGAGTGAGGGCCTTGCTTCGACACCTGACTGACAACCAAAGACCCCATTTCTAACACCATCTTTATCTGCTCTTGTTCCTGAAGAAGTTAAAGAAGCATGTGCCACAGAATGGGCTCTTGCAGAAGCCCCAGCATTATACTGCAATGAAGCAGGCTGGGATAAAGCCTCACCTCACCACATTATACCTATAAAGTCCATTCCGCAAGTGCAGCCACTATACCCTAAGAAACATGACTTCAAATGCCCTGCTAGGGAAAATTTATCACAATTAGAATATCAAGGTGTCATTGAAGCTCTTGTCTCTCCTACAAATGATCATTTATCTCCTATAGCTAAACTAGATAATTCCTATTGCATAGTTTTAGACTATAGACATTTAAGCAGTCATACCAGGACTTTTTGCAATACAAAATATACACCATTCAGCTTTAATGAACAATATTGTTAAAAATAAATATAAAATTACATTACACATTTTCAATGGCTCTTTCTGTCAAAATATACTACTCGAAAGCAGAGTTTTGATGGTGTTTACCACTTTAGGGACTCAGAGAAAACTCCATAGGATCCCTCAAGGATATAAGAGCAGTTCAGGTCTGTTTGCTGCCCATTCAACTTCAATTTATAAGATTTCGACTCAGAAGCATTATTTTACATTGATGGCATTTACCTCACAGATAATGATCTAAATACATATTTGGCCAGAGTGGATCGTATAGTTCTAGAATTCGCTGAACGTGGCTATAAATTCAATTTTCCTAAATCTTAAGATTGTTTTTCCTAGTGTCCTATTTCTAGGATATGAATTATCAAATGAAGCCAGAAGCCCTGCCCCACACTTCTTAAAGAATTGTGCTCTCTTACAACCTTCAAATATGTTTGAAAAGCTACAATAGCTTTTAGGCTTTCTAAACTTTGTTACAGCATAAATACCAGATTATGCGCAACAGGTTAAACCGTTGTACGATTTAATTTGTCCTTATTTTTCAGACAAACACTGGACTACAGAACAGACTACTGTTCTCAGAAAATTGCAAACAGACATGCCTGCATCCAAACATTTACACAGTGTGTTAACAACACTAATTTAGTTATCCGCATAATTGTGGGTTCTACAGCCTACAAATGTCACCTTTAATGAAAGTGAAGCTGTACCAATTACATACAAATTATATTTATATCCTAATGCAGAAATACATTTTGCATCAACAGACAACATTCTGCCTGCAGTTCAAACAGATGTCCTAAAGGAATGCCCAATGGGTCAGGGAAAATACGTAATTTCAGCCTTAAAGGCCGTCACAAAGGTGAGCGTTCCCAACATGAAAGGTGTACATCCACGACAGATGCAGTGGGCCACTTTCTTGACAGATACTGATATAGATTACATTTTTTACCCTACACTAATCACACAGGGATGTTCCAGTATGAACAAGAATACCCCATGTGAAATGAAACTTTGCCTTTAGATCAATGTGAATACATAATACATACTCATGGTTCAGCCGAGCCTGTGGTAGGTACTAAGCATACGTACTCTGCAGCATGTGCTGCAGTGAAGGGTGTCTTGAAAGATGATGAATATCGGGCACATAAAACATATACAGAAACTTTGGGTGACTGTACTGATCAACTGGCCGAATTGAAAGCTTTGGTTCTGGCACTGCGGAATACAGATCCAAAATTTCCAACACTTATAGTGTGTGATTCCTATCACTGCCTAAAGTCCTATAACGACAATTTACATTATTGGTGCTTGAATGGATTGAGACACTTGTAGATTGAGGCAGTTGTTCAGATGTTGTAGTAGCTGTGATTACTCAATATCATGCGATTATAGATGGTGACATTAATGCTGTGCCCATGCTTCGTCTAGTGACATGCCCCTACCAAAAAATTACCCAGCAAAACATTCATATCTCTTTTGCCCACACACCCAACCAGGACCGCTGGTTAGAATTAATAATTGCTGCACATGAAGGATTAGCTTCTGTCCATGCTGGTGTGGCTGCCACAATTTCCTTGTAACAGAAATGCTACTGGTGGCAGGGTCTTTATAAACAGACCAAAGAATATGTCCTTTGTTGAGAAATTTGTCAACAAATTAAAAGTTCCACCATTGCATGACAACCACAGATACCCCTGCTCGTCTCAAATAAGCCAATACAATGCATCTATTTAGATCATTGCAGACCTCTGCATATGGATGGTTCATTTAAATATATTTTATTGGCTATTGATTCATGTTCTCAATTTCTATGAATATGGCTACAGACATCAGCTGACGTGATACAGTTATTAAAGATTTGCAGGCCTTTATCAATACATATGCAGTGTCACCCTTCTACTCAGACCAGGGAAAGGCTTTTCCCTCTAAGGCTTATCAAGATACCATAAGAACCCTGGCTGTTGCTGTGCTGTGCATTATTCAACCCACTACCATCCTAACAGAAATGTGATAGTGAAACAGAAGAAATGGGACTTGAAGCATTTCTTAACAGCTAGAGTATTAACTTCAGGACGCAGCTGGACTCATCACCTGAGTGGAGTCCAGAGATCTTTAAATACTCCTCCTAGAAGACCTTTGGGTGGTTGGAGATGCTTTTCGTGGTCCAAATGTATGTTCAAGATCACAATTACCCTGGCACAGTGAAGGCAGATGCGTCCTCTGACATCATAAACGTTTCACTGTTTTGCAGGAATTATAACACTTCCAACATATGCTCTCGAATTTAATTACTAAACATTCTGCCACTGACAAAGTGAATGAGCAACCAGCAACTTCTGGCTGGATCCTAAAGTTGGGAATCTAGTCTGGAGAAGATCACAAATAAAGAAGAATTTCCCAGGTCCTACCAAGTTCCAGTGCGTGTCCTAGCTGTTTGAGGTACTTGAACTGTGATTTTGCCAGCGTTTGCTGGTTGTGACCCAAACAAGAACTTTTGATTGATTTAATCATGTTACATCATGAGGCCAGTTCTTGACATTAGGCCGCAAGGGTATTTGGGTAGTTCCTAATCTCCTCTCCCAACCCTGTAGAGATCCCTCTACATGCATTAAGCAGAATCTAATATTTGTACTCCCCAATTGGGGTCTTCTAATGCTGAATTTGCACTCATGCCTGTTCCTAATACCAACAAAGAATACTATTCTGATGTGAGTTTACAAGTTTCTACTGCTTCTCCTGGTAAATATTTGTTTTAATTATCAACTGCCTTTGGAGTTACCTACTTGCTTACCTTTGCTCCGTGCCAAAGGCCTGTCACAACAGGAGCTGGAGGACAGGAGGGAGGAGAGGAAGCTCAAGTAGCAGCAGGAGCTAGCCAAATTGATACTGGAAGAAAGAATAATGACAGATAAGCTTAAAGTAAAGAAGCTGTACATTTAAGCCAAATATGTGAAGTCCGGCAGCAATGGTGATATCATACCAGCAATGTACACTGGAGAATGGAGGGTCTGCATACCAAAGGATTTAGTGCCCAATTATGTGGTAGGAGACAACATTGACAGATTATAAAGTGGCTCTCAGGGTGCACAGGGTTCCTGAGGATACTGGGAAGGTAGCTTGTGGACCCCTGAGAGATGCAGGCTGAAGTTCAGGGATAGCCACAAACTTCCTACACAGACCTGGGTGAATTTTTGTGGCTACTCTAGCATGGCGTTGAAGGACTGAATGAGGGGCAGCAAGGTAGATTATTTCACTGAGATGTACAACCTCGTTCTGAGGGAGCAGATGTTTGATATCTGTTTTCCAAAGCTGAGCTAGCACCTAGTTGGTAGCAAGCTGATTGCCCCCAGGAAACTTGCTGAGGAGGTGTACCTCTTGGTCAGCACCAGAGTGCCCTAGAAGGTATCTGGGGGGGACATCCAAAAGGGTGGTCAGGGTTCCCCCCAGAAATGCACTGTTTGTTCAAGGAGGCAAACAAGGTTTGGAAAGCAACATTAATAAATATGTTACATGACCTTTAGCCAGTGGAGAAAATAGAATTAAAGGTGTATTGGTGTCTTTCAGGAATCATTCATCATATAATTAAAATGTGATGTGTGAGTTCTAACCTTTAAGTTTCAAAGGTATGAGCTGTCTTGAGAAAGACATTATGGGGGTGATTCTGACCCCGGCGGTCCTTGACCGCCAGGGCCGGGGTCGGCGGGAGCACCGCCAACAGGCTGGCGGTGCTCCTAAGGGCATTCTGACCGCGGCGGTATGGCCGCGGTCAGAAACGGAAAACCGGCGGTGTCCCGCCGGTTTTCCTCTGCCCTGAGGAATCCCCCATGGCGGCGCAGCTTGCTTGCTTGCTGCGCCGCTATGGGGGATTCCGACCCCCTCACCGCCATCCTGTTCCTGGCGGTTTCGACCGCCAGGAACAGGATGGCGGTGAGGGGTGTCGTGGGGCCCCTAGGGGCCCCTGCAGTGCCCATGCCAATGGCATGGGCACTGCAGGGGCCCCCATAAGAGGGCCCCACTTTGAATTTCAGTGTCTGCTTAGCAGACACTGAAATTCGCGACGGGTGCTACTGCACCCGTTGCACACCTTCCACTCCGCCGGCTCCATTCGGAGCCGGCTTCCTCGTAGAAGGGTGTTTCCCACTGGGCTGGCGGGCGGCCTTTTGGCGGTCGCCCGCCAGCCCAGTGGGAAACCCAGAATGACCGTATTCTGGCGGTTCCAGCTTGGCGGCCGGCTCCCTATGTGATTTGGGCATGTACCCTCTCTGAAAAAAAAGTACAAAAAAAAATCTTAATAGTAAACATACACATTATTTATACAACTGATTCAAAGGTAAATTTTATATGACTGCCATTTACATGATCTAATTGAAGGCTATACCTGAGTAGCAACACAATAGTGCCGCAAAGTACCTGGGTTTATTTCACATGGACAAACAAAAGTTTTACGAGGAGCTGAAGAACTCTCAACTATCCTTATTTACACAACCGACTGGAGACAAATGTGATTAGCAAAGGTGGTCGCAGATTGCCTCATTGGTCTGAGAAACCTGATCTCTTGTCCCCCACTGCTATTGTGACATGGTTGGGAGTTGTACCTTGTAAATCCATGCATTTAACTAATTTTATTTACGCAGAACAGTGAAGGAAGCAGTTTTCAACTGATGAATGTCAGCGGTACTAGTATAACTTGCCAGGCCAGCACCATTAATTTGAACTAAAAAAATGTGTCCTACATTAAAATAGGAAGTGATTTATGACTGATCTGTTGTTTATGAGGGAACATTCCTGAATAGAAGTCAAAGAAAACCATTCCTTGCCCTAGGAGCATAGATGGGTTATTTGGGGATAAACAGGGAGGGCCCTCTCTGATATGCTATGACTCATTGATGGTGTTCAAGGCGGGAAGTAACCTGCGACAATAAGTGCTGGGATGCCAAGGCATGCAACAGTGGGTGCAATATTTGAAGTTTTACCTTAATTGCAAACAATTTACCAGTGGCTTTTCTACGGGATAAGTACACCTTGCCAAATGCACCACGACTAATTGGCATCACTATGGCCACGTCCTCAATGCGAGGTTCCCAGAATACAGCGATCTTCTCAACCCCGCCTGGTCACGCCACTCCCTCCCCTGTCTCCTGCATGTCAGCAGAGGTCTCAGCTCCCATTACAAGGAACAGCTGTGTGATACACACAACAGACCCCGGTGAACACCAATGTCTAACTGGTGAGCAGTTCAAAGCACAAGACACCATCCTTTGCACATCAGCCTATCCACAGGAGCACATAGACACAAAAGAGGTAGCTACTAGAACTGTATATGATTATCAATACGGAAGCCATGTTCAACTACCACTGGATCCATCAAAATGCATCTGACATTACAGAGACAAAGCAAAAAAAACTAAGGGTATGGAGTAACAACCACCATGCATCGGTTAACAGAGATTTTGCAGAACTCCTTGTTCCAAGCATAATGTGGACTGGCAAAACTCTGTGAACTCTGCCAGTAGAATGGAGTTCACCGCCCACCTCTAGTTAATTTAGGGTGTGTTGGTGACTTACCCTGACTAGGATTGTTGTTCCTGCTTAGACAGTCTGCATACCTATACCAACCGAAAACCCAATTTCTAACAGACTTCCTCTGGTTACTTTGCTGCCATCTATGATTTCTCTTCAAATTCTTCACATACTTCCATGCATGGTGCCCGTGTCCTTTTGTTTTGGTTGAAAAAGGCTGATTCACCCATTGTCCTTTCATTGTATTTTTCTTTCCTTGTTTTTGTTACAGTTATTTTCCAGCTGTTGAATGGACACTATCTCTCAGATAATTCTTCTCCAGAACTGGTAGCTGAAATAATTAAGCCCCATTCTTCCTCAATTAAGATCTGAAGACTCCTGTTCCTTGTGAACATTACTGCATTTCCTGTCTCTGTTGGTATTGTTTAGAATAAGGTCCCCTATGACATCTTTGGTCCCACAGAAACATAGCAAATTCCTTCTGTTTTTTTAAAATTGCTATGGATGATTTCATCTCCCCAAGTTCTATCTCTGATGAATGGAATGTTTTGACTGTTTCGAATATGCTATCTGAATTAGAATCCTATACGGTATTTGAAAATGAGGAGTTGTATTTGAATTCTGCAAATTATGGAGATGTGTTTTGCGACCATCATTATGCACATCGCTATTTACACAAAGCTAGTACTCCACATGCTGTCTTTAACTATACACTGGGTGGACACTGCTGAACACCACCCTCAGGGAGTTTACCCAAAAATATTTGAAAAAGTTCTCTTATTTTTCTGGTCATGTCCTCACACACCTGGTTTCATATTTATTAGATGCTTACCACTTTCCAGGCACAGAAAAATATCCTAATACAAACAAAACTGACTATTCCAATTCCTTTATTTCCCTAATGGCACCCAAAGGTCATAAATATTGAAATGACAATATTGTTTTAAAATCAATTTGGGGTACACAACACCAGCAGGTCCATGGCATTAATTCTTACTTTTGGGATTGTCTAATCCCTAAACAAATTATATTTTTAAACAAACCAGTACAACAGTCTCCAGTGCATATTTACAAAAAAGTGGTGCAACATGTATAATGCACCACTTTTCTTGCGTCCCCCCCTACTGGCACCTAACAACACTATGGTAGTGCCATATTTCTGATACAGCACACCATGGAAGTCGTTAGGCCAATAACGTCAGAACTATTTATGCTATTGTGACATCTGCTGCACTAGCGTCAACATTTTTCACGCTTGTGCAGCAAAGTGCAAGGAGGCCCATAGGTTACTATGGGTGTATCATTTTAACGCATGCTTTCAGCTGACATTAAAAATTACATCAAAAATTGCGCAGTGAAATCTTTAAAATTTCACTGCGCCATTTGTGCGGGCCTTCTACCACTGGAATGCCCCCCCTTGCATACATTTTATCTGGTCCAGGCATAATGTGGCAGAAGGGGTTACAAAGTGGCGCAATGCATGTATTGCACCACTCTGTAAATATGGCGTGGCAAAAATGCCTCCTTAGCACCACATTAGCATATAAAAATGACACTAATGTAGCACAAGGAGGTGCTAGGGGCTTGTAAATATGCCCCTATGTCCCTTTGATAAGCTAATATAAAAAATGTAAATACACATAGCATTCTCTCTGTTGCATGGTTTGACAAATGGTGACAGTACATTAATATTACAAAACACCAGCTTAATGGAATGGTGCTGAATGGTAAATACACCTCTTCACTTTCTGGTTTGAATGGGTTGTTGGTGTGGCCTTTTGACAGTAATGGCTGCAGTTCACACTTTTTAAACTCTTCCACTGATAAAGCACCAGACCCCAGTATGTTCAGTCACAACACTTGAATGTTGCAATTACCTACAGCACAGGTAAGCTATGCTAGCAATGGTTAGATAATTCCACCTTGTTTGCTGTTAAACAGCACATATCACTTCTATCAGACAAAATGGATTTACAGGTTTTTTTATTAGGTCCCAGATATCCCTGCTCAATGCTTAACTTATATTCCATTTCCATTAAATTTGGGAAATTTCACAACAAGAAGCTGATAAACATTTGTGTCAAATTGTGAGTAGAATGTAGAAAAAGCATTGTCTGTTGTTGATAATTGCATGACTACATTGTTTACTCGTTTATATTAATTGAACAATATTCTGTCTTCTGCATTTGATCTCATACAAAATGACATGTCTGACTTTTATATGGCTATAGTCAATTAGGACTGATTTTGCAATAGAGTTGGACAATGCAGGTTTTAAAATTCAAGAGCATACCATGGAAATATCTGAATACAACAGAATTGGTTTTACCTTATAACCTGTCACATATCCAACAGGTGATGGCAAATAAAGACATGACCTACACTCTGATTAATGTGGAACACTCAGAGGAACTGCCCTTCACAGTAGCTGGAACACATTCAGATATATGGTTAATCCATTGTTTTATTTCTTTACCAATTTCTACAATTTATTTCACATCATGTCTGAAACCTGGTTTAATTCTTTTGATAACAAATGTGTGAGTGGAGACAGAGACATTTTTCTTAGCGGAAATGAATGCAGAATTTCTTTGGACCGTTCATTAATTTGTAAAGAGATAACACTGTACAGAGTATGCAGTGCATCCATGGCTAACTTACCATGGTATTTGAAGGGAGTTCCTGTTCCCTTGATTAAGCCAGTTTTTTCATTACTTTCTAATGGAAGTTACTTGATTCTGAAAGATCAAGGTTGCTATGGAATGAAGCCAGGTGTCCCCTATATTGAGACTGTTTTAAGGGTTGTAACTTGCTGAATACATATCTTATATTCTCCTACACACATGTCTGGGGACATTACCTTGTGATCACCAATCCCTATATCTAAAATTTACTTTAATAAGAGGGCTGAAAGAATATTTCTTCAAAGATGTGTGACACTAACATCTGCCAGAGAAACTTTTGATCTCCAAGTTGCCTGCTCTTTCTCAGTGCAATCGTTCTTGCACACCAACTTGCTGCTGCATTTCAGTGAATTATTTTTCCAAGTGCAGCAGCGAACCAGAATACAGTCATTAATACATCTCAAAAACATAGCGATATCTTATACAAGAGTTTTGTAAAGCATTTCGCAGGACACAGGTGCTGAAAAACTAAATAGTTAGTATGCATCCACATCACTGTAGTCTGCAGCCTTAGCATTACCAACCTGCCTAATTCTACAAGTGTTACTGACTCCAATAGGCACTCGAGCCACTCCAGACCCTCTCCCATTTTTGTGGGCTTGTGATGCTCTTTCCCATTCTGTTGACATCAGTCCAAGTTTGATGTTCAGTGAGAGACCCTGGAGAGCACAGGCGCACCCCGTGTCCATTCCATGTTTCAGTTACCCACCACCAACACCCACCACTAACCTCAATTTCATATATTTGGGCCAGGTCTGCTCACCTTCTCTGTTCAACAGAAGCCATTTGGCTATAAGCGGGACCTTTAAGCTCAGAACCCGTGACATTACTTCATGTCACTCCCGCCCAGTAGGTCTGAATGTCCAGGCAGGCCCAACGTAAACGTATCAATGTTCCCTCCTGACCGAAGCCCCACAGACAGTGGCTGGAATGTCCTGTTCCAATCCTGTATCAGAGTGTTCTGGAGTAATAGGACCTATGTAGTATCAGAGCTGAATCAACGGAAACCCTGCTCGTACTGCAATAATGTGTGGGCTCCCTAGAGCCTCCCCCCATTCCTCTTTGTCTACCTCACCTATAACTGCTATTCACCTATCTCTTAGAGTGCGTTGAGTGTCATTTATTTATTTATTTTGTAATGAGGGAGATGACTTTATCAGGCATAGGATGTAAAAGGAGTCGATCGTCCAGCAGTGCCGACTCCACTATTTATGTGTCCCCAGTAACATGCACCCCAAAGGCATGCAACACCTGTAGATATCTGTCCCATTCTGAGTCTGTCAGGTGATGTTCCCTCTGGAGTGCTGCAAAGGTCAATTATGTGGACCCTTTCCATGAGTCTCCCAAAAGATCTATGCCTATCAGGCCCCACTTGGAGAAATCCAGCAGTGTATCAACCTCCCTGAGTAGGTTGCTACCCCACAGGTGGGGTCTGCTCCATCAACTTTGCAGCACAGCACAGGAATGTTGTTACCTTTACCTACAACTCAGCCATCGTCTGTGTATGAATCAGTAGCGAGCTTTCTCACCCCCATTTGCAAAGAGTCGTTAAATAGCCCCTAGGTCCCATCACTTTTCTATTGACCTGAATCGCCAACATTTTGTGGACTGCAAAGATCCAGTCATTTAAAACTATTTGTTGAGGGGTTCAATAGTAATGCAGAATATCCAGTACTGCAAGTCCCCCATTGTACACCCTTCTCTGTAGCTTGTGGAGGGCAATATGGGAACCACTGCCATTCCATAAAAGCAATCGGACTTCATGATCTATTTTACAGAAGAAGTCTTGAGGAATCCCAAATGATGTGTTTGAAGTGTGTATAGGAAACTGGGTAAAGCCATCACCTTGTACAGGATGTCCCTACCCTTTGGGGAAAGCCCTCCAGTGACTAACATCTCAACAAAATCGATCTAATAGTCCATAGAGGTTCCTTTGTAGGAAATCCATAGGCTCCCAGGTAATATAAATGCCTAGATACAAATAGATCTTGCCACCAGAGGTTTACTGCCTCCAGAGACTTGTCCTAAATGATTTGATAGTCAGCGTAATCTCCGAAGATCCATCAGATCTTCAGCACTCTGTCCATGGACAGGGTGGGTCGAGAAAGATAGAGCAGCATGTTGTCAGCATATAATGATAACTGCTGCTCCCATTCCAGAGTGCCATCCACTTCCTGTATCAAAGGGTCTTGCTGGACCCATGCCGCTAATGGCTCAAGTGCCAAGGTGAAAATCATTAGGGGTACCCGGTTGCACACCCTACTGAAAGTTGAAAGCCCATGACATTGTGTTGTTGATCTGTGCTCTCACCATAGGTATACAGAAGTCTAACCCTACCACAGTATTTGGGGCCAAACCCCAAACGGTCAAGGACTGCAAATATATTATTCCATTCTATGCTGTCAAAAGCCATCCTGGCATCTAAGGATAACATCCTTTGTCATATAAAGCACTCCATATATGCATGGCAAGTTAAGTCTGGTTCTTCTCAGTGGCATGAATCTCAATTGATCTGGGTGAATCACACTTGTTATCACCCGATGGAGCTGGTTCACCAGTACTTTTGCTAGTATTTTAGCTTCTATGTTGAGTAGGGAGATAGGCCTGTAGGAGGCACAGTCAGTTGGTTGCTTATTCTTTTTAAGGATCACAATGATAATTGCCATGCGCTGGTTCTCTGGCAACTGCCCCGGCTCCTGAGCTCCCTGGAACACTGCCAGCATGCACCTAGACAAATTGCTGGCTCTTAAAAATGAGGTCTCTAGTTGGCAGTGGTTTTGTACCATGTCCAACTAGGTACCCTCACTTTAGTCAGGGTAAGGAAGTCACACAGCTAAAAGAACCCCTGCTCACCCCTTGGTAGCATAGCACACACAATGAGGCTTATCTCAGAGGCAATGAGTAAGTTATTTGTACACACAAATAATAACACAGTGAAAATAACACAAAAGTATATCACACCAGTTATACAAAAATAGCCAATATTTATCTGAGTAAAAGAAGAACAAAACGACAAAAATCCAAAATATACAGGTAAAGATAAAAATTTTCAAAGATTAAGGCCCTCATTCTGACCTCGGCGGTCTTTTCGCAAGACCGCCGAGTTACCGCCGCGGTGAAGACCGCCGACCGCGGCGGTATGCCGCTGTGCGCATTCCGACCGCTGGGAGCGTTCCGCCGGGAAACCGCCGGCAGCCAGACTGGCGGTCGGCGGGAAAGTGGAGACTGGTCAACCTCCACTGCCACGCCAGCAGAACACCGCCCCCAGAATTACGACCCACATTTCTGTGTGGCGGTCTTCTGTTGGCGGTGTGCTGTCGGCGGTCACGTCCCTATGGCTCCCGTCGCCTCCCGGAGGACCAACGCACAAGGTAAGTTGATCGTCCGTGAGGGGAGGGGGTGGGGGGGTGTTGTATGATGTGTGCGTGCATGGGGGTGTGCAGATGTGCATGTTGGGGTGCGTGCATGTCGGGGTGCGTGTATGTGCATTTTGGGGTGGGGGTGGGGAGGGGGTTCGTACCACCTCTGGGGGGTGGCAGGGGGGTGGAGGGGGTGGGGGGAGGACTCGGGGGTAGTGGGGGGTGGGGGGGACCCCTATCAGTGCCAGGGAAGGAATTCCCGGGCCCGATAGTGCCTACCGCCATGGTTCGCATGGTGGTTCCCGACCGCCAGAAACCGCGGCGGTAAGCAGGGTCATGATACGGGTGGCGGTCTTGGGGCGACCGCCGGGCCGGAGTGCGCAAACTCCAGCCCGTCGGTCATGACCGCCGTGGCGGTCGGAGTGGGGAAGTGGCGGTCGATCGCGGCGGTGACCGCCGCGTTCAGAATGCCATTTTTTGGACCGCCGGTCTGTTCGCGGTCCGACCGCCGCCTCTCCGCCGACCGCCAAGGTCAGAATGAGGGCCTAAATGCATTATGGCACATAGAAACAAAATAGCTCTAACTGGGGCTATCACAACATCTTGACAAGGGAGTGCAGGACGGTCACAGAGTTGCACGGACCCCATGTACAATACATTAGAAAACTATGAAACAAAGATGTTGGAAGGAGTCGAGGAGGTGAGGTGTCTCTGGAGCCAGTGCGGCATCGGTTTCTTACTTCTACTAGGGAGGTGAGGCATTAGTTTCTTACTGTTAGGCAGGGGAAGTGAGGCTTCAGTCCTTATGGTTTCAGGGGAGGTGATGTGGTTTCAATGGCGAGGCGTTGGTCCCTTACAATCCGGCAAGGTTGATAAAATCAGCAGGTCAAGACGCAAGGCGTCGACTTCATTGTGTCGCAGTCATACTGCTGGCCCAGAGGTGCTGTGGCAGAGTCGGATGTTACGGGTGTCAATGACACATCACTCAGGGCTTACAATGTGGCAGGACTTTAGAGGTGTTGCAGAGTTACCTGGCATGTGGCATCATTCCTAGTTGTTGCACTCATGGGGGACCACAGCTCTGGTGCAGGCAGCAGGGTGGAGTTGGACAGAGGCACTGGTTCTGAAGCCACTCTGGAGTCAATGTGCTTATTTCTTCTTGGTTAAACCAGGATTCACTCCCAAGAGCCTAGGAGATGGCTTTCACACCACTTGGCAAGTCAGGACTTTCAGCATGGGAACCCACATGCTGTCAGATGAAGTCTTTGATGTTCCTGAGACTTCTTAAAAGGGGGTAAGCTCAGTCCAAGCCTTTGGAGAACCTTTGGAAGCAGAATGTAGAAAGCAAAGTCCAGTCCTTTCACTCCCAGGATAGAAGCAGAAAGCAGCAGGCCAGCACGACAAAGCAACAGGCAGAGTGACAGTGCCTCCTATAGCATCTAGCTCATCTTCCTGGCAGAATGTCCTCAGTCCAGAAGTGTTCTAAAGTTGTGATCTCAGAGGTTCCGCCTTTGAAGCAGGCAAACTTCAAAGGAAAGTCTCTGTAGTGCACAAGACCCTACCTTTCCTCAGACACACTCCAGAGGGTTTGAGACTGCTTTGTGTAAGGACAGGCATAGCCCTATTCAGTTGCAAGTGTCACCTCCTCCCACCACTCTAGCCCAGGAAACCATTCAGGGTATGCAGGGCATACCTTAGATCCCTTTGTGTGACTATCTAGAGTGAATTCACAAACATCCCAGCTGTCATACTGACCCAGACTTGTATTTCACAGACAGACAGAAGCACAGAATGGTTAAACAAGATATTGCCCACTTTCTAAAAGTGGCATTTTCAAACTTACAATTTAAGAACAAACTTCACCAAAAGATATACTTTTAAATTGCGAGTTCAGAGACCCAAAACTCCATATTTGTATCTGCTCCCAGTGGAAAATGACACTTAAAAGATATTTCAAGGCAATCCCCATGTTAACCTATGGGAAAGATAGGCCTTTCAATAAAAAAAACCAAATGTAGCAGCATTTCACCATCAGAATATGTAAAACACACTAGTACATGTCCTACCTTTTACATACACTGCACCCTGCCCATGGGGCTGCTTTGGGGCTCTCTTAGGGGTGACTTACATGTAGTAAAAGGGAAGGTTTGGGCCTGGCAATGGGTGTACTTGTCAAGTCGAACTAGCAGTTTAAAACTGCTCACAAAGGTACTACAATGGCAGGCCTGAGACATGTTTGCAGGGCTACTCATGTGGGTGGTACAATCAGTGCTGCAGGGCCACTAGTAGCATTTGATTTACAAACCCTGGCACACATAGTGCACTTTATTAGGAGCTTACTAATGAATTAAATATGCCAATCATGGATAAATTAATCACCAATACTATTTAGTCAGAGAAGCTTTGCATTTTAGCACTGGTCAGCAGTGGTAAAGTGCCCAGAGTCCTAAAGCCAGCGAAAACTAACTGTGAGGTCATTGTATAAGGTCTCCCAGTCATACTCAGATAAAGGTGTGAGAGGAATGTCCTTGAGGGATGTAACACAGTGCTCATCTGTCTTGCTGGTCATAGTGGAATATTTACCTTCTTATTAAGTTTTAAAGGCATCTCTCATTTCAACTGTGCTATTCCTGCCGCACACCCCCCCATTTGACCAAGAACCTCCAGCACCCAGTTCTTACCTTGGTTTTGCCTATAAGCCATGCCAATGATTTACCCACATTATTACCCACGTATTAAAGCTGGCGCTGGGTGCTTGAATGTGGGCATGAGCCACATTCTCTATCACTCACAAAATTCACCCTGCTTGATACGGAGCTGGTACCAGAGAACAGCATTCTCCCAGGTGAAGATATGGAGCTCTAAATCCTGAATTTCGATCTTAAGTTTTACCCAGCAGGCTTATCGTTCCTTCTTCTTCCTTCCTATAATGGAGAGTGCCTAGCCACTAAGGACTGCTTTGAATGATTCCCACAGAACACAACCAGTGTTTTAAATTTTTTATATTCCTTTTACTGCTACTATATTTTTTAGAGCAGTCTCCTTTCCAACCAAGAGGAGGGTGTTACATGTGCTGTGCTAGGTATCCATTTTAGATTTTAATTTTTAGCTTGACATTTCTTTCAAGTGGTGACTTTTCATATAGTTTTCTGCTAACATGAAAATGTGCAGCACACACATTTATTTTTGGTAGCCATTGTCCCCCTGTTGTCTGCACATTCAGTCCAGGGAAGTACAATCAAGATCTGATGCCCATGTTTTGCTTTTCTATGCTCATTAGGAAATGACCTGTTTACATTAGATTAATGAAAGTAGTTGTTCTGAACCTCGGTAACAGTGTGATAAGTAAAGTGTTTTATTATATAAACAGTATACATGCTGCACTCATTGAGAGGAGTACTTTACACCAGATTATCATGGAACCACTGTGAACTGTAATCCGTAAAAAGGAATGAGAACCCACGTTGATAAGTTAGGTGTGCACAGCCTTTATTTATAAGTTCATGAATCCATTCTGGTATGGTAGATAAAAGTTGAGCCAAAGAGGAACAATCAATGATGCATGAATGTATCCAGAAAAATAAGTGAATGTGACAGTTGCAGCAGCCGACACGTGTTTCGCCCCCTACAGTGAGTCCACCTGGGGCTTTTTCAAGGCTGAAATCAATTCAGAATGAACAGATTAAGGTCAATGATAGACCTATTTAGAACAGTTTGAAAATAGATAGGGTCTAAGCATGTAAGATAACATGCAGGGCTGTGACCAAACCATTCTTTTTATTCCTGGACTGTATGTAAAAAACAAAAGATTAGGGTGAAAAAGAGTGAAAAGGGTTACCTGTTAAACTGATGTGTGAAGATAGGATAGGTTTATAGTTTCCGTGAGATGAGAAAAATAAGATATAGTGAGCTTTAAATAGTACTAGTCCATATTCGGCTACTTGTGACTATTAAACCTTTCATGAAGAAGATAGTCTGTTAAAAAATCACCCCTGAGAAAAATATATATATTAATTTTTTTTCGAAAAGCTGGCACTACAAAGTAAACATTCAAAGGTGAGTTTTTTAGTAAACCATAATCATGATTGAGTCTTGGTGAACATATTGTAAAGAACACTGGAAAAGGCAAACAAAACATTCCAATATAATATTCATAGTTGTACAGCACATCGTTATCATCAGTAGTCTGAATTTTAAGAAAAAGGTTTGAACAAATTTAGGACTTGAAGAGAGGTAATCACCTAAATTATAATCAAAAACAACATTTGAAGAAATACCAACATGGTATTATAGCAAATAGTATTAATAAAACGTTGACAGAAAAATATAAAGTCGAGACTTAGAGGGGTCATTTATCAGGTACGTTAGATATCAGTTATGCATTGTAATGAGAGATATATAAACCCCCAATTTAGAATTATGCGAAATTTAGAATAAAGCAAACCAAATGCCCGCCCGCCGCGGTCAGAATGACCGCCTTAGACTGGCCTCCTGGCACTAAGACCAAAGAATGTGGGTTAGACGATCCCAACTGATCTGGCATAGGGTACTCCTGCTATGCGCTCTTTGATATAGTATTAGATGCAGATAGGAGTGAGCCGACATTAGTAACAGCTAACATGGATGAATTGTTTACACTATTTACCACACTAATAATGCTGATTACAGTAAAGTCTCATCTTTCTACTAATCACAGCTCATGCTTTCTTTGCAAGAATATGATCTTTTTAATAAATGTTTGAAAATGCATGTTTATATCTTTCTTATGTTTACCTTGGACATGCAAGAGTGACCAAGCAAAAGGATTGGATCTGTTTTCAAATATTCCTAAGGAATCGGAGTTTTCCTGTTTAAGGTTACCAATAACATCTATTACCCTGGTCAGTTTAGGAGTATGGATGAGGTACTGTGTGCTAGCCAAAACAAAGCAAACAAACAATTACTGATGATAAATGTAGACTAAGGGCCTGATTTAGACCTCGGCTGGCAGGTTACTATTGAAGATAATGGGATTTAGATTTCAGCAGATGGGATCCGCCACCACTGTGAGAGAGTAACCAGGCCACCAAGTTCTAAATCAGGCCCTAAATCTCTATTTTGTACATTTCTTGTTGTTACATACATAGCCTACTAAACTTGTAGAAACTGTATAACAGAATTGAAGGTGGCAGTTAAGGTACGCTGGACCCATATTGTGCAGTGCTTTATAGGCATTCATGAAAAGTTTGAATTGGCAGCATTTGTGAAGCAAAAGCTAGTGGAGTTCTTTGAGGTGTGACGTGATGTGTGAGCGACATGAGAAATTCAGGATGAGTCTAGCTGCAGCGTTCTGGATAGTTTGAAGATGGTGAAAGACGTAGCTGGAGATTCCAGCACAGAGTGTGTTGTCATAGTCTAGTTTGCTATGGACTAAAACGTGAGTGATGGTACTCCTGGTGTTGGTGGGGATCCATTTGAAGATTTTCCTGAGGATGCGTAGTATTTGGAAGCAGGAGGAGCTGGCTGTGTTTACCTGTGAGGCCATGTTGGGTTTTGTGGTCTTGGATGCTTCCCAGTTTTCTTGCATTACAAGAGGGCATACGTGTGAACTAAGCTTTGATGGCCAACAGGTGGAGTCGCAGGGGGAGTGTTTGTTCCAAAACATCAGTACTTCTGTTTTGTCTGAGTTGAGTTTCAGGTAGTTGTTTTTTATTCATTCCGCTATGCAGCTCATACATTTGGTTGGCTGGATTTGGTCCTGGAGGACTTGTCAGACATTGAGAGTAGGATGTGGTTGTCATTTACATAGGAAATGATGGAGATGCAGTGAGATTTGATGATGTCAGTGAGTGGTGCTATGTAAATGTTGAACAGGGAGGGGCTGAGAGATGATCCTTGAGGGACTCTGCAGATCACGTCCTTGTGCTTTGATGAGTAGGGTCACAGTCTGAGTTTCTGTGTTCTGCCTTTGAGGAATAAGCATATTCATTCAAGTGCTGGACCTCAGATGCCTGTTGCATCAAGCCTTTTGATGAGGCTGGAGTCTGATCAGGTGTCAAGCACACCAGAGAGGTCCAGATGTACAAGGGCAGCTGGTTCCTCTTAGTCCAGTAAGGTCTGGATCCCATCTGTGGCGGCAATTAGTGCTGACTCTGTGCTATGGTTGCTTTGAGAGCCAGATTGGGTGTGGTGAAGAAGATTGGGGAATTTCACATGGTTGGTGAGTTGATGGTTGATTTCCTTCTCTATTATTTTAGCTTGGTATGGTAGTAGGGAGATGGGACAGATGTAACTCATCTCTTTGAAAGACCAATGAAGACAGTGAAGAGATTGTGGAAATGAACAATGATTTTTCCAGTAGTGAGAATGTTTTGGAAAGGTTTAGAAATGAAATTATTGCATTTGCCCTAACATCCGCAGAAATCCATGATAATGTTTGTCTCTGTTGAAGACGAAAGCACAAACCAAAACAAAAGACATCTGTAAGAAAACAGAAGACTTTGACTTAATATAGTGGTTAAAATGGCCTCTTTACTTAATTGTTGAGGATTGTTTTGATTTGTGTGTTAGCCAGGTTGTCTGCAAATATTGTATAGACAAATTGGATGATAACAAAATGCCTGTAAAAGGTGTTTCATAATAACATGGAAGGTTTTCCCATTTCTCCTGAATTTCAACATCTCAATGTCTATGAGAGTATTCCCATCCAGACAGTGGAGCCATTCCATGCTATTGTAGACAGAAAATAAGAAATGCCCACCTTCACAATTATTGAGAGGTCTCAAAGGTAAAGTTGTATATTTGCCATTGAATTTGAAGGAGAATATTGAAACTATAGATGTAGATCATGAAACAGAAGATCCACTAGTGATTTTAGTAAATGGAGGGCCTAGTAAAGATTACAAATGGCAGAAACTTGTAAATGTTGATAGAGAAAGCTTTGCAATATCTTAACAAAGATGTTGATGTAGAGGGATATGTACCTTGTGTAATAACAGACACCTCCGGCTCAGGTCCTTGTGGTCAGTTTGAAAGAGGTGGTTTAGGTAAAGCAGAAAAGATATATGTACATTACATCATGAATGCTTAACACTCAAGAGATATTATGGGTAATGCTTTAGAATTGCACCAAATGAAACCAACAAAAGTAGAACCAATAAGTGTGTGGTAAATGAGAAGAATGGTGTTTCCCTATGTTGTTCCCAACTGAAGAAGGTGGTTGCTACAATGAACATCCAGTAAGGATTCCTACATCAGAATTTAGATCAACTGGATTATATTCTGAAGAACCTCGAGTTAGCCAGAATTTACCTATATTTTTCATCTTTTGTTTGAAAGTGACCTGCTAGTCTTATTTTATGCAGTAGTTCATGCTCTAAAATCAGGGGCACAGTTCAGTGGTAGTAATGCCACAGACTTTTTGGGAAAAAGTTTATGGAAATGATGATGTTCTAGAGGTCAAGTTTATGAACCATATACCTTTGCAATATGGTACTAATGAACACTGGTTCTGTCACTGAGCTAAAGTGCATGTTGCATAAATTATGTGTACCCACCTGGTTTGCAACTTTGAGCTCTGCATGACATGCTTGGGATGATCAACATGAGTTTCTCAAGCAAGTCAATGCAAACATTGCTGGCATTAATTTTGAAACCACTAAAGAATTGTGTTCTATGGATCCATCAAATGTTTGTAGGTCCTTCAAGCATGGATTTGAAGCCTACTTCACTTTATCTGTAATAAAACAAATCCATTACTAAGTGAAGGTATTGACTTTTCTTGGAGGAAAACGCATCAAGTTAAAGGTACACCACATATGCATATGCTGTGCTGTTATGGGTGAAAGAGTCTCCAAAATGTAGACAAGATAGTGATGAATCAGTATATCATTCATTGATTAGTATGTAACATCTGAAATTCAAAACGAGTCTCACAAGAGACCCCTGAGACAACAAGTCTTATGATTCCAGTCCCGCAAATTTGGGAAATATTGTTGATGGAGACACAGAGCAAAAACAAAATTCTACACTAAGGGCCTGATTTAGATGTTGGCAGTAATAGACCCGTTGTTGAATTTTCAAAGGTAAAACCGCCCGCTAACTTGACAGTCCGCCCTCCCTATTTAGATAGCAGCATGAGCATAGGCAAAAGACCGCTCATAGTCTGCCGCCAAGAATCATTCCCTGCGTCAAAGGAACCATACGCTAAAGTGGTTGGCGGTGGAACAACCGACCTTTTACCGCTGAGCCAACCACTATGTGCAGCTCCCCAGATGCAACTATGGTGGGTAAAACTCTACACCTGAGTTGTTAAATTGACAGCATTATAAACACGAAAACCACCTTTTGAATGCTTTCCATGTATACTGCCACCATGAATCCTCTGCTGCCAGCCCTCCTGTTGCTCCTGGGCCAGGTCCAAGATAGAAATGAATGCCATTGCCACCGGAACAGAAGGAATATCACAGGCATTCCTGTTACCCTCAGACTTGCAGCTGGATAGCAACACTGGACTCGTTCATGCCTCAAACTCTGGATAAACACCACCATACTGTTACACAATGTGGAAGTGTGTAATGTTGAAGTATGAAATTGATCAGAACAGATCCCGGGACATAAGTAGCACCCACAGTTAGTGACAGACTGCCTACATAGCAATGGACAAAAACACAAAAAAGTATGGGGTTCACTTATAATGAGGAGCTATACCCGAGGAAAATTTTCCTGGTGCTCCTTAACCTCACTAGGTGAGTAAATGGTGAATGGGTGCTGTGAAGGGTCGTGAAGTGATGATGGGGGGGTATTTCCTTTACGGACTAGGTGGTCTCACACACTATATAGTGTCATGCTTCATCATTTGACCACCTAGCCCCACCCAGGTAGGACAATGCCACCTGGGCGGACTCAACCTCACCATTAAAAGAACAGGAGGGAGTGCGTACATTTTTTACTTTCTGGAAATTGTGGGATCCAGCTGAACTAGGGAAAATATAAAAACACATAGGCAGTTACCTGTGTGAAATGTACACTTTTAATAATGGTGTCTGCTTGTGTATTAAAAACTAGGATGGGACACCTCTGTGAGAACAAGGACTCACTGGGTCACCTATCTAAAAATAAATGGCCAACATGTTTCTGCCCTCTACAATGAGCCAAGGAAGGTCTGGGGGCATTCTTCAGGGCCTAGGATCCCTCTAGGATCCCTTAGAGTCATGCATTAATGAGAAAAACATCCTACAATCAGTAAAAGTAAAAGTAGGCCGCATTAATTCTCACTATATTTTACCCACACTTTTACTGAGTGGTGGATGTTTTTCTGTGCAATGCATGGCTTTAAGGGATCCTAGAGGGATCCTAGGCCCTGAAGATTGCCCCCTGTGCAACATATCACAAACATATGATCATATAAAAGTGTAAAGTGCCAAGTCATCTGTGTAATGCATATGTGCATATCATTGACATGTCACGTCAAAATAAACACACATGCATTCTCCAGTCACAATAACAGATACACATATAATTTTGGTGGAAGTGTCTAGTAACATGATGAAGGCTTGCACCAAAATGAATATGTCGATCTCAAATGTATAACACTAATGTATGCTGTTGGACTTTTTTGCTTATGCAGGGTCGTCCCCAATCTTTTTGCCTCCTGCCTCCTATTTTTTCTGACCTGTTGCTGTTGGCTTTTGAACTCTGAGCACTTTACCACTGCTAACCAGTGCTAAAGTGCATATGCTCTCAGGGTAAAATGTATGGTTGATTGGTTTATCCATGATAGGCATATTTGATTTACTAGTAAGCCCTAGTAAGGTGCACTAGAGGTGCCAGGGCCTATAAATCAAATGCTACTAGTGGGCCTGCAGCACTGGTTATGCCACCCACAAACGTAGCTCTGTAATCATGTCCCAGACCTGCCACTGCAGTGTCTGTGTGTGCGCAGTTTTAACTGTAAATACGACTTGGCAAGTGTACCAACTTGCCAAGCCTAAACATTCCCTTTTCTTACATGTCAGACACCCCTAAGGTAGGCCCTAGGTAGCCCCAAGGACAGGGTGCAGTGTATGGTTAAGGTAGGACATTTAGTAATGTGTTTTATATGTCCTGACAGTGAAATATTGCTGAATTTGTTTTTCACTGTTGCAAGGCCTGTCCGTCTCATAAGTTAATATGGGGGCTACCTTTAAATCTGATTAAAGTGTAGATTCCCTTTGGGAGCAGATAGACATGTGGAGTTTGGGGTCTCTGAGCTCACAATTTGAAAATACATCTTTTAATAAAGTTGATTTTAAGATTCTGTGTTTGAAAATGCCACTTTTAGAAAGTGAGCATTTTCTTGCTTATACCATTTCTGTGACTGCCTGTTTGTGGATTCCTTGTCTGGGTCAGTTTGACAGTTGGGCTGGTTGCACCTCACTCTAGAAAGTGACACAAAGGGAGCTGGGGTGTAGTCTGCATTTCCTGATGAGCCATCTGTGCTAGGAGGGAGGGGAGGAGTGGTCACTCACACCTGAAAAGGCTGTGCCTGTCCTCACACAATGCAGTCTCCAACCCCCTAGTGAGTGTCTGGGGCCTAGCCTGGGCAAGGCAGGATTTCACATTCAAAAGAGACTTTACTTTGAAGTAGGCCTACTTCACATGATAAATTGGGTATAAGAAGGGCACCCAAAGCCACAGACTTGAGAAACCCTTCTGGAAATAAGAGGAACCTCTGCCTAGAGAAGAGCTGAAGAGCTGGGGAAGAAGAGCTACCCTGCCTGTGGCTGTGCTTTGTGGAGCTATCCTGCAGTTGCTGCTTCTACCAGAGACAGAGGGCAAAGACTGGACTTTGTGTGCCGTCCATCTTGAGAAGAAATCTCCAAGGGCTTGATTTAGAGCTTGCCTCCTGTTGTTTGAAGTATCAGGGACAGCAAAAACTTCTCTCTGCCAGCACCTGGAGTCTTTGGAGAGATTCCTACTCTGCCCTGTGGTGCCCATCCAGTTCCTGGTACCCTGAAAGGAGAGCTGGCAGCCTAAAGACAAGGAAATCCACGCACAGAGCGCAGTGTGGGGAACAGATTGACACAACTCCGATCTGCGGCTGAAGAAAAGACACGCCGCCGGCTTCGCAGCTGAGAAACGACGCTCTCAGGAAACACAACCGAAGAATCGACACACGGAGAAAGAGAAACGACGCACAGCATCGCAGACGGAGGCTGGGAGATCACAACCTGCGCTGCAGCGTTTTTGAATCATCATGCGGCTGGATTTCCGACTCAAGTACCACTGTGCCTGGAAAAACAACGCAAGGCCTGCCCGGACCCGAGAGTGCTGACCGGATCAACGCACCGCTCTCCAGCAGAGAGAAGAAATGACGCACGGTCCCGCTCGTAAGTGAAATCAACGCCTCGCAAGCCCTTTTTGATGCGCATTCGCTTGTGCGGGGTTATTTTTGAAGCGCACCAGGTACATTTTCATGCTGGCAGCGCTAGTGTGTGTTTAAAACTACTTAAAGACTCTTTTTGCATTTTTATTGATAACTTGACTTGTGTATTGTGGATTTTTGTCGTTTTGGTCTTGTTTTGTTTAGATTAATATTTCTTATTTTTCTAAACTGGTGTTGTGTCATTTTGTAGTGTTTTCATTAAGTTACTATGGCCCTCATTCTGACCCTGGCGGTCGGCGGAGAGGCGGCGGTCGGACCGCGAACAGACCGGCGGTATTAAAAATGGCATTCTGACCCTGGCGGGAACCGCCAACACAGCCCGCCAACTTAACACTCCGACCGCCACAGCGGTACAAACAAACAGCGCGGCGGTTCCCGCCAACAGCCCGGTGGCAGACAAAGTACCGCCCACCCTATTACGACCCACCAATCTGCCACCTTTTCCGGGGCGGGAGCACCGCCGATAAGAACACGGCGGAAACAGACTACGAACGGGAAAACGCTCACCTCTACGCACTCCACGGGAGATTCCGGCAGTATGGAGCCAGAGTTGCAGGTCATCCCCGCACTCCTATTCCTCCTCATATACCAGGAGCACGCCCGGCGGCGCGGAAGACATCGGTGAGTACTGCACCTACGACACAGGGGAGGGAAAAGATTACCGGCACACACCCACCCACCCACACCCACTACAACACACACATCAATGCATTCCCACAGATCACTGTCACAACCCACAAACCACCCCCCTCCGAAATAATGCAAAGACCAAAAGAAGAGATCATAAACGGCCAGATATATTGAAATAAACTATGTACAAAATATATACAGCTACTAAATGTAGTCCAACCACTGTCCGTGGATCACAGGGGTCCTGTGCAAAGGGGCAAGGCCCAGTCCCACGACAAGAACTCCACGGAGAGAACACTGCAGGGGCATCAGAAAGAAAATAGGACAGGCACCTCAGGGGGAAGGGAAGGGGGGGCACCTCAGCCACTTGAGTACACGACGCCAGATCCACGAGGGGACTCCATGACCACTGGGCCATCCTGGGGAGAGCAAAGCCACAGTCCATACAGTCCATACAGTGGGTGGCCTGCCCACTGGGCCATCCTGTGGAGAGCAAAGCCACAGTCCAAACAGTCCATACAGTGGGTGGCCTGCCCACTGGGCCATCCTGGGGAGAGCAAAGCCACAGTCCAAACAGTCCATACAGTGGGTGGCCTGCCCACTGGGCCATCCTGGGGAGAGCAAAGCCACAGTCCATACAGTCCATACAGTGGGTGGCCTGCCCACTGGGCCATCCTGGGGAGAGCAAAGCCACAGTCCAAACAGTCCATACAGTGGGTGGCCTGCCCACTGGGCCATCCTGGGGAGAGCAAAGCCACAGTCCAAACAGTCCATACAGTGGGTGGCCTGCCCACTGGGCCATCCTGGGGAGAGCAAAGCCACAGTCCAAACAGTCCATAACAGACCCCACTGCCACTGGAGGAGGCAAGTTGGCCAGAGGACATCCTGCAGCCCTGCGCAAGATAGATCCTGCCCTGCCACGTCTGCCAAAGGGCCAGCGGTTCTTGCCTTGAAGGGCCCAGTCCAGCGGTTCTTGAGACGGCGGGGCCCAGTTCAGCGGTTCTTGCCTTGAAGGGCCCAGTTCAGCGGTTCTTGAGACGGCGGGGCCCAGTTCAGCGGTTCTTGCCTTGAAGGGCCCAGTTCAGCGGTTCTTGCCTTGAAGGGCCCAGGTCAGCGGTTCTTGAGACGGCGGGGCCCAGTTCAGCGGTTCTTGCCTTGAAGGGCCCAGTTCAGCGGTTCTTGCCTTGAAGGGCCCAGGTCAGCGGTTCTTGAGACGGCGGGGCCCAGTTCAGCGGTTCTTGCCTTGAAGGGCCCAGTTCAGCGGTTCTTGCCTTGAAGGGCCCAGTTCAGCGGTTCTTGAGACGGCGGGGCCCAGTTCAGCGGTTCTTGCCTTGAAGGGCCCAGTTCAGCGGTTCTTGAGACGGCGGGGCCCAGTTCAGCGGTTCTTGCCTTGAAGGGCCCAGTTCAGCGGTTCTTGCCTTGAAGGGCCCAGTTCAGCGGTTCTTGCCTTGAAGGGCCCAGGTCAGCGGTTCTTGAGACGGCGGGGCCCAGTTCAGCGGTTCTTGCCTTGAAGGGCCCAGTTCAGCGGTTCTTGCCTTGAAGGGCCCAGGACAGCGGTTCTTGAGACGGCGGGGCCCAGTTCAGCGGTTCTTGCCTTGAAGGGCCCAGTTCAGCGGTTCTTGAGACGGCGGGGCCCAGTTCAGCGGTTCTTGCCTTGAAGGGCCCAGTTCAGCGGTTCTTGCCTTGAAGGGCCCAGGTCAGCGGTTCTTGCCTTGAAGGGCCCAGTTCAGCGGTTCTTGAGACGGCGGGGCCCAGTTCAGCGGTTCTTGCCTTGAAGGGCCCAGTTCAGCGGTTCTTGAGACGGCGGGGCCCAGTTCAGCGGTTCTTGCCTTGAAGGGCCCAGTTCAGCGGTTCTTGCCTTGAAGGGCCCAGGTCAGCGGTTCTTGCCTTGAAGGGCCCAGTTCAGCGGTTCTTGAGACGGCGGGGCCCAGTTCAGCGGTTCTTGCCTTGAAGGGCCCAGTTCAGCGGTTCTTGAGACGGCGGGGCCCAGTTCAGCGGTTCTTGAGACGGCGGGGCCCAGTTCAGCGATTCTTGAGACGGCGGGGCCCAGTTCAGCGGTTCTTGAGTTGGCGGGGCCCAGTTCAGCGGTTCTTGAGACGGCGGACGGTCTATGGCCAACTGCTAATTGCATGGTGGTGCCCTCCTGGGCAGCGGGGATGGTGCTCCTTCACTGCCCACCTGGGCTGTGGGTGGTGGGGCCCTCCTGGCCAGCTGGGCTGGGTCCTCCATGGGCAGCGGATATGGGGGTGGTGGGCTCTCCCGGGGCAGCGGCTATGGGGGTTGTGGGCTCCTCCTGGGCAGCAGGCCTGCTGCCTGACCTCTCCAACTTGCTGCCCTTGCCCTCCTTAGTCGTCGGCCTGTGGCCCTTGCCTCCCTTTGGAGCTGTGGCTGGTGACTGTCTCTGGGTGGTGTCCGGGGGGGATGTAGAAGGCGGGCTCCTGCGGCGCCCCTTCCGCCTTCTGCTCCTCTTCCCAGGGGGTGGGCTGGCTGTCCCCTTGCTGCTGGGTGAAGATCCAGACATGCGGGCTGGCGGGCTCCAATACCCCTGCACCCTTGTCAAGGGGGCTGCAGGGCTGGTGGTGGCTGAGGTGCTCTTCTTACCCCGACGAGAAGGAGGGGGGGGCTCAGGGTCAGGAAAGAAGTTAGTAGTGGCGAGGAAGAGCTTCTTGGGACAATGGAGAGTGGTAGGTACAGTGGGAATGGGAGTGGAGGGAGAGGATGTGGTTGTAGGTGAGTCACGTTTGCTGTCTTTGGGTGCAGGTGCAGGAGGGATAGGCTGTCGTGAGGTGGATGGCTGTTGGGTGGGTGGGTGGCTGCGTTTGTGTGGTGTGGAAGAGGGGGTGACAGACACAGTGGGAGAGGACACAGGGGACGTGTAAATGGCAGTGGGGGTGGTGACTGCACGTGTGCGGACTGGAGTGGAGGGTGTGCTGGTGATGGAAACACTGGCTGATGGTGAGGTGAATGGAGGTGTGAGTGTAGACGTCACAGGGAGGGAGGAGGGAGACGAGGAGGTGGGGGTCACAGAGGTGGTAGTGACTGTTGGCATGTCTGCATCGGAATGTTGCGTGTGTGAATGTCTGCGTGATCTGTGGTGCTTATGTTTGGATGAGCTTCTCTTGGGTGTTGAGGTGTGTGCAGGCTGGTCTGATGGTGTGGGTGGGACAGGCAGAGGAACAGGAGACTGGGAGGAGGGAGTTAGTAGAGGCAGGCAGGAGACAGGGACAATGGCTGCCGTCAGTGCTGAGGCCAGAGCCTGGAACGATCGCTGATGGGCAGCCTGACCCGAATGAATGCCCTCCAGGTACGCATTGCTGCGATGAACCTCCCTCTCCACCCCCTGGATGGCATTCAAAAGGGTAGTCTGCCCAACAATGAGCGTCCTCACGAGGTCAATGAGCTCCGCACTGAGGGCAGCGGGGGTAACAGGGGCAGGGCCTGAGGTGCCTGGGGCGAAGGAGATGCCCGGCTTCCTGGCAGAGCGGGCACGGGGCGAACGCGGAGGGGCTGCAGGGAGGGCGGAGATGGTGCGCTGGGTGGCGGCTGTACCTGTAATGGCGGGGGGCACGGATGGTGCCACCCCCGCAAGGGAGCCCCCTTCCGAGGACGTGTCCGTGTTGCTGCAGGCTCCAGTCGTCCCCGTCGTGGAGCTCCCCTCGCCCTCCGTCTCACTGGTCCAGTCTGACTCTGTGGCATGGCCCTCCTGGGCCATGTGAGATGCAGCTCCCTCCTGCCCCGATGCCACTTCTCCTCCGCCTGATGATGCTGATGCACACAAGCACAGAAAGACAAACAAAAAGGGGGGGGAGAGAGAAATAAAGGGATATTGAGTACATGGATCTCCGGTACAGTTAGCGGACATGACAGACACAGATGCCCCCTGCACTAAGTTGCGCACTTGTGGTCCGCTACGCATTCCGTGGAACATGCCCTACACGCCTAGAGTTGTCAACTGCACCCATGGATGACACGGCCCAGGGATGGCTGTACTGACACACTACTGAGGGTGGTGGCTGGGGACACAGGGGCTTACGGGGGTGCCCAGCCTACAGATATCGCCCTGGCCTAGGGGGACCCACAGCCCTCCTCCCCCACCCAGACACCTCCACTGCACGACAACAGAGTAGATGATGCTTCTACTCACCCCCTTGTGTCTGCTGTGCTGCCCTCACGCGCCCATCCAAATCAGGGTAGGCCACCGCCAGGATCCGGAACATCAGGGGGCTCAGTTGACGGCAGGCACCCCGCCTACGTTGGGAGGCCATCCCCAGCAGAGACTCGGCGGTCTTCTTTGTCCCGCGGCGGATGTCCTCCCACCTCTTGCGGCAGTGGGTGCCCCGTCGATGGTGGACCCCCAGGCCCCGGACTTCCTTGGCGATGGCACGCCAAATCCCAATCTTCTCATGGGCGCGGACCTATGTGACACGTACAGGGAGGGAGAAATACCACGTTCAAGTTACTCAGCATTTTCCTTTCCAGTGGCCCAACGTCCCCCATCCCCGCCAGGCCCCCCGCCAGGCCCCCGCCATGCCCAACGCCCCCCATCCCCGCCAGGCCCCCCGCCAGGCCCCCCGCCATGCCCAACATGCCCCCCATCCCCGCCAGGCCCCCCGCCAGGCCCCCCGCCATGCCCAACATGCCCCCCATCCCCGCCAGGCCCCCCGCCAGGCCCCCCGCCATGCCCAACATGCCCCCCCTCCCCGCCAGGCCCCCCGCCAGCCCCAACATGCCCCCCATCCCCGCCAGGCCCCCGCCAGGCCCCCCGCCATGCCCAACATGCACCCCATCCCCGCCAGGCCCCCCGCCAGCCCCAACATGCCCCCCATCCCCGCCAGGCCCCCCTCCAGCCCCAACATGCACCCCATCCCCGCCAGGCCCCCCGCCAGCCCCAACATGCCCCCCATCCCCGCCAGGCCCCCCTCCAACCCACAACATGCACCCCATCCCCGCCAGGCCCCCCGCCAGCCCCAACATGCACCCCATCCCCGCCAGGCCCCCCTCCAACCCACAACATGCACCCCATCCCCGCCAGGCCCCCCGCCAGCCCCAACATGCACCCCATCCCCGCCAGGCCCCCAAGCCAGCCCGTGGCCCCAAATCCAGATAGAATTAAACTCACTTGTTGGTCTGGAGGACCGTAGAGTTGCGCATACTGGGGGAGGACCCCATCCACAAGTTTCTCCAACTCCTCTCCAGTGAAGGCAGGGGCCCTTTCCCCAGTCGCAGCAGCCATTGTCCCTTCCAGACCGAGGTCACAGCAACACTTGCAGTATAGGTCCTCTCCTGTGAAAGTTCAAGTCGCAAGTGGATAAGTAGATAGAAAATGGCGGTCACGTCCGCGGCGGTGCGTACCGCGGCGGTGCGTCCCGCCACCGCCGGCGCCCTTCGCCATTGGCTCCTGAAACCCATAGGCTTCAATGTTAACCAATGCGGCTTCGCGCCGCGGTCTTGGCCCGCCGCCCGCCGCGGTGTGCCACGCCAGCGCATTGACCTCACATCCCATTGTCACACTTCACAGGTCAGGCAGCCGCCATTTCCAGGGCCCACATGGCTCAATTTCAACTGCGTCACACAGGCCTAGGCCTTGCATAGCCACTCATACACGCCATTCACTGCATAGAGAATCGTATACTGTGCTAGCTGTGAGTACGTACCTGTGGGTTGCCTGACTGTGTGCTCCATGTTGTCCTTCCTAGGCACCGTCCGCTGGGTTGGGCGAGGAGACGGATGAATCCTCCCGTGTACCGACCGCTGGTGGACCTGTCGACAATGGAAGAACGCCACATTATCCTGACCTACCGTCTTAACCGTGCCACTATCCATGAACTGAGTGCCCGGCTGGAGCCCGACCTGATGTCCCCCATCCGCCAACCCACAGGGATTCCCCCTCTGGTGCAGGTCATGTCAGTACTCCATTTCTTGGCAAGTGGGTCATTTCAGACAACAGTGGGAATTGCTTCTGGGATGTCTCAGCCCATGTTTTCAAAGGTGTTATCCCGAGTGTTGTCTGCCCTGATGAAATCCGTGAGGAACTACATCATTTTCCCTGAGGTGGGCGAACTGGCTACAGTGAAGGGTGATTTCTACGCCCTTGGACATATTCCCAACGTAATTGGTGCCATTGATGGGACCCATGTGGCTTTGGTTCCCCCAAGAGACAGGGAGCAGGTGTACAGGAACAGAAAAAGTTACCATTCAATGAACATCCAGGTGGTGTGTTTGGCTGACCAGTACATCTCGCATGTAAATGCCAAATTCCCAGGGTCAGTGCATGACGCCTACATCATGCGGAATAGCAGCATCCCTTACGTGATGGAACAGCTACAGAGACACCGTGTATGGCTAGTGGGGGACTCTGGGTACCCCAACCTGTCGTGGCTACTGACCCCAGTAAGGAATCCCCGGACCAGGGCAGAGGAACGGTACAATGAGGCCCATGGGCGTACTAGGAGGGTGATCGAACGCACCTTTGGCCTCCTAAAGGCCAGGTTTCGCTGCCTGCATATGACCGGGGGATCCCTAATGTACTCACCTAAGAAGGTGTGTCACATCATCGTGGCCTGCTGCATGCTTCACAACCTGGCTTTGCGCCGCCAGGTGCCTTTCCTGCAGGAGGATGGTCGAGACGGTGGTGTTGTGGCAGCGGTGGAACCTGAGGAGAGTGACGAGGAGGAAGACGACGGGGCTGAAACAGACAACAGGGACAGAATCATTGAACAGTACTTCCAATAGGACACAGGTAACATTTCAAAGATAATTTAGTAAAAGTTAACTACTCTGCAGCATCTCTGCTGCCTGTCTATTTGCCCCAGTGTATGATGACTGAGTTTTGGCTTTTCCCTCCCTATTTCAGATCTGGGGTCCCCACTACGAGTCCTGTGCTTCGTTTCCCCATGGACTACAGCTTTGTGGCAGCTGTTTGTTGACTTCACCATGTACAAGGACATATTTGCACTGTCATGTCAATTACAATCTATTGAAATCACAGCCAGACTCCTGATATTTTGGTGCAAAATAGGTGTTTATTGAAGTGCTCAAAATGGGATGGGTGGTTTCAAGTGGGTGGGGGCTATGGTGAAGGAATGTCCATGGCCGAGTCCAGAGTAACAGTCACACAGGTGCATTGTCCAGAGGCCTGTGGAGAGATGGAGCATGGGCAGTTCGAGGATGGACAGGGTGACAATGTGGGACAGTGGGATGACATCAGGTGGTATCCATTGCTGGCGGGGGTCTTGACATCCTACTCTGTCTTGCGAGATCTCAGGGCCCTCTTGCGGGGTGGTTCTTCTCCTGCAGGAGGTGGGGGTCTGGTGGGCTGCTGCTGTGCGGGGGCCTCCTGTCCACTAGCGCCGGCGGAGGTGGATGGCTGTTCTTGGTCCCGGCTAGTGGCAGGGGCCCTTGGGTGTTGTTCAGTGTCCGCCCTGCTGTTTACGAGGTCCTGCAGCAGCCCTACCATGGTAACCAGGGTGGTGTTGATGGCTCGGATGTCCTCCCTGTACCCCCGATAGTGTTCCTCCTGCAGCACCTGGATCTCCTGGAACCGGGCCAGTACCGTCGCCATCGTCTCCTGGGAGCGGTTGTATGCTCCCATGATGGTGGTGAGGACCTCGTGGAGAGTGGGTTCCCTGGGCCTCTCCTCCCCCCCCTGTCGCACAGCTGCCCGCCGAGTTGGCCTGTTTCCCTGGGCCTCTGCCCCCTGGCCGGTGTGCCCACTACCACTGCCCCCAGGTCCCTGTTGTTGTTGGGGTGGTGGGTTATCCTGGGTGCCCTGTAGTGGTAGACACACCGCAGATTGACGCGCCCTGGAGACAGAGGCATGGGCCCGCTGGGTGGGAGCTGTGCTGGTGTTCCCAGAGGGGTTAGGGTCTATAGTGGCCTGTGCCTGTGTGAGGGGAACCGACTGTCCAGAGGTCCCCGATGGTCCGGGCTGGTCATCGGTGTCCAGATCGACAGAGCTGCTGTCATCGCTGACGGCCTCTTGGGTGGGGGGTGTGGATAATTCTGGCCCCTCCGCCGCGGTGTGTTGACGGTCGGGTCCTGCAGGGGTATAGAGGTATGGTTATAGTTTCAATGTGTGGCATATGGGTGTATCTGTGGGTTCCCGTGTCCCCAAGTGCTGGCATGTGTGTGTGGGGGCTTTGGTGAGGGTGGCTTGTGGGGGGGATGTGTATATGCATTGGGCATGCTTTGGTGATGGGTGTCCATGCTTAGTGGACGCATGCAGGCCTAGGTTTTGGGATGTGTGGGTTGTGATGGTGAGACATTGGCGGGGAATAGGTGTGCTGGGGGTGGGGGTGAGGATGGTGGTGGGGGTGAGGATGGTGGTGGGGGTGAGGATGGTGGTGGGGGTGAGGATGGTGGTGGGGGTGAGGGTGGGGGTGAGGATGGGGGTGGGGGTGAGGGTGGGGTTCGAGGATGGGGGTGAGGGTTGGGGTCTGATTTGGCATGCAGGTGGGGGGGAAGCAGTATTGAAGCTTCAACTTACCAGTATCCATTCCTCCGCCGACTCCTGCGAGGCCGTCAGGATGCAGGATGTTCAAGACTTCCTCCTCCCATGATGTGAATTGTGGGGGTTGAGGTGGGGGTCCTCCGCCAGTCTTCTGCACGGCGATGTTGTGCCTGGATACCATGGAACGCACCTTCCCCCGTAGGTCGTTCCATCGCTTCCTGATGTCTTCCCGATTTCTGGGGTGCTGTCCCACTGCGTTCACCCTGTCGACAATCCTCTGCCATAGCTCCGTCCTCCGGGCAATGCTGGTGTATTGGACCTGTGTGCCGAACAGCTGGGGCTCTACACGAACGATTTCCTCCACCATAACCCTGAGTTCTTCGTCTGTGAAGCGGGGTTGTCTTTGGGGTGCCATGGGGTGGTGTGTATGATGTGTGGGGTGGAGTATGTGTATTTAAGTGAGTTGAGTGTGGTGGTGTGTGTTGTTTTGTGTGTGGATAGTGTGTGGGTGATGGTGTTGAGTGGCTGTGGCTGTTATGTTTTGGATCCTGGTGTCTCTCTCTTGCCTTCTTTACGATTTTGTAAGCGTAGGGGTTTGTGGGTGATGTGGGTGGGTGTTTTATATTGTATTGTGTGTGTGGGAGTGGTGTGTGTATGTGTATCAGGTGTGTGGGATTCAAATCGTCCAATGTGGGTGAGTTTTGTTCGTTGGTGGGTATTCTGACCGCGCCGGTGTGTCCCGCCAATGGAATACCGCGTTTGAATGACCGCCGCGTGGATTCGTGGGTCGTAATGGGATGGGCGTATTTCTGTTGGCGTGGCGGTGGAGGTTTTGTCACCTCCACCTTTCCGCCGACCGCTGGTCTGGCGGTCTGTTGTGGCGGTCGGATTTTCGGAGGTTTGCCTTCTGCGGGTCAGAATGACCGTGGCGGGTTTCCGCGACCGCGGCGGGATTATGGAGGATTTCTGACCGGCGGTAGGCGCCTTTTACCGCCGAGGTCAGAATGACCACCTATGTGTGTTGGTACAAATACTTTACACCTAGCACTCTGAATTTAAGCTTACTGCTCTGCCAAGCTACCAAGAGGGTAAGCAGGGGTTAGCTGAGGGTGATTCTATTTTACCCTGACTAGAGTGAGTGTCCTTGCTTGAACAGGGGGTAACCTGACTGTCAACCAAAGACCCCATTTCTAACATATGCATTTAAAATTATAACTAAAATACACAACTTGTGCATGTCACTGTTACAAATGAGAGGAAGTGCATGGCTCACACATTAGCAGAAATAGAATGATCAGCAAATAATTAGTAACAATCCAAAAATAAAGCAAGGACAAAGGTATTCTCAAAATAAAAATGTATTATAGAAATGAAATAACCCTCTCATAGGTAAATTAAAGCAGATTGTATAGAAGTCACAAAGGCACCAGATCAGTAGTCCATAGTGTGAGTGCATGCCTACAACTTGCCTCCTAATGTCTCTGCCTAAATAAACCTCCTCAGGAAGGGACATCAATGGGGCAGACAGCAGGCACGTGAAATATGTTAATGAGGGGGAGTGTAACTGGGTTTGGGGGGTGGGTTTGGGATTTGGAGGTGGTGGTTTGGGGATTTAGAAGGGGTGGGTTGGGATGTGGAAGGGGTGGGTTTAGATGAGGAAGGGGTGGGTTTTGATGTGGAAGGGGAAAGGGTGAGTTTGGATGTGGAAGGGGTGGGTTTGTATTTGGAAGGGGTGGGTTGGGATGTTTCTACATCCCAGGGGAAGGGGAGGGTTGGGATGTGGAAGGGCAAAGGGTGGGTTTGGATTTGGATGTGGAAGGGGGAGGGGTGAGTTTGGATGTGGAAGGGGTGGGTTTGGATTTGGAAGGGTGGGTTGGGATGTTTCTACATCCCAGTGGAAGGGGTGGGTTGGGATGTGAAAGGGGAAAGGGTAGATTTGGATGTGGAAGGGGAAGGGAGTGTTTAGGATTTTGAAGGGGTGGCTTGGGATTTGGAAGGGGTGGGTTGGGATTTGGAAGGATTGGAAGGGGTTATTGTGGTTAAGGTGTTTCTGTTTGCTTTGGACAGGGCTGGGTGGAGGGATTTGGGATATGGAAGGGGTAGGAGTCTGGGAAGGAGGCTGGGGTGGGTGGGAGTCTAAGGCCAATGAGGAGGCCAGACCCTAGAATTGGAATGACTGCTGTAGGCCGAACAAGGCACCGGGAATGTCATCCAGGTAAGCCAGCATCTACTTATTCTGGCCAGCCAGTCCCTCAATGACATTCAATAGTGCTGCCTGGCTTACAGCGATCACTCTCAATAGATCCAAGGCCTACTCAGCGAGTGTAGCCTGGGACATCGGGGCCCGGGCAATGGTACCTGCAGCAAAGGTGACATTGCCCCTTTTATGGGGGTGGCTATGGCCAAGTGGGGGCATGGAGCAAAAGAGAGGGTGGACCTGGGAATGCGGGCTAGACAAAGATGAAGGTGTCACAGTCTCTCCAGGGTCTGCCCCCACAAGGGACTGGTCTTCATTGGAGGCCTCCAAGGAAGATGTTGAGTCACTCGTGGCCTCCTACCTAGTCCCTTCAACCTCCATGCCATTGGGTCCTTAGGTGTCAGTGGTCTCAGCACCTGATCCCCAGTGGCCACTTTATGAACAGTTAGTGCTGAAAAACAAGTTACAATAGTTATAGTGTATCTGTGAGATACACAAGTGGACATCAATGTTCATCACACATTTGCAACAAGTTTGGTTACTCCGCAAATCACGGCTCCTATATCATGAATGCCTTTGTCACTTGTACACTTGTAGTTCCCTCCATAGCCACAGTATGAGTGAGCACATAGGCCTGGCTATATCTCTAAACAACTGCAATACAGAGCTAATATTGGTTCCCTTCTCCCAAAGGCTGAGAGTTTTTGATGGAATTTGCCTGCCCAAAATGGCACACCACAACATCTATGTGATGTAGCCTTCCAAATGCAAATGTCCCTTTCAAGATCACATTGCTCACCATCACCAAATTGCCCTCTGGGCAGGACCAAGGGCACCAAAATGTTGTCTGTGGGATGCACAAATCTCTCATCAATGTGGACACATTCCTGTCTGTTGCTTACAAGACATTTGTTGCAAAGAAATTCATGTTACCATTTACAGACTGGCTGATATGCACAATTGGGATGGGCTAAGGACTCAGGTTCACCAGTTACTGTCAACATAATGTATCATAATTTTGAAGAGTAAACTGCTGTCAAACAGGTGTCAGGTAAGGAAGGATGTCACTGTACACAGAATATCAAACCTCTCAGTGCAGATGCACATTCTCACATTATTAAAGCACCAACTTAGCAATGTCAAGTCAGACTTATCAGCTGATTCACAGTTGTGCAGAATGCCACAGTCAGCAGTGAGGAAGCCTTCTCCACTACGCATGTGTGACCTACCATCACATCTAACCCAATCATGAGGTGGGGCACGCTTATTTAAAATGTCACTCATGTCATTGTGTAAATGCTGTAAATGCTGGCATTCTCTTGTGTGCATACAGCCATGTGTCTTCCCACAACAGTAATTGCCTTGGGAGAAGGAATTTAGTGGCATGAGGCAGCACAAAGCAACATAGCACACACAGCATCAGACACAGTCTGACCAATGTACATCTCCACAAATCATCATGGTCTTTGGATGTGTGCCTTCCTCGCAGTTATTAACATAAAACATGGCTGGAAAGTAAAAAGGTTAAACCACAACAATATCTCAAAACAATTAATTATCCCCTTGCTGCTGCTGTTGGGCCGTCAACTGCCCATCCAGCTCTGGGTAAGCCATTGCAAGGATGCGGACCATTAGGGGGGTCAGGCTGCGGCACACCCGCCTGGATCCTTGGGAGGACTGTCTGACTTGGCTTCAGCAGATATTCATCTCCGCGATGGCCTTCCAGGCATCCTGCTTTTGATTGGCACTTACCTGTATAGATGACATAAAAGAATAGGAAAAGGCAATTCATTGTCAGTGTTTTGCAGCACTGTGGTGACATCACATATTCCCAATGAACATTTACATTTACAAAACAGATGCAATTTCTTTTGTCAACAAAACAGTCATGGGTAGAGTGGAAATACTGATTTGCAGTGATCTCATGTACACCCTCAACACTAAATCCTCATGTCACCTACTCAGGCCTACAGCATCATCTTGGCCAGAACTATGCAGCAAATTCTGTTGTGACAGCCACCCAGTATCACTCACAATCATTGTAAGCCACTGTAGAATCAACCCCCATATAATACTTGCATATAATCATACTGACATCTTACATTGGCTTCCTCCCCATACTATTAAGAGTCAGAACCCATGGTCTATATCACACTGACTGAGGTCAACAGAGGAGGCTTGCTATGTGTCAATGAGAGCAGGGATTTGTGGGGTGTTTGGACATGTGTGGATTTTAGTGGTACAGATTGAGATGGATGATGGTGAGCCACTGTCATTGGACCTTGCTGCACCTAAAATAAGTCTAACTATATGTGGCTTCATGACAGGATGAAATCATACAGGTCTAAATGATCAACAATATGTACTGGGCTCCCACGTGACAGTACAGCATCAGACAACTCCATGCCCCCACATTTTTCAAACCTAATCACTGTTGTTTCAACATTGGCTGTATGGTGTTAGTCCTATATCTGGTACCCTGTCTACTGGCAAATGTCAGTCGGAGGCCTACAGTTTGTTTAAGGAAAAATTATTTGTGTGATACCTAGTTACACATTGCAGTTTCTACTGTCAGGTGGCTTAACATTATCATGCACAGAACATTCATATATTGGTCACAAAAATCTGCCCCAGAAACATCATTCTGTCAGCTCAAAGCACAACAACACCACATTACCAAAAGGGAACCAAATATCCTGTGAACCATAAAGGAAGAGGTTACTCATTCAGACATTCCCAAATCAGACATGTACCTATTCCTCTGGGGTCCCATGGTGTTGGCTGTACGGGGACAGAACATCCCTAGTAAGGAACTCCAGCTCCTCAGGAGAGAAGGTGGGGTCCCTGTCACCTATGTTGCCCAACATCCTGGATCCCAGAGGTCGGTAACAGCAACAAAAATCAAGGCGGTCTTGATGATTGCAGTGTTAGTAGGCAAGTGATTTTTTTACACAACGCTGCTCACAAGTACATGGAGGACGAGATCCATGATGGAGACGGACACAGCCTATTTAAATATTTGATGGTGCACCACTTTCAATAAATTTCAAAAAGTCCAATCATTCACTATCGTTTCATTGTTGTCTTCTCTTTATTCTTCTTTTCTCTCAAGGTTAAAAACGTAATAACAACATCAGCCAACGCATTTCGTCCTCAAAGCTGGACTTCTTCAGGGCTTGTCCTCTTTTATTTTTTAGGTCGATTTCCATCCTTCATGTTTAGAACAGTGGGTGTACCATGAGCAACATATTGTGTACATTGATTATAGCCTTAATGTTCGTGAACCGTTGTTATGGACACAGTCATTGGCTTTTGTGTGTAGCCCTCACACATGTTAGCCTACGGCAGAGACTGTCATGTAGGTTCACACCTATTACGTGGTCAACATTCGCTGACAGTTGTTGGTTCTGCATTGTCCTGACAGCAAGGTCAGGCAACCGCCACTTTAGTGTGTTCATCTGCACATTTTACATTTGTGATGTGTCATCAGCACTCAAAGTGGGGGCTAGTGCATTTATATCAGTCATGTGCAAAAAACTCTTCTATGGGCAAGATATGACATGTAAAAATGGGTACCATGACTGTATTTGTCAATGATAGTGTCATGTGGGTAGTACTACCCCCGTTGACAGTATTTAAAAAGAATAAATAAAAAAAAGATATAGGTGCAGATAATACAGGTCAAATGTATTATGTGTACATTATGAAAAATCATAAATGATAATAATTGACATATTAGTGGGCCATATATTTGATGTCAGTGTGTACATGTATTACATAATTCAATTTTTACTGTTAACCAGTAGTCAGATGTGCTTTGACATAAGTGGCATGGCATGACCATTTCATCTGATATTTTCTTTTCCATATATACAGACGCCTGAACCCAACAATGGGTAGGAGATGACAGCCCCAGGTGTGCTGGCCTTTTCCAGACCTGGCCACCATAGAGGGAAGTATCAAACTATAGTGTCTAAACAAGCAAACTATCCTATGCCAGCAGTTGGAGCCTGATCTCCAGCCTCATAATATGAATCTAGCAGCCATAACAGCAATAGTCAAACTTTCAGTGGTGTGCTACAAGACGTCCTTGCTTCCCTGATTAAGAACATGAACAGCTTGATCCAGTTTACACATCCACAGGATTCAGCATCCGTGAAGGGAGACTTTTATGCTTTGGGTGGAATACTACATGTGGGTGGAACAATAGATGGCACAAGTATTTCCATGGTGCCACCACACAACTGAGAACAGGTCTACCACAATTGAAAGAGCTTCTACTCAATCCATGTGCAAGTTGTCTGCTTTCCAGACTTAGACATCACAAGGGTGTATGCCCTCTTCCCTGGGTCAACATATGATTTATTCATAATATGGAACAGCATGATTCCCATGCAGATGTCACAACCTGGACCAGAGAGGGCCTGGCCTGTTGGTAAAACAGCACGACTTGCAGATATTTTGCCTGAATACTAGTTTAGGAAGGGACAATGGTTAGATCTGATTATAATCTACTGCTTCTGTGTAGGAGAAGTAGTGTAGCTCAACTGACCATGGTTTTTAACACTCCTTAAGAATCCAGTAATGCCAGGGAAAGTCCACTTCAGTTAGGTCCATGGAAGAGCACGGAGGGCAATGGAGCGGGCTATCGGTCTTCTGAAGGCTAGGTTTAGGTGCAGGGACAAGACCAGCAGAGCCTTCCTCTCACCCAAAAAGGTGAGCCAAGTCACAGTTGCCTGCTGCATTCTCCATAGCATTGCCCTGAGGAGAGGCATCCCTATAATTACAGAGGAGGGTGGCCGTGATGAGCCACCAGGTGAGGATGTTATATTGCCCTGTGAAGATGACAGTGGTGAAGAACGAGTTGACTTACGTCAAGATGTAATCACCCACTTTTTCACCTGAGTATAAGTTTACCTTTACAAGGTTCACTCTCCAGTGTCAGTACAGTTTGGTCCCTAGGGTACATATCTGTCTGCTATGGTACTATTTTGGACTGGATAGTGCAGGATGGGCCAAGGAAACTATGCTAGTAGATTAGTGTTCCCCCAAATTGGGTTATATGGTTACTGAAATAGTTGATAAGGGCTTATGCTAAGTATATGTGTCTTCATGACTTGTCAATTGAGGGACCAATTCTATGTATTAAAATTGATTTTCCTTTGTTATTCTGTTTCAGGAAGCTTCACCATGTCAACTTCATTTGGACATTTCCACGTTGTGACATTTGTAGTGATATGTTACGTTTTGGAAATCCAAAGTGCACATGTGTTGATCCTGGGAGAGACACCCACTTGGGATGTACAAACCTTTTCTACAGACAACTTGCCCTCTGATGGCATGGAGATTCTGAAGATTGTATCTAACCTGTTTTCTGTATGATGCTGCCATCAAGGCAATATGTGCCACTTAAGTTGCTCAAACCATATGTGTATGTGAAACCCTAACATGCTGTTCTCCCTTCACATTGACTACATCTTCAATTTGTGACAGTGGAGGTGGCTATTGATGTGTTTCATCATTGTTGATAGGACTTTTTATCGACACACCACTGAATGTTGAATGTGTCATTGCACTAGATACTGGCACAGTGTCCGGTAAGGGTCATGTGGCCTCAAACGTTGTCACTGCCATGACATGGACCGTTGGTGTTATAGATAAAAGATTATTTTTGTCAGGGCAGGATGTATGGCTCCAACTGAGGTCATATATCAGTGAAAGTTTGCCTATTTAATCTGCTCCTGTTGAATAAGTACTTTACTCCATGGTATCAAGGTATTGGAACCTATATACCTGATTGTCACAGACGTTGGCGTTAGGACTGGTTTTTGTTACCCAGACTCTATTCCTACAAGGACTTGTTTCTAAACTTTTGAATGTTCCACAAACATTCTCAGTAGAGTTTATCTTTGGATATATTTTTTGACAATTTCCCTCTTTATAATTGCAATTTTATTCTACAAAATAACTGTACATAGTGTTCCCAACATGGTGTTGGTATATGGGCATGACAATGGAAAGGCCACAAATAATCAAACAAGAGTCTTGTACTCAGTGGAATTACATTTGTCGTGTAGAAACAAAAATAAGTGTCAAGTAAATCAAATCATTAGTTTTCAACAAAAAAGAGTCTTTCATAGTGGATGGAAGCATGGTAGTAAAGCTAAAAATATTTTGGAGCCCAATGTCCAAAATACTACAGTCTTCAGAAAAGGTAAATGTGTTCATGGAACAGTCCACAGGGTGAATTGTAGACACACAGGAAGATTAGGTTTGTTGGCTCTTGGAGGTGATGGTGTTGGTCTTGCTACCTTCTACTGCTAATCCAGATGATGCTCCCTTCCAGGGATGAGGGGGGACACCGGTGAATAGTCTTGGAGGGTAGGATCACGCTCCTCCTGTGGCTGGGCCTCCATCTTTGTGGCTGGCAGAGTTGTAGTTTGCCCAGATGTTGAGGGATCACAGGCAGGGGCAGATGGACCAGGAAAAGCCCTGTGCATGAGCTGGTGGATGTTATACATCACCCCAGTCAAGTAGCCCAAAGTGCAATTAATGTTCTGGAGCTACACATTGTTCTCCCTCTTTCAGGTCCTGGATCTCAGTTAGGACCTGGCGTATCACGTCTTGGGACTGAAGGACCTATGCCAAGACTTGGCCTAGGGTGGTCTGGCTTACAAAATCCCCCAGTAGCCTCCCTTGGCTGGCCAACAGATTCCCTCTCACAACCCGTACCATCATTGGCCTGTGCCCTTGAGGTGTGCCCATAAACCACTGGTTCTTGGTAGACCTGTTGATAGGGTTCTTGGTGACTCAACAGGAGCAAGGACTGGGGGCACAGGATGGGTGTGCTGACTCTTGGTACACAGGTAGTGTAGGTGTCCTCCTGCTGAGATGGTCTTGCAGCAGTGGTGGGGGTGTAGCTGTGGACTTGGTCTGACTCACTGGAGCAGTGTGGCCAGACAGACCAGATGGGCTAGCTTGCTGCTCATTGTCTGGACTTGCAGCATTGGGGTCCTCACTGATGGCTTTCTCCTGGGCTGGTGTGGAGGGCTCCTGGCTGCCAGATTGTGGTGAACTGGTCTGGGTGGTTGGACCTGTGAATGATACAGAGGATATGTGACTTAAATATTTCATTATAATTGTCAATGTTATTGTTTAGTTGATAAAAACCATAATAAACAGTTGCTAAAAGAAACGTAAAAGCTAAAATACTTTGTGTTTGAAGATGGTTAAGATAACAATTGGACATACTGCCCCAAGATAGGGGAGTCAGGCTTAGTCACCCAAGTGCCTGAGGGGTTGAAATCTGTTATGGGTACCTGAGGAGTCTCATACACAGGAATTTGATGCGCACCCGACTGTTGATTGAGTCTGCAAGGTATGGGTGAGCTCTCCCTACCAGGTACGAGGAATTCAAAGGAAGTAGGATGCCTGAGAAGTGTAATAAAGTAATGTCTTGCTGAAAAGAAGTTAGTTACAGCTGCTGGTTGATCACCTTTTTCCAGGACACAAAAGGGATGAAATTCATTGCATGAGCTGTCTTCAATTTTGAACATTCCCAAGGCCTTCTGGAGTTGCTCAGGTCATGGATTCCCCAGGTTTTCAAAGATTCTCTTCAGGTGAGCCTTCAGTGAGTTCCCGGGTGTCATCAGAACCTCAAGATAGTATTTCAAAGTCAGCTTTGCAGGTTAACCCTTGGTGAGTCAGGCCAGAATCCAAACAAATGAGGGATATACATAAGTAACTGGATAGATGACACATACTTCAATGTCCTGAAGACTGAGCCAGATCATAGGTGGATGAGCAGGTGTCGGAGAAGGCTAAGTGCCCGTAGCAAAGGGCAGGGAGAAGGGTGGCCTTGATAAGTTTATGTATTGGAGCAGCGGATGGACTTTTTAATTTTCTGCTAAGACAGACAAGACCATATGTAATTGCAGCAGCTTTCTTCTTTTGGGAGGCTATGTGGGCTAGGGAGTTTGGCAATGTTGGAGAATCAGACCCCCAGGTAGGTGTACTTTGGTGCCAATTTGTCAGTGGGCCCAAGTGCCAGGTCAGCAGTTTCTTGCTCTTTGCCTTCCAAAGGGTATGACTTTGGTCCTGTCCTGGTTTACAATTAGATAGTTTTGCTCATTGTATTCGTGAAGGCTACTCAGAGCTCCCTGCATTATCACCATGTCATCTAAGTATTGCAAAATGTGCACCACTGACAGGCCTAGGTGAGGAGGAGCCAGGCAGCTGTTCACCAGTGTTTTGTCAACGTCTACAGTATAAAGCTAAACAGTAGGGGGGATGGACACAGCCTTGCTTCAAACCACCTTGGGTGGTAATTTGTTTTAGAAAAGGCCCTTTTTTTATCCATACCCGTAGAGCGAGATGATGGCATGCAAGAGGTTTGGAGGGATCCCCCACATTGTTAGCTTTCTCCATAACATGGGATGGTCCACTTTATCAAAGGTGGCACTATAGTCAACGAAGTAGCAGAAGAGTGGTAGGGGCTTTCAAGAGTCAGCTCACTGGCTGAAAACAGTCAGTGAGACAATGTTATCTATAGTTGATGCTGCAGCATGGAATTCTGTCTGAACAAATGATAAAATCTTGTTGTCTTGAGCACAGGCCTCTAGCTGCTTCAGAAGGAGGTGGGCATATGCTTTCACCTCTCCCTCCAATAGGGCAATCAGGTGGCAGTTGGATGGCTTTGTGGGATCAACTCTTTTGAATATAGGGCACAAAATGGAACCCCTCCATGAATCTGGGACCTTGGCTGAAAGGAAGGCATGGTTAAAGAGGGGGGTGAGAATATATGCACAGTCCTACGGGGCACATTTGAAAATTCCCTGCTGGGAGACCATTTGATCCTGATGCCGCGTCCCATTTCATTGCCTTGATAATTTCGATAACCTGTCCCAGGGTGGTGAGGACCTATTGCTCCTTTGTGGGCAGATTGGCGCACCCCTGACTGACCTTATTAGCTGACGCAACTGTGTGACCAGAATACAGTGCGGTTGAATGGTTTACCCAGTCCTCTTCGGAGACTCCATTGCTTCTGACTGCGATCAGATATTTTAGTTTATTAACGAAGTTCCAGAAGAGGGCTAGACTTCTTTCTAGGAGAAATTTGTATATCTTTAGCCATCACTTGTCTTTTAGTGCTTTTTTTGGTTTCCATAGCTAACCTTTTGAGTTCTTTCTGCAACTTGGTGATCTCTTTACCAGATTTAGGAGTAGGGATTAGCTTATGTCACCGCAGAGAGTATCGTAGTGTTCTCTGTGAACAGACAATGGCCTTGTTGTAGCGCAGGTTAGGGTCCTTCTAGGGTTTTCTGCAAAGGTGTTGCGTGTAGGCAACATCACAAAATAAAATGATGGAGGGAGTGTTGAAACTTTTTAAACACTCACCCCCAGTCTGAGATCTGGGTTTAATCCATTGTTATTTTGGGGGGGCGTGGCCAAGATGGCGGCCGGAGCGGACGCTTGAACGAGGAGCTCTGCTCTCGGCCCACTAGAATCCTTCACCGATCCTGACCCCAGCACCAAAATAATACTAAAGTTGTAAACCGGAGCCTCCTCTGAGTCCTCTCATAGGATTGCTAGGCTCCGTAACACATGCAACAACTAGGAACGTGCGACGCGCGGTCCAATGGGGCCAGAGCCGAAGAGGATATCAATCGGCGTTCCGGCCTATAAGACCTCACGAGGCTAGGATCACGGCCCAGCCCTCCGGACGAAAGTAACGGATCTTCGGCAGAGTGCGGCTATGTAGATTGGAGCTCCCCGCGGCCACACACTCGCGGCTCGGGGAACCAGAAGAGGTGACGGCGGGGCGAAGCAGAGCACGTAGCTCAGGATGGGCCGGGTCAGACCGTCACAGAACTCGGAGCGGCGGCCCGAGGAAAGAAGCGCAGAGGTTACACTGCGATCCCGGGGAAGCGCTTTCCCCAGGCTGATCGCGGCTCGATCGGGGCTATGAACGGTGGGGCGGCCTGACCCCCCGCTGGATGCTCCCCCTTGCTTGGCGGCCCATAGGCCCGGAAATGGTGGAAGTGGCAGATTCGGGGCGAGGCGGTGCCCGCGGCCCCAAATGAGCTCGGCCCGAGACGAGAAGAATAAAAGTGTTTAAGTGGATCTGAGGGGCGCTCCCCGCTGCCGTTTGCTGCTCGCCTTGGGCAGTGGACACAGGGTGTCGGCCCGAAGCCGAGAGGGGGGCTGACAATTTGAAGGACATTACCGTGGGACCGGGTGCCCGCGGCGCCGCAGACGCCCGAAAACAAACAAACTCAAGCACGCAAATTAAGCAATGCCAACCCGTTCTAGCAGATAAACAATGCGGGGCCTTCTCGCATAGCCTACCACTTAAAAGCCGCTCGCTGGAAGACAACACTGCTTCACCGCAGCACTCAACAGCCCCGTGTGGGCAAAGCACAATACCCTCGGCTGATCCACAAGCATACTACAGAAGGCATAGTGGTCAAACCAAAGCTACCCAAATTGGGACCTAGCTCGGACAGCGGCACCCCACCAGACTCACAAAGGACAACAATATCACAAGTGAATGAGACACTTCGCACGCACTCGTTACAATTCGAAAAACTGCTGCAAGCAGTCATGGACACTAAGACCTCCTTCGAGAGCAAAATTGACTTTGCAATCTCAGAAATCACCATTCTTCGAGCGGATCACCACAAACTTACAGATAGGGTTGCAGACACAGAAACAGCATTAGAAAATGTCCAACCAGAGGTAACTCTCATGAAAAACAAAATACAGCAACTAGAAGCAGAAATCACACAGCTACAGCGAAGAACTGAGGAGGCGGAGGGCCGGTCCAGACGCAATAACATCAGATTCTTGGGAATCCCAGAAAGAGCAGAAACATCACAAGCTGAAGTTTTCCTGGAGAACTGGCTTAAAGACACAATGAAAATACAAGACTCTACTAAAGTTCCAATTATAGAAAGAGCTCACAGAATCCCAGGCAGACCTCCTAGCCCGGGCACCCCACCCCGACCACTGATAGCGAGATTTCTAAATAGTAGAGACAGGGACCTTGTCTTACAGCATTTCAGAACCTCTGGCACGGCCAGCATGGAGAATTGCATTATCACTGCCTACCCGGACTATACGACTGAAGTTCAAAACAAAAGGGCCTCGTTCTTCAAAATCAAGCAAGTCTTAAGAGAGAATAAAATTACTTATTCATTCATGTTCCCAGCTCGCCTCTGGATAATTTCAGATGAAAAAACACTCATATTTCCAACGCCGGAGGACGCCTGGACCTGGGCACACGCAAAAGGCCTAGTCGACCCAACTAAAGAAGACAAGCCAAAGGAAGAATGGATAACCCCATACCCCCATAGAGGGAAAAAAAAGAAAAACAACTTGGTGAGACCAACCAAAACACAAATGGCAGATGACCAGGTGCAAGCCTTAAAAGAGATCAGCACATTAGCACGTTCGCAACTGAGCACTAACAAGGAAGCAGAGTGTATCAACAGCAGCTCGCAACACAGTCATACCAGCCCCTCCCTCTCTCCGCTGGCGAGGGGGCCGAGCCTCACCCCACGTGCGGCCGACGAAATATGAGAATCACTCTCTGGTATCCCCAAAGGGCCAAAACTAACGACACCTGCCTAAAACGTCTACGGACATAATACGAGGAAAATCTCACTTCAAAAGTACACTGGTTGCATGCTGGTCCGGTGCGGCTGTGCGCTGAAGCTGAAATAACAACACCTAACTATAAGGAAACTCACATGCTGGCTCTGGGAACAACCTGCACTAATACGGGCCAGGGGCGAGAGACTGGCCTTCATCTACGCCCGCCCCCCACTACCTACACAGTACCTGAATGGAACAGTACCCCTTCGGACACTATTTAGGCACCGGTTGTGCCAAAACACTTAAAGTTGGGCTTTGCCCAGTATATCCTTTTTATTGGTTTCTGTTGCTTTCCTCTATTCTACCTTTCTTAGTAGGTGCTTACACCAATTTCTCGGGGCCATCAATATCCTACACATACGGGACGGTAATCGGACGGGGGGCCAAAGCGTGCGACGATACCATGCCGGCCGATGCAAAGAGCCAACATTATCCCCTGAGGCGGACCCTCAGAGCGATAGCCAACACAACGTAAAATGGCACATAAGGACACAACATACAACATAATAACATGGAATGTAAAAGGCATGGCCGGTGCAGTTAAACGCAACAGGGCACGGGCACACCTAAAACGCCATCATATACACATTGCTATATTACAGGAAACACACATCACTCCAGCAGATGCCAAATCATTGGAAAAAAGCTGGGCGGGACAGCTATACACAGCAGGCACATCATCTTTCGCGAGGGGGGTTATGATCTGGATAGCTCCTGGGGTGCCATAATCTACAAAACATAATACAACAGATAAAGAACGCAGGTATATCCAGTTGATCGGCACACTAGATGGAGAGCCATTAGCGATTACTGGGTTAGACACTCCTAACGTTAAACAGAGCGAATTTCTACAAACCACAATATCTCACCTATCAAACACCTTAAACATACCCATTATTTGGGGTGGCGACATGAACTGGGTGCCACAAATAGATATGGACAGATCACACCCCCCACTGGTGGCTGTCCCAGTAAGGAAAAACTCACAAACACTGCAATCCTGGATATCCGAGCGCCGATTGATTGACATGTGGAGATACCTCCACCCATTGGACAGGGAATACTCTTACCACTCACCTGTGCACCTCCTACACACCCGCATAGACCTAATACTTTGCTCACTTGAACTGACATACAAATTCACCAAAGCTGAATACTCCGCTAGAGTGATCTCAGATCACAGTCCGCTTATAGCACAAATCAAGTGGGGCAGGCCAGGCACACACATCCCAACGTGGCGTTTGCAACCACAACTTTTACTGGACCCCCCCTTCAGGAAAGAGATAGCCACTCAAATTACCACATATTTTGCACTTAAGAAAGGAACCACGAAGTCCAGAGCAAATGAACGGGACGCACATAAAGTGGTGGTTAGGGGCATATGCATGTCAATGTCCAAGGGGGTAAGACAAACACTGACAAACGAAATCCGAATGCACGAGCAAAATGTGAGAACCGCAGAATGTAAATTTGCAGAGGGAGCAATAGACAATGCGGGCCTCACAGCTATGCGCACATTGTGGAAGGATGCAGACCACCGCCTGAGACAATACGACTATAAATATCATATGGCCCGTAGGCATTCACAGGGCGATAGACCGGGCAGACTTCTGGCATGGCTCCTGAAAAACGAGAGACATAGTGCTCCTATCGGGGCGATACGGCTAAGCTCGGGAGCAATCGTAAACACCCTGGCTGAAATAAATGACGCCTTCAGAAAATATTATAGCACATTATATAGAGCGCAAACCCCTCCCACACAAGAACAACTGCGTAAGTTCCTTAGTGGAATACAAATAAAGCAACTCACACTAATACAGGCCGAGGAACTAGATAGACCAATAGACATCACGGAAGTGCAACAGGCATTACGTCAGTTGACACACGGTAAAGCACCGGGAGGCGATGGCCTCCCCATAGAATATTATAACACCTTCCAAACGCAAATGCTAGCGGCATACTTTTTAATGCTGGGTGAAGCTTAGAACGAGGTCAACTACCCGAATCACAACGTGAGGCAATAATAGTGGTGCTGCACAAGCCAGGCCGAGACCCAATGGATGTCCGCTCATACTGGCGTCTGTCACTATTAAACACAGATTGCAAACTACTAGGCAAAATACTAGCAAATCACCTTCTCCCACTGCTGTCGACTCTGGTGCACCACGACCAATCGGGATTCATACCCGGCCGCAACACACTTGTCAATATTAGGAACTTACTACGATTAATGGCAAACACCCCTGAAAATGAATACGGACGAGTAGCGGTGTCACTGGACATTGAAAAAGCGTTCGACACACTGGGTTGGCCTTTTCTGCTAGAAACACTTGAACTCATGGGCTTTGGCAAGTCATTCGTTGGGTGGATTAAAACTTTATACTCTGAACCGTCAGCTAGAGTTAAAACAGGCGAAACTATATCTGAGAGGTTTAGAGTGGAAAGAGGCACAAGGCAGGGATGCCCATTATCTCCACTGCTGTTTGCTCTCGCCATTGAGCCCCTGGCCGCCCGACTTCGCACGTATGCGTCCGACTGGGGCATTCAAGACGGCCCACAGTACCGTGTAGTCTCCCTGTATGCAGATGATGCAGTAATATTTTTGCGTGACTATGCCACCTCTCTTCCTGGTATTCTCGAGCTGCTAGATCAATTTGGTACTATATCCTGGCTTAAGGTCAACTGGTCGAAATCCTGTCTATTCCCAATGCGTGCAATTCCAGACTCATGCTGCATAGTCCACTCTCCGACTGAGCTGCAATGGTGCTACACTACATTTAAGTACTTGGGCATAAACATTTACCATAACCCCCAGGATCTAAAGGAAGGCAATCTAGGACGCGCAATCAGAGCCCTTCGCGGATCCTTACCCTTCTGGTGCTCACTCCCACTCTCCCCTCTAGGCAGAGTGGCCATTGCAAAGATGGTGGTCCTACCACGCCTGCTATACTTCTTCTCTGCGCTACCACTGACACTCCCTACCTCCTTCTTTAAATCCCTATCTAGCATATTGTCAGACCTAATTTGGGGTAACGGCAGTCGTAGAGTGGCCCAAAACAAAATACACTACCCACTGGCACAGGGCGGGATGGGGGTACCACGACTAGAACTATACTATGCATCCGCCCAGCTGTAGTGGGTGCTTAAATGGATACGCGATCCTGCAAACACAGAAGCACAAAGTATATACGGCAAATTAGGACATACTAATATAATACGCCACCTATCAGATAGGGACGACATATGGCGTACGCAAAATATACTACTGCATAATGCACAACGAATATGGCACAAATATGTGCTGTGTGGTGACAGGACACCACAATACTCCCCCAAGATACCCCTATTAGACATACCCAAAGTCGAAATAATAGCTGCAAAACTAGATTTATCCACCTGGCCAGAGAAAGGCATACAAACAGTGGGCGACTTATTCAACGATGGTCAAATAAGCACATACGAGGCACTAGATGCCGCTCACAACCTAGGACGAGGTGATTTCATCACATTCGGAGCGGTGCGACAATTAATACGCGCTACATGGAAATGCGGGAACAAAGAACCTACTGTAGCCCGAATCCTACACGAATTGTTAAATAACCCGCAAAACCTACCGAATATCTCGGGAACATATAGAACCCTGACCACACAATTCACACAAGGCCAAGAACAAGCTAAAAGCAGATGGGACCAGACCCTCACTTACACTCTCTCACAACACAAGTGGAACCAGGCCATAACATCGACACAAACAGTATCACGCAACCCCAGGCTAAGATACACTCAGTTCAACTACTTACATCAGACATACTTATCACCACACCGACTCGCACAAATGTTTCCTCAATCAACCCAGAAATGCCCAAGATGCGGCACCATCGAAGACACTTTCTTTCACATGACCTGGGAATGTCCCCCGATCTTGAATGCTTGGAGCAACATAATAACTCAAATAACTGCATGGCTCGAAGTTCCATTGGCCCTCAGCCCAGCGCTATGTTTTCTGGGAATAAGAGAAAGACCTAAAGGCAAAAAGCAAATACACAAATGTATAGACTTAGCGTTAGTCTTGTACAGGCGATTAATAGCTATGCACTGGAAAGCTCCCAACGCACCAGGGTTGACACTATGGCACACAGAACTATTGCGCTGGGCAAAAGCAGAGACATACACATTGCAATCACTACAGGATAGAGGGATCAAAGTGAAGGGCCTTACAACCTGGAACTCCTTTGTCCCAACACTTGAAAGCAAGGACGATGAGCGCCCCCCTGACCACAAAAACACAAAACACTCAAATGAACAGCAAACAATAGGAGTAATAGCAAACAGTGCATAACCTAAATAATAACACTAAACACACCCCGCACACCCACTAACCGAAAGAAACCGAATAACACCGCTACAACAATGAAGCCGATCCTCCTGGCTCCCTATATCTGCCCCTTCCCACGCTCTCTACCACTATTATACTTAACTTTTCTCTTTAGTTTCTATCTCTCTTCTCTTACTCAAACGATCTCCGTGAATACTAGCAGCAAACACCAAACTAGTCATTTATATAAGAAAGCAGACCGCAAAGGTGTGACTGTAATATTGGTGCTATACATAAGCGTACTATTCCAAAGGTACTCATACTGCGTATGGAGATTGTTTCTAATGTCGCTATTTAGCTTATCCCTGTGTGTAATGTTCAATAAATACAAATAAAAAGATGTTAAAAAAGAAAATCCATTGTTATTTTGCTTGCCATGTCACCCCAATTCGGACCCAGCCATATGCAAATCAGTCTTGACCCTGCTCCCTATGAAAGCAGTCTAGCCCGAACTGCCAAGCCAGGTCCTCCTTGGACAGGATTCAGGCCTCCTGGGACTGGTTTCAGGGTATCACCCTTCATCAGCCAGGCTAGCTTAAATCCAGTGGCACAGCAAACAAGGGACCTACATCCAGGCATACCCTAGCCCCTTAGGGCGCACAAGGCAACACCACAAAATAAAATGATGGACGGAGTGTTGAAACTTTTCAAACACTCACACCCAGTCACGGATCTGAGTTTAATCCATGGTTATTTTGCTTGCTGCGTCACCCCAGTTTGGACCCAGCCATATGCAAAACAATCTTGACCCTGCTTCATGTGGCTGATGAAGGGTGATACCCTGAAACTGGTCCCAGGATGCTTGTTTCCAGTCCAGAGAGGACCTGGCCTGGCAGTTCGACTGGAATGTTCCCATGGGGAACAGGGTCAAGACTGATTTGCATATGGCTGGGTCCAAACTGGGGTGGCATGGTGAGCAAAAGAACAATGGATTAAACCCAGATCTGTGACTGGGGGTGAGTGTTTGAAAAGTGTCAACACTGCATCCATCATCTTTTGTGTTGCTAAAGTTGCCCTAAGTGGGAAGGGTATGCCCAGACATGGGCCGATTGCTCACTGTGCCACTGGATTCAAGTTAGCCTGGCTGATGAAGGATAATACCCTAAAACTGGTCCCTGGATGATTGTTTCTGGTCCAGGGAGGACCTGGCATGGCAGTTTGTGCTGGACTGTTTCCATGGGGAACAGGGTCAAGACGGTTTTGCATATGGCAAAGTACAATCTGGGTTGGCATGGTGAGCAAAATAACAATGGATTAAACCCAGCTCTGTGACTAGGGATGAGTGTTTGAAAGGTTTCAACACTCCGTCCAACATCTTTCAGATCTGTGGTCAGAGCAGTCCACCTGGGCCCAAGTGCCCACCTGGTGACATTAGGGTCCCTGATCGTATTTTGTAGCCAGATTGTCACTGTTGGGGCATCTATCGGTCTCCAGTTGATCCTTCTGACTAACTTTATTTCTTTGGCCCTGGTTGAAGACCCAACAGCTAATAGCCTGGCCACTGGAGCAGCTCCAATATTTACAGTTAAGATCAACAGATTGTGGTCACTTTCTCACATGTTAGGGATCTCGAGGCTGAGGAGTTGGCTTACAAGAGATTCCAACATGAAGATATAGTCAATAGTTGAGATACCTTTGAACGGGGAATGAAGTGACAGCTAGGAGCTTTGGCTTTGAATGCTTGCTCAGCTGAGATTACTTTGAAGTCATTTAGGAGATCAGTCATCATACCTTGTTCTCTGCCCGGTATCGAGCTGGTACAACAATTTCCCAGTCCCCTGATTTTAAAGCCCCCCAGTAACACAACTTCATAGAAAGCATGTTTGAGTAGAATGATTTACTGGCAGGTGTAAAGGTCAATGGTTTCTCTAAGTTTGTGAGCTTTCTGTGGGTTATAAGAATGATTCATCAGAAGTAGCGGTGACTTTGTGTGCCGCAATGTTAATTCGTGGATTAGTGCCCCTTGCACAGCCAGATAGGATTGAATCAGGGGTCTTATGGTGATCTTGGCCATTTGCTTAATGAATATTGAGAGAACTCCTGATGGCCAGCCGACCTGGTTTGCACGTATTGCTGGCTTGAAGAGCTCATAGTAGCCATGTACCACTGGGGATGAGTGCCCATGTTTCTTGCAGGCAGATTATTTTGCTGTTGTTCAAGAGTGTCATCACAGGTTTACTTGTCAGTATTGTCTTTAGACTGGCCATGTTCCACAATGTAATTGTGAGCCTTGGCACCAATGTGGGTATCCGACGAGGGGAGGTGTCTGTGCCACGTTGAGTAGGGATAGTCCCTTATATGGCTGCGATTAAAATTTCTCGGATGGCTCTACCGGTCGTTTTTGGTAGTTTTTGCCATGTGGAGTATGTTTCTCTCGTTACGGATGCATTAGACTTCTAGAGAATTTGTGACTTTTGTTGTGCTTGGAATCCAGCCGTGGATGGCACCCCGTGCTCTCCTAAGGACACTTGTGTGTGGTCTGGGGGCTTCAGGAAGCAGTAGCACATACAGATATTTTGGTTCAGGTAGTTTTATCAGTACGATGTCCCAGTTCTCGGAGGTCCTAACTTCACTCAAGATGGCATCTCCTGCTTCGATGCTTTGCCATGTTGTTATTGAGGCATCTGATGTTCCTCTTTTTAGGATACAGATGAATTTCACTGAGATAAGGTCAACAAAGGATAGGTTTTCAGAGTTAAAGTGTGTTGAAACAAGCACATTAGATTGCCCCTGTTTAGTATGTTGTGTGCGCCCTTAGGGGTATAAAGTGAAATGAACGCCGGCTCAAGCAGGTCCATAGAGCCTGAGTGGATAATTTCAACCAGATAATTTAATTGGGTATCCAATGTTTTCTGGGTGATGGAGAGTGGCACTCTGGCAAGTCCAAGACCCAGGTGGGGAACACTTTGAGGCATTCTCCCTTTGAGTACAGGGCTGTTGCTCCTCGTGCTACATCTGGCTGACTGACTTCCCGCCTAGCAACCAATTGTTGCAAATTTGAGCTTGGGGTTTATTAGGATTCCTATGCTCTGTAGCTCCAGCTTTGGTGTGAAACCCGCTAGTCTCTTTGGTCTGTTCAAGGATGTTGTTTACCGCAGAGTGGGCGTTTCCTTTCACTCGGTGCCAGGTTACAGTATCCAATGAGCGGTGAGCTGTCTGACTGAGACAGTGGATGCACAAGACACCTTCGTCTGAAAGTGGGCTGGAGGATTCTTCAGTGTGGTAAAAGATTGAGCCCCTGCTTTGCACTTCCAATCGGGTCCTGGCAAAGTAGCCGGTACCTGTTGCAGGGGGATTAACTAATATATCCCATCAGGCACTTGACTGGCCGCTGATGGTGTAGATGTAGTTGTTGCAGGACGTAGTTGGACTGCCTCTGCAAGCTGCCTGGACTGATCTACAGCAGGGGGGGGTGTTGTCTGATATAGATTCAGAAACCTCGCCTATTGTGCTTCTGCCTTCCTGGCAGATCGGGAATCTAGGCGACTATTGTGTGTTCAGGTGGCTGGAGAGACCCAAAGCAGTGATCGATAGATGTAGGAGCCTGTACATGTTTATGTCTGTGGGAGTCTTACCTGATTTGTTTTTAGTGCCGTTGGCTGACCTTCGTACAGTGGCCCCTACTGAAGCATCTTCCAGGGTGGGCTCTGATGCGATTGACCGGCACTTCTTGTTGGCTGTGTAAGGAGCAAGTATCTTCTATCGGCCCTGTTTGATGTTTGGATACAAGGTTGAATATTGGGTAGGCTTTGGGGGACCAGACCCTTGCCCCGCATGATGCACGGGTATCAGGCCCCTGCAGTCTCTGTTCTCCGTTTTACGAGACGTTGTTTTTTTTGTGTGTTTTTTAGCTTGTTTTTTGACCTTGATATTTTAGAAGTATCTTCTGTGGGTGGCAGCGCTGGATTTACTGAGTGATGGACTTGCATCTCTTTGTCCATCGCTCTAGTGAGGGGGCTGTCTGCTGTGGGCCAAGAACTACTTGATGTCTGAGGAGCCTCATAAGGGTGACACCATTACCACTTCTTCAAGGAGCTCGCACTGGCCACTGTTGGATTTATAGCAGGGGAATTGCTTGAGGGTGATGCACTTGATTCCTATGGGAGGCGAGTTGAGTTCTTGATGCTGTCAACCAGAGACCGTAGTATTTCAGGCAGGGAGCTTAGTTTATTGATCATAGGAGAGCACGAGCAGGGTTGAGCTTCTTCTGCACCTGATGATCCAGAAAAGGACTCTAAGCAGGCTAATCTTCAGTCCGACTCCTCTAGAGTTGAGGCTATAGATTACAGTAGGTCAATGTGACGATTTTTTGTGATTGCCACATTAGAGCGCTGGTCATTGTATCTTGCTTGATACTGATGGAAGATAAAGAGGCCTGAAGGAGGCTGGAGAAATCAGTTTCACATATTCTGGTTTAGTAAAGAACTGCATGATAGTTTTATGAAAAAATATAAATGTCGAGGGGAGTATAGTCAATATAGCAATGGGGAATGTGCTGGACTTTATCACATAGCCAAATAAACTACAGTTTGAGCACATTTTGGTTAGATTTGACCATATTGAAGAACCAACACAAAGTGGGAGGTGCACAGCTCGTCTTCTGTTTGTGAAAGACCTATGGGAGCGATGACCACTGTTTCCTCTGTATGTGGTTTCTGCTTTCACCATTCACAAATCTCAAAGATTAAGTTAAGATGCAGCGATGCAAACTATAGGCCAGAAAGTTTTCAAAGAAGCTATCTGTTATGTTGCTCTGCCATGGGTTAGTACACTATCATATTTGTACTTTCTTGGTTTTGATGAAAGGAAACCAAATGATGACAGCTCATGTGCAAAAGAAAATGATTTGAGAGGTCTGTATGCTCTCTATCTATGTCTATATCCCATTGCTGAAAAACGTAGCAGTTATAGGTAATATACATTTGCAGAAATTTCAGAAATGGGGAGGTACCAAAAGTCATTAAAGTACATAGGACTTATCCAAAAATATTTAAACCAATAGAATGCAGGATGTGGCAGGCTTTCCATTTTTAAACTTTAATTGTTTCTTGCTATTGTAATACAGTTCTAAATGTTCTATTCCAGTTATCCACTGTATTTAAGAAAACTGAACAAAACGAACAGAAAGAATTAAGCTGAGCTCTGTCAACTCTATTCCGTTCACTACAGGCTCCAAAGCATGTGTGTGTTTTCTATCACAGGTATGTGTGACATGGTTGGCCTCGGTACCAGCGTATCAGTCTTTCTTTTAATTCTCAACAGGATGTTCAGGAATTTCTAATGGTAGTGCTAGGTGTGCTTAAAAATGAATTGTTTGGAATGACCCATATTCGGACAGAACTGACATTGATTCAGAGCGACTTGTGTACCTACCTGTACCAGATTGCAATAATGGCATTTGAAAAAGTATTTAATGAAGCTGTGAATAATAAGTAATTTCCAAAATATACTGTAGAGCAGAAGTGCTATCTATATTACATGTAAAGCAGGGTTCAAGGTATGCTGTTCTCATACTGCAAAGGTGCAGCACAGATGGCTCTAAAATAAATACTGATATCACCAATTTCAAAGCTGGTCAAATATCAATTTATAGGTAAACATGTAGTACTGTCACCATCATTTTCCATGAGAGACAAACAATTAACTACATAGTGTACCTAAAGAATTCATATGCCTGGACTGAATGTAATGACATGTCTTACACTTAAACTAAAGGTGAATTTACGAAAATCCAAGGGACAGATGTAGGTAGCCGTTTGCATGGTGCAAACTGCGAAAATCGCAGTTTGCGCCATGCAAACGGCCTAACGCGATGCACATTCACAAATTGCGTGTCGGTACCGACTCGCAATTTGTGAATGCGACTCGCAAATAGGAAGGGGTGTTCCCTTCCTATTTGCGACTCGCATCGCAATTGAGAATTGCTTTGTGACCGCGAATGCGGTCGCAAAGCAACTCGCAGTTACCACCAGTGTCACACTGGTCCCCATGGGACCCCTTCCCCTTTGTGAATGTTGCCCTGAATGTTTTTTCAGAGCAGGCAGTGGTCCAATGGACCACTGCCTACACTGAAAAAACGAAACCAAATGGTTTCGGTATTTTTTTCATTTTGCAACTCGTTTTCCTTTAATGAAAACGGGCTGCAAAATGAAAAAAAAAAACTGCTTTATTTAAAAAGCAGTCACAGATATGGAGGTCTGCTGACTTCAGCAGGCCACCATCCCTGTGAGTGCAGGGACTTGCTATGGGGTGGCAAAATGCGACCCACCTCATTAATATTGATGAGGTGGGTCTTTGCGACCCCATAGCGAGTCGCAGACGGTGTCTGAGACAACGTTCTGCATCCGAGATTGCGACTCGGAAATTGCGAGTCGCACCGACTCGTAATTTCCGAGTCGCAATCTCGGACTTTGCTACATGTGGCCCTAAGTTCTTATCATCTGTTTTTGGAATAGTTCTAGGAAATATGAGGTTGAGAGTGTTTCATGTAAACTTAAACTTATAAATGGCCAAAAAGTATGAAAGTTTCTCTTTAATGTCATCATGCAGCCCAGCAATGGCAATGACCGTTTAGAAATAAAATGTCATCAATACACATATAGTAAGTTTCTACAGTGTAACTTAGGGCCTGATTACGAGTGTGGCAGTCCTTGGACTGCCAAACTCATGGTGGCTGTTCGACCACAACGGTTGTTGCAGTGTGACCACCACATGATGAAGTTGGCTGGCAGCCCTGCCAACCTACCTCCTTCTCTGCTGGGATCTCCGATCTTGATGGGCTGACAGTTGTGGAGGTCGGAATCAGCCAGAGTGGCCCTGAAGACAGCTACACCCTGCTGATTACGACCTGGTTCTCCACCAGCTTTTTCGTGGCAGCTTCACCACCATGAAAAGTCTGGTGAAGATCAGGTGCAGGGAGCCACAGGGGACGTGGCATGGGCAGTGCAGGGGTCCCCCTGCCCAGCACCCTCACCATGCCCACTGTCTGCTATGCAGACAGTGAGCATTGCGAAGTTGCCGGTGCGCCTGTGGGTGGCCGCATTGCCACCGACTCGATTACGAGCTGGCGACAATGCTGCCACCACTTTCCCGCTGACCAGCCAGGCAGAAACCTTGTTTTGCACCTGCCAGCCCAGTGGGAAAGATGTAATGGGCCTGGTGGGGAGGTACCCAGTATGCAGCAGCCTCCCCATCGGAAGTTCGGAGGACGGGTCATCCCATCTGCCAAACTCGAAATCAGGCCCTTAGTCTTTATGAATGTGCAGGTGAATAAAAACTCATAATAGTATGGTAATAGTTGTTATTAGTATTGAAAATGAAAATGATGAGTATATGTTTACAGTTCACAAATAAATATATTATTTACATCACATCCTATACATTAAACTACAATAAACTAAAGAGGTAATGCAAGTTTGTGTAGTGCATAGCCTTGCACTCCCTTGCATCGGGGAGACATTCCATGGGTGGATCATGGTGCTTCTGTGCACTGACTCATGGATTTTGATACAATCCTTGGTTTTCATAAATGTGCAAACCTGTGATCATGGCAAACTGCAATCCCTTACTAAACTAGGCATAAAGAGAAGAAATATCCTCATTACTCATTCCCCTGCACAGTAGCGCACGTACACAGAGGAAAATGCCTTAAATGAGTGTTTTTGTACTCTCTAAACAAACACAAACCTGACTCTTATGCAGGCACTTTTGCACCATGGTGCAAGGGTGCCTGGGTTCCCACTACACAGCACAGAGTGCCCCAGTGCTGGGAGACATTAGAATTTTGCCATATCTTAGTAGATATATCACATTTCCTCTGTGTCCTAGCACCGTCTTACTGCGTGCTGCCTGGTGGCAAAGAAGTCACCCAAGCACCATCTTTCAACACACAGTGCACCAGCAATAGGAGAAATGCCCTATATTTTTGTAGCACAGTAACTGTAATTGCTCTCCTGCATTGCGTGAAAATGTCTTAAATTTCATACTGTATACCTATATTTTGTGTTTCAAATGTTTAACATACACAAGAGACTTTAAGATTACAACTGAATAGTAAAATGATTTATTAGTACCTTTTGGAGTTATTTTTATTAGTATAAAGGTAGCAGACTATTAGAAATATCAACATATACACATGTACAAGACAAACAACATAATTTTATTTCTCTTTTAACCCCTTCGCTGCCAGGCCTTTTCCCCCTCAGATGCCAAGCCTTTTTTTTGGCTATTTGGGCCAGTTCGCGCTTAGGCCCTCATACCTTTTTGTCCACATAAGCTACCCACGCCAAATTTGCGTCCTTTTTTCCCAACATCCTAGGAATTCTAGAGGTATCCAGACTTTGTGGGTTCCCCTGAAGGAGGCCAATAAATTAGCCAAAATACAGTGAAAATTTCGTTTTTTTTCAAAAAAATTGGGAAAAAAGGGCTGCAGAAGAAGGCTTGTGTTTTTTTCCCTGAAAATGGCATCAACAAAGGGTTTACAGTGCTAAAATCACCAGCTTCCCAGCTTTTAGGAACAGGCAGACTTGAATCAGAAAACCCAATTTTTCAACACAATTTTGGCATTTTACTGGGACAGACCCCATTTTTACGATTGTTCGTGCTTTCAGCCTCCTTCCAGTCAGTGACAGAAATGGGTGTGAAACCAATACTGGATCCCAGAAACCTAAACATTTCGGAAAAGTAGACAAAATCCTGGATTCAGCAAGGGGTAATTTGTGTAGATCCTACAAGGGTTTCCTACAGAAAATAACAAATGAAATAAAAAAATATTGAAATTGAGGTGAAAAAAACGGTAATTTTTCTCTACGTTTTACTCTGTAACTTTTTTCTGCAATGTCAGATTTTTTAAAGCAATATACCGTTACGTTTGCTGGACTCTTCTGGTTGCAGGGATATATAGGGCTTGTAGGTTCATCAAGAACCCTAGGTACCCAGCCCCAATAAATGACCTGCACCCTGCAGTGGGTCTTCATACTATACCGAGTATAAAGCAAATCATTTGCTGAAATATAAAGAGTGAAAAATAGGTATCAAGAAATCCTTTGTATTTCCAAAATGGGCACAAGATAAGGTGTTGAGGAGCAGTGGTTATTTGCACATCGCTGAATTCCGGGGTGCACATACTAGCATGTGAATTACAGGACATTTCTCAAATAGACGTCTTTTTTTACACACTCTCCTATGTTTGGAAGGAACAAATGTAGAGAAAGACAAGGGGCAATAACACTTGTTTTGCTATTCTATGTTCCCCCAAGTCTCCCGATAAAAATGGTACCTCATTTGTGTGGGTAGGCCAAGCGCCTGCGACAGGAAATGCCCCAAAACACAACATGGACACATCACATAAAATAGAGGTGTTTTTTGCAAAGTGCCTACTTGTGGATTTTGGCCTCTAGCTCAGCCAGCACCTAAGGAAACCTACCAAAACCTCTGCGTTTTTTAAAACTAGAGACCTAGGGGAATCCAAGATGGGATGACTTGTGTGGCTCTCACCAGGTGCTGTTACCCAGAATCCTTTGCAAACCTCAAAATTCGGCTGACAAAACACTTTTTCCTCACATTTCGGTGACAGAAAGTTCTGGAATCTGAGAGGAGCCACAAATCTCCTTCCACCCAGAGTTCCCCCAAGTCTCCCGAGAAAAATGACACCTCACTTGTGTGGGTAGGCCTAGAGCCCGTGACAGGAAATGCCCCAAAACACAACGTGGACACATCACATTTTTCTACCGAAAACAGAGGTGTTTTTTGCAAAGTGCCTACCTGTAGATTTTGGCCTCTAGCTCAGCCATCACCTAGGGAAACTTACCAAACCTGTGCATTTTTTTAAACTAGAGACCTAGGGGAATCCAAGATGGGGTGACTTGTGGGGCTCTGACCACGTTCTGTTACCCAGAATCCTTTGCAAACCTCTAAATGTGACTAAAAAAAACACTTTTTCCTCACATTTCGATGACAGAAAGTTCTGGAAACTGAGAGGAGCCACAAATCTCCTTCCACCCAGCATTGACCCAAGTCTCACGATACAAATGATACCTCACTTGTGTGGGTAGGCCTAGTGCCCGCAACAGGAAATGACCCAGAACACAACGTGGGCACATCACATTTTTCTACAGAAAACAGAGGTGTTTTTTGCAAAGTGCCTACCTGTAGATTTTGGCCTCTAGCTCAGCCACCACCTAAGGAAACCTACCAAACCTGTGCATTTTTTAAAACTAGAGACCTAGGGGAATCCAAGATGGGGTGACTTGTGGGGCCCTCACCAGGTTCTGTTACCCAGAACCCTTTGCAAACCTCATAATTTGGCTAAAAAAACACTTTTTCCTCACATTTCGGTGACAGAAAGTTCTGGAATCTGAGAGGAGGCACAAATTTCCTTCCACCCAGCGTTCCCCCAAGTCTCCCGATAAAAATTATACCTCACTTTTGTGGGTAGGCTTAGTTCCCGTGACAAGAAATACCCCAAAACACAACGTGGACACATCAAATTTTTCTACAGAACACAGAGGTGTTTTTTGCAAAGTGCCTACCTGTAAATTTTGGCCTCTAGCTCAGCTGGCACCTAGGGAAACCTACCAAACCTGTGCATTTTTTAAAACTAGAGACCTAGGGGAATTCAAGATGGGGTGATTTGTGGGGCTCTCACCAGGTTCTGTTACCCAGAATCCTTTGCAAACCTCAAAATGTGGCTAAAAAAACACTTTTTTCTCACATTTCGGTGACAGAAAGTTCTGGAATCTGAGAGGAGCCACAAATTTCCTTCCACCCAGCGTTCCCACAAGTCTCCTGATAAAAATGTCCGTGACTGGAAATGCCCCAAAACACAACATGGACACATCTAATTTTTCTACAGAAAACAGAGCTGTTTTTTGCAAAGTGCCTACCTGTAGATTTTAGCCTCTAGCTCAGCCCGCACCTAGGGAAACCTACCAAACCGGTGCATTTTTTTAAACTAGAGACCTAGGGGAATCCCAGATGGGGTGACTTGTGGGGCTCTCACCAGGTTCTGTTACCCAGAATCCTTTGCAAACCTCTAAAATTGACTAAAAAAACACTTTTTCCTCACATTTCGATGACAGAAAGTTCTGGAAACTGAGAGGAGCCACATATCTCCTTCCACCCAGCATTGACCCAAGTCTTCCGATAAAAATGATACCTCACTTGTGTGGGTAGGCCTAGTGCCCGCGACAGGAAATGCCCCAGAACACAACGTGGACACATCACATTTTTCTTCAGAAAACAGAGGTGTTTTTTGCAAAGTGCCTACCTGTAGATTTTGGCCTCTAGCTCAGCCGGCACCTAGGGAAACCTACCAAACCTGTGCATTTTTGAAATCTAGAGACCTAGGGGAATCCAAGATGGGGTGACTTGTGGGTCAGCCAAGCGCCATCCCACGCACACTGCCAGCCAAGCGCCACCCCATGCACACCACCAGCCAAGCACCACCCCATGCACACCGCTATCACTTTTTTTCATAAACAACAAAGAAACCACTAACTAATTATAAAATAAGTCCAAAACTACAAACACAAAAGCTCTAACTAAATACATGACAGCAATGCCAACCGTGAAACTGAACATATGAAAATATAAAATAGGCAGTTTACGCTCACGGTATTTACCCCAAATTTGTCTTGGTGCGGTAACTTCTAAAACAGCCGGCCACACACAGTCCAGGCTTTGAAGGGCAATCGGGGCAGTACATCCGGCTCTTCCTCCGGATACCTCTTCAGGCACATACTATACATTTCTTTGTGGGCAAGTCTTTTTTGGGAGCGGGAGGAATGTAATCTGGAAAGTGACGATCTTTCAATCTAGCCACATCCTCCACCACTGCTACTCTAGGAACTCTTGCCTGTTCCACCACAATAAGGCCCTCTATCACTGACTCCTGAAATTTAACAAATGTCATCCTTGACTCAGGGGAGCAATCCTTGAACACAATAAAAGCATTAAAAGCATTAAAAGTTGCCAAAGGAAATAAATGTAGGGCCAACCTTTTATACCACATGTAAGACTTACGAAGAGCAGTGTAAGGTTCCAACCTCTGATCTACTCTGTCAACACCACCCATGTGCCTATTGTAGTCCAAAATGCATGCAGGTTTGCGCACTTCCGCAACCTGACCCCAAGCAGTCACAGGGGAAGTACTCTCATGATGGATGGTAGATAGCATGTACACATCCCTCCTGTCTGAAAATTGTAGAGCTAGCAGCTCATTATTCCGCAAGTTTTTTACAGACAAGCTCCCTTGAATAGCCTTTCCGGTTAGAACGGATTGTGCCACAAACAACAATGTCCACTCTAAACAACTCCTTGAACAACTGCACTCCAGTGTAGAAATTATCTACGTACAAATGGTGACCTTTGTTAAACAGTCATCTACCAAGTTCCCACACAATTTTTTCGCTAACTCCAAAAGTGGCCGGACAACCAGGAGGGTCAATATTGGAATCCCTACCAGTGTAGTCCCGGAAATTATACACTTATCCTGTACTGCTTTCTGACAGCATATACAATTTAATCCCATACCGTGCCCTCTTACTAGGAATGTACTGCTTAAAAACTAAATGCCCCTTGAAAAGGACCAATGACTCATCCACACTTGTCTCTTTGTCTGGAACATAGACCTCTGAAAACCGATCTACAAAATGATCAAGGACAGGCCTAATCTTAAAAAGACGGTCACAATCAGGGTGATCTTGTGGCAAGGCTAAAGCATTGTCTACAAAATGCAGCATACGAAGAAGAAGCAAATAGCGATTACATGCCATAGTTGCAGGAAATATAGCCGTTGCCATCAAGGGACTAGTAGACCAATAAGAAGCCAGTGACGGCTTCCTGATCAACCCCATCAAAAAAGTAAAACCTAAAAAAATTGTTATCTCTTCCAGACATGTGGTAACCCACTGAGTAGCTCCAGACTGAGGCCTAAGTCTGGCAGCGTTGTCCCTCAAATATTGCTCTGTATACAAATTAGTCTGCTCCACAATCTCTTCCAAAAATACATCGTCCATAAACAAGTGAAAGAAATGGACAGGCAAAAAGTTTTCCTTGTTGACTCTACACCCTGGGAGACCAGTAAATGCAGGTAACTGTGGCTGCTCCTTGTTTGGGGAAATCCAGGTGTCAGGTCTTCGAATGGGAAACCCTTCAGCCCCAGGCTGCTGCACTCTAGCCACATCAATGTCCTCCTCTAAAACAGGCCCTTCATCTGCACTGAGAGTGGCTTCCTCATCAGAAGAATCCTCTTGGACAGAAAACTTACTGCCAGAATCTCTCACTTCCTCCTCTGCCTCAGATGCAGAGTCAGTCTCATAATCATGGTCTGAAGACGACTCAAAGAGCATGCCAACAACCTGCTGAGCAGTCACTCTGCGGCTAGCCATGATCCTCACTAACAACAAATGGATTGCCAACAACAACTAGCACTACAATAAGTAATAAACAAAGTGTAGCTTTATCACAAAGAGTTATGTACTAAAAACTATACCACTCACTTGCCTAAAAAAGCTACTCACCAGCAAGTACTTTGCACAGACACAGCAATCACCAATGATATCCCACTAAAAAGAAAAAAAAAACAGATTAGACATATGACAACACAAATATCATTGGGCTCAAATCTAAGGACAATTTCACACACAATACTGCATTTAGTACACCACCTACAAACATGTCATTCATTCATGTCAACAATCCTCCTTTGGAGTAAATTGCTTTCACTTACCTAAAGCATGCAACTATGCAAACCGCAGGACAACTACTGCCAAAACTACAAGAATCCACAGCAAAGGAACCAAAAGTTTTGAACTAGAACAAAAAGAAGAAATAAACTGTTATAATCACAAATACAAATACTTCACCAGTTGACAAACACCCCGCCACCAAGAACTTAGAAATTGTCCCTGGTGCCTAAGTGGCTTCTGCCCCCCTAGGGGGTAGATGGGCTTAAAAATAAATAGGCCGATCTGCCCCCAAGGGGGGCAGAAATGGCAAACAGTTCTGTGCCCCCTTTAGGGGGCGACCCTTGCCAAAGGGGGAAAAGGGGGCACCCCCAGCACAAAACAAAAAAGGGGGAACAAAATAAAAATCCCTGGCGTATTGGTGGTTTCTGCCGTCCTTGGGGGCAGATGGGCCTACGAAAATAGGCCCATCTGTCCCCAAGAGGGACAGAAATGGCCAATACGAAATTTCCCCCCTCTGGGGGGGCGACACCATTCTCAACTCCTCCCTCTTTGGCACCCTGGTCTACAGACTGCCCGGCCCCAACCCAGTCTTCATCTACACCATTGTAGACAGACATCGCCTACACCCACACTCTGGCATCCACTGACTATTTCCCTGACTTAAATTTCCACCTCGAGGACCACAACGACCAAAACTCCACTTCCATACTCGACAACCTCCCAACTGACAATGTCAACTCCTGGATCACTGAGGGGGTCATTCCGACCCTGGCGGTCCATGACCGCCAGGGCCGGGGACCGTGGAAGCACCGCCAACAGGCTGGCGGTGCTTCCTGGGCTATTCTTTACCGCCGCAGTCAGAAAAGGGGAATGGGCGGTTTCCTGCCGGTTTTCCCCTGGCCCAGGGAATCCTCCATGGCGGCGCATGGGGATTCCGACCCCCTTCCCGCCACCCTGTTTCTGGCGGTTCTTACCGTCAGGAACAGGATGGCGGGAACTGGTGTCGTGGGGCCCCTGGGGGCCCCTGCACTGTCCATGCCACTGGCATGGGCAGTGCAGGGGCCCCCTAACAGGGCCCCACAAAGATTTTCACTGTCTGCTTAGCAGACAGTGAAAATAGCGACGGGTGCCACTGCACCCGTCGCACCCCTGCAACTCCGCCGGCTCCATTCGGAGCCGGCATCCTTGTTGCAGGGGCTTTCCCGCTGGGCCGGCGGGCTGGCTTTTGGCGGTCGCCCGCCGGCCCAGCGGGAAAGCCAGAATGGCCGCCGCGGTCTCCTGACCGCGGAGCGGTCATTCGGCGGTAACCGCATGGCGGGCGGCGACCGCCGCCCGCCGCGGTCAGAATGACCGCCTGAATGTGCCAACTACTTAGTCCCCCTACGATCAACTTTGGTCAAACGCCTCCCAAAAAAGACCAGCTGGTTCACCACCGAACTCCAAGAATCCAAACCACCTGCAGGTGCCTAGAGAAGAAATAGAGAAACAGCAAAACCAGCGAAGATCTCACCTCCTTCCTGTCACCCATCACCAATGCATCAAGACTGTAAAAAATGCTGCACTTCGTGAACGCATCAACACCTCCCTGCACAACACGAGAGAACTCTTCAGGGTAATCAACAAATTCACCAATCTTCCCTCCGAAGCCACCAGCATTCTCACGTAGCAAGACCTCTGCGACACACTAGCCACCTTCTTCCACCGCAAGATTAAGGACATCTATGACAGCTTTCTCCCGCAGAACCTGCTCAGCATCGGAACCTATGACCGACCCATCTCCCAGAACCCACCAAAACCGTCCACAGCTGGTCCACTCTCACCACAGAAGAGACTAAAATCATCATGAACAGCATACACTCTGGAGCTCCAAAAGACCCCTGTCCTCACCACAGCTACAACAAAGCCAGTGCATCTATCTCCCCGAACTCCGCAAGATGCTGAACTGCTCTATCAAAACAGCCACCTTCCACGAAGATTGGAAACAAGCCGAAGTCTGCCCCTCCTGAAAAAACACACAGCCGACCCATCAGAGCTCAAGAATTTTTGACCCATCTCGCTTCTATCCTACCCAGCAAAAGTCCTGAAATATTTAAACCAACAGAAGTCAGCTGTGGAGCCCAACGCTCTTCAACATCTACATGGCCCAGCTTGCACCCATCATCACAGACCAAGAATTCAACATTGTGTCATACGCCAATGGCACACAACTCATCATATCCCTCACTGAAGACCTGGACAAAGCTAAGAGGAACTTTCACACTGCGATGAAAGCTGTTGTCACCTGGATGAGGGAGAGCTGCCTTAAGCTCAACTCAGACAAGACCAAGCTCATCATCTTTGGAAACTCCACTTCAGCCTAGGATGACTCCTGGAGGCCCACATCGCTCAGAGCACCACCTACTCCGACTGACCACACCCTCAACCTAGGACTCATCCACTCTTTCAATGACCCGACAGATAAACGCAGTCACCTCTTACTTATGGCATACCCTCCACCAACTCCACAAAATCTTCAAATGGATCCCGGTCGACTGCCGCAAGATAATCACCCATACCCTAATTACAAGCAGGCTCGACTATGGCAACGCACTCTACACCGGCACCAGAACAAAGAACATCAGGAAACTACAACTCATCCAAAACGCTGCCACCAGACTCATCCTGAATCTCCTCTGCCAGGAACACATCCCCAAAACCTGAGGACCCTCCATTGGCTCCCAGGGGAGAAGCAAATCAACTTCAAACTACTTACCGACACCTACAAGGCCCTTCGCTACATCAGACCAGCCTACCTCAACCATTGCTTCTCTTTCAATAAACCTTCCAGACCCCTCCGCTCTGCCCAGCAGGTGCTAGCTACCATCCCACGCATTCCAGAAAACCACCACCAGACGAAGATCTTTCGCATCCTCGCAGCTAAGAGCTGGAACAACCTGCCCACGCACATCAGACAAACCTCATCTCTCACCATCTTCGGGAAGAACCTCAAAACATGGCTCTTCGAAAGAGGCCCAGACCCATCACCAGCACCTTGATTGATTGATTGATTGATAACTATAACCATAGCTGTAAGTTCATAAAACCATAGAAATTCAGCTGTAATAGTTTGTGTTATGTCAAGTAACTGTAACTCGTTCCCTACGATAATATAACTGTAATTCACCCCCCTCCATGCAGTTTTCTCAGCAATAATTTTATTGCGAATATTGCAGTAATAGTATCAATGATGCTATAGAAGATATCATGAATGATGTAATATGTGGGGTAAATAGCTGTGCACGGCGAAGGCAAGAGTAATAACTATAACAGCTGAATTTCCATGGTTTTATGCATGTAAATTCAGAACCTAATTATACCTTAGTGTTTCAGTGAATTTCTAATGTTTTTTTAAATGCTAATTCCTAACTATAATGTCCCTGTAACCCTTGTTTTTTTCAGTGAATTTCTATGGCATTTTTAAACTGAGCCGGGGGTTAGCTGCAAGGCCTGGCCTTTGGTCAGACCTTGTGACTCACTCCTCTCCATGATTGCAGTCACTGCAGTGCTGAGAGACATGAGTTTTTTTTTTCGTAGTGGTACCATTGTTCCATGGGTGATCTTCCTCCCATTCTCCTCCTGCATTGAAAGGCTTCAGCAGATATGCCACGTTTCTGGAAAAATGAGGTCAGCTTGATGCCAGTTGTGGCACTGACAATAGACTTCTTCTCACTGTGCACCTCATGGCAGTAGCCTCCCTATTAGGTGCCATCTTCTTTATTTCTTGAATCAGCACTCAGCATGAGCATAAGCACTTAGCAGAGTACTTTAGGGTCACTGTCAGCTAATTTGCAGAATTGTCTCCTTCTCAGTAATGTGCGTGGCATCTTGTGCACGGGCAGGCAACAAAAAATAAATAAGCAGGCAGTCAGTGAAACTTGAACAATCTATTCAATGTAATACACACACGTCATCATAATCATCTTCACAAATGTTTCACAAGTGTATCCATGCTTAAACTAATTAATTTTAGCTAGATACAACACAGAAAAAAATAACTTTGCAAATAATATTAACTGATGCTAAAAAATGTGTCATAGTACATATTTATAATAAATATGTAGAAAAAATATAAATACATATAAATGATTGTTAAAAATATATACCAATATGACATATTTATTATAAACATGCATTATTGTTAGATATTTTTAACATTAATTTATATCTGTTTATATTTCTAATTTTTTTTTTATTATTTTACTTAGTTTAAAATTAATTCCGAAGGAGTTGTATTTTAAGTCCCTAACTCCACTATTCTATGTGGAAAGGTTATGCAATTCCAGTGGATGGCCATGGGTAGTGATGCACTTACTACAGAAGTGTACATTACAACAAAAGTGCAGTATGTGAATACCAAAAGTAGTAAACTTACTCAAAAGTGTTAACATATTTAAAAGTGAAGTTTGTAAATCAGGCCAATGTGTGCCATGTTTTAAACAAATTAGGGGTCATTACGAGTCTGACGATCCCAGGATTGCCATGTTGGCGGCATGGGCATACCGGAAGACCACCAAATTATAACCATGGTAGCATTCACTACAGGACACAACCACCAAACAACCTCCAGCACCGCCAATTAACCACCGGCACCGTCAGTGCTGTCAGCTTGCCACAGACAGCAGTAGCCACCTTCAGGCCGGTGGACACCATGTTCCCACCAGACACATTATGAGGCTGACACTGCCAAGGTGTCCGCTCCAGTCGCACCACCACCATAGACACCCACCTTCTGTAATACATACCTGTCTGGAGCCGCCATGGAACCTGAACTGCACACACTCCCGCTGCTCCTGCTCGCCCAACGACTCCGGAACCAGCTATGATGACAACAACCGTGAGTACACACAACTACCTGAGACTGTAGAGAAAAGGCAAAGTACCCACGCACACACAACATACACATCCAGGACAGATGGTGAGGGCGACACACACACGTTACCTCACACTGATACGCACCTTCACACACAGCCACATACACACACCACACACATAATACTCACAAAATGGCCAACACACACTTACAAAACACATACCAACCTGCAGGCACAGTCAAACACAACAATACACAACACCACAAAATCACACAACTATATCACAACCACAATACACAACTCCACCTGACACTACATACATACAACAAGTATCAACACCTGACAACTAATATACACAATCATGCAGTCATACATCGTAGCATAAGCCATAGCATGCAAACACACTACACAATGGTCCTTACATATGAATCATCACACACACGCACGCACACAGTACAACCACGCAAGGGCACACAACACTACCAGTAACAAATGTGAACACAAACAATACACACAATAGCAACATACATTCATTTACTATACATAAACAATTGCAACACACAATACACAGCCATTACAGTGGAACAAATGTGAGGGCCAGACCCACACATGCTACCCAGACACAACTGCTGATACAACACACACACACAAAAGTCACTGACACACAAACCAAAGCAGGCAAGACCAAGGAAGGCAAGACAAATATGTAACCATGGAAGGAACACCTGGTTGGCCCAGATATATTACAAAAATAAATATAACTATATACAATATGAAAGGCCATAGGCCGATCCAAACAGCAATGTGCACAATGCACATATGGCACATCTGTGTGCCCCTACATGACTCCTGACTGCTAAATGACCTCCACAGGGTAGGGGTATCAAGAGGACATACAGGCACCTCAGGAATAGGGGGAGAGGAGGTTTGAACTTCGGTGGGGGGGCCTTGGGCTTGGCCTTGGTCTTGGAACGAAGGCCTTAGTGTGAGGTTTAGGGGAGGGCTGGGAACACTTGGGAGGGGTTGACTTCTTGGCCAGGGGAGGGGCAGGGGTGTAAGGGCTGGACTTGAGGAGGTACACAGACTGTTTGGGGGCATCATGGGGTGGGAGAGGAGTAGGGAAGAGGGAAAACTCTGAGAGGAACACCTTTTTAGACACACAGGAACAGTCATAGCAAAGGGGTTTGGAAGCGGAGGTAGAGGGAGTGGTTGTAGGAGGTGTCATGGTGGATGTCTTGGGTGCATGTTTGTGTGAGGTATGCTTGTGGATGCTGGGTGTCTGTTGGGTAGGTGAGTGTGGCCGTTTATGTTTCTTGTGAAGAGGGGGTGGAGGTGCTGGGAGATGCCATGGGGATGGTTGACTGTCTCTTGGGGTGGTGTCTGCAGGTATGAACGATGTGCTGCATGTGAGGGTGTTAGTGGTTGTGGTGTTTGCGGATGTGGTGACTGGGGTGGATGTCTGCGGGTCTGCTATTGTGCTGACTGTGGGTAGGATTGGAGTGGTGGCTATATCAGTAAATGTTGGTGTGGTGACTGCAGGTGTGTCAGGTATGGTGTCTAGGGAAGTGGGGGAGTCTGTGCAGGTAGTGGATATTGGGATATTGGAGTGTCTGCCGGTGGGTGTTGTTTGTGTGCATGCCGGTGATGGGTCTTGTGGTCCTTCTGTCTGTCAGTCGTGGCCTTGGATGTTGCGGTGGGTGCATGCTTGTCTGTCTGTGTGCTTTGGCTGAGACAGGAATGAGGAGTCAGGCATTGGGAAGCAGTAGGTGGAGGGGAAATGGAAGACATAGGGTGACTGGCTGCCATCAGTGTGGAGGCCAGAGTCTGAAAGGATCTCTCTATGCCAGCCACTGCACCGTGAATTCCTTCCAGGAACGCATTACTCTGTTGGGCTTGAGTTGCCAGTGCCTGGATTGCATTCACGATGGTCAACTGACCCACAGAGATCGACCTCAGGAGATCAATAGCCTCCTCACTAAGGGCAGCAGGGCTAACTGGGGCAGTGGTGCCTGCGGCGAAGGCAATGCCCACCTCTTGGATGAGCGGGCACGGACAACTGGTTGGGGAGCTACAGGGAGGGCGGTGGTAGTAAAGGGGGTGGTGGACTTAGATGGTGCTGGGGTGGTCCCAGAAGTGTCCGCCACCACAAAGGAGTGTCCACCACAGGTTCCAAAGATGATGTTGAAGATCCGGTCTCCCCATGGCACTCCCCTCGCCCTCCATGCCACTGAGTCCCTCACTGTTGCTGGTATCAGCAAACTGTGTCCTGTGTCCTGCAGCATCCACACTTGCCTGTGCCCGTCTCCTTCACCTGACGATGCTGATGCACACAATTAGAGAGAGAGAGGGAGGGAGGAAGAGAGAGTGAGAGGGAGAGAGAGGGTTAAAATACTCCTCACATACATACATGTAAACATGAACATCTGTAGGTAAACATCTCCTTGTTAGGCTATCTCTGGTGGCAATACCCATATACTACATCGGCACAGCATGTCACAACATGTCACAACTACCCACCCCTGTATGCCAACCCACACACCCACATCAAATTCAAAGTTAGTTAGCACGACTGGAGTAATCATCATGATCACCAGCAAAGCCATGTCTGCATGCACATCATGCCCTGGCTGAAGTACAAATGACTACCTGAATCCTGATCACACTTCTCCATACTTCTATCACCTAGTGGAAGAGCTGGTGACTGAAAAAAACACATCAGGCCTGTACTGCAACTACACCTGATCAGTCCATGTCCATTTGTAATATCCCTTGATAGTGAAGACTTTTCCACTCACAGACCAAACAGCACCTGTCTGCCACATAACATGGTTGACCTAACACAGAAATGCCAATATAGACCTAATAACTGATGTATCCACTACAACTTGTACTCCCATACAGGGGGCATCTGATGTGTAGAATAGAACAATCAGGTACAGGCATGTGATTAGTGTGACCCTATCACAGATGAAGGTCTGCAGATACCAAACACATATATACCACAACTATTCATACATTTAAGTGCATCAACAATGGCCTACATAGCACACATGGCACATCCACAGTCAATCACTGAGTGTAGTGTCACAACTAATGAACCTCAGTAAGCCACATATTACATCATAGGCCATATAACAATCCACCTCACATGCAGTTACAGTAGTTCGACTTCACAACATGATCAAACCACCATCACTCACACCATTCCTGACATTTGATTACCTGTGCCTAAGTCCTGACAACACACGTCAGACAGAAATGACATGTACCCATACTGCACACATGGACCTACACGACTGCCGTTGCACTGACAACATATCCTACTGCTACCTAGGGCTGCTTCAGGAATGATGATACAACTAAAAGTTTACATCACCATCTCATAAGTCATATAAAACCTTATCCTGTCCAAATTACACACATGAGCTATGCAAAAGGTAGCAGTCATTGTCCTACTTCATCAGATGTTCCCCCAGGTAACTATTGAGACATGGTGTAGTCAGCAACTAAGCTAAGTTGCATTGTAATTGGTAGGACAATGGCACACATGGCATTTACATTGCATATTGTCAAAGGCAAGATCTGCAAAGGCACTTACCACCTCTTGAATAGTCCCATTGTGTTGAAGGTAACATTCCCACAAGTAAAGCACATGGAAATGCATGATAAGTCCAATTTAACCAAATCAGGCACCTAAATCATATTGTCCTACTGTTGCAACCTTCACATACTCCATTGATTGAAGATGAAAAGACAATGAAGATACAACTACCAAGTCATAAGTGCGGTCCTACACAGGCCACGTCTGTGGTGTGAATTAAATTGCTGCCTCACATGGAGTCTATACCTGTACCAGTACTAACTGTCTATAGTCCCTGTGCCAAAAAATGAGACACAGCCACTTGCAAATACAGGTGATCAATACAGATGGGAGTGGACGGACACCTTAGAGTCACTTATGCTCACATGCAGATGGATGGACAAGGTCATACTCAATGGGTAGGGCGATACACAAGCTCACATTCAGAGAATAGGCAGGATAGAGTCACACATATGGCATAGTCAGTTGACCATCCCCACATGCAGACATGGAGATGAACACATGAAGCCACATCTACATTTTAATACTCAGGCAAGGTGGGAACTACGCATGTCCGATAGTCTACATACATGTTGCACTTACTACATAGTCACAGATGCTACAGTGAGGCAGCAAACACCATACAACCAGAGCCAATTACCAGGATACAATCAGTACTCACCCCCTTGTGGCTGCTGTGCTGCCCTCAAACGCCTATCTACCTCAGGGTAGGCCACCACCAAAATTTGGGCCATTGGGAGGTGAGGGTCTGATGGGCATTCCTCCCTCATTGGGAGGACATCCCCAGCTGGGCCTCTGCGGTCTTCCGGGCCCAGAGTCTCAATTCCTCCCACTGCTTGCGAAAATGGGTGCTCCGACAGCTGTCGACCCCCAGGGTCCGCACTTTTGCGATGGCAGGCCAGATCCCTTGCTTCTGACAGGCGTTCACCTCAATGGACTACACCAACAAGAGGAGAAAGTAATGTACACATGCACCATACCAACAGGAGTGGACACTATACATCTGTCACAGGAAGTGCCCACACATACCCATCCTCTCTGTTCACATGCCTTCACTTTATGCTCTATCACACATGACTATGGCACAGGACTCATCTGCTCCTCTGGTTACCCATATAGCTACTCATATAAGGATAGGACCTCCTCCACCAGCTTCTCCATCTCTTCTGGCGTGAAGGCAGGGGCCCTATCACCTGCAGGACGTGGCATTATAGCTCCCAGAGGCAGTACATAGCAGCTCACGTTGTGGAGGTCTAACTAGCAACAATGTCAGGAGTGGGGTAGGCTGCTGAAAATGGCGGTCACGGCCGCCACATATAGGACTGTCACCGCTGGCGGGCATAGCCATTGGCTCCAGTCTGCCACAGGAAACAATGTTAACCAATGACAAGTTGCACAGCACAACGACTTCCACCGGGGGACTTAGGTTACTTCCAACTGTCCACTACATCAGGACAGGTGCCTGCCATTTTGTGCACATATAATAGATGTATGTGCCTAAATAAGTGAGCCATACACATGGTCGCCCAAATGACGGTGTAATCCTATGTTGTGGCATCATGGTAGTGCTTCAGTTTATGACATTCTTGTGACCTAATTAGCTAATTGTTGATAGCCATGTTGAGATACTCAGAGGCACATAGGTGATAGCTATATATTGGTAGATTCCAATACATACTGTTTGATCAGTGCAGGACAGCTCACTCAGCCATACATGCTCAATGGCACATGTGACATGTGCCCTATACGAATTACATGTAAGCCAATGTGCAGCAATGAGGGAGTACAATGTGCATAAGCATGGTCATTATTATATATGTCATCTGTGCAAAAAATCCCCTACAGTGTTAGGTGTGTGCTAATGTAACATGTGCTAATTACATGTGCCTTCTGCTTTACTCATTGTACATTCTCTCCTCTCAACATAGATATCCTGCCATGAGGAGCTTGAGACAACCGCCAGTGTACCGTTGATCCACTAGTTGACCTTGCAACCATGGAGGACAGGCATGTACTCCAGACATATAGGCCCTCATTACAACCGTGGCGGTCGGTGTTAAAGTGGCGGTAATACCGCCAACAGGCCAGCGGTAAAAAAAATGGGATCACTACCATGGCGGAAACAGCCCACACAGACAGCCACTTTAATACTCCGACCGCCACGGCGGTAGCAACAAACACCGTGGCGGTCACCGCCAACAGACAGGTGGAAGACAATGTACCGCCCAAACTATTACAAGGCACCAAACCACCAGCTTTTCCAGGGCAGTACCAACGCCATCAAAAGCTCGGCGGGAATTGAACAACAAAGGGGAACCACTCACCTCTCGACACTCCACGAAGAACCAGGATGCCATGGAGCCCGAATTGCAGATCCTACCCATGTTGGTGTATCTACTAACACACCACGAAGTAGAAAGAAGGCGGCGATGGTGAGTACTGCACCTAGCACACAGGGGAGGGGAGGAGGAAAAAGAGAGTGACACACACACACACGCGCGGCACGCAACACCCCCACCCCCAACCATCACCCGCAACAACATACTCACACACATATCCATCAACATCACAGATACACCCCATCACCCCCTGGAAGAACGCAAGGACAAAACCAAATGAGTTCAACTAGTGTTATATTGGAACAATCAGATAGATCAAGAGAAAAGCAAATAATCAGTATACACAAATATTTACATCAAGTACACAAGTCCGTACACTGTCCCATGTATATGTCCGTGGACCAGTGGTCCCAAAAAAGCATAGGCGAAGCCCACACATGACACCTGCCTTAAAACGGAGAGAGCACTGCAGGGGCATCAGGTCGAAAAAAAAACAGGCACCTCAGGGGGAAGGGTAGGGGGTGCACCTCAGCCAGATGATAGTACGACGCCACTGCTCCTCGAGGGGGCTCCATGCACACTGTTTGGTCCTGGGGAGTGCAAAGCCACAGTCTCTCAAGTGGGTGGGTTGCCCACTGCTTGGTCCTGGGGAGTGCAAAGCCACAGTCTCTCAAGTATCTCAAGTGGGTGGGTTGCCCACATTCTCTGGAGTGGGCTTTGTGCCCAGAGTGCTTCATCCTGCCAGGATTGGGGGAGTGGATGACTTTCTTCACTGATTCTGGAGGGGGCTTTGTGCCCAGGTGCTTCATCCTGCCATGGATTGGGAGAGTGGATGTCTTTCTCCACTGGTTCTGGAGGGGGCTTTGTGCCCAGAGTGCTTCATCCTGCCAAGGATTGGGGGAGTGGATGCATTTCTCCACTGGTTCTGGAGGGGGCTTTGTGCCCAGTGATGCTGCACCTGGGGTGTGGCAGTTGACATCCTCTCACCTGGGTGTCTTAGCCACGTGGTGTACCTGGAACAGGTAGCATGATACTCCATGGAGGCAAAGCCACACTCCATCCTGTGGCGACTTAGGCTGCCAACTGCTAGTCGTGCCAGTGCTGGTGCATCAAGTGGTGTGTCCAGGACGTCACCTGCAGACTGTGACGGCTGCTCACTGGGGATGGTGCTGATGTCCGACAGAGTGGTATTGGTGGTGCACTTGGCAGTGCAGATGGTGGTGCAGGTGGCGGTGGATGCGGCGGAGATGCTGCCAGTGCTGGCCGTGGTGCAAGTGTCTGTTGTGGTGGATAGAGACACCATACCGTCTCCGGCAGCCTCGGATGGCTGATCGGCAGTAGTGACTGTGGTGCAGGTTGCTGCCATCCCTGATGATATGGTGGTCACCAGGCCCTCACCAGGAGGCATCGTGCCCTGAGGTAACTTGCCCTTTGGCTTTTGGCCCTTCCCCACCTTGGCAGTCGCTTCAGGGACCTTGGCAGTGTCCTCTCTGTGTTTGGGCGAGACCTTGCTGGGTGGGTGGCGTAACTTTCCTCTGCTGGAAGCGGCCCCTTTTTGACCTTTGCAGGTGGCGGAATAGGGTGGTCCTTCATATCTGTCGGTGGCACACTGGCAGCTCTGACGGGTGCCCCCTTCGATCGTACCAGACTAGCTGGGACCACAGCAGATGCAGATTTGGTGGCTGAGGTGCTGGGCTGGGATCCAGACATCTTGGCCCTAGGGGAAGGATGGGGGGGAGGTGTAGGGAAGAGGTTAATGTTAGCTAGGAAAAGTTTTTTTGACACACAGAGACGGGAAGCTGGAGGGGGTGTGGGAGTGGAGGAAGAGGTAGTGGTTGTAGGAGGTGTACGTCTGCTGAGTTTGGGTGGAGGTGAATGGGCTGGAGGCTGTTGTGAGGTGGATGGCTGTTGAGTGGGTGTGTGCCTGCGTTTGTGTACTTTGGGAGGAGGGCTCACAGACACACTGGGAGAGGACACAGAGGACGTGTGAATGGTAGTGGGGGTGGTGATTGCACGTGAGCGGTGTGTTGTGATGGGCGTGCTGGTGATGGAGGCAGTGGCTGATGATGTAGTGCATGCAGGTGTGAGTGGAGACGAGACAGGGAGGGAGGTGGAGGACGTGGAGGAGGGGAACACAGTGGAGGAAGTGGATGTTGGTATGTGTGCATGGGTATGGTGATTGTGTGAGTGCCTGTGGGATGTGTGGTGCTTATGTGTGCCTGAGCCACTTTTGTATGTTGGTGTGTGTGCATGCTGGTCTGATGTGTGTTTGGGATAGGCTGAGGTAGAGGGGATTGAGTCGGGGTATTGGAAGTTGGAGGGGGGAGGCTGGACACAGGGACAGTGGCTGCCATCAGTGCTGAGGCCAGAGCCTGAAATGCTCTCTGCTGGGCCGCCACGCCAGAATGAATGCCCTCCAGGTATGCATTTGTTTGCTGCAAATGCCTCTCAACACCCTGCATGGCATTCAGAATGGTTGATTGCTCAACAGTGAGGGATCTCAGGAGGTCAATAGCCTCCTCACTGAGGGCAGCAGGTCTGACTGGGGGAGGTCCTGAGGTGCCTGGGACGAAGGAGATGCCCATCCTCCTGGGTGAGCGGGCACGGGAAACTCGCTGAGGGACTGCTGGGATGGCGATGCTGGTGGGGGGTGGAGGCTGTACCTGTTGTTGGGGTGGGCACACAGGTTCCGTCACCGCCAGGGAGCTTCCATCAGAGGAAGAGTCGCTGTCGCTGGCATCCCCTCCTGTCCCCATCGTGGAGCTCCTCTCGCCCTCCGTCCCACTGGTGCCTTCACCCTCCATGGATTCACCCTCCCGGGCCTTGTGGGATGCAGCTCCCTCTGTCACCGGTGCCTCTGCTCCTCCGCCAGATGATGCTAATGCACACAAGGACAGAGTGACAAAACAAGAAGGGGGGGAAAGACAGAGAACACACATGGTCAATGCCAGCAACACCACTACCATTGGCGGACACATCACACACGAAGCAGCCCCATGCACTTGGCCATGCACTACCATTTAGTAGGAAAGTCACGAGCCCATGGGGTACAATGCCTAACGCCTTTAGCTGCACACTTGAAACCCACAGGCCCCTTCCCAGTAGTAGATGCCCACTAACACTGTTGGGGTTGGAGGGCTTCGGAGCCTGCCCAACAAGGGACCTACACTGCCATGTTCGCCCTGGCCTAGGGGCACCCACAGCCCACATCCCCCTCCCAGATACTTCCTAAACCGCGCAGAGTTGGCTGTATGACACTGTACTCACCCGCTTGTGGCTGCTGTGATGCCCTCAAGCGCCCATCCAACTCCGGATAGGCCACCGCAAGGATGTGGAACATCAGGGGGGTCATGGTGCAACGGGCCGCCTCTTCCACGTAGGGAGGCCAGTCCCAGCTGGGCTTCCACCATCTTCTTGCTCCAGCGGTGCAGGTCCTCCCATCTCTTGCGGCAGTGGGTGTTCCGCCTGTGATACACCCCCAGGGTCTGCACTTCCTTGGCGGTGGCACACCAAATATACCCTTTTTCTGGTGGGCGCTGACCTAGAGGAAAGGTACAGGAGGAAAGGAAATTACTCACCCGTCCGGACCGTCAGACTTATTGCCCACCAGTTCCTAACCATGGCCTGAAGCACATACACTGACCATCCTCACAAGCAGCCCTCAGCCCCTCCCAACATGTATCTTCCATCCACACCACTCCAAACAGGCATTGCACATGCATCATGCTCACAGTCACCTGTTTGTCTGGAGGACCGTAGAGTAGCGTGTACTGGGGGAGGACCCCGATCCACCAGTTTGTCCAACTCCTTCGCGTTGAAGGCAGGGGCCCTTTCCCCAGACACTCGAGCCATTGTCGCTTCCAGACTGAGGTCACAGCAGCACTTGCAGTGTAGGTCTTCTCCTGTTGAAGGTCAGGTATCAAGTGAGTGAACAGATAGAAAATGGTGGTCACATCCGCGGTGGTGCGTACGGTCACCACCGGAATACCTCTCCATTGGCTCCTGGAACCCATAGGGCCCAATGATAACCAATGCTGAATGACGCGGCGGTCTTCAACCGCCTACCGCGACGCAGCATAATGCCAGCGCAGTTACCTCATTTCCCATTTTCCATCCTCACAAGTCAGGCAGCCGTCATTTCAGGGGGACACATGCCATGGCACCTAACCTCGTCACAGCACATTTTGGCACATATATGGACTAACTACGTCACACACGGATTTACTAACATTACTGCGGACACACTTGTGCAACCTATGTGGTACATGAACCTCTGCTCACTGTTTTCCTCCATAGGCCACAACCGCTGGGGCAGATGATTAGATGGCGGCATCCTCCGGTGTACAGACCACTGGTGGAACTGTCGACAATGGAAGACAGACACATCATAATCACCTACAGACTTGATCGTGCCACAATCCAAGACCTGTGTGCCCAATTGGAGCCAGACCTGATGTCATCTATCCGCCATCCCACAGGAATCCCCCTCTAGTGCAGGTCCTGTCAGTGCTCCATTTCCTGGCAAGTGGCTCCTTTCAAACAACAGTGGCCATGGCATCAGGGATGTCTCAGCTAATGTTTTCTAACGTGTTGACCAGAGTGTTGTCTGCCCTGCTGAAACACATGCGCAGCTACATCGTGTTTCCCCAGGTGGAGTATTTGCCCACAGTGAAAGCTGACTTATATGCCCTGGGACATATCCCCAACATCATTGGTGCCATTGATGGTACACATGTGGCATTTGTCCCCCCCGCAGAAATGAACAAGTGTACAGAAATAGAAAAGGCTACCATTCGATGAATGTGCAGATGGTGTGTTTGGCGGACCAGTGCATTTCCCATGTGAATGTCAAGTATCCTGGCTCTGTGCATGACGCCTACATTTTGAGGGATAGCAGTATCCCTTATGTGATGGGCCAATTCCAGAGGCACCGGGTGTGGCTAATAGGTGAAGCCAAGGTCCCCACACAGCATGAGTATGTGTCTGGGTATGGGGTTGTCCCTAAAGGTTAGTGTGTATCTAACAGGCATCCCTTGACATTTTCGGGTGACTCTGGTTACCCCAACCTCTCATGGCTACTGACCCCAGTGAGGAATGCCAGGACAAGGGCAGGGGAACGCTACAATGAGGCACATGGACGCCCTAGGCAAATTATTGAGAGGAAGTTCGGCCTCCTGAAGGCCAGATTCCGGTGCCTCCATCAAACAGGTATACCACTCCTATACCACTCACCGAAGAAGGTGTGCCAGATAATCATGGCATGCTGCATGTTGCACAACCTGGTATTGCGACGCCAGGTGCCTTTTTTGCAGGAGGATGAGCCTGGTGATGGTCTTGTGGCAGCGGTGAAGCCTGTGGACAGTGAGGAAGAGGAGGCAGAGGAAGAAGATATTGACAAGCGAACCAGCATCATCATGCAGTACTTCCAGTGACACACAGGTAAGAGACTGTAACTCCTCATCCCACATTTCAGAATACTGCAGGACATTGTATAAGTCAGCCTCTTGACCTCTGTCTATGGACCCTGGCAGTTCACTTTGGGTTTCCTTTTTTGAGATCTGGGTACCCCATTCTGCCTTCTGCTATATGTACTGCTGCCCAATAACTGTCATACATTGGTATGAGTAAATGGACTTTTACATTGCTATTTGTAACTAATGTTGTCATTATACATTTGTGAAAGATCAGACTGACTCCAGATTGGTTTGTGCTTAAGGGTGTTTATTTAGGGGCTAATGAGTTTTGGGGTATGTGCAAGGGCTGGGGTGATGGTGGAGAAATGTCCAGGATAGAGTCCAGTCTCTTGGTATCACAGGTGCATTGTCCAATGGGGCATAGGAAGGGGAGTAATGGCAGTTCAGTTTGGACAGGATGATATAGTGGGACAGAAGGGTAACAATCAGGAGATTCTTATTTCCTGGCGGGGGTCTTGGCAATGTTCTCTGTCTTCTGCCTGGATCGCAGGGACCATTTGCGGGGTGGTTCTCCTTCTGCAGGGGGTGGGGTGCTGGTGGCCTGTTGGTCCTGTGGTGGGCATCCTGTCCACTAGCGCCAGCGGAGGTAGAGGGCTGTTCCTCAATTTGGCTAGTGTCAGGGGCCCTTTGTTGTGCTACCGCCTCCCTCATGGTCTTGCCTATGTCAGCCAGCACCCCTGCAATGGTGACCAGGATGGTGTATATGTCGGTGAGGTCCTCTCTGATCCCCATGTATTGCCCTTCCTTCAGCCTCTGGGTCTCCTGAAACTTGGCCAGCACTGTGCCCATGGTTTCCTGGTAATGGTGGTATGCTCCCATGATGTTTGTGAGTGCCTCGTGGAGGGTCAGTTCCCTGGGCCTGTCCTTCCCCTGTCACACAGCAGTCCTCCCAGGTTCCCTGTTGTCCTGTGCCTCTGTCCCCTGAACCGTGTGCCTACTGCCACTGACCCCAGGTCCCTGATCGTCCTGGGTTAGTGGGGTTGCCTGGGGTCTCTGTAGTGGTGGACACACTGCTGATTGAGGTGTCCTCAGGACAGTGGCATGGGCCTGCTGGGTGGGTGCTGTGGTAGTGTTTCTTGAGAGGGGAGGTTCTGTGGTGGTTTGGGACTGTGGCAGGGGAACCGACTGTCCAACGGTCCCTGATGGGTCAGGCTGGTCATCTTGATCTAGGCGTGCAGAGCTGCTGTCATCACTGTGGGCCTCTTCTGTGTGGGGACTGGATATGGCTGGCAACTCCTGTCCAGTGACGTTGGGTATGGGTCCTGTTGGGATGCAAATGCATTGTTAATGTATCTGTGTGTGCCATCTTGTGCAATGGGTGTGTTTCCCTGTATTAATGTGCTTGCACTATCACCTTGAGCCTTGTGTGAGTGGTGATTTTGTGGCTTGGCCGAGTCTCTCTATTGGACATGCTTTGGTGATGGGTGTCAATGCATGTCTGTGATGGGTGTCCATGCATTGTTGTTGCATGCAGGGCTTGGTTGTGGGAGTGGTGGGTTGTGATGGTGGGGTGTGTGGGAGGTGGTGGAGCGATGGGAGTGGGTGAGGGTGGGGTTATATGATGGCATGCAGGTAGGGTAGGGGGGATAAAGTAGTAAAGATTTGCCTTGCCAGAGTCCAGTCCTCCTGCTACTCCTGCGAGGCCCTCAGGGTGCATAATCACCAAGACTTGCTCCTCCCATGTTGTTAGTTTTGGGGGAGGAGGTAGTGGTCCACCGCCAGACCTCTGTACGGCTACCTAGTGTCTTGATAACACAGAATGTACCTTCCCCCGTAGGTCATTCCACCTATTCCTGATGTCATCCCTTGTTCTTGGATGCTGTCCCACTGCGTTGACCCTGTCCACAATTCTCCGCCATAGCTCCATCTTTCTTGCAATCGATGACTGCTGCACCTGTGATCCGAATAGCTGTGGCTTTACCCGGATGATTTCCTCCACCATGACCCTGAGCTCCTCCTCAGAAAACCTGGGGTGTCTTTGAGGTGCCATGATGTGGTGTGAGTGATGTGTGAGGTGATGTGTGATGTGATGAGTGGGGTGATGTGTTGGGTTGTGTGGTGTGAGGTGCATAGATGGTGTATGTGTGATGGTGTTCTGTGCCTCTGGATGATGGTGTGGTCTTTGCTTTTCTCTCTCTCTGCTTCCTCAAAATTGTTGCACGTAAGGGGTTGTGGGTAATGTGGGTGTGTGTTTTATAGTGGTGTGAGTGTGTGGGTGTGGTGTGTGTCAGAGTGTCTAGTTTGAATTATCCAATGTGGTTGTGTTTTGTAAGTGTGTGTGTATTTTGAACGTGGCTGTGTGTACTGCCAATGGTTTACCGTGGTTGAAAGACCGCTGCGTTGATTTGTGGGTCGTGATACTGTGGGCGTATTCCTGTTGGCGAGATGGTGTGGGTTTTGCTATCGCCAGTTTATCACTGACCGTTGGTGTGGCGGACTTGTGTGGGTGTCTGTATAGTGGCGGATTTGTCGGTGTGGGTCATAATACCTGTAGCGGATTTCCACCACGGTATGTTGGCAGCTGTCGGCATGGTGGTAAGCGGAATTTACCACCAGGGTTGTAATGAGGGCCATAGTCTGAATCGTCAGATCATCATGAATCTGTGTACGCAGTTAGAGCCAGTTCTGTTGCCAGCGATATGCAATCCCTATTGCATCCCTCCCATAGTACAAGTCTTGAAAGTGCTACATTTTCTTGCCACAGTCTCCTTTCAGAATACAGTGGCCTTAACAGCAGGGATGTCTCAGCCCGTGCTCAGTCTGGTGTTGAAAGATGTACTGTGTGATTTGTTAATGCACCTGGACAGCTACATCATGTTCCCCCAAAGTGAAGACTTGGCCTATGAGGAACAGCAGTGACCAACAGATGATGGCACGACTACACACAGAGAGGGCCTGGCTCCCTGGCATGTATGCATATTAAGGTGTTTCAGTGTTATGTCACCTGTCATCACCTTCTGCACAGTTGCTGTGCCTGCTGTTTCACTGGTCTGACATTTGTGCATACAGGTGTCTCTGGCTAGCCAAACCTTCCATGGCTGTTGACACCAGTTGTTGCATAGCTATTTTAGCTATATTTTAGACACGTTAGGGTGGATTAGGGCTTATCATGCTGTGCTCTAACATAGCTTAGGTAGGACAACTATATATCACTCCTAGGGACAATATGGGGGACTGTTTCTGTGTTTCACTCTCCTTGTCACAATTTTGCTTTTATTGTGTTTTAACATCCTAGTTATTGCAATACATTTCATCTTATCTAAGATGCTGTTACTTCAATAAACTCTCATTGAACTATATTCTGCCTCTGTCTTTGCCTGTGCGAGACTTATGCCACTGAAAGAAAGGGATGAGATCTCATTGATCACGATTCCCCTGAGGAGTCTTTCTTCCCATGCGCCCAGTTGCCACAATCATCCCTTGTAGGAAAGTATCCTCTTTCTTGGCATGGTTACCCCCTTTTTCTGCTTGGTGTCAGTGTGCTTGACTGTATTCACTGGGATCCTGCTAACCAAGACCTCAGTGATTATGCTCTCTCTCCCAAAACTCTGTATTTCATCCATAGTTGGCACACTGGTGCCCCATTATAAGTCCCTAGTATGTGGTACATAGGTACGCAGGGCATTGGGGTTCCAGGGGATCCCTATGGGCTGCAGCACATATTTTGCCACTCTTAGGAAGCCCATGCAAAGGATTCTGCAGGACTGCCACTGCATCCTGTGTGAAAAGGTGCAAGGACCCTCTCACTGCCATTTTTCACTACACCGGGTTACTTATAATTCACCCCTGAGGTAGGCCTTCTAGCTGAGAGGGCAGGGTGCAAAGTACCTGTATGTGAGGGCACCCCTGCAATAGCAGAGGTGCCCCCATGAACTCCAGGGCAATTTTTCCTGAGTACAGGGACATCATTTTACGAGTGTACTGGACATAGGTCACTACCTGTCCAGCTACATAATTGTAACTCTGAACAAAGGCATGTTTGGTATCAAACATGTTGGAATCATACCCCAAGTGTAGGACATTACCCTCATTTTGGCATGGTTACCCCCATTTTCTGCCTGATGTCAGTGTGCTCGACTGTGTTCACTGTTATTCTGCTAATCAGGACACCAGTGATTATGTTCTCTCTCCTCTAAATGTTGTCACTGCATACTGGTAACCCAGTATTTCACCCAAAAGTGGCATACTGGTGCCCCCTTATAAGTCCCTAGTATTTGGTAACTAGGTACCCACGGCATTGGGGTTCCAGGGGATCCTAATGGGCTGCAGCATATCTTTTTGCCACCCATAGGGAGCCCATGCAAAGGCTTCTACAGGACTGACATTGCAACCTGTGTGAAACGGTGCATGCACCCTTTCACTGCTATTTACACTGCACCAGGTCACTTATAAGTCACCCCTATAGCAGGCCCCCCTGCCCTGAGGGCAGGGAACAGAGTATCTGTGTGTGAGGGCACCACTGCACTGGCAGAGGTGTTCCCATGACCTCCAGGACAATTTTCCCAGACTTCATGAGTGTGGGGACACCATTTTACGCATGTACTGGAAATAGGTCACTACCTATGTCCAGCTACATAATGGTAACTCCTAACATAGGCATGTTTGGTGTCAAACATTTGGAATCATACCCCAATGCTTTTGCAAGCATTGGTTGTATGATTCCATGCACTCTGGGGGCTCCTTAGAGGATCCCCAGTATTGCCATTCCAGCCTTCTGAGGTTTTCCAGGCAGCCCAAGCTGCTGCCACCTCTAAGACAGGTTTCTTCCCTCCTGTTGCTTGAGCAGCTCAAGCCCAGGAAAGCAGAATAAAGTATTTCCTTTGGGAGAGGGATGTTACACCCTCTCCCTTTGGAAAAAGGTGTTACAGGTTTGTGAGGGGTAGCCACTGGAAATGCTTTGAATGGCACATTTGGTGCACTCCTTGCACAATCCAGTCTACACTGGTCCAGGGCCCCTCAGTCCTGGCTCTGGCACGAAACTGGACAAAGGAAAGGGGAGTGACCACTCCCCTGTCCATCACCACCCCAGGGGTGTGGTGCTCAGAGCTCCTCCAGAGGGTTCCTGGATTTTGCCATCTCGGAATCCAAGTTGGCTGGGAACTCTGGAAGCATCTGAGTGGCCAGTGCAAGCAGGTGACGTCAGAGCCCTCCCTGATAGGTGCTTACCTGTGCGGCTGACCAACCCCACTTTCAGGGCTATTTAGGGTCTCCCTCTTGGATGGTTCTTCAGATTCAGATTGCAAGTCTCCAGCAGGAATCCTCTGCATTCTTTACTTCACCCTCCTACTGAAGAAACTGCATCAGAACCCTCCAGGAACTCTACAAACTGCAACAAAGAAGCAAATCTGACTTCTTCAACATTTTATCCTCAGCTCCTGCCAGCAACTACAAATGTTTCCCGGTTGTGCATCCTCGGAGGACAGCCTTTCTTCAGCCTGCACCAAAAGAACAACGGAATCTTCCTTTGAGTAGAGGAGTCACTCTCCTGCTTCAGAAGGCACCTCTCTGCAACAACGACCGGCGGCTTGTGTCCCCTCTCCTGATGAGCTGCATGGATCCTGCCTAATTAGTGGTGGACTGAAGTGGTCCAGATGGTCTTGACGTCCTACAGTCCAACTTTGGTGGAGGTAAGAGCTTGCCTCCCCACGCAAGACAGTACCCTCATCCACAGCGTGTTTTGCAGTTGCCAAGACTTTTTGGCATCCCTCCACAAAATTCTCCATGCACCGTGCAGCTCTGACTCCCAGCACTCTATGCTGTGATGCACAGCTTCCTGTGTGGTTCTTCGGCGGTGTGCGACCCTTTGTTGTAGTGCTGTGTGGGCCTCCTTTTGCACCGTCTTTGTCACCATGCTGTGGGACTCCTGTGCACGCTGACTGGTCTTCTGAGGGCTCTCTGAGTTGCTGAGAGCCTCCTCTGACTACCCCTCCTGTGTAGAGTCCACCAGGTCCCTCCTGGTCCTGGGCAGCGCTATTTTCCACTAAACATGAGCTTTGTGTGTGCCAAGGTTGTTGCTGGAATCCAGTGATGCAAACCAGACTGCAATCTTCTATCCGGCGTGGGACATCATCTGTACCAACCAGCAACCCGCATCCATCTTCTTGGGTGCCATACTGACTGTTCTTCTTCACTGGTGGTTCTTCTTTTGCCCATTCATCCAGGCTAGCAGGGGCTCCTTTTCTCCCTGGACTCTTCTGTGCTTCTTGGACTTGGTCCCCTTCTTTCACAGGTCTTCAAGTCCAGGAATCCACTGTTGGTGTCCTGCAGTCTCTTCTTGTTCTTGCATTATCTGGGGTGGGTTTTATTACTTAACTTTGGTGTTTTCTAATACTCCCAGCGCCTCTCTACACACTACACTTGCCTAGGGGACTGACTTTCACATTCCACTTTCTAAGTATATTGTTTGTGCTCTCACTAGGCCCATTTCTACCTATTGTGGTTTTCACTAATTGCACTGTTTGCTAATTGTTTTATGCCTATTTATGCCTATTTGTGTATTACTTACCTGCTAAGGGAGTATAGTCTCTATGGTATTTTTGGTGTTTGTGTCACCCAAATAAAGGACCTTTATTTTTGTAACACTGAGTGATTTCTTTTATGTGTGTAAGTACTAAGGGCCAGATGTAGAAAGTGTTTTGCGCCTCGCAAACAGCGAAAAACGCCGTTTGCGAGGCGCAAAAGCCTCTCCAGTATGCAGAAATGCATTTTGCGAGTCGGATCCGACTCGCAAAATGCATTTCCGAATCGCAAATAGGAAGGGGTGTTCCCTTGCTATTTGCGACTCGCAATGCTATTCAATGCTATTCAATGCTATTGCGAAAGCGGTCGCAAATGAAAGCGCAGTTACCATCCAATTGAAGTGGATGGTAACCCAGTCGCAAACGGAAACCCTTCCCCTTTGTGTCTGGAAAAAAAAAAAAAATCATAGCAGGCAGTGGTCCAATGGACCACTACCTGCCCTAAAAAATACCGAAACAAAAGGTTTCGTTTATTTTTTCTAAGTGCAGCTCATTTTCCTTTAAGGAAAACAGGCTGCAGGTAGAAAAAAAAAACTGATTTATTAAAAAGCAGTCACGGACATGGTGGTCTGCTGTCTCCAGGAGGCCACCATCCCTGTGAGTGCCCATACCCGCAATGGGGTCGCAAACTGCGACCCACCTCATTAATATTAATGAGGTGGGTCTTTGCGACCCCATTGCGAGTTGCAGAAGGTGTCTGAGACACCTTTCTGCATACCAAATTGCGAGTTGCAATTTGCGAGTCGCACGGACTCGCAAATTGCAAGTCGCAATTTGTTTTTTTGCTACATCTGGCCCTAAGTGTGATTATAGTGATATTGCATGAGCTTTGCATGTCTCCTAGATAAGCCTTGGATGCTCATCCACAGCTACCTCTAGAGAGCCTGGTGACTAGACACTGACTACACTACACTAATAAGGGATACCTGGTAGAAGGTGTAAGTACCATAGGTACCCACCACACACCAGGCCCACATCCTACATCCCTGTTCTTGGGTAGAGATGAGGCGCTGTTAGTTAGCTGGAAAACCCAGATTAGGCTGACAGGTGTCACATGGTGTGGAATTGTACTTAGTACCCCACAATATATGACATTCTGCCACCCAAATCCAGTAGCCTCATTAGGATAATGAGAACCTACGCGACACAGTGAGGTGCCCTGCCATGGAAGGGGAACTTCGTTTCAATGAGGCCCACAGGAGGAAGAGGTGTGTAATCAAGTGAACATTTGGCCTAATGAAGGCCAGTTTCAGGTGCCTGGACCTATTTGGGAGTGCTGTCCTTTACTCACCCCAAAAGGTATGCCAAATCATCGTTGCCTGCTGCATGCGCCACAATCTAGCCTTGAGACACCAGGCACCATTGCTAGCCAATGAGGGTGAGGCAGCTGGACCAGTGGCTGGAAATGCTGAAATGGCAAGTCTTGAGGAGCCAGAGGAAGAAGGTGCATCTGACCCTAGGACTGAGCTCATCAATCAGTACTGTGACATACAGGTATGCTAAGGGGGATTTTTCAAGACCTGTATGACGCGTAGACCCCCAGGTACAGTACCTTGATAAAGAAATGAAAACGAGCCGATGCGTTGAAGTCAGGATCGCGGCGTCTGTGCTAAAGGTTGAATCCACGTACTTCGAGCAGCGTCGGTCACGATCTGGTGCAGCAACTTCCATGGAGTCGCGGACATCGGCGTGGCTGCAGCGATGTCGGACCTGGGAAGGTTCTCGCATTCCACGAAGTCGGGAGCAGGCAGCGTCACTGGATTCAGCAGCGGCGTCGGTCCGAAGTCGTCTGAAGTCGATTTCCTTGAATTTCACCAGCTTTCCTTTCAAGGGCCCAAGCACTGGATAGGATTCCACTTGTTAGAGCAGGTGTCTCTCCAGAGACTCTAGGTGCTGGCAGAGAGAAGTCTTTGCTGTCGCTGAGATTTCAAACAACAGGAGGCAAGCCCTAAATCAAGCCCTTAGAGATTTCTTCACAAGATGGAAGGCACACAAAGTCCAGTCTTTGCCCTCTTACTCTGGCAGAAGCAGCAACTGCAGGATAGCTCCACAAAGCATAGTCACAGGCAGGGTAGCTCTTCTTCCTCAGCTCTTCAGCTCTTCTCCAGTCAGAGGCTCCTCTTGTTTCCAGAAGTGTTCTAAAGTCTGTGGTTTTGGGTGCCCTTCTTATACCCAGTTTCTCCTTTGAAGTAGGCCTACTTCAAAGCAAAGTCTCTTGTGAATGTGAAATCCTGCCTTGCCCATGCCAGGCCCCAGACACTCACCAGGGGGTTGGAGACTGCATTGTGTGAGGGCAGACACAGCCCTTTCAGGTGTGAGTGACCACTCCTCCCCTCCCTCCTAGCACAGATGGCTCATCAGGATATGCAGGCTCCACCCACTTCCCTTTGTGTCACTGTCTAGTGCAAGGTGCAACCATCTCAACTGTCAAACTGACCCAGACAGGGAATCCACAAACAGGCAGAGTCACAGGCATCAGTTTGAAAATAAACATGCACCTCAGGGTGAGGGGGAAGGGGGGCACCTCAGCCTGATGAACGCACGACGCCACTGCTGCACGAGTGTGCTCCATGCCCACTGATGTATCTTGGAGAGTGCAAACCCTCAGTCTCTCAAGTGGATGCCTTTCTCCACTGGTTCTGGAGGGGGCTTTGTGCCCAGAGTGCTTCATCCTGCCAAGGACTGAGGTAGTGGATGCCTTTCTCCACTGGTTCTGGAGGGGGCTTTGTGCCCTGAGTGATTCATCCTGCCAAGGACTGAGGTAGTGGATGTAATACTCCACTGGTTCTGGAGGGGGCTTTGTGCCCAGAGTGCTTCATCTTGCCAAGGACTGAGGTAGTGGATGCCTTTCTCCACTGGTTCTGGAGGGGGCTTTGTTCCCAGAGTGCTCCATGTGCAGTGTGGCTGGTACAATTCCCTCACCTGGGTGTGCGTGCCATGAGATTTGCGAGGTTCAGGTAGCATGATACACCATGGAGGCAGCAACATACCCCACACTGCTGCGGCTGCGCCTTCCACCTGCAGGTGCAAACAGTGATGGAAGAAATGCCTCATAGAAGCTGCCCAGGGTCCAGGAACTCTCCTCCAGCCTCAGAAGACTGACCGCTGGGGATGGTAGCCATGTCAGCGTTGGTGTCAACACCAGGGCAGTGCGAGCTCTATTGGCGACTAGAATGCAAAAACCCAGCACTCTCAAAACAACATAATTTATGCATTGTGCTGATATGTTGTTGTTTAACCTTTTGCATTGTAGAGTTTAATCCTGAAGACTTATTTTTAATGTGTTTACAAATACTGTTCATTTGCAATGTATTGCTGCAGGCTTTCAGAGTGTGTTAGGGTGTGGTCCCTTTCCAGGGCCTTCCAAAGACTTTCCCTGCAGCATGCCTGGGTGTGGTTGTGGGCTGGGCCAAGACTCTATAAAAGGGAGCCAGCCCAGCTCCAAGTGCTCACTATTCAGAGGTCCCGGTGCAGAGCAGCAGCTACTTCCTGAGCTCCTGTCCCGGTGGCCTATTTGATCTTCCAGGCCTCTGGCCTTCATTCTTTATTGGTGATCCTTGTTCTGGGCGGTAAGACGGTGGTTGGGCTGGCCTCCCAACGCCATTATCGAGAACTTTCATATTCTTGGCTTAATTCTTTAATGATTAACAGATTACTTTGCGTGCTACCATTTCTTGACATTTGTATGGCGGTTTACGAATCGGCAAGACGCGCGATTCGTTTTATGCTGATTCAATCTTGTTATTCATTGCGCGCTACCATTCCTTGACATTTGTATGTGGGCTTGCGAATCGGCAAGACGCGCGATTCGTTTCATGGTGCTTTAACCTTGTTGTTCATTGCGCGCTACCATTTCTTGACATTTGCATGGTGGCTTAAGAATCGCCAAGACGCATGATTCGTTTCATGGTGCTTTAACCTTGTTGTTCATTGCGCGCTACCACTTCTTGACATTTGCATGGTGGCTTAAGAATCGGCAAGACGCGCGATTCGTTTCATTGTACTTTGATCTTGTTATTCATTGTGAGCTGTTATTTCTTGGCATTTACATTGTGGTTTACGAATCCGCAAGACGCGCGATTTGTTTAATGATGATTTGACTTTGATATTCATTGCGTACTACCATTTTTTTGCTTTTTACATGGTGACACTCGAATCGGCAAGACGCACGATTCTCTCCTCGAGTTTAATTCATGTTGTTTATTGTATGCCACTATTCTAAGATATTTATCATGTAATATTCGAGTTGACAAGTTATGTGATTTGTTTTTCCTAAATCCATAGTGTGTTATTCATGGTGCACAATCCTTTTATGGTGTTTACTATATATATATATAAATCTACAATATGCGCAATTTGTGTTGAAACATTTTAAGAGTACACAGAAGATCATAGTTTCTAGATGCAATATTGTATGGTCCTAATATGCATTCTCAAAAAAGGATTTATATGACTGGTTTAAAATTTAGTCAGAATGTTTTTCTGATTCTCATGTAAAGGAAAGTACTTGAATAAGAAAGTTTTAATTTAATCCATCTTGATTCCCTTACAGGTATCTGGCCATCTTGAAACTTAGTCAATTTTAACTTAATTCGTAGATTGTTTCTTTTTTTTTCAGAATGACTATGCTTAGAATCATAGTCTAGTATTGATTTCAGGAGATATAATTTTCATATTGTGTGTTCTAACCTTTTTCTTACTACAGGTCTCCTTCCCAGCTGTTTCCCTTCCTAATCCCCTCTTCCCCTCTTGAACTCTCTTAGCCTCTGTGATTTATCTATCAGAGTCTTGGAGCTGTTCAGTGGTGGACGTGTTGGGAACGTGCGCAGAGCCCGAGGATCTGGTGACTCTGACAGTTGGTGCCTGTGTCTGAGGACGCAGCAGGGCCGGTGGCGGTGCTTGCGGCGGTGTCTGTTGCGGCTGTGCTGGTGGCGGTGCTAGCGGCACAGCAGGACATCTCCTGCAGCCTCGGATGGCTGCCCACTGGGGAAGAGGCTGGGGACTGTCGCTGAGGCTGTAGACATGCCGGGGGCAGTGCAGGTGGCGGTGCTTGCGACGGTGTGTGTTGCGGCGGTGCTGGCGGTGGTGCATGGCTCAGCACCTGCTGAGGGACACAGCAGGACGTCTCCTGCAGCCTCGGATGGCTGCCCACTGGGGAAGAGGCTGGGGACTGTCGCTGAGGCTGTAGATGTGCCGGGGGCGGTGCAGGTGGCGGTGTTTGCGACGGTGTGTGTTGCTGCGGTGCTGGCGGTGGTGCATGGCTCAGCACCTGCTGAGGGACACAGCAGGACGTCTCCTGCAGCCTCAGATGGCTGCCCACTGGGGAAGAGGCTGTGGACTGTCACTGAGGCTGCAGACGTGCCGGGGGAGGTGCAGGTGGTGGTGCTTGCGATGGTGTGTGTTGCGGCAGTGCTGGCTGCAGTGCATGGCTCAGCTCCTTCTGAGGGACACAGCAGGACGTCTCCTGCAGCCTCAGATGGCTGCCCAATGGGGAAGACGCTGGGGACTGTCGTTGAGGCTGTGGACGTGCCGGGGGCGGTGCAGGTGGCGGTTGTGGTGGCGGGCAGCTAGCGGTGTTTGCTGCCGAACAGGTTGATGTGGTCGTGGACAGAAAGTGTGACACTGGTCCCTCAGTCGGTGCCATGCCCTTGCCTGACCTGCTCTTCAGCTTTTGGCCTTTCCCCAGCTTCGATGGTGCCGCAGTTGTCTTGCCACTATCCCCTTTGTTTTTTGCTCAGCCCTTGGTGGCTGGTACTTTCGGCTTCTCCCTCTGGGATGTGGGCACCTTTTTTCACCTTGGCAGGTGGCGGAATGTCCTTGCCCCCGCTACGTGGCACACTGGCAGCCCTGATGGGTGGCGCACTCGATGACCCCGCAGTTGCTGGCACCACTGTGCCTGGGGATTTGGTGATTGAGGTGCTGGGCTGGGACCTGGAAAGCCTGGCCCTAGGAGAACGACGGGGGGCGGTGAAGGGAAAAGGCCAAGTTTTGCCAGGAAAAGTTTTTTAGACACACTGGGACGGGAAGATGGAGGGGGTTTGGGAGTGGAGGTAGAGGTAGTGGTTGTATGAGGTATATGTCTGCTGAAATTGGGTGAAGGTGCATGGGCCGGAGGCTGTTGTGAGGTGGATGGCTGTTGGGTGGGTGTGTGCCTGTGTTTGTGTACTTTGGGAGGAGGGCTCACTTACACACTGGGAGAGGACACTGCGGATGTGTGAATGGAAGTGGGGGTGGTGAGTGCACGTGAGCGGTGTGTGATGATGGGCGTGCTGGTGATGGAGGCAGTGGCTGAGGATGTAGTGCATGCAGGTGTGAGTGGAGACGAGACAGGGAGGGAGGAGGAGGATGTGGAGGAGGGGGACACAGTGGAGGCAGTGGATGTTGCTATGTCTCCATGGGGATGGTGCTTGTGTGAGTGCCTGTGGGATGTGTGGTGCTTATGTTTGCCTGAGCCACTCTTGTGTGTTGATGAGTGTGCATGTTGGTCTGATGGTGTGCTTGGGATAGGCTGAGGTAGAGGGGATTGGGTCTGGGTGGTGGAAGTTGGAGGGGGGAGGCTGGACACATGGACAATGTCTGCCATCAGTGCTGAGGCCAGAGCCTGAAATGCTCTCTGTTGGGCTGCCTGCCCAGAATGAATGCCCTCCAGGTATGCATTTGTTTGTTGCAAATGCCTCTCTACACCCTGGATGGCATTCACAAAGGTAGATTGCCCAACAGTGAGGGATCTCAGGAGGTCAATAACCTCCTCACTGAGGGCAGCAGGGCTGACTGGGGCAGGGCCTGAGGTGCCTGGGGCAAAGGAGATGCCCACCCTCCTGGTAAGCCGGCACGGGACACACGCTGAGGGGCTGCTGGGAGGGCGGTGCTGGTTGGGGGGTGGCGGTTGTACCTGTTGATGCAGTGGACATAGAGGTGCCCGCCACCGCAAGGGAGCTCCCATCAGAGGAGGAGTCACTGTCACTGCTGTCTGCTCCTGTCCCGCCGTGGAGCTCCCCTCGCCCTCCGTCCCACTGGTGGCTTCAGACTCCGTTGTTTCGCCCTCCAGGGCCAAGTGGGTTGCAGCTCCCTCCTGCTCCGATGCCAATGCTCCTCCGCCTGATGATGCTATTGCACACAAGAACAGGGAGACCACAAAAAGGGGGGGAGACAGAAGAAAGACATGTTCAGTGCATGCAACACCACTACCGTTGGCAGACACAACACACAGGGAGCAGCCCTCTGCACTACGCCATGCACTGACAGTTCCTTGAAATTTCAGCTGACCATGGGGTATGAGGCCTAAGACCAATTGCTGCACACCTGAAAGTCACAGGAGCCTGACCAGGTGTTGATGGCTATTACCACTGGTGGGTTTCGGGTGCCACATGGCCTGAGTCACAGGGGACCTTGCCTACCAAGTTTGCTCTGGCCTAGGGGAACCCACTGCCCACCTCCCCCACCCAGACACCTCGTAATGCACGCAGAGTCAGCTGAATGAGAGTGTACTCACCCCCTTGTGGCTGCTGTGATGCCCTCAAGCGCCCATCCAACTCCGGATATGCCACCACCAGGATCTGGAACAACAGGGGGGTCATGGTGCGACGGGCATCCCTCCCACGTTGGGAGGCCATCCCCAGCTGGGCCTCCGCTGTCTTCTTGCTCCAGCGGCGCAGGTCCTCCCATCTTTTCCGACAGTGGGTGCTCCGTCTGTGGTAGACACCCAAGGTCCGAACGTCCTTGGCGATGGCAAGCCAAATACCTTTCTTCTGGTGGGCGCTGACCTAGAGGAATGGTACAGGGGGAAAGGAAATTACTTACCCGTCGGGACCGTCATACTCATTGCTCCTCAGTTCCCACCCTTGACCTGACGCACGTACACTCCCCATCCGCACATGCAGGCCTCAGCCCCCCCATGTATCTTCCATCCACACCACTCCAAACAGGCATTGCCCATGCAGCATGCTCACAGTGTATTCACCTGTTTGTCTGGAGGACCGCACAGTTGCGTGTACTGGGGGAGGACCCCATCCATTAGTTTCTCCAACTCCTCCGAAGTGAAGGCAGGGGCCCTTTCCCCGAGACACATGAGCCATTGTCACTTCCAGACACAGGTCACAACAGCACTTGCAGTGTAGGTCCTCTCCTGTTGAAGGTCAGGTATGAAGTGAGTGAACAGACAGAAAATGACGGTCACGTCCGCGGCGATGCGTACCGTCACCACCGGCGTACATCGTAATTGGCTCCTGGGACCCATAGGGCTCTATGTTATCCAATGCAGAATTGCTCTGTGGTCTTCGACCGCCCACTGCAACGGTGTAGAACACCAGCGCAGTTACCTCATATCCCCTTGTCCCACCTTACAAGTCAGGCAGCCGCCACTTCAGGAGGCCACATGGGATGGATGTTAACTGCGTCACACCTATCTAGGCCAGGAATATAGATAGATACTGGCACATTGGGGATTAATAAAGTTTCTGCAAATAACACATTGTGATACCTCAGTGTTGGATGACTCTCTGCTCGCTGTTCTCCTCCATAGGGCACATCTGCTGGGGCAGGTGATGAGATGGAGGCATCCTCCGGTGTGCAGAACCCTGGTGGATCTGTCGACAATGGAAGAGAGACACATTCCTTGTCACCTACAGACTTGATCGTGCAACAATCCAGGAACTGTGTGCCCAGTTGGAACCAGACCCGATGTCAGCTATCCGCCATCCCACACGAATCCCCCCTCTAGTGCAGGTCCTGTCTGTACTCCATTTCCTGGCCAGTGGGTCTTTACAAACAACAGTGGCCATGGCATCAGGGATGTCCCAGCTAATGTTCTCTAACGTGTTGTCCAGAGTGTTGTCTGCCCTGCTGAAACACATGCGCAGCTACATCGAGTTCCCTCAGGTGGAGGATTTGCCCACAGTGAAAGGTGACTTTTATGCCCTGGGACATATCCCCAACATCATAGGTGCCATTGATAGGACACATGTGGCATTTGTACCCCCCTCCCAGAAGGAATGAACAGGTTTAGAGAAACCGGAAGAGATACCATTCTATGAATGTGCAGATGGTGTGTTTAGCAGACCAGTACATCTCCCATGGCAATGCCAAGTATCCTGGCTCAGTCCATGACGCTTACATTTTGAGGAATAGCAGCATCCCTTATGTGATGGGGCAACTCCAGAGCACCGTGTGTGGCTAATAGGTGAGCCTAAAGTCCCGACACAGTTTCATTTGCTGTCTGGAGATGGGGCTGTCCCTAAGGATTAGTGTGTGTCTAACAGTTGTCCCTCAACATTTGCAGGTGACACTGGTTACCCCAACCTGTCATGGCTACTGACCCCAGTGAGGAATCCCAGGACAAGGGCAGAGGAACGCTACAATGAGGCACATGGGCGAACTAGGAGGGTGATCGAACGCACCTTCGGCCTCCTAAAGGCCAGATTCCGATGCCTCCATCTGACAGGTGGCTCCCTATACCACTCACCGAAAAAGGTGTGCCAGATAATCAGGGCCTGCTGTATGCTGCACAACCTGGCTTTGCGACGCCAGGTGCCTTTTCTGCAGGAGGATGGGCCAGATGGTGGTCTTGTGGCAGCTGTGGAGCCTGTGGACAGTGAAGAAGAGGAGGCAGAAGAAGATAATATCAACAACCGAAACAACATCATCATGCAATACTTCCAGTGAGACACAGGTAAGAAGATGCTACTGCTTCCCCCATCTCATTCTATTGTTGGAACTAGCATAAGTCTGTCATTTTCATTTAGTGTATGGACCCTGACTTGTCACTTTGACTTTCCATTTCACAGATCTGGGTCCCACTTTGTGCCCTCTGCTATGTTTACTGCTGGCCTACAGCTGTGTTACATTGGTATGTGAACAAGTAAATTGACATTGCTATATTCCATAGTTATTGCAATTACACATTTGTGAAAGCACAGACTGACTCCAGATTGTTTTGTGATTGAAGTGTGTTTATTCCTGTGCTAATAAGTGGAGGGGGTTGTAAAATGGGTTGGGGGGATGGTGGAGGAATGTCATTGGCAGAGTCCAGTCTATTTGTTTCACAGGTGCATTGTCCAAAGGGGCATAGGAAGTGGAGCAATGGTAGTTTAAGGATGGACAGGATGACATAGTGGGACAGAACGGTGACATTCAGGGGGGTCTCATTTCCTGGCAGGGGTCTTGGCAATGTTCTCTGTCTTGTTCCTGGATCTCAGGGACCATTTGCGGGGTGGTTCTCCATCTGCAGTGGGTGGGGTGCTGGAGTCCTGTTGTTCCTGTGGCAGTGTCTCCTGTCCACTAGCGCCGGCGGAGCTGGAGGGCTGTGTCAGGGGCCCCTTGTTGTACCACTGTGTCTCTCCTGGTGTTGACAAGGTCTGCCAGCACCCCTGCAATGGTGACCAGGGTGGTGTTAATGGACTTCAAGTCCTGCCTGATTCCAAGGTAGTGTTCCTCCTGCAGCCGCTGGTTCTCCTGAAACTTGGCCAGTACCGTTGCCATTGTCTCCTGGGAATGATGGTAAGCTCCCATGATGTTGGAGAATGCCTCGTGGAGAGTGGGTTCCCTGGGCCTCTCCTCCCCCTGTTGCACAGCAGTCCTCCCAGTTTCCCTGTTATCCTGTGTCTCTGTCCCCTTAACCGTGTGCCCACTGCCACTGCCCCCAGGTCCCTGATTTCCTTGGGTTGGTGGGTTTGACTGGGTTCCCTGTAGTGGTGGACACACTGCTGATTGACGTGTCCTGGGGACAGAGGGATGGGCCCGCTGGGTGGGTGCTGTGCTGGTGTTTCCTGAGGGGGAGGCTCTGTGGTGGCTTGTGACAGTGTCAGGGGAACAAACTGTCACGAGGTCCCTGATGGGCAGGGCTGGTCATCTTGATTCACGCATGCAGAGCTGCTGTCATCACTGTGGGCCTCTTCGGTGGGGGGACTGGATATGTCTGGCACCTCCTGTCTGGTGACGTTGGGTAGGGGTCCTGTTGGGTGTAAATGCATATTTATTGTATCTGTGTGTGCCATCATGTGCAATGGGTGGTTGACCCTCTACTCCAGTGCTTGCATTATTGCCTTGGTCCTTGTGTGATTGGTGATTTTGGGGCAGGAGTGAGTCTCTGTAGTGGACATGCTTGGGCGATGGGTGTCCATGCATTGGTGTTACATGCAGGGCTTGGTTTTGGGATGTGTGGGTTGTGTTGGTAGGGTATCTGTGGGTTGTTGGGGTGATGGGTGTGAGAGTAAGAGTGGGAGTATGTGATGGCATGCAGGTGGGGTGGGGGGATAAGGTAGTAAAGATTTGCCTTACCAGAGTCCAGTCCTCCTGTTACTCCTGTGAGGCCCTCAGGATACAGTATTGCCAAGACTTGCTCCTCCCCAAGTTGTTAGTTGTGGGGGTGGAGGTGGGGGTCCACCGCCATTCCTCTGTACAGCAATCTGGTTTCTGGAGACCATGGAACGCACCTTCCCCGTAGGGCGTTCCACTTCTTTCTGATGTCATCCCTTGTCCTTGGATGCTATCCCACTGCGTTGACCCTGTCGGCAATTCTGCACCATAGCTCCATCTTCCTAGCAATGGACATCTGCTGCACCTGTGATCCGAATAGCTGTGGCTCTACCCGGATGATTTCCTTCACCATGACCCTGAGCTCCTCCTCAGGAAACCTGGGGTGTCGTTGAGGTGCCATGATGTGGTGTGGGTGATGTGTAAGGTGGTGTCAGTTGTGATGAGTGAGGGGGTGTGTTGGTGTGTGTTGTTTGAGGTGCGTGGATGTTGTGTAAGTGATGGTGTTGTGTGTCTGTGGATGCTGGTGTTGTTTTAGGTAGTGTCTCTCTCTGCCCTGCTTTCAAATTTCTGGTAGTAAGGGTTTGTGGGTAATGTGGGTGTGTGGTTTATATTGGATTGGGTGTGTGGGATTGATGTGTGTATGTGTATCAGGTGTGTGTATTTCGAATTGTCCAATGTGGTTGTGTTTTGTATATGTGTGTGTATTTTGAGTGCGGTAGTGTGTACCCCCATTGGATTACTGCGGTTGAAAGACCGCTGCGTTGATTCCTGGGTCATGATAGTGTGGGCGTATTCTTGTAGGTGTGACGGTTTCGGTTTTGTTATCGCCAGTTTATCACTGACCTTTGGTGTGGCAGACTTGTGTGGGTGTCTGTATTGTGGCGGATTCCGGGCTGTGGGTCGTAATACCTGTAGCAGAATTCCGAGGCCACAACTGTATGTTGGCGGTCTTCTGCACAGCAGTCAGCGGGATTCACCGCCAGGGTTGTGATGAGGGCCTATATGTCCTACCTTAACCATACACTGCACCCTGCCCTTGGGGCTACCTATGGCCTACCTTAGGGGTGTCTTACATGTAAGAAAAGGGAAGGTTTAGGCCTGGCAAGTGGGTACACTTGCCAAGTCGAATTTACAGTTAAAACTGCACACACAGACACTGCAGTGGCAGGTCTGAGACATGATTACAGAGCTACTTATGTGGGTGGCATAACCAGTGCTGCAGGCCCACTGGTATCATTTGATTTACAGGCCCTGGCACCTCTAGTGCACTTTACTAGGGACTTACTAGTAAATCAAATATGCCAATCATGGATAAACCTATTATCAATACAATTTACACAGAGAGCATATGCACTTTAGCACTGGTTACTGGTTAGCAGCAGTAAAGCGTTCAGAGTTCAAAAACCAACAGCAACAGGTCAGAGAAAATAGGAGCCGGGAGGCAAAAAGATTGGAGATGACCTTGCATAGGAAAAACAGTCCAACAGCAGTCTTTATGCATGACTCATTATGTGTAAAAAGATTTTTTTTCTACATGGCAAAGGCACTTTTTCTTGCTATGTGTTACTGATGAGCCCCAATCGTGGCAAAGCCGCATAGGTTTTCTTGTATTCCAATTCAGAGAGAACCTGGCTTGGTAGTTCGAGCTGAACTGTTCCCACTGGAGCAAGATCAATACTGATTTATATGTGGCTGGGTCTAATCTGAGGTAGCATTGTGAGCAAAAAAGGATTGACTGGGATCTGTCCCCAAGTAATTACCAGTGGCTGAGATTAATTCAAGCATACTACCCATCACTTTTTTGTGTAAATCTATTCACATCCTCGTGAATGATTCATTCTTTGTATTTCAGGGAAAAATCATTCTGGTTCTTGCCAATCCAGATACAAAAGAGGGACCATGCAAAGACTGCATTGCATTCATATGGCCACAGTATTCAAATACTCTTGTCATAGATGCTAGGTGCAGTAACACAAGTGGAGTGCTGTTTTTATCAGTAGAACTTGAGAAGGTTAGGTGATGCAAATGTTGTGAATCCCCACAGCTTCCAAAACTTTCTCTCACAGAAATGTGAGAAAAATGTATGACTATAACCAATGTTTGTAGTTTGCTGGCATTTTGTGAAAGAAAACATTGAGGGATCCAATGAAGTCAAACTATCCTGGACTCCCATGGGTGCATAGTTTTCAGAAATGTCTGGGTTTGATAGGTTTCCTGGGCCCAAAATCCTTTAGTTATCCACAACACCAAATTGATGAATTTTCATAACAAAAATGTGATGTCTCCACATTGTAATTTGGGGCCTTTTCTATGGCAGGCACTTAATTCAGATCGCAAGTTTTGGGAGCAGTTTGGGAACACAGATTAGTAGAGCAGTTATGATCATCAAGAACAAACGCATTTTGCAAAATGCCATATGAATAACATGAATCACATGTTAGTACAGGTAACCCCACATTTGTATTTTTAAATATCCACTGTTCCTAAAATCGGTATTTTGTGCACATTTCAGGAAACATGTAGGTTATTTTTTCTCAAATTTCTTGATGTCTCCACGTTGTTATGCGAGCATTTTCTGTCACAGGTGCTAGACCTAGGCAAACAAATGAAGTACCATTTTAATTGAAAGAAGTTTAGGAATGCTGCTTGGTTGGAATTTTATAGATTCCCACAGCTTCTAGAACTTTTTCTAACAGAAATGTGAGGAAAATGGGTGTCTTTAGCTAAAGTTTGTGGTTTGCTTGGCCTTCATCGTAAAAAAAAAAGCCTTGTGGAATAAACACTTGTTACGCCACTCTGGACTCCATTAGGTGTTGAGTTTTAAGAAATAACTGGGCTTGGTATGTTTCCCTCTGTGGCAGCAGAGCTATGGCCCAAATTTCAATGGTACCAATATTGAAAAAAATATTTCACAGGGTGAAATGTGAAGTCTCCAGGTCATGTTATAGGGTTTATTGTGTCTTTGCTGCTAGGCTCAACCACACAAGTGGGGTACTGTTTTTATTGGAAGACATGTGGAAACACAAATTAGTAGAACATTTGGTATTACCAATTGGCTTTCTTTGCCACTTTGGCTTCCAAATGTAAACTAATGTGCAAGAAAGAAAGCATTTTACCAAATGACCTCTGAATTACATTATGGAATTGATAGCCCCCAAATTCAGAGTATCAATAACCAATATTCCTAAACTCAGTACCATGTACATAGTTAAAAAAACAGATGTATCCTTCACACCCATTTTTATTCATTGGACTTTTACCACATGAATTGCTACTGTTTTAGCACTGACTCAGTCTTGGTGACAGTCATAAATGAGCTTGTCATTTCCAGTTAGTGGGGATTCCACTAACATTCTATTGGATCTCTCCGCTGCCTTTGAAATGGTCCCACCCCCCCATTATTCTTCGTTGTCTTGAAGATGCTGAGGTAGGAAGCTGTGTCCTTGACAGGTTTCACTCCTTTCTCTGCAACTGAACACAAGTTATACATATTCCATCTTTGCAATTAGACTTCTTGACAACCACCAATGGGGTTCCACATGTTGTGCAGTGTAGTCAGGTTTTGGTGTAGTAGTAAACCACAGCAAAATCCAAGGCTGATATGGTTAAGTTTGGCGTAAATGTGCCTGCTCCCAGCTTCCAACACTTTCCTCAATGGGGCTACATTTGGGGTGGGAATAGTAGATTTGGTCCACCCAAAGTATAAAACGTGTGCAAATGTGGTTCGCTTTGGAGTGGGAATAGTAAATCTAAACCACTAAAGTAGAACACTTTCCTAAATGTGATTAATTTTGGAGTGCGTATAGTAATAATATATTTATCCCATTAAAGTCTTGCACTTTCTCCAATGGGGTTCGGTTTAGAGTGGGAACAACAACTTTAACAGCCTCCCCTCAAAGACCAACATTGTCTCCTATGTGGTAAAGTTCAGAATGGGAGCAGTAACTGTAAACACTCAAAGTCTACCACTTTCTTCAAAGTGGCTAGTGTTGGAGTTAGAATAGTAAAGCAAGTCACCCTCAAAGCCCACTAAGTTTCCCAATATGGTTATGTTTGGAGCTGGACTAGTACATTTGAATCATCCAACATACAACACTTTCTCCATTGAGGTTCAGTTTGGAGTAGGAATAATAAATCTGATCCCACTCCCAAAGACACTTTTTCTTGTGTGGTTTATTTTGGAGTTGGAATAACACGTCAAATCCGCCACTGTTCTATACTTTACCTAGAGTGGTAGGGCTTGGGGTGAGAATAATAAATCTTACCCCTGAAGTCAAACGCATTCCCAAAGTGGTTAGGTTTTAAGTAGCAATAGTAAACCCAAACCCTGAAACCACCACTTCCTTTCCACAATGTGGTTATATTGGAGAATAGTACATTTTATCCCCTAAAAGTCAAATGTTTTGTTCCAATGTGGTTAAGTTTGTATCTGGTAGAGTAAATCTGACCTACCAAAGTCTAACACTTTCCCCAACATGGTCAAATTTGGAGCGGTAATAGGAAATCCCCTCCTCACTTTAATGTCCAACAATGATTCCAATCTGGTTAAGAGTGGAGTGGGAATAGTAAATCTGAACCCCTTAACCCCTTCCCTGCCAAGGACATAATGGTTACGTCCTTGGCTGCAGTGTTCAGGCGCCAAGGACATCCCCATTACATCATGTGACTGGCTCATGGGGGGAGCACTAGCTCAATTGTGCGCTGATATCATCAGTCGGTGCCAATCGCGCTTGAAGCCATTTGCTTCGAGCGCAACCTCAGAGAAGGAAGTGAGTTTCTTCTCCGGCCGGGGGTCATTGCTCTTACAGAGGCATCAAAGGAAAGGAAAGGGTTTTCCTTTCCCTCAATGTCTCTTTCAGTATTCCTTATGCCCGATTGCGATGCGATCCGACAGCAGGAATGCCCGCTGGACACCAGGGATTTTCTTTTGTTAATTTCTTTACGGGGTCCCTTGGGTAAGGGTCACTCCCCTAGGGGGCATAATGTTTGACCCAATTTCTGCTCCCCTTGGCGGCAGATCAGCATATTATTTTTAGGTCGATCTGCATCCAAGGGGAGGCAGAAACCACAATGACACGAGGAATTATTTACTTTTGTTTTTTTGTGTGGGGGATGGCCCCTTTGGTAAGGGTGGCCCCCCCAAAGGGGGCACAGCACTGTAGGCCATTTATGCCCCCCTTGCGGGCAGATTGGACTATTTTTTTAGGTCCATCTGCCCCTGAGGGTAGCAGAAGCCACTAAGGCACCAGGGATTTTTGTTTATATTCAATTTCATTGCGGGGGAGCAGCCCCTTGGGCAAGGGTCCCTCCCCTTTGGTTGCAATATGTGTTACACCATTTCTGCCCCCCTTGGGGACAGATCAGCATATTATTTTTAGGCTGAGAAACCACAATGACACCAGGCATAATTTACTTTTGTTTTTTTGGTGTGGCGGGTGACCCCTTTGGTAAGGGTCTCCCCCAAAGGGGGCACAGCACTGTAGGTCATTTCTGTCCCCCTTGAGGGCAGATCGACCTATTGTTTTTAGTTCGATCTGCCCCCAAGGGGGGCAGAAGCCACATCGACACCATGGAATGTATATATATTCTTTTTGTGTTTGGGGGTGACCCTTTGGGCAAGGGTCACCCCCCCAAAGAGGGCACACAACTGTTGGCAATTTCTGCCCCCCTTGGGGCAGATTGGCCTATTTATTTTAGGCCCATCTGCCCCAAGACACTAAGGTCCTCATTACAACTTTGGCGGAGGCCGTCCGCCAAGGTTGGACCTCCGAGCGACCGCCTATGCAGCCGCAATCCCGCTGGCTGCATTACTACATCAGAGTTTTTGTCCGCCGGCCCAGCAGGAATGACGGCCGTAACATTGGAGCCGGCTCCTAATGGAGCCGGCGGTGTGTCATGACCACACAAGCTTGCCAAATCAAATCAAAGAAATGCTTTAGAAAAGCAAAGAGATATCCTCAGTGGAGACAGCAAAGCCCAAACTGGAAGAAGGTTTGCAGAGTAATATTGCGCTTATTTCAAAGGAAGAATCAAGAAGAGAAGATTCAAGATGGCCGTTGTGAGTCCTGAAGGTTAGTTACAGTTCTAGTCTTGCAATCGGTTGGTTGCTAGGTTACGAGCTCACCAGCTGGAAGCTTCGCACTTCAACTGAGGTCTGACAGGAATCAGCTGTGTGGAGAGAGAGCGCGCTTCAGAGCAGAAACTCCTGTGAGGTAAAATTACCCTTGAAGACTATTTTACAGAAAACGTGATAAATATTGTCAAGGTTTATTCGAGGAGTTTGATAGTAGACCGTTCCAGTGAAGGTTTGGCAAGGTTACAGAGTTTAATGTATGAATAAACCTTATGTTTGCAAGGTTCCTGTTTAAGATATCAAAAGAAAAACGAACTTTAACAAGCAAGTATTTACAAATACCAAGGTTATAAATGAAGGCCGAGTTTAAAGGAGAAATGAATATTAACAAGTAAGCATTTACAAATGCAACGGTAATAAACCAAAGTAGAGTTTAAAAGAGAAACGAACTTTAATAAACAAGCATTTACAAATACAAGTTATCGACAGATGTCGAAGTAAGAAAGGAGAAACGAACTTTAATAAACAAGCATTTACAAATACAAGTTATCAACAGATGTCGAAGTAAGAAAGAAGAAACAAACTTTAATAAACAAGCATTTACAAATACAAGTATTGACAGAAGTCAAAATAAGACAGGAGAAACAAACTTTCACAAGCAAGAATTACCAATTCAATAAATGTAATTGAACTCTCTAATGTAAAGTAGAAACCAACTAACATCAGCTGATTTGGAGAACGCATTATCACCAACTATATATATATATATATATATATATATATATATATATATAGCAACATAAAACCAATCTCTAACAAAGGTTAAGAAGTTCTTCCAGAATCAGTAATAAGCATTTTTAAGAAGAACTTATCATTCATAGAGAGAAGCAAGGCTACAGAGAACTTAGGGTGAGTGAAGAAATGATAGAATTAAAGAGAATTAAGTGTTAAGAGTAGAAAGTGTAAAACTGATGTTGTATGTTCCTAGTAATTGAGACTGTGACTCTTGCAGGTGCTGTATCCAATCTTAGACGTGAAGAGGCAGACTGAATACTGACGTTCATCATCTCTGTGGCAGTCTCTCTACAATCACATTCCCCTTTCCCCCCCGGGGTACTCAGCACGAAGGATTAAAATTAGTTGTGAGTAGCTCAGGTTGGGACTGAGGAGTTATCTTCTGCTTCTGAGGAAATCTAATTGAAGTATCCTGACAGATTGAAGTGCCATCACCCTAATTTTAGGGAAAAAACAGATTTCCTCCTGAGCAAAATGGCAGAAGAAATTGATATAAAAGCCTTAGCCACCATTTTGGAAGGGTTACAGAAACAATTAAATAACACCATAGAAGAAACAGTCCAAATAAAACAGCAAATAAATGAGTTAGGGAACACCGCTAAATCAAATGAATCTGTGTTTTCACAAATCCCTAGCCCTTCACAGTCTGCAGGTATATCCACTCAAGTAATTCATGCGTTTTCCCATATTATTCCTTTGGCTCAACCCGAGCACTTCGGTGGGGATCCAAATAAGGCGCAGATTTTTCTGACCCAATGCTCATTGTTTTTTTTATGTAGACCAGTCATTTTTTCCGAAGACCAGTCCAAAGTGGCAAAGTGGTCCAAAGTGGCAAAGTGGTTATATTGTCTTATCTGACAGGTGATGGCGGCCGCATGGTCCATGCCAATAATTTCCAGAAATTATCCTGTTTTATATAATTTCCAAAATTTCAAGGAAGAGTTCTTAAGAATATTTGATCGGCGAACTGCAGCTCAAGCCACTGACAATGAACTATTGGAAATCAGGCAAGGTAATAAAGATCTAGTAGCCTATCTGGCTCATTTCAATAAACTCATTGTAGAGACTGCCTAGCCGGAGTCAAAAAGAGCCACCATATTTTATCGTGGACTGAGAGATGAATTGAAAGATGCCTTAGCACAAGTTCCAAATAGACCCACCGAAATTTCGGAGTTAATTGATCTTGTGTTACAGATTGACCACCGGTTAACCGAACGAAGAGCAGAAAAGAGAAGAGAATATCAACCATTTCCCCTGAGAATTGATCGTGTAAGAAATTATCATATGAGAGCCGGAGAAGGGATAACGATAGAAGAACCAATGCAAATTGGTTCCATCCGAGGTCCTTTATCTAAGGAAGAAAAAAAGAAAAGAGGAGTGAATCAACTATGTTTATATTGTGGTGCATCTGGGCATTTTGTTAAAAACTGCATTAAAAAAAAACAAAGCTCTTAATGCGGAAAAAGCCAGCTTCATCAGTAGAGGGAGTTGTCCTGATGAAAGCAGAACACAAGACAACTCCTTTAGATCAACGAGTGGCAAATACCTTACAAACCGCAGCGCCACATTTGGGACAAACAGTATCAGTTAAGACCCTTGAGAAGGAAATTCAAGAGATCTCAGTTATGATAGACTCTGGAGCTACGGGCAACTTCTGTGATATCAAATACGCTCGTAAAATGGGTATTCGATTCATCAAGAAATCTACTTTGGAAGTAGTAAGAGCTGTGGATGGAACCAATCTTTCTTCAGGACCCATTTCCCATGAGACCGAACCAATTCAGATGCAAGGTTTTGGTGGGCATCAGGAGCAGATAATCTTTAGTTTGATAGATGCTCCACAATTTCAACTCATTTTGGGTCTGCCCTGGCTTACAGAACAAAATCCACAAATTGATTGGAGCAAGAGAACGATCAAGATGAATTCCTCTTACTGCAAAGAGAATTGCTTTCATGATGGAGTGGAAGTGTCCACCAAGTCCCAAGTGGCCTGTTTATCATCACACTCTTCAATGCTCTGTGCACAAAAAACAACAGAATTCCTAAAAGAATATGAGGATTTAGTTGCCATTTTTGATGAAAAGATGGCTGAGAAATTGCCGCCACATCGACCCTACGACTGCAAAATTGAACTGGAGCCAGGTGCGATATTGCCATGTAGCAGAATATGCGTATTGACCGAAGCAGAGAACCAACATTTAAAGGAGTATTTGGATCAATATCTTGCTAATGGTTTTATTCGTCCTTCTGAATCCCCAGTGTCATCCCCACTATTTTTCATACCAAAGAAGGATGGGGGTCTTCGAACTTGCATTGATTATCGAGCCCTCAATCAGGTTACCATCAAGAATCGATACCCACTGCCTTTTGTGTCAGTTTTATTAGATCAAGTAAAGAATGCTAGAATCTATACCAAATTGGACCTGCGAGGAGCATATCATTTGATACGAGTGGCTTCAGGGGATGAATGGAAAACCGCTTTTCGGATTCAATACGGATTATTTGAATATGAAGTGATGCCTTATGGGTTATGCAATGCTCCCGCTGCTTTCCAGCATTTCTTTAATGATATATTACGAGAATTCCTCAACCGGATTACCGTGGTTTATATAGATGACATTTTAATCTTTTCCGACAATCTACAGGAGCACATTTCCCATGTTCGATCCATCCTCACAAGGTTGAAAGAAAACCATCTCTATGTAAAATTGGAGAAGTGTGCATTTCATGTGGAACGAGTTGAGTTCTTAGGATTCATTTTGTCACGAGAACGAGTTAGTATGGATCCTACCAAGATAAACACAGTGCAACTTTGGCCTTCTCCTTGCAATGTCAAAGAGATCCAGAGTTTCTTGGGGTTCGCTAATTTTTATCGAAGATTCATATCCAATTTTTCTCAAACAGTTACACCCATTACTTGATTGTTGAAGAAAGGAGTGAAGTTTGAGTGGACAAAAGAAGCTGCTTTTAATTTTTTGAAGAATTTCTTCGTCTCAGCTCCAATCTTGCTCCACCCCAATCCGGATGAGCCATATTATGTGGAGGCAGATGCTTCAGATGTTGCCATAGTAGGTATCCTTTCCCAGCGTATTGAAGATACAGGTCAATTACATCCAGTGGCCTATTTCTCTCGAAAATTAACACCACCAGAGATAAATTATTCAATTGTGGATAAGGAGCTATTGGCAGTCAAAGAAACTTTTCGTGAGTGGAGGCATTACATTTTGGGAGCTAAGCATAAAGTGACCGTTTAGACGGACCACCGAAATTTACAGTTTTTAAAATCAGCTCGAACTCTAACAGCTAGGCAACTGCGTTGGTCCCTATATTTTGCAGACTTTGATTTTGTTATCACTTTCAGACCAGGAAAAGTAAATGGGAAGGCAGATGCTCTATCTCGAATTGATACCAGTGCCGTTAAAGAGCATCCAGAAAAATGATTGATTATTCCACAAGAGAACTTCATATCTGCCATATTGTATGAAGATTTAACCAAAGAAATTCAAGAAAGCTTAACATTCGAAGGAATGCTCAAGTGGTCCAAAGAAGGCCAAGGAAGAGAAATCAAAAATGGTTTGCCATACTTTAAAGGTGCACTGTATGTTCTGACTGTGGAGCTGCTAGAAAAAATTCTTCAGGCTTATCATAATGATCAATTGGCTGGACACAAAGGAATTCAAAAAACTCAAAATCTGATACAATGAGAATTTTGGTGGCCAAAAATGAAAACTCAGATAAGACAATATGTGTCAACTTGTGACAAATGTCAAAGAGGGAAATCAAATAGAACAGCTTCACAAGGTCTGTTAAGACCTTTGCCCACTGGACCCCATGCCTGGCATACTGTTACTATGGATATTATAGTGGACCTCCCTAGTAGCCAAGGTTTTAACACCATCCTAGTTTTTGTAGACACTTTCACTAAAATGGCGCATTTCATTCCTTTGAAAGAAATCCCTCGAGCCCCACAAGTTGCACAGTTGTTTACACAACACATAGTACGCGCCCATGGTATCCCAAAAATTCTAGTTTCAGACAGGGGGTCACAATTTGTTTCTCGCTTTTGGAAGGCCTTTAGTAAAAGTTTAGGAATTGATTCTTGTTACTCTACCAGTTACCATCCTGAAACCGATGGGCAAACAGAGAGAGTGAATCAAGAGTTAGAACAGTATTTAAGACTCAGTTTATTTGATCAAGAGAAGGAATGGCGCGAGTTGATGTGGGCAGCTGAATTTGCTTACAATAATGCTGTTCATTCCACCACTGGGTTCACCCCCTTTTATCAGAACCATGGTAGACATCCTAATGTAATGTTGGGTAAAGAAGACGATTCAGTGCCTGCAGTAGAAGAGATGGTGAGGGATTTGCAGACCACGTTAGTTAGGGCTAGAAAAAACATAATTCAAGCAAAAGATTCATATAAGACTCAGGCTGATAGAAAAAGAAGAGAGAGCCCCATTTATTCGAAAGGAGACAAAGGGGGTCATTCTGACCTCGGCGGTAAATGGCCCTTACCGCCCGTCAGAAGACCGCCATTCTACCGCCGCGGCCGCGGTAAACCACCACGGTCATTCTGACCCACAAATGCCAAACCGCCAAAAACCCGACATCCACGGAAGGCCGCCCCATCAGCGGTCAGCGATAAACTGGAGATGACCAAACCTCCACCGTCACGCCAACACAAACACGCCCATGCCATTACGACCCACGAATCTACGCGGCGGTCTTTCAACCACGGTATTCCATTGGCGGTACACACCGCCGCGGTCAAAATACACACACCTTTACAAAACACAGCCACATTGGACAATTTGAAATACACACACCTGATACACATACACACACCACTCCCTCACATCCAATCAACTATAAAACACCCACCCACATCACCCACAAACCCCCACTACTAGAAATTCGGAGAGAAGGCGAGAGAGAGAGAGAGCACAGCTATCGAAAACCTCAACACACAGAGGAACACAACATCATCACCCACACTACATCCACGCCCAAAACACCACACACCACCACACACACCACACTCATCACCACAAACACCACCCCACACCACCCCATGGCACCCCAAAGACACCCCAGGTTCTCGGACCAAGAACTCAGGGTCATGGTGGAGGAAATAATTAAGGTAGAGCCCCAGCTATTCGGCACACAGGTGCAGCACACCACAATAGCCAGGAAGGCGGAGCTATGGCAAAGGATCGTCGACAGGGTCAACGCTGTGGGACAGCATCCCAGAAACCGGGAAGACATCCGAAAGCGCTGGAACGACCTACGGGGAAGGTGCGGTCGATGGTGTCAAGACACAACATCGCTGTGCAGAAGACTGGCGGCGGACCCCCACCCACTCCACCCGAATTCACAGCATGGGAGCAAGAGGCCTTGAACATCCTGCATCCTGAGGGCCTCGCTGGAGTAGGCGGAGGAATGGACTCTGGTAAGTCTAATCCCAACTACTTCATCCCCCCCAATCACCAGCATGCCAACCCACACCCCCACCCTCACCCCCAACCCCCCAGCACACATCCTCCCTGCCAATGTCTCACCAGCACAACCCACCCAACACAACACCAAGCCCTGAATGCCAACACAAACCATGGACACCCATCACCCAAGCATGACCACTGCACATACCCATCCCCCCCCACAAACCACCCTCACAACTCCTCCCACAAGGGAATGCCAGCACTGGGGGACAAGGGCACCCACAAATCGCACGCCATGGCACACACAGAAGCAATAACCATACTCTTTTACCTCTGCAGGGCCCGAACGCCAACACACCGGCCAGGAGGGTCCAGATTTGTCCATCCCGCCCCCTGAACAGGCCCCCAGTGATGACAGCAGCTCTGTCGACCTAGAACCTGATGACCAGCCCGGACCATCAGGGACCTCTGGACAGTCGGTTCCCTACACACAGACACAGGCCACAGCAGACCCAACCCCCTCTGTGAATACCAGCACAGCTCCCACCCAGCGGGCCCATGCCTCTGTCTCCAGGGCGCGTCAATCAGCGGTGTGTCCGCCACTACAGGGCACCCAGGCTGACCCACCACCCCAACAACAACAGGGACCTGGGGGCAGTGGTAGTGGGCACACCATCCAGGGGACAGAGGCCCGGGAAACAGGGGAACTGGGAGGGCTGCTGTGCGAGAGGGGGTTGACCGTCCCAGGGAACCCACTCTCCAAGAGGCCCTCACCACCATCATGGGAGCATACCACCACTCCCAGGAGACGATGGCGACGGTACTGGCCAGGTTCCAGGAGATCCAGGCACAGCAGGAGGAACAGTACATGGGGTTCAGAGACGAACTCAGGAACATCGGTACCGCAATGGGGAACATCGTCCTGGCCCTCAACCAGATAGTCACCACATTGCGGGACCATGTGGCACCCCAAAGGGCCCCTGTCACTAGCCCGGACGACGAACAGCCTACCACCTCCACCGGCGCTAGTGGACAGGAGGCCCCCACACAACGACAGGCCACCAGAACCCCACCTCCTGCTGAAGATTAACCACCCCGCAAGCGGAACCTGAGATCACACAAGAAGACAGAGTAGGATGCCAAGACCCCGCCAGCATAAGATACCCCCTGATGTCATCCCACTGTCCCACATTGTCACCCTGTCAAACCTTGAACTGCCACTGCTCCATCCTTCCACAGGCATATGGGCAATGCACCTGTGCTACTGAGAACTGGACTCTGCCATGGACATTACTCCACCCCCACCCATCACCGTTTTACTATCATGGACCTATACGCAGCACTTAAAATAAATCACCAATTGCACTTCAAATTTCAGGAGTCTGCTTGTATTCTTTACAAATGTATTACACATAACGGTGCAATAATGTTCATTTACATTGTGATGACAACATACCAGTGTCAATAAGCATTAGTCCATGGGCAAACAAAGCAGAAGTCACGCTGTGGGTCATACAGCTCTGAAAAGGGAAGGGAAAGTCAAAAATCAGTTAAAAGGAACTGGGGGGAAACACAGAAAGTAGAGATGCAGGAGGCCAGAAGTAAATGTAAAATGGCGTGGGTGATTCTTACCTGTGTGCTACTGAAAATACTGTTGTATAACTGTGTCCCTGTTGTCCGTGTCGTCCCCGTCGTCTTCCTCCTCTTCACTCTCCACAGGCTCCACAGCTGCTACAACACCACCATCTGGACCATCCTCCTGCAGGAAAGGCACCTGGCGTCGCAATGCAAGATTGTGAAGCATACAGCAGGCTACGATGATATGACACACCTTCTTTGGTGAGTACATTAGGGATCCACCTGTCATATGCAGGCACCTAAACCTGGCCTTCAGGACCCTGAAGGTCCGTTCTATAATCCTCCTAGTTCGCCCATGTGCCTCATTGTACCGTTCCTCTGCCCTGGTCCGGGGATTCCTCACTGGGGTCAATAGCCAAGGCAGGTTGGGGTAACCAGAGTCACCTATTAGCCACACACGGTGTCTCTGTAGCTGTTCCATCACATAAGGGATGCTGCTATTTTGCATGACATACGCGTCATGCACTGACCCAGGGAACTTGGCATTTAGATGGGAGATGTACTGGTCAGCCAAACAGACCACCTGGACATTCATCGAATGGTAATTTTTTCTTTTTCTGTACACCTGCTCATTGTCTTTTGGGGGTACTAAAGCCACATGGGTCCCATCAAGGGCACCAATGATGTTGGAGATATGTCCAAGGGCATAGAAATCACCCTTCACAGTGGCCAAATCACCCTCCTCAGGGAAAACAATGTATCTCCGCATGTATTTCATCAGGGCAGACAGCACTCTGGACAAAACCTTAGAAAACATAGGCTGAGACATCCCTGATGACATGGCCACTGTTGTCTGAAAAGACCCACTTGCCAAAAAATGGAGTACTGACAGAACCTGCACCAGAGGGGGAATCCCTGTGGGTTGGCGGATGGGGGACATCAGGTCTGGCTCCAGCTGGGCACACAGTTCATGTATAGTGGCTAGGTCAAGTCGGTATCGAAGTATAATATGTCGTTCTTCCATTGTCGACAGGTCCACCAGCGGTCGGTACACAGGAGGATTCATCCTTCTCCTCGCAAGTCCCAGCGGACGGTGCCTAGGAAGGACAACATGGAGCACAGAGTCAAGCAACCCACAGGTTAGTTCACCCAGCTTGCACAGTACACGAATCGCTATGCATTGAAAGGCTTGTATGAGTGGCAATGCAAGGCCTAGGCCTGTGTGACGCAGTAGCAATTAAGCCATGTGGGCCCGTGTAATGGCGGCTGCCTGACCTGAGAAGTGTGACAGTGGGATGTGAGGTCAACGCGCTGGCGTGGCATACCGTGGCGGTAGGCGGTCAAAGACCGCTGTGCGAAGGCGCATTGGTTAACATTGCACCCTATTGGTCTCAGGAGCCAATGACGATGTGCGCCGGCGGTCGCGGTACGCACCGCCGTGGTACGCACCGCCGCAGGCGTGACCGCCATTTTCTATCTGCTTAATCACTCGAGACCTGATCATCCACAGGAGAGGATCTATACTGCAAGTGCTGCTGTGACCTCGGTCTGGAAGAGACAATGGCTGCTGCGACTGGGGAAAGGGCCCCTGCCTTCACTTCAGAAGAGTTGGAGAAACTTGTGGATGGGGTCCTGCCCCAGTATGCGCTACTCTACGGTCCTCCAGACCAACAGGTAAGTACACTGGGTGCACGTTGAATGGGCTATGCCTGGGTTGTGTATGGTGGATGTAAGATGGTGGGGTGGGGAGCGAATGAGGAGTGCAAGGCACGACAGATGAGAGCATGTGCCACATGGCAGGGTTGGGGAGGGAGGGGCAATCACATCTAACATGCAGAAAATTTTTGAAATCTCCTTTCCCACCCTGTACATGTCAAATGGGTCAGCGCCCATCAGAAAGTCGACATTTGGCGTGCCATCGCCAAGGAAGTTCGGGACCTGGGGGTCCACAACAGACGGGGCACCCACTGCCGAAAGAGGTGGGAGGACATCCGCCGCGGGACCATGAAGACCGCCGAGTCACTGCTGGGGATGGCCTCCCAACGTAGGAGGGGTGCCAGTCGTACCTTGACCCCCCTGATGTCCCGGATCCTGGCGGTGGCCTACCCCGATTTGGATGGGCGCGTGAGGACATCACAGCAGACACAAGGGGGTTAGTACCAGCACATTCTGCTATCTTTACGCGCAGTGGAGGTGCCTGGGTGGGGGAGGAGGGCTGTGGGTGACATTAGGCCAGGGCGCTTTCTGTAGTGTAGTCCCCTCCTTTAGGCATGGCCCTGTGCCCCCGCCCCCACCTCTGTAGGGTGCCAAGTACAGCAATCCATGGTCCAGCATCACCCATGTGTGCATTTGTTGTCCATAGACCTGTAGGCCTAGTCACAAATACTGAGTAGTGTACCCCGATTGCGCGGCGTAGTGCTGTAGGCTCCTGTGTCTGTCCTCTCCGACAACGGTGTTGACAATGCATGCACTCAACCTGTCTTTATTTCTCCCCCCACCCTTTTTCTTTATCTTCTTGTGCATGTGTGCATTAGCATCATCAGGTGGAGGAGGATTGGCATCGGAGCACGAGGGAGCTGCAACTCGCAAGGCCCCGGTGGGCCATGCTACAGACACCGAGGTCATCAGTGATACGGAGGGCGAGGGGAGCTCCACAACGGGGACCCGTGGTGACACCAGCGACACTGACACGTCCTCGGAAGGGAGCTCCCTAGCGGTGGCGGCAACATCCGTGCCCCCCACCTCAACAGGTACAACCGCCACCCAGCGCACCAGCTCCGCCCTCCCAGCAGCCCCTCAGCCTTCGCTCCGTGCCCGCTCGCCCAAGAAGGCGGGCATCTCCTTCACCCCAGGCACCTCAGTCCCTGCCCCAGTTACCCCTGCTGCCCTCAGTGAGGAGGTCATTGACCTCCTACAGACCATCATTGTTGGGCAGTCTACCCTTTTGAATGCCATCCAGGGGGTAGAGAGGGAGGTGCATCGGAGCAATGCATACCTGGAGGGCATTCATTCGGGTCAGGCTGCCCATCAACGATCGTTCAATGCTCTGGCCTCAGCACTGACGGCAGCCATTGTCCCTGTTTCCAGCCTCCCTCTTCTAACTGCCTCCACCGTCTCCCAGTCTCCTGTTCCTCAGCCTATCCCATCCACACCATCAGACCAGCCTGCACACACCTCAACACCCAAGGGCAGCTCATCCAGACATAAGCACCACAGATCCCACAAGCATTCACCCAAGCAACATCCAGATGCAGCCATGGCAACAGTCACTACCACCTCTGTGTCCCCCTCCTCCTCGTCGCCCTCCCCCCTCCCTGTGACGTCTCCACTCACACCTGCATGCACACCACCATCAGCCAGTACTTCCATCACCTCCACACCCTCCAGTACAGTCCGCACACGTGCAGTCACCACCCCCACTGCCATTTACACGTCCCCTGTGTCTGTCACCCCCTCTTCCAAAACACACAAACGCAGGCAGCCACCCACACAACAGCCAACCATCACACGACAGCCTACGTCACAAGCACCTGCAACCATAGACAGCACACCTGACTCTCCTACAACTACATCCTCTCCCTCCACTCCCATACCCACTGCACCTACCCTTCCCATTGCTCCTAAAAAACTTTTCCTCTCCAAAATTTACCTCTTTGCACCACCTGACCCACCCCCTCCATCTGGTAAGAGTCCGAAGAGCACCTCAGCCACCACCAGCCCTGCATCAAGTATGACCATTGTGCACAGGTTTTGGAGTCCACCCTTTCCCAGCACAGATACATCGGCAAGCAGCAAGGGAACAGCCAGCCCCCCCCCTGGAAAGAGAACCCGGAAAACCAAGGGCCGCCGTGAGAAGGCTGACACGGCTGCCCCCAAGGAGCAAAGTCGTGGCCCGTCACCTGCCACAACATCAAGGGCAGGCAAGGGCCAGAGAGCCTCATCGAAGGAGGGCAAGGGCAGCAGGGCGGAGAAGTCAGCCAGCAGAGGCACGGACCAGGAGGGCCCCACAAGCCCCATCCCGGGTGTGACGGAGGACACCCACGGGCCCAGGACTCCGTCACAGGAGGGTCCAGCAACTGCACGGTCGGAGGGCGACTAAGCAGGGAGTCCTGGCCAGGTCTGGCTCCCTTGGTAGACAAGAAAGGCACCGCTGAACAGGGCCCCGCCGAAAAGAAAGGCACCGCTGAACAGGGCCCCGCCGTGAAGACAGGCACCGCTGAACAGGGCCCCGCCGTGTAGACAGGCACCGCTGAACAGGGCCCCGCCGTGAAGACAGGCACCGCTGAACAGGGCCCCGCCGAGAAGAAAGGCACCGCTGAATAGGGCCCCGCCGAGAAGAAAGGCACCGCTGAACAGGGCCCCGCCGTGAAGACAGGCACCGCTGAACAGGGCCCCGCCGAGAAGAAAGGCACCGCTGAACAGGGCCCCGCCGTGTAGACAGGCACCGCTGAACAGGGCCCGCCGTGTAGACAGGCACCGCTGAACAGGGCCCCGCCATGAAGACTGGCACCGCTGAACAGGGCCCCGCCGTGAAGACAGGCACCGCTGAACAGGGCCCCGCCGTGTAGACAGGCACCGCTGAACAGGGCCCCGCCGTGAAGACAGGCACCGCTGAACAGGGCCCCGCCGTGTAGATAGGCACCGCTGAACAGGGCCCCGCCGTGAAGACAGGCACCGCTGAACAGGGCCCCTCCTGTCAAGCACCGCTCCGCTGGGCCCTTCCTGTCAAGCACCGCTCCGCTGGGCCCTTCCTGTCAAGTACCGCTCCGCTGGGCCCTTCATCTCAAGCACCGCTCCGCTGGGCCCTTCCTGTCAAGCACCGCTCCACTGGGCCCTGCCGTCTCAAGCACCGCTCCGCTGGGCCCTTCCTGCCAAGCACCGCTCCGCTGGGCCCTTCATCTCAAGCACCGCTCCGCTGGGCCCTTCCTGTCAAGCACCGCTCCGCTGGGCCCCGCCGTCTCAAGCACCGCTCCGCTGGGGCCTTCCTGTCAAGCACCGCTCCGCTGGGCCCTTCCTGTCAAGCACCGCTCCGCTGGGCCCCGCCGTCTCAAGCACCGCTCCGCTGGGCCCTTCCTGTCAAGCACCGATCCGCTGGGCCCTGCCGTCTCAAGCACCGCTCCGCTGGGCCCCGCCCTCTCAAGCACCGCTCCGCTGGGCCCTTCATCTCAAGCACCGCTCCGCTGGGCCCTTCCTGTCAAGCACCGCTCCGCTGGGCCCTTCCTGTCAAGCACCGCTCCGCTGGCCCATTGACAGTGCCGGTTCTGTGTCGAGCTAGTGTTCACGCTGCACTCTGGGCACCCTGCCTCCTCCATGACCAGTGGAGTCTGTAATCCACCTGATGGACTGTGGCTTTGCACTCCCCAGGATGGCACAGTGGGCATGGTGGCCCCTTCGTGGTTCTGGCGTCGTGGACTCCTGTGGCTGAGGTGCCCCCCCTTCCCTTCCCCCTGAGGTGCCTGTAGTTTTGTCATCTGATGCCCCAGCAGTGTTCTCTCCAACGGACTCAGGTCTCCTGTGTGGGCTTTGCCCATGTGTTTGGTAGACATTGGCCCACGGACTGTGGATATTTGACACACTGAGCAGGACTTATTGACTATGTACATAGCTTTCGCACTGTTCATGATTTTTGCTTTGATATTTCATGACGATAATTTTCCATGACTTTAATGAACCTAATTTATACATAAATTTTAATTAATATTTAATTGTGTCTTTGCATTTTTCAGGGGTGTTTGGGGGGTGTCACTCAGTTGTTGCTCTGCATTGGTATGTTGATAGTTGGGGGGGGGGCGTATGTGTGTGCCCGTAACCTTTCGTCCTCCCCCCCTGTGTCGTAGGTGCAGTACTCACCGTTGTCTTCTGCGCCGGAGTTCGTACTCGTGGTAGATGAGCAGGTAGACAAGAGCTGGTAGGATGTTTAATTCGGGTTCCATGCTGTCCTCCGTCCTCGTGGAGTGTATAGAGGTGAGCGTTTTCCCGTTCGTAGTCTGTTTCCGCCGTGTTTTTATCGGCGGGGCTCCCGCCCCGGAAAAGGTGGCGGATTGGTGAGTTGTGATACTGTGGGCGGTACATTGTCTGCCGCCTGCCTGTTGACGGTGACCGCTGCGCTGTTTGTCTGTCCCACCGTGGCGGCCGGAGTGTTAAAGTGGCGGGCTGTGTTGGCGGTTCCCGCCAGGGTCAGAATTCAATTTTTTGGACCGCCAGCCTGTTGGCGGTTTTGTCACAGCTTTAACACCGACCGCCAGGGTTGGAATGACCCCCAAAGTTTGGTTATCCACTCTTCATTTACGTCTCAAAGAAAATCGCAAATTTCAGGCACGATTTATAGGCCCATTTAAAGTTAACAAGATGATCAATCCAGTGGCAGTTAAATTGCAGTTGCCAGCTCATCTAAAGATACATCCTGTTTTCGATGTCTCCTTGTTTAAGAACAGTCCTCCAAATTTACGTCAAAACTCCCCTCCAAGTCCTATCCAGATTAGCTCTGCAGAAGAGTATGAGGTCAATCAAATCTTAGATTCCAAAATCCGTAAGGTCAAGCTTTATTATCTAATTGATTGGAAAGGTTATGGTCCAGAGGAACGATCCTGGGAGCCACACGAGTATGTACATGCTTCAAGATTAGTGAGAAACTTTCATCGAACCGACCCAAGCAAACCTAAATTGGAGAACTGTTCCTTGAGGGAGAGTACTGTCATGACCACACAAACTTGCCAAATCAAATCAAAGAAATGCTTGAGAAAAGCAAAGAGATATCCTCAGTGGAGACAGCAAAGCCCAAACTGGAAGAAGGTTTGCAGAGTAATCTTGCGCTTATTTCAAAGGAAGAATCAAGAAGAGAAGATTCAAGATGGCCGTCGTGAGGCCTGAAGGTTAGTTACAATTCTAGTATTGCAATCGGTTGGTTGCTAGGTTACGAGCTCACCAGCTGGAAGCTTCGCACTTCAACTGAGGTCTGACAGGAATCAGCTGTGTGGAGAGAGAGCGCGCTTCAGAGCAGAAACTCCTGTGAGGTAAAATTACCCTTGAAGACTATTTTACAGAAAACGTGATAAATATTGTCAAGGTTTATTCGAGGAGTTTGATAGTAGACCGTTCCAGTGGAGGTTTGGCAAGGCTACAGAGTTTAATGTATGAATACACCTTATGTTTGCAAGGTTCCTGTTTAAGATACCAAAGTCAAAAGAAAAACAAACTTTAACAAGCAAGTATTTACAAATACCAAGGTTACAAACGAAGGCCGAGTTTAACGGAGAAATGAATATTAACAAGTAAGCATTTACAAATGCAACGGTAATAAACCAAAGTAGAGTTTAAAAGAGAAACAAACTTTAATAAACAAGCATTTGCAAATACAAGCTATCGACAGATGTCGAAGTAAGAAAGGAGAAACTAACTTTAATAAACAAGCATTTACAAATACAAGTTATCAACAGATGTCGAAGTAAGAAAGAAGAAACAAACTTTAATAAACAAGCATTTACAAATACAAGTATTGACAGAAGTCAAAATAAGACAGGAGAAACAAACTTTCACAAGCAAGAATTACCAATGCAATAAACGTAATTGAACTCTCTAATGTAAAGTGGAAACCAACTAACATCAGCTTATTTGGAGAACACATTATCACCAACTAAATATATATATATATATAGCAACATAAAACCAATCTCTAACAAAGGTTGAGAAGTTCTTCCAGAATCAGTAATAAGCATTTTTAAGAAGAGCTTATCATTCATAGAGAGAAGCAAGGCTACAGAGAACTCAGGGTGAGTGAAGAAATAATAGAATTAAAGAGAATTAAGTGTTAAGTGTAGAAAGTGTAAAACTGATGTTGTATGTCCCTAGTAATTGCGACTGTAACTCTTGCAGGTGCTGCATCCAATCTCAGACGTGAAGAGGCAGACTGAGTACTGACGTTCATCATCTCTGTGGCAGTCTCTCTACAATCCAATTCCCCTTTCCCCCTCCGGGGTACTCAGCATGAAGGATTAAAATTTGCTGCGAGTAGCTCGGGTCGGGACTGAGGAGTTATCTTCTGCTTCTGAGGAAATCGAATTGAAGTATCCTGACACGGTGTTGCGGCCGTGTGACGGGTGCAGCTACACCCGTCGCACTTTTCACTGTCTGCTGCGCAGACAGTGAAAAGCAGGGTGAGCCTGTGCCTGGGGGCCCCTGCACTGCCCATGCCACGTGCATGGGCAGTGCAAGGGCCCCCAGGGGCCCCGCGACTCCCCTTCCCGCCAGCCTTTCCATGGCGGTCTCTACCACCATGGACAGGCTGGCGGGAAGGGGAGTCATAATCCCCAGGGCAGCGCTGCAAGCAGCGCTGCCCTGGCGGATTATAAGCGTCGGGACAACGATGGAGGGAAACCGCTGGTCCCGGCGATGCGACCGCGGTGCTACCGCCGTGGTCACAATACGGCAAACTGTTCCGCCAGCCTGTTGGTGGTACAATCGCCAAAACAACCCTGGCGGTATTTGACCACCAGGGTTGTAATGAGGCCCTAAGTCACCAGTGGAAATTTCTAAATGTTTGGTTGTGGGGTGTTTGTCGACTAGCAAAGTATTCGCATTTGTGATTATAAAGTTTTTATTTCTCCTTTTTGTTCTAGTTCAAATCTTTTGCATCCTTTGTGGTTTTGGAAGTGGTTGACCAGCAGTTTGCATAGTCTCATATTTTAGGTAAGAAAAAACTATTTACTCCAAATGACTATTGTTGCCATACATGAATGCCATTTTGTAAGTGGTGTACCAAAAGCAGGATTGTCTGTGAAATTGTCCTTAGATTAGTACACAATGATATTTGTGTTGTCTTATGTGTACTTTTCTTTTCTTTTTTCTTTTTAGTGGGATGTCATTGGTGATTGCTGTGGCTGTGCAGAGTAGTTGTTGGTGATTCTAGCTAGTGCTGGTTGTTGGTGGTGCATTTGTCCAGTTACTTTTCATAGGAAGGATCATGGTTAGCCATAGGATGACCGCTCAGCAGGTTGTTGGTATGCTTTTTGACTTGTCTTCTGAACATGATTATGAGACTGACTCTGCATCTGAGGCAGAGGAGGAAGTGCAAGATTCTGGAAGTTAATTTTCCTTTAGGGAGGAATCATCTGATGATGAAGCCACTCTCAGTGCTGATGAAGTACCTGTTTTAGAGGAGAACACTGATGTGCCAATAGTGCAGCAGCCAGCGGCTGAATGGCTTCCCATTGGAAGACCTGACCTCTGGGTTGCTTCAAACATGGAGCAGCCACAGTTGCCTGCCTTTACTGGTCTCCCGGGGTGTAGAGTGAATACAGAAAACTTTGTGCCTGTCAATTTCTTTCAGTTGTTTATGGATGATGTATTTTTGGAAGAGATTGTTGAGCAGACTAATTTGTATGCAAGCAGTATTTGAGGGACAACGCTGCCAGACTTGGGCCACACTCTAGAGCTAGCCAGTGGATTCCCGCAAATTTGGAAGAGTTAAAAAAGTTCTTGGGTTTAACTTTTTTGATGGGACTGATAAGAAAGTCATCACTGTCTTCATATTGGTCTACAAGTCCCTTGATGGTAACTGCTATATTTCTGCAACCATGAGTCGTAACCGGTATGAGCTTCTTCTTCGGATGCTGCATTTTGAAGATAATGTTTTAGCCTTGCCACGAGAGCACCCTGATTCTGACCATCTTTTTAAGATTAGATCTGTCCTTGATCATTTTGTAGATTGGTTTTCAGAGGTCTATGTTCCAGGCAAAGAAATAGCTGTGAACATGTCTTTGGTCCTGTTTAAGGGTTGTTTGGTTTTTAGGCAGTACATTCCTAGTAAGAGGGCACGATATGGAATTAAATTGTATATGCTGTCTGAAAGTAGTACAGGATATGTTTATAATTTCTGCGTCTACACTGGTAGGGATTCCAGTACTGCCCACCCCTGATTGTCTGCCCACTTTTGGAGTTAGTGAGAAAACTGTGTGGGAACATGGTAGATGACTGTTCAACAAAGGTCACCATTTGTACGTAGATAACTTCTACACTGGAGTGCAGTTGTTCAAGGAATTGTTTAGCGTGAACTTTGTTGCTTGTGGCACAATCCGTTCTAACATGGAAAGGCTATCCAAGGGAGCTTGATGGAAAAAACTTGAGAGGGGACAGTGCCTTGCTGAATGAAGAGCTGCTGGCTCTGAAATTTGCAGACAGGAGGGGTGTCTATATGTTAACTAGCATTCATGATGAGAGTACTTCCTCTGTGACTGTTTGGAGTCAGGTTGCCGAAGTGTGCAAACCTGTGTGTATTTTGGACTACAATAAGCACATGGGTGGTGTTGATAGAGTAGATCCGAGGTTGAAATCTTACACTGCTGCTCTTAAGGCTTACTTTGGTATAAGAAACTAGCAATTCACCTGTTCCATTTAGCACATTTTTTAAATGCTTTTGTTCTGTTCAAGAATAGTTCTCCAGAGTCAAGGATGATGTTTGTGAAATTTCAGGAGTCTGTCATAGTGAGCCTTGTGCTGGAAGAAGCAAGAGCTCCTAGAGAAGCAGTGGTGGAGGATGTGGCTGGATTGAAAGATCACCACTTTGCTGAGAACAACCCTCCCACACCCAAAAAAGACACGTGGGCCATATTTATACTTTTTGACGCAAACAAAAATATTTACCGCCGGCTAACGCCATTCCTACGTGCCATGCGGGCGCCTTATTTAAGGAATGGCGTTAGCCTGCGCTGCGGACTGGTCTGAGTAAAAAAAAATGACTCATACCAGGCTGCGCCGGCATAGTGGAAAATGGGGGTTGGGCGTCAAAAAATGGTGCAAGTCAGGTTTGAGGCAAAAATCATGCCTCAAACCCGACTTGTACCATTTTTTGACGCACAACCCCATTGAAATGACTCCTGTCTTAGCAAAGACAGGAGTCACGCCCCTTTGCCCAATGGCCATGCCCAGGGGACTTCTGTCCCCTGGGCATGGTCATTGGGCACAGTGACATGTAGGGGGGCCCAAATTAGGCCCCCCAATGGCACTTTAAAAAAAATACAAAAAATACTTACCTCAACTTACCTGTACTTACCTGGGATGGGTCCCCCCATCGATGGGTGTCCCCCAGGAGTGGGTGGGGGTGGCAGGGGATGTCCCTGGAGGCAGGGAAGGGCACCTGTGGATTTCTTCCATGGTCAGAGACCATGGACATGAGCCCACAGGTCTCTTAATGCCTGCCCTCACCCAGATGTTAAAAAACGGCGCACAGCAGGCTTTGTGCCATTTTTTAAGGCCTGCCCCTCCTGTGCGTCAAAATGACGCTGGAGTATAAATAAGGTGCACAGGCCTTAAAGTCATTTTTTGGGCGGGAACGCCTACCTTGCATGTAATTAACGCAAGGTAGTTTCCCGCATCCAAAAAATGACGCACATGGAGGAATTTGACATCCGCAGGCTCGGGCATCAAAGTTTAAATATGGTGCATGGTTTGCGCCAAATGTGCGTCAAAATGTTTGACCCACATTCGGCACAAACAGAGTATAAATAGGCCCCGTAGAGTCTGTGCTCGAAGAGGTATCAGGAAGGAAACTCGTATGTACTGCCCCAATTGTCCTTCAAAGCCTGGGCTGTGTGTGGGTGGCTGTTTCAGTCGTTACCACACCCAAAAGAATTATTGGGAACTTCTGTGAGTGTTAACTGCCCGTTTGATATTTTCATATGTTCAGTTTCACGATTAGCATTACTGTCATGTGTTTAGTTAGAGCTTTTGTGTTTGTAGTTTTGTACTTATTTCTAATTAGTTAGTGGTTTCTTTGTTGTTTAAAAAAAAGTGATGGCAGTGTGCATAGACTGACACTTGGCTGGCGGTGTGCGTGGAGTGGTTCTTGGCTGGCGGTGTGCATGGAGTGGCGCTTGACTGATGGTGTAAATAGTGACTTGCAGTTGGCCACTGCAACACACTTCTAGCCAAACGCCAGTCCACAGACTCCCATCAGCTGGTATGATTGCTGTGCCAAACATGTGGGTGCATGAAAGTGGTGGGCCCTTGAATGGTGCTGTCTGCTGATGCAAGTGTTGTAACATGCTGGGCCCGTGGCTGGTGGCGTGAATGGTCTTGTGCATGTCATGTATGAAAGGTATGTGAATGGACTGTAAAGCGGTTGGTGCCTTGACAAGGCTTAGGAGCTCACAAGCTATGAGTTATTGGTTCAGTTTTTTGGCCTTTCAGCTATTAACAGTGCATTTCATTTTTGTGCAATCTCTTGTTAAGAAAATTTTATCCACTGCCCCATTACTCACCCTTGTGCCAAATCCAACCAGTATGTATGGTAAAAATGAAAAAACCTGCTCTGCTGTAATCAGGTGTCAAAGCACACCTGTGACATGGTAAGTGTCTCGGGTGGGACCCCGATAATAAAGCATGCCACCAACGAAGATGGTGGGTGAGGGGTCTTTTTAACATAACCTAAGTGTGTTTCTTTTCACAATTTTAGTGTTTGGAACATCACAGAAGGACGTGGACACATCAAAGTGATCTATTACAAAATTACCTGTTTTTGTAGAGGGGGGTCACCTGTGTTTTTGGTCCAGGGTGTGGCGGTCCTCTAGGGAAACCTACCACACCCAGACACTTTTTTAAACTAGACACCCGGTGGAGTCCAGTGAGGTGTGGCTTGCATGGATCCCCCAACATGTTCTTACCCATATTCCCTGCAAACATCAAAATTTGCATAAAAAAGCATATTTTCCTAACTTTTCTTTATAGGATCACCGCGCCAGCACAAATTTCTTACCAACCAGCGTTCTCCTCGGTCTCCCAAGTAAATTAATACCTCACTTGTGTGGGTCCCCAAAGCAGAGTAAGCCTAAAAATGTAATAAAAAAATTGTGCTTATTAACTCTCTTTGCTATCCCCTCAATGTCTACATGTTTGTGGCCTTTTTCTGTTGCAGGAACCTGGGCCACCCACACAAGTGAAGTACCATTTTTATCAGCAGACTGAGGGGAAAGTTGGGTGGTAAGAAATCTGTACCCGCACAGTGATCCAACAAAGAAAAGTGTGGAAAATTATTTTTTTTTAGCTATATTTGAGGTTTCCAGAGGAGTCTGTGTATGTAAATGTTGGGGATCCAAAAAAAGTTTTAAAAAGTGTCTGGGATTGGCAGGTTTCCCTATATGACTGCAGCACCTGGGACCCCCCAGCAAAAACAGGTAGTTTTGTAATATATCATTTTGATGTGTCCACATTGAGTTTTGAGGAATTTCCTGTTGTGGGCACGAGGCCTCCCCACACAAGTGAGGAACCATTTTTATCGGGAGACTTGGGCGAATGCTGAGGGAAGGAAGTTTGTGGCTCCCCTAAGATTCCAGAACTTTCCATCACTGAAATGTGAGGAAAAAGTAGGGTTTTTGACAGATTTTGAGGTTTGCAAAGGATTCTGAGTAATAGAACATGGTGAAAGCCCCACAAGTCACCCCGTTCTGATTTTCCCTAGATGAGCTAGAAGCCAAAATCCAATGCTAGGCAGTTTGGAAAAACAGGTCACTTTATCTTGGGAAAATGTGATATGTCCACGTTGTGTATTGGGGCATTTCCTGTCGTGGACATAAGGCCTACTCACACAGTGAGGTACCATTTTTATCAAGAGACCTGGGGGACGTAGGGTAGAAGGAAGTTTGTTGCCCCCCTCAGATCCCGGAACTTTCCATCACTGAAATATGAAGAAAAAAAAAAGTGTTGTTTTTGCCAAATTTCGATGGTTTGCAAAGGATTCTGAGTAATAGAACCTGGCGAGAGCCCCACAAGTCACCCCATTCTGATTTTCCCTAGATGTCTAGTTTATAAAAATGTATAATTTTGATTGTTTTCCTTAGGTGCCAGCTGAGCTAGAGGCCAACGACCACAGCTAGGCACTTTGCAAAAAACACATGAGTTTTCTTTGGGAAAATGTAATGTGTCCATGTTGTGTTTTGGGGTATTTCCTGTTGCAGGCACTAGGCCTACTCACACATGTGAGGTACCATTTTTATCGGGAGACTTGTGGGGATGCTGGGTGGAAGGAAGTTTGTGGCTCCCCTCAGATTGCAGAACTTTCCATCACTGAAATGTGAGGGAAAAGTATTTTTTTGCCAACTTTTAAAGTTTGCAAAGGATTTTGGGCAGTAGAACCCGGTGAGAGCCCCACAAGTCACCCCATTCTGAATTCTTTTTGATTTCTACGTTCCAAAAATGTATAGGTTTGCTAGCTTTCCCTAGTTGCCGGCTGAGCTAGAAGCCAAAATCCACAGCTAGGCAGTTTGAAAAAACAGGTCAGTTTTCCTTGGGAAAATGTGATGTGTCCACGTTGTGTTTTGGGGCATTTCCTGTTGTTGGCACAAGGCCTAGTCACACAAATGAGGTACCATTTTTATTGGGAGACTTGGGGGAATGCTGGGTAGAAGGAAGTTTGTGACTCCCCTTGGATTCCAGAACTTTCCATCACGGAAATTTGAGGAAAGGGTGTTTTTTTGCCAATTTGGGGGTTTGCAAAGGATTCTGGGTAATAGGACCTGGTGAGAGCCCCACAAGTCACCTCATTCTGAATTTCCGTGGATGTCTAGTTTCGGAAAATGTATAGGTTTGTTAGGTTTCCCTAGATGCAGGCTGAGCTAGAGGCCAAAGACCAAAGCTAGGCACTTTGCAAAAAACACGTCAATTTTCTTACGAAAATGTTAAGTGTCCATGTGTGTTTTGGGGTATTTTCTGTTGCGGTCACTGGGCCTACCCACACAAGTGAGGTACCATTGTTATCAAGAGACTTGGGGGAATGCTGGGTGGAAGCAAGTTTGTGGCTCCCCTCAGATTCCAGAACTTTCCATCACTGAAATGTGAGGTAAAAGTGTTTCTTTATGCAAATTTTACAGTTTGCAAACGAATTTGGGTAATAGAACCTGGTGAGAGCCCTACAAGTCACCCCATTCTGAATTCCTCTAGATTTCTACTTTCCAAAAATGTATAGGTTTGTTAGGTTTCCCTAGCTAGTAGCTGAGCTAGAAGCCAAACTCCACAGCTAGGCAGTTTGGAAAAACAGGTCACTTTATCTTGTGAAAATGTGATATGTCCACGTTATGTTTTGGGGCATTTCCTGTCGTGGGCATAAGGCCTACTCACACAGTGAGGTACCATTTTTATCAAGACACCTGGGGGACGTAGGGTAGAAGGAAGTTTGTGGCCCCCCTCAGATCCCAGAACTTTCCATCACCGAAATCTGAGGAAAAAGTGTTGTTTTTGCCAAATTTTGAGGTTTGCAAAGGATTCTGAGTAAAAGAATCTGGTGAGAACCCCACAAGTCACCCCATTCAGATTTTTCCTAGATGTCTAGTTTATAAAAATGTATAGGTTTGATAGGTTTCCTTAGGTGCCAGCTGAGCTAGAGGCCAACGACCACAGCTAGGCACTTTGCAAAGAACACATGAGTTTTCTTTGGGAAAATGTGATGTGTCCATGTTGTGTTTTGGGGTATTTCTTGTTGCGGGCACTAGATCTACTCACACATGTGAGGTTCCATTTTTATCGGGAGACTTGGGGGTATGCTGGGAGGAAAGAAGTTTGTGGCTCCCCTCAGTTTCCAGAACTTTCCATCACTGAAATGTGAGGGAAAAGTTTTTATTTTTGCCAATTTGTAAAGTTTGCAAAGGATTTTGGGTAATAGAACCTGGTGAGAGCCAAATAAGTCACCCCATTCTGAATTCCCTTTGATTTCTACTTTATAACAATGTATAGCTTTGCTAGGTTTCCCTAGCTGCCGGCTGAGCTAGAAGCCAAAATTCACAGCTATGCCGTTTGAAAAAAAAAGGTCAGTTTTCCTTGGAAAAATGTGATGCGTCCACGTTGTGTTTTGGGGCATTTCCTGTTTTGGGCACAAGGTCTACTCACACAAGTGAGGTACCATTTTTATCAGGAGACCTGGGGGATGCTGGGTAGAAGGAAAATTGTGACTCCCCTCAGATTCCAGAACTTTCCATCACCGAAATCTGAGGAAAAAGTGTTTTTTGCCAAATTGTGAGATTTGCAAAGGATTCTGGGTAATAGAACCTGGTGAGAACCCCACAAGTTAACCCATTCTGAATGACCCTAGATGTGTAGTTTTAAAAAATAATAGGTTTGCTAGGTTTTCGTAGGTGCCGGATGAGCTAGATTCCAAACGCCACAGCAAGGCACTTTGCAAAAAAGAAGTCAATTTTCTTTGCGGAAAATGTGATGTGTCCAGGTTTTCTTTTGGGCCATTTACTGTCACGGGCACTAGGCCTACCTACACAAGTGAGGTACCATTTTTATTAAGAGACCTTGGGGGGGATTATGGGCAGAAGGAAGTTTGTGGCTTCCCTCGGATTCCAGAAATTGCATCACCGAAATGTGAGGAAAAAGTGTTTTCTTGCCAAATTTTGAGGTTTGAAAAGGATTGTAGGTAATAGAACCAGATGAGAGCCCCACAAGTCACCCAATTCTGAATTCCCCTAGATGTCTAGCTTTTAAGAATGAATAGGTTTGCTAGGTTTCCCTAGGTGCCGGCTGAGCTAGAGGCCAAAGACCACAGCTAGGAAAAAACAGGTCAGGTTTCCCTGGGAAAATGTGTTGTGTCCACGTTGTGTTTTGGGGCATTTCCTGTCGTGGGCACAAGGGCTACGAACAAAAGTGAGGTACTATTTTTATCAGGAGACCTGGGAGATGCTGGGTAGAAGGGAGTTTGTGACACCCCTCAGAATCCAGAACTTTACATCACCGAAATGTGAGGAAAAACTGTTCTTTTTTTAGAAATGTTGAGGTTTGCAAGGGATTCTGGGTAATAGAACCTGGTGAGGGCCCCACAAGTTGCCCCATTCTGAATTCTTCTAGATGCCTAGTTCTAAAAAATGTATAGGTTTGCTTGGTTTCCGTAGGTGCGGGGTGAGCTAGATTCCAAAGACCACAGCTAGAAACTTTGCAGAAAAAGTGTCAGTTTTCCTTGGGAAAATGTGATGTTTCCATGTTGTGTTTTGGGGCATTTCTTGTTGCAGGCCTACCTACACAAGTAAGGTACCATTTTTATCAGGAGACCTGGAGGAACGCCGGGTAGAAAGAAGTTTTGCTCTCCCCTCAGATTTCAGAACTTTCCATCACCGAAAAGAAGAAAGAGTGTTTTTTTTTGCCAAATTTTGAGGTTTGCAAAGCATTCTTGCTAACAGAACCTGGTGAGAGTCCCACAAGTCACCCCATTCTGAGTTCCCCTAGACGTCTAGTTTTAAAAAATGTATAGATTTGCTAGGTTTCCCTAGGTGCAGGCTGACCTAGAAGCCAAATTCCACAGCTAGGCACTTTGCAAAAAAGAGGTCACGTTGTATCCACGTTGTGTTTTGGGGCATTTACTGTCGCGGGCACTAGGCCTACCTCCACAAGTTAGGTGCCATTTTTATTAAGAGACCTTGGGGGGACGCTGGGGAGAAGGAAGTTTGTGGCTTCCCTCGGATTACAAAAATTGCATCACCGAAATGTGAGGAAAAAGTGTTTTCTTGACACATTTTTAGGTTTTAAAAGGATTGTAGGTAATAAAATCAGGTGAGAGCCCCACAAGTCACCCAATTCTGAATTCCCCTAGATGTGTAGCTTTTAAAAATGAATAGGTTTGCTAGGTTTCCCTAGGTGCCAGCTAAGCTAGAGGCCAAAGACCACAGCTAGGCACTTTGCGAAAAAACACTTCAGTTTTCTTTGGGAAACTGTGTTGTGTCCATGTTGTGTTTGGGGAATTATCTGTCGTGGGCACTAGACCTACCCACACAAATGAGGTACCAATTTTATCGGGAGACTTGGGGGAATGCTGTGTAAAATGATGTTTGTGGCTCCCATCAGATTCCAGAAATTTCCATCACCAAAATGTGAGGGAAAAGTGTTTTGTTTCACAAATTTTAAAGGTTTGCAATGGATTCTGAGTAATAGAAGCTGGTGAGAGCCCCACAAATCACCCCATTCTGAATTCCCCTAGATTTCTAGATTGTAACAATGTATAGGTTTGCTAGGTTTCCTAAGGTGCCGGCTGAGAAAAAAGCCAAAATCCACAGCTAGTCACTTTGGAAAAAAAACAGGTCAGGTTTCCTTGGGAAAATGTGTTGTGTCCACGTTGTGTTTTGAGGGTATTTCCTGTCGTGGGCACAAGGCCTACCCTCAAACGTGAGGTACTATTTTTTATCAGGAGACCTGCGGGACGCTGGGTAGAAGGGAGTTTGTGGCACTCCCCAGATTCCAGAACTTTCCATCATCGAAATGTGAGGAAAAAGTGTTTTTTTTGCCAAATGTTGAGGTTTGCAAGCGATTCTGGGTAATAGAACCTGGTGAGGGCCCAAAAACTACCCCATTCTGATTTTCCCCTAGATGTCTAGTTTAAAAAAATTTATAGGTTTGCTTGGTTTCCGTCGGTGCTGGGCGAGCTAGATTCCAAAGACCACAGCTAGAAACTTTGCAGAAAAAGTGTCAGTTTTCCTTTGGAAAATGTGATTTGTCCATGTTGTGTTTTGGGGCATTTCATGTTGCAGGCGCTAGGCCTACCTACACAAGTGAGGTACCATTTTTATCAGGACACCTGCGGGAACGCCGGGTAGAAAGAAGTTTTGCTCTCCCCTCAGATTTCAGAACTTTCCATCACCGAAATGTGAGGAAAGAGTGTTTTTTTTGCCAGATTTTGAGGTTTGCAAAGAATTCTTGCTAACAGAACCTGGTGAGAGTCCCACAAGTCACCCCATTCTGAATTTCCCTAGACGTCTAGTTTTAAAAAATGTATAGATTTGCTAGGTTTCCCTAGGTGCCGGCTGACCAAGAAGCCAACATCCACAGCTAGGCACTTTGCAAAAAAGAGGTCAGATTGTGTCCACGTTGTGTTTTGGGGCATTTACTGTTGCGGGCACTAGGCCTACCTACACAAGTGAGGTACCATTTTTATTAAGAGACCTTGGGGGGATGCTGGGGAGAATTAGGTGTGTGGCTTCCCTCGGATTCCAGAAATTGCATCACTGAAATGTGAGGAAAAACTGTTTTTTTTTAGAAATGTTGAGGTTTGCAAGGGATTCTGGGTAATAGAACCTGGTGAGGGCCCCACAAGTTGCCCCATTCTGAATTCTTCTAGATGCCTAGTTTAAAAAAATGTATAGGTTTGCTTGGTTTCCGTAGGTGCGGGGTGAGCTAGATTCCAAAGACCACAGCTAGAAACTTTGCAGAAAAAGTGTCAGTTTTCCTTGGGAAAATGTGATGTTTCCATGTTGTGTTTTGGGGCATTTCTTGTTGCAGGCCTACCTACACAAGTAAGGTACCATTTTTATCAGGAGACCTGGAGGAACGCCGGGTAGAAAGAAGTTTTGCTCTCCCCTCAGATTTCAGAACTTTCCATCACCGAAAAGAAGAAAGAGTGTTTTTTTTTGCCAAATTTTGAGGTTTGCAAAGCATTCTTGCTAACAGAACCTGGTGAGAGTCCCACAAGTCACCCCATTCTGAGTTCCCCTAGACGTCTAGTTTTAAAAAATGTATAGATTTGCTAGGTTTCCCTAGGTGCAGGCTGACCTAGAAGCCAAATTCCACAGCTAGGCACTTTGCAAAAAAGAGGTCACGTTGTATCCACGTTGTGTTTTGGGGCATTTACTGTCGCGGGCACTAGGCCTACCTCCACAAGTTAGGTGCCATTTTTATTAAGAGACCTTGGGGGGATGCTGGGGAGAAGGAAGTTTGTGGGTTCCCTCGGATTACAAAAATTGCATCACCGAAATGTGAGGAAAAAGTGTTTTCTTGACACATTTTTAGGTTTTAAAAGGATTGTAGGTAATAAAATCAGGTGAGAGCCCCACAAGTCACCCAATTCTGAATTCCCCTAGATGTGTAGCTTTTAAAAATGAATAGGTTTGCTAGGTTTCCCTAGGTGCCAGCTAAGCTAGAGGCCAAAGACCACAGCTAGGCACTTTGCGAAAAAACACTTCAGTTTTCTTTGGGAAACTGTGTTGTGTCCATGTTGTGTTTGGGGAATTATCTGTCGTGGGCACTAGACCTACCCACACAAATGAGGTACCAATTTTATCGGGAGACTTGGGGGAATGCTGGGTAAAAGGATGTTTGTGGCTCCCATCAGATTCCAGAAATTTCCATCACCAAAATGTGAGGGAAAAGTGTTTTGTTTTACAATTTTTAAAGGTTTGCAATGGATTCTGAGTAATAGAAGCTGGTGAGAGCCCCACAAATCACCCCATTCTGAATTCCCCTAGATTTCTAGATTGTAACAATGTATAGGTTTGCTAGGTTTCCTAAGGTGCCGGCTGAGAAAAAAGCCAAAATCCACAGCTAGTCACTTTGGAAAAAAAACAGGTCAGGTTTCCTTGGGAAAATGTGTTGTGTCCACGTTGTGTTTTGAGGGTATTTCCTGTCGTGGGCACAAGGCCTACCCTCAAACGTGAGGTACTATTTTTTATCAGGAGACCTGCGGGACGCTGGGTAGAAGGGAGTTTGTGGCACTCCCCAGATTCCAGAACTTTCCATCATCGAAATGTGAGGAAAAAGTGTTTTTTTTGCCAAATGTTGAGGTTTGCAAGCGATTCTGGGTAATAGAACCTGGTGAGGGCCCAAAAACTACCCCATTCTGAATTCCCCTAGATGTCTAGTTTAAAAAAATGTATAGGTTTGCTTGGTTTCCGTCGGTGCTGGGCGAGCTAGATTCCAAAGACCACAGCTAGAAACTTTGCAGAAAAAGTGTCAGTTTTCCTTTGGAAAATGTGATTTGTCCATGTTGTGTTTTGGGGCATTTCATGTTGCAGGCGCTAGGCCTACCTACACAAGTGAGGTACCATTTTTATCAGGACACCTGCGGGAACGCCGCGTAGAAAGAAGTTTTGCTCTCCCCTCAAATTTCAGAACTTTCCATCACCGAAATGTGAGGAAAGAGTGTTTTTTTTGCCAGATTTTGAGGTTTGCAAAGAATTCTTGCTAACAGAACCTGGTGAGAGTCCCACAAGTCACCCCATTCTGAATTTCCCTAGACGTCTAGTTTTAAAAAATGTATAGATTTGCTAGGTTTCCTTAGGTGCCGGCTGACCAAGAAGCCAACATCCACAGCTAGGCACTTTGCAAAAAAGAGGTCAGATTGTGTCCACGTTGTGTTTTGGGGCATTTACTGTTGCGGGCACTAGGCCTACCTACACAAGTGAGGTACCATTTTTATTAAGAGACCTTGGGGGGATGCTGGGGAGAATTAGGTGTGTGGCTTCCCTCGGATTCCAGAAATTGCATCACTGAAATGTGAGGAAAAAGTATTTTCTTGCCAAATTTTGAGGTTTGAAAAGGATTGTAGGTAATAGAACCAGGTGAGAGCCCCACAAGTCACCCAATTCTGAATTCCCCTAGATGTCTAGCTTTTAAAAATGAATAGGTCTGTTAGATATCCCTAGATGCAGGCTGAAGGCTGAGCTAGAGGCCAAAGACCAAAGCTAGGCACTTTGCAAAAAAACAGGTCACTTTTCTTTGGAAAATGTGATGTATCCATGTTGTGTTTTGGGGCATTTACTGTTGGGGGCGCTAGGCCTACCACACAAGTTAGGTACCATTTTTATCAGGCGACTTGGGGGAATGCTCGTTGGAAGAAAGTTTGTGACTCCCCTCAGATTTCAGAACTTTACATCTCGAAATGTGAGAAAAAAGTATTGTGTTTGCCAAATTTTGAGGTTTGTAAAGGATTCCGGGTAATAGAACCAGGTGAGAGCGCCACAAGTCACCCCATTCTTATTTTCCCTATATGTCTAGTTTGTACAAATGTATAGGTTTGCTAGGTTTCCCTAGGTGCCGGCTGAGCTAGAGGCCAAACACCACAGCTAGGCACTTTGGAAAAAACACTTCAGTTTTCTTTGGAAAAGTGTGTTGTGTCCATGTTGTGTTTTGGGAAATATCCTGTTGTTGGCACTAGACCTACCCACAAAATTGAGGTACCAACTTTATCGGGAGACTTGAGGGAATGCTAGGTAAAAGGAAGTGTGTGGCTCCCCTCAGATTCCAGAACTTTCCATCACCAAAATGAGAGGGAAAAGTGTTTTTTTTGTGCCAAAGTTTAATGTTTGCAAAGGATTCTGAGTAATAGAAGCTGGTGAGAGACTCACAAATCACCCCATTATGAATTCCCTAGATTTCTAGATTCTAAAAAGGTATAGGTTTGCTAGGTTTCCCAAGGTGTCGGCTGAGCAAAAAGCCAAAACCCACAGCTAGGCACTTTGGAAAAAAACAGGTCAAGTTTATTGGGAAAATGTGTTGTGTCCACGTTGTGTTTTGGGGCATTTCCTGTCGTGGGCACAAGGCCTACCCACAAACGTGAGGTACTATTTTTATCAGGAGACCTAGGGGATGCGGGGTAGAAGGGTGTTTGTGGCACTCCCCAAATTCCAGAACTTTCGATCACCGAAATGTGAGGAAAAAGTGTTTTTTTTGCCAGTTTCTGAAGTTTGCAAGTGATTCTGGGTAATAGAACCTGGTGAGGGCCCTACAAGTCGCCCCATTCTGAATTCCCCTAGATGTCTAGTTTAAAAAAATGTATAGGTTTCTTGGTTTCTGTCGGTGCTGGGCGAGCTAGATTCCAAAGACCACAGCTAGAAACTTTGCAGAAAAAGTGTCAGTTTTCCTTGGGAAATGTGATGTGTCCATGTTGTACTTTGGGGCATTTCTTGTTGCAGGCGCTAGGCCTACCTACACAAGTGAGGTACCATGTTTATCAGGAGACTAGGGGGAACGCCGGGTAGAAAGAAGTTTTGCTCTCCCCTCAAATTTCAGAACATTCCATCACCGAAATGTGAGGAAAGAGTGGTTTTTTTGCCAAAATTTGAGGTTTGCAAAGCATTCTTGCTAACAGAACCTGGTGAGAGTCCCACAAGTCCCCCCATTCTGAATTCCCCTAGACGTCTAGTTTTCAAAATTGTATAGGTTTGCTAGGTTTCCCAAGGTGCCGGCTGACCTAGAAGCCAAAATCCACAGCTAGGCACTTTGCAAAAAAGAGGTCAAGTTGTGTCCATGTTGTGTTTTGGGGCATTTACTGTCACGGGCACTAGGCCTACCTCCACAAGTGAGGAGCCATTTTTATTAAGAGACCTTGGGGGACGCTGGGGAGAATGAAGTTTGTGGCTTCCCTCGGATTCCAGAAATTACATCACCGAAATGTCAGGAAAAAGTGTTTTTTGCCAAATTTTTAGGTTTTGAAAGGATTGTAGGTAATAAAACCAGGTGAGAGCCCCACAAGTCACCCAATTCTGAATTCCCCTAGATGTGTAGCTTTTAAAAATGAATAGGTTTGCTAGGTTTCCCTAGGTGCGAGCTGAGCTAGAGGCCAAAGACCACAGCTAGGCACTTTGGAAAAAACACTTCAGTTTTCTTTGGGAAAGTGTGTTGTGTCCATGTTGTGTTTTGGAAATTTCCTGTTGTGGGCACTGGACCTACCCACACAAATGAGGTACCAATTTTATCGGTAGACTTGGGGGAATGCTTGGTAAAAGGATGTTTGTGGCTCCCATCAGATTCCAGAAATTTCCATCACCAAAATGTGAGGGAAAAGTGTTTGTTTTGCCAAATTTTAAGGTTTGCAAAGGATTCTGAATGATAGAAGCAGGTGAGATCCCCACAAATCACCCCATTCTGAATTCCCCTAGATTTCTAGATTGTAACAATGTATAGGTTTGCTAGGTTTCCCAAGGTGCCGGCTGAGCAAAAAGCCAAAATCCACAGCTAGGCACTTTGGAAAAAAAACAGGTCAGGTTTCCTTGGGAAAATGTCTTGTGTCCACGTTGTGTTTTGGGGCATTTCCTGTCGTGGGCACAAGGCCTACCCACAAACGTGAGGTACTATGTATATTAGGAGACCTGCGGGACGCTGGGTAGAAGGGAGTTTGTGGCACTCTGCAGATTCCAGAACTTTCCATCACCGAAATGTGAGGAAAAAGTGGTTTTTTTGCCAAATCTTGAGGTTTGCAAGTGATTCTGGGTAATAGAACTTGGTGAGGGCCCCAAAAGCTGCCCCATTCTGAATTCCCCTAGATGTCTAGTTTAAAAAAATGTATAGGTTTGCTTGGTTTCCGTCGGTGCTGGGTGAGCTAGATTCCAAAGACCACAGCTAGAAACTTTGCAGAAAAAGTGTCAGTTTTCCTTGGGAAAATGTGATGTGTCCATGTTGTGTTTTGGGGCATTTCTTGTTGCAGGCACTAGGCCTACCTACACAAGTGAGGTACCATTTTTATCAGGAGACCTGGGGGAACGCCGGGTAGAAAGAAGTTTTGCTCTTCCCTCAGATTTCAGAACTTTTCATCACCGAAATGAGAGGAAAGAGTGTTTTTTTTGCCAAATATTGAGGTTTGCAATGCATTCTTGCTAACAGAACCTGGTGAGAGTCCCATAAGTCACCCCATTCTGAATTCCCCTAGATGTCTAGTTTTCAAAAATATATAGGTTTGCTTGGTTTCCATAGGTGCAGGCTGGCCAAGAAGCCAACATCCACAGCTAGGCACTTTGCAAAAAAGAGGTCACGTTTTGTCCACATTGTGTTTGGGGCATTTACTGTTGCGGTCACTAGGCCTCCCAACACAAGTGAGGTACCATTTTTATTAAGAGACCTTGGGGGGACGCTGGGGAGAATGAAGTTGGTTGCTTCCCTCGGATTCCAGAAATTGCATCACTGAAAGGTGAGGAAAAAGTGTTTTCTTGCCAAATTTTGAGGTTTGAAAAGGATTGTAGGTAATAGAACCAGGTTAGAGCCCCACAAGTCACCCAATTCTGAATTCCCCTAGAATGTCTAGCTTTTAAAAATGAATAGGTTTGTTAGGTATCCCTAGATGCAAGCTGAGCTAGAGGCCAAAGACCACAGCTAGGCACTTTGGAAAAAACACTTCAGTTTTATTTGGGAAAGTGGGTTGTGTCCATGTTGTGTTTTGGGGAATATCCTGTTGTGGGCACTAGACCTACCCACAAACTTGAGGTACCAATTTTATCAGGAGACTTGGGGGAATGCTCGGTGGAAGAATGTTTGTGACTCCCCTCAGATTCCAGAACTTTCCATCACCGAAATGTGAGAAAAAAGTATTGTATTTGCCAAATTTTGAGGCTTGCAAAGGATTCCGGGTAATAGAACCAGGTGAGAGCCCCACAAGTCACCCCATTCTGATTTTCCCTATATGTCTAGTTTATACAAATGTATAGGTTTGCTAGGTTTCCCTAGGTGCCGGCTGAGCTAGAGGCCAAAGACCACAGGTAGGCACTTTGGAAAAAACACTTCAGTTTTCTTTGGGAAAGTGTGTTGTGTCCATGTTGTGTTTTGGGGTATTTCCTGTTGTGGGCACTAGACCTACCCACAAAATTGAGGTACCAATTTTATCGGGAGACTTGAGGGAATGCTGGGTAAAAGGAAGTTTGTGGCTCACCTCAGATTCAAGAACTTTCCATCACCAAAATGTGAGTGAAAAGTGTGTTTTTTTTGCCAAATTTTAATGTTTGCAAAGGATTCTGAGTAATAGAAGCTGGTGAGAGTCCCACAAATCACCCCATTATGAATTCCCTAGATTTCTAGATTCTAAAAATGTATCGATTTGCTAGGTTTCCCAAGGTGCCGGCGGAGCAAAAAGCGAAACCCACAGCTAGGCACTTTGGAAAAAAAACAGGTCACGTTTCCTTGGGAAAATGTGTTGTGTCTACGTTGTGTTTTGGGGCATTTCCTGTTGTGGGTACAAGGCCTACCCACAAAAGTGAGGTACTATTTTTATCAAGAGACCTGGGGGGCGCTGGGTAGAAGGGAGTTTGTGGCACCCCTCAGATTCCAGAACTTTCCATCACCAAAATGTGAGGAAAAAGTGTTTTTTTTTTGCCAAATTTTGAGGTTTGAAAGGGATTCTGGGTAATAAAACCTGGTGAGGGCCCCACAAGTCGCCCCATTCTGAATTCCCCTAGATGTCTAGTTTAAAAGAATTTATAGGTTTGCTTGGTTCCGTTGGTGCTGGGCGAGCTAGATTCCAAAGACCACAGCTAGAAACTTTGCAGAAAAAATGTCAGTTTTCCTTGGAAAATGTGATGTGTCCATGTTGTGTTTTTTGGCATTTCATGTTGCAGGTGCTAGGCATTCCTACACAAGTGAGGTAACATTTTTATGAGGAAACCTGAGGGAACGCCGGGTAGAAAGAAGTTTTGCTCTCCCCTCAGATTTCAGAACATTCCATCTCCGAAATGTGAGAAAAGAGTGTTTGTTTTACCAAATTTTGACGTTTGCAAAGCATTCTTGCTAACAGAACCTGGTGAGAGTCCCACAAGTCACCCATTCTGAATTCCCCTAGATGTCTAGTTTTACAAAATGTATAGGTTTGCTTGCTTTCCATAGGTGCGGGCTAACCAAGAAGCCAAAATCCACAACTAGGCACTTTGCAAAAAAAAGGTCACGTTGTGTTTTGGGGCATTTACTGTCGCGGGCACTAGGCCTACCTCCACAAGTGAGGTGCCATTTTTATTAAGAGACCTAAGGGGGGCGCTGGGGAGAAGGAAGTTTGTTGGTTCCCTCGGATTACAAAAATTGCATCACCGAAATTTGAGGAAAAAGTGTTTTCTTGACAAATTTTTTGGTTTTAAAGGATTGTAGGTAATAAAACCAGGTGAGAGCCCCACAAGTCACCCAATACTGAATTCCCCTAGATGTGTAGCTTTTAAAAATGAATAGGTTTGTTAGGTATCCCTAGATGCAGGCTGAGCTAGAGGCCAAAGACCAAAGCTAGGCACTTTGCGAAAAAACAGGTCACTTTTCTTTGGAAAATGTGATGTATCCACGTTGTGTTTTGAGGCCTTTACTGTTGCGGGCGCTAGGTCGACCCACACAAGTTAGGTGCCATTTTTATCAGGAGACTTGGGGGAATGCTCGGTGGAAGGTAGTTTGTGACTCCCCTCAGATTTCAGAACTTTCCATCACCGAAATGTGAGGAAAAAGTATTGTGTTTGCCAAATTTTGAGGTTTGCAAAGGATTCCGGGTAATGGAACCTGGTGAGAGCCCCGCAAGTCACCCCATTCTGATTTTCCCTATATGTGTAGTTTATACAAGTGTATAGGTTTGCTAGGTTTCCCTAGGTGTCGGCTGAGCTAGAGGCCAAAGACCACAGCTAGGCACTTTGGAAAAAACACTTCAGTTTTCCTTGGGAAAGTGTGTTGTGTCCACGTTGTGTTTTGGGGAATTTCCTGTCGTGGGCACTAGATCTACCCACATATGTGAGGTACCAATTTTATCGGAAGACTTGGGGGAATGCTGGGTGAAAGGAAGTTTGTGGCTCCCCTCAGATTCCAGAACTTTATATCACCGAAATGTGAGGGAAAAGTGTTATGTTTGGCCAAATTTTTAAGTTTGCAAAGGATTCTGAATAATAGAAGCTGGTGAGAGTCCCACAAATCACCCCATTATGAATTCCCTAGATTTCTAGATTCTAAAAATGTATCGATTTGCTAGGTTTCCCAAGGTGCCGGCGGAGCAAAAAGCGAAACCCACAGCTAGGCACTTTGGAAAAAAAACAGGTCAGGTTTCCTTGGGAAAATGTGTTGTGTCTACGTTGTGTTTTGGGGCATTTCCTGTTGTGGGTACAAGGCCTACCCACAAAAGTGAGGTACTATTTTTATCAAGAGACCTGGGGGGCGCTGGGTAGAAGGGAGTTTGTGGCACCCCTCAGATTCCAGAACTTTCCATCACCAAAATGTGAGGAAAAAGTGTTTTTTTTTTGCCAAATTTTGAGGTTTGAAAGGGATTCTGGGTAATAAAACCTGGTGAGGGCCCCACGAGTCGCCCCATTCTGAATTCCCCTAGATGTCTAGTTTAAAAAAATGTATAGGTTTGCTTGGTTCCGTTGGTGCTGGGCGAGCTAGATTCCAAAGACCACAGCTAGAAACTTTGCAGAAAAAGTGACAGTTTTCCTTGGAAAATGTGATGTGTCCATGTTGTGTTTTGGGGCATTTCTTGTTGCAGGTGCTAGGCATACCTACACAAGTGAGGTAACATTTTTATGAGGAAACCTGGGGGAACGCCGGGTAGAAAGAAGTTTTGCTCTTCCCTCAGATTTCAGAACATTCCATCACCGAAATGTGAGAAAAGAGTGTTTGTTTTACCACATTTTGACATTTGCAAAGCATTCTTGCTAACAGAACCTGGTGAGAGTCCCACAAGTCACCCATTCTGAATTCCCCTAGATGTCTAGTTTTACAAAATGTATAGGTTTGCTTGCTTTCCATAGGTGCGGGCTAACCAAGAAGCCAAAAGCCACAACTAGGCACTTTGCAAAAAAAAGGTCACGTTGTTTCACGTTGTGTTTTGGGGCATTTACCGTCGCGGGCACTAGGCCTACCTCCACAAGTGAGGTGCCATTTTTATTAAGAGACCTTGGGGGGGCGCTGGGGAGAAGGAAGTTTGTTGGTTCCCTCGGATTACAAAAATTGCATCACCGAAATTTGAGGAAAAAGTGTTTTCTTGCCAAATTTTTAGGTTTTAAAGGATTGTAGGTAATAAAACCAGGTAAGAGCCCCACAAGTCACCCAATTCTGAATTCCCCTAGATGTGTAGCTTTTAAAAATGAATAGGTTTGTTAGGTATCCCTAGATGCAGGCTGAGCTAGAGGCCAAAGACCAAAGCTAGGCACTTTGCGAAAAAACAGGTTACTTTTCTTTGGAAAATGTGATGTATCCACGTTGTGTTTTGAGGCCTTTACTGTTGCGGGCGCTAGGTCTACCCACACAAGTTAGGTGCCATTTTTATCAGGAGACTTGGGGGAATGCTCGGTGGAAGGTAGTTTGTGACTCCCCTCAGATTTCAGAACTTTCCATCACCGAAATGTGAGGAAAAAGTATTGTGTTTGCCAAATTTTTAGGTTTGCAAAGGATTCCGGGTAATGGAACCTGGTGAGAGCCCCGCAAGTCACCCCATTCTGATTTTCCCTATATGTGTAGTTTATACAAGTGTATAGGTTTGCTAGGTTCCCCTAGGTGTCGGCGGAGCTAGAGGCCAAAGACCACAGCTAGGCACTTTGGAAAAAACACTCCAGTTTTCCTTGGGAAAGTGTGTTGTGTCCACGTTGTGTTTTGGGGAATTTCCTGTCGTGGGCACTAGATCTACCCACATATGTGAGGTACCAATTTTATCGGGAGACTTGGGGGAATGCTGGGTGAAAGGAAGTTTGTGGCTCCCCTCAGATTCCAGAACTTTATATCACCAAAATGTGAGGGAAAAGTGTTATGTTTGGCCAAATTTTAAAGTTTGCAAAGGATTCTGAGTAATAGAAGCTGGTGAGAGACCCACAAATCACCCCATTCTGAATTCCCCTAGATTTCTAGATTGTAAAAATGTATAGGTTTGTTACGTATCCCTAGATGCAGGCTGAGCTGGAGGCCAAAGACCACAGCTAGGCACTTTGAGAAAAACACTTTAGTTTTCTTTGTGAAAATGTGTTGTGTATACGTTGTATTTTGGGGAATTTCCTGTCGTGGACACAAGGCCTACCACACAAGTGAGGCACCATTTTTATCAGGAGAACAAGGGTACGCTGGGTAGAAGGAAGTTTGTGGCTCCCCTCAGATTCCAGGAAATTCCATCAAGGAAATGTGAGAAAAAAAGCGTTTTGTTGCCATATTTTAAGGTTTGCAAAGGATTCTAAGTAGTAGAACCTGGTGAGAGCCCCACAAATCACCGTATTCTGAATTCCCCTAGATTTCTAGATTCTAGAAAACTATAGGTTTGCTAGGTTTCCCAAGGTGCCGGCTGAGCAAGAAGCCAAAATCCACAGCTAGGCACTTTGAAAAAAATAGGTCAGGTTTCCTTTGGAAAATGTGTTGTGTCTATGTCGTGTTTTGGGGCATTTCCTGACATGGGCACAAGGCCTACCAACAAAAGTGAGGTACCATTTTTATCTGGAGACCTGGGGGGACGCTGGGTAGAAGGGAGTTTTGCGCTCCCCTCAGATTCCAGAACTTTCCATCACCGAAATGATAGGAGGAAGTTTTTTTTTAGCCTGTTTTTTTATATTTCCAATGGATTCTGGGTAATAGAACCTGGTGAGAGCCCCACAAGTCACCCCATTCTGAGTTTCCCTAGATGTCTAGTTTTTAAAAATGTATCGGTTTACTAGGTTTTCCTAGGTGCCGGGTGAGGTAGAGGCCAAAGAACACAGGTGGGCACTTTGCAAAAAACACATCAGTTTTCCTTGGGAACATGTGATGTTTCCATGTTGTGTTTTGAGGCATTTCCTGTCGAGGGCACTAGGCCTACCCACACAAGTGAGGTACCATGTTTATCAAGAGAATTGGAGAAATGCTGGGTGGAAGGAAGTTTTGTGCTCCCCTTAGATTACAGAACTTTCCATCACAGCAATATCAGGAAAAAGTGTTTGTTTGCCAAATTTTTAGGTTTGCAAGGGATTCTGGGTATTAGAACATGGTGAGAGCCCCACAAGTCACCTCATTCTGAATTTCTGTAGATGTCTGGTTTTTAAACAAATATAGGTTTTCTAGGTTTGCTTAGGTGACAGCTGAGCTAGAGGCCAAAGACCACAGCTAGGCACTTTGCAAAAAACACATCGTTTTTTATTGAGAAAATGTGATGTGTCCACATTGTGTTTTGGGGCATTTCCTGTCACAGGCACTAGGCCTATCCCCACAAGTGAGGTACCATTTTTATTGGGAGACTTGGGGTAATGCTGGATGGAGGGATGTTTGTGGATCCCCTCAGGTTTCAGAGCTTTCCATCACCGAAATGTGAAGAAAAAGTGTTTTTTTGACAAATATTGAGGTTTCCAAAGGATTCTGGGTAATAGAACCTGGTGAGAGCCCCACAAGTCACCGCATTTTAAATTTCTATAGATGTCTAGTTTTAAAAAGTGGATAGGTTTGCTATGTTTCCCTAGGTGCCAGCTGAGCTAGAGGCCAGAGTCCACAGCTAGGCAATTTTTAAAAAACGCATCAGTTTTCTTTAGGAAAATGTGATGTGACCATGTTGTGTTTTGGGGCATTTCCTGCTGAGGACACTAGGCCTACCCACACAAGTGAAGTACCATTTTCAACAGGAGACTTGGTGATATGCTAGTTGGAAGAAAGTTTGTGGCTCCCCTCCCCAAAAAAGCGTATCAGTTTTCCTTGGCAAAATGTGATGTCTCCATGTTGTGTTTTGGGGCATTTCCTTTTGCGGGCACTAGACCTACCCACACAAGTAAGGTGCCATTTTTATCAGGAGACCTGGGGGATGCTGGGTAGAAGGAAGTTTGTGGCTTTCCTCAGATTCCAGAACATTCCATCACTGGAATGTGAGAAACGAAGTGTTTTTTTTTTTTTGCCAAATTTTGCAGTTTGCAATAGATTCCTGGTCATAGAACCTGGTGAGAGCCCCACAAGTCACCACATTCTGAATTTCCCTGGATGTCTATCTTTAAAAAATGTATAGTTTTGCTAGGTTTCCCTAGGTGCCGGCTGAGCTAGAAGCCAAACTCCCAGCTAGGGACTTTGCCAAAAAGAGGTCAGTTTTCCTTGGTAAAATGTGATTTGTCCACGTTGTGTTTTAGGGAATTTCCTGCCACAGGCAGTAGGGCTACCCACACAAGTGAGGTACCATTTTTATTGAGAGACAACGTGTAGAAGGAAGTTTGTGGCTCACCTCAGATTTCAGAACTCTCCATCACCGTAATATGAGGAAAAATTGTTTTTTGTTGCCAAAGTTTATGGTTTGCAATGGATTCTGGGGAACAGAAGCTGGAGAGAGCCCCACAAGTCACCCCATTTGAAATTTCCCTAGATGTCTAGTTTTAAAAAATGGGTAGGTTTATTAGGTTTCCCTCAGTGTGGGTTGAGCTAGAGGCTAAATACCACAGCTAGGCACTTTGCAAAACACACGTCAGTTTTCTTGAGGGAAACATGATGTGTCCACATTGTGTTTTGGGATATTTCCTGATGCGGGCACTAGGCCTACCCACAAAAGTGAGGTACCATTTTTATCGGGAGACTTGGGGGAGTGCTGGGTGGAAGGAAGTTTGTGGTTCCCCTCAGATTCCAGAACATTCCATCACCGAAATGTGAGGCAAAAGTGTTTTTTTTCCCAAATTCTGAGGTTTGCTAAAGATTCTGGGTAATAGTACCTGGTGAGAGCCCTACAAGTCATCCCATTCTGAATTTGCCTAGATGTCTAACTTTCAAAAATGTAAAGGTTTGCTAGGTTTCCCTAGGTGCCAGCTGAGCTAGAGGCCAGAGTCCACAGCGAGGCAATTTAAAAAAAAACACATCAGTTTTCTTTAGGAAAATGTAATATGACCATGTTGTGTTTTGAGGCATTTCCTGCTGAGGACACTAGGCCTACCCACACAAGTGAAGTACCATTTTCAACAGGAGACTTGGTGGGATGCTAGTTGGAAGAAAGTTTGGGGCTCCCCTCAGATCCCATAAATGTCCATCACCGAAATATGAGAAAGTGTTTTTTTTGCCAAATTTTGAGGTTTGCAAAGGTTTCTGGGTAATAGAACCTGGTGAGAGCACCACAAGTCACCCATTCTCTATTCCCCTAGACGTCTAGTTTTCAAAAATGTATAGGTTTCCCTATGTGCCAGCTGAGCTAGAAGCCAAAATTAACAGCTAAGCACTTTGGAAAAAGCAGATCAGTTTTCCTTGGCAAAATGTGATGTCTCCAGATTGTGTTTTGGGGCATTTCCTGTTGGGGGCACTAGACCTACCCACACAAGTAAGGTACCATTTTTATCAGGAGTCCTGGGGGATGGTGAGTAGAAGGAAGTTTGTGGCTTCCCTCAGATTCCAGAACATTCCATCACCGGAATGTGAGAAAAAAGTTTTTTTTTGCCACATTTTGCAGTTTGCAATGGATTCTGGGTCATAGAACCTGGTGAGAGCCCCACAAGTCACCACATTCTGAATTTCCCTGGATGTCTAGCTTTTAAAAATGTATAGTTTTGCTAGGTTTCCCTAGGTGCCGGCTGAGCTAGAAGCCAAACTCCACAGCTAGGGACTTTGCAAAAAAGAGGTCAGTTTTCCTTAGGAAAATGTGATGTGTCCACGTTGTGTTTTAGGGCATTTCCTGCCGCGGGTACTAGGGCTACCCACACAAGTGAGGTACAATTTTTATTGAGAGACCTGGGGGAACAACGCGTAGAAGGAAGTTTGTGGCTCACCTCAGATTTCAGAACTTTCCATCACCTTAATATGAGGAAAAAGTGTTTTTTGTTGCCAAAGTTTAAGGTTTGCAATGGATTCTGGGTAACAGAAGCTGGTGAGAGCCCCACAAGTCACCCCATTTGAAATTTCCCTAGATGTCTAGTTTTAAAAAATGGGTAGGTTTATTAGGTTTCCCTAAGTGTGGGTTGAGCTAGAGGCTAAATACCACAGCTAGGCACTTTGCAAAACACACGTCAGTTTCTTTAGGGAAACATGATGTGTCCACATTGTGTTTGGGATATTCCCTGATGCGGGCACTAGACCTACCCACAAAAGTGAGGTACCATTTTTATTGGGACACTTGGGGAATGCTGGGTGGAAGATTCCAGAACATTCCATCACCGAAATGTGAGGCAAAAGTGATTTTTTTGCCAAATTCTGAGGTTTGCTAAAGATTCTGGGTAATAGTACCTGGTGAAAGCCCTACAAGTCATCCCATTCTGAATTTCCCTAGATGTCTAACTTTCAAAAATGTAAAGGTTTGCTAGCTTTCCCTAGGTGCCAGCTGAGCTAGAGGCCAGAGTCCACAGCGAGGCAATTTTAAAAAAACACATCAGTTTTCTTTAGAAAAATGTGATGTGACCATGTTGTGTTTTGAGGCATTTCCTGCTGAGGACACTAGGCCTACCCACACAAGTGAAGTACCATTTTCAAAAGGAGACTTGGTGGGATGCTAGTTGGAAGAAAGTTTGGGGCTCCCCTCAGATCCCATAAATGTGCATCACCGAAATATGAGAAAGTGTTTTTTTTGCCAAATTTTGAGGTTTGCAAAGGTTTCTGGGTAATAGACCCTGGTGAGAGCACTACAAGTCACCCCATTCTCTATTCCCTTAGACGTTTAGTTTTCAAAAACATATAGGTTTCCCTACGTGCCGGCTGAGCTAGAAGCCAAAATTAACAGCTAGGCACTTTGGAAAAAGCAGATCAGTTTTCCTTGGCAAAATGTGATGTCTCCATGTTGTGTTTTGGGGCATTTCTTGTTGCAGGCACTAGACCTACCCACACAAGTGAAGTACCATTTTCAATAGGAGACTTGGTGGGATGCTAGTTGGAAGAAAGTTTGGGGCTCCCCTCAGATCCCATAAATTTCCATCACCGAAATATGAGAATGTGTTTTTTTTGCCAAATGTTGAGGTTTGCAAAGGTTTCTGGGTAATAGACCCTGGTGAGAGCACCACAAGTCACCCCATTCTGTATTCCCCTAGACGTCTATTTTAAAAAAAATTATAGGTTTCCCTACGTGCCGGCTGAGCTAGAAGGCAAAATTAACAGCTAAGCACTTTGATAAAAACAGATCAGTTCCTTGGGAAAATGTGATGTCTCCATGTTGTGTTTTGGGGCATTTCCTGTTGCGGGCACTAAACCTACCCAAACAAGTGAGGTACTATTTTTATGAGGAGACCTGGGGGATGCTGGTAGAAGTAAGTTTGTGGCTTCCCTCAGATTCCAGAACATTCCATCACCGGAATGTGAGGAAAAAGTGTTTTTTTGCCAAATTTTGAGGTTCGCAATGGATTCTGGGTAACAGAACCTGGTGAGAGTCCCACAAGTCACCCCATTCTGAATTCCCCTAGGTGTCTATTTTTCAAAAATGTATAGGTTTTGCTAGGTTTTCCTAGGTGTAGCCTGAGCTAGAAACCAAAATCCACAACTAGGCACTTTACAGAAAACAGGTCACTTTTCCTTAGGAAAATGTGTTGTGTCCACATTGTGTTTTGAGGCATTTTCTATCACGGGCACTAGGTCTACCCACACAAGTGAGGTACAAATTTTATCAGGAGATCTGGGGCAACGCTGCTGTTAGAAACAGGGTCTTTGGTTGGCAGTCAGGTTACCTCCTGTCCAAGCAAGGACCTTCACTCTAGTCAGATTAAAGGACAATCACCCTCAGTTAACCCCCGCTCACCCCCCTTGGTAGCTTGGCACGAGAGGGCAGGCTTAACTTCAGAGTGCTAGGTGTAAAGTATTTGTACCAACACACACAGTAACATAATGAAAACACTACAAAATGACACAGCACAGGTTTAGAAAAGTAGAATATATTTATCTAAACAAGACCAAAACAACAAAAATCCACAATACACAAGTCAAGTTATCAATTAAAAACCAAAAAAGAGTCTTCATGTAGTTTTAAACACAACGCTGACACTGTTAATGTGGAATTGTACCTGGGTGCTTCAGAAATAATCCTGCAGAGGCGCGTGTGCGACAAAAAGGGCTTGCGATGCGTCGGTATCACTCATGAGTGAGACTGTGAGTCGTTTCTCTTTCAGTCGAGTTGTCGTGCGTCATTTCTTCTCTCCGCAGGAGAGTGATGCGTCAATTCGAACCGCACCCTAGTGTCCGGGCAGGCCTTGCATCGTTTTTGCACGCCCAGTGATGTTTGCGTCGAAAATCCTGCTGCACGATGATCCCAAAACCATGCTGCGCGGATTGTGATCTCAACAGCCTCCGTCACCAATGCAGGTCATCGTTTCTCCAGCCGTGGGCATCGATCTTCCAGTCACATTGCAGGTGAACTTCGATTTTCAGCTGCAAAGCCGGCGGCGCGTCAATGTTTCAGCCGCAGTTTGGATTCCCGTCGATCTTTTCCCCGCACGGGGGTCGGCGTGTAGATTTCTCACTTTTGGGCTGCCAACTTCTCCTTTCAGGGTCCTAGGAAAGCTCCTACTTCAAAGAACATTCTCGCTTGTTTGTGAAATCCTGCCTTGCCCAGGCCAGGCCCCAGACACACACCCGGGGGTTGGAGACTGCATTGTGTGAGGGCAGTCACAGCCCTTTTAGGTGTGAGTGACCACTCCTCCCCACTCTCCCAGCACAGATGGCTCATCAAGAAATTCAGATTACAAACCCCAGCTCCCTTTGTTTCACTGTCTAGAGAGAGGTGTAAACAGCCCAACTGTCAAACTGACCCAGTCAGGGAATCCACAAACAGGCAGAGTCACAGAAATGGGATAAGCAAGAAAATGCTCACTTTCTAAAAATGGCATTTTCAAACACACAATTTTAAAATCAACTTTACTAAAAGATGTATTTTTAAATTGTGAGCTCAGAGATCCCAAACGCCACATGTCTGTCTGTTCCCAAAGGGAATCTCCACTTTAATCATATTTAAAGGTAGGCCCAATGTTAACCTATGAGATGGACAGGCCCTGCAACAGTGAAAAACGAATTTAGCAGTATTTCACTGTCAGGACATGTGAAACACATTGCTATATGTCCTATCATAACCATACACTGCACCCTGCCATTGGGGCTACCTAGGGCTAACTTAGGGGAGCCTTACATATAAGAAAAGGGAATGTTTAGGCCTGGCAAGCGGGTACACTTGCCAAGCTGAATTGGCAGCTTAAAACTGCACAAACAGAAACTGCAGTGTTAGGTCTGAGACATGATTACAGGGCTACTAATGTGGGTGGCACAACCAGTGCTGCAGGCCCACTAGTAGCATTTGATTTAAAGGCATCGCTCTCCTGCAAAGAGAAGGAACGACATGCCCTGACCTGTCGAAAAGAGAAACGACGCAAGGTCCCGCTCGTGAGTGGAATCGACGCATTGCAAGCGCTTTTTGACGCACACTCACCCACGCAGGGTTATTTTTGATGCACCTGAGGTACTTTTTCACGCTAACAGTGTCAGTGTGTGTTTAAAACTACTTAAAGACTCTTTTTGTATTTGTATTGATAACTTGACTTGTGTACTGTGGATTTTTGTAATTTTGGTCTTGTTTTGTTTAGATAAATATTTCCTATTTTTCTAAACCTGTGTTGTGTCATTTTGTAGTGTTTTCATTAAGTTACAGTGTGTGTTGGTACAAATACTTTACACCTAGCACTCTGAAGTTAAGCCTACTGCTCTGCCAAGCTATCAAGGGGGTAAGCAGGGGTTATCTGAGGGTGATTCTCTTTTACCCCGACTAGAGTGAGGGTCCTTGCTTGAACAGGGGGTAACCTGACTGTCAACCGAAGACCCCATTTCTAACATTGGTGATCAGCGGTTGGGATTTGGACTTGTATTTGTACTTGACATACAGTGATTAAGTGTACACTACTGTTTTAAGTGCAGACCAGTACGTGACCACATACTACTTGTTTGGTGATCTTTGATTTTTTTCTTTTTGCTTGGATTTTTCCCTGCACCAATTTTTGTGGTAATATTTGATTTGACTTCTGAACTTCATTTGGGAACTTTTATGCTTTTTGGAACTTTGCATTTTTGTTCACTTTTTATCATGTCCCAATCTGGAGATGCATCAGTTAGAGCTACTTTTGACCGGGAGAAATTGGATAGCTATACCAAGGCTCAGTTAAAAGAGCTCTGTAAAAGCTTTGACTGTCCCATTGAGAGCTCATCCAAGAAGGAGGAGCTGCAAAAGGCGCTGAGGGCCTGGGTGACAGCCAAGAGCACTGGAGGGCACCCAGAGGGTGAGGAAGATTAGGAGGAGGAAGTGCAGTTCATACACAATGGTATTGTGGGTGGGCCTGTTCGGTCCAGGGAGAGGGTTTCCAGGGCAGGTAGCAGTGTCTCATCTAAGGGTCTGACCCCTGAAGAATTGCAGGACAGACAGGCAGAGAGGGAGCACCAGAGGGAGTTGGAGAAAATGAGGATGGCCATTGAAGAGAAAAAGTTGCTGTTGGCTCATGAGCTCAGCATGAAGGAGCTGGATCAGAGGAGCCAGTCTAATAGGGGTGGTGGCAGCCACATCACAATACAGCCTGAAAGGAGGGTGTACATTCCTAAAGATCTTGTGAAGGATTATAAAAGGGAGGACAACATATACTTGTGGTTTAAGGGGTATGAGTCTGCTCTCCATATAAATCTGGTCCCTAAAGCTCATTGGGGGGCGGGTCTGTGGAAGCACTTTGAGGTAGAGGGGAGGGATACAGTGACAACCTTAGGGGATGCTCAGAATCTCACCTACTCCCAAACATGGTTGGAATGTGTTGATTCTTATTACAGGTCTCTGGATGGTTGGGTGAAGGGCAGTAAGGTAACTATGTATGAGGGGATTTACTATCTGATTGCTTGGGAGCACTTGTACAATTGATGTTTTCCAGAGCTGTGTCAGCACCTGATTGACAGCAAGCTGACTGACCCCAGGAAGCTTTCACAGGAAGCGGACCGCTGGGAGAGCACCAGGGTCCAAAATAGGTATGGGGGAGACCACGCCAAGGGTGGGCAGGGTCCCTCTCAGAAGAAAGGAGGGCAAGGGTGAACAGAGGGAGTTCTCTAAAGGGCCCCAAACTGATTCCCAGGGTAAGGATTCCCAACCCCCCAGTGAAAAGAAGCCATGGTTTTCCAAAGGGAAGCCAGTGGCAGGAGGTCCCCCACGTAAGTGCTATGCATGTGACCAGGTGGGTCATGTGAGGGGGGACCCCAAATGCCCCAAAAGTACACCAGCACCCACTGGTGTGCCATCCCAGGGTTTGGCCAGTGTAGCGCTTGGGGAGGAGTTGGTTTCAGGTGGGTGGGAACCAGCCGATATGACCCTTGTCTCACTAGGGGACAGTGAGATGGTCCATAGAACCCTAGTGCCTGAAAACACTAAGAAGTACAGGCAGTGGGTGACCATTAATGGACAGAGGGTGGAGGCTCTGAGAGACACAGGAGTCAGTGTGACTACAGTGAGGAGTCAGCTGGTGTCTGAAGAGCAGATAGATCCCTGGTACTTCACCAAGTAGTTGCAATGGACAACTCAGAGCACCTGTGCAGAGTGGTGCAGGTTCCCTTTGAATGGGGGGTCTCAGGTTCCTTGAAGGTAGCTGTGAGTCCAACCATGCCTGTTGATTGTTTGCTAGGCAATGACCTGGAGGATTGCCCTTGGAAGGAGGTGGAACACAGGTCTCACTTGGAGATGTTGGGTCTGCCTGGGTGGGTATGTGTATCCACCTGGACAATGGCAGCCCGTCAGGGTAATCAAGAGCCCCTGGAGCCTGCAACAGTGGCCAAGGGGACCACCAAGAAGAGGAAGGACGGGGAAGTGGGAAACCGGCCACAGAAGTCCCCAATGCGCAGGCACTCAGATGCACATTACAGGTCTTGTCAGACTTATCAGGCAAGTGACAAGAGTGGGAGGAAATGTAAGGCTCCCCTCCAGCCTTTGCCTGTTGTCAGTACTCCCTTTGAGAGGGTAGGCATTGACATTTTGGGGCCTCTGGATCCCAAGACAGCCATGGGCAACAGGTTTATCCTGGTCTTGGTGGACCATGCCACCCAGTAGCCAGAAGGCATTCCTTTGTGCCCGTGACAGGAAATGCCCCAAAATACAATGTGGACTCATCACATTTTTCCCAAAGAAAATTGAAGTGTTTTTTGCAAAGTGCCTCGCTGTGGTCATTGGAATCTAGCTCAGCCGGCACCTAGGGAAACCAACCAAACCTATACATTTTTGAAAACTAGACATCTATGGGAATTCAGAATGGGGGTACTTGCGGGTCTCACACCAGGTTCTGTTACCCAGAATCCATTGCAAACCTCAAACTTTGGCAAAAAAAAAACACTTTTTCCTCACATTTCGGTGATGGAAAGTTCTGGAATCTGAAGGGAGCCATAAACTTCCCTCTACGCATCGTTCTCCCAGGTCTCCCGATAAAAATGGTACCTCACTTGTGTGGTTAGGCCTAGTGCTCACGACAGGAAATGCCCTAAAACACAACATAGACACATCACATTTTCCCAAGGAAAACTGACCTCTTTTTTGCAAAGTGCCTAGCTGTGAAGTTTGGCTTCTAGCTCAGCCAGCACCTAGGAACACCTAGCAAACCTATACATTTCTTAAAACTAAACATCTTGAGAAATTCAGAATGTGGTGACCTTTGCGGTTCTCACCATGTTCTATTACCCAGAATCCATTGCAAACCTCAAAATTTGACAAAAAAACACTTTTTCTTCATATTTCGGTGATGGAAAGTTCTGGAATCTGAGGGGAGCCACAAACTTCCTTCTACCCAGCGTCCCTCAGGTCTGCAGAAAAAATGGTACCTCATTGTGTGGGTAGGCATGGTGCCCGCGACAGGAAATGCCCCAAAACATAATGTGGACACATCACATTTTCCCAAGGAAAACTGACCTGTTTTTTCCAAAGTTCCTAGCTGTGGATTTTGGCCTCCTAGCTCAGCCAGCCCCTAGGGAAACCAAGGAAACCTATACATTTTTTTAAACTAGACATCAAGGGGAATTCAAAATAGGGTGACTTGTAGGGCTCTCATCAGGTTCTATAGCCCAGAATCTTTAGCAAACCTCAAAATTTGGCAAAAAAAGATTTTTTTCCTCCCATTTCGGTGATGTTAAGTTCTGGAATCTGAAGGGAGCCATAAACTTCCATCTGCGCAGTGTTCCCCTAGGTCTCCCCATAAAAATGGTACTTCACTTGTTTGGGTAGGTCTAGTGCCCGCAACAGGAAATGCCTCAAAACACAATGTGGACACATCACATTTTCCTATGGAAAATGGACCTGTTTTTTGCAAAGTGCCTAGCTGTGGATTTTGGTTTCTAGCCGAGCTGGCACCTAGGGAAACCTAGCAAAACCTATACATTTTTCAAAAGTAGACATCTATGGGAATTCAGAATGGGGTGAATTGTGGGGCTCTCACTAGGTTCTATTACCCAGAATCCATTGCAAACCTCAAACTTTGGCAAAAAAAAAACTTTTTCCTCAGATTCCAGTGATGGAAAGTTCTGGAATCTGAGGGGAGGCTTGAACTGACTTAGGGGGTCATTACAACATTGGCGGTAAAAGCTGCTCACCACCGTGCAGAAGACTGCCGACGCACCGCCGCGGCCGCGGAATTCCGCCACAGCTATTAAGACCCACATCTCGAAATCCGACAAAATTCAGACACCCACACAAGTCCGCCACACCAAAGGTCAGTGATAAACTGGCAAAAACAAAACCTCCACCGTCACGCCAACAGAAATACGCCCATGCTATCACGACACACGAATCCACGCGGCGGTTCTTCAACCGCGGTATTCCATTGGCGGTACACACGCCGCGCTCAAAATACACACACTTCTACAAAACACTGCCACATTGGACAATTCGAAATACACACACCTGATACACATACACACACCACTCCCACACTCCCAATACAATATAAAACACACACCCACATCACCCACAAACCCTTATGACAACAAATCACGAACAAAAGCCAGAGAGAGACAGCACCAGCAAGAACACTAGCATCCACAGGCACACCATCACCCACACTACTTCCACGCACAAAACACAACACACCACTACATATCACCACACTTATCACCACATACACCACCCCACACATCACCTACACCACCCCAGGGCACGGCAAAGACACCCTAGGTTCTCGGAGGAGGAGCTCAGGGTCATGGTGGAGGAAATCGTACGGGTAGAGCCACAGCTATTTGGAGCACAGGTGCAGCACACCTCCATAGCTAGGAAGATGGAGCTATGGCGAAGAATAGTCGACAGGGTCAACGCAGTGGGACAGCACCCAAGAAATCGGGACGACATCAGGAAGAGGTGGAACGACCTACGGGGGAAGGTGCGTTCCGTGGTCTCAAGACACAACATTGCAGTACAGCGGACTGGCGGCGGACCCCCACCTCCTCCCCCACAACTAACAACATGGGAGGAGCAGGTCTTAACTATTCTGCATCCTGAGGGCATTGCAGGAGTCGGTGGAGGAATGGACTCTGGTAAGTCAAATCTTAACTATCATATCCCCCACCCTACCTGCATGCTATCACAGACCCCCACCCTCGCCCCCTCCCCTATTACTCCAACTCCTCACAAATGTACTAATAACACAAACCACACATCCCAACACCAAGCCCTGCATGACACAACAAAGCATGGACACCCATCACTAAAGCATGTCCACTGCAACATACCCATAACACCCCCCTCAACCATCATCACACAAGCCCACACACAGGAATGCTAGCACTGGGGTACATGCTCACCCACCCATTGCCCACCATGACACACACAGATGCAATAATCATGCTTTTATACCCCTGCAGGACCACTACACAACGTCACCAGACAGGAGGGTCCAGACATCTCCACCCCACCCACAGAAGAGGCCCACAGTGATGACAGCAGCTCTGTCCAACTGGATCCAGATGACCAGCCCGGACCATCGTGGGCCTCGGGACAGTTGGTTCCCCACACCCAGTCACAGGCCACCACAGACCTTCCACCCTCTGGTAACACCAGCACAGCACCCACCCCGCGGGCCCATACCTCCGTCCCCAGGACACGTCAATCAGAAGTGTGTCCACCACTACAGGGAACCCAGTATAACCCACCACCCCAACAACAACAGTGACCTGGGGGCAGTGGCAGTGGCAGTGGGCACACGGTCCAGGGGACGGAGGCACAGGAACACAGGGGAACTGGGAGGGCTGCTGTGCGACATGGGGAGGACAGGCCTAGGGAACCCACTCTCCACGAGGCCTTCTCCTCCATCATGGGAGCATACCACCACTCCCAGGAGACAATGGCAACGGTCCTGGCCAAGTTTCAGGAGACCCAGCGGCTGCAGGAAGAGCAGTATTTGGGCTTCAGGGAGGAACTCAGAACCATCAGCTCCGCCCTGGGCACCATCGTAGGGGTGCTGAAGGAGATACTTAACACCAGGAGGGATACTGTGGCACTGCAAGGGGCCCCTGACACTAGCATGGACGATGTAGAGAAAACTACTATGAGAGCTACTCAAATACGCACGAAGATACTATGATCTTCACAAAAACAACAATAAAGTTAAGGATAATACTAACTATGTATGATAAGCTGATTGTATACACATGATATCAGACTGCTATGTTCTTATTATTAATTACAGATAAAGTAATCCCATTGTGTGGTTTTATAAACGTTTTTTATTTTTATTATGGTCATTCAATACTAATACAATCATACAAAAATGTATTTTTAATTATATACATCATTTAAAAAGGAAGACAAAAATACCAGAATCAGACATACCACACACATACACTAGACACAGTAGATAAGAGAAAAAATCTTATAGACTAGTGAAACATGACATTAATAAAGCTAATCCTAATATCACAGTGAGGCTAAAACAATGTTTAATAATGAAGATATATTAACATAAATGCTTCTAATACATTATTGATAATCTAATACATAAGAGCAAAGATAATGCTGACGTGGTTCTATCTGAATGGTACCGTAGGGACCAAAAGGCCTACGCGCGTTTCGGTGTTTCGTGATGTTATAGGTCACCTTCTTCAGGGCCGTTCCCAGTGGTACTGTTCAATAATGATCTAGTCTTAGCAGCCAAATCTTCTGATACAATTGATTTTGGATTTCTAGTATGTTCTTTGATAATGTAGTCACAGATTCTAATAAAGAAAATTATATAATAATTTATGTAAATGATAGTGCTAGCATATTAGGAGACACCTGTCTATATTTTTACACATATATTAGTCAGAGGTGACGTGTTATCATCTCAAGATGAATACCCAAAGAGTCCGAATGAACTTTACATAGTGTAATTAGTAGTAGAGTATGAAATATAAGGTGCTAAATGCTACAGACATTTAGTTAGAAGACATGGATTGGCAAAGGTTTTAGTGGGTGACAATAGTACATCATGGGCATGGCTTGCAAAGCCAGTGATTAGTGAATCATTGCTATATAGTGCCTTCCTTTGTGTTACCAGCATTCTTAAATTCCTCTAGGTGGATACATGCATCATAGTGTATGTTAAATAATACAGATAATAAGTTCTCATGCAGAAAAGTCTTACTTGAAAGATCTCTTCTAACTTTTTTGCATAATGAGGGTAATCCCAGCTGTCTCTATCTCTTTATAGAGCGGATGTTAATTGGTAGGCCGGGAGATAGGCTAAATAAATGACAGAAGCCACAAAATAGATGGATATATCAGTTGATATTGAGACAAAATATCCATGGTGTAACTAAATAAATGTTCCTGATATTTACAAATGCCAGAATTCACCTGTACATCTGCTGATAGCTGTTGTTGAAATTAGATCCTTGTATTTGGTTGTTGGAAATCCTTAGAATTATAACAATATAGAGGATGAATCCAGGATATGTTTATCTAGATATAGTGAACAGGACTATCGTTAATGATAGGAAATAGACAGGAAGTGAAGAAAAACTTTCACTATATGCTATAAACCGCGTAGATCATGTGGTTATATATTGCAATAAAGCGGAATGGATGCAATATAGCTGGAAAACGAAAAGGTATATATTTAGAGAACGTACCGATAGCGACGCTCGATCGTTTCCCTTCTGCTGGCTAAGGTCGATTGCCGCAGCGTGTGAGCGTTTTTGTACGGCTGCCCGATGGAGTTCTTAAAGTCACTACACCGCAGATGTATAAAATAGTTGGGCGGGCTAGTGCGGGCGCCATATTGGAAGTATGGCAATGGCGTAACTGAACGTTTGGCACGTTTTAAATGAATATGTTATACACTGTCGAGTGTAAATATAGTGAAGCTTGTAATACAGTGTTGACAAATTCTTATTATTTCTGATACTTCCTTAGAGTCTATAATCAAGTCTGCTACTGTAGCATAGTAGCTAACAGAGTATATGTATGTACTCAAACAAGACGAAACCTGGTAGAGATGTCTTCTAATCCATGATGTCAGCTACTAGCCCGAATGTTAACAGGGAAAAAACAGGAAAACCGATAAAGAATGAATAAGAAAATATAAATATAATAATGACAAGAATATGAATGTAGGGGAAAGTAGAAATAAAGGTAGAAATAATAATAGATAATAGACATGAAAATAACTATAGAAATAGCAGCAGTGATAAAAAGTAAATAAACGCACCAATAGGCAAAAATAAACTGGCAAAAATTCTAAACGATTCTTTTTGTTAGAGGTACTAGTTCTGGGACAATATATAGATATTCACAGATACAGATTTAACTTATATAATAGCGTTTTCCCATGGGATATATTCATTCAATCCCTTTTCGTAGCTGTCTAATGTAAATATCCAGAAAACTTCTCTCTTTTTCCGAATTTTCTGATCATCTATTTGTCCAAGGTTTTTAATTCTTTCTAGGACGGTCCAGGAAAGATCTTCGATTCTATGTCCATGTTTTTTCCAGTGTGTAACCAATGGGGCACTCTCTCTGTCGTTACGAATATTGGAGATATGCTCCAGTATTCTAATTTTAACTTCCCTCCCTGTTTCTCCTACATATAGAAGAGGGCATGGACACCTAATTAGATAAATGCAATTAGCTGTTTTGCAGTTAGTCATATCCGATAATTGAAAATTGGTACATTTCCATGAAAAAACATTGCCCACGATGGCTCTGGGGCAAGCCTTGCAGTTACCACATCTATGGTTACCTGTAATCGGTTGATTACCATGGATGGACTTCTGACAAAAGGTCTCACTTTTGGGTAAACTAGCTCTGACTAGTTTATTCGAGATATTTTGATTTTTCCTAAATGAGAGGAGAGGACGTTCTAACGATGTTTGATTAGAATTACTATTAAGGATATGCCAATTGGCAAGAATTATTTTCCTGGTCTTTTCATTTAGGTTTGAGTGTTGAATAACACAGACTGTAGAAGGTGTAGATTTTTTCTTTTGTTTGTCGAACATGCTAGTCCTATTGTAGTATTTTGCTCTTTTATAGGAGTCCCTGATCAATTTTCTGGGATATCCTCGTAGAAGAAACTTCTGTTGTAAAATATTTGCGTGGTATTCATAGTCACTCAGACTGGAACAGTTTCTACGGACCCATAGGAATTGACTAAAGGGGATCCCTTGTTTCTGGCTGGTAGGATGAAAGCTGTCATAGTGTAAAATGGTGTTTCTAGCTGTAGGTTTGGTGAACAGTGACATTTCAAGTTGGGAGTTATTGTGGCCAATCCAAATGTCTAAAAACTCAACTTTATTCCTACTGATGTGAATGGTAAACTTGAGATTGGGATCACACAAGTTGATCAACTGACTAAATTCTGTTAGTGAGTCTTCCTCACCAGTCCAGATGAAGAAGATGTCATCGATAAAACGTGACCAAAATTGTACATTTTCGTAGAATGGTGCCATCTCATTATCAATGTAGGTTTCCTCAAAGGAGCCTACATAAATGTTGGCTACACTAGGTGCACAAGCGGCCCCCATACTGACTCCTTTCTTCTGCTGATATGTTTGGCCATTGAATTCAAAGAAATTTTCTCTTAGGACGATAGTGAGACACTGTAATACGAAGGAAGAATGTTCTGTGTTACCTTCTTTCTCAAAGAGGCGTGCAACTGCTAACCATGCCTCTTGTTGTGGGATATTGGTATATAGTGCCTCAATGTCCATAGTCACTAGCAATTGCGTAGTTGAATTAAAAGGGAGACCTTCTAATTTAGCAATAATATGGGTGGTGTCCCGAATAAACGCTGGAAGTTGGGCCACTCTAGGGTTCAAGAATTTCTCCACATATTTGGATAAAGGTTCTGTCAGTGCCCCTACCGTGGAGACTATAGGTCTCATGGGAGGATCAGTCTTGTTCTTGTGTATTTTTGGAACTCCATAGAACACTGGAGTCCTAGTTTTGATAGGGTTTAAGTATTGGAATTCCTGTTGGCATGTGATTCCATTATCTAAAGCTTCAGTACTTATTTTGATTATCTCTTTTCTGACTCGTTCATGCCAATTGTTCCCTGTTTTCTGGTAATATTCTGATTCATTTAGCATAGTTTGAATCTTAGATTTGTAAGTTTCAGTATCCAACAGTACGATACCTCCTCCTTTATCGCACGGTTTGACTGTAGTGTGTTTGTCTTTCTGTAATCTTTGCAATGCTTGGTGTTCACTATGGTTTAAATTGAAGGAGGGTTTCGGGACGAATTTCAGCAAGGATTGAATCTTGTTAGACACTATGGGGGTCATTCTGTCTCCCGCCGGCCGCGGTAACCGCGGTGCCGGCGGGAGCCACCAGAATACCGCTGCGCGGTCAGAAGCCCGCTGCGGTTATTCTGTGTTTCCCGCTGGGCGGGCGGGCAACCGCCAGAAGGCCGCCCGCCCGCCCAGCGGGAAACCCCTTTCCACAAGGATGCCGGCTCCGAATGGAGCCGGCGGAGTGGAAAGGGTGCGACGGGTGCGGTTGCACCCGTCGTGAATTTCAGTGTCTGCTATAGCAGACACTGAAATTCTCAGTGGGGCCCTGTTACAGGGGCCCCTGCAGTGCCTATGCCATTGGCATGGGCACTGCAGGGGCCCTCAGGGGCCCCACGACACCCCATACCGCCATCCTGTATGGGGGTCGGAATCCCCATGGCGGCACAGCAAGCTGCGCCGCCATGGAGGATTCCCCAGGGCAGCGGAAAACCGGCGGTACACCGCCGGTTTTCCGTTTCTGACCGCAGCTGTACCGCCGTGGTCAGAATGCCCTTGGGAGCACCGCCAGCCTGTTGGCGGTGCTCCCGCGGTCCCCGGCCCTGGCGGTCCATGACCACCAGGGTCGGAATGACCGCCTATGTTCTCAAAGATTTTAACTTCTGGGCCCACCATATCTAGGTGGGGAGTAAAGGTGGAGATGGGTTTTAATCCAGATAGATTATGTTCTCTAGTATCTATTTTATCTTCGAAGTATCTCTTTAATAGACACTCAGGGGGTCATTCTGACCCTGGCGGTAAAAACCGCCAGGGCCAACGACCGCGGGTGCACCGCCAACAGGCTGGCGGTGCTCCCTTGGGCATTCTGACCGCAGCGGTACAGCCGCGGTCAGAAACGGAAAACCGGCGGTGTACCGCTGGTTCTCCGCTGCCCTGGGGAATCCTCCGCCATGGGGATTCCGAGCCCCATACCGCCATCCTGTTCCTGGCGGTTTTGGCCGGCAGGAAGAGGATGGCGGTATGGGGTGTCGTGGGGCCCCTGAGGGCCCCTGCAGTGCCCATGCCAATGGCATGGGCACTGCAGGGGCCCCCGTAACAGGGCCCCACCAAGATTTTCAGTGTCTGCCATGCAGATACTGAAAATCGCGACGGGTGCTACTGCACCCGTCGCACCCCTTCCACTCCGCCGGCTCCATTCGGAGCCGGCATCCTCATGGAAGGGTGTTTCCTGCTGGGCTGGCGGGCGGCCTTCTGGCGGTGGCTCGCCAGCCCAGCGGGAAACCCAGAATAACCGCGGCGGTCTTTTGACCGTGCAGCGGTATTCTGCCGGCGGGACTTTGGCGGGCGGCCTCCGCCGCCCGCCAAAGTCAGAATGAGGGCCTCAGTATCTGTGTCCATAGGAGACGTTCTTAAATTGAAAACTGGTACCACTTTTAATCCCTCCCATATTGTTGTCTCCTGGTTTGTGGGGTATGTGGCGGATTGTCCGTATTCTGGAATCTGCCTCCCTGATAGTTCTTGTATCTCATTCGGGGTCTCCCTCCTCTGGATAAAAAATGATTGGTACGACTAGAGCCTTCATTGGACGATGAACTGCCCACCACTTCCGCCAGTGCTAGTGGACAGGACGCCCCGCCACAGGACCACCACACAAGCACCCCACCCCCTGCAGACGGAGAACCACCCCGCAAACGGTCCCTGAGATCCAGGAACAAGACAGAGCACGATGCCAAGACCCCCGCCAAGAAATGAGACCATCCTGATTGTCACCCTACTGTCCCACTTTGTAACCCTGTCCATCTTGGAACTGCCCCAGCTCCACTTCCTATGCCCATATGGGCAATGCACCTGTGAGACTAACAGACTGGACTCTGCCATGGACATTCCTCCACCATCACCCCTCACCATTTTACAACCCCCCTCCAATATTGAGCACTTCAATAAACACCCTTGAACCACAAAACAATCTGGAGTCAGTCTGTGATTTCAAAGATTTGTATTAGCAATGACAGTGACAAAATGCGTTTTCAAATGTAATGTCAACATATCTATGTCACACATCTCAAGTCCATGAGGAATCTAAGCAGATGACACACGTTGTAAACCACACCTGTGAAACCGTAAGGGAAATGTACAACTCAGTTACCATATACTGGGTGAAATCGACAGACAGGATAGAGGTAGAAGTGTGAAAGTACTTGTAGTAGGCAGGAACGTGTTCTCACCTGTGTGTCACTGGAAATAATGCTGGATAACTGAGTCCCTGTTGTCAATGTCTTCTTCCTCTGCTTCCTCCTCATCACTGTCCACAGGCTCCACAGCTGCTACAGCACCGTCATCTGGACCATCCTCCTGCAGAAAAGGCACCTGTCGTCGCAAAGCCAAGTTGTGAAGCATACAGCAGGCCACGATGATCTGGCACACCTTCCTTGGTGAGTAGAATAGGGAACCACCTGTCATATGGCCGCACCTGAACCTGGCCTTCAGGAGGCCGAAGGTGCATTCGATCACCCTCCTAGTCCACCCATGATCCTCATTGTAGCGTTCCTCTGCCCTGGTCCTGGGATTCCTAAATGGGGTCAGTAGCCATGACAGGTTGGGGTAACCAGAGTCCCCTAATAGCCACACCCGGTGCCTCTGGAGTTGACCCATCACATAAGGGATGCTGCAATTCCGCAGGATGTAGGCGTCATGCACAGAGCCAGGGAACATAGCATTTACCTGGGAGATGTACTGGTCTGCCAAACATACCATCTGTACATTCATCGAATGATAACTCTTCCGGTTCCTGTACACCTGTTCACTCCTGTGGGGGTGGACCAGAGCTACATGTGTCCCATCAATGGCACCTATGATGTTGGGGATATGTCCAAGGGCATAGAAGTCACCTTTAACTGTAGGCAAATCCTCCACCTGAGGGAAACGATGTAGCTCCGGATGTGTTTCAGCAGAGCAGACAACACTCTGGACAACACATTGGAAATCATAGGCTGGGACATCCCTGATGCTATGGCCACTGTTGTTTGAAATGACCCACTTGCAAGGAAATGGAGCACTGATAGCACCTGCACTTGAGGGGGGATCCCTGTTGGATGGCGGATTGCTGACATCAGGTCTGGCTCCAACTGGGCACACAATTCCTGGATTGTGGCACGGTCAAATCTGTAGTTGATGATCAAATGTCTTTCCTCCATTGTCGACAGGTCCACCAGCTGTTGGTACACAGGAGGATTCCGCCATCTCCTCACATGTCCCAGCGGACGGTGCCTAGGAATGACAACAGCGACCACAGAGTCAAACAACTCAGAGGTATGTACCCACAGTCTACACAGAACACCATTCATACACAAAATCTGGCCTGTATTTGTGTTGCGCGACAAGGCCTAGGTCTGTGTGATGCAGTTGGTAATGAGGCCATGTGGGCCCCTGAAATGGCGGCTGCCTGACCTCTAAAGTGGGACAATGGGATGTGAGGTAACTGCGCTGGCGCTGGACACCGTCGCGGTAGGCGGTCGAAGACCGCGGCGCAATGCTGCATTGGTTAACATTGGACCCTATGGGTCCCAGGAGCCAATGACGATATACGCCGGCGGTGATGGTACGCACCGCCGCGGACGTGACCGCCGCAGACGTGACTGCCATTTTCTATCTGTTGAATCACTCGATACCTGATCTTCGACAGGAGAGGACCTACACTGCAAGTGCTGCTGTGACCTCGGTCTGGAAGAGACAATGGCTCGTGCGTCCGGGGAAAGGGCCCCTGCCTTCACTGCAGAGGAGTTGGAGAAGCTCGTGGACGGGATCCTCTCCAAGTACACGCTACTCTACGGTCCTCCAGACCAACAGGTAAGTACACAGGGAGCACATTGTATGGGCTATGCCTGTGTGGAGAGGGCTGGTTGTAAGAAGGAAGGGGCACAGTTCTGCATGCATGAAGGGCTGTGAATGCATGTGCCACATGGCAAGGGTAGGGATGTGGGCCACTCACTTCGACGGTGCAGTTGGTAATGACTTCTCTTCTTCCCCTGTACATGTCATGTAGGTCAGCGCCCACCAGAAGAAGGATATTTGGTGTGCCATCGCCAAGGACGTCCGGACCCTGGGGGTCCACCACAGACGGAGCACCCACTGCCAGAAAAGATGGGAGGACATTCGCCGCTGGAGCAAGAAGACGGCGGACGCTCTGCTGGGGATGGCCTCCCAACGTGGGAGGGGTGCCCGTCGCACCATGACCCCCCTGATGTTCCGGATCCTGGCGGTGGCCTACCCTGAGTTGGATGGGCGCTTGAGGGCATCACAGAAGACACAAGGGGGTGAGTACAACATCATTCAGTGGACTTTGCTTGCAGTGAAGGTGTCTGGGTGGGGCGGGAGGGCTGTGGGTTTCCCTAGGCCAGGGCGAGTTCTGTAGGCTAGGCCCCTCCGTAATGCAGGCCATGTGGCACCCCACCCAACCTCTGTAGAGTACCAAGTACAGGTATACATGCCCCTGTGTCATCTATGTGTGCAGATGTCAACCGTAGCCATGTAGGACATATCCCAGGAATTGCATCTGTAGAGCCCAACAGCGCGACATAGTGCAGGGGGCTGCTGTGTCTGTCTTGTCCACCAACGGTAGCGGTAAGCCATGCACTCAACCTGTCTTTCTTCTGTCGTCGTCCCCTTTTTGTGGTCTCCCTGTTCTTGTGTGCATCAGCATCATCAGGCGGAGGTACAGTGGCACCGGAGCACGAGGGAGCTGCATCCCACATGGCCATGGAGGGCCACACCACGGACTCGGAATACACCAGTGGGACAGAGGGCGAGGGGAGCTTCACGGCGGGGACAGGATCAGCAACCAGCGACACGGACTCGTCCTCCGATGGGAGCTCCCTTGTGGTGGCGGCAAAATCTGTGCCCCCCACTTCTACAGGTTCAGCCGCCACCACCCCTACCAGCACCACCCTCCCAGCAGCCCCTCAGCCTTCGCCCCGTGCCCGCTCACCCAGGAGGGTGGGCATCACCTTCGCCCCAGGCACCTCAGCCCCTGCCCCTGTCACCTCTGCTGCCCTCAGTGAGGAGGCCATTGACCTCCTCAGGTCCCTCACTGTTGGGCAGTCTACCATTTTGAATGCCATCCAGGGTGTAGAAAGGGAATTGCAACACACAAATGCATTCCTGGAGGGCATTCATTCTGGTCAGGCTGCCCTTCATCGAACCCTGCAAACTCTAACCTCAGCACTGATGGCAGCCATTGTCCCTGTGTCTAGCCTCCTCCCTCCAACTTCCTCCACCCAGACCCAAACCCCTGTACCCCAGCCTATCCCAAGCACACCATCAGACCAGCCTGCACACACCTCACCACACAAGGGACGCTCAGGCAAACATAAGCACCACACATCCCACAGGCACTCACGCAAGCATCACACACATACGGACACACCAACATCCACTGCCTCCACTGTGTCCCCCTCGTCGTCGTCTCCCTCCTCCCTCCCAGTCTCGTCTACACTCTCACCTGCATGCACTACCTCTACAGCCACTATGTCCCGCACCAGCACACCCACCACCACACTCCGCTCACGTACACTCACCACCCCCACTCCCATTTACACGTCCCCTGTGTCCTCTCCCAGTGTGTGTGTGACACCCCCTCCCAAGATACACAAACGCAGGCACACACCCACCCAACAGCCATCCACCTGACGACAGCCTCCAGCGCATGCACCTTCACCCAAAATCACCAAACGTACACCTTCTACAACCACTACCTCTTCCTCCACTCCCAAACCCCCTCCAGCTACCCATCCCAGTGTTCCTAAGAAACTTTTCCTGGCCAACCTTGAGCTCTTTCCCACACCCCTTCCAACTCATATGTCCCGTACTAGCACCTCAGCCAAAATATCGCCGGGACCAGTGGTGCCTGTTATAGGTATGTGGAGTGCACCGGCCACCAGGCCAGCCAGTGTGGCACGGAGCCTCAGCACAGCCAGTCCCCCCCCTGTGAAGCACCAGAAGTTGGACAGTGCCCGGCGAGAGAGGGGGAAGACTCCAGCCAGAAAAGCCGCCCACAAGGGTCCCGGGGGTAGTGTCGACTCAGCTGTGACTCCTCCCAAGGTGGGGAAGGGCCAGAAGAAATCTCCAAAGTCTGGGAGGGGCAGCACGGCGGAGAAGACCGCCATCATCCCCACTGCCCAGGAGGCCACTGCCAGCCCAATCGTCACTGGCCAGGAGGCCACCGCCGGAGTCGCTGCCCAGGAGGCCAGCCCCAGAGTCACTGGCCAGGAGGCCACCACCGGAGTCACTGCCCAGGAGGCCAGCCCCAGAGTCACTGGCCAGGAGGCCACCGCCGGAGTCACTGCCCAGGAGGCCAGCCCCAGAGTCACTGGCCAGGAGACCACCGCCAGAGTCACTGCCGAGGAGGCCAGCCTAATCGTCACTGACCAGGAGGCCACCGCCGGAGTCACTGCCCAGGAGGCCAGCCCCAGAGTCACCGGCCAGGAGGCCACCGCCAGAGTCACTGCCCAGGAGGCCAGCCTAATCGTCACTTGTCCAGGAGGGCCCCGCAAGCCACAGCCCAGCTGACCCATGAAGGACCGCCAACCACAGGCCTGCTGGGCAATGGAGGACCGCCTTGGCAAGCACCGCTTAACAGGCCAGGGACCGCTGAACAAGGCAAAGACCGCCATGAAAAGCACCGCTGAACAGGTCAGACACTGCCAACTCATGCACCGCTGAAGAGGGCAAAGACCGCCATGGAAAGCACCGCTGAACAGGGCAAGCACCGCTGAACAGGTCAGAAACTGCCAACTAAAGCACCGCTGAAGAGGGAAAAGACCGGCATGGAAAGCACTGCTGAACAGGGCAAGCACCGCTGAACAGGTCAGAAACTGCCAACTCAAGCACCGCTGAACAAGGCAAAGACCGCCATGGAAAGCACCGCTGAACAGGGCAAGCACCGCTGAACAGGTCAGAAACTGCCTACTCAAGCACCGCTGAACAAGGCAAAGACCACCATGGAAAGCACCGCTGAACAGGTCAGAAACTGTCAACTCAAACACCGCTGAACAGGGCAAAGACCGCCATGTATAACACCGCTAGCCCATTAGCGGCAGGGGCAGTGATGCAACAAGGACCGTCACGGGGTGAGTGCTGCACTCTGTGCACCAGTCTCCCTCCAGAACCAGTGGAGAAATGCATCCACTCCGTCTGTCCTGCACAGGTTGAAGCACTCTGGGCACCAGTCCCCCTCCAGAACCAGTGGAGACATGCATCCACTCCGTCTGTCCTGCACAGGATGAAGCACTCTGGGCACCAGTCCCCCTCCAGAACCAGTGGAGACATGCATCCACTCCGTCTGTCCTGCACAGCTTGAAGCACTCTGGGCACCAGTCCCCCTCCAGAACCAGTGGAGACATGCATCCACTCCGTCTGTCCTTCCCAGGATGAAGCACTCTGGGCACCAGTCCCCCTCCAGAACCAGTGGAGCCTGTGATCCACTTGAGAGCTTTGAACACCCCAGGATGGTACAGTGGGCAAGCCACCCACTGTAGAGACTTGAGAGACTGTGGCTTTGCACTCCCCAGGATGGTACAGTGGGCAAGCCACCCACTGTAGAGACTTGAGAGACTGTGGCTTTGCACTCCCCAGGATGGTACAGTGTGCAAGCCACCCACTGTGGAGACTTGAGAGACTGTGGCTTTGCACTCCCCAGGATGGTACAGTGGGCAAGCCACCCACTGTAGAGACTTGAGAGACTGTGGCTTTGCACTCCCCAGGATGCAGCAGTGCGCAATCCACCCACTGTAGAGACTTGAGAGACTGTGGCTTTGCACTCCCCAGGATGCAGCAGTGGACAAGTCACCCACTGTAGAGACTTGAGAGACTGTGGCTTTGCACTCCCCAGGATGGTACAGTGTGCAAGCCACCCACTGTGGAGACTTGAGAGACTGTGGCTTTGCACTTCCAGGATGGTACAGTGGGCAAGCCACCCACTGTAGAGACTTGAGAGACTGTGGCTTTGCACTCCCCAGGATGCAGCAGTGCGCAATCCACCCACTGTAGAGACTTGAGAGACTGTGGCTTTGCACTCCCCAGGATGCAGCAGTGGACAAGCCACCCACTGTAGAGGCTTGAGAGACTGTGGCTTTGCACTCACCAGGATGCAGCAGTGCGCAATCCACCCACTCTAGAGACTTGAGAGACTGTGGCTTTGCACTCCCCAGGATACATCAATGGGCATGGAGCCCCCTCGTGGATCTAGCATGGTGCACTCATCCGGCTGGGGTGCCCTCCCTTCCATTCACACTGAGGTGCCTGTTGTATTTCTATCTGATGCCCCTGCAATGTTCTCTCCATTTTGATCAGGTATCTAGTGTGGGCCTCGCCCATGCATTTTGTGCCCAGTGGTCCACGGACAATGAATGGTGCATTACCTGCACTACTGATCGTGGTGTATATTTTGTTTGATGTGTATATATATATGTATATATTTGGTTACTGTATTTTGATATATTACAATGGTTCAACTGATTTCCTTTTGTCTTTGCATTCTTCCGGGGGGGTTGGGGGTTGTTACTGTAATGGTTGGTTATGCATTGGTGTGTGTGTTGTAGTGGGTGAGGGTCGGGGTGAGGGTTGTGATGTTGGTTGTGTGTCCCTGTGTTTTTCCCTCCCCCTCCCCTATGTCATAGGTGCAGTACTCACCGTGGTCTTTGCCGACGGCGTTGTTGATCCTCGTATAGGAGCAGGATGACTATCGCAGGGAGTATATGGAGTTCCGGCTCCATGGCGTCCGGATACCTCGTGGGGTGTGTAGAGGTGAGCGTTTTCCCTTTGAAATGGCTGTTTCTGCCGTGTTTTTATCTGCGGTGAATCCGCCCCGGAAAAGGTGGCGGATTGGTAGGTTGTGATACTGTGGGCGGTACATTGTCCTCCGTCTGTCTGTTGGCGGTGACCGCCGCGCTGTTTGTCTGTGCCGCTGTGGCGGTCGGAGTGTTAAAGTGGCTGTCTTTGTTGGCGGTTTCCGCCACGGTCATAATTCCAATTTTTTTTCCGCCGGCCTGGTGGCGGTTTTACCGCCGCTTTAACACCGACCGCCAGGGTTGTAATGACCACCTTAGACCCAGCATTCCCCCAAGTCTCCGTATAAAAATGATACCTCACTTTTGTGGGTAGGCCTAGTGCCCGGGACAGAAAATGTTCCAAAACATGTGAAAACATCATATTTTCTGAAAGAAAACTGATGTGTGTTTTGCAAAGTCCCTAGCTGTGGTATTTAGCCTCTAGCTCAGCCGGCACCCAGGGAAACCTAGCAAACCTATACAATTTTGAAAACTAGATATCTGGGGGAATTCAAAATGGGATGACTTGTGGGGCTCTACCCAGGTTCTATAACCCAGAATCCATTTCAAACCTCAAACTTTGGCAAAAACAAAAACACATTTTCCTCACATTTTGGTGATGGGAAGTTACGAAACCTGAGGGGAGCCACAAACTTCCTTTTACGCATCGTTCCCCCAGGTCTCCTTATAAAAATGGTACCTCACTTCTGTGGGTGGGCCTAGTGCCCACAACAGGAAATGCCCTAAATCACAACGTGGACACATCACATTTTCCCAAGGAAAACTAACCTCTTATTTGCAAAGTGCCTGGCTGTGGATTTTGGCTTCTAGCTCAGCCGGCACCTAGGGAAACCTAGCAAACCTATACATTTTTTAAAACAAGACATCTAGGGGAATACACAATGGGGTGACTTGTGGTGCTTTCACCAGGTTCTATTACCCAGAAACCTTTGCAAACCTCAAAATATGGCAAAAAACAACACTTTCCCCTCATATTTCGGTGATGGACAGTTCTGGAATCTGAGGGGAGCCACAAACTTCCTTCCACCCAGCATTCCCCCAAGTCTCCCTATAAAAATGGTACCTCACTTGTGTGCGTAGGCCTAGTGCCCGAGACAGGAAATGCCCCAAAACACAACTTGGACACATCACATTTTTTCCCAAAGACGAGTGAAGTGTTTTTTGCAAAGTGCCTAGCTGTTTTCATTGGAATCTAGCTCAGCCGGCACCTAGGGAAACCTACCAAACCTATACATTTTTTTAAACTAGACATCTATGGGAATTCAGAATGGGAATACTTATGGGTCTCGCACCATTTTCCATTGCCCAGAATCCATTGCAAACCTCAAATTTGGCAAAAAAACACCTTTTCCTCACATTTCGATGATGTTAAGTTCTGGAATCTGAAGGGAGCAATAAACTTCCCAACCCAGCATTCCCCAAAGTCTAATGCCCGCAACAAGAAATGGCACAAAACACAACGTGGACAAATAACATTTTCCCAAAGAAAATGGACTTGTTTTTCGCAAAGTGCCTAACTGTGGTCTTTGGAATGTAGCTCGGCCGGCACCTAGGGAAACCTAGCAAACCTAAACATTTTTGTACACTAGACATCTAGGGGAATTCAGAATGGGTGACTTGTGGGGCTCTCACCAGGTTCTCTTACCCATAATCAATTCCAAATCTCAAAATTTGTACAAAACAAAAACACCTTTTCCTCACATTTTGGTAATGGAAAGATCGGAAATCTGACGTGAGCCAAAAACTTTCTCCTGCGCAGCGTTTGGCCAGGTCTCCCGATACAAATGGTACCTCACTTGTGTGGGCAGGCCTAGTGACCGCGATAGGAAGTGCCTCAAAAAATAATGTGGACAGATCACATTTTCCTAAGGAAAATTGACCTGTTTTCTGAAAAGTGCCTAGCTGTGAATTTTGTTTTCTAGCTGAGCCGGCACCTAGGGAAACCAAACAAACCCATACATTTTTGTAAACTAGACATCTATGGGAATTCAGAATGGGATTACTCATGGGTCTCGCGCCATTTTCCATTACCCAGAATCCATTGCAAACCTCAAATTTGGCAAAAAAAAACACCTTTTCCTCACATATCGATGATGTTAAGTTCTGGAATCTGAAGGGAGCAATAAACTTCCCAACCCAGCATTCCCCAAAGTCTAATGCCCACAACAAGAAATGGCACAAAACACAACGTGGACAAATAAAATTTTCCCAAAGAAAATGGACTTGTTTTTCGCAAAGTGCCTAGCTGTGGTCTTTGGAATGTAGCTCAGCCGGCACCTAGGGAAACCTAGCAAACCTAAACATTTTTGTACACTAGACATCTAGGGGAATTCAGAATGGGGTGACTTGTGGGGCTCTCACCAGGTTCTATTACCCATAACCCATTCCAAATCTCACAATTTGTACAGAGAAAAAAACGCCTTTTCCTCATATTTCGGTGATGGAAAGATTGGAAATCTGATGTGAGCCAAAAACTTCCTACTGTGCAGCATTACCCCAGTCTCTGGATAAAAATGGTACCTCACTTGTGTGGGTAGGCATAGTTCCCACGACTGGAAATGCCCCACAACACAATGTGGACACATCATATTTTCCTATGGAAAATTTACCTGTTTTCTGCAAAGTGCCTAGCTGTGGATTTTGGTTTCTAGCTGAGCCGGCACCTCGGGAAACCTAGCAAAACCCAATGCCCTCAGCAGGAAATGCCCAAAAACACAACATGGCCACATCACATTTTCCCAATTTGCCTAGCTGTGGATTTTGGCCTCCAGATCAGCTGGCACCTAGGGAAACCTAGCAAACCTATACATTTTTGAAAATTAGACATCAAGGGAAATTCAGAATGGGGTGACTTGTGGCGCTCTTCCCAGGTACTATTACCCAGAATCCTTTGCAAGCCTCAGAATTTGGCAAAAACAACACTTTTTCCTCACATTTCGGTGATGGACAGTTCTGGAATGTGAGGAAAGCCACAGACTTCCTTTCACCCAGCATTCCCCCAAGTCTCCCGATAAAAATGGTATCTCACTTGTGACGGTAGGCCTAGTGCCCGCAACACAAAATCCCCCAAAACACAAACACAACATGGACACATCACATTTTCCCAAAGAAAATTGACGTGCTTTTTGCAAAGTTGCCAAGCTGTGGTTTTTGGCCTCCAGCTCTGCCGGCACACCTATACATTTTTGAAAACTAGAAATCTGGGGTAATTCAGAATGGGATGACTTGTGGGGCTCTCCCCAGGTTCTATTACCCAGAATCCATTTCAAACCTCAAACTTTGGCAAAAACAAAAACACATTTTCCTCACATTTCAGTGATGGGAGGTTCCGAAATCTGAGGGAAGCCAAAGAATTCCCGATAAAAATGGTATCTCACTTGTGTGGGTAGGCCTAGTGCCCGCAACTGGAAGTGTCCTAAACACAAAGTGGACACATCACATTTTCCCAAGGAAAACTGACCTCTTTTTTGCAAAGTGCCTAGCTGTGGATTTTGGCTTCTAGCTCAGCCGGCACCTAGGGAAACCTAGCAAACCTATACATTTTTTAAAACAAGACATCCCGGGGAATACAGAATGGGGCGACTTGTGGTGCTCTCACCAGGTTCTATTACCCAGAAACCTTTGCAAACCTCCAAATATGGCAAAAGGAAAAACACTTTCTCCTCACATTTCGGTGATGGAAAGTTCTGGAATCTTAGGGGAGCCACAAACTTCCTTCCACCTAGCATCCCCACAAGTCTCCCGATACAAATGGTACCACAAACTTCCTTCTACACAGCTGTTAGACTTTTAATCCTTGGCGGGGAATCGCTTAACTTTTTTCCTGGGTTTCCCAGGTTGTTGATGTATGCTTGACTCTGTTTTTGCTGTTTTTATTACTCTGGGCACTTTACCACTGCTAACCAGTGCTAAAGTGCAAGTGCTCCTTTACAAAATGTGTATGTAATTGGCTGATCCATGATTGGCATATTTGATGTACTAATAAGTCCCTAGTGAAGTGCACTGGAGGTGCCAGGGCCTGTAAATCAAATGCTACTTGTGGGCCTGCAGCACTGGTTGTGCCACCCAACTAAATAGCTCTGTAATCATGTCTCAGACCTGCCATTGTAGTGTCTGTGTGTGCAGTTTTAACTGTAAATTCGACTTGGCAAGTGTACCCTCTTGCCGGGCCTAAACCTTCCCTTTTCTTACATGTCAGACACCCCTAAGGTAGGCCCTAGGTAGCCCAAGGCAGGGTGCAGTGTAGGGTTAAGGTAGGACATATAGGCCCTCATTACAACCCTGGCGGTCGGTGTCAAAGCGGCAGTAATATCGCCAACAGGCCAGCGGTAAAAAAAATGGGATTACGACCGTGGCGGAGACCGCCAACATAGACAGCCACTTCAACACTCCGACCACCACGGCGGTACAAACAAACAGCGCGACGGTAACCGCCAACAGACAGGCGGAAGACAATGTACCAGCCACTCTATTATGACACACCAATCCGCCACCTTTTCAGGGACGGAACCAATGTGATCAAAAACACGGTGGAAACAGTACACAGAAGGGGAAATCACTCACCTCTCCACACCCCATGAGGAACCAGGAAGCCATGGAGCCAGAACTTCACATCCTGCCGGCGATCGTCTTCCTGCTCCTCTATCAGGAGCGCCAGAGACGGCAGCGACAACCACGGTGAGTACTGCACCTACAACACAGGGGAGGGGGAGGGAAAAGAGAGTGACACACACACGCAACACACAACACCCCCACCCCCACTCTCACCCACAACACCACACACACAAATACATGCTGCAACATTACATATACATCCCCCCACCCCCCTTCAATAATGCAAGTACAAAAGGAATTGATTTGAACCAATGTAATCGATAAAAATCCAGTACTCAAAACAATAAATATAGTATATATAATTATGTACATCAACTACACAAGTCCGGATAGTGCACCAATCATTGTCCGTGGACCACTGGGCCAAAAATGCATGGGTGAGGCCCGCACTCGATACCTGACTCCAAACGGAGAGAACACTGGAAGGACATCAGATGGAAAATAAACACCTCAGGGGGATGGGGAGGGGGGCACCTCAGCCTGATGAACGCACAACGCCACTGCTCCATGAGGGGGCTCCACGCCCACTGCTGTATCCTGGGGAGTGCAAAGCCACAGTCTCTCAAGTCTTTCCAGTGGGTGGTTTGCCACTGCTCTATCCTGGGGAGTGCAAAGCCACAGTCTTTAAAGTGGATAACAGTCTCCACTGGTTCTGGCGGGGGCTTTGTGCCCAGAGTGCTTCATCGTGCCAAGGACAGAGGTAGTGGATGTCTTTCTCCACTGGTTCAGGAGGGGGCTTTGTGCCCAGAGTGCTTCATCCTGCCAAGGACTGAGGTAGTGGATGTCTTTCTCCACTGGTTCTGGAGGGGGCTTTGTGCCCAGAGTGCTTCATCGTGCCAAGGACAGAGGTAGTGGATAAAAGTCTCCACTGGTTCTGGAGGGGCCTTTGTGCCCAGAGTGCATCATCCTGCCCAGGACAGAGGTAGTGGATGTCTTTCTCCACTGGTTCTGGAGGGGGATTTGTGCCCAGAGTGCTTCATCCTACCAAGGACACAGGTAGTGGATAACAGTCTCCACTGGTTCTGGAGGGGGCTTTGTGCCCAGAGTGCTTCATCGTGCCAAGGACAGAGGTAGTGCATGTCTTTCTCCACTGGTTCCGGAGGGGGCTTTGTGCCCAGAGTGCTTCATCCTGTCAAGGACTGAGGTAGTGGATGTCTTTCTCCACTGGTTCTGGAGGGGGCTTTGTGCCCAGAGTGCTTCATCCTGCCAAGGACAGAGGTAGTGGATAACAGTCTCCATTGGTTCTGGAGGGGGCTTTGTGCCCAGAGTGCTTCATCCTACCAAGGACAGAGGTAGTGGATGTCTTTCTCCACTGGTTCTGGAGGGGGCTTTGTGCCCAGAGTGCTTCATCCTACCAAGGACAGAGGTAGTGGATAACAGTCTCCACTGGTTCTGGAGGGGGCTTTGTGCCCAGAGTGCTTCATCCTGCCAAGGACAGAGGTAGCGGCTGAATCTCTCCACTGAAAGTGATGCATCATTGAAGCTGGCCAGGCTCCTGGAACTCACCACCAGCCTCGGACGACTGACCACTGGGCATGACAGCCATGTCTGCGGTGGTGCCACTGGCTCAGGATGTGGCGGGGCCGCTGGCGGTGCTGGCGGCGGTGTCATTCGTGGCGGTGCTTGCGGCAGGCTCAGTGGCAGCAGTGTTGGGAGCGGGCTCAGTGGCAGCGGTGCTGGCGGCGGGCTCAGTGGCAGTGGTGCTGGCGGCTGGCTCAGTGACAGCGGTGCTGGCGGCGGGCTCAGTGGCAGCGGTGCTGATGGCGGGCTCAGTGGCAGCGGTGCTGGTGGTGGGCTCAGTGGCAGTGGGGCTGGCGGCGGACTCAGTGGCAGTGGTGCTGGTGGTGGGCTCAGTGACTGCGGTGCTGGTGGTGGGCTCAGTGGCAGCGGTGCTTGCGGCGGGCACAGTGACTGCGGTGCTTGCGGCGGGCTCGGTGGCAGTGGTGCTGGCGGTGGGCTCAGTGGCAGCAGTGCTGGTGGCTGGCTCAGTGGCAGCGGTGCTGGCGGTGGGCTCAGTGACTGCGGTGCTGGTGGCGGGTCTGTGGTGATGCAGATGGCAGTGCAGGTGGCGGCCTTCTCCGTCGTACAGGTTGGCGTAGACGTGGACAGAAGGTGTGACACAGGTCCCTCAGTCGGTGCCACCATGCCCTCTCCTGACCTGCCCTTCACTTTCTGGCCCTTCCCCACCTTGGATGGTGGTGCTACTGTCTTGCCACTATCCCCTTTCGGTTTCCCTGAGCCCTTGGTGGCAGGTGTCTTCGGCTTCTCCCTCCGAGATGTGGGCAACTTTTTAAGTTCAGCAGGTGGAGGAATGTCCTTGCCCTCGCCCCGAGGCACACTGGCAGCCCTGATGGTTGGCGCACTCCAATAGCCCGCAGTTGCTGGCACCACTGTGCCTGGTGATGTGGTGGCTGAGGTGCTGGGTTGGGACCTCGAAAGCCTGGCCCTAGGGGACGGGTAGGGGGGAGGTGTAGGGAAGAGGTCAATATTAGCCAGGAAAAGTTTTTTAGACACACTGGGTAGGGTAGATAGAGGGGGTTTGGAAGTGGAGGAAGCGGTAGTGATTGTAAAAGGTGTACGTCTGCTGAATTTGGGTGAAGGTGCATGGGCTGGAGGCTGTTGTGAGGTGGATGGCTGTTGGGTGGGTGTGTGCCTGCGTTTGTGTACTTTGGGAGGACGGCTCACAGACACACTGGGAGAGGACACAGGGCATGTGTGAATGGCAGTGGGGGTGGTGAGTGCACGTGAGCGGTGTGTGGTGATGGCCGTGCTGGTGATGAGGTAGTGGCTGAAGATGTAGTGCATACAGGTGTGAGTGGAGACGAGACTGGGAGGGAGGAGGGAGAAGTGGAGGAGGGGGACACAGTGGAGGCAGTGGCTGTTGGTATGTCTGCATGGGTATGATGCTTGTGTGAGTGCCTGTGGGATGTGTGGTGCTTATGTTTGCCTGCGCCACACTTGTGTGTTGAGGTGTGTGCATGCTGGTCTGATGGTGTGCTTGGGATAGTCTGAGGTACAGGAGATTGAATTTGGGTCAAGGAGGTTGGAGGGGGGAGGCTGGACACAGGGACAATGGCTGCCATCATTGCTGAGGCCAGAGCCTGAAATGCTCTCTGTTGGGCTGCCTGACCAGAATAAATGCCCTCCAGGTATGCATTTGTTTGATGCAAATGCCTCTCAACACCCTGGATGGCATTCAGAATGGTAGACTGCCCAACAGTGAGGGATCTCAGGAAGTTAATTGCCTCCTCACTGAGGGCAGCAGGGCTGACTGGGGCAGGGCCTGAGGTGCCTGGGGCGAAGGAGATGCCCACCCTCCTGGGTGAACGGGCACGGGACACACGCTGAGGGGCTGCTGGGAGGGCGGTGCTGGTAGGGGGGGTGGCGGCTATACCTGTGGATGTGGGGTCACAGAGGGGCCCACCACTGCAAGGGAGTTCCCATCAGAGGAGGAGTCGCTGTCGCTGGTCTCTGCTCCTGTCGCCGACGTGGAGCTCCCCTCGCCCTCCGTCCCACTGGTGGCTTCAGACTCCGTTGTCTCGCCCTCCAGGGCCAAGTGGGATGCGGCTCCCTCCTGCTTCGGTGCCACTGCTCCTCCGGCAGATGATGCTATTGCACACAAGAACAGGGAGACTACAAAAAGGGGGGAAAGACAGAAGAAAGAAATGTTCAGTGCATGCAATACCACTACCGTTGGCGGACACTACAGACACTGCAGACCTCAGCACTACGCCACGCACTAACAGTTCCTAGATTATTCACAAGGCTACGGGGTACAAGGCCTATGCCCGATTGCTGCACACATGGAAGTCACAGGAGCCTGACTAGGTGTAGATGGCTCTTACGACTGGTGGGGTTGAGGTGCCACATAGCCTGCCTCACAAGGGACCTTGCCTACAAACTTCGCCCTGGCCTAGGGGAACCCACTGCCCACCTCCCCCACCCAGACACCTTGTAATGCGCACAGAGTCAGATGAATGTGTCTGTACTCACCCCCTTGTGGCTGCTGAGATGCCCTCAAGCGCCCATCCAACTCCGGATACGCCACAGCCAGGATCCGGAACACCAGGGGGGTCATGGTGCGACGGGCACCCCTCCCATGTTGGGAGGCCATCCCCAGCTGGGCCTCCGCCGTCTTCTTGCTCCAGCGGCGAATGTCTTCCCATCTTTTCCGGCAGTGGGTGCTCCGTCTGTGGTGGACCCCCAGGGTCCTGACTTCCTTGGCGATGGCACGCCAAATATCCTTCTTCTGGTCGGCGCTGACCTAGAGGAACAGTACAGGGGAAAACGTAAATCTTTCACCATCCAGACCGTCATAGTCATTGACCCACGTTCCCACCCTTGCCCTGACGCACATATACTCACCGTCCGCACATGCAGGCCACAGTTCCCCCCCCATTTATCTTTCATCCACACCACTCCAACCAGGCATTGCCCATGCAGTATGCTCACAGTGTTCTCACCTGTTTGTCTGGAGGACCATAGAGTAGCGTGTACTGGGGGAGGACCCCATCCACTAACTTCTCCAACCCCTCCGAAGTGAAGGCAGGGGCCCTTTCTCTTGACACATGAGCCATCGTCGCTTCCAGACTGAGGTTACAGCAGCACTTGCAGTTCAACTCCTGTTGAAGGTCAGGTATCAAGTAAGTGAACAGATAGCAAATGGTGGTTACGTCCACGGTGGTGCGTCACCGCCGGCGTACATCGTCATTGGCTCCTCGGACCCATAGTGTCCAATGTTAACCAATGCTGGATTGCGCTGCGGTCTTCGACCGCCTACCGCGACGGTGTTGAACGCCAGCGCAGTTACCTCATATCCCCTTGTCCCACCTTACAGGTCAGGCAGCCGCCATTTCAGGGGACCTCATGGCAAGAATAATAACTGCGTCACACCTGTATAAGCTAGGAATACGGACAGACAAAGGCACGTAGAGAAAATGTAATGTTTTTGAAAAACAGCATTGTGATACCTAAGTGTTGTATGACCCTCTGCTCACCGTTCTCCTCCATAGGGCATGTCCGCTGGGGCAGGTGATGAGATGGCGGCATCCTCCAGTGTACAGACCGCTGGTGGACCTGTCAACAATGGATGAGAGACACGTAATAATCACCTACAGACTTGATCGTGCAACAATACATGAACTGCGTGCCCAGTTGGAGCCAGACCTGATGTCAGCTATCCGCCATCCGACAGGGATCCCCCCTCTAGTGCAGGTCCTGTCAGTACTCCATTTCCTGGCAAGTGGGTCTTTTCAAACACCAGTGGCTATTTCATCAGGGATGTCCCAGCCAATGTTCTCCAACGTGTTGTCCAGAGTGTTGTCTGCCCTGCTGAAACACATGCACAGCTACATCATTTTCCCTCAGGTGGAGGATTTGCCTACAGTGAAAGGTGACTTCTATGCCCTGGGACATATCCCCAACATCATAGGTGCCATTGATGGGACACATGTGGCCTTGGTTCCCACCGCAGGAGTGAACAGGTGTACAGAAACAGGAAGAGCTACCATTCAATGAATGTGCAGATGGTGTGTTTGGCCGAACAGTACATCTCCCATGTGAATGCCAAGTTTCCTGGCTCTGTGCATTGCGCTTACATTCTGAGGAATAGCAGCATCCCTTATGTGATGGGGCAACTCCAGAGGCACTTTGTGTGGCTAATAGGTGAGGACAAGGACCCTATACCCTGTGAATAGTTGTCTGGGTCTGGGGTTGTCCCTATGGGTTAGTGTGTGTCTAACAGTTGCCCATCAACATTTGCAGGTGACTCTGGTTACCCCAACCTGTTGTGGCTACTGACCCCAGTGAGAAATCCCAGGACAAGGGCAGAGGAACGTTACAATGAGGCACCTGGGCGAACTAGGAGGATTATAGAAAGAACCTTCGGCCTCCTGAAGGCCAGGTTCCGGTGCCTCCATATGACAGGTGGTTCTCTCTGCTACTCACCAAAGAAGGTGTGCCAGATCATCATGGCCTGCTGTATGCTGCACAACCTGGCTTTGCGTTGACAGGTTCCTTTTCTGCAGGAGGATGGTCCAGCTCGAGGTCTTGTGGCAGCTGTGGAGCCTGTGGACAGTGAAGAAGAGGATGCAAAAGAAGAGGATGTCGACAACAGAAACAATGTTATCCAGCAACACTTCCAGTGAGACACAGGTAAGAAGATATCACTGCCTCACACATCTCATACTATTGTTTAAACTATCATAGGTCTATCACTTTCACCCAGTGTATGGACCCTGACTTGTCACTTTGGCTTTCCATTTCACAGGTGTGGGTCCCACAGTGTGACCTCTGCTATATTTCCTCATGGACTAGAGCTGTGTAACATCGGTATGTTGACAATAATATTGACATTGCTATTTTCCATAGTTATTGTAAATACACATTTGTGAAAGCACAGACTGACTCCAGATTGTTTTGTGATTGATGTGTGTTTATTTTTGTGCAAATAAGTGGAGGGGGTTGTAAAATGGTCAGCGGTGATGGTGGAGGAATGTCCATGGAAGAGTCCAGTCTATTTGTTTTACAGATGCATTGTCCAAAGGGGCATAGGAAGTGGAGCTATGGCAGTTTAAGGATGGACAGGGTGACAAAGTGGGACAGAAGGATGACATTCAGGGGGTCTCATTTCCTGGCAGGGGTCTTGGCAATGTTCTCTGTCTTGTTCCTGGATTTCAGGGACCGTTTGCGGGGTGGCTCTCCATCTGTAGGGGGTGGGGTGCTGGTGTTGTGGCCCTGTGGCGGTGCCTCCTGTCCACTAGCGCCGGAGGAGGTGGTGGCCTGTTCATCATCCAGGCTAGTGTCAGGGGCCCCTTGTTGTGCCACAGTGTCCCTCCTGGTGTTGACTAGGTCCTGCAGCACCCCTACAGTGGTGACCAGGGTGGTGTTGATGGACTTGAGTTCCTCACTGATCCCCAGATAGTGTTCCACCTGCAGCCGCTGGGTCTCCTGAAAGTTGGCCAGTACCGTTGCCATTGTCTCCTGGGAATGATGGTACGCTCCCATGATGTTGGAGAGGGCCTCGTGGAGAGTGGGTTCCCTGGGCCTGTCCTCCCCCTGTCGCACAGCAGTCCTCCCAGTTCCCCTGTTTTCCTGTGCCTCTGTCCCCTGAACCATGTGCCCACTGCCACTTCCCCCAGGTCCCTTATATTCTTGGGGTGGTGGGTTTGCCTGGGTTCCCTGTAGTGGTGGACACACTGCTGCTTCATGTGTCCTGGGGACAGAGGGATTCGCCCGCTGGGTGGGTGCTGTGCTGGTGTTTCCTGAGGGGGGAGGCTTTGTGGTGGCTTGTGCCAGTGTCAGGGGAACCGACTGTCCAGAGGTCCCAGATGGGCTGGGCTGGTCATCTTGATCCAGTTGTACAGAGCTGCTGTCATCACTGTGGGCCTCTTCTGTGGGGGGAGTGGACATGTCTGAAACCTCCTGTCCGGTGACGTTGGGTAGGGGTCCTGCAGGGGTGTAAAGGCATGATTATTGCATCTGTGTGTGCCATTGTGTGCAATTGGTGAGTGACCCTGTACTCCAGTGCTTGCATTCATTTCAAGGTCCTTGTGTGATATTTGGTTTGGGGTCTGTGTGGGTATCTGTAGTGGACATACTTTGGTGATGGGTGTCCATGCTTTGGTGCTGCATGCAGGGCTTGATGTTGGGATGGGTGGTTTGTGATAGTGAGACATATGTGAGGTGTTGGAGCGATGGGGGTGAGGGTGAGGGTGGGGTATGTGATGGCATGCAGGTAGGGTGGGGGATATAATAGTTAAGATCTGACTTACCAGAGTCCATTCCTCCTGCTACTCCTGTGAGGCCCTCAGAATGCAGTATTGTCAAGACTTGCTCCTCCCATGTTGTTAGATGTAGGGGAGGAGGTGGGGATCCACCACCAGTCCTCCGTACTGCAATCTGGTGTCTTGAGACCACGGAACACACCTTCCACCGTAGGTCATTCCACCTCTTCCTGATGTCATCCCGTGTTCTTGGATGCTGTCCCACTGCGTTGACCCTGTCGACAATTCTTTGCCATAGCTCCATCTTCCTAGCAATGGAGGTGTGCTGCACCTGTGATCCGAATAGCTGTGGCTCTACCCGGAAGATTTCCTCCACCATGACCCTGATCTGCTCCACTGAGAACCTGGGGTGTCATTGTGGTGCCATGATGTGGTGTGGGTGATGTGTGGGGTGGGGTGTGTTGTGATGTGTGAGGGGATGTGTTTGTGTGTGTTGTCTGAGGTACGTGGATGTTGTGTGAGTGATGATGTTGTGTGTCTGTGGATGCAAGTGTTGTTTCTGGTGGTGTCTCTCTCTGGCCTTCTTTCGCAATTATGGTCATAAGGGTTTGTGGGTGATGTGGGTGTGTGTTTTTTATATTGGATTGGGTGTGTGGGAGTGGTGTGTATATGTGTATCAGGTGTATGTATTTTGAATTGTCCAATGTGGTTGTGTTTTGTAAATGTGTGTGTATTTTGAGCGCGGCGGTGTGTACGCCAATGGAATACCGCAGTTGAAAGGCCGCTGCGTGGATTTGTGGCTTGTGATAGTGTGGGCGTATTCCTGTTGGCGTGACGGTGGAGGTTTTCTTATCGCCAGTTTATCACTGACCTTGTGTGGCAGACTTGTGTGGGTGTCTGGATTTTGGCAGATTCCAAGCTGTGGGTCGTAATAGCTGTAGCGGATTTCTGCCGCCGCAGCGGTGTGTAGGCAGTCCTCTGCACAGCAGTAAGCGGGATTTACCGCCAATGTTGTAATGAGGGCAATAGTAATGTGTTTTGTATGTCCTGACAGTGAAATCTTGCTAAATTAGTTTTTCACTTTTGCAAGGTCTGTCCCTTCCATAGGTTAACATGGGGGCTACCTTTAAATCTGATTAATGTGTAGATTCCCTTTGGGAGCGCATGGACATGTGGAGTTTGGGGTCTCTGAGCTCACAATTTAAAAATACATCTTTTAGTAAAGTTGATTTTAAGATTGTGCGTTTGAAAATGCCACTTTTATAAAGTGAGCATTTTCTTGCTTACACCATTTCTGTGACTCTGTTCCTGTTTGTGGATTCCCTGTCTGGGTCAGTTTGACAGTTGGGCTGGTTGCACCTCACACTAGATAGTGACACAAAAGGAGCTGGAGTGTAGTCTGCATTTCCTGATGAGCCATCTGTGCTAGCAGGGAGGGCAAGAGTGGTCACTTACACCTGAAAGGGCTGTGCCTGTCCTCACACAATGCAGTCTCCGACCCCCTGGTGAGTGTCTGGGTCCTGGCCTGGGCAAGGCAGGATTTTGCATTCAAAAGAGACTTTACTTTGAAGTAGGCCTACTTCAAAGGAGAAATTGGGTATAAGAAGGGCACCCACAACCACAAACTTTAGAACACTTCTGAAACAAGAGGAACCTTTGCCTGGAGAAGAGCTGAAGAGCTGAGGAGAAGTGTTGCCCTGCCTGTGCTTTGTGGAGCTATCCTGCAGTTGCTGCTTCTGCCAGAGTAAGAGGGCAAAGACTGGACTTTGTGTGCCTTCCAGCTTGTGAAGAAATCTCCAAGGGCTTGATTTGAGTTGTTTGAAGTCTCAGGGACAGCAAAGACTTCTGTCTGCCAGCACCTGGAGTCTCTGGAGTGACTCCTGCTCTGACAAGTGGTGCCCTATCCATTCCCTGGGCCCTTGAAAGGAAAGCTGGTGGAAATCCAAGCGGACGACTTCGGACTGACGCCGCTGCTGAATCCGGTGATGCCTCCTGCAACCGACTCCGTGATCTTCGCTGGAAAGTGATGACCCTGGCAGGCCCGATGCCGCTGCAGCCCCACTCGGTGGAAGTTGCCACACCACGTCGTGACTGAAGCCGCTCGAAGTGCGCGGAGTCAACGTTTCACACACTACCCCTACTTTGCGCATCAACTTGTTTTCACCCTTCACGAAAGGTACTGTACTTGGGGGTCTACGCGACTCCGTGTCCGGCGCCGCTGGTGTTGGCTTGTTGGGAACTACTCGGTCATGATGCCGTCTTAACACCTCATCGAAGCATTTTGTGTTTCTAAGCACTATTTATGAGTTTAATCTTTAAAAATTCATGACTTGTGTATGTCAGATTTTTGTTGTTTTGGTCTTGTTTTGTTTAGAAAAATATTTCCTATTTTTTCTAAACTGGGGTTGTGTCATTTTGTAGTGTTTTCATTGAGTTACTGTGTGTGTTGGTTCTAATACTTTACTCCTAGCACTCTGAAGTTAAGCCTACTGCTCTGCCAAGCTACCAAGGGGGTAAGCAGGGGTAAGCTGAGGGTGATTCTCTTTTACCCTGACTAGAGTGAGGGTCCTTGCTTGAACAGGGGTTCACCTGACTGTCAACCAAAGACCCTATTTCTAACACGATCGTACTGCCAACAGGCTGGCGGTACAAATCGCCATATTCTGACTGCGACCGGTGGTTTACCGCCATGGTTGTCCCGGCGGTCAGAATCCGCCAGGCAGCGCTGTTTGCAGCGCTGCCCTGGGGATTTTAACCCCCCTTCCCGCCAGCCTGTCCATCGCGGAAAGGCTTGCGGTAAGGGGAGTCGCTGGGGCCCCTTGGCATGGGCAGTGCAGGGGCCCCTAGTCACAGCCCCATCGCGGGCAGACAGTGAAAAGCGCGATGGGTGCTGCTGCTCCCTCCGCACTGCCACATTGCCGCCGGCTCAATTAGGAGCCGGCTGGAATGTTATGGGCGACATCCCCGCTGGGCCCAGCGGGGATGTCCAAATGAGGCTGACTGGTTGTTTAGCCTTGGCTGTCGGCCTTGTCCGACCGCCAAGGTTGTAATGAGGGCCTATATATCCTACCTTAACCATACACTGCACCCTGCCCTTGGGCTACCTAGGGCCTACCTTAGGGGTGTCTGACATGTAAGAAAAGGGAAGGTTTAGGCCTGGCAAGTGGGTACACTTGCCGAGTCGAATTTACATTTAAAACTGCACACACAGACACTGCAGTGGCAGGGCTGAGACATGATTACAGAGCTACTTATGTGGGTGGCACAACCAGTGCTGCAGGCCCACTAGTAGCATTTAAGTTACAGGCCCTGGACCCTCTAATGCACTTTACTAGGGCCTTACTAGTGAACCAAATATGCCCATCATGGATAAGCCAATTACATAAACATTTTGTAAAGGAACACTTGCACTTAAGCACTGGTTAGCAGTGGTAAAGTGCCCAGAGTAACAAAAACTGCAAAATAAGAGTCCAGCACACATCAACAACCTGGGGAACAGAGGCAAAAAGTTAAGGGAGACCACGCCAAGGATGAAAAGGCACTAGGCCTATGCACACTAGTGAGGTGCCATTTTTATAGGGAGACTTGGGGGAATGCTGGGTGGAAGGAAGTTTGTGGCTCCCCTCAGATTCCAGAATTGTCCATCACCGAAATGTGAGGGGAAAAAGTGTTGTTTTCTCCAAATTTTGAGGTTTGCAAAGGATTCTGGGTAATATTACCTGGTGAGGTAATCCCATTCTGAATTTCCTTTGATGTCAAATTTTCAAAAATGTATGGGTTTGCTAGGTTTGCAAATTCAGAATGTGGTGACTTGTGGGGCAGTCACCAGGTTCTATTACTCAAAATCCATTGCAAACCTCTAAATTTGGCAAAAAAACACTTTTTCCAGGTCACCCTCTTCTAAATTTCCCTAAATGTCTAGTTTTTAAAAATGTTTAGGTTTGGTAGGTTTCCCTAGGTGCTGTTTGAGATAGAGGACAAGGACCACAGCTAGGCACTTTGGAAAAAACCTGTCAGTTTTCTTTGGGAAAATATGATGTGTCCATGTTGTGATTTGGGGCATTTCCTGTCGCAGACACTAGGCCTACCCACACACGTGAGGTACCATTTTTATCAGGAGACCTAGAGGGACGCTGGTTAGAATTAGGTTTGTGGCTCCCCTCACATTCTAGAACTTTCCATCACCGATATGTGAGGAAAAAGTGTTTTGTTGCCACATTTTGAGGTTTGCAAAGGATTCTGGGTAATAGAACATGGTGAGAGCCCCACAAGTCACCCCATTCTGAATTCCCACAGACGTCTAGTTTTAGAAAATGTACAGGTTTGCTAGGTTTCTCTAGGTGCCGGATAGGATAGAAGCCAAAATCCAAAGATAGGCACTTTGCAAATAACAGGTCAGTTTTCTTTGGGAAAATGTTATGTTTCCACTTTGTATTTTAGGGCATTTCCTGTCGTGGGCACTAGACCTACCCACACAAGTGAGGTACCATTTTTATCGGGAGAAGGGGGGTAATGATGGGTAGAGGAAAGTTTGTGGCTCTATTCATATTCCAGAACTTTGCAGCGCCAAAATGTTATGAAAAGGTTTTTTTTGCCACATTGTGAGGTTTACAAAGAATTCTGAATAATAGGTATCTGGTGAGGGCCCTACAAGTCAGCCCATCCTAGATTCCCCTAGGTGTCTAGTTTAGAAAGATGCACAGGTTTGGTAGGTTTCTATAGGTGCTTGCTGAGCTACAGGCCAAAATCCACAGCTAGGCAATTTCCCAAAAACACGTCATATTTCAATGTTAAAATGGGATGTGTGCATGTTGCAGTTCCTGTCGCGGGCATTAAGCCTACCAACACAAGTGGGGTACCATTTCTATCAGGAGATTTGGGGGAACAGAGAATAGAAGAACAAGTGTTATTGCCCCTTGTCTTTCTCTACATTTTTTCCTTCCAAATGTAAGAATTCAGAGATGTGCAAATAACCACTGCTTCTCTACACCTTATCTTGTGCCCATTGTGAAAATACAAAAGTTTCCTTGATGCCTATTTTTCACTCTTTCTATTTTACCAAATAAATTGCTGAATACCTGGTATACAATGAAAACCCATTAAAAGGTGCAGCTCATTTATTGGTGCTGGGTACCTAGGGTTCTTGTTTAACCTACACGCCCTATGTATCCCCACAACCAGAAGAGTCCAGCAGATGCGACATATATTGCTGTTGAAAATTGGACACTGCAAAGAAAAAGTTACACAGTAAAACAGTTAGAAAAATGTCTGTTTTTTCACCTCAATTTCAGTTTTTTTTAAATTTCAGCTGTTATTTTGTGTAGGAAAACCTTGTAGGATCTACACAAATTACCCCTTGCTGAATTCAGAATTTTGTTTACTGTTCAGAAACATTTAGTTGTCCAGGACCCAGACTTGGTTTTATAGCCATTTCTGTCACTAACTGGAAGGAGGCTAAAAGCACAAAAAGATAGTAAAAATGGGGTGTGTCCCAGTAAAATGCCAAAACTGTGTTAAAAATGTGTGACAGTTCTTGAAAGCTGGGAAGATGGTGATTGTAGAACAGCCAACCCATTTTCAGGGGAAAAAACACATGCTTTCTTCTGCAGCACTTTTTTCCCGTTGTATGCAAAAAATCCAAATTTTAGCTGTATTTTGGCAAATTCTTGGTCTCCTTCAGGGGAACCCACTAACCCTAGGTACCTCTAGAATCCCTAGGATGTTGAAAAAAAGAACGCAAATTTGGCATGGGTAGCTTATGTGGAAAATAAGCTATGAGGGCATGAGCTCAAACTGCCCCAAATAGCCAAAAAAAGGCTTGGCTCATGAGGGTGAAAAGGCCTGGCAGCGAAGGGGTTAAAGTCCACCACGTTTCCCAATATGCTCATATTGGAGTTAGAATAGTAAATTTGCATTGTTTATTTATTTACTTTGAAATATTTATTATAGTCAATTTGAATTATCAATCAAATTTTTTGTCTGTTAAAATACGTTTTATTCAGATTGGTATTTTAAATTTGCTATAATAATATTTAGAAAAAATGTTACTAAAGAATGAATGTTTTTGTGTTAGGGAGGTTAAAATGTAGGTTTTTTTTTTGTATTTAAAAAAAATAAAAGTTGAGTTTCTGCTTTTCCAGGCTAGAGATGGTTGGCCTATGTTGTTAGTAAAGAGTCTTACTTTTAATGCTTGTAGTTCATGCTATCGAGTCTAGATATGGTTGGCCTATGTTGTTAGTACAGAGTCTTACTTTCAATGCTTGGAGTTTGTGCATTTGTTTAGTTTGTTTGGAGATGTATGTTTTGAGTTGGATTAGGGATTGTTTTATTCTGAGCTCCTGCTTCCTTTATTCTTAGCTGCTGGTTCCATTCTTCTTTTTGAAGTATTTCTAGGAATTTGTATGGTGGCTTCTTCTAAATGTTCTGGGAAGAAATTTTGCCACCATTCCACTGCGTTATTTGTCTATTCTTCTTGGGACATGGTTCTGTCATGCTTTCATTCCAACATGGAATATAAAGCTTTGATTTGAGTCTGTTGTCTGACCTGTGCCAAGAACCAACTCAAGTATCCTCAAAAGCATCCATTAGTGGAGCTAGTTTTGTTTCACGTTGTTGATAATATGAGGATTCAAATAGGATATCTTAGTGTGCAGAGACTTTTGTTACAGGGACATATGCTAAAGCTATTAGCTTTTTAATTTCAAGTGCAAATTCTAGGTTAGATGCATATTCTATGATCAGAGTGGATTTTTGTAGGTGCCTCCACAGGCTCTAGTTAAAGTTCTAGTAGAAGTCCTGAACTGCAGCTTTTGTGAACTTATATTGGCCTCTTTGAGGTCCTGTACAATATTTCTGACTTCTATTTCAATAACAATAGGGGATGGTTATGTTCTCTAACACTTTCCACTATTTCATTTTTAGTGGAGGCCCTGCCATAGCATGGCTTTGAGTAATATGTTGTGTGTTATCTCCTTACTAATAATATATTCCTCATAATTTAATAATACATTCCCTTCTGGAGTTAGATGTATTGTGCCATTTCTAATATTTTATTTGCAGTCATTGTGTTCTGTCTGCTTACCTAGATACCAGGACACTGTGTGCTCCACATGCTTGGTGGCCTCTGTGCTCTACTTCCTAGGCCCTGTGTTTTATTTGCTCTTCTTAAGCCGACATGTCCCTGTTCCCTAAGTCTCCGGTCTCTGGGTCTCCTTCTTTGCTTCTCAGGCCTGTTTGCTCATGTACTCTCTGTGCACGCTAGGTCTTCTGGTCCCTGTGCTCTCTGCATCCTCTGTGGGCCTTCTGGTCTATGCTTTCTCTGTGCTACTTAGGACTACTGATCCCTGTGCTCTCCCTATATGTTTGAGGCCTACTGAGCTCATAAAGCACCAACTAACCATTATAACTACACAATGAGGTTCTTTGGTTGGGAATGGAGAGCTTACTTTGTTTTGAAATAAAGGTGTGGGATACACTAAGAATAATGGAAGCTGAAGAAAAAGGGCAAATAGCATTGATGATGACATTTCAATAAAGAAGCATGTTACCTCACATGTCCAGTGTACAAACACAGACCTTTTACAGACACCCATGAAAGGCGGGAGCATAGAGAAGAGCACAAGCACAGATATATTCTGACAACTGAATGGAATCTGGACAACTAGTGGCAGTGGCTCACAATTTGGATATTGTGTCAATACATTATGATCTTCAATTGGTGCCTGTGTTGCTGAAATGTGAATTAACCTTAAAAAAACAAAAGACAAGAGGTGTCTGGCAAAACAGGAACAGTTTGTTTAATTAAACATTACAGCAGGGAGAGCAGTTACAGAACCGGGTTCTAAGGACCGTGTCTCCATGCAGTTTGGAGTGGAGTTTCATATGTTTCATATAAATAATTAAAACTTTCCTTTCTTGGTTAAGAATGTGAATTGTTGTCATGCAGTCATAAATAAGGTCCTGATAATAAATTCAAGTGGGCCTTGACCCTGCATGCTCACAGTGTGGGCCAGAGAGTATTTGTCCAGACATCCGGTCTGAGGGATGCGTGGTCACTGTGTGTTGTTGTGCATGCTGTGTTCTGATTTGTAAAGTGTTCCTAACTACACGTGGCATCTAACTTTATAGTGTTCTTGGGAATGCACGCGTTCCTCTGGCCATGTGTTTTTTTATTGGGGCCAATCTCCTGGGACCATGGTGGTATTTTTGTGCTATCTGTGGGATTGGATCTAAGTTTCCTGTTTGCGTGTTTGTCTGCTGGCTGCACGCCACACCACCTATAACCTGTCAGTCAGTAACCTCAGGCCTAGGACTCAGAGCCTGCCTGACCACGTATCGTTGTGCCGGGGTTGATGAAGAGTTCACATCAGGGGAATCTAATAATGTGCTGTCACTTCATTCTTATATATGAATGTATTGTTTTGTACATATACATTGACTATTTCAATATTAACATTCCCCTGTCTAGTTGAATTTTCAGCTACACCATCCAACCCATATGTCATGGCAGTCACATTGTTGGGAGCTTGTTGTCCCACTTCCCTAGCTACTTGCATTCTACACAATTTGAGGACTGCGTATTTACAGTAGGAGTTCCCCACTTGCAGGGAACCACACAAAAACAGTCCTACGATGAAAATGAGCGACAATGATGTGCATAGATTTCTCAGCCACTAGAAGCTGGGAGAACCAGTTAATGAACTACTCCTCCTCAGGGGCACCTCCCTTGTCATGCATGTCTTTTTGTAGTCAGTTCAATGCTTGGATGACAAGAGTCAGAGTTCCATTGTGCATGCCATTGTCAAGTATGAACGTACAGCAAGATGTACCAATCTTCATGCATATCTCACTCTCCATTGTGGTCTTCAAGTCCAACACATACCGATATTGCATCACCTTTAAGCGGATGGCTCTTAGTTATTCCTTGATTGCAGTAAGACCAAGCTCAGTGATGCTCAACATTTTGAGCATTTCTTACCTGGTTATTTTTAGAACCAGCAGGTGTTCTCTTTTGTCTGCAAGGTGAAGAAGGGTAGGGACCCTCCTGCTGACACTTGTATGATGGTGAACAATCTGAAATCCTTTGGAATGTCCTTGTACTAAGCCTAGCCAAAATAATCAGCAGTTCTTTTCTCTTGAGCCTGATGCAACAGTCTTCTTCTTCCTTAGCTGGTGTTGGTACAATTCTGACAGATCTTCTCTGGGAATGACCAGGGTTGGGGTGTGTATGGTGATGAGGGAGCAGAAGCCACGCCATCCAAGGACAATCTGAGTGTATGCAAATTTGCTTCATCACCAGTAAGTGCCCATCAGCGTGTAGGGGGCCCATTGCATGTCCAGAATGTGCAGGATTGTGCCACAGTTTTAATTTCTACTCAGGGAAACTGTTCAGCATGAGTTTCCATAAAATTAGGGACTGTCATTTCCCCTCTATCCATGTATACCTATCTATCTCAGTGTCCCCGATTTCCTGACACGGGGTGTTTATGCTGTTATTCAACCCTCTTCTATGAGACCCATTTCCCTTTGTATCATTGAGGTGGATGGCCCTGTACTGAAACTCCATGTCTGGGATCTACTTGTTGTTAATGAAGACAGCCCCAGATACGCTAAGGGCCACCCTGGGACAACAGTTGGGAGTGGGAGTGGATGTGTTTGTGCATCAATTAGATGGTTTTGCTCCTTCCAAGAATGTTTGGGGGAAAGCTCTCGGGCCCAAACAGTATTATGCCCTATAGTGCCATTCCTGCATACCCTTTCTAGCTCAATTCCGACATAGCTAGGCTCAGTGAGAAGGTACGATGCTGTAGGATTGGTCTCAAAGTGGGTCAGACATTTGTACTACCTTGTGGGGCTTTACTCTGTTAGGCTGTATCTTGGCCCTAATGCTACATAGTTAATGATGGAAAATACATTTTCATTTTTCAGGGGCTACCCCTTGGGATAAGTAAAGCCTATCTGTGCCTACTGCATGTGGTATCAGCGAACAGACGTAACATGACCTGGCTGATATCTTGGAACCCATGATGGTCATGTGCTGATAGCACATGTTGGGTGAGCGGGGGCTGTGTATTGGGTGTGGAATGCTGGTGTTGTGTTCAGTGTAATCATAAGTAACATGGAAGAGGTCTCTATGCAAGGGCGGTGGCAATTTCTGAATAAACTCCATAAGACTCAGCTGTTCTTTGGAAATGCATGGATGCGATACTACCCCTAATAAACAGAGTGTATAAATGTATAAAAACATATAACTTGTAGAACATTGTAGGTCTTCAGATGATTCCATCAGATGTGTCTGTAGTCCATGGTGATGGGAGTTTCTTGTTTGAAAAAAAAAATCTTTAGAGCTGGTTGTGGTTGAGGATCACATTGGGGTTATTGATGTGGAAAGTTCTTGGAGTGGGTTGTGACTCTCAATCCAATTGGGGGTATTGGTGCAGCCACTGAGAAAGTCATGGTCCACTGTACAGGTGGTGCACTTAGCAGCTCATCTATAGACCTGTTGGATAAGATTGAGGTTTGGTTGCTATAAAAGAAAAATCATTGCATCCTTACATGTGTTGCTAGCAATTATTTCCTAAGAATTTCCTGCGTTGTCATAATTCCAGTAAGGCACCTGAAGGTGGCCTCAATCGAGGTATCTAATTTGGAAAAAATAGATTATTGCCCTTGAACATTTTGATTTTATGGATTGTTGGGCCTCCTCCCTCTCTGTGCCTGACTAGGTGTATGGCTGTAAGAATGTTTTACAGTGTGATCTCAGGAGCATATAGATCATTTCAATTGTTAACTAGTGCTCTGTTGGCATCACCAGCCCTCAAGTACCCTAGTGTGTGCATGGGGTGCCATCGCTGTGGGTGGTGTTTTCAACCTACACATGCACAGGGGATGTATAAAGAGTAGGCGTGTCACACTGAATGTTGTTCGGTGATCATAATGTGCCCTGAGGTCACTTGTGTACTCTTTTAGTCCTGGCACCTGCTGTGTAACATGACAGCCCCTGGTGGTACTAGGTGTCTACGATGTATTTTTTCTAGAGACACCTATTTGGGCTAGAATTGGGAATCTTTTATTGGTCTTTATGCACTCCCCTAGGCCTTCGCATCATTTTTTGTCTCAACTGCTGTGAAAGGGAGGGCATTGGAGAGCTGTTCTGTGGCCTCCAAGTGCCTGATATTTCAGTGTATGGCTCCCACCAGACGGTATGTGTTGGCTGATTTCTAGGCCTGATCCAAGAGAGAGCACATTTCTGTGTTCTACTCTGCTCAGAGCCATGGTGGGTGTTTTGGACTCCCTTTCTCCAGCACCCTCTTGTCCTTGGACCATCCATTTCCCGGGATTTTGAACTTGTGTCCAATGTGGCCTCCTCGAAGGTAGTCTTTTTCAAATTGTGTTGGACCAGCATAGCAGTGTCAATCTGGACCTGTTCTTGTTATTCCTAGGCCTGGGCTGGTTTCACAGAGTCTAACTCCACCGAATTCTGTGGAGTTAAAAAAAAACTCTGTGGAATTCTGCCAGGCAGAGTTCTGTGACAAACGGAGTTCTGGATGCGCCCAATCTTGTGGGTGCTAAGCAGATTCAAGCCTGGTCAGCCGGGCCCAACCGTGCTTAGCACTTCGAAGATCAGCCGCATTCAAGAGAGGGCCTTGACAGTGAAAACGGTGGTTTCAGGCCTCTTGTACACGGGCCTGTCTTGTGTGCAGTGCATACAGGAGAGGATGGGGCACAAGAGGCCTGAAACAGCAGCTTTCTTTCACTAGCTATGGCCCTGGCCTGAATTCAGGCCAGGACCGCAGGCAGTGAAAGCTGCCAGGCCTCTTGTGCAATGACCTGTCCCATATGCACTGCACACAGGACAGGCCGGTGCATAAGAGGCCTCAAACAGCAGCTTTCACTGCCTACAGCCCTGGCCTGAATTCAGGTCAGGGCCGTTGGTAAGTGAAAGCTGCAGTTTCAGTCCTTGTTTGTGCACCAATGTGCACAAACAATGACACAAAAAGAGAAGAGGTCTTACGTTGGTATTCCAAGGGGGGTCCTCCTCTCTGAGGAGTCCTCCTCAGTGCAGGTGCCTTCCTCTTCTGCTCCGGTGAGTGCTACAACCCAGTTATGGCTGCACAGCACAAGTGCACTCTGTTTTTCTGACAACTCAGCGCTCGAAGGGGAGAGCGGGGTTCCAAAAACTCTATTAGCTCCACCAGCAGGGCGGAGCACCCAGCACACCCCTAGTTTTTCCCTGTCCTTTTCCTGTTTCTTTTTGTGAAAATGTCAAATATAGGAGCTTGTATGCCCAGCCCTACTACGCTGTCCAATCCACATTTCAGTGCGCAGCCCCTTTTTGAAGATACTACAAAAGAATATGACATGTGGGCCCGTATTCATCCACGGCTGTCTTGTCTCCTGTTCCCACTCTCCTCTCATCTTATCCAGAACATTGGTTATGGTCTCCCTACGTTTCATGGTTTCTGCAATTAACCCTCCTGCATCTGGGCAGTCAGGGAACATTTCCCTCAGGGCTGTTCAGATTTGATGCCTTTATGAAATGAATGCAGACCCGTCATGCTGGGTCTTTGTCTGCTCTCTGATGATACTGCTTAGCAGACTTTTAACATTGCTTATTGCTAGGTTTATTCTCACAGTGTTCTTCTCAAAGCATGAGATCCAGTTCCCCACCCCAATTAACAATGGTGGCAGTTTGGCTCTCAGCACTTCCTTATCCATCTGAGCTAATGGCACATACATGGTACGTGACATGCCCTTCTGTTGTAGTGGGCATATTCTTGTTTTGGGCAGCTCCACTGGTTTCTCTTCACCACAGCGTTCCCATCACCTTAGACAATCCTGCATATAACAGAGGTTCCACTTAGGATCACCCCCTCCATGCTGGATGCAGCCTTCAGCAACAGCTATGTCCACTGGTTCGGAGGATCTCTCCTCCAGCCAGAGTGTATCATACTGTTCACTTGCTTCAGCCCAGCGGGCAAAGGGTCGCACAAATATCTTGCCTTCCTCTCAAGCTACTATCTCTCTTGGGGTTAGTTCATTTGTCCTGCCCATTTGGAAGGGGTATTGAATGCTTTCATCGCTCCTCCCCTGATGTGCAGATAATGGTGCCAACTTGGTTCTCCTGTGCCTAAGCTGAGTTTACATTAGACTCCCTTGGTCTCTAATTTCCTCGTCAACTCTTCTCCTTTGTTGGCACTTGGGTGAGACTCGGGCCCCAGTCTAAAGTCTCTCTGCTAATTCTACCTCTGATTCTTCCTCAACCAGGGCTCTGTACCTACCCCTCTCTCCTCAGGTGGAGGGTGCGCTGCTATACTCTCTTGTTGTGCTTCCAAGGTGCAAGCAAGATCTCACTCTCTCTTTAGTTCATGCCTTTTCTCTTAATCCCACCTAGATTGCCTTCTTCGCTCCAGGCTATGTGCTGTTCTTCGTAGATGGGACCTGCCCTCAAACTTGCTTTCTGTTGTTTCTATGGCTACCTGAGTGTACCCTGTGACTCCCTCCTCCTCATTGGATTTCGGAGACCTGGGACCCCTTTTCTCACGGGCACTAGTTGTCTCACTGTTCAGAACAGCTATAAATCTCCTTGTCTCTTGGGTGTGTTCCCCAGAACCAGTGGGAGTGTGTGTTCTCCATGTCACCGAGGTTCAGTGGGCTGAAGGAGATGGGTGGGGGGGCAAACCTTGGGGAGCTCTAGTGCTGGACTGGGATGGTGCTGTGAATGCCTGAGCTTGTTGGCCTGTTAGTCTGTCATGCCTAGACCTAATAGCTTGTTTTTTAGTAGGGTCCCCTTGGGCTCCCTCAATCGGCAGATTGGTGTAACCTAATGCAGAGATAGCAAGCATCAGGAAGAGCACCTCCATGTTTCCATAAGGCAGGGGAGGTATTGGTGCCTTGCTTGCTGACTCGGGGGCGGGCCTTCTCCAAGATGGTCCACACTACTGGTAAAGCTTCTCTCCTGCCCTTCTTTTGCCCTGTGTATTTTGTCCGTATGTGTGTTCTTGTGTGTTCAATTATGTCAGTGTCAAACTTTCCCTCCTTTGGCCAGGGGAACAAAGCTGCCTTGGTGCGCGTATGCCATTCATGGCAAGACCTGTTAAGTTCTTTAGCCTGTGCGGGGAATCTGGTTTGCATATGCTTTAGTGGTGATTCAATGCTAACTTTAGGTAGCTTTTTCAGAGACTGTTACTCTACTATATGTGTCTATCTTTTCTGTTTTTTGGGGCTCTTTTGCTTTTACTTTTCTAGTGGGAAATTATTTGCACAGGTGTTACTAGTTCTACTCTGGTAGTGGAGAAAGACATACACAGGGACTGCTAAATCTAATGAGCTCAGCGTTATTACAGATGTATCAATGCATATGAAGGGTCACAACCCAGAAGAAAGCACAATTGTTAATTCAAGCATAGGAAATTTGGCATCAAAATAGCAGGCTTTAATTTGGTTTGAAATAGTAATTTGGGAGCATTAGCAACGTCCTTAAAGAACATTAGGGCCCTCATTACAACCCTGGCAGTCTCTGTTAAAGTGGCGGTAATACCGCCAACAGGCCGTTGGTAACAAAAATGGGATCACGACCACGGCAGAAACCGCCAACATAGACAGCAACTTTAATACTCCGACCGCCATGGCAGAAGCAACAAACACCGCAGTGGTAAGCGCCAACAGACAGGCGGGAGACAATGTATCACCTACCACATCACAACCCGCCTATCCGCCAGCTTTTCCGGGGCAGTACCAACGCCATCAAAAGCACAGCGGAAACAGTACTTTGAAGGGAAACCACTCACCTCTCAACACTCAACGAAGAACCAGGACACCATGGAGCCCGAGCTACAGGTCCTTCCGATTCTGGTCTACCTCCTCATCTACCAGGAATACCAAAGGCGGCGGCGACGACCACGGGGAGTGCTGCACCTAGAGAACAGGGGGAGGAAAAAGAGAGTGACACACGCACACGCAACACGCAACACCCCCACCCCTACCCTCACCCACAACACTACATACACACAAACACATGCAGCAACATTACATTTACACCCCGTAAACCCCTGGAAGTACGCAAGGACAAAAGTGATATATTAGAAATAGGCAGATATACGTAACATTTTGAGAAACAGTATTTCCAAAAACTATACAATATGTACATAAGGCCGTACATTGTCCATGAAAAAGTCCGTGGGCCACTGGGCCAAAAAGCCATGGGCCAAGCCCACACTTGACTCCTGCCTCAAAATGGAGAGAATGCTGCAGAAGCATTAGGTCAAAAACACACAGGCACCTCAGGGGGACGGGGAAGGGGGGGCACCTCAGCCGGAAGATGGAAGAATGCCACTGCTCCTCGTGGGGGTTCCATGCCCACTGCTTGGTCCTGGGGAGATCAAAGCCACAGTCTCTCAAGTGGGTGGTTTGCCCACTGCTTGGTCCTTGGGAGTTCAAAGCCACAGTCTCTCAAGTGGGTGGTTTGCCTACTGCTTGCTCCTGGGGAGTTCAAAGCCACAGTCTCTCAAGTGGGTGGTTTGCCCACTACTTGCTCCTGGGGAGTTCAAAGCCACAGTCTCTCAAGTGGGTGCTTTGCCCACTGCTTGGTCCTGGGGAATGCAAAGCCACAGTTTCTCAAGTCTCTCAAGTGGGTGCTTTGCCCACTGCTTGGTCCTGGGAAGTGCAAAGCCACAGTCTCTCTAGTGGATGCCTTTCTCCACTGGTTGCGGAAGGGGCCTTGTGCCCAGTGTGCTTCATCCTGCCAAGGATTGGGTGAGTGGATGCCTTTCTCCACTGGTTCTGGAGGGGCCTTGTGGCCAGTGATGCAGCACTTCGGGTGTGGCAGTTCACAGTCCCTCACCTGGGTGTCTGAGGCATGAGAATTGCAGGGACCAGGTTGCATTATAGTCCATGGAGGCAGAGCTGGATGCCATCCGGCGGCGGCTACGGCTGCAAACAGGTGGTAGTGTGGGTGCTAGTGGGGGTGCTGCTAGTGGTGGAGGGAGGCTCCAGCCCTTCTCCTGCAGCCTCGGATGGCTGCCCACTGAGGCTGCTGCTGGTAGTGATCCTACTGTCAGCGGTGCATGTGGCGGTGCTTGCGCCAATATGAATTGTGGTCCGGATTTGAGTACTGTAGTGGTTCAGAATGATGCGAAAGGGATGAAAAAGTTGTTACTCTGTCATCTGTGCAGAAACGTGGGACACTGGAAGCGGGAGTGTCCGTGAATGGTGTTGTTCAGCAACGTGGTGATGTCAATACATTTCAAACTATAAAAGTCCCTAGAATATGAGGACTTCATTTGAAATTTCTGAATAACATGAATCAAGTGTGGAATTTTCAACCCATGCAGCAGATGCAATTGCCACGTGCACAAGTGACACAGTTGCAATCAATGCAGCAGCAGGTTCCTATGGTACCTAGACAGCAAATGCAGATACCTCACGCCTCGATTGAACAGCAACAGGTGATGCTTATTCAGCAGGTCACAGGTCATAGACAAGACAGAAGGAGTGACACAGTGCACCAATTCCCATTACGTAGTGAGAATGAAATAAACGAAGAATGGATGTGTGAGAGCTCGGATGAAGAGCCATGTACGCTTGCAGGGTCAATAGAAGTAGATCAATGAGGACCTTTTGTGAAGGGAAAGATGATAGGTCATAGAGTTTCATTCCTAGTGGACACAGGAGCTACTCGCTCTACAGTGAGAAGTGCAGAAGTTCCGAACTTACCTCTTTCAGGCAGAACAGTTCAGGTTATGGGAGTAGCAAACAGACAGCTGATAAATCTGATCATAGATCCAGTACAGGTTGAGATTGGCAACTTCCAGGGACTGCATAAGTTTGTAGTCTGTGACTCAAGTCCAGTATCTCTACTGGGAAGGGACTTGTTGTGCATAACCAGATGTTCGATTAGTTGTTCGACTGCTGGAATAGAGGTTCAGACGAATAGTGATGATGAAGAAGAACAAACTCCTGAAACTGAGACTGAAAACATTAATGAAGAATACCCACTGATAGAGTTTTTCCCGATGTTTACTGTGAAAGAATTGCATGCAGATTTGCAAGTAACAGTACAAGAAAATGTGTGGGACCGGACAGGTAAAGAAGTGGGTTTGATCAAGGGAGTGGGTGCAGATTAAGATCACTTTGAAGCCAAATGCAGTATTTCCTCAGCTTCCACAGTATAACATGGCACAAGATGTTCTGGTGAAAGTGAGCAAATAATTGGAGATTTTCTGAAACAAGGAATTTTGAAAGAGGTTTGAGCAGTCGTTGTAATTCACCGATAATGGGCTTAAAAAACCCATGTGGGAAAGTGCGCATTGTGCAGGATTTGCGAAAAGCGAATGATATGGTGGTCAAGTGTTGTCCTGTAGTGCCGAACCCAGCAGTAATATTGTTTCAGATTCCATGCGATGCTGAGTGGTTCACAGTAGTTGATTTGTCACAAGCTTTCTTTTCTGTGCCTCTTCATGAGGATAGTCAGTTCCTTTTTATTTTAAAATTCCTTCACAGAGTCTACAGCTGGTGCAGACTTCCTCAAGGGTACACGGAGTCATCGTCTCTGTTCAATCAGATTTTGAAAAAGAACTTGGAGTCATTGGAACTACTGTACCAATAGGCTCTAGTGCAGTACATTGATGACTTATTGATTGCATCCAAGACAAGGGACGGGTGTAAATATGACTCTATTGCCCCGTTGACTCATTTGGGAAAATTTGGACATAAAGTGTCACCTTTGAAATTGCAGTATTGTCAGAAGTCAGTGAAATACTTGGGACACCAAATTGAGAAAGGGTCGAGGAGAATCTCCAGAGAGAAGATTACAATGATACCACAGAGAAGTCCACCTACTTCACAGAGAGATGTTAGGATGTTTCTGGGAATGGTAGGCTCTTTTTGTCAGTGGATTCCAAATTTTGCTGAAATTGCTAAATCATTGCAGCAGCTGACACATAAAGAGATTACAGATCCCATTACCTTAGAAAGTTTGTGCAGAGCTCCAGCATTGGGAATGCCTGATTACACAAAGCCATTCATATTGTTTTGTCATGAACGTGATGCTTGTTCTTTGTCTGTCTTGACACAGGTCCATGGAGGTGCTTATCGCCCAGTAGCCTATTTTTCATCTACCTTAGACCGAGTCGCAGCGGCTTTACCAGGCTGTTTGCCAGCGGTTGCCGCAGTTGGTCAAAGCCTTTCACAATGTGAGGGAGTAGTGATGGTATACCCTCTAATGGTAATGGTTCCTCACTCTGTTGAGATTGAGATTTTACTGACAAGGACGAAAACACAGTATTTGACTGGTGCAAGACTGGCAAGGTATGAGACGAGCATTCTAGGTGCTCCAAATGTAACATTTAAAAGATGTACAGTGATGAATCCAGCAACATTACTTCCAAGTGACACTGTTGAGATTGAAAAAGAGGAAGACATTGAGCATGATTGACTTGAGGTAACTGAATTGTGCACAAAACCAAGACCTGATGTCAGAGATACCCGATTGGAAGAAAATGACCAAATTGTCTTTGTTGATGGCTCATGTCTCAGAGATGGTACAGGGACATTGAGAGCAGGATATGCTGTATGCACAATCACAGGTACATTACAAGCTTCCTGGCTTTGAGGTGTATATTCTGCACAAGTGGCAGAATTGTTAGCTCTTAATAGAGGGTGCCATGTTTCTGCGAGACTGACAGTGACAATCTATACTGACAGCCAGTATGGTTTTGGAATTGTCCCCGATTTTGGTCAATTGTGGGTGCAAAGAGGTTTCCTGACCTCTACTGGTTCACCAGTAATAAATGCCGACAGAATAAAAGAATTGCTGTATGCAATACAGTTACCTGAAGAAATTGCTGTGGTAAAATGCAGTGCACATCAAAAGACACAGGATTACATCTCACTAGGAAATGGATATGCGGATCAAGTCACAAAGTTTTGTGTATTGAACTATATATTGTTCAAAGATAAGTGGAAACTGATGTCAGAAGAAGATAACACATGTACAAGTTTTGCATTGAAAGTAATTGATACCTTGGAAGAGTTTAAATCATTGCAAGATAATGTTGACAAGGAAGAGAAACGACTCTGGTCCAAATTAAAATGTGTCCAGTGTCCTTATGAGATTTGGGTTTCTGAGGAAGGTCAGATGGTCCTGCCCAATAGTTTATTGTCACAAATGGCCAGTTATTATCATGGTCAGGTACACATTGGGAGGGATGCCATGGTTCATTTGTTTAAGATCAACTGTTTCCATCCCAAGTTTAGGCAGGCAGCAGAGGCAGTATGTCATCGCTGTATAGTTTGTCAGCAGCTAAACGTGGGAAAAGGGACAGTGGTGAACTTGAGCCACATTGGAAAAGCAGGAGGGACATTCAGCAGAATGCAGTGGATTTCATTGAAATGCCTGTGTGTGCAGGTTTGATGTATGTGTTGGTGATTGTGTGTGTTTTTAGTCACTGGATTGAAGCATACCCTACAAGAAGGAAAGACAGTCTCACAGTAGCAAAGTTGTTACTTAGGGAGTTGATACCACGTTTTGGGTTTCCGATCTCTTTAGAATCAGATAGGGGAACTCACTTCAACAACGAGGTGATTAAACTCTTATGTGCAGCACTAAACATTGAGCAGAAGTTGCATTGTAGTTACCGCCCTGAAGCATTAGGACTAGTGAAACAAATTAATGGTACCTTGAAATCAAAAATTGCAAAGATGTGTGCAGCTACGAATCTTAAATGGCCATATGCATTGCCTTTGGTGTTGATGTCGATGAGAAATACACCTGACAGGAAGACAGGGCTGTTGCTCCACGAGATCCTCATGGGCAGAGCAATGAGATTGCCAGCAGTTCCAGCCAATGCACTTGTAAACATTGCAGATGATATGGTGTTGGACTATTGCAAGGGTCTGGCTGATGTGGTTCGTTCTTTCTCTCAGCAGGTGCAGGCCACCACCCTGACACCCATCCACGATCCAGGGCACAATCTGAGAGCTGGTGACTGGATCGTTGTCCGTAAGCATGTTCGCAAGATGTGTCCGGAGCCGCGTTGGAGAGGTCCTTATCAGGTGGTCCTGACAACTACGACAGCTATGAAGTGTGCAGGACTCCCAAATTGGATACACGCGAGTCACATGAAGAAAGTGGTATGTCCACAGGATCATGGAGAAGCGTTGTTGAAAGCACTAACAACAGCGAAACTGGTTGCCGCACCGAAACCAGAAAAAGAGCCAATAAAGCCCAAAGTTGAACCAGAGCTTGTGGAAGATGGTTCTATTACCCCTGTAAGAGATGAGAGTGAAGAATTTCAGGAGAGTGCGGAAGAATCTATCTCAGAGGATAGAATAGGAGAGACAAGTTCATCAGAGGTTCTCCCAGAAGCAGACAGTGTTGAAAAGCAGACAGAGCAAGTTCCAGATCAAAAGGGGGAAAGAGTTGGGACGGATCAAAGTCAAGGTGATCCGACTCCTCCTGAGCCCTTTGCAGGTCCATCAAGAGAAAACACCCTAGAGAAAGAGAAGGGGAAGAGTCCAAACCTGAGAAGAATACTGACAGAAAGATTAAAAAAAGGAGATAATTGGCCTGAGCCGCAAGTAGGGAAAAGAAAAGAATTGGTTATAAATGAGGCAATAGAGGAAGAAGTAGATGCTACAAGAAAAGAAGAATTGAGTGGAGGAGAACTAAGTGGTGATCGAAGGTTGAAAAGAAAGAGAATAGCAAGTCGGCATTACTCAGGTCCTGAATGGGCGTATGCAACTACCAATGAATGGCAACACAAGTTTATGTCCTTTTGTTTTGATAGAGAAGTTCTGAGTCAATACTTTGATGTAACCTGATGGTGAACAAGACGCTGAATTGTTGAGCCAATCTGAAAAAACCCAAAGAGACTGTTGAAAATAAACCGGAAGAGACATTGATAACCTGATTTGACACAAAACCGGATGTGACAAGCTGTTAATTGATTTTGACAAAGAAAAGGGCTCCTGAATGTGAAACTGAACCGTGAGAGAATATTTTTTCCTTGTTTTTGCTGCACTTTATATAAGAGTTACTTCTGCTTTCTGATTCTTTACAGATTATGGCTGATCTAAATAATCAAGGTAGAAATGCTAAACGCTGTAGATATATGAGTGTTGGATTGGCAATTACTGTATGTGTGGGATCTTGTTTATAGTGGTGATTGTGGGAATGTCTGTTCTTGATATGAAAGGAGCCACTCATACTTCTGCTCCTGAAACTACTACACTAACAGCTTTAGAGAAGTTTAAGTTAGATGAGAAATACTTCCATGATTATACTAATGCTCAAGGAGAACTTTCTTCTAATGTCTTCTGTCGCTTGTTGAGTGAGTATGAATGCAAGGGATTGTCTTGTGTGTAGGCAAATTCCTTCATCAGTAGAGGAGAGAGTTACATACCACAGCTTACCATTAACATATGGAATAAGCTGTAGTCTGCTACTAACAAGGCTCTATAATCAAGAGTATATACAGTGTTTTTACTCCAATTATGACGTTGTATTTTCGTTTGTTCCTTTTATGAGATATTTGAGTAGAATAGCTAAAGAGTATGATATAGTATTAGTAAGAGGATTCTTTGAGCCTACACTAATATTTGTAACCACACACGCACATAAGAACAACCTTAAGTGCTTGCTCACACCTTTAGAGAAGAGCTTCATAGGGCATACTGATGATAGGAGGAAAGCATTAAAAGAAAAATTTGAAAAAGGTTTAGAGAAAAGGACTTACAAGAATGATTATGCTCATACTGCCATCAAAACGCAAGGAAAATTAGCATTAGATGCATTACATGTGGGGAAGCTTTGTACATATAGGCCAAAATCACGCACTGACACTTTATTTGTGGGAACGAGTGAATGTAGGCATGTGTTTTTGTTTCAGAGTAAGTGGACTTTTATGCTGGATGTTCAGGACCCTGCGATTCCTGGGATTTATTATATTTGTGGACTAGAAGCTTATTACCGTCTTCCAAGAGGATGGTATGGGACATGTTATTTGGGGATAGTTTTCCCAAAGATTTATCAAACAGATGATTCGAAGAAGTTTCCGAAATTGACTGAATTACATCATAAGCAACAGAGGAGGAAAACCTCTTCTGCAGTTATGGGAGGTATCTTTGGTGCAGTGATTCCTTCAGTGGGAATCATTTTGAATTCAATCAAGATACGAAAGTTGTCTACTATTGTGGATAACATGCTAACAAACTTTACAGGGGCAATACTCCTTATAGATACCGAATTAGCAGCGGATAGATGCTTCAAAATAGGCTTGCTTTAGACATTCTTTTAGCAAAAGATAGCAGAGTTTGTAAGATGATTAATTCTAGGCATTGTTGCTCATATATTCCGAATAATGATAGGGAGATAAGAGACTTACTCACTAACCTGACTAACACAACTAATGACTTAAGAGAATTGAAAGAACCAGGTGTTTGGGAAAAGGTTGGAAAAGGATTTGCTTTAGTGGGAAATTGGCTTAGTCAAATTTAGGATGGGGTATTATTAAAAATCACACAGGAAATATTAATTGTGATTGCTTGTATATTAGGAATATGGGCTTCATGTAAATTATTTCCAAAGATAAAATTGAGAAGATCCAAAAATAATCAGAGGAGGGAAGAACGAAACAGGGAAAGAATCTAAAGCGAAGATTTTAGAAGAAGACAAAATAGTTATGAAATAGAATTATGAAAATGATGATGGTGAAGGATGGTGTGATGACATATTTAGTCATCAGAGGAGGGACTGCTGATACAGATATGCTAATTAGAAATTATTAATTAATGTTTATGCGTTTTGATTAACAAGAAGTTGATAGAAAAAAATAAATGTAGAGAAATTATTGTGCACGTTTGAAAATGTGCCCACGGAGAGTGACAGCTAGTTTATACAAATTTGTACTAAAGTGATTAAAAATTGATAGAATATTGAAAATGTACAAAAATAATGTAGTAGTATGTCATATTAAGATGTATAACCTTTGTTTGCATTATATTGTAGAGTTAGCTTAGCCGAAGTTGCAGCCTAGTTACCAGGCCTCATACAGAAGCTGAATTTCCAGGGCACTGTAGAGAAGCTGGTGCGTTGAACTCACCATGAACCGCGTATGTTAATAAAATATGCTTCGCTAGAATTTTCTGCAATGTACAGACGGACAGGAGATGATGGAACTAGACATGTAACAATTTTGGTGTAAGACAGACTCAATGTACTCTCCCAGGACGTGAACAATAGGGACACTGACTGGAAAAGAAGATGCAACATTTTCGATGCCTGATGAGCTGGATGATGAGGACATAGTACAGTGAACCAATCAACCAACTGAGAACAGCGTAATATTAGAATTCATAGATTTGCGAAATTAATATTATTGGGTAGAGTAATAAGTGGTGATTGACTGACCAATTAGGAATTCGGGGGATGGGCTGGAAAACCCTAATAAAAAGTCATGACAAAGGGTAAAAACTTGAGATGATGCGAGGGGAGAACTGATGCAGATATTAGATGTCAGAAGATGCAATTCAAGATTCTGTGATTGGGCTCATGCCCTTGAGAGCCTGATGCGTTGCTGATCGATTGATGACCTGAAGACGAAGACTGACTTTGTTGCTGATCCATTCTTCGGATACGTAGCTATGACAATGCGACTGTAAACTTTTTGTGCCTTTATTTCTAGGTACCAACTGCTCTGTTTAGATAGTTTTTCTTTTAGCTAGATGTTTTCTAAATTAGTGTTCTAAATTGTTTCGCATGAAGTCCCACATGCTAATGCTAATCTGGGTTAGTTAAGGTTCCCTTGGGTGACCTTGACAGTGACAAATGATTGACAAACTGATTGCTGAACTCTGCTATTAATGTCGATATATTCCTCTTTGTTAGCTTATGCTGAAGCATTAGAGCATATGTTTTCCCAAGTTCTGATTAGATCATGTTATTGGTGGTCACTAATAGATTAACTCTGAAATAATTGAATAAAGTTTGAATTAATCCAATGGTTTAGAATTGTAACTTATAGGGAAATAAAATTTGTTAAAACATTTATTGAGTTGTGGTTATTCATGAAATGTTGATTTATTGTCTAATGTTTAATGATTCATTTAGTGGTTATTGATTGACATTGATTATTAATGACATTGGTCACCACATGGCTAGGATACTCCATGCGATCCAAAAGGTTCATCGGCCTATATGTGTCCCCTTGTAAGTTTACTTACTAAGGACCAGGCGCGCTAGCAACTACAAGTAAAAAGAGACAGCATTTATGTGACGGTCATGGATTTTTGGCACCAGTGCATTGAAAGGCTAGGCTAAAAATGCCAAAATGTGATGTTAAAGCAAAAACTACAAGTCCCATAATGTACCATGTTGGCTAGAAATCCAGAGCTGGCTGAAACAGTAACACATGACTTAGGCCTATTTGGCAGAGATGCTGGACAACATTTTAACTGGTTCGTTGTTACATGCTAATGCTGCAGACGTAGCTGACATCATACATAGGCCCATATTTATACTTTTTGAGCGCCGCATTTGCGCCACTTTTTTATGCAAAAGCGGCGCAAATTTGGCGCTAATAAAAAATATAAATATGGTCCACAGTTTTACCTTTCTGACTGCTAGACAGGACTTTTTGAATCATATAATCGAAAGAAAAATAACCTGATTACAAGGTCTGTAGGTGTCCAAAAACTGAAATAACTAGAACAGTTATGTCCAATATTTTTATTTCCTTCTTTCTGAGAAAGGCAACAATATTCAATCTTGATTTCAAGCACAATGAAAACACTAACACGTCAGTACTTATCTGTATTGGAGTAAGGGGTGGATCTGCTGCATACTTCTAAAATAGCCCCTAGTCTTATAGGATCAAAACTTTCAACTTCCACTGCTTGTTTTTAACCATAGCACACTTGTAGCGGAACATCTCCCATTGTAAGCTAAAGAATGGATTTAAAGTCCTGGAAAACAAGGAGTGATTGGCTAAAATACAGAACTCGGCAAGGACAGTCTGCTTGACAAAGATTTTTAAATTAGTACACAAAAGTCACAGTTGTTCTATTACACATTTTTCTTCCAACACCTTTCTAGATACCTATGAGGTTTTTCTCATGGATCTGTCAGGTTAGGGCATACCTCACTTACTTTGCTTAGATGTGTGGGGCTCCCTCTTCTGGTGGGAGCCCTGGATTCCATATGCAGCTTCTGATAGAAGATGGGGTGTCTGGTGTTTGCCAGGTCTTCTCTCCTGTATATAGCGTATACCAAGGCCATCCAATTGTTGCTTTACCCTGCAGTAATAGTGAACCTCTGCTCCCTTTCCAGGGGTTTCGTAGCCAGTTGAAGCTCAGTGAAGCATTGTGCTTCAGACTGGTTCAGTTTCAGGCCCAAACATGGACTTCAAACCTGCACCTATAAAGAAAATAGTATTTCCATATCATTGTGCAAATAGTATGCAAGCTTCTACCCATCCGTTAGACCTCAGCCTTTGAAATGCACCCTCTGAGCCTATGGTGAAGAGATTAACATCACTTTAGATGCCCAAGAATCTTACAGCTCATTGACTACACCCACGTTTGGGCCCAAGAGTTAAACAGGTGGATCTGTAGGCATTGACTGCTTGGTGTTTTGCGTTGGCACTTGATGGAAATTGTAGCTTTTTTTAGGACTGTTTCAAAACCTTTGCACTATCTAAAAAGGCCTCCTAATTTCATAAATGTGTTTTGTTAATTGCCGTAACCTTTTGTTCTAATCGTGGTAAAATGTCACTAAAGTGCCATGCGTAACGCATTCAAATTACGAACAAGAGCATGCAGGAATAGGGTCCCGGGGGGGAGGAGGAGGAACGAGGAGTTCCCCCTGTTTTTTTTTGGGAAGGGTAGTATGGCCCGCGACGCGGTTGGGCATCCGTGGTGCCACTTGTAGGTGGGAGGGTCACCTATTTAGCCGGACATTTTGTATGCCAGGTCACCAGTTTGTAGAAGGTGACCTGGTGGCCAGAGCTAGAGGTGGGTAGGTGCCGTTTTTTTCGGGTTTTCTACACGTGGGCAGTTAGTCGATTAAAAAAAAAAAAAAATGAACCTAAATTCAACAGAATATTTGCCAGGAGCTCCACAGTCATATTGGTACTTGCCTTCGGCGGTGATCCTGAAGCATTGCCATGTCGGATGATAAGGTCCGTAGGGCGTTGGCGCTGCTTGAGCAGGCCGGGCGCATGGACCTGATTAAGACGGAGGCCTTGGCACCGGAGCGCCCGGCGCGTCAGGCCTCTGCAGGGGTGGCGGGTGGCGGTTTTGGCATGTTCGCCACCGCGCGCCGCGTTGTCCTGTTTCCAGGGGAGGAGGGGAGGGAGGGCTGCAGTAGGGCTGGGGAGGAGAGGCGCGGCCTGGGCGGGTCTGGGGGAACCTAGGAGGTGGGCGGCTGGGGCCAGCCCTTCGGGAAAGCCCAAGAGGGCGGGGCGTGCTCCGCGCAAGCCTTGTGCTGAGGGCGCGGCCCACGAGGGAATCCAGGGAGCACCTGGCCCAGCTTGCGTTCCCATGGAGACGAGGCCCCGGGCCAGCGCGATGATGCCGGGATGCGGGCGCCGGAGTGTGCGCCACGTGCCGCCTTTACGGCTTTCAAAGGCGGAAGGCCTTCTGGAGCCCCATAGCAAGGAGGACGGTAGTGGGGATAGGGCGCTTTTGGGGACGCGGGTCGGGGAGGAGAGGGGGGGTCGCCCCAGATGCGTGGGATGGGGGAAGGGGAATGGGGGAGTGGCAGCAAGACTTGGGGGACCCGAGGGTGCCCCTGTCAAAAAAGTGGCCCACTATGCTGCAATGGAGCAGCAGTGAAGAGGAGGCAGAGCAGGAGCAGGAGGTGGAAGGGTGCGTGGTGGAGTACCCCCAAGTAGTGAGGTGGGCCCCTAAGGTCCCCTCCAAGGTTTATGGAGCGAAAAGGGGGAGGGTGGGGGATGGAGTGTGCAGGGCAAGTGGAGGGGCAATTCAGGAGGAGGAAGGAGGGTCGTCTGAGGGATTAGTGGAGGAGTCAGTTTCACTATCCGGCACACCGGACCTTCTTTGGCAGGACACGCTGGACTTTGAAGAGGATGAGCCAAGTGAACAGTTGGTGACTCAGTCACCCTGGCAAGAAGGGAAGGCGGGACCCGAAGCAGCCGGACGGATGGCGTCAACGGGGTGGAGCGGAGGACGGCGTGAGGCTGCGGACACTCCCGCTGGGCGATGTGGCGGTAAGGGTTTTGTGCCTGCCAACGCCGCTGCCCGGGGGGAGCAACGTCCGGGCCCATCAGGTATACAGGGGGCGAGCAGAGCTATGGCTTCTGGGTGCGAAGTCTGTGGTGGTTGCGGTCGGGACCGTGAGTACGGTGGAAGTGAGCGACGCAAGGAGGAGTCGTACACGAGTATTGAGGAAGGGGAGCTGGTGGAGGGTAGGAGTGAGTCAGATTGGTGGGAGAGAGGGAAGGGGACGGGGGTTGTTAATCCTGTCCTTAAGTCATTTCAGAAGGCGCACCCTCGTGGCAGCAGGAGCGGCGGCTATGGGATGAAAGTGCGGAAGGCTCAGGAGCGGCCCCTGTTACTCTCTCCAGGTAAAGAATCGACGAGCTCCATGGTTTCGGTTACGACGGAAGCGAGGGAGGACTTGGTGCGCTTGGTTGAGGAAGTGTATGTGCAGGACACGGGGTGGCCACGGACAATGGGGTGGGTAGCAGTGCGGATGGAGCTACTAAAGGGGGGGATGCAAAGGGGGTTGCTTCTGGCGACGGGCAGCTTAACTCTTCATTGGGTACTGCAAAAGAGGAAAAGGAAGGGGAACCGGTCCCTAAGCGGGTTAAGTTGCCTTACATGGGTACAGCGAAACCGTTGGGGGCGCATTTAATGCAAACGACAAAGGACAAAATATGGAAAGGGGAGTACGTGGATGTCTTAAAGTTGCTACAACGGGAGGTGCGGGCAAAGGAGGGCTCCAAGGAGGAAGAATGGGAGCTTTCAAAGAGGCCGAAGGTGGCGGTTAATATTGAGAACTGGACGGCGGCTTTCCTGATTTTTGCGAGCGTATACTGCGAGCGATTTCCAGAGCGGGCGGTAGCTTTGCTCATATATATGGATATTATACGGAAGGCTCAGCTTAATTACGGGGGGTATGCGTGGAGACAATATGATGAGGAATTCCGGGCCGCGGATCCTGAGGTGAAATGGGGTGAGATTGATTCCGACCTTTGGCAGCACACCATGGGTCCTGCAAAATTCGCAAAGACGGTCTTTACGGCCAGTGGGCTGCCCTTTCGAGAGAGCCCCACCCAAGGGGTGGGGTCCGGAGGCTGTAGTCCAGCTCACTCCAGCACTCCGGCGCCTGTTGGGATTACAACAAGGGCTTGTGCACAAGGAAGTACTGCAAGTTCCGCCACGAATGCTCGAAATGCGCAGGACGCCACCCGGTCACGCACTGTAATGGATCTCAAGGTGCCTCCGGTTCTGGAAGTGCCCAAAGGCAAGGGGGCGGTGGCGGCCAACCGGCTAGTTATGGGGGCAGGGACGCCCAGCGCCAGCGTCAGGGCGTTGGGGGAAAAGGATCATACTCCGGTTGAGGTAGATACACTGGCGGCGTGCTTAGTGGGGTATGACAGAGCATCTGATGCGGAATTCCTCATTCGGGGCTTCCGGTGCGGTTTTCGTTTGGGGTACGAAGGTCCGCGGGTGCGGCGGTGGGCGGAAAATCTTCGATCTGGGCGCTGCAGGGAAGAGTTGGTGTGGCAGAAGTTTGAAAAGGAGGTGTGGGAGGGACGCATGGCTGGCCCTTTTTCAGATTGGCCGATGCAGAACCTCATTGTGTCCCCGATTGGGGTTGTGCCCAAGAAGGAAAGTGGGCAGTTCAGATTGATTCACCATTTGTCATGGCCTGAAGGGTCGTCGGTTAACGACTTCATCCAGAGGCCTTATCGAAGGCTTCATATGCGTCGGTGGATGTGGCTATTGAAATGGTGGAGCAGTTAGGTTCTGGTGCGCTCATGGCTAAGTCTGACATTAAGTCAGCGTTTCGGTTACTGCCAGTACATTTTGAGTTGCTGGGAATTCAATTTCAAGAGTCTTGGTACGTAGACAAAGCCCTCCCTATGGGGTGTTCCAGCTCATGTGCGCTTTTTGAGTGCTTTAGTTTGGCACTGCAATGGATATTCTCGAGGCTCACGGGTCACCACCAGGTGACTCATTTCTTGGATGATTTCTTTTTTGCTGCTCCGGCGGCCAGCCCGCGTTGTGCAGCGGTGCTGGGTCGATTCGTGGAGATCATTGGAGACCTTGGTGTGCCTTTGGCTCCCGACAAGACAGTGGGGCCATGTACGGCGCTGTCATTTCTGGGGATTGAGCTGGATACGGTTACGGGAATGGCCCGTTTGCCAGAGGACAAAAAAAGTGGACATGCTGCAGAGAATCTACAATATGTTGAGCAAAAGGAAAGTCACTGTGCATGACATTCAGGTGTTGTTTGGGCATTTGAATTTCGCCTGTCGGGTAGTAAGAGCGGGAAAGGCCTTTTGCAGGCAACTGGCTTTGGCACTGTCGGGAGGGGTGATGCTGCATCACCACGTCTGTTTGAAAATAGGCGTACGGGAGGAGTTGAGAATGGGGGCCACATTTCTGCACGCCTTTAACGGGATTCCTCTGAGGCCTGGTGGGACTGTGAATGGGATGTGCATCTTTTCTCGGATGCGTCGGGGGCGACGGGGTTTGGTCTGTATTGGGAGGGGCGCTGGTGCACAGAGGAATGGTTGAATGAGTGGAAGAGTGGAGGTCGCAGCATTGCATTTTTGGAGCTTTTTACTGCTGGTAGTAGCGGTATGCTTGTGGGGTCAGGAGCTCCGTCATTCGAGGGTGCGATTCCGGGTGGATAACATGGCAGTGGTACATATGGTGAATCGACAGTCGGCGCGGGACGGGCAGGTACTGCAGCTGCTGCGGGCGATTGTGCTGCAATGTTTGAGGAATGACATCTTTTTTTAGAGCGAGGCACGTGCCGGGTGTTAATAATGACATCGCCGATGCTTTTTCTCGTTCTCAGTGGGAGCGGTTCCATGCATTAGCCACAGGTGTTGCCATGTGCAGGATACGCATGCCGGGGAGCTATGGAGGATAGGCACACCAGGATGCTACGGCTCATACTGAATTCTTTGGCGCCGTCTACCAAGCAGGCGTACGTCAAGGTGTGGGAGGAGTTTTTGGGCTCCGGGGCACGGTGACGGGTAAGGCAGGAGGACATGGTAGAAGATGTGGTGCAGTTCATTATGGGCTTGATTGAAAAAGGCCAGTCCAGAGTTACGATATCGGGTAAGTTAACGGCCCTGGGGTTTATGGGCAAGCTACTGTGGGGTTATCCTCCTTCGGCGGGGGAGTTGGGGCACAGAATTTTAGAGGGATGGGTAAAAGAAATGGGGTCTCAGGGGCGTGTTAGGCACCCTGTGTCTTTGGAATTGTTGAAGCGCCTCTGTCCGGCCTTGGGGGTGATTTGCTTTGATGAGCGGGAGGTACAGATTTTTCGGACATTAATGTCATTGATGTTCTTTGGGGCCCTGAGGGTATCTGAATTGCTTGGTTTAACGGGGCGCCAGGGCATCCAGTGGTGTGAGGTGCGTCCCGGGGCAGATGGGGTCGCGCTGCTAATCAGAAGATCAAAGACGGATCAGAGGGGTTTGGGCACTACGGTTTTCATCCGGCGCTACCCTGATAGAGCCATTTTTCCCGGGGTTTTGGAGGCGCAGTTGAGGGAGGTGACGGGACGTAGTGAGGGTTTGGTATTTCGGCATGCGGACAGGAAGAGAGTGACAGCGTTTCAGTTGTTGGCAGTTTTGCGGAAGGGGTTGTCTTACCTGGGGGTCTATGCTGCGCGTTTTGGTACCCACTCTTTCAGGATCGGGATTGCGACGGAGGCAGGAAACAAAGGGTGGGGTAGAGAGGAGCTGATGGCATTGGGGAGGTGGAGATCAGAATGCTTTAGGTAATATGTGCGAGGGCAAGAGTTTTGGGCTTAGTGAGGTGTGACGGAGTGGTATATGGCTTCTCATTTTCTTTTCCATGTGTGGTGAGGGGTCCGGAGGAGGAATACCTCGACATTTTTGTGATCCAACACTCATTTGTAAAATGGGCCCAGCTCCAGGCCCGGAGGACAGCACTTGGGGAGAATTTAGGTTTCGACCCTGCGCGTTATAAGGTCCGATGGTTTGGAAAAGGTGGGATGCGCTGGTGTGAACTTTTGCCGCGGCTGCAAGGTGCGGCAGGGAGGAGGCCCTGCCCTGATCTATTATGCATTCACCTAGGGGAAAATGATTTAGTGGTGACCACTGGGTTGGAACTCATAAAAGGCATGAAGAGGGACCTAGAGATTCTGGTGACTCAGTGGAAGGGGTGTCATGTGGTGCTCACGGCATTTGTTCCGCTTTGGGCTTGGCGGGGGCCAGGAAACTGGGGGCAATAGAGAGGGCCCAGCGCAAGTTGAATAAAGAGATGAGGATTTTCTGTGGCGAGAGAGGTCTGTCCTTTTTAGGGCATTCGGACCTGCGGTTTGAGGATGCAGAGTTCTTTAGGGACGACGGGGTCCATCTATCTTTTATGGGGATGGAACTTTATTTGTTAAAAATGAAAGAGCACTTGCAAGCCTTGTTGAGGGAGGCCTTCGTTTGGGGGGGAGAAAAAGTCGGGGTCTTTTTCTGGTGGCGGTGACTGCTGCAGGGCAGGTAATAAAAGCTCGGGTGGAGGACGGAGATGGCAGGGCAATTCAGTTATTATAGGGGGAAGGACCATTAGTCGGAGATGGACAGGCAGGAAACTGCTCATTAGCGGACAGGTTCAAAAGAAGCTGGTAGGATGGGGGAATTAGGTGGACGAGAGGGGTGAAGAAAAGGCAGGACGAGAAGAGTAGGGAAGGGGAGGGCGGGGTAGGGGAGGGGGAGGACTTGGGATAGGTTTATTCGATGTCTAGTGAGGATTCTGACAGCCCCTACTGCCATCCTGTTCATGGCGGGAAACCCGCCATGAACAGGATGGCGGTAGGGGGTGCCGCGGGGCCCCTGGGGGCCCCTGCCGTGCCCATGCCAATGGCATGGGCACGGCAGGGGCCCCCGTAAGAGGGCCCCGCAAAGTATTTCAGTGTCTGCCTTGCAGACACTGAAATACGCGACGGGTGCAACTGCACCCGTCGCACCCCTGCAACTACGCCGGCTCAATTCTGAGCCGGCGTCCTCGTTGCAGGGGCATTTCCTCTGGGCCGGCGGGCGCTCTTTCGGAGAGCGCCCGCCGGCCCAGAGGAAATGTTTAAATGGCCGCCGCGGTCTTTTGACCGCGGTGCGGTCATTTCACGGCGGTACCTTGGCGGACGGCCTCCGCCGTCCGCCAAGGTTAAAATCACCCCCTTAGAGTCGTGTGGCCATAGGATATGCCACACAACTGCAAGAAGCTCTACATCAGCTTCTTTTTATTGATAGTTTTTCCTAAATTCTGTGCCTCCACCCTGAGTGTTGACATCCTTTGTCCTTGACCTTAGTCATGCTGTTCCACTAGGTGTAAAAAACACCCTTCATGCAAAGGAAAAACAGTGAGAAAAGACGACACTCCCCAAAAGACTGGCCTGCAGCGACAAGCCCATAAAACTTGTGGCAATGCCGAATTAGTGAGCACAATATGATACTGGGACAGTGACATGCTGGTACCTCACATAAGAGCACTACAAAGCAACCTTCAGTCCAGAAACATACACAGAAAAATTCATTTGTTCACAATATTTGTGGTAAGTGTCGTCAAGCATGTCCAGTTACTTGCAGGTTGATTGAGGACACCTTTTTCTTTTCATTAACATGTGCACAAAGTACACATAATGGGGGTCATTCTGACCTTGGCGGTCCATGACCGCCATGGCGGAGGACGGCGGAAGCACCGCCAACAGGCTGGCGGTGCTTCCTGGGCTATTCTGACCGCGGCGGTAAAGCTGCGGTCAGAAAAGGGGAAAAGGCCCAGGGAATCCGCCATGGCGGCGCTGCTTGCAGCACCGCCATGGGGATTCCGACCGCCTTCCCGCCAACCTGTTTCTGGCGGTGGAGGATGGTGGGAACGGGTGCTGTGGGGCCCCTGGGGGCCCCTGCACTGCCCATGCCACTGGCATGGGCAGTGCAGGGGCCCCCTAACAGAGCCCCACAAAGATTTTCACTGTCTGCTGTGCAGACAGTGAAAATCGCGACGGGTGCCACTGCACCCGTCGCACCCCTTCAACTCCGCCGGCTCCATTCCGAGCCGGCTTCATTGTTGAAGGGGCTGTCCCGCTGGGCCGGCCGGCGGTCTTCTGGCGGTCGCCCGCCGGGCCAGCGGGAAAGCCGGAATGGCCGCCGCGGTCTTTTGACCACGGAGCGGTCTTTCGGCAGGAAACGTTTGGCGGGCGGCGACCGCCGACCGCCGACTGCCGCTGTCAGAATGACCGCCAATAATTTTAGTACCGAAAATTAAAAGTTGTTAAAATCATTACAGTGACATAGTATATGAATTAGTTACTAAAATAAGAAATGGTTATTTCTTCCTCTTCATAATTAGCAATTGGGTTAGATAATTGTTAAGAGAACTTCTTTATTTTGCAAATGATTGTAAAGGTTAAAAAAATATACAAGAATGTGATAATGGACCATGATACTTAGAATGCTTAGAGTGATGATTGTGTCTAGGTACCTTATTAATACGCTGTGTGACGTGTTAGACAGCACATAACTTAGGAGACATGGTAGGTTATTAACCGTAAGCTATCTGCATGAATTCTGATTAAAGCTAGTAATGCTGATAAACAGATGTTCTACATGATTCTTATGTAGAACTCAGTAAATAAATGATGCCAAAAGGCATTTAAATTACTTAGATGTAATTATATGTTTTTTTAATGTATCTTGCAATTATATTTTTTAATGATTTTTGTGTATTTCTTTATTGTAGCCCTGACGAAGTTCCCAGTGAACGAAACACGTTGGCTACATGATAATGGAAGAATTTATGGATGCATAATAACTTAACGTATTGCCTGATAATGCTGGAATTCTTTCAACTTCACCTAAATCACAGGCACTTTTTGAGGGTGATGAGCATTGTTTGTTTAAAATGGCTCTATAACATGTCAGTGCATGATGCATTGTGCACAAGAAACATTGATGGCAAAGCGATAAGAGCAGATAAGTATGCTTCACAGTGGTGTTATGCACTGTCTACCGCAACTCCCACTTGATGCTTCCTGTAGGACAGCAAACATATGATGTGGCTTCTCCCCAGTCACTTTTCGACTCTAAGCATAGCATATAGCCCGGGTATAAAAGTGGTGATGGACACCACTTTGCCCACATTAAGACTCACTGTCACTTAACATCTTATCACAGAATGAACTTTCTGGCCTTTTACTCCAGCCTGAGAAAATGCACCAAGAGTCAAAAGGGAGACCTCCTGTAAAAGCTACAGTGATACAAAACGCTACAAGATATCTTTCCTGCAACTTCCTAGCTGGCCATTGACAATTGGACCTAAACTGGACCCTGCTGTCTGGCCTCTTCCGTGAGTCTCTATGGGGCATATTTATACTCTGTTTGCACCGAATTAGCGTAATTGTTTTTACTCTAATTTGGTGCAAAACTAACTCCATACTTATACTTTGGTGCTAGACCTGTCTAGCACCAAGGCCCTGATTTATACTTTTTTTGAGCCGCATTAACGTCAGTTTTTGACGCAAAAGTGGCGCAAACTTACAAAATATTGTCCCTTATTTATACTTTTTGCTGCAAAACTGCACTAACTGAGTTTTGCACCAAAACGTTTAGCACTGGCTTGCACCATTTCTGTGCATCAGCCGGGCACCATATTTGTAGAATGGTGCATGCCGGTGCAAAGGGTAGGCTAGAGTAAAAAAAAATGACTTTAGTCGGGTGGGGCTGGCAGTATAGAAGAAGAGGGTTTAGCACCAAAAATGACTTTATGCAGGTTTGAGTAAAAAAAATGACTCTAACCAGATTAGCATCATTTTATGGTGCTAAACCTACCATGCCACATGACTCCTGCCTTAGAAAAGGCAGGAGTCATGCCCACCACCCCAGTGGCCAGCACAGAGGACAAGGGTCCCCTGGGAATGGCCATTGCACCCTGTGCCATGTATGGGGGCCGATTTCAGGGCCCCCTAAGGCACTTTAAAAAATAAAATGCAATCTTACCTGTACTTACCTAGGATGGAGTCCCCCATCCTCCGCAGTCCCTCTGGTGTGGGTGGGGTGCCCCTGGGGCCTGGGGAGGGCACCTGTGTGCTTATTCCATGGTGTTCCACCATGGAAATAGGCCCACAGGTCCCCTAACCCCTGCCCTGACCCAGGCTTTAAAAAATGGGGCAAAGCAAGCTTTGCCTCATTTTTTGACCCCTCCTCCCTCTCTTGCACCATTTTTGCACTGAAGTATAAATATGGCGTTAAGGCCATAGAGTCATTTTTTGCACGGGAACACCTACCTTGCATCTCATTAAGGCAAGGGAGGTTTCCACTTCCAAAAAATGACTTTAACTCCATAAATTTGGCGCTAGATGGGACTAGCACCAAAGTATAAATATGGAGTTAGTTTTGCACCGAATTAGAGTAAAAGAAATTATGCTAATTCGGTGCAAATAGAGTATAAATATGCCCCTTAGCATAAAAAAATAAAGCTAATCTGGTTAGACTCATTTATTTTGACTCTAACCTGCCTAACGTAATTTGTTATTACGTTAGCCTACCCTTAGCACCGGCTTACACCATTCCATAAATATGGTACCCAGCTGGTGCTAAGAAATAGTGCAAGCCGGTGCAAAACTTTTTGGTGCAAAACTGCGTTGGTGCAGTTTTGCACCAAAAAGTATAAATAAGGCCCTACGTGTGTCCCCTGAGGTCCTGGGAGGCTTTAGAAGTGTACCACACTGGTGGATGAGGAGTGAAAGGACTAAAGTCAGAAAGTGACATTTTTGACCAGGACAGGCCTGGTTTGTGTATCGGACCTGTGCTACCATGGGTCAGTGTCAAATTGCACTGAGGTTCCGGTCTAATGCAACCCGACCATTGACTATCATTGGCACTTTATGCTTCTTGGTGCAATTTCTACCTAAAACTTAAAAATATATATATATCTCTGTTCCCCTTGATTGTTTTTTGTCATTCTGGCATCATTTTGTTTATTTCATTTTTATCTAGCTTTCTAATTCAGTTTGGGATTTTTATTGCTTTGCATTTCAACTTTATTACTGTTTTGGTACTGCATGAAAACTTTACACGTTGTTCTAAGTTAAGCCTGTCTGCTCTGTGCCACAGGTAGGGCTCATCCCGATAAGGGTTGCACATATTTCTTGAAGTGAGAAGTTACCCACTCAATATAACAATCCAATTTCTTACAGGGACTACGGGGGTCATTCTAAGTCTGGCGGGCGGCGGAGGCCGCCCGCCAGACTTCCCCCTCCGAAATACCGCTCCGCGGTCGAAAGACCGCGGAGGGTATTCTAGGTTTTTCCCTGGGCTGGCGGGCGGTCGCCAAAAGACCGCCCGCCAGCCCAGGGAAAAACTCCCTTCCCACGAGGATGCCGGCTCGTAATCGAGCCGGCGGAGTGGGAAGGTGCGACGGGTGCTGTTGCACCCGTTGCGTATTTCACTGTCTGCTATGCAGACAGTGAAATACTAGCGGGGCCCTCTTACGGGGGCACCTGCAGTGCCCATGCCATTGGCATGGGCACTGCAGGGGCCCCCAGGGGCCCCGCGACACCCCCTACCGCCATCCTTTTCCTGGCGGGCGAACCGCCAGGAACAGGATGGCGGTAGGGGGTGTCAGAATCCCCCATGGCGGCGCAGCGAGCTGCGCCGCCATGGGGGATTCAAATGGGCAACGGAAAACCGGCGGGAGACCGCCGGTTTTCCATTTCTGACCGCGGCCAAAGCGCCACGGTCAGAATGCCCAAGGGAGCACCGCCGGCCTGTCGGCGGTGCTCCCGCCCCCGTTGGCCCTGGCGGTGCAACACCGCCAGGGTCATAATGAGGGCCTACATGTTTTAACCTGAGATTATATGATTACACCTAGCAGTCTATCTCTAAACTGCTGAGTGCAAGACCACCAACAGAGATCCTTTTTATTTCTCCAGATATATCATGTTTTAGTGACTTGATGAACTCTCTGTATACCACACAGTTGATGTAGCAATCATTGGTGGGTTGGAGGGGAGAGACGTTCGACTAGATGTACATACATTTTGTGATAGAGCATAGAGGAGAAATTACCATGAACCTTTTTGGTTGAGTTAGTTCAGTGGCCCAACACATTCATGGACTGTCAATTATTACCCTTTTTCCACAATTCCACATTCAGGTTAGGAGGAACGAAAGCCACTGATTTAAGGGATGGGCCAAGAACACCTCTTATTTGAATTCAACTATGAAGCAAATATGAGTGTATCCTCCAAACAATCGTTCCTTCAAATGAAGTTAACACAATAACGGTTCTACCAAGAAATAATAATCCATAGTGTGTAATGCTAACATAAACAAAACAAGTCGGGGAAGTTTCAAGTTTGTAAAATACACCAGCGCATGCAAGAAGATTAGTAACTTTTGATTTTTTCAAGCTAAAAACTTTTTTGGTAAAATCTGCAGATTATGCAGCAGATGATGGATTATGTGACATGTCCAGCAAATCCCTAATTATTCGAAAAAAAAGCCAAAGCAGCAGAATCGCATAATTCTGATGGATCTGGAAAAAGTGTATGTGAACGCACATTACCTTTTTTACTGTCCCTCTTCTTCACATAAAAAATGACTCCATTTTACGATTTTACAAGTCTCACAACGTCTTCACTCTTCAACAGTTTTTATAACAAACATTGTCAAAGCCAATAGGTCTTGGGCAGGTAACCAGCCTTTTTGGCTTTGACGATTCTTGTTTTGTCATGGCCTTTGCAAAACGTTATGTTTAAGAAGCTGCCAGCGCTCATCTATTTAAAAAAAACACAGATTTAAGCAGCTAAAATATTTTTTCTCACCAAAAGCACACATTATCATTGTAGTCCATTGCACCAAAGGGAACAGCTTTATGTGTGGATGTGCTACTTATGAACGGCCAGCATGTCATACCTCACAGTAAAGTCAGACAATAGCTGAATTGGGCTGATCCATTGTCCCACAATGCTTGCCAGAGTGGGAGGAAGAAAAAGGTCACAACAATAGACTAATGGACAAAGTCTGGCTGAAAATAGCTATAACTATGCTATACACATAATTTTAGTAAAATCATAAGGTCTTCTTGGCTAACACTAGACCTAAAAAGCCAATCGGTCTGACACTGACATCCATTCTCCTTCTTTTCCTAATGCCTCTTTTGTAATATTTTTGTAAATATGTATTACAAAAAGATAAGGAGGGTTGGACAAATGAAAAAATAAAGATGTTTCAAAGACAGATAAAGGGGACATTACGACCCTGGCGGCCGGCGGTATGTTGGCGGTAACACCGCCAACAGGCTGGCGGTGTTCCGCCAGCTATTATGACCGTGGCGGAAAAGCCACGGCCATACCGCCGGCCCCTCCACTTTACTGCTAGGATTCCGCCTGGCGGTCATAATCCCCAGGGCAGTGGTGCAAGCACCGCTGCCCTGAGGATTATGAGTCCCCGACCGCCGGCCTGTCCATGGCGGTACACACTGCCATGGAAAGGCCGGTGGTAAGGGGACTTAGAGTGTCCCTGGGGGCCCCTGCACTGCCCATGCACTTGGCATGGGCAGTGCAGGGGCCCCCAGGCATAGCCCTGTCACGCATTTCACTGCCCGAATTTTGGGCAGTGAAATGCGCGACGGGTGCTGCTGCACCCCCTCCACATCAGCATTGCCGCCAGCTCTATTACGAGCCGGCTGCAATGTTGATGTGACATTTCCGCTGGCCCAGCGGAAATGTCATAATAGGGAGACAGAAATACCGCCGGCAATGGCGGTATTCTGTCTCCCGCGGCTTCGGCAGTCTTTTGAAAAGACCGCCGAGGTCGTAATGACCCCCAGAGAGTGTTGTATAAATAGTGCCAGCAAGCATAAAGTTTGAATCGTGGTCATCTGGTTGCACCTTAATGCGACCTAGGCATGATTTAAGGTTAACCACGATGGAGCGAGGGTTGGATACAGAAACCTGGTTCAAACCAGTTTAAGGTTTTACCTTGTGACTTAGTCCATGAAATAGAAGTAAAAAATGCTCAGTGGGAAAGGTAGCAAGGAAGAAGGGCTCCACAGGGCCAGATAGCCGTCTGACAAGGACCCGGTGAAACTACTGACTTTTGGTGGGAAATCTCAGAGCGGGAGAAGTTTAAAATTCAGAAGAAAGATCGTTCCCTGACCAGATACTTTTAGCACCTTTTCTGGGGGTAACATTCTACATTTGGACTTTGGGAGGATAGAATTTACTCCTTCAGAGTGACAGAGAAAAGCACTACATTACCCTGATAGAGTAACTGCCTACCAAATTTAGAGATGTCCGCTGCCTTAGCGGACATCTCCTGTATTGATAAGAATAAGCGTTACAGTAGATCCTGTTAATGAACTGAAAGTTTGAAGGACTGCTCTGTCAACATAATTGAGCCAACCTGCAAACATTCAGGCCCTCATTACAACCCTGGCGGTAAAGTCCGCTGACCTCCGTGCCGACGGCCACCAACATACCGTGTCCGTGGTGGAAATCCGCTATGGATATTATGACCCACACTTAGAAATCCTCCACAATACAGACCCCCCCACAAGTCCGCCACACCAAAGGTCAGTGATAAATTGGTGGTGCCAAAGCCCACACCGTTACGCCAACAGGAATACACCCACACTATCACGACCCACGAATCAACACGGCAGTGCACACTGCTGCGCTCAAAATACACACACACTTACAAAACCACACCACATTGGACAATTCAAAATACACACACCTGATACACATGCACACACCACACCCACACAACCAATCCAATATAAAACACACACCCGTAATACCCAGAGCCCCTTACAACGAAAAAGTTTGAAGAAGCAGAGAGAGAGAAAAGCAAAGACAACACCAACATCCAGAGGCATACAACACCATCACTCATACACCATCCACACACAAAACACCACACACCCCAAAACATCACCCCACACATCACATCAACCATCACCTCACACATCACTCACACCACATCATGGCACCTCAAAGACACCCCAGGTTTTTTAAGGAGGAGCTCAGGGTCATGGTGGAGGATATCATCCGGGTAGAGCCACAGCTATTCGGATCACAGGTGCAGCAGCCGTCCATTGCTAGGAAGATGGAGCTATGGCAGAGAATTGTCGACAGGGTCAATGTAGTGGGACAGCACCCCAGAACTAGGGATGACATCAGGAAGAGGTGGAATGACCTACGGGGGAAGGTGCATTCCGTGGTATCCAGACACCAGGTAGCCATACAGAGGGCTGGCGGTGGATCCCCCACCTCCTCCCCTACAACTAACAACATTGGAGGAGCAAATCTTGGCGATCATGCATCCTAAGTGTCTCGCAGGAGTAGCAGGAAGACAGGACTCTGGTAAGGCAAATCTATACTACTATATCCCCCACCCTACCTGCATGTCGTCACTAACTCCTACCCCTACCCTCACACCTATCACTCCACCACCTCACATATACCCCACTATCACAACCCACCCATCCCAATACCAAGCCCTGCATGCAACAACAATGCATGGACACCCATCACCAAAGCATGCCCAAGGGAGAGACTCACCCAGGGCACACAATCACCGCTCACACAAGGGCCAAGGCGATATTGCAAGCACAGTAGTAGAGGGAAACACACCCATTGCACAAGATGGCACACACAGATACAATAACAAGGCATTTACACCCCAACAGGACCCGTACACAACGTCACCGGGCAGGAGGTGCTAGCCATATCCAGTCCCCCCCACAGAAGAGGCCCACAGTGACGACAGCAGCTCTGCACACCTAGATCAAGATGACCAGCCGGGCCCATCAGGGATCTGTGGACAGTCGGTTCCCCTGCCACAGTCCCAAACCACCACAGAATCTCCCCCCTCAGGAAACACCACCACAGCACCCACTGTGTCTGTGTGGCAGTGGGCACACGGTTCAGAGGAGAGAGGAACAGGATAACAGGGAAGCTGGGAGGGCTGCTGTGCGACAGGGGGAGGACAGGCCCAGGGAACCGACATTCCACGAGGCACTATCAAACATCATGGAAGCATACCACCATTCCCAGCAGACCATGGGCACAGTACTGGCCAAATTTCAGGAGACCCAGTGGCTGCAGGAAGGACAGTACCTGGGGGTCAGGGAGGACTTGAAGTCCATTAACACCACCCTGGTCACCACTGCAGTGGTGCTGGCAGACATGGCCAACACCATGAGGGAGACAGTGGCATACCACCGGGCCCCTGACACCAGCCAAAAATGAACAGCCTTCCACGTCCGCCGGCACTAGTGGACAGGAGGTCCCGCCACAGGACCAACTAGCCACCAGCACCCCACCCCCTGCAGAAGGAGAACCACCCCGCCAACGGTCCCTGCGATCCAGGCAGAAGACAGAGAACATTGCGAAGAACCCCGCCAGGAAATAAGACTCCTGATTGCCACCCTTGTGTCCCACTCTGTCACCCTGTCCACCTTGAACTGACATTGCTCCACTTCCTATGCCCCATTGGACAATGCAACTGTGATACAGAGAGACTGGACTCTACTATGGGCCTTCCTCCACCATCACCCCAGCCCCTTCCACATACCCCTATACACATTAGCCCATAAATTAACACCCTTGAATCACAAACCAATCTGGAGTCAGTCTGTACTTTCACAAATGTATAATTACAACTTCTTTGACAAATATCAATGTAAATGTTCATTTACACATACCAATGTATGACAGTTGTTGGTGCAGAAGTAAACATTGCAGAAGGCAGAATGAGGCACCCAGATCTGTGAAATGGAAAGCCAAAGTGAACTGTCAGGGTCCATACACAGAGGTTAAGAGGCTGACTTATATAATGTCCTACAGTAGTCAGATATGAGATGAGCAGTGCCAGTCTCTTACCTGTGTCTCACTGGAAGTACTGCATGATGATGTTGTTTCGGTTGTCAATATCTTCTTCTTCTGCCTCCTCTTCTTCACTGTCCACAGGCTCCACAGCTGCCACAATACCATCATCAGGCCCATCCTCCTGCAGAAAAGGCACCTGGCATTGCAAAGCCAGGTTGTGCAACATACAGCATGCCACGATTATCTGGCACACCTCCTTCGGTGAGTAGTATAGGGAGCCACCTGTCAGATGGAGGCACCAGAATCTGGCCTTCAGGAAGCCGAAAGTCCACTCAATAATACGCCCAGTTCGCCCATGTGCCTCATTGTAGCGTTCCTCTGCCCTTGTCCTGGCATTCCTCACTGGGGTCAGTAGCCATGAGAGGCTGGGGTAACCATAGTCAAATGTTGAGGGAAATCTGTTAGGCACACACTAACCCTTAGGGGCTACCCCATACCCAGACACCTATTCATACTGTGTGGGGACCTTAGGCTCACCTATTAGCCACACACGGTGCCTCTGGAGTTGGCCCATCACATAAGGGATGCTGCTATTCCTCAAAATGTAAGCTTCATGCACAGAGCCAGGATACTTGGCATTCACATGGGGGATGTACTGGTCCGCCAAACACACCATCTGCACATTCATAGAATGGTAGCTTTTTCGATTTCTGTACACCTGTTCTTTTCTGCGGGGGGGACAAATGCCACATGTGTACCATCAATGGCACCAATTATGTTGGGGATATGTTCCAGGGCATAGAAGTCAGCTTTCACTTTGGGAAAATACTCCACCTGGGGGAATACGATGTAGCTGCGCATGTGTTTCAGCAGGGCAGACAACACTCTGGTCAAAACGCTGGAGAACATTGGCTGAGACATCCCTGATGCCAAGGCCACTGTAGTTTAAAAGGACCCACTTGCCAGGAAATGGAGCACTGACAGGACCTGCACTAGAGGGGGTATTCCTGTGGGATGGCGGATAGCTGACATCAAGTCAGGCTCCAATTGGGCACACAGGTCTTGGATTGTGGCACAATCAAGTCTGTAGGTGATAATGATGTGTCTGTCTTCCATTGTCGACAGGTCCACCAGGGGTCTGTACACCGGAGGATGACTCCATCTCATCATCTGCCCCAGCGAATGTGCCCTATGGAGGAGAATGGTGAGCAGAGGGTCATGTACCACATAGGATGCACAAGTGTTTTTTACTGGAATGTGAGTAAATCCGTGTGTGGCGTTGTCTGTCTGTATTTCTGCCCAAATGTGCTGTGACGCAGTTAGGTGCCATGCCATGTGCCCCCCTGAAATGGCGGCTGCCTGACCTGTAAGGAGGGACAAGGGGAAATGAGGTAACTGCGCTGGCGTTGTGCAGCGTTGCGGTAGGTGGTCGAAGACCGCTGCGCAATTCAGCATTGGTTATCATTGGGCCCCATGGGCTCCAGGAGCCAATGACAATGTATGCCGGCGGTGATGGTACGCACCGCCGTGGACGTGACCGCCATTTTCTATCTGTTCACAAACTTGATACCTGACCCTCAACAGGAGAGGACCTACACTGAAAGTTCTGCTGTGACCTGTGTCTGTAAGCGACAATGGCTTGAGGGTCTGGGGAAAGGGCCCCTGCCTTCACTTGGGAGGAGTTGGAGAGACTAGTGGATGGGGTCCTCCCCCAGTACACGCTACTGTACGGTCCTCCAGACAAACAGGTGAGTACACTGTGAGCATGATGCATGGGCCATGAATGTGTGGATGGATGATACAAGAGGATGGTGAGTGTATGTGTGTCAGGGCATGGGTGGGAACTGGTGGGCAATGAGTATGACGGTCCGGACAGGAGAGTAAATTCCTTTCATCCTATACCTTTCCTCTAGGTCAGCACCCACCAGAAGAAGGGTATTTGGTGTGCCATCGCCAAGGAAATGTGGACCCTGGGGGTCTATCCTAGACGGAGCACCCGCTTCTGCAAGAGATGGGAGGACCTGCGCCGCTGGAGCATAAAGACGGTGGAGGCCCAGCTGGGGATGGCCTCCCAACGTGAAAGGGGTGCCCATCGCACCATGACCCCCCTGATATTCCGGATCCTGGCGGTGGCATATCCAGAGTTGGATGGGTGCTTGAGGGCATCACAGCAGCCACAAGGGGGTGAGTACAGTCTCATTCAGCTGACTCTGCACGCTTTATGAGGTGTCTGGTTGGGGGACGTTGGCTGTGGGTTCCCCTAGGCCAGGACGAACTTGGTAGGGTAGGTCCCTTGTTAGGCAGGCTCTGAGGCACTCCTACCCCAATAGTGGTAGTGGGCATCTACAACTAGTCAGGCTCCTGTGGGTTCCAGGTGTGCAGCAAATGGTGTTAGGCATAGTCCCCCATGGGCAGGGGATTTTACTACTAACTGCTAGTGCATGGCCTAGTGAATAGGGCTGCTCCCTGTGTGTTGTGTCCGCCAATGGTAGTGGTGTTGCTGGCATTGACCATGTGTCTCCTCTGTCTTTCCCCCCTTTTTCTTTTGTCACCGTGTCCTTGTGTGCATTAGCATAATCTGGCGGAGGAGCAGAGGCTCCGGAGATGGAAAGAGCTGCATCCCACATGGCCCAGGAGGGTGAATCCACCGACGGTGAGGGCATCAGTGGGATGGAGAGCGAGGGAGCTCCAAGACGGGGACAGGAGGGGACACCAGCAACAGCGACTTCTCCTCTGATGGGAGCTCCCTTGCGGTGGAGGGCACCTCTGTGCCCACCGCAACAACAGGTACAGCCGCCACCCACCCTACCAGCCCCGCCCTCCCAGCAGCCCCTCAGCGTGTTTCCCGTGCCCGCTCACCCAGGAGGGTGGGCATCTCCTTCGCCCCAGGCACCTCAGGCCCTGCCCCAGTGAGCCCTACTGCCCTCAGTGAGGAGGCTATTGACCTCCTGAGACCCCTCACTGTTGGGCAATCTACCATTGTGAATGCCATCCAGGGTGTAGAGAGGCATTTGCAGCAAACAAATGCATACCTGGAGGGCATTCATTCTGGTGTGGCGGCCCAACAGAGAGCATTTCAGGCTCTGGCCTCAGCAGTGATAGCAGCGATTGTCTCTGTGTTCAGCCTCCCCCAACAACTTCCACTACCCAGACACAATCCCCTCTACCTCAGCCTATCCCAAGCACACCATCAGAGCAGCATGCGCACACATCAACACACAAAAGTGGCTCTGGCAAACATAAGTACCACACGTCCCACAGGCACACACACAAGCACCATCCCCTTGCAGACACACCAACATCCACTGCCTCCACTGTGTCCCCCTCCTCCACGTCCTCCACCTCCCTCCCAGTCTCATCTCCACTCACACCTGCATGCACTACATCCTCAGCCACAACCTCCATCACCAGCACGCCCATCACTACACACCCCTCACGTGCAGTCACCACCTCCACTACCATTCACACGTCCCCTGTGTCCTCTCCAAGTGTGTCTGTGAGCCCTCCTCCCAAAGTACACAAACGCAGGCACACACCCACTCAACACCCATCCACCTCACAACAGCCTCCAACCCATGCACCTTCACCCAAACTCAGCAGACGTACACTTCCAACAACCACTACCTCTTCCTCCACTCCCAAACCCCCTCCATCTTCCCGTCCCAGTGTGTCCAAATAAATTTACCTAGCTAACCTGGAGCTCTTCCCTACACCTCCCCCCACCCTTCTCCTAGGGCAAGGATGTCTAGATCCCAGCCCAGCACCTCTGCCACCAAATCTGCATCCACTGTGGTCCCTGCTACTCCAGGATGGTCAAAGGGGGCACCTGTCAGAGCTGCCAGTGTGCCACCGACATAAAAGAAGGACCACCCTATTCCGCCACCTGCAAAGCTCAAAAAGGGACAGGCTTCAAGCAGGGGACAGTCACACCACCCACCCAGCACGGCCTCGCACAAACATAGAGTGGACAGTGCCAAGGTCCCTGCAGCGGCTGTCAAGACGGGGAAGAGCCACAAGCCAAAGGGCACATCACCTCTAGGCACAATTTCACCAGGGGACGGGCTGGTGACCACCAAATCTTCAGGGATGGCAGCCACATGCACCCCAGTCACCACCGCCGCTCCGACCGCCACCTGCACCGCCATCTGCGCCGCCCCCTGCACCGCTTCTGCCACAGCGTCTGTCTGCAGCATCCTCCCCAAGGATCAGCCATCCGAGGCTGCCGGAGACTGTATGGTGTCTCCATCCACCACAACAGTCACTTGCACCACGGTCTGCACTGGCAGCATCTCCGCCGCAGCCACTGCCGCCTGCACCACCATCAGCACAGCCAAGTGAACAGCCGATGCCACTCTGTCGGATGTCAGCCCCATTCCCAGTGTGCAGCCGTCAGAGTCTGCAGGTGACGTCCTGGACCCTGGACACGCCACTTGAGACACCACCTCCAGCACTGACACGAACCAGCACTTGGCAGCCTATTCGCCGCAGGATGGAGTGTGGGTCTGCCTCCATTGAGTATCATGCTACCTGTTCCGGGTACATCGCATGGCTGTGACACACAGGTGAGAAGAAGTCAACATGCCACACCCCAGGAGCAGCATCACTGGGCACAAAGCCCCCTCCAGAACCAGTGGAGAACAGCATCCACTAACCCAGTCCTTGGCAGGATGAAGCACTCTGGGCACAAAGCCCCCTCCAGAACCAGGGGAGAAAAACATCCACTAACCCTGTCCTTGGCAGGATGAAGCACTCTGGGCAAAAAGCACCCTCCAGGACCAGTGACAAAAGCATCCACTAACACAGTACTTGGCAGGATGAAGCACTCTGGGCACAAAGCCCCCTCCAGAACCAGTGGAGAAAAACATCAACTAACCCAGTCCTTGGCAGGATGAAGCACTCTGGGCACAAAGCCCCCTCCAGAACCAGTGGAGAAAAACATCCACTAACACAGCCCCTGGCAGGATGAAGCACTCTGGGCACAAAGCCCCCTCCAGAACCAGTGGAGAAAAGCCTCCACTAACAAAGTCCTTGGCAGGATGAAGCACTCTGGGCACAAAGACCCCTTCAGAACTAGTGGAGAAAAGTATCCACTAACCCTGTCCTTGGCCTTGGCAGTATGAAGCACTCTGGGCACAAAGCCCCCGCCAGAACCAGTGGAGAAAAACATTCACTAACCCAGTCCTTGGCAGGATGAAGCACTCTGGGCACAGAGCCCGCTCCAGAACCTGTGGAGAAAAACATCCACTAACATAGTCCTTGGCAGGATGAAGCACTCTTGGCACAAAGCCCCCTCCAGAACCAGTGGAGAAAAGCATCCACTAACACAGTCCTTGGCAGGATGAATCACTCTGGGCACAAAATCCCCCTCCAGAACCAGTGGAGAAAAGTGCCCACTAACCCTATCCTTGGCAGGATGAAGCACCCTGGGCACAAAGCCCCTCCAGAACCAGTGGAGAAAAGCATCCACTAACCCAGTCCTTGGCAGTATGAAGCACCCTGGGCACAAAGCCCCCTCCAGAACCAGTGGAGAAAAGCATGCACTAACACAGTCCTTGGCAGGATGAAGCACTCTGGGCACAAAGCCCCCTCCAGAACCAGTGGAGAAAAGCATCCACTAATACAGTCCTTGGCAGTATGAAGCACTCTAGACACAAAAGCCCCCTCCAAAACCAGTGGAGAAAAGTGTCCACTAACCCTATCCTGGGCAGGGTGAAGCAACCTGGGCACAAAGCCCCTCCAGAACCAGTGGAGAGAAGCATCCACTAAAACAGTCCTTGGCAGGATGAATCACTCTGGGCACAAAGCCTCCTCCAGAACCAGTGGAGAGAAGCGTCCACTAACCCAGTCCTTGGCAGGATGAAGCACTCTGGGCACAAAGCCCCCTCCAGAACCAGTGGAGAAAAGCATCCACTAACACAGTCCTTGGCAGGATAAAGCACTCTGGGCACAAAGCCCCCTCCAGAACCAGTGGAAGACGCCACCCACTTGTGAGACTGTGGCTTTGTACTCCCCAGGACCAGGCAGTGGGCAACCCACCCACTTGAGAGACTTGAGAGACTGTGGCTTTGCACTCCCCAGGAGCAAGCAATGGGCCTCCCACCCACTTTAGAGACTTGAGAGACTGTGGCTTTGCACTCCCCAGGAGCAAGCAGTGGGCAACCCACCCACTTGAGAGACTTAAGAGACTGTGGCTTTGCACTACCCAGGACCAAGCAGTGGGTAAACCACCCACTTGAGAGACTCTGGCTTTGAACTCCCCAGGACCAAGCAGTAGGCAGTGAACCCACTTGAGAGACTTGAGAGACTGTGGCTTTGCACTCCCCAGGACCAAGCAGTGGGCAAAGCACACACTTGAGAGACTTGAGAGACTGTGGCTTTGCGCTCCCCAGGAGCAAGCAGTGGGCCAAGCACACACTTGAGAGACTGTGGCTTTGCACTCCCCAGGACCAAGCAGTGGGCATGGAGCCCCCTTGAGAGCAGTGGCGTCGTACCATCATCCAGCTGAGTGCCCCCTCCCCTTCCCCTTGAGGTGCCTGTTTTTTTTCCGACCTGATGTCCCTGCAGTGTTCTCTCCGTTTTGAGGCAGGTGTCATGTGTGGGCTTCGCCAATGCTTTTTGAAGCCACTGGCCAACGGACATTTAATGGGACAGTGTACGGACTTGTATACTTGCTGTAAATACGTGTGTATACTGATTATTTACTGTTCTCTTGGCCTATCTGACTGTTCAAATATTACACTAGATAAACTCATTTCATTTGGTCCTTACGTTCTTCCAGGGGGTGACGGGGTGTATCTGTGATGTTATTGGATATGTGTGTGTGTGTGTGTGTTGTTGCGGGTGGGGGTGCTGCGTTTTGCGTGCGTGTGTCACTCTCTTTTCCCTCCTCCCCTCCCCTGTGTGCTAGGTGCAGTACTCCCCGTGGTAGTTGCTGCCACCACCTTCTTTCCACTTCGTGGTGTATTAAGAGATACAGCAACATGGGCAGGACCTGTAGTTCGGGCTCCGTGGCGACCTGGTTCTTCGTTGAGTGTCGAGAGGTGAGTGGTTTTCCTTCCAAACACTGTTTCCGCTGTGCTTTTGATGGCGAAGGGAACCGTCCTGGAAAAGCTGGCAGATTGGTGCCTTGTAATAGTGTTGGCGGTACATTGTGTTCCGCCTGTCTGTTGGCGGTGACCGCCGCGGTGTTTGTTGTTAACGCCGTGGCGGTCGGAGTGTTAAAGTGGCTGTCTGTGTTGGCCGTTTCCGCCATGGTTGTAATTCAATTTTTTAACGCCCGCCTGTTAGCGGTATTACCGCCGCTTTATCACCGACTGCCAGGGTTGTAATGAGGGCCTCAGTTTTTTTATTCAGAACAAAAAAAACAAAATCCCAATGCAGGATTTTGTTTTCGAAAGTAAGGAAAGCAATGACACCCCCCCATGCAATTGGAGATTTTCCCCATGGATAAAGAGATATTTCTAAGGTTTGATTACCCCTTACCACCAGATTTTACCTGATGGTAATGGACAACGAAAAGAAGCATTTGTCCACCCTCTTTAAATTGAACGGGCAGTCAAATAAATAAACCTTCAATGGCTTTTCTCTGTCTCACTGTCAGAGGTGTATATCAGCAGAAGAGATGTATGGTCTCTGCCACTGAAATACTATCAGTCCATCTGGCTTTATAGGAGGTGAATGGACCTCAAGTACAGCAGAAAGGATACTTCATTATCTTTGCAACAGAGTATCCTTTCTGCTTTACTCTAAATCAGGCCTTTAGCCACCTTTATGGACCTCAGATTCCTCCAGTGGGGCAAGGTTGCAAGATGGGTTTCAAGCGGCCGGATACCTTCTCTGCAACATCCTCTTGAAACTGATTTGCTGCTGTGTAAACGCTTCGCTGTGGAGCAACCTGAATCTTTGGCCCATGGGCAACACACCTTTGTCGGACTGATTTGCAGTCCTTTCCCAGTCCTCCGGAGGTCTCTAGAGCCAAAGAGTTTCTAAGTCACAGATTTTTTAGGATCTTATGAAGTACACTTCGACACAAGCAAGGATCCCAGGATCTCATGAAAAGCCCTTGGGGGTCAAGACTCAGCCCAACAGAAGCAGCCAGCAGGGTCGAGGGCAGATCCAGTTGGAACTTGATATTCAGGTACTTCAGAAAAAGGGACTTCTAACAGCTAGTTGTGTTCCTGTAGCTTAAAAGGAGTTAAGTCAACTTACCTTTGGAGTCCACCTCTTTTTCCTGGATGAAAATAAGATCAGGATCAGCATTTTAGGTCTCCTCACAGGTCTCAACAGCAGATGCAGACCTTCTTCTGTCTTCCACAAGTCAAGTAGTGTTCTGAAGAGGGTTCCTCGTTTGTGCCTAGAACTAGCCAGTGGGTAGGGGTGACTCCTGGCCCATTCCTAACCAATAGGGTAAGTTCCCACACAGGGGAAGCCCTACCTCCTACTCCCTTTTGAAGCTATTCCTGTGTGCCCTACTGCAAATAATCCCACAGTTCTCCTCTCTAATACCAAGGTGACAGAACTTTTCTTCTCCTATGCAGAGCTCCTGTACCCACCCCTGAGATATGGTCTGGGAAATCCCTCCTTGGTGATCACTTCAAACAAGTTCTGGGGACAGCTCCTCTCCCACTGATGTGAGTCAGGTACTGGTGGGTACCTGACTAGTTGGGCAAAAGTGGTCCCTGCAGAGATATCAGCTATTATTTTCCTGTCATATGTTAGGCCTCCTTGAAGTTCATAGGGTTCCTGTGTACAGCTCAAATGGTCATCCTACCAGAGGAACAGAACTTCCCCCCCACACTGAAGGCAGTTGTCTCATCCCTAGGAGCAAGTTTACTCCTTACCAAGTGGGCTTTTCATCTACCAGGTGACAGGTGGAACTCATGCTAAGAGCTTCCAGAGACTTTAGGCAGGAAAAAAGGTAACTTTCTAAAAGAAACTTTGTCAAAATATTTATCGCAAAACTGACTTCAATGAATTGGGCTTGTCATAAATACTTCACAATGCCCAAAAATATATTTTCTTCTGTTTCCTAGCAGGAGAAAACAATTATTAAATGTAATATTGTATCCCAGTGCTTTCCAATGAACAGCTAGCCCTGTTACAGAGAACATAGCTTTGGGGGCTTTTTCACTGTAAGGGCATGTTTAGTATTAAACTTTTGTATGTCCTCTTTTATATACCAAGCACCCTAAATTATGGGCAGTAAGGCCTATATTAGAGTCACATTAATATTTAAAAGAAGGGTTTAAACCTGTCAAAAGGGGTTATTTTGGCAAGTCGAATTTCTAGTTTTAAAACTTCATAGCCAGGCTAACGTAGTAGGCCTGCAGACATTTGAACTCTCACTGTAGTGGATGGCACTTTAGGTGCTGTAATCCACTAGCAATATTTACCTTACAGGGCCTGATTACACTTTGTACCATATACACTATGCCTTTGAAACCAAGCCATGCCTGGCTTTTGACCCATTATCAGGGCAAAACTGGTCCTCGGTTGCTTGTGTTTCAGCTTGGTGAGGACCCGGCCTGGCAGTTTGGGGAGGACTGTTCCCATGGCGAACAGGGTTGGGGCTGACTTGGATGTGGCTTTGTCAAAATGAGGTGGAATGATGAGGATAAGAACAAAAGGATGGGAAGCTACCCTGAACGATTGCCACTGGTTAGACATATTGGAAACATTCCTCCCATCACCTATTGTGTCTTTGATGTACTGTCCTAAGTGGCAACAGTATGCATATTTGTGGGTCCCCTGCTCACTGTGCCACTGGTACCAAGCTATACCTGGATGATGAGCCCTTATCAGGGCAAAACTAGTCCCAGGTTGCTTGTGTTCCTGTTCGGTGAGGACCTGGCCTGGCAGTATGCCCAGACATGGGTCCTTAGTCACTGTGCCACTGGAATAAATCTATACCTGGCTGATGAGCCCTTATCAAGGTAAAACCATTCTTAGGTTGCTAGTATTACAGATTGGTGTGGAGTTTGCTTAGCAGTTGGGAATACACTGTTTTCATAAGGAGCAAGGTCAAGGTTGAGTTGCAAATGTCTGAATCCAAACTGAGGTGGCATGGTGAGCAAAAACACAATGGCTTGGGCTGTTGCCCAGAGTGATTGTCAGTGGTTAGCCAACTTGTAAGGATTCCTGCCATCACATTTTTGTGTGTTTGAGGCCACAGTAGTAGATCTGCAGTCATGTCTGTACTATCACTGTAGTGGGCGGTACAGTGGGTGCTGTACTCCTCTTGTGATATTTAACTTACAGGCCCTAGGTGTACTTTGTACCATATACTGGGGACTTACAGCTAAGCTAAATATTCCAATTAGGAGTTTAACCAGTTCAACATGTTTTAGGGTTCAGAGCACATGCACCGGTGCCTAGTTAACAGTCCCAGGGTAGACTCAAAACACCAGAAACATCGATTCAAAAAAATGAGAGAACATGCAAAAAGAGGCAGTTTCCTACATACCTCCCTCCAGGCAAAAGTAGAGAAGCAAGTTAGCCATTCCCTTGGCAGTTCTCATCATCTAAGTGGAAGAACCTGGAAAGGTCACCTACACTAGCAAGGTCAGTCCCAGGTATGTGTTTCATTGCAAAGTGCATACCCTCTAGAGAGATGGACCACCTGAATAATTTTGGGTTTTCCTCCCCCATTTGCATGAGACATCTGATTGCCCTCTGGTAAGTCTGAACCTGTAATTGAGTCTTAAACATTAAGGGTTTAAGCTTCTTCAGTGACCAAACTAGAGCAAGGGCACTCTCCACTTTGGCACTTCAATGCTCCTCAACGTTATGTTGTGTTATGTTATGATGTGTGGTGCTGTGTTGTGTTATGTTATGTTATGTTACATTACATTATGTTACATTATGTTATGTTATGTTAGGATGTGTTATGTTATGTGTATTATTAAAGCACACTATCACTCACAAGGGTATCATGATGCTGAGCATATGCGTGTGCTTAGGTCTGCCTATGGTAGGTTGGTTAAGGGAAATGCAAGGTCTCCAGCTTCTTTCAGATTTCAAAAAGAGATGCGGAGGCTCTGGTGTGGAGTGTGAGGCTATTCCACACTTTAGGAGCAATGGAAGAGAACACCCATCCTTTTCATCTGATTCGGTGTATGCATGCGATTTGTACAAGTAAAAGTCCTGCAGAGCGGAGGTGTCTGGGGGACTGGTGAAGGGAGATGCTACTGTTCAGGTAGGTGGCGCATATGTTGTTTAGTATCTTGAATGTGTTTGCAGAGCTTAAAACAGGAATGCTTAAGTATCAGGGGCCATTGGAACCCCCTGGTGTGTGATGTGATGTGAGTTCTGTGAAAGAGGTTGAGAATGAGTCTGGCTGCCAAGTTCTGCATGGTTTGTAAGCTTCTAGTAAGTTTATTGGTGATCTCTGCTTAGAGAGTGTTCCTGTAGTCCACAGTTCTAGTGACTAGGGCATGAATGACAGTTGTCTTTGATACAATTAGCAACTTTGTTTGTGCAGGTGGTCAATTGTTTCTTGTGTTGGGGGTCTTATTCAAGAGGGAGAACATGTCATCGACGCAGGAGAGGATCTTGATGTTGTGTATGCTGATGACATTAGCCAGAGGTATCATGTATGCACTGAAATGGGTGGGGTTGACCGATGAACCTTGAGGCACTACACAGATGAGTTTGCAGGCTTCCGAGGAGTAAGGTATGACATGACACTGACAGCTTGTGTTCTATCCATTAAGAAAAGAGCGGGGCCTTGGATGTCAATCTCCTGCAGGCACCGGATGAGAATGGGTTGTGAGGCCATATCAAATGCTGCAGAAAGGTTTAAGAGAATGAGGGTTGCCATGCTTCATCTGTCAAGGTTCATGTGGATGTCATCTGTGGCAGCAATGAGCTCTGTTGCTGTACTGTGGTTGGGCCTGAATCCAGACTGAGTGCTGTTGGAATGCAGGTATGGTGATTGCTAAGGTGGGCGGTGAGGCATCAGTTTATTGATTTCTCTAAGACCTTGGATGATTTTATGTAATTGGAAAATGTGGCTATGTCAGTGGACAGCTTCTTGAGCAAAGGCATGATAGAGGCATATTTCTTCGGTGACCAGAAATGTGGCTGAGTTGATGAAGACATTCAGGATGTGTGCTAATGCCTCTCTTATTGTTCGGAATCTTTTGTAAAGGTGGTGGGGGAAAGGGTCAGATGGACCCCACAAGTGTATGGTAGCAGCAAATTTGATCACAGCAATGGCGAGCCAGGAGGTTAGGGTTCATTGTTCAGCTGTGATGGGAAGCAGTCACCAGTTGATAAAGGCAGCTGGTTAATCCTGACCCTCATAATTTAGCTGAGATAACACTTCCCAAATCTCATGTTCTGAAACATATGTTTGGACCACAAACTCCTGGCTGAAATCAGGTTCCTTGAGTGCAGGTGCTGTGTACAGCACCTCCTTCAGTGTCTCAAAGGCCTTCTGACACTCCTTGGTTTATATGACCTTCTTTGGTTGCTTCTGTTAGGGGAGCTACAATAGTGACATTTCCCCTTCACACAATCTCCTGTAATAACCTGTAAGACCACAGAAAGCTCTGACCTGAGTCTGAGCTTTGGGATGCTCTCAAGACCTGATTATCTGGATCTTGGGCTGGAGTGGTGCCACACCAATTTGCTGATGCTAGTACACTATAGACCCCCAGCCCTATATCCCACTTGCTGGCCTTGGTAGTCAGTCCTGCCTGTTGCAAGGCCTAAAGCACATCCCTGAGAGGTAGGACATGTATTCCTGCCAATTGGAGGTAATGGCAGCAATATAATATAGACATGTTGAGCTAAAAGTCTCCAGCACAAACAGTCCCTGTTTATCATCTCTGTAAGGTGGCAGGAACAATTTTCAAACCAAAGCTTAAGTTAGAAATAGCCCTCAGGAGTTGTGAATGCTGATTTCCTCTGAGATCTCTCAATCGGGACAATCTGGGGGCACATTAGTGCCAACCCCCAAACAGGTCAACAAGCTCATCAGATCTGGATATTGGGTGTGTGTAAGTCTTGGTCATCCCGAGGTCCTTGTTGGCTTTGGGTCTCAGTATCACTGGGCTGGCCCATGGCCTACTAGAGGGCTCAGTCACCCACAGAGACAACATTTTGGGCATTTCTTTCTTGATCCTGGTCCATACTTTGTCTGACAACCTGTTTATTTTATTATTGACAGGTATACTGTCATCAATATCAGTGTCATGTACACACTACTTAGTCAAAACTAGTGACAGTCTCTCTGCTGCTGCTCTGTTGGTGTAAGGGAGATCACTATTCCTACCACTGAACCATCCTTGACATTGTGGAATAGAAGGTCTGAAGCTTGATATGGTTGAAATTAATCACCCTGTGTGGGTGCCAAAAGGTACAAATGTTCACCAGGTAGGTGACCTCACTCACCTTCTACAGTACTGTATAGGGCCAGGTTCATTTGTCCTGGAGTGTCTTAGGAGCCATAGATTTCACAACTCACACCTTTTGAACAGGCTGGTAGTACTAGTAGTAGTACTAGCAGCAGCAGTAGTAGTAGTAGTAGTAGTAGTAGAAGCAGTAGAATTCACTAGTCTTAGACTACAGGCCATATAAAAAGAACAGTCTCATAAAAATAGAGATTACAAATTGTTAATAATGTTTCGAACAAAAAGAAACAATTTTTTAGATAAAAAAATGCAAAAGTTACAAAGCAACCACCAGAACATTTACATTAGCAACCTTCATTGTCTTGACATCAGATAACCCACAAGGAGCAGATTTAGGGCCTGATTTAGAGTTTGGCAGAGGGGAACCTGACGGATATCCTGTTCGCCTTATTACGATCTCGTTATAGCCTATGGCTATCGGAATATGGCAGCAGGGATATCTGTCACCTTTGTGACAGAGTAACCTGTCTGCCAAACTCTAAATCAGGCCCTTAGGCTTTTCCAGGTACATAAACTATACATGGCCACCTTCTGAAACAGTCATTCAGAGTCTGTGATTAGGTAGAATAACATCCTCAGAACATGGTCTTATATTATGCTCTAGAAATAAGGAGTCAATTATTTCCCCCCTTTCTTTGAGGGTATGAAAGCAAATGAGCATAAACTGTAGCATGGACTCTCGACCTCTAATCATGTACCAGAAGCTATGTGAATTAGCTAAATGTATTAACTACAACTTCGTAAAAGCCAATACAGATAGAATCCAGAGTCTAAAATTAGTATGAAAACACAGTTTTTCCTCAAAGTGTAAGGAGGATAAGTACAGCTCTGATGCGATAGAAGATGTGATGACAAAGTTAAATTTTGATAGCCAGCCTCATTCCAGGGCCCAGCCATAGTGTAGTCTTGATTACGTTTTTCTGATTGTCATGACATCAGCAGTTACTGACTCAGAGTTGTCCCAGATAACTCAAGAACCTATGTATTTTACTAAAGCAGCTTTATAATCCAGTCAGCAGAGCTTGTGGGTGCCTTTTATTACTGTTGGGACCAAAAGCGCTTTCTCATAATTCAACAATTATTTATTTTTCAGTATCCTAGTCTAGTACTCAATTGGTTTAAGAAATATGAGATACTGTCCCATTCATGCCTGGTTCAGCCCTTAGTGACTCTATTGATGTGCCAGAGCCTAAATGTAGGATGTGCCGTAACAGGTTGTTTTCAATGACTTGGAGTTTTTGGCCACATCTATAGCCCCATAATTACACGGCATAGGATCCAACAGTCATGGCTTTGTTGATATTGGTGAATATAATTGTCTACAGGGATCTCCAACAAAAACATTGTAAAAAGCAAATGATGGCGCCAGTGATTTGACTCAGTGAAGACCTACTCTGACTACTTAGTCAGCCTAATTAAGTGTGTCATTAATGTGTATGCCCAAGCAGCTGAAAGACTTACGTCTCTCGCGGTTTCCACCACTTATTTTGAAGGTCGATTTTAGTATTACAGATTTAAAAAGTGTCATGCACTTTGTCGTGGGGACAGTGATTGTTGATTAAAAATGAAATAGACAATTTTTTTAACACCTCGTAGTAAATGGTGTATGGACAGTTCCATTAGGGAGAGAAGCACCGCGTTGTCTGCAAACAACAATATGAGTGGATTAAGATCTCCCATTTTTGCGGTTTCTAGATCCAGATCAACAAGCCACTTGACAATGTCATTAATGAAGAGGTTGAAATGCATAGGTGCATGGATGTATTCTTGACACACTCCTTTTTCTATTTTGAACTCTGTCGTACATTTGACTTTTGACCCAAAAGTAAGCGAGATGGTGTTTCCCAGGTATAAATGCTTAGAGCTGCTAACAATCAATCAGCGACACCTAAGGTGCTTAGGGAAGACCATAATAGTGTTCTATCCACAGAATTAAATGTCACCTTTAAACCAATGAAGGCTATCATATAAGGCATATTTTAGGCATGTTGGATAAAGCCATATGGCCCAGTCTACAGTACCCATACCCTTTCTGAACCCTGCCTGTAGGTCTGACAATATTTTGTTTTCTTCAAACCAGTTCTGAGATGATTCAAAGGCAGCTTTTTATAGATGCTCTGTACTGCATCAAGTAGTGAGATTGGTCTATAATATTCAGAATTTCTTTCAGAGCCCATTTAATGAATCAGAAGTGTGATTGCCGATTTCAAGGTTTTAGACATTTTCCAGTGTGTCCAGATAGCATTGCAGACTATTGTCAACACAGGGGCCTCAATAGTTAAATTTGTTTGAATAACATCCATTGGAATGTGATCTGGCCCTGGGGCTTTGTGAGGGTTTTGATTGGTAAAGGCAATGCATACTTCACCCTCTGTGAACTCCAATGATTCTTCATTTGGGTCAACTTGGCTATTTGTTGGAGACTAATACCTTACTAAATTGGGTGATCGCTCTAGCTGTTCAGATGTGGAATCAGGATGTTTTCTTCCTCTTCTATCAACACCAGGTTGGTGTAAAATTGGGTGTCTGAGATAAAGACAAGTGATTTTCGCTCATTTTCACAGTGAATCCCATTTTCGATGTCCTTCTAGGGGCCTTCACAACACCATCTAATTAAGTCCCAGAATTTTGTGGAATCTTTTCGTATGCTCACCATTTGAAGCATTAGCCATTCTCCATTTTTTAGCTGAGATTTTTTTTAACGTTTATAGGAGAAGTTTATTAAACAAGCTTTACATAAATATAGTAGAAGTTGTGAATATAAGAATAACAACAGAAGTTCTGCGAGTGAATACAGCACCTTATTGGAACGTAATAAGTTGCATATAAATAATTATTAGCATAATTAAGAGAAAAAAGTAAGGGAGAGAGAGGGGAGTGGAAGTATGACAAATGCCAATAGTATCTGTTGAGAGTGCAAATTAGGAGAGTGAGCAAGCAAGTGTAGAAATAGAAAATCATTAATAAAACATCTTCAGCAGAATTATAAGCAGATTATAAATGAGAAGTACAGTGATACATTTCGTGGAACCTTAGGGACCTCTTTTAGTAGAGGGTGGTGAGTAGTAAAGGTTTGAGTGCAAGTATCTAGAAAGATGGTAACCAAATAATGTCTCTTATAATAAATGAAATAGGGGTAACATACACTCTGTCTAGTCTTTGATTATAACAAACACTGTACCACCAGGCTTGAAAAGAAAGTTGTGAGTAGTTTTTCTAGTTCTCCATAATTTGCTGAAAGGCAATTGCAAATAATAAATCAAGCATAATAATTTTACAAGTACTGTTTTGTGAAATATCTGAAAGGCTTCCAAGAAAAATAATTAAAACTAAAAATGGAATATTTGTCTAAAAAATGGAATTCATTGAGAACCGTACTTTCAACCAAAACTGATGCATAGATGGGCATGAGAAGAGAATATGATACAAATCTGCAGCGGTATTGTTACATGACCAACAATTTGCTAAGAATTCTTGGTTAATCTTATGTAAAGTAGCTGAGTTAATCATGTGTCTGTCATAGATAAAAAAAAGAGAGTTTGAGTTGTATTGGAAGATTGTGATGTTTTGAGTAATTTTACACATTTTTATGCCAAAGTGTGGTAGACCATGAAATGTAGAAATGTCCTTCTCATTGTAATTCAACTTTCGATTTATCTCTGTGTTCTGGAATCTTAATCAGTAGTTTGTAAATGGATGAAGCATTGGGATACTTGGATACTAGTGGGACAACTTGAGTATTGAAGTTGTGATGTTCTTGAAGTTAAAGTGCGAGCGATGGTTTGTATTAATGTATTACATTTGTTAGAATAGGTTTTTGAATGATTGTATAATAGTTGTGCTTGAGGAAATGTGATAATAGCCATTTGATCGGAGTTGGTGAATCTAAAGCAAACCCTTATCTCTCCAGGTCTATTGTTAATTTTTAGAAGTTTGTTATGCCAAAAAGAGGAACTAAGAATTTTTTATTTATTCTGAGAGATGAGAGAAGAGTATTGGCCTGAGTAATTTATAAGTAATTTCATGAATAGGGGATGTGCCTTTTATGAAAAGGAGATGAACATATTAAAAGAAAAAGGGGAGAGAAAGGAAAGTTCAATATGTTTCCTAGCTGATATTTGTTTCTCTTAATTAGATTCTTCTAGCTTGACTTGAATTGTTTCTTAAAAGTTATTTGGCCCCAGGGATGCTGTACCTTGTTCTTAGTGCACATGACAAGTTCTTCTTAAAGAGCCAATATTCCTTATCGGACCACTCAATGGTTGTTTCAGATATTTGAGATGTTTGGCCTCTGGTACTCTGTTGACCAGGCTTGTTTGCCATTTTCCAAAAAGTATATGTATTTTGCTCCCACTCTCTGTTGGTAAAAGGACATGGAAAAAGACATTTGACCATTACTAATATATCCTCCTGCTCCAGGTTGTAAGAATAATCAACATTAGCCACTTTTTCAGATGTTTTCTGATAATTTTGAGATAAGATTGTGTTTAGGTTTGTAGCCCCTTAAGACAAGGTGTTTTCTTCTTTTGACCTGCCCATAAGAAGGCTAGGAGCATGTCTGCCTCTGACAGGGCCTGGTGGATTTGTGCAATTGTCGAATTAAGGTTATAAAGAGTCTCAGCAGTCTCAACAGCCCAGGAATTTATACAGTATGTGTGCATGTGCACCTCCTTGTGGTGTAGGAGCAGGTCTCCCATAAGTCAGATTTGTTCCATGTCTTCTAAAGCTTGCTCACCAATATCTAAGTGGTGACAATGTATTATTCACCAGAGGCTGCACATCCGCATGATTCTGAGATTTGGTAATCTCAGTTAAAACATCAGTCTCATTATTATTAAGGCTTTCCACTCTGAAGAAGTCTGTAAATTTGCTTACTACATTCTTCTTCCTTGTTTCACTATCATTTTGTGAGGATACTAGTACCTTACTGTCCAGAGCTTATGAAGGCGTAGGTGTAGTAGAGGCAGCCTCCTTTATGTAATGAAGGTTTGCTGTGAGTGTGTGGTTACGGTAGGATGTAGTGCTCACTGATGGGACTGAATTACCTGCCAAGCTTGCCAAGCCTTTAGAAGTGGTTGTGTCATGTCTGAGGGCACTATATCACCAGACTGATGGCAGTTTCCCCTTTTTATGGGCAAGTGCAAAGCGCTCTGTCCATAAAGTAATCTCTCTCTGGGCTTCAAACCACGCCCAGATCATGTCAGTTTCTTTAATTGGTTCCTGGGTTTGCTCTTTAAAATCTGCTTGCTTTCATTTGTGAAAGGCATGCATACATCATGCCTTTTCCGGTGTTTAGCCCACCTACACAGCACCGGTAAACTACTAGAAACATACGAGGCTCAATGTTTTGAGCCTGGTTTCTGGACTACTTTATCTGTTAATTTTCCCCGCAGCGCGATCATGCTGGGGTTTACATAGCGCAATCACGCTCTGTTTTTTCGTTTTCAATTTCAGCTCGATTGCGTTGCATTTTACATAGCGCTATCGCGCTGTGTTTTTTTTTCTTTTAATTTGTGTGGCAAGAAAAGTTAGGTTAGGAGTTTACAACGCAAAGAGCTCCAACTCGAGCAAATGCGAGCCCTGTTGCATTGAAAATGCTTGTTTATTTTTATGTTGTTCCTTTGTTGGCTGTTTATGGGCTTGAGCCTTCAGGTAAGGCATTTTTGCACAGTTTTTACTCAAACACTTATGTCAAGTGCAATTGCAGGAAATTTAGATAACTGGACTAGGTGATGATTCAAAGCTCTAAACTTCACATTCCAAATTATGATTGTGGGCCTTCTTCTTGATGCTTCTGATGTTGCACAATAATCAAGAGGGTGCTTTTGAGCTTGTTTTGGAGCATTGGAGCTTGTAAAATTATGTAGCTGCAGAGAGCAGGCCCTCCGTTTCAAATCGCACTGAGGTCGCCAGCCGAACTAGCTCACCCACAGAGCAAAAACGCCTAGCTGCCCCCACCAAGCCAACCAAGCCTGCAGCAAGCTACCCGCTGCCACTGCCCTCTTTGGGGTTACACAGTGGCAGACGGATGATCAGCGGTACATGGCTGCTAAAGGCAAGGGAAGCTGAGGCGCTGCTCTCCTGGTCTAAACTGCCCAGAGCAAAAGCACCCCAGCTGCTTTCGCAGAGCCTGGCCAACACCAGCAGGTCAGTGGGCTTACCAGGAATCCTGCACTGCAGGGATGAGGTAGAAGACCTGTGGGGAACAGCACTAAACTACCTCAGCTCATCTGACCTCTGGTCTCTGGTCACTAGCTCTGGGCTCTTGGATCTGGCCACCGGGAACCTGATTAGCTCCATTTCACACCTCCAGAAATGCTCAGACCACCACTCTATGCTCTAGAGCTGGCAAAGTGATTTGAACACAATCAGGTTACCGTTCTGTCACAGTTGCTTTTGATTATGCTATATTTTAATAAACTCCTTGTGGTCCTTGAAGCTTTTGTTAGCCTTTTTCATGTACTCAGGCATACGGGAATGCAGGTTCAGCAAATAGTTAAAAATGTCCTGTTTGGGTACCTTAAGAGATTCCTCCCATCCTTTTCAGACAAGATGACGGGGACCTCTGACCAGGCTTGAGTTTCTTAAGAGGTTCCTCCCATCCTTCTCAGACAAGATGACAGGGTCCTCTGACCTGGTGCCCCAATAAAAGTTCAAAGGGGCAGAAGACACTTCCTTTTGTGGTACCTCCATGTAGGCTAATGGCCTGGGTTTGATAAGGAGTGATAAACTTGTAGGTCACTCTACACTCATCTCATTTAGCGTTCAAGTATGCAAACATGAATTTTGTCTGAGATTACGTCTTTAGGCAGAGGTTTCTAGCGGGCTTCACAACAGATAGTCCACTGGAATTGCTGGAATTAAAGTTACTATCTTCAGACCAGTAACCCATCTCCACTCAAAGGTGACCATTGCCATGGTATAAAAGTTCACCTCATTGTCAGCATTGACTATCCTATGGTTGAATCTACTTTGGGGAAACTATTCTATCCACCACCGTTATCATGTTGGCTCCTGTATCCCGCAGAACTTTTACCTCTGTATTTTTTATTATTGGTCATTGTCTGTACTTAACAATGCTGTGAATTAAGGCAGCCAGGGCATAAATATCCACCCCACCTATGGGGGCTTTGGTTGTTTCAGTCCAACACTTGGTAGCTCATGGGCAAACCTCCACCCAAAGTCCTACTCTTGCAATCCCCTGTGATTAACCTACCAGTGAAGGGTTTTGTGAAACAGACCCAGGCCCACATTATGTCATTGGCAGTACAAACTGCCTACCGCCATGGTGATGGCTGCCAAAATACCGTCACCGCGGCTACCATCCGTCCACCATAATATGATCACTGCCAGACTTCCGCCAGAAGGAGGGCAGAAATCCGGCAGTGATCATACTGGTGGACGATGGTAAGCTGGCGCTGCTACCACCAGCACTGCCACACCAGTTGAACGCCGCCAGCTGTATCATAACTTGTGATATGGCCTGGTGGTGTTTTGCTGGTGGGCGCTGCTAGTGGTAGCAGTGCCCCTTCCTGGTCCCTGCCGGAAGACCTCCTAGAACAAGGTAAGTTGGGTTTCCGACAGGGGAGGGTGGTGGGAGAGTGGGGGTTGTTGTGTATGTGTATGTCTGAGTGTGTGCATGAATGTGTGAGTGTGCGCGTGAATGCGTCTTTGTGTGTAGTGTTATTTGCATGGGTGTATGCATGTGAGTGAATGCGTGTAAGAATGGTGAAGAGTGTGCCTGTCTGCTTGTCAGTGTGTGCGAGCATGTCTGGAAGTATTGGTGTATGAATGCATGTATGCCAGTGTGAGTGAATGGGTGAATGCGTGGTGCGTGTCTGCAGGTGTATGCATGTATGGGGAGTGGCGGGGAGTGAGAGGATCGGAGGGGGTGGGGGAGTGAGAGGATCAGAGGGGGTGGTGGAGTGAGAGGATCAGAGGGGTTGGGGGAGTGAGAGGATCAGAGGGTGTTTGGATGAATGGGGGCATCAGGAGGGTGTTGAGGGGGGTGGGGGAGCTGCCTACCTGTGACAGGAAGAATTTCCCTGTCACCGGTAGGGCCTACCGACATGGTTTTTGTGGCGTTGCTAACACCACGAAATCCATGGTGGTAGGCAGGCTCATACTTCTGCCAGCAGTACTATGTCGGCTGCCGGGATGGAGATTGATATCTCCGGCCTGGCAGCTGAAACCACTATGGTGGTATGAGTGGAGAAGTGGTGGGTTGGCTGCAGCCAATCTGTCAATTCTCGTAATGTGGCGGTATGTACTGCCAGCCTGTTGGCGGTACTGCCACCACATTAACACTCACCGCTGGGGTCATAATGACCCACCAAGTCTCCTTTTCGTGTCCTGGCTTATGACAGGCCAGGCACACACCAGCCTTCACAGGTCAAATGTTTTTGTCTACTTGCATCTTCCCTGCTTGGGTTGGGAAAGGCACAGGACTCCCCCTTCTAAGCAGTCTTTTAGGCCCTTTTGAGAACTCCTCCTTTTAATCCTTGTTGCTCCCCTCTTTCCCGTGAGAGGGGCTGATCCTCCTTTCTTCAGATCACTCCTCTGGAATTTTTAGACACCTTAGTGTGCACCCACAGGTCATATGCCTAATTAATCTTTCTGAGATTGGACAGTTTGGAATCCACTAGATGCTGGTGTAACTCTGAATGACAAATACTGAAGATGTGCCCCCGCATGATCAGATGAAATCACCAATTTTAAGTAGCGACTGTATTACCTTTAACCCAGCCCTCCAGTACTTTTATTGACACATCTACAAAGTCAGCCCAGGATTGTTGTATGTCTTTGTGTGTGTCCCGGAACTTCTTCTGGTACTTTTCAGGAGTGATAACAAACTTCTGTGCATGGGCATCCTGCGTGTGATTATAGGAATCAGCCAGCCCATCTTCTAGAGTCTGGAGTATATCCCTCCTCAGTGTTGATAATAACTCCAACAATAAGTCTCCCCAGTGCTATTGATCCACCCAGTGCATTTTCAATGCTCTTTCATAGGAGCAACTCATTTGTCAATGCCATACCCTATTTTAAAGCTAGACAAAATATCCTTGGGCAAGTAAGGGGTGTGTGCCCCCCTTTTATACACTTCACCATTGCTATCACCATCTTCTTTGAACCTCAAAAGTCCTAAGCTGGCCTTCTTCTCCTCCAAGGCCATTCTCTTTTCTTCCTGTGCAAGTTTCTTCTCCTCCAGTGCTATGAATGCCAGTTTGACCTGCAGCTCCCTTGCTGATTGCCTGTCCATGAGTTCCAACTGATGGTTCAGAATGGTTTATACTACAGATCCTGCTTTGCTTCTAGCCCTAGATGGTATACCAGAAAATCCATTTTAGAACAGGTGGTTGTGTGCCCTTTCATCATCTTGGGCTGCATCTGTTGCTTCATCCTTAAAGGTAACCTGTGCTTGGTGGGCTTCTTCACAGGCTTTGAGAACTCTTTCATAATCTGCCTTCCTGGCATTCTGGCCAAACTTCAATTATCTTTCTTTGCATAGGGCCTTTATCTCCACCACAGTGAGAGTTGCTAAGGTAGCCAAATCCAAATCCAACTCCATGAGTCTCCCCAATGCTATTGATCCACCCAGTGCATTTTCAATGCTCTTTCATAGGAGCAACTCATTTGTCAATGCCATACCCTATTTTAAAGCTAGACAAAATATCCTCGGGCAAGTAAGGGGTGTGTGTCCCCCTTTTATACACTTCACCATTGCTATCACCATCTTATTTGAACCTCAAACGTCCTAAGCTGGCCTTCTTCTCCTCCAAGGCCATTCTCTTTTCTTCCTGTGAAAGTTTCTTCTCCTCCAGTGCTATGAATGCCAGTTTGACCTGCAGCTCCCTTGCTGATTGTCTGTCCATTAGTTCCAACTGGTGGTTCAGAATGGTTTATACTACAGATCCTGCTTCGCTTCTAGCCCTAGATGGTATACCAGAAAATCCATTTTAGAACAGGTGGTGGTGTGCCCTTTCATCTTGGGCTGCATCTGTTGCTTCATCCTTAAAGGTAACCTGTGCTTGGTGGGCTTCTTCACAGGCTTTGAGGACTCTTTCTTAATCTGCCTTCTTGGCATTCTGGCCAAACTTCAATTATCTTTCTTTGCATAGGGCCTTTATCTCCACCACAGTGAGAGTTGCTAAGGTAGCCAAATCCAAATCCAATTCCATGACTCCTTAGATGTTTAAACAGTGCTAACATTAGAATAGAAAGAATTGTGAAAAATCTAAAAATGACCCAACCAAAGACCTGATGGCAATTTAAAATTAAAAATCAATATTTACTTTCAGTTCAATTTAGGGATTTTTTCAACCTTGATAGCTGAGTGGCACTGCTAAACACAAGTTGTGGATCTCACTGCTGAACACCACTGTGAGAAAGTGGATTATTAGTTAGGTTGGATAGAAGTCCACCTTAAGCAAAAAGATTACTATTCCTGTTAGGTCCTTGTAGCTCTGACTCAGAGTAGATAACTTTCCTTAAGAAAATGTGTAAAGCATTAGGAATTGCCAAAACATTACAACAAATTGAAAATATAAAATCCTGCTCAGTATATGAAAATAAAAAAAAAATGACTTAGGGCCTAATTTAGAACTCTAATTGAAATCTAAACCTCATTAGATATAACAGGATTTAGATTTTGGCAGATGGGACATCCATCACTGTTGTGACTGAGTAACCTGTCCGCCAAGTTCTAAATCAGGCCCTTCTTAGGTGGTCATTACAACCCTGGCGGTCGGTGTTAAAGCGGCGGCAAGACCGCCAACAGGCCGGCGGTAAACATTTTGCAATTACGACTGTGGCGGAAACTGCCAACAAAGACAGCCACTTCAACACTCCGACCACCACGGCGGTACAAACAAACAGTGCAGAGGTCACCGCCAACAGACAGGCGGAGGACAAAGTACCGCCCACAGTATCACAACCTATCAATCCGCCACCTTTTCCGGGGCAGATTCACCACGGATAAAAACACAATGGAAACAGGATTCCGAAGGGAAAACACTCACCTCTACACACCCCACGAGGAACTAGGACACCATGGAGCCGGAACTCCAAATTCTCCCTGCAATAGTCTTCCTGCTCCTCTACCAGGAACACGAACGCCGGCGGCGAAGACCACGGTGAGTATTGCACCTACGACACAGGGGAGGGGGAGGGAAAAACAGGGACACACACAAGCAACACACCACCCCCACCCTCACCCACTACAACACACACACTAATAATACATCATGATACATTATAGTTACACCCCCCAACCCCTCCTGGAAGAATGCAAAGACAAAAGAAAATGAGTGTAACCATTGTAATATATTAAAAGCAAGTAGGCAAAAATATATATATATATATACCATTAACAAAATATACACCAAGCATAGTAGTCCAGGTAGTGCTCAAATTAAGTCCGTGGAACACTGGGCCCACACGGTATGGGCGAGGCCCACACAAGATCCCTGACCATGATAGAGAGAACACTGCAGGGGCATCAGAGAGCAAGAAAATAGGCCCCTCAGGGGGAGGGAAAGGGGGGGCACCTCAGCCAGTTGAGTGCACGACGCCAAATCCACGAGAGGGCCACATGCCCACTGTTCCATCCTGGGGAGTGCAAAACCACAGTCTCTCAAGTCTATACAGTGGGTGGGTTGCCCACTGTTCAATCCTGGGGAGTGCAAAGCCACAGTCTCTCAAGTCTATACAGTGGGTGGGTTGCCCACTGTTCCATCCTGGGGAGTGCAAAGCCACAGTCTCTCAAGTCTATACAGTGGGTGGTTTGCCCACTGTTCAATCCTGGGGAGTGCAAAGCCACAGTCTCTCAAGTCTATAAAGTGGGTGGGTTGCCCACTGTTCCATCCTGGGGAGTGCAAAGCCACAGTCTCACAAGTCTATACAGTGGGTGGTATGCCCACAGTTCAATCCTGGGGAGTGCAAAGCCACAGTCTCTCAAGTATATACAGTGGGTGAATTGCCCACTGATCAATCCTGGGGTGTGCAAAGCCACAGTCTCTCAAGTCTATACAGTGGGTGGGTTGCCCACTGTTCAATCCTGGGGAGCGCAAAGCCACAGTCTCACAAGTCTCTCCAGTGGGTGGTTTGCCCACTGCTTTATCCTGGGGAGTGCAAAGCCACAGTCTCTCAAGTCTATACAGTGGGTGGTTTGCCCACTGTTCAATCCTGGGGAGTGCAAAGCCATAGTCTCACAAGTCTCTCCAGTGGGTGGTTTGCCCACTGTTCAATCCTGGGGAGTGCAAAGCCACAGTCTCTCAAGTGGATAACTGTCTCCACTGGTTCTGGAGGGGGCATTGTGCCCAGAGTGCTTCATCCTGCTAAGGACAGAGGTAGTGGATGGATCTCTCCACTGGTGCTGGAGGGGGCATTGTGCCCAGAGTGCTTCATCCTGCTAAGGACAGAGGTAGTGGATGGATCTCTCCACTGGTTCTGGAGGGGGCATGGTGCCCAGAGTGCTTCATTCTGCCCGTGACGGACTCAGTAGCGTCAGTGCCTTGGCGCTCATGGGCCAGCGTTGCTTGAGACGGCAGTGCCCTGTTCAGCGTTGCTTGAGATGGCGGTGCCCTGTTCAGCGGTGCTTGAGACGGCGGTGCCCTGTTCAGCTGTGCTTGAGACAGTTGTGCCCTGTTCAGCGGTGCATAAGACGGCTGTGCCCTGTTCAGCGGTGCTTGAGACGGCGGTGCCCTGTTCAGCAGTGCTTGAGACGGCGGTGCCCTGTTCAGCGGTGCTTGGAGCGGCGGGATCCTTTGCAGTGACTCAGCTGCTGGCGGTCCTTCATGGCCCAGCGGGGCTTGTGCTGGTGGTCCTCTCTGTCCCAGCGGGGCTTGTGCTGGTAGTCCTCTCTAGCCCAGCGGGGCTTGTGCTGGCGGTCCTCTCTGTCCCAGTGGGGCTTGTGCTGGCGGTCCTCTCTAGCCCAGCAGGGCTTTTGCTGGTGGTCCTCTCTAGCCCAGCGGGGCTTGTGCTGGCCGTCCTCTCTAGCCCAGCGTGGCTTGTGCTGGCGGTCAACTCTGTCCCAGCGGGGCTTGCGCTGGCGGTCCTCTCAAGCCCAGCGGGGCTTGTGCTGGCGGTCCTCTCTGTGTCAGCGGGGATGGCGGCTGTGGCCTCCTGGTCAGCGGGGATGATGGCTGTGGCCTCCTGGGCAACAGGGATGACGTCTGTGGCCTCCTGGGCAGCGGGGATGATGGCGGTCTCCTCCACCGTGCTGCTCTTCCCAGACTTTCCTGGTCTCTTGTGGCCCTTCCTCACCTTGGAAGGTGTCGCAGCTGACTCCCCACTCCCACCGGGACCCCTAGGAGCGGCTTTGGTGGCTGGAGTCTGCCCCCTCTCCTGCCGGCCACTGGCCAACTTCTGATGCTTCATAGGTGGGGGACTGTCTGTGCTGTGGCTCCGTGCCACACTGGCTGCCCTGGTGGCCGGTGCACTCCAAATTCCAGTGACTACAGGCACCACTGGTCCCGGAGATGTTGTGGCTGAGGTGCTAGTTCAGGACCTAGGAGACGGACAGGGTGGGGGAGGTGTGGGAAAGAGGTCAAGGTTGGACAGGAAAAGTTTTTGGGAGACACTGGGACGTGTAGCTGGAGGGGGTTTGGGAGTGGAGGAAGAAGTTGTGGTTGTAAAAGGTGTTCGTTTGCTGACTTTGGGTGAAGGTACATGCGCTGGAGGCTGTCGTGAGGTGGATGGCTATAATTGGAATAAGAATGGAGCACACTGAAAATAGTTAGCTTCAATTAATGGTTATGTCCATGGATCCTTCAATTCTACTAGAGATTCTATGAATGGATGTGGTATAATCCAAATAAATCTCTATTGTGTGTAATGGCTCCAAGACTACACTACTCAAATTTCAATTTTAATACAAGAAAATACCAATATAACACAAATATGTGTATAGAAATGACTATAAAAGAAAAACATAAATACCACAAAACTGTTGAATTACAAACATACATATCACAAATTTCATACAAAACATCTAATTAAGTCAAAAACAATAGTTCTCCAAAAACTCAGAATCAGTGCACCCAGGTCCAGTTAATCCATGGGACGAGTGTGCAATGTCCAATTTGTTGACTTGAGGCAATGAAAGTTCTTGTCATCCAATGCAAAAAATTGATTGCAAACTCCAAACCAGATTCAGCCTGTGTTATATCTAAGTTTTTGGATATCTGTTCTTGGATGCTCTGGTTTGCATTCCCATTGAGTGAGGTGGATGGCTGTTGGGTGGTGTGTGCCTGCATTTGTGTATCTTGGGAGGGGGCGTCACAGACATACTGGGAGAGGACACAGGGGACGTGTGAATGGTAGTGGGGGTAGTGACTGCACGTGAGCGGGGTGTGGTGGTGGTTGTGCTGGTGATGGCAGTAGTGGCTGTAGAGGTAGTGCATGCAGGTGTGAGTTTAGATGAGATTGGGAGGGAGGAGGGAGACGAGGAGGAGGGGGACACAGTGGAGGTAGTGGATGTTGGTGTGTCTGCATGTGTCTGATGCTTGCGTGAGTGCCTGTGGGATGTGTGGTGCTTATGTTTGCCTGAGCTTCCCTTGTGTGTTGACATGTGTGCATGCTGGTCTAGAGGTGTGGTTGGGAGAGGCCAGCATACAGGGGATTGTGTCTGGGTGGAGGAAGTTGGAGGGTCGGAGGCTAGACACAGGGACAATGGCTGCTGTCAGTTCTGAGGCCAGAGTCTGAAAAGCTCGCTGAAGGGCCGCCTGATCAGAATGAATGCCCTCCAGGAATGCATTTGTTTGTTGCAACTGCCTTTCTACACCCTGGATGGCATTCAAAATGGTATACTGCCCAACAGTGAGGGACCAGAGGAGGTCAATGGCCTCCTCACTGAGGGCAGCAGGGGTGACAGGGGCAGGGCCTGAGGTGCCTGGGGCGAAGGTGATGCCCACCCTACTGGGTGAGCGGGCACGGGGCAAAGGCTGAGGGGCTGCTGGGAGGGCGGTGCAGGAAGGGGGGGTGGCGGCTGTACCTGTAGATGGGGGGTGCACAGATGTTGCCGCCACCACAAGCGAGCTCCCATCAGAGGACGAATCCGTGTCGCTGGTCTCAGCTCCTGTCCCCGCCCTGGAGCTCCCCTTGCCCTCCGTCCCACTGGTGAAGTACGATTCCGTAGTGTGGCCCTCCATGGCCATGTGGGATGCAGCCCCCTCGTGCTCCGGTGCCACTGCTCCTCTGCCTGATGATGCTAATGCACACAAGAACAGGGAGACCACAAAAAAGGGGGGATGACAGAAGAAAGACATGTTGAGTGCATGCATTACGGCTACCGTTGGCGGACACGACAGACACACAAGCCCCCTGCACTATGCAGCGCTCTTGAGCTCCACTGTTCAATTCCTGGGAAATTGCCTACTAGGCTATGGATGACATCTGCACACATGGATGACACAGGGGCATGACTAGGTGTACTTGGCACGCTACAGAGGTGCTGTGGGGTGCCACATGGCCTGCCTTACGGAGGGACCTTGCCTACGGAACTCGCCCTGGCCTAGGGAAACCCAGAGCCCACCTCCCCCACCCAGACACCTCCACTGCGCGCAAAATCAGCAGAATGAGAATGTACTCACCCCCTTGTGGCTGCTGTGATGCCGTCAAGCGCCCATCCAACTCCGGGTACGCCACCGCCATGATCCTGTACATCAGGGGGGTCATGGTGCGACTGGCACCCCTCCCACGTTGGGAGGCCATCCCCAGCTGAGCCTCCGCCGTCTTCTTGCTCCAGCGGCGAATGTCCTCCCATCTTTTCCGGCAGTGGGTGCTCCGTCTGTAGTAGACCCCCAGGGTCCGTACGTCCTTGGCGATGGCAGACCAAATATATTTTTTCTGGTGGGCGCTGACCTACATGATTTGTACAGGGGGAAGAGAAACTTATTACCAACTGCACCGTCACAGTCATTGGCCCCCATCCCTACCCTTGCCATGTGGCACATGCACTTACCGTCGGTTCATGCACGCCGCACTCTCCCCCTTCCTTCTTCCATCCACACCTCTCCACACAGGCATAGCTCATGCAGCATGCTCCCAGTGTACTTACCTGTTTGTCTGGAGGACCGTAGAGTAGAGTATACTGGGGGAGGACCCCATCCACGAGTTTCTCCAACTCCTCTGATGTGAAGGCAGAGGCCCTTTCCCCAGACACTCGAGCCATTTTCTCTTACAGATCGAGGTCACAGCAGCACTTTCAGTGTAGGTCCTCTCCTGTCGAAGATCAGGTATCGAGTGATTGAACAGATAGAAAATGGCGGTCACGTCCGCGGCAGTGCGTACCGTCACCACCGGCGTACATCGTCATTGGCTCCTGGGACCCATAGGGTCCAATGTTAACCAATGCAGCATTGTGCTGCGGTCTTCGACGGTGTACAACGCCAGCGCAGTTACCTCACATCCCATTGTCCCACTTTAGAGGTCAGGCAGCTGCCATTTCAGGGGCCCACATGGCTTCATTTTCAACTGCATCACACATACCTAGGTCTAGACTCAACACACATACAGGCCACTTTTTAGATTATGATTGGTGTTCTGTGTAAGCTGTGTTTAGGTACCTCTGAGCTGTTTGACTCTGTGCTCGCTGTTGCCCTTCATAGGCACCGTCCGCTGGGACATGTGAGGAGATGGCGGCATCCTCCGGTGTACCGACCGTTGGTGGACCTGTCGACAATGGAGGAAAGACATGTGATCATCACATACAGGCTTGACCGTGCCACAATCCAGGAACTGTGTACCCAGTTGGAGCCAGACCTGATGTCAGCTATCCGCCATCCCACAGGAATCCCCCTTCAAGTGCAGGTGCTGTCAGTGCTCCATTTCCTATCAAGTGGGTAATTTCAAACAACAGTGGCCATAGAATAAGGGATGTCCCAGCCTATGTTTTCCAACGTGTTGTCCAGAGTGTTGTCTGCCCTGCTGAAACACATGCAGAGCTACATCGTTTTCCCTCAGGTGGAGGATTTGCCTACAGTGAAAGGTGATTTCTATGCCCTGGGACAAATCCCCAACATCATAGGTGCCATTGATGGGACACATGTGGCTTTGGTACCCCCCCACAGGAGTGAACAGGTGTACAGAAACTGGAAGAGTTATCATTCAATGAATGTACAGGTGGTATGTTTGGCAGACCAGTACATCTCCCATGTGAATGCCAAGTTCCCTGGCTCAGTGCATGACGCCTACATCCTGTGGAATAGCAGCATCAGTCAACTCCAGAGGAACTGTGTGTGGCTATTAGGTGGCACCTGGAAGCAAGTCAGTGGGAATGGTTGTGTGGGTCTGGGGATATCCCTACAGGTTAGTGTATGTCTAACAGTTGTCCCTCGCCATTTGCAGGTGACTCTGGTTACCCCAACCTGTCATGGCTACTGACCCCAGTGAGGAGTCCCAGGACAAGGGCAGAGGAACGCTACAATGAAGCACATGGGCAAACTAGGAGGGTGATCGAGTGGACCTTCAGCCTCCTGAAGGCCATGTTCCGGTGCCTCCATATGACAGGTGGATCCCTATTCTACTCATCCAGAGAAGGTGTGCCAGATCATCGTGGCCTGCTGTATGCTTCACAACTTGGCTTTGCGACGACAGGTGCCTTTTCTGCAGGAGGATGGTGCAGATGGTGGTGTTGTTGCAGCTGTGGAGCCTGTGGTCAGTGAAGACGAGGAAGCAGAAGAAGAAGACATGGACAACAGGGACTCAGTGATCCAGCGATATTTCTAGTGAAGCACAGGTAAGAATACAAACCTGCCTACTACATGTACTTAAACCCTACTACCTCTCTACTGTCTGTCGTTTTCACCCAGTGTATGGTCACTAAGTTGTCACTTTCCCTACGATTTCACAGATGTGGGTCCCACAGTGTGACATCTGCTTTGATTCCTCATGGACTAGAGCTATGTGACATAGGTATGTTGACATTACAATTGAAAGTGCTTTTTGCCACAGTGACTGCTAATACAGTATTCCGAAATCACAGACTGACTCCAGATTGTTTTGTGCTTTAAGGGTGTTTATTTAAATGCTCAATATTGGAGGGGGTAGCAAAATGGTGAGGGTTGATGGTGGAGGAATGTCCATGGCAGAGTCCAGTCTATTAGTCACACAGGTGCATTGCCCTAATGGGCATAGGAAGTGGAGCTGGGGCAGTTTAAGGATGGACAGGGTGACAAAGTGGGACAGTAGGTTGACAAATCAGGGTGGTCTCATTTCTTGGCGGGGGTCTTGGCATCGTTCTCTGTCTTTGTCCTGGATCTCAGGGACCGTTTGCGAGGTGGTTCTCCCTCTGCAGAGGGTGGGGTGCTGGTGTGATGGCCCTGTGGCGGTGCCTCCTGTCCACTAGCGCTGGCGGAGGTGGTGAGCAGTTCATCGTCCATGCTAGTGTCAGGGGCCCCTTGTAGTGCCACAGTGTCCCTCCTGGTGTTGAGTACTTCCTTCAGCACCACTACGATTGTGCCCAGGGTGGAATTGATGGCTCTGAGTTCCTCCCGGAAGCCCGAATACTTTCCTCCTGCAGACGCTGGGTGTCCTGAAACTTGGCCAGTACCGTTGCCATTGTCTCCTGGGAGTGGTGGTAGGCTCCCATGATGTTGGAGAGGGCCTTGTGGAGAGTGGGTTCCCTGGGCCTGTCCACCCCCTGTCGCACAGAAGCCCTCCCAGTTCCCCTGTTTCACTGGGCCTCTATCCCCTGAACGGTGTGCCCACTACCACTGCCCCCAGGTCCCTGTTGTTGTTGGGGTGGTGGGTTATCCTGGCCTCCCTGTAGTGGTGGACACACTGCTGATTGACGTGTCCTGGGGACGGAGTTATGGGCCTGCTGGGTGGGTGCTGTGCTGGTGTTTCCAGAGGGGGGAAGGTCTGTGATGGCCTGTGACTGGGTGAGGGGAACCGACTGTCCAGAGGTCCCCGATGGGCCGGGCTGGTCATCTAGATCCAGTTGGACAGAGGTGCTGTCGTCACTGTGGGCCTCTTCTGTTGGTGGTGTGGACATGTGCGGACCCTCCTGTCCGGTGACATTGGGTAGGGGTCCTGCAGGGGTATAAAAGGATGTTTATTACATCTGTGTGTGGCATGGTTTGCAATGGGTGGGTGACCGTGTACCCCAGTGCTTGCATTCCTGTGTGGCACCTTGTGTGATGTGTTTTAGGGGGGTGTATGGGTATGTGCAGTGGGCATGCTTTAATGATGGGTGTCCATGCTTTGTTGTTGCATGCAGGGCTTGGTGTTGGGATGGGTGGGTTGTGATAGTGGGACATTTGTGAGTAGTTGGAGTGATGGGGGTGAGGGTGAGGGTGGGGGTATGTGATAGCATGCAGGTAGGGTGGGGGATGTAATAGTTAAGATTTGACTTAGCAGAGTCCATTCCTCCACCTACTCCTGCGAGGCCCTCAGGATGCAGAATCGCCAAGACCGCGACCAGACTGGGGGTCCACCGCCGGTCTGCTGAACCGCCAGTTGGTGTTTTGAGACCACGGAACACACCTTCCCCCGTAGGTCGTCCCACCTCTTCCTGATGTCCTCCCGATTTCTTGGGTGCTGTCCCACTGCGTTGACCCTGTCCACTATTCTTCGCCACAGCTCCATCTTCCTAGCTATTGAGGTGTTCTGCACCTGTGCTCCGAATAGCTGTGGCTCTACCCGGACGATTTCCTCCACCATGACCCTGAGCTCCTCCTCCGAGAACCTGGGGTGTCTTTGCTGTGCCTTGGGGTGGTGTAGGTGATGTGTGGGGTGGTGTGTGGGGTGATACGTGTGCTGATATGTAGTGGTGTGTAGTGTGAGGTGCGTAGAAGTTATGTGGGTGATGGTGTTGTGTGCCTGTGGATGCTAGTATTGTTGATGGTGGTGTCTCTCTCTGGCCTTCTCTCAGAAATTGTTGTCGTAGGGGTTTGTGGGTGATGTGGGTGTGTATTTTATATTGTAATGTGTGTGTGGGAGTGGTGTGTGTATGTGTATCAGGTGTGTGTATTTCGAATTGTCCAATGTGGTAGTGTTTTGTATATGTGTGTGTATTTTGAGCACGGCGGTGTGTACCGCCAATGGAATACCGCAGTTGAAAGACCGCCACGTGGATTTGTGGGTCGTGATAATGTGGGTGTATTTCTGTTGGCGTGACGGTGGAGGATTTGTTTTCGCCAGTTTATCACTGAACTTTGGTGTGGCGGACTTGTTTGGGTGTCTGAATTTTGGCGGATTCCGTGCTGTGGGTCATAATAGCTATGGCGGATTCCCGCTGCGGTGTGTTGGCGGTCTTCTGCACAGCGGTAAGCGGCTTTTACGGCCAATGTTGTAATGACCGCCTTAGTCTCTAAAATAGAAGTAAAAAATCCTTAGGTGGCAAGACAGCAGGCTGTAACAGAAAAGGGCTCCACAAGGCCAAACAGCATTTGGATTAGTTCCCATAGAGAGCCGTTGCTTTTTGGTGGGAAAGATCAGAGCAAGAGTAGTTCAAAATTCATGCACAAGGAAGGTCACTCCCCTTGCCAGCCAGACACTTTTGCTGCATTTACCTGTGAAGATTTCTACATTTGGACTTATGCACTTTTATTGGAACTTGGATTCCTCAAGTGGGTCATGACTTCAAGCTGTAGCCAAACAGGGCTCCATAAGACTAAATACCTTCTCAACAATGTCCCATTGAAACTGATTTGCTGCAGTGGAAAAGCTCCGACAATGAGTAACCTGAATATATGGCCAAGAGGCAACACACCTTTGCCGGATTTACTTGGAATTTAAATCCCTGCTTTCTCCGAATGTTCGGAGGAGTACAGTTTAACATATCCAGGGGACAGGGACATCAGAAGCAGCACTTGTTTCGTGTCTCACTCCAGCCTAAGCCATCAGCAGGGTCCAGAGCAGGTCCAGTTTAAATTGGTCAGCTTGACATCTTCATGAAAAGGACCTTCTAACAGCTTGTTGTGTCCCTGTAATTTAAAAGTAGATCAGCCAACTAAAGCCTGGAGTCTGCTTCTTTGACTGAGAGCAAAAGTGGGAGAAGGTACAGCCTTTCAGGACTCCTCACAGTAGGTGCAGTACTTCTGACTTCCACATGTCCAGCAGTGTAGGGAGCAGGGTACCTGGCATACCACATTTATGCCTGGTACTACACTGTGGGGGACCAATATGTAAAAGACTTCCCAGGGGTAACCCTACACCCTTTGTGCTTTTCTGCAAACAATTCCACAGTGCTTGTCTCTAAATGAAAAACAAAATGCCAGAACATTGATTCCCTTGTGCACAGCCCCTGTGGCCACCCCACAGGTGTGGCAATGGAAATGAGCAACCCTTCCTCCGTGGTCACTTCATATCAGTCCTGAGGGCACCTTCTTTTCCTCAGGGATTGGTACCTGTCTGACTAAGTGGACAAAAGAAGGCCTCGCACAGGTGTCATCTAACAATTGCCTGCAACAGGGTAGATCTCTTTGAAGTTAATTAAGTTACTGGGCACAACTTAGCTGTTCATTTTGCTAGAGAAACAGAACACCTCTCCACACCCAAGGCCGTTGTCTTGGCTCTGGGAGTAAGTTCACACCTCATCAAGGGGATTATTCAGCTGACAAGTGACATTTCATGCTCAGGCAGCGGAGCTTCTCAATGCTTTAGGCAGGAAAACGTTAACTTTACCTTTCTAAAAGTATAGTTTCAAAAATATTTATTACAAATCTGGCTTCCACAATAAAAAAAGTCCAAAAATGATTTTTATAGCCTTTCATAACATTATTATATTTAGGGCCTCATTATGTGTGTGGTGTTCTGAGGACTGCCACACTCTTGTTGACAGTCGGACTGCCGCAACTTTGGAAGTCTGACCACCCAATTACAACTCTGGTGGGCGGACCTGCCAGGGGACCGCCGTCCACACCAGGAACATAGTTCCTGATGGCATGACATCAGTCGGGCTTGTAGCCAGCCAAGGCGGCGCTGAGCTCAGCGCCACCTGGCTGATTACAACCCCTCTTTCCACCAGTCTTTTCATTGCGGGGACCCTGCTACGAAAAGGCTGGCAGAAAGCCAGTGTCGGGGGCCATAGGGGGGCCCTGCACTGCCCATGACTATGGCATGGGCAGTGAACTGTAGGAGCTCCCCTGCCTACCACCGTTGGAACGCGCACTGTTTGCAGACAGTGCACATTCCAAGGGTGCTGGAGTGTTAGGATATAGGCCTCAGCTCCCTTAGAGGAGCGGAGACCAATATCTTAACACTGTTCCCGCTGGCCAGCTCATAGGTTATGGCCTAATGTGTGTGTCTGTATAGTGCTTGACTGTGTCACTGAGGCTCTGCTAATCAGAACCTCAGTGCTTATGCTCTCTTTGCTTTTACATTTGTCACTGTAGGCTAGTGACTTAATTTACCAATTTCAATTGGCACACTGGATCCCCCTTATAAGTCCCTAGTATTTGGTAACTAGGTACCCAGGGCACTGGGGTTCCAGGAGATACATATGGGCTGCAGCATTTCTTTTGCCACCCATAGGGAACTCAGACAAACCCTTGCACAGGCCTGCCATTGCAGCCTGTGTGAAATAAAGCACACGTTATTTCACAGCCATTTTCACTGCACTTAAGTAACTTATAAGTCACCTATATGTCTAACCTTCACTTGCTGAAGGTTAGGTGCAAAGTTACACAGAGTGAGGGCATCCTTGCACTAACAAATGTGCCCCCACATAGTTCAGGGCCATTTCTTGGGACTTTGTGAGTGTGGGGACGCCATTACATGCGTGCACTACATGTAGGTCAATACCTATATGTAGCTTCACAATGGTAACTCCAAATATGGTCAGCCAATATCTTGTGGACTCAGATCTGACCTCTCCCCAAGAATTGGGAAAGAAGGCAGACAAATGGGTCAGAGCAAGGGTGAGCAGAAAAGCTCATACAGGGGGTGACAAGGATGGCAAGAAGAAGGATGGTAAGTCACATGACAAGGTTGGGGACAAAGATAAAAAATAATCAGAGTCTTCATCAGGCCCACAAAAATCCTTGGGGTGGTGGGTCCAAATCCTCTTCTCACAAACATAAGAAACCTTGGTGTTATATGTGTAAAGTAAAGGCCACTGGGCAACTGACAGTCAATGTCCAAAGAAAAACACCAAACCTCCCACCACCACAACCCCAACTGCAACCACTAGTGCCCATAGTAATAGCAGTGATGTTGGGAAGAGCACTATAATAGTTTGTCAAAAGGTGTAGCTGGGCTCACCATTGGTAATGTAGTTGGGGTTGGTCTAGTTAGGGAGATCACTGAGGCTGTTTTAGTCTCTGATGGTGGCATTGACCTAACCACTTTAGTTGCTTGTCCCCTTAATATGGGTAAGTACAAGCACCTACTCCTGATTAATGGTGTTCAGGTTGGGGCCTACAGGGAGACACAGGTGCCAGTGTCACCATGGTGGTAGAAAAATGGGTTACCCCTGAGCAGCACCTACTTGGTCACCAGTACCAAGTGACAGATGCCCATAGCAACACTGTAAGCCACCCCATGGCTGTTGTAAATCTCAACTGGGGGGGGCTTACTGGTCCAAAAGAAGATGTGGTAGCCACTGATTTACCTTTTGAATGTCTGCTAGGGAATGATTTGGAAACTTCAGCTTGGGGTAAAGTGGAGTTAGAGGCCCATGCAGCAATGCTGGGAATTCTCGGGCATATCTTTGCTCTTACCAGGGCTCAGGCCAAGAAGCAAAGAGGACAGGGAAACTTGGATCATGGATCAATGGGCCAAGTGCTCCCAAAAACTAGGGGTAAGAAGGGCAAACCCTTGTCCACTATCCCTCCCTCCAAAGTTGATTCCCCTTTTGTGGAAGAGGAATTCTCTCCCTGTGCAGAACCTATACCAGAGGAGCTGGAAGCTGACACGGCTGAGATTTAGGGTACAGGGGGCCTGCCAGGGAAGAGCTGAGTGTGGCACAGCAAACATGTCCTACATTGGAGGGCCTCAGACAGCAAGCTGTCAAACAGCAAAATGGTGATGTTACTGACACACACAGAGTTTATTGGGAGAATAATCTCCTTTATACTGAAGCAAAGGACCCTAAACCTAGTGCCATCAGGAGGCTGGTCATCCCCCTTCAGCACAGGATATTCCTCCTAACTCGGGTCATGACATCCCTCTAACTGGGAATTTAGGCCAGAGTAAAACATGGGACAGGCTTGTTCCACATTTTCACTGGCCCCATATGTCAGAAGACACAAAGGAGTTTATTCGCTCCTGTGTCACCTGGCAAGCCAGTGGCAAGACTGGTGGCACCCCAAAGGCCCCCTTAATGCAACTACCAGTGGTCGGGTGCCCTTTGAAAGGGTAGGGGTTGATATTGTTGGCCCCCTTGACCATCCAACAGCTTGTGGCAATAGATTTATCCTTGTGTTGATGGACCATGCCACAGGGTACCCAGAAGCTATCCCCTTAAGGGCCACTACAGCTCCTGCAGTGGCAAAGGCCCTCCTGGGAATCTTTTCCAGGGCGGGTTTCCCTAAGGAAGTGATGACAGACAGAGGTAGTAACTTCATGTCTGCATACCTAAAACCAATGTGGAAGGCGTGTGGTGTTACTTACAAGTTCACCACCCCTTATCATCCACAAACTAATGGACTGGTTGAGAGGTTTAATAAAACTCTCAAATGTATGATTATGGGACTCTCTGAAAAACTCAGAAGAAGATATTACCATGCCTCCTTTTCGCCTACAGGGAGGTACCCCAAAAAGGAGTGGGCTACAGCCCCTTTGAACTCCTATTTGGTCACCATGTTAGAGGTCCCCTTGCTCTTGTTAAGGAAGGTTGGGAACAACCTTTAAAGGCTCCAAAGCAAGACATTGTGGACTATGTACTTGGCCTGAGAAGTAGAATGGCTGAGTACATGAAAAAGGCCAGCAAAAACCTTCAAGCCAGCCAAGAGCTCCAAAAGCAATGGAGGAACGACATGTAATCGTCACCTACAGGTTTGACCGTGCCACTATCCAGGAACTATGTACCCAGTTGGAGCCAGACCTGATGTCACCAATCCGCCATCCCACTGGAATCCCCCCTGACGTGCAGGTGCTGTCAGTGCCCCATTTCCTTGCAAGTGGATCTTTCAGACAACAGTAGCCATGGCATCAGGGATGTCCCAGCCCATGTTTTCCAACGTGCTGTCCAGAGTGTTGTCTGCCCTGCTGAAACACGTAGGGAGATAAATCATTTTCCCTGAGGTGGAAGATTTGGCTACAGTGAAAGGTGACTTCTATGCCCTTGGAAGTATCCCCAACATCATAGGTGCTATTGATGGCACCCATGTAGCTCTGGTCCCCCCCCCCCCACAGAAGTGAACAGGTGTACAGGAACCGGAAGAGTTATCATTCCATGAATGTACAGATGGTCTGTTTGGCAGACCAGTACATCTCCCAGGTTAATGCTATGTTCCCTGGCTCAGTGCATGACGCCTACATCCTGCGGAATAGCAGCATCCCTGATATGATGGGTCAACTCCAGAGGCACCGTGTGTGGCTATTAGGAGACTCTGGTTACCCCAACCTGGCTATTGACCCCAGTGAGGAATCTGAGGATCAGGGCAGAGGAACGCTACAATGAGGCCCATGGGCGGACTAGGAGGGTGATCGAACGCACCTTTGGCCTCCTGAAGGCCAGGTTCAGGTGCCTCCATATGACAGGTGGTTCCCTATTCTACTCACCGAAGAAGGTGTGCCAGATCATCATCGCCTGCTCGATGCTTCACAATCTTGCTTTGCGACGCCAGGTGCCTTTTCTGCAGGAGGATGGTCCAGATGACGGTGTTATGGCACCTGTGGAGCCTGTGGACAGTGATGAGGAGGAAGCTGAGGAAGAAGACAACAGGGAGTCAGTCATACAGCAATATTTCCAGTGACACACAGGTGAGAACATTTTCATTTTTACCATTACATTCACTGTCACATGTCTTCCTCTATCCTGTGTGTAATTTCATGGCATTATTTGGTAATTGAGTTGTTCCTTTACATTACGGTTTCACAGGTGTGCTTACCAACGTGTGTCATCTGCATGCATCCTTCAAGGACTTTTGATGTGTGACATAGGTATGTTGCCTTTACAACTAGAAACGCATTTTGACACTGTCATTGATAATACATTTTACCAAATCATAGACTGACTCAACATAGTTTTGTGGTTCAAGGGTGTTTATTTAAGTGCTCAAAAATGGAGGGGGGTGGCAAAATAGTGATGGGTGATGGTGGAGGAATGTCCATGGCAGAGTCCAGTCTATTAGTCTCACAGGTGCACTGCCCATATGGGCATAGGAAGTGGAGCTGGGGCAGTTTAAGTATGGACAGGGTAACAAAGTGGGACAGTGGGGTGACAATCAGGGTGGTCTAATTTCCTGGCGGGGTCTTGCCATCTTGCTCTGTCCTGTTCCTGGATCTCAGGGACCGCTTGGGTGGTGGTTGTCCGTCTGCAGGGGGTGGGGTGCTGGTGTGATGGTCCTGTGGCGGGGCGTCCTGTCCACTAGCGCCGGCGGAGGTGGTGGGCAGTTCATCGTCCTGGCTAGTGTCAGGGGCCCCTTGGAGTGCCACGGTGTCCCTCATGGTCTGCTGTATGTCCTTCAGCACCCCTACGATGGTGCCCAGGGTGGAGCTGATGGTCCTGAGCTCCTCCCTGAACCCCAAATACTGGTCCTCCTGCAGGCGCTGGGTCTCCTGAAACTTGACCAGGTCCGTCGCCATCGTCTCCTGGGAGTGGTGGTATGCTCCCATGATGGAGGAGAGGGCCTCGTGGAGAGTGGGTTCCCTTGGCCTGTCCGCCCCCTGTCGCACGGCAGCCCTCCCAGTTCCCCTGTGTTCCTGTGATTCGGTCCCCTGGACCGTGTGCCCACTACCACTGCCCCCAGGTCCCTGTTGTTGTTGGGGTGGTGGGTTATCCTGGGTTCCCTGTAGTGGTGGACACACAGCTGATTGACCTGTCTTGGGTACGGAGGTATGAGCCCGCTTGGTGGGTGCTGTGCTGGTGTTACCAGAGGGTGGAAGGTCAGTGTTGGGTTGTGCCTGTGCAAGGGGAACCGACTGTCCCGAGGCCCACGATGGTCCGGGCTGGTCATCTGGATCCAGTAGGGCAGAGCTGCTATCGTCACTGTGGGCCTCTTCTGTGGGTGGAGTGGAGTTGTCTGGACCCTCCGGTGTGGTGACGGTCCTTCGTGATCCTGCAGGGGCATAAGAGCATGATTATTGCATGTGTGTGTGTCATGGTGTGCAATGGGTGGGTGTGCGTGTACCCCAGTGCAAGCATTCCTGTGTGGGGGCTTGTGTGATGATGGTTAGGGGTTGTTCTGGGTATGTGCAGTGAGCATTCTTTCGTGATGGGTCTCCATGCTTAGTTGTGTCATGCTGGGCTTGTTGTTGGGATGTGTGGTTTGTGTTCTTAGTACATTAGTGAGGAGTTTGGGTGATAGGGGAGGGGGTGAGGGTGGGGGTGTGTGATAGCATGCAGGTAGGGTGGGGGATATGATAGTTAAGATTAGACTTACCAGTGTCCATTCCTCCACCGACTCCTCCGAGGCCCTCAGGATGCATGATAGTCAAGACTTGCTCCTCCCATGTTGTTAGTTGTGGGGGAGGAGGTGGGGGACCGCCGCCAGTCCGCTGAACCGCAATGTTGTGCCTAGAGACCGCTGAACGCACCTTCCCCCGTACGTCGTTCCACCTCTTCCTGATGTCCTCCCGATTTCTTGGATGCTGTCCCACAGCGTTGACCCTGTTGGCTATTCTGCGCCATAGCTCCATCTTCCTGGCTATGGATGTGTGCTGCACCTGTGAGCCAAATAGCAGTGGCTCTACCCGTAGGATTTCCTCCACCATGACCCGTAGCTCCTCCTCGGAAAAGCGGGGGTGTCTTTGGCGTGACATGGGGTGGTGTGTGTGATGTGTGGGGCGGTGTGAGTGTTGATGTGTGTGGTGATGTGTAGTGGTATGTGGTGTTTTGTGCGTGGATGTTGTGTGGGTGATGGTGTTGTGTGCCTCTGTGTGGTGGGATTGTCTATTCTGTGCTCTCTCTCTGGCCTTCGTCTCTATTTTTTGGTCGTAGGGCTTTGTGGGTGATGTGGGTGTGTGTTTTATATTGTGTTCGGTGTGTGGGAGTGTTGTTTGTATGTGTATCAGGTGTGTGTATTTGGAATTGTCCAATGTGACGGTATTTTGGAGATGTGTGTGTATTTTGAGCACGGCGGTGTGTACCGCCAATGGAATACCACGGTTGAAAGACTGCCGCGTGGATTCGTGGGTCGTAATGGCATGGGCGTGTTTCTGTTGGCGTGGAGGTGGAGGTTTTGTTTTCGCCAGTTTAACACTGACCTTTGGTGTGGCGGACTTGTGTGGGTGACTGAATTTCGGCGGATTCCGAGATGTGTGTCATAATAGCTGTGGTGGAATTCCGCAGCGGTGTATTGGCGGTCTTCTGCACGGCGGTAAGCGGCTTTTACCGCCAATGTTGTAATGACCCCCTTTGTCTTATACTTTAAACCATCCCCATCTTATTCCTTGCCTGATATTTACTTCTCCTCATGAGGGAAGAGTTTCTTGCTATGCCCTGCTGAGACTTACCTGTTCTATCCTGGCTGATGGCGAATCAACTGAGGTCCTGAGGACGAAGACTGATCCTGCATGCTGACCCATTTGGATGAGTAACTATCTGCTGATAAATTGTAATTGTCTGTTTGCCTTTTCTTTCTAGGTACCAACGGCTCTTTTGATAGAGGCCATAGTTAGATGTTTTCCAAATTCAGGTTGCTAAATTGTTTTGCATGAAGCCCAACATGCTGATGCTAATTAGAGGTTAGTTAAGGAGTTCACTAATATTGGGTGCAAATAGACAAATAACTGAATTCTTGCTTTGTTGAATAATGTACTAATGATACTCTGCCAAAGTTGACTCATGTTAACGTTGTGCTTTGTTCTACTGTAATGTTCATGACCTATGCTTTGATAAAGTCTTACTCGAGTTGCCAAGTTATAGTGGCATTGATGTGCTTATTGATGTTGCGACTAATAAATATGATACTAGATTGTAACTAATAGGGAATAAATATCCTAACTATTACTAGATTTGTGTGGTTATTCATGGCTGAAAGGTCATGGTGTGGTTTATTCTTATTATATGTTATTGATTAGTTTTATTGACTAGTTATTGCAAATATTGATTGGGTTATTGATCTATCGATTGAAATGCTAAACGGATGTCTCTTTCTAGGAAGTCCCCAAACGTGGTCAAAAGATTCATTGGTTTTGGTAACAGTGAGTACTGTCTTTACTTGTGTATAAGTACTGTGTAACTATAAGTGGTATTGCATGAGGTTTGCATATCTTCTAGTTCAGCTCAAGCTGCTCTGCTATACCTACCTCTATCAGCCTAAGCTGCTAGAACACTACTACACTTCACTAATAAGGGATAACTGGACCTGGTACAAGGTGTAAGTACCCAAGGTACCCACTACAAACCAGGCCAGCCTCCTACACTAAGCCAATTAGAAAAATATAACTTCTACCTATGTTTGCCAGCACATGGACTCAGTATCAGTCAAAACTCCGAAAGTGCCACAATCGACCTATTTTCAATGTTTGGCTATACACAGAAGCAACCTGTGTATCATTATTCCAATATGGATATTTATCTTTTAGGAGGATAGTGGAATTTTTCTGCGCCTCGAAATAATGTATTTAATTCTCCAAAAACCTATTCAGCAGTCTTGTTTTTATATCTACATGCGTGCGACTGTGTGGCGTTTGTTTAAAGCTGTGCCTGTGTTTCCTGTACTACCTCTGGTTGCGTTGGCATCCCTCTATCAGCTTTCCTCTTCCCCCTGCTAACCAAAAATATATAGCATTCGTAGAAAACATACAATAAACAGTGCGCTCATTTAAGCCTGTTTCTATACTTATTGGAAATTAGATTTCTGATATCGAGTCTCCACACAATAAGCTCATGTTGAAGCAGAAAGCTGCTGTATTTGTGAAGCTCGGGGACAAGTACTATTACAGAACACCATTTGACTCAATAGATTATTACGTGACTAGAATGCCTCAGGGCTGACAGTTTTCTCTGCGATTTATATAAGCCCATAATGAGAGCCTTGTACCTGACAAGCTCTTGTGTGTGGGGGAGGGGGCGAACACATATCCCACACTATTCGAATCACAGAAATCCGTGTGAGCTTTAGCTACACAAGTCATTAATTACTGTTCCTAGTAAATGGGTCGATTCCTGCAGGAATTACAAGGAAATACAAAGGCACTGTGCTGACAACCATTTAAGGGGCAGACAATTATTTTTGTATTATCTTTAGGTGCTTGCGTGTCGCCTTAGCGTGTAAAGCTGCATGTATTCATTCGAATGAAAATGTAGTGTTCTTTCTTCTATGTTTGTACAGCAATTTTAGAAATTAGACAATGAAGCTATATTTTTCGGGAACAGCTGATATAGTGTTATAGAGAACTAATCGATAAATGTATCTAGCTAGATTTTGTATGGCTTAAATGTACTTTCCTTAGTTGTTTCGAAGTCTGACTTAGATGGAAATTATGTTAACCCTGCGAAGAAAGCAAATATGTGGGCACAGCGTAGACTGGTTTACTTTTGTGACTCTCGCATAAAAACGAGTCTGGTCAAATACAATTGCATATGAAATGTGATGGCAAAATCAAGGTTTAACAAGTATTTGCCATGCAATGGGTCTCGCAGTTGCTCGAGTTAGAGCTATTAGCATTGAATATTCCTAACTAGACTTTTCTTGTCAAATATGGAAAGTTAAAACAGTTGACATAAGCGCGCCGATTTAAATCGCCATGGCCCCCATGAGCATAAGCGCGAAGGAGAGCCACAAAAAGAAAAAGAAGTTCGCTCCTGGTCAAACGTATCTCTAATCGCGCAATTATCCATGTAACAGGGTCAGCCTGCAAGCCGTAACAAAAGCTCCTCAATGAGGGACAAACATTACCAATGATAACAAAGGATTTTTTAAAGGTAAACCCACGAAGGAGTGAAAGGGATGAGCGTGAGGTGGGCGTGGTTAAAAGCCCACAATACTTACAACAGGTCAAAGCGCTTGCGCGCTCGACCTAAAAACGCTCAATGTGAAAAGTCGGAAATAGAGAAAGATAGAAAAACTATTAAAAAAGGGAGAAAGCTGGAACCAGTAAGAGTGGATAAAAGGGGTGTGAGGTCTCACAGTGGATTAAAGAGGACTGGGGTGAATTGAAAACTACACAGCTTTGATATTTAGTGCTGGCTTCTGAGCAGAGCTTTGGGAACTGGTTCTCATTCATTTACAAATTAAGTACTGACGGCTTTGATTTTGAAAAAGAAACTTCTGGATTTTACGTCTGCCAAGGGAATGAAATAACACTTGCCCTTAAGGAACATTAGTGCCTGTGTCTGAAGATCATTATAGCTCGATCTTTTTATTGTCAGGTGAGCCTGACAAGTGACTGACACCCCCACAGGTACTACCTACCTCCCAGGACATCTGCATCATTGGAAAACTGCCTTCTGTCCTTGAATGTAGCTAGAGGCAGATTAGCACAACTGGAGCAGTGGCACCAGGCCCAGGGCCCTTTGACACCTGATAATTGCTGTACTTACTACTACAACAACAGTCAAAGAGGCCATTTTTCTTGCTTGCACCAGGGCCAAAGGCAATCTTGCTACCTACTGTGTAGAGGGCAGGGGTCGGAGGCTTGTCCTTTCCTAGAAGGAACAACCGCTGCCTCATACATGTTGTTTTGTTAGGGTGACCAGATGACTCCATGTTACCAGACACCCCTTTACCATTCCTGGGTTTTGCGTTTACATATTAATGTTATCAGATGTGTTGGTCCAGTGGGTTCAAGGAAAATGAACCAAGACTGCAACTCCCAGAATGCACTAATATCTAAGGAATAGACCATAAATGATGGACTGATACATAAGATTTCAGTGGATAAGTGGTGTTTCAGTGATGTGGCACGATCAGGTCAATTTATATTGTGTGCGTTCCTCTTTATGTGTGTTTCCATTCTCCAGTCTGCATATTTTACAAATGTCACAGGTGTCTCATGGCCCCAAGTTATGAGAGTGATTTTCAGCCAACAGCAATAATCATGCAGGTAATCGTAGTTTGAATTTTCCCATTATATGTATGAGCCTAAAAGTCCCATCGTGGTCAGCGCTGATCACTGAAATTCCAGGACTGTCTCAAATGCACCCACGTCGCATGACCAGTTGGCAGAGATGCTCCGTTAATGCAGCCTCCTCTGAGCACAGGGGCGTTAGTCTTTTGCTGGGAGGGGGGAATGAACATTTTCCTCTCATATTTTCAGAGGGTGATGTGCCCTCAGCTGGCACTCAGCTCAGTTGCTGTTGTTGTACCCTTGAAAAGCTACAGCGTTGCCAGCGATGGGAATGCCAGGAATGCAATGGTGTGAGTTCCCAGTGCTGCGAATGGCGCCTGCCTTAAAAAGGCGTAGTCCTGCCAGCTTGGGGTAAGGACAGGCCTTAACCTCAGCACGTTTCCAATCCCAGAAAGCAAGTAAGGTGTCTGTGAGGCCAGCACGTGCCCCCATCATGGTCTCTAGTGGGTTCATACCTAATGCCTCATAGCCCGACTGAGGGAACAGAGAGAGAGAGGGCACCCAGCCACCAGGAAGCTCGTGAGGTAAGTGACGTACTTTAAATTGGATAAAGAAGGACTACAAGTCCTAGAGTGCACAAGTACGCACAGGTGACGAGCAGGGCGAGGAGAAGACTCCTGTTCCTGACACCCCGTGGGTCCGCTTCCAGTTAAGAAAAACTGATGCATTCTGGGGTTTGTGCTTTTAGTATGTTAAAGAGCTGCGCAGAACTACAAGGATGGTGAGCCTGGCGCCCAGCTGTGGGCTACTGCAGAGCATAAAGCAACAGAAGTGCATGACGATAATAATAATAACAAATCTGACCATTGAAATTAGTAAAATTAACAATAATAATGATAATAGGAATAATAATAGATGGTAATAACAATAGATAATAATAACAATAGATGGTAATAATAATAAATGTTAAAATTATCTGTGCAGTTATTTTTGTTATTATCATCAGCCTTATCATCGTTATTATTATTGTTTCCGGCATTATTATCAATTATCGGTATTATAATGAGAATAAATAATTATAATAATAATTATAACCAAAACTCCACTTTGGGACTGTGTTAGACCTGACAGCCTTAGGGTGGTCACCCCTAACTTTGCCTGCCTCCCTCCACTTTTTGGACACTGTTTTTGCTGGTTTTTAGACTCTGCACACTTTACCACTGCTAACCAGTGCTAAAGTGCATATGCTCTCGCCCTTTAAACATGGTAACCTTGGATCACACCAAATTGGACTATATAATTTACTTAGAAATCCCTAGTAGAGTGCACTATATGTGCCCAGGGCCTAGAGATTAAATGCACTGGTTGTGCCACCCACTTAAGTAGCCCCTCAGCCTTGTCACAGGCCTGCCATTGCAAGGGCTGTGTGTGCAGTTTCACTGTCCCTGTGACTTGGCATTTAAAAGTACTTGCCAAGCCTAAAACTCCCCTTTTTCTACATATAAGTCACCCCTAAGGTGTGCCCTAGGTAACCCCTAGAGCAAGGTGCTGTGTGGGTAAAAGGCAGGACATGTACCTGTGTAGTTTACATGTCCTGGTAGTGTAAAACTCCTAAAATCATTTTGACACTACTGTGAGGCCTGCTCCCTTCACAGGCTAGCATTGGGGCTGCCCTCATACATTGTTAAAGTGGTAGCTGCTGAGCTGAAAGGAGTAGGAAGGTCATATTTAGTATGGCCAGAATGGTAATACAAAATCCTGCTGACTGGTGAAGTTGGATTTAATTTTACTATTTTAGAAATGCCACTTTTAGAAAGTGAGCATTTCTCTGCACTTAAATCTTTCTGTGCCTTACAATCCACGTCTGGCTGGGTTTAGTTGACAGCTCCTTGTGCATTCACTCAGACACACCCCAAACACAGGGTACTCAGCCTCACTTGCATACATCTGCAGTTTGAATGGGTCTTCCTGGGTTGGGAGGGTGGATGGCCTGCTCTCACACAAAGGACTGCCACATCCCCTAATGGGACCCCAGCAGACAGGATTGAACTGAAAGGGGACCTGATGCACTTCTAAGCCACTCTTTGAAGTCTCCCCCACTTCAAAGGCACATTTGGGTATAATAATAGGGCCTCTGCCCTACCACCTCAGACACTTCCTGGAGAAGAAACCTGAACCAGAACCTGCACCCTGACAAGAAGAACTGCCTGGCTGCCTAAACGACTCACCTGACTGCTTTCTACAGAGGACTGCTGCCTTGCTGTTGCCCTGCTGTCTTCCTGATCTCTTGCTTTGCTGCAGAAGTGCTCCCCAAGAGCTTGGATAGAGCTTGCCTCTGTTCCCTAAAGTCTCAGGACCAAAATTACTTCTCTCTTGCAGCTGGACTCCTTGTGTGGTGACAATTCGACACACAGTTTGCTAAAAACGACGCACAGCCTGTTCACCAGTGAAAAATTGACCGCACGCCGAACCGGGACGACGCCACTCAACTTCGCAAGGAAAAGATCAACGTGGCGCCTGTGGTGCGACCGGAACTTCGATGCACGGCCCACCGGATCGACGCACAGCTGACCTGGGACGATGACGCCCGACTCCCAGAGGGGAAATCAACGCAGCGCCTGCCGTGAGGGAGAAATTTCCCTGCATCGGCCATTGGAATGACGCAGAGCTGGTCAACAAGCCCAGGATTCCACGCACAGACCCCGGGGCATCTGAAAACCCCACAACCCGAAGAGGAGGCCCGTCCACGTGCCGGAAATCGACGCAACGTCTTCCCCGCGTGGAAAATAATGATGCAAGTCCATGTGTGAAGGGGCGAAACCGACGCACACACCATTTTCAACGCATCTCCTCCTCTGCGGCCCTTTGTAGAGATTTTTCACTCAAACCAGATAATTTGTGCTTGAAAGAGACTCTGGGGGTTATTCTAACTTTGGAGGAGGTGTTAATCCGTCCCAAAAGTGACGGAAAAATGACGGATTTACCACCAGCCGTATTACGAGTCCATTATATCCTATGGAACTCGTAATACGGCTGGTGGTATATCCGTCACTTTACCGTCACTTTTGGGACGGATTAACACTCCTCCAAAGTTAGAATAACCCCCTTTGTTTGCTTTTAAAAGGACTTAAGACACTTTGGCGGTCATTCTGACCCTGGCAGTAAAAACCTCCAGGGCCGTGGTCCGCGGGAGCACTGCCAACAGGCTGGCGGTGCTCCTTTGGGCATTCTGACCGCGGCGGTACAGCCGCGGCCAGAAACGGAAAGTCGGCGGTCTCCCGCCGGCTTTCCGCTGCCCAGGGGAATCCTCCATGGCGGCGCAGCTTGCTGCGCCGCCATGGGGATTCCGACCGCCATCCTGTTCCTGGCGGTTTCGGCCGCCAGGAACAGGATGGCGGTATGGGGTGTCGTGGGGCCCCTAGGGGCCCCTGCAGTGCCCATGCCAATGGCATGGGCACTGCAGGGACCCCCGTAAGAGGGCCCCACTTAGAATTTCAGTGTCTGCTTAGCAGACACTGAAATTCGCGACGGGTGCTACTGCACCCGTCTCACCCCTTCCACTCCGCCGGCTCCATTCGGAGCCGGCTTCCTCATGGAAGGGTGTTTCCCGCTGGGCTGGTGGGCGGCCTTTTGGCGGTCGCCCGCCAGCCCAGTGGGAAACCCAGAATGACCGCCGCGGTCTTTTGACCGCGGTACGGTCTTCTGGCGGTTCCCGCTTGGCGGGCGGCTCCCGTCGCCCGCCAAGCTCAGAATCACCCCCTTTGGGGGTTATTCCAACTTTGGAGGAGTATTAATCCATCCCAAAAGTGACGGATATACCACCAGCCGGATTACGAGTTCCATAGGATATAATGGACTCGTAATACGGCTGGTGGTAAATCCGTCACTTTTCCGTCACTTTTGGGACAGATTAACACCTCCTCCAAAGTTGGAATAACCCCCTTTATATCACTTTCCAGTGATGTCTTTACATTTTCTTATTGCATCTTTTATCGTTTTGACCTGCAAATATCCTGATAAATATTATATATTTTTCTAAACACTGTGTGGTGTATTTTTGTGCAGCTATATTGTGTTATTGTATGATTTATTGCACAAATACTTTACACATTGCCTTCTAAGTTAAGCCTGACTGCTCAGTGCCAAGCTACCAGATGGTGGGCACAGGATAATTTGGATTGTGTGTGACTAACCCTGACTAGAGTGAGGGTCCTTGCTTGGACAGGGGGTAACCTGACTGCCAACCAAAGACCCCATTTCTAACAGTCTGTGTCCAGCTTTTGTCAGAGTAGGTGCAACAAACATGGCTCCCACAGGTCAAAGGTCAGGGCATTTAACGCCTCCTTTGGAGACACAGGGTTCCCAGCCTGCCTCGCGCAGGTCTCTAGGTGTACTGCAAAATGGATACTTGTAAAGAAGAAAAAAAATATGCAAATTTCCATGACCCACTGAAACACTGTGGTGTGTTAACCAAGGTCCGTGCAGAACACTTCTACCATTCACATGGCCTTGTAGCACCTTCGATTCCAGGAATCCCTGTACGGGTCTGGGAATGTCATTCAGCAACGTTAAGGTGGTCTGTTGTCCATCATTTCGCCTTGACTGGCCTCTCTGCCATGACATAATTGGCAGACATTTATAGACTCTTGGAGCACTCAGCAGAGAGGCCAAGGAATGAATGGGCCTAGGAATTCAGACGGGGAGATTGCTAATGTTGCACTGACTAAGAGCATGATGAAATTCTACTGTTGTGGAACACTTTACTGTTCAGTGCTCACAATCTAGTGCCTTCAGTGACACAAGTGACCAAAAGGTACTTTGTTTCTTAATGTTTGCTGAGCAGTGTACTGAACCGTACTCATGTAAATGGGCAGGGGGCAATAATCTGTTCCCACAGCTCCTTCCAGTCTTAGTTTCTGCTTCATCTGTGTTGTTTCCGCTCCTCTCTCACCCTTGATGCCCAGATGTGACGTCAATCTTCTTGGATACCTGTGCCCACATCTGCATTGGTTGTCTTGTCACAGCAGCCAAACCAGCCTTAAACAAGGCCCACAAGTGGGAACAAAAACCCACCACTGAGTTTGATTTTGGGTCTGACCAATTTAAAACAAAAACCACATACATTTTTCCATTATATGCATCAACTTTCAAGGAAGAGATGCCAAAAAAATTCCATTATGTCAGAAGTCATTCACAAACTAAAGGAAAAAAAATGTATTTGAGGACCAGCGAAGGAGGAAGAAAGAGGCAGTAACTGTTGTGTACAGATTTACGCCAAGGTGCAGCAGGTGCAGTGGCACCAGGCACTAGGAGTGTGGGGGGCAACTTCTTCCCATTTCGGTCTTGTTTTACTACCCAGTCAGGTGACAGGAGGCAGTTTTCCTGACTTGCATTAGGGGCTATGGCACTTGCACTATGCCAAAGGGCTTATGTTTTGCAGGTCTGTACTTAGGTCCTCCCTCCGTTTGGGCTCCCATCCCCATCCTTCTGACTTTTACCAGAGCAGACGCCGACCATAAACAATCAGATTTTGCACCACATGTGAATGTTCAGGAATTAAGGACTAAATTACAACAACCAAGTCTCTGCTTAACCAGTGCGTTCAAGTTTCCCAGGCCCATCATGTGAGTAGCTCTCTCATACAGGTTTGTCCCATAGCATTCTGGGTAACATGACTTCCTCACTCCATGACATCATTGACCCTGTTTCTTGTCCTACAGTTTTTACCTGCTACCAGGTGTATTATAAATGTAGACCAATGCAAGCAAATTAAGGGGGTTATTCCAATTTTGGAGGAAGTGGTAATCCGTCCCAAAAGTGACGGTAAAGTGACGGATATACCACCAGCCATATTACGAGTCCATTATATCCTATGGAACTCGTAATACGGCTGGTGGTAAATCCGTCACATTTGGGACGGATTACCACCTCCTCCAAAGTTGGAATAACCCCCTAAGTGTTGTATCGTGATAACTGCGCAGAGTACCTGCGTGTTTTTTCATCTTAGGCAACTTCTTTAAGTCTACATTGCTCTGGCTTAATGCATGAAGTTCAAACAGAACAAGTTGCCAACTGTGTAGTTTCCAACTTGTTCTGCCTAAAGATCATACAAGTGCGTTGACATCATGTCTGAGTTAATGGATGTTGTTAACTGTAAGACTTAGGGGGTCATTACAACATTGGCGGTAAAAGCTGCTTACCGCCGTGCAGAAGACCGCCAACACACCGCTGCGGCCGCGGAATTCCACCACAGTCATTATGACCTACAGGTCGGAATCCGCCAGAATTTAGACACCCACACAAGTCCGCCACACCAAAGGTCAGTGATAAACTGCCGAAAACAAAACCTCCACTGTCACGCCAACAGGAATACACCCACACTATCACGACCCACGAATCCATGCGGCGGTCTTTCAACCGCGGTATTCCATTGGTGGTACACACCGCTGCACTCAAAATACACACACTCTTACAAAACACATCCACATTGGACAATTCCAAATACACACACCTGATACACATACACACACCACTCCCACACACCCAATACAATATAAAACACACACCCACATCACCCACAAACCCCTACAACAACAACTGCGACTGAAGGCCACAGAGAGACACCACCATCTGCAAACGAGCATCCACAGGCACTCAACACCATCACCCACATAACATCCACACACCTCACAGAACACACCACTAAATATCACCCCACACATCACAACACACACCAACCCACACATCACCCACACCACCCCATGGCATGGCAAAGACACCCCAGGTTCTCTCAGGAGGAGCTCAGGGTCATGGTGGAGGAAATCATCTGGGTAGAGCCACAGCAATTCGGATCACAGGTGCAGCACACCTCCATAGCTAGGAAGATGGAGCTATGGCGAAGAATCGTGGACAGGGTCAACGCAGTGGGACAGCACCAAAGAAATAGGGATGACATCAGGAAGAGGTGGAACGGCCTCCGGGGGAAGGTGCGTTCCGTGGTCTCAAGACACCACATCGTGGTACAGAGAACTGGCGGCAGACCCCCACCTCCTCCCCCACAACTAACAACATGGGAGGAGCAGGTCTTGGCTATTCTGCATCCTGAGGGCCTCGCAGGAGTAGCTGGAGGAATGGACTCTGGTAAGTCAAATCTTCACTACTATATCCCCCACCCTATCTGTATGCCATCACATAGCCCCACCCTTGCCCTCACCCCATCACTCCTACTCCTCACAAATGTCCCAATATCACAAACCACCCATCCCAACACCAAGCCCTGCATGGAACACCAAAGCATAGACACCCATCACCAAAGTATGTCCACTACAGATACCAATACACCCCCTAAACCATCATCACACAAGGTCCCACACAGGAATGCAAGCACTGGGGTACACGGTCAACCACCCATTGCACACAATGGCACACACAGATGCAATAATCATGCTTTTACAACCCTGCAGGACCCCTAACCAACGTCACCGGACAGGAGGGTCCAGCCATGTCCACACCACCCACAGATGAGGCCCACAGTGATGACAGCAGCTCTGTCCAACTGGATCTAGATGACCAGCCCGGCCCATCTGGGACCTCGGGACAGTCAGTTCCCCTCACACAGTCACAGGCCACCACAGAACTTCCCCCCTCTGGAAACACCAGCACAGCACCCACCCAGCGGGCCCATACCTCTGTCCCCAGGACACGTCAATCAGCAGTGTGCCCACCACTACAGGGAACCCAGGCTAACCCACCACCCCAAAAACAACAGGGACTTGGGCGCAGTGGGCACACCGTTCAGGGGACAGAGGCCCAGGGAAAAAGGGGAACTGGGAGGGCTGCTGTGCGACAGGTGGAGGACAGGCCCAGGGAACCCGCTCTCCACGAGGCCCTCTCCAACATCATGGGAGCCTACCATCATTCCCAGGAGACGATGGCAACAGTACTGGCCAAGTTTCAGGAGACCCAGCGGCTGCAGGATGAACAGTATTTGGGCTTCAGGGAGAAACTCAAATCCATCAATTCCACCCTGTGCACCATTGTAGGGGTGCTGAAGGAAGTCCTCAACACCAGGAGGGACACTGTGGAACAACAAGGGGCCCCTGACACTACCCTGGACGATGAACTGCCCACCACCTCTGCCGGCGCTAGTGGACAGGAGGCACCGCCACAGGACCACCACACCAGCACCCCACCCCCTGCAGAGGGAGAACCACCCGCAAAATGTCCCTGAGATCCAGGACAAAGACAGAGTACGATGCCAAGATCCCCGCCAAGAAATAAGACCAGCCTGATTGTCATCCTTTTGTCCACCTTGTCACCCTGTCCATCCTGAAACTGCCCCAGCTCCACTTCCTATGCCCCTTTAGACAATGCACCTGTGAGACTAATAGCTTGGACTCTGCCATGGACATTCCTCCACCATCACCCCTCACCATTTTACAACCCCCTCCAATATTGAGCACTTAAATAAACACCCTTAAAACACAAAACAATCTGGAGTCTGTCTTTGATTTCGAATTAGTGTATTAGCAATTACAGTGCCAAAATGCTCTTTCAAATGTAATGTCAACATACCTATGTCACACAGCTCTAGTCCATGAGGAAACAAAGCAGATGTCACACAGTGGGACCAACATCGGTGAAATCGTAAGGGAAAGTGACAACTCAGTGACTATACACTGGGTGAAAAGGACAGAAAGTAGAGAGGTAGTAGTTTTAAAGTACATGTAGCAGGCAGGTTTGTCTTCTTACCTGTGTCTCACTGGAAGTATTGCAGGATCACCGAGTTCCTGTTGTCGATGTCCTCTTATTCTGCTTCCTCGTCTTCACTGTCCACAGGCTCCATAGCTGCCACAACACCTCCATCTGGACCATCCTCCTGCAGAAAAGGCACCTGTCGTCACAAAGCCAAGTTGTGAAGCATACAGCAGGCCACGATGATCTGGCACACCTTCTTTGGTGAGTAGAATAGGGCTCCACCTGTCATATGTAGGCACCAGAACCTGGCCTTCAGGAGGCCGAAGGTCCGCTCTATAATCCTCCTAGTTTGCCCATGGGCCTCATTGTAGCGTTCCTCTGCCCTTGTCCTGGGATTCCTCACTGGGGTCAGTAGCCATGACAGGTTGGGGTAACATGAGTCACCTGCAAATGGCGAGGGACAACTGTTAGACATACACTAACTCTTAGGGACATCCCCAGAACCAGACAACTATTCCCACTGATTTGGGTCCAGGTGCTCACCTAATAGCCACACCCGGTGCCTCTGTAGTTGCCCCATCACATAAGGGATGCTGCTATTCCGCAGGATGTAAGCGTTATGCACTGAGCCAGGGAATTTTGCATTAACATGGGAGATGTACTGGTCAGCCAAACACACCATCTGCACATTTATCGAATGGTAACTCTTCCGGTTTCTGTACACCTGTTCACTCCTGCGGGGGGGGGAACGAAGGCCACATGTGTCCCATCAATGGCACCTATGATGTTAGGGATATGTCCCAGGGCATAGAAGTCACCCTTCACTGTAGAAAAATCCTCCACCTGAGGGAAAACGATGTAGCTCCGCATGTGTTTCAGCAGGGCAGACAGCACTCTGGACAACACGTTGGAAAACATAGGCTGGGTCATCCCTGATGCTATGGCCACTGTTGTTTGAAAAGACCTACTTGCTAGGAAATGGAGTACTGATAGCACCTGCACTTGAGTGGGGATTCCTGTGGGATGGCGGATAGCTGACATCAGGTCTGGCTCCAACTGGGCACACAGTTCCTGGATTGTGGCACGATCAAGCCTGTAGGTGATGATCGCATGTCTTTCCTCCATTGTCGACAGGTCCACCAGCGGCCTGTACACTGGAGGATGCCGCCATCTCCTCACATGCCCCAGCAGACGGTGCCTATGGAGGAGAACAGCGAGCACAGAGTCAACCAACTCTGAGGTACGTAAACACAGCTTTCTCCAAAAACTATTCATAAACCGAATTTTGCCTGTATGAATGTTTAGCCAAGGCATAGGTATGTGTGATGCAGTAAAAAATAAAGCCATTTGGGCCCCTGAAATGGCGGCTGCCTGACCTGTAAAGTGGGACAATGGGATATGAGGTAACTGCGCTGGCGTTGTTCACCGTCGCGGTAGGCGGTCGTAGGCCACGGCGCAATTCTGCATTGGTCAACATTGGACCCTATGGGTCCCAGGAGCCAATGACGATGTACGCCGGCGGTGACGGTACGCACCGCCGCGGAAGTGACTTCCATTTTCTCACTGTTCAATCACTCGATACCTGATCTTCGACAGGAGAGGAACTACACTGCAAGTGGTGCTGTAGCCTCAGTCTGGAAGAGACAATGGCTTGTGCGTCTGGGGAAAGGGCCCCTGCCTTCAGGGAGGAGTTGGAGAAACTCGTGGATGGGGTCCTCCCCCAGTACACGCTACTCTAGGGTCCTCCAGACAAACAGGTAAGTACACCGTTACCATGCTGTTTGGGCAATGCCTGTGTGGAGTGGGGTGGATGAATGATGGGGGGGGGGAGAAACGACAGTGAGTGCATGTGCCACATGACAAGGGTAGGGATGCGGGCCAATGACTGTGACGGTGCAGTTGGTAATTACTTCTCTTTTTCCCCTGTACAATTCCTGTACGTCAGCGCCAACCAGTAGAAGGATATTTGGCGTGCCATCGCCAAGGAAGTCCAGACCCTGGGAGTCCACCACAGACGGAGCACCCACTGCCGGAAAAGATGGGAGGACATTCGTCGCTGGAGCAAGAAGACGGCGGAGGCCCAGCTGGGGATGGCCTCCCAACGTGGGAGGGGTGGCCATCGCACCATGACCCCCCTGATATTCAGGATCCTGGCGGTGGCGTATCCGGAGTTGGATGGGCGCTTGAGGGCATCACAGCAGCAACAAGGGGGTGAGTACTCTCTCATTCAGCTGATTCAGCACGCATTGGAAGTGTCTGGCTGGGGGATGTGGGCTGTGGGTTTCCCTAGGCCAGGGCGAGTTTGCTAGTTAAGTCCCCTTTTTCAGGCAGTCCCTCTGGCACCCCACCCCACCTGGGTACAGTGCCAACTACACCTAGTCAGGCTCCTGTGACATCCATGTGTGCAGAAATCGGCCATAGCCTTGTAAGCCATATCCCAGGGATTGAATAGTGGACCCCAAGTGCGCGGCGTAGTGCAGGGGGCGGGGCTTCTGTGTCTGTCGTGTCCGCCAACGGTAGCGGTATTGCATGCACTCAACATGTCTTTCTTCTGTCTTCCCCCCAACCCCCTTTTTGTTGTCTCCCTGTACTTGTGTGCATTAGCATCATCAGGCGGAGGAGCAGTGGCACTGGAGCAGGAGGGAGCTGTATCCCACATGGCCCTGGAGGGTAACACTATGGACTCCGAATTCACCAGTGGGACGGAGGGCGAGGGGAGCTCCACGGCGAGGACAGGAGCTGACACCAAAGATACGGACTCCTCCTCTGATGGGAGCTCCCTTCCGGTGGCGGCCCCATCTGTGCCCCCCGCATCTACAGGTACAGTCGCCACCCCCCTACCAGCACCGCCCTCCCAGCAGCCCCTCAGCCTTCTCCCCGTGCCCGCTCACCCAGGAGGGTGGGCATCACCTTCGCCTCAGGCACCTCAGCCCCTGCCCCTGTCACCCCTGCTTCCCTCAGTGAGGAGGCCATTGACCTCCTCATGTCCCTCACTGTTGGGCAGTCTACCATTTTGAATGCCATCCAGGGTGTAGAGAGGCAGTTGCAACACACCAATGCATTCCTGGAGGGCATTCATTCTGGTCAGGCAGCCCTTCAGCAAGCTTTTCAGACTCCGGCCTCAGCACTGATGGCAGCCATTGTCCCTGTCTCTAGCCTCCCCCTTCCAACTTCCTTCACCCAGACCCAATCCCCTGTACCTCAGCCTATCCCAAGCACATCATCAGACCAGCATGCACACACCTCAACACACAAAGGAAGCTCTGGCAAATATAAGCACCACACATCCCACATGCACTCACGCAAGCATCATACACATGCAGACACACCAACATCCACTGCCTCCACTGTGTCCCCCTCCTCCCCGTATCCCTCCTCCCTCCCTGTCTCGTCTCCACTCACACCTGCATGTACTACATCTTCAGCCACTACCTCCATCACCAGCACACACACCACCACACCCCGTTCACGTGCAGTCACCACTCCCACTACCATTCACACATCCCCTGTGTCCTCTCCCAGTGTGTCTGTGAAGCCACCTCCGAAGGTACACAAACGCAGCCACACACCCACCCAACAGCCATCCAACTCACGACAGCCTCCAGCCCATGCACCTTCACCCAAAGCCAGCAAACGTACACCTCCTACGACCACAACCTCTTCCTCCTCTCCCAAACCCCCTCCAGCTACCCGTCCCAGTGTTCCTAAGAAACTTTTCCTGGCCAGCCTTGACCTCCTTCCCTCACCTCCCCCACCCCATCAGTCTCCTAGGACCCGACTCTTCAAGTCCCAACCTGGCACCTCAGCCACAACATCGGCGGGACCAGTGGTGCCAGAAGTCACCGGATTCTGGAGTGCACCAGGCAGCAGGGCAGCCGCCAGCAGCACACTGCCCCAGACAGGACCGCCAGCAGCAGCCCCGCTGCCCAGGAGGCGACCGCCGGCAGCCACACTGCCCCAGACAGGACTGCCATCAGCAGCCCCGCAGCCCAGGAGGCGACCGCCGGCAGCCACACTGCCACAGACAGGACCGCCAGCTGCAGCCAGCTGCCCACGAGGCGATTGCCAGCAGCCCCATTGCCACAGACAGGACTGCCAGCAGCAGCCCCGCTGCCCAGGAGGCGACCGCCAGCAGCCCCACTGCCCCAGACAGGACCGCCAGCAGCAGCCCCCCTGCCCAGGAGGTGACAGCCAGCAGCCCCACTGCCACAGACAGGACTGCCAGCAGCTGAACCGCTGCCAAGGACACCACCGCCACAAGCACCGCTGCCAAGGACACCACCACCACAAGCACTGCTGCCAAGGACACTGCCGCTACAAGCACTGCAGGCCTATGAGCGCAAAAAGCTCTGATGCTACTGAGGCCACCACGAGCAGGATGAAGCACTTTGGACACAAGGCCCCCTCCAGAACCAGTGGAGATTGTCATCCACTACCTCAGTCCTTGGCAGGATGAAGCACTCTGGGCACCTTGCCCCCTCCAGAACCAGTGGAGATTGACATCCACTACCTCAGTCCTTGGCAGGATGAAGCACTCTGGGCACAAGGCCCCCTCCAGAACCAGTGGAGATTGGCATCCACTTGAGAGACTGTGGCTTTGCACTCCCCAGGACTGAACAGTGGGCAAACCACCCACTGTAGAGACTTGAGAGACTGTGGCTTTGCACTCCCCAGGATTGAACAGTGGGCAAACCACCCACTGTAGAGACTTGAGAGACTGTGGCTTTGCACTCCCCAGGATTGAACAGTGGGTATGGGGCCCCCTCGTGGATTTGGCGTCATGCACTCAACCGGCTGAGGTGCCCCCCCTTCCTTCACCCTGAGGTGCCTGTTTTACTTCTATCTGATTCCCCTGCAGTGTTCTCTCCGTCTTGTTCGGGTATCTTGTGTGGGCCTCGCCCATGCCTTTTGGGCCCAGTGATCCACGGACTATGATGGTGGACTCCCTTGGACTTGTGTTCTTAGTGTATATAATTGTATATAACAATAAATGTATATATTTGTAAATATTTTTGATGTATGTAATTGAATATATCACAATTTTTTGACTCTTTTCCTTTTGTCCTTGCATTCTTCCAGGGGGGGTCAGGGGTGTAACTGTAATGTATCAATATGTATTAGTGTGTGTGTTGTAGTGGGTGAGGGTGGGGGTGTTGCGTGTTGCGTGTGTGTGTGTCACTCTCTTTTCTCTCCCCCCTCCCCTGTGTCGTAGGTGCAGTACTCACTGCTGTCTTCACCGCCGGCGGTCGTGCTCCTGGTAGAGGAGCAGGAAGATAAAGGCTGGCAGAATCTGGAGCTCGGGTTCCATGGCGTCCTGGTTCCTCGTGGGGTGTGTAGAGGTGAGCGTTTTCCCTTCGAAGTCCTGTTTCCGCCGTGTTTTTGTTCGCGGTGAATCCGCCCCGGAAATGGTGGCGGATTGGTGGGTTGTAATACTGTGGGCAGTACATTGTCTCCCGCCTGTCTGTTGGCGGTTACCGCCGCGGTGTTTGTTTGTACCGCCGTGGCAGTCGGAGTGTTAAAGTGGCTGTTTATGTTGGCGGTTTACGCCACGGTCGTAATTCAATTTTTTTTACCGCCGGCCTGTTGGCGGTCTTACTGCTGCTTTAACACCGACCACCAGGGTTGTAATGACCACCTTAATTTGTTAATTTAAGTTCCATAGTCTGCTGAGGAGCACACAAACACCTCTTTAGATTAATGCACTTCTGACCACCAGAATTTAAATAACCCCTTTGTGAAACGAGATCGCACTGCGTACGAAATAAAAAGAAAAAGTAGTCCAGAAGCCATGCGGAAAGCATGGAGCCTCGTATGTTTTCAGTAGTTGACCGGTGTGCTTGAAAAGGGCTAAACATCAGAAAGGGCATGACATATGCATGCCTTTCACAAATCAAATCAAGTGAAGTTTAAAAGGCAAGCCCAAGAACCAATGAAAGTGATGGGCGTGACATGGCCGTGGTTAAAAGCCAACAGAGAGATTATAATGGGGCCAGAGCGCTTGCGCACTCGACCCTAAAACACGCCAGTGAGACTGCGTTCAGTCAACTAAGGGATCAGTCAGAGCATCAATTCAGGGAGACAGGATTTGGGAGTGAGCCAAAGAGTGCGAAGGATAGATAAACTTGTATTGTGAAACTCAATACGCCACATGGGTGTTCATTAAAAATATTGCCGCAATAAATTGGTAATTCCCTTGGGTGAGAATTTCATAACTTCTAAATTGCTGATACGGTAATATTAGTATTTTTGAAACATTTTATATCACTTAAGGATAAAAAGTGAGCAAACTGTAATAAACAAAAGACTGTATAGGGAGGGCGATGGTCTGGGAAGGCAAAGCCACCTTAACATGTTGGCATTTTTAGCCTTTGACTCCCGTATAAAACTATGGATTTGCTTTTTAGCAAATGGCTCCACCAATATAAACTTGTAGCAGAAAAAGAATGCAAATAGAGATATGATGAATATTTTTACAAGGATGATAAACCGAATTATGAAAAGAGGTAAAAGATTTCACCAACTTAATAATCAGTTGCTTTATTTATCAAAGAGGTGGCAATTAAAACATATTTATCCATCGCCTTTTCTGAAACGTGAATTCCGAGATATCCTTTAAATATTAAACTCCTAAATCTGCTCGTATATAAGTTTCCTCTACATTAAACAAATAATTCATATATTGTGATCAATTTTATACAAACCCAGATTTGTCAGCTTATGTATGTTGGTTCTTTACTAACACCGGGGTCTGCTTTTAAAAAGAGAGCGATGCCATCGCTGTAAAGTTTAGTAACAGAGATTTCCGTAATTGGATATAGCATTTTGTTTGAACTTCACATCAGAATAGCTAAAAGTTCGCTTAATAAAGAAATTGGTGTCAGTGATATTGTGCAACCGTGACCAATTCAACTAGTCACCAATATCTGTCCTGCCGCCATACTGTTACAAAACAATTGGGTATCTTGATGTAAAAAGGCAAGCCACCTTGTGAGCCTGAAGGGAAATTAAATGCTTTAAGAACTAAAAATAAATCCTCCCTAATGTCAGAAAAAGAGTTCAGAACATTTGTGTTATTTTAATTAAAATAGCATTAGCTAGAATGTTTAAAGCTATGCTGCACCTGGTATGGATTATGCAATAGTGGTGTTGAGCTAGGGAAAAGTTTCTGAAACCTTCCAGTCAATATTCGATAATTTAGTGCGAGTTTGAGAACAATATATGAAATACGACACAGGCAAATATGTTTTAGTAGTACACATCAGCTCTCATGTAAAACAGCTACCCCACTGTGTATTACAATGAGAGATATATTGTAGCCTAAAAATAAGGCACTATATCAGATACAGGCGCAGGCAGCAATATTAGGGCCTGTGGGCCACTAAACAAGGTGGTGTTTTGTCTAATATAATCAGGGGAGTAGCCAGAAAATGAAATACCCCCACCCCCACTTTGAACCCCAGCCATGATGGCACCAACCAAGTATATGAACCTGAACCTACCTAAAAGGCCTTCCTTGTCTCTTCCATCCAAGAACCAATATCGTCATCTTTTCACTCTTCCATCCACCCGCTGATAAGCATGGTTACACCTTTATATTTTTTCATCCATTCATTCTTTCATCCCTCATTCAATCATCACCATTCCATCCTTCCATTGGCCATTTCATCATCCTTCTGTACAAATATTCATCATCTATGTGTGAATAAAACTATATATCAATTCACCCACACATCCATCAGTTGACTTATCCGTCCATCAAAAAAACCTTCCATACATCAATTGATCCTTGTGTTCATTCATCCATCCACCATTCATCTTCTCTGATTTCCATTTACTTTGCCACTTATTCTCTGAGATTTCCATTTACAATGCCGACCATCCATCCTCTCAAATTACCAATTACTCTGCCATCCTTTCACCCACCCAACGATCCTCTTGCATTCCCATTTTCTCTGCCATCCTTTCACACACCCATCCATCCTCTAAGATCCCCATTTACTTTGCCATCCATCCATCTGAGTTTTCCATTTACTCTGCCATCTTTTTATCCACCCATCCATCTTCTCAGCTTTCCATTTACTCTGCCACACTCTCACCCACTCATCTAACCATCATCTCACCTATTCATCCACCTATTTTTCACCCACGTATTCAATCATCCTTTTACCCACTCATCCTTTCAACCTTTGTACTTTTAACCACCCACCCACCCATCCTTTCACCCACTCATGCATCGAACTTTTCATCCACCCATCATTTCACCAACACATCCATCATTTTAGCCACTAATCCTTTCACCCACACATCCATCCTTTAACTCACCCACTCTTCCTATCATCCATCCACCCTTTCTCTCATCCTTGCATTCTTTCATTCACCCATCCTCTCATCCAGTCATCTATTTATCCTTTCACCCACTCATCTAACTATCCATTTATCCATCCATCCTTTCACCCACGCATCCATCCTTCCGGTCATTCACCTATCCTCTCACCCACACATCCACCCTTCCACCCACTCATCCACCCTTCCACCTACTCATCCATTCTTTCACTTACTTATGCATCCAGTCACCCAACCACCTTTCTCTTTTCCATCAGCCTTTCTTTCTATCTTTCAGCGATAATTGTAAGCTTTCATATGTCAAGATACAGATAAAAGAGGCCCATAAAGAACCATACTCCCGCTCTAGCTGGTAAAGCGGGAGGTTCACGACGTCCCTGAATACAATGAATGTCTAGTTCGTCTTACTACCTGACCATCATTCTGAAGAAAGCGTCTAACTTACCCATGTGCTGACTAACTGAGATCACACTGATGGCCTGGCTTTCAGAAATATAGGGGCCCTCTTGAATAATTTTGAAAATGTAACCTGTGTAGTGTTAAGTAAGAATCAGACAGTACCTACAATTACTGTAACTTTTATTCTCAAATGTAAAACTGTTTAATAGCAGATCCCACAAAGGAGAGAGAGGGAAGTTTGTTATCCCCATACTGCCTCCCAAATATTTTGGCCATACAAACAGAAGGTTTGGGGGCTTTTACAGGTTTTTGTAGACCCTGCACATAATACCTTCATGGGGGATTCTTCCTTTACAGAATAGGTGGTCTCACACACATAATAGTGTCATGCTTCATCATTTGACCACCTATCCCCACCCAGGTAGGACAGTGCCACCTGGGCAGACTCAGCCTCAAAGACTTTTACGTCCAGAGGGAGTGCTCAGGTTTGATTTTTCTGGATAATGCAGGGATTCAGTTATTACACTAAAATTACCTACCAGATCACCAGTTTGTCTCATTTTTAATTATGGAGTCTGCTGGTAAGATTAATAGCACAAAGATGGACAGTTGTTAAAGTGAGATGACTCTTACTGTCCCTCTCAACGTCAAGGTATGTATCTGTTTAATGGTACATTTAGTACAAATGCCTTGCTGATGGCTGTTTGGAGTAAATTAATGTAAAGAAATGTTTATTGAGTGCTGTGACATTCAATAATAATGGGTCATACATCTTTCTTCCTGTATACTGAAAATCAGAGAACTTGACAAATGTCACAGCTCCGTTGAACCAAGGAAATCTCTACACAAGAGACCAGATAATGACTCCTGTGTAATTTTGCACATTGTCTGCTAGGTATGATCCACATAGTCAAGTAGTCTGGGCAAGTCAGTTAGTTGCCTTTCTTGAGGTATTCCCTTTATGCAGTGCCAGAAAGTGTTTTATTTGGAGAAGCTTAAAGATGAGAATTGTAAGGAAGGACATACATTTTGTCATGGCTACCCCACTTTATCCTGCCTGGCTGTCAGGGTTTAAGAGCCTGTATGTTCTGTCACTACTGAACAATGCCATAGCATTGGTGCTTTTCCCCTGCAATATGTACTGTACACATTTCACCTAAATAGCTTGTTTAACAATCCAGTAAGGCCATTACAGATAGTGCAAAATCCAACAGTGGTCTTTAAGTTGGATGTCATATGTAGGCTTTACAGTGTATTTACAGAACCCACATACATGGCAAAATATATGGCTCCAAGGAGCATTGTTGTTCTTTAACTTGGCTGCCATTTAAAAGCACCGCTGTGTCACATGGCTGCTTCATGTGGAAGAAAGCTAGTGACATCTTAGTTGAGGCACTCCCTGAAGGGTTGCACTAGAATGAGAAAGCAAGTGCTGAAAAAAAGCAAGGAATACTAAGAGAAAGTATCCTAGATTGGGTGTGGGAACATTTCACTCACTGGCTAGTGCATTGAATAAGGCTGTCACCTCACCACCACCTCTTCAGACCATTCCTAAACATGTGAAGAAATACATCACAAGAAATTAGAAGACTCTGACTGACTGCTTGAGGATCAGGACTCAGGAATTCCTGACTATGGTACCCAGGGACCATAACTGCTATTCTACGGCAAGTGGTTGGCCATCTGTTACCTGCTGCAGGGACAAAACAAAGAACATCTGATCACAAAAAGGTGGGATGGACTCCACAGGGAACCAGGGTGGAAAGAGACATGGTGCCCTGGACCCTGATGTGGCGACATGAGGGCTGCAGGAGTGACAAGCAGGAACTTTCCCAGCAGTTGGAGAAAACATTTTTCCACTGCTGAAGGAAAAGGAAAAGCTGCTGTAGCTTCTCCTGGGAGGGTGCACTTTGGCAGGAAAAAAATGAGGTTTGTGCCACTCTGAGCTATTTGCCTTGCTGACAAAATCTTTTGTGATACCTGGAAGTGACAAAATCTGGCTATATAGAGAACTGACTGGCGACTGTTTTCAGTCATGCCCTGCTGGTGAATTCTGAGAACCAGAAATCTGGTTAAGTCTGAAGGTAAAAGAATGACCCAGGCTAAAGCCACAATCCTACCTCAGCAGCACAATGGCATTTGTGGCTAAATAATCAATGTTTGTCCTGCTTTGAGTGTTTGGTGCCAAATCCAATGCTTCAGCAGCTCAAATTGGCATATTCGGCTTTGAGGAATTCTTGCTGGTTTCAGCTTCTGGTGATACATCAATCAAGGAACTGAAGCTCCAAGAAATAAGCGAAGCCAGAAGTTGAAAATTCTCACTGGTGTGACCTGCTTTGCTGAACTGACCACCAATCCATCGCAATCAGTCTGAAATTGCAGGTGGGTTCCAGTCAACAGCATATTTATAATTGTGATTACCTCTCTGTCTTTTGCTATTAAGGTTATAGTCTTCCTTAACATTCAAAAATTTCAAGCCAGGAGCCTCCCTTGCAGGCCCTATGTTACACACTACTTTGGGGCCCTGCTCAATGTTGTCTCTTATGGGAGAAATTCTTCTTATGCCACTCTCAAAATCATCTGTCTTCGCTGTTTTCCTGCCTTTAGCTAACATCTCCAATATAATAAGTGGTATGAGCTTCCCTTTTCTAGTGAAGCCATTGGTATTACACTCAGCGAAAAAGGGTAAAGCTAATTATGCTACTACTCCTACTGTATACTGACCCTGTTCTTCATCATTTTGCAAGCACTCTACCAAAATACAAAGAGTGGACCACTTGTCTACACAATACATTAGGGCAACAAATACAAAAAGAACAGATGATGGACAGAATGCTGAACAATGCAAACATTCACCCCAGTCACACAGATCTGGCTTTAATCCATTGTTTTTCTGCTCTCCACCCCAGTTTGGACCCAGCCATATGCAAATCAGTCCTGACCCTGTTCCCCAGTTGAACAGTCCAGACCGAACTGCCAAGCCAAGTCCTCCCTGAACCGGAAACAAGCATCCTAGGACTGGTTTCAGGGTATCACCCTTCATCAGCTAGGCTAGCTTGAATCCTGTGACACAGTAAGCATGGAACTCACATCCAGGCATAGCCTTCCCACTTAGGGGAACAAATGCAAAAAGAACAGATGATGGACGGAATGTTAAACAATGCAAACATTCACCCCCCAGTAAAAAGATCTGGGTTTAATCCTTTGTTTGCTTGCTACACAACACATTATTCAGAAAGAGAAGGCTGCCATCATTTTTTTTATTGCAGATGGGTTTTGATCACTTTGATCACTAGGCCACTATTGTTCTCTTTGGTAAGAATCCACTCTTTTTTAATGTCTCAATTAAGCCCTGTGGCTTGCACTTTAAAAAAGGATCTAGTAGTCTTCCTTCGTAACTGCACTGAAAATTAATTTTCCTAATAAGTCAGTATCAAAGACTTCTTTATATAACAAACCCCCACAGTCCTTGAAAAGACACCAAGGGTATCATTTACTAAGAAGTGGCGTAGCTTGGTGCTGCACCAAATTTGGCAGCTCCGTGCTCCATCACTTCAGAAACGCAGGGATGTGCCGTATTTAATACAATAAATAACTCCTGTGTTTTCCCTACAGCTGGCACTAAAATTAGCTGCCTAGCGCCAACATAGTCAACCTTGCACTATGGTGCAAGGGTGCCTTCGTTGCAGGGCATGATTGTTTATGTGCAGGAAGGTGTACCTTCCTGCACATAAACAATCAATGGAGCATGCTTAGGAGTAGCAAATCGTCTTTAGTTAATGATTGTTTATGTGCAGGAAAGGAAACCTTCCTGCACATAAGCAAATATTAATGCAGCACACAGGGGAAAAGCAAAAAGCAAGGAGAAATAAAAGTATTTCTCCTCATTGCACCACGTTAACACTATCCCTGGGGTGGCATTGGTTTTTGGTGCTGCCTCAGGTTTATGAAACCTCATAAATATGGGGCAGCGTCAAAATGCAATGGGTGTTGCAGTGGAACGCCCACAGCAACACCCATTGCATGCCCCTTTCACGCAAGGTGATGCATGTAAAGGGGTTGTATTTACAAAGGGTGGCTTAATGCCACTTTGTAAGTATGGGGCAAGGCATTGCGCCACTGTAACGTTGGTAAAAGTAAGGTTCTTGTGGTGTAATTTCCTTGCAAATGAGGGCATCAATGTATGTCAGGCTTTGAAAGCACTCTGCCTCTTGCACTACATATAAATGGACATAGGATAGACTTACAGGCTTCTAACAGAGCAAGACAAAAGAGATTTACTTTAAAGAAATCAATGTAGCTTACTGATGATGAGCCCAGCTCTCCTTTGAAGAGCCCGGGGCCCAACATGTGCCTGCAACGTTTTAGGATAGAGAAAGTGAGAACAGCAGATTTTATTAATCCTCCTTGTCTCCTTAGAGAAGGCTTGACAAAGTTTATTAAAATGGCCTTCTTTAATTAAAGTAGCATTAGCAGAACTGTGGAAGCCTTGTTCCGTCTGGTATAGACTGTTCCTGTGAAACTTCACTATTGCCTACTGTAGTGAGGTGTTCCGTGAAAGAAAGATTTGCAAAACCATGCATTCAAAATGACTACCTGACAGGAGACAGAGTAATAGGAGTACTAGGATAGAGATGACCCTTATTTACTCTCAGTGACAATTTGAAACAAGATACCTGATATATTTGAACCATAGTTCTGATGCACAGATATTTTTCATAGTGTATTTCAAAAACAGAGAGTGCTTAGGGCCAGATGTAGGTAAGTAGAATTTTGCGACTTGCAAATTGCGAGTCTGACCGACTCGGAAATTGCAACTCGCAAAACCATATGCAGAAAGGTGTCTCAGACACCTTCTGCGACTCGCTATGGGGTCGCAAAGACCCACCTCATGAATATTAATGAGGTGGGTCGCAGTTTGCGACCCCATAGCGAGTCCATGCACTCACAGGGATGGTGGCCTGCTGGAGACAGCAGACCTCCATGTCTGTGACTGCTTTTTTAATAAAGCAGTTTTTTTTTCTTTTTGCAGCCCATTTTCCTTAAAGGAAAACGAGTTGCAAAAAGAAAAACTTCCGAAACCATTTGGTTTCATTTTTTTCAGAGTAGGCAGTGGTCCATAGGACCACTGCCTGCTCTGAAAAAACATTTCTTTTGGCATTCACAAAGGGGAAGGGGTCCCATGGGGGCCCCTTCCCTTTTGCGAATGAGTTACCACCCACTTCAAGTGGGTGGTAACTACGAGTTGGTTTGCGACCGCATTCGCGTTCACAAAGCGACTCAGCATGGTGATGCGGTCGCAAATAGGAAGGGAACACCCCTTCCTATTTGCGAGTCGCATCCTCAAATTGCGAGTCGGTACCGACTAGCAATTTGAGGTTGTGCATCGCGTTTGGCCTTTTGCATGCCCCAAACTGCGTTTGCGACATGCAAAAGGCTTCCTACATCTGGCCCTTAGTCCCTAAAAATGAGATATCAAGGCAAATATCAAGGCAGATGTTCCAGTTGGCAGCAACATAAGGACCTCTCAGCCTCCGTACCATGTACGTTTCTGTTTGCTTAATTGATATCAATTCACTCCTGATTCCCAACAGGTCATTCAGAATTAACCCTCTAAGAGAACAATTTGCTGATCAATTGAGATCAGACTGGATGGATAAAGGTAAATAAATACATGTTTATCTGTTCAGGTGTATATTTACTAGTACACTTAAGTGTAACCCTCCATTTCGTTGCTATTCATCTTTTCTGAGTAGCGAATTAGAATCAGGTGAAAACATATATGTTTCCACCCTATTCAATGAGGGTCGGAGACTCATAAGATGGTCTTTAGAACGGCAAATTAATACACATAACTTTACCACCATATTTTACATTACATATATTTGTCGGACATGTCCCCCACTGGAGCAGAGACCTCCACCATAATAGTAATGTAAATTAATTTAACAAATGTATTATAAATCTGGAAGTGATACAATAACACTTTACAGCACATTAACACCTTGAAATAATTTGTATTAAATAATTAAAAAAACAATATTAAATTAGTTCATACATATTAAGTTTTAAACGTCAATTAAAAAGCTCATTCTAACTAACATTTTTATTTTTAGTGTATAAACTTGGTTAAGATCAGCCTCTGCCCATCCTTTAGGGTGGAGGGGCCACACCCCCCACCTTTTGCCCCTCATGAAGAGTGTCTGTCAGTCTGATCAAAGGTCAGCCTGACAGACACTCTTCGTGTTCAGGTCAGGCAGCCAGGAGCAGACATGAGCGATTTGAGCAGACTCATGGCTGCCTGAGCTGAACTTTGCTGGGCTGAAGAGGTCACAGCTCCCATGGGCGGCGTGACCTCCTTGGCTCAGCAAAGGTGCCTTAAGGCCCTCCCCCGGGTGACGAGGAAAACACACCCATTGACTTGGACCTGGGGGCTTCAGGTTTAAGCCCTGAAGCGCCCAGGGCGAGTGTCAATCAGTGACACCTCGTCACAGAGTGGGGTGGGGTCAGCAGTCTAACTGACCCCATCCCACTCTGTGAGGCTGGGACTGCTGCCTTCCCTCATTGGCTGATCCAAGGTCAGCCAGTGAGGGAAGGCAGCAGTCCCAACCCTCCTGGGAACTCCGAGGCTGAAGATAAGTGTGTGTGTGATCTTTTTAAATTAATGTTTGGTGCATGCGTGTATGTTTGAATGTTGGTGAGTGTTGACAATGGATGTGCATGCGTGCGTGTGTGTGTGTGAAAGTGTGAGTGTGCTTCCCACCTGCCCCCCTCCCTCCTAAAACTGCCGGCCGCCACTGGTTTAGATTTATATATTTAATAAATAATATAAAAAGACATTAAATTGTTGAAAAGCATAATATATTTGTAAGTTAAGTTTATTACATAATTTATTCACTTAAAATGTATTTGTATACATTTAATTTTCTTCAGTTGGTATGCAACATGTGGGTGGCCATGTCCACCAAACAGCAATGATGCTTCATGTTGGGTGCGGACACTCACCATGATAATTGTCCAGCACTGAGAGAAGTGTATATCCATGTACTTTATTGTTTAAAAGGCAATATCTTTCAGCTTGCCCTTCCTCAAGACAAAAGTGATGTCCATCATGCTAAAAAACAAATAGCATACCTGTGAAAGAAACAGAGAAGAGACAGTGATTGTCAGCCCCTGCTACTGCTTTTGCATCTTATATACATCTAAAAAAATATCAACCTACATTACACCTTAATTCATCATAAATCTATTCTTTTTTCATTACTCCAGGATTCTTACAATATTTGTGTAAACATGAGATATTGTGCTCAGTGTTTAGTTACCACAACCCATTAGTTGCAACACTGCTTTTACCTTTAGATATTTCTTCTGAGTTTAAGGAAGCAGCCATTACCACAGCAAAATGGCCTCAGGCTTGCATGCCTTTTGCCCAATCCGACAAAATATTTTGGTGAACTACTTAAGGTTAATCTTTGTTTATTGTGTATGGCTGAGATTCCCCAGAGAAATATCTGTGTAATAATTTCAGATCACTTTCTAATGCACCAACTACTTAAGCCATCCACCGGGGCTATTTATCATTTTATGCACTGATATGATAGATCCTGCGCCCAAGCGAAATGTCATTTGAGACTTGTTTAGCCAGTTAAACCCAGAAATCCTGGTGTGATTGCCCTGGCTTGGCATAAAGAGGCGTTGAGGATCAGGAAGTGAGCATTTTAAAGAGCTAACTGGGATCACTTATCCTGCGTAGCGTCACTTAAGAACTCTCTGAAATTCTGTAGAATGGTTAGGGAACTCCAAGTACAGGAGTTGTCCCTTACCTCATTGAGCAGTCACTTCACAGGGGATCAATGTGTCGCCCACTTTAACAGTATCTACCTCAGTGCTTCTGACAGTAGTATTTATACAGAGTCATTTTTACAAGCTGATGCTGAAGCAGATATGCTAATTAAAATTATTAATGAGTGTTATGCATTATTAATTAACAAGAAAATAGTAGAAATGATTAATCTAGAGAAATTAATGAGCAAGTTTGAAAATGTGACCTTAAAGAGTGGCTGCCAATGTTCACCTACTGTAATAAATATTATTAAAAATACAGAAAATAATGAAAATGAATAATAAAAATATAGTAATATGTCATAGTGAGATGTATAACGTATATTGTAGAGCTAATTTAGGTGAACTTTTGGCTTAGTTTTGCCAGGCCTCATGCAGAAACTGAATAAATGCGCAATGTAGAGAAGCTGAGATGTTGAACTGACCCTGAACCACCCGATGTTAATAAAGTCTGCTTAGCTAGAATTTTCTGCAATGTACTGATGTACAGGAGATGATGGAATTATGTTGATACAAAACTGTATAGAGTAGATTTGATGTACTTTCCCAGGACTAGAACAATAGAGACAGTGACTGGAGAAGAAGATGCAACATTTTCGATACCTGACGAGCCGGATGATGAGGACATCGTACAGTGAACCAATCAACAACCTGAGAGCGATGAAATATTAGAATTCATAGATTTGAAGAACTGAATATATTGGGTAGCGTCACATGTGGAGATTAATTAACCAATTAGGAATTAAGGGGATGGACTGAAAAACTGTAATAAAAAGTCATGACAGGGGGCTAAAACTTCAGATGTGAAGGGAAATTGATGCCGCCAGAAAACGCGATTTGAGAATCTGTCATTGGGCCAATGCTCACGACAGCCTAATGCTTTGCTGATTGATGGATGACCTGAAGACGAAGACTGACTTTGTTGCTGATCCATTCTGTGGATAGGTAGCTATGACAATGTGACTGATTAACTTTTGTGCCTTTTCTTCTAGGTACCAACTGCACTGTTAATTTGTTTTTCTCCTAGTTAGATGTTTTGCAAAATTCATATTCTAAATTGTTTTCGCATGAAGTCCCACATGCTAATGCTAATCTGGGTTAGGTAAGGTCACTTTGGGTGACGCTGACAGTGACAAATGATTGGCGGACTGATTTGCTGAACTCTGCTATTAATGCTGATATATTCATCTTCGTTGTCTTATGCTGAAGCATTAGAGCATATGTTTTCATAAATTCTGATGAGATTATGTTATTGGTGGTCACTAATGAATTATTTCCGAAATGATTAAAATAAAGCTTGAGTTAACCTTATTGCATGAGAATTGTAATTAATAGGGAAATAAAATTTGTTAAAACTTATATTGAGTTGTGGTTATTCATGAATGTTGACTATAATTAATGTTTTTCTTAGTGGTTATTGAGTGTGTATTAGTTATTGATATACATTGATCACTACATGGCTAGGATACTCCATGCGATCCAAAAGGTTCATCGGCCTATGCGTGTCCCCTTGGAAGTTTACTGACTAAGGACCAGGCGCGCTAGCACTGATAATGTTGATCGGCTTGTGTTTACGGTAGAGGTGGTATTTATTGCTCTTTACAGTAGCTCTCCCTCTAAAGCCCAAGGGCTGGATGGAGTATTCATTGATATTTTTAAGTAAAGACTCAATCTTTGGGCTCCACTCCTGGAAATAGTTTTTAACAACAACGATTTGAATGCTCTTCCTCCTTCATGGTTCAGCTCTACCATAGTTCCTGTTTTTAAAAACAATCTAAGTGTCAAAGACCCATTTCCATATTCAGCAAAGTCTAGGAACTATGGACCGATGTCTAAATCTTAATTTGCTGCTCAGGAAGTACACCATATCTAGGAAATTACCTTGCTTTTATGGACTTGTCTTCTGCCTTTGACAAGATTAATCACAGCAAATTAAGAATGGCCCTGCTGGAGATGGGGTTGGGTGTTACGATTATGCACTTCTAGGCCCTCCTACATCGAGATCTAAGTGCCAAGGTGAGGTTTGGCCCTAACAGCAAACTATCTGATCCTATCAATTTAAAATACGGAGTCAGACAAGGTTGCACTTTAGCACCTCTTTTATTAATTTAATACTTTAACAAGCTTAACTCCTTTTTAAATATTGTCACTCATGATGTTTCCTATGTTCAACTCTGCCCATGTACCCCTACTATTGTATGCAGATGACAAGATGACGCCATGTTCATAGCACAGATGTTACTATGGCAGCAACCTCCCTATTGGAAGTTTGGCGGACGATGTAAGCCATCCGCTGAACTCATAATCAGTCCCCATATGCTATATGTTGTGCTTTCTGGTGGGTCATTATGGAAGTTTAATGGATAAGACATGTGCATGTGACAATGTCTCCATCCAATCTGTACAGCACTTTATCATATTTTGCACTGTATAAACCACTTAAGACGTGATATTTATTACCTCTTTTAAAATCTCACAATTTTAAGCAATTTAGGATTGGGCTCAGGTTCTTGCAACTGTTGACAAGTAGTGATGTTTTTTTCAGAGTGAGTAGTTTTCTTAAGGTAGCTGTGTTTTACCAGAAATGTCTTGATGTATTGCTGTTTTGTTATTTAAATTTCAATTTTGAATTTGAATGTGCCATTTAGATATATATATCCCATCACTATTTGTGTGCTCAATAGTAGCAACCTAAATATCATGTAAATGGAGTACCCATGAATTTAAAGCACTTTAAAGCATTGTGCGTGTAAAAAGATAAAATCATAGCGAGCCCAATAATTTTCATTAACATAATAAATTGATATATAGTACTTTAAAATGTTCAGACAGGGAATGCATTTTGTGCCAGGATTAGTCAGTGAAAGGATCAGAGAATTAAAAAGATGAGTCCTGTATGAATACACTGACAACAAATACCTGATGGGGATATGGAAATGGTTTTAAGAAGTATCTAGAATGAAAATATAATTGAACCCTACCAGTATGTAAAAATAGATTGCAGTGGTGAGTTGGCCATTGCCGCCTGTACCTTTTCAATGGTAGGCTCTGAAAGTAAAATATCAGATGAAGGATTATGTTGGTAATCTAAAGGAAAGAGGCCACAAAGTCTCCAAAAATAACAGACAGATCTGCCATAGTGAAATAGTGTTTGCAAATAATGAACAATACATTTTAAGAAAGATCAACACCTATTTCCAACTTCCAAGATTCTGAGTAGATATGAATGAAATGGATTTATGTGATTTGCAATATACATCTTTAAGAAAGTGGGGTAGATCAGTGAGTCCAACACAGCTTCAACAGCCTTCTTTTTATATTACATCCATTTGAAATTAATGATCGCATGGGCTATAATGAATTTGTATGTGAAGTGGGAAGTATGAAGATTTAATTGTGGAAAGGATTTTCTAACCTGCATTCATTCATGATATATAATTTAAGGGAATTATTTTAACATGGTTATGTTGTTTTAAAAATAAATATACTTATATTTTTTTATTCAAGACCACAAAAGTGTTGTTTGCAATAAACAATGGATATAAAATAGAGCAAAGGAAAATATCTATTGGTGATCCAAAAAGGTTTGTAGATTGAAGAGGAATATATCCTTGGTGTAACTAACTTTAAAATGCTGAGGTTTCTGCCAGTCAGCCTAGTGGGAAAAGGGCAGCAGCATTTCCTCTGGTTCGTAATTGAGCTGGTGGCAATACCGTCGTCTGTAGGGTGCATCAGACAGTGAACATTGCGAGGTTGCTGGGCTGGGGGACCCCTGCACTGCCCATGCCCAGTACATGGGCAGTGCAGGGGCCTCACTGTGGCCCCTGAACCTATTCTCCACTAGCCTTTTCATGATGGTGATAACACCATGAAAATGTTGGCAGAGCACTAGGTCATAATCAGCAGGTCGGCGCTGCATGCAGTGCCACCCTGGCTGACTCTGACCTGCACCCGCTGTCAACCCGTCGGGATCACCGACCCCTGCAGAAATGCCGGAACCCGATCCTGACATCCACCTCAAGGCTGGCGGTCTCAAAACAGACAGCCTCATAATGAAGTTCGGCAGACGGTAAGGTTACTGCAACACTAGCTACCTTCCCGCCGGACCCATTAAGACTTTCCTGCTTGGCTGACTGTCGGAAACCGAGGCTTACGCCAGTCAACCTAGCGGGAAACTGGCGGCAGCATTGCCCCTGGATCATAATCGAGCCAGCGGCAATGTTGTCGCCTGCAGGGAGCATGAGCACCCTCACAATTTTTACTGTCTGTGCAGCAGACAGTGAACATTGCGAGGGTGCTGAGCAAGGTGACCCCTGCTCTCCCCTTGCCAAATGCATCAACAGTGCAGGGGTCCCCTTATGGCCCTCTGCACCTGTTCTCTGCTAGCTTTTTCATGGTAGTGATTGCAGCATAATGTGCTGCCCTGGCTGATTCTAACGTGCACCTGCCGTCAATCATCTCAGCGAAGACGGCAGAACCCTGGCAGTCTGATCGCCAGGGTCTGAATGTGGCAGTCAGACCACCACAGCAGTGGCGGTTCTGACTTCCATTGCAAGGCTGGCTGTCTGCAGACCACCAGACTCGTAACGAGGTCCCATATGTATCGCTTGATCCCAAATGTACATCTAACTACTAGCATATTTTGTAGCCACATACAGATGGCTGTGTTAGGAGTGAATTCATGTAAATACATCTTTTTCTATTTGGGTGGAACATCTTCCAACATTAAGGCAATTTACATCTTTCCTTCAATAGACATAGGTTTGGTAAAAGTGACAAAAGGCCTAAATCTGTAAAACTAGATATTCTACATACGGCACTCAAACAGCACATGTTGGCTTCTGTGTTACAAAGCAGATTGTCTGTAAATCATGATATTGTGATGGACGGTGTATGTGTGGTTCTATTAGTAAGGGAAGGTGGACTGGCTAGTAGAGTTTTGATGCCCCCTCAGTTGCTGATCATTGTGTGGGCTCCTTGTGTGACTCAATGTGCAACTGGTGAAGGCCAAACTCAATCCCTCATAAATTGCTTTAGGTATATGGGTGACAGAACCAGCACTTTAATGAGTTGAGGTGAGATAGAAATCTTTAAACACCACTTTGTGTGGACATCAAAAGTGTACAAAATTACCTCTTGCAATGGCTAGGTAGTGAGGTGGCAGAAGAATGAAGATTTGCCTGGAACGCTGAATATTCCTACATGATTCCAGATCAAATATTTCAACATGTTGGTCAGGAAACGTGGATCTTCCAATACCCCCTGCACGAAAATGCCTGAGATTTTGTTAAGGACAAGGAGTTGGGGCTTGCATTCAGAACACTCCTTAATACTGTTTCCAGAAGACATAAAGTAAATAGTGAAAAATAATAATATTTCATCATACCATATAAGGTCTTAACTACATGAAAGGAACCCTCTTTCAAATGAATCTGTTAACACGCCAGTCCGTAATAAGTAAACTTACAAGGGGACGCGTATAGGTCGATGAACCTTTTGACTCATTTAAAATGATCTTACCATAGCTCCAGCATAGGAAACAATAATCAATACACAACAATCAACAAATATTAGTCAGATCAATAATCAATAATCAATCAATCAATAATCAATACAGTCAGTAATTGTCACACACCATGACTTTTCAGCCATGAATAACCACACCTTTAGTAAAAGCTTAGTACTTCTATTTCCCTTATTTTAACAATACTAAGTCATGTGGATTAAAAAACTCAATTCAAAATGCATATGAGAGCAATATTAATAAGCCATAAAACGCCAGAAACACAATCTAATTAAGGCTTGTATCACAATACAATCTAGAACATTAGTGCAGATCAATAATAAAATCAGCTTCAATAGTTCAATACGGTACATAAAATTCAGCAAAATAGTCCGTCAAACATTGTCTCTGCAATTTGTCAATCGTCGAGTAGAAAACCTCATCTAACCCAGAATAGCATCAGCATGTGGGGCTTCATACAAAACAATTTAGAACATGAATTTATAAAACATCTAGCTAAGGAAAACTAACTATGACAGTGCAGTTGGTACATAGATAGAAAAAGCACAAACACTTCATATGTACCTATCCACGGTATGGGTCAGCAAACAGAATCAGTCTTGAACCTCAGGTCACCAATTGATCAGCATCACATCAGGCTCTCAGTTAAAGAGTGTGAGCCCAATGACAGAATCTCAGATTTCTTCTTCTTCTCAAAATCGTATCACAAAATCAGAATAAGGTCTGAGGTCTTGTCTTTTCTCTCTGTCACGTTGTTATGTCAAAGTCACCCAAACTATCCCCCAAATTTCAATTGGTCAATTAATCGTACGTTATTACCCTATACAATTAATTAACTGTCTCAAATCTATGAATTCTAATATTTCTCCTTTCTCTTGTCGTTGATTGGTTCACCTTACGATGTTTTCATCATCCGGCTCATCAGGAATCAACTTTGTAGCATCTTCCTCTTCCTCACCAGTCAGTGTCTGTATTGTTCGTGTCCTCGGAAAGTACAGCTAGCACATATTACATACAGTATGTTGCATTTCTAGAGACATCATCTCCTCTCTGTCGGTTCCCATAGAAAGATTTGGTTAAGTATTTTATTAAAACAATGAGCATTTCATAGTTTGTTCACTCTGTCAGCATTTTCTAATGAACGCTCAGAAATACAGCTTCTGCATGAAGCCTGGCCACTAGGCCAAGACACTCGCTTAGTTAAGGCGTACAATTAATAAGCAAGAACATATTTCATAACTCTCAATATGACATATTACTACATTAATCTAATACATTTTCAATATTTCATATGTTTTAGTCATTTATTTAGTACATTTCATGAACACTGGTGGCCATTCTCCGAGGTCACAATTTCAAACATGCACATTATTTCTCTACGTAAATTATTTTCTACATAAGTCATTATTCAAAATACATAAGCACTCATTAATAATTTTTAATTAAGACATCTGCGTCAGCAATTCCTGCTCTGATGACTAAATGTGTCATCACACCAATTTTACCATCCACAATTTTATAGCTCACTGTCTTCGACATTTTGTCTTCTCCTTGAATGTTCCTTATAGATTCTTTCCCTATTTCTTTCTTCCCTCCTCTGATTATTTTTAGACCTTTTCAATTTAATTATTTTGCATAATTTACATAACCCCCATATTCCAAATAGACATCCCACGATAAATAATATTCCCTGTATAATTTGCAACAGCACACCATTCCAAATACTACTAAGCCAATTTCCCACTGAAGCAAACTCTTTACCAACCTTCTCCCAAACACCTGGTTCTTTCAACTCCTTCAAATAACTACTTGCGTTAGGCAGATTAGCAAGTTAGCCTCTTGTCTCTTTACTATTTTTAGGAATGTAAGAACAACAATGCCTAGAGTTAATCTTTTTACAAACTCCGCCATCCTTCGCAAAACAAATGTCTAAAGCAAGACGATTTTGAAGAGTCATAGCTCTATCCACAGCCAATTCAGTATCTATCAGGATTATTGCCCCTGTAAAATTTGTCAGCATGTTATTAACAATAGTAGACAACTTTCGAATCTTGATCGAGTTCAGGATGACTCCCACTGAAGGAATCACCACACAAAAAATATCTCCAACTACCGCAGAAGAGGACTCCCTCCTCTGTCTCCTATGATGTAATTCAGTCACTTTTGGAAACTTTTTCAAATCCTCTATCTGATAAATCTTTGGGAATACTATCCCCAAATAACATGTCCCATACCATCTTCTTGGAAGACGATAATAATCATTAAGTCCACAAATGTAATAAATCCCCGGAATCGCAGGGTCCTGCCCATTCAACATAAATGTCCATTTACTCTGAAACAAAAACACATGCCTACATTCACTCGTACCCACAAATAAAGTGTCAGTGTGTGACTTTGGCCTATATATACAAAGCTTCCTTACATGTAATGCATCTAAAGCTAATCTCCCTTGTGTCTTAATTGCAGTGTAAGCGTAATAATTTTTGTAAGTCCTTTTCTCTAAGCCTTTTTCAAATTTTTTCTTCAGCACCTTTCTCCTTTCATCAGTATGACCTAAGAAGCTCTTCTCTAACGGTGTAAGCAAGCATGTAAGATTATTTTTGTGAGCATAAGCTATCCCAAACATTAGTGTAGGTTCAAAGAATCCTCTAACTAATATTATGTCATTATCCTTAGCTACTCTAGTCAAATATTTAATAATAGGAACAAATGAGAACACGACGTCAGGATTAGAATAAAGATACTGAATATACTCCTTGTTATAAAATCGTGTTAGTGACAGACTAAAACTTATCCTGTATGTCAATGGAAGGCTATGATAAGTAACTCCTTCCTCGACTGATGTAGGAACTCTACGTACAGACAAGACAATCCAGTGCATCCACCGTCTCAACATACTCAAAAAGCGATAGAAAACATTAGAAGAAAGTTCTCCTTGAGCATTAGTATAATCATACAAATATTACTCATCTAGCTTACACTTCTCTAAAGTTGTTAGTGTGGTAGTCCCAAAAGCAGAAGTCTGGTTGGCTCCTCTCGCATCAAGACCAGACATTCCCACAATCAACACTATAAACAATATTCCACACATAATTGTCAAACCAATGCTCATATATTTACAGCACCTAGCCTCTCTAACCTGCTTATCAAAATCAGCCATGATCTGTAAAGAATCAGAAAGCAGAAGTAACTTAGAAAACATGCAGCAACAATACAAAAAAAGACAACTCTTCTTTCAGCAGTTCAGTTTCACTTCCAGGAACCCTTCTCTTTGTCACAAATCGGTTAGCAGCTTGTCGAAATCAGGTTTCAAGAAGTCAAATCAGGTTATCAATGTCCTTTTCAGTTAGGTTTAACAGTCTCTGTCTCAAAAATATTTCTCAGATTGTTTCAAAATTTCAGCTCCTTGATCTTCTTCAGGTCACCTCAAATTATTGACTTGGAACTTCCCTATCAAAACAAAAAAACATAAACTCTTGTTGCCATTTGTTTATAGTTGCATACGCCCATTCAGAACCTGCGTATCTTCGAATTGCTATTCTTTTTCTTTTCAACATCCGATCACCATTCAACTCCCCTTCACTTAATTCTTCCTTTCTCGTAGTATCTACCTCTTCCTCTATTGTTTGATCAACAACAGTTCAGGATCCCTGCACACTTCACAGCTGTCATAGTTGTTAAAAGCTCTTGAAACGGTCCCCTCCAACGAGGCTCCAAACACGTCCGGCGCACGTGCTTCCAGACAACAACCCAGTCACCGGCTCTCAGATTGTGCCCTGGATCGCGGATTGGTGGCAGTGTGGTGGCCTCCACCAGCTGAGAGAAAGAGCGGACTACATCAGCCAGACCCTTGCAGTAATCCAACACCATGGGCCAGATGTATAAAAAAAGCCTTTTGCGATTCAGAAATAGCGATTTTTAAGAAATCGCTATTTCTGAGTCACAAAATGCTATGTATCATATTTGCAATTCGGTAATAGCGATTTCTTAAAAATCGCAAATGCTATTACCGAATCACAAATTGCGATACACCCCCCATTCGCACCCATGGGCCTGTCGGCCCATATGTGCGAATTTTTTGCATTTCCCAAATTGCGAATTCCTAACTGGAATTCGCAATTTGTGAAAAGCAAACTCCAGGGTGCTGGGGGCCTAAGGCCCCCTCTGCTGCACCCCAAAACAATTTTGGAAGACAAAAGGGCATGTGTGCGTTACATGTCAATTTTAAAAATGCATTTTTAAAATTTGCACATGGTTACCACCAAGGCCAACTTGGTGGTAATAGCGATTCTTTAATGCCCAATTCACATTAAGGAATTGCTTCATACATGTGCTTAAGGAATCTCAAATAAGGATTCCTTATTTGCGATGCCGCATTTAGAGAATCACAAATTGTGATTCTCTAAATGGAGTCACAATTTTAAGGAATCGCTATTTTAGCGATTCCTTTAAATTGCGTTCAGAATGCCTTTCATACATTCTGAAAGGCCTTTTTGCATTCGCAAACGGGCATTCGCATCGTTTGCGAATGCAAAAAGGATTCGTATATCTGGCCCCATATCATCTGTAATGTTGACAAGTGCATTGGCTGGAACTGCTGGCAATGTCATTGCTCTGCCCATGAGGATCTCATGGGGTGACAATCCTGTCTTCCTGTCAGGTGTAATTCGCATTGACATCAACACCAAAGGTAATTCATCAGGTCATTTCAGATTCGTAGCTGCACACATCTTTGCAATCCTTGACTTTAGACTACCATTCATCTGCTCCACTAGTCCTGATGCTTCAGGGTGATAACTACAATGCAACTTCTGTTCAATGTTCAATGCTGCACACAATAGTTTAATCACCTCATTATTGCAGTGCGTTCACCTATCTGATTCTAAAGAGATCGGAAATCCGAAACATGGCATCAATTCCCTAAGAAACTGTTTCGCTACTGTGAAGCTATCATTTCTCCTTGTAGGGTACGCTTCAATCCAGTGACTAAAAATGCGACAATCACTAACATATCTCAAACCTTCACACACAGACATCTCAATGAAATCTAATTGCATTCTGCTGAATGGACCTCCTGCTCTTGCAATGTGGCTCAAATTAACCACGGTCCCTTTCCCTTCATTTAATTGCTGACAAATGACACAGTGATGGCAAACTGCTTCAGCTGCTTGTCTAAACGAATCCATTTTGAACAGACGAACCATGGCATTACTCTCAGTGTGTGCCTGACCATGATGGTACCTCTCAATCTGAGACAACAGACTATTTGCTAGAACCATCTAACCCCCTCAGATACCCATAACTCATCTTGTCTTTGAACACTATTCAGTTTGCTCTGTGAGTGTTTCTCCTCTTTGTCGACATTACTCTGCAGAGTTTTTAACTCTTCTAATGTGTCGATCACTTTTCATGCAAAACTTGTACATGTAGTGTCTTCTTCAGATAACAATTCCCAATTGTCTTTGAACGATATACAGTTCAATGCGCAAAACCTTGCGACTTGATCCACATATCCATTCCGCAATGACAAGTAGTCCTGTGATTTTAGATGTGCTATGCATTTCACCACAGTAATTTCTTCAGGCAATTGTATTGCATAACAACTCCTTTATTCTCTCAACATTTCTCACTGGTGAACCAGTAGAGGTCAGAAAACCTTGCTGCGACCACAATTGACCAAAATTGACCAAAATCATGAACTATTCCAAATCTGTATTGACTATCTGTATAGATAGTGACTCTCAATCGAGCAGAAACATGGCATGCCCTAGTAAGAGCTACCAATTCTGGTACTTGAGCAGAATACACTCCTCGAAGCCAGGAAGCTCCTAGGGTACCTGAATTTGTGCACACAGCATATCCTGCTCTCAGTGTCCATGTGCTGTCTCTCAAACAAGAACCATCAACAAAAACAATTTGGTAATTTTCTTCCAAATCGGGTATCTCTAATGTCAGGTCTCTTTTTTGTGCACAACTCAGTTACTTCAAGACAATAAAAGTAAAGTTGCCGGGTTCAGCACTGTACATCTTTTCAATGTCACTTTTTCTGCTCCCAAAATGCTTGTCTCATACCTTGTCAATCTAGCACCAGTCAAGTATTGGGTTTTCATCCTTGTCAACAAAATCTCAATCGAGTGAGGGACCATTACAGTCAGGGAATATCCCATCACTACTCCTTCACACTGTGAAAGGCTTTGACCAACTGCGGCAAGTGCACGCAAACAACCTGGTGAGGCTGCTGCAACTGGGACCAACGTAGCTGCTACTGTGTGATGAGTGCCTCCATGGACCTCAATCAAGACAGACAATGAACATGCATCACACTCATGACAAAACAACATGAAGGGTTTCGTGTAGTCAGGCATACCCAACGCTGGAGCCCTATACAAACTGTCTCTCAAATCAGTGAACGCTTTCATCTGTTCCTGGTCTAACGCTATGGGATCGGAAACATCCTTATGAGTCAGCTTCTGCAGAGGTTTTGAAATCTCTGCAAAATTCGGGATCCACTGACGACAGTAGCCCACCATACCCAGAAACATCCTAGCATCCTAACATCTCTCTATGAAGTCTGGGGATTTATCTGCAGTATCACTGTAATCCTCTCTCTGGATATTTTCCTTGACCCTTTCTCAATCTGGTGACCCAAGTACTTCACTACCCTCTGGCAGTACTGCAACTTTAGTGGTGACACTTTATGACCAAACTTTTCCCAAATGATTCCACATGGCAATCGAGTCATACTTAAACTTGCCCCTTCTCTTGGATGCAATCAATAAACCATCAATGTATTGTACCAGAGTCAATGGGAAAGGCAACTCTAATGACTCCAAATTCTTTTTCAAGATCTGGTTAAACAAGGAAGGTGACTCCGTGTACCCTTGAGAAAGTCTACACCAGCAGTAGACTCGACCGAGGAACTTGAAACTAAAGAGAAACTGACTATCCTCATGAAGAGGTACAAAAAATAAATCTTGTGACAAATCAACCACTGTGAACCATTCTGCATCACATGGAATCTGGAACATTAGTACAGCTGGATTGGACACTACGGGACAACACTTGACCACAATGTCATTTTTTTTTCTCAAATCCTGAACAATTCGGACCCTCCCGCATGGTTTCTTCAACCCCATTATCGGTGAATTACATGGGCTTCTCAACAGGACCTCTGCACTTCTCACTATAGAGCGTGTAGCCAGAAATTAGACTCTGTGACCCATAACCTTTCCCCTCACATAGGGCCCTCTCTGATCTACTTCTAAGGAAGTCGCAAGCACACATGGCTCCTCGTCTGAACTATCGCTCATCCATTCACCATTTTTGTTTCATTCTCACTGTGTAGAGGGAATTGGTGCACTGCGTTACTACTTCTGTCTTGTCTCTGACCTGTGACCAGTTGAGAAAGCATCATCTGTTGCTGCTCCATCAGGGCTTGAGGTATCTGCATTTGCTGTCTAGGTACCATGGGAACCTGCTGCTGCATTGGTTGCAACTGTGACACTTGTGCACGGGGCATTTGTACCTGCTGCATGGGTTGAAAATTTTGCATCTGATTCACATTATTCTGAAAATTCAGATTAGGACCAATTCTCGGTCCTCTCACATTTTCAAATATATTGACATTGTTATTTTGCTGAACAATCATCGGACACTCCCTCTTCCAGTGTCCCAATACTCTGCAAATGTGATACGGCAACATCTTCTTCATCCCCTGCACATCATTCTGAACCACAACAGTATTCAAATTGACTCCACAATTCCAACCTCTCATCTGAGGCTTGAATATGACATTTCCCTGCTGCTGCAGTAATAGTTGCACAAAAGTTCGCTGCACTCCTGTCTGCCTTAATCTGCATCACCATCGCCTTCTCTTTCAACTTTTTCTGTTTCAATTCAGTTTCATCACTACAGTATTTTGCATACTGAAACACCTTATCAATCGGCTTTGCTTGCCAGCAAATCAAATGACTCTTAATCATCTGACTCATCTCAGGTCGCAGTCCACAAATCTGAACATAAAATGCAACATGTCTTTCGGCTCAATCGCTTCCTTGCCACTGTACTCCTTGAACACTTTCAACCATCTCTCATAGTACGCATGTATCTACTCCTTTACCTCCTGCACTGTCCTGTCAATCCTCTGACAATGAATATTCTTGGGTGACATCCTTGTCTACAAGAACTCAATCACCTTTTAGTAATGTTTCATTACTTCTGGATATGCTGCACCTGTACTTTTATCTCTCTCTGGTTCACTTGTTGGCAAATCTACAACTCTCTTACACTCAACCCAGAAGTCAGCTGGAACAACTGTTTCCAGTCAGGTATACAGGTCTTCCCACAGACATTTTCAGAGTTTCATGAACCTGTCTGTCTGCTGATACCACTCAACCGGCTTCTCTCTCAATTTTGGATAATCATTTGTGAATGACAGAATATCACGCCTACTCCAAGGAACATGAACAAAATTTCCCCCTGGGATTTCGCTCATTGGTAAAATCTTTACCGGATCCTTGTTCTGTTATACATTTTCAGTCACTTCTAGTGAATCTCATTTATTTTTATCTCTTTTCTTTACCCATCTGCCTTCCCACTTCGCTAACGCTCCCCAAACCTGAGCACTCTGCAATAATTCTTTAATGTGCGCCTTCATTCCGGCTGACCTCATGTGTTCAAAATCTTTCACCTCAAAATCTAATCTGTAGCTTCTCTTCAGAAGCTTTGTTTTCTTAATTCCTGTGCCATGCTTCCCTGCCAGCTCTGCTAATCTCTGGTGTACCTTGACCACCTCTCTTGTAATCCTCAGGCCTAAGTATCTTAACTCTGCCCCCGTGTAGGATTCTCATCTATTCACTCCCATTGTTCCTTCAACTAATTCACTCGCTTACATGCTCAATCTGACACAATTTATCTGCTCCTCACCCTTGGAACCATTCTGTGGGGTATTCAACTTTGTTAACCATTCAGTCAACTGCTGAGCTGTCAATCCTTGTAAAGAAATGTTACTCACGTTCACCGGTGGCACCTGCTGTACCACTGCACCTGATGTCTGCGGTGTCAATAACTTCAAACTCTGACCTGCACTTGGTCCATTCACAGCATCAGGAAGTACAACAAGTGGACTGAGATCTAACAATGACCTCGATACATCAAAGGTCTGACCCACGGAAGAGACTGCTTGGACTTGTTCACTTATTCTCCTCCTTAATAGACTCTGAGACATTGCTCCTTGCTCATTCACAATTGGCTTCTTCTGCACAAATAATGGTACAGCTGGACCAACAGTAATTGGCACCAATATTGCATCTGGGGCTGCTCTGGCACCTGCACTCTGTGGGAGAGCTCTGATTCATTACCGGAGTCAAGTCTGACTGTGTCCCTGTCAGTGGTGTAAATCCCAGCATCCCTTGTGGCTGTGCCTGGGGCAACAAAATCGGAGTTGGCTCAGTCTGAACCAACAGTGGTCTCGGAACCACTTGCTCTGTTGGCACCACTAAGTTCGAAGTTGCCTCTAGAATCGGCACATCAGGATAAATTCTATGTACCGGCGGCGGATGCATCTATGCCTGAACTACTGGAGTAGTCAACACATTGGGACTACCCTGCACCACACCCTGTATCTGGCCCTCATTAACCTGTACTGGACTCACTGTTATTAGTAATTAGGTAATTGGTTCAGCTGTACTAATTAGATTGTATTTGCTGCAGGAGCTCAACCTTGTGTTTAAGGTTACTGGTGCACATTACTGAACAGTTGGGGGCAGTGGAGAGAAGTTGTGCATTGGCTGCCGTGTATACAGAAAAAAAGTTGCCACTGTTGGTTTGAATGATATTCTTACAGTTATACAATGCCTGAGCTTTGAACTTAACTTTGTAGGCTTGAACCAATTGTTTTATATCTTGCTTATTGTAAGAGTTAAGATAGTGGCATAGTATTAGGATACTGTAAGCTAAAAAGAGGCACCCATCTGTGTAGCCTTCCCTCACACTTATTTGCCCTTGCTGTGGAGACCCTAGTATGCAGACTTGAGGAACACCTGGCTGGATAAGGTATACCAACATTGGCTGCCTCCCATGCCATTTATGCTGATGACAGTCAAATGTTTACCTTGCATGGAAACATCTGTACCAACGTTGCTGCAGTATCTGGAGGAATTCAGGACAATTGCTGCATTATGCAAGGCTAGGCAGAATAGCTAAGAAGACTTGTAGCAAATTAATGGAAACACTGGAGGAGAGAGTAACACTATTAAAGAACTATCTTTGATAGAGGGGGCAAAATGATATTTGAGCTCAGCAGGGCAATATGAGATAGCTGAGTTTGGGTCATTACTGCTGATAGGACTTAGGGCCAGATGTAGCAAAGTTTTTTACACATTCTGTGTCTATGGGAAAAAGTGTTCGTACATATGGCCCTTAGTTTGTTAAAAAATAGTGAATGTCTCTGTTTTGTATACAAGTATGTTCCCCTGCCCTGACTGCCTGACTGCATGTGAATCTGTTATCCTGACTTTTTATTGAGGCCCTTCTGTTATACTAATCTGCAGGGTGTGCAGAGGTCTTGTCCTGTCCCAGACAGTGAGAGGTCCAGGACCTATCCTGTGATCAGGAGGGGTACACCAAACATGCCTTTCTAGTGAACAGTGGATTACTCTCCCACATAAAGCGATATGGCAGTGTTGGATAATGTATAGTGTGACCAACCCTTTTTATCTGTCTCAAGGAAACTGTGGCAACAGACCCCTTGTATAAATGTCCTCTGTGTGAGACCCAATACCTTGTGCTGGCAAACTGTGTATGTTGATGCTTGTGTATGTGCAGTGAGCCTGTGATGTGTGTGTCTGAGTCTGTGACCTGAAGCCAGCGGAGTCTATTTTGGATGTGTCTGGCTTAGCATGGCACAAGCTGGATGGTGAGGGCAGCTTTCCCAAATAGTGAAAGTGTCCTGCCTATATTTCTATGGCTACGGGATGGAGACCTAGAAGCTCAAGTGAGAAGGGTGACAACAGGATTGCCTTTGGAAATTGGAAGAGCCAGTGGCTGAGCACTGCCATTTGGTAGAAATGATAGGTCGAACAGCAGTTTCTGTTGTTCATGGTGAGGAAGTTTGGAGGCTAGATCTGCCATTTTGTCTATTCCTTATTACTGCTTCAGGAAGGCTCACAACAGCAGTAAACTCGCACTTCATTGTGTTTTTGTTGTGGGTGTGCCAGCATGGCACTATCCACTGTGATGAGTACCACAATACACAAAGGTTGTGTCTTGAGAGCAAACTGAGAAGGACATTGGAGAGAAGAACCACCTCAGACAGGTGAAGGTTATGACACTATATCCACACCCTCCCCATCTGGAAAATGTGTATGAAAGTGGAGTACAAAAAGCCCTGCTGTGTTGCATTACCATGTTTGTGAAACCAGGGCTGGTGTTTTCCTGACAGCTAGTCTCCCAAAACTGAGGGATCATTGCCTGTAGCCATTACTTTCTGCTGGAGGAGCTGAGGATCTGCCTGAATAAGTCTAGAAGCCTGCCTGCCTGCCTGTCACCTTAGACTGGGAAGGACCTGCAGGAGCAGAGAATGTCCAAGAAGGAGAGGTCCAGCATGTTCCCGGGATGAGGAGAACACAGAGGAAATTGGTGAATTTGGGAGAGTGACCAGTGCTGAGAGGGGGTGCCCTGTTCTTTCTGTGCTGTATTGGTGGAAGTGTACTTAATATTGTACCTGAAACATGCCATAATGAACTTACACAGCAGCCTGCCATGGACTGACATGACTTGCTGTGACATCACTGACAAGCAAGCTTAAGTGCAGGCGAAGGTGGAAGCCCCAAAGTGGTCTGGTAACTATGACAGTCTTGTCACCAGAACAAGACTGTCTGGAGGCTGCTGCACATGCCAATGGAAGCACCAGTTCACCATGACCCCAGAGAGAAGCTTCTGCCGAAAACTGGTGTTGCAAAGGGAGCCAGCCTAAGGCAAGTTCCTGGAGATCATCCTGGGCACAACAGTCGCTGTGGTGAACAAGCCCCAGAGAAGCCTGCTATGTACAGCTGGGAACACTCAGGGCACCTGCTGCACAGCTGTGCCCACAAGTGAATACAGGTAGGTGTGAGGCCTATCTGCACCTGGGATGAAAGAGACTGAAACACTTGCAGTAAACACCACTGCACCTACTTAGACTGCAAGAACCTAAACATTTTAAAGACTTTGAACTGAGTTGCCCAACTGATGCAAGACAAGGATGAGCAGTCTGCACCTGAATCTAATGCCTAGCTACTGCACAGTAGTAGCGGTATTCACAACCCCAGATGGAGAGCAGATAGATACGGGGAAGCCGAGATGGAGTGTAGTTCCTCTTGATTAGTGCTACTTACAACATGTATACTGAATTGACTGAATAGTGTAGTATTTAATTTTACTATGCGATGAAAACTATTGTATGTTCTTTTATAAAATAAGCAGTGAGCGGAAGTGCATAGTTGTGTCTATTTGTTGAGTTCTGAGCTCCTGTCCACCACACTACCTCTCTAAGAAGCCTCTGACTGCTTGTCCTCGCTACCGTCACAGTCAAGTGCAGAAAGAGTTTTAGTTGTCCCAGTTTGCAAAGCCATGGTAGGATGGCCCCTGAGACACCAGTGGCAAGCAACCTCAACCACTACGGTTGTGACATTTTAACCCCTGCCCGCCCCTTGGACCGCCGAATAGGGTCTGACAGGTTCAAAGTTTTGCTGCCAAATGCTGGGGTTGCTGTAAAGCAAAGCTGTTTCATCTCTGTTCCACCTCATACCTATTTGTTTCTACACATACCTCTTTCTTCCACCACCCTACACTCTCATTCTGTTTGTCTCACTCTGGCAGGCTCTTTTTCAACCATACTTTCTCCCTTTCATCACTGTTTTCTTAATTCCTCATTTCTCTCTTTTACTGTCAGTCAAAGGCTGCTGACAAAAGCAAGTCGGAGGCACCAAAAAGTACTGGTGCCCTTAACAGGCAAACACTAGCACAAATTAAGCACTAAGTGATTGTTAGGGACAAACGCTGTATAAACTTTTCTACTGTTTAGCTGAGAGAAAATTGGACTATGGCAGGCAAGCATGCACACCAGAAATGCTGAAATGCCAAATTTACATATCTATGTAACATATATTCAATGCCTAAAGTGTCTAGTAAAATACATCCTGAATGATGAACCACATGCTCTTGGTGTTTAAGGGTTAGTGGATGAACTTCATGTAGTAGGCATGACCTAAAATGCAAGGATTCTGGGGCGTGTTAGTAATTGGAATTGGTACGATGCCAGGGTGACAGTCTCCACTGGACCCCGGGTCCTGCATGTTAGGGCTGACCCTGAAATCAAAAAGAGGGAAATGATACTGGGAATATTGTTTTCAAAGGGAAGGACAATCATGCACCTGAATTCAATTGCTTGGACTTGAAATAGCAAGATGGCAAAAAAAATGTGTAAAAGCAGAGACTCGCAGATGTATTGCTTATGAAATGCATCAGAACAGAAGCAAAGGTAGTGAAGCATGTGGCTAAAATGAGGACATTGCTTTCATATTTGTTTTGGAGAAACATTTTTTTTAAGCCTTTCCAAAAAAACAACTGTATTAGGACCACAACACAGGTCCAGCATCCAGGCATCAGCCATCAAGATGGAGAACCACAAGCACCCAATAAAAGTATAGTCCAAAATACAATGCTGGTCAAAGGAAGACCATAGATGAATACTCAGGAAACAACAATGATGGGTGCATGGTCTCCAGAGGGGGTCCCTTAAATGTCCCCCCAACCCCTCCCCTAGACACTGGGAAAGAGGAGATCACACACCAAGCCAAGTGAAGCATGACTGTTTCAGCTATTCCAATGTTGTCTATGGAGCTAACCCTCTATCTGTGAATGCCTCTATATTAGGATGTTGGTGTGTAAGAGATGGGGGGGAGGGGGGAAGGGGAGAATATCCTCCTTAAAGCCCCTGGGAATGGCAAGCCCAATCCCAGTCCCAGGGAGGGGATTATAGAGCATCTATTAAGGATCCGATTTCATCATCTTGGGACCACCAATTGTGTGTCCTTAGGTCAAGATGCTTTACACTATGTCACCAGGAAAGAACAGGTTGCTGGAAATATCTCCTGCTCTGAGTCTTCTAAAAATGAACAGTGGGAGGGGGCAAAGGAATAATAGTGGAGATATGTAATATGGTGGAAATTTGTAGGGAGGTGAAAGATAACTGTGAGGATTGAAAATTAACTGCAGTTTGTCTGGAAATGGGCCTGATTGAAGGATCAAACCATGGATTCACACTGTAGAGGTGGCATAGGGTAAATTTAGCATGCAAGTGATACTGGGGGATAATTTTTCTCAAGGAGTCTGCCAGCTTGTATACAGTTTACTGCCTCAGAGCAGCTAGGCAGCAGGAAAGGCACAGCAGCAGGTGGCAGTTGGAATGCAGATACATTCAGAGAGATCGTCCTTGCTGCCCCACATTCGGAGTGATTGTCCTCAATGCCCCTCTCCAGGCCCTCAACTAGCTTCAGGACTTCCATACAGGAGTACAGACGGGCTTTATGGTGAGGGTGATGACACTCTCAGATAGCTTTGGAATTTGCATGGCAGCAGATAATTTTGTGCATGTCTGTCTCCGTCAGCAGCACTTGACTAATGTAAGGGACAATATACCTATGTTCCTGTGCATTATTATTTAATTATTCAGCCTGGATTTGTACTGGAAATGTGCTCAAAGATGACTGCTTTATATATCTTTTTCTTAATAATTATTCAGATTTAATTAGAGTTAAAAAGAAAGGCCTCAAACTTCATGGCTTGTGTAATTACAGTGTTGGTATTCCATTAACAATTGTTATTTTTTTAATCTTATTTAAGGTGTGCAGGATTTTTATTCCAAAAAGTTGGAAAGCTTGCAGCTACGGCAGTAGGTGGAGGCTTTCTCCTGCTACAGGTATTTTCAATATGTGTTTGTGAAATATATGACTAGGGAAACTCTCTGTTTTGTACACTTTATGCCCAGGAACCTAATCCTACTTCATTCATGCTTTTCTCTTACCACACTTGTATAACATTTAGGTATCTGGGAATTAATATTTAGCATACTGTACAGCTCTGGAAGAGATGGACAGGTCCAAAGATGAAAGGGTAGCTCGTTCTATGTCTTCACTGCTAGGTAGGAGAAGGAGATAACTCTGCATCTGATACTTTGGATGTGGTCAGTGAGGGTTAGAGAAGGGGACACTGAGTGGAAGTGTCTTGTGGGCGGTGGAAGTTCAGACGGTGGTTCAAGTAGGCGGGTCCGCAGTTGTGTAGGGCCTTGTATGCGTGGGTCAGGAGCTTGAACTTGCATGTTTTCTGTACAGGGAACCAAAGGAGTTCCTTGAGGTAGGGGTTGTTGTGGGTTTGTCTAGGGAGATGAAGCATGAGTCTCGCTGCAGCATTCTATATGGTCTGTAGTCATCGCTGGATGTGATCTGTGGTCCATGCTTAGAGAGTGTTGCCGTAGTCCAGTCGGCTGGAGATGGGGGGCCTGGGTCATGGTGCGCCTGGAGCTTTGGGGTAGCCATTTCAATATCTTGCGAAGCATGCAGAGGATAGAGAAGCAGGAAGAGAAGATGGAGTTGACCTGAACCATCATGGTTAGCTTGTCATGCAGAGTGATGCCTAGGTTCCTAGTGTGGTCGGTGGAGGTAGGAGTAGGTCTGATTTCTGAGGGCCTCCAGGATGTATCCCATGAGGAGCTTTTGTTTCCAAAAATCATAACTTCTGTCTTGTCCGTGTTGAGCTTTAGGCAGTTGTCCATAATCCAGTTTGTGATGTCATGCAGTTGTGAGAGTTGATCTTGGTATTAGTGATGTCTGCAGAGAGGGAGTGGATGAGTTGGCTGTAGTCAGCATAGGATATGATGTTGAGTCTGTGGGTTTGGCAGTGCTGGCCAGAAGGGTCATATAAGTGTTGAGGAGAGTGGGGCCGAGCGAGGATTCTTGGGGTACTCCACAGATGATTTCCTGGTGGTGAAGGGAGGAAAGCAGACTTTTTACATTCTTCCTGTAAGGAAAGAGGCGATCCATCTGAGTGCGGCTCCTTGGATGCCTATGTTGTGCATTCTTGTGATGAGTGTGTTGTTGGAGACCGTATCGAAGGCTGCTGAGAGGTCTAGGAGGATCAGAGCTGCAGTCCATCTTCAATCGAGTAGGGCTCGAATGTTACCGTTAGCTGCACTGAGGGCTGTCTCAGTGCTGTGGTTGCTGCAGAATCTGTATTGGGAGGAGTCGAGTAGGAGGTTCCATTCCAGATGTGAGGAGAGTTGTTGGTTGATGGCTGTTACTAATACTTTGCCCTGCAGCAGGGAGCTCAAATGTTAGTTGTTGAGTTTACTGGGGTCTGTTGATAGTTTCTTTAGTAAGGCATTGACTTCTGCATGTTTCCAGTCCTTGTGGAAGATGGCCGTGGCAATTGAGGTGTTGAACAAGGTGGTAAGACTGATTCTGACTTCACCTAGGTTGAAGATGTGGTGAGGGCATGGTTCAGTTGGGGCTCCTGACTTGGGACTCTAATGGACTTTTACACCCTCATAGAAGATTGCAGCATTCCAAGGGGGCAGTTTCTTACTTATGTTCAAATTAATTTAGCATCACATAGTGTATTGCAGATTGAAACTTTTAAACCACCTAATTTTGGTCAAACTCTGCACATCATGGGTAGTGACATTGAATCTTTTATGTATTCAGATGATTGAATCAATCCTCATTGTCTGGAATCCCTGGTACAACAACATAGCAGTAAACAGTGTAAAAATATATAGCATACAGTATACAATGGAAAAAGGCCCTAGGGCTGAAACGACATAGATATCTTTAGTAGCACATTCACATCATTTCAGAGATCCAAAACATCAGCCAATGAGGTGAAAGGTTAAGCTCTCCTACTCACCCCAGAGGCTATCTTAGCTGAAATGTCTACTGCATGTTGTGTGTGAGGGAGTCCCCTGACTGAGCTCTGCTCTGACCCTTCAGTGAACCTAAAATTATTTTGGTCTGACATGGGTTTGAACCAGCCGTCTTCAGCGCTGAGGTACTGTGTATTGTGTTTAGGGAAGATTGCTATTTTCTAGACCAGGAAGACATTTTGTCCTGACAACAAACTGTCACTAACTATCATCTTGGCTGACAGAGAAAAGAAGTATCTATTTAACCCATGTCCATCATATGGAAATAAGAAGATTTACACAGATGATCCACATTCTCATCATCTTGGCTGACAGAGAAAAGAAGTATCTATTTAACCCATGTCCATCATATGGAAATACGAAGATTTACACAGATGATCCACATTCTCACTGTATTTATTGCCATTATCCATTTATTTGTAAGACTTTTTTTGTCAAAACTTTTATGGACAGAGAAAGGAGGTTGGCATTATTCCTTATCGACAAAGAAAGTTTTCCTCTTAAAGGAGATGTCCCCGCTTCAGGGAGAATTCCCTGAGAATGCTCTCCAAGCACTTCCACAAAGGCACAAGAGGAGACTTGTACACTTTCTTGAGCATGATGTATTTTGTTACAACGTTTGCAGCAACCTCTTGTGGTAATTGAAAGGATCAGCAAACCTCTAGAGACATTAGAGGTGATCAACTTGTAGTAAAGAAGAAGAAATCTTCAAAAGACTTATCTTCCAAGCCATCCTCAATGACTTCTACACTGTTGTCGACAACAAGAACTTTGTCGATGAGACCATTGACGACCATTCCGTCATTGACAGTCATACTGTGGACAGCAAAATCACTGTTGCCGACTACTCTGTCAGCAGTGAATTTAAGAGGAGATGTTTTTTCACCATTAAAGGTGTCAAGTTTACCTCTCGCTCAAATAATGCAATCAGACCAACGAAAGGAGGCTATTGATTATGCCTCCATCATGGCTTCCAGCCCAAGGCAGTTGTACATAAGGTATGTCCCACATTTTGGAGAAGAATTTGAGGATGAGGAGTCCTACAACAAATTTATCAGCAAGATTATACATCTCTAACTACTCAAATTGATATGAGAGAGACACCACTAAGATATCATAGGAAACCAGATGTGGTTCAGGTGTTGATTGCTTTTTTATTGACGTTACAGCCGATAATGGATACTTTGACTAAGTTATTACCACAGCAACCAGACGATAATCCTTAAATGGTGTTTATGCTACACCTATTCTGTCACACCCTCCATCTGCTCCTTTGCTAGGTTCACCTCCAGGGCAACCATTGCTACTACCTCCTCCTCCTCTGCCAAGTGAACATTCTTCCGGATCTGTTCACAGAAAAATGGATGATGTTAACTCTAATAGTTTGGTATATTGGGAAATGCATGTGGAAGAGGGTGATCGTCCACAAGACAATGGAGGACAAGATTATAGCTGAGTGGAGTCCACGAAGCCGGCATACAAGGGATTGCTCTCGACTGGATTACTTCCTATCTCCAAAAAAGAGCGAATATCATCCACTCGCGCCACTTCTCGTCCGAACCCTACCTCACAAAAGCAGGGGTCCCCCAAGAGTCAATCATCTCACCTTTGCTTTTCAACATCTACATGATATCTTTACCAGAACTGATCAATGATTTCCATCTCACATGCTACAACTATGCAGATGACACACAAATACTACTTAAATTAGAAGACCCCAAAAACATTGAAAACTCCCAAATCTTCAGTTGCCTCAGAGCCGTTGATCAGTGGATGACCTGCAGCCATCTCAAACAAAATACTTCCAAAACAGAAATACTCATATGTGGTGACTGGAAAAATTATGACCCTCTGTGCATCTGGCCTGACGATCTCAGTCCACCTCCTCAATTATCCAAGGAAGTTAAAAACCTAGGAATCACCATGGATTCCAAGTTAACTATGAATGCCAAAGTAGACAAATTAGCACGCACAAGCTTCATCACCTTAAAGACTTTACGACGCATCTTCCCCCACCTCGGATTTCCACACAAGGTGCAAGCTACTATCTCGCTTGTACTATCCAAACTGGATTATGCCAATAGCCTCTACTATGGATCATCTCTATCTGTTATGAAAAAACTACAACGTATCCAGAATTCCGCAGCCAGGCTACTACTACATATAAAGCCGCAAGCCCACATCTCCCCTGCCTTGAAAGCACTACACTGGTTTCCCGTTGCCAGAAGATACACTTTCAAGCTGCTTTGTATCACCCACAAAGCTATACATGGAACAGGACCGCTTTTTATCAGAAAGAAAATTACCAAATACATCCAACAAAGAACCCTCCGCTCAAGACTGGCACCCCGCCTTAGAACACCACCATACAAGAAAAAGACTATAGGTGGTACATCCTTCTCCATCCAAGCAGCCAAACTATGGAATTCATTACCCCCAGCTATAAGAGCCACAGATAACGTTCTTGTCTTCAGAAAACTACTCAAGAGTTGGCTCTTTCCTTCATAACCACCTCTTTCAAACAACTATGAACTGCATATGCCTATGTGGATAAATATTTTTTTCAGATTATATGTATATTTCTATTTATTTATAGTTTCTTTGGAAAATATGTATTGCTACTGTCATAACAATAAAATACACACACACTCTTTAAACCTTTCTGACTAAGTATTTTTTACCCATGATTCTAATTATGTATTGTATGTGCATATGTGTGTGTATTCGTGTGTGTGTGTATATATATATATCTATATGTGTATGTATGTGTATATGTTGTTTCTGTACATGGCATGTTCGTGGATCATTGCATGGCTCCTGGTTTTGGATTGTTATACTAGATATCTATGAATTCCTGCTCTCATCTTATCACACTTATCTACTCATCACTCTTATGTCATGTCTCTATCAAACTATCCTCCATTCTCACTCTGACTCATCCCAAATCCCTTCTACCACTTTCATCTCCTAAATATCTCTGCCTAAGCTCTTCCCTCCACCTCCACATCTAACTCACCAAACCTCACTCTACCTCTGTGACCTCCCACACAACCCTACTAAATTCTCCTGCATTCATCTCACCCTGCTACTATGCTCTCCCTAACCCTTCCACATACTCTTCCCCCTCCGCCCCCCTTTATTCATCCTAAGCCTTTGGGTTGAGTAAATTAAGGATATACTCCCAATTAACACTTCTGGATTTCTTTCCTCCTCTACCCCTCCATTACTCCAGTCAATCTAACTAACAAACTCTCATATCCGCGGCTCAAACTAACTCATAATAATACTAAAACTGTACTCATTATTAAACGATACTAGTCCATCACTAATTCTTGTAGGGTTCCGGAGTAGCGTGCTACTCATCGAAAAGCGCTTCGACGCCTCGTCAGGGGTAGTAAGCGCTATATAAATATGATTACAATACACTTACAATACAATACTGTCCCCACTGCTTGTGCCGGGCTGTTGGAACAGCACTAGTCCTCAGACCACCCATCATAAACTGCATATGGTGGGGGTCGGTCTCTCAATATCTTTGTAACAAGATCCTCAGCATCTGATTCCTCCTCCACTATGGAAGACCTTTTATCTTCCTTACTCCCTTCTCTTATTAGTTTTTCTAGTCACTTTCTTTCCTTCTGTCTCATCCTCCTGCGTAATGGCAGGAAACAATTTAACATCCTACAATGTCACTGATCTCCACTTCTTCTGTTCCCAATGCCATCTCGCTTCTGCCTGAGACTTCTCTACTTTTCTTACTCTCTTTTCAAAGAATAATTTCTGTTGCTGTCTAGCTACCAGCTCCCAAACTGCTAATGCCTCAAACTGTGCTGTCTCGAAAGGGGCTTTGATTCATATAGTGCCATCTGAAATTGCTCCAAAATTCTCAAAATAAACATCCCATTCTCAGGAAACGCTAAGCTCCAATTTTTCTTTGTCAACTTACACCATTGCTTCAACCAAAGACATGGCGCAACACCTCTCTCCTCCATTACAACGTAAGCCGGTGTACCTTTCGGTGGTGTAGGCTCCCCTTCATTCGCTTTAATGTATGTATCTTCCTTTAGGGCCCTCTTTAATGCCTTGAAAAACTTCATCTTTTCTACTTTTTGTGTATTCAAAATCAATTTGGAAATTACTTTTACTCCCACGATTCCTTTCACCCACATTCTCAACCAAATGCCTCTCACGGAAGGCTGCCAATCCATGCACGACCCTTCTCACTAACCAACCTATCCCAGCCAGGCTCCAATGACATCACACTCACACGTGCTACGGCTGACAAAGTCTTGCGGCTCGTCCTCCTAAACTCAGAATCTCACAAAACTAATGCAAAATATTGTGAGCACGAATCAAAAACCGAAAAACAAAAACAAATCTGCTGGTTTACTACAGGAAAGGTAACACAATCGCTTCAGACACCTTATGGATTTTCACTGATGGTCCTTTTGCTCATGCAGCTATTCCTCTTTCTTGGTCTCCCAGATTTGCAAGCAAAATTCGACCCACAAATTTTACTCTCAACTGATCAATGGGTCTGTTCTGATGCACATAGGACTCACCAAATCTCAGTCAAATTTTCTCTTGCCCACTTTAACTCACACACTGACTTGTTGACCATGCCCGATCACCCTACTAAACCAGACAGATCACATCATATAACCAAGTGTCTCATACACTTTTTCAATATACTAAAGAGTCTTAGACCACGCAGGGTCCGTACATCAACAACCATGTGGACAATTTTTTAGCATAAAGTGCCACACACATGTGAAGTTCAACGACTTCCCTACTCTCATACTGCGGAGTACGCACACTCCTACTAAAACTTCTTCTGGAGTACGCAGACTCCCTAAATTTTCTCGCATACGTCACAATTCACCTGAGATCTGCATAAGCAGTGCAAGCGCAACCTATCCCTCTCAATCTATCACTAGAACACCAAGAACATACCCAACACCACTAGCAGGATCCAGGATCTGGGAAAGTCATTCCTACTTAAGGGAACATCATTTTCTCTACAAATGTCATCTTGAACAACAAAATCTAAATCACAATCTTAAACTATCACCATAACCAAGAACACCTGTCCATCAGTCTCTTACCACAAATTGTTAACACCTGTCACTCTGTCCTGGACAACAAAAACTACCTTCAATTTACTACAATAACCGTTAATCACCGTATGCCAGACACTTATGGCAAGCTTTTAAAGAGACTAATCATCATCTGCTACCATAAATCCAATCCACAATGCACATGGCAAAAAGGGAAGATGTATATTTTTAAGAGAAAGGGGCCAGCAACCTGGCAACTGCTGAGGACAGGAGTGTTGAGAATCACAGCAATTCCATTTAATCCTCCCATTAATGTCAGAAAGTAGTTATGACAATGCAATATAATAGTGCTGAAATAATTAAATTAGCATTTTTTGCCCATTTTTTAAAAGCTTCATTGGACAACATTGTCACAGTCTTCCTTGACATGATGGCTTGGTGTTTAAGTCCTTCTTTCTCTTTTCTCCAGTTCACCTTTTGCCAAAATCCACATTTCTTTGTTCTGTTCAATTGGTCTTGTCTTCTTTGTGTGGTACCTTGGATGTTTTTACTTTTCATTTAGGCTGTGTCAGCCTATTCTTTGATTGGGCTCATTTTTATCTAAATAGTCTAGGGAGTCCTAAATCATACCAAGTCACTATCAAACTGAATTCTGAAGCAGTTGAATACATTTTGACTATCTTATTTTGATTTCAGTCACTGGGATGGTGGTTTTACCCAGGTAATGAACAACAATAATCCACTGTTTCTGCTGCTATGGTCACTATTTCATGAACTTCATAGTTTGTACTGTCAGGTTGCTGTTCATTTTGACGGATGCTTTTCAGATTCTAAAAAGCTTAATTAAACTAGTTTTACAATAATGTGGATGGTTTTCTGTATCTGATATAAACTGATCCTGGAAGAATGACTTTCCTCTTGTTTTATTTATTGAGTTTTTCATCAAAAGAAAAAATCAATAAAACTTCCAGTTATCATCACTACTTCATTACAGAGGACGTAAGAGCAGTCAAGGGATATAAACCACTACCATTTCTTACTGTCATTGATTTGGAACAAGGTCATTGAATGCCTGTAACATTACCAAATGTGAACAGCAACGTTTATACTAAGGTGTTTCTAATAGTATCCTAACAAAGGCAGGTGGTTCATAGCTGGCTTGAATTAGATGTAAAAGCAAGGATGTATTGAATCTTTCAGCTCCCCAAATGTACATGTGGTTATAGGTACATTTTTTAACTCATTTATGTTAGGAGTGTATAAATCTAAACATATGAATGTCTTGATTACTATGTCATCCAGAAGTAGGGGAGTCAGCCATTACCAATATATAAGATACAGACTATAACTCCTTAACTGTTTGAAATGTCAATTATTTATTATTGCCTGAGGATTAGGTGGTATTTTGGTTGATAACTGGGAGGAGAAACTAGTGTTTCTTGCAAAATAACTTGGATGTCTGCCATTTGTTTCACTGTTATTTATTTTTAGAAAAGTTGTGAAAACCCTTACAGTTGTTGGTGGAGCCCTTGTTCTCAGACAATGTGACTCAAAGAGTTTTCAAGATCAAGGATTGAGTCAAAGCCTAGGCTGAAGCTTTGGCACATGCTACAATCCATTTAAGAATAATGTGCCCAACCCTAAACATTAGCTTATTCCCATAAGAAATTGGAGAGTAGCCTAATGTGCAAATTTGAACACTGGACTGTTTGTAGTCCTTAAGCTATAGTTCTATTTTATCAGAGCACTATAAGAAATACAAACCTGGATTTAATCAGTGGTATTATTGTAATGGAAAGGGTGCTCAGAGGGGACAGGAGCTTCCCTGCATGGTGTCCCAATCCTGGTCACTTAGTAAATACATGACTAACATCAGAAAGCATGGGGCAGGTTTTGCAGCATAAGAGCATTACATGCTTAGTTATAGAAAAACCCTGGCTAAGGAGAGTCCTTTTCATACCCAGAGAGGTGGCCTGGGCCGGCCCTCATAAACCTGTGAAGTAAAATTTGTTTCAAGGATTTAGCGTTATATCTGTGTAAAACCCTTCTTAGCAGGTCTCCATCCTAGTTTACATTGGTTGAGTTTGAGTCACCTCTTGTAAAATGCTTCGATTGCTTCTCATGCTCTGGTTCCAGTGAATTTATATGTTAGCTTTGGGCAGAGCATATAATATGGAGGGGTAGGGCCCCAAACTCTGCACACCCTTTACTCTGAAGACTGTGATTGCCCTATCACTATTTTGTCTGATTATCCTTCTGCTTTGTGCCATGTGGAAGTTTGAAAACTATAAAAAGTTAGACATTTAGCAAGGGTATTTAGTTACTCCTGAGTGTTTTTGTCTTGTTTAACCTTAATTGTGCTGCAGAAATCTCCTGGGTCAACAATATCATGGTAGAAATATCATAATGTAAAGAATATCATGGGATGAAATATTGTAAGCAAGTATATAGTATTTTTATTTACTTATAAGTACTAATATAAGCAATATAGTTTGTTCTATATCCTTTGCATAGAATGTTGTGTTATCTATTATATGTTAAGTGAATTAGGCACTTGTATTTGCTTTAATTTCTGTTTTAAATATTTCAGGGTATTTCTGTAAATGTATGTGTAAGATAATTGTTGTGTCAGGTTGTTGGGTTTGTACTGTAGTAGTTTGGAAAGTTTTTATAATCAATGTGTATTTTTTAATGTGATATTAATCGATTAATTGCTTACTATATACAATTGAGTAATGTGGTAAGTGTTCATATTTTTATTCTATATCAAAAACAAATTGAACATTTAGTGGTGGGTTGTTGGGTTTGCTGGTGGCTTAGATGGAGAGTCAGTTTGTTTACATAAATTAGATTTTGTAATTAATACTACATTTATTTATTAACGTTTTAGTGGTTTATGGTTGAGTTTGTAGTGAATTTTAGTGAGAAGTATTTTATTTTTATTTACAGCTATTTGAATAATGAATTAGTTCATTTTTATTAATACTAATATTTCTAACTTCTTTAATTGTTTTTATAATGCATTATTTTGTTTTATTTCAAAGGATCTCCATCTATTACATTTTTCCATGTACTCTGGCTTCTTAAGGTTGTTTTTGTGAATTATTACTTAGTTTTATTTTCAAATATTGTACATTGAGGTATTAATTTGTTTATTATTATTAGAGTTTGTTTTTTATTGAAAACCTGTATAATTAAAATTGTTTAAAATATGAAATTTTTTGTATATATTTTCAATTTGACTTTTTACTGATCTGCTTAGATTGTTTTTGTAAAAATGTTATTAAATTAGTTTTCGAATGAATTGACAATTAGCATTTTTTACATATTGTAATAAAGTTGTTTTTATTTTTTTGTAAGTGGAAATTGATAAACCCAGTTTATAATATGTGTTCATTTATTTAGATTCATGTAGTCATCATCATCATCATCAAAATTCTTTATTCGATTGAATTCAACAATCATAAAAGCAAATAATACATACTAATAACATTAATCAACAATCAAAAAGGATAAAGGAAACACAGAATAAATGAAGCCATACAAAAAAATAAGAGCCATATAGCAGATTACATTACAAAAAATTAAACAAATTCTCGTAAGAAGCAGTATAAAATCAGTGAAACAATATGTTTAAAACTAAAGCTATTATCTTAGATAAAATACTTATATAACTTAAAAGACCTCACTGGTTTTTCTAATAGTGTGATCTGGCCTTGATAACTGCACATAGATATAAAGCTAATCCATTACAGATCATGATTGATGGAAGGGACAAGAGATAAATAAATGCTGGGCGACAATGTTTAAAGTGCATTGATTTTAAAAAGGGGATCACAAACACTTTCCTCAAATCTGAATAAAATGTACAGAAAAAAAGCATGTGCATTGTACTCTGATCAGACACTGAATCACAAGGACATTTCGTTAATGTCCTTGTAAGCTAACAAGACAATGGAAAATCTCTAGTCTTAGACGCGTAAGGACGAACTGATGCCTTGGGTTCAATGCATTTCTTAAATATGGTTCCATGCCATCAATTTGTTGCAACATAAGGTTCCTCCTTACGCTAGGTTTCTTTGCCTCAATAGCCCATCTCAAGTCAGCCAAATAAGTAAGACAAATGTTTTTCAAGTCTTTCCTAGAGATTGTTTCCATTTTATCTGGAGTAAAATATAGATCAGAATGGCCCAAGTCTGTAAGAAAATTCTTTATGTAATTCAGCTATGGGATTTTCAATGAGTGAGTTAATGCTAGTGCATCTTCTATAATGGCCCTGTTCTGCCTAGCAGAGTCAGAATTCCATACTTTATGCCATAATAAGATTGGTTGAATGCAAATTAAGTCTGTTAGGTATGTTCCCCCCATTTCTATATGACATACCAATGTTGAGGTAGATTTTGGAACACTTAGGATAGCCTTTAAGAAATCGTTTTCAGCTAGCTGTAAGATATTACAATTCCTATATCCCCAGAGTCCTGCCCCATACAATGCAGCAGAAGCACATTTTGCGTTATACAATGTCATCATGTCCTTAGGGGTCGCTCCACCAACCTTTTTAGAAAAATTCTTTATAGCCATAATAGTTTTTGTAAATAACAATTTCCTCGATTTTTTGGCTTGTGACCATATACCTGTATTATCAAACATGATGCCTAAGTATGAAAAGGTTCTTGTTTCATCTAGTTTCGCACCTTTTAGCATGATCTGGGGTTTCTTTGTGGAATTTCTGCCACATGTCATTGAGAAGGTTTTAGAATGGTTGATTCTAAGGCCTAAGGCTTCCATATAATTATCAAAAGTTGTTAATAACCGCTGCAAAGCTACTGGAGTGCGGGCCATCAGAACGGCGTCACCCGCAAACAGGAGAGCTGGGATCTTACGGGAACCAACTTGCGGGAGGTCATTGCAGACATCAGATAACACCCTCTCTAGTTTGTTAATGTATAAAGCAAACAATAAGGGAGCTAGAACGCAACCTTGACGTACCCCACGCTCAATGGGAAAAGCTGAGGTACATTCCCCCTGAGGCCCATAACGCACCCTGGCATTAGCTCCGGCATATAGTTCCCTAATGAAATGAACTATAGTTGTATCTACCCCCATGTCCAATAGGATAGGCTACAATTTGCTGTGAACCACACAGTCAAATGCTGAAGTCAAATCGACAACATGAGGTATAAGACTCCTGCCTTGGCCTTCGTATATTTGCCAAGTATGATGTCTAAATTTAGAGCCTGCTCCATGGTCCCTATCCCAGCCCTAAAGCCATTTTGCAAGTCCGAAAGAATGTTATTATATTCCGTCCAATCTCGTAGCCTGTTTAGAACAATGCGTCCAGCAATCTTTGCAAGAGTATCGAGCAGAGAAATTGGGCGATAACATCCAGGGTTTTGACGATCTCCCTTTTTAAAGATTGGAACAATAATGGACTCAGCCCAGGTCGGGATAAAAGCTGTGGCACAACAGGCACGTAAAACCTGTGTCAGTAATGGGCCCCATAGTGAAACATTAGACTTGTAAATATCAATTGGGACTCCGTCTAGGCCTGGTGCTTTCCTACTTTTACTAGTGTGAATAGCATAAGTGACCTCGTTTAAACTAAATGGTGGAGTGATGGGATAAAAATCTAATCTAGGGGGATTTGATTCCAAGGCCAGGTTTTTTAAGGAGTATATACCAGAAAAATAAGAGACCCCGTCCTCTTCCATGATGGCTATTTCGATTGTTGGTGACGTTCCATCACATAAGAGGGGAGAGTTCATGATTTTCCAGAATTTGACATTGTCATTCTGGAGACTTGCGTCATGGAGAGAATGCCATGCCTCGTCTTTTAAATTCATGTAGTCATCTGTTGTTTGGAGTGGAAATAGTAAACCAAACTTTCCCCGACATGCTTAGGTTTGGAATATGAATATTACGCTTGACTTTCCTAGACTTCAACAATTTCCCCAACGCAGCTATGTTGGAGTGGGAATGGTGAGTTTGAACTTGTTAGATTTCACCACTTTCCTCAAAGTAGCATAGTTTGGAGTGTAAATTGTAAGTTTGACTACTAGAGAGTTCAACACTTTTCTCAGAGTTGCTAATTTTGGAGTGGGAATAGCACGTTTTTTTCAAAGTGCAACACTTTCACCAAAGTGGCTGTTTGGAATGGGAATAGTTAGCCTGACCAGCCTCCAGCTAAATACTTTTCCTAAACTGGCTAAATTTAGAGTGGCAATACCAAGTCTGAGCAGTGTGATTAGTAAATTAAAACATGTTTATTTATTTGTATTATTTGGTTTACCATCATAAAAACATTTTTCACATATTTCCTTATTTTTCATTAGTTTGAATAAACATTTAGAAGTCGTTTTCTTTTTTAAACTTTGAATTTATTCAATTTACCATGTAATGAAAAAATCTGTTCTGTAAGTGTAAATCACTTTTGCAACATAGTCACATATTGGTTTTGAAATATTTTTAGAGTACATTGTTCATGAAAGTAATTTGCTATATAATAATAAACAGGTTAAGTAAATTAATATGTATCAATATTTTAATATAATATTAATGTAATATTTGTAATATTTCTTTATGTATTTTGTAATTATATTTGAACATTCTCCAACATAATTTAACATATCATGCAGTGTTGCATTTTCAGTTTTTACAATGTAAAAATAGCAAGTTTTATTTCAGCTTATCTGCCATTTTTCAACACTTTAAAAATACCACAAACGTTTAATAATATTGTTTCAATTTTTCAAATCTAAAAATATTCTTTTGTATATCAGTTTATCTGCCATTTTGACTCATGTCTGTATTTTGTAAAAAAAAAATCTTTATTTTCAGGGATGGGTCTTCAGCATGGCAGTTGTCATTCCACTTCTCCAGTGCAATTAAAATTGCTTTAAAACTAGCTTCTAAGGTACTTTGGTAAGTTGGGGAACAAGTTTTTTGGTGATAATATGTAGTAGAAGTTAGTATAGAGTTATGTGTTCCTTTAGTTATTACAGGGCATTGCCATGATTTCATATTTTGCATGTAGTAGGCCTAATTGTGCAGCAATTTTTATGTATTTGCGGTTTAGCTGCATTTGTATTACTTTTATGTGATTTAATACCTATGTTTTATGTTTTTGTGCATTTTTTCTTTGTCATGAAGATGGGATTTTTCAGGATTTTTTTATTGTTATGAATACTGTATTTCGCAACAGTGGACAAATATTATTTTGTTTTGAGAAAAAATTGTTGTTATTTTCCCAACTATTTTCTACTTTTCTTAGATTTTTGTAGGTTTTCTGGAATATTGGCCCTCATTATGAACACGGCGGTAAAATCCGCCGTGTTCATGCTGGCGGTTGAAACACTGCCCATGCAAAGTGCAGGGGGCCCCGTTGCACCCCTTCCGCCAGCCTTTCCCTGGCGGGTTTGGCTGAGGAATCATTATCCGAGGGGTAGCACCGTTGCCCTGTCGGATAATGTTTCCTACCGCCGCCAGGCTGCCTTACGGAGGCAGCCTGGCGGTGAGTAAGGGCTGCCAATTGCGGCCCTCATGGGGTTCATTATGTGGCGGTGTGACCCACCCACTCTAGTAAGGGCAACGGAGTTACATGTCCAAGATAACCCCTGCTCACCCCCTTGGTAGATTGGCACGAGCAGTCAGGCTTATCCCAGAGGCAATGTGTAAAGCATTTGCACAACACACATGACGAACTATCCCCACCACAATGAAAACACAGCACCAAGAAGATGGACAAAAGGAAGAGGAAGAAATGGGTAACTCAGTGCTTTTCAGGGGGACGCCCTGCCCCACACACTTGAGGAGGCCACAAGTCTCCAAAGACAGAGGTTGCCCCCCCTCCTTCATGGGCCCTCTAGGGCCTGGTTCTCCTCCTCTGCAGGGGACCTGGTCTTCGGGGTCCCTGCACGAGGCTTCTTACGCTGTTCGCAGCCTCCTGTGTCCTCTGGGAAGCTGCAAAACAAAAGCAGCACTGTGGTGGCAGCAGCCCACGTCCTTGAGACAGCTGCCCTTGTAAGCGGCCTCTGGGCATGCCGCGATCCTTCTGAGGAACGTGCCCGGGGCCGCTCCTTCTGTCACCTCAGGTGACGGAGCCTCAGGAAGCCTCCCAATGGTAACACAGGGCGGGCCAGCTCCTCTTCCTCTGTAGCCGGTTTACAACAATCAAAGGCACCAGAAGTGGATGCCTACTTGTGCATCAGGGTGCCTCTGGATGGCCTCCCGCATCCCGGGGCCATCACCGGGAGGGCTCCTTCTCCCTCATCCAATTCACTCATGCCCCAGGGGCAGTTCAAGGTGCACACTCTTGACGCGCTCAGGTTTCCACAAATGCCCGGGTCTCAGCAGTGATTTTCTCACAATTGATGCTCATGGGATGTGCTTCACTCCACAAGCCGCTCGGTCGCAGCGGTGAATTCTCCCTCCAGGCACTCTGAGCAATGAAGCAGAAGCGCCTCCAAAGCGCGAAGAAATTTTGAATCAAATGTGCTCTCAAGGTGCTTTAGGACAACTAACACAGAGTGCTCTCCAGGTGCTTTGCAGTTAAAATGAAGCGCTCTTCCTGCGCTTCAAGCAGACGATGGCAGGGGGCAGGGGGCCACAGCACCCAGCCCCTGGGGTACAGAAAAGATGGAGCACAGGGTGGCAGGGCCCATCAACAGGCCAGCACAAAGGGGATGCAGGCAGTGGCAGTTCTGCCAAGTGAGCAAGCAGTTCACAGGTCAGCACAGCAGCAGCCGTCCAAGGCGGTTCCTGGTGAGTACCTCCAGCAGCATTCTGTGTCCAGTTACAAGCATGTTTGAAGTCCAGAGTGTCTCCAAATTGTGGGGAAAATCCCTTGTACTTAAACTCAGTTTTGAAAAGGTTTAACTAAGAGGAGGGGAGGTGGTTCCAACCAGTTAAAACTGGTTCTGGAGTGCCCCCTCTCTCCTCCAGCACAAGTTCCAAACATCAGATGGGGATAAACGAGCACTTTGTGTGACACCAGGACATAGCCTTTACAGATGCAGGTGTGCCCGCCTCCCCTTCCCTCAGCCCAGGAAGATCATTCAATATGTAGATACACCTCTGTGACACCTCCACTCTCCCTGTGAACAGGCTGTCTGAAAAGTATGCACAAAGCCCAACTGTCACTCTGCCCAGACGTGGATTGGAGTCAAGCTGTAAAACACCAGAGTCATAAGCACAGAGAAATGCTCACTTTCTAGAAGTGGCATTTCTTAATTATAATAAAAAATCCACCTACACCAGTAGGCAGCATTTCTCACTACCATTACAACCGTACCAAACATGCCTACGCTACCCCTCATAAATAAGACAATACCCTCTACACATAAGGTATGCATTTCCAATGCAATCCTATGAGGAGGTAGCACTCACAGCAGTGAGAAACCAAATAGACTGTTTGTCACTACCAGGACAGGCCATACAACCAGTCACATGTCCTGCCTTCCACATACATAGCACCCTGCCCATAGGGCTAGCTAGGGCCTACCTTAGGGGTGACTTACATGTAGTAAAAGGGGAGTTCTGGGCCTGGCAAGTAAATTTAGATGCCAGGTTCCAGTGGCAGTAAACTGTGCATGCAGGCCCTGCACTACCAGGCCTGAGACAGGATCGAAAGGCTACTTCTGTGGGTTGCGCAGGCAGCTCTGCAAGCCCACTAGTAGCATTCAATTTACCGGCCCTGGGTATAGGGATACCACTGTACAAGGGACTTACGGGTAAATTAAATGTGCCAATTAAGTGTGAGCCAATCATACCAACTTTAGAAGGGAGAGCACCTGCACTTTAGCACTGATCAGCAGTGGTAAAGTGCTCAGAGTCCTACCACCTACAGCAAGAAGTCAGAAAAAATAGGAGGAAGGAGGCAAAAAGTCTGGGGATGAAACCGCAAAAAGGGCCAGGTCCAACAATCTCTTTATCTCCCTGGTGTTAAAGAGAATATAAGGGCAATAATGCCATGACTTTAAAACTCAACAGTCTCCGCTTTCCTTTGCTAAAAGGATGTCTAACGCAAGGCGAGTCTGCAAAATCATAGACCTTGCCACAACCATTTCTGTGTCTATTAGGAGCACAGAAAAATAAGTTGACATCTTTTCTACAATCATTGATTACTTCTTTATCTTTATGTCCTTCAAGATCACACCCACTGATGGAACAAATGATCCGAAAATATCTCCTGTAAACTCTGAACCACTTGCTCCTGTTTTAAGGCTCATTTTTTATCTCTCAATCCCTGCTGTATTGTCAATGTTGTCCACTTGATAGAGTTTCAGAAAACCACTCCAAAACTAACATGTACCATACCAGCCTTTCGGCAATTTGTAATAAGCGTTCTTACCACAGATATAATATACACCAGGTACAGTGGGTCTTGTTTATTTAGCATAAACTCCCACACACTCTTAAACAAAAACACATGTCTGAATTCACTCATTCCTACAAACTTATTTTCAGTTTTCGATTGTAGCTTATATATATATATATATATATATATATATATATATATATATATATAAAGCTTCCCTACATGTTGCCAATCTAAAGCTAAGTGTCTTTGCATATCAGGTATGTTGTGAACTGTTTCCTTCTTGCTAACTATACTCTTATCTATCTTTTATTTTATTTTATTTTATTTATTTCTTCTATCATCTACTTGATTAATGAACTCATTTTCTACCTATGTAAGAGACATGTTATATTATTCTGGTGTGAACATAATCTGACAAAGGTCAATGTAGGTTCAAAGAATCCCCCTACTATATCTATGTTTCTAACCTTTGCAATGCTGCTCAAATGCTGGTTTATGGAACAAAAGAAAAAACTAAATAATGTTGAGAATAGAAGTACTGAATGTACTCTTGATTATACAAATGTAGCAATAATAAACTACAACTAATGCCATATGTCAATGGTAAGCTATGATATGTGATCCCTTCTTGCACTAATGAAGGAATTTGTGTACACACATAACATCACGCACATTCATTGTGTCCACATAAACGTACAGCAAACTATAATAAACATTGGAACAGAAATCTCTCTTTGTTGTCATCTAAATGAGGCAATCCATCTTTCTTATGAAACCTATCCAGTTTGGATGCTGTCATTCTTTGCATTGGAGTTTCTGTACTCTCCATCTCTCCTTTCATTGAAACACTCATTTCCGCAATCAATAAAATTAACACAATCACACATACTATAATTAAACCAATGCACACATATTTACATTTACTGTGTTTACCCTGTCCAGGATTAATTGCTTCTGTAGAATCAGATGAGAAGAGAAAATTATTTAAAAATACTAAGTGAAAGCAAGCAAAATCAAATAATAATACAATTTCCCAAAATCTTTGCACTATTTACAGCACTGTTAGATCTTCAAGAAAGTTCTTCAAGATTCATCTAAAAGCTCTCAAAAATAGTTCAAATGTTCGTTTCCAATAAAACACAGTCTGATGATCGTTTATGGTAAACCAGAGTGTAGTGTCTTTGTTGCTCAATAGGCAAGGTTATTTCAAAACTCAGTTCAAATGCAAGTTCAAGTTCCAGAATATTCAACTGCTTTCTCATGGTCAAAACAAAAGGCCATAAACATTTGTGGCAAGTAGATCCATTCAGGTGAAGAGTATCTGCGACTTGGTACTTTTTTCCTTTTCGTTCTCCTTCCAGCACCATCTTCACTCTAATTTGACTCTTCAACTGCTTCTGTTATTGATGGGAGTTTATCAGCAACCAGTTAATGTGCAGCTGCAAGCCATTTATCTCCTTTCACAGTTCTCTTTTCGGGCGCACCTGCATTAACCCCTTCTGTGCCGAGGACGTAGTGGTTACGTCCTTTGGCGCAGTGCTGCTGTGCCGAGGACGTAACCACTATGTCCTCGGCACACAGCCCAGAGGGAGCGCTCTCGCTCCGTCTGTGTACTTCCCCCCACCCCCCCAAAGTCAGGGATGGAAGGGGAAGCCCTTCCCCTTCCACCCCTGACCCCCCATACCCCCCTGTGACGTCAGCGCGCGAGCGCGCGCTGATTAGTCACAGGGTCTCCCCCATCGTCAGCGCGATTGAAAGAGAAATGCTTTGAAGTCTCTCCCAGGGTTTCAAAAGCCGGATTGCTTGCAATCCGGCTTTTGAAACCCCACTAGACACCAGGGATTTTTTTAATTTTTTGGGGAAATTGACATAAGGGAGCGACCCCTTGGGCAGGGGTCGCTCCCGGGGGGGGGCATTTTTTTGGGAAGGACTTTTCTGCCCCCTCAGGGGGGGGCAGAAACCTCTGGGCACCAGGGATCATTTTTTTTCCTTTTTCTTTTTGTTTTGTTTTGGTTCTGTCTTAGGCAAGGGTCGCTCCCCTAGGGGGCAAATTATATTTAGGCCATTTCTGTCCCCCTTGGGGGCAGATTGGCCTATTTTGATGAGGACAATCTGCCCCAAAGGGGGGCAGAAACCACTAGACACTAGGGAGTTTTTTTTTTTTACATGAATTTCACGCAAGGGGAGCGACCCCTTAGGCAAGGGTCGCTCCCTGGGGGGGGGAATTATTTTAGGCCATTTCTGCCCCCCTGGTGGGTAGATCAGCCTATTTTGATTAGGCTGATCTGCCCCCAAGGGGGGCAGAAACCACTAGGCACCAGGGATTTTTTGTTTTTTTCGTTTTACAGATGGGGAGCGACCCCTTGGACAAGGGTCGCTCCCCTGGAGGGGCACATTGTATTTAGGCCATTTCTGCCCGCTTTGGCCGATTTTTTTTTAGGTCAAGGGGGCAGAAACCACTAGGCACCAGGGATCTATTTTTTGCGTCGTCACGCAAGGGGAGCGACTTTGTAGGCAAGGGTCGCTCCCGGGGGGGGGGGTGTGGTGGGGCAAATTTATTTTAGGCCATTTCTGCCTCTAGGTGCCAGGGCAAATAGTTTTTTTGTGGGTTTTTTTGTTTGGTTTTTTTTTTTTTTTAGAGATGGGGAGCGACCCATTAGGCAAGGGTTGCTCCCCTAGGGGGCAAATTGTATTTAGACCATTTCTGCCCCCCTTGGGGGCAGATTGGCTGATTGTAGGTCAATCTGCCCCCAAGGGGACAGAAACCACTAGGCACCGGGGATTTTATTTTGGCGCCAATGTCACGCAGAGGGAGCGACCCCGTAGGCAAGGGTCGCTCCCGGGGAGGTTGTTGGGGGGCAAATTTATTTTAGGCCATTTCTGCCCCCGGGGGCAGATCGGCCTATTGGTATTAGGCCGATCTGCCCCCAGGGGGGGCAGAAACCTCTAGGCGCCAGGGCAAATTTTTTTGTGTGTGTTTTTTTTTTTTGTTTGTTTTTTTAGAGATGGGGAGCGACCCATTAGGCAAGGGTCGCTCCCCTGGGGGGCAAATTGTATTTAGACCATTTTTGTCCCCCTTGGGAGCAGATTGGCCGATTGTAGGTCAATCTGCCCCCAAGGGGGCAGAAACCACTAGGCACCAGAGATTTTTTTTGTTGGCGCCAATGTCATGCGGGGGAGCTACCCCGTAGGGAAGGGTCGCTCCGGTGGGGGTTGGGGCAAATTTATTTTAGGCCATTTCTGCCCCCCCAGTGGCAGATCGGCCTATTGTTACTAGGCCTATCTGCCCCCAGGGGGGCAGAAACCTCTATGCGCCAGGGCATATTGTTTTTTTGTGTTTTTGTATTTGTTTGATTTTTTTAGAGATGGGGAGCGACCCATTAGGCAAGGGTCGCTCCCCTGTGGGGCAAATTGTATTTAGACCATTTCTGTCCCCCGTGGGGGCAGATTGGCCGATTTTAGGTCAATCTGCCCCCAAGGGGGCAGAAACCACTACGCACTGGGGAGGGGGGGTTGGCACCAATGTCACGCAGGGGGAGCGACCCCATAGGCAAGAGGGGTTGGGGGGGGTGGGGGACAAATTTATTTTAGGCCATTTCTGCCCCCCCTGGGGCCGGCTGAGCTAGAGGCCAAAATCCACAGGTAGGCACTGTTTTCTATGAAAAATGTGATGTGTCCACGTTGTGTTTTGGGCTATTTCCTGTCGCGGGCGCTAGGCCTACCCACACAAGTGAGGTATCATTTTTATCAGGAGACTTGAGGGAACGCTGGGTGGAAGGAAATTTGTGGCTCCTCTCAGATTCCAGAATTTTCTGTCACCGAAATGTGCAGGAAAACGTGTTTTTTTTTAGCCAAATTTTGAGGTTTGCAAAGCATTCTGGGTAACAGAACCTGGTCAGAGCCCCACAAGTCACCCCATCTTGGATTCCCCTGGGTTTCTAGTTTTCAAAAATGCACTGGTTTGCTAGGTTTCCCCAGATGCCGGCTGAGCTAGAGGCCAAAATCCACAAGTAGGCACTGTTTTCTATGAAAAATGTGATGTGTCCACGTTGTGTTTTGGGCCACTTCCTGTTGCGGGCGCTAGGCCTACCCACACAAGTGAGGTATCATTTTTATCGGGAGACTTGTGGGAACGCTGGGTGGAAGGAAATTTGTGGCTCCTCTCAGATTCCAGAACTTTCTGTCACCGAAATGTGAGGAAATCGTGTTTTTTTAGCCACATTTTGAGGTTTGCAAAGGATTCTGGGTAACGGAACCTGGTCAGAGCCCCACAAGTCACCCCATCTTGGATTCCCGTAGGTCTCTAGTTTTCAGAAATGCACAGGTTTGGTAGGTTTCCCTAGGTGCCGGCTGAGCTAGAGGCCAAAATCTACAGGTAGGCACTTTGCAAAAAACACCTCTGTTTTCTTTCAAAAAATGTGATGTGTCCACGTTGTGTTTTGGGGCATTTCCTGTCACGGGCGCTAGGCCTACCCACACAAGTGAGGTATCATTTTTATTGGGAGACTTGGGGGAACGCTGGATGGAAGGAAATTTGTGGCTCCTCTCAGATTGCAGAACTTTCTGTCACCGAAATGTGAGGAAAATGTGTTTTTTTAGCCAAATGTTTAGGTTTGCAAAGGATTCTGGGTAACAGAACCTGGTCAGAGCCGCACAAGTCGCCCCATCTTGGATTCCCCTAGGTCTCTAGTTTTCAAAAATGCACAGGTTTGGTAGGTTTCTCTAGGTGCCGGCTGAGCTAGAGGCCAAAATCTACAGGTAGGCACTTTGCAAAAAAACACCTCTGTTTTCTTTAAAAAAATGTGATGTGTCCATGTTGTGTTTTGGGGCATTTCCTGTCACGGGCGCTAGGCCTACCAAACACAAGTGGGGTATCATTTTTATCTGGAGATTTGGGGGAACGCTGGGAGGAAGGAAATTTGTGGCTCCTCTCAGATTCCAGAACTTTCTGTCACCGAAATGTGAGGAAAACTTGTTTTTTTAGCCAAATTTTGAGGTTTGCAAAGGATTCTGGGTAACAGAACCTGGTCAGAGCCCCACAAGTCACCCCATCTTGGATTCCCCTAGGCCTCTAGTTTAAAAAAATGCACAGGTTTGGTAGGTTTCCCTAGGTGCTGGCTGAGCTAGAGGCCAAAATCTACAGGTAGGCACTTTGCAAAAAACACCTCTGTTTTCTTTCAAAAAATTTGATGTGTCCACGTTGTGTTTTGGGGCATTTCCTGTCACGGGCGCTAGGCCTACCCACACAAGTGAGGTATCATTTTTATCGGGAGACTTGGGGGAACGCAGGGTGGAAGGAAATTTGTGGCTCCTCTCAGATTCCAGAACTTTCTGTCACCGAAATGTGAGGAAATCGTGGTTTTTTTGACAAATTTTGAGGTTTGCAAAGGATTCTGGGTAACTGAACCTGGTCAGAGCCCCACAAGTCACCCCATCTTGGATTCCCGTAGGTCTCTAGTTTTCAAAAATGCACAGGTTTGGTAGGTTTCCCTAGGTGCCGGCTGAGCTAGAGGCCAAAATCTACAGGTAGGCACTTTGCAAAAAACACCTCTGTTTTCTTTAAAAAAATGTGATGTGTCAACGTTGCGTTTTGGGGCGTTTCCTGTCGCGGGCGCTAGGCCTACCCACACAAGTGAGGTATCATTTTTATCGGGAGACTTGGGGGAACGCTGGGTGGAAGAAAATTTGTGGCTCCTCTCAGATTGCAGAACTTTCTGTCACCGAAATGTGAGGAAAATGTGTTTTTTTTAGCCAAATTTTGAGGTTTGCAAAGGATTCTGGGTAACAGAACCTGGTCAGAGCCCCACAAGTCACCCCATCTTGGATTCCCCTAGGTCTCTAGTTTTAAAAAATGCACAGGTTTGGTAGGTTTCTCTAGGTGCCGGCTGAGCTAGAGGCCAAAATCTACAGGTAGGCACTTTGCAAAAAACACCTCTGTTTTCTTTAAAAAAATGTGATGTGTCAACGTTGCGTTTTGGGGCGTTTCCTGTCGCGGGCGCTAGGCCTACCCACACAAGTGAGGTATAATTTTTATTGGGAGACTTGGGGGAACATAGATTAGCAAAACTAGTGTTATTGCCCCTTGTCTTTCTCTACATTTTTTCCTTCCAAATATAAGAGTGTGTGAAAAAGACATCTATTTGAGAAATGCCCTGTAATTCACATGCTAGTATGGTCACCCCGGAATTCAGAGATGTGCATATAAACACTGCTCCTCAACACCTTATCTTGTGCCCTTTTTGGAAATACAAAGGTTTTCTTGATAGCTATTTTTCACTCTTTATATTTCAGCAAATGAATTGCTGTATACCCGGTATAGAATGAAAACACACTGCAGGGTGCAGCTCATTAATTGGCTCTGGGTACCTAGGGTTCTTGATGAACCTACAAGCCCTATATATCCCCACAACCAGAGGAGTCCAGCACATGTAACGGTATATTGCTTTCGAAAATCTGATATTGCAGGAAAAAGTTACAGAGTAAAACGTAGAGAAATTTTTTCACCTCAATTTCAATATTTTTCTTTTTCAGTTGTTATTTTCTGTAGGAAACCCTTGTAGGATCTACACAAATTACCCCTTGCTGAATTTAGAATTTTATCTACTTTTCAGAAATGTTGCGGTTTCTGGGATCCAGCATTGGTTTCATGCCCATTTCTGTCACTGACTGGAAGGAGGTTGAAAGCACACAAAATCGTAAAAATGGGGTATGTCCCAGTAAAATGCCAAAATTGTTTTCAAAAATTGGGTTTTCTGATTCAAGTCTGCCTGTTCCTGAAAGCTGGGAAGCTGGTGATTTTAGCAACGGGAACCCTTTGTTGATGCCATTTTCAGGGAAAAAACCACAAGCCTTCTTCTGCAGCCCCATTTTTCCCATTTTTTTGAAAAAAACGAAATTTTCACTGTATTTTGGCTAATTTCTTGGCCTCCTTCTGGGGAACCCACAAAGTCTGGGTACCTCTAGAATCCCTAGGATGTTGGAGAAAAAGGACGCAAATTTGGCTTGGCTAGCTTATGTGGACAAAAAGTTATGAGGGCCTAAGCGCGAACTGCCCCAAATAGCCAAAAAAAGGCTCGGCACAGGAGGGGGAAAAGGCCTGGCAGCGAAGGGGTTAACAACATTCGCTGTACTGGTGGGAATCAGTTGACTTTGATTTTGCTCTCCTGCACTTTTGTCTGCATGCAGGCTGCTTGCCCTTTCACCACTTTGCATGATTTTTGCTTCAGTCACTTGTTCAATCCTCACAGCTTGGTCAAGTCAAAACCCTTCTTTATCAGCATTCGCTTTTGTGGGATCAGACTCTGTGTTTTCAAGAAGACTTGGAACTTTGCATGTATGGCTTGAGTTCAGAAGTCCAGCACACTTGACTGTTGTCATTGTCACCAACATAGCTTGAAACTCTCCTTTACACCTTGGATCTAAGCAGGTCTTCATGACATGCTTCTTGATTAGAATCCTATCATCAGCATTCAACCTGTGACACTGTTCTTGATCCGTTTGAGCTGTTGCTGCTTGAACCTGATGAGACAAAGAGCGAACCCCATCAACCAAGCCTTTGCAATAATCCAGCACTAAGTCAAATCAAATCAAATCATTAACATTTATAAAGCGCGCTACTCACCCGTGCGGGTCTCAAGGCGCTACGGGAAAGAGGGGGGTTACTGCTGCTCGAAAAGCCAGGTCTTTAGGAGTCTCCGGAAAGCGGAGTGGTCCTGGGTGGTCCTGAGGCTGGTGGGGAGGGAGTTCCAGGTCCTGTCCGCCAGGAAGGAGAAAGATCTCCCACCCGCCGTGGAGCGGCGGATGCGAGGGACGGAAGCAAGTGCGAGGCCAGAGGAACGGAGGAGGCGGGTGGGGACGTAGAAGCTGAGGCGTCGGTTGAGGTATTCCGGTCCCTTGTCGTGGAGGGCTTTGTGTGCGTGGGTGAGAAGTCGAAAGGTGATCCTTTTGCTGACTGGGAGCCAATGCAGGTGTCTCAGGTGTGCGGAGATGTGGCTGTTGCGGGGTACGTTGAGGATGAGGCGGGCCGAGGCGTTTTGAATGTGTTGCAGGCGATTTTGGAGTTTGGCTGTGGTCCCAGCGTAGAGGGTGTTGCCGTAGTCCAGGCGGCTCGTGACCAGTGCGTGGGTCACGGTTTTTCTAGTGTCTAGATAAGTCATCTGTTATGTTCACAAATGCTTTCACAGGTACTGCTGGTAGCCTCATTGCACAGCCCTTAAGAATCTTGTGGGGGAAACTGTCCTTTCTTTCTGTCAAGGGTGCTATGTATGCTCATCAGGACAAGTGGCAATGCATCAGGCCTTTTCAACTCTGTAGTGACAAAAACATTTTCCAATTGAGCTTTCAATGTTCCATTCATTTTTTCCACCAATCCAGATGCCTCTGGTCTTTAAATGCAGTGCAGTTTTTACTCAATGTTCAGTGCTGCAGACAACAACTTTATGATCTCATTATTAAAATTAGTTCCTTGATTTGATTCCAGAGATGTCGGGAACCTATACCTTGGTATCAATTCCCTGAGTATCAACTTAGCTACAGTGAGACTATCATTCCTACGTGTTGAATAATCTTCGATTCAGTGGGAAAACACACATACAACAACCAGCACATACTTCAATCTATTACAGGTAGGCATTTCATTAAAATCAAGTTGCATTCTGTTAAACGGGCCTCCCGATCTCACTATGTGGCTCAAATTATCACTGTGCATTTGTTGGCATGGAGCAGATCTGTGACAGACCGGTTCTGCAATCAATCTAAATCTGGGGCTGTACCAGGTCTGTTTGAATGTGTAAATCATTTCATCTCTGCGAAGATAAATCTGACCATGATAATACCTAGCCATTCAACAAACAATCTGGCAGCACAACTTTCCCTTCATTTGAAATTCAAATATCATCTCCCTCTCTTTGAACACAACCTGCTTTTATCAAACCTCTGTGTTCTTCCTCTGTTGCCTCTTCCTGCAACCTCTTGATCAGCAATTGACATCAAGAAATTTTGATTTATCTCATCGGTGTCACTGCCACCACTCCACTCTTCATAGAAGGTGATGCAATGGAGTGCACAATATCCGGCAATTTGGCCAGCATCGGCATTGCCAACCGATACATAATAATTTGGCTTCTGGTGAGCTATACACTTTACAACCGCAATCATCTCAGGTAACTGTAAAGCACTCAACAAATTAAGAATTATTTCACCATTTTGAATCTGTGATCCTGATGAGGTCTTGAAACCTTGCTCGTGCCATAACTCCCCAGAGTCGTGCACAACAACAAATCTGGATTGACTATCTGTGAATATTGTTACTTTAAGCTGCTCTGATACTTAGTATACTCTTGTAAGAGCAACCAATTTTGCCTACTTGGACAGAAATGACTCCTTGAGGCCATGAGGCTTCAACCACTCCTGAGAATGTACAAACTACATAACCAGCTCTCAGAGTACCTCCACTGTCTCCTTAACAGGAGCCATCACCAAATACAACTTGGTGTTTCTCCCTTAAAGGAGTATCCTGAATATCAGGTCTGAGTTTGTTGCACAGTTCAGTGACTTCGAGGCAGTCATGTTCCATTTCATTACCATCATTTGAATCATTAATATTTACTGGCAATAATGTTGGCAGGGTTCAGTATGGCACACCTCTTGACAGTCACATTAGCTGATCCAAGAATTAATAACTTAGAACAGGTAAGACAGGCACTGGTCTGATAGTGGATTTTGGACCTGATCAAAAGTACTTCAACTGAATGTGGGACATAAACAATTAAAGGGTGTCCCATCATAATGGCTTCGCATTGGCCTATGCCTACACCAGTGGTACCCACGGCCTTTAAACAGCCAGGCAAAGCAGCAGTGAAGGCATCCAATGTGGCAAAAAATATGCCACTGGCCTGTTTGTTTCTCCATGTGACTGTGTCAAAACAGAAAGAGCAAAACTATCACGTTCATGACAAACAATAAAAAGGCTTTTGTGTAATCAGGCATTCCCAAACCTGGAGCTTTGCACAAACTCTCTCTCAACTTAGTGAAAGTTTTCATGCATTCTTCATTGAAGGGGTCTGGGTCTGTGCCTTTCTCTCATGTTAACTTCTGTAATGGTTTGGAAATTACTGAAAACTCTGGGATTCATTGGCGACCGTATCTCACCCTGACCAAAAACATTCTCTTCGTGTAACTGGGGGATTCATTTGCATAATTGCTGCAACTCTTCCTCGGGAAACTTTCCTCGCACCTTTCCCAATTTGGTGACCCAAATACTTTACTTCTTTCAGTCAATAATAACTTAGCAGTGGAAACCTTGTCTCCTTTTTCACCCAAATGATTCAATAACACTCTGGTATCTTGTCTGCAAGCTTCATGTGCATTGGACGCAACCATCAGGTCATCAATGAAGTGCACTAAAGCAGACTGAAATGGCATGTTTAAAAACTCTAAGTTCTTCTTCAGTATTTGATTAACAAATTCTGAAAACATCTGTGGAGTGCGACACCATGAATATGCATGGTTGCAGAATCAGAATGAAAAGAGGAATTGACTATCCTCAATTAAAGGCACTGAGGAAAATGCCTGTGACAAGTCGATAACTGAAAACTATTCTGCTTCACATGGTATTTGAAATAAAATCACTGCTGAATTTGGCACTACGGGACAACAGGATACCACAATTTCATTTACCTTTCTCAAATCCTGAACTATGCAGCATTTTACACTTGGCTTTCATAATCCTATAATTGGTGAATTACATGGGTTGGCCATTGCTTCCTTTAACCCCTTCGCTGCCAGGACTTTTCCCCCTCCTGTGCCAGGCCTTTTTTTGCCTATTTGGGGCAGTTCGCGCTTAGGCCCTCATAACTTTTTGTCCACATAAGCTAGCCAAGCCAAATTTGCGTCCTTTTTTCCAACATCCTAGGGATTCTAGAAGTACCCAGACTTTGTGGGTTCCTCTGAAGGAGGCCAAGAAATTAGCCAAAATACAGTGATTTTTTTTTTTTTCAAAAAAATGGGAAAAAGTGGCTGCAGAAGAAGGCTTGTGGTTTTTCCCCTGAAAATGGTATCAACAAAGGGTTTGCTGTGCTAAACTCACCAGCTTCCCAGCTTTCAGGAACAGGCAGACTTGAATCAGAAAACCCAATTTTTCAACACAAATTTGACATTTTACTGGGACATACCCCATTTTTAAAAAATTTTGTGCTTTTAGCCTCCTTCCAGTCAGAGACAGAAATGGGCATGAAACCAATGCTGGATCCCAGAAACCTAAACATTTCTGAAAGGTAGACAAAATTCTGAATTCAGCAAGGGGTAATTTGTGTAGATCCTACAAGGGTTTCCTACAGAAAATAACAACGGAAAAGATTTTTTTTTAAATTGAGGGGAAAAGAACATCAATTTTTCTCTACGTTTTACTCTGTAACTTTTTCCTGCAATGTCAGATTTTCGAAAGCAATATACCGTTACGTCTGCTGGACTCCTCTGGTTGCGGGGATATATAGGGCTTGTAGGTTCATCAAGAACCCTAGGTACCCAGAGCCAATAAATGAGCTGCACCCTGCATTGCGTTTTCATTCTATACCGGGTATACAGCAATTCATTTGCTGAAATATAAAGAGTAAAAAATAGCTATCAAGAAAACCTTTGTATTTCCAAAAAGGGCACAAGATAAGGTGTTGAGGAGCAGTGGTTATTTGCACATCTCTGAATTCCGGGGTGACAATACTAGCATGTGAATTATAGGGCATTTCTCAAATAGATGTCTTTTTTACACACTCTCCTATATTTGGAAGGACAAAATGTAGAGAAAGACAAGGGGCAATAACACTTGTTTTGCTAATCTATGTTCCCCCAAGTCTCCCGATAAAAATGATACCTCACTTGTGTGGGTAGGCCTAGCGCCCGCGACAGGAAATGCCCCAAAACGCAACATGCACACATCACATTTTTTTAAAGACAACAGAGGTGTTTTTTGAAAGGGCCTACCTGTAGAATTTGGCCTCTAGCTCAGCCGGCACCTAGGGAAACCTACCAAACCTGTGCATTTCTGAAAACAAGAGACCTAGGGGAATCCAAGATGGGGTGACTTGTGAGGCTCTGACCAGGTTTTGTTACCCAGAATCCTTTGCAAACCTTAAACTTTGGCTAAGAAAACACATTTTCCTCACATTTTGGTGACAGAAAGTTCTGGAATCAGAGAGGAGCCACAAATTTCCTTCCACCCAGCGTTCCCCCAAGTCTCCCGATAAAAATTATACCTCACTTGTGTGGGTAGGCCTAGCGCCCGCGACAGGAAATGCCCCAAAACGCAACGTGCACACATCACATTTTTTGAAAGAAAACAGAGGTGTTTTTTGCAAAGTGCCTACCTGTAGATTTTGGCCTCTAGCTCAGCCGGCACCTAGGGAAACCTACCAAACCTGTGCATTTCTGAAAACCAGAGACCTAGGGGAATCCAAGATGGGGTGACTTGTGGGGCTCCAACCAGGTTTTGTTACCCAGAATCCTTTGCAAACCTCAAAATTTGGCTAAAAAAACACATTTTCCTCACATTTTGGTGACAGAAAGTTCTGTAATCAGAGAGAAGCCACAAATTTCCTTCCACCCAGCGTTCCCCTAAGTCTTCCGATAAAAATGATACCTCACTTGTGTGGGTTGGACTAGCGCCCACGAAAGGAAATGGCCCAACACACAACATGGACACATCAAATTTTTTCATTGAAAACAGTGCCTACCTGTGGATTTTGGCCTGTAGCTCAGTTGGCACCTGGGGAAACCCAGCAAACCAGTGCATTTTTGAAAACTAGAAACCCAGGGGAATCCAAGATGGGGTGACTTGCGGGGCTCTGACCAGGTTATGTTACCCAGAATCCTTTGCAAACATCAAAATTTGGCCAAAAAAACACTTTTTCCTCTCATTTCGGTGACAGAAAGTTCTGAAATCTGAGAGGAGCCACAAATTTCCTTCCACCCAGCGTTCCCCTAAGTCTCTCGATAAAAATTGTACCTCACTTCTGTGGGTAGGCCTAGCGCCCACGAAAGGAAATGGCCCAAAACACAACGTGGACACAACATATTTTTTCACAGAAAACAGAGGTGTTTTTTGCAAAGTGCCTACCTGTGGATTTTGGCCTCTAGCTCAGCGGGCCCCAGGGGGGGGGGCAGAAATGCCCTAAAATAAATTTGACCCGCCACCGCCCCAAACCCCCCCAGCCCGGGAGCGACCCTTGCCTATGGGGTCGCTCCCCCTGCGTGACATTGGCGCAAAAAAAAAAATCCCTGGTGCCTTGTGGTTTCTGCTCCTTGGGGGCAGATTGACCTAAAATCGGCCAATCAAATGGGCTAAATACAATTTGCCCCCCAGGGGAGCGACCCTTGCCTAATGGGTCGCTCCCCATCTCTAAAAAAACAAACAAAAAAATGTAAAAAACACACAAAAAAAATTGCCCTGGCGCCTAGAGGTTCCTGCCCCCCCCGGGGGCAGAAATGGCCTAAAATAAATTTGGCCCCCCCACCCCCCCCCGTGAGCGACCCTTGCCTACGGGGTCGCCACCCCTGCGTGACATTGGCGCCAAAAAACAAATACCCGGTGCCTAGTGGTTTCTGCCCCCTTGGGGGCAGATTGACCTAAAATCGACCAATCTGCCCCCAAGGGGGGCTGAAATGGTCTAAATACAATTTGCCCCCCAGGGGAGCGACCCTTGCCTAATGGGTCGCTCCCCATCTCCAAAAAAACATACAAAACAAAAAAAAACACACACAAAAAAAATTGCCCTGGCGTCTAGAGGTTTCTGCCCCCGGGGGGGGGGCAGAAATGGCCTTAAATAATTCCCCCCCCAGGGAGCGACCCTTGCCTAAGGGGTCGCTCCCCTTGCGTGAAATTCACGTAAAGAAAAAAAACTCCCTGGTGTCTAGTGGTTTCTGCCCCCAAGGGGGGCAGATTGACCTAAAATCGGCCAATCTGCCCCCAAGGGGAGCAGAAATGGTCTAAATACAATTTGCCCCCCAGGGGAGCAACCCTTGCCTAATGGGTCAATCCCCATCTCTAAAAAAACAAACAAACAATAAAATAAACACAAAAAAAATAAATTGCCCTGTCGCCTAGAGGTTTCTGCCCCCCCTGGGGGCAGGTCGGCCTAATAATAGGCCGATCTGCCCCCAGAGGGGTCAGAAATGGCCTAAAATAAATTTGCCCCCCCCCCCCCGGAGCGACCCTTGCCTACGGGGTCGCTCCTCCCTGCATGACATTGGCGCCAAAAAACAGCGACCCTTGCCTACGGGGTCGCTCCCATTGCATGACATTGGCGCCAAAAAACAAAAGAAAAAAACTCCCTGGTGTCTAGTGGTTTCTGCCCCCCTTTGGGGCAGATTGGCCTCATCAAAATAGGCCAATCTGCCCCCAAGGGGGGCAGAAATGGCCTAAATATAATTTGCCCCCTAGGGGAGCGACCCTTGCCTAAGGGGTCGCTCCCCACCTAAAAAAAAACAACAACAAAAAATGAAAAAAAAAATAAATGATCCCTGGTGCCTAGAGGTTTCTGCCCCCCCTGTGGGCAGATTGGCCTAATAATAGGCCGATCTGCCCCCAGGGGGGGCAGAAAAGGCCTTCCCAAAAAAATGCCCCCCCCTTGGGAGCGACCCGTGCCCAAGGGGTCGCTCCCTTTTGTCACTTTAAAAAAAAAAAAAATCCCTGATGTCTAGTGGGGTTTCAAAAGCCGGATTGCAAGCTTTTGAAACCCTGGGAGAGACTTCAAAGGGAAGGAAATACATTTCCTTCCCTTTGAAGCCCCTCCGGGCCTCCCCCACATGATTGAAGGAGAAATGCCAATTGGGCACACAGTTCACATAAGGTCATCCGGTTCAGACGCTAGGTCAGTATGGTGTGTCATTTCTCCATGGTTGACAGGTCAGCTAGGGGCAGATACACCGGTACACTGGTGCACTCCTCAGTCTCTGCATGGGTCGGCACCTAGGGAGGGCCATCACACATATGTCACCACACCAGCACATTACGGATGTTGTCATCGCACACACAACTGCACAAACTTAGCCTTCACATCATAATGGAAGGATTGTATACATCTAACATTGTGACAATCAATGTGTGATCACAATGCTATGCAACCTACAAATGCAGCTAACTGATGCCACACATCACATATGGCATGTATTGCGGTGTATAACTGATGTGCCTAACATATACAAGAAGATATGACAGCATGGAGTGCACTCTATTACAATTTTACATTTCAAATGGTGGTTGCCTGTCCTACATGCTGAGGACAGGTGGAGGTGTCATGACTCTGCTGGCATAAGTCGTCATGGTGTTAGGTGGTCTGTACCACCGTGCAATTCCTCATTGGTTAACATTGGTGTCCATGGGGAACCGGGGTCAATCATGATTGCCGCCGCCGGTGATGGTGTGTACCACCGTGGTCGTCACCACCATTTTTATTTCCCTTTGCCCTTGACTCCTGCACTCACCACGACCACAACTCCAACGCATGTGCTGCTGTGTCCTGCATCTGGTGGCGAAGATGACATGTGCTACCGGGGAGCGGGCCCCAGCCTTCTGACAGGAGGACCTGACCAGGCTTGTGAACGGGGTCCTACCACTGCATGCCAAGTTGTATGGGCGACCAGAGGAGTAGGTGAGTGGATTAACAGTGTCTTAGCAGTGAATGCGATTGCTTGGGTGCATGTGTGTGTGAATGTAGGATTACCAAGCATATAGGAGTAGTGGAGTAGGCCATCAATGTGTACCTGTAGGAAGATGATGGAATGTATCGTGGCCTACAGTCAGTACGATTGTACCCTATGTCAGCATGCGTGTGTTAAGTCTACATTAATGTGTATTCCTACGTGTCTCCTATGCAGGTCGGCGCCCATCAGAAGAAGGGGTTATGGTGAGCCATCGCCAAGGACACACAGACCCTGGGGGTCTATAGCCGGCAGAGCACCCACTGCAGGAGATGGTGGGAGAACCTGAGACACTGGCCCCAGAAGACTGCGGAGGCCCAGCTGGGGATGGCCTCCCAATGAGGGAGGGGTGCACGTCGGACCCTGACCCCCAATGGCCCACATGCTGCAGTGGCCTACCCAGCCTTGTATGGGTGCTTGAAGGCATCACAGCAGCCACAAGAGGGTGATTTCTCACACTGTCCTGCATGCCAACTGTATTGGGGGGATGGTAGGCAATCTGGGGAAAGGATGATGTTACAGTGATTCATAGGTGTCAGGGTATGCAAGTGTTCAGCTTCTTGACCGGGTTACGTTACCTTGTTGTGTAGGGGCATGTGTAGCCAGGTAAGGTGGAAATTGTGTAGTACAGTCAGTGAGGTAGTGTTCCTGTTGTCTTGCTAAGTGATGTAGTGGTACTCAAAACATCTGAGCGTTAAATGGATACCTCAGTTGGAGTTTCAAGACATATACAATGAATCTGTAGGGCACCGCTGTCAGTTTAGTGTACTCCAAAGAGGCAGGTGTAAGCCCTATCAGTGGTACATTCCGGTAGTGCAAAGGCCATGGTAAGGTAAGGTCTGAGACTGAAGTGTACTGCATATGTGCCTACCTGCATCATAGTTGAGTTGCTCACAGTCTGCATCCCTTTCTTTGTCTCCCCATCCCTCTCTGCTTTCTTGTGTCCTTGTGTGCATCAGCATCATCAGATGAAGGAGCAGAGGCACCGGCGAGTGGGGATGTGGCAGCCCATGGGACCCAGGAGGCACAGTCTACCTACGCAGAGGGAACCAGTGGGTTGGAGGGCGAGGGCAGCACCAGGGGGGAGCCTACTACCACTGCAAGATCATACTCTGATTCCTCCTCTGTTGGCAGCTCCCTGGTGGTGGTGGACCCCTCTAGGACCACCCCAATCACAGCTTTGTCCGCCACCACCCCTCCCAGCACCACCCTCCTAGTAGCTCCCCACTGAGTTGCCCCTCACCTAGGAGGGTGGGTGTCTTCTTCACTGCAGGAACCTCATGCCCGGCCCCAGTCAACCCTGCTGCCCTCAATGAGGAGGCTGTTGACCTCCTGAGAACCATCTCTGTGGGACAGACAACCATTGTGCATGCCATCCAGGGGCTGGCATCCCAGAAGCAGCAAACCAATGCCTACCTGGAAGGCATTCACGGTTTCAGGCTCTGGCCTCCTCTTTGACGGCAGCCAGTGCCCCTGGTACCTCCATCATCCCTCCAACCACCTGTGCCCCATCGAGCACCCCTCACCCATCCCAAGCACACAAGCCAAACTGTATGCACACAGAATAACACACATGCCACACAAGGACACACACAGGCACTACAAGTCACACCGCAGCCATGCACACACTCAACATACAGATGCAAACACAACAACAGCCACATCCTCCACTGTCTCCCCCACCCTATCCTCCCTTAGAGTGACCTCACCATACACACACACAAGCACTGCATCCTCACTCACAGATCCTGCCACTATTCACACAGTGACCACAACAGCAGTCACCAGGACATGCACCCCAGACACAACACCCGCACTCACCAAAACAACCATAACACACACCTGCAGCACACGCACCAAACATGCAGACACCACCACCACCTACATTCACACAACCTGTTTATTCTCTCCCACCCTTTTTTACCCACCTCCTCCCAAAACACATAAATGCACCCACTCAAGAACCCCACATTCATCCACCACACACAAGCAGACTGAGCACCCACCTTTATCCACGTCCAGCACACCTACACATCCTACGACCACTCTCTCTACCTCTACTCCCAAGCCTGTTTCCACAGCCCCTCCCCGTCCTCCTAAAAAAATGTTCCTTTCCTGCGCTGACCTGTTTGAACCTCCTGGCCCACCCTGTTTGGTCCCTGCGCGTTCCCGTGGCCTCCCCAAACGCAGTATCTCCACTTCAGAATCCTCCCTAGACCTTTCTTCCTGTTCCCATGTCCCTTCCCCTCCAAGAAAACACCTATCAAGAGGCCTGAGTCTGCTCCCACCCACCGATCTAAACACACACCCACTATATCAAAAGTTAAGACCAAGCCTCCCTTCCCAAGCCAATGCAGAAGCCACCCCAAGCCGAAGACCAAACCCTCCATCCCAATTCAGAGCCAAAGCCCCCCTTCCTAACCTGATCCCCACCACAAACCCCTCCTCCTGCGCCCTGAGGTGCCTGCCCCATTGATGCCCCTGCCCTGTTGAGACCATGGTCGTGTCAGGAGTCAAGTTAAGACCTTATTGGTATTGTTTGGCCGCATAGTCATGGACCTCAGAACTGCCCAATGGCCCATTTGTAAATAGTTTCCATTTCCCCTTTTGTTTTACACAATAATATAGCTGGCCAACCTGCATAGTTGGTACACTTTGATCAAGTTGTCCTGTGTTTGACTATGGCTGGCTTGTGTGCACAGGTATGTGCATCGTTGACCCCATCTGTGCATGTGGACTGTGCTTGTGTGGGAACATCACTTCTATTTTTCACTTTTGCCCATGTCTGTATTTGTGTGTGCAATGTTGTTAGTGTGGTGATAGGTTTGGAAGTTGATGTGGATGGTATGTGTGTGGGCAATTGATTGTGATGTGTGTTCAGTTGTTGTGCATGATGTGGGTGGAGTGAGTGGTATGGATGATGTCGTCATGGTATGGCACCAGTGTATGTGTGGATGGCATTTGTGGTTGTGTGCTGTATGTGTGTCTGGCATGCCGTCTTCTGCCTGGTGTCAGTGTCGGCCAGAGTTTTTTGATCCGTTTGTGTGTGGTTGGGTATGAGTGTTGTGACATGTTTACGGTTGGTGTTGTTAGGTGTGTGAGCGTCGTGTGTGTAGGGAGAGGTGTGTGTTCTGGATGACTTGAGTGTATTGTGAGTGCACATCTGTGTGTATATATGTGCGTGTGTATATGGGTAGGGGGGTTGCTGTGGGTGTGTTTGTCTGTGGGCGTTGCAGTCAGTGTCAGGTGTGTGTGTTTAATTGTCCCCTTCCCTCCCTTGCATGGTAGGTGGGGTATTCACTGTTGTCATCTTCATCGGTGCTGTGTGTCCTGGAGTTGGATTGCAAATACCAGCACCGGGAAGATCTCCAGTTCAGGCTCCATGTCGTCAGTGGCCTCCTCTGTGTCCCTACGGTGAGTGTTTCCTTATATACTATTCCTTTCCACCAGGTTTAGAGTGGAGGTTGGCCCACCCTGGAAATCATGGCAGTGTGCTCATCCCTAATGCGGTGGGCTGTAAGGTCCTTTCCGCCGCCCTGTATATGGCATCCACCGGCAGTCAGCCCACACTGGTGGTGCAGGCGGTGTACTGGGTGTGTACTCGCCTGTTCACCACCACAGTTGTAATGCGCCAGTCTGCACTGCCAGCCTGTTGCTGGTTGGATTACCTCCACTGGCGTAGTGGCCCTGTTTCCGCCAGACTCGTAATGAGGACCTATGTCACTTCTGCTCCATGGGACATGAATAAAATTAATTTCCAGAATTTCTCTCATTGGCATAATTTTTACAGCTCCCGCAGCCTATTGTACATCATTTGAAGATGCAGCTGGCTTTTACTTCTAATATTTATTTGCCAATCTGCCTTACAATTTATCTAGTGTTCCCAATGTTTAAATACTCTGAATCAACTCCTTAATGTGAATTTTCATTCCAGGTGATCGATCGCATGTTCGCAGTGTCCCCGAAACAAATTCTAATATGTAACTCTTCTTCAACTGTTTTCATTTATTAATCTCAATTTCATATTTCTCAACCAAATTAGCTAATTCCTCATAAACCTGTCCTGCTCGAATGGTGACATCCTTGCACACGAAGCGCAATTAATTTTTATTGTAAGAATCAAATCTGTCCAATTCAAATGTTCCTCATCGTTTCGTTTAATTCCAATTTTAATCTAGTCATGTTCAGCGTCTTTTCTCCCTCAGGCATGTTTCCTGGATCTGATGCTCCGCTCAAATTGTCTAACCATACAGTTAATTGTTGTGCCAGTTACCCTTGTAAACTAATGCTATTACCTCAGATTAGGGGCTGTGGATGAATACAGGATGTTCTCATAACCTGTTCCTGAGCCAATACAGATGAGCCTGAATAGAGAGCATGTCACATCAATCAGTGGATCTACTCTATCATAGGTCTGATTTGAACCAAAGGAATTCATAGGGGTCCTAGCTGGCACTGTAGTGCTCAGTCTCTCCATTTCTGCATCAGTTCTAAAAGGTGAATTTACTGCTGATAGTGTGTTTGGACTCTGAGGACTACTCTCATTATTACCCTGGACATACAAAAGGACTACTGGACCTATGGTTGCAGAAACCGTTAGTGATTCTGGGCTTGACAAATTCATCTGACTTGGCTGGAACATTAATCCTTTACTTTGACCAGTTAATACTGTACGAAAGCTTGATTTGACTGATTTAGGGCAACATCCTTTGGTGTTATCACATTGTCATTGTCTGTCTCTGGTTCATGACTTGTGGAGGTGTCTGTGCATTAGGTGTGGACTCAAATTGAGTCACTTCTGAATTCTGAATTGGCTGTGACATATCTGGAACTGTGATATTCTGAGCTGTATTAACATTTCGAACTGTTGGAAAAACCACTGGCACCTGCACAACATTAGCAGTAGGCACATTTGGAATTATCTGAACCTGGCTTTGTGCAGCTGGAGCTGTGGCAACACTCAGGACTACATTCTGACTGCTGCATTATAAGGTGGTGGAGGATTCTGCAACAGTTGAGTTATAAATTAATCATCTGAATCACTCTCTACATCTGCTACCCTTTTATTTTCACCTACCTTTTGTTCTCTATTTTCCTCAGATTTCTTTCTGGCTTTAGATTTAGCACTTACATCACCTTCCTGTTTGATTGCTGGAAAAATTTTCACTGTATGTACCATATCTGCTCTCTACATTCTCTGCTCTGCGTCCCATCTACCTTCCGTTAATGTCTTTTCTGCTTTCTTTATTCTCCTTTCAAATTTCTGAGCCTCTTTTTGTCTCACAACTAATTCCCAAATAGCAAGTCCTTCCAATTATGCGGGTCTGGGAAGGGGTTTTGATTCATATATTACCCTCCTCAAATTCTCCAATATACTCGAATTAAAAGATCTCTAAGGGAAAAGCTAAAATACCTTCCTTTTCAATTATTCTGCACCATTGATTTTCCCAAAAACATTGCTGAAACTCCTCTCTGGCCTCCATTACATCGAATGCTGGTGTACCTCAGGTAGAGTAGGCTCTATCCTTTTCACTAGCTGTTCTCGACCTATAGCAGCGCAGTCCTGTCCACTGATCCCTGCAAGGCTTTTCTCAAAACCGACCTATCCCAGCGCGGACCAAATGACATTGCACTCACTTTGCTTATCAGCTGTGAATTACCTCGAAGCGGTCTCATACACTTCTCACTCAAAACCTGAATGCAAATATCGTGAGCACAAAAATCAAACCTGTCTGCTGTTCACTATGCATAGGACTCAAATGCTTTAAAATCTGTATGGTACTTCTGTCTGTGGCCTTTCACACAAACAGCTACTAATTCCACCTATGGCTTTCTCACAAACACAAGTAAGATTTGACCCGCAAACCATACTCCGATTAATACGGATTCTCCCTGTGCACTCAGGATTCACCTAATACCAACAACAACATGCACTTAAAGGAAATCTACTGGTATTGTTGACAGCGCTTACTCGACCACACCTCATTGCAGACAATAACTTAACCAAGTGTATCCATACACTTGCACAATACTCCGGAGTCTTAGGCCTCACAGGACCCGTAAACAGCAACAACCGTGTGAGCAATTTTTTGGGCACAAAGTAGAACACTCACTTGGAGTACGCCAACTCCCCACTCTCCTACCTGGGTTACATAAACTCGCTGCTCAATTACCTGGAGTACACAAACTCCCTACTCACTTCATACATCATATTTCACTGTGATTTAGGCAAAGAATTGCAAGCGCAAACCCTACTCAAAACACATACTGTGCACTTATGACAGAATCGCTGAAATTTCTTCAACCCCTACACTACACCAAAACAACTCATAATGTGGGCAAGTTCTTACTCTCCTCCTCACAAGACATAACCATAACTCTGCTACCAAAACTGTTGGCACATTGTACTGGGAAGATTTTCTCCTCTCCTCAGGTTCAGAAACCACAAATGCACTGGTGAGACACCATCACTATTCTCACCAATAGAGGTCAACTAGATCTTTGGACTTGGCAAAAAGTATAGTAGTCAGAATCATTCATCACAAATCAATGACATAAACCATAAACATTTCTAGACACCGTGAAAACTCCAACCTGAATAAAGTTTCAACGTTTTATTACAATCCTAAAATCAATGTCACATATATGGTGTGAAAAACTATGTTACAAATATACATTAAAACCATAGGCTGACTGTCTAAAAAGATTTAGCCTACTAAACATCAACACTGTTGAACATTCCAGAAGAATAATATAGATTAGCAAAGATGATTATGGGGATATCAGTAAATCATCAAAATACTGTTTTTCACAATCGATTTCAGATTCAGGGCTGGGCCATTCCTATCACTAACATGAATTTAGACTTGCATGTGTGGGAACAGGCTAACACATGCGGACAAAAGCAAAAGATAAAAGAAAGACAAAAATAATTTAGAAACTCATCTACCTAGGCCGACTTACTATAAACATAAACTGGTGTAATGAGCTAAACTGAAAAGGAAACATAGGCCACATTTTATTGTACCACTCCTCATGGGACAGCAGGTAGCGATATTTCATAAGCCAGAACAGTCATGTTCTTTCCGATGTCAGCTGACAGCAGCATCAGGACAGTGTAGGACGAACTTAGGACAAATCAGCAGTTCACAATTAGTTGGACTTATTAGTACTGAACAGCATACAGATAGGGCAATTATGACCAAGATGAGAAAACTCATCAGGGGACTTAAAGAAAACAGAGGGGTGACAAAAAACTTAAGACAGGATTAGAGGGACTCTTGGAGAGTTCTGGGCAGCTTTGAGGCAGGAGTTGGCTAACAAGATCTAACCAAGATTTTCCAAGGTTTCTCACTAATTAGAAGTATGCACAATCCATTCATTGGTTTTTTAGGTGGGCTCATTTCAGGTGTCAGATTCAGTGTCCAATGGTCGTTGATGGCAGCATTAAATTTACAACTACTCTGGATTTTCTCATCAAAAGTGCATTGTTATTTCAATAATTTTACACAGTTCTGACAAAATATTACATAATCTAATTGTTTGCAACATCAGGATCTTCTCTTATGGTAAACTAAATGAAATATAGCATTTCATACATTTCCTGTCTTGTTCAACAACTAGAACAAATAATGCAGCATTTTTAATGATAATCATGTTCTACACTTTCAATACAATAGGACATTCAACATCACATCTGCAAGTTAGAAAACATCCAGGTCAGAGGGAACAGAAGAAACAAGTGAGTTTCATTACTGCTGCAAAATGAATCTTTTAGGCCTAGTCAAGCAAAGAAAGCCTTAATACACATTAATACATTTAATACATTAATAAACCTATTGTGCATCTTACAATTTGATTCAATTACGCAAAGCAAATGTTTCAATTGCAACATTATTTCCGACACGTTTAGAGTAATTTTCAACATGCATTTCATTTTCTGCACACATGTAATTCACATTATTAAAATTAATTTAATTCAATATAAGTACAATTAATTCATATTCATTTAATACTTTCAATTCTTAATCTTCATTTTAATAAAACACTCCTTCTGTTAACTCATAATCGTACTTCATTTAATATGAATGCAAAATCATTCATGATAAAATGTAGTGTTTAATGCGAATGGTGACCACATGGTCCACCATAGTTCCAACGTGCACAAATTTACCACTCCTGTTATATTCTCTGTTAGGCTTTTAGATGTAGGTTAATTAGTCACCATATACTAACATCTATGCCACTAATATATTAATAAAATTTGATCTTTCTCAGTCCCTCCTCTGACAGCAATCCATACCGTCAAAAAAGAACTTTTCTCATTTACAATGAGACAACTGAAAACCTTGTAGTTTGATAACGCATAAATCTAGGTACGCGATAATTGTCAATTCTCTTTGTCTGATAATATTTGTTTCTCATATCCTCCATTTCCATTTCTTCCGTCCTCTGTTTATTCTTTGCTATCTGCCTTTTTCCTGATATTGTACGCCTTGTAAAATGCAAGTGCACAAATTATGCACACTGTAGCAATCAATGAAGGTCTCAGGGTCATTTTCAGAAAACCATTTCCCAGGTTTCCAAACCAAGATCCTGCCTTCCAGAATCCTTCACCTATTGTCTCCCAAACATTTGTCTGCTTCAGGTCATTCAAGTCATTTTTCAGACTTGTCCGATAAGATTAGTATCTCTTTATCTCCCTGCTGTTATGAGGAATATAAGTGCAGCAAAATTACCATTCATGTTATTTTCTCTGTTAGCCTTTGAAATGTAGGTCAGCTAATCACCATATGCATTTTATTCATTTCTTTGCATTATTAGGTGGGTTTGTGTACCGTTTAATGACATTGTTAACTATTGAAATGAGTGTGGTATAGATTTTAGAAGATGTGTTTATTTTGTCTTGTGTCTGCGGTGTGTGAAATGTGTGTAATTTCCCAAGTCATTACATGAAATTTCATTAAAATTGTGCAAAATGACATGTAATTATTCAACATACAAATCCACAATCTAGCTCTTTATTTTAGCTCAAAATACATTCTTACTTCAGATCTTGATGCAAGGATGCATTTTTCATTAAAACATAGCACACTAATACAAAAAAAACTCAAACAGCATCTGCTCAAATTTGGCTGCTCTGGTGCCTTTAAGGTCAATGTTTAATTGAAATGGCACATTTGAGGTAACTTTTTACTGCAAAATGTGCTGAATGACATGAGATGGTATAATAGCATATTTTCAGGAATCTCGTGTAACAAGTGTAATGCTTAATTACTGACATTACCTGAAATACCTATGAGTAATTTCCATTTCACCCAGGCCTAGTTGTGTACCACTATGTTTAGTTTTCTCCTGGTGTGTGCTTTCGCAGTCTGTTGCTTTTTAATTTTTTTATAAATTATAATTATTATAATTTGTTTTTGTCATTCTGATTCGATTGACGGTAAATAAAAATATAACTCTACGAGTTCTATAAATATACATTTCATTTTTTTATTAAACTGATTTTGTGAAGTTATGTTTTAATATTTGAGTTTACTCTTGCTTATTAGTTTAAGGTTCCTTTGTAGTAGTATTTTGGATATTTTGTTATATAATGTTTGCCTTGATTATCTGGAAATAAAAGCAATCTGCATTGGAGGATTTCAGACATCTGTTTGGATTATTTTGAAAGATTGTATTAGTGTTATGGGTTGCGTTATTCTAAGCTTGTAGTACCTGTCCCTCGGCCCGCCAACCCGGTGGTGAGAAGACCACCACAGACATGGAGGTCTTCTCACTGGGCCTATTACGATTTTCCCACTGGGCTGATGGGAAGGAACCAAGGTTGCCCCCCTCAGCCCAGTGGAAAATCTGTGGCAGCATTGCTCCCCATTCATAATGGAGGCGGCAGCAATGTTGCTGCATGCATGGTGTACCAGCACCCTTGAAATGCGCACAGCAGATAGTGCACATTTCAAGGGTGCTGGGCAGGGGGAACCCTGCTCTGCCCATGCCATGGGCAGTGTGTGGGCCTCACTGTGGCCCCCTGCATTTGTTTTCCACCAGCCTTTTCGTGGCATAATCTAGGCTGAACATACCTCCATTCAGATTGACTAAAATGGTAGTAGCACCCTTGCAAAGCGCTGTATGGGCATACTCTTTGGACAGTCTGGATTCTGTCTTATTCAAAGTCAGAATTATTTTGGGGGATGTGTTGTAATTAGTTTTTCATGATGACTTCATTATATGTGTCAAACACTAACCTGTTTGTCCCACCAAGACACAATGTTGACCAACTTGCTTATTCACAATTTCTCCTAGACGTTACATGCCTCCCACTTAAATGTACATGATCAGCATCGGAATGCCCTGGGGTGAAAGGGATGGATGAAAGAGAGAGAGAGAGAGAGAGAGAGACACTGGAACCACAGGTCCAGATCCGAACAACTGGTGATGGTCCTTGGAGAGCCATGGTTTCCTATGATGAATCACATATCAGTCAAACAGCTCATAACTCGGAACTATGTATGTATTAGTCTCTGCTACTATGTGCAAGCTAGGTGTACCTGTTAGGTTTCCCTTTCCGGCTTTAGATGGCTCTCCCTCTCTCTACGAATTTTCAGGAAACAATGTGGATTACCTGTAATTAAATAAGAACCTTGAACATCCTATAATATCTATGACTATTCCCACTGTAACAACAGATTGATCCCATGTAACCTCAATTGATGCCTACTTAAATGTACTTGAAGTTCCGTGGATAGCTTGTTTGATGACCTTGCTGAGATTTTCCTAAGATGCTGACTCACTGGACTCCATAGACATTTCAATAGTTAACAAATAATGACAACAAATTCTCAGGTAATTAGGTTTGCAGACATTCAAGGGTTAATTCAAGGGTTAATTTGCGCACTGTACTTAAAATTCTAATGAACACATAATTGGTGTCTTTTGATCACACTGAAAACATAGGGTTACTATCAAAAGATTACCGTGCAAAGTTTGCATAACTCTGGAAACATAGGGTCAGTATCAAAAGATCACAGTGCAATGTTTATAACACTCTGGGAACATGGAATTAATATCAATAACACAAGCAATTGGTTTTATCACTGTTACATCACAGCACAAGTTGAAACTTTCAGGACGTTCTGTATCACCAGCACCAATTATGCAAATTTCATATTAAACTTAGCGAAAACAAACATATTCCCAAAACATTGTTTGTGTGATAATTGAACGAAACAATTTCCTTTCTGCGATATATAGCAAGCAACAACGATTAGCATTATTACACGACTAGCTTTGAGAATCCCAGTGACCTTAAACACCAATGATGTGCCTTCTTAGGTGCGTCATGCTCTGAAAAACATCCAACATTCGAATATCAAGTCAGCAAGACGCGTTACTGACTTTGTAGTAGTCAATTCTATTGATCTCTTCAGCTACCCAGAAGCATCATCCAGGATCCAAGACTGAACACGAAGATCAAACGTGGAGAAGCAGAGGCTCCTTCTCTGCAGCCAGTGACCTTTCAGCAAGCAATTCACTCAGGCCGGGTGTGGTTTAAATACCTGCTGCATCCAGCCACACCGAGTCTGAGTCATACGGAGCCACACCCAGTCTGAGTCAAGCATTTGTATCTGCAAAACATTCTTTTAGGATTACACCAAACATTGGTCCCTGCAAAGGCAAATGATTGGTTTAAGAGTTCTTTACTGGAACACATCCAGGTTTGTAGGCCCAACAATATGTTGTGGTCCATATATTTGGGAGTTGGGTATAAAATAATGAGATATTATGTTGTAATACTGACCATGTATTGCATGTATTTCTCAGAATGGTGTAGGACAAATTTTAAAAGTCTAATCCATCATCCCGTTTTTTAATTGTGCTATTTACAAAGACAAATATTCTTTTCTCATTATTATCGACATGCTTTATGAAATTTGTTTAGTATTTGATAGTTTTAGGTTTTCTGGTATTTCAATTTTTCAAAATATCATGGTGTTCTTGGGGTTGCTTTGCTGCTGCTCTCTTAACTCTTGTCATGGGTCTTTTTGGATTTTATTTTGCTGGCAGTTGTATTGTGGCTACTTTAAGTACTTTGGGTGTGATGCCTTGTAGGATAGTTTTATAGGTGCTTGGGATCTAGTGCTAGATTACTTTAAATATAGTAGGTTATATTTTTGGTGAGTAAATTCCCTTACACTTTCTACTGTGTAATCTCTTGTTTTGGCTCTCCAGTAGTATGCATTGCAATAATATTTAGTGCACTTCCAATGTGCTCTCTCCCTGCTGTAGGAGTATCCCCTATAGTTTAAAGAAGCTTACCTTTTTGAGAGGTAATATGTGTTGCACTTTTAGTCATTCTGATATCAGTTGGTTACAGGAATATGGAAGTATGTTATATTTTAAAGTATTCATGTATTAATAAATATTGCTATATATTGGTATTACATTTTTTAACACATTTTGCATCATGCACTGGCATTTTTCAATTTTCTTTAAGTTTTCTGCACTTGAGATTCTTCTGTTTCTTAAAAGTTTCTGTTTTTTCTCTCTATTTTTCTTCTGTTTTGAAATAAATGTTGAAAATTGAGGATGTATTATTTTTATGTGATTAAAGCTAGTGATAGTTGTTGCCATGCATGTACTTCATATTCTACTTTAGCTTAGGTTTTCATAACAGTATTTATTAATGGTTTTAGTATAATGTGTTTATGATATACTTATATTTTGGAATTCTTTGTACCTGGAAATTTTGTTTATATTTCTGTCTATTTCTTCTTTTTTTGTAGTGTTCTTTGTTATTTTTCAGTCTCAGAACCAACTATGGAGTTTACATTTTATATCTGGTTTATTAAAGTTTTTTTAGGTTCAATTTAATTTATTTTATTTATTATCTATGTACTTTGTAGTTCTTGAGGTCTTTTCTTTTCCATTTTTTACACTCCTTTTGAGTTGCCTTTTGATCAGACACAGTGATGTTCTTCTGCTGTGGTGGACTCATCTGCAGGAGTTTGTTGGACATTTTTCTCTCTAGTTGTACACTGTTTTTAAATTACGAGTGTATTATTTGCTACCTGTTTTTCTTTGTAATTTCATTGGAGATATGTTTAGTAAAAGGTTTTAACTACATATGGTTGACTCTAAATAAGGATTTTTTTCACTTACTTTACTGCATGTAAGCATTATAAATATATTTTTTAAAATTCTTTATTTATTTTTGCATAAAGGTAAACAGCATAACATTCTCCTATCAACTTCGAGGACATGCTTACGTGGTATACCTTTAGATTTACAGTTGACCACCAATTGGTAGGGAGGACAGGACTACCACAAATAAGACTCTTTCCAGTCAATAGACACAAGCTGCCAGAGGTATCTCCCGGGTTGATCCAAAGCTGAGGCCTCAGTTACCCGTTTGTGTGGCAGGCTTCCATTAGTGGGCCTTATTCCTCTTGTTCTCTCACCTCTCACAATGGACCCCAGATTTTCTCAAATTTGTGTGGGCAGTCCCGCACCTGATATACCAATTTCCCCATCCCCATGCATCAGTCAAGACCCTTCTCCCATGCTCTCATAGTTGGTAAAGTGGGCATCCCCCAGGGCTTCAGGATATCTCTGCGGGCCACCATCAGGGCCAAATTGCACAACAACAGGCCAGAGAGGCCTAAAACTTGGTCTCCTCAGATACCCAGGGATATCAGCTGGGATGTGAGTTTTACCTTGCACCCTGTGGTCTCTGAAATCTTTTTGCTCACCCTCCTCCGGTATGGGCTAGCTGTCCAACCACCAGCATTGTAATATGGAAGTCAGTTTGCCAATGTTGCAGCAGTCCGACTCCCACCACGGTCTGCATGCCATCACTCGTAATAATTCCCTTAGTCTTAACCTTTGATTTTTTCGTGTGTGTATTTGTATGTATGTGTGTGTGTATAAAATCTTTTTTAACTTGTTACTAAATCGCATTTTGCATTAACGATCTCGGTATCAAAAAGGCACGTTTTAAGGGCGTCCATTCCTAATAGCGACTCACAGGGCCATGTACGAATGTTTTGCAACCGTCATGCTGTTGCAGAACATTCGCAGAATACCACCAATTTCAAATCAGTGGTAAGCCATTTACAAACGGAAAAGGGTCCTCAGGTCACCTCTTCCTCTTTTTGAATGGGAGCACCATCATTTTTTCAGAGCACGCACTGGTCCCATGGACCACTGCCTACTTTAAAAAATGAAAACAAAGCTTTTTTTAAATACATCCCATTTTCCTTTAAGAAAAACGTGCTGCATTTTAAAAAAATGCTTTATTTAAAAAGCAGTCACAGACATGATGGACTGCTGTCCCCAGCAGGCTACCATCCCTGTGAGTGCCGGCCTTTCCTACTGGGTCACTAACTCTGACCTGACTCATGAATATTAATGAGGCAGGTCCCTTGCGACCCATTTGGGATTCTCAAACAGTGTCTCAGACACTATTGTACATCAAAGTTTGCGACTTGCAGTTTGCGAGTCGGTAAAAATCGCAAATTGCAAGTCACAAACTCTGATGGTCGCACATGTGGCCCTATATCTTTAAACATTTAAGTAGTATTAAGAAATAAGTGCTATTGATTAAATAGTGCAGTTTTATAACTAATGCATGCACCCTATAAAATATCTACTTACAGAAAAAAAACTTGTTCAGTGTAAAATGATAGTAAAGAAAAGAATGCTGTGTCTAAAAATCATTTTGGAAACATCTCAAAACATGCTGAAGTGTACACGGTAACATTGCTTTATTGAAGCAGAATGACAATTTCTCAAATAGTCATGTTGTGGCTGTCACTCTCAGCAGCAATTTAAGAATATTCAGATTCAATGGGAGATTAAAACGTTTTCATTATTTGAAAACACACATATCCCTGTCACCACTCTCCTGATTAAAATATGACTGTAATTTAGTTTTAATACTACTATTTTATGAAAAGAGCCACAAATGCTACATGTTGAAAGTCTGTACATCTCAAAATGTTTTTCTTCTTTTAGTGTATAAAAAAAGAGTTTTATGTGATAGTTGCTAAGCTATCCTGCAAACTAAGGGCCACATATACAAAGCTTTATTCTAGTCGCAAGAGAGCCAATTCACAGAATCAGCCCGTTTGTGACTGCAAAGAGGTCTTTTGGGATGTACAAAGCCCTATTTGCAATTCAGTAACGTACTACTGGATCGCAAATTGTGTTTGCGATTCAGTATTAGGAAGGGGTGATTCAGGGTGCCCCTTCCTAATACCGAATCGCAATGGTATGCAGGAGAGTTTTGCAACCCAAATGTGGTCGCAAAATATTCACTATTTACAGCCAACTTCAAGTTGCTGGTAACCCATTCTCAAATGGGAAGGGGTCACCAAGGGAATGTAAAAGTTTGTAAAAGCATTTTTTGAAAGGCAGCTGTGGTCCCATGGACCCCTACCTACTCTTAACAAATGGATCTGCCTGGGGTTGATGGTACCCCTCTGGTGGTAGGTGACCCCCTGAAGTTCTTGCTGCTCCAACAAGGCCATCAGTGAACATGTGCTGTGGCCTATGCCTGCAAGATGGTGTGCAATAAACAATCAGGGTCTGGTCCACTACCTTTGGAACAAGGAGACCCTGAGACTGCGGGGAAGCCCACAGGACCTGGGTGAATAAGGGACTAGAGGCCAATACAGCAGCATAATAATTGGTGGCCTTAGAGGATACCAAGACGGCACTGGAGAGCAAGATTGGGGCAGTTATCCTGATTACAGCCAGTCAGTTTAGCTTCAGCAGAAAACATTTGTGGCCATGAAACAGCAGCTGAGGGCACTTAATTTGAAGTATGCACTCCTTTTCCCCACCAGGCTCCGGGTGGCGGACCAGGAAACCACACATTTCTTTACTTCTGCCAAGGAAGCATGGGCATGGTTAGAAAGCAAGGGCTGTGATCGTCTGGCAGAATACAGGTGTGCGACTCGAGAAGTATGGGCAATCTCCAGATCCAAAATGGGTGTCCGTCACTGGCCGTGGACAGCCCAACAAGTGAACAGGTAGAAACAGAGAGAGCAAAGGTGGTGACTGAAATACAACGTGCCTGCACTATACCATTGATTATGAAACAGGACGTGCTGGCTCAAACCTCTGAGGACTAGGATGACACTTCCCCTGAATACAGACCCAGCGAGGAGCTTGAGAAGGGGTCAGTGGTGACCCCAATGACTACTGACCTGCCTGGATGAGTATGTGACAGTCAAGGACCTATCACGAGGGACTGGGCTGCTGGGCTGGACACAAACAGCCCTGAGTTTTTAGGGCCTAGGAGAGATAAATGGGGATATACCAGGAGGGCCACGCCCTCACAAGTTGATGGACATTTTAGACTTTTACTGTGGGACCACAACTTTCTGAAAGTTTTATATCATGATCAAATCAGTGGGGCAACAGGCATCTTGAGCTTTGGGATGGTAGGTCCTTTTAAGCGTGCATTGTAAGGTGATGGGGCAGATGAGTTCGGGTTACAAGGTTTGTTTTATTGAGGACATGGATGAGATGAGCAAAAGTCGGTGGGCTGGGGCAGATAGGCACAGTGGAGGCTCTAAGGATCAATGGATGATGAGCAGAGGGAGGCCCAGTACCAGGGCTTGAATTTTGAATGTCAATGAATTGTGGGCAAACTAAAGTGATGGGTGGTGAGAAAATATCTACTCCACCACAACACAAACATAATCCTACTACAAGAAACAAACCTGCTGGGCAATAATTTAGGGTTTCTGGGTAGAGGCAGATATAAAGTGTTGGTGCATGTGGGTTTTATGAGGGGATCAAGGGAGGTGGGCATCCTGGTTCACTGCTTTCTGCCACTGGAGGTGCCCCGTACCAGGGAAAAACGCACAGGCCTGTCACACTGTGATTCACAACCACTGCTATGGGGAGGAGGTGGTTATTGGGTCTAGGTACTTCCCCTCAGGCCTACAATCTAGGGGCCTGGAACATATGGGGGCTTGGCTGACAGGCTTCCCAGATGCACTGACCATCAGTAGGGAGGACCCCAACCTGACACTACAGGTGCATGTGGGCAGGGTGACTAAATCAGGAGGCCCAGTGTGACATGTCACATGACTGGCTATGTTTTTAGAGGCTATGGGCTTGGTTGACTTATGGTGGGTAGTAAATCCTGATACCGACCAATAATCATACGCAGCTAAGTAAATGGGGGCTATGTCCAGACTGGACTACTTTTTAGTGCCCACATTTCAGAGGACTAGGTACTGTGGTACCGCCTTTCTCCCCCGAGGCATATCAGATCAGTTGTCACTGCTTACCAGGGTCTACATGAGTGTTCTGAACCAGACGGGAACACAAAGACGATACATGGGAATTAAAGGATAGAGATACCAAAACAATGGTGAGTACGGCGACAGTCAGCTACTTCACAGAAAATGAGCGACTCGTCTGCTTGGCCACCGACCTGTGGGAAGCATATAAGGCAGTCCTGCGGGGTCAGTTAATTGCACATAGAGTAGGCCTGAGATGAGATAGAGAGGTGGAAGTCCAGAAACTAGAGGAGCAGTTGCTGCCTCTTGAGGCTCACTATGTCACCACTCTGATGGGTAAGAATCTACCACCCTGTATTCAGTAGTGTTAGAAATGGGGTCTTTGGTTGGCAGTCAGGTTACCCCCGTCCAAGCAAGGACCCTCACTCTAATCAGGGTAAGTCACACACAATCTAAATTATTCTGTGCCCACCCTCTGGTAGCTTGGCACTGAGCAATCAGGCTCGACTTAGAAGGCAATGTGTAAAGTATTTGTGCAATAAATCATGCAATCACACAGTAGAAGACCACAAAAATACACCACACAGTGTTTAGAAAAATATAGAGTATTTATCTGATAAGATGCAGGTCAAAACGATTAAAATGCAAAAAGTATATGTTGAAATCTCACTGTAAAAATGATATAAAGTGTTGTTAGTCTCTTAAAAATAATAAATGTCTCTTTCAAGCACAAAGTACCTAGTTTGCGCTCAAAATCTCTGCAAAGAACCACAGAGGAGGAGATGCGTGGAAAACGGAGTTGTGCATCGATTTCTCAGGCCGCACACAGCGATGCGTCATTTAATTTTCACACAGGGACGGCTGTCCGTCAATTTCTGGCGCTCGGTCGTGAATCCTCTTCAGGTTGTGAGGTTTTCGGATGCCCCGGGGATGATGCGTGGATTTCCGGCACTGACAGGATGAAGTCACAGGGGCTGCGTGGATCCAGTGGGCGTTGCATGGAAATTTCTACCGCACGGCAGGCGCTGTGTCGATTCCTCCTCGGAAGTCAGGCTGCGTTATTCTGGCTCAGCTGTGCATCGATCCGGAGGGCCGTGCGTCAAATTTCCAGTCGCTCAACTGGTGCTATGTCGATCTTCTTGCTGCGAAGTCAGACTGTGTCATTCTAGTTCAGCGTGCAGTCAATTTTTCACCGCAATGCAGGCTGTGCATCATTTCTGGCAGACTGTGCATCGATTTTTGATGCACAAGGAGTCCTTCGTGTAGAGATGAAGTTGTTTTGGTCCTGAGACTTCAGAGAAGAGGAGGCAAGTCTAATGCAAGCCCTTGGAGAGCACTTCTCACCACAGCCAGAAAGCAACAAGGCAGCAGGGCAACAGCAAGGCAGCAGTCCTTCACAGAAAGCAGTCAGGTGAGTCCTTTGGGCAGCCAGGCAGTTCTTCTTGGCAGGATGCAGGTTATCTTCTCCAGGAAGTATCTGAGTTGGTAGGGGCAGAGGCCCTGTTTAAATACCCAAATGTGTCGTTGAAGTGGGGGAGATTTCAAAGAGTTGCTTAGAAGTGTACAAGGTCCCCTTTCAGTTCAATCCTGTCTGCCAGGGTCCCATTAGGGGGTGTACAGTCCTTGCCAGACAAAGTTATGAGGCACAACCTGAGGAGATTGATGGGCTGTCTAGCATGCAGATAGCATATGCAGGAGCCTGGGGTCCTCTTGGCTTTGGATGCTGAGAGGGCCTTCGACTCCCTGTAGTGGCTGCACATGATGGCCGTACTCTGGAAGATAGGCTTCAACCCATATTTTCTATCCAGAATCAACCTATTATACAGAGATTGGGTGGAAAATGTTTGAGTGAATAGGGTACTGTCAGATAGATTTGTCCTGGCCCCAGGCACCAGGAAGGACTACCCACTCTCCAATCAGCTGTTATCAGTGACCCAGGAACCCTTGACATCATGGATCAGGGTTGACGGACAAATCAGGGATCATCGATGAGCCAGGACTGAGAGAACGTCATCTCCTTATACACTGATGACGTTCTCATTTATTTTGCGGATGCCCAACATTCAATGCCAAGAATATTGGATATTTTAACAATATTTGGCTCATATGCGGGTTTCCTAATCGATTGGCACAAGTCCATTGCTTTTCCAATGAGGGCAGATGCCCCAGCAGTTGTGAGGAATTGCCCATTTCATTGGCCAACCCAGGGCTTCCAACATCTGGGAGTTTTTGTAACACCAAGTGTAGCCCTATACTTGCTGGAAAACCTTCAGAGGGTGTTGGAGTCCTACCGCAGGGAGAAGGAGATATGGAGTATGCGGCATATTTGGGTCATGTGGCTCAATATAACATGCTATATCTACCCAAGTCCCTATATATAGCCTGCAAAATATGCCTTATCCGGTCCCTGATGTATTCTTTTGTAGGGTGGATAACACTATGGGAATGTTACTTTGGGATGGTGGGATACTCAGGAACGCTTTCTCCACATTGACTAGACACCAAACAGATGGAGACATTGCCCTTCTGACTCTCTGGCTATATTAGTGGGCATCACAGTTGTTAATGATCAATGGCTGGGTCTTTTCGCCCCAACAGGAACCTTCCTTGCAGGTAGATCGTACTGCCATGGCCCCGGAGGGATACGTCCAAAGATTATATGGAAGGAGCGCTCTCAACCCTCTCCCCACCCTGACGTAGACAGTGAACCACATTTGGAAGAAGGCAGTAGATGTGCAGGGGTGGCGGGCAGGGTAACACTGCAGACTCCTCTCTGGGACTCATCCCCCCCCCACCGCCGGCTTGGCAGCTGCCTCCCCACTGACATATTGGAGTTCCTGGTAGTCCAACCGCCAGACTCTTAATCTGACCGTGTATAATTGTTAGGCAACCTTTATTTATCCTTTCAATAGAAACTCAAAATAAGCTATGCAAACATGAGAAATTAGGAAGCTATAGTTAAAACTTAAATTTCTAATTTCTGTACCAGCTAGTTCTAACTTACATTTATCATTTATGCACCACCTTCATTTTACCATACGTTGCACACCTCCATACACATTCTTCTCACATGAATCGCCACATTACATTAACTATAACCTGCCACTCTAGCATTTACTGTGCTCAGAGAAATTACATAATTTCAGATGTCATAGGTGTTATTATGACTGCAATGGTTTCACATGCTGTAAGTTATATAATATGCAAGGGTATAACCAGTGCTTGGAGAAAGGGCGAGTTATGTAGTATGACGATTGAAAAGAGAAGAATGTGTACGAAGATGTGCAACATATACTATATTGAAGGTAGCGCATACATTTTAAATGTAAATTATAACTAGTGTAGCATACATTAGAAATTTAAGTTATAAATATAACCACAACTATAGCTGTATAGTTTCTCAAGTTTGTATAGATTAGGTTAGGTTTGCATAGAAAAATAAAATAAAGATTTCCTAACCACAACTAAGCTTTAACCACTTAGCTGCTGGGCCTTTTCCCCCCTCAGTGCTGAGCCCTTTTTTTGCTATTTGGGGTGGTTCGTGCTTAGGCCTTCATAACTTTTTGTCCACATAAGCTATCCATGCCAAATTTCCGTCCTTTTTTTCCTACATCCTAGGGATTCTAAAGGTACCCAGAGTTTCTGTGTACTCCTTGAGGAGACCAAGAAATTAGTCAAAATACACCTAAAATTTAGTTTTTTTTAAAAAAATGGCAAAAAAGGGCTGCCGAAGAAGACTTGTGGTTTTTACCCTGAAAATGGCAACAACAAAGGGTTTGTGGTGCTAAAATCACCATCTTCCCAGCTTTCAGGAACAGGCAGGGTTGAATCAGAAAACCACATTTCTCAACACAATTTTGGCATTTTACTGGGACATACTTCATTTTTACTATTTTTGGTGCTTTCATCCTCCTTCCAGTTAGTGACAGGAATGGGTGTGAAACCAAAACTGGATCCCAGACAGCTAAGTGTTTCTGAAAAGTAGACAAAATTCTGAATTCAGCAAAGGGTGATTTGTGTAGATCCTACAAGGTTTTCCTACAGAAAATAACAGCTGAAAAAAGAAATATTGAAATTCAGCTGAAAAAAACAGCAATTTTTCTCAGCGTTTTACTCTGTAACTCTTTCCTGCAATGTCAGATTTTTTAAAGCAATATACCGTTACATGTGTTGGACTCTTGAGGGATATAAAGGGCTTGAAGCCAGAGCCAATAAATGAGCTGCACCTTGCAATGGGTTTTCATTCTATACGGGTATACAGCAATTCATTTGCTGAAATATAAAGAGTGAAAAATAGGTATCAAGAAAACCTTTGTATTTCCAAAATGGGCATAAGATAAGGTATTGAGAAGAAGTGGTTATTTGCCCATCTCTGAATTCCGGGGTGCCCATACTAGCATGTGAATTACAGGCCATTTCTCAAATAGACGTATTTTTTACACACTGTCTTACATTTGGCATGAAAAAATGTAGAGAAAGACAAGGGGCAATACACTTGTTGTGCTATTCTGTGTTCCCCCAAGTCTCCCGATAATAATGGTACGTCACTTGCGTGGGTAGGCCTAATGCTCGCGACAGGAAAGGCAATATGGACACACCACATTTTTACATTGAAATCTGATGTGTTTTTTGCAAAGTGCCTAGCTGTGGATTTTGGCCTCTAGCTCAGCCGGCACCTAGGGAAACCTAGCAAACCTGCACATTTCTGAAAACTAGACACCTAGGGGAATCCAAGATGGGGTGACTTGTGGGGCTCTGATCAGGTTCTGTTACCCAGAATTCTTTGCAAACCTCAAAATGTGGCCAAAAAAAACACTTTTTCCTAACATTTTGGTGACAGAAAGTTCTGGAATCTGAGAGGAGCCACAAATTTCCTTCCACCCAGCGTTCCTCCAAGTCTCCCGATAAAAATGATACCTCACTTGTGGGGGTAGGCATAGTGCCCGCGACAGGAAATGCCCCAAAACACAACGTGGACATATCACATTTTCACAAAGAAAACATAGCTGTTTTTTGCAATGTGCCTAGCTGTGGATTTTGGCCTCTAGCTCAGCTGGCACCTAGGGAAACCTAGTAAACCTGCACAGTTTTGAAAACTAGACACGTAGGGGACTCCAAGATGGGGTGACTTGTGGGGCTCTGATCAGGTTCTGTTACCCAGAATCCTTTGCAAACCTCAAAATGTGGCCAAAAAAACACTTTTTCCTCACATTTCAGTGACAGAAAGTTCTGAAATCTGAGAGGAGCCACAAATTTCCTTCCACCCAGCGTTCCCCCAAGTCTCTTGATAAAAATGATACCTCACTTGTGGGGGTAGGCCTATTGCCCGTGACAGGAAATGCCCCAAAACCCAACGTGGACATATCACATTTTCACAAAGAAAACATAGCTGTTTTTTGCAAAGTGCCTAGCTGTGGATTTTGGCCTCTAGCTCAGCTGGCACCTAGGGATACCTAGCAAACCTGCAAAGTTTTGAAAACTAGACGCCTAGGGGAATCCAAGATGGGGTGACTTGTGGGGCTCTGATCAGGTTCTGTTACCCAGAATCCTTTGCAAACCTCAAAATGTGGCCAAAAAAACACTTTTTCCTCACATTTCAGTGACAGAAAGTTCTGGAATCTGAGAGGAGCCACAAATTTCCTTCCACCCAGCGTTCCCCCAAGTCTCCCGATAAAATTGATACCTCACTTGTGGGGGTAGGCCCAGTGCCCGCGACAGGAAATGCCCCAAAACACAATATGGACATATCACATTTTCACAAAGAAAACATAGCTGTTTTTTGCAAAGTGCCTAGCTGTGGATTTTGGCCTCTAGCTCAGCTGGCACCTAGGGATACCTAGCAAACCTGCAAAGTTTTGAAAACTAGACGCCTAGGGGAATCCAAGATGGGGAGACTTGTGGGGCTCTGATCAGGTTCTGTTACCCAGAATCGTTTGCTAACCTCAATATTTGGAAAAAAGAACACTTTTTCCTCACATTTCAGTGATAGAAAGTTCTGGAATCTGAGAGGAGCCACCAATGTCCCTCCACCCAGCATTCCCCCAAGTCTCCCAATAAAATCGTACCTCGCTTGTCTGGGTAGGCCTAGTGCCCGCGACAGGAATAGATCACACAACGGTCAATGTTGGTACTTACATGAGGCAACTGTTGACCCTGGGGTGATCCATTCCTTGTGCAGGCACTAGATATAGGCACTCAAGTGGGGTAGTGTTTTTATCAGGACAGGTGAGGAATCACTGGGTGGTAGGAATTTTGTGGATCACAGATTATTCCTGTAGTTTGTGTGACAGAAATGCAAGAAAAATAGAGTTTTTATTCAACATTTCAGCTTTGCAGGGTATTCTGGGTAAGAAAACTTTGGGGAATCCATACAAGTCACACCTCTGTGGACTCCCCCGGATGTCTAGTTTCCAGAAATGTTTGGGTTTAGTATGTTTCCCTATATAACTGCCGAACCCAGGACCAAAAACACAGGTGCCTGCCTCACAAAACCAGTTTGTTTTGTGATAGATAATTTTGATGTCTCCACAATACAATTTGGGCAGTGGAATTCGGGGCTGAACTAAATTGGGGAGCTCGCCAGAGAGCACCCTCTCTGTGCTTGCCCTCGCATTCACCTGCTCTCTGGGTTGGGCTAACCCACTATTGCCCTGTTGCACAGACTGTGCTTGCGAAGGGACAACAGGACTGCCCTCATCACCTCCCTCACAATTTACTGGAAGGAGTTATCCAATGGGACTCCTCCAACTGAAAAATCACTCCCAGAGTCTGTGCCATTGTCCTATCCCTCAGATACTGTCTCAGTATCTGCTGTCTCAGTCTCTGATCCTATGTCAGAGCTGTCCTCTGGAACCAGAGTAACGTCAGCAGCAGTCATCCATCAAGATGCCATCTCTGCTATTGGCTAAACTGTTGCTCTAAAACACTAACCTACATAGACAGTCACAAAATTGCTGGTGTGTGTGTGTGTGTGTGATACGTGCAACAGTAGAGGCCACCTTACCTGTGCTTCTTCCCTCAATCAGCACGTTCTTTCAAGACACTCAAACATCTTGTCACATACCATTCGTCACAGTCTTTAGCACCTCCTGCGCCCAGTCCAACAATCATTATTGGTGCTCCCACTCCCATGTCCTCCTCCTCGGATTCCCTCATTACCACCCAGAAAACTTACTCTTCATCTCTCCATAGCCACCCCCCACCCCGCACATACATTTCATTTGTATTATAGCGCAGGTAGTGGCTGACTTTACTAACGTACTCAGCTATTTACATAAAATACAGATTTGCTCTTTGCAGTAGTCATATAAACCTTCTGCGCTTCTTTATGGCACCAAAACTGCCACTAGACAAAAGTCTGATCCTTTTGTAGCAGAAACATAATCACAAGACTTACTTGACTTCTTTATTGCTGCCTAAAAGCTACAGTTGAAATCCGTCAGTTGAAGTATGTGCACTGCTTTGAAGACGCAAGCTGCAACTGCAAGACAAATGGTGGCAAATATATATATATATATATATATATATATCATATATATGTATGTATATATATATATACATATATATGATTGATATATATATATATAGAGAGAGAGAGAGAGAGATCACTTTTATATGTGGGTCTGGTTTTCCTGGGGGCCGATTGCTGCCCCCAGGGAAATCACACATGCACTGACAAAAGTGATATATTTATATATAGATCTCTATATAAATATATCTATCTACATGGATATATCTATAGATATATGTATATATATATATATATATATATATATATATATACTCATATATATATAGATCTATATATATATAGATCTATCTATAGATATATCCATGTAGATAGACATGGATTGATATATTTATATATAAATATATATATATATATATACATTTTGGGGTAGTTATAGGGTTTCCTTGGGTGCCAAAATGGCCCCCAGGGAAACCCTACAACTACCCAAAAAAATTGCCCTCACAGGGGGTCGCCCTGCCTATGGGCGACCCCCTGTCAATTTCTTTATATATATACTGTTTTTAATTTGCTCCTGGGGGTGGTGCGATCGCGCCCCCCCCAGGGGGCCCCAATATTGATATTTAAAAATACGGCCCGGGGGGGTATGGCCTGTTTTACTAGGGGGGCCGACCCCCCCAAGTGAAATCCCTGGTGTCTAGTGGCGTTTCCTTGCCCTCGATCGCAGCTGTGAGAGTCTCCCCTTTCATACAAGGCCTTCCCGAACGTGGGGAAGGCCGTTTGGGGCCGTTTTCCCCATCGGAGCAGGAAGAGGCCCTACAGCCGCTTCCTGCTCCGATGGGGAAAACAACAATGTGACGTCAGCGCATCACAAAGAGGCGGGTGGGGGGAGACACGGAAGCTCTGCCGTGTCTCCCAGGGTTTAAAAAAAAAAAAGAAAATCCTCAGGTGCGACGCACCCGAAGATTTTCTAACACCCTCCCTGGTGTCGCCCACTGGTCGTGACCTGCACCAGGGAGGAAGTGCGGGTGTCGGCCAGTGGCCGACGCCCGCATTAAAGGGGTTAACCTTGTTTTTTTCATTAAATGTAAATGTTTTTTTTATTTTTTAATAAAAATGTGTTTCAAATCGTAGTGTTGAGTGTCATGTAATTGAGTGTTGTTCCGTGCATTGTCATACAGTATAGTAAAGGACAGTGTTGTACAGTGTAATGTCATTGAGTGTATGTTGTAGTGTGGACTACAATAGAGCGTAATAGAGTTGAGCAGCAGTGCATATAGTAGAGTAAAGGGCCACATGTACTAAAATCAGGCTTAGCGACTCACTTATTGTGAGATTTAGCGACTCACAATTTGCAAGTCGCAAAACCTGATGTACAACAGTATCTCAGACACTGTTTGTAATTCGTAAATGGGTCGGAAGAGACCTGTCTCATTAATAATCATGAGCAGGTTGCAATTTTCAACCCATTTGGGAATGGCCACATTCAAAGGGATGGTGGCCTGCTGAGAGCAGCAGACCACTATATCTGTGACTGGTTTTTAAATAAAGCTGTTTTTTTAAGGCAGCCCATTTTCTTTTTGGGAAAATGGGATGCATTAAAAAAAAAAGTGAAAAGTTCCCTTTTCCCGCATTCCTGGTCGCACAACAATCATATATCCCCCTGCAAGTCACAATTTGGTTCAGACGCCCTTGCACGCCCCTTCCTAATAGTGAGTCGCTAAGCTAATTTGCGATTTGGTAATGGATTACCGAATTACAAAATGCTTTTTTTGGTCGCAAATGGCCCTATTCTGTGAACATTGGTGACCAAAAAAAAGTTATGTTCATGTGGCCCAAAGTGTTATGCAGTGTAGTGGTGAGGTGTGTCATATAGTGGACTGGAGTATTTTAGAGAGGAGTGGTGTGTTGGTCAGTGGAGTGATGTGTTGTACAGTACAGTTGAGTTCACACAATGGAGTATCACTGTAGTGTCATGGAAAGGAGTGTTGTGGAGTGAAGTGTCATTGAGTGACATAGGCCCTCATTATGACATTGGTGGTAAATCCCACTTACTGCCATGTTGACGGCTGCTAACTTACTGCTGCTGCCGCAGATATCCGTTCACCGTATTATGACACACACACACACCAATCCGTCAGTATTCAGCCACGTACACAAATCCACCACACGAAAGGTCATTGATAAACTGGCGGCATCAAAACCGACACTGTTACGCCAACAGAACTACACCCACCACATTAAGGGCCAGATGTAGTAAAATCTGATTTTGCGAATCGGAAATTGCAAGTCGTGCGACTCGCAATTTCCGATTCACAAAATCGGATGCAGAATGGTGTCTCAGACACCGTCTGTGAATCTCAATGGAGTCTCAAAGACCCACCTCATTAATATTAATGAGGTGGGTCGCATTTTGCGACCCCATTGAGATTCTCTGCACTCACAGGCATGGTGGCCTGCTGGAAACAGCAGACCTCCATGTCTGTGACTGCTTTTTAAATAAAGCATTTTTTATTTTTTTTTGGTATTGCAGCCCGTTTTCCTTAAAGGAAAACGAGTTGCAATACAAAAAAATAACGAAACCATTTGGTTTCGGTTTTTCAGAGTAGGCAGTGGTCCATTGGACCACTGCCTGCTCTGAAAAATCATTAATGGCGACATTCACAAAGGGGAAGGGGTCTTTTGCGAATGGGTTACCACCAGTGTGGCACTGGTGGTAACTGCGAATTGCTTTGCGACCGCGTTCGCAGTCACAAAGCAATTCTGCTTTGCGTGCGAGTCGCAAATAGGAAGGGAACACCTCTTCCTATTTGCGAGTCGCATTCCCATTTTGCGAGTCGGTACCGACTCGCAAAATGGGAATGAGCATCACGGTGTGCGTTTTGCATGGCGCAAACTGCGATCTTCGCTGTTTGCGCCATGAAAAACGCTTCCTACATCTGGCCCTAAGACCCACGAATAACCACGGTGGACATTCAACGCCAGTAAACCATTGGCTCTACATACGGTTACGCTCACAATGGACAACCATATCTAAAACAACACCATATTGGACAATTCAAACAAAACACACCTGACACCCATACAGACACCACACCCACACCACTATAAAACACACAGCAACATCACCCACAACCCTTTACAAACAACAATTACTAGCAGGAGATTGACACCAAGACCACTGACACAACTAGAGCCACACACTATTCACACCTATACACCACTCAGGCACTACACATCACACACCCAAACACATTACCCAACACACCCTCACCACCACACTTCACAGAACACCCATGACACCACAAAGACACCCATGTTTCACAGAGGAGGAGCTAAAGGTCATGGTGGAGGAAATTGTCAGGGTAGATCCACAGCTATTTGGCGCACAGGTGTAGCAGATATCTATAGCTAGGAAGATGAAGCTATGGTGGAGAATCGTGGACAGGGTCAACGCCGTGGGACAACACCCAAGAACTAGGGATGACATCAGGAAGAGGTGGAACGACCTACGGGGGGAAGGTACGTTCCATTGCAGCAAGATACTAGCTTGCGATCCAGAGGACTGGCGGTGGACCCCCACCTCCTCCCCCACAACTCACAGCATGGGAGGAGCAAGTCTTGGCAATACTGCATCCTGAGGGCCTGGCCAAAGCTAGAGATTGACTGTCCTCTGGTAAGTCAATCCTCTACTATTATCACCCCCTACCTGTATTCATCACATTCCTTCTCCCTCACTCCCATCACTCCACCACTCCCCACACACCCCACTATCACATCTCACTCATCCCAATGCCAAGCCCTGCATGCTGTACCAATGCATGGACACCACTCACAGCCCTGCATGGGCACTCATCACTAAAGCATGCACAGCATAGAGAATTAACTATCCCACCATACACTAACATACTCAAGTGAAAGCTGCCAGGGCAAATCCAACCAAAGAGGGGAAACCACAGATGTACAATATGTCAGACACAGAAACCATGACACATCAATTACAACCCCCCAGGTACCCCAGTCAAGGTCAGTGGAGAGGAGGTGCCAGAAATATCCAGTCCCCCAACTGAAGAGGCCCACAGTGATGACAGCAACTCTGGTCTTCAGGATCTGGATGACCTACCTGGCCCATCAGGGACCACTGGACAGCCGGTTACTCAGGCCCAGTTACACACCACCACAGAGCCTCCGCCATCAGAAAACACCACCGCAGCACCCACCAATTGTACCTATACCTTTATCCCCAGGACACATCAAACAGAAGTGTGTCCACCTCTACAGGGACCCCAGGCCACACCTCGCACACAAGACAATCAGGGACCTGGAGTCAGTGGCAGTTGGCACACCGTTCAGGGGTCAGAGGCACAGGCCAACAGGGAAACTGGGAGGACTGCTGTGAACAAGGGGGGACAGGCCCAGGGAACCGACTCTCCAGCAGGCCCTCACAGAGATCCTGGGAGCTTATCAACATTCCCAGGACACGATGGGCCAGATCCTGGACAATGTGCAGGAGAACAGGCGGCTTCAGGGGGGACAGTACCAGGGGATCCGGGAGGACTTGCACGCCATCAACAAAACCCTGATCTCCATTGCAGGGGTGCTGGCAGACATGGCCAGCATTATGAGGGAGGCAGTCTCACACCAGCGGGCCCCTGCCACTAGCCAGACATCTAAACAGCCTTCCACTTCCGCTGCTGCTAGTGGCCAGGAGGCCCCGCCACAGGACTCACAGTCCGCCAGCACCCCTCCCACTGCAGAAGGTGAACCACCCTGCAAACGTTATCTGCGATCCAGACAGAAGCTAAAGACACTTGCCAAGACCCCGCCAAGAAATGAGACTCTCCTGATTGTCACCCTTGTGTCCCACTCTGTCACCCTGTCCGCATTGAACTGCCTTTGCTCCTCTTCCTATGTCCCCATGGACAATGGACCTGTGCTACAAACAGACTGGAAAAATACCCTGGACTTTCCACCATCATCACCCCATCCCATTGCACTTGCCCCTCCAAATATTAGCACTTCAATAAACACCCTTTGAAAAACAAGAGTTTTGGAGTATGTCATGTATATCAAATGTGTTTTCATTGTAACAGGTACAAAAAATGCTGGCCGCAGTGATCACACCAGGAGTATATGTCAGGTCACCAACATCTGCAAAATGAATTGTCAGAGGGAACAGTAAGTGGGCCTAGAAGTTGAAAATATGAGCATGCCATTGACACACAAATTAAAACAAATGTAATTGAAATGTGAAGTAACACTGTCCAACCTGTGTGTCATTGGAAGTATTGTCGGTTCACATATGTTCTGTTGTCCTCATCCTCATCCTCTGCCTCCTAATCCTCACTGTCCACAGGGCCTACTGCTGCCACACCGGCATCTCCAGCCTCCTCCTCCTGCAGGAATAGGACATGGAATCTGAGGGCCAGGTTACACATCATGCAGCATGCCACCACTATCTGGCAGACCTTCTTTGGTGAGTAGCACAGGGATCCACCTGTTAGATGGAGACACCGGAATCTGGCCTTCAGGAGGCCAAAGGTCCTTTCAATTGTCCTTCTGGTTCAACCATGTGCCTCATTATAGCATTCTTCTGTCCTTGTCCTGGCATTCCTCACAAGGGTCAGCAGCCATGATAGGTTTGCGTAACCAGAGTCACCTGAAAATATTGAGGGACAATAGTTAGCCACAAACTATCCTATATGGCCCACATCATACCCATACACCAACATATACTGGGTGGGAACCAGGGCTCACCTATTAGCCACACCCTGTGCCTCTGTAGTTGGCCCATCACATTTGGGATGCTGCTATTCCTTAGGGCAAAGGCATCATGCACCGACCCAGGATACTTAGCATTGACGTGGGAGATGTACTGGTCCACCAAGCACACCATCTGAACATGCATAGAATCGAAACTCTTATGATTCCTGAACACCTGTTCATTCTGGTTGGGGGCAAAAATGCAATATGTGTTCCATCAGTCGTCCCAATCATGTTGGGGATGTGTCTCATTGCATAGAACTCGGCCTTCGCTGTGGCCAAATCTTCAACCTGGTGGAAAACAATATAGCTGCACCTGTGTTTTATCAGGGCAGACAACACTCTTGTCAGCACTATTGAGAACATTGGCTGTGACATTCCTGCTGCCAAGCCCACTGTCACTTGGAAAGAACCAGTTGCCAGGAAATGGAGTAAAGATAGCACTTGCACAAAGGGGGGGATCCAGGTGTGGTGACAGATAGCAGAAATCAGATCAGGCTCCAATTCAGCACACAGCTCTGTGATTGTGGCCCTGTCAAGTCTATAGGTGAGGATAATGTGCCTTTCCTCAAGTGTTGCCAAGTCCACCAGGGGTCTGTACACGGGGTATGTCTCCATCTCCTATTCATCCACAGCGTTAGGAATCTAAGGGACACAAGAGCGAGGATCTGGTCGCAAATTGAACAATGGAGCTACAACATAACTTTGCATCCTGTAAACATGTAATGGGTCATTGTGATTTGTCCAGTATGTGCTAATATCTCCTGTGATGCAGCATTATTCCAAGGCCTGCCCCCCCACCTTGAAATGGCGCCCACCTGTCCTGTGTTGAGGGACACATGGAAGTAAAGTAATTCCGCTGACGTTGTAAACCGTTGCAGGAGGAGGTTGGGAACAGCTGTGCAACTCCTCATTGACTAACATTGGGCCCTATGGGTTGCAGTGGCCAATGGTGATCTACGCCGGCAGTGACGGTATGCACCGCCGTGGATGTGACCGCCATTTTCTATCTGATTCCTCACTTGTTACCTGACCTTCCATAGGAGAGGACCTACACTGCATGTGCTGTTGTGACCTGTGTCTGGAACCTACCATGGCCAGTGTGACCGGGGAAAGGGCCCCAGCCTTCACTTCAGAGGAGTTGGAGAGACTTGTGGATGGGCCTCCAGACCAACAGGTGAGTACACTGTGAGCACGATGCATGTGGCATGAATACATGGGGTTGTGTGTGTGAAGGCCTTATGTAAGGGAGGGTGGGTGGATGTCCTCTTGGCGGCGTACAGGTTGTATGCTGGGCCATATGTGTGTAAATGGTGATGTGAAGGCAGAACTGTTTGTCTAATGGACTTTTCCTGTGTGTATTGCCTTTGCAGGTCAGCGCCCATCAAACGAAGGGTATATGGCGTGCCATCGCCAAGGAGGTGCGGAACCTGGGGGTCTATGACAGGTGTAGCACCCACTGTCGCAAATGGTTGGAGGACCTGAGATGCTGGGCACGGAAGACGGCGGAGGCCTAGCTTGGGCTGGCCTCTCAAGGAGGAAGGGGTGCCCGTCTTACCCTGATCCTCCTGATATTCTGCATCCTGGCGTTTGCCTATCCTGAGCTGGATGGGAGCTTGAAGGCATCACAGCAGCCACAAGGGGGTGAGTACAGATTCAGAATCATGACTTTGCGCACGTTAAGGTGTGACCTGGGTGGTGGATGTGGGTCTGTGGGTGCCTCTAGGCCAGGGCGAACATGGCAGGGTAGGTTCCATGATGGGCAAGCTCAGATGCACTCCAACCCCAATAATGCTAGTGAGCATCTACTACTGGGCAAGGTCCTGTGGGTTTCAGGTGTGCAGCTAATGGCATTAGGCATTGTACCAATGGCCTGGTGACTAGCATTGTTGCTGGCCTAGTTTATAGGCCTGTTCCCTGTGAGTTGTGTACGCCAAAGGTGGTGTTGTTGCTGGCATTGACCAAGTGTATCCTCTGTCTCTTCCCCACCCTTTTTGTTTTGTCACCCTATCCGTGTGTATTAGCATAATCCGGCGGAGGAGCAGAGGCACCAGCGATGGAGGGAGCTGCATCCCACATGGGACTGGCGGATGAATCCACTGACGGTGAGGGCACCAGTGGGACAGAGGGCGAGGGGAGCACCACGACAGAGACAGGAGGGAACAGTTCTGACAGCGATACCTCCTCTAATGGAAGCTCCCTGGCGGTGGTGGACACATCTGTGCCCACCCCAACTACAGGTACAGCCGCCACCCTCTGTACCACCACCGCCCTCCCAGCAGCCCCTCAGCGAGTTTCCTGTGCCCGTTCACCCAGAAGGGTGGGCATCTCCTTCGCCCCAGGCACCTCAGACCCTGCCACAGTCAGCCTTGCTGCCCTCAGTGAGGAGGCTATTGACCTCCTGAGATCCCTCTCTGTTGGGCAGTCAACCATACTGAATGCCATCCAGGGTCTAGCAGGGCATTTGCAACAAACAAATGCATATCTGGAGGGCATTCACTCTGGCGTGGCGGCCCAACAGAGAGCATTCCAGGCTCTGGCCAACTCACTGATGGCAGCCATTGTCCCTGTCTCTAGCGTCCCCCCTCCAACTTCCTCTACCCAGTTCCATTCCCCTCAACCCCAGCCTATCCCAAGCACACCTTCAGACCAGCATGCACCCAAATCAACACACAGAAGGGGCTCAGGCAAACACAAGCACCACACTTCATCCCACAGGCACTCACACAAGCACCATCCACATGCAGACACACCAACATCCACTGCCTCCACTGTGTCCCCCTCCTCCTCATTGTCCACCTCCCTCCCAGTTGTGTCTCCACTCACACCTGCATGCATTACATCATCATCCACTACCTCCACCACCAGCACACCTATCACAACACACCCCTCACTGGCAGTCACCACCCCCACATCCATGCACACATCCCCTGTGTTCTCCCCTACTGTGTCTGTGCCCCCTCCTCCCAAAGAACACAAATGCAAGCACTCAGACACCCAACAGCCATCCACCTCACAACAGCATCCAGCCCATGCACCTGCACCCAAACACAGCAGACAGACACCTCCTACAACCACTCCCTCTTCCTCCACTCCTAAACCTTCACCCTCTTCCAGCACACAGGGTCCCTAAAAGGCTTTTCCTTGCCAGCCTTGACCTATTCCCTGCCCCTCCCCCGTCCTTCACCACGGGCCAGGGTGGGCAGAACCCAGGCCAGCACCTCAGCAGGTGTGAGAGGCTCAGGGAGGCACCAGTCAGCACAGCCAGTGTGCCTGCACCACCTGCCAAGGGCAAGAAGCGGCCGCCAGCTAGCAAGGGCAAGAAGGGGACACCAGCCAGCAAGATGAAGGAGGCACCACCAGCCAGCAAGGGGGAGGAGGCACCACCAGCCAGCAAGGGGGAAGAGGCACCACCAGCCAGCAAGGGGAAGGAGGGAACACCAGCCAGCAAAAGGCAGGAAGGGAACACCAGCTGGCAGAAGCAAGGAGGCACCACCATCTGCTAAGGGCAGGAAGGGGACAACAGCTGCCAAGGCCAATGTAAAGGGAACTGACGCCGCAGGCAGGACTGATCTGGTGCCTAGGGAAAACAACACCAGCCATGGCACTTCAGCCATCTGATGCTGCAGGGGAAGGGCTGGAGCCTCCTCCCACCACTGGCAGCACCGCCACCTGAAACACCAGCAGCATCACTGCCAGCAGCAGCAGCCCCAGTGGGCAGCCGTCCGAGGCTGCAGGGGAAGGGCTGGAGCCTTCTGCGCTGCTGGCAGCACCGCCACCTGCACTACCAGCAGCACCACTGGCAGCAGCAGCAGCCCCAGTGGGCAGCCATCCGAGGCTGCAGGAGAAGGGCTGGAGCCTCCCCCCACCACCGGCAGCACCGCCACCTGAAACCCCAGCAGCATCACTGCCAGCAGCAGCAGCCCCAGTGGGCAGCCATCCGAGGCTGCAGGGGAAGGGCTGGAGCATTCTGCACTGCTGGCAGCACCGCCACCTGCACTACCAGCAGCACCACTGGCAGCAGCAGCAGCCCCAGTGGGCAGCCATCCGAGGCTGCAGGAGAAGGGCTGGAGCCTCCCCCACCACTGACAGCACCGCCACCTGCACTGCCAGCAGCAGCAGTGCCAGCAGCAGCAGCCCCAGTGGGCAGCAGTCCGAGGCTGCAGGGGAAGGGCTGGAGCCTCCCCCCACCACTGACAGCACCTCCACCTGCAGCGCCATTGCCATCCACTGAGCAGCCATCACCGTCGGCGAGCAGTGTGTTGTCATGCCTCCATGGGCTGTAGTGCGTCCTAGCCCCTGCAACACCTGTAGGTGTGACACCCAGGTGAGAGACTGTGACCTTGCACCATCCACGATCAGCATCACAGGGCACAAGACCCCCTTCAGAACCAGTGGAAAAAGGCATCCACTCACCCCCTCCTTGCCAGGATGAAGCACACTGGGCACAAAGCTCCTTCCAGAACCAGTGGAAGATGGCATCCACTCACCCCCTCCTTGGCAGGATGAAGCACACTGGCCACAAAGCCCCCTCCAGAACCAGTGGAGAAGCTATCTACTTAAGAGACTGTGGCATTGCACTCCCCAGGACCAAGCAGTGGGCAAACCACCCTCTTGAGAGACTGTAGCTTTCCACTCCCCAGGATCAAGCAGTGGGCAAACCACCCACTTGAGAGACTGTGGCTTTCACTTCCCAGCACCAAGCAGTGGGCAAACCACCCACTTGAGAAACTGTGGCTTTGCACTTCCCAGGACCAAGCAGTGGGCAAACCACCCACTTGAAAGACTGTGGCCTTTCACTCCCCAGGACATAGCAGAGGGCATGTAGTCCCCTCCAGGAGAAGTGGCATTGTACCATCTTCCGGCTGAGGTGTCCCCCCATTTCCCATCCCCCTGAGGTGCCTGTGTGTTTTCAAATTGATGCCCCTGAAGTGTTCTCTCCGTATTGAGGCAGGAGTCGCGTGTGGCCTTGACCTATGTGTTATGGCCCTGTGGGCCAAGGACATTTTGGAGTGGGCATTGTCCCCCCATCTGCACATATTGTACATACTGTTTAGGGCTTTAAAGAAGTATTTATCTAAGTTTGTAGTATTACACTCACTTTAATCAATTCCTTTTGTCCTTGCAATATTCCTGAAGGTTACGGGGTGTATATGTGATGTTGTTGCATCTGTTTGCGTGTATGGTGTTGGGGGTGGGGGTGTTGAGTGTTGCGTTTGTGTGTCACTCTCTTTTTTCTCTCCCCCCTCCTTTGTGTGCTAGGTGTAGTACTCACCTTGGTCGTCTTCGCCGCCATTCGTGTTCTGGTGTAGTAGGAGGTAGACCAGCATTGGGAAAATGTGCAGTTCGGGCTCCATGGCGTCATGGTTCTTCCTTGTGTGTCGAGAGGTGAGTTGTTTCCCTTCTATGTACTGTTTCCGCCGCGCTTTTGATGGCGTTGGTACTGCCCAGAAAAGGTGTCGGATTGGTGTGCCATAATAGAGTGGGTGGTACATTGTCTTCCGTCTGGCTGTTGGCAGTTACCGCTGCGGTGTTTGTTGCTACCGCCATGGCAGTCGGAGAGTTAAAGTGGTTGTATGTGTTGGCAGTTTCCGCCGTGGTCATAAATCCATTTTTCTTACCACCGGCTTATTGGCGGTATTACCGCCACTTTATCACCGACCGCCAGGGTTGCAATGAGGGCCTTTGTCTGCTTTTTTCAGGATTGCGTTAATTACTGTGTATGAGAGTTGCTACTTTTCTAGCTTTGACTGGTCTATTTGGCATCAAATGTTCTTTGTAGGTAGTGTGACCAAGACTTCCTCTCTGATTTAAAGACATTCTGAAGAATTGCTTTCAGGGACATAGGTGGCACCTTTATAATCCTGTAGTAGTTGCCATACTGTCCCAAGTTTGGCCCTATAAACCAAATTCCAGCCTAACCTGGCAGACGCGTATCTATGATGGAAATTTCTAAACCCTTTTGTAAACTTTAAGTTGGAATTTTTCCATTATTTTGACGAATTGGCTTGGGTAGGCTTCATGGCCATATTTGATCGTCGGGGGGACTATTGCTTAAATTGTGTCTCTCATTGTGTCTGTGGAATGGCTTCCAAGTGAGTTATTCATTTGGCAGTTTCTGATGATTATTAATTCTGCCTTTGCTTATGGACTTCTCAAGTGTGTTTTTACTCCTCCCTTTGAAGATAGACAGATTCTGTAGAAATTATACGATTCAGCGCTTTGAATTGTTTAGTGGACCAAGGCTTCTGACATTATCTATTTTCTTAAGTGTTTTGCAGAGAGTTAATACTTTGGTCTTTGAGCCATTTGCCATAATTATTTTGGTCAAACTGTATTTGTAGAGGGTGTTGAGTGCTTTCTGGATCCCTATTCTGCAGTGATCCAGCAGAACAATGTTGTCTTCATGCTATAATATCGTGACTTTGGTGTCTTCAAATTTTCACAGAATTAGGTTGGCCTCTTTCAATGCCAAGCACATATCAGCTGTGTACTGATTGAATAATAAGGGAGCATCCATGCACCCTTACTTTAACCCATTATCTGAGCTAATTTTCCTTGTGACCACAACATGCGATAACTTGACCCTCATTCAGGTTGAGATGTATAATGATATATTTGCGTGAAGTAGGTTGTTTGGAATAACCAACCCTCTGATTGTCCTTCATAAGTCATACCTGTCTACTGAGTAACATGCAGCAGAGTAGTCAACAAAAAACACATAGGGGGAGCTGCTTCTGGTTAGTGGCCTGGTGAATTATATAAGAGAGTCTGTTATTGAGAAATTTATCCTGAAGCCAGTTTGGCAGAATCGGTTTATCTCATTTGCCTCGCTCCATTGCTCTAGTTCTTTCAAGAGGATCGAGGCATAAGCTTTTGCTTCGATGTTAAGAAGGGCAATAAGGTGGTAGTTTGGTGGGTTCTCCTAGGTCGCCCTTCTTAAATAAGGGGTGCCAAATCGAGCCCCTCCATCTCTCCTGGAAGGTCTGGGTCGATAAGCAAGAGTGATACAATGAAAGGAGTAATGCTGACCACAAGTCACTGTTGTCTTTCTAAACCTGGGCTGGGATGCCATTGGGGCCTAGGGCACCGGAGGTTCTGATTTTCCTTAGGATTTTTTAGATGTCTTTGGTGGTTGGCAACACCTCTAAGTTTCAATAAGAGTGCCTGGTATGTTTAAATCATTGTTACTTGCCGGTTTTGCACCCTATAGGTTTTTTACATGAGGTATCCAGAGGTATTTGTCTGTTGCATTTATTTTTTGTCCTTCCCAGCATGTTTTGTTTCTAATGTATCTCCATAACTCACTTGACTCTGTTTTGCGTATTAGTCTATCTACGTGCAGCCACTCTTTGTCCACTTGCTCGCAGTTTGCCAACCAAACCAGCTGTTTATGTTGTTTATGTAATGACTGCTGTCTTAATTGTATTTCTGTTTTGCTTGTTTTTTTACTCATTTTTGACTCACTTTTTGAAGCCTTTGTACATTCTGTTTACCTTCAGTTATAAGGCGCATTTTTGGTAGGTGTCCTTTGGGACACTGATGAGTTACCCAGGGCATGGTGGATTTCTTTATTACTTTTATCCCAGTTATTCAATTGTTAATTGCCAATTTGGTTTTTAAGGTAGGAGCCTCTAGGCGATTTCCAAGTTTTGAATCTCTACATGCACACTGGACTCCATTTTATTCTCCTGGTTAGCTGCTGGTTTTCATCACCAGATGAGATGCCCACTGTCTTCTGGCATTTATGCTTGTTGTACTTGCTTTCATAGTACTGAGAAGAGAGAAGTGATCACTCTTGTGTACCATTGGAACTTCGAAGTTTTCTAAGGACTCAATTATTTTATTAGTAGAGAACACATAGTCAAAAGGGCTTATTCCCTTTAAAGTTTTTTTAGAAATTTTTAAGTCGCTGATTTATTTTCTAATGTTTGCTATCTGCTATCCAGTGCTAAACTGCAAATGCCCCATGGGCAGGGTGCAGTGTATTTTTAAGGTAGGACATATACTAATGTGTTTTATATGTCCTAACAGTGAAATGCTGCCAAATTCATTTTTCACTGTTGCAAGGCCTATCCCTCTCAAAGGTTAACATGGGGGCGGCCTTTAAATATGATTAAAGCATAGATTCCCCTTGGGAGCGGATAGACATGTGGAGTTTGGGGTCTCTGAGGTCACAATTTAAAAATACATCTTTTAGTAAAGTTGATTTTAATATTGTGTGTTTGAAAATGCCACTTTTAGAAAGTGAGCGTTTTCTTGATTAAATTATTCTGTGACTTTGCCTGTTTGTGGATTCCCTGTGTGTGTCAGTTTGACAGTTTGGAGGTTCGCACCTCTCTCTTGACAGTGACACAAAGGGAGCTGGGGTGTAGCCTGCATTTCCTGATAAGCCATCGGTGCTATGAGGGGGGAGGAGTGGTCATTCACACCTGAAAGGGCTGTGCCTGCTCTGACCCAATGCAGTCTCCAGCTCCCTGGTGTGTGTCTGGGGCCTGGCCTGGGCAAGGCAGGATTTCACAAACAAAAGAGATTTTTCTTTTAAGTAAGCCTACTTCAAAGGGCAAAATATGTATAAGAAGGGCACCCAAAACCACAGACTTTAGATCACTTCTTGAAATCAGGAGGAACTTCTGCCTGGAGAAGAACTGAGGAAGCAGAGCTGCCCTGCCTGTGCTTTGTGGAGCTATTCTGCAGTTGCTGCTTCTGCCAGAGCTAGGGGACAGAGACTGGACTTTGTTGTGCATTCCTGCTTGTGAAGAACTCTCTAAGAGCTTGCAACAGAGCTTGCCACCTGTTGTTGAAGTCTCAGGACCGTTAAAGAGTTCCCCTGCTAGCACCTGGACTCTCTGCTAGGACCCCTGCCCTGCCAAGTGGTGCCCTATCCAGTTCCTGGGGCCTTGACAGGTGAGGCTGGCAGACCAAGGTTGGGAATCCACGCGCAGACCACCGTGCGGGGAAATGTCTGATGGAACATCCTGAGCACGGCTGAAAAACAACACCTGCAGGGTGGCTGGAAAACTGACACATGCGGCTGGAGAAACGACGCAGGGAATTGCTGATGGAGGCTGCAACGACGCAACATCGCTGGGTGTGGAAAAAGATTGCAAGCCTGCCCGGACCCCAGGTGTTTTGTCCGGATCACCGCATCTCTCTCATGCGGGGAAAGAAATGGCGCATGCCGATCGGACTGGAGAAAGAGAAACTACCTCACTTGCGGGTAAGAAATCGACACACCGCTTACCTTTTTCGACGCACACTCGCCCGTTTGTGTTATTTTTGACGTTACCCAGGTACTTGTCAACGCTAACAGTGTTAGCCTTGTTTTCTCAAGGATTTAAGACTCTTTTTGCATTTTATTAATACCTTGACTTCTGTATGGTGGATTTTTGTCATTTTGGTCTTGTTTTGTTTAGATAAATATTTCCTATTTTTCTAAACTGGTGTTGTGTCATTTTGTAGTGTTTTCATTAAGTTTTTGTGTGTTTTGGTACAAATACTTTACACCTAGCACTCTAAAGTTAAACCTGCCTGCTCGTGCCAAACTACAAAGGGGGTGAGCGGGGGTTAGCTGAGGGTGATTCTCTTTTACCCTGACTAGAGTGAGGGTCCTTGTTTGGACAGGGGGTAACCTGACCGCCAACCAAAGACCCCTTTTCTAACATTGTTTTTACTGGACCATTGGAGGGCAAGCTTCTAATCTGTGATCATTGAGGTTAAAACCTCTGGTAGCGTACATAGCTGGTGGGTGATAGACACATGTTGATTTTCTCCTTTCAGCTCTGCTTGTGCTTTGCTCCCTTTACTCCAGGACATCAACTTTGCTCTCCATCTTGGCAATTGACATTGCTAAGGTGTGGATCAGATCCAGTTGTAGCTCAAGTTGGTCGAACTGCTAGATCATTTGGCTGTGAGGTAGTTTCATCACTTCTTCCACAGGTGTAACATGCTCTGCTGTCGTGACCCTGTGTACAGCTTCAATCAAGGTTCCCAATTTCCTCAGATACATTCTCCCTGGGACTATTCTTCCCTCTCTGGTACCTGGTGATTGCACATTGGCCTTATGAACTCCGGAGGTGTGCACCTGCATAGTTGTTGTAAATGAAGTTTCGTGGGCAACTGTGTGCATTCTATTTGTTTTTTTAAATATTTTTTATTGATTTTATGTTCCAGTTATGTAATACAAGTTGGACAATTTTCAACCACAGGATAACCCAGTGCAATATCTGGTATCTAAACCATTTAACAATCACAAACCCCCCCGATAAGCACAAGACGGAACACTTCCAGTTTTACAGTATCATTTCTAACTGCACCCGCCATGAGTTTACCCTTTGCTATTTATCTTATAAAGGTATTCGCTCGTGACCAGTGTGGGCCCTATTTTGCGTGCGTGAGTTCCCTGGCTGACTAACGGGGGCTCCATTCAGAATAATAAGTGCAGGCAGCTTCCCAAGTTTTCTACTCCTCGTGTGTCGCTGGTACTTCAGTGACGGGGATTTGACGGATTGTTGCTACAAGAGAGGGGGAAAGGGGTGATGCGCATGTGCTGTGGTGCCTGGGTGCCCTATGGGTTTTATTTCTGTAGTGGGAGATGCAGGGTGATTTGTGTCGTAATTATTGCAAGTGTGTGTTCCCACGTTCAAGGGGGCATCTCATCGTTTTTGGCCTCCAATTTTGTAACAGATCTTCCCAGGTGGTGCACCCTGTGTGTTGTCGCCCCTCGCGTACCATTCTTTTTAGTACCCGATGTTCAGTGCGAGCCCAACGTAATATTGGAGAGTGCCAGGATTTCAGGTCGGGAGCCTTGGGGGCTTTCCAGTATATCGCTATTAGTCTTTTGTACATTAAAAAGGCTAGGTCTGTAAACTTGTGTAGGTATCTTTGTCTTTTTGGTCTCTTTCTCACACCCAATAGGCAGGACCTGGGTTCTGCTATCAATGCAAGCCCCGTTAACTCGGATACCTCCCCTACCACCTCCACCCAGACCGTTTGTATATTAGGGCAATCCCATACCATATGATAGAAGGGTGCTGACGGTGTTTTGCATCTTGGGCATACTGGCTCAGAGTCGGGAAACATACGCTTCAATCTGGCTGGGGAGAGATATGTTTGATGCATGAAATTGAAGTGAGTGTACCTAAATCTGGGATTCCTTGACACGCCGCGGGTGTGGGACAAGGCTTTTGGCCAATCTGCCTGTGGGATCGGGGTGGGGAGGTCTGCGTTCCAACTCCCCCAGGCTTTCCCCGCCTGTGGTTCGGGAGTCTTGTTGAGGGTTTTGTATAGGTTAGATATTATTTTTATTTGGTCAATATATTGTAAAAGCTGGTGGATTATTGGGGAAATCGCTGGTTCCAAAATACCTGCCCCCCATATTTTCCTTATTTCGTGGCATACGGCGTGGTATGTCAGGAACTGACCCGGGTTTATCTCCGTGAGGGCCTGGAGAGCCTCAAACGACATTAATTTGCCATCCTCAAAACAATCTCCTACTGTCTGTATTCCTTCCTCACTCCACACCTTCGCAGCTTGCATTCCGGCTGCTGTCCCCACCAATAAATAGTTGAGTGGTATGTGTGGGGAGTAAGGAAACTTATCCGCTCCTTTTTGCACATATTTAGCCCAACACACATGCGCAACTGCAAGCAGTGGGTTGACCTGTTCCGTTTTGGGGGGCTTAGATGACAGCCAATTTATGAGGGGGGTCCCGTTCCGCCGAGGCTCTAGGCTCATGGGTTCTGCCTGCTCTGGTCTGTGGATCCAATATTGGACCCACGGAAGTTGTGCGGCTGCATAGTATCTTTCAAAATTAGGAGTTCCCAGGCCGCAGTTATCTAGCGGGCGTTGCAGCGTGGTTAGTGCCACCCGTGCTCTGCAACCACCCCAGATGAGCTGCAGTAGAGCTGTGTTTAAATTGCCGAAAAAGCTTTTGGGAATAGTTATCGGCAGGGCCGCAAAATAATATAGCAGTCTAGGTAGGATCAACATGTTGGCAATTGCCACCTTGCCGGGTGGCGAGAGCGGGAGCTTATTCCAGAATTGCAGGGAGCCTTTTATGGAGGTTAGCGCCCTCCCCAAATTCCCGTCTCTTAAATCTTCTGTGTCATGATATATGTTTATCCCAAGATATTTAAATGTTGTCGGGCACCACTTTAAGTGCCCTAGCTTAGGGGCATCCTGATTATTGGGAGCCCTCTTTGCCAGGGGAAACACACAGGACTTCTCCCAATTTACCACAAGGCCTGACAGGCTTCCAAATTCAGCCAATAAGGATATTACAGAGGGAATAACTGCACAGCCGTTCCTGATATGTATTAAAGCATCATCTGCATATAATGAGACCGTGTGGTATAACCTGTTTCTGATTATTCCCCATTCATGTTCCATGAGGCGTATTCTTGCCAATAGCAGTTCCATTGCTATGGCAAACAATAACGGGGATAGGGGGCAGCCCTGCCGTGTCCCCCGGGAGATCAGGAAACTATCAGAAATCACCCCGCCCGTCTTCACCCTTGCACTTGGGTTGGAATACAGTGTCCGGACCCAACGGATGAAATTAGGACCTATTCCCATGCGAGCCATCGTAGCCAACAAGAAATCCCACTCCAGCGTATCAAAGGCCTTTTCTATGTCTAGTGAGAGCACCATTTCCTCTTTTGCATCACGGGGGGTGTCCCCCGTTATGCTCAGCAGTCTGCGAATATTAAGGAAGGTGTTACGCTTTGGGATGAAGCCGTTTTGATCTGTGTGTATCAATGAGTGCATGTGGGGGGCTAATCCATTAGCTAATATTTTGCAGTCTGTATTTAGAAGCTATAGTGGTCTATAGGATTTGACATCCGTATGGTCTCGGCCCTGTTTAGGGAGTACCACTATCACAGCTTCCCTTTGGGATATAGGTAGGCTTTCTTTAGTCCACGCCTCTATGAACATTCCTAGCAAATGGGGTTTCAGGCTGGGTAGATAAGCTTTATAATATTCCGAGGGGAGGCTATCTGCCCCAGGCGCTTTGTTCCTGGGCAGCTGTGCAAGGGCTAGTTCTATTTCTTCTGTTGTTATGGGGGATTCAATTATATCTCTATCTGTTTGTGATAGTTGGGGCAGGAGGGAGTCCGCAAGAAAAGCCTCAAGTTGTGTAGCTGTGCATGAGGTGCGTTTAGTGTATAAGTTTGAGTAGTAATTCCTAAACGTCTCGTTTATTTCTACTTGTGTAGTAGCCATCTCTTGCGTACCCGCACGGATGGCACCTATCGGAGCTTGCTGTCTATCTTCACGGAGTAGCCATGCTAGCATTCTGCTTGATCTATCTCCTTCCGTTTGCAACCTAGTTAAGTAGTAGTTATAGTCGTGACAGCGAAGTCTGCTATCTACATCATTATATTTTGAGCGCTTTTCTTTGAGGACGGTGTTGGAGATTTCCCCTAGCGCTACCGCTTTTTCCGCTGTTCTTAGCTCCTTCTCTAGTTTGCTAATCTCTGCCTGTAAGGAGCGTCTCACTCCCCACGTAGTGGATATACATACTCCTCGTGCTACTACTTTATGGGCGTCCCACTCTGTCGCCCGAGTTGTTGCAGACATAGCGTTTATTTCCCAGTATTGGCTTATAGATTTCCCCAATATTTCGGTGAATGCTTGGTCTTGTAAAGCCTCCGCCTGGAATCTCCAAGTGGGGACTGCCTGACGTGTCCTACCCCTGTTCAGTATTACTCTCAAAGGCGCATGATCCCAGAGCGTCTTTGCTAAGTATTCAGATTCAGTGACCAGTGACCCTATTTCGCGAGTGCCCCATATTATGTCTATTCTAGTATGAGTGTTGTGTGGTACTGAGTAAAATGAATATTCTTTTTGTTCTGGATGACCTAGTCGCCATATGTCATGGAGTCCCATAACGTTTGCCCATTCCTGCAGGGGACCTATGGGTTTCCTATTGGTTAGTGAGCTCGAATAGGCACTGGTTCTATCCAATACTGCAGATGGGGTACTATTGAAATCACCACCCCAGATGGCTAGGGCCATGGGGTGGGACAACAATGTTGGAGTGAGAGTGGTAAGAAAACCCATGATGCCACTGTTTGGAGCGTATACCCCGACCACCGCCATTTGTCTGCCATCTAGTCTGCCTTCCACAACAACGTATCTCCCACCCTGATCTATCTTGTGTGATGTCAAAAGGAATGGAACTCCTGCCGCTATCCAGATCAACACCCCCCTTGCGAAGGCCGAGTATGTCGTGCCTATCAACTGACCACCCCATTTCGTGCGCAGGTCGCGTAGGTCCCCCTCTAACATGTGTGTCTCTTGCAAAATAGCAATATGTACTCCTAGTCGTTTGAGTCGAGCGTGCACTCTGGCCCGTTTACTCAGCGCCCCAAGACCCCTGATATTCCATGTTACTATGATATACTGGTTTTTAGTATTATGGCGGGAAGACATCATATGGAATTCTGAGGGTGCATTGCTGTGTTAAGGATCTGGGCTCTAGAATTGGCCCATCTGGTCACTGCCTTTCTGTAGCTGGTATTTAAATATAGCTGGCGCAGGTGATCATTTTGTGCATTAAGTGATTCCGAAGCTTGCGTTTCTACTAAACTATTAACCCCAACTCCCCTTATTAAACCCCCTATACTACTTTCAACTACTGTGAAACTACAAAACTTAAAAATACGTGAAATAACCCATATCCAGTTGGATTTACATAGTGGGATTCTCATATCGTACAGATGTGGCTCTTATAAGGGACTCACATCTTTCCGCGGACTTAGTCCGCTGATATCGTCAGGCGCCCCACCTAGGCATGAGTTTATTCCCTCTGGCCCTGCCCGCCAATCGTATTCCGCCCCCGTGTGCCCCCAATCCCTTAGCTTAGCGTTTATGTCAAAGATACATATTGTTGGAGGCACATTGTCCCCACGCCTCGGCGGTGCCACAAAGTCTCTGCAGATTTCCAGGTTTCAAGCATCGACGCTGGTGGTCTCACTGGGCGTGTGTGTATAGTTTTAAAGTTTGTCAGCGGTTCTGGGGGTGACCTTTGGCCCACCTAGTTCTCCTGTTAACGTGGATGTGGAGCTGGCCGTGTCTGAGTCCGATCCCGGCTCTGGGGGTTTCCTAGCTATTGCACTGTGACTTTGCATGTGTAACGGCGTCTCTTATAGCACTTTTGCTCTTTCTTCTGCTGCTTGCCAGTCATTGGGCTGGCCTCTGGTGCGTCTTTTGGATCGCTTCCTAGCAGCAGGAGTTTGCCATTTCTCATCCCCTTCCTTGTCTTCCCGGGGGTGTGCTAGGCCCTTGGCATGTAGCCATGTCCAGGCATCTTCGGGGTTTGTGAATATATGGGTGCGGTCCTCCATTACTACCCTTAGTTTGGCAGGGAAGAGCAAGGCATATTTTATGTTGTGTTCCCATAGGCGTTGCTTAATTTTGATGAAAGAATTGCGTTGGTTCTGCACCTCTTGTGTAAAGTCTGGGTATGCGTTAATGTTCGAGTCTTCATATTTGAATGGTCCTTTACTGCAGAATTGTTGCAATATTGCATCTCGATCTCTGTAGTTCAAAAATCTAGCAATCAATGGCCTGGGGGACTGGCCGGGGACCGGGGATCTACCCGGAATTCTGTAAGCCCTTTCAACTGAAAAAAACTTAGATGGAGCCCCATTTAACACCTCCTTGATTAGCCACTGCTCTAGGGAAATTTCTGATTCCGGTTGTCGCATATTTTCTGGAAAGCCCAGAAACCTCACATTATTGCGGCGCGCCCTGCTCTCCATTTCCTCCGATCTCCTCCAGAGTACCTTCAGCTCCTCATCCATGCGCTGGATCTGCTTTTGGTTTCCTTGCGCTATTGGAGTTAAGTCGGCTATTTCAGCTTCTGTTGTTTTCACTTTTTCAGCTAGGCTTAGGTGGTCCACTCGCAAAAGGTTCAAGTCATGCGCAACTGCGTCAATTCTGCTTTCCAGAGATGACTTAGGGCCTGATTCTAACTTTGGAGGACGGTGTTAAACCGTCCCAAAAGTGGCGGATATACCACCTACCGTATTACGAGTCCATTATATCCTATGGAACTCGTAATACGGTAGGTGGTATATCCGCCACTTTTGGGACGGTTTAACACCGTCCTCCAAAGTTAGAATCAGGCCCTTAGTGTCCAATATTGCCTGCAATACTTTCTTGAACTGAGCAGAATGCGCAAGAAGTGTACTTTCTAGTGACTGTAGGGATGGGTTAGATTGTTGGTCGGCCGACGTTAGTCCTTGAGTGGTTCGGTCTGAGTTCTTAGCTGCTTTGGCTCTACCGGCCATTTTGGCTGTTTCGAGATCGCCTCCCAAACTACAGTGATTTTGCACTTTTAGTCCACTTAGTTCGTTGATTTAAACTTTTACTGAGCGACCTGGGCGTGGTGTACACATTCGTTGTTAAGAGCGTGAGATTGGCCAGCGATGCCAAGGGATGTTGTAGCCTTATTCAGGCGTGTTGGTAGCCTGGGGCCTTGTATTCATTGACAAACGCTGCAGTTATTGATTGATTTGGTGGTCCGGCGTTGAGTTCTCGTGGGACTGTCCGCAGGACCCACCGGGGCGCACGGGGAGCGTAGGAGCTGGAGGGGAGCACTCTCTCCCTCATGTGTGATGGCAGGGTTTGGTGCCAGAGGTTTCCCCAAATAGAGGGGGAGCGTATTTGAGGGCCGGGGGAGGCGGCGTCGCATGGGAGAGACCACAACACAGGGCGAACGACAGGTGCCGCGGATGGGCTCCGTTTAGCAGAGGACAGTCGTGACAGGCGCCCACCACACGGGGGTCCAGCGCATGCCAGGCGCCCGCAGCGTGCACCAGCCGTCTGTACTGTGCTGATTACTAGGTCCGAGCTCACGGGGGCACGCGGCCCACATCAGTCTTGCTCCCCTGCATTAATGATGAGGTGGGGGGGGTGTCCAAAAGTCCAGGAGTTTCCCCACAGCGTTGGTTTTAATTTTTTCACCCCCCCTCCAGGTGCCCTCCTCACCTCATTCCTCTTGCTCCTTCTTGGAATCCCCTGCGTCCTTCTAAACTGCCATAACGATAAATCTTCAATTCTGGGCAGGGGTGCCCCTTCTCTGTGCTTCTCTGGCGTGTGCACGCGGCTTCTGCCGTGACAACGTCCAAAATGGCGCTCTGACCCCTCGGGCCGGCACCAGCCTCGAGCGCCTCAGGGCGCCTTGAAAAATTCTCCGTGCGGCCCGCTTGGCCGCGGCGCTTCAGCCCCCCCGGGTGCTAGCAAGCACAGGAGCGAAAGGCGGCCGAGCAAAGCGAGAGCGCGTTCGGGGCCGCAGGAGCAACCCCCCCCCGCTCCTCGCCGCACCCGGCACAAGCCCACGAGACCCGGCTCCGGTCCACCCGATCGCCGAGGGCCGCACGCCGCACACAGCGGACGCTCCGGTCCTCCCCGGACGGGCCGCCATCCCAGCCGCTTCAACAAGGCTGCGGAGGGCACCTTTCAGGATGTTTCCTTCGAGCCAGGGACGGAGCGCTCAAGTCAAGCGACCGTCCCGACCACCATTTTGGCTCCTCCAACTGTGTGCATTCTAAACAATAAGTTTGAATTGGAATCTCAGGATCTTTGGGCCCTAGTGATGCTTATAATGCTCTCTGCCCTTTCTTGACTATACGGGGAGGATAGGCCCACCGCCTTTGCTGTGAAGTCTGGCTCCATTAGTGCGCTGTCTGATGGAATCTCAATATTCTAATTGCCCTCCCTCACCTGGAGGCAAGATGAATTGTGTCCATGGTATGGGTTTGTAAAAGGTGCAGTGTGTTTGGGATGTCCACTATGTCTTGATCTAGGTCTAGGCTTAGGGCCTGTGATGTTTTGTTCTTGAAACAGAACTCTTTTGATGTTGCTGGATATTTGTTGTTGTTTTTGCTGCTGAAACTAAAGCTGTGATGACTTACTTATTTCTGGCAGATGAGTTGCTACCTTGCAGCTGGCTTGATTGTTGTTCATTTTGTTGTTGTGCTCAGTTTCTGTGATCTCCCTAAGAGTGCCTTATTATTGGTACTTTGGGAGTGAGTTCTAATTACCGTAAACAGACCTCTCTGGGACCCTCTTGAAGAGATTGTAGTAGCTCTGACTGGTCACTTGTTTAATTGTAGTCCCCTCCTTTTGGTCATTGTACTAAGAGGCAACGGGTGGAAATGCCTATGAGACAATTGCTATCCAGATAGAAATGGATTTACTTGCTTGCGTGGGCCCTTGATTCTCTTCTGGGTGAGGCTGCTTCCTCTGTTGGGTCGCTGCACTAATGAAGACATCCTCTGGTGTCTGTTGAAGTCTGTTGGAGTGCTTATGATGCCTTTACCTCTTTTTGGTGTTTGAGAGCTGCCAAATTTTATAGTTTGATTAGTGCACTGCATACACGGAGCTTAAAGGGGATTAGGCATTTGTTATTTAGTAAGCTAGGGCCAGATGTACAAGGCCCTTGCACCTCCTTGTGCCACACTAGCGCAATTGATTTTATGCTAATGTGCATTAAGGAGGTCATCCCCCAGGGCCATATTTACAACGTGATGCAATTCTTGCATTGTGCCACTTGTAATTCCTTGAGCCACATTATGCCTGCTCCAGTCATAATGTATGCAAGGGGGATGTTCCCCCATTAGGAGGCCCAGAAAAAGGGCACAGTGAAATTTACTAGATTTTTTCCATCATTTTTAATGCCTACACAGGGCAGGTGTTAAATTGACAAAGCTGTAGTAACCTTTGGGCCTCCCTCGTGCTTTGCTGCACTAGCACCATCATTTATGGCACTAATGCTGCAAAGTGCCACAATAGCGTCATAAATTATGATGCTATTGTGGAAGCAACCACCATGGTGCACCGTATTCTAAATACAGTGCAACCATGGTGTCGTTAGGTGGGGGTGGGGTGATGCAAGAAAAGTGGCGCATCGGGACAAATGCACAATTTTCTTTTTAAATCTCAGCCCTAGTGCTTAGTGACTTTGTTAGCAGACCTGAGTGCTGCGCATGCATAGGTATGCGACTGTCGGATGCCACTGCTCCTTGGATAGTCTCTTGGGTGGGTGCAGTCACTTGTTTTGCGGGTCCTGCTGCACTGCATTGATGTTGGTGTGTGACAATACCATGGCAGTATTGAGGAGCTGCTGGTTGCTGCATGAGCTTGACAACTAGTGTAAAATGTGGAGCTTGCATTCCTCTTTCTGTCTGCTCTGAGGATTCTATAGTTACCTAAGTGGCATGGGCCCGTAGGTACCTTGATGGAGATGAGAGTAAGAGAGTCTCGCAACCCAATACCATGGCAATATTGAGGGGCTGCTTGTTGCTGCATCGGCTTGGTGACTAGTGCAAAATGTGATGCTTATGTTCCCCTTCCTGTCTGCTCTGAGGCTTATGTAGTTTCCTAAGTGACATGGGCCCGTGGGTGCCTTGATAGACGTGAGAGTGGAAGGGCCTCACAATCCCACAAGCTGCACCTGAGCTTAGCTAGGCCACCTCCAGAGGAGCAGGTTCTCCTCTTTGCCCCGGTGTCTAATGCCAGGCCCTAGCAGCTCTTGCTAAACTCACCACCCTGAGCTTGCCTTACTTACTCCTCTCACCTCTTGCCTCATGATAGTTCTCTTGGATGCTCTGAAAGGCACAGCTCCCACACTACTCGGGCAGTGCAGGTCAAGTTCACAATCCCTTGCAGGCTTTTGTGGGCTCTTGCAGGCTGTTAGTTATGGTATTGTGGTCAGCTGGGCTGGGCTGATAGTGGGTACGAAGGATAAGGGAATATGACCCAAATCTGTTCTCCCTGAACAGGCAGGTGATCAGCAATCGGCACATCTCCCCTTTAGGGGATCCCTACTGCAAGGCCGGGGACGGAGTTTTCATTGAGGCTAAAGCGAGGAAGCAGGTGGATAGGGGGCAGGGGTGGGTTATCTGCCCCCCTGTGCAACAATCTGTAAAGATTCCCACCAGTAATGTTGGACGCCCATGCACCACGCAAGGCCGAACTCTGAGGCTGCTAGGTGGTGACTGAGTAACTGAGCTAGGTGGCAGGAGCAGGGGATGGGGGTGCTGGGGGAAGAAATCTATGGCCATGCTGTTTCCCCTCTGGACTTCAAGTTGATCTATGCAGTGGTATATAAAACCAAAAAAGCGGCGTGTATTTTTTGTTATATATATTTAACACATAAAATGAAATGGGCTCCTAGGTGGCACTCATATTCCAGCTGTAGAACAAAAGCTCCAGCCTTGGAAATGCTCCAGACTTAGAGTCACATCCGGTCATTGATTAGAAAAATAAAAATAAACTAACTGTAAGTTTCCCTTGGTAGTTGGTGCACATGCTTTGATTGATAGTCACATTTTTTATAACCTCATGATTAATTATTTATATCTTGAAATGTTTACCTCGTATTGTAACTGGACTTTGTCATTAATCCCAGTCATGAATATCCAGATACTCACAATGTGTTGTTAATACTTGTTCCTGAGGAGCCACTAGACAATTTAATTTCTTGTAGAATGAAACACAGAATCTAAAACCAACCGTCAGCAAAAATGTTTAACAATTATCCACAAGGGACATAGGCCATCATTACAACCCTGGCGGTCAATGATAAAGCGGTGGTAACACCGCCAACAGGCCGACGAAAAAAAAAATGGAATCACGACCATGGCGGAAACCGCCAGCACAGACAGCCACTTTAACACTCCGACTGCCACGGCAGTAGCAACAAACACCGCGGCGGTAACCGCCAACAGACAGGCGGAAGTCAATGTACGGCCCACACTAATACAAGGCACCAATCCGCCAGCTTTTCCGGGGCATTACCAACGCCATCAAAAGCACAGCAGAAACAGTCTTTGGAACGGAAACCACTCACCTCACGACACCCAAAGAGGAACCAGGACGCCATGGAGACCGAGTTACAGGTCCTGTTGATGCTGGTCTACCTCTTCATCTACCAGGAACATCAAAGACACCAGCAACGACCACAATGAGTACTGTACCTAGCACGCAGGGGAGGGGAAGGGGGAGGAAAAAGAGAGTGACACACAACACCCCTACCCCCCACCCACAACATACACACTAACACATCCAATTACATCACAGATACACCCCGTCACACCCTGGAAGAGCGCAAGGACCAAATAAAATGAGCTTAACGAGTGTAATAATCGAAAATTCAGAAAGGCCAAGATAACTTTAAAACATCAGTATATACAAATATTTACAGCAAGTACACAAGTCTGTATACTGTCCCATTAAATGTTCGTGTACCAGTGGTCCCAAAAAACATGGGCGAAGCCCACACATGACACCTGCCTCAAAATGGAGAGAACACTGCGGGGGCATCAGGTAAAAACAAAACCAGGCACCTCAGGGGCAAGGGGAGGGGCGCACCTCAGACGGATGATGGGACGACGCCACTGCTCCTCGAGGGGGCTCCATGCCCACTGCCTGGTCCTGGGGAGTGCAAAGCCACAGTCTCTCAAGTCACTCAAGTGGGTGGTTTTCCCACTGCTTGGTCCTGGGGAGTACAAAGCCACAGTCTCTCAAGTGGGTGGTTTTCCCACTGCTTGGTCCTGGGGAGTGCAAGGCCACAGTCTCTCAAATGGGGGACATGTTCCACTGGTTCTGGAGGGGGCTTTGTGCCCAGAGTGCTTTATCCTGCCAAGGACCGTGTTAGTGGATGCTTTTCTCCACTGGTTCTGGAGGGGGCTTTGTACCCAGAGTGCTTCTTCCTGCCAAGGACTGTGTTAGTGAATGCTTTTCACCACTGGTTCTGGAGGGGGCATGGTGCTTAGAGTGCTTCATCCTGCCAAGGAATGTGTTAGTGGATGCTTTTCTCCACTGGTTCTGGAGGGGGCATGGTGCCAAGTGATGCTGCACCAGCGGTATGGCAGTTCCCATTCCCTCACAACGGAGTCTGAGCCACGAGATTTACCGGTAACAGCTAGCATGATACTCCATGGAGGCATAGCCACACTCCTCTTTGCGACGACTAAGGCTGCAAACTGCTGGTAGTGCCAGGGCTGGTGCCTCATATAGTGTGTGAGGGGTCCAGGACATCTCCGGCAGCCTCGGAAGCCTGCACACTGGGGATCCTGCTGATGTCAGCTGTAGTGGCACTGGCTGGGCACGTCGCGGGGCAGATGGCTCCGGCGGTGTCTGTGGCGGAGATGCTGCCAGTGGTGTAGGTGTCTGCACTTGTGGAGGGAGACACGAGGCCGTCTCCTGCAGCCTTGGAAGGCTGCCCACTGGGGATGATGTTGATGACTTTAGTAGAGGCATCAGACATGCAGGTGGTGGTGCAGATGACAGTGCAGGTGGCGGTGCAGGTTGCGGCTGTTGCGGTGGTGGCCACCGCCATACAGGTTGCTGGTCTGTCTTGCAAAAGGGGTGACACCAGTCCCTCACCCCGAGGCTCAGTGCCCTGAGCTGACTTCCCTTTGCCCTTGTGTCCCTTCCCCACCTTGGAAGTCACTGCTGGGACCTTGGCACTGTCCTCTTTGGTTCTGGAAGAAGCCATGTTGGGTGGTTGGTGCGGCTTCTCTCTTTGGCAAGCTGGCCCCTTCTTTACCTTGGCAGGTGGCGGAATGGGGTGGTCCTTGGCTTCACTAAGTGACACACTTGCAGCCCTGATGGGTGCCGTCTTCGACGTTCCCTGACTTGCAGGGACCACATTGGACGTGGATTTGGTGGCTGAGGTGCTCGGCTGGGATCTAGACATCCTGGCTCTAGGGGAAGGACTGGAGGGAGGTGTAGGGAAGAGGTCAATGGCAGCTGCGAAAAGTTTTTTAGACACACTGGGACGGGAAGATGGAGGGGGCTTGAGAGTGGAGGAAGAGGTAATGGTTGTAGGAGGCGTACGTCTGCTTAGTTTGGGTGAAGGTGCATGGGCTGGAGGCTTTTGTGAAGTGGATGGCTGTTGAGTGGGTTTGTGCCGGCGTTTGTGTACTTTGGGAGGAGGGCTCACAGACACACTGGGAGAGGACACAGGGGACGTGTGCATGGTTGTAGGGGTGATGATTGCACGTGAGCAGTGTGTGGTGATGGGCGTGCTGGTGATGGAGGTAGTGCATGCAAGTGTGAGTGGAGACGAGACTGGGAGGGAGGTGGACGACGTGGAGGAGGAGGACACAGTGGAGGCAGTGGATGTTGGTGTGTCTGCATGGGTATGGTGTTTGTGTGAGTGCCTGTGGGATGTGTGGTGCTTATGTTTGCCTGAGCCACTTTTGTGTGTTGATTTGGGTGAATGCTGGTCTGAAGGTGTGCTTGGGATAGGCTAGGGATGAGGGGATTGGGACCGGGTAGAGGAAGTTGAAGGGGGAGGCTAGACACAGGGACAATGGTTGCCATCAGTGCTGAGGCCAGAGCCTGAAATGCTCTCTGTTGGGCTGCCACGCCACAATGAATGCCCTCCAGGTATGCATTTGTTTGCTGCAAATGCCTCTCAACACCCTGGATGGCATTCAAAATGGTTGACTGCCCAACAGTGAGGGATCTCAGGAGGTCAATAGCCTCCTCACTGAGGGCAGCAGGGCTCACTGGGGCAGGGCCTGAGGTGCCTGGGGCGAAGGAGATGCCCACCCTCCTAGGTGAGCGGGCACGGGAAACACATTGAGGGGCTGCTGGGAGGGCGGTGCTAGTAGGGGGAGTGACAGCTGTACCTGTTTTTGTGGTGGGCAAAGAGGTGCCCACCACCGCAAGGGCGCTCCCATCAGAGGAAGAGTCGCTGTCGCTGGTATCCCCTCCTGTCCCCGTCATGGAGCTCCCCTTGCCCTCCGTCCCACTGGTGCCTTCAGACTCTGTACATTCACCCTCCTGGGTCATGTGGGTTGCAGCTTCCTCCTGCTCCGGTGCCACTGCTCCTCTGCCAGATGATGCTAATGTACACAAGGACAAGGTGACAAAACAAAAAGGGGAGGGAAGAGACAGAGGATACAGTTGGTCAATGCCAGCAACAACACCACCGTTGGCATACACTACACACAGGGAACAGCCCTATGCACTAGCCCATGCACTAGCAGTTAGTGGGAAAAACACCTGCCCATGGGGGACTATACCTAAGCCCATTTGATGCACACCTGGAACCCACAGGAGCCTGACTAGTTTTAGATGGCCACTACCACTATTGGGGTTGGAGTAGCACAGAGCCTGCCTAACAAGAGACCTACCACGTTCGCCCTGGCCTAGGGGAACCCACAACCCACATCCCCTACCCAGACACCCACCCAGAACCTCGTAAAGCGCACAGAGTCAGCTGAATGAGACTGTACTCACCCCCTTGTGGCTGTTGTGATGCCCTCAAGCGCCCATCCAACTCCGGATATACCACCGCCAGGATCCGGAACATCGGGGGGGTCATGGTGCGATGGGCTACCCCTTCCACATTGGTAGGCTATCCCCAGCTGGGCCTCCGCTGTCTTCTTGCTCCAGTGGCTCAGGTCCTCCCATCTCTTGCGGCAGTGGATGCTCTGTCTATGATAGATCCCCAGGGTCCGCTCTTTCTTGGCGATGGCACGCCAAATACCCTTCTTCTGGTGGGTGCTGACCTATAGGAAAGGTAAAGTAAGAATGGATTTTACTCCCCCCGTCCAGTTCTTCTTACTCATGGGCCATAACTTTCCAACCATGCCCTGAAACACATACACCGACCATCCTCACCTGCAGGTCACAGCCCCCCATGTATCTTCCATCCAGGCCACTCTATACATTAGTGTCCCATCCACCATGCACACAGTGTACTCACCTGTTTGTCTGGAGGACCATAGAGTAGTGTGTACTGGGGGAGGACCCCATCCACCAGGTTGTCCAACTTCTCCGCGGTGAAGGCAGGGGCCCTTTCCCCAGACACTGTAGCCATTGTCGCTTCCAGACTCAGGTCACAGCAGCACTTGCAATGTAGGTCCTCTCCTGTTGAAGGTCAGGTATCAAGTGAGTGCACAGATAGAATATGGCGGTCACGTCCGCGGCTTTGTGTACCGTCACCGCCGGCGTAGATCGTCATTGGCTTCTGGAACCCATAGGGCCCAATGATAACCAATGCTGAATTGCGCACCGGTCTTCGTCTGCCTACCGCGACGCTGCACAATGCCAGCACTGTTACCTCATTTCCCCTTGTTCCTCCTTACAGGTCAGGCAGCTGCCATTTCAGGGGGGCACATGGCAGGGCACAGAACTGCATCACAGCACTTTTGGGCAGGAATACAGACAGACAGCACAACACACCGATGAAATCACAGTAGTGCAAAACAGCCTTGTGCAACCTATGTGGTATATGACCCTCTGCTCACTATTCTCCTCCATAGGGCACATCCGCTGGGGCAGATGATGAGATGGCGTCATCCTCCGGTGTACAGACCCCTGGTGGACCTGTCGACAATGGAAGACAGACACATCATTATTACCTAAAAACTTGATCGTGCCACAATCCATGAACTGTGTGCTCAGTTGGAGCCTGACCTGATGAGAGCTATCCGCCATCCCACAGGAGTACCCCCTCTAGTGCAGGTCCTGTCAGTGCTCCATTTCCTGGCCAGTGGGTCCTTTCAAACAACAGTGACCATGGCATCAGGGATGTCTCAGCCAATGTTCTCTAACGTGTTGTCCATAGTGTTGTCTGCCCTGATGAAACACATGCGCAGCTACATCGTCTTCCCCCAGGTGGAGGATTTGCCCACAGTGAAAGGTGACTTCTACGCCCTGGGACAAATCCCCAACATCATTGGTGCTATTGATGGTAAACATGTGGCATTTGGCCCCCCACGCAGGAATGAACAGGTATACAGAAACTACAAAAGTTACCATTCCATGAATGTGCAGATGGTGTGTTTGGCAGACCAGTACATCTCCCATGTGAATGCCAAGTATCCTGGCTCTGTGCATGACGCTTACATTTTGAGGAATAGCAGCATCTCTTCTGTGATGGGCCAACTCCAGAGGCACTGGGTGTGGCTAATAGGTGAACCCAAGGTCCACACACAGCTTAAGTAGGTGTCTGGGTATGGGAGAGTCCCTAAGGGTTTGTGTATATCTAACAGATACCCCTCGATATTTGCAGGTGACTCTGGTTACCCCAACCTCTCATGGCTACTGACCCCAGTGAGGAATCCAGGACAAGGGCAGAGGAACGCTACCATGAGGCACACAGGCGAACTAGGAGGATTATAGAGCAGACTTTTGGCCTCCTGAAGGCCAGGTTCCGGTACCTCCATCTGACAGGTGGCTCCCTATACTACTCACCAAAAAAGGTGTGCCAGATAATCGTGGCATGCTGTATGTTGCACAACCTGGCTTTGCAACACCAGGTGCCTTTTCTGCAGGAGGATGGGGCTTAAGATGGTCTTGTGGCAGCTGTGGAGCCTGTGGACAGTGATGAAGAGGAGGCAGAAGAAGAAGATATTGACAACCGAAACAACATCATCATGCAGTACTTCCAGTGAGACACAGGTAAGAGACTGGCACCGCTCCTCTCACATCAGACTACTGTAGGGCACTGCATGAGTCTGCCTTTTTACCTCTGTGTATGGACCCTGACAGTACACTTTGGCTTTCCTTTTCACAGATCTGGGTACCACATTCTGCCTTCTGCTATGTTCACTGCTGCCCAACAACTGTCATACTTTGAGGCACAGATATAGTGATATATTTAGATATAGTAGAGATTTGCCTTACCAGAGTCCAGTCCTTCTGCTACTCCTTCGAGGACCGCAGGATGCATAATCGCCAAGACTTGCTCCTCCCATGTTGTTAGTTGTGGGGGAGGAGGTGGGGGTCCACCACCAGTCCTCTGTACTGCTACCTGGTGTCTGGATACCACGGAATGCACCTTCCCCCGTAGGTCGTTCCACCTCTTCCTGATGTCATCCCGTGTTCTTGGATGCTGTCCCACTGCGTTGACCCTGTCGACAATTCTCCACCATATCTCATATTCCTTGCAATGGATGTCTTTTGCACCTGTGATCCGATTAGCTGTGCCTCTACCCAGATGATTTCTTCCACCATGACCCTGAGCTCCTCCTCAGAAAACCTGGGGTGTCTTTGAGGTGCCAGAATGTAGTGTGGGTGATGTGTGAGGTGATATTTGTTGAGATGTGTGCTGTGATGTGTTGGGGTGCGTTCTTTGTGGTGCGTGGATGTTGTGTAAGTGATGGTGTTGTGTGCCTCTGGATGCTGGTGTTGTCTTTGCTATTCTCTCTCTCTCTCTGCTTCCTCCAAAACTGTTGTTGTAACGGTTGTGGGTGGTGTGGGTGTGTGTTTTATAGAGATGTGAGTGTGTGGGTGTGGTGTGTGTATGTGTATCAGGTGTGTGTATTTTGAATTGTCCAATGTGGTTGTGTTTTGTAAATGTGTGTGTATTTTGAGTGCAGTGGTGTGTACCGTCAATGGATTACCGCGGTTGAATGACCGCCGCATTGATTCGTGGGTCGTGATAATGTGGCCGTATTTCTGTTGGCGTGATGGTGTAGGTTTTGCTATCGCCAGTTTATCACTGACCTTTGGTGTGGCGGAGTTGTGTGGGTGTCTGTATTGTGGGGGATTACGAGATGTGGGTCATAATACCTGTAGCGGATTTCCACCGCTGCAACGGTATGTTGGTGGCCGTCAGCACGGCGGTAAGCGGGATTTACCGCCAGGGTTGTAATGAGAGCTATAGTGCCAGATTTGAAAGCCCCTCACGCCACTGAAGCCTCACTTTTTAGCAAAGCTCTGGTGGCGCGATGTATTTACAAGGTGGCGTTAAGCCCCTTTTTATGAATTAAAACCACCTTATAAATAAAGCCCCATCGCATGCAACATTTTGAGTGGAAGGGGTGTGCAATGGGTGTTGCTGTGGGCGTGCTACAGCAACACCCATTGCATTTTGACGCTGTCCAAATGTGCACGTTTTCATAAACCTGAGGCAGCATCAAAATCTAACGCCACTGCAGGGGTGGCATTAGCATGGAGGAAACAAGGAGAAATGCTTTCATTTCTACTCTTTTTTTGCTCTTTCTATATGTGCTGCATTCTGCACATCTACATAAATTCCTCTTCTGCCAGTCTCTCCCGTTGTTTGACGGACATTGCCAATTGGATGACCCTATCTAACTTGAAATTTAACAATGGAAAATCCGAGGTAATGATTGTGGGTAATGGCTGTCCTGCTATCCCTCTGACCTCTTATTCAGAGGCTTTCAGTAGCCTTCCCCCTCCTAAAACACACATCAAAAGCCTTGGTGTTTGGCTTGAGCCCGGTCTAACTATGGAGCTCCAGTCTAAAAAGGTTTTTTCTATGTGCTTTGCCCTTTAAAGAACTTTTAAGAAGATTTTTAATCTTCTACCTCTCATGGCTAGAAGAATCCTTATTCAGGCGTTGATTCTCTCTCGCTCTCCGGACTATGTGGCAAAAAAACTTGAAGTTATACAGAATGCCGCAGCCAGATTGCTCACTAATCTACCTAGGCATCTTTCAGCGAAGCCAGCACTTGTAGCACTCCATTGGTTGCCTATAAAACAACTTATTCAATTTAAAGCCCTTTTTTCTTAGACATGGCTTTTTTATTCATGCCCCTGCCTGATTTTTGCGTTCGTCTTCCTCCCGGCAAGTCCACATAGCACGATTTAAGAGATCCTGGGGAGGCAACTCCTTTTCGGTCAGAGCTGCTCGGCTCTGGAACTCCCTTCCCTCAGAGCTTCGTCATGACCCCTCAGAACGTCAGTGTAGGAAGAATCTAAAAACTGTTCTTTTTGCTGCTAACTTTTCGCCCTAATTTCTTCTTTTCTTTTTTTCCTTCTTAGGAGCCTTCACGTATCTCAGCGCTGGGACGCCCTCGGGTAGCTCTGCGCTTTATAATTTCATAAACTAAACTAAACTAGAAAAAGCAAATCACTGTTTAAGATTGATTTTTTGCAGAAAGGTGTTCCTTCCTGCACAAAAACAATCTCCCTCACAGCACAGCCATCCTTGCACCATGGCGCAAGGGTGGATGCATTGGCGCTCAGCAGCAAATTTAGCACCGGCGCAGGGGGAAACACAGGGGTGCTCTGTATTGTGTTAAATACTGCGCATCCCTGTGTTTTGAAAATGATGGAGCGTGGCGCTGCCAAATATGGCAGAGCATAGCACTCTGTCATTTCCTTTTAAATCTGGGCCACAATGTCCCGCCCTGGCAGTTCGATGAGTGCAACTGGCATTTGCTTTTATTTAGCTCTCTGACTGACAGCTCCAGATGTTTGTTCAGCCAACAGATGAGTTGCAGCCTGCACCTTGCAAGCACCCCAAAAGTGTGGATTTAATTGTTTGTACACCAAGTCAGAGAAAGCAAGAGTGTAGAAATGTTATGGGCAGATTGAGCAAGTGGATTCATCATGTTTGTTCTAATGGCTCATTGTAATTGCCACATCCTCTGCAGCATTTGCACTTCTGAGACATTATTGTGGATTGACCATATTCCAGCGATGCCAGTGGGACCGATAGAAATCTCACCTTTATGAATTTAGCCCTGCTCTCAAGTTTTAGGCTCAATCCCATTTACTACTGGACAGTTGGTGAAACAAAAGATGGTAGGAGTAGGGCCGCAAGTGGGAGATTACTGAGTGCAGTGTTGGTTTTTGAGAAGCAGAACATTACTGCTGCTTTTTTGGCAAAGGTTTTGAAGGCACCATAGCAAGTTTTATTTTTCCATACTTTCATCAGGTCCCCAAAAAATAATGGACCAGATGTACAAACAAAGCCGTTTTTCATTTCTTAATGGTCCGAATCGCTATTTCAAGCCGTTAAGAAATGAAAACTGGACTTTTCTAATGTAGAAAGCACTTTTTTAAATTTCTACCCTGTAGAAATCATGATTTGCAATTCCTGGAATAGGAATTGCAAGTGAGGATTTCCTATTTGCGATTCCTATTCTGATGTACCATGCATTTCCTAAATGTGACTTGTAGTCAATGGTAACCACGTGCAACCTCAAGGTGTTTTTCTTTTTTTTTTGCAATAGAGCACACACATGCCCCTTAGGCATATGTGTGCTCTACAGGTGGACCCCTATTTTTGGGGTGCACCAAGAGGGTCATTTTTCCCATTGCCATCCCTGGTTTTGCATTTGATAAATATTGATTTATTAATAGGGTTTCTTAATAGCGACTTCTTAATAACGATTCCTACTTTGTAGGAATCGCAATTGGGAAATCGGTATCTCTGTACATAGCATTTTGCATTTCCAAAGTAAGGATTTCTATGAAGTCTCTATTTAAGAAATGCTAAATTGAACTTTCGTACATCTGGCCCGTAGTTCCTGTCTTATTTCACATTGTATTTTTACTTAATCTTGCATTCCCCAAAGTGTTAGCCATTTTATCATGTTGTGTTTCTGTATTTCTTTCTGTGCATCTTATTATTCTTGCATAGTGCACACTTTGAGCCATGCCAGGTGTTTATTTGGGTATTTGATTGAGAGCATTGATGCTGAGGCTGAAGTCAAAGCCTGTCAGTGGGTTGGCCTCTCATCAGAACACACAGAACTATCATCCTGTATTGCTGTTGCAATTGAAATTCTGTGGAAATGTGTGTGAAGGGGGTACAGAGATGTTAAAATATTTATAGAGTAAATACCAAAATAAATGAATTGCTTAAATGTGAGTGGGTGCAGTGCATGTTTGAAAGTGGCGATGTAAGGGAGATGCAAGGAAGTGCATTCAGGGAGTAGTGAAAAGAGGTTGCTAAAAGGGAAAAAGAGGCATTTGAAGATGTGCAGATGGACAAGATATGCAGATAAATAAGGAATACATATCTAACATAAAGCGCACGTACCTGAAGGCCAAAACGTCTTCCACAGACCTCAATACTATTTAATTCATAGACTCACAATTTCATAATTGAAACATTTTCAATGAATTATAATAAATCATTGTTGTTGCTCATTTCTCATAAACAGCTATCAAACATTGACAAAGCTAAATGTACTGACAGGTTTTAGGGGAATGTTGGTGTTGTTATATATATGGGTTCAATTACATCTCAGAGAGAAACCAAAATACAGTTCAGGTGGCACACTATGAGAATCACAGACATTTACAGAGTCCCCTCTTTTTTCATCCCACTTAAAGACCTGTCTGCACATATGTCGATATGACATTGCAGTCAGCAGCTGTGGGTGCTTCCCGAAGCCTGGTTATAGCATTTTCTTCCAAAATGGATGCCACATTCAAAGCAAGGCACTAGACAAGCACACACTTTAAAGGGCTGAAGTTGTCGTGCTGCATAACTTGCACATCTCAGTAACTGTTGAACATATTAATGCAGTAACCTATGGGACAGTTTTTAATGTGTTTAATATTTCAAGACTATACATTCCCGCTGCTTTATAAGCCTTGGTTTGTCAGTAAATGTATTTGCTTAAAATGCACCATTTGCCAATCTTTTTTCATTTCTTTCCTCAGTGGGGAGGGGGACCCACCCTGGACTCACCCTGACCCTACGTTTGTCCATTAATCTTGCTTGCGTCGCTTGCTACATAAAAGTTATACCCAACTTTTACGCCCCACCACTTTCAAATGTCAGCAGCCGCCACTGGCTGAGTCGTCTAAAGCACTAAGATCCCCTTAGTTGCGCTTTATAAACCTACTTTTACTTCATTCACTCCTACACGCTACACTTTTATATAACTGATTTGGAGTCACTGTAGCATAGATCCTACCTGGCTGATACCACACTAAAGCAACTGCCCATCAATACTAAAAAGAGGCAGTAACATAAATGAAATATTTGCTATGTACAGATCTGTGATAACCAAGAGATACTTGAAAATAACTATTGTAGCAGTGTATTTTTTCATTACAGAAGGTTTTCTGCAAAGTTAGACCTATTACGAATTTAAGTTGAACATTGTATTTTCACTCTGGCTGAAAAATAGTAGTTGTGTGGCCACTGAACGCTGTAAAAGAAGAAGGCTGACCCACATCCCTTATATTTGTTTTATTTGCCCTCTGTTCATGTTATATTTCCTTATTAAATGATTCTCGAGAGACAAGCTGTCCATATCCCATATCTTAAAATCAGAACAACGGTTCCTAAACACCTAAGTAAATTCTAAATGCAGTCAGTCAGATATACAAGTGTATGTACAAGTCCATAATGTAGAATTTTTTGCAAAGGTATGTATAGTTCATGCAGGTCATAGCTGTTCAATGCATGGATAAGGAACAAGAGATGCTCACATTACATAGAGGAATAGCTGTGCAAGGTATACGAAAAGACCATAGTCTGAACACTCTACCTACAAAATTTGGCCGCAGACCTTCACATGTGTCTAGTAGGCCCGGCCTACTCTTGCCTGCCCCTCTTCGAAGCATCCAAGCTACCACTGAAGCGGTCGTAGTTGAATGGGAACCTTGTGATGCGTTCACCATCCTAATTCTATTAAAAAAAAACAAATGTAATTAAATGTTTTTTTGTTAAACCGTTGCTCGCCTAAAGGTTAATTGTGCTTCCAGTATGGTGGAACCTCCTGCTCTATCAGGTAATTTTGAAAGAAGGCTTTGCTTGCAAAAGAGTGCCATGTGCCAGGGAAATCATTTTGCAAAACTGGCTTTCCTCACTTCAAGCAGACCAAGTCACATAAAAAGAAAATACTCACTGTAATTATCAGCTAAATATTTATTTTCACTCTTAATAATTGTCAGGTTTTAAAACAAAGGCACAGGTTTTTAAAACTTCGCACAAAGCGTGACTGCGTGGAAAGCAGCGTTGGTGCATTGCCCACACTAAGGGCCATGTTTATACTTTTTGACGCAAAACTGCGCTAACGCACTTTTGCGTAAAAAAAATTAGCGCCGGCTAACGCCATTCTGAAGCGCCATGCGGGCGCCGTATTTATTCAATGACGTTAGCCGCCGTTAGCCGCCGGCGCTGTCTGGTGTGCGTTAAAAAAATGACGTAAACCAGGCAGCGCCGGCGTAGGGGAAAATGGAGCTTGGGCGCCAAAAAATGGGGCAAGTCAGGCTGAGGCAAAATTTGCGCTGCAACCTGATTTGCGCCATTTTTTTTTTACTCCCAACCCCCATTGACATGACTCCTGTCTTAGCAAAGACAGGAGTCATGCCCCCTTGCCCAATGGCCATGCCCAGGGGACTTCCGTCCCCTGGGCATGGTCATTGGGCATAGTGGCATGTAGGGGGGCACAAATCAGGCCCCCCTATGCCACAAAAAAAATAAAAAATAAAACTTACCTGAACTTACCTTAATGTCCCAGGGGTGGGTCCCTCCATCCTTGGGTGTCCTCCTGGGGTGGGCAAGGGTGACAGGGGGTGTCCCTGGGGGCATGGGAGGGCACCTCTGGGCTCCTTCCGAGCCCACAGGTCCCTTAACGCCTGCCCTGACCAGGCGCTAAAAAACGGCGCAAAGGCGCCTGTATGTCATTTTTTTTGACCCACCCACTCCCGGGCGTCATTTTTGCCCGGGAGTATAAATACAACGCACATGCCTTGGAGTCAGTTTTTTAGACGGGAACGCCTACCTTGCATATCATTAACGCAAGGTAGGTGTCCACGCTAAAAAATGATGCAAACTCCGAGATCTTTGGCGCTAGACGGGTCTAACGCCAAAGTATAAATATGGAGTTAGTTTTGCGTCGGAATTGCGTCAAAAAAAACTACGCAATTCCGGCGCAAACAGAGTATAAATATGCCCCTAAATGTACTTTACGCCATGTGGTGATGATGGTTTTGCCTATGTAGACACCGAGAAAACTGTGAAGTGATGTTTGTGTCATGAACAATTTAAACAGCACCGTGGAACCGCGCATGCCCCCCAAAAATGCAGAAGTAAAGTGGAAGCCCATGAGACAATATGTAGGAATTTAAACACCGATTCCGGAGTGTTACTTCCCAAAGTATTGTAACTCCCATTATTTTCCCATGCCCATTATCAGAACAGTCGTTCTAAGGGAGAAATAATGGTAGGCAACATTCTGAGCCACTTCTAATGACGGATTGAGTGGCTAATCCCTTGACATGTTTATGCCTCTGTTAACTGAATTAGGCCACTGCATTTCGTCAGGACTGAGGCCTTGTTACATACCTACCTAAAATACCCAGACTATAAGGTTAGGTGCAAAGTGTATGCGTGCATTGGACTAAATGTAACCCAACCATTTGTTCAGAGATTTTTCTCTTTGTCCGTGAGGGTCATAGAACTGTCAGACAACTAAATAAATGATAGATAGCTTCAAGACGAGACAGGAATTATATGTTTTTTGGGGGGAGAAGATTGAGTTGGGCGTCTACTTTGACAAATAAGAGCGATTATACACCAGAGACAATGATACGTTTTACGATTACGAGAAACTCAGGATTCGTCCCCATTCCCTTTTGGTAAGGTAGTACAACTACTGCTCAAAAGCAGAATAAGAGGCTTTAAAAAATCTAACAGCTAATGGCAGGACTGTCATCAAGTAATCTTTCAAAGGCAGGATTATCACCACAAAGAACGTTACACCGAGAATTGGTTACGTGTGTTTGCAGATAACACTCGTGAAAAACTAAATAACGACCTCACTGAGTAGCAACCTGTGAAAATTAGGCATCTCATTTTGGACTTTGACGCTGGCCAATGTATCTCAAATCAAGAAGCTGAATTTTTGACAGTAGATCAGCAAACTATTACACACTCCAAGAAATACACAAGGAAAGAATACCTCAATCTGGTCCCCCTATAGTGTCAGGGTTTTGTTCTCTACTTGAATAACTGTCACAACTTTGAGATTACATTTTGAGACCACGAGTATTCAGAATAACCTTGCTTTTAAAAGACACCAAAGACACACTGATTTGACGGCAAGGCATGCGTCTTCGCATATCTATAGAGATTTCTATAAATCTCACCGTTAAGTCAATCTACACAAATATACCACAGGCTGTTACCTTGTGGGCGGTGGAAGGAATATTGAGAGAAAGTGAATTAACACGCATTATTCCAGTGTCCTATTGATACCCTTGTTAGGACCGGTCTTAAAAGACAGCTTTTCTTGGGTTGAAAGTGCACTGTATCATCAAGTTGGTAGCAGGACTGTGGGATATACTATATCCCCAAGTCTGGCAAAGCTGTTTGTCTATGAGTTTGAGACTCTCTGGATTTAAGGTATCCGAAAACCTTTCCTAAAGAATGTGAGGATCTGGAAGTGCTATCTCAAATGTATTTTCAGCATTTGTACAGGCAATGATGACTATGCTCAAAGTTTCTTTGACTGGTGGAATGGGTGTGACTCTCAACCATTCAGGTTCACAAGTCCCATGAGTCATACTGAACTAGTGTTTCATGATCTCCTGGTAATGGCAAAAGAGGGGAGATTAATTAAAAAATCTACTGAAACGACGACCAAATGTAACACCCTTCCGAGTCAATACCCTACCGTAATTACAATGTTTGAGGATCAAAAGAAATTTCACTAGGCATCCAGCGTCAGGAACAAGCAAATAAAATTACCAAGAAACTAAACGATAGGCATTACCAAGAATACTAAGAGGCACAAGGAGCCACAATGAAGTAGAAGAACATCACGGAATCCCTCTTGGAAACATGAAAAACCAGAGCACCACAGTATCACGTGTTACCACATTTCCCACAGAATTTACCAAACTAAAAAATGAAATAAACACACACTGGAAACCCTCAGTATAGGCCATCCACATTATGGCAAAGTTTTGTTTGCATTTCTTAAGGACTAAGGACCATAACCATAGAGACTTGGTGGTCCATAAGAGACCTGGACCTAGCAGACAAGAATCACAACCATGGATATTAAACCCGCTGCCTCAACTGGGTACTATACATGCAGCCGCTGGTGTGTCTGCAAATTCACATCTGAAACCCATGAACTAAAGAGTTGAGGACACATAGTTATTGAAACAGTGAGCATGAGACATATATGCTCTTGTCTGCGTGATTTGCTACGTAGTGATGACTAAATGAAAAAATAAAAAAAATGTATTCTAGAGGAAACATAAAACCACTAAGATGACCACTCACTTCTTGGAATACAAACACAATTGTATTCTTGGAATACAATACAATCAGAGTGCACTGAAGTGGCTAGTATTAGACAAAATATAATTTAGAACAACCAAAATGATCCACAAAATATAAATACACCTTTCGGTCAATCTGGTATGTATGCTTGCTTGGTTATACCATAATACTTGAAAACACTTTTACAATTATAAAAGTGGTATGCAGACTAGTATATTTTTCTGTTTGTGTTTTTTCTGTTTTTTTTTTTTTTTTATGGGGAAATTAGTAGTGCCTTGCAGTTAAAAAAAAATGATCGAGCCACTGCGGTGTGCTGTGCTTCGTACCTCTCCCTCATGGGTGATCACATTATGAATTGTTTACACTTCTGCCAGGCTTCCCACAAAATTTCTAACTATCCACCCAAGTAGACAATGCCAGCAATGAATACGGTCTAAATCACCGATGCTGGGTTATCTATTACAAAACAATGTTTCTCTTCAGTGTACGGGGTCTTTGGCATATGTGAAGTATATTAATCCCGAACGGTGGTGAACAACTGTTCCTCTCAAGATCATTGCAGCATACTTGCATGCTGTGTATGAAGGACAGGCTACTGTGCCTGTGTACTAAGAGCGCACATGCATGAGTGAGCTGGAATTGCTTAGGGGTTGGTGCACTACAACCAGCATCAGCATAAAGGTGAGGTGTTAGAAACCAGGAGTTTTAATTTCGTGCTGGAAATAGAGGGTGAGCATTTGTAGACAGTAAAGAGGCGGGGGCGAGGGCTTGAGGCTCTGGTTTCAGGTTTAACTAGTGCTAGGTGACATCAGTAAACACTAGGGGTTGAACACAAGATGTTGGGTTGTGATTAACGGGATGGTGCATTCTGCCAGTGTTCACTTGGCAAGGATTCCTAAAAGTAAATAAATTGACATTCTGAGTAATTAATGCCTCCACACAATCATTAAGCAGCCTCTTTAGGGAAAGCAGACCATTTAGGCTCAGAAGAAGCGGTAGATGACACCACCTAGGAGCAATTGGTGTAGCCTCTTCTTGAGAGTAAAAGTTGTTCATCATTAAATAAGTACACCACGTTTTCAGCCTAGTCCTCAATGTAGACTCAAGGGAAACTATCAAAGCCTTGTAGTGGAAAAGAAAACACTCCAAATACTGATAGTATTCTCACACTCCTCACACCACCTGAAGCAGTTTTGCATCCCTTACATATTAATATTCTCACACTTTCAGAATAGCAGTTCAACTCTACGAGTAGCACTCTTACATCTCTCACAGACTGGTCGTCATTCCCTTCTGATGGCACACACACTCCTCACAGCTTACTAGTAGCACACTATTGACAGCACTCTTCCATTCCTCACATTGTAGCAGCTGCAATGCAAACAAGAGTCTCACCCCCTCACAGACTACTAGTCAAAGTCCACAGAAATCTCTCATTGCTCTCACAGATTTGAAGCTATACCCATCACAAGCTACGGGCCAATAGTTATGGCTGCTAGCTAAATGTGTGTTTTCACTGATTGGTGAGTGTGTCTGTATTGTGTTGTGGATGGCATAGTGAGCAAATGCAGTTTTACTTTTTATTTTTTAAATTTTTCCATGAGTGCAAGGATGAGAGAATGGCCTATGATAAATAACAGTGTACGTAGGAATGGATGAAAGACTGTCTGTATGGAAACATCCAGGCACTTTCAGACATCAGCTAAAATATTGGTTTTGCCATTGCTTGTAAAAGACTTCTTTTCATGTTTGCTCACCCTAAAATGTTCTTAGTGCACGTGCTATAGAAAATACGTCTATCTAATCAAGCTCAATACATCGTAAATGTAAATGCTTCTGCATTTGGTTTGATGAGTCTGAGGCAGCTCCACGACAGGCACTGGGAAGCACAGAGGTCACTGACAGATACTGTTCACCCAAAGACTAGTGCACCAAGGCCAGAGCACCGGAGCCCTGACGGCCGAGTACACTGACCCTGCGACAACCACCCTTGTGGCTCAATGCACAACTGGGATGTGGTCCTGTTGGCAGTTCCTCGGCAAGGCCTTCGCTTGGCCTGCAATCGGTCCAGCACAGTCCACACGGCCCTGTGGCAGCCTGACAAAGGGCCTCAAGGAGACTCCTGTCTGATGGAGTTCTTGCCTGAGAGGGAAGCCTGCAGCTGCTCTGCCATTGGACATCTGGTGCAACAGGCCTTCCCAGATGACATTTCTTCATCTAAGTCATCTGCAGTCTATAGAGGTGGGCCATCCTTAGAGCTGGAATGCCTTACAGTGATGCGTAAAGTGGACTCCCCACTGCTCCAGATGCACCTGCATTGAACTTCGTAAATAGACTTTCACACCGTGAGCCCAGGCGGGACAGGACCGACAGTCCCAAGCGATCTGAGACACCATAGTCCAGTGGCTTAAGTATACGGACATCATATACACTGCTGTTGGTGTCCGGCGCAGTCTGGTTAAAGAAAGGAAGCATGCAGTGATGCCGAGTGCCCAGCTGCACCTGTTCCATGCAGCATGTCTGGCAGACCACCTGAAGAGACTCAGGGGGTCATTATAACCTTGGCGGTAAGTGTTAATGTGATGGTAGTACCACATTATGAGAATGGCGGGTGGCTGCAGCCAACCCGCCACTTCTCCACTCATACCGCCAAGGCGGTATCAGCCGCCAGGCCAGAGATGTCAATCTTCAGCTGATGGCCGGCACAGTACCGGTGGCGGCATTGTAGGCCTGCCTACCACCATGGTTTTCATGGCATTAGCAACGCCACGAAAACCATGGCAGTAAGCCATACCGGTGACTGGGAATTCCTTCCCTGTTGCCGGTAGTCACCCCCCCCTGCTCTCCCTGCATAGACGCACATCAACACTCACACGCGCCACGCATACACCCATTTACCAACACTGCCATACATGCATTCATACACACACAGCATACACGCATTCATACACGCATACCAACAGACATACTTACACACATTTTTACACAATCACACTGACCTGCAGACACACACTCACTTCACCATTCTTAAAAACATTCACTCACATGCATACAAACACGTAAACTATACAACACACACAGACGCATTCACACACGCACTCACACACTCAGTCACACACACACAAAACACCCCTCCCCTGTCAGATGCCCGAATTTCCTTGTCCAGTGAGGAGGTCGTCCGGCAGGGAAAAGTAAGAGGCATTGCTACCACCAGCAGCACCCCATCAGCAGAACACCGCCAGGGCATATGAATTGTCATAATATGGCCTGCAGTGTTCTACTGGCGTGGCGGTGCTAGTGGTAGCAGCGCCAGCTTACCACCATCTACCAGCATGATCAATGCCAGATTTCCGCCCTTCTTGTGGCAGAAGTCCGACAGTGATCATAATATGGCGGACCGATGGTAGCCACAGTGACGGTATTTTGGCGGTCTTCACCGTGGCAGTTTTTACCACCAATGTCAAAATGACCACATCTATGATTGTTTATAGTTACTGTTTTCTCTCCCACATGTTTGACTTGATTGTTTTGATTTTCAATATAGTTTTGGAGGGATGTAGTGTCCTGCTGGACACATTCTAGTGCTTCTACTAGCCACTCCGCTGAGGGCTGGCTTCTACACTCATCCAACACAGTCAGATGACCATGCTAATGAAAAGGGCAAGGCGCATGTGCCTGAGGGCATTACTAGAGCTAACAACCGTTTCTCTGTGTCACCTAATTTAATAGCATGAGGGCCTAGGGCCTCCAACACTACATTTCCTTCAGCAATATATTTTACATCTTTCCCGTAGATTGGGAGAAATGACAAAGGGCACAGTTGCCTATCACCATACGCTTAGGAACTAATTGGTGGTTGTTTAGTGCCTAAGTAAATTATTTGTAGAGTGTGATAATGTGATGGACATAAGTGAGCAGTCTGGTCAGGTTTGTTAGTTGCCTTTTTCTGGTTTATCCCCTTTGTGTGATGCCTTAAAGTATCTTATTTGGAGGACTTTATGGAAATGCTTGTTTTGCAGGGAAAATTAGTTCTTAACATTTACAAATTCAAAAACAGAAAATTCCTCTACTGGCCCTATATATTTTTGCCGAGGCCAATGATTGTGATAAGTGTCTGGTTGCTATTATTTCTCCAATCCGGCTCTTTTGGCTTCCTTCCTGCAGTCAGCAAAAGTCTCATAAGTGATGTTGAATTGCCATCTGAGCATCTGCACACATCTTCGAATAATACTGTATTAGATAGGAAGCAAACATTGGCAAAACCAGTAGGCTGCCATCCAACACCAGACCTATTGCTTTTTCAGTGGTTGTTGTTGTGTAACTGAATGTTGTTCTTTTTTCATTACCAAATGATACTCGTTTTCTTTAATTAAAACCCACCTTTGCTTAATTTCACGATAAAGCCCTCTAGCTTTCAGCACTAAAACTGTTTTGACGTGTGGGGCCAGCATGTGCTTGCAACAATTAGGACAGTGATAATCACAGTAGAAAATTCACTTAATCCCCCACTAATCCCATAAAAGGGTTAAAAATATTTAATATATTGTGTTACTTTAATTAAACCTTCTTCATCGCAAATGTGAAAGTCCTGCTATACCTAGTAGGTACTTGTTCTTTGAGTTTTCTCCGTTGCCTTCTCTCTAGTGGTGTTTAGCAACAGAAATAGGGGCAGGTTTTACTAAAAGGTGGCACAGCGTGGTGCTCTGCCAAAATTTGCAGGGCCACGCAGCAGTACTTTAAAAACACAGGGATGCCCTGTATTTACTTTAACATGGTGCACCCCTGTGTTTCCCCCCGCGCCGGTGCTAAATTTAGCTGACAGCGCCAACATAGGCACCCTTGCACCATAGTGCAAGGGTGTCTGCATTGAGGGGATTGATTGTTTATGTGCAGGAAGGTGTCCTTTCCTGCACATAAACAATCTACAGTGGCGATTTGGCAGTTCTACATAGAAGTAACAAGTTGTCCTTTTTGAATGATTGTTTATGTGCAGGAAGGAACACCTTGCACATAAACATTCATACATGACCTTTTGCTCTTTCTATGTGTGATGCAGAATGCAGCACAAATGGAAAAAGCAAAAACAAGGATGAATAAAAGTATTCCTCCTCATTGTGGCATTCTATCCCCACCCCTGGGGTTGCATTACTTTTTTACACTGCCCCAGATTTAAATCTGGGGCAGCGTCAAAAGCAATGGGTGTTGCAATGGAACACCCACAGCAACGCCCATTGCATGCCCCTCTGATGCAGAAAACTGCGTCCGAGGGGCCCATATTTACAAGATGACGTTAAGCCACAAAAAGTGGCCTAGAGTTGCCTTGTAAATGTGGCGCACTGCACAGCACCACCGGAGCGTTTCAAAAAGTGATGATCCAGTGGCCCTAGGGCCTTGTAAATCTGGTCCACAGTTTGTCAAACCCACCATTCATCGTTGCTACCTTGCTGGAGAGGGGATGAGAAAGGTATTGGAATAGATACAGCAGCCCTGTAATCTCGGTATTAAAACTGAAAATAGTATACATGAAATACTTGTAGTTTTAGAAGAGAGATAGCAGTCATTTCATCTCATGTTCAGATTTGAAACTAAAATACTTGAAATATTTGTAACACAGCTAAATGTGGCTAATAATCACACACCAAGGAGTCAGCTCTGATGCGCCACTTTACTTGCGTCGCCCAGTGCCCCCCTAACGTCACCTTGGTAGCACTATATTTACTATACAGCACACCATGACGCACATTAGCACAATAGCGCAATAATTTATAATGATATTTAGGCGCTTTGCTGGATTAGTGCCATAAATTATGGTGCTAGTCCAGCAAAGCACAGGGAGGCCTATAGTGTATAATGGGAGCATCAGTATAATGCCTACCCTGAGCTGCCATTAGAAATGATGGAAAAAATGGCACAGTGAAATCTAGTAAATTTCACTGTGCCATTTTTTTTGGGCCTCCCTGCGTGGGAACACCACCTTGCATACATTACACCTAGCACAGGCATAATGTGGCGCAAGGGGTTACAAAGTGGCACAATGCATGCATTGCTCCACTTTCTAAATATGGCGCACGGTGGGTGCCTCCTAAATCAATCAATCAGAGTATTTGTAAAGCGCACTACTCACCTGTGAGGGTCTCAAGGCACTGGGGAGGGGGTTGCTACTGCTCGAACAGCCATGTCTTGATATGTCTCCTGAAGGTAAGTAGTCCTGTGTCTGACGCAGGTCCTCCTGAACACCTCCTTGGCATAAAAAATGACACTAGGGTGGCGCAAGGAGGTTAGTAAATATGGCTGCATCTCTCAAATGCAGCTGCAATTGATGTTGTATTACAAAGGCAGATCGATCAATGTCTTCCACTGGCACCACAGGACAAAGAAATGCACCAATGTCTAATTTAAACTCTAGTGTTGTCAATATCAAATATTATTCCAGTGCTAAAGTTGGAAGCCTTGCAAAAAGGGGATAGATTCAATGAAAATGAGTGTCAAAATAAACAACATATTGTGCCTCAACTGCCAGAGAGGTAACTCTTGATCCTGTGTGGTTACCTTTATTGATGGACCTCTTGCTTCCTCTTCAGCTGGGGTTGAAGAGAAAGCAAGTGAGAGCGGGAGAAGCTGTGGGTGCAAGCTGACTGCGCGCAGTACTGGAGCTCACAAAGAGTCCCTGGGTCGCTACAAGAGTCTCTCTCCCAGGGGTAAGGCGTCAGCGTCAGCACAGCATGAGGCTTGTTGAGATGTGAGCCAATAACACACACAACATTTATCCAATTTAAAGATGTATTTCTTTTTAGCTCAAAACACTCCGCAACAGCAAGGGAGCACCGAACACCTTTCTCAGTTGTCCTCCTCAGCAAATGCTGCCAGAGACATTCTTCAAATGAGATTAAACATTCTATTACCAACATTATGTGACTCATAACATTCCCATATCTAATCAGATAAGCTTAGAAGCCTATGCAAACAGAACACATTTTCCCCTCATAAAATTTAAACCGTTAACTTTTAATAGATTTATAAAAGAAATAATAGAGTGAAAAAAGTCAGTGAATAAAGATATATCAATTTAAACGTGACCTATGTAATATACATGAACACGTTAACAAGAACATCCAAAATATAATTAATATGCTTCAAGTACATCTGAACACATAGAATACCTAAGACTGCAAGGCCCGTATTTATACTTTTTGACGCTAAACTGCGCTAACGCAGTTTAGCGTCAGAAATTTTTGCGCCGGCTAACGCCATTCTGAAGCACCATGCGGGCGTCGTATTTATTGAATGGCGTTAGCCAGCGCAAGCAGACCGGCGCTGCCTGGTGTGCGTGGAAAAAAACCACGTACACCAGGCAGCGCCGGCGTAGGGAAAAATGGCGTTAGGGCGTCTTAAAAATGGTGCAAGTCAGGTTGACGCAAAAAATCGCCTTCACCCGATTTGCGCCATTTTTATCGACGCCATTTACATGATTCCTGTCTTAGTAAAGACAGGAGTCATGCCCCCTTGCCCAATGGCCATGCCCAGGGGACTTATGTCCCCTGGGCATGGTCATTGGGCATTGAGGCATGTAGGGGGGCACAAATCAGGCCCCCCTATGCCAAAAAAAAAATATATAAAAAAATATATATATACTTACCTGGACTTACCTGAATGTCCCTGGGATGGGTCCCTCCATCCTTGGGTGTCCTCCTGGGCTGGGCAAGGGTGGCAGGGGGGGTCCCTGGGGGCATGGGAGGGCAGCTGTGGGCTCATTTTGAGCCCACAGGTCCCTTAACGCCTGCCCTGACCCAGGCGTTAAAAAGAGGTGCAAATGCTGGGTTTTTTGCCCCGCCCACTCCCGGGCGTGATTTTTGCCCGGGAGTATAAATACGACGCATTTGCGGCGCAGTCATTTTTTTGGACGGGAACGCCTACCTTGCATCTCATTAACGCAAGGAAGGCGTTCACGCAAAAAAATGACGCTCTTTACTCATACTTTGGCGCTAGACGCGTCTAACGCCAAAGTATAAATATGGCGTTAGTTTTGCGCCGAATTTGCGTCGAAAAAAACGACGCAAATTTGGCGCAAACGGAGTATAAATATGCCCCCAAATATCCTAAAATTGCACTATACCATTGTATTCACTGCTACAACAAAATCATCTAACACAGCAGGCAATGCCAATCCTGTCGGTTGCACAGCTGGTAGTGTCCATCCCTTGTTCATGGGCCCAAAGTGGCATACCAGGGCTCACTTTATTTTATTTTATTTTTATTTATTTATTTATTTTTATTTGAACACACAGCTGGGTACATGCTTACCGCACAGATACATGAGTACATCAATATTGTCATACCTACAAGAAAAGAGAAGCTTCCTAATCAATTATCACAATCTGTAGTCTTTAGAATCTCATATAGTATTCATTTTTTAACCAGTGTATTCTCAGGGCCCAGGAGCCATGCAGCAAAGGGTGCCCAAATTCTAGTGTCCTTTTTACTGGCTGCGGCTCCTTTTAATTCATACAGGCTGTTTTCCAAATGATAAATAGATAAAAGTTGTGAAAGCCATTGATTAAACCGTGAGGGACCTACATCCCGCCAATAAGATGCTATGCAGCTACGTAATACAGACATTGCTATGAACAGAAAGTATCTATCTCGATTATTACAGACTGAATGATCAACCCCCAACAAAACCATTTGAGGTGTCAGATAGACTGCCTGTTTCAAAATTTTCTTCAAGATATCAGATATACCTGCAATCAAATTTGCCAATTTTGCACCCTCAAAAAACTTATGGCAAAGATCTGCTTTCGAGCTGCCACATCGCGGGCAGGCAATACCAACAATCTTACCCCAGCTCGCAATCTTAGCAGGTGTATAATATAGATTGTACAATACCATAAAATGCTGAGCTTGCGGGTCCGCAGACAGTAAGACCGTCTGTGCCATTTCCATTGACTCACAAACCTCTGCCTCTTTGGCTCCAACCCGCCCTTCCCACTTTTTGGCAAGTAAAACCAGGTCATCCTTTATTGCATTTAAAAGAAGTGGATACAAATTCTTAATGCCGCAACTAGTGGGGTGTCTCAAAACCTCCATCAGCTTAATTTTGTCTATGCACAAGCCTTGAGTCATACCGGTTAATAGAAAAGCCCTGATCTGTAAAAAAAAATTAAAAATCTCTTTTTTCCAAAGCAAATTCCACGCTTAGGTCTTCAAATGATTTGAAGTAGCTGCCAGAAAGGAAGAGGTCCCCAACTTTATGGATACCACGGCTACCCCATCTCAAACAATAATGGTCTTTAAATATCGCTGGAAACATTGAGGTATTCCACAGAGGAGTATAGTAGCAAATTCTTCCTATGCCAATCTTGCGTTTGACCTGAGTCCAGACCTTAAATTCAGAATAAATTACCTTGAATTTAACCTTTTTTATAATAACTAGGTTCCAAAATCCACAAGAAAACTGCATCTGCTTCTTTGCCCAGAATCAGGGTATATATCGAAGGGAGAGCATCTTGCCTGGATCTATCTGTAACATAAAGGGGGTCATTCCTACCCTGGCGGTCATGGACCGCCAGGGCAGGGGATGGAGGAAGCACCGCCAACAGGCTGGCGGTGCTACAGGGGCCATTCTGACCGCGGCGGTAAAGCCGCGGTCAGAAAAGGGGAACCGGCGGTTTCCCGCCGTTTTCCCCTGCCCCAAAGAATCCTCCATGGCGGCGCTGCTCGCAGCACCGCCATGGGGATTCCGACCCCCTTCCCGCCATCCTGGTCCTGGCGGTAAAAACCGTCAGGAACAGGATGGCGGGAACGGGTGTCGTGGGGCCCCTGGGGGCCCCTGCTCTGCCCATGCCACAGGCATGGGCAGTGCAGGGGCCCTCTAACAGGGCCCCATAATGATTTTCAGTGTCTGCTTTGCAGACACTGAAAATGGCGACGGGTGCCACTGCACCCGTCGCACCCCTTCGACCCCGCCGGCTCCATTCCGAGCCGGCTTCATCGTAGAAGGGGGTTTCCCGCTGGGCCGGCAGGCGGCCTTCTGGTGGTCACCCGCAGGCCCAGCGGGAAAGCCAGAATGGCCGCCGCGGTCTTTTGACCGCGGTGCGGTCATTCGGCGGTTCCCGCTTGGCGGGCGGCGACCGCCGCCCGCCGAAGTAGGAATTACCCCCAAAGTGTCTGTGCATACTGCAGTACTGCTGCCAGATAATAGATCTTAAAATTGGGGAGTGCCCTCCCCCCTTTCTCTCTTGGAAGCGTCATAAAGTGGAAAGCCCAGCGCGGTTTCGTGTAGGACCAAATAAAACTATTAACCTTCTATTAGTTTAAACCAGTCCTGCCCAATCTCTAGTGGGATTGTTCTAAAAAGATAACGTACTTTAGGTAAAAACACCATTTTAATCACATTGCACCGTCCCATGAGTGATAGATGTAGGTTATTAATGCGAGCAAGATCTTTCCTAGTCTTAGTTAAGACCGGGGCCAGGTTTATTTTCACCAATTCGTCAAGATTTGCTATCAATTTAACACCTAGATATTGAACCTGTGTCTTTACCCGCTCATCCTTAAAGTCTACTGATTCATTCACCAACATTTGACATTTACTTTTATTCAACAAATAGCCAGACCTTTTCCCAAACTGCAGGGCTTCCTGCTCTATTTCCAATATAGCAGTCCTAGGATCAGTAGTAACCACCGCAATATCGTCCGCATATGTTAAGAACTTGGTGCACCCCCCTTTCAATGAGACTGGGATGATCCGATCGTTACTAATCAATTTCCTGATCAAGGGGTCGATATATAGCGCGAAAAGCAATGGTGAACACGGACAACCTTGTCGCGTACCTCTCTGGATACTGATTGAAGCCGACTTCAGCCCGGCAACTTGTACCGTAGCCGTTGGTTTGTGATAGAGCTGTTGAATTGCTTTAACAAACTCAGGACCAATGTTATTTTTGCGCAAGACAGCCCATAAAAAGGGCCAATGAACCCGATCAAAGGCTTTTTCTGCATCTAGCAAAATTACTGCCATGGGAAGCTAGACCGTTGCACTAGCATCAAGTAGCGCAATAACCCACAAAATGTGATCTGCAGTGCTCTTCCCCGGAATAAAGCCATGCTGCCATGGAGATACTAAACCAGAGATTACCGAGCTCAGTCGGCTAGCAAGTATTTTAGCAGAAATGTTGGCATCGCAGTTAATTAACGAAATCAGGAGATGTGAGCCAGGAAGGCAGGGTTCCTTGTCCTTTTTCAGAGAAACTACTATCTTGGCCTCCCCCCAGGAGGCCGGTTGAGGGGCCCCTGCCTGTACTTCGATAAATAGGCTAAACAGCTGTTTACATATCTCCACAGAAAAGACCTTATAAAATTCTAGTGGAATTAGATCCCCCCCCTGCTGCCATCCCACTTGCCAGAGCACGAGTTGCTGTATCCAATTCTTCAAGTGTCACGGGCGCTTCCAAAGCTACCTTATCTTCCTCACTCAATTGACCTAATATCTCATTACCCGTAACACCAACCCCTCCTCTTCTTGTGGCTGTTCTTCCTGACTATATAGTTTTTGATAGAATCGTCTGAAGGCTTCCATAATCTCTGGGCCGTTGTGAACCAGCTGCCCCTCTTCATTCATTAAACTTTTAATGTTCCCAAATACCTGCTTCTGTCTTATTTTTAAGGCTAGCTGTTGGCCAACTTTCCCACTATACTCATAACATTCCTGGCGATACACCAAAAATTTTGCAGCAACCCTTTCCATAAAAATCTTAGTGGCTTCTGCCTTAATAATATTTACCTCACACAAAATGTCAGAGGTCTCTGCTTCACTACGGATCGCCTCCCCTAATCGTTGCTCCGCTATCACCAGCTTTCTCTGAATTAGTTTTAGCTGATCCATGCGTATTTTCTCCTTTCTTAGCCCATAGCTCAAGTTTTCTCCTCTGACAGCTGCTTTAAATGTATCCCATACTGTCTGACAGGAAGCAGAGCCCTGATTTATCTTGAAGAATTCCGGAATCCATTCCTTCATTTTTTGGATATAACCTGGATCAGCTAATAGTGCCATATCAAATGTCCAAGATCTAGGCTGTGGGCCCTTTCTCCCACTCTCCATAGCCAATACCAGTGGGTTATGATCTGATATGATTCTAGGGAATCTATCAACCCTTATTTGCTTTTGCAAAGATGCTGTCACAAAAAAGTAATCTAACCTGACTAATTTCTTATGCGGAGCAGAGAAGATAGTGAACCCTGGATCCTGCGGGCAGCACTGCTGCCAGGCGTCGATCAAGCCATGATTGATAACCAATGACTGAAGCTCCCTAAAAACATTATTCTTTCTACCCAGGTACAGCATTTGTTCCTGAATGGGTTCTTTATTATCTAGATGTATATTAAAATCCCCGCACATTATAACCGGCGTTGCCCATGCCGTAAGTTCTAAGTTAAGTGATTCCAGTACCTGGATCATCTGTGTTGGATCCATAAATGGAACATATAGTGAACCTTAACCCTTTAACCGAACATTCCAACAGAACCCGCCTGCCTAGCTTGTCAGCAAATTGTTTGTGTATAACCAAAGATCTGATTCAAGTTAATATATCAACCCCTCTGGTGGTTGTGTTTTGATGTGTAAATACCACTAAATTCCACCCATAAAACTCCATTAGCTGCTTCTGTGTGCCTGCAATATGTGTCTCCTGCATACAAATAATATCAACATTCCACGACTTGAAAACCTCTCCTACAAGCTGTCGCTTTTTACCATTATTGAGCCCACAGACGTTTACTGTGGCATTACGTAATTCACTTTCCTGCCCCATTTTTATGCATGTTAATCCTCCTGGTTCCCCTGTATGCACCATTCAACTTTTCCGCTTCCACAACCTGAACCCTTTTCAGCTGACGAACAACATCCCCACTCTCCCTGCTGTGTGTCCCATTATCCCCTTTATCCCTGTGAACCCACCCCCTGTCCCCTACCCCTACAAATGGACCACACCCTCCTCTAACCCACCCCCCATCCCCTACCCCTACAAATGGAATCGCCAAGCTCCTGAGCATGTAAGATGGAATTTGCCAGTCCTGTTAGCCCACCCATACATAAATCACCTACACAAATTCATGCCTCACAAATCCTTGCACGCGGCCCCTCTTCTTCACCCTCCTAATCAGTGCCCTCTACAAACAAACAATCAAAAAGAAAAAGAAACTAATGGAAAGAAAATAAATAGATATAAAAAAATAAGGAAGAGGGGAGGTGCCTGCCCCAATCGTTATCACATACACTTACATATAGATGACTTAATTTTGAGACAAGCTATCCCCCCCTCTCCCGTACCCCCTGTGTTTGGCCACTTTTCAAATGCTGTACATATTCCCCTGCTTTGACTTCTGAGAGAAAAAATCTTGTAGTTGCTTTATAAATAGCTTTTAGACGTGCAGGGCTCAACAGGTAGGCTTCCGCCCCCAACTCTTGAAACTGAGCAATCATCTGCCTGAGTCGCCACCGTCTCTCTACTGTGGCATGTGCAAAGTCTGGCCTGGTAAAGAACGATTCACCTTCCACCATCAGCTTTGAGTTGGGGCAAGTCCTTCCAAACACCACCTGCCTCAATAAAAAGTTGCCAAAGTACACGATGATAGCCCGTGGATACCTCTGGTCTCTACCAGTAGTAGTCGATGTCTGCTTCTTTCTCATTAACGGGAATCAATGTGCTCTCTGGACCTCCTTTTCCCAGTCCCACCCAGTAAGATCTGGGAATGCTTTCTTGAAGAGTGAAACTATATAGGCCTTGGTATCCTGCCCCTCGAGGTCCTCAGCTATGCCCAGAATCCTCAAATGATTCCGCCGCTGGCGATTTTCAGCATCTTCCAGTTTCTATTGGATGTCCAAGATCTGTTGCCCTTGTGTCACCGTCTGCGCTGTTGCTGCTTTAACTTCAGTCTCCAACTCCTCAGTACGAGTCTCCATGGAGGCAATGCGTGTGCCAATATCCTGGCAGGATTTAACCACTTTTTTGATGGATAGTTGTAACTGTCTATTTGCCAATTTCACTTTCCTACTCTCCTTCTGAGCCTGCTCATGATTATGAACCATTGTCCGGTAAATAAGACCCAACGAGGGAGTCTCCGCAGGGCCATCTATAGGAGGGGGCACTGAAGTGTTGCAGGCTGAATCTCCTTTCAAAAAAGCCTGTTGGGTGCCAGTATAGTCCCACTGCATTTCACAAACCTCTTCTTGAGGATTAGGCGGGGTCCCTCCAGAGCTTAGCCCACGAGTTGTACCTAGCACCAGTCTGCTCAAATGATTTTCTTCTACATGTTGAGTAATTAGATACCCAAATACTTGCTACGGAGCCACCTTCAATATCTGAATCTGTTGATGGGATTTCCTCGTCTAGATCTGAATCTCTAGACTGATTAGAAAGGGAAAAAAAGCTTTCTGCTGTATCAAACGGCCCCTGATCACTGTTCGCTGGTTTCGCCTCTTTCCCCCTCTGAGCTGAGGCTGGAGTGATGGTCTCACGTATCATTAAGTGTTTGACCATACCCTCAGCCTGTTGTTCCTCATTAGTTAAGGTGCAAGATTGTACATTGCATTTCCCTGGACGAGGCTCCTGAAACCCTTCCTTTAGCTCCTTTGGTTCCTGCTCATATGATTTCTCACCCCCCCACCAGGGGGGGACCCACCACCTCCCCGCTATTTCCTGGGCTTGCACTAGTCGTCTCTAGGCTGGCTGGCTCCAACCCCCTGCATCACATATAGGAGTAAGTACTTCAAGAGATATAGCTGCAACAGATACCTGTCCACCATCGACTCCTGGCACACTGGATTGTGAGTCACGTGCTACCTTCTCCGGGGGCATTTGTTTGGTCCTCATCATGCTGGCAAACATTGTTGAAACCGGGTTCCTTGCGTCCTTTTCCATGTCAGATATCCTCTGCTGGGGTCCCTTCCCGTAAGGGTTGCTGTGCTCCTTCGAACCGGGGGCCGGATTTTTTTATCCTTTCTGGTTCCTCCTCGGTCTTGATTCTGCCGTGCCGTAAGGAGCAAGGGGTTCTGATCGGCTTTGGCGCCATCAGGACGCCCCAAACGCCAAATACTATCCCCAGGCAACAGCGGGGTCGCGCTCGATCGAAAAGAGGAAGAGCGCGGCTCTGGGGCGAGCGCAGCGCTCGATTCTTCCTGAGGCGCCCTCCGCCGCTTGCCCACGCGGCCTTGTTCCTTGGGGAAGCCGCCAGAGAGCCGTGAGGCGCCTGCAGTGGTCCATGCTGCAGGCGCGCGGCATTTGCGGCATCCACGGCTTTCACAGTGGATGAGAGAGAGCCGCCTGCAGACAAGGGATGGGCTAGAGCGGTGGTGGCGATCAGCCGGAAAATCCGGCCGCCATCTTGGATTCTCTTGATTCCCAGGGCTCAGTTTAAATGATAGCTGGCAAAACAACGTGAAATAGCACAGGAAAACTGCCACTAGTGGCCCTAAAAAGGCTAAAATTAATCCCTCTTCACGACCCTATTTTGAGGTTTTTACCGGCGCATGTAAACCTTGGTGAAGGGGGAGCGGACTCAGCTTTGAGAGTAGCCAAGGGAGCTAGTGAGGATGTGGCTGGGGTGACCACCCGTCCGTAAATTTCATGGACCGCCCGTAATTTCGCCCTGCCGTCCTTTGTCCTTAATGAAAGGCCTAACGGACGACGGCATTTGTCCGTAATTTTAGCCTTTCACCTAAAGGAAACCTGCATTGACTTTAATCAAAGAAGTCACTTGAAGCTTTCTGATGGCAAAGATATTTTCTTTTAGAGAGGTACTGTAAGGGGTGTTCCAAGGTGAGCTGTGGAGTGTCTGGTTTTATTGGACTGTTCTAAAAAAATGTCAGTACTAGGTATAAACTGTTTATTATTCAAATCTGTATTTGAGAACCATTTTTTTTAATTTAAGCAAATTGTATTTGCTCATTTTGTAGCAGCTTATATGATGATGTTTTAGTATTTATATAACGCTTACTACCCCTGATGAGGCGTCAAATGCATGTTTAAAATAAGACTTACACATTCACAGTTCTTTCAGGGACCTCAGTACCTCATAGTACTAACAAACATTGCCAAAGCCAATAGGTCTCATCTACGCAAGAGTTATTGGCTTTGCCAATGTGTTTTAGCCATGTTATACACCAGAGTGGATGCTGCTCATGGCTAAAGGTTAGTGGCATAGTGGTGTGGAGTGGAGTGGCTTAGGAACAGTGGCGTAGAGCCCTGTGGTGCAGAGTACAGTGCAGTGGGGGTACTGTGCAGTTGTTTAGAGTGCATTGGTGTAGAATGCAGTGGTTTAGAGTGCAGTGGCATGGAGTGGCGTTGGGCAGAGTAGAGTGGCATAGAGTGTAGTGGCAAACAATAATGTGGCAAGAAGTGCAGTAGTGTAGAATGGTGCAGTGGCACAGAGGGCAGACTAGACTCACGTGGCAGAGAGTGCAGTGGCATAGAGTGGAGTTGTGTAGAGTGGTGTAGTGCAGAGTAGAGTATAGTGCTGTAGAGTGCAGTTGCATAGAGAGACTGGCATAGAGTGCAGTGGTGTAGAATGCAGTAGTACAGAGTGGATTGGTGTACAGTGGCAGAGAGTGCAATGTTGCAGAGTAGAGTATCAGTGCAGTGATGTAGAGTGGAGTAGAGTGGCATAGAGAGCAGTGGTGTAGAGTACAGTGGTCCAGAGTAGGGGGCAGTGGTGTACAGTGCAATTGTTTAGAGTGCATTGGTGCAGAGTGCAGTGTAGACGTAGAGTGCAGTGGCATAGAGTGGCATGGGGCAGAGTAGAGTGCCATAGATGGCAGTGGAATAGAGTGTATTGGTGCAGAATGTAGCAGTACTGAGTAGAGTAGAGTAGCGTAGAGTATAGTGGCAGCCAGTGCAGTGTTGCAGAGTAGAATGTCAGCGTGCAGTAGCTTAGAGTGCATTGAATTGGAGGGCAGTGGTCAGAGTGGCATAGAGTGCAGTGGAGTAGAATAGATTGTTTCAGAGTAGAGTGTAATTGCATAGAGTGGAGAGGTGCAGGGTAGAGTGGAGTTGCGTAGAGTGGCATAGAGTGTGATGGCATAGAGTAAAGTGGTGTAGAGTACCATGGCATAGAGTGTATAGGTGCAGAGTAGGTCAGAGTGATGTACAGTGTATTGATGAGTGCAGGGGCATAGAGTTGAGTGTTACAGAGTAAAGTGCACAAGCATAGAGTGTATTAGCTTAGATTGCAGTGGCGTACAATGCAGTGTTGCAGAGTGGCATAGAGTGGAGTTGTGAGGAGTAGATTGGTTTTGTCTAGACTGGAGTGGTATGCAGAGGCACAGAGCGCAGTGGTGTAGAGAGGTATAAAGTGCATTGGCATAGAGTAGAGTGGTACAGAGTAGAGTAGAGAGGCATTGTGTGAAGTAGCATAGAGTGCAGTGGCATAATGTGGAGTGGTTCAGAATGGAGAAGAGTGCAGTTCAGTGTCATGGAGTGGTGTAAAGTGGAGTGATACAGAGTAGGGTGCAGTGGTGTTGAGCAGCGCGGAGTGGAATGGAGTATGCATGGTGTGGTAACACACTGCCATTACAGACAACACATTTTTGATTGAAATGACCATTACATTTGCACAGACATACAGTTTTTCAAATCAGACTGTACTGTGCACAGATGATGATGTGTGGAAATTGCATCACCTAATGAAATGATTTGTTTTAATCATATAAAGGTATTTGTTTCCAGCACAGTTCAGAATTAACAAAATGTGCTTCATTTGTGCTTCTAATTCTGATATATTCTGAAGTTGATTTAAATGTTGTCATGTGATAGAAAAAACTCTTTCTTAACCCCAGTATCCAGAAAGATTCTCACATGAATCCTCTCACTTTGAAGTCAGAGAAAGAAAAGTAAACACTAAGTTCTCACCGAAGAAAGAGCCTGACATTTGACTTTGCCCTTTGAATGCACAGCAAATGTGATGAGATAAGAACAAGATTTACAGATTTGTCCTGAATTTTGACCCTTTGTCCTGAATTTCTGTCCTGAATTTTGACCCTTTGTCCTGAATTTTTTACAGTCCCGTCCAGAATTTGCCTCATTGTCAGGTGGTCACCCTAGATGTGGCAGGCATATTCAGCTTCTGGGTGTTAGAAAATGCAGTGAATGACTCTTTTCCAGTGGCCGGTGTAACATCCAGAGACCAGGAGAACCAGAAAAAGGCCAAAGGAGGAGGTCACAGGGAGGGAACTTCTGAGTGAGGGATGCCAGGTTTCCCCCCTGCGGCTTTAGTTGCAGTACCTGCGGAACCTGCAGCACAAGTGGCTAGGACCTCATTTGAGTCTCTGATCTTAGCTTGGTCTGCTGATGTCAAAAATGTTTTTTCCATTTTAGAAACAAATCAAACAGAAATACAGAGTGCGTGCATGTGAGACTCTGTAGAAAAAGTTTGATCTCTTGTCACCGAGGACCCAGGTCCTTCAAAAATCAGTAACAGAGCTGGAAGATATAGGGGGAGAAACAAGGCAGAGAAACAGGCATTGAGACACAGTGATCAGGAACTTCTGGAGAAAGTGGAACAGTTGGAGAATAACATGAAAATTATTTGAGGATTTTGATAGTGCTGGAGAGAGTGGAGGGGAAGGACCTATAATCCTTTGGGGTTAAATTGATTAAACAGGGGACGCAAATTGAGGACAGTGCAGAAGACATCTCTAAGAACATTCAAAGAATGCACCAAGACCCATTCAGGAAGAACCCTAAGAGTAGTAAACCTTGGAAAATTTTGCTAAACATTTTGACATGTACTTTGAAAGAAAACATTTTGTCCAAAGCATTGAGTCTGAAAACCATTAGGGTCAATGACTTCATGTTTGAGATCAGGTCAGATGTATCTCGAATTACCCTAAATGGGCAATGGGAGCTAGGGCAGCGGTTAGAGAAATTCAAAAAGTTAGGAACCACAGCCTAATTAAGGTTCTTAGCCACACTCTGTGTGATATACATTAACTAGATGTATAGCTTAAAAAAGGGTTAGAGAAACTGATTAATTGCTGGAGGTTATTAGGAAAACACTGAGAACACAGTATAAGTCCACGGCAGAACACAGACTGACGCACATCGGCAAGTCTTGGGGTAGCAACACTCCATACTCTGGCAGGGATGGCAAAAAAATGTTTTGTCTTTTCTAATTTTTTTCTTTTGTAATTTCCTTTCATTACCTACCTACCTTCCAAGCATCTTGTTCAAGTTTCTAAAGGGTGCTCTAATCAGGACATTTGCAGTCCATGTGGATGCTGGGGATGGTTCCCTATGGGAGGGTGGGGGTAGGAGTTCGTAGGTTGGAGGGTACAGGGTGGGAGCATTCTGCAAAAAAGAAAAAAAAGTCATTAAATCCTCAGGTAGTACTTTGTTTGTAGTCATAGGTTCCGTATGCCACTGAGTTAGGTAGTTAAACCAAGCCAATGCAAGTACTTTCTTGGAACGTTAATGGTCTGCACACAAGAGGGAGGCAAGATAGGATCTTAAAGTAGCCAGCCCCAATTATCATTCTGTAAGAAACCCATTTGACCAGAGAGGAAGCTGCAGGGTTGTTTAGGTCACAGAAGTGGGTCCAACAGCAGGCTTGTACTGATCAGAACTGTAGCAACAGAGGAGTAGCCATACTGGTTAAGAGGCAGAAGCATGTGTCTATCTCTGGAGATGTTACAGATAGATTGGGCAGCTGGCTTATCACCTCTTTGTAATTATTTGATAGGAAATATACACCGTGGGCTATTATGGCCCGAACTCAGACAAAATGGAGCACCTTAAGATGATATTTCTAAACCTGTTAGATTTTACACACCCATTATTATGGCTAGAGATTTTATGTTTCCATAGATTCTAAATTGGACAGGTCAGATAAAAGTAGGCCAGTTGGTTACCCTAAATCACAAGCATATCTTAAGAATATGATGGGTCAACTTGCATTGTGTGATCTATGGAGCGAGAGGGCGGGGTTTTCCCAGGGGATTCCTTTAATAATAAAAAATATGGCCACACTTCCAGGATTGAATATTCTCTAGCTGGTCAAGGCTTAAGAAAGTATTTCTTGAACATTACCTATCTACCGGCTCATCTCTCCGATCATTCAGCTGCTATGTTGACACTTAGGCCTATCTCTAGGGCCAAAACAAGAAGGTGGACTTTAGACCGCACTCTGTTGTTGGAAGAAGACTTGCTGCCAGTCTTCGCAGGGACACAGGAGAATTCTTTAAGGTGACTGTAGGTTCAGCCCCTGTGATTGATGTATGGGACTTCTTCAAGGCAATTCTTAGGGGGGAAGATCATTAACCTGTCCAGTTTTAGGAATAAGAAATATATGGGGAAGTTTAAGATATTCTGAAATGGTGAATCTGGAAGAATCTGGAAGAATGATTGTTCGCTGGATTAGATGCTTAGAAGGTTACCTCATCAGGGAATAGGTTACACCTGAAGAGAGAGCAGTTAGAAACTCTGTTAGAGGCCAGGGTGAGGAAGAGATGGCAGGCAAGCAAGCTTGCCCAATTTGAATACGGTGAGAGTGCAGGGAAATGTCTTGCATGGAAGTAAAGAGTGAGGAGTCAGGTTTAAAGGTGTAGAGCTGCTGGGATATAGAGGGAGCTTTTTTATGGTTTCTTCCAAAATCTGTACTCCGAAGATTTAGAGATTATGGAAGAGGTGGTTGAGAAATGGTTAAGAAGGGAGGTATTACTGACTCTGGATTTGAGTGACCGGTCTGTGTTGAAAGGGAGAATCGCACAGGAAGAGGTTGGGAGGGCCATCGTTACAAGTACTGGGGGAAAGCTGTGGACTCTGTCTGCTTGCCAGTGGAGCTGTTTAAATCTCTGGGTGACTCTATCCTTCCTTTATGACATCCCTAGTTGGGGAAACATTTTAGAAAGTGATCCAGCTACCAAAGTCACGAAATGAGACAACTGTTATGTTAATTTTGAAACGCCGGAAAGACCCGGCCTGCTGGGAGTCTTATAGGCCTGGATTGCTCCTTAATAGTGATTATATTTTTGACTAAGGTTCCAGATGAAAGGCTTAGTGGAGTGGTTGGTGGTCTGCTACATAAATATCAGGAGGAGCTTTGTTAAGGGACTATTTCTTCAGGAGGTAACATATGATCTTATAGGAACAATAGATCTGGCCACAAACATTATTATCCTTTTGGCAGTCATTAGGTTAGATGCCACCAAGGTGTTCAACAGGATAAACTGTGTATACAAGGCCTCTATATTAAAATTTTTACATTAAGCTCCTATCTTCCAGGCTCAGGCGTGACTCTGCTATTTCTCCCTTTGCTTGAAACAGGTGGGAGAAAAAAGCGTCCTTATCTGCAATGACCTCATGGTTTATACCTTGGATTTAGGCACAGTTTTTCCAGCTATAGTGCAGGTGACTAAAAGGTTTGTTGAGGTCTCTGGGTATTGAGTTAACACTAGTAAATCAGAGATCATCGTGTGGAATCCGGAGAGTGACAATTCCTTAATCAGGAAGGAAATTAGATATCTGGGAGTCAAGATCACACAAGATATGGATAAAATCCCAGGCATAAACCTTGCCTGAGTAATGACCGAATCATGCAGATTGATGAAGGTGTGGGCTCACTTGCTGAATTCACTTTCTTGTTCAGCGCTATTCCCCAGTCTTTTAAGAAGGACCTGTTAGAGAAGATACAGCAGGTCATTAACTCATTTGGTTGGGTAAAGGTTAGAAGATATCATAGAGGAAGTTCCGCAGAAGGAGGGGTAAGGGTGGCCTGGCTCTTCTGTAAATGTAATGTCACGCATGGGTTTTTCAGATGAAGAACATTAAGATGCTCTTCAACTCTCCAGATGATTCAGACGTTGGTCCCCTGTTTAAAGCTGTTCTAAAAGATCTGATAGGAACCAACAACTATTTTCTCCTCAAATCTGGTGACATAAAATTCTTTAAAACATAAGATTGAAGGTGCTTCAAGCAATGGCTTTTGTGTGGTTTCTAATAAGAAATGGCATAAAAGGTCAACATTACAGCCATCAGGCCCCAATTTGGGACTCCGCTGCAGTCCAGAGTGCCTGAAAATGCATTATGAATCCCACTTAGGTCAGCATTCTTCCAAACATTGGATCAGCTTACATGCAATAGAGAGCTGCTTTAATGGGACGAGGCCACAGTGGCTTTGGAAGGAACTCTCTCGAGGTTTAAGTACTTGCAGCTTAAAAAATGGTCCCAACGTTTAGGAGTGGAACTGGCCTCTATAGCACAAGTGGAAGAAGAGCTGATGAATAAGCCCCCAAGGAGAAAGGTCTCTGTGTGGTACTGGGAGCTATTGGGGAATGTGGATGGAGATTTCATTGTGGCGGAGGAGCTCAGGGGAGGATGCTTGCCAAGGGTGCAGCTAAAAAAGTTATGACAAGTATTGATGTGCATATTATACAGCAGTGTCAAGCCGGCATTTTTAAGAAAGGATCATCTTTTTTGCCTCCACAGAGCATACTGGACGCCGTACATGATTTCGAGGATGAGGAAAGGGGATGTTGTAAAAAGTCTGAAATGTGGCCTGGAGAAGGTGACAGATATCCATTTGTGTACGAGATGTGCTGAGAGCCAACATTTTTGGGCAGAAGTGGGTAAGAACGCTTTGGAACTTTTGAATATAGATATAAAGGTAAGCCTTGACTTAATTGTTTTTCGTACAGCAGATGGACCTGTAAGGGTGAGTGTCAATAGACGTAAACTGCTCTTTTATATGTTGTTACTAGCTCACAGAAGATCTGTACGAAATGGATATCCGATACACCCCCCACTAATTACAGATTGGCTAAATGCGCTTTCATATGTATCTAAAATGGACTTAGCCGGGGGGGGATGTCTAAGAAGAAAGGTTTTGAATCCCATTAATGGAGTGGCTGGGTTGGAACAATGTTTAACCTGGGTGAATACAGAGAGCTAATGCCTATCCAATGATTACACCTACTCGACACCCTCTTGTAGGGGAAACAGCATTCTTGGACTAGGGCAACCAGTAAGCAAAAAATGTATTCTCTCAGAGGCCTTATTCTCCTTCTAGTTGAGGACATATGATTGAAAAATATGGCGGATTGACTGGAGTCTGAAGTGAAAACAAGTGGCAGAAGCCAAAGAAAGTGCATTGCTGGAACAAGTGAAAAACCAAACATCAAAAAAGCCTCAGAACAGGTCAGACAATAAAATCCAAACTGCCACAGTTAAATTGATAACAACTGTTTTCAAGGTAAATTATTATTTTCCAACCTTCTAAAAAATATGAATTTACTTGAATTGCTACAGATAATTATATCTATTTCACAAAGTTTAGCAGTAAGGCATGATTTTATCAAGTGACGTGGTTTTAGTGGTTCTTAAGCATACCAAAATTCTATATATGATATAACTATTCTTAGGGCCTTATATGGATGGGATTTAGGTTTTGGCAGACAGGATATCCAGCACCATTGTGATGGAGTAACACCACCACCAATATTTAAATTAGGACCTTAATTTTAATTCTACTAATGTTGATTTATTCAATCAGCACACAGAAGAAGTTTGAATGTGTTGCTTTGATATTTTTCCTGTTCAGTTTGGATTGTCTACAAAGGTGACAGCTAAAAGCAAGAAGGATTCGACAACTGTACCGTGTTTGGAGAATATTTGTTACCACAGTAATGCATTTTTGCTCAAAGTTTTATCCCATCAAAAAAGCTATATTATTTATGTTACCCTATGTTAGTAAAATATCAAGCTGTTACAGAGATGAGGATGTGGAAGACTAAATGGAGCTCTGCTCATGGCAATGCAACATATTCAGGAAGTTGATCTTGGCAGCACTACGCTATAAATTCAAATTGTCACCATTCTTAGACAGGGGAATATTAGTTGTTATCATGACAAGTTGCAGGTTTAAATGATCTTTACTTGAGTGTGACTTTATCTTTTCTTGCACAATTTGACTCCCTTGCAATCAAATCTGCTAAGTGGTGTCCTCAATGTGGTCTGATGGTTGCAATTTTCACATTGCTGCTGGTGGTTTATTGAATTCTAGGAAAATCCTTTCCTATGTGTTAGAAACTGGGTTTCTGGATGATGGAGTTATGCACCCTGATCAAGCAGGGACCATGATACTAGTCAGGATAATTCACAAACGCACCCAAAATTATCCTGTGCTCACCCTCTGGTAGCTTGGTACAGAGTAGACAGGCTTAACTTCAGAGGCAATGTATAAAGCTTTTGTGCAACCCTTTCAGCAGTAAGGCAGTGAAAACAACACACAAAAAGATACGAGACCTGGTTAAAAAAAATTGAACTTATAAAAAAAAATTAAACAATACCAAAATGACAAAAAATCCAATAAGTAGAACTTAAGATATAAACATTTACGGATAAACTGTAGAAAAGAGCTTCAAAACAAAACCAGCCAAACAGGGCTATCTGGACACGTTGGACCGGGCTGAAGTCAGAAGTTCACGAGTACCCTGTTGGGCCCGCTGTACCAAAGTACTCTAAATCCTAGTGTTTAGGGTAGTGCTGGTTCCAAAGCATGCTGTTCAGGAGATGCATTGCTTTTACCCCACACAGTCGAGGAGATGCATCAAAGTTCCCCACTCAGTGGTGGCAATGTGTCAGAGCCGAGATGTGATAGAGTTCAAGTGCAGGTGCCAGCTGCGTTGATGTCAAGGCGAAGCACTGATTCCTGGGATGGAACTGTAATGCAAACTTTGTCATTGAGGCTTTAATCAATGGAGAAGGAAACTCTTCAGTGTTGGTTATGAATGCGATGTGCCAGTTTCCTTCATACAATGGCAGAGATGCATCAGTTTTGTCCACGCAACAGCGGAGATGCAGTGGTTCTGCTGGAGCAACACCTGAAGATTTGCCTCCAAGGGCCCAAGACTGGGGTGGCACTACTAGCCAGGTCAGACTCACAGCTGGCAGAGTCTAGTTGCAGTGTTAGGTTGTTTTGAAGTCTTGAATGTCTCTGAGACTGCAGATCAGGAGACCTGTCAGCTGGCCCTTTGAGTCACTCTGGGTTGGAGAGGAGGGGTGGGCGGAACCTATGGAGTTTTACTCTGCAGAATTCAGTGGAGTTACATAAAATCTCGGAGAGATTCCGTAGAGTTCCACATATCCCTAATCAGTTCCATGAGCCCCTTCAAAGGATGGAAAAACAATGTGCATTTTTTCCTAAAGGCTACCAGTATGAACACTCCCTCACCCCCGTCACAAATGTTTAAGAAGGTAACAGTTGCTCCCCTTGGAGGCCCCAAGTACATAGCACCTCCAGCAGTTCCTTTTCATAAGATCCAGACCTTTTTGCAGCCACCTCAGTTAGAAGGAATACACGCTCCAAAAACATGGATCGAAACAAACCATTCCGGTCAGTGCATGAATGTGACATACAAACTGCTGTCATAGGGTGCCCACATATACGACGCCTTGGTCTCAGGCGATAACGCGGCCAGTCTTTCTACACTATGGACTATTGAAATAGTGTGAGAATGACAATTTCTTCACGTGAGTATTTATAACTCTGAAAATGTTGCAAACATGTAACAATGAAACACACTCACCAACAACATGTTTAACCACAACTTTGGAGTGCTAAAATGAATACTAACCAGAGTACTGGGTTATGAACATGGAAACCATAGAATTACATCACCAAGGATACATTTAAGCACAGCATCGAGCAAGATGTGGAATTTGTTTAACCACAACACCAGCATGATAAAATGAAACGTTCAATAACAATACCAAAACACACAGATAATAACATGTAATGTGTTTAACTATAGTACCAGTGTGATATAATGGTACATGTATGCACCCGGGTGATAACCTATAGCAGGTTTTACACAGCACAAAGGTGATAACACAGAGCAAACATAAACACCTATGTGGTGATAACACTGAACATGTTGACCCACTGGACTGGGGTGACAGAATGGTACATGTTTAACTACAGAACCAGAGCACTAGGGTGATAACACAAAACACAATGAACCACATTACCAGTAGGATAACATGGAATACATTTAGCCATAGGACCAGAGTGACAACAACAAGCATGTTTAACTACAGCACTGCGGTGATAATAACATTTTACATGGTCAATGTGATATCATGAAGCACAACCATAGTTTCATAGCATAGAAACATGCACTACTGTGCCCTGTGTGTTTAGAGACTTGGACCTTACTTCCTGCAGCCACTGTGTATAGTTTTCCATGGCATACGCCAAGTCCTGTAGCTTCTGAGAGGGCAGGTCGGGCTCACTTGTGGGCTAGGGCATCGCTCTGCAGTCCGTTGGGTTGTACTGCTCAGTGGTGGTGCTCTCCTGGCAGCCTGCGTCCTGCTTCAGCAGGATGAAGGTATGGGTGCACTGCCTGTAATAGATGCAGTTGTACTGTCTGCCATTCCAGCCCCCTCTGCTGGGTGTTGTTCTCCACACAGCCAACCACTGAAGCCAGGAAAGCCAATGCCGACATCTCATCTGCCTTGCTTTTAAGGGTGCCTCCATCCGAACCCCTACTCACCCCTGCTGGGGAAAACATAAAGGGAGAAGAAACTCTGAGACACACAAAAGTGCGAGTTCACATATTAGTTTTGGCTGCACCCTATGTTTATTTCATGGTGCTGCTGGTCCCCCTTTCTGACATGCCATGACTTATTGCACAGAAGCTGTAATTGATGGCTTCCTCCCCATGCATTCCAATAGGCATGTCCCCATCATCCACGTGATGCCCCAGACTCATTGCTATTGCCCTGTCTGCAACAGCACTGCTCCTTCGTCGCAGACCTCTGACCACTTTATCAAGGCTGCACCATGTGTGGCAGCAATGCTTTGTAAGGATAGACCTCAGAGTGTCAGTCAGGCTGGGATCTGCTCACCTTTCACAGATGACAGAAATGCATGCCAAAGTCGGTCCAATGCAGAGGTTGGCGGGCAGCTCGCTACAGAGGGATCATTTTACAGACTGGCTACATTATGATGTCAGTCATGCATGAAGGACCAGCCCCTATTTCACAACACTGCTAAGTTCCTGGCAGACCTGTCCCCAGTCCACCATAGCACGTATCTTTTCTTGATGCCAGCACAGCCTCTGATGCTATACAAGCAGCGTACCTACACAAAACAGGAGTGGGTGCCAGTAAACTCTGCAAGAGTGGGCAAAACTCTGTGAAATCTGCTGGTGGAGCAGAGTTTACTTCTCACCCATATTGGTCAGTTGCAGGTTCAGTTCTTCTCACCCAGGCATGGACAACAGCAGGCAGTTGGTCAGCACATCCAAGCAGCAGGTCTTCCAGAGCAGCAATCCAGCAGAGCAGCAGCCCTTCTAGCAGGACAGCAGTTCTTCTTCCTGGAACAGTATCCACAGGAATAGAAGTGTACTGAGGTGCAGTTCTTATACCCAGTGGTGCCTTTGAAGTGCAGAGGACTTCAAAGAAGTCTTTGAAGTGCACAGAGATCATTCCTTCCTGCTCTGGTTCCAGACTCACTACTGGGGTATGCAGCCATTTCGGTGGAGGCAGGAAACAGCTTATTCATGTGTGTGTGAGGCTCCTGCCCCCCCATCCTGTCAAGATGGCCCATCAGAGCCCATAAAGTCACACCTAAGCTTCCATTGTGTGTGGCTGTCTAAAGGGAATACACAAAGCTCAGCTGTCACCCACCCCAGAACAGTGATCAGAGAAAGGCTGCAGGCACAGGGCTAAGAGAAGGAAAAAGGCAACTTTCTAACTAAAAGTGACATTTTCAAAATTTAACAATAAATCTGACTTTATCATTAAAGAGAACTTATCATTACAATTCTACAGGTACTTAACATGACAGATCTACCTCCTTTCAATCAGGGATTACAATTTATTAAATGTAATAAGGAATACCCAATGATATTCTATCAGAAGGGTAGGCCTCACAGTAGTGAAGGAATTTGGGAGGTTTTCACTACCATGACATGTAAAACTGAAAGGCACATGTTCTACCTGTTAATTACATAGTACTTTGCCATATGGGCTACATAGGACCTACCTTAGGGGGACGTATATGTAATATAAGGGGAGTATAAGACTTTGTCAGGGGTTTTTAATTCCACGTCGACGTGGCAGTGTGACACTGCATTTAGGGTGCAATAGCAGACCTGGAACAAGGTTTTTTCTATTACAGTGGTCAGAAAGTGACAAAATATTCCTAATGTCCTAGATGGGCCTTTGTGCTGGCAATGCTACTCATAACTGCTTGGTCTTGACAAAGTTGTGCATGGAATCCCTGGCTCTAAAGTCAACTCTTCTGTTGTGTACATCTGTGGACTTTATCTTGATGTTCAATCCACTCTATAGACAACTCTTATGGAAGAAGTTGAAGTCTATAGTAGTTTCTCCATCCATCCTTCATTCAACCTATTGCACTCAAATGCAGGGGTGTCTCTTAAGCTCACTCGAAATGAGGGTGCTAATAAGAAATTCACTGCTACAGTGGGTGTCCTGCAGGATTGCAAATTGGCATAATTCCAAATTTGAAATTACATTGTGGGTAAGGTTTTCCTATTAATTCTACTTCGTAATTGTTCATTTTCTACATATAGTTGCATGTCCAAAAAGACAACACTCATAGCACTATCTTCTTAATAGTAGGACCATTCCTATTTAGAAACTTATGATATTCAACCAGTTCACCTGATGTACCCTTTCATTTTAGGAACATGTAATCAGTGAATCTTTCCCATAGGATAATCCTATCCCCTGTTTAATGTAAGTCCTCTTTCAGGCATATATTTTCTCAAAGTATCTCACAAACAAATTTGCATATGTGCATGCCACATTTTGTCATCCTCGTCATCAGAATGCCAACATTCTGTACAGTGAACTCCTTAGAACAAACAGAAATTGAAGCAATAAAGAGGTATATGACTTTGAATGTATAAATACACTTGACAAATTTAGAGAAAGAAAGTGCCCAGAAAAAAAAGATTTATACTATTTCATCATTCATGAATTGTAATTCGACCTACTGCTTATATATATCATAGTTTGTGTATGCAGTAAATTATACATCAGTTCGAAAAAGGTTCTAAAAAAACCATGGAAAACACATTGAAAAGAATATGGCCCTCATTACAACCCTGGTGGTCGGTGATAAAGCAGCGGTAATACCGCTAACAGGCTGGCGGTAAAAAAATTGGAACTATGACCATGGCAGAAACCGCCAACACAGACAGCCACTTTAACACTCTGACCGCCACGGCGGTAGCAACGAACACAGCGGCGGTAACCGCCAACAGACAGGCAGAAGACAATGTACCGCCCACACTATTACAAGGCACCAATCCGCCAGCTTATCCGAGGCGGTACCAACAACATCAAAAGCACGGCGGAAACAGTCTTTGGAAGGGAAACCACTCACCTCTCGACACTCAATGAAGAACCAGGACGCCATGGAGCCCGAACTACAAGTGCTACCAATGTTGGTGTATCTTCTCATCTACCAGTAGTATAAACAGCAGCGGTGACGACCACGGTGAGTACTGCACCTAGCACACAGGGGAGGGGAGGAGGGAAAAGAGAGTGACACACACACACACAAAACACAACAACCCCTCCCCCACCCACAACAACACACACACACATATCCAATCACATCACAGATATACCCCGTCACCCCCTGGAAGAACGCAAGGACCAAACAATGTGAGTTTAACTAGTGTAATATTCAAACAATCAGGTAGCCCAAGAGAACAGTAAATAATCAGTATACACAAATATTTACAGCAAGTACACAAGTCTGTACACTGTCCCATGAAATGTCCGTGGACCAGTGGTCCCAAAAAGCATGGACGAAGCCCTTACATGACACCTGCCTCAAAATGGAGAGAAACTGCAGGGGCATCAGGTGGAAAAAAGGCACCTCAGGGAGAAGGGGAGGGGGGCATCTCAGCCGGATGATGGGACGACGCCACTGCTCCTCGAGGGGGCTCCGTGCCCACTGCTTGGTCCTGGGGAGTGCAAAACCACAGTCTCTCAAGTCTCTCAAGTGGGTGGTTTGCCCACTGCTTGGTCCTGGGGAGCGCAAAGCCACAGTCTCTCATGTCTCTCAAGTGGGTGGTTTGCCCACTGCTTGGTCCTGGGGAGTGGAAAGGCACAGTCTCTCAAGTGGGTGGTTTGCCCACTGCTTGCTCCTGGGGAGGTCAAAGCCACAGTCTCTAAGTCGGTGACATGTTCCACTGGTTCTGGAGGGGGCTTTGTGCCCAGAGTGCTTCATCCTGCCAAGGACTGTGTTAGTGGATGCTTTTCTCCACTGGTTCTGGAGGGGGCTTTGTGCCCAGAGTGCTTCATCCTGCCAAGGACTGGGTTAGTGGATGCTTTTCTCCATTGGTTCTGGAGGGGGCTTTGTGCCCAGTGATGCTGCTCCTGGGGTGTGGCATGTTGACTTCGTCTCACCTGTGTGTCACAGCCACCCAATGTACCTGGAACAGGTAGCATGATACTCCATGGAGGCAGACCCACACTCCATCCTGCGGCGACTTGGGCTGCCAACTACTGGTTGGTGTCTCAAGTGGCGTGTCCAGGGTCCAGGACGTCACCTGCAGACTCTGACGGCTGCACACTGGGGACGGGGCTGCCGTCCGACAGAGTGGCATCGGCTGTGCACATGGCGGTGCTGATGGTGGTGCAGGCGGCGGTGGCTGCGGCGGAGATGCTGCCAGTGCTGGCTGTGTTGCAAGTGACTGTTGCAGTGGATGGAGACACCATACCGTCTCCAGCAGACTCGGATGGCTGATCCTTGGGGAGGATGTTGCAGACTGACGTTGTGGCAGCGGCAGTGCAGGGGGCGGTTGGAGCGGCGGTGGTGACTGTGGTACATGTGGCTGCCATCCCTGATGAGTTGGTGGTCACAGCCCCTCACCAGGTAACATCGTGCCCAGAGGTGATGTGCCCTTTGGCTTGTGGCCCTTCCCCATCTTGACAGACGCTGCAGGGGCCTTGGCACTGTCCACTCTGTGTTTGTGCGAGGCCTTGCTGGTTGGGTGGTATGACTGTCCCTACTTGAAGCCCGTCCCTTTTTTGAGCTTTGCAGGTGGTGGAATAGGGTGGTCCTTCTTTTCCGTTGGTGGCACACTGGCAGCTCTGACGGGTGCCCCCTTTGACCGTACTGGAGTAGCGGGGACCACAGCGGGTGCAGATTTGGTGGCTGAGGTGCTGGGCTAGGATCTAGACATCCTGGCCCTAGGAGAAGGACAGGGGGGCGGTATAGGGAAGAGCTCCAGGTTAGCTAGGTAAATTGTTTTTGACACACTAGGACGGGAAGATGGAGGGGGTTTGGGAGTGAAGGAAGAGGTAGTGGTCGTAGGAGGTGTGCCTCTGCTGAGTTTGGGTGAAGATGCATGGGGTGGAGGCTGTTGTGAGGTGGATGGCTGTTGAGTGGGTGTGTGCCGGTGTTTGTGTACTTTGGGAGGAGGGCTCACAGACACACTGGGAGAGGACACAGGGGATGTGTGAATGGTAGCAGGGGGTGATTGCACGTGAGCGGAGTATAGTAATGGGCGTGTTGGTGATGGAGGTATTGGCTGAGGTTGTAGTGCATGCAGGTGTGAGTGGAGACGAGACAGGGAGGGAGGTGGAGGACATTGAGGAGGGGGACACAGTGGAGGAAGTGGATGTTGGTGTGTCTGCATGGGTATGGTGCTTGTGTGAGTGTCTGTGGGATGTGTTTGCCTGAGCCACTTTTGTGTGTTGATGTGTGTACATGCTGGTCTGATTGTGTGCTTGGGATCGGCTGAGGTAGAGGGGATTGGGTCTGGGTAGAGGAAGTTGGAGGGGGGAGGCTGGAAACAGGGACAATGGCTGCCATCAGTGCTGAGACCCGAGCCTGAAATGCTCTCTCTTGGGCCGCCATGCCAGAATGAATGCCCTCCAGGTATGCATTTGTTTGCTGCAAATGCCTCTCGACTCCCTGGATGGCATTCAGAATGGTTGACTGCCCAACAGTGAGGGATCTCAGGAGGTCAATAGCCTCCTCACTGAGGGCAGCAGGGCTGACTGGGGCAGGGCCAGAGGTGCCTGGGGCGAAGGAGATGCCCACCCTCCTGGGTGAGCGGGTAAGGGAAACACACTCAGGGGCTGCTGGGAGGGCGGTGCTGGTAGGGGGGGTGGCAGCTGTACCTGGAGCTCCCATCAGAGGAGGAGTCGCTGTCGCTGGTGTCCCTTCCTGTCCCCGTTGTGGAGCTTCCCTCGCCCTCCGTCCCACTGGTGCCTTCAGACTCCGTAGATTCACCCTCATGGTCTATGTGGGATGCAGCTCCCTCTGTCTCCGGTGCCTCTGCTCCACCGCCAGATGATGCTAATGCACACAAGGACAGGTTGACAAAACAAGAAGGGGGAAAAGACAGAGGAGACACATGGTCAATGCCAGCAACACCACTACTGTTGGCGGACACAACACACAAGGAGCAGCCCTATGCACTAGGCCATGCACTAGCAGTTAGTAGGAAAATCACCTGCCTATGGAAGACTATACCTAACCCTATTTGCTGCACACCTGGAACCCAAAGGAGGCTGACTAGTTTTAGATGCCCACTAACACTATTGGGGTTGGAGTGCCACAGAGCCTGCCTAACAAGGGACCTACCCTACCAGGTTCACCCTGGCCTAGGGGAACCCACAGCCCACACCCCCCACCCAGACACCTCGTAATGCATGCAGAGTCAGCTGAATGAGACTGTACTCACCCCCTTGTGGCTGCTGCGATGCCCTCAAGCGCCCATCCAACTCCAGATATGCCACCACCAGGATCCGGAACATCAGGGGGGGTCATGGTGCGACGGGCGGCCCCAGCTGGGCCTCCGCCGTCTTTTTGCTCCAGCAGCGCAGGTCCTCCCATCTCTTGCGGCAGTGGGTGCTTCGTCTATGATAGATCCCCAGGGTCCGCACATCCTTGGAGATTGCACGCCAAATACCCTTCTTCTGGTGGGCGCTGACCTAGAGGAAAGGTATAGGATGACAGGAAATTACTCCCCCGTCCGGTTCATCATACTCATTGTTCACCAGTTCCCACACATGCCCTGATACACATACACTCACCATCCTCACATGCAGTCCTCAGCCCCGAACCACACATGTATCTTCCATCCACACCACTCCATACATCCATGGCCAACGCATCATATTCACAGTGTACTCACCTGTTTGTCTGGAGGACCATAGAGAAGCATGTACTGGGGGAGGACCCCGTCCACTAGTCTCTCCAACCCCTCCGAAGTGAAGGCAGGGGCCCTTTCCCCAGACACTCGAGCCATTGTCGCTTCCAGACACAGGTCACAGCAGCACTTGCCCCTGGTGGACCTCTCGACAATGGAAACCAAACACATCATTATCACCTACAGACTTGATCATTCCACAATCCAAGAACTGTGTGCCCAATTGGAGCCTGACCTGATGTCAGCTATCTGCCATCCCACAGGTATCCCCCCTCTAGTGCAGGTCCTGTCAGTGCTCCATTTCCTGGCAAGTGGTTCCTTCGAAACAACAGTGGCCATGGCATCCGGAATGTCTCAGCCAATGTTTTCTAAAGTGTTGAGCAGAGTGTTGTCAGCCCTGCTGAAACACATGTGCAGCTACATCGGTTTCCCCTAGGTGGAAGATTTGCCCACAGTGAAAGCTGACTACTGTGCCCTGGGACATATCCCCAACATAATTGTGGCATTTGTCCCTCCACCCCCGCAGAAATGAACAGGTGTAAAGAAATCGAAAAAGCTACCATTCTATGAATGTGCAGATGGTGTGTTTGGCAGACCAGTACATCTCTCATGCACAGAGCCAAGTATCCTGGCTCTGTGCATAACGCTCACATTTTGAGGAATAGCAGCATCCCTTATGTAATGGGCCAACTCCAGAGGCACCATGTATGGCTTATAGGTGAGCCCAAGGTCCCCACACAGTATGAATAGGTGTCTGGGTAGGGGGTAGTCCCTAAGGGTTAGTGTGTGTCTAACAGATTTCCCTCGACATTTGCAGGTGACTCTGGTTACCCCAGCCTCTCATGGCTACTGACCCCAGTGAGGAATGCCAAGACAAGGGCAGAGGAACGTTACAATGAGGCACATGGGCGAACTAGGCGTATTATTGAGCGGACTTTCAGCCTCCTGAAGGCCACATTCTGGTGCCTCCATCTAACAGGTGGCTCCCTACACTACTCACTGAAGAAGGTGTGCCAGATAATCGTGGCATGCTGCATAATGCACAACCTGGCGACCCCAGGTGCCTTTTCTGCATGAGGATGGGCCTGATGATGGCATTGTGGCAGCTGTGGAACCTGTGGACAGTGAGGAAGAGGAGGCAGAAGAAGAAGATATTGACAACCGAAACAACATCATCATGCAGTACTTCCAGTGAGACACAGGTAAGAGACTGGCACTGTTCATCTCATATCTGACTACTGTAGGACATTGTATAAGTTAGCCTCTTAACCTCTGTGTATAGACAGTGACAGTTAACTTTGGCTTTCCATTTCACAGATCTGGGTGCCTCATTCTGCCTTCTGCTATGTTTACTGCTGCCCAACAACTGTCATACATTGGTATGTGCAAATGAACATTAATATTGATATTTGTTGAACAAGTTATAATTATACATTTGTGTAAGTACAGACTGACTCCAGATTGTTTTGTGATTCAAGGGTGTTTATTTATGGGCTAATGTGTATAGGGGTATTTGGAAGGGGCTAGGGTGATGGTGGAGGAATGTCCAGGGTAGAGTCCAGTCTCTTGGTATCACAGGTGCATTGTCCAAGGGGGCATAGGAAGTTGAGCAATGGTAGTTCAAGGTGGACAGGGTGAGATAGTGGGACAGAAGGGTGACAATGAGGATGGCTTTATTTCCTGGCGGGGTCTTGGCAATGTTCTCTGTCTTCTGCTTGGATCGCAGGTACCGTTTGCGGGGTGGTTCTCCTTCTGTAGGGGGTGGGCTGCTGGTGGCCTGTTGGTCCTGTGGCAGGACCTCCTGTCCAGTAGCGCCGGCGGACGTGGAAGGCTGTTCATCGGTTTGGCTAGTGTCAGGGGCCCGGTGGTATACCACTGTCTCCCTCATGGTGTTGACCTTGTCTGCCAGCACCACTGCAATGGTGACCAGGGTGGTGTTAATGGACTTCAAGTCCTCCCTGATCCCCAGGTATTGTCCCTCCTGCAGCCGCTGGGTCTCCTGAAAGTTGGCCAGTACCATGCCCATGGTCTCCTGAGAATGGTGGTATGCTCCCATGATGTTTGATAGTGCCTGGTGGAGGGTCGGTTCCCTGGGCCTGTCCTCCCCGTGTCGCACAGCAGTCCTCCCAGCTTCCCTGTTATCCTGTGCCTCTGTCCCCTGAACCGTGTGCCCACTGCCACTGACTCCAGGTCCCTGATTGTCCTGAGTTTGTGGGGTTGCCTGGGGTCCCTGTAGTGGTGGACACACTGCTGATTGACGTGTCCTGGGGACAGTGGCATGGGCCCGCTGGGTGGGTGCTGTGGTGGTGTTTCCTGAGTGGGAGGTTCTGTGGTGGTTTGGGACTGTGGCAGGGGAACCGACTGTCCAGAGGTCCCTGATGGGCCGGGCATCTTGATCCAGGCGTGCAGAGCTGCTGTCATCACTGTGGGCCTCTTCTGGGGGTTGGCTGGATATGGCTTGCACCTCCTGTCCGGTGACGTTGTGTAGGGGTCCTGTTGGGGTGTAAATACATTGTTATTGTATCTGTGTGTGCCATCTTGTGCAATGGGTGTGTTTCCCTCTACTACTGTGCTTGCAATATTGCCTTGGCCCTTGTGTGAGTAGTGATTGTGTGCCCTGGGTGAGTCTCTCCCTCGGAAATGCTTAAGTGATGGGTGTCCATGCAGGTCTGTGATGGTGTCCATGCATTAGTGTAACATGCAGGGCTTGGTATTGGGATGTGTGGGTTGTGATAGTGGGGTATATGTGAGGTGGTGGAGTGATGGGTGTGAGGGTAGGGGTTGGGGGTTGTGATGGCATGCAGGTAGGGTGGGGGGGATATAAAAGTATAGAGTTCACTTACCAGAGTCCAGTCCTCCTACTACTCCTGCGAGGCCCTCAGGATGCATGATCACCAAGACTTGCTCCTCCCATGTTGTTAGTTGTGGGGGAGGAGGTGGCGGTCCACTGCCAGTCCTCTGTACGGCTACCTGGTATCTGGATACCACAGAACGTACCTTCCCCCGTAGGTCATTCCATCTCTTCCTGATGTCATCCCGTGTTCTTGGATGCTGTCCCACTGTATTGACCATGTCGACAATTCTCCACCATAGCTCCATCTTCCTAGCAATGGACGTCTGCTGCACCTGTGATCTGAATATCTGTGAATCTACACAGATGATTTCCTCCACCATGACCCTGAACTCCTCCTCAGAAAACCTGGGGTGTCTTTGAGGTGCCATGATGTGGTATGAGTGATGTGTGAGGTGATGGTTGATGTGATATGTGGGGTGATGTGTTGTGGTGTGTGATGTTTTGTGCATGGATGGTATATGAGTGATGGTGTTGTGCGCCTCTGGATGCTGGTGTCTTTTTTTTTCTGTCTCTCTGCATCTTCCATAAATTTTGTTGAAAGGGGTTGTGGGTAATGTGGGTAGGTGTTGTATATTGGATTGGGTATGTGGATGTGGTGTGTGTATGTGTATCGGGTGTGTGTAGTTTGAATTGTCCAATGTGGTTGTGTTTTGTAAAAGTGTGTGTATTTTGGGTGCGGCTGTGTGTACCGCCAATGGTTTACCGCAATTGAATGACCACCGCGTTGATTCGTGGGTCGTGATAGTGTGGGTGTATTCCTGTTGGTGTGACGGTTTGGGTTTTGGTACCACCAATTTATCACTGACCTTTGGTGTGGCGGACTTGTGTGGGTGTCTGTATTGTGGAGGATTTCTAAGTGTGGGTCAAAATACCCATAGCGGATTTCCGCTGCGGACATGGTATGTTGGTGGCCATCAGTACGGCGGTCAGCGGACTTTACCGCCAGGGTTGTAATGAGGGCCTATGTAAGAGCATTGTTTAAAAATATAATTTATACCCTGTTTCAAATCACTTTCGGGCATATCATGGAAAAAAGATATTGCAGATATAAACTTTTTGGGTATTCAACAGGTAAAACATGATAGAAGACGCAGTGACAGAATCCAAAACTTGAGAAAATGTGAAACTAGGTGGATTGACAGGTTGAAATGTGTTGACTGCAGGTTAACTACATATAGGGAGCTACATACCTTTTTATTCAATTGAACTAATGTAGTTCAAGCATAGTAAAGTATGTTGATCAAAAGCTACTTTGCTTGATTTCTGTATCTTATGATGATTTAAGGACTGCTTCCCATCAATGAAATGGTAACTTTGAGAAATTGAGTTGTTGTTGTTGGTTGAATGGAGAAGCTGACTCCTGTTCAAATAGCATCCACAATCCCTGTAAGGTTAAACACAAAAGTCACTTAAATAACCTGTGCTTAACCCTCCAGTAGCTTGGCACAAAAGCATTCAGTCTTAACTTAAAGCTAATGTGTAAAGTATATATGTAGCACACAAACAGTAATAAGATGAAAATACAACACACGACAAATGCCACACCAATTTAGAAACATAGTAAATGTAATACGTTTGACACCAAAGCAACAGCAATCCAGTCAGTAAACCTCGAGTTATTCATTTACAAAGTTTAAAGTAAAAATGAGGGCCTAAAAGATCAAAGTGACAACCTCGGATCTAGTCACATGAGACTGGATCACAGTAAAAAGATATGTCCAACCAAGATGGAATGTGAGTGAGATACAAAAAGTGGATTAGGCCTGGAGTTGGTTGGAAGGTAAGGTCAGCGCTTACCTTCCAACTTCGGAAAATTTCAAGACAAAGGACCTTGTTACGAGTTTGGTGGTCTCACAGCCAGACCGCCATAGTATTGGCCGCAAAAAGACTGCCATGTTCGCGGACATACAGATCATCATATTATGAGTTACACAGGCGGGACCGGCAAAACCCAGCCAAAATACCGACACCGCTAGAATTTTGGAAGATGGGAACGAGGTGGTCCCACCACCAGCACTGCCAGCCCATCAAACAACCACCGAACCTATTACGACCCACAAATCACAATAGCATTTTTTCCATGGCAGACAACCAATGTCAGTATGAACCGCGGCGGTCAACAGAGTATTACACAACACCACATTGGATAGTTTGAAATCCATACAGCTGACACACATTCACACACCAGGCACATCTACAAACTGCACTATAAACCACACCCCTTCACACACTAGAATTCTTTGCAACAAAAACACCACACATAGAAGCCAGAGCCAAAAACAGAGACACACAGTACCATAGATTAGTCACCCCTCCACACTTCAAATAGCACTCATCCCCCAACCGCACAATACACCCAACACACATGATAGTACCTCTATACATCAGACACCAACATCATCCCCTCACAACCCAGCACCCACACCTGATCATCCATTTTTATTACTTTTCCGTGTCATCGGCCACCACCATGTCACCAAAAAAAACATCTCGGTTTCACTGATGAGAAGTTAAAGGTCATGGTGGACGAAATAATCAGAGTAGAGCTACATTTATTTGGAGCCCAAGTCAGGCAAGCTACTATTGCTAGGAAAATTAAATATGGCAAAGAATAGTCGATAGGCGGAATTCTGTAGGCAGCTATCCACGCACAAGGGAGGATATCAGGAAGAGATGAAACAACCTCAGGGGGAAGGTGCGTTCCATGGCCACCAGGCACCAGCTGGTAGTCATCAAGACTATCGTTGCCCCCGCCTCCTTCCCCACACTTCACATCATGGTAGGAAAAGGTCTTGGACATCCTGCATCCTGAGGGCTTGATAGGACTCCCTGGCAGAGTGGAGTCAGGTAAGTCACAACAACAAAATATTGCCCCAAAATGTTTTGTCATGCATGCTCACTGATCACCTTTTGCATTCTTAACAGCCAAACCACTCACCACCCCTGTGACCATCTGTCCAAATACTCTTGTCTGACATCACAAATGTGAACTAAACTCACCTGAGGGCATACTATATGTGTATGGTTTAGGTAGTACAGGGACTGACAGCACTGCAACTCCCAGCAAGCACTGTTACACCCTTAAGAAAATCAGAACAGTGTACCACAACAAAAAAATACCTTGCATGTAAACTACACAATGAAGTAAACACACCTGAATGCTCCACAATTCTAAAGTCTCTGGCAATGATAGCAAAGCTATGGACATCTGCCAATACAATACCACTAAAACACAGCCACAACTGTGTCCTCCGGTAACTGTCCCTTCTAAATCCTATAACCTATTGAAATATACTCAACTGGGGGGATCTAACATATATGCAGTGTATTGTACTTGTTGCAACCAGACACATATAACCTGGTAGAATGGTTACATCTAACCTGATGGCCAGGTCTGTGTCCCCATTATATGGTGCTGCTGTCTGTTTTTAAATAATGAAGTCCTGCTAACTAGGCGGTGCCCTCACACATAGTAACTTTGCACCTAGCCTTCAGGAACTGAAGGTTAGACATATAGGTGACCAATAAGTTACGTGGTGCAGTGAAAATGGCTGTGAAATAGTGCTTACACTGTTTTACTCAGGCTGCAATGGCAGTCCTGAAGAAGTGTATGTATGAGCTCCTTATGGATGGCAAAAGAAATGCTGCAGCCCATAAGGATCTCCTGGAACCCCAATGTACTGGTTACCTAGGTACCATATACTAGGCTTCTAAGAGGTATCCAGTATGTCAATTTGAAGTGGAATTCTGGGTTAGAAGTATGTAAGTAAAAATTTGGAATCAGAGAGAGCATAAACACTGGAGTTCTGGTTAGCAGGACCTTAGTGACACAGTCAAGCATACTGACAAAACAGTAAAATATACTGACATGTAGGCCACAAACTATGAGCACTGGGGTCCTGACTAGCAGGATCCTAGTAAGACAGTAAAAGCACACTGACAAACAGGCCAAAAATGGGGGTAACCATGTTAGAAAGACGCTACTTTCTCAAAGCAGGTGTCACTGTTAAATGAGGGGAACAAGCAAAGACTCTGGCCCATCTGGGCTACCTGGTCAGACCACAACTGTCAGCCTCACCCTGCCCACATTGACTCCTCCAAGCCCTGTTGCATCTAACATCTCAGGCAACCAGTGCAACCAGTGACCCCCAATCCTGTGTTCAAAGGACAGTTACGTCCATCAAGTGCCCCCCAGTACAGGTACCAGAGTCACAAATCGAAAATCCTGACAAAGAAGGACCTGGCACCAGTGGCAAACTTTACCAAGGGCACAGGCACGTGGGGATAGGGTGAGTGGAAGGGATGGTGTGGGACAGCGGCTTAAGGTTGCTAGGGATACATTTGGCCAGGACACTATCTCCCAAGTTTTGGGAGCTTGACAACAGTCCAAGGTGTGATGGGAGAGGTACTAGGTATTATGTGGGTGATCAAGCAGCTGCAGAGGGACAACCACAAGGAAGTCATGCAAAGTGGGAGTCCCTCAATGCTAACATGGCCTCCCTAACAGGGATGCTGAGAGACATCAATACCACCCTGATTAGGGTCTGTCCACAACACCGGACCCCTTCCATTGGCCAAGTAAAGCCAGCCCCTTCTACATCTGTGGCAGCCAGTGGGATGGAGGCTCTGCCAGTAGAAGGACTTCCCTCAGTCACCCCTGCCTCTGTAGATGAAAAATCCCCTCCTTCAAGCGTGGATGTCGACCAAAACAACCAGGAGGTGCAGATGCCAAGGCTACAACCACTGCCAAGAAATAATCCTTGAATGATTGGTTTTCTTTGTTTGCCACTGATGCACCCTGTTGACTCTTCTACAACCACTGTTTACTTTATCCTGAATAGTGGAACACTTGACTTGAGACTTCAAATGTTGTAGCAACTACCCTAATGATAACATCCACTGTGACTGACACCTTTACTGTTTGCACTCTACTGCTTTGCTCACATTCATCCTATTGTCCGATGCATATGTAAATAAACACAACTAGAACACAGTCAATGTATGAGAGACATTCATCCATGTTGAATAGTTAACTGTGAAGTATCTTGAATGCACATGATTTACTTAAATGTAGGAAATGTGGGAAGGGACATGTCACATGCACTGTCATACCTGGGTTCAATGCATACACAATGACACAAGTGGGCAATCATCAATCCCCATTTATTGCATTGTGCTGCACATAGACTGACCAACTTCCAGGGATCTCACAGTGAAGTAAGTCTTTACACCTTTGTGCCTCTGCTTAGGTGTCAGTAACTAAGATCCCACAGACCACTGAAGTAAGGGACACGTCAGACTTTGTCCATCCGAATAGTCTAACAGATTGGTGCAATTTGTCATCATCTAAGCACTTATCACATATCTATATCATGCCTACCAAATGAACATACCCCATAATACAGACAGAGGTCATTATGACTGACCCCATTCAGTGAACCTTCCACTTACCATAGTCAGGTATCTGTAGGCATGCTACTCACCTATGTCAGTTTTGACACACATGCACAGTGGCCTTCAATGAGGAAACACAGTGACAGCTACATACAAGTAAAATAGTACCATTATCAAACTAACAAGAAGGTTGAGTGAAGAGATTGCACAGGAAGATATGTTTCAAAGACACATGATTACACACATAACATCATTGGACCCAGATAACATGGCAAACAGGTCCATTGTGTAGAACACAACATTGCCATAACACTGTCCTGACAGCCTGGGCATGGGACTCATACACCATCAGAATTATGTCAAACAGTACCTGGATCACGCCATGTCCACTTTACAAGCCAGACTAGCTAAAACCACCTGACAGTGACACAATTCAGAAATGTCCACATGAAGATGGGATTGTGAAGAGACCTGGAAAGTAAAATGTTGAACAAGAAGTTTAGGCAGGAAAAAGCAGACATGACAGAGACACGCATATCCCAAATACAGTGGTTACTCAGATTGTGCATTTTGACTGCCCCTAACAAAGGAGATTATCATGAGAGTCACAACTCCATGTCCAAATTTGCATGAAAATCTGAGCTGTGTACTGCCAAGCAACCAATAACCTCTCCAATGATCACACAAATACCCTTATCAAACATATCTGACCCCCCACTACCCTACTAAGGCAGTCAAATTACTGACCATCACATACTTACACTCAGGTGAAGTACTGATTGATGAGATCTGCCCTCCTGTCTCCACCTTCATCTTCATTACTGTCTTCTTCACTCGTCATTTCTGCATTTTCACTCAGTGGAACTGCTGGCTCCCCCTCATCTGGGATATATAGGATCTGATGCCTCAGGGTGAGGTTGTAGAGCATGCAGCAGGCCACAATGATCCAATGCACTTTGGCTGGTGAGTAGAGGAGGGCTCCACCAGACTTATCAATGTTACAGAATCTTGCCTTTGGGAGCCCAAAATTCCGGTCTACGACACACCGGGTTCTTCCATGGGCCTCTTTGAAGCAGACTTCCCCTGGTCCGGTTGGGTACCTCACTGGTGTCAACAACCAGGGACAGTTTGGGTAGACAGAGTCCCCTGTAAGTAATCATTACATGTGAGAAAACATTAGTCCAGGTCATCATTACATTTGGCAGCAGACATAGCATACTAACACACATGACATATGTGACATACCAACCAGCCAGGCCCCCTCTGGGTATTGTCATGTGATCAGCTGTGGGATAGCGCTGTTCCACAAGAGGAAGGCATCATGGAGTGAACCTGGGTACTGTGCACATACTTTGGAAATGTAGAGGTCCACCAGGCAGACTACTTGAACATTTATGGAGTGGAAGTTCTTCCTGTTCCGATAGACTTATTTATTGCTATAAGGGGCTACCAAGGCTACATGGGCATCATCAACAGCTCTCACTACATGTGAGATGTGTGCCAAAAAATCAGCCTTCACATGGGCCAAATTCTCATGTTGTGGAAATTGGATGTAGCTGTCCAGGTGTTTCAACACTGCATAGAGTACAGCCTTCAATATCAGAATGAACATAGGCTGGGACATCCCTACAGTTAGGGCCACAGTATTTTGAAAGGACCCTTTGGTTAGGAAGTGCAGCACTGACATGATTTGCACAATGGGTGATATGCCATTAGATACATGAATGGTAGGCATCAGATTTGGCTCTGACTAATGGCAGAGACCCATAATTGTCTGCCTATCCAGGTGGTAGATTTGAATGACATGTCGATCCTCCATGGTCTACAGGTCTGCTAGTGGACGGTACACTGGAGGTTGTCTGACCATTCTCATTCCAGGGTAACTACATGAGAGAAAATAAGGAGGTATGTCTATCACTCATTGTGTCCCTTGTAAGTGTCAATACATGTCTCTGTTATAATGATCTGACATGCTATATGATACATAGAACATACCAATGGAAATAATTGCATATTGGTGAAATCTCATCCTCTTCCCTCAGATATGACATGAAAATATAAATACGTGCCTAAGCAAGTCCCAGTGATTTTGACATCTAATTATGCATTTCATTGATAGCCACAAAAAATAACTTGCCCATTGCCAAGAGGGTGCTGACTGTGCTACCAAAGATACCTTAATTGTAGCTTCTCCACATTACAACATCTCCCTTCAATCTGGACAATCATATATGTTTGGTCACTGCCTGCACTGAAGACAATGTAGTAGATATTTTTCCCACCTTGTGACGCATCATGAAATGAACTTTTCTGACCATCTAAGGGCTTTAAAATGGCAACTGCCTGACCTACTATATTGGGCAATAGGAAACAAATGCGTCTGCTGGTGGAAGTTGTCATGGCGGTAGCCGGATACTACTGCTGTGGACATTGCCATTGGAACACGTTGCTGCCATTGGCAGGCTAGGGCCATTAGTAGTGTCCGTCGGCAGTGTCAGTCTCATGCATGGTGGACATGACCACCATCTCACACTTCATCTTTCACTTGATTTCTGACACTGCTGCTAGCATTACCTCCACAACTACAATTTGAGCTGTTGTGTACTGCCTCTGGGAGCAATTATGCTATGTCCTACAGGTGATAGGACCCCTGCCTTCTCACCTGAGGAGCTGAAGAAGCTGGTGGAGGAGGTCCTGCCCTGTATGGACAGCTCTATGGTACACCACAGGAAAAGGTAAGTGTACCATGTGCACATATGTTTCAATAGCCCGACTATTCTTTGATATGGTGAGAAAAAGCTTATTGGCAATGTATCAGAATGTGTCCTTAAAGTCAGTTAGGTGTTGATATTGTGCACAAATGGGTGAGTTCCCGGGTATGTACCTATATTTGGTTGCAGGTTTAGAGTCCTGAGACATTGTGGCGAGTGTGTCCTGTATGTTCCCTGACCCAACTTGTGACTGTTGCACATGGTTAGTAGAGGTGTTATGCCAGACTGCACCCGAAAAGTCCATATCATCATATGTGGCCAGTGTCTGGTCATATGTGCTGACATGACAGCTGGTGCTGTAGATGCATGTTGTCTGCCTGTTGCTGAGCTTATGCCCTCACTGTATCTGCACATCTATCAGTGGAGAGGATATTCAAGACAGTCTGTGTTTGGCTTGCGCAACAGACTGGGAATTAACTCTGCATGTTTTTGTGTGTTACTTGTGGACATGATTTCCTTTCTTGTCTATGTCATCCATGCAGGTCAAAGCCCAGTAGAAGAAGGGGATTTGGCGTGTAATCAACAAGAAGGTGTGGACCCTGGAGGTCCAAAGCCGGCGGAGAGCCCACTGTCGGAAGAGGTTGGAGGACCTGAGACACTGGGCCTGGAAGCCCGCAGAGGCCCAGCTGGGAATTTCCTCCCAACGAGGACGGGGTGCATGTTGGATCTGATCCCCCTAAAGGTCTGCATTTTGGCAGTGGCCTACCCTGAGTTGGATAGGTGTTTGAGGGCAACACAGCAGCCACAAGGGAGTAAGTACATACCAAATACATGTTTGCTTTTAACAGTTGATTGAGTGAAGGACAGGATGTTAGCTCTGACAATGTGGTAAGTGTAGTGTGTCAAAGATCTTCTATGATCCCATTGATGTACACGAGTCATGTATTGGCAACAGGTGTGCACATTCATGTTGTTTTGAGACATGGTACTCAACAATGGGGGGACCTCAGTCCTGTAGCACAGAATGAAGTACATATAACAGTGTGTTTTAAGTTCCAGTGATCTGCTTTTACTACCCCGGTGGGTGTTGGTCCCAACCAACAGATCACTCTTCCCTAATGCCATGGTAGAAAGGTGGGTTGACTCTTGCTCTCTGTCCTCTGCTATGCATCAAGGGGTATGTCTATGTGTGAATTGAAGGCAGGTAGGGGCAAGTCATCTCCGTTGTTTAATGGTTTCGGATGTGTCACAGCATTCTGTGATGCAGTGGTATCCATCAGACATGTCAAATGACATACATAGTTGACATCCTCACACCTGTTTCACGGTGCTTCCCCGTGGTAAATGAGGAATGTACTATGACATGTGTGCTGTCCCACCAGAGTTGATAATATGCATATTGGTTACCAGTGTGCATATGCTATACTTTCATAGGGACAGATGTGTTGGTATCAGATGTAAGAATGTGATTGACATGATGATGTCCTGATAGCAGACACTTGACACATAGCTTGTCCATTGTAGAAGTGTGTAGATATGATATATTTACAATGGTTGTCCACTCACAGCAATGTCGCAGAGAGTAATGTGCCAACATCATGTGTCATTTTGAAGACACATTTAATGCCTCTCTGTTGGATATTATCATACGTACTTGCTGTGGCTATGTAGCTATGACAAATGAGTCCAGTGTGTTTGGGAACATCCTGTTTGACAAGAAACATATGTGGTGCAGTTGTGGTAGTTCTTACGTACCGGTGTGTAGGTTGGTAAGTGGGACCTGACTGTTGGCTTGCATCATTGTTGTTGTACCAGTTATGTTAGCATCACTTATGCTTTTCCTCTGGGAATCCACCACAGACACATGCCAGGCTTGTGATGTCTGATATGCGGGTAGTGATGTTGCTTCTCATTCAAAATGGTTTACTCATGTTGTTGTTAGCAAGGTCCGTTTCCCTCCTTCCTGTACAGCACAGTAGTCTATTTGATACATACACAATATAGTAAACTGCTAATTGTGTGTGAGACATTGGTGGGAGCTTACTTGCTCCTTACATGACTATTATTGTGTGTCTTCTGGTGACATTGTTCTTACTTTGCTTGGACTTGAGCCCATTGCCATTCTTTGCTACATCACAATTGGTGTATGTTTCTGTGTGTGACATGTGTGATACCTCCTTGATCAACATTTGGCAGGTGTAACATGTTGATATGTCATATGATGGATGGTATGTGTCCATTGTGATTTGGTTGAATATGTGTGACTTGATGTAGGTATGATTTGTTGAAACCAGGCTTGCCTGCCTTTACTTGGCAACATATGTAAATGCCTGGAACATGAAATCTGGATGATATTTTTGTGCAGAAAGAATAGGATATGTGTAACTGTTTGTCTACCTTACAATGGGAATCCATTGCTTTTCTACTGGTTGTCTATGTTGTTGTGATTAGGGTACCTGTATTAAGTGTAATAGTTACCTAGTCATGGTATTGTCAGTGTGATTTGTCTGCTTCAATCATGGTATTGTAGGTTTCACTTACCTTGCTTTGCTGGTATGTGAAAGTTGAGAAATTGCAGGGCATGCATAGTATTGTGTTGGCACTTTACTGGAACTTCCTGTGGGGGGTCAGTGGACATGATGGTATGTGATTTCTGTCTGATTTGAAGTGGAAGTGTTATCGTGTGTATGTGATGACCCTACTTCATCATCTATTTTTAGCATCAGCTCTGGTAGGCGAAGGAGATGGGGCACAGCTGAGTGGGGAAGCTTCTGGCCACTGGATCTCCAGTCACAACACCGCAAACACCAAGGGACTCAGTGGCCCTGCGCGCCAGGAGAGTGCCACAGGGGAGACCGGATCTGCAACATCTTCATCTGAGTCCTCCATTCTCAAGTGGTGGCGGACCCATCGGGAACCACTCCTGTACCATTTGTTCTCCACCCCCAGTTCTATCACTGCCCTCCCTATAGCTACCCACCCAGTTGGCCGTGCCCGCTCATCTAAGATGGTAAGTGTCCCCTTTGCCGCAGGCACCTCTGCCTCAGCCCCTGTTCCCCCTGCTGCCCTCAGTGAGGAGGCTGTTGACCATCTATGGTCTATTTCTGTGGGTCAGACAGTCATTGTGTATTCCATCCAGGGACTGCCAAGTCAGATCCAACAGAGTAAGGCATTCCTGGATGGCATTCACAGTGAACTCTCTGGCCTACCGAGATCATTTCAGGCTCTGCCCTCCACAATGAAGGCAACCAGTCTTCCCTTGTCTACCGTTCCCATCCACCTTCCTCTTCCCAGTCCAAATCCCCCCTTCCCAGGCTCAGCCAAAGCACTCAAATAGACAGGCATGCATCCACCTCAACATCCAAGGGTAGCACAGACAAACCTAAGCACCACAAAACACACCACCAGCATGCACACAAATAACATCCACCTGCAGACACAGCAACAGTCACAACTTGCCCTGACACCCCCAACAACCACAGCATCACAGGCACAACACTTGGCACACCTGCAGACACCACAACAGCATTCACTGATCCAGCCACCACACCTATCCGACCTGCAGACAGCACCCCAGCAGACCCTCAGACATCCACCCTAGTCACTGTGGTACTGAAAATTCTGGACCCGCGTTATAAACATCGTCGTATCACAACGATTTTGGTATCAGCAGACCGGGAATGATCAGAATAGTATGCACAAGTATTGTATTCATATTCGGGTAACGAAATCACCCGAATATCAGAGTTTCCGTCCTGAACCCTCGTGTTCCATTTAAACGGCAGCCATTTTGTGATTGCCCTCACATAGGCCAATGTCTAATGCTGAAAACGAGTCTGAAGGACACTTACACCTTTGCTGACTCCTCTGTGACCTGGCAAGCTGACTCCACTGCCTGAAGCCAAACCTGTTCGGCCAGTTTCTTTCCCAGTGGCCGAATGAAATTAGTATCAAGGCACAACACATCATAAAACCTTTCATCACACACAAACCATGCCTAATCTTACACACACCTGTCCCTGTTTCTTTCTTTATGACTTGCTTTACAAGGAGGAGGTGCCCGTTTATATTGGGGGTCCGTCGATATCTGATGAAAGTACTAAGCCTTGCCGGGTAATTGATTGAGGGCTGGACAAACTGAAATATGGGCTTGTCATCATAAACCTGCTATTTCTTTGTAGTGAAAATATGTGAATGGTCAACTGTAAAATAAGGAATGTTTGCCTAAAGCATAATATTTTGTATAAAAGAGAAGGTTAGCTTTGCAAAGACAGCAGTCTCCTGAGAATATACACTGTGTTGTACTTCTAGGATACCTGTTACTGGCTGCAGCCAATAAACAAGATCTTTGACTTCACCAAGAAGACTCTGTGTTTCTGTAGTCTGAAACAGGAAGGACTCGAAGTCTTAGGGTGTGTTCCCTGGCACCGCTGGGTTCTGAAAAACCCAGTACTTCAGTTGGCGCCCAACGTGGGGCGATTTCAGCGGTACCAGTCCAAGCCAGAGGTTCGTGAGGAGCTTCGTGTGAAAATTCTGGAGGAAGGCCGCCACTTCATCGACCCCTGTATGTCGACGTGGTCCGAAAGTCTTTGCTGCGAGGTTCCCCGCTTTCCGACGGCTACGAAGGACTGCTGCCCTGACTATCGCCCTGTTTTGGACCCTTGATGATTTGGTAGAGCGAAACGATAAACGAGTCTTCTGGTGACGTCATCGATACCTCAGTTAAGTATAAGTGGAGCGTCTCCCAGTCCTTAGTTTGGTTCTTAGTTTGGTATCCCCTTGGGATCTTTGATTTGGAACTTGCAAGTACCAAAGCCGAGGGATTCGTGTATTCACGAGACTATCGTATTCGATAATCCTTTGAAGTTTGAAGCTAGACTAGAGAGTGAAGATGCCTGGTCTTAGCAGATATGGAAATTTGTTTTGTCTTGGTTATAATAGGGATTCCCGATTGGAGGACTCGTGTCCGGTTCCTCCGATTGGAACTCCAACCTATGAACTATATGTGAAACATGGCATAGGCCCCCTCACATATAATGAAGTATGGATCCGATACACCAGGAAAGATGGTGATTTAAAATGGCCCCAATATGGTAGTTTTGACACAGAGATTCTGGATAATCTGGAGGTTAAACTTTTTAAGAAGAAAGCCCGGCCGGCGATGTTTGACTCTTTCCGCCTATGGCGTAAGGAAACCAAACAGAAGGAAATTAAATTAGCAAAGAGAAATAAGAGGGAAGAGGGTATCTCGATAATGCAAGCTGCCATGCAGTTTAAAGATGATGAAAAAGAACAGATGAATGAGCAGTTGCACAGGCAACGTAAATTGGTGACCGATAAATGTTATCCAGTTCTTCCGCTTCTTCAGCAAGACGCAGCAAAAGAACTTGGGAAAGATCCTTTAATGTCACACTTGTTGAGTTCGCCACCCCCTTATGCGCAGAATGCTACAGCACCTCTGCAACCTTTAGCTGTGCAACCTCCGGTTATTGTGCCTCAGGTTCTTCCACAGCCGCCAGCTCCTTTTCAGTTGGCTCCTACTATTATGGCGCAGCCCCTTCAAGGGCCGCTGACTTCGCTACCTGCTCCATCTGTACCTCCTACAACTTTATGTACTACATCGACTGCCTCTTCTGGTGTTCTTCCTGATACTGCCTCTGCGTCTGCTTCTGCGTCTGCCTTGCCTCCCTCTGTTTTTCCTCCTGTTCTTTCATCAACTTCTCCTTCTGTCCGACAGAGAGTGACAGATACTGTTGCCAGCCTTATATTTCCTCTCTTTGGGTCGTCTAGTGTGACCCCAGATTCGGAGCGTAAGCAGCGGCGTAGTCAACTGCCTAATTCTCAAGAGAAAGAAATGTTGGACCGTATGGCGCGTAAATGGGTTGTTTACCCTTTGAGATACGATGTAGAGTCTGTTATGGATGTCTTCCGTCAATGGGGAGCACCAAAACAAAGATACGTTTTTGAGAAAATGTGTGCTTTCCTTTGTGAGGAATTGGAAGATAATGATTTGGAAACAAATCCGCCTGATTTGTGCTGTGTACGGTTTGAGTTTGCAAAGGGCACGATTGTGGGTCCCGATGTTGAGACAGCAGTTGCAACGTTGTTGTCCTTTAGGAATAAGGATCCTTCTCAGCCATTGTTCCAACATGACTCCTCTGTTAAAAAAAAGGTGCGACAGTACCCAATGAGAGAAGTCCCTCCGGTATGGAAGGACGCTGTTGAGGCTGATGATGCTAATCACTTTGATGCTGTCCCAGCTCATTTTCAGCGTGTTTGGGTACATGTTCCGTGGAAGCGAGCTGACGTTTTAGCCCTTAAGCAGACTTTGCCTGATCCCCGTAAAAACCCTGCAGGGTATTATAAGGAATTATCACAGACTGCAGACTCATGCATTATGAATTTAGCCGACATAGACATGTTATTTGGGAATGTTGTTCCGCAGCCTTTGTGGGGATTGATTCACCATACAGATCATGCGCAAGAGTTAGGTGACTCATGGGCTAATGTTAGTGCTGCAAATGATAGACAAGTTGGTGGTGCCAAGCCTGAGCCTTTGGTAGCAGAACTGCCTGCTAGGATCATTACTTACATGAAGACTTTAATGCCTGCGATTCGTGTGAATTGGGATAAATTGTCTGCGTGTAAGCAGAAGAAAGATGAAACAGTGTCTGATTTCTTCACCAGGTTTGAGGAAACGTTTATCGACCACAGTGGTCAAGATATGAGTACAGAAGGTGGTCAACGGTTGTTCATCGACAAGTTTGTGCACAATTTGCTTGCAGAGCTGTGTAAGAAATTGAAGGATTCAGAGAGTTCTTGGGCCGTTTCCTCTTCAGCACAAATATTGGCTACTGCACAGTACTACGAAAATAGGGATAAAGATGAGAAGGATAGAGCAGTCAAGAAAACTAAAGAATTAAAGACGAAGGTTCTTTTACAACAGGCGTATCCGCCACGTGGTTGTCAGAGTAACTATCAGCAACCTCAACAGTTCCAGAGAAACTCGCAAAGGTTCGAGTTTTCTCAATCACGTGTTCCTGTAGGTCCCAATCAGTGTTCATATTGTAAAGAAGAGGGTCATTTCAAGTATAGTTGTCCTATTTTGTTACAGCGTACGAATGGTGCTTCTGGCACAAGAGGTCGAGGTGTTCAACAAGCTCCTAGAGGTAGAGGTAGAGGACGTGGAAGTTTCCCCCAGAACACGCGTTCCTTTCCATCTCAAAACTCAATGAATAGTTTTGACCAGCAACATAACGCGTCTGGTAGGATGGCTCAGTACTATGCTGACGACTACTATGGAGAAGATGAGAACTTGGAAGGTAATGATTGCTAGGACAGCCATAGATGAAGAGAGGGAGTTTTTTTAGTTCCAGTGGATCAGAATGGACCTTATGTTAAGGTGATTACATCAGGTGTGTCGGAGCCTTTTCTGTTGGATACTGGCGCTACAAAGAGTTCTATTATGCACTCAAAACTCCCTGGCGCACCTTTGTCTGGCGAGATGAATGTTTCAGTAGGTTTTTCTGGCGCCCCGGTTAGGAACCCGATTTCTAGTCCTAAGTCCCTTTCTGTTGGACCTTGTGAATTGGAAGCACCCCTTATTCTGACGACAGGTTGTGGTGAAAACTTGTTAGGATTGGATTTGTTGAAAAGATTGTATGTGACATTATATTGTTCTCCTTCGGGAGTACAACTTACACTGGGTAGGAAAGTGGTCTCTCCAATGTATTTGTCGAAGGATAAACTTCCGACCGAATTGTTGTTTCTTCCTGATACCATTTGGGCTACTGGTCCTAATGACGTGGGTCTGCTGGAAATACCGCCTTATGTTGTGACATTGAAAGCCAATGTTAAATTACCTCGCATTCAACAATACAAGATCTCTAGTGAAGGTGAAAAGGCGTTGCTAGCGATCATTTATGATTTAATTGAAAAAGATGTAATTGAAGAGACAAGAGGCAACGTTTGTAATAGTCCTGTTCTGCCTGTTTTGAAACGTACTGACCCCTCTAAGCCACCTGTTTACAGGCTCGTGATTGATCTTAGAGAGGTAAATAAAATAATTGTGCCACAGTTTCCAGTTGTTCCTGATATCACTGCCATATTAACTATGATTCCAGCTTCCGCCACCTGGTTCTCGGTGATTGACTTAAAGAATGCTTTCTTCAGCATCCCGATTGCAGAGGAGAGCAGGGATATTTTTGGATTCAGTTTAGGAGGCCGAAGTTTCCGCTTCAAACGCGCTCCACAAGGCTACTGTGAAAGTCCATCAATATATAGTCAGGCTTTAAAAACACAGCTTGATGCACTTGTTTTACCTGACGGCGCTACCCTTATTCAGTACATTGATGATTTGCTAGTCGCTACAGATACTGAAGAGATTTGTAAAGAAGCCACCTTGTTGTTGTTGCATCATTTGTCTGATTTACATCACAAAGTGTCCCTTTCAAAACTGCAATATTGTCGACAAGAAGTGACCTACTTAGGTCATCTCTTATCGAAGGAGGGAAGGAAACTGACCTCAGAAAGAATTCAGGCAATTGCAAAATTGAGTGTGCCAAGGACACAGAGAGAAGTACGTGCTTTCTTGGGCATTACATCATACTGCAGACAATGGATACCGAATTTTTCTTTGCTGGCCAAACCTTTGGTAGCATTGACCTATAAAGATACACCAAACCCCGTTCCGTGGTCTGAAGATTGTCAGAAAAGTTTTTCCGAATTGCGTAATGCATTGTGTTCGGCTCCTGTGTTGGGTACCCCCGACTACAGTAAGCCCTTTACACTGTATGTCCATGAGAAAGAGGGTTGTGCATTGTCAGTGCTGACACAGTCTTTTGGAGACAAGCAGCGCCCATGCGCATATTTTTCGTCAACTTTGGATCCGGTAGCTAAAGCATTGCTGAGTTGCTTGAGAGCCACAGCGGCAGCAGCTGTTTCTATTCGACAGTCTGCTGGGTTAGTGATGAATAATATGTTGATTGTGATGGTTCCACATGCAGTGGACACGTTGTTAAACAGGACCAAGACACAGCATTTAACTAGTGCTCGATTGTCAGGTTATTAGTTGACACTGTTAGCGAGTCATGTGCACATAAAGAGGTGCAATACGTTGAATCCAGCCACGTTATTGCCAATTTCAGTAGAGACAGATGATGTTGAACAACATGATTGTTTTCTTAGGACAGAAGAAGAAACGAAAGGGAGAGTAGATCTTAAAGATACTCCTCTTGTAGAGTGTGATGGTACCTTATGGGTGGATGGTTCATGCTTCAAGCTTCCGAATGGTGATACGACTGCAGCATATGCTGTCACAACTTTGCATACGATTGTTGAAGCTGCACGTATACCACATAATTCGGCTCAAGCAGCAGAGCTGATTGCACTTACGAGAGCATGTGTGTTATCGAAAGGAATGAAAGTGACCATATATACTGACAGCCAGTATGCGTTTGGTGTAGCCCATAGTTTTGGACGATTGTGGAAAGAACGTGGATTCCTGACTTCGCATGGAGCTAAAATTCAGCATGGTCAGTTGGTGAATGAGCTTCTTGAGTCACTGACCTTGCCATTACAAGTTGCGATTGTGAAATGCAGTGCACACAAGAAGGTTACTGATGATGTCGGTCGTGGCAATGCATTTGCTGACGAAATCGCAAAAGAAATAGCAAAAGATGTGATGAATCGAATGTATGTTGCAGGCCCCGCAAGATGGGTTGGTGACGTTGGAATATGTGAAGATACGATAGAGGGTGTGAAGTCTATTCAAGCTGAAGCTTCAGAGAAAGAATTGAGTGTGTGGAAAGAAAGTACGGGTAAATTGGATGAAAATGGTTGTTGGGTTGACTTGTCAGAACATCAGCGATGGTTGTTACCCGATGCGTATGTGCTTGCAGTGGTGACAATGGCTCATGGAATGGCCCATATCAGTGTGAAAGGGATTTGTAAGTTGTTGGCTCCAGTATGGCAAAATGCTGGAATTCCTAAATGTGCAGAGAATGTGGTCAAGAATTGCATGGTGTGTCTGAAATACAATCCTGGTAGGGGAACCCCAACTCCAGCTGGTCATTTTGCGCCTCCAACGTATCCATTCGAGGTTTTGCAGCTAGATTTCATCCACATGGAAAGGTGCAACAATCTGAAATACGTACTCGTTGTTGTTTGTGCTTTTTCAAGATGGGTAGAAGCATATCCCCTAAAAGACAACACTGCCTTATCCACAGCTAAAGCCCTTGTCAAAGAATTCTTCCCTAGGTTTGGAATGCCGCGAATGGTCTGGAGTGATAATGGGAGTGAATTTGTGGGTCGAGTGATGAAAAAAGTATGTGGAGGGCTAGGTATCCAGCAAAAATTCCACGCTGCAAATCACCCCCAATCAGCTGGACTAGTAGAGTGCTATAATGGCACGCTAAAACTGAAGTTGGCAAAGATACAAGCGAGCTCTGGTCTTAAATGGCCTGACGCTCTGCCTCTAGCACTCCTATCAACAAGAATGACTGTGCATTCGCGAGTGGGACTTAGTCCCCATGAAATTGTGTTTGGCCGCCCGGCCAACATATGGGGAGTGCCAAGACCAACAAAATTCAGTGAGATCGAACACCCTGTACTGCTTGATTATTTGTATGAATTGACGGCTAAATTGCGTGTTCTACACCAACAGGTTCACGATACTCTGCCTCAGGTCTCTGAAGCTCCTGGACATCTTATCGATCCTGGATCATGGGTACTGGTCAAGAACTTCCAGCGGACAAAGAATGACCAGCCCAGTTGGACCGGCCCCTACCTCGTCCTTCTCTCAACAAGATCAGCTGTTCGAGTGGAAGGGAAAAAGAACTGGATCCACGGCGTACACTGCAAGAGAGTCCCTTTTCCTCTATCGTACGACCGGTGGGTCCAGGAGGGGATCGCTGACTCTGAAACTGAGACTGTGCCTCGTTTTTTGCCATTTAGCGATGCACGTGTAAAAGGAACAATTTCTGAACGAGAAAGTGACAATAATTTGCAAGAAGCTGTGCCACCGTCAATTCGATTGAACACTACAGAGCCTGAACTCTTGTTCCAGAACCAGACAGTTCCTGGAAAAAGCCGTTATAATTTGAGACCAAGAACTAAGGACAAATAATTTTTTTCCCGTTCCTTTGCTATTTTTTTTTAAAGTGCAGCTCTCTCATCTGAGAAACTTTCTTATTTTTGTTTTTTTTCTTTTTGAACCGCCATCCGGGTTCAGCTGTAGGGTCGTGTTTGCCCATGTCTTTGGAGTGCAGCTGAAGACGTTAGGTCGACAGTTCTGGTCGGTCTAAGGGAGTTGCCCTGGACTGACAGAAGCATTCCCTAGCATAGAACACCCTACCACCACGAGCAGCAATTAGAGAGGATGGAGTTTTTCAAGAATGAGAGACCTGCCAGACAGATGGACTTTAAAGCCAGAATGGGTATAATAATGACAAAGAAACGATTTTTGATATTATGTATTTTCATGTTGCTTAGTGTAATGACGTTTTTAATAGGATATGTTTTATTCTCTTTTCAAGTGACATTTGCACCCATTACTCAGCCCATACCTCCTTCTACTGTTTCCTCGCATTCTTTTCACCCCCTGCCTGAACACGAGTCTGCCAGAAGATTAGAGTTTGCCAACAATTCATTCATTCAGCTTCTACACCAACACCAATTAGTAGTGAACACAACTAACTGTTGGGTGTGTGGTCTTATGCCCCATACTACTGATAAAGGTATCCCTTATCTGGTCCTGCCTTTCAGCCATAATGGTTCTGTATGGGCATATAGAACGGTGTTCATATACGCGTATGAAGCCAACCCCCTACGTTCTGTGAAAGATAATCCTAAGAATAGTGCTCTAGCTAAGGGTATAGTAGATATGATTAGGGAAGATATTTCCTATGAGACTATCCCGAGAGATGAGACACTAGCATATATTGGATGGAACATAACAGGATATGGAGTTACTCTGAGTGGGAACCAGCGAGCAAAGAGATCCTCCCCGATTTGGATTGTACCCCATCAGGGTCACCTATGTCTGCAAGGTAATGGCAAGAATCCCAGAGCTCAGTTAGGGAAAAGTATCTGCACTGAAACATATGTTTTTGCGTCTCAGACTTCTCCTTCGTTCTTAGCAGCTAAGGGTACCTATTTCATCTGCCATAATAGAGCCTATACATGGTTGCCTCCTGACTTCTCAGGCACATGTTTTGTTTCGTTCCTGTTACCTCCCACCTACACGGCCGCAGCAGATTACCATAAGACAAGGATAGTTAGAGGTGTCATAAGTAAAGAAGACACTACTGGACAAGAATTTGGAGATTTCGCAAAGGGTTTTCTGCCGTTTTGGGGCCCTATGGTTAACAGCAGGAACATAAGGCAATTGACAAGGGTGGTTGAATCCACGGTAGTTGAAACCGCCGGTGCCCTTGGTAATTTGACTGCTCAGCTCCAGTCGGATCGCCTTATGACTCTTCAGAACAGGGTCGCATTAGACGTCATACTTGCAGACCGAGGTGGGGTATGTAAAGTGATCCAATCAAGTTGCTGTGTTTTCATCCCAGATAACGCTCCGACAGTCTACCAGGCCATTTCCAAACTGCATAAGATCTCCGAATCTATTCACATGGATAAAGGAGATTGGTCATTGATGGGGTGGTTCTGGGAGCTGATATCCGCCTGGGGATAGAAGACTCTGGTAGTCATTGGGATGATCTTAGCCATTCTTTTCCTGTCCTGTCTGTGTGTACAGTGTGCTCCTGCAATATGTGGCCTATGTGCTACATCGTGTGTAAGGAAACCTGTATCAAGGGACGAGCTAAGTAATAGGATGATGCTACAGCAACATCTCAACGACTTTATGAATATAGACCAGGACTCAGATTAGCGTGAGTATAGGTTATTGCCTATGTAAGGGCAAAAGGAGGGTCTGTGGTACTGAAAATTCTGGACCCGCGTTATAAACATCGTCGTATCACAACGATTTTGGTATCAGCAGACCGGGAATGATCAGAATAGTATGCACAAGTATTGTATTCATATTCGGGTAACGAAATCACCCGAATATCAGAGTTTCCGTCCTGAACCCTCGTGTTCCATTTAAACGACAGCCATTTTGTGATTGCCCTCACATAGGCCAATGTCTAATGCTGAAAACGAGTCTGAAGGACACGTACACCTTTGCTGACTCGTCTGTGACCTGGGCAAGCTGACTCCACTGCCTGAAGCCAAACCTGTTCGGCCAGTTTCTTTCCCAGTGGCCGAATGAGATTAGTAGCAAGGCACAACACATCATAAAACCTTTCATCACACACAAACCATGCCTAATCTTACACACACCTGTCCCTGTTTCTTTCTTTATGACTTGCTTTACAAGGAGGAGGTGCCCGTTTATATTGGGGGTCCGTCGATATCTGATGAAAGTACTAAGCCTTGCCGGGTAATTGATTGAGGGCTGGACAAACTGAAATATGGGCTTGTCATCATAAACCTGCTATTTCTTTGTAGTGAAAATATGTGAATGGTCAACTGTAAAATAAGGAATGTTTGCCTAAAGCATAATATTTTGTATAAAAGAGAAGGTTAGCTTTGCAAAGACAGCAGTCTCCTGAGAATATACACTGTGTTGTACTTCTAGGATACCTGTTACTGGCTGCAGCCAATAAACAAGATCTTTGACTTCACCAAGAAGACTCTGTGTTTCTGTAGTCTGAAACAGGAAGGACTCGAAGTCTTAGGGTGTGTTCCCTGGCACCGCTGGGTTCTGAAAAACCCAGTACTTCATCACCTCACCTGCAGACACCATAACCACTGACACACCTACATGCAGCACATCTACCATACCTGCAGTCACCACCCCAACAGACAGCCACTTGCCCACCATGGTATCTCCTAACACCTCCACCCTCCTCAGCCTAAAACACATAAACGCCCTCACTCACCCACCCAACAGACAGTCACCACACACAAGCACATCTCCCACAAACACACACCCAAGGCATCCACTTCTAAATGTCATACAACCACCCCCTCATTTTCCACACCCAAACCCCCATCTGATGACCAGCCCGTGTGTCCAAAAATGTGTTATTTTCTAATCTTGACCTTTTCCCTACACCCACTCCCCCCTTTTCCATCCCCAAGGCCATCCCTTTCACCTCCAAGGCCTCCCCTACCCCCTGCCAGCATCCATGCCCGCCAAGAAGAAGTCCACCCCTCCCAAGAAGGTTCCCCCCTCCCAAACCAAAACCAAATCCCAGACCTCTCAAGCACAAGCCCAAACCTCCCCTCCACTGCCCCCCCAAAACTACTTAAAGTGCGTCCCTGCCCGCTTGATGCCCCTACCTGTGGAGGTTACATGGCAGTCAATTGTAAATATGGACTGGCAAATGGCCTTGGACTTTTATCTTTTTGTAAATAAGATAATGGTGGTCATTACAACCCTGGCGGACGGTGTTAAAGCTGAGGTAATACCGCAAACAGGCCGGCGGACAAAAAAAGGGAATTATGACCATGGCGGAAACTGCCAACATAGACAGCCACTTTAACACTCCGACCACCACGGCGGTACAGACAAGCAGCGCGGCGGTCACCGCCAACAGACAGGTGGGAGACAATGTACCGCCACAGTATCACAACCCGCCAATCCGCCACCTTTTCCGGGGATAAAAACACGGCAGAACCAGCTTTTGCAATGGGAAAACGCTCACCTTAACACACTCCATGAGGAAGGAGCCCACCATGGAGCCCGAACTACAAATAATCCCTGCGCTTGTCTTCCTGCTCCTCTACGATCACCAGCAACGTAGGCGCCGAAGACAACGGCGAGTACTGCACCTACGACATAGGGGAGGGGGACGGGGGAGGCAAAAGTCAGGGGGACACACACGCAACACCCCCACCCCCAACGCGACCCTCACCCACTACAACACACACACCAATGCATTTCCGAACATCACAGTAACAACCCCCAACTGCCCCTGATAAATGCTAAGACAAAAGGAAATGAGTTCAACCATTGTAATGTATCAAAAATCAGTAAGCACATATATACATCAATATATACACATTCCAAATATATACATCACAATTAGTAGTACAGGTATGCACATTTCAATGTCCGTGGACCACTGGGCCCAAAATGCATGGGCGAGGCCCACACACGATACCTGTCCTGGAACGGAGAGAACACTGCAGGGGCATCAGATAGAAATACAACAGGCACCTCAGGGGGATGACAGCACCACGCTGTGGTTCTAAAAATTCTGGACCCATGTAATTTACTTTGCCACAGCAGTACGATTTTAGTATCAAAAGACCGATAATGACTAGTACACTAAGCATGAGCATTTTCGCTCAATTCCAGCAGCGTTTTCACCTCGAAATCGCCATTTTCGTCCTGCACTCGTGGCTCCCATTTTATACAGAGCAGCCATTTTTAAAAGTTGCCCTCACATAGGCTTATAATACAGTCAGATTTGATTCCAAGGACACGTACACCTTGATTGACTTCTCTCTGGCCTGGGCAAGCTGGAACCATTGCCTCAGGCCAAACCTGTTTGGTCAGTCCCTCTCCCAGTGGCCGAATCAGATAGCATCAAGGCACACCATGTCATAAAACCCTTATTATCGCTCACACACCCTGCCTAATCTTGCTCACACCTGCACCTGCTCTTTTCTTCTTCTTACTTTACGAGGGGGAGGTGCCCGTTTTTATTGGGGGTCCACACTTATCTGATGTAAAATACTAGGCCTTGCCGGGTAATTTATTATGGGTTGGATGACATGAAATATAAGGTTTCATCATGACACTGTTTTTTCCTTTGTAGTAAAAACATGTGAATGACCAGCCAAAATGTCAAGAATGTTTGCCTGAAGCTTAAAAAACTGTATATAAGGAAACCTGACTTTGCATTGAAACACAGTCTCCTGAGAACATACAAATCGTGCTGTTGTACTTCTAGGACACTTGTCAATTAGTTGCAGCCAATAAATTCGATCTTTGACTTCACCTAGAAGACTCTGAGTTTCTGTAGTCTGAATCAGGAAAGTACCCGAGGTCTTTGGGTGTACCCTGGCACCGCTGGGTTACCGGATCAGTACCGGTTCTGAAAAACTCAGTACCTCAGTTGGCGCCCAAACGTGGGGCGATACCAGCGGTACCGGTCCAAGCCTGAGGTCCGTGGGGAGCTTCGTGTGAAAATTCTGGAGGAAGGCCGCCACTTCATCGACCCCTGCATGTCGACGTGGTCCGAAAGTCTTTGTTGCGAGGTTCCCCGCTTCCCGACGGCTATGAAGGACTGCTGCCCTGGCTATCGCCCTGATTTGGACCCTTGATTTTTGGTAGAGCGAAACGATAAGACGAGTCTTCTGGTGACGTCATTGATATTTTCAGTTAAGTATAAGTGGAGCGTCTCCCAGTCCTTAGTTGGACACTTGGTTTGGTCCTTAGTTGGACACTTGGTTTGGTCCTTAGTTGGACACTTGGTTTGGTCCTTAGTTGGACATTTGGTTTGGTATCCCTTTGGGATCACTTTGATTTGGAACTTGCAAGTACCAAAGCCGAAGGACTCGTGTATTCACGAGACTATCGTAAACGATAATCCTTCGAAGTTTGAAGCTAGACTAGTGAGCGAAGATGCCTGGTCTTAGCAGACTTGGAAATTTGTTTTGTCTTGGTTGTAAAAGGGACTCCCGGTTGGAGGACTCATGTCCGGTTCCTCCGATTGGAACTCCAACCTATGAACTATATGTGAAGCACGGAGTGGGCCCCATCACGTTTAATAAAGTATGGGTCCGCTATTCTTGGAAATAATTGAGAAAAGTTTTTTTTTTTTTCTTGTAAATATGACTTACAACTAGGATCTGCAAACGGTTCTGTAAGTAAATTGCGACTGCGCTATTTATGAAAAATGGCTAAAGCGCGCTGTATTATGTGTACTGAGTGTTTTCTGTTTATATCTGAAATGAGCTCAATGTGTGTTTGTGGGTCTTCTTGATGTTTACAGTTTGTTAAGTAAAATGTTGGTTAATTAATATTAAGTAGAAACTTAGAAAAAATCCAGAAATGAACCATGTGATGTGCTAACATAGCTATATGTTGCTCTTTAATTTATAGAATGAGCAATTGTGCACGTATACAAAACTGCCGTTAAATGCTTAATAAATTAGAAAACACATTCAATAGATATAAATAGGGCCCCCCCCCAAAAAAAACGAAATTATCTATTTTCAATTCAGCCAGCACTTTCCCAGTTAAACATGGGTTGAATTTTGCATAACCTTCCTTTTAAATGAAAGTGGCGCAAAAATGTGACGCATTTCAAGTTAGGCTTATGCGCTTAGGCTTGTGAGTTAATGTATCCCAAATAATAGGCAAGGGATGCAGCTTGCTTTTATATGTGGAATTATCACAAAAAAAAGAATAATTGGGTTTTTATTTTTTTTTAAAGAAAATTATTAATTATGGAAAAATTATTTAAAAAAATAAGTGCCTTTCAAAATCGTTTTTTAATATTTATAAAGCTTAATACCTATACTATGACCTCCTAACATTAAAATTTAATTCAAGTTATGTTGCACCACTAAAATGACATTTGTATGTGCAATTTTCCCTTGGCGCAGGAGCAAACAAGCTCATTTCTATAAAGTATAAGTTAATATTTTCAATGGCTGACTCATGGATTGTGTAATAGACATTCTGGTAATGCATATTATGCAAGAAAATTGTAGGATATTGATTTTTTAATGCCTAAAATATCAAAGTTGATTTTGGGCAAAAGCACTGTTTAAACTGCATTTTCTTTCATTCAGAGTACTTTTTAAAGTGTCTCAGGCTTCAGTAAATGCATACACTTAGGTTTGATATATATTTGCAGGTTGTGCCTTCTTATGATTCAATGAGTCAATGTGCCAGTACAAAGGCTTGTTTTAATATCAAGGTTGAAGGTTCTAACTTCAGCTGGGCCTACTGAGACGTTCATTCATTCGAGGTTGATGAAATATGTACCATTGCATGGGATTGCAACAAGCATTTATTCTAACAACTGGTATGTGTGTTATTAAGGTTTGTGAATTATTCACAGTAAATGTAGTTTAATAATCTGGAAATAGAGATAGTTTTTTTTTAGCGCCTAAAAAGGAAAAAATATTTTTTTTAAATAGAGTGAATTATTGCAGGTTAGAAGGAAAATAGAAAGGCCTACTGTCTTTGACAGATTCAGAGTGGCAGAAGCTAGGAGAGCTACAGAGGCTGGCTCAAGTCATGCTGCTGAGATGCTATCTTTAGTTTTCCCATAAACAATGGAGGAGGCTGTCGTGTTGACACTTGTGACCTTTTAAATTAGGGCCTTGTCTCTGTAAAATGCAGAATGACCCTACAGGCCTCTAAAAGTGGGATTTCTGGTTTCTCCAGAAGAACATCAATACAATTAAAGAACTTAATTCCAAAGGGAAAATATAAAAAAAAGGGGTTTCTTCGAAAGTCCCAACATCATGTTAAATGCTCTGCAGAACTGATACATTTGTGTCTCCGCTCTAAAAAATAAAATGATGCCTGCTAGTTGCTTTTATTTGACAGAAAACGAAGTGTTGCATTAAGTCTTAGACAGAAAATAAGATGCAGCCCTTTTCTCAAATTTTGAAGGCTACATGCCTTAATGAGAACGATTTGATAATTAAGACTTATTTTTCACAGTGGAAATTGTAGGTGCCAAATTAATATGGAGTGTCAGTGTAACAATTTTTACTTTTAGAAAGGTAAAACTAAGGTGGCTTGATGTTGCGAAGTAACTGACAAGAGGGTAACAGTTAAGTAATGGAAATTTATTTTCATGTATTTGGTCCTATCATGAATTGTTCTTGCTGGTCCTGTATGTTAGAAGAGAAACAGTAAAGTTATATTTGACAGCAGATTTCCATTGCCTGGTGATCTACTGTCAAAAGGAGGGTAAGGATTTTAAACCTGACAAATTAAACAGGCCCAAATATTGGGTTTTGGGCTGCAGGTTTACAGTGCATAAAGTACATGACATGGTGTTGTGTGTCACCGCTTATTCACACATGCTATTGTTTTGTCTATGCTTTTTGTGCTTGATACACAGCAAGTATATCTGATGGCTTGACGTTTTGTGCGTTTTTATTATTTTTTATTTGTTTTTTGCATGTTTGTTGCTGCTTTTGATACTATTACAAGCTCCCCTGTGTTGTGAGGGGATGGTCATGACGATGCCCATCGCTACGCAACAGTTGGTTGAACTTGTTCTGGTTACTAAATTCCACAGATAATGATATTTCATGCTGTGAACATAAAAGACAACACTTCACCAGTGAATGTCTATTTGGCTATAATGGTATTGAAGGAAAATAAAAAGAGATATACAGGATCAAAGTGTGTCACCTGCAGTTAGTCACGTAACTGCCCCTTCCCTTAAAGGAACAGGCAGCCCTACATTTATGTATCCTTGATTGGACCTAAGGATGAAATTATAGATCTGTGACTCAAGGTGGCCTAATTTCTATATTACATTAGTTAATGATGTTGTGTTTCCTAAGTAGCATATGGCTTTCGTTCCTTAAAAGAAAACCAGGTTTTCATTTTTTCCTGAAGAAGGAACTGAAACATTAGCTAGGAGTACCGTATATGTTGTAGTCGCCAACGGTAGAGTTAAAATTTGTGTAACTTTGGCCTTTGTGTATCACCCGTACTCTCGGTGTTGTGTCACATGCCTGACTATCACCCAAATAATTTTTTTTGTTCTTCCTATAGATTTTTTCTTTTGTTACTTCCCCTGACCAATGTCGCATCATGCTTAGTTATTGAGATTTTAGCTATGCCCTAGTCCCATTTCTCTTTTTCGAATTCCTTTCACCAGTCAGCCCTTTTATTATTATTGATGTATTGTTCAGGTTCACATTTCCAGACTGCAGTGATGTACCAGGGACCCCCATGTTATGTATAATTCCCTTTGGTATGACCAGACTGGTTTCAAGAATTTGCCTTAGGCCTGCTTCAATGTTTTCCAGCCTGACTGTCAGGGTAGCGATAGACTGGTTAACTGACTCAATATTATAGTAAGACAAGTTTTCCATCTCAATAGGAGATATCTTATGTTTACCTTTTTGAACATGACGAATTTTCAATGTCTATTTTAATTTGGTTTTCGGTTCCCTTCTGTTCCTGCTACTTTAATTTTTGGTGGGATCAGATGTGTCCTAATCATGCAAATATCAGGACCCTCTAGTTCTTGTCTTTTTGTTTGCACATTTGACTATTAGCCTGTGTATTGCATAGTGCACCTGATGCACAGTTTTTAAAGGAAGGTTTCTACATGTCCCTGATAATCGGTATCATGTGATTTCTCTATTGAGATGTTCTAAGGTAAGGAGGAACACCTAGACTTAATCATTGAGGCAAATATGTGTTTACCCCATTAGACAATGCCACTGTGTGAGGAAATCCATTCAGATAGAATTCTCATGTAGCTATAGATGGCAAAGAATAATGGAGAGAACCCAATTAAAGATGCTAGAGACCATGTTTTGCCCTTCTGCCTTTGTCTTTGTATTTTATGCCCATGGTGTATGGCTACTCCTTTGAAGATTGCAGACCACCTGCTTGCAGTCCCCTTGTTAAAAACCATGAACTGTTTTTTTTTTTACTAAATTGAAGGAAACTAACAACTGTGGCACATTTCCTACGTCACTAGATTATGCGGGTATCAAGTCATAATAACCTGCAGGACATTGATTTAAGCCTAATTCCCATCAGTGACAGCTACAGATGAAAGACGGACGTCTTGGCCCTACAGTCTCAGCACCCAGAAAGTAGCAAAGCTGGACAGCGATCGCCAGCGCATGGTATCGTACTTGCTCCATCAGACGGCGTTGGACATCACAAAACCAAAGTTTCAGTGTAAAAGAGCTAAAGAGAAGGATTCCTGTTGTTGATGGCAGAGCTGTTTTGAGGTTTCATTTCTCTACCTGTCATGTGCTGGTAACTTCTGACAGTGTGCAATCCCTTGAGCCCCTTGGCCTGAGTTTTGGCCACACACCCCCTTTTCTTTGCTCCAACGGAAGAAGGGCAGTGCACCGGAGATTTCAAGTTTGGAAAAAGGCACTATATTGTGGTGCCCATGAAAGAGCAGTTTGAGCGTCCTCTGACACTAAATAATGAGTGTTGGAGTCTGAAAGTGCTGCTGAGCTTGAGCTATTTCCCAATTAATGGTGCTTGCCTCTGCACAAGATGATTTGTGCCCTTGATCAATGAAGAGCACATTGTTTGTAGTGTCTGCCACAGAGGAGAGACACTGGTGCATTGCTTTAAGACATTGAGACTTTCGAGTGAGCTGTGGGTGTTTGCCAGGAGGGCACTCCAACTAAGCAGTATTTTCTCACGAAGAGGCCTGAATTGAGAGGCCCATGCGAAAGAAAACAACAAAATAAAATTTGATGGACAATAGAAGCCTGCCAGAGAGGCTTTTTGAACGGACTCTGGGCATAGTTGGTTTCACAAGAGGTTTCCGTGTGATTGTATAGACTAGGTGTTAGCAGACTGATTGTTTTGCTGGCATTGTTTTAAAGTACTATTCTGTTTAGTAAAAGCAGAATAAAGTCCATTTTCTGTGGAAAGAGTACCCCCTTTTCACCTTAGAGCATTGATGAGAGTCACCACTGTTCCACCTGAACATACAAAAATTACTGAAATGCAGAGGAGCCCTAAAAATGTTACTAGATAATTTTAGGATTTGCTTTTTGGTTAGGGTTGTGAAAAATTATTATTTCATAGTGGTCACTACTTTCTCCCGTTGTCTATATGTTCTTAATAACGTGTTTTCTAGTGTCTTTTAAACATGACGTTGTCATTTATGGGTAGGATTGTTTTTCTCTACTCAATTGACTTCTGCACCCACTTCCCAACCTATGTCTTTTCCTACTATTGTTTCTTTGCACTCTTTTCACCCTTTTCCTGAACATGAGCAGGTTAGAAGATCAGAATTCGTAAGCAATTCTTTTGTACAGCTTCTGCATCAACACTAGTTAGTAGTGAACATCACTAATTGTTGGGTGTGTGATCTTATGCCACCTACTGCAGATAGAGGTATTCCTTATTTTGTCCTGCCATATGTGGCCTTTTTGTGCTACTTCATGTTCGAGGAGACCTGTCCAGAGAGAGTTACCAAGTACTAGAATTTTGCTCCAGCAACATCTCCATGGCCTTATAAACATAGACCTGGACTCAGATTAGCATGAGAATAGGTTTATTGCCTATGTAAGGGCAAAAGGAGGGTTTGTGGTTCTAAAAATTCTGGACCCATGTAATTTACTTTGCCACAGCAGTACGATTTTAGTATCAAAAGACCGATAATGACTAGTACACTAAGCATGAGCATTTTCGCTCAATTCCAGCAGCGTTTTCACCTCGAAATCGCCATTTTCGTCCTGCACTCGTGGCTCCCATTTTATACACAGCAGCCATTTTTAAAAGTTGCCCTCACATAGGCTTATAATACAGTCAGATTTGATTCCATTTGATTTGATTGACTTCTCTCTGGCCTGGGCAAGCTGGAACCATTGCCTCAGGCCAAACCTGTTTGGTCAGTCCCTCTCCCAGTAGCCGAATCAGATAGCATCAAGGCACACCATACCATAAAACCCTTATTATTGCTCACATACCCTGCCTAATCTTGCTCACACCTGCACCTGCTCTTTTCTTCTTCTTACTTTACGAGGGGGAGGTGCCCGTTTTTATTGGGGGTCCACACTTATCTGATGTAAAATACTAGGCCTTGCCGGGTAATTTATTATGGGTTGGATGACATGAAATATAAGGTTTCATCATGACACTGTTTTTTCCTTTGTAGTAAAAACATGTGAATGACCAGCCAAAATGTCAAGAATGTTTGCCTGAAGCTTAAAAAACTGTATATAAGAAAACCTGACTTTGCATTGAAACACAGTCTCCTGAGAACATACAAATCGTGCTGTTGTACTTCTAGGACACTTGTCAATTGGTTGCAGCCAATAAATTAGATCTTTGACTTCACCTAGAAGACTCTGAGTTTCTGTAGTCTGAATCAGGAAAGTACCCGAGGTCTTTGGGTGTACCCTGGCACCGCTGGGTTACCGGATCAGTACCGGTTCTGAAAAACCCAGTACCTCAACGCCAGATCCACGACGGGGCTCCATACCCATTGATGTATCCTGTGGAGTGCAAAGCCACAGTCTCTCAAGTCTCTACAGTGGGTGGTTTGCCCACTGTACCATCCTGGGGAGTGCAAAGCCACAGTCTCTCATGTCTCTACAGTGGGTGGGTTGCCCACTGTACCATCCTGGGGAGTGCAAAGCCACAGTCTCTCAAGTCTCTACAGTGGGTGGTTTGCCCACTGTACCATCCTGGGGAGTGCAAAGCCACAGTCTCTCAAGTCTCTACAGTGGGTGGGTTGCCCACTGTACCATCCTGGGAAGTGCAGAGCCACAGTCTCTCAAGTCTCTACAGTGGGTGGTTTGCCCACTGTACCATCCTGGGGAGTTCAAAGCCACAGTCTCTCAAGTCTCTACAGTGGGTGGTTTGCCCACTGTACCATGCTGGGGAGTGCAAAGCCACAGTCTCTCAAGTGGATGCAGGTCTCCACTGGTTCTGGAGGGGGACTGGTGCCCAGAGTGCTTCATCCTGTGAAGGACAGACAGAGTGGATGCAGGTCTCCACTGGTTCTGGAGGGGGACTGGTGCCCAGAGTCCTTCATCCTGTGAAGGACAGACAGAGTGGATGCAGGTCTCCACTGGTTCTGGAGGGGGACTGGTGCCCAGAGTGCATCACGCTCCACGTGACGGTCCCAGTTCCATCACTGTCCCAGCTGCACATGGGCTAACGATGCTTGATTTGGCGGTGCTTTGCCCTGTTCAGCTGTGCTTGCCTTTGCTGTCTCTGACCTGTTCAGCGGTGCTTTGCCCTGTTCAGCGGTCTTCACCATGGCGGTCTTTGCCCTGTTCAGCGGTCTTCACCATGACGGTCTTTGCCCTGTTCAGCAGTGCTTGCCTTTGCTGTCTCTGACCTGTTCAGCGGTGCTTTGCCCTGTTCAGCGGTCTTCACCATGGCAGCCTTTGCCCTGTACAGCGGTGTGTGGCATTACGGTCCCTCAGTGCCCAGCGGGGCTGTGGCTGCCGGGGCCCTCTAGGTCACTGACGCTGGTGGTGGTCTCCTGACCAGTGACGATACTGCTGCCCTCCAGGGCACTGACTGTGGCGGTGGTCTCCGGACCAGTGACGATACTGCTGCCCTCCAGGGCACTGACTCTGGCGGTGGTCTCCGGACCAGTGACAATACTGCTGCCCTCCAGGGCACTGTCTCTGGACCAGTGACGATACTGCTGCCCTCCAGGGCACTGACTCTGGCGGTGGTCTCCGGACCAGTGACGATACTGCTTCCCTCCAGGGCACAGACTCTGGCGGTGGTCTCCTGACCAGTGACGACAGTGCTGGCGGTGGCGTCCCAGCTGGCGGGGAGGATGGCGGCCTTCTCTGCCGTGCTGCTCTTCCCAGACTTTGGAGACTTCTTCTGCCCCTTCACCACCTTGGGAGGAGTCACAGCTGACTCGGCACTCCCCCCGGGACCCTTGTGAGCTGTTTTGCCGCCAGGAGTCTTCACCCTCTCCCGTCGGCCTCTTTCCAACTTAAGGTGCTTTAAAGGGGGTGGACTGGCAGTGCTTTGGCTCTGTGTCACACTGGCTGCCCTGGTGGCCGGTGCACTCCACACACCTTTAACACGCGCCACTGGTACTGGACTTTTTTTTGCTGAGGTGCTACTACAGGACCTATGAATTGGAGGGGAGGGGGTAGTGTGAAAGAGGTCAACGTTGCTGAGGAAGAGCTTCTGACGAACACTGGGACGGGTATCTGGAGGGGGTCTGGGAGTGGAGGAAGAGGAGGTGGTTGTTGGAGGTGTAACTTTAGGTCATTTGGGTGCAGGTGCAGGTACTGGAGGCTGTCGTGAGGTGGGTGGATGTTGGGTGTGTGGGTGCCCGTGTTTGTGTACTTTGGGAGGGGGCGTCACAGACACACTGGGAGTGGACACAGGGGACGTGTAAATGGTAGTGGGGATGGTGAGTGCAGGTGAGCGGGGTGTGGTGCTGGGTGTTGTGGTGCGAGTCCTAGTGCCTGTAGATGTAGTGCATGCAGGTGAGAGTGTAGACGACACTGGGAGGGAGGAGGGAGACGACGAGGAGGGGGACACAATGGAGGCAGTGGATGTTGCTGTGTCTCTATGTGGGTGATGCTTGTGTGAGTGCCTGTGGGTTGTGTGGTGCTTATGTTTGCCTGAGCTACTTTTGTGTTTTGAGGTGTGTGCATGCTTGTCTGATGGTGTGCTTGGGATAGGCTGGGGTACAGGGGACTGGGTCTTGGTGGAGGAAGTTGGAGGGGGGAGCCTAGACACAGGGACAATGGCTGCCATCAGTGCTGAGGCCAGATATTGCAGGGTTCGATGAAGGGCAGCCTGACCAGAATGAATGCCCTCCAGGAATGCATTACCGTGTTGCAACTCCCTTTCTACACCCTGGATGGCATTCACAATGGTAGACTGCCCAACAGTGAGTGACCTGAGGAGGTCAATGGCCTCCTCACTGAGGGCAGCAGGGGTGACAGGGGCAGGGGCTGAGGTGCATGGGGCGAAGGTGATACCCACCCTCCTGGGTGAGCGGGCACGGAGAGAAGGCTGAGGGGCTGCTGGGAGGGCGGTGCTGGTAGGGGGGGTGGCGGCTGTACCTGTAGAAGTGGGGGCACAGATGGTGCCGCCACCACAAGGGAGCTCCCATCGGCGGACGAGTCCGTGTCGCTGTTTGGTGATCCAGTGCCCGACGTGAAGCTCCCCTCGCCCTCCGTCCCACTGGTGTATTCAGAGTCCGTGGTGTGGCCCTCCACAGCCATGTGGGATGCAGCCCCCTCGTGCTCCGGTGCCACTGTACCTCCGCCTGATGATGCTGATGCACAAAAGAACAGGGAGAGCACAAAAAGGGGGGTGGGGGGTGACAGAAGAAAGACAGGTTGAGTGCATGGCTTACCGCTACCGTTGGCGGACAATACAGACACAGCAGCCCCCTGCACTACGCTGTGCTCTTGGCCTCTACAGATGCAATTTCTGGGATCTGGCCTACATGGCTATGGTGGATATCTGCACACATAGATGACACAGGGGCATGTATACCTGTACTTGCCACTCTACAGAGGTGGGGTGGAGTGCCACATGACCTGCTTTCCGGAGGGGCCTAGCCTACGTAACTCGCCCTGGCCTAGGGAAACCCACATCTCTCCTCCCCCACCCAGGCCCCTCCACTGCGCGCAAAGTCCGCTGAATGATGTTGTACTCACCCCCTTGTGTCTGCTGTGATGCCCTCAAGCGCCCATCCAACTCAGGGAAGGCCAGCCAGGATCCGGAACATCAGGGGGGTCATGGTGCGACGGGCACCCCTCCCACGTTGGGAGGCCATCCCCAGCTGAGCCTCCGCCGTCTTCTTGCTCCAGCGGCGAATGTCCTCCCATCTTTTACGGCAGTGGGTGCCCTGTCTCTGGTGGACCCCCAGGGTCCGGACGTCCTTGGTGATGGCACGCCAAATGTCCTTCTTCTGGTGGGCGCTGACCTACATGACATGTACAGGGGAAGAAGAGAAGTCATTAACACCTGCACCGTCGAAGTGAGTGGCCCCCATCCCTACCCTTGCCATGTGGCACTTGCATTCACACTCATTCATGCTCGCTGAACTCTGCCCACTTCCTTCTCACAACCAGCCCTCTCCACACAGGCATAGGCCATACAACGTGCTCCCTTTGTACTTACCTGTTGGTCTGGAGGACCGTAGAGTAGCGTGTACTGGGGGAGGACCCCGTCGACTAGCTTCTCCAACTCCTGAGTAGTGAAGGCAGGGGCCCTTTCCCCAGACGCAGCAGCTATTGTCTCTTCCAGACCGAGGTCACAGCAGCACTTGCAGTGTAGGTCCTCTCCTGTCGAAGATCAGGTATCAAGTGATTGAACAGATAGAAAATGGCGGTCACGTCCGCGGCAGTGACGTCCGCGGCAGTGCGTATCATCCCCACCGGCACACTTCATCATTGGCTCCTGGGACCCATAGGGTCCAATGTTAACCAATGCAGCATTGCGCCGCGGTCTACGACCGCCTACTGCGACGGAGTACAACGCCAGCGCAAATACCTCACATCTCATTGTCCCACTTTAGAGGTCAGACAGCCGCCATTTCAGGGGCCCACATGGCTTCATTTACTACTGCGTCACACATACCTAGGCCTACACTCAACACACATACAGGAAGAGTTTTTTATTTGGTGTTGTGTTCTGTGTAGGTGTGGGTACATACCTGGGAATGTGTTGACTCTGTGGTCGCTGTTGTCCTTCTTAGGCACCGTCAGCTGGGGCATTTGAGGAGATGGCGGAATCCTCCGGTGTACCGACCGCTGGTGGACCTGTTAACAATGGAGGAGCGACATTTGATCATCACCTATAGGTTTGACCGTGCCACAATCCAGGAACTGTGTACCCAGTTGGATCCAGACCTGATCTCACCTATCCGCCATCCCACAGGAATACCCCCTGAAGTGCAGGTGCTATCAGTGCTCCATTTCCTTGCAAGTGAATCCTTTCAAACAACAGTGGCCATGGCATCAGGGATGTCCCAGCCTATGTTTTCCAACGTGTTGTCCAGAGTGTTGTTTGCCCTGCTGAAACACCTAAGGAGCTACATCGTTTTCCCTCAGTTGGAGGATTTGGCTACAGTTAAAGGTGACTTCTATGCCCTCTGACATATCCCCAACATCATAGGTGCTATTGATGGCACCCATGTAGATCTGGTCCCCCAACGCAGGAGTGAACAGGTGTTCAGGAACCGGAAGAGTTATCATTCCATGAATGTACAGATGGTATGTTTCGTAGACCAGTACATCTCCCAGGTAAATGCTATGTTCCCTGGCACAGTGCATGATGCCTACATCCTGCGGAATAGCAGCATCCCGTATGTGATGGGTCAACTCCAGAGGCACCGGGTGTGGCTATTAGGGGACTCTGGTTACACCAACCTGTCCTGGCTATTGACCCCATTGAGGAATCCCAGGACCAGGGCAGAAAACGCTACAATGAGGCCCATGGGTGGACTAAGAGGGTGTTCGAACGCACATTCGGCCTCCTGAAGGCCAGGTTCAGGTGCCTCCATATGACAGGTGGTTCCCTATTCTACTCACCAAGGAAGGTGTGCCAGATCATCATCGCCTGCTCAATGCTTCACAATCTTGCTTTGCGATGCCAGGTGCCTTTTCTGCAGGAGGATGGTCCAGATGGCGGTGTTGTGGCAGCTGTGGAGCCTGTGGAGCCTGTGGACAGTGATGAGGAGGAAGCTGAGGAAGAAGACAGAGACAACAGGGAGTCAGTCATACAGCAATATTTCCAGTGACACACAGGTGAGAACAATTGTTTTACTATTACATTCAGTTTCACACTTCTACCTCTATCATGTCTGTCAATTAGTAGCAGTATTTGGTAACTGAGTTGTACATTTCCCTTACGGTTTCACAGGTGTGGTTACCAACGTGTGTCATCTGCTTGCATCCTTCATGGACTTGTGATGTGTGACATAGGTATGTTGGCATTACATTTGAAAACGCATTTTGTCACTGTCATTGCTAATACACATTTTCCAAATCACAGACTGACTCCAGATTGTTTTGTGTTTCAAGGGTGGTTATTGAAGTGCTAATTATTGGAGGGGGTGGCAAAATGGTGATGGGTGATGGTGGAGGAATGTCCATGGCAGAGTCCAGTCTATAAGTCTCACAGGTGCACTGCCCATATGGGCATAGGAAGTGGAGCTGGGGCAGTTCAAATCTGGACAGGGTAACAAAGTGCGACAGTGGGAGGACAATCAGGGTGGTCTCATTTCCTGGCGGGGGTCTTGCCATCGTGCTCTGTCCTGTTCCTGGATCTCCGGGACCGCTTGCGGGGTGGTTGTCCGTCTGCAGGGGTTGGGGTGCTGGTGTGGTGGTCCTGTGGCGGGGCGTCCTGTCCACTAGCGCCGGCGGAGGTGGTGGGCAGTTCATCGTCCATGCTAGTGTCAGGGGCCCCTTGGAGTGCCACGGTGTCCCTCATGGTCTTTTGTATGTCCTTCAGCACCCCTACGATGGTGCCCAGGGCGGAGCTGATGGTTCTGAGCTCCTCCCTGAACCCCAAATACTGTTCGGCCTGCAGGCGCTGGGTCTCCTGAAACTTGACCAGGACCATAGCCATCATCTCCTGGGAGTGGTGGTATGCTCCCATGATGGAGGAGAGGGCCTCGTGGAGAGTGGGTTTCCTTGGCCTGTCCGCCCCCTGTCGCACAGCAGCCCTCCCAGTTCCCCTGTGTTCCTGTGCCTCCATCCCCTGAACCGTGTGCCCACTACCACTGCCCCCAGGTCCCTGTTGTTGTTGGGGTGGTGGGTTATCCTGGGTTCTCTGCAGTGGTGGACACACCGCTGATTGACGTGTCCTGGGTACGGAGGTATGGGCCTGCTGGGAGGGTGCTGTGCTGGTGTTACCAGAGGGTGGAAGGTCAGTGTTGGGCTGTACCTGTGCAAGGGGAGCCGACTGTCCCGAGGCCCACGATGGTCCGGGCTGGTCATCTGGATCCAGTTGGCCATAGCTGCTGTCGTCACTGTGGGCCTCTTCTGTGGGTGGAGTGGAGATGTCTGGACCCTCCTGTGTGGTGACGTTACGTAGTGGTCCTGCAGGGGTGTAAAAGCATGATTATTGCATCTGTGTGTGTCATGGTGTGCAATGGGTGGGTGTGCGTGTACCCCAGTGCAAGCATTCCTGTGTGCAGGCTTGAATGATGATGGATGGGGGGTTGTTATGGGTATGTGCAGTGAGCATGCTTTAGTGCTGGGTGTCCTTGCTTAGTTGTGTCATGCAGGGCTTGGTGTTGGGATGTGTGGTTTGTGTTATTAGTACATTAGTGAGGAGTTGGAGTGATAGGGGAGGGGGTGAGGGTGGGTGTGTGTGATAGCATGCAGGTAGGGTGGGGGATATGATAGTTAAGATTTGACTTACCAGTGTCCATTCCTCCACCAACTCCACCGAGGCCCTCTGGATGCATGATGGTCAAGACCTGCTCCTCCCATGTTGTTAGTTGTGGGGGTTTGCCGCCAGTCCGCTGAATCGCGATGTTGTGCCTGGAGACCACTGAACGCACCTTCCCCCGTAGGTCGTTCCACCTCTTCCGGATGTCCTCCCGATTTCTTGGATGCTGTCCCACAGCGTTGACCCTGTCGACGATTCTTCGCCATAGCTCCATCTTCCTGGCTATGGAGGTGTGCTGCACCTGTGCTCCAAATAGCTGTGGCTCTACCCGTAGCATTTCCTCCACCATGACCCTGAGCTCTTCCTCGGAAAACCTGGGGTGTCTTTGGCATGACATGGGGTGGTGTAGGTGATGTGTGGGGTGGTGTATGTGTTGATGAGTGTGGTGATGTGTGGTGGTGTGGGTGTTTTGAGCGTGGATGTTGTATGGGTGATAGTGTTGTGTGCCTCTGTGTGGTGGGGTTGTCCATTGCTGTAGTCTCTCTCTGGCCTTCTTTCAGATTTTTTGGGGTTTGTGGGTGATGTGGATGTGTGTGTTTTATATTGTGTTGGGTGTGTGGGAGTGGTTTTTGTACGTGTGTCAGATGTGTGTATTTTGAATTGTCCAATGTGGCGGTGTTTTGGAGATGTGTGTGTATTTTGAGCGCGTGGGTCGTGATAGCATGGCCGTGTTTCTGTCGGCGTGACGGTGGAGGTTTTGTTTTCGCCAGTTTATCACTGACCTTTGGTGTGGCGGACTTGTGTGGGTGTCTGAATTTCGGCGGATTCCGAGATGTGGGTCATAATAGCTGTGGCGGTATTCCGCGACCACGGCGGTGAGTTGGCGGTCTTCTGCACGGCGGTAAGCGCCTTTTACCGCCAATGTTGTAATGACCCCCAATATATTTTAACCCAACAGTTGTTGGTATTCTGTTTATATCTTTGCCCTGCATTTCCTTTCCTAGGTTTGAGTTGTTCCTGGCTGACAATGGTTGTGTGCCAGTATTATGCTGTTTGTGCTGCTTGCAGCTTCATGTATCATTTGAGCATTATGTGAGGTTGTGTGCAGTGTTGTTGTCCCCCAGAGATAGGGTGTATGTAGTTGAACTGTTGGTGTCATGGTATTGTGTTGTGTTTGTCGTGATATGTATTTGTTGTCATGCAGTGTCACTTTGTGTGTTTTGACTGTTTGAGTCTGCATGTATTGTGTATGGCATGATAGGTTCAATGTACTGTGTGTGTGTGCCATTTGCTAGGTTGTACAATGGTGTTGTGTGTGCTCCATCACACATGGTTGTACATTGTGTTATGTGTGTGTCGAGTCCCTGGCCAGTGTTGGGTGTGAGTGTGTGACATGTGTTTGTATTGGTGTAGTTGTTGTGTTGTTATGAGTTTGTATGTTGAATGGGGATCTGCGAGGCAGGGCCTGTGCTTTGTTTCTGTGGGTAAATGTGTGTTAATGATATGTGGTGTGTGTGTGTGGTGGTTGAAGTGTGTATGATGTTTATGTGTGGGTGTCCTTGATGCAGTATGTGAGTGTGTGTGTCACTGTTACGTGTGAGTGGGGCCCTTCGCACCTCCCTCCCTATTTTATGTTATATAATAGTACAAATTTGAACATTTAATAGGTGAGTGTGTATAATTACGCTTGTTGTTGTCCTCATGGGCGATGCCTATGTTGTCTTTTGGTGAGCAGGAGCAGTGGGATGACGTCTAGTTGTGGTTCCATGGCGTCTCTGGAGGTAAATGTCTCCTTTTATATTGTTTGTTTCTATCTGGTGCTCCGTGGTGGTTCGACTGCATTGGTGTAATGGGTCCAGCAGAAACATGGTCTTCACTGTACTGTTTGTGCATCCATTTGACCACGGTGGTCTGTCCTGCCTGGCGGTGCCGGTGGTGCTTTGGAGGTCTTCTGTGTGCACCACCTCCAAACTCATAATTTGATGGTCTTCTCCTCCAGCCTGTTGGCGGTCTGACCACCAACATAGTGGTCCCAGGACCCCAAATTCGTAATGAGTCCAAAGTGTTCTGTGAAAGTAAAGTTCAGGGATTAAAGGCTGCAGGCTGTGTCCATGGAGGGAGCATCGTTGTCGGGGAGCCTTTGGATGAACTCACAGTGAAGGTTTCTACGTTCTGACTTCGGGCCTGATTTATATCGCAGCAGACGGAAATACTCTGTCACAAATGTGACAGCTATCCCGTCCACCGTATTACAATCTCATTATATCCTATGGGGATCGTAATATGGCGGATGGAATATCCATCAGATTTATGATGGAGTATTCCCTTTGCCAAAATCTAAATCAGGCTCTTAGGGGGTCATTCTGACCTTGGCGGTAAAAGGCGCTTACCGCCGGTCAGAAGACCGCCATAACACCACCGCGGTCGCGGTAAACCGCCACGGTCATTCTGACCCGCAACTGGCAAACCGGCAAAAACCCGACAACAACAAAAGTCCGCCACACCAACGGGCAGCGAAAAACTGGCGAGGACCAAACCTCCACCGTCACGCCAACAGAAATACGCCCATGCTATTCCGACCCACAAATCCCCGCAGCGGTCTTTCAACCGCGGTATTCCATTGGCGGTACACACCGCAGCGCTCAAAATACACACACCTTTACAAAACACAGCCACATTGGACAATTCAAAATACACACACCTGAGACACATACACACACCACTCCCACACACCCATTACAATATAAAACACACACCCACATCACCCACAAACTCTTACGACCACAATTGCGACTAAAGGCCAGAGAGAGACAGCACAGAATAGAGTGCACCATCACACAGAGGCAAATCACAACATCACCCACACAATATTCACGCACAAAACACCATACACCACCACACTCACCACACTCTACAACACATACACCACCCCACACCTCATCCACACCACCCCATGGCACCCCAAAGACACCCCAGGTTTTCTGACGCAGAACTCAGGGTCATGGTGGAGGAAATAGTTCGGGTAGAGCCCCAGCTCTTCGGGACACAGGTGCAGCACACCACCATTGCCAGGAAGATGGAGCTATGGCAAAGAATAGTGGACAGGGTTAACGCTGTGGGACAGCATCCACGCAATCGGGACGATATCAGGAAGCGGTGGAATGACCTACGGGGGAAGGTGCGTTCCATGGTATCAAGGCACAACATCGCGGTGCAGAAGACTGGCGGCGGACCCCCACCTACTCCCCCAGAATTTACAGCATGGGAGGAGCAAGTCTTGCACATCCTGCATCCTGAGGGCCTCGCAGGAGTAGCTGGAGGAATGGACTCTGGTAATCACTACTTCATTCCCCCCACCCCACCTGCATGCCAAATCATACCCCTACCCTCACCCCCATCACACCAACTCCTTGCAAATGGCTCACCATCACAACCCACCCATCCCAACACCTAGCCCTGCATGCGTCCACAAAGCATGGACACCCATCACCAAAGCATGCCCACGGCACATACCCATCTCCCCCACAAGCCACCGTCACAACAGCCCCCACAAGGGAATGCCAGCACTGGGGTACACGGCCACCCACCCATTGCACACTATGGCACACACAGAAGCAATAACCATACTCTTATACCCCTGCAGGACCTGAACGCCACCACACCGCCCAGGAGGGTCCAGAAATGTCCATCCCACCCCCAGAAGAGGCCCCCAGTGATGACAGCAGCTCTGTCTCCCTGGACCCAGATGACCAGCCCGGCCCATCGGGGACCTCGGGACAGTGGGTTCCCCTCACACAGCCACAGGCCACAGCAGACCTAGCCCCCTCTGGGAACACCAGCACAGCTCCCACCCAGCGGGCCCATGCCTCTGTCTCCAGGACACGTCAATCAGCGGTGTGTCCACCACTACAGGGCACCCAGGTTGACCCACCACCCCAACAACAGCAGGGACCTGGGGGCAGTGGTAGTGGGCACACGGTCCAGGGGACAGAGGCCCAGGGAAACAGGGGAACTGGGAGGGCTGCTGTGCGACAGGGGGGGGACAGGCCCAGGGAACCCACTCTCCACGAGGCCCTCTCCTCCATCATGGGAGCATACCACCGCTCCCAGGAGACGATGGCTATGGTACTGGCCAGGTTCCAGGAGATCCAGGTACTGCAGGAGGAACAGTACATGGGGTTCAGGGAAGAACTCCGAGCCATTAGTTCCGCAATGGGGACCATCGTCGTGGCTCTTAACCAGATTGTCACCACATTGCGGGACCATGTGGCACCACAAAGGGCCCCTGTCACTAGCATGGACCAGGAACAGCCTACCACCTCCGCCGGCGCTAGTGGACAGGAGGCCCCCACACAACAACAGGCCACCAGAACCCCACCTCCTGCAGAAGAAGAACCACCCCGCAAGCGGTACCTGAGATCTAGGAAGAAGACAGAGTAGGATGCCAAGACCCCCGCCAGCAAAGGATACCCCCTGATGTCATCCCACTGTCCCACATTGTCACCCTGTCCAACCTTGAACTGCCCCTGCTCCATCCTTCCACAGGCATATGGACAATGCACCTGTGAGACTGAAAAGCTGGACTCTGCCATGGACATTACTCCACCATCACCCATCACCGATTTTCAAGCATGTCCCTAAATTTAGCACTTAAATTAAATCACTCATTGCACTAAAATTATCTGGAGTCTGCTTGTATTTTGGACGAATGTATTAGACATAACGGTGCCAAAATGTTCAGTTACATTGTGATGACAACATACCACTGTCACACAGCTGTAGTCAATGGGCAAACAAAGCAGAGGTCACGCAGTGGGGCCCACATCTCTGAAAACGGAAGGGAAAGTCACAACTCAGTTAACATAAACTGGGGGGAAACTCAGACAGTAGAGAGGCAGGAGACTGTAAGTACATGTAAAATGGCGGGGTTGATTCGTACCTGTGTGTTATTGAAAATACTGTTGTATCACTGTGTCCCTGTTGTCTGTGTCGTCCCCGTCGTCGTCCTCCTCTTCACTCTCCACAGGCTCCACAGCTGCCACAACACCACCCTCTGGACCATCCTCCTGCAGGAAAGGCACCTGGCGTCACAAAGCCAGGTTGTGAAGCATACTGCAGGCCACGGTGATCTGGCACACCTTCTTCGGTGAGTACATTAGGGATCCACCTGTCATATGCATGCACCTAAACCTGGCCTTCAGGAGGCCGAAGGTCCGCTCGATCACCCTCCTAGTCCGCCCATGGGCCTCATTGTACCGTTCCTCTGCCCTGGTCCGGGGATTCCTCACTGGGGTCAGTAGCCACGACAGGTTGGGGTAACCAGAGTCACCAATAATCCACACACAGTGTCTCTGTAGCTGTTCCATCACATAAGGGATGCTGCTATTTCGCTTGATGTACGCGTCATGCACTGACCCAGGGAACTTGGCATTTATATGGGAGATGTACTGGTCAGCCAAACAGACCACCTGGACATTCATAGAATGATAACTTTTTCTGTTCCTGTACACCTGTTCACTTTCACTGGGGGGAACCAAAGCCACATGGGTCCCATCAATCGCACCAATGATGTTGGGAATATGTCCAAGGGCATAGAAATCACCCTTCACTGTAGCCTAATCCCCCCCCTCAGGGAAAACAATGTTGCTCCGCATTTATTTCATCAGGGCAGACAACACTCTGGACAAAACCTTAGAAAACATAGGCTGAGACATCCCTGATGAAATGGCCACTGTTGTTTGGAATGATCCACTTGCCAAAAAATGGAGTACTGACAGAACCTGCACCAGAGGGGGAATCCCTGTGGGTTGGCGAATGGGTGACATCAGATCTGGCTCCAGCTGGGCACACAGTTTCTGTATAGTGGCTCGGTCAAGTCTGTATGTCAGTATGACATGTCTTTCTTCCATTGTCGACAGGTCCACCAGCGGTCTGTACACTGGAACATTCCTCCATCTCCACGCAAGTCCCAGCGGACGGTGCCTAGGAAGGACAACATGGAGCACAGAGTCAAGCAAACCACAGGTACGTTCCCACAGCTTGCACAGTACACGATTCGCTATGCATTGAATGGCTTGCATGAGTGGCAATGCAAGGCCTAGGCCTGTGTGACGCAGTAGAAATTAAGCCATGTGGGCCCTTGAAATGGCGGCTGCCTGACCTGTGAAGTGTGACAATGGGATGTGAGGTCAATGCGCTGGCGTGGCACACCGTGGCGGTAGGCGGTCGAAGACCGCGGTGCAAAGCTGTATTGGTTAACATAGAACCCTATGGGTTTCAGGAGCCAATGACGAAGTGCGCCGGCGGTCGCGGTGCGCACTGCCGCGGTACGCACCGCCGCGGGCGTGACTGCCATTTTCTCTCAGCTTAATCACTCGAGACCTGATCATCCACAGGAGAGGACCTATACTGCAAGTGCTGCTGTGACCTCGGTCTGGAAGAGACAATGGCTGCTGCGACTGGGGAAAGGGCCCCTGCCTTCACTTCTGAAAAATTGGAGAAACTCGTGGATGGGGTCCTCCCCCAGTATGTCCTCCAGACCAACAGATTAGTACACTGGGACCATGCTTTGTGTGCAATGCCTGGGTTGAGTGGGGTGAATGAACGAAGGTGCGGAGGGGAGCGTATGAGGCATGCATCAAACGACAGATGAGAGCATGTGCCACATGGCAAGGGTGGGGATGGGGGGGACACTCACATCGAGCATGCAGAAAATGTTGATATTTTGTTTTCTCTCCCTGTACGTGTCACATAGGTCAGCGCCCATCAGAAAGTCGACATTTGGCGTGCCATCGCCAAGGACGTCCGGACCCTGGGGGTCCACAACAGATGGGGCACCCACTGCCGCAAGAGGTGGGAGGACATCCGCCGCGGGAGCAGGAAGACCGCGGAGGCTCTGCTGGGGATGGCCTCCCAACGTAGGAGGGGTGCCACTCGTCTATTGACCCCCCTGATGTCTCGGATCCTGGCGGTGGCCTACCCAGATTTGGATGGGCGCGTGAGGACATCACAGCAGACACAAGGGGGTGAGTACAAGCACATTCTGCTATCTTAGCGTGCAGTGGAGATGTCTGGGTGGGGGAGGAGGGATGTGGGTATCCCTAGGCCAGGGCGATTTCTGTAGGCTAGTCCCCTCCGTAAGGCATGGCCCTGTGCCCCCGCCTTCCACCTCTGTAGGGTGCCAAGTACAGCTATCCATGGCCTTGTGTCACCTATGTGTGCAGATGTCGTCCATTGGCTTGTAGGCCAAGTCTCACTGATTGAGTAGTGTAGCCCAAGTGCGCGGCGTAGTGCAGGGGGCTTCTGTGTCTGTCCTCTCCGCCAACTGTGTTGCCAATGCATGCACTCAACATGTCTTTATTTCTCCCCCCCCCGTTTTTTTGTCTGCTCTTCCTGTTCATGTGTGCATTAGCATCATCTGGCGGAGGAGAAGTGGCATTGGAGCACGAGGGAGCTGCATCTCACATGGCCCCAGAGGGCCATGCAACTGACTCTGATTTCGGCAATGAGACGGAGAGCGAGGGGGGCTCCACAACGGGGACACATGGAGACATCAGCGACACCGACACGTCCTCGGAAGGGAGCTCCCTTGTGGTGGCGGCAATATCCGTGCCCACCGCAACAACAGGTACAGCCGCCACCCAGCGCACCAGCTCTGCCCTCCAAGCAGCCCCTCAGCGTTCGCCCCGTGCCCGCTCGCACACGAAGGCGGGCATCTCCTTCGCCCCAGGCACCTCAGGCCCTGCCTCAGTTACCCCTGCTGCCCTCAGTGAGGAGGTCATTGACTTCCTCCGGACGCTCATTGTTGGGCAGTCTACCCTTTTGAATGCCATCCACTGGGTGGAAAGGGAGGTGCATCGGAGCAATGCATACCTGGAGGGCATTCATTCGGGTCAGGCTGCCCATCAGCGATCGTTCAACGCTCTGGCCTCAGCACTGATGGCAGCCATTGTCCCTGTCTCCTGCCTCCCTCCTCCAACTCCCTCCACCCAGTCCCACTCCCCTGTTCCTCTGCCTATCCCAGACACACCTACAGACCAGCCTGCACACACCTCAACACCCAAGGTCAGCTCATTCAAACATAAGCACCACACATCCCACAAGCATTCACACAAGCAACATCCACATGCAGACATGCCAACAGCCACTGCTTCCTCTGTGTCCCCCTCCTCCTCGTCTCCCTCCTCCCTCCCTGTAACGTCTCCACTCACACTTGCATGCACCACTTCATCAGCCACTACGTCCATCACCAGCACACCTAGCAGAACACTCCGCACAAGTGCAGTCACCACCCCCACTGCCATTTACACGTCCCCTGTGTCCTCTCCCAGTGTGTCTGTCACCCCCTCTTCCAAACCACACAAATGCAGGCAGCCACCCACCCAACAGCCATCCACCTCACGACAGCCTCCGTCACAATCACCTGCACCCAACGACAGCACACTTGACTCTCCTACAACCACATCCTCTTCCTCCACTCCCATACCCACTGCACCTACCCTTCCCATTGCTCCTAAAAAGTTTTTCCTCTCCAAACTTAACCTCTTTCCATCACCTGACCCACCCCCTCCTTCTCGTAAAAGTCCAATCAGTACCTCAGCCACCACAAGCCCTGGACCTACAAGGACCATAGTCCAGGGATATTGGAGTCCACCACCTTCGAGGGCAGCTACATCGGCCAGCAGCAAAGTGACAGCCAGCCCACCCCCTGGGAAGAAATCCAAAAAAGGCAAGGGCCGGCGCGAGAGGACAGAGACAGCAGCCTCCACAGGCACCACCCTGGCACCGTCAGGAAGTGGGGTGCCACCTGGCACATCTCCAAAGGGAGGCAAGGGACACAGAGGATCAGGCAAGGATGGCAAGGGCAGCACGGCCGACAAGTCCGGCAGCAGGCGAGCTGCCCCGGAGGACCCCACCAGACCCATTCCGGGGGTGAAGGAGGACACCCACGGGCACGGGACACCAGCACAGGAGGGCCCCGCAAGCGAGAAGTCGGATGGCGAGTGAACAAGATATATTGGCCAGATCTGGTGCCCTGGAGACACATGTGAAGAACCGCTGAACAGGGCCCTTCAAGACAAGCACCGCTGAACAGGGCACCGCCGTCTCAAGAACCGCTGAACAGGGCCCTTCAAGACAAGCACCGCTGAACAGGGCCCTTCAAGACAAGCACCGCTGAACAGGGCACCGCCGTCTCAAGAACCGCTGAACAGGGCCCTTCAAGACAAGCACCGCTGAACAGGGCCCTTCAAGACAAGCACCGCTGAACAGAGCCCCGCCGTCTCAAGAACCGCTGAACAGGGCCCTTCAAGACAAGCACCGCTGAACAGGGCACCGCCGTCCCAAGAACCGCTGAACAGGGCCCTTCAAGACAAGCAACGCTGAACAGGGCACCGCCGTCTCAAGAACCGCTGAACAGGTCCCTTCAAGACAAGCACCGCTGAACAGGGCCCTTCAAGACAAGCACCGCTGAACAGGGCCCCACCGTCTCAAGAACCGCTGAACAGGCCCCTTCAAGACAAGCACCGCTGAACAGGGCCCCGCCGTCTCAAGAACCGCTGAACAGGGCCCTTCAAGACAAGCACCGCTGAACAGGGCACCGCCGTCTCAAGAACCGCTGAACAGGGCCCTTCAAGACAAGCACCGCTCCGCTGGGCCCTTCCTCTCAAGTACCGCTCCGCTGGGCACTTCCTCTCAAGCACCGCTCCGCTGGGCCCTTCAACTCAAGCACCGCTCCACTGGGCCCTTCCTCTCAAGCACCGCTCCGCTGGGCCCTTCCTCTCAGGCACCGCTCCGCTGGGCACTTCCTCTCAAGCACCGCTCCGCTGGGCCCTTCAACTCAAGCACTGCTCCGCTGGGCACTTCCTCTCAAGCACCGCTCCGCTGGGCCCTTCCTCTCAAGCACCGCTCCGCTGGGCCCTTCCTCTCAAGCACCGCTCCGCTGGGCACCGCCGTCTCTGCACCACTCCGCTGGGCCCTTCAACTCAAGCACCGCTCCGCTGGGCCCTTCCTCTCAAGCACCGCTCCGCTGGTCCCTTCCTCTCAAGCACCGCTCCGCTGGGCACCGCCGTCTCTGCACCGCTCCGCTGGGCCCTTCAACTCAAGCACCGCTCCGCTGGGCCCTTCCTCTCAAGCACCGCTCCGCTGGGCCCTTCCTCTCAAGCACCGCTCCGCTGGGCATCGCCGTCTCTGCACCGCTCCGCTGGGCCCTTCAACTCAAGCACCGCTCCGCTGGGCCCTTCCTCTCAAGCACCGCTCCGCTGGTCCCTTCCTCTCAAGCACCGCTCCGCTGGGCACCGCCGTCTCTGCACCGCTCCACTGGGCCCTTCAACTCAAGCACCGCTCCGCTGGGCCCTTCCTCTCAAGCACCGCTCCGCTGGGCCCTTCCTCTCAAGCACCGCTCCGCTGGGCATCGCCGTCTCTGCACCGCTCCACTGGGCCCTTCAACTCAAGCACCGCTCCGCTGGGCACTTCCTCTCAAGCACCGCTCTGCTGGGCACCGCCGTCTCTGCACCGCTCCGCTGGGCCCTTCAACTCAAGCACCGCTCCGCTGGGCCCTTCCTCTCAAGCACCGCTCCGCTGGGCCCTTCCTCTCAAGCACCGCTCCGCTGGGCACCGCCGTCTCTGCACCGCTCCGCTGGGCCCTTTAACTCAAGCACCGCTGACACATTGGCAGAATGGGCAGGCACGGATCCGTGTCAGACAGGGCTGCAAAATACACTCTGGGCACCAGGACTCCTCCAGTACCGCTTGAGTCTGTCATCCACTTGTGAGACTGTGGCTTTGCACTCCCCAGGATGGCACAGTGGGCAAACCACCCACTGAAAAGACTTGTGAGACTGTGGCTTTGCACTCCCCAGGATTGAACAGTGGGCAAGCCACCCACTGTAGGGACTTGTGAGACTGTGGCTTTGCACTCCCCAGGATGGCACAGTGGGCAAGCCACCCACTGTAGGGACTTGAGAAACTGTGGCTTTGCACTCCTCAGGATGGCACAGTGGGCAAGCCACCCACTGTAGGGACTTGTGAGACTGTGGCTTTGCACTCCCCAGGATTGAACAGTGGGCAAGCCACCCACTGTAGGGACTTGTGAGACTGTGGCTTTGCACTCCCCAGGATGGCACAGTGGGCAAGCCACCCACTCTAGGGACTTGAGAGACTGTGGCTTTGCACTCCCCAGGATGGCACAGTGGGCAAGCCACCCACTGTAGGGACTTGTGAGACTGTGGCTTTGCACTCCCCAGGATGGCACAGTGGGCAAGCCACCCACTGTAGGAACTTGTGAGACTGTGGCTTTGCACTCCCCAGGATTGAACAGTGGACAAGCCACCCACTGTAGGGACTTGAGAGACTGCGGCTTTGCACTCCCCAGGATTGAACAGTGGGCCAGCCACCCACTGTAGGGACTTGAGAGACTGTGGCTTTGCACTCCCCAGGATTGAACAGTGGCCATGGAGGCCCCTCGTGGATCTGGCGTCGTGGACTCATGTGGCTGAGGTGCCCCCCCTTCCCTTCCCCCTGAGGTGCCTGTAGTTTTCCTATCTGATGCCCCTGCAGTGTTCTCTCCAATGGATTCGGGTCTCATGTGTGGGCTTTGCCCATGTGTTGAGGACCATTGGCCCACGTACAATGACAGAAAGCCAATTTTGACGGGACAATTTACATATGTGTATATAGTTATGGGATGTTCGACTTACTTATTTACTTAGCCTTACAATATATTTGAATTCCAATAACATATTATTTTGTCTTTGCATTCTTCCGTGGGGTTTGGGGGGTGTCACTCTGAGTTGTTGCTCTGCATTGGTGTATAGGTAGTTGGGTGGGGGGGGGGGTGTCGCGTATGTGTGTGCCCGTATTCTTTTCTCCTCCCCCCTCCCCTGTGTCGTAGGTGCAGTACTCACCGTTGTCTTCTGCGCCGGCGTTCGTGCTCCTGGTAGAGGAGCAGGTAGACATTTGCTGGTAGGATGTGTAGTTCTGGTTCCATGCTGTCCAGATTCTTCGTGGAGTGTGTAGGGTGAGCGTTTTCCCGTTCGTAGTCTGTTTCCGCTGTGTTTTTATCGGCGGGGCTCCCGCCCCGGAAAAGGTGGCGGATTGGTGAGTTGTGATAGGGTGAGCGGTACATTGTCTGCCGCCTGTCTGTTGGCGGTGACCGCCGTGCTGTTTGTTTGTCCCGCCGTGGCGGTCGGAGTGTTAAAGTGGCGGTCTGTGGTGCCGGTTCCCGCCAGGGTCAGAATTCCATTTTTTGCACCGCCTGCCTGTTGGCGGGTTGGCCGCCGATTTAACACCGACCGCCAGGGTTGGAATGACCCCCTTAGTCTCTTTTTTGGAATTGTAAAATCTCCAGCAAAACTAGGTCGGAGGCTGTAGCCGCTGAGATTTCAACAATACTCCTTTACTGAAGGACCACTTAACAGGACTAGCTGCTGCACAGAAGAACGTAGTGGGGGCTGCCGGGAAGTCAGTCCAAATGACAATGCACCTTGGGCAAATAGACAAGCTGATTGCTCCCAGTCTTTCCTCAGTTCTCAGAGCAGTTTTAGCCAAAAAGTGTTTTAAGTCCCAAGTACTGGGTTTTGACTATCTGGGCACTATTAGCACCACCATCAAGGGTCCCGGACTGAAGGGGCACCTCTTGGTGATGTTAGGACTTACTCAAGCTAGGTCCATGTGCAGGTTCAAGATGGTTGAAGCCTTTTCTATCCCTGAGGCTCCAATCAGGAGGCCAGCCAATTAGCCCCTGGAGTTATTCTGGTGGTCCTGGGTTCAAGTGATGAAACATGGCTCTAGCAGCAGGGTAGACCTCTGAGGGTTCAAGGCAGTCTAAAGGCAGCAAACCCATCCTTCCAGGTATTTCAAAGCAGTCTTGTGGAGTACACAGTAGGTCGCAGTAGCAGACAGTTCTCTGAGAGTCCATCTGCAGGTCCACAGAGCGAACTCAAGAGTGGTGCCTTCTTTGAAGAAGAAGTTTCTAGAGGGTTCCCTTAGAAGTGCTTGATGTTTTATAACACACCTGCCCTGTCTCTATGTTGACTGCATGAACAAAGCACAGGCGACAGGTCCTTTGTGTGATCGCAGAGCAAAAAATATTCAGTGCAAGTGGGGCTGTGCTCAGCTCTGCCCCCTGTCCTGCCAGTTAATGGCCCATGCAGGCCCACCTAATTCTACCATTGTGTGGCTGTCTGGGAGAAATCAACATATTCCAACTGCCAACTACACCATTCAAGTGACCTAGGACAAGTGTATTTCCAATCTTTTAATTACAGTGTGCCCAGCCCTATAGGCTAACTAGGGCCTCCTTTGTATTCAATAAAAGGAAAGTTTAAGGGTTGCATGGGCTACATTGCCAAGTTGACAGTCTAAAACTGCATTCGGTCTGCAAAGGCAGGCCTGGGGCATGTTTTAAGGTGCTGCTTAGGTGGGTGGTACAATAAGTGCTGCAGGCCCACTAGTAGCGTTTAATATACAGGCCCTGGGTGTATGGTATACCACTCTGCAAGGTACTTATCAGTAAATTGAATATGCCAGTCAGGTATAAGCCAAATAAACCTTGTTTAGGGGAGTGAGCACAAGCACTTCAGAACTGGCAAGCAGTGGTGAAGTGTACAGAGTACTAAGGACAACGACCCTAAGGCTGATAGTTCTAACACAGATGGTACTGATTATCTTAAGAATAACACACACTAAAAGATAAGTATATGCCAATGGAGACAAAAGTTTGAATCAGAGCTCCTACTTGGGTGGCCTTCTTCCTCCTATTTTTTATGACCTACTTTTTGTTATCTTTAGTACTATATATGTTGTGTGTAAGTAATTCAAGTTAGGACCTAATTTCCCAGTTTTCATAGGAAAAGAGTTTTTGGTTTTACCAAAATGTTGGTGCCGTTTGAAGATTCTTAATGAAATTTCCAAAATTAGTACAACAGTCAGTTCAGCTGCTGTGTTAAAAGTTTCAGGGTAACTCACAAAGCAGGGGCCTAATAAAAAGGAGTATCCCAAAACATATTTTCCTCATGCAATTTCCCATAGGGATTTTGAACAAAACTACAGCCCGAAACTCTGCCTGGAATTAGACCAAATTTGTCAGAAAGCTAGCTCTTTATCCAGAAAGTATGCTTTTTGTTACTTGGAGTAAATCCGTTTAGTATTTTTTGAAAGAAAAAGAAGTATAGATACCTAGGTGGAGCCTAAGCACAGATCTCATTATGTAATCTCTTGGGGCTCAGAATCATCCGGGATTAACTACGGTGAGTAGGCTTCTTCAAAAGAGTGAACTGGCAATGCTTCAGAAGTTGTGATTCTCATGCGAAGTGTGAAGTGAAAAGATATAACTACTTCTGCTTCTTTTCAGGATTACGCTCTGTGAAGCCTGTGGTCTTTTGTGTGAGTCATGAGGAAAAGAACTATAAGTATGTCTTTATCCCATAATTGGCAGATGCACAGGGTGTTCACAAGGTGAGGTAAAGCCACCTCCTACATGGTGCTTGTGTTCCCTGTGTTATGTTGTGCTCATATGAAACAAATGACATGGGCTGGTCCAGGCTGTGTTGCTTGGTACAGCGGCAGTTGCTGTCCCACCTGCAGGTGCTTGTCTGCTCCCTGCCTCCAGTGACCAGCCGTTCCCAATTGGAAGATGGGAGAAGTGTTATTTAGAAGATGAGATTGGGCAAGAGAGTGACGTTTTGTGGAAAAAGATCAAGCTTGTGGTCTTTTCTCCCCCCAAACTTAATTTGCATTCTAATGCAATCTAAGTTCTTTCTCACTGAATGCAAACTACTGCTTTACCCCTTTCCTTGCTGGTATACCACTCATGGTAGCTACATGAATTGAAACCGTTCCTCCTCCCATGCTCTGAACCTTCAGCTATTACTGATCTTGGTGGCACAGGTTAACCAGAGCACGCCACGATCCCAGTGGACAGACAGGTGTTCCCTACATTCAGTAGTTGGATATGTCTCACTTTTATTAGAGCCCTCTGTACCTATTAGCTTAATGCTAAAAACGTCTAAACTTAGACCAAAAGTCTAAGTTTACTATTAAACTTTTAAAGCAGAAAGGAGTTTAGTCTGCAATGGGTAACACACATTTCCTCTCATGACATCTGTCTTAACTGCTCCTCTCTTGTCTCCTCTCTTCTTCTAAATACCATCTTCTCTCGTCTCGCCTAGTGAAAACACAGTACTTGACCTAAATCACTTGTTGGTCTTTCTTGGAGAAAAGCATACACCTTTAGATAACAAGTTTTTTGATGTTCAGGAAATACAGTTTTTTAAGGCAGGTGGAAACATATTATTATAATTTGCATTTTCCATGAAGCAGAACAGCCCCGGCTGTATTTAAGGTGTCTGCCCCACATCTATCCTTCCATGGGTAATGAGCTGTGTTGAAAAATTGATTATTAGTAAGGGCAGGTAAGTACCTACACTTAGCAATAGGCCACTAACCCCCACTTAGGTCCAGTTAGGTCTCAATAAATTAAACCCAGCTCAACCCTTGGTAGCTTGGCAACGAACGACAAAGCTTAACTTAGGAGACATATGCGTAAAACACAATAAAAATCCAAAACCAATTTATCTTTAAAATGACACCAAAATGATTAAAATCGGATAAGGGGAACCGGAGATGTGAATTTTTGAAGAATTCATGCTTTTTAGCGCTTAGAAACTAATAGCGCCAATCTGGTCATCTGGTCGCACCTCGACCGGGGCAAAGTGTGAGGCCGACCATGATGGAGCCCTGCTCGGCTACAGCTCTATGGTCAAAAGTTTACTTTCAGACTTAGTCGTTTTCTTAAAGATTTTCTTCAGTGGGACCAAGTCGCCAGTCCAATCCGACCTCCTGGAACTCTTCCTCGGATAAGCGCTGCGGGAGCCCTCAGTGGAATTTTTACCTTCGGACATAGTCGTTTTTTTGAGGTGAAAATCCTTCGACCGGGGAAAACCTGAATCTTGATCCGACATCCCTGGAGCCCTCTTCGGATACAAACTGCCTGGGAGGTCCTGGTCAACTTCCTACATTTGGACGTAGTCATTTTTTCTGAGATTTTCTTCACCGGGACAAACCTACAAGTCAGGCCAGGTCACGGTTGAAGCAAGCCGGCTAGAGTTGCCACAGTGGGTCAGACTCTTTATGGAGCTTTTTTTCAAAAGTTCTGCAAAGTTCTCCAAACTTCTGGATCTTCTTCCAGGTGTTCTTTTAAGGTTCTTCTGAGGTTCACACTCACCCCAAGGTTCCAGAAGCTCTGAGATGCTCATTGAGGGTGTGAACTACATACCCCAGAATGCACCTGGCACAAACTTCTTTTTGGCCACTGGACAGTGGTCAGCTGGTCAGTTTCTTCAGGAGGTGGTGCAGGGGACTCTGGTTAGCAAGTTTTCACCTGTAGCAAACAGGGAGTTCCTCCTTGAACTAGTTGAAGCCAGGCAAAGCCCTTCTTGTGGTGAAGCCCAAGTGTGCAGCTGGTGCACTCCTCCAGAGTGCAGTGTCCAGGTGCAGGTAAGGGGTGCAGCAGGGCAGTCCTTCTTTTTCTGTAGTTCTTCCTTGTTGGAATCTGGTAGGGATCTAAGGTGTGGGTGCAGATCTGCCAGTTTTATCCTTGCTCCTGGGTGAAAAACAGGGTGTCCTGGTTCTCAAATCAGGTGCAGGGTTCTCCCCCTGAAATGACCACTTCCTGAGAAGTGTGGCAAAAATCAATTCCAGGGAGCACCATTCCTCAAACATCCATCATGGCTGAAAGTGATTTTTGGAGGTTACATCTGGCTGAGCCCACCCACTGGTGTGGCTAAAAATCTTAAACACACCATTCTCCTGCCCTCTCCTAATCCCATCGGGGGGCACCTAACTGTCTGGGTTTGCAGGATGTGAGGGAGGTGCTGGGCTGCTCCAAATGTCCTTCCCTGCCTTTGAAGACCAGTTTGGCAGCCCTCCCCCATTCCTGCCTCTCCATCTGCTGAGGGAATATCTCCTCCCCCAGGCACATCTCTTTGTGTTGAGCCAGGCCACTTCACACCTCATTAACGCAGCCCGGCCAGGCTGCCAGAGGCTGACCAATCAGAGCACAAGAGCAAAAACACTGCAGGGCTGAAGCTTGCAACCTTTCAGGTAAAGTTTAAAACTCTTTACCTGAACAAGTTATATTAAATCCAACAACTGGAAGTCGTGGGATTTATTATAACAATTAATTTGATACCAAACTTGAAGTATTGTTACTTTTCTTAAACTTTGTTTATTGGAATTTTCATGAAAACACATTATTCTGTCGGGAGCAGGTTTTCTGGATGTATAGCACAGACACATGTGCATACGTTGCAACTCGGTTACAAGCAGTAATAGACAGTAATCGTGGTTCTGACGGGTACAATGCTGGTAATTGTCATATATACAGCATGTCTGCTTTTCATTGCATAGTTTAGTAGCCCTTGTCCCTCTTCGGTCAGTAGGAGTTCACTGACATCAATGCTCGTACCACTTATACTATGAACACAACTAACTAAAACATGTAACAGTGCCTTGGAGGGACATTTCTGTGTTTTGGTGTGGTTAGGGTGGTCAGGATTACCTGAGCTGCCGGATTAGGGATGTCGGTGTCACTGCAGCAATTTCTCCTTGTATTATGCTTGGAGGTCGTGGTCACACCAGACAGTTTCGGTTATAGTCCTCCATTAATCAGCGGGGGCAGTACATATATATTGGCATCATCACTGTGGCTCCAGTCTCCCACTCCCCATGGTGGTAGCGTCTGGACCTCTCTCCGCCACCCACCCTGCGTTTCATCATATCCCCACTCCCTATCAGGTCAGACTACAGCTTGGCTTGTGCACGGCTCACTCTCCCTAGCCACCTGGGTCCCAGCAATCTCACATTTCTGCATTTCACAGGCCTCCAGGATCTCGGTCCAAAATGGGGCAATGGGACATGTACGGACTCCCCGAACCTGCTCCCTGTCCAGTGCATGTAGTTCGGCTGGGGCCCAGGCCGAGACATCCCATCTCCAGGCTACCAGGGAGGGGCCCTTAGGGGATTTCCAGGCCATGGCATTCCGGCATCCGAACAGCACCAGGGCAAGGTCTAGAAACCTGCTGTCAACTTTCTTGGAGGAAGTTCTAGAATGTAGACCCAGCAGACAGAAGGAGGGGTCCAAGTCCAACCATGTGTCCAGAGCTTTCCCCAGGTCATTTAGGGCACCCTGCCAAGACCTCTGTATCTCAGGGCATTCCCATAGCATGTGATATAAGTCTGGGTCTACTGCACTGCATCTGGGGCATGGCTTGGGTTCGACTCTGTATATTACCCTAAGTCTGTGAGGGGTGAGGTATATTCAGTGTACAAAATTGTATCGGATGTAACAGAGACGTGTGTTACGTAATACCCTACGGGAATAAGCCAGTACCCTCTGCCACTGTGTGTCCGTCAACTCCTTGCCTAGTGTCCCCTCCCATTTTCCTCTTTGCGGATGCAGGGAATCCTGCGTGTCCTCATTATGGGGCCTGTAAAAGCTAGTGATAAGGTGGGCACCATCCCCTATGGTCAATAGAAGTTGGAGAATGCTATGCGTCTCGGGTTCCGCGTTCACCGTAGGCTAGAGTTCCCTTATAGCGTGTGTCAGTGACTGGTATCAGAGGAATTGTCCTCCCGGGACACTGCTCTCCTCCACTAAGTTTGCGAATGGTCTCAGAACCCCATCCCGGAAGCAGTCCCCCAAGGTCGTCACACTTGCCTGGGTCCAGGCCCTCATCTGGTTCTGTGACAGTATGTGGTTCGGGGCTCCCAGGGTCAATGCCGTCAGCTGCATTGCAGGGGAATAGGCCACTGTTGCACCTGTACGTCTCAAGCACCTTTTCCAACAGGGTAGGGCCACCATCAGCATGACATTCCGTGCCGGCAAGATGATCCGAAAGCTAAGCATCCTCACCAGTAGCAAGTCGCCTCCGACCTCCCCCCGGGCTGTGGTCAGGTCCAGCTGACTCCCACCCACGAACCACAGGGCAATCCACTGGAGCTGACTCAACAGATAATATAATTTGAAATCTGGTACTCCCAGCCCACCTCCATCAGCGGGATGGCACAGCGTGGAGAGAGACATTCGTTGTCGGGCCCCATCCCAAAGGAGCTCTTGGAGGAGTGCATTTAAGTCCCTAAACTAGCTCGTTGGTATGTTCACTGGAAGATTGGAGAAATAGTATAGGAGGTGGGGTAGCATAATCATTTTGGATAAGGACACTCGGGCCATAATGGAGAGCCAAAGGGAGCTCCAGAACGCCATGCATGATCTTAAGGATCTAAGCATCTTGCCCAGATTGCCGTCTTGGAGGTCTCCCAGATCGTGAAACACTTGTAGTCCCAGGTATTTGAAGGTGCGGGGGGACCATGTAATGTCAATAGGGCAGGAGGCAGGGCGTTCCTCGCCTGCCGTCCATGGGAAGACGTATGTCTTCCTCCTGCTCAGTCGGAGGCCTGATGGGCTGCTGAATTCCTCAAGTAAAGCGAGTACCCATCCCGTAGGTAGATCAGTATATCATCTGCGTAGAGTGATATGTTATGTTCCACCAGGCCCCACACCACCCACCTGCCCTGCTCCTCCATCCAGAACCGAGCTGCAAGGGGCTCGATGGCAAGAGCAAATAGCAGGGGAGAAAGAGGGAAACCCTGCCTGGTGCCTTGGAATATGGGGTAAGTAGCTGACACTGTCCTGCCTGTTCATACCCTCGCCATAGGGAGATAATACAGTAATTCGACCCATCGATCCATTTCTCCCCCAGTCCCATTCGAAGCATTATTGCCGATAGATGATCCCATCTTACTGAATCAAACTCCTTCTCGAGATCCACTGAGAGGAGTACGGCACCAGGGAGTCGCATGGCCTGTGGTATGTGGAGAAGTGAGAATAGTCATCTAAGATTCAGGGAGGTGTTACGTGCCGGTATGAAACCGTTTTGGTTCTCATGTACGAGGTGGGGAACATGCCGGATTACCAGTACTCAACACCTGGTCTATTCTAGTGTGCAACTGGTGCAGGGCAGAGTAGTATGAGTCGTCCCTATCTCTTGGGTGTTGAATCCGCCAAACATCTTTCAGTCCCCAATGCGTCGTCCACTTCATCAGACCCTTAGCCATTTTGTGCGAGGCCGTTCCAGGCAAGGGAGGGAGGGAGCTGTCCATCACAGTGTCAAGTACACAATTAAAGTCCCCTCATCAGTAACCACCCTCCCTGAGGTTTAGACAGGCGGCCTGAGAGGGTCTGTAAGAAAGGGATATGCTCCTGATTAGGGGCATACACACAGCTCAGCACAACATGTCTACCGTGCAATCTGCTGTCCGCTTTAACGAATCTACTGTCCTGGTCCATGTCTATAGATATGGCCTCAAATGGGACCCCTGCCCTCACCCATATCAGTGCACCCTGTGCAAATGCAGAGTATGTGGTGGCGAATATCTGTCCTCTCCATCTACGTCGAAGCCTGTCTACTTCTTTGGAGGTAATATGTGTTTCTTGGACCAATGCTATATGTACCCCCCTTCTTTTCAAGTAAGTCAAGACCTTATGTTGCTTGGTCATCGTCCCCATTCCTCGGATATTCCAGGTTAACATCTTGTAGTCCGCCATTGCGTGGAGACAGTATCGGAGAGGGACAACAACTCCCCTCAACAGCAGCTACTTCTCTGTTCCACTACCCAGTCCCTAATCACCAGATTCAATCTTAGATCAGGAACACCCAATCTCCTGCGTGCAACAAAAACATGGAACTTCGATCCCCAACCTCCCAATCCCCAGGGCCACACTCCAACTGTTGGTTGCCCAATCTGTGTAAAACAAATATAACAGTAACATTAGGTTGTATCGTGTTCTCGTCATTCGTGCTGTAGTGGCCGAGAAACCGGGGGGGGGGGTCCGTAGCCGACATGGCCCCAAATTCAGGTGAAGACCCTTGCCGCGGGGCCAGGACTGCCTGGCCAAAGTCAATCCTGGTCATTAACTTTTGAGTAGTCACTCTTGGAGCCTCATCGGAGTGACAGGAGTCGGCATCTGAGGAGTTAGAATGGTGGTCAAAGTCCCTCTCACCGGCGCCCTCAGGTGAGTCTGCGTTCCGTAGTGATGCCACTGCCTCCAGGACTGCCTTTCTGTACGACTCATTCTGCGCTGGGGTCGGTCCGATGCCAGTACAGAGCCTACTTCATTGTCTACTTGTTCGCCTGCATCCATTCCGTGCCATCCGTCCCAGCTTGGTGTGAGTCTCCCCACCCGTTTTATGCGATTCCAGCCATTTCCACGCTTCTTCAGGGGTTTGAAGAAAAGTGGTGTGCCCCTCTGTGATCACTCTCAGTCTGGCTGGGAATATGAGGAAGTACTGAATACCCTCTTCTCGGAGTGCTCGTTTCACCGCTATGTAGGAGGCCCGCCTGCTCCGTACCTCCGCTGTGAAATCTGGGAAGAGGGTTACTGTTCCATTTTCTACATGGAGGGGCCCCACTTCCCTGGCTCGTTGCAGTAGTACGTCCCTGTCCCTGTAATGCAACAGCTTAGCCTTGACCACCCGTGGGGGCCGGCCCAGGGCAGGCAATCTCGACGACACTCGGTGTGCCCTCTCCAGTGCAAAGAAGGAGGTAAGTTTCTCCGGAGCGACCTCTGATTTTAGCCATTTCTCCAGGTAGGCCACCATGTTGTTTCCTTCAATACCCTCCGGAAGGCCAATAATGCGCACATTGTTCCTTTGATTTCAGCCGTCAGCGTCTTCGGCACGGCGTTCCAGGCGTTGGACTCGATTGGTCAACTGGAGGACGGTAGCTTTAATTTACTGTTGCGCAGGTGAAAGATAAGCGAGTGCAGTTTCGGTGCCTAACACCCTATCCACTAGCTTCTGGTGGTCTGCTCTCAGCAGGCCCAGTTCTGCTGACACCTGGCCGATTTTCCACTGTAGCATTGTTTTGGATTCCTCTATGGCTCCCAGGATCTTGTCCAGCATGGCCTGTAAGGAGTGCGGGACGGTGTTTGTCATGTCAGTTTGGGCCATGTCACTTGCTCAACACCGGCCCTGTGCCCTGACCCTGTTCCGGCTTTTAGTGATCATCCGGTGCAATAGATGTTGTCTTTGGAAGGCGCCCGATGGCGGCCCTGTGTCATCTTTCAGAGTCACTTGTCTTCCCCTTAGGACTGGGCTAATTGATCGGGGTTCAATCTCACTGCGTGAACCATCGCCGATGGGGTCCTTCCCCGTTACTCCGCTCACTCCCCTCTGATGTGGCGTGCAAGGGTGGGGAAGTATATGCATGACCTGTTGCCGCCAGTTGCAAAAAGGGGCTGTCTGATGCCCCTCAGGGGGAGCGTCTCTAACCCCTTTAATAAGTTGCAATGGTATCGTTGGTCTGTCAGGGGCCAAAACCAAAAGATCACCAGCCGGGCCGTGCCGTAGTTAGGGGGCCCCAAACCGGAGCCACGTCACATTCACAGTGCCTTCCGGCCAGCCGGCGTCTGCTATTGCCTTGCATCTGGCCGATCTCTGCCCCAGACGTGCCCCTTCTGCTCCTTGTCGTGGGCCATGGTGGAGGAGGCTGGCCACAGCAAAATGTGCTAAGGAGAGCCAAAATGGATCCCAGATGCTTGCACAGACCCCAGGAAGATGACATCAGACTAGGAACCAGCCAGGAGGACCCACACAAGGCCCAGGACAGGGAGAAGAAGTAAAGAAAGTGTCGCTTCAGTGCAGAGGAGCAGGAAATTCTGGTGAAAGAGGTGACGGAACACCAGCACCAACTGTTTGTCCTCTCAAAGTTGCCAATTAGTAGGAGAGAGGCAATATGGCAACAAATTGTTGACAAGATAAACAGTGTGGCAGAAGTACGGAGAACAGTCATTGAGTGCAAGAAATGATGGCATGACTGCAAGTGCAGGACCAAGGAAAAGATGGCCAGGAACAGGAAGGCAGCACTGCAGACTGGAGGTGGAAGTCCAGCACCCCAGGAGGCCCTGGACCACATGGAGGAGATGGTGGCAGCCGTCATCCCTGAGGAGATCGTCACAGGGATCCAAGGACAGAACAGCGCAGACTACCAGGAGACAACACACATGCAGGGTAAGTCGCATGGGGAAATAAAATACCAAATTGTTAACTGCAACCGGTGGGGGAGGACATACCTACTACACAAACCGTGGACGTCATGATATTCAGGGAGTGGCATGGGTAAAGGCGCATGGCACGGGGGCTTGGGCTGTACAGAGGAAACCTGGGGCACAATACTACACTACACCAACGACCTTTGCAGAGGGGCATGCTGCCATGCCAAGGATGTTGCAAAGGTAAAGCCAGGCCAGGAGGGTAGGGTACAATGTTAAACTGGCAGCCCGTCACACATCAGCCAGTATTCTCCCTACATTAACTAAGGCCCAAATAACAACCTCTGGCCATATCTGCAAGTGGAATGTAACACTGACAACAGTTGCCACTACCACCTCTGCTGTGTGTGCAGGTCAAGTAGCTAATGGCAGTAACGTCCCCATGGATCAAACACACCCAAATTAGAGGGCTCATGATGACAACTTTATCAATCCCCAATCCTGTCAAATGTCCCAATCCTGTCAAATGTGAATGTCCATAGTTGCTACAAACATCAGCCATTGTCATAAACATTAGGAAGTACACAGCACTAATGTCATACCCATACTGCATATGTCAGAGTCCACCCTGTGCCTGGGTCACAATAGCTCCAATGACACCTTGCAACATCCCAAAGGTCATACTGCTTAGACAACAGCATTGAGGGGGAGGACACCTGTAACTGGTTACAGAGATACACCTGCACAGTCAGAGGAGAAAATGGAACACTGCTAGGACAATCAGTGCAATCCAATGTAGCACACATTCCCCAACATCAGCAGTAGACATTACCAATGCTGACATCCATATCGTGCCATAACAATGCTATACATAGTATATGCCAGATCTCAACAACATATAGGTGGATGTGAAATATCAAAGACTGGGGCAGTTCCAGATTGTTAATTGTGGTGCTAGTGCCATCAGAACACCCACAGCCAGTGAAAGGCCTCACCATGAGAATGGAAGTAGAAGGAGGGTTGAGTAGGACAAGAAGGTGGCAATTCACAATTTGGCCTGAACCAACACCTAGAGGATGTGATGCTGAGAGGTCCACAAACTGACCACAATACATGTGACATGCAGATGGGGCATAGGCCATGGGAGAATGCTAATATGAAAGACGGGAACAATGAACAGGAACCAAGATCACAATGTGAAAATAATCGGAAGGCCGGCATGTCACATTACAAATGCCACAACACAGACACACTAATTGTACCATATCTCATTGCAGAGGACGATGGCTCTCCTGCGAATATGCAAAAACAACAAGTGATGGACGGAATGCTGAAAAATGTCAAACATTCACCCCCAGTACAGAGATCTTGGCCTAAATCCATAGTTTTTTTGCCACCCATGCCATTCCAGTTTGGACCCAGCTCTATGCAAATCAGCCTTGACCCTGTTCCCAATGGGAACAGTCCAGCCCGATCTGCCAAGCCAGGTCCTCCCTGGACTGGAAACAAGCATCCTAGGACCGGTTTCAGGGTATCACCCTTCATCAGCCAGGCTAGCTTGATTCCAGTGGCATAGGGAGCACGGGAGCCACGTCTGGGCATACCCTTCCCACTTGAGGCAACAAATGCAAAAACAACAAGTGATGGATGGATGGAATGCTGAACAATGTCAAACATTCACCCCCAGTACAGAGATCTGGGCCTAAATCCATCTTTTTTTTGCCACCCATGCCGTTCCAGTTTGGACCCAGCCATATGCAAATCATTCTTGACCCTGTTCCCAATGGCAACAGTCCAGCCCGATCTGCCAAGCCAGGTCCTCCCTGGACTGGAAACAAGCATCCTAGGACCGGTTTCAGGGTATCACCCTTCATCAGCCAGGCTAGCTTGATTCCAGTGGATATGCCTGTCCAGGACTACCCTGATGACATGAATGACGAGCTGACAAACATCAGCCAGCAGACCCTCCAAGATGTCCTTGGAACCCTTCAGTCACAAGGAGGAGCACAGAAGTAGCAGCCATCAGAGAGGACCCACCCACCTCCCCAATTGTACGACCTGCCAGCTCCAACACAGCTGAGGACTCTGATGACCCTGGCACCAGCTTTGAGAGAACTCTAGTTGGAGTACAGCAGGAGCTGGCCAAGGAGGTGCGGGTGGGCATGCAAACTATGGCAGCCAGCCTCGGTGGGGGTGCATTCGTGCATGATGTCAACTGAAGAACAGGCAGAAGCTACGCAAGGTCGAACAACAATCTTGCAGGAACTTGAAAAAAGGTTGAAGGAAATCAGCACAGCTGTAATAGAGTTGACCCAACACCTACAACAACAATCCTGTCAACACGTGCATGAATGCAATATTGAACCCTTTAGGGCCAACCTGGCTGCCTACCACCGTGATGTGGCTGCTATTCTTAAGAACCAGCAGCTCCTCCTTGCTGCACTACTGCCCTTAATAGCCCCACAGTTGGCAGCTACCGGGATGTCTGACTCCACGTCTTCAAACACTGAGGTGTGTGTTGCCCCTACACAACCACCACAACCAAGGGCAGAGGAGACAACACACACATCAGAAGATGAAGATTTGGAACAGATCACCTTCAACCGTAAGAGTACCCGGTAGCACTAGTCCCTGCCACATGGCCACCTATTACCAAGGTCCTGTGCTTTGTAACATGCTAGTCTTGCAACAACTGTACTCAAGCACTGTTCTTCAGCCCACTGTTTATCTTGTCACGCTGCCCTGTGAGTGTCTCTCACTACCACATTGGCAAATCCTGTCCCTCTGCACTATCTGACACTTCACCCCAGCATGTCCAATGACATGTCCTTTTGCACTTGTGTAGGATCACTATGGAAGATGTCACACTAATGGACTTACAATCATGGACAATGTACATATAGCACTACAGCACCTTCAAATAAATAACACTTACACAACAACTTTATCTCTGTGTAATGTGACACATCAACCGTGATGGCCATCAGTGATGTTTACCTCAGGTCAATGATTATTGATTGTCAATACACCTGACCTGAATGGATCTTGGCTGATAACTATGCACAGTGGTCTGGATTGTACCATCATCTGCCCTTCCTGTGGGTTACTTCTGAGGAAAATAGAAACTATACACCATAATGCTGTGTTGGACAGAATAATGCTTCCTCAAGGGATGTCTAAGCCAGAAAATAGTGCCTTCAATTTTTTCTTCAAGCCAAAACTTACGTATGTGACATTTGACCCGATTTTAATATAACACACACCATACAGCATGAATGGATGTGTATGAGTTTGCATACAGATAAGTCACGGGGCTGAACATTGTAACAAATGATACGTGTGAGTTATGTATACCATACTACATGAGAGCATACTACCACTCACCTTATAAGGATTTGCTTGGATATCAAGGTGCAGGCAGACTTACCACAGTGTCGTCAATACCAAATCTGGTAGCAAAGTATGTGACATTGAAAACATACATCACTAATTAACCACACTTTGGGATCCATAGTAACTATAGGTGGTGTCTGCAATGGATGACCGAATCTTAGTTAAGTAGCTTTGGTGTAGCTGCCAATGTAACAGCTCAGCAGGGAATTGGTAGCAGCATGGGACACAAAAGCTAATGCAAAAGAGACACTGTTCACTCATGCCAAGACCCTGATCTACAATCATTTGACACATACTGTAAAGGGTGACCTAGATATTTATTAAACAGTAAAAACAGAAGCTAAAACCAGGGGAATCACCTTACCTAACCTAAACCACTCTAACAACACATTACCCACAACTGTCCCTAACCAACCTAAGCTCAACTTACTTATCATATTTTATGAAATGATCTAAACATCAGCCCCCACCCCCCTTATAAGACGGGACACATGGAGGACAACATATACTAACCTAAACACATACTATCTTATACTAAACAAATATATATATATATATTTTAAAAATATTATATATATATATTTTTTAAACACCAAACCCCAACATCGTCCCCCACCCAGCCACACACATAATAAAAAACAGTTTTAAAAAGTATGATACTCCCACCCCCACCCACTATTACTAACTAAACTAACAGCCTATACTAACCTAACATTAAGCCCCCTACACCCACTAATTTAAAGAACCAGGAAAGAGGAGGGAGGGGAGGGAATCATGGCTGAGTATAAGGTCTACAAGTTGGCCCTCCGCAGGGTCTTTTTGATGGCACGCACCCTCCGATTCACTTGTGCCACCTCCTGCTGCAACCTGGTCATTTTCCGCAACACACGGTCCAAGTTCCGTTGCATCTAGTGAAAAGCTGCAGGGTCTATGACTGCAGCAGGGTGATCTGGGTTCCAGTGGAGGAAGTATGGGTCCCTGTCTGTGCCATGTCTGTAGGAGGAGGTGCAGGTGGTGCTGTGACAGGTCCTGGAGCTGTGGATGTTGATGGTCCAGCAAAGGTGCCTGCTAATGTTGGTGCCACCTGGGTGGTAGTGGTGGTACTGGTGGTGGTGGCTGTGGTGGGCACGGAAGGGCCCCCTTGGGCAAATGCCCTCCACACTCCAGAGGCTCTTTCATGGCGATAACGCCTTGCCATTTTGCGGAACCCAGACTCCACATCCAGAATGAGGCGGTAACGCATCGCCCTGCACTGAAACTCTCGAATCTTGATGGGAGTCATTTTGGCAGCTGTTAAGACAAATAGAAAACCAAACATTAGGTACTTCATTGTGTGAAATGGCTCCAGAAGTAAATCAGATAATACATCTAATGTACCTGAAACAGCCCATATCATCGTACAGATCACTGATTGTCCCTACATGCCAAGCCAGCCTACATATGTCCTATCATTAAACAGCACAGAAAAACCCTAAAAGATGGGTAACAACTGGATTGACTTTGGCATCATTTTTCAGCCATTTGTCAGGTAAAATCATGCTGCAAATCCTTCACCACTGACAGGCCAACTAATTACTATGTTCTTGATGATAATCTAGGGCCACAAGATCTGCGAGTTGTAAACGGAATTCCCAGGATAGAATGCAGTTGCTAATCATGAGTGGGTATCCTAGGTTTGGACAAGTGATTTACAGATTTACATGTCTGTGTACTAAACTTGGATCATCAGTCCTAGGTACACTATTTACAACCCTATACCTGTGCCTGGGGGAGGTGGGGTGGACAAGCATCAAATCATTTCAAAGAACAAGGACACCCAGGAAGCTTTGGATAGCTGTACATGGGTTTGGCCAACACATCACAGGTAAGGAGGAAGTCCAACTAGGATACACCCAAACCTTGGACAATCCCATCAACACTTATGTTTGGAAATACAGACCATTGTCAACATCATTTCCTACCAGTAATCCATGACTTACAACAAGCAGATAGATGCAAGCACACCTCTAGCCATGAGCAGCATGCGCACCTAGGCCATTGTACTCAAGGGCCTCATACTCGTAGTACAACATGTGGAGCTACATGCTGCTAGGAAGTTAAACATACAGTCAAACATGTTCATTAGTGAATAGGGAAGTTGAAGTCTGTGGGTAAGACTTTGGCATCCCTATCCTGGGAGAATCAGACCCTGACTTGCTGACTAAATCACTAATATGGTCCACTGCTACATTTTCTGATTTTAACTTTTATCCACATAACTCATCCCTATTCACATTGCCATGCCTACAGGACTAACCTACAATCCCAAATTATGACAATACGCTAATGATTGGCCAACTCAAAGAGGGGGAAAAAATGATACTCCACTCAAGGAACAAAACCGATCATTGACCAGCGCATCACACCTTGCTATGTGTCCAACACAGGATTCAATCACACATAATCAGCAAACACAACACAGAACAGAAATATAAACACTTACTGGAGATGTCTGGGTCTGCAAATAGAGCCACCTCTCTGATAGTGTAGGGTGCAGGTCCACCTGTAAGGCATGGAAGGGAGAAATGTGCTCAATGTCTGTGCATTGTACAACACTTCCAAATACAAACACTATGGGGGTGATTCCGAGCTTGGCGGGCGGCGGGAGCCACCCGCCAAGCGGGAACCGCCAGAATACCGCTGCACGGTCAAAAGACCGCAGCGGTTATTCTGAGTTTCAAGCTGGGCTGGCGGGCGATCGCCAGAAGGCCGCCCGCCAGCCCAGCGGGAAACCCCCTTCCATGAGGATGCCGGCTCCGAATGGAGCCTGCGGAGTGGAAGGGGTGCGACGGGTGCAGACACTGAAAATCTTGGTGGGGCCCTGTTAGGGGGCCCCACGACACCCGTTACCGCCAGAACCAGGCTGGTGGTAAGGGGGTCGGAATCCCCATGGCGGCGCTGCTTGCAGCGCCGCCATGGAGGATTCCCTTGGGCAGCGGGAAACCGGCGTTCTTCATTTGATGTGCCACAGCTATGGTAAGTTGCACCAACCATAGAGCTATGAACCTGTGTGCATACCTTTTGCCATCCATCCCTAATTTAAATGTGGCACTATAAACTCCAAATATCAGTCTAAGATGTTGCCTGAGGTCAGCTATAACTTGTTACGTATGTGTCAGAATCCAGTTCAGACATGTATCACAAAACATTGATGAACATTCTATTCCCTGTAAAAATCTGGATTTAAAACATGTGTTTCCTGATGCACTCACAGACCATGCATGAAACATATGATAGAGCCACATTGGCATCATCAATTGACGTGAAGCCAGCACTAATTTACAGGCTCCTGTTGTGTTTTGAAAGTTAGTCTAGCTGTTGCGTCAACAAATGACGGTAATGTGTAGGAAATATTGTATATCTCACAGGCAACTGTGGCCCATATTTATAAAATTTTTGTACCACATTTGTGCTGCTTTTTGACACAAAGGCAGCGCAAACTTACAAAATACAGTTGTATTTTGTACGTTTGCACCGCTCTTGCTTCAGAAAATGATGCAAATGCGGTGCTAATAAAGTAGAAATATGGCCCTGTATTTTTAAGTAGCATTCCACATGTTCAAAAACATTGCCTGCAGCATATGAACAAATCAGCTACTGTCACTGCAGAGCATTTAAATGTGTACATTACTCTGATTTGTACTCACCAACAGGGGCACCAATCACATTCCCCAGTTGATCCAGCAGGTCTTGCTCCCTGGCAACAAGGTCAGCCCAGAGGTGCTTCAGCTGGTGATCATTGCGCGGTGTGTTGTAGATTCTCTTGAGATGGTAAAACACCTCTGCCCACCGGAGCCTCCTTGCCTCTGTATGATAGCCCTGTATCACACCACCACCTGCCTCTATCATTAAGGGTAGGAAGTGGCAAACCAGCCAAATAAAGCCACCCAGCTCCTCCTCTCCCATCCTGCCAAGACGAGGCCTACCCAACATGCTCACACCAAAAAAAAGGGAATAAAGGGGTACAGAGGAGAATAGAGGGAAAGTAGGACAGGGAAATGCAAAATAACTAAAAACACAGCCCAACTATCCCCAAACTACCACTATCCACAACAGACTCCCAACACAACAAAGACAAATGTTGACACCACAAATTACCAAAAAAACTGTAACACAGGATACCACAGACAGTTATGAAACACAAAAATACAATTTAAAGACCACACTGGAGACAAATTCACAAAATGCACAGAGAGACAAGTCAAAACACAGCCATACAGTCAGGAAATAACACAGACTGCAAAGTGAAAGTGAAAGTACACCCACTGTACCAATTCTGTAAACAGGATATCCTATTACATCACTTCCTGCCTCAAATGCGGTGCGTTTTTATTGTTATGCGTCAAAATATTATGATGCTTACAGTCTGGGCGTCATGTTTTTGAAATAACCCTGCATCCATATTTTGAAATATGTTTCATACTTAACCAATTTCAGGGGGTACAGTGTGGGAATTACCGTTCAGGGCCAATGGATGTTTCATGGCAATGTGCGTCATATTTCAACACATATGCGTCAGTTTTTGACGCATGTGAGTCGTTTTTTACGTGTATGCGTCAAAATTTCTGTCTTTAACTGGGTTTGGGTAATTTCTCATTTGTAATAGTACATGACAGTTGTGACAATACAGAAATAGGCTGATTGCACCAACATTGGGCATTACTGTGTATAGGTACATGTGACAGATCATACTACTGCGGACCATGATCCTCTACTTGTTGTACCGGATTTGCACTCTTCACTGACGCAATAGATGGCCAAATGTGTGGGATACAATTAGGTATTACCCAGTTTGGGCATGTTTTGCGTCAAGAGAGGATAGCAAGGCGACACAACTCAATACAATAAATCAATGCCTATGGGTCAATGTGTGTGATTTGGCTAATACTATTGTTTTTGTTCCACTGTGTGACAATCACAAGATGCATTTTAGCAAATCTGCTTGTATGCATGTGGAGTCAATGTGTCGAACCTTCAGATGCTATTCAGTGTGGAAATGAGAGAGGACATGTGTTAGTCATACACGTAGCAACAACTGCTGTGTGCACTTCCTAGGTTTTTTGGAACATAAGCACCACCAATGACAAAGCATGCACAGGATAGATAGCAGACTGTTGTTCATGGCAATGTTCCAAAACTTAGCCATCACATGTCCTAGAATGTTGGATACTACTTCCTAAGCACTTGTTTGTTTACCCACCATGAGTCAGGCATGGGATAATGCTATGTGGGTACTGTGTTTGTGACACTGAGTCCCAGATGTAATACACAAATGTAATGTTACACCACAGTTGGAGTCATATAATGAGCCATGTCTCTCCTGTGGCAATGGAGGACCAGCAGGCCAAGAAGCATGTGGTCACATATTTCCAGTGGTAAAATGCACAGAGGTGTCTGGGTCATGTGTGTGGGCCAATGTTTAGCCTGTATCATTATTGGGGTCTATGTTGTCACAGTTGCGTGCAGGTCTAGTCATGAGTCTGTGGAGCCATTTCCTGCATCTACAAAGTATCCTTCGCAGATCAATTGAAGGAAAGCCAATGAGGAATTGAGAACACACATGGGAATAGTCCAGCTCTGTCACTGCAGACGTGTTATGAGACTGACAACAGGGCAACCTTGGTGTGCTGACAAAGTTAATGTCTCAGGATTCTTATACCAGCAGGTGTCCTCACAACATTTGTACACAGGTTGGCCTCTAAAATTCCCAATGCATCTGGGAGCATCAGTGCCTCTGTGCTGATTAATCTCACAGCTATTCACCATGCAAGCCCCATCAATATGTTGGGGGCAATGTGAATCAGCGTGTGGACTGTCAGGGTCCTAACATGTGTTGACATTTCATGCACATTATCTGACGTTGTTTGTTGTGCTGGAGGCACCATACCCAATCCATGCATACAGCCATGGTACATTGTCACTATTTGTCACTCATGCATACATGAAACCCAGACAAGGGATAGGCCATGATTCGGCTATTTGGATACAAGTTCCCCACATGGTACGATAAATAAACTGATTATGCTATACAATGTATTTGAGTATGCATTGTAGACCCACCTGACACAATACCCCAGGAGGAAAGTGAGGGCTTGGAAAGCAACTATGATACAAATGTAGCCACAAGGAACCTTTAGGGTAACACAAAGACAGGAACCAGTCAGGCTAACAGGATGCAGGGTCAATAAGGATCCAAAAATTTAACAAGGCAAATACACAGTGGTCAGACTGAGACTGGTCAAAGGTGGAACAACACTGTGGAATCTGAAAACTGTGTTTCTCCTGTGTGTTGGAACGTAACACATTAACCCATGGGCTGTGTTACACAGCTGATTTTTACGGCAATGCATAACAGTGTTATAGATAAAATGGCAGCTTCTGTGCTGTTCCAGGCAGCTGCAAGGGCAATGCATGTTCAAATGGCTGGTCTCCATGGAGGTGCTCACAGGTGTGTGCAGCTTCAGTCTCTCAAAAGTCCTGTAGGTGAGATTCAAGTTCAAAGGGCCAGCAGTACCTGTCACATGGGAAGCAATGTACAGGTGATTACAGGTCCTACAGACTACAAGGTAGTACATTATTTAACCTGGCGTCCATGCAGACAGAAGTGCAATGACTATGGCATACCATATTAAAGAGGGAAGCACACTGGATTCACATTGTGAGTCTGGGTGTGTGTAGAGGAGGGATTATCTGGGTACACATATTCCCATTCCAGGGACCTCTGAAGAAGGGTGGGGTGAGACAGGGAACATGGGTGTGGCTGGACTTAGGACATGGGCTGGCATGTGCAGGGGATGTCTTGTGAGCAGTGCTAGTCATACCTGGGGCACTTGTGCTATCAATTTGCTGCTTATATGGAAATCTTGTCACACATAGTCCTTGCAAAGATAGGTGATATAAGACTTACTGCTGTCAAGGTCTGGTCATACCTTCTTGTCACCAATGCAATAGCACATCCACTGCCTCATGTATGTGGCATTTTTTCCCTTACTGACTGATGGTGTCTTAGTTGTGTGCCATATGCTGCGATGAACCATGTTGCCAATATGTATGTGTGAAATGGGTGTGGTCCTTTGCTATTGCCCTTCAAATGTGAAATGTACAGATATATGTCATTTACAGTGTGTGTGAATTTGGCTGTACATTCATACGCATCAAAATAGATTTGGATTTTTCTGTATCATTATCTGTATTTCTGAAATGCTCCATGAGGCTACATTCTGATTCTGATAGTTAGAGATAATGTTATGCAAAAATGATTACCCATACCATAATATAGTGAATAGTATAGGTGTTTATTGGCATATGGTAAGACAGTGGTGATGGATGAGTAGAGTTAAAGGAAAGTTTGGACAATATGTTGTCTCCGACGCAATCTTGCAGCTGTGTTTGGATGGTCCCCCTCATCTTGATGGACAGCATCCTCCTCTTCCTCCTCTTCAGGCATTTGTGGGTCTGGTTCATATAGGGGAATGTTCCTTCTTACACATATGTTGTGCAGGATGGCACAGGTCAAAGTTATTTTGCACACCATTTCTGGTGAGTATAGGAGGCTGCCTCCGGTGATGTCGAGGCACCTGAATCTTGACTTCAGGATGCCAAAGGTCATCTTGACTATGGTGCTTCTCCTCCTATGTGTCTCATTATAGGCACACTCTGCTGCAGTGCTTGGGTTTGCAAATGGGGTCATGATCCATGGCTGGATCCCATACCCCTGAGCAGCTGAAAGAGAAAATGAGTGAGAACATGTTGATGTACCTTGCACCATAATTATCACTTTGCATGGCAGTTGTTCTCTTGTGTTGTCTGTGACTCATCAGTGTTTGTGTTATTGTGTGGAATCCTAGGCTTCTAGGATGTACCATCAGCATTGGGTTGTTTCCTTATTTGAACGGGTGTTTGGCTGTTGACCTGATGTCAGCAGTATTTTTGTAGAGTTGCAGTACAGTGTGTACTCCCTTGTATTGTGTCATGTGAAAGAGGTGTCCCTGTGCCTTAACTGGGGGTGAGATGATACTTCCGTACACAGATTCAATTCCACAGTGGTGGTAACACGGTTGCATCTATATACCCTGGACATCCCATCCAATTTCACATATGCAATAGAATTATTTAACCATCAGTGAGACCCTTAGATTTGGCAAGGTGACAATGTGCAACACATCTCCGTACGTTGTCAGCACTGACGTGTTGACAATTGACTATGTACTAATTTCACATGTGTGACAAGTTCACTGCAGACCTATTTCTCTGCCCTTGCCAAGTCGATTCAGGTTGTAACATGTGCCTATACTACTGAACATGTTCTAGTTCTGATGGCTAACTTGGTTGTGAGGTTGTCATTTGGAGTTTCAGAAGGTCCGTATGCCTGTACATCTGTTGTGTGTGTGTTAATTTGTCGCAATGTGTATGTGTAGGAATGTGCACTTTCAATATTGTCCCATCAATATGTTTTCTTCACACAGTCCTCTTGATTATTGGTAGTGGGCAACGTGAGAGCAGGAGTGATGTGAGATATTGGTACAGCCTCAATGATTGCATGTTACCTTCATTGTAGTCATCATCATGCTATGTGTGTCATGGTGTTTTACCTGCAGCGAAACACATTACACACCCCTTACACAGTACTTATTGGTTGGAAGGGTGTTTGATTTAGTGTTATTGATGTGATATTGAAAGTTTGGTCTTCCAAATTGTGCTGCCAGTCAGGGCCATGTCTTTGTCATTGTGTTGTTTTAAATTGTCCCCTTGTGTCTGTGGAGTGGCATCTGTTATTATTTGGAACTGTCATTTGTCCATAGGTGTGCATCCCATTGGTTGAGGATATCAAACATGCCTAGCGGTGTCACAACCTTATTGTCTTCGTGTCCACGTGTCGATGTCGTGGTGTATGTGTTGTGTGTCCTAGAAGGTTGCTGTGCTGTGTGTATATTACTGGGTTTCTGTACTTACCAACAAGTAGTCCATTTCCATATCGTCCATCCTGGAAGTGTTGATTGATGGTGCAGTGATGGCAGATGAATGAATCATGTACACTCCCAGGATACTTTGCCACGATGTTGGTGATCAAACCCCGGTGATCGACAATGGCCTGCACATTGATGGAGTGTGTGTGCTTCCTGTTGCGGTATAGATGTTCGGTTGCAGCAGGTGGCACAATCCGTACATGTGCACAGTCAATGGCACCAAGGACATGTGGGAAGCCATTAATTTGGTAAAATCCCTGTTTTGTCTCCTGCTGCTTCTGCTGTGTGTTGGGGAAGCTGATGTGGCGGGGTGTGAGGGAGATGATTGCATCCAGTACCTTGGGTAGGAAGGCGGAGAATGATGGCTGTGAGATCCCAGCAACCAGGGCACCAGTGGTTTGAAAGGAGCCACTTGTCAACATGTGGAGTACAGCTAGCAGCTTGGTGTCTGGTGAAATGGTGCGGGGTGTCTGCAAGCTGGGTCCCAACTGTGGCTCAATGTTGCACAGCAGCTGCTGAATGGCTTGCCAGTTGAGCCTGTACCTCTGAATGATGTCTTGTTAGGGCGAGTCCCAGAAGGGTTGTCCTGGTGCGGAAGATCCTCTCCTGCCTTTTGTGTTGCCTTTGGGGTCCCTGCTGGTGTTGTGGAAGCTGCTGTTGTTGGTCCTGTGCTCTGCATCTGCGTGCACGCTGGATGAAAAGCACCTCCATGTCTTCCTTTTGGAGCTCTGCTGTTGCTTCTGTGTGTTTTCATTAAGTACAGGTGTGTTTTGCCCATTTTAACCCCTGCCCAGGCGTTATTTTGTTACGCAAATCGGGCTGTGCGTCATTTTCCGCCTCCGCCTCCGCCTCCCGACCGTGCGTCATTTTTGCGCGGTAGCATAAATAAGGCGCACAGGTGTTTAAGTCATTTTTGGGACGGGAACGCCTACCTTGCATGTCATTAACGCAAGGCGGTTTCCCGCCTCCAGAAAATGACGCACACAGTGGAATTTTGGTGTTCGTGGGCTGGGGTGTCAAAGTTTAAATATGGCGCACAGTTTGCGCTGATTGTGCATCAAATGTTTTGACGCACATTCGGCGCAAACAGAGTATAAATATGCCCCTTTATTTTTGTGGCAATGTGCCAAAAATCTCTCAGAGGATATATTCCCTTAGGAGGTAAGTAAAATACACAAAATATACACACAAACCAAAATCAGGTAAGTAAACAGTTAGAAAAGTAGTACAAACACTGTAGAACACAATAGGATGCAACAGGCCCAGGGGCAACACAAACCATATACTAAGAAAGTGGAATGCGTACCACTTAGGGACCCCTGGCCTAGTGTAGTATGTAGAGGGTTTCTGGGAGTGTAGGAAAACACTAAGGGTGTCCAAGATATCCTGAAAAGTAGAAGTGACCCTACTTCCCCAGAAACACACTAAAGTCGTGATAGGAGATTCTGCAAAGACTACAATGGACTGCAAAGCACGGAAGATAGATTCCTGGACCTGAGGACCTGTAAAGGAAGGGGACCAAGTCCAAGAGTCACGAAAGTGTCCATGGGGGCAGGAGCCCACTAAACCCCGGATGAAGGTGCAAAATAGCTGCCTCCGGGTGGAAGAAGCTGACGATTCTGCAACGACGAAAGGTGCCAGGAACTTCTCCTTTGCACAGAAGGTGTCCCACGGAGTGCTGGAGGATGCAGAGTTGTTTCTTTGGAGAAAGACCACAAACAAGCCTTGCTAGCTGCAAAGTTCATGGTTGAAGAAAAAGGGAGCTGTCCGGGCCCATGAACGTCCAGGAGGTCGCCACTTAGAAGAGGAGACAGAGGAGGCCCTCAGCAACACAGAGAGCCCACACGTAAGAAGGCAACTCCCGCAGAAGTACTTGAACATGGGTTCAAGAACACTGAGCATGGCAGTCATCTCAACACTATAAAAGAAGGTCCCACGAAGCCGGTGGTCAACTGAGCGAGTAGAGTAATGTAGGACGGAGTGCTGGGGACCTCGGCTAGGCTGTGCACAAAGGAATCCTTGCAAACATACACAGAAGCCCTAGCAGCTGCAGTTCACGCAGCACACAGGATTACCGTCTGGAGAGGGGAGGCAAGGACTTACCTCCTCCAAGTTTGGACAGTTGGACCACTGGACAGTCTGGGTCACTTGGGTCCACCACCTGTGTTTCAGGGGCCACGCTCGTCAGGATGAGACGGGTCCCAGAGTACCAGTGATGCTGAAGTTTGGTGCCTGCTGGAGCGGGGGGAAGATTCCTTCGACCCACTGGAGAGTTCTTCTTAGCTTCCAGTGCAGGATGAAGGCAGACAGCCCCCACAGCATGCACCACCAGGAAAGAGTTGAGAAAGCCGGCAGGATTAGGCGCTACAATGTCGCTGGTAGTCTTCTTGCTACTTTGTTGCAGGAGCAGTCAGTGGTTGATCCTTGGCAGCAGTTGAAGAGTGAGATGAAGAGGATCTCTGGTGAATTCTTGCACATCGTTATCTGAGGAAAAGCCCACTGGAGAGACCCTAAATAGCCCTCAGAGAAGGATTGGCCACCTAGTCAGGTAAGCACCTCTCAGGAGGGGTCTCTGATGTCACCTGCTGGCACTGGCCACTCAGAAGCCTCCATTGTGCCCTCACACCTCTGGTTTCAAGATGGCAGAGGTCTGGGACACACTGGAGGAGCTCTGGGCACCATCCCTGGAGTGGTGATGAACAGGGGAGTGGTCACTCCCCTTTCCTTTGTCCAGTTTCACACCAGAGCAGGGACTGGGGGTTCCCTGAACCGGTGTAGACTGGCTTATGCCAGGAGGGCACCATCTGTGCCCCTCAAAGCATTTCCAGAGGCTGGGGGAGGCTACTCATCCCCAACCCTTAACACCTATTTCCAAAGGGGGAGGGTGTAACACCCTCTCTCAGAGGAAATTCTTTGCTCTGCCTTCCTGGGACTGGGCTTCCCAGACCCCAGGAGGACAGAAGCCTGTCTGTGGGTTGGCAGCAGCGATAGCTGCGGAGAAAACCCCAGAGAGCTAGTTTGGCACTACCCGTGGTCTATAGTGGAGCCCCAGGTATGCATGGGATTGGCACCCCAATACCAGATTTGGCTTGGGGGGACAATTCCATGATCTTAGACATGTTACATGGCCATATATGGAGTTACCATTGTGAAGCCACATATAGGTATTGACCTAAAAGTAGTGCACACGTGTAACGGTGTCCCTGCACTCACAAAGTCTGGGAAAATTGCCCTGAACTATGTGGGGGCACCTTGGCTAGTGCCAGGGTGCCCTCACACTTGGTAACTTTGCACCTAACCTTCACTAAGTGAAGGCTAGACATATAGGTGACTTATAAGTTACTTAAGTGCAGTGTAACATGGCTGTGAAATAACGTGGATGTTATTTCACTCAGGCTGCAGTGGCAGTGCTGTGTAAGATTTGTCTGAGCTCCCTATCGGTGTCAAAAGAAATGCTGCAGCCCATAGGGATCTCCTAGAACCCCAATGCCCTGGGCATGTAGGTACCATATACTAGGGACTTATAAGGGGGGGTCCAGTGTGCCAACTGAAATTGGTAAATGAAGTCACTGGCCAACAGTGACAAGTTTAAAAGCAGAGAGAGCAGAAGCACTGAGGTTCTGGTTAGCAGAGCCTCAGTGACACAGTTGGCACTACACAGGCATACACATTAGGTTACAAACTATGAGCACTTGGGTCCTGGCTAGCAGGATCCCAGTGAGACAGGCAAAACACACTGACATATAGGTTTTTATCTATGAGCACTGGGGTCTTGTTAGTAGGATCCCAGTGACACAGTAAAAACACACTGACACACACCCACAAACAGTCCAAAAGTGGGGGTAACCATGCTAGAAAGAGGCTACATTTCTACACAACCCCCACCCCAAACAAAGGATAATAAGGGTAACCTTGGCCAGTTGAGACTTTATTGTCTAAGTGGTGATAAGTGGGGAGTAGATCTGTAATACAGTGGTTACTTCCTATATCATCCACTATATGGTTACTTACTGTTTGGAGATTTTTACCTAACCAACAGTGTGAGTGTAAATTCTCAGAGCTCCCATTAGTATGTTTTAAAGTTGGACAGTGGGATTGGTCCACTGGGCCTATGTCAAATGCAGGAAATGCTAGACAGGGATGCTGTCTCAATTAAGCCATAGCTGGGCAAAAACTTTGTCCAAATGGCAGTAAGAGAGAACAGGGTTGATGTTTCTCTTAATTTGGAGCAGGACAGGTCTGCTGTCCTATAAGCTGCACACTAGGACAGGGCTGCTGCCCTAAGTGTTTAGAGGTAGTGCAGGGCTGCTGCACTAAAGTTTCTCTGGGAGGGCAGGAGGGATGCTCCATTATTTACTCAAATGGTGCAATTTTGCACTTCTGGATTAGTAGTTCCACAGATAATTACTTTTACCTCTGGCAGTACAGCTGTGGTAGCTGAGTGCTCCCTTGGTACAGGTTCCACCCCAGGAGAGGTTTCTCCCACAAATTGCATACTTAGTGGCAGGGTGGGGAAGGGATACTTTGATACCCTTCTTACCTGTTGGTGGAGAGTGATCCTGAGTTTTCAGGCCTTTTTCTCTCCTTTGCTTTTCATTTCACCAGAAATGAGAGGAAGCAATTCCTCAGGGATACCCAGCATGCATGGGTACTAAACTGTACCTCAGCCCAACCTGAGGCCTCTAGGTCATTCCTTAAGAGACAATCTACAGGTAAGCTTGGTGATACCACCACCTGCTTAGAGCTAGTAACTCCACCCCAACTAAGTTGAACTACAGCTAAGGGGAGAGACTGAGTGCAGTTATTGACATCAGTGACTTGGTACTTCTATCCAAAGATGTGTTGTGCAGGTGACACCAGGTTTTCAGCCACCAAAGGAATACTGCCACCTGTGTCCCTGTAGGCCTGGGCCTCAACACCATTTATTAAGATTGACTGCCTGTACTTATCCATGTTAAGGGGACAAGCAGACAATGTGGCAAGGCAAATGCCACCAGGTGTGACAGAAACTGTCTTGGGACTGTCTACCCCAGTTTCTATTATGGTCCCAAAAGTGAACCCAACTACACCTTTAGTTTGTCTATTGTCAGTAGTCCCACCACTCTTACCACTGCTGCTAGGGGCACTAGAGGCTGATGTCTTAGTGGTGATAGGCTCAGGGGCTTTACCTGTGCAGGACTTATCCCCTGGCCAATGGCCTTTATTTCTACACACACAGCACCAGGGCTTTTTCTGATTGTGTGAAGAGTTTGAAGAAGATGAAGATGTTTTATTCCCACCCCCGAGGAGTGTTTTGGACCTGAAGAAGGATCTTTATGTTTACTTTTATCCCCATGCTTGTCCTGAGATTTTTCACCATCTTTCGTCTTGCCATCCATGCTCCACCGTATGAGTTTTTGTGCTCACCCTTGTTCTGACCCATTTGTCTGCCTTCTTTCCCAATTCCTGGGGAGAGGTCAGATCTGAGTCCACGAGATACTGATGTAACAAGTCAGACACACAATTATTCAAGATATGCTCTCTTAGAATCAAGTTATATAGGCTTTCATAATCAGTCACCTTACTACCATGTAACCAACCTTCTAGGGCCTTCACAGAACAGTCCACAAAGTCTGTCTAGTCCTGTGATGACTCCTTTCTGGTCTCTCTGAACTTAAGTCCGTACTGTTCAGTGGTTAAGCCCAGACCATCTAAGAATGCATTTTTAAGAACCTGGTAATTATCTGCATCATCCTCTCTGACAAAAGGAAGTCTGTCTCTCCCCTTGCCAGAGAAGGATAACCAAAGGATAGCAGCCCACTGTACCTCAGGGACCCTCTGAACTTTAGAGGCCCTCTCAAGTGCAGCAAACCACATGTTGATGTCATCACCATCCTTGTAAGGAGGGACAACTTTGTGCAGATTTCTAGAATCAAATGAAGGTTCCCTCACATTTGTATTCCTAAAACTCCTGCTGCCACCATGGGGAAATAACCCCAAACCCGCCCTCTCTTTCTCAACAGCCAGGGATTCCCTGTCTAAGGCCAACTGGAGCTGCATTAGCCTCAGTGTGGTCTCCTCTAACCTCAGCTTTCTGAGTTCCCTATCTAGGGACTGTTCCTCAGGATTAGAATTATGTGAAGCCTCTGAAACAGAGGGGACATGAGAGTGTGCAGAGGCAGACCTATCTCTAAAAGGGGCCACTCTAGTGACCTGGTCTCTAGGGGTGAAGGGAGCCCTACTTGCGTGTGAAGCCTTCCCACTACCAGTTCTACTAAGGGGCTTGTTGACAGATAAGTCCGTGGAAGGACCCTCCCCAGGATTGTCATTTGGCTCCTCTCAGCAATCCTGGTTGGAATCATCCTCTACCTCTTCCTCAGTGCTGATTCCCTGATCATCCTGTAGGAGGAGATTTAAGAGGTACTCCTTATTGGGGTTCTTCCTAGTTCCTAAATTTCTTTCAATGCAGAGCCCCTTTAAGCTTTTATAATTTAAATTGTCATAGGTAGTCTGGACAGCTCTATGGGTGGCTTCTACAGAAGACATATTGAAAGAAAAGAAAAGTTTGGGAAAGTGAGTAAAAAGTTAGTAGAATAACAGAGCTAACTTTTTAGAGAAAACAAGAAAACTTTTCAGAACTTTGAAAAACTTTTGTAAAGTTTAAAGAACTTTTAAGAAAGTTAGAAAATTGTTTCTAGGTTTATATTATATATGCTCTAGGTATTGGAACAAGCTTTTCTTGTGAAAAGCACAGGCAAAAAAGTGGTAAAGTAATTGCAAGTACTTATCCCACCGCTGCACCTCCAATGTCGGAGGCTGGCCTGGTTTGTAATGGATACCTTGGGTATTTACACCTTATACTAGGTCCAGTTATCCCTTATTAATGAAATAGTAGTGTTCTAGCAGCTTAGGCTGACTAGGAGACATGTAAAGCTCATGCAATACCACTTATAGTTATACAGTACTTATACATAAGTAAAGACAATACTCAGTGTTACCAAAAATACAGGTATTTATTTGGGGTGACACAGTACCAAAAATATCTTAGAGACAATACTCCTCCTGGAGGTAAGTATTATACACAATATATACACTAGACACTAAAATTAGACATGTAAATAGTCAGAGAACAATGCAAACAGTATGAAATCCTATGAAAAGCAATGGGAGAAAATAGGTCTAGGGGCAACACAAAACATATACTAAGAAAGTAGAATGTGAATTATGAATTCCCCCCTAGACAAGTGTAGTGTGTGAAGAATTGCTGGGAGTGTTAGAATACAGTAAAGGTAAGTAAATTATCCCACCCAGAGCCCAGAAATTCAGAAGTAAAGTACTGCAAGTTTCCTTAGGACACACTACACATCGTTTTGGGGATTTTGCAGGAGACAAGTCTGCAAAGAACAACTGTTGGATTATTGGACCTGAAGACCAGAAAAGAAAGGGCACCAAGTCCAGAAGTCAAAAGAAGTTCCAGGAAGGACAGGAGCCCCTGCCAACCCAGAAGAGGGTGCAAAAGAAAAGTCCCCGGTTAGTTGAAGACTGCAGAAATGCACCCTAGGAAGATGCCAGAGGGTTCCTGCATGATGCAAAAGATGTCCCACAGCGTGAAAACTGTTGCAGATTAAATTTCATGTTCGAAGGAGTCAACAATCCTTGGCTACAACAAAAGTGTGTTTTGTGTCAAAATGGTGCTGGATGGACCCAGGAGGGACCTGGGGGCCTCAACGCTGTGTGAGGAGTAAGAGGGGTCTCTCAGCACTTTAGAGAGCCCTCAGGATGCAAGACAGCACCCCCATAAGCTGCAGGATCCGGCATCAAAGGAGGTGCAAAACGCAGTTGATGCAGCACAACAAAAGAAGGTCCCACGCCGCCGGAGAACAACTCAGCGAGTTGAGCATTGCAGGATGGAGTGCTGGGGACTTTGGCCAGGCTGTGCATAAAATAATTTTGCGAAGAGTGCACAGAGGCCTCAGGAGGCGAGGAAGACGCAGTACACAGGGGTACCATCGCTCTTGGGGAAGACAAGGTCTTACCTCCTCCAAATTGCCTCAGCAGGACCTCAGGACAGTCTATGTCAATGATATCCACCATATGTGTCCTTAGGAGCACACTCATTGCTGTGAGAGGAGTCCCACAGTCCCAGTCGTCGCGTTGGAAGGTGCCTGCTTGCAGCAGGGGAGTGACTCCGTCACTGCACGGGAGATTTCTTCAGTCCTTCTGGTGCAGGATGAAGACAGGGAGTCCCCAGAGCATGCACAGTGTTGCAGTTGCTGACTTGGAGCTGAGGTTCCTGAATAAAAGTGTCTCTTGTAGACACATTTTGCAGTTACAGCTTTTCTTGGAGCAGGCTTTGGTTGATCCGAGGTCAGAAGGATCTGAAGTTGCTGCGGAGGATTCCTGAAGGAAACTTGCAAGCGGAATCTGAAGAGAACCCACAGGAGAGACCCGAAATAGCCTGGAGAGGGGGATTGGCTACCTTATCAGCTAAGGAAGTATCAGGAGGGGTCTCTGACATCACCTGCTGGCTCTGGCCACTCAGAGGCCTATAGAGTGCCTCCACACCTTACAAAGCAAGATGGCTGAAGTCTGGGACGCAATGGAGGAGCTCTGGGCACCACCCATGGGGTGGTGATGGACAGGGGAGTGGTCACTCCCCTTTCCTTTGTCCAATTTCCCACCAGAGCAGGGGAGAAGGGGTCCTTGAACCGGTGTAGACTGATTTCTGGAAGGAGGGCACCATCTGTGCCCTTCAAACCATTTCCATGGGCTGTGGGAGGCTACCCCTCCCCAGCCTTTAACACCTATTTCCAAAGGGAGAGGGTATAACAATCTGCTCTCAGAGGAAATGCTTTGTTCTGCCTTCCTGAGACTGGGCTGCCCAGATTACAGGAGGGCAGAACTCTGTCTGTGAGGTAGCAGCAGCTGTAGCCGCAGTGCAAGCCTCAGAGAGCTGGTTTGGCAGTACAGGGGGTCCATGGTGGAGCCCCCAGGACCCATGGAATTGGCTCCCCAATACCAGATTTGGAATGGGGGGACAATTCCATTATCTTAGACAGGTTACATGGCCTTATTCGGAGTTACCATTGTGAAGCTCCATATAGGTATTGACCTAAATGTAGTGCAAGCATGTAATGGCATCCCCGCACTCACAAAGTCTGGGGAAATGGCCCTGAACTATGTGGGGGCACCTTTGCTAGTGCAAGGGTGCCCTCACACTTAGTAACTTTGCACCTAACCTTCAGCAAGTGAAGGTTAGACACATAGGTCACTTATCAGTTACTTAAGTGCAGTGAAAATGGCTGTGAAATAACATGTGCGGTAATTCACGCAGGGTATTGGGGTTCCAGGAGATCCCTATGGGCTGCTGCCTTTCTTTTGCCACCCAAAGGGAGCTCAGACAATTCTTACACAGGACTGCCACTGCATCCTGAGTGAAATAACATCCACGTAATTTCACATTTTACACTGCACTTAAGTAACTTATGTCAACTTTAGTCTAACCCTCACCTAGTGAAGGTTAGGTGCAAAGTTACTAAGTGTGAGGGCACCCTGGCACTAGCCAAGGTGTCCCCATATAGTTCAGGGCAATTTCCCCGGACTTTGTGAGTGCGGAGACACCATTACACACATGCACTACATATAGGTCAATACCTATATGTAGCTTCATAATGGTAACTCCGAATATGGCCATGTAACATGTCTAATATCATGGAATTGTCCCCCCATGCCAAATCTGGTATTGGGGTGCCAATCCCAAGCATCCCCGGGGCTCCAGCATGGACCCTGGGGACTGCCAAACTAGCTCTCTGAGGTTTTCACTGCAGCTACCGCTGCTGCCAACCCACAGCCAGGCTTCTGCCCTCCTGAGGTCAGGGCAGCCCAGTCCTAGGAAGGCAGAACAAAGGATTTCCTCTGAGAGAGGGTGTTACACCCTCTCCCTTTACAAATAGGTGTTAAGGGCCTGAGAGGAGTAGCCTCTCCTAGCCTCTGGGAATGCTTTGAAGGGCACAGATGGTGCTTGCATAAACCAGTCCACACCGGTTCAGGGATCCCCCAGCCCCTGCTCTGGCGCGAAACTGGACAAACAAAAGGGGAGTGACCACTCACCTGTCCATCACCACCCTAGGGGTGGTGCCCAGAGCACCTCCAGTGTGTCCCAGACCTCTGCCATCTTGAATGCAGAGGTGTGAAGGCACAATGGAGGCCTCTGAGAGGCCAGGGCCAGCAACTGACATCAGAGACCCCTCCTGATAAGTGCTTACCTGGCTAGGTGGCTAATCCTCCTCTGAGGGCTATTTAGGGTCTCTCCTGTGGGTGTCTCTTCAGATAACGAATGCAAGAGCTCACCAGAGTTCCTCTGCATCTCCCACTTTGACTTCTGCCAAGGATCGACCACTGACTGCTCCAGGACGCCTGCAAAACCACAACAAAGTATCAAGAAGACTACCAGCAACATTGTAGCACCTAATCCTGCTGGCTTTCTCGACTGTTTCCTGGTGGTGCATGCTCTGAGGGCTGTCTGCCTTCACCCTGCACTGGAAGCCAAGAAGAAATCTCCAGTGGGTCAACAGAATCTTCCCCCTGCTAACGCAGGCACCAAACTTATGCTTCATCGGTCCTCTGGGTCCCCTCTAATCTTGACGAGCGTGGTCCCTGGAACACAGGAGCTGGATCCAAGTGACCCAGACAGTCCAGTGGTCCATCTGTCCAAATTTGGTGGAGGTAAGTCCTTGCCTCCCCACGCCAGACAGTAATTCTGTGTATTGCGTGAACTGCAGCTGCTAGGTCTTCTGTGCACTTTTGCAAGGAATCCTTTGTGTACAGCACAGCCCAGGTCCCCAGCACCTCGTTCTGCATTGCTTGACTCGCTGAGTTGACCACCAGCTTCACGGGACCCTCCTTTGTAGTGTTGAGACGACCACCATGCTCAGTTCTTTTGAACCCCTGTTCAAGTGCTTCTGCGGGTGCTGCCTGCTTCTGCATGGGTTCTCTGCACTGCTGAGCGACTCCTCTGTCTCCTCCTCCAAGGGGCTACCTCCTGGTCCTTCCTGGGCCCAGGCAGCACCCATTTTCTCCAGCCGCAACCTTTGCAGCTAGCAAGGCTTGTTTGTGGCCTTTCTGCATTGAAACAACTCTGCATCCTCCAGCACGCCGTGGGACATCTTCTGTGCAAAGGAGAAGTTCCTGGTATCTTCCGTTGTTGCAGAATCTTCAGCTTCTTCCACCCGGAAGCAGCCATTTTGCACTTTCATCCGGGGTTTAGTGGGCTCCTGCCCCCCTGGACACTTTTGTGACTCTTGGACGTGGTCCCTTTCCTTTACAGGTCCTCAGGTCCAGGAATCTGTCTTCAGTGCTTTGCAGTCAGTTATTGCCCTTGCAGAATCTCCTATCACGACTTTAGTGTGTTTCTGGGGAAGTAGGGTAACTTTATTCCTACTTTTCAGGGTCTTGGTGTAGGGTATCTTGGACACCCTTAGTGTTTTCTGACACTCCCAGCGACCCTCTACACACTACACTAGGCCTGGGGACCCTAAGTGCTTCGCATTCCACTTTCTTAGTATATGGTTTGTGTTGCCCCTAGACCTATTGCATCCTATTGTATTCTAAAGTGTTTGTACTACTTTTCTAACTGTTTACTTAGCTGATTTTTTGTTTGTGTGTATATTTTGTGTATTTTACTTACCTCCTAAGGGAGTATATCCTCTGAGATATTTTTGACACACTGTCACTAAAATAAAGTACCTTGATTTTTAGTAACTCTGAGTATTGTGATTACTATGATATAGTGCTATATGATATAAGCGGTATAGTAGGAGCTTTGCATGTCTCCTAGTTCAGTCTAAGCTGCTCTGCTATAGCTACCTCTATCATCCTAAGCTGCTAGAACACTACTAATCTACTAATAAGGGATAACTGGACAGTTTAACTTTCTTTCTACAAACTTTCTAAAAAGTTCCTGAAAAGTTTGAAAACGTTTTGAAAAGTTTGAAAACGTTTTGAAAAGTTTGAAAACGTTTTGAAAAGTTTGAAAAAGTTTTTCCCTTTTCTCTAAAAGTTTCTAAACGTTTTTCTCTCTGTCCTAACAAGCATGCCTGCAGTAGAACTTAATCCCACAGTTGTCCAGGCAACCTATTGTAGTTTAAACTTTAAAAGTTTGAGGGGTCTCTGCATAGAAAGAGGTTTAAGTATTGGGAAGAACCCTACCAAAGATCTTCTCCTTAGCCATCTCCTAGAAAGTGGCCAGAACCAGTCTGGCCCATCTCAGGATCAGGAGGTAGAGGATGGGGGTACCCAGCAAGACTCAGAGGAATCCCCTGAGGATGCTGGGAGGGTTCATCCAAAGACCTGCCAGCTAACTGGCCTCCTAGTGACACTGGTAGTGGGAGGGGGGGGTCACACACTAGTAGGGCACCTTCCACTCCAAAAGGCCAGGTTACTAGAGTCGAGCCAGTTAGAGACAGGTCCACTTCTGCCAATTCCCACATCTCCTCTTTGTCTCCGAATTCCCAAGCCTCCCACCCTGAGGATAACACTATGGAAAGGGAACTAAGAAAGCTGAGGTTGGAAGAGGCCAGACTGAAGATAAGACGGCAACAGTTGGCCTTAGACAGGGAATCTCTAGAGGTAGAGAGGGAAAGGCAGAGGTTGGGTTAGTTGCAGAAGCAGTGTTTTTGATAGTAATCCTGTAAGAGAACAAGATTCCAGAAACCTGCATAAGATATTCCCCCCTTACAAGGAGGGGGATGACATTAACAAGTGGTTTGCTGCACTAGAGAGGGATTGTATGGCACAGTCGGTCCCTCAAAGGCAGTGGGCTGCTATCTTGTGGCTATCTTTCACTGTTAAGGGTAGGGATAGGCTCCGTACTGTCAGAGAAAGTGATGCTAATAATTACAAAGTGTTGAAGGATGCACTCTTAGATGGATTTGGCTTAACCACTGAACAATACAGGATAAAGTTCAGATATACAACTAAAGAGTCCTCTCAAGACTGGACAGACTTTGTAGACTGTTCAGTGAAGGCCTTGGAGGGATGGTTACATGGCAGTAAGGTGACTGACTATGAAAGCCTGTATAATCTCATCCTGGGAGAGCATATTTTGAACAATTGTGTGTCTGACTTGTTGCATCAGTACTTAGTAGACTCAGATCTGACCTCTCCCCAAGAATTGGGAAAGAAGGCAGACAAATGGGTCAGAACAAGAGTGAACAGAAAAGTTCATAAAGGTGGTGACCAGGATTGCAAGAAGAAAGATGGTGAGAAATCTCAGGATAAGCATGGGGATAAAGGTAAAACTAAAGATCCTTCTTCACATCCTAAGCACTCTTCGGGGGTGGGGATAAATCATCTTTTTCCTCTTCTTCACAATCCACACACACTAAAAAGCCTTGGTGCGACGGTGCTATGTGTGTAAAAATAAAGGCCATTGACCAGGGGATACATCCCGCCCAGGTAAAACTCCTGAGCCTACCACCAATAATACATCAAGCTCTAGGGCCCCTAGCAGTAGTTGTAATAGTGGTGGGACTGCTGGCAACAGTCAAAATAAGGGTGTAGTTGGGTTTACTTTTGGGTCCATCATAGAAACTGGAGTAGTCAGTCCCAAGACAGTTTCTGTCACACCTGGTGGCACTGGCCTTGCCACACTGGCTGCTTGTCCCCTTACAATGGATAAGTACAGGCAGTCAGTTTTAATAAATGGTGTTGAGGCCTAGGCCTACAGGGACACAGGTGTCAGTATCACTTTGGTGACTGAGAACCTAGTGTCTCCTGCACAACACATCATTGGACAATAGTACAAGAGGTATTGATATCCATAACTCCACTCAGTTCCTCCCCTTAGATATAGTTCAGTTTAGTTGGGGTGGAGTTACTGGCCCAAAGCAGGTGGTGGCATCACCCAGCTTACCTGTAGATTATCTATTGTGTAATGACCTAGAGGCCTCAGGTTGGGCTGAGGTAGAGTTTAGGGCCCATGCTTCAATGCTGGGTATCCCTGAGAAATTGCTTCCTCGCATTTCAGCTGAAATGAAAAAGCAAAGGAGAGAAAAAGGCCTGAAATCTCAGGATCCTTCTCCAACAACAGGTAAAAAGGGCTTCAAAGTATCCCCCACCCACCCTGCCATTAAGAATACCATTCCTGTGTTGGGAGAAACCTCTCCTGGGGTGGAACCTGTACCATGGGAACCATCAGCTACTACAGCTATACTCCCTGAGGTAAAAGTACCTCTCTGTGGGATAACAAATCCTGATGTGAAAAATTGCACCAGTTTACTTAACATGGAGCATTCCTCCAACCCTCCCAGAGACACCTTAGTGCAGCAACGCTGCACTGCCTCACAACACTTAGGACAGCAGCCCTGCCCTAGTGTGGAGCTTCTAGGACAGCAGCCCTGCCCTGCTCCAATTCAGGAGAAACAGCAACCCTGTTCCCTATTACAGCCATATGGATAAACTTTGTGCCCAGCAATGGCTTTATTGCAACAGCATCCCTCTCTGGCATTCTCATTACTTGATATAGGCCCAGTGGACCAATCCCACTGCTCTAAACTAAAACATACTAATAGGAACTCTGAGAATATAACTTCACATTGTTGGCTAGCTTTTCTCCAGCCGCAACCTTTGCAGCTAGCAAGGCTTGTTTGTGGTCTTTCTGCATGGAAACAACTCTACATCCTCCAGCACACCATGGGACATCCTCTGTGCAAAGGAAAAGTTCCTGGTATCTTCTGTTGTTGGATAATCTTCAGCTTCTTCTACCCAGAGGCAGCCATTTTGAACCTTCATCTGGGGTTTAGTGGGCTTCTGCCCACCCAAGACACTTTCGCGACTCTTGGACTTGGTCCCCTTCTTTTACAGGTACTCAGGTCCAGGAATCTGTCTTTAGTGCTTTGCAGTCAGTTGTTGTCCTTGCAGAATCTCCTATCACGACCTTAGTGTGCTTCTGGGGAAGTAGGGTAACTTTATTACTACTTTTCAGGGTCTTGGGGTGGGGTATCTTGGACACCCTTAGTGTTTTCTGACACTCCCAGCGATCCTCCACACACTACACTAGGCATGGGGTCCCTAAGTGGTTCGCATTGCACTTTCTTAGTTACCTGTTTACTTACCTGATTATGGTTTGTGAGTTTATTTTGTGTATTTTACTCACCTCCTAAAGGAGTATATTCTCTGAGATATTTTTGGCACATTGTCACTAAAATAAAGTACCTTTATTTTTAGTAACTCTGAGTATGTGGTTCTTATGATATAGTGCTATATGATATAGGATATAAGTGGTATAGTAGGAGGTTTGCATGTCTCCTAGTTCAGCCTAAGCTGCTCTGCTATAGCTACCTCTATCAGCCTAAGCTGCTAGAACACTACTAATCTACTAATAAGGGATAACTGATCCTGGCACAAGGTGTAAGTACCATCAGGTACCCACTTTAAGATGGCTGCATTTTCCTTACACTGGTATCTTATAACACTCATTAGGCCAACTGTGACTAGGGAGAATCCTAATAATACCCCTTCTCCAGCTTGGGAAATGAAATAGATATTGAGCTTCTCTATTTAGCACAGCACTGTGTGACGCATGGTTTAAGCCACTTCTAGCCGCGTGTACCTCTCTTGTGTAATGTTTCCACTCCAAATAGTAAGTATACACTCCTTAAAGGCGTAATTCTCCAGTACAGTTATCCCCTTATTCTTTGCATACTGGTGACTGCCTTCAATGACCTCATGCTGTCTGTACAGCTGTCCAAGTGCACACACTTTTCTTTCTCTTTAAATATGGCATCAAACACCTGGACCTTTCGACAGCCTATAATTCTCTGCAAACAAAGAGACATATTTAAGAAAAGTGGCACTACATTACATGTAGCGTCACTTTTCTTGTGGCCCCTTGTGCCCCTCTACTGCCACCATGTGTGCACCATATTTAATATACGGATCACCATGGAGGAGGGTAGGGGCAATACCGTTAACATTTTTAATGCTATCGGTGTACTGTGAAGGATTAGTGCCAATCCTGCAGAGTACATAGGGGTCCATTATAAACAATGGTATGCCCTCATTTAACGCCTGCTTTGTGCAGACATTAAAAATAGCTGATCCAATGAAATCTTTTAGATTCCAGTGGACCATTTTTGCAGTCCTCCTAACAGGGGAATGCCCCCCTTGCTTACCTTTTGCCTGACGCAGGTATAATATGGCACAAGGTGTCGCAAAGTGGTTCAATACATGCATTGCGCCACTTTGTAAATCTGGGCCTTATTAGGCCCCATTAGCGTCATAAAAAATTATGCTACTGTGGCGCAAGGAGGCGACGTTAACTGCATGCCTTCACCACACATATGCCTTTATGAAAACATAAGTGTCTCACAGGTAAGTAGTGAAAATCTCATATATATATGTACACTTAAAAAAACAAAAGTTACAGGGATGTTATAGTTAGGCTCACATTTTAAACAAACAAAAGCATAGAAATTCACCTGTTATAGTCAGAGGTATCTCAAGTAACTATAACTCACGCCCCCGAAATGCACATTTTTTTTCATTGAAGATTTTACTGCAAATATTACAGTAATATTATCAGTGATGTCATCAAAGATGTCATAAGTGCCATAATTGCCATATTTTTGTGGGGTAGTTAGCAGTGTATGGCGAAGGCGTGAGTTATAGTTACTTGAGATAACTCTAACTATTATAAGTGAATTTCTATGGTTTTGTTCGCTTAAAATGTGAGTCTAACCACAACGTCTCTGTATCCTTTGGTTTTTCAAGTGAGTTTCTATGTTTTAAAAAAATTCTATTTTCCTATTACACCCCTTTAACCTTTGAATTTTTTCAGTGAATTTCTATATTTATTTAATGTAAAGTAATTTTCATTACTATATGTTAATCCAGCTACCACTGCACATGGCGTTTGGGCGTATGTCACCCAACTATGCACTACACATGACCTTCAGCCGTGCGCAACATGTGCTGGCTGCAGGGCCTGTCTGCGGTCAGTCTCTACAGCAACCCCTATAACCACCCAACCCTGCACTTCCCATGGCCTTCTGCCATGCACAGCTGGGTTTAGCCACAAGGCCTGGCCTGTGGCCAGTCCCTGCAGCCAGCCCCTATAACCACCCAACCCCCGGCTGTGTACAGCCAACTACTGTATAATGTTCCTGTAACCTTTGTTTTTTCATTGAATTTCTATGTTTTTTAACATAAAGTAATTTTCTTAAATTTTCATTCAAGCTAATCCAACCACCACTGTACACAATAATATTTATTTTTTTATTGGTGAGGGAGCGTGTGACCCCCCCTCAGGCTGTTCTCAGACCAGGGGTTCCTATCTCCTGGGCCTGGCCTAAATATTTAATATTTTTGGGGGATATGGGAGCCGGTGGCCCCTCTCCCCAGACTGATCTTGGCCCAGGGACCGCATCCTAGAGGCCTGGCCTAACTTCTTTTTTGTGGTGGGCTATGCCACCCCCTCCCTGGGCTGATATTGGCCCTAGGCACCCTACCCCCCCGGGGCTAAGTCTAATTATTAATTTTTTGGGGGAGGTGGCCTCGTCGACCCCCTCCTCAGCCTGATCGTAGCCTCGGGAACCCCATCCCATTGGGCCCTGCCATTTGACCTGGGTGATTCACAGGGCACCCAGTGACAATGGTGTGGGTCGCAGGAAAAGCCTGAACGCCCGTGTGGTCCCAGCTGACTCCCCACCTCCTGTGGGAGTCAGCATTGCTGTCACAGAGACGGAGCTGCTCGAAAAAAAATATATACATTTAGGGACCATGGGTGAGCCCTTGAGTGCTTCCCTATGATTCCAGATAGCAGTGAAAGGGCTAACAAAAAACAAAAGCAAACAAAAAATGATTACTTCAGTGTGAAGTGAGGATTCTAGTCCAGCCGGACTCTTATCCCTCTTTTTTCTTTTTACTACAGATATTTAAGGCTCATACTGAAAGGTAACCTTACTCTTTTTAAATTACAAGTGCATTTTTATTTTTAATTTGTACAGAAATATCTCATTCTAATTACATCATATATCATAGCCAAAAAAACTCTTTATCTCACTCACTCCCTTTCTCTGTCTATTTTCCTCTCCCTCCCTATCTCCTTCAGGCTTTCTCCCATTCATGCACGCACTCAGACACATATGTACCCACTCATGGACCCACTCAGACTCTCGCGAACCCACTCACAGCCCCAGTCAGACCCTCACGCACTCCCTCACAGATGCACTCAGATAGTTACTATCCCACTCGCAGATCCACTCAGACTCTCACACACCCACTCACAGACCCTCTGAAACCCTCATGCACTCACTCACAGACTCACGTACACACTGACGCACCCATTAAAACACTGATGTATGCACTGTTAGACCCAGACAGACACTCTCACAGCCACTCTACCCCCAGATAACCCTTTCACAACTATTCTCACAACCAGAGAGGCCGAGGACAACTCCTGCTGAAGATGGGGTTGGGTGGTTAGGAGGTTGGCCACAGGGTCTGGCTGCAGGCCAGGTCTTGCGGGCAAACTCTGCTGCACATGGGTGAAGGCCATGCGCAGTGCAAGGTTGGGTGTTTATTGGTGGATGGCCTCAGGGCCTGGTCATGCACTGCAGTGGTTGAATTAACATATAGGGGGTCATTCTGACCTCGGCGGTAAAAGGCGCTTACCGCCGGTCAGAAGGCCGCCACAACACCGCCGCGGTAAACCGCTACGGTCATTCTGACCCTCAAGAGGCAAACCGCCAAAAACCCGACATCCACAAAAGTCCGCCACACCAACGGCCAGCGTTAAACTGGCGAAGACCAAACCTCCACCGTCACACCAACAGAAATACGCCCATGCCATTACGACCCACGAATCCACGCGGCGGTCTTTCAACCGCGGTATTCCATTGGCGGTACACACCCCCGCGCTCAAAATACACATACAGCTCCAAAACACAGCCACATTGGACAATTTGAAATACACACACCTGAGACACATACACACAACACTCCCACACACCGAATTAACTATAAAACACACATCCACATCACCCACAAACCCCTACGACCACAAATCAGAGACGAAGCCCAGAGAGAGACAGCACAGAATAGAGAACACCATCACACAGAGGCACACTACACCATCACCCACACAACAACCACGCACAAAACACCACACACCACTACACTCACCACACTCATCACCGCAAACACCACCCCACACCTTATCCACACCACCCCATGGCACCCCAAGACAACCCAGGTTCTCAGACGCAGAACCCAGGGTCATGGTGGAGGAAATAGTTCGGGTAAAGCCCCAGCTCTTCGGGACACAGGTGCAGCACACCACCATTGCCAGGAAGATGGAGCTATGGCAAAGAATAGTGGACAGGGTCAACGCTGTGGGACAACATCCATGAAATCGGGACGACATCAGGAAGCGGTGGAACGACCTACGGGGGAAGGTGCGTTCCATGGTATCCAGGCACAACATCGCGGTGCAGCGGACTGGCGGCAGACCCCCACCTCCTCCCCCAGAATTTACAACATGGGAGGAGCAGGTCTTGAACATCCTGCATCCTGAGGGCCTCGCAGGAGTAGGCGGAGGAGTGGACTCTGGTAAGTCTCATCTTCACTACTTCATCCCCCCCACCCCACCAGCATGCCAACTCATACCCACACCCTCCCCCCACCACCATCACACATCCTCATTGGTAATGTCTCACCATCACAACCCACCCATCCCAACACCAAACCCTGCATGCCACCACAAACCATCGACAGCCATCACCTAAGCATGCCCACTGCACATACCCATCTCCCCCACAAACCGCTGTCACAACAGCCCCCACAAAGGAATGCCAGCACTGGGGTACACGGGTACCCACCCGTTGCACGCTATGGCACACACAGAAGCAATAACCATACTCTTATTCCCCTGCAGGACCCGAACGCCACCACACCGCCCAGGAGGGTCCAGAAATGTCCATCCTACCCCCAGAAGAGGCCCCCAGTGATGACAGCAGCTCTGTCTCCCTGGACCCAGATGACCAGCCTGGCCCATCGGGGACCTCAGGACAGTCGGTTCCCCTCAGACAGCCACAGGCTACAGCAGACCTACCCTCCTCTGGGAACACCAGCACAGCACCCACCCAGCGGGCCCATGCCTCTGTCTCCAGGACATGTCAATCAGCGGTGTGTCCACCACTACAGGGCACCCAGGTTAACCCACCACCCCAACAACAACAGGGACCTGGGGGCAGTGGTAGTGGGCACACGGTCCAGGGGACAGAGGCCCAGGGAAACAGGGGAACTGGGAGGGCTGCTGTGCGACAGGGGGGGGACAGGCCCAGGGAACCCACTCTCCACGAGGCCCTCACCTCCATCATGGGAGCATACCACCACTCCCAGGAGACGAAGGGGACGGTCCTGGCCAGGTTCCAGGAGATCCAGGTACCTACAGGAGGAACAGTTTATGGGGTTCAGGGAAGAACTGAGAAACATTAGTTCCGCAATGGGCACCATCGCTGTGGCTCTCAACCTGATTGTCACCACATTGCGGGACCATGTGGCACCACAAAGGGCCCCTGTCACTAGCATGGACCAGGAACAGGCTACCACCTCCGCCGGCGCTAGTGGACAGGAGGCCCCGACACAGGAACAACCGGCCACCAGAACCCCACCTCCTGCAGAAGAAGAACCACCCCGCAAGCGGGGCCTGAGATCTAGGAAGAAGACAGAGTAGGATGCCAAGACCCATGCCAGGAAAGGATACCCCCTGATGTCATCCCACTGTCCCACATTGTCACCCTGTCCAACCTTAAACTGCCCCTGCTCCACCTTCCACAGGCATATGGACAATGCACCTGTGAGACTGATGATCTGGACTCTGCCATGGACATTCCTCCACCATCACCCATCACCGATTTTCAACCATGTCCCAAAATTGAGCACTTTAATAAACACACTTATTGCACACAAATAATCTGGAGTCTGCCTGTATTTTTGAAAATATGTATTAGACATAAACGTGCCAAAATGACCAGTTACATTGTGATGACAACATACCACTGTCACACAGCTGTAGTCCATGGGCAAACAAAGCAGAGGTCACGCAGTGGGGCCCACATCTCTGAAATTGGAAGGGAAAGTCACAACTCTGTTAGCATACACTGGGTGAAAAGTACAGAGAGTAGAGAGGCAGGAGACTGTAAGTAAATGTAAAATGCCGGTGTTGATTCTTACATGTGTGTTATTGAAAATACTGCTGTATCACTGTGTCCCTGTTATCTGTGTCGTCCTCTTCGTCTTCCTCCTCTTCACTCTCCGCAGGCTCCACAGCTGGTACAACACCACCATCTGGACCATCCTCCTGCAGAAAAGGCACCTGGCGTCGCAAAGCCAGGTTGTGAAGCATACAGCAGGCCACGATGATCTGGCACACCTTCTTTGGTGAGTACATTAGGGATCCACCTGTCATATGGAGGCACCTAAACCTGGCCTTCAGGAGGCCGAAGGTCCGCTCGATCACCCTCCTAGTACGCCCATGTGCCTCATTGTACCGTTCCTCTGCCCTTGTCCTGGGATTCCTCCCTGGGGTCAGTAACCACGACAGGTTGGGGTAACCTGAGTCACCAATTAGCCACACACGGTGTCTCTGTAGTTGTTCCATCACATAAGGGATGCTGCTATTTCGCATGATGTACGCGTCATGCACTGACCCAGGGAAATTGGCATTTACATGGGAGATGTACTGGTCAGCCAAACAGACCACCTGGACATTCATGGAATGATAACTTTTTCTGTTCCTGTACACCTGTTCACTTTCTCTGGGGGGTACCAAAGCCACATGTGTCCCATCAATGGCACCAATGATGTTGGGAATATGTCCAAGGGCATAGAAATCACCCTTCACTGTAGGCAAATCCCCCACCTCAGGGAAAACGATGTATCTCTGCATGTGTTTGAGCAGGGCAGACAACACTCTGGACAACACCTTTGAAAACATATGCTGAGACATCCCTGATGAAATGGCCACTGTTGTTTGAAATGACCCACTTGCCAAAAAATAGAGTACTGACAGCACCTGCACTAGAGGGGGGATCCCTGTGGGTTGGCGGATGTATGACAGCAGGTCTGGCTCCAGCTGGGCACACAGTTCCTGTATAGTGGCTCGGTCAAGCCTGTATGTCAGAATGACATGTCGTTCCTCCATTGTCGACAGGTCCACCAGCGGTCTGTACACGGGAACATTCCTCCATCTCCTCGCAAGTCCCAGCGGACGGTGCCTAGGAAGGACAACAGCGAGCACAGAGTCAATCAACCCACAGGTACATTCCCACAGCTTGCACAGTACACGATTCTCTATGCATTGAATGGCTTGTATGAGTGTCGATGCAAGGCCTAGGCATGTGTGACGCAGTAGAAATTAAGCCATGTGGGCCCTTGAAATGGCGGCTGTCTGACCTGTGAAGTGCGACAATGGGATGTGAGGTCAATGCGCTGGCGTGGCACACCGTGGCGGTAGGCGGTCGAAGACCGCGGCGCAAAGCCGTATTGGTTAACATTGAACCCTATGCGTTTCAGTAGCCAATGACGAAGTGCGCCGGCGGTCGCGGTACGCACCGCCGCGGACGTGACCGCAATTTTCTATCTGCTTAATCACTCGAGACCTGATCATCCACAGGAGAGGACCTATACTGCAAGTGCTGCTGTGACCTCGGTCTGGAAGATACAATGGCTGCTGCGACTGGGGAAAGGGCCCCTGCCTTCACTTCTGAAGAATTGGAGAAACTTGTGGATGGGGTCCTCCCCCAGTATGCGCTACTCTACGGTCCTCCAGACCAACAGGTAAGTACACTGGGAGCATGCTTTGGGGGAAATGCCTGTGTTGAGTCGGGTGGATGAAAGATGGTGGGGAGGGGAGCGATTGAGGCATGCATCAAATGACGGATGAGAGCATGTGCCACATGGCAAGGGTGGGGATGGGGGGCCACTCACATCGAGCATGCAGAAAATTATGACAATGTTATTTCTCCCCCTGTACATGTGACATAGGTCAGCGCCCATCAGAAAATCGACATTTGGCGTGCCATCGCCAAGGACGTCCGGACCCTGGGGGTCCACAACAGACAGGGCACCCACTGCCGCAAGAGGTGGGAGGACATCCGCCGCGGGAGCAGGAAGACCGCGGAGGCTCTGCTGGGGATGGCCTCCCAACGTAGGAGGGGTGCCACTCATCAATTGACCCCCCTGATGTCTCGGATCCTGGCGGTGGCCTACCCAGATTTGGATGGGCGCGTGAGGACATCACAGCAGACACAAGGGGGTGAGTACCAGCACATTCTGCTATCTTAGCGCGCAGTGGAGGTGTCTGGGTGGGGGAGGAGGGCTGTGGGTATCCCTAGGCCAGGGTGATTTCTGTAGGCTAGGCCCCTCCGTAAGGCATGGCCCTGTGCCCCCACCCCCCACCTCTGTAGGGTGCCAAGTACAGCTATCCATGGCCCTGTGTCACCTATGTGTGCAGTTGCCGTCCATAGGCTTGTAGGCCAAGTCCCAATGATTGAGTAGTGTACCCCAAGTGCGTGGCGTAGTGCAGGGGGCTTCTGTGTCTGTCCTCTCCGCCAACTGTGTTGCCAATGCATGCACTCAACATGTCTTTATTTCCCCCCCCCCTTTTTTTCTGCTCTTCCTGTTCATGTGTGCATTAGCATCATCAGGCGGAGGAGAAGTGGCATCGGAGCACGAGGGAGCTGCATCTCACATGGCCCTGGAGGGCCATGCAACCGACTCGGAGTTCACCAGTGAGACGGAGGGCGAGGGGAGCTCCACAACGGGGACACGTGGAGACATCAGCGACACAGACACATCCTCGGAAGGGAGCTCCCTTGTGGTGTCGGCAACATCCGTGCCCACCGCAACAACAGGTACAGCCCCACTCAGCGCACCAGCTCCGCCCTCCAAGCAGCCCCTCAGCGTTCGCCCCGTGCCCGCTCGCACACGAAGGCGGGCATCTCCTTTGCCCCAGGCACCTCAGGCCCTGCCCCCGTTACCCCTGCTGCCCTCAGTGAGGAGGTCATTGGCCTCCTCAGGACGCTCATTGTTGGGCAGTCTACCCTTTTGAATGCCATCCAGGGGGTAGAAAGGGAGGTGCACCGGAGCAATGCATACCTGGAGGGCATTCATTTGGGTCAGGCTGCCCATCAGCGATCGTTCAACGCTCTGGCCTCAGCACTGACGGCAGCCATTGTCCCTGTCTCCTGCCTCCCTCCTCCAACTTCCTCCACCCAGTCCCACTCCCCTGTTCCTCTGCCTATCCCAGACACACCTACAGACCAGCCTGCACACACCTCAACACCCAAGGGCAGCTCATCCAGACATAAGCACCACACATCACACAAGCATTCACACAAGCAACATCCACATGCAGACATACCAACAGCCACTGCCTCCTCTGTGTCCCCCTCCTCCTCGTCTCCCTCCTCCCTCCCTGTGACGTCTCCACTCACACTTGCATGCACAACATCATCAGCCACTACGTCCATCACCAGCACACCCACCAGAACACTCCGCACACGTGCAGTCACCACCCCCACTGCCATTTACACGTCCCCTGTGTCCTCTCCCAGTGTGTCTGTCACCCCTTCTTCCAAACCACACAAACGCAGGTAGCAACCCACCCAACAGCCATCCACCTCACGACAGCCTCCGTCACAAGCACCTGCACCCAAAGACACCACACTTGACTCTCCTACAACCACATCCTCTTCCTCCACTCCCATACCCACTGCACCTACCCTTCCCACTGCTCCTAAAAAGTTTTTCCTGTCCAAAATTAACCTCTTTCCATCACCTGACCCACCCCCTCCATCTCGTAAGAGTCCAATCAGCACCTCAGCCACCACAACCCCTGGACCTACAAGGACCATAGTACAAGGATATTGGAGTCCACCACCTTCAAGGGCAGCTACATCGGCCAGCAGTAAAGGGACAGCCAGCCCACCCCCTGGGAAAAAAAAACAAGAAAGGCAAGGCCCGGCGCGAGAGGCCAGAGACGGCAGCCTCCAAAGGCACTACCCTGGCACCGTCAGGAAGTGGGGTGCCACCTGGCACATCTACAAAGGGAGGCAAGGGCCACAGAGAATCACGGAAGGATGGCAAAGGCAGCACGGCCGACAAGTCCGGCAGCAGACGAGCTGCCCAGGAGGGCCCCACCAGCCCCATTCCGGGTGTGAAGGAGGACACCCACGGGCCCGGGACTCCAGCACAGGAGGGCCCCGCAAGCCAGAAGTCGGATGGCGAGTGAACTCCATATATTGGCCGGATATGGTGCCCTGGAGACACATGTCAAGAACCGCTGAACAGGGCCCTTCAAGACCAGCACCGCTGAACAGGGCCCTTCAAGACAAGCACCGCTGAACAGGGCACCGCCGTCTCAAGAACCGCTGAACAGGGCCCTTCAAGACAAGCCCCGCTGAACAGGGCCCTTCAAGACAAGCACCGCTGAACAGGGCACCGCCGTCTCAAGAACTGCTGAACAGGGCCCTTCAAGACAAGCACCGCTGAACAGGGCACCGCCGTCTCAAGAACCGCTGAACAAGGCCCTTCAAAACAAGCACCGCTGAACAGGGCCCTTCAAGACAAGCACCGCTGAACAGGGCCCTTCAAGACAAGCACCGCTGAACAGGGCACTGCCGTCTCAAGAACCGCTGAACAGGGCCCTTCAAGACAAGCACCGCTGAACAGGGCCCTTCAAGACAAGCACCGCTGAACAGGGCCCTTCAAGACAAGTACCGCTGAACAGGGCCCTTCAAGACAAGCACCGCTGAACAGGGCCCTTCAAGACAAGCACCTCTGAACAGGGCCCTTCAACACAAGTACCGCTGAACAGGGCCCTTCAAGACAAGCACCGCTGAACAGGGCACCGCCGTCTCAAGAACCGCTGAACAGGGCCCTTCAAGACAAGCACCGCTGAACAGGGCCCTTCAAGACAAGCACCGCTAAACAGGGCACCGCCGTCTCAAGAACCGCTGAACAGGGCCCTTCAAGACAAGCACCGCTGAACAGGGCCCTTCAAGACAAGCACCGCTGAACAGGGCACCGTCGTCTCAAGAACCGCTGAACAGGGCCCTTCAAAACAAGCACCTCTGAACAGGGCCCTTCAAGACAAGCACCGCTGAACAGGGCCCTTCAAGACAAGCACCGCTGAACAGGGCACCGCCGTCTCAAGAACCGCTGAACAGGGCCCTTCAAGACAAGCACCGCTGAACAGGGCCCTTCAAGACAAGCACCGCTGAACAAGGCCCTTCAAGACAAGCACCGCTGAACAGGGCACCGCCGTCTCAAGAACCGCTGAACAGGGCCCTTCAAGACAAGCACCGCTGAACAGGGCCCTTCAAGACAAGCACCGCTGAACAGGGCACCGCCGTCTCAAGCACCGCTCCGCTGGGCCCTTCATCTCAAGCACCGCTCCGCTGGGCCCTTCATCTCTGCACCGCTCCGCTGGGCACCGCCGTCTCAAGCACCGCTCCGCTGGGCCCTTCATCTCAAGCACCGCTCCGCTGGGCCCTTCATCTCAAGCACCGCTCCGCTGGGCACCGCCGTCTCAAGCACCACTCCGCTGGGCCCTTCATCTCAGCACTGCTCCGCTGGGCCCTTAATCTCCAGCACTGCTCCGCTGGGCCCTTCATCTCAAGCACCGCTCCGCTGGGCACCGCCGTCTCAAGCACCGCTCCGCTGGGCCCTTCATCTCTGCACCGCTCCGCTGGGCCTTTCATCTCAAGCACCGCTCCGCTGGGCCCTTCATCTCTGCACCGTTCCGCTGGGCACCGCCGTCTCAAGCACCGCTCCGCTGGGCCCTTCATCTCAAGCACCGCTCCGCTGGGCCCTTCATCTCAAGCACCGCTCCGCTGGGCACGGCCGTCTCAAGCACCACTCCGCTGGGCCCTTCATCTCTGCACCGCTCCGCTGGGCCCTTCATCTCTGCACCGCTCCGCTGGGCCCTTTATCTCTGCACCGCTCCGCTGGGCCCTTCATCTCATCACCGCTCCGCTGGGCCCTTCATCTCAAGCACCGCTCCGCTGGGCCCTTCATCTCAAGCACCGCTCCGCTGGGCACCGCCATCTCAAGCACCGCTCCGCTGGGCCCTTCAAGTCAAGCACCGCTGGCCCATTGGCAGAAGGGGCAGGCCCGGATCTGTGTCGGGCAGGGCTGCACGATGCACTCTGGGCACCATGCCTCCTCCAGTACCAGTGGAGTCTGTAATCCACTTGAGAGACTGTGGCTTTGCACTCCCCAGGATGTAACAGTGGGCAAGCCACCCACTGTAGAGACTTGTGAGACTGTGGCTTTGCACTTCCCAGGATGGCACAGTGGGCAAGCCGCCCACTGTAGAGACTTGTGAGACTGTGGCTTTGCACTCCCCAGGATGGCACAGTGGGCAAGCCGCCCACTGTAGAGACTTGTGAGACTGTGGCTTTGCACTCCCCAGGATGTAACAGTGGGCAAGCCACCCACTGTAGAGACTTGTGAGACTGTGGCTTTGCACTCCCCAGGATGGCACAGTGGGCAAGCCACCCACTGTAGAGACTTGTGAGACTGTGGCTTTGCACTCCCCAGGATGGCACAGTGGGCAAGCCACCCACTGTAGAGACTTGTGAGACTGTGGCTTTGCACTCCCCAGGATGTAACAGTGGGCAAGCCACCCACTGTAGAGACTTGTGAGACTGTGGCTTTGCACTCCCCAGGATGGCACAGTGGGCAAGCCACCCACTGTAGAGACTTGTGAGACTGTGGCTTTGCACTCCCCAGGATGGGACAGTGGCCATGGAGGTCCCTTGTGGATCTGGCGTTGTGGACTCATGTGGCTGAGGTGCCTCCCCTTCCCTTCCCCCTGAGGTGCCTGTAGTTTTTCTATCTGATACCCCTGCAGTGTTCTCTCCAATGGATTCGGGTCTCCTGTGTGGGCTTTGCCCATGTGTTGAGGCCCATTGGCCCACGTACAATGACTGAAACCCAATTTGGACAGGACAATTTACATATGTGTATATAGTTATAGATGTTCGAAATAATTTTTTACTTAGCCTTACAATATATTTGAATTTCATGATCATTTTATTTTGTCTTGGCATTCTTCCGGGGGGTTTGGGGGTGTCACTCTGAGTTGTTGCTCTGCATTGATGTGTAGGTAGTTGTGGGTGAGGGTGGGTGTGTCGCGTATGTGTGTGACCGTAATCTTTTCTCCTCCCCCCTCCCCTGTGTCGTAGGTGCAGTACTCACCGTTGTCTTCTGCGCCGGCATTCGTGCTCCTGGTAGAGGAGCAGGTAGACAATAGCTGGTAGGATGTGTAGTTCTGGTTCCATGCTGTCCAGATTCCTCGTGGAGTGTGTAGAGGTGAGCGTTTTCCCGTACGTAGTCTGTTTCCGACGTATTTTTATTGGCGGGGCTCCCGCCCCGGAAAAGGTGGCGGATTGGTGAGTTGTGATAGGGTGGGCGGTACATTGTCTCCCGCTTGTCTGTTGGCGGTGACCGCTGCGCCGTTTGTTTGTCCCGCCGTGGCGCTCGAAGTGTTAAAGTGGCGGTCTGTGTTGGCGGTTTCCACCAGGGTCAGAATTCCTTTTTATTGACCACCTGCCTGTTGGCGGGTTGGCCGCCGCTTTAACACCGACCGCCAGGGTTGGAATGACCCCCATAGTAATATAAACTACTATACGTTTAAAAAAAAACATAGAAATTCACTGAAAAAAATAAAGCTTACAGGGAAGTTATAGTTAGGAAGTAGAATTAAAAAAAATAGAAATTCACTTAAAAAAACAAAGGTTACTGGGACGTTCTAGGTAGGCTCCTGTTTTAAATGCACTAAACCATAGAAATGTACCAGTTATAGTTATCTCAAGTAACTATAACCCATTTCCTAAGCTAACTGTAGGTCGTGCCCTAGCCATGCACTGCTAATTACCCCAAAAATTATGGCACTCATAACATCTTTGATAACATAATTCACAACATCAATGTCATATTTGCATGAAAAAAATGTGCTTGTGGGGTAACATCTGTTTTAAGTGAAGATACATATACACACACACACACACATATTTACATAAATATATATATATAATATATATATATATATATATATATATATATATATATATATATATATATGTAACCTGATGGCTGTCGCCACTACACCACTAGATAGTTATAGTGTAGAAAAATTGTATTTTTACTTGCCTATATCTTTGGTGCCGGGTGCTGAATCTTCCCGAAATGTTCCAAAAAAGTTCACCAATCACATCAGCTGCTGTGTGGAAAAGTTTATGGTGCTCCGTCATGTGGGGGCCGAGAAAAAGAGGGGGTCCCAAAACACGTTTTACCCATTAATTTTTCCCTAGATAAATTTAACAGCGATAGCGCCAAAACTGCTGAACGGAATTACACCAAATTTCGCAGAAAGATAGCTCCTGGTCCAGAAAGCAATCATTTTGTGATTTGGTATGAATTCATTCAGTGGTTTTCTTGTAATTAACTGGAAAACCAATTTGTATAAATAGAGACGCGGATCTGCCACAACCACTACACAGAGCATCGCAACTCAGGCGGTAATTCCGACCCTGGCGGTCATGGACCGCCAGGGCCGGGGACCGCGGGAGCACCGCCAACAGGCTGGCGGTGCTCCCAAGGGCATTCTGACCGTGGCGGTACAGCCGCGGTCAGAAACGGAAAACCGGCGGTGTACCGCCGGTTTTCCGCTGCCCTGGGGAATCCTCCATGGCGGCACAGCTTGCTGCGCCGCCATGGGGATTCCGACCCCCATACCGCCATCCTGTTCCTGGCGGCTTTGGCCGCCAGGAACAGGATGGCGGTATGAGGTGTCGTGGGGCCCCTGGGGGCCCCTGAAGTGCCCATGCCAATTGCATGGGCACTGCAGGGGCCCCCGTAACAGGGCCCACTGAGAATTTCAGTGTCTGCATAGCAGACACTGAAATTCGCGACGGGTGCAAATGCACCCGTCGCACCCTTTCCACTCCGCCGGCTCCATTCGGAGCCGGCATCCTCGTGGAAAGGGGTTTCCCGCTGGGCGGGCTGGCGGCCTTCTGGGGGTCGCCCACCCGCCCAGCGGGAAACACAGAATAACCGCGGCGGTCTTCTGACCGCGCAGCGCTATTCTGGCGGCTCCCGCCGGCACCGCTGTTACCGCGGCCGACGGGAGTCAGAATGACCCCCTCAGTGTGCAAAAAGAGCAGTGGGATTGGCTGGTCACAAGCTGTGCAGAAACTTCTAGCTGTCATTTTATAATCTGGCAATGGTCCTGGGGGATGGATTTTGAGAGACAAATTAATAGAAGGGGTCAGGTTAGATGTACCTCTAATGCTTTCAACCAATGGAAGCAATTGCTGCCACTTTAACCCTCATTGGCCACCCCAAGTAATATCCTCATTAGGCAAACCCATGTCTCTGTTAATGCCACTCTTTCTAGCATACTCACAAGCCCATAACATAGCTGTGACCTACATTTGACGCTCTGAACATTTGGAAAGGGAGGAGCAGTAGTACACAGGAGAAGGCTGCAGCTGAATGAGACAGTTTGGAAAATCTGAGGTGGTTAAAATGGAGGATGCAGTGAATTTGAAAAAACTTAATTAGACCTTATAGGTCTAATGAATGAGTTTGTGAGCTCCCCATTATGAGTTTAAAAATGTAAAATCTCCCTCTTTTGGGACGATCGTGGAGTCGCAACTCCATTGTGGCGCTCAACGCAGCCCCCCTAGTGTAACATCACAATAGTGTCACGAATCCTACTGATAAAGAAAGAAATATATATATTCACATGCTCGTTGTTACAAATATTGTGAGGCCCACTTGCACACTCACTCAATCACTCACAGGCCCACTCACACACTGACACACACACTCACAGACCCACTCAGACACTCACATACTCCCTCACAGACCCAGTCACACACTCATGCACTCAGTCAAAGACCCATTGACACTTTTACTCCCATTCACAGGCCCACTCAGACACCTATGCACCCACTCGCAGACCCGCCCAGATCCCCAAGCACTCACTGGCAGACCCAGTGACACTCAAACACCCACTCACAGACCTAGTCAGACACACACACTCACACCTCCACTCACTCAGATACCTATTCACAGATGCAATAGTACACTCAGATACCCACTGACAGGCTCAGACACTCATGCACCCACTCACAGACCCACAGAGAGATATACACCCACTCACAGACCCACTCATACACTAATGCACCCACTCACAGGCTCACTCAGAAACTCAAACACCCACTCACAGACCCGCTCAGATCCTCAAACACCCACTCGCAGACCCAGTAGCACTTTTTTACCCAGTCACAGATCCAGACAGACACGTGTACAGCCACTCAGACAACCACTAAGACACTCATAGTCCAATCCAAAGACCTATTCAGATACTAAGATACCTACTCACAGACCCACTCACACTCTCTCACACACATTCACAGACCCTCTCAGACACTTAAAGCCTCATTTATGGACCCAAGCACACACTTGTACACCCACTGAGTGACCTCTACAGTCACTCATGTACACATAAAAAAACTCAGTGACACACTCATGTACTAGTCACAGAGCTAGTGACACCAATATACTAACTGAAAGACCCACTCAGACACACACATTCAGTCAGCCAGATACATAGTTATGCATGCACTAAGAGAGTTAGTCAGACAGAGATGCAGTAACAGTCACTCACAGTGATGCAGCTATTTACAGATGCACTCATACTGTCATACACTGACTCAAAGATTCACTTTCCCACTCATCCATTCATTAATGTACCCAAATAATGTGCAACTGAAGTATTCACAAATGTAGTGCATGGAGAGTCAAAGCAAATACATATGAAAATATATAGGGTGTTGTACATTTCATTTGTGCTTTTGTTTTACGAATCTGCAATAGAGTTGCAACTCCTTTTAGCTATAAAAAAAAACAGATTTGATTTTATTTTAATTCGTTTTTAGGCAATAGGATGGCTCTAAGAAGAGCCAGTGTTTGTTGTGTGTAAATGTTTAGTACATATACGAGCGGATGCAGAGTTTTCTATTGCTCAGAAATACTCTCTTGCCCTCATCTGTGAAGTGAACGCCATCTTTTCTATATATCTCATCCATGTCAAAGTGGAGGTTATTATTGTAGATTGAACCTATTTTATCGTCTCTGAGGAGTGTTGAAACTGTTTTATAAACATGTTTCTCAGCTTTGTCTATTTGTGGACAGAATTCAGTAGACCAGTTCCATTTCTGCCTCTGGCATATGTTAGAGAACACAGAGACAGTATGAGGGAAAGATGCATTCATTGAACAAAGGTATCCTTCATTAGGATTTCCAGTCCTACCCTAGTCACTGTGCTGAGGTCATTTCCACCACCGTGCACAATTATGAAGTGAGGGGAGTGGTAATCTCTAATGCTTTCAACCAATGGAAGCAATTGCTGCCACTTTAACCCTCATTGGCCACCCCAAGTAATATCCTCATCAGGCAAACCCATGTCTCTGTTAATGCCACTCTTTTTAGCATACTCACAAGCCCATAACATAGATGTGACCTACATTTGACGCTCTGAGCATTTGGAAAGGGAGGAGCAGTAGTACACAGGAGAAGGCTGAAGCTGAATGAGACAGTTTGGAAAATGTGTGGTGGTTAAAATGGAGGGTGCAGTGAATTTGAAAAAACTTAATTTTGATTGGTTATTGTATATAGATTGGTACATAAAAATAGGTTGTGGTGTAAAATATTCAGTCAGACAATTACTGATTTGTTCTTGCATTGTCATAAATAAGCAATCCCCTTGTGGATATGATTACAATCTGTAATAGTCAACCTCATCTGCTACGGCACACATTGAAGCTATTCTGCTGCTAAGAAAACAAAACTGTGAACTTTTGAACTACTGCTAGAGTACAGTAAAGTGTTCTAAAGGAGGTTGCTATGGTAGCTGAAGTGAAAGAGTGATATGAAAGGTGAATTGTTAAAGGAAACATACATTTATTAAACAAGGAAATATAAGGAATCATTTTTCCAATGCACTGGTTTCACAGGATGTAAAATGTTGAAGAAATTGTGGAAATAAATAATGGGAAATATATTTTTACACCCGACTGGATTCACGACTCCTTCGCTATGTTACCAGGGGGCCACACTGGCGCCTGCAACAGAGTCACAACTCCAGGAGCTAAGAGTAGCATATTGGGCTTCTTATCAAGAAAGACAAGAAAGGGTTAAGAGTCACTAACAATTCACATGTGGCATATGAAAAAGAGAAGATGGAACGCAGTTGTAAATAGTTCATTAGGACAGTATCAGTGAGAGTAAAGGTCAAGAGTTTATCATTTCTGGATTGCTTGGTCTAAGGCCCCCATTAAGACCCTGGCAGTTACGGGACCGCCAGAGTCATGGTCGCATTCGGACCGCCACCAAAGCAGAGGTTCGGCCGCGACATCACGACCGTGGCGAAAGTGCCACGGTGGGACCGCCAACACCGCCAGGTTACCGCCACTTGACAGCCAGGCAGTGGCGGCGGTTGTAATCCTACAGGGCTGTGCTGCAAGCAGCGCTGCCCTCAGGAGTGCGAGTCCCCATTCCGCCACCCTTTGCATGGCGGTAGCCTCACACACAAAATAATTTGGAAAGAGGGTTCCAGGGGCCATAGCGTGCCCCTGCACTGCCCATGTACTTGGCATGGTCAGTTCAGGGGCCCCATGGACAGTCCTGTCGCACTTTCCCCTGCCCCAAATACTGCCAGTGGAAAGTGTGTCGGGTGCTGCTGCACCTGCCACACCGCCACATTGGCACTGGCTCCATTAGGAGCTGGTGTCAATGTTAAGGCCCTGTTCACCGCAGGACCAGTGGGCAGAGTTGTTGTTTTCTTTATAGGGAACTCTTTATAGGGCCGGCGGTGTTCATGCCTCACAGGAGGCCTGATGGTGGAACGCCACCCGCCAAACTCATAATGAGTGCCTAAGAGTGGGCCTACCATTCCCATTCTGAGTTTTTATTGTTATAACAAAAAAATACTAGAAGTGATATTGTGACAATATTTCACCTATCAACGAAAACTATAAACAGGTATCTGAATTACAGCATTAGATTTAAACCAAGCTGTGTTTGTAAATAAAAGTAATATAAGTGTAATATAAGTGTATTTGATACACATAAAAGTATTATAAGAAATGTATTTATATATGTATTAATGAACGTATTATTTTATAGGATGAATGAAAATACAAGATGTACAACCATGGTTTTAATATAGTACAAAATATTTTTGTGCATACTTGAACTTGCAAGTTGAGTTGGTATTTGAAAACACATAAAAACTGTTATAGTTCCTTTTTATGTACATAGAGGTTATATCTGAAACAGGATGTACATTCGTTACAGGAAGGATGGTATGTGTATAATGAAAGACATATAGGGGGTCATTACAACCCTGGCAGTTGGTGATAAAGTGGCGGTAATACCACCAACAGGCTAATGGTAAACACTGCCAAATTATGACCATGGCGAAACAGACCCACCTACCCACAGGATTTGCAGGGGTCAGGCCGCACAATAACCCATGGACGCAGGACTACACACTGCCCGCCGGTGGTGATGGCTGTTCAGTGGTGGCAGTGGTGGGGCTGCTGCTGGTAGTGTTGGGGGGAGGCTCCAGCCCATCCCCTGCAGCCTTGGATGGCTGCCCGGTGGTGCTGCTGGTGGAGGGAAGCTCCAGTCTATCCCCTGCAGTCTCGGATGGCTGCCCAGTGGTGCTGGTGGTGTTGTGAAGCTCCAGCCCATCCCCTGCAGCCTCTGACAGCTGCCCAGTGGTACTGGTGGTGGTGCTGGTGGCGGTGCTGCTGGTTGGAGCTGGTGGTGGTGGTAGGGGGAGGCTACAGCCCACCCCCCTGCAGCCTCGGACAGCTGCCTAATGGTGCTGGTGGTGGTACTGGTGGTGGAGGGAAGCTCCAGCCCATCCCCTGCAGCCTCGGACGGCTGCTCAGTGGTGCTGGTGGTAGGGGGAAGCTCCAGGCCATCTCCTGCAGCTGCCCAGTGGTGGTGATGGTGGTGCTGGTGGCGGAGCTAATGGTGATGGTGAGGGGAGGCTCCAGCCCATTCCCTGCAGCCTCGGTCAGCTACTCCACCATGGTTGGTGGTGGGGTCTCCGACTGAGTCCCTGCACCAGGCCTCTTGTCCTCACTGTCTGCTGGTGCATGCCCCTTGCCCTTCCTGCCAGCAACTGGGGCTAGCTCTTTGCCCTTCTTTCCTGCATCACTAGGGGCTGGCTCCTTGCCCTTGCTTCCAGCAGCACTTGGGGCTGGCTCCTTGCCCTTCCTTTCTGCAGCACTTGGGGCTGGCTCCTTGCCCTTCCTTCCTGCAGCACGTGGGGCTGGCTCCTTGCCCTTCTGCAGCACTTGGGGCAGGCACCCTTTCCGTCTGGCTGGCTGGTGGCCGGGATCCTTTCCCACCTGGAGTTGCTGGGGACACTACTGTGCCTGTGGACTGAGTGGCTGAGGTGCTTGCCTGGGTTCTGACAACCCTGGCCTTACGTGAACGACGGGGGGGGGGTAGGGAAGAGGTCAATGGTGGAGAGGAAAAGCTTCTTAGGGACATTGGGGCAGGAAGAGGGAGATGATTTTGGAGTGGAGGAAGAGGGAGTAGTTGTAGGAGGTATCAGTCTGCTGTGTTTGGGTGCAGGTGCATAGGCTGGATGCTGTAGTGAGGTGGATGGCTGTTGGGTGTCTGAGTGCTTGCATTTGTATACTTTGGGAGGAGGGGTCACAGACACAGTGGGTGAGGCACAGGGGACGTGTGCATGGATGTGGGGGTGGTGACTGCCAGTGAGTGGTGTGTACTGATAGGTGTGCTGGTGATGAAGGTAGTGAATGAGGATGTAGTGCATGCAGGTATGAGTGGAGATGCAACTGGGAGGGAGGTGGACAACAAGGAGGAGGGGGCCACAGTGGAGGCAGTGGATGTTGGTATGTCTGCATAGCGTTTGTGTGAGTGCCTGTGCGATGAAGTGTGGTGCTTGTGTTTGCCATGTCCACCCTTGTGTATTATCCTAGGTGCCTGCTCGTCTGCATGTGTGCTTGGGATAGGTTGGGCTTGAGGGGAATGGGATTGGGTGGAGGAAGTTCTTAACAAGTGAAAATCAATGCACTGAACATAATTTATACCTATCTCTTTCCTGAGAAATATTTGAATACATGTCATTGACAAAACACTTTTGCCCATTGTTTTGAAGACATCACCCTTGTTAGGCCGAATGGTGTGTAAGTAGTAATTGTCCACATAGGAAGAACACTGTAGCCAATACTATACTACTCATCCTCTGAATTACGAAGTTTAAAAGGTAGTTTTTGCTTGAAGCGCAGACTGCTCTCATTGCATTCTGTTCCTCTAGTTTCTGTCTTTAAATATACAGTACAATGTCCAGAAGTAATATTAAGGCCTCTATGGAAGATGATAGTCAAAGTACCATACGTTCTCCCAGATATTGATATTTGACATGCTTTAGTTTATCAAAAGACACACTTTTGCAATCTGGCAGATTGGATTTCAGTGGTAGATAGCAAAGAGCATTCTTCACATTCATGGTTCCATGTATAATTGAGTCCAAATATTTCATAAATATTTACATTTTCATCTTTTAAAACTCCAAGGATCACCATAATAAACTCCTGCACATCTTGTTTAGCGTTTAGAGTACTACCGATCCAATATATTTGTCTAATAGTTGCCACATGCCTGAAGCAGAATGTTTGACATTTCTGTCACAAGATAAGCACTGAAGGCAATTACATAGTGCTGTGCACAATGTGTTCCTTCGTTTGTCTTGGATTGCATTTACAACATGTGATAAATGGAAGAGAACCATTGAGAACAATATTAACACAGCAGTTAACACCCCTAGTGTTATTCAGCTGGCAACCTAAAATATCTCCATCTTTTTTCAGTTTTCTTTTCTCCACACCTTGTTCATTACCTTTCATTTCTGTCTTTTCTATATTCTTTTATTGATTCTTTTGTCAGTTTCCGTTTAGGACATAATACTCTTTTTGCATAAACAAGCTACTGTCCTAAAGAAGGAACATATTCACTTCATAATTCTCTCACGCAATTTACATCTGCACTAAGCTTCAATAGCCTCCTCACTCATGGCAGCAGGGCTAACTGGGGCAAGGCCTGAGGTGCCTGGGGCAAAGGAGATGCCCACCCTCCTCGGTGAGCGGGCAAGGGAAACTCGCTGAGGGGCTGCTGGGAGGGCGGTGCTGGTCCGGTGTACCTGTAGCTGGGGTGGGCACAGAGGTGTCCGCCACCATCAGGGAGCTTCCATCGGAGGAGGTATCCGTGTCCGAACTGTCCCCTCCAGTCTCCTCCGTGGTACTCCCCTCGCCCTCGGTCCCATTGGTGCCCTCACCGTCGGTGGCCACTAGGGGGGTCAGGGTTCGACGGGCACCTTTCCCCAGCTGGGCCTCTGCCGTCTTCTGTGCGCAGCATCTCAGGTCCTCCTACCATTTCCGACAGTGGATGCGCCGCCTGCCGTAGACCCCCAGGGTCCACAAGTCCTTGGCGATGGCACGCAATATACCCTTGTTTTGATGGGTGCTGACCTGCAGAGAAATGCACACAGGGAACGGTATTAGTCCGACTGTCCTGCCTGTTACACTTATGTCCCACCATGCCCCTTTCTATCCCCATTAGCACAGACATGGCCCAGCATACATGCTGCACGCTGCCCAGGGGCCCCCTCCACCAGCCCCCCAACACAAGGCCCTCATACACAGCACTCCATGCATTCATGCCCCTTGCATCGTACTTACAGTGTACTCACTGGTTGGTCTGGAGGCCCATACAGCAGTCGGTACTGGGGTAGGACCCCATCCACCAGTCGCTCCAACTCCCCCGAGGTGAAGGCAGGTGTCCTTTCCCCAGTCACACGAGCCATGGTAGGTTCCAGACATAGGTCACAGCAGCACATGCAGTGTAGGTCCTCTCCTGTTGAAGGTCAGGTAGTAAGTGAGTGAACAGATAGAAAATGGCAGTCACGTCCGTGGCGGTGCGTACCGTCACCGCCGGCGTACATCACCATTGGCCACTGTACCCCATAGGGCACAATATTATCCAATGAGGAGTTGCACTCTGGTTCTCGAACGGCTCCCACAACGGCACACAATGTTAGCGGAATTACCTCATTTCCACCTGTCCCTCCATACTGGACAGGCAGACGCCATTTCAGGGGGGAGGCAGGCCATGGATCCTAACTGTGTCACAGTACACAATTTCACATTCTGGACATATGCCACCAAAATATTGTAACAATAACAATATGCATTGAACTGTAGTGGTTTCAATGTACAGATAATGACCAGCTGCTCATTCTTTTGCCCCATAGATTGAAACCGCTCCGGATGAATTGGAGATGTAGCCAACCCCTGTGTACAGACCCCTGGTGGACTTGGCAACAATGGAGGACAGGCACATTATCCTCATCTATAGACTGGACATGGCCACAATCACAGAGCTGTGTGCTCAATTGGAGCCTGACCTAATATCTGCTATCCGTCACCCCACTGGGATTCCCCCTCTTGTGCAAGTCCTATCTGTGCTCCATTTCTTGGCAACTGGTTCTTTCAAAGTGACAGTGGGCTTGGCAGCAGGAATGTCTCAGCCAGTGTTCTCAATAGTGCTGACCAGAGTGTTGTCTGCCCTGATTAAACACATGTGCAGCTACATTGTTTTCCACCAGGCAGAGGATTTGGCCACAGTGAAGGCTAGCTGACTTTTGTGCAATGGGACATATCCCCAACATCATAGGTGCGATTGATGGGACACATATTGCATTTGTCCCCCCTGCAAAATGAACAGGTCTTCAGAAACCTTAAAGGTTATCACTCAATGAATGTGCATATGGTGTGTTTGGTGGACCAGTACACCTCCCATGTCAATGTTAAGTATCCAGGCTCAGTGCATGATGCTTTTATCCTGAGGAATAGCAGCATCCCAAATGTGATGGCCCAACTACAGAGGCAGCGGGTGTGGCTAATAGGTGAGCCTTCGTTCCCACCCAGTGGATGTTGGTGTATGGGTATGTTGTGGGCCATAAGGGTTAGTGTGTGGCTAACAGTTGTCCCTCTATATTTGCAGGTGACTCTGGTTACCCCAACCTCTCATGGCTACTGACCCCTGTGAGGAATCCCTGAACAAGGGCAGAGGAACGTTACAATGAGGCACATGGGCACACAAGAAGGATAATAGAAAGGACCTTCGGCCTCCTGAAGGCCAGGTTTCACTGGCTCCATCTAACAGGTGGATCCCGGTGCTACTCACCCAAGAAGGTATGCCAGATCATCGTGGCATGCTGTATGCTGCACAACCTTGCCTTGCTATGCCATGTGCCTTTTCTGCAGGAGGAGGAGGCTGGAGAAGGCCGTGTGGCAGCAATGGACCCTGTGGACAGTGAAGATAAGGAGGCAGAGGATGAGGATGAGGACAACAGAAGTGCAGTCGTTTGCCAATACATCCAATGACACATGTAAGACAGTGTTATTTCACATTTAATTGACAGTTTGATGTGTGACACTGTCACTGGCAGGCTGTGAATTCATACTTCTATGCCCACTCACTGTACCCATTGACATCTGTTTTTGCAGATGTTGGTGCCCCACTATTGCTCCTGGTGTGTTCAGTGCAACCAACTACAGTTCTTTCCTATGTGAATATTACTGTACAGTTGGATTGCAATGTTTGAACCTTGTTAAATGAATACATTTTGAAATCAGTTGACATTCGCAATACTTTTATTTTTTCAAAGTGTGTTTATTGCAGTGCTCTGAAGAAAAGGGGGAAGTGCAATGGGCTGGGGTGATGATGGAGGAAAGTCCAGGTTAGAGTCCAGTCTATTTGCAGCACAGGTGCAGTGTCCAAGTGAGCATAGGAAGGGGAGCAACGGCAGTTCAAGGTGGACAGGGTGACAAATTGGGACTCAAGGGTGACAATCAGGAGAGTCTTATTTCCTGGCGGGGTCTTGGCAATAGTCTCCAGCTTTTGCCTGGATCGCAGGGAAAGTTTGTGGGGTGGTTCTCCTTCTACAGGGAGAGGGGTGCTGGTGGCCTGTTGATCCTGTGGCGGGGCTTGCTGTCCACTAGTGGCAGCGGAGGTGGAGGGCTGTTCAGTAGTCTGGTTAGTGTCAGGAGCCCGCTGTTGTGCCACTGCCTCCCTCATACTGTTGGCTATGTCTGCCAGCACCCCTGCAATGGAGACCAGGGTGGTGTTAATGGACTTCAAGTCCTCCCTGATCCCCAGGTACTGTCCCTCCTGCAGCCGCATGTTTTCCTGCATCTTGTCCAGGATCTGGCCCAGCGTATCCTGGGAATGTTGGTATGCTCCCAGGATTGCGGTGAGTGCCTCCTGGAGGGTCGGTTCCCTGGGCCTGTCCTCCCCCTGTCGCACAGCTGTCCTCCCAGCTTCTCTGTTGTCCTGTGCCTCTGTCCCCTGAACCATGTGTCCACTGACACTGACCCCTGGTCCCTGATTGTCCTGTGTTTGTGGGGTGGCCTGGGGTCCCTGTAGTGTTAGACACACTGCTGATTGACGTGTCCTGGGGACAGAGGTATGGGCCCGCGGGGTGGGTGCTGTGGTGGTGTTTCCTGATAGGGGAGGCTCTGTGGTGGTGTGAGACTTTGGCTGGGTAACCGACTGTCCGGAGGTCCCTGATGGGCCAGGTTGGTCATTCAGATCCAGGCGACCAGAGCTGCTGTCAGCACTGTGGGCCTCTTCTGTGGGGGGACTGGATGTTGCTGGCACCTCTTCTCCGGTGATATTGGCTGGGGTACCTGTGGGGATGTAAATGCAGTGTTATTGTTTCTGCATGCAACATATTGTGCATGGGTGGGTTGCCCTCTATGGTTGTTCTTGAACTGCCAGCTTTGCCCTGTGTGAGTTGTTATTTAGTGGGCTAGGTGATTCTCTCTAGTGTGCATGCTGTGGTGATAGGTGTCCATGTAGGTCTGTGAGAGGTGTCCATGCATTGGTGTTGTGTGCAGGGCTTGGCATTTCGATGAGTGCGTTGTGATGGTGGTGTGTGTGGAAAGCGGTGGAGTGATGGGAGTGAGGGTGTGGGTATGTGATGGCATGCAGGTAGGGGGGGTGATAGTAGTAAAGAGTTGACTTACCAGAGTCCAGTCTCTTGCTACTCCTGCCAGGCCCTCAGGATACATGATTGCCAAGACTTGCTCCTTCCATGTTGTTAGTTGTGGGGGAGAAGGTGGGCGACCAACGCCAGTCCTCTGTACAGCAAGCTGGTGTCTAGCTGTTACGGAACACACCTTCCCCTGTAGGTCGTTCTACCTCTTTCTGATGCCATCCCTTGTTCTGGGGTGCTGTCCCACGGCGTTGACCCTGTCCACGATCCTCCGCCATAGCTCCATCTTCCTAGCAATGAATACCTGCTGCACCTGTGATCCACAAATCTGTGGCTCTACCCGGATGATTTCCTCCACCATGACCCTTATCTCCTCCTCAGAGAACCCAGGATGTCGTTGTGGTGCCATGGGTGTAATGTGAGTGGTGTGTGTGAGGGTTTTTAGGGTGATGTGTTTAGGTATTGTGATGTAAGGTATGTCGGTGGTGTATATGTGATGGTGGTATGTGGCTCTGGTTATATGAGTGCTGTTGCTGTCTCTCTCTGGTGGCAATTGTTTGTAGTCATAAAGGGTTGTGGGTAATGTGGGTGTCAATCAATCAATCAATCAGAGAACTTATTAAGCGCACTATGTACCCGTCAGGGTTTCGAGGCGCTGAGGGGGGGGGGAGGGAGCTGCTAGCGTTCGAAGAGCCAAGTCTTGAGGAGTCTCCTGAAGGTGAGGAGGTCCTGGGTCTGGAGTAGCGAGGTGGGGAGAGAGTTCCAGGTCTTGGCGGCGAGGAAGGAGAAGGATCTGCCGCCAGAGGTCTTGCGCTGGATTCGGGGGACGATGGCGAGGGCGAGGTTGGCAGAACGGAGTTGACGTGTGGGGATGTAAAAGTTGAGTCTGGTGTTGAGGTAAGTGGGTCCGGTGTCGTGTAGAGCCTTGTGAGCGTGGATGAGGAGTTTGAAGGTGATCCTTTTTTCCACGGGGAGCCAGTGGAGGTCTTTCAGGTGGGGGGAGAGGTGGCATCGGCGGGGTATGTCGAGGATCAGGCGGGCGGATGCGTTCTGGATGCGCTGGAGTCGTTTGATGTCTTTTGTTGGGATGCCTGTGTAGAGTGCGTTGCCGTAGTCAAGTCTGCTACTGACGAGGGCTTGAGTTACCGTCTTTCTGGTTCCTATTGGAATCCACTTGAAGATTTTGCGGAGCATTCGGAGGGTGTTGAAACAGGAAGAGGAGACGGCGTTGACCTGTTTGGACATGGTGAGAGCGGAGTCGAGGATGAATCCGAGGTTTCTTGCGTGGTTGGCTGGGGTGGGTGGGGGTCCGAGTGCAGTGGGCCACCAGGAGTCGTTCCAGGCCGAGGGGGTGTGTGTTTTATAGTGGTGTGGGTGTGGTTTGTGTATGCTTTTCAGGTGTGTGTAGTTTGAATTGTCCAATGTGGTGTTGTTTTGTTTGAATGTGTGTATTTTTAGCACAGCGGTATGTACCGCCAATGGTTTACCGCTACTGAATGTCCGCTGTGGTGATTTGTGGGTCATAATGTTGTGGCCGTTGTTCTGTTGGTGTAACGGTGTGGGTTTTGCTACCGCCAGTTTATCACTGACCTTTGGTGTGGCGGATTTGTGTGTGTGGCTGAATAGTGATGGGTTGGTGTGTGTGTGTGTGTGATAATATGGTTAGCGGATATCTGCTGCGGCGGCAGTATGTTAGCAGCAGTCAGCATGGTGGTAAGTGGAATTTAACGCCAATGTCATAATGAGGGCCATGGAGCCTTATTTACAAGGCCTATGCTGCAAAGCAGTGTATCAACTGCCTTGTAGTGTTGGCCTGAGTCACTTCAACATGTCCAGAATGTGCTGTATATACAAGCTAGAGTGAATTAATGTACTTTATCTTTTCAACGATGGGGAAATTCCTATCTGGTGATAATGCAGACTGGCTTTCAGTATGGTGCATGGCTGTCTGTGATGGGGGATGATTTTGTTTTGTAAAGGAAATGCTACCATCCTAGACAAAAGCAACCATGAAAGGCATTATCATATTCCTTTGTGTGTTGCAGAATGGAGGTGAGATGGAAAGAAGAAAAGGTGGGGTCAATTAAGATAAATAACAAAATTGATTACAAAAATTAGTTTTGGAATCAGATTATTTTGTAGATTTCCAAATCTGTGAATGTATGGTATTCATGTAGATATGGGAGGTGTACTGCTATTTAAACAGAAAACCATGTGATGTAGAATGTTACAATATAGTGGTACAATTTTTCTTCTCTGTATTTATGTGGTTAAACTATGAAATTGAGCAGCATATAAAGAGAAAATATACATTTTGGTATTTTTTTGTATTTTAGAGGTCTATTCTGGTATTACAAGAGGTAATACTGTTATTACTCGAGTAGGAGGTCACTATGGTGACCAGCGTGTACAAACACGAGCAGCTGAATACCGATCATTATGATTACATCAAGAGGATTCAAGATTCAAACAATGTATCCCATATATTTTCCACCTTCTATTTGAGTGCGACTTGTCTGGACTTTCATATGCAGTCAATCACATATTAACAGGAGTTAATCTTCAAAAAATGTATGGATGAGAAGTTGTTAACAAAGTGCAAGAAAAGGATGAAAACTTATAATATAATTTGATTCATTTAATGACATGCCAATGTGGCACCAATGAATATTGGTACCGTCATCATGAAGAACTGAAGTGTATGCTGAGAAACCTAGAACCACCAACCTGGTTTTTGACATTAAATTGTACAGAGTATGTGTGGGATAATCATATTAAATTCTTGAGAGAAGCGAACTCCAATCTAAAAGATATCAATTTGAAGACAGCTGGAGAACTATGCTCATTAGATTCTGCTTATGTTTGTAGATATTTCAACCACAGGTTTCAAGCTATGCTTGCTTTTCTCTGCAACAGAAGCAATACTCCTTTTGGAGAAGTAAGTGATTTTTTTGGCTGAAAGAGTACCAAGCAAGAGGTGCTCCTCACATTCATATTCTACTGTGGAGAAGAACAGAAAGTGATGAGTCTGTGTTGTGTTTTACAGAACAGTATGTCACATGTGCTATACCAAAAGAGAGTGATGAAAAGGGTCTCAGGGAACAAGTGTTTTCAAGCACATAGATGTGGAAAGTACTGTTGTCGTACATGCAGGTCCAAAGAATCAATTTACACAAGATGTTGATTTGGATTTTCAAGACCTGTTATTTCAAAAAGAAGAGTTAACAGCTTGTTGTCTTTAATGAGACATGCACTAAGACGGAAATCATCAAAGGACACACACAGCTTAAAAAAAAGGGAAGATTCCAAATATATTAATGACTACAATCATGTGATTTTAAAAATGTGGAACGCTAACATGGACATTCAATTTGTTGCAGATAACTCTAGTGCTGTGGCTCAGTATGTTGCATCACACCTCACAAAATCTGAAAAAACTGAAATGAAAGATACGAGGGAGGAGGTTTCTACAGAAAAGACACTTAGCAAGAAATGGTATTCTTTCAGCATAAAAATGCTTTCCTGTAGAGACATGGGGTCCTATGAAGCATGTGACAGCTTGAGTTCAGCTAGTCTGTTCTCAAAATCAAAAGGAATTTTCTGGGTAAGTCTTGGTCGATCTACTACAAGAAACAGAGTTTTGAAGGCTTTCCCTGAAATTCAGTACCTGACAGAGGTTGACACAGAAAGTTCAGCTATTATAAAATCAAATATGTTGGATACATACTACTTTTTCAGAAGAAGTAAACATCTAGAAGACAAGTGCCTTTATAAAATTCTGCAAAACTACAAATATAGAAGTAACAATGTAAGAGAATCATAAAAGAAAGAAAATGTGCAGTTCGTGGATGTAATGGATGCTTAGTGAAACATGAAAAACAAAATGCACTTACGCACAGAAAACTTAGCTGTCAAACTCCTGACAAAAAGAGAATTTTTCTATTTAGTGCTTCTTCAACTGTTCAAACCCTGGCATACTGAATTAGAATTAACTGAAGACTATAACTGCTATGAAAATTATTTTATTGCTGTCAAAGATAGTATTCAGTGTCCCATGTACAATAAATACATGCAAATGTTAAATGGTGAGATGCAACAGGAAGACATGATTGCTGCTGAGGTTGCTAAGGATAATTCTCAAAGCAGCCAAAATTCAGCACCTTCAAGTCAGGATCCTCTTAGAAAACCTATCATTGAAAATGAAGCTGCAATAGCTATGAATGATATGGAAACTGACATGGAACAAGCTGGACAGGAATCAGAAGACAGTCAGTTGGACAGCTGAACAACGAACAGAAAGTGATTTACATGGAAGTAAAAGATAAAATAGAACATGGGATTACGACATAAGAAAAAGGAATGCAGTTGCTCATCATTTGAGCCCCTACTATTCTATATTAGTAGTCAGGCCAATACTGGAAAAAGCTTTTCAATCAAAGTTCTCTCTACTTACTTACAGAACACTAGAGATTCCAACTTATCATGTGTAGTGAAAGCACCTACTGAATTAGCTTCACACAGTATCAAAGGAATCGCTTTACATAGACTACTAATGCTACCAGTTGAACTTGAGAATAAACTGTCATGGCAGAAGTTATCTGGTGAAGCTTGTCATGGGGTAGCTAGAGTTCTGAAGAAAATGAAGCTTTTGATTATTGATGAGGTAAGCATGGTATCAAATCTAATGCTTGTTTTTGTCCACCTGCGAATGCAAGAGATTTAAAAAATTGAATATGACGTCTTGTTTGGAGGAAAATATTTGATTGTTTTTGGAGTCCTACTACAACTTACTCCTGTAAAAGGACAACCTGTTTTTAAAAGAAACTCGAAAATCATTGGGAAGTCTTGGCAATGTCAACTTTTGGTAATGTTTGCAAAGCAAGGAACTTGTGGAAAATATTGATCAAGCTTCTGACATGGAATATGGCAACATTCTAAAAGACATTAGATTAGGAGTGCTCACAGAGAAAGGAAAACTCATGTTGCAAAGTTGACTTATTAAAAAACTCTTTTCCTCTAAGAAGACGGCATTAGAACTAATGTGTACGTTTTTCAAAGAGGAAAACATAGTTTTGTTTATGCCTACACTTCATCAGTGTGCTGCATTTAATGATGAATTACTAAAACTTATGAAGGAGTAACTGTACTGCTGAGTGAAAAATTAGGAGATAAATTGAATTTTTCTGATAAATCTGTATCCAGGACTGCTGGACTAGGAAGTGTTTAAGTGTTTGTAAAAACTATAGAGTAATTTTAAGACATGATTTAAATGTAGAAGAAGGATTGGTAAATGGTGCCCTGTGTACAGTTGTTGATTTAATTAATTATTCTAACCATGGTCAGGTTGAATTCTTAGCTATAAAGTTTGATTAGGTTGCGTGAAGCAAATTGGACAATGTTTTGTATGCTTTTTGATTGTGAAAGATTTGTATGTCCAACAAAAACAGTTTCCAGTTTGTCTTGGGTATGCTGTGACGATCCACACGTCGCAAGACTTAATTGTTGATTGTGCACTTATTAACACTGGAACTGCAGTTTTTAATGAAGGAATGTAATATGTGGCATTGCCAGAAGTTTGAAACTTATCTGGTTTGTTTCTGATAACTTTTGATGAAAAGAAGCTAACTGCAGATGCAAATTGTGTGAGAGTTGTGAAGTAAATATGTTCCTTATTTAGGACAGTATTTTGTTTATGTCCTAAATGGAAACTGACAAAAGAATCAATAAAAAATTATAGAAAAGACAGAAAGCAAAGGTAATGAAGAAAGTGTGAAGAAAGGAATACTGAAAAAAGATGGAGATATTGTAGGTTACCAGCTGGATAACACTAGTGGTGTTAACTGCTGTGTTCACATTGTTATCAATGTTTTCTTCCATTTATCTCATGTTGTAAATGCAATCCAAGACAAACAAAGGAACACATTGTGCACAGCACTACGTAATTGCCTTTAGCGCTTATCTCGTGACAGACTGTCAAACATTCTAGTAGACAAATATATTGGATTGGTAGTATTTACTCTAAATGCCCAACAAGATGTGCAGGAGTTTATTATGGTGATCCCTGGAGTTTTAGAAGATGAAGATGTAAATATTTATGAAATATTTGGACTCAGTTATACATGGAACCATGAATGTGAAGAATGCTCTTTGTTATCTAACTCTGAAGTCCAATCTGCCAGATTGCAAAAGTGTGCCTTTTGATAAACTAAAGCAGGTCAAATATCAATATCTGGGAGTACGTATGGTACTTTGACTATCATCTTCCATAGAGGCCTTAATATTACATCTGGACATTATACTGTATATTTAAAAACGGAAACTGGAGGAACAGAATGCAATGATAGCAGTCTGCGATTCAAGCAAAAACTACCTTTTAAACTTCCTAATTCAGAGGATGAGTGGTACAGTATTGGCTACAGTGTTCTTCCTATGTGGACGATTACTACTTACACATCATTTGGCCTAATAAGGGTTTTGTCAATGACATGTATTCATATATTTCTCAGAAAAGAGACAGGTATAAATTATGTTCCATACCTTGATTATAACTTGTTAAGATATAATTCGGCCTATCAAGGCTGATATCAAGAAAACTATGAAAAAACTATGAAAACTATGAAAAACTATGAAAAAAATTAAACACGAATTAATGTTTTTATAGTTGTTATGTGGAAAAATACCTATGCAGTCTTCTCTGTATATAAATTATAGCTCCTTAAGATGTAATGCTTGATTATACCTGTTTATACTTTTATACCACGGATACAGCTTGTTAGCATTCATACTAATATTTACTCTAGCAATTGTAGCTTTAGTAAATATATTTACAAGGTTCAGTGAGTGCAAATCAAAGTAACACTTCTTTGGAGTAAAATATTTTGAAGTTACAACTGTGATGCATAGTAATGTTAATTTTAAATAACGTGCTGTGTGCTTATGTTTTTTTTTCAAGCCCATATGACTGTTCCCCCACTGTTCAGTGATGAGCAGCTATACATACTTCTTTTATAATGGAAAAGGTATGGAAGCTGAGAACAGTGAACAAGAGAACATAACGTCTACATAATATGTGTAATTGCCATATAAAAAACAAAAGCTGCTTGTGGTTTGTTAATGCTAATATATCTATATATTACAGGCTAACGATGTTTGATATATATAATAACTATATCAAACTTTAACTATTATTTATATTTGTTTCTCTTTAAATACAGATATAAGAACAATTTGCAGGTAAGTAATTAGATGTTGCTTCATTAATACAAAATCTATACACACACTTACACTACCAGTCACTCACCCTTACAGGCACTCATGCACACATTCACTCACCCATTCAGCCCCTCGTGGACCCATTCACTCACACATACAGCCACTCTTGCATCCACTTAACCATGTAGTCATTCATCCACAAATTCCCTCACTCACACAGGAACTCACGTACCCAGACATTCACTCGTACAGCTACCCACACACCCTGTCACTCACACATATAAGCAATTGCACACCCAGTCACTCAGCCATTCATGCAGCCATTCTCTCAACCATACACTCACTCATACACACATCCTCTTACCCATACAGCTACTCACACTCTGAGGCACTCACCCATTCAGTCATTTCACAAGATGTCTCTCAACCATACATCCACTTATGCACCCATTCACTCAACCATACAACAGGCCATGCTCCCTAACAGTCATTCATTCAACCACTCACACACCCACTCACTCATAGAGACACTCATGTACCCATTCACTCACGGATGCATCCACTTCTACATCCAGCCACTCAGCCAGACACCCACTCATGCACTGTTTCATTCACTCATACAGCCACTGATGTACCCAGACACTCACCCACCCATAAACCCACTCACACAAGTAGTCACACATCTACAGTCAATTATGTACCCATTATCTCACCCATACAGCCACTTACAAACCCAATCAACCAGCCATTCAGTCATTCATGCACTTATACAGCCACTCATGCACTCATTCACTCACCCATTCAGACACTTACACACCGAGTCACTCACCCATGCAGTTAGTCATGCATGCACTTTCTCACCTACACAACTGCTGATAAAGCCATTCACTCACCCATACAGACACTCATACACTGGTTCACTAACCCATACAGATAATTACACACCTAGGGCCAGATGTAGCAACTTGGCAATTTGCGACTTGCAAATTGCGAGTCCCTGCGACTCGCAATTTGCAAGTCGCAAATTGCTATGCAGTACCGTGTCTCAGACACCGACTGCGACTCGCAATGGGGTCGCAATGACCCACCTCATCAATATTCATGAGGTGGGTCGCAAATTGCGGCCCCATTGCGAGTATAGGCACTCGCAAACATGGAGGCCTGCTGTAGTCAGCAGACCACCATGTTCGTGACTGCTTTAAATAAAGCAGTTTTTTTTTTTTTAAGTGTAGCCCGTTTTCCTTAAAGGAAAACGAGCTGCACTTAAAACAAAAAATGAAACCTTTAGTTTCGGTATTTTTTCAGGGCAGGGAGTGGTCCCTTGGACCACTCCCTGCCCTGAAAAAATATTTTGGGGTCCATTCACAAAGTGGAAGGGGTCCCATGGGGACCCCTTCCAATTTGCGAGTGGGTTACCATCCACTTGAAGTGGATGGTAACTGCGAGTCCAAATGGAATTGCATCCCACTGCGAGTCGCAAATAGGAAGGGAACACCCCTTCCTATTTGCGAGTCGGAAATGCATTTTGCAAGTCGGTTCCGACTCGCAAAATGCATTTCTGCATAGCAAAGAGGCATTTGCGCCTCACAAACGGCGATTTTCGCCGTTTGCGAGGCGCAAATCCTTTGCTACATCTGGCCCCTAGTCACTTATCCACACAACTAACAATCTGTTTACCCACTAATATAGCTACTCATCCACTCACTCATTCTTTAAACTGAAAGAAATGGTTCCAACAAGAACCACTTTTTCTTTTTGTGCTTTAGACATGTTATTTGTGTTTTTTGTGTTTTTACAACAATTTTTGAGTTTTTGGGGGGTTTGCTTTTTTATTTTAGAAACAAGTAGCATGACTTGCAACAGCAAGTAAAAAGACAGTGAAATTCCAAAAAAGGGCAAAAGATTAACATTTCTGTGCATTTATTATTTGCACAAGCATAGACACTTATTTCTCCTCTATAGTCAGAGTTGCAGCACATTTTGGGGAACAAATGCCAATTTTGTAGAGCTCTGGAATAGTAGGCAGCATACTGGAGAAAAGAGGAGTGGTTGATGATGTTCCTAGTTGGTTATTCCCGAAAGATGTTGTTCTTTTTTCAGTCTCCAACTTTTTCATCTCTGCTCTTGCCAAATGAGTAGAGTGTAAGGTGATGAAGCAGAAATGAAGGTTTTACATTTATTAACGCATAAACGTAGTGTGAAATAATCATGTGTGACTTTAACCAAACTAATAAAGATTGTACGGGGACAAAATGTGCCCTCAGAGTAGTTTGCCAACATTTATAAGCGTGCTTTATATAACGTGGTGTATTAGAATTGCACTAATCCGACATAATCGTAAACGGGTGCTATGATTTGCTCGTTTGAAATGTTTTAGCTTAGCATTACTTTAGTGCAGGCTTCGGCCTAGTTGCCTGGTCTCACGGTTTAGATGCTCGTATTTTTCCAATGTGCTAATAAACGTGTTTTTTGCTTGAAGCTGTACTTTTCCACTGAGATCGTTCACCTGCTTATCTTAAAGTTTCGTGCCAGCTTGGCATTTTTCTCTTTGCTCCAAGGTCGATCTGCAGGTGCGGACAATGGAGGCTCTGAAAGTGAGCTAATTGGTATAAAATGTTGCAACTTGCGTACCCATCTCCAAGGATAATGTATGCTTAAGTAAAAGCTTGAGAACTGTCGTTTTTGATTGGACAATTTGAAGCTAACCTATGAACCCTCCAATGGAAGACCCTACTGGATTTGAACTGTTGTCTATAAAAACCAGGTGCACGAGAAGAAAGTAGCCATTACTTCCATTATTGGACATCCCGCCATTTTGCAGACTTCGTAGCTATTATGGCCCACCTTGCTGCGACGCCATTTTGAAAGAGACTTTGATGCTTTCTCTAATCGAGAGAAAGAGACTTTAAATGATTCTTGCCCTAGAGACTTTAACTTTGATCCCTTTGCATGAAGTAGTAGTTTTATTTTGCCGCCGTGAGGCATGTGCCCGTCCACCTTGCCCCTTTGCCCCATCCCATGCTGATCGAGAAACGGTACCTGTGAGACGAAGACTTCCTTGTATGCTGATCGTAATTGGTAAATATGAAAGGAAATTGTACAATTGCATTGTGTTTCTTTTAGGTAACCAACTGCTGATTTTTGACAAGATCCCTAGTTAGGAGTTTTTTCTAAATTAATGTTACTAAATTGTTTTCGCATGAAGCCCCACATGCCGATGCTAATTTGAGGTTAGATGAGGATTCTTTTGTTGCACGATGCAATTTTGAGACCTTGTTATGCTGACTAAATGTATGCAATTAGCTCATTACAGATTATCGTATTAGTGATTTGCATTGCTATTATCGAATGTCTTGTGATTCAAATGCTACATAGATTGCACTTGTCCCGCCGCTATGGACAGCTATTAATGTTCATTTACGTTTATCATTTGGTGTTGAGACACATTTATATTGTGCTAGCTTTGTTAATATAGGGAAATAAAATTCACTAACTTTGAATAAACTGGTGTGGTTATTCCTGACTGAAAGGTCAGGGTTCGCCGAAAAATGTATTCTGGATTGATTGTTAAGTGTTATGTTGATCAGGGTATTGCTTATGTCCGTTATTGATTATTGATTTGATGCAATCGATCGATCTAGAATACGGAGAGTCCCACTTAGTCAAAAGATTCATCGGCCTAAAGAGCGTCCGAATACAGGTAAATTATTAGTACGGACCGCTCTATCAGTAGATGGTAGCAGAGGACGGTTACGTCTTTTGGGACCCCGTACTATTAAAGTACATGGTGCTTCATTAACGGTTACACCCTTTGAGACCCCACTCGAGAAGTTGAATTAGATTTTTCTTGGATAAAACAGATTGACAGAATGATGATGGGCTAAGTCCACCGCGACTTTCCCGGGATCTCGGAGCTTGCGAATGGAGAGAATGGAGGTGTGGAATCAGCGTTGGCGGTACTAGTGATGGTATGAGTGAAGTTAGGGTTTTGCGCTTGCACAGCTTATTGCCGCAGATTGTGTGAGAAGGTTGCGAGGAATTTATTATTTTTTTTCTTTTAGAGGATAGCGGAGGTGCGACTCCGAGTGTAGAAGTAGGGAAGTCGTCGAACTTCATAGAAATAGCGGAGGTGCGACTCCGAGTGTGAGAGTAGGGAAGTCGTCGAACTTCATGTGCGTGTGGCGCTTCGTGCATCAAAAAGGTCCACGTGGTTGTTGTTGTTGAGACGGGCCCTGCGAGGTCAAGAGACTCCGGAGTATGTTGATCTATGTTGTGGTCTGGGCGGTTTAGTAGGTTGATCGGGCGTGGTCAACGAGTCGGTACGTGTGTCGAGGGAGTGAAAGGAACTTCGACTTCGGGCTTTGACAAAATTCTAAGTGCACTAGAATAGATCATTGACAAGTTGAGAGTAGGTCTGCGGGTCAGATTTGCTTGCGAACGTGGGGACCGAGAAAGATGGAATAACTGCCGAGGCTAGTGAAAAATCCCTAAGGTCCTGAAGCGACTGTGTTACCCTTCCTGTAGTAAACCGACAGATCTGTTTTATTTTTGGTAGCTCGCGATACATGCAAGAAGTTGTTACGAGAGGAGGTGAGTGAAGGAGGACTAGCCGCGAGGCTTTGTCAGCCGCAGTGTGTGTGAGTGTGACGTCACTAGGAGCCGCGCTGGGATAGGTTGGTTGCAGAGAAGGGTCGCGCACGGATTGGACGCAGTCCGTGGGGCTCGATTGGAAAGGGAAAGGCAAGCGAAGAGTATTCCGGGAATTAAAGTCACCTATTGATTACATACTTTGCGAAATAAAAGACGAGAAAATGAAAATTTTTAAAGCATTTAGGAGTGCGATGAAAGGGGAGTCTTACATTAAAGCGAGCGTAGGAGAGGAGACGCCGCCCGAGGGTACACCAGCTTACATTGTAATGGAGGAAAAAGGGGTAGCTCCGTGCCTTTGGCTAAAGCAATGGCACAAACTGACAGAGAAACATGGGAGCGTAGCGTTCCCGATTCATGGGACATTCAATATAAGGATCCTAGAGAATTTGAGATTTACGATGTACGACATGAAGGTACCTCCAAGGCCAGCACAGTTTGAGGCTCTAGCGATTTGGGAACTGATGGCTAGACAGCAACAGCAAAATAAGTTCGAGAACAGGATAAGAAAAGTAGAAAAGACACTAGCGGACGCTAGGTGGGATAATGCACAGAAGGTGTGGAGGTCAGATGTATTGCAGGGGATAAAATTGTTTCCGGCAATTACTAAGGAAGGAGAGGAGACAGGTAAGAAAGCTACCTGTAAGACAGACAGGAAGTGTTCCAAGGATAGAGAGGACGAGGAAAAGTTGAGAAGAGAAGAGGAGTTAGAGGATGAGGAGTTGATAATGCAATTGCTGAACGACCGTCCACCACCTTATGCAGAGAGTGGACAAGGTCCAAGTACCAGTTCTGCCCCTCCGGCATCGGTACAGAACAGTGAAACCCAGAGTTCAGGAGCATCATCGGGACTTAAGGACCCGAGTTTACTGTTCACCCCGCAAATACCGCAGGTTAGGAGAATATATCCAGATGTGCCCATGTTGAAACCAGCAGAAAATTATCAGCCGCAGATCCCAGGGTACTACAGCAGTGACAACGGTGCAGGAATGATTCTAGATCCAACCGTAAGGGGAGTACAGAATGGTCACAACCCAACAATGGCACAAGCTGAATCAACCCAGTTTTTGATGCCTCAAAAGCAGATGCAGGGGGGAAACGCACTTGCTCAGATGACGGGGAGTCAGATGGGCATGCCGGCAATGATGACCCATAGTGTGGGAATGAACGTGCCTCAGAACATGGGAAATGGACAAAACCCAGATGCGATATCGCTACCCATTACTGTAGGTCCACCGGTACCTTTGTACAGTCAGCCTAATTTAGGGATGAGCGGTCAGGGATCAATGCTGCAGAATGGGACAGAGAGGAGGTGCATAGAAAACACTCCAGGGATAACTCCGATAGCGGCTCAGCCAACTGGATCTGGGACCTTGATGGAGTTTAGTCCCATATGTGCTCAGTCGACACTGGTGAGGTCGAGTCCCCCACTGATAATACCTCTAACATCGAATACTGAAACGTTGCCGCAACCATCACTGGCAGTCGATGTGAACGCTACACTGATGGGGTTGAATGCGCAACAGCTGACACAATGGTTCAACAGTCTAAATTCCACACAAAGTTCAGCCAGTGGGAAGGGAGAAGATTATCTGAATAGGGTCAGGTTGAACATGGAAGCACAAGAATTGGTGGAAGGGACTATGGGTGTGAATAGGTTAGAGTCCTACACGGAAGAAGAGCTGAGGTATCTATGTCCCAGGATAACAAAAGAAGTGAACAAGGTACACAAAAGCTTGCAAGAAGTAGCTGACAAAAACGGGGTTGATATAGACAAGACGAAACACTTGAGCAGGAGCTATAGATTGGATTTTGGGACCACAGATTTTGAACACATGAGGTCAGCAGGCATGAAGGCGCACCTTAGAGAACTGCTGCAGAGTGCACAAGTGTGGAGGTGCTTAGACAAGTGGGAAAGCAGATGGGTAAAGAGGAAGGAAAAGAGGACGGACAGTGCTACAGAGCTCAATGAGAAAAGACCACAGAGTTGCGAGGCAGTAACCATGTTACCAATGAGGGAGACAGCAGGGGGAAAATTAATACATGTACCATGGCACAGAAGCGACATTCAGTCATTTACGGATGATTTTCCCAAACTGAGAGAGAAGCCGATTGAATGGTATCAACAGACTGACAGGTTTGTGAAGCTTGCAAAATGTCTCTGGGAAGACCTGAACACTCTCTTTGAGATTGTGGTTCCGGCAGATTTGTGGGAGGATTGCAAAAGAGCTGTAGGTTGGCCTACAAGTGAACCAGAAAGAGACAGGGAGACGGGTGCACCGTCACCTATGGTGATGAGCTTGTACTATAAGGTAATTGAGCATTTGAAGACGAAGGTTGCCGCGAAAAATGTGGATTGGCAGAAGATCGATCGAACGGCCCAAGAGGCTAAAGAATCGATTCATAGTTACTATGAGAGGTTGTTGAAGGCGTTCAAGAACTACAGTGGCACGGAAACAATAGAGGCGAAGGACATGCTTCATTTTGTGTTTAGATTTGTGGAAGGGCTGAGGCCAGAGATAAGTCAGATGATAAAGTCGCATTTGATTTGCTGGCAGTCGAAACCTATTGACGAAGTGTTGAATTATGCGAAATACTGTAGCGACGAAATTGAGGTGAAACAGAAAAGGTTGAAAGAGAAGGTGATGATGATGCAGCTTAAGGCAGCTCAGACAGGTCTGCAAGGTTTGCAAGGGATGCAAGGGTTCCAACAACAGGTACCGCAACCGCAGCCGCAGTTACAGGGAACCATGGTGTTTCAGCCACAGGCCAGAGGCAGAGGCAGAGGAGGTTTTGTGAATAATGGTCCGGATTTGAACACTGTTGTGACTGGTGTGCAGGCAATGAAGAAGGTGATGCCGTGTCACGTGTGCGGAATTGTCGGTCATTGGAAACGCGAGTGCCCGATGGTGGTGCAGGAAGGTGCAGGTGCAGGTGCAGGTGTTGGTCAGCAAAACAATTATGTCAATGCATTTCAGACAATGAGGGGACCGAAAATGAGAGGTCCAAACCCAAATTTTCAGACTGTAAATCAGTTGCAGGGATTACAACCTATGCAGCCGCAGCAGATGCAGATGCCTCGTATGCAGATGACGCAAATGCAGCCAATGCAACAGCAGTTACCCATCGTACCTAATCAGCAAATGCAAATACCTTTGGCACCAATGAGTCAGCAGCAAGTGATGGTTCCTCCACAGGTCTCGGGTCAGGTAATGAGTACAAATGGCACAGTACAACAGTTCCCACTACACAGTGAGAGTGGAATAAACAATGTATGGGAGAGTGAAAGTTCAGAAGAAGAAGGAGATTGTGTGCTTGCAGCATCCTTGGAAGTTGATCAAAAGGGTCCGTACGTAGAGGGAAGAGTAATGGGTCATCGTGTTTCATTCTTGGTTGACACAGGAGCCACACGTTCGACTGTTAAGAGCAGTGAAGTACCAAATTTGCCACTCTCAGGGAGGACAGTTCAAGTGGTGGGAGTAGCAAACAGGCACCTGACGAACCCAATAACAGATCCGGTACCAGTCAGCATCGGTAACTATCAAGGGGTGCATCAATTTGTGATATGTGACTCAAGCCCAATAGCACTGTTAGAGAGAGACCTATTGTGCAAATTGGGTTGTTCGATCATGTGTTCGAACGAGGGAATAACAATCCAAACGAGCAGTGATGGGGAAGAAGAGGACAGTGTAGAGGGGAATGAGATGGAAACTGTTGATGAAGAATATCCTCTGATTTGTCTTTTCCCGATGATAACTGAAGAAGATATTCCAGCCGAATTACGGGAAACAGTCGGAAAGGTAGTGTGGGATATGACAGGGAAAGAGGTGGGATTGATGAAAGGAGTGGAACCAGTGAAAGTGACTGTAAAGCCCAATGCAATCTTTCCCCAGACCCCACAATACCACATGGCACAAGATACCCTCATGAAAGTTGCCCAACTCATTGACGAATTTGTAACACAGGGAGTACTGAAAGAAGTGTTAAGCAGTCCATGTAATTCACCAATAATGGGACTAATAAAGCCAAGTGGAAAGGTCCGACTTGTGCAGGACTTGAGGAAAATAAACGACATCATAGTCAAGTGTTGCCCTGTCGTACCAAATCCAGCTGTGATAATGTTTCAAGTCCCTTGCGATGCCGTGTGGTTCTCAGTCATCGATTTGTCACAAGCGTTCTTCTCGGTGCCTCTTCATGAGGACAGCCAATTTCTCTTTTGTTTCAAATTCCTAGACCGAGTATACAGTTGGTGTCGAATTCCTCAAGGGTTTTCTGAGTCACCGTCAATCTTCAATCAGATTCTAAAGAAAGATTTGGAAGCATTAGAATTGCCATTCGAGTCAACCCTAGTACAGTACATTGATGACTTACTGGTTGCATCAAAGACAGAAAGTGGCTGCACAGCCGATACCATTGCTCTGTTGAATCATTTGGGAAGGAATGGACACAAGGTGTCTCCTTCCAAATTGCAGTTCTGTCAGAAGAAAGTGAAATACTTGGGTCACCAGATAGAGAAAGGGTCAAGGAGAATAATGAAGGAAAGAATAACGAGTGTACTTCAAATGAGTCCACCAAAGACAAGGAGGGAGGTGAGGAAGTTTTTGGGAATGGTGGGCTACTGTCGCCAGTGGATTCCCAACTTCTCGACTCTAGCAAAGCCTCTACTGAAGCTGACCCAGAAGGATGCCTTGGATCAAATTGAGCTGAAAGGAGATGAGATGGATGCTTTTGTTGAATTGAAAGAATGAATGTGCAGGGCTCCAGCTTTAGGTATGCCTGATTACACAAAGCCTTTCACATTGTTTTGTCATGAACGTGATGCATGTTCTCTGTCTGTCTTGACTCAGGCCCATGGTGGCGTAAACAGACCAGTAGCGTATTTTTCAGCTACTTTGGATCCGGTCGCAGCAGCACTCCCAGGGTGTTTGCGCGCCGTAGCAGCAGTTGGTATCAGCCTCACTCAGAGTGAAGGAATAGTGATGGGACACCCAGTAACAGTCATGGTCCCTCACTCAGTTGAGATACTTTTGACCCGCTCCCGAACGCAACACATGACCGGAGCAAGACTCACAAGGTATGAAACGATAATTCTGGGCTCACCGAATGTGCAGCTGAAAAGGTGCACTACGTTGAATCCAGCAACCTTGCTTCCTGGTGAAAATGCTGAAATTGAGGACGCTGAAGACGTCGAGCATGACTGCCTTCAGGTGACTGAATTTTGCACGAAACCTCGACCTGACATTAAGGACACTAAGCTTGATGAAAATGACCAAATTGTTTTTGTTGATGGTTCATGTCTAAGAGATGGGATGGGAATTTTGAAAGCAGGATATGCTGTATGTACTGTAACAGGTGTCTTGGAAGCGGCCTGGCTCCAAGGAGTCTATTCTGCACAAGTAGCAGAACTTGTAGCCCTTACAAGAGCATGTCAACTGTCTGCATTGATGAAAGTCACCATTTACACTGATAGTCAGTACGGGTTTGGGATTGTGCACGACTTTGGACAACTATGGTCACAGAGAGGTTTCCTGACTTCTTCAGGATCCCCAGTGAAAAATGGGGAAAGAATAAGGGAATTGTTACACGCCATTCAAATGCCAGCCGAAGTTGCAGTGGTGAAGTGTAGTGCTCATACAAAAGGACAGGACTATGTTTCCCTGGGAAATGCATATGCGGATCAAGTCGCAAGATTTTGTGCCTTGAACTGTATATTACTTAGGGATGAATGGAATTCGATAAGTGAGCCAGAACTCGAACCAGCTGAAGCATTCGCCTTGAAAGTTGTAGATACAATAGATGAACTAAAAGCACTGCAGAATAACGTCAGGGAAGATGAGAGAGATTCCTGGATTAAATCACAATGTATAAAGAGACCAGACGAGTTATGGGTTTCAAATGAGGGAAAATTTGTTTTGCCAAACAGTCTCTTATCACAGCTTGCGCGGTTCTATCATGGGCAAGCTCACCTAGGGAGAGATGCCATGATAAGATTGTTCAAAACTGATTGGTTTAACCCCAGATTTCGTCAAGCTGCAGAAGCAGTTTGCCATCGATGTGTCACTTGCCAGCAGATGAACCCAGGAAAGGGAACAGTTGTAAACGCCAGCCACATTGGCAGGGCCAGTGGGCCATTTAGTAGGATGCAGATAGACTTCATTGAGATGCCTGTGCATGGGGGTCTGAAGTATGTGTTGGTGATTGTGTGCATTTTTAGTCACTGGATTGAGGCATACTCCACACGTAGAAATGACAGCCTTACAGTTGCAAAGCTATTGTTGAGAGAGTTGATACCACGTTTCGGATTCCCGATCTCTTTAGAATCAGATAGGGGAAGTCACTTCAATAACGAGGTGATAAAGTTACTTTGCGAAGCGCTGAACATTGAGCAAAAACTGCATTGTAGCTATCGCCCTGAAGCATCAGGATTGGTGGAGCTGATGAATGGTACACTGAAATCAAGAATGTCGAAAATATGTGCATCGACAAATTTGAAATGGCCTGACGCATTGCCCTTGGCGCTAATGTCAATGAGAAACACCCCTGATAGAAAGACTGGATTGTCTCCTCACGAAATTCTCATGGGCAGGGCTATGAGACTTCCTGCAGTTCCCGCAAACGCGCTCTTGAATATTACAGATGATATGGTGTTAGACTACTGCAAAGGACTGGCTGACGTGGTTCGCTCTTTCTCTCACCAGGTGGAAGCAACCACCTTGCCACCGATCCAAGGTCCAGGACACGCACTGAAAGCAGGTGACTGGGTCGTGGTAAAGAAGCACGTGAGGAAGTCGTGTCTGGAACCCCGTTGGAAAGGCCCTTTCCAAGTGATCCTGACGACAACTACCGCTGTGAAGTGTGCGGGGGTTCCCAACTGGATTCACGCCAGTCACACAAAGAAAGTGTTGTGTCCCACAGATGAGGAAGTTGAAGCGCTAAAACTACCAGTGCCTGATAAAACAGTGCTGAGTGCTGAGACAGAACAAAACCGAACTGAAAGCGGACAGGCAGAAGCAGGAGAGAGAGAGATATTATTGGAGGACGAAGAGACAGACTCACTTGGGGAAGACCAAGGAGAAAGTTCAGACAGCGACGAAGAAGCTGAAGGTGACAAAGAACCTGAAGCAGCTGAGGGTAGCAAAAAGCCTGAAGCAGCTGAGGGTGACAAGGAACCTGAAGCAGCCGAAAGTGATACAGAGCCTGACGAAAGTAACGGTGACGAAGAGCTCGAAAAAGGTGAAAAAGCAGGAGAGCCTGATCAGAGGAGGGCTTTCCCAGAAGCAGACGATACAGAAAAAGAAAAGGAGAAAGTGATTGATTCCCCAGGAGGAGGGGACAAGGCAGAACAGAACGAAACAGTTCAAACTTCTACAGAAAAGGTCGCAGGTCCAACAAATGGACATGGTGCAAAGAGGAGACTAAGTATATCACCAGTAAAACAAAGGACTGGAGAAGGTTTGAACGATGGAGAAAGGCCAAAAGTGAAAGAGAAACGAAAAGAAGTGTCTGTCGTGGTACCAACCTCGAGTGAAGAAAAAGACTTGACAAAAGAGGAAAGTACCAGCGAGGCAGAATCGAAAAGAGAAGCAAAATTGAAAAGGAAAAGGATACCCAACAGGAGATATTCCGGTCCAGAATGGGCATATGCAGTCAATGACGATTGGACTGACGAGTTTGTATCTCTAAGCATCGAGAACGAAGAAGAAGAGATACCAATAGAAAAGAAAAGTTTTATGGACTCTGTTGATTGAAAGGGTGATAAATGATATCGCTTGCTACAATATAACGTGAAACAAACAACCAGCTGAGACATTGCTAAACCGGATGAGACATTTGCTAAACTGATAAAGACTGAGTTATTGCCGAATTGAGACAAATGCTGCTAACCGATAAGTGACTGGCCTCCTGAAGAAAACTGTGTGAACATTGCGCTCGTTCAGCTTTGTAACTGAATTGCTAAATAGTTTCATTTATAGGTGCTTCTAGCTCTCTGATTCTATACAGATCATGGCTACACAAAACAGTAGAAAGAAACTTTGTAAATATGTGTGTATAGGCTTGGTAATTGCATGTGTACTAATAGTAATGGCAATAGTGCTTGCAATGCATGGAAAGGGTAAGAATGAGAAAATTGACGCTTCTACTTTTGCTCTTGTTACCGTCACTGAACTAACCACATTGAAAAGACTAGAAATAGATGAGAGACTCTTGCATGATAAGAAAGAGCTTTCGTATAATGTTTTCTATCGCTTGCTAACAGAATATGTTGAGACTATGGATGCGAAAGATTGTTATGTGTGTACACAGATACCGACATCAGTAAAGGAAGGGGTGACATATCACCACATGCCTCTTACATACGGGATTACATGTAGTATAGTAATGTCTAGGTTTTATGGTCAAACTAACATACAGTATTTTTACTCGAATTATGATGTTACCTTTGCATATGTTCCTATAATAGCGCAGCTAAGCCAGATTGCTAAAGATTGGGATGCTAAAATAATGAGGGAATTTTTCGAGCCAATGCTACCTTTTGAAACGGCTCACGCTCATAGGGAAAACCTTACCTGCTCGCTCTCTGCAGTAGAAATAAGCTTTTTAGATCGCACAGATGATAGAAGGGCACAAATGAATGCGAAATTAGAAAAAGAGCTACATAAGAGGACTTCAGTAGATAACTATGATTTTGCCGCAATAAAGACACAAGGGAGAATTGCTTTAGATGCTTGGCATGTAGGGAAATTTTGTATATATCGAGGTGAATCTTATTATGACAATATTTTTGTAGGAGCGAGTGAGTGTAAACATACGTTTATTTTTAAGGCCAAATGGACATTCATGATGAACGGACTTGACCCTGTCATTCCAGGTGTATATTACATTTGTGGGTATAATGCCTATTATCGTCTTCCAAAGGGATGGTGGGGGAGATGTTATTTGGGTATATTGTTCCCAAAGGTTTATCAACTGGATGACCTATCGATGATTCAAAAGACATCTGGATCCCATCGTATCCAGAAAAGAGAGACCGCAGCTGCTGTGGTAGGAGATATATTTGGAGCCATGATTCCTTCATTGGGAGTTGTGCTGAATTCCATCAAGATAAGAAAGTTGTCTACTATAGTGGATAACATGTTGACAAAGTTTTCAGGTGCTATAATCCTGATAGATGCTGAGCTTGCAGCGGAAAGAGCTATGACTCTTCAAAATAGGCTTGCTTTAGACATTCTTTTAGCAAAGGATGGCGGCGTTTGCAAAATGCTTGGTGCACGCCACTGTTGTACATATATTCCCGACAACAGTGTGAAGATTAAAACTATGCTTGCTAATCTAACAAAAGAGAGTGCAGATTTGAAGGAATTGAAGGAACCAGGAGTGTGGGAGAAGGTTGGAAAAGGACTTGCTTCAGTGGGACATTGGCTTGGGGGAATTTGGAATGGAATATTACTGAAAATAATACAAGGAATATTAATTGTAATGATTTGTATATTTGGAATTTGGGGAATAAAAAGGGGAATAATAATGATTATGGAAAGAATTAAAAGAAGAAAGGAAGAGAAAATAATGAAAAGAATGGCAGAAGAATACAAAGCGAAAACTAGGGGAATTAAAAGGAAAAGAGAACTGACAGAATTTTAATGAAATAAAATTTGTGGGCATGATTTGGTGTGATGACAAGTAGTCATCAGAGGAGGGATTGATGAAGCAGAAATGAAGGTTTTACATTTATTAACGCATAAACGTAGTGTGAAATAATCATGTGTGACTTTAACCGAACTAATAAAGATTGTACGGGGACAAAATGTGCCCTCAGAGTAGTTTGCCAACATTTATAAGCGTGCTTTATATAACGTGGTGTATTAGAATTGCACTAATCCGACATAATCGTAAACGGGTGCTATGATTTGCTTGTTTGAAATGTTTTAGCTTAGCATTACTTTAGTGCAGGCTCCGGCCTAGTTGCCTGGTCTCACGGTTTAGATGTTCGTATTTTTCCAATGTGCTAATAAACGTGTATTTTTGCTTGAAGCTGTACTTTTCCACTGAGATCGTTCACCTGCTTATCTTAAAGTTTCGTGCCAGCTTGGCATTTTTCTCTTTGCTCCAAGGTCGATCTGCAGGTGCGGACAATGGAGGCTCTGAAAGTGAGCAAATTGGTATAAAATGTTGCAACTTGCGTACCCATCTCCAAGGATAATGTATGCTTAAGTAAAAGCTTGAGAACTGTCGTTTTTGATTGGACAATTTGAAGCTAACCTATGAACCCTCCAATGGAAGACCCTACTGGATTTGAACTGTTGTCTATAAAAACCAGGTGCACGAGAAGAAAGTAGCCATTACTTCCATTATTGGACATCCCGCCATTTTGCAGACTTCGTAGCTATTATGGCCCACCTTGCTGCGACGCCATTTTGAAAGAGACTTTGATGCTTTCTCTAATCGAGAGAAAGAGACTTTAAATGATTCTTGCCCTAGAGACTTTAACTTTGATCCCTTTGCATGAAGTAGTAGTTTTATTTTGCCGCCGTGAGGCATTTGCCCGTCCACCTTGCCCATTTGCCCCGTCCCATGCTGATTGAGAAACGGTACCTGTGAGACGAAGACTTCCTTGTATGCTGATCGTAATTGGTAAATATGAAAGGAAATTGTACAATTGCATTGTGTTTCTTTTAGGTAACCAACTGCTGATTTTTGACAAGATCCCTAGTTAGGAGTTTTTTCTAAATTAATGTTGCTAAATTGTTTTCGCATGAAGCCCCACATGCCGATGCTAATTTGAGGTTAGATGAGGATTCTTTTGTTGCACGATGCAATTTTGAGACCTTGTTATGCTGACTAAATGTATGCAATTAGCTCATTACAGATTATCGTATTAGTGATTTGCATTGCTATTATCGAATGTCTTGTGATTCAAATGCTACATAGATTGCACTTGTTCCGCCGCTATGGACAGCTATTAATGTTCATTTACGTTTATCATTTGGTGTTGAGACACATTTATATTGTGCTAGCTTTGTTAATATAGGGAAATAAAATTCACTAACTTTGAATAAACTGGTGTGGTTATTCCTGACTGAAAGGTCAGGGTTCGCCGAAAAATGTATTCTGGATTGATTGTTAAGTGTTATGTTGATCAGGGTATTGCTTATGTCCGTTATTGATTATTGATTTGATGCAATCGATCGATCTAGAATACGGAGAGTCCCACTTAGTCAAAAGATTCATCGGCCTAAAGAGCGTCCGAATACAGGTAAATTATTAGTACGGACCGCTCTATCAAAGGTCCTTACTCATACATACTAGATATGTGGCAGCTGTACGTCTTCTCACTGACCCTACCAATCACCTTCTGGCAGATGTTACAGGTCACCTTACAAGCACTGACTTTCTTCTGTCCTTCTAGAATACTAAAAAACTCCCATACAATGCTCTCTTTTTTCTTCCTTTGAGGCTCTTCTTGTACTTCTTCTTGCTCCACAATATTCAGGTCTTCATCAGAAACTTTTTCTGCACCAGCTGTCATTATTTCAATGCTGTCCAAATCCAAAAAAGAAGCAAGACAAAATGCAGTCTCCAATTCTTTTAATAGAAATGTGCACATGTGCTGCCACACCCTAAATTATTGATAGAAAGGTGTTCTACCTATCAGGAGCATTTTTTCATATGTCACATGGGGTGCGCGACCTCTACACGGCTCTGTCATGTAGAGGCCATGATTCCGTAAAGAATATTAAAACTAAGTTAGAAGTGAACATTTTTGTTGTGTGCCAGTATTAATCCTTGGTAGCTTGGCATGACCAGGCAGGCTCCACTTCAGAGACCAGGTGCAAAGTATTTGACCAACAAAGACCAGGTGTAAAGTATTTGTACCAACACACACAGGAATATAGTAAATCACCACAAAATGACTCAACAGCAGTTTTGAAAAATAGCCAATAGTTACCTAAACAAAACAGGACCAAAATGACAGAAATCTGACATACACAAGGTCAGTTATGAATTTTTAAAGATTAAACTAAAAAATAGCGCTTAGAAGCACAAAATGTTTGGTGAGCTGATAACACCGCGTCGTGACGGAGTGACTCCCAAAAATCTAACGCCAATGGTGCCGGGTACAGAGTCACGCAGACCCCCAGATACAGTACCTTAGTAAAACGTGAGAACAAGCTGGTACGCGAAGTCGGGGATCGCGGCGTCACTGAATTCGAGGCGGCCTCGGTTCTGGTGCTGCTGGGCAAAGGAGCGGAGGTGTCATGAAGAGGTGTTGGGTCCTTGCTGCAGGGTGGTGGAGGTGAGGCGGCGTCGGTGCGAAGCGTTGAATCCACGCACATCTCGCGGAGTCGATATTTGGCGGTCACAATGTGGTGCAGCGACATCCACGGAGTCGCGGACTTTGGCGGGGCTGCAGCGATGTCGGACCTGTGAGGGTTGTCGCACTCCAGCGAGGACCGCAGAGTCGGTTACAGGCGGCGTCACGGTATTCGGTAGCAGTGTCCGCCCGGAGTCGTCCAAAGTCAGTTTTCTTGGATTTTCACCACCTTCTGCTTTCAAGGGCCCAGGGACTGGATAGAGCACCACTTGTCGAGGCAGCAGTCTCAGCAGAGAGTCCAGGTGCTGGTATGGGAAGTCTTTGATGGCCCTGAAACTTCAGAACAGGGGGCAAGCTCAGTCCAAGCCCTTGGAGATTCTTCTCAAGCAGGAATATACCACAAAGTCCCGTCTTTGTCATCTTTCACAGGCAGAAGCAGCAACTGCAGGATAGCTCCACAAAGCACAGTCACAGGCAGGGATGCACTTCTCCTCAGCTCTTCTCCTTGGCAGAGGTTCCTCCTGATTCCAGAAGTGATCTAATTTTCAGGGGCTCTGGGTGCTCTTCTTATACTATTTTCTGCCTTTGAAGTAGGCCTACTTCAAAGGATATTCTCTCTTATTTGTGAGATCCTGCCTTGCCCAGGCCATGCCCCAGACACCCACCAGGGGATTGGAGTGCATTATGTGAGGGCAGGCACAACACTTTCAGGTGTGAGTGACCACTCCTCCTCCCCTTCCTCCCTGCACAGATGGCTCATCAGGATATGCAGGCTACACCCCAGCTCCCTTTGTGTCACTGTTTAGAGAGAGGTGCAAACAGCCCAACTGTCAAACTGACCCAGACAGGGAATCCACAAACAGTCAAAGTAACAGAATGGTTTAACAAAGAAAATGCATACTTTCTAAAAGTGGCATTTTCAAACACACAATCTAAAAACCAACTTCACTAAAAGATGTATTTTTAAATTGTGAGCTCAGATACCCTAAGCTCCATATTACTATCTGCTCCCAAAGGGAACCTGCACTTTAATAATATTTAAAGGCAACCCCCATGTTAACCTATGAGAGGGATAGGCCTTGCAACAGTGAAAACCAAATTTGGCAGTATTTCACTGTTAAGATATATAAAACACTTAAGTACATGTACCACCTTTTACATACACTGCACCCTGTCCATGCGACTACCTAGGGCCTACCTTAGGGGTGCCTCACATTTATAAAAAGGGAAGGTTTAGGCCTGGTGTACACTTGCAAAGGCAAATTGCCAGGAAAAGCTGCACACCCAGACACTGCAGAGCCGGGTCTGCAACATATTTACAGAGCAACTAATGTGGGTGGAACAACCCCTGTTGCAAGCCCACTAGTAGCATTTGATTTATAGGCCTTGGGCACCTCTAGTGCACTGTATTATGGACTTACTAGTAAATCAAATATGCCTATCATGGAAAGCCAATCTACACATACATTTTACATACAAGCATGTGCACTTTAGCAATGGATAGCGGTGGTGAAGTGCCCAGAGTGACAAAAACAGCAAAAACAGAGTCCAGCACACATCAACAACCTGGGAAACAGAGGCAAATCGTTAGGGGAGACCACGCCAAGGATGCCAAGTCTAACAAGTACCCATCGAAGAGGTGAATGACTCCCTAAATTGTTTTTTAAATTTATAAATCTATAATATAAATAAATATTTTAAATATTTTAAATGAAAATCATTTGAAATCTTTAAATTCTTTCCAGTCTTACAACTAATTAGATACAATCTTTATACTGGTTTGATTGTTAGAGTGTAAATGTACTACTTTATTTCTTTACAAACTACAAAATTTACTAAAACAGCCATCGGTGACAAAGGTGTTATAGGTTTGAATTAGGATTATAAAAATCATAGACATTCACTGAAAAAAACAAAGTTTACAGGAACGTTATAGTTAGGAAATAAAATTAAAAAACAAAACTTTGAAATTCTCAGAAAATAACAAAAGTTACAGGGGCGTTATAGCTAGGCTGACATTTAATACATACAAACCATCGAAATTCAGCAGTTATAGTTACCTAAGCTAACTTTAACTTGTGTCCCCAACTGCGCCCCATAATGCAATGCTTATGGCCTCACATAATAAATCACTGATGACATCATCCACAGAACCACTCACACATCTACTTATACCTTCATACAAACTTTCATACATCCACACATACACACAACTATGCACATAGGCCCTCATTACGACTTCAGCGGTCTTTGAAAAAGACCGCCAAAGCCGCGGAAGCCAACATACTGCTGCCGGTATGGCTGGCCCCCTATTATGACTATTATGACTTTTCCGCTGGGCCAGCGGACGGAAACAGCATTTCCGTCCACTGGCCCAGCGTAAAAGTCACATCAACATTGAAGCCGGCTCATATTAGAGCCAGCAGCAATGTTCATGTGCAGCAGCACCCGTCACGCATTTCACTGCCCAAAATTCGGGCAGTGAAATTCGCAATGGGGCTGTGCATGGGGGCGTCTGCACTGCCCATGCCAAGTGCATGGGCAGTGCATGGGGCCCTCAGAGGCACCCCGAGACCCCCTTACCGCCAGCCTTTCAATGGGGGTGTTTACCGCCATCGATAGGCTGGAGGTTGGGGACTCAAAATCCCCAGGGCAACGCTGCTTGCTGCCCGGCGGAAGCCTGGCGGTATAGTGGAGGAGCCGGCAGTATGACCGTGGCGAATGCGCCACAGTCATAATATGCTGGCAGAACACCACCAGTGTTCCGCCCACCGCCGGGGTCATAATGAGGGCCATAGTCATCTACAGACCCATTAACCTACTGACATGCACACACACTCACTCACACAGATACTGACAGAACCACTCATTCACTAATGTGTTAGAAATTAAGCTTTTTACGCACTGTTACAGCTACTTGTACATACACTCACAAACCCATACAGCAACGGACATAACCACTCTCCCATAAACAGGCTCATCCACTTACTCATCCATATAGTCACTCATTCCCCCAATCACTCACCAATACAGCTACTCACACATCCACTTTCTTCCCATACAGTCACTAACACAACAACTCACTTATAAATACAATCACTCATACACCCACTTACTCACCCATATAGTCACTGCCACTCACACTCAATCAAACAATACAGTCATTAACATACCGTCATTCACTTGTACAACCACTTACACACCCACAGACGCACCCATGGAGCCACTCACACACCCAGTGACTCACTCATGAGGCACTCATATACTCATTCACTCACTGATACAGCTACTCACACATCCATACATTCTCCAATACTGTCACTGACACATCCAGGCATGGATGCATACAGCCACAGATATACCTAGTCAGTCGCCCAACACTAACTGACTGACCCACTCACCCACTGATAAAGTCATAAACACACATTTTCAATAAACAAAAGAAACAATCACACACACCCACTCACCTATAGAGCCAGTCATACACCCAGTCACTCAACCAATGCATAAGCAGTGCATTACGGGGTGAAAGTTATAGTAAGCTCAGGTAACCATGACTGCTGCTGAATTTCGTTGGCTTTGTACATATGAAATGTCAGCCTAACTATAACGTTCCTGTAACCTTTGTTTTTTTAGTGAATATATATATATATATATATATATATATATATATATATATATAAAGTTAGGTTCTCAATTTACTCGTACAAAACCATAGAAAATCAGCAGTTATACTTCTAGTTATTTCAAGTGACTATAACTCATGCTCTAAGGTAACTATAACTTGCCCTTGCCATGCACAGTTTTCTTATCAATAATTTTATTGCAAATGTTGCAACGATAATATCAAAGGTACCATAGAACATGTCATCAACAATATAATATGTGGAGTAATTAGATACGCAAATGTTAGTTACCTTAGGGCTATGGTTATAGTAACTTGAAATAACTCTTACTAGAACTGCTGAATCTCTTTGGTTTTGTATAAGTAAATTCAGAACCTAACTATAACATCCCTGTAACTTTTATTTATTTATTTTTATTGCAGGACTATGGTATTTAAGTAAATTTAATTACTATACATTAATCCAACCACCACTGTGCATGGCCTATGTCCATGCATGGCAGGGGTTGGCTGCAGGGCCTGGCCCATGACCAAGCCCTGCAGCAACGCTTTTTAACTACCCAACCCTGTGCTGTTCACAGCCTTTGGCCGTGCCAGTGAGCAGTGGGGATTGGCTACAGGGCCTGTCTCTGTCAGTGGATCTGTGAGTGGGTGTGTGAGTGGGCGCCTGAGTCTCTGAGTGCATGTATGAGTGAATGAATTAGTGTATGAATGAATCAGTGATTTTTTTTGTTTGCATATCCTCAAATATTCTCAAATATCCTTGAATATTTGAGGATATTTGAGGATGTAACACGTGATGAATAAAAATTATTTTAAACCTATAATTTGACTCTCAAACACTCTTATATTGTATTGTAATAGTATTTATATTGCGCTTACTACCCCTGACAAGGTGTCGAAGCGCTTTTCGGTCAGTAGCACGCTACTCGGTAACCCAAAAGGAATTAGTGGTGGATTAGTATAGGGAAATAAGAGTATAGTTTTTTATATCACACCCCTGGGGAAGGGGTACCTCCACCCTGACCCCTTATATCACTTATCATTTCTATTTGCAGCACCAGGGACCCTCTCCAATAACATCACATGGCAGCTGCAACTACAGCACTTCTATTCACACACGCATTTGTGAAAATTCGCAAATATTCACAATTTATTCATGGTCAGTGGTATATGAATGTATTTTCCCTTTAATGGCTCCAAAACTAATTGACAGATTTCCACCAAATAAGGGAAAGCACAATCTGCGTACCAAAAGCTAGTTTTCTGCCAAATTTGGTGTATTTCCATCCAGCAATTTGAGCTGTAGTTGTGTCTAAAGGTCCTATGGGAATTAACAGGACTTTTTGACACCCTCCTTTTTTTCAGCCCCCACTTGACGGATCACCCCGAGACTTTCAATGCACAACAGGAATCCCCAGCGCACTTCTTTAAAAAAATTATGTGAAGATTCATCAAACAATGCCAAAGATAAAGGCAAGTCAAAAAACTCTTTTTCAATGGAAACATGGTCCTAACAATATATATATATTTATAAAGCCTACTGGCGGACGCCAGTAGGTACTTATAGTTAGGAAGTTAGGACTCTTTTTCTATAGACAAAGTGTTTTGTGACTTGCCTATTGTCAGAAGATTAGGAGCAGATGCCTTTTATCCAACTCCCTCCAAAAGATGCGTGCTCAGACTTTAACTAATTATCTGAACCCTGCATCCGCTAGGGGCAAAGGGGGATGGGGATAGAAAAAGAGAGACGGCCTCCAAATCCAGTTCCAGCCTGTGTTTCCCACTTGAAGATAGGATGTTCAGTGTGTGTCTCTGAAAACCTGCACCTTTCTTCTTATTCGGATTTCTTTAAAGGAAGGACCTGCAGTTGGGTCATAAGAGCATAGATAAGTACATTCCTACTGCACATTCAACTGTTCAGGCATTCACATTCACCCAGTTCTATCATTCTCCAAACCTGGATCTTTTGAGAGACTTGCCTCTCTCTAAAAGAAAAATGTTAACTTAATATCTTCTTTTCTCCAGGGGTCAGAGGTGTTCAAGGTTCTCTGGAGAACAGTTCAAAAGTTCACAAATATTCATGTCTTTTACAGGAAATGAAAACTCCTTCTCAAGGTTCAGTTTTCTTAATCACAGTCTCTAGGAATTAGTCTGAGCACTGAGGTTTGTCTCTAAGACTGACAAGTCTTCAAAGCAAAAAGTTATTGAATATATATGTACATATATATATTGTCAGGTCTGGAAATCATCCATAAGGATTCCTTACTGCAGTTGCTTGAAGTTCTGTTAAGCCAAAACAAATTCTCCTCAGAAAGCCGATAGCCAGTTGTTCGAAGAAGGAAAAAATTCAGCTTCTTCAAAAGGGAAAAAGTAGCTGGTGTGCACTCCATAGCAAGAAAAATAATTAATTACTCAAAACTGGAAGAATTCTCTATGAAACGAAACGCATCAGGAACTCCGTTCATTCTCCTCAGGTTGAAAGTTGAAGTGCAGGGCTCCCAGAGAGAAACAGCTAGAGGGAAGCTTCAGCACAAGACTAAGGTAGAAACACTAGAGCGTTGACCTCAAAAGGATTTATGTCCACCACCTTGAGTGGCAGTTAAATCTGAAAAAGCTAGTTCTAAGAACAGCCTCCCCAAGAGCCACCGGGATTGAGGACGCTGCTGCAACCAACGTGGGTACAAGGAAAAGGGGAATCGTTTTTGCTGAGGGAAGAACTTAACAACGCTGGCAATAGTTTTCTTGACAGCCCCCCGCCAAAGAACTTCCTCCCACACAAGGTTTGTTGGGAAAAGTGTTGTGAAATTGCTTTATCAACCTTGGAGCATGTACATTTTGGAAGGCTTCCCAGGACCTTTCTTCTGGGCCAAAACCTTTCCAATCAGTGAGGTAATATAATGTTCCTTTTTTAAACTTTGAGTCTCAAACTCTATTCACTTCATATTCTAAATGTGAATCTACTTGGATAGGATCTGGAGGGGTGGTTGTTTTAAGTAGCAAGACATGGAATACTGGATGAACCTTAATCTGAGGGTGCATGGCGGGTTTGACTGCTACTGGATTTACAATTTTCTTTATTTTAAAGGATCCTACATATCTAGGCTGGAATTTTTTGTTCCCTCTTAAATGTAAGTGTCAAGTGGATAGCCAGACCTTCTCACCCGCACAACAGCCAGAGTTGCCTCTCCTCTTTTTGTCAGCATGTTTCTTGTAAGAGACCTTCGCCTTGGTCAAGTGTTCTCTAGCGGATTGGTGAGTCTTTTGAATTTTCTTACTGAATTCATTTGCAGCTGGGACCGAGCATCCCGACCTTTCTAAAATAATGTTTGTGTGCCTACCAGAGTTCAAATAGAAAAGAGAATAACCAGTGGAGGCATGAATAGCATTGTTGTACACCAATTCTGCTGTCCAAATGAAATCTGGCCAATCATTATCTTGGTCCAGGAGCTATAAGCATAGGTACTGCTCTATCTCCTGGTTAACGCTTTGTCTGTCCATCCGTTTCCGGATGATAACTGGTAGAATAACGTGAGTCTATTCCAATTTGTTTCATAAAGGCCCTCCAGAATTGGGAAACAAATTGGAGATCTCGATCTGAGATTACAACCACCGAAATGCCGTGAGCTCTCACTATGTTCTGCGAAAATAACTGTGCTGAGAGGCTCTAGGAACCTTTTTCAGAGGGATGAAATGACTCATTTTAGAAAAGGTGTCTACAAAAACTAGAATTGTGTCAAAACCTTGATTGAAGGTAAATCTACAATCAAATCCATAGTAATGGTGTGCCAGGGATCACCTTCAGGATCTAATCGTGTTGTCTTTCTACAAATGCATTTATCACAGGTTTGAACATATTGTCTCATTTGAGGGATCATGGCAGGCCACCAGAAATACCTCTTAATTAATTCATTAGCCTTCAAAATTCCTTTACAGCCAGCTAAAGGATCATCATAACACGCTTATAGTGCTAGTTCTTGCAACTCACGAGTTGGCAATTATAAAGCATTTTCAACAAAAGGAAGATTTTCTAAAACCCTTCTTTCTTCTTTTTTGTTGGCCCAATCTGAAATGTCTTGGTCAGACATGGATTCTCAAATCTTTCTTTTTTATTTTGGAAGATTGTAAAGTACAAGCAAACTTGTCTGCTGGAATAATTGGAATCTTTTCAGCTTCTCCGGCTCTGGGTATATTATTCATTCTTGCTAATACATCTGTCTTGCCATTGGCAGAACCAGGTGAATAGGTTATGGTAAAATTTAAATCTGCAAAGTATGAGGATCATCTCAATTGCCTTGGAGTTAATGTCTTAGCAGACTTGAAAAACTGAAGATTTTTACGATCGGTGAACATAGGGACTACATGACGAGCCCCTAATAAATAATGCCACCATTTCTGAAAGTCATCCTTCACTGCCATTAGCTCTTTGTCAGCAATTGGATAATTTCTTTAAGGAGGAGTTAATTTCCTGGGTCGAAATGCACTGAGTGAAAAATGGCGCCTCAGGGTTAGGATTGAGAAGGATCGGAGCTGTCATAAAGGCACTTTTGAGGAACTCAAAATATTCTTCAGCATCAGTTGACCAATGGAAGGATACTCCTTTTCTCAAAAGTTTTGTAATGGGGACCACCTTTCTAGAAAACTCTTTTATAAATCGATGATGGAAATTGGCAAAGCCAATAAAATGTTGCACCTCCTTCACTGTTTTAGGAGAAGGCCAATCCAGGATTGTTTGAATTTTAGCAGGACCCATGAAAATTAAATTTTCCGATAAGACGAATCCTAAGAATTCTACTTCCTTCGCATTAAAGGCACACTTTTTCAACTACACATATAGGTTATTCTCCAACAATTTCTTTAGAACTGCTCTCACGTGATCTACATGGTCTCGCAAATTCTGGGAGAAGATTAAAAATATCATCAATGTAGACTACTACAAATTGATCTAAAAACACTCTCAGAACAACTTTCACAAAGTGCTGGAAAGCGGCCAGGGCGTTACACAGCCCATATGGCATCACTTGGTACTCTTCTAGACCATCCGGGTGCAGAAGGCCGTTTTCTATTCGTCTCCTTTAGCAAGTCGAATTAAATGGTACGCTCCGTGAAGATCTAGTTTGGTGTAGATTTTTTTGACTTTTTCCTGATCTAGTAGTACTGAAATCAAGGGCAGGGGATGTTGATTCTTCACCGTAACGTGATTTAACGCTCTATAATCGATACAAGTTCTTAACTCTTCATTCTTCTTTTTTGGGATTGTGAAAAAAAGGGAGGAAGAGACTGGGGATTGAGAGGGACAAATAAAACCGATGCCAAATATTTTTCCAAATATTCTTTTAGGAACTTAGGGCCATATGTACGAACACATTTTCCCATTGACACAGAATGGAAAAAAAACCTTTGCTACATCTGCCCCTTATTCTCCTTTTCAGTAAGGGCATAGATTCTACTACAAGGTAGATTCGCACCTAGCTCAAGTTCGATCCTGTAATCATAAGATCTGTGGTTAGGTAGCTTCTCTGCCTCAGCTTGGTCAAACACTGCAGACAATTCTTTATGTTCTGGGGGAGATGACAAACTTTTCCAAAGCACCAACCACATTGGATTTAGTAGCTAAAACCTGAGTGGGAGATGGTGCACTACTTATCTCTTGAGGAGTATAACAATGCTTTCGACAGTAACTTGAATTTAATTGAACAGTCCTATTTTCCCAGTTAACTTCAGGGTTGTGTTCCATAAGCCACAGTAAGCCCAAGATCAGCTGAAATTGAGGAGCATCTATGAGATTGAAAGCTATCTTTTCTTGTTGTCCTAGATGATCTTTCAGAACTACAGGTTCAGTTTCATCTGTGATAGGACCTAAATACATGTTTGTTCCATCCACCGCACGGACAGGCTCTGCTATTCTTTTTTTTACTAAATGTATTCTCATTTTTGTGGCATACTGGATGTCGCAGAATTTTCCTGTAGCACCTGAGTCAGTCATCACTGAAACTTCCTGTAGCTTCTTTCCTCTGAGGTCAAAAGAGATGGTAAGATGAAGACAAGCACACTGTAAAGTGTTTGCCACTAATTTGGATTCAGGGGCTGGTTGGTGTTGTAAGTCAGCCAGGGCTATTCTCTTGGTAGAATGAGTTTTCTCTTTTCCTGAATCATCTTGTTTAGGCTTCTTTGGGCATTCTCTTACAAAATGCCCACACAACCCACAATAGAGACATAGGCCCTCGTTACAACCTTGGCAGTCTTTTAAAAAGACCGCGAGGCTGCGGGAGACAGAATACCGCCAGTGCCGGTGGTATTTCTGGCTCCCTATTATGACTTTTCTACTGGGCCAGTGGACCTCTTGCCCAACAGAAAAGTCACATCAACATTGCTGCCGGCTCATTACAGAGCCGGCGGCAATGCTGATGTGCAGCGGGTGTAGTTGCACCCGTCGCACATTTCACTGCCTGAAATTCGGGCAGTGAAATGCGCGACGGGCTATGCCGGGGGGCCCCTGCACTGCCCATGCTAAGTGCATGGGCAGTGCAGGGGCCCCCAGGGGCACCCCAAGTCCCCCTTACCGCCAGCCTTTCCATTGTGGTGTTTACCGCCGTGGCCAGGCTGGCTGTCGGGGACTCATAATACCCAGGGTGGAGGGTCCAGCGGCATCACTGTGGCTATTGCACCACGGTCATAATAGCTGGCAGAACACCGCCAGCCTGTTGGCGGTGTTACCGCCAGTTTACCGCCGGCCGCCAGGGTCGTAATGAGGCCCATATATTCTTAGATCTTCGCTTGTCCTTTTCCTCTTTAGACAGGGGACCTCTAACACTGCCAATTTGCATTGTCTTTCCACTTTACTCCTATCGAAATGGGGTGGGATAGGATGAAATTCTCTCTTGCCTACAGCTTTTCTTTAAAGCAGAAACTGATCAATCTGTAAAACTAGATCAATTAATTTTGACACATCAGTAGGTCAATCTGGAATTTGGGCTAGCACATCTTTTAGTTCTTCTCATAAACCTCAGTAAAAAAACGCAACACTTTTGCTCTCGGACCAACCAGTCTCCACATTTAAATTGTGGAAATGGGCCAAAAAAGAGATCAAATCCCTATTACCTTGTTTTAAGGCTAGTTACTCATTATCTGTGGCTTGGGAAACTATTCTGTGGTCAAAGATTCAAAGGAATTTGGTTTTAAAGACTTCAAAATCATATAATACATCAAAGGCATGGACCATGAAGCCACATCTCTACTCAAATAAGACAAAATGAATGCTGTTTTTGACCGTTCCTCTGTAAAAATAATGGGATGACAAAGGAAGTGTAAAGAGCACTGGGTTAAAAATATCTGCGCCTTGTAAGGATCTCCACTAAAACGTTCAGGTGAGGCCAGGGGAATGATAGGGGAGATGGAATGAATGACTTGTGTGGATAGTTCTGAGGTAGAGGTAGGGAAGGTTTAACCTGAAACCCCAATAGTCCCTGCAGTATTCCCAAAGTGAAGTTATTTAATTTGTCCATGAGCTGTTGGGTCTCAACATGGGATCTTTTTATTTCCTCTCTCAAGTTTTTGTTTTAACTAGGGTAAGGGTTAACTGTTTTTGCAGTTCGTCCATAAATGCTGCCAAGGCATTAAAATCGAAACCATCAGCCATTCTGCTCAGGTGGAAATAAGTATTTTTAAGCACTTCAATCTGTCAGAAGATTACCCGTTAAATCAAACTTCCTCAGGAGCAGATGCCATTTACCCAACTCCTTCCAACAGATGCATTCTCAGACTTTAACTGATTATCTGAGCCCTGCATCCGATAGGGGGAGAGGGGAATGGGAATAGAAAAAGAGAGACCGTCTCAAGATCCAGGTTCAGCCTATGTTTCCCACCTGAAGATAGGATATTCAGTGTGAGTCTCTAAAAATCTGCACCTTTCTTCTTGGGATTTCTTTAAAGTAAGGACCTGCAGTCGGGTGATAAGAGCCTAGATAAGTACATTCCTACTGCGCATTCAACTGTTCAGCCATTCACATTCACCCAATTCTGAAGTTCTCCTAACCTGGATCTTTTGAGAGACTAGCCTCTCTCTAAGAGAATAATGTTAACTTAATATCTTCTTTTCTCCAGGAGTCAGAGGTTTCAAAGGTTCTCTGGAGAACAGTTCAAAAGTTCACAAATATTCAAACTACTAATGTCTTTTACAGGAAACGAAAACTCCTTCTCAAGGTTTAGTTATCACAATCACAGTCTCCAGGAATTAGTCTGAGCACTGAGGTTTGTCTCTAAGACTGCTAAGTCTCCAAAGCAAAGAGTTCCTGAATATATATGTTCATATATATTTATTGGCAAGTCTGTAAATCATCCAAAAGGATTCCTTACTGCAGTTGCTTGAAGTTCTGTTAAGCCCAAACAAATTCTCCTCAGAAAGCCGATAGCCAGTTGTTGGAAGAAGGAAAAAAATCAGCTTCTTCAAATGGGAAAAAGTAGCTGGTGTGCACACTGTAACAAGAGAAACAATTAATTACTCATAACTGGAAGAATTCTCTATGAAACAAAGCACCTCAGGAACACTGCTCATTCTCCTCAGGATGACAGCTGAAGTGAGTGGCAGTTAAACCTGAAGAAGCTAGTTCTAAGAACAGCCTGCGCAAGAGCCACCGGGAGTGAGGACGCCGCTGCAACCAACATGGGTACAAGGAAAAGGGGAATTGTTTTTGCTGAAGGAAGAACTTAACAACGCTGGCAATAGTTTTCCTGACACCTATATCTTTGGCAGCGTTTGACGAATCGTCATGAAATTTTCACAAAAAAGTGTCAAGTTGGGTCTTGTGCAGGGAACGTTTCGGGGTGATCCATCAAGTGGGAAAAAGGTACCAAATTTGGTGTAAATCTGTTCAGTAGTTTTTGAATATTATATCTAGAGGTGTGAACCCTTTGTGAATCCTCCTGCTCTGATGCAGAGATCTGATTGGCTGCCAGCACTTTAACCAGAAAGTGTTGGCAGCCTTTTTGGGGCCAGTCTTTATTGGAGTCCCAAAAAAAACCTCAAGAAAACAAAAGGGGTTAAAGTAGGAATACCTTAATCCGCTAGCCTTGGTCCTGGGGTCCCTCTTAATTTTTTTAATTAAAGGGTTGATCTTCTCTCCTACGCTTTTTATAAATATTGCCCCAGGGTGGGTATCCCCTTAATAATTACTAAGGAGGTGGTTGCACAGGTCCCTCTCCTAGGGCTTTCAAAAGCCCCTGAGACCAACACCTCCCCGGGCTACAATAATATAATTGATAGGGGGTCCTCACGGGCCCACCACGGGCCCTGGGGACCGCCACCTTCCCAGGGCTACATTTCATGAAAATACGGGGGACATGCAGACCAGGCGTGTCCGGGGGGCCATTACCTCCCTGAGGCTACATGAAATTGTTAGAGGCTGCCGCACTGACCCCCCCCCCCAGGGCCCTGGAACCACCAACTCCCTGGGGCTATAATAAATGTTAAGGAGCCGTTCCTCACAGACCCCTCAGCCCCAAGGACCACCACCTCCATGGGCCCAATTATATTTTGAGGGAGGATGCACTGTACCCTTCCCAGCCCATATACAACCTCAGGGACCACCACCTTCCCAGGGCCACCCCATTCAGATCAAAGGAGGGGGGCGAGTGGCCCCCCTTCTGGAGTTATATATGGCTCTGGGACCACTACCCCCAGGGCTGGCTCCTGCTACCTCCCGAGGTGCCCACCTTTAGGAGGTAGCTGTTTGCTTTTGCTTGGCAGGAGCTGTGACAGCTCCTGCAAACAAAAGCAAGCACTCCTCTTCCAGCAAGTGGGAGCTATAAAAATCCTTCCGCTTGCAGGAAGCAGAGATTTAGGTGGTCATTCTGACCCTGGCGGTCTTTGACCGCCAGGGCGGAGGACCGCGGGAGCACCGCCGACAGGCCGGCGGTGCTCCAATGGGGATTCCGACCGCGGCGGTAAAGCCGCGGTCGGACCGGCACCACTGGCGGGGTCCCGCCAGTGTACCGCGGCCCCATTGAATCCTCCGCAGCGGCGCAGCTTGCTGCACCGCCGCGGGGATTCCGACCCCCCCTACCGCCATCCAGATCCCGGCGGTCGGACCGCCGAGATCCAGATGGCGGTAGGGGGGGTCGCGGGGCCCCTGGGGGCCCCTGCAGTGCCCATGCCACTGGCATGGGCATTGCAGGGGCCCCCGTAAGAGGGCCCCTAAATGTATTTCACTGTCTGCTGTGCAGACAGTGAAATACGCGACGGGTGCAACTGCACCCGTCGCACAGCTTCCACTCCGCCGGCTCGATTCCGAGCCGGCTTCATCGTGGAAGCCTCTTTCCCGCTGGGCTGGCTGGCGGTCTGAAGGCGACCGCCCGCCAGCCCAGCGGGAAAGTCAGAATTACCGCCGCGGTCTTTCGACCGCGGAACGGTAACCTGACGGCGGGACTTTGGCGGGCGGCCTCCGCCGCCAGCCAAGGTCAGAATGAGGGCCTTAATCTCTTTCACTGCTGGCAGGGATACAGGTAGGGAGAAAGGTGAAAGTATTTTGTCAGCTACCTGCGTGCAGGATCAATGATGGATCCCACAGGAGACAGGAAACCAGCTGGAACCACAGGGGCCTTGAGGCTCCTCCTGCAGACTCTATGATAAATAAAAAGTAAACTTTTCAAGGTGCATCTGCAGAGAAACACTTTTTTTGTTTTTTCTCTGCAGTTCTACACTTTAAAGTTATCAGATGAAGATGCTCGAGGAGCAATCACACTGGCAAAGTTACAGGCACATCAAATCACTGGAGAAATTACCTTGGCTTCCTTTACCCAGCTTTAGTGTAGGAAATGCACTATTTATTTATACAACAAGGTAGCACTTACTAATTAGCCAGTAGAAAGTACTCCAGTTGGGTAGACATTCTGCACAAAAGGCTGGCCTGTTCTTGGATAAATACACAGGGCTGGATTCATCCTGGCACGATCCTAAATTCACAGAAGTTAATCCTCAACAGGAAGCATTTACAGATCATCATCCAAATTTCTTGTGCATGGTCAATGCAAAGCAAGTGTTTTTCCTCCACATTTTCACCTGGAAAAGTTATCCGTAAACCTCGATGGAGCTGTTCGCATCCTTGCTCTTTTTTAGCGCAATATCTCATGTAGTAACTTTGACCAGTGGTTCTTTCTTTTCATCTGCTACTGAAACCGGATATCACGGTATCCCTTTTTAAAAATATAAGTATGTGAAATGGCCCATAAGCCCCACGCTTTTGGCACTGCCTGACACATGAGTGATATGCACCATGAACTGTCTGGTTAGGTCTGTTAATTGTCTTTTCTTTCAGTGTCGTTTTGGTGCCAGACATTGGCTTTATAAATGTGCATGCTCTGCAGGACAGCTTCTGCCTTCATTCACAAGTTTCACGTTTTGATGATTAGTTCAGTGGTGGACCAGGAAGGATGAATTATATTTATTTCACTATCAATATCAGCCGTTTTCATTCCCTTCTTACAGTGACAGTGAGCCCATCAATATTGCATTAAACTGAAAAGGCTGCAGCAATTACTCCCCTTCTACACACGATTAGGTAATTATGTAAGTTCTTTACAAAACTGTGTCATCTACCGGCAGAGAGCCACTTCGAAACAGCAAGACCACCATTCATTTCTTTCATTGAAAGATGGATCTGTTTTCATTACTAAGGCACGCTACTTCTCTCTAATGAGAAACCACTTTTTTAAAAAATTTCGCAGTAAACGTTTGTGGCTACATAAAGCAGCTCCTTGTAGTATTTTTAGTGGCAAAGACTACTTCCTTTCAACGCCAAATTTATGTCCTAGAGCTCTTTACTAATTGATAAAACTGGCATACGATACATAGGTAGCCATTTTGGCTTTTGCAGAAAGAATAAAGGCAAGTCCTGCCTTAGAAGCACTCTGCTGCAAACTCCAAAAATAGCTGGTCATTTCTTCTAGACACAATTTCTAGGGCTCGCAGAAGGATGATTCAATTGCTGAACTGAAGTTCGGAGAATTCAGAGTGTATTAGTGCATTATTAAAATACCAAAAGAATGTTCTTTGTGTCCACAGGTTAATTACGCTCTTAAAGCATGCCATATAGGGTGTTGGGGGTGCAAAGAAAACATCCGAGTCACAAATGGAATGAAATTCAGCATACAGCTAATCAATTGCATTCTGGAACTTTTTTGTGCCAGTGAAGGATGCAAAGTGAACAAATTGTTGTAAACAAGAAACTGTATAGTGATGGTGAAGGTTGGGAAAGGTGAAACCGCCTTCAGGTGTAAGTATTTTCACATTTTCAGCGTTTGCTGCCCATATAAAATGCGTCAATTTGCTTGCGACCTTTAAAAAACAACCAATAAAACACGAAGCAGAGCAGAAAAAGACTACAAATAGAGGCAAGATGTACATATTTTATAAGGGTGATACACCCAATCAATGAAACAGGTCAAACATTGCAGCAGATAATAAGCAGTTTACTGTAGTTATCAAAAGGATGTTTGTTAAGCACTTATTTATCAGTCTGGTGTTCTATTCCTAAGTATCTTTTGAGCAGGTTATCATAGTGAGCTCATATATAGGTTGGTATAACAGATGCCTCCACATTAAAGAAAAGAACGTTCATTTACTGTGCTTAATTTTACCTAATCCGAGAATTGTAAAGTCCTGTTTAATAATAAAGGTCAATTTAATAACACCACAGGCTGTTTTTAAAAAGAGAGAATATTTTTGAACTTCACCCTAGAACAGCTTGAGTTTCGGTTAGCAGAGCAAGTAGTGTCAGTGACATTGGCAACCATGACTGATTCCCCTTGTCACCGATCAGCATAAAAATAGTGATAATATGAAAATAGCTACTCTTAATGTAGTAGTCAGTGTTTAATGGGGGTTCAAACACCGCAGTACTATTTCATTCAATATCCACTGAAAGAGGCAAATGAGAAGTTAAGGTCGTCCATTAAATATCTCTTTTAATAGTTAATTGTGTCTATGTGAAGATATGCCTAATTCAGTCTCTGATAGTGACACACTCAATTTCACCATTCTTGAATGGACACTTTATCTGTACTTTTCCAACTAACTGTTATAACCTGTGAAGCTATAGCAATAAGATGTACGAAACTAATGGTATGTGAGTATCAGAATAGTATCTAACATTACTATCACTTTAAAACCCAACTATATTTGCTTATTCGGAGATTTTGTATCAATGCCATGCAGATATCTGTTTGAAGAAGACAGAGACGTGGAGAAATAGACAAACCCACAGGCATGTAAAACAAGGGATTTCTCTATAGAAGAAACACACAATGGCTTCTACATACTTGTGCACATTGTATGCCAGATGTGATAGTGTAATGAACATAGTCAAGTAGCCTGGTCATGTCCTATGTAGCCTGCTTTGTCTTGTAAGGCAGTGGTGGATAATGCAAGAACTGTAGCGTTGAAGCTGCAATTGAATGCAATGTGTGGCTACAGTGTGTATTTACACCACACACATATATGACAACAAGCATTTACAATGCAACGGGTCTCGCGTTTGCTCATGTTAGAGCTGATCGCGTTGTAAACTCCTAACCCGACTTTTCACCTATCGGGCAAAAGTGCATTTGTGTACACACACCCGAAAAAGTGAAATTAACTATGTAAAGCACTTGACTTCTGCCAAGCGAGTTCACGCTCGTAAATTAGAGAAAAAGAAGTCCACGAGCCCGATGTAAAACACCGAGCCTCACATGTTTTCTGTACTTGGTCGCTGTGCTCGAGGAGGGCTAGCCACCGGAAAAGGCATGATGTATGCTTGCCTTCGACTAATGAAAGCAAGCAGATTTTATTAGCTAAGCCCACGAACCAATAAAAAACACTGACGTGAAGTTGACAGGGCTCCGAGCCCTTTTCTAAATACAAAAGCGTCTCGCTGCGATACGCATGCGCAAGCTCATGCAACGCAGGCTCGACCCTAAAAACATATGAACCTACAGACCATCATAGTGCTCTGACTGGGCTACAGTTTATAAGCACAGTTGTATAACATTGCACGTAATAGTGCATTTGCATTTAGGAAAAATCTATGTTTATGCATCAGTTAAGCCAGAGTAAAAGTGAGCCTTGTAAGCAGGCAGGGCTGAGCGCTCACTATTTGTAAATGTCGTAAACTAGAGATCAAGAAAAGTATGCATTTATAATGAATGAATACTAAAACGGGGTTTCACTGTATAGATAAAACTGTATTTTATTGGAACAGGCCGCATTATGAATAAAATCACACTTTTATGTCGGCACATGAAAACAAGCATTCATTAAAAGGTTTTTTAACATTTCTTTTTAAGGGTTTGTGACCAACATGTTTGTGACCAGTAACACATTTCACAAACTGGCCCATAGAGGAATAGGTTGTTCATAAAATTCAAATTTGGAGTAGATTGCAATCCAAGCTACCAGGTGGAGGAACTATGGGAACATCTTGGTTGAGAAACTCTGAGAAGGACTGTAGTAAAATGAGAAAGTGCTAACAAAGGAGGAGAATACCAAGAGAAATAGCTTGTATGGGGGGTGGAATTTTTTTAATCTCTACGTAGTGCATTCAATGAGACTATCAACTCACCACTATCTCTTCAGAACATTCCCAATATTCCCACTCCTGGGAAAAACATCTCAAGAAAACAGGAGACTCTAGCCGACTGTTGCAGGCTGACGTCTCAGGGACCCCTAACTCCTGCTGGCATCCAGAGACTGCAACTACTGTTCAAGGGTCAAGTGGTTGGCCTCCTTTTACCTATTACAGGAACAAACAAACTGAAGGAACTCTGACTCCAGAAAGGTAAGCATACTTGTGTGGGCTAGACCCGGCAGGACATTCGGCTTAAGAGAGAAGTGGTGTCATTAGATCTGCACAGATGACCAGAGGGCTGCAGTGTTGCCCAACTGAAAGATTCCAAGCAGTTGAATAAAGTTTCTTTCACCTCTGGAGGACAGGGACAAAGTGCTGAATCCTCTCAGGGAGAGTTGGCATGTAAGAAAGAATTGGCTAGAGAGAGTTCGCTGAACCCTCTCCAGGGAGAGTTGGCAGGTAAGAAAAAAAGGTTTGTCCCACTCTGATCTTTTCACCTCACTGAAAAAGTCTATCATGGGACCTAGCAGAAAGAGTCTGCCTCCATGGAAACTTGCTTGGCTACAGTTTACAGCCTTTCCTGCTATGGAATTATGGGAACTAAAAAAAGTGATAAAGTCTGAAAGTAAAACATTGAACCACAGCAAAACAGAAAATCTACCTCAGTTGTGGAATAACCTCTACAACTAAAGAATGCAACTTTGCACAGCTCAGAATTTCTGGTGCCAAATCCAACTGCTTCAGCAGGAGCTTGACAGTGGCATATCTGTCTTTGAGGGCCCATGTCTAGTTTCAACTACTGGTCTTGGCACAATCGAGGACTAGAAACTGTTAGCGCATCTGACCTTAATAAATAAACTTACAAGGGGACGCAAATAGGTCGATGAACCTTTTGACTTGCGCATAAGATGTTCCCACACAGATCCAGTACAGGCAGACCAATAATCAATAATCAACCAATAGCATCAATAATCAAATGGAGTCAGTAATTGCCACACACCATGACTTTTCAGTCATGAATAACAACACCTTTAGTAAAGGTTAGAATATTTATTTCCCTATATTAACAATGCTAATATCACGTAAAATAATCTCAAATTCAAATGGTAAACATACAGAAACAACACTGGCTGCCCAAAGTGATGAAAGAAACGCAGTCTAATCAAAGCGTGAGCCACAACACATTCTAAAGTTGCAGTGCAAATTAATAACAAGAACATGTGCGCAAACGATATCACATACATTTAGATTCAGCAACAAAAGGACATCAAATGGTATTCCCTATAGCAGACTTTCATTAGTGAGGAATCCTTATCTAACACCAGATTAGCATCAGCATGTTGGGCTTCTTGCAAAACATTTCAGTGCAGACAAATTTGGAAAACATCTAACTACAGTTCTGTCAAAATAGTGCGGTTGGTACCTAGAAAGAAAAAGCAATGAATTGGCAAGCTAAGATAGTCTTCGTCATCAGGACATCAGCTCGGTCAGCAAGGCATCAGGATTCAGCATCAAAGTTCAGAAAAGGCAAAGTCTTCAAACAGTTCGAAAGAAGAGAGGTAAACCCTCAAGAAGAATGGGGAGAATGGCGAATGGTAAATGCTTGCTTCTACTCAGTGCAGTCTGGCAAAGTTAGATTCCCTAAAACTACCTCTCAAGTCCCTATTGGTCAAGGGATTGCATGCTCAGACTTTGTCCTATAAAACTAAAACATCAAATCTGTAATTTCTACTAGTACTCGGTTCACATGTCACTGATTGGCTTCTCTTATAATGTCCTCATCATCCAGCTCATCAGGTAACAATATTGTTGCAGCTTATACTCCAGTCAGTGTCTTCATTGTTCTCCTCCTGGGAAAGTCAGTCTCACACACATTACACTCATATTGTTACATTTAGCAAGAACAGCATCTTGTAGAAAGTGGGTCTCACGAGAAAGACTTTTAGCTACCAGCACATTTTATCAGTACAGTGGACAATCACAGTTAAATTCTCTGAACAAGCATTTATTAATTGGTTTAGAAATACAGCTTGCCCTGCGGCCCTGCAACTAGGCCAAGACCTCCACTAAGTTAAGGCCTATGATTAATAAAGCTAATACAAAATGCATAACCCTTAATATGATGTATTACTACATTAATCAAACGTAAGCTCAATATTTCATAATAATAAGTCATTAATAAGTATACTTCGTGAACATTGACGGCCACTCATCGTGATCACATTTTAAATTGCGTGCATTATTTTCTCTACATTATTACATTTTCTAGGCAAATCCATTACTCAGAATACATGAATACTCATTAGTATTTTTATTAAAACACCAGCTTCAGAAATCCCTCCTCTGATGACTAAATATGTTATCACACTAAACTACACTCACAAATTTTTGCTTCAGCTAAAATTCTGTAATTTCAATCCCTTCATACTTGTGTTCCCTTCTCAAATTTTCCCTAAACACGTTTTTCCTTTTCTTCCCTCCTTTGATCATTCTTTGACTACCATCCTCTTGGAAAACGGCAATAAGCATTAGGACCCCAGATGTAATATATCCCAGGAATTGCCAGATCCTGTCCATTCAACATAAATGTCAATTTTCTCTGAAACAACAATTGTTTATATTTACTTTTTCCCACAAATAAAGTGTCAGCGCGCGATTTAGGCCTATGTATACAAAGTTTCCCTACGTGTTGCACATCTAGAGCTAATTTCCCTTGTTTTTTTCGAATTGTTCTATAAGCACAAGCGTTCTTGTAAGTCATCTTTTCTAAGCCCCTTTCTAACTTCTCCTTCAATGCCTTTCTCCTGTCATCTGTGTGATCTAAGAAGCTCTTTTTTAAAGGTGTGACCAAGCATGTTAGGTCATTGTGGTGTGCATATGCCGTGCCAAAAGTCAATATAAGCTCAAAGAAACTCCTAGCTAATACTATGTCATTATCCTTAGCTATTCTACTCAAATACATAATTATAGGGACAAATGAAAACACAACATCATAGTTGGACTAGAAATACTGGATGTACTCCTGGTTATAGTATCTTGTTAGTAACAGACTACAACTTATCCCATAAGTCAATGGCAAACTATGATAAGTAACTCCTTCTTCAACTGATGAAAGAATCTGCGTACACACAATTCCTCGCATCCATTGTCTCAACATACTCACTCAGTAAGTGATAGAAGACATTAGAAGAAAGTTCCCCTTGGGCATTAGTACCCTCATGCAAATACTTCTCGTCTAACCTAAACTTATCTTTTGCTGTCAGTGCAGTAGTCGTCTCAAAAGCAGAAGTATGGTTGGCTTCACTCTTATCAAAAACAGTCTTTCCCACAATCAATACCACAAGCAATATACCATATACAGTCGCCAAACCAATACTCATGTATTTATAGCACCTATTTTCCCTACCCCACTGGCTAATGTTACTCATGATCTGTAAAGAATCAGAAAGCAGAAGAGAAATTTAGAAAAACTGAAGCAAAAACCAAAAATCTTATTTCAGCAGTTATTTACAGCTCTCAGTCTTTCTTTCAGGATCCCTTGTCAAAATCGGTAAGCAGCTTGTCAAAATCAAGTTTCAAAAGGTCAAATCAAGTTATCAAAGTCTTTTCCAGTTACTTTCAACAGTCTCTTTCTCAAAAATGTTCTCAAATTCTTTCAACAGTTCAGTTCATCAGCTTCTTTCAAGTGCCAAAACACTGACCTGGAATGTCTCTATCAAAACAGAAAGACAAAAATTATTTCTGCCATTCACTTGTAGTTGCACACGCCCATTCAGGACCTGCGTATCTTCAACTTGCTATTCTCTTTCTTTTCAACTTGTGATCACCATTGAATTATCCTTCACATACTGTAGATCTTCTCTCTTTGTTGTATCCACGTATTCTTCAATTGTTGTTTCAACAACTGCTTCCTTTCTCTTTGCTTGTGACTCTGGCCACATATCTCCTTTCAGTGGACCCTTAGTCAATGTTCTTTTCAGTGTTGAACTTGTAAAATCTCTTTGCTCTGTGGTGTTTTCTCTTGACGGACCTGCAACTGGTTTAGGATGAGTCAGATCACAGTGACTTTGATCCTCCTCAACGCCTTCCCCCTCGGGGTCTGGCAATAGCTCTGTTTGTCTCTCAAAATCATCTGCTTCTGGGAAAGCCCTCCTCTGACTAAGCTCTCCTGCTGCCTTAATTGATATATGCTCTCCGTCACCCTCCTGGACGTCTTCTCCTTTGTCTCTCACAGGAGCGACTGAACCGTCCTCAACGGGCTCAGATCCCGTCTCAGTTCCCCTTTGTTCTCCTTCCGGCCCTGAGACTTGTTTTGCTGTTGTTGGTACTTTCAACAACTCTGCTTCTTCATCAGTCGGGCATATCACTTTTTTCATATGACTGGCATAGATCCAGTTTGGAATTCCAGCACACTTCCCAGCTGTGGTAGTTGTCAGAACTACCTGGAAAGGTCCTTTCCAACGAGGCTCCAAACACGCTTTCCTCACGTGTTTCCGGACCACAACCCAGTCATCGGCCTTCAGATGGTACCCTGGGTCCTGAATCAGTGGTAGTGTGGTGGCTTCCACCTGCTGAGAGAAAGAGTGAACCACATCAGCCAGACTTTTGGAGTAGTCCAACACCATCTCATCTGTAATGTTGACAAGTCCATTTGCAGGTACCTGTGGCAACCTCATTGCTTGGCCCAAAAGGATCTCATGCGGCGACAATCCTGTCCTACTGTTAGGTGTGTTTCTCATTGTCATGAGGGCGGTAACTACAATGCAACTTCTGTTCAATGTTCAATGCTGCACACAGTAATTTAATTACTTCATTGTTGAAGTGACTTCCTCCATCTGATTCTAAAGCAATCAGAAACCCGACACATGGTATCAGATCCCTAAGCAGTAGTTTCGCTACTGTGAGACTGTCATTTCTCCGTGTAGGGGAAACTTCAATCCAGTAAACAAAAATGAAAACAGTCACCAATACATATCTGAAACCTCCACACACAGGCATCTCAATAAAATCCATCTGCATTCGGCTGAATGGACCTCCTGCTCTTCCAATGCGGCTCAAATTAACCACTGTCCCTTTACCCGTGTGAATGTGCTGGCAAATGATGCAAAGATGGCAAACTGCTTCAGCAACCTGTCTAAACCTTGGGTTGAACCAATCGTGCTTAAACAAACAAATCAAGGCATCCCTCCCAACATGTGCTTTACCATGATGATACCTAGCCATTTGAGACAACAGACTATTAGGCAAAACAAATTGACCCTCTTCTGAAACCCACAATTCATCTTGTCTTTCTACACATTTCATTTTGCTCCATGACCGTTTTTCTTCCCTGTCGACATTAGTCTGCAACATTTTAATTTCCTCCAAGGTGTCACTTACTTTCAATGCAAAACTTGGACATCTTTCATCTTCTTCGGGTAACAGTTCCCAGTTATCTTTGAATAATATACAGTTCAATGTGCAAAACCTTGCAACTTGATTCGAATATCCATTTCCCAATGACACAAAGTACTGAGACTTCAGATGTGCACTGCATTTCACCACGACAATCTTTTCAGGCATTTGAATAGCATACAACAGACCTTTAATTTTCTCATCAATTCTCACTGGTGAACCAGAAGAGGTCATGAAACCTCTCTGTGACCACAACTGGCCAAAATCATGGACTATTCCAAATCCAAATTGGCTATCGGTATAGATTGTAACTTTCAGTTGGGCAGAAACATGGCCTGCTCTAGTAAGGGCTACCAATTCCGCTACTCGGCCAGAATACAATCCTCAAAGCTAAGAAGCTTCCAGAATACCAGTAACTGTGCAAATAGAATATCCTGCTCTCAGTGTCCCTGTATTGTCTCTTAGACAAGAACATTCAACAGAGATCATTTGGTCATTCACTTCCAATCGAGTGTCTCTAATGTTGGGTCTCGGTTTTATGCAAAAGTCAGTTACTTCAAGACAATCATGCCCAATGTCTTCCAATTTTTCAATCTCAACATTTTCATTTGGATGTAAGGTTGCCGGCTTCAGCACTATACATCTTTTCAATGACACATTTGGTGACCCTAGAATACTTGTTTCATAGCTAGTCAATCTCGCACCAGTCAAATATTGGGTTTTTGTCTTTGTAAGTAGGATCCCAATAGAGTGAGGGACCCTTATAGTCAAGGTATATCCCATCACAATGCTCTCCCACTGTGTAAGGCTCTGTCCAGCCATGGTAATTGGTCACAGGCAACCTGGTAAGACTGCTGCAACTGAGTCCAAAGTAGCTGAAAAATATGCTACTGGACGGTTTACACCTCCATGGACCTGTGTCAAGACAGACAAAGAACATGCATCACGCTCTGACAAAACAGTGTGAAAGGTTTCGTGTAGTCAGGCATATCCAAAGCCGGAGCCTTGCATAGACTCTCTCTCAGTTCAGTGAACGCTTTCATTCCAGCCTGGTCTAATCCTATGGGATTGGTGATTTCCTTATGAGTCAGCTTCTGTAATGGTCTTGAAATGACTGAAAAACTGGAAATCCATTAATGGCAGTAGCCCACGATCCCTAGAAACATCCTGACATCTCTCTGTGTGGTCGGGGGATTCATCTGCAATATGGTCGTAAGGCTTTCTCTGGATATCTTTCTTGATCCCGTCTCAATCTGATGACCCAAGAATTTCATTTCTTTCTGACAGTATTGCAATTTAAGCAGGGACACTTTATGACCATTCTTTCCCAAATGGTTCTGCAAAGCAATCAAGCTTGTTTTGGACGCAATCAGCAAGTCATCAATGTACTATACCAAGGTTGATTAGAAAGGTAATTCCAACGACTCCAAATTATTTTTCAAGATCTGATTGAATATGGAAGGTGACTCTGAAAACCCTTGAGGAATTCGACACCAACAGTAAAGTCTGTCTAACAATTTGAAACCAAAAATAAATTGGCTATCCTCATGAAGAGGCACAGAAAAGAAGGCTTGCAATAAATCAATGACAGTGAACCATTCAGCATCACATGGAATCTGAAACATCATCACAGCTGGATTTGGTAGCACAGGACAACATTTTACCACAATGTCATTTATTTTTCTCAGATCCTGGACAATTCGAACTTTCCCACAGGGTTTTTTCAAACCCATTATCGGTGAATTACATGGGCTGCTCAATACTTCCTTAAAAACCACTTGTTTCACAAAGTCTGCAATTATTTGGCCAACCTTCAGAAGGACATCTCATGGCATGTGGTACTGGATAATTTGAGGAAAAACAGCATTTGGCTTTACAGCAACTTTAACTGGCTCAGCTCCTTTTTTCAGACCTATCTCTTTCCCAGGCAGATCCCACATCAAGTCAGGATGAAGCTTCACTGTAAACACTGAAAATAATTCAATCAGATGGTATTCCTCATTTGTTGTCTTGCATTCTGTGTCTGGGGCTTCATCATCTTCATCATCGCCATTTGTCTGAATCTAAATTCCAACATTTGAACAAGTAATCAAGCATCTTGTTTTACACAGCAAGTCTCTTCCCAGTAGGGATACTGGACTTGAATCACAGACTACAAATTTGTGCAATCCGAGGAAGTTGCCAATTTTAACCTGAACTGGTTCTGTAATCAGATTAGTCAAATACTGATTCCCTACTCCTACAAGCTGAACTGTTTTACCTGAAAGGGGCAAGTTTGGAACCTCAACTGATCTTACTGTAGAACGTGTAGCTCCTGTATCAACCAAGAATGAAACTCTGTGACCCATGACTTTTCCTTTCACATAGGGACCTCTCTGATCTACTTCTAAGGAGGATGCAAGCACAATTGGCTCCTCATCCGAACTTTTGCTCACCCAATCATAGTTTAATCCATTCTCACTGTGTAACAGGAATTGGTGTACTGTATTATCACTTTGGTTAAGCTTCTGACCTGTGACTTGTTGAGAACGCATCATTTGCTGTTGCTCCCTTGGGGCTTGAGGTATTTGAATTTGCTGTCTAGGTGCCATGGGAACCTGCTGTTGCATTGGCTGCAACTGTATCATTTGTACACGTTGCATTTGCACCTGCTACATGTGTTGAAAATTCTGCACTTGATTCGCATTACTTTGAAAATGTGGATTAGGACCTCTCATTCTCGGTCCTCTCATGTTCTGGAATGAATTGATGTAATTAGTCTGCTGAACAACACCTTCCAGCACCAACATCGGACACTCCCTTTTCAAATGTCTGACGGCTCATCAAATGTGACAATGCAACATTTTCTTCATCCCCTGCACACCATTCTGAACCACTATGGTACCCAAGTCTGGACCGCGATTACATTACCTCTGCGACCTCTACCTCTCATCTGGGGCTGAAACATCATATTTCCCTGCTGCTGTTGAGGTAGCTGTTGTGGAAAATTTCCCTGTGTGCCTGTCTGATCAGCTTCAATCTGCATCACCATTGCCTTCCCTTTCAGCTTTTTCTGCTTCATGTCATCACTACAGTATTTTGCATACTGCAACACCTCATCAATCGGCTTCGCTTGCCAGCAAATCAAATGACTCTTAATCATCTGGCTAACTTCAGGTCTCAATCCTTCCACAAATCTGAACACCAAATGAATCATGTCCTTCGCCTCAATTGTCTCTGTAGCACTGTAATTCTTAAACGCCTGAAACAACCTCTCATAGTATGCATGTATTGACTCCTTTGCTTCCTGAGCTGTCCTGTCAGTTCTCTGCCAATCAATGTTCTTGTGCGAATTTATCGTTTTCAATAATTCAATCACCTTATAGTGATATTTCATCACCTCGGGAGACGGTGCACCCATCATTTTATTTCTCTCTGGTTCTCTTGTTGGCCAATCTACACTCCTCTTTCTCTCTATCCACAGATCAGCTGGGACCACTATCTCTAATAGAGTGTTCAAGTCCTCCCACATGTACTTTGCAAGTTTTTCAAACCTGTCTGTCTGCTGGTACCCTTCTACTCCCTTCTCTCTCAATTTTGGATAATCATTCGTAAATGATAGAAAATCACTTCTGCTCCAAGGGACATGAACAAAATTCCCTCCTGGCATCTCTCGCATTGGCAACATCCTCACTGGATCCTTTTCCTGCGGCGCATTCACAGTCAGCTCCACAGAATCCCTTTTTCTTTTGTCTCTTTTCTTCACCCATCTGCCTTCCCATTTGTCTAATGTTCCCCAGGCCTGGGCACTTTGGAGTAATTCCCTAAGGTATTCCTTCATTGTGGCAGATCTCATGTGTTCAAAAATTTTTGTCTAGAAATCTAGGCCCGTATTTATACTTTTTTTGCGCCGCATTTGCATCGTTTTTTGACGCAAAAACAGCGCAAACTTGCAAAATACCATTGTATTTTGTAGGTTTGCGCCGTTTTGCGTCAAAAAGCGGCGCAAATGCGGCGCTAAAAAAAGTATAAATACGGCCCCTAATCTGTAACTCCTTTTCAAATGCTTTGCTTTCTCTATTTCTATGTCAGGCGAAGAAGGTGGTGGATGCCAGAGAGTGTTTGCACATCTGCAAAGCGTATGTCAATAGTGAAATCCGAGCGAAGTCATAAAATTTAAACAATATGGTGTTGGGTGCCAGGCTAGCCCTAAAACCTGCCACCACAGGTGTCGGAGGACCACACACTGAAGGGTGGGTGGTTGCCTAAATATTGAAAAAAGAGTGGCCAGGGCACACCAATAGCATGAATCCTGATCCTGATAATGTTCAGGAATAAATAGAAAGTTCCTTCTTGTAAGATGATGTGTAGATATTTATTATAAGTGCAGGTAGAAAGTAGAAATCTCAATCAAAAGACTGCTTTGTACAAAATGACCATGTGTCCAGAGCAGCCAGATGGTGATAAATGGTCAGAGTTACAATAGGATGTTCGAATGTAACAATAAGTCCATACAGCAAAACAGCCAACACGTGTTTCGTCTTCAAGACTTTGTCAAGGCTGTGGAAACATAGATGAAAAATACATACATGTCGGTATAGTATAATTGCGCAAGGTGACTTCACAACGTCTAAAATTCTTTGTACAGAGGTGAAGAGAACAATCCGAGCGAAGGTGCAATAGAATTGTGTGAATTAAGTGCAGGGGTGCGTATAGTTAATGTGACGACCAGAATGTAGTGTGAATGCCTCAATAGGTCTTATAGGTGACTAATTGAATCACGTTCCAGAAGAAAAAGGCAAACAAGTCAGTCTAGAGTGGAATAAAACGGCAACATCTTGCGAGGTGAGATTGTCATAAACATGTCTACACAGTGTGATACAGTACATGTGCTTTAAAATGTTTAGAAAACATTGAATCTTAGTGGTGAAGAAACAAGGGGGGAAGCGAAGTGTGTTGTGATGTGGATAGAAGATCTATAAACAGTGTGAAGAAAAAAGAGTAAAGAAAGAAGTAAGAAGTAATTGAAAGGAGGTAAGGTACCTTCAGATGTATATAAAACAGTATATGTAAACACGAAAGGTACATAGATCAAGCTGCTAGTAGTCATGAGTCCTTGGGAGAAATCAAATAGTATAGGCAAATGATGGCCATGATAAGCCTGGGGTATAAAACAACAAAAAATACAATTTAATGTAAAGCAGGTGTTATGCAGAAAGCTACTTGATTTTAAAGCTACATACGGAGTAAATAATCTGGTATGCCAAGTTCTATATTGCCGCTGGAGCGTTGCCCCGTCACTAGCTTTTCCAAGGTTGCTGTGATTTTACATGTGTAATATTCTTTTCACTTTCTAGAAAACTCGAAAAGTGAAGATGGAGCCTATCAAATTAGAAAGGTTTTCTCACAACGCAATTAAAACTTCTAAAGGAACGTTTTACTTAGTCTTTTTATGCCCATGCCATGCCCCCTAATGCCACTTTAACCGCTTATAAAAACCAAAATCTCAATCAGAAAAAATTTCATTCTAAAACTAGGAAACATTTTATCACTTAGTCTCTGTCTGTGGTATAACTTTACTTCATGCCATGTTAAGACACACAATCGGAGCATGCTGCGCACTACCAGACTTCTACAGAAATTGACAGGCTATTCTATTCACACAACGTGGTATGCTTTTGTCACATATTTATTTTTTCTAGCCGACACAGATTAGTAAAGCTTTCCTCGCCTGGCTGCCTTGAGTTCCCCGTAAGTGGGAGAAAGTAGTGAGACAAGCCAGCAATGCTGGCAGTACCTTACCTCAAGTATTTGTGGAGCAAATAAACCCGTGCTGTGCGCGTTGGGGTTTTGGCAGAGTGTTTGGCCCATGTCTGTGTCAGCCTCTTTATATAGGTTGATCGGTTCAGGCAAAAGAGAGTCAAAATAGAAAAGGGACTCTAATTAAGACGGCGAGCAGTTTGAGCAGCCCAAGGTGGGGGCCATTTTGAAACGGAGTGAGTCCATATAGAGACTAGTGCTACGAGCAATGGAGGCATTCAGAAAAGGAGAGGGGTGTGGAGATCAGACGTAAGAGTCATGGAGAAAAGTGTATATAATAAATATAATATAACTGTAGTTTGTTAGAAGTACCATTGTCACAAGGTAAGGCATAATACACAAAAGGTGGTATGAACTACCGTCAAACAATGTATAAGTATACAAAACAGTAAGCATGATACAAGACCAAGATGAGTGGGTTACAGATTCATCTTGTAAGTCAGAGAACTTACTAATATAGAGAACAAAAGTTATAGCTGGCCACATAAAAAAATACATCTCAGTGTATGAAATATATGGAGGTGAGTGTTTTTATACAGCTGAGTTTTAAAGAAAGGTGTATAGATCCTTGGCAATGTTATTGCCCTGCTCAACAGCTCTGAGTCTAATAATCCAACTGCTTTCCAGTTGTCTAAGCCGTAGCGTTTTATTGCCGCCTCTGGGTAGTGAGTTCACTGTGTCAATGTCATGGACACTGATGCCCAGTATCTCTTGTTGTCTATGCTTGGCATTGTAGTGAACCGCGAAGGGGTAGTTGACATTATTGTTGCGGATGGCCCTGATGTGTTCTTGCAATCTCTCCTTAAGAGGTCGAATAGTGCTACCCACATAGATGAGACTGCAAGTGCAGATAATGCAATACACTACAAATTTGGTGTTGCAGTTAATGAATTTATTGATTTTGTAAGTAACTGGTGAGTTGTATTGGAACTCAGTAAGTTTATCTTTGATGAAGCAGCAAATATTGCAGTGCCCACATTTGTAGGATCCATGTGGGGCCGTTGGTAACCAAGTGTTTGCTTGTTGAGGTGGCAGAAAGCTGCGACACAAGTGATTTTGAAGGGCGGGTCCCCTGCTATATGTGATGTTAGGTTTGGGAGGAAGGCTGGTTTTAAGGAATCCATCAGCTAGGAGAAATGACCAATGTTTATGAAGAATCTCATATATGTTTGAACTGAGTGCATTGTAGGGGGTAATGAAGGATGGAGGTCTGGGTGGGTTATTCTTGTTGGTGGAAGTAACCAGCAGATCTGATCTTCTAACATGCTGTATTCTGTTGTTAGCTCGTGATAGTGTGCTAGGTGAGTAACCCCTCCGTACGAATCGTGTGTTCATTACTTTGGATTCTTCATGGAAGATGATATCTTCACTGCAGTTTCTCCTGATCCTGGTGAGCTCTCCATAGGGAATGGCCTTAATTTGAGAGGCAGGGTGTGAACTGTTAGCATGTAAGATGGCATTGCATGCTGTAGGGCTTCTGTATAGTTTAGAGCAGATTTCATTACCTCTTATGTAGAGTGTTAGGTCCAAAAAATTGACCTGTGATGTACTGTGTTCCCCAGTAAAAGTGATGTTAAAGGAGTTGGTGTTGAGATGTTGTAAAAAAAAGGTCAAATGTATCTAAACTGCCTGACCAAAAAAGTAAAATGTCATCAATGTATCTGCCCCAGTATAGTATGTGTTGAGTCAGGTCCGGTGGGCACTCTCTCCAAATATGTTGCCATTCATAAAAGCCCATGTACAAATTTGCAAAGGAGGGGGAAAATTTGGCCCCCATTGCCACACCTTGGATCTGTTTGAACCACGTGCCTTCATGGACAACAAAGTTGTTATCCAAAACTAGCTCTATTAGATCTAAAAGCATATTGGAGTGTTCTAGGAGTGAAGCTTCACATGTATCAAGAAAGTGCTGGATGGCACAGGAGAGACTACTCAACTATTCCTGTCATGTCCTCCTCCCATTGCATTCTGTGTCATGACACCCTGCTCGTACATGCTAGGTTTCTTCTGTGAAAATAAGGGTACGGGCGGACCAACAGTAATAGGTAAAGATATAACATCTGCGGTTGGTCTGGTACTTAAGTTTTGTGGGAGAAAAACTCTATTTAACTCTATTTAACTGTGTCCCTGTTTTTGGAGTGCATCTCGGCATGACTTGTGGCAGAAAAAGTGGAGTTGGTTCTGTCTGAACCAACATCAGTCTTGGGAAAACCTGTTCCGTAGGCACTATTAAGTTTGTAGCCATTTCCATGTTGGGTACATCAGGATACATTATCTGGACCTGTGGCGGTTGTACCTGATATTGTACCACTGGAGTAGTAGGTGCGTTAAGACCACCCGGCTAGTATTAACCTGCACTGGACTTAACCTGTGTCAGAGCTGAAGGATCAACACTGGTGCTCGGGCCACTCTCATGTGCTGCATATGGTGGTGGACGATTTCTCAATATCTGTAAAATAAAATCATCATCATCTGATTCTTCTTCCACTGTTGAAGACTTTCTAGGCTCCCTATTCTCAGAATGGCTTCTATTTGTCTTTCTAGTAGCTTTGCTTCCTTCCTTCTCATTGTCCTGCGGAATCGCTGGAAACAACTTAATTCTGTGCAAAGTCTCCGTTCTCCAAACTCTCTGAGCACTGTCCGACCTAGCCTCTGTTAATGTCTTTTCTGCCTTTCTCATTCTCCTCTCGAATTTCTGATGCTGTCTGGCTACTAGCTCCCGGATCGCTAATGCTTCAAACTGTGCAGGTCTCGGAAGGGGCTTCAATTCACAGAGCACCACCCTCAAATGCTCTAAAACCCTCAAGTTGAATGTTCTGTTAGTAGGAAACGCTAAATTCCCATCTTTCCATGTCACTTTGCACCACTGCTTTAGCCAATGACATGGCGCAACACCCATATCTTTCATTACAATGTAAGCTGGTGTACCTTCTGGCAGTGTAGCCTGACCTATACTCACTGTAATGTACGTATCGCCCCTTAAAGCACTCTTTGAAGCCTTGAAAAATGTAATCTTTTCAACCTTTTTGTTATTTAAAATCAAATTAGGAAGTGACTTTTAATCCCAGATTTCTCTTCACCCACTTTTTTACCAATTGCCTCTCACAGACGGCTGCTAATCCGTGCGCAACCCTTCTCACTAACCTACCAATCCCAGCGCGGCTCTAGTGACGTCACACTCACACGTACTGTGGCTGACAAAGTCTTGTGGCTTGCCCTCCCAAACTCTGATTCACACAAAACTAACCCCAAAATCAAAACACAAATCTGTTGGTTTACTACAGAAAAGGTAACACAATTGTTTCAGAAACTTCACAGATTTTTCACTGATTTCATTGTGCTCTAACAGGTACTCTTTCTTTCTCAGTTTCCCTGATTCGCAAGCAAAATTCGACCCGCAAATTTGACTCTCAACTGATCTGTGGGCCTGTCCTAGTGCACATAGAACTCCACAGATTTCAGTAGAAATTCTCTCTCACTCACTTTGACTCACACTCTGACTTGTCGACCACGGTCGATCGACCTACTACAACATAAAACCAAGTGTCTCATACACTTACACTTTTCTTAGACCATGCAGGATCTGTACATCAACAACCACGTGGACAATCTTTGAGCAAGAAGCGCCACACACATGTGAAGTTTGATGACCTCCCTACTATCACACTGCGGAGCATGCACACTCCTTCTACAACTTCATTTGGAGTACGCAAACTCCCTAAACCCTCACAAACATCACAATTCACCTCCGATTTGCATAAGCTGTGCAAGCGCAACATCTTCTTCATTTACTCTATCACCAGAATGCTGAGAACATCCTCAAACAACCATTGACAAGATGGAAAAGTCATTCCAGGACTTAGGGACACATTTTCTCTCCAATTTGCATCATTGAAAAAATAATTCCAAATCCCAGTATTAATGAACTCTCAAAAGACAAAATCATCAAGCTACTACCATCTCTGGGGCACCTGTTTTTAATCAATATCATGTACCAGGCTTTTACGATGGGCTCCTACGGAGACAAACCATCCGTCTCTGCTGCCACGTCTGTTAGCGCATCTGACCTTAACAAGTAAACTTACAAGGGGATGCAAATAGGTCGATGAACCTTTTGACTCACATATAATATGTTCCCAACTAGATGCAGTACAGGCAGACCACTAGTCAATAATCAATCAATAACATCAATAATCATTTGGAGTCAGTAATTGTCGCACACCATGACTTTTCTGTCATGAATAACCACACCTTTAGTAGAAGTTAGAATATTTATTTCCCCATATTAACAATGCTAATATGACATAAGATAATCTCAAAATCAAATGATAAACATACAGAAACAACACTGGCTGTCCAAAGCGATGAAAGAAACACAGTCTAATCAAAGCTTGAATCACTATACATTCTAAAGTTACAGTGCAAATTAATCACAAGAACAATTGCGCCACTGATATCACATACATTTAGATTCAGCAAAGAAAGGACATCAAATGTTATTCCCTATAGCAGACTTTCATTAGTGAGGAATCCTTATCTAACACCAGATTAGAATCAGCATGTTGGGCTTCATGCAAAACAATTTAGTGCACACAAATTTGGAAAATATCTAACCATGGCTCTATCAAAATAGTGCGGTTGGTACCTAGAAAGAAAAAGCAAACAGTCTCAAGAAACACATTACTAACAATATACCTCTCCTCAAATGGATTGGCAAGCTAAGATAGTCTTCGTCATCAGGACATCAGCTCAGTCAGCAAGGCATCAGGATTCAGCATCAAAGTTCAGAAAAGGCATAGGGGGTCATTCCGACCCTGGTGGTAAAACCCGCCAGGGCTGTGAACGACGGAAAGCACCGCCAACAGGCTGGCGGTGCTTTCCTGCCCATTCTACCGCCGCGGTCAGAAAAGAGGATCCAGCGGTTTCCCGCCGGATTTCCCCTAGCAGCGCCGCCATGGGGATTCCGACCCCCTTCCCGCCAGCCTGTTTCTGCCGGTTTTTACCGCCAGGAACAGGATGGCGGGAACGGGTGTTGTGGGGCCCCTGGGGGCCCCTGCACTGCCCGTGCCACATGGGAGCCCCCAGCAACTGCACCCGTTGCACCCCTGCAACACAGCCGGCTCCATTCGGAGCCGGCTTCTGTGTTGCAGGGCCTTTCCCGCTGGGCCGGCGGGCGCTCCCTTGGCGGGCGCCCGCCGGCCCAGCGGGAAAGTCAGAATGGCCTCTGCGGTCTTTTGACCGCGGAGCGGCCAAGTGGCGGTTCCCGCCAGGCGGGCGGCGCCCGCCGCCCGCCGGGGTCGGAATGACCCCCATAGTCTTTCAGCAGTTCGAAAGAATATAGGTAAACCCTCAATACGAATGAGGAGAATGGCTAATGGAAAATGCTTGCTTCTTCTCAATGCAGTCCAGCTAAGTTAGATTCCCTAAAACTACTTTCCAAGTCCCTATTGGTCAAGGGATTGCATGTTCAGACTTTGTCCTATAAAACTAAAACATCAAATCTGTAATTTCTACTATACTCGGTTCACATGTCACTGATTGTCTTCTCTTGTAATGTCCTCATCATCTGGCTTGTCAGGTAACAATATTGTTGCAGCTTGTACTCCAGTCAGTGTCTTCATCGTTCTCCTGCTGGGAAAGTCAGTCTCACACACATTACACTCATATTGTTACATTTAGCAAGAACAGCATCTTCTAGCAAGCAGTTCTCATGAGAAAGACTTTTAGCTGCAAGCACATTTTATCAATACAGTGGAAAATCACAATTTAATTCTCTGAAAAGCCATTTATTAATCGGTTTAGAAATACAGCTTGACATGAGGCCGTGCAACTAGGCTAAGACCTCCGCTAAGTTAAGGCCTATGATTAGTAAAGCTAATACATAATGCACAACCCTTAATATGATGTATTACTACATTAATCAAACATAATCTCCATATTTCATATTAATAAGCCATTAATAAGTATACTTTGTGAACATTGGCGGACACTCATCATGATCACATTTTCAAATGCGTGCATTATTTTCCCTACAATATTACATTCTCTATGCAAATCCACTACTTAGAATACATAAATACTCATTAATATTTTTATTAAAACATCTGCTTCAGCAAAGCTACAGAAAATAAACTAATCTAAAAGATGGAAACTATGACTGGTGTGACCAGCTGCACTTGCCCTACTACACTTCATTGCAGTCAGCCTGAAATCGCACTAGATGCTTTGTATTTACTTGATGCATTTGCCACCTAATATCCCCAGTTATCCTCATCTGCTTGTAACCTTTTTGTGTATTTTTGCTTAAATTACTTTTCTGTACTTTTAAATTGGTTAGAGTATTTTATTTTGTTGTTTTCTTCACTTGAAAATGATTCGTACTGCTTGAACTTAACATACAGTTCTGAATTTAGCTGTGGCGCAAGCAGCAGATAATTGCCTACTGCTTGTGCCACAGCTATTAGAGGTTGAAAACAGATGCAAAGATTCTCTTACAACAGTCTTGTGATCTAACCAGGTTGTATTTATTCAGTTGTTAAGGAAAGCATCTTCCCAAATTATTAACCCACTTTCTGACGTGTGTGTGTGTGTGCAGGCAAAAGTATTCCTCACACATTTCAAGCCAGAATACTCCCTTATAGGCCCTGTATTACACATTACTTTGCTGTCCAGGTCAATGCTGGCTCTTATGGGAGAAATACTTATTTACCTCTCAAATTCAACTGTCTTCTCTGTTTTCTTGCACCAGCTATCATCTTTTGTATGCTGTTAATTGATATGAGCTTTACTGCAGACTTTCTGTTTTCTAGCAAAGCTATTATTATTGCATTCAATAGAAAATGGTCAAAGCAATTACTGTCTTTATTCACCCAGACCCCGTTTTTTTAAATCTGCAGGTACTCTGCAAAGTACAAAAACTGGGCCACTAGTGTACACAGTGCCGTATTCAGAAGGGAAGGGCCGCCATATTTTTGGTGTTTATCCATTTGGATGACTAAGCCATTGTTTAAGAAGAAGCTCATTTTAATTTCAAAATAAAGCCCTGCAGCTTGCATTTTAAAATGACATGTTGCAGGCTCTTTTTGTGACTGGCCTGAAAATTAAGTTGCCCAACAAATGAGTATCAGAGGCTCTTTATAGAACAAACCCTCAGACTCCTTAAAAGAAATGTAAGTTAGAAACACTTCCAACAGCACTACATGTAACTGGCCAAAACATACACTTTTAGTCTCCTGGCCGAGAAGCGAAATGGAGACTTACGTTAGAGAGGCCAATTTGTCTCCTTGAAGACCTGCCCGCTCTCCTCTGAAAAGCTGGGGGGACATGTGCTGGCATCCGTTTAGGACAAGGCCAGTGAGAATAGCAGATATTTTGATTAATCCCGCCGCTCTTGTCAGAAAAGGCTTGACAAAGTTAATTAGAATGTGTTACTTTAATTAAAGTATCGTTAGCAGAAATGTGAAGCCTTGTTTGTTACATCTAGTATAGACTGGTCCTCAGAGACTTTCCTATTGCTTACTGTAAAAAGGTGTTCACTGAAAAAAAAGTTTGAGAAAACCTTTAGTTGTCATCAATAATTGACTAAACAGAGAATAAGAGTAGTAACGAAATAGAAATAACCCTAATTCCCAGTTTCTTAAGCACACATCAACTCTCATACACAGATGTTTTTCCATAGTGTATCTTCTCATACACATATGTTTTTCATACAAATTTACACTTAGTTGTGCACTTATGTGTCCCTACCCAATCAATGAAATGGTGGAACCTCTTATGATGGTATTTACAACTATAACGTTTCAACAGGTAACTTTACAACCATGCTCTGTATTCCACCTAGTTGGAGGACATGTAGATGGAGATCTCACTAAGAGAAAAACGTAACATTTCGTAAAGATTTTTTTTTTTTTTCTAAATACTCATTAAAAGTATTTAAAATGTGTATCATGAATGCAAATTAATGTAAAATATTTCACCTGGAAAGAATAAAATAAAATGTTACAACAAATCACCTCCTCAGATTAAATATGTACGAAATCTCAAAATAATTTAAATTCATTAAATTAATTTACAGAAATTACGTTTTAAACAATAATAAAAAAAGAATAATTTCACCCTTACTAACATTTCAATTTGTATTTAACATTTAGAAAACTTGGTAAAATGTACATGTTAAATTTTGAATAAAAAAAATAATTAAAAGTTGAATTCACTTTTTAGTTACTTTAATTTTTAAAGAAATCAATACTTATATTTAATGTTTTAATCAATAATATAAATATCTAAATATAATATATATTGAGATATAATATATATCTATATATCGATATCTATCTATATCTATATACATATGTATATATATATGTACATACTGCTTATCGTGAACAAGACCATGTATATATCTTCACTGGAAAAACAAAGGTTGCAGGGACATTATAGTTAGGTTCTGAATTTACTCAAACAAAACTATAGAAATTCAGCAGTTAGAGCTAGAGTTCTTTCAAGTAACTCGCACCCTAGTGTAACTATAACTCATGCCCTCGCCAAGCACAGTTGTGTCATCAATAATTTTATAGCAAATGTTGCAGTGAGAATATGAAAGATGGCATAGAAGATGTCATCAAGGATATAATATGTGGAGTACTTAGCGGTGCATGGTGAAGGTGCGAGTTATAGCTATTTTAGTGCACGAGTTATAGTTACTTAAAAGAACTCTAACCATAACTGCTGTATTTCTATAATTTTGTACAAGTAAGTTCAGAACCTAACTGTAATGTCCCTGTAACCTTTGGCTTTTTCAGTGAATTTCTGTGGTGTTTTCAACATATAGGAAGTTGGTCGTAGGCCAACCCCCTATAAGCACCCAACTTTGCACCATGCACAGCTTTCACCCGTGCACAGTAGGAGTTACCCATAAGGGCTGGCCTGCAGCCAGGCCCTGCGGCCAACCTCCCTTACCACCCAAACCACTGCTGCGCACAGCCTTTTGGCCAAGCATGGCGGAAGTTGGCTGCGGCCTCTCTGAGTGTGAGAATAGGTGTGAGAGGCTGTATATGGGGGTGAGAGTGGATGTCAGAGGGTTTGTCCGGATGTGAGAGTGCGTACATCAGTGTTTTAGTGTGTACGTCAGTATGTGCGCGGGTCTGTGAGTGGGTGCATGGGAGTGTGAGTGGGTCTGTGAGTGGGTGTTTTGACAGTCTGGGTTGGTGTATGACTGGGTGCGTAACTGTCTGAGTGAGTTTGTGAGTGGGTGCATGAGGGTCTGAGTGGGGCTTTAAGTGAGTGCATGAGGGTCTGAGTGGGGCTTTAAGTGAGTGCATGAGGGTCTGAGTGGGTCTGTGAGTGGGTGAGTGAGTGGGTCTGTGAGTGGTTGCATGAGTGTCTGAGTGGGCCTGTGAGTGGGTGCGTAAGTGTCTGAGTGGGTGTGTTAGTGGGAGAAATTGATTAAAAGAGAAATAGAACGAGAGCAAGAAAGTGAGAGGGAGAGAGAGAGCGATTTATTTAGGCTTTGATGTCTGATATACTTAGAATGAGATATTTGTGTACAATTTAAAATAAAAATTGTATCTGTCATTTTAAAACTATATAATAATTTGTAATTTATAAAATATAAATAAAAGAGGGAAACGGGTCCAGGGGGAGCGGTGAAAGGCTTTTGTCATTTTACAGCTTGGCAAGGATGGCACTGGGCCAGTCCTATGCTTAAAGAATTTGCTGTACAAATGGCAAAAGACTTTGTCACTTTCTAGCTTTGCGTGCATGGCACTGTGTCAATCCTCTGTTTAAAATCTTTGCATATGTGTGTGTGTATACATATATATATATATGTATATATATATATATATATATATATATATGTATATATATATATGTATATATATGTATATATATATATATATATATATATAATATATTCTACTTTCGGAAAGGAAGTTATAGTTAGAACCTAGGGACAGATTGAGAGAATTGGGCTGTTTGCAACTCAAACAAAACCATAGAAATTCAGCAGTTAGAGCTAGAGTTCTTTCAAGTAACTCGCGCCCTAGTGTAACTATAACTCATGCCCTCGCCAAGCACAGTTGTGTCATCAATAATTTTATTGCAAATGTTGCAGTGAGAATATGAAAGATGGCATAGAAGATGTCATCAAGGATATAATATGTGGAGTACTTAGCGGTGCATGGTGAAGGTGCAAGTTATAGCTATTTTAGTGCACGAGTTATAGTTACTTAAAAGAACTCTAACCATAACTGCTGTATTTCTATAATTTTGTACAAGTAAGTTCAGAACCTAACTGTAATGTCCCTGTAACCTTTGGCTTTTTCAGTGAATTTCTGTGGTGTTTTCAACATATACGAAGTTTGTCATAGGCCAACCCCCTATAAGCACCCAACCTTGCACCATGCACAGCTTTCACCCGTGCACAGTAGGAGTTACCCATAAGGGCTGGCCTGCAGCCAGGCCCTGCGGCCAACCTCCCTTACCACCCAAACCACTGCTGCGCACAGCCTTTTGGCCAAGCATGGCGGAAGTTGGCTGCGGCCTCTCTGAGTGTGAGAATAGGTGTGAGAGGCTGTATCTGGGGGTGAGAGTGGATGTCAGAGGGTTTGTCCGGATGTGAGAGAGCGTACATCAGTGTTTTAGTGTGTACGTCAGTATGTGCGCGGGTCTGTGAGTGGGTGCATGAGAGTGTCAGTGGGTCTGTGAGTGGGTGTTTTGACAGTCTGAGTGGGTGTATGAGTGGGTGCATAACTGTCTGAGTGTGTTTGTGAGTGGGAGCATGAGGGTCTGAGTATAGGGGCTTTAAGTGAGTGCATGAGGGTCTGAGTGGGTCTGTGAGTGGGTGAGTGAGTGGGTCTGTGAGTGGTTGCATGAGTGTCTGAGTGGGCCTGTGAGTGGGTGCGTAAGTGTCTGAGTGGGTGTGTTAGTGGGAGAAATTGATTAAAAGAGAAATAGAACCAGAGGAAGAAAGTGAGAGGGAGAGAGAGAGAGATTTTTTTAGGCTTTGATGTCTGATATACTTAGAATGAGATATTTGTGTACAATTTAAAATAAAAATTGTATCTGTCATTTTAAAACTATATAATAATTTGTAATTTATAAAATTTAAAAAAAGAGGGAAACGGGTCCAGGGGGAGCGGTGAAAGGCTTTTGTCATTTTACAGCTTGGCAAGGATGGCACTGGGCCAGTCCTATGCTTAAAGAATTTGCTGTACAAATGGCAAAAGACTTTGGCGGTCATTCCGACCCGGGGACCGCGGGAGCACCGCCAACAGGCTGGCGGTGCTCCCAAGGGCATTCTGACCGCGGCGGTACAGCCGCGGTCAGAAACGGAAAACCGGCGGTGTACCGCCGGTTTTCCGCTGCCCTGGGGAATCCTCCATGGCGACGCAGCTTGCTGCGCCGCCATGGGGATTCCGACCCCCATACCGCCATCCTGTTCCTGGCGGTTTTGGCCGCCAGGAACAGGATGGCGGTATGGGGTGCCGTGGGGCCCCTGGGGGCCCCTGCAGTGCCCATGCCAATGGAATGGGCACTGCAAGGGCCCCCGTAACAGGGCCCCACCAAGATTTTCAGTGTCTGCCATGCAGACACTGAAAATCGCGACGGGTGCAACTGCACCCGTCGCACCCCTTCCACTCCGCCGGCTCCATTCGGAGCCGGCATCCTTGTGGAAGGGTGTTTCCCGCTGGGCTGGCGGGCGGCCTTCTGGCGGTCGCCCGCCAGCCCAGCGGGAAACCCAGAATACCCGCAGCGGTCTTATGACCGCGCAGCGGTATTCTAGCGGCGCTACCGGCCCTGCAGTTACCGCGGCCGGCGGGAGTCAGAATGACCCCCTTTGTCACTTTCTAGCTTTGCGTGCATGGCACTGTGTCAATCCTATGCTTAAAATCTTTGCATATGTGTGTGTGTGTATATATATATATATATATATATATATATATATATGTATGTATATGTATATATATATATATATATATATATATATATATATATATATATATAATATATTCTACTTTCGGAAAGGAAGTTATAGTTAGAACCTAGGGACAGATTGAGAGAATTGGGCTGTTTGCAACAAAAAAAAAGCATTTTGTTATGTACAAACCCTAATTTCCGATTCAGTCATCTATTTACCGAATCACAAAATCGATTTGTGAGTCGCTATTTCAAAGAGACATGTCAAGGGTTTACCTTCCAAATAGCGCGTAACAGGGGGATGTATGATTCTTTTGTGATCGCAATTGTGGTTGCAAAACAATTGCAGTTACCACCAATTTAAAAGTGGTGGTATCCCATTTGCAAACGGGAATGGGTCCCCAGTGGACCCCTTCCCCTTTGTGAATGGATGTAAAAATATTGTTTCAGAGCAGGCCTTAATCCCACAGAACACTACTACTCTGAAAAAATGAATCTAAAAACATTCCATCTTTCTTTTTGAAATGCATCCTGCTTTCTTTTTAGGAAAACAGCTACATTAAAAAAACTGCCTTATTTAAAAAGTAGTCTCAGGCATGGAGGTCTGCTGTCTCCAGCAGGCCATCATCCCTGGGAGTGCAGCTATTCCCAATGGGGTCGCAAATTGCGACCTACCTCATTAATAGTGATGAGGTAGGTCATTTGCGACCTCATTGGGAATATCACGAACAGTGTGAGTTACACTATTCTCCATTTTGGTTTTGCAGCTCGCAATTTGCGACTCGTAAATGAGGCGCAAATTGCTAGTTGCAAAACTTGCATTTTCCATCTGGCTCCTAGTTCCTATAGGTAAAACAAACTAAACCAAATCAGAGTGTTATAGGGATGTTATAGTCAGGTTCAAATTCTGCATGCACAAAACCGTAGAAAGTCAGCTGTTATACTGAGAGTTATTTCAAGTAACTATAACTTGTGCCCTAAGTAACTATAACTTGCCCCCTTGCCTCTCGAAATTCTATGGATTTGTGCATGAAAAATCTATATTGTCCCTGGAACATCTGCTTTTTTTGTGAATTTCAAAGGTTTTTTATTCTATTTCCTAAATATAACATCCCTGTAACCTTTTGTTTTTTTCAGTGAATTTCTAGGGCTTTTTAATGTTAAGTAAGAAGCCCATAGCAATGTACTGAACGGGAGTTGGATGAAGGGCCTGGCCTGGCATTGTGCTGTCCCCACCAAAGCTTGCTGCTCCTGCCTCCCGTCCTTGCCATGTATTGTCTATGCACCTGCTCACTCATTACAGCCCTGTGTGGTCATTGTTCTGTGTTGGACTTTTCATCATTGGCGTGGTCTCCATTAACTTTTTGCCTCAGTTTCCCAGGTTGTTGATGTGTGCTGGACTCTGTTTTTGCTGTTTTTGTTACTCTGGGTACTTTAAAACTGCTAACCAGTGGTAAAGTGCAAGTGCTCCTTAACAATATGTGTATGTAAGTGGTTCATCCATGATTGGCAAATTTGATTTACTAGTAAGTCCCTAGTATAGTGCACTAGAGGTGCCCGGGGCCTGTAAATCAAATGCTACTAGTGGGCCTACAGCACTGGTTGTGCCACCCACATGAGTAGCTCTGTAATCATGTCTCAGACCTGCCACTGCAGTGTCTGTGTGTGCAGTTTTAACTGTAAATTCGATGTGGCAAGTGTATCCACGTTCCCTTTTGTTACACTTAAGGCACCACTAAGGTAGGCCCTAGGTAGCCCGAAGGTGCAGGGTGCAGTGTATGGTTAAGGTAGGACATATAGGTGGTCATTACAACCCTGGCAGTCGGTGTTAAAGTGGCGGTGAGACCGCCAACAGGCCAGCAAAAAAAAAATTGAATTGCGACCGTGGGGGAAACCGCCAACAAAAATAGCCACTTTAACACTCCGACCGCCAAGGCGGTACAAAAAAACAGCGCAGCGGTCACCGCCAACAGACAGGCGGAGGACAATGTACTGCCCACCCTATCACAACTTACCAATCCGCCACCTTTTCCAGGGCGGATTCACCACGAACAAAAACACGGCGGAAACAGGACTTCAAAGGGAAAACGCTCACCTCTACATACCCCACGAGGAACCAGGACGCCATGGAACCAGAGCTTCACATTTTCCATTCCCTTATCTTCTTGCTCCTCTACCAGGAGCACAAACGCCGGTGGCAAAGACCACGGTGAGTAATGCACCTATGACACAGGGGAGGTGGGAGGGAAAAACCAGGGACACATACACGCAACACGCAACACCCCCACCCCCACCCTCACCCACGACAACACACACACTAATACAGCATGATACATTACAGTTACACCCCCCAACCCCCCGGAAGAATGCAAACACAAAAGCAAATGAGTTTAACCATTGTAATATATTAAAATCCAGTAAGCAAAAATATCTATACACTCCATTGATGTCCGTGGAACACTGGGCCCACACTGTTTGGGCGAGGCCCACACTCAATAACCAAACATGACGGAGAGGACACTGCAGGGGCATCAGATAGCAATAAAACAGTCACCTCAGGGGGAAGGGAAAGGGGGGGCACCTCAGCCGGTTGAGTACCAGACGTCAAATCCACGAGGGGGCCACATACCCACTGTTCAATCCTGGGGAGTGCAAAGCCACAGTCTCTCAAGTTTCTACAGTGGGTGGGTTGCCCACTGTTCAATCCTGGGAAGTGCAAAGCCACAGTCTCTCAAGTCTCTACAGTGGTGGGTTACCCACTGTTCAGTCCTGGGGAGTGCAAAGCCACCGTCTCACAAGTGGATAACAGTCTCTACTGGTTCTGGAGGGGGCTTTGTGCCCAGAGTGCTTCATCCTGCCAAGGACTGTGTGAGTGGATGTGATACTCCACTGGTTCTGGAGGGGGCTTTGTGCCCAGAGTGCTTCATCCTGCCAAGGACTGTGTGAGTGGATGTGATACTTCACTGGTTCTGGAGGGGGCTTTGTGCACAGAGTGTTTCATCCTGCCAAGGACTGTGTGAGTGAATGTGATACTCCACTGGTTCTGGAGGGGGCTTTGTGCACAGAGTGCTTCATCCTGCTCGTGGCAGACTCAGTAGCGTCAGTGCCCTTGGCGCTCATGGGCCAGCGGTGCTTGTGGCGGCGGTGTCCTGTTCAGCGGTGCTTGTGGCGGAGGTGCCCTGTTCAGCGGTGTTTGTGGCGGCGGTGTCCTTGGAAGAGGTGCCTGTGGCAGAGGTGTCCTGTTCAGCAGTGCTTGTGGCGGCGGAGTCCTGTTCAGTGGTCCTGTCTGGGCCAGCGGGGCTGGTGCTGGCGGTCCTATCTGGGCCTGCGGGGCTGGTGCTGGTGGTCCTGTCTGGCCCAGCGGGGCTGGTGCTGGCGGTCCTGTCTGGCCCAGCGGGGCTGGTGCTGGCGGTCCTGTCTGGCCCAGCGGGGCTGATGGCGGTGGCCTCCTGGGCAGCGGGGATGATGGTGGTGGCCTCCTGGCCAGCGGGGCTGATGGCTGTGGCCTCCTGGGCAGCGGGGCTGATGGCGGTGGCCTCCTGGGCAGCGGGGATGATGGCGGTGGCCTCCTGGGCAGCGGGGATGATGGCGGTCTTCTCCGCCGTGCTGCTCTTCCCAGACTTGCTGGGTTTCTTGTGCCCCTTCCCCACCTTGGAAGGTGTCGCAGCTGACTCCACACTCCCACCTGTACCCCTGGGAGCGGCTTTGGTGGCTGGAGTCTTCCCCCCTCCCACCAGGCACTGGCCAACTTTTGATGCTTGACAGGTGGGGGACTGTCCATGCTGCCCTGCTGCCTGGTGCACTCCAGAATCTGGTGACTACTGGCACCACTGGAAACGGAGATGTTGTGGCTGAGGTGCTAGGTTGGTACCTGGAGAGTCGGGCCCTAGGAGACTGACGGGTGGGGGAGGTGAGGGAAAGAGGTCAAGGGTGGACAGGAAAAGTTTCTTGGGAACACTGGGACGGGTAGCTGGAGGGGGTTTGGGAGTGGAGGGAGAGGTTGTGGTTGTAGGAGGTGTACGTTTGGTGACTTTGGGTGAAGGTGCATGCGCTGGAGGCTGTTGTGAGGTGGATGGCTGTTGGGTGGGTGTGTGCCTGCGTTTGTGTATCTTGGGAGGTGGCGTCACAGACACACTGGGAGAGGACACAGTGGACGGGTGACTGCACGTGAGCGGGGTGTGGTGGTGTGTGTGCTGGTGATGGAAGTAGTGGCTGTAGATGTAGTGCATGCAGGTGTGAGTGGAGACGAGACTGGGAGGGAGGAGGGAGACCAGGACGAGGGACACACAGTGGAGGCAGTGGATGCTGGTGTGTCTGCATGTGTGTGAAGCTTGCATGAGTGCCTGTGGGATGTGTGGTGCTTATGTTTGCCTGAGCTTCCTTTGTGTGTTGAGGTGTGTGCATGCTGGTCTGATGGTGTGCTTGGGGTAGGCTGAGGTACAGGGGTGTGGGTCTGGGTGGAGGAAGTTGGAGGGGGGAGGCAAGAGACAGGGACAATAGCTGCCATCAGTGCTGAGGCCAGAGTCTGAAAAGCTCGCTGAAGGGCTACCTGACCAGAATGAATGCCCTCCAGGAATGCATTTGTTTGTTGCAACTGCCTCTCTACACCCTGGATGGCATTCAAAATGGTAGACTGCCTAACAGTGAGGGACCTGAGGAGGTCAATGGCCTCCTCACTGAGGGCAGCAGGGGTGACTGGGGCAGGGCCTGAGGTGCCTGGCGCGAAGGTGATGCCCACCCTCCTGGGTGAGCGGGCATGGGGCAAAGGCTGAGGGGCTCCTGGGAGGGCGGTGCTTGCAGGGGGGCGTGGTGGCTGTACCTGTAGATGCAGGGGGCACAGATGTGGCCGCCACCACAAGGGAGCTCCCCTCAGAGGACGAGTCCGTATCACTGGTGTCAGCTCCTGTCCCCGCCGTGGAGCTCCCCTCGCCGTCCGTCCCACTGGTGAATTCCGAGTCCGTAGTCTCGCCCTCCAGGGCCATGTGGGATGCAGCTCCCTCCTGCTCCGGTGCCACTGCTCCTCCGCCTGATGATGCTAATGCACACAAGAACAGGGAAACCACACAAAGGGGGGGGCGACAGAAGAAAGACATGTTGAGTGCATGCATTACTGCAACCGTTGGCGGACAAGACAGACACATAAGCCCCCTGCACTACGCCGCGCACTTGGGGTCCACTGTTCAATCCCTGGGACATGGCCTACAAGGCTATGGCCGACATTTGCACACATGGATGTCACAGGAGCCTGACTAGGTGTAGTTGGCACTGTACACAGTTGGGGTGGGGTGCCACAGGGTCCGCCAGAAGAAGGGGACCTAACTAGCACACTCGCCCTGGCCTAGCGGAACCCACAGCCCACCTCCCCCACCCAGACACCTCCACTGCGTGCTGAATCAGCTGAATGAGAGTTACTCACCCCCTTGTGGCTGTTGTGATGCCCTCAAGCGCCCATCCAACTCCGGGTACGCCACCACAAGGATCCTGAACATCAGGGGGGTCATGGTGCGACGGCCCCCCCTCCCACGTTGGGGGGCCATCCCCAGCTGGGCCTCCGCCGTCTTCTTGCTCCAGCAGCGAATGTCCTCCCATCTCTTACGGCAGTGGGTGCTCGTCTGTGATAGACCCCCAGGGTCCGGACGTCCTTGGCGATGGCACGCCAGATGTCCTTCTTCTGGTGGGTGCTGACATACATGAATTGTACAGGGAAAAAAGAAAAGTTATTACCAACAGCACCGTCACAGTCATTGGCCCCCATCCCTACCCTTGCCATGTGGCACATGCACTCACCGTCGTTTCATGCACGCCTCAATCTCCCCCCCCATCTTTCATCTACCCCACTCCACACTGGCATAGCCCATACAGCATGCTCCCAGTGTACTTACCTTTTTGTCTGGAGGACCGTAGAGTAGAGTGTACTGGGGGAGGACCCCATCCACGAGTTTCTCCAACTCCTCCATGGTGAAGGCAGGGGCCCTTTCCCCAGACGCACGAGCCATTGTCTCTTCCAGACTGAGGTCACAGCAGCAGTGTAGGTCCTCTCCTGTCGAAGATCAGGTATCAAGTGATTGAACAGATAGAAAATGGAGGTCACGTCCGCGGTGGTGCGTACCGTCACCACCGGCGTACATTGTCATTGGCTCCTGGGACCCATAGGGTCTAATGTTAACCAATGCAGAATTGCACCGCGGTCTTCGACCACCTACAGCGACGGTGTACCATGCCAGCGCAGTTACCTCACATCCCATTGTCCCACTTTACAGGTCAGGCAGCCGCCATTTCAGGGGCCCACATGGCTTAATTTTTAACTATGTCACACATACCTAGGCCTTGCCTCAACACTCATACATGCAAATTTCGGATTATGAATCGTGTTCTGTGTAAGCTGTGGGTACGTACCTCTGAGTTGGTTGACTCTGTGCTCGCTGTTGTCCTTCATAGGTACCGTCCGCTGGGACATGTGAGGAGATGGCGGCATCCCTTGGTGTACCGACCGTTGGTGGACCTGTCGACAATGGAGAAAAGACATGTGATCATCACCTACAGGCTTGATCGTGCCACAATCCTGGAACTCTGTGCCCAGTTTGAGTCAGATCTGATATCAGCTATCCGCCATCCCACGGGAATCCCCCTTCTAGTGCAGGTGCTGTCAGTACTCCATTTCCTTGCAAGTGGGTCATTTCAATCAACAGTGGCCATAGCATCAGGGATGTCCCAGCCTATGTTTTCTAACGTGTTGTCCAGAGTGTTCTCTGCCCTGCTGAAACACATGCGGAGCTACATCGTTTTCCCTCAGGTGGAGGATTTGCCTACAGTGACAGGTGATTTCTATGCCCTGGGATATATCCCCAACATCATTGGTGCCATTGATGGGACACATTTGGCTTTGGTACCCCCCGCAGAAGTGAACAGGTGTACAGAAACTGGAAGAGTTATCATTCGATGAATGTGCAGATGGTGTGTTTGGCAGACCAGTATATCTCCCATGTGAATGCCAAATTCCCTGGCTCAGTGCATGGCGCTTACATCCTGCGCAATAGCAGCATCCCTTATGTGATGGGTCAACTCCAAAGGCACCGTGTGTGGCTATTAGGTGAGCACCTGGAAGCAAGTCAGTGGGAATGGTTGTCTGGGTCTGGGGATATCTCTACAGGTTAGTGTGTGTCTAACAGTTGTCCCTCGCCATTTGCAGGTGACTCTGGTTACCCCAACCTGTCATGGCTACTGAACCCAGTGAGGAATCCCAGGACAAGGGCTGAGGAACGCTACAATGAGGCCCATGGGCGAACTCGGAGGATTATAGAGCGGACCTTCGGCCTCCTGAAGGCCAGGTTCAGGTGCCTCCATATGACAGGTGGATCCCTATTCTACTCACCAAAGAAGGTGTGCCAGATCATCGTGGCATGCTGTATGCTTCACAACTTAGCTTTGCGACAACAGGTGCCTTTTCTGCAGGAAGATGGTCCAGATGGAGGTGTTGTGGCAGCTGTGGAGCCTGTGGACAGTGAAGACGAGGAAGCAGAAGAAGAGGACATCGACAAGAGGAAATCGGTGATGCTGCAATACTTCCAGTGAGACACAGGTAAGAATACAAACCTACCTACTAAATGTACTTTAACACTACTACCTCTCTACTGTCTGTCGTTTTCACCCAGTGTATGGTCACTTTCCTTTACGATTTCACAGATGTGGGTCCCACTGTGTGGCATCTGCTTTGTTTCCTCATGGACTAGAGCTGTGTGACATAGGTATGTTGACATTACAATTGATAGAGCATTTTGACACTGTAATTGCTAATACACTATTTCAAAATCACAGACAGACTCCAGATTGTTTTGTGCTTTAAGGGTGTTTATTTAAGTGCTCAATATTGGAGGGTGCTGTAAAATGGTGAGGGGTGATGGTGGAGGAATGTCCATGGCAGAGTCCAGTCTATTAGTCTCACAGGTGCATTGCCCAAATGGGCATAGGAAGTCGAACTGGGGCAGTTTGAGGATGGACAGGGTGACAAGGTGGGACAAAAGGATGACATTCAGGGCGGTCTCATTTCTTGGCGGGGTCTTGGCATCATCCTCTGTCTTTGTCCTGGATCTCAGGGACCGTTTGCGGGGTGGTTCTCCCTCTGCAGGGGGTGGGGTGCTGGTGTGGTGGTCCTGTGGCGGTGCCTCCTGTCCACTAGCGCCGGCGGAGGTGGTGGGCAGTTTATCGTCCAGGCTAGTGTCAGGGGCCCCTTGTACCACAGTGTCCCTCCTGGTGTTGAAGACTTCCTTCAGCACCCCTACGATGATGCCCAGGGTGGAATTGATGGATCTGAGTTCCTCCCTGAAGCCCAAGTACTGTTCCTCCTGCAGCCACTGGGCCTCCTGAAACTTGGTCAGTACCGTTGCCATCGTCTCCTGGGAATGGTGGTATGCTCCCATGATGTTGGAGAGGGCCTCGTGAGAGTGGGTTTCCTGGGCCTGTCCTCCCCCTGTCGCACAGCAGCCCTCCCAGTTCCCCTGTGTTCCTGGGCCTCTGCCCCTGGACTGTGTGCCCACTGCCACTGCCCCCAGGTCCCTGTTGTTGTTGGGGCGGTGGGTTAGCCTGGGTTCCCTGTAGTGCTGGACACACTGCTGATTGACGTGTCCTGGGGACAGAGGTATGAGCCCGCTGGGTGGGTGCTGTGCTGGTGTTTCCAGAGGGGGAAGCTCTGTGGTGGCCTGTGACTGTGTCAGGGGAACCGACTGTCCCCAGGTCCCAGATGGGCCGGGCTGGTCATCTAGACCAGTTGGACAGAGCTGCTGTCATCACTGTGGACCTCTTCTGTTGGTGGTGTGGACATGTGTGGACCTTCCTGTCCGGTGATGTTGGGTAGGGGTCCTGCAGGGGTATAAAAGGATGTTTATTGCATTTGTGTGTACCATGGTGTGCAATGGGTGGGTGACCGTGTACCCCAGTGCTTGCATTCCTGTGTGGGACCTTGTGTGATGGTGGTTTAGGGGGGTGTATGGTATGGGCAGTGGCCTTGCTTTGGTGATGGGTGTCCATGCTTTGTTGTTGCATGCAGGGCTTGGTGTTTGTGATATTGGGACATTTGTGAGGAGTTGGAGTGATGGGGTGAGGGCGAGGGTGGGGGTATGTGATAGCATGCAGGTAGGGTGGGGGATATAGTAGTAAAGCATTGCCTTACCAGAGTCCATTCCTCCATCTACTCCTGTGAGGCCCTCAGGATGCAGAATCGCCAAGACTTGCTCCTCCCATGTTGTTAGTTGTGGGGGAGGAGGTGGGGGTCCGCCGCCAGTCCACTGAACCGCAAGGTGGTGTCTTGAGACCACGGAACGCACCTTCCCCGTAGGTCATTCCACCTCTTCCTGATGTCATCCCGATTTCTTGGGTGTTGTCCCACTGTGTTGACCCTGTCCACTATTCTTCGCCATAGCTCCATCTTCCTAGCTATGGAGGTGTGATGCAAATGTGATCCGAATAGCTGTGGCTCTACCCGGACGATTTCCTCCACCAGGACCCTTTGCTCCTCCTCAGAGAAACTGGGGTGTCTTTGCCATGCCATGGGGTGGTATGGTTGATGTGTGGGGTGGTGAGTGTAGTGATAAGTGGGGTGAGATTTAGTGGTGTGTTGTGTGAGATGCGTGGAAGTTATCTGGGTGATGGTATTGTGTGCCTGTGGATGCTTGGTAGTAGTTTGTAGTGTCTCTCTCTGGCCTTCTTTCGGTATTTTGGTCATAGGGGGTTGTGGGTGATGTGGGTGTCTGTTTTATATTGTAATGGGTGTGTGGGAGTGGTGTGTGTATGTGTATCAGGTGTGGGTATTTTGATTTGTCCAATGTGGCTGTGTTTTGTAAGAGTGTGTGTATTTTTAGCGCGGCGGTGTGTACCGCCAATGGAATACCGCTGTTGAAACACCGCCTCGTGGATTCGTGGGTCGTGATAGTGTGGGCGTATTTCTGTTCGCGTGACGGTGGAGGTTTTGTTTTCGCCAGTTTATCACTGACCTTTGGTGTGGCGGACTTGTGTGGGTGTCTCAATTTTGGCAGATTCCGAGCAGTGGGTCATAATGACCGTGGCGGAATTCCGCTGCCGCGACGGTGTGTTGGCGGTCTTGTGCACGGCAGTAAGGGCTTTTGCCACCAATGTTGTAATGAGGGCCATAGTAGTGTGTTTTACATGTCTTGACAGTAAAATATTGCTAAATTTGATTTTCACTGTTGCAAGGCCTGTCCCTCTCATATGTTAACACGGGGGTTACCTTTAAATATGATTAAAGTGTAGATTCCCTTTGGGAGAGGATGGACATGTGGAGTTTGGGGTCTCTGAGCTCACAATAAAAAAAAAACATCTATTAATATAGTTGATATTAAGATTGTGTGTTTGAAAATTCCACTTTTAGAAAGTGAGCATTTTCTTGCTTATATCATTTCTGTGACTCTGCCTGTTTGTGGATTCCCTGTCTGGGTCAGTTTGACAATTGGGCTGGTTGCACCTCACACTAGACAGTGACACAAAGTGAGCTGGGGTGTAGTCTGCATTTCCAGATGAGCCATATGTGCTAGGAGGGTGGGTAGGAGTGATCACTCACACCTGAAAGGGCTGTGCCTGCCCTCACACAATGCAGTCTCCAACCCCCTGGTAAGTGTCTGAGGCCTGGCCTGAGCAAGGCAGGATTTTACATTCAAAAGAGACTATGCTTTGCAGTAGGCCTACTTCAAAAGGAGAAAATGGGTATAAGAAGGGCACCCAAAACCACAGACTAAAGAACACATCTGGAAACCAAGAGGAACCTCTGCCTAGAGAACAGCTGAAGAACTGAGGAAGAAGAGCTGCCCTGCCTGTGACTGTGCTTTGTGGAGCTATCCTGCAGTAGCTGCTTCTGCCAGAGTAATAGGGCAAAGACTGCACTTTGTGTGCCTTCCCTCTTGTGAAGATCTCCAAGGGCTTGATTTAGAGCTTGCCTCCTGTTGTTTAAAGTCTCGGGGACAGCAAAGACTTCTCTCTGCCAGCACCTGGAGTCTCTGGAGAGACTCCTACTCTGCCCTGTGGTGCCCATCCAGTTCCTGGGACCCTGAAAGGAGAAGCTGGCATCCTAAGATGAAAAATCCATGCACAGAAAGCCATGCGGGGAAAAGATTGACGCGACTCCGATCTGGGCTGAAAAATCGGCGTGCCGCCGGCATCACTGCTGAAAATTTACGCTCGCCTGCATCACGATCGGAAGATTGACGCACAGAGCTGGGGAAACGACGCGCAGCATCGCTGACGGAGGCTGGTGAGATCGTAACCTGCTCTGTCTGGTTTTCAGATCATGATTCGGCTGAATTTCCGACATAAGCACCGCTGGGCATGTAAAAACAACGCAAGGCCTGCCCGGACCCAAGAGTGCTGACCGGATTGATGCAACGCTCTCCTGCAGAGAGAAGAAACTACACGCCCCAACCCAACGAAAGGAGAAACAACACAAGGTCTCGCTCATGAGTGAAATCAATGCACCACAAGCCCTTTTTGACACACACTCACCCGTGCTGGGTTATTTTTTACACTCCTAAGGTACATTTTCACGCTAACAGCGTTAGTGTGTGTTTAAAACTACATGAAGACTCTTTTTGCCTTTTAATTGATAACTTGACTTGTGTATTGTGGATTTTTGTTGTTTTGGTCTTGTTTTGTTTAGAAACATATTTTCTATTTTTCTAAGCCTGTGTTGTGTCATTTTGGAGTGTTTTCATTAGGTTACTGTATGGGTTGGTACAAATACTTTACACCAGCACTCTGAAGTTAAGCCTACTGCTCGTGCCAAGCTACCAAGGGGGTAAGCAGGGGTTAGCTGAGGGTGATTCTCTTTTTACCCTGACTAGAGTGATGGTCCTTGCTTGGACAGGGGGTAACCTGACTGCCAACCACAGACCCAATTTCTAACATTCTGCCACTGCCTTTACCACCTGCTCGGAACAGTTAGCTTCACCTCCTCCCTACCCTCTGTTGACCAAGTATATGCACCAGCACCCCCCCGGCTGCCCTGCATGGTCTGATATGCTTCCACTGCCCCTTACTCCTGCTCTTCATGGTCTAATATGTTACAACTGTCCCTCCTGGCTGTCCTGTGTGGTCAGCTTGCTGCCCTTGCCTCATTCTCCTCTGTTCTCTGTTGTCTATGCGCATGGCCATGTCCCCTCCCTATTGCTTTCCACGGTCCGTTGTGCTGCACTGCCGTCCCACTTGCCCTGTGTGGTGTGTTGTGCTGCTGAAACCCCTGACGCATGCCCTATAAGGTCAGTTTCATGCCCCTGCCCATCTCCACTCTGCTCTCTGTCATCCCAGTCCATGTCCCTAAAACATTCCTTCTGCCCTTTGTGATCCAATGTACCATACTTGTCAAACTTTTGATTGTGGTGAAAGGGAGATTTTGAATAAAAACACCTGGGAAATTGATTTTCCTTATTGACTTCCACTGAAAAGAAGGAGATTTTAGGCAGGAATCAGATAAATAAAGCCCTTTTGGGCTTAAAAACATTGAGAGTCTCATGTCTGAGTTGGGTCTGTTAGCATGTATGGTTGTACTGCCACTGCCTCTTGCTTATGCGATCAATGGTTTGTTGCATTGCCACAGCCTCTCTTGCCTGTCCTGCATCCTGTCCAGCATGGTCAACTTGTTGCTTCTGCACCCTCCTCCCTACCCTCAATTATCTGAGTCAGTGCCCCTCACCTCTTCCTCCCCACATTATTCTAATGAACAACTAGACTGACTATGTAATATTTCTATTTTGGGAGTTGGTAACTTGTTACCGACTAGCAAAACAGGGATTGCGAATCACTATTACGAAGGGGCAAACTAAGGGTGTCCCTTCCTAATAGCGAGTCGCAGGGCCTTGTATGACTGTTTTGCGGCCATGAATGTGGTTCCAAACCATTCTCAGTTATCACCACCTTCAAGTTGGTGGTAAAACCTTCGCAAAAGGGACGGTGTCCCCAAGGGACCCCTTCCTCTTTGTGAATGGTAGCAAAAAAAAATTTAAGAGCAGGCGGTGGTCGCATTGACCATTGCCTACGCTTACAAAATAAAAAGAGGAAAACGAGTTGCGCTTGAAAAACAAACAAATTGCTTTATTTAAAAGCAATCAAAGACATGGTGGTCTGCTACCCCCAGAAGGCCACCATCCCTGTGATGTTTGGCCATTCCCAGTGGGGTCGCACATTGTGACCTACCTCAGTAATATAAATGAGGTGGGTCATTTGCGACCCCAATGGGAATTGCTAAATATGTATGAGACACATTTGAACATTTCTATATGCGAGTCTCTAACTGCCACTCGCAAAAAGTCACAATTAGAGACTCGCAAATTGAAATGGACATACATCTGTCCCTAAGTGTTTCGCATACTTCTGTTGTTGAGCTATACCTGGGCTACCTGGGCTACATTTGGGTGATATACATGCTACAATTTTTCCCTGGTGGCCATCTTGGGAGACTTATTTGTCATAAGCTCCCTAATGTACTCACTTACTGCAGTATGTTTAGTAGAAAATGCATTTAGTTTTCCACTTTGATTCCATCAAAATGGCGTGCAGATGTACCACATTTTTGGCATAAATTCACAATATTAGTACTCTGCTGCAGAATGAAGCACACATAGAAAGAGCAAAACTCAATGGAGAAATGAAAGCATTTCTCCTCGTTGTGCCTACATCAACACCTATTGCATGCCCCATGCACACAAAGGGCTTAACGCCACATTGTAAATATGGAGCAGTGCATAGCACCACTGGAGCCTCACTAAAAGTGAGGCTCCGGTGGCGATAGTGCCTTGCAAATCTAGCCCTAATAATGTGACCATTGCTTGTGAAGGTGCTGTAAAAGCGAGGACTGAGTGGCTGTATCAGACACCATAAAGACTATTGTGGGAAGCGGAAGGTGAGTGACGAATTGCGACGGTACATATACATATATACATATATTACATGTATATACATATATATATATATATATATATATATATATATATATATATATATATATATATATAATATATATATATATATATATATATATATGAAAGAAAAGATGTCCTGATCTGCGTGTTACGGCGCACTTAATTCTCCGGTGGTGCTGGTTTGAGGCAGGACAACCATATTTTCAAAGAACAAGATTCTCTTTCTGTTTTAGCAAGAGAAAACCGCACTCTGTCGTTGTGCCAAAAATACCTTAACTTTTAATACATTAGTGAGATCATAAACAAACAAACAGGAATCCCCTGACGCGTTTCGGTCTCACCAGACCTTGTTCACAGGTGTTTCCTGTGTGCTAATTTCGGCGCTTAAAATAAAGTACTCCAAAGTAACAGAAAAAATACTCAAGTTACACCACTTATCAAGAGTTACTCCATAACATCACTAAATATATATACTTTAACAAAGAAAAATTAAACGTTTTTCTATATACATATTTACCAAATTGTAACAGTGTTTTGACTACAATCCAAGGTGTTTTTCACTGAGTTCCACATTGCATTCTGGTATATGTAGTTTAAAGCATTTCATTAAATCAAATTATTTTTAAATATATGTCATAAAATCTTGTTTCAGCGACTAATGGAGACTTCAAAACAATTTCTGAGGTGTGTTAACAAAATATAGGGGCCCTCATTAGTTTTTAATTTATATTCACATTGGATTCATATTCATGTATTGCATGTTACCTACAATAGCAAAATCCCCAAAGTTTCTTTTAAACAAGGCCCTCGCTAAATCCTGCACCTCTGATGGAAGAAAATTAATGTTTGGGTATTATTCCTTCGGTCAATTTATATTGATAGCACCAAAATTGTATGTCTATCTGACAAATGACAACGGGAAAGAAAGCATCTTATCAATTGGTGGAAATGACATAAAATAAATGAATGGCAACATCTTATGAGCTATGACAACTCTTATAGGTGTACAAATAACTCCTCATCCTGGTTTAAACCTAGCGGGGTGAGAGATCGGATATCAAGTATATGTCTGGATTCTAGTTGACGCAATTTCTTTTCTCTGTCACCACCGCGTTCTGATTTTAGTACCTGATCAATTACATAGAATGTCATGAGTTCCCACTTGCTATTATGTTTCTGTTCCATATGTCTCGCTGTTGCATAGCTCCTATCTATATTGATAGTTGCTCGAATATGTTCTAAAATTCACTTTTTAGTCTCACATATGGTACTGCCAACATATTTCAACCCACAAGGACATTCAATCACATATACTGTGAATCGACTTTTACAGTTCAAGTGCTTATGTATCACTCTCTCCATGCCAGTATTTGTTGAGTACTCTTTCTTATTCACCCCAATTTTACATGCCTTACAGCTGCTGCACTTCCAAAAGCCAGTTTTCTGTAACCAGTTTGCTTTTGTAGTTTGGAAATGGCTGTGCGATAATTTATCCCTTAAGTTTGCTGTTCTTCTGAAAGTCATTAATGGGTATTGTCCCATGATTTCCCCCACTATTGGGTCCATTTGTAAAATTGCCCAATGGTTTTCCAAGATTTTACGAACTTGTGTAGCACTCTGTGAGTATGTTGTTATGAACCTCAGCTGTTGTTGTTTGGCATGTTTAATGGCTTGGTTTCCTCCATGAATTAGTTGTTCTCTTGATGATTGTTTCACACGTTTCTGTGCCAGAGCTAAACACTTTTTCGGATATTGTCTTGCCAGGAATCTCTCCTCCGCTAATTTCAAGTGCTTCTCACACTCTTCCGGCTCTGAGCAGATTTTCTTTATTCGTAGAAATTCACCATAGGGAATGTTCCACTTTGTTCGTGGTGGGTGAAAACTGTTAGCATGTAATATGGAGTTCGTAGCTGTTATTTTCCTGTGCAATGAAGTCTGAATTGTCCCCTCTTTAACATAAATTTCTGTATCGAGAAATGTCACACGTGTTGCACTGATGTCGTAGGTGAAATTAAGTTTGGCTACATTAGAGTTCAAGATCTTAAAGTATTCATCAAATTCTGACTCAGTACCATCCCAGATAAGAAAAAGGTCATCAATAAACCTCAACCAAGTCACTACTTTTTGTTGGTAAATCTCGTTTTCTTCTGCCCAAGCTATTCGTTGTTCAAACCATCCCATCGTCAGATTCGCAAAATTGGGAGAAAAAGAACAACCCATTGCCGTGCCCTTAATTTGCAGATACAGTTGTTGGTTAAACAAAAAATAATTATTTGTTAGACAAATGTTAATCATTTCCAGAAGCATCTCATTGTGTTGATAAAAACGTATATTCCTTTGGTTGAGAAAAAATTTGCATGCCTGGATTCCTATTTGATGTTCAATGTTCGTGTACAGCGAAACTACATCCATTGTTACTAATTTATAGGTGTCCTGCCAAGGTATCCCTTCCAATTGTAACAGTAAGTCTCCTGTATCACGTAAATAGGAGTTCAAATTTCTTGCCAAGGGTGCTAGAAAGAAATCTATGTATTCTGACATAGGTTCTAATAGAGATGCTTTGGCTGATATTATAGGTCTACCTGGTGGATGTTGCAAATTTTTATGAATTTTAGGGAGGAAGTATATTGTTGGAGTTACAGGATGTTCCACTAACAAATATTTTGCCTCTACTTGATCAATGAGGCCTTGATCTTCCCACCTTAAGATACACGAATTTATCACCTCCTTCAGTTTTATTACTGGGTTCCCAGTAGCAAGTGCATAACAGGTTTTATCCGACAATTGCCACATCGCTTCTTTCACATAATCCTGTTTATTTTGTATTACAATGTTTCCACCTTTGTCCGCAGGTTTGATTTCAACCATTGTTTCCATCTGAAGTCTGTGCAACGCCTGTTTCTCTGGTATGGTTAAGTTCTCCTCTTTCTTATTCCAATTCTTTTTATAAAGATCATGAATGACCATCTCCGCAAATAAATCTATTTTATTCCCTGCTGGTAGTGCTGGGTAAAACTTGGAAGGTGGTCTTTTATCTGTCAGGCCCGCCCCAAGGGGTTTAACTATTTCAGTAACTTCCAATGGTTTGTTTCCCAGATCTAAATTCACCAGAGTCATCAACGTCTCTTTATCTCCCACAGTAAGGTCATACTCCTGTGTTGGTGGATCATTTTTCTCTTTCATTTTAGTTTCCGCAAAGGTTTTGGCAAGTTTGATTTTGCGTATATACTTATAAAAGTCTATGCGTGTTTGTACTAAATCCAAATCTGTAGAGGGACAGAATTGTAGCCCCTTTTTTAGGACAGATTCCTCCGATTGGGACATTTCTCTGGTGGAAAGATTAATAATATTTAGCTCTTGAAAGTTGCCGCTGTTTGAGCCCTGGTTTTTCTTTGTCTTCCCTCTTTGTCCCCTTCGTGTGGGTTTATTCCTTTTGCGCCTCGTCCTCTTCCTCTCCCTCTTGTTTTGACTTGCTGATCTTTGGATTGTTGTTGGAGGGCGAGGCGCATCTCGTTTAACAAAGTTAATTTTACTCCCTGTGTATTTATTGAGGTTGATTCTCCTTCACTGGATTCATTATCAGTTGACCTTGATTCATTAATTGATTTATCCGATTTTTCAAATTGGGATACATCTATTTGTTCCTTCAACTTTGCATATTGAAATCTCCTTGCAAAGGTGAAAATTCTCCCCTCTTCATAGTCACTTTTGTCCCTTTGAAATTTAGTTTGTTTGCGTGTTTTCACAGTCTCCTCATGTTGTTGAATTTTTGAAGCCATTTCACTCCTGATTTTACTTTCTTCTTCAGTTAATTTTATGCCCGCAATTTCTTGTTCTAAAGCCTTCAATTCAATCTGAATTTTATTCATTGCTATTTCCACATGTTTGATTAATATCAAAACTAATCCCTTTGATGAATCCAAGATATGTGCACCCCATTCTTCCAACAGTGCACTGCTTGCATCTTGGTGCCTGGGCATGATACCAATTCGCAGGCCTCTTGGGATTCTGTTCACTTCAACATATTTCTTCAGGGTAAAAAGTTCCCACCATTTATTAATCTCTTTGCGTGATAGTTTCTCCCATTCACGTAATTTCATCTTCACACCACCATGATTCTGCGCCACTCCACTACTTTTGCCATTCAAGTTTGAGCTACTTGTCGCCTCATTAAAAATCTCTGCAGCTGTTGCAGTTCGTATAGCTTCTCTTTCCTCCATTGTGCATAAAACAACTCTATTTTGCTTGTAGATCCCACTAATGTACTTCACTTTTCAATTTAAATCCTGTGCACACACGACCACCCCTTTGGACAACAGCAAAGTATTCTCATTACCATGTGTGTTTGTCGGGGTTCCCTTTTAAACCATCAAAGAATAGAGAAAAGCTGAAGCCGCTTTTGCACCTACGTGTCTGTTGTTTTAACTGTTGAACTTGCACAGATACCAATCTCTCCTTTCTGTAACTTAAGACGGCAATTAAAGTTTCAACAATTTGCTTAATTTCGATATGCTCAGAATTCCCTCAGGACTTCTCACACTGCAAACAACACTTCGCATTCATATATTTTCTTCGGTTTTCACAAAAGACAACCCCTTGAATAGACACGAGTGCATTTTGTTTAAATTAGCAGCATTTCTGTTCTCTCCGCTTACCGTTTTGCTCTTATTCCTTCGGTTTCTGAGACAAAAGGCTTAGCAGATGGTGGCTGCCCACGCAATTTGAAAGGTATGAAAGAAAAGATGTCCTGATCTGCGTGTTACGGCGCACTTAATTCTCCGGTGGTGCTGGTTTGAGGCAGGACAACCATATTTTCAAAGAACAAGATTCTCTTTCTGTTTTAGCAAGAGAAAACCGCACTCTGTCGTTGTGCCAAAAATACCTTAACTTTTAATACATTAGTGAGATCATAAACAAACAAACAGGAATCCCCTGACGCGTTTCGGTCTCACCAGACCTTGTTCACAGGTGTTTCCTGTGTGCTAATTTCGGCGCTTAAAATAAAGTACTCCAAAGTAACAGAAAAAATACTCAAGTTACACCACTTATCAAGAGTTACTCCATAACATCACTAAATATATATACTTTAACAAAGAAAAATTAAACGTTTTTCTATATACATATTTACCAAATTGTAACAGTGTTTTGACTACAATCCAAGGTGTTTTTCACTGAGTTCCACATTGCATTCTGGTATATGTAGTTTATAGCATTTCATTAAATCAAATTATTTTTAAATATATGTCATAAAATCTTGTTTCAGCGACTAATGGAGACTTCAAAACAATTTCTGAGGTGTGTTAACAAAATATAGGGGCCCTCATTAGTTTTTAATTTATATTCACATTGGATTCATATTCCTGTATTGCATGTTACCTACAATATCAAAATCCCCAAAGTTTCTTTTAAACAAGGCCCTCGCTAAATCCTGCACCTCTGATGGAAGAAAATTAATGTTTGGGTATTATTCCTTCAGTCAATTTTTATTGATAGCACCAAAATTGTATGTCTATCTGACAAATGACAACGGGAAAGAAAGCATCTTATCAATTGGTGGAAATGACATAAAATAAATGAATGGCAACATCTTATGAGCTATGACAACTCTTATAGGTGTACAAATAACTCCTCATCCTGGTTTAAACCTAGCGGGGTGAGAGATCGGATATCAAGTATATGTCTGGATTCTAGTTGACGCAATTTCTTTTCTCTGTCACCACCGCGTTCTGATTTTAGTACCTGATCAATTACATAGAATGTCATGAGTTCCCACTTGCTATATATATATCTATATCTATATATATATTTATATAGATATAGATATATATATATATATATATATATATATATATATATATATATATATATATATATATATCCTGTGTATGATTGCAGGGGCGTCACAATGTGAAGTACACTGTTTGTGAAACGTGTCAGAAATGTCTTTCCATTTGTTTTGCATGACTCAGGCAACATACATCATGAGCCTGCTGAAGTTTGGCTTCCCCTGCGGGGCATGCCATCATCAGTGAAGCACAACAAAGACTACTTGAGGCTGCTAGAATCCTCTCAAATGAACAGAATGAGTCAACCCCTGGGGGTATAGAGACTGCAGCTCAAGGAGGCCTGTGAGCTGTCAGGTCAATTTAACAGCAGCTTGCTCTGTATGAGGAACTAATGAACAATGAAATTAACAGATGCTGGGAGGTGATGTCACTGGAAAACTACATTGAAGTTGTGAGGGTCTGTTGTGGCCTCAGGATACTTCCTATCAGTATCCTAATCCTAAACTTTTGGAAGAATGATCCAAACTCATGGTGGAAACCTGCTAGGCAATGATAGGGCCGCTGGTGAAGTATGCTGCTTTGGAACTTGAACAAGTTACCAAGTAGTTTAAAGCATTCTAAACTAGATGGAGAGCAGACTGGAGAAATACGAATAAGAAATTAAACAAAAGAAGAGACACAGATTTTTGTGTGATAAACAGGATTACACACAGGGAAGATTTCTGACTTTTGGACGCTGATATGACGATACAATAAGACAGTTTAAACAGATTGGGGCGTTGAGACAGCAGGAATTGGCCACATCAAAGTTAGGATTAGACAATTATTCATCTGATTATGAGGAACCACAATCAGCACTTAACAAGGACTCTCTCCCTTTCACCACATTCGATCAATATCATTTTTACAGATAAACCAGATGAGGAAGACTGCCCAAAGAAAGAGGAGGAAGCAACACAAAATGAAGAGAAGGAGATGGAATGGAAACATCCAAGGATACAATGTCTCATGGGATATCAACAAGGCAAACAAAGAGGAGATAATGGGTGATGTGGGAAGGTAGCCTCTTTCTAGCCTTGGTACCCCCACTTTTGGCCTGTTTGTGAGTATATGTCAGGGTGTTTTTACTGTCTCAATGGGATCCTGCTAGCCAGGGCCCAGTGCTCATAGTGAAAACCCTATGTTGTCAGTGTGTTTGATATGTGTCACTGGGATCCTGCTAGCCAGGGCCCCAGTGCTCATAAGTTTGTGGCCTATATGTGTTCCCTGTGTGGTGCCTAACTGTATCACTGAGGCTCTGCTAACCAGAACCTCATTGTTTATGCTCTCTCTGCTTTTAAAATTGTCACTGCAGGCTAGTGACTAATTTTACCAATTCTTATTGGCACACTGGAACACCCTTATAATTCCATAGTATATGATACCTAGGAACCCAGGGTATTGGGGTTCCAGGAGATCCCTATGGGCTGCAGCATTTCTTTTGCCACCCATAGGGAGCTCAGACAATTCTTACACAGGACTGCCACTGCAGCCTGAGTGAAATAACGTCCACATTATTTCACAGCCATTTTACACTGCACTTAAGTAACTTATATGTCACCTATATGTCTAACCCTCACTTAGTGAAGGTTAGGTGCAAAGTTACTAAGTGTGAGGTCACCCTGGCACTAGCCAAGATGCCCCCACATCATTCAGGGCAATTTCCCCGGACTTTGTGAGTGTGGGGACACCATTACACGTGTGCACTACATATAGGTCAATACCTATATGTAGCGTCACAATGGTAACTCCAAACATGGCCCTGTAACATGTCTAGGATCATGGAATTTTCACCCCAATACCATTCTGGTATTGGGGGGCCAATTACATGCATCCCCGGGGCTCCAGGATAGAGCCCGGGTGCTGCCAAACTAACTCTCTGGGGTTTTCTCTGCAGCTACTGCTGCTGCCAACCCTCAGACAGGTTTCTGCCCCCTGGGGCCTGGGCAGCCCAGTCCCAGGAAGGCAGAACAAATTATTTTCTCTGAGAGATGGTGTTACACCCTCTCCCTTTGGGAATAGGTGTTAAGGGCCTGAGAGGAGTAGCCTCTTCTGGCCTCTAGAAATGCTTTGAAGGGCACAGATGGTTCCCTCCTTGCATAAGCCAGTCTACACTGGTTCAGGGATCCCCCCAACCCTGCTCTGGAGCGAAACTGGACAAAGGAAAGGGGAGTGACCAATCCCCTGAGGTGCCCAGAGCTCCTCGAGTGTGTCCCAGACCTCTGCCATCTTGGATGCAGAGGAGTGAGGGCACAATGGACACCTCTGAGTGGCCAATGCCAGCAGGTGACGTCAGAGACCCCTCCTGATAGGTGCTTACCTCTCTCTGTAGCCAATCCTCTTCTGAGGGCAATTTAGGGTCTCTCCTGTGGGTTTCTCACCAGGTAACGAATGCAAGAGCTCACCAGAGTTCCTCTGCACTTCTCTCTTCGACTTCTGCCACGGATCAACCGCTAACTGCTCCAGGACGCCTGCAAAACTGCAACAAAGTTGCAAGAAGACTACCAGCAACATTGTAGCGCCTCATCCTGCCGGCTATCTCGACTGTTTCCTGGTGGTGCATGCTCTGAGGGCTGTCTGCCTTCACCCTGTAGAAGCCAAGTAGAAATCTCGAGTGGGTCGATGGAATCTTCCCCCTGCTAACGCAGGCACCAAACTTCTGCATCACCGGTCCTCTGGGTCCCCTCTCATCTTGACAAGCATGGTCCCTGGAACACAGGAGCTGGGTCCAAGTGTCCCCGACAGTCCAGTGGCCCTTCTGTCCAAATTTGGTGGAGGTAAGTCCTTGCCTCCCCACGCCAGACAGTAATCCTGTGTACTACGTGAACTGCAGCTGGTACGGCTTCTGTGCACTTTTACAAGACTTCCTTTGTGCACAGCCTAGCCCAGGTCCCCAGCACTCCGTCCTGCATTGCCCAACTCGCTGAGTTGGACTCCGACTTCGTGGGACCCTCTTTTTGTTGTGCTGAGACAACTGCCGTGCTCAGATCTTCTGAATGCCTGTTCAGGTGCTTCTGCAGGTGCTGCCTGCTTCTGCATGGGCTCTCTCTGTTGCTGAGCATCCCCTCTGTCTCCTCCTCCAAGGGGCGACCTCCTGGTCTTTCCTGGGCCCTGGCAGCACCCAAAATCCTCAACCGTGACTCTTGCAGCTAGCAAGGCTTGTTTGCTGTCTTTCTGCGTGGAAACCACTCTGCATCCTCCAGCACGCCATGTGACATCTTCTGACTAAAGGAGAAGTTCTTGGCATCTTCCATTAATGCAGAATCTTTGGCTTCTTTCACCCGGAGGCAGCCCTTTTGCACCTTCATCCGGGGTTTAGTGGGCTCCTGCCCCCTGGACACTTGTGCAACTCTTGGACTTGGCCCCCTTCCTTTATAGGTGATCAGGTCCAGGAATCCGTCTTCAGTGCTTTGCAGTCAGTTATTGTCTTCACAGAATCCCCTATCTCGACTTTACTGTCTTTCTGGGGTAGTAGGGTAACTTTACTCCTACTTTTCAGGGTCTTGGGGTGGGGTATCTTGGACACCCTTAGTGTTTTCTTACATTCCCAGCGACCCTATACACACTACACTAGGCCTGGGGTCCATTCGTGGTTCGCATTCCACTTTTGGAGTATATGGTTTGTGTTGCCCCTAGGGCTATTGTCTCCTATTGCATTATAATGTGTTCTACAGTGTTTGCACTACTTTTCTAACTATTTACTTACCTGATTTTGGTTTGTGTGTATATTTTGTGTATTTTACTTACCTCCTAAGGGAGTATATCCTCTGATATACTTTTGGCACATTGCCACAAAAATAAAGTACCTTTATTTTTAGTAACTCTGAGTACTGTGTTTCTTATGATATAGTACCTATATGGTATAAGTGGTATGGTAGGAGCTTTGCATGTCTCCTAGTTCAGCCTAAGCTGCTCTGCTATAGCTACCTCTATCAGCCTAAGCTGCTAGAACACTACTAATCTACTAATAAGGGATAACTGGACCTGGCACAAGGTGTAAGTACCATCAGGTACCCACTATAAGCCAGGCCAGCCTCCTACAGGTGAGAACTCTCTTACTGTATTTAACCTTTCTTCTTACAGCCTGACTCCACAAGAACGATCCTTATTGGAACTTGGTGTGTCTTTTTCATTATCTCATGAGGATTTGGTGCAGTGCAAATAACAACTATGTTTCAAATCTTAACAGTGAACAGAGATGTGAACAGAAATGTTGTCCTATGAGATGTTAACAAAAACAGTAATGAGGCACACAGACAATTGGATAATACTGGGAACTGTGAAATAACAACTATCCAAGCTTATAATGTGGCCATTGGGCAATACCATTCTAGCTTGCTAGATTGGAGAGACAGTGGTTTGCTCACCATGGAAGAATACCAATTTCTTTTTGTTAAGAAAGCAACTGCTCCTTGCTTCTATGTTATCCAAGGTGTGCAAGGATAGGGAAAATCCACTGGGGAGGCCGATCATTTTTTCCAATAATATCCTTTGTGAACACACTTCTTTTTATCTTGATTTTTTCCTTTTGCCCCATGTTTTAGCCTTACCATCTTATTGTAGGGACAATACTGATTTCATCACTAAAGTAGATGGCGTTCCTTGGGAATCACATTATTTACGTGTAACCATTGATGTGGTATAATTGCAATGGGCATGACGCAGGGATCCAGGCATGCAGATATTTTTTCAGTGATAGGCCAATTTGCAAGTATGTAACCTACATAATGTTACTGGAAATGTTAAAATTCTGTCTGAACAATAATTTTTTTCTGTTCAAGGACACCTGGTTCCACCAGCTAGTTGACACAGCTATGGGCAGTTGCTTTGCCCCACGTTATGCAGGAGTCGTTATTGGCTGGTGGGGAACCACCCATGTGTGGGTGGAGGACAATGAGAAGTGGACCAGATACATTACACTTTGGACAAGATATATCGATGAGCTCTTTATCAGCTGGAAGGGATGAAAACTGGAGCTTAAGGAATTATTGGGACATATTTCTCAGAATAATTTGAATCTGGCATTTACACAGAAGGTACAGCCCACTAAAATGGAATTTCTTGATGCATCAGTGGAGATTGTGGGAGGCAAGTTGCATACGAGTTTACACCACAAGAGTACTGTGAGGAATAGTATTCTCCATGGAGGCAGTCATCACCCCCAGAATTTGAAGTGGAAATTCCCCTATGAGGAATTACTCAGGGCTAAATGGAATTATAGCTCCCATCAGACCTATAAGGAGGAAGAGGGTAGAATGATCAGCAAATTCAGGGCAAGGGGCTATCCCATGAAAGTCCTTAAACCAGCAAGTAAGAAAGCATTGAATGTTACGAGCGAAACCCTTTTGACCAAGAAAAGTAAGGATGATGAAAATCAAGATGTGATCAGATTGATTCAAACTGTTAATAGTGAGAGTGCGGCTATTAAGAGGATAGTGACTAAGCACTGGCATTTGGTTAAACAAGACCCAGAGATTGGTAAAACAGTGACTTCTTTTCCCCAGATCAAATATCGCAAATCTAGATCTTTGCGTGACATTAAGGTACACATTTGCAGGAGCACACATCACACAAAGAAAGGCTGGATACAAGACCAGCAAGGTTTTTACAAATGTGGGATGTGTAAGGCAAAAGGAATAAAAATGTTAAAGCATAAAGAACACGGCCACAGGCAAGGCTATGAGGATAAACAAATTGATCACTTGCGGATCTGATTATTCTGTTTATGTTTTACAGTGTCCATGTGTGGCAGTACCATTGGCCCGGTCAAAAAGAGAGTTCTTGAACATCACAGAGCAATCAAAAATGTAAATATATCTTATCCCGTTGCCAGGCATTGGGCTAAAGTACATTACCAGGATGCTGATCTTTTGGTGTTTTTTGGTATTGGTAGGATGGAGAAGAATGCACATGGTGGAGACAAAGAAAGGAAACTCAGAATTAAGGAATAAGAGTATACATCATTTTGATTGGTAGCAAATCCCCAGGAGGATTGAACAAGGATGAATAACTTCATATGCACATCAGCTGATGTGGTATTATCAATTTGGTCAAAGCCTTCCCAGTATTGGTAACCTATTCTCCTCCACTTTTCACTCTTTTTCTCATTGCCCCTCTTTTTCCTTTGATCTGTGTTTCTCCCCTACTCATACAATAATTCAATTCTTAGGCAGATTTTTGATGCTTTACCCGAGTCTACAGTTTTTGAAGAGGATAATGTGTGGGTTTTGTTAACTTATACACACTTTCTGAGTTTTTTTTCTTTTTTAATATGGGGGATATACTCAGAGTCCTAAATGTAGATGTGGATTTTAATGAAGTTTGTCAGGCAAACCTATGTTGGTGTAAGGTATTTTGATATTCTAAGAAAATTGATTTAGATGAGGAGGAGGATTCCTGCTACGTTTGGGATAGTTTCCCTTCAGGCCACTTGGCCCTTTTTATATGAATATTATGAATTTTGCAGCTCAAACATCTTTCTGTGCTTCCAGTTTAGCATGATGCTGTTCATTTTGACTGATTAAACTATTGTTCCCAATATATTATTATAGACACTTATGTCTTTGAACAACAAGCGATGGTTAAACTTTTAGTGTTTAATTGCCAAAGTTTTCATTCACAAGAAGAAATGAGCACATGTGATGTATTTTTTTTGGAGACTACTGTTAATCCTCTTTTTATTTTGAAATTAAATGAATTTACATTTTGTTTTGTATTGAACTTTAGGTTTCAAACAATACATTTTGTGATTTGTATTATGCGTTTCAGGTGCATTATTGATTTTGAAAAGGACCCTGTGAAAAGTATTTTTTCTATTTTATTTGGTTTTGTAAATTTTCATGGTGAGTATGGACACAATTTTCAAACAAGGCAGTGACAAAAACCCTTTGTGCGTGGAAACGCATTGCCGAATAAATTACTTAAAGATGCTGACATGTTTTGTGCGGTATTTCCTTTGCAGTATAACATTGAAGGACTTTTATGCATATTGAAGTGGGATCTGCATCCTTTTTTCCCTGAGTAGTGGATGAGGTCGGCAGGAATGCTGCACTTCTTTGTTATTTATATATATATCCAACATCCGTTGTCTCCTCTAAGCATTCAATATAACGTGCAAAGAAACAAACAGTGGCCCCAATCTGTACAACATATTTTATTGATTTCTTGCAGCACAAAATCAGCAAAAACTCAAGTGGGCAAACCATCAGTATTATTAATTTGTCTGTATGTTCAGGTTTTCCACAGCTACACATATATTTACCATTCCTAAAAATTACACATTAAAGCAGGCTGTGCACATGATGATGTACTATCCATCATCTGCAGTTTCATGATTTCAAGCAAATAGTTCATAAACAGATTATGTGCTGCTGCTACAATCCTGCCCAAGTGGGCATGCCATCTGTATGCAATAGTTTCTTTCATATTACAGGTATAATAGTCACTTTAATTGCATCAGAATTAAGTGGTTACAGAGTCAATCTTAAATGATACTGGAAAAGCTGAATTATCAATTCTAATTTATAGCCACCTGTCACAACATATGCATACATTTCAGCCATGCCTCCAGTGTGTTACTAAAATACAACATAACATCAATGCCCGATGGGACCTATTGTACTCCTTTTACAGTCAACATTCCTAGTCCAATATCTAAAAATACAAAAGAAAAGAAAACCTTCACCCTGGTGTTCCAAGTGCCTAAAGAAAAGGTTAGGGTGCCCCAGCAGGGGTCATCACTCGAACCCAGCTTCCTAGGTGAGAGTCCCTTCCCCTCCTCTGTAAAATAAAACAAATACTGATTACATTAACTCATTAAGAGGGTGTCTCAAATCAACTGCAATACATCACTGTCATATGTTCAAAACATAATTCCAGCTCCCCTTTGTATGCCTCATCCTGTCCTTCCCTTCAGAGCACATGCTATTCTTTACTCCAGATGTACATGTGACTCCTCATCTGAGTTTAAGCCATTTGGAACATCCGTGTTGAGTCACATTTCAGCATATCAAAATCTCACGTATGCTTCCTAATCTCATATGATATGTAGAGGTGATTCTTATATCGCTTTCTTCCACCACCTTGTTTGTAACCTATTTCTCCATATTGGTGCCAAAGTGAATTTCTGTTGTAGATCATTTGTCAACCGTCATTTTTTTTTTCAGTACTCATCTAGGATACCCCCTGCTCAGAAAACGTTGTATCATTACTTTCTTTTGTTCTTCAAAAAGAGTACTGTCACTGCAATATTTTTTGGCCCTAAACAATTCACCATATCGGATACTCCATTTTAATTGGCTCGGGTGACTACTAAAAGCATGAAGTAAGCTGTTACCACTCATGGCTTTATGGTGTAATCTGGAAATAAATGGGGCTGGTTTAACACTTAATAAAGAAATTTGGTTGAATTAAATTTTGAATTATTGCGTTGCCGGCACACGCTACTCCTGTGTCAGTAACTCAGCAAAAAGCGCCAAGGAAAATGAAATATATCTACATATATACATATCTATATGTAAATCTTCACTGATGTAAAACAAAGGTTACATGGATACAGGGATGTTATAGTTAGGGTCTGAATTTGCTGGTACAAAACCACAGAAATTCAATAGTTAGAGTTATTTCAAGTAACATAACTCGCGCCCTAAGGTAATTATAACTTACGCCCCCACCATGCAGTTTTTTCTTCATTAATTTGACTGCTAATGCTTCATTTATATTTTTAATAACATTATAGAAGTTGTCATGAGTGCTTTAATAACTGGGGTAACTAGCAATGCATGGCGAGGGCATAAGTTATAGCAACTCCCCTAACCACCCAACCCAACACTGAGCACAATCTGTGGCCATGTATGGTGGGAGTTGGTCACAAGGCCAGTCTCTTTGGGTGTGAGAATAGGTGTAAGAGAGTGTCTCTGGGTGTGAGAGTGACTGTGCAAGTGTCTGTCTGGGTGTGTAGTGGATTTGAGAGTGTCTGACAGAAGAAAGATGCATTTATCTCCATGGAGGATTTCAGATCCTTTCAACATGAAACCATGGAGTAAACTCACTTGCTTTGCCTTTGCCAAGCCCAGGAGTTAAGACCATTTGCCCTTTCCAGAAGTGGAGCTTCAACTGGGGCACCTGCTATGTTTAGCTTTGTAAGTGCTTCCTGTTGAGGTTTAATTTCTGTGAAATGAGCTTCACGGCCAGAACAGAAGCTCACTCACTCGTTTTTCCAAAAAGAGCCATGGTTTTGCACAAAATGTCTATCCAACTTGAGCACTTTCTACTGGTTAGTAAGTAAGCATGACCTCGTTGGGTAGAAGTACTTTGTGGGGGATGGGGGATGCGCACCCACCCTCCCCCAGCTGATTTCAGCCTTTGGGACCCGATTCCCCAGGTCCCAGACTTATGAAAATGCATTTGGGGGAAAGAGTGGCTGCACGGCCCCCTTTCACGGGCCGATTTTGACCCCGGGGACCCCATCCCCCAGGGCCCGGCCTTAATATATTTTTATTTGCTGGGGGGGCTGTGTGACCCCTCCCCTCGGATGATCTCAGCCCAGGGCACCGGGTCACCTGGGGCCCAGTCATCTGACCTGGTTGCCCGAAGTTCAAGATAAAAGTGAGGCCTATCATCCACAGACAAAAATAGCAAACCCATGATGGAAACGGAAAACAGACCATGGCCCAGATTTACAATAATCTGGTGCATCCGTATTGATGCGCCAGATTTCTTACACCCCCACCGCCACCTAATGACACCATGGGTGAGCTGTATTTACAATACGGAGCACCATGTAGCATGTCAGGCCAATAGCGTCAACCTTTTTTATGCTATTGTGGCGCTCTGCTCCATTAGCGTCAACAAAATTTACCTTAGTGGAACAAAGTGCAAGGAGGCCCATTTATTTCAATGGGTGCATCCTTTTAATGCTGCTTTGAGTAGGCATTAAAAATTACACCGAAAAATGGTGCAATTAAATCTTGTAGATTTCATTGAGCCATTGTTGCGGGCCTCCTAATGCCAGAATGCCCCCATTGCATACATTATTCCTGGCGCAGGCATATTGTGGTGCAAGGGATCGCAATTGAGTGAATACGTTATTGCTGGCAGTTCTGGGCACATTTATTTTTTATATATTTATTAGTAGGTATACCTTGTTATAGATTTTTGGCAATGAAAACGTTTTGAAACTCAAAATCCTAATTGATGAAACTTAGATTTGTCACTAGCCCTCATATCACTTGCTGAGGGACGCAAGGCAAGTCATGCCTTGAAAGCACTCTACTGCCTGCACTCCAAATGGCTGCCTATAATACACATAACCAGTCTAAGGAGAGAGTATCAGTGTGGAAGCAAACGTTAAAATACCAATGCTATGTTCAGGTGACAAACACACTATACCTCTGCAAAGCCGAGGGCCCAGCATGTATTTACAACAGATTAGACCATTAATGGTGAGAATTGTAGAACTTTCACTTAATCCTGCCATTCCTTTCAGGAAAGAGTTAACAAAATGTATAATAGTGTGTTATTTAATCAAACAAGAATTAGCAGTAATGAGAAAGCCTTCCTTTATCTGGTATTACTTGATCCAGTGAAATTTACATCAATTTCAATTCCTTTAAATAGGTGTTTACTATAAGAAACAATTTATCAAAATGTCCAGTTTTAATCACTGTGACCAACAAAGGGATTATATTAGAGATAGAACTAATTTCCTTTCACTTCGGTTTCACTTAGGTTTTGAGAACAAGGTACTTGTAATAATTCTAACACAGCCATATGTGTATTATAAGCACACACACTCAACTTGATTTTTAATAGTGTATTACAAGGGTGGACACTTGATAACCTGTGAAATGAAACATCAAAGCAGATGCAGTTTGTGACAGAGATATTAGGACATATAAACTGCTGAGCAATCCGTTATATTTGTAACACAATCATTGTCTATTCCCCCTTATTTCTTCATCATTGTACTAACTCCTTAGCTTTCATAGACATTGGGCTTTCTTAAATTGAATGTAATATGTCTGTGACTACAATGTCCATTGAAAGTGTGTGTGAGTTACACAGGGAACTACTATTATGTATCACCTGTTCTCAAACGTGCATCTATGCACAAGAACATTTTGTAGCCATGATGGTTACTGATAGTTATGTTAGGAGTGAGTTGATGTTATTACCTCTATTGCTGTATCATCCAACTGTAAGGCATTTTACATCAGTCCTTTTCTAGGTATGAACTTTGTAAAGCTGACTAAAGGCAAACCTCTGTAAAACCAAGGGAATCTTCACTCAACAATTAAACTGCACTTGGTGAGTGCTGCATGCCTAAGCAGGTTGTTTACAAGTTGTGACAGTGTGATGAATGGTGTGTGGTTGTACTAGTAAGAGAATATGGACTAGATTGTGGAGCCTTTGGGACTCATTATGAGTTTGCAGTCTGACCACCAGACCGATAGAGAGGCAGTTGCCAAAAGACCACTACATTGGCGGTCATACAGACCGCCATACTACGAGTTGCACAGACAGGACGGCCAGACTAAAATGCCAGTACCATTGAGTGTGGGAAATAGGTGGTCGTACCACCAGCACCGACAGCCTGTCGACCAACCACAGATTGTATTACAAGTCAAAAGTCGCAGTGTGGTCAGCCATAGCAGTCTGCCAAAGGTGTTCCGAACCATGGCGGTTTGCCGTCATTAAAGTAATATAAAACCACATTCGATGGATTTGGAAACAACACAGCTGACACACATTGCTGCACTCGACACACCTGCAAAGCACACTATAAAGCACACCCCTTTATACACCACAATCCTTTGCATTTCCAACGCCAAACACAGAAGTCAGAGCGCATCAAAAAATTTCAAAAATATAGAATAGGCACCCCTCCAACTTTATCAAAGCACATATCCCACACCATCAACACACTTCAATTTCCAATCACATCCATTTGCACTACCCAACTCCATAAATGTAGTGTTACCTGTTAAATCCCTCTTTTTTATATAACACCACCATGTCACCCCAGAAAAATACCTGTTTCCCTGAAGATGAGTTAAGGGTCATAGTGGATGAAATCATAAGACTCACAATTCGGAGCCCCAGTCCAAAACACTACTATTGCCAGTAAAATGGAACTGTGGCAAAGGATAGTTGACAGAGTGAATTCTGTAGGCCCCATCCCACACACAAAGAACAACATCAGGAAGAGGTGGAACAACCTCAGGGGGAAGGTCCTCTCCATGGCATCTAGGCACCGGCTGGAGGTCCAGAAGACTGGCTACCCCCCACCTTACAGCTCACATATTGGGAGGAGAAGTTCTTGGATATTCTGCATCCTGAGAGCTTGACAGAAATACCTGGGGAGTGGAGTGTGGTAAGTCACAACACAAAAATATCTCACCACAATGTATTGTTGTGCATGCTCACTGCTCAGCTTTTGCCACATTCACTGTCACCCCACTCACCAATCCAGTGTCCACCTGTCCATAGACCCCTGTCTGGCATTTCACATGTAAAGTAGAATCACCTGGGGGAACAACATCTGTGTATAATGTTTGTAGGACAGGGATTGACAGCACTGCACTTCCCAGCAGACACTATCCCACAATTCCAAAAACCAGAACAGTGTCTCTTACTAAAAATTACTTTGTCAACTCCTCTTTGAAGTGTATCCACCTGAGAGGATGACATTTGTATACTGTGAGTGTAGTACAGGCACTGACAGGCCTAATAAGGCCTGGAGGCACTGCTATTGCCACTCCACTCAGCTACCACAGTGTTCCTTGCTCAAAAAAACCTTGTCCCTGAACTCCCCATTGAAGTGCACCCACCGGAGAAGATGACATTTTGACAGTATGTGTGTGTAGTACAGGCACTGACAGGACTGCTAAGGCCAGGAGGCATTGCTACTGTCACTCCACTCAGCCACCACAGTGTTCTCTGCTCAAATGATTCTTGTCCCTGAACTCCCCATTGAAGTGTACCCACCTGAGAGGATGACATCTGTATAGTGTGCGTGCAGTACAGGCACTGAGAGGACTGCTAAGGCCAGGAGGCACTGATACTGTAATTACAGACACCATAACAGTGTCCTCTACTCTGAAGCCCACAGTACTTTATAATCTTATAATATGTGGACTCACTGAGGGGGGTTGGCATCTGTCAGGTATTGGGGAGCAGTGAGAGTGACAGGACTGCAACTCACAGTAGACACTGTTCACCCAACCCCAAACACCAAAACAGTGTTCTTCCCCAAAATACCGTTGTGTACCAACGCATCATTGAAATGTACTCACCTGGGAGGAAGCCATTAGCATAGTGTGTATGATACAGGGAGTAACATGGGTGCAACTGACAGAAGGCTCCCTTACTGTCACTCCAAACACCAGTCCAGTTTATACCCTTTTATGGGAATCCACAAATGAAGTACACTCACCCGAAGGGATGGCATAGAACAAGTGCATGAATTACAGGGTGTGACATGACTGCCAAGACCAGGAGGCTCTGGCTCTCCCAATCTAAACACAAGTTCAGTATCATCTGTCTAAATATCCTTTTTCATTTACTCGCAATGGAAGTTTATTCACCTGCGAGGATAACAAATATATACTGTGTGTAGCCCATGGAGCAACATGACTATAAATCCCAGGAGGGCTCGTCCCTGTAACTCCAATCACCAGCCCAATGTCCATATGCCATAATGCATCTGTCTGTTAACTTACAAGTGGATTGTACTCACCTGGAGTGGACCAAGAGACAGATAATGGTGCACTCTGTGGTGTGGCTAACCACCTGCATCTATCTTGAGCAGCTAATCCAAGATGTAAATTTTGGGGAAAAGAAGGGCAGCTCAACCTGTATGCAACTTAAAAAACTTAACCCAAGGCCTCAAGATGCATCACTGGAATGGTATTGGCAGCAGACACATTTACAATGCATTGACTACATGATGACAACAATCACATATACAACAAAGTCCTGGGCCTGCCTGCATAGCAGTCAACTAGGCATTAAAATGATCAAAGCCACATCCTGCCCTACCACTGTTTTGTCTGCATGGGTGGCAAGATGTAAGTCTATGCCTATCCTTCCAAGTGTTAATGAACTCATACGTTCTGCAGCTGGTTGACTGAAATGAAATTGGTATGTTTCACAAATGTCAGGTCACTACAAATGATAGCATGTGTACCGGCCACATAAGGAAATCCTGACAATCCAATGTGTACACAGACTTTGCTAAATGTCACTGTTAGCTATTGGAGGTAGATGTAGCAATACAACCTGTAACATTGTATCTCTCATATCAACAGGTCAAACTGCCACTGGGAACACTGAGCCCCATGGATGAAACCCTCAGTGAGGACAACACTCCTGGATGTCTGGATGTTGAGGACGCTTCTGGACCATCAGGGCAACCTGGTCAGACAACACCTGTGAGTCTCACTGGGACCACATCTACTCCTCCAAGCCCAGTCGCATCAACATCATAGGCAGCCATTCACCCCCAACCCGTTTCCCTAGGACAGTGACAACCATCTTGTGCCCCCAAGTCCAGGATCCTGAGTCACAGCAACACACCTCCGACAATGATGGTCCTGGAACCAGTAGTAGGGGGTCATTCTGTGGCAAGGGCACATGCAGGTTGCAGAAGGGTGCGTGGGAGGGATGCTTTGGGCCAGCAGCATGAGGCCTCTGGGGAAGGTCCTGGCCAGGACACCATCAGCCAAGTCTTGGTAGCCTATCAGGAATACCAAGGCGTGATGGGCCAGGTTCTTACTGAACACAGGAAAATCCTGCAGCTGCAGAGGGACTGCCGTTGTGAGTAACTAAAGAAGTGGGAGGCCACTAACACCATCCTGGCTTCCCTATCAGCGGTGTTCAAGGAGATAAGCAGTACCCTGCTCAGGGACTGTGAGCAACACCACACCCCTCTCCTTGGCCAAGGAACACCAGGACCTTCTATATCTGTGGCAGCCACTGGAAGGGAGGCCCTGTCATGGGAAGGACCCGCCTCAGATACCCCTGCCTCTGGAGCAGCAGAACCCCCCCACACACACAAAGAGGGGACACCCACCCAAGAATCCAGGAGCATTGAATGGCAAGACACCAACCACTGCCAGCAACTGACCCCTTCGTGAAGGAACTCCTTTGTGTGCCACATGTTCACTCTTTTGACTGTCCTACAACCACTTTCCATTTTCTATGGCAGTAGAACACTGGACTTTAGACTTTAAATGCTATGGCTTCTGCTATAATGATTACATTCACCAAGGCTTATCCCTTCACTTTCCTTTTGTGTTTCATCTCACTATTATTTTCTGCACTCATGTCAATAAACTCACCTATCTGAAGATCATTGCCTGCTTGCTTCAGTTCCACATTTGGAAATGTTGCGATGTAAGCCCATGTGATGCACATGAGGAAGACACAAGATGTCAATAGATGGAGGGAAGGATATGTCATAGGTAGTATCATGCTACGTATTACTAGAAACACACTGATACAAGTGCCTGGTCAAAACAAACATTTCATTGCAGTGTACAGCACATAGGCTGTCAAAATGTCTGAACTATCATATCCAGGAATAGCTGAACCATGATGAGTCATGGTAGATACACCAAGGCCTCCAGACCACAGAAGTAATGGCTTTGTCAGACCTCGTCCTGTAGAATAAGCTAACAGATTAGTGGATGTTGTCACCAGCTTGAGCCTTATCACATACCGATACAGGGTCTGACAACATAACATAAGCCATGGGATAGAGGGCAGTACAACAGTTCCTGATCATGGTTCCATCCTATAACAATGACTAAGCATCTGGTGGTATTAAACAAACCTATGTGAGTGTTTGGCACAGCCTCTGTGGCCTGCAATGATGAAACACATCTTCAGCTACAAACAGGTCATAAGAGATCATTGTTAACACAAGGTGAAGGGAGAATGCATGGTTTGTACTTGATGACAACATACCTCAAAGCCATTTGATCACACACATGAGAAAATATCCCAACACACTACATGAAACCAGTGTATGGTGCACTTCAGACTTCTACCCACCCACTGTCCAAGCTGCCTCGGCACAGGTTGCTTACACCCCAGATCTGTGACTAACATTACCTGGATCATTCCATGGCCGCTCCTTATATGAGAACAGTATCAGATACCTGCCAATGTCACAACTCTGAAATGCCCACATGAGGATGTCATGGTGAAGGTACCTAGATAAAAACAGTACAAGGAGTTTAGGTAGTAAATGTATACCTATGACCAAAACCGCATATCAAAAATCAGTAGATACACTTACATTGCAATAAGACTAACACAAACCCAGCAGATAATCAAGGTAGTGAAATGTTCAAGTCTGACTTAGCAACCAACTCTTGGCTGGATACTGCAAAGCATGAGATCCAACCTACTCCATACATCCTGACAACCACAGTTCCTCATACAGTCATAGTAATTACATCACATTACATACGTACACTCAGGTAAAGTAGTGATGGATTAGATCAGCCCTCAAGTCTTCATCTTCCTCTTCATCACTGTCATCCTCACTTGGAATTTCAGGATTTTAACCCAGTGGCACTGCTAACTCCCCCTCATCTGGGATGTATGGGATATTCCTCCACAGGGCAATGTTGTGGAGCATGCAGCAGGCCACAATATTCTTAAATACTTTTTCGGGTGAATAGAGGAGGGCTTCACCTGTCTTGTCCAGGCACCTAACTCTGGCCTTCAGGAGCCGAAAAGCTCACTCCACAAGTGGAGTAGTTGGATTCCTCACCTGCGTCAACAACCAGGGACGGTTTGGGTATGCAGGTTCCCTTGTTATGAAATGGGACATATGTGCAACTATGAGTCCCTTTCATCAGAATTGTTGCAGCAGATATAACATACACAAAAACAGGATATATGCGACTTACCAACCAGACAGGCCCTCTCTGGGTACAGTTGTGACGTAAGCTAGGGGACTGCACTGTTCCACATAATGAAGGCATCATGGACTGAACCCGGAAAACGGGCACAGACCTGTGAAATGTAGAGAAATCCCCCAAACAACTTAGACATTGATGGAATGGAAGACTATTCTGTTGTGGTACATTTGTTCATTGTCGTGCGGGAGGACCAAGGCAACATGTGTGCCATCAATGGCTCCCACCACATGTGTGATGTGTGCCAAACCATAGACGTCAGCCTTCACATGGGCAAAATCCTCATGTTGAGAAAACTGGATATCGGTGTCCAGGTTTTTCAACACTGGTAACAGTACATCTTTCAAAGCCAGACTGAACATAGGCTGGGACATCCCACCAGATAGAGCCACTGTATTTTAGAGCGACCCCGTGGCCAGAAAGTGGAAAACTGCCATAACATATGCAATGGGTGGTATGCTATTTGGATGATGAATGGCAGGCATACAATCTGGCTCCAACTGACAACATAGGTATATTATTGCTTGCTGATTCAGACTGTAGATCTAGATGATGTTGCGTTCTTCCAAGGTCTGAAGGTCTGGCAGTGGACAATAGACAGGAGCTTGTCTGGTTCTCCCCCTCCCTGGATACCTAGGTGTGAAACTAAATGAGCATTGAATTATCAATGTGTCCCTTGCAACATACAAGATGCATGCAATGTTAAAATGTGACAAGGCATGTAGTAGGGTGTGGACATGATACACAGTACACATCACAACTGATAATCACACAGAGGTCACGTTACACCCTTGGTTTTCCACACATGTGTACACACCATGATTGTGGTCCTCACTAATTTGTGCATTATAAATGCCACTCAGATTGTGACTTGATGTCCCGAGCTTTAAGATGACCTTTGTCGGGGGTAGGGGCTGAGGCCCAAAGCAAATTGCCATGTGTACCAAGCAATGTCCTACAATAGTGTTTGAGTAGTAGGACCTACATGACAGGATAGAACAAGACATGCACTTTTTGCAGCAAAACCCAACATTTTCAGAGGTGTGATGCATTTTTAGAGCCATATGATGCATTTCAAACCTCTAAAATGGCAGATGTGTGACCTACTCCAGTAGACATTAGGGACCACCCACGACCGCTGGCGAAAGTCATCACAGCGTAGGCGGTTGCAACCACGGCAGACACAGCCATAGGCTAGCATAGTTGCCAGTGGTGGTTGCAGGCAAATGGCTGTGTCCGCCGGCGGTGATGGCCGTGGACGCGACCACCATGTTCTACAAAATCCCTCACTTGACTCCTGGCACTGCTGCCAGCAAGACCTCCATTACCTGAGCTGCTGTGTAACGTCTCTGGGAGCAATCATGCCACATCCAGAAGGTGATAGGGCCCCAGTCTTCTTACCAGAGGAGTTAGCGAAGCTTGTGACTGAGGTCCTACCCCTGTATGGATAGCTCAATGGTGCACCAGAGGAACAGACAAGTGCATCATGTGCACACATTCTCTCTGTACTTTACCGAATATATACTTTCAACACAGGCTAGAATGTGCCCTTGTGTGCCAGTATGTAAATTGAAGGTCCTTTCGGTGCAGTCAGTGTGCATCAATGGGAGAGTCAATGTGCAGCTATTTGTGTTCAATGGCAAAATTTGTGTACTAAAACATTGTGGTGTGTGTGTATTGAATGCTTCCTGATCCACCTTGGATGCACATACCTACGTGAGGTGACATTACAGCCATCCCCAGACATCTCTTAACTCATGGATGTTGTCAATGTGAGACAACATGTATTTGAATGACTGCATGAGCTGGGTATGCTTGTTGTATGTGTCAGTAGTGTGTAAAGCAAGGCATGTGTATGTTGCCACAGAGATTTCTTCACATATCTGCACTTGCTAAACTTTTATTTGGAAGGCATATTGTCACTCACTCTGCTCTTCATGTTGCCACACATACACCACATGCTGTTGTCACGCATGGAAGTGATGGAAATGGAGTTTCATGTAGGTTCTATCTGCTCAGCTTGCAGAGACTAGGGCCTACCAAATGTATGTCATAGTATGGGTCCATGTCTAGGCTGGTGTTGAATCACCATTGGCATGCAGCTGTGGCACTGTGCCCACTCCTTTTATCCCAGCTAATCTTGTTATGAGGCCAAATCTTACCTCTCTGCTTATATGCAGCTTATTGAGGCTTTTACCTCTGATAACAATGTAATTGCTTTTAGGGGAGAGTTAAAGATCTGTGACTGATGTGCACTTGGCATCATTGCCAATGTGCGGCTCTGACCCCTGATAGGTCCCTTAATCCCACAGCGCTGTTGTCGCCCTCATGCAGGTCACATATGTCCTGCACAGCTCATTGCTTCTCTGACATTTCAAAGGTGAAACAGTGTGGTGTTTCCTGGGAACCCATGACATGTGACTCATTAATCTAGTCACATTGCAGTAAATGGACAATGCATGCCTATGTAGTTTTGATTGCAAGCTATGTAATATGGACACATATGTCCAAAAGTGTGTCCTGTGTTGCTGGCAGGACCCCACCTCCTGAAGTGGCATGAGCCTTCATTTGTATTTGCACATGTCCAAACATGTGTCTGGGTATACGTGTTTCTATACATCTGCCACCCGGAAGCTAGTTTTCTTTAGTTTATAATGGGTGTTGGTGCCTCACTGCAGTCTGTGATGTGTAGGTGTCCATCATCCATTTTACATGGCTTCCATGGCTTAATGTTTGTAGATGTAGCAAACTACTTTCCCTTGGTAAGGTGGGAATGTCTTTTGACATGAATGATGTGTCATCACTGTTGCCAACATTCCTTGAGCCTACTTGTCATCAAGTGTCCCTTTCTCTTTTGCAAACATTAGTAAGCTGCTGTTTCAAGCATATTCTATCTATGTTGATGTGTTGATGTCTATACTCCCTCCATCTGTTTGCATGGCAAAATTATGTGGAATTGTACATTAACAATGGGGGTACATTTCATTGACACAGACATGAGTGTGTCACTATTGTACATTGTCTGTCAGATACCTTCATGCATCATTATATGTCATTTGGCATGTAGAACTACAGTAGCAATGAGAGACATGACAGGTAGGCCCAGAGTATGGAACCACTTTGTGTTCATCTATGTCCTTGATGTTGAATCATGTGGAAAACTGCATTGCACATGTGTAATGGTTGAGGATTGTGCACTGACTGTTGACATGTCTGATTGAGTGACATGCAGTGATGTTGACATGACATGTGTTTGGATATAGCATTCATCCACAGACAGACACCATGGTTGGCCTGTCCAAGATGTGGATAGTGAAGTTGCTTCTCATTGGGCAATAGGTCGAGGGCCTTCTATTAGTCCTTGCAAGTCCTGTGTCCCTGGGGTCCCAAGGTGGGCAGAATTCACTTAGCGCCAGGGATCATGTGAGTGTGTGATATGTGTGGGGGGTGGCCCCTTGGGCAAGGGTCGTCTCCTAAAGGGGGCAATATATATTCTTTGCCATTTCTGCCCCCCTTGGGGGCAGATTGGCCTATTTTCATTACGGCCATCTGTCCACAGGGGGGCAGAAGCCACAAAGATGCCAGGGATTTATGTTTTCGTTCCTGTGTTTTTTTGTGTACTGGTGCCCCCTTAGGCAAGGGTCACCCCCAAAGGGGGCAAAGCACTGTTGGGTAGTTCTGCCCCCCTTGGGGGCAGATGGGCCTATTTATTTTAGGGCCATCTGCCCCAAAGGGGGGCAGAATCCACTTAGCACCAGGGATCATGTGTGTGTGTTTTGTGTGGTAGGGTTGCCCCTTGGGCAAGAGTCGCCCCCCAAAGGGGGCAATATATTCTATGCCATTTCTGCCCCCCTTGGGGGACAGAGAACACTAGACACCAGGGAAAATATATAAATGTTTGGTGGTGGGGTGTTTGTCAACTGGCAAAGTATTTGCATTTGTGATTATAACAGTTTATTTCTCTTTTTTGTTCTAGTTCAAAGCTTTTGCTTCCTTTGCTGTGGCTTGTTGCGGTTTTGGCAGTGGTTGTCCCATGGTTTGCGTAGTTGCATGTTTTAGGTAAGTAAAAAAATGTGCTCCAAAGGAATATTGTTGCCATGCATGAATGACATGTTTGTAGATGGTGTACTAAATGCAGGATTGTCTGTGAAATTGTCCTTAGATGTATGCACAATGATATTTGTGTTGTCTTATGTCTACTTTGCTTTTCTTTTTTTCTTTTAGTGGGATATCATTAGTGATTGCTGTGCTGTACAGAGTAGTTGCTGGTGAGTCAAGCTTTTTCAGGCAAGCGAGCGGTATCGTTTTTGAGTTTATAACTCTTAGTGATAAAGCTACACTTTGTTTATTACTTATCTTACACAGTGCTGGTTGTTGGTGGTGCATTTGTCCAGTTACTTTTTGTAGGAGGATAATGGCTAGCTATAGGATGACTGCTCAGCAGGTTTTTGGTGTGCTTTTTGAGTCGTCTTTTGACCATGATTATGAGATTGACGCTGCATCTGAAGCTGAGGAGGAAGTGCAAGATTCGGGAAGTGAATTTTCTGTCAGAGAGGAATCATCTGATGGTGAAGCCACTCTCAGTGCTGCATGAAGTACCTGTTTTAGAGGAGGACACTGGTGTGCCAATGGTGCAGCAGCCAGCAGCTGAAAGGCTTCCCATTGGAAGACCTGAAACGTGGGTTGCATCAAACATGGAGCAGCCACAGTTGCCTGCCTTCACTGGTATCCCAGGGTGTAAAGTAAATACCGAAAACATTTTGCCTGTCAACTCCTTTGAGTTGTTTATGGACGATGTATTTTTGGAAGAGATTGTTGAGCAGACTAAATTGTGCACTCTAGAGCTAGCCGGTGGATTCCCACAAATCTGGATGAGTTGAAAAAGTTCTTGGGATTAACTTTTTTGATGGGGCTGATAAGGAAGCCATCACTGTCTTCATATTGGTCTTCTAGTCCCTTGATGGCAACGGCTAAATTTCCTGCAATCATGAGTCATAACCGGTATGAGCTTCTTCTTCGGATGTTGCATTTTGCAGAAAATGCTTTAGCCTTGGCACGAGATCACCCTGATTCTGACTGTCCTTTTAAGATTAGACCTGTCCTTGATCATTTTGTAGATTGGTTTTCAGAGATCTATGTTCCAGGCCAAGAAATGTCTGTAGATGAGTCTTTGGTCCTGTTCAAGGGTCGTTTGGTTTTTAAGCAGTACATTCCTAGCAAGAGGGCGCGGTATGGAATTAAATTGTATATGTTGTCTGAAAGTAGTACAGGATATTTTTTATAATTTCCGGGTCTACACTGGTAGGGATTCCAGTATTGACCCCCCTGGTTGTCCGCCCACTTTTGGAGTTAGTGAGAAAATTGTGTGGGAACTTGGTAGAGGACTGTTTAACAAAGGTCACCATTTATATGTAGATAACTTTTACACTGGAGTTCAGTTATTCAATAAATTGTTCAGAGTGGACACTGTTGCTTGTAGCACAATCCGCTCTAATCGGAAAGGCTATCCAAGAGAGCTTGTCTCTAAAAAACTTGAGAAGGGACAGTGCAGTCTCTTGCTGAATGATGAGCAGCTAGCTCTGAAAATTATAGACAGGAAGGATGTGTACATGCTAACTACCATCCATGATGAGAGTACTTCAACTGTGGCTGTTTGGGGTCAAGTTGCTGAAGTGCACAAACCTGTGTGCATTTTACACTACAATAAGCACATGGGTGGTGTTGATAGAGTAGATCAGAGGTTGGAGCCTTACACTGCTGCTTGTAAAAGCTTATGTTTGGTATAAGAAATTAGTGGTTCACCTGTTTCACTTGGCAAATTTTAATACTTTTGTTGTGTTCAAGGATAGTTCTCCAGAGTCAAGGATGACATTTGTGAAATTTCAGGATTCTATCATAGCGAGCCTTGTTGTGCTGGAACAGGCAAGAGTTCCTAGAGAAGCAGTGGTGGAGGATGTGGCTAGATTGAAAGATTGTCACTTTGCTGAGCCCATTCCTTCCAAGGACAAAAAATACTTTCCTGCTAAGAGATGTAGAGTCTGTGCTTGAAGAGGTATCAGGAAGGAGACTAGGATGTACTGCCCTGATTGTCTTTCAAAGCCTGGGCTGTGTGTGGGTGGCTGTTTCAGGAGGTACTACACACAGAGGAAATATTGGGAAATACCGTGAGCATAAACTGCTGTTTTTTATTTTCATATGTTCAGTTTCACGGTTGGCATTACTGTCATGAATTCAGTTAGGACTTTTGTGTTTGTAGTTTTGTACTTATTTATAATTAGTGGTTTCTTTGTTGATGAAAAACAAAAAAGTGATGGCGGTGTGCATGGACTGGCGCTTGGCTGGCAGCGTGTGTGGGTTGGTGCTTGGCTGTCGGTGTGTGTGGGGTGGCGCTTTGCTGGTGGTGTGTGTGGGGTGGCGCTTGGCTGGCGGTTTGCGAGGGGTGGCACTTGGCTGGCAGTGTGTGTGGGGTGGCGCTTGGCTGGCAGTGTGCATGGAGTGGTGCTTGGCTGGCAGTGCCAGCCAAACACCAGTCCACACACTCCCATCAGCTGGTGTGATTGCTGTATCAGGTATGTGGCATATGAAAGTGATGGGCTTGAATGGCGCTGTCTGTTGGTGAGAGTGTTGTGCTGGGTCCGCGGCTAGCAACGTGAATGGTCTTGTGCATGTCATGTATGAAAGGTGTGTGAATGGACTGTAAAGCGGTTGGTGCCTTGATGCGGCTTTACAGCTCACGAGCTATTAGTCATTGGTTCAGTTTTTTGGCCATTCAGTTCTTAAAAGTGCATTTCACTTTTGTGAAATTTCTTGTTAATAAAATTTGATCTACTGAACCATCACTCGCCCTCGTGCCAAATCCAACCAGTATGTGAGGTAAAAATGACAAAACCTGCTCCGCTGTAATCAGGTGTCGCAGCACACCCGTGACACGCTAGGTGTCTTGGGTGAGACCCCAGTGATGAAGCATGCCACCAACGCTGGGCTTAGCGCTGCCTTCAACAAGTGGAAGCAGAAGGGAGCGGAGCTAGGCTTCAGAGACTGTGATGGCAGAGAGGGCGCTGGGTTGCGGCGCAACAGTGGTGCCGCTCCTTTGTTGTGCCCGAGTCTAGTTGTGAATGCCTCCCATGCCCGCCGGAGGAGGGGCACCATTTACACCTGCTTCTGTGGCACTCCGGCTAGGATTGTGTAACCCACAGGCCCCACAAAGCCGGCATTCCTCATTGCTACCCCTCACCCGCTGGTCTCGGAGCTCCTCTCGGTCAGACCTGCAAGTCTGGCCTTCGATTGGTGCTGAAAGTGGTGAAAGTAAGTGATGAGAATGACTAATGGGACAGCAGCTGCCTAAGGCATTTGAGCACGTGCATTCTGCACTATGTAGGAACATTTTCAGTTAATTAATCCTGCTGCCATTTAGACATAGTAGGAGGGGACGCGCATTTCCTGGACACTGTTACTGTTACTGGGGGAACGAAGGGACCACACCCCCCAGCATTCCTTGCTGCACCTCGCTTCTCCGGCCCTATTTCAGGGGACTCAGGATTCTCTGCGCGGGACGCGCGCGGGAGCGTGCACGGGCGAAGACCGAGCCAAGACGGGCCCGTCTTCGCCCGTCATCACTTGCTCGAGCCTGGGCTTGGCCAACCTTCTAAGTTCTAGGGTGCCAGCGTCCTAGGTAAGGCGTACAACAACACTTTCCCTGGCATTTATGTTATTCCCGCTCCCTTTTGTTTCATTATCTTCTATTAATTTGATTAAGCTATGGGGAAACGGAAGGCAGCCGACATTCCTGTGCCCCATTCTGGTATAAAGAAAATCAAGAAACGGCTAAGTGGGAAAGTGGATGGTCATTCCAATACTAGTAGCAATCAATTCCAAGTTATTGATTCGTTGTTTGAGGAGGTGGAGGCTATGTTAAGGAGTCCCTCCATTCCTCCACCCTCAAGTCTTCACACCATCTCCCATAAGAAGATTTCTGATATCTTCAAGAAAAGACCACAGAAGCCTCCTTTGGCTGTAAAGGCGGATCTTCATCCCCCTTCTGCAGTCCAGATATTAACACCTTCTCCCATGAAGAGATCGGCTCCGTGTATGGAGTTCAAGTTGGGGCTCCAGCCCCCTCAAGCCTACAGGTCCTAGTTCCTTTTGATATTCCTTGCTCTAATAGATTTTCAGCCCTGTCTGCACTTAGTGATTCCCCGGAATGCGACTTGCACACATCCCCTGATGAACCAGGAAGAGGGAATTCCATTACTCATTCACTTTTGACCCACGACAGGAAAACGCAACCATACGGAGCACCCGATTTGGTTACCATCTCCCAGAAGCTGGACGATTTAAAGTCTTTGGTACTATTAATCTTGAACCAATTTACTGGAGTTCTTGAACAGAGGGCTGTGTGCAACTGCAAACTGTCCAAAGAGGGTGACCCTAATCCTGTTTCTGTTCCTGATGGGGTGCTTACCACGTCAGTTGTGTTAGATACCTGTGTTGAAGTGGCCAGTCCTTCCACACGCCCAATGCCCCATGCAAGGTCCAGAAGCATGGTGACAAAAGGCAAAGCGAGCTGCCCATAAGTGTCAGTTCCAACTGAACAAATGCTTAATGCAGCCCCAAATACAAATGGGAGTTCTTATGGTCAAGGGAAGCAGATTATACCTCATCACTTTGACATTATTAAGGGTTCGTGGGGAGTTACAGGAGCGCAATTGCCCGTCAGACCATCCAGACCCCTCTTCCCTGCCCCCCAAGATTAACTAAGGTGTATGATATGAAGGGGGAACATGGTTGGAGGAGGAAAGGTGGCTACATATATATGACAGGGGTCCTCATGCTGTTGTCTGGTTGTAAAGAGACACAGGATTCCCTCACCAATAAGGTCATCTATTGGTTACGGACGCAGAGTAACTGTCTCTCTGTTATCCAGTCTGACATCCTGGAGGTGTGCAGACAAAGTCAACAAGGATCGGAGTTTGATTTTATCTCAATTCTCCTCGTGGATAATATCTTGGTGGACAATCTATTTGCTTTCGATTCACTGACTTGCTCCTTGAGAGTTGGTTCAATAACTGGTACTAGTCTCTACATGGATCCACCTTATGGCAATGTTAGTAGTCGCTCCATCTTATGTGATGGCCATATGGGAAGGGCCCAAGATTCACATAGGAGCTGTCCTCCAATCACGACAGAGAATCCCTCCCCTTCTTTATCCGACCTGGATTGATTAAATTCTGCTGCTTTTGCAGAGATTCCCATTGCAGTCGGGAAGAATGGATCGACAATATAGAGAATGTTTCACAATCTAGAGCCAGGATTGAGACGTTATGTTCAGAACTTGCCATTATGTCATGGAATGTGGCAGGGATTGGGAAAAGTTAGGTGATCTGGAGTAGGTTAGCCTCATCATTAAGCAGGATATATGCTTACTCCAGGAAACCTGGGCTGAAGAGCCGATCTATTTACACTGGTTCACAACACATTTTTCGCAACCTGCATCTGGGGATTTTGGTAGATCGAAAGGGGGTCTTATGATTTTGTTGAACAAGAAATTAAAATGTGACCATTCGGTATTATGTTTTAATTCGTACGACCTACTGGGTTTCCAACTCACTTTTCTACCCGGCTTCAAACTGACAATGATCAATGTGTATGAAAGATCTGTTTCTTGAGGTGTAGAGTCCAAAGTACTTGCCCAGTTAGCTGAACACATGGAACACCTGCATCCATCAGGTTTTCTGGTGGTTGCAGGAGACATGAACTGCACTTTCAAACCCAATTCCTTTAATAGTAATTGGACAACCGAGGAGGATGAACTTTGGGGTATCCCGCAACTGAAAGAGAATATTAACTGTATTGGCTCATGTGCTGCTTCACAGTTGACTTCACTTTGCCTTAGATTTGGACTAAGAGAATGTAATGGCCGCACTAGATCCGATTCAAGTCTTCCCCCCAATTTTAAGCGAGGACCCTCTTCCAGCACCATTGACTATTTCCTAGTGGATATTAGGCTTTAGTCAAGTACTCTAGATATGAAGGTAGAACCCCGCCATGATAGTGATCACAACCCTCTAAGTCTTACTTTAACCAGTCACGCGTTTAGGAGAATTCAGAACTCGGAGACCACTGATGTTCTGAGTCCCCTTTTAAATCATAGACAAACCCGCGTCAGCTGGCAAAAAGTAATGTCAAACCCATACTTGGTCAAGGAACTCTACTCATCCTTTGTAAAACTCTTTTCTAGTCTTGATGAGCAAGAGGCTGGTAACATTCCAATTTTAAGTATCCATGCAGAAATGGCAAGCATTCACCAGGGCATTTTTTACAAGGAAATCACGTCTAGGCACTCACCCGATTATACTCAATCAAGGAAATGGTCTAATAAGAACTGTATTCATGCGAAGCTTAATCTAAAATCTGCCCTCGAAACACACTTCCAGGGGGCGATTAGGAATGCTAGACTTAGGTATAAAAAGGCCTTGGAACTAGCCAAGAAAGATTGGGAACATGATATTTGGCAGAGGATGCTGGATGCAAACAAGAACCAAGATAACAGGTCTTTTTGGAGGCTGTTGGCCTCTAGACATAGAGGGGGCAACAATATTGTTAGTATGCACATCCAGCCTGAAAGATGGGTGGCCCACTTTTCCGAGCTCTATGCCTTACCTGTACAACAGGACCTCATGCCTTATTCTCAGGATGAATTGTGCAACAATTATAGAATATCTGCTGATGGTACTGCAGAGGACATTGGCCCTCATTACAACGCTGGCGGTAAATCCCGCCTACTGCCGTGCTGAAGGCCGCCAATATACCATGGTGGCGGCGGAATTCCGCTACAGGTATTACGACCCACATCTTGGAAGATGCCACACACAGATACTAAAATGTATTTACACCCCAACAGGACCCATACCAAACGTCACCGGACCGGAGGTGCCAGACATATCCAGTCCCCCCACAGAAGAGGTCCACAGTGATGACAGCAGTTCTGCACGCCTGGATCAAGATGACCAGCCCGGCCCATCAGGGACCTCTGGACAGTCGGTTCCCCTGCAACTGTCACAAACCACCACATACCCTCCCCCCTCAGGAAACACCAGCACAGCACCCACCCAGCGGGCCCATGCCACTGGCCCCAGGACACGTCAATCAGCAGTGTGTCCACCATTACAGGAACCCCAGGCAAATCCACCAACCCAAGACAATCACGGACCTGGGGTCAGTGGCAGTGGGCACACGGTTCAGGGGACAGAGGCACAGAACAACAGGGAAGCTGTGAGGACTGCTGTGCGACAGGGGGAGAACAGGCCCAGGGAACCGACCCTCCACAAGGCACTCTCCAACATCATGGGAGCATACCATCATTCCCAGGAGACCACAGGCATGGTACTGGCCAAGTTTCAGGAGACCCAGGGGCTGCAGGAGGAACACTACCTTGGAATCAGGGAGGACTTGAAGTCCATTAACACCAACCTGGTCATCATTGCAGGGGTGCTGGCAGACCTGGCCAACACCAGGAGGGACACAGTGGCACACAAACGGGCCCCTGACACTAGCCAGACGATGAACAGCCCTCCACCTCCGCCGGCGCTAGTGGACAGGAGGCACTGCCACAGGAAGAACAGGCCACCAGCACCCCACCCCCTGCAGAAGGAGAACCACCCCGCACACGGTCCCTGAGATCCAGGAACAAGACAGAGAACATTGCCAAGACCCCCACCAGGAAATAAGACCCTCCTGAATGTCACCCTTCTGACCCACTTTGTCACCCTGTCCACCTTAAACTGCCATTGCTCACCTTCCTATGCCCCCATGGACAATGCACCTGTGAGACCAAGACACTGAACTCCACCATGGACATTCCTCCACCATCACCCCAGCCCATTGCACCCCCTCCTCCCCCCCCCACTTATCAGCAGAGAAATAAACACCCTTGAATCACAAATCAATCTGGAGTCAGTCTGTACTTTCACAAATGTGTAATTGCAACCTCTCAGAAATATAGCAATGTAAATGTACATGTTCACATACCAATGTTACACGGTTGTTGGCCAGCAGCAAACATAGCAGAGGGCACAAAGTGAGCCCAGATCTGTGAAATGGAAAGCCAAAGTGACATGTCAGGGTCCATACACAGAGCTAAAAAGGCAGATTTATGCTGGGTCTGACAATAGTATGAGATGTGGGAAGCAGTTCCATCCTCTTACCTGTGTCTCACTGGAAGTATCGCATGATGATGTTGTTACTGTTGTTTACATCTTCTTCTTCTGCCTCCTCTTCGTCACTGTCCACAGGCTCCACAGCTGCCACAAGACCACCATCAGGTCCATCCACCTGCAGAAAAGGCACCTGGCACCGCAAAGCCAGGTTGTGCAACATACAGCATGCCACGATGATCTGGCACACCTTCTTCGGTGAGTAGTATAGGGATCCACCTGTCAGGTGGAGGCACTGGAATCTGGCCTTCAGGAGGCAAAAGGCGCGCTCTATTATCCTCCTAGTTCGCCCATGTGCCTCATTGTAGCGTTCCTCTGCCCTTGTCCTGGGATTCCTCACTGGGGTCAGTAGCCATGACAGGTTGAGGTAACCAGAGTCACCTGCAAATATCGAGGGACAACTGTTAGACTTCCTCCAACCGTTAGGGAATCTCCCATACCCAGACACCTAATTAAACTGTGTGGGGACCTTGGGCTCACCTATTAGCCACACACGGTGCCTCTGAAGTTGCCCCATCACATAAGGGATGCTGCTATTCCTCAAAATGTAGGCGTCATGCACAGAGCCTGGATACTTGGCATTCACATGGGAGATGTACTGGTCTGCCAAACACACCATCTGCACATTCATTGAATGGTAGCTTTTCCGGTTTCTGTACACCTGTTCATTCCTGTGAGGGGGGGGGATATGTCACATGTGTACCATCAATGGCACCAATGATGTTGTGGAAATGTCCCAGGGCATAAAAGTCACCTTTTGCTGTGGGCAGATCCTCCACCTGAGGGAAAACGATGTAGCTGCGCATGTGTTTCAGCAGGGCAGATAACACTCTGGACAACATGTTAGAGAACATTGGCTGTGACATCCCTGATGCCATGGCTACTGTTGTTTGAAAAGACCCACTTGCCAGGAAATGGAGCACTGACAGGACCTGCAGTGGAGGGGGGATTCCTGTGGGATGGCAGATAGTTGACATCAGGTCTGGCTCCAACTGGACACACAGTTCCTGGATTGTTGCACGATCAAGTGTGTAAGCGATAATGATGTGTCTGTCTTCCATTGTCGACAGGTCCACCAGGGGTCTGTACATCCGAGGATGCCGCCATCTCATCACCTGCCCCAGCGAAAGTGCCCTACGGAGGAGAACGGTGAGCAGAGGGTCATACACCACATAGGTTTCACAAGGCTGTTTAGCACAATCGTTAAATTATCTCTATGTGCCTTTGTCTGTCCGTATTCCTGGCCTAAATAGGTGTGACGCAGTTAGTTGGCCTGCCATGTGGCCCCCTGAAATGGGGGCTGCCTGACCTGTAAGGTGGGACAAGGGGAAATTAGGTAACTGTGCTGGCGTTGTGCAGCATTGCGGTAGGTGGTTGAAGACCGCTGCGCAATTTAGCATTAGTTATCATTGGCCCCTATGGGTTCCAGGAGCCAATGGCAATGACGGTACGCACTGCCGTGGACGTGACCGCCATTTTCTATCTGTTCACTCACTTGATACCTGACCTTCAACAGGAGAGGACCTACATTGCAAGTGCTGCTGTGACCTGCGTCTGGAAGCGACAATGGCTCATGTGTCTGGGGAAAGGGCCCCTGCCTTTACTGCGGAGGAGTTGGAGAAACTGGTGGATGGGGTCCTCCCCCAGTACACGCTACTCTTTGGTCCTCCAGACAAACAGGTGAGTGAACCGTGTGCATGGTGGATGGGACATGATTGTATGGCGTGTCGTGGATGGAAGAGACAGGGGAGACAGGCCAGCATGTGAGGATGGAGAGCGATATGTTTTTATAGGACAAGGTGGGAGGTTTGTGTCCAATGTGTGAGAAGAACTGTACGGGAAAGTAACATCCTTTTTAACTTCACTATTCCTCTAGGTCAGCGCCCACCAGAAGAAGGGTATTTGGCATGCCATTGCCAAGGGAGTGCGGACACTGGGGGTCTACCATAGACGGAGCACCCACTGCCAGAAAAGATCGGAGGACCTGCGCCGCTGGACCAAGAAGACGGCAGAGGCCCAGCGGGGGATCGCCTCCCAACGTGGAGGGGTGCCTGTCGCACCATGACCTCCCTGATGTACCGAATCCTTGCGGTGGCATATCCTGAGTTGGATGGGCGCTTGAGGGTATCACAGCAGCCACAAGGGGGTGAGTACACTCTCATACAGCTGACTCTGCGCGCTTGACGAGGTGTCTGGGTGGGGGAGGTGGGCTGTGGGTTCCCCTAGGGCAGGGCAGACACGCAAAGGTAGATCCATTGATTTGCAAGCTGATTCCCACTCCAACCCAAAGGTGGTATTTCCAGCTGTGTATGAAATGGGTCTAGACAGAGTCCCCCATGGGCATATGCTTTTGCCCTGCCCTGTTAGTGCATGGCTTAGTGCATAGGGCTGCTCCCTGTGTGTTGTGTCCGCCAACGGTAGTGGTGTTGCAGGCATTGACCATGTGTCTCCTCTGTCTTCCCCGCCTTTTTGTTTTGTCACCCTGTCTTTGTGTGCATTAGCATCATCTGACGGAGGAGCAGTGGCACCGGAGCAGGAGGGAGCTTCATCCCACATGGCCCTGGAGGGTGAAGTAATGGAGTCAGAAGGCACCAGTGGGAAGGAGGGCGAGTGGAGCTCCACAACAGGGACAGGAGGAGACACCAGCGACAGCGACTCCTCCTCTGATGGGAGCTCCTTTGCGGTGGCGGGCACCTCTGTGCCCACTGCATCAACAGGTACAGCCGATACCCCCCTACCAGTGCCGCCCTCCCAGCAGCCCCTCATCGAGTTTCCCTTGCCCCATCACCCAGGAGGGTGGGCATCTCCTTTGCCCCAGGCACCTCAGGCCCTGCCCCAGTCAGCCCTGTTGCCCTCAGTGAGGAGGCTATTGACCTCCTGAGATCACTCACTGTTGGGCAATCAACCATTTTGAATGCCATCCAGGGTGTTGAGAGGCATTTGCAGCAAACAAATGCATACCTGAGGGAATTCATTCTTGCGTGGCGGCCCAACAGAGAGCATTTCAGACTCTGGACTCAGGACTGATTGCAGCCATTGTCCCTGTGTCCAGCCTCCCCCTCCAACTTTCTCCACCCAGACCCAATCCCCTGTACCTCAGTCTATCCCAAGCACACCATCAGAGCAGCATCCACACTCATCAACACACAGGAGTGGACATGGCAAACATAAGCACCACACATCCCACAGGCACTCACACAAGCACCATCCCCATGCAGACACACCAACGTCCACTGCCTCCACTGTGCCCCCTCCTCCACGTTCTCCTCCTCCCTCCCTGTCTTATCTCCACTCACACCTGCATGCACTACTTCCTCAGCTACTACCTCCATCACCAGCACGCCCATCACCACACACCGCTCACGTGCAATCACCACCCCCACAACCATGCACACATCCCCTGTGTCCTCTCCCAGTGTGTCTGTGAGCCCTCCTCCCAAACTACACAAACGCAGGCACACACCCACCCAACAGCCATCCACCTACAACAGCCTCCGGCCCATACACCTTCACCCAAATCCAGCAGATGTACATCTCCTACAACCACTACCTCTTCCTCCACTTCCAAACCCCCTCCATCTTCCCGTCCCAATGTGCCAAGGGACCAGCAGCGACATCAAAGGTGGGGAAGGGACACAAGGCGAAGAGCAAGTCAGGACAGGGCACGGAGGCTGTGGCTGAGGGACCAGAGTCACTCCTTCTGTCAACCAGAACATCAACCTGTATGGTGGTGGACACCGCCACATGCACCGCCACCTGCACCACCACCTGCACATCTGCTGCCTCAGCAACAGTCCCCAGCATCATACCCAGTGGCCAGCTGTCCGAGGCTGCAGGAGACGTCCTGCTGTGTCCCTCCACAGGTGCTGACACTTGCACCACCGCCAGCACCTCCACCACAGACACCGCCGCAACCACTGCCACCAGCCCCGCAACGTGCTCAGACAGTGCCACCACAGCTGACATGGCTATCATCCCCACTGGGCAGCCGCCTGAGGCTGCAGGAGACATCCTGGACCCTGCACCACGTACATGAGGCACGACACCAGCACTGTTTGTACCTGCATGTGGCAGGCGAAGTCGCAGAAGGGTGGAATGTGTCTCTGCCCTCCATGGAGTATCATGCTACCTGTTCCCAGGCAATCTTGTGGCAAACACACCCAGGTGAGGGAAAGGGACCTGCCACACTGCATGTGTAGCACTCTGGGCACAATGCCCCCTCCAGAACCAGTGGAGATTCACATCCACTACCCCAGTCCTTGGCAGGATGAAGCACTCTGGGCACAATGCCCCCTCCAGGACCAGTGGAGAATCACATCCACTACCCCAGTCCTTGGCTGCATTAAGCACTCTGGGCACAATGCCCCCTCCAGAACCAGTGGAGAATCACATCCACTTGAGAGACTGTGGCTTTGCACTCCCCAGGATAAAGCAGTGGGCAAACCTCCCACTAGAGAGACTTGAGAGACTGTGGCTTTGCACTCCCCAGGATAAAGCAGTGGGCAAACCACCCACTGGAGAGACTTGAGAGACTGTGGCTTTGCACTACCAGGATAAAGCAGTGGGCAAAGCACCCACTTGAGAGACTTGAGACACTGTGGCTTTGCACTCCCCAGGATAAAGCAGTGGGCAAACCACCCACTGGAGAGACTTGAGAGACTGTGGCTTTGAACTCCCCAGGATAAAGCAGTGGGCAAATCACCCACTTGAGAGACTGTGGCTTTGAACTCCCCAGGATAAAGCAGTGGGCAAACCACCCACTGGAGAGACTTGAGAGACAGTGGCTTTGCCCTCCCCAGGACCTAACTGTGGGCATGGAGCCCCCTCGTGGAGCCGTGGCGTTGTCCGTTCATCCACCAGAGGTGCCCCCCTCTCCCTCCACCTGAGGTGCCTGTTTATTTTCGATCTGATGCCCCTGCAGTGTTGTCTCCGTTTCGAGTCAGGTATCTTGTGTGGACTTCGCCCATGCATTTTGGGACCACTGGTCCACGGACAATGATTTCATTAATATTCGGACTTGTGTAGTTGGTGCACATATTTGTATATACTGATATTTTAATTTGGCCTATCAGAATTTTCAATGATTACACTTGTTACAATCATTTCATTTGGTCCTTGCGTTCTTCCAGAGGGCTACAGGGTGTATATGTAATGTTGCTGCATGTATTTGTGTGTATGGTGTTGGGGGTGAGGGTGGGGGTGGGGGTGTTGCATGTTGCGTGAGTGTGTCTTTCTCTTTTCCTTCCTCCCCTCCGCTGTGTGCTAGGTGCAGTACTCACCATGGTCGTCGCCTGCGTCTTTGCTGCTCCTGATACAAGAGGATGTAAAGCAACATGGGCAGGACCTGTAACTCGGGCTCCATGGCGTCCTGGGTCCTCGTTGGGTGTTGAAAGGTGAGTGGTTTCCGTTCCAAGTCCTGTTTCCGCCGTGCTTTTGATGTCGTTGGTATCGCCCCGGAAAAGGTGGTGGATAGGCCTCTTGTAATACAGTGGGCAGAACCTTGTCTTCCGCCTGTCTGTTGGCAGTTACCGCCGCAGTGTTTGTTTCTACCGCCGTGGCGGTCGGAGTGTTAAAGTGGCTGTTTATGTTGGCGGTTTCTGCCATGGTCGTGATCTCATTTTTTTTACCGCCAGCCTGTTGGCAGTATTATCGCCGCTTTGACACCAACCGCCAGGGTTGTAATGAGGGCCATTGTCTTTTCAATGGCTGAAACCACAGCCGCTATCAATTCCTTAAGATCGGCAAAGGCACCCGGCCCCGACAAGATACCAGGGGACTTGTCTAAATCTGAACCCGTCGTTTGGGCGTGGTATATAAATACATTGTCAAACGCTATAGCAGCAGGAGGTCCTATCCCGGAAATGTGGTTTGGGGCTGAAATAATCCCCATATATAAAAAGGGTGATATGGGTTTACCCGCTAACTATAGACCAATTAGTCTCATCAACAATTTGCAAAACAATTTTGCTAGGCAAGTCTTAGATAGGCTTATGGAATGGGTTCAGGACAATCAGGTATTATCCCCACTTCAGGCTGGTTTTCGTTCCAGGATTAGTACAATGGATCGGGCTTTTAGGCTCCCCCTTTTATTTTGGAAATATGTCATTCTAGCAAAACAAACCTTGTATGTTGTCTTTGTGGATTTGAGATCTGCCTTCGATCTGGTCCACAGAGGGAAATTATGGGAAGTCTTGTGTTAAACTGGTATCCCGGAGAACTTAGTGCACCTAATTCGAAGAAATGCATGAGAACACCTATGCACGAGTGAGACAGGGCAATCAGGGCAAACTTACAGATCAAATAGATTTCAGGCGGGGGTGCGCCAGGGTTGTGTTCTTGCTCGTACTCTTTTCTCCTTGCTCAGTAATGAAGTGGTGCAAGTTGTGTCCGCCTGTCAAAATGACACCCCTTCTTTGAATGATCAAAAAATTACGATCTTATTAGTTGCTGATGATTCACTTTTGATCTCCAAAACCCCTATGGGCCTCCTGGTTCTGGCGGACAGGTTCAGTGCTTTCTGTGCAGACCATGGATTGGAGCTTAATTCCAGCAAAACCAAATTTATCATCTTCAGTAGGGGCCCCACCAGAAGATGCACTATCTCACTCAATGAGGTCCCCTTAAGTAAGGTATGTTCTATTGATTATTTGGGGGGGAGAATTACTAATAATATGCAAGAGTGACACACTTCTTCAGCACAGATCTGGGGCTATTCTGCGTTTTTATAAATCTACCACTGCGAAAGCTGTTTCCCCAGCTATTAAGATTTTTTTAGTAAAGGCCCAAGGTGCAGCGTCTTATGGTGCTGAGGTCTGGGGCTTTTCCAATGCGAGCAAATTATCTGTAGGGAAAAATAATTTTACAAGAACTCTTCTTGCATGCCCTCGTAACACTCAATTGATCCCAGCTTTTTTGGATCTTGGGTTCCCCCGCATTTCTGATGTAATAGCCTTAAGACCTTTACTCTTCTGGGTGCACATCTGGACTACCCCTGAGTTAGCTGTATATAAGGAATCTTTACAAGACATTTTAGGTAGGCCAAATGCACTCTCTATCCCCTGTCTCAACATGTTTCGAGGTGGTTCCATATTTTGGGTCTTGGGAACTTTTGGAGACACTCTAATAATCTAGGGAGCGCCCAGAAGAAACATCTGAAATCAGTCTACTAGTCCTATGTTAGGGAAAATTACTTGGTATGCACGTCGCACGGTTGACTGACATCACAATTTCTTGACTTCAAGTGGTATCCTCACTTTTAACCTTTCTTGGATCTGATTTCTGACTTATTATCCAAAAGTTTGTATGCCCGTTTTAGGTATGGTGTTTACCTCTGATGTCTTTTACTAGTACCTGGCGACCTGCTTTGACAACAGATTAATGCCCCAGCTGCAATTGTACTCCCGAAACTATAGTACATTTTATGTTTATTTGCCAAGCCTATGGGATTGCACGGGGGAAATGGATTCGTCCAGTGTGCAGGAACATGGGCCTGAGACACTGTAAAGTTGCTTTAAGGATGCTGATGATAGACAGCTCTCCTTTTTTAATATGTGCGGTCAGCAAGTTCCTTGTGGCCGTATGGTACATACGTACCCGTTTTAAAAAAAAACAAAACGATTTGCTCCCAATTGATTATTGCTTTTAATTTATTTATTAATTTATTATATATATAAATCTTATGACTGTCGTGATTTTCCCCTGGCTGATGGTAAAAAGCCGTATGAGATATTGTGAGCTGTACCCAGGATGCTGATGAGAGACAGTCCCCCTCTTTTATTAAGGCGGTTAGACAGTACTTAGTGGCAGCTTGTCAAGGAATACATGTATCTTTGTCCTTTTATCTCTTTATGGTTGTTGTCTTCCTTTTTTTTTTTTTTTCCTTGTATCTTTTACCTGCGTATTTATTTTGAACAGTACTATTTTACCTGTTGTGATGTTATTTTGCTTTGATGGTTAAGTGTGACCGATTAAAGTTGACATCAACGCGGAGCTGGGGAGCGGCAATGACGGGCAGCGCCAGACCCTTGACGAATGTGTGGCTACAGGGTGGTTCTCCAACCCTTCTTTGATTAAAGCGAGTGATAATGAAAACTCGATAACTGAGTGTGTTGACTAATGAGAAATTAGCTCAGAAGCATGAATAAGTGAGTCACCTGACTGAATGACAGGTAGGGACACATATAAATAACGGGACAGGATGAAGGTCCTGAAGAAGGCCGTATAACCTTAGGTGGCAACCTGAAATGGCCAAAACATGTTGACCCTCCTCAGATATTGGGGTGTAAAGGTAACTAATTCCTGAATACACCACCGATGCCATATTTGTAATTCTGTCCAGGCTGCACTAGAATAAAATAGGATGAGTGATAGGCCTGAGACAGTTTTCTGTTGTTTTCTGTTGTTCGTCTCTGGTCCCTGTGCCATTATTGTTGGACTTGTCTGATGTGCTTTATGTCTCCCTACCCTTACTGCTCCACTCCGAAGAGGATACATTTCTCGGAGTGTGTTAGCAGGGCCCTATGATGAAGCATGCCACAAATTGTGGGTGAGGGCCGTTTTTCTACACAGAGGTGTTGAACCGGTCTGGTTCTCACACCAGATATTTTTCTGTCCTTTTTTGTGATTATATATATAGTACAGGGAGGTCAGACAGAAAAAATTTCCTCTCACCCCTTTGTAGTGTTTTAAGGTTTCCCTAGGTACCAGCTGAGCTAGAGGCCAAACCCCACAGCTAAGCACTTTGCAAAAAACAGCTCTGTTTTCTTTTGGAAAACGTGATGTGTCCTTGTAGTTTTTTGGGGCATTTCATGTCGCAGGCACTAGGCCTACCTACACAAGTGAGGTACCATTTTTATCAGCAGACATGGGGGAATGCTGGGTGGAAGGAAATTTGTGACTCCTCTAAAAAAAAAAGTGGGTTATTTTTGCCACATTTTGAGGTTTGCAAAGGATCTGGGTAACAGAACCTGGTGGGAGCCCCACAAGTCACCCCATCCTGGATCTCCCTAGGTGTCTTGTTTTAAAAAATGCACAGGTTTGTTAGGTTTCCCTAGGTTCCGGCTCAGCTAGAGGCCAAAATCTACAGCTAGGGACTTTGAAAAAACATGTCAGATTTCAATGTAAAAATGTGATGTGACCATGTTGCGTATCCTGTCGTGAGCATTAGGCCTACCCAAGCAAGTGAGGTACCATTTTTATCGGGATACTTGGGGGAACACAGGATGGCAAAACAAGTGTTATTGCCCCTTGTCTTTCTCTACATTTGTTCCTTCCAAATGTAAGACAATATATACAAAATGCTCTGTAATTCACATGCCAGTATGGGCACCCTGCAATCCACAGACGTGAAAATAACCACTGCTTCTCAACACCTTATCTTGTACCCATTTTGTAAATGCAAAGGTTTTCTTGATACCTATTTTTCACTCTTTATATTTCAGCAAATGAATGGCTGCATACCCGGAAAGAATGAAAACCCATTGCAAGGTGCTGCTCTTTTATTGACTCTGGGTACCTAGGGCTCTTAATGAACCTACAAGCCCTATAAATCCCTGCAACTAGAAGAGTCAAGCGGACGTAACAGTATATTGCTTTCAAAAATCTGACATCGCAGGAAAAAGTTACAGAATAAAACTTTGCGAAAAAGAGCTTTTTTTACCTCAATTTCAATATTTTTTTCTTTCAGCTGTTATTTTTTTTGTAGGAAAACTTTGTAGGATCTACACAAATGACCCCTTGCCGAATTCAGAATTGTGTCTACTTTTCAGAAATGTTTAGCTTTCTGGGATCCAGCATTGGTTTCACACCCATTTCTGTCACTAACTAGAAGGAGGCTGACAGCACAAACAATAGTAAAAATGGGGTATGTCCCAATAAAATGCCAATAAAATGCCAAAATTTTGTTGAAAAATTGGGTTTCTGATTCAAGTCTGCATGTTCCTGAAAGCTGGGAAGATGGTGGTTTTAGCACCACAAATCCTTTATTGATGCCGTTTTCATGGAAAAAAACACAAGCCGCCTTCTGCAGCCCTTTTCCCAATTTTTGGGAAAAAAATGAAATAATTGCTATATTTTGGCTAATTTCTTGGTCTCCTTCAGGGGAACCCACAAAGTCTGGATGCCTCTAGAATCCCTAGGATGTAGGAAAAAAAGGACGCAAATTTGGCATGGGTAGCTTATGTGGACAAAACGTTATGACGGCCTAAGCGCAAACTGCCCCAAATAACCATAAAAAGGCTTGGCACGTGAGGGGGAAAAGGCCTGGCACCGAAGGGGTTAAATATCACCAAGAAATAGGAGAGCAATAGGTAGGAAGTCAAATAAAATGCCAATTTAATTAATTTATAAAATCAATACAGGAGAGTAATTTGTGAAGCTATTAGTTGTCTTTAGTAGTGTGGAATGTATACAATATTGTCAAGTTAGTCATAAGCTCCTATCAATGAAAATTGATGAATCAATGCCAATAGTCTGTCTGCCATCTCTTTAATGTTTTTAATAGCTGAGGGTTCAGACTACCTGACAGTAGTTGAAGAGAAAAAAAATCAAAGTTCTTTCTTGGAATCTGTGGAGAATAAATGCTAATTAACGCTACTTTAAGGTGTGGAAAAAGTTCTGTGTTAGTATCCTCCTTTCAAAAATGAATGTCATTATTAATCTGTCTTTCTGTTTATTATGAGTACAGCTTTCTGTTTCATTGGTCCTTCTGGTTTTGAGCTCAGGCTTTTGGAAATGTAATTTTGATTTCTGGAGGCAGTGTGGATTGTTTTATTGTTCACCATTTATCTAAGGTCAGTAAGACATTTATCTGCCATTATTAACTTTGTCTAACATCACTGAATTTAGTTGTTTGCAGTGTATGAGTTTACATTTTAGTGTTTAATATTTTTACCTTTTTATGGTGTCTAGGCTTTGGGTAGGAGCAGTAGTTTTAGCTGTACTTTTTGTTGTTTGAAGTTACCTTTTTTGCTACAATTCGATTGGCATTATTTTAGTTTAGAAAGAAGAGAAATATGTTATTACATTTCCCTCCCAGTCACTACCCATCATCTTTCCTGACTAGGCACTTTGAGAGCAGTTACAATAGAAAAAATCTGCTCCCCAATCTCTGTCCAACACCTTCCCTGAGGTGACGCTTGGCAGAGTTGGAAAAGTAAATCTTGCCCCTCTGTCACTGTTCAGTATCTTCCCTGATGTAACACTTGGCAGAGTTGGAATATTAAGTTTTGTCCCCCAGTCAATGTCCAGCACCTTCCCTGTGGTAACACTTGGCTCAGTTGAAATTGTAAATCTGCCCCCCAGTCACTGTCCAGCACATTCTCTGAGGTAACACTTTACAGTGTTAAAATAGAAAACCTTTCACCCCCGTAACTGTCCAGCACCTTTCCAGGGCACACTGTGGTTCTTTTTCATTAAAAAAAAAACGTTCTCATTGTTGTGAAAATTGTATAATTTAATTTAAAATGATATAATATTTTTATTTATTAACTTATATTTCATTCTAAATAGAAAACCTTCACAGTCAGACTCTTCTTTTCAATATCCAGAGAAAAAATGTCTGAAAATGTGAATGAAACAATTACATTCTACTCATATAGTATACCTTGCTATTTGTTTAGATCGAAATAATGCAAGGTATACTTAATTTCAAAGATATATGGCTCTCTTTCTCAGTATGTCTAACTCTTCTACACTCCAGTGCATGTGGTCACATTAGAAGTCAGTGTACCACTGGCTACAAAATGGTGGACACCTTATTTTATATGTTTTCTAAGGTTGTATCACAATTCACATTAAAATTAATGTTTAAAATTATGGTCCTGATTACGATTGTGGTGGTCCTCAGACCGCCACACTTGTAGTGGCTCTTGGACCGCCGCAGTTGTGGCAGTCTAACCTGCACATTATGAGGTCGGTGGGCAGCCCCACCAGTCTGCTGCCATCTCTACCAGGATCTTTGACGGTGGTCGGAGATCGGAATCAGCCAGGGCGGTGCTGACTTCAGCCCCGCCCTCGCTGATTACTACATGGTTCTCCACCAGCCTTTTCATGGAAGGTCACTGCCATGAAAAGGCTGGCAGAGAACAGGTGCAGGGGGCCACAGGGGTGCCCCTGTAGTGCCCATGCACTTGACATGGGCAGTGCAGGAGTCCCCCTGCCCAGCACAGCAGACAATGTGCATTGCAAGGGTGCTGGTGCTGCTACTTTCCTGCTGGGCTGACAGGCGGAAACCTTGGTTTTTGCCCGTCAGCCCAGCGGGAAAGTTGTAATGTGCACGGTGGGGAGGTAGCCAGTAAGGCAGCAATCCCTCCGTCGGAAGTTTGGTGGATGGTTCATCCTGTCCGCTGAATTCTTAATCAGGCCCTACTTTTCTTTAAGAAGCAAACATGACTAACTGTATAATTATATTTGTGGTGAAATGTAACACACATTTGACTCTTCTTCACAGACTTTGGGCCCCATTACGAGTTTGGCGGTTAGACTGTCAGTCCTCCATGTTGGCTGTCCTGAAAAGACTGTCACACTGGCGGTCTTCCAGACCGCTCTATTAGAAGTTATACAGGTGGGCTGCTGACCACCAAGCAAAAAGGTAGACTGCCAGCGGCGCGGCGGCCTGGATATAGGCAGTCTGACCTCCAGTGCTGATAGCACCACGGCCAACCACCAAACTTATTACAATCACACAGTCAGTGGCAGTCAGAACCACTGTGGTTCGCAGTCAGCAAAGTAACAGACAACTGCACATTGGATGAATTAAAAAACAACACAACTGGCACACATTAGCCAAGTGGACACACATGCAAAGGACACTATAAAAGACACCCCATCACAGACCACAATCCTTTGCATCTCCACTGCAAGACACAGAAGCCCAAGCACCCTTTTTTTCGCCATCCCTTAAAACACCATGCACACACTTTTTTCCATTTACTCCCTATTGCACATCCCATGTTGAGTACGTCCCTGTCATCCGTAGTCTTTTTCCCACTATGTCACATCCAAAATATCCCCATTTTTCACAAGATGAGTTAAGAGTCATGGTGGATAAAATCATAAGTGTAGAGCCACAATTGTTTGGAGCACAAGTCCAGCACACTCCTCTCAGTAGGAAAATCGAAATGTGGGTCAGGATCATTGACAGAGTGAATGCTGTAGCCATGACTCTGTGCACAAAGGAAAACATTAGGAAGAAATGGAATGACCTCAGGGGCAAAGTCCATTCCCTGACCTCCAGGCACCAGCTGCAGGCCAACAAGACTGGTGTTTGCTCTCCCAGTGCCCTATTAATATTCTATGTTATAAATTGTGTCACTAGTTGGCAGAGGTATACACCCTTGCCCAGGTAGGGACCACAGTTCTAATTAGGGTAAGTTACTCAACAACCTAAATTATCCTGTGATCACCATTATGTAGCTTGGCAAAGAACAGGCAGGATTAACTTAGAAGGCAATATGTAAAGTACTTGTACAAAGTACCTGGTCTGAGTGAAAAAGCTCCGCAAAGGGCAGCAGAGGAGGAGATGTGTGGAAAAATGGTGTGTGCGTCTGTTTCGCTCCACACACGGACTTGCATCGTTATTTTCCACGCGGGGAAGACGTTGCGTTGATTTCCGGCAAGCGGACGGGTCTCCTCTTCAGGTTGCGGGGTTTTAAAACGCCCGGGGTCTGTGCGTGGATCCTGGGCTTATTGACTGGCTGCACGTCGTTCCGGTGGGCGGTGGGTGGAATTTTCTCCATCACAGCAGGCGCTGCTTTGATTTCCCCTCTGGAAGTCGGGCGCCGTTGTCCAAGCGGGCCGTGCATCGAAGTTCTGGTCGCACCGCAGGCGCCGCTTCGATCTTTTCCTCGCGAAGTCGAGCAGCATCTTTCCGGTTCGGCGTGCGGTGAATTTTTCACTGCGGAACATGCTGTGCGTCAAATTTTTCTCTGCACAAGGAGTCCAGTTGCAAGAGAGAAGTCTTTTTGGTCCTGAGACTTCAGGGAACAGGAGGCAAGCTCTATCCAAGCTCTTGGAGAGCACTTCTGCCGCAAAGCAAGAGAGCAGCAAGGCAGCAGGGCAACAGCAAGGCAGCAGTCCTCTGTAGAAAGCAGTCAGGTGAGTCCTTTAGGCAGCCAGGCAGTTCTTCTTGTCAGGGTGCAGGTTCTGGTTCAGGTTTCTTCTCCTGGAAGTGTCTAAGGTGGTAGGGCAGAGGCCCTATTTTATACCCAAATGTGCCTTTGAAGTGGGGGAGACTTCAAAGAGTGGCTTAGAAGTGCACCAGGTCCCCTTTCAGTTCAATCCTGTCTGCCAGGGTCCCAGTAGGGGGTGTGGCAGTCCTTTGTGTGAGAGCAGGCCCTCCACCCTCCCAGCACTGGAAGACCCATTCAAAATGCAGATGTATGCAAGTGAGGCTGAGTACTCTGTGTTTGGGGTGTGTCTGAGTGAATGCACAAGGAGCTGTCAACTAAACCCAGCCAGACGTGGATTGTAAGGCACAGAACGATTTAAGTGCAAAGAAATGCTCACTTTCTAAAAGTGGCATTTCTAAAATAGTAATATTAAATCCATTCTGGCCATACTAAATATGACCTTCCTACTCCTTTCAGATCAGTAGCTACCACTTCAATAATATATGAGGGCAGCCCCAATGTTAGCCTATGAAGGGAGCAGGCCTCACAGTAGTGTAAAAACGAATTTAGGGGTTTTACACTACCAGGACATGTAAACTACACAGGTACATGTCCTTCCTTTTACCCACACAGCACCCTGCTCTAGGGGTTACCCATGCCACACCTTAGGGGTGACTTATATGTAGAAAAAGGGGAGTTTTAGGCTTGGCAAGTACTTTTAAATGCCAAGTCGAAGTGGCAGTGAAACTGCACACACAAGCCTTGCAATGGGAGGCCTGAGACAAGGTTAAGGGGCTACTTATGTGGGTGGCACAACTAGTGCTGCATGCCCACTAGTATCATTTAATCTACAGGCCCTAGGCACAAACAGTGCACATTACTAGGGACGTATAAGTAAATTAAATAGTCCAATTGGGTCTGATGCAAGGTTACCATGTTTAAAGGGAGAGAGCATATGCACTTTAGCACTGGTTAGTAGTTGTAAAGTGTGCTGAGTCTAAAAGCCAGCACAAACAGTGTCCAAAAAGTGGAGGGAGGCAGGCAAAAAGTTAGGGGTGACCACCCTAAGGCTGTCAGGTCTAACACTAAGGGTACCCTAAGACTGTTCTCCCCACTTGGTATTCCATCTCTTCACTCAATTTTACTATATGGCTAACGCCATAGACATTCCTGAGAATGGCAGACAAGCATTACCCTTACACCTAGTAGCGCATGGCTTAACAGATGAGGGTGGGGATGTTACATTCATAGTAGAAGCTAATGAAGCTTACCCAACAGAAACATTTTACTCTTCGTCACCTTTCCTGAGGAAGACCCCAGATCAGTCACATTCCACACACATAGAATAGCAAACGTACCTCCACGACACCAAGCATACCAATATCATGAAGTACTGCTCACATATCAAGAGCATCAGAACAGGTTTGAAGGCACTCTACCACATGTAATACAATGCATGAGGTTAGGTCCTTTAGGTAATGACAGACCAGAGTGGCCCATGTTCGCAATATACACACCTCACCCGAATATATAAAACATGCAGGCAAAATACCTGGAAAATTTATATCTTCAATTAGTAACGCTATACAGACAACTAATTCAGTTCATAATGCGAACATTAAATACAACACCAGCACCACCAGCACCTGCGGGATACCAGTTGGCCACTGGGATTAATCCACAAACAGTACATACCATTATGGGTAACGTATCGATGGAACAAGAGAAAATACCGTTCTGGATAGCCCTGCAAACAAATCAGCTGGAAGCTGTGTATCCCCATAAGGGACTACAGGAGAAACATAGAATTCTCACTATATGCTTGCCTTTCAGGATGGTTCCCTCAGTGGAGGACTGCACCACATGGGGTACAGTCTTTGCTGCTGTATGCACTACCACACACGGTACCCCAACACTTGCTAATTTACCGGAAGTGTTAAAATATGTTAAATACAGAATGAACACGGGGCTGCACCAGCCCTAGATTTGGGGATGTAGCTAATGTGTAACTTCAAAGCTGTCTCCTCAGGAATACTCAGTAACATTTAAGGGGAAGTGGTAGCACTGACTATACGTCAGCGTCTCCGGGAGACTCCACATTTGGACCAAGAGAGAGAGCTACAGAGAGTTATGTTCGGCACCTATACTTGTATAGGACGGGATAGCTTGGGAGCCACACCAGGAAAGGTTGAAGTACAAAGTACCACCCCTAAGGATGGAGCGCAACAAAAACAAGAAAATACCAAAAAAACCTGGGATAAACAAAAACAATGTAATGACAAACGAAATAAGAGAGCAGATTCTCCACACCCGGAGACCTCCAAAAGGAGATACACTCTCAGAAAAAGAGAAAGTATAAAAACTCCAGATAGATATACTGATTCACATCCCTCTCGTTCCCTTCAGGATGCACTGGATAGAAGTAACGAGAGAGGGGGCCGTCTTGATCAATTTCCTGTGTACATGAAACAAAAGAAAGACTCGCCGCAGTTTTCTGACAATAAAGAAGATAAATCCCCACAACAGAAGCCACAGTTTAAATAGAAAAAGGTGGCCGCACTTTCAGTTAAAAATGCCAATACACGTGACTATTGCTGAAGAACATGACGTGGGCAGTGACATTGTTAGACAGCGCAGCAGAGGTCACAATATGTCACCAGAGTCTGAAAGAACATCTGGATGCGACAGCAACTAGCCATTTAATTGCAGTTGAAACTGCGGACGGGCGCGTTCTTCCACCCAATAGGGAATATGATCTAAAAATTCAAATTGAGGGAGACATAGAACACAACTTAATTGTGACATCCTATTGGCTGAAAGAGATTGGCTGCCTAAACACGTCCGTAAGCTCCCACATGGGGAAGATGTAATTTTGCCTTCTTTCTCTGATCTTGTTCTGGAGGCACTAAAACAAGCCTACACTGTTGATTGGGCTTCAATCAACCATGCTCCCAGTCCTCACCAAGGAACACCCACGGACCCTTCGCATGCCGCACCTGCAGATTCACCTGCGACAGAACAACGAAACCAACAAAGACCAAAACTAACCACCTCCACTGCATACTCCTCAACACCCGCTCCGCACGCAAGCACACCATCGAGCTCTGGGACCTGCTCGACTCCACCGCCCCAGAACTAGCCTTCCTGACCGAAACCTGGTGGAACGACTCCTCAGTGCCCGACATCGTAATAGCCATCCCGGACGGCTACAAGATCATCCATAGGGACCGCAGCAATGGTATGGGTGGAGGCATAGCCATCGCCCACAAATCCTCCCTCAAGATCGACACCCACACTGACAACTCCCTCAAGACCGCCGAACACCTACACTTCCGCATCCACACTGACCCCAACACCATTCTCAGAGGAACGCTCATCTACAGACCCCCCAGACCACGAGCACCATTCAGAGAATCCCTTGTCGACTTCACCAGCACCCACGCACTCACCTCAACGGATTACATCCTCCTCGGGGACCTAAATTTCCACCTGGAGAACAACAACAACACCAACTCCACTACTCTCACCAACCACGGCCTCAGACAACTCGTCAACACACCAACACACATCGCCGGCCACACGCTTGATCCCATCTTCTCCTCAAGCGCCCATGTCACCTTCAACCATACCACTGTACTCCACTGGACCGACCACCACTGCATCCACTTCACCTACAAGAAACACACCGAGCACCATCGCACCCAACAACCACCCCGCTGATGCTGGAGCAAAGTTACGGAAGACCAGCTTACCAACGCCCTCATCCAGAACCCACCCCCCGACTCCACCGACCCAGACACCGCCGCCAACAACCTCACCCTGTGGATCAACGACTGCGCCAACACCCTTGCACCACTCAAAAAACCCACCGACAACCAAGCCAGAAGAAAAGTCACCTGGTTCACCGACGAGCTCCTAAATTCCAAACGCGACTGTCGGAAGCTAAAAAAGGAATGGTTCCTCAAACGCACACCTGACAGCCTCACAGCCCACAAGGACGCCGCCTGCAAGCACCACCAACTCATCAGACAAGCCAAACGATCCAACTTCAAAGACCGCCCATACAACAACGCACACAACAGCAAAGAGCTCTTCAGCATCGTGAAAGAACTCTCCAACCCCAGCGCCAACATCAACGACATCCCTCCATCCCAAGAACTCTGCAACGCAATGTCCACCTTCTTCCACTGGAAGATCACCGACATCCACAACAGTTTTGACGCCACTCCCACGCCAGACCCCACCCCCGAACACTCCGACTGTGCAAACCACCTGACCTCCTGGACCAACGTGAACGACACAAAGACACGCAAGTTCATGAACTCCATCCACTCAGGATCTCCGTCAGACCCCTGCCCCCACCACGTATACAACAAAGCCGACTCCACCATCGCCCCCCAACTACGGAAGGTCATCAACATCTCCTTCGAAACAGCGACATTCCCTGAAAAATGGAAACACGCCGAAATCCGCGCCCTCCTCAAGAAGCCCAAAACAGACCCCAACAACCTCAAGAACTTCCGACCCATCTCCCTGCTCCCATTTCCAGCAAAGGTGTTTGAAAAAATCGTCAACACACAACTAACCAGCCACCTCGAAGACAACAGCATCCTAGACCCCTCCCAGTCCGGCTTCAGACGAAACCACAGCACCGAAACTGCCCTTCTCGCCACCACAGACAACATCAGATGCCAAGTGGACAACGGCGAAACATCAGCCCTCATCCTCCTGGACCTATCTGCCGCCTTCGACACAGTCTGCCACCGCACCCTGGAATCACGCCTCCACAAAACCGGAATTCAAGGAAAAGCCCTCAACTGGATCATCTCATTCCTCTCTGGCAGAACCCAGAGAGTCTGCCTCCCCCCCTTCCACTCCGAAGCCACCGACATCATCTGCCGCGCCCCCCAAGGCTCATCCATCAGCCCCACGCTGTTCAACATCTACATGGCCCCCCTCGCACAAGTGGCCCGACAACACAACCTCAACATTCTCACCTACGCCGACGACACCCAGCTCATCCTTTCACTCACCAAAGACCCGCGCACCGGCAAAACCAACCTCCACGAGGGAATGAAATCCATCGGCGAATGGATGAGAAACAGCCGTCTGAAACTGAACTCGGACAAGACGGAGGTCCTCATCCTCGGATCCACCCCTCCGCCTGGGACGACTCCTGGTGGCCCACAACACTAGGAACCCCACCGGCACCGACCGACCACGCTCGCAACCTGGGCTTCATCCTCAACTCCTCCCTCATCTTGTCTAAACAGGTCAACGCAGTTTCCTCCTCCTGCTACAACACACTCCGCAGAATCTACAAGTGGATCCCGACAGAAACAAGAATAACAGTGACACAGGCCCTCGTCAGAAGCAGGCTGGACTATGGCAACGCACTCTACACAGGCATCCCAGCAAAAGACCTACTACGCCTCCAACGCATCCAAAATGCCTCCGCCCGACTCATCCTCAACCTACCCCGCTGTGAGAAAGTAGCCTCTTCCTAGCCTTGTTACCCCCACTTTTGGCCTGTTTATGAGTGTATGTCAGGGTGTTTTCACTGTCTCACTGGGATCCTGCTAGCCAGGGCCCAGTGCTCATAGGGAAAACCCTATGTTTTCAGTATGTTTGTTATGTGTCACTGGGACCCTGCTAGTCAGGACCCCAGTGCTCATAAGTTTGTGGCCTATATGTATGTGTTCCCTGTGTGGTGCCTAACTGTCTTACTGAGGCTCTGCTAACCAGAACCTCAGTGGTTATGCTCTCTCATTTCTTTCAAATTGTCACTAACAGGCTAGTGACCAATTTTACCAATTTACATTGGCTTACTGGAACACCCTTATAATTCCCTAGTATATGGTACTGAGGTACCCAGGGTATTGGGGTTCCAGGAGATCCCTATGGGCTGCAGCATTTCTTTTGCCACCCATAGGGAGCTCTGACAATTCTTACACAGGCCTGCCACTGCAGCCTGAGTGAAATAACGTCCACGTTATTTCACAGCCATTTACCACTGCACTTAAGTAACTTATAAGTCACCTATATGTCTAACCTTTACCTGGTAAAGGTTAGGTGCAAAGTTACTTAGTGTGAGGACACCCTGGCACTAGCCAAGGTGCCCCCACATTGTTCAGGGCAAATTCCCCGGACTTTGTGAGTGCGGGGACACCATTACACGCGTGCACTACATATAGGTCACTACCTATATGTAGCTTCACAATTGTAACTCCGAATATGGCCATGTAACATGTCTAGGATCATGGAATTGCCCCCTCTATGCCATCCTGGCATAGTTGGCACAATCCCATGATCCCAGTGGTCTGTAGCACAGACCCTGGTACTGCCAAACTGCCTTTCCTGGGGTTTCACTGCAGCTGCTGCTGCTGCCAACCCCTCAGACAGGTTTCTGCCCTCCTGGGGTCCAGCCAGGCTTGTCCCAGGATGGCAGAACAAAGGACTTCCTCTGAGAGAGGGTGTTACACCCTCTCCCTTTGGAAAATGGTGTGAAGGCAGGGGAGGAGTAGCCTCCCCCAGCCTCTGGAAATGCTTTCATGGGCACATTTGGTGCCCATTTCTGCATAAGCCAGTCTACACCGGTTCAGGGACCCCTTAGCCCTGCTCTGGCGTGAAACTGGACAAAGGAAAGGGGAGTGACCACTCCCCTGACCTGCACCTCCCCTGGGAGGTGTCCAGAGCTCCTCCAGTGTGCTCCAGACCTCTGCCATCTTGGAAACAGAGGTGCTGCTGGCACACTGGACTGCTCTGAGTGGCCAGGGCCAGCAGGTGACGTCAGAGACTCCTTCTGATAGGCTCCTTCAGGTGTTGCTAGCCTATCCTCTCTCCTATGTAGCCAAACCCTCTTTTCTGGCTATTTAGGGTCTCTGCTTTGGGGAATTCCTTAGATAACGAATGCAAGAGCTCATCATAGTTCCTCTTTATCTCTCTCTTCACCTTCTGCCAAGGAATCGACTGCTGACCGCGCTGGAAGCCTGCAAAACTGCAACAAAGTAGCAAAGACGACTACTGCAACTCTGTAACGCTGATCCTGCCGCCTTCTCGACTGTTTTCCTGGTGGTCCATGCTGTGGGGGTAGTCTGCCTCCTCTCTGCACTAGAAGCTCCGAAGAAATCTCCCGTGGGTCGACGGAATCTTCCCCCTGCTACCGCAGGCACCAAAGAACTGCATCACCGGTCCCCTGGGTCTCCTCTCAGCACGACGAGCGAGGTCCCTTGAATCCAGCAACTCTGTCCAAGTGACTCCCACAGTCCAGTGACTCTTCAGTCCAAGTTTGGTGGAGGTAAGTCCTTGCCTCCCCACGCCAGACTGCATTGCTGGGAACCGTGACTTTTGCAGCTACTCCGGCCTCTGTGCACTTCCGGCGGAAATCCTTTGTGCACAGCCAAGCCTGGGTCCACGGCACTCTAACCTGCATTGCATGACTTTCTAAGTGGCCCTCCGGCAACGTGGGACTCCTTTGTGCAACTTCGGGTGAGCACTGTTTCACTCCTCTTTGTAGTGCCTGTTCTGGCACTTCTGCAGGTTCTGCCTGCTTTTGAGAGGGCTCCTTGTCTTGCTTGACGCCCCCTCTGTCCCCAGACGCAATTGGCGACATCCTGGTCCCTCCTGGGCCACAGCAGCATCCAAAAACCCTAACCGTATGATTTGCAGCTAGCAAGGCTTGTTGGCGGTCTTTTGGCAGGAAAACACTTCTGCACGACTCTCCACGGCGTGGGGGATTCATCCTCCAAAGGGGAAGTCTCTAGCCCTTGTTGTCCCTGCAGAATCCTCAGCTTCTACTGTCCAGTAGTAGCTTCTTTGCACCCACAGCTGGCATTTCCTGGGCATCTGCCCATCTCCGACTTGCTTGTGACTTTTTGACTTGGTCCCCTTGTTCCACAGGTACCCTCGACTGGAAATCCATCATTGTTGCATTGCTGGTTTGTGTCTTTCCTGCAGAATTCCCCTATCACGACTTCTATGTCCTTTGGGGAACTTTAGTGCACTTTGCACTCACTTTTCAGGGTCTTGGGGTGGGCTATTTTTCTAACCCTTACTATTTTCTAATAGTCCCAGCGACCCTCTACAAGGTCACATAGGTTTGGGGTCCATTCGTGGTTCGCATTCCACTTTTGGAGTATATGGTTTGTGTTGCCCCTATCCCTATGTGTCCCCATTGCATCCTATTGTAACTATGCATTGTTTGCACTGTTTTCTAAGACTATACTGCATACTTTTGGTATTGTGTACATATATCTTGTGTATATTTGCTATCCTCATACTGAGGGTACACTCTGAGATACTTTGGCATATTGTCATAAAAATAAAGTACCTTTATTTTTAGTATATCTGTGTATTGTGTTTTCTTATGATATTGTGCAAGTGACACTAGTGGTACTGTAGGAGCTTCACTCGTCTCCTAGTTCAGCCTAAGCTGCTCTGCTAAGCTACCATTATCTATCAGCCTATGCTGCTAGACACCCTATACACTAATAAGTGATAACTGGGCCTGGTGCAAGGTGTAAGTACCCCTTGGTACTCACTACAAGCCAGTCCAGCCTCCTACACCCGCCACAGCCACATCTCCCACCACCTGAGAAACCTTCACTGGCTCCCCGTGGACAAAAGGATCACTTTCAAGCTTCTTACCCACGCTCACAAAGCGCTCCATGACACCGGACCAGCCTACCTAAACAGCAGATTCAGCTTCTACACTCCCACCCGTCAGCTCTGCTCCTCTAACCTCGCCCTCGCCGTCGTACCCCGCAGCCGAAGAAAGACCTCCGGCGGCAGATCCTTCTCATACCTCACCGCCAAAACCTGGGACACCCTCCCTGCCAACCTGCGACAGACTCAAGACCTACTTACCTTCAGAAGACTCCTCAAGACATGGCTCTTCGACCAGTAACACCAGCTCCCCCATCCGTCCCCCCCACACAGCGCCTTGAAACCCTCACGGGTACGTAGTGCGCCATATAAATCCAATGATTGATTGATTGATTGATTAATGCAGGCACCTGCGTTATACTGCAATCATGTAGGTTGGGGCAAGGAGTCTCCTTGCCATGTAATACAAGCCCCAATATCCTGTTAAACACAAGGCTAAGGATCCAGTGAGGGAGATCATCACTCAGCTCGAATATAAGACAATAATAGAGCCCTGTGCCTCTGCAATGAATAACCCGTTATTCCCAGTTGCAAAACTGGACCATTTCTACAGAATAGTCTTAGATTACAGACACTTAAACAGTCATACACGTACATACGCTATACAAAATTCACAGAGCACAGCACTAATTAACAATATGGTGAGGAAAAAGTACAAAACGACGTTGGATATTTCCAATGGATTTTTTTGCCAAAATTCAGCACAAGAAAGTTGGGTCCTGAGTGCGTTCTCATTCGGCTCTCAGAAACGTTTTTGCCGTTTGCCCCAGGACTATAAGAACAGTGCAGGGATGCTCTCAGCCTGTGTAACATCAATATTGCATGATCTTGATCCTGAGGTGTTATCCTATGTGGATGACATCTATCTCACAGATGACGACCTCACCCTTCATCTTGTCAGGGTTGATCGGATCATTTTAGGATTTTCAGACTTCGGTCACAAATTTAACTTTAAGAAAAGTAAGATAGCCTTTCTCAGCTTATTGTTCCTGGTATATGAACTATCAAATGAGGGGAAGAGCCAGGCCCCACACTTTTTAGAGAAATGTGCACATTTGCACCTGCCGAACATGCTCAAGAAGCTACAGTCACTACTTGGCTTCTTTAATTTTGGCATAACATACATTCCTGACTATGCACAACGCATTAAGCCACTTTATGACTTAATATGCCAGGATTTTTCCAGCAAACACTGGACTGTTGAACACACATGCATCCTTAGGGGATTGCAGCAGGATATGCTAGAAGCCAAACAGTTACACACATGTGACAACAAAACTAATTTGGTTATCAGAAAAATTGCTGGTGCCATTGGGTTCACTTATGTCACCTTCAAAGAGGGTGACACAGTACCCTTAGCATATAACTCACATTTATATTCAAATGCAGAACAATGTTTTGCACCCACAGAAAAGATTCTGACTGCAGTCCAAATGGCAGTCATTAAGGAGAGATCGCTAGCCCAAGGGAAACACATTATTGTTGTTACCCTGGGGCCAGTCTTAGAGGCTTTCACTAAAGCAAGTGTTCCAAACGCTAAAGTATTACATCCACATTGGATTCAGTGGGCTACCTCCCTGACCACCAATGATGTTGATTACATCTGTGATCCAAAACTTCAGGCACAAGAATATCTCCAGTATGAACAGGAGTACCCTGCTCCTCTAGATATCTTACCACTTGACAGATATCACGCTGTCATTTATACTGATGGTTCAGCACAACTAGCTGTAGGTACAAAACATCAATATTCAGCCTCTTGCGCAGCCGTGAGTGGAGTGATGGAGGATGGAGTTTTCCACCCTCATCACACCTGCACGCAGACCCTAGGGGACTGCACAGCTCAGCTGGCTGAACTTAAAGCCCTTCTACTAGCGCTTCAACACACAGAGCCAGGTTTGCTGACTTTAATTGTCTGTGACTCATACTACTGCATCCAGTCCTACAATGATTATCTTAATCATTGGAAAGTGAACATGTTTAGAGACTCCAAAGGGAACACCATAAAACACAAAAAATTGTGGGGGGAGGGTGGCTGATCTTAAGGAGAAGCTACTGTGTGTCCATGTAGTACATACATTGGGCCACCAACGTGTAGGAGTACACATTATTGGCAATACTTTGGCTGATGAAGCAACTAAATTTGCAGTAGCTATGGCTTCTGTGGCTGCAGTGACTCGTTCTCAAATGAGGTTGGATAATGAAATGCTGACTGCCGTAAAGGCTTCAGCTGAAGGCAAGTCTCTTCCAAAAGCATACCCTATGAAATCTACATACCACATCAGTGCACAGAATTTTGCCTATGCAACAATTCCTGGGGTTGGGGATCGAGCGTTCCCCAATGAAGACCAGAGACCAGGTCTTAATAAAGCAGCGCATGAGGGTATCGCTTCTGAACATGCTGTTATTTCGGCCACGGTAATACCCTTACAGAAACGCTTCTGGTGGCCAGGTCTATACAAACAGACGAAACAATACATTCTTTGTTGTGATATTTGCCAGCAGATGAAGGGCTCCAATATCTAACGCCCTCCATAGACATCCCTCTTAGTATCCAGCACGCCACTACAATGTGCATACCTGGGCCATTGCAGTCCATTACAACCTGATGGTGCATATAAATACATATTAGTCACTGTAGATTATTGTTTTTGATTCCTGAGTGTATGGCTACAGCGGTCGGCTGACGCTCGAACTGTTATAAAAGACTTGATGATCTTTATCAGTAAATATGCAGTTGTGGCATTCCATTTGGACCAGGGCCCTGCATTTACCTCTAAGGCATTCAGGGACACCATGGGAAAGATGGGCGTTGAACTGCATTACTCCTCACCATACCATCCTGAGGGAAATTCAGTCATGGAGAGGCGGAACCCTGATCTAAAGCATTCCTTAACAGCCAGGGTATTAGGTTCTGGCTGCAGCTGGCTTCGTCACCTATATGGGGTCGAGAGAACACTTAACAAACTGCCAAGACGGTCCTTGGGAGGGGGATGCACTCCATATGAGATTCTCTTTGAGATACCTCTGTATGTCCCAGATCCTGATAGCCCTGGTTTGGTGGCAGCAGAAACACCTTTTGACAGAAATGAACGTCTCACTGTCTTGGGCAATTTCGTGATGATAAATCATCTGCCACTGCTGCCACCTTAGGAATAAGGGATTTACCAACAACTTCCACTGTCTGGATTCCTAAAGTTGGTGATCTGGTACGTGAGAAGATCGTGGTGAAAAAGGAATTCGGTCCATCCTACAAAGCACTGGTCCCAGTCTTGAGAATACAAGGTACCAGAACTGTCATCTTACCACCACTGCCTGGTTCAAGAACAAACAGATTCATTTCCATTGATGACGTCAAAGTTCACCATGTGGCCGATCCTGCACAGTAGACCCAGAGGTCCCTTGGGTAGTCCCCGATACCCTCTCACTACCCAACAGGACATACCACTTCAAAGTAGAATAAACAATGCTACTTCAGACTACATAACAATGTCTAATGATATTTTGAACACCTCTCCGACTCTGGGGAGGGTGGAAAATGAGCTTCTGCTGGTTCCAGTTCCCGCGTCCACGATGGCAGCTGTCCAAGATTTGGCTGTTTTTTACACCAACACTTCACAGACTGATGATACCGTTTACCATGAGCCTCCACCAGCCGTCAACCAACATGCCAGTAATGCACCAGCTCCACTTTTTGCGGAGATTGCTTCTGGTTATTTCATTGGCATTGATGATTTTTCTTCAGACTGGTCCACTTCAGCGATTGGAAATGACTCAAGGAAATGTAGGCTATATCTATGACTTACAAACAACTATTTAATTCGCCCACGGAACTACATATGGTTCTGTTGGACATTTTTTGTATTGTTCTTATGGATTGGGTTTGTGACTGTTTTCTTTTTACTCATAAATGGTCATTACTTTCTTGACCGCTCCTCAGTTGAGCTAGTGGATGAAGTCTGAACTCCACATCATTCCTCACATAAGGTCCGAAGAGACTTGTCCCGTGTGAACAATTTAGATGTACTGACTCCTGATGGTATTGTGTGGGACAACATTCCATTTGATATATACGGCCCTACTGAGATCATTCAAGTTCCATATGTGTTTAAAATTTCAATGACAGGTGTCATTACACCTGGGGTTGTTTCTGATGATTGGGATACCCAGACAGTTGATTCTATGTTAACTGAAATGAAGGGCTATTCAGTGTTTGAAAGTGATGATGTATACAGAAATACAAAGAATTATGGGGAAATGTTCTGTTATACTAACTGGGGATATTACTACTTGCACCGTGCTACTAGGCACAGACCAGTACTTGACTTCACACAGTGGGAACACTGTTCTACACCACCGGTGGGGAGCCCAAAAAACTATTTAGATAAATTCACTTATTTTGCTGGGCATTACATAAAAAATTCAGCAACATATTATTTCAAATTGCCTCCTTTGAAGATTAGGAACATTTTGTTAGCTGAGACTAAACTGATTTATTCAGCATCCTTAATTTCTGGTCCTACAGTTGAGGGTTACAAATACTGGAAGAACACTGTTGACTTAAAGAGTGTATGGGGAACACAAGATGGTGAGATTCAGGGTAGGAAAGCATTGTTTAGAGTGTGCCTGATTCCTGTACAAATGATTTTTTTAAATGACACCATTCAACAGACATCTTGTCTGGGGTTAGCAAAAATTAAAGATATGAACATGCCCAGTATCCCCACACCGGCCAAGTTTGTCGATTGGCAATCCTTCCTGAGTGTCACCGAGGAAGAGCTAGATGCAATGGTTCAGGCCGGTACTTATAATTCTTCACTTTCCAATCCTCTAGGGGTTTCAAGGCTAGTCGGCCAGACCCTCGCTTTATCTTGGATCAACACTCAGGTATAGTTACAACATATAGGCTCTCATTACGACTTTGGCGGTCTTTTAAAAAGACCACAGGCGCCAACATACCGCCATTGCTGGTGGTATGTTTGGCACCCTATTATGACATTTCAGCTGGGGCAGCGGCTGGAAAAAGCGTTTCCGCCCGCTGGCCCAGCGGAAAAGTCACCACAACATTGAAGCCAGCTCCTAATCGAGCCGGAGGCAATGTTGAGGTGCGTCGGGTGCAGCAGCACCCATCGCACATTCCACTGCCCGTAATTCGGGCAGTGGAATGCGCGATGGGGCTGTGGATGGGGGCCCTGCAGTACCCATGCCAAGTGCATGGTCACTGCAGGGACCCCAGGGGCCCGAGTCTCCCATACCGCCAGCCTTTCCATGGCAGTGCTTACTGCCATGGTCAGGCTGGTGGATGGGGACTCGTAATCCCCAGGGCAGCTCTGCTTGCAGCATTTCCGTGGCGGATTACATCCGCCGGGACCGCCTGGCTGCAGGCAGGCTGGCGGTATCAGCGGTATTACCGTCGCGGGTCCCCCACGGTCATAATGTGGAGGTAAGTACCTCCAGCCTGTTGGTGGTACTACCGCCACATTATCACCACCCGCAGGGGTCATAATGACCCCCATAGTGTGGGTAAGTTGTGCCAACAATGTATACAGTCTAATACATTAGCCGCAGTTAAAGAACATTTTAACACTATTTCCAAAGATGTAGACTTGCAGGACTTTTTGCTAGGTTCTAGGAAGCCCTGTCCTAAAAAAAAGATTCATACATGCTATGTACAACGAGATCTGGAAGCTCTCTCAGATAGAAGCCGCTGCATGCTTAAGGCAGATATATAGAGAGAACTTAGAAAAGGCTTTGGCTGTTGTTGATAACGACATGAATATATTGTCCAACAGAATTTATTCACTGACAAATACAGGCCCTCATTACAACCCTGGTGGTAAATGCCACCTACCGCCGTGCTGACGGCTGCCAACATAGCGTGACCGCGGCGGTAATGCGCTACGGGTATTATGACCCATAGTAAGAAATCCGCCACTATACAGACACCCACACATGTCCGCCACACCAAAGGTCACTGACAAACTGGCAATACCAAATACCCACACCGTTACGCCAACAGGAATTTGCTCACAGTATCACGACCCACGAATCACCGCGGCGGTCCTTCAAAAATGGTAAATCATTGGCAGTACATACCACAGCGCACAAAATGCACACACATTTATAAAACACCACCACATAGGACAATTCAAACTACACACACCTGACACATTTACACACACCACACCCACACACTCACACCACTATAAAACACACACCCATATTACCCACAACCCTTTCAACAAAAAGCAAGATTGCCAACATAGAGAGACACAAGCCAGGAGCACCCACTCAATCGGAGCCACAGAACAACATCACCCATACACCATCCACACATATCACAGCATACACCCCAACACATCACCCCACACATCCTCACACATACCACTCACACCACATCCATGGCACCCCAAAGACACCCCAGGTTTTCTGAGGAGGAGCTAAGGGTCATGGTGGAGGAAATCATCCGGGTGGAGCCACAGCTATTCGGATCACAGGTGCAGCAGATGTCCATTTCAAGGAAGATGGAGCTATGGCAGAGAATAGTGGACAGGGTCAAGGCCGTGGGACAGCACCCAAGAACAAGGGTTGACATCAGGAAGAGGTGGAACAACCTACAGGGGAAGGTGCGGTCCTTGGTTGCAAGACACCAGGTAGCAGTACAGAGTACTGGCGGTGGACCCCCACCTCCTCCCCCATAACTAACAACATGGGAGGATCATGTCTTGGCAATAATGCATCCTGAGGGCCTTGCAGGAGTAGCAGGAGGACTGGAATCTGGTAAGTCAAATCTTTACTACTTCATCCCCACCACCCTACCTGCATGCCAACACAACCTCCTACCCCTACCCTCACCCCATCACTCCACCACCTCACATATACCCCACTATCCCAACCCACCCATCACAATACCAAGCTCTGCATGTAACACCAATGCATGCCCCCCCAACACAGACCTGCATGGACACCATCGCCACAGTATGCCCAATAGAGAGACTCACCCAGCCCACAAAATCACCACTCACACAAGGCAAAGCTGCCAGGGAAATCACAATCATACAGGGAAACACACCCATGCACAAGCTGGCACACGCAGATACACTAACACTGCATTTGCATACCCACAGGAACCATACACGACGTCACAGGAGAGGAGGTACCAGCTACATCCAGCCCCCCCACCCCCGAAGAGGCCCACAGTGATGACAGCAACTCTGCATGCCTGGATCAGGATGACCAACCTGGCGGTTCCCCTGCCACAGTCCCAACCCACCACAGAGCCTTCCCCCTCAGGAAACACCAGCACAGTACCCACCCAGGGGGCCCATTCCTCTGTCCCCAGGACACGCCAATCAGCAGTGTGTCCACCACTACAGGGACCCCAGGCAACCCCACAAACACAGGACGATCAGGGACCTGGGGTCAGTGGCAGTGGGCACACGGTTCAGGGGACAGAGGCACAGGACAACAGGGAAGCTGGGAGGACTGCTGTGTGACAGGGGAAGGACAGGCCCAGGGAACCCACTCTCCACGAGGCACTCTCCAACATCCTGGGAGCTTACCACCATTCCCAGGAAACCATGGGCCAGATTCTGTCCAAGTTGCAGGAGACCCCGGTGCTGCAGGAGAGACTGTACCTGGGGATCAGGGATGACCTAAAAAACATCTACATCATCCTGGTCACCACTGCAGGGGTGCTGGCTGACATGGGCAAGACCATGACGGAGGCAGTGGCACACAAAACAGGCCCCTGACACTAGCCAAACCGATGAACAGCCTACCACCTCCGCCGGTGCTAGTGGACAGGAGGCTGCGCCACAGGAACAACATGCCACCAGCACCCCACCCCCTACAGAAGGAGAACCACCCCACAAACGGTCCCTACAATCCAGACAGAAGACCGAGAACATTGCCAAGACCCCCGCCAGGAAATAAGACTCTACTGATTGTCACCCTTCTGTCCCACTCTGTCACCCTGTCCACCTTGAACAGCCATTACTCCCCTTCCCATGCCCCATTGGACAATGCACCTGTGATTCCAAGAGACTGGACTCTACCTTGGACTTTCCTCCATCAGCCCAACCCAATGCACATCCCCCTCTACTTATGAGCACGTAAATAAACACCCTTGAAACGAATACTAATCTGGAATCTGTCAAATGATTCACATATGTATTAGTACAACATTATCAAAGCATTGCATCTCAAATGTACAGTGAAATATACTTTGAAATGACATTTGGTGGGCAGCAGTACACATAGCAGGAGCCAGAGTGGGGTACAGAGATCTGAAAATAGAGATGCCAAAGGGTACAGTCAGTGGCCATAGACCTAGGGAAACAGGCTGCCATGTACAATGTCCAACAGAAATCTGAAAAGTAAAGTGAAGTTACAGTGTCTTACCTGTGTGTCACTGGAAGTACTGCTGAATTATATTGCTTCTGTTGTCAGCATCTTCTTCGTCTGCCTCCTCTTCCTCATTATCCACAGGCTCCACCGCTGCCACAACACCATCTCTAGCCTCATCCTCCTGCAGAAAAAGCACCTGGAGTCTCAAGGCCAAATTGTGCAACATGCAACAATGATCTGGCATAACTTCTTGGGTGAGTAGTACAGGGATCCACCTGTCAGATGGAGGCACCGGAACCTGACCTTCAGAAGGCCGAAGGTCCTTTCAATAATCCTCCTTGTACACCCATGTGCCTCATTGTAACGTTCTTCTGCTCTTGTCCTGGCATTCCTAACCGGGGTCAGTAGCCATGAGAGGTTGGGGTAATCAGAGTCACCTGAAAATATCGAGGGACAACTGTTAGACACACACTAAACCTTTGGGACAACCCCATACCCAGACACCTACTCACAGTGTGTGGGGACCTTGACCTCACCTATTAGCCACACCCGGTGCCTCTGGAGTTGAGCCATCACATATGGGATGCTGCTACTCCACAAAATAAAGGCGTCTTGCACAGAGCCAGGATATTTGGCATTCACATGGGAGATGTTCTGGTCCGACAAGCACATTATCTGCACATTCATAGAGTGATAGCTTTATCTATTCCTGAAAACTTGTTCATTTCTCCGGGGGGACAAATGCCACATGTGTACCATCAATGACACCAATGATGTTGGGGATATGTCCCAGGGCATAAATGTCAGCTTTCACTGTGGCCAAATCCTCCACCTGGAGGAACAAGATGTAGCTGTGCATGTGTTTCAGCAGGGCTGACAAGCCTCTGGCCAACACATTGGAGAACATTGTCTGGGACATCCCTGATGCCATGGCCACTGTTGTTTGGAAGGAACCACTAGCCAGGAAATGGAGCACTGACAGGACCTGCACTAGAAGGGGGATACCTGTGGGCTTGAGGATAGCTGACATCAGGTCTGGCTCCAATTGGCCACACAGTTCTTGGATTGTGGCATGATCAAGTCTGTAGGTTATGATAATGTGTCTGTCCTCCATTGTCACAAGGTCCACCAGAGGTCTGTACACCAGAGGATGCCGCTATCTCATATTCAGCCTCAGCGGTTGAAGCCTATGAAAAGAAACAGTGAGCAGAGGGTCATAATCAGACATCTTTGTACTGATGATGATTTGTTTACTTTACAGAAACAAGTTGTGAATCCGACAATGAGTTTCTGTGCCAATGTCTGCTGTGACGCAGTTAGGTGCCATGCACTGTGCCCCCCTGAAATGCAGCCTACTTGACCTGTAAGGAGGGACAAGTGGAAATTAGGTCATTCTACTGGCGTTGTGCAACAGCGGTAGGTGGTCGAAGACCACCACGCAACTTCACATTAGTTATCATCGGGCCCTATGGGTTCCACGAACCAATGGCGATGTACGCTTGCGGTGACGGTACGCACCGCCGCGGACGTGACTGCCATTTTCTATCTGTTCGCTCACTTCCTACCTGACCTTCAACAGGAGAGGACCTACACTGCAAGTGCTGCTGTGACCTGTGTCTGGAAGCAACAATGGCTCATGTGTCTGGGGAAAGGGCCCCTGCCTTCACTGCTGAGGAGTTGTAGAAACTGGTGGATGGGGTCCTACCCCAGTACACGTTACTCTACGGTCCTCCAGACAAACAGGTGAGTCCACTGTGAACATGATGTGTGGGCCATGAATGTATGGAGTGCTGTGTATGTAAGCCACATGTAGGTGGGGGGGCAGAGGCATCCTGGCCAGAGTGCTGCACGCAAGGGGGTCAATGTATGTGCGTCAGGGGATGGGAGGGATATGGCGGGCCATTACTGTGACGGTCCGTATGGTTGACTAATTCCCTTTTCTGCTGTCTTTTCCATGCAGGTCAGTGCCCACCAGAAAAAGGGTATTTGGCGTGCCATCGCCAAGGAGGAGCGGACCCTGGGGGTCTTTGACAGGCAGAGCACCCACTGCCGCAAAAGGTGAGAGGACTTTCGCCGCTGGGCAAAGAAGATGGCGGATGCCCAGGTGGGGCTGGCCTCCCGAGGAAGGGGTGCCCGTCGCACCATGACCCCCCTGATGTTCCGCATCCTGGCGGTGGCCTGTCCGGATTTGGATGGACACTTGAAGGCATCACAGCAGCCACAAGGGGGTGAGTACAGATTCTGAAGCCTGACTTTGCACGCGTTAAGAGGTACCTGGATGGGAGATGTGGGCTATGGGTACCCCTAGGCCAGGGTGAAGATGGCAGGGTAGGTCCCCTGTTGGGCAGGCTCTGAAGCACTCCTACCCCAATAGTGTTAGTGGGCATCTACTACTGGGCAGGGTCCTGTGGGTTTCAAGTGTGCAGCTAATGGCGTTAGGCATAGTACCCCATGGGCTGGTGACTAGCATTGTAACTGGTAGTGCATGGCCGAGTGCATAGGGCTGCTCCCTGTGTGTTGTGTACGCCAACGGTAGTGGTGTTTCTGGCATTGTCCAAGTGCCCCCCCCCCCTTTTTGTTTTGTCACCCTGTCCTTGTGTGCATTAGCATCATCTGGCGGAGGAGCAGAGGCACCGGCGACGGAGGGAGCTGCATCACATGGGCCTGGAGGCCGAATCCACTGAGGGTGAGGGCACCAGTGGGACAGAGGGCGAGAGGAGCACCATAACAGGGACACAAGGGGAGACCAGAGACAGCCATTCCTCCTCAGATGGAAGCTCCCTGGCGGTGGAGGACACCTCTCTGCCCACCCCAACAACAGGTACAGCCGCCAACCCCCGTCCCAGCTCTGCCCTCCCAGCAGCCCCTCGGCGTGTTTCCTGTGCCCGCTCACCCAGGAGGATGGGCATCTCCTTCACCCCAGGCACCTCAGGCCCTCCCCCAGTCAGCCCTGCTGCCCTCAGTGAGGAGGCTATTGACCTCCTGAGATCCCTCACTGTTGGGCAGTCAACCATTCTGAATGCCATCCAGGGTGTCGAGAGGCATTTGCAACAAACAAATGCATACCTGGAGGGTATTCACTCTGGCGTGGTGGCCCAACGGAGAGCATTTCAGGCTCTGGCCTCAGCACTGATGGCAGCCCTTGTACCTGTGTATAGCCTCCCCCATCTAACTTCCTCTACCCAGTCCCAATTCCCTCAACCCCAGCCTATCCCAAGCACACATTCGGACCTCCATTCACCCAAATCAACTCACAGAAGTGGCTCAGGCAAATACAAGCACCACACATCATCCCGCAGGCACTCACCCAAGCACCATCCTCACGCAGACACACCAGCATCCACTGCCTCCACTGTGTCCCCCTCCTCCTCCTCGTCCACCTCCTTCCCAGTATCCTCTCCACTCACACCTGCATGCACTACATCCTCATCCACTACCTCCATCACCAGCACACCCATCGCTACTCACCCTTCACTGTGAGTCACCACCCCCACATCCATGCACACGTCCCCTGTGTCCTCTCCCAGTGTGTCTGTGACCCCTCCTCCCAAAGTACACAAACGCAAGCACCCACCCACCCAACAGCCATCCACCTCACAACAGCATCCAGCCCATGCACCTTCACCCAAACTCAACAGACAGACACCTCTTACAACCACTCCCTGTTCCTCCACTCCCAAACCCTCTCCCTCTCCCAGTGTGTCTAAAAAGCTTTTCCTCACAAACATTGACCTCTTCCTACCCCTCCCCACCCCCCGTCCTTCCCCTCGGGCCAGGGTGTCCAGAACCCAGGCCAGCACCTCAGCCACCAAGTCGGCGTCTGCAGTGGTACCTGCAACTCACAGAGGCTCAAAGGGGGAAACCGTCAGCCCAGAAAGTGTGCCACCAACCCCTGCAAAGGACAAAACCATTTCGCCACCTGCCAAGGTGAAGAAGGGGACAGCATGCAGCAAGGGCACGGAACACGAACCACCCAGCAAGGCCTCCTCCAAAACTCCAGCTCCCAGAGCCAAGGTCACAACAGCATCTACTAAGGTGAGGAAGGGGCAGAAAACCCAAGGCAAGGCACTTCAGCCGTCGGAGGCTGCAGGTGAAGGCCTGGTGCCCACCAGCACAACCGCCAGCCCCGCCACCTGCACCATGGGCAGCACCGCCAACACCCCCGCCCCAAACACCGCCACCTGCACCGCCAACTGCACCAGTGCTAGCACCACCACTGTCAGCAGGGGCATCCCCAGTGGGCAGCCATCCGAGGCTGTAGGAGAAGAGCTGGAGCCTCCCTCCACCACTGGCAGCACCAGCACCTGCACCACGGCCAGCACCGCCAGCAGCCTTGCTGCAAGCACCGCTGCAAGCACCACAACCTGCACCGCTGACAGTAGGACCACTACCAGCAGCAGCAGCCCCAGTGGGCAGCCTTCCGAGGCTGCAGGAGACAGGCTGGAGCCTCCCACCATCACTGGCAGCTCCCCCACCAGCACCAGCACTACCACCAGTTTGCAGCCCTAGCCGCCGCAGGATGGAGTCTAGCCCTGCCTCTATGGACTATCATGCAACCTGGTCCCTGCCTCAGACACCCAGGTGAGGGAATGTGAACTGCCACACCCCAAGTGCTGCATCACTGGGCACAAGGCCCCCTCCAGAACCAGCGGAGGAAGGCATCCACTCACCCTATCCTTGGGAGGATGAAGCACACTGGGCACAAAGCCCCCTCCAGAACCAGTGGAGAAGCCATCCACTTGAGAGACTGTGGCCGTGCACTTCCCAGGACCAAGCAGTTGGCAAACCACCCACTTGAGAGACTGTGGCTTTGCACTCCCCAGGACCAAGCAGTGGGCAAACCACCCACTAGAGAGACTGTGGCTTTGCACTCCCCAGGACCAAGCAGTGGCATGGAGCCCCCTCCTGGAGCAGTGGTGTTGTACCATCTTCCGGCTGAGGTGCCCCCCCTCACCACCCCCCTGAGGTGCCTGTGTGTTTTCGACCTGATGCCCCTGCAGTGTTCTCTCCATAATGAGACAGGAATCAAGTGTGGGCTTGGCCCATGATTTTTGGCCCAGTGGCCCACGGACATTTGAAAGGGACAATGTACAGCCTTCTGTACATATTGTATATTTTTGTAAATACTGTTTTTGGACTTGTAACGTATATCTGCCTATATCTAATATATCACTGATTTGACTCAATTCCTTTTGTCCTTGCGTTCTTTCGTATTCTTGGTAGATGAGGAGGTAGACCATCATGGGCAGGACCTGTAACTCAGGCTCCATGGCGTCCTGGTTCTTCGTTGAGTGTCGAGGGGTGAGTAGTTTCCCTTCTGTGTTCTGTTTCTGCCGTGCTTTTGAAGGCGTTGGTACCGCCCCGGAAAAGCTGGCGGATGGGCAGGTTGTGATGGGGTGGGTGGTACATTGTCTTCCGCCTGTCTGTTGGCAGTTACCGCCCGCTGTGTTTGCTGCTACCGTCGTGGCAGTCGGAGTGTTAAAGTGGCTGTCTGTGTTGCCAGTTTCCGCCGTGGTCGTGATCCCATTTTTTTTAACGCCGGCCTGTTGGGGGTATTACCACCACTTTAACACCGACTGCCAGGGTTGTAATGAGGGTCATAGGGGGTCATTCTGACCCACGACCACGGAAGCACCGCCACCAGGCTGGCGGTGTTTCCATGGGCATTCTGACCGCGGCGGAACCGCCGCGGTCAGAAACGGGAAACCAGCGGTGTCCCGCCGGTTTCCCGCTGCCCCAGGGAATCCTCCACGGCGGCGCTGCTTGCAGCGCCGCCATGGGGATTCTGACCCCCTTACCGCCATCCTGTTCCTGGCGGTTTTCACCGCCAGGAACAGGATGGCGGTAACGGGTGTCGTGGGGCTCCTGGGGGCCCCTGCAGTACCCATGCCAATGGCATGGGCACTGCAGGGGCCCCCTAACAGGGCCCCACTATGATTTTCAGTGTCTGCCAAGCAGACACTGAAAATCGCGACGGGTGCAACTGCACCCGTCGCACCCCTTCCACTCCGTGCGGTTACCGCCGCCGGCGGGAGTCGGAATGACCCCCATAGTGTCTTCTGCAATAGATATAATTCAAACATGTCCCATTTATATCATGGACAAAGTCAGCTGCGTTACGTCGTGCAGTTAGGTTGGATGTTGCAGACGTTGAAAAATGGCCGCATTCCATGGAGATATATTAACAGTAGTGAATAGCACTGCTTTTAATTTATCCAGAGGACAGAAGACAATGGCTGAAAGGGATGTGAGTTTCACCATGCTTCATGTAGAGAAGTTAGAAAAGCTGCATTTTACAGTTGCAGAAGTCCTTCAACTGTATGGCTCTTACATGGCATCATTAACCTGCCCCTTTCAACCTTTCGCTTTTCTAAATGCATGAAACATCTTGCCGTGGGCAGGTACAAATGACTGGGCGTTAGTTATATTAAAGAACAGTAGGGTTGCCCTTTGATTACAAGTGTCTGAAAGCCGAAACAGAGGTCTTTCTTAGTGGAAGCCAACTGTTAGTCATTCAATGATGTGCAAACAGGTGTCTCTTCACGGCCTTTGCAATGCGGGGTTGCGAACTTGGCTTGTTTCTGAAGGGTACTCCCATACCTTTGATTCGACCAGCATTTCATGTAATTTCAAATAGAAGTTATGTGGTACTGAGCAACCAAAACTGTTACGGTATGCGACTAGGAATTGCCTACGCAATTTCAGGCTCTAAGGTTGTTACGTGTTGTGGACAAGTTTTGTTGCCCCCAAATGAGAGATAAAGGTGAGCCGACTAAAGGTGCTACTGTTTCAGAAACAGGTCGCGTTGACATCAGCCAGAGAGACGTATGCTCTGCAGATTGCGTGATCATCAGCCGAGATACAATCCATATGAAATACCAACTTCCCCTAGCACTTTGGAGAATTGGTTCCCAGAATTTTTAATGCCTCGAGCACAGTGGGATTGTACATTTCTTTAAGGCTGTTGGGCCTGGATTTGTGTCCATCTTCCAGACTATCTTCGGAGTCATCCCAACAGCCATCCATTCACTCTTTTTAAGTGTGTTTGGTGGCTTTCCACTTATTTTGCCAGTGATTAGCGGAATACTACTGCTATTTCTTCTGATTCGCAGTAGTTGTGTCGTTTCAGCTAAACTCAGCAATAGAGTCGCTGTCACCAACACAACTATGCAGTGAACACATGGTTCTGATCTTCGATGCTTCTTTGCTGATGGAATTGGAGCGTGATTGATCATTGACATTTCACCCACTCCTACGGTGCGTGCAACTGGTCTTTCACTGCACAGGGTGCCTCTTCGAACACTTGCCGACAGTGTGCCTTGCTGTTTGGCCAGTGCCTCCTGTGGACCAAGAACTGCTGATGTCCTGCTGAGGGTTCACTCACAGTCGTGCCTCTTGAGTTGGCTCGCTACTCCATGGAGGATTATGGTACTGCGGGTGAACAAGCACAAGAGACTTCTATGCACTACTGCTCCCTGGATCCATCTGCCTATCCCATGATCTATTTAACATCTGACAATGTGGCCTCTTTCTTGGGGTCCTTTCCGTTTAATGACTCCGGGGATGCTCTTCTAGATCATGACTATTGTAAATAATTTGATGATTGGCTTCAACTTAAATTCAAAGTATATCCTTATTGTTCTTACTTTGGCCTGCATTGCTTGTCATGGTTGACATTTTGGGGGTCATTCTGACCTCGGCGGTAAAAGGCTCTTACCGCCGGTCAGAAGTCCGCCATTCTACCGGTGCCGCCACGGTCATTCTGACCCACAACTGCCAAACCGCCAAAAACCCGACATCCACGGAAGGCCGCCTCATCAGCGGACAGCGATAAACTGGAGATGACCAAACCTCCACCGTCACGCCAACACAAACACGCCCATGCCATTACGACCCACGAATCCACGCGGCGGTCTTTCAACCGCGGTATTCCATTGGCGGTACACACCGCCGCGCTCAAAATACACACACCTTTACAAAACACAGCCACATTGGACAATTCGAAATACACACACCTGATACACATACACACACCACACCCACAGATCCAATCAACTATAAAACACACACCCACATCACCCACAAACCCCCACTACTAGAAATTCGGAGAGAAGGCGAGAGAGAGAGAGAGAGAGAGAGAGAGCACAGCTATCGAAAACTCCAACACACAGAGGAACACAACATCATCACCCACACTACATCCACGCACAAAATACCACACACCACCACACACACCACATTCATCAACACAAACACCACCCCACACCACCCCATGGCACCCCAAAGACACCCCAGGTTCTCGGACCAAGAACTCAGGGTCATGGTGGAGGAAATAATTAGGGTAGAGCCCCAGCTATTCGGCACACAGGTGCAGCACACCACAATAGCCAGGAAGGCGGAGCTATGGCAAAGGATCATTGACAGGGTCAACGCTGTGGGACAGCATCCCAGAAACCGGGAAGACATCCAAAAGCGCTGGAACGACCTACGGGGGAAGGTGCGGTCGATGGTGTCAAGACACAACATCGCTGTGCAGAAGACTGGCGGCGGACCCCCACCCACTCCACCCGAATTCACAGCATGGGAGCAAGAGGTCTTGAACATCCTGCATCCTGAGGGCCTCGCTGGAGTAGGCGGAGGAATGGACTCTGGTAAGTCGAATCCCAACTACTTAACCACCAGCATGCCAACCCACACACCCACCCTCACCCCCAACCCCCCAGCACACATCCTCCCTGCCAATGTCTCACCAGCACAACCCACCCAACACAACACCAATCCCTGAATGCCAACACAAACCATGGACACCCATCACCCAAGCATGACCACTGCACATACCCATCCCCCCCCACAAACCACCCTCACAACTCCTCCCACAAGGGAATGCCAGCACTGGGGGACAAGGGCACCCACAAATCGCACGCCATGGCACACACAGAAGCAATAACCATACTCTTTTACCCCTGCAGGGGCCGAACGCCAACACACCGGCCAGGAGGGTCCAGATTTGTCCATCCCGCCCCCAGAACAGGCCCCCAGTGATGACAGCAGCTCTGTCGACCTAGAACCTGATGACCAGCCCGGACCATCGGGGACCTCTGGACAGTCGGTTCCCCACACACAGACACAGGCCACAGCAGACCCAACCCCCTCTGGGAATACCAGCACAGCTCCCACCCAGCGGGCCCATGCCTCTGTCTCCAGGACGCGTCAATCAGCGGTGTGTCCGCCACTACAGGGCACCCAGGCTGACCCACCACCCCAACAACAACAGGGACCTGGGGGCAGTGGTAGTGGGCACACCGTCCAGGGGACAGAGGCCCAGGGAAACAGGGCAACTGGGAGGGCTGCTGTGCGAGAGGGGGTTGACCAGCCCAGGGAACCCACTCTCCAAGAGGCCCTCACCACCATCATGGGAGCATACCACCGCTCCCAGGAGACGATGGCGACGGTATTGGCCAGGTTCCAGGAGATCCAGGCACAGCAGGAGGAACGGTACATGGGGTTCAGAGACGAACTCAGGAGCATCGGTACCGCAATGGGGACCATCGTCCTGGCCCTCAACCAGATAGTCACCTCATTGCGGGACCATGTGGCACCCCAAAGGGCCCCTGTCACCAGCCCGGACGACGAACAGCCTACCACCTCCGCCGGTGCAAGTGGACAGGAGGCCCCCACACCACGACAGGCCACCAGAACCCCACCTCCTGCTGAAGATCAACCACCCCGCAAGCGGAACCTGAGATCACACAAGAAGACAGAGTAGGATGCCAAGACCCCCGCCAGCCTAAGATACCCCCTGATGTCATCCCACTGTCCCACATTGTCACCCTGTCCAACCTTGAACTGCCCCTGCTCCATCCTTCCACAGGCATATGGGCAATGCACCTGTGCTACTGAGAACTGGACTCTGCCATGGACATTACTCCACCCCCACCCATCACCGTTTTACTATCATGGACCTATACGCAGCACTGAAAATAAATCACCAATTGCACTTCAAATGTCAGGAGTCTGCTTGTATTCTTTACAAATGTATTGCACATAACGGTGCAATAATGTTCATTTACATTGTGATGACAACATATCAGTGTCAATAAGCATTAGTCCATGGGCAACCAAAGCAGAAGTCACGTTGTGGGTCATACAGCTCTGAAAAGGGAAGGGAAAGTAAAAAATCAGTGAAAAGGAACTGGGGGAAACACAGAAAGTAGAGATGCAGGAGGCCAGAAGTAAATGAAAAATGGTGTGGGTGATTCTTACCTGGGTGCTACTGAAAATACTGTTGTATAACTGTGTCCCTGTTGTCCGTGTCGTCCCCGTCGTCTTCCTCCTCTTCACTCTCCACAGGCTCCACAGCTGCTACAACACCACCATCTGGACCATCCTCCTGCAGGAAAGGCACCTGGCGTCGCAATGCAAGATTGTGAAGCATACAGCAGGCCACGATGATATGACACACCTTCTTTGGTGAGTACATGAGGGATCCCCCTGTCATATGCAGGCACCTAAACCTGGTCTTCAGGACCCCGAAGGTCCGTTCTATAATCCTCCTAGTTCGCCCATGTGCCTCATTGTACCGTTCCTCTGCCCTGGTCCGGGGATTCCTCACTGGGGTCAATAGCCAAGGCAGGTTGGGGTAACCAGAGTCACCTATTAGCCACACACGGTGTCTCTGTAGCTGTTCCATCACATAAGGGATGCTGCTATTTCGCATGACATACGCGTCATGCACTGACCCAGGGAACTTGGCATTTACATGGGAGATGTACTGGTCAGCCAAACAGACCACCTGGACATTCATCGAATGGTAATTTTTTCTATTTCTGTACACCTGCTCATTGTCTTTTGGGGGTACTAAAGCCACATGGGTCCCATCAATGGCACCAATGATGTTGGGGATATGTCCAAGGGCATAGAAATCACCCTTCACAGTGGCCAAATCACCCTCCTCAGGGAAAACAATGTATCTCCGCATGTATTTCATCAGGGCAGACAACACTCTGGACAAAACCTTAGAAAACATAGGCTGAGACATCCCTGATGACATGGCCACTGTTGTCTGAAAAGACCCACTTGCCAAAAAATGGAGTACTGACAGAACCTGCACCAGAGGGGGAATCCCTGTGGGTTGGCGGATGGGGGACATCAGGTCTGGCTCCAGCTGGGCACACAGTTCATGTATAGTGGCTCGGTCAAGTCGGTATCGAAGTATAATATGTCGTTCTTCCATTGTCGACAGGTCCACCAGCGGGTGGTACACGGGAGGATTCATCCTTCTCCTCAGAAGTCCCAGCGGACGGTGCCTAGGAAGGACAACATGGAGCACAGAGTCAAGCAACCCACAGGTTCGTTCACACAGCTTGCACAGAACACGATTCGCTATGCATTGAATGGCTTGTATGAGTGGCAATGCAAGGCCTAGGCCTGTGTGACGCAGTAGAAATTAAGCCATGTGGGCCCTTGAAATGGCGGCTGCCTGACCTGTGAAGTGTGACAGTGGGATGTGAGGTCACTGCGCTGGCGTGGCACACCGTGGCGGTAGGTGGTCGAAGACCGCGGCGCAAAGCAGCATTGGTTAACATTGAACCCTATGGGTCTCAGGAGCCAATGACGATGTGCGCCGGTGGTCGCGGTACGCACCGCCGCAGTACGCAAAGCCGCGGGCGTGACCGCCATTTTCTATCTGCTTAATCACTCGAGACCTGATCATCCACAGGAGAGGACCTATACTGCAAGTGCTGCTGTGACCTCGGTCTGGAAGAGACAATGGCTGCTGCGACTGGGGAAAGGGCCCCTGCCTTCACTTCAGAAGAGTTGGAGAAACTTGTGGATGGGGTCCTGCCCCAGTATGCGCTACTCTACGGTCCTCCAGACCAACAGGTTAGTACACAGGGTGCACGTTGAATGGGCTATGCCTGGGTTGTGTATGGTGGATGTAAGATGGTGGGGTGGGGAGCGAATGAGGAGTGCAAGGCACGACAGATGACAGCATGTGCCACATGGCAGGGTTGGGGAGGGGGGGGCAATCACATCTAACATGAAGAAAAATGTTGAAAATTCCTTTCCCACCCTGTACATGTCAAATAGGTCAGCGCCCATCAGAAAGTCGACATTTGGCGTGCCATCGCCAAGGACGTCCGGGCCCTGGGGGTCCACACAAGACGGGGCACCCACTGCCGAAAGAGGTGGGAGGACATCCGCCGCGGGACCAGGAAGACCGCCGAGTCACTGCTGGGGATGGCCTCCCAACGTAGGAGGGGTGCCAGTCGTACCTTGACCCCCCTGATGTCCCGGATCCTGGCGGTGGCCTACCCCGATGTGGATGGGCGCGTGAGGACATCACAGCAGACACAAGGGGGTGAGTACCAGCACATTCTGCTATCTTTACACGCAGTGGAGGCGTCTGGGTGGGGGAGGAGGGCTGTGGGTGACATTAGGCCAGGGCGCTTTCTGTAGTGTAGTCCCCTCCTTTAGGCATGGCCCTGTGCCCCCGCCCCCCACCTCTGTAGGGTGCCAAGTACAGCAATCCATGGTCCAGCATCACCCATGTGCGCATATGTTGTCCATAGACCTGTTGGCCTAGTCACAAGTACTGAGTAGTGTACCCCGATTGCGCGGCGTAGTGCATGAGGCTCCTGTGTCTGTCCTCTCCACCAACGGTGTTGACAATGCATGCACTCAACCTGTTTTTATTTCTCCCCCCACCCTTTTTCTTTATCTTCTTGTGCATGTGTGCATTAGCATCATCAGGCGGAGGAGAATTGGAATCGGAGCACGAGGGAGCTGCAACTCACAAGGCCCCGGTGGGCCATGGTACAGACACCGAGGTCACCAGTGATACGGAGGGCGAGGGGAGCACCACAACGGGGACCCGTGGTGACACCAGCGACACCAACACGTCCTCGGAAGGGAGCTCCCCAGCGGTGGCGGCAACATCCGGGCCCCCCGCCTCTACAGGTACAGCCGCCACCCAGCGCACCAGCTCCGCCCTCCCAGCAGCCCCTCAGCCTTCGCTCCGTGCCCGCTCGTCCAAGAAGGCGGGCATCTCCTTCGCCCCAGGCACCTCAGGCCCTGCCCATGTTAGCCCTGCTGCCCTCAGTGAGGAGGTCATTGACCTCCTACAGACCATCATTGTTGGGCAGTCTACCCTTTTGAATGCCATACAGGGGGTAGAGAGGGAGGTGCATCGGAGCAATGCATACCTGGAGGGCATTCATTCGGGTCAGGCTGCCCATCAACGATCGTTCAATGCTCTGGCCTCAGCACTGACGGCAGCCATTGTCCCTGTTTCCAGCCTCCCTCTTCTAACTGCTCCACCCTGTCTCTGTCTCCTGTCCCTCAGCCTATCCCATCCACACCATCAGACCAGCCTGCACACACCTCAACACCCAAGGGCAGCTCATCCAGACATAAGCACCACAGATCACACAAGCATTCACCCAAGCAACACCCAGATGCAGACATGCCAACAGTCACTACCACCCCTGTGTCCCCCTCCTCCTCGTCTCCCTCCTCCCTCCCTGTGATGTCTCCACTCACACCTGCATGCACACCACCATCAGCCAGTACTTCCATCACCAGCACACCCTCCAGTACAGTCCGCACACGTGCAGTCACCACCCCCACTGCCATTTACACGTCCCCTGTGTCCTCTCCCACTGTGTCTGTCACCCCCTCTTCCAAGACACACAAACGCAGGCAGCCACCCACCCAACAGCCAACCACCTCACGACAGCCTACGTCACAAGCACCTGCACCCAAAGACAGCACACCTGACTCTCCTACAACCACATCCTCTTCCTCCACTCCCATACCCACTACACCTACCCTTTACATTGGTCCTAAAAAACTTTACCTCTCCAAACTTAACCTCTTTGCCCCACCTGACCCACCCCCTCCATCTGCTAAGAGTCCCAAGAGCACCTCAGCCACCACCAGCCCTGCTTCAAGTGTCACCATTGTGCACGTGTTTTGGAGTCCACCCTTTCCCAGCACTGATACATCGGCCAGCAGCAAGGGGACAGCCAGCCCCCCCCCCTGGAAAGAGGACCCGTAAAATCAGGGGCCGCCGCGAGAAGACTGACACGGCTGCCCCCAAGGAGCAAAGTCCTGGGCCGTCACCTGCCACAACATCCAGGGGAGGCAAGGGCCAGAGAGCCTCATCGAAGGAGGGCAAGGGCAGCAGGGCGGAGAAGTCAGCCAGCAGGGGCGCGGACCAGGAGGGCCACACAAGCCCCATCCCGGGTGTGAGGGAGGACACCCACGGGCCCAGGACTCCGTCACAGAAGGGTCCAGCAACTGCACGGTCGGAGGGCGACTAAGCAGGGAGTCCTGTCCAGCTCTGGCTCCCTTGAATGACTGGACAAGCACAGCTGAAGAGGGCCCCGCGGTGCAGAAAGGCACCGCTGAAGAGGGCCCCGCTGTGCAGAAAGACACCGCTGAAGAGGGCCCCGCCGTGCAGAAAGGCACTGCTGAAGAGGGCCCCGCCGTGCAGAAAGACACCGCTGAAGAGGGCCCCGCCGTGCAGAAAGGCACCGCTGAAGAGGGCCCCGCCGTGCAGAAAGGCACAGCTGAAGAGGGCCCCGCCGTGCAGAAAGGCACCGCTGAAGAGGGCCCCGCCGTGCAGAAAGACACCGCTGAAGAGGGCCCCGCCGTGCAGAAAGACACCGCTGAAGAGTGCCCCGCCGTGCAGAAAGGCACCGCTGAAGAGGGCCCCACCGTGCAGAAAGGCACCGCTGAAGAGGGCCCGCCGTGCAGAAAGACACCGCTGAAGAGGGCCCCACCGTGCAGAAAGACTCCGCTGAAGAGGGCCCCGCCGTGCAGAAAGGCACTGCTGAAGAGGGCCCCGCCGTGCAGAAAGACACCGCTGAAGAGGGCCCCGCCGTGCAGAAAGACACCGCTGAAGAGGGCACCGCCGTGCAGAAAGGCACCGCTGAAGAGGGCCCCGCCGTGCAGAAAGGCACCGCTCCGCTGGGCCCCGCCGTCTCAAGCACTGCTCCGCTGGGCCATTCCTGTCAAGCACCGCTCCGCTGGGCCCCTTCCTGTCAAGCACCGCTCCGCTGGGCCCCGCCGTCTCAAGCACCGATCCGCTGGGCCCTTCCTGTCAAGCACTGCTCCGCTGGGCCCCTTCCTGTCAAGCACCGCTCCGCTGGGCCCTTCCTGTCAAGCACCGCTCCGCTGGGCCCCGCCGTCTCAAGCACCGCTCCGCTGGGCCCTTCCTGTCAAGCACCGCTCCGCTGGACCCCGCCGTCTCAAGCACCGCTCCGCTGGGCCCTTCCTGTCAAGCACCGCTCCGCTGGGCCCCGCCGACTCAAGCACCGCTCCACTGGGCCCTTCCTGTCAAGCACCACTCCGCTGGGCCCCGCCGTCTCAAGCACCGCTCCGCTGGGCCCTTCCTATCAAGCACCGCTCCGCTGGGCCCCGCCATCTCAAGCACCGCTCCGCTGGGCCCCGCCGTCTCAAGCACCGCTCCGCTGGGCCCTTCCTGTCAAGCACCGCTCCGCTGGGCCCCGCCGTCTCAAGCACCGCTCCGCTGGGCCCTTCCTGTCAAGCACCGCTCCGCTGGGCCCTGCCGTCTCAAGCACCGCTCCGCTGGGCCCCGCCGTCTCAAGCACCGCTCCGCTGGGCCCTTCCTGTCAAGCACTGCTCCGCTGGGCCCCGCCGTCTCAAGCACCGCTCCGCTGGGCCCTTCCTGTCAAGCACCGCTCCGCTGGGCCCCGCCGTCTCAAGCACCGCTTCGCTGGGCCCTTCCTGTCAAGCACCGCTCCGCTGGGCCCCGCCGTCTCAAGCACCGCTCCGCTGGGCCCTTCCTGTCAAGCACCGCTGGCCCATTGGCAGTCCCGGTTCTGTGTCGGGGAGGCCTTCACGACGCACTCTGCCCACCATGCCTCCTCCATGACCAGTGGTCTCTGTAATCCACCTGATGGACTGTGGCTTTGCACTCCCCAGGATGTAACAGTGGGCAATCCACCCACTGTAGAGACTTGTGAGACTGTGGCTTTGCACTCCCCAGGATGGCAGAGTGGGCAACCCACCCACTGTAGAGACTTGTGAGACTGTGGCTTTGCACTCCCCAGGATGGCACAGTGGGCAATCCACTCACTGTAGAGACTTGTGAGACTGTGGCTTTGCACTCCCCAAGATGGCAGAGTGGGCAACCTACCCACTGTAGAGACTTGTGAGACTGTGGCTTTGCACTCCCCAGGATGGCACAGTGGGCATGGTGGACCCTTCGTGGATCTGGCATCGTGGACTCATGTGGCTGAGGTGCCCCCCCTTCCCTTCCCCCTGAGGTGCCTGTAGTTTTGTCATCTGATGCCCCAGCAGTGTTCTCTCCAACGGACTCAGGTCTCCTGTGTTGGCTTTGCCCATGTGTTGATACACTTTGGCCCACGGACAGTGGAAATTTAAGTGACTGTGCAGGACTTATTGCTTATGTTTATCGGTTTCGCAATGTTCTTACTTGATTTTTTACAATTCATTTTGCTATTTTACCATGACTTCAAAGAACCTCTTATATACATAAATGTTGTTTCTCACTTTAATTATGTCTTTGCATTATTCCGGAGGGTTTGGGTGGTGTCACTGTGACTTGGTGCTCTGCATTGGTGTGTAGATAGTTGGGGGGGGTCGCATATGTGTGTGCCCGTAAGCTTTCCTCCTCCTCCCTCCCCTGTGTCGTAGGTGCAGTACTCACCGTTGTCGTCTGCGCCGGCGTTCGTACTTGTGGTAGATGAGCAGGTAGACAATAGCTGGTAGGATGTGTAATTCGGGCTCCATGCTGTCCTCCTTCCTCGTGGAGTGTGTATAGGTGAGCGTTTTCCCGTTCGTAGTCTGTTTCCGCCGTGTTTTTATTGGCGGGGCTCCCGCCCCGGAAAAGGTGGCGGATTGGTGAGTTGTGATAGGGTGGGCGGTACATTGTCTGCCGCCTGGCTGTTGGCGGTGACCGCCGCGCTGTTTGTCTGTCCCGCCGTGGCGGTCGGAGTGTTAAAGTGGCGGCCTGTGTTGGCGGTTCCCGCCAGGGTCAGAATACCTTTTTTTTGACCGCCTGCCTGTTGGCGGGTTGGCCGCCGCTTTATCACCGACCGCCAGGGTTGGAATGACCCCCTTTGTCTCTTAATATGTTTTTTAGCTATTGTTTTTAATGTGTTTTTTCAACCATTTTTTTAGCTAGTTTTTGTGCTTTTAGCTTTTAGTCTCGAGCATTTTAGTGTTTTGGGATTTATTTCACCCTTGGTGGCGTCCGGATACGGCGTCATACTTGTTACGGCAATGGGGAGGGTGTGGTGATTTCTTGTTTGTTTTAATAGGGATACAGGAGTTAGCTTAGCCATTGGCTTGCAGACTCGTGCCCCTGTCACCCAGTGACTTTTACCCTACTTAGCTTGTTCTGTTTTAGCACATTTATTTATTTAATTATTTTAACATGGCTGCCTTGTTATGACTTAGGCCCATGTTTTGATTTTCCTTATCAGTGCCACCGTGCTAAGGCGTGAAGATCAGGCGACAAATACAAACAAACGTTTTCGAGGGAATTGTTTATCCTAATTACCGTCCCAAGCACGCCTTGTTATCTATTGTTTGAGAACTAACCCATGTCAGGGGTCCAGGAAGATCTGTATATATACTACTCACTTTATCAGATAGATAGAGAGATTCCGACCAGATGCCATCGCTGCTATCGCTGCGGCATGTCGCCCTGACACTGACCCAGTCTTCATGCTCCTGCGGAGTCTGAGCTTGAGACCTCATTCCAAGGTAACAAGGGTTGGGGGGCTCTTCTCATTGACATGGCATTGGTAGATTGAGGTTTAACATACCTATCTCTCCTATGGGTTAGAGGTTGGGCCTACAGGTTAGGGTATTAGGACATATCGCACACTTCATGTTATTGAGTAATATTGCAAGATGGTGGAGGTCTTTGTATTAATGACTCTTGTCTTTACCATTCTGTTTCTTGCACTGTTCTTTATCCTAATCATTGCAGCCCATGCAACTTATCGCAGATTGCAGTTTTGTTTGAAATAAATATTATTGAAACTTTACTGCATTTTCTTCATTGCCTGTGTGATTGAGACATGTTGTTCATGTGAGAAAGGGGTAATCTCCGTTTAACCACAAGGCTCCCTGAGATGTCATGTTCTTGAGTTCATGCGTAAAGGCTGCCACAAATCACCTTTGACTATTTAGAGTTTTGGTGAGGTACTGCTTGTGAGCTGGAAGGGTTGGGACGATATTTGTGTTTTGTTGTAGGATTGGCATAGTTGCCTACACACATAAGTACTGTCATCTTTGAACCAGCAGTCTTGCCTAGAGCAAAAGTCCAACTACGACAGAATGCGTCAAAAATAACAATGCACCCGGGCCGCAGAGGAGATGATGAATTGAAAAATAAGGCGCTGGATTGGAAACACATAAGTACATGTCCTGCCTTTTACTTACATAGCACCCTGCTCTATGGGTCACCTTGGGTGACGTGTAAGAAAAGGGGAATTAAAGGCTTGGCAAGTACATATAAGTGCCAAATTGCAGTGGCAGTTGGACTGCACACACTGGCATAGCACTGGGACATGGTTAAGGGGCTACTTATGTAGGTGGCACAATCAGTGCTTCGGGCCTACTAGTAGCATTTAATTTAGTGGTCCTGGGTACATGTGGTGCACTTTACTAGGGACTTATAGGTAAATTAACTATTCTGATTGGGTAGGAGCCAATGTTACCATGTTTAGGGGAGAGAGCACATGCACTTTACCACTGGTCATCAGTGTTAAAGTGCACAGAGTCCTAAAACCAGCAAAAGCAGGGCCAGAAAAATAGAGGAAGGGAGGCAGGTAGGTAAAAAGTTGGGGGATGACCATCCTAAGGCTGTCAGGTCTAGCACTCTTTCCCTGGGAAGAGAAGGTCTTGGCCATCCTGCATCCTGCAGGCTTGACAGGAATTCCTGGGGGAATGGAGTCTGGTAAGTTACAACACAAAAAACATCACAAAAATGCAATGCCCTGCGTGCTCACAGCACACCTTTTCCACTGTCTTGTTCATGTTCCCTCACCAACATTGTGTATTGTTGGACCAAGCATCACAGCTACTAAGGCCCATCACATGCCATATATCCAATTGGTGCCTTCAAGTCTTTCAATATATAAAAATAATCCAAGGACTCATGGTTTGTCTCAACATGTAAATGTATGCCCAAACCTAAATGCAGTCTTGTTAGAAATGTGGTCTGTAGTTGGCACTCAGTTTGACCTTGTCCAGGTAGGGACCCTCATTCTTGTATAGGTATGAGAGTCACACAGCTAAGATAACCCCTGCTCACCCCCTTGGTAGCTTGGCACAAGGAGTCAGGCTTATCTCAGAGGCAATGTGTAAAGTATTTGCAAACACACACACACACACACACACACACACAGAGTAACACGGTGAAAACAGCACAAAAGTACTCTACACCAGTTTAGATAAATGTATTTATCTGAGTACAACAAGACCAAAACAACAAAAATCCAACATACACAAGCTAAGATATAAGTTGTTAAGGATTTAAAAGAGTCTTAATCCTGAAAGATCTGTGGTTGTATCCTTGTAACACACAATACCTTAGATGTGTCAAAAACAAAGATAATGAGGTCCACAAAGGAGGTGATGCACTGGAAAAGCAAACGATGTGTAGATTATTTTTATGCTGGACAGGCGATGCATGGATCTTTTTCCCATCTGGCTGGTGATGTGTTGTATCTCCCCCCCTCACCCCCCCCCCCAGCTGGTGATGTGTGATTCTTCTCCCGCCAGACTAGCGATGCGTCAATTCCTGGTTGCGAAGCAACATCGATGAAGAAAATGATGCCAAGGGATGACGCGTGCAAAATACAGATGGATCCACGCTGAAAAAGGCGATGCGTCAATTTGAAAGCCGCAAGACAGGCACTGCATCAATTTTTCTGCCGCACTGACCTCAGTGCATGGATTTTGAGTCAGGTTACCAGCTTCAACTTCTAAAGGCACCAGAAACTGGATTTGGCATTACTTAGTAAGTCATGACTCTCAGCAGAAGAGCCCAGTAATGGCAGATGAAGGGGGTTATTACAACTTTGGAGGAGGTGTGAATCCATCCCAAAAGTGACGGTAAAGTGACGGATATACCACCAGCCGTATTACGAGTCCATTATATCCTATGGAACTCGTAATATGGCTGGTGGTATATCCGTCACTTTACCGTCACTTTTGGGATGGATTAACACCTCCTCCAAAGTTGTAATAACCCCCGAAGTCTTTGATGCCCCTAAAACATCACAACAGGAGGCAAGCTCAGTTAAAGCCTTTACAAAGCCTTGGAAAGCAGGATGTAGAAAGAAAAGTCCAGTCCTTTCACTCATAGGACTGAAGCAGCAAGCAACAGGCCAGCAGAGCAAAGCAACAGGCAGAGTGGCAGCTCCTCTTACAGCATCCCTCTCTTCTTCCTAGCAGAATGCCCTTAGTCCAGAAGTGTTCTAAAATGCAGTGTCAAAAGCCTTATACATATATTCATTTCTGCCTTTGAAGTAGGTAAACTTCAAAGGAAAGTCTGTGTAGTGCACAATGTCCAACCTCTCCCTGTCCTGGCCCCAGACACACTCTAGGGAGTGTTGGAGACTGCTTGTGTGTGGACAGACACAGCCCAATTCAGGTGTCAGCTCTTCCCACCACTCTGCCCCAGGAAGACCCATCAGGATGTGCAGGATACATCTCAGCTTCCTTTGTGTGACTGTAAAGAGTGAATTCACAAACGGCTCTAGTATCACTCTGACCCAGACATGTATTCAGCAGCCAGACAGAGGCAGAGAATGGTTAGGCAATAAAATGACCACTTTCAAAAAGTGGCATTTTCAAACTTACAATCCAAAAAACAACTTCACCAAAAGATGTAGTTTTAGGTTGCGAGTTCAGAGGCCCCAAACTCCAAATGTCTATCTGCTCCCAATAGGAAATTGTACCAAAAGGATATTTCACGGCAATCTCCTTGTTAACCTATGGGAGAGTTAGACCTTGCACTAGTGAAAACCGAATTTAGCAGTATTGCACTATCAGGACATGTAAATCACACGAGTACTACCTTTTAAATACACTGCACCCTGTCCAAGAGACTACCTTGGACATACCTTAGGGGTGACTTACATGTAGTTAAAGGGAAGGTTTGGGTTTGCGGTACTTGCCAGGTCAAACTGGCAGTACAAAACTGTAAACCTAGGTACTGCAGTGGCAGGTCTGAGACATGTTTACAGGGTTACTCATGTGGGTGGCACAATCAGTGCTACAGGAATTGGAATTTCCATCCAAGCACTGTGCAAGCTGTCTTGGCATAGGTCTCATATACCCAAACTACGTGACCTACATTACCTGGAACAATCCATGTCCACTTTGTCTGTCAGAACAGCATCACATACCTACCAATGTCAAAACTCTGAAATGCCCACATGAAGATGTCAAGGTGAAGGTACCTGTACAAAGAACAAAACAAGGAGTATTGGCTTGAAACCATACATATGACACAAGTCACAAAGCAAGCATATGGAAAACAAAATACATTGTAATAATTCTGATACAAACAAAGCACAATCATCAAGGTGGGGATGTGCCAAAAGCTATCTTATCAATCAGCCTTTGGCTGATTTCTGCAGAGTATCAGCTTCCTAACTATTTTGAAAACACTAAACTCCACACATTCTCATGACTTCAATTCATTGGATAGTCACAGTCATAACATCGCATGACATACTTACACTCATGAGAAGTAGCTGTCGTGAGCTATTCTTGCAAGTCAACTCCTTCTTCTTCATCACTGTCATCTTCAGTTGGCATTTCAGAATTCTCACCCAGTGGCACTGCAGGCTTCCCCTCCTCTGGGATATATAGGATAATTCTACGCAGGGAGAGGTTGTGGAGCATGCAGCCTGCCACAGTGATCTGACAAACATTTGCGATTGAGTAGAGGAGTGCTCCACCAGTCTGGCCAGACAGCAGAATCTGACATTCAGGTGCCCAAAAGCCCACTCTATTGGCCGCTGTTTTCTTCCATGAGCCTCACTGAAACAGACTTCCCTTGGTGTAGCTGGATTCCTCAGAGGCGTCAACAACCAAGGATAGTTTAGATAGACTGAGACTCCTGTTAAGGAATGTGATGTAAGTGCAGTTATGAGTCACTGCCTTTATGATTGAAGCACCTGACATTGCACACACACACACACACACACACAATCAGGAAAGACGTGACTTACCAACCTGCCAGGCCCCCTATGGGTGCAGATGTAACATCAGCTGTGTTATGGTGCTGTTCCGCATTATGAAGAAATCATGGGCTGATCCAGGATAATGGGCACACACATTTGAGAAGTAGAAATCCGCCAAACAGACAACTTGCATGTGGATGGAATGGAAGGACTTTCTGTTGAGATAGACTTGTTCAGCAGCCTGCGGTGGCACCAAGCCAACATGTGCCCCATTAATGGCCCCCACTACATGTGGGAGGTGGGCAAAATCATAAAAGGTCACCCTTCACATTGGCTAAATCCTCACGTTGAGGGAACCTAATGTAGCTGTCAATGTGTTTCTGCATTGCAGAGCGGAAATCCTTCAACATTGAACTGAACATAGGTTGTGACAAACAAGTAGATAGGGCAAATGTATTTTGGAAGGACCCTGTGGCCAGGAAGTGCAGTACTGGCATGACAATGGATGGTATGCCGGTTGGATTATTGTTAGTTGGCATCAGATCTGTCTCCAACTGATGGTATAAGTCCACTATTGATAAGTCCACCATTGTTTGCCTATTTAGATGGTAACACTGTATGATGTGGAGTTCTTCCATGGTCTGAAGGTCTGGTAGTAGAAGGTAGACAGAAGGTTGTCACGTCCTCCCTCTCCCAGGGTACCCTCGACATGATTTGTAATATTAGTCAGTGTGTCCGCAGCAACATGCATGATGCACGCCAACAATAATATGTGACTAAGCATAACAAAAAGATCATCACCTTGCAGATGGGAAGTCAGACCATTAGCACAGCCAGGAAACATAATTGCCTGGGGTATGGTTCACAGAAAATATCATGGCAGGGATACAGAAAAGCGCGATCAGACAAAAAGCTTCTGCCATCTCATATGCAATCACCCAACTGAGTAACGAAATAAGAAGCTCCTCGGCAGCCCCAATAATAAGGGTAATAAAGGTGACCCTACTTCCTGCTCTGCTATGTGATTACATGGCATTTCCTGGGTATTTAGAAATCACCTTAGAACAAGCTCACTATAGAGCACATTTAAATATCTTCCAACAACCGAAGTACACCCGTTGCTCTGGGCTCAAAGTGGAAATGGGTCTAGTATCGCAGCAGATAGATTGTCAAGCTGCCATCCTGAAATATTACATCAGGCTCAGGAAGGCCAATTCGCTCATTTTAAAACCCTACTTGGGAACTATTTTTGAAACTCCTGGCAACCCGTGGTTAACGCAACTAAGAAAAGCACTGAAGACCTTTGAAATGGGTGACTCCATTTAGCTGGCAGATACTGTGACATTCAGTGTGTGAGAGAACAGGGCTGATTGCAGATGCCCCCTAACGTTTTGCCCCCATTTTTCACTTTTTGCTGGTGTTTTCCTGACTCTGATGGTGCCCTGGGTACTGCTAACCAGTCCCAGGGCCTGTGCTCAGTATGCAAATGAGGCTAATTATAATTGGCTAAGTCAACCTACCTATAACTCCCTAGTATATGGTAGTGCATGTAGGTTTAGGGACCCCAACATAGGTAGTGCACCCATAGGTGCACTGCTGAGGTGCCCAGTGTCATTTTAAAGGCCTTGCTGGCTGCTTTAAAATTAAAGTTATATGCAAATTCGACTTTGGAATTAAAAGTAGTTCCAAAGTCTTAAACTACCTTATTTTTACATATAAGTCACCCCTAAGATGTGCTCTATGTGCCCCTAGGGCTGGGTGCCATGTAACTATAAGCAGGGATCTTATAAAAAATAGTTTTATAAGCCTTGGTGAGGTAAAAACAGCCAAATTTGTTTTTCCCTCATTGTAGTGAATGGCCTTCATAGGCTAGAATGGGGAGACTTTATTTTAATTTGAAAAAGTCCCCATAAGTGACAGATACAAAGAGTTTGGTATCAAATTAATTGTTATATGAAATCCCACAACTTCCAGTTATTGGATTTAATATAACTTGTTTTAAACTTTACCTGAAAAGTTGCCAACTTTAGCCCTGCAGTGTTGTTGCTGCTGTGCTCTGATTGGCCAGCCTCTGGCAGCCTGGCCAGGCTGCCTTGATGAGGTGTGAAGTGGCCTGGCTTCACACAATGAGATGTGCCTGTGGGAGGGGATCTCCCCTCAGCCGATGGTGAGGCAGGAAGGGGGAGGGCTGCCAAACTGGTCTTCAAAGGCAGAGAAGGACATTTGGAGCAACCCAGCAACACCTCCACATCCTGCAACCCCAGACAACTAGGTGCCCCCTTGATTAGATTAGGATAGGGCAGGAGAGGGGTGTGATTTTTAGCCACACCAGTGGGTGGGCTCAGCCAGATGTAACCTCCAAAAATCAGTTTCAGTCATGATAGATTTTTGAGAAATATTGATCCCTGGGATTGATTTTTGCCACACTTCCCAGGAAGTGGTCATCACAGGGGGAAGGACCATGCCCCTGATTGGAAAACCAGGACCCCCCTGTTTTTCACCCAGGAGCAAGGATAAAACTGGCAGACCTGCACCCACACCTCAGATCCCCATCAGATTCCAACAAGGAAGAACCACAGGAGAAGAAGGACTGCCCTGCTGGACCCCTGGCCTGCACCTGGACCCTGCACTCTGAAGGACTGCACCAGCTGCACACTTGGGCTTCACCACAAGAAGGACTTTCCGTGGCTTCAACTGGTTCAAGGAGGGACTCCCTGTTTGCTACAGGTGAACAATTGCTAACCAGAGTCCCCTGCACCAAGTCCTGAAGAAATCAACCAGCTGACCACTGTCCAGTGGCCAAAAAGGAGTTTGCGCCAGGTGCATTCTGGGAGTTATAGTCCACACCCCCAAGGATCTTCTCAGAGCTTCTGGAACCTTGGGGTGAGCTGTGGACTCCAAAAGAACCTTAAAGGAACATCTGGGAGAAGATCCAGAAGTTTGGAGAACTTGTGGAAAAAAGTTCCATAGAGGGACCGGCCCACCGCCGCAACTCTAGCCAGCTTGCCTCAACCGCGACCCGGCCTGATTTACAGGTTCGTTCCAGTGAAGAAAATCTCCAAAAAAGAGACTAAGGGGGTTATTACAACTTTGGAGGAGGTGTTAATCCATCCCAAAAGTGACGGTAAAGTGACGGATATACCACCAGCCATACTACGAGTTCCATAGGATATAATGGACTCATAATACGGCTGGTGGTATATCCGTCACTTTACCGTCACTTTTGGGACGGATTAACACCTCCTCCAAAGTTGTAATAACCCCCTAAGTCAGAACGTTGAAAGTTGACTGGGACCTCCCAGCCAGCGTATCCGAGAAGGGCTCCAAGGACGTTGGATCAAGATCCAGGTTTACCCCGGTCGAAGGATTTTCATCTCGAAAAAACAACTAAGTCCGAAGGTAAAAATCTCCACCGAGGGCTCCCGTGACGAGTATCCGGAGAAGAGTTCCAGGAGGTCGGATTGGACTGGCAGGTTCGTCCCGTTGAAGAAAATCTTAAAAAATCCGACTAAGTGTGAAGGTAAACTTTTGACCGAGGCTGTAGCCGAGCCGGGCTCCATCGCGGTCGGCCTTAAACTTTGACTTTGCCCCCGTCGAGGTGCGACCAGATGACCAGATTGGCGCTTTTTGTTTCTAGGTGCTGGAAAACAATAATTCTTTAAAAATTCATATCTCCGGTTCCCCTTATCCAATTGTATTCATTTTTGTGTCATTTTAAAGATAAAAATATAATCTATTTTCATAAATTGGTTCTGGATTTTTAAACTGTTTCCTGTGTTTTATTTAATTACTGTTCTGTGATATTTTAATGCTTTACACTCTGGGGGTCATTCTGACCCCCGCGGGCGGCGGGAGATGCCCGCCTGGAGGGAGCCGCCATATGGCCGCTGCGCGGTCGAAAGACCGCGGAGGCCATTCTGGCTTTCCCGCTGGGCTGGCGGGCGACCGCCAGAAGGCCGCCCGCCAGCCCAGCGGGAAACCCCTCCCCACGAGGAAGCCGGCTCCGAATGGAGCCGGCGGAGTGGGTATGTGCGACGGGTGCAGTGGCACCCGTCGTGTATTTCAGTGTCTGCAAAGCAGACACTGAAATACAAAGTGGGGCCCTCTTACGGGGGCTCCTGCAGTGCCCATGCCATTGGTATTGGTATGGGGATTCTGGCGAACCGCCAGGAACAGGATGGCGGTATGGGGTGTCAGAATCCCCATGGCGGCGCAGCAAGCTGCGCCGCCATGGAGGATTCTGCAGGACAGCGGAAAACCGGCGGGAGACCGCCGGTTTTCCTGTTCTGACCGCGGCTGAACCGCCGCGGTCAGAATGTCCTGAGGAGCACCGCCAGCCTGTTGGCGGTGCTCCCGCCGAACCTGGCCCCGGCGGTCCGTGACCGCCGGGGTCAGAATCAGGCCCTCTGTCTCCTAAGTTAAGCCTTGTCGCTCGTTGCCAAGCTACCAAGGGTTGAGCTGGGTTTAATTTACTGAGACCTAACTGGACCTAAGTGGAGGTTAGTGGCCTTTTGCTAAGTGTAGGTATCTACCTGCCCTTACCAATAAACCATTTTCCAACACAGTACTTGGAAAAAAATCAATTAACAGAAGAGCAAAGGAACTCTCAAGGGAGCATGATCTACTGTCAGCCAAATCACCATCAACAGTGCCAGCATTAAATGATTCTTATTTGATCGGAGCCGCTCAACCATACCTTCTAAAAGCAATAAACACAGGAACTCGGCAACAGATTTTGTAAAGGCGAACATTAGTCCTGCCAATCAAGGACTTTAATCCTTCCTGGCCTGCACATAGGTACAAAAGAGCCTGTAGGCTCTGCTCTTACCATCATGAAAGTTGGCTACACCTTTTGAGCTGCTGTCCCATATTAGCAGCGGATAAGAGATAGTTAATAATTCCAGTACATTTGGCTCTGGGGGTGCGGACTTGCATGGGGGCATCCAATCTCTGTTTTTCACATTCGGCTGCTTGGGTCTTGGCCAGATGTGCAAAATACATGACAATTCTCTGGCAGCTGCTAGCCAAGTCAGAGGGGGTGGACAGAATGGTGCATTTGAGGCCAAAGGAAACCTAAGCTCCTCCTGCTGAAAATGGAGAGAAACACTAAGGTGGTCATTCTGACCTCGGCGGTAAAATGCGCTTACCGCCGGTCAGAAGACCACCATAACACCGCCGCGGCCGCGGTAAACCGCCACGGTCATTCTGACCCGCAACTGGCAAACCGCCAAAAACCCGACATCCACAAAAGTCCGCCACACCAAAGGTCAGCGAAAAAATGGCGATGACCAAACCTCCACCGTCACGCCAACAGAAATACGCCCATGCCATTCCGACCCACGAATCCACGCGGCGGTCTTTCACCCGCGGTATTCCATTGGCGGTACACACCGCCGTGGTCATAATACACACACACGTACAAAACACAACCACATTGCACAATTTGAAATACACACACCTGAAACTCATACACACACCACTCCCACACACCCAATACAATATAAAACACACACCCACATCACCCACAAATCCCTACGACAAAAAAAACGACAGAAAGCCAGAGATAGACAGCACTGCTTAGACAACACCATCACACAGAGGCAAACCACACCATCACCCACACAATATCCACGCACAAAACACCACACATCACCACACTCACCACACTCTACAACACATACACCACCCCACACCTCATCCACACCACCCTATGGCACCCCAAAGACACCCCCGGTTCTCAGACGCCGAACTCCGGGTCTTGGTGGAGGAAATAGTTCGGGTAGAGCCCCAGCTCTTCGGGACACAGCTGCAGCACACCACAATTGCCAGGAAGATGGAGCTATGGCAAAGGATAGTCGACAGGGTCATGACTGTGGGACAGCATCCACGCAATCGGGATGACATCAGGAAGCGCTGGAACGACCTACGGGGGAAGGTGCGTTCCATGGTATCAAGGCACAACATCGCGGTGCAGAAGACTGGCGGCGGACCCCCACCTACTCCCCCCGAATTCACAGCATGGGAGGAGGAAGTCTTGCACATCCTGCATCCTGAGGGCCTCACAGGAGCATCTGGAGGAATGGACTCTGGTAAGTCAAATCTTAACTACTTCTTCCCACCCCCACCCCACCTGCATCCCAAATCATAACTCAGAACCATCAGTTCCGCAATGGGCACCATCGTAGGGGCACTCAACCAGATTGTCACCACATTGCGGGACCATGTGGCACCACAAAGGGCCCCTGTCACTAGCATGGACCAAGAACAGGCAACCACCTCCGCCGGCGCTAGTGGACAGGAGGCCCCCACACAACAACAGTTCACCCGAACCCCACCTCCTGCAGAAGACGAACCACCCCGCAAGCGGGGCCTGAGATCTCGTAAGAAGACAGAGTAGGATGTCAAGACCCCCGCCAGCAAAGGATACCCACTGATGTTATCCCACTGTCCCACATTGTCACCCTGTCCAAACTTGAACTGCCCCTGCTCCACCTTCCACAGGCATATGGACAATGCACCTGTGAGACTGAAAAGCTGGACTCTGCCATGGACATTCCTCCACCATCCCCCATCACCGATTTCCCACCATGTCCCAAAATTCTGCTTTTTAATAAAAACACGTATTGCACAAAAACAATCTGGAGTCTGCCTGTATTGTGAACAAATGTATTAAACATAATGCTGCCAAAATGTCCAGTTACACAGTGATGAAAACATACCACTGTCACACAGCTGTAGTCCATGGGGAAACAAAGCAGCGATCACGCAGTGTGGGCCACATCTCTGAAATTGGAAGGGAAAGTCACAACTCAGTTAACTTACACTGGGGGAATAGGACAGACAGTAGAGAGGCAGGAGACTGTAAGTAATTGTAAAATGCCAGTGTTGATTCTTACCTGTGTGTTATTGAAAATACTGTAGTATCACTCTGTCCCTGTTGTCTGTGTCGTCCCCGTCGTCTTCCTCCTCTTCACTCTCCACAGGTTCCACCGCTGCCACAACACCACCATCTGGACAATCCTCCTGCAGGAAAGGCACCTGGCGTCGCAAAGCCAGGTTGTGAAGCATACAGCAGGCCACGATGATATGACACACCTTCTTTGGTGAGTACATTAGGGATCCACCTGTCATATGCAGGCACCTAAACCTGGCCTTCAAGAGGCCGAAGGTCCGCTCTATCACCCTCCTAGTCCGCCCATGGGCCTCATTGTACCGTTCCTCTGCCCTGGTCCTGGGATTCCTCACTGGGGTCAGTAGCCATGACAGGTTGGGGTAACCAGAGTCACCTATTAGCCACACACGGTGTCTCTGTAGCTGTTCCATCACATAAGGGATGCTGCTATTTCGCATGATGTACGCGTCATGCACTGACCCAGGGAATTTGGCATTTACATGGGAGATGTACTGGTCTGCCAAACAGACCACCTGGACATTCATCGAATGATAACTTTTTCTGTTCCTGTACACCTGTTCACTTCCTCTGGGGGGTACCAAAGCCACATGGGTCCCATCAATGGCACCAATGATGTTGGGAATATGTCCAAGGGCATAGAAATCACCCTTCACTGTCGCCAAATTCCTCCACCTCAGGGAAAACAATGTAGCTCCGCATGTATTTCATCAGGGCAGACAACACTCTGGACAAAACCTTAGAAAACATAGGCTGAGACATCCCAGATGAAATGGCCACTGTTGTTTGGAATGATCCACTTGCCAAAAAATGCTGACAGAACCTGCACTAGAGGGGGAATCCCTGTGGGTTGGTGGATGGGTGACATCAGGTCTGGCTCCAGCTGGGCACACAGTTCCTGTATAGTGGCACGGTCAAGTCTGTATGTCAGTATGACATGTCGTTCTTCCATTGTCGACAGGTCCACCAGCGGTCTGTAGACGGGAACATTCCTCCATCTCCTCGCAAGTCCCAGCGGACGGTGCCTAGGAAGGACAACAGCGAGCACAGAGTCAATCAACCCACAGGTACGTTCACACAGCTTGCACAGTAAAGGATCCTCTATGCATTGAATGGCTTGTATGAGTGGCAATGCAAGGCCTAGGCCTGTGTGACGCAGTAGAAATTAAGCCATGTGGGCATTTGAAATGGCGGCTGCCTGACCTGTGAAGTGTGACAATGGGATGTGAGCTCATTGTGATGGCGTGGCACACCGTGGCGGTAGGCGGTCGAAGACCGCGGTGCAAAGCCGCATTGGTTAACATTGAACCTATGGGTTTCAGGAGCCAATGAGGAATAGCGCCGGTGGTCGCGGTACGCACCGCCGCGGTATGCACCGCCGCGGGCGTGACCGCTATTTTCTATCTGCTTAATCTCTCGAGACCTGATCATCCACAGGAGAGGACCTATACTGCAAGTGCTGCTGTGACCTCGGTCTGGAAGAGACAATGGCTGCTGCGACTGGGGAAAGGGCCCCTGCCTTCACTTCAGAAGAGTTGGAGACACTCGTCGATGGGGTCTTCCCCCAGTATGCGCTACTCTACGGTCCTCCAGACCAACAAGTGAGTACACTGGGATCATGCTTAGTGGGCAATGCCTGGGTTGAGTGGGGTGAATTAATGATGGTGGTGAGGGGAGCGAATGAGGAATGCATGGCACGACAGATGAGATGCATGTGCCACATGGCAAGTTTGGGGAGGGGGGGGCCACTCACATCCACCATGCAGAAAACTGATGATATTTCTTTGCCCACCCTATACATGTCACATAGGTCAGCGCCCATCAGAAGATCGACATTTGGCGTGCCATCGCCAAGGACTTCTGGGCCCTGGGGGTCCACAACAGACGGGGCACCCACTGCCGCAAGAGGTGGGAGGACATCCGCCGCGGGAGCAGAAAGACCACCGAGGCTCTGCTGGGATGGCCTCCCAACCTAGGAGGGGTGCCAGACGGCTATTAACCCCCCTGATGTCCCGGATCCTGGCGGTGGCCTACCCCGATTTGGATGGGCGCGTGAGGACATCACAGCAGACACAAGGGGGTGAGTACCAGCATATTCTGCTATCTTTGAGCGCAGTAGAGGTGCCTGGGTGGGGGAGGAAGGCTGTGGGTATCCATAGGCCAGGGCGATTTCTGTAGGCTAGGCCCCTCCGTGAGGCATGGCCCATGCCCCCGCCCCCACCTCTGTAGGGTGCCTAGTACAGCTATTCATGGCCCTGTGTCATCTATGTGTGAAGTTGTCGTCCATAGGCTTGTAGGCCATGTCCCAGTGATTGAGTAGTGTACCCCAAGTGCGCGGCGTAGTGCAGTGGGCTTCTGTGTCTGTCCTCTCCGCCAACGGTGTTGCCAATGCATGCACTCAACATGTCTTTATTTCTTCTCCCCCCCTTTTTTTTGGTTTTCCTGTTCATGTGTGCATTAGCATCATCAGGCGGAGAAGTGGCATCGGCGCACAAGGGAGCTGCATCTCACATGGCCCCGGAGGGCCATGCAATTGACTCCAAGTTCACCAGTGAGACGGAGGGTGAGGGGAGCTCCACAACGGGGACCCGTGGAGACGTCAGCGACACCGACACGTCCTCGGAAGGGAGCTCCCTTGTGGTGGTGGCAACATCCGTGCCCACCGCTACAACAGGTACAGCCGCCACCCAGCGCACCAGCTCCGCCCTCCCAGCAGCCCCTCAGCGTTCGCTCCGTGCCCGCTCGGCCAGGAAGCCGGCCAACTCCTTCGCCCCAGGCACCTCAGGCCCTGCCCCAGTTACCCCTGCTGCCCTCAGTGCGGAGATCATTGACCTCCTCCAGACGCTCTTTGTTGGGCAGTCTACCCTTTTGAATGTCATCCAGGGGGTAGAAAGGGAGCAATGCATACCTGGAGGGCATTCATTCGGGTCAGGCTGCCCATCAGCGATCGTTCAATGCTCTGGCCTCAGCACTGACGGCAGCCATTGTCCCTGTCTCCAGCCTCCCTCCTCCAACTCCCTCCACCCAGTCCCACTCCCCTGTTCCTCTGCCTATCCCATACACACCTACAGACCAGCCTGCACACACCTCAACACCCAAGGGCAGCTCATCCAGACATAAGCACCACAGATCACACAAGCATTCACCCAAGCAACATCCACATGCAGACATGCACACAGCCACTGCCTCCTCTGTGTCCCCCTCCTCCTCGTCTCCCTCCTCCCTCCCTGAGACATCTCCACTCACACCTGCATGCACACCACCATCAGCCAGTACGTCCATCACCTGCACACCCTCCAGAACACTCCGCACACGTGCCAACACCACCCCCACTGCCATTTACACGTCCCCTGTGTCCTCTCCCACTGTGTCTGTCACCCCCTCTTCCAAACCACACAAACGCAGGCAGCCACCCACCCAACAGCCATCCACCTCACGACAGCCTCCGTCACAAGCACCTGCACCCAAAGACAGCACACTTGACTCTCCTACAACCACATACTCTTCCTCCACTCCCATACCCACTACAACTACCCGTCCCTGTCTTTCTAAATTGATTTTCCTTTCCAACCTTGACCTCTTTCCAACAACTGGCCCACCCCCTCCATCTCATAAGACTCCAACCAGCACCTCAGCCACCACAAGCCCTGCATCTACTAGGACCATAGTTCAATCAATCAATCAATCAATCACTGCATTTGTAAAGCGCGCTACATACCCGCAAGGGTCTCAAGGCGCTGGGGTGCTAGTGGTCGAAGGGCCAGGTCTTGAGGAGTCTTCTGAAGGCCAGCAGGTCCTGGGTCTGTCGTAGGATGGTGGGGAGAGTGTTCCAGGTCTTGGCGGCGAGGTAGGAGAAGGCTCTGCCGCCGCCGGTGGTTTTTCAGATGCGGGGGACTGTGGCGAGGGCGAGGTTGGCTGAGCGAAGTCTTCGGGTGGGGGTGTGGAAGCTGAGTCGGTTGTTGAGGTAGGTGGGTCCGGTGTTGTGCAGTGCTTTGTGTGCGTGGATCAGGAGCTTGAAGGTGATCCTTTTGTTGATGGGGAGCCAGTGCAGGCCTCTCAGGTGGAGTGTGATGTGGCTGCGGCGGGGGATATCGAGGATGAGTCGGGCCGAGGCGTTCTGGATGCGTTGGAGTCGTCTCAGGAGCTTGTTTGTAGTTTCTGAGTAGAGGGCGTTCCAGTAGTTGAGTCTGTTGGTGATGAGGGCCTGGGTAACGGTTTTTCTCGTGTCGAGGGGGATCCATTTGAAGATCCTGCGGAGCATACAGAGGGTGTTGAAGCAGGACACGGAGACGGCGTTGACTTGCCTGGTCATGGAGAGAGTGGAGTCGAGGATGACCCCCAGGTTGCGTGCGTGGTCCGTGGGTTCCGGGGCTGTGCCTAGTGACATGGGCCACCAAGAGTCGTCCCAGGCTGATGGGGTGGGTCCGAGAATGAGGACCTCCGTCTTGTCTGAGTTCAGCTTCAGTCTGCTGTCCTTCATCCAGTCGGCTATGGCCTTCATTCCTCGGTGGAGGTTAGCTTTGGCGGTGTCGGGATCTTCGGTGAGGGATATGATCAGCTGGGTGTCGTCGGCGTAGGAGATGATGTTGAGGTTGTGTTGTCGTGCGACGTGGGCGAGGGGGGCCATGTAGATATTGAACAGTGTCTGGCTGAGGGAGGATCCCTGTGGGATGCCGCAGATGATCTCAGTGGTTTTGGAGCGGAAGGGTGGGAGGCGGACGCTCTGGGTTCTGCCGGAGAGGAAGGAAGTGGTCCAGGCCAGGGCCTTCTCTTGGATACCGGCGTCATGGAGGCGTGCTGATAGGGTGCGGTGGCAGACCGTGTCAAAGGCTGCTGATAGGTCCAGGAGGATGAGGGCAGCTGTTTCTCCTTTGTCCATCAGGCTCCGGATGTCGTCAGTGGCGGCGATAAGGGCGGTCTCGGTGCTGTGGTTACTGCGAAAACCAGATTGGGACGGGTCCAGGATGTTGTTGACTTCGAGGTAGCGGGTCAGCTGTTTGTTGACAATCTTCTCGGTCACTTTTGCCGGGAAAGGGAGCAGGGAGATGGGACGGAAGTTCTTGAGGTCCTTGGGGTCCGCCTTGGGCTTCTTCAGAAGGGCGTTGATCTCGGCGTGCTTCCAGCTTTCTGGGAAGGTTGCTGTCTCGAAGGAACAGTTGATTGTTTTCCGGAGGTGGGGCGCGATGGCTGCGCTGGCTTTTTTGAAGACGTGGTGAGGGCAGGGGTCCGATGGGGATCCGGAGTGGATGGAGTTCATGGTTTTGATGGTGTCTTCGTCGCTGACGCTGGACCAGACGGTCAGGCGACTGGTGCGAGTGGTAGTCGCAGGGGTGGTGGACTCGGTGGTGGGTGAGGGGGGGTTGGGGTTGAAGCTGTCGTGGATGTCGGTGATCTTGCGGTGGAAGAAGGTGGCCAGGGAGTCGCACAGGTCTTGAGATGGCGGGATGTCGTTGGTGATGGAGCTGGGGTTGGAGAGTTCTTTCACGATGCTGAAGAGCTCTTTGGTGTTGTGTGCGTTGTTGTCTAGGCGGTCCTTGAAGGCGGTCTTCTTGGCAGTCCTGATGAGTTGGTGATGTCTGCGGGTGGCGCTCTTGAGGGCTGTGTGGTTGTCTGGTGTTCGGTCATGGAGCCATTTCTTCTCCAGCTTCCGACAGGTGTGCTTGGAGATCCGGAGGTCCTCGGTGAACCAGGCGGCTTTCTTGTTGGTGTGGTTGGTTGTAAAGGTCTTGAGAGGGGCGAGGGTGTTGGCGCAGTCGTTGATCCACTGTGTGAGGTTGGTCGTGGCAGTGTCTGGGTCGGTGGGGTCGGTGGGTGGTCTCAGGGCGAGGGCGGTAGTCAGTTGGTCCCCGGTGACCTTGCCCCAGCAGCGGCGTGGTAGCTGTTGGGTGCGGTGGTGTGTGGTGGGTTTTCTGAAGGTGAAGTGGACGTATCTGTGGTCGGTCCAGTGTGGTTCGGTGGTGTGGTTGAAGGAGACGTGGGGGCTTGCAGAGAAGATGGGGTCAAGCGTGTGTCCAGCGGCGTGAGTGGGTGTCGTTACTAGCTGTTTGAGTCCGAGGTTGGCGAGGTTGTCGATCAGGGCGGTGGAGTTGGCGTCGTTGTTGTTCTCGAGGTGGAAGTTCAGGTCCCCGAGGAGGATGTAGTCCGTGGAAGCAAGGGCGTGGGTGCTGATGAGGTCAGCGATGGTGTCACTGAACTGTGGGCGGGGTCCGGGAGGTCTGTAGATGAGAGTTCCTCTGAGGGTGGTGTTGGGGTCGGTGTGGATCTGGAAGTGCATGTGCTCGGCGGTGGTGAGGGTGTCATCGGTGTTCGTTGAGATTTTGATGGAGTCTTTGTGGATGATGGCGATTCCTCCTCCCACTCCGTTTTTGCGGTCTCTGCGGGAGATCTTGTAGCCCTGTGGGATGGCTATGGCAATGTCTGGTGCTGAGGTGGCGTTCAGCCAGGTCTCCGTCAGGAAGGCAACGTCAGGGGCAGTGGAGTCTAGGAGGTCCCAAAGTTCGATGGCGTGCTTGCGAGCGGAGCGGGTGTTGAGGAGGATGCAACGGAGGTGGTTGGGTTCTCTGGCTGGTGGTGTGGAGGGTTGGATGCTGGTGAATCTGCAGTTCCGGCAGGTGAAAGGCCCCTGGGTGCGTTTCGGGGTGGCCCAGTAGCAGGGGTGGTCTCGTCTGGTGTTGAGTGCGTGGAGGGTGCTTGCGTCGTAGTGCAGTCTGGCGTTGCAGGGGGTGCGGGTTACAGGGGTTCTGGTGCTGGGTGCGGTCCAGGCGCAGAAGGGCTTGCCTTCGGCGTGCCTTCGGCGCGCCAGCGGCACGCCCGCTGCGCGCCCGCTTCTCGGCCTCCGTATGAGGGCAGAGGGAGGGAGGAGCAGCTGGGAGGTGGGAGCGGGGCGGCCAATGGGAGTGAAGGGGGCGGGGCAGCAGGGGCTCAGCAGCAAGGGAAAAATCCGGGGAAAAACCCAGGGGAAAACCCAGGGAAAAAACTGCAGGAAAAGACGGCGGGAGAGGGACAACAGAGCACAGGGGTACAGAAAGCAAAACACAGGGGCACAGAATGGAAAAAACAAGTGGCACAGAAGCACAAGCTCAGGGGAATAGAAAAAAGGGAGCGAGTAGTCAGGTGGCAAAAGTGGCAACGGAGGTTCAACCCACAGGGGGCTGCGTGGCAGATGGGGGGAGCGACCTGCCTGGTGACAGGGTCAAAGGTCGCTCTCTACCACCGCTTCGCAGCCTCCATATGAGGGCAGAGGGAGGGAGGAGCAGCTGGGAGGTGGGAGCGGGGCGGCCAATGGGAGTGAAGGGGGTGGGGCAGCAGGGGCTCAGCAGCAAGGGAAAAACCCGGGGGAAAACCCAGGGGAAAACCCGGGGAAAAAACGGCGGGAAAAGACGGCGGGAGAGGGACAACAGAGCATAGGGGTACAGAAAGCAAAACACAGGGGCACAGAATGGAAAAAACAAGTGGCACAGAAGCACAAGCTCAGGGGAATAGAAAAAAGGGAGCGAGTAGTCAGGCGGCAAAAGTGGCAACGGAGGTTCAACCCGCAGGGGGCTGCGTGGCAGATGGGGGGAGCGACCTGCCTGGTGACAGGGTCAAAGGTCGCTCTCTATCACCGATTCGCGGCCTCCATATGAGGGCAGAGGGAGGGAGGAGCAGCTGGGAGGTGGGAGCGGGGCGGCCAATGGGAGTGAAGGGGGCGGGGCAGCAGGGGCTCAGCAGCAAGGGAAAAACCCGGGGGAAAACCCAGGGGAAAACCCGGGGAAAAAACGGCGGGAAAAGACGGCTGGAGAGGGACAACAGTGCACAGGGGTACAGAAAGCAAAACACAGGGGCACAGAATGGAAAAAACAAGTGGCAAAGAAGCACAAGCTCAGGGGAATAGAAAAAAGGGAGCGAGTAGTCAGGTGGCAAAAGTGGCAACGGAGGTTCAACCCACAGGGGGCTGCGTGGCAGATGGGGGGAGCGACCTGCTTGGTGACAGGGTCAAAGTTCAGGGCTATTGGAGTCCACCAGCTCCTAGAACAGGAACATCGGCCAGCAGCAAGGGGACCCCCTGGGAAGAGAACTAAAAAAGTGAAGGGCCGGCGCGACAGGCCTGAGACGGCTGCCCCCAAGGACACTAGCCTTGCCCCGTCACCTGGCACATCCACCAAGGGAGGCAAGGGCCCCAGAGATTCTGCGAAGGAGGGCAAGGGCAGCAGAGCGGACAAGTCCGGCAGCAGGCGAGCTGCCCAGGAGGGCCCCACCAGCCCCATTGCGGGTGTGGCGGAGGACACCCACGGACCCAGGACTCCAGCACAGGAGGGCCCCGCAAGCGAGAGGTCGGATGGCGACTGAGCGGGAAATATTGGCCAGATCTGGTTGCCTAGGAACACAAGACAAGCACCGCTGAACAGGGCCCGCCATGAGAAGCACCGCTGAACAGGGCCCGCCGTGAGAAGCACTGCTGAACAGGGCCCGCCGTGAGAAGCACTGCTGAACAGGGCCCTGCCAAGACAAGTACCGCTGAACAGGGCCCGCGGTGAGAAGCACCGCTGAACAGGGCCCGCCGTGAGAAGCACCGCTGAACAGGGCCCTTCAAGACAAGCACTGCTGAACAGGGCCCGCCGTGAGAAGCACCGCTGAACAGGGCCCGCCGTGAGAAGCACCGCTGAACAGGGCCCGCCGTGAGAAGCACCGCTGAACAGGGCCCCAGCAAGGCAAGTACTGCTGAACAGGGCCCCGCCAAGACGAGTACCGCTGAACAGGGCCAGCCGTGAGAAGCACCGCTGAACAGGGCCCTTCAAGACAAGTATCGCTGAACAGGGCCCGCCATGAGAAGCACCACTGAACAGGGCCCTTCAAGACAAGCACCGCTGAACAGGGCCCGCCAAGACAAGTACCGCTGAACAGGGCCCGCCGTGAGAAGCACCGCTGAACAGGGCCCGCCGTGAGAAGCACCGCTGAACAGGGCCCTTCAAGACAAGCACCGCTGAACAGGGCCCCGCCAAGACAAGTACCGCTGAACAGGGCCCCGCCAAGACAAGCACCGCTGACAGGGCCCGCCAAGACAAGCACCGCTCCGCAGGGCCCTTCCTGTCAAGCACCGCTCTGCTGGGCCCTTCATCTCAAGCACCGCTCCGCTGGGCACTGCCGTCTCTGAACTGCTCTGCTGGGCCCTTCCTGTCAAGCACCGCTCCGCTGGGCCCTTCATCTCAAGCACCGCTCCGCTGGGCCCTTCCTGTCAAGCACCGCTCCGCTGGGCCCTTCCTGTCAAGCACCGCTCCGCTGGGCACCGCCGTCTCTGAACTGCTCTGCTGGGCCCTTCCTGTCAAGCACCGCTCCGCTGGGCCCTTCCTGGCAAGCACCGCTCCGCTGGGCACCGCCGTCTCTGAACTGCTCTGCTGGGCCCTTTCTGTCAAGCACCGCTCCGCTGGGCCCTTCCTGTCAAGCACCGTTCCGCTGGGCACCGCCGTCTCTGAACTGCTCTGCTGGGCCCTTCCAGTCAAGCACCGCTCCGCTGGGCCCTTCCTGTCAAGCACCGCTCCGCTGGGCACCGCCGTCTCTGAACTGCTCTGCTGGGCCCTTCCTGTCAAGCACCGCTCCACTGGGCTCTTCCTGTCAAGCACCGCTCCGCTGGGCCCTTCCTGTCAAGCACCGCTCCGCTGGGCACCGCCGTCTCTGAACTGCTCTGCTGGGCTCTTCCTGTCAAGCACCGCTAGCCCATTGGCAGGGCCGGATCTGTGTCGGGCAGGGCTTCACGAAGCACTCTGGCCACCATGCCTCCTCCATAACCAGTGGAGTCTGTAATCCACTTGTGAGACTGTGGCTTTGCACTTCCCAGGATGTAACAGTGGGCAATCCACCCACTGTTTGGACTTGAGAGACTGTGGCTTGGCACTCCCCAGGATGAAGCAGTGGGCAATCCACCCACTGTAGAGACTTGAGAGACTGTGGCTTTGCACTCCCCAGGATGGTACAGTGGGCAACCCACCCACTGTAGAGACTTGAGAGACTGTGGCTTTGCAGTCCCCAGGATGGTACAGTGGGCAACCCACCCACTGTAGATACTTGAGAGACTTTGGCTTTGCACTCCCCAGGATGGTACAGTGGGCATGGAGGCCCCTCGTGGATCTGGCGTCGTGGACTCATGTGGCTGAGGTGCCCCCCCTTCCCTTCCCCCTGAGGTGCCTGTAGTTTTATTATCTGATGCCCCAGCAGTGTTCTCTCCAATGGAATCGGGTCTCGTGTGTGGGCTTTGCCCATGTGTTTATGCACATTGGCCCACGAACAATGGAAGGTTGCCAAAATGTGCCGGACTTTTGGCCTATGTATATATTGTTCATGTTGTTATTTATTTTATTTATATATTTCATATTTCACATTACTTCAAATGTGCTATAATATACTTCAATTTTAATGATCATTTTATTTTGTCTTTGCATTATTCCGGGGGGTTTGGGGGGTGTCACTCTGACTTGTTGTTCTGCATTGGTGTGTAGGTATTTGGGGGTATCGCGTATGTGTGTCCCCGTAACCTTTTCTCCTCCCCCCTCCCCTGTGTCGTAGGTGCAGTACTCACCGTTGTCTCCTGTGGCGGCGTTCGTGCTCCTGGTAGAGGAGCAGGTAGACAATAGCTGGTAGGATGTTTAATTCGGGTTCCATGCTGTCCTGTTTCCTCGTGGAGTGTATAGAGGTGAGCGTTTTCCCGTTCGTAGTCTGTTTCCGCCGTGTTTTTATCGGCGGGGCTCCCGCCCCGGAAAAGGTGGCGGATTGGTGAGTTGTGATAGGGTGGGCGGTACATTGTCTTCCGCCTGCCTGTTGGCGGTGACCGCCGCGCTGTTTGTTTGTCCCGTCGTGGCGGTCGGAGTGTTAAAGTGGCGGGTTGTGTTGGCGGTTCCCGCCAGGGTCAGAATCCCATTTTTTTTACCGCCTGCCTGTTGGCGGGTTGGCCGCCGCTTTATCACCGACCGCCAGGGTTGGAATGACCCCCTAACTACTTAACAGGTTTTTGGTTTTCCTCTTCCATTTCTCCCTTCCTTTCTTTTGAAATGTTACCAAATTTTAATGCAAATGTTATTCACTGTGCTTTTCTGTGATGGTTTTAATTAACTGAACAATACATTGATACTGATACTGACTAAGCATTTCTGACTGGATAGGCATGACACACTGTACACATCCCAGCTGACAAGTACACAAGGCTTACATGTGCCCCCATGGTTGTCGACAAAGGGGTTCACAACATGGATTTGGGTGATACCCAACTATCTACTACACAATTGTCCATCTAAATGTGACTGTATTTTCCGACCACCTAAAACTTCCGTCCAAGGTGGTGGCCCGTGCACTGCTGTCATATGCCATCTGCACCCTGCAACACACTACATTGGTGATGGTGTAGTAGGACCTACACAACAAGATAGAATGAGGATGTGTGTGATGCCCCTCTACACATATATTGTATGCGTGACACAGTTTACACAGCTATATACAGTATTTTCTTTCACCAAAATGGCAGATAGCTGATCTACTCCAGTGGACATTAGGAACCACCCGCGACCACTGGCAAGAGTTGTCCACGCAGTAGGCAGTTCCAAACACAGCAGACACAGCCATAGGCTAACTTGACTGTGTCCAATGTGGGCCAATGGCTGTGTTCGTCAGTGGTGATGACCACCTAAATGACCTACATGACCTCCATGCTATGCAAATTCACTCACTTGACTTCTGAAACTGTTGCTAGCAACATCTCCATTGGCTGAGCTGTTGTGTGCCACCTCTTGGAGCAATCATGCCACGTCCAGCAAGTGATACAGCCCCTGACCTCTCTCCAGAGGAGCTGGAGAGGCTTGAAAATGAGGTCCTTTCCCTGAATGGACAGCTCTATGGCTCATCAGAGGAGCAGGCCAGTACCTCTTCTGCACAATTGACTCTGTTCAACACCATCCTCTCCCTCTTCAAGGCTACAATGTGCCCCTCTGTGCGAGTTAGACGTCTTATTGGCCTGTTGTTGCAGCCTGTGTGCCATCAATGGGATGTACATGATGCAGGTATTGGTGACCAGTACTATATGTTGTAGACATTATCATTGTGTTGTTTGTTGTTTTTGGGGTCTTATTTCCACCTTGTGGTAGATGCACATAACTAGGCAAGGAGACTTTACTGCCATCCTATGAAATGTCTTTCTTTATGATGGTTGTAAATGTTAGACAGCATGTATGTGCATGACAGCATGAGCTGTGTATGCATCTTGTCTGAGTAATTTTAGGATCTGTTAAGCACTGTGTATAGTGCCACAGATCTTTCAACCCACACCTGGCTCTTCAAAACTGTTATCTGGAAGACAAATCATGACTCAATCTGCCCTTCAAGCTGCCACACAGGCCACAAGCCACATTGCTGATGGCCACATGATATACTGTCATGCATGGAAGTGATGGAAATATGAGTTTCATGTAGGTTCTGTATGCACCGCTTGCACAGACCTGTCAAATGTATCTCCCAGTATGGGACATAGTCTAGGCTGTGGGAGAATCACTGTGGCTATGCAACTGTGGCACTGTGCCCACCAGTTGATCATGTCATGTGGCCAATATGATGCTCAAATGGCAAAATGTGCCCTGAATGCCTCAGTCCATTGACCAGATTAGGAATGGGTATAGAGACACATCCCTGAACTAGTTCCTATTTACATTTACCACCATTGTCAATGTGTGCCTGTGACTCATGACAGGTTAATTACTCTCACAGCTCTGTTGTTACCTTCACATTAGTCATAATTGTCCTGTACAGGCTTATTGCACAAATTACAGACCCACAGTGCAAACAGTGTGTATATTCCTGGGAGGCCACGACATGTGACTCAGTAACTGTCACGATTTGCCTTTGGCTAACCGTCCAGGCCAGAGGGAGATGGCGTGTGGCCCTGGTTCTTGCAAGTCCTGCTCTAGCCGAGGTAGGGGCAACCCCTTCCGGTAGCCACGGTGCTGCTGACATTAGTACACCACCACAGTCTGTGCCCTCCAGACGGAGTCCGAGAGGAAAAAGCCCATAGGGAAAAAACCTCCAGACAGGAACTCCCTGGGACAGAAGGATGACACAAGAAAAATCAGAACTTCAATGTCAGGAAAAACACAGGAAGGACTAAGGAAAAACAGGAGCAAAAATTGGAGTCCAAATAGAAGACCAGCCAGAGCGTGATCACCACAGGGGAAGTGTTGCAATGGAAAGAGAAGAAAAATCAATCCCCTTATATACACCTTGACAGGAAGTGACAAACAGGAAGCAGAAAAACTGCCATCTTGTATTGGGAAGGAGACTATAGAAACAGATAGGAAAAGGCACCATAATAATAAGGCAATCAGATGCATGCAGGGAACAAGAAAGGAGAAAGGTATGCTGGGAGAGAGAAATATGGCTTCACCAGCGAAAGAAAGGAAAAAGATAAGGCCCTAGAATGGGGCACCAGGTGAGTGGATGGGCCGAGGGAGGGGCGCAGGCACTCCACGACAACACCCCTGGCACGCATTATGCACGGCAAGGACCGACACCCAATTCCGGGCCCTCGATCCCGCTGCGGCAAGGAGAGCAGAGGGCAGCTGAAAAAAAGGGCCCGCGACCCAAGAAACAGACCTCAGCCCCTACCGCGGCCCGAGTGAGAGGTGCCGCGGGAGCCAGCGGCTTGAGAGTAACTTGTTCAAATTGCAGAAATCGTACAATGCATATCTTTGTATGTTGGTTGCCATTTCTGTACTTTAGACACATATGTCCAAAGAAGTGTTCAGTGGTATCGACACAAACTACAGACACCCCGAAAAAGAGGCATGCACAGGGAAGACACTTTCTGTACCCACCATGCCAGCTCTTTCATTGTTTCTCAAGTATAAGGCTGAAGTCTGTACTATGGAATTTTCCTGTCGGGACTGTATGCAGTGAGTCAATATGTCAGACTATGAATGTGATGGTCCAATCAGGCCTAAGGAGTTTACCATTCAGAAGCCACATATGTTGTTTCATTGTGGCTCAAATCACAGTGCATGTTGCTGGGGCATGGGCTACTTGATGTGAGAAGATTGATTAGTCATTGTAGGCCATGAGCATGGTAGTGGGTTAGTCTTCAGATGGATACAAAAGTCTGTAGTCATGCCACTGTACCTATTGTCTTGTGTATTTACAAATTGACAATTTTTGCCTGGTGTTTCCGACATGTGTGTGACATAACCATTTGGGCAGAAACTTGTGATTGTAACTACTTGATTGTCTCTTGCATCCCAACAGGTAAACACCCATCTGAAGAAAGAGATATGGAGAGCCATCGCCCGGAAGGTGCACACTCTGGGGGTCCACAGCTGGCAGAGCACCCTCCAGGTGTGAGGACCTGAGATATTGGGCCCCGAAAATCATGGAGGGGTAGCTGGGGATGTCCTCCGAACATGGACGGGCGCATGTTGGACCATGACCTCTCTAATAACCTTTCTGTCTGTCACATTTCCAAGTTAATGTGTCAGGTTCTGACATCTGCCCTTGATTATTAAGGATGAGTCATGTGTGACATAGTAGATGAGCAACTGTTTGCGTAGATGTGCCTTGCCTATTGGCCCAGGGACCTCGGACACACCTGTGTACACTCCTCAAACAATTTGCTCTGCAAGGACAACACATGGCTGTGTACAATGATCAATAAAGTAATGTTTGTTATTGTGGGTGTAAATTCTTTGCTACATACCACTACTCCTCAGTCAGTATTACAGCCCAAAGAAAAAGAAGCGATTTATCCCTGTCCTCAGCCATGTGTCTGGTCAAGCGTGACCAGAGGTTATTTGTCTTCAGTGTGACGAGTAGTGGTGCCTTACTACTGTCTGTAATGTAAAGTTGGCCATCATACCTGTGACAGTGCATACATTGTTCTTTGGGTCAGCTACAGATCAGAGCTTTCCCTTGGTAAGTGGGGAATGTCCATTGACATGATTTATGTGCCATCACTGTTGCCAACATTCCTTGTGCCTACATGTTAGTATGTGTCCCTTTCTCTTTTGATAAAATGTGTACACTGCTGTGTCATGCACGATATACATGTGTTCATGGGATAATTTCTGTACTCCTTCACATAAATGTGCATGTCATCCTGTGTTTTGAATAGGACAATTGCAATGGGGATGCATTTCATGTGATGCCACAGACAGGAGTGTGTCACCATTGATTGGTGGCTGACACATACCCTCACCCATCATAGCATGTCATTTGGCATGTACAATAGCAGTAGAAAAGAGGGACCTGACGGGTAGGCCTAGAGTTTTTACACAAAACATGCGTTTCCATGATATTGATGTGGCATCACATGGAAAAGTGCACTGCACATGTGAAATGGGTAAGGTTTGTTACCTGACTGTTGGCATGGATCATGGAGTGACTTGCAGTTATTCTGGAGTCATCTGTGGTTGGGTACAACCAGTCATCCACAGACATCTGGGTTTGTACAACCAAAATGGAGACATTGATGTAGCTTCCCATTGGCAAAACATTTGGGTTGCCTTCTGCAAGTAGTTACAAATCTCTAGGCCTCTCCAACATACAAAGGACTAATGGTGTCTATTGATGCAATCAGAGTATGTCATTGTAAGGGGTGCTAGGCATCAGTGGTGATTTCCCTGGGGCTTGTTGTTTCATTGTGTTGTGGATTTTAGAGGCATATATCCCAGGTAATGTGCACATATTGTCTACAGTTTACATTCCCATGCCAAATGTGGACCATATCTGAGCAACAACAGTACTACCTCCATGACTCCATTAGGACAAATTTCACATGGTGAATTGTGCATTGTTAACATGTTTCCAGTGTGACATAAGTATTTCCATGTCACATTCTGGCTACTGTACTGTTGTTAGCAACATGGCAGGTTTTAGGAGCATCATTTCTTATTGTTGTGTTACTGTGTATATGACAAATATAAGCCCCCATGACCTTGTTTGGGATCTGTGGGAATGAAATTGGCTTTGGCCTTTTATTGTATGCCAACATGTAACGGAGGTATGCTCCACGAGGCAAAGTATTGAAGTTCATTTGGTCTCCTACTTGTTCAATGGTTACTGTGATTGCACAACTTAAGCCATTAAATTGTAGTTGTCTGAGTTCCTGATTTTCGTGTGGGCAACTGTTGACAGTTCCAGATGGCATGCATGAATATGGTATGGTGCATGTAGAAGTCATGTAGGGCCTACCTGACGTCATGGTAATATTTGCTAATCACAGCTCTTGTTCAAGTGTGATCAGGAACATGTGGTGACCCTTTTTCTCTTTATATTTGCAGCATCAGCCCAGGAAAGTGTAGGAGACAGGGCACAAACAATTGGGGAAGCATCTTGCCAAGGTACATCCAGTCATAACACCAGCTACACAGTGAGACCCAGTGGCCCGGAGGAGGGTGAGGGAAGTGCCGCAGAGGAAACAGGATCAACATCATCATCATCATCATTGGATTCTACTTCCAGTGGCCACTTCCTAGTGGTGGAGACTACTTGTGTACCATCTTTTTCCGCCACCCCCAGTTCTATCACCACCCTCCCTGTTGCTCCCCACCCCAGTTGGTATTTCCCGCTCACCAAAGAGAGTGGGAGTCTCCTTTGCCACAGGCACCTCCACCCTAGTCCCTGTCTTCTCTGCTGCTCTGAGTAAGGCAGCTATTGACCTCCTGAGGAGCATCTCTGTGCGCAGACTGCCTTTGTGAATTTCATCCAGGGGTTGGCCAGCCAACTTCAGTAGACCAATGCTTTCCTGGAAGGCAATCACAGGGCTATGTCTGGCCTACAGAGATCTTTTCAGGCTCTGGCCTCCTAAATGATGGCAGCCAGTCACCACCCAAATTCCTCCCAATCCAAATCCCCCATTCCCCTACCTGTCCCAAGCAGACAGACATATCTTCATGCACCCACCTCAACACACACAAGCAGCACTCATCGACATAAACACCACAAGACACACTGGTACACAGGCACTCAGCATAATCCCACAAACATGACATCAGCCACCACTTCACAAGACAGCCCCACCACCCCCACTGACCAACACAGCATATCAGGCATACCCACAGATACCACCACAGCAGCCAGTGACACATCCACCATACATGCAGACACCAGCACAACACACACAGACGCATTCACCATATCCACAATACCCGGAGACACTACCACAACACCTACAAACACATTCACCACATCCAACATACCTGCAGACTCCATCCCAACAGACACTCATCGACAATATCCAGCACACCCACAGACACTATCCCAACAGGCACAGACACATCCACCACTCCATCACCCAGCTCCTCCCAGCCCCCAGAACACACAAACTCCCACACTCACACATGCAACAGACACCACCCAAACAGAAGCATGCCTCACACTCGCATCACCCAAGACATCTACACCCACACACCAGACAACCACTTCCTAACCTCCAAATTTCCAACCCCTTCTGCAGACCGTCCCCGTGTTCCCAAGGAGAGTTTCCTTTTGAGATTGCCGTTTCTGCTGTTCTCTCTACCCTCCCTCTCAAATGCAAGAGGACCCCACCCACATCTAAACCCATCCCTTCCACACTGTAGTCCTCCCCGTCACACCTGCACCCTCTGCAAGCACCCATACCACTCCCCCAAGAAGAAGCCCACCTCTCCAAAGTAAAAGGCCCCCTCTCAAATCCAAACTCACCCATCCCACATCCATCCCCACCTCAACCAAGGATGCTCCCTGAGATGCTAGCTTACCCACTTGATGCTCCTGGGAGTGATTGGAGTCAAGTGTGGGCACAGCCCTGTGCACAGACTTTCAAATAGTCTAGCCAATGGCTTTTGATTCACATTATTCCCATGTTAAATAAAAACCCAAGTTGTGGTTTTGTTGGGTACACATTTGTCCTGCCATTACTTTTCTATCTTTATGTTGTTACTGAATAATGTATCTTGTATGCATACAGTTGTGTGTGTTTGAACCTGATTTCTGATCCATTTGCTGTTGTTTGCAATATCTGACTTTGTGGGCAGTGCTAGTGTCACCTAAGACAAGGGTAGATGTTCCCTTTATGGATATGTGTTTGTTAATGCAATTGGGGCGTCATTGCATTGTATTTAGTTTGATATGGTAAGTATTCCATCTTGTGTTGTCCAATGTCAGCATGTGCTGTCTTAGGCTTGTCTCCCTGATATGGATTGTACATTTGTCTCATGTGTGGAAGCTTGAGTTTTGTTTGTCCATACATGGAGGGTGTTCAATTGTGCTAGCTTCCTTTGCATTGGTTGATCATGTGTCCATTCTGATGTGTGTACCTTGCAGCTACTTCATCTAGAAGTATTCCCCACACTGTTACTGTTGTATGTGCTTTCTTGACTTGCACTTACACATTATGCAGATAGGCATGTCACTTGGCTCTATTATTGTTTGTCCCTGAGATACCTGAAGGGCCTGTTCCTGTTCAAATGTTGTTTTAGAGGCATGTGCAAACTGTAATGTGTCCCAGGGCAGCATCCTTCCCTGAGTGCTCCTGATGCCCCCTTCCCCATTCTGCAGGTATTGTTTGCATAGTGAGCTTTGTATATTTGTTTCTCAAACTAATGCTCATCCCATTAACCTTCCATTGTGTTGCAATGTGGGTGATGTGTGCGTCCATTGCAGGGCTGTTTCATGGGAGGGTGTTTGTGTTCCTTGACATATCCATACACAGTGTGTTCAGTCTGATGACAGTCCATTTCATGTGTGCAATGTGACGATGTCAGTTGTATTAGTAGATGAAATTCTGATGTAGTGTTGCTGTTGTCTAACACAATGTTGTGTTCACTTCACTGTCCCTGTGCCTGAGATGGGCAGACGTGTGTTTTTGTGCAGTGTTGCGGTGCAGTGTCAGTGACCTGCCCAAAGAGGGTGTTTAATGGCTGTGAATGTGTCATTTATCATGAATGACTCTGACTGTGGACACAATGACACGTGAACTTGGAGCCGCATCGTGATCCTCATCTCATGTGGGTGACGGCGCAATGAACTAATGTTGAGCGTAATGCCACAGGTAGGTGAGTGTACTTACCATCATTTGCATCCATCGCGGTGTGAAATTTGGGCACCTTCCATGAGCAGCAGCAGCGGCAGGATGTGTGTGATGATATTCATGGCATCACAGGACATGCAATGCTGCCTGCAAGTGAGTTTCTCCCTTTATACTTTCCGTTTCTACCTGCTGGGCCGTGGTGGTTGGACCGCCACGGTCACGTTGGCAGTGTGCAACATCATAATGTGTCCAACAGAAACACAGGCACTGACGGCCTGTTTGTTCTGTCTCATCACCCTGGAGGTCTACGCTGCCTGGCAGTGCCAATGGAAACACTGCAGTCTTTGTACTCTGGACCTGCCAACATAGTTATACAGAAGTCCATCCGTCAAGCCAATGAGGGTCGGACCGGCACCGGCACCATGGTGGTGCGTGGACCACCACACTCGTAGTGAGGATTCTGTGTCAGCCATCTTGGTTGGTGACAGAGGGGGTCATTCTGACCTCGGCGGTAAAAGGCTCTTACCGCCGGTCAGAAGACCGCCATCATCCCGCCACGGCCGCGGTAAACCGCCACGGTCATTCTGACCCACAACTGCCAAACCGACAAAAACCCGACATCCACTGAAGCCCGTCTCATCAGCGGTCAGCGATAAACTGGAGATGACCAAACCTCCGCCGTCACGCCAACACAAACACGCCCATGCCATTACGACCCACGAATCCACGCGGCGGTCTTTCAACCGCGGTATTCCATTGGCGGTACACACCGCCGCGCTCAAAATACACACACCTTTACAAAACACAGCCAAATTGGACAATTCGAAATACACACACCTGATACACATACACACACCACACCCACACACCCATCACCATATAAAACACACACCCACATCACCCACAAACCCCCACAAATCGAAATTCAGAGACAAGGCGCAATACACAGAGAGAGAGCACAGGGAACGCAAACCACAACACACACAGGAACCCAACATCATCACCCACACCACATCTACGCACAAAACACCACACACCACCACACTCATCACCACAAACACCACCCCACACCTCATCCACACCACCCCATGGCACCCCAAAGACACCCCAGGTTCACGGGGTCATGGTGGAGGAAATAATCAGGGTAGAGCCCCAGCTCTTCGGCACACAGGTGCAGCACACCACAATAGCCAGGAAGGCGGAGCTATGGCAAAGGATCGTCGACAGGGTCAACGCTGTGGGACAGCATCCCAGAAATCGGGAAGACATTCGAAAGCGCTGGAACGACCTACGGGGGAAGGTGTGGTCGATGGTGTCAAGACACAACATCGCTGTGCAGAAGACTGGCGGCGGACTCCCACCCACTCCACCCGAATTCACAGCATGGGAGCAAGAGGTCTTGAACATCCTGCATCCTGAGGGCCTCGCTGGAGTAGGCGGAGGAATGGACTCTGGTAAGTCTAATCTCAACTACTTCACCCCCCCCAACCACCAGCATGCCAACCCACACCCCCACCCTCACCCCTAACCCCCCAGCACACATACTCCCTGTTAATGTCTCACCAGCACAACCCACCCAACCTAACCCAAACCCCTGAATGCCAACACAAGGGCGTGAGTACCAGCACATTCAGCTATTTTGCGCGCAGTCGAGGTGCCTGGGTGGGGGAGGAGGGCTGTGGGTATCCCTAGGCCAAGGCGATTTCTGTAGGATAGGCCCGTCCGTGAAGTATGGTCCTGTGCCCCCGCCCCCCACCTCTGTAGGGTGCCTAGTAACGCGATTCATGGACCAGTGTATACTGTGTGGGCAGTTGTCGCCCATAGGCTTGTAGGGCATGTCCCAGTGAATGAGTAGTGTACCCCAAGTGCGCAGCGTAGTGCAGGGGGCTTCTGTGTCTGTCCTCTCCGCCAACGGTATCCCCAATGCATGCACTCAACTTGTCTTTATGTTTTCCACCCCCCCCCATTTTCTTTGTTTTACTGTGAATGTGTGCTTTAGCATCATCAGGCGGAGGAGAAGTGGCATCGGCGCAAGAGGGAGCTGCATCTCACATGGCCCCGGAGGGCCATGCAACGGACTCCGACATGACCAGTGAGACGGAGGGCGAGGGGGGCTCCACCACGGGGACCCGTGGAGACGGCAGCGACAACGACACGTCCTCGGAAGGGAGCTCCCTTGCGGTGGTGGCAACATCCGTGCCCACCGATCCTACAGGTACAGCCGCCACCCAGCGCACCAGCTCCGCCCTCCCAGCAGCCCCTCGGCCTTCGGCCCGTGCCCGCAAGGCCAGGAAGCCGGCCATCTTCTTCGCCCCAGGCACCTCAGGCCCTGCACCAGTCACCCCTGCTGCCCTCAGTGAGGAGGTCATTGACCTCCTGATGACCATCATTGTTGGGCAGTCTACCCTTTTGAATGCCATCCAGGGTGTGGAGAGGGAGGTGCATCAAAGCAATGCATACCTGGAGGGCCTTCATTCGAGTCAGGCTGCCCATCAACGATCGTTCAATCGTTCAACGCTCTGGCCTCAGCACTGACGGCAGCGATTGTCCCTGTCTCCAAGCCTCCCTCTTCTGACTCCCTCCACCCAGTCCCACTCCCCTGTTCCTCTGCCTATCCCATCCACACCTACAGACCAGCCTGCACACACCTCAACACCCAAGGGCAGCTCATCCAGACATAAGCACCACAGGACACACAAGCATTCACCCAAGCAACATCCAGATGCAGACATGCCAACAGCCACTACCTCCTCTGTGTCCCCCACCTCCTCGTCTCCCTCCTCCCTCCCTGTGACGTCTCCACACACACCTGCAAGCACACCACCATCAGCCATTGCACCTATCACCAGCACACCCTCCACACCAGTCCGCACACGTGCAGTCACCACCCCCACTGCCATGTACACGTCCCCTGTGTCCTCTCCCAGTGTGTCTGTCACCCCCGCTTCCCAACCACACAAACGCAGGCAGGCACCCAAACAACAGCCATCAACCTCACGTCAGCCTCCTGCCCAAGCACCTGCACCCAAAGACAGCACACTTGACTCTCCTACAACCACATCCTCTTCCTCCACTCCCATACCCACTCCAGCCACCCTTCCCATGGCTCCCAAGAAAATGTTCCTCTCTAAAGTGGACCTCTTTTCCTCACCTGACCCACCCCCTCCATCCCGTAAGAGTTCCACAAACACCTCAGCCACCACTAGCCCAGCAACTCCAAAGAACGTCGTGCCTGGTTTTTGGAGTCCGCCCTTTCCTTGGGCTGGGACATCGTCCAGCAGCAAAGGCACAGCCAGCCCCCCCCCGGGAAGAGGACCAAAAAACTGAAGGGCAGACGCGACAGGCCTGATACGCCTGCCCCCAAGGAGGGTAGCCTTGCACCGTCACCTGCCACATCGGGTAAGGGAGCCAAGGGCCACGGACAGTCTGCCAAGGAGGGCAAGGGCAGCAAGGAGCAAAAGGCAGGGAGCAGCCGACCTGGCCATGAGGGCCCCACCAGCCCCATTCCGGGGGTATCGAAGGAGAGGCAGGGCCCCAGGACTCCATCACAGGAGGGCCCGCAACGGAAAGGTCCGATGCAGACTAAGCGGCAAGTATTGGCCAGGTGTGGTTCACTGGAAACACAAGACAGGCACCGCTGAACAGGGCCCCGCCGTGAGGAGCACCGCTGAACATGGCCCCACAGTGAGAAGCACCGCTGAACAGGGCTCCGCCGTGAGAAGCACCGCTGAACAGGGCCCCGCTGTGAGAAGCACCGCTGAACAGGGCCCCGCCGTGACCAGAACTGCTGAACAGGGCCTCGCCGTGAGAAGCACCGCTGAACAGGGCCCCGCCGTGAGAAGCACCGCTGAACAGGGCCCCGCCGTGACCAGAACCGCTGAACAGGGCCCCGCCGTGAGAAGCACCGCTGAACAGGGCCCCGCCGTGAGAAGCACCGCTGAAGAGGGCCCCGCCGTGACCAGAACCGCTGAACAGGGCCCCGCCGTGAGAAGCACCGCTGAACAGGGCCCCGCCGTGAGAAGCACCGCTGAACAGGGCCCTTCCTGTCAAGCACCGCTCTGCTGGGCCCTTCCTGTCAAGCACCGCTCCGCTGGGCCCTTCCTGTCAAGCACCGCTCCGCTGGGCCCTTCCTGTCAAGCACCGCTCCACTGGGCCCTTCCTGTCAAGCACCGCTCCGCTGGGCCCTGCCGTCTCAAGCACCGCTCCGCTGGGCCCTTCCTGTCAAGCACCGCTCTGTTGAGCCCTTCCTGTCAAGCACCGCTCCGCTGGGCCCTTCCTGTCAAGCACCGCTCCGCTGGGCCCTTCCTGTCAATCACCGCTCCGCTGGGCCCTTCATCTCAAGCACCGCTCCGCTGGGCCCTTCATCTCAAGCACCGCTCCGCTGGGCCCTTCCTGTCAAGCACCGCTCCGCTGGGCCCTTCATCTCAAGCACCGCTCCGCTGGGCCCTTCCTGTCAGGCACTGCTCCGCTGGGCCCTTCATCTCAAGCACCGCTCCGCTGGGCCCTTCATCTCAAGCACCGCTCCGCTGGGCCCTTCATCTCAAGCACCGCTCCGCTGGGCCCTTCCTGTCAGGCACCGCTCCGCTGGGCCCTTCATCTCAAGCACCGCTCCGCTGGGCCCTTCATCTCAAGCACCGCTCCGCTGGGCCCTTCCTGTCAAGCACCGCTCCGCTGGGCCCTTCCTGTCAAGCACCGCTCCGCTGGGCCCCGCCGTCTCAAGCACCGCTCCGCTGGGCCCTTCCTGTCAAGCACCGCTCCGCTGGGCCCTTCATCACCACACAACACATATGTTTTCTATAGTAAAACACTATTTACACTTAAAAATCTCACCATTCTTTTATTTTGACATAAGCAAACACTCTGGCCCTCATTCTGACCCTGGCGGTCAGTGTTAAAGTGGCGGCCAACCCGCCAACAGGCTGGCGGCCTAAAAATATTAATTCTGACCCTGGCGGGAACCGCCAACACAGGCCGCCGCTTTAACACTCCGACCGCCACGGCGGTACACGACCCACCAATCCGCCACCTTTTCCGGGGCGGGAGCCCCGCCGATAAAAACACGGCGGAAACAGACATCTCCAATGGAAAACGCTTACCTCGACACACTCCACGCGGAATCGGAACAGCATGGAACCTTAACTCCAAATCCTCCCAGCCATTGCCTTCCTGCTCTTCTTCCAGGATCACGAACCTCGCCGCAGACGCCAACGGTGAGTACTGCACCTACGACACAGGGGAGGGGGTAGGAGGAAAGGTTACAGGCACACACATACGCCACACAACCACCCCCACCCTCACCCCCACCGAAATACCTACACACCTATGCAGATAAAAAAGTCAGAGTGACACCCCCAACCCCCCCCCGAAAAAACAAAGACAAAAGGCAATGAATGTAAAAGTAGAACCATATTATTGCAACAATAAAGTATAGCGACCTTAGCAATATATGAAGAATGAATACACATCTAGAACTCTATCCATACAAGTAGCAAAAGTCCGGCCCAGTCATTCAAAGTCCAAATGTCCGTGGGCCAATGTGCAGCAACACATGGGCAAAGCCCACACACGAGATCGAGTCCATTGGAGAGAACACTGCTGGGGCATCACTAAAATAAAAAGACAGGCACCTCAGGGGGAAGGGAAGGGGGGGCACCTCAGCCACATGAGTCCACGACGCCAGATCCACGAAGGGCCTCCATGCCCACTGTGCCATCCTGGGGAGTGCAAAGCCACAGTCTCACAAGTCTCTACAGTGGGTGGGTTGCCCACTGTGCCATCCTGGGGAGTGCAAACCACAGTCTCACAAGTCTCCACAGTGGGTGGGTTGCCCACTGTGCCATCCTGGGGAGTGCAAAGCCACAGTCCATCAGGTGGATTACAGAGACCACTGGTCATGGAGGAGGAATGGTGGGCAGAGTGCGTCGTGAAGGCCTGCCCGACACAGAACCGGGACTGCCAATGGGCCAGCGGTGTTTGACAGGAAGGGCCCAGCGGAGCGGTGCTTGAGACGGCGGGGCCCAGCGGAGCGGTGCTTGACAGGAAGGGCCCAGCGGAGCGGTGCTTGACAAGAAGGGCCCAGCGGAGCGGTGCTTGTGCTTGACAGGAAGGGCCCAGCGGAGCGGTGCTTGAGACGGCGGGGCCCTGTTCAGCAGTGCTTGTCACGGCGGGGCCCTGTTCAGCGGTGCTTCTCACGGCGGGGCCCTGTTCACCGGTGCTTGTCACGGCGGGGCCCTGTTCAGCGGTGTTTCTCACGGCGGGGCCCTGTTCAGCGGTGCTTGTCACGGCGGGGCCCTGTTCAGCGGTGCTTCTCACGGCGGGGTCCTGTTCAGCGGTGCTTCTCACGGCGGGGCCCTGTTCAGCGGTGCTTGTCACGGCGGGCCCTGTTCAGCGGTTCTTCTCACGGCGGGGTACTGTTCAGCGGTGCTTGTCACGGCGGGGCCCTGTTCAGCGGTGCTTCTCACGGCGGGGTCCTGTTCAGCGGTGCTTGTCACGGCGGGGCCCTGTTCAGCGGTGCTTGTCACGGCGGGGCCCTGTTCAGCTGTGCCTGTCCTGTGTTTCTAGGGAGCCAGACCTGGCCAATACTTCCCGCTCAGTCGCCATCCGACCTTGCGGTCACGGGGCCCTCCTGTGATGGAGTCCTGGACCCGTGGGTGTCGTCCGTCACACCCGGAATGGGGCTGGTGGGGCCCTCCTGGTCAGCTCGCTTGCTGCCTGACTTCTCCGCCCTGCTGCCCCTGCCCTCCTTTGCTGAAGCTCTGTGGCCCTTGCCTCCCTTTCATGATGTGGCAGGTGACGGGGCAAGGCTACTGTCCTTGGTGGCAGCCGTCTCAGGCTTGTCGCGCCGGCCCTTAGTTTTTTTGGTCCTCTTCCCAGGGGGTGGGCTGGCTGTCCCCTTGCTGCTGGCCGATGTTCCTGCCCTAGGAGCTGGTGGACTCCAATAGCCCTGCACTATGGTCCTAGTAGATGCAGGGCTGGTGGTGGCTGAGGTGCTCTTTGGACTCTTACCAGATGGAGGGGGTGGGTCAGTGTTTGGAAAGAGGCCAAGGTTGGAAAGGAAAAGCAATTTTGAAAGACAGGGACGGGTAGGTGTAGTGGGTATGGGAGTGGAGGAAGAGGATGTGGTTGTAGGAGAGTCAAGTGTGCTGTCTTTGGGTACAGGTGCTTGTGACGGAGGCTGTCGTGAGGTGGATGGCTGTTGGGTGGGTGGCTGCCTGCGTTTGTGTGGTTTGGAAGAGGGGGTGACAGACACACTGGGAGAGGACACAGGGGACGTGTAAATGGCAGTGGGGGTGGTGACTGCACGTGTGCGGACTGTACTGGAGGGTGTGCTGATGATGGAAGTACTGGCTGATGGTGGTGTGCTTGCAGGTGTGAGTGGAGACGTCACAGGGAGGGAGGAGGGAGACGAGGAGGTGGGGGACACAGAGGTGGTAGTGACTGTTGGCATGTCTGCATCTGGATGTTGCTTGGGTGAATGCTTGTGGGATCTGTGGTGCTTATGTCTGGATGAGCTGCCCTTGGGTGTTGAGGTGTGTGCAGGCTGGTCTGATGGTGTGGATGGGATAGGCAGAGGAACAGGAGACTGGGACTGGGTGGAGGGAGTTAGAAGAGGGAGGCTGGAGACAGGGACAATGGCTGCTGTCAGTGCTGAGGCCAGAGCGTTGAACGATCGCTGATGGGCAGCCTGACCCGAATGAATGCCTTCCAGGTATGCATTGCTCTGATGCACCTCCCTTTCTACACCCTGGATGGCATTCAAAACGGTAGACTGCCCAACAATGATGGTCCTGAGGAGGTCAATGACCTCCTCACTGAGGGCAGCAGGGGTAACTGGGGCAGGGCCTGAGGTGCCTGGGGCGAAGGCGATGGCCGGCTTCCTGGCTGAGCGGGCACGGAGCGAAGGCTGAGGGGCTGCTGGGAGGGCGGGGCTGGTGCGCTGGGTGGCGGCTGTACCTGTTGTGGAGGTGGGCACGGATGTTAACGCCACCGCAAGGGAGCTCCCTTCCGAGGACGTGTCGGTGTCGCTGACGTCTCCACGGGTCCCCGTTGTGGAGCTCCCCTCGCCCTCCGTCTCACTGGTGTACTCAGAGTCTGTTGCATGGCCCTCCGGGGCCATGTGAGATGCAGCTCCCTCGTGCGCCGATGCCACTTCTCCTCTGCCTTATGATGCTAATGCACACATGAACAGGAAGACAAAGAAAATGGGGGGGGGGAGAAATGAAGACAGGTTGAGTGCATGCATTGGCAACACCGTTGTCGGAGAGGACAGACACAGAAGCCCCCAGCACTAGGCCGCGCAATCGGGGTACACTACTCAGTCATTGTGACTAGGCCTACAGGTCTATGGACGACAAATGCACACATGGGTGAGGCCGGACCATGGATAGCTGTACTTGGCACCCTACAGAGGTGGGGGGCGGGGGCACAGGGCCAAGCCTAACGGAGGGGCCTAGCCTACAGAATGCGCCCTGGCCTAGAGATACCCACAGCCCTCCTCCCCCACCCAGACACCTCCACTGCGCGCAAAGATAGCTGAATGTGCTGATACTCACCCCCTTGTGTCTGCTGTGATGTCCTCACGCGCCCATCCAAATCGGGGTAGGCCACCGCCAGGATCCGGGACATCAGGGGGGTCAATTGGCGGCTGGCACCCCTCCTATGTTGGGAGGCCATCCCCAGCAGAGACTCGGCGGTCTTTCTGGTCCCGCGGCGGATGTCCTTCCACCTCTTTCGGCAGTGGGTGCCCCGTCTGTTGTGGACCCCCAGGGCCTGGACGTCCTTGGCGATGGCACGCCAAATTTCGATCTTCTGATGGGCGCTGACCTATGTGACATGTACAGGGGGGGAAAGGAAATATCATCACTTTTCTGCCTGGTCAATGTGAGTGGCCCCCCCTCCCCAACCTTGCCATGTGGCACATGCTCTCATCTGTCGTGCGTTGCACTCCTCATTCGCTCACCTCCCCACCATCTTACATCCACCCCACTCAACACAGGCATAGCCCATTCAACGTGCACCCTGTGTACTAACCTGTTGGTCTGGAGGACCGTAGAGTAGCGCATACTGGGGGAGGACCCCATCAACAAGTTTCTCCAATTCTTCTGAAGTGAAGGCAGGGGCCCTTTCCCCAGTCGCAGCAGCCATTGTATCTCCCAGACCGAGGTCACAGCAGCACTTGCAGTATAGGTCCTCTCCTGTGGATGATCAGGTCTCGAGTGATTAATCAGATAGAAAATGGCGGTCACGCCCGCTGCGGTGCGTACCGCTGCGGTGCGTACCGCGACCGCCGGCGCACATCGTCATTGGCTACTGAAACCCATAGGGTGCAATGTTAACCAATGCGGCTTAGCACCGCGGTCTTTGACCGCCTACCGCCACGGTGTGCCACGCCAGCGCATTGACCTCACATCCCACTGTCACACTTCACAGGTCAGGCAGCCACCATTTCAAGGGCCCACATGGCATAATTTATACTGCATCACACAGGCCTAGGCCTTGCATTGCCACTCATACAAGCCTTTCAATGCATAGCGATTCGTTTACTGTGCAAGCTGTGTGAACGAACCTTTGGGTTGCTTGACTCTGTGCTCCATGTTGTCCTTCCTAGGCACCGTCCGCTGGGACTTGCGAGGAGAAGGATGAATCCTCCTGTGTACCAACCGCTGGTGGACCTGTCGACAATGGAAGAACGACATATCATACTTAGATACAGGTTTGACAGAGCCACTATACATGAACTGTGTGCCCAGCTGGAGCCAGACCTGATGTCCCCCATCCGCAACAACCCACAGGGATTCCCCCTCTGGTGCAGGTTCTGTCAGTACTCCATTTTTTGGCAAGTGGGTCTTTTCAGACAACAGTGGCCATGTCATCTGGGATGTCTCAGCCTATGTTTTCTAAGGTTTTGTCCAGAGTGTTGTCTGCCCTGATGAAATACATGCGGAGGTACATTGTTTTCCCTGAGGTGGGCGATTTGGCTACAGTGAAGGGTGATTTCTATGCCCTTGGACATATCCCCAACATCATTGGTGCCATTGATGGGACCCATGTGGCTTTGGTTCCCCCCAAAGAAAGTGAGCAGGTGTACAGAAACAGAAAAAGTTATCATTCGATGAATGTCCAGGTGGTCTGTTTGGCTGACCAGTACATCTCCCATGTAAATGCCAAGTTCCCTGGATCAGTGCATGACGCGTATGTCATGCGAAATAGCAGCATCCCTTATGTGATGGAACAGCTACAGAGACACCGTGTGTGGCTATTAGGTGACTCTGGTTACCGCAACCTGTCGTGGCTACTGATCCCAGTGAGGAATCCCCGGACCAGGGCAGAGGAACGGTACAATGAGGCCCATGGGCGAACTAGGAGGATCATAGAAAGGACCTTCGGGCTCCTGAAGGCCAGGTTTAGGTGCCTGCATATGACAGGTGAATCCCTAATGTACTCACCAAAGAAGGTGTGCCATATCATCGTGGCCTGCTGTATGCTTCACAATCTTGCTTTGCGACGCCAGGTGCCTTTTCTGCAGGAGGATGGTCCAGATGGTGATGTTGTAGCAGCTGTGGAGCCTGTGGAGAGTGAAGAGGAGGAAGACGACGGGGACGACACGGACAACAGGGATACAGTCATACAACAATATTTTCAGTAGCACACAGGTAAGAATCACCCACGCCATTTTACATTTACTTAAAGCCTCATGCGTCTCTACTGTCTGTGTTTGCCCCCAGTTCCTGTTAACTGATTTGTGACTTTCCCTTCCCTTTTCAGAGCTGTATGACCCACTGCGTGACTTCTGCTTTGTTTGCCCATGGACTAAAGCTTATTGACATTGGTATGTTGTCATCACAATGTAACTGAACATTATTGCACCGTTATGTGTAATACATTTGTTAAGAATACAAGCAGACTCCTGTTATTTTAAGTGCAATAAGTGATTTATTTCAAGTGCTACATATAGGTACATGATTGTAAAACGGTGATGGGTGGGGGTGGAGTAATGTCCATGGCAGAGTCCAGTTCTCAGTCTCACAGGTGCATTGTCCATATGCCTGTGGAAGGATGGAGCAGGGGCAGTTAAAGGTTGGACAGGGTGACAATGTGGGACAGTGGGATGACATCAGGGGGTATCTTATGCTGGCGGGGGTCTTGGCATCCTACTCTGTCTTCTTGTGAGATCTCAGGTTCCGCTTGCGGGGTGGTACTTCTTCAGCAGGAGGTGGGGTTCTGGTGGCCTGTTGTTGTGTGGGGGCCTCCTGTCCACTAGCGCCGGCGGAGGTGGTAGGCTGTTCCTGGTCTGGGTTAGTGACAGGGGCCCTTTGGGGTGCCACATGGTCCCGCAATGTGGTGACTATCTGGTTAAGGGCCACGACGATGGTCCCCATTGCGGAACCAATGTTCCTCAGTTCCTCTCTGAACCCCATGTACCGTTCCTCCTGCTGTGCCTGGATCTCCTGGAACCTGGCCAGTACCGTCGCCATCGTCTCCTGGGAGTGGTGGTTTGCTCCCATGATGGAGGAGAGGGCCTCTTGGAGAGTGGGTTCCCTGGGCCTGTCCCCCCCCTGTTGCACAGCAGCCCTCCCAGTTCCCCTGTGTTCCTGGGCCTCTGTCCCCTGGACGGTGTGCCCACTACCACTGCCCCCAGGTCCCTGTGGTTGTTGGGGTGGTGGGTCAACCTGGGTGCCCTGTAGTGGCGGACACACCGCTGATTGACGTGTCCTGGAGACAGAGGCATGGGCCCGCTGGGTGGGAGCTGTGCTGGTGTTCCCAGAGGGGGTTAGGTCTACTGTAGCCGTGGCTGTCTGTGGGGAACCGACTGTCCAGAGGTCCCCGATGGGCCGGGCTGGTCATCTGGGTCCAGGAAGACAGAGCTGCTGTCATCGCTGGGGGCCTCTTCTGGGGGTGGGATGGACATCTCGGTACCCTCCGTGGCGGTGTGTTGGCGTACGGGTCCTGCAGGGGTATAAGGGTATGGTTATTGCTTCTGTGTGTGGCATTTCGTGTGATGGGTGGGTGTCCGTGTACCCAAGTGCAGGCATTCCCTTGTGGTGGCTTTTGTGAGGGTGGCTTGTGGGGGTGATGTGTGTGTGCAGTGGGCATGCTTTGGTGATGGGTGTCCATGCTTTGTGGTCGCATGCAGGGCTTGGTGTTGGGATGGGTGGGTTGTGATGGTGAGCCATTTGCAAGGAGTTGTTGTGATGGGGGTGGGGGTGGGGGTGGGGGTATGTGCTGGCATGCAGGTGGGGTGGGGGTGGGAAGAAGTAGTTAAGAATTGACTTACCAGAGTCCATTCCTCCGCCTACTCCTGCGAGGCCCTCAGGATGCAGGATGTGCAAGACTTCCTCCTCCCATGTTGTAAATTCTGGGGGAGTAGGTGGGGGTCCGCCGCCAGTCTTCTGCACCGCAATGTTGTGCCTTGATACGCACCTTCCCCCGTAGGTCGTTCCAGCGCTTCCTGATGTCATCCCGATTGCGTGGATGCTGTCCCACCACGTTGACCCTGTACACTATCCTTTGCCATAGCTCCATCTTCCTAGCAATTGTGGTGTGCTGCACTTGTGCCCCGAAGAGCTGGGGCTCTACACAACCTATTTCCTCCACCATGACCCTGAGTTCTGCGTCAGAGAACCTGGGGTGTCTTTGGGGTGCCATGGGGTGGTGTGGATGAGGTGAGGGATGTTGTATGTGTTGTAGAGTGTGATGTGTGAGGTGGTGTATGGTGTTTTGTGCGTGGTAATTTTGTGGGTGATGTTGTGATTTGCCTCTGTGTGATGGTCTACTCTAAGCAGTGCTGTCTCTCTCTGTCCTTAATTCGCAATTGTGGTCGTAGGGGTTTGTGGGTGATGTGGGTGTGTGTTTTATATTGTATTGGGTGTGTGGGAGTGGTGTGTGTATGTGTATCAGGTGTGTGTATTTCAAATTGTCCAATGTGGTAGTGTTTTGTAAGGGTGTGTGTATTTTGACCGCGGTGGTGTGTACCGCCAATAGAATACCGCGGTTGAAAGACCGCCGCGTGGATTCGTGGGTCGGAATGGCATGGGCGTATTTGTTTTGGCGTGACGGTGGAGGTTTGGTCATCGCCATTTTTTCGCTGACCTTTGGTGTGGCGGACTTTTGTGGATGTCGGGTTTTTGGAGGTTTTCAAGTAGCGGGTCAGAATGACCGTGGCGGCTTACCGCGGCGGTGTTATGGCGGTCTTCTGACCGGCGGTAAGCGCCTTTTACCGCCGAGGTCAGAATGACCCCCATTGTCTATTTAGATATTTTTTTGTACACATATTTATTAACATTTTTTATATTGAAAAATTCTGCATGGTGGAGGTCTGAATGCTAAAAGTCTGTGCGGTAATGTTATATGTGGAAATGGTTCATATAATGTATTTCTATGTCTGCTTGTAATAAAGATATGCGTGATAAAAACATGAATAGTAATGGAAAATGATAAAGACTGCATGGTAAAGGCATGTGTGGTAAAGGCATGCGTTGTAACGTCATACAAGCTCCTAGAAAAAGTGCTTTCCTTTCTCAGTATCCATTGAGTTGTTCAGAAAGAGAATCAATTTGTTAAAACTTCCAGTGGTCAACATCAATCCCTCTTTGCAGAGGGAATTAGAGTGGTAATGGGACCGAGCCCACTGTCTTTTCTTTTGAGCACAAATTTTGGACAATATGCTTGAAAGGATTGCAACATAACCAAATGTGATTTATAAACGTTTTTTTATATAGCATATTAGCAACGGTATCTGGTTCATAGCCAGCAAAAATTGAACATAAGAACAGACATGGTAGAAGGGAGAGACATCAGGATCAATAACTAATAAATCTATCAAGGGTTTCATCATTTATATCTGCTCACTGGCACCTTTCGTTGCCAGGTCACACTACCTTAACTGCAAATTCTTCTAAATAAATGTATTTCCATTTGACTACTGTATCATCCAATAGTAAGGCAGTGGCCATTATCCGAGTATCAAATACAGCTAGTGCTTCATTATCTGAGTGAAAAGCCAGCTCTTGTTTTGTCTGTCTGTTGGAAAATTGATTATTGGTAAGGGCAGGTAAGTACCTACACTTAGCAAAAGGCCGCTAACCTTCACTTAGGTCCACTTAGGTCTCAATAAATTAAACCCAGCTCAATCCTTGGTAGCTTAGCAACAAGCGACAAGGCTTAATTTAGGACACATATGTGTAAAGCATTTAAAAATCACACAACAGTAAATACGTAAAACACAAATCACAATAAAAATCTAACACCAATTTATACAAATAGATTATATTTTTATCTTTAAAATGACACCAAAACGATTACAATCAGAGAAGGGGAACTGCCGATATGAATTTTTAAATGAATAGCGCCAATCTGGTCAACTGGTTGCACCTCGGCCGGGGCAAAGTCAAAGATTGAGACTGACCGCGATGAAGGCGTCGGTCAAAAGTTTACCTTCAGACTCGTTTTTCTGGAGATTTTCTTCAGCGGGACCAAGTCGCCAGTCCAATCCGACCTCCTGGAACTCTTCCTCGGGTACGCGTCGTGGTAGCCCTTGGTAGAGACTTTTACCTTCGAACTTAGTCGTTTTTCCGAGATGAAAATCCTTCGGGCGGGACAAACCTGAATCTTGATCTGACGTCCCTGGAGCCCTCTTCAGCTACACTGCCTGGGAGTTCCCGACCTGCTTCCTATGTTTGGGTGTAGTCACTTTTTTGGAGAATTTCTTCACCGGGATGAACCTGCAAGTCAGGCCGGGTTGCGGTTGAGGTAAGCCAGCTAGAGTTGCAGCAGCGGATCGGTCCCTTTATGGAGCTTTTTTTCTAAAAGGTCTCCAAACTTCTGGATCTTCATCCAGATGTTTCTGTGAGGTTCTTTTGAGGTCCACAGCTCACCCCAAAGTTCCAGAAGCTCTGAGATGCTCCTTGAGAGTGTGGACTACAACTCCCAGAATGCACCTGGTGCAAACTCCTTTTTGGCCACTGGAAAGTAGGACTTAGTGCAGGGGACTCTGGTTAGCAATGTTTCACCTGTAGCAAACAGGGAGTCCCTCCTTGAACCAGTTGAAGCCAGTCAAAGTCCTTCTTGTGGTGGAGCCCAAGTGAGCTGCTGGTGCAGTACTCCAGAGTGCAGTGTCCAGGTGCAGGTCAGGGGTCCAGCGGGGCAGTCCTTCTTCTTCTGTACTTCTTCCTTTTTGGAATCTGGCAGAGATCTGAGGTGGGGGTGCAAGTTTGCCAGTTTTATCCTTGATCCTGGGTAAAAAACAGGGAGGTCCTGGTTCTCCAATCAGGTGCAGGGTCCTTCCCCCTGTGATGACCACTCCCTGGGAAGTGTGGCAAAAATCAATCCCAGGGAGCAATAATCCTTAAAAATTCATCATGGCTGAAACTGATTTTTAGAGGTTACATCTGGCTGAGCCCACCCACTGACGTTGCTAAAAACCTTAAACACACCCTTCTCCTGCCCTCTCCTAATCTAATCAGGGGAGCACCTAATTGCCTGGGTTTACAGGATGTGAGAAAGGTGCTGGGTTGCTTCAAATGTCCTTCCATGCCTTTGAAGACCAGTTTGGCAGCCCTCCTGCCTCTCCATCTGCCGAGGGAAGCTCTCCTCCCCCAGGCACACCTCTTTGTGCTTAGCCATGCCACTTCACAACTCATCAAGGCAGCCTGGCTAAGCTGCCAGAGGCTGGCCAATCAGAGCAAAGAAGCAAAACTTTGCAGGGGTGAAGTTGGCAACTTTTCAGGTAAAGTTTAAAACTCTTTACCTGAACAAGTTATATTAAATCCCACAACTGGAAGTTGTGGGATTTATTATAACAATTAGTTTGTTACCAAACATGAGGTATCTTTTACTTAAGGGGACTTTTAAAATTTAAATAAATTGTCCCCTTTCTAGCATATTGAGGCTATTCACTACAACAAGGGGGAAATTAATTTGGCTGTTTTACCTCAACAGGGCTTATAAAACTATGTTTTTAAGGTCACTGCTGATAGTTACATAGCACCCAGCCCTAGGGACACATAGGGCACACCTTAGGGGAGATTTATATGTAAAAATAAGGTAGTTTAAGACTTTGGAACTACTTTTAATTCCAAGGTCGAATTTGCATGTAACTTTAATTTAAAAGCAGCGGTCAAGGCAGGCTTGCCTTTAAAATGACACTGGGCAACTCAGCAGTGCACCTATGGGGGCACCACAAACGCTGGGGTCCCTAAACCTGCATGCCCTACCATATACTAGGGACTTATAGGTAGGTTGACTTAGACAATTATAATTAGCCTAATTTGCATGCTCATTTTATACAGAGCACAGGCCCTAGGACTGGTTAGCAGTACCTAGGGCACCATCAGAGTCAGGAAACATCAGCAAAAAGTGAAAAATGGGGGCAAAATATCAGGGGGCCTCTGCAATAAGCCCTGTTCTCTCACACTGTCTGAGTATTGGGTGGTGTTGTTGCTGATCACTGGAACTAATTAATATTCCTGGAAATAACTTTGTTTACCGCCATTTGCTTCGCAGTTGTTTTAGTTTCAAATACGCTTTGAAATCAAGACAGAAGCTTCAATCAATGCCTAGGATGTAACATTGGAAGGTGCTCAGGATTCTGAACATTAGCCTAATCACACAACAAATTAAAGAATAGGAAAATGGGCAAATCTGAAAAAAAGATCTTTCATAGTCATAATCTATCATTCTTTTTTATCAGAGTACTTTAAGAAAGAAGAACCTGGATTGAATGGGGGGCACTATTATTTGGTCAACAAGTTTGCATTGGATCAGGGGCTCACAAGGGAGATTGGTGCTTCCCTGTATGGTGCTCCAAGCTCTTCGACATTCTAAAGGAATGACTAACAGGAGATAACTAAGGGAGGGTACACACCGCATGGTAGCATCAAAACCTCAGTCCCAGCACAACCCAGAATGCACAGGGTCTCATTAACACCCAGAGAGGTGGGCTAGGCCACATCCCACATACATGCAAAAACATTTTGCTTCCAGGAGTTAACCTTCTATTTATGTAAACCCATTTGTAAGTCTCAGGTGTAATATCTGTGGCACCATCTGGTGCCACCTTAACCCATATCATTAGTTTGGACAACATGTCCCTGCCTGCAAGCTTCAGAGCTACCCAAGGCCCTGTGATACACTGCCAGGAACAGTGTCTATTGGAACGACACGGCTCAGCAGAGCATGGCGTGAAGACAAAGTGAATGTGAATGACAGCTGGAGCCGAATACTTGGATGTCCACTCTTTAGATGCTATTTGGTGGCCAACATGACTTGACCTTCAGACTATGTCCTGTATCCTGAATGGAAAGAGGTAAGAGAGTTTCATCTTTCAATAGATAAACTCGTTCTAGTGAAGTCTAACAAACTCTATCAGCCTGTGCATGATTTTCTACAAAAAGACGATTGTTAGGAATGGGGTGTTTAGTTGGCAGTCAGGTTACTCCCGTCCAAGCAAGGACCCTTACTCTAGTCAGGGTAAGTCACACACAATCCAAATTATCCTGTGCCCACCCTCTGGTAGCTTGGCACTGAGCAGTCAGGCTGAACTTAGAAGACAATGTCTAAAGTATTTGTGCAATAAATAATACAATAACACAATAAAGCACCACAAAAATACACCACACAGTGTTAAGAAAAGTATAATATTTATCTGGATAGATGCAGGTCAAAACGATCAAAGAAGCAATAAGTAAATGTAGAGATATCACTGAAAAGTGACATAAAGGCCCTCATTACAACATTGGCGGTAAGTGCCGCTTACCGCCATGCTGACTGCTGTATTATGACCCACACATAGAAATCTGCTGCTATACAGACACACACGCAATTCCGCCAGCCCAAAGGTCAGTGACAAAATGGTGGTACCAAAACCCACACTGTTAAGCCAACAGAAATATGCCCACAGCATCATGATCCACGAATCGCCGCGCTCAAAATACACACACACATACAAAACTACACCACATTGGACAATTCAGACTACACACACCTGACACACATACACACACCACACCCACACACTCACACCAATATAAAACACACACTACCCACAACCCTTTACGACCCAAAGATTTTGGCAAGTGAGAGAGAGACAAGCCAGGAGCACCCACTGAATCTGAGCCAAAAACACAATCACCCATACACCGTCCACGCACATCACAGCACACACCCCAACACATCACCCCACACACCCTCACACATACCACTCACACTACACCCATGGCACCACAAAGACACCCCAGATTCTCTGAGGAGGAGCTAAGGGTCATGGTAGAGGAAATCATCTGGGTAGAGCCACAGCTTTCGGATCACAGGTGCAGCAGACATCTATTGCAAGGAAGATGGAGCTATGGCAGAGAGTATAGGACAGGGTCAACGCCGTGGAACAGCACCCAAGAACAAGGGATGTCATCAGGAAGAGGTGGAATGACCTATGGGGGATGGTACGTTCTGTGGTTGCAAGACACCAGATAGCAGTACAGTGGACTGGTGATGGACTCCCACCTCCTCCCCCACAACTAACAACATGGGAGGAGCAAGTCTTGGCGATCATGCATCCTGAGAGCCTGCCAGGAGTAGCAGGAGGACTGGACTCTGGTAAGTCAAATCCTTAATACTTTATCCCGCACCGTACCTGCATGCATCACAAACTACAACCCCTACCCTCAACCCCATCACCCCACCACCTCACATATACCCCACCATCACAACCCACCCATCCCAATACCAAGCCCTACATGCAACACCAACGCATGGACCCCCATCACAGACTTGAATGGACACCCATCACCACAGCATGCACACTAGTGACACTCACTTAGCCAAACCAATCACATGTCACACAAGCCAAAGCTGCCTTACTAATAACAACCATAGAGGGAAACATACCCATGCACAAGATGGCACACGGAGAAACAATAACATTGCATTTACATCCCCATAGGACCCCCACTCAATGTCACCGGAAAGGAGGTGCCAGCCACATCCAGACCCTCCACAGAAGAGGCCCACAGTGATGACAGCAGCTCTGCACGCCTGGATCACGATGACCAACGTGGCCCATCAGGATCCTCTGGACAGTCGGTTACCCAGGCACAAACCCAACCCACCACAGAGCCTCCCCCTCAGGAAACACCACCACAGCACCCACCCAGCAGGCCCATCCTTCTGTCCTCAGGACACGTCAATCAGCAATGTATCCACCATACAGGTAACCCAGGCATTCCCACAAACACAGGACGATCAGGGACCTGGGGTCAGTGGCAGTGGGCACACGGTTCAGGGGACAGAGGCACAGGACAACAGGGAAGCTGGGAGGATTGCTTTGCGACAGGGGGAGGACAGGCCCAGGGGACCGACTCTCCACGAGGCACTCACCAACATCCTGGGAGCATATCACCATTCCCAGGAGACCATGGGCTAGATACTGGCCAAGTTGCAGGAGACCCAGCGGCTGCTGGAGGGACAGTACCTGTTGCTCAGGGAGGATCTAAGGGACATCCACACCACCCTGGTCACCATTGCAGGGGTGCTGGCAGACATGGCCAACACCATGAGGGAGGCAGTGGCACACCAACGGGCCCCTGACATTAGCCACACCGAAGAACAGCCCTCCACCTCCACCGACGCTAGGGGACAGGAGGCCCTGCCACAGGAACGACAGGCCACCAGCACCCCACTCCCTGCAGAAGGAGAACCACCCCGCAAACGGTCCCTGCAATCCAGGCAGAAGCCAGAGAACATTGCCAAGACCCCTGCCAGAAAATAAGACTCTCCTGATTGTCATCCTTCTATCCCACTTTGTCACCCTGTCCACCTTGAACTGCCATTGCTCCACTTCCTATGCCCCTTGGACAATGCACCTGTGATACAAATAGACTGGACTCTACCCTGGACTTTCCTCCATCAGCAACCCAGCCCATTGCAATACCTCCTCCACTTATTAGCACCTAAATAAACACCCTTGGAATAAATTCAAGTATGGAGTCTGTCAATCGTTTGACATATGTATTCTTTTCACAAACTGTAAACATTGCAATTCAAATGTACTGTAATATTTACATAGGTATGGCCTGTAGTGGGCAGCAGTAAACACACCAGGAGCCAGAGTGGGGCACAGAGATCTGAAAATAGAGATGCCAAAGGGTACAGTAAGTGGCCATAGAAATAGGGGAATCAGGCTGCCATGTTCAATGTCAAACACAAAACTGCAATGGAAGGTGAAGTTACACTGTCTTACACGTGTGTGTCACTGGAAGTTCTGTTGAATTAGTGTAGTTCTGTTGTCCACATCTTCTTCCTCTGCCTCCTCTTCATCACTATCCACAGGTTCCACCGCTGCCACACGACCATCCCCAGGCTCAACCTCCTGCAGAAAAGGCACCTGGTGTCTCAAGGCCAGGTTGTGCAACATGCAACAATGATCTGGCACACCTTCTTGGGTGAGTAGTACAGGGATCCAGCTTTCAGGAGGCCAAAGGTTCGCTCAATGATCCTCCATGTCTGCCGATGTGCCTCATTGTAACATTCCCCTGCCCTTGTCCTGACATTCCTCACTGGGGTCAGTAGCCATGAGAGGATGGGGTAACCAGAGTCACCTGCAAATTTCGAGGGATACCTGTTAGTCACACACTCACCCTTAGGGCCAAACCCACACCCATATACCTACATCAACTGGGTGGGGACCATGGGCTCCCCTAATAGCCACACCGGTTCCTCTGGAGTTGAGACATCACATATGGGATGCTGCTATTCCTCAAGATAAGGCATCATACACAGAGCCATTATACTTTGCATTGACATGGGAGATGTACTGGTCCGCCAAACATACCATCTGCACATTCAGAGAGTGAAAGCTTTTTCTATTTCTGAACACTTGTTCATTTCTCTGGGGGGGGACAATATGCAATATGTGTACCATCAATGGCACCAATGATGTTGGGGATATGTCCCAGTGCATAGAAATCAGCCTTCACTGTGGCCAAATCCTCCACCTGGGGGAATACAATGTAGCTGCACATGTGTTTCAGCAGGGCAGAAAATACTCTGGTCAGCACGTTTGAGAACATAGGCTGTGACATCCCTGATGACATGGCCAGTGTCGCTTGGAAGAAACCACTTGCCAGGAAATGGAGCACTGACAGGACATGTACTAGAGGGGGGATCCTTAGTGGGGTGATGGATACCAGATATCAGGTCTGGCTCCAATTGGGCACACAGTTCTTTGATTGTGGCCCTTTCAAGTCTGTAGGTCAGGATAATGTGCCTGTCCTCCATTGTTGCCAGGTCCACCAGGGGTCTGTACAGGGTGATGTCTCCATCTCCTATTGATCCTCATGGGTTGAACTCTAGAGTGAAAAACGGTAAGCGGAAGCTCATATTCACACATATTTCAACGTTAACATGCAATTTTTGCTTTACAGAAACAGTATGTGAACTCGTAAGTCAGTTGATGTGCCAATGTCTGCTGTGACGCAGTTAGGTGCCATGGCCTGTACCCACCTGAAATGGCAGCTGCCTGACCTGTGAGGAGGGACAAGTGGAAATTAGGTAATTTACTGGTGTTGTGCGCTGTTGCGGTTGGCAGTCAGCGACCGCCGTGCAACACCCCATTGGTTATCATTGGGGCCTATGAGTTCCAGGAGCCAATGGCTATGTACTCCGGCGGTGAGGGTACGCACCGCCGTGGATGTGACCGTCATTTTCTATCTGTTCACTCACTTGCTACCTGACCTTCAACAGGAGAGGACCTACACTGCAAGTGCTACTGTGTCCTGTGTCTGGAAGCGACAATGGCTCGAGTGTCTGGGGAAAGGGCCCCTGCATTCACTTCGGAGGAGTTGGAGAGACTGGCGGATGGGGTCCTACCCCAGTACCCGTTACTCTATGGTCCTCCAGACAAACAGGTGAGTACACTGTGAGCATGATTCGTGGGGCATGAATGTATGAATTGCTGTGTGTGTAAGCCTCATGTTGGGGGGAGCTGAGGGGTCCTTGGCAGAGTGCTGCATGTATGGTGGTCAATGTATGTGCGTAAGGGGATGGGAGGCCATGTTGCCATGTTGGGCCATGAGTATGACAGTCCGGACGCTATGACTAATACCTTTTCTGTTGTATTTTTTCTGCAGGTCAGCACCCATCAGAAAAAGGATATTTGGCGTGCCATCGCCAAGGAGGTGCGGACCCTGGTGGTCTTTGACAAGCGGAGCACCCACTCTCGCAAATGGTGGGAGGACCTGCACTGCTGGGCGAGGAAGATGGCAGAGGCCCAGCTGGAGCTGGCCTCCCACGAGGAACAGGTGCCCGTCGTACCCTGACCGCCCTGATGTTCCGCATCCTGGCGGTGGCCTATCGGGAGATGGATGGGCGCTTGAAGGCATCACAGCAGCCACAAGGGGGTGAGTACAGATTCAGAATCATGAGATTGTGCTCGTTATGGTATTACCTGGGTGGGGGTTGTGGGCTGTGGGTGCCCCTATGCCAGGGCGAACATGACAGGGTATGTTCAATGATGGGCAAGCTCAGATGCACTCCAACCCCAAAAACGTTAGTGGGCATCTACTACTGGGCAGGGTCCTGTGGGTTTCAGGTGTGCAGGTAATGGCGTTAGGCATTGTACCCCATGGGCTGGTGACTAACATTGTAACTTGTAGTGGATGGCATAGTGCATAGGTCTGTTCCCTCTGAGTTGTATACGCCAATGGTAGCGTTGTTGCTGCCATTGACCAAGTATATCCTCTGTCTCTCCACCCCCTTTTTGTTTTGTCACCCTGTCCTTGTGTGCATTAGTATCATCTGGCGGAGGAGCAGAGGCACCGGCGAAGGAGGGAGCGGCATCCCACATGGGCCTGGAGCCCGAATCTACTGATGGTGAGAGCACTAGTGGGCGGAGGGCGAGGGGAGCACCATGATGGAGACAGGAGGGGACAGTACCGACAGCGACACCTCCTCCGATGGCAGCTCCTTGGTGGTGGCGGATGCCTTTGTGGCCACACCAACTACAGGTACAGCCACCACCCCGTACCAGCACCCCCCTCCCAGGAGCCCCTCAGTGTGTTTCCCGTGCCCGCTCACCCAGGATGGTGGGCATCTCCTTAGCCCCAGGCACCTCAGGCCCTGCCCCAGTCAGCCCTGCTGCCCTCAGTGAGGAGGCTATTGACCTCTTGAGATCCCTCTCTGTTGGGCAGTCAACCATAATGAATGCCATCCAGGGTGTCACATAGCATTTTCAACAAACAAATGCATACCTGGTGGGCATTCACTCTGGTGTGGTGGCCCAACAGAGAGCATTCCAGGCTCTGGCCAACTCACTGATGGTAGCCATTGTCCCTGTCTCCAGCCTCCAGCCTCCCCCTCCAACTTCCTCTACCCAGTCCCACTCCCCTCAATCCCAGCCTATCCCAAGCACACCTTCAGACCAGCAATCACCCAGATCAACACACAGAAGTGGCTCAGGCAAACACAAGCACCACACTTCATCTCACAGGCACTCACACGAACACCATCTACATGTAGACACACCAACATCCACTGCCTCCACTGTGTCCTCCTCTTTCTCGTCATCCACCTCCCTCCCAGTAGCATCTCCACTCACACCTGCATGCACTATATCCTCATCCACTACCTCCATCACCAACACGCCTATCACTACACGCCCCTCACTGGCAGTCACCACCCCACATCCATGCACACGTCTTCTGTGTCCTCTCCCACTGTGTCTGTGACCCCTCCTCCCAAAGTACATAAACGCAAGCACTCAGACACCCAACAGCCATCCACCTCACAACGGCATCCAGCCCATGCACCTGCACCCAAACACAGCAGACAGACACCTCCTACAACCACTCCATCTTCCTCCACTCCCAAGCCTTCACCCTCTTCCCGCCCCAGTGTCCCTAAGAAGCTTTTCCTCACCACCCTTGACCTATTCCCTACCCCCCCATCCTTCACCTCGGGCCAGGGTGGCCAGAACCCAGTCCACGGCCACTGCGGTTTCAGCACCAACTGCAGGTGTGAGAGGTTCATATGAGGCACCCGTCAGCCCAGCCAGTGTGCCAGCACCACCTGCCAAGGGCAAGAAGGGTCCGACACCAGCCAGCAAGGGGAAGGAGGCACCACCAGCCAGCAAGGGCAGGAAAAAGACACCACCTGCAGAAGCAAGGAGGCACCACCATCTGCCATGGGCAGGAAGGGGCACACAACACCAGCCATGGCACTACAGCCATCCGAGGCTGCAGGTGAAGGCCTGGAGGCTACCACCACCAATGGCAGCACCGCCACCTGCACCGCGGCCAGCACCGCCACCTGCACTACCACCAGCACCGCCGCCAGAAGCACCCCTGCCAGCAGCAGCAGCCCCAGTGGGCAGCTGCCCGAGGCTGCAGGAGAAGGCCTGGAGGCTACCACCACCACTGCCAGCACCGCCACCTGCAGCACAACTGGCATACACTGAGCAGCCGTCACCGGTGGCGAGCAGTGTGTAGTGGTGACTACATGGGCTGCAGTGCGTCTTGGCCCCTGCAACACCTGTTGGTGTGACTCACAGGTGAGAGACTGTGACCTTGCCCCATCCAGGAAGAAGCACACTGGGCACAAGGCCCCCTCCAGAACCAGTGGAAGAAGGCGTCCACTCAGCCCTCCTTGCCAGGATGAAGCACACTGGGCACAAGGCCCCCTCCAGAACCAGTGGAAGAGGGCATTCACTCAGCCCCTCCATGCCAAGATGAAGCGCACTGGGCACAAGGTCCCCCTCCAGAACCAGTGGAAGAAGGCATCCACTCAGCCCTCCTTGCCAGGATGAAGCACACAGGAAGAAGGCATCCATTCAGCCCTCCTTGCCAGAATGAAACACACTGGGTACAAGGCCACCTCCAGAACCAGTGGAAGAAGCCATCCACTTGAGAGACTGTGGCTTTCCACTCCCCAAGACCAAGCAGTGGGCAACCCACCCACCAGAGAGACTGTGGCTTTGCACTTCCCAGGACCAAGCAGTGGGCAAACCACCCGCTAGAGACACTGTGGCTTTGCATCCCCAGGACAAAGCAGTGGGCAACCCATCCACTAGAGAGACTGTGGCTTTGCACTCCCCAGGACCAAGCAGTGGGCATGGAGCCCCCCTCCAGGCTGGTAGCATTGTACCATCTTCAGGCTGAGGTGCCCCCCCATTCCCCATTCCCCTGAAGTGCCTGTGTGTTTTCGACCTGATGCCCCTGCAGTGGTCTCTCTGTATTGAGGCAGGAGTCAAATGTGGCCTTGGCCTATGTGTTATGGCCCAGTGGGCCACGGACATTTTGGAGTGGTCACTGTCCCTCCTTTTGTATATATTGTATATACTGTTTATTGCTTTAAGAACGTATTTTTCAAAATTCTTAATATTACACTCAATTTAATAAATTCCTTTTGTCCTTGCATTATTCCTAAGGGTTATGGGGTGTATATGTAATGTTGTTCTATCTGTTTGTGTGTATGGTGTTGGGTGTGGGGGTGAGGATTTTGTGTGTTGCGTGTGTGTTACTCTCTTTTTCCCCCCCTCCCTTGTGTGCTAGGTGCAGTACTTACCATGGTCGTCTTCGCCGGCGATCGTGTTCCTGGTGTATGAGAAGGTACACCAGCATTGGAAAAAAGTGCAGCTCGAGCTCCACGGCATTGTGGTTCTTCCTTGAGTGTCGAGGGGTGAGTCGTTTCTATGTTCTGTTTCCGCCGTGCTTTTGATGACATTGGTACCGCCCCGGAAAAGCTAGTGGATTGGCCTCTCATGATAGAGTGGGTTGTACAATGTCTTCCGCCTGGCTTTTGGCAGTTACCGCCGCGGTGCTTGTTGCTACCGCCGTGGCGGTCAGTGTGTTAAAGTGGCTGCCTGTGTTGGCAGTTTCCGCTGTGGTCAAAATGATTTTTTTTTTACCGCCGGCCTGCTGGCGGTGTTACCGCTGCTTTATCACCGACTGCCAGGGTTGGAATGAGGGCCAAAGTGTCTTGAGTCTTTTAGAAGCAAACAAAGTCTCTTTCAAGCACAAAGTACCTGGTTCGCATGAAAAATCTCTGCAAAGAGCCGCAGAGGAGGAGATGCGTGGAGACAAAGGGGTGTGCGTCGATTTCCCGGGCCGGACACAGAGATGCATCTTTTAGTTTTCACGCAGGGACGGCTGTGCGTCGATTTCTGGCACTTGGTCGTGGATCCTCTTCATGTTGCAGGATTTTCAGATGCCCCGGGACGATGCGTGGTTTTCCTGCGCTGGCAGATTGAAGTCACAGGAGCTGCGTCGATTCGGTGGTCGTTGCATCTAATTTTCTATTGCACGGCAGGCGCTGTGTCGATTCCTCTCTGGAAGCCAGGCTGCGTCATTCCGGCTCAGCTGTGCGTCGTTCCGGTGGGCCATGCGTGGAATTTCCGGACGCTACGTTGGTGCTGCATCGATCTTCTCATTGCAGGGTCGGGCTGCGTCGTTCCGGATTGGCGTGTGGTGAAATTTTCACTGCAGTGCAGGCTGTGCTTAGTTTCTAGCAGGCTGTGCGTCAAATTTCACAGCACAAGGAGTCCTTCTTGTAGAGGTGAAGTCTTTTTGGTCCTGAGACTTCTGGGAACTGGAGGCAAGTTCTATCCAAGCCATTGGAGAGCACTTCTTCACCACAGCCAGAGAGCAGCAAGGCAGCAGGGCAACAGCAAGGCAGTAGTCCTTCACAGAAAGCAGTCAGGTGAGTCCTTTGGGCAGCCAGGCAGTTCTTCTTGGCAGGATGCAGGTTCTGGTTCCAGTTTTCTTCTCCAGGAAGTGTCTGAGTTGTAGGGGTAGAGGCCCTGATTATATACCTAAATGTGCCTTTGAAGTCGGGGAGACTTCAAAGAGTGGCTTAGAAGTGCATCAGGTCCCCTTTCAGTTCAATCCTGTCTGCCGGGGTCCAAATAGGGGGTGTGGCAGTCCTTTGTTTGAGAGCAGGCCGTCCACCCTCCCAGCCCAGGAAGACCCATTCAGTATGCAGATGTATGCAAGTGTGACTGAGCATCCTGTGTTTGGGGTTGTCTGAGTGAATACACAAGGGAGCTGTCAACTAAACCTAGCCAGACGTGGATTGGAAGGCAGAGAAGGATTTAAGTGTAGAGAAATGCTCACTTTCTAAAAGTAGCATTTCTAAAATAGTAATATAAAATCCAACTTCACCATTAAGCAGGAATTTGTATCACAATTCTGCCCATACTAAATATGACCTGGCTACTTCTCTCAGATCAGGATCTGCCACTCAAACAGTGTATGAGGATAGCCCCAATGCTATCCTATGAAAGGAGCAGGCCTCACAGCAGTGTAAACATGAATTTAGGAGTTTTACACTATCAGGACATATAGAACACACATGTTCATGTCCTGCCTTTTACCTACATAGCACCGCGCCCTATGGGCTATCTAAGGCCTATCTTAGGGGTGACTTATATGTAGAAAAAGGGGGGTTTGAGACTTGGCAAGTACTTTTAAATGCTAAATCGAAGTAGCAATGAAACTGCACACACAGGCGCTGCAGACAGGGTTAGGGGGCTACATATGTGGGTGACACAGCCAGTGCCGCAGCCCACTAGTAGCATTTAATTTACAGGCCCTGGGCACATGTAGTGCACTTGACTAGGAACTTACAAGTAAATTCAATAAGCCAATTGGGTCTGAGACAATGTCACCATGTTTTAAGGAGAGAGCAGATGCACTTTAGCACTGATTAGCAGTGGTAAAGTGTGCAGAGTCCTAAAGTCAGCAATAATGAGGTCAGAAAAAGATGTTTGGGGGTGACCCTGCAGAAAGGCCATTTCCAACACCCTCTGCATACTGGGTCCATCTGGTACATAACTGGGCCCACCTCTTACATAATGGTTAGTATTATTGCCATAATGCTAGATATTATTTGAGTAATGTGAATGCTAGCGCACCATGGAATCCTGCTAGAGGACGATGGATCGAAGCAACATTTTGAGGGGATGTCATCAATGAGGAATGTGAAGACAGCAATACTCAAACATTTAACAAAATTAGAACCTTATTCAATAACCACACCAGTTTATTAAGAAGAATTATGAAATGCATTTCCCTATATGAACAATGCTAATGTCACGAAAATAACTCTCAAACACAAATTGTTAGAAATTGGGTCTTTGGTTGACAGTCAGGGTACCCCCTGTTCAAGCAAGGACCCTCACTCTGGTCACAGTAAAAGAGAATTACCCTCCGCTAACCCCTGCTTACCTCCTTGGTAGCTTGGCAGAGCAGTAGGCTTAACTTCAGAGTGCTAGGTGTAAAGTATTTGTACCAACACACACAGTAACTTAATGAAAACACTACAAAATGAAACAACACCAGTTTAGAAAGATAGGAAATATTTGTCTAAACAAAACAAGACCAAAACAACAAAAATCCACAATACACAAGTCAAGTTATGACTTTTTAAAGATTAAATTCAAAAATAGTGCTTAGAAACACAAAATGCTTCAATGAGGTGTTAACACGGCGTCATGACAGAGTCGTTCCCAACAATCCGACACCAACGGTACCGGCTACGGAGTCAACCGGACCCCCAGGTACAGTACATGGTGAAGAGTGGAAACAAGCTGATGTGCGAAGTCGGGGATCGCGGCGTCCGAGTGAAACGTTGAATCCGCGCACTTCGAGCGGCGTCGGTCACAAAGTGGTGCAGTGACTTCTACGGAGTCACAGACTTCGGCGGGGCTGCAGCGGTGTCGGGCCTGCGAAGGTCGTCCGAAGATCATCGAGTCGGTTGCAGGCGGCATTACCGGATTCAGCAGCGGCGTCATTCCGGAGTCATCCGAAGTCAATTTCCTTGAATTTTTACCAGCTTTTCCTTTCAAGGGCCCAGGGACTGGATAGGGCACCACTTGTCAGAGCAGGAGTCTCTCCAGAAACTCCAGGTGCTGGCAGAGAGAAGTCTTTGCTGTCCCTGAGACTTCAAACAACAGGAGGCAACCTCTAAATCAAGCCCTTGGAGATTTCTTCTCAAGATGGAAGGCACACAAAGTCCAGTCTTTGCCCTCTTACTCTGGCAGAGGCAGCAAATGCAGGATAGCTCCACAAAGCACAGTCACAGTCAGAGCAGCTCTTCTTCCTCAGCTCTTCAGCTCTTCTCCAGGCAGAGGTTCCTCTTGTTTCCAGAAGTATTCTAATGTCTTTAGTTTTGGGTGCCCTTCTTATACCCAATTTCCCCTTTGAAGTAGGCCTACTTCAAAGCAAAGTCTCTTGTGAATGTGAAATCCTGCCTTGCCCAAGCCAGGCTCCAGACACTCACCAGGGGGTTGGAAACTGCATTGTGTGAGGGCATGCACAGCCCTTTCAGGTGTGAGTGACCACTCCTCCCCTCCGTCCTAGCACAGATAGCTCATCAGGATATGCAGGCTACAACCCAGCTCCCTTTGTGTCACTGTCTAGTGAGGTGCAACCAGCCCAACTGTCAAACTGACCCAGACAGGGAATCCACAAACAGGCAGAGTCACAGAAATGGTATAAGCAAGAACATGCTCACTTTCTAAAAGTGGCATTTTCAAACACACAATCTTAAAATCAACTTTACTAAAAGATGTATTTTTAAATTGTGAGCTCAGAGACCCCCAAATTCCACATGTCCATCCGCTCCCAAAGGGAATCTACACTTTAATCAGATTTAAAGGTAGCCCCCATGTTAACCTACGAGAGGGGCAGGCATTGCAACAGTAAAAAATGAATTTAGCAATATTTCACTGTCAGGACATATAAAACATATTACTATTTGTCCTACCTTAACCACACACTGCACCCTGCCCTTGGGACTACCTAGGGCCTACCTTAGTGGTGTCTGACATGTAAGAAAAGGGAAGGTTTAGGCCTGGCAAGTGGGTACACTTGCCAAGTCGAGTTTACAGTTAAAACTGCACACACATACACTGCAATGGCAGGTCTGAGACATGATTACAGAGCTACTTATGTGGGTGGCACAACCAGTGCTGCAGGCCCACTAGTAGCATTTGATTTACAGGCCCTGTGCACCTCTAGTGTACTGTACCAGGGACTTACTAATAAATCAAATATGCCAATCATAGACAAGCCAATTACATACACATTTTGTAAAAGTGCACTTGCACTTTAGCACTGGTTAGCAGTGGTAAAGTGCCCAGTGTAACAACAACAGAAAAATCAGAGTCCAGCACACATCAACAACCTGGGGAACAGAGGCACAATGTTAAGGGAGACCACGCCAAGGATGAAAAGTCTAGCACAAATGATAAGCATAAAGGATTAATAACGGTTGATTAAAGCATCTAATGTATCTCAATTGGATTAATGTAACCAAACAAATTATCTGTAAAAGAATCAAATTCATTAATAATACTAGAACAAGTAATAATGGTAATGTATACATTAGTACAACACTCAAATGATGTCAATAAAAATCATGTGCATTCTAAATCATGGCCCTTACTAACCACAAATTAACATTAACATGTTGGGCTTCATGTGAAAAGAATTTAGTAACACAAATTTAGAAAAAAACGAATTAGGAAAATATATTATTATTATTATGCAGCATTCATATCACATGTTGCAGCTGTTACCTGGAAAACAAATAGAAACACATAACGTCTCAATATCATAAGTTACCTAATTGATAGTAACATCAACAAGCAGTCTACTTCAGCCAATGGACACCATTCAGTTATGTCCTCGGAAATTCGGGCCTAACGATAGCTAAACCCTCTGCTACAGGAACACTTGTTAGCCTCCTGCTTCATCTGACTCTCTTCATCGATCGCTCGCTCCTCTAACCCTCTCTATCTTGTTATACTAAACTCAAAAAACTTATGATTGGTCAGTTTATGGGGTGGTTATGTTTCAGCCAATCAACAACTAAACTGATAACCTAAAACATGACAATTCTACATTAACTAAAACATTTTCTTCGAGTTAATCTCTTCCTCTTCCATCTAATCTGTAGCCCATTATTCCATCTCCATTCGAACACCACTTCTCAGGAAGAAACTTTTACAGTTGCTATTCTGCTTCCATCCTCGTGGAAAAATCACATATTAATAACATTGTCAAACAATAAGACATTCAACTTATGCAATGCTCGGTTAAAACAAGACCTTGTAAAGGCATAATGCAGCAACCCACATCTATTCAGACTCCAAATACATTTTATGTAAGCAAGCATTGAATCATGGAAAATAACATATTATTTAGTTAGAGTTTTACTCAGTTAGTGACAGAAAATGAATTATAATGTACTTTTCAAAAGTCACTTGTTTTACATGTTAATGCATCATACATTTAGTTCACTAGAATCATTAATAATCCTATTAGAAACTTCACACTCCCACAATCCCTCCTTTGAGGACTATTTATGTCATCACATATTCCCATAATAAATTCATTTATTAACATCAATTTTAAAACTTTATCTCATTTATTTTCATATTCTTTTTCTTTCTTCTTTTATTTGCTCTATAAAATGTATTCATTTGAATTTCAAAATGTCTTCTATTCCTTTCCAATTTTCTTTTCTTAAAACATTTTATCATTTTGTAAATTCCCCAAATCATGATTAAACAAAACACAATTATTGACACCCTATTGTCAGCATAATATTTCTTCCCACAATACTAAACCAATTTCTCACAGCTTTAATCCCTTTCCCAGCTTTTTTCCAAACTGTAGTTTCTTTTAGTTCTTCTAAATCCTCTTTATTAGCATTGGTCACGTTCTTGATTAGTTCTTTAACTTTACCTGAGTTATCAGGTATAAATGAACAACAGTGATTTGAACCAATGAATTTACAAACTCTGCCCTCTTTCGCTAAAAGAATGTCTAATGCAAGTCGGTTCTGAAGTGCCAGAGCTCTTGTAGCAGCCAACTCAGTATCTAGAAGAAAGATAGTTCCAGAACACCTTGTCAACATGTTATCCCCTATAGTAGACAAGTTCTGTATTTTGATTGAATTTAAGATTACTCCCACTGAAGGAATTATAGCCCAAAAAATGTCACCCACAATGCTAGAAATTGATTCTCACTTGTGTCTCGTTGGAAATCTCATCGTCTCAGGAATCTTATTCAAGTCTTCCAATTGATAGATTTTTGGAAAGACTATTTCCAGATAACATGTTCCATACCATCCTCTAGTAAGACGGTGATATGCATTTCTTTCACAAATATAATAAATCGAAGGAACTAGAGGGTCCTGTCCATTCATCATAAAATCCCACTTACTCCTAAACATAAAAAAATAGTCTACATTCACTTTTTCCAACAAACACTTCTTGCTCCAAGGTCTGTATATACAAAGTTTCCCTACATGTTCTGCATCTATAGTTAGTTTTCCTTGTTTAGTAATGTCAGTATAAGCATAATCTATTCCAGGCTTTCTACTTATAGTTCCCTTATCTATCTTTGCCTTTATTTCTCTTCTTCTATCTTCAGTGTTAGCTAAACATTTCTTTTCTACATGAGTTAGTAAACATGTCAAATTATTCCTGTGAGCGAATGCAGTTCCAAAAGTTAATGTAGGCTCAAAGAAATCTCTCATAATTACTATGTTATTTTATTTGGCTATTCTATTCAAATAACCTATGACAGGCACAAATGACAATACCATATCATAGCTTGAATAGAAATATTGGATATATTCTTGATTATAGAAACGCGCTAGCAAAGACTACAACTTATAGCATAAGTTACAGGAAGACTATGATATGTAGTTCCTTCTTCCACTGAAGTCAGAATCTACGTGCACACACAGCAATCCTTTGCATACATCACTCAACCTACTCATGCAATAAGCAATGGAAAACATTAGAGGAAAGCTCTTTCTCTTCATGTAAGTATTTGACATCTATTTTAAATGTATCTTTTGTTAGTGAAGTATCAGTAATATCCAAGAAATTATCAATCCTTGTAGTCTGATTGACTCCATCCATCTCATAAACAGTCACTCATACGAACAATAATAAACATATCAACACACTTACCACTACTGATCCACTTTACAACAACTAATCCTACTGCTTTGGTTATATGAGTTACTCATGTTTTTCTATATTTAAAATATATATATACATATATATATATATATATATGTCTATATCCTCAAAATTTAAAAGAATCAATAAATAATAAATAAAAATTCCCTCCTAATTATTTTTCAAAACTCCATCCACTCTGGACAGTCCCTTTGTCAATTTCAGTATAGCAGCTTGTCAAATCCAGTTATTTATTTGTTGATTCCGGTAAATCTTGTAGCATTTTCTTTAAGTACAACAGTACGACTTTCATTTTCCCAATTCTTTCTTTGCAATCTTCATGCACCAAATTTCTCTGCCAAAACAGTCATTCAAAAATTCTTCTTGTTATTCATTTATATTCAAATGTACCCATTCTGGCCCTGCATATCTTCTGTTCACAACTTTTTTCCTTTCCGGTCTTCTACTACTTTCACCTTCTTCTCTGCTAGTATGTTCTCCTTCATTTAATTCTCTCGCCTCCTATATTGGTAGAATTACCTCAACACTTCCACCATGCAAACTTTTCTATGCCCAATTCTCTCCTTGCAGTGACTTCCTTGTCAACAATCTTCTCAATATTGAGTCTTCACTTGCCTTTGGACCTTTCTCTCCTGACGTTCCCGCTACTGGTTCAGGAAGAGTATAATCCACTTGGGCAGGACTTTTCTCAATTCCTTTCCCAATGGGGTCTGTCCTTTCTTCAGTTTGGTATGTCAAACCACCTGCCTCTGAGGATACCCTCCTCTGAGCCAATCTTTCTACAGGTCACTCTTGTGATTCAGTCTCAGTCAAGGACACCCTCCTTGGATCAGAATCAGTCTTCTCCTCTTCTTGGACTGACTCTTCCACCCCTGTTACAAACTGCTTAACTTCTTCAGTGTTTTGCTCTTTCTCATCTGCTATAGCAGTAGGCACATCTCTGTCATTTTCGACATTCTGCTCACTTTCCTTCTCTTTGTTCCCAATGTTTCCAACTGTCGGTAATCTCAACAGTTCTTCTTCTCTTTCTGTGGGATCATGCATCTTTCTCGTATGGTTTGCATACACCCAATTTGCCAAACCAGCGCACTTCACAGCTGTTGTCATAGTGAGCACAATCTGAAAAGGTCCATTCCAACATGGTTCAAGGCAAGACTTTCGCACGTGCTTCAGTATAAGCATCCAGTCACAAGCTCTCAGACTGTGGCCTTGACCTTGCGTTTGTTATACTGTTACAGCTTCTACCTGAAGAGAGAAAGACCGAACTACATCAGCCAGGCTTTTGCAGTAATCTAGCACCATATCATCTGTAATATTTACAAGTGCATTTGCAGGAATTGCTGGCAATCTCCTTGCTCTCCCCATCAAAATTCCATGCGAGGACAACCCAATTTTCTTGTCTGGAGTGCTTCTCATTGACATTAGCACTAACAATAAAGCATCTGGCCATTTTAAATTTGTTGATGCACATACTTTTGCCAATCATGATTTTAATGTTCCATTCATCTGTTCCACAAGACCTAAAGCTTCTGGGCGATGACTACAATGTAGTCTGCTGAATGTTTAATGCAGAAAAAAACAATTTTATCACCTCATTATTGAAGTGAGTTCCCCTATCTGATTCAATCAAAACCGGAAAACCAAAATGTGGAATTAGTTCTCGCAAAAGCAATTAAGACTATTGTTTCTCCTTGTTGGATATGCCTCAATCCAGTGACAAAAAATGCACACAATCACCAACACATATTTCAAAACAGCACATGCGGGTATCTCAATGAAATCCATCTGAATGGACCTCCCGCCATACCTATGTGCCCCATGTTGACAGCTGTTCCTTTGCCAACATTCATTTGCTGGTATATTACACACCTATGGCAAACCAGCTTCGCTACTTGTCTGAATTTTGGGTTGTACCAAAACTGTTTAAAACTCCTGATCATTGCATCTCTCCCTATGTGCATTTGACCATGATAGTATCTAGCCATTTGTGTCAGTAAACTGTTTGGCAAGACCACTTTTCCCTTCACTGTCATCCATAGTTCATCCTCTCTTTGAATGCAACGATGTTTAATCCAGTCTCTACGTTCCTTTTCTGGCACTCTGAATAACCTTTAACTTGTCTAATGTCTCAACTATCTCCATAGTGAAATTTGTATGAATCTTATCATTTTCAGGCATCAATTCCCAATTTCCCTTGAATGAAATTCCATTCAGAGCACAGAATTTGGCAACTTCAGCTGCATAAGCATTTCCCAACGTTACATAATCCTGTCCACTTTGATGTGTGCTGCATTTAACCACAGCACTTTTCTCAGGCTTTTGTACAGCTTGTAACAAATCATGTATTATTTCTCCATTTCTCACAGGTGACCCTGAAGAGGTCAGGAAACTTCTTTCTGACCATATTTGCCCAAAATCATGTACAATACTAAATCCATATTGACTATCAGTGTGGATAGTCACTTTCATTTGATCTGACAATAAGCATGCTCTAGCAAGAGCCACCAATTCTGCAACTTGTGCAGAAATCACTCCTTTAAGCCACGAGTCTTTCAGAATACCAGTGACTGTACACCCTGCATATCCTGATCTTAAGGCACCTCCGTTATCTCTTAAGCAGGAGCCATTGACAAAAAGGATTTGATCATTGTCTTCCAAACAAGTATCTTTGATGTCATCTCTTGGCTTGGTACATAATTCTGTCACCTCCAAACAATCATGTTCAACATCGTCTATTTAATTTAAATTTTCGTCTTCATTTGGTAATAGTGTTGCCGGGTTAAGCACTGTACGCCTTTTAATTATCACATTTGGTACTCCCAAAATCACAGTCTCATATCTTGTTAACCTCGCTTTGTCAGCTATTGTATCTTTGACCTGGTCAACAGGATTTCTGTTGAATGAGGTACCATCACTGTCAGAGGGTAACCCATTACAATGTTTTCACTTTGAGTTATACTCTGCTCAACGGCTGCAACTGCTCGTAAGCAACCTTGTAAAGGTGCTGCAACATCATCCAAAGCAGCTGAAAAATATGCTACTGGACGATTGACACCACCATGTGTTTGTATCAGGACAGACAAAGAACATCCATCTCTCTCATGACAAAACAATAGGAAAGGTTTTGTGTAATCAGGCATGCCTAAAGCTGGTGCTTGACACAAACTCTCTCTCAGCTCAGTAAATGCTCTCATGCATTCCTCATCCCTCATTATGGTATCTGAAACATCCTTATATGTCAATCTCTGCAGTGGCTTTGAAATGGCTGAAAATTTGGAATCCATTGGTGTCAATATCCTACCATTCCCAGAAACATCCTCAACTCTTTTTGTGAACTCGGTATGTTCATTTTCATTATTGCTGCTACACTTTCTCTTGAAATTCTCCTTGACCCTTTCTCAGTCAGATGTCCCAAATATTGCACCGCTTGCTGACAATATTACTTATAATAACTTAGCAGGAGACACCTTGTGACCATCATCTCCCAAGAAGTTCAACAATGCAATCCTATCATCTCTACAACCTTACTTTGTCTTTTATGCAATCAACAAATCATCAATGTACTGCACTATTGTCGATTGGTAAGGCACCAATGAATCCAGGTTCTTTTTCAAGATCTGATTAAAAATCAATGGTGATTCTGAAAATCCTTGAGAAATCCTACACCAGCAATAAACTCTGGTCAGAAATTTGAAACAAAAGAGATACTTGCTGTCCTCATGTAAAGGTACAGAAAAGAAAGCTTGACACAAATCTATTACGGTGAACCATTCTGCATCACACAGAATCTGAAACATTATCACTGCTGGATTTGGCACGACTGCACAACATTTTGCCACAATATCATTTATTTTCCTCAAGTCCTGCACTAGACGGATTTTCGTATTCGGCTTTCTCAAACCCATTATTGGGGAGTTACACGGGCTGCTCAACATTTCCTTCAAAACTCCCTGGTTCAAGAATTGTTACATCAAAGGTCCTATCCCTTCAATTATTTCATTTGTCATTGGATATTGTGCTGTCTGTGGAAACACTACATTTTCTTTCACTGCCACCTTGTCTCCTTTTATTAAACCAATGTCTTTGCCTGATAGATCCCAAACTTTTGGTTTAACTCTCTCCTGCAAATCAATCGGCAGATCTTTCTTTTTGAAAACTGGAGAAAAAAAATCAATATTGATCAAAGCAAACTCCCGTAAATTTGTCTTCTTCTCCTCATCAATCAACAAATCTCTTTCTTCATCACTGTTTGTCTCAGTTTTAATTCCCTTCGCTGAGCACCAAATTTAACAATTTATTTGGCACAGCAAATCTCTCCCCAACAATGATACTGGACTAGAATCACAAACCACAAAGCTATAATAATCTAATCTCTGAAATTTCCAATTTTTACAAGAACTGGTTCCGTAAGAGTATTAACCAAATGTTTTTTTGCAACTCCTACTATCTGCACTGTCCTTTCTGAAACTGGTATGTCTGGAACTTCTACAGTTCTTACTGTCGAACGTGTCACTCCTGTGTCAAACAGAAAAGTAACTTCATGACCATGTACTTCACCCATCACATAAGGACGCCTCTGATCCACATCTAATGATGCAGCCATCATACACTCATCCTCATCTGAACTATCCAACGACCAATCAGCTTTTATTTCATCCTCACTGTGTAAAGGAAACTGTTCTGCTGTTTTTACACTTTTCCTTTTATTTTGATCCGTGACCACTTGCGAAAGCATTACTTGTTGTTGTTCCATAGGGTTCTGTATCATCTGAACCTGTCTCGTATGTGTATTTGCTGTACAGGCACCATCAGCGCTTGTGGCTGCATTTGTTGCATTTGTGGAATTTGTACTTGTTGTACCTGATTTTGAACATTCTGTATTTGCTGCACTGGCTGTAAAGGCTGACAACCTTGCATATTATTCACATTATTTTGGAAATTGTGATTTTGACCTCCATTTCTAAGTCCTTTCATGCCCTGAAATGAATTGACACCATTTGTCTGCTGTACCATTCCTCCCTGATTTAACATTGGACACTGTCTTTTCCAATGTCCAATTAATCTGCAAATGTGACATGGTAACACCTTTCATCTTTGATGCTCATCTTTCATCACCACTGAACTCAGATCCACATTTTTATTAACCATCGGAAGCATCATACCACCTCGGCCTCTGCCTTGACCTTGACTCAGAAACAAAGCATTTCCCTGTGGTAGCTGTTGAAAATTTCCCTGCAATCTTGTTTGTGCAGCATTAATTTACATCACTATCGCTTTTCTTTCAACTTTCTCTGTTTCAACTCAATTTCATCACTACAGTAGCACATTGCAATACCTCATCAATCGCTTTTGCTTACCAGCAAATTAAATGATTTTTAATCGTCTGGCTTACTTCTGTCTTCAATCCTTCAACAAATCTAAACACCAAATGATTCATGCTCTCTTTCTCAATTGTTTCCACTCCATTGAATTGCTTGAACGCTTTCAACAATCTTTCTTAATACACATGAACTGTTTCCTTTCCTTCCTGCAATGTTCTACCTATGCATTGCCAAACACGGTCTTTGGGCGAAATTCTTGTTTTCAGAAACCCAATGACCTTATAGTAATGTTTCATTACTTCAGGAGACGGTGCACCTGTTTTTAAATCTCTTTTGCGGCTCACTTGTTGGCCAATCAACATTTCTCTTGCATTCAATTCATAAGTCAGCTGGAACCGCAATATCAAAAAGTGTATTCAAATCTTCCCACAAACACTTTGAAAGTTTCACAAATCTGTTGGTTTGCTGGTACCACTCCGTTTGGTTTCTCTCACAACCTTGATAGTCATTTGTAAAACGTATCTTATCGCTCCAATTCCAACGTAAATGTATAAAATTCCCTCTTGGTGTTTCTCGCATTGGCAATATTTTCACTGACTCTCATGCCTCTGTCACATTGTCTCTCTTTGGTCTTTTTCTTTTCTTAACCCATCTGTCTTCCCATTTGTCCAATGCATTCCAAATCTGTACTTTTTCAAGTAACTTTCTAAGATGTGTTCTCATCCCTGTAGATCTCATGTAAATAAAGTCCTCCTCCTCCAGGTTCAATCTGTAACTTCTTTTCAAATTTTTCATTTTTGACAAATCAATGTCATAATCATCTGCTACATCTTGTAGCTGCTGGTAAACTCTGTCTGTTCCTTTGGTAATCATTTTGCACAAATATCTTAACTGACCTTCAGTATAAGACTCAAGTTTGTCCAACCCCATGGTCCCTTCTAATTATTTACTCCCTTCCATGTTCAATCTCACTCTGTTTATTTTGTATTCCTCCTTGTCTTTATTATCCTGTGTTTTTGAATTACTCAGGTCTTCCAACCATTTTCTTTCCTGCGCTGACAAACCCTTCAATGAAACTCCATTTGCCTGTGCACCTGCTCCTTGTTCTTGTCCTGAGCTCACACATTGTTGTGGAGCCATTGTTCTCTGTCCCTGATTATTATAAAACAAAGTTCCAGAATTCTCAACAGGAGACAAGTCAATCAAAGAATTAGTCTCATTCAAACTCGGTCCTGTCTATTCTGCACATTTATTAATGAACTAACTCCACTATTATCTACATGAGTATATAATGGAGTTACCGGACCCATCTTAATAGGCACAGTTGTGGCATCTGAACTTGTTAAAGATCCAACTTTCTGCATCTGTCCTGCACTCATGCTCTGCATGTGTGGAATCTGTATTCAAACAGGCTCTCTTAAATTCATCCCTTGTTTACCTTGTGTCAACACTAAATTAGTAGTTGACCTCACAATTTGAGCATCCGACCATATTTCAGGGATCTTCATTTCGAATTGCTCTCTGTTACTCATTGAATCATTGAAACTGCTCTGCATCTGCACTCTCTCATTATCCAGAATGTTCCTTGACGACTCTAAAATTGATGGTGCAGTAGGAATTATATTACTACCTCCACTCACATTTGGTCCATTTTCAGTCCTTTGAGTTGCACTTGGTGGAGTATAGGTCTCTAAAATCTGAGTAATTATTTCATCCTCCTTCATCTCATCATCATCATTGAACATGACTCACTTGGAGTCTTTTAAATTTTGCTCCTTTGTCTCTGCTAAACCCTTTTCTGTTTCTTCTCATCTTTAGTTTCAGTCTCATCCTCCCTTGTTCTTGCTGAAAATAATCTAATTCCCTGTACTGTTTTTACTCTCCACCTTTTCTGCTCTTCATCCCATCTAGCTTCTGCTAATGACTTTTCTACTTTCCACTTTCCTCATTCTCTTTTCAAATGTCAAAGCCTGTTGCTGTTTCGCTACTAGCTCCCATATCGCTAAAGCTTCGTATTGTGCTGGTCTCGGTGAGGGTTTTAAACTGTACATCTTTGACCTCAAATTATCCAAAATTCTCAAATTAAACATACCATATTCTAGAAAAGCTAGACAACCTTCTTTCTTTGTAATTTTGATCCAATGCTTCAATCAAAGACATGCACCTGCACCCTTCTCCTCAAAAACAATGTATGTCTGAGTATTTGCAGGTGGACAAACCTCCCCTTCAAGTGCCAGAATATACTCATTACCTCTCAGCGTGCTTCTCAATTCTTTGAAAAACTTCATTTTCGACTGCAATTTATTCAAAACCTGACAATTTCGACAAAATTAATTAATCAACTCAATTGAATCAAAACAATTATAATCAATAATAAGGAAAACAACAATTAATCATGAAAAGTGACTACAATCCTACAATTCTCTTCAACCCCCCCACCTTCCAATTGCGTTGTTTCATTATCGGACCGATTGACGAATCCGTGACTGACTCTTTCCTACTCTCGACCAATCTCACTGCAGCACCAACTACGTCACACTAACACATTCACCTCTCCTCATCACACTCTCTGAGATGCTGACAAAGCCTATCATACTAATTTCTTTCACCACTCAAATGCAAAATCAACGCAATATTAATTTGCGAGCTAACTTAAACAAAACAAATTTGCTCATTTACTACGGGTAGGGTAACACAATCGCTTTAGAACCTTCCAAATGAACCTTTAGCTTTCGCCTACTCTTTTTCACAGTTCCCTCAATCGTGACTAAAATTCGATCCTCAAAGGGACTACTGGAAGAAAAACCTGTGCAGTTGCAGAGGAACATCTGATGCAGTGCAGTGGTGCATATTAAACCAGGGCAAGGGCAGATGCTGAGCCAAGGGAATGCCTAGAAGAATAGAAGGTAGAACCCCAGTTGAAAGCATTTGGAAGGAAGGCAGATGTGTCATCAAAGGGATGCCTGGAAGGAAGTGGCTTTGTTGAGGTGCTAGGAGTATTAGGTAGGTTCTGGAGCACTTCAGGAAAGGAGGACAAGTGCTGTTGCATTTACACAGGTGGAGTTCAAGGAGATTCAGAGATATACACCATTTACACCAGAAAATATAAAGAACAGATGCAGTGACAGGTACACTTATCCTTTATCCCTGCAATATTAAGGCTAGTCAAGCAAATCTATGTGGTACGGAGTTTGCGACTCAGTGCATATATGGTACCCAAACCCCATTCTATTTGAATGTAAAATTCTGGTGTCATACCTTGATGTTATTTTATCATTTGGAATGACAATGCTCAATTTTTTTTGCTGCCATAATGGGTGTGGTAGGTGGGGGTGTGGCCCCCACCTAGGTTCACAAGTCACATGAGTGGTTTGAAGCTAGCATTTTGTACCGCCTGTTGACTAAACGAGGGAGGTTAACCACCAAAACTACTGAATGTCAACTGACAGTAACCCTCTGCAGAGATATGAAAGCCAGCACCCTAGGACTTTAAGAGAGAACATGCTGTATGGGCCCTGAGATTCTTAGAAATTATACTGAGAGCCAGGCTCCACTAACAAACATCTAAACTGGCTGAGAAATCAGCTTGATAAGAGTTACCCAAAACCCTCAGTAAGTGGTGCAAGGACGAGACAATACAACAGCAACTGTGTGTCCTCTTAGAAACGCATGAAGAAGCAGAGCAAATCCATATCATGTGCAAAATCCCTTACACCTTCCCAGTACAAACCAAATTTAAGAGAGCCATAAACATGAACTCGAAAAAAGAAAATAATAATCACTCTATGATAAACGTTTGTTTGCATTTGACAGGGATCATAGTAGCAGAGGTGTTTTGCTTTCTTTCTCTTATCTTATGACCGAGTTGACAAAACGTCTCTGTAATGCACTTCTTAGTTTAAAGGAGACATTTATTATTATTATTACTTCACCACGAGGTTCCTGAAAGACTTGATTAGTAGGTTGGAAACACACATTTAAAAGTAGTCGCAGCAATGAAAGCAAAATATATCAAAGTACTTCTCAATTGCAATGTACACAGAAAATACATGTGATTATATTATAGCATAACTTCAAAGCAAAGCATAAAGGTCAAAATTGCATCACCGTAGGGCCTATCACTGCTTATCATCTTTCTCCTATCTTCAAGTTGATGACTCCGGTTCAATTGCGAGAAAGAGACTTTCCACCCAAACTGGAGCCAGGCAGCTGACATCCGCTCCTGACTGAAGTCCTGAAAGATCCCTCTCTGCTGCTGCCCAGGTCCACTGTTACCCCTTCCTCTCAGACTCGGGAAATAAAACAAGCCATTGGAGATCGGCCAGATCTCCTAGACCTCTCCTCTTCCCAAGGCTGAACAGAAAGGAAAACACCAAATATACGCTCTCTTATCATGTTAGGGTTCGTGTGAATTCAATACGAAAAACACAGCTTGGTCAACTATGTGGAAAAACACAGCTTGGAAAAACACAGCTCATCTGCGATGTCTCAACTGCAATGTCTAACTCCACGTTAAATCCAATAGGCAGCTAAACTGAATACCAAATGTAATGTCTAATGCCATGTTAAAGCCAATAGGCAGCTAAACTGAATACAGAATGTAATGTCTAATGCCACGTTAAAGCCAATAGGCAGCTAAACTGAATACAGAATGTAATGTGCTCCTGATGAACCTTGAACAACTAATATGTGCAGTGGTGAAACACAAGGTCATTGGTCAGATACAATTAATAGCATAACATCTCCACCCTATGACCAATGAATTTTATTTACATACCTCTTATTTCAAACAACAACAAAAAACTAAAACAACAACACAAAAAAAATACATTATAAGCAAATCAGATTTGAATGATAAAAGTCATCACTGTAAAGCAATGGAAGTTAATCAACATATTGATCTCATAACCTTTCAAATCAGATACACCTACAATGAAAAGACTGAAGCTTATATACTCTGATTGGGACAATAACTGATTGAACAGTGTCTCTAAAACAGCAAGTTGATGTAGCATGAGTTCTACTCATGTAAAGGCACACGGTCCACCTGAAAGGTTTGCTGGAATGTAAGCGAAAGTCAGAGTTCCACACGTAAAACACAGACAGTTAACTGGCAAGGTTGTTTAGTTCCAGTGGAAGAATGTAATCAAACAGGTTGACAAACTTTATATTGATCCCATGTAGAACTTGAACTGAAGGCGCCAGTTGGGTGAAATGGATCCATGGAGTTTGTACTTTAATCAATCAGGTTCAGGTTGGGGGGGCGGTCCCTCCCCTGACCCCACACGCACACACTCGAAGGGAGACCACACAGCACACTCATGGTCAGTGGCGAGTCGTCGTAGGATCTGCAAAAGAAAAAAGTATGACTTTTCTTCCAAATAAAACAGCTTTATAGATTTCAGCATTATCTTTAAATAATTTGTTCTGGCTAATTTGATCACGTAAATTCTTATTTTCATGTTCTAACTGCCTACATCTCTCAAGCATTTTTCTGTAAGAAGACTCCCAGACTGTCGACTAACGCCAAAATGGTTTGCTTTCCTTCTCTAATCTTATGACAGAGCTTACAAAACTTCTCTGGAATGCACTTCTTAGTTTAAAGAAGACAGTTATTATTATTATTACTTCACCACGAGGTTCCTGAAAGACAAGATTAGTAGGTTGGAAACACACGTTTAAAAGTAGTCACAGCAATGAAAGTAAAATATATCAAAGTACTTCTCAATTACAATGTACACAGCAAAAACATGTGATTATATTATAGCATAACTTCAAAGCAAAGCATAAAAGTCAACATTGCATCACCGTAGGGCCTATCACTGCTTGTCATCTTTCTCCTATCTTCAAGTTGATGACTCTGGTTCAACTGCGAGAAAGAGACTTTCCACCCAAACGGGAGCCAGGCAGCTGACGTCCGCTCCTGACTGAAGTCCTGAAAGATCTCTCCCTGCTGCTGCCCAGGGCCAATGTTACCCCTTCCTCTCAGACTCGGGAAATAAAACAAGCCATTGGAGATTGGCCAGATCTCCTAGACCTCTCCTCTTCCCAAGGCTGAGCAGAAAGGAAAACACCAAATATACGCTCTCTTATCACGTTAGGGTTCGTGTGAATTCAATACGAAAAACACAGCTTGGTCAACCATGTGGAAAAACACAGCTTGGAAAAACACAGCTCATCTGCAATGTCTCAACTGCAATGTCTAACTCCACGTTAAAGCCAATAGGCAGCTAAACTGAATGCCAAATGTAATGTCTAATGCCATGTTAAAGCCAATAGGCAGCTAAACTGAATCCAGAATGTAATGTCTAATGCCATATTAAAGCCAATAGGCAGCTAAATTGAATACAGAATGTAATGTCAAATGCCATGTTAAAGCAAATAGGCAGCTAAACTAAATACAGAATGTAATGTGCTCCTGATGAACCTTGAACAACTAATATGTGCAGTGGTGAAACACAAAGTCATTGGTCAAACACAATTAATAGCATAACATCTTCACCCTATGACCAATTAAGTTTGTTTACATACCTCTTATTTCAAACAACAACAAAAAACAAAAACAACAACACAAAGGGGGTGATTCTAAGTTCGGCGGGCGGCGGAGGCCGCCCACCAGACTTCCCCCACCAAAATACCGCTCCGCGGTCGAAAGACCGCTGAGGGTATTTTGGGATTTGCCCTGGGCTGGCGGGCGGCCGCCAAAAGGCCGCCCGCCAGCCCAGGGCAAATCAACCTTCCCACGAGGACGCCGGCTCAGAATTGAGCCGGCGTAGTGGGAAGGTGCGACGGGTGCAGTGGCACCCGTCGCGTATTTCAGTGTCTGCAAAGCAGACACTGAAATACTTTGTGGGGCCCTCTTACGGGGGCCCCTGCAGTGCCCATGCCATTGGCATGGGCACTGCAGGGGCCCCCAGGGGCCCCGCGGCACCCCCTACCGCCATCCTGTTCCTGGCGGGAGACCCGCCAGGAACAGGATGGCGGTAGGGGGTGTCAGAATCCCCATGGCGGCGGAGCGCGCTCCGCCGCCATGGAGGATTCTGCAGGGCAGCGGGAAACCGGCGGGAGACCGCCGGTTTCCCGCATCTGACCGCGGCCGAACCGCCGCGGTCAGAATGCCCTGCGGGGCAGCGCCGGTCTGTCGGCGGTGCTCCTGCCGACCCTGGCTGACCCCCAAAATCTTTTTATAAGCAAATCAGATTTGAATGATAAAAGTAATCACTGTAAAGAAATGGAAGTGGATCAACATATTGATCTCATAACCTTTCAAATCATATACACCTACAATGAAAATACTGAAGCTTATATACTCTGATTGTGACAATAACTGATTGAACAGTGTCTCTAAAACAGCAAGTTGATGTAGCATGAGTTCTACTCATGTAAAGGCACATGGTCCACCTGAAAGGTTTGCTGGAATGTAAGCGAAAGTCAGCGTTCCACAAGAAAAACACAGACAGTTAACTGGCAAGGTTGCTTAGTTCCAGTGGAAGAATGTAATCAAACAAGTTGACAAACTTTATATTGATCCCAAGTAGAACTTGAACTGAAGGCGCCAGTTGCGTGAAATGGATCCATGGAGTTTGTACTTTAATCAATCAGGTTCAGGTTGGGGGTGGCGGTCCCTCCCCTGACCCCACACGCACACACTCGAAGGGAGACCACACAGCACACTCATGGTCAGTGGCGAGTCGTCGTAGGATCTGCAAAAGAAAAAAGTATGACTTTTCTTCCAAATAACATTTGTCATCTGAAATGTGCCCTTCTTCTTCCTTTCCTTGTTTTATAATCAGCAGGACGTTTTTGGGGCTCTTTGTTATAATTTCTGCTGGTTCTGGAGGGTCATTTGGGGATTCAACCCACACCTTAGCACTGAGGTTTTTATCTGTTGCACCACAGCTTCCCTTTCCTTGCACTGTCAGAAGGGCTGGGGCAGACTCCTTCTTTACCAAACCTCCATTCACTGCACTTATGACAAGTTGGGCAATTCTGTCTCCAGTCTGTATGAATGAATCAGATTCTCTTCTAGTTATCAGAATAACTTTGATTTCGACTTGGTAATCTGCAGCAATCACTCCCCCTGAAACCTGATCAATTTGCCATAACTGTCCTGGTAACTTTCCTCTCCCCAACTGATCTTTGACTGTTTGTGGGACAGATCTCTGTTGTGTGTGCTGACAAATAGGACATTTCAAAATCTCAGTTTTTATCAAATCTAGGGGAATGTGTGTCCCTCTAATCTCTGCCCACCTGTAAGTGGCTTTTTCTCCCAGATGTCCACATTTCTGGTGCACCCACTTAGCCATCCCCACTATGTCAGAATTCTCGGTGGACACTTCTGTCTCTGAATTTTTCTCTTTAACATCTGCAAGGGAATTGAACCAGTTATGTGCCAGCCATGTGGAAAACCAAACGGCTAATCCATTGGCAGTGAACCAAGAATCAGTGTAAAAATGGCACGTCTCAAGCAGCTCTTGCTTTAAAATCTCACACACATTGTACAACTCTGCATATTGGTTACTTTTTCCTTCTCCTGTGTTAGACAACAACTTTTCAATAACTGAATTGTATGACACTGCTTTCCATTGTCTTTTAGTACTCATGCATTTCAATGAATCATTAGTCAAACAAACACGCTTTCTATCCTCAGGGGACAAGAATTTAAATGGTGCACTCAATTTCACTAGGGACTCTTTTACCTGTGGCACTCCCTGCACCCTCTCCTCATCCTGTAAAGGGGCTTGTGACACATGTTCATGTAGGGCTGCAGTAACTCGAGCCCTGTTTTGTATGTACCAGATCCAGTGTATGATACTGGCCTCTTGTGCCTGTCCTATTCCGTGAGATTTAGGTGAACTCATCATCCACTGCATGCTTGATATTTCAGGTTTCAGAATTACATTATCATTTAAAGTCATTTGCTCAGTATTCACTAGAGCCCAATAACAAGTCAAAAGCTGTTTTTCAAAAGGAGTACAGTGTTCCACAAAGTCAGATAATTTTCTAATCCAAAGTTCCAGGGGCACTCTTGTCCTCCCTTGTTCCTGATTTACATGTAAATCAGTGTTTCCCTCTTGCACTGCGAAACTCAATGTCTCTTGCTTAGTGCAAATAGTGAGAGACTCTAAAATATTTTGTTTTACCTGTGACAACATCTGTTTATTTTCTGGATTCCACTGAATACCCAGAAACTGCACATTTTGCGACAGTACTGCTGCCTTGTCTGAATTAATTTTAAACATCATACTTTGCAAAAGCGGTCTGAAAATACCATTCTCAACTTTGTTCTCAGTGTAATCTGTTAAGGAATGCACTTCAACTGCCAACAACCGCGGTCTGCTCTGCAGATCTATGCTCTGTTCAAGAGGCACACTCAGGCCCCCACCTTTTTTAACCTCCTCATTACTAGAATGGAAAAAGCCAGATTCTTCTAAAACAGCTTTATAGATTTCAGCATTATCTTGCAATAATTTGTTCGGGCTAATTTGCTCACCTAAATTCTTATTTTCATGTTCTAACTGCCTACATCTCTCATGCATTTTTCTGTAAGCAGACTCCCGGACTGTTGACTAACGCCAAAATGTTTTGCTTTCCTTCTCTTATCTTATGACCGAGCTTACAAAACTTCTGTGGAATGCACTTCTTAGATTAAAGAAGACATTTATTATTATTATTACTTCACCATGAGGTTGGCCAGATCTCCTAGACCTCTCCTCTTCCCAAGGCTGAGCAGAAAGGAAAACACCAAATATACGCTCTCTTATCTTGTTAGGATTCGTGTGAATTCAATACGAAAAACACAGCTTGATCAACCATGTGGAAAAACACAGCTTGGAAAAACACAGTCAATGTCTCAACTGCAATGTCTAACTCCACGTTAAAGCCAATAGGCAGCTAAACTGAACACCAAATGTAATGTCTAATGTCATGTTAAAGACAATAGTCAGCTAAACTGAATCCAGAATGTAATGTCTAATGCCATGTTAAAACCAATAGGCAGCTAAACTGAATACAGAATGTAGGGCCAGATGTAGCAAAGTCCCAAATTGCAACTTGCAATTTGCGAGTCCCTGCGACTCGCAAATTGCAAGTCGCAATTTGGGATGCAGAAAGGTGTCTCAGACACCTTCTGCTACTCGCAATGGGGTCGCAAAGACCCACCTCATTAATATTAATGAGGTGGGTCGCAATTTGCGACCCCATTGTGAGTTTGGGCACTCACGGGGATGGTGGCCTGCTGGAGACAGCAGACCACCATGTCCGTGACTGCTTTTAAATAAAGCAGTTTTTTTTTTTCAAAGTGCAACCCGTTTTCCTTAAAGGAAAACGAGCTGCACAGTGAAAAAAAAAACGAAACCTTTAGTTTCGGTATTTTTCAGGGCAGGTAGTGGTCCATTGGACCACTGCCTGCCCTGAAAAATTATTTTTATGGCCAGACACAAAGGGGAAGGGGTCCCATGGGGACCCCTTCCCGTTTGCGCCTGGGTTACCATCCACTTCAAGTGGATGGTAACTGCGCCTTCATTTGCGACCGCGATTTGAGTCGCTAATAGGAAGGGAACACCCCTTCCTATTAGCGAGTCGGAAATGCATTTTGCGAGTCAGGTCCGACTCGCAGAATGCACTTCTGCATAGGAAAAAGCGATTTGCAACTCGCAAACGGCAGTTTTTGCTGTTTGCGACTTGCAAATCCTTTCCTACATCTGGCCCGTAATGTCTAATGCCATGGTAAAGCAAATAGGCAGCTAAACTGAATGCAGAATGTAATGTGCTCCTGATGAACATTGAACAACTAATATGCGCAGTGGTGAAACACAAAGTCATGGGTCAAACACAATTAATAGCATAACAAGAGGCTTGTTAGTCCTTACAAGACCTTGACATATCAGACAAGAGTCACAACTGTTAGCACGCCTGGTCCTTAGTAGGTAAACTTAGAAGTGAACGCGTATAGGTCGATGAACCTTTTGAATTGCATGGAGTATCCTAGTCATGCAGTGACTACTGAATCGATAGCTAACATCAATAATCAAGAAACATTCTATGGAAAACAGCTTTAAACCATCTTACTCATGAATAACCAAAACTCAGTAATGAGTTAAACAATTTTATTTCCCTATTGATTACGATTCTAAAGCATCCGTTAGTTCAGTCTTTATTCAATCCACTTAATTTATTAGTACATTAATAGAAAACATCATAACTTGAAAGAAACACATGCACAATGCAATTCCATAAAGTAAGTATACCAGCGTTAATAGTGAAGATCAGAAAATGTTTGTTAGTCATTTGTCACTGTCAACGTCAACACATAATCGTATCAAATTGTCTTCATCATCTCCTGTCTGCTGGTAAATTGCAGAAAATTGTAGCTAAGCAACTTGAACTTCAAGCGGGTCAAGGCTATAGTGGCTTCCAGTCCTTTGCAAAGCGTTCAGTATTTTAGTTTTCAAGTACGCGAGGCCCAGGGAAACTAGGCCTTTAGTCCAGCTAACTTAACACTACAAATGTATGTAAAATATAGGTTATACATCTCATTATGATACATTATTACATTTTTCTCATATATTTTCATTATTTCATACAATTTCAGTCATTTTAGTACACATGGTGAACATACCCCGAGGGCACATTTTCAAACATGCACATAATTTCTCTACAGTCAATTTTTCTATGCAATTTCTCATTAGTAATTACATGTGGATCATTAATAATTTTCTTATTTAGCATATCTGCTTCAACAGTCCCTCCTCTGATGACTAAACATGTCATCACATCTTCCTTTATCATCATTTTACAATTCTGTCTCTGTTGTACTTTGTTGTCTTTTTGAGTTTTCTCTATGGATTCTTCTCCTAGGTTGTTCTTCCCTCTTCTGATTATTTTGAGACCCTTAATTTTATTTCCCCCATAATTTACATGTACCCAATAATCCTAGTATAGAAACAATCACAATTAATATTCCCTGTACAATTTTCCATAACACCCCATTCCAAATGTGACTAAACCAATTGCCTACGGAAGCAAATCCATTTCCAACTTTTTCCCAAACCCCTGGCTCCTTCAATTCCTTCAAATCCTTGCTCGAATTAGTTAAGTTAGTAAGTAAGGGGGTGATTCTAACCCTGGCGGTCGGAGTTAAAGCGGCGGCCAACCCGCCAACAGGCTGGCGGTAAAAAAAATGGGATTCTGAGCCTGGCGGGAACCGCCAACACAGACAGCCACCTTAACACTCCGACCGCCACGGCGGTACAAACAAACAGCGCGGCGGTCACCGCCAACAGACAGGCGGCAGACAATGTACCGCCCACACTATTCCAACTCACCAATACGCCACCTTTTCCGGGGCGGGAGCACCGCCGATAAAAACACGGCGGAAACAGACTACGGACGGGAAAACGCTCACCACTACGCACTCCAGGAGGAAGGAGGACAGCATGGAACCCGAATTAAACATCCTACCTGCTCTCATCTACCTTCTCATCTACCACGAGTACGAAGTCCGGCGCAGACGACAACGGTGAGTACTGCACCTACGACACACGGGAGGGGGAGGACGAAATGTTACGGGCACACACATATGCGACCCCCCCCCCCAACTATGTACTCACCAATGCAGAGCACCAAGTCACAGTGACACCACCCAAACACCCCTGAAAAATGCTAGGACATAATCATATTTGGAATAAATATTTATGTACCAAAAAGCTCCAGAAAATTATCGTACAACCATGAAAGATATTCACAACAAAACTAATGACATACACATCAGTGTATAACTGAAGTACCAAGTCCTGCACATCCTACGAATTCAGCATGTCCGTGGGCCAAAGTCTTGAGAAATAAGGGCAAAGCCCACACAGGAGACCTGAGTCCTTTGGAGAGAACACTGCAGGGGCATCAGATGTAAAAACTACAGGCACCTCAGGGGGAAGGGAAGGGGGGGGCACCACAGCCACATGAGTCCACGACGCCAGATCCACGAGGAGCCACCATGCCCACTGGACCATCCTGGGGAGTGCAAAGCCACAGTCTCTCAATGTCTCTACAGTGGGTGGGCTGCCCACTGGACCATCCTGGGGAGTGCAAAGCCACAGTCTCTCAATGTCTCTACAGTGGGTGGGCTGCCCACTGGACCATCCTGGGGAGTGCAAAGATACAGTCTCTCAATGTCTCTTCAGTGGGTGGGCTGCCCACTGGACCATCCTGGGGAGTGCAAAGCCACAGTCCATCAGGTGGATGACAGTCTCCACTGGTCAAGGAGGAGGCATGGTGGGCACAGTGAACCATAAACGGTGCTTGAGACGGCGGTGCCCAGCGGAGCGGTGCTTGAGAGGAAGGGCCCAGCGGAGCGGTGCTTGAGACGCCGGTGCCCAGCGGAGCGGTGCTTGAGAGGAAGGGCCCAGCGGAGCGGTGCTTGAGACGGCGGTGCCCAGCGGAGCGGTGCTTGAGAGGAAGGGCCCAGCGGAGCGGTGCTTGAGAGGAAGGGCCCAGCGGAGCGGTGCTTGAGAGGAAGGGCCCAGCGGAGCGGTGCTTGAGACGGCGGTGCCCAGCGTAGCGGTGCTTGAGACGGCGGTGCCCAGCGTAGCGGTGCTTGAGAGGAAGGGCCCAGCGGAGCGGTGCTTGAGACGGCGGTGCCCAGCGGAGCGGTGCTTGAGACGGCGGTGCCCAGCGTAGCGGTGCTTGAGAGGAAGGGCCCAGCGGAGCGGTGCTTGAGAGGAAGGGCCCAGCGGAGCGGTGCTTGAGACGGCGGTGCCCAGCGGAGCGGTGCTTGAGACGGCGGTGCCCAGCGGAGCGGTGCTTGAGAGGAATGGCCCAGCGGAGCGGTGCTTGAGATGGCGGGGCCCTGTTCAGCGGTGCTCTTCTCCACGGCGGGGCCCTGTTCAGCGGTGCTCTTCTCCACGGCGGGCCCTGTTCAGCGGTGCTCTTCTGCACCGCGGGCCCTGTTCAGCAGTGCCTATCTCCACGGCGGGCCCTGTTCAGCGGTGCTCTTCTGCACCGCGGGCCCTGTTCAGCGGTGCTCTACTCCACGGCGGGCCCTGTTCAGCGGTGCCTATCTCCACGGCGGGCCCTGTTCAGCGGTGCTCTTCTGCACCGCGGGCCCTGTTCAGCGGTGCTCTACTCCACGGCGGGCCCTGTTCAGCGGTGCCTATCTCCACGGCGGGCCCTGTTCAGCGGTGCTCTTCTGCACCGCGGGCCCTGTTCAGCGGTGCTCTTCTCCACGGCGGGGCCCTGTTCAGCGGTGCCTATCTCCACGGCGGGCCCTGTTCAGCGGTGCTCTTCTGCACCGCGGGCCCTGTTCAGCGGTGCTCTACTCCACGGCGGGCCCTGTTCAGCTGTGCTCTACTCCACGGCGGGCCCTGTTCAGCGGTGCTCTTCTGCACCGCGGGCCCTGTTCAGCGGTGCTCTACTCCACGGCGGGCCCTGTTCAGCGGTGCTCTACTCCACGGCGGGCTCTGTTCAGCGGTGCTCTTCTGCACCGCGGGCCCTGTTCAGCGGTGCTCATCCAGCAGGTCAAGGGAGCCAGACCTGGCCTGGACTCCCTGCTCAGTCGCCCTCGGACCGTGACGTTTCTGGACCCTTCGGGGACAGACTCCTGGCCTCCTTAGTGTCCTCCTTCCCAGCTGGGATGTGGCATGTGGGGTCCACCTTCTCCGCGCTCCTGCTGCCCTTCCGCTCCTTTGATGGGGCTCTCGGGCCCTTGCCTCCCCTAGATGGTGTGGGTGGTGAAGTGGCCGCACATTGCTCCTTGGGGGCAGCCCTGTCGGTCCTCGCACGGCGGCCCTTGTTTTTGCGGGTCCTCTTGCGGGGGGGGCTGGACGTGTCCTTGCTGCTGATCGATGTGTCACTGCTGGCAAAGGGTGGGCTCCAGAACCCAGGCACAACAGTGACACCCGAAGCTGGGCTGGTGGTGGCTGCGGTGCTCTTGGGACTCTTTGAAGATGGATGGGGGAGCTCATCGGGGGGAAAGAGGTTAAGGTTAGCCAGGAAAAGTTTTTTAGGGCCAAGGTAAAGGGTAGGAGAAGTGGAGATGGAAGTGGAGGTAGAGGAGGTGGTTGTAGGAGAGTCAGGTGTGCTGTCATTGAGTGAAGGTGCTGGTGCTGTAGGCTGTCGTGAGGTGGATGGCTGTTGGGTGGGTGTCTGCCTGCGTTTGTGTGTCTTGGAAGAGGGGGTGACAGACACAGTGGGAGAGGACACAGGGGACGTGTAAATGGCAGTGGGGGTGGTGACTGCACGAGTGTGGACTGTCCTGGAGGGTGAGGTGGTGATGGAAGCACTGGCTGATGTTGGGGTGCATGCAGGTGTGAGTGTAGACGTCACAGGGAGGGAGGAGGGAGACGAGGAGGAGGGGGACACAGGGGTGGCAGTGGCTGTTGGCATGTCTGCATCTGGGTGTTGCTTGGGTGAGTGTTTGTGGGATCTGTGGTGCTTGTGTTTGGATGAGCTGCTCTTGGGTGTTGAGGTGTGTGCAGGCTGGTCTGATGGTGTGGATGGGATAGGCTGATGAACAGGAGACAGAGAAAGGCTGGAGGCAGTAAGAAGAGGGAGGCTGGAAACAGGGACAATGGCTGCCGTCAGTGCTGAGGCCAGAGCAGTGAACGCTCGTTGATGGGCAGCCTGACCCGAATGAATGCCCTCCAGGTACGCATTGCTCTGTTGCACCTCCCTTTGCACACCCTGGATGGCATTCAAAAGGGTCGTCTGCCCAACAATGAGCGTCCTTACCAGGTCAATGAGCTCCGCACTGAGGGCAGCAGGGGCAACAGGGGCAGGGGCTGAGGTGTCTGGGGCGAAGGAGACGCGCGCCTTCCTGGGCGAACCGGCACGGAGCGAAGACTGAGGGGCTGCTGGGAGGGCGGGGCTGGTGCGCTGGGTGGCGGCTGTACCTGTAGAGGCGGGGGGCACGGATGTTGCCGCCACCCCTAGGGAGCTCCCATCCGAGGACGTGTCGCTTTCGCTGCTCTCACCAGCGGTCCCCGTCGTGGTGCTCCCCTCGCCCTCCGGATCACTGGTGCCCTCGGTGTCTGTTCCTGGGCCCACCGGGGCCTTGTGTCCTGCAGCTCCCTCGTGCTCCGATGCCAAATCTCCTCCGCCTGATGATGCTAATGCACACATGCACAAGAAGATGAAGAGAAAGGGTGGGGGGAGAAAAAAGAAGACCAGGTTGAGTGCATGCAATGTCAACACCGTTGGCGGAGAGGACAGACACAGGTGCCTAATGCACTAAGCCGCGCATTCGGGGTACACTACTCAGTACTACTGACTAAGACAACAGGCCAAGAGACGTCAAACGCGCACATGGGAGATGCTGGACCTTCAATGGCTGTACTTGTCACCCTACCGAGGTGGGGGCCGAGGGCACAGGGCCATGCCTAAGGCAGAGGACTACACTACAGAAAGCGCCCTGGCCTAATGTCACCCACAGCCCTCCTCCCCCACCCAGACGCCTCCACTGCGCAGAAAGATAGGAGAATGTGCTGATACTCACCCCCTTGTGTCTGCTGTGATGTCTTAAAGCGCCCATACAATTCAGGGTAGGCCACCGCCAGGATCCGGGACATCAGGGGGGTCATGGTGCGACTGGCACCCCTCCTAGGTTGGGAGGCCATCCCCAGCAGTGTTTCTGCGGTCTTCCTTGTTCCGTGGCGGATGTCCTCCCACCTCTTGCGGCAGTGGGTGCCCCGTCTGTTGTGGACCCCCAAGTTCCGGACTTCCTTGGCGATGGCACGCCAAATCTCGATCTTCTGATGGGCGCTGACCTATTTGACATGTACAGGGTGGAAAGGAGGAAATCATGAATGACCTGCATGTTAGATGTGATTGGCCCCCCCCACCAACTTTGCCATATGGCACATGCTCTCATCTGTCGGGCGTTGCACTCCTCATTCGCCCCCCACCCCACCAACTTACATCCACCCCAATCCACACAGGCATAGCCCATTCCATGTGCATCCGATGTACTCACTTGTTGGTCTGGAGGACCGTAGAGAAGCGCATACTGGGGGAGGACCCCATCCACGAGCTTCTCCAACTCTTCAGACGTGAAGGCAGGGGCCCTTTCCCCAGTCGCAGCAGCCATTGTATCTTCCAGACCGAGGTCACAGCAGCACTTGCAGTATAGGTGCTCTCCTGTGGATGATCAGGTCTCGAGTGATTAAGCAGATAGAAAATGGCGGTCACGCCCGCGGCGGTGCGTACCGCGGCGGTGCGTACCGCGACCGCCGGCGCACTTCGTCATTGGCTCCTGAAACCCATAGGCTTCAATGTTAACCAATGCGGCTTTGCGCCGCGGTCTTCGACCGCCTACCGCCACGGTGTGCCCCGCCAGCGCATTGACCTCACATTCCATTGTCCCACTTCACAGGTCAGGCAGCCGCCATTTCAAGGGCCTACATGGCTTAATTTTGACTGCGACACACAGGCCTAGGCCTTGCATTGCCACACATACACGCCTTTCAACCCATTGCCATTCTTTTACTGTGCAAGCTGTCTGTACGTACCTGTGGTTTGGCTGACTCTGTGCTCCATGTTGTCCTTCCTAGGCACCGTCCGCTGGGACTTGCGATGAGAAGGAGGAATCCTCGCGTGTACCGACCGCTGGTGGACCTGTCGACAATGGAAGAACGCCATATAATACTTCGATACAGACTTGACCGTGCCACTATCCATGAACTGTGTGCCCAGCTGGAGCCAGCCCTGATGTCCCCCATCTGCCAACCCACAGGGATTCCCCCTCTGGTGCAGGTTTTGTCAGTCCTCCATTTTTTGGCCAGTGGGTCATTCCAGACCACAGTGGCCATGTCATCTGGAATGTCTCAGCCTATGTTTTCTAAGATTTTGAGCAGAGTGTTGTCTGCCCTGATGAAACTCATGCGGAGCTACATCATTTTCCCAGAGGAGGGTGACTTGCCTACAGTGAAGGGTGATTTCTATGCCCTTGGACATATCCCCAACATCATTGGTGCCATTGATGGGACCCATGTGGCTTTGGTACCCCCAAAAGACGATGAGCAGGTGTACCGAAACAGAAAAAATTATCATTCGATGAATGTCCAGGTGGTCTGTTTGGCTGACCAGTACATCTCCCATGTAAATGCCAAGTTCCCAGGGTCAGTGCATGACGCGTATGTGATGCGAAATAGCAGCATCCCCTATGTGATGGAGCAGCTACAGAGACAACGTGTGTGGCTAATAGGTGACTCTGCTTACCCCAACCTGCCGTGGCTACTGACCCCAGTGAGGAATCCCCGGACAAGGGCAGAGGAACGCTACAATGAGGCCCATGGGCGTACTAGGAGGGTGATTGAGCGAACCTTTGGCCTCCTGAAGGCCAGGTTTAGGTGCCTGCATATGACAGGTGGATCCCTAATGTACTCACCAAAGAAGGTGTGCCATATCATCGTGGCGTGCTGTATGCTGCACAACCTGGCTTTGCGACGCCAGGTGCCTTTCCTGCAGGAGGATGGTCCAGATGGTGGTGTTGGAGAAGCCGTGGAGCCTGTGGAGAGTGAAGAGGAGGAAGACTCAGAGGACGACACAGACAATAGGGACAGAGTGATACAACAGTATTTCCAGTAACACCCAGGTAAGAATCACCCACGCCATTTCACAATTGCTTCTAGCCTCCTGCATCTGTACTTTCTGTAGTTCCCACCAGATATTTTTGGGTAATTTTTGATTTTCCCTTCCCTTCTCAGTGCTGTATGACGCAGTGCCTGACTTCTGCTTGGTTTGCCCATGAACTACAGCGTATTGACATTGGTATGTTGTCATCACTAATTGACAGAACAGATATTGAACAGTAATATGTAATACATTTGCTAATAATACAGCATGACTCCAAACTGATTTGTGTGCAATATGTGATTTATTTACAGGGCTAGATATTGGTACATGTGATTCTAAGGGTGATGGGTGGGGGTGGAGTAATGTCCATGGCAGAGTCCAGTTCTCAGTCTCACAGGTGCATTGTCCTTTTGCCTGTGGAAGGATGGAGCAGAGGCAGTTCATGGTTGGACAGGGTGGCAATGTGGGACAGTGGGAAGAGTTCAGGGGGTATGTCCTGCTGGCGGGGGTCTTGACATCCTACTCTGTCTTTTTTTTGGATCTCAGGCTCCTCTTACGGGGTGGTTGTTCTTCAGCAGGAGGTGGGGTTCTGGTGGCCTGCCGTGGTGTTGGGGCCTCCTGTCCACTAGCGCCGGCGGAGGTGGTAGGCTGTTCCTGGTCCGGGCTAGTGACAGGGGCCCTGTGTGGTGCCACATGGTCCCGCAACGCGTCTTCTATCCTGTTGAGGGCCAGGACGATGGTCCCCATTGCGGTCCCGATGATTCTCAGCTCCTCCCTGAACCCCATGTAGCGTTCCTCCTGCTGTGCCTGGATCTCCGTGAACCTGGCCAGTACCGTCGCCATCGTCTCTTGGGAGTGGTGGTAGGCCCCCATGATGGTGGTGAGGGCCTCTTGGAGAGTGGGTTCCCTGGGCCTCTCCTCCCCCCCCTGTCGCACAGCAGCCCTCCGAGCTGCCAGGTTTCCCCCGGCCTCTGTCTCCTGGACGGTGTGCCCGCTCCCACTGCCCCCAGGTCCCTGTTGTTGTTGGGGTGTTGGGTTAGCCTGGGTGCCCTGTAGTGGCAGACACACCGCTGATTGACGTGTCCTAGAGACAGAGGCATGGGCCCGCTGGGTGGGAGCTGTGCTGGTGTTGGCAGAGGGGGTCGGGTCTGGTGTGGCCTGTGTCTGGGTGAGGGGAACCGACTGCTCAGAGGTCCCCGATGGTCCGGGCTGGTCATCAGGTTCAGTGTCGACAGAGCTGCTGTCCTCACTGTGGGCCTGTTCCGGGGGTGGGATGGACATTTCTGGACCCTCCTGGCTGGTGTTTTGGCGTTCGGGTCCTGCATGGGGTAAGAGAGTTTGGTTATTGTTTCTGTGTGTGCAATAGCGTGCGTGTTATGGGTGCCCTCGTCCCCCAGTGCAGGCATTCCCTTGAGGGAGGTGTTGTGAGGGTAGTTAGTGGGGGGGGGGTAAGTGCGGTGGTCATGCTTGGGTGATGGGTGTCCATGGATTGTGTTGGCATGCAGGAGTTGGTGTTGGGATGGGTGGGTTGTGCTGGTGAGACATTGTCAGGGAGGATGTGTGCTGGGGGGTTGGGGGTGAGGGTGGGGGTGTGGGTTGGCATGCTGGTGGGGTGGGGGGATCTAGTAGTTGAGATTGGACTTACCAGAGTCCATTCCTCCGGCTACTCCTGCGAGGCCCTGAGGATGCAGGATGTTGAAGACCTCTTGCTCCCATGATGTAAATTCGGGAGGGGTGGGTGGGGGTCCGCCGCCAGTCTTCTGGACCGCGATGTTGTGCCTGGAGACCATCGATCGGACCTTCCCCCGTAGGTCGTTCCATCGTTTGCGGATGTCCTCCCTTTTCCTGGGATGCTGTCCCACCGCGTTGACCCTGTCCACGATCCGCTGCCATAGCTCCGCCTTCCTAGCTATACTGGTGTGCTGCACCTGTGAGCCGAAAAGCTGGGGTTCCACTCTTAGGATTTCCTCCACCATGACCCGGAGTTCTTGGTCCGAAAAGCGTGGGTGCCTTTGTGGTGCCATGGGGTGGTGTGGGTGAGGTGTGGGGTGGTGTATGTGATGATGAGTATGTTGGTGTGTGGTGCTTTGTGCTACTATGTGGTGTGTGTGATGGTGTAGTGTGCCTCAGTGTGTATTGCTATGGATTGTCTGCTGTGTCTCTCTCTCCTTCTCTCAGTAATTGTGGTCGTAGGGGTTTGTGGGTGATGTGGGGGTGTGTTTTATAGTTGATTGATTGTGTGGGAGTGGGTTGTGTATGTGTATCAGGTGTGTGTATTTGTAATTGTCCAATGTGCCTGTGTTTTGGTGCTGTGTGTGTATTTTGACCGCGGCGGTGTGTACCGCCAATGGAATACCGCGTTGGAAAGCCCGCCGCGTTGATTCGTGGGTCGTAATGGCATGGGCGTTTTTCTGTTGGCGTGACGGTGGAGGTTTGGTCATCTCCAGTTTATCGCTGCCCGCTGATGTGGCGGCCTGCAGTGGAGGTCGGATTTTTGGAGGTTTGGCCGTTGTGGGTCAGAATGACCGTGGCGGCTTTCCGCGGCCGCGGCGGTGTTATGGCGGTCTTCTGACCGGCGGTAAGCGCCTTTTACCGCCGAGGTCAGAATGACCCCCTAAGTCTCTTATCTCCTTATCACTATTGGGTATATATGAACAACAATGCCCAGCGCTAATCATCCTACAGACTCCGCCGTCTTTTGATAAAAGTATGTCTAAAGCAAGCCTATTTTGAAGCGTCATAGCTCCATCCGCAGCTAATTCGGTATCTAACAGGACTATTACCCCTGTAAAATTTGTCAGCATGTTATCCACAATAGTAGACAACTTTCGTATCTTGATTGAATTCAAAATAACTCCTACATAAGGAATTACTGCACCAAAAATATCTCGCTCAATTGCAGAAGAGGCTTCTCTCCTCTGTCGCTCATGATGTAATTCAGTCACGTTCGGAAACTTCTTTAAATTGTCTATCTGATAAATTTTAGGGAAAACTATCCCCAAATAGCATGTCCTATACCATCCTCTAGTAAGATGGTGATAAGCACTAAGGGGGTCATTCTGACCCTGGCGGTAAAATCCGCCAGGGCCAACGACCGCGGGAGCACCGCCAACAGGCTGGCGGTGCTCCCTTGGGCATTCTGACCGCGGCGGTACAGCCGCGGTCAGAGACGGAAAACCGGCGGTGTACCGCTGGTTTTTCGCTGCCCTGGGGAATCCTCCATGGCGGCGCAGCTTGCTGCGCCACCATGGGGATTCCGACCGCCATCCTGTTCCTGGCGGTTTTGGCCGCCAGGCACAGGATGGCGGTATGGGGTGTCGTGGGGCCCCTGGGGGCCCCTGCAGTGCCCATGCCAATGGCATGGGCACTGCAGGGGCCCCCGTAACAGGGCCCCACCAAGATTTTCAGTGTCTGCCATGCAGACACTGAAAATCGCGACGGGTGCAACTGCACCCGTCGCACCCCTTCCACTCCGCCGGCTCCATTCGGAGCCGGCATCCTCATGGAAGGGTGTATCCCGCTGGGCTGGCGGGCGGCCTTCTGGCGGTCGCCCGCCAGCCCAGTGGGAAACCCAGAATACCCGCGGCGGTCTTTTGACCACGCAGCGGTATTCTGGCGGTTCCAGCCAGGCCGGCGGCTTCCGCCGCCGGCCGGGGTCAGAATGACCCCCTAAGTCCACAAATATAGTAGATTCCAGGAATTGCAGGTCCTGACCATTCAGCATAAAAGTCCATTTACTCGGAAACAAAAACACATGCCTACATTCACTCATTCCCACAAATAAAGTGTTAGTGCGTGATTTTGGCCTATATATACAAAGCTTCCCTACATGTAATGCATCGAAAGCTAATTTCCCTTGCGTTTTTATAGCAGTGTAAGCATAATCATTCTTATAGGTTCTCTTCTCTAATCCTATCTCTAACTTTTCCTTCAATACCTTCCTCCTGTCATCAGTATGCCCTATAAAGCTCTTTTCTAATGGGGTGAGTAAGCAGGTTAGATTATTTTTATGAGCATAAGTGGTGCCAAACGTTATTGTTGGCTCAAAGAAACCTCTAACTAATACTACATCATGTTCTTTAGCTACTTTACTCAAATATCTAATAATAGGAACAAAAGAAAACACTACGTCATAGTTAGAATGAAAATACTGAATATACTCTTGGTTAAAGAATCTTGTTAGTAGCAAACTACAGCTTATGCCATAGGTTAAAGGCAAACTATGGTATGTAACCCCTTCTTCCACAGAGGAAGGAATTTGTGTACACACAAGACAATTCCTTGCATCCATCGTCTCAACGTACTCGCTCAACAAACGATAGAATACATTAGAAGAAAGCTCTCCTTGAGCATTAGTATAGTCATGCAAGTATTTGTCATCTATCTTAAACTTTTCCAAAGCTGTTAGTGTAGTAGTCTCAGAAACAGAAGCAATAGTAACCTTCTTCATTTCATGAACAGACATTCCTACTGTCATTATTATAAACATTATTCCACACATAATTGCCACTCCAATACTCAAATACCTACAATATCTAATATTTTTAACGCGGTTATTTAACTCAGCCATGATCTGTAAAGAATCAGAAAGTAGAAATAACTCTTAGATAAAGTGCAACAGAAAAATAAAAAATGAAGAAAAATATTTATTTCTCACAGTTCAGTTTTACACGTAAGAACCCTTCCTCCTTTGTAGAAAAAAAAAATTGGTTAGCAGCTTGTCACATCCGGGTTTTCAATTGTCACATCAGGTTATCAATGTCTTTTCCGGTTTTATTTCACAGTCTCTTTTCAGATTCATCTAGATCAGCTCAACAACTCAGTCTACTGATCACCTTCAGGTTGCATCAAAGTACTGGTTCAGAACTTCTCTATCAAAACAAAAAGACATAAACTTGTTTTGCCATTCACTTGTTGCTGCATATGCCCACTCAGGACCTGTGTATCTTCAACTTACTACTGTCTTTCTTTTCAACCTTCGTTCTCCCCCTAGTTCTCCTTCACTCAGTTCTTCCTTTCTTGTAGTATCTTCTTCTTCTATCGTCTCATTTATGACCAATTTCTTCTTTTTCCCAATTCGCGATTCAGGCCAATTATCTATTTTTCTCGTTCCTTCTGTCAATATTCTCCTCAAGATTGGACTCTTTTCCTTTTCTTTCTCTATAGTGTTTTTTCTTGATGGACTTGCAATGGGTTCAGGAGGAGTCGGACCACTTTGACTTTGATCCATCTCAACTCTTTCTCCCTCTTGATCCGGCTCTTGCTCTGCTTGTTTTTTAACACCGTCTGCTTCTGGGAGAACCCCTGCTGTGCTCGGTTCTCCTGCTGTATCAGTTGAGTTAGACTCTTGCTCACCCTCCTGTATTTCTTCACTCTCGTCTCTTACTGGGGGATTGACTCATCTTCCATAAGCTCAGGATCAACTTCTGGTACAGCCTGCTCTTGTTCTGGTTCAGATATAGCCACTTGTTTTGCTGCTGTTGGTGCTCTCAACAACGCTTCTTCGTGTTCCTGTGCACTCACCACCCTCTTTGTATGGCTTGCATGTATCCAATTCGGCAGTCCTGCACACTTTACAGCTGTCGTAGTTGTTAGCACCACCTGGTAGGGACTTTTCCAACGCGGTTCTAAACAGGTCTTTCGAACTTGCTTTTTGATGACGACCCAATCTCCAGCTCTCAGATTGTGACCTGGGTCATGGATGGGTGGCAGGGTAACAGCCTGCGCCTGCTGAGAGAAAGAGCGAACCACATCAGCCAGACCTTTGCAGTAGCCCAACACCACATCATTTGTAATATTGACAAGTGAATTGGCTGGAATTGCTGGCAACCTCATTGCTCTGCCCATGAGGTTCTCATGGGGCGACAGTCCGTTTCTTTCTGTCAGGTATATTTCGCATTGACATCAGTACCAAAGGTAAAGCATCTGTCCATTTCAGATTAGTTGCGGCACACATCTTGGCAATTCTTGATTTCAATGTACCATTAATTTGTTCCAATAGTCCTGATGCTTCAGGGTGATAGCTGCAATGCAACTTCTGCTCAATGTTTAATGCTGCACAGAAGAGTTTGATAACTTCGTTATTGAAGTGTGTTCCCCTATATGATTCTAAAGAGATCCGAAATCTGAACTGTGGTATTAACTCTTTTCGCAACAGCTTTGCTACTGTAAGACTGTCATTTCTTAGTGTGGGGTATGCTTCAATCCAATGACTAAAGACACACACAATCACCAACACGTACTTCAAACCACAACACGCAGGCATCTCAATGAAATCCAACTGCATTCTGCTGAATGGTCCTCTTGCTCTTCCAATGTGGCTCAAATTTACCACTGTTCCTTTTCCCACATTTAGTTGCTGACAAATTACACATCGATGACACACTGCCTCTGCTGCCTGTCTGAATTTTGGATTGAACCAATCAACTTTGAACAACCTGACCATGGCATCCTTCCCAATATGTGCCTGCCCATGATAATAACGGGCCATCTGAGTTAACAAACTATTTGGCAACACCATCTGACCCTCCTCAGAAACTCAAATTTCATCAGATCTTTGAATACACTTTCACTTGATCCAAAGTCGTTTCTCTTCTTTGTCCGCATTCTCCTGTAATGTTTTCAATTCTTCAAGTGTGTCAATCACTTTTAAGGCAAACCTTGTGCAATTATTCTCTTCCTCAGGTATCAATTCCCACTTGTCTTTAAACGATATACAGTTCAATGCACAAAATCTTGCAACTTGATCTGCATATCCATTTCCCAATGAAATGTAATCATGTCTCTTTTGATGTGCACTGCATTTTACTACAGTAATTTCTTCAGGTAACTGTATTGAATACAACAGCTCTTTTATTCAGTCACCATTTATCACTGTTGTTCCAGTAGAGGTCATACAACCTTGTTTCGACCACAACTGGCCAAAATCATGAACGATTCCAAATCCATATTGACTGTCAGTATAGATTGTTACTCTTAATCTTGCTGAAACATAGCATGCTCTAGTAAGTGCTACTAATTCTGCTACTTGTGCAGAATATACACCTGGAAGCCATGAAGCTTCTAATTTGCCTGTAATTGTGCATATACTACATATCCTGCTCTCAATGTCCCTGTTCCATCTCTGAGACACGAACCATCAACAAAGAAAATGTGGTCATTTTCTTCCAAACGCGTGTCTCTAATATCAGGTCTTGGTTTTGTACAAAAATCAGTTACCTCAAGACAATCATGCTAGATGTCATCTTCTTTTTCAATTTCAACAGTATCACTTGGAAGCAGTGTCGCTGGATTCAGCACTGTACACCTCTTTAACGTTACATTTGGAGCACCCAATATGCTCATCTCATACCTTGTCAGTCTTGCACCCATCAAATATTGCGTTTTCGTCCTTGTCAGTAAAAGTTCAACAGAGTGTGATACCATTACCGTCAATGGGTATCCCATGACTACCCCCTCACATTGGGAAAGACTTTGACCAACTGCGGCAACTGTACACAGGCAACCTGGTAAAGCTGCTGTGACCGGGTCCAAGGTAGGTGAAAAATAAGCAACTGGATGATAAGCACCTCCATGGACCTGTGTCAAAACAGACAAAGAACAAGCATCACGTTCATGACAAAACAATGTGAAAGGCTTTGTGTAATCAGGCATTCCCAACACTGGAGCTCTGCACAAACTCTCTCTCGATTCAGTGAATGCTTTCATCTGATCTTCATCTAGGGTAATGGGATCTGTAACTTCCTTATGTGTCAACTGCTGCAAGGGTTTAGCATCTCAGCAAAATTCGGAATCCACTGTCTGCAGTACCCCACCATTCCCAGAAATCCTGAGATCTCTCTGTGAAGTCGGGGGACTTCTCTGCAGAATCATGGTAATTCTCTCCCTGGAGATTCTCCTTAATCCCTTCTCACATTTTACTGATTTTTGGCAATAATGTACTGCACTAAAGTCGATTGGTATGGCAATTCCAATGACTCCAGGTTCTTTTTCAAGATCTGATTAAACAGTGTTGGTGACTCCAAATACCCTTGTGGAAGCCTGCACCCGCTGTAGACTCTGTCTAGGAATTTGAAACAAAAAAAAAACTGACTACCCTTGTGAAGAGGCACAGAAAAGAAAGCTTGCGACAAATCAATTACTGTGAACCACTTTGCATTGCAAGGAATCTGAAACAGTATTACTGCTCGATTTGGCACCACTGGACAACATTTAACCACCAAATCATTCACTTTTCGCAAGTCCTGCACAACACGTGATTTCCCACATGGCTTTTTCAAGCCCATTATTGGTGAATTGCCTGGGCTGCTTAACACTTCCTTCAAAACTCCTTATTTTAGAAAGTCTCCAATTATTTGCGACACCTTCATCAAAACATCTTGCGGCATGTTATACTGTGGAAGCTGCGGAAAAACTGCATTGGGCTTTAAAGTGATCTTAATCGGCTCCACTCCCTTAATTAGACCTATATCTTTACCTGTCAGGTCCCAGACTTCTTCTTTCACCGTTCCCTGTAAGTCTGCATGTAATTCTTTCACAGTGAACATTGGGAAAAATTTAATCAACAGGTATTCTTTACCAGCATTATTAATCATCATTTCAGCCACCTGCTCTTCTTCGTCATCGCTATTTGTTTGAACTTCTATTCCAGTGTCTGAACAATTAATGGAGCATTTTGTCTTACATAGTAAATCTCTTCCCAGTAGAGATACTGGACTCGAATCACATACTACAAATCTATGTAGTCCCTAGTAATTGCCAATTTCAACCTGCACAGGTTCTGTGATTAGGTTTGTCAACTGTCTATTCTCCACTCCTACAACTTGAACTGTCCTGCCTGAAAGAGGTAAATTTGGGACCTCCATATTTCTCACTGTAGAACCTGTAGCTCCTGTATCCACTAAGAATGAGACCTTGTAACCTATCACCTTCCCTTCACAAAAGGTCCTCTCTGATCTACTTCTAAGGATGCTGCAAGCATACACTCTCCCTCATCCCATCTATCACTCATCCATTCTTTGTTCATTTCCTCCTCACTGTAAAATGGAAATTGGTGTACTGTGTTATTACTACTGTCTTGTCTTTGACCTATGACCTGCTGAGTAAGCATTACCTGTTGCTGCTCCATCGGGGCTTGAGGTATCTTCATTTGCTGTCTAGGTACCATGGGAACCTGCTGCTGTATTGGTTGCAACTGTGTTAATTGTGCACGCAGCACTTGCATTTGCTGCACCGGTAGAAAATTCTGTCCTCAATTCTGAACATTAGGAATAAATCCTTTCATTCTTGGGACTTTCACAGTTTGAAATGTACTGACATCACCACCTTGCTGAACGACACCATCCTGCGCCATCAACAGGCACACCCGCTTCCAGTGTCCCACGTTTCCTCACAAATGACAGGGCAACATCTTTTTCATCCCCTGCATGTCATTCTGAACCACTACAGTCCCTAACTCCAGACTACGCATCATGTCAACTCCATGTCCTCTACCTCTCATTTGAGGCTGAAACATAACAGCTCTCTGCTGCTGCAGCATAGGTGGTACTATAGCTCCCTGCACTCCTATTTGAGCTGCCTTTATTTGCATCACCATCGCTTTCTCCTTCAATTTTTTCTGTTTCAATTTCATCTCGTCACTACAGTATTTTGCATACTGCAACACTTCATTAATCGGCTTTGCCTGGCAGCAAGTCAAATGACTCTTAATCATCTGCCCTACTTCTGGTCTTAAACCTTCAATGAACCTGAACACAAAATGCAGCATGTTTTTCGGTTCAATTGCTTCCTTGCCACTGTACTCCTTGAATGCTTTTAACAATCTTTCATAGTAGGTATGTATTGACTCCTTAGTCTCCTGATCTCTGCCAATCAATATTTTTGGGTCACCTTATAATCATTTTTCATTACCTTAGGTGAAGGTGCACCCGTTACTTTATCCATTTCTGGTTCACTTGTTGGCCAATCCACTGCCCTCTTACAGTCCTCCCACAAACATTTAGAAAGTTTTACAAATCTGTCTGTCTGCTAATACCACTCGACCGGCTTCTCTCTTAATTTTGGGTAATCATTTGTGAATGACAATATATCACTCCTATGCCATGGGACATGAACGAACTGCCCCCCTGGAATCTCTCTCATCTGAAGCATTTTTACTGATTCCCTTTCTTTTTGAACATCTTAAGATCCTTCTTGTGAATCTCGCTTTTACTCATCTTTTTTCTTTGTCCATTTACCTTCACAGTTCTCTAATGCTCCCCAAATCTGAGCACTCTGCAGCAATTCCCTCAAATGAGCCTTCATTCCCACTGATCTCATGTGATCAAAATCCTTTGCCTCGAAATCTAATCTGTAACCGCGTTTCAAATGCTTTGTTTTCTCAATCTCAATGTCATGTTTGTCTGCTAGCTCTGCCAATTTCTGATGTATTTTACTCACTTCTCTTGTAATCTTTGAACACAAATACCTCAGCTCTTCTTCAGTGTAGGACTCAAATCTGTTCACACCCATTGTTCCCTCAACTAATTCAGTTGCTTCTATATTTAACCTCACACGATTTATCTGCTCTCTGCCTTTGGATGTATTTTGAGGAGTGTTTGGACTGTCTAACCATTCACTCATTTGCTGTGCTGACAATCCCTGTAATGAGATGTTACTCGCATTTGAAACTGGTAGCTGTTGCATCACTGCACCTGGAGTTTGCTTCATCAAAAGTTTCAAACTTTGACTCACATTAGGGCCATTCAATGCATCTGGAAGCGCTACAAGTGGACTAAGATCCATTAATGGTCTAGATCCATTGAAAGTCTGACCTGCTGATGACATCACCTGCACCGGATCACTTACTCCCTTTCTCACAAGACTTTGTGACATCTCGTTCCTTTCTCCCATACTTGCTTTCTTCTGTGCAAACAAGGGTACTGCTGGTCCAACAGTAATTAGTAGCGATATTGCATCTGGAGCTGCCCTAACACTCGTGCCTTGCAGGAATGTTACCCCCATTGCCTGGTTCATGACTGGTGTAATATCTGACTGTGTTCCTGTCACTGGTGTAAACTTCGGCAAACCCTGTGACTGTGCCGAGGCAATACCATTGGAGTCGGATCTGTCTGAACTAGTATTGGCCTCGGAAGCACTTGCTCCGCTGGCACCATTATGTTCGAAACTCTATCGAGAACTGGCACATCTGGATAAATATTCTGTACCGAAGGTGGATGCATCTGCGCTTGGACCACAGTAGTAGTCCCTGCATTGAGTGTACTCTGTACTACCCCTGTCTGCGCTGCTCCCTCAGTTCCTGGTACTTGTGCTGGAGCAGTTGTAGCTGCAATAGTATTTGGACCACCTGAATATGTCGCAAAGGGTGGAGGTCGATCCCTCAATAGCTGAGTAAGGAGATCCTCAACATCAGAATCCCCATCATCAACATAGGACTTTTTCTTTTTCTTTTTTCCTGCACTCTTATCCTCTTTAGCAGCTTCCATTTCCTTGCACTGCCAGAAGGGCTGGGGCAGACTCTGTCCTTACCAAACCTCCATTCAGTGCACTTATGACAAGCTGGGCAATTCTGCCTCCAATCTGTATGAATAAATCAGCTACTGCACTATTTAACAGAATAACTTTGATTTCTCCTTGGTAATCTGCATCAATCACTCAACTTAAAACCTGCTGACAAATAGGACATTGCAAAATCACAGTTTTTATCAAATCTCGGGGAATGTGTATCTCTCTAATCTCTGCCCACCGGGAAGTGGCTTTTTCTCCCAGATGTCCACATTTCTGATGCGCCCACTTAGCCATCCCCACCAAGTCAGAATTCTGGGTTGACCCTTCTGCCTCTGCACTTTTGTCTTTAACATCTGCAAGGGAATTGAACCAGCGTTCTAATGAGTCAATGGGACAATGAGCATCTATGACTTTACTCTGTTTTAACATTTCCCAAATGTCCTGCCACAACTCTTTGCTCCTCACCTCCTTTGAATGAATAAACCAGTTATGTGCAAGCCATGTGGAAAGCCAAACGGCTAATCCATTGGCAGTGAACCAAGAATCAGTGTAAAAATGACACGTCTCAAGCAGCTCTTGCTTTAAAGTCTGACACACATTGTACAACTCTGCATATTGGTTACTTTTTCCTTCTCCTGTGGTAGACAAAAACTTTTCAGTAACTGGATTGTATAACACTGCTTTCCATTGTCTTTTAGTACTCACGTATTTCAATGAATCATTAGTAAAACAAACACGCGTTCTATCCTAAGGGGACAATAATTCAAATGGTGCACTCAATTTCACTGGTGACTCTTTTACCTGTGGTACTCCCTGCACCCTCTCCTCATCCTGTAAAGAGGCTTGTGACACCTGTTCATTTAGGGCTGCAGTGCCTGTCGGTCCTACTCGCGCCCTGTCTTGTATGTACCGGATCCAAAGTATGACACCAGCCTCTTGTGCCTGTCCTACACTGTGAGATTTAGGCAAACTCATTACCCACTGCATGATTGGTAGTTCAGGTTTCAGAATTACATTATCATTTAGTGTGATTTGCTCAGTATTCACTAGAGCCCATTAGCAAGTCAAAAGCTGTTTTTTAAAAGGATTATAGCGCTCCTCAAAGTCAAGTAGTTTTCTAGTCCAAAGCCCCTGGGGCGCCCTTGTCCTCCCCTGTTTCTGCCACATACTCAAGTTGGCATATTGTCCCTGATTTACATGTAAATCAGTATTTCCCTCTTGCACTGAGCACAAATCTGAAGTCTGTTGAATTATTTCATTTGCCAAATCAAAAGCACGCAGCTGCTTCTCACTCCCTTCAAACTCATGTTTTTCCCAGTTACTTTGTACCAGAGGGTTAAGATTTTACTCAGATGAGGGCTATACTGTTTCCAAAAATCAAACCATTTCATGAAACTCTGTGTCTCTTGCTTAGTGCAAATAGTAAGAAGCTCTAAAATCTTTTATTTTACCTGTGACAACATCTGTCTATGTCTGGATTCCACCGAATTCCCAGAAACTGCATATTTTGCGACAGTACCTCTGCCTTGTCTGAATTAATTTTATACATCGTACTTTGCAAAAGTGGTCTGAATATAATAACATCGCCAACTTCTTGCTCAGTGTAATCTTTTAAAGAATGCACTTCAAGTCCTGCCAAAAACTGTGGGCTGCTCTGAGAACTATGCTCTTCTCATGAGGCTCACACTGGCCCCAACCTTTTTTACCTCCTCATTACTGGAATGTGAAAAGCCAGATTCTCCTGCAACAGCTTTGTAGATATCAGTTTTATCTTGCAATCATTCGTTCTGGCTAATTTGCTCACATAAATTCTTATTTTCATGTTCTAACTGTTTACATCCCTCATGTGTTTTTTTGTAAGCAGACAAAAATATCCAAACCCTTCTGTCAAGAACAAAAGGGACATCATTTCTTTCAAAAAGCACCTTTCCTAAATATGAAAACATTTTTGTTTTATCCAAGTACTCATCCCAAAACTTAGAAAGTCCTGATAAACAAGAAAACATGTTTGTCACAGCACCATAAGGCAGTTTAACTTCATATGCATTTTCAAACATGGTCTGCGGTGCTTCCTTTAATTGTCTAAACAACAAAAACAATTACACTTTTAAATCGTGCACTTGCAATCTCCAATTCCACTCCCAGACCGACGACTCTACGCCAAAATGTTTTGCTTTCACTAATGACAGAGCTGACAAAAATCTCTGGAATGCACTTCTTAGTTTAAAGAAGACATTTATTATTACTTCACCACAAGGTTCCTGAGAGAGGAGATTAGTAGGTTGGAGGCACACGTTTAAAAATAGTCACAGCAAAGAAAGGAAATTATATCAAAGTGATTCTCAACTGCAGTGTACACAGCAAATATATGTGATTATATTATAGCATAAACTGCCAAGCAAAGAATAAAGTCAAAATTCATCACCGTAGGGCCTATCACTGCTCTTCATCTTTCTCATACCAGCAGGTTGATGACCACTGTTCAACTGCAAGAAAGAGATTTTCCACCCTCACTGGGCAGGTCAGGCAGTTGACGTCCACTCCTGACTGAAGTCTCTGAAAATTCCCCTCGCTGCTGCCCAGGGACACCTTTTATATATTAAATAATTGAATATTCAAAACATGCTGGCTACTGTAGGTCAGGGTTGGAAGAAACACCATTGAAAGTTGGACAGGTTTTTAAGGCTGTCTCTCCCAAGGCCGAGTCCCTCTCTGCACTAGAGAAAAACACAAAATATGCACTTCCTACGAGAAACACAAGCTTAGTTTACCATGTGGAAAAACACAGCTCATCTGCAATGTTTCAACTACAATGTCTAACGTCACGATAAAGCCAATAGGCAGCTAAACTGAATACAAAATGTAATGTCTAACGCCACCTTAAAGCCAATAGGCAGCTAAACTGAATACAAAATGTGATGTGTTACTGTTACTGTTGAACATTGAACAACTAATATGCACAGTGGTGAAACACAAAGTCAATGGTCAAACATACTTATTTTCAGTGCAGACGCGTATAGGTCGATGAACCTTTTGAATTGCATGGAGTATCCTAGTCATGCAGTGACTACTGAATCGATAGTTAACATCAATAATCAAGAAACATTCTATGGAAAACAGCTTTAAACCATCTTACTCATGAATAACCAAAACTCAGTAATAAGTTAAACAATTTTATTTCCCTATTGATTACAATTCTAAAGCATCCATTGGTTCAGTCTTCATTCAATCCACTTAATTTATTAGTACATTAATAGAAAACATCATAACTTGAAAGAAATACATGCGACAATGCAATTCCATAAACTAAGAATACCAGCGTTAATAGTGAAGATCAGAAAATGTTTGTTAGTCATTTGTCACTGTCAACGTCACCCTTAACAGCCTACCTAACCAATATTAGCATCAGCATGTGGGTCTTCATGCGAAAAACAATTTGGGGAAAACATCAATTTGGAAAAAATCTACCTAAGTAAAAATGTCTATAATCAGCGCAGTTGATACCTAGAAGAAAAAGCATAAAATAGTCAGTCACATTTTCATAGCTACCCATCCAGGATGGCTCAGCAACAAGTCGGTCTTCGTCTTAAGATCATCAATTATTCAGCTACGGATCAGGCTCACAGACCGTGAGCCCAATATCAGCACATCGGACAGCGTCTCCTGACGTCTTCAACTCTTCTCCTGCAACTCCGACTTCTTGCCCCTTGTCATGACTTTTTATTAGGGTCTCCCAGTCCATCCCCCTAATTGCTAATTGGTCAATCAGTCGGCAGATATAACTTTAACCAAGAGTTTTTGTTTCCAAAATCTACTCATTTTCATATTTATTAGTTCACAAGATGTGGATTGGTTCTTCATGCAATGCCCTTATTATCCGGCTCATCAGGTATCAAAATTGTTGCATATTCCTCTTCAGTCAGTGCTTCTATTGTTCAAATCCTGGAAAAGTACATTTAGCCTGCTCTACACATAATTGTATCAAATTGCCTTCATCATCTTCTGTCCGCCGGTACATTGCAGAAAATTCTAGCTAAGTAACTTGAACTTCAAGCGGGTCAAGGCTATAGCAGCTTTCAGTCCTTTGCAAAGCGTTCAGTATTTCAGGTTTTCGAGTATGCGAGGCCCAGGGAAACTAGGCCTTTAGTCCAGCTAATTTAACACGACAAATGAATGCAAAACATAGGTTAGACATCTTCTTATGACATATTATTACACTTTTCTCATATATTTTCATATTTCCATACAATTTCAGTAATTTTAGTACACATGGTTATCACACCCCAAGGGCACATCTTCAAACGTGCTCATTATTTCTCTATAATTAATGTTTCTACGCAATTTCTCATTAGTAATTACATATGGATCATTGATAATTTTCTTAGTTAGCATATCTGCTTCAACACAACGATGGTTATGGAATCTGCTGCCTGTAACCAGTGACTTTCCATGTGGAGGTAGAAGGGTCTGCAAATTCACCTCGAAAACATAAACTTCATTGAGGCATTGAAAACCTTTTGGAGTTAAGTAAATACAATTATTGTAACAATAACCATGTAATGTATAGTTACATGTGTGTGTGTGAATTATATTATACAGGGATGACTACAAGTGAAGAAAAACGTATTCTAGATCACAGAAGCACTATATGATGCACACACAGAGCCAATAAAATGACTACTCGCTTCATGGAACACAATCTTTCTGAGAATGAACTGAAGTGGATAATGATTGAGAAATATATCCTCTCACATTTGAGAGGAGTAAAACAACCCACAAAACGTGATTATTCCATTCAGTCGATAGGGTATACAGGTTTGTTTGGTTGAACTACAAGTAAACAAACATTTACAATTGTAAAAGAGGTATCTATGACTGCTATATTTTGGTGATTTTTGTCATTGGTGATTTTGTTATTTGAGGTCTTTTCCATGTAGGTTTCACAATATTATCGGCTTTGTGAAAATTGTGTAACTGGCTCAGTAGCGTCCAAATAGATCTGTTGCAATGTGGGATGTCACACTGCTAAAGAAACCTCAGTCTCATTACATTTATAGAGTAGTGTTTTCACCAGTGTATTGCGGAACTTCTGCAACACGAGCATTTTCATCTGATATCGACTCTGAAGATGATGATTATGCCTTAAAGTATGTTTCACAAACTTCTTATGCAGCGGATCAATATAAATTTCTTCCTCTTACATTAACTTGTAGTACATGTCCAATCCTTGTTCTGCCATTACTTGAATTTATTTTAGGTTTGATGAGAAATAAATGTAGCTGTTCCGCCGGAATAGGAGTAGTATGGACATTGGGGTTCTTCCTTGAGTAAGCCTTTAAATGCACTGTCTTGCTACCCTGAGAGTCAATGACTAAAAGGGTGTTCTTGGTGCTCAGTTTGTGTCGAATAAAAAGTTGGCCCTGCACATCAAAAGCAAAAGGTTCCAGCTGTCACGTTTTGAACTCAGGACCTCTTTTTGAGCTGGAATCCACCCACGCAGAAAAAAGTTTCCATATTCCCACATGAATGACTATGGAGGAGCATTGTTATTGCCTAGCCTACAGCCCCAGAAGAAACAAGTTCTGTTTCCATCTGTGACTCCCAATATCTCCGACAGCAATACCTCAAGCTTCAACACCTTCAGTGCTGTTCATCTCTGAAAAACAGGAATGGCACATTCTGTCAGTGTGCCATCAGCTGTAATGCAGGTACCTTGCAGCATGAACTGCTGTGAATTTCTTACTCCTAAGAAGTCCACTGCATCTTAACGTAATCACGCCTATGGAATGGGTGGGAGGGTAGTATATGTGGCACTAACAAATACATTGTTGAGACACTGTCGAGGGCTTTCCTCTTCTCCTCCAATGGTAATCACATTATGGTCCTCATTGTGACATTGGCAGTAAATTTCATTTACCGCCATGCTGACTGACGCCAACATACCGCCGTCGCGACGGATAACCGTTCACCATATTATGACACAAACACACCAATCTGTCACTATTCAGCCACACACACAAATCCCCTACACCAAAGGTCAGTGGTAAACTGTCTGGTAGCAAAACCCACACCGTTACGCCAACAGAACTACGCCCCCAACATTATGACTCATGAATCACCACTGTGGACATTCAATGGCGGTAAACCATTGGCGGTACATACCACCGAGCTCAAAATACACACAAACAAAACACCAACACATTGGACAATTCAAACTACACACACCTGACACACATACACACACGACACCCACACCACTATAAAACACACATCCACACTACCCACAATCCCTTATGACTGCAAGCAATCGCCAGTAGAGAGAGTGACAGCAAGAGAACTCACACAACCAGAGCCACATACCACCATCACCTATACACCACCCACACACCTTACATCACACACCTCAACACATCACCCTACACACCCTCACCAACATCACTCACACTACACCCATGACACCACAATGACACCCCAGATTCTCTGAGGAGGGGCTAAGGGTCATGGTGGAGCAAATCATCTGGGTAGAGCCAAAGCTATTTGGATCACAGGTGCAGCAGATATCCATTGATAGGAAGATGGAGGTATGGCGGAAGATCGTGGACAGGGTCAACGCTGTGGGACAGCACCTCAGAACAAGGGATGACATCAGGAAGAGGTGGAACGACCTACGGGGGAAGGTATGTTCCATAGCAGCTAGACACCAGCTCGCTGTACAGAGGACTGTCAGTGGACCCCCACCTCCTCACCCACAACAACATGGGAGGAGCAAGTCTTGACAATCATGCATCCTGAGGGCCTGGCAGGAGTAGCAGGAGGACTGGACTCTGGTAAGTCAACTCTTTACTACTATCACCCCACCGGAGAAGAGGTGCCAGCAAAATCCAGTCCCCCCACAGAAGAGGTCCACAGTGATGACAGCAGCTCTGGTCACCTGGATATGGATGACCAACCTGGCCCATCAGGGACCTCCGGACAGTCGGTTACCCAGCCACAGTCTCACACCACCACAGAGCCTCGTCCCTCAGGAAACACCACCACAGCACCCACCCAGCAGGCCCATACCTCTGTCCCCAGGACATGTAAATCAGCAGTGTGTCCACCACTACAGGAGCCCCAGGCCACTCCACAAACCCAGGACAATCATGGACCTGGGGTCAGTGGCAGTGGACATACCGACATTCCCAGGATACGTTGGGCCAGATCCTGGACAAGATGCAGAAGAACATGCAGCTGCAGGAGGGACAGTACCTGGGAATCAGGGAGGACTTGAAGTCCATTAACACCATCCTGGTCTCCATTGCAGGGGTGCTGGCAGAAATGCCCAACAGTATGAGGGAGGCAGTGGCACAACAGAGGGCCCCTGACACTAGCCAGACTACTGAACAGCCCTCCAACTCCACTGCCGCTAGTGGACAGGAGGCCCTACCACAGGACCAACAGGCCACCATCACCCTTCCCCCTGCAGAAGGAGAACCACCCTGCAAACGTTCCCTATGATCCAGACAGAAGCCAGAGTCTATTGCCAAGACCCCCACCAGGAAATAAGACTCTCCTGATTGCTCCCCTTCCTATGCCCCCATGGACAATGCACCTGTGATACAAATAGACTGGACTCTAACCTGGACTTTCCTCCATCGTCACCCCAGCCCATTGCACTTCCCCCTTTTCTTCAGAGCACTGCAATAAACACACTTTGAAAACATTCAAGTATGATGTATGTCACATGATTTCAAAATGTATTTGGTTAACAAGGTTCAAACATTGCAATTCAACTGTACAGTAATGTTTACATAGGAAAGACCAGTAGCTGGCTTCACTGAACACACCAGGTGCAATAGTGGGGCACCAACATCTGCAAAAAGCGATGTCAATGGGTGCAGTGAGTGGGCATAGAAGTAGGAATTCACAGCCTGCCAGTGACAATGTCGCACATCAAACTGTCAATTAAATGTGAAATAACACTGTCTTACCTGTGTGTCATTGGAAGTATTGACCAATGACTGCACTTCTGTTGTCCTCATCCTAATCCTCATCCTCTGCCTCCTCATCTTCACTGTCCACGGGGTCCACTGCTGCCACACGCCCATCTAAAGCCTCCTCCTCCTGCAGAAAAGGCACATGGCGTTGCAAGGCAAGGTTTTGCAACATACAGCATGCCACGATGATCTGGCAGACCTTCTTGGGTGAGTAGCACAGGGATCCACCTGTTAGATGGAGGCAACGAAACCTGGCCTTCAGGAGACCAAAGGTCCTTTCCATTATCCTTCTTGTTCGCCGATGTGCCTCATTGTAACATTCCTCTGCCCTTGTCCTGGGATTCCTCACTGGGGTCAGTAGCCATGAGAGGCTGGGGTAACCAGTCACCTACAAATATCGAGGGACAACTGTTTGCCACACACTATGCCATAAGGCCCACACCACACCCATACACCAACATCCACTGGGTGGGAACCAGGGCTCACCTATTAGCCACACCCTGTGCTTCTGTAGATGGGACATCACATTTGGGATGCTGCTACTCCACAGAATAAAAGCATCATGCACTGAGCCTGGATACTTAGCATTGACATGGGAGATGTACTGGTCCGACAAACACACCATCTGCACATTTATCGAGTGATAACTTTTACGGTTTCTGAAGACCTGTTCATTTTGCCGGGGGGGGGAGACACATGCAATATGTGTCCCATCAATCACACCTATGATGTTGGGGATATGTCCCATTACATAGAAGTCAGCCTTCACCGTGGCCAAATCCTCCACTTGGGGGAAAGCAATGCAGCTGCACATGTGTTTAATCAGGACAGACAACACTCTGGTCAGCACCCTTGAGAACATTGGCTGTGACATTCCTGCTGCCAAGCCCACTGTGACTTGGAAAGAACCAGCTGCCAAGAAATACAGCACAGATAGGACTTGCACAAGAGAGGGGATCCCAGTGGGGTGACGGATAGCAGATATTAGGTCAGGCTCCAATTGGGCACACAGCTCTGGGATTGTGGCCCTGTCCAGTCTATAGGTGAGGATAATGTGCCTGTCCTAAATTGTTGCCAAGTCCACCACGGGTCTGTACATGGGGGATGTCCCCATCTCCTATTCATCTGCAGTGGTTGCATTCTATGGGGTGAAAGAGTGAGCAGCTGGTCATTATCTGTACATTGCAACCACTACAGTTCAATGCTTATTGTGATTATTACAATATTTTGGTGGTATATGTCCAGATTGTGAAATTGTGTACTGTGACGCAGTTAGGATCCATGGCCTCCCCCCCCTGAAATGGCGTCCGCCTGTCAAGTATGGAGGGACAGGTGTAAATGAGGGAATTCCGCTGATGTTGTGTGCCGTTGCGCGCCGTTGTGGGAGGCAGTCGAGAATTGCCGTGCAGCTCCTCATTGGTTATCATTGGGCCCTATAGGGTACAGTGGCCAATGGTGATGTACGCCGGTGGTGACGGTACGCACTGCCGCGGATGTGACTGCCATTTTCTATCTGTTCACCCACTTGCTACCTGACCTTCAACAGGAGAGGACCTACACTGCATGTGCTGCTGTGACCCGTGTCTGGAACCTACCATGGCGCGTGTGACTGGGGAAAGGGCCCCTGCCTTCACATCAGCGGAGTTGGAGTGACTGGTGGATGGGGTCCCACCCCAGTACCGACTGCTGTATGGGCCTCCAACAAGTGAGTACACTGTGAGTATGATGCATGGGGCATGGATGCGTGGAGTGCTGTGTGTGAAGGGCTTGTGTAGGGGGGTTGGTGAATGGGCCCTGGGCAGCGTGCAGCATGTATGCTGGGCCATGTCTGTGCTAATGGGGATGGGAAGGGGCATGGTGGGCCATGAGTGTAACAGGCAGGACGGTCTGACTAATACCTTTCCCTGTGTCTATTTCTCTGCAGGTCAGGCCCATCAAAAGAAGGGTATATGGCGTGCCATCGCCAAGGACGTGCGGATCCTGGGGGTCTATGGCAGGTGGAGCACCCACTGTTGGAAATGGTGGGAGGACCTGAGACGCTGGGCACGGAAGACGGCGGAGGCCCAGCTGGGGATGACTTCCCAATGAGGAAGGGGTGACGGTCGAACTATGACCCCCCTGATGGCCTCCATACTGGCGGTGGCCTATCTGGAACTGGATGGGCGCTTGGGGGCATCACAGCAACAGAATGGGGTGAGTACAGTGCCCTTCATTACTACTTACGCCTGGTAGGGTGGTATCCGGGTGGGCGATGTGGGCCTGTGGGTGCCCCTAGGCCATGCCGGACATTGCAGAGTAGGTCACATGTTGGGCAGGGTTCTGATGTGATATCCCTCCAACCTAGCTAGTAGGCATCCACTACTGGGCAGGAGTGTGTGGGTCTCAGATATGCTACGGTTGGCGGTATGTGTCCCTACCCATTGCCTGGTGTCTAGCATTGTAACTGGTAGTGAATTGCCTAGTGCGTAGGGCTACTCCCTGTGTGTGAGTGTGTTGTGTACAGCAACTTTGGTGTTGGTACTGCCATTGACCAAGTGTATCCTTTGTCTCTTTCCTCCACTTTTTGTTTTGTCATCCTGTCCTTATGTGCATTTGCAGCATCTGGTGGAGGAGCAGAGGCACTGGCGACGGAGGGAGCTGCATCCCACAGGACCCAGGAGGCTGAATCCACTGAGGTGAGGGCACCAGTGGGACGGAGGGCGATGGAAGCACCACGGCGGAGACTGGAGGGGACAGTTGGGACACGGATACCTCCTCCGATGGAAGCTCCGAGGTGGTGCTGGATACCTCTATGCCCACCCCAGCTACAGGTTCAGCCGCAACCCCTTGTACCAGCATGGCCCTCCCAGAAGCCCCTCAGCGAGTTTCCTGTGCTGCTCACCCAGGAGGGTGGGCATCTCCTTCACCCCAGGCACCTCAGGCCCTGCCCCAGTTAGCCCTGTTGCCCTGAGGGAGGAGGCTATTGACCTCCTGCGATCCATCTCTGTTGGGCAGTCAACCATTGTGAATGCCATCCAGGGGCTGGCAGCTCAAATGCAACAGTCCAATCCATTTCTGGGGGCATTCACACTGGCTTGGCAGCTGAACAGAGATCAATCCAGCCTCTGGCCTCCTCTCTGATGACAGCCATTGTCCCTGTTCCCACCTGCTCCCCTCCAACTTCCTCCACCCAATCCTATTCACCTCAACCCCAACCTATCCAAGCATACAAGCAGACGAGCAGGCACCCAGGACAACACACAAGAGTGGACATGGCAAATATAAGCACCACACTTCATCCCACAGGCACTCACACAAACACCATCCAGATGCAGACATACCAACATCCACTGCCTCCACTATGGCACCCTCGTCATCGTCATCCACCTCCCTCCCAGTTGCGTCTCCACTCACACCTGCAAGCACTACATCCTCATCAACCAACACCATCACCAGCACACCTATCAGTACACACCCCTCACTGGCAGTCACCACCCCCACATCCATGCACACGTCCCCTGTGTCCTCACCCACTGTGTCTGTCCCCCTCCTCCCAAAGTACACAAACGCAAGCACTCAGACACCCAACAGCCATCCACCTCACAACAGCATCCAACCCATGCACCTGAACCCATACACAGCAGACTGACACCTCCTACAACCACTCCCTTGTCCTCCACTCCCAAACGATCTCCGTCTTCCCGCACCAATGTCCCTAAGATGCTTTTCCTCTACACCGTTGACCTCTTCCCTACCCCTACCCCCATCCTTCATGTCAGGCTAGGGTGGTCAAAACCCAGGCAAGCACCTCAGCCACTCAGTCCATGGGCACAGTATTGTCGCCAGCAACTCCAGGTGGGAAAGGATCCCGGCCACCAGCCAGCCAGGCAGAAAGGGTGCCTGCCTCAAGTGCTGCAGGAAGGAAGGGCAAGGAGCCAGCCCCAAGTGCTGCAGGAAAGAAGGGCATGGAGCCAGCCCCAAGTGCTGCAAGAAAGAAGGGCAAGGAGCCAGCCCCAAGTGCTGCAGGAAGGAATGGCAAGGAGCCAGCCCCAAGTGCTGTCAGGAAGGACAAGGGGACGGCACCAGCAGGCGGTGAGGACAAGGGGCCTGGTGCTGGGACTCATTCGGAGACTCCACCACCAAACATGGTGGTGCAGCTGTCCGAGGCTGCAGGGGATGGGCTGGAGCTTCCCCCGACAACCAGCACCACCAGCAGCACCAGCATCACCACCAGCACCACTGGGCAGCCTTCAGAGGCTGCAGGGGATGGGCTGGCGCTCCCCACCACCACCTGTACCACCACCAGCATCACTGGGCAGCTATCCGAGGCTGCAGAGGATGGGCTGGAGCTTCCCCCCCCCCCCACCACCACCACCAGCTCCACCAGCAGCACCACCTCCAGGCCCACCACCAGCAGCAGCAGCCCCAGTGGGCAGACGTCCGAGGCTGCAGTGGATGGGCTGGAGCCTCCTCCCACCACTACCAGCAGCACCACTGCCACCACTGAACAGCCGTCACCGCCGGCGGACAGTGTGTAGTCCTGTGTGCATGGGCTATTGTGCGGCCAGGCCCCTGAAAATCCTGTGGGTATGACACCCAACTAAAAGACTGTGGCCTTGCTCTCCCCAAGATCTGTATCACAGGGCACAATGCCTCCCCCCAGAACCAGTGAAGAAGCCATCCACTCACCCCATCCACTCTAGGATGAAGATCACTGGGCACGATGCCCCCTCCAGAACCAGTGGAGAAGCCATCCACTTGAGAGGCTGTGGCCTTGCTCTCCCCAAGACAAAGCACGGGGCATGTTGTCCCCTCCAGAGCCAGTGGGCAAGTTACCCACGTGAGAGACTGTGGCCTTGCACTCCCCAGGACAAAGCACAGGGCATGTTGCCCCCTCCGGAGCCAGTGGGCAAGTCACCCACTTGAGAGACTGTGGACTTGCACTCCCCAGGACCAAGCACAGGGCATGTTGCCCCCTCCAGGACCAGTGGTGTTGTACCATCTTCCAGCTGAGGTACCTGCCTGCCTAGTTTTGACCTGATGCCCCTGCAGTGTTCTCTCCGTGTTGTTGCAGGACTTCGTAATGTGACCCTGTGGCCCACGAACATTGAGTACTGTGTAGTGTCCCTTAATTTGTAAATATGTATTTACTTTTTGATTTAGATGCACGTATTGCTACTAATTTATCTTATTACATTCTTTTTACTCTGTTGTAGTTGTCCTTGCATTATTCCTGAGGGGTACAGGGTAAATATGTTATGTTGCTGCATCTGCTTGTGTGTGTGGTGTTGGGATGTGTGTGTTGCGTGTGTGTGTCACTCTCTTTTTCCTCCCTGCCTCCCCTGTGTGCTAGGCAGTTGTACTTACCGTGGTCGTCTTCGGCGTCATTGGTGTTCGTAATGGAGCAGCACGTAGAAGAGCATGGGGAATATATGCAGTTCAGGCTCCTTGGCGGCGTGGCTGTTCCCTGAGTTTCCACATGTGAGTCATTTCCCTTCTGTGCAGTGTTTCCCGCCAGGCTTCTGATGTCATTGGTACCGCCCCAAAAAGGTGGTGGATTGGACTCATAATACAGTGGGCGGAACATGGTCTTCCGCCTGGTTGTAGGCAGTTACCGCTGTGGTGCCTGTTGATTCCACCCTGGCGGTCGGTGTGTTAAAGTGGCTGTTTGTCTGAGCACTTTCTGACATGGTCATAATTTGGGGATATTTACCCCCAGCCTGTTGGCGGTATTACCGTCATTTTATCACCAACTGCCAGGGTTGTAATGACCCCCTATGTCCTGTTTCCACCACCACGTTTCCCACTGATCGTCTACCCATACATTTGTGTGTGTGATATCATCAGTTCATTAGATCTATGTTGCCATGTGCTGGTTTATCTAGTACCCAATTAAATGTGTTCTTCAGTGTATGCATGAGTATGTGATCTTTGGCACATGTACAGAACAGTAATCCTGCCTACTGGTAAACCAACTGCGACCCTCAACCTAACTGTATTTGTTAGAAATGGGGTCTCTAGTTGGCAGCAGTTTTCACCCTGTCCATGTAGGGACCCTCACTCTAGTCAGGGAAGGGAGATCACACAGCTAAGATAGACCCTGCTTGCCCCCTTGGTAGCTTGGCACAAGCAGTCTGGCTTATCTCAGAGGCAATGTGTACATATTTGTACATACACAGTAACACAGCGAAAAGACTGAAAAGACTACAAAAGGCATCCATGCCAGTTTAGAAAAATAGCCAATATTTATCTGAATAAAACAAGACCAAACAACAAAAATCTAACATATACAAGTAAAGATATCACTTTTTAAACAATGAAATGAGTCTTGATCCATAGGAATCAATGATTGTATCTTTTTAGCACAAAGTACCTGGGGTGCGTCAAACACAAAGATGATGCTGACCACAGGGGAGGTGAGGTGCCAAAAATCTAAGCGATGCATTGGTTCCTTACTATGCAGCAGAGGTGATGTGTCAATTCTTTCCCCACAGGAGAGGTGGTGCATTGGTTCCTTACCGGCAGGGGAGGTGAGGTGTTGATTCTTTCCTTGCATGAAAGTTGATGCGTTGATTTCCAGACACGCAGTCTCGGTTCCTCACTGCAGTGGGTGGTTGATGAGAAATTGATGCCCTGGGGACAATGCGTGGGAAACCCAGATGCATTGTGTTGATGGAGCCGCAGTGAAACAGGCACTGCGTCGATTCGGCAGCCGCAGGACAGGTGCTGCATCAATTCACCACACGCGGGACAGGTGCAATGTCGATTTTTCCCCTGCGGTGCAAAGGTGAGTGGATTTTCTACTTCAGGTCACCAGATTACATTTACAAGGGCCTAGGGACTGGAGTTGATGCCATTTGGCAAGTCAGGACTCTTAGCCGAGAATTGGAAGATGTAGTTTTTGATGTCCCTGCAACTTTTTTACAGGAGTGAAGCTCAGTTCAAGCTCTTGGACAACCTTGCACAGCAGGATGTAGACAGCAAAGTCCAGTCCTTTCACTCCCAGGACAGAAGCAGCAAGCAGCAGGCCAGCACAACAAAGCAACAGGCAGAGTGGCAGTCCCTTCTTCAGCATCCAGCCCTTATTCCTGGAAGAATGTCTTCAGTCCAGAAGTGTTGCAACTATGTGATGTCAGACAGCCAATACGTATACCCATTTCTGTCTTTGAAGTAGGCAAACTTCAAAGAGAAGTCTTTGTAGTGGACAAGGCTCTGTCTTTCCATGTCCTGGCTCCTGACACACTCCAGGGGTTGTCGATTGCTTTGTGTCAGGACAGGCACAGCCCTATTCAGATGCAAGTGTTAGCTCCTCCCACCACTCTAGCTCAGGAAGACCCATCAGGAAATGCAGAGCACACCTCAGCTCCTTTTGTGTGACTGTCCACAACAGCCCAATTGCCATCCTAACCCAGATGTTTATTCCACAGACAGACAGAGGCACAGAATGGTTAAGCAAGAAAATGCCCACGTTCCAAAAGTGGCATTTTCATACTTACAATTCAAGAACCATCTTCACCTAAAGATGTGTTTTAAAATTGTAAGATCAGAGCCCCCAGACTGCATATCTTTATCTGCTCCCAATGGGAAATTACACTCAAAAGATATTTCAAGGCAAACCCCACGTTACCCTATGGGACAGATAGTCCTGACAATGGTAAAAAACAAATTTAGCAGTGTTTCACTAATAGAACATGTAAACCACACCAGTACATGCCTTATCTTTCAGATACACTGCACTCTACTCACTGAGCTGCCTTGGGCCTACCATGGGGTGACTTACATTTAGTAAAATGTTTGGGCCTGGCAAGTGGGTGCTCTTGCCAGGTCAAAATGGCAGTTTACAATTGCCCACACAGACACTGTAGTGGCAGGTCTAAGGCGTGTTTACAGGACTACTCATGTGGGTGGCACAATCAGTGCTAAAGCCCCACTAGTGGTATTTGACTTACAGGCCCTAGGCACACTTGGTGCACTATACTAGGGACTTACTAGTGAATCAAATATGCCAAACATGGATAAAGCAATCACCAATATATTTTAGACAAAAAGCATATGCACTTTAGCACTGGTTAGGAGTGGTAAAGTGCCCAGAGCCCTAAAACCAACAAAAACAGGTAGAAAAAACAGGAGGAAAAAGCCAAAATGTGTGGGGATAACCCTGCAAAAGGGCCAGGTCCAGCAGACCCTCCTTCCAGCCTGAAGCCAGGGTAGACCAATGAATACCTTGATGAACTACCCTGTTTAGGGTGATAGAACATTGACCCTGGCCTGCAAGAGCAGAGGCATGTTACAGTTCTACACCTTTCTGAACCCAGTTGGATTCCTCTGTTCATTATCTCAGGATCCACTAAGCTAACCCATGGGGAACCCTTCTCCTCACATGTGGACCCCATCTGTGCAGCACCTAAACTTACTTTACTCACAGATGTATCCCAGAAAGCAGGTAGTACCACCATGGCCAAAGTAGTTATGTGGCCCTTTCCACCCTCTGGCTATGATTCCTGCCCCCAACCCAAGGGGAAATCCGCCAACAAGGACTGCAAAACACACTGGCCACTGACAGCTGTCAGTGATAAGAGCCAAGTCTCAGCCCTTCCAGGGCTCTCCAACCACTGTGGGTTCTCAGAATGGGGGGCAGTAGCCCCAGGGGACTGACATGCTTTGTCCACTCTCCCTCCCACCAGTTTAGGGGTGGTATGCTGAGACTGGTCCTCCAGCCCAGGGTCTGTACCCTTAGGTCAGACAGGAGTCAGGGGTGAGTCTGTCCCTCCCCATCACCCTTTCTCAGGGCTCTGCACCCTTCTTTTGGGAATGGTTGTCCCAGAATACAGAACTGTCAGTGTGCTTGTGGCATTCATCCTGCACAATTCTCCCACCAGTTAAGGAGTGCTAACCTGCAACTGGTCCCCCAACCCAGGGTCAGTACCCTTAGGCTAAGCATGTGCCTGGCAAGCCAGGATTTCCAGGGTAGTACAATCAGCCCCCCACTCCAAGGGAGACATATTCCTCATGTGTTCTGTGAGACTCTGCCTGGTGCAGGTCTCCCAACCCCTATCCATCTGATAGTGCATCAAGCCCTTCCATCCCAAAAGTGGATCACCAGGGACATTCCTGGGGTGCTCTGACCTCAGAGCTGGCAAACCCTGACCCACTGGTTCTTCTTCTGCGGACAGTCTTGCCTCCCCTGACCCTCCATCTTGGCTTCTGCACCCTCCTCTCCCAAGTGGTGCTGTCAGACAACAGAATTAGTGGGACTCTTCTGACAGCCGCCCCCCCCAAGTTCTCCTGACACTGAGGAACTCCCATCAGTGGATGGTCTCCTAATACAAACCAGGTCCCCCAGCCTGTCCCCCCTCTGAGAGCAATCCAAGCACTGAGTCTGAAGAGAGGCCACCCTGGGTCTTTGCCCACTCCCCCCCTTTCTTCTACTGTGGGAAAGGACATGGGACCCTTCTCGCCCCTACTACACTGGGACCTGTCTGGGTCACTGCAACCCTCCCCCTCACTCTGATGGGGAAAATCTGAGCAATACTCCTTAGGGCCACTCCCCGATGCCATCCCAGACACTCAGGCACTCTTCCAGAGGTCTACCTCCAGTGCAGACTCTCTAGGGTCAGAGAACTCACACTCCACCAGGTTTTTACGTAGCTCTGGAAAACTGTGACTAAATATATGCTCTCTAGCAATCAAATTGAGCAGCCCCCTCTAATGTTTTAACCATACTACTCTTCACCCAACCATCCAGTGCCTTGAAAAAGTACCCCACATCATCCCCCATCTGGTTAGACAGTGTCTGACTGTCCCTGAAACTCAGCCTACCCTCTTCTGAGGTCACTCAATACTCTCTAACCAGGGCTTCCTCTGTGGGTGTACACCCCCCCTGTCATTCACTTCTAGAGCGTCCCTCCCACCACTGGGAATATGACTCCTCATGCCAGTTCCCCAATCCACCTCAGAGATCCTGCACACCTCTGGAGTTACCTCATATGCCTGAGCCCCCACCCCCTCCTTAGAAACCAAGTCTCTTTGTATGTGTACCTTTTATTTACTGCTGGACATGGTACTTTAACTGCCACCATCTGAGCTGAACTCAGCCTTCCTGCCTTCCTGGCTTCCAACTCCCTCAGACAGAGCACCTGAGCTAAAAAAGCTTTCATCTCCTCAAGGGCCAGTCTCATTTCCTTCAAAACTTTTTCTCTCTGCTTTAACCTGAGCTTTACCAGATCCAACTTGAGCATCCTGGCTCTCTGCCTATTCTCTGGAGACAGACCTGGAGAGGAAACACTGCTGCTAACCATGAAGGGAGATTTGCCACCAGTTTGGTTGCCCCCCCGCCCCACACGTGGTGCTGGTTCCTCTAGTCATCCATGGTGCAGATTTTGTTCCTCCTCCTCCACAACATCATTCCCATACTCTGTGGGCCGTATTTATACTCCGTTTGCGCCGAATTTGCGTCGTTTTTTTCGACGCAAATTCGACGCTAAACTAACGCCAACTAACGCCATATTTATACTATGGCGTTAGAGGCGTCTAGCGCCAAAGTTCCCGGAATGTGCGTCATTTTTTAGCGTGAACCCCTTCCTTGCGTTAATGATATGCAAGGGAGGCGTTCCCGTCTAAAAAATGACTCCCAGGCCTTTACGTGGTATTTATACTCCCGGGCAAAAGAGACGCCCGGGAGTGGGCGTGGCTAAAAACGGCGCATTTGCGCCGCTTTTTAACGCCTGGGTCAGGCATGGCGTTAAGGGACAAGTGGGCTCAAAATGAGCCCAGAGTGCCCTCCCCTGCCCCCAGGGACCCCCCCTGCCACCCTTGCCCACCCCAGGAGGACACCCAAGGCTGGAGGGACCCACCCCAGGGACATTCAGGTAAGTTCAGGTAAGTATTTTTTTTTTTTTTTTAATAATTTTTTTTGGCATAGGGGGGCCTGATTTGTGCCCCCCTACATGCCACTATGCCCAATGACCATGCCCAGGGGACAGAAGTCCCCTGGGCATGGCCATTGGGCAAGGGGGCATGACTCCTATCTTTACAATGATAGGAGTCATGTTGATGGGGGATGGGCGTCGAAAATAAATGGCGCAAGTCGGGTTACGATGATTTTTTCGACGTAACCTGACTTGCCCCATTTTAAGACGCCCATGCGCCATTTTCCCCCTACGCCGGCGCTGCCTGGTGTACGTGGTTTTTCTCGCGCACACCAGGCAGCGCCGGTCTGCTTGCGCCGGCTAACGCCATTCAATAAATACGGCGCCCGCATGGCGCTTCAGAATGGCGTTAGCCGGCGCAAAACTTTTTGACGCTAAACTGCGTTAGCGCAGTTTAGCGTCAAAAAGTATAAATATGGGCCTGTGTGCTCACCAGTCTTCCTGGCTGCCAATAAGACCCTCAGCGCCTTTTGCAGCTCCACCTTCCTAGTGAACCCTTTAAAAGGACATTTGAACTTCTTGCAGAACTTTTTGAGCTGAGGCCCATGTAGGTTTCCAACCTCGCCTGCTGGTTGCTCACCAAACTGAGACATGATTGTAGCAAAAGCTCAAGAGTTACAAAAACAGAAAGAAAAAACTGTATGCTAGTAAGTAATGGTCTGCAATATGGAAGTAGTGTACACCAATCACTGTATGTAATGTGCAAATACAAGTCCTGTCCTCACCAGTGATCACCAATGTTAGAAATGGGGTCTCAAGTTGGCAGTGGTTTGCACCATGTCAAAGTAGGGACCCTCACTCTATTCAGGGTAAGGGAGCTAAGATAACCCTTGTTCACCCTATTGTGCACACGCACACACACACACACAGAGTAACACAGTACAAACACTACAAAAGGAATCCACACCTGTTTATAAAAATAGACAATATTTATCTGAATAAAACTAGACCAAAACAACAAAAATCCAGCATACACAAGCAGAGATATCACTTTTTCAAGGATTAAATGAGTCTTAATCCATAGAAATCAATGAGTGTTTCTTCTTAGTACAAAGTACCTTGGATGCATCAAAAACAATAATGATGCGGGCCACAGGGGAGGTGAGGCACCGAAAAGAAAAGTGGTCTGTCGGTTCCTTACTACGCAGAGGAACTGACGCATTGCCTCCCTGCGAAGAAAGAATCAACGCATCATCTCCCCTGCTCAGTAAGGAACCGATGCCTCGCCTCCATCCTTAACGCACTTACACACCTACTAAATGTTTCAGCCTTGCATACTATTGCAGGTATATCATCCAGATACACATTTCCATTCATCCACACTGTTTCTAAACAGCAGAATTAGAGGCATGCATTACCACTTGATCACAAATCAAGTCTTCTAACAGCTCCCCAAATGCAAAATAAGTAGCCAATTTCCTCAAATCACTGGCATATTCATCAATTGATTCAACTTTAAGTAACTTTCTCTGAAAAAATTTGCACTGTGTGATACCAATACAAACTTTGGGAGCAAAATGCTTGTCTAAATTCTATAGTGCAACCTTAAAAAAAGTCCTCTCCGCTTCCAGTGTGGGCGTGTCAGACCTAATTTGCTTTTATAATATTATGATAAGGTGACAGGTGTAGGTTAAATCATCTATTACCCTCAGAGGTCGACTCAGACCTTTTGACTCAGACAGGGGAGTGAAAGTCATCCAACCAGACAATATGAACCAATAGTTATTGAATATAACATTAAATAATCAACACAATCAGAGTCAGTAATTTAAACACATCATAACCTATGTGGCCATGAATCACCACACCAGTTTAGTAAAATGTAAATATCTTTTTGCCCTTTAGATTAACATGCTAAGATCACATAAATCATGCACAAGACCAAATGATAAAAATACATGTCAGCCTGAAGAATCTCAATCTAGTCAAAGCATTTATCATTAAACACTCCAAAAGAACAATGCAAAATAACAACAGAATCAAGTGAAGAATAGGAACTGCATACATTTAGTTTGTGTAATTAAATAAATTGAAAGTAATTAATAAACAGTCAAATTTAGACATTAGATCAGGCATCCCTAACTATTACTTTAATTAGAAGGCATGTGTGGGCTTTTTGCAAAAAGAAATAAAGACAATAATTAATTTGGAAAACATCTAACTAAGACCCTAACCAAATAAGCGGTTGGATTTTCTAAGGGAGAAAAACCTGCAAGAAAGACAAATGTGCAATGGTTATGCCACTCTTAAATGGATCAGCAATCAATAATAATATCTTCATCAGCAGAGCACAGGAACATCAGGTCTTTATTAATCAGCATCAGGACATGAAAAGGGAAACATTTCAGTAAAGTTGGGCCTAATATATTTGAACAGTTAGAATGCAAGAACTAAGCAGCATCTGAACAGAACTGAAGCTAAAAAGAATCTGAGATCACCTAAGATTTTGCTGTATTGAAGTCCCAAAAGTTACTAACTAAGCTTCTATTGGACAGAACTATGAGGTGTTGTAGTTTGCAGCCAATAAAACATCATCTGCGCATCATATGTGTCTCCTCACATTTTCTTCACCCCAAATTTGATCATGCTGTCACTCCTCTCTCCTCTCTGAACATCAGCTTCCGTACAAAAATTGCATTTAAAACTATGTGGAAACATTACATGTGCTTCCTGCCAAAGCGAGCAAGAACAAAATATGCAACATGAAAACACCACATTGAGCACTGAGGTTCATTGTTTAACTAACATTTTTTATCTCAACAAAATATACGACACCAGCAGTAAGAGCAGGACAGAAATTTCCACTGTACAAGTCACATAGGATGTTTGAAGAAACATTTTTTTTGCAGAGTTAGCAAACTATTTTAAACATTGTATTCGTGGAAAATTACTAAAACGTGAGGCCTTTAAACTAGTGGTAAGCATGAAGAATAAAATCTTTAATATACATTTAAACCATTAATCTTTTAGTGCGTATTTTATACATGTACGTATGATTAGGCAAAATACAGTTTCATTAGACATTATTATTTCACATTAATACACGCTGTTTATGGTGTCCACCATATCACCTGCACGTTTAATTTCTAACACATGGATTTTCAGTTAGGCCTTTTAATAACCTTTATTTCACACTATGTTTTAGTGACACAATTTTTAATTACTACTGTTTACACTCCAACAACAGTAAAAGGCTTGTTCATTTGATTGTACTTTTTGAGTCCTAGTAGACCTAGAGAGTGTAGTAAAATACATTTTTATGGGTGTTTTTCTCCTCAGAATCCACTGTCTCAATGTAGTTAAAAACATATTCTTCCTGCTTATTCCATCGTAAATCTGGTTCTGCCCCTGATAGTCAAAACGCTGGTGGAGAACACAAGGAAAATGTCTTTAGACTAATTTTCTTAAATTAAGAAACAAATGTGGATTGGTTTAGTGACCTGTAAAATGTACACTGTTTATCTCGGTCTTCATCACCACGTTCAATTTTATGAATTATCTAGTTTCTGATCCAACCAAGCTTGTGGTAGTTAATAAGATAAAATGTGTATGTAAAGTAAATCAAAACAGTGTGCCTGTCACAGTTTCAACAGACACAGAGGTACTTCAGCTATGTTGTGACGGTCACTGTTTCAACAGACACTATAGCTCTTCAGCATTTTAAAGTGAACAAAATGGTGTGTCTATCACCATTTCAACAGACACAGAGATTCTATGTCAGGACTGGAGGCTTCGGATTATGCTTTCCCTTTCTTTACTACTAACACAGCAGACAATAATAAACCAACAATAAAAAACTATGAATACCCTCCATTTAACCCACCAATCCTGGTCCAGCATACAACATCTAACCCTCTTACATACAGAGTCCGCCCTCTTTCTTTGCTGCTTGCACTCAACTAAGTACATTAACTCTACTTGCTGTCTTTATAATGTTTATTGCAGCACAGCGGATTGCCTACAAGCGCCTATTTGTCTTTGTACAATCCGAAGCACGTGTGCTCTAAGTGCAACATGCCGTGCTTCACTTTTCCTTTTTTCTACAGACGGCGTGCCGTCTCTATGGTAGTTGTGCCAGCAAGGAGTGTATAAGGGAGGCAGTGCAAGTGAGGAGATCAGTCCTCTTTCTGACACAGGCCTCGCGCATGCACACGGTTCTATTTATATTCCAGTGTGTGCGCGTGAATCTTGAGAATATCAGAAGACACTTGATCTATGTGTTTCTCCCACCTTATGCCCGAGGGGGCTGAAAGAATAGTAAAGAGCTTGGCTCTGGGGGAATTTTGGTGCTCCCTCCTCTTCTAGCTGTTTATTCTCCTGGCTCAGGCCTTTTTTAGTGCCCTGTAGCACCTGGGTTCCCCCCCAATTGTTTTGCGAACCTCTGCAATAAACTCTGGAATGACCATATTGGCCAAAAAGGAAATCATACTGACTAGAGAAATAGCCCAACAATTTCCAGAGGCCGATCAATATGGGGAATATGCTGAAGGGCAGTATAATCAGCACATGGAAGAGCGCTTTGTAAAAGCTTCGGACTTCCATGTGCAAGACTCTGTTAATAAAGTGTTGGTAAAAGTCTTGCAACCCTTTGCACAACCAATATTTGATTTTGGCAGGAGGCACTTTGGCGCAGGCTCGGAGTTCCCTACCCCGTAGAGGTTAATTTGAATGAGCCTGGCCAGTGTAGCACAGACCCATTCAAACAAACCATTGATTCGGTCCTGTGGGATCATCAATATAGCTTCTCTGAAAGCCAAGAAGCCTCTCAGAAAACAGATGACTCCACCTCTTCTGACTCAGAGGACAATGCTGCGCCTGAGTAGCAAAGGGGCAAATGTAAACGCAAAACACACCATGAAGAGAGATCTTTGTCTCCAGCCCCTCGTAAAAATCATAATTTCAACCCTGACAATATCATACACCCTGGGTCCACGAAGTGGACACCCTGTTTGGAGGTGGCATCATACCTTCAGTCACGTATTAGGAAAAGATTTGAGAAGGATATACGCAAAATATTGTGCTCTGAATGCCTGCGCCCTTCTCTACCCGGGAAAGAACTGAAACCCCAGAGTTGGATCCACTTATGGTTACTTTTCTTAAAAAATACGCAAAGGATCCTAAAAAGGGCATTGACAGGGCCTGGCCAGTACAAGCTGCTAGATCTTTAAGGACCCCTCACAAAAATCCTGAACTTAGCTGTCTATGCCAAAGAAAGGCAATTTGCCTTTTAGGCAATGCCAACTGTTCAATCTCCACTGAGCGATGGAAGTCCTTTTTGATTTGTACCGACTCCAAGTTAGTGGAACTGGCATCATCCGACGCAGGCCCTTCAGCCAATGGGGTCTTGTTTGGTGATAAATTTGTGAAAGACTAAGCTAAATATGTGGCTAGTTTCTCAGCTTTAGACAAAGCCCAAACTACAATTAAAAACATTTTAGTGGCCTTTTTCACAAGGCTGGATGCTACAGAGGTTGAGCGTCAGCCCAGGGCAGCCTCCAGACTCTAGAGCTTACTACAGGTGCTGAGCAGACCATAACTACTCTTGAAATGCCAACTTCTACATGTCCTGGGGTTGTGGTAACAGAGGACGCAATCCTAGAGGATATTATTTAGGAGGTCAATCCACTCAAAGCTCTGCTAACACATGTAACAATAATTCCTTCAGGGGAAGTTGTACTTGGGGGAAGTGTTAGATTTTTTTGTGCAGAATTGGCACCTGGTTTCACTAGACACATTGGTCCTGGAGATGATCAATGGTTACCACTCGGAGTTTTATGCAACTCACAACCCTTTCCTCCACCTCCACTCACTTTTTCCCATGTGGAGAGCATATTGATAGATCAGGAGGTGGCAACGCTTATCAAAAAGAGGCTATAACCCTCATGCAACCTCATCGCAGGGGGTTCATCAGCATGATATTCTTGGTTCAGAAGAAAGGCGTTGGTTCTCAGTTAGTGCTCAAACTGCACCAGTTCAACTCTTGGATTGTCTATCGACATTTCAGGATGGAGGGCATTCACCTCCTGCATGATCTTTTGAAAGAAGGAGACTGGATGATACGTCTGGATCTCAAAGATGCCTATCTGACCATTCCTATTTTTTCTCCTCATCGTAGATTCCTCCAATTTGTTTGGTGGGCCAAATGCTACGAGTTCTCCGCCCTGCCTTTTGGCCTCTGCAGCTCCTTGATGCTTCACCTAGGTCATGCGTCCCATAGTCCAATGGCTCAGGGAGAAGGGTGTTCAACTGATAATTTATCTATACAACATCCTGATCATGGCTCAGGATCAATACCTTGTCCTTCTTCACCTGTCCTGGACAATCCAACTGCTTCAGGGCTTGGGTTTTGTTATCAACAAAGAGAAATCCCAACTGATTCCATCCAAGAATATGGATTTTCTGGGGTATCAGATCGATTCAGTCTCAGCACAACTCAAACTGCCCCTGACATTTTGATTTACATTAGTTTGGCTATCAAGAAGGAATTGAGGAGAGCATTGTCTGCCTCTTCGATTACCTTGAAGGTACTTGCCAGATTGGTTGAGATCCTTGCTTCAACTATCCAAGCCATATTCCTGTGCCCTTTGCACTATTGGGCCTTACAAATTATCCATCTTCGCAGGGGCCTCTCGTATTCAGAACAGATTTCCTTGTCCCAGGCAGCCAGGACAGAGATTCAATACTGATTGACTCACATGGATGCCTGGAATGGCAGAGACATTTCTTCTTCTGTTCCAGAGATTCTTATAGAGTCAAATGCCAGCAGATGGGGCTGGGGAGCCAGGTGCAGACCATTGGAGACGGGGGTGGGACAGAGGGGCTTCGGTTTCATTTCAACTGTCTGGAGCTTTTGGTGAGCTCATTTACAGTGAAGACACTATCGCCCCTCAAGGCGAACTGTTGTATCCTGTTGAAGATGGACAACATTTTGGCCATTCCATATATCAACAAGTTAGGGGGAACACGTTCACAAATGCTAGAAAAAATTGCGAAAGATTTTTGGAATTTCTGTTTGGAACACCACATTTTAGTAATGGTGGAATAAGTTCTGGGCAAAGTGAATGTTTTGTAGCAGACTGGAATTCTTGGTATCTCTGGAATCCAGCAATTGTTGGCTGCATCCCCAGGTGTTCCATTTTCTGAACCATCTGTGGGGGAAGTGCTCAGTTGAACTTTTTGCCTCATGGCTGAAAGCCCATCTGCAAAGATTTTACAGCTGGAGACCAGATCTGTTGGCAGTCAGCTTGGACTCCTTCCTTCAATCATGGACAGGGGAGAAGGGTTATGCCTTTCTTCCCTTTTCCATGATTCACAGTGTGCTCTCGCAACAGAGTCGCCAGTTGGCAGAGCTGATTCTAATAACTCTGTTTTCAAGTGCACAGTCGTGGTTTCTTTTGGCAATGGAGCTGTGTTGTGCTCCACCAGTTCAGATCCTGTCATCATGGGATCTTTTTGTTGGACCGAATGGGTTCTCCTCATCCACTAATTCAGGAGGAACAGTTTTCTCTCATGGCGTGGAGGATCAATGGGGACTCAAACAAGTCTCAGACTTTTCAGACAACACAAAATTCTTTCTTTCTCAATCCCTGGCACCTAGTATGTATAAGTGATAAGCCTCTGCTTGGAGACAATGGGTGGATTGGTGCAGTCAGAGGGGTGTGGATCCCTTAGGGACAACAGTGCAGATAATTGCACATTTTCTGTCCTGTCGAAACGTAAAATAGGTTTGGATCGATGGGGGGATTATTGGGGAGCCTCTGGTCATTTGGGGCCCCCATTTAAGTTTATCTGACAAGGCCACACCCAAGTAGTCAAAACTATACACCCAAACAAATGAGCCTGTAACAACCCCGATAAACCTACTTTGCTTGGTGTTCTGGCCAAAGAACATGAACTTGGTTTTAGTCATATTTAACTCCAGGCCTCTATCACAGCAAAATGCCAGACATCTAACAATCAGGTTTTGTAAACCCTTAGGATGTATTTGAATGAACAGCAGATCATTAGAAAATATTAATATTAGGATTTACATTTAATTTAATGTTGGAAAGTTGTTTGTGCGCTTCAGCAGTACCTCTACTACATCATTAACATACACGGTAAACAGAGTAGGCACCAGCACACACCCCTGATGAACCCCACATAAAATTGAGATAGATTTAGTTAATCTCCCTTTGGCCCCCACCTAACCTGCGCGTAATTCCTTTTGTGTAGTCTTCTGACAAGAGAGATTAAACTGCTATGGGCACCCATATTTGCTAGAACTCCCCAGAATTGATGCTAGGGTACAAGGTCAAACGTGGGGCGAAGCTCACGCCACGTATAATTTTTGCTTCATTATCAAAACAAGTTTCCAATAGAGAGTGGAGAATTTTAAAACGTGATTAATAGTACTCATTTTGGCGCGAAATTCTGCATGGAGAGGGGACAGGATCTTCTTGCTATCCAAGATTGCAGTTTAACAAGTACTTGCCTTGTAAACATTTTTTTTTATAAATTATCAATTAAGCTGATAGGCCTGTAGGTAACAGGCCAACCAGCATCTCCCTTCTTGTAGCCCGGAATTACTTAAACCCATTTCAAGGGTCTCGAATTTCCACCCCCCCACAGGGGCAATCGCAGTCGAAAGCAAATTTGCATATGTAGCCCAGATTTGTGCTTCGGATTTATATAAATCTACTGGAATATGATCGGGTCCAGGAGCTTTCGACGATTTTAGTCTATCAATAGCGGAAAGACTCTCATCTAAGCTAACAAAGATCCTGTCCGCAATCGGTACACCCTCTCTAAAGCTCTCATTACCCACGCAGGATGTATTGCAGCAGCCTCATACATATAGATAAAATAAATGCGCTTCCCGTTTTTCTAGCCCAATGTGATGACGTTTTGGTTTTTCACTCTCCATTTTCACACAGCTAACTATATGCCAGAAAGAGCAGTTGCACTTCGTTTTAAGAGCCCGCAGCACTCTTTGCCAATTACTGTCCTCCCAATTGCGATGGCATCATTTAGCACTGCCTTGTATCTAGATCTCGCTGTTCGAATTTCTGGGCGACTGCATCCCTAGACAGCGCTTTTTAATGCTTGTTTTACTGCTTCACATTCTGGAGTGAACCACTTGGGATCCTTAGGAGGGATTTTGTACCTATAATTGCACTCTTTATAAAAAAACGTCCTGCAACGAACTTAAAAAGCACCCACGTATCTCTAATATCGGATTGTCAGTTTCAGGAATATTCTCATAATGAGAAAACTAATGTACAAACCATTTGTAAACCTCCGCATGTAATTTCTGGTTAGCTAATACACCAGACTTCGAGACTCTTCTAAAGTCGTTTGATACTACGGGTTCAGGTAACTCATTTAATCATATAATTAGTGATCGCCTGAAGTCATTCCCAATTAGATTGTTAACCAGAGGATTTGATCGCTTTTGGTTCGTTGTACAACCTCCATATCATAAAGTTGGGGCCAGAGAGAAACGTCTAATAATACTTATTTAATAACACTAGATTGACAACCTTTTTTGAAAGTTGCTACCCTGAGTTAGAACGAGTTTGGCCATTAGATGCTCTCAGAGTCCAGCCAACTACTATAGAAGCAATCTGTAGGGCAGCATTTGAGAAGTGATGGTGTGGTGGACAGAGCAGAGTGGGAATATCCATCTGTTCGTTCTCCAGCTCAGTTACTAAGTGAATGTGCAGAGAAGGATCAAAAGAAACATTAAATTCTCTTGCCACAATTAATTTGGCATCAAGTTGAAACATGTCAATTATATCATCCAGCTTTGATAATACTGTTGAGTCACTACCAGCAGTTGTAAAACTAGCGTAAACATTGATTATAACCAACTTCAGACCAGTAGGGAATATGAGCTGAATGCCCAATAAATCAACAGAGTCTAAATGCAGTACTTCATGAGAACATGCCATATCACATTTTACTAGTATTATCAGCCCCGGGTCGCCCATCCAAATTTAATAGCTTATGCTGCACCAACACAGTAACTTACATATCCATCAATAAACACTTTCTTCTGTTGCCCCGGTTTGTTAAAAAAACACACAACATACCCCCAACAAAAGAAGCCCATTCACAATCATTCAAATTGGACTCAATTCCCACCAAATTCCAGGATATAAAAGAGAACCCCTCCCTTCTGAAGCATTTAAGTTTGTCAGTGGAGTAACTGCATTCTCCCTTTCATTAGCAAGACCTCCTGTACAAGAGCACTTTAAATATTGCACAAGCTTGATGTTAACAGTAGTTGCAGGAGCAGGTTTGTCAATTATGACCCCCTTGTCATCAGGAGATTGCTTAAATTATCAGTTTCCTTGCTGCTGTCACTCTCATTTAGTCAGTCCAACAAATCTCTTGAATAGGTTGGTAATTTAGTTGGACAAAGTCAACAGTATGCTGAGTGTACTTAGACCGGGCTGTGAATTAAAGGTTTTAGCAGTGGGCAACAGTGATGGGGGTGTCTTCTTATTCTTATACCAGTATTGAGTGAATTTGATAATTAAGAAGTATGTAGCTCAAAATTAATCAAATTTTCAACCAGAAACTCATTTCTCATCTTCACCTTGCAGGAAAGTGGCTCTTTTGACATGGTTACCCCCTCTCCCACTTTTTGCCTGCTATCTGATGCTAACTTAACTGAGTGTGTGCTGGAATCCTTCTAACCAGGCCCCAGCACTATTGTTTTTTCCCTAAACTGTACCATTGCTTCCAGAATAGGTGCATCCCTGGCACCCAGTTAAGTCCCTTGTAAAAGGTACCAGTGGTACCAAGGTTCCTGTGGCAAAGGAGGGTCTCTAAAGTCTGCAGCATGTATTGTGCCACATTAAGGGACCCCTCACCAAACACATGCTCACTGCCATTGCAGATTGTGTATGTTGGTGGGAAGAAAAAGGTAAAGTCGGCATGGCATCCCTCTCTGGGTGCCATGCCCACAACACACTGCCTGTGGCATGGGCAAGTCACCCCTCTAGCAGGCATCATGGTCCTAAGGTAGGGTGCACTATACCATAGGTGAGGGCATAGCTGCATGAGCTATGTGCCCCTACAGTGTCTAAGTCCATTCTTAAACAATGAAGTGCAGTGTGGCTATACTGAGTACATGGGCACTGGGAGTTTGTCATTACGAACTCTACAGCTCCATGATGGCTTCACTGTAGACTAGGAAGTTTGATATCAAATTTCTCAGCTCAATAAACCCACACCGATGCCAGTGGTGGAGTTATTGGAAAATGCACACAGAGGGCATCTTAGAGATGCCCCCTGCATTTCACCAAACCCTCTAGTGTGAGGCTGACCTGTCTGTGCCAGCCTGCCACTACAGACAAGTTTCTGACCCAATGGGGTGAGAGCCTTTGTGCTCTCTAGGGTCAGGGACAAAGCCTGCTTTGAGTGGAGGTGCTCTACCGATTCCACCTGCAGAAACAACAATACTTTGCAGTGAGCCTCAAATGCTCCTGTCTTTTGTTACACTGCCCCAGGGCACTCCAGCTAGTGGATATACCCACCCCTTGGACCAGGCCCCACTTTTGGTGGCAGGTCCAGTGGGAAAATTAGTAAACACAAGGAGGAGTGACCACCTCAGCAGGGACCACCCCTATCATGCCTAGAGCTGAAGTGACCACCTCCTTGCAGAATCCTCTATCTTGTTTTAGAGGAGGATAGTCAATAGGGTTAGGAATATGCCCCACTCCCCAAAAGGAGTGGGCACAGGAAGGATGTAGCCACCCTCAGGGACAGTAGCCATTGGCTACTGCCCTCTGACCCCTGTAACGCCCCTAAATTTAGTACTTATAAGCACCCCTAAACCTTGCTGTTCAGATTCCTGAAACAGGTGACGTGAAAGAAGAAGAACTGAAGAGCCACTCCAGCAAAGAAGACTTCAGATGACAATTGACTTGGCCCCAGCCATACAGCCTGGCTTCAGCTTCAAGACTCCTGCTACGAAAAGGTGATGCATCCTGTAGGGCCAGCGACCTCTACAAACCCCCAGAGGATGGCCTGCTTACCTAAGGACCAAGATCTAATAAGGACAGTGGCCCTGTCCTCAAGGAAACCTCCAAGAAGGACTGCAGAACCATCCCAGATCCGCAAGTCCTGACCACTCTGCACCCAATGCCCACGGTCATTGACCAGGTGGCCTACCAGTCCAGAGAAGGGCCCGGGTGATTCCGACCTTGAGTCCACCCAGGGTTGATCCCTCCTGACCAACACGATGATGCCTGAAGCCTAAATCCAGAGTACACCCTTGACCGCGACCGGCTCTGGTGAAGATTTCCTGATGACTAAAGGTACTCCTGCACCCACAGCCCCCTGGGTTTGGGGAACGTAACCGATGGTCCATCAATGTCCAGTGGGCTACCTACTTACCCGTCCAGCTGTTGGCCTTCTTCAGCCGACTCCCTAGATGATGCCTGGAGCCTCTTTGTGACCCCCGAGTTTCCTGCATTGAAAAGCATTTGGCGCCAAATGCTTTGTTTGCACCTTCCACCCAGCCACCCCTGTGCTGCTGAGGGTGTATGTTTGGTGCTGACCTGTAGCCTCCCTTTCCCGTGCTGAGCCAAACCCCCCAGACCTGTGCCCTGAAGTCGCAGTACTTACCTGCAAGTTGTTTCTTTCTAAGTGCACTGTGAGCCGAAGAAGTAAACATTTCACCTCATCTAACTGTCAAATAAATGTGTCTCCTCCACAATTTCTATCTGACCAATGCCCTCGCTCACTGACCGTGCCTTGCACACAGATTGGTCCTTGCTCAGAGTGCTGGTTGGGTTGGTCGGAAGACTTAAGTTTCCATTATCTACCTATGCTGTCAATGCTGAAAATCGGTTAGAGCAAGGGACATTTGAGGAATTTTAACTTCAGGTGATAATGGTAATTTCTGCACTGTAGTTGGAGGAGAACGAGCAGGGGTATCACATGATTTTACATCAGTATTGTGTATTTTCCTTGCATATTTCTTAAGCCACTGTAATCTCCTTTTTGATAGCTTCCCTCCCACCATTGTGGTGAAGAAAAGTATTCTGTTCAGCCAACACAACCACATTCTTTGCTTGGCTCATTGCTGCCATAACGTTGAATATCAGATTTATGTCATAAACATGATGGAGGGCACTAAAAACAGCACTGGTGAGTATCCACACAGCCAATGTACCAAGTGTGTGTCAAATGCAAGCCGATCAGTGTCTACCCATGCCTGGACTGATCCCAGTGCCGCCCGTGATCCAATTACTTATATGCACCAAAGCTCCTTAACCTTAGAGGTGAGGCTAAAGATTCTTATGTAATCAATTTAAGAGGCCCTTAATTAGTTTATTAAATGCTCCCAAACCATGAACATAAGAACCCAGGCTCCTTTCGCTTAGCCCTCCCTCTCTGAAAGGGGCTTCCAAATCTTAAGCATTCTACTAGATGTCTGATTTATCAAATGTATTTATTGAATGTTCACTCCTACCTAGAGATTGCGGGGGAGTGCTGGGGCGGCTCCTTCTCAATGACAAAGGAGCATCGCTCCACTGGATGTGCCAGAAGCAGAAACATAAAACAATAGTTTTCTATCGCTTTATTTTTCGGCTTCTGGCACAGCAGTGCAGGGAGAGGCGGGGCTGGGCCACAGGAGGTGGGAGGGGGAGGAGGGGAAAGTTCATTAAGTGCACATGTGTGTTTGGCCTGCTGTCTGAGGCTGACCACAACACACATGTGCACTTAGGTTTCTCCAACCCGGCTGCATACACAGCCGGACTGGAGAAACTGCACAGACCCCAGGCTTGTGTCAACAACCATGGGGCAATTTGTGAGCACAAAGCTCCACATTCACTTGAAGTATGACAACTCCCCTACTCTCACCCTTTGGAGTACGCAAACTTCTTATTTCACTAACACTGCACAATTCTCCTGGATTTGCCAAAGCATTGCAAGCGCAATCCCTACTTAGAATTCAAACAATACTGGGCAAACTGGGAACATACCAACCTCATCTAAACAACCATTGGCAAAACCAAATAACCAAATCTCAGAATGATCTCCCTCCTATTGAGACAAAACCACCCTCTGCCACCAAATTCTGTGGGTATGTGACCTCCTAAAGTAGGCTAAGGTGACACATAATCTGGCAGTGACATCTACTACCCTCGGAGGTCAACTCAAATCTTTTGACTCAGACAGGAGTAATACGTTCATCAAATCAAACCATAAGTATCAATACCCATAATAAACAACGAATTGCAATAAGGAGTCAGTCATTTATAGGCACTATGATCTATGTGGCCATGAATCACCACACCAATTAATTAAAGTTCAAACATTTATTGCCCTTAAATTAACAATGCTAAATTCACATAGAAATTGTGCAAAACCAAACGATAGCAATACAGAAACAACACAGGTTGACCAAAATGTTTAAAGAATTGTAATCTAACAAGAGCAATCACTATTAAACACTGCAGAAAAATGATATATAATTATTTCAGTAACAGCAACATATTTCATTAGTTGTGCAGTTGAATCAGTCCTAATCATTTAATAAACAATCAATTTAAATATTGGGTCACACATCCTAGGTGCCAAATTCTAATTTGAAAAGCATGTGTGGGACTGGGCTTCATCACCTGCAAAAATCCAAATAAGACAAAAATTAAGTTGGAAAACATCTAACTATGGTGGTAGCAAAAATATGCGGATCGACTTCTTGGGGAAAATCTGTAAAAGGAAAACAAAACAAATGCACATAAAAAATGAGACTGCAGTTAACAGAGTCTTCATCAGCAGAGCGCAGGAACATCAGGTCTTCAGCGATCAGCATTAGGAACATGAAAGGGGAAACAGTTCAGAAATGTTTGCCCTGAAGTATCTGAACTGCTAGAATTATAAACATAACAGCACTTCTTTTTCTTCTCATCAAGTATTGGAAACTGCGGAACACCTCATCTGAAACTTTACTAAATTAATGTCCACAAGTTACTAGCTAGACTCCTAGTGGACAAGACTATGATGTATGATTGTGAGCAACCAATTGAATTACACTTTTCCTCAGTTTGTATCTTTTCTTCACTCTTTTTCAGGATAGGCCCATGCTAACACTCCTCTCCAGCTGGTAGTTTCCACAGAATATTAACATTGTAGAAAACAGCACAGAACATGACATTTTAGCGAACATAACTTCCTACCAGAAACGAAAGCCCATTGTTAAGCTTCCAATAATTATCACAAGGAAATACAGAATGAACAGTGTAGAAGAAGACAGTAGATTTCCACTGTAAGCATTCAAGGGAAAGCCAATGAACAATGTTTGCAAAAGAATTCTCAATGAAGTCAGCGTAACATCTTGAACACTGTACTTGTGGAAAAATACTAAAGCTTAGGCCTTTTACTAATCCTAATACATGAAGAATAAAACAGTTTAATCGTCAAACAATATTTAGTACAATATTTATTTAATCAATAATAATTTCAAATTCTTTGTTTTATTCATCAAATATTAATCATCTTTTGTTAGTATAAATGGTTATGATTCATCAAAATACATTTTCAAAGTTGTTTATCGTTTCACAAAGAACTCAAAGTGACGGACACCATGTCAACCAAATTTCAAACATGCATGTTTTATCTTTCTAACACACGTTTTTTAATTAAGCGCTTTTAGTACATGTCAATTTTAAGATTTGTTTATTCATATTTTATTAATAATGTTTGCTCTTTAACAAGATAAATGAAGTATCTTCAGTTTTATATCTGATTTTAACCCGGATGCCATGTAAGTGAAACTAGGCTGCAGACTAGTTTGCTACCAGACATCGCTGAGGCCATTCCAGCTATTCCAATTTTGCAGCATAATAAGCAGGAAAGGCTTGGGTGTGGAGTCGTAATAGTTTTTAAACAAGACTTCACCTGTTCTATTGTTCCAATTATCTCCCTTAACAGTACTGAAGACCTTATTTTTTTATTATTCGTGACATCTAATTTTATCTTGACAGAATCACTGATTTATGGAATCCCTGGCTTCAATGCCATATTCCTGAGGGCGCTAATGGACTTATTGACACCTGATATTATCAAGGCAGCCAACTTTGACAGATTTAACTACTATATGGATGATAATTCTGATGCGGCAGCCCGCCTTCTTTTGGAAGAGTTGACTTCTTTTCAATTTACTCAAGCAGACTCCAGTGCGATAAATCAAGCAAGCAGGATTTGATATTCACTAATTGGGATAAGCTTCATTGTGATACCCTGATGCCTGGAGTATGGTTAGACAATTTAGCTGTTCCTTTTTCCTATTGAACCACCTCCTAGAGTAGATACAATGTCAGAACCCTTCTTAAAGTGCTCATGGCATCATGTCAAAGATCAGGATGTTAATGCCTTCTTGGCCAAGGCTCAACTAGGTGAACCTGCTGAAGACTCTTCCACTTTTCAAAATTGGAGCTCTACTAGTCTGGACATCCTGGCTCTCAATAAATCAATTAAAACATTTGGTAGGAACAAACATGTACCTTGGTTTACTTCTAATCCTATAAATAGGAAAATACAATGTCACAATGTCAGAACTTGGCAATTATCTTTAACTGCATTAGATAAATCAAAGTACACAGAGAGTATAAAAACCTACCATTTGACCTTTCTAAATAACTGTTCTTTGGGATAACCTTACATGCCACCCTTCAATCTTGGAATGAGGTGCTTCTACATTACTCCCTATCCTATGTACTTTACTAAATGTATCTATTACCTCAGCCTCATTTCCAGACCCTTGGAAAGCGACACTTGTGAAGCCTATTTTGAAAAAACCCAATGCAGATTGATCTATTTGTGCAACTTTTAGGCCATTCTCTCTTCTACAAGCTCCAGTAAAAATGTTAGAGTCTCACCTAATTTCGCAAATTAACTAAGTTCCTCAAACAATACACTTTTTTGGTTATTTCTCAATTTGTCTTCCATGCAGCTCGTTGCACAGAATCCCTTCTTCTTACTGCCTCTGAAAATCTAAAAAATATACTAGACAGAAATTGTCTGGCAACTCCTATTCTGCTTGATCTAACGCGGCCTTCAACATCATCTCACACAATATGTTGATTCATCAATTTAAAGAGATTGGTGTTGAAGAATCTGTCTTAAAATATATAGCTAACTTTGTCATGGACAGATTTGCAGTCCGGCTTCCTCCTTTCACATCTCAACAAATCTGTTTGAATTGTGGAGAGCCTCATGGCTCTGCTCTGAGCCCTAAGTTGCTCAGCATAAATCTTTCCCCATTAGCCTAATTGTTCCAAGGTTTCGGTTTTGAGGTATTGTCCTATGCGGATGACACTCAATTAATTGTTTCTTTGATGGATGACAATGGTCTCACCACAATTTTAGGCAATGCCTTCCAGCCATAGTGAATCAAAACTATTTGAAGCTTAACTCGTATAAAACCGAACTGCTCCTTCACAAGTCTGGGATAGCAATGGGTGGTCAGGGGAGCTTTGCTCCCCTTCTCTCCTAGTTCAAACAGTACATAAGTTAGGCTTAGAAGTTAGATTTGATTCTTAACTTTCTATAAATCACCAAATCCAAATCTGCTTGATCTAACGCGGCCTTCAACATCATCTCACACAATATGTTGATTCATCAATTTAAAGAGATTGGTGTTGAAGAATCTGTCTTAAAATATATAGCTAACTTTGTCATGGACAGATTTGCAGTCCGGCTTCCTCCTTTCACATCTCAACAAATCTGTTTGAATTGTGGAGAGCCTCATGGCTCTGCTCTGAGCCCTAAGTTGCTCAGCATAAATCTTTCCCCATTAGCCTAATTGTTCCAAGGTTTCGGTTTTGAGGTATTGTCCTATGCGGATGACACTCAATTAATTGTTTCTTTGATGGATGACAATGGTCTCACCACAATTTTAGGCAATGCCTTCCAGCCATAGTGAATCAAAACTATTTGAAGCTTAACTCGTATAAAACCGAACTGCTCCTTCACAAGTCTGGGATAGCAATGGGTGGTCAGGGGAGCTTTGCTCCCCTTCTCTCCTAGTTCAAACAGTACATAAGTTAGGCTTAGAAGTTAGATTTGATTCTTAACTTTCTATAAATCACCAAATCCAAAATGCTACCTTCTATGGATTACTAAAAACCCTACGCAAGATTCTTCCTTTCCTACCATTCATGGTTAGGAAGATGCTAATACATACAGTAATCACCTCAAGAATAGACTATTACAATGATTTCTATCTTGAGGTCTCCAAAAGGTATCCAATTAGACTCCAATTTAAGCAAAATGCAGCAGCCAGGTTATTAATTAACATTCTCAGAGACTGTTCAGTGGCTGCCAGTTAAAAACATAAATCATTTAAAAATATTGTCTAATATTCATAGAGAATTTTTCAAGCATGGCCCTTTCAGTCTCCAGACGATATTTTGTTTAATGTTCTCGTGAGATTTTTGACATCAGACATCAGCTGCCATGATTGTTATACAACTTGTGGAGGCTCTTTAGCAGTGGCATTGATTTACATTTTGTAATAAGTTACCTCTATTTCTTCGGACATCCTTGAACCATGCTTTCTTTCTCAAGCATCTGAAAACCTGTCTATTTAGTCTCAATTTTTTGTGTTTGCCTCTTTTAGAATTTTCAGTATTTGTGAATTTGTAATTTCTCCTTAAATTGGTGCTGTTTGTCTGAGGTAGGGTTTTCTCCCACCTTCAAGGTCTTTTCAGAACAAGTATTTAGCTTTATACATTCATTTTTCATTTCATGAAAACCGCTATTGCAGCAGGCACCCCACCATGAGCTGCCTTAGGAGGAGTCCTACTTTTGCCTACTGATGTGTTGAGCTCTGCTCCACTCATGCGTTCAATCTGTCAGCTGCTCTACATTCCAGAATCGGGAATGTTGTAAATTGACAATGGAATTGTAGGACATTTGCCAGTTAGAGGGAGCTGTGATGAGAAAGTTATTACGTTTGCTCCCTGTATCCAGGTGTACATGAATAATAAAGCTACTCAAGCAACTGGTATGTGGTGACGGATAACACCTATTTAACTCTCCTAATCGTCTTGATCTGCAAATACTCACACAACTTCCAAAACCTGTCAGAAAGATTCGACCTGTTCCATCGAAGGGTATATTTTGCGCGCACTTCAGTTCTTAGAGTAATTTTCATTGTCCTTGTGTATCTATTTTCCCACACTGAAAGATCATTCGAATTTTGTAAAGTCAAATTTTAGCCCCGCTGACCTCAGTAATTAAAGCCTTTCGGCAACTATTTTGAACTGAATGCTGACATGCTCAAACGCAGGGTAGATAAAAGCCCAGCTGCCTAATTTCCCAGTGAGATCAGCGCCCTTGAAAAGGCAAGTTCTAACAAAACTCTCCGTGGACGAGCTCAACCGACGCGAAACTGCCAACGCTCTCAAGTGCCAGCCCATATGCCAGTCTCTTCTGCAATCAATCAATCACCCACCTAAGTGTGAGGTTAGGATTATGCTTCACATACACGGATCTCTGGTTGCTATCTGGCCATGTTCCTACCTGCTTGGTTGGTGTTTTATTTCGTTAGGCCAGCACAAACATTTGGAAAATGCGTGCAATCTGGTATTTTCCCTTACTGAATCATAAGCCTAAAACAGCAAATACATAAAGAAATCAGTTAAAACGTATTAGAGATCTGTCTAAATCGTTTGAGAAAGATTATTACTGAACAGAGGGATAATTGTCATGTTACAAAAGAATTCTGATAATTTTACATCAATTATTTTCCACCTGCCAGCTCTTGGTTGTTCCAGAATAGCAACCAGCCCATGGGCCCCACTCCTTCTAGGGGCCTGGACAACAGATCAGAATAATATTGATTTGATCTTGAAAGAAAATTACAGTCAAACTTTCTTAAATTGGTTTCAAAAGATAGAAAAAACATTAATCAACTCAAAGAAGAGAAAATTTTACATTGAAGACTGTAGAGAAGATACTGCATTAATGTAATGCACTGATTAACAAACCATAGGCCTCAGATTCACCTACCAGTTTGTCTCTTAAGAGCTCATCTTTTGTCAGCTGTCAGTTTGTAAAAAAACAAATCGGTGCAAACTACTATGTGTAATGTTTAGTTTGTTGTAATAAAATTAGTTTATTAAAATTGTTGGTTGGTAAAATTGAAAAGGTATTAGGAGATAATTTGCGAAGGGAGCCCCTGAAGTTCTACTGCCTAGGGGCCTCCAGAGGGTTTAATCCAGCACTGAGCAGCCAGCCAGTATATTTTCTAAGAAAGCCGACAACCTCAGCTGGGAAGCAGGTAAAGAAGTGGCCTACAAGGTCTGATTGATTAATCAGATTTTTTTGGTACTCTGCTGGGTCCATTCCAGGGTTGAAAAAAGAAGCTCCATACTCTAGCCAATACGGTTATTCCTCATTGTATCCCCTTTCAAGCAACTGGCTTAGATCATTTGCCTTTAAAAGTTCAGCTACCTTAGTATTGGCTGTTAAAATCATATTTTCTTTGTTCTGTTTGTCACAACGGTAAGCAGCCCTTCGCTGTGTGGATAGCTTGTCTTGCCTAGTGTCAATGCTTGTAAGCTCAACAGCTCACCAGTCATTCAATAGCATAATGCAAAATAATGTGTCCCTCTTGCGGGATTTGATGACGGGCCCCTGAGTCTCCCATATCACACAGATATTCATTGACCTTGGCCTCAATTAGGAATTCCAGGAGAACTGGGGGACCTTCTCCACCGCGGGGGCTGCAGGAGCTTGTGTTCCATCATTAGTGACTGCAATTCTGCCTGCAGGAGCTAAAACGGTCTAAAAGTTATGTTGTGTAGCCATTTTAGTTATAGATCCATGCACGTTATTTTAACATACTAGGCCTGCCACAGAGCACTTTGACTTAGATATATTTTACAATAGCCACTCTTACGGTCTTGTTTTATTTTCTCCCTATCTAACTGTTTTCGCCCAGGCCAACACTCTGTTCTCAAACAAGACATTCTTGCTCACTCTGTGCTTCTTCCAAGGCTGCAGTAAGATAGGTTGCCGGTGAACGTGGTGTAGAGTTTTGTAGCTGACATTCATAGAAAACACACATCCTTATGTAGGGACATTTTCTCAGAACATCAGCTGTTTTATTATAAAAACACACCACAACTGTATGCTGATCACTGAATGCTTGGCTACAGCTGTTTATGCAGACTTCATGCCTTTGCTCAGGTATGGGGGATGATGTCTTCCAAGGGGAATCTGAAGGGCAGAATTAGAGCTTAACACTCTGTGCTCTATTATAGCATAGGTAGGAATTAGTCGATTGACTCTAGTGACAATATGGTAGTGTTATTTCTATGCTTTACTCTCCTTGTCACAATTTTAATCTTGTCATGCTATATCGTCCAGGTTATTGCTGTCCATGCTTTGCTATCTAAGATGCAGTCGCTTTATTAAAGCATTGTTGAAAGCTATAATGCCTCTGTTTGTCTTTGTGTATGTGAGACTAATGTAACTGAGAGAAGCGTATGAGACCTGAGTGACCACGGTTTCCCTGAGAAATCAATTATGTCATTTGCTCAGCTCCCCAATCATCCCGCCCTTGGGTGAAGATGAGGCACTGCTAGTTAGCCGGAACAAAACTCGGATTGGAATGTGATGACGCTGAAATGAAGGTTTTACATTTATTAGCGCATAAACGTAGTACTGCAATAATCAAGTGTGGCTTTAACCGAACTAATAAAGATTGTACGGGGACAAATGTGCCCTCAGAGTAGTTTGCCAACATTTATAGGCGTGCTTTATATAACGTGATGTGTTAGAATTGTATTAATTTGGCATAACCGTAAACGTGTGCCATGATTTGCTTGTTAGAAATGTTTTAGCTTAGCATTACTTTAGTGGAGGCTTTGGCCTAGTTGCCATGTCTCACGGTTTAGATGCTAGTTTTTTTCCATTGTGCTAGTAAAACGTGTATTCTTGCTTGAAGCTGTACTTTTCCAGTGAGATCGGTTCACATGCTTATCTTTAAGGTTTCGTGCCAGCCTGGCATCTTCTTCTTTGCTCCAAGGTCAATCTGCAGGTGCAGACAATGGACGCTCTGAAACTGAGTTAATTGGTAAAATATGTTGCAACTTACGTTCCCGACTCCAAGGATAATGTATGCCTAGGTAGAAGCTTGTAAATTGTTGTTTTTGATTGGACAATTTGAAGCCAACCTATGAACCCTCCAATGGAAGACCCTACTGGATTTGAACTGTTGTCTATTTAAACCAGGTACACAAGAAGAAGGCAGCCATTTGCCAGCCATTACCTGCCATTGCGGACATTGGCCATTACGAACATTGCCCATTGCAGCTATTATGGCCCATCTTGCTGCGACGCCATTTTGAGAGACTTTGATGCTTTCTCTAATCGAGAGAAAGAGACTTTAAGTAATTCTCACCCTAGAGACTTTAACTTTGATTTGCCCCTTTGCATGAGGTAGTAGTTTGTCCTTTATCTTGCCGCTGTGAGGCAATTGCCCCGTCCACCCTGCCCCTTTGCCCCGTCCCATGCTGATCGAAAACGGTACCTGTGAGACGAAGACTTCCTTGAATGCTGATTCAATTTGGTAAATATGAAAGGAAATTGTACAATTGCATTGTGTTTCTTTTTAGGTAACCAACTGCTGATTTTTGATAAGAGCCCTAGTTAGGAGTTTTCCAAATTAATGTTGCTAAATTGTTTTTGCATGAAGTCCCACATGCAGATGTTAATTTGAGGTTAGATGAGGATTCATTTGTTGCACGATGCAATTTGAGACCTTGTTATGCTGACCAATGTATGCAATTAGCTCATTACAGATTATAGTTTTAGTGATTTGCATTGCTATTATCGAATGCATTGTTATTCAAATGCTGCATAGATTGCATCTTTTCCGCCGTTATGGACAGCTATTAATGTTCATTTACATATATCATTTGGTGTTGAGACACATTTATATTGTGCTAGCTTTGTTAATATAGGGAAATAAATTCATTAACTTTGCATAAACTGGTGTGGTTATTTATGGCCGAAAGGTCATAGTTCGCCGAAATGTTTTCTGGATTAATTGTGAAGTGTTATGTTGATCAGGGCATTGCTTATGTTCGTTATTGATTATTGATTTTGATTAAATTGATTAATGTCGGGTGAGGAGTGTCCCACTTGGTCAAAAGATTCATCGACCCAAGAGCGTCCGAAATACAGGTAAATTTATTAGGTCGGAACGCTCTATCAAATGATAGGTGTCACCTGTAGTGGGTCAGATTCAGTCTCCCACTGTAGTAAAGTACCATCTTGCCTGGCATGTTACCCCCATTTTTACATGTATGTAAGTTTGTTTTTGCCTGCCTCACTGGGATCCTGCTAGCCAGGACATTAGTGCTCATATTTTGTGGCCTGAATGTGTTTACCTGTGTAGTGACTAACTGTGTCACTGAGGTTCTGCTAACCAGAAACTCAGTGCTTATGCTCTCTCTGTCTTTAACATTGTCACTATGGGCTAGTGACCGTTTTCATCAATTCTAATTGGCACACTGGAACACCCTTATAATTCCCTAGTATATGGTACCTAGGTACCCAGGGTATTGAGGTTCCAGGAGCTCCCTAGGGGCTGCAGCATTTCTTTTACCACCTTTAGGGAGCTCAGACAAATCTTAAACAGGAATGCCACTGCAGCCTGAGTGAAATAACACACGTTATTTCACAGCCATTTTCACTGCACTTAAGTAACTTATAAGTCACCTATATGTCTAGTCTTCACTTGCTGAAGGTTATGTGCAATGTTACTCAGTGTGAGGGCACCCTTACACTAGCAAAGGCGCCCCCACATAGTTCAGGGCCATTTCTCCGGACTTTGTGAGTGTGGGGAAACCATTACATGTGTGAACTACATATAGGTCAATACCTATATGTAACTTCACAATGGTAACTCCGAATATGGCCATAACATGTCTAAGATCATGGAATTGTCCCCCGATGCCAAATCTGGTATTGGGGTGCCAATCCCATGCATCCCGGGGCTCCACTATGGACCCCGGCTACTGCCAAACCAGCTCTCTGGGGTTTTCTCTGCAGCTACCGCTGCTGCCAACCCACAGACAGGGTTCTGCGCTCCTGGGGTCTGGGCAGCCCAGTCCCAGGAAGGCAGAACTAAGAAATTCCTCTGAGAGACGGTGTTACACCCTCTCCCTTTGGAAATAGGTGTTAGGAGCTGGGGAGGAGTAGCATCCCCAAGCCTCTGGAAATGCTTTGAAGGGCACAGATGGTGTCAGTCTACACCAGTTCAGGGAACCCGCAGTCCCTGCTCTGGTGCGAAACTGGACAAAGGAAATGGGAGTGACCACTCCCCTGTCCATCACCACCCCAGGGGTAGAGTTCCTCCAGTGTGTCCCAGACATCTGCCATCTTGAATCCAGAGATGTGAGGACACTCTGGAGGCCTCTGTGTGGCCAGTGCTAGCAGGTGACGTAAGGGAACTCTCCTGATAGGTGCTTACCTGACTAGGTAGCCAATCCTCCTCTGAGGGCTATTTAGGGTCTCTCCTGAGGAGACCCAGACTGTCCAGTGGTCCAACTGTCCAAATTGGGAGGAGGTAAGTCCTTGCCTCCCCTCTCCAGACAGTAATCCTGTGCACTGGGTGAAATGCAGCTGCTAGGGCTTCTGTGCACCTTTCCAAGGAATCCTTCATGCACAGCCAAGCCCAGGTCCCCAGCATTCCATCCTGCATTGCTCAACTCCCTGAGTTGACCTCTGGCTTCGTGGGACCCTCGTTTGTAGTGTTGAGATGACTACCATGTTCAGTCTTCTTGAACCCATGTTCAAGGACTTCTGTGGGTGCTGCCTTCTTGTGCATGGGCTCTCTACGTTGCTGAGGGTCCCCTCTGTCTCCTCTCCCAAGTGGCAACATCCCGGTCCTTCCTGGGCCTGGGCAGCACCCTTTTTCTTTCACCGCAATCGTTGCAGCTAGGAAGGCTTGTTTGTGGTCTTTTGCCAAAGAAACAACTCTGCATCCTCCAGCAGTCTGTGGGACATCTCCTGCATGGAGCAGAAGTTCCTAGCACCTTTTGTTGTTGCAGAATCTTCCGCTTCTTCCATCTGGAGGCAGCCAATTTGCCCCTTCATCTGGGGTTTAGTGGGCTCCTGCCCCCCCTGGACACTTTCACGACTCTTGGACTTGGTCCCCTTCCTTTGCAGGTCCTCAGGTCCAGGAATCCATCTTCAGTTCTTTGCAGTCTGTTGTGGTCTTTGCAAAATCCCCTATCACATCTTTAGAGTGCTTCTGGGGAAGTAGTAGTACTTTACTCCTACTTTCCAGGGTCTTGGAGTGGGGTATCTTGGACACCCTTAGTGTTTTCTTACACTCCTAGCGACCCTCTACACACTACACTAGCCTAGGGGTCCATTCGTGGTTTGCATTCCACTTTCAGAGTATATGGTTTGTGTTGCCCCAAGGCCTCTTGCATCCTATTGTATTCTACAGTGTTTGCACTATTTTCCTAACTGTTTTACTTACCTGATTTTGGTTTGTGTGTATATTTTGTTTCTTTAACTTACCTCCTAAGGGAGTATATCCTCTGAGATATTTTTGGCACGCTGTCACTAAAATAAAGTATTTTTCGTAACTCTCAGTATTGTGTTTCTTGTGATATAGTACCTATATGATGTAAGTGGTATAGTAGGAGCTTTGTATATCTCCTAGTTCAGCCTAAGCTGCTCTGCTATAGCTACCTCTATCAGCTGAAGCTGCTAGAACACTACTAATCTACTAATAAGGGATAACTGGACCTGGTACAAGGTGTAAGTGGCATCACGTACCCACTATAAGCCAGGCCAGCCTCCTACACCCACACCACAGGCGATTCTGCCACTCAAAATCCAGTAGTCTCATTAGAATAATGAGAAACTACGTGACAGTTCCATCCTCCTCCAGGCAGCAACGCCCAATGGTAAGGAAGTGCTGAAAACCAAGCAGCTTTCATCATAGCAGAGCATGTGATTAAAATCTCAAGAGAACAACAGTCAAGTCAAAGAGCAGCAAATACTACACCAGAAAGGATTTGTAAAATATTAAGGTATTGCATATTTCACTTCAACTGTCTAATTTCTAAAAGAATATGCTTTCTTACCCAAGCTGCTACTAATCCAAGTTTGCTTCTTTGGTGTTCCTCTTCACTCATGAACCTCGAGCAGGAATGAATGCTGCTGTGAATGTAAACAGTGCTTTTGGAACCTGCAATCTTTAACACAAAGCTGTGAACCTGTTTGTTTTGTTTTTGACCGCTTGAACCATGCCAGGCACAGAAAGTAACATTTACTGATTCCTGTGTGCAGGTTTTATTAATATAAACACCACTTCCTCAAAAAACATCTTGGAAACAATGCATGGAATTGAGAGCATGAATACAGCTGACACCTTTTATTGAGCTCATTCCTGCAAATATTTATTTTAATAAACTATTTTAAACATGTAGCCAACTCCTTAATATTTATTTAATATTGAGCAGTTTTGACCAGTTAGTGCTGCCGCTGGGCTCCACACTTCCTCCCCAGTGTGGGTCTCAGTCATTGGCCAACACTGGGGAAGTATCCAGCTGGGGAGATGTGGAATCGCTTCTGCTTCAGCCCTTGAACCCCCACCCTCCCATCTGTGCCATCAGAGCATCGTGAGGCACGCTGACTTCACAGAGTTCCCACCAGAGTGGCAGGATGGAACAGGTGAGTGCTCTTTCCTGCTCCAGTCAGGGAAAAAAAGCAGAAAATGGCCTCTCCAGGTTTCATGGAGGCCTTGGTTGAAAGGGGAGAGTCTCCCCTTTCAGCCAAGGCTTTCCTGAAACTTTCCTGATCTTGGATCGCAGATGCGCATCAATCCAAAGTCAGGAATTCACTAGACCACCAGAGATGTTTGTTTGGGGGAGTCAGCCCTCCTGGGTATAGGCTGAACCCCCCACACCACTCCACCAGGGCGTAGCAACAAAAAAACATTTTTTTTCCCCTGAAGTCACAATTACGCCCCTAGGGCAGTGTAAAGTAACATTAAAAGAAAATACAAAACAAAAGGAAAGGAAAGGAAATTGACAGGGGATCGGCACTCATTGTTTACAGGCCGACCTCCTTGGACCTCAACATTTGTTTTTACATTTGCAGTTCCCTATTGGAACCACACATTTAAAAATTAAAAAAAATAAAAGTAGGTGGTTTCTTCCCAGTTGCTACATTCAGGCTAACTGCACCTTTGAGAAAATTCTTCACAACACGGAGATGGAAAAAAACTGTTGCTTTAAGTAGGCATTCATATTGGTGATACTACACTAAAGTGTCTTGCTGAGATCCGTGAATTCGGTGTATGTCGAAATGTTGACACCTCCTCCCTTGGTTAAATTCAGATTGACTATAATGATTACCTTAAGGACCCTTTAACAGAAACTTCTAATTGACGTAAAGTGCAAAAACCAACCTTAGGTGGTTGTAATAGTGCTTTTTAAATTATTCTGCATATAAGATCATACATCCGCACTATATCAATTATTGTACAGCACTTTATTTGATTTAATGACAAATATATGTTTATGACAGGAAAAATAAGGATCAGATTACTTTATGTAGATTGAAGAAATGTGTAACTTTAATTAGGAATTAAATATTTGGAAGATACATTGATGCACCAGACACTGTTCCATATGGTGTAATTAAGAATTGAGTTCCATTGTACCATTTGCTCTGTATATAATTAATACCTCAATCCTGTTGGGTTAACAGGTTATCCTTGTTCTTATGCTTTCAGGCCACCAGGCACAATATTCAACATGCCTTGTATTACCTTGACAATGGGAAACAGTCTGAATGAATCTATAACATTACTACTGATATATTTCAAGACAGTCTTTGATCATATCTCATGGAATTACCTTTTCATTCTATTGCAGTACATGTTCTTTGTATCACGCTTTCTGGCCTACATTCAACTGCTATACAACAGGGCTCGAACCTCAGTATGGGGGCAAGAGATATTTTTGTACTCCCGTCATCTGGTGGGATGGTGAGGCTGGAATGCCCACTTTCCTTGTTACTGTTCGCCATAATAAGTGAATCCTTAGCCCGTCACATCAAGCAAACCCAGTGTTTATTTTGAGCCGTGGTTGCTGGTGGGGCCCACCAGCACTGATTGTTTTGGAACTGACACTTATTTGTTTTCATCAGATATTACACGCAAGCAAGAGAGGGAAAAACACAGAAAGTGAAAAGACTAAGAAAGATAGGAAAAATGTCACAAAGGAAGAAAGACGAAACCTGAAAGAGTGAGATGAAGGGGCAGCAGTGCTTGGTACTAGATAAAAGATGCTTGATGTGAATTCAAGAAGGCGTTGTATGGGTACTTGGTGCAACAGGTTTTAATAGCGCCAATGTAGCAGAGCCTGGCCCTCTGGCACTCATTCTATAGCAAATTGAACACAGGGCAAAATGATTGGATATCTGGGTTCAGATGGTCTGTACACAGAAAAAATGCTATCTGTCTCTAAGCAGATGACCTACCCCTACGCCATCAATCCACTGAGATTCAATCCAGCTGTGATGCAGACAGTAGACAATGACTTGTACCTATTTTGATCCATCACTATCTTTCCCTCGCGGGCTAAGTCAAAACCTTAAATAATCAACTTCTACATCAGGGTATATCTGATTACTCAAAGGCAACTAAAAGTGACTAACCTGTTTGCCTTAGACCCACAGCGGAAATGTCGGAAGATTAGTCACCTATGTCCTCAGATACCTTCCAGAGTTGGTGATAGCAGCACTCAGTCCAAGAAATCTCCAAGAGACGAATGGAATGGGATTTAGAGTGACAGGGACTACTGGACTACCACTTCTCTGAAGATGAGATGCTTATGTTACTTCACAGCCCTGGCTCAAAGGAAATTTAGACCTTCAGATTTGCCAATATTCTCTGCTCTTTCAGGGGTTGTAAGATTAAGATAATGTTAGCATAGCATTGTACCAGAAACCTTACTAGTGGCTTGAATTAATTTTTGGTGGTCGACCCATCCTGGACACGCCAACGAAGGAACCAGCCAACAGCCAAATTTAGAAATGTCCCCTGGCCCAGTGGACAGTTCTAGCATTGACAGGAACCACCCTCATGGAGGTTGCTGCCAATGCATTTTTCCATACGGCTCTGTCAACATGATGGAGCCGTAAGGCTACTATTATGTTTTTTTTATCAAGTAGAATCTCAAAGTGGGATTTTCTTTTTGAAAACAAAATAAAATCCCCTTTTCCTAGAGAAGTTCCATCCAAGGATTGAGGGAGCATTGAGCAATTTTCGGTGCCCCTTTGTTGGAAATTGGTTTACTGGTTGAGATGAGTGAACCATACTCAAGCAGCAACCACAATGTCTGTCAGGGTGAAGCACAAGCAAACCCCAAATTAACCTGTGTTTAACCCTCTGGTAGCTTAGAGCAAAAGCAGTTAGGCTTAACTTAGATTCAATGTGTAAAGTATTTATGCAGCGTTTCAATCAGTAATATAGTGAAAACACAGCACAAGAGAAATTCTACACTAATTTAGAAAAACAGAGTGTATTTTTTAATTCTTCAGCACCAATGATAAAAATCCAATTAGCAGAACTACAATTATGAATTTTAAAAGTCTAAGGTAAAACTCGCACCTAAAAGATCAAAGCGCAACCATGCACATCTAGTTATGCGAGATCGGGTCAAAGTCGAAAAATATGACAGACCGCGTTGGAGCCCAAATTGGATACAAAAATCTAATTGGGCCAAGTCAGCGCTTACTTTCTAACCTAAAAGAAATTTAGTAAAAATGTTCTGAGAAAGTAAAGTTTAGCAGGCCAGGCTACAGTCGGTGTCCGAGGAAGAAACATCATCATCAGGGATCGGCTGGACAAAGACTCAGTGAAAATTTCTATGGCTGGCTTAGTCTAATTTCTGAAGGTCAAACATCTCTAGCGTGGCGAAGCTACAGTCTATAGCTGATGAAAGTTCCATGAGGCCAGATACCTTTTTGGTGAAGGAAGCTGAACAGGATTTTCTGCTGCGGAGAAGCATGTAGCAGGAGCTGCCGCAAATTCAGGCTGAGCTGCAATGCACCTTGGGTCGATAGACAATATGTTTGGTCCCAGTCTTCTTTTTGGTTCTCAGAGCAGTTTTTAGCCAAAAGATTTCTAAGTACCAACTTTTGACTTTTGGCTAGCTGGGCACCTTGTGCACCACTGTCATGATTCCAGTACTGAAGGGGCACCACTTGGGGGGTTAGGGCTCTAGCTCAGGCTGGGTCCAAGTGCAGGTTCAAGATGGTTGGAGCTTTTTTGTCCCTGAGTCTCTGATCAGGAGGCCAGTCAACTAGCCCTTGGAGTTGTTCTGGTATTCCTGGGTTCAACAGCAGAACATTGCTTAAATAACCCAGTAGACCTCTGAGGGTTCAAGGCAGGTTCCAGGCAACAGAGCGCAGTCCTTCCTGGTCCAGCAAAGCAGTATTTTGGAGTAGACAGCAGCCCACAGCAACAGGCAGTCCTCTGAGAGTTCTTCCACTGTCCAGAGAGTGAACTGAAGAGTGGGTCTGAGGTCCTATTTTTATACCTGGTGTCTTCTTTGAAGTAGAAAAAGTTTCTCAAGAATTTGATGTAAAGTTCTTGAAATTTGCTGCCTCCCCTGGCTCCAGTCTGGCTGCATGAACAATGCAGTGGTGTCAAGTCCTTTGTTTGAAGGCAGAGCACAGCTATTTAGTTGCCAGTGGGGTTGTGCCCAGCTCCGTTCCCCAACTTGCCAGTTGATGGCCTATCCAGGCACACCCAAGTCTTCCATTGTGTGGCTGTCTGGAAGAAATAAATAAAGTTTAACTGTCACGTACACCCAGTCCTGTGACCCAGTAACAGGCTACAGGCACTAAATAGTTAGGAAAGGGTAATGCCAACTTTGTGGCATTTAAAAAAATGTAACTTAGAATCCAATGTTATGCTTATAGAGGATTTTTAATTAACATTTCCCAGGCACCAAACATGAAATCGTTACCATTATCAATGAAAAATTAGCACTTAATACATTTAATAAGGCAACCCAATGTTATGATATGGGCGAGGTAGGTCTCACAATAGTGACAAACGAATTTAGGAGGTTTTCACTACCATGACATGTAAAACTTAAAAGTGCATGTCCAACCTTTTTTGTACAATGCATTCTGCCCTATTGGCTTTGTATGACCTACCTGAATTATACGCAATAAAATAGGAGCGTAAGGCTTAGCAAGAAGGTTATATTGCCAAGTTTAATTACCAATTTAAACTATATTCAGGCTGTAATGGCAGACCTGGGATATATTTTAAGGGGTTACTTAAGTGGGTGGCACAAAAAAGTGCTGCAAGCCTACTAGTAACATTTCATTTACTGGCCCGGGTATATGGTATACCATTATACAATATATGCCAATAAGGTGTACGCCAATTTTACTATGTTTTAGCGAGTGACCACAAGCACTTTAGCACTAGTTAGCTGTCATAAACTGCACTGAGCCCTAAGGCCAACAAAGACAAATTCAGCAAAAACAGAAGGGGAAAGGCAAAAGGCTTGGGAGTGATTATGAAGAGAAGGCCAAGTCCAACACCCTTAGCTCCAGGCTTTTACTGGCAGTGAGGGGCATTGAAAAACAGCTATATGTTTGCCCATCTAAATTAGGTGGGCGGACATATGGTCTAACCTCCAACGACACTTCTTCTGTTGGGCTGTCAGAGATGTTTGACCTTGGCAAAGACAGAGCAGTGTACGCTGTGATCAAACTATGATCCTCCTAAATCAAAATCTGGGGGGCAAACCATAATGTTGGTGGGGATGAAGTTCCCTCTCTGTCAACATCTAAAGTCTTGTACTATATCGTTAACTGATTATTCACTTGCATATACCTTTTTACAAATCTAAGGTCCCTTTCACATTCTTGGATTTTGAAAATGTAGCCAAAGTCTTTTTAAATCAAACTGGCTTTCTTTTTATGTCTAATAACAACAAAACAATTAGCCTTATTCATAAAGGTAAGTTTACACTTTGTGTAAGTACACTCTTTTTTTGCTATGGACAAATTACAAGTGTAGTTTTACCTCTAGTATCTTTACAACTGTGGAGAACTCCACACATTAAAAGATAGGACAGTCTCTGCAGTCATAAAAATACTACTTGTAAAACTACGTTCATAGTCTTTTGAACAACAAAAATAGTACACTTACACCAAAATTGCAAATTTACCTTTGTGAACTATGCCCAACAGTCTAAACAACATATGCTTATTTTTGGTTGTTTCCCAGGCTCTTGGGGGATTCTCTTGGATCTAAAAAATAATGTAAGTCACACAACAAGCTTGCATACTGCAATGCCTATGATGTTTGGTTCTTACTTGTAAAAATGTGATACCATATTCATGTATATTTGTGTATGCATTTAATCATGACAACCTTTACAAACTTTATAGGCAATAATCATTCTCGGAATATGTTTCTTGTGAGTTATTCTTCTCCATGCTTAAACACCAAGATAACCTGCCAAAGATGTTTTCGATTTCCCATTCCCCATATTCAATTGATTAATTGTTGGAAATAGAGGGAAGCTTTACACATTCTAAATGACTTTACTAAATTCACTGACCGGCTGAACCGAGTATGAAATACTGTATTCCATTCATGCTTTGGTCAAATTCTTAGATCAAACATGGTGTACTAACATGCACCATTTAGATTTTCAGGCAAAGTTTGAATTAATGATGAGGGGTGCCCTTTTTAATTGTCATTGCATTCAATTCTTAGTAATCAATACAAGGTTGTAGTTTTTCTTCCTTTTTATTGACAAAGAAGAGTGGTTCCCACCTATAAGATTGGGAGGCTCTAATAAACCCCTTCTTTAAACTTCTTTACCATGTGCTGTCAAGTGATTGATCTTTCCATGTGGTGTAGGTGCATTTGGCTTTAGGTCCATACGACTATCATAGGTCTGATAAGTTGATTGTATCTCAGCTTCTCTTCCACTGAATATTTATTTAAATAGTCTTGATATTTAGAAAGTAAGGAAGTGGCTGCCACATTAGACCTGACTCTCGTAGAGGACTCAAACGTAATGATGATATTTTCTGGTGAAAGAATACACTGTTGTTGGCAACAGGCAGAATTCAAACTGATTACTTTCTTCTGCCCGGCTATCTCAGGATTATGTCTTAGTAGCCATGTAATCGCCAGATTATTGACAAAAGCAGGAGTCTGTATGGAGCTCATGAAGACTCTTTTTTGGTATCTCTGACATGTCCCAAACAATACAAGGGTAATTTGTGCCACTGACTGGAAGCTAAGTGTGTGTCATCAACTGTTGTCACTTCTACAAGTGAATCCTTAGTGACACGTGATTTTCAAAGTATTAAACAATTTACTATCAATATAATTTCAATAAGTACCAGAATCTATGAGGACAGAAGTGAATAGAATCTGACCTTGGGGCAAATGTAACTGAATCGGAAGAAAGTATTGTGTTGGTTACTAAACCTCACAAAGCAATGGTAATGGGCTGGTATTTATAATTTTACTTGGGCACGACAACTCTTTTAAGGACAAGCACTTTAGTTTCTCTGTCAAGTTTCAACAGGGCATTTTCTAATTATATGATTATCCTTCCCACTGTTTAAATACAAGGACCTTTATATTCTTCTTTCTCGCTATTGATGTGTTAAAAGTCCTCCTTAACTAGAAACAATCCGCATCAGTTAAGTAGAAGATTCTGGAAACCTTCAGTGAGCAAAGAAATGTGGAGTAGCCATAGGAGAATGAGAGAACTTTGGTTGTTAGTTGACTGGGGTGTTGAGCCCTTGTCAAGCAGCAACCACAATTCTTTTCAGGGCAAGGCACAAGCAAACCCCAAATTAACCTGTCTTCACCTTCTGGTAGCTTGGCACATAGCAGTCAGGCTTAACAATCTGGCAAAGGCAATCTGTAAAGTACTGGTGCACCACTTCAAACAGTAAAACAGTGAAAACACCACACAAAAAAGATATGACACCAAGTTAGAAAAACAGAACTTAATTTGATAGACCAAAATGACAAAAGATGAAAAAATAGAGCTTGAGTTATGAATGTTTAAAGAATAAACTGAAAAAGAGTGCTTAGAAGCAAGAAGCACAAACTGCGGCTATCTGGTTGCACCGGACCGGGACAAAGTCAAAAGTTCAGGTCGACCGCAGTGGAGTGTGGGCCAGCTCTAGGGACCTAGTTAGGCGTGCTGGACCAAAGTACCTGGCTGTGGAGTGTTGTGGGGATCCAGAGCAAAGATGCATCTCATAGCTGTTGCGATACATTGGTTCTAAGATGCTGCAAGGCTGCACTGCAAGGTCCTCTTATATCGTCAAGGATCCCATTGATGGGGCTTGCGATGCAAAGGCCCGGTCGGGATGCGTTGCACAGCTAAGGCGAAATGTTGGTTCTAATGAGCACTAAGGCTGCGATGCAGAGCTGTAGCATCATAGTCAAGGCTGCCATCAACGAGGGATGCGAAGAGCTTGCACTGGGGAAAGCATCACGCAGTGGCGGTTTTGAAGGCAATGTGTCAGTCCCAAAATGGGGCAATGCATTGGTTCTGACCTATGAAGGAGCAGTGATGGATCTGACCTGCTCCACGCAGTAGTTGCAATATGTCAGTTCTGCTCCTGCAGCAGAGGCTGCATCGGTTCCACTGGAGCAAACACCTTAGGCCCATTTCCAAACGTCCAGGACTGAGGTGGTACACTTGGCAGGGTAGACTCAGAGATGGCTGAGACTAGGTGCACGGGCAGGATGGTGGGTAGTCTTTTATCTCCATGAGACTTCAGATCAGGAGGTCAGGCACCTAGCCCTTGGAGCCACTTTGAGTTCTGGGTTGGAGAGATACAGGTGCATTCCTTCTCACAAGAAGGCAGCAAACAACAGGTCAGCACAGCAAAGCAGGAGTTCTGCAAAGTAGCAGTCCAGCAGAGTGATGACAGCCCTTGAGCAGCACATAAGCCCTTCTTCCTGGCTGAGCATCCACAGGTCCAAGAGTGTACTGAAGTGGTGGTGTGAGAGGTCCAGTACTTCAAAGAGGGGGAGAGTTCAAAGAAATGCCTTTTGTGGTGCAGAGAGTCACTTCCATTTCTGCCCTGGCTCCAGACTCACTACAGGGGTATGCAGTATTTTGTGTGTGGATAGGACACAGCCTATTCAGTTCTAAGTGCAGCCTTGCCTCGTTCCTCCTTCCCATCCTGCCAAGGATGGCCCATAAAGGCCCATCAGGTAATTCCTAAGCTCCCATTGTCTGTGGCTGTCTAGGAGGAATACAAAAAGCCCAGCTGTCAACCTACCCAATACATGTGAGTAGAGACAAGCAGCAAGCACCAAATGGCTAAAGTAAGAAAACAACAACTTTCTAAAAGTGGCATTTTCAGAATTGCAATTTAAAATACGACTTCACCATAAGTTGTGATTTTAACTTGCGATTCCAGAGACACTAAACTTGGAAAATCTATCTCTTCCTAGTTGGAAATAGTACTAATAAAAGGTTATCAGGCAGTTCCAATGTTATCCTATGAGAGAGATAGGCCTCGCAGTTGCACTCTGCCGTTGGGGCTGCCTAGGTCCTACTTTAGGGGTGCCTATATGCAGGGGTGGGCGCAAAATTCCATTCCGCTGGCAGAGATCACTGAACTTTGGCAACTCTGTGTTTCACTTGTAACTCAGAGTTCCAGATAAATTTTGCACTCTGCCCTGTGGTGGAGTATTCGCTTGCGCATGGCTCGCCAACAGTAAGTTGGCAAGCACAGTTGAGAATTGCTCTCCGCTAGTGTGATTTTGAGATGCTAGGAAGGCAGCTGGCAAGCTCTTCCCAAAGCTGGCGGTTGTGACCGTTTGCACTGGAAAAGCACTCGATTGAGTAGAAAATCTACTCGAATGGCAGCAAAACCAACTCAAGCAGCAGAGCCTCTGGCATGCGGCGTGGTGCCATCTGTGCTGATTTCACAGTACAGAACAATGTCCCAGTGCTAAAAATCAGCATGGGCAGCACGACGTACCAATTTGAGCCCTCTCGCCAAAATTCAAGGAATCTCACTGAGTTTTTATGTAACTCAGCAGAATTCTGGGGAGTGAAATTCCTCGAGTTCTGTCCACACTGACTTATAATGTATTGAAAAGGAAGGCTCGAGCCTAGCTAAAGGTGTATTTTGCCAGGTTGACATGACAGTTTAAAACTACACACACAGGCCCTGCAGTGGCAGGTCTGAGACATGTTCAAAGGGCACAATCAGTGCTGCTGGTTCACTAGTAGCAATTCAATTACAGGCCCTGGGCACAGTAATGCACTTTACCACAGACGTATAAGTAAATTAAATAAGTCAATTGGGTAGATGCCAATGTTACCATGTTTTAGGTAAAGAGCACACGCACTTTACCATTGGTAAGCAGTGGAAAAGTGTGTGAAATTCTAAGGCCAGCAAAAATGAAGTCAGCAAAAATGGGAAGACGAGGGTAAAAAGTTAGGGCAAACCATACCAAGGATTCCAGGGCGAACTACATCTTTTTTGTACTTTCATTGTTGTTTTGTTCTTGAATACATTGTTACATTTGTAATACTAAGGGCCTGATTTAGAGTTTGGCAGACAGGGTTATCTGCCACCAACATGGCAGAGTACCCTGTGTGCCAAACAATCAGTCTGCCTCCTTTATTTATATTCTGACATAAAAAACAGGCTAAAAGTAAAAGAAAATAAAGATGCAGACACCAAATTACTCAAAATTGTGAAAAGACAACCTTGAAATTAAGTATAGCAACTAATGCAAAGCTCAAAAACAATATAAAATAATACTGTATCAGATTTAAAAAAATAAAAAACAAAGCTCTAACTATAAACCAACACAAATAACACATTTTCTTCTTAGCAGACTGCAACTAAATAAAACTGTACTTGGACTTCCAAGCCTCAAAGCAAACCTGCTGCATGCTGGAGAAGAAATGGCACTGCGAACAGACACCGGACAGCCATGCAGCCCCCCAGAACACCATCCGCAAACACCATCACCTCATCAGCTCTGCCAAGAGGACCTCCTTCAAAGACCGCCTCAACAACAATGCACACAACAGCAAGGAGCTCTTCAACATCGTGAAGGAACTCTCCAACCCCAGCTCCAACACCAACTACATCCCACCGTCGCAAGACCTGTGTTACTCCCTCGCCACCTTCTTCCACCACAATATCATAAACATCCATGATAGCTTCAACAACCAGACCAGTCTGACAACCACCAACACCTCAGACTCTCCACCCACCATCGACTATAACCCCCTGCTCGCCTGGGCCAACGGGAATGTCGACGACACCATCAAAACCATGAGCACTATCCACTCCGGCTCTCCGTCAGACCCATGCCCGCACTACATCTTCAACAAAGCTAGCGCCACCATCGAACCCCACCTCCGCAAAGTCATCAACATCTCCTATGAGACCACAACCTTTCCTTAGAGCTGGAAGCAGGCCGAGATCAACGCCTTGCTCAAGAAACCCAAAGCAGACCCGAGAGACCTCAAGAATTTCCGTCCCATCTCCCTGCTCCCATTCCCGGCTAAGGTCAGAGAGAAGATCATCAACAGACAATTGACCCACTACCTCGAAGAAAACAACATCCGGGACCCATCCCAGTCAGGGTTCTGAAGCAACCACAGTACAGAATCTGCCCTCATCGCCGACACCAATGACATCATGGCTCTGCTTGACAACGGTGAAACCACAACCCTCATCCTCCTGGACCTCTCTACCGCCTTAAACACTGCCTGCCACCGCACCCTACGTGCACGCCTTCACAATGCAGGGATCCGGGACTAGGCTCTGGAATGGACCACCTCCTTCCTCTCTGGCAGAACCCAGAGCATCCGCCTCCCCCCATTCCGATCCGAAGCCTCCAAGACCATCTGCGGCGGATTGTCCCTCAGCCCAACACTATTCAACATCTACATGGCCCGCCTGCCCACGTCGCCCGGCTGCACAACCCCAACATCATCTCCTACGATGACGTAGCTGATCCTCTCCCTCACCTGATCCTCTCCCTCACCAAGGACCCCCTCACCGCCAAATCCAGCCTCCACGAAGAAATGAAGGCCGTCACCGAATGGATGAAGAACAGCAGACTGAAGATGAAATCGGATAAGACGGAGGCCCTCTACCTCGGTGCCAACCCCTCAGCCTGGGACGACTCCTGGTGGCCGACCACACTGGGAGCAGCCCCTACACCCACCAACCACGCACGTAACCTGGGCGTCATCCTCAACCCAACACTCTCCATGACCAAGCAAGTCAATGCCGTCTCCTCCTCCTGCTTCATCACCATCCTCATGCTCCGGCAAGATCTACAGGTGGATCCTCACAGAAACAAGAAGAACAGTCACCCAGACCCTCGTCAGTAGCAGACTTGACTACGGAAATGCCATCTACATGGGAGCCCCGACCAAACTCCTCAAACGACTGCAACGTATACAAAACACCTCTGCACGCCTGATCCTCAACATATCCCGCCACATCACTCCCCATCTGAGAGACCTACACTGGCTCCCCATGAACAAAAGGATAACCTTCAAGCTCTTCACCCATGCACACAAGGCACTCGACAACACCGGTCCACCCTACCTCAACAGACGACTCACTTTCTACACCCCAAACCGCCAGCTCCGCTCAGCCGACCTCGCCCTCGTCTCCGTCCCTCACCTCCGAAGAGTGACCACTGGCGGCAGATCCTTCTCCCACCTCACCGCCAAGACCTGGAACACCCTCCCCTTGCTCCTACAACAGACCCAATACCTACTGACCTTCAGGAGGCTACTCAAGACCTGGCTGTTCGAGCAGTAACAGCACCCGCCCTCCCCTCAGCGACATGAGACCCTCACGGGTGAGTAGCACGCTTTACAAGTGTACTGATTGATTGGGAACAACACCAAACTGACCTGCAAAGCAAATTTCTGCAACTAAAAATATGTAAAGACAGCATCTAGAACAAAATCTAAAATGTGCATCTGCAATGTAAACATGTTAACTTTAATTCAATATCACTTGTTATTTTTTATAAAATTAATGTATCATTTCCATACTCTCAAAACAACAGATAAAAGTTCAGCAAACTACATCAATTCCCAAAATGAGAAGCTGTTTTAAATTGTTAAAGATATGCTTAGAAGGATGCTTAAAAGGAGCACAACCAATATGAAAGATATGCTTAGAAGATATGCTTAAAAGGAACACAACCAATGAGAAAGCACACTGGAAAAGCACAAAATATTATTCAAACATAGGGTGTGGCAGGGCTACCACTAAAAATGAGATAGTTAAAAGCATTATGGAACATGACCATTACCCTAATAATACTCAAATATAGGTCATAAGTTTTTTACAGGACCTATAAGAGGGCAGTACAAGCTCACAAGCACCAACAGGCACTATACTTAAAAACATTGTACCAAACATTACTGAGCAAGTTAAAGGTCAACTCCCTGGCATACCAACCCTAACAAGATTACTTGCCAGAAGACATAGAAAAACCAGAGTGGAAAAAATGGGACTTAATAAATATGCAGATATAGACATGTCAAATTTTACTAATCACAAAGAAAAAAATATTGACAGCCACCATAACAATAGAAAATAATTATTATTTATGCTACCCCTGACAATGTACTAAAATTAACTCAATTTAACACATGAATGATGGATGACACTTTTCAGTTGTGCACTCCACCTTATACCCAATACATGGTTAATATCAAATACAAATATCTCATTAGATTATGCCTTTTTATCAAATAAAGTGTAACTTACAATGGAATGCTAACAAATACAAAACAAATATAACCCACAAAAAATCATAGATTTTGAAGAAACCCTGATTTTGACTATACTCAGAATCTACCCACACACTGCAGTTCATGGGTGCTATTACCACTCTAACTAGAGCATATTAAGGCACCTCGAGAAAATCAACCTGAGCATAGAATATGCAACTAACCGAGAATGCATGGGATAAATAAATAAAAAATTGCTGAAGCAGAAAGAAGGAGCGAAGCCTGCATCCTAAATAGGATAAAATACACACTACTACACCTTATAAGGAACAAGCCACCAGACATTTCCATAACCAATATATGTGGTCCCGGGGCTCCTCAGGGATGTACAATACATGGGATAAAATACCCGCTTCTGCATTTCATAAGGATAGTGAAATGCAGTGATGAGTTCTATGACCATATAGAGGCATGAGGCTGAGTGTCTTTATTGGTCACAAAACTACAAAGTGACTTCAATGCTTATAATTTTTTAATAAGGGGGTATTTTAGCCCAGATATGTGGCCTTCACCATTCCTTCTAAAAACACATTAAATTGCAAACAAGTGGCCATGTATTATCCCTGAAACCTTCTTCTGGTCCTTTCTAGCATGGTCGGGTATTCAATTTTGAAACAACCTAAAATGTCCTAGAATGCAATGTGTTGCAGGTTGCAAGGCAGGTAATGCTGATGGTGTAGCACATTACATAGGGCCCTTTCGCAGCTATGTTTAGACAGCCTCCAGAAGTTGGAAGAATTGTCCCATCCTAAAAGCAAAACCCATTTCTTTGAGTGTAAAAGTAAAAGGAACAAACAAACGAATTAATTTAGCTTTCACCCGTAAAAGAAATTATATTTGTTTCTTAGTTGGGTCATCTCAGCATATTCCTTTAGGCTGGTTTCAACATCCTGCATTCCTTCCCAGAAAGAATTAGGCTAATCTGAATGCGGCCTCTAGCACTATCTGTGTGAAGTGGCAGTTTGTTTTAAAAACTGCTGCTACACACATGCAGTGTTTATACTCATGAACACCAGCTTTCCTCAAGCAGAGTGAAGGTTGCTGTGCCTCGAGCATTGAGACTTCAGAAGTCATCTGAAAAGCAACTGGGTGGGTCTTTTTTATAATCTGCACATTCTGATGTCAGAACGTACCGATTATAAGAAAATTAACTACAAAGCAATGCAGGGAGATAATGACCTCCCACATATAATATAAGGATAAAGTACCTCCTGCCACGCATTACAAAGATAGTGCAAGCCACATAAGATTCCATTACCATAAAGAGGAACGAGGCCCAAGGCTGAGTTCCTTTATAAGGTTAGGGAACTCTGAGGTGACTTGTAATATTCTCATCATGTACGCCAGGGGTACTTTATCCCATATAATACCTGGTCACACCATCACCTTTCCTACAATCCACTTAAACCTTAGTGTGTAGCTCTTTCAAATGAAAGAGCAAGCATGTGTGCAAAATGAAGAATAAAAATAAAACCTCTAGCGCAAAATTAAACACATCAAAAAAAGTTAGATATTATAAACAGTGCAATATAAGTCATTTAAAAAAAAAAGCAGCAGTAGCTCAGAACGTGTAGAAACATGCATAAAGATTGTAGCTTTTCTCTAAGGAGTAAACAATAAATAAACATATTCTCTTTTATTGTCACTGTAAGCTCTTAAAATAAAGCAGAAGAAGAAAAGCAATATTCTTTCTGTAGCTTTTAACAGCTGCTTTAATTATGCTCCATGACCGGACCTGCCTTTCATCTCGGCTGCTTGCTCTGGCAGCAGGCATTGTGACGCCAGAACTCAACTATAATAACCTTTTAATAGTCAAGTTCTGATGCCTTTTCCTTATAATCAGTGACTTGGTGCATCACAAGTCGCTGATTGTAAAGAAATTAGCGACTGCTGTTTATACAGGGATTACAGAATCCCCTGTAGTATATCCTTATAATGTACAGAAGGGATCATATTATCCCATATAGGTTTTCCACTGGCACATGATGAAAAACCTGTGATGTATGGCTGTCCCTTTATCTTTTTTTTAATGTTGTGCTTCAGCCTTTTGGTCAGGCGTGTCTCTTGCAGCAAGATTATTTGAGCTCCTCTTCAATCAATGTGGCAGCTTACTTCATTCTTTTTATCCCCATTGTGTTCCACATTATGAACACATATTTTTGTAAGGGAGCCATTGGTGTATAATATAACTTTGAAAAAACGGTGAAACTTGATCTTAAACCTGGAATTAAAATGTGAGGTGGGTTGTGCCAGCTGCAGTGGACCAGTGAGTAATTTGTTTCAGTCTAGACACTGAATTCTTTACAAATTAAGCATTGCCTTTCTCTCGCTTACACTAAACAATTGTCAAATTCCAGGCCTCCCTTCTATGGAGGCAAGGAAGCAGGGTGATGAAGGGGCTGCTCAGTGGCACCCAGTCAGCTAGCCTTACCCCACTACAATGAAAAATATTTATCAAATGATATTCAAGGGTGTCCTGCAGCCATTTGTGTCATCCAGTGAAAAGCAAAATAGTGATTATTCAATCAGAAGTCTCACATATGTTCAGATTTAGAGCCTGGATTAGAGTTTGGTGTATGGGTTACTCCATCACAAACGTAAAAGATATCCCATCTGTTTTATTACAAGTTCTGCGGACGGGTTACTCCATCACGAACATGACGGACATTCAGTCTGCCATATTGCAAGTGCCACTGGATATAATGCACTTGAAATACAGTGACTGGGAGATCCACCACGTTTGGAGTAACCCTTCCGACAAACTCTAATTTAGGCCCTGTAAGTCATCATTCAGTGTGTTACTGTGTTCTTCAGATGATTGCTCTGAGTAGGTTTTTAGAGTCTGTGTGGATTGTCCAGCCTTATATTTCTTTTGATATTTTATTTATAAGGTGACACGTATATGGTAACCATCAATTACTCTTAGAGGTCGACAGAAATCTTTGGACTCGTATAAGGGTATGATAACATCCTAGCAATCAACATTAACAATATCTTTGTTTAGGGAGTTGGTATCTGGCAAAAGTTGGGCCGATCAACCAGCCACAGCGTCTCTGCGATCCATTAAAATATGTGGTGTTGTCAATTATTACGTTTAGCTGTAAACAAAAGCATAAATCGCATCCCATCTCTCTGAGTCGTCTATTCGCCGCTAGAAATTTTTTATTCTGCTCCGGCACTGCTACTGTATAGTAAGGGAAAATTATGACCATAATAGAAAGGCATTGATATTTTTCAGAGGGCGCAATACATAAGCTTAGACATTTTACTTGAAAGCAAACGCTAATATTGGAGCAGCGTTCACAAGCTTCGATGTAATATGTTGGCTTCACGTTTCCAGTGTTCATTATGTAATGCAAATGTCTATATAGAATGAATCAAGATGGAACTAACATATCTTGCTGATCACTGTATAATTGGTGCATTTATGATTTTGGACATTATTAATGTTGTTTAAATTGATAGGTGTTCTTTCGGCTTTTATTAATGCATATGTAAGCGCAGCACACAGCGACTACTGAGTTTGATCAATATAACCAAACAAACGAATCCCATTGGCTGAGTCAAATACAATGTACTGTCGGTCCTCTATTGAAGGCAACAAAAACAAGCCTAAGTGAAAGATGGTAACCAAAAGCATCTCTCAAGCAGACTGTAGGTAAATCTAAACAGGAAGGATAGCAAACTATCATAAAATATAAACAATCATAAATGCTGAAAAATACTACGGAGCATGTCAGCAGACTTACGAATGGTAGACTTTTCCCACCTTGCAGGATGTGTTATTTACATTTTCATAACTTGTACAATTGTGCATTCTGTGATAAAAAAATACTTTTGAACATTTGTAAAGAAAAAAACCAGTTAAGACTCGTGTGAGCGTTATTTGACAGAAAATGAGGAAATGTTCAAGAACTCAGAACAACGCCCCGCCCAAGTTATGATATAATATGCATAGATTCCATTACTAGCTGACAGGTGGTGCGGTTTGAGTTATTCAAATGAGATTTATGGCTAGCAGTTACTGTAGTAAACACAAGCAGTTCAAATAGAGCGTCAGGAGCCACGTCTGAGAACATTTTTGAGTTGTGTGTTGAGAGCATTCTGCAGGTTTATTCAATGACAGGGAACATACCTCGTGTGAAGAGCGCAATGGCAAAGGATCCCCCGCATTTAACAACAGACCCAAAAGGGGTAAGTCTGCTTCGTCTCGGTAAAGGTACTACGCATCAGATTTTAGGGTGATCGCTTGATCCAAAGTTATAGCAGGGAGTTAAACTGATCCCTTGTATGAATGTTTTATATATAGAGGTTGTGAGTCTATGTGCATGAGAAAACTTGGAATCTCCCAAAAATGGATGCTTTCTGAGCATTTTGTATTGGCAAGGAAGTGGTTTTATTTTGATTTTTCTCTTTCACATGATTGCTCTGCATTCGTATTGGATGATGCTGGATAACTGTTATGTCTTTTGCCCTCATTACGAGCACCCCAATAAATGGTGTGATATTCATTGCACCTGATAAAGTCCAGTTGCCCGCAGTCAGCTTTATCAGGTGCGAAAAATAACAGATAATTACGAGTTTTTGGGTCAGCATCAAAATCTATGCGTCAGTCAATATTGACATTTTTCCTGCGATACATGTCGACAGGTTGGACCTGACAACATTTATCACAAAATCCACACCGCATACGTCGCAATTAACCTAGTCGCTCCTAACAAGGAAACTTTTGTTTTCTACTTGCGCTGCTCTACACCTTCAGTTAACTTAAAAAAACACATCGATCTGGATGTATAAAGATACCATTGAAAATCTTTAATTTAATTTTGTTTTGAAATTACATTTCAATAATATGCCATAAAGAGATATTTCCATTTATTGAAAACACTATTTAAAGTGATTAGAACAGATTTCACCATATTGCACAAAGGTCTCACAGTGTTCCTGAAATGCAGCCTAACACCTCCCACAAAGCTTTTCTGATCGCATCGCTCGTGGCATTATGAATAGTATGTCAAATTATATCGTCATTTAGATCACATATGATGTGACTGATGGCATCTTTATTTTCATAAAAGAATGTGTTCATTCTGTGTACATTTGCTTCAGAAAATGATTGCTTTTGAAACATTTTCTAATTTTTCTGTCATTAAATACAACTAGGGCTCCTGGTTTTATGGTATTTATTTTTTAACATTTCCATCTGTATTTATCCATTAGTATTTTTTGACCATCTTATTGGTGTTTATCCATATTTATTTTGTTTGTGTTTTGAGAATAACTGAAGTAATAAAATGAAATATTTCCACATTTATTTTACTCTTAGAGGTGCATTCATGTATGGATGCCTGTGGAGTTTTAGCAAATTAAGCAGCTACTTAAAAATAAATGCAGACAGGAAACAAATTGCTTTCTGTCTGTATTAATCTGTAAAATCTGAAAAAACGGAAATCTGGGAGCCTTAACTGTAATTCATGAGTTAAACAACAAGGGTAAAATGACAAACAAACACTACAAAGACCTTGACAGTTGGCTGACACTGTGATAAATAGTAAGTTATGTTAAAGATCATTGAAAAAGATGCATACTCAATCAAGTAGGTATTGTTTTGGAGTATATAAACAATGTAAAGGAGGCTGGTCAATATAAAACTTCCCAGTTGAACTGAGATCTCTCTTGTCTTACTACGTCCGGTAAGTTTTTTTTTCTTCATCTGTGTCAGTGAGATCTGCTTTATTTAATGGTGCTTTGAAAGAGGAAGGCTCTACAGGTATTTACAAACATTAAGTATTTTTGAAACTTAAAATCAGTTGTCAATGTAAAATTTGCCCAATGGTAAAAAAGTATCACACTTCACATATAGATGTTAAACAGTTACAATTCATAGAGCCTCCTCTGCACCTCAGTGAGGAGAGAGAAAACTATTTCAAGTACAAACTTTAAGACTAAAGTGGGTCGGTCTAGTAATAAGTAGCAGTGATACAGAAGAACTGTGTGAGATTCTTCTTCATGCTACTGCCACCGGGCCTTACATTACAGAAGTAAAATTGTAGTTAGTCAAAAGGACATTGGGCCTGATTACAACTTTGGAGGAGGTGTGAATCCGTCCCAAATGTGACGGATATACCACCAGCCGTATTACGAGTCCCGTAGGATATAATGGACTCGTAATACGGCTGGTGGTATATCCGTCACTTTTGGGACGGATTAACACCTCCTCCAAAGTTGTAATCAGGCCCATTGTCTTTCCCATTTTATTTTACTTTCTTTTTCTTATGAAGTTAAATATTTAATAATGTATGCATTTTTTTTTGTTTTTGTATTTATTGTTTATTTTACTCCAACTTTAAGTATTTTATTTTTATTGTATTTTATTTTAGCTTTTATTGTTTATAATGTTGACTTCACTGCACTGTTGCATGCCTTTATGATGTAATAAACCTTCCCACCACCCATAGAATGTCTCCTCAAGACAAAAATTCACACAGGCAACTTTGCCATCTACATAAAAGAACTAGCAGTGCAGGCAATTAGGGGGGGTCCAGCCTGATTTTGGATCCAGCATTTATTACTGAGCTGGACTGGGGAAAAAGGCCAGCATTAGTGAAATATGTTGAACTTGTCCTGGTGCAATCTGTATACACCTGGACAGTCAGCAGCCTCCACACTTTGCCTGCTTTGAGTTCAGTGCATCAACCGGCAGGAGATGAGGAAGATCACTTATTTTCACTTCCAGCTGATCCTTATACAAATATCTCCCTTAGAGACCCATCAGCACTCCCTTTGTTTGTGTCTTATGCTGGTAGTGAGCCAGCTGAAGCCTAAGGACAATTAGCTTGATGTTATGTTATGGCAAGTATTGTATTGAGTGCATGTTTACCAGTTAAGCATCCTGGAACTAAGTACTGCTGCAATTGGAATGCTTTAACAAACAAAAAGATGAGTTATCAGCTATTTTCCGAAGTGATTGTTTGAGATGTGTAAATGGAATGGGAGGGAATTTCCACAACAACAATGCTCCATTGTAAAGGAGAATCCTCCTTTTTAACCATACAGATCTTAAAAAGGATCAGTAAGCAGGATGTTGTGAAGCACACTTTCTGAGCTGGGATGTGGATAGTGATCAATTCTCTAATCGGGTCTGAGATCAACCCATATACAGCTTTGTGACGAATCCAAAGTGTTCTGAATTTTGTCAGTTTTTCCAATTGACAGCCATTTTAACCACGAGAGATGTTGAAGGAGCGAGACTTGTTGGGAAGGATTCAGGATTAATGTTACGGCTATATTCGGAATGATCTCAAGTTTCCAAGGTACATTTTTAGAGGGCAAAGTACAATTATTTGCTATAATCAAGACCGGACCCTAAAATTACCCAGATCACTGAGAAATACTAAGCTAATGGCAATAGTAAGATTACCATCTCAGAACCAAGATTTATTTTTGTTGAGTTGATCTTTAGTTATTTCTCATCTACACAGCTACGGTCGTCATGCAGTCAATTAGGCTGGCCTGAGCCAAGAAGACATTACCATTCAATTTTATGATAATTTGCATGTCATCTGCATAAGTCATTACATTCAAATTGTATTATCTAACAAGAAAGGGCAGGGACAGCCACAAAAATGTTAAACAATGTTGGACGTAAGGATGACTTTTCTGAGATTCTGCACTCCCATTTGGCTTATGTAAAAAATACAGAGCAGCAACAAATCACTTGGCTGCGGGTCCGAAGAAACAATTTTAACCAACTCACAGCCACATCTTTTACCCCTGTCTCCCTAAGATGAGAAATAAGTATTTTATAAGTCACTGTGTCAAAGGCTGCAGACTAATCCAGTAGGATGATTGCATCGACTCCATCCTTATCTTGAATCATCCACAGCTTGTTCATAAACTTCTTCCATGCCCTGATAAGTAGGGAACCCTGTCTGAAATTCATTAGGTTTAGCATTATCATTGCTACACCTTGAAAGCTGATTATTAACCAATTTCACTACCACTTTAGACATAAACTATAGAAAGGAAATTGTCAAGAAGTATTTTTTAATTGAATAATCGGCAGATGCTTTCTTAAGTAGAGCTCCTACAGTTTTTTTTCCAATCATCAGGGTCTACTATTTCTGTTATTTTAGAGGATAATATATCAATAGCTAGATGAAAGATTTTAGAAGGACACAAATCTAGAGGAGAGGCAGCTTTTACCTTTAGAGCAGAGGTATTAACTTTTGCCATGAACATTAGGGCAAATTGCATTAAAAAATTGGCATTATTTTCTTCATTATTGTGAGACGTAGAATCAAGTGAGATCATTGTCTGAATTAAAGATGACTGAAAAGTATCATAAGTTGTTTAATATTAGTGGAGAAGAACTGTTCTGGTGATCACTAGCACTGTGCAACAGTTAGGATTGGAGAGTCAGTCACACTCTTGAAACCTTTTATATTGCTGTTGTTAATGGTAATAATTCTGGTGGCATAGAATGCAGATTTAGCTTCTGTAACCAGGTTTTTACATTCCTTCAAAGCCTCAGCATAATTGGATTTGATCTCAAGAATATTGTCCTTGTGCCACGCCCTCTTTAAACATTTGCAGCCACTTTTTCAAAACCTAGGGGCTTTGTTATAGCATGGAGTTGTGGGATTTCCTTGATAGGGCTCAACCCATTTTTGAGAAGCAACTACTGGTGTCTTTGATCAATTGTTTAGGATCCTGTACTGTGCTAGTCACATCTCCTGGAGTGGTAGGAGGGGTGAAATCAGCTAGATTAGCATTCATTTTTTCTGCAATGATTTTAGAGAGAGAGAGTTGAAATATTTCACTCTAGTCTCTCTGCCCAAATGGCATGGCCCTTCAAAATGCATTTCTACTAAAGTCAAATGATGGTCCTTCCAGCCCTTGAGTTTTATATCTATTTTTTTTATAAATATCGAATTAGTGAACATGTGATCATGCAATGACTTGCATCGTGGGTGGGCAGATTAATCAATTGAGTTAGCCCATAAAGTATGTCAATTCTGTTATCATAATTGACTGAATTCCAAAGATTAGAAGCAGAAAACACAGAAAAGCACAGATATCAAGTGGCTTAATTTGATCCAGAAGTGGTTCATCCCACCTGAAGGGGGTGCATAAGCTAATTAAAAAAGCTGTAGCTTGGTCAGTACGATTGGGGGATGTGAGCTTCAGACTTCCCAACAATCACACTGGCATACTATGATAAAATATATTAAACAACAAAAGGGGTGTGCGAGAGAGGCTTATGCAGCAGTGGAAAGGGAGAGGAATACGATTGGTAGGAGTACTAAGTGAGAGAAAACACATCATTTTTTTAAATAACCAACATTTTTGAAGTTTTTCCAAACAGAGAGAGGGAAATCGTGTGTGCGTGCGTTTTTGTCTGTGTGTGTGAATGTTCAGTTGAATCCGACAGACACCTCACCATACCCGACTCAGAGCACCTATACCCAACCATTTATCCCAAAATACATTCATTGGGGAGGGGTGTAACACCCCAAACATTCTCCTGAAGCTGTACCCCTGCTGATAAACAAGAATGCATGCTACCGAAATGTCAGTGAAACAGACAGGATCACTGCAACTAACAATCAAATTGGTCGACTTGCGGATCATATTTGTTAATTCTATATCTCAAATTCATTTTAGAGCTACTGCCCCATCTATTATTTAAACCACTCAGGAATGGCTGTTGTGAGGTCCGGTTTGGATAAATCAGAGAGCTATATTTCTGTTACAAAAAACATGTTGATGTTATCGTCTACCATGAGCTCGCGTATCTACTACCTGTGCTTTGGCAATGATCATCTATTGATCATCTCCACCTGAAAGCAACATGTAATTCTTGCCCCTGTTCCTCATTAGTGGACGTTAATGATCTGAATTTGCATATTTGAATCGTATTAGGGAAGTACTGGAAGTACTGGTTACTTGTTGGTAACTAACTGCTTCTCACGTAACCTTTAAGTGTTCCTTCCTTGTATGTTGCTTCCTTGTCCATTCTGTCAGAATTCAGCCGGGGGAATCTGACATGGCTGTGTTCCAATCCCAGAAGGATGAAGATGGGCTTTACTCCAGGGTTGGGCTGGGGACAGAACATAGGTCCTGGCATCAAAATAAATGTGTCCCCCATTAGTGAATTAGGGAGGTAGAAAAGTGGCCCTTGTTTGCGAGTTCAGGCAGTTTCAAACTTGTAAAGACACACAGGTTAATTGTTTTATGAGGTATGAAAGATTGCATGGACTGGAATTTGCTGCAGGAAATGTTTGTTTTCGAGTAAGTAGCCAGAAAATTAAAAGACCCCCACTTTGAACCAAAGTTCTTTTGGAACCAAGCAAGCAAAGCAAATCATTGTGACCATCACCAGAAGAGCTCCAATGTCTTTTCAAACCAAGCATCTATCTGTTCTTCCTTTCATCCACCCACTGCTATCCACCATTTTACCTTTACATTCTGTCATCCATGTATTCTTTCATCCCTCAGTCAGTCTTTAACTATTTTGTCCATTCACCCATCCATATCCCAACCTATCCATCTCCAAACCTATCCTTCAAATCAATCCATCCGTCCATCCGTTTACTCTCCGTCTCTTCATCCACCCTTTTACTGAGTCCATCACCCATTTTCAATCATCCATCCATCCACTCTTTTACTCAGCCCTCCAAATTTTAATTCATCCATCCATTCATCCTTTCACCTATCCATCCTTCACCCAAGGTGAAGCAAGATGTGGTGGAAACTCCTTCGCATTTCAAGTGCCCAAACTGTGGAATGCTATCCCCATGTACATAAGATGAGACAGATCAGAAATCAGCTTCAGGAAACAGCTGAAAACACACCTATTGTGGCACAAGGCACGTACTTAGCACTAATAGGGGAGGTTTATTTCCAGCACTGGGAGGCCTGTCAGGTAGTCATGCACTATATAAATTCTGATGAATAGAATAAAATCCACCCACCTAGCCATTGAGACATCAATCCATTTGCCTTTTAACTCATCCATCCATCAGTTCACTCACTCCCCATCACACTTTCACTCATTTGTCCATCCAGTAAGCCTCCCTTTTACACATCCATTGTTTCTTTCACTCATCCATCCTTACATTGATCCTTTCCCTCGTCCATCAAAACTTTCACTCGTCCACCCTTTTACTACATCCATCCACCCTTTCACTCCATCCATCTATCTTCCCTTTCACTCATCCATCCATCCACCCATCCTCTCACTCATCCATCCATCCACACTTTTATCCATCCATCAATCTGCACTCCCTTTCACTCATCCAGCCATTCTTTCATTCATCCATTCTTACACTTATTCACCCATCCTTCTACCCATACACCATTTCACTCACCCATTCACCCACCCTTTCACTCACATATCCATATATCCATCCTTTCACTCACTCAAGTATCCACCCTCTCTTTCACGTTAATTACGAACCTTTGTTTGCCACATTCAAGAAAGAAGAGGACCATGAGGAATTCTTCCTCCACCCCCACTGTAGCAATGCCCCTGCCACCCATCCATCCCAACACTTATTCATCCATCCAGTTAACCTTCCACTCACCCATTTATTCTTTCACTCAATGACAAATGATATGCCATTTTATCCATCCACCTATTTTATCTTTCCACTCAACCCTTTCCCTCATCTATCCATTATTTCACTCATTCATCCTTTCATCTATCCATTCTTTCACTTACCCACCCTTTCACTCATTGATCCAACCGCTCTTTCACTCCATCCATCCACCCATCTATCCTCCCTTTCACTCATTTATCCATCCTTTCATTCAGCCATCCATTCTATCACAAACAAATCCATGCATCGATCCATCCTTTCTGTCATCATTCATCCATCTATCCATCCAACCTTTCATCACCCATCCACCCCTTTCACTCAGCCTTCCATTCTTTCAGTCTTCCATCCATCAACTCTTTCATCCATCCATCCTTACATCCATCCTTTCACTCATTCATCCATTCAACTACACATCCATCCTTTCACTCATTCATCCATCCATGTACACATCCACCCCTTCACTCACCCATCCATGCATCTTTTCTCACACTAATTTTCACATTAATTATGAGCCTTTGCCTGTTGAGTTGCAAATAGAAGAAGCCCATCAAGAGCTTCACCCCTCTGTAGCTGCTATTGTGGGGTTTCACAATGCCCTTCCATCTATCCTTATGCTCATCCATCCACCTTTTCATGCAGTCTATCCATCCATCCATCAATCCATCCATCCATCTATCCTCCCTTTAACTAACCCATCCACCCTTTCACTGATTCATCTACCACCCTTAGATCAATCCATTCATCCACATTTCCTTTCACTTTCCCATCCTTTATTTTACTCACCCTGTCGAAGCCAGCTCAGATGTAAATCAGATCAGGAAACAAACCAAAGACCAGCCCGGTATTCCTTAGATAGAGTTTAATAAGAAATACATGTACATGGAAACTGAGCAGCCTACGTCCAGCTCGAACAGTCTGAACAAGGAAGTAATGCATGATCTTTTAAAGCATTAAACCGCAGATGGATTAATACATTTCATTGGTTCTTGATATTGACCTATTATTAATTTTGCTATACAGCACACGTGATTTATCATTTATTCTTCATAACGCTCCATATAAGGGTTAGAATCATAGACAAGAATCTTGCACAATGTCCTCTGAATCAAATGTCTTGTGATACATCTATATGTGGAGAAAGAGGAACCATAAGTGCATACATTAGTACTTTTAGCAGTGAGGATTTCGCGAGCTAGCATGCAGTGGTGTCTTGTGATGGCCGTCAGTTTAGCAAGCCTTGCAACATAATGCGTTTCAAGCACAATAGACATTTCTTCAAGGCCTAGCTAATTCAACATTGTAAGGTGTTCAACAGAAACAGGCCTGTATTTTCATTGTGTATCACAGGGCCTACTAGGCCCAAAATGGATCCAGGATAATGTGATTCCACAACCCATCCATCCATCCTTTTATCCTTCCATCCATCCACCCTACCTTTCATACATCCATCTGTCCATTCTTTCACTCATCCATCCTTATATCCATCCTTTTCCTCATTCATCCATCTTCCCATTCACCCTTTCATTCACTCATCCATTCACCCTTTCCCTCACACATCTGTACATCCATCCCTTCATTCCCTCACCCAATCACCGACACTCCCTTCTTCCTTTTTGATGTTAATTATAACCCTTTTTCTGCTGAGTTGCAGACAGAAGTTGTCTATTAAGAACTGCACCCCACTGCAGCTGGTAATGTGTGGGGTTCACAGCGCCCCTGCTTGTGTTAATATTAGGGAAATCAACAGTAAAAGTAGTCCATAAAACAGGTCCATAAACAGCCCAAAAAATGGCCCACACCCTGACCTCTCAGACCATCTTGTAAACAAAGGCCTGATTGCCCTATGGGCTAGTCCGACCCTACATGTCTCTGGCACTTCTTTGGCACACACTTTGTGAGTGTCTGCTGTGCAACTGTGGAGAGGGTGCCCTAACATACTCCCTCACTGGCATGCACATACTCTTTTAAAATGTCTCATAAAGTTGCGCTAATTCCTAAAGCTGCAACTCAATGGAAAGCCTGCTCCTGTAACTATGCTTTAGGAGGACGCTTCTTGCACTCACCAAAAATTAAAATGATAATCTCTGAGACCCCAAACCAATGATGCAAAAAGCTGATCCTGATGCGTCTAGATTGCCCTTATTGATCAATCTTGCCCTTGACATGAATCTCGAGATATTGTAGTGTAAGAAACAACTGCAAGTGCAGGTAAGCTTGGCAATAAGAACAATTATAAAACCCAATACTATCAAATACAGAAAGAATCTTTACTGTAGCCCCATATCAAGTGCTCTGCTATCTTGTTGTCAAGTGTTTAATAGACAAATTATGGTTTGGAGGTAGCTTTTTAATTTTTCTTATGAAGTGAGATCTGTATTCAACGTAGGAATGTCAGAGGTATCTGTCTATATCAGTAAGAAAAACAAATAATTGTTTAAAGTAGCACTTACTAATTTATGTTCTTTATTAAATTTATGATAGTATTACTCATCCCAAAGTAGGGAGTCAGACCTCTCCATATCACACAGATATTATTCAGAGGAACTGAATTATACAAGTGTGTGTCAAAATATGGGTAAAGTTAAGTAAGACAATGAAAGTTAAAACGTGTTGGAGTCAAATATCATCCATAATGAAAGGCATTGAATGCTCAGCGCACTTGGTATGGAGAAACACAACTAAAAATGTATGCAGGGTCTACATAATGCAGTGGTTGGGGTTTTCTTTATTAATAAAAGTTTATTACTACCCAAAGCAATCTTTTTAGCAACCTTAAAATAATAAAAGGTTGATAAAACATCAATAAGGTTCTAAACTGAATGGCTTACCGTTTGCATGCAGCTTTTTGATACGATTCATAACTCACTGTTCTATATTACAAAGGTTGTTACTTATGACCTGAAGGTAGCAAGGATCTCTGCAACAAAAGCAGTATCCTACCGAACTGTCTGCATAAAATAGAAATCAGTGACCTGCATATTACACATTGTGCTTTTCATCAGGCCCTCTGTGCTTGTGAATGGCAAATCAGATCTGTGATTAGACTTCACCCAGATCTCTCCACGAAGTGCACTAACCACTGGAGTTGGCTCACTATTATTCTGTGCAGGACGTTGATGAGTACACAGAGATCTTTACAGCAGGTGGCTTAAACCTGTGAGGTATTTTAAAATGCGTCCATTTTAGACAAATTAAACAGGCCAGAATATATTTACTGTCACATTTGCCCTTGTTGTCAATTCCATTGGTCCAGGGTTCTAAAACATAAATGTATAAGTTGACTGTCAGACATTAACCTCACGGCTTGTGACTCCACCTCCCTTTCTGCTGCCACACTTTTGTCCTGTGTGGCAGGCCTTTCGTATATTATTAATGAAGGTTAGGTGCGACATTGCCCTGAGTACATAAAGGCATGACTGTATTTAATACCAAGGAATAGGTGTGCAAGGCTTGGGGTTTGGAAAAGTGGGACAAATCTTTTGAATGGTGATGTAACAGTATGTGCTTGATGACTATTGTTAGACCTGACAGCCCTAGGGTGGTCACCCCCAACTTTTTGCCTGCCTCTCTCCACTTTTTGACACTGTTTTTGCTGGTTTTAGGACTCTGCACACTTTACCACTGCTAACCAGTGATAACGTGTGCATGCTCTCTCCTTTAAAACATGGTGACATTGGCTCCTACCCTATTGACATATTTAGTTTACTAGTAAGTCCCTATTAAAGTGCACTGCACGTCCCACAGGCCTGTAAATTAAATGCTACTAGTGGGCCTGCAGCACTGATTATGCCACCCACATAAGTAGCCCCTTAACCATGTCTCAGGCCTGCCAATGCAAGATCTGTGTGTGCAGTTTCACTACCACTTCGACTTGGCATTTAAAAGTATTTGCCAAGCCTTAAACTCCCATTTTCCGACACATAAGTCACCCCTAAGGTAGGCCCTAGGTAACCCATCGGGCATGGTGCTGTGTAGATAAAAGGCAGGACATATACCTGGGTGTTTTATATGTCCTGGTAGTGGAAAACTCCTAAATTCATTTTTCACTGCTGTGAGGCCTTCTCCTTTCATAGGCTAACATTAGGGCTACCCTCATAAACAGTTTGAGTGGTAGATTCCGATCAGAAAGGAATAGACAGGTCATATTTAGTATGCCCAGAATGGCAATAAAAAATCCTGTTTACTGGTGAGGTTGAATTTTATATTACTATTTTAGAAATGCCACTTTTAGAGAGTGAGCATTTCTCTGCATTTAAAATCCTTTTGTGACTTACAGCCTGTCTCCAATCCACGTCTGGGCTGGGCTGGTTAACAGCTCCCATGGGCATTTCACTCAGGCAACCACAAACACAGGATGCTCAGTCACACCTGCATATATCTGCATACTGAATGGGTCTACCTGGGCTGGAAGAGTGGAGGGCCTGACACTTACATTTCAAAGGACAGTGGTCTGCCTTCACATAATGGACTGCCAAACCCCTTACTTGGACCCTGGTAGACAGGATTATACTGAAAGGGGACCTTGCGCACTTCAAAACCACTCTTTGAAGTCTTCCCCACTTCAAAGGCACTTTTGGGTGTATAAACTGCGTCCCTGACCCAATCAATTTAGACACTTCTTGGGATAGACACTCGGCACCAGAACCTGCAACCTGCCAAGAGAAGCTGCCCAAAGGACTCACTTGGACTACTTTGCTGTAGAGGACTGCTCCCTTGCTGTTGCCCTGCTGCCTTGCTGGGCTCTGTTGAGAAGTGCTGTACAAGGGCTTAGATTGAACTTGCCTCCTGTTTCCTGAAGTCTCAGGGCCAAAAAGACTTCGGCCCATATTTATACTTTTTGACGCTAAACTGCGCTAACGCAGTTTAGCGTCAAAAAGTTTTGCGCCGGCTAACGCCATTCTGAAGCGCCATGCGGGCGCCGTATTTATTGAATGGCGTTAGCCGGCGCAAGCAGACCGGCGCTGCCAGGTGTGCGCGAGAAAAACCACGTACACCAGGCAGCGCCGGCGTAGGGGGAAAATGGCGCATGGGCGTCTTAAAATGGGGCAAGTCAGGTTACATCGAAAAAATCGTCGTAACCCGACTTGCGCCATTTATTTTCGACGCCCATCCCCCATCAACATGACTCCTATCATTGTAAAGATAGGAGTCATGCCCCCTTGCCCAATGGCCATGCCCAGGGGACTTCTGTCCCCTGGGCATGGTCATTGGGCATAGTGGCATGTAGGGGGGCACAAATCAGGCCCCCCTATGCCAAATAAAATTATTTAAAAAAAATAAAAACATTCTTACCTGAATGTCCCTGGGGTGGGTCCCTCCAGCCTTGGGTGTCCTCCTGGGGTGGGCAAGGGTGGCAGGGGGGGTCCCTGGGGGCAGGGGAGGGCACTCTGGGCTCATTTTGAGCCCACTTGTCCCTTAACGCCATGCCTGACCCAGGCGTTAAAAAGCGGCGCAAATGCGCCGTTTTTAGCCACGCCCACTCCCGGGCGTCTCTTTTGCCCGGGAGTATAAATACCACGTAAAGGCCTGGGAGTCATTTTTTAGACGGGAACGCCTCCCTTGCATATCATTAACGCAAGGAAGGGGTTCACGCTAAAAAATGACGCACATTCCGGGAACTTTGGCGCTATTCGCCTCTAACGCCATAGTATAAATATGGCGTTAGTTGGCGTTAGTTTAGCGTCGAATTTGCGTCGAAAAAAACGACGCAAATTCGGCGCAAACGGAGTATAAATACGGCCCTTCATCTCTGCAAAGAAACTCCTTGTGCGGTGAAAATCAACGCACAGCCTGCCGGAATGGATGCAGAGCCTGCCTAGTGGTAAAATAATCACCATATCGCCTAACTGGAACAATGCATTCCAGCTCCACTGTGTCGAGATCGACGCAGCTCCAGCGTTGCGACTGGAACTTCGATGCACAGCCCACTGAATCAACGCATCGCTGAGCCAGAAAAATGCAGCCTAACTTCCTGTGAGAAGAACCAATGCAGCGGCTGCAGTGAGACTGAAAAGGCGACGCATCACCCACTGGATCAACACAGCACATGTGACTTCGCCCCGTACGCCCAGGATTTCCACACATCGTCCCTGGGCGTCAAAAGACCCCGCATAGCAAAAAGGATTCAACCCTGCACACCAGAATTCAACGCAAAGCCCTTGCCGCATGGAAAATAATCCATGCATCGTCTGTGTGCGTCCGGAAATCTGCCACACATCTACCTTTTTCTACGCATCTCCTCCTCTGCGGTCCTCGTTCAAGTAATTATGACGCAAACCAGGTACTTTATGCTTCCAAAAGACAATTGTTACCTTTAAGAACTAAAGACTCTCCTTCTCAGTACAAAAGTGATTTTTCAACTTTTGATTATCAAATCTTGATTGTTTTAACTTTAATTTAATCAGATAAATATCCTATATTTTTCCAAACTGGTGTGGTGTCTTTTGTGGTGTTCTCACTGTGTTATTGCATGATTTATTGCACACATACTTTACACATTGCCTTCTAAGTTAAGCCTGACTGGTCAGTGCCAAGCTACCAGAGAGTGGACACAGGATAATTTGGATTGTGTGTGACTTACCCAGACTAGGCGATCCCTATGTGGACAAAGGTGTATACCTCTGCCAACTAGAGAACCCATTTCTAACATTAGTGATCAGCGGTGAGGATAGGACTTGTGTTTGTGCAGTAACATGCAATAGCTATGTGTACACTACCTACCCACAGTTAAAAGTCAACTTGATTTTTTCTCTTTTTTTGCAATTTAATTTTTCTGCTTGACATTTTAACCAAATCCTAAATCAACATGTCTCTGGCCGGGTCCCAAGAGGGAGCTGGAGAGTTTGAACTATCCAAGCTGGAGACATACACTGTTAGCCAGCTGAAAGGGTTCTGCAAGGGGAAGGGAGCACCTACCTAGTGTGCCTCCAGGAAGGAGGAGTACCAAAAGGCACTGAGGGCCTGGGTAGAAGCCCGTTCACAAGATGATGTTGAGGTGGAGGAGCCAGAGGATGGCCTCTCAGATGATTTGCCGCTAGCAGTGGGGGATGTTAGTTAAACCAGGAAACAGTGTCTCTAGCTATGGCCTGACCTCAGAATGGCAAGGTTAAACATAGAGGCAGAAGAGAGGAAGGCTGAGAGAGAAGCAGAAAGGGCTTTGGCTGAGAAACAACTTCTGTTGGCTCATGAACTGAGTCTCAAAGAGCTGGACATCAAGGCTAGGCAGTCTGAGTCCAGCAGTGATGGTGGCAGCATACATGCAGGACCTGCTGGGGACAAGAAGGTCCGTATACCCAAAAAAGTTGGTGCCAAGTTATGTGGTGGGAGATGACATTGATAAGTGGTTGGCTGCTTATGAAGTTGCACTAAGGGCTCATGGGGTTCCTGAAGAGCAATGAGGGACAGGTTTGTGGGAGATATGTGCCAGCTGTGGGGAGGGACACACTCCTCAAATTAGACCCAAAGGATCAGAACACATACTCATCCATGAAAACCACTTTACTTGCCAAGTTTGGGCTGACCCCTGTGAAGTACTGGCAGAGGTTCAGGGAATGAACTAATCTCTCTTCACAGACTTGGGTAGACTTTTTTGATTTTTCCAGGAAGACACTGAATGGATAGGTGTAGGCAGTAAAGTAGATGACTATGAGGGGATGTATAGTTTGATTCTGAGAGAGCATATGCTTAGTGTTTGCTTTACAGAGTTGCACCAGCACCTGGTTGACAGTAAGCTGACTGATCCTAGAAAGCTTGCTGAGGAGGCGGACCTCTGGGTTAGCACCAGAGTGTCCAAAAAGGTGTCTGGGGGTGGCACCCACAAAGGTGGTCAGAGTTTCCATCAGAAGAAAGAGGGGAGAGGAAATTTAAACCTGAAAGGTGGTCTCAAAAGGCAACCGAAATAATTCCCATAGGGGTGGTGGTAACCAGCCCCAGCCTGAGTCTTAGAAGAGGCCAGGGTTTGTTGATAAGAAGAAAGGGAAGTTTGTACCCAAATACTTAGAGGGCACTTTAAGGGCGACTCCAAGTGTCCCATGCGAGCACAGCCCCCCACTGGAGGGCAGACACCTAGGTTGGCTAGCATAGCACTCGGGGAGGAGGTAGTCTCAGATAGTTTTGGGGAACAGATAGAGGTAACCCTAGTGTCCCTGGGAGATGAAGAAATGGTGCCAAAAGCCCACATGCCTACCAATACTTCCAAGTATAGCAGTCGGTCACCACTAATGGGCAAACAGTGGAGGATCTGCGTGACACAGGAGCCAGCAATACCACTGTCAGGGGTCAGTTGGTGTCGGCAGAGCAGGTCATCCCCAATACATTCGGCCAGATCATAGTCGTTGACAATCGTGAGAGTCACTTACCGGTGGCTCTTGTTCCCTTTGAGGCGGGGGGGTCTCTGGTACTCTAAAAGTAGCTGTGAGTCCTGCCATGACTGTAGATTGTCTGCTAGGCAATGACCTTGAGAATACTACCTGGAAGGAGGTGGAGCTTAGTTCTCACCTGGAGATGTTAGGTTTGCCTGAATGGGTCTGCATGACCACATGGTCTATGGCTGCCCCGGGAAGGGATTCAAGGGCGTCTGGAGCCTGGAACAATGGCCCAGACAGCTGCAAAGAGGAAGGGCAAGGGGTGCAGCAAACCGGTCCCAGATGCAACCACAGTGGTTGACGGGGTCCCAGAGGAGGAGGACCCTGAGTCAACTGGGGAGGACATTGCCGCCCTGGGTAACCTGTCTGAGCTTGCTGGCTGGCAAGTTGAGGGTGGGCCATCCAGGGAGGAGTTCTGCAAAGTGCAGAAAGAGTGCCCCACTCTTGAGGGTTTGAGGCAACAGGCCGTGGCCCAGGCAGCCGGTGAAGCCTCTGGAAAACACCATATCTATTGGGAGAATGATCTCCTTTACAGTGAGCCCAAGGTACTGGAAGCGGGGGCAGCACGTGTGCTGGTGGTCCCGCAGTGCTACCGGGTCTTCCTTCTGAGGTTGGCTCACAAAATTCCCCTGGTGGGACATTTGGGGCAAGACAAGACATTTGGCAGGCTTGTCACCCACTTTCATTGGCCCAGAATGTGGGTAGCCTCAGATGCTTTCTGTAGGTCCTACCCAACCTCCCAGGCTAGTGGGAGAACAGGGAAAGGCTAAAGGCCCCCCGATCCCACTCCCCATTGTTTGCAACCCCTTTGAAAGGGTGGGCATTGACAACATTAGTCCCTTGTACCCCAAAATTGACCTAGGCAACAGGTTTATCCTGGTTTTGATGGACCATGCCACCCTCTATCCAGAGGTGATGCCTCTAAGGACAGTGACTTCACCGGTGGAGACCAGAGCTCTTATGTGGATATTTACCCATGTGGGATTCCCAAAAGAGGTTGTGTCTGACAGAGGCACAAACTTCATGTCTGCCTACATGAAGTCCATGTGGGATGCGTGTGGGGTGACCTACCAGTTCACCACCCTTTACCATCCTCAATCCAATGGTTTTGTGGAAAGGTTAAACAAGACCATAAAAGGCATGATCACAGGCCTACCTGAGGCCATGAGGCATAAGTTAGATGTCCTCTTGCCATGCCTTCTCTTTGCTTATAGAGAGGTTCCCCAGAAAGGGGTGGGGTTCAGCCCCTTTGAATTCCTCTATGGGTACCCTGTCCGGGACCCCTAAGCATACCCCTAAGCATAGTAAAAGAGGGGTGGGAGAAACCCCCCTGGGATGTGGTCAGTCACATGCTGGCCCTCTGCAACCAGATGCAATGCTTCTGGAAACAAGCCAAGAGCAACTTCGAGGCCAGTCAAGAGGTGATGAAGCAATGGTATAATCAGAAGGCCACCCTGATAGAATTCTCAGCTGGGGACAAAGGGGCATATTTATACTCCATCTGCGCCGAATGTGCGTCAAAAATGCTGACGCACATCCAGCGCAAACCTTGCCCCATATTGAAACTTTGACGCCCGAGCCCGTGGGCCTCAAAATCCCGCTGTGTGAGTCATTTTTTGGATGCAGCAACCTGCCTTGCATTAATCATATGCAAGGTAGGCGTTCCCATCCAAAAAATGACTTAAATGGCCGTGCGTCGTATTTATGCTTTCGGGCAAAAATGACTCACGGCCGGGAGGCAGAGCCGGAAAATGACGCACAGCCCTATTTGCGTAAAAAATTAACTCCTGGGTCAGGGCAGCCATTAAAATGGGGCAAACACACCTGTATTTAATCAGAACACACAGAAGCAACAGCAGAGCAGCAGAGCAGCAAAAGGGAGACATGGAGGTGCTTCTCATCTAGCGTGCACACAGACGCAGAGCCCAGCAACAACAACTGCAGCTACCACAACACCAGCAGGGACCCCAAAGGCAGCGCAGAAGGCAGGACAGGATATTCTGCACCAGAACAACCCTTCATGGCCTCAGGGAACATGACATCTTCCAGAGGTACAGGTTGAACTGGCAAGCCATTCAGCAGCTGCTGTGAAACATTGAGCCACAGTTGGCACCCACCTTGCTGACACCCCGCACCATCCCAACAGAAACCAAGCTGCTTGCCGTACTTCACATGCTGGCAAGTGGCTCTTTTCAAACAACTGGTGCCCTGGTTGCCGAAATATCACAGCCATCATTCTCTGCCTTTTTGCCCAAAGTACTGGATGCCATCATTGGACTCACACCCTGCCACATCTGCTTCCCTAACACACTGCAGAAGCAGCAGGAGACAAAACAGGGGTTTTACCTCATTAGTGGCTTCCCACACGTCCTTGGTGCAATCTACTGCACACATGTACCTTGTGCCACCTGCTGCAACTGAACACCTCTACCGCAATAGGAAGTACACACATTCCATCAATGTGCAGGCCATTGTCGATCATCAAGGATTGATCACCAACATTGTGGCAAAGTATCCTGGGAGTGTCCATGACTCATTCATCTTCCGTCACTGTACCATCAATCAACACTTTCAGGATGGATGGTATGGCAATGGACTACTTGTTGGTAAGTACAAAAACCTACTTATATACACACTGCACAGCAACCCTCTAGGACACACAATACATACATCACAACAGCAACATGTCGACAGGAACACACTGAGCTCGTCACATCGCTAGCCATGTTTCATAGGTCACCATTGAACCTGTCACACATCTGAAATTAGTGTACAGCCTAATGTTAAGACTACAATGATCACAACGTTTGGAGTGGGTTGCCTAAATGTCACCTTGCAAAATGTAAGCGTCTCAATTATGTTTACATTAATCCATTGCATAAGTCTAAAGGTATGTGATGTCCAGGGTACATTGATATGAACGTGTTAACAACACTGTCAAATTGAACCTGTGTATGGAACTATCATCTCACCCCCAGTGAAGACACAGGGACACCTGTATCACAAGTCACAATGCTAGGGAGGGCACACTGTACCCCAAATCCCAAAACATACTGCTGACAACCGGTCAGCAGCCAAACACTCGTTCAGCCAAGGAAATAACACAATGCACATGGTACATCCTACAAGCCTAGGATGCAACGCAATAACACAAAAGAGTCAAACAACACAAGACACCTACTGCCATGCAAGGTGATTTCAATGGGGCAAGCTACATCAACATGATCCCATTCATTTTCTCTTTCAGCTGATCAGGGGTATGGGTTCCAGCCATGGATTATGACACCATTTGGCAACCCAAGCACTGCAGCAGAGCGTGCCTACAATGATGCTCATAGGAGGACATGCAGCATAGTCGAGAGGACCATCCTCAAGTCGAGATCCTCAATTCGAGATTCAGGTGCCTCGACATCACTGGTAGCCTCCTATATTCCCCTGAAATGGTCTGCAAGATCATTCTAACATGTGCCATCCTGCACAACATTTGCATAAGAAGGAACATTCCCCTCTTGGAACCAGAGCCACACATGCCTGAAGAGGAGGAAGAGGAGGATGGTGGCCTGCAACATGAAGGGGAACAACAAAACACGGCTGCTGGAGTGTGTAGGCGACAACATATTGTGAACAATGTCTTTTAAAAATAATCACCATCACCACTTTATTAACTAATGTAAATAAACACCGATAATAATCACCATATCATGGTCTAGCTAATCATTTGTGCTCACCTTTAACTCTAACTATCAGAATAAGAGTGTTGCCTCATGGAACAATGCTGATATACCGATCAGGAAACAGAAAATCCCAGAGTAATTGTGATGTGTATCATACAAGGGTCACATACACACACACTGTAAATGACATATATCCTGTACATTTCACCTTTGAAGGGCAATAGCAGAGGACCACACCTGGAGCAGCATAGAAGTTGCCACTTTGTCAAATACACCGTTATGCATTGCTAGTAATGAAGCTGTGTAGCACAGCCCTTGGGTTCATGTGTCACCTACAAAAACACAGGACATACACAGTTTTACATGTTAACTGTCTTGTTCAGACCACTGATTATGTAACTTGTTACCCTAAGGATTCCCTGTGGCTACATATGTACCACACTTGCTTTACCAAACCTCTCATTCCTCAGAGGGTATTTTGTCATGTGCTTCATCAATGCATACCCAAATACATTGTATAGCATCATCTGCCTTTTAATTGTACCATATTTGTTAAATTGTCTTTGAATACCAAAATCATGGCCCATCCCTTGTCTGGGTCTCTTGTATGCATGAACGACAAAGTGTGACAGTGTCCCAGGGCCGTATGCAGGGATTAGGTACGGTGCCTCCAGCAGAACCAGCAACCTCTGATAATGTCCATGAAAAGTCCACACATGTTAGGACCCTGACAGTTCACATGCTGAATCACATTGCTCACAACATATTGATGGGCCGTGCGTGGAGAATAGCTGCGAGAATAATCAGCACAGAGGCTATGATGTTCCCAGATACAGTGGGAATTTCAGAGGCCAACCTGTGTACAAATGTTGTAATGACACCTGCCGGAACATGACACCTGAGACATTATCTCACTCAGCACACCAAGGTTGCCCTGTTGTAAGTCTTATTACACGTCTTCAGTGACAGGGTGGGACCATCCCCATGTCCTCATTGACTTTACTCACATTGATCTCCGAAGGATACTCAGTAGATACAGGAATAGCTGCCACTGACTCATGATGAGACCTGGACGTAACTGTGACAACACACACCCCTAAAAATATACAAGATCAACATTGGAGCACACATATGAACAAGACACCTCTGTGCAATTGATCACTGGAAATATGTGGACACGTGCTGACTCGTCTGCTGGTCCACCACAGCCAATGTAGAGTTGTGGCTCAGTTATATGACCTCAACTGTGGTGTCATAATACACTTGTGGTTCACCTTTGGCTGTCTGGGCCAATTACATGGTACCCACTTCATCTATGCATGTGCCTGACTCACTGTGGGATTCACCAACAAGTGCCTAGGAAGCAGTTACCAAAAATCTAGGACATGGGATGGCGAAATTGTGGACCATTGACATGAACAAGCGTCTGCCACCTATCTGGTGCATGCTTTTCCATTTGTGGTGTCTACGTTACCCAAAATCTTGGAAGTGCACACAACGGATGTTGCTACATGCATGACTAACACATGTCCTTTCTCATTTCCACAATGACTTGCATCTAAGGTTTGGACACATTGACTTCACATTCATACAAGCATATTTGCAATAATACATCTTGTGATGCCCACACATTGGGCCCACAACTACATTAGTAGCCACTGCACACACATTGAACCATAGGCATTGAGGCATTGTACTTATGTGCGTCACCTTGCTATCCTCTCCTGATGCCAAACATGCCCAAATTGTGCAATACATATATGTAGGCCACACATATGGCCATCTAGTGCGTCAGCCAAGCGTCAAAATCCTGTTAAGGAAGTAGCGGGTCATGGTACGCTGCAGTATGATGTCTCACATGTGAACATACACCATCAACACCAAAGTGGGTGCAATCAGTCTATCTTAGTTGTGTCACAAATGTAACATTTCATTAAATTTAACAAAATCCCCAAAACCAGTTCATGCACTGAAATTTTGACGTTTCTAGCGTTATGCGTCATATTTTTTTCACAAGTACAGATTGTGCATCCTATTTTTCGACATAGAGGAGTGAAAATTAGGCTGCATCCAAATAATTGTAAAGACTATTTACTATTATTTGGATGCGGCCTAATTTTCACTCCTGTGCGTCGAAAAATATGACGCACAATCTGTATGAGTGAAAAAATATGAAGCATAACGATAAAAACGGCGGCCATTTTATGCAGGAAGTGATGTAATAGGATATCCTGTTTACAGATTATGTACAGGTGTACTTTCACTTTCACTTTGCAGTCTGTGAATCTTCTAGACTGTGTGGCTGTGTTCAGAGTGTTATTTTGAGCTTTGGTGTCCTGTGTGCAATCTTACTTGTTACTTTGTGAAATAAATATTGTTGTTGTATACTGTCTGAGTGTGTTTAGTTTACAATTGTCCGGTGTTGTAGTGTATTTGTTGTTTGTGGGAGTCTGTTGTGGGTAGTGCTAGTTTGGGGATAATTGGGCTCTTTTAGTTGTTAAGTTTACATCTTTTTTTGTACTTCTACTTTCCCCTTTTCTCCTTTCTTCTTCTTTATCCCCTTTTCCCCTTTTCAGTGCTGAGATTTTGGGTAGGCCACGTCTTGGCAGGATGGGTGAGGAGGAGCTTGGGGGGTTTATATGGCTGGTGTGCCATTTCCCCCCACTCATGATCGAGGCAGGGTGATACAGGGGTATCACACTGAGGCGCGAAGAATCTGGTGGGGAAAGATGCTGCATCACTTGCAGTGGGTGTATGGGAGCCTGAGGAATGACCACCAACTGAAGCACCACTGGGCTGACCTCATCACTAGGGAGCAAGATCTGCTGGACCACCTGGGAACAGTGATTGGTGGCCCTGTTGGTGAGTGCAAATCATGTAAATGTGCACAATTAAAAGCTCTGTAGTGACATCAGATGAATTGTACAATATCTGCCGGCTAAGTTGCTGACTGTGTGGAATGCTGTGGAAACAGACAGGGTCATTAATGCACAATTGCTAGCTGTCAGGAAGCACAAGCTCTGCAAACTTGCAGAATACTTTTGCTTAGTGTAATTTGGTGCTGACTTTGTGTCAAACAGGAACACGAAATAGGAGGCAATCATGTCTATATAGGTTACATTTGCCAGTGAAGTATAGATTAACTAAAATATTGGCAACCTTTGCTGAAGCAATAGCTACTGACTTTAAAAACACTACATGATTCTGAAAATTAGTGCTGGCTTCACGTCAATTGATGATAGCAATGTGGCCCAGACATATGTCTCACGTGTGTCTGGTGAGTGTGTAAGGAAAGCTTTTTTGGAAGTTCTATGAATGTTAGGGATTATTGTGGTCCTTCATCTTTTTGGATACATGTCAGATCTGGATTTGAAAACATCGGGAAAAAGTGTAAGGTGCCTCAGCTAACATCTTAGACTGGTATTTGGAGTTTGTTGTGCCACATTCCAATTAGGGATGGCAGTCCAAAGGTATGCACATAGGTTCATATCTCTATGTTTGGTGAAAATCACCATTGCTGGGCCACATCAAATGAAGAAACTATAACAACATGAGGGCTTACAAAAGTCCCTGTCCCTCTGTAAATTGTACCTATGTGTCATAAATGTGTCATGGCCACATAGGCTGTTTGACTGGTAATGCAGTTCTCAAGTAACCAGGCTTTGGATGTCTCTCTTGGATGCACATGATGAGACGATTACACACCATTATTATTTCTGCTCACTAATGAAGGAGCATGTTTGCCACCACATGATAGTTAGGGCCACTGCATGTGTGCAAATATGTGTGTAATTGTCACAGGAGACCCATGCTATGTACATGTTGGCCGTGATATATCAGATGCAGTATCATCATGTCTCAATGGCTTTCATTACTTATGTCAGCTTACACATTGTTTTTGTCTTTGAAATTGTTGGTCAGTGCACAGATTCTAAGCACAATTCTTCCTTCCATGCCTTACAGGTGGACTGGCACCCTTCACTGTGGGAGAGGTGGCTACATTTGAGGACCCCGACCACTCCAGTAAGTGTTGATATGTCTGTTATGTTTTGTGTTTGCTGGTGATGTGTGATGGACTCCTGTGTGTTGAACACATAGCAAGGTGTGATGCGCTGGCCAATCATTTGTCTTGTTCCATGAGTGGGATTTCAGTTTCTCACCAATTTTGATTTGGCCAATGCCTTATCCTATTGTATTCTCCAGGGATTGTAGGTTATTCTTGTAGGCCCCGCAATGAGAACTGGGGTGAGTCATGCGGATAACACTTGTATCAACAAGAGTCGCACTGGAACTCATCTCAGATTTAGTCTGCCTGTCAGACCCACGTTCTCCCAGATTGGTACTGCTAATCGCTTTCCAACAGACTTCTGCTTCCCTATTCAGCAAAGTACTTATTAAAATGTAGGTTGAACTTCCTAGCAGCATGTAGTTCCACATGTAGCACTAACAGTAAATGGCACTTGAGTGCAATGGCCTAGGTGGGCATGCAAATCATGATTGAAACTCTGTGTCTGTTGTAAGTCATGCCTTACTGGAAGTATATGATGAGGACCAAGTTTTGCATTTCCTGACATGTGTGGCGCCGGGATTGTTCAAGAGTTTGCTGTCTCCTAATTGTTGATAGACCTTACCTGTGGTGTGTGTGTAGAGCCAAACATGTGTCGAGCTTCCTATACACACCTGGGTGTACATGTTGTTTGGAATTGTTCGTTGTTTCTCCACCCCTCCCTCAAACACAGGCATGGGTTTGTGAATAGGGTACCTAGAACGGATGCTACCAGTATGTTACACATACATGCGAATAAGTGAATGTTTGGTCGGAACCTAGATACACACTCAGGTATAGCACATGAGTACTATACTAGCAAGTCCAATTACAACTTGCAGACCATGTGGCTTTAGATTTCCATCCCGTACACTGACATCTGTAGCCCAGGCATTGGCGGAGGATGTTCAGCATGATTGTTAGCTGACAACTGGCAGAACTCAGATGCCAAGTTAATGCCAGTTGTTACCCATCTTGTAGGGTTTGGATGTGCTATATGTGATATGACCTTTGTAGGCTGGCCTGCCATGTACTTCCTCAGGGACATTCAATGATCTGTATGGTGATATGAGCTGGTACAAGTAGAGTAGATGTACTGTCTGATTTACTTCTTGTCCCATTTCACACAATGCAGTTCCTAATGTAAATTGTTTGCCTTTGTCTTCACAGCTGCGAACATGACACCTATCCAGGTCCGTGAGTTCCAGAGGCGGGCCATGAGGTACCAACATATCCTGCTGGTAGAGTCTGGGTTCAGAAGGATGGCCCGAAGATACCGGAATGAACGGGCATCCGGAGCATGGAGGGCTTTCCTACAGGGTGGGCTTACTTTGCCCACCACAGCCACCACAAGCACAACCACCAGTTCCACCCAGGTGTCACCACCCACAGGTGGGACTGTTGTCCCAACGTCTGCAGTTGCTCCAGGCCCCAGCAGTGCAACACCTTCAGGGCAGCCAAGAGGCATTGGCTCTACATGCCCACACACATCCTCCGCCGGTACCAAGACTGCCCCAACTGCTACAGTTGACCCTGCAGCTTTCCAGGCAATGGAATGCAAAATGGACTGCGTGCTACGGAAAATCAGTCACCTGCAGGGTGATGTTCAACATATGAATAGGCGTGTGTGGTCCATTAAGCGGACCCTCCGGAGGGCCAACCTCTAGACTTTTGGATATGGACATGATTCACTCCCCTCCCTCCTCTTTCCTTGTTCTCATACTTAGTGGGCTTAGGGGGCTTAGTGTTAGGTTAGTATAGGCTGTTAGTTTAGTTAGTGTTAGTGGGTGGGGGGTCCTGAATCTTTCTATTTTTACTTATTAAGTGTGTGGGTGGGTGGGGAGCTATGTTGAGGTTCTTGTGTGTTTAAAAAACAAACAAAAAAAACAACATAAAAAGCATTTTTTTTTTTAAATAAAAAAAGATTCAAAAAAATAAATATTTGTTTAGGATAGTATAGTATGTGTTTAGATTAGTATCTGTTGTCCTCCATGTGTCCCTTCTCATAAGGGGGTGGGGGTTGATGTTAAGAATGTTTCATTACATGTGACAAGTAAGTTTAGGTTAGGTTAGTTAGGGACAGTTGTGGGTAATGAGTAGTCAGGGTAGATTAGGGTAGGTAAGACTTTTCCCTCAGTTTCCTCTTCTGTGATTACTGTTTAATAAATATATAGTGAACCCTTTACAGTATGTGTTAAATGCTTGTTGATCAGGGCCTTGGCATTAGTGTACATACATTTTGTTCTATTACATTTGTGTCCTATGCTACGAACAAATCCCAACTGAGCAGTAAGATTGGCAGCTACCCCAGAGCTACCTTGCAAAGACTCCACCATTCGTTGCAACCACTAATCACAGTTAATATGGATCCCAACCTGTTTTTGTCAATAAGTATGTTTTCTAAGTCACAAACAGTGCTTCCAGATTTGGTATTGGGGGAACAGTTTTAGGTCTGACTGCAGTGTGATGTTCAAGGACACCCTTATAAGGTGAGTTGTCGTAAGCACTCTTGTAGTATTGTCTTCATGACTCACATAGATAATTGTGACACTGTTCAGCATGATTACCTATTTGGATGTAAACTCAGACACCTTCATTCATGCAGTTTTTGGAGTGTTTGCTTAGATTTGTGTGCACTGTTATATGTGTTAGTATTGCATGGTGACAACATTTTGCTGCCACTATTTTATGACTTAAATATCCCTTGAGGAAGCAGTATTCTGTCCAACACAGCATGATGGTGTATGTTTTCTCACTTCATCAGATATTACCCTCAGGAAGGGCAGAGTATGACGCAATCCTGGTCACTGTGCAAATTTATCTGACTACATAATTTCAGGACAGTTGTATTGACAAGCTACGTTATTTGACAGGAGGCACATTTCAGTTATCTACTGCACAGTTGATGTGTCACATTACACAGAGACAATTTTTTTGTGTAAGTGCTGTTTATTGAAAAGTGCTGTAGTGCTATATGTACATTTTCCATAATTGTGAGTTCATTATAGTGACATCTTCCATTGTGATCCTACACAAGAGGTAAAGGAAAATGCTTTTGACATGCTGGGGTGATGTGTCAGACAGTGCAGAGGGACAGGATTTGCCAATGAGTAAGAGAGAGACAATCAATGGGCAGGCTGACAAGATATACAATGGTTTGAAGAACAGTCATTGAGTACAGTTGTTGTAAGACTGGCATGCTACAAAACACTGGACCTTGGTAATAGTTGGCCATGTGGCAGGGAATAGTGCTTCCGGGTACTTTTCCATGTGAATGTGATCTGTTCCATGTCTTCTTCTTCTGATGTGTGTGTTGCCTCCTCTGTCCTTGGTGGTGGTGGTTGTGAAGGGGCAACACACACCTCAGTGTTAGAAGACGTGGAGTCAGACATCCGAGTCACTGCTACCTGTGAAGGTCTTAGGGGCAGTACTGCAGCAAGGAGGACCTGCTGATTCTTAAGAATAGCAGCCACATCACAATGGTAGGCAGCCAGGTTGGCCCTGAGGGGGTCATGATTGCATTCGTGCATGCAGTGGAAAGCTTGGCGTGCGAGGTGTAGTGGCAACTCCCTTATTGCAGTGGTGAATTCCTTGACAGTTACTTGTAGTCCTTGCAGGATGGATGTTAGGGCTTGCATAGCTGCTGCCTGATCTGCAGATGACACCATGCACGAACGCACCCCCTCTAGGCTGGCTGCCATAGTTTGCATCCCCACCCGCACCTCATTGGCCAGCTCCTGCTGTACCCCAACTACAGTTCTCTCAAAGCTGGTGCCTGTGTCGTCTGAGTCCTCAGCTGTATTGGAGCTGGCAGGTCTTACAATTGGGGTGGTGGGTGGATCCTCTTCAATGGCTGCTTGTTCTGTGCTCCTCCTTGTGACTGAAGGTGTGGTCTGGAGGGTTCCAAGGACATCTTGGATGGTCTGCTGGGGAATGTTTGTCAGCCTGTCATCCATATCATCAGGGTATTCTGGGACAGGCATATCCGCAGGAGATCCATCGTCCTCTGAAATGAAATGGGGTACAATAAATGTGTGTGTGTTGTGGCTTTTGTGATGTGACATGCCTGCCTTGTGATGATTTCAGATTGTGATCTTGTTTCCTGTTCATTGCTCCAGTCTTTCAGATGAGAATTCTCCCAGGCCTACGGCCCACCTGCATGTCACATGTTTAGTATTAAGTTCTTGGACTTCTCAGCATCATCTCCTCTAGTCTTGTTTTAGGCCGAATAGTGAATTGCCACCTTCTTGTCCTACTCAGGCCTCCATCTACATCCATTCTCATGGTGAGACCTTTCACTGGCTGTGGGTGTTCTGATGGCACTAGCAGCACACTTAACAATCTGGACCTGCCCCAGTCTCTGATCTTTCACATCCACTTATATGTAGTTGACATGTAGTGTATCCTATGCAAAGCATTGTTATGGCATGATATGGATGTTGGCATTGGTATTGTGTACAGCTGATGCTGGGGAATGTGTGGTACATTGGATTGCCCTGATAGTCGTAGCAGTGTCCTATTTCCTCCTCTGACTATGCAGGTGTATTTCAGTGACCAGTTACATGTGCCCTCCCCCTCAATGCTGTTGCCTGAGCAGTATGACATTTGGGATGTTACATTGTGACCCAGGCACAGGATGGACCCTGACATATGCAGCATGGGTTTGACCTTAGTGCTGTGTAGCTACTAATGTTGATTACATTGGCTGATGTTTGCTACAACTATGGGCATTGACATTTGACAGGACTGGAGCCTTTGTCTTGTTTCAGGGGATTATTGGAGTTGTCATCCTCAACCCTCTAATTTAGGGGTGTATGATCCATGGGGAAGTTACTGCCATTGGCTACTTGAGCTACACACAGAGCGGAGGTGGTAGTGGCAACTGTTGCCACTGTTACATTCCAGTTGTCGGTATGACTAGAGGTTGTTAATTGGGCCCTAGTTAATGTAGGGGGTATAGTGGCTGACGTGTGCCGGGATGTCAGTTTGATGTTGTGCCCTTCCCTCCTGGCATGGCTTATCATTTGCTCCATCGTTGGCATGGTAGCATGCCCCATGGGACTGTTGTTGGTGTAGTGTAATGGTGTGCCCCAGCTTCTCTCTGTGCAGGCCATGCCCCCATGCCATACCCCTTTACCCATGCCACTCCATGTATATGATGACTTCCATGCATTTTGTGGTCGGTATCCCCCCTGCTTACAGTTGACATTAGTGCATTTTAATCCCCCATGCAACTTACCCTGTATGTGCGTTGTCTCCTGGTAGTCTGTGCTGCCCTGTCCTTGAAACCCTGTGACGATCTCCTCAGGGATGACGGCTGTGACCATCTCCTCCATGTGGTCCAGGGCCTCCTGGTGTGCTGGACTCCCACCTCCACTCTGCAGTGCTACCTTCCTGTTCCTGGCCATCTTTTCCTTGGTCCTGCGCTTGCAGTCATGCCAGCGTTTCTTGCACTCAATGACTGTTCTCCGTACTTCTGCCACACTGTTGATCTTGTCAACAATTTGTTGCCATATTGCTTCTCTCCTACTGATTGGCAACTTTGAGGTGACAAACAGTTGGAGCTGGTGTTCCGTCACCTCTTTAACCAGAATTTCCTGCTCCTCTGCACTGAAGCGACACTTTCTTTTCTTCTTCAAAGTGTCCTGATTCTTGCGTGGGTCCTCCTAGCTGGTTCCTGGTCTGTTGTCATCTTCCTGGGGTCTGTACAGGCATCTGGGATCCATTTTGGTCCTCCTCTGCTGAAATGGCTGTGTTCGTGGGGAATCTTGATGCTACTGCGTCAAAAACGCTGCATATCCGGTGTTGCGGTGTCGTAAATCGACCCACAGTCATTTCCGCTGCGTTAACGTCATTTTGCTTTATGACTTGACGCTGCAGTGTGCGTAAAAAAAAATGACTTACACCTGTGGTTTGCGCCGCCGTGCGTCAAAGTATAAATTTGATGCCCGCACGGCACACCACAATGGCGTTAGCCGGCGATAATATTTTTGATGCAAAACTGCGCCAGCGCAGTTTTGCGTCAAAAAGTATAAATATGGGCCAAAGTATGGGTAATAGAGCCAGTAGAGTCTAGAGCTCTCTAGGACCACTGGACTGGCCCATACGAAATCAAGGAGCAGAAGGGGGAAGCCGCTTACTCAGTGGACCTCATGTCCCCTAGGAACACCCTAAGGGTGCTACATCAAAACAGACTGAGGGTATGGAAGAGGAGAGTGAGCCTCTTCCCGACGTCCTCTCCTCCAAGGAACAAGATAGGTCAGTGGAGGGTGTCACTCTCTCTCTCTCCCTGACCCTAGATCAGAGAGGAGACTGCTACGATTTATTGGAGTAGTTCTCTTCCCTGTTTTCCATCACCTCTGGACTCACACACTTGTGTGTCCATGATGTTGACACAGAAGACAGTCCCCCTGTAAAGAATACAATTTACACAGTGTCAGATAAGGTGAGGTCCAGCATCAAGGAGGAAGTTGCCAAGATGCTGGCTCTTGGAGTGATAGAGAAGTCCAGCAGTCCCTGGTCCAGCCCAGTGGTGTTGGTTCCCAAGGCTGCTGCTCCCGGTGCCAAGCCAGAGCTTAGGTTCTGCATGGACTACTGAGGTCTCAACTCTGTCACAAAGACAGATGCTCACCCCATCCCCATAGCTGATGAGCTCGTAGACAGACTAGGTGCTGCCAAGTTCTCAGAACCTTTGACCTCACGACAGTGTACTGGCAGATCACCTTGACTGTGGGGGCAAAGGAGAGAACTGCTTTTTCTATCCTTGAGGGTCATTACCAGTTCAGAGTAATGCCCTTTGGACTGAAAAATGCCCCTGCTGCCTTCCAATGGTTGGTTAATGGGGTCCTAGCTGGCAAGTATGCCTTCTGCACAGCCTACCTAGATGACATTGCTGTATATAGTTCCAGCTGGGAGGAACACCTGTTCCACCTCAAGGAGGTGCTTCAGGCCCACGACAGGCAGGCCTGACTATCAAGGCCAGTATATGCCAGATTGGGCAGGGTTCCGTGGTGTACTTGGAACACCTAGCAGGTGGTTATTTCACCACTTAGCAGGCTGTGCATCCATTCTGGCAAGCTGTGGGTCGATTTTCGCCACACAAGAAGTTTCTTTGCAGTGATTAAGTCTTTTTGGCCCTGAGACTTCAGGAAACAGGAGGCAAGCTCAATCCAAACACTTGGAGAGCATTTCTCACCTGAGCCAGAGGCCAGCAAGGCAGCAGGGCAACAGCAAGGCAGCAGTCCTCTACAGCAAAGCAGTCCAGGTGAGTCCTTTGGGCTGACAGGCAGCTTCACTTGGCAGGTTGCAGGTTCTGGTGCAGAGTGTCTGTCTCAAGAAGTGTCTAAATTGGTAGGGTCAAGGACCCAGTTTATATACCCAAAAGTGCCTTTGAAGTGGGAGAGACTTCAAAGAGTGGTTTAGAAGAGCAAACAGTCCCCTTTCAGTACAATCCTGTCTGCCACTGTCCCAGTAGGGGGTTCGGCAGTCCATTGCGTGAGGGCAGGCCACTGTCCTTTTAAATGTAAGTGTCAGGCCGTCCACACTTCCAGCCCAGGAAGACTCATTCAGTATGCAGATGTTTGCAGGTGTGACTGAGCATCCTGTTTTTGTGGTTGTCTGGGTGAAATGCACAAGGGAGCTGTCAACCAGCCCAGCCCATACATGGATTGGAGACAGGCTGTAAGGCACAGATGGATTTTAAGTGCAGAGAAATGCTCACTTTCTTAAGGTGGCATTTCTGAAAAACTAATATAAAGTCCAACCTCACCAGCCAGCAGGATTTTGTATTACAATTCTGGCCATACCAAATATGACCTGTTTACTCATTTCTGATCTTAATCTACCACTCAAACAGTATGTGAGGGTAGCCCTAATGTTATTCCATGAAAGGAGCAGGCCTCACAGTAGTGGAACATGAATTTAGGAGTTTTCCACTACCAGGACATACAAAACACACATGTACATGTCTTGCCTTTTACCTACATAGCAACTTGTCCTATGGTTTACCTAGGGCCTACCTTAGGGTGACATATGTAAAAAAAGGGGAATTTCAGGCTTGGCAAGTACTTTCAAATGCCAAGTCGAAGTGACAGTTACACCTCAGACACAGGTCTTGAAATGGCAGGCCTGAGACATGGTTAAGGGGCTACTTATGTGGGTGGCACAAGCAGTGCTGCAGGCCCACTAGTACCATTTAATTTACAGGCTCTGGGCACAGGTGGTGCATTTTAGTAGGGATTTACAAGTAAACTAAATATGTCAATTGGGTATGAGCCAATGTCACCATGTTTTCAGGGAGAGACCATATGCACTTTAGCAGTGGTTAGCAGTGGTAAAGTGTGCATAGTCCTAAAACCAGCAAAATCAGTGTCAGAAGTGGAGGGAGGCAGGTAAATAGTTGGGGGATGACAACCCTAAGGCTGTCAGGTCTAAAATAAGCTGTACCCTCAAATCCTGCAGCAAAGTTTCCATGGCTTGTGGCAGCATGGACAGTTTGGTTATGATCAGAGAACATGGGCATGCGCTCAATGGCCTGACAGTTACATCATCCAGGTCCACTGCCGATTGAGCACGGTTGATCAGACTATTCAATGTGTCCAGCTTCCATTTGATGCCCATGATGAGAGTCGCTAAGGAACTGTGGATATCCACTTGGGCGTCTAATTTATCAGAGTGTAACATTAAAGCAGCTGCCATCGATTGAATGGTGCTTAGCTAAGAAGGTCACGGATCCACTGTTTGTGTCCTTAAAATGGAGGAGTTACTAATTAACAGCTGGTAATCGGGATTTAGGGGGCCTGAGGGAGCGGAGGAGATGTTACCACTCTGGTGCCTTCAGGCTGGTGCAACAGCTCTGCCAATTAGATATTAGCAATTCCAACCATTTGCAGTGAATTTAATTTCTCGTTTTTGTACATCTTGAAAGCAAGGTTCTTACAAACAACCAGCCGGAATGTTTCTTTCTTAATTTTCCTACAAGAATTGATTTATTCGAGGATGGTTTTTCATAAAATGTAATTAGCTTTTTGAAGATGCAGTTTATTGTAGAAGAGTCTCTAGACTTTCTGCATGCAAAGTGGTCTCAGTCTGTCAGGAAACATTTTTCCAACATGAAGTTTCAAAAATAACACCAATGAGCCTTGTATGAAAGCTCCATAGTTTAATTCCAACTCATAACTTTTTATCCCTGCTTCTGTCCACTGTTCTTTGTTTTTCCAAATCTGAACCCTGCACTGTAGCACTGCTTAATTTTGAAAAAGAATGAGTGCCCAAAGCTCTACCCAGAAGCTCGCATCAAGTGCTATTTTAAATGTGGATGCGCCTAATTCCAAGAATTAATAGGCCCCCCCATTATGAGTTTAGTGGGCGGCAGATGCCACCCGCCAAACTCAAACCACTCAGAGACTGCCTGTGTGGTCCAAACACTGCCGGCCCTATTTGGAGTTCACAGCAGGGCTGGCCCGTAGAAACGTGTTTCCACCCACCGGCCCTGCGGTGAACAAGGCCTTAACATTGCAGCCCGCTCATAATTGAGCCGGTGGCAATGTGGCGGTGCGATGGGTGCAATAACATCCATCGGGCATTCCATTGCCCATAATTTGAGTAGTGGAATGCGCGATGGGGCTGGGCATGGGCAGTGCAGGGACCTCCGAAGCCCCCATTCTGCCAGTCTTTCTAAGGCGGTGGTACTGCCATGAAAAGGCTGGCGGTATGGGGACTCGTGCCCTGGTAGATTACAACCGCCGGGACCGCCAGGTTGCCGGCAACCGGGCGGTGTTGGCGGTCCAACCGTGGCTGCTCCACCATGGCCATAATGTGATAGTCAGACCGCATCCATGAGTCTGGCGGTCTCAAGACCGCCAGACTCATAATGAGGGCCATAGTCTTCAATCCACCTCATGTCTGTTTAATCAACTACCAGACACTCCTTATCCATTTACTTCACTCATTAATGTTCCTGCTTTCTCTCTTATTGATGGTTATTCCATGCAGCTTTTCCTTCATCTTTCCAGTTTGTGTGTTCTCCCTCTCTTGCTCGCAATAAATGTTTGGTACAGAACAATAAGCGAGAGTCTCCAAAAATGAGTGCTGGTGAGCCCCACGGACAACTACTGGTGCACTGGCAGAAGGTCTAAATTTCCAGCTAGACGTTCCCAAAAAGTATTGTTACCTGTGGGTCTCATCCATGTGGATGTTCTTGATCCGCAATCTATTTAAATGCCTGCATTCATCATCCAGCAGCCATCTTCCAAAGTCAAAAGATACAGATTAGCGGGGTGTAGTTTCCATTGGTGCAGCAAGTGCAGTGGCACTGGGACCCAGAGGTCTATGGTCCCCAATGAACCCTGATTATTGGTGTATTTTATAATTCAGACAGCAGCCTCGGGGTACATATTCTTCCTTGCACTAGGGCCCATGTCACACTGGCTATGCTACTGTATATTAAATCTGTTTTTTGATGATGGAAATATTCTCAGAAAAAGAGAAAGGGGCCCCAAGTGACAGCTAATCTTTAATATACTCTTTCCAATATAATATATATATTTACATCATTGTGCATTTACCAAAGTGAGTACCTCAATGCTGGCTACCCCTTACCAACCTAAAAGGATGACTAAAATAATGCATGCAAAGAATGCAAAGAAAATTATTTGCAAAGTAAAGATTTGGGACTCTTAGCATTGGCACTGATGTTTCCTTTTTTAGATAGATGTGCGCATGTGATCAGGAAAAATACATTTACTCAAAGTGCAAGAAAGCCAATAGCTGAAGTGGGTCGACCCATTGACTTATTCTGTGTGCTGCGATAGGCAGAAACTAAATATAAATGACTGAGACCCAGGGGATGGGGTGCTGGGGCCAAATCCTTTTGAATGTTGGCCAGTTCATGGGGATGGGGGCCCTGAACCAAAAAATTGGCCTAGGGAGGGGGGTTGCATGCCTTCTCCCCTTTTCAAAAGGAGCCAGGAGATGTGAACCCTGGGGCCGAAAATCAGCCCATGGAGGGGCACCACATGCCCCCTTTATTCCTGGGGCTAGGCCAGAGGAATGGGGTCCTCAGGCTGGAATCGTCCTGGTGGGGGGGCCATGCACACTCACCTCCCTCAAATTATAAATATGTTCCCCCCCGGACCTGCCCCACTCACCAATTTGTGGCAAAATGTATTACAAAAAATATACGCCCTCAAAAGGGGTCCCTCTGGGATCCCACCATCAGGCCTAGAGGGTCACGGTATTTCTACCCTGACCCATTTTGTCTTTTATTTTACTTTTTCTTAGGACTCTGGACTGAGGCCCTCATTCCGAGTTTGGCAGGCGGCGGAGGCCACCCGCCAAACTCAATCCGTCACCTCACGGCTAGTGCCGTCAGTACATCGCCGGTCGTATTCCGACTTCACCGCACGGCCAGCGGTGAAGAGGGCCTTAACATCGAAGCTGGCTCGGAATCGAGCCGGCGCCAATGTGACGGTGCAGCGGGTGCACAGCACCCGTCACGCATTTCACTGCCCGTAATTCAGGCAGTGAAATGAGTGATGGGGCTGTGCAGGGGAGCCCCTGCGCTTCTCATGCCAAGTGCATGCAAAGTGCAAGGGCCCCCAGTTGGCCCCCAGCACCCCCATTCCACCAGCTTTTCCAGAGTCTGTCTCTGGTATGGCAGTGTTGGCGGTATTCCTGTGGCGTTTCGGCTGTGGTCGGAATATGGTGGATCGGACCGCCACTACCCCAGCGGTCTGATGGCCACCCCGGGTCTGGCGGTCTCAAGACTGCCAGACTCGGAATGAGCACCTCATTCTATCTAGACCTGAGTCTTGAGTCTTAAGATGGCTGTCATAACTTCCTAGTTGAAGTGGTGGCAGCCAATCAGATCTCACTTTGAGATCTGTTGGGATCCACGGATCTTCAACTTCCCTAGACATACAAAGATTATTTTTTATTAATTACTCTAAACTGCTGAGTGGATTTACACAAAAACATAAAAACACTCTTTCTGGACTTAGATCTAACCTTCTGATGAATTTGGTATAAATTCTACAGCGATTTAGGATATAGCTGGGTATAAAGCTCCTATGGGAAAATGAATTGTGAAAACATACTTTGGGCCTCCTTTTTCTCTTAGTCACCACTTGACTGATCACCCCAAAACTTTACATGTGCAAACAATCAGGGCACCAAAGAAATCTGTCATGGAATATTTGAGGATTTTGAAGAACAACAAAGTGAATTTACAATTTTCAGGAGAAATGAGTGCTGACACTGTCACATTCTTAGATTTGAGAGTGTTTATGGAGAATGAAAAAATATGTTCGGCACTAGATAGAAAACTGGAATCAAGAAGCTCCTTGCTTCATGCAATTAGTTGTCTCCCTAGAAAACTAAACTAAAGCATGTCTTATGGGGAGCTGCTGCACCTTAAACGCAACAGCACAAAGATGAAGATTTTAGACACTCAGGTGAGGAAGCTGTTAAAAGATTTCGCACACAGGGGAATCCTGTGAGAGTACTTAAACATGCTATGGAAAGGGTAGAATTGAAATCTAGATCAGGACTTTTATAAGAGATTAGTAAGGGAGAGGAAGAGGAGGCAACATTTAGAGTAATTATGGATTTTTCCAGACAAGCCAATGATGTTACAAGACTTATTAGAAAGATTTGGGATGTTTTAAAATCAGATCCAATTTTGGGTCCTGAACAACCTGAAAATCCTCAGATTACGTACAGAAAATGTAAATCCATTAGAGAATATATAGTGCTGAGCCATCCTTCCCAAGAATGGAAGAATAGTATTTTGAAAGATGTTGCTGTTTTTTTCTCCGGTTCAAAATGTAAGGCTTGCCAGAATAGCAAGAAGGTCCTAACTTATGAAATTCCAGGATGTTGTATAATAGAATTACGAAGTTCATGAATTATAATACACAATTTGCCATATATTGTTGCAGGGCTCGTGTAAAAAAAATGTACATTGAAGCACTATACATCCTGTGAAAAAAGTGTGTCCTTGAACATATGAGTGCTATACTTAACAGAGATCCACAATACCTGGTAGCAAGGCATTTTGAGATTCTACATAAGAGTGACAGGAAGCAACTGTCTTTTTTTGCATTGATCATTGGATGAATGAGGGGGTTACAGAGCATTAATGCTATGACGCCTGCAATCAAGATACATCAGCGATCTCCAGACACCAACACCTCTGGGCCTTAATAGTGAAGGAAAATTAGTTGTTCACTTGGGGTAAACCAGTGGATGAATTTGGGTTTTGGTAATCTAGCGTAAATGAAGATAATTTGGTTGTTTTGTCTACATTGATTCTGGTAATGTTGCATGAAACCAAAAAACAGGGATGACTGTATGCCCATTCAGAGCGGAATTGTATTTTTTTCATTTTACGTATTATTTTTGATTTTGCAATGAATTGCCTGTTATTTATGGACTATCCTGAGGATTGACTAGCCAAATTCATGATTTATAATCATGGAGTTGCTGGATTGAGGATATGATCTGTTCGTACTGATCTCATAATGATAGAATGATTAGGCAAGGGTGCATTTTATGCCCATCCAGGACTGCATTTACTCATTGTTATATATAAAATGTTAATGTAATTTTTTTTGGGGGTGATTTTGGATGATAAAATGTGGAATTATAATGCTTATTGAATGAATGCATTTTCAGAATTATTATGATGCAAGACATAATAGGATGGCCGCTGTTTATAACCTTCATAATTATGGAACATAATTCTTTATCCGTTTTTGATAGTTTATGACATATTTCAGTATTGAGCAATGAAGTGTAAAAAGGATGGTTTCTCGCAGCATGCCGCCAATCTTGAGGAAGGTGCTCGCCGAAACACGTTTGTTTTGGCGATCTCGTTTTAATAAACATATGTTTTATTTTCCTACCCCGTGAGTGCCTACTGCTTCTTTGGAATTGATTATTTGGTTCCTGTCCACCCATGTTAAGGTCGGGCAGCAGCCCGTGAGTGATATACAGTATATATATTATGCAGTGGTTGTCGCTATATATATATATATGTATATATAAAGTCTCCATGGAAAAGGCATTTTTTGATGTGCCTATATCTTTGGCACTATTTGATGAATCTTCACAACATTTTCCAAAAAAGTGCTCTCTAGGCTCATGTTGTACATGGAAAACTTTGGGATGATCCCTGAAGTGGGGGCAGAGAAAAAGGAGGGTAAAGTGGGTTTCCCATGTTAATTCTCCAAGATTCTTTAGACACGCCTGCAGCCTGAATTGCTGGATGGAATTACACCAAATTTGGCAGGAAGGTAGCTTTCGGTCCGCAGATGAGCCTTTTTTTATTTGGTGTAAATCCATTCAGTAGTTTAGGAGAAATTAAAGTAAATCCAAATTTGCATATACAGAGTAGCGAAGAATTCACAAATACTGCTGATCTCATGCAACGATCTGACTGGCTACCAACGCTTCAACCAGGAAGTGTTGGCAGCCATTCTGAGACTCGCCTTCAGCTGAGTCTTAAAAAAAAAAAAAAAAAGGGAGCAGGCTACGTTTACCCTAACCCCCTAGCCTCGGTCCAGGTGTCCCCCAGGGACTGCCCGGGACTAAAAAGTTTTTTTTTTTAAAGTCAGTGATTTAAAAAAAAAAGAAAGCAAGCGCGGTCCCATGCTTGCTTCTATTTTTACCCCGAATCCCTAAAACCACCACCCTCAGAGCAAAATGAAAAACATTGAGGTGGATCCCCCTCTTGGAGCCATTCATTGCCCTGGGAACCTCCACCCTCCCAGCGACGGCTCTTCCTACCTCCAGAGTTGCCCACCTTCTGGAGGTAGATGTTTGCTTTTGCTTGGCAGGAGTTGACAGCTCCCACCAAGAAAGAGCAAACATAACTCCACTTTCAGCAAGCGAAGGTGTCAAACAGCCCCTGCTTGCTGAAAGTGGAGTTTTCATCTCTTTCCTTGCATAAAAACATACGTGCAGGGAAACATTGTTCCTGAAAACAGGAAGTTGCTATATACAGAAACTCCCTGCTTGCGGACCAATATCGGGTCACGCATGGAAATCAAAGCCAGCTGGGACCGTAGAGGCCTTGAGGCTGCCCCCACAGTTCCCAAGAATTGAAAAAATAAATGTTTCAAGGTAAAGTAACTAGATCTCGTGCCCGCTCCATGCACTGCTAATTACCCCAGATATTACAGCACTCATGACATCATTTATAACATCTTTTATACCATCATTCATAATATCACTGCAACATTGGTTGTAAAACTTTTCATTAAAATCTGGGGATGTCAGGGGTACGTGTTATAGTTACTTGAAATCACTCCAACTCTAATAGGTGAATTTCTATGGTATCTGTACATTTAGGGTGTGAGCCTAACTATAACATCCTTTTAACCTTTGTTTTTATTAAGTTAATAGATAGATAGACAGATAGATAGATAGATAGATAGATAGATAGATAGATAGATAGATAGATAGATAGATAGATAGATAGATAGATAGATTGATGCTGTGGCCAAGCAGTGCTCCATTGCGGGCGCCCTCAAATTTTAAGCTTGCCCCAGTCAAGTGTGACCTTATGTCCAGCGTGGCGCTTTTAGTTTCTATGAGCTAAAAAACATTTAGGTGGTCATTACAACTATGGCGGTCGGTGTTAAAGCGGCGGTAAGACACTATTATGACAGGCCAATCCACCACCTTTTCCGGGGCAGATCCACCTCAAACAAAAACACGGCGGAAACAGGAATCCCAAAGGGAAAACGCTCACCTCTACACACCCCACGAGGAATGAGGACGCCATGGACCCAGAACTCCAAATCCTCCCTGCAACAGTCTTCCTGCTCCTCTACCAGGAGCACAAACGCCGGCGACGAAGAGCACGGTGAGTACTGCACCTACGACACATGGGAGGGGTAAGGCAAAAAACAGGGGGACACCCACGCAACACACACACCCCCACCCTCACCCACTACAACACACACACTAATGCATATCAATACATCACAGTTACACCCCCCAAACCTCCCAGAAGAATGCAAAGACAAAAGAAATTGAGTGTAACCATTGTAATATATTAAAAGCAAGTAGGCAAAAATATATATACACCATGTACATAGTATATACCAAGCATAGTAGTCCAGGTAGTGCACTAAGAAAGTCCGTGGAACACTGGGACCACACGGTATGGGCGAGGCCCACACAAGATCCCGACCATGACGGAGAGAACACTGCAGGGGCATCTAAACAGGCACCTCAGGCGGAGGGAAAGGGGGGGCACCTCAGCCGCTTGAGTACACAACGCCAAATCCACGAGGAGGCCACATGCCCACTGTTCAATCCTGGGGAGTGCAAAGCCACAGTCTCTCAAGTCTCTACAGTGGGTGGTTTGCCAACTGCCATATCCTGGGGAGTGCAAAGCCACAGTCACTCAAGTCTCTACAGTGGGTGGGTTGCCCACTGCCATATCTTGGGGAGTGCAAAGCCACAGTCTCTCAAGTCTCTACAGTGGGTGGGTTGCCCACTGCCATATCCTGGGGAGTGCAAAGCCACAGTCTCACAAGTGGATGACAGTCTCCCCTGGGTCTGGGAGGGTTTGGTGCCCAGAGTGCTTCATCCTGCCAAGGATTGGGGTAGTGGATGCTTTTCTCCACTGGTTCTGGAGGGGGCTTGGTGCCCAGAGTGCTTCATCCTGCCAAGGATTGGGGTAGTGGATGCTTTTCTCCACTGGTTCTGGAGGGGGCTTGGTGCCCAGAGTGCTTCATCCTGCCAAGGATTGGGGTAGTGGATGCTTTTCTCCACTGGTTCTGGAGGGGACTTGGTGCCCAGAGTGCATCATTCACCCCGTGACGGACTCAGTTGCGTCAGTGCCCTTGCCGCTCATGGGCAAGCGCTGCATGAGACGGCGGTGCCCTGTTCAGTGGTGCTTGAGATGGCGGTGCCCTGTTCAGCTGTGCTTGAGATGGCGGTGCCCTGTTCAGCGGTGCTTGAGATGGCGGTGCCCTGTTCAGCGGTGCTTGAGACGGTGGTGCCCTGTGCAGCGGTGCTTGAGACGGCGGTGCCCTGTTCAGCGGTGATTGAGACGGCGGTGCCCTGTTCAGCGATGCTTGAGATGGCGGTGCCCTGTGCAGCGGTGCTTGAGATGGCGGTCTCCATTGCAGGGTCTCAGCTGCTGGCGGTCTTTCATGGCCCAGCGGTGCTTTTGCTGGCGGTCCTTCATGGCCCAGCGGGCTTTTGCTGGCGGTCCTTCATGGCCCAGCTGGGCTTTTGCTGGCAGTCCTTCATGGCTCAGCGGGGCTAGTGCTGGCGGTCCTTCATGGCCCAGCAGGGCTTTTGCTGGCAGTCCTTCATGGCCCAGCGGGGCTTTTGCTGGCGATACTTCAAGGCCCAGCGGGGCTAGTGCTGGCGGTGGCCTCCTGGGCAGCTGGGCTGGTGCTGGCAGGGGCCTCCAGGGCAGCTGGGCTGGTGCTGGCAGTGGCATCCTGGGCAACTGGGCTGGTGCTGGTGGTGGCCTCCTGGGCAGCTGGGATGGTGCTGGCGGTGGCCTCCTGGGCAGCTGGCCTGGTGCTGGCGGTGGCCTCCTGGGCAGCTGGCCTGGTGCTGGCGGTGGCCTCCTGGGCAGCTGGGATAGTGCGGGCGGTCCTGTCCTGGGCAGGTGGGATTGTGCTGGAGGTGGGCTCCTGGGCATCGGGGATGATGGCGGTCTTCTCCGCCGTGCTGCTCTTCCCAGACTTGCCGGATTTCTTGTGGCCCTTCCCCACCTTGGAAGGTGTCACAGCTGACTCCACACTCCCACCGGGACCCCTGGGAGCGGGTTTCGTGGCTGGAGTCTTCCCCCTCTCCCGCCGGGCATTGGCCAACTTCTGATGCTTCACAGGTGGGGGACTGTCTGTGCTGTGGCTCCGTGCCACACTGGCTGCCCTGGTGGCCAGTGCACTCCAGATTCCAGTGACTACAGGCACCACTGGTCCCGGTGATGTTGTGGCTGAGATGCTTGTTCGGGACCTCGGAGACGGACAGGGTAAGGGAGGTGTGGGAAAGAGGTCAAGGTTGGACAGGAAAAGTTTTTTTGACACACTGGGATGGGTAGCTGGAGGGGGTTTGGGAGTGGAGGAAGAGGTGGTGGTTGTAGGAGGTGTACGTTTGGTGACTTTGGGTGAAGGTGCATGCGCTAGAGGCTGTTGTGAGGTGGATGGCTGTTGGGTGGGTGTGTACCTGCGTTTGTGTATCTTGGGAGGGGGCATCACAGACACACTGGGGGAGGACACAGGGGACGTGTGAATGGTAGTGGGGTGGTGACTGCACGTGAGCGGGGTGTGGTGGTGGGTGTGCTGGAGAGGGACGTAGTAGCTGTAGAGGTAGTGCATGCAGGTGTGAGTGTAGACGAGACTGGGAGGGAGGAGGGAGACGACGTGTAGGGGGACACAGTGGAGGCAGTGGATGTTGTTGTGTCTGCATGTGTGTGATGCTTGCATGAGAGCCTGTGGGATGTGTGGTGCTTATGTTTGCCTGAGCTTCCCTTGTGTGTTGACGTGTGTGCATGTTGGTCTGTAGGTGTGCTTGGGATAGGCTGAAGTACAGGGGATTGGGTCTGGGTGGAGAAAGTTGGAGGGGGAAGCTAGAGACGGGGACAATGGCTGCCATCATTGCTGAGGCCAGAGTCTGAAAAGCTCGCTGAAGGGCCGTCTGACCAGAATGAATGCCCTCCAGGAATGCATTAGTTTGTTGCAACTGCCTCTCTACACCCTGGATGGCATTCAAAATGGTAGACTGCCCAACAGTGAGGGACCTGAGGAGGTCAATGACCTCCTCACTGAGGGCAACAGGGGTGACTGGGGCAGTGCCCGAGGTGCCTGGGGTGAAGGTGATGCCCACCCTCCTGGGTGAGCGGGCACAGGGAAAAGGCTGAGGAGCTGCTGGGAGGGCGGTGCTGGAAGGGGGGGTGGCGGCGGTTCCTGTAGATGCGGGGGGCACAGATGTTGCCTCCACCACAAGGGAGCTCCCATCAGAGGACGAGTCCGTGTCGCTGGTGTCAGCTCCTGTCCCCGCCGTGGAGCTCCCCTCGCCCTCTGTCCCACTGGTGAACTCTGAGTCCGTAGTCTCGCCCTCCAGGGCCATGTGGGATGTAGCTCCCTCGTGCTCCGGTGCCACTGCTCCTCCGCCTGATAATGCTAATGCACACAAGAACAGGGAAACCACAAAAGGGGGGGAAGACAGAAGAAAGACATGTTGAGTGCATGCATTACCGCTACTGTTGGCGGACACGACAGACACAGAAGCCCCCTGCACTACGCCGCACTCTTGGGCTCCACTGTGCAATTCCTGGGAAATGGCCTACAAGGCTATGGACGACATCTGCACACATAGATGACACAGGGGCATGACTAGGTGTACTTGGCACTCTACAGAGGTGGGGTGGGGTGCCACATGGCCTGCCTTACGGAGGGGCCTTGCCTACGGAACTCGCCCTGGCCTAGGGAAACCCACAGCCCACCTCTCCCACCCAGACACCTCCACTGCGCGCAAAGTCACCAGATTGAGAGTAAACTCACCCCCTTTTGGCTGCTGTGATGCCCTCTAGCACCCATCCAACTTCGGGTAGGCCACCGCCAGGATCCTGAACATCAGGGGGGTCATGGTGCGACGGGCACCCCTCCCACGTTGGGAGGCCATCCCCAGCTGAGCCTCTGCCGTCTTCTTGCTCCAGCGACGAATGTCCTCCCATCTTTTCCGGCAGTGGGTGCTCCATCTGTGGTAGATCCCCAGGGTCGGGACGTCCTTGGCAATGGCACGCCAAATATCTTTTTTCTGGTTGGCGCTGACCTACATGAAATGTACAGGGGAAAAAGAGTAGTTACCAGCTGCACTGTCAAACTGATTGGCCCCCATCCCTACCCTTGCCATGTGGCACACGCATTCACCGTCTTTCATGCACGCAGCACTCTCCCCCCTTTCTTCTTACATCCAGCCCTCTCCACACAGGCATAGCCCATACAACATGCTCCCTGTGTACTTACCTGTTTGTCTGGAGGACCGTAGAGTAGAGTGTACTGGGGGAGGACCCCATCCACGAGCTTCTCCAACTCCTCCGATGTGAAGGCAGGGGCCCTTTCCCCAGACACTCGAGCCATTGTCTCGTCCAGACCGAGGTCAGAGCAGCACTTGCAGTGTAGGTCCTCTCCTGTTGAAGATCAGGTATTGAGTGATTGAACAGATAGAAAATGGCGGTCACGTCCGCGGCGGAGAGTACCGTCACTGCCGGCGTACATCGTCATTGGCTCCTGGGACCCATAGGGTACAATGTTAATCAATGCAGCATTGCGCTGCGGTCTTCGACTGCCTACTGCGACGGTGTAGAACACCAGTGCAGTTACCTCACATCCATTGTCCCACTTTACAGGTCAGGCAGCCGCCATTTCAGGGCCCACATGGCTTCATTTCCAACTGCGTCACACATACCTAGGCCTAGACTCAACACACATACAGGCCACCTTTTGTGTATGATTTGTGTTCTGGGTAAACTGTGGGTACGTACCTCTGAGTTGTTTGACTCTGTGCTCGCTGTTGTCCTTCATAGGCACCGTCCGCTGGGACATGTGAGGAGATGGCGGCATCCTCCAGTGTACCGACCGTTGGTGGACCTGTCGACAATGGAGGAGCGACATGTGATTATCACATACAGGCTTGACCGTGCCACAATCCAGGAACTGTGTGCCCAGTTGGAGCCAGACCTGTTGTCAGCAATCCGCCATCCCACAGGAATCCCTCAAGTGCAGGTGATATTAGTGCTGCATTTCCTTGCAAGTGGGTCATTTCAAACAACAGTGGCCATAGCATCAGGGATGTCCCAGCCTATGTTTTCCAACGTATTGTCCAGTGTTGTCTGCCCTTCTGAAACACATGCAGAGCTACATCGTTTTCCCTCAGGTGGAGAATTTGCCTACAGTGAAAGGTGATTTCTATGGGACCCATGTGGCTTTGGTCCCCCCCCACAGGAGTGAACAGGTGTACAGAAACCGGAAGCATTATCATTCTATGAATGTACAGATGGTATGTTTGGCAGACCAGTACATCTCCCATGTGAATGCCAAGTTCCCTGGCTCAGTGCATGACGCCTATATCCTGCGGAATAGCAGCATCCCTTATGTGATGGGTCAACTCCAGAGGCAAAGAGTGTGGCTATTAGGTGAGCACCTGGAGGCAAGTCAGTGGGAATGGTTGTCTGGGGATATCCCTCCAGGTTAGTGCTTGTCTAACAGTTGTCCCTCACCACTTGCAGGTGACTCTGGTTACCCCAACCTGTCATGGCTACTGACCCCAGTGAGGAATCCCAGGACAAGGGCAGAGGAACGCTACAATGAGGCCCATGGGTGAACTAGGAGGATGATCGAGCGGACCTTCGGCCTCCTGAAGGCCAGGTTCAGGTGCCTCCATATGACAAGTGGATCCCTATTCTATTCACCAAAGAAGGTGTGCCAGATCATCGTGGCCTGCTGTATGCTTCACAACTTGGCTTTGCGACAACAGGTGCCTTTTCTGCAGGAGGATGATCCAGATGACGGTGTTGTTGCAGCTGTGGAGCCTGTGGACAATGAAGATGAGGAAGCAGAGGAAGAAGACATGAACAACAGGGACTCAGTGATCCAGCAATATTTCCAGTGAGACACAGGTAAGAGTACAGACCTGCCTACTACATGTACTTTAACACTACTACCTCTCTACTGTCTGTCGTTTTCACCCAGTGTATGGTCACTTAGTTGTCACTTTCCCTTACGATTTCACAAATGTGGGTCCCGCTGTGTGACATCTTCTTAGATTCCTCATGGACTAGAGCTGTGTGACATAGGTATGTTGACATTATAATTGAAAGAGCATTTTGTCACTGCAATTGCTAATACACTATTTCCAAATCACAGACAAACTCCAGATTGTTTTGTGCTTTAAGTGTGTTTATTTTACTGCTCAATATTGGAGGGGGTAGTGAAATGGTGAGGGGTGATGGAGGAGGAATGTCCATGGCAGAGTCCAGTCTATTAGTCTCACAGGTGCATTGCCCAAATGGGCATAGGAAGTGGAGCTGGGGCAATTTAAGTATGGACAGGGTGACAAAGTGGGACAGTAGGATAACAATCAGGGTGGTCTCATTTCTTGGCGGGGGTCTTGGCATCGTGCTCTGTCTTTGTCCTGGATCTCAGGGACCGTTTGCGGGGTGGTTCTACCTCTGCAGGGGGTGGGGTGCTGGTGTGGTGGTCCTGTGGCGGGGTGTCCTGTCCACCAGTGCCGGCGGAGGTGGTGGGCAGTTCATCGTCCATGCTCGTGTCAGGGGCCCCTTGTAGTGTGTTGAGTACTTCCTTCACCACCCCTACGATGGTGCCCAGGGTGGAGCTGATGGTTCTGAGTTCCTCCCTGAAGCCCAAATACTGTTTCTCCTGCAGGCGCTGGGTCTCCTGAAACTTGGCCAGTACCGTTTCCATTGTCTCCTCGGAGTGGTGGTAGGCTCCCATGATGGAGGAGAGGGCCTTGTGGACAGTGGGTTCCCTTGGCCTGTCCGTCCCCTGTCGCACAGCAGCCCTCCCAGTTCCCATGTGTTCCTGGGCCTCCGTCCCCTGGACCGTGTGCCCACTAACACTGCCCCCAGGTCCCTGTTGTTGTTGGGGTGGTGGATTATCCTGGGTTCCCTGAAGTGGTGGACACACAGCTGATTGACGTGTCCTGGGGACGGAGGTATGGGCCCGCTGGGTGGGTGCTGTGCTGGTGTTTCCAGAGGGGGGAAGGTCTGTGGTGGCCTGTGCCAGTTTGAGGGGAACCGACTGTCCTGAGGTCCCTGATGGGCCGGGCTGGTCATCTAGATCCAGTTGGACAGAGCTGCTGTCATCACTGTGGGCCTCTTCTGTTGGTGGTGTGGACATGTGTGGACCCTCCTGTCTGGTGACGTTGGGTAGGGGTCCTGTAGGGGTATAAAAGGATGGTTATTACATCTGTGTGTGTCATGGTGTGCAATGGGTGGGTGACCCTGTACCCCAGTGCTTGCATTCCTGTGTGGGACCTTGTGTGATGATGGTTTAGGGGGTTGTATGGGTATGTGCAGTGGGCATGCTTTAGTGATGGGTGTTCATGCTTTGTTGTTGCATGCAGGGCTTGGTGTTGGGATGGGTGGTTTGTGATGTTGGGACATACGTGAGGAGTTGGGGGGCTGGAGGTGAGGGTGGGGGTATGTGATAGCATGCAGGTAGGGTGGGGGATGTTATAATTAAGATTTGTCTTACCAGAGTCCATTCCTCCACCTACTCCTGCGAGGCCCTCAGGATGCAGAATGGCCAAGACATGCTCCTCCCATGTTGTTAGTTGTGGGGGAGGAGGTGGGGGTCCGCCGCCAGTCCGCTGAACCGCCTGGTGGTGTCTTGAGGCCACGGAACGCACCCTCCCCCGTAGGTCGTTCCACCTCTTCCTGATGTCCTCCCGATTTCTTGGGTGCTGTCCCACTGCGTTGACCCTGTCCACTATTCTTCGCCATAGCTCCATCTTCCTTGCAATTGATGTGTGCTGCACCTGTGCTCTGAATAGCTGTGGCTCTACCCAGACGATTTCCTCCACCATGACCCTGAGCTCCTCCTCCGAGAACCTGGGGTGTCTTTGCCGTGCCATGGGGTGGTGTAGGTGATGTGTGTGGTGATGAGTGTGCTGATATGTAGTGGGGTGTTGTGTGAGGTGCGTGGAGGTTCTGTGGATGATGGTGTTGTGTGCCTGTGCATGCTGTTGTTCTTGCTGGTGGTGTCTCTCTCTGGCCTTCTTTCGGAATTTGTGGTGATGTGGGTGTGTGTTTTATATTGTAATGGGTGTGTGGGAGTGGTGTGTGTATGTGTATCAGGTGTGTGAATTTCGAATTGTCCAATGTGGTAGTGTTTTGTAAGAGTGTGTGTATTTTGAGTGCGGCGTTGTGTACCGCCAATGGAATACTGCTGTTGAAAGACCGCTGCGTGGATTTGTGTGTCGTGATAGTATGGGCGTATTTCTGTTGGCGTGATAGTGGAGGTTTTGTTTTCGCCAGTTTATCACTGACCTTTGGTGTGGCAGACTTGTGTGGGTGTCTGAATTTTGGCGGATTCCGAAATGTGGGTCATAATAGCTGTGGCGGAATTCCGCGGCCGCGGCGGTGTGTTGGCAGTCTTCTGCACGGCGGTAAGTGGCTTTTTACCGCCAATGTTGTAATGACCGCCATGATCTTTAAAAATTAATATCTACGGTTCCCTGTATTAGATTTTTTTTTATTTATTGTCATTTTAAAGCTATATTTAATCAATTTTTATGAACTGGTGTTGGATTTTTATTGTGGTTTGTGTTTTGCATATTTACTGTTTTGTGATTTTTAGATGCTTTACACACGTGTCTCCTAAGTTAAGCCTACTGCTCCTTGCCAAGCTACCAAGGGTTGAGCGGGGATTAATTTATAGAGACCTGACTGGAACCTAGTGGGTGTTAGTGGCCTATTGCTAAGTGTAGGTACTTACCCACCCAATAATCCAATTTCCAAGATCGATCTAGGCACAAGGTTATTTTACTTTCAAATTTAGAAGTCTGGGTTCTAATCCCAGCTGTGATGTTTGACTAAACTATTCTATGAATCTGCTAATATTCTTGTTTTAGACCTCCTCTCCTCCCTCAAAACATTTTGATTTCTGTAATTAGATCTCAACCAGACTAAAACTCTGGACACAATTTTACTCATTTGAGCTGCTCCTCCAGAAATAAAAATGCACTCCTTAACCAAAAATCAGTCACAAAGGATCAATATGCAGACAAATGTCTAAATAGAATTCATTCAAATGTACACAAATACTATTTGCTTTTCTAGTGATAATGTTACAGTTCCGGTATTTAGGGCAGCAAAAACTAGATTAGGTGAAAGATGACGTTCATTGGCATTTATTAAGAGAAGAGAGGTGGGTGTATCAGACCTGATGAACTGACATCAAAGGAATACAAAACAAGTCTAATACTATCATGTTTCCTGCAGAATACTGGGTGAGTCATTCATCTTTTCATAAATTTTAATATCATCTTCCCCCAAGGCGACTCTGACAAAAAAGGAATTTTGTAAGTGACTAAAAGAAAAGACAGCTAAAAGGCAAGTAATTGTTTCTGGTAGGATATAAAGCAACTTACCAGAGTTTAGAAAGGTATTAAAGCACCACACCCAAATTATGATTTTAATATGCACTTGACAGGAGTTATAAACATTATTCAGGCACCCTACGAATGACAGCTATATCACACAAAATAAGCGCTATGAGTGCTATTTTAAGACACAGTCTCTGCCACAGTTGTTGTCTTAAGTAGTTCAAGAATTATGGCAGTGCTATCTTGCTACCTTAGACAGTGGTAAGTAGTTGTTTATATAGGGCACTGTTAAGACATGCGTTACATTTGGCTGGAAATGTATTAGCATTTCATAAGATATCTAAATGAACATACAGGACACAACACAGCAGAACTGTCAAATCATAACACAACACAACAATAAGAATACCACATAACATTACATTACAATAACAAAGCACAAACATACAACAGCAATAAACAACAGATCACATCACAACACAACAAATGTGATGTAACAAATATGCACAAACATGCTTGTCACACATAAACAGAAACCTGCTTTCATAAAGCAGTGGTAAAAGGTGTGTGCACCAAGCACAGGTTCAATTTACCACCAAGCCAATGCAATACCACCAGTCAGAACTGTTTTGGGATTTCCATGCATGAATTTCATGTAGCCTTCAAGTGCTACATCTGATAAAATGTTTGTTTTGTCAGTTGAAAGCATTCAGCAGACTTTTTCAATAGCAGAAAGCAATTGCATGTAGCGGAAAAGGGCCTGTCACAATTAACACCGGACTCAAAAGGAGTTACGGCCTCATTATGAGGTTGGTGGGCTGACCGTCAGCCAGCCAGCCCGTGGAAGAGAGACTGCCACAGAGCTGGCGGCCTCCCCCTAGTCAGTTTCAAAGTTTCCACTGGGCTGACCGGTGGAAACTTGAGAAATATAAGGTTCCTCGGATCAGCTTAGTGGAAACCGTGTGGCGGCATTGGCCTCAGGTCCTCATGAAGCCGAGGTCAATGCCGTTGCACAGAGGGTCCCTCTAGCACCCTTGAAATGTGCCATGTCTTCTGTAGCAGACAGTCCGCATTCCGAAGGTCCTGGGCATGGGTCCCCTGCACTGCCCACCACATGGTCTTGGGCAGTGCAGAGGCCCCACTCTGGCCCCCAGCACTGACTTTCCACTTGCCTTTTCATGGTGGGGTTCACAGCAAGTCTGGTGGTCTAAATACTGTCAGACTCATAATGAGAGCCTTAGTCAGAGCTAATACTATGCATTTTATGTTAAGGTGAATCTTTAATAGATACACAGTTACAGCAGGGAATAAAACAACCACGGGTTCACAAGGACAGCATAAACAATTTGAGGTGACAACTGTGTGATTACCTTTTTCTATTTTGTTAAAATCAGATTCATGCTTGTAGATGTGCGTAATGAAACTTCTTTGCTCTCTAAGAAAATTAATGGTTTCTGATGTTTCACGCTGGCAAGGAAGTAAATACCCAGCTACACATGAATAGTGGTAGTAGGTTTGGATTTTATTCTTCACTTTATGATGTGTTATAGCTCATACATCTGCAAGTACAGGAGAATGTGTGACTCCCCTTTTTTTATTGCTTATCAAATACCTCTAGCTGATTTTTAGAAAATAATAAAAATGGATAAAAAATGTTTGATGAATGAGAATAAAACTGAAAACGTCAAATGGCTGTTGAAAATAGAAATTAGATTTGCAATGGAAACCTACTGAGATTTTTAGAAAATAGCTTAAGTGACTGAACGGGTTCCACTGTTTCACAAAAAGGTTGTGAAATGTTGCTCAAATGTAGCAGAATCACTCCTGCAAATCATTTCTGACTACATATCTTGTGGCATTACAAACTGCATCACATTAAGATTATATATGACTCAGTTAATGGCCTCACTGTTTGCACAACTGCATTGATTCCATGCGCATTTCAGTTACAAAATGTTTGCCTAAGATTTTTAAGTCAGGTGGAATGACTCACCAATCAAACAATAATGGTGCAATGGCAAACCCACATAGAACTTGGCTATAGGCTAGTTATGTGAGTGTCTCAGTTCTGAAGGAAACTAAAATTGATAGCAATAAGGATAATGAATTTAAAATGTCTGCGTTTGAACCATCTGTTGTCCACACATATTGCACATTCTTTGTGTTATTTTAGTTGAGGCCTGTATGGTGCTCACATGGAGCTAGTGTCAATGCTGAAGTCTCTTCACCCATGTAGCTCATGATAGTGGTACAGCCCACTCATATTAGGGAGCGTTAGACTGAACAAGGGCTGCTAGGGTGGGAATAGTTGGGGGTCCCAGGTTGGTGAAGGGTGCCCAGGTCAGCATTGTGGTTGCAATTACACCTGAGAGGCAGTAAAGCTGTTTTGTTTCTGAGGTTGGAGTTTGGGTTGGCCAGGTCTGTTTCTTTCAGGTTGGATAGCTTTTCAGCAAGGGAGACTTTGGCCCTCATTACAACCCTGGCGGTCGGTGATAAAGCGGTGGTAATACCACCAAAAGGCCAGCGGTAAAAAAATGGAATTAATACCATAGCGGAAACCGCCTACACAGACAGGCACTTTAACACACCGTCCGCCACGGCGGTAGCAACAAGCACTGCGGCGGTAACTGCCAACAGCCAGGCAGAAGACAATGTACCACCCACAGTATTACAACAGGCCTATTTGCCACCTTTTCCGGGATGGTACCAATGACATTGAAAGCACAGCTGAAACAGAAGGCAATGGACTCAACTCTGGAAACTGAAGGAAGAACCACAACACCATGGAGCCCGAGTTGCACATCTTTCCCATGCTTGTATACCTCCGTATGCACTACGAACAGCAACGCTGGCGAAGACGACCACGGTGAGTACTGCCGCCTAGAACACAAGGGAGGGTGGAGGAAAAAGAGAGTGACACACACACGCAACACCCCCATCCCCACCCCCAACACCATACACATAAACAGATGCAGTAACATTACATATACACCCCCTACCCATCAGGAATAATGCAAGTACAAAAGGAATTGATTAAAGTGAGTGTAATAAGATAAAATACTAGAAAATCGTGCTTCAAAATCAAAACAGTATATACATATATACAAACGGAGGGACACTGCCCAGTCCTCAATGTCCGTGGACCACAGGACCACATCACATAGGCCAAGGCCCCACTTGACTCCTGCAACAACATAGAGAGAACACTGCAGGGGCATCAGGTTGAAAATACACAGGCACCTCAGGGGGATGGGGAACGGGGGCACCTCAGCCTGAAGGTGGTACACCACCACTGGTCCTGGGGGGGCTACATGCCCTGTGCTTGGTCCTGGGGAGTGTAAAGCCACAGTCTCTCTATTGGGTGGTTTGCCCACTGCTTGGTCCTGGGGAGTGCAAAGCCACAGTCTCTCTAGTGGGTGGTTTGCCCACTGCCTGGTCCTGGAGAGTGCAACGCCAAAGTCTCTCTAGTGGGTGGTTTGCCTACTGCTTGGTGCTGGGGAGTGCAAAGCCACAGTCTCTCTAGTGGGTGGTTTGCCCACTGCTAATGGCTGGTTCCCTGGAGCCACTCCCACCTACAGTAGCTGCCGACACCACTGTGGCCGTGGACTGGGTGGCTGAGGTGCTCGCCTTGGTTCTGATCACCCTGGCCTGACGTGAAGGACGGGGGAGGGGTAGCAAAGAGGTCAATGGCGGAAAGGAAAAGCTTTTTAGGGACACTGGGGCAGGAAGAGGGTGAAGGTTTGGGAGTGGAGGAAGAGGGAGTGGTTGTAGGAGGTGTCAGTCTGCTGTGTTTGGGTACAGGTGCATGGGCTGGATGCTGTTGTGAGGTGGATAGTTGTTGTGTGTCTGAGTGCTTGAGTTTGTGTGCTTTGGGAGGAGGAGGCACAGACACAGCGGGAGAGGACACAGGGGACGTGTGCATGGATGTGGGGGTGGTGACTGACAGTGAGGGGTGTGTAGTGATAGGCGTGATGGTGAATGGGGTAGTGGATGAAGATGTAGTGCATGCAGGTGTGAGTGGAGACACTACTGGGAGAGTGGTGGACGACGAGGAGGAGGGGGCCACAGTGGAGACAGTGGATTTTGGTATGTCTGCATCTGGATGGTATTTGTGTGAGTGCCTGTGGGATGATGTGTGGTATTTGTGTTTGCCTGAGCCTGCCGTAGATTCCCAGGGTCTGCACGTCCTTGGCGATGGCATGCCACATACCCTTTTTCTGATATGAGCTGACCTGCAGAAAAAGAAACATAGAAAAAGGTATTATTGATACCATCCGGCCTGTTACACTCGTGGCCCACCATAGCCCTCACATCCCCTTACGGACAGACATTGCCCACTATACATTCAGCACGCTGCCCAGCACCCTTCCACCAACCCCCCACACAAGGCCCTCACACACAGCACTCCGTGCATCCATGCCCCTTGCATCGTGCTCACAGTGTGCTCACCTGTTGATCTGGAGTCCCATACAGTATTCAGAACTGGGGTAGGACCCATCCACCAGTCTCTCCAACTCCGCAGCAGTGAAGGCAGGGGCCCTTTCCCCAGTGACACAAGCCATGGTGGGTTCCAGACACCTGTCACAGCAGCAGTGTAGGTCCTCTCCTGTTGAAGGTCAGGTAGCAAGTGAGTGAACAGATAGAAAATGGCGGTCACGTCCGCGGCGGTGCGTACCATCACTGCTGGCATACATCACTATTGGCCACTGTAACCCATAGGGCCCAATGACAACCAATGAGGAGTTGCACAGCGGTACTCGACCACCTCCCGCAAAGGCGCACAATGCCAGCGGCATTACTTCATTTCCACATGTACATCCACACAAGACAGGTGGACGCCATTTCAGGGGGGAGGCAGGCCATGGCACCTAACTGTGTCACAATACACATAGGCACCATTTGGGCCTATCCAACAACATACTGTTACAGTCACAACATGCAATGCAGTGTAAGGGTTTGGAAATGTGGTATACTGACCAGCTGCTCCCTGTTTTTCCCCCTAGATTACAACTGCTGTGTATTAATAGTAGATGGAGAAATCCCCCCGTGTATAGACCTCTGGTGGACTTGGCAACAATGGAGGCCAGGCACATCATCCTCACAGAGCTGTGTGCCCAATTGGAGCCTGACCTGACATGTGCTATCCGTCAGCCCACTGGGATCCCCCCTCTTGTGCAAGTCCTATCTGTGCTCCATTTCTTGGCAAGTGGCTCCTTCCAAGTGACAGTGGGCTTGGCAGCAGGAATGTCTCAGCCAATGTTCTCATTAGTGCTGACCTGAGTGATGTCTGCCCTGATTAAACACATGCACAGCTACATTGTTTTCCCCTAGGTGGAGGATTTGGCCAGAGTGAAAGCTGACCTCTAAGCAATGGGACTTATCCCCAACATTATTGGGGCTATTGATGGTACACATATTGCATTTGTTCCCCCTCCCTGAGAAATGAACAGGTCTTCAGAAATCAAAAGAGCTTTCACTCGATGAATGTGCAGATAGTGTGCCTGGTGGACGAGTACATCTCCCATGTCAATGCAAAGTATCCTGGGTCTGTGCATGATGCCTATATCCTGATGAATAGCAGCATCCCATATGTGATGGCTCAACTCCAGAGGCACTGGATGTGGCTAATAGGTGAGCCCTGGTCCCCACCGTGTGGATATTGGTGTATGGGTATGGTGTGGGCCTTAAAGGTTAGTGTGTGTCTAAAAGATGTCCCTCGATATTTGCTGGTGACTCTGGTTACCTCAACCTCTCATGGCTACTGACCCCTGTGAGGAATCCCAGGACAAGGGCAGAAGAACGTTACAATGAGGCACATGGGCGAACAAGGAGAATAATAGAGAGGACATTCGTTGCCTCCATCTAACAGGTGGATCCCTGTACTACTCACCCATGAAGGTCTGCCAGATTATCGTGGCATGCTGCATGTTGCATAACCTTGCCTTGAGAAACCAGGTGCCTTTTCTGCAGGAGGATGAGGCTGGAGATGGGCGCGTGGCAGTAGTGGACCCTGTGGACAGTAAAGATGAGGAGACAGAGGATGAGGATGAGGACAACAGAACAGCTATTATATGACAGTGCTTACAGTGACACGCAGGTAAGACACTGTAACTTCACTTTGCATTGACAGTTTTGTATTTGGCATTGTACATGGCAGGCAGATTCTCTGAATTCTATGACCACTTACTGTACCCTTTGGCATTTCTATTTTCAGATATCTGTGCCCCACTCTGACACCTGGTGTGTTGACTGCAGCCAACTACAGGTCATTCCTTTGTATACATTACTATACAGTTGTATTGCAGTGTTTAAACCTTGTTAAACAAATACATACCTAAATCATTTGACATACTCCATACTTGTATTTATTCAAGGGGTGTTTATTTAAGTGCTAATAAGTAGAGGGGGATGTGCAATGGGCTGGGGTGATGGTGGAGGAAAGTCCAGGATAGAGTCCAGTCTATTAGTATCACAGGTGCATTGTCCAAGGGGGCAAAGGAAGGGGAGCAATGGCAGTTCAAGGTGGACAGGGTGACAGAGTAGGACACAAGGGTGACAATCAGGAGAGTCTTATTCCCTAGCGGGTGTCTTGGCAATGTTCTCTGGCTTTTGCCTGGATCGCAGGGACCGTTTGAGGGGTGGTTTTCCTTCTACAGGGGGAGGGGTGCTGATGGCCTGTTGTTCCTGTGGCAGGGCCTCGTGTCCACTATCGGCAGTGGATGTGGAGGGCTGTTCATCGGTGTGGCTAGTGTCAGGGGTCCGGTGGTGTGCCACTGTCTCCCTCATGGTGTTGGCCATGTCTGACAGCACCCCTGCAATGATAACCAGGGTGGTGTGGATGTCCTTCAGGTCCTCCCTGATCCCCAGGTACTGTCCCTCCTACAGCAGCTGGATCTCCTGCAACTTGTACAGTATCTGGCCCATCGTCTTCTGGGAATGGTGGTATGCTCCCAGGCTGTTGGTGAGTGCCTCGTGGAGAGTCAGTTCCCTGGGCCTGTCCTTCCCCTGTTGCACAGCAGTCCTCCCAGCTTCCCTGTTGTCCTGTGCCTCTGTCCCCTGAACCGTGTGCCCACTGCCACTGGCCCCAGGTCCCTGATCGTCCTGTGTTTGCGGGGTGTCCTAGGGTCCCTGTAGTGGTGGACACACTGCTGATTGACGTGTCCTGGGGACAGAGGTATGGGCCAGCTGGGTGGGTGCTGTGGTGGTGTTTCCTGAGGGGGGATGGTCTGTGGTGGTATAGGACTGTGCCTAGGGAACCGACTGTCAGAGATCCCTGATGGGCCAAGTTGGTCATCCAGATCCAGGTGACCAGAGGTGATGTCATCACTGTGGGCCTCTTCTGTGGGGGGACTGGATGTTGCTGGCACCTCCTCTCTGGTGACATTGTTTGAGGGACCTGTGGGGATGTAAATACAGTGTCATTGTTTCTGCGTGTGACATCTTGTGCATGGGTGTGTAGCCCTGTATGGTTGTGATTGTCCTGTCAGCGTTGCCTTGTGTGAGTAGTGATTTTGTGGGCTTGGTGATTCTCTCTAGTGTGCATGCTTTAGTGATGGGTGTCCATGCAGGGCTGTAAGTGATGTCCATGCATTGGTGGTGCATGCAGGGCTTGGTATTGGGATGGGTGGGTTGTGATGGTGGGGTATATGTGAGGTGGTAGAGTGACGGGGTGAGAGTAGGGGTGGGGGTATGTGATGGCATGCAGGTAGGGGGGTGATAGAAATGTAGATTTGGTTTACCAGAGTCCAGTCCTCCTGCTACTCTTGCCAGGCCCTCAGGATGCAGTTTTGCCAAGACTTGCTCCTCCCATTTTGTTAGTTGTGGGGGAGGAGATGGGGGTCCACCGCCAGTCCTCTGTACAGCAATCTGATATTTTGAAACCACGGAACGTACTTTCCCCTGTAGGTCGTTCCACCTCTTCCTGATGTCATCCCTTGTTCTGGGGTACTGTCTCACGGTGTTGACCCTGCCCACGATTCTCTGCCGTAGCTCCATCTTCCTAGCAATGGATGTCTGCTGCACCTGTGATCCAAACAGCTGTGGCTCTACCCAGATGATTTCCTCCACCATGACCTCTAGCTCCTCCTCTGATAACCTGGGGTATCTTTGTGGTGCCATGGGTGTGTTCAGTGTGGTGTGTGTGAAGGTGTGTGGGGTGATGTGTTGGGGTGTGTGCTGTAATGTGCGTGGATGGTGTATGAGTGATGGTGTTCTGTGGCTGTGGTTCTGTGGGTGCTCTTGGTGTGTCTCTCTCTCAGTTGTCAATTATTTTGAGTCATAAAGGGTTGTGGGTAATACAGGTGTGTGTTTTATAGTGGTGTGGGTGTGTGTGTGTGTGGAGTGTGTATATGTGTCAGGTGTGTGTAGTTTGAATTGTCCAATGTAGTGTTGTTTTGTTAATGTGTGTGTGTATTTTTTTTATCTACCCCTTATGGTTTACCGTGGTTGAATGTCCGCCGCTGTGATTCATAGGTCATAATGCTGTGGGCCTAGTTCTGTTGGCGTAGCGGTGTGGGTTTTGCTACCGCCAGTTTATCACTGACCTTTGGGCTGGCCGACTTGTTTGTGGCTGTATAGTGACGTATTGCTATGTGTGGATCATAATATGGGTAGCGGTAAACCGCTGCAGAAGCCGTATTTTGGTGGCAGTAGGCATGGCGCTCAGCGGGACATACCACCAATGTCAGAATTAGGGCCTTTATGTTGAGCATTGTTATTAAGTTTCCAAATTAATGTGTTCATGTGCCTGTGAAAGTAGTTGTAGTTCTGAAGTTTTTCCTTTAGACTGGGAGGCTGGATCTGCTTGACTGGAAGGTTTTAGAGCATGTGTGGGTTAATCTCTGCCTGCCAATGAGGAAGTCAGTCCAGGCGATCTTTGCAGTGGTAATCACATGCTCATCACTACAGGGAGGAACAGAGAGGGGAAGGGGGTGGGGGGAGGAAGGAGGGGAAGCAAGGTGGGCCTGCCTTAGGTTCTTCAGATGGGGTTGATGTAGCTGTAGTAGGAGGTCTGTGTTGTAGGGGCAGCACATGAAATTTTAGATAAAGGAGCGCAAGTCAGCTGGGCCTGCTAGGAGCAAGAGGAGGAGAGACTCAGTTCCAGTTTCTGTAAGACATTCTAGAGATTTTTGGGTTTATGAACACATTTGGGTGGGTTGAAGAATGGGTGAGCCCTATGTCATGTAGGTATCATATGTCACCTTAAGGTAATTATAAGTGTGAGGCTGACTTATGAGATGGATGTGGATGAGATGAAGGATGGTGAGATTATGGAAGTAGGAGAATGTTAGAAGCAGAATGCCTCAGACATGTTGTTGTGGAAGTTGGATACAAATAGGGGGGCAGGTTGTAACCATTGTTTTCCACTGAAACATTTCAGGTTTCAGTGGAGATGAACAGGAGAATGAACTGTGGTGGCAAGGAGATGAAGACGAAGCTACATCAGGCAGTTGGATCGCACCGAACTAGATGTGATAAAATTGTGGTGGCCGAGATAAAAAAGGACAAGAGGAGGACTAGAAAGGAAATAACTGTGGTTTTGGTGGGTGAATGGGAAGATGAAACATGGATGCACCTAATAAGAAGGTGTGCTTTGGAGGCTCCTCTGACTATAAGTACAAACACAGCAGATTAAGAGTGTAGATGTAGCGGGCAATCAGGCAAACACAGAGGACCAGAAAAAGGGTATGGAGGTGTCAAAGAAAGAGGGTAAGGTAAGGCTAAGTGGCTACTAGATATGGAAGTAACAATGACTTCTGGAGCTCATCTTTTACCATTAACAAGAGAACAATGAAAATAAGAGTTTGTGGGTTTGTTTATGGTGCTGCATTAGAAAATTCAGTCAAAATAAGGCTCTACTGATGAGGAGTTGGATTTAGAAAAGAGACCTAGATTGCTCACTATGATTGAAAATTAGACCTCTTTTCCTCAATACAGTAGCACAAGCTGCAGCTGCCACTTGGAGCTATGCATCACACTCCTTAACTACAGGGACATCATACAAAAGACCCAGCCAAACTATGGGAGCATGGCCTGGATCCATTAAAATAAATAATTTTGGGCATTATTGAGTATCAGTAAAGGGAAAAAATGCAAAGAGGTGCATGATGAACTGTGTATCCAACAGATGGCGCCAACGCAGTCAGTGCCATCAATATATATTTGAGCTGGTTGCCCAATTGTTTTTATAGGCCAATTCCTGACCATCCCAATTTAGCTTGTGGGGTGGAAAAATGAAATATCCTACAGAATAGTGCATGCTTGGCTTTTAACAAAGGGAGCTGTTGCAGAGCACAATGTTAATGTAGAACTGACTGCAAAATGGGGTGGTAACACTAAGTGGTGCAATGTTTTGGGCAGATGCCTTTTGGAGCTCAAGGTTTTCAGGTCAGGGGCAGAGGCCCTACAGCCTGTTGCAGTTAAGGGAATCCACACCAAGTGAGATCAGAAAAGTCTGCCAATTACTAGTTTATTAACCAGACAAAGAAGCAGGAAGGCTTTTGAAAGAGGGTTTTAGAGCAGGTTTTGGTTTAGTGGCCAGGGCCTAGGGTGAGAAGGTGAGGCAAAAATTTGAAATTGCACTAGGGAAGCCTGCTGGTAGTTGGGAATATGTATCAAAAATAGGTAAGGGAAGGTAGGATTGTGAGACCCTTTTTGCAATAATCACCCATGCCAGATTTCAGTATATCTCCCTTTGGGTAGCTCCCAAAAAGACAGAGAGTGAGTTCAAGTTAATTCATCATTTGTCCAGTCCAGACCATGGCTCTATGAATGACTAGATTTCATTTCAGAACACAGTGGTCAGATATGCATCATTAGACAATGTCGTTGCTGTGGTAAGGGAGTGCTGGGTTTGGGCAATGCTTTTTGTAGATATGGTGCTGCCAATGGTTCGCTCAGTTTCATGCTCTTTATTTAAGATAAGTCATAACTGGTTTTGCTCCAGTTCACATTACCTGCATGATTTTTTATTTGTACAGCAGGCAGATTCGATAAACTATGGCAGTGCTGTGTGTACTTTCCATCAAGAGATTAATTAATTTGGCATGCCATCAGCACTTGAGCTGAAGTAGAGCCCTGTGATTACGCTGAAGTTTATTGGAATTGAATTAGACAGGCTTAGGATTGGGCCACTTTGCAGGACAAGGGGAGAAAGGTGTTTCATTTATTGAAAGAAGCCTTGGGAGCAAAGAAATTGAAGCTGAGAAAGGTGCAGACTTTATTTGGTCACCTGAATTTTGCTGCAGTATGGTCGGAGTTCAGAGGGCATTTTGCAGGAGACTGGGTTTTCCTCATCTAGCACAGTACCAGTACATCACAGAGTTCACTTTTATGCAGACCTTAACGTTGATTTGTGTGTATGTATTACCTTTTGGAAGGATTTCAAAGGAGTGATAATGTGGTCTATGTAGGAGGAATGGTTGTGGCAAGTACAAATGTGCTCAGATGCAACTGGCCTCACAGACTTTTAATGATTTGCCCACATATTTAGATGCTGAAGAGAATGAACATTGTTTTCCTTGATTATTCATACTGCATGTGGCTATGAGCTGTAGGGCCAGAGGCCTGGCAAACAGGAAAGTGACTTTTATGTGGGCATGGAAATACTAGTAGAATTGGTATATGGTCAAAATGCTAGGGACTTGAAACCTTCAAAGCTATAAAAGGGGAGTTTTATGAGATTGTTTGAAATTTAATATTGTGTTTAGGGCCCAGCAGGTTCCTGGAATGTAAAATAATATTATGGATGCATTGCCTTGGTCAGAGTAGCAGAGATTTCTTGGTCTGTCCCTGACTGCAGAGGGGAAGACCATGACCGCTCTGGAACTCTGGTGCATGAGCTGGTTTGAAAAGTCAGTGGTCTCATCCACAAGAAGATCATATTTACAAGCATTGCACAAGTTTGTCGGTAATTAAGCTAAAAGGAGAGGGGTCTGAAAAATAGAGCTTCAGAGGAGAAGAGATGATATACTGCAATTTATAATGGGGCAAATTGTCAGCCGTCGCATTTGCAGGAAAGTTACCAGGGAACACCTCCCTTTCTTTGTCGCAAACCATCAGCAGGGAATGTTACGGGCAGAACATTAGTGGGTGGGGTACAAGAAAAGCATTGGGTGGGTGGCAAGAGAAGATTCATGATGTGGGTGATGCTGGCAGGTATTTTAGTGGCTTTATAAGAGAGATATTTTTTGGAATGGGAAATGGCTTTGTTTACTTTTTGCCTGGCATGGTTGTTTGTTGGGCATTTTAGATTTCAGAGTTACTAGGTAGGAAATGTGTAATGGGTTCACAGAGGGCAGATGTGGTAGCAAATCAAACAAGATTAGGATGTGGTTGAAAAGCTGAAAGTCTGATCAGCTGTGAAAGGCCAGGAGATATATAATTATATATTTTGTATATATATTATATATATGTTATAAGGGGTGGGTATCACATAATTATCTGTAGCTTAGTTATGCAAACTTACAGCAAAATTACACAGCATTGCGCAAGGAGCACGAACTAGCATTTAGCACTATTTTCTTGATGTAAAATGCAACTTTGCATCCAAACAGACCATGAGAAGTTTTTTATGGCTAAAATAGCTCTACAAGCAACAGAACATGAACAGTAGCAGGTCTAACACTCTCTAATTTTGTTGTTCCTGTACTACTCAGTTAGGATTTTTGTGCCAAATTACTCATAAATACCAAATGGATATAATCATGTAACTATAATTCCCCATTTGCCATGCACAATCTTCTCACAAATGATTTCATTTCAGATGGCATGAGTGTTGTTATAAATGGCTGATGCACCACAAGTAACACATAAGGAAACCATGAGTTATAGTGAATTAAGTCTTGCTAGCAAGGTGACAGCACTCTGTACGGTGCTGTCAACTACACACCAACAATAGTAGTTGTGGGAGTGGCCAAAATTATAACTTTAAGTTATGACAATAGCTTTTGAATTTCTATATTTTGTGTAGTTTGTTTGTTTTGTATAGAAATAATGTAAGTTTTCCTAACTGTTGGGAAAGTTCAATGTTCATTATGAGGAGTGGCATGGTGTAAAGTGGAGTGGTGTAGAGTGGCATGGCATAGAATGGAGTAGAATGTTATAGAGTGAAGTGGCATGGAGTTGAGTGGTAAAGAGTGTTGTAGAGTGGAGTGTCTTCAAATGGAGTGTCGTAGAGTGGAGGAGAGGGTTGTTAAGTGGAGTGTCATCAAGTGGAGTGTCATAGAGTGGGGTGCTATAGAGTGCTGTAAGTAGAGTACAGAGAAGCAGTATAGAGTGGAGTGTTGTAGAGTGACGTGGTGTACAGTGGGGTAGAGTGGAGTGGTGTAGCATGGAGTAGTAGAGTAGAGTGGAGTAAAGTGGGGTGAAGTGTGATGGAGTGGCATAGAGGGAGTTGTGTAGAGTGGTGTAGAGTGGCATAGAAGGGAGAAGGGGGTTGTGCAGTGTCATACAATGGAGTAGAATGTTGTAGAGTGGAATAGAGTGCTGCAGAGTGGAGCAGAGTGTGTAGAGTGTCATTGTGTAGAGTGTCATGGCATAGAGTGTCATGTGGTAGAGTGTTGTGGCATGGAGTGGCGTGGCTTAGAATGAAGTGGTTTGTCGTAGAGTGGAAGGGTGTAGAGTGGAGTGGCATGTTGTAGAATAGAGTGGACTGGCTTGTTATAGAGTGGCGGGATATAGTGTGTCATGGAGTGTCTTTGATCCTGTGCATTACAACAAGAGTAGTAAACTATATTTCAGTTAAAAACACAGAACAGATAGAAAGTGAGGTCTAAATAACAAGGCTGCCTTTTCATTTTGCAAGGGCTTTGATTAACCAATATTATAGTGTTTCCTCATCGCCATGTACCATGGTATGCCAGAAGGTACTACAGTATACTGAAGCTCAATGTATCACTAAGTATTTGTCCCTTATTATGTTAAACCAAATGAATCAATTTGGATCAAATAACAAAAAGGACCCTTTCCATACCATAATCTATATTCCTGCCAAATTTCATGTAAATCTGTTCAGCCATTTTGTCGCTAGGACTGAGTAAATATTCTATGGAAAATGCATTGGTGGGAACCATACAGGTAAATGTTTGCTAAATAACTTTGTAAAGGCAAATGACTTACAGGAAAAATGAATACCTACCAGGCACCAAACATTGCAATTCATCAGCATCAAGTTTACTATTAATTGAACACCCTCCCTTACTGTCTGCCACCACATAAATCATCAATCACCACACAACTGTATCTTTGACATAGGTAATACATTGTAATTTGGTATTAGTACTCTTGTAAATCAGTGATTTTCTGGGGCAGCCCTGGTAAATTATGGAAAAAAGGATAGGCATGTTAGTGAAGCTGGTCCAACTCCAATCCGACCATTTATGTGACTAAAACAAGGTGGTGCATCATAAAGGTGACACAAACGTAATGTTCCACTAGCGACCTTATTTTCACAAAGAAAGAAATTCAACAAGAAATAATTAAAACGTTCTATGGTGGCACTGGCATATTCAGTCTGGGAAGTAGAAGTTTGTCCTCAAAGTCAGATGGTTCACCAAGAATTTAGTTAGCCTATACATTTGATTCTAACCAACTGTCCTCCTCCTCCTGTGCTGTTTCAGGAATGGTGTAATCCTGTGGCATGAAATGTTGGTTCATTTTGATCATGGTCAATCTCTCCACATTTTGAGGTAAGAGACTGGTCCTTCTCACTATAACTACTGCATCAGCTGCACTCAACTCATGCTCAGTGGACACTCTGGCTACAGGACAAACCCAATACTTTATTGCCAGGCTGCTGAGCTTTGGCCAATCGCATATCTTCCCATACACTTCACCAATGGGCTTTGATCCACATAGACCTCTTTTGGGTAATCCAGATTCTCCTGGAACATCCCATGAATGGTCATTGGTGATGCCACTTGCTCAACTTCTTTTTCCTTCACCTCTACATTGGACTTAAGACCTGCCACTTGAAACTAAGCCAAAGCAGAGTTTTCATCCAATTCTTCTGTTGATGTGGATGCTGGTGTTCTTGTTGCTGGCATTGGCTGCTGTGATGAGACAAGACTGCCCTCTCTGAAAGTTGACGACGCCACCCTAGAACTGCGGATTGAGACTCTAAGTTCTAGCCGTTCTTCTTTCTTGTGTCCGGCTTGCCTAACAATCCACCTCTTGTATTTTGAAACATCCCCTTCAGAAAAAGGAATGAAAGCGGATAAAGTTTTTTTTGTGGTGTAGATCAAGTAGGGTAGCACAGATGTATGTTTGAATGAGCAGATGCAATTTTGCAGCCTTGTATTACAAGCCATGCAAAAGATTAAGCTCTCTGACTAGCTGGTGAATTCTGTGTCTCATTAGGTTGTAGCAACCATAGCCCCTTTACATACGGAACAAAGCCATAACCTCTGCCGTGGTGACTGGGTCCTGGTGAAGAAACACACAAGAAAGATGTGCCTGGAACCTCGGTACAAGGCATATCAAGTCATTCTGGTTACAACGACTGTTATAAAGTGTGGAGGTCTCTCCAACTACATTTGTGCTTCCCATACTCACAGGGTTGAATATCTCCTTGATGCAACAGCACATGGTACAGAAGTGACAGAGGTGACAGAGAGACAGTGGGAGCAGGTTGGTCAAGCTGGCAGGGGTCAAACAGAGTCTGAAACAGCACATGATAGGTCTGAGATGGGTCTTGAACCAACCACAGTTGAATTTGAAGCAGCTGAATCCCGATGTGCAGTAGTGAACAAGTCGAACTCCGATTCAAACCCTGACAAAGGACCTAGTCCTGGGAAAAATGAGTGTAAGCTGGAGACCGATGCCCCAGAAGGCAAAAAATAGAGAAATTGAGTTTGCCTAAAGAACATGTGCCACAGACAATTCCGGAGGATACTGAGAACTCTGATCTAAGTGAAAGTGTGATAGTGGGAGTGGCATTGATGAGATCAAAGAGAACAAGAGTGTCCTTCGGAGGTACTCCTCACCTGAATGGACATATTTTAGTACAATAATGGAGAGAGAAAGTTTGGGAGCTTTGGGATAAAACTGTAGATCCAACTGAACCTCCTTCAACTGAGCACTGTGTTTGAGTTCTATTTTGAGGCTCCTGTGTTATTGGATAGACTGGGACATTCTATTCTGGATGTGATTATCAGTGGCTTTCGACTGTGCATATACAAAAGACTTTTAGTAAACTTTGAAGAAGAATATGTAGGCCTGAATACAAGAAGAAAGGAGGGTTGTCCTTAGAAGAACACATAGTGGGGCTAGGGAAGTCTCACAAAGAGTCTATATATATGACTGTTATACTTTGTTTGGATATTATTTGGCATTTTTCACAGGCAGCATTGGCAGGGAATACTTTACTGCTGCTGTATTTCAGTCTAAAGTTCTGAGTTTATAGAAATCATGGAAGCAAATCAGGAAAGTAGATGTAGGTATAATAGGTGCAGTCTTGCTTATTCCTTTACAGTATTGTAAATGCTGTTGACTGGAGCATTTTTCCCTATACCCACTGTAGAGAAAGAGTTACCCTCTAGTATTACCCCACAAACACTGAGTACTAGAGGGAGTAACCTTTATAGGTCAGGTGAAAAAAGCTTTAAGCATAGATGATTCTAGACGACATTATTCTTCAGATGTGTATTTTAGACTGCTTTATGAGTACACTAATATTATAGATGCAAGGGATTGCTACATGTAAATGCTATTACCTGCTTCCATTTCAGAGGGCACTATTTCTCATATTATTCCTTTGACTTGTGTAGTTTCTTGTAGTCCTCTGTTGAGCATAGTTTATACAATGGGAAGTTTTCAATATCATTTTTTGAACTATGATTTAGTGCTTCTAGAAGTTCCTTGGTTCAAACATTTGAATCCTTTTCTAAAGGGTACAGAAATAGCAGAGAAATATGTTGTATCAATAAAGCCCTTACACATTGTATATGCACACAGACATAACTTGACTTTTCTATTGAAAGATGGAGAAAAGACATTCCTAAATCTAGTGGAAGACAGGAGAAGGGACTGGAGGGCATATTTGTCAAAAAGTGGCACTGTGCGGTGCTGTGCCAAAATTGGCAATGCCATGCTGCATCACTTTAGAAACACAGGGATGCGCTGTATTAACAAGAATATGGCGTACCCCTGTGTTTACCCCTGTGCCAGGCCTAAATTTGCTGCTGAGTGTCTATGCAGCCAATCTTGCACCATGGTGCAAGGATGGCTGCATTGCAGGGGAGATTGTTTTTGTGCAGGAAGGGACACCTTCCTGCACAGAAAACAATCTTAAATGGTGATTTGCTCTTTCTAGGTGTGCTGCAAAATGCAGCACACATATAAAGAACAAACAACGGGGAGAAATGAAAGCTATGCTAATGCCACCTCTGGCTTGTAAATCTGGGGCAGTGTCAAAATGCAATGGATGTTGCAGTGGAATGCCCACAGCAACACCCACTGCACACCCCTTCCATGCAAAGTGCTGCGTGTAAGGGGCCGTATTTGCAAGGTGGTGCTAAGCCACAAAAAGTGTCTTAATGCCGCCTTGTAAATACGGTGCAATGTACAACGCCACCGGAGCATCACAAAAAGTGAAGATCTGGTGGTGCTGAGGGCTTGTAAATACGCTACTCAGAGTTTAAGGGTCTGATTTAGATCTTGGCTGAGAGGAATACTCCATCACAAGTGTTGCGGATATCCCGTTTGCCATATTATGATCCCATTATATCCTATGGAGATCGTAGTACGGTGGATGAGATATGTATCTTGTTTGTGACAAAGTATTCCATTTGCCAAGATCTACATCATGCCCTCAATCTACATAGATAAAGATCTGAAAGTGCAACACCGATGGAATAAAGAGGAGATTGAACATCAAGTGAAAGGAAATCTACCAGCCAGCTTTAACTTTAGATTGGTAACACAAAGGGAAGTTGTGCATACACATTGGTCAGCGTTATCTTGACCCATTGTTTATAGGGAAGAGTGATTGTGAACATGTTTTTGATGTCAGAGGAAAGAGTGAATTATTTCTAGATGGGACAGATCCAGTGATTCACAGAGTGTATTTTATTTGTGAACATTATTCTTATTTCAAATTGCCTAAGGGATGGCATCGTACATGCTACCTTGGTGTAGTGTTCGCCACGATTTATCATGTGAAGCATTTTGCAAATCCTGTGTGGGATACAAAACCTAAAATTAGAAGAAGCATTAGTATCGCAGAGGTAGTAGGAATGACCTGAAGATTAGAACGTTTTCTACCATAGTAGATAAGCTAGCTACTAGCACAGTAAATTTCTTATTGGTTGTAAAGACAGATATAGTAGCAATAAGATCAATATTTTGGCAGAATAGACTTACATTAGACCTTTTACTCACAAAAGTCGGCGGAGTCTATCAGATGCTGAAAGTTCAGCAATGTGGAACTTATATCCCAGACAAAAGGAAGGACTTAGAAAAGTATATTCGGAACATTTCTCGGTTGACAAGGGATTTAAAGGAATTAGAGGTGGAAGGTGTCTACAAGGCAATTGGAGATGGATTTGGTTCTGTAGGCAGGTGATTTGGAAACCTATAAGTGTGGTCTGTGGTGTGGCCGAGAGCCACATCAATGCTAGCAGGGTGGTGGTCAAAGGGAGGTGGGGGCTCTGGGTAGGGAGGGGTAGTGGATGGTAGGATGGGTGAGGGGAGAGAAAAGCATATAGATCTAGTGACTGAATTATACAATGTCAACCAGAAAACCTTGCATTAATATCAGCTTTCCCACTTTACCAAATTATGTGATCCTCAGCAGTTGTTTTATTTCACTATCCCTTTTTTTCTTCATTATTGTATGTAAGAGGACCTCACAATGCAGGACTTCAGGATGTGTGCTGCACAAACCCTTCTCCTGTGTTTGATTTCATAAATTTTAAAATTGTTCATGCATAACAGGAAATCAGATCACCCAAAGAGTGCACACATTGACTTAACTCCCAGTTCACTTTTCGCTTTGTTATCAAGGCTGGGGGAAGAATGAATGTTTCTGAATTTGTGTTTGGAATTAATCAATTTTAAAAAATACTTCTGAATGCAATGACATAATCTGATGTACTAAAATGAAATGGGTCTGTATGTTAATGAAATACACCTTTTGAATTTTTAAGAACTCCTATCGTAGTTGTAGACTTTGCTGCTAAATTTCTTTAAGAATGAAAGTGCTCCGGCAGTTAAGAAGTGCAGGACAACTTAAGGGCACATGTACAAAGATCCGGTTTTTTGACTCGCAAAACAGGATGTGCAACAGTGTACTTAACTCTGTTTGCGATTCCCAATGGGGTCGCAAATTACCTACCTCATTAATATTCGTGAGGTAGGTTGCAATTTGCGATCCCATTGGGATTGGCCACCCTCAAAGGGATGGTGGCCTGCTGGAGACAGCAGACCACCATGCATGTGACTGTTTTTAAATAAAGCAGTTTTTTTTTTAAATGCAGCCCGTTTTCCTTAAAGGAAAACTAGATGCATTTCAAAATCAAAAATGAAAAGTTTTCTTTTCATTTTTTCAGAGCAGGCAGTGGTCCATGGGACCACTGCCTGCTCTGAAAAAATATTTTCACTGCAATTCACAAAGGGGAAGGGGTCCCATGGGAAACTGGTGCTAACTGCGACTGCTTTGCAACCGCATTCGCGGTCACAAAACAATCATACATACAATTTGGATTCGGTATTAGGAAGGGACGCCGTTGTCACACCCCTTCCTAATACCGAATCTCAAATCCCAAACTGCGATTCGGTAACAACTTACTGAATCGCAGTTTGATCTTTGTACATCCCAAAAAGCATTTTTCAAGTTGCAAACTGGCTGATTCTGCGAATCGGACCCTTTGCAACTTGAAAAATGCTTTGTACATCTGGCCCCTAGTTACTTCCTGTCTTTATCTTCAATTAACGTTTAAATAAAGGATTGGCTGTTAGTTTAACAGCTTTTTAATATTAGTGTTGAGTTGAGTAAACAGCAGCCTCATGCTACTGCTGGTCCGGGGGCAGGATGTAGAGGTCAGGAGGGCCACATGCTACTCCCGGGCCAAACCTTGAGTATGACTGATCTAGATGAGCTCTGAGAAAAACAACAAGGTTTTAGTCAGTCTCTTTCGAGAAAGAAGTATATTTGTGATGACTTAATATGTCAACAGTGGGGGGTTGAGAGAGCATAACTTGACTGTGCCATTATGCGTTCCAGAAGTGACATGAAAATGTAATCAACAACATATATAACATGTTCTCTAATGTGTTCATGTTAACATGGTGCATCAAAAACTACATTAATTAGGGTTCACTCTCAAGTCAAATTGTAGAAAAGTTATATGCATATTTCTGTAATGGCATTTATCGACTGGAAATTAACACATGTATGCATTTATATTCAATGTACTGGGATTATTATATCATAGTTAAATGCTATATCATTACAGTTATTCGGGTGCGTGGCCTGGGGCCGATGGAGCTGCACGCATAGTGCGACGTTCCCGGGCCACAAACCGGGCCTGACGCATGAATCCTGCCATAATAACGACCGGAGGTCTTGAAAATTGAAGAGAAGTGGTCGGAGAGCATTCGGCACGGGTAGGGACCGCGGCGCCCCCACTTTGAGGTGGATTTTGCCCGAAATTCGCCCCGAAAACTCAGCGGCTGCCGCGACCCAAAATGGCGGCCACAGCGGAGCAGTGAGCCCATCGCGGCGGCAGCCCTCGGCTGGGGGAGAGCAGCAGACCTGCAGAGGTGAGGACCCCCGCGCCACCCATCAAAGTGCCCCAGGGGTACAAGCCCCTTTGTCCCCAACGGCGAGAGTAATAATATGAAGCGGAACACCAGCGGACATTCGGGAGCGTAGCGAGGAGTGGATGAGGTGCGGAGTTCCTGGAACTTTGGGTGAGAGAGGGACGGCTCAGACGGGTCAGATCCCCGGTTGCCATGAGGCCAGAGAGAATGTGAAGGCCGCCTGATGAGGCGGGAGCTAATACCGGCACATTGAGAGGAATCGGGGACCTCGTCCTCATGCGCCCCAGAAATCCATGATATCCTGCACATCGGATGCCCGGTTGGAGGAGGAGATCGGGGGCACCAGAGCAGCACTCTCCCTTGTTTACCAGAACATTATGCAGATGCCGTCGTCCGATGCCCTGACAGAGGGGAGATCTTAGCACGGCCTTTCTGCATTTGCCGGTTGCTCCAACCGGCGACCAGCACATACATAACTGTGGGAGAACCCCTTTGTGGACAAGCTGCCCAAAACAGAGAATATCTCGCAGTGCTTTCCATGTGAGAGTACCGGGACTGGGGAAAGGCGACACCCAGGTTGGACGACATTGACGAACGATACCACCTTCTACTAATTCGAGCGACCATCGCCTACCTGAGGCGAGTTACTCGCCTATTACAATGGTAAAACCCCAAAAACACGACAGGCCGTCAGCGGGGGATCCCTCACCCACTGAGAATCCGCCCCCAACACCCGCCAGGGGGTCACAAGCTGAACATGAGCAACAAGAAACAACTCTGGACACTGTACTGCTGGCCATTAAAGAATCCCGCGAAGCACTTGAACGCAAGATTGACAACCTTACCACAGACCGTTCCCTTTTACGAGATGACCACCGTAAACTAAAGGAAATAGTGGGTTCACATGAGAGTACGCTGACGGGGATTTCAGCTGCACAAAATACCTCGTCCTCAGAAGTTAAAGACCTGGCCACCCGGCTGAAAACATTGGAGGCAAGGGTGGAAGATGCCGAGAACCAAGCCCGACTGAATAACATCAGATTGGTGGGGGTTCCAGAGGGGGCAGAGTCCATTGCAGCTAATATGGATACGTTCTTGGAGCAGTGGCTTAGAGACACGGTGGCCCCAGAGGGCTTCTCAGCGTTTTTTACAGTGGAACGAGCCCACAGGGTCCCTGGCGGGCCCCCTCCACCGGGAGCCAGGCCGCGGCTGATAATCGCCAGATTACTCCACCACAAAGATAGGGACTATATACTGTCGCAATCCCGCCAGCAAGGAGAGATTCAGTTGGACGGTCAAAAAATCATGATATTCCCTGATTTTACAAGAGAGACACAATCACAGAGGGTATCGTACATTGCAGTACAACGCACCATGCGTGAGCATGGTATAAACTATGCCATGCTCTTTCCGGCTAAACTCTGAGTGGAATACGATAATAGGACCCATTTTTTCCTCACACCTCAATTGGCGATGGATTGGCTAGAATCACTGAACATCCACTGCAGATCAGCCCGCGATCAACCTTCTCGAAACCCCGTGAGGAAACGTAGTAGATATCGGAAGAAGACCACAGAGGCAGCCCCATCGAAACATCAATCATTTCAGGAGATGCGTGATGCGGTGGAAACAGCAGCAGCGCTGAGCGGAGGAGACTTCCACACGCGTCGGACCCCGGATGCTGCATCGGATGTCGATTCAAGCTGCGAATACTCCTCAGCGTCCTCCCGAGACACTCTTATCAGCTTGCTACCAATCACCCCAAGAACAGCGGATGAGCTTATATGACCTCACTGAAGTAATAAGCTGGCAGATGAGCTAGCGTCTGTGGGTGAACTTCGCTTTGTTTGGGGGCCCTGCTTGGTCCCACCCGTGAATATATGACGATATGACCCTGGATATCACTTCCTAACCGGCACATTCCATGTGGTTGGGCCTGGGTTACGGCCCGGAGCGCTACCTCTTGGTCTCTGGCGCACCTCCTTCCAATAGGTTGATAATTAAGATTACAATGGTTGTAATGGTTTGGACGGGGAGAGTTGTAGGTACCGGTCCTGGGGAGAGGGAGTTGCAAAGGGGTTTTGATATTGTTTTTGTTGTTATAAGGGTACATCATGCACATCTACTTCACGGCCCAGACAGTACACACCTCAGATTACTGATCTTGATAGGTACATCCATTAGTTGTAATAGAGCGGCGTTTGAAGGCCGCCTTCACGATCCTCCTTAAATCATGGCCACAGAATACAAGATAATCACATGGAATGTTAGGGGCCTAAATAACATGTCCAAAAGATACAAGGTCCACAATTTTCTTAAACGAAGGGGAGTGCACATAGCTATCTTGCAAGAAACCCATTTGCTAGAGCAGGAGGTTAAAGCCCTGAAAAAGCGCTGGAGGGGACAAATCTTCGCCACTGCCCACTCGGCGTTTGCGAGGGGAGTGTTGATATGGATCCGACTGGGCATCCCATTGCAGGTCCTCCATACCTTGATTGACACGGAAGGGAGATATGTAGTGATTTCTGGTAGATTGGACGGGAGGGAGGTAACCCTTGCGGGACTCTACGCCCCAAATCACGACCAGGGGAAATTTCTAGATCGATTATCGCTGGTCATAAGCACGCTCCTCACCAGCACCACATTAATAGGAGGGGACTTTAATTGTGTAACGGATGCCACAATGGATAGATCGCACCCACCATTGTTGCAATCCACAATCCATAAAACAGCATTGTACTTTCGGCAGTGGCAGAGACACTGGCAACTAATGGATTGTTGGCGCAAACTTAATCCCCTCAACGGAGAATACTCTTTTACTCAGCAGCGCACGACCTGCACGTACAATTGGACACCTTCTTTGCCTCTCCAGATGTGCAATCTGCGGTGGCGAAGGCAGAGTATCTTGGCCGCACCCTCTCAGATCATAATCCCTTACTAATTTCTTTGACCTGGTGCGGCGAGAGACCTTTGATTCCCACTTGGCGCCTAAGAGCAGAATCCCTTGAGGACAAAGCTTTTAAGGCTCTACTGAGTACGCATATCACTGATTTCTTTAGGAACAATGCTGAAACTGCTTCGTCTAGATCCATCGAATGGGAATCCTTTAAAACAGTGATCAGGGGATATTGTATTGGCACAACTGTGGGAGTACGTAAGGTGTTGGAGACTGAACTAGATTATCTCGAGGATTCCCTTAGAGATCTCAAACGCAAACACCCGGCACAGCCCGACCTCTCAGCACAACTAGAAGAGACAAGGGCTGGAATAGCGAAAGCTAACTTTAGACTGTCTCGTTTCGATTATAAACAATTTTTGCGGAGGCAGCACACGGAGGGTGGCAAGGCGGGTGCCCTCCTGGCCTGGTTGGTTAAACCACCTCAGCAACAAACCATAGTGGTAGAGCTGGAGGCTGCCCCGGGTACTAAAGTGTATGGACAGAAGGAGATCAATGCTACCTTTCTTGAATATTACTCAGAGCTATATGCCCCTCCCACCGCAGTACTTAGCGACGCTCAATTACAAGAACTGGGAAACCTCAACCTCCCTACACTGGGAGTGGAGGATAGAATAGCCCTGACGACTCCCATATCACTTGCAGAAATAAAGACTGCAATTCAGAGTATGGCCAGGGGCAAGGTCCCGGGAGCGGATGGTCTCCCCCTGGAGTTTTACCTTATGTACCAGGATTTACTAGCTCCCCAACTCAGCATACTATATGCAGAGGCATGGAATAACAATAGCTTGCCTCCTTCCACTACGGAAGATATAATGATTCCTTTTTTGAAACCCACCAAATCCCCAAAGGACGTTCGATCATACCGCCCACTATCAATGTTGAATTTAGATTATAAAATACTAAGCAGGGTGCTGGCTAACAGACTTCTACCGCACATGTCCTCGTTGATCCATCAGGACCAATCGGGATTTATCCCACAGCGTAGCACTGCCCAAAATATTAGACGATTGATTTCACTCCTTCATGCCCTGCCTTCTGATGCATCTAGAGCAGTGATCATCTCGATAGATGTCGAGAAGGCTTTTGATAGCCTGCGATGGGACTACCTAGAGCGAGTCATGCTGCAGCTGGGACTGGGGGAAGGTTTTGTTAAATGGACAAGGCTTATTTACACAAACCCCACGGCGCGAGTGCGCACAGGCCGTACAATATCCCCTTCTTTTATCATAGGCAGGGGCACTAGACAGGGCTGCCGGCTGTCACCTTTACTCTTTGCCTTGGCGGTTGAACCTCTCGCCCAGGCGGCTAGATCCCAGAGGTTTTATGAAGGCATTACAATCAATGCCTGGACACATCATATTGCCCTATATGCAGATAACATGTTACTTTTTCTCCAGAACGTAGAGGCCGACCTGCCAGGAGCAATGACAATGTTGGACAACTTTGGTGCTGCATCTGGGCTCCGGATTAATTGGGGGAAGTCGTCCATTTTTCCGGCTACCAGGGGCATCAGAGAGCCAACTGACAGTCGGGGCCTCCCGTGGACCCCGTCCACATTCAGATACCTAGGGGTTAATATCTATCACTCTGCTGAAGAACTACTGGAGGGGAACATACAGAGCACGATTAGAAATATCAAAAACAGCATGGCATTCTGGCAGACACTTCCGCTGGCGGTCACTGGGAGAGTTGCTCTGATTAAGATGATAGTGCTGCCTAGAGTGTTATACTACTTCGCAACCATTCCACTCATAATACCGAGGGTAGTATTTAAAACAATCACGTCCTTGATTACAGGATTTATATGGGGACCCAGCAGACATAGGATCGCGTTGCGCACCCTCCAGAGATCGACAGCGGAGGGTGGTATAGCCGTTCCCAACTTCGAATTATACTACTGGGCGAGGCAACTCCAGTGGCTGGCGCGGTTTCTCAGGGCACCTCCAGTGGGGGAGGCCCTGAGAGCCCCTCTCCACTGCTCCTGAGATAATATTTTGGGCATACTACTAAACCCCAAAAAACAGAGTAGACCGCTGCCGGTGGAATGGGAGGCATCACGTTACTGCTGGGAACAATACCTAAAGAGAACGCACACCAGAGCTCCATACTCACCAGAAGCCCCCCTGACTTGCCTGAGGTCTATTGCGGGAAATCATGTGATAGGGGGCATCGCCCGATTCATATAATTTCAGATCGACACCATAGGGGCTCTATATAATAATGGGAAACTGTGTACCTATGTAGAACTGCGAAAAAGTTCCAGCTCCCACCAGGGCTGTTCCTAACCTATAACGCGATTGTTAGAACTCTTCGTAAGCAATGGGGCACAGGGCTGGAGGAACCCCCCCGACATCCTACGTGTGACCAACTATGCACTATAGGGGACCAAGGGAGGATGATATCAGGGATATATACCTCTTTGCTAACCAGCACATGTCTTCCCTTAAGTAAACTTAAGACCAAATGGCAAGGGGAGTTGGGTGTTACAATAGACAACGCACAGTGGTCCAGAATAACCTCACACATATACACAGTTTCCAGGAATGCCAGGTTTAAATTAATAAATTTATATGTCTTTCATAGGGCCTACTTAACCCCCTATGTGATTTCAAAGATTTATGGTGTAGAAAATGCCAGTTGCCCTCGCTGTGCAGAACTGGCAGCGGAATTGTTGAACATGCTCTGGAGTTGCCCACTAACTGGGGATTACTGGGCGGGGATATTTGGGGCGCTCTCCACCTGCACGGGCAGAACATTACCCTGAACAGCCATGGTAGTGGCCTTGGGGGATTTCCCACGCCCCAGCAAGCATAAAATCACAAACCGGTTCATAGACCTAGCCCTGATATTAGCAAGGAGAGAAATAACCTCGCACTGGAAAGATCCGAAGGGCCCACAGATAAACCGTTGGAGAAATGCGTTGATTAAATGGGCGGAAACCGAAGGGACAGTGCTATTGAGGAAAGCTCTCAGAGGCCTAAGCACTAGAGACAATGCTCAGCATTGGAATATGATACTGGACAATTTTAGAGCACCCGACACTTCTAATTCTGATAATGAGGCTAATCTATCAGAACCAGACCCTGCATAACTAACCAAGATACTCATACAGGAGATTGTACAAGAGGATAAATATGTTGTCTATTTGTGAATTGATCTAACACATTTATGCAATTGATAGAATGTGCAGAAGGGAAAAGGGAGGGGGAGGGGGATCACTAAATTGGGAAGTTATTTCATTATACATGCGTTGTCATGCAGTTATAAAGCAATAAAAGAGATTCCCCAAAAAAAAGCATTACAGTTATTCATAGTTTATTGTACTTATGAAGAGAAACATACATATAGCTATGTATTTAATTGTGCATTTAAATCTATGTTAAATTGACTTGAGAAGACCTGAAATGTTTTTCTATGTTTAACCTTCATTGTATAGTTTTTCTTGCGTTGCATTCTCTTTATTTGCAGGTGCATCTGCACAAATCTACGGTTAATGAAACGCACGTTGTGAGTTTGAGATAAAGGGGTATGGGAGGGTATGCTGGCTTGCATGAGAAACGCTAACTAGAGGATATGAAAATGAAATCCCCTCCAAGTTCCTGGGCACAGGAGGCTTCTGCATTGTCCTGATGTTTGGTTTGTGAGATGAAAGCCTATTGGGTGCTGTAAACTGTGTGCAGAAGTTGGAAAATGACTGGCTGGCGTTGATGATGTAAACCCTTATATGTTCTGAAAGGTCTAAAGTGGTATTTTGTTAGATAAGTGAGGCAGGCCTTTTTGCCCTTTTGACTCGAAGAGACCCCTACAGACTTAGAGGGGTATAGATCTCTCTACTTTACTTTGGCTGAAGTGGTTTTATGGTACGCACATCTCTCTTTTGTAGAACTTCTACTGAGGTTTCAGTTATACTGACACTTTTGATTATAATTCTGTTCCTTATTTTTCCTGAAAATTCTAGCTTTTCCCTTAGCTTAATTAGCATATTTAGATATTTTTTTTGAATGGTTAGGCAGGAAGATAACAATGTGGATTCTGAACATCAAATGCTATTTCTTATATTTTGTATTGCTGCATTGGAATCATGATATATTTTACACCGATATGATTTAATCTGATTAGACACTTTAAATCACATTTGGTGATTCTGTAGTATGTTTCTGAGACCCAAATATATATGTCTGGCTTTGAATCTGTAAGAACACTTATGAACTAGATTTCTGCTTCCGAGATTCAATGTGTGGCCAAATGGGTTAGACTGTTTATTCATTGAAAACATTATTGTGTTCTTCCTCTCAGAACTCCAAATAAGATTCATCTGAACCAGAGGACCTAGAAAATGAGATAGATGAGCTCTCAAAATGGACCCAACAGCAACTTCTTCACAGAGTTACCACTTGGTGATCTTAAATCCAAGAAAAACAATTAGAACTAGTTCTGACAAATAAACTCATGAATGTTTACTATATGAATAAAGCAAGCTACAGTCCTAGCTGTCACTTGGCAAAAGAAAACTGTATCTAGGCATGGTCCTTCCAGGATACAGGCTCAAAGCTGAAAGCCAAGGAGAGTCTGGCAGGCTGGGGAGATGGAGTAGCAGCCTCATGTCTGTAGAGAAATCAAGGCATAGAGACTGAAGTAAAAGGTACGGAGATTAACAGGTGAAAGAATCAGGAGGCAATGGGAAGGAATGTCAGCCAGCAGGAAAGTTAAGGATTATAGCAAAAAGAGAAAGCGATATGTAGAGAGCGGACTAAAAAGGGAAAACTAAACAGCAAAGTGTGGAGATGCAATGCTATGCAAAGGAGCTTTACTAAAGTAAAGCCCTTAAAGAATAGGAAAGTTGCTAAGGACCTACTAAACATCTATAGGCGACTTAAACACTTGTATTACCCCCGCTGCCCAGGAAGTTCCGCCTCAACCCAGAAATAAAACCTTATGTTGTCCTAAACTACTTTCCAAGCATCTGTTCTCCATTGTTTCCATTCTAGCTCTCTGTCTGGCCTTCTGCAGGGACAGAAACCTAGGATACTGATCTTTCACCTTAGCATCTTTTGTGTCATTACAGAAAACATTTCTCCTAATCCTGAAAGAAAAAATCACAAATTGAATAAAACCTTTCTCCCAATTTTATTGCTTTTGATGGAAGATTATGGTTATTAGTAAAGAAATTAGATAGACACCAATTTTCCCCTGAAATTGGGAAGGGGGAGAGAGCTTGGAAGAAGACCCAACAGCTAAAAGTAATTATCAGGAAACAAAATACAAGCAGGGGAAGAAGAATGCAATGAAAAATAAGGTAATGAATGTCTGTAAATCATTTTTTTAATGATTCAGTGAGAAACTAATGTCAGTGGAAAACGCTCTGTTTTATCTTGGATAGGGAACCTTGAATAAAATCATATGGGCAGACTGGGAAGTGCTGTCTATAAGGCTACTCGACCCCCCTTTCAAGAACGTTTGTTAATAAAGAATGCCTAGTTTGACATCCTCCATTCCATGCTGTCCTCCAGAGTACAGTCACCACTCTTAGGGCCTGATTCTAACTTTGGAGGACGGTGTTAAACCGTCCCAAAAGTGGCGGATATACCACCTACCGTATTACGAGTCCATTATATCCTATGGAACTCGTAATACGGTAGGTGGTATATCCGCCACTTTTGGGACGGTTTAACACCGTCCTCCAAAGTTAGAATCAGGCCCTTAATGCCTAGTTCCCAGGCATCTAGGAGAACACCCCTGTGGGTCACCACAAGATTGATGATGCTGGATTTGTCATGATGGTGAGGTTGCTCAGCTATCTTCAATGGGTTTGTGCTACTGCTATGAGCACAGGCATGATATGCACTGGTAGCCAGTCTGGCATGTTCAATCTAAGGAGGAAAGCAGTGGCAGAGCCAGCAGCTCAGTCTTATTAATCAATGACATATTGGCTTTGTCATTGCTCGTTTTTAAATGGTGTTCTGGTCCGTTCTGTAGAAAAGAGCACTTGTCTGATAGGGTCTTTGTTCAAGGATGGTGGAGGGCAGATGACAGAGAAGTAACCTTCCCTCTTCCCACATTACAGTAGATAAAACTATTTTAAGAATGGGAGTCAGTGATTATATTTTCTATATGTACACTCCTTCAAATATTTCTGTCTTTGTGTTTTCTTTGTTCATCCCTGGATCACTGGTGGTGGCTGGTGTTGAGTTACTATAAGGGTAAAGGGGGAGAATACTTACATTTTTGAGGGTTTGTGGTATTTATAGAAGATTTTATGCCTTTTTGCACATTTTTAACTGTTTTTGGGGTTTTGGAGGCTTGGAGAGGAGGTGGACAGAGGGGATCGCCACAAAGGAAAGTAATATTTTGTAAAGATATTGATTTTTTGTTTTTAAATTTACTCTACATTTACAGTCTGATTTATTTCAAAATTGATGTTGGGGGAATCAGGGTGGGTACATTGATAGTGAACTTGAATTTTTGTTTTGCAAAGCATTGCAGCATTTTTAATTGTCAAATATGTATAGGTTGACTAATATGGGATTTAGTTGAAAGTTTATTTGGTATTGTGTGACTCTTTGGAGTGAGGCTTTGAAATTGAATATTGATGGATAAGATGATTTCATTACATTTCAATGAAAATTGTAAAGGTTGCAGTTTTAAATAGTCAATTTCATTAATGTTTCAGCAAATTGATTGGTGTTCCTGAGGAGTTCTACTAGGCCTCTGGATTTTCTGGAGGTTAAGGGTAGTGGCTCTCCTGACTCTATCTGGTTATTTCTTTTTAATGTGCTTTGTTATTCACTTGTGTACCAGTTCCCAAAGGGAATATGGGAAGTGTGGACTGTGTTTTAGGTCAGGCACCAGGTCCACATATGAGGCAGCACACTTAACTTTTCTTGGAGTACTGTGTAAAAAAAGAGTTCTAATGATTTCCTCATAATTGTCCACCACTTTATGTACTGCTATGAATGCCAGTGAGTACAGCATCTGTAGTCCTAATTTTAGGGTCAATAGAATACTTTTGTAACAGATTAATGTACTGTATGTTTCTTCTCGTCTACCAGGGTCAGGAAAAACATCTAGGTAAGTTTAGTTCTGTGAATGTACTACTAAGGGCTGTTCCATAACTGATTTTAAAATCTATGCTACAGCCATTCGGCTGTAGATCTCATGGTCTTTTTTCTTATATAGAGTGGAAAAGTGGATGGAAAAGTGATATTTAAGTTAATCATTTGAGTCTATGTGACAGCAGTTAGCAAATTTGACAGGATGGTTGTTTAATGACCTAAGTCAGGGACACCCAAGATGGCAGGTGCTCTGTGCCAATAACACCTGCTTTTCCGATGATATTTTCATGCCAGTTTAAGTCATTATAGCTGTTCCTGAAATGCAGGTGTAGAAGCCTAATTATTCAGCACCCATTCAGGATACAAATGACCGTTAGCCAGCTCTTTCTAGATAAACATTTAATAATTCATTAGGGATAGAATAGAAAGACATGTACATGGAGGATGCTCTGTACTAGTGTACACGAACAGCCTAATACGAGGAAGTAATACACAATCTTTTATAGTATTAAACCACAAACATAATCCAACGTCTTATTGGTTCTTTGGCATTGACGTATGACTACTTCTCCATTATGGCTGAAGGTAGTTTTTCCTATCATACCATATATAGTAACAAAAAGCATAGAAAAGGATTTTACACAAGGTGGCCTACGTGCCTAATATCACATGGTCCATCTTGTGACAGAACTTGAGATCATCACGTACTCAGACTGGTACCTTCCAGAAGGGAGATTGCTTCAGCTAGCATGCAATGACAATATTTCATGATGGCTGTTCAGAGAGCAAGCCTTGCAACATAATGCGTTCCTAGCAGTAGCGAATTACATTTGTAGGCGTCTTTACTTAATGATATGCCTGTGCAGAGATTGTCATTGTGTATCACAGGGGCCACTAGGCATAGCATACCTAAGAACTGTAAAATGCAATTCCACATTCCGCCCTCTGATACTCAATGACAAATCTAAGGGTCATGGTGTATTGCTCTCATTTATACCTCTTGCTCGTCCCTGTTGTCATCCTTATATCTTTTTCTTCTATAATGTGTGTGTTTCTGGTGACAGTTTTTTTTTTTCAAGAGTAGGGCCAGGAAGGATGGACAAACTGGTATGAGCACACATATCATTATCAGTGCCACGATCCCTATCGCTAGTACCTCTACCAACCAGGTACCCCAACCCCTGAACCATGCTGCTATTCGATCCAGCATTCCTCCGACGTCTGTCCCATCTGCCACTTTCCCAGCTCCTTCTTCTACCTTTTTTATATCCTCTATTTCGTTTCTTATATTCCCCACGTTGGTGTCCTCTTCCTGCGCACCCCGCCAAGTGTTCTCTTTTCCCCCTTCTGTAATTCTGTTCTATGCGCCATTTTTGGTAGCACGAATGCTAGGTAGCAGGTACCTTGCCAACCTGCTGGCAATTAAAAAAAACGCAGATGTCCCACATATAATAAATATTCCTTTGGGAGGTGTCAGGCCTATGGACAAGCCTGTTGTGTCATTTCTTTTGTAATCCAGGCTCAATGTTGTATTGCAAATACTATGTCCCACATCAATTCCATTTGTTGCTATTGTCTGCGTTACCTCTTGAGCATTTGAAACACCATGGTGCCTTTATTTCTGTATCTATGGCCAGGCATGGTATTCGTTGTTCTGAGCCATGATCCCTTTCAGTGTAACCCTTCCCTCTTTCTGTTGTAAATGCATTCAATAAATTCTCTTCTTCTTTCTTCTGATCTAATCTCCTACACTTCTTTCTTCTCCTTCTATCTTCTTCCTTCAATTTATTTTACACTCTTTCTACCAATTTTCCTCACATATCACCTACATAAGGTTCATCTTCTAAGCCTGTGCCTGAAGACTCAAAGTGTTTTTCTCTGGTTCCATTGGTTATAGATCATGTTCCTTCTGACTACAGATTCCTGTCATGTGACTGTGTGAGAGGAGGACTTACCTGAAGAGAGGAGACAGGCTTCCACTCATTGTTTCACCTAAAGGTGCTGTGTTTCACATATTTGGCAGATCTTAAAGCCAATTTTTTTCTTTACACTGTCAAGCTACTTGTGACTCTGGGGGTCATTACAACATTGGCGGTAAAAGCCGCTTACCGCCGTGCAGAAGACCGCCAATACACCGCCGGCGCTGCGGAACTCCACCACAGCTATTATGACCCACATCTCGGAATCCGCTGAAATTCAGACACCCACACAAGTCCGCCACACCAAAGGTCATTGTTAAAGTGGTGCAAACAAAACTTCCACCTCCATGCCAACAGAAACACGCCCATGCTATTATGACCCACGAATCCACGTGGCGGTCTTTCAACCGCGGTATTCCATTGGCGGTACACACCGCCGCGCTCAAAATACACACACATCTCCAAAACACCGCCACATTGGACAATTCAAAATACACACACCTGATACACATACACACACCACTCCCACACACCCAACACTATATAAAACACACACCCACATCACCCACAAACACCTACGACCAAAAATTAGTCACGAAGGCCAGAGAGACAGCACAGAATAGACAACCTCACCACACAGAGGCACACAACACCATCACTCACACAACATCCACGCACAAAACACCACACACCACTACACATCACCACACACATCAACACTGACACGGCCCCACACATCACACACACCACCCCATGTCACGCCAAAGACACCCCTGGTTTTCCGAGGAGGAGCTCCGGGTCATGGTGGAGGAAATCCTACGGGTAGAGACACAGCTATTTGGCTCACAGGTGCAGCACACATCCATAGCCAGGAAGATGGAGCTATGGTGCAGAATAGTTGACAGGGTCAACGCAGTGGGACAGTATCCAAGAAATCGCGAGGACATCAGGAAGAGGTGGAACGACCTACGGGGGAAGGTGTGTTCAGCGGTCTCCAGGCACAACATCGCGATTCAGCGTACTGGCGATGGACTCCCACCTCCTCCCCCACAACTAACAACATGGGAGGAGCAGGTCTTGACCATTATGCATCCTGAGGGCCTCGGAGGGGTCGGTGGAGGAATGCACACTGGTAAGTCAATTCTTAACTTCCATATCCCCCACCCTACCTGCATGCTATCACACACGCCCACCCTCGCCCCCTCCCCTATCACTCCAACTCCTCACTAATGTACTCATAACACAAACCACCCATCCCAACACCAAGCCCTGCATGACACAACTAAGCATGGACACCCATCACTAAAGCATGCTCACTGCACATACCCAGAACAACCCCCCAACCATCATCACACAACCCCTACACAGGAATGCTTGCACTGTGGTACACGTTGAGCCACCAATTGCACACCATGACACACACACATGCAATAATCATGCACTTATGCCCCTGCAGGAACACGAAGGACCGTCACCACCCCAGAGGGTCCAGACAACTCCACTCCACCCACAGAAGAGGCCCACAGTGCCGATAGCAGCTCCTGGATCCTGATGACCAGCCCGGACCATCGTGGGCCTCTGACAGTCAGTTCCCCTTGCACAGGCACAGCCCAACACTGACCTTCCACCCTCTGGGAACACCAGCACAGCACCCACCCAGCGGGCCCATACCCCCGTACCCAGGACAGGTCAATCAGCGGTGTGTCCACCACTACAGGGAACCCAGGATAACTCACAACCCCAACAACAACAGGGACCTGGGGGCAGTGGTAGTGGGCACACGGTCCAGGGGACGGAGGCACACGAACACAGGGGAACTGGGAGGGCTGCTGTGCGACAGGGGGCGAAAGGCCAAGGGAACCCACTCTCCACGAGGCCCTATCTTCCATCATTGTAGCATACCACCACTCCCAGGAGACGATGGCGACGGTCCTGGACAAGTTTCAGGAGACCCAGCGCCTGCAGGAGAACAGTATTTGGGGTTCAGGGAGGAGCTCAGGACCATCAGCTCCGCCTTGGGCACCATCGTAGGGGTGCTGAAGGACATACAGCAGACCTTGAGGGACACCGTGGCACTCCAAGGGGCCACTGACACTAGCCAGGACAATGAACTGCCCACCATCTCCGCCGGCGCTAGTGGACAGGACGCCCGCCACAGGACCACCACACCAGCACCCCACCCCCTGCAGACGGACAACCACCACGCAAGCGGGCCCTGAGATCCAGGACCAGGACAGAGCAAGATGGCAAAACCCCCGCCAGGAAATGCGACCACCCTGATTGTCCTCCCACTGTCCCACTTTGTTACCCTGTCCATACTTAAACTGCCCAACCTCCACTTCCTATGCCCATATGGGCAGTGCACCTGTGTGACCAATAGACTGGACTCTGCCATGGACATTCCTCCACCGTCCCCCATCACCATTTAACAAGCCCCCTCCATTTTTGAGCACTTAAATAAACACCCTTGATCCGCAAAACAATGTTGACTCAGTCTATGATTTGGTAAAATGTATTATCAATGACAGTGTCCAAATGCGTTTCTAGTTGTAAAGGCAACATACCTATGTCACACATCACAAGTCCTTGAAGGATGCATGCAGATGTCACACGTTGGTAACCACACATGTGATACTGTAATGGAAAGGTACAACTCAGTTACCAAATAATGCTATGAAATTACACACAGGATAAAGGAAGACGTGTGACAGTGAATGTAATGGTAAAAAATGAAAATGCTCTCACCTGTGTGTCACTGGAAATATTGCTGTATGACTGACTCCCTGTTGTCGTTGTCTTCTTCCTCAGCTTCCTCCTCATCACTGTCCACAGGCTCCACAGCTGCCACAACACCGTCATCTGGACCATCCTCCTGCAGAAAAGGCACCTGGCGTCGCAATGCAAGATTGTGAAGCATCGAGCAGGCGATGATGATTTGGCACACCTTCTTCGGTGAGTAGAATAGGGAACCACCTGTCATATGGAGGCACCTGAACCTGGCCTTCAGGAGGCAAAAGGTGCGTTCGATCACCCTCCTAGTCCGCCCATGGGCCTCATTGTAGCGTTCCTCTGTCCTGGTCCTGGGATTCCTCACTGGGCATAGCCAGGACAGGTTGGGGTAACCAGAGTCTCCTAATAGCCACACACGGTGCCTCTGGAGTTGACCCATCATATCAGGGATGCTGCTATTCCGCAGGATGTAGGCGTCATGCACTGAGCCAGGAAACATAGCATTTACCTGACAGATGTACTGGTCTGCCAAACATACCATCTGTACATTCCTAAAATGATAACTCTTCTGGTTTCTGTGCACCTGTTCACTCCTGTTGGGGGGGACCAGAGCTACATGCGTTCCATCAATAGCACCTATGATGTTGGGGATATGTCCAAGGGCATAGAAGTCACCTTTCACTGTAGCCAAATCTTCCACCTCAGGGAAAATTATGTATCTCCTTACATGTTTCAGCAGGGCAGCCACCACTCTGGACAGCACGTTGGAAAACATAGGCTGGGACATCCCTGATGAAAAGACCCACTTGCAAGGAAATGGAGCACTGACAGCACCTGCACGTCAGGGGGGATTCCAGTGAGATGGCGGATTGGTGACATCAGGTCTGGCTCGAACTGGGTATATAGTTCCTGGATAGTGGCACGGCCAAACCTGTAGGTGACGATTAAATGTCGCCCCTCCATTGTTAACAGGTGCACCAGCGGTCGGTAGACCGGAGGATTCCGCCATCTTCTCAATTGTCCCAACTGACGGTGCCTAGGAAGGACACCAGCGACCACAGAGTCAACTTTTTTCCAGGTAAGTACCCACAGTTACACAGAACACGACACCAAACACAAAACCCTTCCTGTATGTGTGTTGAGTGTAGGCCTACCTATGTGTGACGCAGAAGTAAATGAAGCCATGTGGGCCCCTGAAATGGCGGCTGCCTGACCTCTAAACTGGGACAATGGGATTGTGGGGTAACTGCGTTGACGTTGCACAACGTCGCGGTAGGCGGTCATAGACCGCAGCGCAATGCTGCATTGGTTAACATTGGACCCTATGGGTCCCAGGAGCCGATGCCGAAGTGCGCCGCCGGTGATGATACGCACCGCCGCGAACGTTACCGCCGCGGACGTCACCGCCATTTTCTATCTGTTCAATCACTAGATACCTGATCTTCGACAGGAGAGGACCTACACTGCAAGTGCTGTTGTGACCTCGGTCTGGAAGCGACGATGGCTGAGTTCAGGAAACGTTAATGCATGTGAATGCATGTGCCACATGGCTAGGGTAGGGAGGGGGGACACTCACATCGACAGTGCAGTTGGTAATGACTTCTCTTCTTCCCTTGTGCATGTCATGTAGGTCAGCGCCCACCAGAAGAAGGACACTTGGCGTGCCATCGCCAAGGATGTCCGGACCCTGGGGGTCCACCAGAGACGGGGCACCCACTGCTGGAAAAGATGGGAGGACATCCGCCGCTGTAGCAAGAAGACGGCGGAGGGTCAGCTGGGGATGGCCTCCCAACGTGGGAGGGGTGCCCGTCGCACCATGACCCCCTTGATGTTCCGGATCCTGGCGGTGGCCTACCCGGAGTTGGATGGGCACGTGAGGGCATCACAGCAGACACAACGGGGTGAGTACAACCTCATTCTGGGTACTTGGCGCGCAGTGGAGGGGCTGGCTGAGGGAGGAGGGCTGTGGGTGCAACTAGGCCCCTCCGTAATGCAGGCCATGTGGCACTCTACCCCACCGCAGTAGAGTGCCAAGTACAGGTATACATGGCCCTGTGGCATCCATGTGTGCAGATGTCCACCATAGCCATGTAGGCCAGATCCCAGAACCCATAAATTGCATCTGTAGAGGCCAGGAGCACGGCGTAGTGCAGGGGGCTGCTGTGTCTGTATTGTACGCCAACGGTAGCGGTATGCCATGCACTCAACCTCTCTTTCTTCTGTCTCCCCCCCCCCCCCCCCTTTTCTGCTCTCCCTGTTTTTTTGTGCATCAGCATCATCAGGTGGAGGTACAGTGGCACCGGAGCACGAGGGAGCTGCATCCCACATGGCCATGGAGGGCCACACCACGGACTCTGAATGCACCAGTGGGACGGAGGGCGAGGGGAGCTTCACCTCGGCCACAGGATCACCAACCAGCGACATGGACTCGTCCGCCGATGGGAGCTCCCTTGTGGTGGCGGCACCATCTGTGCGCCCCACTTCTACAGGTACAGCCGCCACCTCCCCTACCAGCACCGCCCTCCCAGCAGCCCCTCAGCGTTCGCCCCGTGCTCGCTCACCCAGGAGGGTGGGCATCACCTTCGCCCCAGGCACCTCAGGCCCTGCCCCAGTCACCCCTGCTGCCCTCAGTGAGGAGGCCATTGACCTCCTCAGGTCACTCACTGTTGGGCAGTCTACCATTGTGAATGCCATCCAGGGTATAGAAAGGGAGTTGCAACACGGTAATGCATTCCTAGAGGGCATTCATTCTGGTCAGCTGCCCTTCATCGAACCCTGCAATCTCTGGCCTCAGCACTGATGTCAGCCATTGTCCCTGTGTCTAGCCTCCCCCCTCCAACTTCCTCCACCCAGATCCAATCCCCTATACCCCAGCCTATCCCAACCACACCATCAGACAAGCATGCACACACCTCAACACACAAAAGTAGCTCTGGCAAACATAGGCACCACACCACCCACAAGCACACACACAAGCATCACCCACATGCAGACACAGCATCATCCACTGCCTCCACTGTGTCCCCCTCCTCGCCGTCTGCCTCCTCCCTCCCAGTATCGTCTACAATCTCACCTGCATGCACTACATCTACAGGCACCAGGACTCACACCAGAACACCCAGCACCACACCCCGCTCACCTGCACTCACCACCCCCACTACCATTTACACGTCCCCTGTGTCCTCTCCCAGTGTGTCTGTGACGCCCCCTCCCAATGTACACAAACGCGGGCACCCACACACCCAACATCCATCCACCTCACGACAGCCTCCAGTACCTGCACCTGCACCCAAAACACCTAAAGTGACACCTCTTACAACCACCTCCTCTTCCTCCACTCCCAGACCCCCTCCAGCTACCCATCCCAGTGTTTGTCAGAAACTGTCCCTCTGTAAAGTTGACCTTTTTGGCCCCACCCCCACCCCTCCAATTCATCAGTCCCATCGTAGCGCCTCAGCCAAAAAGCCTCCAGTACCAGTGGTGCGTGTTACATCCCCCCCGGAAAAGCTGGCGGATTGGCGGGTTGTGATACTATGGGCGGTACATTGTCTTCCGCCTGTCTGTTGCCGGTGACCACCGTGCTGCTTGTCTTTACCGCCATGGCGGGCGGTGTGTTAAAGTGGCTGTCTTTGTTGGCGGTTTCCGCCAGGGTCATGATTCCCTTTTTGTGTCCGCCGGCCTGTTTGCGGTATTACTGCCGCTTTAGCACCGTCCGCCAGGGTTGTAATGACCCCCTCTGTGTTTTCAGCCAATGAAATATACTTAGATTTAATATCATATTTAAGCTTCAAATTAACACTAACTTTTCATAACTACTTGTCACTATGTCAGATTCAGAAAGGGAAGTTAGGTTACATACTAGTAATAAAAGGAAGCAGACTACTTCACCACCTCCTATTAAATTGAAAGCAATTGAGCCACAGGAACAATCAATGGTGAAAATTCAAGAATGTTTTCAATCCATTTGTACTAACACAGACTCTATTTGTTCTGGTGATAAACATATTCAGAGACCTAGCAGGTTTACCAATGAAAGTATCTAAGAATTCTCAGAATAAGATTAAAATTTGTAACAATACACCTGCAGGAGCGCATTTGGCACCTCAAGTTACACAAATTGGGCCTATGACACAAATGCTTTTGGATTTAGAAACTATAAACCACCAGTATAACTTGCATATGTTTAGCTTGCTGGAGAGCATGGAAGATCAAAGCTGCAGAACCTTCTTGGAAAACCTATTCCATCCTTACTGAATTAAAAATGTTCAGAAACGTTTGAAATAGATAAAGCCCATTGCATACCCTCACATCGTAAAGTCAAACAGCAACAAGTTATATTCAAAGTGTTGTGTCTTCAATACCTCATTCTAATAATCAAAGCGTTCCGCGAAATTCCATCATTAATAGTGAAAGGTAATAAGATATATATACATAAAAGCTTTGTAAAGAAAATTGTAGCTATACATAAACAATTTTGTAAACTATGTTCTAGACTTTGCGATCTAGGTTTCAAATATGGACAATTTGAGCTTTCCGTCATAAGAAAATGGAAACAATTATACATCCAAGTCTTTTTTTTCACCTGCAGCTCTGGTTGCTTACTTGGATCTTCATGTTCTAGTTGCAATGGATTCCCAAACTTCTGTACTTAACACATTACTTTCAGCCATATTGATTTTATAACTATCTTTTCTGTCCTTAGGATGTATCATGGTCCCCTTTCTCCACCTGGATTGTGCCTTTGCTGTCTCAATGTTTCAAAGAAAGGTTTCTTCCCTCAGTGACCTATTTGTTTTGTTTGTCTTGTTTGTTATCATATATGGGCTACATCATATTCTTGTCTCCTTTCTCCACTTTCAGTCATCCAACTTCCTTTCTCTTCTTTCATTTTTCCTTCTTTTGCTATGGGAAATAATTATACCCTAAAAATTGCATCATTACATGTTAAGGACCTTCTTCATTTAATAAAAAGAAGGGAAATAGATTACCTACAGAAATATAAAGTAGATGTATTTTTGTACAAGATACACACATTATGATAATACTCTTTCCTATGTGAAAAAAGTGTGGCTTGGCACTATGGTATCATTATCTGTACAGGGGCAAAAAAAATGGTGTGGCTATATTTTACTCTCAGAAGTTCCAGGTTACTATTTGCCATTGCAAACATGATTCTAATGGTCAGTTTGCGCATGTTTAAATATTAATTGACAAATACCACGTTCATTTCATTAGTATTTATGCCCCTCCACAAGATTATCCTTATTTGTGGAAATCAGTTTTCTCAGAAATTTTGTATATTGGAAATGTACCTCTTATCATTGGAGGAGATGTTGGTATATCATGTGATCCATTTTTAGATAGACCTTGGACTGTAAAATTCCATCCCCAAGGTCACACACCCAATTTAAAGCATTCCTAACTATTTATAAGTAAGTTGATCATTGGGTGCTCTATCATCCCACTAACACTTCCGAAGTGATTATGGCCCTCATTACAACCCTGGTGGTAAATACTGTTTACCGTGGAGCCGATGGCCGCCAACACACCATGTCCACGGCGGAAATCTGCAACGGGTATTATGACCCACACTGAGAATTCCGCCACTATACAGACATCCACACAAGTCCGCCACACCAATGGTCAGTGATAAAGTGGCGATAGCAAAACCCACACCTTTACGCCAACAGGAATACGCCCACAGTATCACGACCCACGAATCAATGCAGTGGTCTTACAACCGGGGTAAACCATTGGCGGTACACACCGCCGTGCTCAAAAAACACACATTTACAAAACTACACCACATTGGACCATTCAAACTACACACACCTGACACACATACACACACCCACACACCACACCCACACACCCAATCCAATATAAAACACACACCCACATTACCCACAATCCCTTACACCGAAAAATTTGGAAGAAGCAGAGAGAGAGAAAAGCAAAGACCACACCAGCCTCCAGAGGCACACAACACCATCACTCATATACCATCCATGCACATCACACCACACACCCCAACACATCACCCCACACATAACATCAACCATCACCTTACACATCACTCACACCACATCATGGCACCTCAAAGACACCCCAGGTTTTCAGAGGAGAAGTTTAGGGTGATGGTGGAGGAAATCATCCGGGTAGAGCCACAGCTTTTCGGATCACAGGTGCAGCAGACCTCCATTGCAAGGAAGATGGAGCTATGGCAGAGAATTGTCGACAGGGTCAACGCAGTGGGACAGCATCCAAGAACAAGGGATGACATCAGGAAGAGGTGGAACGACCTACGTGGGAAGGTGCATTCCGTGGTATCCAGACACCAGGTAGCCGTACAGAGGACTGGCGGTGGACCCCCACCTCCTCCCCAACAACTAACAACATGGGAGGTGAAAGTCTTAACGATCATGCATCCTGAGGGCCTTGCAGGAGTAGCAGGAGGACTGGACTCTGGTAAGTCATATCTGTACTATAATATCCCCTCCACCCTACCTGCATGCCATCACATACTCCCACCCTCACCTTCACCCTCACTCCCATGACTCCACCATCTCCCACACACCCCACTATCACGACCCACCACTCCCACAACCAAGCCCTGCATGCAACAGCAATGCATGGACACCCATCACAGACATGCATGGACACCCATCACCAAAGCATGTCCAATAGAGAGACTCACCCAGGGTACACAATCACCACTCACACAAGGGCCAAGACGATAGAGCAAGCACAGTAATAGAGGGAAACACACCCATTGCACAAGATGGCACACACAGATAAAATAACAATGCATTTACACACCAACAGGACCCCTACCCAACATCAATGGACAGGAGGTGCCAGCCATATCCAGTCCCCCCACAGAAGAGGCCTACAGTGACGATAACATCTCTGCACGCCTGGATCAAGATGACCAGCCTGGCCTATCAGGGACCTCCGGACAGTCGGTTCCCCTGCCACAGTCCCAAGCCACCACAGAACCTTCCCCTCAGGAAACACCACCACAGCAGCCACCCAGCAGGCCCATGCCACTGTCCCCAGGACAAGTCAATCAGCAGTGTGTCCACCACTACAGGGACCCCACGCAAACCCACTAACCCAGGATGATCAGGGACCTGGGGTCAGTGGGCACACAGTTCAGGGGACAGAGGCACAAGACAACATGGAAGCTCGGAGGACTGCTGTGTGACAGGGGGAGGACAGGCCCAGGGAACCGACCCTCCACGAGGCACTATCAAACATCATGGGACCATACCACCATTCCCAGGAGACCATGGACACGGTACTGGCCAAGTTTCAGGAGAACCAGCGTCTGTAGGAGGGACAATACATGGAGATCAGGGAGGACCTCACCAACATATACACCATCCTGGTCACCATAGCAGGGGTGCTGGCTGACATAGGCAAGACCATGAGGGAGGCAGTGGCACAACAAAGGGCCCCTGACACTACCCAAACCGAGGAACAGCCCTTCCCCTCCACTGGCGCTAGTGGACAGGAGGCCCCGCCACAGGAACAACAGGCCACCAGCACCCTACCCCCTGCAGAAGGAGAACCACCAGGCAGAAGACAGAGAACATTGCCAAGACCCCCACCAGTAAATAGGACCCTCCTGATGTCACCCTTCTGTCCCACTCAGTTACCCTGTCCACCTTGAACTGCCATTACTCCCCTTCCTATGCCCAATTGGACAATGCACCTGTGATACCAAGAGACTGGACTCTACTATGGACCTTCCTCCACCATCACCCAAGCCCCTTCCTATACTCATTAGCCCCTAAATAAACACCCTTTAATCACAAACTAATCTGGAGTCAGTCTGATCTTTCTCAAATGTATTATTACAACATCAGCAACAAATAGCAATGTAAATGTTCATTTGCTCGTCCCAATGTAGGACAGTTGTTGGGAAGCAGTACATATATCAGAAGGCAGAATGAGGTACCCAGATCTGAAAAATTGAAATCCAAAGTGAACTGTCAGTGTCCATAGACAGAGGTTAAGAGGCAGACTTATACAATGTCCTACAGTATTCAGAAATGTGAGGAGCAGTTACAGTCTCTTATCTGTGTGTCACTGCAAGTACTGCATGATGATGTTCGTTCGGTTGTCAATATCTTCTTCCTCTGCCTCCTCTTCCTCACTGTCCACAAGCTCCACCACTGCCACAAGACCATCACCAGGCTCATCCTCCTACAGAAAAGGCACCTGGCGTCGCAATGCCAGGTTGTGCAACATGAAGCATGCCACGATTATCTGACATACCTTCTTCAGTGAGTAGTATAGGGAGCCACCTGTTAGATGGAGGCATCGGAATCTGGCACTCTGGAGGCCGAACGTCCTCTCAATAATATGCCTAGTTCCCCCATGTGCCTCATTGTAGTGGTCCTCTGCCCTTGTCCTGGCATTCCTCACTGGGGTCAGTAGCCATGAGAGGTTGGGGTAACCAGAGTAACCTGCAAATGTTGAGGGATAAGTGTTAGACATCCTTAGGGACTAACCCATACCCAGACACCTACTCATACTGTGTGGGGACCTTGGGCTCACCTATTAGCCACACACGGTGCCTCTGGAGTTGGCACATCACATAAGGGCTACTGCTATTCTTCAAAATATAGGCATCATGCACAGAGCCAGGATACTTGGCATTCACATGAGAGATGTACTGGTCCGCCAAACACACCATCTGCAAATTTATCGAATGGTAGCTTTTTCTATTTCTGTACACTTGTTCATTTCTACTGGGGTACAAATGCCACATGTGTACCATCAATGGCACCAATGATGTTGGGGACATGTCCAAGGGGATAAACATCAGCCTTCACTGTGGGCAAATCCTCCACCTGGGGAAACACGATGTAGCTGCACATGTGTTTCAGCAGGGCAGACAACACTCTGGTCAACACGTTAGAAAACATTGGCTGAGACATTCCTGATGCCATGGCCACTGTAGTTTGAAAGGAGCCACTTGCCAGTAAATGGAGCACTGATGGGACCTGCACTAGAGGGGGCATTCCTGTGGGATGGCAGATAGCTGACATCAGGTCTGGCTCCAATTGGGCACACAGGTCTTGGATTGTGGCACGATCAAGTCTGTAGATGATAATGATGTGTCTGTCTTCCATTGTAAACAGGTCCACCAGGGGTCTGTACACTGGAGGATGAACCCATCTCATCATCTGCCCCTAACTGCCATCATCTGTCCCTAATTGTAGCTCCACTTCACTCGTCAATCAGGATTGTAAAAGTTATGCCAAAATTCTAGCAAATAGACTTTCTTCAATTCTAGATCACATTATTCACTCTGATCAGACTGATTTCCTAAAAAGTAGACTATCTTAACAAAAATGAGATTACTATGTCACACATTATCTTACCTTAAAAATGTAAATGCTCTATTGACATACTAGCTTTAGATGCTGAAAAAGTATTTTGGAATTTTTAGAGTAATGCAAAAAGTCTGCTTTAGTGATACATTTATTTCAATGACTAAAGCGCTGTATTGCTCACCCATAGCAACTATTTTGTTAACAGCATTAATTCTTCTCATTTTTTATTGTTTAGAGCCATGAGACTGGTATGTCCTTTATCCAATTTACTATTTGTATTGGCAATTGAACCCCTTTCAACTCTTAGTCATTCCTCTAAGGAAGTCACTGGTATCACCAACAATAATATAGTTATCAAAGTTTCAGCGTATGCTGACAATGTATTTTTATATGTAAAGAACCCTATGCATACCATTGCTGTGATTTTAGATAGAATTGCTAGGTATGCGTCAATATCTAGATTAGAGGTCTTCAAACTGGGGGGCGGGCCCCTCTAGGGTGGCCTCAAGTGGTCCCAGGGGGAGTGCCAGACTCTCGCCAAAAGAAGCACTATACAGGTAACAGGCCTTTGTTTAAAGCAAAAGCAGTTATTGTTTTTTTAAAGAGGTAACATTACTTAACTGCAATGTTTAAACAAGTCTAGACATATTTACACATTGCCGTCTTTATAAAATAATTGTGAAAAATTCTGAAGGGGGGGCCCAATGATTTTTATTTTTCAACTGGGGCAGTGCGGCATTAAAAGGTTTGGAGACCACTGATCTAGATAGATTTTAAATACTCATTAAATAATATTTTGTAATGATGATATGTTACATGACACAGGCATTCTTTGGAATAATACAGTTCTTAAATAGCTTGGTGTTTACTTTTTGAATACAATACAAAGCACATATGATTTCAATTGCAAAAATATACTAACTAAAATTAAGGAGAAATTAGATAAATGGGCTTACCTCAACCTACCGTCGTGGGGGAGAAACAGAAATGAAGCAAATAAAATTGTAATAGACACACAAGTGATATTTGTACTATCAAGGTTGTCTGCTAACTTTCTGTCTTCTTGTTTTACCAAGTTTAATAAAAGCCCTTGCTAAATGGATTTGGAATAATAAGACTCCACATATCAAATGCAGGCAGTCACAATGTGCTAAATTAGAAGGAGGTTTAGGTGTCCCAGACTTTAAGAAATATCATACCTCCTTTTTGACAGTGCAGTGTTTTATGGTTTTAGTAATATGGATTCCCACATGAAGATCCTCTTGGATTTTAGTTGAAAGAAATATTGTAGCAATATTCCTTTTACAGGGGATTCTCACTATAGATCTAAGAAAACAAGATTTGTTTATCCTATTGTTAATACTGCTAAAAAAGCTATATTAGGTCTTGGTGCTACATTTGGTAATAGACATTATCTAAGAAGCTAATTTTAAGGACTAATCCTTTGATTAAACTAAGTACCCTGGTCTTTTGTTGGGAAAAATGCATTCATGCTGGTATATTTTATGTATTAGATATTTGCCTTAGTAATGTGTTTTTATTGTTTTCTTTCTTGCAATTTAAATATCAGATTCATGGTTTCCAATATCTTGATGCAATATTCTTAATGTTTACAATCGTTCAGTACCAGATTTTCAATGTTCAGGCATGGAGTTGTTCTTTGGTATGCATAGACTCATAGGTCACATTGCTTCTAAAACATATACAAAATTAACTTTTACAAACTCTACTAATTTGTTTGGAAATGTGCAAGAAGATATGGTTATGTATTATTTCAAATTTGTTTCCATCCTCCATCTGCCAGACCAATGCTTCTTTTATATTAAATACAGTGTTACTGGAATCCTGTTAAATTGTGTAATATATAATTAATTGGCAAACCTGAGAGTTGGAATTGTAAATCTGAACATGGTTTATTGAAACACATGTTTTTTTAATGTCCATCTACATGTAACTTGCTGTCTGAGTTATGGTATACAACCTCTAAACTTTTGAATATTGATCAACTCATTACATATGAAATTATTATCGGCAAATCTTTACTTATTTTCACTTTCATATAGGAATGCTAAATAATCTGATTTACTCATTTATTCTGATATCAGATCTATTACTATAAATTAGAAAACTGTGATTAAAGTATCTTTATCCTGCTGATAGGATTGGATATTACACATGAGAAATGGAATTTAATTTTCACTCATAAAAATAAGCAGCTGCTTTATATCACATCATCATTTGGGAAGACTCTTGATATGTTTCTCACTAATAGCTAACAGTTTATATTAATTGCATTTGTATTAGACAATAATTTAAAAGAGCACTATATTTGTTTAATTGTTTCTTCTAGTTTTTAGTTTTATGAGATATATAATCAGATAGTATTGTTTAGCAAGTCCTTCACTCCTATTTAGGTTTACACTAAGATGTATGACCTTTTTGCTGTTATTGTATGTATGTTTTTATGCTCATATATTGCAAAACTCAGTTAATTAATTTTGAGCAATAAATCCAAGAGTCATAAGGGACCAACAGCAATTGTGATCGGAACCTGGCATGATTTCTCTCGGTTCCTAGGATGAAAGAGAAAGATTCTGCAGACCACGTCCCTCTGGGATACAGCCACACTTTGAAATTTGAGGTCATTACCGTGCTTTGACAAATGGAACTTAATAGGCATTTCTAGGTAGGTGATCTTTGGCAACAAGGTGACATCATTCCCTCTACTGACCTACATTGAGACTACCAATTGATGGCCACTGAGGTTTACCATTGCCTGCAGAATATATATCCAGTGAGGGTGGTGCTACTGAGTAAGACGGTCCTCCCGGAGTCTTCACCTCTAAAGGACAGGCTACTTGACGAGTTTATGCAGTGCAAAGCCTCATCATTGACATATAAAAAAATACTGCAGAATGCACCAGATGTCCTGATACACTTCTGAGAGAGTTGAGGACACAATATCGGGGGTCTGGAGGATCCCAAATAAATGGAAGTTGTAGCCTCCCCCAGGGAGGAAGCCATGCATTCAGGGTTGCACCTGGTGCAACTAAATATCCTACACAAGTCATATTATTGCCAAACCACACTCTACAAGATGGGCAGGATAGCGGCTAGCAACTGTAGATGTCGATGCGGGTGGTGGGCACTTTCTACCAAAGGATTTGGGACTGTCTGGAAATACAGGTTTACTGGGCTGAGGTAACTGATTGTCTAAATGTAGTGCATAGGTCATCTCTCTCCCTGATGGCAAAACATTGCCTTCCGAATATCTGGAAGGAAATAGACCTGCTGTGGTTGGATCGTGTATGTTTAATGTTGGGGAGGGCAATTTCCAAAAGGAATATTGTCTGGATGTGGGGGGCAGATCAAGCGCCTCAGTTGGAAGGGTGGAAACATGAAATGGACTGGTGTATGTTGGCTGAGAAGGTTATTTGAGAGAGTCAGAGCTGCACAAGAAAGTGGGTCAAACTTTGGGGCCCCTGGAATGACTACAGAGCCAACATTTACAGCACCCTGGACATAGGGGAGGATGGCGACCAGCGGGTTGTAAATGAACAATCCATGTCTGATGGAACTCCTACCAATGGGATGGAGGCTGATGGTGGAAAAGGACTTTGACATCTCTAGGTGTAGGAAATCTGAGGTTTTATCACTGTTCCTTTTAGTGTTGTTATGGTTTTTTGAAACTGTCAATAAAAAGATTTAGAAAAAAAATATATCCATGAGTCTGAGCGTAAAATAAGCACATAGATCACTTGAATCATCTTGTCACATTCCTAATCCACCCATTTTTGATGTTTCATGTAACATTAATGACCTTAGAAATGCTTTTAATGCCCACATGTCATTGACTTATAGCAATTTGGTCCTTGAAAAACAGTGAAAACTTGTCTCAATAAATTCTACTTTAGACAGTGCCCACCATAACTATATTGTAGATATTTGATTATGGAAGTTTACATAGGGAAAACCTAGCTGCAAATCAAAAGAGATTTGTACAAGTGTGCCAGTAAAGGAGAGGATTAATAATCAAAGGATCATGGAGGCTGTGCAGAGGCACATGGGGTTATGAGCTGAAGTATCTTACCAATGTTTACACATTTATAAGGTGTTGCTTGTAGAGCAGGATCTTCAGTTTCTTTCTGAAGAGCATGAGTGAAGGTGCATGCCAGATCTGGAAGGGGCCGGATCTGGGGGGGAGAGAAGTCCAAATCGTATTAGAGTACTACTAGAAGGCTTGGAGTTGTGCCTTTCCTTTCTCAAGTGTGATAAGGCGGCTGACACAAGTGTTAAGCAGTCCACTAGAGATTCTGATATTGCTTTCCAGACATGGTGGAGTGCTTCAATGAATGAATTATACATGATGAAGCATGATTTAAATCTGATGTTCGCTGCTAGATAGAATCACTGTATCTTTGTGGAGTCATGACCATTCAGGGAGCAGCATGAAAGATACTTTTCAAACGTTATCAGATGTGAATCTGGAGAATCAGGCATAGTGCATTAGAACTGTACAACAGCAGATAGGACCATGGCTTATACAGCTGCTCTGACGTACACGTCAGTAACAAAGGTTGTTACTTTTCAGAGCATTAACAGTTGGCTGCAGGTGGTTTGATTATTTTTGTTATGTATACATTCTTAAGGTTGTGCCAATATGTAACTCTAGGCATTTGGTACAGCTTAACAGTTGTAGGGTGAAGCTGTTAATATTGATAGCGGAGAGCACTACCTACACATAATGCTGTAGGTTGTTACTGGCCGCCAGCTCAAACTCTGGCTTTGGGGGATTGAGCTTCAAGTATGACAGACAAATATCCGCCTGGAATGTAATTTCCTAGTAATGCAGGGTGCTGTCTACATAGGAAAGGATTGTATTCATAACGTTTGTCAGGGTGACTTTTCTGTGTTCTATATAAATGTTGGCATCTTCTGGAGAAGGGGTAGATTCTTGGAGGGCTCAGATGACAGGCTGGGGACAAGCCCTCATGTATATTTCAGAAGGGTGTGAGTCACTGAAGGGCCATGCCATTGAACGCCATTCTTGACAGAGGTTGTTGATCAGAATTTGGTTATCAAAAGTAATGAAGGGTGCAGTGAGAGACAGCAGGAGTAGGACATTCAGTTAATTGTTGTCCTGGTATGGATTGTATTGTTGACTACTTGGATAGGAGATGAATCAGTGTTTCATTGGGGTTTGAAACAATATTTGTAATCTTGTAGGATAGTTTTCTTGATTTTTCCATGGAGGTGAGTGTAATCTGCTTTTTTGATGATCACGAATGGCATGTTTGTAATTGGGGAGCAGCTGGCTAGCTCATCAGGGCCCATATTAGGTTCAACAAGAGCACAAGATTTGTTTGGACTTCAAGGAGTGGTGTACATTGTCTTGTGGCACAATATATTACTAATATTGAGCAGTGATTTAAAGGTATCCCAGTAGATGGTCATTACTATTGATAGTGTGATAATTTTGCTATCATATTGTATGGGTTCTGTTGAGTTGAGTAGGCTTGTGAGGTCTCCAATCGAGATGGGTTGATCTCTTTGGAGATGGTGTTGCATTTCTCATTGTAAGGCTTAATCAGGAATTAGGGATTTGTTTTACGTAGTACTTGAAGTGTTTTCTACTTCTGTTGGCTAGTTCCATGATAACTTAGGGTTAATGAGTAACCATAATTTTTTTGTGGTGATGCTGGTGCACAAGGGTTTTCCAAGCAATCATATGAGTTTTCTGGAGTTGTTGTCAACACCCCTGTGTCTCCTGCCAGCTAAATGTATATTTCCTGTCCGTGTATCCCAGTGTATATCATGGTGCTGTTGGTCTGGCTTTAGAAGGTCAAATTTGATTGGGCACAGGTGTCAGTTGTGGTCAGAAAGAAGGGAATTTCCATTGGGGTTAACATTAGATGCACTGGCTAGAGCATGGTAAATAAGTTACTTTGAAATCCATTGATGGAAAAGCTTTTGGGGTACTGGAGCTGTTGCTTAGATAGATTTGGTTGTCCTCCTAGGCAGGTTTGGAGTGGAGAAGATCTAAGTGTATGCCCATGTGATTGGTCTCACTTAAGGAGCTGCAGTGCATAGTAGGTGAGGATGGTGATAGCTGTGCAGATCAAATCTACTATGGTTATTGTGTGGCCAAGTAAATTGATGAGCTGTGTGATGTTGGTAGTGTTTACTAGTTTGGGAAAGGCTTAATTAATTGTCTTGGATGTGGTATCAACGGGAAAGCTGAAATTGCAGAGACAGATGTTATTGCAACAGAGTGGGTAATAAGGTTGGAAATCTCAGATGGGGACATGGTCTAGCTGGCCAGCAATGAAGTTGCTCTCTGTTGAGGCTCACACTGGGCTAATTTTTAATCCTTCAAAATCCTGAAATATACCTGCAACATTTATTCCACCAGATACCTGGTTCCCTTGGTGTAGACCATAAGGGTGTCTGGAGCGGTGTTTGGCTCGAGATCCCAAGACCTGCTTTTGCCAGGGAGGTAACACTAAGGTGGAGTGGTATCAAGAAGCACAGTGCCACATTTTATACTTTGGAGTATCTGCTCTGGAGCTGTGATGGTCATTAAAGAGGGGCCTAATGCAGGTCAGGATGTCCTGCACCTGGATGTCTCTGGTGAACTATGTTATCTCAGCTGCTGCAAACATGTGTGGTGACTGAAGATTGCAGAGGCTCACTTGATATTCCTGTGAGTCACCATGAGATGGTCCTGACTTTGAGGCTCTGGCTCGACTCACAGGAAGTAGGGGGTCATGCCTTGAGTGCCATTTGTGGTGAGTGGTAGATGAGATGAGGGAAATGCTGGTTCTGAACATATGGAGCAATTAGGATTAGTGAGCAGCCCCACTAAACAAGTGATTTCTGGAAGAGGCCTGGTGGCTCTGCTAACCCACCCTCACAGGGTGCACCCCTGAGGAACTTGGTTAACCCCCTAAGATTCTGAGAGATCACTGGGAAGTGTCAATGATTGTCATAGCATGCCCCCGAGTTATTTATCTGACTAAAGGTATGAGGATGCTCAAGGAAAAGTAGTGGCAAAACAAATATTTTTCATGAGGAAATTAAAGCAGGATAGAGTTTCTCTTTTCCTCTTCCCAACATATTGCTTTTAAAAGAATGGCTACCATTAGCCCTTTTCATTGGATTTCTTCCTTATGGAGTAGCTCCTTGGTGCTACCAATGATTTCGATATCTAGTGGGTTTCCTTTGGTGCCTTTAGCGGGTGGAGGCTATTTTTCTTTTCAAGAGGACAACTAATGATTCACACTCACAGTGGTAGTGCTCACTTTTGCTTTGTGTGCCAACAGAAAGGAATTATACATTGTATGAGTTCTTGTCAGAAATTGGCAGTAGAGATAAAAATGCATAGGAGAGGTTGGTGGACAAATGTGTTCATTGCTGGTATTTGGTGTCAATGTGGTGGCATTGACCACTTGTTACTTTATGGAGTGGCCACTTTAAATGTCCATAACTCTTACTGTGCTTGTTCGCATGATCACAGAGAGCTCTACTCGTCAGGTCACTCACTTGAAAATGCTCCTAAATACTGCCTGAACGGGTTAGGGACTGGAAACGAATGATATGCAAGTCTTACGGCGTGAGACTGGGCTGTTGGGCCTCTGGATGACCAATGTTGCCACTCTTTAAGATAACCCACAAATGGATGGTGCTGCATAGACACCACATTGTGAGGACTTCATTTTGGTGAGGTGAATGGCACGAGGGAAGCCCACAAGTACCTTAAATGTGACTGACCCTGCAAATAAGAGATTACACTGATTTAATCTTATACTGACCCAGTGGCCCCTGGTATAACTTAAGTCCTCCACTCTGAACTGAAGATCTTGCTGTACAAGTAACTTTATCAATATATAAATATTGGTAAGATACTCAAGCTCATAACCCCACTTGTTTCTGCATTCTCTCATGATCCTTTCATAACTAATCCTCTCCTGTACTCGCACACTTGTCCAGACATCCTTTGATTTGTTGCTAGGTTTGCCCCACATAAACCTTCATAATCACATATCTAGAATATAGTTACGGTGGGCACCGTTTAAAATAGAATTTATTCAGGATTATTCAGACACGTTTTCACTATTTTCTAAGGAACAAACTTGCTACAAATCAACATAAAGTGGGCTTTAAATTTATTGCTAAGATCATTAAGACTACACAAAAAATCAATTAAGGATGGTCTAACGATGTGACACGATGATTCAAGAGATGTATGTGCTTATTTTACGCTCTGACTCATGGATATATTTAAAAAAAATCTTTTTAGTGACAGTTTTATTAAACAAATGTACTACTAAGAGGCGCAGTGATGAAACCTCTGATTTTCTGCACCCTGAAATGTCAAAGTCCTCTCCCATCAGCCCCCACCCCATTAGCAGCAGTTCCATCAGATGTGGGTTTTTCATTTACAACCTGTGTTCATGGTGCCACAAATGTTACCTCTGTAATCATTCCATGGGCCCCAAAGTGTGACCCAATTGCTTGGGCAGCATGACTGTCATAAATAACTTTCTCAGCCAACATTTCAACCAAGAGTGGTTGAGATCCAGAGACCTCCTTCTCTCACCAGAGAGATATACTGTTGAGCACATCACTCTTTCCTCTTCATCTTAAGCTGTGACCAGAGATTTTAGTGCATAGTGCTTGCTTTAAAGACTGGAGGGGTGCAGTCCCCTATGCTTCTTGTTTCACCATTCCTCCCCACTTACATGCTGCCTCCAGCAAACGTCAATGCAATGGCCAAATAGAATCTCTGGGAGACACCTCAGAAGGCCAAAATCAACAGGTTTACAAAACTGGCTAATGGGATGGAGCTTCCTTTGATTTGTGAGCACTCACATTGTACCACACCCAGTGGGGGTTCCACATACAGATTTGATCCTGCAGACCATACAGAATACCTGACAGTATCCTCATTGCTAAAACACTGAACTCTAAAGACTGGGGAACAGATTCATAAATTGCATTCTGTAGTACGATTGGTAGTAGTACTACAATAGTACTACTAAAGTACTACAAAATGCTTTTCACAAACTTATGTGCTGAGGTTCTGGCTTCACCTCTCCATTTTCTGTGAGGACATCACCAGCCTGAGGGTCCACACATGCAAGTATACATTTTAATCATAAATGTTGCAGGGGCAGAGGGGAGCAGATATAAAATGGGGAATACGTATGGCTCAAGTAGAGGGGATGAGAGAGAAGTAAGGAAGAGCTTATGAAAGGGTAAAGAAAGGGTTTAGGGAACGATATGCACCCACCCAAAAGGAATAAGGTCATTGCTATTCACAAACTGAAGTTAACTAAAGTGAAAAGGGCACAAAACTGCAGTAAATATACTCCTGCTCAGAGCTAGAGTAAGTCCAACAATACACATGACCAACCCCTGGTACTCCAATACTCTCCCATAAAAAAATGGAGCTAGGAATGTAGAATAAGACCACTTAGGAAATCATGTTAATTCAATTATATTATTTAAATTTCAAAAAATCTAAATTATTTTAATTGAATATTAAAATATATCTAAAAATAAAACATGTTTATAAATTTATGTTCGAATATTTTAGAAACCTTTTTGGAAAGTAAAAAACAATGTAATGTGATTTTTTTAATGTTAGAAAAGTATATGTAAATTACTTTAAATGTATTCTGTACAACGGTTTTACTAATTATTACTATATGATCATTTATTTTTACCTTTTGGGTTTTTTTTTGTCACAGATTTTTTTTTTTTAATTCAAATGTTCAAAATAGTTCATTTTTAAAAGTATCTAAATTTAGTCTTTAAACATAAATTGTTATTAATGTTGTCTCTGTTTAAAACAAATATGTACAGTTAATTGATAATAATATTTACCTTCAAAATATATTTACAATTTTTTTTTAAGTTCAATAATCTTTTTGACATTTTGTATAACTTACCATAAGGAGAGCTCCCTCACCAGGGCAAAGATCTCCGTATGATAAATTATAAGGAAAAGTGAAACATTTATTAAACTTCAAAAATAATTAGTAAAAATGTTTTATATTAAATATGAATGTTAATTATGTGTATGCATTTAAGTTAAATGTAGATACAATTTCAAACAATACTACAGCACTATTAACTTAATTTTGAATTAAATATGTAATTCATTTACATAAAATATGTTAAAGATTTAGTTTAAAACATTCCACCTTTTAAAATGGTATGTATTATGTATTAAACACATTTTTAAAGTTATGCACAGGATTAATTTAAATTAATCTTTTTATTTATTTGAAAAAATACATTTATTTTAAGCTATTTATATTTTCCTTAAATCTTACATTTCTTTCTTTATTCAGTTACTTAAACCCATAAAAGGCACAACATAAAACATCCAAACTGTGCAAAAATGTTTCCAATTATGTGATAATACAATAGTAAAAAAATAAGTAATACTCTCAGTCTACAATCAACATTATCTATTAAAAATGAGCAAGTGTATTGTTAGTTCATATTAAAATTGGCATACATTATTTTTATTTAAAACACAAGAACTTTAAAAGATAAGTTAATCTGAAAACAAGTCAATTATTTCCTCCTATCATAAAAATGACCCTTGTCCTCAAAACATTAAAAAAGTTTGCGTAAGTCTTACAACCCCTGTTAAAAAGGTACAGGCTATAATATAACATATGAATTAACTGTACAACATTTGTAAAGTAAAATCAGGGCAGGTCTCGCTCTAGTAAATTGTTTCCCTCGCAAGGCTCTAAACTTCTCGCAAAGCATTACAAAGTGCATAGTATGGTGATCTGAGAAGGAGTCACTACTACATGGGCCTAGATTTCCTACTTTAGTCCAGCCACAAGCTTCTGATAAAAGATAGTGTAATAATAGTAATATAGATCTAGTTAGCAGAAAATAGTGATGATGACTTGTGACCAGCGTAAGATATGGTTAAGTAGACTCACATGATTTAAGTGTTTGTATATTTCATTGATTCTCTCTTTTCTTGAGCTAGAGATATATAGGCCCTGATTACAACCTTGGGGGATTGGATACTCCGTCACAAACGTACAATAGTGCAGGAATGAGATGGGTTCCCAGTCATGGAATATCTTTGCCTGATGCACATAAAGTTGGTCCCAAACCTGTTTATATACAGTGTGAACAATATTAGAGCCACAACACATATCTGTCCCACTTCCTGCTGGACCTTGAAACGAGTGGTACAACTCCTGTCTTCACCACAGCTCATTTTGTAAATCATGTAAGCCAACTACATACCTATCAATTCTCATGTCAAGAAGGATTGCCCATAATATACTCGTGTTAGCAAATGCTGATATAAGACCCATAAAAGCCATGTGGAGCAGGCCATTCTTCATAACTGTTTCCACTCTTATTATCATCTCTAAATTTAGACAGTAATCCATGGTCCCCCAGCCTGGCCTATGCCCAAATTGCAAGTCAGACAATGCATTATTCTCATTTAACCAAATGGCTAATGTAGATAAAATGGCCCCTACCATAATGTTAACTACAGACTCAGTAAGCAGTTTGGCTGTATAACAACAAGGAATACTAACTTTACATGTAGTATTTAGGTGTTGGTAAGTATTTTCACAAACAGTATGGCAATCAGTCAATTATCTCACCCTTGTCCAAAGGGTATTCCCTTTCCATTGAACAAAGAAACCAGAGTTTATGGATGGAAAAGCCTCACCTACTTGTTTGAGGCATGCTTCGTCATTGGCAAGCCTGACCCATCTGTTAGGACAGTGAAAACATGGTGATCTTAACCTTTCTACAAGGGAGCTCTGACTAAAGTAATTGTGGTCATCAAGGGGTCCAGATATCATATCAATGTTAAAACGACCTCTGTATAATCCCAGGAGATGTCCTTTATTCAGAGGATACACAGACCCTGATTAAAAAACTTTGTTAACCATGGGTGTTCTTGAGATTCTATGCCGCAACACACCAATTAAGCACCAACATGGTTCAGTCATCTATATGATCCCTCTTTGATAAAAAAAGACCCAGGGAAGGGTCCAGAGCCTTTGTTAAGGTATAGAAAAGTACCCCATACAGTCCATCCTTTGTGTGTAATCATACTCTAAAGTAAGAGTAGGTCTTACCTCCGTAGTGCTCTTCTACACTGCAGTGGAGCCGAGTAGGTTACAAGGTGGGAGACACACCTTGATGAATGTATGACTACAGGAGTGGTCCCCCACTGCAGTGACTCATGAGTTTGGACCCTAAAGGCGACAGAGTATGAGAGGTTAATGTAACAGTTAGAGGTAAGGCCTACTCTGTAACAAACATCATATAAATTATTCACATTTGTTACATATTATTTGTGTGTATTTACAACTGTGCCGAAATATGTAATTTTAAAAACATATCCACCAAATGTGTGTGGACGCACAACATCTGCACAGTGCACCCATATGTTGCAGGAATGGCCATCAGCCACCCTTGGCAATCCCGACATGGAAACATCAACATAACATACTGAGGGCCTGATTCTAACTTTGGAGGACGGTGTTAAACCGTCCCAAAAGTGGCGGATATACCACCTACCGTATTACGAGTTCCATAGGATATAATGGACTCGTAATACGGTAGGTGGTATATCCGCCACTTTTGGGACAGTTTAACACCGTCCTCCAAAGTTAGAATCAGGCCCTGAGTGTCTATTCAAACCACATCTGGGTCTAGAAAGCATGCAAGGAAGCCACATCATTAAGAAGTACAGGCTGAAACATAACCAGAAAACTATTGAGGCTTTGGCACAACAATTTGAATCTGAACTTTTGCCAGATATCAGAATTCAGACTGCCATTCCAAAGTTTATTGCAGTGTTACATTTCTCTGCTATTGGCTCCTTTCAGTACACAGCCATTCCACTTGGATGTGTCAGCCAGCTTTTTCAGCTGTCCTCTGCAATGTGCTAGATCAGACATATAAATGACTACAACCAAGTTTCAACAGATTATGCTACACTGAACAACTGAATTGAGGCCTTGGCACAACAATTTTAATCCAAACATTTTCCATTTCCAGACATCAGAATTCAGACTGCCACTCCCCCCTATTCTAAAAGATATTGTAGTGCTATGTTTCACTGTTATTGGCTCCTTTCAGTACACAGTTAGATATTCCAATGGGATCTCTCAGACAACTTTTCTGTACAGCATTTCCTTGTAGCACACCCTGTGCATTGCAGAGCTGCAAGGAGGGAGGGATGGCAGGCTACAAATCAGTGCACTTTCCAGTGCGGGTTTCCATATTTATGTCTACTCTCCCATGCCCTATTATTTACTAGGGACTTAGTGGTTATTGATGTCAGACTTGCCCTATTATTTACTGGGGACATATGGGTATTTCTGGCAACCTTGCCCTATTATCTACTAGGGACTTACAGGGGATTTCTGTCAGCATTGCCCTATTTCCTACTAGGGACTTACACAGGATTTCTGTCGTCCTTGCCCTATTATCTACTAGGGACGTACAGGGTATTTATGTCAGTCTTGGACTCTTATAAACTGGGAATTACATGAGTTTGTGATTTGGAATGGTATATGAGCCTTTATTGCATAAGCAATCCATTAGTAGATAGTGGAACACGGACATGTCTGTAGACCCAGGGGACATATATTGTCAGTTTACACATGCATCACTCATACTTGTTTGTACTGGACAAACACGCAGGTAGACTTGCTGACAATGAGTGTGTTTATGTGCGTGGTCTTACATAGCTATAATGTTGTACTGTGGATTGATATATAGAGGTTGTGTAGACATTCTCACTTGTAAAAGCCAGATATTGTACTGTAGGCCTCAATTGCCACATTGCTGGCACTGTTTGTACAATTCGTACATGCTCATCATCTTCAGCATCCTCACTATCTAGTCCTTCATGCATGTCAATGTATTTTATCCATTTGATAATTGCCAATGAACCTTGAGTTTGCTACAGGGCAAGCAATATTTACCATAGCATACCATTGTATGCAGGATGAGTGACTCACATCCACACATCTCCAGACTCCAGCCGTAGCACTTGTGTAGCATGTGAGGCACTCCACAAAGTGGCTGTGCCAGTTCAGTACAGGAGCATCTCAGCTGCCCTTCAATATGTGTGTGATTAATGTGGGCACTCACCCACATCTGCTACCAACATTCTTTGTCAGAAACACAATGAGAGTGGGTGGATTCTATGTGTACTCCTGACAGCTATGGTACACACATACATGTGAAAATATGCATGTGTCCTGATAGACACATGGACTTGGCCAAGGGAATGAGAGATGCCATGACATTGTTTGACACACATGGGATATAAGTACTTATTTGAGTGGGACATATTGGTGCAGTGTCCTCTGTATGTCACACACTATGGTGGTCATTCTAACCCTGGCGGTCTTTGACCGCCAGGGCGGAGGACCGCGGGAGCACCGCCGACAGGCCGGCGGTGCTCCAATGGGGATTCCGACCGCGGCGGTAAAGCCGCGGTCGGACCGGCACCACTGGCGGCGTCCCGCCAGTGTACCGCGGCCCCATTGAATCCTCCGCGGCGGCGCAGCTTGCTGCACCGCCGCGGGGATTCCGACCCCCCCTACCGCCATCCAGATCCCGGCGGTCGGACCGCCGAGATCCGGATGGCGGTAGGGGGGGTCGCGGGGCCCCTGGGGGCCCCTGCAGTGCCCATGCCACTGGCATGGGCATTGCAGGGGCCCCCGTAAGAGGGCCCCTACATGTATTTCACTGTCTGCTGCGCAGACAGTGAAATACACGACGGGTGCAACTGCACCCGTCGCACAGCTTCCACTCCGCCGGCTCGATTCCGAGCCGGCTTCATCGTGGAAGCCTCTTTCCCGCTGGGCTGGCTGGCGGTCTGAAGGCGACCGCCCGCCAGCCCAGCGGGAAAGTCAGAATTACCGCCGCGGTCTTTCGACCGCGGAACGGTAACCTGACGGTGGGACTTTGACGGGCGGCCTCCGCCGCCCGCCAAGGTCAGAATGAGGGCCTATGCGTCATGCATGTGGCTTTCACTGAGGGATATGCTATGAATTTTCACCTGTGTCCGAGAAATTAAGAAATTGTTTGTCACATAGCTGACACAGACCTACTGTTGTGGGCACTGACTGCTTTTCTCCTACCAAGGGCTGACATCTGGATAACATTCCTCACATTAAGTATCAATATGACTGTTGTCAAATTTCAACCCAACAGACCTGTGTTATATACATGTTGCTATATAACATGTATGTTAATCTTTCAATGCAAACAGTACACCCGCACATTCCATTCTAATTGCTTTATGTGTAGTTGTTTGGTGTTCCTGAATGTGTTCCTACTTGTTTTCCCACTATTGTGGCTTAGTCTTGCTTTTCTAGATGTGCATGCTTTGCTGTTGTGTTTGGATGTGACAGATACCCCAAGACACCTGTGTGATTCAGTAACTTATTTACAAGTTTATTCTAAGTGACATGTTAAGTGCAATATTCAAGTGAAGAAATTCTCAAGAGTGCATAAACGTCTGTGTGCCCCAGCCATTGTATTTTGTTCTTCCCCATCCAGAGGTGAGGCATCATTGTCCTCATGTCAGGAATAAGGCCATGCACGGTCCACGTCTCGCCCGAAACTCCGCTGCGTGACTCTGCGGGGCTTTATGCGCACCACTTGTCATCCCCTCTTGCTCCAAAGGTGGCCATCATCATTGTCTGCCCTGTAGCAAAGCTCATAAGGCTTGAGGTTCAGGACATTGGTGGACAAGATGCACTTATCAGTGCTATTCCATGAAGGGACTACAATTCCCATGTTTTTAGAGGCAGCAGCCATCTTGGGGTGTGGTAGGCCTATAAAGCCCAGCCACACCCAAGCAAGTTGGTCACTATTTTGAAGACTTCGATACAGCCAGACCTCATGGGGGTTTCTCTGGAGAAGAGCAGAGTTCCTGAATGGCAGAGTGTCATCCAACTGAAGTATCCTTGTTTCCATGGTGCATTAAAAAACGAGTAGGTTGTACTTGTAGCGGTAAGGCCTTGCTGAATCCAAATTTGGAGGAAGTTGTTACTTCCAAAAGGTAAAGCGCCCCTTAGCATAACGAGCAAAGCGTTTTCTGTTTCTAGAGTACAGTGGCCTTGGCACAACGATCAAAGGCATTTCAGAGCACAGATGTAAAGCGCTCTTGGCACGGCGGTTCAGGCACTTCAGTTCACAGATGTAAAGCGCTCTTGGCACGGCAATTAAAGCGCTTCAGTCAACAGAGGTAAAGCGCTCTTGGCACGACAATTCAAGTGCTTCAGTTCACAGGAGTAAAGCGATCTTGGCACGACAATCAAAGCGCTTCAATTCAAAGGAGTAAAGGGTTCTTGGCACAACAATCAAAGTGATTTAGGCCACTTGAGTAAAAACACCCCCTTAGTATAATGAGCGTAGTGCTTTAAGGCAAGACAAGTAAAAGTGCTTCCTGGTATTAAAAGTAAAGTGCTTCAAGTTCAATGAGTAAAAACTTTTCGGTTTTTATAGTCATGATTGTGAAAGTATTTTTGGAGATAAGCAAATCATAGTTTTCATTGTTTTTTGGAAAGCTCAAGATGTGAAATGCATATTTAATTCTTTGAGATATTCTAGGTCATGATCAAAGTTTTATGTTGTGAATGCATAGATGTTACAGGAGTGATATTCTGAGTGTAATCATAGTTCAAAGCTCTTGCCATCTCTTGTTTCTGAGGTTGTTGTTCATTCTTGTTCCATGTTTCACAGAAGGGGCTTTGCCTCCATTTCAAAAGGGGTCTCGCTCTGATATCTCGGAGACGCATTTAGTCAAGAGTCTATTGATAAGTTGCATTTCTATGAATGAGTAAATGCATATCTGTTCTAACCTTTTCTTTTCAGATCTCTCTCCCTGCTGTTCCCTACCCTAATTCCTTTCCCCCTGACTGGCTTCACCATAACTCTGTGTTATAATAGCTTTCTGAGTTGGTGATGCCGGAAGGTGGGCCTTTTGTTCAGTGACGTGCAGATCCCGAGGAAAGGACACTGTGACAGAATAGTGAGCCCACGAGTTTTATACTTTCCTCTTGGTCTGTACGGGAGCTGCGCAAAATGGCCACCCTAGATACCCTTATGCAAGTAGTCACTCAGATGCAAAGGGATTTGACAGACTCAAAAATTTTTACAGCTGATTTAGTGAATGAAGAACTCAGTTACAGAGTAAGGTGGATGGTTCTGAATCTGAGTCTCGTCCTATGCCTCCCACACCTACTAACATAGCTGTGAATGTGCCGACACAGATTCCTTTAGCTACACCAGAGAGGTTTTCTGGGGACCCCTATAAGGTTCAAATTTTTCTGACACAGGTGGAACTACATTTTACCTGTCGCCTAGTGCCTTTCCAGATGCACAATTTAGAATTGCATTCCTTATATCATATCAGAATGGTGATGCAGCTACTTGGGCATTGCCATTAGTCGGATTGGACAGTCCTCTTTTAAATAACTGGTGTCGTTTTGTAGAAGAATTCGTAAAGGTTTTTGACAGATGTGCAATCACTATGGCCCTCATTACAACCCTGCTGGTCGTAATTAAAGCGGCGGTAATACCGCAAAGAGGCCGGCGGAAAAAAAAATGGGATTACGTCCGTGGCGGAACTGCAAACATAGACAGCCACTTTAGCACTCCGACCGCCACGGCAGTAGAAACAAACAGCATGGCGGACACCACCAACAGACAAGCAGGAGACAAAGTACCGCCCACTGTATTACAAGAGGCCTAACCGCCACCTTTTCTGGGGCGGAACCAATGCTATCAAAAGCACGGCGGAAACAGTACACAGAAGGGAAAACACTCACCTCTCAACACCCAACGAGGAACCAGGACGCCATGGAGCCTGAAATTCAGATGTTACCCATGTTGGTTTACCTCCTCTTCTACCAGGAGTACGATTGCCGGCGGCGGCGCCCACAATGAGTACTGCACCTACAACACAGGGGAGGGGGGAGGAAAGAGAGTGACACACACACGCAACACGCAACACCCACACCCTTACCCTCACCCACAACAACATACACACAAATACATGCAGCAACATTACATATACACCCCCTACCCCCTGGAAGAAAGAAAGGACAAAAGGAAATGGTTGTAACGATTGTAATCAATAAAAATCCATTAGTCAAAACTCCACATTCAGTATATACAAATATGTACACCAACTACACATTTCTGGATAGTGTACTAATCATTGTCCGTGGACTACTGGGCCCAAAATGCATGGCTGAGGCCCAAACATGATACCTGACTGGAAACGGACGGAACACTGCTGGGGCATCAGATCGAAAATATACAGGCACCTCAGGGGGAGTGGGAGGGGGGCACCTCAGCCTGATGAATGCACAATGCCACTGCTGCATGAGGGAGCTCCATGCCCATTGCTGTATCCTGGGGAGTGCAAAGCCACAGTCTCTCAAGTCTCTCCAGTGGGTGGTATGCCCACTGCTTTATCCTGGGGAGTGCAAAGCCACAGTCTCTCACGTCTCTTCAGTGGGTGGTTTGCCCACTACTTTATCCTGGGGAGTGCAAAGCCACAGTTTCTCAAGTCTCTTCAGTGGGTGGTTTGCCCACTGCTTTATCCTGGGGAGTGCATAGCCACAGACTCTCAAGTGGATAACAGTCTCCACTGGTTCTGAAGGAGGCATGGTGCCCTGAGTGCTTCATCCTGCCAAGGACTGAGGTAGTGGATGTGATTCTCCACTTGTTCTGGAGGGAGTATGGTGCCCAGAGTGCTTCATCCTGCCAAGGACTGAGGTAGTGGATGTATCTCTCCACTGGTTCTGGAGGGGGCATGGTGTCCAGAGTGCTACACGTGCAGTGTGGCCGGTACAATTCCCTCACCTGGGTGTGCGTGCCACGAGATTTGCAAGTTTCAGATAGCATGATACGCCATGGAGGCAGTGACATACCCCACACTGCTGCGGCTGCGCCTCCCCCCTGCAGGTGCAAACAATGATGGAAGAAATGCCTCATGGAAGCTGCCCAGGGTCCAGGAACTCTCCTCCAACCTCAGACGACTGACCATTGGGGGTGGTAGCCATGTCAGCGGTGGTGCCTGTGTCCGAGGATGCCTTGGGGCCGGTGGCGGTGCTTGCGGCGGTGTCTGATGCGGCAGTTCTTGCGGCGGTGTCTGTTGCGGTTGTGCTGGCGGCCTCGGACGGCTGCCCACTGGGGAAGAGGCTGGGGACTGTCGTTGAGGCTGTAGACGTGCCAGAGGCGATGTAGGTGGCGGTTGTGGTGGCGGGGCAGCTAGCGGTATGCGCTGCCGTACAGGTTGGCGTGGTCGTGGACAAAAAGTGTGACACTGGTCCCTCAGTCGGTGCCACCGTGCCCTCTCCTGACCTGCTCTTCAGCTTTTGGCCCTTCCCCAGCTTTGATCCAGCCGCAGTTGTCTTGCCACTATCCCCTTTGGTTTTTGCTGAGCCCTTGGTGGCTGGTACTTTCGGCTTCTGTCTCCGGGATGCGGGCACCTTTTTCACCTTGGCAGGTGGCGGAATGTCCTCGCCCTCACTACGTGGCACACTGGCAGCCCTGATGGGTGGTGCACTCCATGACCCCGCAGTTGCTGGCACCACTGTGCCTGGGGATGTGGTGGCTGAGGTGCTGGGCTGGGACCTGGAAAGCCTGGCCATAGGGGAAGGACGAGCAGGAGGTGTAGGGAAGAGGTCAATGTTAGCCAGGAGGAGTTTTTTAGACACACTGGGACAGGAAGAAGTAGGGGGTTTGGGAGTGGAGGAAGAGGTAGTGGTTGTAGGAGGTGTACAGGACACACGCTGAGGGGCTGCTGGGAGGGCGGTGAAGGTAGGGGGGTGGCGGCTGTACCTGTAGATGCAGTGGGAACAGAGGTGCCCACCACCGCAAGGGAGCTCCCATCAGAGGAGGAGTCACTGTCACTGCTGTCTGCTCCTGTCCCTGCCGTGGAGCTCTCCTCGCACTCCGTCCCACTGGTGGCTTCAGGCTCCGTTGTTTCGCCCTCCAGGGCCAAGTGGGCTAAAGCTCTCTCCTGCTCCGGTGCCAATGCTCCTCCGCCTGATGATGCTATTGAACACAAGAACAGGGAGACCACAAAAAGGGGGGGGGGAGACAGAAGAAAGACATGTTCAGTGCATGCAACACCACTACCGTTGGCGGACACAACACACAGGGAGCAGCCCTCTGCACTAAGCCATGCACATGACAGTTCATAGAAATTTCAGCTAACCATGGGGTACGAGGCCTAAGAACAATTGCTGCACAACTGGAAGTCACAGGAGCCTGACTAGGTGTAGATGGCTCTTACCACTGGTGGGTTTCGGGTGCCTCATGGCCTGCCTCTAAAGGGACCTTGCCTCCTAAGGTCGCCCTGGCCTAGGGGAACCCACTGCCCAACTCCCCCACCCAGACACCTCGTAAAGCGTGCAGAGTCAGCTGAATGAGAGTGTACTCACCCCCTTGTGGCTGCTGTGATGCCCTCAAGCGCCCATCCAACTCTGGATAGGCCACCGCCAGGATCCGGAACATCAGGGCGGTCATGGTGCGATGGGTACCCCTCCTACGATGGGAGGCCATCCCCAGCTGGGCCTCTGCCATCTTCTTGCTCCAGTGGCGCAGGTCCTCCCATCTTTTCTGGCAGTGGGTGCTCCGTCTATGGTAGACCCCCAGGGTCCGGACGTCCTTGGCGATGGCACACCAAATACCCTTCTTCTGGTGGGCGCTGACCTAGAGGAATGGTACAGGGGGAAAGGAAATTACTTACCCGTCCGGACCGTCATACTCATTGCCCCCCAGTTCCCACCCTTGCCCTGACGCACATACACTCCCCATCCACACAAGCAAGCCTCAGTCCTCCCATGTATCTTCTATCCACACCACTCAAAACAGGCATTGCCCATGCAGCATGCTCACAGTGTGCTCACATGTTTGTCTGGAGGACCGCACAGTTGCATGTACTGGGGGAGGACCCCATCCACTAGTTTCTCCAACTCCTCCAAAGTGAAGGCAGGGGCCCTTTCCCCAGACACATGAGCCATCGTTGCTTCCAGACACAGGTCACAGCAGCACTTGCAGTGTAGGTCCTCTCCTGTTAAAGGTCAGGTATCAAGTGAGTGAACAGACAGAAAATGGCGGTCACGTCCGCAGCGGTGCGTACCGTCACCGCAGGCGTACATCGTCATTGGCTCCTGGGACCCATAGGGCCCTATGTTAACCAATGCAGAATAGCGCAGCAGTCTTCGACCGTCCACCGCAATGGTGTAGAACGGCAGCGCAGTTACCTCATATCACCTTGTCCCACCTTACAGGTCAGGCAGCCGCCATTTCAGGCCATATGGGATGGATGTTCACTGTGTCACACCTAACTAGGACGGGAATATTGACAGATAGCGGCACATTGCGGATTAATAAAGTTTCTGCAAATAACACACTGTGATACCTCAGTGTTGGATGACTCTCTGCTCGCTGTTCTCCTCCATAGGGCACGTCCGCTGGGGCAGATGATGAGATGGCGGCATCCTCCAGTGTACAGACCCCTGGTGGACCTGTCGACAATGGAAGAGAGACACATAATTATCACCTACAGACTTGATCGTGCAACAATCCATGAACTGTGTGCCCAGTTGGAGCCGGACCTGATGTCAGCTATCCACCATCCCACAGGAATCCGCCCTCTAGTGCAGGTCCTGTCTGTACTCCATTTCCTGGCCAGTGGGTCTTTTCAAACAACAGTGGCCATGGCATCAGGGATGTCCCAGACAATGTTCTCTAACGTGTTGTTCAGAGTGTTGTCTGCCCTGCTGAAACACATGCGCAGCTACATCGTGTTCCCTCAGGTGGTGGATTTGCCCACAGTGAAAGGTGACTTCTATGCCCTGGGAGATATCCCCAACATCATTGGTGCCACTGATGGTACACATGTGGCATGTGTACCCCCCGCAGGAATGAACAGGTGTACAGAAACCGGAACAACTACGATTCTATGAATGTGCAGATGGCGTGTTTGGCAGACCAGTACATCTCCCATGTGAATGCCAAGTATCCTGGCTCAGTGCATGACGCTTACATTTTGAGGAATAGCAGCATCCCTTATGTGATGGGGCAACTCCAGAGGCACCGTGTGTGGCTAATAGTTGAGCCTAAAGTCCCCACACAGTTTCATTTGCTGTCTGGGGCTGTCCCTAAGGGTTAGTGTGTGTCTAACAGTTGTCCCTCGACATTTGCAGGTGACTCTGGTTACCCCAACCTATCATGGCTACTGACCCCAGTGAGGAATCCCAGGACAAGGGCAGAGGAACACTACAATGAGGCACATGGGCGAAATAGGAGGGTGATCGAACGCACCTTCGGCCTCCTGAAGGGCAGATTCTGGTGCCTCCATCTGACAGGTGGCTCCCTATACTACTCACCGAAGAAGGTGTACCAGATAATCGTGGCCTGCCGTATGCTGCCCAACCTGGCTTTGCGGCGCCAGGTGCCTTTTCTGCAGGAGGATGGACCAGATGGTGGTCTTGTGGCAGCTGTGGAGCCTGTGGACATTAAAGAATTGGAGGCAGAAGAAGAGGATATCGACAACCGAAACAACATCATCATGCAATACTTCCAGTGAGACACAGGTAAGAAGATGTCACTGCTTCCCACATCTCATACTATTGTTGGAACTAGCATAAGTCTGTCATTTTCATTTAGTGTATGAACCCTGACTTGTCACTTTAACTTTACATTTCATAGATCTGAGTCCCACTTTGTGCGCCCTCTGCTATGTTTACTGCTGGCCTACAGCTGTGTTACGTTGGTATGTGAACAAGTAAATGGACATTGCTATATTCCATAGTTATTGCAATTACACATTTGTGAAACCACAGACTGACTCCAGATTGTTTTGTGGTTGAATTGTGTTTATTCCTGTGCTAATAAGTGAAGGGGGTTGTAAAATGGGCTGGGGTGAAGGTGGAGGAATTCCATGGCAGAGTCCAGTCTATTTGTTTCACAGGTGCATTGTCCAAAGGGGCATAGGAAGTGGTGCAATGGCAGTTTAAGGATGGACAGGGTGACATGGTGCGACAGAAGGGTGACATTCAGGGGGGTCTCATTTCCTGGCGGGGTCTTGGCAATGTTGTCTGTCTTGTTCCTGGATCTCAGGGACCTTTTGCAGGGTTTTTCTCCATCTGCAGGGGGTGGGGTGCTGGTGTCCTGTTGTTCCTGTGGTGGTGCCTCCTGTCAACTAGAGCCAGCGGAGGTGGAGGGCTGTTCATCGTCCAGGCTAGTGTCAGGGGCCCCTTGTTGTGCCACTGTGTCCCTCCTGGTGTTGAGAAGGTCTGCCAGCACCCCTGCAATGGTGACCAGAGTGGTGTTAATGGACTTCAAGTCCTCCCTGATCCCAAGGTATTGTTCCTCCTGCAGCCGCTGGGTCTCCTGAAACTTGGCCAGTACTGCTGCCATGGTCTCCTGGGAATGATGGTAAGCTCCCATGATGTTGGAGAGTGCCTCGTGGAGAGTCGGTTCCCTGGGCCTGTCCTCCCCCTGTCGCACAGCAGTCCTCCCAGTTTCCCTGTTATCCTGTGCCTCAGACCCCTGAACCATGTGCCCACTGCCCCCAGGGACCCTGATTTTCTTGGGTTGGTGGGTTTGCCTGGGTTCCCTGTAGTGGTGGACACACTGCTGATTGACGTGTCCTGGGGAAAGAGGGATGGGCCGCTGGCTGAGTGTGTGCTGGTGTTTCCTGAGGGGGGAGGCTCTGTAGTGGCTGGTGACAGTGTCAGGGGAACCGACTGTCCCGAGGTCCCAGATGGGCCGGGCTGGTCATCTTGATCCAGGCGTGCAGAGCTGCTGTCATCACTGTGGGCCTCTTCTGTGGGGGGACTGGATATGTCTGGCACCTCCTGTCCAGTGACGTTGGGTAGGGGTCCTGTTGGGGTGTAAATGCATAATTATTGTATCGGTGTGTGCCATCGTGTGCAATGCGTGGTTGACCCTCTACTCCTGTGCTTGCATTATTTGCTTGGTCCTTGTGTGACTGGTGATTTTGGGGCATGAGTGAGTCTCTGTACTGGACATGCTTGGGTGATGGGTGTCCATGCATTGGTGTTACATGCAGGGCTTGGTTTTGGGATGTGTGGGTTGTGTTGGTGGGGTATCTGTCGGTTGTTGGGGTGATGGGTGTGAGGGTAAGAGTGGGAGTATGTGATGGCATGCAGGTGGGATGGGGGGATATAGTAGTAAAGATTTCACTTACCAGAGTCCAGTCCTCCTTCTACTCCTGCGAGGCCCTCAGGATGGAGTATTGCCAAGACTTGCTCCACCCATGTTGTTAGTTGTGGGGGAGGAGGTGGAGGTCCACCGCCAGTCCTCTGTACAGCAATCTGGTGTCTGGAGCCCACGGAACGCACCTTCCCCCGTAGGTCGTTCCACCTCTTTCTGATGTCATCCTGTGTTCTTGGATGCTGTCCCACTGCGTTGACCCTGTCGACAATTCTGTGCCATAGCTCCATCTTCCTTGCAATGGACGTCTGCTGCACCTGTGAACTGAGCAGCTGTGGCTCTACCCAGACGATTTCCTCCATCATGACCCTGAGCTCCTCCTCAGAAAACCTGGGGTGTCGTTGAGGTGCCATGATGTGGTATGGGTGATGTGTGAGGTGGTGTCTGTTGTGATGTGTGAGGGGGTGTGTTGGTGTGTGTTGTTTGAGGTGCGTGGATGTTGTGTAAGTGATGGTGTTGTGTGTCTGTGGATGCTGGTGTTGTTTTAGGTAGTGTCTCTCTCTGGCCTGCTTTCAAATTTCTTGTAGTAAGGGTTCGTGGGTAATGTGGGTGTCTATTTTATAGTGTTGTGGGTGTGTGGGTGTGGTATGTGTATGTGTATCAGGTGTGTTTTTCGATTTGGCCAATGTGGTTGTGTTTTGTAAATGTGTGTGTATTTTGAGCGTGGCGGTGTGTACCGCCAATGGATTACCGCGGTTGAAAGACCGCTGCGTTGATTCGTGGGTCGTGATAGTGTGGGCGTATTCTTGTTAGCGTGATGGTGTTGGTTTTGTTATCGCCAGTTTATCACTGACCTATGGTGTGGCGGACTTGTGTGGGTGTCTGTATTATGGCGGATTCCTGTCTGTGGGTCGTAATACCTGTAGCGGAATTTCACTGGTGCAGCGGTATATTGGCAGTCTTCTGCACGGCGGTAAGCGGGATTTACCACCAGGGTTGTAATGAGGGCCTATGTCTGCAGACAAAGAGCTACTAGAATTACGTCAAGGAAATAAAGACCTGATAACGTATTTGTCACACTTCAACCGGTTAGTGGTGGTAACAGCTTGGCCTGAGGAAAAAAGGTCAGCAGTATTTTATCAAGGGCTAAAAGACGAACTAAAAGATGTATTGGCCCAAGTTGAACCACAACCAGCAACTTACACTGATTTAATTAATCTAACCCTACGGATAGATCAGAGACTTTATGAAAGAAAAGGAGTAAGGAAAAAATTAGAAAAAACAAACTGTCGAACGGAAAGATCCAGACACTTTCAATTGTCTTCAGATTCTATGATAGAACTGATGGATATCGGAACTGTTCACCCACCACTGACCAAAGAGAAGAAAGACATGCAACGAAAAAATGGTCAGTGTCTGTATTGTGGGAAAAAGGGTCATTTTGTAAAAGAATGCCAAAAGAAACCCAAAGGTAAAATTGATCCAACAGTTGTGACAAAAAAAAAGATAGCGGTTGCTTTGGAAAATTCACAGGAAAAATAAAGTGCCCAAGAAAAAACGTAGGGGACCTCTTGGGAAAATTGACTATCCCTTCAGTGTGCTCTTTCACAAATCGTTAGGTCAAACATTTCCGAATCTTAGTACAAATGACTGTGCGGGGAAAAAGACATAGGTGGTCATTTCAACCCTGGCGGTCGGTGTTAAAGTGGCGGTAAAATCGGCAACAGGCCGGCGGTAAAAAAAAATTAATTACGACCGTTGCGGAAACCGCCAACATAAACAGCCACTTTAACACTCCAACCGCCCCGGCGGTACAAACAAACACAGCGGAGGTAACCGCCAACAGACAGGCGGAGGACAATGTACCGCCCACTCTATAACAACCCACCAATCCGCCACCTTTTCTGGGGCAGATTCCCCGCTAACAAAAACATGGCGGAAACAGGACTTCGAAGGGAAAACGCTCACCTCTACGCACCCCATGAGGAACCAGGAAGCCATGGAACCGGAACTTCAGATACTCCCAGCCTTTATCTTCCTGCTCCTCTACCAGGGGCATGAACGCCGGCGGCAAAGACAACAGTGAGTACTGCACCTATGACACAGGGGAGGGGAGGGAAAAGGGAGTGACACACACACGCAACACCCCCACCCCCACCCTACCCCACTACAACACACACGCTAATACATATTGATACATAACAGTTACACCCCCCAAATCCCCCTGGAAGAATGCAAGGACAAAAGGAAATGAGTTGAATAATTGTGATATATTCAATTACATACAGCAAACATTTTTACAATTACATACATTTATACTAAATACAATTATATACACCAAGAACACAAGTACAAGAGATTCCACCATCACAGTCCGTGGATCACTGGGCCCAAAAGCATGGGCGAGGCCCACACTCAATACCAGATCAAAACGGAGAGAACACTGCAGGGCCATCAGATAGAAATAAAACAGGCACCTCAGGGGGAAGGGAAGAGGGGGCACCTCAGCCGGATGAGTGCACAACGCCAGATCTACGAGGGGGCTCTATGCCCACTGTTCAATCCTGGGGAGTGCAAAGCTGCAGTCTCTCAAGTCTCTACAGTGGGTGGGTTGCCCACTGTTCAATCCTGGGGACTGCAAAGCCACAGTCTCTCAAGTCTCTACAGTGGGTGGGCTGCCCACTGTGCAATCCTGGGGAGTGCAAAGCCACAGTCTCTCAAGTCTCTACAGTGTGTGGTTTGCCCACTGTGCAATCCTGGGGAGTGCAAAGCCGCAGTCTCTCAAGTCTCTACAGTGGGTGGGTTGCCCACTGTTCAATCCTGGGGACTGCAAAGCCACAGTCTCTCAAGTCTCTACAGTGGGTGGGTTGCCCACTGTGCAATCCTGGGGAGTGCAAAGCCACAGTCTCTCAAGTCTCTACAGTGGGTGGGTTGCCCACTGTGCAATCCTGGGGAGTGCAAAGCCACAGTCTCTCAAGTCCCTACAGTGGATGGTTTGCCCACAGTGCAATCCTGGGGAGTGCAAAGCCACAGTCCCTCAAGTCTCTACAGTGGGTGGTTTGCCCACTGTGCAATCCTGGGGAGTGCAAAGCCACAGTCTCTCAAGTCTCTACAGTGGGCGGGTTGCCCACTGTTCAATCCTGGGAAGTGCAAAGCCACAGACTCTCAAGTCTCTACAGTGGGTGGTTTGCCCACTGTTCAATCCTGGGGAGTGCAAAGCCACAGTCTCTCAAGTGGATAACAGTCTCCACTGGTTCTGGATGGGGCCTTGTGTCCAGAGTGCTTCATCATGCCAAGGACAGAGGTAGTGGATGTGAATCTCCACTGGTTCTGGAGGAGGCCTTGTGCCCAGAGTGCTTCATCCTACCAAGGACAGAGGTAGTGGATGTGAATCACCACTGGTTCTGGAGGGGGCATGGTGCCCAGAGTGCTTCATCCTGCCAAGGACAGAGGTAGTGGATGTGATACTCCACTGGTTCTGGAGGGGGCATGGTGCCCAGAGTGCTTTAGCCTGCCAAGGACAGAGGTAGTGGATGTGATACTCCACTGGTTCTGGAGGGGGCATGGTGCCCTGAGTGCTTCATCCTGCCAAGGACTGAGGTAGTGGATGTATCTCTCCACTGGTTCTGGAGGGGGCCTTGTGCCCAGAGTGCTTCATCCTGCCCGTGGCAGACTCAGTAGCGTCGGAATCATTGCCGCTGACTGACCTGCGGGGCTGCTGGCGGCGGTGTCCTGGGCAGCGGTTGAGCTGCTGGCGGGCTTGTCCTGGCCTGCGGGGCTGCTGGCGACGGTGTCCTAGGCAGCGGTTCAGCTGCTGGCAGTCTTGTCCTGGCCTGCGGGGCTGCTGGCAGCGGGGTCTTGGGCAGCGGTTCAGCTGCTGGCAGTCCTGTCTGTGTCAGAGGGGCTGCTGGCGGTCGCCTCCTGGGCAGCGGGGCTGCTGCTGGCGGTCCTGCTTGTGGCAGCGGGGCTGCTGGTGTTCGCTTCCTGGGCAGCGGGTCTGTTGCTGGCGTTCTTCTCCTCGGCAGTGTGGCTGCTGGCGGTCGCCTCCTGGGCAGCGGGGCTGCTGCTGGCGGTCCTGTCTGTGGCAGTGTGGCTGCCTGCAGTCGCCTCCTGGGCAGCAGGGCTGCTGCTGGCGGTCTTCTCCTGGGCAGTGTGGCTGCTGGCGGTCTTGTCCGCCATGCTGATCTTCCCTGACTTGCTGGTTTTACTGTGCCCCTTTCCCACCTTGGATGGTGTCGCAGCTGTCTCCACACTCCCAACTGTACCCCTGGGAGCGGCTTTGGTGGCTGGTTTCTTTCCCCTCTCCTGCCGGGCACTGGCCAACTTTTGATGCTTGACAGGTGGGGGACTGTCCGTGCTGTGGCTCCTTGCCACACTGGCTGCCCTGCTGCCTGGTGCACTCCATAATCTGATGACTACTGGCACCACTGGTCCCGCCGATGTTGTGGCTGAGGTGCTAGGTTGGGACCTGGAGAGTCGGGCCCTAGGAGACTGACGGGGTGGGGGAGGTGAGGGAAAGAGGTCAAGGCTGGCCAGGAAAAGTTTCTTAAGAACACTGGGACGGGTAGCTGGAGGGGATTTGGGAGTGGAGGAAGAGGTTGTGGTTGTAGGAGGTGTGTTTGCTGAGTTTGGTTGAAGGTGCATGGGCTGGAGGCTGTCATGAGGGTGGGTGTGTGGCTGCGTTTGTGTACCTTGGGAGGTGGCCTCACAGACACACTGGGAGAGGACACAGGGGATGTGTGAATGGTAGTGGGGGTGGTGACTACACGTGTGCGGGGTGTGGTGGTGGGTGTGCTGGTGATGGACGTAGTGGCTGAGGATGTAGTGCATGCAGGTGTGAGTGGAGACGAGACAGGGAGGGAGGAGGTAGACGAGGAGGAGGGGGAGACAGTGGAGGCAGTGGATGATGGTGTGTCTGCATGTGTGTGATGCTTGTGTGAGTGCCTGTGGGATGTGTGGTGCTTATGTTTGCCAGATCTTACCTTGTGTGTTGAAGTGTGTGCATGCTGGTCTGATGGTGTGCTTGGGATAGGCTGAGGACAAGGGTGTGGGTCTGGGTGGAGGACGTTGGAGGGGGGAGGCTAGAGACAGGGACAATGACTGCTATCAGTGCTGAGGCCAGAGTCTGAAAAGCTCGCTGAAGAGCTGCCTGACCGGAATGAATGCCTTCCAGGTATGAATTCATCTGTTGCAACTGCCTCTCTACACCTTGGATGGCATTCAAAATGGTAGACTGGCCAACAGTGAGGGACCTGAGGAGGTCAATGGCCTCCTCACAGAGGGCAGCAGGGGTGACAGGGGCAGGGGCTGAGGTGCCTGGGGCGAAGGTAATGCCCACCCTCCTGGGTGAGCTGGCACGGGGCAAAGGCTGAGGGGCTGCTGGGAGGGCGGTGCTGGTGGGGGGGCAGCGGCAGTACCTGTAGATGCGGGTAGGCACAGATGGGGCCGCCACCGCAAGGGAGCTCCCATCAGAGGAGGAGTCCGTCTCACTAGTGTCAGCTCCTGTCCCCGCCGTGGAGTTCCCCTCGCCCTCCGTCCCACTGGTGAATTCGGAGTCCGTAGTGTCGCCCTCCAGGGCCATGTGAGATGCAGCTCCCTCATGCTCCGGTTCCACTGCTCCTCCGCCAGCTGATGCTAATGCACACAAGTACAGGGAGACCAGAAAAAGGGGGGGAAGACAGAAGAAAGACATGGTCAGTGCATGCAATACCGCTACCATTGGCGGATATGACAGACAGAGAAGCCCCCTGCACTACGCCGCGCACTTGGGGTCCACTATTCAATCCCAGAGACATGGCTTACAAGTCTATGTCCTATTTCTGCACACATGGATGTCACAGGAGCCTGACTATGTGTAGTTGGCACTGTACACAGGTGGGGTGGGGTGCCACAGGGCCTGTCTGAAGACGGGACCTTGTCTAGCAAACTCGCCTTGGCCTAGGGGAACCCACAGCCCACCTCCCCCCCCAGACACCTAAACTGCGTGCTGTATCAGCAGAATGAGAGTGTACTCATCCCCTTGTGACTGCTGTGATGCCCTCAAGCGCCCATCCAAATCCAGATACGCCACCGCCAGGATCCTGAACATCAGGGGGGTCATGGAGTGACGGTCACCCCTCTCACGTTGGGAGGCCATCCCCAGCTGGGCCTCCGCCATCTTCTTGCTCCAGCGGCGAATGTCCTCCCATCTATTCCAGCAGTGGGTGCTCCGTCTGTGGTAGACCCCCAGGGTCCCGACTTCCTTGGCGATGGCACGCCAGATGTCCTTCTTCTGGTGGGCGCTGACCTACAGGAATTGTACAGGGGAAAAGAGAAGTAATTACCAACTGCACCGTCAGAGTCATTGGCCCGCATCCCTACCCTTGCCATGACGCACATGCACTCACCGTCATTTCATGCACACCTCATTCTCACCCCCCCTATCTTTCATCCACCCCACTCCACACAGGCATTGCCCCTACAGCATGCTCACAGTGTACTTACCTGTTTGTCTGGAGGACCATAGAGTAGCGTGTACTGGGGGAGGACCCCATCCACGAGTTTCTCCAACTCCTCCGTGCTGAAAGCAGGGGCCCTTTCCCCAGACACTAGCCATTGACTCTTCCAGACTGGGGTCACAGCAGCACTTGCAGTGTAGGTCCTCTCCTGTCGAAGATCAGGTATCGAGTGATTGAACTAAGAGAAAATGGCAGTCACGTCCGCGGCGGCGCGTACCGCCACCGCCGGCGTACATCATCATTGGCTCCTGGGACGCATAGGGTGCAATGTTAACCAATGCAGAATTGCACCGCGGTCTTCCACGGCCTACCGCAACGGAGTACAACGCCAGCGCAGTTACCTCATATCCCCTTGTCCCCCTTACAGGTCAGGCAGCCGCCATTTCAGGGGCCCACATGGCTTTATTTTTGACTGTGTCACACATACCTAGGCCTTGCCTAACCACTCATACAGGCAAATTTCCATTTATGAATATGTTCAGAGTAAGCTGTGTTTATGTACCTCAGAGTTGGTTGACTCTGTGCTCTCTGTACTCCTCCATAAGCACCATCCTTTGGGGCATGTGAGGAGATGACAGCATCCTCCGGTTTTCAGACCACTGGTGGACCTATCGACAATGGAGGAAAGACATGTGATAATCACCTACAGGCTTGATCGTGCCACAATCCTGGAACTGTGTGCCCAGTTGGAGCCAGACCTGATGTCAGCTATCCGCCATCCCACAGGAATACCCCCTCAAGTGCAGGTGCTGTCAGTACTCCATTTCCTAGCAAGTGGGTCTTTTCAAACAACAGTGGCCATAGCATCAGGGATGGCCCAGCCTATGTTTTCCAACATGTTGTCCAGAGTGTTGTCTGCCCTGCTGAAACATGCAGAGCTACATCGTTTTCCCTCAGGTGGAGGATTTGCCTACAGTGAAAGGTGAATTCTATGCCCTGGGACATATCCCCAACATCATAGGTGCAATTGATGGGACCCATGTGGCCTCGGTCCTCCCCGCAGGAGTGAACAGGTGTACAGAAACCGGAAGAGTTACCATTCGATGAATGTGCAGATGGTGTGTTTGGCAGACCAGTACATCTCCCATGTTAATGCAAAATTCCATGGCTCAGTGCATGACGCTTACATCCTGCAGAATAGCAGCATCCCTTATGTGATGGGGCAACTCCAGAAGCACCGGGTGTGGCTATTAGGTGAGCACCTGGACCCAAATCAGTGGGAATAGTTGTCTGGGTCTGTGGATGTCCCTATGAATTAGTGTGTGTCTCACAATTGTCACTCGATATTTGCAGGTGACTCTGGCCACCCCAACCTGTTATGGCTACTTACCCCAGTGAGGAATCCCAGGACAAGGGCAGAGGAATGTTACAATGAGGCACATGGGCGAACTAGGAGGATTATTGAGCGGACATTCGGCCTCCTGAAAGCCAGGTTACGGTGCCTCTATCAGACAGGTGGCTCCCGGTACTACTCACCCAAGACGGTGTGCCAGATCATCGTGGCATGCTGTATGTTGCACAACCTGTGATTGAGACGCCAGGTGCCATTTCTGCTGGAGGATGAGCCTGGTGATGGTCTTGTGACAGCAGTGGAGACTGCGGACAGTGTGGAAGAGGAGGCAGAGGAAGAAGATGTTGACAACAGAACAAACATTATCCTGCAATACTTTCAGTGACACACAGACAAGAGACTGTAAATCCTCTTCACGTTTCAATATACTTTAGGACATTGTACATGGCAGCCTCTTACACTCTGTCTATGGACATTGACTGTTCCCTTTGGGTTTCCTTTTTTTCAGATCTGTGCACCCCATTCTGGCTTCTGCTATGTGTAATGCTGCCCAACAACTGTCATACATTGGTATGAGTAAATGAACATATACCTTGCAATGCTTTGCTAATGTTGTAGTATTAGATTTGTGAATCATCAGACTGACTCCAGATTGGTATTTGTTTCAAGGGTGTTTATTTAAGGTGCTAATAAATATAGGGGTATGTGCAAGGGGCTGGGCTGATGTTGGAGGAAGGTCCATGTTAGAATCCAGTCTCATTGCATCACAGGAGCCTTGTCCAAGGGGGCATAGGAAGGGGAGCAATGGAAGTTCAAGGTGGACAGGGGAACAGAGTGGGACACAAGGGTGACAATCAGGAGAGTCTTATTTCTTGGCTGGGGTCTTGGCAATGTTCTCTGGCTTCTGCCTGGATTGCAGGGACCGCTTGCAGGGTGGTTCTCCTTCTGCAGGGGTGAGGTGCTGGTGGCCACTTGGTCCTGTGGCGGGGCCTCCTGTCCTCTAGCACCGGCAGAGGTGGAAGGCTGTTGTTCATCGGTTTGGCCAGTGTCAGGGGCCCTTTGTTGCGTCACTGCCTCCCTCATGGTCTTGCCCATATCAGCCGGCACCCCTGCTATGGTGACCAGGATGGTGTAGATTTTTGTGAGGTCATCCCTGATCCCCATTTAGTGTCCCTCCTGCAGCCGCTGGGTCTCCTGAAACTTGGCCAGTACCGTGCCCATGGTCTCCTGGGAATGGTGGTATGCTCCCATGATGTTTGAGAGAGCGTCGTGGAGGGTCGGTTCCCAGGGCCTGTCCTCCCCCAGTCACACAGCAGTCCTTCCAGCTTCCCTGTTATCCTGTGCCTCTGTCACCTGAACCGTGTGCCCACTGCTATTGACCCCAGGTCCTTGATCGTCCTGGGTTAGTGTGGTTGCCTGGGGTCCCTGTAGGGGTGGACACACTGCTGATTGATGTGTCCTGGGGACAGTGGCATGGGCCCGCTGGGTGGGTACTGTGGTGGTGTTTCCTGAGGGGGGGGCTCTGTGGTGGGCTGGGACTGTTGCAGGAGAACCAACTGTCCAGAGGTCCCAGATGGGCCAGGTTGGTCATCGTCATGCAGGCGTGCAGAGCTGCTGTCATCACAGTGGGCCTCTTTTGGGGGGGACTGCATGTAGCTGGCACCTCCTGTCTGGGTACGTTGGGTAGGGGTCCTGTTGGGATGCAAATGCATTGTTATTTTATCTGTGTGTGCCATCTTGTGCAATGGGTGTGTTTCCCTCATGGAATTGTGCTTTCCCTTTCGCTTTGGCCTTGTGTGCTTGCTGATTGTGTGGGCTGGGTGGGTCTCTCTACTGGGCATGCTGTGGTGATGGGTGTCCATGCAGGTCTATGATGGGGGTCCATGCATTGGTGTTGCATGCAGGGCTTGGTATTGGGGTATGTGAGTTGTGATGGTGGGGTGGATGTGAGGTGATGGAGTGATGGTAGTGAGGGTATGGGTGGTGGTAAGTGATGGCATGCAGGTAGGGTGGGGGGGATATAGTAGTAAAGATTTGCCTTACCAGATTCCAGTCCTCCTGCTACTCCTGCGAGGCCCTCAGGATACATGATCGCCAAGACTTGCTCCTCCCATGTTGTTAGTTGTAGGGGAGGAGGTGGGGGTCCACCGCCAGTCCTCTGTACTGCTATCTGGTGTCTTGATACCATGAAACGCACCTTCCCCCATAGGTCGTTCCACCTCTTCCTGATGTCATCCCTGGTTCTTGAATGCTGTCCCATGGCGTTGACCCTGTCCACGACTTTCTACCATAGCTCCAACTTCCTAGCAATGGACGTCTGCTGCACCTGTGATCCGAATAGTTGTGGCTCTACCCGGATGTTTTCCTCCACTGTGACCCTTAGCTTCTCCTCAGAAAACCTGGGGTGTCTTGATACCATGAAACGCACCTTCCCGCATAGGTCATTCCACCTCTTCCTGATGTCATCCCTGGTTCTTGAATGCTGTCCCATGGCGTTGACCCTGTTCACGACTTTCTACCATAGCTCCAACTTCCTAGCAATGGACGTCTGCTGCACCTGTGATCCGAATAGTTGTGGCTCTACCCGGATGTTTTCCTCCACTGTGACCCTTAGCTTCTCCTCAGAAAACCTGGGGTGTCTTTGAGGTGCCATGATGTGGTGTGAGTGACGTGTGTGTGATGATGTGTGGGGTGATATGTTGGGATGTATAATGTGATGTGCGTGGATGGTGTATGAGTGATGGTGTTCTGTGCCTCTTCATGATTGTGTGCTCTTTGCTTGTCTCTCTGTGCTTGGACTCTTTTTTTTTGGTTGTAAGGGGTTGAAGCTTTTGTGGGTGTGTGTTTTATAGTGGTGTGGGTGCGGTGTGTGTATGTGTGTCAGGTGTGTGGAGTTTGAATTGTCCAATGTAGTGGAGTTTTGTTTGAGTATGTGTACTTTGAGCGCGGCGGTGGGTATCGCCAATGGTTTTCTGCAGTTGAAAGACCGGCACGTTGATTTGTGGGTCGTGATACTGTGGGCATATTCCTGTTGGGGTGATGGTGTGGGTTTTTCTATCGCCAGTTTATCCCTGACCATTGGGCTGGCAGACTTGTGTGGGTGTCTGTATTGTGGCGTTATTCTCTGTGTGGGTCATAATACCTGTGGCGGATTATCACCACGGTCACGGTATGTTGGCGGCCGTCAGCGCAGCGGTAGGTGCCATTTACCACCAGGGATGTAATGAGGGCCTAAGTGCCTCATTATGAGTTTGGTGGGCCGACCGTTGGCCCGCCAGACCCGTGGAGAGGAAACCACATGGGTGGTTTGCCCACTGTGCAATCCTGGGGAGTGCAAAGCCACAGTCTCTCAAGTCTCTACAGTGGGCGGGTTGCCCACTGTTCAATCCTGGGAAGTGCAAAGCCACAGACTCTCAAGTTTCTACAGTGGGTGGTTTGCCCACTGTTCAATCCTGGGGAGTGCAAAGCCACAGTCTCTCAAGTGGATAACAGTCTCCACTGGTTCTGGACGGGGCCTTGTGTCCAGAGTGCTTCATCATGCCAAGGACAGAGGTAGTGGATGTGAATCTCCACTGGTTCTGGAGGAGACCTTGTGCCCAGAGTGCTTCATCCTGCCAACGACAGAGGTAGTGGATGTGAATCACCACTGGTTCTGGAGGGGGCATGGTGCCCAGAGTGCTTCATCCTGCCAAGGACAGAGGTAGTGGATGTGATACTCCACTGGTTCTGGAGGGGGCATGGTGCCCAGAGTGCTTTAGCCTGCCAAGGACTGAGGTAGTGGATGTGATACTCCACTGGTTCTGGAGGGGGCATGGTGCCCAGAGTGCTTCATCCTGCCAAGGACTGAGGTAGTGGATGTATCTCTCCACTGGTTCTGGAGGGGGCCTTGTGCCCAGAGTGCTTCATCCTGCCCGTGGCAGACTCAGTAGCGTCGGAATCATTGCCGCTGACTGACCTGCGGGGCTGCTGGCGGCGGTGTCCTGGGCAGCGGTTGAGCTGCTGGCGGTCTTGTCCTGGCCTGCGGGGCTGCTGGCGGCGGTGTCCTGGGTCCTGGGCAGCAGTTGAGCTGCTGGCGGTCTTGTCCTGGCCTGCGGGGCTGCTGGCGACGGTGTCCTAGGCAGCGGTTCAGCTGCTGGCAGTCTTGTCCTGGCCTGCGGGGCTGCTGGCAGCGGGGTCCTGGTCAGTGGTTCAGCTGCTGGCAGTCCTGTCTGTGTCAGAGGGGCTGCTGGCGGTCGCCTCCTGGGCAGCGGGGCTGCTGCTGGCGTTCTTCTCCTGGGCAGTGTGGCTGCTGGTGGTCGCCTCCTGGGCAGCAGGCTGCTGCTGGTGGTCCTGTGTGTGGCAGTGTGGCTGCCTGCAGTCGCCTCCTGGGCAGCAGGGCTGCTGCTGGCGGTCTTCTCCTGGGCAGTGTGGCTGCTGGCGGTCGCTTCCTGGGCAGTGTGGCTGCTGGCGGTCTTGTCCGCCATGCTGATCTTCCCTGACTTGCCGGTTTTACTGTGCCCCTTTCCCACCTTGGATGGTGTCGCAGCTGTCTCCACACTCCCAACTGTGCCCCTGGGAGCGGCTTTGGTGGCTGGTTTCTTTCCCCTCTCCTGCCGGGCACTGGCCAACTTTTGATGCTTGACAGGTGGGGGACTGTCCGTGCTGTGGCTCCTTGCCACACTGGCTGCCCTGCTGCCTGGTGCACTCCATAATCTGGTGACTACTGGCACCACTGGTCCCGCTGATGTTGTGGCTGAGGTGCTAGGTTGGGACCTGGAGAGTCGGGCCCTAGGAGACTGACGGGGTGGGGGAGGTGAGGGAAAGAGGTCAAGGCTGGCCAGGAAAAGTTTCTTAAGAACACTGGGACGGGTAGCTGGAGGGGATTTGGGAGTGGAGGAAGAGGTTGTGGTTGTAGGAGGTGTGTTTGCTGAGTTTGGTTGAAGGTGCATGGGCTGGAGGCTGTCGTGAGTGTGGGTGTGTGGCTGCGTTTGTGTACCTTGGGAGGTGGCCTCACAGACACACTGGGAGAGGACACAGGGGATGTGTGAATGGTAGTGGGGGTGGTGACTACACGTGTGCGGGGTGTGGTGGTGGGTGTGCTGGTGATGGACGTAGTGGCTGAGGATGTAGTGCATGCAGGTGTGAGTGGAGACGAGACAGGGAGGGAGGAGGTAGACGAGGAGGAGGGGGAGACAGTGGAGGCAGTGGATAATGGTGTGTCTGCATGTGTGTGATGCTTGTGTGAGTGCCTGTGGGACGTGTGGTGCTTATGTTTGCCAGAGCTTACCTTGTGTGTTGAAGTGTGTGCATGCTGGTCTGATGGTGTGCTTGGGATAGGCTGAGGACAAGGGTGTGGGTCTGGGTGGAGGACGTTGGAGGGGGGAGGCTAGATACAGGGACAATGACTGCTATCAGTGCTGAGGCCAGAGTCTGAAAAGCTCGCTGAAGAGCTGCCTGACCGGAATGAATGCCTTCCAGGTATGAATTCATCTGTTGCAACTGCCTCTCTACACCTTGGATGGCATTCAAAATGGTAGACTGGCCAACAGTGAGGGACCTGAGGAGGTCAATGGCCTCCTCACAGAGGGCAGCAGGGGTGACAGGGGCAGGGGCTGAGGTGCCTGGGGCGAAGGTAATGCCCACCCTCCTGGGTGAGCTGGCACGGGGCAAAGGCTGAGGGGCTGCTGGGAGGGCGGTGCTGGTGGGGGGGCGGCGGCTGTACCTGTAGATGCGGGTAGGCACAGATGGGGCCGCCACCGCAAGGGAGCTCCCATCAGAGGAGGAGTCCGTCTCGCTAGTGTCAGCTCCTGTCCCCGCCGTGGAGTTCCCCTCGCCCTCCGTCCCACTGGTGAATTCGGAGTCCGTAGTGTCGCCCTCCAGGGCCATGTGAGATGCAGCTCTCTCATGCTCCGGTTCCACTGCTCCTCCGCCAGCTGATGCTAATGCACACAAGTACAGGGAGACCAGAAAAAGGGGGGGAAGACAGAAGAAAGACATGGTCAGTGCATGCAATACCGCTACCATTGGCGGATACGGCAGACACAGAAGCCCCCTGCACTACGCCGCGCACTTGGGGTCCACTATTCAATCCCAGAGATATGGCTTACAAGTCTATGGCCTATTTCTGCACACATGGATGTCACAGGAGCCTGACTATGTGTAGTTGGCACTGTACACAGGTGGGGTGGGGTGCCACAGGGCCTGTCTGAAGACTGGACCTTGTCTAGCAAACTCGCCCTGGCCTAGGGGAACCCACACCCCACCTCCCCCACCCAGACACCTAAACTGCGTGCTGTATCAGCAGAATTAGAGTGTACTCACCCTCTTGTGACTGCTGTGATGCCCTCAAGCGCCCATCCAAATCCAGATACGCAACCGCCAGGATCCTGAACATCAGGGGGGTCATGGAGTGACGGGCACCCCTCTCACGTTGGGAGGCCATCCCCAGCTGGGCCTCCGCCATCTTCTTGCTCCAGCTGCGAATGTCCTCCCATCTATTCCAGCAGTGGGTGCTCCGTCTGTGGTAGACCCCCATGGTCCCGACTTCCTTGGCGATGGCACGCCAGATGTCCTTCTTCTGATGGGCACTGACCTACAGGAATTGTACAGGGGAAAAGAGAAGTAATTACCAACTGCACCGTCACAGTCATTGGCCCGCATCCCTACCCATGCCATGACGCACATGCACTCACCGTCATTTCATGCACACCTCATTCTCACCCCCCCTATCTTTCATCCACCCCACTCCACACAGGCATTGCCCCTACAACATGCTCACAGTGTACTTACCTGTTTGTCTGGAGGACCATAGAGTAGCGTGTACTGGGGGAGGACCCCATCCACGAGTTTCTCCAACTCCTCCGTGCTGAAAGCAGGGGCCCTTTCCCCAGACACACGAGCCATTGACTCTTCCAGACTGGGGTCACAGCAGCACTTACAGTGTAGGTCCTCTCCTGTCGAAGATCAGGTATCGAGTGATTGAACTGAGAGAAAATGGCAGTCACGTCCGCGGCGGCGCGTACCGCCACCGCCGGCGTACATCATCATTGGCTCCTGGGACCCATAGGGTGCAATGTTAACCAATGCAGAATTGCGCCGCGGTCTTCCACGGCCTACTGCGACGGAGTACAACGCCAGCGCAGTTACCTCATATCCCCTTGTCCCCCTTACAGGTCAGGCAGCCGCCATTTCAGGGGCCCACATGGCTTTATTTTTGACTGTGTCACACATACCTAGGCCTTGCCTAACCACTCATACAGGCAAATTTCCATTTATGAATATGTTCAGAGTAAGCTGTGTTTATGTACCTCAGAGTTGGTTGACTCTGTGCTCTCTGTACTCCTCCATAAGCACCATCCTTTGGGGCATGTGAGGAGATGGCAGCATCCTCCGGTTTTCAGACCACTGGTGGACCTATCGACAATGGAGGAAAGACATGTGATAATCACCTACAGGCTTGATCATGCCACAATCCTGGAACTGCGTGCCCAGTTGGATCCAGACCTGATGTCAGCTATCCACCATCCCACAGGAATACCCCCTCAAGTGCAGGTGCTGTCAGTACTCCATTTCCTAGCAAGTGGGTCTTTTCAAACAACAGTGGCCATAGCATCAGGGATGGCCCAGCCTATGTTTTCCAACATGTTGTCCAGAGTGTTGTCTGCCCTGCTGAAACACATGCGGAGCTACATCGTTTTCCCTCAGGTGGAGGATTTGCCTACAGTGAAAGGTGAATTCTATGCCCTGGGACATATCCCCAACATCATAGGTGCAATTGATGGGACACATGTGGCCTTGGTCCTCCCCGCAGGAGTGAACAGGTGTACTGAAACCGGAAGAGTTACCATTCGATGAATGTGCAGATGGTGTGTTTGGCAGACCAGTACATCTCCCATGTTAATGCAAAATTCCCTGGCTCAGTGCATGACGCTTACATCCTGCAGAATAGCAGCATCCCTTATGTGATGGGGCAACTCCAGAAGCACCGGGTGTGGCTATTAGGTGAGCACCTGGACCCAAATCAGTGGGAATAGTTGTCTGGGTCTGTGGATGTCCCTATGAATTAGTGTGTGTCTCACAATTGTCACTCGATATTTGCAGGTGACTCTGGCCACCCCAACCTGTTATGGCTACTTACCCCAGTGAGGAATCCCAGGACAAGGGCAGAGGAATGTTACAATGAGGCACATGGGCGAACTAGGAGGATTATTGAGCGGACATTCGGCCTCCTGAAAGCCAGGTTACGGTGCCTCTATCTGACAGGTGGCTCCCGGTACTACTCACCCAAGACGGTGTGCCAGATCATCGTGGCATGCTGTATGTTGCACAACCTGTGATTGAGACGTCAGGTGCCATTTCTGCTGGAGGATGAGCCTGGTGATGGACTTGTGGCAGCAGTGGAGCCTGTGGACAGTGTGGAAGAGGAGGCAGAGGAAGAAGATGTTGACAACAGAACAAACATTATCCTGCAATACTTCCAGTGACACACAGACAAGAGACTGTAAATCCTCTTCACGTTTCAATATACTTTAGGACATTGTACATGGCAGCCTCTTACAATCTGTCTATGGACATTGACTGTTCCCATTGGGTTTCCTTTTTTTCAGATCTGTGTACCCCATTCTGGCTTCTGCTATGTGTACTGCTGCCCAACAACTGTCATACATTGGTATGAGTAAATAAACATATACTTTGCAATGCTTTGCTAATGTTGTAGTATTAGATTTGTGAATCATCAGACTGACTCCAGATTGGTATTTGTTTCAAGGGTGTTTATTTAAGGTGCTAATAAATATAGGGGTATGTGCAAGGGGCTGGGCTGATGTTGGAGGAAGGTCCATGTTAGAATCCAGTCTCATGGCATCACAGGAGCCTTGTCCAAGGGGGCATAGGAAGGGGAGCAATGGAAGTTCAAGGTGGACAGGGGAACAGAGTGGGACACAAGGGTGACAATCAGATGAGTCTTATTTCTTGGCTGGGGTCTTGGCAATGTTCTCTGGCTTCTGCCTGGATTGCAGGGACCGCTTGCAGGGTGGTTCTCCTTCTGCAGGGGTGAGGTGCTGGTGGCCACTTGGTCCTGTGGCAGGGCCTCCTGTCCTCTAGCACCGGCAGAGGTGGAAGGCTGTTGTTCATCGGTTTGGCCAGTGTCAGGGGCCCTTTGTTGCGTCACTGCCTCCCTCATGGTCTTGTCCATATCAGCCGGCACCCCTGCTATGGTGACCAGGATGGTGTAGATTTTTGTGAGGTCATCCCTGATCCCCATTTAGTGTCCCTCCTGCAGCCGCTGGGTCTCCTGAAACTTGGCCAGTACCGTGCCCATGGTCTCCTGGGAATGGTGGTATGCTCCCATGATGTTTGAGAGAGCGTCGTGGAGGGTCGGTTCCCAGGGCCTGTCCTCCCCCAGTCACACAGCAGTCCTTCCAGCTTCCCTGTTATCCTGTGCCTCTGTCACCTGAACCGTGTGCCCACTGCTATTGACCCCAGGTCCTTGATCGTCCTGGGTTAGTGTGGTTGCCTGGGGTCCCTGTAGGGGTGGACATACTGCTGATTGATGTGTCCTGGGGACAGTGGCATGGGCCCGCTGGGTGGGTACTGTGGTGGTGTTTCCTGAGGGGGGGGCTCTGTGGTGGGCTGGAACTGGTGCAGGAGAACCAAATGTCCAGAGGTCCCAGATTAGCCAGGTTGGTCATCGTCATCCAGGCGTGCAGAGCTGCTGTCATCACAGTGGGCCTCTTTTGGGGGGGACTGCATGTAGCTGGCACCTCCTGTCTGGGTACGTTGGGTAGGGGTCCTGTTGGGATGCAAATGCATTGTTATTTTATCTGTGTGTGCCATCTTGTGCAATGGGTGTGTTTCCCTCATGGAATTGTGCTTTCCCTTTCGCTTTGGCCTTGTGTGCTTGCTGATTGTGTGGGCTGGGTGGGTCTCTCTACTGGGCATGCTGTGATGATTCGTATCCATGCAGGTCTATGATGGGGGTCCATGCATTGGTGTTGCATGCAGGGCTTGGTATTGGGGTATGTGAGTTGTGATGGTGGGGTGGATGTGAGGTGATGGAGTGATGGTAGTGAGGGTATGGGTGGTGGTAAGTGATGGCATGCAGGCAGGGTGGGGGGGATATAGTAGTAAAGATTTGCCTTACCAGATTCCAGTCCTCCTGCTCCTCCTGCGAGGCCCTCAGGATGCATGATCGCCAAGACTTGCTCCTCCCATGTTGTTAGTTGTAGGGGAGGAGGTGGGGGTCCACCACCAGTCCTCTGTACTGCTATCTGGTGTCTTGATACCATGAAACGCACCTTCCCCCATAGGTCGTTCCACCTCTTCCTTAACTCATCCCTGGTTCTTGAATGCTGTCCCATGGCGTTGACCCTGTCCACGACTTTCTACCATAGCTCCAACTTCCTAGCAACGGACGTCTGCTGCACCTGTGATCCGAATAGTTGTGGCTCTACCCGGATGTTTTCCTCCACTGTGACCCTTAGCTTCTCCTCAGAAAACCTGGGGTGTCTTTGAGGTGCCATGATGTGGTGTGAGTGACGTGTGTGTGATGATGTGTGGGGTGATATGTTGGGATGTATAATGTGATGTGTGTGGATGGTGTATGAGTGATGGTGTTCTGTGCCTCTTAGTGATTGTGTGTTCTTTGCTTGTCTCTCTGTGCTTGGTCTCTTTTTTTTGGTTGTAAAGGGTTGAGGCTTTTGTGGGTGTATGTTTTATAGTGGTGTGGGTGTGTGGGTGCGGTGTGTGTATGTGTGTCAAGTGTGTGGAGTTTGAATTGTCCAATGTAGTGGAGTTTTGTTTGAGTATGTGTACTTTGAGCGCAGCGGTGGGTACCGCCAATGGTTTTCTGCAGTTGAAAGACCGGCACGTTGATTCGTGGGTCGTGATACTGTGGGCATATTCCTGTTGGGGTGATGGTGTGGGTTTTTCTATCGCCAGTTTATCCCTGACCATTGGGCTGGCAGACTTGTGTGGGTGTCTGTATTGTGGCGTTATTCTCTGTGTGGGTCATAATACCTGTGGCGGATTATCACCACGGTCACAGTATGTTGGCGGCCGTCAGCGCAGCGGTAGGTGCCATTTACATCCAGGGTTGTAATGAGGGCCTAAGTGCCTCATTATGAGTTTGGTGGGCCGACCGTTGGCCCGCCAGACCCGTGGAGAGGAAACCACAGCGGAACTGCAGTCTCCCCTCCCCCGGCCAAATTACGAGGTTTCCACTGGGCTGACCAGAGGAAATCTCCATATTAGGAGGTTTCCATCAGTCAGCCCAGTGAAAAAAGTGCAGCAGCATTAGCCTCGGCTCCTCAGGGAGCCGAGTCCAATGTCATCACACAGAGGGTGCCTCCCAGGACCCTCAGAATGTCCACTGTCTGCTGTAGCAGACAGTGTGCATTCTGTGGGTGCTGTGCAAGGGGGGCCCTGCACTGCCCATGACCTGGTTGTGGGCTATGCAGGGCTCCCCTGTAGCACCCAGCACTGCCTTTCCAGCAGCCTTTTCATGGAGGGAGCCCTTCCATGAGAAGGCTGGCGGAAAGGGAAGTCATGATCAGCACAGCGGCGCTGAACTCAGTGCCCCTGTGGCTGACAATGAGTTCGACTACTGCCACCCTGTAGGGATCCATGATCCTGGCAGTGGAGGCGGTCCGCTGGAGGTCCAACCACAACGGTCTTAATCTGACAGTTGGCCCACCAGGTTTGCGGCAGTCCGACCACCACCACGGGTTCTGCCAAACTCCTAATGAGGCCCTAAGTCTAACACTTTTATTATACTGCAAATTTGTCAAAATACAATTGCTTTTGTTGTACATGTTGCACTATCATCAATTCTCATTTTGTATTTTCATGAAATGTGTATTGTATGTGTAGACTAAATCAATAGCATCTACATACAATTTACAGTGAAATATGTATGATTTGATAACAAAATAATGTGGATTTTTAATAATCAAATGAGAGAGTTCATTTCAGACATTGTTATTCATTATTTAATATATTTATAATTTGATAAATGTAAACATAATTTGACACGTCTAGGTTTCTCTGAAAATAAGTTAACCTATATGTTGGATGATAAATTAATAATGAGCCAACAGTTGCTTAGAGTCCTTTTCCAGACAACTGTCCCTGAGTGGATTTGAAATTTATCACCATCAGGTGGATAGGAAGATTAGTCCTGGCTCTCACATTAGGACATCACTTTTTGCAATTGTTGGTGGCAGTTCTTTGTGTTATCCTCAACCGAGCTAGATGAGCAAGCACTCCTAAGGACTAATAAAGCTTCCTAAATGCAAACAGGAGAGTGGTAACAGATGGTTCCATGGGCAACAGTGTCCCCCTTTCGCTAGAGCTGCCAGATTGAGATTGTTGTGAGATTAAGCTGGCAGCAGATTCTGCTTGAAAAACAAAAATCTGACTCTGTTGAAATGTAAACTTTGAACTCTAAGGTGAGTGCTGCAGCAGATTATATTGGCCTCCTGGATATCCTTCCTGGACCTCATGAGATTGTTCTGACCCCTTATGAGGTCAATTATTTTGCCCAGCTGATCTTCCTTCTGTGTAGCTGCACCCATGAGGTTTCTACCCATGGTGTTGACATTGTTGGCCACACCCTAAGTCTCTCTCCCCACAGCAGGTCCTGCCTCAGCCCTTCCCATACCACCTTGTGACCTTGACTGGGGGACCAAAAGTGGAGTGTGTCCTGGCTGCACAGTAGTTATTATGGCTGTGGTTGTTACATGAGCCCGGACAGGAGAAGCCAAAGTTGTTGGGGGTGTGGGGCAGCAGGGGGCCTTGTGGAGCAATGAAGTAGGTAATGGGGACAGGGTGGGACAGTGGGATGTGGTTGATCTTGTATCTTCAGAGAGTAGAAGAGGTGTAGGTGCTCATGACACATACCTGATGGACCAGGTTGGCCTTCAAAATTATCATCATTGGCAGGGATTCTGCACCCACGGAAGGCTTGTGATCTTCTTTATTGATGTTTATAATATCACCCTGCTTGTCAATTATGTTCGACCTATTGAGGAAATTGAGAGCAAAGACTGAAATTTTAAGTCACACAACAATTAACTATTGTGAGAAAGATTGATACGGACTGATATGACGGTATTTGGGGGTTCAGATGAGAAGACTTCCTATTGGGTGTGAAACTTGTAATCTAGGGTTGTTTGACTCTCCTTTCATATGCTCCATTGTGCTGTGTCTTATCAAAACTGTGAGGAGAACAATGCCTCAAAGACCTGGCTGTCTGTTTTAGTAAGGTTGAACAATCCTAGACTTCTTATGGAGGATAGCGTGGGCACACAGCACTCGTTGAAAGCAACATACAACCTGGAGACAATTTAAAATATGTAGATTCATGATTCTCTTTTTTTATAACCCAAAAACAGTGATATATTGTATTATCTATAAATCAATAATATGTTATTTTGTAGATTTAGGACTATTACCTAGATTTGTAGTGCCGATGTGGCACTACACCTCAGTTCTTACATACTGTCAATGATTGTATGCTTCATACAGACTGAAAGACAATCTCTGGGAATCACCGGGCAATGGTACCCATCCACTGATAATCTGTTAGTAAAGGTATGTTGTGCCACAATTGAGTGAGACTGCTGAACCATACTAGTCAGCATACACCGGCCATTTTTCAATTTCTATCTAAGTGAGTGAAGGATGTGTGTTTGTTTTTAGAATTAAAGTTATTAGCCGTTTCAAGGTCCAACTAAATCAACATTATGGGGGTCATTCTGACCCCGGCGGTCAAGGACCGCCGGGGCCGGGGTCGTCGGTAGCACCGCCAACAGGCTGGCGGTGCTCTGCCGGGCAATCTCACCGCTGCGGTACAGCCGCGGCCAGAAACGGAAAGTTGGCGGTGTACCGCCGACTTTCCGCTGCCCATGGGAACCTGCCATGGCGTGCTGCGCCGCCATGGGGATTCCGACCCCCTCACCGCCATCCTGTTCCTGGCGGTTCCGCCCGCCAGGAACAGGATGGCGGTGAGGGGTGTCATGGGGCCCCTGGGGGCCCCTGCAGTGCCCATGCCAATGGCATGGGCACTGCAGTGGCCCCCGTAAGAGGGCCCCACTTTGAATTTCAGTGTCTGCTCAGCAGACACTGAAATTCGCGACGGGTGCTACTGCACCCGTCGCACATCCTCCACTCCGCCGGCTCCATTCGGAGCCGGCATCCTCATGGAGGGGTGTTTCCCACTGGGCTGGCGGGCGGCCTTTTGGCGGTCGCCCGCCAGCCCAGTGGGAAACCCAGAATAACCGCGGCGGTCTTTTGACCGCGCAGCGGTATTCTGGCGGTTCCCTCCTTTCAAGGTCCAACTAAATCAACATTATGGGGGTCATTCTGACCCCGGCGGTCAAGGACCGCCGGGGCCGGGGTCGTCGGTAGCACCGCCAACAGGCTGGCGGTGCTCCGCCGGGCATTCTCACCGCTGCGGTACAGCCGCGGCCAGAAACGGAAAGTCGGCGGTGTACCGCCGACTTTCCGCTGCCCATGGGAATCTGCCATGGCGTGCTGCGCCGCCATGGGGATTCCGACCCCCTCACCGCCATCCTGTTCCTGGCGGTTCCACCCGCCAGGAACAGGATGGCGGTGAGGGGTGTCATGGGGCCCCTGAGGGCCCCTGCAGTGCCCATGCCAATGGCATGGGCACTGCAGGGGCCCCCGTAAGAGGGCCCCACTTTGAATTTCAGTGTCTGCTCAGCAGACACTGAAATTCGCGACGGGTGCTACTGCACCCGTCGCACATCCTCCACTCCGCCGGCTCCATTCGGAGCCGGCATCCTCATGGAGGGGTGTTTCCCACTGGGCTGGCGGGCGGCCTTTTGGCGGTCGCCCGCCAGCCCAGTGGGAAACCCAGAATAACCGCGGCGGTCTTTTGACCGCGCAGCGGTATTCTGGCGGTTCCCTCCAGGCGGGCGGCTCCCGCCGCCCGCCGGGGTCAGAATGACCCCCTATATGTGCTGGTAAAGTGCGTAAAAGTATTGTGTTATGTAATTGACAAAATGAGTCAGCTTCGCTATGGCTCCACTTTTATCATTCCTGCCTTTTACATATCATTTGACAAGTGTATTTGTTCAAAATACAAATAAACTCCCAAAACTGGAAGGTTTGTGCAGTGGTGACATGGATGCACCTATGTCGACTTGAAGTACAGGAAAATGTAAATACAATATTGTATCAGATCAAGAGAGATGGTATGTGTTAAATGAATATGATAAAAGTGGGTAGAACTTACATAGTTATATCATGAGATATGTTGTTGTTACATGTGGGGTAAGTTATCGTCAAAATGTAAGGCAGCACCTGTTTGATTGTGTTTCTGTTATGAGCTGTGTTAAGGCGAATCCAGAGTGAGTAAGTGGAAGATTTTGAATAATTGAGGACTGGGTGCAATGTAATTTATGCAGACATCATTCACATAATTTAAAGAATTCCATGTTACAATTTTTACACAACATTCCAAAAATTATGACATTATGGCATGTAACAAAATTATCTGTCGCTTGTGATAAAGAAATGTTTGCGCATTGCACAATAGGCTATAATGAACTTCTAATAATACACACAGATTCTCTGTCACTGATATGTTTTTGTGATTCTTAGATTTTCTAACCCTTTGGCAACATTATAGGCTCAATGCCAATTTACCAACTAGAGAGCAGAAACCTGGTGGAGTTCAGCCTAAAAAACACCTAAGAATTTTGAGGATTGTGTGGTCTGGTAACAATCAAGTCCTGTGTGACTCATGAATGGGTACAGAATCTCTTTTATCATGAATACATCTGCCCACACTAGGAATGTATTTAAATGATTTTATTTACCTACCCTAGTGCATACAATGTGTATAGTTGTAAATATAAAAATGAAAAAAGTGGCAATGAAAGCAATTAATGTACAAAATATTAGAGATAAATGCAATATTGTAACACTGTTAATGTTTCACATTTTTCTTGCATGAAAAAACGGAATCACGTCTTTTTCTCCAACCACTCTCTTCTTGCCTCTAGCTAAGTTGTCTTTCTAACCAAAGAAGTTTGCATGATTTTCAAAGGTGGCCTCTCAACTGCATACCTCAACTTGCACAATAATTGTGTTATTCAAGAATGAAAAACTTATTCTCTGAGTCCCTCTGCACCCGGCGAATTGCTGAGTTCCCCAAGCTGCAGATAAACTAAGGCTGGCTTTGAGGAGCCTGTCTCTGGCCTTGACAAAAGATGTTTACTGCACTGCTCTGAATGCATCAATTCTCCAAGAAACTGCTGATTTTCTTCTCTGCCTAATACTTGTCTCTACTCAGTTTAAATACATTTTTGTTACTTTAAAAAAGAAAACAGGCCTCTTAATAAATTATTTCAAATGCAAGAAATAATATATTAATCTTCTTGCCTTTTCATACAATACTGTTATGTAATATAAAGATGAATAATTGTTGCACTATCAAACTATATTACAGCTGTTAGAAATGAGGTCTTTGGTTGTCAGTCAGGTTGCCCCCTTTCCAAGCAAGGACCCTCGCTCAAATCAGGGGAAAGGAGAAATACACCCAGTTAACCCCTGCTCACTCCCTTGGTAGCTTGGCACGAGCATAAAAGGTGAGGCGGCGTTGGTTGTGAGGAGTCGGTCCCATGGCAACTCAGGCAAAGTCCAGTGAAGTTACAATGTAGCAGGGTGACCTCACAGGGTCGCGATCATGTCACAGGTACACAGGCGGTGCAACGAAATCTGGTGTCATGAACGCCAAGGGTGCGACAACTCCAACACACAAGTTCAGGTAGACATCAGCAGCTGCAACAACATTGGGCCTACGTTGATGGTGGGGACATTGTACCTCGACGAGGCCCACGGATCCAGGTGTAGGCGGCATTGCAGGCTTTGTGCAGTGGCGTACTTAGCGAAGTGGCACAGAGTCGTTCGGCGTAGTTTCATAGGATTTTCATCTGAAATTCATTTACAGGGGCCCAGGAACTAGAATGGCACCCTCTGGCAAGCTAGAGTCCACAGCAGTTAGATTCAAAGACTGGTTGGTAAAGCCTTTGCTGTCCCTGAGGCTTGAAAAAAACAGGAGGCAAGCTTGGACCAAGCCCTTGGAGATACCTCTCAGGCAGGAATGCACAACAAAGTCCAGTGTTTGTCCCCTTTCACAGGAAGAAGCAGTAGCTGCAGGATAGTCCAACAAAGCACAGTCACAGGCAGGGCAGCACTTCTCCTCAGCATTCCAGCTCTTCTCCTGGCAGAGGTTCCTCCTGAATCCTTCAAGTAATCTAATGTTTGGGGTTTTGGGTACAATATTTATACCCCTTTCTGCCTTTGAAGTTGCCCAACTGCAAATAAAACTCTCTGTTGTTGACAGGATCCTTCCTTGCCCAAGCCCCACTCCAGACACACTCAAGGGGATTGGCAACTGCTTTGTGTGACAGCAGGCTCAGCCCTTTCAGGTATAGGTGGCCTTCCCTCCCTCCAGCCTAGCCGAGTTGGCCCATCAGGATATGCAGCTCACACCCCAGCATCCTTTGTGTCACTTTCTAGTTGAGATGCACAAACACCCACTGTCAGTCCGACCCAGACAAGGAATCCACAAACAGGCAGAGTCACGGAATAGCTTATGCAAGAAAATGCGTACTTTCTAAAAATGTCATTTTCAAACTAAGAATCTAAAAAACAACTTCACTAAAAGATGTATTTTTAAATTGTGAGTTCAGAGACCCCAAACTCCACATTTCCATCTGCTCTCAAATGGAAACTGAACTTTAAGGATATTTAAAGGCAGCCCCCATGTTAACCTACAAGAGAGATAGGCTTTGCAACAGTGAAAACTGCATTTGGCAGTATTTCACTGTCAGGAAATATAAGACACATCAGTATATGTCCCACCTTTAACATACACTGCACCCTGCCCATGGGGCTACTTAGGGCCCAACTTAGGGGTGTCTTACATGTGTAAAAAGGGAGGGTTTGGGCCTGGCAAGTGTGTACACTTGTCAGGCCAAATTGGCAGTTTAAAAACTGCACACACAGACACTGCAGTGGCAGGTCTGAACCATGTTTATAGGGCTACTCATGTAGGTGGCACAATCAGTGCTGCAGGCCCAATAGTAGCATTTGATTTATTGGCCCTAGGCACCTCTAGTGCACTTTATTAGGGACTTATTGGTAAATCAAAAATGGCAATTATGAAAAAGCCAAATACCCATACAATTTCACATAGGGAGCACTTACACTTTAGCACTGGTCAGCAGTGGTAAAGTACCCAGAGTAGCAAAAACAGAGTCCAGCACTCAGCAGCAACCTGGGAAGTAGAGGCAAAAGGTTAAGGGAGACCACACCAAGGATGCCAGGACTTTTTACCACTGCTAACCAGTGCTAAAGTGCAAGTGCTCCTTTACAAACTGTGTATGTAATTGGCATATCTGATTTACTAGTAAGTCCCTAGTAAAGTGGAGGTGCCAGGGCCTGTAAATCAAATGCTACTGGTGGGCTTGCAGCACTGGTTGTGCCAGTCACATAAGTAGCTCTGTAATCATGTCTCAGACCTGCACTGCAGTGTCTGTGTGTGCAGTTTTAACTGTAAATTCGACTTGGCAAGTGCACCCACTTGCCAGGCCTAGACCTTCCCTTTTCTTACATGTCAGACACCCCTAAGGTAGGCCATAGGCAGCCCCAAGGGCAGGGTGCAGTGTATAGTTAAGGTAGGAAATATAGGTCCTCATTACAACCCTGGCGGTAAATTCTACTTACCGCCGATCCGACGGCCACCAACATACCGTGACCGTGGCGGAAATCCGCTACGGGTATTATGACCCACACAGAAAAACCTGCCACTATACAGACACCCACACAAGTCCGCCACACCAATGGTCAGTGATAAACTGGTAATAGCAAAACCCACACCGTCACACTAACAGGAATACTCCCACAGTACCATGATCCATGAATCACCTCGGCGGTCTTTCAACCGCGGTAAATTACTGGCTGTACACACCGCTGCGCTCAAAATACACTCATACTTACAAAGCACAACCACATTGGACAATTCAAAATGTACACACCTGACACTCATACACACACCACACCTACACACTCACACCACTATAAAACACACACCCACATTACCCACAACCCCTTTCAGCTAACAACTTTGAAGAAGCAGAGAGAGAGAAAAGCAAAGGCCACACCATCATCCAGAGGCACAGAACACCATCACACATACACCATCCACGCACCTCACAGCACACACCCCAACACATCACCCCACACATTACCTCACACATCACTCACACCACATCATGGCACCTCAAAGACACCCCAGGTTTTCTGCGGAGGAACTCAGGGTCATGTGGAGGAAATCATCTGGGTAGAGCCACAGCTATTCGGATCACAGGTGCTGCAGACCTCCATTGCTAGGAAGATGGAGCTGTAGCGGCGAATCGTGGACAGGGTCAATGCAGTGGGACAAGGGATGACATCAGGAAGAGGAGGAACGACCTACGGGGTAAGGTACGTTCTGTGGTATCAAGATACCAGGTAGCCGTACAGAGGACTGGCGGTGGACCCCCACCTCCTCCCCCGAACTAGCAACATGGGAAGAGCAGGTCTTGGCGATTATGCATCCTGAGGGCCTCGCAGGAGTAGCAGGAGGACTGGACTCTGGTAAGGTAACTCTTCACTACTATATCCCCCACCCTACCTGCATGCCATCAATAACTCCTACCCTCACCCCCATCACTCCACCAACTCACACATACCCCATTATCACAACCCACCCATCCCAATACCAAGCCCTGCATGTAACACCAATGCATGGACCCCCATCACAGACCTGCATGGACACCCATCACCACAGCATGCCCAGTAGAGAGACTCACCCAACCCACAAAATCATCAATCACACAAGCTCAAGACGACAGTGCAAGCACATTAATACAGGGGAACACACCCATTACACAAGATGGCACACACAGATAAAATAACAATGCATTTACATCCCAATAGGACTCCTACCCAACGTCACTGGACAGGAGGTGCCAGCCATATCCAGTCCCCCCCCATAGAAGAGGCCCACAGTGATGACAGTAGCTCTGCACGCCTGGATCAGGATGACCAGCCTGGCCCATTTGGGACCTCTGGGCAGTCTGGTCCCCTGCCAAAGTCCCAAACTACCACAGAACCTCCCCCTCAGGAAACACCACCACAGCACCCACCCAGCAGGCCCATGCCACTGTCCCCAGGACACGTCAATCAGCAGTGTGTCCACCACTACAGGGACCCCAGGAAAACCCACTAACCCAGGACGATCAGGGACCTGGGGTCAGTGGCAGTGGGCACACGGTTCAGGGAACAGAGGCACAGGACAACAGGGAAGCTAGGAGGACGGCTGTGCAACAGGGGGAGGACAGGCCCAGGGAACCGACCCGCCACAAGGCACTGACCAACATCATGGGAGCATACCACCATTCCCAGGAGACCATGGGCACGGTACTGGCCAAGTTTCAGGAGACCCAACGGCTGCAGGAGGGACACTACATGGGGATCAGGGAGGATCACACCAATATATACACCATCCTAGTCACCATAGCAGGGGTGCTTGCTGACATAGGCAAGATCATGAGGGAGGCAGTGGCACAACAAAGGGCCCCTGACACTAGCCAAACCGAGGAACAGCCTTCCACCTCCGCCGGCGTTAGTGGACAAGAGGCACCGCCACAGGAACAACAGGCCACCAGCACCCCACCCCCTGCAGAAGAAGAACCACCCCACAAACAATCCCTGCATCCAGGCAGAAGACAGAGAACATTGCCAAGACCCCCGCCAGGAACTAAGGCCCATATTTATACTTTTTTAGCGCCGCATTTGTGCCGCTTTTTGACGCAAAAGCAGCACAAACTTACAAAATACAATCGGATTTTGTCAGTTTGCGTCGATTTTGCATCAGAAAATGACGCAAATGTGGCGCTAAAAAAGTATAAATATGGGCCTAAGACTCTCCTGATTGTCACCCTTCTGTCCCACTATGTCATCCTGTCCCAATTGAACAGCCATTACTCTCCTTCCTATGCTCCATTGGACAATGCACCTGTGAAACCAAGAGACTGGACTCTACTATGGACTTTCCCCCACCATCACCCCAGCCCCTTGCACATACACCTATACTCATTAGCCCCTAAATAAACACCCTTTTAAGCACAAACCAATCTGGAGTCAGTCTGATCTTTCACAAATGTATAATGACAACATTAGTAACAAATAGCAATGTAAATGTTCATTTACTCATACCAATGTATGACAGTTGTTGGCCAGCAGTACATATAGCAGAAGGCAGAATGGGGTACCCAGATCTGAAAAATGGAAATTCAAAGTGAACAGTCAGTGGCCATAGACAGAGGTTAAGAGGCTGACTTGTCCAATGACCTACAGTATTCTGAAATGTGAGGAGGAGTTACAGTCTCCTACCTGTGTGTCAGTGGAAGTACTGCATGATGATGTTCCTTCTGTTGTCAATATCTTCTTCCTCTGTCTCCTCTTCCTCACTGTCTACAGGCTCCACTGCTGCCACAAGACCATCGCCAGGCTCATCGCCCTGCAGAAAAGGCACCTGGCGTCTCAATGCCAGGTTGTGCAACATGCAGCATGCCACGATTATCTGGCACACCTTCTTCGGTGAGTAGTGTAGAGAGGCACCGGAATCTGGCCTTCAGGAGGTCGAACGTCCTCTCAATAATACGCCTAGTTCACCCATGTGCCTCATTGTAGCTGTCCTCTGCCCTTGTCCTGGCATTCCTTACTGGGGTCAGTAGCCATGAAAGGTTGGTTTAACCAGAGTCACCTGAAAATGTCAAGGGATACCTGTTAGACACACACTAACCCTTATGGACTATCCCATACCCAGACATCTACTCATACTGTGTGGGGACCTTGGGCTCACCTATTAGCCACACCCGGTGCCTCTGGAGTTGGCCATCACATAAGGGATACTGCTATTTCTCAAAATGTAGGTGTCATGCACAGAGCCAGGATACTTGGCACTCACATGGGAGATGTACTGGTCCGCCAAACACACCATTTTCACAGTCAATGAATGGTAGCTTTTTCGATTTCTGTACACTTTTTCATTTCTGCGGGGGGGACAAATGCCACATGGGTCCCATCAATGGCACCAATGATGTTGGGGATATGTCCCAGTGCATAAAAGTCAGCCTTCACTGTGGGCAAATCCTCCACCTGGGGGAACACGATGGAGCTGTGCATGTGTTTCAGCAGGGCAGACAACACTCTGGTCAACACGTTAGAAAACATTGGCTGGGACATCCCTGATGCCATGGCCACTGTTGTGTGAAAGGAGCCACTCGCCAGGAAATGGAGCACTGACAGGACCTGCACTAGAGGGGGATACCTGTGGGTTGGCAGATAGCAGACATCAGGTCTGGCTCCAATTGGGCACACAAGTCTTGGATTGTGGCACGATAAAGTCTGTATATGATTATGATGTGTCTGTCTTCCATTGTCGGCAGGTCCACCAGGGGTCTGTACACCGGAGGATGCCGCCATCTCATCATCTGCCCCAGCGGTTGTAGCCTATGGAGGAAAATGGTGAGCAGAGGTAATTTACCACATAGGTTGCACAAGTGTGTCTGCAGTATTGTTAGTAAATCTGTATCTGACGTAGTTAGTCTGTATATGTGCCCAAATGTGCTGTGACACAGTTAGGTGCCATGCCATGTGTCCCCTTGAAATGGCGGCTGCCTGACTTGTGAGGGTGGACAAGGGGAAATGAGGTAACTGCACTGGTGTTGTGCTGCGTCGCAGTAGGCGGTCGAAGACCGGCGCACAACTCAGCATTGGTTATCATTGGGCCCTATGGGTTAGAGGAGCCAATTGCCATGTACTCCAGCGGTGACGGTACGCACCACTGCGGACGTGACCAGCATTTTCCATCTTTTCACACACTTGATACCTAACCTTCAACAGGAAAGGACCTACACCGCAAGTGCTGCTCTAACCTCAGTCTGGAAGCGACAATGGCTCAAGTTTCTGGGGAAAGGGCCTCTGCCTTCACCGCAGAGGAGTTGGACAAACTTGTGGATGGTTTCCTCCCCCAGTACCTGCTACTCTACGGTCCTCCAGACAAACAGGTGAGTACACTGTGAGCATGATGCGTGGGCAATGTCTGTTTGGAGTGGTGTGGATGGAAGTCACATGTTGTGGGGGCTGAGGGCTGCATGTGAGGATGGTCAGTGTATGTGCATCATGGTGTGGTTGGGAACTGATGGGCAAGGAGTCTGACGGTCCAGACGGGTGAGTAATTTCCTTTCCTCCTGTACCTTTCCTCTAGGTCAGAGCCCACCAGAAGAAGTGTATTTAGCGTGCCATCGCCAAGGAAGTGCGGACCCTGGGGGTCTATCGCAGACGGCGCATCCACTGCTGCAAGAGATGGGAGGACCTGCGCCACTGGAGCAAGAAGACGACGAAGGCCCAGCTGGGGCTGGCCTCCCAACATGGAAGGGGTGACCGCCGCACCATGACTCCCCTGATGTTCCACATCCTGGTGGTGGCCTGTCCGGAGTTGGGTGGGCGCTTGAGGGCATCACAGCAGCCATAAGGGGGTAAGTACAGTGTCATACAGCTGATTCTGCACGGTTTAGGAGGTATCTGGGTGGGCGATGTGGGCTGTGGGTGCCCCTAGGCCAGGGCGAACATGGCAGTGTAGGTCCCTTGTTCGTCAGGCTCTGAAGCACTCCAAGCCTAATAGTGTTAGTGGGCATCTACTATTGGGCAGGGTCCTGTGGGTTTCAGGTGTCCATAGCATTAGGCATTGTACCCCATGGGCTGGTGACTTTCTTAGTAACTGGTAGTGCATGGCCTAGTGCATAGGGCTGCTCGCTGTGTGTTATGTCCGCCAACGGTAGTGGTGTTGCTGGCATTAACCATGTGTGTCCTCTGTCTTTCCCGCCCTTCTTGTTTTGTCAACTTGTCCTTGTGTGCATTAGCGTCATCTGGCGGAGGAGGAAGGGCACTAGCGATGGAGGGAGCTTCATCCCACATGGCCCAGGAGGGTGAATCCACTGAGGGTGAAGGCACCAGTGAGACGGAGGGCGAGGGGAGCTCCTTGACAGGGACAGGAGGGGATACCAGCGACAGCGACTCCTCCTCTGATGGAATCTCCCTGGTGGTGGCGGACACCTCTGTGCCCACCCCAACAACAGGTACAGCCGCCACCCCCCCACCAGCACAGCCCTCCCAGCAGCCCCTCAGCATGTTGCTGTGCCTGCTCACCCAGGAGGGTGGGCATCTCCGTCACCCCCAGGCACCTCAGGCCCTGCCCCAGTCAGCCCTGCTGCCCTCAGTGAGGAGGCTATTGACCTCCTGACATCCCTCACAGTTTGGCAGTCAACCATTCTGAATGCCATCCACAGTGTCAAGAGGCATTCGCAGCAAAACAATGCATACCTGGAGGGCATTCATTCGGGCGTGGCGGCCCAACAGAGAGCATTTCAGGCTCTGGCCTCAGCACTGATGGCAGCCATTGTCCCTGTGTCCAGCCTCCCTCCTCCAACTTCTACTACCCAGACCCAATCCCCTCTACCTCAGCCTATCCCAAGTACTCTATCAGACCAGCTTTCACACACATCAACACACAAAAGTGGCTCAGGAAAGCATAAGCACCACACATCCCACAGGCAGTCACACAAGCACCACACCCAGGCACACATACCAACATCCACTTCCTCCACTGTGTCCCCCTCCTCAACGTCCTCCACCTCCCTCCCAGTCTTGTCTCCACTCACACCTACATGCACTACATCATCAGCCACTGCCTCCATCACCAGCACGCCCATCACAACACACTGCTCACGTGCAATCACCACCCCCACTACCATTCACAACTCCCCCTTGTACACAAACGCAGGCACACAACCCACTCAACAGCCATCCACCAGCCTCCATGCACCTTCACCCAAACTCAGCAGACGTACACCTCCACAACCACTACCTCTTCCTCCACTCCCACACCCTCTCCATCTTCCCATCCCGGTGTGTCTAAAAAACTTTTCCTAGTTAACATTAACCTCTTCCCTACACCTCCCCCTCCCCATCCTTCCCCTAGGACCAGGATGTCTAGATCCCAGCCCAGCACCTCAGCCACCAAATCTGCATCCGCTGTGTTCCCTGCAAGTCCGGGAAGCTTGAAGGGGGCACCCGTCAGAGCTGCCCATGTGCCACCTACAGACATGAAGGATAACCCTATTTTGCCACCTGCATAGGTCAAAAAGGGCCAGGCTTCCAACAGGGGAAAGTCACACCACCCAACCAGCAAGGCCTCACCCAAACACAGAGAGGACAGTGCCAAGGACCCTGCAGCGACTGCCAAGGCGGGGAAGGGCCACAAGACAAAGGGCAAGTCACCTCAGGGCACGATGCCTCCTGGTGAGGAGCTGGTGACCACCATTTCATCAGGGATGGCAGCGACCTGCACCATAGTCACCTCCACCGCTCCGACCGTCACCTGCACCGCCACTTGCACCGCCGCTGCCACAACGTCAGGCTGCAGCATCCTCCCTAAGGATCAGCCATCCGAGGCTGCCGGAGACGGTATGGAGTCTCTATCCACCACAACAGACACTTGCACCACGGCCAGCACTGGCAGCATCCCCGCCGCACCCACCGCCATCTGCACCATCTGCACCGCCACGTGCCCAGCCGATACCACTCTGTCAGATGTCAGAAGCATCCCCAGTGGGCAGCCGTCCGAGTCAGCAGGTGAGGTCCTGGACCCTGGACAAACTACTTGAGGAACCATCTCCAGCACTGGCACGACCAGCAATTGGCAGCCTAAGGCGCCGCAGGATGGAGTGTGGCTCTGCCTCCATGGAGTATCATGCTACCTGTTCCAGGTACATCACGTGGCTCAGACACCCAGGTGAGAGGATGTGGACTGCCACACCCCAGGTGCAGCATCACTGGGCACAGAGCCCCCTCCAGAATCAGTGGAGAAATGCATATACTCACCCTGTCCTTGGCAGGATGAAGCACACTGGGCACAAGGCCCCCTCCAGAACCAGTGGAGAAATGCATCCACTCACCCAGTCCTTGGCAGGATGAAGCACACTGGGCACAAGGCCCCCTCCAGAACCCTTGGAGAAATGCATCCACTCACCCAGTCCTTGGCAGGATGAAGCATACTGGGCACAAGGCCCCCTCCAGAACCAGTGGATGAAGGCATCCACTAGAGAGACTGTGGCTTTGCACTCCCTAGGGCCAAGCAGTGGGCAAACCCCCCACTTGAGAGACTTGAGAGACTGTGGCTTTGCACTCCCCAGGACCAAGCAGTGCGCAAACCCCCCACTTTTGAGACTTGAGAGACTGTGGCTTTGCACTCCCCAGGACCAAGTAGTGGGCAAACCCCCCACTTGGGAGACTTGAGAGACTGTAGCTTTGCACTCCCCAGGACCAAGCAGTGGTCAAACCACCCACTTGAGAGACTGTGGCTTTGCACTCCCCAGGACCAGGCAGTGGGCATGGAGCCCCCTCGAGGAGCAGTGGCGTAGTGCCATCTTCCGGCTGAGGTGCCCCCTCCCCTTCCCCCTGAGGTGCCTGTTTTTTTTTACATGATGCCCCTGCAGTGTTCTCTCCATTTGGAGGCAGGTATCATGTGTGGGCTTCACCCATGCTTTTTGGGGCCACTGGTCCATGAACATTTACAAGGGACAGTGTACGGGCTTGTGTACTTGATGTAAATATTTGTGTCTACTGATTATTTGCTTTTCGCTTGATATATCTGATTGTTCCAATATAACACTAGTTAGACTCATTTCCTTTGGTCCTTGTGTTCTTCCAGGGGGCGAGAGGGTGTATCTGTGATGTTGTTGGACCTGTTTGTGTGTATGGTGTTGTGGGTGGGGGGCGGGGTGTTGCGTGCCGCGTGTGTGTCACTCTCTTTTCCCTCCTCCCCTCCCCTGTGTGCTAGGTGCAGTACTCACTGTCGTCGACGACGACGACGACTTCTTTCTACTTTGTGGTGTATTAGTAGAGACACCAACATGGGTAGGATATGCGATTCGGGCTCCATGGCATCCTGGTTCTTCATGGAGTGTCGAGAGGTGAGTGGCTCCCCTTCGTTGTTCAGTTTCCGCTGTGCTTTTGATGACGTTAGTACCGTCCCGGAAAAGCTGGCGGATTGGTGCCTTGTAAGGGGGTGGGTGATACAATGTCTTCCGCCTGTCTGTTGGTGGTGACCGCCACGGTGTTTGTTGCTACTGCCGTGGCGGTCGGAATGTTAAAGTGGCTGTCTATGTTGGTGGTTTCAGCCATGGTCCTGATCCCATTTGTTTTTCCTCCGGCCTGTTGGCAGTATTACCGCTGCTTTAACACCGACCGCTAGGTTTGTAATGAGGACCATAGTAATGTGTTTTATATGTCCTGACAGTGAAATATTGCTAAATTAGTTTTTCACTGTTGCAAGGCCTGTCCCTCTCATAGGTTACCATGGGGGCTACCTTTAAATCTGATTAAAGTGTAGATTCCCTTTGGAAGTGGATGGTCATGTGGAGTTTGGGGTCTCTGAGCTCACAATTTAAAAATACATATTTTAGTAAAGTTGCTTTTAAGATTGTGTGTTTGAAAATGCCACTTTTAGAAAGCGAGCATTTTCTTGCTTATACCATTTCTGTGACTCTGCCTGTTTGTGGATTCCCTGTCTGGGTCAGTTTTACTGTTGGGCTGGTTGCACGTCACACTAGACAGTGGCACAAAGGGAGCTGGGGTGTAGCCAGCATATCCTGATGAGCCATCTGTGCTAGGAGGGAGGAGAGGAGTGGTCACTTACACCTGAAAGGGCTGTGCCTGTCCTCACACAATGCTGTTCCCAAACCCCTAGTGAGTGTTTGGAGCCTGGCCTGGACACGGCAGGATTTCACATTCAAAAGAGACTTTACTTTGAAGTAGGCCTACTTCAAAGGAGAAATTGGGTATAAGAAGGGCACCCAAAACCACAGACTTTGGAAAAACTTCTGGAAACAAAAAGAACATCTGCCTGGAGAAGAGCTGAAGAGCTGTGGAAGAAGAGCTGCCCTGCCTGCGACTGCTTTGTGGAGCTATTTCTGCAGTTGCTGCTTCTGACAGAGTAAGAGGGCCAAGACTGAACTTTGTGTGCCTTCCATCTTGAGAAGAAATCTCCAAGGGCTTGATTTAGAGCTTGCCTCCTGTAGTTTGAAGTCTCAGGGACAGCAAAGACTTCTCTCTGCCAGCACCTGTAGACTCTGCAGAGACTCCTACTCTGCTCTGTGGTGCCCATCCAGTTCCTGGGACCCTGATAGGAGAAGCTGGCAGCCTAAAGACAAGGAAATCCACGCACAGAGCGCAGTGCGGGAAAAAGATTGATGCGACTCCAATCTGAGGCTGAAGAAATGATGCACCGCTGGCTCCTCAGCTGGGAATCAACGCTCGCAGGAAATGTGACCGAAGAATCGACGCATGGAGCAGGAGAAACTACGCGCAGCATCGATGACAGAGGCTGGGAGAACACAACCCGCGCTGTGGGGTTTTCGGATCATCGTGCGGCTGGATTTCAGACTCAAGTACTGCTGGGCGTGGAAAAACAATGCAAGGCCTGCCCGGACCCGAGAGTGCTGACCGGATCGACGCATCGCTCTCCTGCGGAGAGAAGAAACAACGTACCCCAACCCACCGAAAGGAAAAACAACACAAGGTCCTGCTCGCGAGGGGAATCAATGCATCGCAAGCCCTTTTTGACACGCACTCGAATGTGTGGGGTTCTTTTTGATGCACCGAAGGTACTTTTGCACGCTGACAGCATTAGTGTGTGTTTAAAACTACTTAAAGACTCTTTTTTTGCATTTTTATTAATAACTTGACTTGTGTATGGTGGATTTTTGTTGTTTTGGTCTTGTTTTGTTTAGATAAATATTTCCTATTTTTCTAAACCTGTGTTGTGTCATTTTGTAGTGCTTTCATTAAGTTACTGTGTGTGTTGGTACAAATACTTTACACGTAGCACTCTGAAGTTAAGCCTACCGCTCTGCCAAGCTACCAAGGGGGTAAGCAGGGGTTAGCTGAGGGTGATTTCCTTTTACCCTGACTAGAGTGAGGGTCCTTGCTTGAACAGGGGGTAACCTGACTGTCAACCAAAGACCCCATTTCTGACATATATACATATATATATATGTAAACAATATGAAAAAAGTAACATGTTTAGAACTTGAATATTTGGAATATGTGCAATACAATGGAGATATACATGAGCTAAAAACATAAATATCATTTCATCATGTGTTTATGAATTCTCCCATAAGACAAACTCTAAATTAGGCTTTAAGTTCAAAGTATTATCAGCAAGACCCCTTGACAGCAATGAAAGATGGAACTAAAGTCCGATTTGATAAATTGACACAAATGGTAGCACTTTATGAAAAAACTACTGCCAAAGAAAAATGAAGGGCCATATTTACAAAAGTCTTGGAATGCCCTTGTGTCATACAAGGTGAGACAAGGCAATGCAACCCATTAACTGTGATTTACTAACCCACACAAAGCCATCTTCCATGGCTCTGTGTGGATTAGTAAATCCAAGGTAACATAAGGCAGCACATTTCACTCCCTTGTGTTACCTTGCAGCGGGAGATGTTCCATGGGTTGATTGTGGCCATTCCCATGCATTTACCCGTGGATTTTGGCAAATTCTTAGACTTACAAACAGTAAGGAATGAATCAACCTTGTACGGCTCCCAAATCCATGCGTAATGAGGAGAAACAGCTTTATTTCTCTTTGTTACTTCCTTTTTCTATGTGTGATGTATTCCGCATTACACATAGAAAAAGGAAAGTGCCTTAATGGATTGGTTGTGTGCAGAAAGGTGCCCCTTCATGTACAAAAACAATTCTGCTCATAATGCAGGCACACTTGCATAATGGTGGAAGGGTACCTGCATTGGCCCTAGGTAGCACACAGTGTGCCAGCACAAGGAGGCAGAAGAAATTGTCCATGTCTTTTACAATATGGCTCATTTCTGATGTCTCCCTTTCATACAATTAAGTACAGCACATTACCTTGCCACCATGCATTTTGTGTAATGTTACTAAATCTGCCCCTAAAACCTTTCTTACAGAACCTCAAAGATCATATTCAAATGTACCAAACAAGTGGCCTTGTTCATTATTGCACCTCAAATGTGCTAAAACAGTTTGCAAAAAACTGGCTGCAATTTAAGACCAGTGTAAGAGGCTAGCCTGGCTAATAGTGGGCACCTTGTGGTACTTACACCTTGTGCCAGGTCCAGTTATCCCTTATTAGTAGATTAGCAGTGTTCTAGCAGTTGAGGCTGATAGAGGTAGCTATAGCAGAGCAGCTTAGGCTGAACTAGGAGACATGCAAAGCTCCTACCATACCACTTATATCACTTAGCACTATATCATAAGAAACACAATACTCAGAGTTACTAAAAATAAAGGTGCTTTATTTTAGAGACAATGGGGGTCATTACAACCCTGGCGGTAAAAGACCGCCAGGGCTGTAATGACAGAAGCACCGCCAACAGGCTGGCGGTGCTTCCCAGGACATTACGACCGCAGCAGAAGCGCCGCGGTCGCACCACCGGGGCCGGCGGTTTCCCACCACAATGGCCCCGGCGGTAGAAATTGGGAGAGTGGTCACTCCCCTTTCCTTTGTCTAGTTTCGCACCAGGGCAGGGCTGGGGGGATCCCTGAACCGGTGTAGACTGGCTTATGCAAGGAGGGCACCATCTGTGCCCTTCAAAGCATTTCCAGAGGCCAGGAGCTGCTACTCCTCTAAGGCCCTTCACACCTATTTCCAAAGGGAGGGGGTGTAACACCCTCTCTCAGAGGAAATCCTTTGTTCTGCCTTCCTGGGACTGGGCTGCCCAGGTCCCGGGGGGGGGGCAGAAACCTGGCTGAGGGTTGGCAGCAGCGGTAGCTGCAGAGAAAACCCCAGAAAGTTAGTTTGGCAGTACCTGGGCTCTATGCTGGAGCCCCGGGGATGCATGGAATTGTCCCCCCAATACCAGAATGGTATTTGGGTGACAATTCCATGATCCTAGACATGTTACATGGCCATGTTCGGAGTTACCATGGTGACGCTACATATAGGTATTGACCTATATGTAGTGCACATGTGTAGTGGTGTTCCTGCACTCACAAAGTCCGGGAAATTGCCCTGAACAATGTGGGGGCACCTTGGCTAGTGCAAGGGTGCCCTCACACTAAGTAACTTTGCACCTAACCTTCACCAAGTGAGGGTTTGACATATAGGTTACTTAAGTGCAGTGTAAAATGGCTGTGAAATAACGTGGACGTTATTTCACTCAGGCTGCAGTGGCAGTCCTGTGTAAGATTTGTCTGAGCTCCCTATGGGTGGCAAAAGAAATGCTGCAGCCCATAGGGATATCCTGGAACCCCAATACCCTGGGTACCTAGGTACCATATACTAGGGGATTGTAAGGGTGTTCCATTGTGCCAATCAGAATTGGTAAAATTAGTCACTAGCCTGCAGTGACAATTTTAAAAGCAGAGAGAGCATAAACACTGAGGTTCTGGTTAGCAGAGTCTCAGTGATACAGTTAGGCACCACACAGGGAACACATACAGGGCACACTTTATGAGCACTGGGGTCCTGGCTAGCAGGATCCCAGTGATACAGGCAAAACACACTGACATATAGGGTTTCCATTATGAGAACTGGGGTCCTGGCCAGCAGGATCCCAGTGACACAGTAAAAACACACTGACTCACACTCACAAAAAGGCCAAAAGTGGGGGTACCATGCTAGAAAGAGACTACTTTTTCACAGTTACAATATAGAACTGTGTGGATAGCATGGCATTTCCAGAAACTGAACAAACATTAAACCATGATCGGCACTCCTGTCCTAGAGTTTAGCTTCAAGTAAGTTAAAATCTGGGAGGCAGTCAGATCTATGATATGGGAGTCATGGTGTGATGAATTTGCAGGTATCTGAATAACTGGGGCTTGGCATGTCGAAATCAGACTGGAATTCTGTTAATATGCTAAGCCTATCTGGGACACTATACCCAAGTTTAGAAATTCTGGTGTTGTCCTACCCATCGAAGCTCTGTAGGGTATGAACATGGCTTAGGATAACACACATCAGTGGTGTAACAAAACATGAGGTGGCCTCCCCTGCAAAGTACATGGTGCCCCCCTTCAACTCAGTCAGGAGCACTCAGGACAGGGCACTGTCCTGAGGGGGCTTCCCTGCACCATGGGGGCTGCAGAGGCATTTGTTACACAACTGGTGCAGATGCACAAATGGTCTCATTTGTCATTCTGTCTCATTAACTCACGGTCCATAGGGCTTCATGCCACAGTCCCAGCACTTTGGTAGTGATAAACTGGTTGATCAGGGTTACGCTAGCTGATTCACCATGCACCAAAAAATTGGCACTGTGATAGGGAAACCCTCTTCAAGATAAAAGTAAAAGATTCTACCCCACAGTTGGCATGTGTGATTTCTTTTGGAAGCAAGGGTAATTATCCAAGAATTGTGTAAAAGAATTTGCACCCTTGAAACAAACACTGGTGACTTCCACATGTCTGCAGCGACGTAACATAAAAAGATGGGACCCCTCCCTGCAGAATGTAAAGAGGGGCCCTTGAGTGTCCCATTTCTCACAAATATTCATTGTCCTTGGACAAACCCCTGAATGGTGGTGGTGCAGGAGCATGCGTGGCACGCAAGAACATTTAATTTATAAGCTGGAAAAAGCTTTAGTTGAACCTGCAAAAAGGCTGATAGTCACTGAAAGCTGGGGATTAAACCCTCTCTCAGGCCCCTTCAATTGCGAACATTGTGCTAGGAGTGAGACAGCTAAAAATGTCAAAATTGTTTTGTAACTGAAAAGTAATGGACACTAGACACATTTGCCTTGTAGCACTGAGAATGTATTTTACTGTATTCAGTGTCCTTGTGGTTTATTCCACACAACAAATTGTAAACAGGAAGTAAGGGTTCTAATTTTGCAACAACAATCAAGGATGTGGTGTGGTGGGATGAATTAGAAAGAAAAACATAAGGTAACAGAAAAGTTTTGTTTTTCCCCTTTGTAAATGTTAAACAAATGTTTGTTGGTAAATAGGCAGTGGTCAAGACGACGGCTGTCAACTCTCAATTTTTTTTAAAAAAATACCAAAGTTTAAAAACAAGTAAACTATTATTTTTTAAATGTAGCTCCACTTTCTTTAACGAATCAGAGGATTCCTGATGGAAACTTGCAAGCAGAATCCGAAGCGGAACCCACAGGAGTGACCCTAAATAGTCGTGAGAGGGGGATTGGCTTCCTAACCAGGCATGCACCTATCAGGAGGGGTCTCTGACGTCGCCTGGTGGCACTGACCACTCAGAGATTTCCAGAGTGTCCCCACACCTTGGAAAACAAGATGGCTAACACCAGGAACACACTGGAGGAACTCTGGGCACCACCCCTGTGGTGGTGATGAGGGGGAGTGGTCCCTCCTCTTTCCTTTGCCCAGTTTCACGCCAGATCAGGGACCTTACGGCGGACCAGTTAGGAGACACCAGCTCGAATTAGACATGACGCTGCTATTCCTATTTAAATGCCATGGCGACACACAGGCGTAAGGATATAATACATTTTCCTCCGCTACGCGAGTAGGTACATGGAGAAGAAGTACGTTTTAGTGGGTAGAAGGTTAAAAAACCCTTAGAACTTAGACTGTTTGCTTCTTTACCTCGACAGATACCGCAAATTATAATTCAGCCACCATTATTGCCCGGCGGGCTTGCATTTAATAAATTTGAAGGATTTAATGAAGATACTCCATTCCTGAATTTAAGCCGAAGCTGGAGCTTCATCCTTGTTAACGATTTACAATTAACTTTCAATGACGTAAGTAATCATATATACTACTATGATTTCTAAATTTAAATTTTCAATACCACACTAAGGAACAATGAGTATTTAAAGATGTTATGTTCCTACTAGGAAGGAGACATTGACAAGAGACAATAACTATAAACTGGAACTATTAGGTGAGTGCTTATTCCCAGCCTTATACACATAATTAATTGGGCTGATCAATGAGGTCCCTTACTAATCTAGTTATTTAAATTACTATTTTTAAGTGCTACCATATAGAATCTATTTCCAGTCCTGATGATGACCCGCTTTTTTTAATTTATTTCTATACATAGGGTTGAAACGTCGACACAAAACTGAATGTGGATTGAAATTGTATAATTCTAAGTGACTTCAAGGTTTCCTGGATTGCCGGAGCCTTTAGAAGTTCACGTGATTTTAACCACGTCTTGTATGTATTGTAGATAACACTACCACTTTTTTTCACATTATTCACTTTCACTGTGTTTCAATATTTAGGAGCACCTATAGTAGTGAATAACTCTATACTTGTTTTTAATAATGTGCATTGTATGTCGAAGATTTTTTTGAAGGAATTGAATAAGTTAATAAAGAAATAAAATATCTAAAATTAATTGAACAAAGATTGGATGAACTCAATTGTTTATAGTCAATTTACCGCAGAAGTTTAGGATTACTTCCCCCTTGGAGTGACCATATAGTATTATTTCTGTTAATTCCCCTGGTCAAAGGGTTAGTGGGTATTGCCTCATTGTTTTGTATCACTACAAACCAGGCCAGCCTCCTACACTAATTTGACAACATTCACCACTTCATACTTTATTTAGTTGCCATGACGTAATCTTAAATTAAAAATATCGTGCAATTTCACATTTAACATGTAACGCCACACACTACATTAGACTGAAATTATAAGGTATTACGTTTATATTGTTTTCAAAGGTCTGTTCTGTGAAGTAGGATGAAATTAGTGATGAATCCAGTTGTGGCTTGATTAATGAGCTGCGGATACAACTACTTTCTTATGCTTTTATAATGTGAACCTGTACACGAAAGACACAAACTGTATGTATATTCATGAATGATATGTGAAATGCTAATGGAAATGGCTTGATTAAAAATAGGAAATGTCAGAGAGGATAGCGTGGTACAGCCCAAGTATTAGCTTACCATGTGAAAGCTGACTGTCTGAGCCCTACAGAGTGTGATGTTCTTGTTGAACTGTGAATTACAGCAATTCCTCCACACATTTTGTTGGGCTGGTGAGTGTGCTCTATCCCATAGCCAGTGACAGCCAGAACAGTGATTGAAGGTCAATGAGGTTGCATGTAGAGGTGGGCAAAGAAGGGTTTGAGTTATGAAAGTGGTGTGAGTGATTGCGTTTCCTGCTGTGCTCAGTACTGCAAGAAGCATGAATCAACATGTATTATATAGGCAGTGCAAAAAAGATCAAGAATGCTAGAATTCTGTTTCATCACTATTTTAAAAAGAAACATGCAATGCCTATGATTCCTCTTCCTTAATTACCTGCAGTTATTTTTTGATATGTATGTAAACTCAATCCCCACTACATGAAACATTTCATTTCATAGGTTGATTATAGGATTGCTTGTACTTTAAATTCATTTTTTTCCATTTTTTGGTGGGGCCAGGAATTGTGATGTCAGTGTGGGAGCCAAATACCAATATTTAACTACAACTCAATATTTTGATCACACCAAAATGTACCTCCAGTTGCTTGGCTCCAGCACCCATGATCTTGCAAAGACTCACCCTCCTCGACATCAGTCCCAAAAATCAACTTAGCACAGTTATAAAAATAGTGACTAGGACCACTCAATAACTGATTTCTAGATCAATGAAAAGTTATAGAATTTTACTACAAAAGACTCATAAGTGAAACAGACTGCATCCCTAAAGGAAAGAGGAAAGGCTCTGGCTCACCTCCGAAGCCATAGGCTTTTAATATGCTTTTCATTAATAGGTAATAAGTGAACACTGCGAATTGAGCATAGCATGACTAGTATTAACACATATTAAGCAAATCGGAAATGGAGGCCGTCACAATAATAATTATAACACTAACCCTTTCCTAAGGTAAAGACAAACTTCTATTAGCTTCCACAGAAAGAGTACAATCTGGTGATGTACAACACAATATGAAACCTTTTCAAACAAAGACTTGCACACTAGTGAATGCATGCAGTTCTACATCAGAACTCACAGCAGAAGGACCTTCAGAATCAGTTACATCTATTACATTAAGAAAGTTTCATTCCAAATACATGCATTCAAAGGAAAATAACCAATGGTGTCACAGCGTCCTGGGTTCTTCGAAGACTGTGGAGAGAGAAGACATGCAGGGGGACATTGATTGGTGGGGAAATGAGCAGGAGCAAGGTGACAGAACACCAAAACAGTATCCATTTTAAGATTATTGTGTCTCTGCAGAGATGTGGCATAAATAAACTAAATTATTAACCACACTTCTAAATTTCTAATTAAAATCAGTTCAAGAGCAACATTAATAATTCATCTGTTACAAATATAATCATTATTAAAAATCATTAGTATTCAAAAATATTTTGTCACCCAAAATTGCACAGTTAAAAAAGGTTTTGGCATCAGCATTCACTTGAAAGCACACATAGCACACTTCTGTAGTGTGCTGATCTCTCAAAGATTTACACATGTGGTACTGTAGATCCAGGGCTTGTGTTTAAAAGGGCACCTGGTTAGTGTTCTAGAATGTTAAGGTGAAAAATGAGGCATTGATTAGTGTTGACAGTTAGGTCCTCATTATGAGTCTAGCAGTCTTAAGAGCGCCAGACTCACGGTGGCGGTCCCACTGCCGACAGGCTAGCGGTGTGGACCTCCAAATTATGAGTGTTGCTGTTTGGCCTGTGCCGCCCCTTTCCCATGCTTGCCGCCAGGGTGGTCGGACCAGCGGGCCGGAGATAAGCATCTCTGACCCGGCAGTCCACCCAATACCGCTGGCGGTATCACGAGTCCCCTTTCCACCAAGGATTTTGTGGCGGTAGCAGAAAGGCTACTGGCAACAGAAATTTGCATTCCTATCTCTGGAAGATGACTCCCCCACCCTCCATCTACCCAGGAGCCCCCCCATCCCCTCTTCCTAGTAACCCCACAGCGCCCGGCTCCCAGTAGTGACCCTCCACCCCTGCACACACGTACTTACTCTCCACCCCGATCCCCGTACTTACCCCCCTCCCCTGCATACACCCACGCACCCACAGACACGCACACCCTGACACACTTACAATACCCTTACACTCACATGCACAAACACATGCAACACCCTTCCAAATCCATACACACATACACGCACACATGCACAACACCCCCACTCACACACGCACTCACTACATTCACCCCCATTGACACACACAAACACTCCCCCTCCCTCTCCACCATTCATGGCACGCATACACACACTCACACACATCCATTCACACACACCCTTGCGGAGGACACTTACCTCGTCTGACGAGGTGCCTTCCCTGAGGGAACGGACCCGATGCTCCCAATGCCGGCAGCACCCCGCCATCAGGACACCGCCAGGCCGTATTACAGGTCGTAATATGGCTGATGGAGTCCTTTTGGTGGGACGGGCCAGTGGTGGAACCGCCTCTGCGACTCCAACCTCCAGCACGACTACTGGAAGATGTATGCCCATATTGTGGTGGAAAGCCTGTGGTACTCGTAATATAGCGGTTGGAACACTGCCAGCATTGGCTGGCTTCTGGCACCCGTGGCTTCGTCGGTCTTAGGAAGAGACCGCCGAAGTCATAATGAGGGCCTTAGTGTTCTCTCAGCATTCCACTGAAGTGATTTAAATAAAACTCCTCAAAAAACTTGCAGTATGTGAGGAAGCTTTTTTCACAATGTTACACTGGTGATAAGCTTGCTGGCAAAATCTGCACTTCAATAGACACCCGACAGTTCGTCTAAAAGAATGGTAATCTCTACAAAGGAAGAGTCTCACATATATTCACTTTCAGGAGGAGAAAACTGCAAACCATGTGGCTGTGTTCACAGATAGGCAATGTGTAGTCTGAATGGGGTGAGTAGACATTGTGATATGGAACGGTTAAGCAGGGACGCTCGGATCTTTGTTTACTGTAAAAAGCATTTCGTTTCAGCTCTGAGCGGGCAACAAAACAATCCCAACTTCTTTTCAATACTACATGACAGAATGTTGGCATCCCTTTTCAGGGAGGAGATTTGACTTAATCGGTCAGGGGTTTCAGATCTCCCTTCCCTACATGTCAGCTGTAGTTGAGGAACAAACTCAATTGCCCTTGGAAAAAGATTCATAGCGATGTTTGCAATCATTTCAGGATGGAGATTTAACTCGGATCTACCCGTGGTTGGAACGTCTCAGCTCTTCTTCTACTCACTTCGGTTCACCTGATTAAAGGGTCCACTGCAGGTTTAGCTGCCATTTACATTTATTCTTTCTAATCTCTCTCCAGTTATCCACTACACAGTGACAATTGACAGACATTTTGATAAAGCGGGATTTTGAAGATTGTGCAGTAAGAAACCTGATTTAGTGAACTCACGTTTAGCGAAAGATACTGTCTAATTTACTTGTTTGTATTGTGTTCCTTTTGTAGTTACTCAGGGCCATATGTACCAACGAATTTTCCCATAGACACAGAATGGGTAAAACCCTTTGCTACATCTGGCCCTCAATGTTTTGATGTGAAAGAACTTTTTAAAGGTAAACTACAAGCATGTTGGATTAAAATTTCAAAGAAAATTTAAGATAACAGCTGCATGTTTGGCCTGCCTATCATTGAACGGCACACCTTTCACATTTTTAGAACCTTGGTTTTCACGTGTTTACTGATAAGTATCATTTCCCAAAACAATTTTTCCTCTACCTCAATAACAGGAAGTTGCAGGTGATATGTTTTTGTTCTTGTCAATCATACAGTGACAGACACACCAGCGCAATTTAATCTATCATACAACTGCCTGTTGATCAGTAACAGGACCGCATATTAATGTGTCAGTCTCAGTTTAATTGTTTGAAAAAAGGAGTGAGCCCTGTCAAGTGTCACTCATCAGGGGTTAGAATAACGCAGTCTGAGAATTTTCTCGCACTGCCCCAAGGCCCAAGAATGCTCACACAAATCAGCTGTTTCAGTTAATAAATGTTGTCGGTGTCTCATACAGCAGCCTCTTGCTATTTTCATTTGGTTCCGTTTCCCCTTCTCAGAGGCAGCCAATGGAGTAGCCATTCAGAGCCATGTATTTGATTGTCCCCGCCCCAGAGTGTGCCTACATTCTTAGTTGGATGCTTAGGCCACCTCGCTCAACAGGACAAGCACTTTACGTCCTGCGAATCTATTGTAGCTTCCTGCATTTTTCACTCTAGTGGCTCGTGCTGAGGTCCGTGGCACTAATGTCCCATATCATGGGAGTTGCTCCTGAGAGCTGGTACTGCGCCCCAGGCAGTTTTTGATGGCTAACTAGAGCCCTCCACAACATCATCATAACCTGACAGTCCGCAAGCCAGATGGAGGAGCTCAGAGGGAGAGATGCCAATCTGGGACTGAGCTCTGCATGTGCGATATTTCCTGTTGTCCACCGGAGAACCTTCTCTGCTGATACCTCCGATAAGCTGCTCAATGCAGGACAAACTGACAAGAGAGAAGGCAAGCGATGCTGCTGTGTGTGTGTGTCTAGTGGTGCCCGAGCACACAACACTTAAAACACAGCAATGTTTAGCTCCCCTGTTTAATGTTTATTTGCTCTGTTTGCTCACACTTTCCATACCTTGGTTTTGTACACCTAAAGCATGAATCACAAAATCCTCTCTGGCCAGCGCCCCTCCTACTGAGACCATTTCATATTCCACATACAAACTGAAGTCACAAGTAGTGGGATAACAGACAGAAAACAAGAGAGGGTGGAATGAAGACTGCGTGAGTTTCAGCTTGCTATTGGCAATGTCTTTCAATATGAGGGAAAATAAAAGTAAAAACAAGCTGAGCAGACCATAAAAAAGACCTGCAAGAAGCCAAAAAACAGGCTAAACAGTGACATGTCAGTCCATTCTGTCGAGCATTGTCTGATTGCTCTGCAGGCGATTCTGATCCCGGGCGCGAGTGGGAGACAGAGGCTCAAAAAGGAGGGGGAAGAGTTAGAGAATGAGGCAGAGGGAAATAGAATAGGGTGAGAGGTGTAAAGGGTTAAAGGACACATAAAGAAAGCGTGAGATTAGTGGGCAAGGAGAGAGAAAAGACAGGATAGGTGGAGGAATAGAGAACAGGTGAGGGCGGGATGAAGAAAAGGAGTGGGTAAAATGTCACACACACAAAGTAAAAACTTGGCAGCTCTGTAAATCATTACATTTAGAGTAACATTTGTGTAATCATTTCTGAATTACCCATTTTTTCAGTTACAAGATGTTTAGGGGCACAGTGAGCTATGATTTTGAAATTCTACCCTATTAACTTGGTTTAGGTTCTGCTTTGCGCAAACGTTTTGTGTCACCATCCTTATTTTCTTCCTCTTGGAGACCTGAAGGTGATCACATTATGGAGAATATTTTAGTTCCGTGTGTTTGAATTAAAAACACATTGAGCATGTTTAATCCTCAACCCTTCCAGTAAACCCTATCTTCGTTGTTTGATTTTTGCTTGCAAGAAAGTGTCACTCATACATGTTGAAATGTCACTTCTATTAACTCTGAAGTTATGAAAATGTCACACATATGCAATCTGAAAACTTGGCAGCTATGAGTGAAAGATATTGCAGTTCAAATAGATGAGCAAGTCAAAATCCGAGCGCCTGTTAAGTGCGCACAATGGTCCAAGTTCACCAAAGTTCACAAAGTGATAAAACTATTCAAACATACTATAAAAGAGGATGGGAGTGTTGCAAATTTGAACCATGTTGTGATTGTAAAACCAGTGCCTACACATGCTACTTCTAGTGAAGCCATTGGTGAAAATGGTTCTGTTACTCAACAAGCTCATAAGAAAGGCAAAACTTTCAATCTAGAAGCTCTAGAATACATAGAAGTCCTGGTTATCTTAACAACTGTGTCACTGAATAATGTGAAATACGCTGGTCATAGTCTAATAACTTTTATCCACAGATTATAAGGTTTGCCGTTATTCTTGACCATTGCAATCTGTTTATTTCTCCAATCAATTTTCATGTTATACATGTGATGTATTAATACGACTCTAAGTAGCTTCCGTGGGTTTCTTTGCCTTTTCATTTTGTCTGAATGTAGGGAGGGAGACGTGCTGTAAAAGAGCATGTAATTAGTGTTTTAGAATTTTTGGGTGGGAATTGTGGTATTTGATCACTATTGACAGTTGGAATATTCTCAGCTACCCGCTGGGGTGTTATAAATAAAACTCTCACACAATTTGCAGCACTGTTCACTACATTATGTGTATTCTATTGAAATATGTTCTTATTGATTGTGTTGGGGGCAGGCCAATCTAAAAGTTTTCAGTTGACTCAGTTATTAAATAATGTAAGAGTCCTGTGGCTCTTTGATTTATAATGTAGCTTTTAAGTAAAGCAACAGGATTTTCTGAATGTTTTTAGCTTCTTTTGGGATTCAAGCCTCAAATCACAGCACATACAATTATTTTCCAGAATCCCATTTTTAGCAATAAACAACATTCGTAGTAGTACTTGTAGAACATACTGTCTCTGTCTGATCTCAGTGACCAGGTTCTGCTGTTCTCTTCACAATAGCTCCAATATTTTTTTAATAAAATGTTCCTAAGCAAGTATTTGTAATTTAACAATTGTATATTGTTGATTAATTTCATTACTACTTATAGATAATTGAACTTGGAAAAAGGCCACAGTCTTCAGGTGAACAGGTAATGAGTTCCCACAGAGTCCAAACAGAAGTTGCTCATAGGGATAAACATTTTTAAGTAAAGGTAAAGTTAGGTCTTTGTTACCTTGGCCTGAGGAGAATAACAGTCCTGTAAGAAAATGGTTAGGTGGGAACGCACACCAAACTGGCCAAAGACCATTCAAATTAAAGCTGGAAATAACAAACTGATGCTGAGATTAATGGGCTCTTTAAGAGCTGCTAGCAATCAGCAGATGTTCTACCCATATTGGTCATTCCCAATGGAAACATTTTATATGTAGAAATAAATGGGATTCTCTGGAAAGCTCAGCCCGCTATGCACTCACAGTAATGGTACAGGGGCACTGGCTCACAAGAAATACATAAAAGGCAATGGGAGGCTGCATGCAATAAGTCGATCCACTGGCAATAGCTCGGGGTAGCACTCCTACCCATTGTTCTTTTACTCACCATACCACTTCAATTTGGACCCAGCCATATGCAAATCAGTCTTGACACTGCTCTTCATGGGAAAAACCAGCCTGAAATGCCAAGCTAGGTCCTCCCTGAACCAGAACACGCAGCAACCTGGGACCAGTTTCATACTTGTGCAGCTTGGTTCTAGTGAGACAATGAGCATGGGGCCCACATCTGGGCGTATCCACGTAAATTAGGGTGATACCTGAAACACACAAAAGGTGATGAAAGACTGCTTGCAATACGTCTAACCACTGGCTATAGCTCAGAGTAGCACTCCAACCATCATTCTTTTGCTCACCATGCCATCACAATTTGGACCCACCCATATGAAAATATGTCTTGACCCTGCTCCTGATGGGAACAGTCCAGTCCAAACTGACAAGCCAGGTCCTCCCTGAACCAGGACACAAGCAACCCAGGATGATATCACCCGGGTTATCAGCTCATCAGCCAGGTTCAGCTTTGGTTTCAGTGACACCATGAGCACAGGGCCCATGTCTGGGCATACACATGACACTTAGGCCCGTATTTATACTTTTTTTAGCGCCGCATTTGCGCCGCTTTTTGACGCAAAACGGCGCAATCCTACAAAATACAATGGCATTTTGCAAGTTTGCGCCGTTTTTGCGTCAAAAAACGACGCAAATGCGGCGCAAAAAAAGTATAAATACGGGCCTTAGGGTGGTAAATGTAAAACACAAATGGTGATGGAAAGCTGCTTGCAATAAGTCTAACCACTGGCAACAGCCCAGGGTAGCACTCAAACCCGTCATTCAATGTCTTAGGATATCACCTCAGTTTGGACCCAGCCGTATGCCAATCTGGTTCAAATGTCTTCAGAAGATCTGCTGTATATAGATTACAATTTCCAGTACCATGTCAGTCTTTTGTTCCTGCACATGCTACACCACAAAAGAAAAAAAAAAAACCCATCACAGTTTGTACTTGGACAAAACTCTCTGTGGACGAGGCGCACTGAGGGCCTGATTATGACATTGGAGGATGGGATACTCCATCACTAACATGACAGATAGCCTGTACACCATATTAAAAGTTCCATTATATCCTATGGAACTTTGAAAATGGCAGGCGGGATATCTGTCATGTTTGTGACGGAGTATCCCACCAGCCAAGGTCGTAATCAGGCCTTGAATGTTTGATTAAAAGATAAGTCCCCAGTTTGGGGATTTTTATTTCCAAATCAGAATTTCTGACTCGTCTGACTTGCTGCCTTACTGCCAAGCTGTTATATCAGGAAGGACCATGTAGGGCTTCCATAATGCCTATTTGATCTACAACATGTCTTCTCAATTGTAACAAGACTTAAAAGTGTTCAATGTTTAACTCCACAGCTATCCAAGAACATGCATTTCTCAATTTTTGTTGTTTCCTACTGACAGCTTGTTTTGATTATCAATCAAGATATTAAGTTTGTCTCAATATACACTCCAAGCTAAAACATCAAACAGAAATCCAGTGTTTTCTGTTGCTTCTTGACAAACCATTGAAAAGACTTACAATACAATACTAATAAAAAACACAATGGAATATTAAGCATTTTAAACTAACTAACATAGCACACACTTTTTTATTATCATTATCATCCTCATCATATGCAGTATCGCTAGGAGTCGATCATTTCCTCACTTCCACAGTACCAACATACTGGATCATTGAATTCAGTCTGTACGAACAGCATATCATTTCCTCATTGAACACCATTTTTATAGAATATAATAGCACAACCATGATAATGTGAGGACTAGTGCTACTGCACATCATGGACTCCATGTTGCCTAGGTGGTTGAATCTCACTGATAAAGTCATCATTAAGTTCTGTGCATAGATGATCAAACTCAAATGGTAGGGATTTTCCATACTAGCTTTGCAGTATCCATATGTGTGCATGTTTCATGTTGTCCATTCCTATTAAAAGTTCCATTTGACCCAAATATATTAATCTAGTTAATTAAGATTAATCTAGTTAATTTAGACATCAAATATGAGTAATTCAACTTGCAAATCCATTAAGTAAAATGTCAACTGAATTATCTCTCAAACAGAAACTAAAGAACCTTAAATCTTTTCAGTAGCTTTTGTCTGAGTTTTGAAATGCTTCATAAAATGTATCGCTCCAGAGAGTATCCAACATCCTTAAAGAGTTTAAATGATCAACCGTGCAGTGGATCTACTTTTGCTTCAAACATAGGATTTCAGAAAAGTCCTGCATATGCCATTCATACATGATTTTCAGCTCTGCATTAGATTCAGAAGGTATGCACAATTTTTTGAAAATGGCAGGTCTTGCTACACTAGTGGCCTTTACACAGCTCTCACCACATTCTTGGCAGCTCTGATGGCTCTCAGTCATTTTTGTGGAGCTCCCATCAATGTGTATTTATTTGTTTAAGAATAATGCTGTTCTCAGCTCATCTTCCATTTGAAATAGTACAAAAATAAAAAGTGAACATAAAAATCCTATATACTACCTCCACTTTAGAGGTTTGTGATCTAAATTGTAACTCATGTAAATTATTTTTAAAATATCAGTTTGTTCTTTTGAAGAAACTATACCATAACATGTTGAATCCAGTCTGTTTCATATTACAACAATTATAATTATTACAATTGTTAGTTATTGTATACAGTTCTTTTAACATTGTTCTTAATGTATTCTTTTAGCATTGATTCTGGAATACTCAATTTCTCAATATTTCCTACCACTGCACCAATTATCTATTTTGTTAAGCTCCTAGATACTTTTTTTTTGTGTTTGCATAGTAATCTCATAGTGCAGTTTAAATGAGCTCAAAGGCATACAGGGCAAGCATAAATGTGGCAGAACAGTACCCAAATTCTGTAATTTTATAGGATTATTGTCATTTTCTTTTTGTAATCACAGTAGGGCTGATTCACAGAAAAAGAAGCACATCTGCACCTATAGCTTTATGTCGATATGTGGATGTGAATACACTATTTTTGAGTGCATGGTCTAGGAATGTCATATTTGATTCTAGGAATGTATTGTGAATATACTCAAGAGCTCCTATTCCAACTTTACAGAGTTCTACTAGAGGAGAAGTCAACACTGAGTGAAATCAAGCCCCCTGCTCCAATTCACATTTTTTCTTTATTTTCTGCAAGCAAAACGTTTTCCGATGGAGAATTCTCTTCCAATACACCCCCCCATCTGTAGGATTTATCTCTTTCCCTTTCCATCATGAAAGGGAGTTACTCCCTCCCTTTGCTAGAGTTTGTCTTCAACCATTTTCAGAGTGGAGAGAGGATAGAAAGGTGTTTATGGAATGACTATAAACATATTTATTAGTAGACTCAGCTAAACTTCCAAAGTAGTCCATATATGGGAATGCCCTTTTCCCAACCCTTGAATGGGTTTCAAGAGTGTGCACTCATAGTAGAAAATTACTGCAATCTAGGAATCCCTGAGTGAATTGATAGCAGGCATATAAAGGTTAATTTGGTCCCAAACATAGATTTATAACCAAATTTATCTTTTGGAGCCCAATTAGGTTACTTCATGTCTCTTTACAAATTTAACATATGTAGTTTTCGCATTGAAAGAAGAGATCAGGAATCAAAGTTATTGATTATAAATGACTTGAAGCTTACAGCATCCTTTCAGCTTTCACAGTAGCAAATGCTACTGATTACTTAGAATCATGTAACTTAAATTAATGAATGTGTTTATACCTAGCTATACATATCACCTTGCCATTTATAGCATCCTTACACATTATCTCCTTCTACAGATAATCTCTCTGGAGTGTTTAAGACTTAAATGCTCTATTTTAACTGTTCTATTATATCCCCTTACCAGATCATTTTTGTTTGTATCTTTCTTCTTGGGTACTGCAGCTTTTTTCCGTTCACTGTAGTTGATCTGTGTGGTTTGCTTTGTAATAATTTAGAAGCCCAGTATCTTTCACAATCTCAAAATGTAATACTATTTTCATTGTATTCCAGACTGAAATCTTTTCCACTCTCCTTCCATAGGGGCATGGAGCTGATTGGCAAGAGGGATGGTCTTCTCATTTTCTCATTAATTTTCATCCATTTTAAATGGCAGACACTTACTGGTTGCAATCTTGTGTAACATTCCATGTGTGGCAATGATTTTACAGCATGTCTTTTTGTCATACTCTAGTACCCTCAACCTATGTGTAGGTTATATCGTCTACCATTCAGTATAACAAATATTTCCTCCACCGGTGATATTGTTGGTTTGGTGCATTATTACTTATATGTAGGGCGAAACACGCTAGCATTGTGTTAGGCATGCTTTGGTTTAGTTCTTGCATTCACTGTGGTGTTGATTGCCTAGCAACCAGCAGTCTCACCTGGCACTACTTGACATTGAACACTAATTGATTGTTCAAGTAGTGGCGTCTCTTCATTTATCTGCATAAGTACTCTGTTACTGAGGGGGCATATCAATGTGATTTCCTGGCAGCCGCTGTAGCTGTTTGGCTAGCATTGACCAGAGTTCATCAATGAGCTATAGTATATTTTGTCAGCTAAGCTACATAGACACTTTCTCCTTCGATTTTCCAAAGAGTCTTACTCGGACTAAATATTCCCTCCCTTACATCCTTCTCCTCTGCTGGGCCCCCAAAGGTGCTATAGGTCTCACCATCACATAAAGTACCACCATTTCAAACATTTGTGTTGCATTTTGGGAGACCTTACATATTTTGCAACGGATCACTGTTTGCCATTTGTAAATGTGCAATCCATTCAATATGGAATTCATTGTTACCAATTTGCAATTGTCTGCCACTATTTGCAGGATTCATAGTTTTTTGGGGTGCTGCATGCCAGATACAGTTTCCTTTTCTCTTTGGTAAATCACAGTGTGTGGTTGTGTTGTATTCATGAATCAATTTTAGGGTTATATGTGCTACAATCAAGTTTCATACCTCTGGATCTATATGCCTTGGTTCCCTCTCTCTACTCCTTTTGCTATACTGCATGCCAAGGCAGAGCCACAAAAAGTGCTATAAGATCATAACTCTGGTCCATGAGGTTGACATCTAAACACTGCTTATATATAACACATAACAGACACACACTCTTCCCTCCAAGAAACCTATTCTGTTATCCCTATGCAAATATGCTTTTGTGCCTCATCAGGTCCATGAAGCACTAGATGAATATATCTACAACAGAAAGAGCAAAATTCAACATCTGAAATAAGTCCATGAGGCAAAAACAATACAAACATTATTAATACAGTATATAAAATCTGAGGCAGAGAGAGATCACTTGGAATAATGATAATGCATGGGGAGGAAATTATTCATATTTAAAAAGATGCGCTTTCATGGCTGTGTCTAAGAAAGATAAAAGAAATGTGAATATCAACATAATAGAAATGTAAATAATATACAGCAGGATGGGGCACTGTGAGGTTTAGGCATTTTGAAAAAGTTGTGTCTAGCTGAGTTTAGGGTCATAGTTGGAAAATAATGGAGAATATTTTAAGAGTGGTATTCAAAGGATTCACCCTGAACAGATTTACATCAAAGTATAAGGTGAGAAACTTTTAAAGAGACATCACATTTATATGGTCATCCAGCTTGGTGTCTGTAGGTTATGATGGGGAGCCCAGCATGAAGCCTGATTGCTCTGGATGGATTTGTTTAGTGATTAACTGTATCAGTCGCAGATCCTGTAGTTTGGCCAGTTTTTTTGCCCTCTGCATTGAGAAGGGAGATTGGCCTGTAGGAAGAGCAGTGTTCCAACCTCCTTCCCTCCTAGTGTATAACAACTATAGAAGCCAGTCTTTGGTTTCTGGGGAGAATACCCTTTTCACTATTCTCCTTATACATCTCTAAGAGATACAGTGCTACCAGGGGTACAGTAAATTTAAACAATTCAATGGGGAGTCCGTTTGGGTCCCATTTCTTTACCCAAGTTTATTGTACGAATCACTGAGGCTATTTCTTCTTGTGTGAGTTTGTTATCCATAAAGAACCTGTCTTTCTCTGAGAGGGTCGGGAATTGCAAGTCTCAGAGGAGACCACAGGAGTCATCCACTGCAGTGGTACAGACTGGGGAGTACAGGCGGGCATAGTAATCTCAGATTTCTTGGGAGACCGTTACGGGGTCGCTCCCATCTGAGTGGAGGCTCAGGACCCACTGGCTTTGTTTAACCATGCAAGCAGTTTCCCCGCCTTGTCCCCTGCCTCATACACTCAATGTTGTGTTGTGTGATAGCTGTTTTTGGCTGCATATGTCACTAAGACTCTCATTATGAACTTGGTGGCAATCACTGCCATGCTTACGGTGAACAAAAGACCAGTGGACTGCACACAACCGAATAATGATGCCAAAAACCCATTGTGCAAAAAAAATGACAACCTCCACTCACTGCCAGGACCAACGACTGCGGAGAGGCAGGACACAGCACCCCACCACCGCCATCCCTATACACCCCCACCCACCAAATAATGATGCACAAATCAGCACGGCGGATAGTGGATGTTGAATGACCATTGGCGGTAATGACTGCCGTGCTCAGAAATGGGACCCGCCAACAACAGAAGCACACATTGGCAACTTTGAATAGAACACACCTGACACACATCCACGCCACCATAAAACACACACATACACAACACACAATCCTTTGCAGCGCCAATAGCACCACAGAAATCAACACTACAGCACACATACACTCAAACAACCAGCCCACAGGTCACACACACAAAATCACCACCAAAAATCAAACACAGCATACACACCATCACAGACCACACACACAACCACACAATAGCACGGTCACCAACACACCCACAAGACACCCCTCACAACATACACCATGGCACCCCCTAAGCACCCCTGCTTCACTGACAGGGAGCTGAGGACCATGATAGTCAAAATTCTCAGGGTCGAGCTGCAGCTATTTGGGGCACAGGTGTAGCAGATGCCCTTGGCCAAGAAGATGGAGCTATGGCAGAGGATTGTCAACACTGTCAACACTGTGGGAATCCATCCACGCACAAGGGAGGAATTCAGGAAGAGATGGAATGAACTGCAGGGGAAGGTGCGTTCCATGTCATCATGAGACAACATCGCCGTACAGAAGACTGGTGGGGCTACCCCACCTCCTCCCCCTAAATACACTGAATGGGAGGAGAGGGTCTTGGCTATCCTGCACCCAAAGGGCCTCACTGGACTCCCTGGAGGACTGTATTCGGGTAAGTCAACTACACCTGGAATGCATGTATCACCCCATCCTGCTCACTACCACCATGCCACCATCCCCTACCCATCCCACAACACCTAGACACTCCTACCCATGTTCCCTGCATGCCAACCCCCCCCCCCACAGATCACTATCCAGCTCCTTGTGCACAGTCACCAATCCAGGCATGAAATGGCAGGAGCACTACAACACCCGGAATGCAACACCCCCCTCACTAAATGCATCCAAAAGAACACAAAGGGACCCTACATGCTTCCACATAGGAATGGAACTACCAATGACTCATAAGCAGTGCTGCAAGGGACAAGTAAGTGCAGGACACCCACATGTCTATTCTCTCACACACAGGCACCACCACCACCCATGCCACCTGGACAGAGACATCAAGGAGTGCCTGTCCTCCACCTGAAGAAGATGGCCCCTCTCAGGATAGTGCAGAGGGATGCCTGGACACAGAGGACATCTCTGGACCATCCCAAGGCCCTGGACAGTCACCCTCCAGAAGCCCCACCCAGGACACCACTGACACCCCTATCACTCAGCCACCACCATCAGCTCTGGCACAACGCCCCCACACCAGTGTTCCATCCCACAGACTGGCTGCCCACAAGTACAGAGGCCCGAGTCTCCACCAACCACCAGGCAGGATGATGAAGGGCCCAGTGCAAGTGGGACTGGAAGACTAGTGCAGGAGACACAGGTACAGGGTGCTTGGGCCAGTGGGAAGGGAGCACTGGGTCAGAGGGGTGGCCCAAGGAGGGATGCTGCTGCCCAGGAGGCAATAGCTGAGGTCCTGGGAGCATATCACCATTCCTAGGACAGGATGGCCCAGATCCAGGCCATGCTAGTGGAGAATCAGAGGCTGTATGTAGCACACCATCAGGAGGCCATGGAGCAATGGAAACAGTTCCATGCTACCATGGCCACCTTTGGAGGGGTGTTGCAGCGCCAGTACCACAGCCAGCCTTTGCAGGTGTTGCACGAAGGAATCAAGAAAATTAGACAGGATGCTGCTGAACACTGGCTGAGATACGCCGTATGCCATGCCCACTGTAACTTGGAATGAGCCCGTGGCCAGAAAATGTAGCACAGATGGTACCTGCACAGTTGTAGGTATGGCATGGTGATTCCTTGTAGCTGGCATCAGAACAGGCTCCATTTGTGCAAAGTTCCAGGATTGTGGCTTGATTCAGGTGGTAAGTGATGATGATGTGACATTCCTCCATGGTGGCCAGATCAACCAGGGGTCTGTAAATAGATGGGGCCCTCCCTCGCCACATGGGTCTGTACATATAGGGGTGGAAGAGAGACACATTGAGTTACGACAAACACTTCAATGACATTGTTCCACCATTCATCTTGTACATGAAACACTATGTCCCTCACACAGATGCAGAGAACATGCTAATCCTGTCAGGGTAATGTCTGGTGAGGTGTGTATGTTTCTTTGCATCACAGTGTAGGCATGCTTCCCACTAAAATTCTATGAGGATCACTGATCATACCAATACTCGATGAAGGGGAGAGGGAATGGAGCCATGGATTAGGACCCCGGACAGACTATGAAGGCGTAGTGGATGTAAAGTGGCAGCCCCATTCCCTACATGTAAGGTAGTTTAGGAAGTAACTTATTTGTGCAGGCATTAGTCTTTATGGCGGTAGGCGGTGTTCACCGCCGTGCACCTGTTCATTGGATATCATTGGTGTCTATGGGGAAGCAGGGCCAATCACGATCACCACTGGCAGTGACGGTGACGGTGCATACCGCCACGGTAAATACCTCCATTTTGCTTTGCTCTTGCTACTTGACTCCTGCATCTCGAGAGGGACGGAACTCCCCTGCGTGAGCTGCTGTGTCCTGACTCTGGTCCTTAAGATGGCACTTGCTACAGGGAAACGGGCCCCTGCCTTTACCATGGAGGAGATGAAGAAGCTGGTGGATGGGGTTCTACCCCTGTATTCAAAGCTGTATGGGCTACCAAAGGCTCAGGTAAGTTGCTATTTGACATCCATGAATGTGTGTGAATGTGGCGGATGCTTGTAGGAGTTTCTGTTGGCTATGTGGATGCATACCAATAATGAGTCTGGCAGTTATTGTCTTGGCTATTGTCAATATGTGTGTCTCCATGGGCCATGTCAGGTTGAACTGGCATGGCATTTGTGTATGGGGCACCCACACTGACCACTGTTTCTTTACTATGTGTGTCCCATGCAGGTCAGCACACATCAGAAGAAAGGATTCTGGCAAGCCATCGCCAAGGAAGTGTGGACCCTGGGGATCTACAACTGGCGAAGGACCCACTGCAGGAAGTGGTGAGAGGACCTCCGGCGCTGGGCCAGGAAGACCGGAGAGGCCAAACGGGGGACAGTCTCCCAACGTGAGAGAGGTGCCCATCGGACCCTGACCCTCCTAATAGCCCGCATACTGGTGGTGGCCTATCCCTATTTGGATGGGTGCTTGAAAGCAGCACAGCAGCCACAAGGGGGTGAGAACGAACACTATTGTGACGCTACTATGCTGAGTGTAGTTAAGTGCCATGGGGTGCATGCCGTGTAGTGCCAGGCCCATAGACAGGTGTGTCCCTGCAGTCCTGCCCCCCTCTACGTCTGTGGGATAGTGTCCTTAGGTAGATATGGCTGGGAATGTAGACCTGTGAGGGGGTCCCCTGTTTGGGCTGTTGGTTTAGATGTAGCCTCTTGGACTTGCAGATTTGTTGTCTTGCCATCATCTCTCATTGCATCCCTTTGCAAAGTGTATCAGAGTAGAGGGCCAGGATGGTCATGTAGCGTACTGTGGGATCATGTCTACCAGGCAGGGGCACATTCATGTCAAATTTTGTGCCTGATGGGGGTTAGTGCCTGAGATGGGTTGGGGTGTATGTGTGAACACAGGTATGTGTGACCTTGATTTGACATACTTCTCTCTTGTTTTGTCTCCCCCACCCCTCTGTGCTCTTGTGTCCCTGTGTGTTTTAGCATCATCTGGCGAGGGAGCTGAGGCACCGGCGAGTTGCTGCAGCCCACGGTTCCTAGGAGGCAGAGTACACCAACACCAAGAGGACCAGTGGGTTGGAGGGCGAGGGGAGTACCACGGGGGGAGGCAACTATCACTGGAGGTAGTGACTCTGACACCTCCTCCGATGGCAGCTCTCTGGTGGTGGCGGACCCTACTGGGCCCACCCATTCTTTATCATCTTCCGCCGCCCCCCATACCATCACTGCCCTCCAAGTAGCTCCCCAGAGAGTAGCCTGTGCCCGCTCACCCAAGAGGGTGGGCACCTCCTTCGCCCCAGGCACCTCATATCCTGCCCCTGTTAGCCCTGCTGCCCTCACTGAGGAGGCTATTGACCTCCTGAGAAGCATCTCTGTAGGTCAGACAACCAATGTGAATGCCATCCAGGGGCTGGCATCAGAGATGCAGCAAAGCAATGCGTTTCTGGAAGGCATTCACGGTGCCATGTCTGGCCGACAGAGATCTTTTCAGGCTTCTGGCCTCCTCTTTGATGGCAGCCAGGGTCCCTGGTCTTTCTGTCCCCCCTCCCACAACCTCTACCCCTTCCAGCACCCTACTCCCTTCTCCCATCCCAAGCACACATCCAGACAGCCATGCACCCAAAACAACACCCAAGAAGCAGGCAGACAAACACAAGCATTACATGTCCCACCACATGCAGGCACACACCCAACATTCCAAAGCAGACACAGCAACATCCACCTCCCCCATTGTGTCCAACCCCCTCTTCCCAAGACACAGAAACGCTCCCAGACATCCACTCTAAGCACATCCACCAAACAAGGGCATACTGTACAAGCACCTGCATCCAAGCACAGCAGACCTACACCTCATACCACCACTCCCTCATTCTCCACTCCCAAACCTGTCTCCTTGACCTCTTCAGCTGCTCCTCGAAAGCTTTTCCTCTCCCGTGTTGACCTGTTCGAACCCACTGGCCCACCACGTCTTGTGCCTAAACGTTCCCTTGGCCTCCAGAAACCCACTCCTTCCCCATCCCAGTCCACCCTACCCATTCACGTGCCCCTTCCCCAGGGAGGAAGAAGGCCCGTTTTGCCCCTGGTCTTTCTGCTACCCCCGATCCAGGCCCACTACTCCTCCTCCCAAGGGCAAGCCCAAACCCTCTCCACCCCAAGGCCTACGCCCAAGACCCCACCTTCCAAAACGGGGTCCCCACCACCACCACCCCATGCCCCTGAACCCTGAGCTGCCTCGTTGCCCCATTGATGCCCCTTCTCAGTGGAGTTTTCTTTTCCATCGTAGGAGTCAAGTGTGTGCTATATTTGCCCTCCTGGGACTTTGAAATGGACTGGCCAATGGCCTTGTTTGGACAAATTAAGTTTCGTTGGAAATAAATTATGTTGCAATCAGACGTCTTGGTGCTATGTTGATTCATTGTGCAGTGAAGGTGTGGTGTGCACAGGTGTGTGCATTGGTGCAGGTATTTGTTGGTGTTAGAAATGGGGTCTTTGGTTGGCAGTCAGGCCAAGCAAGGACCATCACTCTAGTCAGAGTAAGTCACACACAATCCAAATCATCCTGTGCCCACCCTCTGTTAGCTTGGCACTGAGCAGTCAGGCTTAACTTAGAAGGCAACGTGTACAGTATTTGTGCAATAAATCATGCAATAACACAGTAGAACGCCACAAAAATACAGCACAGAGGGGCATATTTATACTCCGTTTGCGCCGAATTTGCGTCGTTTTTTTCGACGCAAATTTGACGCAAAACTAACTCCATATTTATACTTTGGCGTTAGACGCGTCTAGCGCCAAAGTTCATGGAGTTAGCGTCATGTTTTTGCGTGAACACCTTCCTTGCGTTAATGATATGCAAGGTAGGCGTTCCCGTCTTAAAAAATGACTCCGATGCATATGCGTCGTATTTATACTCCCGGGCAAAAATGACGCCCGGGAGTGGGCGGGTCTAAAAAACACGCATTAGCGCCGGATTTTAGCGCCTGGGTCAGGGCAGGCGTTAAGGGACCTGTGGGCTCAGAATGAGCCCAGAGGTGCCCTCCCCTGCCCCCAGGGACACCCCCTGCCACCCTTGCCCACCCCAGGAGGACACCCAAGGATGGAGGGACCCACCCCAGGGACATTAAGGTAAGTCCAGGTAAGTATTTTTTTATATTTGTTTTTGTGGCATAGCGGGGGCCTGATTTGTGCCCCCCTACATGCCACTATGCCCAATGACCATGCCCAGGGGACAGAAGTCCCCTGGGCATGGCCATTGGGCAAGGGGGCATGACTCCTGTCTTTGCTAAGACAGGAGTCATTTCAATGGGGGATGGGCGTCGTAAAAAAATGGCGCAAATCAGGTTGTGGCGATTTTTTTGCCTCAGCCTGACTTGCACCATTTGTGGACGCCCATACGCCATTTTCCCCCTACGCCGGCGCTGCCTGGTGTACGTCGTTTTTTTCAACGCACACCAGACAGCGCCGGCGGCTAACGCCGGCTAACGTCATTGAATAAATACGGAGCCCGCATGGCGCTTCAGAATGGCGTTAGCCGGCGCTAATTTTTTGGGCGCAAAACTGCGTTAGCGCAGTTTTGCGTCAAAAAGTATAAATATGGCCCAGAGTGATTAGAAAAATATATAATATTTTCAGGTGAGTCGCAGGGCAAAACGATTAAGATGCAATAATTATATTTTGAAATACCACTTTAAAAATGATAGAAAGTGTCTTTAATCTCTTAAAAGCAAAAATGTATCTTGCAAGCAGAAAGTACCTGGTTTGCGTTCAAAATGTCCGCAAGGAACCGCAGAGAAGGATATGTGTGGAAAACAGGGAGGTGTACATCAATTTCTTGGGCCGCACACGGCGATGCATTGTTTATTTTTCACACAGGGAAGGCTTTGCATCGATTTCCGGTGCTCAGTCTTGGATCCACTTCAGGTTGCGGGGTTTTCGGATGCCCCCTGGGATGATTCGTTGAAATCTGGCGCTGATAGGATGAAGTCACAGGAGCTGTGTCGCGATCTGGTGGGCGTTGCGTGGAAATTTCTACCGCACGGCAGGCGCTGCGTCGATTCCTCTGAGGAAGTCAGGCTGCGTTGTTTCGGCTCGGCTGTGCGTCGATCTAGTCAGCCGTGCGCCAAACTTTTGGTTGCTATGCTGGTGCTGCATCAATCTTCTCCTTACGAAGACAGGCTGCGTCGCTCCAGTTCGGCGTGCAGTGAATTTTTCATCGCAATGCAGGCTGTGCGTCGTTTCTGGCAGGCTGTGCGTCGATTTTCACCGCACTTGGAGTTCTTCTTGCAGGAATAAATTATTTTTGGTTCTGAGACTTCAGGGAACAGGAGGCAAGCTCTATCCAAGTCCTTGGAGAGCACTTCTTTAGCACAGCCAGAGAGTAGCAAGGCAGTAGGGCAACAGCAAGGCAGCAGTCCTTCTCAGAAAGCAGTCAGGTGAGTTAATAGGGCAGCCAGGCAGTTCTTCTTGAGAGGTTGCAGGTTCTGGTTCACGTTCTTCTCCAGGAAGTGTCTGAGTTGGTATTTGGAGAGGCCCTGTTTAAATACCGAAATGTGCCTTTGAAGTGGGGGAGACTTTAAAGAGTGGCTTAGAAGTGCACAAGGTCCCATTTCAGTTCAATCCTGTCTGCCAGTGTGCCAGTATTGGGGTGTGGCAGTCCTTTGTGTGAGGGCAAGCTACTGTCCTTTGACATATAAGTGTCAGGCCCTCTACCCTTTCCAGCCCAGGAAGACCCATTCAATATGCAAATGTTTGCAGGTGAGGCTGAGCATCCTGTGTTTGGGGTTTGTCTGAGTCAATGCACAAGGGAGCTGTCAACTGAACCTAGCCAGACGTGGATTGTAAGGCACAGAAGGATTTAAGTGCAGAGGAATGCTCACTTTCTAAAAGTGGCATTTCTAAAATAGTAATATTAAATCCAACTTCACCAGTCAGCATGATTTTGTATTACCATTCTGGCCATACTAAATTTGAACTTCCTACTCCTTTCAGATCAGCAGCTACCACTCAAACAGTTTATGAGGGCAGCCCTAAAGTTATCCTATGAAATGAGCAGGCCTCACAGCAGTGCAAAACGAATTGAGCAGTTTTACACTACCAGGACATGTAAACTAAACAGGCACATGTCCTGCCTTTTGTCTACACAGCACCCTGCCCTAGGGGTTACTTAGGGCCTACCTTAGGGTTGACTTATATGTAGAAAAAGGGGGGTTTTAGGCTTGACAAGTACTTTTAAATGTCAAGTCAAATTGGCAGTGAAACTGCACACACAGGCCTTGCAATGGCAGGCCTGAGACAAGGTTAAGGGGCTACTTAAGTGGGTGGCACAATCAGTGCTGCAGGCCCACTAGTAGCCTTTAATCTACAGGCCCTGGGCACATATAGTGCACTTTACTAAGGACTTACAAGTAGATTAAATAATTAAATTGGGTATGTTCCAATTTCATCATGTTTAAAGGGAGAGAGCATATCCACTTTAGCACTAGTTAGCAGTGGTAAAGAGCGTAGAGTCCTAAAACCAGCAAAAACAGTGTCCAAAAAGTAGAGGGAGGCAGGCAAAAGGTTAGGGGTGACCACCCTAAGGCTGTCAGGTCTAACAGTTGGCTTGTGTCTGGTATATACATTTTGTTAGGGTATGTATGGCTTTGGGTGGTGGGAAGGGTTGGGTGTGGGTTGAGGTGTAAGTGGGGTGGGTATCTGTGTAATTGTCCCCTTCCCCCCATGTATGCTAGGCTGCAGTACTTACCCTCGTCGTCTTCGTCGGTGGTCACGGTCCTGGAGATATATGGCAAGGAGAAGCACTGGGATTATTTCCAACTCTCGCTGCATGTTGGTGGGGGCGTGTTCTGAGTTCTTGCCTTTATATTGGTCATTTCCCTAAAGCTTTGCGTGATGGTGGTTCCGGACCCATAACTGATGGCGGTGTGGTGTTTCATTATATGGTGGTCGGGTTGGGCCTTTCCGCCGGGCTGAAGATGGCCTCCGCAGTCATCTGTGGTGCTACCAAAATGGCAGTGAGTGGATGGACCACTGGCTGTTTCTCCTATGCTTCTTTATTTGGCAGTCTGCACCGCCGGCCTGTTGGCGGTAGTTACTGCCAGTGGTGTCGTCTTAATGACCGACTAAGTCTCTATACTCTTGTCGTTTGAGGTCCAATGTATGTCTTTTGTCCCCGGTGGTGTGTACTCCAAGCTGCCTCTCCAATGCGAGAATATCACCTTTGAGTCTCTCCACAACAGCCTGCGTCTCTTTTTTGTTTACCACTGTGAGTGACCCTTGATCACTACTTTATAAGCCTCACCAAGGGTTCGAGAGGAATCCACTGAGGCCTCATTATGTTTAAAGTATTGTTTTGTAGATTTTACAAGGCCCTCTCTAATGTCTGGGATCTTAAGATACCATTAGCTGATGATGATGGTTGTGTGGGTTTGTAACCTATCCTAGCCCATTGATTGCGCAGACAGGAGAGTGGTCTGATATACCCCTAGCCGTATGGCAGGCATTTGGAAAACGGGAGACGCAGTCTGCCAATGAGAGGACAAGGTCTACATGGTAGAGGGTACCGTTTACTTCCGAATAAAAATTGGAGTGTTGCATCATTGGGTTATGAGTCCGCCAGATGTCTTCTAGTCCTATGGCCGAAAGAAACTCCACCAGGTGGATGTGGTAGGAGATCGCCTGTCACGGGGACAAGCGATCACGGTAATCTCAAAGTGTCATGTTGAAATCCCCTCCTATTAGCCATTCCCCCTCTGGGAGTTTAAGCAAGGGTTTACACCAGTTCTGGGAGGGTGATACCATGAATGGTTGAAGGGAGTTATATGGACAGGATATTTACCGTTTTACTGTCCCATATCCCCACTATGGCTACATATCTACCCAGTGCATCAGTCCAAGTCTAACATATAGTTAGACGTAGCTGTTTGAAGCAATCAATCCTTTTAGTAGGATGATTTAACAGTGTCTAAGATATGGTAACAGCATTTTGTGCTTGTGTATAATCGGCACGATGGTCCTCTGATCCCAAATTCCTCCATCAGATGAGTACAGCATTCATTCATGTTTCAAGAGTACTGATGGAGATAGTACTTCATAGCTAAGGAGAAGAGGACAGGAGGATGGGGGTAGGAAGCATTGGAGCAGTGACAAAAGGGTGCAGCTCTGAACATATTTTTAAAGGATGTGAATGAAGTAAAGTTGATTAGGAGTTCCAGACTGTGGTGAATTTGGTTTTCCTAGTTAAACAGCTTTGGATGAGTACAGCTGCATGGGCATTAGTATCTTTATGGCTGTGAAATGAGAAGCAGATGCCTGGAGGGAAAGAGGAAGGAGTATAATATAATCATGTGAGCACAACAATAATTTTATTGTCACATTAGATATAATAGGTGATTATTGGCCATAGACATGTTGAAGAGAGTGCACACTTAGATCCCCATGAAAAACATGCACCCTTTGACATAACTATATATTACCTTTCTCTTCAGAAATCATGGGCATTTTTCCACATATGTCTAGGGCCTGATTTAGAGGTTGGTGGTAACGGTCCTGCTGTCGACTTATCGACAGGAAACCCGCCTGCCTCTGTGACCGTCCTCCTGCCGTATTTAGATGTTAGAGGGAGCGTAGGTGATAGACTGGCCAACGTTTACCAATAATCTTCACCTAGGTCAACGCCACCATAGGCTAAAGTGGCTGGCAGCAGGACTCCAGCCTCTTTTACCTCCGAGTTGATCACGATGTGCAGTCCTGCTACTGCAACTGTGGTGGCTAAACCGCCACAAATTAGTTGGCAGATTTGCAGCTATATAAACATGAAACTTGCTCTTTGAACGCTTTCCATGTATTCTGCCACCATAAACCCTCTGCTACCAGTTCTTTCGTTGCTCCTGGGCCAGATCCAAGATAAAAATCAACACTGTTATCGCCAGAACAGAAGGTAAGACACAGGCATTCCTGTTACCATCGGAGTTGTAGCTGCATGGTAACACTGGACATTTGCATGGCTCAATAACTTGTGTACACACCACCATACTGTGGCGCAGTGCTGATGTGTGTAATGTAAAAGCCTGCAAATCTATCAGAAAAGACTTGGAGACCTAGGTAGCACCCACTAATTTTGTACACACTGCCTACATGGCAGTGGACACCTACACAAAAAGTCACAACAATCACAAATAGAAACCAAACAATCCCATGTTAATGTAGCAATTACACCACAACATGCTACAGGTGGGTGTACACAGAACGTAACACAATATTCACTGGTGACCTTCAAACATATCAGAGACGTATGAAGGTCTCATGTCCCCTTGGTGTGTGCAATATGTCACAAACAAAAAATCACATTCAACTGTAAAGTTGCAGGCCATCTGTGTAATGCATATGTGCATAATATTGACACATCATGCCAAAATAAACACACATGCATTCACCACTCAAAAAAAACAGAAACACATATCATTCTGGTGTAAGGGTCCAGTACCAACATGTATGCCTACACCAAAATTATTATGCCCAACATTAATGTACAACACTAATGCATGCTTTTAAAAAAAAACTAAAACATACAACCTGTGTATGTCGCTGTCACAAATGGAAGTAAGTACATGGCTCACACATATGCAGAAATAACATAATCAGAAAAAAATTAGTAACACTTGAATAATAAGGCCAGGATAAAGGTATGCTAAAAACAAATACTTTATACAATGTTGGCTTTAGTAGCTCAATGAAGTTATAAGTCCAAATTAATGTCACAGCCTATGTGGGACGATGAGCTGTATTTTTAGATTAGTGTTTTTTATTGATTGATGGTGGGTGAGTTTGAGTGTTTGTGTAAAGTGTGTGTGTGAGTGTGTGTATGTGTATAATTGTGGTTGTGGTATTTGTTGCTGTGGTGTCTGTGGGTGTGCTTGTGTATCCATGTGTGGTGGTGGGTGTGATGACTGGGGGTGTGCTTTTGGTGTGTGTGGGTGTTGCGGTAGTGGTGGGTATTGAGTCTGTGGGTGTTCTGGTGAGGGGTGCCTGCGTAGTGGTGGGTGTACTATCTGGGGATGTGATTGTGGTGGTGGTGTGTGGTGTCCCCATGTGTGTGTCTGTGTTTATGATTTTTTTATGTGTCTGTGCTAGGATGTGCTGCATGTGCTGTTGTTGTGGGTGCATAAATATATTGGCATGTGCTTGCACAGGGCTGGTTTGAAGGATTTTGGTTTGGGAAGGAGAGGAAGTCAGGGCATGAGGTTGGGGTGGGTGGTAGGCTGTGAGCAATGAGGAGGCCAGATCCTGGAAAGACCACTGTAGGCCAGGCAGGGCACTGTGAATGCCATCTAGGTAAGCCAGCTTCTGGGTGCTCTGGGCAAACAGCCCTTGGATGGCATTCAATAATTCGGTCTGGCCTACAGTGATCGTCCATAAAAGATCAACAGCCTTCTTAGTGAGTGCAGCCTGGGACATAGGGGCAGGGGCAAAGGTGCCTGTAGCAAAGGTGATGCTGGCCCTTTGAGGGTAAGTGGGGGGCAAGAGAGAGGTGAAGATTAGAATGGGGGGTGGACGAAGACACCGGTGTCACGGTCTCTTCAGGGTCTGCCTCCACTAGGAACTGTTTTTCATTGGAGACCTCCAAAAAAGATGTCGAATCTCTTGTGGACTCCTGGCCAGTCACATCACCCCCATGCCACTGGGTACCTAAGTGTCTAAGGGGTCCACACCCTATACACAGTAGCCAGCTTTGTCCCCACCAATGTCGCGACTGTCACCTTCACCTTACCCAGTTGATGTTGAAACAAAAGATACAACAGTTAAAGTGTTTCTGTGAGAATGCAATTGGACATCAATGTGCATCACAAAACATTTGCAGCAAGTTCAGTTATCCCCCCCTCAGCTCCCATATCATGTATGCCTTTGTCACTTATACACTTGTAGTCTACTCTATAACAAAGGGTTCCAACACATGTGTGTGAGAAAATAGGGATGATTGCAGATGCCCACTGACTTCTTGCCCCCATTTTTCACTTTTTGCTGGTGTTTTCCTGACTCTGATGGTGCCCTGTGTACTGCTAACCTGTCCCATGGCCTGTGCCCTGTGTAAAATCACTATGCAAATTAGGCTAATTATTATTGGCTATGTCAACCTACCTATAAGTCCCTAGTTTATGGTAGGGCATGTAGGTTTAGGGACCCCAGCATAGGTAGTGCACCCATAGGTGCACTGCTGAGGTGCCCAGTGTCATTTTAAAGGCAGGCCCGTCTTGCTGGCTGCTTTTAAATTAAAGTTACATGCAAATTCGTCTTAGGAATTAAAGTACTTCCAAAGTCTTAAACTACCTTATTTTTACATATACGTCACCCCTAAGGTGTGCCCTGTGTGCCCCTAGGGCTGGGTGCCATGTACCTAAAAGCAGGGACTTTATAAAAATAGTTTTATAAGCCCTGGTGAGGTAAAACAGCCACATTTGTTTTTCCCTCATCGTAGTGAATGGCCTCCATAGCCTAGAATGGGGAGACTTTATTTGAATTAGAAAGTCCCCTTAAGTGTCAGATACCTCAAGTTTGGTATCAAATTAATTGTTATAATAAATCCCACAACTTACAATTGTTGGATTTAATATAACTTGTTCAAGTAAAGAGTTTTAAACTCTACCTAAAATGTTGTCAACTTCAGCCCTGTAGTGCTCTGCTCTGATTGGCCAGCCTCTGGCAGCCTGGCCAGGATGCCTTGATGAGGTGTGAAGTAGCCCGGGCTAAACACAAAGGAATGTGCCTGGGGGAGGAGAACTTCCCTCAGCAGATGGAAAAGAAGGAAGGGGGAGGGCTGCCAAACTGTTTTTCAAAGGCAGGGAAGGACATTTGGAACATCCCAGCACCTCCCTCACATCCTCCAAACCCAGACAATTCAGTGCCCCCTTATTAGATTAGGAGAGGGCAGGAGATGGTTGAGTTTAAGATTTTTAGCCACACCAGTGGATGGGATCAGCCAGATGTAACTTCCAAAAATCACTTTCAGCCATGATGGATTTTTGAGGAATGTTGCTGCCTGGGTTTGATTTTTGCCACACTTCCCAGGTAGCGGTCATCAAAGGGGGAAGGACCCTGCACCTGATTGGAGAACCAGGACCCCTCTGTTTTTCACCCAGGAACAAGGATAAATATGGCAGAGCTGCACCCACACCCCAGATCCCTCCCAGATTCCAACAAGGAAGAACTACAGGAGAAGAAGGACTGCCCTGCTGTACCCCTGACCTGCACCTGGACACTGCACTCTAGAGGACTGCGCCAGCTGCACACTTGTGCTTCACCACAAGAAGGACTTTGCCTGGTTTCAACTGGTTCAAGGAGGGACTCCCTGTCTGCTACAGGTGAAACATTGCTAACCAGAGTCCCCCGCACCAACTACTGAAGAAACTGACCAGCTGACCACTGGCCGATGGCAAATTTGGAGTTTGCGCCAAGTGCATTCTGGGAGTTGTAGTCCGCACCCTCAAGGAGCATCTCAGAGCTTCTGGAACCTTGGGGTGAGCTGTGGACCTCAAAATAACCATAAAAGAACATCTGGAAGAAGATCCAGAAGTTTGGAGAACTTTTGGAAAAAAGCTCCATAAAGGGACCAACCCACTGTGGCAATTCTAATTGGCTTGCCTCAACCGCGACCCGGTTCTGACTTGCAGGTTCGTCTCAGTGAAGACAATCTCCAAAAAAGTGACTACGTCCAAATGCAGAAAGTTGACCGAGACCTCACGGGCAGTGTATCCGAAGAGGACTCCAGGGACATTGGATAAGGATTCAGATTTGCCCCGGTCAAAGGATTTTCATCTTTAAAAAGAACCGAGAAAGTCCGAAGGTAAAAATATCCACCGAGGGCTCATGAGACACTTATCCGAGGAAGAGTTCTAGGATGTTGGACTGTCGATTTGATCTGCTGAAGAAAATCTTCAGAAAACGACTAAGTCCGAAGGTAAACTTTTAACAAAGGCCTCCGGCGATTTGTAATAAATTGAACTATAAAAAGCACTGAAAAAGTCCTATGTTGAGGACAAAACGTGCTGGTTGAAGGTGTTACGATATGCTCTTAAGAAAAAAAGAAGAAGAAAGTGAAGACAATAATGAAACTACATTGAATTATTGGACTTGTTTTGATATTTCTAAGTGGTGCACCATCAAAATATATATAATATATACAGTTCTTTTTTAGGATTGCATCTTGGCTGCAGGTGCTGTAATGTGTGCACACATCACTACAGAAACCTTTTTTGTGATGTCTTTCTTGCTCAATATATAAAAGGTGATAGGGGTCAGGTGCATTTGTCTATAACCCTCTGCCAATCTCTTTATCAATGTCCTGTTAGAGTATAAGGTGTACATGTGTTGATCCTGGGATATAGGCAGAACAGTCAAGCAGCTTTAACACAAAATGGGAATTCCGTGTGGCAGAAATGGGAAGAATAAGATTCATCCAATATGGCAGACGCTGATGGACACATATTTGTATAAAGGCAGATCAGTCTAGCTGTCTTTAGGCAATACACGTTCACCTGATTGCGGAATGAGAAATAAGAAGATGGAACCATGGACGCCCCGACCTTCACGGAGTTATGTGTGGCATAGGGGCAGCACCGGTCCCTTGATGAGGTGAGCAGGGAAGGGGGCCTGCGGTGAAATAGTGGAAGAGAAAGAAACCCTCAGAGACCTAGAACTAAGGATGCGGGGGATGGATTGTAAGAGTACTTGTTTATATCATCCTGTGCTTACATTTAATCATTTTGTGTGTGACTACAGGGTGGTGCTCCCACCGGACTCCAGTTTTAGAGATTGACAATGATAACTTGGTGAGTGGAACTGGTCACACATATCATAGAAACCTGATGCCTGGGTCACTTTATGGGGTGATGGGTTTTGAGAAGGATGTCTTTGCACTAAGCTTGTATTAAAAAATTCCCAAATTGAAAGAAGCCTGATCATGGGGTGCATGCAGGACTATGGGGCTAATTGCACATGGGTACAAACATAACAATAAGAGCGAGCAAGAGGCAATATGTGGATTAAGTAGTCTTTGCGCTAATTTTAAATGTTTGTCTTTATATTACCTCATAGGTAATCCTGAGTGTGTGTACTAAAAGAAAGGGGGACAATTGAACCCATATTGTTGATCACAAATTGAGTGCACTACAAGTAGATTATGGAACGTTAAGTGGATCGATGGTCCTGATGAAGGCCGAGCGACCCATATGGGCGATGGAAACGGCCAAAACATGTTGACCTTGAATAGATATTTGGGGTGAAGGGGTGATCACATCCCCGTATCTCCCCCATCTCTATAAACCTTTTTTGATTCTATCCAGTGAATCCCAGAATAAAGATTGAATATGGATTCACTTGAGGTAGTTTTAAATACTGAGTGAGGTGCTCTATATTTGTGTGGTCCTCATCTGTCGATTTATGTTATTTGTTTCCCCTCCCTTTTTGCTCCATTCCTCACGTCGGCTAGCATGGGAGTGTATCAGCACAGCCCTATAACGAAGAAAGCACTATTAGTGGCTGAGGGCAGTTTTTTTCTAAACTAATATGCTGTATCTCTAGCTGGTGGGATCGTTTCTGGGGTCTCCACTTTGATTTCTTGTCCTTTTTGTGTTATTGATCCAAGGACAGCCACCCACTTGGGATGGACAAATCTTTTCCAAAGACAACTAGCACTCTGATAGCACGGAAGTTCTGAATACTGTGACTGGCCCTTTTCCTGTGTGAAGGTACCATCACAGCAATACGTGCCACTTGAGTTGCTCAAACCACATGTTCATGTCAAGCTCTACCATACTGTTCTCCATCACACTGGCTAAATCTTCAATTTGTGGACTGCAGAGGCAGCTGTTGTTGGGTTTCATCATAGGTGATAGAACTTTTTATTAGCACACCACTGAATTGTGAATGAGTCATTGCACCAGATAGTGCCAGTGTCCTGTACTGGTCATGTGGCCTCAATTGTTGTCACTGCTATGACATGGACTACTGATGTTACTGATCTAGGATTCCTTTTGTGAGGTGAGGATGTATTGTTCCAACAAGGTCATCATCAGTGATTGTATGCCTACTTAATTTGTTCCCACTGCATGTTCTCATTCTTCCATGGTATCAAGGTAGTGGAGCAGAATATTCCGAATGTCACAGATATTGGATTTGGGAGTGTTTTTTGTAACCCAGACTCAATTTTCACAATGACTGGTTTTAACATTAGTATGCTTCACATACATTCTCAGTCAAGTTTGTTAATTTCAATTAATTTGTTGACACGTTTTCTCTTTATATTTGCAAAACAAATTTCCTAAATGGCGGTTCAATAGTTTTCAGTGGTGGAAGGTAGCCATGACAAAGGAAATGCAACAAATAATCAAACGAATTTTGTACTCTGTGTCCACTACATTTATTCAGATGAAAAAAAAACAAATGTGAGGTGTAATAAAATAAAATGAAATAAACTAAGAAGAGTCTATCATGGTACATGGAAACATGCTAGTAACGTCAAATGGTGCTTGAAGTCCAATGTCCAAAATACAACTGCCCTCTGAAAAATTAAATGTGTCCATGAATCAGCCCACAGAGTGAATGGTAGGCACACAAGGAGGAGATTAGGTTTGGAGCCTTGTGGAGGTGGTGGTGTTGCCCTTGCCATCCTCTGCTGTTGGTCCAAATGACTGTCCCCTCTGGAGTGGAGCGGGGGCACAGGGACTGGGATGGTAGGGGCAGTCTCATCCTTTGGCAGTACCTCCTTGTCTGTGGCTGGCAGTGTTGTTCCTTGACCAGATATTGGGGGACCACAAACAGGGGCAGATAGACTGGGAACAACCCTATGCATGATGTGATAAATGTCATACATCACTCAAGTCAAGGACCACAAATTGGATTTGATGTTCTGCATCTCTGCATTGTTCTCCCTCTACACCTGCTTAATGTCCCAGAGCTCATTTAGGACCTGGCCCATCACGTCTTGAGATTGTTGTACTGATCCCAAGAGTTGATCAAGGGTGGTATGGCTAACTAACAACCTGGTAGCCCCGCTTGGCTGGTCGACGATTCTCTCCCATGACCCCTACCCCCAATAGCCTGTGCCCTTGAACAGTGCCCCAAACCACTGAATCCTGGAAGAACTGGAGGCTGGGATGTTGGTGGTTCAACAGTAGCCAGGACTGGGGTGGGGGGACGGGATTAGTTGTGTGGGTTCTCAGTGCACAGGAAGTGGAAGGATTCTCACACTGAGGTATTGTTGCAGTTGTGGTGGGAGGTGTAGCTGTGGCTTGGGTGTAACTCACTGGAATTGATTGGCTAGATGGATCAGACGGACCAGCTTGCTCCTCATCATCTGGACTTGCAGCATTGGAGTCCTCACTGAAGTCTTGCTCTTGGGCCAGAGTGGGGGGTGTATTGGATGACAGATGATATTGTACTGGGCCGGGTGGTTGGTCTTGTGAAGGTGTTAGATCTGGCATTGATGGCATCGTCTCCCCTGTCTTTTTTGCCTCTGCCTCCCATGTTTTGACTGTGTGCTGGGCTCTGTTTTGGCTGTTTTTGGTACCCAGAGCACTTTACCACTGCTGACCAGTACTAAAATGCAAGTGCTCCTGTGTAACGTGTATGTGTAACTGTTTTTTTACATGATTGGCATGTTTAATTTACTAGCAAGTCCCTAGTAAAGTGCACTAGAGGTGCCCAGGGCCTGTAAATCAAATGCTACTAGTGGGCCTGCAGCACTGGTTGTGCCAACCACATTAGTATCCATGTAAACATGGCTCAGACCTGCCACTGCAGTGTCTGTGTGTGCAGTTTTAGACTGCCAATTTGACTTGGCAAGTGCACCCACTTGCCAGGTCTAAACCATCCCTTTTTATACACGCAAGGCACCCCAAAGGTAGACCCCAGGTAGCCACATAGGCAGGGTGTAGGTTGTGTTAAAGTTGGGACATGTACTGATGTGTTTTACATGTCCTAACAGTGAAATACTGCTAAATTCAGTTTTCTCTCTGTACAAGACCTATCTCTCACAGAGGTTAACATGGGGGCTGCCTTTAAATATCCTTAAAGTGCATATTCCCTTTGAGAGGAGACACAAATGTGAAGTTTGGGGTCTGTGAACTCACAATTTCAAAATATGTCTTGTAGTGCAGTTGGTATTTAGATTGTTAGTTTGAAAATGCCACTTTTAGAAAGTAGGCATTTTCTTGCTTTAACCATTCTGTGACTCTGCCTGTTTGTGGATTCCCTGTCTGGGTCAGACTGACAGTTGGGCTGTTTGTGAATCTTCTCTAGACAGTGACACACCACTGGGGTGTAGCCTGCATATCCTGATGAGTGATCTGAGCTAAAGTGGAGGGAGGGGTGGTCACCTACACCTGAATGCACTGTGCTTGCTCTCACACAAAGCAGTCTCTGATACCCTGGTGTGTGTCTAGGGCTTGGCCAGGGTAAGGCAGGAACCTGCAAACAACAGAAACGTTCCTTTGAAGTTTGTCTACTTCAAAGGCAGAAAGGGGTATAAGTAGTGGACCCAAAACCCCAGATTTTAGATTTCTTCAAGATCACTTCTGGAACCAAGAAGAACCTCTGACAAGGAGAAGAGCTGAAGAGCTGAGGAGAAGTGCTGCCCCTGCCTGTGACTGTTCTTTGTTGTGCTATCCTGCACTTTCTGCTTCTGCCCGTGAAATGGGACAAAGACTGGACTTTGTTTTGTATTCCTGCTTGAGAAGACTCTCCAAGGGCTTGAACTGAGCTTGCCTCCTGTTTTGAAGTCTCAGGGCCATGAAAGACATCCTCTGCCAGTACCTGGACTTTCTGCTGAGACTCCTGCCAAGTGGTGCCCTATCCAGTACCTTAAAAAGTGAAGTTGGCAGAACAAGAGCTAAAATCCACGCGCAGAACACTGTGCAGGGAAATTTTTGACGCACTATCTGCAACTCGGGTGATAAATGACGCGGCATCCACTTTATGGCTGAAACCGATGCTCCAACTGCATCTCGGCTGGGAGATCGACGCATCGCAGTTGGAGAAACAATGCAATATCCGCTTTCAGCTGCTGATAACAACACAAACCCCACACAGCGCGATTTTCTACCAACGTGCGACCGGATTTCTCACACAGCGTCGCTGGACGTCAAAGTCATCATGAACCTGCTCAGATCCAAGGTGCCCTGTCCAGAAATCGATGCATCACTCTTTTGTGAGAGAAAAAAACGACGCATCACCTACCCGACCAGAGAAGAAACAGCGCACGGCCTCACTTGCGAGAAAGGAATCAATGCATTGCTGACTTTTGATTGATTTTTGGCTTTGTATTTGATGCAAACCAGGTACTTTGTTGCCATTTTGGTCTTGTTTGATTTAAATAAATATTGCATATTTTTCTAAATTGGTGTGGTGTCCATTTTGTAGTGTTTTCAGTGTGTTAGTGTGTGGGTTGGTTCAAATACTTTACACTTTTCCTTTGAGATAAGCCTGACTGCTTGTGCCAAGCTACAAAGGGGGTGAGCAAGGGTTAGCTTGAGTGTGTAACTTCATTGCCCTGACTAGAGTGAGGGTCCCTGCTTGGACAGAGTGCAAACTGACTGCCAACCAGAGACTACATTTCTAACGGAAGGATACAGAGGATGTGTGTTTAAAATATTGTTTGTGCATTTCATGTGTCTTTGTCTACAACAGGGCTAACCTAAAAAGAGTGAGACTGACATGATTAGGACTTTGTGTTATTTTCATTGTTTTAACTATACAGTGTGATTCACTCAGGTGACAACTCCAGTGCTGACCTTGTGGAAATGTCCTGAAGTGCCAAAATATTAGTTCAGATTTGTAGTTTACATGTGTGCCAGACATTGTACCCCACACAATGGTGAGTAGATTTGAGTACTGGATCATTCCACTGCCTAGCAGGCTGTAAAACATTAGATTCAAAGTGGTTCATAATGCACATGTTACTGTAATTGGTAATCATAGGGACAGTGAATTTTAACTTGTGTGTAGCTACTGATTCTGTTCAGCATGCCACAACATGTTTTTGGATATCTTGGATTCAACAGACAATGAATGATGTAAGCATTTCCATCATTTTAATGTAGCTCTGAGCAGATGTCAACATGGTTAAGGTACACAAGAAGTGATATATTAATCCATGGCATGACATGATGACTGACAAATGCACTAATTTTTTTAATATGTTCTTGTGAAAGTAAAGAACAGTGTAACAACATTACATTCCACTATTGTTTTTCAGATCCAATAACACAGCATCATGGTAGTTGTAATCATCTGTTGACACCATGAACAATACTTGTTTGAGAAATAAGTTACACCTTTCGCTTTCAAAGACTAGGAGAAGATACAACTTAGGAACACCATTCTCTGCTGTGAAAAAGGATGTAGTTTTGGACCCATTTTTGTAAGCACAACATCATACATTGATGGGCAGTGATGGGCAGAGCCCAAGCGAGGAATGCTTAATGGGGAACTACGCACAATCTGACTAACCATATTGCATTATGTAGAAGGAGAGCTACACCCACGCTGCTGGTAATTTGTATTACACAACATGTTTTGTTTGTTCAAAATTTGCTATATCTGTGTTGCCAAGGCTGTTGCAGCATTCTAAAAGTCTACCTTAAGGGAAGGACTCAATTTGTGATTAGGGAGACTTGCATAGTTTCGGTGTGCCAGTCTGCACTCCACCAAGGATTCCAGTCAAGCCTTCAGGATAGTGGATTTTCAGGGCCTTCTCCTCCAGGTAAAGAGTTGTAATAGGGGGGAGAGGAGAACCACCACCAGTCCTCTGGGAATCTAGGTAACGCTTGGAGGCCAATGAATGAACTGTCCCCTGCAAGTCGGTCCAACTCTTCATAATCTCGTCCTTTGTTCACATGTTCTTCGCTACTGCATTCGACCTGTTAACTATTCTGGTCCACATTTGTCTTTTCTGGGAAATTTAAGTAAGTAGGACTTGTGCTCCAAACAATTATGGCTGTACTCTAATGATTTCATCCACTATTACAGACACTTCTCCCTCTATGAAATGGGGATTTCTTCTCCGTGCCTATCTAAACAAAACCAGGGCTTAGAAAAATGAAGGGCACTGTAAAACAAATTGATCTAACAAAAGGAGGGAGACGTAATCTGAATAAAAAAACCTCTTTCCTCTGTTGGGGATTTGGCTGGCTGGCTGGTCTTCTTCAATGGAATGGCAAAGAATCATAGTTTGAAATGAAGTGTGTTTTATAGTGTTTGTCCAATTTAGTGTGGGCTACTGGCATCCAAGTAATGGCCACAACCATAGTACTATACTGAACAGGTCCCACAACGGACTTAGCCATCATGTGCCCACCGCTGACATACCACCAGCACAACTGGGTAATCTAGAAAGGCTTGATGAGATGCTGCCGTCAGGATGGCGACAGAGTGCTAATCATCGTCATTGGAGTGTGCTGCGTCGGCTGTGGATGCAGCTCGCGTGATGGAATAGAATCCATCGTGGCAGTCTTTGGCTTGGCCACAATGCATCTAAACACAGCGGGCGAGAGACCACCGACAGGACAGTCTTTTCAGGCCTGCCACCAACGCATCTTGGTGTAAGACTGCCAACATCTAAATCAGGCCCTAAGATTGTTGTCCCAGAGCTTGCTTCTCTCCACCTGCCTATATGCTTATCGACCAAGCAGGCACTTCACTGGCAGACGTTAAGGACTGATAACTAATTTTCCTCTCTCCATGACACTACTATATCTCTACAATAATTCACCCATAAAAACAGAAATGCAGAGTGTGTACCCTGCAGCAGGTGGTGTAACAAAGGCCCTGTAGTGCGGGGGCACCAGAGATCCAATGGGCTACCTCAGCACAGTACTTGGTCTAAGAGCTCCAGAGTAAATCTGTAGGGAGCACCCTCCATGTTTTTTGCAGGCGTCCCCCCTCAGGTTTCATTTCACCTCTGCCTGCAGGAAAATAAAAGACAACCGAAAACAAAAGTCATAAATAAAAATATCAATAAATTTCATGTCAAAAGAGAAGATAATGTCATTATTATGAGGATTTTCCAGAATAAGCTTAGAATCAAGTAATTTTCAATTGAAATAAAGGGCTTAATCCCTGGAATTGCTTGATATAAAGATTACTTTGTGGGACAGAGAGGGAATGCATTGTACAGAAATCCCAAATACAGGTTTTGATTAGAGCAAAAAACAATGTTGGAAAGGAACAGGCTCAGGTTGATATAATGGAGGTTCTGCTTACCACAAGGTTGTAGTAGCCAAGGAAAATAGGGTTTGGAGTGAGATACTTTAATGACAATCAATCGAAAAAGACAAGCAATGAAGCAGGAAAAGAATGTAACCAACCAAAGGGTTGACTAGTGCCCTCAAGTAACTGTCGGAACTGTTTTCTTTTCCTGTAAAACACTAACTGAGGTATTTACCAGTGTACTTTGCCATGTTGTACACAAGTCCCATGCCAATTCACAGATGAAGTAATCTGGAGTGAGCATTCACTCTACTATTACTATCCTATCCAATAAAAAGTGAGAAGTATCTATTGCAAAACCTAGCACAAGTAACAGAAACTATTGTGACTATAAGAAATGACTAAACCCTCTGGTTTCTGTATAAGAATAGGTTTAGTCATTCCAAGAGGAATGGCAATGCACCAGAATTATCTGATATTGAAGAGACTGAGAATAATTACATACCACTAATAAAAGACCTGAACTGCTACATACATTACTAGAATATCTGCAAATAAAAATAAAAATTAACTTCTGTTTTTTCAAATTTGCACAGTTATCTTATTTATACCAATCTCTCTCCGTTAACTTCCTTGAAGTTGTATTCCAAATGAAGTAATTACTTCTCTGCAATTCCTTGCATAAAGATCGCATGCAAGTTTATTTCCACCCAAATAAAGAACTAGGACAACTGTCCATGGATGTTAATCTGTAGGGCTTAGAAGGTGACAACAGTTTCAATGCCTTTCTGATTTTGGCACTGTGTCACTATCCCATTCTGCTAGGTAAGCCGCATTGGTTATTATAAAGAGATAGGTCACTTTAGTGAGTTATCTTTAACCTAACAGTGCTACTCCAATCGGTAGCAAACATTCCCTATGAATTCAGTGTAAATAGTGGTTGCTTATTGAGTCTTACTAGGGTTTTCACTTAAGCCACTCAAAAGCCAATTTTCTTTGCATTTCCTACTTATCTGACAGAGGATGGGTTGAACTGCATATTCGTGTGTTTGGCATGCACATCTTCCTTCTTTTTTGCTCTCACACCTCTCACTGGCATTATTTTCTTTCACAAATGTATTGCATGTTCTATGACCACTTTGCTCCCTTTCTTTGTCTGTGGGGAGCTCTACCATCTTCCCCCTTTTTTAGATGGACACACACAAATGCAACTTTCCACACTTGGGAATTTTATGCTATCATCCTCCATACTTGTATATTAGGTATAATAATAACCTCCTTCACTACGAACACATCTGCACCCACCTCAGATCCCTACACTGGCTGCCCATCAACAAAAGGATCATCTTCAAAATCCTAATCCACGCTCACAAAACTCTTCATGACACTGGACTGGCCTACCTCAACGAACGAATCAACTTCCACAACCCAACTCGACAACTCCGCTCCACTGACCTCGCCCTCGCAACAGTCCCCTGCATCCAACGCACCACCTCCGGTGGCAGATCCTTCTCCCACCTCGCTGCCAAAACCTGGAACTCCCTCCCCACCTACCTACGCAAGACCCAGGACCTCCTCACTTTCAGAAAGCACCTCAAAACCTGGCTTTTTGAGCAGTAACCCCCCCAGCACCTTGAGACCCTACCGGGTGAGTAGCGCGCTTAATAAAGTTGATTGATTGATTGATTGATTGACTCCGTGTAGTCAGTGACCATTCTAATTCTGTCCTGATGACTATTCTTACAGTGAAGACAGAATATAATTCCTGGATGTGGAACTGTTCATTCTAGATAACAAAATCCACAGTAAACTATACATGAAACCGACCTCATGCAATGCTATACTATATGCCTCAAGTGCTCATCCCAAACACCAGATACATGCAATCCCCTATGGGGAGATGATAAGAGCAAGACGTAACTGTAGTAGAACAGAAGACTTTGAGTCATGTCTACAGGACATGGGACAACGCTTTGAACAAAGAGGCTACCAAGCTCAAGTAATTGAGAGAGCCAAACAAAAAGTCAGACAAGTGAATAGGGATGAGACCCTACTCTCTCGGGTTACCAAGAATAGTTGTTTTTTCAAATGTGGTCAATGTGGGGTCTGTAAATGGGCCTGGAATGACAAAAAGGATTTTATGGATCATTATAGTCACCAATTCAAGATACAATCAAATATTACATGTGGGACGTCATTTGTGGTCTATGTCATATTGTGCAAATGTGACCGCATGTATGTGGGAAGCACAATTCGTCCTCTGAAAGTCAGAATTTGAGAACATTTAAGGGCCATTAAGCAAGAGGACAAGAGGTATCCTATTGTGCAACATTTAAAATCATGTGAGACACAAAATAAGAATCAAAATATAAAATAAATTGGCATCGAACATATGCGTGTTGACCTTAGAGGATGTAATAGAGAACTTCACTTAAGGAGAAGGGAGTCTTTGTGGATCATGAAATTGCGGGCAGTGGAAAAGGGTCTCAACACTGACTCAGAACTTGAATATTTTTTAGGAATATGAAGGACGTTTTGTTTAATATATGTGTGGATTTAAGTAACCTTAAGTGTTATTGTTCACAAATTATGAAATGGAAGTGTTAAATTATTAGATACATGTAGCATATGCACTACAGAATAACTGAAAAGAGTGTGTCATAGTTATTACAAATATTAGATGGTTTTAGTCTATAAAGTGAAATTGAATATACTATGTAAAACCAATGTGCATGCATATACACATGGGATCCTGTGGATATATGACTTTACATATGTTTAGTAATAGAATTACATTACGGGTAGATAATATGCAACTTCTATGGCACACAATGCATGGACAACATTATTACTGACTTGGGAATTATTGTGACTCTTGGAACATTATATAGTGCTCTTTTGATATCCATTAAGCATTGACTACTTAGTTGGGTAAAAGAGAGAACAGACAAGCGAATAGTCCAGGGAGCGTACTCACGGTAACAAGACGCCGTATTTAGGTGAGGGGACTCCATTTCAATGTTACAACTTCACATTACGTATTATATCTACACTTATTTTGGGCCCCACAAGGTACCATGGTGCTTTAATGCAGGTTATGTCTTATTGCGACTCTTGGAACATTTTACAGTCCTATTTTTATATCCATAAGCATTGACTATTTAGTCAGGTGAAAGAGAGAACGGACTAGCGAATAGTCCAGGGAGCACAATCGCGGTAACAACAAGATGCCGTAATTAGGTGGGGGGACTCCGCTCTAATGTTTAAAATTGACATTACATTTAATATCTATAATTATTTCGGGCCCTACAGGAACCATGGTGTTCTAACGTAGGTTATTCGTCAGCGGGTCGGGAATTTGCCAGTACGCCGCTATGTTAGGCACGCGGCGGTATACAAACCTTGTACAATGTGGCATGCTCTATAAAACCGCGGGGTCAGGAATACCGATATTACGTCAATCGACACTTGAGTAATTAGACATTGGGGTTTACGTTTGTTAATATGTATTGCAGATTGACTTGGCTAGATTCATAGCATATAGGTGACATTTGTCGACACCCGAGGCTAAAAAATATGTTGACAAGGTACCGCTGTTCACGCTGCTATTAACTTAATTTTATGACAAGACCGGAGGCTCTATTATGCGTTCTTTTCATGCTTTAATTTTAACAGCAGCAGTCAAGAAACTACAACTCCAAAGAAGGCTAGGCTTGGACTAACCAATGGGAGCAGAACAATAAGTAAAACTAGACCAATAGGAACGGGCCATAAACCATAGAGAGCACCCTTGACTGCAAGCAGCCCTCTTTTCTTGCTGCTCGCAGTCAAGATAAGTACTCTCTTTGGTCTTCTCGATACTTAATGCTCTGTATATATTGTTTTATTGTTATTTATCTTTTGTGCATACATATTTTGTTGTCCTCGTCTTGAAGGTGTATTTTGTCTAGTTTCTTGCCGCTTCACGGCTGTTATAGCCCGTTTCCTTAACCTTGTTTCCAGCCCCCCCCCTGGCCTTCAACCGTCGTGGTGCCGCGCGCCGTTACGAGCGTTCGATCGCGCTCGTTCCTTGTTTCCTCAGCGCGTTCTTCGCGCGTCGCTTAGGAATCCTTACCGACTCCCGGTGGTGGCAGCTCTCTTCGGTTCGTCTCCGCACGGACAGCCTCTTCCTTACACCTTCGCGCGCCTCCAGCATCGCGCCTGGTGTAACTCGCTACCGCTCCTCAGCGGTTCTTCGTTCCTCTTCGTTTCTACAGCGTCTAGTCCCCGCCCAGGGGAGGAGCCATTTTCAGCTCTCGGAGCGTGTTGCTCCTTTAACCCTTCTATTACCATTGCTTTGAGTGTTTTTTGCTCACAGTACTCGTTTGAATTATTTACTTGGGTTTTGGCACATTAATTTTTTCTATTATGGATTTGGGGAGTTCCCCTTCCAGGTCTGCCTCTGAGGAGGATGAGGGATCCTTTACACAGGATCTTAATAAGTTTATCTAGTCCTCTGTCAAGCACGCTATGAAGGCTTCTATGGACAAGATGTCAAAAAATATTGAAAACTCTGTTATGTCCATGGTGTCCAAATCTATGGCCCATTCTGCGGGGGAAAGCAGAAAACGAAAACTATTCTCCTCTAAATTGAGTAAAGGCGCACAAACAGGAAGTGAGGTTCCCTCACACCAGACTGAGGACTTGGTTCCTCCCAGGCCTCCTTCTAAGGAGGGGATTCCTACCAAAAATTCGGCATCTCAATCCAAATGCAAAGCAAAATCAAAACATATCATTGCGCCAAAAAAGATTGTGATCTCAAAAATTTTGGACACAGATGACGAGGACATGGATGATTTATCTCAGTCCGATACTACTGAGGATGTTTTTTCCCCTTCCTCCCCTTCCCCTAAACGTAGAAAAATTTCGGTTGCGGGCCCCTCTTCTAGTGTTGTCGACTCGGAGGGTGTCCCTATGTTCGACCCATCTCTCATACACCACCCGAATTCGACGGAATGGCTCCCTTTGGACCATGTAGGGGATTACATTGCTTCCCGCTTACGTCTCCCTCTGGATAAACAGACAAGATCCAAGTTGAAATCTGAGTGCCCCAGACCGTCTCTAAATTCTAATATTACTGCAACACCTATTATTGATGACTCTCTTATTACTTTCTTTACTAAATTTGGTAAGGATCCTCGGAAAGGTGTGGATAGGGCCTGGACCACGTGCCAGGACAAGCTCCTGGATGTGGTGGGTCCTCTGGCAAGAATTTTCGATTTAGCCGAATCAGCCAGGTTAGAGGATTCGACTATTGATCCCTTGGATCTTTCTCTTTGGATTCAACGAGCCTTTTGTTTCTTGGGCAATGCAAACGCTGCTATTATTCATGAAAGGCGCAAGGGCCTTCTTCTCAAAATGGATCCCAAGTTAGCCAACTTCGCCACTCGAGACCCTGGCATTCAAGCTGACGGGAAACTCTTCGGTGACAATTTCATCAAAGACATCAGTCGTTTTGTGTCAACATTCTCTTCTTTGGACAAAGCCCAACAGAATCTCAAAAAGGTCTTTAACCAGCGTGTTTTTTCCCGGGCTGGTAGAGGTAGGAGCCGCTTTACCGGCCGCACATACAGGAACCAAGGCTCTAGAGGATCCGCCAATTCCTCCTTCAATACATATTACCACGAGTTCAAACCCCAATTCTATCCGCAACGATCTAGAGGGTTCCGCAACCGTGGGCAACGTTTCTCCAGACCGACCGTTAATCCAGGTAAGCCAACCTTCTGGCCCTCCCGTGGGAGGGCGTCTTCGTTTCTTTCTTCCGAAATGGAAGTCAATTTCAACAGACCCTTGGGTTCTTTCCACTGTTCAGGGATACCAGATCGAATTCCTCTCTCCTCCCGTCCAACTCTGTCTTCCTCCTTTTCCAAAGTTTTCTCTAGAAATGTCCTCTCTAATAGCCTCAGAGATTCAATCTCTCTTAGAAAAAGGCGCCGTTCACCTTTGTTCTCCAGACCCTTCCGGATTCATCAGCTCCATTTTTCTCGTTCACAAAAAGAACAAAAAGTTAAGACCGGTCATCAACCTGAGATCGTTCAATCAATTTGTCATCTATCGACACTTCAAGATGGAAACTATTATCCATCTCAGGGACATTTTGCTCCAATTCGATTGGCTAGTCAGATTAGACTTACAGGATGCATACCTGACCATTCCTATTCATCCGTCACACCGGAAGTTTCTGCAATTCCTTTGGAGCTCAAAAACTTATCATTTTTCCTCTCTCCCGTTCGGTCTATCCTCAGCACCCTGGTGCTTCACAAAACTATTGAAACCAGTCGTCACCTTCCTTCGCTCCCTTGGCATCAGGCTCATTATCTACTTCGACGACATTCTGATCATGCATCAGAGCAAATCATCTTTGCTGACCCATCTCCAGATAACATCCACTCTCCTGTCAGATCTTGGCTTCCTGATAAATCACGAAAAGTCAGTTCTCCTGCCTTGTCAACAAATAGAATTCCTGGGCTTCCAGATAGATTCCGTTTCAGCGGCTCTTTTCCTTCCTCGTTCCAAAGTTTCCGCAATAAAAAAGGAACTAATCTTAACTCTCCAAAAAGATACTATTTCTCTCAGGGCTCTCGCAAGGATAGTCGGCCTCCTCTCGTCCTCTATCCAGGCCATCTTTCCAGGACCCCTTCACTACCGCGCCCTCCAGCGTCTCAAAATCCTTCATCTTCGTCGAGGTCTGGCCTTTTCCGACCTTGTCTCACTGGACCAGGAATCCCAGTTGGAAATTCAATGGTGGATATCCCATTTAGAGGCTTGGAACGGCAGATCCATCTTCCCCTCTGTGCCCGATCTTGTGTTAGAATCAGATGCAAGTCTCACGGGCTGGGGCGCCCGCTGTGGTTCAATATCGACTGGCGGTATATGGTCCGCAGAGGAGTCCAGATTGCACATAAACTGTTTAGAGCTTCTTGCAGGCTCCTTTGCAGTCAAAAGCTTCACAAAAAACAGGGCACGCTGCTCCATTCTGCTCCGTATGGACAACATCTCAGCTGTGCGTTACATCAACCATTTAGGGGGCACCAGATCCAAACCCCTGGCCCTTCTAGCCAAGAGCCTCTGGGATTTTTGCCTGTCCCACAAATTTTCCCTTCTAGCAGAATATCTTCCGGGTTCTCTGAATTCCAATGCAGATTGGCATTCCCGTCATCTCTCGGATTCCAGCGATTGGAAATTACATCAGTCGGTCTTTTATCAGATAGAACGCAAATGGGGTCCTTTCCACGTAGATCTCTTTGCGTCCAGACTCAACACCCAGTTGCCTTTCTTTTTCAGCTGGCGCCCGGACCCTCTAGCGTTAGCTATGGACGCCTTCCTACAAGACTGGTCCGGATCCCTCAATTATGCCTTCCCTCCCTTTATCCTCATCAACAGAGTCCTGAACCAAGTCAGACGTCAGAAAGCTTCCATCGTCCTGTTGGCCCCCTTTTGGCAATCTCAAGTTTGGTTCCCTCCCCTTCTCGAGCTAACAGTGGATTTTCCCATCTTACTCCCGTCTTTTCCATCCCTTATTCAAGATCCTTTCGGTCGCCCTCACAATCTCATCCTCGACCATTCTCTAAATATCTCGGCCTGGCTCATTTCCGGTCTGCCCGGCAGACCCATTCTATTTCGGCAGAAGCTTCAGAATTCATTAATAACGCATGGGCACCCGGTACCAGGAGAGCCTATAAATCAGCCTGGGCTCTTTGGGCAAGCTGGTGTCTGGGAAAATGTTCCAATCCCTTTTCAGCAGATCTGAACCTAATTATTAATTTCCTAGCCGCTCAGGCGGGCCTAGGTAAGTCTTATCGCACTATAAACCTTTATAGATCAGCTATATCCATGAACCACACAAACATCGATGGTAACCCGGTCGGGTCCCATCCGCTGATCTGTCGTCTTCTCAAAGGAGTCAAACTCTCCAAACCCCCCTCTGCCAAGTACTCTCATATCTGGGACGTCTCCCTCGTGTTAAAACTTTTCCTTTCCTGGCCAGATAATCCAAGCCTTTCTCTTAAGATGCTCTCCGCTAAGCTTACTATGCTACTTTGTTTAATTTCTATTAAAAGGACTTTGGACGTTAGGTCCTTAGATGTTTCTGCCCGGCAATTCTTACCTTCTGGGGTCCTATTTCACATTTCCAAACGTACCAAAACTAATTTACACTCCGTTTTCTATCCTTTCTTTCCTGACAAACCAAAGTTATGTGTGGGTCTTTGTTTAAAAGAATATGAAAATAGAACTGCTGTCCTGAGAAAGTCCTCTTCCAATCAATTACTGATCTCCTTTCGAAAACCTCATGGTCCAGTGACTTCGGCAACCCTGGCCCGCTGGATTAAAATGATTATGTCCCTGGCTGGCATTGATATTTCTGTGTTTGGAGCACACTCCTCCAGAGGGGCTATGGCATCCAAAGCTTTCGCCCTTGGGTCCAGCTTGGAGGCCATTCTCAGGTCAGCAGATTGGTCAAACGATAATGTTTTCAAAACCTTCTATTGTAAACCTGTTAGAACTGCTTCTTCTCTGGTTATTGATAAGCTTTAAACGCGCATAATAGAGCCTCCGGTCTTGTCATAAAATGTAGATTTTCCTAGTAAGTTATGACGGAAAGTCTTAATTTTATTAAAGACACGGAGGCGAATATTATCCCACCACAGTACTTCTATTAATTGTACTTTTTTCTTTCCCTCCCAGCAACTCCAGCGTTGCCTCCAGCTTCCGGATAACGCCGCCAGATCAATCAGTTCCTTCTTCATGAAGAGGCCTCCGGAGGCGTCATCGCAACCCTTCCAGGATCAGTTTCCTCATCCATCATCCTTTCGGCTCTTCACTTTGCTGCAAGACTTTTGCTCCATTTCGTTAGCTTTTGCAATAATTGGTCTTATTTACCCTTTGTTTCATGACTCTATTTGACTTGCTCGTTCAAGAAAAGAGGGCTGCTTGCAGTCAAGGGTGCTCTCTATGGTTTATGGCCCGTTCCTATTGGTCTAGTTTTACTTATTGTTCTGCTCCCATTGGTTAGTCCAAGCCTAGCCTTCTTGGGAGTTGTAGTTTCTTGACTGCTGCTGTTAAAATTAAAGCATGAAAAGAACGCATAATATTCGCCTCCGTGTCTTTAATAAAATTAAGACTTTCCGTCATAACTTACTAGGAAAATCTACATTTCTGGCGAAAAGTTGTCTTGATAAATAGCATCTTACTATAGTGTAACAAGGGGAGCTTATCAGTATGGTTTATTTACAGACAATAGAGTTACACTTTATGACGGAGTACCACATTGGTTTGAACACAGAGGAATGAAAAAAAATCGGACATTATAGAATATAAGAAAATATACAGGAAAATAATTGAAAGGAATTTACAGGTACTTCAATATGGTGAAGGGATGACTCTCTTACTCACTAGGGATAGAATTATCGACAGGACTGCACATGTATATGCTTGCACAATTAGATATTTATGGGTCAACAAATCGATAAAAAAATGTGAGCACCACTTATTGATAACAAGTAAATTTAATTTTGAGTAAATATTGTTCCTTGTGTGTACTTTAAACAATGCCTATTTATATGGGTATTTATCTATTCACTCTTCTTTTCATGTGAGTCATGATTATAACAACGATTCCTTTGTTTAGTATTGTTATGGCACTTTTTCATTGGGCTCAATGGCATGAGCTATTAATTATATTAGCATCCCACATTTTGCACAAGAGGTGTAATTAAGTGATTGATAACGATGCCATGATGTTTTTGAAAATGAATGGACAGTTTTCTGTTATTGCAGCCCTGATGAAGTCACGGGGTACACCCCTGACGAAACACATGTTGGCAGCAAGTGGCAAGTGATGATTGGGACTCTCGGTTGGAAATCAAGATCCAAAAAATAAAAAACAAGAAAACTGACCTCAAATGGACTTTTTATTTGATGTGTGCCTTATATATATAGCAAAGTTGACATCAGTGATATATGATCACTGAGCATTGGGAGTATGGGGGGATCTTCTGTTAAGTGCACCACCATTATTACTGGAAATACGGGACACTAATAGAACCTTAGTAAACTGACAGATAGCGCCATATATTCCTCATAATCACCCACCCTTATAGTAGTCCTGTCAGACCATAGCCTGGAGTTGACAAGCGCCCTGTTTTAAGGACAGTTGCTGCAGAAGGATGTACATTTTACTGATTGATCAAATAACTGATCTCAGAACCTCAAAGCTCTAGTCAGGTACAGTAGGAGAATGCCACACAGTCACTTTGTTTCCTCACGTAATGGTCATTGTTGTTGACAAGTTAACAAAGTATCCCCAAATATCCCCAGACAAGAGTAGTTTTGTTGGGCCCATCCAAAAATCATGCACAGCCGGAGCTGAGTGGACCTCAGCTTGGGTGCACATCCTAGTGAAAGAATATGCACAACCAACGTTCAGTGTGTAGGAGGTTGAACACCACAGACCGCGTAACCAACTCCTGCTCCATCAGGCAAAAGATTATGCACAGTGGGGTTGTGTATCAAAAAGAGGTATTAAATATGTCATTATAAAAGGTACTGAAAAATCGTTTATGACAATTTGCATTTTCTGAAACGTTAATGTATGTTTAAAAATCAAACTAGAAATACCTCGAAAAACACAGTTACATGGTTAATAAACTCAAGGTCTGAAAAAACTTTTTTAAAGGAAGGTTATTGTTTCCTATGCTCATAACACAAAAATGAGTGTTTAGAAAAACCTATGAAGTTCAATTAAAACTGCAGGAAAAGGGGAATTACGGTTACGAAGTAGAACCCAAAACTTTTTAAATTGCCCATTTATGTTTAGTTACTGAAACGATAACTTGGGCCCTCACCCACTAAATGTAATGCAAGGTATACCAGACAACTATAATCTCAAGAAACTGGCCACCAGTGCTCATTGAAATCTGGACAATAGGTCCATGAGCAACAAGCTCCAGCATATCTACATCCCAAAGGAAACAGAGGATGGGAAGTAATACAATAATTAATATTCGCTTTAAAAAAAGATATTCTTAAAAGACTAAAGACGAACTGAAGTTCTGGTGCAAAACTCAATTAGCCCGTCAAGACCCCTGTATCTTAAGGAATGCAAAACCATAATACAAATTAGCAACATTTTTCATCATTGGATACCCAAACTGAGCATGCACATGAAGTTAAAATCACCCAATCAAATGGGTACTTTTTAAGAGATACCACAGAATACAGGGATTAATTTTCTTTGAGGAAAAACACGAACATTCTTTCGACATAACAACAAAATTACCAGCCGTTAACTAATGCACTAATCCAAGGTAATAACATGCTGCTTGCGGATTTTCCTTGACTAAACACCATTTTGTAGACCTGTGCATTTCTCTTTGGTGTATTTCTGTAACATTTTTCATTCTCTCAAGTGCATGCAATGTTGTAATTTCCTATTTCAGTGCTACTGATGAAAGTTCTTAGAGCTGATAGCATACTTTGTCAAAAGAGTACATTATAGCAATCTAAGAGAGCACTTTAAATGTCAGGTTCGTGTTTTTTTTTTAAATGAAAAATAAATTTTCTCAGAATCCTGACACCATCTCTATACTTTGTCACAAATTGATGTGACATTTTTAGGGCTGCGAGTGACTTGAGCTCTCCACTAGTAGAACGAAATGAAAATGTTAAGCAAAAATAATACTAATAATGTGCTACTTTATATTTAGTACGATAGTATACAAATCATACATTAGAATAAACACATATTAACCATGCAAGTGTGGTTTTCATTATAACAACGTGCTCACTTATAAGTGTCAACTTGACACAATCTGCATCAGTCTACAAAACAATATTGCAGATAGGTACATAATCGTGATGACTTGTTATTCTTCTTCACTCATGCCCCCTTCCCCTGCTCTCTGAGTATTCGTTTTATAGCCTCACCACACTTTCCTGTTTCAGTTGAGGCTTCTATTGAGATTAGCATGTAATCGACTCCATTTCTCGACATTAAAGCATCACTCTTCACCAATGAGTTAGTGGAGTATGGTGCTAAGAAATCCCCCAAACACTACACAAAGGCAACAGCGGATAAGAGAATATCCACAATGCCTATATGGGAGGGCTTACACAGAGGAAACCAAAGAACTCCCATAAGAACTTGCATCCCACCATTTGGTAGAGTGGGCGAAGACCATAGATTCATTATGTGAAGAAGCTGAGTGCTGCAAGGATTCAACAACACCAACAGAATTTCAGTGCGAGGGCCAATCAAGTGTAAAGAAAAAAAATACAATTATCTTAGACCAAACATGCATGCTAACAATTACCAATAGTGGGCATTTTACAATTTGCATTCTTTGATGATATCGGCTGTGATTTGGAATTCTTTTGTGACAGGGATGGCCCCTTTCAAATACAAAACCAAGTAGCTACACAGAAAAATAATGTTTCTAGTGGAAAATGGGGGAGAATATTCATTTTTTAAAATTCTTTAGTCATAACCAACTGACACCAGTCTTTGAGGTATTTGGCTATCCTTCACAAGAATCTAGCAGAAAGTGACTATATCAAGTCACAAATATAAATAATAATAAAAAATCGGAAGGTAACAATTGCAAGAACTCCTCAACCTCCCCAAATCCTGTAGCATAAAGTATGTCCAGCTGAAAGATGCAATAAATCACAGGACAACAAAGAAACAAGGGACATAATGAGAGAAGAGGATGACACATGGGAGCTTTTAAACTAGCATCTGTAAAATTGGGAAGAAAACAAATGTTGAAGTAAAGGAGTGACAATATTGCAGTTCAGTTTATTTAAAATAAAAGTCACTCACCAAATGAGTAACCAGTATTGCGTACCAATGTCAATAACTGGAGGAAAACACCAAGAGGTTGAATAAGTGATCTGAAATAAAGAAGGGAAAATTGAAATGCAGACCATATCAACAAACACTATGTAATGTTGGACGACCACAGAAGTGAAGAAAAACAAAAGAACAAATGTAAAGAGCAAAGGAGGGACCCAGTGCAATCTTTTGATAGAGAACAAACCTACCAGTTTGCAAGGTTGCCAGGTACAGATCAATATTCACAACCTATGCTGCTGACACCTAGTCTGACCTGTGTGGGCGTGTCAGACCTTATTTTATTTGATATTATTATGATAAGATGACATGTAAAAGGTAAAACTTCTATTACCCTCAGAGGTCACTTCAGACCTTTTGACTCAGACAGGAGTGTGAAATCATCCAATCAGACAATATGAACCAATAATCTTCAAATATACCATCAAAAAATCAACTTAAACAATTGGAGTCAGTAATTTAAACCCATCGTGAACTATGTGGACATGAACCACCACACCTGTTTAATAAAGTTTAAAATGTACTGCCTTTTAGATTAAGAATGCTAAGATTACATAAATCATGTGCAAGAATAAATGATAGAAATACAGAAACATCACAGGCTGTCCAAAATGCTTAAAGAATCTCAATCCAATAAAGGATTTATCAATCAACACTCCAATGGAACAATGCAGAATAACAACAGAATCAAGTGAAGAATAGAAACAGCATACATTTAGTTTCTGCAGTAGAAGTAATTATAATCAATTTATAATTTATCAAATTTAGACATTGAGGTCAGGCATCTCTAACTATAACTCTAATTGGAGAGCATGTGTGGGCTTCATGCAAAAAGAAACATGAAACAAAATTAATTTAGACAAACATATAACTATGGCACTAACCAAAATAAGCGGTTGGATTTTCTAAGGTTGAAAAATCTGCAAGAAAGACAAATGCACATTGGTTATACCTCTCCTAAATGGATCAGCAATCAGTTGTATCTTCATCAGCAGAGCGTAGGAACATCAGGTCTTTATTAATCAGTTCAGTAAAGTTGGGCCTAATATAACTGAACTGTTAGAATCATGGGCAAAGACAGAAGCACATCTAGACAGAACTGAAGCTAAATTAAATCTCTGTCACATCACCTAAAACTTTGCTATATGGAAGTCTCAAAAGTTACTAACTAAGCTTCTATTGGACAAGACTGTGAGGTTGTTTAGTACACAGCCAATAAAATATAATCTGCGCTTCAGATGTATCTCTTTGTGTTCTTTGCACCCAGGATTGGCTTACACTGTCACTCCTCTCTTGTCTCCGGTCATCAGCTTCCATACAAAAATTACATTTAAGCAACGTGAAAACATGACATGTGCTTCCTGCCAAAAACTAAAACTCAAGCAAAAAGAAAATATACAACTTGAAAACACAATTGAGGTCCATTGTTTAAAACTAAAAAAAATTATCTGAGGCTCATAGTTTAAAACTAAAACATTTTATCTCGAAGAAATGTACAACACTAGCAGTAAAAGCAGGACAGACATTTCCACTGTGCATTTCACACAGGATGTTGGAAGAAACATTATTTTGCAAAGTTAGCACGCATTTAAACATCTTGTTTCTGGAAAATTACTAAAACATGAGGCCTTTTCAACTAATGCTAAACATGAAGAATAAAACATTTCATTCACATTTAAACCATCAATCTTTTAGTACATATTAATAATTATCTTTTGTCAGTACATTTAATTATGATTAAACAAAATACATTTCATTAGACATTATTATTTCATGTCGAACTTTATTGTGGCTGACACCAGACAATCACATTCCTACCAGACGTTTATATTTCGTTTTTCAGTTAGGCCTTTTAATACATGTTATTTCACAACATGTTTTAGTGAAACATTTTTATTAATAATTTTTGCTCTCTTACAATTCCTCCTCTGATGACTATGTATGTCATCACAAAAGTAAATACATATTAAATCTTGTATTAATACTAATGAGACAATTCAAAATTTACTTTGTTTTGTATATCTACTATTAGACTTTCTAGGTTATCTGCAGGTTTCAGAATTTCTCAAATCATTAACATATTTACTTCTTATCTTTTCCACTTTAATTTCTTCCCTCCTCTGTTCATTTTTCATCCTTTGTTTATGTATATACAATTTGTAAATTCTGATTATGCAAATGACACATACAACCACTATTAATAATTGTTTCAGTATCATTCCCACCACAACACCATGACCAAGGTTTCCCAACCAATTTTTCACTTCAGTGAAACTTTTGCCTATATTTTCCCATACTCCTGGCTCTTCCAGGTCTTTTGGATCAAAACGTGGATCTGTCAAATTTTTAATGAAGCTCCTAATTTCATTACTGTTATCAAAGATAAATGTGCAACAATGTTTTGTTTTAAGCATCCGGCAGACGCCACCTTTCTTTGCTAAGAGGATGTCTAATGCAAGATGGTTCTGAAGAACTATTGAACGACCCGCAACCATTTCAGTACCCATCAATATAATTGATCCAGAAAAATCTGTTTGCATTTTATCTACAGTGGTAGACAGCTTTCTAATATTCATGTAATTCAGAACAACTCCTACAGAAGGAATAAATATATTTCCAACTATTTCCGAATAACTTGCCCTTTTTGATCTTGGTCTCAGGTTCTCACGTGTTTCGTCTTTATTGTCAGTATGATCAATTTTAGAAAAATCAGTAGCAAGTACCATACCATCCCCTACTCAGACGATAATAAGCACTTTTTCCACAGATGTAATAAACCCCAGAAATCATTCAGCATAAAGTCCCATGTATTCTTAAAAAGAAATACATGTCTGTATTCACTCCTTCCCACAAACTTAGTATCAGTTCTGGATTATGGTCTATATATACACAAAGCTTTCCTACATGTTGATAGTCTAAAGCAAACTTCCCTTGTCTGTTAGTTACACTATATGCATAATCATTTTTGTCAGTGTGTTTTACTAAACCCTCTTTATCTTCTCCTTCAATTCCTTTCTTCTATCATCAGTCTGATCCGGGAAAGTTTCTCAGTTGGTGAAAGTGTACATGTAAGATAATTTCTATGGACATAGATAGTCCCAAATGTCAGTGTATGTTCACAGAAACCTCCTAAAATGTTTGTATTTGTAGCTCTAGCAATACTATTCAAATGTTGGTTAAATGGAACAAAAGAAAAAAAACAGATCAAAATTATAGAATAAATACTGTTTTTATACCTAATTATAAAGCCTTAATAGAAGACTGCAATTAATCCCATATGTTAGTTGTAAGCTAAAATATGTAATTCCTTATTGCACTGATGAAGGAATTTGTGTACACACATAACATTCTCTCACATCCATTGTTTCAACATATTCATACAACAAGCAATAGAAAACATTAGTAATAAAGTCTCCTTGTGAGCTGTCTAAGCGTAAGTATTTCTCATCTTCATGAAACTTCTCTAATTTAAAGAGTGTAGTAGTCTCTGGAGGAGGTGTATAATTAGTCTCAGCTTTATCAGAGACACTCATACTTCCAATTAACAACAAACTTATCACACATATAATTGCTAATTCAACACACTCACACTGGTAACACCCATTGTTTCTATTGCGATTGCGATTGGTATCCATGATCTGTAAAGAATCAGAAAGCAAAAGAAAAAATTGATTTAACTATGCAGCCAAATAAAAATCAAAAATATAATCTTCATTCTTCTTTGTGATTATTTACAGCAGCTTTCAGACTTTCTCATCAGTTTAGCACCTATTTCAAAATCAGTTTCAATTGTCTCTTGCTAGATCATAATCTGTTGATCAGTAACTATTACTTCCATTGTATAATGTCTCTCTTGTTAAATTGGCAATGTGATTTTCAAGACTCAGTTCAAATTCAATTTTAAGTTCCAAAATGTAGAGTTGTATTCTCACAGTCAAAACAAAAGGACACAAATTTGTGTCCCCATTCATCAGCTATGAGGTGTGCCCATTCAGGACCTGAGTATCTTTGACGTGCAACTCTCTTTCTCTTTAAACTTCGATTTGCACTAGTCTCTTCTTCACTCAGATCTATTCCTTCTGTTATTTCTTCTTCCTCCGTTATGCTCAACAGTACATCAGGAACCTTTTCAGTTTCATGCAGTGTCGGCCACTTGTCTCCTTTCACAGTTTTTCCAGAAAGTGATGACAAACCTGAACTTACAATTCTTCTTGGTTCAGCAGAATTTTGACAAGCACTTCTTTGACTTGCTTCACCTGCAACATTAGCTATTTCAGGAGGAGTCAAATCTGCATGACTTTGATTCAACTCCACTTTCGGCTTCTTCAGGGAATGAGATCTGCTTTATCTCTTTTTCCCAATCGTCTGCTTCTCGGACAGTCCTTCGTAGATTTGACTATCCTGCTACATCTGCTTCTGATTCTGCTGATAGAGGAATATCAGGATTTTCCTCTATTTCATCTCTCAGAGGTACTGTTCATAGAGGAGTATCAGAATTGTCATCTATTTCATCTTTCAGAGGTACACCTCTGGGATCTTCACCAGTTTGCACTGTCTTTACGTTTGTAGTCTCTTGGTCTGTCTTTGTCACTTGCTTTTCTTGAGACTGTACTACTTCAGCAACACTGGATCTTCCTCCAGAGCATATGTCACTTTGCGAGTATGACTTGCTTGGACCCAGTTCGAAACTCCAGCACACTTCACAGCAGTAGTCGTCACCATAATAATCTGTTAAGGACCCTTCTACTTAGACTCCAAGCAAGTCTTCAGCACATGCTTCTTGATCACCACCCAGTCACCAGCCCAAAGACTGTGACACTGATCTTGGGATGGTGGCACAACTGTTGCTTCGAATATGTGACAGAACAATTAGGTCCTAAACAACTATAGCCTAAACCACTACTGCTAAACAACTAAAATGTCTCTACAACTAAGTACTGAACAACTACTGTCTAAACAACAATTGTGCCTGAATAACAATTGCCTGAACAACTAATATATGTATATATATTCTAAACAACTAATAAACCATAAAAAAACTAAAAGAAAACCTCACCTTAAAATTAGTTGTTCAGGCAATTGTTATTCAGGCACAATTGTTGTTTAGACAGTAGTTGTTCAGTAATTAGTTGTAGAGACTTTTTAGTTGTTTACCAGTAGTGGTTCAGGCAAGTAGTGGTTTAGACATAGTTGTTCAGGATGTTTCCCGTTATGTTTACAAGTGCATTTGCAGGAGCAGCTGGCAATCGCATTGCTCTGCCCATCAAGATTTCATAGGGAGAGAGTCCAGTCTTTCTGTCAGGCGTACTTCTCATGCTCACTAGAAACAATAGTAAAGCATCTGACCATTTCAGATTTGTGGATACACACATTTTTGCCAATCTGACTGTCAAAGTTCTATTAATTTATTTTACTAATCCAGAAGCTTCTGGACAATAGCTACAATGCAGCTTTCACACAATGTTTAAGGCTGGACATAGTAATTTAATCAACTAGTTATTGAAGTGACTTCCTCTGTCTGATTTTAAAGAGGCCAGGAACCCAAATCTCAGTATCAACTCTCTAAGTAATAGCTTTGCTACAATGGGAATATCATTTCTACGTGTGGGCTAGGCTTCAATCCAGTACCTAAATATACAGACAATCACCAACACATATCTCAAATCACCAAACAAAAGCATTGCAATGAAATCCATTTGAATTCTGTTAAATGGAACACCGGTTCTTCCAGTGTGACTCAAATTGACAACAGTTCTCTTTCCCATGTTCATTTGTTGACATGTAATGCATCTGTGACAAATTGCTTCAGCAACCTGTCTAAACTTTGGATTAATTCAAGACTGCTTAAATGTTCAGATCATTGCATTCCTGCCAAACTGTGTTTGACCATGATAACATCTGCCATTTGCAACAGTAGGCAGCTAGGCAAATCCATCTGCCCTTCATTTGAGCCCCATATTTCATTCATTTCTATTCAAATCCAATCCAATTCTACCAATCTTATCCAACATTTCTTTTCATCTTCTGGACCCTCATCCTGGAGTCTCGTTATCTCCTCCCAAGTGTCAGTTACTGTTATCATGTAACTTTGACTTGTCTCATCAGTATTCATTGTACCAAAATTTTTCCATTCTTCATTAAAAGTGCTCCAATTTAATGTGCAGAAACAAGCAACTTGATCCGCATAGGAAGTTCCTATAGAGATGAAATCGCTCGATCTCTGGTGAGCACTGCATTTGACTACCGCAATCTTTTCAGGCAATTTTAGGGATTGTAACAAATCATGAATTCTATCACCATTTCTAACTGGGGAGCAAGAAGAGATCGATCATGAATCCTCTCTGGGACCATAACTGCCCAAAGTTGTGTACAACTCCAAATCCATACTGGCTGTCTGTAAAAAACATAGTTTTAAGCTGGGCAGAAATACAGCATGCTCTAGGAAGATTTACCAATTCAGCCACTTGTGCAGAAAATACTCCTTGAAGCCATGAAGCTTCACATATGCCCGAAATTCCGCAATGTCTCTTAAACAGGAACCATCAACAAAAATTATTTGATCATTTTTTCTCTAACAGAGTATCCTGGATATCAGGTCTGGGTTTAGTCCACAGTTCATTAACCTCTAGGCAGTCATGTTCAAATTCATTAGCATTTTCAGATTCAGCAATGTCTAATAGGAGCAAGGTTGCTGGATTAAGCAAAGTGCACCTGTTAAGGGATACATTCGGGGAACCTACAATTAGTATTTAGTAATTACTACAATTAGTAATTAATATTTAGTCAGTCTGGCATTTGTCAAATACTGAGTCTTGGTCCTGGTAAGCAAGACTTCAACTGAGTGAGGGACCATAACAGTTAAAGGATGTTCTCATCACAATGCTCTCATACTGAGTGAGATTCAAACCAACACGGCCACAATGTTTTAGCAGCCGTGCAAAGCTGTGGCAGCAGGGTTCAAAGTAGCAGTAGTGCTACAGGGTGGTTTATGCCACAATGTACCTGTGTAAATACAGAAAGTGCACAACAATCACGTTCATGACAAAACAGTAAAAATGATTTAGTGCAGTCATGCATTCCCAGAGCTGTTGCTCTGCAAAGACTCTCTCTCATCTCAGTAAAAACTTTTATGTAAGCTTCATCAAATGGAACAGGATCATAATATCCTTGTGGGTCAACCTCTATAAGGGCTTAGAAATGACAGAAAAATTGGGGATCCATTGGCGGCAGTCAATGCACTGAACCAATGTTGATTGGAAAGGCATTTTCAATTATTCAAAATTATTTTTCAACACCTGATTAAATATGGATTGGGATTCTGAAAAGCCTTATGGATACTACACCAACAATACACATGATAACAGAAGAGAAACTGGCTATACTCATGTAGAGGGGACAGAAAAAAAATGCTTTTGACAAATCTACTACTGTGAACCATTCTGCATCACATGGAATTTGGAACAGAATCACTGCTGGATTGGGTACCACTGGACAACATTTGACCACAATTTAATTATTTTTTCTGAAATCCAGCACAATGCGAAATGTCCCACTTGGTTTTCTCAAACCCATAATAGGGGATGTACATTGGCTGCTCAGCATTTCTTTCGAAATCCCTTGGTTAATAAAATCTTCAATTACAGGAGTAACTCCTTTAATTACATCTGGTGACACATGATATTGTGGAGTTTTCAGGAAAACTGCATTAGGTTTCTCTGTGACTTTAACATGTTCAACTCCTTTAATTAGACCAATCTATTTTCCAGAAAGATCCCAAACTTTTGAAATAACTACATCTCGTAAATCAAGTGGCAGGTCCAATACTGTAAATGCAGGATAAAGAGTAATCAATGGAAACTCTTCATTAATCAAATTCCAATTTCCAATTGGTAAACAGGATCCCTCATCATCACTATTTGTTAGGATGGCAATTCCATCATTTGTGTAAGTAATCGAACATCTTGTTTTTCACAACAAATCTCATCCCAAAAGGCATGCTGGAGTTGAGTCACAGACTACAAATTTGTGCCTGCCTTCAAAATTACCAATTTTAACAGGAGTTGGCTCAGTAATTGGATTTGTCAAGTGCTGATTTGCTACTCGTACAACCTGTACTGCTCTCGCGGAAACTGGCACATTAAAACTTCTGCAGCTCTGACAGTAGAGTGTGTAGCTCCTGTGTCAACCAGGAAAGAAACATCATGACCCATTACTGTTCCATGTACATAAGGACCAATCTGATCCACCTCTAATGAAGCTGCTAACACACTTTCTTCTTCATCCAAACTCTCATTCACAATTTCATCACGCAACTCATCCTTACCTTGTAGGGGGCACTGCTGCATGAATGGTTGACTGTATTGACTTAACTTTGGACCCATGTTCTGCTGAGGGACCACTATCAGCTGCTGTGCCATTGGAATTTGTATTTGCCGAGGAATTTGCATCTGGTCATTCATATTCTGGACATTTAAATTAGGATTCCAAATTCTCTGTCCACTCAAACTTGGAAATTGATTATGTTCATTTATCTGCACAATACCTTCCTGTCACATTGGACACTCCTGTTTCCAATGCTCGAAATTACCGCAAGCGTGACAAGGCAACATCATCTTCATTGTCTGCATCTCTCCTGAATTACCATTAGTATTCAAATCAACACCTACACGATTTCCATTTCCATTTCCAAAACCACCAAGTCCTCTGCCTCTCACCAGTCCCTGACTCTAAATCATTTGTATGCTTCCCAGCTGTTGTGTAATTCCCTGCATCCCTGATTGTGCTGCTCTAATCTGCATCAGCATTGCCATTTCTTTCAATCTCTTCTGCTCCCTTTCAATCTCATCATTAAAATATTTAGCATACTTCATCAATTGGTTTTGCTTGCCAGAAAATCAAATGACTCTTAATCATGTGGCCAATGTCAGGTCTCAATACTTCAACAAACCTGAACACAAAATTCTAGGAGGCTGACCTGGTGTGTGGTTTGTACCTATGATACTTACACCTTATATAAGGTCCAGGTATCCCTTATTAGTTCAGTGTAGTCAGTGTAGCTGTGGATGAGTAGCCAAGACTTATCTAGGAGACATGCAAAGCTCATGCAATACCACTATAGTCACACTTAGTACTTACACACATGAAAGAAAACACTTGGTGTTAAAAAAATAAAGGTACTTTATTTTGGTGACACAAATACCAAAAAAAACATAGAGGCTATACTCCATTAGGAGGTAAGTAATACACAAATTATATACACTAGTATGCAGAAATAGGCATAAAAACAGTTAGAAAACAGTGCAATTAGTGAAAATCATAATATGGAGAATTAGACCTAGCAAAGCACAAACCACATACTAAACAAATGGAATGCGAAAGTCAGTCTCCCACCTAGGTAAGTGTAGTGTAGAGGGGAGCTGGGAGTACTAGGAAAGCCCAGAGGTAAGTACCACAACCCACCCTAGAGGCCAGGAAAGCAGGAGTAATTCATTGTAGATTCCCCTGAGTACAGTCAGAGAAGAGAAGAAGAATTATGCAAAGCCCAGAAGAGACTGCAAGACACCCACAGTGGATTCCTGGACAAGAGGACCAGTGGAAGAAGGGGACCAAGTCCAAGAAGCACAGCAGAGTCCAGGCAGGGCAGGAGCCTCTACCCACCAGGTTGAAGGTAAGTTAATCACTGGTGAAGAAGAAGAGTCAGCACTGCACCCAAGAAGACGAAGTCAGGTTCCTGGAGGATGCAGGCGATGTCCCACACCGGAAGGAGGATTGCAGTCAGGTTTGTGTCTTAAGGTTCCACCAACAAGCCTTGGCAGACACAAAACCCGCCGTAAAAAGGAAAGTGGAACTGCCGGGGACCAGGAAGAGCCAGGTGGACTCTACCCAGAAGGGGCAGTCAGAGGGGGCCCTCAGTGACACGGAGAGCCCACAGAAGCCAAGGCACCACCCACAAGAGTCCCACAGGACGGGGACAGGAAAATCGCAGAAGAGGCCCATGCAGCAATACGAGAAAGGATCCCACGACTCAGGGAGCTGTGCATCACAGGAAGGTGTGCCAGGGGCTGGAACTTCAAGATGCCTGAAGATCTAGTGGAAAGGTTGCCAACAAGCCTTGGCAGCTGCAAAGGATATGGTGCACGGGGGTACTGTCCTGCGTGGGCAGGCAAGGGCTTACCTCCACCCAAGTTGGACAGCTGGAAGAGAGGACCGTCGGGACCACTTCAGTCTACCACCTGTGATGCAGGATCCATGCAGATCAGCAAGAGAGGGGATCCACGCAGCTGATCGTCATCGCAGTTGGTGCCTGCAGAAGCAGGAGAGTGACTCTTTCACCCCAAGGGAAATTCCTTCTGATGCAGGCTGAAGACGGTCTGTCCTCAGAGGATCCACAACCAGGGAACTGTTGCAGCTGCTGGAAGGAGCTGGAAATACAATGTTGCAGGAGGCATCTTGCTTCTTTGTCGCAGCTTGTAGGGTCTTGATGAGTCCAGATGCAGTTACTTCAGTCAGAAGTTGAAGTGGAGGTTGCAGAGGATTCCTGCTGGAGTGTTGCAATCTGAATCTGAGGAACCACTCAGGAGAGAGAGACCCTAAATAGCTCTGAAGGGATTGGTCACTTAGCTGGGTGACCACCTATCAGGAGGGGGCTCTGATGTCACCAGCTGGCACTGGCCACTCAGATAGTCCCAGAGTTCCCTGCCACCTTGAATCCAAGATGGCAAAACCGAGAGACCCTCTAGAGGAGCTCTGAGCCCCACCCCTGGGGTGGTGATGGACAGGGGGGAGGTCACTCCCCATTCCGTTGTCCAGTTTTGTGCCAGAGTAGGGACTGGGGATCCCTTAACCGGTGTAGACTGGTTTATGCAAGGAGGGCACCAAATGTGCCCTTCAAAGCATTGCCAGTGACCTGGGAAGGCTACCCCTCCCAAGCCTGTAACATCCATCTCAAAAGGGAGAGGGTGTAACACCCCTCTCCAAAAGGAAATCCTTTGCTCTGCCTTCCTGGGTTTGTGCTTCTCAAGCAACAGGAGGACAGAAACCTGTCTGGGAGGTGGCAGCAGCTTGGGCTACCTGGAAACCCGAAGAATGCTGTAATGGCAATACTGGGGGTCCTCTAAGGAGCCCCCAGAGTGCATGGAATCATACAACTAATGCTTGCAAAAGCATTGGGGTGTGATTCCAACATGTTTGATACCAAACAGCCCTATGTTCGGAGTTACCATTATGTAGCTGGACATAGGTATTGACCTATGTCCAGTACACACATAAAATGGCGTCCCCACACTCACAAATTCTGGGGAAATGGGCCTGGAGTTTGGAGGGGCACCTCTGCTAGTGCAGGGGTGCCCTCGCACTCAGGTACTTTGCACCCTGACCTCTGGGCTGGAAGGCCTGCCATAGGGTGAGTTATAGGTGACCTGGTGCAGTGAAAATGGGTAGTGAAAGGGTGCTTGTACCTTTTCACACAAGTTGCAATGGTAGTCCTGTATAACACTTTGCTTGGGGTCCCTAAGGGTGGCACAATACATGCTGCAGCCCATAGGGATCCCCTGGAACCCCAATGCCCTGGGTACCTAGGTACCATACACTAGGGACTTATAATGGGGCACCAGTGTGCCAATTGTGGGTGAAATAAAGAGTTTTAGGAGAAAGAGCATAATCACTGGGGTCCTGGATAGCAGGATCCCAGTGAACACAGTCAAATACACTGACATCGGGCAGAAGAAGGGGGTAACCATGCCAAGAAAGAGGGTACTTATCTTCACAAATGAGTCATGTTCTTGGGCTCAATCGTTTCTGTACCACTGTAGTGTTTGAATGCCAGCAACAACCTTTCATAATATGTATGTTTTGACCCTTTGCTTTGTGAGCTGTCCTCTCAATTCTCTGCCAATCAATGTTTTTAGGAGAAATTCTCATTTTCAGAAAGTCAATCACTTTGTAAAAGCTTTTCATTACTCCAGGAGATGGTGCACCTGTAACTGGATCATGTGGAGGGTCTCTTGTCGGTCAATCAATACTCCTTTTGCACTTGATCCATAAATCAGCTGGGACTACTATTTCTAACAAGGTATTTAAATCCTCCCACAGGCATTTTGCAAGTTTCAAAAACCTATCTGTCTGCTGGTACCATTCCACTGGTTTCTCGCTCAATCTCGAGCAATCATTTGTAAATTATAAAATATCACTTCTACTCCAAGGGACATGAACATAATTCCCTCCAGGAATTTCTCTCATTGGTAATGTCTTTACTGGACTATAAGGCTGCTGTGTATCAGTAGAGTTCAAATTTGAATACTCTCTTTTCTTCTGATCTCTTTTCTTTACCCATCTGCCTTCCCATTTATCTAATGCTCCCCAAGTCTGAATACTTTGGATTAATTCTCTAATGTGAATTTTCATTCCAGGTGATCTCATGTTCTCAATGTCTTTTGAATCAAATTCTAATCTATAACTCCATTTCAATGATCTAAATTTCTTAATATCGATGCCATAATTCTCTGCAAGTTCTGATAATTTTTGATGTGCCCATCCTGCTCTATTTGTGACATATTTACACATGAAGCATAATTAATCTTCATTATATGAGTCAATTCTAGTTAATTGAAGTGTTCCTTTAATCATTTCACTCAATTCTAATTCTAATCTTGCTAAGTTCAATGTTCTTTTCCCTTCAGCAACTGTTTCATTGCTGATGCTAGATTCACTTTCTCCAACCAATTTGTTAACTGCTAAGCTGTCAAGCTTTGTAAAGTTGCAAATAAACATTATTATTCACATTGGGCACCCATACTCAGTGAGGAACTCACAACAGGAATTGTGGAATAAACTACAGGCTGAGCTACAGTCTGAATCACAGGAGTTTGAGTTACTGTAATAATGAGAACATTAGTTGCAACCTATACCTGGCTCTGTGTTACCACAACTGGAAATTATGCCTTTGGAGTAATACTAATACCTGGACTTTCCTCATGTGCTGCATATGGAGGGGAACAATTTCTCAATAATCGTGTTATAAATTCTTCATCATCTGAGTCACTATCATGTCAGCAATCTTTTAGTTTCATCTGACTTCAACTCAATTTCCTCATGATCCCTATTCTTTTTCTTTCTCCTTAGTCTAACACTGTCCTCTTTTTCTTGTGTGATTGCAGGATACATTCCAATACCCTGCTCATTGTCCCATCTTGCTTCTAGCAATGTTTTCTCAGCTTTCCTCATTCGTCTCTCAAATTTTAATTGCTCTTGTTGTCTGGCTATCAATTCCAAAATAGCTAAGGCTTCAAATTGTGCTGCTCTTGGAAGGGCTTTAATTCATAAAGTACTCTTCTCAAATTCTTTAAAATTCTCATATTAAAACTTCCATGAGCAGGACACACTAAACTCCCTTCCTTCTCTGTAATTTTGCACCAATGTTTTAACCAAACAATTCTCTTCAAATACAATGTATGCAGGCACACCTTCTGGTGAGGCAATTTCTCCTAACCTGTTTGGAATAAAAGCATCACCTCTTATTGCTCTCTTTAAAGCTTTGGAAAATGTAATTTTCATCTTTAATTGGCTTAAAACTATGAATTAAATTCAAAACAGGAAGTAATTCAATCCCTAGTCCTTTTTGCTTGACCAATAGCGATTCACGGTTGTCCACCAGTCCGTTTGCAGGCCCTTTTCACCAACCGACCTATCCATGCCTGGACCCAATGACGTCGCACTCGCTCACACAGCGGCTGACAAAGTCTTGCGGACTCATCTTACAAACTCGATTCACACGAAAAATAATGCAAAATATTGCAAGCTCTTAAGAAAAATCAATAAACCAACTTGTCTGCTTACTGCAGGTAGGGGCACAACCAATTCGGAAGCTTTATGGACTTTTCAACGGCGGTTTATAGCTCTGACAGTTACTTTTTGACTTTAGCTTTCTCTCCTGCGCAAGTAAAATTCGACCTGAAATGTTACCCAGTACGCCAGATCCTCCTTGTACCCTCAGGAATCACCAAGTATCTGTCAAACGAACACTCACTTAACACACACGCTATCTATGCTATTTGTCAACCATGCACGATTGACCAAACACAACAAACAAGTTACAACCAAGTGACTCATACACTTGTACAATAATCCAGAGTCTTAGACCAACGTATTGTCTGTACATCAACAACCACATGGGCCATTTTTTAGCACAAAGCAGCACATTTACTTGAAGTGCAATGACTTCCCTACACTTACCCTTTGGAGTATGCAAACTCCCTACTCAAACTAGTTTGGAGTACGCAAATTCCCTATTTCTGTCATACATTACAATTCACATTTGATTTGCCAAAGTATTTGTAAGTGCAAACCCTACTCAGAACTCAAACAATCACTTTGGAACACCAGGAACAAACCAAATCTCATCTAAACAAGCATTGGCAAAACCTGATTTGCAAAAATCAGCATTTTAAACAAGCATTGGCAAAACCAAATCGCTCTGTTCCAGGATGATGATTTATCTCCTATTGTGACATAAGCATCAGATGATTCCATCCTATTGAAATGTAGCCATCCTCATTTGCTACCAAATTCTGTGGGCATGTCAGATCTTATTTTCTTTTATCTTAGTATGATAAGGTGACACATAAAGGGTAAAACATCTATTACCCTCAGAGATCGACTTGAACCTTTTGACTCAGATAGGAGTGTGAAATCATCCATTCAGACAATCTAAACAATAATCATTACATATAACATCAAATAATCAGCATAATCAATTGGAGTCAGTAATTTAAACACTCCTTGAACTATAAAGCCATGAATCACCAAACCAGTTTAATAAAGTTTACACATTTGTTGCCCTTTAGATTAACAATGCTAAGATCATCCTTTGAGCAATCTTTGACCCTGCTTGCAGGTAGGTCGCTCCCTGCTCCGCCTTACGCGCCACCTCTGTTCTCGTTCCCACTTTTGTTTTTCCCCGCCGCTGCGTCCCCTGCGGCCCCTCCCACCTCCTTCTCTCAGCCCCTTTTTCCATTTCCCCGCCGCTGCATCCTCTGCGGCCCCTCCCACCTCCTTCTTTCAGCCCCTTTTTCCATTTCCCCGCCGCTGCGTCCCCTGCGGCCCCTCCCGCCTCCCACCTCCTTCTCTCAGCCCCTTTTTCCATTTCCCCGCCGCTGCATCCCATGCGGCCCCTCCCACCTCCTTCTTTCAGCCCCTTTTTCAATTTCCCCGCCGCTGCGTCCCCTGCGGCACAACCCGCCTCCCACCTCCTTCTCTCACCGTTTCTCGTTCCCTTTCCCGCCGCTGCGTCCCCTGCAGCCCCACCCCCAGCCGTCTCATAGGACAAGTCCTCCTGCCTCCCAGCTGCCACTCCCACCCTCCCCTCCTGTTATGGCACCCGAAGGCGCGCCAAAGGCAAGCCCGTCTGCGCCCGTCCGCGCCTGGACCGCGCCCAGCGCCACCTCCCCTGGTCCGCGAGACCCCGACACCTCCTGACGCCGCTACACGGTTGACCAACTCAACGCCCTCAACCCGGGCCGCATCACAGCATGCTCCCAGTCCTCACCAAGGAACACTCACTGACCCTTTGCATGCCGCACCTGCAGATTCACCTGCGACAGAACAACGAAACCAACAAAGACTGAAACTAACCACCTCTACTGCACTGGCTCCGCACGCAAGCATGCCATCGAGCTTTGGGACTTGCTCGACTCCACTGCCCCAGACGTAGCCTTCCTGACCGAAACCTGGTGGAACGCCTCCTCGGCGCCTGACATCACAATAGCCATCCCAGACGGCTACAAGATCATCCGTAGGGACCGCAACAACGGAATCGGAGGAGGCATAGCCATCGCCCACAAATCCTCCCTCAAGGTCGACACCCACACTGACGACTCCCTCAAGACCGCCGAACACCTACACTTCCGCATCCACACCGACCCCAACACCACTCTCAGAGGAACGCTCATCTACAGGCCCCCCGGACCACAAGCACCATTCAGCAAATCCCTTGCCGAAATCACCAGCACCCACGCACTCACCTCAACGGATTACATCCTCCTCGGGGACCTAAATTTCCACCTGGAGAACAACAACGACACCAACTCCACTACTCTGATCGACAACCTCACCAACCACGGCCTCAGACAACTCATCAACACACCAACCCACATCGCCGGCCACACGCTTGATCCCATCTTCTCCTCAAGCGCCCACGTCACCTTCAACCATACCACCGTACTCTACTGGACCGACCACCACTGCATCCACTTCACCTACAAGAAACATACCGAGCACCATCGCACCCAACAACCACCCCGTCAATGCTGGAGCAAAGTTACGGAAGACCAGCTTACCAACGCCCTCGTCCAGTACCCACCCCCCGACTTCACCGACCCAGATACCGCCGTCCACAACCTCACCCTGTGGATCAACGACTACGCCAACACCCTCGTGCCACTCAAAAAACCCACCAACAACCAAGCCAGAAGAAAAGCCACCTGGTTCACCGACGAGCTCCTAAACTCCAAACGCGACTGCCGGAAGCTAAAAAAGGAATGGCTCCTCAAACGCACATCTGACAGCCTCACAGCCCACAAGGACGCCACCTGCAAGCACCACCAACTCATCAGACAAGCCAAACGATCCCACTTCAAAGACCGCCTGGACAACAACACACATGACAGCAAAGAGCTCTTCAGCATTGTGAAAGAACTCTCCAACCCCAGCGCCAACATCAACGACATCCCTCCATCCCAAGAACTCGGCAACGCACTGGCCACCTTCTTCCACCAGAAGATCACCGACATCCATGACAGCTTCGACGCCACTCCCACGCCAGACCCCACCCCCGAACACTCCACCTGTGCAAACCACCTGACCTCCTGGACCAACGTGAACGACACAGAGACACGCAAGATCATGAACTCCATCCACTCAGGATCTCCGTCAGACCCCTGCCCCCACCACGTATACAACAAAGCCGACTCCACCATCGCCCCCAGCTACGGAAGGTCATCAAAATCTCCTTCGAAACAGCGACATTCCCTGAAAAATGGAAACACAGTGAAATCCGCACCCTCCTCAAGAAGCCCAAAGCAGACCCCAAGGACCTCAAGAACTTCCGACCCATCTCCCTGCTCCCTTTCCCAGCTAAGGTGATTGAAAAAATCGTCAACACACAACTAACCAGCCACCTCGAAGACAACGGCATCCTAGACCCCTCCCAGTCTGGCTTCAGACAAAACCACAGCACCGAAACCGCCCTTCTCACCGCCACAGACGACATCAGACGCCAAATGAACAACAGCAAAACATCAGCCCTCATCCTCCTGGACCTATCTGCCGCCTTCGACACAGTCTGCCACGCACCCTGAAATCACGCCTCCACTAAACCGGAATTCAAGGAAAAGCCCTAGATTGGATCGCCTCATTCCTCTCCAGCAGAACCCAGAGAGTCCGTCTCCCCCCCTTCCGCTCCAAAGCCACCGACATCATCTGCGGCGTCCCCCAAGGCTCATCCCTCAGCCCAACGCTGTTCAACATCTACATGGCCCCCCTCACACAAGTGGCCCGACAACACAATCTCAATATTCTCACCTACGCCGATGACACCCAGCTCATCCTCTCACTCACCAAAGACCCGCGCATCGCCAAAACCAACCTCCACGAGGGAATGAAATCCATCGCCGAATGGATGAGAAACAGCCGTCTGAAACTGAACTCGGACCAGACGGAGGTCCTCATCCTCAGACCCACCCCCTCCGCCTGGGACGACTCCTGGTGGCCCACCGCACTAGGAACCCCACCGACACCATCCGACCACGCTCGCAACCTGGGCTTCATCCTTGACTCCTCCCTCACCTTGTCTAAACAGGTCAACGCAGTTTCCTCCTCCTGCTACAACACACTCCACATGCTCCGCAGAATCTACAAATGGATCCCGACAAAAACAAGAAGAACAGTGACACAGGCCCTCGTCAGCAGCAGGCTGGACTACGGCAACGCACTCTACACAGGCATCCCAGCAAAAGACCTACTACGCCTCCAACGCATCAAAAACGCCTCCGCCCGGCTGATCCTCAACGTACCACGCCACAGCCACATCTCCCACCACCTGAGAAACCTTCACTGGCTCCCCGTGGACAAAAGCATCACTTTCAAGCTTCTTACCCACGCTCACAAAGCGCTCCACGACACCAGACCAGCCTACCTAAACAACAGACTCAGCTTCTACACCACCACCCGTCAGCTCTGCTCCACTAACCTCGCCCTCGCCATTGTCCCCCGCATCCGAAGAAAGACCTCCGGCGGCAGATCCTTCTCAAACCTCGCCGCCAAAACCTGGAACACCCTCCCCACCAACCTGCGACAGACTCAAGACCTACTCACCTTCAGAAGACTCCTCAAGACCTGGCTCTTCGACCAGTAACACCAGCCCAGCCCCCCCCAGCATCTTGAAACCCTCACAGGTACGTAGTGCGCTTTATAAATCCAATGATTGATTGATTAAGATCACATAAGTCAGGCGCAAGACCAAATGAACATCACAGGCTGTACAAAACACCTAAAGAATCTCAATCTAATTACAGCATTTTTTATTAAACACTCCAAAAGAACAATGCAGAATAACAACAGAATCAAGTAAAGAATAGAAACAGCACACATTTACGGACATATTTATGAAAAGTGGCGCTGTACCTAGTGCAGCATCACTTTTCTTGCACCCCTTAGCACCTCCCTAATGCCCTATTTAATATACAGTGCACCATGGCAGTAGAGTAGTGGAATTTCTGACGCTAGTTTGGTGCTTTGCAGTATTAGTGTCAAAAATGTTGACGCTAATTGTGCAAAGCACCCAGAGACCCATTGTACCTAATGGGAGCCACCTTTTAACGCCTGCTCAGAGCAGGCGTTAAAAGTGCTGAAAAAAATGACAATTTTTTTGGCCCCCCAAATGGGGGAACGCCCCCTTTGCATAGATTATACTTGGCACAGGCATAATGTAGCGCAAAGGGCTACAGAGTGGCGCAATGCATGCATTGCGCCCCTTTGTAATTATGGTGCTTCATTTTTGGCAAACTAACGCCACATTAGCATAAAAATGACACTAATTTATCAGTGGAATGGCGCTAGGCCCTCTTAAATCAGGCCTTAGTGTGTGCAGTTGAAGTAATTGTAATAAATTATTAAACCGTCAAATGCAGACATTTTCGTCAGGCATCCCTAACTATTACTCTAAGTGCAAAGCATGTGTGGGCTTCATGCAAAAAGAAATATAAGACAAAATTAATTTAGAAAAAACATTTAACTATGGTGCTAAACAAAATAAGCAGTTGGATTTTCTAAAGGAGACAAACCTGCAAGAAAGACAAATGCACATTGGATATACCTCTACTAAATGGATCAGCAATAAGTTGTATCTTCATCAGCAGAGTGCAGGAACATCAGGTCTTTATTAATCAGCATCAGGACATGAAAGGGAAACAGTTCAGGAAAGTTGGAACTAATATACCTGAACTGTTAGAATCATGGGCAAAGACAGAAACACGTCCAAACTGAACTAAAGCTAAATGAAATCTCTCTCACATTACCAAATATTTGCTATATTAAAGTCCCAAAATTTACTAACAAAGTGTAATTGGACAAAACTATGAGGTGATTTACTGCACAGCCAATAAAACATCATCTGCACTTCACATGTATCTCTTCACGTTCTTTTCATCCAGGATTGGTTTATGCTCACTCCTCTCTTATCTCCAGTCACCAGCTTCCGTACACAAATTTACATTAAAGCAACGTGGAAACATGACATGTGCTTCCTGCCAAAAACTAAAATTTGAGCAAAACAAAATATGCAACATGAAAACACAACATTAAGCACTGAGGCTCATTGTTTAAAACTAAAAATTGTTATCTTGAGGAAATGTACAACAGGAGCAGTAAAAGCAGGACAGAAATTTCCACTGTGCAAGTCACACAGGATGTTTGAAGAAACATTATTTTGCAATGTTAGCACACTTTTAAAAATTGTATTTCTGGAAAATTACGAACACGTATGGCCTTCCAACTCATGTTAAACATGATGAATAAAACATTTTGTTTAAATTTAAACCATCAATCTTTTAGTACATATTAATAATCATCTTTTGTCAGCACATATAATTATGATTAAACAAAATACATTTTCATTAGACATTATTATTTCATGTTGAACTTCATTGTTGCTGACACCAGGGCAATCATATTTCTACCACATGTTTATTTTTCTAGCACACGTTTTTCAGTTAGGCCTTTTAATACATGTTATTTCACAAGTGTTAGTGACACATTTTTATTAATATTGTTTGCTCTCTAACATCTGGAAGTGTATTTTTCCTGACATACATCACTTTTCATTGTAGCCCCAGCATCACTGAGACCACAACCACCATGAATTAGTAGAATGTTACAAGTGACATCCATCCCAGGGTTCACCAGTTACAGTGTAACAATGAACAAAGAGACAGTTGCCATGCAGGTGAGAACTGAAAATCAGGAAGGTTTATTTTGGTTGGGAATGATATGACCAAACCAGTACTGTTCTTGGCTAGTTGATTCTGATGTCCCCCATGGTCCTCTAAGCTTTTGGGGTTGGTTTTTAGCAAGTTTACTAACGACCAGGTGCGCTAGCAGTTTCAAGTCCACTGTTAATCTTTAACCCCACAAAAATAGTCCCCCTGTAACAGTCATTATTTGTAATGGCTTCTACTGGGTATATGCAAGATAATTAATGTGTCGAATTTTCTATTCAGCAGTACTCACAAGAAACAAAATGGCTGGCTCATAGGCCCATAATTAAACAATATGTTTTAACCTCTCACTTAAGTCAAATTACTATAGGATATCTCACTTAACTAATTCGAGATCCTTGCATTGAGAGGTGTGAATAATTGTCTCTTCACACACCCTGCAGGGGAGGCAATCCTTTATACTTATATGGGCTTCATCTTACTTCAGCTCAAAGAACTTTGGTAATAAGAGCTTCAGAAGGCATCCCCACTAAGATGAACCATTGGTTAAACCCAGCACCAGGTCTATGGCAGTTAGGGAATCTTGCCCTTCCTGTGGTTGAAAGTGTAAAAGCAGGGAAAAATGTGCAATTGTGGCCTAAAAATCTCTTATCCTGGAAGTTGCAAGATAATGGCTGAATGTGTCTCTCAGGCTTGGCCAATCCTTAGCTAGAGAGCTATAAGCTCCAGTTAACAGAAGTGCATGGGGATGAGTCAACATCTAGGACATGAAGAGAAGGTGGTACTGAAATACAGGGCCATTAAAACATCTGATGACATTCGTGGGGTTGAGATTCCAGATGAAATATGCCACATGAATACAGGGACACAGTCTTGCTTTGCTTGCCCCAACTTGTCAAGGACACTGTGAGCAATGCAGCCTAGTAGCCACAACTGAGACTGCAATATATATATATAGATAATGTATTTCTAGCAAGAATCTGAAAACTCAGTCAAACAGTTCGGGAAAACAAAAATCATTAGAATGATCCAAACTTAAAGTTTACAAGTAACTTAAAAAAGGCAATGATAGACTACTTAGAATTACAAATGTATGTAGACCACAACAGATTGCAGTCTAAGCTATACTGCAAGGCCACGGCAGCCAATAGTTTACTTCATGTCTCTAGTTCACACTCAGCAAAGTTAATAAACAGCATCCCGTATGAGGAATTCTCATGTGCAAAAAGGAATTGTAGCTCTGTAGAGGCATAAAATGCATAGAAAGACGTAATTACTAAGAGATTCCTAGAATGTGGGTATAGCAACAAAGCTGTGACATTAGCCAGTGAAAGGGTGGCATCTGAAGAAAGAATGTATTGATAAAAGCGACTAAAAACAAGAAGCATTACAGCGATTCTAAAGTAACTAGATTTATAACAACGTGCAGCTGCCGGTCCCAACAGGTTAGAGTGATATTTGGAAAAAACACTAGCATATTCTACAAACTAATGATACAGTAACCAAATTTATGCAAACACAACCCAGTACTACTTTCAAGAAAAGCAGGTCCCCAAATATAAGGTAAGCAAGAACATGATAAGTAGTAGGGACTCTGGCTCACTTGGTAACCCTGACGCAAATGGCTAATCCCAATATAGATGGGCCTAAGTGTAGTTTCCCACACAATGGTGATGTGAGGAATGGTTTGGAGAGGAAAAAACTGGGGAGAAAAAGGTTATAGCACTCCTCGAGAAACTAGAGTATGGGAGCTCTGATATACAAGGGCTAAACTCTTTTGTGCAGCTTGTGGAGGGTCCTTCCCGCAGTATTGGCAATTGTTATTCTAGGATGTGGCCAGTATTGCGGAGAAACATCTCAACAGTAATTGGCTTGCCATGATAAAAAATAAGCAGGTAATTTGCCTTCAGGAAATGTGGGCTAATAGAGCTATCCACATTAATGGATTCCAATCAATTACAACCCTGGCAACATGAACACCTGCAGGGCGAAGTGGTGGGAGTCTGTTGACTTTGATTAATATCTCCTCAAGCTCTAAAGTGATAGAACTGACTCCCTATACTATCAACTAGTGATGATGCTGGTGAAGGGTAGTCCGATAATGCTACTTGTTAATTTTTACCACAACAATTTTTGAGCTCTAATGTTGAGATTATACATGCCATACATCAGGCCACTGAGGGTATGGTATGCTGTATGGATAAGGATTACATAATTGTGTGGGGGTGAAGATTTTAATGTCTCCCTCTGTACTATAGGGGATGATCAGATCTGTGAAACATTCTATGAAGACAACTGCAATTAATCACATTTTACTCATAACCCCTGTGGTGAGAAATTAAATAATCTTATAATGATCTATGAATTAGTACTGACAAGAGGTATCTCATTAAATTATTATTCCCCAGTTATTACCTACACCAGGAGGGGGCTTGGGTCAGTTATTGACCATATTATGATGTCAAGGTCACGGATGTATAAACTAGGTACTTTTCAGGTAATTCCCAGTGGCTTCAGTGATCATAACTCACTGGTCATAACAATCCAATATGGTTTTAAGATGATAAATATACAGAAAATGGGAGGTCCTATTGAATACCACAGGAATAAAGGTGTGCTATGTAAATGTCAAAAAGTGGTTAAAGAGGCTCTCTTATCTTCTGTAGTAGGTAAAAATCTGATACTTTTTGAAGTCTGTTTAAATACTGAATCATCCCCAGGTCCTAGGAGCTTTTTCAGATATTTGCACATCCGTAAGGGTTTACTTAACTCTTCTAGCTCAATCTGAAAGAATGAAACCAGTAAAGCGGTTTGACAAAACAGGTATGCATGCCCATGCTAAACTTATACGGGTGTTAAAGGCCATTCCGAGGATCCAAACAGAAGTTAAACAATGTAGAGCCCAGTATAAGAAGGCAATCTCAGCAAGGAAGAAGATGATTAGAGAAGAGGCATGGGAGAAGTTAGTAGCTGCCTCAGCTGCAAATGATGGGGCTCAATTTAGTATGTAATACCCCTTTTTTAGCCCCAACACAAATAAGGGTGTTGAGGTTCACATCCCAGAGCAGAGTTGGAATTATTCATTTTACAAAGATGTATGCATCTAATATGGAAGAGTACGAAAACATTGTTGCAAATGGTTTTGATAATACCATTAGTGAGGAGCTGGAAATACAGTTGAGTGATACTGGCAATTATTTGGTTCATCCCCTAATAAGGCCACCGGACCAGATGGGGTGCCAGTTGAGCTCTTTAAGCAAAATTTAGAACTATGGGCTCCAAGTTTGGTTAATGTTTTCAGCACTGCGCTAAGCACTGCCGCCCTCCATCATGGTCTAAAGCCACCATTGTTCCAATTTTCAAAAAGGGGGACCGGAACAATCCTGCGTTCTATCGTCCTATTTCCTTGATTGATGCCACCACAAAAATATTTGGGAGAATCCTTTTGGACCGACTGGAAACATGTGCTCTTGATAATAACATCATTCCAGAGTCACAGTATGGTTTCCGGAAGGCAGTGGGGACAGTTGATCAATATTTAAATCTCCATTTGATTAGAGAAAAGTATGTGGGTGCTACACAAGGGTGTTTGTATCTGGCATTTATGGATCTAACGGCAGCGTTTGATAATGTGGTTTGAAGCAAATTATGAGCAATGCTGATTATTAAAGGAGCAAACAAAGATAGTATCTCTGCTGGCACAACTTCATAGTAATGTGAAAGCTAAGGTCAGATTTGGGCAACAGGGGGAATGCACTAGCTCCTTCAAGGTTGGGAAAGGGGTTAGACAGTGATGTATTCTAACCCCTTTTCTGTTCAGATTCTACATAAACGGCTTAGAGGAAGCCTTGATTGATGAAAAGGCAGACCCCCCCTAAGATTGCTGGCAGACCATAACCAGTTTTAATGTACGCTGATGTTTGTGTTCTGATGGCCAGAACCGGGAAGGGCCTTCAAAAATTGCTAAACAAATTTGTAGAGTTCATTACTGCATTGGGTTTGACCACTAAGAAAGCAAAATCTTACATTATGGTTTATGGCCACCCGAGAAGTACAGTGCCTCCATTTTATATCGAAGGCATTCGCTTGAACTGTGTGAATACTTTTAAATATCTGGGGATTCCCTATTACATTGAGTGTAAATGGAATCACCTCAGAGAAATCAAGAACATGCAATATAATCAAACAGTGGCAACGTTGAGTAAATGTATTGCAAAATTGGGCTGTGCACAGTTAAAGCCCATCACCACTATCTATAAGGCAAGGCTGACATCAATTTCTTGATGTGGAGCTCGGGTGTGAGGATACATGGGTGCATCTTCTTTGCAAATAAGTGAAAATAACTTTTTGAGAAGCCTACTTGCCCTCCTTCCAAGTGTACCCGCTACAATTTCACATGAAGAATTGGGACTTCCTTTTATTTGGGACTTGATCAAGTTAGCCCCCTTAGCTCTCTGGATGTCAGTTTGGATTAGACCTGAAGAGGCCCTTACTCAGTCATTGCTCATTGATTGTACGAGACTTGGCGGAGTACAGAGGTGCAAGTGGGTTATGTATATTAAAGATTCTCTAGGCAGTCTTAATAGATTAGACCTGTTTCTCAAGCCATTCGATAACCAAACAGGATGCTATAGTAGTAAAAAATGAATTTCATGGAAAAATAGTTGCCGACAGAAAGAGGTGTAACCTGTGGAAAGGTATGGTGGCAGCTTATCTCCCCACATGTACTACATTTAAAATTGAAATCTTTTAGCTGTCCCACAGCACCACAGATTTTATCTGACAAGGTTTCGTCTGGGGTTGGCTCACTTTTTGGTGGCGTATCCTCCAGAGGTCCATTGCAATAGGGATTTAATACCTTGTCCATGCCACATGGGCAGGGAAGGGCTTTTTTAATTCCAACTCTTAGGTTATTAAACATTAGGATGTCAAGGAAGCTATTTTCTATCTGCAGTTACAGTCCGATGTTGTGTGTATGGTAATTTACTGTTTCATTGCGTTAGTGATAAAAGACAGGAAAAGATAGGGACATAACTGTTAAACCCCTGTTACGTTTGCCGGTGATTTGCACACTCTATCACATTATTCATTTAAATTCTATTTGATTTAGTGATCTTTTCAACAGACATAATAATTGTCTTTTTATTTTTTTTTAGTTGTATGTAATTTTCTGATGATGTATGTATTGTTTTTAACTTATTGACCAAATGGTTTTGTGTGCTCTTTTATGGATATTTTTTAAAGATCCAAATAAAGATTTTTTACTGACAGAAAGTGAATTTCTATTTTTTTAATTCTATTTTGTAACTATAAAGTCCCTTTAACCTTTGTTTTTTTTCAGTGAACTTCTAAGTTTGTTTTTAATGTATTGTAATGTTAATTACTATATGCTAATCCCAGTGGTTAGCTACAGGGCCCTGAAGCCAACCCCTATAAACACCTAACCTTGCACGTCCTTCACCCATTTGCAGGGGAGGCCAACACTCCTACACACGCTGGTCACAGGTTCTGGCTGCAGGCCAGGTCTTGCAGGCAACCGCCGCCTCGTCTGGCCAAAGGCTGTGCGCTGTGGTGGTTGGATTAATATATAGTAATTAAAAGTACTTTAAAAAAAATTTAATTCACTGAAAAAAACAAAGGTTACATGGACGTAATAGTTAGACAAATAGAATAAAAAACCTTTGACATTCACTGAAAAAAAAAAAAGGCTACATGGACGTTATAGTTAGGTTCTGAATTTACTTGTACAAAACCCTAGAAAGTTTGCAGTTATTTGTTCCTCAGTTAACTATAACTGGTGCTCCTGTAATGCACTGCTGATAACCTCACATGTTACATCACTCATGACATGGTCAGTGACATCACTAATAACATCTCACATGACACCACTGATGACATCACTGATTACATAATCCAGTGAGTATAAATGTTGTATCAATCTGTGAGTAGGTGTGTAAGTGTATCTATGGGTGAATAAGTGGCAGAATAATTTGCTGTCTGGGATACTCAATGGATGTGTAAGTTGCTGTATAGCTGAGCAATTGACTGTGTGAGCAGCTGTATTACATTTAGTGAGTGGGTATGTGGGTGGCTTGATGTGTGAGTGAGTGGGTGTCAGAGTGGTTGTCTAGGCAAGTGAATCGGTGTCACTGTATTGATGAGTGACTTGGTGAATCACTTACTGTATGACTGTAAGTATAAATGAGTGGCTGTGTCAGTAACTGTATGCAAGAGTCAGTGAGTATAAGTAGCTGTATCATAACCTGAGTGGTTGAGTCTGTTTTTATATAGGATAGTGAGTGGATGTGTGAGAACTTGTGTTGTTCGGTGAGTGGCTGTGAGAATGGCTGTAAGGGTGACTGAGTGAGTATGAAAGTGCCTGTTAATGCCTGTTCATGTGAGTGAGTTGGTGTGTAAATAGCTGTACAGTTCAGTGATTGAGTGTGTAAGTGACTATATTAATGGTTCAGTGGCTGTGGTAGTCACTGTATGGGTGAGTGTGTGGGTGTGTCAGCGTTTCTACAGCTGATTAACTGGATGTGTCACAAGAATAGTGATCTATCCACAGCGTGCATGGGTATGAGTGTGTGTGTGTCAGTGGGTGTATGAGTGGGTATGTCAGTAACTATGAGTCTGTGAATACATCAGTTAGTAGTGTACGGGTGAGTGAGTGGTTGTGTCAGTGGCTGTTTGACTGAATGAATGTCTGTATATCACTACTCATGCATCTCTGAATAAGTATGTGAGTACATGTGTGTGTATGGGTATACATCAGTTTGTATCAGCAAATGAGTGGGTGTATGACTGTTTGTGTGGATGATGTCATCAGTGATGTCACTAACCATGCCATGAGTGATCTAATATGTGAGGTCATAAGCAGCGCATTACGGGAACACCAGTTATAGGTCGCTGAGGTACCTATAACTGCTGAATTTATACAGTTTTGTACGAGTAAATTCAGAACCTAACTATAATGTTGAAGTAACCTTTGATTTTTTCAGTCAATATATACATAGATTATTTTATTTTTTCCAGGAAAAACTAGTCTTTTTGCGGCCACTCCCCTGGACCAGCTGCACAACGGCACAAGAGCAGACGACTCCCGGTCCAATTCCAGATATTTATTTAATTTTTATTGTTATTTCTCCTTTGGCATCATAATGTTAAATTAAATAAAGTGCAAAGTGCATTAAACAAAATCAAATGGCCTACGTGTTTTAGCTACGCCTTCTACTGGGCCTTACAGAAACTTATAATAGGCTACATTTATACAATCCTTCTTCCATTTCCCTAGCCCCAAACACTAGAGCTGTAACAATCCATTGAAACCCTGTACGCGCACATCCGCCATATTTACTCATGATAACGACATATAGCATAGAAAAGATTTAACATTTCATTTACATTCATATCATTGTTATTTTTATATTAATATATATATTTTACCTACTGGCGGTTGTGACTGCCAGTAGGTAGTTATAATCAAGACCATGTTTCCATAGAAAAAGTGTTTTTTGACATGCCTATATCTATTTGACGAATCTTTATGAAATTTACTTTTACAAAAGTGTGCTGATTATTCTTGTTGTGCATGGGAAGTTTCAGGGTAATCCGACAAGTGGGGGGTGGAGAAAAAAGGGGTTTCAAAAAACATGTTTTCCATGTTAATTCCCATAGGAGTTTTGAACACGCCTACAGCCTGAATCGCTGGATGGAATTTCACCAAATTTGGCAGAACGTTAGGTTTCGGTATGCAGATTATGCTTTTGGATATTTGGTGTAAATCCATTCAGTAGTTTTTGAGATATTAAAGAGGAAATACATTTGCATATCTAGGGCCGAAGATCTATTAAGATGTTTGTGCGGCTATGATGACGAATTCGCGAGTGCCTGCTACAACTGGAATGGAGGTCCCCGACCCCATGGATGTGACATAGGGGTGTTTAAAAGTCATATTGTGCCCTCAATTTTTTTTTTAATGCTGCCTGATATTTGTGACTATGTAATGACCCTCAGTGAGGCTCCCCAGCGTAACGTTGCGAATAATTTTTGAATATTGGTAACAACAACAAAAAATTACATTCATTCATACACTAATTCCTTCACTCATAGTAGCACTCAGAAACGTATGCACCCACTCACATACCCAGTCAGACTCTCACACATGCACTCAAAGACCTACTCAGACCATCATGTACTGACTCACTGACCCACTCAGACACTTACGCACCCACTCACAGACAAAATCAGACACTGATGCACCCAGTCGCAGACCCACCCAGAACTGATGCACCCACTCACAGACCCACTCACACACTCATGCACCCACGCACAGATCCACTCAGACAGTCATGTACTCAGTCACAGACCCACTCAGACATTGATGCACCAATTCACAGACCCACTTTGACCCTCATATACCCAGTCACAGACCCAGTGAGACACTGAAACACTCTTTCACAGACTCACTCAGACACTGATGCACTGACTCACAGACCCACTTAGACCCTTATGCACCCAGTCACAGACCCACTGAGACACTAATGCACACACTCACAGACCTACTCAAACACTGAGGCACCCACTCAGAAACTCACGCACCCACTCACTGACCCACTCAGACACTCATGTAGCTACTTATAGACCACTCAGACCTACATGCACTCACTCAGGCCCTCATCCACCCACTCAGACCCACTCAGACAGTT